>NC_140703.1:0-5895000 GCF_050655825.1 Lonchura striata
ACCCTAACCCTAACCCTAACCCTAACCCTAACCCTAACCCTAACCCTAACCCTAACCCTAACCCTAACCCTAACCCTAACCCTAACCCTAACCCTAACCCTAACCCTAACCCTAACCCTAACCCTAACCCTAACCCTAACCCTAACCCTAACCCTAACCCTAACCCTAACCCTAACCCTAACCCTAACCCTAACCCTAACCCTAACCCTAACCCTAACCCTAACCCTAACCCTAACCCTAACCCTAACCCTAACCCTAACCCTAACCCTAACCCTAACCCTAACCCTAACCCTAACCCTAACCCTAACCCTAACCCTAACCCTAACCCTAACCCTAACCCTAACCCTAACCCTAACCCTAACCCTAACCCTAACCCTAACCCTAACCCTAACCCTAACCCTAACCCTAACCCTAACCCTAACCCTAACCCTAACCCTAACCCTAACCCTAACCCTAACCCTAACCCTAACCCTAACCCTAACCCTAACCCTAACCCTAACCCTAACCCTAACCCTAACCCTAACCCTAACCCTAACCCTAACCCTAACCCTAACCCTAACCCTAACCCTAACCCTAACCCTAACCCTAACCCTAACCCTAACCCTAACCCTAACCCTAACCCTAACCCTAACCCTAACCCTAACCCTAACCCTAACCCTAACCCTAACCCTAACCCTAACCCTAACCCTAACCCTAACCCTAACCCTAACCCTAACCCTAACCCTAACCCTAACCCTAACCCTAACCCTAACCCTAACCCTAACCCTAACCCTAACCCTAACCCTAACCCTAACCCTAACCCTAACCCTAACCCTAACCCTAACCCTAACCCTAACCCTAACCCTAACCCTAACCCTAACCCTAACCCTAACCCTAACCCTAACCCTAACCTAACCCTAACCCTAACCCTAACCCTAACCCTAACCCTAACCCTAACCCTAACCCTAACCCTAACCCTAACCCTAACCCTAACCCTAACCCTAACCCTAACCCTAACCCTAACCCTAACCCTAACCCTAACCCTAACCCTAACCCTAACCCTAACCCTAACCCTAACCCTAACCCTAACCCTAACCCTAACCCTAACCCTAACCCTAACCCTAACCCTAACCCTAACCCTAACCCTAACCCTAACCCTAACCCTAACCCTAACCCTAACCCTAACCCTAACCCTAACCCTAACCCTAACCCTAACCCTAACCCTAACCCTAACCCTAACCCTAACCCTAACCCTAACCCTAACCCTAACCCTAACCCTAACCCTAACCCTAACCCTAACCCTAACCCTAACCCTAACCCTAACCCTAACCCTAACCCTAACCCTAACCCTAACCCTAACCCTAACCCTAACCCTAACCCTAACCCTAACCCTAACCCTAACCCTAACCCTAACCCTAACCCTAACCCTAACCCTAACCCTAACCCTAACCCTAACCCTAACCCTAACCCTAACCCTAACCCTAACCCTAACCCTAACCCTAACCCTAACCCTAACCCTAACCCTAACCCTAACCCTAACCCTAACCCTAACCCTAACCCTAACCCTAACCCTAACCCTAACCCTAACCCTAACCCTAACCCTAACCCTAACCCTAACCCTAACCCTAACCCTAACCCTAACCCTAACCCTAACCCTAACCCTAACCCTAACCCTAACCCTAACCCTAACCCTAAC
Source organism: Lonchura striata (assembly GCF_050655825.1). Taxonomy (NCBI): domain Eukaryota; kingdom Metazoa; phylum Chordata; class Aves; order Passeriformes; family Estrildidae; genus Lonchura; species Lonchura striata. Next base: position 1,676 of record NC_140703.1, read on the forward strand.
CCTAACCCTAACCCTAACCCTAACCCTAACCCTAACCCTAACCCTAACCCTAACCCTAACCCTAACCCTAACCCTAACCCTAACCCTAACCCTAACCCTAACCCTAACCCTAACCCTAACCCTAACCCTAACCCTAACCCTAACCCTAACCCTAACCCTAACCCTAACCCTAACCCTAACCCTAACCCTAACCCTAACCCTAACCCTAACCCTAACCCTAACCCTAACCCTAACCCTAACCCTAACCCTAACCCTAACCCTAACCCTAACCCTAACCCTAACCCTAACCCTAACCCTAACCCTAACCCTAACCCTAACCCTAACCCTAACCCTAACCCTAACCCTAACCCTAACCCTAACCCTAACCCTAACCCTAACCCTAACCCTAACCCTAACCCTAACCCTAACCCTAACCCTAACCCTAACCCTAACCCTAACCCTAACCCTAACCCTAACCCTAACCCTAACCCTAACCCTAACCCTAACCCTAACCCTAACCCTAACCCTAACCCTAACCCTAACCCTAACCCTAACCCTAACCCTAACCCTAACCCTAACCCTAACCCTAACCCTAACCCTAACCCTAACCCTAACCCTAACCCTAACCCTAACCCTAACCCTAACCCTAACCCTAACCCTAACCCTAACCCTAACCCTAACCCTAACCCTAACCCTAACCCTAACCCTAACCCTAACCCTAACCCTAACCCTAACCCTAACCCTAACCCTAACCCTAACCCTAACCCTAACCCTAACCCTAACCCTAACCCTAACCCTAACCCTAACCCTAACCCTAACCCTAACCCTAACCCTAACCCTAACCCTAACCCTAACCCTAACCCTAACCCTAACCCTAACCCTAACCCTAACCCTAACCCTAACCCTAACCCTAACCCTAACCCTAACCCTAACCCTAACCCTAACCCTAACCCTAACCCTAACCCTAACCCTAACCCTAACCCTAACCCTAACCCTAACCCTAACCCTAACCCTAACCCTAACCCTAACCCTAACCCTAACCCTAACCCTAACCCTAACCCTAACCCTAACCCTAACCCTAACCCTAACCCTAACCCTAACCCTAACCCTAACCCTAACCCTAACCCTAACCCTAACCCTAACCCTAACCCTAACCCTAACCCTAACCCTAACCCTAACCCTAACCCTAACCCTAACCCTAACCCTAACCCTAACCCTAACCCTAACCCTAACCCTAACCCTAACCCTAACCCTAACCCTAACCCTAACCCTAACCCTAACCCTAACCCTAACCCTAACCCTAACCCTAACCCTAACCCTAACCCTAACCCTAACCCTAACCCTAACCCTAACCCTAACCCTAACCCTAACCCTAACCCTAACCCTAACCCTAACCCTAACCCTAACCCTAACCCTAACCCTAACCCTAACCCTAACCCTAACCCTAACCCTAACCCTAACCCTAACCCTAACCCTAACCCTAACCCTAACCCTAACCCTAACCCTAACCCTAACCCTAACCCTAACCCTAACCCTAACCCTAACCCTAACCCTAACCCTAACCCTAACCCTAACCCTAACCCTAACCCTAACCCTAACCCTAACCCTAACCCTAACCCTAACCCTAACCCTAACCCTAACCCTAACCCTAACCCTAACCCTAACCCTAACCCTAACCCTAACCCTAACCCTAACCCTAACCCTAACCCTAACCCTAACCCTAACCCTAACCCTAACCCTAACCCTAACCCTAACCCTAACCCTAACCCTAACCCTAACCCTAACCCTAACCCTAACCCTAACCCTAACCCTAACCCTAACCCTAACCCTAACCCTAACCCTAACCCTAACCCTAACCCTAACCCTAACCCTAACCCTAACCCTAACCCTAACCCTAACCCTAACCCTAACCCTAACCCTAACCCTAACCCTAACCCTAACCCTAACCCTAACCCTAACCCTAACCCTAACCCTAACCCTAACCCTAACCCTAACCCTAACCCTAACCCTAACCCTAACCCTAACCCTAACCCTAACCCTAACCCTAACCCTAACCCTAACCCTAACCCTAACCCTAACCCTAACCCTAACCCTAACCCTAACCCTAACCCTAACCCTAACCCTAACCCTAACCCTAACCCTAACCCTAACCCTAACCCTAACCCTAACCCTAACCCTAACCCTAACCCTAACCCTAACCCTAACCCTAACCCTAACCCTAACCCTAACCCTAACCCTAACCCTAACCCTAACCCTAACCCTAACCCTAACCCTAACCCTAACCCTAACCCTAACCCTAACCCTAACCCTAACCCTAACCCTAACCCTAACCCTAACCCTAACCCTAACCCTAACCCTAACCCTAACCCTAACCCTAACCCTAACCCTAACCCTAACCCTAACCCTAACCCTAACCCTAACCCTAACCCTAACCCTAACCCTAACCCTAACCCTAACCCTAACCCTAACCCTAACCCTAACCCTAACCCTAACCCTAACCCTAACCCTAACCCTAACCCTAACCCTAACCCTAACCCTAACCCTAACCCTAACCCTAACCCTAACCCTAACCCTAACCCTAACCCTAACCCTAACCCTAACCCTAACCCTAACCCTAACCCTAACCCTAACCCTAACCCTAACCCTAACCCTAACCCTAACCCTAACCCTAACCCTAACCCTAACCCTAACCCTAACCCTAACCCTAACCCTAACCCTAACCCTAACCCTAACCCTAACCCTAACCCTAACCCTAACCCTAACCCTAACCCTAACCCTAACCCTAACCCTAACCCTAACCCTAACCCTAACCCTAACCCTAACCCTAACCCTAACCCTAACCCTAACCCTAACCCTAACCCTAACCCTAACCCTAACCCTAACCCTAACCCTAACCCTAACCCTAACCCTAACCCTAACCCTAACCCTAACCCTAACCCTAACCCTAACCCTAACCCTAACCCTAACCCTAACCCTAACCCTAACCCTAACCCTAACCCTAACCCTAACCCTAACCCTAACCCTAACCCTAACCCTAACCCTAACCCTAACCCTAACCCTAACCCTAACCCTAACCCTAACCCTAACCCTAACCCTAACCCTAACCCTAACCCTAACCCTAACCCTAACCCTAACCCTAACCCTAACCCTAACCCTAACCCTAACCCTAACCCTAACCCTAACCCTAACCCTAACCCTAACCCTAACCCTAACCCTAACCCTAACCCTAACCCTAACCCTAACCCTAACCCTAACCCTAACCCTAACCCTAACCCTAACCCTAACCCTAACCCTAACCCTAACCCTAACCCTAACCCTAACCCTAACCCTAACCCTAACCCTAACCCTAACCCTAACCCTAACCCTAACCCTAACCCTAACCCTAACCCTAACCCTAACCCTAACCCTAACCCTAACCCTAACCCTAACCCTAACCCTAACCCTAACCCTAACCCTAACCCTAACCCTAACCCTAACCCTAACCCTAACCCTAACCCTAACCCTAACCCTAACCCTAACCCTAACCCTAACCCTAACCCTAACCCTAACCCTAACCCTAACCCTAACCCTAACCCTAACCCTAACCCTAACCCTAACCCTAACCCTAACCCTAACCCTAACCCTAACCCTAACCCTAACCCTAACCCTAACCCTAACCCTAACCCTAACCCTAACCCTAACCCTAACCCTAACCCTAACCCTAACCCTAACCCTAACCCTAACCCTAACCCTAACCCTAACCCTAACCCTAACCCTAACCCTAACCCTAACCCTAACCCTAACCCTAACCCTAACCCTAACCCTAACCCTAACCCTAACCCTAACCCTAACCCTAACCCTAACCCTAACCCTAACCCTAACCCTAACCCTAACCCTAACCCTAACCCTAACCCTAACCCTAACCCTAACCCTAACCCTAACCCTAACCCTAACCCTAACCCTAACCCTAACCCTAACCCTAACCCTAACCCTAACCCTAACCCTAACCCTAACCCTAACCCTAACCCTAACCCTAACCCTAACCCTAACCCTAACCCTAACCCTAACCCTAACCCTAACCCTAACCCTAACCCTAACCCTAACCCTAACCCTAACCCTAACCCTAACCCTAACCCTAACCCTAACCCTAACCCTAACCCTAACCCTAACCCTAACCCTAACCCTAACCCTAACCCTAACCCTAACCCTAACCCTAACCCTAACCCTAACCCTAACCCTAACCCTAACCCTAACCCTAACCCTAACCCTAACCCTAACCCTAACCCTAACCCTAACCCTAACCCTAACCCTAACCCTAACCCTAACCCTAACCCTAACCCTAACCCTAACCCTAACCCTAACCCTAACCCTAACCCTAACCCTAACCCTAACCCTAACCCTAACCCTAACCCTAACCCTAACCCTAACCCTAACCCTAACCCTAACCCTAACCCTAACCCTAACCCTAACCCTAACCCTAACCCTAACCCTAACCCTAACCCTAACCCTAACCCTAACCCTAACCCTAACCCTAACCCTAACCCTAACCCTAACCCTAACCCTAACCCTAACCCTAACCCTAACCCTAACCCTAACCCTAACCCTAACCCTAACCCTAACCCTAACCCTAACCCTAACCCTAACCCTAACCCTAACCCTAACCCTAACCCTAACCCTAACCCTAACCCTAACCCTAACCCTAACCCTAACCCTAACCCTAACCCTAACCCTAACCCTAACCCTAACCCTAACCCTAACCCTAACCCTAACCCTAACCCTAACCCTAACCCTAACCCTAACCCTAACCCTAACCCTAACCCTAACCCTAACCCTAACCCTAACCCTAACCCTAACCCTAACCCTAACCCTAACCCTAACCCTAACCCTAACCCTAACCCTAACCCTAACCCTAACCCTAACCCTAACCCTAACCCTAACCCTAACCCTAACCCTAACCCTAACCCTAACCCTAACCCTAACCCTAACCCTAACCCTAACCCTAACCCTAACCCTAACCCTAACCCTAACCCTAACCCTAACCCTAACCCTAACCCTAACCCTAACCCTAACCCTAACCCTAACCCTAACCCTAACCCTAACCCTAACCCTAACCCTAACCCTAACCCTAACCCTAACCCTAACCCTAACCCTAACCCTAACCCTAACCCTAACCCTAACCCTAACCCTAACCCTAACCCTAACCCTAACCCTAACCCTAACCCTAACCCTAACCCTAACCCTAACCCTAACCCTAACCCTAACCCTAACCCTAACCCTAACCCTAACCCTAACCCTAACCCTAACCCTAACCCTAACCCTAACCCTAACCCTAACCCTAACCCTAACCCTAACCCTAACCCTAACCCTAACCCTAACCCTAACCCTAACCCTAACCCTAACCCTAACCCTAACCCTAACCCTAACCCTAACCCTAACCCTAACCCTAACCCTAACCCTAACCCTAACCCTAACCCTAACCCTAACCCTAACCCTAACCCTAACCCTAACCCTAACCCTAACCCTAACCCTAACCCTAACCCTAACCCTAACCCTAACCCTAACCCTAACCCTAACCCTAACCCTAACCCTAACCCTAACCCTAACCCTAACCCTAACCCTAACCCTAACCCTAACCCTAACCCTAACCCTAACCCTAACCCTAACCCTAACCCTAACCCTAACCCTAACCCTAACCCTAACCCTAACCCTAACCCTAACCCTAACCCTAACCCTAACCCTAACCCTAACCCTAACCCTAACCCTAACCCTAACCCTAACCCTAACCCTAACCCTAACCCTAACCCTAACCCTAACCCTAACCCTAACCCTAACCCTAACCCTAACCCTAACCCTAACCCTAACCCTAACCCTAACCCTAACCCTAACCCTAACCCTAACCCTAACCCTAACCCTAACCCTAACCCTAACCCTAACCCTAACCCTAACCCTAACCCTAACCCTAACCCTAACCCTAACCCTAACCCTAACCCTAACCCTAACCCTAACCCTAACCCTAACCCTAACCCTAACCCTAACCCTAACCCTAACCCTAACCCTAACCCTAACCCTAACCCTAACCCTAACCCTAACCCTAACCCTAACCCTAACCCTAACCCTAACCCTAACCCTAACCCTAACCCTAACCCTAACCCTAACCCTAACCCTAACCCTAACCCTAACCCTAACCCTAACCCTAACCCTAACCCTAACCCTAACCCTAACCCTAACCCTAACCCTAACCCTAACCCTAACCCTAACCCTAACCCTAACCCTAACCCTAACCCTAACCCTAACCCTAACCCTAACCCTAACCCTAACCCTAACCCTAACCCTAACCCTAACCCTAACCCTAACCCTAACCCTAACCCTAACCCTAACCCTAACCCTAACCCTAACCCTAACCCTAACCCTAACCCTAACCCTAACCCTAACCCTAACCCTAACCCTAACCCTAACCCTAACCCTAACCCTAACCCTAACCCTAACCCTAACCCTAACCCTAACCCTAACCCTAACCCTAACCCTAACCCTAACCCTAACCCTAACCCTAACCCTAACCCTAACCCTAACCCTAACCCTAACCCTAACCCTAACCCTAACCCTAACCCTAACCCTAACCCTAACCCTAACCCTAACCCTAACCCTAACCCTAACCCTAACCCTAACCCTAACCCTAACCCTAACCCTAACCCTAACCCTAACCCTAACCCTAACCCTAACCCTAACCCTAACCCTAACCCTAACCCTAACCCTAACCCTAACCCTAACCCTAACCCTAACCCTAACCCTAACCCTAACCCTAACCCTAACCCTAACCCTAACCCTAACCCTAACCCTAACCCTAACCCTAACCCTAACCCTAACCCTAACCCTAACCCTAACCCTAACCCTAACCCTAACCCTAACCCTAACCCTAACCCTAACCCTAACCCTAACCCTAACCCTAACCCTAACCCTAACCCTAACCCTAACCCTAACCCTAACCCTAACCCTAACCCTAACCCTAACCCTAACCCTAACCCTAACCCTAACCCTAACCCTAACCCTAACCCTAACCCTAACCCTAACCCTAACCCTAACCCTAACCCTAACCCTAACCCTAACCCTAACCCTAACCCTAACCCTAACCCTAACCCTAACCCTAACCCTAACCCTAACCCTAACCCTAACCCTAACCCTAACCCTAACCCTAACCCTAACCCTAACCCTAACCCTAACCCTAACCCTAACCCTAACCCTAACCCTAACCCTAACCCTAACCCTAACCCTAACCCTAACCCTAACCCTAACCCTAACCCTAACCCTAACCCTAACCCTAACCCTAACCCTAACCCTAACCCTAACCCTAACCCTAACCCTAACCCTAACCCTAACCCTAACCCTAACCCTAACCCTAACCCTAACCCTAACCCTAACCCTAACCCTAACCCTAACCCTAACCCTAACCCTAACCCTAACCCTAACCCTAACCCTAACCCTAACCCTAACCCTAACCCTAACCCTAACCCTAACCCTAACCCTAACCCTAACCCTAACCCTAACCCTAACCCTAACCCTAACCCTAACCCTAACCCTAACCCTAACCCTAACCCTAACCCTAACCCTAACCCTAACCCTAACCCTAACCCTAACCCTAACCCTAACCCTAACCCTAACCCTAACCCTAACCCTAACCCTAACCCTAACCCTAACCCTAACCCTAACCCTAACCCTAACCCTAACCCTAACCCTAACCCTAACCCTAACCCTAACCCTAACCCTAACCCTAACCCTAACCCTAACCCTAACCCTAACCCTAACCCTAACCCTAACCCTAACCCTAACCCTAACCCTAACCCTAACCCTAACCCTAACCCTAACCCTAACCCTAACCCTAACCCTAACCCTAACCCTAACCCTAACCCTAACCCTAACCCTAACCCTAACCCTAACCCTAACCCTAACCCTAACCCTAACCCTAACCCTAACCCTAACCCTAACCCTAACCCTAACCCTAACCCTAACCCTAACCCTAACCCTAACCCTAACCCTAACCCTAACCCTAACCCTAACCCTAACCCTAACCCTAACCCTAACCCTAACCCTAACCCTAACCCTAACCCTAACCCTAACCCTAACCCTAACCCTAACCCTAACCCTAACCCTAACCCTAACCCTAACCCTAACCCTAACCCTAACCCTAACCCTAACCCTAACCCTAACCCTAACCCTAACCCTAACCCTAACCCTAACCCTAACCCTAACCCTAACCCTAACCCTAACCCTAACCCTAACCCTAACCCTAACCCTAACCCTAACCCTAACCCTAACCCTAACCCTAACCCTAACCCTAACCCTAACCCTAACCCTAACCCTAACCCTAACCCTAACCCTAACCCTAACCCTAACCCTAACCCTAACCCTAACCCTAACCCTAACCCTAACCCTAACCCTAACCCTAACCCTAACCCTAACCCTAACCCTAACCCTAACCCTAACCCTAACCCTAACCCTAACCCTAACCCTAACCCTAACCCTAACCCTAACCCTAACCCTAACCCTAACCCTAACCCTAACCCTAACCCTAACCCTAACCCTAACCCTAACCCTAACCCTAACCCTAACCCTAACCCTAACCCTAACCCTAACCCTAACCCTAACCCTAACCCTAACCCTAACCCTAACCCTAACCCTAACCCTAACCCTAACCCTAACCCTAACCCTAACCCTAACCCTAACCCTAACCCTAACCCTAACCCTAACCCTAACCCTAACCCTAACCCTAACCCTAACCCTAACCCTAACCCTAACCCTAACCCTAACCCTAACCCTAACCCTAACCCTAACCCTAACCCTAACCCTAACCCTAACCCTAACCCTAACCCTAACCCTAACCCTAACCCTAACCCTAACCCTAACCCTAACCCTAACCCTAACCCTAACCCTAACCCTAACCCTAACCCTAACCCTAACCCTAACCCTAACCCTAACCCTAACCCTAACCCTAACCCTAACCCTAACCCTAACCCTAACCCTAACCCTAACCCTAACCCTAACCCTAACCCTAACCCTAACCCTAACCCTAACCCTAACCCTAACCCTAACCCTAACCCTAACCCTAACCCTAACCCTAACCCTAACCCTAACCCTAACCCTAACCCTAACCCTAACCCTAACCCTAACCCTAACCCTAACCCTAACCCTAACCCTAACCCTAACCCTAACCCTAACCCTAACCCTAACCCTAACCCTAACCCTAACCCTAACCCTAACCCTAACCCTAACCCTAACCCTAACCCTAACCCTAACCCTAACCCTAACCCTAACCCTAACCCTAACCCTAACCCTAACCCTAACCCTAACCCTAACCCTAACCCTAACCCTAACCCTAACCCTAACCCTAACCCTAACCCTAACCCTAACCCTAACCCTAACCCTAACCCTAACCCTAACCCTAACCCTAACCCTAACCCTAACCCTAACCCTAACCCTAACCCTAACCCTAACCCTAACCCTAACCCTAACCCTAACCCTAACCCTAACCCTAACCCTAACCCTAACCCTAACCCTAACCCTAACCTAACCCTAACCCTAACCCTAACCCTAACCCTAACCCTAACCCTAACCCTAACCCTAACCCTAACCCTAACCCTAACCCTAACCCTAACCCTAACCCTAACCCTAACCCTAACCCTAACCCTAACCCTAACCCTAACCCTAACCCTAACCCTAACCCTAACCCTAACCCTAACCCTAACCCTAACCCTAACCCTAACCCTAACCCTAACCCTAACCCTAACCCTAACCCTAACCCTAACCCTAACCCTAACCCTAACCCTAACCCTAACCCTAACCCTAACCCTAACCCTAACCCTAACCCTAACCCTAACCCTAACCCTAACCCTAACCCTAACCCTAACCCTAACCCTAACCCTAACCCTAACCCTAACCCTAACCCTAACCCTAACCCTAACCCTAACCCTAACCCTAACCCTAACCCTAACCCTAACCCTAACCCTAACCCTAACCCTAACCCTAACCCTAACCCTAACCCTAACCCTAACCCTAACCCTAACCCTAACCCTAACCCTAACCCTAACCCTAACCCTAACCCTAACCCTAACCCTAACCCTAACCCTAACCCTAACCCTAACCCTAACCCTAACCCTAACCCTAACCCTAACCCTAACCCTAACCCTAACCCTAACCCTAACCCTAACCCTAACCCTAACCCTAACCCTAACCCTAACCCTAACCCTAACCCTAACCCTAACCCTAACCCTAACCCTAACCCTAACCCTAACCCTAACCCTAACCCTAACCCTAACCCTAACCCTAACCCTAACCCTAACCCTAACCCTAACCCTAACCCTAACCCTAACCCTAACCCTAACCCTAACCCTAACCCTAACCCTAACCCTAACCCTAACCCTAACCCTAACCCTAACCCTAACCCTAACCCTAACCCTAACCCTAACCCTAACCCTAACCCTAACCCTAACCCTAACCCTAACCCTAACCCTAACCCTAACCCTAACCCTAACCCTAACCCTAACCCTAACCCTAACCCTAACCCTAACCCTAACCCTAACCCTAACCCTAACCCTAACCCTAACCCTAACCCTAACCCTAACCCTAACCCTAACCCTAACCCTAACCCTAACCCTAACCCTAACCCTAACCCTAACCCTAACCCTAACCCTAACCCTAACCCTAACCCTAACCCTAACCCTAACCCTAACCCTAACCCTAACCCTAACCCTAACCCTAACCCTAACCCTAACCCTAACCCTAACCCTAACCCTAACCCTAACCCTAACCCTAACCCTAACCCTAACCCTAACCCTAACCCTAACCCTAACCCTAACCCTAACCCTAACCCTAACCCTAACCCTAACCCTAACCCTAACCCTAACCCTAACCCTAACCCTAACCCTAACCCTAACCCTAACCCTAACCCTAACCCTAACCCTAACCCTAACCCTAACCCTAACCCTAACCCTAACCCTAACCCTAACCCTAACCCTAACCCTAACCCTAACCCTAACCCTAACCCTAACCCTAACCCTAACCCTAACCCTAACCCTAACCCTAACCCTAACCCTAACCCTAACCCTAACCCTAACCCTAACCCTAACCCTAACCCTAACCCTAACCCTAACCCTAACCCTAACCCTAACCCTAACCCTAACCCTAACCCTAACCCTAACCCTAACCCTAACCCTAACCCTAACCCTAACCCTAACCCTAACCCTAACCCTAACCCTAACCCTAACCCTAACCCTAACCCTAACCCTAACCCTAACCCTAACCCTAACCCTAACCCTAACCCTAACCCTAACCCTAACCCTAACCCTAACCCTAACCCTAACCCTAACCCTAACCCTAACCCTAACCCTAACCCTAACCCTAACCCTAACCCTAACCCTAACCCTAACCCTAACCCTAACCCTAACCCTAACCCTAACCCTAACCCTAACCCTAACCCTAACCCTAACCCTAACCCTAACCCTAACCCTAACCCTAACCCTAACCCTAACCCTAACCCTAACCCTAACCCTAACCCTAACCCTAACCCTAACCCTAACCCTAACCCTAACCCTAACCCTAACCCTAACCCTAACCCTAACCCTAACCCTAACCCTAACCCTAACCCTAACCCTAACCCTAACCCTAACCCTAACCCTAACCCTAACCCTAACCCTAACCCTAACCCTAACCCTAACCCTAACCCTAACCCTAACCCTAACCCTAACCCTAACCCTAACCCTAACCCTAACCCTAACCCTAACCCTAACCCTAACCCTAACCCTAACCCTAACCCTAACCCTAACCCTAACCCTAACCCTAACCCTAACCCTAACCCTAACCCTAACCCTAACCCTAACCCTAACCCTAACCCTAACCCTAACCCTAACCCTAACCCTAACCCTAACCCTAACCCTAACCCTAACCCTAACCCTAACCCTAACCCTAACCCTAACCCGTAACCCTAACCCTAACCCTAACCCTAACCCTAACCCTAACCCTAACCCTAACCCTAACCCTAACCCTAACCCTAACCCTAACCCTAACCCTAACCCTAACCCTAACCCTAACCCTAACCCTAACCCTAACCCTAACCCTAACCCTAACCCTAACCCTAACCCTAACCCTAACCCTAACCCTAACCCTAACCCTAACCCTAACCCTAACCCTAACCCTAACCCTAACCCTAACCCTAACCCTAACCCTAACCCTAACCCTAACCCTAACCCTAACCCTAACCCTAACCCTAACCCTAACCCTAACCCTAACCCTAACCCTAACCCTAACCCTAACCCTAACCCTAACCCTAACCCTAACCCTAACCCTAACCCTAACCCTAACCCTAACCCTAACCCTAACCCTAACCCTAACCCTAACCCTAACCCTAACCCTAACCCTAACCCTAACCCTAACCCTAACCCTAACCCTAACCCTAACCCTAACCCTAACCCTAACCCTAACCCTAACCCTAACCCTAACCCTAACCCTAACCCTAACCCTAACCCTAACCCTAACCCTAACCCTAACCCTAACCCTAACCCTAACCCTAACCCTAACCCTAACCCTAACCCTAACCCTAACCCTAACCCTAACCCTAACCCTAACCCTAACCCTAACCCTAACCCTAACCCTAACCCTAACCCTAACCCTAACCCTAACCCTAACCCTAACCCTAACCCTAACCCTAACCCTAACCCTAACCCTAACCCTAACCCTAACCCTAACCCTAACCCTAACCCTAACCCTAACCCTAACCCTAACCCTAACCCTAACCCTAACCCTAACCCTAACCCTAACCCTAACCCTAACCCTAACCCTAACCCTAACCCTAACCCTAACCCTAACCCTAACCCTAACCCTAACCCTAACCCTAACCCTAACCCTAACCCTAACCCTAACCCTAACCCTAACCCTAACCCTAACCCTAACCCTAACCCTAACCCTAACCCTAACCCTAACCCTAACCCTAACCCTAACCCTAACCCTAACCCTAACCCTAACCCTAACCCTAACCCTAACCCTAACCCTAACCCTAACCCTAACCCTAACCCTAACCCTAACCCTAACCCTAACCCTAACCCTAACCCTAACCCTAACCCTAACCCTAACCCTAACCCTAACCCTAACCCTAACCCTAACCCTAACCCTAACCCTAACCCTAACCCTAACCCTAACCCTAACCCTAACCCTAACCCTAACCCTAACCCTAACCCTAACCCTAACCCTAACCCCGCTCCGCCCCCCGACACGCCCCCGACACGCCCCCGACACGCCCCCGACACGCCCCCCGACACGCCCCCGACACGCCCCCCGACACGCCCCCGACACGCCCCCGACACGCCCCCGACACGCCCCCGCTCCGCCCCCCGACACGCCCCCCGACACGCCCCCCTGCTCCGCCCCCCGACACGCCCCCCGGCTCCGCCCCCCGACACGCCCCCGACACGCCCCCGACACGCCCCCGACACGCCCCCCGACACGCCCCCGACACGCCCCCGACACGCCCCCGACACGCCCCCGACACGCCCCCGACACGCCCCCGCTCCGCCCCCCGACACGCCCCCCGACACGCCCCCCTGCTCCGCCCCCCGACACGCCCCCCGGCTCCGCCCCCCGACACGCCCCCCGACACGCCCCCGACACGCCCCCGCTCCGCCCCCCGACACGCCCCCCGCTCCGCCCCCCGACACGCCCCTGCTCCGCCCCCCGACACGCCCCCCGACACGCCCCCCGACACGCCCCCCGGCTCCGCCCCCCGACACGCCCCCCGGCTCCGCCCCCCGACACGCCCCCCGACACGCCCCCCGGCTCCGCCCCCCGACACGCCCCCCGACACGCCCCCCGACACGCCCCCGCTCCGCCCCCCGACACGCCCCCCGGCTCCGCCCCCCGACACGCCCCCCGGCTCCGCCCCCCGACACGCCCCCCGGCTCCGCCCCCCGACACGCCCCCCGGCTCCGCCCCCCGACACGCCCCCCGACACGCCCCCCGGCTCCGCCCCCCGACACGCCCCCCGACACGCCCCCCGACACGCCCCCGCTCCGCCCCCCGCTCCGCCCCCCGACACGCCCCAGGCTCCGCCCCCCCGACACGCCCCCCTGCCTGGGCGGGGTTAGGGTTAGGGGAGGGGCTGGGGGCGGGGTTAGGGTTAGGGGAGGGGCTGGGGGCGGGGGCGTGGTTAGGGGCGGGCCTGGGGGCGGGGTCGGGGGCGTGGTTAGGGGCGGGGTTAGGGTTAGGGGAGGGGCTGGGGGCGGGGTTAGGGTTGGGGAGGGGCTTGGGGCGGGGTCGGGGGAGTGGTTAGGGGCGGGGTTAGGGTTAGGGGAGGGGCTGGGGGCGGGGTGAGCGTCGGGGGAGTGGCTGGGGGCGGGGTGAGCGTCGGGGGAGTGGCAAGGGGCGGGGTGAGCGTCGGGGGAGTGGCTAGGGGCGGGGTGAGCGTCGGGGGAGTGGCTGGGGGCGGGGTGAGCGTCGGGGGAGTGGCAAGGGGCGGGGTGAGCGTCGGGGGAGTGGCTAGGGGCGGGGTGAGCGTCGGGGGAGTGGCTGGGGGCGGGGTGAGCGTCGGGGGAGTGGCAAGGGGCGGGGTGAGCGTCGGGGGAGTGGCTGGGGGCGGGGTGAGCGTCGGGGGAGTGGCTGGGGGCGGGGTGAGCGTCGGGGGAGTGGCTAGGGGCGGGGAGAGGAGGAGGGGTCGGGGCTACCTACTAGAACCCCTATTATGTATATAGTATATATATAGTATCTATATATACTATATAGTATATATATATATAAAAAGAAGAAAAATATAAAGTCTGGTGCAGCAGTAGAAATTTTGATGCTCCCAGGGAGTAAAAATTTCTCTTTTAAATGTTTTTTTTTTTTTTTTTACTCCCTGGGAGCATGAAAATTTCTACTGCTGCTTTTTTATTCTAAGTTTAGAAAGGAAGAGAAAGAGAGGAAAAAGAGGAGAGTGTGAGAGGAAGAAGAGGAGAGAGTGAGAAGAAGAGAGTGAGAAGAAGAAGAAGAAGAGACAGTGAGTACAAGAGGAGAGAGTGAGGAGGAGAGAGTCAGAGTGAGAAGAATAAGAAGAGAGAGTGAGGAGGAGAGAGTCAGAGTGAGAAGAATAGAGTCAGAGTGAGAAGAATAAGAAGAGAGAGTGAGGAGGAGAGAGTCAGAGTGAGAAGAATAAGAAGAGAGAGTGAGGAGGAGAGAGCGAGTAGAATAAGAAGAAGAGACAGTGAGAACAAGAGGAGAGAGTGAGGAGGAGAGAGTGAGTAGAATAAGAAGAAGAGACAGTGAGAACAAGAGGAGAGAGTGAGGAGGAGAGTCAGAGTGAGAAGAATAAGAAGAGAGAGTGAGGAGGAGAGAGTCAGAGTGAGAAGAATAAGAAGAGAGAGTGAGGAGGAGAGAGCGAGTAGAATAAGAAGAAGAGACAGTGAGAACAAGAGGAGAGAGTGAGGAGGAGAGAGTCAGAGTGAGAAGAATAAGAAGAGAGAGTGAGGAGGAGAGAGTGAGTAGAATAAGAAGAAGAGACAGTGAGAACAAGAGGAGAGAGTGAGGAGGAGAGAGTGAGTAGAATAAGAAGAAGAGACAGTGAGAACAAGAGGAGAGAGTGAGGAGGAGAGAGTGAGTAGAATAAGAAGAAGAGACAGTGAGAACAAGAGGAGAGAGTGAGGAGGAGACAGAGAAAGAAAAATGAAAGAGTTAGAGAGAAAAGAAAAACCAAAAAAGTCAGATCAGAAAGAGTAAAGAGAAAAAGAGTGAAACGCAAACAGAAAAGGAAGCGCTTGAAATGAAAGAGAAAAGGAAATGGGCGAGGAAAAAAAGAAATAGAGACGGAACAAAAGGTAGGGTTCGAGAGGGAAAGAAACAGAGAGTTAGAAAGACAAAAGAGTTAAAGTTAGACAGAAAACAAAAAAGTGTTAGAGACAAAGAAAAGGATAGCGAGTGTTAGAAAGACAAAGGGTGACAAAGAGAAAAAAAAAAGAAGAAGAAAATGCAGTGAAACCTAGATTGAAAGAGACATACAAAGAGACATGGGGAAATACATGTAGAGGACTAGAAAAAATAGACAGGGTTAGAGAAACATAGAGATGTGTTAGAAATTGAAACAAAGGAAACACAGCCAGAGACAGAGAAAGAGTTAGATGTGGAAGGATAAAGTGAGGAATAGACTAAAGAGGAAAGTAAGAGGCAGAGGGAGAAATAGGGTTAAAATGATGACGCGACCACACCGAAGAAAGACGCGACACGAATGGTGGGCGGGGCAGAGGGTAAGGGGAATTGTTATTGGGGCTGATTAATCTTTATTCCTTTAATATACACTTCAGCAATACACAGGGAAACAAGGTATACAAATGTGAGTACAGATACAAATACAATTAAAAATACATCGTACCTGGGCACACAAGTACAAGTCCAATTTACATACAGCAAAATACATCAAAAGACAGGAACAACTGCAGATACAGAACAATATAATGTACTACAAGCCAAATACATATTGACGCAATATAACCGTTTCAGACGAGCCCTTTACGCTTTTATTGTTATGACGCGCCCGGAACAAAAACGGCACGAAACTCTCGGCCGACCTGCACGCCCCCTTCCTGTTGCACACAAACTCACATTCGCTGCAACTGCATTCTGACACCTGAGGCGTCGTCGCTCCTCGGGAACGTGGTTCCCTGGAGACTCCCAAAAATTCCTCCTGCCTGACGAAAACCTCGGTCCCGGGGCGGTAGGCACCCCAACTTTGGCGATGAACGTCGCCTCGCTGACCGGCCGGGACCGAGGAAAAAAAAACCCAGCCGGGGGGAAAAAAAAAAAACCCCCCGGCTGGGGATTTTTTATTCTAAATTTAAAAATGAGTGGAAAAACCTGAAAGGCAATATGCACAAGGTTATGACTGCTTCACACACACAGCACTCCTTCGGCTTACACGCAAACCCACACTCGCTCTCGTCTCGACCGCTCCGCTAAGCCCTGGCCGCCGACGCTCGGTCGTGACGCTCCTCGGGAACGTGGCTCCCGGGAGACTCCCAAAAAATCCTCCTGCCTGACGAAAACCTCGGTCCCGGGGCGGTCGGCGCCCTAACTTTGGCGATGAACGTCGCCTCGCTGACCGGCCGGGACCGAGGAAAAAAAAACCCAGCCGGGGGGAAAAAAAAAAACCCCCCGGCTGGGGATTTTTTATTCTAAATTTAAAAATGAGTGGAAAAACCTGAAAGGCAATATGCACAAGGTTATGACTGCTTCACACACACAGCACTCCTTCGGCTTACACGCAAACCCACCCTCGCTCTCGTCTCGACCGCTCCGCTAAGCCCTGGCCGCCGACGCTCGGTCGTGACGCTCCTCGGGAACGTGGCTCCCGGGAGACTCCCAAAAAATCCTCCTGCCTGACGAAAACCTCGGTCCCGGGGCGGTCGGCGCCCTAACTTTGGCGATGAACGTCGCCTCGCTGACCGGCCGGGACCGAGGAAAAAAAAACCCAGCCGGGGGGAAAAAAAAAAAAACCCCCCGGCTGGGGATTTTTTATTCTAAATTTAAAAATGAGTGGAAAAACCTGAAAGGCAATATGCACAAGGTTATGACTGCTTCACACACACAGCACTCCTTCGGCTTACACGCAAACCCACCCTCGCTCTCGTCTCGACCGCTCCGCTAAGCCCTGGCCGCCGACGCTCGGTCGTGACGCTCCTCGGGAACGTGGCTCCCGGGAGACTCCCAAAAATTCCTCCTGCCTGACGAAAACCTCGGTCCCGGGGCGGTAGGCGCCCCAACTTTGGCGATGAACGTCGCCTCGCTGACCGGCCGGGACCGAGGAAAAAAAAACCCAGCCGGGGGGAAAAAAAAAAAAACCCCCCGGCTGGGGATTTTTTATTCTAAATTTAAAAATGAGTGAAAAACCTGAAAGGCAATACACACAAGGTTATAACTGCTGCAGACACAAGTACACACAAACCCTTACAGACAGACACAGACAATCGCACTCTCACACGTTCTTCTGCTGACAGGCTGGCTGCCACCCTTACGTGAAAGAATACGCTGAAGAATATGCTTTAAACGCATCTTCTGACCGCAGCTCCTCGATGTCGAATGGTAGATTCCGGGAAATCCTGTAGGCACCCGGCAACCTATGAGACAAGGGGAGGCGGTCAATGACTGACTATCTGAGAGCTAGGAGCTACACAGACTCTGGGCCCATCGCTGTTGTACCCGAAACCCCGTAGAGGACAGATGAATGGCAAAGTTTTATAACTGCTCTACCTAAGCGTAACTACGTGGCCGGGCAAGGCAGCTCCGATCCTAATTGGCACAACAGAGGTGCATACAACATAAGCCAACCTTAGGTACATACAGTATATGCGCAAACAACATAAGCCAACCTTAGGTACATACAGTATAAGCGCAAACAACATAAGCCAACCTTAGGTACATACAGTATAAGCGCAAACAACATAAGCCAAGGTAGGTACATACAGTATAAGCGCAAACAACATAAGCCAACCTTAGGTACATACAGTATAAGCGCAAACAACATAAGCCAAGGTAGGTACATACAGTATAAGCGCAAACAACATAAGCCAAGGTAGGTACATACAGTATAAGCGCAAACAACATAAGCCAACCTTAGGTACATACAGTATAAGCGCAAACAACATAAGCCAAGGTAGGTACATACAGTATAAGCGCAAACAACATAAGCCAACCTTAGGTACATACAGTATAAGCGCAAACAACATAAGCCAAGGTAGGTACATACAGTATAAGCGCAAACAACACAAGCCAACGTTAGGTACATACAGTATAAGCGCAAACAACATAAGCCAACGTTAGGTACATACAGTATAAGCGCAAACAACATAAGCCAACCTAGGTAGGCGTAACATGCGCGTGTACGATATAAGCCGATGTAGGTAGGCGCGACATAAGCTGACGGAGATAAGAGATAAGTGAGGACTTGATACAATTCTCCAGAAGACTAATTTTTAAGCCCTATATCCTTTGAGAAGGCAGATGCTACAGAACTACTGTGGTCAGGTGATGAGGGGCTAATAAGCTCTGTACGGAAGTCCGAGAGAAAGGCTACCAAAACTGAGAATGAAGATGAATGAGAACATCTCGTGTACATCTTTCGGTCCCAAAAAAGTAAATATGTAAAGATGCCGGAATAATTGATATCCGGAAAGGTATGTGAGCAAAATATGGCCGATACGGCAAAAAAATGATGCTGCTAAAGCATGGAGATGTAACAAAGACCTATGACACAGACAACGGGACACGGACACAGACAACGGGACATGGACACAGACAACGGGACACGGACACAAGTGGAAACTGCCTGGCAATTTCATCTTATGGACCCAAGATTCCTAAGCCAAGATGAGCCATGGGCTGATGATGCCAAAGGAAAGAGAGCCCTAGGGCAATAGCACTTGATGATGATGTGTAACTCCTTTCAAGATGTTAGTGCCAAAGCACTTAAGAGGAAGCCTAAGAAGCTCAGTAGGCCTAGAGAAGGAAGAAATGACTACAGGGTGACCGTGGCTATAGCTGCGGACGTGAAGGCGTGCTCCTACGGTGAAGAGATCCACGACGACGTCGAGAGTCGAAGAAGGCCGCCGATGCGAACGTCACGAGAACGCGGATAGGGATCGGAACTGCCCTGCCCGGCGACGACTCTGGGGGGGCTGAGGAGAAACCCTCTCCCTTTGCTCCCGAGGGGCCCGTCCCACTATGGGCCTCTTCTCTGAGCTAACATCAAATAGCCTCCTGTACTAGTAAAGGTTTTCCCCCCCAGCTCCCACCTACTGGCCCCAGCACTTAGCTTTTGCAAGATGACCGGATGGAATCCCACGTCAGTTGGATGCGGACGGCGAGACGTTCTCTGCATCAGCTTCGGCGCTCCCGTTTCCAAACTTCAGCTACGCTCCTCCTCAGGGTACCTAAGACAAAACGGAAAATTCAACTAGTGCGCACAAAAAGAGAAATCCCCGAAACTCCGACACACCGCCGCCCCGGCTCACCTGAAATCTCAATTTGACTCCACCGGCTGCCTGGAGGATACCTGGAAAACAAAAAGGTACACGCTTAAACATGCTGCTGCGTAACGGTCACCTGTGAGTCACCGTGCCTAAATGCCAACTCACCCGCTCGCCTCTGTTCCTTCACACAGCTCGGGCAGTGACAGCACCTGCAAAAACACAAAGCAAAAAAAACCCACACTCAGAAACTGTGAAAACAACATCCCCCTGACCTGAAAAATATACACACCCAGACCTTACACTTGAACCCACCTGGCCTTGGACATCCGGACCGGAGACATCTTGCAAGATGACTGCCTAAAATAAAACAAAGGAACCAAGAATGGATGCTTAGAATTGCACCAGAAATTGAGACCTGATTCAGAACAACTCCTTCTGTCCACTGCTCACCTGGCACACTTGGCCTTGACTGCTGCTGTCTGCCTGGACCTCCTAAAAATAAAGGCAAAGAACACTGTGGTAACACATTCACCATTGAGGCTTCCCCTGCCAATGCAAACAATGACTGACCCGCTAATGGCAACACCCTCCCCCGGGACTGGGGCCCTCTGCCGCAGATTTGAATTGTCAGCATCTGAAAGGAACTTGACTAGTGTCAAACAGCTGCAGGAAAATTTAGCAGCACCAAAAAGTTATATGAATAGCCCCATACAATCTAGAGCCCAACTACACCAGGCATTACAAATTTCAAGTCCCCAGGACTTGTGTTGTTACAGGCTATGCAACAGGGCAGAGTAGCTCCAGGAAAAATATGTGTAGACACCTGTGACACAAGACAGGGACAGAGAGCTTTTGAAGAGAAGAAAGGACCGAGAGACCCAAAGAACACAGAGTGCACCAGAGACAAGTGACAGGACACACACTGGAACTGCTCTGCCCTGAGCACCTCAGCACTGTGGTCAAAACAGACACTTTTTGCCTTTAGGTGGCTGAAGGAGACACTTCTTGGACATCCTCTTATCCAAAACTGACACAAAAACCCCTTCCAGGAAGTCCTAACTCAGCACCCCACTTCCATCCCCTCTGTGGGTCATAACCCTCCACTTATCTTGCACGCAGCTGGGGATGCAAATCCCTCTTGAGTGTAGAAGGTGGCCATCTGCCTGTCTGCTAAGTTCCAGCTGTCACCTCTTGGTCTGCCAAGAGAGAGAAAACTAAACATCAGTGCACGGTCTTAGCAGCACATCGGCTAAAAACTTGTAATTCTGCTACTCACCGTCCTCCTCAGAATGCCTGGGTTCCTGGCATGCACGCTTCAAGCGTGCTTGGACTCTGATGTCATCATCGCAGGGTACACCTAGGTTAAGTGGAGACAAGACAACATGGCATTACTGAAACATGAGAGTACTGGGCTGTGGTCCTTTGCTCAAATTACAAACATGTTACGGCAAACTCCTGATACAATCTAGAGCCCAACTACACCTGGCATTACCAATTTCAAGTCCCCAGGACTTGTGTTGTTACAGGCTATGCAGCAGGGCAGAGCAGCTCCAGGAAAAATATGTGCAGACACCCGTGACACAGGACAGGGACAGAGAGCTTTTGAAGAGAAGAAAGGACTGAGAGACCCAAAGAACACAGAGTGCACCAGAGACAAGTGACAGGACACACACTGGAACTGCTCTGCCCTGAGCACCTCAGCACTGTGGTCAAAACAGACACTTTCCCTTTAGGTGGCCTAAGGAGATGCTTCTTGCACATCCCCGTCTCCAAAACTGACACAAAAAACCCCTTCTAGAAAGTCCCAACCCAGCACCCCTCTTTCATCCCCTCTGTGGGTCATAACCCTCCACTTATCTTGCACGCAGCTGGGGATGCAAATCCCTCTTGAGTGTAGAAGGTGGCCATCTGCCTGTCTGCTAAGTTCCAGCTGTCACCTCTGGGTCTGCCAAGACAAAGAAAACTAAACATCAGTGCACGGTCTGAACAGCACATCGGCCAAAAACTTGTAATTCTGCTACTCACCGTCCTCCTCAGAATGCCCGGGTTCTTGGCCTGCACGCTTCAGACGTGCTTGGATTCCGACGCCGTCATTGCAGGGTACGCCTAGGTTAAGTGGAGACAAGGCGACATGACATTGCTGAAACGTGACTGTACTCTCACACCCCCCTCCCTGCCTCTGGGACTCACCGCAACTCCGCAGCCATTCCTCAGGGCTACTCAGATGGGACCTTGAAATGCAGGACTGGAAGGCTCCGTCACAGGGTCCTGTAATGCTTCCAGAGAGATCCAAAGTGCATGAAACCTGGTCCATCAGCCGGTTGGTAACAGAGGTATGCGTACTCCGAGTCGATTCCCTAAAGCACACAAACAAGAATGGATGCTTAGAGTCACACCAAAAACGGAAAGCTTAGCAAGAACAACTGCTTTTGTCCACTGCTCACCTGGCACACTTGGCCTTGACTGCTGCTATCTGCCTGGACCTCCTGAAAATAAAGGCAAAGAACACTGCTGTAACACGGTCACCATTTAGGCTGCCCCTGCAAATGCAAACAATGACTGACCTGCTCATGGGAAAATCTCCACACAAGACTGGGGCCCTCTGCCACTGATTTGGACTGTCTGCATCTAAAAGGAAGTTAGGACTAGTGTCAAATGGCTGCAGGACAACTTAGCAGAACCAAACATGTTATGTCAATATCCCCATAAAATCTAGAGCCCAACTACACCCTGCACTGCCAATTTCAAGTCCCCAGGACTTGCGCTATTACAGGCTATGCAGCAGGGCAGATCAGCTCCGGGAAAAATACGTGCAGACACCCGTGACACAGGACAGGGAGAGAGAGCTTTTGAGGAGAAGAAAGGACTGAGAGACCCAAAGAACACAGAGTGCACCAGAGACAAGTGACAGGACACACACCGGCACTGCTCTGCCCTGAGCACCTCAGCACTGTGGTCAAAACAGACACTTTCCCTTTAGCTGGCCTAAGGGGACAATTCTTGCACATCCCCGCTCCCAAAGCTGATTCAAAAGGCCCTCCCAGCACACCCTCTTTCATCCCTCTATGGGTCTGAGCCCTATACTTATCTCTTGGGCATCTGGGGATGAGAATCCATGTCGCGTGTGAATGGAGTCTGCCTCGCCTGCAGGGAATGTCCTATGGTCACCGGGCTGTGGTCCCGTGCTCAGCTACAATCGAGAACACCAAACATCACTGCATGATCTTAGCTGCACAAGGGACAAAACCCAGCAATCCCGCTACTCACCGTTCTCCTAAGAATGCTCGGGCCGCTCACTTTGGCCAGGCTCGGAGGCTGCCACTGTCATCGCAGGGTCTGCCTGGTTAAAAAGAGACAAAGTGACTCAGCATTGCTGAAACCTAAGAGGACCTTGGCTCCCCCTCCCTACCTCGGTGACTCACCCCAACTCCTCTGCCATTGCCAAGGACTACCTGGATGCCATCTTTAAATACAAAATTTCAAGGCTTCATCTCAGAGTCCTGCAATATTTCCAAAGGGCTCACAAGCACAGGAAATCCAGGCCATCGGCTGTCGGTCACAAAGGCATGGCATACTCTGAGTCGATTCCCTAAAGCACACAAACAAGAATGGATGCTTACAGTTGAATCAAAAAGTAAAAGCTGAGCAAAAACAACTGCTTTGGCCCACTGCTCACCTGGCACACTTGGCCTTGACTGCTGCTGTCTGCCTGGACCTCCTGAAAATAAAGGTAAAGAGCACCGCTGTAATACAGTCACCATTTAGGCTTCCCCTGCAAATGCAAACAATGACTGACCTGCTCATGGAAACACCCTCCCCCAGGACTGGGGCCCTCTGCCACAGATTTGAATTGTCTGCATCTGAAAGGAAATTAGGACTAATGTCAAACGGCTGCAGGACAACTTAGCATCACCAAACATGTTATGGCAAACTCCTGATACAATCTAGAGCCCAACTACACCTGGCATTACCAATTTCAAGTCCCCAGGACTTGTGTTGTTACAGGCTATGCAGCAGGGCAGAGCAGCTCCAGGAAAAATATGTGTAGACACCCGTGACACAGGACAGGGACAGAGAGCTTTTGAAGAGAAGAAAGGACTGAGAGACCCAAAGAACACAGAGTGCACCAGAGACAAGTGACAGGACACACACTGGAACTGCTCTGCCCTGAGCACCTCAGCACTGTGGTCAAAACAGACACTTTCCCTTTAGGTGGCCTAAGGAGATGCTTCTTGCACATCCCCGTCTCCAAAACTGACACAAAAAACCCCTTCTAGAAAGTCCCAACCCAGCACCCCTCTTTCATCCCCTCTGTTGGTCATAACCCTCCACTTATCTTGCACGCAGCTGGGGATGCAAATCCCTCTTGAGTGTAGAAGATGGCCATCTGCCTGTCTGCTAAGTTCCAGCTGTCACCTCTGGGTCTGCCAAGACAAAGAAAACTAAACATCAGTGCACGGTCTGAACAGCACATCGGCCAAAAACTTGTAATTCTGCTACTCACCGTCCTCCTCAGAATGCCCGGGTTCTTGGCCTGCACGCTTCAGACGTGCTTGGATTCCGACGCCGTCATTGCAGGGTACGCCTAGGTTAAGTGGAGACAAGGCGACATGACATTGCTGAAACGTGACTGTACTCTCACACCCCCCTCCCTGCCTCTGGGACTCACCGCAACTCCGCAGCCATTCCTCAGGGCTACTCAGATGGGACCTTGAAATGCAGGACTGGAAGGCTCCGTCACAGGGTCCTGTAATGCTTCCAGAGAGATCCAAAGTGCATGAAACCTGGTCCATCAGCCGGTTGGTAACAGAGGTATGCGTACTCCGAGTCGATTCCCTAAAGCACACAAACAAGAATGGATGCTTAGAGTCACACCAAAAACGGAAAGCTTAGCAAGAACAACTGCTTTTGTCCACTGCTCACCTGGCACACTTGGCCTTGACTGCTGCTATCTGCCTGGACCTCCTGAAAATAAAGGCAAAGAACACTGCTGTAACACGGTCACCATTTAGGCTGCCCCTGCAAATGCAAACAATGACTGACCTGCTCATGGGAAAATCTCCACACAAGACTGGGGCCCTCTGCCACTGATTTCAGTTGTCAGCATCTGAAAGGAAGTTAGGACTAGTGTCAAATGGCTGCAGGACAACTTAGCAGAACCAAACATGTTATGTCAATATCCCCATAAAATCTAGAGCCCAACTACACCCTGCACTGCCAATTTCAAGTCCCCAGGACTTGCGCTATTACAGGCTATGCAGCAGGGCAGATCAGCTCCGGGAAAAATACGTGCAGACACCCGTGACACAGGACAGGGAGAGAGAGCTTTTGAGGAGAAGAAAGAACCGAGAGACCCAAAGAACACACAGTGCACCAGAGACAAGTGACAGGACACACACCGGAACTGCTCTGCCCTGAGCACCTCAGAACTGTGATCAAAACAGACACTTCCCCTTTAGCTGGCCTAAGGGGACAATTCTTGCACAACCCCGCTCCCAAAGCTGATTCAAAAGGCCCTCCCAGTACATCCTCTTTCATCCCTCTATGGGTCTGAGCCCTATACTTATCTCTTGGGCATCTGGGGAGGAGAATCCACGTCGCGTCCCAATGGAGGCTGCCTCGCCTGCGGGGAATGTCCAATGGTCACCGGGCTGTGGTCCCGTGCTCAGCTACAATGGAGAACACCAAACATCACTGCAAGATCTTAGCTGCACAATGGACAACACCCAGCAATCCCGCTACTCACCGTTCTCCTAAGAATGCTCGGGCCGCTCACTTTGGCCAGGCTCGGAGGCTGCCACCGTCATCGCAGGGTCTGCCTGGGTTAAGAAGAGACAAAGTGACTCAGCATTGCTGAAACCTAAGAGGACCTTGGCTCCCCCTCCCTACCTCAGCAACTACCGCAACTCCTCAGCCAGTGCCAAGGGCTACCTGGCAGCCATCGTGAAATACAAAATTTCAAGGCTTCATCTCAGAGTCCAGCAATACTTCCAGAAGGCTCACAAGCACAGGAAATCCAGGCCATCGGCTGTCGGTCAAAAAGGCTTGGCATACTCTTGAGTCGATTCCTTAAAGCACACAAACAAGAATGGATGCTAACAGTTGAATCAAAAACTAAAAGCTGAGCAAAAACAACTGCTTTGGTCCACTGCTCACCTGGCACACTTGGCCTTGACTGCTGCCGTCTGCCTGGATCTCCTGAAAATAAAGGCAAAGAACACTGCTGTAAGACGGTCACCATTGAGGCTGCCCCTGCAAATGTAAACAATGACTGACCTGCACATAGGAAAAACCACACCCAGGACTGGGGCTCTCTGCCACTGATTTCAGTTGTCAGCATCTGAAAGGAAGTTAGGACTAGTGTCAAATGGCTGCAGGACAGCTTAACAACACCAAACATGTTATGTCTATCTCCCCATAAAATCTAGAGCCCAACAACATCCTGCATTAAAAATTTCAAGTCCCTAGGACTTGTGCTATTACAGGCTACGCAGCAGGGCAGAGCAGCTGCGGGACAAATACATGCAGACACCCGTGACACAGGACAGGGAGAGAGAGCTTTTGAGGAGAAGAAAGGACCGAGAGACCCAAAGAACACACAGTGCACCAGAGACAAGTGACAGGACACACACCGGAACTGTTCTGCCCTGAGCACCTCAGCGCTATGGTCAAAACAGACACTTTCCCTTTAGCTGGCCTAAGGGGACACTTCTTGCACATCCCTGCCCCCAAAGCTCATTCATAAGGCCCTCCCAGCACCCTACTTTAATCCCCTCTGTGGACCTTAGCCCTATACTTATCTCTCAGGCATCTGGGGATGAGAATCCCGTCGTGTGCCAATGGAGGCTGCCTCGCCTGCGGGGAATGTCCTATGGTCACCGGGCTGTGGTCCCGTGCTCAACTACAATCGAGAACACCAAACATCACTGCATGATCTTAGCTGCACAATGGACAAAACCCAGCAATCCCGCTACTCACCGTTCTCCTAAGAATGCTCGGGCCGCTCACTTTGGCCAGGCTCGGAGGCTGCCACCGTCATCGCAGGGTCAGCCTGGGTTAAGAAGAGGCAAAGTGACTCGGCATTGCTGAAACCTAAGAGGACCTTGGCTCCCCCTCCCTACCTCAGCGACTCACCGCAACTCCTCAGCCATTGCCAAAGGCTACCTGGCTGCCATCGTGAAATACAAAATTTCAAGGCTTCATCTCAGAGTCCAGCAATACTTCCAGAAGGCTCACAAGCACAAGAAATCCAGGCCATCAGCTGTTGGGGACAGGGGCTTGGCATACTCTGGGTGGATTCCCTAAAGCACACAAACAAGAATGGATGCTTACGGTTGAATCAAAAAGTAAAAGCTGAGCAAAAACAACTGCTTTTGTCCACTGCTCACCTGGCACACTTGGCCTTGACTGCTGCTATCTGCCTGGACCTCCTGAAAATAAAGGCAAAGAACACTGCTGTAATACAGTCACCATTTAGGCTTCCCCTGCAAATGCAAACAATGACTGACCTGCTCATGGAAACACCCTCCCCCAGGACTGGGGCCCTCTGCCACTGATTTCAGTTGTCAGCATCTGAAAGGAAGTTAGGACTAGTGTCAAACAGGTGCAGGACAACTTAGCATCACCAAACATGTTATGGCAACCTCCTGATACAATCTAGAGCCCAACTACACCCGGCATTACAAATTTCAAGTCCCCAGGACTTGTGCTATTACAGGCTATGCAGCAGGGCAGAGCAGCTCCAGGAAAAATATGTGCAGACACCTGTGACACAGGACAGGGAGAGAGAGCTTTTGAGGAGAAAAAAGGACTGAGAGATGCAAAGATAATAGGGTGCACCAGAGACGAGTGACAGGACACACGCCAGCACTGCTCTGCCCTGAGCACCTCAGCACTGCGATCAAAACAGACGCTTTCCCTTTAGGTGGCCTTAGGAGACGCTTCTTGGGCATCCCCATCTCCAAAATTGACTCAAAAACCCCTCCTGGGGAGTCCCACCCGGCACCTCTCTTCCATTCCCTCTGTGGGTTGTAGCCCTGCACTTATCTTGCACGTATCAGGGGATGAAAATCCCCATCGGGTGCAGAAGGAAGACACTGCTCCCATCTCCAGGCCCTGGCCCTGACTTATCTTTTGGATGACTGGTGATGTGAATCCACCTTGGACCTGAAATGAGTCTGGCTCAGAGGAGATAGCCTGTTAGCCTCTTAGTCTCCTAAAATAAAGAATGGGAAAATCAATGGTTGTGTTTCGTGCTATGTGGGCCGAATCTCAGCAAGTCAGTTACTTATCCTCTCCTGAGTGTGCCTGGGTGTTCAAGTCTCCGGCCTCATCCTCAGTCTAAGGTATGGCTGTTATGATGAGTGGCACCGGGGTTAGAGAGGCAAAGCTACGTGGCATTTGTGTGAGTTCGGTGGATGAGCTTGTGTGCCGTATGACACGTGAATGCCTCTGCTATGCTTGTGAAAAGCTTTGCAGATACGCACCGTTTCTCACCCTACTGCCTGCAAACCCCCACCGGGATAACTCCTAACTCGGTACCCTGCTTACTCTCCCTCTCCTAGTCACAATCCTCAACTCACCTGAAGCCACCGTCTCACACATCATCTTTGACACAGTGCGGATGCCTTCTGCGTCGTGATGAATCTGCTGGAAAAATGTTGCGCTTGACACAAACTGCAATTACTGGAAATTGCCCTCCTCCTAAAAAAGGAAGAAAAAAATCAGAAATTACAAAAGCACCTTACCAGCCCTGAATACTCAACCCCAAACTGTGAATTTAAATACTCCCTGTGTTCAACGTTGTTTTCTTTGCAGTATCTTCAAAGTCTCTGTTGCATTAGAAGCCCAAAAGCAGCTGCAGAGAACAAGCTAAGCTAAAGGAGCCTCTTCATCTGAATGAGAGGAGAGCTCTTACCCCAGCTGATCCCACTGAGGGAATGAAGCCCCTTGGGAAAGGCTGGGGTTAATATACCCCTGATTGGGCCCGCCTCTCGTTCCCGTGGCACCTGGGAAAAGGGAGGGGGCAAACCCCACAGTGTATAAAAGCCATCAGAGGAGCTGTGGCTATTTGGCTCCTCTGGCTTGAATTCAAGGAGAAGAAAGGGCTGGATATAGAAGAAAACTCTTCAGGGAAATGACAGCTCTTTCTTTTTTCTACAACTGCTTGGAGCAAAAGGGCAAAAAATCTGGTAAGAAATAAAACTTTGTTCTTAGGCAGCATATCTAGATAAGTTGGGTAATTTGCTGTTAACTTATATAATTATTCCTCAGTGACTACTAAGTAGTACTCAACCTGAGACTAAGGGTGGAGAAAAACACTAATTATATGAACAGTTTAAGTCTCCTTGGGGCTGCTAATTAGGACTAACTACATTATAAATAACAATAAGAAAAACAATAGGCTCCTGGGCAGCATAAAGGTTAAGTACGTGCTAGGCTTGCCTTTCTCTGAGGTACTTAGTCCTAGGGCACAGAAAGAAGTGCCCTGAAAAGTAGTTTTAAATGCTGAAAAAGCATCTTAGAAGAGCCTCCTTCAAATTAATCCCTTAAAATGAAGAAATGGGGAAGTTGCCTCCACTGATACCATGGCAAATAAATGGCTTCCGCCCTTTAACTTAATCCCCTCGAATACTGGGAAAAGAGAGGCTTTCCTCAATTTAAATCTCTCCAGTTATGAAGACAGAGGGATTTTCCCCTCAATCCAAACCCTTAAGAAAGAGAGATAGCTGGGCTTCCCCCTCAATTTAAGCCTTAGGACAACAAAAAGGGTTACTCTTAATTCAAACCCATAAACAACATTGTCAAGGTTTTCCCCCTCTATTTAAACTGGAAAATAATGGAATATGGGGATTCCCTGTCAATTACCACCCCTAACAGCATAGAAAAGGCAGGGACTCTTTCAAATGAGACCATTAAAATTGCAGGGGAAGTGCATTTCCTCATTATTTGAAAGCAAGAAATAATGGAAAAGGAAGTTTTTTCCCATACTTTAAACCCCTTGTCTCTCCATAACCCCTCTTTTTTCTGGGAGTGCTGTGGAAGGTCTTGGGGTTCTAGGGAGGGACTGACACAATAAAAGGGGAAAGTTGAAAGCTCTCCTATGGAACCCCACATGCTGCCCGGCCTGCTCAGGTGCTGCCCCTTGGCAAGAGGGCTCTGCCCTCTGCATTTTCTCAAAGGGATGCTCCGTGCCCGGGTGGGTCCGGCTGCTCCCCGGTCCCAGCTGGATGTTCCGACTGTAGCTCCTGGAGGGACGCTTGGGATACCCCTGTTAGCCCCTCTGGATTAGCAGCTCCCTGTGCAGGTGTGCGCAGGTAGCTGCACTAAAAGCAGCTGCTCGCATGGGGAGCTGCTACACCTAAGAGTGGGGGATAAGGTGAAGAAAGGTCCTGTGGGGTGTTCCCTCCCCTACACAGCCCTTTGCCAGACCCTTAAACAATGGGGTGCCAGATTTTCATTGCCAAGATAATTAACAATCTTTCCCCTGGCCAAACAGGAATGGTGCTACCAAAATTGCAAACAGTGAATGATTTCTCACAGACCACAGCTGCCAACACCAGGAATTCTCGCTGCCCTTAGAGAGCAGCACACCTCCAGTGAAGAGACATCAACACACAGAGAGGGTGAGGTTGGTTTTATAGGGAAAAAGGGCAGAGGTTGGATCACGAGGTCTGTGGCTGCAAGTGACATTCTACATCATTTTGTTCTGAATGGCACAGGATTTATCCTGGAGCAAAACTGCTCCCACCAAGAATTCTGCCTGCCCCGGAAGAGACAAGCACCTCCTTAAAATTGAAACCAGGAAGTGTAGAGGGTGAGCCATCTTTCACAGAGAATAGGGCCAGTGACAGAGTCCAAGACCCAGGGGCCATGAAAGAAGGGCCGCCCACTGAAAATCTGAATGCAGAAGGATGTGTTGTGGACCCAAGCTGCCCTGATGTTAATCAGGGGTTATCTTAAACATCCCAAGCACAACTCGCAAACTGACATCAGGAACCTGGACTGGTGAGTTTTCTTTCCCAGGCTAAAAGTCTGGAATTGGCACTCAGGACCCCCTGGCCCTGGGTGGGCAGCTGACTGCAACAAATATGACCATCGAAGAATATCTCCCAGACCCCATCTGCCCCCACCTCAAACTTGTACTGCCCTGATGGTCCCAATGGAGCCCTAAAAACTGACATCAGGAACCTGGACTGGTGAGTTTTCTTTCCAAGGGAAAAGGGCAGGAGTATGTGCCCAGGGGCTCCTGGCCCTGAGCAGGAACCTGACTTCAAAAACTCCAATCATCAAAGGATGTATCCCAGAACACAGCTGTCCCCACCTCAAACTTGCACTGCCCTGACAGTCCCATGGGAGCACTACAAACTGACATCAAGAACCGGAACTGGTGAGCTTTCTTTCCCAGGAAAAAGAGCTGGAATTACAGCACTGGACCCCCTGGCCTTGGGCAGGCGCCTGACTGCAACAAATACGAATATGGAAGGATATCACCCAGACACCATCTCCTCCAACCTCAAACTTGTGCTGCCCTGACACTCCCAAGGGAGCCCTGCAAACTGACATTAGTAACCTGGACTGGTGAGTTTTCTTTCCAGGGAAAAGGGCCGGAGTATGTGCTCAGGGATCCCTGGGCATGAGCTGGCACAGAACTACAAAAACTCCAATCATCGAAGGATGCATCCCAGAACAAAGTTGTCCCCATCTCAGACTTGCACTGCCCTGATAGTCCCATGGGAGCACTACAAACCGACATCAAGAAACTGGACTTTGAGTATTCTTTCCCAGGGTAAAGGGCCAGAGTATGTGCCCAGAGGTCCCTGCCCCTGAGCTGGCACCTGACTTCAAAACATCGAAACACTGAAGGATGCATCCCAGGACAAAGCTGTCCCCACCTCAAACTTGCGCTGCCCTGAGAGTCCCAAGGGAGCCCTACAAACTGACATCAGGAACCTGCACTGGTGAGTTTTCTTTCCAGGGAAAAGGCTGGGACATGAGCCCAGGTGCCCCAGTCCCTGTACTGACACCTCACTCCAAAAACTCCAAATATCAAAGGATGCATCCCAGAACAAAGCTGTCCCGGCCTCAAACTTGCGCTGCCCTGACCGTCCCAAGGGAGCCCTACAAACTGACATCAGGAACCTGGACTGGTGAGTTTGCTTTTCAAGGAAAAGGGCTGGAATTAGAGCAAAGGTCCCCCTGGCCTTGGGCAGGCACCTAACTGCAACACATAAGAACATCAAAGGATATCTCAGAGACTTCATCTGCCCCAACATGTAACTTGTGCTTCCCTGAGAGTGCCAAGCGAGCCCTACAAACTCACATCAGGATCCTGGACTGGTGAGCTTTCTTTCCCAGGGAAAAAGTCTGGAACTGGCGCACAGGTCCCCTGACCCCGGGTGGGCGCCTGACTGCAAAAATAAGAACATCAAAGGATATCTCCGAGACTTCATCTGCCCCCACCTCAAACTTGCGCTGCCCTGAGAGTCCCAAAGGGAGCCCTACAAACTGACATCAGGAACCTGGACTGGTGAGTTTCCTTTTCAGGGAAAAGGCTGGAAAATATGCCAGGGGCCCCTGGCCCTGAGCTGGCGCCTCACTCCAAAAACTCCAAACATCGAAGGATGCATCCCAGAACAAAGCTGTCCCCACCTCAAATTTGTGCTGCCAGTACAGTGCCAAGGGAGACCTACAAACTGACATCAGGAACCTGGACTGGTGAGTTTTCTTTCCAGGGAAAAGGCTGGAAAATATTTCCAGGTGCCCCTGGCCCTGAGCTGGCGCCTCACTCCAAATACTCCAAACATCGAAGGATGCATCCCAGAACAAAGCTGTCCCCACCTCAAACTTGTGTTGCCCTGATAGACCCAAGGAATCCCTACGAACTGACATCAGGAACCTGGACTTGTGAGTTTTCTTTCCCAGGGAAATTGGCCAAAGTATGTGCCCAGGGCCCCTGGCCCTGAGCTAGCGCCTGAATGCAAAAACTACAAACATCGAAGGAAGCATCCCAGAACAAAGCTGTCCCCACCTCAAACTTGTGCTGCCAGTACAGTGCCAAGGGAGACCTACAAACTGACATCAGGAACCTGGACTGGTGGGTTTCCTTTTCAGGGAAAAGGGCTGGAATTAGAGCAAAGGTCCCCCTGGCCTTGGGCAGGCACCTGACTGCAACTCATAAGAACATCAAAGGATATCTCCGAGACTTCATCTGTCCCCACCTCAAACTTGCGCTGCCCTGAGAGTCCCAAGGGAGCCCTAGAAACTGACATCAGGAACCTGAACTGGTGAGTTTCCTTTTCAGGGAAAAGGGCTGGAATTATAGCAAAGGTCCGCCTGGCCTTGGGCAGGCGCCTGACTGCAACATATAAGAACATCAAAGGATATCTCCGAGACTTCATCTGCCCCCACCTCAAACTTGCGCTGCCCTGAGAGTCCCAAGGGAGCCCTACAAACTGACATCAGGAACCTGGACTGGTGAGTT
Organism: Lonchura striata; assembly: GCF_050655825.1. Taxonomy (NCBI): domain Eukaryota; kingdom Metazoa; phylum Chordata; class Aves; order Passeriformes; family Estrildidae; genus Lonchura; species Lonchura striata. The sequence continues at coordinate 35,087 of NC_140703.1, forward strand.
TTCTTTCCAGGGAAAAGGCTGGGAAATGTGCCCAGGGGCCCCAGGCCCTGAGCTGGCACCTCACTCCAAAACCTCCAAACATCAAAGGATGCATCCCAGAACAAAGCTGTCCCGGCCTCAAACTTCTGCTGCCCTGACAGATCCACAGGGAGCCCTACAAACTGACATCAGGAACCTGGACTGGTGAGTTTCCTTTTCAGGGAAAAGGGCTGGAATTAGAGCAAAGGTCCGCCTGGCCTTGGACAGGCGCCTGGCTGCAACTCATAAGAACATCAAAGGATATCTCCGAGACTTCATCTGCCCCCACCTCAAACTTGCGCTGCCCTGAGAGTCCCAATGCTTCCCTAGAAACTGACATCAGGAACTTGGACTGCTATGTTTCCTTTCCCAGGGAAAAGGCTGGAATTTGCGCTCAGGTCCCCTGACCCCGGATGGGAGTCTGACTGCAACAAATAGGAACATCAAAGAATATCTCTCAGAACGACGTTGTCCCCACCTCAAACTTGTGCTGCCCGTACCGTGCCAAGGGAGCCCTACAAACTGACATCAGGAACCTGGACTGGTGAGTTTTCTTTCCAGGGAAAAGGCTGGGAAATGTGCCCAGGGGCCCCTGGGCCTGAGCTGGCGCCTCACTCCACAAAATCCAAACATTGAAGGATGCATCCCAGAACAAAGCCGTCCCCACCTCAAACTTGTGCTGCCCTGACAGTCCCAAAGGGAGCCCTACAAACTGACATCAGGAACCTGGACTGGTGAGTTTCCTTTTCAGGGAAAAGGGCTGGAATTAGAGCAAAGGTCCCCCTGGCCTTGGGCAGGCGCCTGACTGCAACACATAAGAACATCAAAGGATATCTCCGAGACTTCATCTGCCCCAACATGTAACTTGTGCTGCCCTGAGAGTACCAAGCGTGCCCTACAAACTGACATCAGGAACCTGCACTGGTGATTTTCCTTTCCAGGGAAAAGGCTGGAAAATATGCCCAGGTGCCCCAGTCCCTGTACTGACACCTCACTCCAAAAACTCCAAATATCAAAGGATGCATCCCAGAACAAAGCTGTCCCGGCTTCAAACTTGCGCTGCCCTGACCGTCCCAAGGGAGCCCTACAAACTGACATCAGGAACCTGGACTGGTGAGTTTGCTTTTCAAGGAAAAGGGCTGGAATTAGAGCAAAGGTCCCCCTGGCCTTGGGCAGGCACCTAACTGCAACACATAAGAACATCAAAGGATATCTCAGAGACTTCATCTGCCCCAACATGTAACTTGTGCTGCCCTGAGAGTGCCAAGCGAGCCCTACAAACTGACATCAGGATCCTGGACTGGTGAGCTTTCTTTCCCAGGGAAAAAGTCTGGAACTGGCGCACAGGTCCCCTGACCCCGGGTGGGCGCCTGACTGCAAAAATAAGAACATCAAAGGATATCTCCGAGACTTCATCTGCCCCCACCTCAAACTTGCGCTGCCCTGAGAGTCCCAAGGGAGACCTACAAACTGACATCAGGAACCTGGACTGGTGAGTTTTCTTTCCAGGGAAAAGGCTGGGAAATATGACCAGGGGCCCCTGGCCCTGAGCTGGCGCCTCACTCCAAATACTCCAAACATCGAAGGATGCATCCCAGAACAAAGCTGTCCCCACCTCAAATTTGTGCTGCCAGTACAGTGCCAAGGGAGACCTACAAACTGACATCAGGAACCTGGACTGGTGAGTTTTCTTTCCAGGGAAAAGGCTGGAAAATATTTCCAGGTGCCCCTGGCCCTGAGCTGGCGCCTCACTCCAAATACTCCAAACATCGAAGGATGCATCCCAGAACAAAGCTGTCCCCACCTCAAACTTGTGTTGCCCTGATAGACCCAAGGAATCCCTACGAACTGACATCAGGAACCTGGACTTGTGAGTTTTCTTTCCCAGGGAAATTGGCCAAAGTATGTGCCCAGGGCCCCTGGCCCTGAGCTAGCGCCTGAATGCAAAAACTACAAACATCGAAGGATGCATCCCAGAACAAAGCTGTCCCCACCTCAAACTTGTGCTGCCAGTACAGTGCCAAGGGAGCCCTACAAACAGACATCAGGAACCTGGACTGGTGAGTTTCCTTTTCAGGGAAAAGGCTGGGAAATGTGACCAGGGGCCCCTGGCCCTGAGCTGGCGCCTCACTCCAAAAACTCCAAACATCGAAGGAAGCATCCCAGAACAAAGCTGTCCCCACCTCAAACTTGTGCTGCCAGTACAGTGCCAAGGGAGACCTACAAACTGACATCAGGAACCTGGACTGGTGGGTTTCCTTTTCAGGGAAAAGGGCTGGAATTAGAGCAAAGGTCCCCCTGGCCTTGGGCAGGCACCTGGCTGCAACTCATAAGAACATCAAAGGATATCTCCGAGACTTCATCTGTCCCCACCTCAAACTTGCGCTGCCCTGAGAGTCCCAAGGGAGCCCTAGAAACTGACATCAGGAACCTGGACTGGTGAGTTTCCTTTTCAGGGAATAGGGCTGGAATTATAGCAAAGGTCCGCCTGGCCTTGGGCAGGCGCCTGACTGCAACATATAAGAACATCAAAGGATATCTCCGAGACTTCATCTGCCCCCACCTCAAACTTGCGCTGCCCTGAGAGTCCCAAGGGAGCCCTACAAACTGACATCAGGAACCTGGACTGGTGAGTTTTCTTTCCAGGGAAAAGTCTGGGAAATGTGCCGAGGTGCCCCAGGCCCTGAGCTGGCACCTCACTCCAAAAACTCCAAACATCAAAGGATGCATCCCAGAACAAAGCTGTCCCGGCCTCAAACTTCTGCTGCCCTGACAGTCCCAAAGGGAGCCCTACAATCTGACATCAGGAACCTGGACTGGTGAGTTTCCTTTTCAGGGAAAAGGGCTGGAATTAGAGCAAAGGTCCCCCTGGCCTTGGGCAGGCGCCTCACTTCAACTCATAAGAACATCAAAGGATATCTCCGAGACTTCATCTGCCCCCACCTCAAACTTGCGCTGCCCTGAGAGTCCCAAGGGAGCCCTACAAACTGACATCAGGAACCTGGACTGGTGAGTTTCCTTTCCAGGGAAAAGGCTGGAAAATATGCCAGGGGCCCCTGGCCCTGAGCTGGCGCCTCACTCCAAAAACTCCAAAGATCGAAGGATGCATCCCAGAACAAAGCTGTCCCCACCTCAAACTTGCGCTGCCCTGACAGTCCCAATGGTTCCCTAGAAACTGACATCAGGAACTTGGACTGCTATGTTTCCTTTCCCAGGGAAAAGGCTGGAATTTGCGCTCAGGTCCCCTGACCCCGGATGGGAGTCTGACTGCAACAAATAGGAACATCAAAGAATATCTCCCAGAACGAAGTTGTCCCCACCTCAAACTTGTGCTGCCCGTACCGTGCCAAGGGAGCCCTACAAACTGACATCAGGAACCTGGACTGGTGAGTTTTCTTTCCAGGGAAAAGGCTGGGAAATGTGCCCAGGGGCCCCTGGGCCTGAGCTGGCGCCTCACTCCACAAAATCCAAACATTGAAGGATGCATCCCAGAACAAAGCCGTCCCCACCTCAAACTTGTGCTGCCCTGACAGTCCCAAAGGGAGCCCTACAAAATGACATCAGGAACCTGGACTGGTGAGTTTCCTTTTCAGGGAAAAGGGCTGGAATTAGAGCAAAGGTCCCCCTGGCCTTGGGCAGGCGCCTGACTGCAACACATAAGAACATCAAAGGATATCTCCGAGACTTCATCTGCCCCAACATGTAACTTGTGCTGCCCTGAGAGTAACAAGCGTGCCCTACAAACTGACATCAGGATCCTGGACTGGTGAGTTTCCTTTTCAGGGAAAAGGGCTGGAATTAGAGCAAAGGTCCCCCTGGCCTTGGGCAGGCGCCTGACTGCAACACATTAGAACATCAAAGGATATCTCCGAGACTTCATCTGCCCCAACATGTAACTTGTGCTGCCCTGAGAGTACCAAGCGTGCCCTACAAACTGACATCAGGATCCTGGACTGGTGAGTTTCCTTTTCAGGGAAAAGGGCTGGAATTAGAGCAAAGGTCCCCCTGGCCTTGGGCAGGCGCCTCACTGCAACTCATAAGAACATCAAAGGATATCTCCGAGACTTCATCTGCCCCCACCTCAAACTTGCGCTGCCCTGAGAGTCCCAAGGGAGCCCTACAAACTGACATCAGGAACCTGGACTGGTGAGTTTCCTTTTCAGGGAAAAGGCTGGAAAATATGCCAGGGGCCCCTGGCCCTGAGCTGGCGCCTCACTCCAAAAACTCCAAACATCGAAGGATGCATCCCAGAACAAAGCTGTCCCCACCTCAAACTTGCGCTGCCCTGAGAGTCACAAGGGAGACCTACAAACTGACATCAGGAACCTGGACTGGTGAGTTTTCTTTCCAGGGAAAAGGCTGGGAAATATGCCCAGGGGCCCCTGGCCCTGAGCTGGCGCCTCACTCCAAATACTCCAAACATCGAAGGATGCATCCCAGAACAAAGCTGTCCCCACCTCAAATTTGTGCTGCCAGTACAGTGCCAAGGGAGACCTACAAACTGACATCAGGAAGCTGGACTGGTGAGCTTTCTTTCCCAGGGAAAAAGTCTGGAATTGGCGCACAGGTCCCCTGACCCCGGGTGGGCGCCTGACTGCAAAAATAAGAACATCAAAGGATATCTCCGAGACTTCATCTGCCCCCACCTCAAACTTGCGCTGCCCTGAGAGTCCCAAGGGAGCCCTACAAACTGACATCAGGAACCTGGACTGGTGAGTTTCCTTTTCAGGGAAAAGGCTGGAAAATATGCCAGGGGCCCCTGGCCCTGAGCTGGCGCCTCACTCCAAAAACTCCAAAGATCGAAGGATGCATCCCAGAACAAAGCTGTCCCCACCTCAAACTTGTGCTGCCCAGAGAGTCCCAAGGGAGCCCTACAAAGTGATATCAGGAACCTGGACTGGTGAGTTTTCTTTCCAGGGAAAAGGCTGGGAAATGTGCCCAGGGGCCCCTGGCCCTGAGCTGGCGCCTCACTCCAAAAACTCCAAACATCAAAGGATGCATCCCAGAACAAAGCTGTCCCCACCTCAAACTTGTGCTGCCAGTACAGTGCCAAGGGAGACCTACAAACTGACATCAGGAACCTGGCCGGGTGAGTTTTCTTTTGGGGCAAAAGTCTGGGAAATGTGCCCAGGGGCCCCCGGCCCTGGGTGGGCACCTGAATGCAAAAAATCAAAACTTCGAAGGATGCATCCCAGAACAAAGCTGTCCCCACCTCAAACTTGCGCTGCCCTGAGAGTCCCAAGGGAGCCCTAGAAACTGACATCAGGAACCTGCACTGGTGAGTTTCCTTTTCAGGGAAAAAGGCTGGAATTAGAACAAAGGTCCCCCTGGCCTTGGGCAGGCACATGACTGCAACACATAAGAACATCAAAGGCTATCTCCGAGACTTCATCTGCCCCCACCTCAAACTTTCGCTTCCCTGAGAGTCCCAAGGGAGCCCTACAAACTGACATCAGGAACCTGGACTGGTGAGTTTTCTTTCCAGGGAAAAGGCTGGGAAATGTGCCCAGGGGCCCCTGGCCCTGAGCTGGCGCCTCACTCCAAAAACTACAAACATTGAAGGATGCATCCCAGAACAAAGCTGTCCCCACCTCAAACTTGCGCTGCCCTGAGAGTCCCAAGGGAGACCTACAAACTGACATCAGGAACCTGGACTGGTGAGTTTTCTTTCCAGGGAAAAGTCTGGGAAATGTGCCCAAGGGCCCCTGGCCCTGGGTGGGCACCTGAATGCAAAAAATCAAAACATCGAAGGATGCATCCCAGAACAAAGCTGTCCCCACCTCAAACTTGCGCTGCCCTGAGAGTCCCAAGGGAGCCCTAGAAACTGACATCAGGAACCTGGACTGGTGAGTTTCCTTTTCAGGGAAAAGGGCTGGAATTATAGCAAAGGTCCGCCTGGCCTTGGGCAGGCGCCTGACTGCAACATATAAGAACATCAAAGGATATCTCTGAGACTTCATCTGCCCCCACCTCAAACTTGCGCTGCCCTGAGAGTCCCAAGGGAGCCCTACAAACTGACATCAGGAACCTGGACTGGTGAGTTTTCTTTCCAGGGAAAAGTCTGGGAAATGTGCCGAGGTGCCCCAGGCCCTGAGCTGGCGCCTCACTCCAAAAACTCCAAACATCAAAGGATGCATCCCAGAACAAAGCTGTCCCCACCTCAAACTTGCCCTGCCCTGAGAGTCCCAAAGGGAGCCCTACAATCTGACATCAGGAACCTGGACTGGTGAGTTTCCTTTTCAGGGAAAAGGGCTGGAATTAGAGCAAAGGTCCCCCTGGCCTTGGGCAGGCGCCTGACTGCAACTCATAAGAACATCAAAGGATATCTCCGAGACTTCATCTGCCCCCACCTCAAACTTGCGCTGCCCTGAGAGTCCCAAGGGAGCCCTACAAACTGACATCAGGAACCTGGACTGGTGAGTTTCCTTTCCAGGGAAAAGGCTGGAAAATATGCCAGGGGCCCCTGGCCCTGAGCTGGCGCCTCACTCCAAAAACTCCAAAGATCGAAGGATGCATCCCAGAACAAAGCTGTCCCCACCTCAAACTTGCGCTGCCCTGACAGTCCCAATGGTTCCCTAGAAACTGACATCAGGAACCTGGACTGCTATGTTTCCTTTCCCAGGGAAAAGGCTGGAATTTGCGCTCAGGTCCCCTGACCCCGGGTGGGAGTCTGACTGCAACAAATAGGAACATCAAAGAATATCTCCCAGAACAAAGTTGTCCCCCCCTCAAACTTGTGCTGCCCGTACCGTGCCAAGGGAGACCTAAAAACTGACATCAGGAACCTGCACTGGTGAGCTTTATTTCCCAGGGAAAATGTCTGGAATTGGCGCACAGGTCCCCTGACGCCGGATGGGCGCCTGACTGCAAAAATAAGAACATCAAAGGATATCTCCGAGACTTCATCTGCCCCCACCTCAAACTTGCGCTGCCCTGAGAGTCCCAAGGGAGCCCTACAAACTGACATCAGGAACCTGGACTGGTGAGTTTTCTTTCCAGGGAAAAGGCTGGAAAATATGCCCAGGTGCCCCTGGCCCTGAGCTGGCCCCTCACTCCAAAAACTACAAACATCAAAGGATGCATCCCAGAACAAAGCTGTCCCGTCCTCAAACTTGCGCTGCCCTGACAGTTCCAATGGTTCCCTAGAAACTGACATCAGGAACCTGGACTGGTGAGTTTCCTTTTCAGGGAAAAGGGCTGGGATTAGAACAAAGGTCCCCCTGGCCTTCGGCTGGAACCTGACTGCAACACATAGGAACATCAAAGGATATCGCCGAGACTACATCTGCCCCCACCTCAAACTTGCGCTGCCCTGAGAGTCCCAAGGGAGTCCTACAAACTGACATCAGGAACCTGGACTGGTGAGTTTTCTCTTCAGGGAAAAGGGCTGGAATTAGAGCGAAGGTCCCCCTGGCCTTGGGCAGGCGCCTGACTGCAACTCATAAGAACATCAAAGGATATCTCCGAGACTTCATCTGCCCCCACCTCAAACTTGTGCTACCATTACAGTGCCAAGGGAGCCCTACAAACTGACATCAGGAACCTGGACTGGTGAGTTTTCTTTCCAGGGAAAAGGCTGGGAAATGTGCCCAGGGGCCCCCGGCCCTGGGTAGGCACCTGAATGCAAAAACTACGAACATCAAAGGATGCATCCCAGAACAAAACTGTCCCCACCTCAAACTTGTGCTGCCCGTACCGTGCCAAGGGAGACCTACAAACTGACATCAGGAATCTGGACTGCTGAGTTTTCTTTCCAGGGAAAATGGCCAAAGTATGTGCCCAGGGGCCCCCAGCCCTGTTCTGGACCCTGACCGCAAAAAATCCTTATATCTAAGGATGGACCCCAAACCGAAGTTATCCCCACCTCAAACTTGTGCTGCTTGTACAGTGCAAAGGGAGACCTACAAACTGACATCAGGATCCTTGACTGGTGAGTTTTCTTTCCCAGGGAAAAAGGCTGGAATTGGTGCACAGGTCCCCTGACCCAGGGTGGGCGCCTGAATACAAAAAGAAGAACATATATCTCCGAGACTTCATCTGCCCCCACCTCAAACTTGCGCTGCCCTGAGAGTCCCAAAGGAGCCCTACAAACTGACATCAGGAACCTGGACTGGTGAGTTTTCTTTCCAGGGAAAAGGCTGGGAAATGAGCCCAGGGGCCCCCGGCCCTGGGTGGGCACCTGAATGCAAAAAATCAAAACATCGAAGGCTGCATCCCAGAACACAGCTGTCCCCACCTCAAACTTGCGCTGCCCTGAGAGTCCCAAGGGAGCCCTACAAACTGACATCAGGAACCTGGACTGGTGAGTTTCCTTTCTAGGGAAAAAGGCTGGAATTAGAACAAAGGTCCCCCTGGCCTTGGGCAGGTGCCTGACTGCAACTCATAAGAACATCAAAGGATATCTCCGAGACTTCATCTGCCCCAACATGAAACTTGTGCTGCCCTGAGAGTCCCAAGGGAGCCCTACAAACTGACATCCGGAACCTGGACTGGTGAGTTTCCTTTTCAGGGAAAAGGCTGGGAAATGTGCCCAGGGGCCCCTGGCCCTGAGCTGGCGCCTCACTCCAAAAACTCCAAATATCGAAGGATGCATCCCAGAACAAAGCTGTCCCCACCTCAAACTTGCGCTGCCCTGACAGTCTCAATGGTTCCCTAGAAACTGACATCAGGAACCTGGACTGCTATGTTTCCTTTCCCAGGGAAAAGGCTGGAATTTGCGCTCAGGTCCCCTGACCCCGCGGTGGAGTCTGACTGCAACAAATAGGAACATCAAAGAATATCTCCCAGAACGAAGTTGTCCCCACCTCAAACTTGTGCTGCCCATACCTTGCCAAGGGAGCCCTACAGACTGACATCAGGAACTTGGACTGGTGAGTTTTCTTTCCCAGGCAAAAAGGCTGGAATTAGCGCACAGGACCCCCTGACCCCAGGTGGGAGGCTAACTGCAACAAATAGGAACATCAAAGAATATCTCCCAGAACAAAGCTGTCCCCACCAGAAAATTTGTGCTGCCCGTACCGTGCCAAGGGAGACCTACAAACTGACATCAGGAAGCTGGACTGGTGAGGTTTCTTTCCCAGGGAAAAAGTCTGGAATTGGCGCACAGGTCCCCTGACCCCGGGTGGGCGCCTGACTGCAAAAGTAAGAACATCAAAGGATATCTCTGAGAATTCATCTGCCCCCACCTCAAACTTGCGCTGCCCTGAGAGTCCCAAAGGAGCCCTACAAACTGACATCAGGAACCTGGACTGGTGAGTTTTCTTTCCAGGGAAAAGGCTGGGACATGAGCCCAGGGGCCCACCGGCCCTGGGTGGGCACCTGAATGCAAAAAATCAAAACATCGAAGGCTGCATCCCAGAACACAGCTGTCCCCACCTCAAACTTGTGCTGCCCTGAGAGTCCCAAGGGAGCCCTACAAACTGACATCAGGAATGTGCACTGGTGAGTTTTCTTTTCAGGGAAAAGACTGGAAAATATGCCAGGGGCCCCTGGCCCTGAGCAGGCGCCTCACTCCAAAAACTCCAAACATTAAAGGATGCATCCCAGAACAAAGCTGTCCCTACCTCAAACTTGTGTTGACCTGATAGACCAAAGGGATCCCTAGAAACTGACATCAGGAACCTGGACTGCTATGTTTCCTTTCCCAGGGAAAAGGCTGGAATTAGAACAAAGGTCCCCATGGCCTTGGGCAGGCGCCTGACTGCAACGCATAAGAACATCAAAGGATATCTCCGAGACTTCATCTGCCCCCACCTCAAACTTGCGCTGCCCTGAGAGTCCCAAGGGAGCCCTACAAACTGACATCAGGAACCTGGACTGGTGAGTTTTCTTTCCAGGGAAAAGGCTGGGAAATATGCCCAGGTGCCCCAGGCCCTGAGCTGGCACCTCACTCCAAAAACTCCAAACATCAAAGGATGCATCCCAGAACAAAGCTGTCCCCACCTCTAACTTGTGCTGCCAGTATAGTGCCAAGGGAGCCCTACAAACTGACATCAGGAACCTGGACTGGTGAGTTTTCTTTCCAGGGAAAAGTCTGGGAAATGTGCCCAGGGGCCCCCGGCCCTGGGTGGGCACCTGAATGTAAAAAATCAAAACTTCGAAGGATGCATCCCAGAACAAAGCTGTCCCCACCTCAAACTTGCGCTGCCCTGAGAGTCCCAAGGGAGACCTACAAACTGACATCAGGAACCTGGACTAGTGAGTTTTCTTTCCAGGGAAAAGTGCTGGAATTAGAGCAAAGGTCCCCCTGGCCTTGGGCAGGCGCCTGGCTGCAACTCATAAGAACATCAAAGGATATCTCCGAGACTTCATCTGCCCCCACCTCAAACTTGCGCTGCCCTGAGAGTCCCAAGGGAGCCCTACAGACTGACATCAGGAACTTGGACTGGTGAGTTTTCTTTCCCAGGCAAAAAGGCTGGAATTAGCGCACAGGACCCCCTGACCCCGGGTGGGCACCTGACTGCAACAAATAGGAACATCAAAGAATATCTCCCAGAACAAAGCTGTCCCCACCAGAAAATTTGTGCTGCCACTACAGTGCCAAGGCAGACCTACAAACTGACATCAGGAACCTGGACTGGTGAGCTTTCTTTCCCAGGGAAAAAGTCTGGAATTGGCGCACAGGTCCCCTGACCCCGGGTGGGCGCCTGACTGCAACACATAAGAACATCAAAGGATATCTCCGAGACTTCATCTGCCCCCACCTCAAACTTGCGCTGCCCTGAGAGTCCCAAGGGAGCCCTACAAACTGACATCAGGAACCTGGACTGGTGAGTTTTCTTTCCAGGGAAAAGGCTGGAAAATATGCCCAGGTGCCCCTGGCCCTGAGCTGGCCCCTCACTCCAAAAACTACAAACATCAAAGGATGCATCCCAGAACAAAGCTGTCCCGTCCTCAAACTTGCGCTGCCCTGACAGTTCCAATGGTTCCCTAGAAACTGACATCAGGAACCTGGACTGGTGAGTTTCCTTTTCAGGGAAAAGGGCTGGAATTAGAACAAAGGTCCCCCTGGCCTTGGGCTGGCACCTGACTGCAACACATAGGAACATCAAAGGATATCTCCGAGACTACATCTGCCCCCACCTCAAACTTGCGCTGCCCTGAGAGTCCCAAGGGAGTCCTACAAACTGACATCAGGAACCTGGACTGGTGAGTTTTCTCTTTAGGGAAAAGGGCTGGAATTAGAGCGAAGGTCCCCCTGGTCTTGGGCAGGCGCCTGACTGCAACTCATAAGAACATCAAAGGATATCTCCGAGACTTCATCTGCCCCCACCTCAAACTTGTGCTACCATTACAGTGCCAAGGGAGCCCTACAAACTGACATCAGGAACCTGGACTGGTGAGTTTTCTTTCCAGGGAAAAGGCTGGGAAATGTGCCCAGGGGCCCCCGGCCCTGGGTAGGCACCTGAATGCAAAAACTACGAACATCAAAGGATGCATCCCAGAACAAAACTGTCCCCACCTCTAACTTGTGCTGCCCAAACAGTGCCAAGGGAGACCTACAAACTGACATCAGGATCCTTGACTGGTGAGTTTTCTTTCCCAGGGAAAAAGGCTGGAATTGGTGCACAGGTCCCCTGACCCAGGGTGGGCGCCTGAATACAAAAAGAAGAACATATATCTCCGAGACTTCATCTGCCCCCACCTCAAACTTGCGCTGCCCTGAGAGTCCCAAAGGAGCCCTACAAACTGACATCAGGAACCTGGACTGGTGAGTTTTCTTTCCAGGGAAAAGGCTGGGAAATGAGCCCAGGGGCCCCCGGCCCTGGGTGGGCACCTGAATGCAAAAAATCAAAACATCGAAGGCTGCATCCCAGAACACAGCTGTCCCCACCTCAAACTTGCGCTGCCCTGAGAGTCCCAAGGGAGCCCTACAAACTGACATCAGGAACCTGGACTGGTGAGTTTCCTTTCTAGGGAAAAAGGCTGGAATTAGAACAAAGGTCCCCCTGGCCTTGGGCAGGTGCCTGACTGCAACTCATAAGAACATCAAAGGATATCTCCGAGACTTCATCTGCCCCAACATGAAACTTGTGCTGCCCTGAGAGTCCCAAGGGAGCCCTACAAACTGACATCCGGAACCTGGACTGGTGAGTTTCCTTTTCAGGGAAAAGGCTGGGAAATGTGCCCAGGGGCCCCTGGCCCTGAGCTGGCGCCTCACTCCAAAAACTCCAAATATCGAAGGATGCATCCCAGAACAAAGCTGTCCCCACCTCAAACTTGCGCTGCCCTGACAGTCTCAATGGTTCCCTAGAAACTGACATCAGGAACCTGGACTGCTATGTTTCCTTTCCCAGGGAAAAGGCTGGAATTTGCGCTCAGGTCCCCTGACCCCGCGGTGGAGTCTGACTGCAACAAATAGGAACATCAAAGAATATCTCCCAGAACGAAGTTGTCCCCACCTCAAACTTGTGCTGCCCATACCTTGCCAAGGGAGCCCTACAGACTGACATCAGGAACTTGGACTGGTGAGTTTTCTTTCCCAGGCAAAAAGGCTGGAATTAGCGCACAGGACCCCCTGACCCCAGGTGGGAGGCTAACTGCAACAAATAGGAACATCAAAGAATATCTCCCAGAACAAAGCTGTCCCCACCAGAAAATTTGTGCTGCCCGTACCGTGCCAAGGGAGACCTACAAACTGACATCAGGAAGCTGGACTGGTGAGCTTTCTTTCCCAGGGAAAAAGTCTGGAATTGGCGCACAGGTCCCCTGACCCCGGGTGGGCGCCTGACTGCAAAAGTAAGAACATCAAAGGATATCTCTGAGAATTCATCTGCCCCCACCTCAAACTTGCGCTGCCCTGAGAGTCCCAAAGGAGCCCTACAAACTGACATCAGGAACCTGGACTGGTGAGTTTTCTTTCCAGGGAAAAGGCTGGGACATGAGCCCAGGGGCCCACCGGCCCTGGGTGGGCACCTGAATGCAAAAAATCAAAACATCGAAGGCTGCATCCCAGAACACAGCTGTCCCCACCTCAAACTTGCGCTGCCCTGAGAGTCCCAAGGGAGCCCTACAAACTGACATCAGGAACCTGCACTGGTGAGTTTTCTTTTCAGGGAAAAGACTGGAAAATATGCCAGGGGCCCCTGGCCCTGAGCAGGCGCCTCACTCCAAAAACTCCAAACATTAAAGGATGCATCCCAGAACAAAGCTGTCCCTACCTCAAACTTGTGTTGACCTGATAGACCAAAGGGATCCCTAGAAACTGACATCAGGAACATGGACTGCTATGTTTCCTTTCCCAGGGAAAAGGCTGGAATTAGAACAAAGGTCCCCATGGCCTTGGGCAGGCGCCTGACTGCAACGCATAAGAACATCAAAGGATATCTCCGAGACTTCATCTGCCCCCACCTCAAACTTGCGCTGCCCTGAGAGTCCCAAGGGAGCCCTACAAACTGACATCAGGAACCTGGACTGGTGAGTTTTCTTTCCAGGGAAAAGGCTGGGAAATATGCCCAGGTGCCCCAGGCCCTGAGCTGGCACCTCACTCCAAAAACTCCAAACATCAAAGGATGCATCCCAGAACAAAGCTGTCCCCACCTCTAACTTGTGCTGCCAGTATAGTGCCAAGGGAGCCCTACAAACTGACATCAGGAACCTGGACTGGTGAGTTTTCTTTCCAGGGAAAAGTCTGGGAAATGTGCCCAGGGGCCCCCGGCCCTGGGTGGGCACCTGAATGCAAAAAATCAAAACTTCGAAGGATGCATCCCAGAACAAAGCTGTCCCCACCTCAAACTTGCGCTGCCCTGAGAGTCCCAAGGGAGACCTACAAACTGACATCAGGAACCTGGACTAGTGAGTTTTCTTTCCAGGGAAAAGTGCTGGAATTAGAGCAAAGGTCCCCCTGGCCTTGGGCAGGCGCCTGGCTGCAACTCATAAGAACATCAAAGGATATCTCCGAGACTTCATCTGCCCCCACCTCAAACTTGCGCTGCCCTGAGAGTCCCAAGGGAGCCCTACAGACTGACATCAGGAACTTGGACTGGTGAGTTTTCTTTCCCAGGCAAAAAGGCTGGAATTAGCGCACAGGACCCCCTGACCCCGGGTGGGCACCTGACTGCAACAAATAGGAACATCAAAGAATATCTCCCAGAACAAAGCTGTCCCCACCAGAAAATTTGTGCTGCCACTACAGTGCCAAGGCAGACCTACAAACTGACATCAGGAACCTGGACTGGTGAGCTTTCTTTCCCAGGGAAAAAGTCTGGAATTGGCGCACAGGTCCCCTGACCCCGGGTGGGCGCCTGACTGCAACACATAAGAACATCAAAGGATATCTCCGAGACTTCATCTGCCCCAACATGTAACTTGTGCTGCCCTGAGAGTGCCAAGCGAGCCCTACAAACTGACATCAGGAACCTGGCCTGGTGAGTTTCCTTTTCAGGGAAAAGGCTGGAATTAGAGCAAAGGTCCCCCTGGCCTTGGGCAGGCGCCTGACTGCAACTCGTAAGAACATCAAAGGATATCTCCGAGACTTCATCTGCCCCCACCTCAAACTTGCGCTGCCCTGAGAGTCCCAAGGGAGCCCTACAGACTGACATCAGGAACTTGGACTGGTGAGTCTTCTTTCCCAGGCAAAAAGGCTGGAATTACCGCACAGGACCCCCTGACCCCAGGTGGGAGTCTGACTGCAACAAATAGGAACATCAAAGAATATCTCCCAGAACAAAGCTGTCCCCACCAGAAAATTTGTGCTGCCACTACAGTGCCAAGGGAGACCTACAAACTGACATCAGGAAGCTGGACTGGTGAGCTTTCTTTCCCAGGGAAAAAGTCTGGAATTGGCGCACAGGTCCCCTGACCCCGGGTGGGCGCCTGATTGCAAAAGTAAGAACATCAAAGGATATCTCCGAGACTTCATCTGCCCCCACCTCAAACTTGCGCTGCCCTGAGAGTCCCAAAGGAGCCCTACAAACTGACATTAGGAACCTGGACTGGTGAGTTTTCTTTCCAGGGAAAAGTCTGGGAAATGTGCCCAGGGGCCCCCGGCCCTGGGTGGGCACCTGAATGCAAAAAATCAAAACTTCGAAGGATGCATCCCAGAACAAAGCTGTCCCCACCTCAAACTTGCGCTGCCCTGAGAGTCCCAAGGGAGACCTACAAACTGACATCAGGAACCTGGACTAGTGAGTTTTCTTTCCAGGGAAAAGTGCTGGAATTAGAGCAAAGGTCCCCCTGGCCTTGGGCAGGCGCCTGGCTGCAACTCATAAGAACATCAAAGGATATCTCCGAGACTTCATCTGCCCCCACCTCAAACTTGCGCTGCCCTGAGAGTCCCAAGGGAGCCCTACAGACTGACATCAGGAACTTGGACTGGTGAGTTTTCTTTCCCAGGCAAAAAGGCTGGAATTAGCGCACAGGACCCCCTGACCCCGGGTGGGCACCTGACTGCAACAAATAGGAACATCAAAGAATATCTCCCAGAACAAAGCTGTCCCCACCAGAAAATTTGTGCTGCCACTACAGTGCCAAGGCAGACCTACAAACTGACATCAGGAACCTGGACTGGTGAGCTTTCTTTCCCAGGGAAAAAGTCTGGAATTGGCGCACAGGTCCCCTGACCCCGGGTGGGCGCCTGACTGCAACACATAAGAACATCAAAGGATATCTCCGAGACTTCATCTGCCCCCACCTCAAACTTGCGCTGCCCTGAGAGTCCCAAGGGAGCCCTACAAACTGACATCAGGAACCTGGACTGGTGAGTTTTCTTTCCAGGGAAAAGGCTGGAAAATATGCCCAGGTGCCCCTGGCCCTGAGCTGGCCCCTCACTCCAAAAACTACAAACATCAAAGGATGCATCCCAGAACAAAGCTGTCCCGTCCTCAAACTTGCGCTGCCCTGACAGTTCCAATGGTTCCCTAGAAACTGACATCAGGAACCTGGACTGGTGAGTTTCCTTTTCAGGGAAAAGGGCTGGAATTAGAACAAAGGTCCCCCTGGCCTTGGGCTGGCACCTGACTGCAACACATAGGAACATCAAAGGATATCTCCGAGACTACATCTGCCCCCACCTCAAACTTGCGCTGCCCTGAGAGTCCCAAGGGAGTCCTACAAACTGACATCAGGAACCTGGACTGGTGAGTTTTCTCTTTAGGGAAAAGGGCTGGAATTAGAGCGAAGGTCCCCCTGGTCTTGGGCAGGCGCCTGACTGCAACTCATAAGAACATCAAAGGATATCTCCGAGACTTCATCTGCCCCCACCTCAAACTTGTGCTACCATTACAGTGCCAAGGGAGCCCTACAAACTGACATCAGGAACCTGGACTGGTGAGTTTTCTTTCCAGGGAAAAGGCTGGGAAATGTGCCCAGGGGCCCCCGGCCCTGGGTAGGCACCTGAATGCAAAAACTACGAACATCAAAGGATGCATCCCAGAACAAAACTGTCCCCACCTCTAACTTGTGCTGCCCAAACAGTGCCAAGGGAGACCTACAAACTGACATCAGGATCCTTGACTGGTGAGTTTTCTTTCCCAGGGAAAAAGGCTGGAATTGGTGCACAGGTCCCCTGACCCAGGGTGGGCGCCTGAATACAAAAAGAAGAACATATATCTCCGAGACTTCATCTGCCCCCACCTCAAACTTGCGCTGCCCTGAGAGTCCCAAAGGAGCCCTACAAACTGACATCAGGAACCTGGACTGGTGAGTTTTCTTTCCAGGGAAAAGGCTGGGAAATGAGCCCAGGGGCCCCCGGCCCTGGGTGGGCACCTGAATGCAAAAAATCAAAACATCGAAGGCTGCATCCCAGAACACAGCTGTCCCCACCTCAAACTTGCGCTGCCCTGAGAGTCCCAAGGGAGCCCTACAAACTGACATCAGGAACCTGGACTGGTGAGTTTCCTTTCTAGGGAAAAAGGCTGGAATTAGAACAAAGGTCCCCCTGGCCTTGGGCAGGTGCCTGACTGCAACTCATAAGAACATCAAAGGATATCTCCGAGACTTCATCTGCCCCAACATGAAACTTGTGCTGCCCTGAGAGTCCCAAGGGAGCCCTACAAACTGACATCCGGAACCTGGACTGGTGAGTTTCCTTTTCAGGGAAAAGGCTGGGAAATGTGCCCAGGGGCCCCTGGCCCTGAGCTGGCGCCTCACTCCAAAAACTCCAAATATCGAAGGATGCATCCCAGAACAAAGCTGTCCCCACCTCAAACTTGCGCTGCCCTGACAGTCTCAATGGTTCCCTAGAAACTGACATCAGGAACCTGGACTGCTATGTTTCCTTTCCCAGGGAAAAGGCTGGAATTTGCGCTCAGGTCCCCTGACCCCGCGGTGGAGTCTGACTGCAACAAATAGGAACATCAAAGAATATCTCCCAGAACGAAGTTGTCCCCACCTCAAACTTGTGCTGCCCATACCTTGCCAAGGGAGCCCTACAGACTGACATCAGGAACTTGGACTGGTGAGTTTTCTTTCCCAGGCAAAAAGGCTGGAATTAGCGCACAGGACCCCCTGACCCCAGGTGGGAGGCTAACTGCAACAAATAGGAACATCAAAGAATATCTCCCAGAACAAAGCTGTCCCCACCAGAAAATTTGTGCTGCCCGTACCGTGCCAAGGGAGACCTACAAACTGACATCAGGAAGCTGGACTGGTGAGCTTTCTTTCCCAGGGAAAAAGTCTGGAATTGGCGCACAGGTCCCCTGACCCCGGGTGGGCGCCTGACTGCAAAAGTAAGAACATCAAAGGATATCTCTGAGAATTCATCTGCCCCCACCTCAAACTTGCGCTGCCCTGAGAGTCCCAAAGGAGCCCTACAAACTGACATCAGGAACCTGGACTGGTGAGTTTTCTTTCCAGGGAAAAGGCTGGGACATGAGCCCAGGGGCCCACCGGCCCTGGGTGGGCACCTGAATGCAAAAAATCAAAACATCGAAGGCTGCATCCCAGAACACAGCTGTCCCCACCTCAAACTTGCGCTGCCCTGAGAGTCCCAAGGGAGCCCTACAAACTGACATCAGGAACCTGCACTGGTGAGTTTTCTTTTCAGGGAAAAGACTGGAAAATATGCCAGGGGCCCCTGGCCCTGAGCAGGCGCCTCACTCCAAAAACTCCAAACATTAAAGGATGCATCCCAGAACAAAGCTGTCCCTACCTCAAACTTGTGTTGACCTGATAGACCAAAGGGATCCCTAGAAACTGACATCAGGAACATGGACTGCTATGTTTCCTTTCCCAGGGAAAAGGCTGGAATTAGAACAAAGGTCCCCATGGCCTTGGGCAGGCGCCTGACTGCAACGCATAAGAACATCAAAGGATATCTCCGAGACTTCATCTTCCCCCACCTCAAACTTGCGCTGCCCTGAGAGTCCCAAGGGAGCCCTACAAACTGACATCAGGAACCTGGACTGGTGAGTTTTCTTTCCAGGGAAAAGGCTGGGAAATATGCCCAGGTGCCCCAGGCCCTGAGCTGGCACCTCACTCCAAAAACTCCAAACATCAAAGGATGCATCCCAGAACAAAGCTGTCCCCACCTCTAACTTGTGCTGCCAGTATAGTGCCAAGGGAGCCCTACAAACTGACATCAGGAACCTGGACTGGTGAGTTTTCTTTCCAGGGAAAAGTCTGGGAAATGTGCCCAGGGGCCCCCGGCCCTGGGTGGGCACCTGAATGCAAAAAATCAAAACTTCGAAGGATGCATCCCAGAACAAAGCTGTCCCCACCTCAAACTTGCGCTGCCCTGAGAGTCCCAAGGGAGACCTACAAACTGACATCAGGAACCTGGACTAGTGAGTTTTCTTTCCAGGGAAAAGTGCTGGAATTAGAGCAAAGGTCCCCCTGGCCTTGGGCAGGCGCCTGGCTGCAACTCATAAGAACATCAAAGGATATCTCCGAGACTTCATCTGCCCCCACCTCAAACTTGCGCTGCCCTGAGAGTCCCAAGGGAGCCCTACAGACTGACATCAGGAACTTGGACTGGTGAGTTTTCTTTCCCAGGCAAAAAGGCTGGAATTAGCGCACAGGACCCCCTGACCCCGGGTGGGCACCTGACTGCAACAAATAGGAACATCAAAGAATATCTCCCAGAACAAAGCTGTCCCCACCAGAAAATTTGTGCTGCCACTACAGTGCCAAGGCAGACCTACAAACTGACATCAGGAACCTGGACTGGTGAGCTTTCTTTCCCAGGGAAAAAGTCTGGAATTGGCGCACAGGTCCCCTGACCCCGGGTGGGCGCCTGACTGCAACACATAAGAACATCAAAGGATATCTCCGAGACTTCATCTGCCCCAACATGTAACTTGTGCTGCCCTGAGAGTGCCAAGCGAGCCCTACAAACTGACATCAGGAACCTGGCCTGGTGAGTTTCCTTTTCAGGGAAAAGGCTGGAATTAGAGCAAAGGTCCCCCTGGCCTTGGGCAGGCGCCTGACTGCAACTCGTAAGAACATCAAAGGATATCTCCGAGACTTCATCTGCCCCCACCTCAAACTTGCGCTGCCCTGAGAGTCCCAAGGGAGCCCTACAGACTGACATCAGGAACTTGGACTGGTGAGTCTTCTTTCCCAGGCAAAAAGGCTGGAATTACCGCACAGGACCCCCTGACCCCAGGTGGGAGTCTGACTGCAACAAATAGGAACATCAAAGAATATCTCCCAGAACAAAGCTGTCCCCACCAGAAAATTTGTGCTGCCACTACAGTGCCAAGGGAGACCTACAAACTGACATCAGGAAGCTGGACTGGTGAGCTTTCTTTCCCAGGGAAAAAGTCTGGAATTGGCGCACAGGTCCCCTGACCCCGGGTGGGCGCCTGATTGCAAAAGTAAGAACATCAAAGGATATCTCCGAGACTTCATCTGCCCCCACCTCAAACTTGCGCTGCCCTGAGAGTCCCAAAGGAGCCCTACAAACTGACATTAGGAACCTGGACTGGTGAGTTTTCTTTCCAGGGAAAAGTCTGGGAAATGAGCCCAGGGGCCCCCGGCCCTGGGTGGGCACCTGAATGCAAAAAATCAAAACATCGAAGGCTGCATCCCAGAACACAGCTGTCCCCACCTCAAACTTGCGCTGCCCTGAGAGTCCCAAGGGAGCCCTACAAACTGACATCAGGAACCTGGACTGGTGAGTTTCCTTTTCAGGGAAAAAGGCTGGAATTAGAGCAAAGGTCCCCCTGGCCTTGGGCAGGTGCCTGACTGCAACTCATAAGAACATCAAAGGATATCTCCGAGACTTCATCTGCCCCCACCTCAAACTTGCGCTGCCCTGAGAGTCCCAAGGGAGCCCTACAAACTGACATCAGGAACCTGGACTGGTGAGTTTTCTTTCCAGGGAAAAGGCTGGGAAATGTGCCCAGGTGCCCCTGGCCCTGAGCTGGCGCCTCACTCCAAAAACTCCAAACATCGAAGGATGCATCCCAGAACAAAGCTGTCCCCGCCTCGAACTTGTGCTGCCGTGACAGTTCCAATGGTTCCCTAGAAACTGACATCAGGAACCTGGCCTGGTGAGTTTCCTTTCCAGGGAAAAAGGCTGGAATTAGAGCAAAGGTCCCCCTGGCCTTGGGCAGGCGCCTGACTGCAACTCATAAGAACATCAAAGGATATCTCCGAGACTTCATCTGCCCCCACCTCAAACTTGCGCTGCCCTGAGAGTCCCAAGGGAGCCCTACAAACTGAAATCAGGAACTTGGACTGGTGAGTTTTCTTTCCCAGGCAAAAAGGCTGGAATTACCGCACAGGACCCCCTGACCCCGGGTGGGCACCTGACTGCAACAAATAGGAACATCAAAGAATATCTCCCAGAACAAAGCTGTCCCCACCAGAAAATTTGTGCTGCCACTACAGTGCCAAGGGAGACCTACAAACTGACATCAGGAACCTGGACTGGTGAGTTTTCTTTCCCAGGGAAAATGGCCAAAGTTTGTGCCCAGGGGCCCCTGACCCTGAGCTAGTGCGTGACTGCAGAAACTACAAACATCGAAGGATTCATCCCAGAACAAAGCTGTCCCCACCTCAAATTTGTGCTGCCAGTACAGTGCCAAGGGAGCCCTACAAACTGACATCAGGAACCTGGACTGGTGAGTTTTCTTTCCAGGGAGAAGTCTGGGAAATGTGCCCAGGGGCCCCCGGCCCTGGGTGGGCACCTGAATGCAAAAAATCAAAACTTCGAAGGATGCATCCCAGAACAAAGCTGTCCCCACCTCAAACTTACACTGCCCTGAGAGTCCCAAGGGAGACCTACAAACTGACATCAGGAACCTGGACTGGTGAGTTTCCTTTTCAGGGAAAAGGCCTGGAATTAGAGCAAAGGTCCCCCTGGCCTTGGGTAGGCGCCTGACTGCAACTCATAAGAACATCAAAGGATATCTCCGAGACTTCATCTGCCCCCACCTCAAACTTGCGCTGCCCTGAGAGTCCCAAGGGAGCCCTACAGACTGACATCCGGAACTTGGACTGGTGAGTTTTCTTTCCCAGGCAAAAAGGCTGGAATTAGCGCACAGGACCCCCTGACCCCGGGTGGGCACCTGACTGCAAGAAATAGGAACATCAAAGAATATCTCCCAGAACAAAGCTGTCCCCACCAGAAAATTTGTGCTGCCACTACAGTGCCAAGGCAGACCTACAAATTGACATCAGGAACCTGGACTGGTGAGCTTTCTTTCCCAGGGAAAAAGTCTGGAATTGGCGCACAGGTCCCCTGACCCCGGGTGGGCGCCTGACTGCAAAAATAAGAACATCAAGGGATATCTCCGAGACTTCATCTGCCCCCACCTCAAACTTGCGCTGCCCTAAGAGTCCCAAAGGAGCCCAACAAACTGACATCAGGAACCTGGACTGGTGAGTTTTCTTTCCAGGGAAAAAGGCTGGAATTAGAACAAAGGTCCCCCTGGCCTTGGGCAGGCGCCTGACTGCAACACATAAGAACATCAAAGGATATCTCCGAGACTTCATCTGCCCCAACATGTAAGTTGTGCTGCCCTGAGAGTGCCAAGCGAGCCCTACAAACTGACATCAGGAACCTGGACTGGTGAGTTTCCTTTCCAGGGAAAAGGGCTGGAATTAGAGCAAAGGTCCCCCTGGCCTTGGGCAGGCGCCTGACTGCAACTCATAAGAACATCAAAGGATATCTCCGAGACTTCATCTGCCCCCACCTCAAACTTGCGCTGCCCTGAGAGTCCCAAAGGAGCCCTACAAACTGACATCAGGAACCTGGACTGGTGAGTTTTCTTTCCAGGGAAAAGTCTGGGAAATGAGCCCAGGGGCCCCCGGCCCTGGGTGGGCACCTGAATGCAAAAAATCAAAACATGGAAGGCTGCATCCCAGAACAAAGCTGTCCCCGCCTCGAACTTGTGCTGCCGTGACAGTTCCAATGGTTCCCTAGAAACTGACATCAGGAACCTGGCCTGGTGAGTTTCCTTTTCAGGGAAAAGGGCTGGAATTAGAGCAAAGGTCCCCCTGGCTTTGGGCAGGCATCTGGCTGCAACTCATAAGAACATCAAAGGATATCTCCGAGACTTCATCTGCCCCCACCTCAAACTTGCGCTGCCCTGAGAGTCCCAAGGGAGCCCTACAAACTGACATTAGGAACCTGGACTGGTGAGTTTTCTTTCCAGGGAAAAGGCTGGGAAATGTGCCCAGGTGCCCCTGGCCCTGAGCTGGCGCCTCACTCCAAAAACTCCAAACATCGAAGAATGCATCCCAGAACAAAGCTGTCCCCGCCTCGAACTTGTGCTGCCGTGACAGTTCCAATGGTTCCCTAGAAACTGACATCAGGAACCTGGCCTGGTGAGTTTCCTTTCCAGGGAAAAGGGCTGGAATTAGAGCAAAGGTCCCCCTGGCCTTGGGCAGGCGCCTGGCTGCAACTCATAAGAACATCAAAGGATATCTCCGAGACTTCATCTGCCCCCACCTCAAACTTGCGCTGCCCTGAGAGTCCCAAGGGAGCCCTACAAACTGACATCAGGAACTTGGACTGGTGAGTTTTCTTTCCCAGGCAAAAAGGCTGGAATTAGCGCACAGGACCCCCTGACCCCGGGTGGGCACCTGACTGCAACAAATAGGAACATCAAAGAATATCTCCCAGAACAAAGCTGTCCCCACCAGAAAATTTGTGCTGCCACTACAGTGCCAAGGCAGACCTACAAACTGACATCAGGAACCTGGACTGGTGAGTTTTCTTTCCCAGGGAAAATGGCCAAAGTATGTGCCCAGGGGCCCCTGACCCTGAGCTAGTGCGTGACTGCAGAAACTACAAACATCGAGGAATTCATCCCAGAACAAAGCTGTCCCCACGTCAAATTTGTGCTGCCAGTACAGTGCCAAGGGAGACCTACAAACTGACATCAGGAACCTCGACTGGTGAGTTTTCTTTCCCAGGGAAAATGGCCAAAGTATGTGCCCAGGGGCCCCTGACCCTGAGCTAGTGCGTGACTGCAGAAACTACAAACATCAAAGGATGCATCCCAGAACAAAGCTGTCCCCACCTCAAACTTGCGCTGCCCTGAGAGTCCCAAGGGAGCCCTACAAACTGACATCAGGAACCTGGACTGGTGAGTTTCCTTTTCAGGGAAAAAGGCTGGAATTAGAGCAAAGGTCCCCCTGGCCTTGGGCAGGTGCCTGACTGCAACTCATAAGAACATCAAAGGATATCTCCGAGACTTCATCTGCCCCCACCTCAAACTTGCGCTGCCCTGAGAGTCCCAAGGGAGCCCTACAAACTGACATCAGGAACCTGGACTGGTGAGTTTTCTTTCCAGGGAAAAGGCTGGGAAATGTGCCCAGGTGCCCCTGGCCCTGAGCTGGCGCCTCACTCCAAAAACTCCAAACATCGAAGGATGCATCCCAGAACAAAGCTGTCCCCGCCTCGAACTTGTGCTGCCGTGACAGTTCCAATGGTTCCCTAGAAACTGACATCAGGAACCTGGCCTGGTGAGTTTCCTTTCCAGGGAAAAAGGCTGGAATTAGAGCAAAGGTCCCCCTGGCCTTGGGCAGGCGCCTGACTGCAACTCATAAGAACATCAAAGGATATCTCCGAGACTTCATCTGCCCCCACCTCAAACTTGCGCTGCCCTGAGAGTCCCAAGGGAGCCCTACAAACTGAAATCAGGAACTTGGACTGGTGAGTTTTCTTTCCCAGGCAAAAAGTCTGGAATTACCGCACAGGACCCCCTGACCCCGGGTGGGCACCTGACTGCAACAAATAGGAACATCAAAGAATATCTCCCAGAACAAAGCTGTCCCCACCAGAAAATTTGTGCTGCCACTACAGTGCCAAGGGAGACCTACAAACTGACATCAGGAACCTGGACTGGTGAGTTTTCTTTCCCAGGGAAAATGGCCAAAGTATGTGCCCAGGGGCCCCTGACCCTGAGCTAGTGCGTGACTGCAGAAACTACAAACATCGAAGGATTCATCCCAGAACAAAGCTGTCCCCACCTCAAATTTGTGCTGCCAGTACAGTGCCAAGGGAGCCCTACAAACTGACATCAGGAACCTGGACTGGTGAGTTTTCTTTCCAGGGAGAAGTCTGGGAAATGTGCCCAGGGGCCCCCGGCCCTGGGTGGGCACCTGAATGCAAAAAATCAAAACTTCGAAGGATGCATCCCAGAACAAAGCTGTCCCCACCTCAAACTTACACTGCCCTGAGAGTCCCAAGGGAGACCTACAAACTGACATCAGGAACCTGGACTGGTGAGTTTCCTTTTCAGGGAAAAAGGCTGGAATTAGCGCACAGGACCCCCTGACCCCGGGTGGGCACCTGACTGCAAGAAATAGGAACATCAAAGAATATCTCCCAGAACAAAGCTGTCCCCACCAGAAAATTTGTGCTGCCACTACAGTGCCAAGGCAGACCTACAAATTGACATCAGGAACCTGGACTGGTGAGCTTTCTTTCCCAGGGAAAAAGTCTGGAATTGGCGCACAGGTCCCCTGACCCCGGGTGGGCGCCTGACTGCAAAAATAAGAACATCAAGGGATATCTCCGAGACTTCATCTGCCCCCACCTCAAACTTGCGCTGCCCTAAGAGTCCCAAAGGAGCCCAACAAACTGACATCAGGAACCTGGACTGGTGAGTTTTCTTTCCAGGGAAAAAGGCTGGAATTAGAACAAAGGTCCCCCTGGCCTTGGGCAGGCGCCTGACTGCAACACATAAGAACATCAAAGGATATCTCCGAGACTCCATCTGCCCCAACATGTAACTTGTGCTGCCCTGAGAGTGCCAAGCGAGCCCTACAAACTGACATCAGGAACCTGGACTGGTGAGTTTCCTTTCCAGGGAAAAGGGCTGGAATTAGAGCAAAGGTCCCCCTGGCCTTGGGCAGGCGCCTGACTGCAACTCATAAGAACATCAAAGGATATCTCCGAGACTTCATCTGCCCCCACCTCAAACTTGCGCTGCCCTGAGAGTCCCAAAGGAGCCCTACAAACTGACATCAGGATCCTGGACTGGTGAGTTTTCTTTCCAGGGAAAAGTCTGGGAAATGAGCCCAGGGGCCCCCGGCCCTGGGTGGGCACCTGAATGCAAAAAATCAAAACATGGAAGGCTGCATCCCAGAACAAAGCTGTCCCCGCCTCGAACTTGTGCTGCCGTGACAGTTCCAATGGTTCCCTAGAAACTGACATCAGGAACCTGGCCTGGTGAGTTTCCTTTTCAGGGAAAAGGGCTGGAATTAGAGCAAAGGTCCCCCTGGCTTTGGGCAGGCATCTGGCTGCAACTCATAAGAACATCAAAGGATATCTCTGAGACTTCATCTGCCCCCACCTCAAACTTGCGCTGCCCTGAGAGTCCCAAGGGAGCCCTACAAACTGACATTAGGAACCTGGACTGGTGAGTTTTCTTTCCAGGGAAAAGGCTGGGAAATGTGCCCAGGTGCCCCTGGCCCTGAGCTGGCGCCTCACTCCAAAAACTCCAAACATCGAAGAATGCATCCCAGAACAAAGCTGTCCCCGCCTCGAACTTGTGCTGCCGTGACAGTTCCAATGGTTCCCTAGAAACTGACATCAGGAACCTGGCCTGGTGAGTTTCCTTTCCAGGGAAAAGGGCTGGAATTAGAGCAAAGGTCCCCCTGGCCTTGGGCAGGTGCCTGGCTGCAACTCATAAGAACATCAAAGGATATCTCCGAGACTTCATCTGCCCCCACCTCAAACTTGCGCTGCCCTGAGAGTCCCAAGGGAGCCCTACAAACTGAAATCAGGAACTTGGACTGGTGAGTTTTCTTTCCCAGGCAAAAAGGCTGGAATTAGCGCACAGGACCCCCTGACCCCGGGTGGGCACCTGACTGCAACAAATAGGAACATCAAAGAATATCTCCCAGAACAAAGCTGTCCCCACCAGAAAATTTGTGCTGCCACTACAGTGCCAAGGCAGACCTACAAACTGACATCAGGAACCTGGACTGGTGAGTTTTCTTTCCCAGGGAAAATGGCCAAAGTATGTGCCCAGGGGCCCCTGACCCTGAGCTAGTGCGTGACTGCAGAAACTACAAACATCGAGGAATTCATCCCAGAACAAAGCTGTCCCCACGTCAAATTTGTGCTGCCAGTACAGTGCCAAGGGAGACCTACAAACTGACATCAGGAACCTCGACTGGTGAGTTTTCTTTCCCAGGGAAAATGGCCAAAGTATGTGCCCAGGGGCCCCTGACCCTGAGCTAGTGCGTGACTGCAGAAACTACAAACATCAAAGGATGCATCCCAGAACAAAGCTGTCCCCACCTCAAACTTGCGCTGCCCTGAGAGTCCCAAGGGAGCCCTACAAACTGACATCAGGAACCTGGACTGGTGAGTTTCCTTTTCAGGGAAAAAGGCTGGAATTAGAGCAAAGGTCCCCCTGGCCTTGGGCAGGTGCCTGACTGCAACTCATAAGAACATCAAAGGATATCTCCGAGACTTCATCTGCCCCCACCTCAAACTTGCGCTGCCCTGAGAGTCCCAAGGGAGCCCTACAAACTGACATCAGGAACCTGGACTGGTGAGTTTTCTTTCCAGGGAAAAGGCTGGGAAATGTGCCCAGGTGCCCCTGGCCCTGAGCTGGCGCCTCACTCCAAAAACTCCAAACATCGAAGGATGCATCCCAGAACAAAGCTGTCCCCGCCTCGAACTTGTGCTGCCGTGACAGTTCCAATGGTTCCCTAGAAACTGACATCAGGAACCTGGCCTGGTGAGTTTCCTTTCCAGGGAAAAAGGCTGGAATTAGAGCAAAGGTCCCCCTGGCCTTGGGCAGGCGCCTGACTGCAACTCATAAGAACATCAAAGGATATCTCCGAGACTTCATCTGCCCCCACCTCAAACTTGCGCTGCCCTGAGAGTCCCAAGGGAGCCCTACAAACTGAAATCAGGAACTTGGACTGGTGAGTTTTCTTTCCCAGGCAAAAAGTCTGGAATTACCGCACAGGACCCCCTGACCCCGGGTGGGCACCTGACTGCAACAAATAGGAACATCAAAGAATATCTCCCAGAACAAAGCTGTCCCCACCAGAAAATTTGTGCTGCCACTACAGTGCCAAGGGAGACCTACAAACTGACATCAGGAACCTGGACTGGTGAGTTTTCTTTCCCAGGGAAAATGGCCAAAGTATGTGCCCAGGGGCCCCTGACCCTGAGCTAGTGCGTGACTGCAGAAACTACAAACATCGAAGGATTCATCCCAGAACAAAGCTGTCCCCACCTCAAATTTGTGCTGCCAGTACAGTGCCAAGGGAGCCCTACAAACTGACATCAGGAACCTGGACTGGTGAGTTTTCTTTCCAGGGAGAAGTCTGGGAAATGTGCCCAGGGGCCCCCGGCCCTGGGTGGGCACCTGAATGCAAAAAATCAAAACTTCGAAGGATGCATCCCAGAACAAAGCTGTCCCCACCTCAAACTTACACTGCCCTGAGAGTCCCAAGGGAGACCTACAAACTGACATCAGGAACCTGGACTGGTGAGTTTCCTTTTCAGGGAAAAGGCCTGGAATTAGAGCAAAGGTCCCCCTGGCCTTGGGTAGGCGCCTGACTGCAACTCATAAGAACATCAAAGGATATCTCCGAGACTTCATCTGCCCCCACCTCAAACTTGCGCTGCCCTGAGAGTCCCAAGGGAGCCCTACAGACTGACATCCGGAACTTGGACTGGTGAGTTTTCTTTCCCAGGCAAAAAGGCTGGAATTAGCGCACAGGACCCCCTGACCCCGGGTGGGCACCTGACTGCAAGAAATAGGAACATCAAAGAATATCTCCCAGAACAAAGCTGTCCCCACCAGAAAATTTGTGCTGCCACTACAGTGCCAAGGCAGACCTACAAATTGACATCAGGAACCTGGACTGGTGAGCTTTCTTTCCCAGGGAAAAAGTCTGGAATTGGCGCACAGGTCCCCTGACCCCGGGTGGGCGCCTGACTGCAAAAATAAGAACATCAAGGGATATCTCCGAGACTTCATCTGCCCCCACCTCAAACTTGCGCTGCCCTAAGAGTCCCAAAGGAGCCCAACAAACTGACATCAGGAACCTGGACTGGTGAGTTTTCTTTCCAGGGAAAAAGGCTGGAATTAGAACAAAGGTCCCCCTGGCCTTGGGCAGGCGCCTGACTGCAACACATAAGAACATCAAAGGATATCTCCGAGACTTCATCTGCCCCAACATGTAACTTGTGCTGCCCTGAGAGTGCCAAGCGAGCCCTACAAACTGACATCAGGAACCTGGACTGGTGAGTTTCCTTTCCAGGGAAAAGGGCTGGAATTAGAGCAAAGGTCCCCCTGGCTTTGGGCAGGCATCTGGCTGCAACTCATAAGAACATCAAAGGATATCTCCGAGACTTCATCTGCCCCCACCTCAAACTTGCGCTGCCCTGACAGTCCCAAGGGAGCCCTACAAACTGACATTAGGAACCTGGACTGGTGAGTTTTCTTTCCAGGGAAAAGGCTGGGAAATGTGCCCAGGTGCCCCTGGCCCTGAGCTGGCGCCTCACTCCAAAAACTCCAAACATCGAAGGATGCATCCCAGAACAAAGCTGTCCCCGCCTCGAACTTGTGCTGCCGTGACAGTTCCAATGGTTCCCTAGAAACTGACATCAGGAACCTGGCCTGGTGAGTTTCCTTTCCAGGGAAAAGGGCTGGAATTAGAGCAAAGGTCCCCCTGGCCTTGGGCAGGCGCCTGGCTGCAACTCATAAGAACATCAAAGGATATCTCCGAGACTTCATCTGCCCCCACCTCAAACTTGCGCTGCCCTGAGAGTCCCAAGGGAGCCCTACAAACTGACATCAGGAACTTGGACTGGTGAGTTTTCTTTCCCAGGCGAAAAGGCTGGAATTAGCGCACAGGACCCCCTGACCCCGGGTGGGCACCTGACTGCAACAAATAGGAACATCAAAGAATATCTCCCAGAACAAAGCTGTCCCCACCAGAAAATTTGTGCTGCCACTACAGTGCCAATGGTTCCCTAGAAACTGACATCAGGAACCTGGACTGGTGAGTTTTCTTTCCCAGGGAAAATGGCCAAAGTATGTGCCCAGGGGCCCCTGACCCTGAGCTAGTGCGTGACTGCAGAAACTACAAACATCGAAGGATTCATCCCAGAACAAAGCTGTCCCCACGTCAAATTTGTGCTGCCAGTACAGTGCCAAGGGAGCCCTACAAACTGACATCAGGAACCTGGACTGGTGAGTTTTCTTTCCAGGGAAAAGTCTGGGAAATGTGCCCAGGGGCCCCCGGCCCTGGGTGGGCACCTGAATGCAAAAAATCAAAACATCGAAGGATGCATCCCAGAATAAAGCTGTCCCCGCCTCGAACTTGTGCTGCCGTGACAGTTCCAATGGTTCCCTAGAAACTGACATCAGGAACCTGGCCTGGTGAGTTTCCTTTCCAGGGAAAAGGGCTGGAATTAGAGCAAAGGTCCCCCTGGCCTTGGGCAGGCGCCTGGCTGCAACTCATAAGAACATCAAAGGATATCTCCGAGACTTCATCTGCCCCCACCTCAAACTTGCGCTGCCCTGAGAGTCCCAAGGGAGCCCTACAAACTGACATCAGGAACTTGGACTGGTGAGTTTTCTTTCCCAGGCAAAAAGGCTGGAATTAGCGCACAGGACCCCCTGACCCCGGGTGGGCACCTGACTGCAAGAAATAGGAACATCAAAGAATATCTCCCAGAACAAAGCTGTCCCCACCAGAAAATTTGTGCTGCCACTACAGTGCCAAGGCAGACCTACAAATTGACATCAGGAACCTGGACTGGTGAGCTTTCTTTCCCAGGGAAAAAGTCTGGAATTGGCGCACAGGTCCCCTGACCCCGGGTGGGCGCCTGACTGCAAAAATAAGAACATCAAGGGATATCTCCGAGACTTCATCTGCCCCCACCTCAAACTTGCGCTGCCCTAAGAGTCCCAAAGGAGCCCAACAAACTGACATCAGGAACCTGGACTGGTGAGTTTTCTTTCCAGGGAAAAAGGCTGGAATTAGAACAAAGGTCCCCCTGGCCTTGGGCAGGCGCCTGACTGCAACACATAAGAACATCAAAGGATATCTCCGAGACTTCATCTGCCCCAACATGTAACTTGTGCTGCCCTGAGAGTGCCAAGCGAGCCCTACAAACTGACATCAGGAACCTGGACTGGTGAGTTTCCTTTCCAGGGAAAAGGGCTGGAATTAGAGCAAAGGTCCCCCTGGCCTTGGGCAGGCGCCTGACTGCAACTCATAAGAACATCAAAGGATATCTCCGAGACTTCATCTGCCCCCACCTCAAACTTGCGCTGCCCTGAGAGTCCCAAAGGAGCCCTACAAACTGACATCAGGATCCTGGACTGGTGAGTTTTCTTTCCAGGGAAAAGTCTGGGAAATGAGCCCAGGGGCCCCCGGCCCTGGGTGGGCACCTGAATGCAAAAAATCAAAACATGGAAGGCTGCATCCCAGAACAAAGCTGTCCCCGCCTCGAACTTGTGCTGCCGTGACAGTTCCAATGGTTCCCTAGAAACTGACATCAGGAACCTGGCCTGGTGAGTTTCCTTTTCAGGGAAAAGGGCTGGAATTAGAGCAAAGGTCCCCCTGGCTTTGGGCAGGCATCTGGCTGCAACTCATAAGAACATCAAAGGATATCTCCGAGACTTCATCTGCCCCCACCTCAAACTTGCGCTGCCCTGAGAGTCCCAAGGGAGCCCTACAAACTGACATTAGGAACCTGGACTGGTGAGTTTTCTTTCCAGGGAAAAGGCTGGGAAATGTGCCCAGGTGCCCCTGGCCCTGAGCTGGCGCCTCACTCCAAAAACTCCAAACATCGAAGAATGCATCCCAGAACAAAGCTGTCCCCGCCTCGAACTTGTGCTGCCGTGACAGTTCCAATGGTTCCCTAGAAACTGACATCAGGAACCTGGCCTGGTGAGTTTCCTTTCCAGGGAAAAGGGCTGGAATTAGAGCAAAGGTCCCCCTGGCCTTGGGCAGGCGCCTGGCTGCAACTCATAAGAACATCAAAGGATATCTCCGAGACTTCATCTGCCCCCACCTCAAACTTGCGCTGCCCTGAGAGTCCCAAGGGAGCCCTACAAACTGAAATCAGGAACTTGGACTGGTGAGTTTTCTTTCCCAGGCAAAAAGGCTGGAATTAGCGCACAGGACCCCCTGACCCCGGGTGGGCACCTGACTGCAACAAATAGGAACATCAAAGAATATCTCCCAGAACAAAGCTGTCCCCACCAGAAAATTTGTGCTGCCACTACAGTGCCAAGGCAGACCTACAAACTGACATCAGGAACCTGGACTGGTGAGTTTTCTTTCCCAGGGAAAATGGCCAAAGTATGTGCCCAGGGGCCCCTGACCCTGAGCTAGTGCGTGACTGCAGAAACTACAAACATCGAGGAATTCATCCCAGAACAAAGCTGTCCCCACGTCAAATTTGTGCTGCCAGTACAGTGCCAAGGGAGACCTACAAACTGACATCAGGAACCTGGACTGGTGAGTTTTCTTTCCCAGGGAAAATGGCCAAAGTATGTGCCCAGGGGCCCCTGACCCTGAGCTAGTGCGTGACTGCAGAAACTACAAACATCAAAGGATGCATCCCAGAACAAAGCTGTCCCCACCTCAAACTTGCGCTGCCCTGAGAGTCCCAAGGGAGCCCTACAAACTGACATCAGGAACCTGGACTGGTGAGTTTCCTTTTCAGGGAAAAAGGCTGGAATTAGAGCAAAGGTCCCCCTGGCCTTGGGCAGGTGCCTGACTGCAACTCATAAGAACATCAAAGGATATCTCCGAGACTTCATCTGCCCCCACCTCAAACTTGCGCTGCCCTGAGAGTCCCAAGGGAGCCCTACAAACTGACATCAGGAACCTGGACTGGTGAGTTTTCTTTCCAGGGAAAAGGCTGGGAAATGTGCCCAGGTGCCCCTGGCCCTGAGCTGGCGCCTCACTCCAAAAACTCCAAACATCGAAGGATGCATCCCAGAACAAAGCTGTCCCCGCCTCCAACTTGTGCTGCCGTGACAGTTCCAATGGTTCCCTAGAAACTGACATCAGGAACCTGGCCTGGTGAGTTTCCTTTCCAGGGAAAAAGGCTGGAATTAGAGCAAAGGTCCCCCTGGCCTTGGGCAGGCGCCTGACTGCAACTCATAAGAACATCAAAGGATATCTCCGAGACTTCATCTGCCCCCACCTCAAACTTGCGCTGCCCTGAGAGTCCCAAGGGAGCCCTACAAACTGAAATCAGGAACTTGGACTGGTGAGTTTTCTTTCCCAGGCAAAAAGTCTGGAATTACCGCACAGGACCCCCTGACCCCGGGTGGGCACCTGACTGCAACAAATAGGAACATCAAAGAATATCTCCCAGAACAAAGCTGTCCCCACCAGAAAATTTGTGCTGCCACTACAGTGCCAAGGGAGACCTACAAACTGACATCAGGAACCTGGACTGGTGAGTTTTCTTTCCCAGGGAAAATGGCCAAAGTATGTGCCCAGGGGCCCCTGACCCTGAGCTAGTGCGTGACTGCAGAAACTACAAACATCGAAGGATTCATCCCAGAACAAAGCTGTCCCCACCTCAAATTTGTGCTGCCAGTACAGTGCCAAGGGAGCCCTACAAACTGACATCAGGAACCTGGACTGGTGAGTTTTCTTTCCAGGGAGAAGTCTGGGAAATGTGCCCAGGGGCCCCCGGCCCTGGGTGGGCACCTGAATGCAAAAAATCAAAACTTCGAAGGATGCATCCCAGAACAAAGCTGTCCCCACCTCAAACTTACACTGCCCTGAGAGTCCCAAGGGAGACCTACAAACTGACATCAGGAACCTGGACTGGTGAGTTTCCTTTTCAGGGAAAAGGCCTGGAATTAGAGCAAAGGTCCCCCTGGCCTTGGGCAGGCGCCTGACTGCAACTCATAAGAACATCAAAGGATATCTCCGAGACTTCATCTGCCCCCACCTCAAACTTGCGCTGCCCTGAGAGTCCCAAGGGAGCCCTACAGACTGACATCCGGAACTTGGACTGGTGAGTTTTCTTTCCCAGGCAAAAAGGCTGGAATTAGTGCACAGGACCCCCTGACCCCGGGTGGGCACCTGACTGCAACAAATAGGAACATCAAAGAATATCTCCCAGAACAAAGCTGTCCCCACCAGAAAATTTGTGCTGCCACTACAGTGCCAAGGCAGACCTACAAACTGACATCAGGAACCTGGACTGGTGAGCTTTCTTTCCCAGGGAAAAAGTCTGGAATTGGCGCACAGGTCCCCTGACCCCGGGTGGGTGCCTGACTGCAAAAATAAGAACATCAAGGGATATCTCCGAGACTTCATCTGCCCCCACCTCAAACTTGCGCTGCCCTAAGAGTCCCAAAGGAGCCCAACAAACTGACATCAGGAACCTGGACTGGTGAGTTTTCTTTCCAGGGAAAAAGGCTGGAATTAGAACAAAGGTCCCCCTGGCCTTGGGCAGGCGCCTGACTGCAACACATAAGAACATCAAAGGATATCTCCGAGACTTCATCTGCCCCAACATGTAACTTGTGCTGCCCTGAGAGTGCCAAGCGAGCCCTACAAACTGACATCAGGAACCTGGACTGGTGAGTTTCCTTTCCAGGGAAAAGGGCTGGAATTAGAGCAAAGGTCCCCCTGGCCTTGGGCAGGCGCCTGACTGCAACTCATAAGAACATCAAAGGATATCTCCGAGACTTCATCTGCCCCCACCTCAAACTTGCGCTGCCCTGAGAGTCCCAAAGGAGCCCTACAAACTGACATCAGGAACCTGGACTGGTGAGTTTTCTTTCCAGGGAAAAGTCTGGGAAATGAGCCCAGGGGCCCCCGGCCCTGGGTGGGCACCTGAATGCAAAAAATCAAAACATGGAAGGCTGCATCCCAGAACAAAGCTGTCCCCGCCTCGAACTTGTGCTGCCGTGACAGTTCCAATGGTTCCCTAGAAACTGACATCAGGAACCTGGCCTGGTGAGTTTCCTTTTCAGGGAAAAGGGCTGGAATTAGAGCAAAGGTCCCCCTGGCTTTGGGCAGGCATCTGGCTGCAACTCATAAGAACATCAAAGGATATCTCCGAGACTTCATCTGCCCCCACCTCAAACTTGCGCTGCCCTGAGAGTCCCAAGGGAGCCCTACAAACTGACATTAGGAACCTGGACTGGTGAGTTTTCTTTCCAGGGAAAAGGCTGGGAAATGTGCCCAGGTGCCCCAGGCCCTGAGCTGGCGCCTCACTCCAAAAACTCCAAACATCCAAGGATGCATCCCAGAACAAAGCTGTCCCCGCCTCGAACTTGTGCTGCCGTGACAGTTCCAATGGTTCCCTAGAAACTGACATCAGGAACCTGGCCTGGTGAGTTTCCTTTCCAGGGAAAAGGGCTGGAATTAGAGCAAAGGTCCCCCTGGCCTTGGGCAGGCGCCTGGCTGCAACTCATAAGAACATCAAAGGATATCTCCGAGACTTCATCTGCCCCCACCTCAAACTTGCGCTGCCCTGAGAGTCCCAAGGGAGCCCTACAAACTGACATCAGGAACTTGGACTGGTGAGTTTTCTTTCCCAGGCAAAAAGGCTGGAATTAGCGCACAGGACCCCCTGACCCCGGGTGGGCACCTGACTGCAACAAATAGGAACATCAAAGAATATCTCCCAGAACAAAGCTGTCCCCACCAGAAAATTTGTGCTGCCACTACAGTGCCAAGGGAGACCTACAAACTGACATCAGGAACCTGGACTGGTGAGTTTTCTTTCCCAGGGAAAATGGCCAAAGTATGTGCCCAGGGGCCCCTGACCCTGAGCTAGTGCGTGACTGCAGAAACTACAAACATCGAAGGATTCATCCCAGAACAAAGCTGTCCCCACGTCAAATTTGTGCTGCCAGTACAGTGCCAAGGGAGACCTACAAACTGACATCAGGAACCTCGACTGGTGAGTTTTCTTTCCAGGGAAAACGCTGGGAAATATGCCCAGGTGCCCCAGGCCCTGAGCTGGCACCTCACTCCAAAAACTCCAAACATCAAAGGATGCATCCCAGAACAAAGCTGTCCCCACCTCTAACTTGTGCTGCCAGTACAGTGCCAAGGGAGCCCTACAAACTGACATCAGGAACCTGGACTGGTGAGTTTTCTTTCCAGGGAAAAGTCTGGGAAATGTGCCCAGGGGCCCCCGGCCCTGGGTGGGCACCTGAATGCAAAAAATCAAAACATCGAAGGATGCATCCCAGAACAAAGCTGTCCCCGCCTCGAACTTGTGCTGCCGTGACAGTTCCAATGGTTCCCTAGAAACTGACATCAGGAACCTGGCCTGGTGAGTTTCCTTTCCAGGGAAAAGGGCTGGAATTAGAGCAAAGGTCCCCCTGGCCTTGGGCAGGCGCCTGGCTGCAACTCATAAGAACATCAAAGGATATCTCCGAGACTTCATCTGCCCCCACCTCAAACTTGCGCTGCCCTGAGAGTCCCAAGGGAGCCCTACAAACTGACATCAGGAACTTGGACTGGTGAGTTTTCTTTCCCAGGCAAAAAGGCTGGAATTAGCGCACAGGACCCCCTGACTCCGGGTGGGCACCTGACTGCAAGAAATAGGAACATCAAAGAATATCTCCCAGAACAAAGCTGTCCCCACCAGAAAATTTGTGCTGCCACTACAGTGCCAAGGCAGACCTACAAATTGACATCAGGAACCTGGACTGGTGAGCTTTCTTTCCCAGGGAAAAAGTCTGGAATTGGCGCACAGGTCCCCTGACCCCGGGTGGGCGCCTGACTGCAAAAATAAGAACATCAAAGGATATCTCCGAGACTTCATCTGCCCCCACCTCAAACTTGTGCTGCCCTGAGAGTCCCAAAGGAGCCCTACAAACTGACATCAGGAACCTGGACTGGTGAGTTTTCTTTCCAGGGAAAAAGGCTGGAATTAGAACAAAGGTCCCCCTGGCCTTGGGCAGGCGCCTGACTGCAACACATAAGAACATCAAAGGATATCTCCGAGACTTCATCTGCCCCAACATGTAACTTGTGCTGCCCTGAGAGTGCCAAGCGAGCCCTACAAACTGACATCAGGAACCTGGACTGATGAGTTTCCTTTTCAGGGAAAAGGGCTGGAATTAGAGCAAAGGTCCCCCAGGCCTTGGGCAGGCGCCTGACTGCAACTCTTAAGAATATCAAAGCATATCTCCGAGACTTCGTCTGCCCCCACCTCAAACTTGCACTGCCCTGAGAGTCCCAAGGGAGCCCTACAAACTGACATCAGGAACCTGGACTGGTGAGTTTTCTTTCCAGGGAAAAGTCTGGGAAATGTGCCCAGGTGCCCCAGGCCCTGAGCTGGCGCCTCACTCCAAAAACTCCAAACATCAAAGGATGCATCCCAGAACAAAGCTGTCCCCACCTCAAACTTGCGCTGCCCTGACAGTCCCAATGGTTCCCTAGAAACTGACATCAGGAACCTGGACTACTATGTTTCCTTTCCCAGGGAAAAGGCTGGAATTTGCGCTCAGGTCCCCTGACCCCGGTGTGGAGTCTGACTGCAACAAATAGGAACATCAAAGAATATCTCCCGGAACGAAGTTGTCCCCACCTCAAACTTGCGCTGCCCTGAGAGTTCCAATGGTTCCCTAGAAACTGACATCAGGAACCTGGCCTGGTGAGTTTCCTTTCCAGGGAAAAGGGCTGGAATTAGAGAAGAGGTCCCCCTGGCCTTGGGCAGGCGCCTGGCTGCAACTCATAAGAACATCAAAGGATATCTCCGAGACTTCATCTGCCCCCACCTCAAACTTGCGCTGCCCTGAGAGTCCCAAGGGAGCCCTACAAACTGACATCAGGAACTTGGACTGGTGAGTTTTCTTTCCCAGGCAAAAAGGCTGGAATTAGCGCACAGGACCCCCTGACCCCGGGTGGGAGGCTGACTGCAACAAATAGGAACATCAAAGAATATCTCCCAGAACAAAGCTGTCCCCACCAGAAAATTTGTGCTGCCACTACAGTGCCAAGGGAGACCTACGAACCGACATCAGGAACCTGGACTGGTGAGTTTTCTTTCCCAGGGAAAATGGCCAAAGTATGTGCCCAGGGGCCCCTGACCCTGAGCTAGTGCGTGACTGCAGAAACTACAAACATCGAAGGATTCATCCCAGAACAAAGCTGTCCCCACCTCAAATTTGTGCTGCCAGTACAGTCCCAAGGGAGCCCTACAAACTGACATTAGGAACCTGGACTGGTGAGTTTTCTTTCCAGGGAAAAGGCTGGGAAATGTGCCCAGGTGCCCCTGGCCCTGAGCTGGCGCCTCACTCCAAAAACTCCAAACATCCAAGGATGCATCCCAGAACAAAGCTGTCCCCGCCTCGAACTTGTGCTGCCGTGACAGTTCCAATGGTTCCCTAGAAACTGACATCAGGAACCTGGCCTGGTGAGTTTCCTTTCCAGGGAAAAGGGCTGGAATTAGAGCAAAGGTCCCCCTGGCCTTGGGCAGGCGCCTGGCTGCAACTCATAAGAACATCAAAGGATATCTCCGAGACTTCATCTGCCCCCACCTCAAACTTGCGCTGCCCTGAGAGTCCCAAGGGAGCCCTACAAACTGAAATCAGGAACTTGGACTGGTGAGTTTTCTTTCCCAGGCAAAAAGGCTGGAATTAGCGCACAGGACCCCCTGACCCCGGGTGGGCACCTGACTGCAACAAATAGGAACATCAAAGAATATCTCCCAGAACAAAGCTGTCCCCACCAGAAAATTTGTGCTGCCACTACAGTGCCAAGGCAGACCTACAAACTGACATCAGGAACCTGGACTGGTGAGCTTTCTTTCCCAGGGAAAAAGTCTGGAATTGGCGCACAGGTCCCCTGACCCCGGGTGGGCGCCTGACGGCAAAAATAAGAACATCAAAGGATATCTCCGAGACTTCATCTGCCCCCACCTCAAACTTGCGCTGCCCTGAGAGTCCCAAGGGAGCCCTAGAGACTGACATCAGGAACTTGGACTGGTGAGTTTTCTTTCCCAGGCAAAAAGGCTGGAATTAGCGCACAGGACCCCCTGACCCCGGGTGGGAGGCTGACTGCAAGAAATAGGAACATCAAAGAATATCTCCCAGAACAAAGCTGTCCCCACCAGAAAATTTGTGCTGCCACTACAGTGCCAAGGCAGACCTACAAACTGACATCAGGAACCTGGACTGGTGAGTTTTCTTTCCAGGGAAAAAGGCTGGAATTAGAACAAAGGTCCCCCTGGCCTTGGGCAGGCGCCTGACTGCAACACATAAGAACATCAAAGGATATCTCCGAGACTTCATCTGCCCCAACATGTAACTTGTGCTGCCCTGAGAGTGCCAAGCGAGCCCTACAAACTGACATCAGGAACCTGGACTGGTGAGTTTTCTTTCCTGGGAAAAGTCTGGGAAATGTGCCCAGGTGCCCCAGGCCCTGAGCTGGTGCCTCACTCCAAAAACTCCAAACATCAAAGGATGCATCCCAGAACACAGCTGTCCCCACCTCAAACTTGCGCTGCCCTGAGAGTCCCAAGGGAGCCCTACAAACTGACATCAGGAACCTGGACTGGTGAGTTTCCTTTTCAGGGAAAAGGGCTGGAATTAGAGCAAAGGTCCCCCTGGCTTTGGGCAGGCATCTGGCTGCAACTCATAAGAACATCAAAGGATATCTCCGAGACTTCATCTGCCCCCACCTCAAACTTGCGCTGCCCTGAGAGTCCCAAGGGAGCCCTACAAACTGAAATCAGGAACTTGGACTGGTGAGTTTTCTTTCCCAGGCAAAAAGGCTGGAATTACCGCACAGGACCCCCTGACCCCGGGTGGGCACCTGACTGCAACAAATAGGAACATCAAAGAATATCTCCCAGAACAAAGCTGTCCCCACCAGAAAATTTGTGCTGCCACTACAGTGCCAAGGGAGACCTACAAACTGACATCAGGAACCTGGACTGGTGAGTTTTCTTTCCCAGGGAAAATGGCCAAAGTATGTGCCCAGGGGCCCCTGACCATGAGCTAGTGCGTGACTGCAGAAACTACAAACATCGAAGGATTCATCCCAGAACAAAGCTGTCCCCACCTCAAATTTTGCTGCCAGTACAGTGCCAAGGGAGAGCTACAAACTGACATCAGGAACCTCGACTGGTGAGTTTTCTTTCCAGGGAAAACGCTGGGAAATGTGCCGAGGTGCCCCAGGCCCTGAGCTGGCGCCTCACTCCAAAAACTCCAAACATCAAAGGATGCATCCCAGAACACAGCTGTCCCCACCTCAAACTTGCGCTGCCCTGAGAGTCCCAAGGGAGCCCTACAAACTGACATCAGGAACCTGGACTGGTGAGTTTCCTTTTCAGGGAAAAAGGCTGGAATTAGAGCAAAGGTCCCCCTGGCCTTGGGCAGGCGCCTGGCTGCAACTCATAAGAACATCAAAGGATATCTCCGAAAATTCATCTGCCCCCACGTCAAACTTGCGCTGCCCTGAGAGTCCCAAGGGAGCCCTACAAACTGACATCAGGAACCTGGACTGGTGAGTTTTCTTTCCAGGGAAAAGGCTGGGAAATGTGCCCAGGTGCCCCTGGCCCTGAGCTGGCGCCTCACTCCAAAAACTCCAAACATCGAAGGATGCATCCCAGAACAAAGCTGTCCCCGCCTCGAACTTGTGCTGCCGTGACAGTTCCAATGGTTCCCTAGAAACTGACATCAGGAACCTGGACTGGTGAGTTTTCTTTCCAGGGAAAAGTCTGGGAAATGTGCCCAGGGGCCCCCGGCCCTGGGTGGGCACCTGAATGCAAAAAATCAAAACATCGAAGGATGCATCCCAGAACAAAGCTGTCCCCACCTCAAACTTGCACTGCCCTGAGAGTCCCAATGGTTCCCTAGAAACTGACATCAGGAACCTGGCCTGGTGAGTTTCCTTTCCAGGGAAAAGGGCTGGAATTAGAGCAAAGGTCCCCCTGGCCTTGGGCAGGCGCCTCACTTCAACTCATAAGAACATCAAAGGATATCTCCGAGACTTCATCTGCCCCCACCTCAAACTTGCGCTGCCCTGAGAGTCCCAAGGGAGCCCTACAAACTGACATCAGGAACTTGGACTGGTGAGTTTTCTTTCCCAGGCAAAAAGGCTGGAATTAGCGCACAGGACCCCCTGACCCCGGGTGGGAGGCTGACTGCAACAAATAGGAACATCAAAGAATATCTCCCAGAACAAAGCTGTCCCCACCAGAAAATTTGTGCTGCCACTACAGTGCCAAGGCAGACCTACAAACTGACATCAGGAACCTGGACTGGTGAGCTTTCTTTCCCAGGGAAAAAGTCTGGAATTGGCGCACAGGTCCCCTGACCCCGGGTGGGCGCCTGACTGCAAAAATAAGAACATCAAAGGATATCTCCGCCGAGACTTCATCTGCCCCCACCACAAACTTGCGCTGCCCTGAGAGTCCCAAAGGAGCCCTACAAACTGACATCAGGAACCTGGACTGGTGAGTTTTCTTTCCAGGGAAAAAGGCTGGAATTAGAACAAAGGTCCCCCTGGCCTTGGGCAGACGCCTGACTGCAACACATAAGAACATCAAAGGATATCTCCGAGACTTCATCTGCCCCAACATGTAACTTGTGCTGCCCTGAGAGTGCCAAGCGAGCCCTACAAACTGACATCAGGAACCTGCACTGATGAGTTTCCTTTTCAGGGAAAAGGGCTGGAATTAGAGCAAAGGTCCCCCAGGCCTTGGGCAGGCGCCTGACTGCAACTCTTAAGAATATCAAAGCATATCTCCGAGACTTCGTCTGCCCCCACCTCAAACTTGCACTGCCCTGAGAGTCCCAAGGGAGCCCTACAAACTGACATCAGGAACCTGGACTGGTGAGTTTTCTTTCCAGGGAAAAGTCTGGGAAATGTGCCCAGGTGCCCCAGGCCCTGAGATGGCGCCTCACTCCAAAAACTCCAAACATCAAAGGATGCATCCCAGAACACAGCTGTCCCCACCTCAAACTTGCGCTGCCCTGAGAGTCCCAAGGGAGCCCTACAAACTGACATCAGGAACCTGGACTGGTGAGTTTCCTTTCCAGGGAAAAAGGCTGGAATTAGAGCAAAGGTCCCCCTGGCCTTGGGCAGGCGCCTGGCTGCAACTCATAAGAACATCAAAGGATATCTCCGAGACTTCATCTGCCCCCACCTCAAACTTGCGCTGCCCTGAGAGTCCCAAGGGAGCCCTACAAACTGAAATCAGGAACTTGGACTGGTGAGTTTTCTTTCCCAGGCAAAAAGGCTGGAATTAGCGCACAGGACCCCCTGACCCCGGGTGGGCACCTGACTGCAACAAATAGGAACATCAAAGAATATCTCCCAGAACAAAGCTGTCCCCACCAGAAAATTTGTGCTGCCACTACAGTGCCAAGGGAGACCTACAAACTGACATCAGGAACCTGGACTCGTGAGTTTTCTTTCCCAGGGAAAAAGGCTGGAATTGGTGCACAGGTCCCCTGACTGAGGGTGGTCGCCTGAATAAAAAAAGAAGAACATATATCTCCGAGACTTCATCTGCCCCCACCTCAAACTTGCACTGCCCTGATGGTCCCAAGGGAGCCCTTGAAAGTGACATTAGGAACCTGGACTTGTGAGTTTTCTTTCCAGGGAAAAGGCTGGGAAATGTGCCGAGGTGCCCCAGGCCCTGAGCTGGCGCCTCACTCCAAAAACTCCAAACATCAAAGGATGCATCCCAGAACAAAGCTGTCCCCACCTCTAACTTGTGTTGCCAGTACAGTGCCAAGGGAGCCCTACAAACTGACATTAGGAACCTGGACTGGTGAGTTTTCTTTCCAGGGAAAAGTCTGGGAAATGTGCCCAGGGGCCCTTGGCCCTGGGTGGGCACCTGAATGCAAAAAATCAAAACTTCGAAGGATGCATCCCAGAACAAAGCTGTCCCCACCTCAAACTTGCGCTGCCCTGAGAGTCCCAAGGGAGACCTACAAACTGACATTAGGAACCTGGACTGGTGAGTTTCCTTTTCAGAGAAAAGGGCTGGAATTAGAGCAAAGGTCCCCCTGGCCTTGGGCAGGCGCCTGACTGCAACTCATAAGAACATCAAAGGATATCTCCGAGACTTCATCTGCCCCCACCTCAAACTTGCGCTGCCCTGAGAGTCCCAAGGGAGCCCTACAAACTGACATCAGGAACCTGGACTGGTGAGTTTTCTTTCCAGGGAAAAGGCTGGGAAATGTGCCCAGGTGCCCCTGGCCCTGAGCTGGTGCCTCACTCCAAAAACTCCAAACATCGAAGGATGCATCCCAGAACAAAGCTGTCCCCGCCTCGAACTTGTGCTGCCGTGACAGTTCCAATGGTTCCCTAGAAACTGACATCAGGAACCTGGACTGGTGAGTTTTCTTTCCAGGGAAAAGTCTGGGAAATGTGCCCAGGGGCCCCCGGCCCTGGGTGGGCACCTGAATGCAAAAAATCAAAACATCGAAGGATGCATCCCAGAACAAAGCTGTCCCCACCTCAAACTTGCACTGCCCTGAGAGTCCCAAGGGAGACCTACAAACTGACATCAGGAACCTGGCCTGGTGAGTTTCCTTTTCAGGGAAAAGGGCTGGAATTAGAGCAAAGGTCCCCCTGGCCTTGGGCAGGCGCCTGGCTGCAACTCATAAGAACATCAAAGGATATCTCCGAGACTTCATCTGCCCCCACCTCAAACTTGCGCTGCCCTGAGAGTCCCAAGGGAGCCCTACAAACTGACATCAGGAACTTGGACTGGTGAGTTTTCTTTCCCAGGCAAAAAGGCTGGAATTAGCGCACAGGACCCCCTGACCCCGGGTGGGCACCTGACTGCAAGAAATAGGAACATCAAAGAATATCTCCCAGAACAAAGCTGTCCCCACCAGAAAATTTGTGCTGCCACTACAGTGCCAAAGCAGACCTACAAACTGACATCAGGAACCTGGACTGGTGAGCTTTCTTTCCCAGGGAAAAAGTCTGGAATTGGCGCACAGGTCCCCTGACCCCGGGTGGGCGCCTGACTGCAACACATAAGAACATCAAAGGATATCTCCGAGACTTCATCTGCCCCCACCACAAACTTGCGCTGCCCTGAGAGTCCCAAAGGAGCCCTACAAACTGACATCAGGAACCTGGACTGGTGAGTTTTCTTTCCAGGGAAAAAGGCTGGAATTAGAACAAAGGTCCCCCTGGCCTTGGGCAGGCGCCTGACTGCAACACATAAGAACATCAAAGGATATCTCCGAGACTTCATCTGCCCCAACATGTAACTTGTGCTGCCCTGAGAGTGCCAAGCGAGCCCTACAAACTGACATCAGGAACCTGCACTGATGAGTTTCCTTTTCAGGGAAAAGGGCTGGAATTAGAGCAAAGGTCCCCCAGGCCTTGGGCAGGCGCCTGACTGCAACTCTTAAGAATATCAAAGCATATCTCCGAGACTTCGTCTGCCCCCACCTCAAACTTGCACTGCCCTGAGAGTCCCAAGGGAGCACTACAAACTGACATCAGGAACCTGGACTGGTGAGTTTTCTTTCCAGGGAAAAGTCTGGGAAATGTGCCCAGGTGCCCCAGGCCCTGAGCTGGCGCCTCACTCCAAAAACTCCAAACATCAAAGGATGCATCCCAGAACACAGCTGTCCCCACCTCAAACTTGCGCTGCCCTGAGAGTCCCAAGGGAGCCCTTCAAACTGACATCAGGAACCTGGACTGGTGAGTTTCCTTTCCAGGGAAAAAGGCTGGAATTAGAGCAAAGGTCCCCCTGGCCTTGGGCAGGCGCCTGGCTGCAACTCATAAGAACATCAAAGGATATCTCCGAGACTTCATCTGCCCCCACCTCAAACTTGCGCTGCCCTGAGAGTCCCAAGGGAGCCCTACAAACTGAAATCAGGAACTTGGACTGGTGAGTTTTCTTTCCCAGGCAAAAAGGCTGGAATTAGCGCACAGGACCCCCTGACCCCGGGTGGGCACCTGACTGCAACAAATAGGAACATCAAAGAATATCTCCCAGAACAAAGCTGTCCCCACCAGAAAATTTGTGCTGCCACTACAGTGCCAAGGGAGACCTACAAACTGACATCAGGAACCTGGACTCGTGAGTTTTCTTTCCCAGGGAAAAAGGCTGGAATTGGTGCACAGGTCCCCTGACTGAGGGTGGGC
This sequence comes from Lonchura striata, assembly GCF_050655825.1. Taxonomy (NCBI): domain Eukaryota; kingdom Metazoa; phylum Chordata; class Aves; order Passeriformes; family Estrildidae; genus Lonchura; species Lonchura striata. Next base: position 79,556 of record NC_140703.1, read on the forward strand.
GCCTGAATAAAAAAAGAAGAACATATATCTCCGAGACTTCATCTGCCCCCACCTCAAACTTGCACTGCCCTGATGGTCCCAAGGGAGCCCTTGAAAGTGACATTAGGAACCTGGACTGGTGAGTTTTCTTTCCAGGGAAAAGGCTGGGAAATGTGCCCAGGTGCCCCAGGCCCTGAGCTGGCGCCTCACTCCAAAAACTCCAAACATCGAAGGATGCATCCCAGAACAAAGCTGTCCCCACCTCTAACTTGTGTTGCCAGTACAGTGCCAAGGGAGACGTACAAACTGACATCAGGAAGCTGGACTGGTGAGGTTTCTTTCCCAGGGAAAAAGTCTCGAATTGGCGCACAGGTCCCCTGACCCCGGGTGTGCGACTGACTGCAAAAGTAAGAACATCAAAGTATATATCCGAGACTTCATCTACCCCCACCTCAAATTTGCGCTGCCCTGAGAGTCCCAAAGGAGCCCTACAAACTGACATCAGGAACCTGGACTGGTGAGTTTTCTTTCCAGGGAAAAGTCTGGGAAATGTGCCGAGGTGCCCCAGGCCCTGAGCTGGCGCCTCACTCCAAAAACTCCAAACATCAAAGGATGCATCCCAGAACAAAGCTGTCCCCACCTCTAACTTGTGTTGCCAGTACAGTGCCAAGGGAGCCCTACAAACTGACATTAGGAACCTGGACTGGTGAGTTTTCTTTCCAGGGAAAAGTCTGGGAAATGTGCCCAGGGGCCCCCGGCCCTGGGTGGGCACCTGAATGCAAAAAATCAAAACTTCGAAGGATGCATCCCAGAACAAAGCTGTCCCCACGTCAAACTTGCGCTGCCCTGAGAGTCCCAAGGGAGACCTACAAACTGACATTAGGAACCTGGACTGGTGAGTTTCCTTTTCAGAGAAAAGGGCTGGAATTAGAGCAAAGGTCCCCCTGGCCTTGGGCAGGCGCCTGGCTGCAACTCATAAGAACATCAAAGGATATCTCCGAGACTTCATCTGCCCCCACCTCAAACTTGCGCTGCCCTGAGAGTCCCAAGGGAGCCCTACAGACTGACATCAGGAACTTGGACTGGTGAGTTTTCTTTCCCAGGCAAAAAGGCTGGAATTAGCGCACAGGACCCCCTGATCCCGGGTGGGAGGCTGACTGCAAGAAATAGGAACATCAAACAATATCTCCCAGAACAAAGCTGTCCCCACCTCAAACTTGCGCTGCCCTGAGAGTCCCAAGGGAGCCCTACAAACTGACATCAGGAACCTGGACTGGTGAGTTTCCTTTCCAGGGAAAAAGGCTGGAATTAGAGCAAAGGTCCCCCTGGCCTTGGGCAGGCGCCTGACTGCAACTCATAAGAACATCAAAGGATATCTCCGAGACTTCATCTGCCCCCACCTCAAACTTGCGCTGCCCTGAGAGTCCCAAGGGAGCCCTACAAACTGACATTAGGAACCTGGACTGGTGAGTTTTCTTTCCAGGGAAAAGGCTGGGAAATGTGCCCAGGTGCCCCTGGCCCTGAGCTGGCGCCTCACTCCAAAAACTCCAAACATCGAAGGATGCATCCCAGAACAAAGCTGTCCCCGCCTCGAAATTGCGCTGCTGTGACAGTTCCAATGGTTCCCTAGAAACTGACATCAGGAACCTGGCCTGGTGAGTTTCCTTTCCAGGGAAAAGGGCTGGAATTAGAGAAAAGGTCCCCCTGGCCTTGGGCAGGCGCCTGGCTGCAACTCATAAGAACATCAAAGGATATCTCCGAGACTTCATCTGCCCCCACCTCAAACTTGCGCTGCCCTGAGAGTCCCAAGGGAGCCCTACAAACTGAAATCAGGAACTTGGACTGGTGAGTTTTCTTTCCCAGGCAAAAAGGCTGGAATTAGCGCACAGGACCCCCTGACCCCGGGTGGGAGGCTGACTGCAAGAAATAGGAACATCAAAGAATATCTCCCAGAACAAAGCTGTCCCCACCAGAAAATTTGTGCTGCCACTACAGTGCCAAGGCAGACCTACAAACTGACATCAGGAACCCGGACTGGTGAGCTTTCTTTCCCAGGGAAAAAGTCTGGAATTGGTGCACAGGTCCCCTGACCCCGGGTGGGCGCCTGACTGCAAAAATAAGAACATCAAAGGATATCTCTGAGACTTCATCTGCCCCCACCTCAAACTTGCGCTGCCCTGAGAGTCCCAAAGGAGCCCTACAAACTGACATTAGGAACCTGGACTGGTGAGTTTTCTTTCCAGGGAAAAGGTCTGGGAAATGTGCCCAGGTGCCCCAGGCCCTGAGCTGGCGCTTCACTCCAAAAACTCCAAACATCAAAGGATGCATCCCAGAACACAGCTGTCCCCACCTCAAACTTGCGCTGCCCTGAGAGTCCCAAGGGAGCCCTACAAACTGACATCAGGAACCTGGACTGGTGAGTTTCCTTTTCAGGGAAAAAGGCTGGAATTAGAGCAAAGGTCCCCCTGGCCTTGGGCAGGCGCCTGACTGCAACTCATAAGAACATCAAAGGATATCTCCGAGACTTCATCTGCCCCCACCTCAAACTTGCGCTGCCCTGAGAGTCCCAAGGGAGCCCTACAAACTGACATTAGGAACCTGGACTGGTGAGTTTTCTTTCCAGGGAAAAGGCTGGGAAATGTGCCCAGGTGCCCCTGGCCCTGAGCTGGCGCATCACTCCAAAAACTCCAAACATCGAAGGATGCATCCCAGAACAAAGCTGTCCCCACCTTTAACTTGTGCTGCCGTGACAGTTCCAATGGTTCCCTAGAAACTGACATCAGGAACCTGGCCTGGTGAGTTTCCTTTCCAGGGAAAAGGGCTGGAATTAGAGAAAAGGTCCCCCTGGCCTTGGGCAGGCGCCTGGCTGCAACTCATAAGAACATCAAAGGATATCTCCGAGACTTCATCTGCCCCCACCTCAAACTTGCGCTGCCCTGAGAGTCCCAAGGGAGCCCTACAGACTGACATCAGGAACTTGGACTGGTGAGTTTTCTTTCCCAGGCAAAAAGGCTGGAATTAGCGCACAGGACCCCCTGACCCCGGGTGGGAGGCTGACTGCAAGAAATAGGAACATCAAAGAATATCTCCCAGAACAAAGCTGTCCCCACCAGAAAATTTGTGCTGCCACTACAGTGCCAAGGCAGACCTACAAACTGACATCAGGAACCTGGACTGGTGAGCTTTCTTTCCCAGGGAAAATGGCCAAAGTATGTGCCCAGGGCCCCTGGCCCTGAGCTAGTGCGTGACTGCAGAAACTACAAACATTGAAGGATTCATCCCAGAACAAAGCTGTCCCCACCTCAAATTTGTGCTGCCAGTACAGTGCCAAGGGAGACCTACAAACTGACATCAGGAACCTCGACTGGTGAGTTTTCTTTCCAGGGAAAAGTCTGGGAAATGTGCCCAGGGGCCCCCGGCCCTGGGTGGGCACCTGAATGCAAAAAATCAAAACTCCGAAGGCTGCATCCCAGAACAAAGCTGTCCCCACCTCAAACTTGCACTGCCCTGAGAGTCCCAAGGGAGACCTACAAACTGACATCAGGAACCTGGACTGGTGAGTTTCCTTTCCAGGGAAAAGGGCTGGAATTAGAGCAAAGGTCCCCCTGGCCTTGGGCAGGCGCCTGGCTGCAACTCATAAGAACATCAAAGGATATCTCCGAGACTTCATCTGCCCCCACCTCAAACTTGCGCTGCCCTGAGAGTCCCAAGGGAGCCCTACAAACTGAAATCAGGAACTTGGACTGGTGAGTTTTCTTTCCCAGGCAAAAAGGCTGGAATTAGCGCACAGGACCCCCTGACCCCGGGTGGGCACCTGACTGCAACAAATAGGAACATCAAAGAATATCTCCCAGAACAAAGCTGTCCCCACCAGAAAATTTGTGCTGCCACTACAGTGCCAAGGGAGACCTACAAACTGACATCAGGAACCTGGACTGGTGAGTTTTCTTTCCCAGGGAAAAAGTCTGGAATTGGCGCTCAGGTCCCCTGACCCCGGGTGGGCGCCTGACTGCAAAAATAAGAACATCAAAGGATATCTCCGAGACTTCATCTGCCCCCACCTCAAACTTGCGCTGCCCTGAGAGTCCCAAAGGAGCCCTACAAACTGACATCAGGAACCTGGACTGGTGAGTTTTCTTTCCAGGGAAAAGGCTGGGAAATGTGCCCAGGTGCCCCTGGCCCTGAGCTGGCGCCTCACTCCAAAAACTCCAAACATCGAAGGATGCATCCCAGAACAAACCTGTCCCCGCCTCGAACTTGTGCTGCCGTGACAGTTCCAATGGTTCCCTAGAAACTGACATCAGGAACCTGGCCTGGTGAGTTTCCTTTCCAGGGAAAAGGGCTGGAATTAGAGCAAAGGTCCCCCTGGCCTTGGGCAGGCGCCTGGCTGCAACTCATAAGAACATCAAAGGATATCTCCGAGACTTCATCTGCCCCCACCTCAAACTTGCGCTGCCCTGAGAGTCCCAAGGGAGCCCTACAAACTGACATCAGGAACTTGGACTGGTGAGTTTTCTTTCCCAGGCAAAAAGGCTGGAATTAGCGCACAGGACCCCCTGACCCCGGGTGGGAGGCTGACTGCAACAAATAGGAACATCAAAGAATATCTCCCAGAACAAAGCTGTCCCCACCAGAAAATTTGTGCTGCCACTACAGTGCCAAGGGAGACCTACAAACTGACATCAGGAACCTGGACTGGTGAGTTTTCTTTCCCAGGGAAAATTGCCAAAGTATGTGCCCAGGGGCCCCTGACCCTGAGCTAGTGCGTGACTGCAGAAACTACAAACATCGAAGGATTCATCCCAGAACAAAGCTGTCCCCTCCTCAAATTTGTGCTGCCAGTACAGTGCCAAGGGAGACCTACAAACTGACATCAGGAACCTCGACTGGTGAGTTTTCTTTCCAGGGAAAAGTCTGGGAAATGTGCCCAGGGGCCCCCGGCCCTGGGTGGGCACCTGAATGCAAAAAATCAAAACTTCGAAGGATGCATCCCAGAACAAAGCTGTCCCCACCTCAAACTTGCACTGCCCTGAGAGTCCCAAGGGAGACCTACAAACTGACATCAGGAACCTGGACTGGTGAGTTTCCTTTTCAAGGAAAAGGGCTGGAATTAGAGCAAAGGTCCCCCTGGCCTTGGGCAGGCGCCTGGCTGCAACTCATAAGAACATCAAAGGATATCTCCGAGACTTCATCTGCCCCCACCTCAAACTTGCGCTGCCCTGACAGTCCCAAGGGAGCCCTACAGACTGACATCAGGAACTTGGACTGGTGAGTTTTCTTTCCCAGGCAAAAAGGCTGGAATTAGCGCACAGGACCCCCTGACCCTGGGTGGGAGGCTGACTGCAACAAATAGGAACATCAAAGAATATCTCCCAGAACAAAGCTGTCCCCACCAGAAAATTTGTGCTGCCACTACAGTGCCAAGGCAGACCTACAAACTGACATCAGGAACCTGGACTGGTGAGCTTTCTTTCCCACGGAAAAAGTCTGGAATAGGCGCACAGGTCCCCTGACCCCGGGTGGGCGCCTGACTGCAAAAATAAGAACATATATCTCCGAGACTTCATCTGCCCCCACCACAAACTTGCACGGCCCTGATGGTCCCAAGGGAGCCCTAGAAAGTGACATTAGGACCCTGGACTGGTGAGTTTTCTTTCCAGGGAAAAGGCTGGGAAATGTGCTGAGGTGCCCCAGGCCCTGAGCTGGCGCCTCACTCCAAAAACTCCAAACATCAAAGGATGCATCCCAGAACAAAGCTGTCCCCACCTCTAACTTCTGTTGCCAGTACAGTGCCAAGGGAGACCTACAAACTGACATCAGGAAGCTGGACTGGTGAGGTTTCTTTCCCAGGGAAAAAGTCTGGAATTGGCGCACAGGTCCCCTGACCCCGGGTGGGCGCCTGACTGCAAAAGTAAGAACATAAAAGTATATATCCGAGACTTCATCTACCCCCACCTCAAACTTGCGCTGCCCTGAGAGTCCCAAGGGAGCCCTACAAACTGACATCAGGAACCTGGACTGGTGAGTTTTCTTTCCAGGGAAAAGTCTGGGAAATGTGCCGAGGTGCCCCAGGCCCTGAGCTGGCGCCTCACTCCAAAAACTCCAAACATCAAAGGATGCATCCCAGAACAAAGCTGTCCCCACCTCCAACTTGTGTTGCCAGTACAGTGCCAAGGGAGCCCTACAAACTGACATCAGGATCCTGGACTGGTGAGTTTTCTTTCCAGGGAAAAGTCTGGGAAATGTGCCCAGGGGCCCCCGGTCCTGGGTGGGCGCCTGAATGCAAAAAATCAAAACTTCGAAAGATGCATCCCAGAACAAAGCTGTCCCCGCCTCGAACTTGTGCTGCCGTGACAGTTCCAATGGTTCCCTAGAAACTGACATCAGGAACCTGGCCTGGTGAGTTTCCTTTCCAGGGAAAAGGGCTGGAATTAGAGAAAAGGTCCCCCTGGCCTTGGGCAGGCGCCTGGCTGCAACTCATAAGAACATCAAGGGATATCTCCGAGACTTCATCTGCCCCCACCTCAAACTTGCGCTGCCCTGAGAGTCCCAAGGGAGCCCTACAGACTGACATCAGGAACTTGGACTGGTGAGTTTTCTTTCCCAGGCAAAAAGGCTGGAATTAGCGCACAGGACCCCCTGACCTCGGGTGGGCACCTGACTGCAACAAATAGGAACATCAAAGAATATCTCCCAGAACAAAGCTGTCCCCACCAGAAAATTTGTGCTGCCACTACAGTGCCAAGGGAGACCTACAAACTGACATCAGGAACCTGGACTCGTGAGTTTTCTTTCCCAGGGAAAATGGCCAAAGTATGTGCCCAGGGGCCCCTGACCCTGAGCTAGTGCGTGACTGCAGAAACTACAAACATCGAAGGATTCATCCCAGAACAAAGCTGTCCCCACCTCAAATTTGTGCTGCCAGTACAGTGCCAAGGGAGACCTACAAACTGACATCAGGAACCTCGACTGGTGAGTTTTCTTTCCCGGGAAAACGCTGGGAAATATGCCCAGGTGCCCCAGGCCCTGAGCTGGCACCTCACTCCAAAAACTCCAAACATCAAAGGATGCATCCCAGAACAAAGCTGTCCCCACCTCTAACTTGTGCTGCCAGTACAGTGCCAAGGGAGCCCTACAAACTGACATCAGGAATCTGGACTGCTGAGTTTTCTTTCCAGGGAAAATGGCCAAAGTATGTGCCCAGGGGCCCCCAGCCCTGTTCTGGACCCTGACCGCAAAAAATCCTTATATCTAAGGATGGACCCCAAACCGAAGTTATCCCCACCTCAAACTTGTGCTGCTTGTCCAGTGCAAAGGGAGACCTACAAACTGACATCAGGATCCTTGACTGGTGAGTTTTCGTTCCCAGGGAAAAAGGCTGGAATTGGTGCACAGGTCCCCTGACCCAGGGTGGGCGCCTGAATACAAAAAGAAGAACATATATCTCCGAGACTTCATCTGCCCCCACCTCAAACTTGCACTGCCCCGATGGTCCCAAGGGAGCCCTAGAAAGTGACATTAGGAAACTGGACTGGTGAGTTTTCTTTCCAGGGAAAAGGCTGGGAAATGTGCCCAGGGGCCCCTGGCCCTGGGTGGGCACCTAAATGCAAAAAATCAAAACATCGAAGGATGCATCCCAGAACAAAGCTGTCCCCACCTCAAACTTGTGCTGCCAGTACAGTGCCAAGGGAGACCTACAAACTGACATCAGGAACCTGGACTCGCGAGTTTTCTTTCCAGGGAAAAGGCTGGGAAATGTGCTCAGGGGCCCCTGGCCCTGAGCTGGCACCTCACTCCAAAAACTCCAAACATCAAAGGATGCATCCCAGAACAAAGCTGTCCCCACCTCAAACTTGCGCTGCCAGTACAGTGCCAAGGGAGACCTACAAACTGACATCAGGAAGCTGGACTGGTGAGTTTTCTTTCCCAGGCAAAAAGGCTGGAATTACCGCACAGGACCCCCTGACCCCGAGTGGGCACCTGACTGCAACAAATAGGAACATCAAAGAATATCTCCCAGAACAAAGCTGTCCCCACCTCAAATTTTGCTGCCAGTACAGTGCCAAGCGAGCCCTACAAACTGACATCAGGAACCTGGACTGGTGAGTTTCCTTTTCAGGGAAAACGGCTGGAATTAGAGCAAAGGTCCCCCTGGCCTTGGGCAGGCGCCTCACTGCAACTCATAAGAACATCAAAGGATATCTCCGAGACTTCATCTGCCCCCACCTCAAACTTGCGCTGCCCTGAGAGTCCCAAAGGAGCCCTACAAACTGACATCAGGAACCTGGACTGGTGAGTTTTCTTTCCAGGGAAAAGTCTGGGAAATGAGACCAGGGGCCCCCGGCCCTGGGTGGGCACCTGAATGCAAAAAATCAAAACATCGAAGGCTGCATCCCAGAACAAAGCTGTCCCCACCTCAAACTTGCGCTGCCCTGAGAGTCCCAAGGGAGCCCTACAAACTGACATTAGGAACCTGGACTGGTGAGTTTTCTTTCCAGGGAAAAGGCTGGGAAATGTGCCCAGGTGCCCCAGACCCTGAGCTGGCACCTCACTCCAAAAACTCCAAACATCAAAAGATGCATCCCAGAACAAAGCTGTCCCGGCCTCAAACTTGCGCTGCCGTGACAGTTCCAATGGTTCCCTACAAACTGACATCAGGAACCTGGCCTGGTGAGTTTCCTTTCTAGGGAAAAAGGCTGGAATTAGAACAAAGGTCCCCCTGGCCTTGGGCAGGCGCCTGACTGCAACTCATAAGAACATCAAAGGATATCTCCGAGACTTCATCTGCCCCCACCTCAAACTTGCGCTGCCCTGAGAGTCCCAAGGGAGCCCTACAAACTGACATCAGGAAGCTGGAATGGTGAGGTTTCTTACCCAGGGAAAAAGTCTGGAATTGGCGCACAGGTCCCATGACCCCAGGTGGGCGCCTGACTACAAAAGTAAGAACATCAAAGTATATCTCCGAGACTTCATCTGCCCCCACCTCAAACTTGCGCTGCCCTGAGAGTCCCAAGGGAGCCCTACAAACTGACATCAGGAACCTGGACTGGTGAGTTTCCTTTTCAGGGAAAAAGGCTGGAATTAGAGCAAAGGTCCCCCTGGCCTTGGGCAGGCGCCTGACTGCAACTCATAAGAACATCAAAGGATATCTCCGAGACTTCATCTGCCCCCACCTCCAACTTGTGCTGCCCTGAGAGTCCCAAGGGAGCCCTACAAACTGACATTAGGAACCTGGCCTGGTGAGTTTCCTTTCCAGGGAAAAAGGCTGGAATTAGAGAAAAGGTCCCCCTGGCCTTGGGCAGGCGCCTGGCTGCAACTCATAAGAACATCAAAGGATATCTCCGAGACTTCATCTGCCCCCACCTCGAACTTGCGCTGCCCTGAGAGTCCCAAGGGAGCCCTACAAACTGAAATCAGGAACTTGGACTGGTGAGTTTTCTTTCCCAGGCAAAAAGGCTGGAATTAGCGCACAGGACCCCCTGACCCCGGGTGGGCACCTGACTGCAACAAATAGGAACATCAAAGAATATCTCCCAGAACAAAGCTGTCCCCACCAGAAAATTTGTGCTGCCACTACAGTGCCAAGGGAGACCTACAAACTGACATCAGGAACCTGGACTGGTGAGTTTTCTTTCCCAGGGAAAATGGCCAAAGTATGTGCCCAGGGGCCCCTGACCCTGAGCTAGTGCGTGACTGCAGAAACTACAAACATCGAAGGATTCATCCCAGAACAAAGCTGTCCCCTCCTCAAATTTGTGCTGCCAGTACAGTGCCAAGGGAGAGCTACAAACTGACATCAGGAACCTCGACTGGTGAGTTTTCTTTCCAGGGAAAAGGCTGGGAAATATGCCCAGGTGCCCCAGGCCCTGAGCTGGCACCTCACTCCAAAAACTCCAAACATCAAAGGATGCATCCCAGAACAAAGCTGTCCCCACCTCTAACTTGTGCTGCCAGTACAGTGCCAAGGGAGCCCTACAAACTGACATCAGGAATCTGGACTGCTGAGTTTTCTTTCCAGGGAAAATGGCCAAAGTATGTGCCCAGGGGCCCCCAGCCCTGTTCTGGACCCTGACCGCAAAAAATCCTTATATCTAAGGATGGACCCCAAACCGAAGTTATCCCCACCTCAAACTTGTGCTGCTTGTCCAGTGCAAAGGGAGACCTACAAACTGACATCAGGATCCTTGACTGGTGAGTTTTCGTTCCCAGGGAAAAAGGCTGGAATTGGTGCACAGGTCCCCTGACCCAGGGTGGGCGCCTGAATACAAAAAGAAGAACATATATCTCCGAGACTTCATCTGCCCCCACCTCAAACTTGCACTGCCCCGATGGTCCCAAGGGAGCCCTAGAAAGTGACATTAGGAAACTGGACTGGTGAGTTTTCTTTCCAGGGAAAAGGCTGGGAAATGTGCCCAGGGGCCCCTGGCCCTGGGTGGGCACCTAAATGCAAAAAATCAAAACATCGAAGGATGCATCCCAGAACAAAGCTGTCCCCACCTCAAACTTGTGCTGCCAGTACAGTGCCAAGGGAGACCTACAAACTGACATCAGGAACCTGGACTCGCGAGTTTTCTTTCCAGGGAAAAGGCTGGGAAATGTGCTCAGGGGCCCCTGGCCCTGAGCTGGCACCTCACTCCAAAAACTCCAAACATCAAAGGATGCATCCCAGAACAAAGCTGTCCCCACCTCAAACTTGCGCTGCCAGTACAGTGCCAAGGGAGCCCTACAAACTGACATCAGGAAGCTGGACTGGTGAGTTTTCTTTCCCAGGCAAAAAGGCTGGAATTACCGCACAGGACCCCCTGACCCCGAGTGGGCACCTGACTGCAACAAATAGGAACATCAAAGAATATCTCCCAGAACAAAGCTGTCCCCACCTCAAATTTTGCTGCCAGTACAGTGCCAAGCGAGCCCTACAAACTGACATCAGGAACCTGGACTGGTGAGTTTCCTTTTCAGGGAAAAGGGCTGGAATTAGAGCAAAGGTCCCCCTGGCCTTGGGCAGGCGCCTCACTGCAACTCATAAGAACATCAAAGGATATCTCCGAGACTTCATCTGCCCCCACCTCAAACTTGCGCTGCCCTGAGAGTCCCAAAGGAGCCCTACAAACTGACATCAGGAACCTGGACTGGTGAGTTTTCTTTCTAGGGAAAAGTCTGGGAAATGAGACCAGGGGCCCCCGGCCCTGGGTGGGCACCTGAATGCAAAAAATCAAAACATCGAAGGCTGCATCCCAGAACAAAGCTGTCCCCACCTCAAACTTGCGCTGCCCTGAGAGTCCCAAGGGAGCCCTACAAACTGACATTAGGAACCTGGACTGGTGAGTTTTCTTTCCAGGGAAAAGGCTGGGAAATGTGCCCAGGTGCCCCAGACCCTGAGCTGGCACCTCACTCCAAAAACTCCAAACATCAAAAGATGCATCCCAGAACAAAGCTGTCCCGGCCTCAAACTTGCGCTGCCGTGACAGTTCCAATGGTTCCCTACAAACTGACATCAGGAACCTGGACTGGTGAGTTTCCTTTTCAGGGAAAAAGGCTGGAATTAGAACAAAGGTCCCCCTGGCCTTGGGCAGGCGCCTGACTGCAACTCATAAGAACATCAAAGGATATCTCCGAGACTTCATCTGCCCCCACCTCAAACTTGCGCTGCCCTGAGAGTCCCAAGGGAGCCCTACAAACTGACATCAGGAACCTGGACTGGTGAGTTTCCTTTTCAGGGAAAAGGCTGGGAAATGTGACCAGGGGCCCCTGGCCCTGAGCTGGCGTCTCACTCCAAAAACTCCAAACATCAAAGGATGCATCCCAGAACAAAGCTGTCCCCGCCTCGAAATTGCGCTGCTGTGACAGTTCCAATGGTTCCCTAGAAACTGACATCAGGAACCTGGCCTGGTGAGTTTCCTTTCCAGGGAAAAGGGCTGGAATTAGAGAAAAGGTCCCCCTGGCCTTGGGCAGGCGCCTGGCTGCAACTCATAAGAACATCAAAGGATATCTCCGAGACTTCATCTGCCCCCACCTCAAACTTGCGCTGCCCTGAGAGTCCCAAGGGAGCCCTACAAACTGACATCAGGAACCTGGACTGGTGAGTTTTCTTTCCAGGGAAAAGTCTGGGAAATGAGCCCAGGGGCCCCCGGCCCTGGGTGGGCACCTAAATGCAAAAAATCAAAACATCGAAGGCTGCATCCCAGAACAAAGCTGTCCCCACCTCAAACTTGCGCTGCCCTGAGAGTCCCAAGGGAGCCCTACAAACTGACATCAGGAACCTGGACTGGTGAGTTTCCTTTTCAGGGAAAAAGGCTGGAATTAGAGCAAAGGTCCCCCTGGCCTTGGGCAGGCGCCTGACTGCAACTCATAAGAACATCAAAGGATATCTCCGAGACTTCATCTGCCCCCACCTCCAACTTGTGCTGCCCTGAGAGTCCCAAGGGAGCCCTACAAACTGACATTAGGAACCTGGCCTGGTGAGTTTCCTTTCCAGGGAAAAGGGCTGGAATTAGAGAAAAGGTCCCCCTGGCCTTGGGCAGGCGCCTGGCTGCAACTCATAAGAACATCAAAGGATATCTCCGAGACTTCATCTGCCCCCACCTCAAACTTGCGCTGCCCTGACAGTCCCAATGGTTCCCTAGAAACTGACATCAGGAACCTGGACTGCTATGTTTCCTTTCCCAGGGAAAAAGGCTGGAATTAGCGCACAGGACCCCCTGACCCCGGGTGGGCACCTGACTGCAACAAATAGGAACATCAAAGAATATCTCCCAGAACAAAGCTGTCCCCACCAGAAAATTTGTGCTGCCACTACAGTGCCAAGGGAGACCTACAAACTGACATCAGGAACCTGGACTGGTGAGTTTTCTTTCCCAGGGAAAATGGCCAAAGTATGTGCCCAGGGGCCCCTGACCCTGAGCTAGTGCGTGACTGCAGAAACTACAAACATCGAAGGATTCATCCCAGAACAAAGCTGTCCCCACCTCAAATTTGTACTGCCAGTACAGTGCCAAGGGAGACCTACAAACTGACATCAGGAACCTCGACTGGTGAGTTTTCTTTCCAGGGAAAAGGCTGGGAAATATGCCCAGGTGCCCCAGGCCCTGAGCTGGCACCTCACTCCAAAAACTCCAAACATCAAAGGATGCATCCCAGAACAAAGCTGTCCCCACCTCTAACTTGTGCTGCCAGTACAGTGCCAAGGGAGCCCTACAAACTGACATCAGGAATCTGGACTGCTGAGTTTTCTTTCCAGGGAAAATGGCCAAAGTATGTGCCCAGGGGCCCCCAGCCCTGTTCTGGACCCTGACCGCAAAAAATCCTTATATCTAAGGATGGACCCCAAACCGAAGTTATCCCCACCTCAAACTTGTGCTGCTTGTACAGTGCAAAGGGAGACCTACAAACTGACATCAGGATCCTTGACTGGTGAGTTTTCGTTCCCAGGGAAAAAGGCTGGAATTGGTGCACAGGTCCCCTGACCCAGGGTGGGCGCCTGAATACAAAAAGAAGAACATATATCTCCGAGACTTCATCTGCCCCCACCTCAAACTTGCGCTGCCCTGAGAGTCCCAAGGGAGCCCTACAAACTGACATCAGGAACCTGGACTGGTGAGTTTTCTTTCCAGGGAAAAGTCTGGGAAATGAGCCCAGGGGCCCCCGGCCCTGGGTGGGCACCTAAATGCAAAAAATCAAAACATCGAAGGCTGCATCCCAGAACAAAGCTGTCCCCACCTCAAACTTGCGCTGCCCTGAGAGTCCCAAGGGAGCCCTACAAACTGACATCAGGAACCTGGACTGGTGAGTTTCCTTTTCAGGGAAAAAGGCTGGAATTAGAGCAAAGGTCCCCCTGGCCTTGGGCAGGCGCCTGACTGCAACTCATAAGAACATCAAAGGATATCTCCGAGACTTCATCCGCCCCCACCTCCAACTTGTGCTGCCCTGAGAGTCCCAAGGGAGCCCTACAAACTGACATTAGGAACCTGGACTGGTGAGTTTTCTTTCCAGGGAAAAGGCTGGGAAATGTGCCCAGGTGCCCCTGGCCCTGAGCTGGCGCCTCACTCCAAAAACTCCAAACATCGAAGGATGCATCCCAGAACAAAGCTGTCCCCGCCTCGAACTTGTGCTGCCGTGACAGTTCCAATGGTTCCCTAGAAACTGACATCAGGAACCTGGCCTGGTGAGTTTCCTTTCCAGGGAAAAGGGCTGGAATTAGAGAAAAGGTCCCCCTGGCCTTGGGCAGGCGCCTGGCTGCAACTCATAAGAACATCAAAGGATATCTCCGAGACTTCATCTGCCCCCACCTCAAACTTGCGCTGCCCTGAGAGTCCCAAGGGAGCCCTACAAACTGAAATCAGGAACTTGGACTGGTGAGTTTTCTTTCCCAGGCAAAAAGGCTGGAATTACCGCACAGGACCCCCTGACCCCGGGTGGGCACCTGACTGCAACAAATAGGAACATCAAAGAATATCTCCCAGAACAAAGCTGTCCCCACCAGAAAATTTGTGCTGCCACTACAGTGCCAAGGGAGACCTACAAACTGACATCAGGAACCTGGACTGGTGAGTTTTCTTTCCAGGGAAAAGGCTGGGAAATATGCCCAGGTGCCCCTGGCCCTGAGCTGGCGCCTCACTCCAAAAACTCCAAACATCAAAGGATGCATCCCAGAACAAAGCTGTCCCCACCTCAAACTTGCGCTGCCAGTACAGTGCCAAGGGAGACCTACAAACTGACATCAGGAAGCTGGACTGGTGAGTTTTCTTTCCCAGGCAAAAAGGCTGGAATTACCGCACAGGACCCCCTGACCCCGAGTGGGCACCTGACTGCAACAAATAGGAACATCAAAGAATATCTCCCAGAACAAAGCTGTCCCCACCTCAAATTTTGCTGCCAGTACAGTGCCAAGCGAGCCCTACAAATTGACATCAGGAACCTGGACTGGTGAGTTTCCTTTTCAGGGAAAAGGGCTGGAATTAGAAAAAAGGTCCCCCTGGCCTTGGGCAGGCGCCTCACTGCAACTCATAAGAACATCAAAGCATATCTCCGAGACTTCATCTGCCCCCACCTCAAACTTGCGCTGCCCTGAGAGTCCCAAAGGAGCCCTACAAACTGACATTAGGAACCTGGACTGGTGAGTTTTCTTTCCAGGGAAAAGTCTGGGAAATGAGACCAGGGGCCCCCGGCCCTGGGTGGGCACCTGAATGCAAAAAATCAAAACATCGAAGGCTGCATCCCAGAACAAAGCTGTCCCCACCTCAAACTTGCGCTGCCCTGAGAGTCCCAAGGGAGCCCTACAAACTGACATTAGGAACCTGGACTGGTGAGTTTTCTTTCCAGGGAAAAGGCTGGGAAATGTGCCCAGGTGCCCCAGACCCTGAGCTGGCACCTCACTCCAAAAACTCCAAACATCAAAATATGCATCCCAGAACAAAGCTGTCCCGGCCTCAAACTTGCGCTGCCGTGACAGTTCCAATGGTTCCCTACAAACTGACATCAGGAACCTGGCCTGGTGAGTTTCCTTTCTAGGGAAAAAGGCTGGAATTAGAACAAAGGTACCCCTGGCCTTGGGCAGGCGCCTGACTGCAACTCATAAGAACATCAAAGGATATCTCCGAGACTTCATCTGCCCCCACCTCAAACTTGCGCTGCCCTGAGAGTCCCAAGGGAGCCCTACAAACTGACATCAGGAACCTGGACTGGTGAGTTTCCTTTTCAGGGAAAAGGCTGGGAAATGTGACCAGGGGCCCCTGGCCCTGAGCTGGCGCCTCACTCCAAAAACTCTAAACATCAAAGGATGCATCCCAGAACAAAGCTGTCCCCGCCTCGAAATTGCGCTGCTGTGACAGTTCCAATGGTTCCCTAGAAACTGACATCAGGAACCTGGACTGGTGAGTTTCCTTTCCAGGGAAAAGGGCTGGAATTAGAGAAAAGGTCCCCCTGGCCTTGGGCAGGCGCCTGGCTGCAACTCATAAGAACATCAAAGGATATCTCCGAGACTTCATCTGCCCCCACCTCAAACTTGCGCTGCCCTGAGAGTCCCAAGGGAGCCCTACAAACTGAAATCAGGAACTTGGACTGGTGAGTTTTCTTTCCCAGGCAAAAAGGCTGGAATTAGCGCACAGGACCCCCTGACCCCGGGTGGGCACCTGACTGCAACAAATAGGAACATCAAAGAATATCTCCCAGAACAAAGCTGTCCCCACCAGAAAATTTGTGCTGCCACTACAGTGCCAAGGGAGACCTACAAACTGACATCAGGAACCTGGACTCGTGAGTTTTCTTTCCCAGGGAAAATGGCCAAAGTATGTGCCCAGGGGCCCCTGACCCTGAGCTAGTGCGTGACTGCAGAAACTACAAACATCGAAGGATTCATCCCAGAACAAAGCTGTCCCCACCTCAAATTTGTGCTGCCAGTACAGTGCCAAGGGAGACCTACAAACTGACATCAGGAACCTCGACTGGTGAGTTTTCTTTCCAGGGAAAAGGCTGGGAAATATGCCCAGGTGCCCCAGGCCCTGAGCTGGCACCTCACTCCAAAAACTCCAAACATCAAAGGATGCATCCCAGAACAAAGCTGTCCCCACCTCTAACTTGTGCTGCCAGTACAGTGCCAAGGGAGCCCTACAAACTGACATCAGGAACCTGGACTGGTGAGTTTTCTTTCCAGGGAAAAGTCTGGGAAATATGCCCAGGGGCCCCCGGCCCTGGGTGGGCACCTGAATGCAAAAAATCAAAACTTCGAAGGATGCATCCCAGAAGAAAGCTGTCCCCACCTCAAACTTGCACTGCCCTGAGAGTCCCAAGGGAGACCTACAAACTGACATCAGGAACCTGGACTGGTGAGCTTTCTTTCCCAGGGAAAAAGTCTGGAATAGGCGCACAGGTCCCCTGACCCCGGGTGGGCGCCTGACTGCAAAAATAAGAACATCAAAGGATATCTCCGAGACTTCATCTGCCCCCACCTCAAACTTGCGCTGCCCTGAGAGTCCCAAAGGAGCCCTACAAACTGAAATCAGGAACCTGGACTGGTGAGTTTTCTTTCCAGGGAAAAAGGCTGGAATTAGAACAAAGGTCCCCCTGGCCTTGGGCAGGCGCCTGACTGCAACACATAAGAACATCAAAGGATATCTCCGAGACTTCATCTGCCCCAACATGTAACTTGTGCTGCCCTGAGAGTGCCAAGCGAGCCCTACAAACTGACATCAGGAACCTGGACTGATGAGTTTCCTTTTCAGGGAAAAGGGCTGGAATTAGAAAAAAGGTCCCCCTGGCCTTGGGCAGGCGCCTCACTGCAACTCATAAGAACATCAAAGGATATCTCCGAGACTTCATCTGCCCCCACCTCAAACTTGCGCTGCCCTGAGAGTCCCAAAGGAGCCCTACAAACTGACATCAGGAACCTGGACTGGTGAGTTTTCTTTCCAGGGAAAAGTCTGGGAAATAAGCCCAGGGGCCCCCGGCCCTGGGTGGGCACCTAAATGCAAAAAATCAAAACATCGAATGCTGCATCCCAGAACAAAGCTGTCCCCACCTCAAACTTGCGCTGCCCTGAGAGTCCCAAGGGAGCCCTACAAACTGACATCAGGAACCTGGACTGGTGAGTTTCCTTTTCAGGGAAAAGGCTGGGAAATGTGCCCAGGTGCCCCAGGCCCTGAGCTGTCACCTCACTCCAAAAACGCCAAACATCAAAGGATGCATCCCAGAACAAAGCTGTCCCGGCCTCAAACTTGTGTTGCCCTGATAGACCCAAGGCATCCCTACGAAGTGACATCAGGAACTTGGACTGGTGAGTTTTCTTTCCCAGGGAAAAAGGCTGGAATTAGCGCACAGGACCCCCTGACCCAGGGTGGGAGGCTGACTGCAACAAATAGGAACATCAAAGAATATCTCCCAGAACAAAGCTGTCCCCACCTCAAATTTGTGCTGCCACTACAGTGCCAAGGGAGACCTACAAACTGACATCAGGAACCTGGATTTGTGAGTTTTCTTTCCCATTCAAAAAGTCTGGAATTTGCGCACAAGATCCTGTGGCCCTGGGCTGGGCCCTGACAGCAACAAGTACAAACATCAAAGGAGATCTCCGAGACTTCATCTGCCCCAACTTATAACTTGTGCTGCCCTGATAGACCCAAGGGAGCCCTACAAACTGACATCAGGAACCTGGACTGGTGAGTTTTCTTTCCCAGGGAAAAGAAGCACTGTTTGTGCTCACGGCCTTGTGGACACCACTGGGCCTCCTGAAATTTCAAATGGGATGCCAGATGCCTTCCACACCAAAGCTGCCCCCGGCTCATGGCCTGACTGCTCTTGCCGTGGTCCTCGGTGGCCCCGGGATCTCCGTCTGGAATATCCCATGGCACTGGGATGACTTCGGCTCCCTTTGTCTCCTTTTCCAGAGGAGATCTCTCCCAGGTGTCCCCAAGTCGTCTCAGCTGCCCCAGTTCCCTCCCAGTGTGCCACCCAACATTCCCACTTCCCTCCTGATTTTCCCAGTGTCCCTCCCAGTGCTCCCATAGCAGGTACAGGACGCAGTAGAAGCAGTTCTGTCACTGCTTGTAGCCCTTACTGACACCACAGGAAGGCTCTGCGGGTTCTTGGGGATGGTGGGGAGGGATGCAGGGGTCCCAGCGATGTCACTCTGGGGGTTGGAAATCCAGATGGATTTCGGGAGGGGGGCATGGAGTGTTCAAGGGGGTCTCTCAATGGTCATATGGGGAGGGGTCCCAAGGGCATCCCAGGGTGTCCTGGGGACCACTGGGGGGTACCAGGGATCCCTTAGGGTTACTGGGGATCATTCAGAGGGTCCCAGAAAGATCAAGGTAGGTCCCTGGGGGATCTTTTTAGGGGTACCGAGAGAGTTTTGTAGGGTCCCAGGGGTCAGATCTCCCAATTGAGATATGGGGAGGATGGGGGAGTCCCAGAGGGACTGGCAGGGGGGAGAACAACTTAGCATCACCAAACATGTTCTGGCAATCTCCCCATACAATCTAGAGCCCAACTACACCCTGCACTGCCAATTTCAAGTCCCCAGGACTTGTGTTGTTACAGGCTATGCAGCAGGGCAGAACAGCTCCAGGAAAAATACGTGCAGACATCCACGACACAGGACAGGGAGAGAGAGCTTTTGAGGAGAAGAAAGGACCGAGAGACCCAAAGAACACACAGTGCACCAGAGACAAGTGCCAGGACACACACCGCAACTGCTCTGCCCTGAGCACCTCAGCACTGTGATCAAAACAGACACTTTTTGCCTTTAGATGGCCTTAGGAGATGCTTCTTGCACATCCCTGCCCCCAAAGCTCATTCATAAGGCCCTCCCAGCACCCCACTTTCACCCCCAATGTGGGCCTGACCCCTATAGTTATCTCTCAGCCATCTGGGGATGAAAGCACCCCGCTTTCATCCCCACTGTGGGCCTGAGCCCTATACTTATCTCTCAGCCATCTGGGGATGAGAATCCACATCGCGTGCCAATGGAGGCTGCCTCACCTGCGGGGAATGTCCAATGGTCACCGGGCTGTGGTCCCGCGCTCAGCTACAATCGAGAACACCAAACATCACTGCATGATCTTAGCTGCACAATGGACAAAACCCAGCAATCCTGCTACTCACCGTTCTCCTAAGAATGCTCGGGCCACGCACTTTGGCCAGGCTCGGAGGCTGCCACCATCATCGCAGGGTCTGCCTGGGTTAAGAAGAGACAAAGTGACTCGGCATGGCTGAAACACGAGTGGACCTTGGCTCCCCCTCCCTACCTCAGCAACTCACCGCAACTCCTCAGCCATTGCCAAAGGCTCCCTGGATGCCATCGTGAAATACAAAATTTCAAGGCTTCATCTCAGAGTCCTAAAATACATCCAGAGGGCTCACAAGCACAGGAAATCCAGGCCATCAGCTGTTGGTGACAGGGGCTTGGCATACTCTGGGTGGATTCCCTAAACACACAAACAAGAACAGATACATACAATTGCTCCAAAACCTGAAACCTGAGCACAAACAACTGCTTTGGCCCACTGCTCACCTGGCACACTTGGCCTTGACTGCTGCTATCTGCCTGGACCTCCTGAAAATAAAGGCAAAGAACACCGCTGTGACAAAGACACCCTTCAAGCATCCCCTGCAAATGCAAAAAATGACCGACCTGCTCATGGGAAAACCCTCACCCAGGACTGGGGCCCTTGGCCACAGATCTGAACTGTCAGCATCTGAAAGAAAGTTAGGACTGGTGTCAAACGGCTGCAGGACAACTTAACACGACTAAACATATTAAGCCAATCTCCCCATACAATCTAGAGCCCAACTACACCCTGCACTGCCAATTTCAAGTCCCCAGGACTTGTGTTGTTACAGGCTATGCAGCAGGGCAGAACAGCTCCAGGAAAAATACGTGCAGACATCCACGACACAGGACAGGGAGAGAGAGCTTTTGAGGAGAAGAAAGGACCGAGAGACCCAAAGAACACACAGTGCACCAGAGACAAGTGACAGGACACACACCGCAACTGCTCTGCCCTGAGCACCTCAGCACTGTGATCAAAACAGACACTTTTTGCCTTTAGATGGCCTTAGGAGATGCTTCTTGCACATCCCTGCCCCCAAAGCTTATTCATAAGGCCCTCCCAGCACCCCACTTTCACCCCCAATGTGGGCCTGACCCCTATAGTTATCTCTCAGGCATCTGGGGATGAGAATCCACATCGCGTGCCAATGGAGGCTGCCTCGCCTGCGGGGAATGTCCAATGGTCACCGGGCTGTGGTCCCGTGCTCAGCTACAATCGAGAACACCAAACATCACTGCATGATCTTAGCTGCACAATGGACAAAACCCAGCAATCCTGCTACTCACCGTTCTCCTAAGAATGCTCAGGCCACGCACTTTGGCCAGGCTCGGAGGCTGCCACCATCATCGCAGGGTCTGCCTGGGTTAAGAAGAGACAAAGTGACTCGGCATTGCTGAAACACGAGTGGACCTTGGCTCCCCCTCCCTACCTCAGCAACTCACCGCAACTCCTCAGCCATTGCCAAAGGCTCCCTGGATGCCATCGTGAAATACAAAATTTCAAGGCTTCATCTCAGAGTCCTAAAATACATCCAGAGAGCCCACAAGCACAGGAAATCCAGGCCATCAGCTGTTGGTGACAGGGGCTTGGCATACTCTGGGTGGATTCCCTAAACACACAAACAAGAACAGATACATACAATTGCTCCAAAACCTGAAACCTGAGCACAAACAACTGCTTTGGCCCACTGCTCACCTGGCACACTTGGCCTTGACTGCTGCTATCTGCCTGGACCTCCTGAAAATAAAGGCAAAGAACACTGCTGTGGCAAAGACACCCTTCAAGCATCCCCTGCAAATGCAAAAAATGACTGACCTGCTCATGGGAAAACCCTCACCCAGGACTGGGGCCCTTGGCCACAGATTTGAACTGTCAGCATCTGAAAGAAAGTTAGGACTGGTGTCAAACGGCTGCAGGACAACTTAACACGACTAAACATATTAAGCCAATCTCCCCATACAATCTAGAGCCCAACTACACCCTGCACTGCCAATTTCAAGTCCCCAGGACTTGTGTTGTTACAGGCTATGCAGCAGGGCAGAACAGCTCCAGGAAAAATACGTGCAGACATCCACGACACAGGACAAGGAGAGAGAGCTTTTGAGGAGAAGAAAGGACCGAGAGACCCAAAGAACACACAGTGCACCAGAGACAAGTGACAGGACACACACCGCAACTGCTCTGCCCTGAGCACCTCAGCACTGTGATCAAAACAGACACTTTTTGCCTTTAGATGGCCTTAGGAGATGCTTCTTGCACATCCCTGCCCCCAAAGCTTATTCATAAGGCCCTCCCAGCACCCCACTTTCACCCCCAATGTGGGCCTGAGCCCTCAACTTATCTCTCAGCCATCTGGGGATGAGAGCACCCCGCTTTCACCCCCACTGTGGGCCTGAGCACTCAACTTATCTCTCAGGCATCTGGGGATGAGAATCCACATCGCGTGCCAATGGAGGCTGCCTCGCCTGCGGGGAATGTCCTATGGTCACCGGGCTGTGGTCCCGTGCTCAGCTACAATCGAGAACACCAAACATCACTGCATGATCTTAGCTGCACAATGGACAAAACCCAGCAATCCTGCTACTCACCGTTCTCCTAAGAATGCTCAGGCCACGCACTTTGGCCAGGCTTGGAGGCTGCCACCGTCATCGCAGGGTCTGCCTGGGTTAAGAAGAGACAAAGTGATTCGACATGGCTGAAACACGAGTGGACCTTGGCTCCCCCTCCCTACCTCGGCAACTCACCGCAACTCCTCAGCCATTGCCAAAGGCTCCCTGGATGCCATCGTGAAATACAAAATTTCAAGGCTTCATCTCAGAGTCCTAAAATACTTCCAGAGGGCTCACAAGCACAGGAAATCCAGGCCATCAGCTGTTGGTGACAGGGGCTTGGCATACTCTGGGTGGATTCCCTAAACACACAAACAAGAACAGATACATACAATTGCTCCAAAACCTGAAACCTGAGCACAAACAACTGCTTTGGCCCACTGCTCACCTGGCACACTTGGCCTTGACTGCTGCTATCTGCCTGGACCTCCTGAAAATAAAGGCAAAGAACACCGCTGTGACAAAGACACCATTCAAGCATCCCCTGCAAATGCAAAAAATGACTGACCTGCTCATGGGAAAACCCTCACCCAGGACTGGGGCCCTTGGCCACAGATTTGAACTGTCAGCATCTGAAAGAAAGTTAGGACTGGTGTCAAACGGCTGCAGGACAACTTAACACGACTAAACATATTAAGCCAATCTCCCCATACAATCTAGAGCCCAACTACACCCTGCACTGCCAATTTCAAGTCCCCAGGACTTGTGTTGTTACAGGCTATGCAGCAGGGCAGAACAGCTCCAGGAAAAATACGTGCAGACATCCGTGACACAGGAAAGGGAGAGAGAGCTTTTGAGGAGAAGAAAGGACCGAGAGACCCAAAGAACACACAGTGCACCAGAGACAAGTGACAGGACACACACCGCAACTGCTCTGCCCTGAGCACCTCAGCACTGTGATCAAAACAGACACTTTTTGCCTTTAGATGGCCTTAGGAGATGCTTCTTGCACATCCCTGCCCCCAAAGCTCATTCATAAGGCCCTCCCAGCACCCCACTTTCACCCCCAATGTGGGCCTGACCCCTATAGTTATCTCTCAGGCATCTGGGGATGAGAGCACCCCGCTTTCATCCCCACTGTGGGCCTGAGCACTCAACTTATCTCTCAGGCATCTGGGGATGAGAATCCACATCGCGTGCCAATGGAGGCTGCCTCGCCTGCGGGGAATGTCCTATGGTCACCGGGCTGTGGTCCCGTGCTCAGCTACAATCGAGAACACCAAACATCACTGCATGATCTTAGCTGCACAATGGACAAAACCCAGCAATCCTGCTACTCACCGTTCTCCTAAGAATGCTCAGGCCACGCACTTTGGCCAGGCTCGGAGGCTGCCACCGTCATCGCAGGGTCTGCCTGGGTTAAGAAGAGACAAAGTGATTCGACATGGCTGAAACACGAGTGGACCTTGGCTCCCCCTCCCTACCTCAGCAACTCACCGCAACTCCTCAGCCATTGCCAAAGGCTCCCTGGATGCCATCGTGAAATACAAAATTTCAAGGCTTCATCTCAGAGTCCTAAAATACTTCCAGAGGGCTCACAAGCACAGGAAATCCAGGCTATCAGCTGTTGGTGACAGGGGCTTGGCATACTCTGGGTGGATTCCCTAAACACACAAACAAGAACAGATACATACAATTGCTCCAAAACCTGAAACCTGAGCACAAACAACTGCTTTGGCCCACTGCTCACCTGGCACACTTGGCCTTGACTGCTGCTATCTGCCTGGACCTCCTGAAAATAAAGGCAAAGAACACCGCTGTGACAAAGACACCATTCAAGCATCCCCTGCAAATGCAAAAAATGACTGACCTGCTCATGGGAAAACCCTCACCCAGGACTGGGGCCCTTGGCCACAGATTTGAACTGTCAGCATCTGAAAGAAAGTTAGGACTGGTGTCAAACGGCTGCAGGACAACTTAACACGACTAAACATATTAAGCCAATCTCCCCATACAATCTAGAGCCCAACTACACCCTGCACTGCCAATTTCAAGTCCCCAGGACTTGTGTTGTTACAGGCTATGCAGCAGGGCAGAACAGCTCCAGGAAAAATACGTGCAGACATCCGTGACACAGGAAAGGGAGAGAGAGCTTTTGAGGAGAAGAAAGGACCGAGAGACCCAAAGAACACACAGTGCACCAGAGACAAGTGACAGGACACACACCGCAACTGCTCTGCCCTGAGCACCTCAGCACTGTGATCAAAACAGACACTTTTTGCCTTTAGATGGCCTTAGGAGATGCTTCTTGCACATCCCTTCCCCCAAAGCTCATTCATAAGGCCCTCCCAGCACCCCACTTTCACCCCCAATGTGGGCCTGACCCCTATAGTTATCTCTCAGGCATCTGGGGATGAGAGCACCCCGCTTTCATCCCCACTGTGGGCCTGAGCACTCAACTTATCTCTCAGGCATCTGGGGATGAGAATCCACATCGCGTGCCAATGGAGGCTGCCTCGCCTGCGGGGAATGTCCTATGGTCACCGGGCTGTGGTCCCGCGCTCAGCTACAATCGAGAACACCAAACATCACTGCATGATCTTAGCTGCACAATGGACAAAACCCAGCAATCCTGCTACTCACCGCTCTCCTAAGAATGCTCGGGCCACGCACTTTGGCCAGGCTCGGAGGCTGCCACCGTCATCGCAGGGTCTGCCTGGGTTAAGAAGAGACAAAGTGATTCGACATGGCTGAAACACGAGTGGACCTTGGCTCCCCCTCCCTACCTCGGCAACTCACCGCAACTCCTCAGCCATTGCCAAAGGCTCCCTGGATGCCATCGTGAAATACAAAATTTCAAGGCTTCATCTCAGAGTCCTAAAATACATCCAGAGGGCTCACAAGCACAGGAAATCCAGGCCATCAGCTGTTGGTGACAGGGGCTTGGCATACTCTGGGTGGATTCCCTAAACGCACAAACAAGAACAGATACATACAATTGCTCCAAAACCTGAAACCTGAGCACAAACAACTGCTTTGGCCCACTGCTCACCTGGCACACTTGGCCTTGACTGCTGCTATCTGCCTGGACCTCCTGAAAATAAAGGCAAAGAACACCGCTGTGGCAAAGACACCCTTCAAGCATCCCCTGCAAATGCAAAAAATGACTGACCTGCTCATGGGAAAACCCTCACCCAGGACTGGGGCCCTTGGCCACAGATTTGAACTGTCAGCATCTGAAAGAAAGTTAGGACTGGTGTCAAACGGCTGCAGGACAACTTAACACGACTAAACATATTAAGCCAATCTCCCCATACAATCTAGAGCCCAACTACACCCTGCACTGCCAATTTCAAGTCCCCAGGACTTGTGTTGTTACAGGCTATGCAGCAGGGCAGAACAGCTCCAGGAAAAATACGTGCAGACATCCACGACACAGGACAAGGAGAGAGAGCTTTTGAGGAGAAGAAAGGACCGAGAGACCCAAAGAACACACAGTGCACCAGAGACAAGTGACAGGACACACACCGCAACTGCTCTGCCCTGAGCACCTCAGCACTGTGATCAAAACAGACACTTTTTGCCTTTAGATGGCCTTAGGAGATGCTTCTTGCACATCCCTGCCCCCAAAGCTTATTCATAAGGCCCTCCCAGCACCCCACTTTCACCCCCAATGTGGGCCTGACCCCTATAGTTATCTCTCAGCCATCTGGGGATGAGAGCACCCCGCTTTCACCCCCACTGTGGGCCTGAGCACTCAACTTATCTCTCAGGCATCTGGGGATGAGAATCCACATCGCGTGCCAATGGAGGCTGCCTCGCCTGCGGGGAATGTCCTATGGTCACCGGGCTGTGGTCCCGTGCTCAGCTACAATCGAGAACACCAAACATCACTGCATGATCTTAGCTGCACAATGGACAAAACCCAGCAATCCTGCTACTCACCGTTCTCCTAAGAATGCTCAGGCCACGCACTTTGGCCAGGCTCGGAGGCTGCCACCGTCATCGCAGGGTCTGCCTGGGTTAAGAAGAGACAAAGTGATTCGACATGGCTGAAACACGAGTGGACCTTGGCTCCCCCTCCCTACCTCAGCAACTCACCGCAACTCCTCAGCCATTGCCAAAGGCTCCCTGGATGCCATCGTGAAATACAAAATTTCAAGGCTTCATCTCAGAGTCCTAAAATACATCCAGAGGGCTCACAAGCACAGGAAATCCAGGCCATCAGCTGTTGGTGACAGGGGCTTGGCATACTCTGGGTGGATTCCCTAAACACACAAACAAGAACAGATACATACAATTGCTCCAAAACCTGAAACCTGAGCACAAACAACTGCTTTGGCCCACTGCTCACCTGGCACACTTGGCCTTGACTGCTGCTATCTGCCTGGACCTCCTGAAAATAAAGGCAAAGAACACCGCTGTGACAAAGACACCCTTCAAGCATCCCCTGCAAATGCAAAAAATGACTGACCTGCTCATGGGAAAACCCTCACCCAGGACTGGGGCCCTTGGCCACAGATCTGAACTGTCAGCATCTGAAAGAAAGTTAGGACTGGTGTCAAACGGCTGCAGGACAACTTAACACAACTAAACATATTAAGCCAATCTCCCCATACAATCTAGAGCCCAACTACACCCTGCACTGCCAATTTCAAGTCCCCAGGACTTGTGTTGTTACAGGCTATGCAGCAGGGCAGAACAGCTCCAGGAAAAATACGTGCAGACATCCACGACACAGGACAGGGAGAGAGAGCTTTTGAGGAGAAGAAAGGACCGAGAGACCCAAAGAACACACAGTGCACCAGAGACAAGTGACAGGACACACACCGCAACTGCTCTGCCCTGAGCACCTCAGCACTGTGATCAAAACAGACACTTTTTGCCTTTAGATGGCCTTAGGAGATGCTTCTTGCACATCCCTGCCCCCAAAGCTTATTCATAAGGCCCTCCCAGCACCCCGCTTTCACCCCCAATGTGGGCCTGAGCACTCAACTTATCTCTCAGCCATCTGGGGATGAGAATCCACATCGCGTGCCAATGGAGGCTGCCTCGCCTGCGGGGAATGTCCAATGGTCACCGGGCTGTGGTCCCGCGCTCAGCTACAATCGAGAACACCAAACATCACTGCATGATCTTAGCTGCACAATGGACAAAACCCAGCAATCCTGCTACTCACCGCTCTCCTAAGAATGCTCGGGCCACGCACTTTGGCCAGGCTCGGAGGCTGCCACCGTCATCGCAGGGTCTGCCTGGGTTAAGAAGAGACAAAGTGATTCGACATGGCTGAAACACGAGTGGACCTTGGCTCCCCCTCCCTACCTCGGCAACTCACCGCAACTCCTCAGCCATTGCCAAAGGCTCCCTGGATGCCATCGTGAAATACAAAATTTCAAGGCTTCATCTCAGAGTCCTAAAATACATCCAGAGGGCTCACAAGCACAGGAAATCCAGGCCATCAGCTGTTGGTGACAGGGGCTTGGCATACTCTGGGTGGATTCCCTAAACACACAAACAAGAACAGATACATACAATTGCTCCAAAACCTGAAACCTGAGCACAAACAACTGCTTTGGCCCACTGCTCACCTGGCACACTTGGCCTTGACTGCTGCTATCTGCCTGGACCTCCTGAAAATAAAGGCAAAGAACACTGCTGTGGCAAAGACACCCTTCAAGCATCCCCTGCAAATGCAAAAAATGACTGACCTGCTCATGGGAAAACCCTCACCCAGGACTGGGGCCCTTGGCCACAGATTTGAACTGTCAGCATCTGAAAGAAAGTTAGGACTGGTGTCAAACGGCTGCAGGACAACTTAACACGACTAAACATATTAAGCCAATCTCCCCATACAATCTAGAGCCCAACTACACCCTGCACTGCCAATTTCAAGTCCCCAGGACTTGTGTTGTTACAGGCTATGCAGCAGGGCAGAACAGCTCCAGGAAAAATACGTGCAGACATCCATGACACAGGAAAGGGAGAGAGAGCTTTTGAGGAGAAGAAAGGACCGAGAGACCCAAAGAACACACAGTGCACCAGAGACAAGTGACAGGACACACACCGCAACTGCTCTGCCCTGAGCACCTCAGCACTGTGATCAAAACAGACACTTTTTGCCTTTAGATGGCCTTAGGAGATGCTTCTTGCACATCCCTGCCCCCAAAGCTCATTCATAAGGCCCTCCCAGCACCCCACTTTCACCCCCAATGTGGGCCTGACCCCTATAGTTATCTCTCAGGCATCTGGGGATGAGAATCCACATCGCGTGCCAATGGAGGCTGCCTCGCCTGCGGGGAATGTCCAATGGTCACCGGGCTGTGGTCCCGTGCTCAGCTACAATCGAGAACACCAAACATCACTGCATGATCTTAGCTGCACAATGGACAAAACCCAGCAATCCTGCTACTCACCGTTCTCCTAAGAATGCTCAGGCCACGCACTTTGGCCAGGCTCGGAGGCTGCCACCATCATCGCAGGGTCTGCCTGGGTTAAGAAGAGACAAAGTGACTCGGCATTGCTGAAACACGAGTGGACCTTGGCTCCCCCTCCCTACCTCAGCAACTCACCGCAACTCCTCAGCCATTGCCAAAGGCTCCCTGGATGCCATCGTGAAATACAAAATTTCAAGGCTTCATCTCAGAGTCCTAAAATACATCCAGAGAGCCCACAAGCACAGGAAATCCAGGCCATCAGCTGTTGGTGACAGGGGCTTGGCATACTCTGGGTGGATTCCCTAAACACACAAACAAGAACAGATACATACAATTGCTCCAAAACCTGAAACCTGAGCACAAACAACTGCTTTGGCCCACTGCTCACCTGGCACACTTGGCCTTGACTGCTGCTATCTGCCTGGACCTCCTGAAAATAAAGGCAAAGAACACTGCTGTGGCAAAGACACCCTTCAAGCATCCCCTGCAAATGCAAAAAATGACTGACCTGCTCATGGGAAAACCCTCACCCAGGACTGGGGCCCTTGGCCACAGATTTGAACTGTCAGCATCTGAAAGAAAGTTAGGACTGGTGTCAAACGGCTGCAGGACAACTTAACACGACTAAACATATTAAGCCAATCTCCCCATACAATCTAGAGCCCAACTACACCCTGCACTGCCAATTTCAAGTCCCCAGGACTTGTGTTGTTACAGGCTATGCAGCAGGGCAGAACAGCTCCAGGAAAAATACGTGCAGACATCCACGACACAGGACAAGGAGAGAGAGCTTTTGAGGAGAAGAAAGGACCGAGAGACCCAAAGAACACACAGTGCACCAGAGACAAGTGACAGGACACACACCGCAACTGCTCTGCCCTGAGCACCTCAGCACTGTGATCAAAACAGACACTTTTTGCCTTTAGATGGCCTTAGGAGATGCTTCTTGCACATCCCTGCCCCCAAAGCTTATTCATAAGGCCCTCCCAGCACCCCACTTTCACCCCCAATGTGGGCCTGAGCCCTCAACTTATCTCTCAGCCATCTGGGGATGAGAGCACCCCGCTTTCACCCCCACTGTGGGCCTGAGCACTCAACTTATCTCTCAGGCATCTGGGGATGAGAATCCACATCGCGTGCCAATGGAGGCTGCCTCGCCTGCGGGGAATGTCCTATGGTCACCGGGCTGTGGTCCCGTGCTCAGCTACAATCGAGAACACCAAACATCACTGCATGATCTTAGCTGCACAATGGACAAAACCCAGCAATCCTGCTACTCACCGTTCTCCTAAGAATGCTCAGGCCACGCACTTTGGCCAGGCTTGGAGGCTGCCACCGTCATCGCAGGGTCTGCCTGGGTTAAGAAGAGACAAAGTGATTCGACATGGCTGAAACACGAGTGGACCTTGGCTCCCCCTCCCTACCTCGGCAACTCACCGCAACTCCTCAGCCATTGCCAAAGGCTCCCTGGATGCCATCGTGAAATACAAAATTTCAAGGCTTCATCTCAGAGTCCTAAAATACTTCCAGAGGGCTCACAAGCACAGGAAATCCAGGCCATCAGCTGTTGGTGACAGGGGCTTGGCATACTCTGGGTGGATTCCCTAAACACACAAACAAGAACAGATACATACAATTGCTCCAAAACCTGAAACCTGAGCACAAACAACTGCTTTGGCCCACTGCTCACCTGGCACACTTGGCCTTGACTGCTGCTATCTGCCTGGACCTCCTGAAAATAAAGGCAAAGAACACCGCTGTGACAAAGACACCATTCAAGCATCCCCTGCAAATGCAAAAAATGACTGACCTGCTCATGGGAAAACCCTCACCCAGGACTGGGGCCCTTGGCCACAGATTTGAACTGTCAGCATCTGAAAGAAAGTTAGGACTGGTGTCAAACGGCTGCAGGACAACTTAACACGACTAAACATATTAAGCCAATCTCCCCATACAATCTAGAGCCCAACTACACCCTGCACTGCCAATTTCAAGTCCCCAGGACTTGTGTTGTTACAGGCTATGCAGCAGGGCAGAACAGCTCCAGGAAAAATACGTGCAGACATCCGTGACACAGGAAAGGGAGAGAGAGCTTTTGAGGAGAAGAAAGGACCGAGAGACCCAAAGAACACACAGTGCACCAGAGACAAGTGACAGGACACACACCGCAACTGCTCTGCCCTGAGCACCTCAGCACTGTGATCAAAACAGACACTTTTTGCCTTTAGATGGCCTTAGGAGATGCTTCTTGCACATCCCTGCCCCCAAAGCTCATTCATAAGGCCCTCCCAGCACCCCACTTTCACCCCCAATGTGGGCCTGACCCCTATAGTTATCTCTCAGGCATCTGGGGATGAGAGCACCCCGCTTTCATCCCCACTGTGGGCCTGAGCACTCAACTTATCTCTCAGGCATCTGGGGATGAGAATCCACATCGCGTGCCAATGGAGGCTGCCTCGCCTGCGGGGAATGTCCTATGGTCACCGGGCTGTGGTCCCGTGCTCAGCTACAATCGAGAACACCAAACATCACTGCATGATCTTAGCTGCACAATGGACAAAACCCAGCAATCCTGCTACTCACCGTTCTCCTAAGAATGCTCAGGCCACGCACTTTGGCCAGGCTCGGAGGCTGCCACCGTCATCGCAGGGTCTGCCTGGGTTAAGAAGAGACAAAGTGATTCGACATGGCTGAAACACGAGTGGACCTTGGCTCCCCCTCCCTACCTCAGCAACTCACCGCAACTCCTCAGCCATTGCCAAAGGCTCCCTGGATGCCATCGTGAAATACAAAATTTCAAGGCTTCATCTCAGAGTCCTAAAATACTTCCAGAGGGCTCACAAGCACAGGAAATCCAGGCTATCAGCTGTTGGTGACAGGGGCTTGGCATACTCTGGGTGGATTCCCTAAACACACAAACAAGAACAGATACATACAATTGCTCCAAAACCTGAAACCTGAGCACAAACAACTGCTTTGGCCCACTGCTCACCTGGCACACTTGGCCTTGACTGCTGCTATCTGCCTGGACCTCCTGAAAATAAAGGCAAAGAACACCGCTGTGACAAAGACACCATTCAAGCATCCCCTGCAAATGCAAAAAATGACTGACCTGCTCATGGGAAAACCCTCACCCAGGACTGGGGCCCTTGGCCACAGATTTGAACTGTCAGCATCTGAAAGAAAGTTAGGACTGGTGTCAAACGGCTGCAGGACAACTTAACACGACTAAACATATTAAGCCAATCTCCCCATACAATCTAGAGCCCAACTACACCCTGCACTGCCAATTTCAAGTCCCCAGGACTTGTGTTGTTACAGGCTATGCAGCAGGGCAGAACAGCTCCAGGAAAAATACGTGCAGACATCCGTGACACAGGAAAGGGAGAGAGAGCTTTTGAGGAGAAGAAAGGACCGAGAGACCCAAAGAACACACAGTGCACCAGAGACAAGTGACAGGACACACACCGCAACTGCTCTGCCCTGAGCACCTCAGCACTGTGATCAAAACAGACACTTTTTGCCTTTAGATGGCCTTAGGAGATGCTTCTTGCACATCCCTTCCCCCAAAGCTCATTCATAAGGCCCTCCCAGCACCCCACTTTCACCCCCAATGTGGGCCTGACCCCTATAGTTATCTCTCAGGCATCTGGGGATGAGAGCACCCCGCTTTCATCCCCACTGTGGGCCTGAGCACTCAACTTATCTCTCAGGCATCTGGGGATGAGAATCCACATCGCGTGCCAATGGAGGCTGCCTCGCCTGCGGGGAATGTCCTATGGTCACTGGGCTGTGGTCCCGTGCTCAGCTACAATCGAGAACACCAAACATCACTGCATGATCTTAGCTGCACAATGGACAAAACCCAGCAATCCTGCTACTCACCGCTCTCCTAAGAATGCTCGGGCCACGCACTTTGGCCAGGCTCGGAGGCTGCCACCGTCATCGCAGGGTCTGCCTGGGTTAAGAAGAGACAAAGTGATTCGACATGGCTGAAACACGAGTGGACCTTGGCTCCCCCTCCCTACCTCAGCAACTCACCGCAACTCCTCAGCCATTGCCAAAGGCTCCCTGGATGCCATCGTGAAATACAAAATTTCAAGGCTTCATCTCAGAGTCCTAAAATACTTCCAGAGGGCTCACAAGCACAGGAAATCCAGGCTATCAGCTGTTGGTGACAGGGGCTTGGCATACTCTGGGTGGATTCCCTAAACACACAAACAAGAACAGATACATACAATTGCTCCAAAACCTGAAACCTGAGCACAAACAACTGCTTTGGCCCACTGCTCACCTGGCACACTTGGCCTTGACTGCTGCTATCTGCCTGGACCTCCTGAAAATAAAGGCAAAGAACACCGCTGTGACAAAGACACCATTCAAGCATCCCCTGCAAATGCAAAAAATGACTGACCTGCTCATGGGAAAACCCTCACCCAGGACTGGGGCCCTTGGCCACAGATTTGAACTGTCAGCATCTGAAAGAAAGTTAGGACTGGTGTCAAACGGCTGCAGGACAACTTAACACGACTAAACATATTAAGCCAATCTCCCCATACAATCTAGAGCCCAACTACACCCTGCACTGCCAATTTCAAGTCCCCAGGACTTGTGTTGTTACAGGCTATGCAGCAGGGCAGAACAGCTCCAGGAAAAATACGTGCAGACATCCACGACACAGGACAGGGAGAGAGAGCTTTTGAGGAGAAGAAAGGACCGAGAGACCCAAAGAACACACAGTGCACCAGAGACAAGTGACAAGACACACACCGCAACTGCTCTGCCCTGAGCACCTCAGCACTGTGATCAAAACAGACACTTTTTGCCTTTAGATGGCCTTAGGAGATGCTTCTTGCACATCCCTGCCCCCAAAGCTCATTCATAAGGCCCTCCCAGCACCCCACTTTCACCCCCAATGTGGGCCTGACCCCTATAGTTATCTCTCAGCCATCTGGGGATGAGAGCACCCTGCTTTCACCCCCACTGTGGGCCTGAGCACTCAACTTATCTCTCTGGCATCTGGGGATGAGAATCCACATCGCGTGCCAATGGAGGCTGCCTCGCCTGCGGGGAATGTCCAATGGTCACCGGGCTGTGGTCCCGTGCTCAGCTACAATCGAGAACACCAAACATCACTGCATGATCTTAGCTGCACAATGGACAAAACCCAGCAATCCTGCTGCTCACCATTATTCTCCTGAGAACGCCGGGCTCCTCGGGCCACACGCTTCACCCACGCTCTCATGGCAGGGTCTGCCTGGCTGAAGAGCAGGCGAGGTGAGGTGGCGTTCCCAAAACTCGAGTGGACCCTGGTCCCCCTCACTAGTAGTTCCCCGACTTACAGCAACTCCTCGTCTGCTCCTGAGGCTCCCTGGTGCCACCTTCAAGTGACAAAGGTCAAGGCTTCGTCGCAGAGCCGTGTGCCGCTCCCCGAATTCCCAGGAGAGCGAAGGAGCGGCTCTGCGGCCGCTTGCAGGGGGGACTCGCTGGTACACGAGTGGACTGCCTAACACACACAAACATGAATGGATACTGAGAGACACTACAACTGCAGGCACACAAATTCATAAATAAATAAACTAACAAAATCCAAAAATTCTACCAAAATATTAATTTTATTTACCCAGTATCCAAATAGATTGACAGAGACACCCTGTCCTATCCCCTCAATAAGACCTCTTAATCTATGCCAAAAAATCCTTGAAACTAAGATAACCCTGCCTGTATCGAAATAAAAAAAAAAAAAAGTCTTGTAAACTTTATAAATTCATTAACCTAACACATCAGAACCATAAAAATATTAAACTTTTATGAACACCAGTACGCATTACACACTACTCTCATTTCAACGTATAAGAGTAAAGCTATTCCTATTACTAACCTAACACAAATATCACAAAATATAGCAGTAAGAAAAGAAAAAAAAAAATAAACCTCACTAAAAATAAAATATAAAATTTTTATTTTAAGCAAAAAAAAAAATCATACATTCTAAACAGGAACTTCCTCAAAATCAAGTATTTCAATAAACCCAAAAAACTCTAACATATTTCAAACAACTACTAAAAAGCCAAAAAACATAAAACAATTAAGCAACCCACCACAACTATCTAAAACTATCTACAATAAACCTTCTTGAAAAAAAAACAACAAATACCCCTTACGACTTCAACAATACATCACCAGCAATACCAAACAACTCAAAATACCGTAACTCCCATCCAAAAAATGCTCTATAAACTGAAACACTAAAATTAATCTACAAAACCCACTCACCCTTCAACAACCTCCTCTAACCTACACACAAATCTAAAACAAATAAGAATTAACTATAAACTATCATACCTTAAATAACGCCACCATTAAACACTACTGTACCAGACTTACTATAAATCAAAAACCACAAAATAACACACCACTGTTAACATTACCAATATTTTTCTCCATTCCTCTAACAACTGAATACAAACCTCAATTTACCTTCACTTGAAAAACATACAATACACCTACAACCAACTACCCCAAAAATAAAAACACAATCCTACCATCTAGCATAAATTCATCCAAATGAAACTTAAAAAAATAAAACTCCAAAACATCTGTAATAATCCAACAACATTAGATGAAAAGTATAACAAAAATATTTTTTAAAATCATCCAAATTCTTCTAAAAGACTATTACACCACCAAAAAAAAAAAAAAAAAAGGAATATCAAAAAGCCTACTGAAAAGATCCAATTCCTAAAAATAAAATAACAAAAGAAACATCAAATTCCCACCAATTTCATCAAAAACAGCCAGAATGGCTCCATGAGCCAACAAAAAGAACCCCAACCTATAAGAAAATGCCAAACCACCTCAGAAACAAACAATAAAACACAGACAAAAATGTCCTCTACCCTGCCATCAATGCCACATAAAGCAAATAAATTAACTGTTATCATACAGGACATCCATATAAAAAATCTCAATCGCCCTAAAACCTTAAAAATAATTACAAATTAACCCCAAAATAAAAACTTTAATCTCTAACAAAAGAAACCCAAAAACAAACAACAGAAACTAAAAATACACCACCATAGAACCAACTACCAGCAAAAAAAACCCCAAACTACTCTTTTTACTACCAGTTGTTAGTGAGGCACATCACAAAAATGAAACAAAAATAAAAAATAGCCCTATAGAAACCCACAAATCACAAAACCCCCTAGAAAAAGAAGTCCAACCAACATACTAAACTTCAAACCATACAAGAGACCCTGAAAGCTACTAAAAATGAAAACCAGATCTCTACACTAACTCAAAGAGTAACCAGTACTCTGCTAAGTTATCTTTAAAAACCAAAGTAATAAACGATATTAAAAAAATCTAAACCACTAGACAATAAAAAGCACCCAAATAAAAAACTACCTAAAAAATCCACCGTATAAATACACAAGTTCCTAAAAAAAACCACTAATAAAAAGCAACCAACAAATACATCAAACTAAAACAAAAACTCAAATAAATAAACTGAAATTAACAACCAAAAAAATTACTCCTAACTCAATAAACCCATAATGCCTCAATCCATCAAAATACAAATACCACCAAGAAATAAACACGTCACCAAAAGATAAATGTAACCATAAACGATAACTCCCAAATTACCGGTAACAATATAACATCCACGACAATTAAACAAACCAAATGAATAAAACCTCTATAAGAGAATTTTTAAAAAAGCAATACTCAACATTTAAAAAAAACCCCTCACTAATTCACTACAGGACACTACCTCAAACCCACCAAAACTAACACTACATACTCGCGCTAATAAAAGCCACCACAACCTAATTAAAAACCAACCCTGTACTTCATGCTACGACCCATAAAAACTATTGTAAACCTTAAAAAAAAATATCCTTTAAGAAGATAACAACAATTATATTTTTATAATATAAAAACAACGAAAAAAAAAAAATCCAACATATCGCACAAAAAAAAAAAAAATCCAACAACAAACTCAATCCAAAAAAACCCTTGTCACAGCACCTGAACCAAGAACCGTAACAACCAACAAGTACACCGTGACCCTTCTCATACACCAACTACGACCCAATAAACTCCTCAGGAGCGCCTCAAAAGCAGCGCAGCGAGGGAGGCTGGAAGATGCGGAGCCGCGCTCCCGGCCCCGGGCGCAGCGCGGCTCCGGCAGGAAAGCGGCTCCTCCGGCAGGCAGAGGCGGCGCCGCGCCGGCAGACCCCCGCCCGCTGCCCCCGGCCCGGCGGGGCCGGCACCGGGCCCGGGGGGCCCCGGCGGCGCCCGAGCCCCGCGCCCGGAGCGGACGGAGCGGCGGCACCGGCCGGCACCGGCCCCGCCCGCGCCGCCTCCCCCGCCCGCCGGCCCGGCCAAAGCTCCGCTCGGCTCCGCACGGCTCGCACCGGCGCGGCTCCGGCGGGCCCGCGGCAGCCCAGCCGCGCCCAGCTCCCCTTCCGCCCCGGCCAGCCCCGGCACTGCCGGCAGGGCTCCGCGCCGCACCCTTCGCTGCCGGGCCGGGGGCAGAAGAAGCGCCCCGAATGCAGCGGCACAGCCCGATCCCCGCCCTGCCAGCGCTGCCACGGCTGCAGCTCCCTTCCTCTGAAGCCCCGACACTGACGCCACGCTCCGGCGCTCACCTCCCTCCAACAAGGGAAAAGAAATGTGGGATCCCCTTCAACTGCGTCCCCTAGAAGAGCAGAAAAGAAGCGGCTTGCCTCAAATGATGGCAAAAGGGGGCTTCTTACCTCAATCCAAACCCCTTAAAAGGCGGGACCACAGGACTGCCCCCTCCAATTCAACCTCAGGATGACGAAATTTCAAGGGAAAGGAGAAAAGTCCCGGCTAAAAAAGCGCACCAGCTCACCTGCTCGGCTGCTGCTTCTCGGCACAAAGGTTTGTCCCTCGGCTCCTCCTTTGAGCAATGCTCCACGAATCCAGGTGATCCCCCAGACCCTGTCCAAAGCACTCACCGTCCTTCCAGGAGACAGCCCCGGGAGCCCCTCATAAACTCCTCTCCTCCAGCAGCTCCGTGCAAAAGAGATGTGAGGAAAACCCCCTAAATCATCCGCCGGAGGAGCCACCCCCTCCTCATCATCCTCTCAGCTCACACCTGTGGCTGGTCTGAGCCCTCATCATCTTAACAACTCACACCTGTGGCTGGTCTGAGCCCTCATCATCCTAATAACTCACACCTGGGGCTGCTCTGAGCCCTCCTCATCATCCTCACAGCTCACACTTGGGGCCTGCTCTGAGCCCTCATCATCCTAATAGCTCACACCTGCCGCTGTTTCCACTCTCCAAAAGCGTCTCTCCGTCTCCAGCACACAGCCCACTTCTCACAGATACAGATTCAACAGAAATCTGCTACGGCTGTCGGCTTTTCTTAATCCACCTGGTTACACAATTAAAACACATACATGCACTGATGGTGATTGAAAGAAAGCTTTCCCCTGGAGAAAACAGTCCTTTTGCTGGCACACTTTGCTACACCTTCGGAAAAAGCAGAATCGGCACCGACTCCTAAGACCCCTGCCGAGGAACCCAGCCCTGCTTGGGACACCCAAAGCAGCAGACCTCGAAAAAGGAGGGGAAAAGTCAAGCTTGGAGTGGAAAAAGAGGACAGAAGTACAGCAGCCTTTAAAAATGCATGCATGGAGCAATAGTGGGAACCAGACATATTTATTCTTTCCTTGCTTTCTGTGATGATATAAATAGGAAGTAAAAACACGTTAAACAAAAGGCAGAACTAGGATTTTACAGGTCTTTATTTTGGCAGGCTGCATGACAAACGCCTCTTCCGGGACTGCGACACGTTTGGGGGAATGGCAGAGAACGAAGGCAAAAGGTGCCGGGAGCCCTTTCTGTTCCCTTCAGCCCCTGCAGCTGCTCCGCTGGTTTCAGGGCACTTGCTTGGTTCGTTCCTAGAGAAAAAGGCTAGGGCATGATTTTCAAAACTACTGCCCATCCACAGTCAGAGTTTCCTACATTCCTGGGTACAAATGAGTGGATAGAGAGAGGGCTTCTTTCCAAAAGAGGTTAGCCATAGCTTCCTATTCTTTACCAATAGCTGTGAAAACGAAACACTTGCCAGGTTTTAGTATTCTACACACACCCCTCCCAGGGAATTTTGGGGCAGCTTTGGGTCCCTCTGCGGGACGGCACCCAGCGTGACCCCCTCCCCTCATTCGCCACCCACCCGCTCCTCCACCGCAGTGTGCGTCCCTCTCCTAGCGACCTTGGGGTGCCCCAAATGCCATCAGAGGCCCGAGGCTTCAGCCCCTAACCCTGACCCCCGAAGAAGGCACAGGACGAGTCCAACTGCCCCGGACAGCAGCCCAGCACTCCCTTCCAGCCCTTCCCACACCTCCATCCCCCCAGAAAGGGACTCCGCCGCAACAAGGAAGGGGGGGCAGCCCCCAGAAGGCTCGAAGCTCCTGCCCCGCCTCGCTGTCGCGGGCCAGGGGCAGAAAGAGGGAGCGGCAGAGGCGGCGGGGACGCGGCACGGCCGGCACGGCACGGAGCGGGGACCGCTCGCAGCGCGATGCCGGCGGAGCCGCAGGTCCGGCAGCGCCGGGGCGGGGTCCGAGCGGCGCGGGGGATCCGCCGAGAGCTCCGGCCCCGTGCGGGGACTCCCGCAAGGCCCGGGGGGCGCCGGGCTCCGGCCCTCGGGGCTTTAT
This sequence comes from Lonchura striata, assembly GCF_050655825.1. NCBI lineage: Eukaryota > Metazoa > Chordata > Aves > Passeriformes > Estrildidae > Lonchura > Lonchura striata. Next base: position 118,756 of record NC_140703.1, read on the forward strand.
TCTCCGGCGCCCCGAGCCCCGCGGCTGCGGGGGAAAGAAGCGAAGGGGCGACGGGAAGAGAGGAGGGAGAGCGGGACATGCGAAAGGGCGGGGAGGGAGGTCGGGCTGCGGAGGAAAGCGGGCGGGGAAGGGAAAGGCCGGCAGGGCAGCAAGAGGGACGGGGCACAGAGGAGGGAGAGAGGGGGAATGGAACGGAGCAGCGGGGCAGGGACAGGACAGGACAGGAAGGAGCCGGGTTTGGGGGGGACACGGAAACGGGGGAAAGAGAGGGTACACTCAGGGGAATACGGGCAGGAGGATGGAGCGGGAGAGAGAGGGACAGGAGGGGATCCTCCCGGCGCCCCGGCCCCGCCCCAGCGCCCCGCCCGGCCCGGGCGGCTGCGCTCGGCAGAGCTCGACTCCGTTCGGCTGGACTCGGCTCCTCGGCCAGCTTCGGCTACTTTCGGCCACGCTCGGCTATTTCCGGCCGCATTCGCCTCCATTCGCCTCTTCGGCAAAGCTCGGCTCGCCTCGGCTGAACTCGGCAGAGCTCGGCTCCGATCGCCTCCTCGGCCCCTTTCGGCCGCTTTCGCCCACGCTCGCCTAGTCCCGCCCGCACCCGCCTCCATTCGCCCATTCCCACAGCTCGGCTCCCTCCGCCCGGCCCCGGCTCCCTCCGGCTCACACATTTCCTCAGGGCACCTCAGCACAGGGCACACAAACTGCAGCCCCTAAAGGCTTGCGGCTCTTTCAACACACACACTCGTAACTCAGCTCTCGGGACAGAGCTGATGGCCCCTTTAGGACAAGAACAGTTGCACGTAAAAGCAATTCCCTCATTTTAAATCTCCTTTTTATTGACCCCCCCCAAAATCCCATCCCTACCACAAAGAATGTGCAGCTCCGGTGACGCTATTTGTACAAAGGCCCTGGGGCAGCACACAGCCGGGATTCCACGGAAGAAAGCCCGGTTTGCATTGCAGAGGTTCTCGCTCCGGCACTGCCTGTTTGCAGCTGGGCTCCGCTCCCCTCATGGCCACATCCCCGAACGATGTGCCAGATTTCCCAGAGAGCTCCCAGTAAAACTCAGCTACAGTCACTGAGCAGAAAATCCTTTGGGCTTTAGTTCCACCTCTCACCTGTTCCGAGCGCTGGGAACGCGGGTTTTGGTCCCACATCGCAGCAGCAGGGATGGATTAGGGTTTTGTTTTGGTTTGGTTTGTGGTTTTTTTGTGTGTGTGTGGGTTTTTTTTAAATTAAAAAAAGGGTAATAAAAACAAACCATGTCTGACATAAATGTCTTGAAGTGCCATTCAAGCTTTTTAAACCCAAGCAAACCGTCCTAATTCCCTAGCCCAGTCTTCTATTCATACTGGCTACTTACACCCCAGTGTAGGAAGCTCTGCAGCCTTCTTCTCCTGTCCTGTATTAGACAGAGGATGGATATGAAGGGCACACACGCAGTCTTTTTGGTTCTTCAAAAAGATAAAAATGCCTGTAATAAAAATTACAGAAGTAATATTGTTTCTCAAAGTGTTCCAGAAAAGGGAATTTGGAGCTTTAATGTCCCACTGAGAGATGTTGAATAAAATCTTCCCCCTGAGTTTGCACCCAGTAATAAAATACTGATTTGTTTTTTGACCAGGCAAGGTAGGTCTATAGGAGAACAGCTCAGGAGGCTCTCATGGCTCACGGCGATGAGGATGGAGCAGGGCAGAACGTTAAAGGTGAAGTGTCAGTCCCCTGAATTAATGCCCTGATGGAGCCAATTTTTTTGCTAAGAGACATAACAGATCCTTCCCTTTGTTCCCCAGTTTCCAAGTCACCTGTAATTCGTTACCTGCACCAACCTGCCGCAGCTAATTGACAAATCCAGCTCCTGTACTCCAAGCCACGTGTCCCTGACGTGAAGGGAAGTCAGGGATACAGAATCAGCTGTGGAAGAAAGAGAAGACAAAAATCAGAACAGATATTCTTCTATTTCCCCACAGGATCACCAAGCCAAGCTGCTTGCTACCTCTCCAGGACTATGTTTAAAAAGAGTTCCCTAACTCTTTTCTTAGCCTGAAATTCCGGAGTGGCTTTGCCCATGCAAAGCCAACGATCCTACTCACAAGAAGGAACAAACCAGCTTCCTGTTAAATAAAGCACTTGGAAATATGAGCTGCCACGTGGAGCTGGGTTTTTAAATATCACAAATAAACTTAACAAAAAATTATTCCTGACTCAAACCCACAATGCCTCAAACCATCAAAACAAAAATAGTTCTGGAATGACAGCTACACCTCTGCAGACCACAGCACAAAAATAACACTAAAGAATTTCTGACACCTTCCTTTTGAAGATGCTCTTACAGCATATTATCATAGTAAAGGGGCATTCCCTACATCTCTAACCAGAACTAGAGCTAGAGCTATCAGTTACTTTCACATACTCGCATGTCTGTATGGTGGCCTTAGGAGAAGCTGGCAACACCTCTTCTGGTACCACACCTTGGAGGCTCAGATTGCGTCAAAAGCACCACTGAAACCAGCGTGCCAGGAGCTAACTGAATAATGAAAGTCATTTTCTCCATTTCTGTGACAGAAAAGCCCTCCATTTGGACAGCATTATTTGCAGCCAATTATTCTGCTACTTCCAGCAGTGCTCCAGGGAGCTGTATCACTTCTCCGCAGAGCTCAGGAGCTGTTCATTAGGTTGATCTCCTATAGTCTCCAGTTCTTCCTTTTGCTTGTACAATGTGCACCCTCAGTGCCATATGACAGGAGCTTTGAGTGCTGTCTGTTGCTCTGTATTACCCTCATAGGACTGAGGAACCCGTCCCAGCCAGGGAAAGAACAGCTTTTGATTCTTGGATTAGGACACAAAGTGCCACAGTTTAATCTAACAGTGGGAGGAATAAAGAGGAATACCTGGCATACTTAGAATTCCACCTTAGGGCAAAGCCCAAGTGACACTGCCCTACAGCAGGATTTGAAAAATTCAGGGTCCATCTCCTAATAAATACATTTTGGCAAGAACCTGCACGATTCTCTTTGACATGTATTTCTCCTTTGTAATGACTCAGTGCTTGGTCTCTAGGACTTCCATATCCCTGACACACTTGCACTCGGATTACTAGCAGGAGGATCACAAACTTAGGTAGTCTCATATCTGTGCAGCATTTAAAGTCAAGGAACACTGGGCTTGGTCAGCAAGACGTCCAGTTTTACAATTTTCCATCACAGCTGCCTACACCTTTTAACATAAACTCGAAAAAGAGACAAAATTCCACCCTACCACTGTTGCAATAGGGAACTGAACTCTGATTTCAGACATTTTCCTCCTGCTTGAGCAGGGACATTGTACAAGATGACTCCACTGGTGGGTCCCTTTCAACCTTAATGATTTTGTGATTTTCAGGGTCTTCAGAGCAAGCCTGCTGAGTTTATAATGTTTTATTTAATTAAAAAAGCTGGAAGTGCAGCTCGAACCCTGAAAGTCAAAATGCGTTTATTCCTTACTTACTCATTACCCCCCAAAGTAGAGCTGCAGCTCAGCAGACAGAGAGGGACTTCTGTGGACACTGCATTTGTCACCTGTGACTAATTTAATTCAGCAAGCTCTAAACCACAGGTCAGCCTGTTCCATTACAGCATCATCAGGGCAACTTACAAGAACTGAAGCCAACTGAGAGCCCCTTCATCCCAAAGAGGACAAATATAAGCCTTTTACTTCAGCTCAGCAGAACTCTTAGATCATCCTAACAAGAGGTAATGCATCCCAGCAGGTGTCAGTGAACCCAACCTCTTTAAATACTCATTTAACCCTACCTCAGCTGGTAATCAAAGTCGTGGGGGTGAGGCTAGGCTGAATTTCTCTTTTCTGTCCTTCTCCAGAGTAGTCCTAGTGAAGTGGCCTTGGACTCTGTTTTCTGAAGAGCCTAAGTGCTGCTCATGAAAGCCTCTAGGAGATTTTTCTCCTGCTGCTGCTAGAGCTGTGACTTTGAAGAACTCACTCCTAAGAGCTGGAAATGTAAAAGTCAATTGGATGTGCTGGGCTGCAGTGCCCCAGCGCCCCAGGACAGGCAGTGCCCCTCACCGTGCCTGTGAGAAGGTGAAGCCAACCCACGCCAGGTGCCTGTGCTGGACAAGTGGGAACACTGAAGCCAAGGCTGCTTCCTTCTTGAGGCTTTCTGAGGTGGCTGCTAGGAGAATTTTTCTTAGGCAGTCACTCTCTCGAACCCAGTCTCTCAATAACCTTCTGACACAAATAGAGGAGGATTTTTGTTCACTATCTCCATGTGTGCAAGGTAGGAAAAGTTAATTAATTGCCAGCATACCAGAGGATTCCGCCAGAGGAATCCTCTATACCAAGGCCTTCCATCAGAGCAGAAGGCACTAACCACGCAAAACCTCCAGCGGGAAGGATCCTAGCAGTCCTCTTCTTTCCTCCTTTGCAAGAAACTGTGCTTAAACATTCCCCAGTAATTAAATATGCTTATGACTCTTAGAACATTTAAAGTTCCTTGAGGGAAGAAGGCGTGTAGAGGCACTATATGATCCACTGTGTTTGTTACGTTTGGGGTTATGTTATATATTCTTACGTAATGGTTTGAAACTTATCTTTATCCCTGCACCGTGTCCTTAGAACAAGGCTGTGAACACTCTTTTTCTCCAAATACAAGAATAATTGAGGAAACAGAACAGTGTTTGTCAGAAATAATGAGGGTAGAGACTGAGGGTGCCAGCATGCTGACTTGTACCAGCTTAGGACACTTTTGGAAGTCATCACTCCTGTAATATACTGGATCCAATTTCAGCAAGAGCTCCACTCTCTCCTGTGGTTTCCACAGGGCCAAAAAAGGCAAGAGCTCCTTGAGACTGAGGGCTCCTCATGCCCTCCAGCAAGGAGAGGGTGGGCAAAGACCCATCGGTAGGAAACAGATGATCCTCAGACTGAGCAAGTTGCTAACATCCTCTTGAATGTGCTGTGGAATTGTGCAGGCATTGCCATGGCCAGGGAGAGAGCAAATGGATGCTCTGATAATCTGCAACCTAAATTTAGCTGCAATTCCAGAGGGACAGTCTGATAGCCTGTTCCTAAGACATTTCATTTCCTGGACCTCAAAGATCCCCTCAGCCACTGCAGCTGCATTCTCTGAGGGTATATCGTGCGTTTCAGGCAGTTGGTGTTGGGTCCCTCCTCACTGATTCTGCCCCACATCTTGTGTTCCCAGGCTGAGGTGGGAGACTTGAGTGTAGAAGCAATTATTTATCTCTGCCTAAGAGAGACTTCTGAGTATGATCTAGCTTAAATGCCTGCTTGTAGGGCAGGCTGCACAGCTGAACTTGCCAAACACGGAGAAGCTAAACAGGCACCAAACCCTTGGCTTATTTCTGGGGGAGGCCCTCAGATGGCTTCTGAGCTTCTCCAATCTACGCTCTACAGGGAGTCTGCACATCTCTCCAGCAATTGAAATCTTGAGCAGGGAAGCAGGCTGGTAGCAAAAGACTGAGCTAACACATAGCGAGGCCAAAGGAAACCGAGTGTCAGAAGCACAGCTTTGAGTCCAGAAACACAATCAAAGCCCGGGGAAGAGTGTGGCAAATGCTGGGGTCAGCAGTGCAAGTACAGGGCAAGGCTGGACGGTCCCTGAGCAAAGCACCGGGCACTGCCCAGACCAAACCAAAGACCAGAGTCTAAGCAGGAATACAGGGAGATTTCCAGGAGCTCTGCTGGGCTGGGATAGGCTCCCATGGTAAGCTGAGAGGATGGAGACTCGGCCCCCAAGCTACAGCCACTGGGACAACTCTCCATCACGGGGCCAGGGAACTGTGCAGGGCACAGACTCACCTCATCCCCAGCACTGCTGTCCCCGGAGAGCCCGCTGGCTCTCTGCTCCTGAGAAACACTCTCTTCTCGCAAAAATCCAACTCCCTCACCACCTGCATCTGCTTCTTCTTCAGTATTGCCCGCAACCTTCATTTCTGCTCTCTCAAAGCACTGTTCATCTCCACCTCTTTTTCATCACAACACCTTTCAGTTGACACCTTTGAAGTGAAGAGGCCACTGAATTCTACCATTACAGAGTAAAACCACTCAGTATTGACACAGCCAGCTATTAGTTTTAATCCTCAGTTCTGCATTCCAAGGGATACTTTTGGAAACACACTGAAAACTCATAAAAATATGTGGCATTCACTGGAGCCAGGGCTCACTTCTGCACTGTGCCTTGGCACAAACACGCTCCATCACCTGTGACATCTCTCCTGCATTGACCATTGTTCAAAGCTTTCCTGCAGGGGCCTGACGGAGCAACAGGAGCTTGCTGAGCTTCTGTCAGGGCAGGAGCATAACAGGGTGCAGATCCTGTCCTGAACCCACCAAAGAGGGGTTTTTCCTGCATTCCTTCCTGCTGTGACACTCAATGACAAACATCCTCTGGGCCTCTATGTTACCAAATACAAGTACATGCCAACGTTTAGCGAGGACAATTTCAGCTTTCCCAATCTAAACTTTCCATATGATGCAATGACACTGTCACTTATTTACTGAGAACCCCAGCCCACATAGCCTAGAGAAGTGTCTGTTGGCTCAGAGCAAGCTTTAGGAGCCTGGAAGAAGTTTGTTTTGGTTTAGATGCCAGGCCCAAGACTGCATTTGAACTCCTGTCTCCCCACCAGAGGTTTCTAACCCATCCCCCGTGTCACACGTGCAACACCAAATTCAGCAGAAAAGCACTTCTGGGAGCAGCTTAGGAATGGAGGAAAGTATAGTTATTATAAGTGTTTCATGTATCTGTATGTAAAGATAGATAAATAGATAGCTAAATATGTACAGACATCTGTACACCCACCTACACCGGTATCTATATGAAGTCCTTTTTAGACCCCTCCCCAAATTTCTAAGTGATTGGTGCTTATAGAGGCAAACAAAATGAACTTTTAAGTTAAGCCAACTTGGGTGGCTATTTGTGTCACAACAGTCTCTGAAAAAATTACGACAGCACTTAAAAGTCACCAATAGTAATAATAATAACAACAGTAATAAAGTATTTTGCTGCTATTTTGGCAGCTTATGCTGCGTCTTGTACTTACTGCTCAATGCCTTGCTATTTCAGTAGTTCACTATGAAGCAATAAAGCAAAAGCCTTAAGGCTGGCTTGCTTAGCTTACAAGAAGCTCTGTTCCAATTTGGAGAAAAAATAAAACTTGGAGCATTATCAGTAAAACAGAGATTCTACCCATACCCATTAAAAATGCAGTATTTGCTCTGCAGACCTGCAAAAACTTACTTTAAAAGGTTAACTGCGACCTTTCATAAACCCAGTCTCATTTTAGCAGAAGAGTTTCCTGCTTCTCTGTGACTGTGAGATGTATCTATTAAGTTCCTTTCAAAGGCCTTGCCTGACCTATTCATTTTGCAATTGAGAGCCAAAATAGCTCAATATCAAATATCTGCAAGCACCTTAGTACTTTTGGAAGAGTGGAACTGCTCGATCAAATCCTCACGCTGACCACACTGTTTCAAAATGCAACAATTAATTATGTCATTATGTCTCCATTTGGAAAGGATTATAATGTAAAATTAAGACAAGAGCCTGCCCTACTCTGAAGGCATGGGGACAATGGGGATTTGAGTCCCCAGTATGTAACTACTGTTGCAAATGGAAGACATCTATCAAGAACAGAGACGTGCGTTACTGCACGAGATACAGTGCCCAAGTCCCAGACTTCATTAACCTTAATTAAATGGTTTTGAAACCAAAATTTTTCCGTAGCAGTTCAACTGCATTAAAAGAGCCCTCCCTCTCTGTAAATGGTTTTGATACATAAACATGCAAGCACTCCCAGAAGGGCCACATCCTTAAGGACTGCTACTATATATTTACTTTATGAAGACACTGCCCCATCTGCTGGGTCAGCCACGCACACGGCCCCACTGCTACGCTTGAGTGTGGCACTGGAATAAAACTTTTCTTGTGTTTAGGAACAAAACCCCGTCAGTCAAATCCACAATCATTCCAGCAGCAAGTAGGGATGCACCAAACTGCTCGGGTTTCCATCCCTGTTTATTCTGGAAACTGACCACAAACTCCTACGGAGATTTTGAAGGGCACAAGGGCTTCTTGTGAAAGCACAAAGGAAAGAATAAATGACTAAACTGGTATGTTCAGAAGAATAGGTGGGAGGTTTGTACCTAAGCACGTAAGGCCACAGCCTCCTTTTTCAACATGTACAATCGTAGAATCAGAGAATGGTTTGGGCTGGAAGGGACCCCAAAGCTTTTCTCATCCCATCCCCTGCAGGGACACCTTCCACTAGAGCAGGTTGTTCCAAACCCCATCCAACCTGGCCTTGGACAATTCCACGGGTGGGGCTGCCTCAGCTTCTCTGGGCAACCTCTGCTAGGGCCTCGCCACCGTAACAGGGACGAATTTCTTCTGTATATAGGATTTCTTTAAGCTTTAAAGTCCTAAAGCAGAGGCCACCTCAGGCAGGCATTCACAGATGTAAAGGGTCCTTCTCAAAGGTAACTGTAAAACATGTTCAATGTTCATTAACCTTTCATATGCTGCTCACCAATTACGGAGTGCTTTGAAGAATTTTTAATGAACGTAAATTTTAACCAAAAATACTGCAAAGCCATTATTAATACTGTATGTAGGCACAGGGTACCTGACTTGTAAAGCTGCCAGGAACCTAAACTCTTCTGATAAGATTTGCCACATTTTTTTCTTTAAATAAATACATTTTAAAAAATCATCAAATGTCCCTGCTTTATTTCACCGCGGCAACGAAATAAGCACAGTCTCAAGTCTGTGCTTCTGTTTCCTATTACATTAATTTCTCCCACCCTGTTTCTCCCTCAAAGCAGTGAACGTGCAGGCAAGTAATCCTGCCATTGCTCCAGCTCTATGGAGGATACAAACCTGCCTGAAGCCTCTGTCCCTCTGCTACTAGGCAGTCACTGCTGCACCCAGGCTCTTTATTCACGGTTGTAACAGAAATACTTTCATTTTTTTTCTCTTAAAAAGACACCTAACATTTCACCAGATGGTATCAGCACTTCCAAGTGCCTGTAAACCAGACTCCCCAAGCCCAGCCCATTAGGAGCTGCTCTGTGAGTGGCAAAGGAATCCAGAAATTAATCGCCTACCTTACACCGCTTCTCACCTGGTCTTGGCTACTTCCTTTCCTCAGGCTCTGGCAAGAAACCCAGACATGAAGCAATTCCCCAACCACAATGACAGCCATGAAAACTATTTAAGCTGCTGACAGTTCGGCTGTATCATTGGGCAGTCTGACTGAATTAGCACAGAGAATTTTAGGCTCCCCACACTCTTCTGAGCAGAGGTAGGGTGCGTTATGTTCCTGTCTTGTGGAAACCTGTCACGTGGCAGAATGGGAGTTGGGTTTGTGCATCCTTTGCTGCTTACTCCTCTCCTTACCCCCAAAAACTGGACGTGGAGCTGCAGACATCCTTTTTACCTTTGTACTGGGGAACAAAGAGGTGGCAGATCCCCACCATTAATAGCCTGTGCAGACAGACCAACAATGAAATACAACTGTACTGGGTTTGCAAGGCAAAGCTTTGGTAGCAGGGTGGGGGGCAGAGCGGCGGCTTCTGCAAGAAGCTGCTGGCAGCTTCCTCCATGTCTGGCAGAGCCAGTCCCTGGCAGCTCCAAAGATGGATGTGCTTCAGGACGAGGCTGAGCCCATGAGAAATGGTGGTGGTGCCTCTGTGATCATGTGTTTCAGAAAAAAGAAAAAAATAAGTTTCTGCACAGTTGTAATTGCAGCCAGAGAAGAGTGGAGTGAGAGTACGTGAAAGGAACAACTCTGCAGACACCGAGGTCAGTGAAGAAGGAGGGGGAGAAGGTGTTCCAGGCACAGGAGCCTGGTGAGGCAGCTGTGCCCCTGCAGCCCATGGAGATCCATGGGGATGCAAAGATCCACCTGCAGCCTGTGGAGGAGACCCATGCCAGAGCAGGGGGATGCCTGCAAGGAGGCTGTGACCCCGTGGGAGGCCTGTGGAAGGAGGAGCCCCTGCTGGAGCAGCTTGTCCCTGAAAGGCTGTACCCGTGGTAGGGTGGCCCACGCTGCAGCAGCCTGAAGGGACTTTCACCCACTGGAGGGACACAGACTGCAGCAGTGTGATGGGGAGTGTTGCCTGTGGGATGGACTCGCACTGCAGCAATTCACAGGGATCTGCTGCCTGTGAGACGGACTCATGCTGCAAAAGTTCATGGAGAACTGTCTCCCATGGGAGAGACCCCATGGAGCAGCAGGGGAGCGACTGCTTTCCCTGATGAACTGATTGTCACCTCCATTGCCTGTGTCCCTGAACAGATGGGGTAGGAGGTAGAGCTGGGAAGGAGGGTGTGGGAAGATGATGTTTTTAAGGTTTTATGTTGTTTCTCATTATCCTGCTCTGACTATTTAGCCATAAATTCAATTAGTATCTCTAATAAGACTCTCTTTTGCCTGTGACAGTATTTGACGAGCAATCTCTCCTGGTCCTTATCTCAACCCTTTTTTGTATTTTCTCTCCTCTGTCCAGCTGTGGCGGCAAGTGATAAGAGAGGCTTTGGTGGGTGCCTTGCATCCAACCTACTACATGGGAGCCTGCTCCTGGATCATGGAGCACCTCCTGCCCCACTGCTCTGGGAATTACAGCCTATTGGAAAGCACTTGCTAGCACAGCACTATGTAGAACAAAGATTAAATATTCCTCTTAAGCGTTTCTGATAGCCACCAGCAGAAGAATGACATATTCACCACCCCATCCAGCTGCCTCGAGATGTTGGCAATTGGTGGGTTACACTGATGGAAAAAATATTTACCCTAAAAATCCTGCAATGCACCAGAGCAGAGAACTAAGCACAGAACTCACTCACAATGGCTGGAGACAAAAGAGCTACAGCTAAAGCTATCACAGCCTCTAGTCATCATGCACACCCTAAAACATGTCTCATCTATGGCAAGAGACCAGAAACAAGCCTGGCTGCTGGCTGTTCTTGCTCTCCAGCTGATTCTCATTGATGTTTGCCTTACATAATCCCACTTCAGGGCCTTAGCTGGATTTCCATCTGGCCATCACTCTCTCATGGCTGATTCCTTCCATTTTAAACCTTTGCTCCATCCCTGTGACATCTGCTGTTTTGTAATACCCCACACCCATCCCGAGCGCCTCCTTCAGTCCGTGGACAAGCCCCCTGTCATCTGCTGAGCTCCTCTGCCACATAAGCCTCTCTGCATTCACCTTCACCAGAGGCTGCTTCAGTTCTGGCTGGACAGCTGCACACACATTGCCTCAAGTAGCTCCTCACTCATCTGTGTATGAGTATCATCAGAAACAACTATTAAGCACCCAAACTGCTTTTAATTGACCAGCAGTAACTCAGTGTTTCTCTCAGTACTTATAAAAGGTCACAGTTCTGTGTTTTCCAGTTCTGACTGATAGCACCTGTAACCCCCAGAAGTGGCAATATTGCTCAGCTGCTTTTCACATCTCTCTTTAGCACATGCTATTAAGAGACCATTTACCTAATCAATTACACATTGAAAAGTATCTCTAGTGTCTAAAGGTACTCTAAAAGCTGGATGCAATGGAGGAACTACTTCCTGAAACTGATGGATGTGCTAAATCAATGACTGGTCACTGATTAAAGGCTGGAGCACTCACCTTGAGCTTTAACACTTCAGCTGATTAGCATGTGCACATGAGTACATATCGATGCAAAGGATTGTCTTCTGCTTCAACTGACAAACTGCTGGATAGCTTTTAAATTAAAAAAATCAAAAAATAAAATAAATAAAATCGGTATTCCTCCAGACCCAGGGGAACAAACAAGCCAGACTTTCCGGACCCAAGCCCCAGGCCCTGCCAGTAACACACACAGCACTAAGGGATGCACAGCCCGGCTGGGTGCTTAGGTTACCAACTTCTGAACTCAGGAAAGAAAGGAGGAAAAGGCAAACTTCTGGATTATTTAACAGAGTAATTTCAGCAACGATCACTCTTGGTAACTTAATGGAACAGAGGAGCAAAGTCCTCTGCCCAGAGACAAGAAGTGACTGTGTATGGCTCAGCTCACGGCCACATAACACACTCTGACCTCAGTCTGCTGGAGCATCCTCCATATGGGGACAGCAGGGGCAACCTGGATGGCTGGACTCACCCTTGACTACCAGCAAAATGCTGAAACAGTCCTGACCTGGTGCTGTGCGAAAGGAAACACTGCCAGGAAGCATTGACGGGATCAGTTCTGAAAGCAAAGCAAGGTCCTGGCCTCATGCATTGCCCTGTTTTAACCACACAGGCAAACAGCTAAGAAATGTAACTATTTTCTGCTTAAAAGCCGCAAATTCCTTGGAGAAAAGGAAAACTCAATCTGACAAAAAGAAACAGGCAATGGTGAGAATCTGGCACATACCGGATAACAATCATTGCCCAAACGCTCCCAGAGAAAACTGAAATTAAAAGTCACAAGGCAGATGCAGAATAACATCTGTTGTGAAAATACATTATTCAGCCAGCACTGGTGGCGGAGACTTTTGGTGCAGTGCAATCTGCACACCCTGGTGACCACATATGCAGCAAGATGTGCTGCTTGGCATAGCCAAAGAGAGAGCAGCAGCCTTGCTTGGGAGGCATTTGGGAACCAGTGCCCTTACAGGTCAGAACTACTTGTTATGCCACTCTCTGGAGCATCGCAGCCTTCTGGAACTCGAGTAACACAGACCAACCCTGCCTCGGGGCATGCAAGAAATCATATGGGGACAAGCTGCAGACAAATGGGCCACTAGTCCTTGCCACATGCATCACCAATGGCACAGCATATGCTCCCGGTTACACTGTGGGTCACATTCTGGATGGAGATCTGCAGTCCTCCATCAGCCTTAGAAGAGACAGATGCACACACTCTACAGCCAATCATCCAATTTGCACCCATCTTCGAGACAAAATCACAGACCACTCACAGACAAACCTATGGCAGCGAAGTTACATTATGGCTTACTTAGTGGAGAAGAAGCCTCAGGAGTTGTCACCAGCTCTCTACAGCTTTTGTTTGCTCTACAGCACTGTTTGCTTGTCTAAGCCCACCCAGCACATGCTCTGGACGAGACCACAGTGGTCCTTGGAGCAGCAAGTGCTGCCAGGAGCTGGAGCCTTCCTGTAGCGCAGAGCTGCTCGGGAGCTGCTGCTCTCCCTGCACCACAGAGCCCTGTCCTGAAGCCTCCTGCTCCCGTGCCTCCATCTGCCGTGGCCGTGCCCAGCCCTCGAAGGAAAAGCTCACAGCTCTGGCTCTTACGGCACTGCAGGAACTCGCACACGAGGAGGAGGAAGCACGGGGCTCTCTCACCTCCAGTGCCCGCCTTGCTCCAGCATGTCAGTCCTGCAGGGACAATTATTCAAAGTAAGGAACTTACTCGGAGGCTTCAAATACAGTGCTTAGGATTCTGCAGAAGCTGAGCAGCCAGTTCATTCAATAAGACCCAACAAAAATAATGGTATGCATTTCTTCCTTTTATAGGTTTACGGCTAGAGGTGTCCAATTCCCACCTAAGTGACTCTCCTGGGCATAGGCCAGAGCAGTCTAATAAGCTCCTGTGGCTTTCCATGAACTGAACAAATGAAACAACACAAAGATGAGTGTACCTCAAGAGCTGTTTATGGAATACATTTGAGCTGGACTTAGTTTATCTGCATCCACAAATGCTTTAGGACTGTCACATTACACTTGCAGGCAAATACACACACGCAGAGAAAGGCATGTGCAGCCCCATGCAGAGATCACCTATGAGCTGCCAAAGAATAAGATGCCATGTTTAATATCCAAGAGAATAAATCTTCTTGTGTTTTTTAGGCTGCCTGCTGAAGTTGTTGCTGACCTATACACTTTAGGCTCATCTAACATTGCTGGGGAATTGATGACTTTTAAGTCTGAGCATTCAAGACTTTTACCCAGCCTTGGGTGTTTTCTCATTTATGTTTTAAGAAAGTCCATCTTATATTTATCTTCAGGCAGCTACTCAAAAAGAAAAAAGGAAGGCACAGCCCTCCTTCAGTGCATCCAGACTGTTTTGAAGAGACATCCAAGTAAAGCTTTTGAAGAGCCACAAACATTAACCTGACTGCTGTTACCCACTTGTGAGGATTTGTGACATTGCCTTTCAGTGACACTTCCCTTTGAAATCATTAATGAGCATCCTCCAAGATGCTGCACCCCTCCAGGGTAACTGAATCTACTCCAAGAATTTTCTCCTTTTCTGAAATACACTCGAATAGACTGAGCAGACATGTCAGCTGTACCTTCTGGATTTTTTTTAAGTTTTACTATTTCAGGTAGCAACACCATTTTCATCACCAGTATCCATCCCTGTGAGCCAGAGAGCAGCAGATCACCTGTCTGTCTTGAAACTTTGCAGCTACTCTTGAGGAGGCTGAGCTGCCATGAGTCCCAGAACACGTGAGCCCTACAAACTGACATCAGGAACCTGGACTGGTGACTTTTCTTTCCCAGGGAAAATGGCCAAAGCACGTCCCCAGGGACCCCTGGCCCTGAGCTGGGACCTAACAGCAAAGAATCCATACATCCGAGGACATACCTGAGACCGAAGTTGTCCCCACCTCAAACTTGTGCTGCCCTGATAGACCCAAGGGAGCCCTACAAACTGACATCAGGAACCTGGACTGGTGAGTTTTCTTTCCCAGGGAAAATGGCCTGTGTTTCTGCCCAGAGCCCCCTGGGACTTCGGGTGAGGCTGACTGAAAAAAATCCGAACACGGAAGGATATGTTCAGACCCCAGCTGCCCCCACCCCAAACTTGTGCTTCCCTGACAGTCCCAAGGGAGCCCTACAAACTGACACCAGGAACCTGGGCTGCTGAATTTGCTTTCACCATGTAGATATCCCTCATTTATTCCCAGGGCCCTGCAATCCCCCTGGGTTGTCTGGTCCCAGGTTTCCTTTTGCCTCCCTAATGTCAAAACGGCCCAGGATTTCTCCCAGTCCAAATCTCCCACCCCCAAGTACTCAGGGTTTTTGTTTTTTTTTTTTTTTTCATTCCAAATACATGTTGCAAACTGACAGTACTAAGCTTGGGGCTTGATTTTTTCTGTGCTGGAGAAATCTGCCACCATATAACCCTAACCACAACAACCTTGCTTTGCTCAGAAATCACAACCTTCAGACCACCATCATGGCACCTTACCCACTGGCCCTCCACTGGCACCTTCCCAAAGCACTCCAGTAATACTCCACATTTTCAGTGGGCATCCTGTCAGACCCTCATCCTCACCCTAAAAATGCACCAAGGAATTCAAAAAATAGCCATTAGGAAGGTATAACAATTCTCTAAAAGTCACCAGAGAAAGCCTTCAAAATTCCCCTAAATATTCCTAATAGCCCTGAAAAAAAAAAAAAAACACTCAAGGAAGCCTGCTCAGCCTCCAAACCCCTTCCTGTTGCTCTCTAGCCCACAGATGTCATCCCTACCTTTTAGCAGCGGGTCCTGTTGTCCTCTGAGGGTTCTGGCGTTGTCCTGGTGCGAGGGTCGCTGCCCTGTCCCACTGGGAGGCTTCCGGTGTGGTCTCGCTGTCAGGCTTGCTGTGCTGTGCTGCTGTTGTTGGGGCTGAAAAGGGAAAAGGCTGCTTAGGGTGAGGTACGGGTGGCGTGAGGGGTGCCGTACCTGTACCCTAACTTGCCTCCTAAGCTGTACCCTGTAGCCCTGATCTCCACTGGACTGTCCAGCCCTCAAGGCCTCACCCTTTACCCCTGACCCCTCCCTCTGCCCCCCAGCCCTCAGGCTCTGGCTGTCACCCTCAAGCCCCCTCTCAGCTGCCCCTCAGCTCCTGTGTGCCACCCTTAATCCCTCTCCTCTGCCCCTCAGCCCCCAGCTTCTCTGTGTCACCCTCCAGCTGCCCCTGCCCCCCTCAGCATCTCTCTGTGTCACCCACTGTCCCCTCCCCTGTTCCCCCCTCAGCTCCCAGCCTCCGTCACCCTCAAGGCCCCACAGTGCCCCTCAAGCTGCCCCTCAGCCTCTATGCCATGAAAAGACCCTAAAACCCCATAAAAATGCCCTAAAAAACCCCCTCATCTTCAAAATGCCTTAAAACCCCCACAGAACGCCCTTAAAATACAATAAAAATACCCTACTTTAAGACACCCCTAAAAGCCCCCAAAGAAGCTTTTAAAAAAAAATCCCTACATATTCCTAAGAGCTCGTAGAACAGCTCCATAATCCTTAAAACACATCGATAAGACCCTAAAAACCAGCGCAGCGAGGGAGGCTGGAAGATGCGAAGCCGCGCTCCCGGCCCCGGGCGCAGCGCGGCTCCGGCAGGAAAGCGGCTCCTCCGGCAGGCAGAGGCGGCGCCGCGCCGGCAGACCCCCGCCCGCTGCCCCCGGCCCGGCGGGGCCGGCACCGGGCCCGGGGGGCCCCGGCGGCGCCCGAGCCCCGCGCCCGGAGCGGACGGAGCGGCGGCACCGGCCGGCACCGGCCCCGGCCGCCCTCGGCCCGCGGAGCCGCCTCCAGCCCTCCCCTCACTCACAGACACCGCCCCGCTCGCCGCTCGCTCCCGCCCCTCGCCCCTCCCGCCGCTTCGGCCGGGCTCCGGCTGGGGGGCTGCAGTACCGCCCTGTGCCCACAAGGCGGCAGCACTTGTCCAGAGGGTCCGCGACACGATGGCGGCCCGTGGGGACCTTGACGGAGAGAGGCGTTTTTCGCCCATGCCTGTCGGCTCCCGCCAAAAACCCGCACGCTCGCGGTGCTGCTGACCCCACAGCCCGTGTGCACGGCACCAGAACCGCCGCGGAAAATCCCGTCGGGGGACGCCGGCGGTGCGCGCAATTCAGGCAGTGTAAAAAACAGACACGGGTCCTCGAATTTCAACGTCCTCGTTTTCGCGCCCTCTCGAGAAGGTCAAGCGAGGCCGCGCCACGCCACTCCCAAGATGGCGGCCGCGGGCGGCGGGCTGCAGTACCGCTCTCTGCCCACACGGCGGCAGCACCGCGCCGTCCCCGCCGGCACGGCCTCGGCAGCGAACGCCCCAAAGCGTCCGCGCGGGAAAGAACGGAACAAAAAGCCTGCCTGCGACCCGATAGGAACCGAAAGAAAAAAGCTTTCCTCCTAAACTGCATTTCAACAAGGCTTGTTTTTATATTTTTCAGATTTATACTCACATTCGATTTTGTAATGGATACTGATGGAAAATTGTATTTTTATCATTTCTTAGATTTATTCCTATTCTATTTTATTACATTTTATTTTTTATACATATCTTATTAGATTGCTTACATATTTCTATAGTTAGATTTAGATTTAAAAAAGGTTTGTATTGCTTAAAATAAAACCCTGCCTCTATCCAAGTAAAAATCTTTTAAAAAAAACCCTTTATTTAAACTACATTTAAATGTATCTCTACTTTTCACATTTATATTCAAATTTATATTTTAAATGTAGATTGATGTATGATGCTATCTATAGTCTCTCTCTTCCTAATACTAATTTTTATTTCTATTTTATATTTTTATATATACACCTGTATACATTGATTATATATTTCCACATTTAGAATGATATCAAACTAAAATGTATATTCATATCTTTTCCATTAAAACCCTGCCTCCAACCAAATAAAAACAAAAAAGCCCTTTCTTTAAACGATTTTCGAATATTTTTATTTTTTTTTCATCATTATAGCAACCTTTTAACTTCTACTTTATATTGATGTATTTATAAATATATTTGATACATATATAATAAGGTAGCGAGATAGATAAACTATTTTTTAAATTCTATTTCATACACACTGCTAATACTTATGTTTACTTACCTTTGAATTTTTATATAGATCTTAACGTATTTAGGATATATTTCTATACAAAGATTTCTAATTTTATTTTATTTCCATTTATAATTTTTATAATAAAACCCCTACCTAATACCAAATAGAAAATAAAAATCCCCTTTATTCTAAATTATATTTAAATATTTCTATATTCCTATTTTTGATTTTTACAAGTACTTATCTATTCTATCACAACATATTGAGGTACTATATTTCGATATATAGTATTTATGACATGAAATGCGTTATAATAAGACACATACAGTAAAATACGCATTAGGTACTGTATTGATTCCTATTGTTTTGTAATATTCATATATCCACATGTATTAATTATACATTTCTATATGGATATTTATGTTTATAATCGATATTTATATGCATATAAACATATAAAATACTCCATATCAAACAAGGTTATACCTAATAGTAATGGACGGCATTATTTATATTACACATTTAATTTATATGTTTTCCATTTACATTTAAAATTGAAGTTTTATATTCCCATTGTCATGTTTATGCATGTGTTCTATTTCATTAGAGTTCTAGTTAAAACTTTGCAGTTATAATCTAATTCCTAAAAATAAAATGCCAAAACAAACAGCATCAAATTCCCACCAATACCATCCAAAAAATTCAGAAAGGCTCCACCAGCCAACCAACTACCAGCAAAAAAACCCGCACTACATTCCTTTCACCAGCAGCTCTTATCACGCCACAAAAACGAAACAAACATTTTAAAAACCCTATAGAAACCCACAGAGCAAATCACAAAAACCACTATAAAGGAAAAAAAAAAAAAGCCAACTAACTTACCATACTCCAAACCATACAAGAGATCCCCAACGTTTCTAAAAAAAATAATAACCAAAACTCTACCACTACACTAACTCATAAAGAGAACCCAACGCTCTATAAAATTAACTAAAAAAACCCACCAAATAATTACAGATATAAAAATATGGGAACCACGAAGAAACAAAAAAATTCACCCCCCAAATAAAATAAACACCTAAAGAGATCCACCATGGAAATGCCCATGCTCCCAAAAATAAAACCAATAAAAAACAACAACCAAACACATCAAACTACAAAAAAAAAATATATATTAACAACAACAAAATAGGTATTCCTAACTCAAGAAACAAAAATTGCCTCAAACCATCAAAACACAAATACCACCTAGAAAGAAACACGTCGCCAAAGGAGAAATGTAACCACAAACAATATCTCCCAAGTACTCTGCAACAATGAAACATACACGGCAATCAAATAAGCCAAATGAATGAAACCCCTATAGTGTAATAAACAAGAATGCATTCATCAATATTAAAAAAAACCTCACCGATTAACTCCAGGGCACTCCCTCAAGCCCACCAAAACAAACACTACGCACTCGCGCTAATAAAAGCCTCACAAACCGAATTGAAAAACGACCCTCTACTCCATGCTCCGACCCATAAAAATCAGTGTAAACCTTTAGAAACACAACCTTAAAAAACATAAGAACCGATCAAAAAGAAATCCAACAACAACACTCAACCCAAAAACAAAAACCTTGCCATGAGCAGCCGAAGCAAGAACCGTAACAACCAAGAAGCGCCCGGGGCCCTTCTCCTACAGCGACGCCGATCAAAAGCCACCGATCCCAGGAGCTCCTCAGGAGCGCCTCAAAAGCAGCGCAGCGAGGGAGGCTGGAAGATGCGGAGCCGCGCTCCCGGCCCCGGGCGCAGCGCGGCTCCGGCAGGAAAGCGGCTCCTCCGGCAGGCAGAGGCGGCGCCGCGCCGGCAGACCCCCGCCCGCTGCCCCCGGCCCGGCGGGGCCGGCACCGGGCCCGGGGGGCCCCGGCGGCGCCCGAGCCCCGCGCCCGGAGCGGACGGAGCGGCGGCACCGGCCGGCACCGGCCCCGCCCGCGCCGCCTCCCCCGCCCGCCGGCCCGGCCAAAGCTCCGCTCGGCTCCGCACGGCTCGCACCGGCGCGGCTCCGGCGGGCCCGCGGCAGCCCAGCCGCGCCCAGCTCCCCTTCCGCCCCGGCCAGCCCCGGCACTGCCGGCAGGGCTCCGCGCCGCACCCTTCGCTGCCGGGCCGGGGGCAGAAGAAGCGCCCCGAATGCAGCGGCACAGCCCGACCCCCGCCCTGCCAGCGCTGCCACGGCTGCAGCTCCCTTCCTCTGCAGCCCCGACTCTGACGCCACGCTCCGGCGCTCACCTCACCCCAACAAGGGAAAAGAAATGTAGGCTTCCCTTCAATCGCGTCCTCTAGAAGAGAAGAAAAGAAGCGGCTTGCCTCAAACGATGGCAAAAGGGGGCTTCTTACCTCAATCCTAACACCTTAAAAGGCGGGACCAGAGGACTGCCCCCTCCAATTCAACCTCAGGATGACAAAATCTCAAAGGGAAAGGGGAAAAGTCCCCGCTACAAAGGCGCACCGGCTCACCTCCTTGGCTGCTGCTTCTCGGCACGAAGACTTGTCCCTCGGCTCCACCTTTGAGCAATGCTCCACGTATCCAGGTGGGGATCCAGGTGATCCCCCGGACCCTGTCCGAAGCGCTCACCGTCCTTCCAGGAGACAGCCCCGGGAACCCCCAAAAACTCCTCTCCTCCAGCAGCTCCGTGCAAAAGAGATGTGAGGAAAACCCCCTAAATCAGCCACCGAAGGAGCTGCCCCCTCCTCATTATCCTCACAGCTCACACCTGGGGCTGCTCAGAGCCCTCATCATCCTAACAGCTCACACCTGCCGCTGTTGCCACTCTCCAACAGCGTCTCTCCATCTGCAGCACGCATCCCAATTCTCACAGACACAGATCCAACAGAAATCTGCTACGGGTGTCTGCTTTTCTTAATCCATCTGATTACACAATTAAAAAACATATACACCAAACATCCTGATCCAGTTTCAGTCACAAGCCCAGCCCCAGCATCCATGTCAGAGGCATAAAAGGGATGTGGCGGCAAGAACCCCACAGTCCCTGTGCCAGCCCTTCGGATCCTATGGAGTGTGCAGCCCCCTTTCCCAGCCCTGCAGTGATTACAGCAGCCGCCCTACAAATCCCCTTTCCCAGCCCCAGTGATTTCAGCTCTTCACCCACAAGCTTTATTTAACTGCCAGCTCTCTTCGTTAGCTCCAGCTGTGCATTTCTCCATCTTCAGCGTGCAGGATCTTGGCCTTGGCTCCAGCTCTGCAACACTTCAGCTCGTGCCCCAAGGTGTCTAAGCCCACCCCACCATCAATATCCCAGTCCTGCAGTGACTTCAGCTCCTACCCAAAAATGCCCAGCCACTGGGCCTACCATGTATTATTACAATTCAAAGCCCAGAACCCCGCTCTCAGCAATAGAAATCTTTTTCCATTTTCAGACACAATCCCAGCCCCACAGTCCATTTGCCAGCCCCACAGTGACTTTGCCCCCAGCCCCACAGGTGCCGTCGCAGACCGAGAACATATCACTGCATTGCCGGGATTTTCAGGCGCAATCTTAGAGCCCCCACGTGCGCACTACACATCCTGTTCTAGTTTCAGTCACAAGCCCAGCCCCAGCATCCATGTCAGAGGCATAAAAGGGATGTGGCAGCAAGAACCCCACAGTCCCTGTGCCAGCCCTTCGGATCCTATGGAGTGTGCAGCCCCCTTTCCCAGCCCTGCAGTGATTACAGCAGCCGCCCTACAAATCCCCTTTCCCAGCCCCAGTGATTTCAGCTCTTCACCCACAAGCTTTATTTAACTGCCAGCTCTCTTCTTTAGCTCCAGCTGTGCCTTTCTCCATCTTCAGCGTGCAGGATCTTGGCCTTGGCTCCAGCTCTGCAACACTTCAGCTCGTGCCCCAGAGTGTCTAAGCCCACCCCAGAATCAATATCCCAGTTCTGAAGTGATTTTAGCTGCCACCCACCAATGCCCAGCCACTGTGCCTGGCCCTGTATCTCATCAATTCAAAGCCCAGAACCCCGTTCTCAGCAATATAGTTCTTTTACAATTTTCAGACACAATCCCAGCCCCACAGTCCATTTGCCAGCCCCACAGTGACTTTGCCCCCAGCCCCACAGGTGCCGTCGCAGACCAAGAGCATATCCCTGCATTGCCGGGATTTTCAGGCGCAATCTTAGAGCCCCCACGTGCGCACTACACATCCTGTTCTAGTTTCAGTCACAAGCCCAGCCCCAGCATCCATGTCAGAGGCATAAAAGGGATGTGGCGGCAAGAACTCCACAGTCCCTGTGCCAGCCCTTCGGATCCTATGGAGTGTGCAGCCCCCTTTCCCAGCCCTGCAGTGATTACAGCAGCCGCCCTACAAATCCCCTTTCCCAGCCCCAGTGATTTCAGCTCTTCACCCACAAGCTTTATTTAACTGCCAGCTCTCTTCGTTAGCTCCAGCTGTGCCTTTCTCCATCTTCAGCGTGCAGGATCTTGGCCTTGGCTCCAGCTCTGCAACACTTCAGCTCGTGCCCCAGAGTGTCTAAGCCCACCCCAGAATCAATATCCCAGTTCTGAAGTGATTTCAGCTGCCACCCACCAATGCCCAGCCACTCTGCCTACGCTGTATTATTTCAATTCAAAGCCCAGAACCCCGCTCTCAGCAATAGAATTCTTTTTCCATTTTCAGACACAATCCCAGCCTCACAGTGACTTTGCCCCCAGCCCCACAGGTGCCGTCGCAGACCGAGAACATATCCCTGCATTGCCGGGATTTTCAGGCGCAATCTTAGAGCCCCCACGTGCGCACTACACATCCTGTTCTAGTTTCAGTCACAAGCCCAGCCCCAGCATCCATGTCAGAGGCATAAAAGGGATGTGGCAGCAAGAACCCCACAGTCCCTGTGCCAGCCCTTCAGATCCTATGGAGTGTGCAGCCCCCTTTCCCAGCCCTGCAGTGATTACAGCAGCCGCCCTACAAATCCCCTTTCCCAGCCCCAGTGATTTCAGCTCTTCACCCACAAGCTTTATTTAACTGCCAGCTCTCTTCGTTAGCTCCAGCTGTGCCTTTCTCCATCTTCAGCGTGCAGGATCTTGGCCTTGGCTGCAGCTCTGCAACACTTCAGCTCGTGCCCCAGGGTGTCTAAGCCCACCCCACCATCAATATCCCAGTTCCTAAGTGATTTCAGCTGCCACCCACCAATGCCCAGCCACTCTGCCTACGCTGTATTATTTCAATTCAAAGCCCAGAACCCCGCTCTCAGCAATAGAATTCTTTTTCCATTTTCAGACACAATCCCAGCCTCACAGTGACTTTGCCCCCAGCCCCACAGGTGCCGTCGCAGACCGAGAACATATCCCTGCATTGCCGGGATTTTCAGGCGCAATCTTAGAGCCCCCACGTGCGCACTACACATCCTGTTCTAGTTTCAGTCACAAGCCCAGCCCCAGCATCCATGTCAGAGGCATAAAAGGGATGTGGCAGCAAGAACCCCACAGTCCCTGTGCCAGCCCTTCAGATCCTATGGAGTGTGCAGCCCCCTTTCCCAGCCCTGCAGTGATTACAGCAGCCGCCCTACAAATCCCCTTTCCCAGCCCCAGTGATTTCAGCTCTTCACCCACAAGCTTTATTTAACTGCCAGCTCTCTTCGTTAGCTCCAGCTGTGCCTTTCTCCATCTTCAGCGTGCAGGATCTTGGCCTTGGCTGCAGCTCTGCAACACTTCAGCTCGTGCCCCAGGGTGTCTAAGCCCACCCCAGAATCAATATCCCAGTTCTGAAGTGATTTCAGCTGCCACCCACCAATGCCCAGCCACTGTGCCTAGCCTATATTATTTCAATTCAAAGCCCAGAACCCCGCTCTCAGCAATAGAATTCTTTTTCCATTTTCAGACACAATCCCAGCCTCACAGTGACTTTGCCCCCAGCCCCACGGTGCCGTCGCAGACCGAGAACATATCACTGATTTGCCGGGATTTTCAGGCGCAATCTTAGAGCCCCCACGTGCGCACTACACATCCTGTTCTAGTTTCAGTCACAAGCCCAGCCCCAGCATCCATGTCAGAGGCATAAAAGGGATGTGGCAGCAAGAACCCCACAGTCCCTGTGCCAGCCCTTCAGATCCTATGGAGTGTGCAGCCCCCTTTCCCAGCCCTGCAGTGATTACAGCAGCCGCCCTACAAATCCCCTTTCCCAGCCCCAGTGATTTCAGCTCTTCACCCACAAGCTTTATTTAACTGCCAGCTCTCTTCGTTAGCTCCAGCTGTGCCTTTCTCCATCTTCAGCGTGCAGGATCTTGGCCTTGGCTCCAGCTCTGCAACACTTCAGCTCGTGCCCCAGGGTGTCTAAGCCCACCCCAGAATCAATATCCCAGTTCTGAAGTGATTTCAGCTGCCACCCACCAATGCCCAGCCACTGTGCCTAGCCTATATTATTTCAATTCAAAGCCCAGAACCCCGCTCTCAGCAATAGAATTCTTTTTCCATTTTCAGACACAATCCCAGCCTCACAGTGACTTTGCCCCCAGCCCCACAGGTGCCGTCGCAGACCGAGAACATATCCCTGCATTGCCGGGATTTTCAGGCGCAATCTTAGAGCCCCCACGTGCGCACTACACATCCTGTTCTAGTTTCAGTCACAAGCCCAGCCCCAGCATCCATGTCAGAGGCATAAAAGGGATGTGGCAGCAAGAACTCCACAGTCCCTGTGCCAGCCCTTCGGATCCTATGGAGTGTGCAGCCCCCTTTCCCAGCCCTGCAGTGATTACAGCAGCCGCCCTACAAATCCCCTTTCCCAGCCCCAGTGATTTCAGCTCTTCACCCACAAGCTTTATTTAACTGCCAGCTCTCTTCGTTAGCTCCAGCTGTGCCTTTCTCCATCTTCAGCGTGCAGGATCTTGGCCTTGGCTGCAGCTCTGCAACACTTCAGCTCGTGCCCCAGGGTGTCTAAGCCCACCCCAGAATCAATATCCCAGTTCTGAAGTGATTTCAGCTGCCACCCACCAATGCCCAGCCACTGTGCCTAGCCTATATTATTTCAATTCAAAGCCCAGAACCCCGCTCTCAGCAATAGAATTCTTTTTCCATTTTCAGACACAATCCCAGCCTCACAGTGACTTTGCCCCCAGCCCCACAGGTGCCGTCGCAGACCGAGAACATATCACTGATTTGCCGGGATTTTCAGGCGCAATCTTAGAGCCCCCACGTGCGCACTACACATCCTGTTCTAGTTTCAGTCACAAGCCCAGCCCCAGCATCCATGTCAGAGGCATAAAAGGGATGTGGCAGCAAGAACCCCACAGTCCCTGTGCCAGCCCTTCGGATCCTATGGAGTGTGCAGCCCCCTTTCCCAGCCCTGCAGTGATTACAGCAGCCGCCCTACAAATCCCCTTTCCCAGCCCCAGTGATTTCAGCTCTTCACCCACAAGCTTTATTTAACTGCCAGCTCTCTTCGTTAGCTCCAGCTGTGCCTTTCTCCATCTTCAGCGTGCAGGATCTTGGCCTTGGCTCCAGCTCTGCAACACTTCAGCTTGTGCCCCAGGGTGTCTAAGCCCACCCCAGAATCAATATCCCAGTTCTGAAGTGATTTCAGCTGCCACCCACCAATGCCCAGCCACTGTGCCTAGCCTATATTATTTCAATTCAAAGCCCAGAACCCCGCTCTCAGCAATAGAATTCTTTTTCCATTTTCAGACACAATCCCAGCCTCACAGTGACTTTGCCCCCAGCCCCACAGGTGCCGTCGCAGACCGAGAACATATCCCTGCATTGCCGGGATTTTCAGGCGCAATCTTAGAGCCCCCACGTGCGCACTACGCATCCTGTTCTAGTTTCAGTCACAAGCCCAGCCCCAGCATCCATGTCAGAGGCATAAAAGTGATGTGGCAGCAAGAACCCCACAGTCCCTGTGCCAGCCCTTCGGATCCTATGGAGTGTGCAGCCCCCTTTCCCAGCCCTGCACTTATTACAGCAGCCACCCTACAAATCCCCTTTCCCAGCCCCAGTGATTTCAGCTCTTCACCCACAAGCTTTATTTAACTGCCAGCTCTCTTCTTTAGCTCCAGCTGTGCCTTTCTCCATCTTCAGCGTGCAGGATCTTGGCCTTGGCTGCAGCTCTGCAACACTTCAGCTCGTGCCCCAGGGTGTCTAAGCCCACCCCAGAATCAATATCCCAGTTCTGAAGTGATTTCAGCTGCCACCCACCAATGCCCAGCCACTGTGCCTACCCTGTATTATTTCAATTCAAAGCCCAGAACCCCGCTCTCAGCAATAGAATTCTTTTTCCATTTTCAGACACAATCCCAGCCTCACAGTGACTTTGCCCCCAGCCCCACAGGTGCCGTCGCAGACCGAGAACATATCCCTGCATTGCCGGGATTTTCAGGCGCAATCTTAGAGCCCCCATGTGCGCACTACACATCCTGTTCTAGTTTCAG
Organism: Lonchura striata; assembly: GCF_050655825.1. NCBI lineage: Eukaryota > Metazoa > Chordata > Aves > Passeriformes > Estrildidae > Lonchura > Lonchura striata. The sequence continues at coordinate 144,918 of NC_140703.1, forward strand.
TCACAAGCCCAGCCCCAGCATCCATGTCAGAGGCATAAAAGGGATGTGGCAGCAAGAACCCCACAGTCCCTGTGCCAGCCCTTCGGATCCTATGGAGTGTGCAGCCCCCTTTCCCAGCCCTGCAGTGATTACAGCAGCCACCCTACAAATCCCCTTTCCCAGCCCCAGTGATTTCAGCTCTTCACCCACAAGCTTTATTTAACTGCCAGCTCTCTTCTTTAGCTCCAGCTGTGCCTTTCTCCATCTTCAGCGTGCAGGATCTTGGCCTTGGCTGCAGCTCTGCAACACTTCAGCTCGTGCCCCAGGGTGTCTAAGCCCACCCCAGAATCAATATCCCAGTTCTGAAGTGATTTCAGCTGCCACCCACCAATGCCCAGCCACTGTGCCTAGCCTGTATCATTTCAATTCAAAGCCCAGAACCCCGCTCTCAGCAATATAATTCTTTTTCCATTTTCAGACACAATCCCAGCCTCAAAGTGACTTTGCCCCCAGCCCCACAGGTGCCGTCGCAGACCGAGAACATATCCCTGCATTGCCGGGATTTTCAGGCGCAATCTTAGAGCCCCCACGTGCGCACTACACATCCTGTTCTAGTTTCAGTCACAAGCCCAGCCCCAGCATCCATGTCAGAGGCATAAAAGGGATGTGGCAGCAAGAACCCCACAGTCCCTGTGCCAGCCCTTCGGATCCTATGGAGTGTGCAGCCCCCTTTCCCAGCCCTGCAGTGATTACAGCAGCCGCCCTACAAATCCCCTTTCCCAGCCCCAGTGATTTCAGCTCTTCACCCACAAGCTTTATTTAACTGCCAGCTCTCTTCGTTAGCTCCAGCTGTGCCTTTCTCCATCTTCAGCGTGCAGGATCTTGGCCTTGGCTGCAGCTCTGCAACACTTCAGCTCGTGCCCCAGGGTGTCTAAGCCCACCCCAGAATCAATATCCCAGTTCTGAAGTGATTTCAGCTGCCACCCACCAATGCCCAGCCACTGTGCCTAGCCTGTATCATTTCAATTCAAAGCCCAGAACCCCGCTCTCAGCAATAGAATTCTTTTTCCATTTTCAGACACAATCCCAGCCTCACAGTGACTTTGCCCCCAGCCCCACAGGTGCCGTCGCAGACCGAGAACATATCCCTGCATTGCCGGGATTTTCAGGCGCAATCTTAGAGCCCCCACGTGCGCACTACACATCCTGTTCTAGTTTCAGTCACAAGCCCAGCCCCAGCATCCATGTCAGAGGCATAAAAGGGATGTGGCAGCAAGAACCCCACAGTCCCTGTGCCAGCCCTTCGGATCCTATGGAGTGTGCAGCCCCCTTTCCCAGCCCTGCAGTGATTACAGCAGCCGCCCTACAAATCCCCTTTCCCAGCCCCAGTGATTTCAGCTCTTCACCCACAAGCTTTATTTAACTGCCAGCTCTCTTCGTTAGCTCCAGCTGTGCCTTTCTCCATCTTCAGCGTGCAGGATCTTGGCCTTGGCTGCAGCTCTGCAACACTTCAGCTCGTGCCCCAGGGTGTCTAAGCCCACCCCAGAATCAATATCCCAGTTCTGAAGTGATTTCAGCTGCCACCCACCAATGCCCAGCCACTGTGCCTAGCCTGTATCATTTCAATTCAAAGCCCAGAACCCCGCTCTCAGCAATAGAATTCTTTTTCCATTTTCAGACACAATCCCAGCCTCACAGTGACTTTGCCCCCAGCCCCACAGGTGCCGTCGCAGACCGAGAACATATCCCTGCATTGCCGGGATTTTCAGGCGCAATCTTAGAGCCCCCACGTGCGCACTACACATCCTGTTCTAGTTTCAGTCACAAGCCCAGCCCCAGCATCCATGTCAGAGGCATAAAAGGGATGTGGCAGCAAGAACCCCACAGTCCCTGTGCCAGCCCTTCGGATCCTATGGAGTGTGCAGCCCCCTTTCCCAGCCCTGCAGTGATTACAGCAGCCGCCCTACAAATCCCCTTTCCCAGCCCCAGTGATTTCAGCTCTTCACCCACAAGCTTTATTTAACTGCCAGCTCTCTTCGTTAGCTCCAGCTGTGCCTTTCTCCATCTTCAGCGTGCAGGATCTTGGCCTTGGCTGCAGCTCTGCAACACTTCAGCTCGTGCCCCAGGGTGTCTAAGCCCACCCCAGAATCAATATCCCAGTTCTGAAGTGATTTCAGCTGCCACCCACCAATGCCCAGCCACTGTGCCTAGCCTATATTATTTCAATTCAAAGCCCAGAACCCCGCTCTCAGCAATAGAATTCTTTTTCCATTTTCAGACACAATCCCAGCCTCACAGTGACTTTGCCCCCAGCCCCACAGGTGCCGTCGCAGACCGAGAACATATCACTGATTTGCCGGGATTTTCAGGCGCAATCTTAGAGCCCCCATGTGCGCACTACACATCCTGTTCTAGTTTCAGTCACAAGCCCAGCCCCAGCATCCATGTCAGAGGCATAAAAGGGATGTGGCAGCAAGAACCCCACAGTCCCTGTGCCAGCCCTTCGGATCCTATGGAGTGTGCAGCCCCCTTTCCCAGCCCTGCAGTGATTACAGCAGCCACCCTACAAATCCCCTTTCCCAGCCCCAGTGATTTCAGCTCTTCACCCACAAGCTTTATTTAACTGCCAGCTCTCTTCTTTAGCTCCAGCTGTGCCTTTCTCCATCTTCAGCGTGCAGGATCTTGGCCTTGGCTGCAGCTCTGCAACACTTCAGCTCGTGCCCCAGGGTGTCTAAGCCCACCCCAGAATCAATATCCCAGTTCTGAAGTGATTTCAGCTGCCACCCCCCAATGTCCAGCCACTGTGCCTAGCCTGTATCATTTCAATTCAAAGCCCAGAACCCCGCTCTCAGCAATAGAATTCTTTTTCCATTTTCAGACACAATCCCAGCCTCACAGTGACTTTGCCCCCAGCCCCACAGGTGCCGTCGCAGACCGAGAACATATCCCTGCATTGCCGGGATTTTCAGGCGCAATCTTAGAGCCCCCACGTGCGCACTACACATCCTGTTCTAGTTTCAGTCACAAGCCCAGCCCCAGCATCCATGTCAGAGGCATAAAAGGGATGTGGCAGCAAGAACCCCACAGTCCCTGTGCCAGCCCTTCGGATCCTATGGAGTGTGCAGCCCCCTTTCCCAGCCCTGCAGTGATTACAGCAGCCACCCTACAAATCCCCTTTCCCAGCCCCAGTGATTTCAGCTCTTCACCCACAAGCTTTATTTAACTGCCAGCTCTCTTCGTTAGCTCCAGCTGTGCCTTTCTCCATCTTCAGCGTGCAGGATCTTGGCCTTGGCTGCAGCTCTGCAACACTTCAGCTCGTGCCCCAGGGTGTCTAAGCCCACCCCAGAATCAATATCCCAGTTCTGAAGTGATTTCAGCTGCCACCCCCCAATGTCCAGCCACTGTGCCTAGCCTGTATCATTTCAATTCAAAGCCCAGAACCCCGCTCTCAGCAATAGAATTCTTTTTCCATTTTCAGACACAATCCCAGCCTCACAGTGACTTTGCCCCCAGCCCCACAGGTGCCGTCGCAGACCGAGAACATATCACTGATTTGCCGGGATTTTCAGGCGCAATCTTAGAGCCCCCACGTGCGCACTACACATCCTGTTCTAGTTTCAGTCACAAGCCCAGCCCCAGCATCCATGTCAGAGGCATAAAAGGGATGTGGCAGCAAGAACCCCACAGTCCCTGTGCCAGCCCTACAGATCCTATGGAGTGTGCAGCCCCCTTTCCCAGCCCTGCAGTGATTACAGCAGCCGCCCTACAAATCCCCTTTCCCAGCCCCAGTGATTTCAGCTCTTCACCCACAAGCTTTATTTAACTGCCAGCTCTCTTCGTTAGCTCCAGCTGTGCCTTTCTCCATCTTCAGCGTGCAGGATCTTGGCCTTGGCTGCAGCTCTGCAACACTTCAGCTCGTGCCCCAGGGTGTCTAAGCCCACCCCAGAATCAATATCCCAGTTCTGAAGTGATTTCAGCTGCCACCCACCAATGCCCAGCCACTGTGCCTAGCCTATATTATTTCAATTCAAAGCCCAGAACCCCGCTCTCAGCAATAGAATTCTTTTTCCATTTTCAGACACAATCCCAGCCTCACAGTGACTTTGCCCCCAGCCCCACAGGTGCCGTCGCAGACCGAGAACATATCCCTGCATTGCCGGGATTTTCAGGCGCAATCTTAGAGCCCCCATGTGCGCACTACACATCCTGTTCTAGTTTCAGTCACAAGCCCAGCCCCAGCATCCATGTCAGAGGCATAAAAGGGATGTGGCAGCAAGAACCCCACAGTCCCTGTGCCAGCCCTTCAGATCCTATGGAGTGTGCAGCCCCCTTTCCCAGCCCTGCAGTGATTACAGCAGCCGCCCTACAAATCCCCTTTCCCAGCCCCAGTGATTTCAGCTCTTCACCCACAAGCTTTATTTAACTGCCAGCTCTCTTCGTTAGCTCCAGCTGTGCCTTTCTCCATCTTCAGCGTGCAGGATCTTGGCCTTGGCTGCAGCTCTGCAACACTTCAGCTCGTGCCCCAGGGTGTCTAAGCCCACCCCAGAATCAATATCCCAGTTCTGAAGTGATTTCAGCTGCCACCCACCAATGCCCAGCCACTGTGCCTAGCCTATATTATTTCAATTCAAAGCCCAGAACCCCGCTCTCAGCAATAGAATTCTTTTTCCATTTTCAGACACAATCCCAGCCTCACAGTGACTTTGCCCCCAGCCCCACAGGTGCCGTCGCAGACCGAGAACATATCCCTGCATTGCCGGGATTTTCAGGCGCAATCTTAGAGCCCCCACGTGCGCACTACACATCCTGTTCTAGTTTCAGTCACAAGCCCAGCCCCAGCATCCATGTCAGAGGCATAAAAGGGATGTGGCAGCAAGAACCCCACAGTCCCTGTGCCAGCCCTTCAGATCCTATGGAGTGTGCAGCCCCCTTTCCCAGCCCTGCAGTGATTACAGCAGCCGCCCTACAAATCCCCTTTCCCAGCCCCAGTGATTTCAGCTCTTCACCCACAAGCTTTATTTAACTGCCAGCTCTCTTCGTTAGCTCCAGCTGTGCCTTTCTCCATCTTCAGCGTGCAGGATCTTGGCCTTGGCTGCAGCTCTGCAACACTTCAGCTCGTGCCCCAGGGTGTCTAAGCCCACCCCAGAATCAATATCCCAGTTCTGAAGTGATTTCAGCTGCCACCCACCAATGCCCAGCCACTGTGCCTAGCCTATATTATTTCAATTCAAAGCCCAGAACCCCGCTCTCAGCAATAGAATTCTTTTTCCATTTTCAGACACAATCCCAGCCTCACAGTGACTTTGCCCCCAGCCCCACAGGTGCCGTCGCAGACCGAGAACATATCCCTGCATTGCCGGGATTTTCAGGCGCAATCTTAGAGCCCCCACGTGCGCACTACGCATCCTGTTCTAGTTTCAGTCACAAGCCCAGCCCCAGCATCCATGTCAGAGGCATAAAAGTGATGTGGCAGCAAGAACCCCACAGTCCCTGTGCCAGCCCTTCGGATCCTATGGAGTGTGCAGCCCCCTTTCCCAGCCCTGCACTTATTACAGCAGCCACCCTACAAATCCCCTTTCCCAGCCCCAGTGATTTCAGCTCTTCACCCACAAGCTTTATTTAACTGCCAGCTCTCTTCTTTAGCTCCAGCTGTGCCTTTCTCCATCTTCAGCGTGCAGGATCTTGGCCTTGGCTGCAGCTCTGCAACACTTCAGCTCGTGCCCCAGGGTGTCTAAGCCCACCCCAGAATCAATATCCCAGTTCTGAAGTGATTTCAGCTGCCACCCACCAATGCCCAGCCACTGTGCCTAGCCTGTATCATTTCAATTCAAAGCCCAGAACCCCGCTCTCAGCAATAGAATTCTTTTTCCATTTTCAGACACAATCCCAGCCTCACAGTGACTTTGCCCCCAGCCCCACAGGTGCCGTCGCAGACCGAGAACATATCCCTGCATTGCTGGGATTTTCAGGCGCAATCTTAGAGCCCCCACGTGCACACTACACATCCTGTTCTAGTTTCAGTCACAAGCCCAGCCCCAGCATCCATGTCAGAGGCATAAAAGGGATGTGGCAGCAAGAACCCCACAGTCCCTGTGCCAGCCCTTCAGATCCTATGGAGTGTGCAGCCCCCTTTCCCAGCCCTGCAGTGATTACAGCAGCCGCCCTACAAATCCCCTTTCCCAGCCCCAGTGATTTCAGCTCTTCACCCACAAGCTTTATTTAACTGCCAGCTCTCTTCGTTAGCTCCAGCTGTGCCTTTCTCCATCTTCAGCGTGCAGGATCTTGGCCTTGGCTGCAGCTCTGCAACACTTCAGCTCGTGTCCCAGGGTGTCTAAGCCCACCCCAGAATCAATATCCCAGTTCTGAAGTGATTTCAGCTGCCACCAACCAATGCCCAGCCACTGTGCCTACCCTGTATTATTTCAATTCAAAGCCCAGAACCCCGCTCTCAGCAATAGAATTCTTTTTCCATTTTCAGACACAATCCCAGCCTCACAGTGACTTTGCCCCCAGCCCCACAGGTGCCGTCGCAGACCGAGAACATATCCCTGCATTGCCGGGATTTTCAGGCGCAATCTTAGAGCCCCCACGTGCGCACTACGCATCCTGTTCTAGTTTCAGTCACAAGCCCAGCCCCAGCATCCATGTCAGAGGCATAAAAGTGATGTGGCAGCAAGAACCCCACAGTCCCTGTGCCAGCCCTTCGGATCCTATGGAGTGTGCAGCCCCCTTTCCCAGCCCTGCACTTATTAGAGCAGCCACCCTACAAATCCCCTTTCCCAGCCCCAGTGATTTCAGCTCTTCACCCACAAGCTTTATTTAACTGCCAGCTCTCTTCTTTAGCTCCAGCTGTGCCTTTCTCCATCTTCAGCGTGCAGGATCTTGGCCTTGGCTGCAGCTCTGCAACACTTCAGCTCGTGCCCCAGGGTGTCTAAGCCCACCCCAGAATCAATATCCCAGTTCTGAAGTGATTTCAGCTGCCACCCACCAATGCCCAGCCACTGTGCCTAGCCTGTATCATTTCAATTCAAAGCCCAGAACCCCGCTCTCAGCAATAGAATTCTTTTTCCATTTTCAGACACAATCCCAGCCTCACAGTGACTTTGCCCCCAGCCCCACAGGTGCCGTCGCAGACCGAGAACATATCCCTGCATTGCCGGGATTTTCAGGCGCAATCTTAGAGCCCCCATGTGCGCACTACACATCCTGTTCTAGTTTCAGTCACAAGCCCAGCCCCAGCATCCATGTCAGAGGCATAAAAGGGATGTGGCAGCAAGAACCCCACAGTCCCTGTGCCAGCCCTTCGGATCCTATGGAGTGTGCAGCCCCCTTTCCCAGCCCTGCAGTGATTACAGCAGCCGCCCTACAAATCCCCTTTCCCAGCCCCAGTGATTTCAGCTCTTCACCCACAAGCTTTATTTAACTGCCAGCTCTCTTCTTTAGCTCCAGCTGTGCCTTTCTCCATCTTCAGCGTGCAGGATCTTGGCCTTGGCTGCAGCTCTGCAACACTTCAGCTCGTGCCCCAGGGTGTCTAAGCCCACCCCAGAATCAATATCCCAGTTCTGAAGTGATTTCAGCTGCCACCCACCAATGTCCAGCCACTGTGCCTAGCCTGTATCATTTCAATTCAAAGCCCAGAACCCCGCTCTCAGCAATATAATTCTTTTTCCATTTTCAGACACAATCCCAGCCTCAAAGTGACTTTGCCCCCAGCCCCACAGGTGCCGTCGCAGACCGAGAACATATCCCTGCATTGCCGGGATTTTCAGGCGCAATCTTAGAGCCCCCACGTGCGCACTACACATCCTGTTCTAGTTTCAGTCACAAGCCCAGCCCCAGCATCCATGTCAGAGGCATAAAAGGGATGTGGCAGCAAGAACCCCACAGTCCCTGTGCCAGCCCTTCGGATCCTATGGAGTGTGCAGCCCCCTTTCCCAGCCCTGCAGTGATTACAGCAGCCGCCCTACAAATCCCCTTTCCCAGCCCCAGTGATTTCAGCTCTTCACCCACAAGCTTTATTTAACTGCCAGCTCTCTTCGTTAGCTCCAGCTGTGCCTTTCTCCATCTTCAGCGTGCAGGATCTTGGCCTTGGCTGCAGCTCTGCAACACTTCAGCTCGTGCCCCAGGGTGTCTAAGCCCACCCCAGAATCAATATCCCAGTTCTGAAGTGATTTCAGCTGCCACCCACCAATGCCCAGCCACTGTGCCTAGCCTGTATCATTTCAATTCAAAGCCCAGAACCCCGCTCTCAGCAATATAATTCTTTTTCCATTTTCAGACACAATCCCAGCCTCACAGTGACTTTGCCCCCAGCCCCACAGGTGCCGTCGCAGACCGAGAACATATCCCTGCATTGCCGGGATTTTCAGGCGCAATCTTAGAGCCCCCACGTGCGCACTACACATCCTGTTCTAGTTTCAGTCACAAGCCCAGCCCCAGCATCCATGTCAGAGGCATAAAAGGGATGTGGCAGCAAGAACCCCACAGTCCCTGTGCCAGCCCTTCGGATCCTATGGAGTGTGCAGCCCCCTTTCCCAGCCCTGCAGTGATTACAGCAGCCGCCCTACAAATCCCCTTTCCCAGCCCCAGTGATTTCAGCTCTTCACCCACAAGCTTTATTTAACTGCCAGCTCTCTTCGTTAGCTCCAGCTGTGCCTTTCTCCATCTTCAGCGTGCAGGATCTTGGCCTTGGCTGCAGCTCTGCAACACTTCAGCTCGTGCCCCAGGGTGTCTAAGCCCACCCCAGAATCAATATCCCAGTTCTGAAGTGATTTCAGCTGCCACCCACCAATGCCCAGCCACTGTGCCTAGCCTGTATCATTTCAATTCAAAGCCCAGAACCCCGCTCTCAGCAATAGAATTCTTTTTCCATTTTCAGACACAATCCCAGCCTCACAGTGACTTTGCCCCCAGCCCCACAGGTGCCGTCGCAGACCGAGAACATATCCCTGCATTGCCGGGATTTTCAGGCGCAATCTTAGAGCCCCCACGTGCGCACTACACATCCTGTTCTAGTTTCAGTCACAAGCCCAGCCCCAGCATCCATGTCAGAGGCATAAAAGGGATGTGGCAGCAAGAACCCCACAGTCCCTGTGCCAGCCCTTCGGATCCTATGGAGTGTGCAGCCCCCTTTCCCAGCCCTGCAGTGATTACAGCAGCCGCCCTACAAATCCCCTTTCCCAGCCCCAGTGATTTCAGCTCTTCACCCACAAGCTTTATTTAACTGCCAGCTCTCTTCGTTAGCTCCAGCTGTGCCTTTCTCCATCTTCAGCGTGCAGGATCTTGGCCTTGGCTGCAGCTCTGCAACACTTCAGCTCGTGCCCCAGGGTGTCTAAGCCCACCCCAGAATCAATATCCCAGTTCTGAAGTGATTTCAGCTGCCACCCACCAATGCCCAGCCACTGTGCCTAGCCTATATTATTTCAATTCAAAGCCCAGAACCCCGCTCTCAGCAATAGAATTCTTTTTCCATTTTCAGACACAATCCCAGCCTCACAGTGACTTTGCCCCCAGCCCCACAGGTGCCGTCGCAGACCGAGAACATATCACTGATTTGCCGGGATTTTCAGGCGCAATCTTAGAGCCCCCATGTGCGCACTACACATCCTGTTCTAGTTTCAGTCACAAGCCCAGCCCCAGCATCCATGTCAGAGGCATAAAAGGGATGTGGCAGCAAGAACCTCACAGTCCCTGTGCCAGCCCTTCGGATCCTATGGAGTGTGCAGCCCCCTTTCGCAGCCCTGCAGTGATTACAGCAGCCGCCCTACAAATCCCCTTTCCCAGCCCCAGTGATTTCAGCTCTTCACCCACAAGCTTTATTTAACTGCCAGCTCTCTTCGTTAGCTCCAGCTGTGCCTTTCTCCATCTTCAGCGTGCAGGATCTTGGCCTTGGCTGCAGCTCTGCAACACTTCAGCTCGTGCCCCAGGGTGTCTAAGCCCACCCCAGAATCAATATCCCAGTTCTGAAGTGATTTCAGCTGCCACCCACCAATGCCCAGCCACTGTGCCTAGCCTGTATCATTTCAATTCAAAGCCCAGAACCCCGCTCTCAGCAATAGAATTCTTTTTCCATTTTCAGACACAATCCCAGCCTCACAGTGACTTTGCCCCCAGCCCCACAGGTGCCGTCGCAGACCGAGAACATATCCCTGCATTGCCGGGATTTTCAGGCGCAATCTTAGAGCCCCCACGTGCGCACTACACATCCTGTTCTAGTTTCAGTCACAAGCCCAGCCCCAGCATCCATGTCAGAGGCATAAAAGGGATGTGGCAGCAAGAACCCCACAGTCCCTGTGCCAGCCCTTCGGATCCTATGGAGTGTGCAGCCCCCTTTCCCAGCCCTGCAGTGATTACAGCAGCCGCCCTACAAATCCCCTTTCCCAGCCCCAGTGATTTCAGCTCTTCACCCACAAGCTTTATTTAACTGCCAGCTCTCTTCGTTAGCTCCAGCTGTGCCTTTCTCCATCTTCAGCGTGCAGGATCTTGGCCTTGGCTCCAGCTCTGCAACACTTCAGCTCGTGCCCCAGGGTGTCTAAGCCCACCCCAGAATCAATATCCCAGTTCTGAAGTGATTTCAGCTGCCACCCACCAATGCCCAGCCACTGTGCCTAGCCTATATTATTTCAATTCAAAGCCCAGAACCCCGCTCTCAGCAATAGAATTCTTTTTCCATTTTCAGACACAATCCCAGCCTCACAGTGACTTTGCCCCCAGCCCCACAGGTGCCGTCGCAGACCGAGAACATATCCCTGCATTGCCGGGATTTTCAGGCGCAATCTTAGAGCCCCCACGTGCGCACTACACATCCTGTTCTAGTTTCAGTCACAAGCCCAGCCCCAGCATCCATGTCAGAGGCATAAAAGGGATGTGGCAGCAAGAACTCCACAGTCCCTGTGCCAGCCCTTCAGATCCTATGGAGTGTGCAGCCCCCTTTCCCAGCCCTGCAGTGATTACAGCAGCCGCCCTACAAATCCCCTTTCCCAGCCCCAGTGATTTCAGCTCTTCACCCACAAGCTTTATTTAACTGCCAGCTCTCTTCGTTAGCTCCAGCTGTGCCTTTCTCCATCTTCAGCGTGCAGGATCTTGGCCTTGGCTGCAGCTCTGCAACACTTCAGCTCGTGCCCCAGGGTGTCTAAGCCCACCCCAGAATCAATATCCCAGTTCTGAAGTGATTTCAGCTGCCACCCACCAATGCCCAGCCACTGTGCCTAGCCTATATTATTTCAATTCAAAGCCCAGAACCCCGCTCTCAGCAATAGAATTCTTTTTCCATTTTCAGACACAAACCCAGCCTCACAGTGACTTTGCCCCCAGCCCCACAGGTGCCGTCGCAGACCGAGAACATATCACTGATTTGCCGGGATTTTCAGGCGCAATGTTAGAGCCCCCATGTGCACACTACACATCCTGTTCTAGTTTCAGTCACAAGCCCAGCCCCAGCATCCATGTCAGAGGCATAAAAGGGATGTGGCAGCAAGAACCCCACAGTCCCTGTGCCAGCCCTTCGGATCCTATGGAGTGTGCAGCCCCCTTTCCCAGCCCTGCAGTGATTACAGCAGTCGCCCTACAAATCCCCTTTCCCAGCCCCAGTGATTTCAGCTCTTCACCCACAAGCTTTATTTAACTGCCAGCTCTCTTCGTTAGCTCCAGCTGTGCCTTTCTCCATCTTCAGCGTGCAGGATCTTGGCCTTGGCTGCAGCTCTGCAACACTTCAGCTCGTGCCCCAGGGTGTCTAAGCCCACCCCAGAATCAATATCCCAGTTCTGAAGTGATTTCAGCTGCCACCCACCAATGCCCAGCCACTGTGCCTAGCCTGTATCATTTCAATTCAAAGCCCAGAACCCCGCTCTCAGCAATAGAATTCTTTTTCCATTTTCAGACACAATCCCAGCCTCACAGTGACTTTGCCCCCAGCCCCACAGGTGCCGTCGCAGACCGAGAACATATCCCTGCATTGCCGGGATTTTCAGGCGCAATCTTAGAGCCCCCACGTGCGCACTACACATCCTGTTCTAGTTTCAGTCACAAGCCCAGCCCCAGCATCCATGTCAGAGGCATAAAAGGGATGTGGCAGCAAGAACCCCACAGTCCCTGTGCCAGCCCTTCGGATCCTATGGAGTGTGCAGCCCCCTTTCCCAGCCCTGCAGTGATTACAGCAGCCGCCCTACAAATCCCCTTTCCCAGCCCCAGTGATTTCAGCTCTTCACCCACAAGCTTTATTTAACTGCCAGCTCTCTTCGTTAGCTCCAGCTGTGCCTTTCTCCATCTTCAGCGTGCAGGATCTTGGCCTTGGCTGCAGCTCTGCAACACTTCAGCTCGTGCCCCAGGGTGTCTAAGCCCACCCCAGAATCAATATCCCAGTTCTGAAGTGATTTCAGCTGCCACCCACCAATGCCCAGCCACTGTGCCTAGCCTGTATCATTTCAATTCAAAGCCCAGAACCCCGCTCTCAGCAATAGAATTCTTTTTCCATTTTCAGACACAATCCCAGCCTCACAGTGACTTTGCCCCCAGCCCCACAGGTGCCGTCGCAGACCGAGAACATATCCCTGCATTGCCGGGATTTTCAGGCGCAATCTTAGAGCCCCCACGTGCGCACTACACATCCTGTTCTAGTTTCAGTCACAAGCCCAGCCCCAGCATCCATGTCAGAGGCATAAAAGGGATGTGGCAGCAAGAACCCCACAGTCCCTGTGCCAGCCCTTCGGATCCTATGGAGTGTGCAGCCCCCTTTCCCAGCCCTGCAGTGATTACAGCAGCCGCCCTACAAATCCCCTTTCCCAGCCCCAGTGATTTCAGCTCTTCACCCACAAGCTTTATTTAACTGCCAGCTCTCTTCGTTAGCTCCAGCTGTGCCTTTCTCCATCTTCAGCGTGCAGGATCTTGGCCTTGGCTGCAGCTCTGCAACACTTCAGCTCGTGCCCCAGGGTGTCTAAGCCCACCCCAGAATCAATATCCCAGTTCTGAAGTGATTTCAGCTGCCACCCACCAATGCCCAGCCACTGTGCCTAGCCTGTATCATTTCAATTCAAAGCCCAGAACCCCGCTCTCAGCAATAGAATTCTTTTTCCATTTTCAGACACAATCCCAGCCTCACAGTGACTTTGCCCCCAGCCCCACAGGTGCCGTCGCAGACCGAGAACATATCCCTGCATTGCCGGGATTTTCAGGCGCAATCTTAGAGCCCCCACGTGCGCACTACACATCCTGTTCTAGTTTCAGTCACAAGCCCAGCCCCAGCATCCATGTCAGAGGCATAAAAGGGATGTGGCAGCAAGAACCCCACAGTCCCTGTGCCAGCCCTTCGGATCCTATGGAGTGTGCAGCCCCCTTTCCCAGCCCTGCAGTGATTACAGCAGTCGCCCTACAAATCCCCTTTCCCAGCCCCAGTGATTTCAGCTCTTCACCCACAAGCTTTATTTCACTGCCATCTCTTCCGTTTCACTTCCTCCTCAACACCTTCCCAGCAGTGCTACGTAACACTGCTTCTGGCTCTCAGGGCAGGATCTTTGCTTTTGCTTTAGCTCTGTATGGTTTCAGTTCAGCTCTTGAGCCCATATTCCTGCCCCATCCTAACCATCCCTCCCCCAGTAACTGCTCTACACTCTCTATCAGAGCCCTTGAAGCAATTTCAGCTCCAGCCATGCAATTCCCATCCCAGCTCCATATTCCCTATCCCAGCTGCACAGGGGTTTTACCCCGAACCCTACCACATTTCTGTGTCCTCCGGCTCTGCTGCCTCAGCTCCAGCTCCTCAGCTTCCTACTGCCTGCATCTAAAAGCTGCTCCTGCTTCTCACTGCTGCTTGGAGCTGTTGATAAGGGCAGAAATCAGTTACTTTCATAATGTCAATGCCTCTTGCAGCTATCCCACCCACCCTAATGGGATCCCAACTTTAGGGACCCTTGAGCCCTGAAGCCAAACATCTACCTTCCCCCACAGCCTGGGTTTCAGCCGAGCACCTCCCCAAAGGCCCCCTCACCTCCCCCAGGCAGCCCCAGGGGCTGGGAATAGCCACCGGGCCCCTGCTCCCACATCCCAATAGGTGCCCTTGTGCTGCTGCGTGGGCCCTGGAACCCTCCGAGCCCCCACATCCTCAGCCTCTGCTTGGTACCACGGGGCAGGAGCTGGGAACCCCCAGGCATCTCCTGCAGGCCCTGCACTGCGGCTCCATGCCCCTCTCCCAGGGCATTTATCCAACTCCAGCCCCAGCATTTCCACTGCTCCACATTGTTTCGGGCTTGACTCGTGCCAAAGTCCTTATTCCACACCCTGAGCCTTTATGTCTCCGGTGACCTCACAACCCGTGATTCAGCCCCAGCCGCACAACCCTTACTAAATCAAAATCGGAAAAAGAAAACAAACAGAAACAAATTAAACTTAATAAAACGAACAAAACAATGAAGTAATGCAATATAGATAAAATTATTAAGTAAAATCAAAATCAAATAGTAAGAAAGCAAACAACCGGCTTTATTCCCAGTATTCTCAATGTTACTTTAAATCCAGAAAGCGCGAAAGGGCTACTCCCCAGTGACAGCAGCCGGTCCCCCCTGCGCCACGCCAGGCCCCGCACCAGCCTCTGGCCGCCCGAGCCGGGCAGGGCGCGGCGCAAACAACTGGACACCGCCGGCCCCCGGACGCCGCCGCAGGCAGACGCGGGAGTCGCGTGCGTGCTCACCAGCGCTCCTCGGATCGGCAGCCGCGGGGGACCCGTCCCGGCGCAGCGGCGCTCCTCCTCGGAACGCGCTTCCGCAGCTCCCGTCGCCTCCAGCCCCGCCGCCGAACTGACGCCCCCGCCTCCCCCACGCGCGCTACTTATGCCTCAGAGCCGGGCCAGCCAGCCAATCACAACCCGAGGCAGCGCCGGCCCCACCAATCCGAGCCCGCCCATTCCCGCCGCGCTCGGCTCGCGACCACCCCGCGCTCCCCTCACGCGCCGCTCCCGCCGCCGCCATTGCAGGGGCCGGGTCCGCCCGCTCCCCGCCGTCAGCCCGTTTCCCTGGGAGAAATCCCGGCCGGCGCCTGACGGGGAGCTCCCGCCCGCCCTTCCCGGCCCCAGCGCCTGCCGAGGTTGCGGCAGCAGGGATAGCGCTCCGCCGGCTCCCAAAGCGGCGCCGGGAGCGGCGCCTCAAGCGCACGGGGGAGCGGGGCCAGGCTGAGGAGTCGGGCCGCGACTGAGCGGGCCGAAATCGCAGGAACCGCGCCCGGATTGGAAGGGCGGCCGGGATTGGACAGGGCGGAGAAAGGCGGGCCGGGATTGGCGGGGCTCGGGAGCTGCGCGGCCGGGCCCGTGGCAGCATGGGGCGGAGCCCGCGCTGCTCGAAGGGCCCGCGGGCGCCCCGGGTCCCGCTCGGAGACCCCCTGTCCCCTTCTCGGCCCGTGCTCGTGCCCGGCTCCCGGCGAAAAGGGCCCCGCAGAGCCCGAACTGCAGCCGCCCGTCGGCACTCGGGGCAGGGGAGAGGCGCAGCCCGGCATTGGTTCCGGGCGGCAAAGGCGGACTCCGCGCTAGCAGCTCGGATCGGGGAGCGGCGGCGACGCGGCGGGGAGGCGACTCGGTGGCGGGGAGTGGGGAGGGCGCGCAAAAACAGTGAAGTGCCCGCGTCCCCCTGCCCGCCCTCCGCCTGTTGCGAGCCCGCTGCTCACCCTCTTTCTCCCGACACAGTCGTCGGATGCTATAGAGGGGACAATAATATTGACGTTCACATTCATAGATCAGCTTTTTGCAGCACAAGTATTTCGATATGGTACAACTTACTTTTAACTGCTTTGTATAGTATAATTTTTATAATAAAACCCCTACCTACTACCAAATAGAAAATAAAAATCCCCTTTATTCTAGACTATATTTAATTATTTCTATATTTCTATTTTTGATTTTTACAAGTACTTATCTATCACAACATATTGAGGTACTATATTTCGATATATAGTATTTATGACACGTAATGTGTTATAATAAGACACATACAGTAAAATACGCATTACGTACTGTATTGATTCCTATTGTTTTGTAGTATTCATATATCCACACATATTAATTATACATTTCTAGATGGATATTTATATTATATAAACATATAAAATACTCTACAGCAAACAATATAATACCTAATAGTAATGGATAGCATTATTTATGTTACATGTTTAATTTATAGGTTTGCCGTTTATATTTAAAATTGAAGTTTTATATTCCCATTTTCATGTTTATGCATTTGTTTTGTTTCATTAGAGTTCTAGTTAAAACACTGCAGTTATAATCGAATTCCTAAAAATAAAATGCCAAAACAAACAGCATCAAATTCCCACCAGTACCGTCCAAAAAATTCAGAAAGGCTCCACCAGCCAGCCAACTACCAGCAAAAAAACCCGCACTACACTCCTTTTACTAGCAGCTCTTATCACGTCACAAAAACGAAACAAACATTTTAAAAAAGACAGATAGAAACCCACACAGCAAATCACAAAAACCACTAAAAAGAAAAGAAAACGCCAACTAACTTACCATACTCCAAAACCATACAAGAGACCCCCAACGTTTCTAAAAAAAATAATAACCAAAACTCTACCACTACGCTAACTCATAAAGAGAACCCAATGCTCTATAAAATTAACTAAAAAACCCCACCAAATCATTACAGATATTAAAAAATCGGAACCACGAAGAAACAAAAAAATCACCACCAAATAAAATAAATACCTAAAGAGATCCACCACGGAAATGCCCATGTTCCCAAAAATAAAACTAATTAAAAAAACCAACAACCAAATACATCAAACTACAAAAAAAAAAAAAATTAAATTAACAACAACAAAATAGGTATTCCTAACTCAAGAAACAAAAATTGCCTCAAACCATCAAAACACAAATACCACCTAGAAAAAAAAAACACGTCGCCAAAAGAGCAATGTAACCACAAACAATATTTCCCAAATTCTCTCCAACAATAAAACATACACGGCAACCAAATAAGCCAAATGAACGAAATCCCTATAATATAATAAACAAGAATGCAATCATCAATATTAAAAAAACCTCACCGATTAACTCCAGGACACTCCCCTCAAGCCCACCAAAACAAATACTACGCACTCGCTCGAATAAAAGCCTCCACAACCGTATTAAAAACCTACCCTCTACTACATGCTACGACCCAGAAAAAACATTGGAAGCCTTTAAAAACACATCCTTTAAAAACATATGAACCGATCAAAAAGAAATCCAACAACACTCCACCCAAAAACAAAAACCGTGCCACGAGCACCCGAAGCAAGAACCGTAACAACCAAGAAGCGCCCGGGGCCCTTCTCCTACAGCGACGCCGATCAAAAGCCACCGATCCCAGGAGCTCCTCAGGAGCGCCTCAAAGCCACCGCAGCGAGGGAGGCTGGAAGATGCGGAGCCGCGCTCCCGGCCCCGGGCGCAGCGCGGCTCCGGCAGGAAAGCGGCTCCTCCGGCAGGCAGAGGCGGCGCCGCGCCGGCAGACCCCCGCCCGCTGCCCCCGGCCCGGCGGGGCCGGCACCGGGCCCGGGGGGCCCCGGCGGCGCCCGAGCCCCGCGCCCGGAGCGGACGGAGCGGCGGCACCGGCCGGCACCGGCCCCGGCCGCCCTCGGCCCGCGGAGCCGCCTCCAGCCCTCCCCTCACTCACAGACACCGCCCCGCTCGCCGCTCGCTCCCGCCCCTCGCCCCTCCCGCCGCTTCGGCCGGGCTCCGGCTGGGGGGCTGCAGTACCGCCCTGTGCCCACAAGGCGGCAGCACTTGTCCAGAGGGTCCGCGACACGATGGCGGCCCGTGGGGACCTTGACGGAGAGAGGCGTTTTTCGCCCATGCCTGTCGGCTCCCGCCAAAAACCCGCACGCTCGCGGTGCTGCTGACCCCACAGCCCGTGTGCACGGCACCAGAACCGCCGCGGAAAATCCCGTCGGGGGGCGCCGGCGGTGCGCGCAATTCAGGCAGTGTAAAAAACAGACACGGGTCCTCGACTTTCAACGTCCTCGTTTTCGCGCCCTCTCGAGAAGGTCAAGCGAGGCCGCGCCACGCCACTCCCAAGATGGCGGCCGCGGGCGGCGGGCTGCAGTACCGCTCTCTGCCCACACGGCGGCAGCACCGCGCCGTCCCCGCCGGCACGGCCTCGGCAGCGAACGCCCCAAAGCGTCCGCGCGGGAAAGAACGGAACAAAAAGCCTGCCTGCGACCCGATAGGAACCGAAAGAAAAAAGCTTTCCTCTTAAACTGCATTGCAACAAGGCTTGGTTTTATATTTTTCAGATTTATACTCACAGTCGGATTGGTAATGGATATTGATGGAAAATTGTATTTTTATCATTTCTTACATTTATTCCTATTAGATTTTATTACATTTTATTTTTTTATACATATCTTATTAGATTGCTTATATATTTCTATAGTTAGATTTAGATTTCTAAAAGGTTTATATTGCTTAAAAAAAAACCCTGCCTCTATCCAAGTAAAAATCTTTTAAACAAAACCCTTTATTTAAACTCCATTTAAATGTATCTCTATTTTTCGCATTTATATTCAAATGTATATTTTAAATGTAGATTGAAGTATGATGCTATCTATAGTCTCTCTCTTCCTAATACTCATTTTTATTTCTATTTTATATTTCTATATATACACCTGTAGACATTGATTATATATTTCCATATTTAGAATGATATCAAACTAAAATATATATTCATATCTTTTCCATTAAAGCCCTGCCTCCAACCAAATAAAAACAAAAAAAGCCCTTTCTTTAAACGATTTTCGAATATTTTTATATTTTTTTCATCATTATAGTCACATTTGAACTTCTACTTTATATAGATGTATTTATAAATATATTTTATATATATATAATAAGGTAGCGAGATAGATAAATTATTTTTTAAATTCTATTTCGTACACACTGCTAATACTTATATTTACTTACCTTTGAATTTTCATATAGATCTTAACGTATTTAGGATATATTTCTATACAAAGACTTCTAATTTTATTTTATTTCTAGTCATAATTTTAATAATAAAACCCCTACCTACTACCAAATCGAAAATAAAAATCCCCTTTATTCTAAATTATATTTAAATATTTCTATACTTCTATTTTTGATTTTTACAAGTACTCATCTATTCTATCACAACATATTGAGGTACTATATTTCGATATACAGTATTTATGACATGAAATGCGTTATAATAAGACACATACAGTAAAATACGCATTAGGTACTGTATTGATTCCTATTGTTTTGTAATATTCATATATCCACATGTATTAATTATACATTTCTGTATGGACATTTAAGTTTATAATCGATATTTATATGCATATAAACATATAAAATACTCCATATCAAACAAGGTTATACCTAATTGTAATGGACAGCATTATTTATGTTACATGTTTAATGTATATGTTTTCCATTTACATTTAAAATTGAAGTTTCATATTCCCATTATCATGTTTATGCATGTGTTCTATTTCATCAGAGTTATAGTTAAAACACTGCAGTTATAATCGAATTCCTAAAAATAAAATGCCAAAACAAACAGCATCAAATTCTCACCAATACCGTCCAAAAAATTCAGAAAGGCTCCACCAGCCAAACAACTACCAGCAAAAAAAAACCCGCACTACACTCCTTTTACTAGCAGCTCTTATCACGTCACAAAAACGAAACAAACATTTTAAAAAAGACAGATAGAAACCCACACAGCAAATCACAAAAACCACTCTAAAGGAAAAAAAAAAAGCCAACTAACTTACCATACTCCAAACCATACAAGAGACTCCCAACGATTCTAAAAAAAATAATAACCAAAACTCTACCACTACTTTAACTCATAAAGAGAACCCAATGCTCTATAAAATTAACTAAAAAAAACCCACCAAATAATTACAGATATAAAAATATGGGAACCACGAAGAAACAAAAAATTCACCCCCCAAATAAAATAAACACCTAAAGAGATCCACCATGGAAATGCCCATGCTCCCAAAAATAAAACCAATAAAAACAACAACCAAACACATCAAACAACAACAAAAAAAAATTAAATTAACAACAACAAAATAAGTATTCCTAACTCAAGAAACAAAAATTGCCTCAAACCATCAAAACACAAATACCACCTAGAAAGAAACACGTCGCCAAAAGAGATATGTAACCACAAACAATATCTCCCAAGTTCTCTGCAACAATGAAACATACACGGCAATCAAATAAGCCAAACGAATGAAACCCCTATAGTGTAATAAACAAGAATGCATTCATCAATATTAAAAAAAACCTCACCGATTAACTCCAGGGCACTCCCTCAAGCCCAGCAAAACAAATACTACGCCCTCGCGCTAATAAAAGCCTCCACAACCGAATTGAAAAACGACCCTCTACTCCATGCTCCGACCCATAAAAACCAGTGTAAACCTTTAGAAACGCATCCTTAAAAAACCTAAGAACCGATCAAAAATAAATCCAACAACAACACTCAACCCAAAAACAAAAACCGTGCCACGAGCACCCGAAGCAAGAACCGTAACAACCAAGAAGCGCCCGGGGCCCTTCTCCTACAGCGACGCCGATCAAAAGCCACCGATCCCAGGAGCTCCTCAGGAGCGCCTCAAAAGCAGCGCAGCGAGGGAGGCTGGAAGATGCGGAGCCGCGCTCCCGGCCCCGGGCGCAGCGCGGCTCCGGCAGGAAAGCGGCTCCTCCGGCAGGCAGAGGCGGCGCCGCGCCGGCAGACCCCCGCCCGCTGCCCCCGGCCCGGCGGGGCCGGCACCGGGCCCGGGGGGCCCCGGCGGCGCCCGAGCCCCGCGCCCGGAGCGGACGGAGCGGCGGCACCGGCCGGCACCGGCCCCGCCCGCGCCGCCTCCCCCGCCCGCCGGCCCGGCCAAAGCTCCGCTCGGCTCCGCACGGCTCGCACCGGCGCGGCTCCGGCGGGCCCGCGGCAGCCCAGCCGCGCCCAGCTCCCCTTCCGCCCCGGCCAGCCCCGGCACTGCCGGCAGGGCTCCGCGCCGCACCCTTCGCTGCCGGGCCGGGGGCAGAAGAAGCGCCCCGAATGCAGCGGCACAGCCCGACCCCCGCCCTGCCAGCGCTGCCACGGCTGCAGCTCCCTTCCTCTGAAGCCCCGACTCTGACGCCACGCTCCGGCGCTCACCTCACCCCAACAAGGGAAAAGAAACGTAGGCTTCCCTTCAATCGCGTCCTCTAGAAGAGAAGAAAAGAAGCGCCTTGCCTCAAACCATGGCAAAAGGGGGCTTTTTACCTCAGTCCAAACCCCTTAAAAGGGGGGACAACAGGACTGCCCCCTCCAATTCAACCTCAGGATGACGAAATTTCAAAGGGAAAGGGGAAAAGTCCCCGTTATAAAAGCGCACCGGCTCACCTGCTCGGCTGCTGCTTCTCGGCACAAAGGTTTGTCCCTCAGCTCCTCCTTTGAGCAATGCTTCACGTGCCCAAGTGTGTATCCAGGGGATTCCCCGGACCCTGTCCGAAGCGCCCACCGTCCTTCCAGGAGACAGCCCCGGGAGCCCCCCAAAAACTCCTCTCCTCCAGCAGCTCCGTGCAAAAGCCAGCAAAGACAAACCCTCGCCCTAAAATAACCTCCCCCCGGCAGGAGCCGCCCCTCCTCCTCATCCTCACAGCTCACACCTGGGGCTGCTCTGAGCCCTCATCATCCTCACATCAGCTCACACCTGCCGCTGTTGCCACCCTCCAACAGCGTCTCTCCATCTCCAGCACACAGCCCACTTCTCACAGACACTGATCCATTGGAAATCTGCTACGGGTGTTGTCTTTTCTTAATCCATCTGGGTACACGATTAAAGCACGTACATGCATTGATGGTCATTGAGAGAAAGCTTTCCCCTGGAGAAAACAGTCCTTTTGCTGGCACACTTTGATACACCTTCGCAAAAAGCAGAATCAGCACCAATTCCTAAGACCCCTGCCGAGGAACTCAGCCCTCCTTGGGACACCCAAAGCAGCAGACCTCGAAAAAGGAGGGGAAAAGTCAAGCTTGGAGGGGAAAAAGAGGATAGAAGTACAGCAGCCTTTAAAAATGCCTGCACGGAGCAATAGTGGGAACCAGTCACATTTCTTCCTTCCTTGCTTTCTGTGATGACATAAATAGGAAGTAAGAACACGTTAAACAAAAGGCAGAGCTAGGATTTGACAGGTCTTTATTTTGGCAGGCTGCATGGCAAACGCCTCTTCCAGGACTGCGACACGTTTTGGGGAATAGCTGAGAACGGAGGCAAAAGGTGCCGGGAGACCTTTCTGTTCCCTTCAGCCCCTTGCTCCGCTGGTTTCAGGGCACTCGCTTGGTTCGTTCCTAGAGAAAAACGCTAGGGCATGATTTTCAAAACTACTGCCCGTCCCCAGTCAGAGTTTCCTACATTCGTGGGTACAAATGAGTGGATAGAGAGAGGGCTTCTTTCCAAATGAGTTTAGCCATAGATTCCTGTTCTTTACCAATAGCTATAAAAACGAAACACTTGCCAGGTTTTGGTATTCTACACACACCCCTCCCTGGGAATTTTGGGGCAGCTTTGGGTCCCTCTGCGGGACGGCACCCAGCGTGACCCCCTCCCCTCATTCGCCACCCACCCGCTCCTCCACCGCAGTGTGCGTCCCTCTCCTGGGGACCTTGGGGTGCCCCAAATGCCATCAGAGCCCCGAGGCTTCAGCCCCTAACCCTGACCCCCGAAGAAGGCACAGGGCGAATCAAACTGCCCCGGACAGCAGCCCAGCACTCCCTTCCAGCCCTTCCCACACCTCCATCCCCCCAGAAAGGGACTCCGCCGCAACAAGAAAGGTGGGGGCAGCCCCCAGAAGGCTCGAAGCTCCCGCCCCGCCTCGCTGTCGCGGGCCAGGGGCAGAAAGAGGGAGCGGCAGAGGCGGCGGGGACGCGGCACGGCCGGCACGGCACGGAGCGGGGACCGCTCGCAGCGCGATGCCGGCGGAGCCGCAGGTCCGGCAGCGCCGGGGCGGGGTCCGAGCGGCGCGGGGGATCCGCCGAGAGCTCCGGCCCCGTGCGGGGACTCCCGCAAGGCCCGGGGGGCGCCGGGCTCCGGCCCTCGGGGCTTTATTCTCCGGCGCCCCGAGCCCCGCGGCTGCGGGGGAAAGAAGCGAAGGGGCGACGGGAAGAGAGGAGGGAGAGCGGGACATGCGAAAGGGCGGGGAGGGAGGTCGGGCTGCGGAGGAAAGCGGGCGGGGAAGGGAAAGGCCGGCAGGGCAGCAAGAGGGACGGGGCACAGAGGAGGGAGAGAGGGGGAATGGAACGGAGCAGCGGGGCAGGGACAGGACAGGACAGGAAGGAGCCGGGTTTGGGGGGGACACGGAAACGGGGGAAAGAGAGGGTACACTCAGGGGAATACGGGCAGGAGGATGGAGCGGGAGAGAGAGGGACAGGAGGGGATCCTCCCGGCGCCCCGGCCCCGCCCCAGCGCCCCGCCCGGCCCGGGCTGCTGCGCTCGGCAGAGCTCGACTCCGTTCGGCTGCACTCGGCTCCTCGGCCAGCTTCGGCTACTTTCGGCCACGCTCGGCTATTTCCGGCCGCATTCGCCTCCATTCGCCTCTTCGGCAAAGCTCGGCTCGCCTCGGCTGAACTCGGCAAAGCTCGGCTCCGCTCGCCTCCTCGGCCCCTTTCGGCCGCTTTCGCCCACGCTCGCCTAGTCCCGCCCGCACCCGCCTCCATTCGCCCATTCCCACAGCTCGGCTCCCTCCGCCCGGCCCCGGCTCCCTCCGGCTCACACATTTCCTCAGGGCACCTCAGCACAGGGCACACAAACTGCAGCCCCTAAAGGCTTGCGGCTCTTTCAACACACACACTTGTAACTCAGCTCTGGGGACAGAGCTGATGGCCCCTTTAGGACAAGAACAGTTGCACGTAAAAGCAATTCCCTCATTTTAAATCTCCTTTTTATTGAACCCCCCCTAAATCCCATCCACATCACAAGGAACGTGCAGCTCCGGTGACGCTATTTGTACAAAGGCCCTGGGGCAGCACACAGCCGGGATTCCACGGAAGAAAGCCCGGTTTGCATTGCAGAGGTTCTCGCTCCGGCACTGCCTGTTTGCAGCTGGGCTCCGCTCCCCTCACGGCCACATCCCCGAACGATGTGCCAGATTTCCCAGAGAGCTCCCAGTAAAACTCAGCTACAGTCACTGAGCAGAAAATCCTTTGGGCTTTAGTTCCACCTCTCACCTGTTCCGAGCGCTGGGAACGCGGGTTTTGGTCCCACATCGCAGCAGCAGGGATGGATTAGGGTTTTGTTTTGGTTTGGTTTGTGGTTTTTTTGTGTGCGTGTGTTTGTTTTTTTTTTTTAATTAAAAAAAGGGTAATAAAAACAAACCATGTCTGACATAAATGTCCTGAAGTGCCATTCAAGCTTTTTAAACCCAAGCAAACCGTCCTAATTCCCTAGCCCAGTCTTCTATTCATACTGGCTACTTACACCCCAGTGTAGGAAGCTCTGCAGCCTTCTTCTCCTGTCCTGTATTAGGCAGAGGATGGATATGAAGGGCACACGCATGCAGTCTTTTTGGTTCTTCAAAAAGATAAAAATGCCTGTAATAAAAATTACAGAAGTAATATTGTCTCTCAAAGTGTTCCAGAAAAGGGAAATTGGAGCTTTACCGTCCCACTGAGAGATGTTGAATAAAATCTTCCCCCTGAGTTTGCACCCAGTAATAAAATACTGATTTTTTTTTTTTGACCAGACAAGGTAGGTCTATAGGAGAACAGCTCAGGAGGCTCTCATGGCTCACGGCAATGAGGATGGAGCAGGGCAGAACGTTAAAGGTGAAGTGTCAGTCCCCTGAATTAATGCCCTGATGGAGCCAATTTTTTTGCTAAGAGACATAACAGATCCTTCCCTTTGTTCCCCAGTTTCCAAGTCACCTGTAATTCGTTACCTGCACCAACCCGCCGCAGCTAAGTGACAAATCCAGCTCCTGTGCTCCAAGCCACGTGTCCCTGACGTGAAGGGAAGTCAGGGATACAGAATCAGCTGTGGAAGAAAGAGAAGACAAAAATCAGAACAGATATTCTTCTATTTCCCCACAGGATCACCAAGCCAAGCTGCTTGCTACCTCTCCAGGACTATGTTTGAAAAGAGTTCCCTAACTCTTTTCTTAGCCTGAAATTCCGGAGTGGCTTTGCCCATGCAAAGCCAACGATCCTACTCACAAGAAGGAACAAACCAGCTTCCTGTTAAATAAAGCACTTGGAAATATGAGCTGCCAGATGCTCTCACTGACCAGCACAAGGGATCAGCATCCAGGCCCACGTGGAGCTGGGTTTTTAAATATCACAAATAAACTTAACAAAAAATTATTCCTGACTCAAACCCACAATGCCTCAAACCATCAAAACAAAAATAGTTCTGGAATGACAGCTACACCTCTGCAGACCACAGCACAAAAATAACACTAAAGAATTTCTGACACCTTCCTTTTGAAGATGCTCTTACAGCATATTATCATAGTAAAGGGGCATTCCCTACATCTCTAACCAGAACTAGAGCTAGAGCTATCAGTTACTTTCACATACTCACATGTCTGTATGGTGGCCTTAGGAGAAGCTGGCAACACCTCTTCTGGTACCACACCTTGGAGGCTCAGATTGCGTCAAAAGCACCACTGAAACCAGCGTGCCAGGAGCTAACTGAATAATGAAAGTCATTTTCTCCATTTCTGTGACAGAAAAGCCCTCCATTTGGACAGCATTATTTGCAGCCAATTATTCTGCTACTTCCAGCAGTGCTCCAGGGAGCTGTATCACTTCTCCGCAGAGCTCAGGAGCTGTTCATTAGGTTGATCTCCTATAGTCTCCAGTTCTTCCTTTTGCTTGCACAATGTGCACCCTGCAGTGCCATATGACAGGAGCTTTGAGTGCTGTCTGTTGCTCTGTATTACCCTCATAGGACTGAGGAACCCGTCCCAGCCAGGGAAAGAACAGCTTTTGATTCTTGGATTAGGACACAAAATGCCACAGTTTATCCTAACAGTGGGAGGAATAAAGAGGAATACCTGGCATACACAGAATTCCACCTTAGGGCAAAGCCCAAGTGACACTGCCCTACAGCAGGATTTGAAAAATTCAGGGTCCATCTCTTAATAAATACATTTTGGCAAGAACCTGCACGATTCTCTTTGACATGTATTTCTCCTTTGTAATGACTCAGTGCTTGGTCTCTAGGACTTCCATATCCCTGACACACTTGCACTCGGATTACTAGCAGGAGGATCACAAACTTAGGTAGTCTCATATCTGTGCAGCATTTAAAGTCAAGGAACACTGGGCTTGGTCAGCAAGACGTCCAGTTTTACAATTTTCCATCACAGCTGCCTACACCTTTTAACATAAACTCGAAAAAGAGACAAAATTCCACCCTACCACTGTTGCAATAGGGAACTGAACTCTGATTTCAGACATTTTCCTCCTGCTTGAGCAGGGACATTGTACAAGATGACTCCACTGGTGGGTCCCTTTCAACCTTAATGATTTTGTGATTTTCAGGGTCTTCAGAGCAAGCCTGCTGAGTTTATAATGTTTTATTTAATTAAAAAAGCTGGAAGTGCAGCTCGAACCCTGAAAGTCAAAATGTGTTTATTCCTTACTTACTCATTACCCTCCAAAGTAGAGCTGCAGCTCAGCAGGCAGAGAGGGACTTCTGTGGACACTGCATTTGTCACCTGTGACTAATTTAATTCAGCAAGCTCTAAACCACAGGTCAGCCTGTTCCATTACAGCATCATCAGGGCAACTTACAAGAACTGAAGCCAACTGAGAGCCCCTTCATCCCAAAGAGGACAAATATAAGCCTTTTACTTCAGCTCAGCAGAACTCTTAGTTCATCCTAACAAGAGGTAATGCATCCCAGCAGGTGTCAGTGAACCCAACCTCTTTAAATACTCATTTAACCCTACCTCAGCTGGTAATCAAAGTCGTGGGGGTGAGGCTAGGCTGAATTTCTCTTTTCTGTCCTTCTCCAGAGTAGTCCTAGTGAAGTGGCCTTGGACTCTGTTTTCTGCAGAGCCTAAGTGCTGCTCATGAAAGCCTCTAGGAGATTTTTCTCCTGCTGCTGCTAGAGCTGTGACTTTGAAGAACTCACTCCTAAGAGCTGGAAATGTAAAAGCCAATTGGATGTGCTGGGCTGCAGTGCCCCAGCGCCCCAGGACAGGCAGTGCCCCTCACCGTGCCTGTGAGAAGGTGAAGCCAACCCACGCCAGGTGCCTGTGCTGGACAAGTGGGAACACTGAAGCCAAGGCTGCTTCCTTCTTGAGGCTTTCTGAGGTGGCTGCTAGGAGAATTTCTCTTAGGCAGTCACTCTCTCGAACCCAGTCTCTCAATAACCTTCTGACACAAATAGAGGAGGATTTTTGTTCGCTATCTCCATGTGTGCAAGGTAGGAAAAGTTAATTAATTGCCAGCATACCAGAGGATTCCGCCAGAGGAATCCTCTATACCAAGGCCTTCCATCAGAGCAGAAGGCACTAACCACGCAAAACCTCCAGCGGGAAGGATCCTAGCAGTCCTCTTCTTTCCTCCTTTGCAAGAAACTGTGCTTAAACATTCCCCAGTAATTAAATATGCTTATGACTCTTAAAACATTTAAAGTTCCTTGAGGGAAGAAGGTGTGTGGAGGCACTATATGATCCACTGTGTTTCTTACGTTTGGGGTTATGTTATATATTCTTACGTAATGGTTTGAAACTTATCTTTATCCCTGCACCGTGTCCTTAGAACAAGGCTGTGAACACTCTTTTTCTCCAAATACAAGAATAATTGAGGAAACAGAACAGTGTTTGTCAGAAATAATGAGGGCAGAGACTGAGGGTGCCAGCATGCTGACTTGTACCACCTTAGGACACTTTTGGAAGTCATCACTCCTGTAATATACTGGATCCAATTTCAGCAAGAGCTCCACTCTCTCCTGTGGTTTCCACAGGGCCAAAAAAGGCAAGAGCTCCTTGAGACTGAGGGCTCCTCATGCCCTCCAGCAAGGAGAGGGTGGGCAAAGACCCATCGGTAGGAAACAGATGATCCTCAGACTGAGCAAGTTGCTAACATCCTCTTGAATGTGCTGTGGAATTGTGCAGGCATTGCCATGGCCAGGGAGAGAGCAAATGGATGCTCTGATAATCTGCAACCTAAATTTAGCTGCAATTCCAGAGGGACAGTCTGATAGCCTGTTCCTAAGACATTTCATTTCCTGGACCTCAAAGATCCCCTCAGCCACTGCAGCTGCATTCTCTGAGGGTATATCGTGCGTTTCAGGCAGTTGGTGTTGGGTCCCTCCTCACTGATTCTGCCCCACATCTTGTGTTCCCAGGCTGAGGTGGGAGACTTGAGTGTAGAAGCAATTATTTATCTCTGCCTAAGAGAGACTTCTGAGTATGATCTAGCTTAAATGCCTGCTTGTAGGGCAGGCTGCACAGCTGAACTTGCCAAACACGGAGAAGCTAAACAGGCACCAAACCCTTGGCTTATTTCTGGGGGAGGCCCTCAGATGGCTTCTGAGCTTCTCCAATCTACGCTCTACAGGGAGTCTGCACATCTCTCCAGCAATTGAAATCTTGAGCAGGGAAGCAGGCTGGTAGCAAAAGACTGAGCTAACACATAGCGAGGCCAAAGGAAACCGAGTGTCAGAAGCACAGCTTTGAGTCCAGAAACACAATCAAAGCCCGGGGAAGAGTGTGGCAAATGCTGGGGTCAGCAGTGCAAGTACAGGGCAAGGCTGGACGGTCCCTGAGCAAAGCACCGGGCACTGCCCAGACCAAACCAAAGACCAGAGTCTAAGCAGGAATACAGGGAGATTTCCAGGAGCTCTGCTGGGCTGGGATAGGCTCCCATGGTAAGCTGAGAGGATGGAGACTCGGCCCCCAAGCTACAGCCACTGGGACAACTCTCCATCACGGGGCCAGGGAGCTGTGCAGGGCACAGACTCACCTCATCCCCAGCACTGCTGTCCCCGGAGAGCCCGCTGGCTCTCTGCTCCTGAGAAACACTCTCTTCTCGCAAAAATCCAACTCCCTCACCACCTGCATCTGCTTCTTCTTCAGTATTGCCCGCAACCTTCATTTCTGCTCTCTCAAAGCACTGTTCATCTCCACCTCTTTTTCATCACAACACCTTTCAGTTGACACCTTTGAAGTGAAGAGGCCACTGAATTCTACCATTACAGAGTAAAACCACTCAGTATTGACACAGCCAGCTATTAGTTTTAATCCTCAGTTCTGCATTCCAAGGGATACTTTTGAAAACACACTGAAAACTCATAAAAATACGTGGCATTCACTGGAGCCAGGGCTCACTTCTGCACTGTGCCTTGGCACAAACACGCTCCATCACCTGTGACATCTCTCCTGCATTGACCATTGTTCAAAGCTTTCCTGCAGGGGCCTGACGGAGCAACAGGAGCTTGCTGAGCTTCTGTCAGGGCAGGAGCATAACAGGGTGCAGATCCTGTCCTGACCCCACCAAAGAGGGGTTTTTCCTGCATTCCTTCCTGCTGTGACACTCAATGACAAACATCCTCTGGGCCTCTATGTTATCAAATACAAGGACATGCCAACGTTTAGCGAGGACAATTTCAGCTTTCCCAATCTAAACTTTCCATATGATGCAATGACACTGTCACTTATTTACTGAGAACCCCAGCCCACGTAGCCTAGAGAAGTGTCTGTTGGCTCAGAGCAAGCTTTAGGAGCCTGGAAGAAGCTTGTTTTGGTTTAGATGCCAGGCCCAAGACTGCATTTGAACTCCTGTCTCCCCACCAGAGGTTTCTAACCCATCCCCCGTGTCACATGTGCAACACCAAATTCAGCAGAAAAGCACTTCTGGGAGCAGCTTAGGAATGGAGGAAAGTATAGTTATTATAAATGTTTCATGTATCTGTATGAAAAGATAGATAAATAGATAGCTAAATATGTACAGACATCTGTACACCCACCTACACCGGTATCTATATGAAGTCCTTTTTAGACCCTTCCCCAAATTTCTAAGTGATTGGTGCTTATAGAGGCAAACAAAATGAACTTTTAAGTTAAGCCAACTTGGGTGGCTATTT
This sequence comes from Lonchura striata, assembly GCF_050655825.1. NCBI lineage: Eukaryota > Metazoa > Chordata > Aves > Passeriformes > Estrildidae > Lonchura > Lonchura striata. The sequence goes on from NC_140703.1 coordinate 174,978, forward strand.
GTGTCACAACAGTCTCTGAAAAAATGATGACAGCACTTAAAAGTCACCAATAGTAATAATAATAATAATAACAACAGTAATAAAGTATTTTGCTGCTATTTTGGCAGCTTATGCTGCTTCTTGTACTTACTGCTCAATGCCTTGCTATTTCAGTAATTCACTGTGAAGCAATAAAGCAAAAGCCTTAAGGCTGGCTGCTTAGCTTACAAGAAGCTCTGTTACAATTTGGAGAAAAAATAAAACTTGGAGCATTATCAGTAAAACAGAGATTCTACCCATACCCATTAAAAATGCAGTATTTGCTCTGCAGACCTGCAAAAACTTACTTTAAAAGGTTAACTGCGACCTTTCACAAACCCAGGCTCATTTTAGCAGAAGAGTTTCCTGCTTCTCTGTGACTGTGAGATGTATCTATTAAGTTCCTTTCAAAGGCCTTGCCTGACCTATTCATATTGCAATTGAGAGCCAAAATAGCTCAATATCAAATATCTGCAAGCACCTTAGTACTTTTGGAAGAGTGGAACTGCTCGATCAAATCCTCACGCTGACCACACTGTTTCAAAATGCAACAATGAATTATGTCATTATGTCTCCATTTGGAAAGGATTATAATGTAAAATTAAGACAAGAGCCTGCCCTACTCTGAAGGCATGGGGACAATGGGGATTTGAGTCCCCAGTATGTAACTACTGTTGCAAATGGAAGACATCTATCAAGAACAGAGACGTGCGTTACTGCACAAGATACAGTGCCCAAGTCCCAGACTTCATTAACCTTAATTAAATGGTCTTGAAACCAAAATTTTTCCGTAGCAGTTTGACTGCATTAAAAGGTCCCTCTCTGTAAATGGTTTTGATACGTAAACATGCAAGCACTCCCAGAAGGGCCACATCCTTAAGGACTGCTACTATATATTTACTTTATGAAGACACTGCCCCATCTGCTGGGTCAGCCACGCACACGGCCCCACTGCTACGCTTGAGTGTGGCACTGGAATAAAACTTTTCTTGTGTTTAGGAACAAAACCCCGTCAGTCAAATGCACAATCATTCCAGCAGCAAGTAGGGATGCACCAAACTGCTCGGGTTTCCATCCCTGTTTATTCTGGAAACTGACCACAAACTCCTACGGAGATTTTGAAGGGCACAAGGGCTTCTTGTGAAAGCACAAAGGAAAGAATAAATGACTAAACAGGTATGTTCAGAAGAATCGGTGGGAGGTTTGTACCTAAGCACATAAGGCCACAGCCTCCTTTTTCAACATGTACAATCGTAGAATCAGAGAATGGTTTGGGTTGGAAGGGACCCCAAAGCTTTTCTCATCCCATCCCCTGCAGGGACACCTTCCACTAGAGCAGGTTGTTCCAAACCCCATCCAACCTGGCCTTGGACAATTCCACGGGTGGGGCTGCCTCAGCTTCTCTGGGCAACCTCTGCTAGGGCCTCGCCACCGTAACAGGGACGAATTTCTTCTGTATATAGGATTTCTTTAAGCTTTAAAGTCCTAAAGCAGAGGCCACCTCAGGCAGGCATTCACGGATGTAAAGGGTCCTTCTCAAAGGTAACTGTAAAACATGTTCAATGTTCATAAACCTTTCATATGCTGCCCACCAATTACGGAGTGCTTTGAAGAATTTTTAATGAACGTAAATTTTAACCAAAAATACTGCAAAGCCATTATTAATACTGTACGTAGGCACAGGGTACCAGACTTGTAAAGCTGCCAGAAACCTAAACTCTTCTGATAAGATTTGCCACATTTTTTTCTTTAAATAAATACATTTTAAAAAAATCATCAAATGTCCCTGCTTTATTTCACCACGGCAACGAAATAAGCACAGTCTCAAGTCTGTGCTTCTGTTCCCTATTACATTAATTTCTCCCACCCTGTTTCTCCCTCAAAGCAGTGAACGTGCAGGCAAAGTAATCCTGCCATTGCTCCAGCTCTATGGAGGATACAAACCTGCCTGCAGGCAGCCTCTGTCCCTCTGCTACTAGGCAGTCACTGCTGCGCCCAGGCTCTTTATTCAGCGTTGTAACAGAAACACTTTCATTTTTTTCTCTTAAAAAGACACCTAACATTTCACCAGATGGTATCAGCACTTCCAAGTGCCTGTAAACCAGACTCCCCAAGCCCAGCCCATTAGCAGCTGCTCTGTGAGTGGCAAAGGAATCCAGAAATTAATCGCCTACCTTACACCGCTTCTCACCTGGTCTTGGCTACTTCCTTTCCTCAGGCTCTGGCAAGAAACCCAGACATGAAGCAATTCCCCAACCACAATGACAGCCATGAAATGCTATTTAGGCTGCTGACAGTTCGGCCCGTATCATTGGGCAGTCTGACTGAATTAGGATAGAGAATTTTAGGCACACATTAAAAAGTATCTCTAGTGTCTAAAGGTACTCTAAAAGCTGGATGCAATGGAGGAACTACTTCCTGAAACTTGTGGATGTGCTAAATCAATGACTGGTCATTGATTAAATGCTGGAGCACTCACCTTGAGCATTAACACCTCAGCTGATCAGCATGTGCACATGAGTACGTATCGGTGCAAAGGATTGTCTTCTGCTTCAACCGACAAACTGCTGGATAGCTTTTAAAGGAAAAAAAAAAAAAAAAACAAAATAAATAAAATCTGTATTCCTCCAGACCCAGGGGAACAAACAAACCAGATCTTCCGGACCCAAGCCCCAAGCCCTGCCAGTAACAGACACAGCACTAAGGGATGCACAGCACGGCTGGGTGCTTAGGTTACCAACTTCTGAACTCAGGAAAGAAAGGAGGAAAAGGCAAACTTCTGGATTATTTAACAAATTAACTTCAGCTACGATCACTCTTGGTAACTTAATGGAACAGAGGAGCAAAGTCCTCTGCCCAGAGACAAGAAGTGACTGTGTATGGCTCAGCTCACGGCCACATAACACACTCTGACCTCAGTCTGCTGGAGCATCCTCCATATGGGGACAGCAGGGGCAACCTGGATGGCTGGACTCACCCTTGACTACCAGCAAAATGCTGAAACAGTCCTGACCTGGTGCTGTGAGAAAGGAAACACTGCCAGGAAGCATTGACAGGATCAGTTCTGAAAGCAAAGCGAGGTCCTGGCCTCATGCATTGCCCTGTTTTAACCACACAGGCAAACAGCTAAGAAATGTAACTATTTTCTGCTTAAAAGCCGCAAATTCCTTGGAGAAAAGGAAAACTCAATCTGACAAAAAGAAACACTCAGGCAATGGTGATAATCTGGCACATACTGGATAACAAACATTGCCCAAAAGCTGCCAGAGAAAACGGAAATTAAAAGTCACAAGGCAGATGCAGAATAATATCTGTTGTGAAAATACATTATTCAGCCAACACTGGTGGCGGAGACTTTTGGTGCAGTGCAATCTGCACACCCTGGTGACCACATATGCAGCAAGATGTGCTGCTTGGCATAGCCAAAGAGAGAGCAGCAGCCTTGCTTGGGAGGCATTTGGGAACCAGTGCCCTTACAGGTCAGAACTACTTGTTATGCCACTCTCACTGCATCGCAGCCTTCTGGAACCTGAGTAACACAGACCAGCCCTGCCTCGGGGCATGCAAGAAATCATATGGGGACAAGCTGCAGACAAATGGGCTACTAGTCCTTGCCACATGCATCACCAATGGCACAGCATATGCTCCCAGTTACACTGTGGGCCACATTCTGGATAGAGATCTGCAGTCCTCCATCAGCCTTAGAAGAGACAGATGCACACACTGTACAGCCAATCATCAACTATTGCCCAATTCCATCTTTACTGCACAAGGGCTTTAGCAGACCTGCATTAACTTCATACTGCCTGGACGTCTGCTCTCATGTGTTCAGAGGAGAAACAAGAGAAATGTCTCACTGCTTGTTCCAAGGCTTTCTTCTCTTCACCTAAACAAGGCTGAGGAGTGATACAGAAGGAATGAGGGAAGTATTTTTTTCTTGGAGCCCAACAATCAACCGACAAGACAACAAGGAAGCCTCTAGGGGACTTCTGACCACTCAGGTCATTGATATATTATTATTTTAACAGTCATAAAATCACTTTTGTGATATTTCTCTCCTTGTTTCTTGCCATTCCCCGTTTGTCCATCCAGATACATCTACTCTCATGTATCAGGCTGCACAATCTGTAGTGCAGAGACCATGCCTTCACTGTGTTTATGCAGTGCTCATGCAAGAAGACTCTTGTCTAGCAATGAAGGAGGCTTAGGGATATCTGGTGTCCAGTAGCACAAGCAGCTGACAGTTCTGAGTTCTTCCTCAAGCAAAATTTCATCTGTTTTATGCAATAGCCACTCCAAGTACAACCGCATTTTGCAAAGCACTTTTCTGACAGATTTCAGCCAGGCTAAATGATGGCTCTTCCTCTTGTCAGAGGAAGTACCCTTGCTTTTTGCTTTGACTGTGGATCAGAAAAGCATCAAAGCACAAGGCTCTGCCTAATGACTTCAAACCAGAGGCCTCTGGAGCCACTCTCAAGAGCACGTTCCCTCTCTGGGTACCTGCCACAGCTTCCACCCTCTTCTTGGTGGATGGCCATTCTCAGCCAAAGCACAGCCATGGCCAGCCACTTGGGGATCATGCCAAAGCCACAACTGGGGGCACTGGGCAGAGCTGCCCACACAGCTGGCACAATCTGGCACATCACCGTACCCGTGTGCTACACAAGTTTTGCTGCCACTGCCGTGTAGCTCACTGGTAACAGAAGATTCACAACAGATAATGGTTTAAATCAAATAATGTGATCCGAGCCCTGCTCTACTAACACCATTATCTCTTTACCTTTCCATTGCTTGCAATAATCAGGTAGCGGCAAGTTAATGAATTTCACAGCACGCGTCACATAGCACCTTGTTACATAGCTGTTTCTTCTGCATCTGCAACAAAATGAAGGGTAAGACTGTGAAATTACTGACAGAAGGCAAGTAACAGTGTCTACTGACCACGGGAGAAAAGATGCCTCCAAGAGACTCATTCCATCATTCCCCTCTCTTTGGCAAATTACAAGAAATTAGCCCTTTTTATTTCTGGAAGAAATACACCACAGAGCAGTTGTGCCACCAGTGCACTGTCACCACGCTGCACCCGTGGGCAGCTGATTCTGCACTGGAAACCAGAGAGCAGGAGAGTAGAAGCCTGGGGATGGGGGCTTGGTGGTATGCCAGAGAAGGCAGCTCCATACCTTTCACAATTCTTTCCCTTCTCAGTGCACCTGCGGCAGAGAAGGCCAAAGCTAAGACATTTTATATACATTTTTTTGATCACCCTGTTAGCTTAAGCGGAAACTTAAGTCTTCCCAGAACAATAAAATTATATAGCATGCAGAGAGAAACGGGCAAGCACCAGAAGCCCAGGGATCACTCCCAAGGGAAAACTAAATTCAGTTAGGGATGAAAAGAGCCAGAAGGTAACATGAGGGAAGGTAACAGGACCTCGCAGCCAGCAAGAGGATGGGAGAAGAAGCTGTGCTATCAGCAAGTACCAGTGCTGCAAATGCAGGGAGCGCCATGCAGCCCCGTCTCTGCCAGGAAAGGCTCATGGAACAGAAGAATGAGCACACGGGCTGCCTCTCAATCTCCTGGCAGGAAGCTTCTCTACTCCCCTTGTGCCTGGACACAAAGCTTTGGGCAGTAAAGAAGGGAGAGGCACGGTGGCACCCGTTCAGGGACGAGCCAAGCTACGGCACACCCTGCCCTGGTTCAGTGCTGGGAACCGACGGTGATCTGGCTACAAAAACCACAGGAAAGATCGTGTTTGACCCCGTGCAGCTTTTCTCTTAGAAATCACTTTAGACACTCTTCTTGTGACTAGCGCTCAGCGAATCCTACCAGGACACAATGGGACGTGCTGCAGCAGCAACCCTGACCATGGCATGGCTGTCCCTGCTACCTGCACGGACACAGCTCGGCCACAGAGAGAAAATCCTTTGTGCCAGGAATGTTTACCAGTGCCAGGTGCTGGTAAGCACTGCTCAGGGTGCTGCTGGCACCTGGGATGGCTCAAAGCTCCATGGTTTGTGGCAACAGCCAAAAAGCACGTGCCACCTCCTGAGGAGCTCCACCTGCAGTATCCTGGGCTATTCAAAACCCACTATTCCCTTGTGCCTTTGTCTACCTGGAGTCATTCAGGGAAATGAAAATACACTAACTGAATTAAGAAATCTGTTAAGAGACATTTGTCTTAGGCCTCTGATGGAGAATTGAAGCACCATCAATTGCCTTCCTTCCTGCTCCTTTAATTTGCAGAATGAGTGTCCATACAGACTTCTAATGAGGTTTAGTTCTTCTTCCTGAAAAGGTAGCTTAGTTTAACTTTCTTCTATTCCTCCTCTAGACAACTTATGAATTACAGTATTAAAGCACCCTGACTCAAAGGATTCTTGCACTGTGGGAACACTTCCTGCTCAGAGTTTTTCAACAGTTAAAATCTCTGTGCTATCTTTTATGCCAGATTTAGTCAACTAGCCCAAATGGGTCCACAAAAGACATCTGTATGGATGAATGCAATTAAAATCTTCTCCTTCTCCTACTTTCACTCCATTGCTGGAAATGACACAAAACATAAGAAAAAACCCAGTACCTGTTCCATTTTCAGACTGAAGCAACAGCATATTCCTGGCTGCTAATGCAGCAGGGGCAACAGCACTGCAGGGAACTGTTTGGATAATCACATCTTCATTTAAAGAGAACCCAACTTCTTGATCTAAGCCATCACTGCCCTCCATCAGAACAGCCAGCATATCCATGAAATCTAATAAGTGAAGGGAAAAACGTAAGCAGAGGATCCAGACTAACTGGGAAAACAACAGAGGTAGAATGCAACATTCCAGGAACACAAGGTATCTTTCTAGATTCCCCCCCCAAAAAAACCCAAAACAAAACAAAACCGAAGATAAAACCAACCAACCAAACAACAACAAAAAAACACCAACAAAAAAAAAAACCCTTAAATTAGTAACAACAAGATAAATGTTTCTACCTCAATAAACCCATAACGCCTCGAACCATTCCAGGGAGGGCGGCAGGAGGGGCGGGCAGAGCCAGGGCCCCGCTCCACCGCCCCGGCGGCATTTTCCGGCACGCGGCCGCTCCCGGCGTCTGGAGAGGGGCGCGGGGCCGGGAAAGGCGGCGCAGCCCTGCTCCGATGCCGCTCGGCCGCGGCCCGGGAGCGCTGCGACCGCGCCTCCACCGCCCGCCGGCACCGGCCCCGGCCGCCCTCGGCCCGCGGAGCCGCCTCCAGCCCTCCCCTCACTCACAGACACCGCCCCGCTCGCCGCTCGCTCCCGCCCCTCGCCCCTCCCGCCGCTTCGGCCGGGCTCCGGCTGGGGGGCTGCAGTACCGCCCTGTGCCCACAAGGCGGCAGCACTTGTCCAGAGGGTCCGCGACACGATGGCGGCCCGTGGGGACCTTGACGGAGAGAGGCGTTTTTCGCCCATGCCTGTCGGCTCCCGCCAAAAACCCGCACGCTCACGGTGCTGCTGACCCCACAGCCCGTGTGCACGGCACCAGAACCGCCGCGGAAAATCCCGTCGGGGGGCGCCGGCGGTGCGCGCAATTCAGGCAGTGTAAAAAACAGACACGGGTCCTCGAATTTCAACGTCCTCGTTTTCGCGCCCTCTCGAGAAGGTCAAGCGAGGCCGCTCCACGCCACTCCCAAGATGGCGGCCGCGGGCTGCAGTACCGCTCTCTGCCCACACGGCGGCAGCACCGCGCCGTCCCCGCCGGCACGGCCTCGGCAGCGAACGCCCCAAAGCGTCCGCGCGGGAAAGAACGGAACAAAAAGCCTGCCTGCGACCCGACAGGAACCGAAAGAAAAAAGCTTTCCTCCTAAACTGCATTTCAACAAGGCTTGGTTTTATATTTTTCAGATTTATACTCACAGTCGGATTGGTAATGGATATTGACGTATAATCGTATTTTTTAAATTTCTTAACATTTATTCCTATTCTAATTTTTATTTCACTTTTATGTTTTTATATATACACCTGTAGACATTGATTATATATTTCCATATTTAGAATGATATCAAACTAAAATGTATATTCATATCTTTTCCATTAAAGCCCTGCCTCCAACCAAATAAAAACAAAAAAAGCCCTTTTTTTAAACGATTTTCGAATATTTTTATATTTTTTTCATCATTATAGTCACATTTGAACTTCTACTTTATATAGATGTATTTATAAATATATTTTATATATATATATAATAAGGTAGCGAGATAGATAAATTATTTTTTAAATTCTATTTTGTACACACTGCTAATACTTATATTTACTTACCTTTAAATTTTCATATAGATCTTAACGTATTTAGGATATATTTCTATACAAAGACTTCTAATTTTATTTTATTTCTAGTCATAATTTTAATAATAAAACCCCTACCTACTACCAAATCGAAAATAAAAATCCCCTTTATTCTAAATTATATTTAAATATTTCTATACTTCTATTTTTGATTTTTACAAGTACTCATCTATTCTATCACAACATATTGAGGTACTATATTTCGATATACAGTATTTATGACATGAAATGCGTTATAATAAGACACATACAGTAAAATACGCATTAGGTACTGTATTGATTCCTATTGTTTTGTAATATTCATATATCCACATGTATTAATTATACATTTCTGTATGGACATTTATGTTTATAATCGATATTTATATGCATATAAACATATAAAATACTCCATATCAAACAAGGTTATACCTAATTGTAATGGACAGCATTATTTATGTTACATGTTTAATGTATATGTTTTCCATTTACATTTAAAATTGAAGTTTCATATTCCCATTATCATGTTTATGCATGTGTTCTATTTCATTAGAGTTATAGTTAAAACACTGCAGTTATAATCGAATTCCTAAAAATAAAATGCCAAAACAAACAGCATCAAATTCCCACCAGTACCGTCCAAAAAATTCAGAAAGGCTCCACCAGCCAAACAACTACCAGCAAAAAAAAACCCGCACTACACTCCTTTCACTAGCAGCTCTTATCACGTCACAAAAACGAAACAAACATTTTAAAAACCCTATAGACACCCACACAGCAAATCACAAAAACCACTCTAAAGGAAAAAAAAAAAAGCCAACTAACTTACCATACTCCAAACCATACAAGAGACTCCCAACGATTCTAAAAAAAATAATAACCAAAACTCTACCACTACTTTAACTCATAAAGAGAACCCAATGCTCTATAAAATTAACTAAAAAAACCCACCAAATAATTACAGATATAAAAATATGGGAACCACGAAGAAACAAAAAATTCACCCCCCAAATAAAATAAACACCTAAAGAGATCCACCATGGAAATGCCCATGCTCCCGAAAATAAAACCAATAAAAACAACAACCAAACACATCAAACAACAACAAAAAAAAATTAAATTAACAACAACAAAATAAGTATTCCTAACTCAAGAAACAAAAATTGCCTCAAACCATCAAAACACAAATACCACCTAGAAAGAAACACGTCGCCAAAAGAGATATGTAACCACAAACAATATCTCCCAAGTTCTCTGCAACAATGAAACATACACGGCAATCAAATAAGCCAAACGAATGAAACCCCTATAGTGTAATAAACAAGAATGCATTCATCAATATTAAAAAAAACCTCACCGATTAACTCCAGGGCACTCCCTCAAGCCCAGCAAAACAAATACTACGCCCTCGCGCTAATAAAAGCCTCCACAACCGAATTGAAAAACGACCCTCTACTCCATGCTCCGACCCATAAAAACCAGTGTAAACCTTTAGAAACGCATCCTTAAAAAACCTAAGAACCGATCAAAAATAAATCCAACAACAACACTCAACCCAAAAACAAAAACCTTGCCATGAGCAGCCGAAGCAAGAACCGTAACAACCAAGAAGCGCCCGGGGCCCTTCTCCTACAGCGACGCCGATCAAAAGCCACCGATCCCAGGAGCTCCTCAGGAGCACCTCAAAGCCACCGCAGCGAGGGAGGCTGGAAGATGCGGAGCCGCGCTCCCGGCCCCGGGCGCAGCGCGGCTCCGGCAGGAAAGCGGCTCCTCCGGCAGGCAGAGGCGGCGCCGCGCCGGCAGACCCCCGCCCGCTGCCCCCGGCCCGGCGGGGCCGGCACCGGGCCCGGGGGGCCCCGGCGGCGCCCGAGCCCCGCGCCCGGAGCGGCGGCACCGGCCGGCACCGGCCCCGCCCGCGCCGCCTCCCCCGCCCGCCGGCCCGGCCAAAGCTCCGCTCGGCTCCGCACGGCTCGCACCGGCGCGGCTCCGGCGGGCCCGCGGCAGCCCGGCCGCGCCCAGCTCCCCTTCCGCCCCGGCCAGCCCCGGCACTGCCGGCAGGGCTCCGCGCCGCACCCTTCGCTGCCGGGCCGGGGGCAGAAGAAGCGCCCCGAATGCAGCGGCACAGCCCGACCCCCGCCCTGCCAGCGCTGCCACGGCTGCAGCTCCCTTCCTCTGCAGCCCCGACTCTGACGCCACGCTCCGGCGCTCACCTCACCCCAACAAGGGAAAAGAAACGTAGGCTTCCCTTCAATCGCGTCCTCTAGAAGAGAAGAAAAGAAGCACCTTTCCTCAAACGATGGCAAAAGGGGGCTTTTTACCTCAGTCCAAACCCCTTAAAAGGGGGGACAACAGGACTGCCCCCTCCAATTCAACCTCAGGATGACGAAATTTCAAAGGGAAAGGGGAAAAGTCCCCGTTATAAAAGCGCACCGGCTCACCTGCTCGGCTGCTGCTTCTCGGCACAAAGGTTTGTCCCTCAGCTCCTCCTTTGAGCAATGCTTCACGTGCCCAAGTGTGTATCCAGGGGATTCCCCGGACCCTGTCCGAAGCGCCCACCGTCCTTCCAGGAGACAGCCCCGGGAGCCCCCCAAAAACTCCTCTCCTCCAGCAGCTCCGTGCAAAAGCCAGCAAAGACAAACCCTCGCCCTAAAATAACCTCCCCCCGGCAGGAGCCGCCCCTCCTCCTCATCCTCACAGCTCACACCTGGGGCTGCTCTGAGCCCTCATCATCCTCACATCAGCTCACACCTGCCGCTGTTGCCACCCTCCAACAGCGTCTCTCCATCTCCAGCACACAGCCCACTTCTCACAGACACTGATCCATTGGAAATCTGCTACGGGTGTTGTCTTTTCTTAATCCATCTGGGTACACGATTAAAGCACGTACATGCATTGATGGTCATTGAGAGAAAGCTTTCCCCTGGAGAAAACAGTCCTTTTGCTGGCACACTTTGATACACCTTCGCAAAAAGCAGAATCAGCACCAATTCCTAAGACCCCTGCCGAGGAACTCAGCCCTCCTTGGGACACCCAAAGCAGCAGACCTCGAAAAAGGAGGGGAAAAGTCAAGCTTGGAGGGGAAAAAGAGGATAGAAGTACAGCAGCCTTTAAAAATGCCTGCACGGAGCAATAGTGGGAACCAGTCACATTTCTTCCTTCCTTGCTTTCTGTGATGACATAAATAGGAAGTAAGAACACGTTAAACAAAAGGCAGAGCTAGGATTTGACAGGTCTTTATTTTGGCAGGCTGCATGGCAAACGCCTCTTCCAGGACTGCTACACGTTTTGGGGAATAGCTGAGAACGGAGGCAAAAGGTGCCGGGAGCCCTTTCTGTTCCCTTCAGCCCCTTGCTCCGCTGGTTTCAGGGCACTCGCTTGGTTCGTTCCTAGAAAAAAACGCTAGGGCATGATTTTCAAAACTACTGCCCGTCCCCAGTCAGAGTTTCCTACATTCGTGGGTACAAATGAGTGGATAGAGAGAGGGCTTCTTTCCAAATGAGTTTAGCCATAGATTCCTGTTCTTTACCAATAGCTATAAAAACGAAACACTTGCCAGGTTTTGGTATTCTACACACACCCCTCCCTGGGAATTTTGGGGCAGCTTTGGGTCCCTCTGCGGGACGGCACCCAGCGTGACCCCCTCCCCTCATTCGCCACCCACCCGCTCTTATCTTTTCTTTTTAGTGGTTTTTGTGATTTGCTGTGTGGGTTTCTATCTGTCTTTTTAAAAATATTTGTTTCGTTTTTGTGACGTGATAAGAGCTGCTATTAAAAGGAGTGTAGTGCGGGTTTTTTTGCTGGTAGTTGGCTGGCTGGTGGAGCCTTTCTGAATTTTTTGGACGGTACTGGTGGGAATTTGATGCTGTTTGTTTTGGCATTTTATTTTTAGGAATTAGATTATAACTGCAGTGTTTTAACTAGAACTCTAATGAAACAAAACAAATGCATAAACATGAAAATGGGAATATAAAACTTCAATTTTAAATATAAACGGCAAACATATAAATTAAACATGTAACATAAATAATGCTATCCATTACTATTAGGTATTATATTGTTTGCTGTAGAGTATTTTATATGTTTATATAATATAAATATCCATCTAGAAATGTATAATTAATATGTGTGGATATATGAATACTACAAAACAATAGGAATCAATACAGTACGTAATGCGTATTTTACTGTATGTGTCTTATTATAACACATTACGTGTCATAAATATTATATATCGAAATATAGTACCTCAATATGTTGTGATAGATAAGTACTTGTAAAAATCAAAAATAGAAATATAGAAATAATTAAATATAGTTTAGAATAAAGGGGATTTTTATTTTCTATTTGGTAGTAGGTAGGGGTTTTATTATAAAAATTATACTATACAAAGCAGTTAAAAGTAAGTTGTACCATATCGAAATACTTGTGCTGCAAAAAGCTGATCTATGAATGTGAACGTCAATATTATTGTCCCCTCTATAGCATCCGACGACTGTGTCGGGAGAAAGAGGGTGAGCAGCGGGCTCGCAACAGGCGGAGGGCGGGCAGGGGGACGCGGGCACTTCACTGTTTTTGCGCGCCCTCCCCACTCCCCGCCACCGAGCCGCCTCCCCGCCGCGTCGCCGCCGCTCCCCGATCCGAGCTGCTAGCGCGGAGTCCGCCTTTGCCGCCCGGAACCAATGCCGGGCTGCGCCTCTCCCCTGCCCCGAGTGCCGACGGGCGGCTGCAGTTCGGGCTCTGCGGGGCCCTTTTCGCCGGGAGCCGGGCACGAGCACGGGCCGAGAAGGGGACAGGGGGTCTCCGAGCGGGACCCGGGGCGCCCGCGGGCCCTTCGAGCAGCGCGGGCTCCGCCCCATGCTGCCACGGGCCCGGCCGCGCAGCTCCCGAGCCCCGCCAATCCCGGCCCGCCTTTCTCCGCCCTGTCCAATCCCGGCCGCCCTTCCAATCCGGGCGCGGTTCCTGCGATTTCGGCCCGCTCAGTCGCGGCCCGACTCCTCAGCCTGGCCCCGCTCCCCCGTGCGCTTGAGGCGCCGCTCCCGGCGCCGCTTTGGGAGCCGGCGGAGCGCTATCCCTGCTGCCGCAACCTCGGCAGGCGCTGGGGCCGGGAAGGGCGGGCGGGAGCTCCCCGTCAGGCGCCGGCCGGGATTTCTCCCAGGGAAACGGGCTGACGGCGGGGAGCGGGCGGACCCGGCCCCTGCAATGGCGGCGGCGGGAGCGGCGCGTGAGGGGAGCGCGGGGTGGTCGCGAGCCGAGCGCGGCGGGAATGGGCGGGCTCGGATTGGTGGGGCCGGCGCTGCCTCGGGTTGTGATTGGCTGGCTGGCCCGGCTCTGAGGCATAAGTAGCGTGCGTGGGGGAGGCGGGGGCGTCAGTTCGGCGGCGGGGCTGGAGGCGACGGGAGCTGCGGAAGCGCGTTCCGAGGAGGAGCGCCGCTGCGCCGGGACGGGTCCCCCGCGGCTGCCGATCCGAGGAGCGCTGGTGAGCACGCACGCGACTCCCGCGTCTGCCTGCGGCGGCGTCCGGGGGCCGGCGGTGTCCAGTTGTTTGCGCCGCGCCCTGCCCGGCTCGGGCGGCCAGAGGCTGGTGCGGGGCCTGGCGTGGCGCAGGGGGGACCGGCTGCTGTCACTGGGGAGTAGCCCTTTCGCGCTTTCTGGATTTAAAGTAACATTGAGAATACTGGGAATAAAGCCGGTTGTTTGCTTTCTTACTATTTGATTTTGATTTTACTTAATAATTTTATCTATATTGCATTACTTCATTGTTTTGTTCGTTTTATTAAGTTTAATTTGTTTCTGTTTGTTTTGTTTTTCCGATTTTGATTTAGTAAGGGTTGTGCGGCTGGGGCTGAATCACGGGTTGTGAGGTCACCGGAGACATAAAGGCTCAGGGTGTGGAATAAGGACTTTGGCACGAGTCAAGCCCGAAACAATGTGGAGCAGTGGAAATGCTGGGGCTGGAGTTGGATAAATGCCCTGGGAGAGGGGCATGGAGCCGCAGTGCAGGGCCTGCAGGAGATGCCTGGGGGTTCCCAGCTCCTGCCCCGTGGTACCAAGCAGAGGCTGAGGATGTGGGGGCTCGGAGGGTTCCAGGGCCCACGCAGCAGCACAAGGGCACCTATTGGGATGTGGGAGCAGGGGCCCGGTGGCTATTCCCAGCCCCTGGGGCTGCCTGGGGGAGGTGAGGGGGCCTTTGGGGAGGTGCTCGGCTGAAACCCAGGCTGTGGGGGAAGGTAGATGTTTGGCTTCAGGGCTCAGGGGTCCCTAAAGTTGGGATCCCATTAGGGTGGGTGGGATAGCTGCAAGAGGCATTGACATTATGACAGTAACTGATTTCTGCCCTTATCAACAGCTCCAAGCAGCAGTGAGAAGCAGGAGCAGCTTTTAGATGCAGGCAGTAGGAAGCTGAGGAGCTGGAGCTGAGGCAGCAGAGCCGGAGGACACAGAAATGTGGTAGGGTTCGGGGTAAAACCCCTGTGCAGCTGGGATAGGGAATATGGAGCTGGGATGGGAATTGCATGGCTGGAGCTGAAATTGCTTCAAGGGCTCTGATAGAGAGTGTAGAGCAGTTACTGGGGGAGGGATGGTTAGGATGGGGCAGGAATATGGGCTCAAGAGCTGAACTGAAACCATACAGAGCTAAAGCAAAAGCAAAGATCCTGCCCTGAGAGCCAGAAGCAGTGTTACGTAGCACTGCTGGGAAGGTGTTGAGGAGGAAGTGAAACGGAAGAGATGGCAGTGAAATAAAGCTTGTGGGTGAAGAGCTGAAATCACTGGGGCTGGGAAAGGGGATTTGTAGGGCGGCTGCTGTAATCACTGCAGGGCTGCGAAAGGGGGCTGCACACTCCATAGGATCCGAAGGGCTGGCACAGGGACTGTGGGGTTCTTGCTGCCACATCCCTTTTATGCCTCTGACATGGATGCTGGGGCTGGGCTTGTGACTGAGACTGGATCAGGATGTTTGGTATATATATATTTTTTAATTGTGTAACCAGATGGATTAAGGAAATCGGACACCCGTAGTAGATTTCTGTTGGATCTGTGTCTGTGAGAACTGGGATGCGTGCTGGAGATGGAGAGACGCTGTTGGAGAGTGGCAACAGCGGCAGGTGTGAGCTGTGAGGATGATGAGGAGGGGGCGGCTCCTTCGGTGGCTGATTTAGGGGGTTTTCCTCACATCTCTTTTGCACGGAGCTGCTGGAGGAGAGGAGTTTTTGGGGGTTCCCGCGGCTGTCTCCTGGAAGGACGGTGGGCGCTTCGGACAGGGTCTGGGGGATCACCTGGATCCCCACCTGGATACGTGGAGCATTGCTCAAAGGAGGGGCCGAGGGATAAATCTTTGTGTCGAGAAGCAGCAGCCAAGGAGGTGAGCCGGTGCGCCTTTGTAGCGGGGATTTTTCCCCTTTCCCTTTGAGATTTCGTCATCCTGAGGTTGAATTGGAGGGGGCAGTCCTGTTGTCCCCCCTTTTAAGGGGTTTGGACTGAGGTAAAAAGCCCCCTTTTGCCATGGTTTGAGGCAAGGCGCTTCTTTTCTTCTCTTCTAGAGGACGCGATTGAAGGGAAGCCTACGTTTCTTTTCCCTTGTTGGGGTGAGGTGAGCGCCGCAGCGTGGCGTCAGTGTCGGGGCTGCAGAGGAAGGGAGCTGCAGCCGTGGCAGCGCTGGCAGGGCGGGGATCGCGCTGTGCCGCTGCATTCGGGGCGCTTCTTCTGCCCCCGGCCCGGCAGCGAAGGGTGCGGCGCGGAGCCCTGCCGGCAGTGCCGGGGCTGGCCGGGGCGGAAGGGGAGCTGGGCGCGGCTGGGCTGCCGCGGGCCCGCCGGAGCCGCGCCGGTGCGAGCCGTGCGGAGCCGAGCGGAGCTTTGGCCGGGCCGGCGGGCGGGGGAGGCGGCGCGGGCGGGGCCGGTGCCGGCCGGTGCCGCCGCTCCGTCCGCTCCGGGCGCGGGGCTCGGGCGCCGCCGGGGCCCCCCGGGCCCGGTGCCGGCCCCGCCGGGCCGGGGGCAGCGGGCGGGGGTCTGCCGGCGCGGCGCCGCCTCTGCCTGCCGGAGGAGCCGCTTTCCTGCCGGAGCCGCGCTGCGCCCGGGGCCGGGAGCGCGGCTCCGCATCTTCCAGCCTCCCTCGCTGCGCTGGTTTTGAGGCGCTCCTGAGGAATTTTTTGGGTCGTTTTCTTTTGTTCGTAGTTGGTGTATGAGAACGGTCACGGTGTACTTGTTGGTTGTTACGGTTCTTGGTTCAGGTGCTGTGACAAGGGTTTTATTGGATTGAGTTTGTTGTTGGATTTTTTTTTTTTTTTGGTGCGATATGTTGGATGTTTGTTTTGTTTTGATTATTTTCATATTGTGAAAATGATTGTAGTTATCTTCTTAAAGGATATGTTTTTTTAAGGTTTTACACTGATTTTTATGGGTCGTAGCCTGAAGTACAGGGTTGGTTTTTAATTAGGTTGTGGTGGCTTTTATTAGCATGAGTATGTAGTGTTAGTTTTGGTGGGCTTGAGGTAGTGTGCTGTAGTGAATTAGTGAGGTTTTTTTTTAATCTTGGTAATTGCATTTTTTAAATTTTCCGATAGAGGTTTTATTCATTTGGTTTGTTTAATTGTTCTGGACGTTTTATTGTTACCGGTAATTTGGGACTTATTGTTTGTGGTTACATTTCTCTTTTGGTGACGTGTTTATTTCTTGTTGTGACGCGGCAGGCACTCCCCTCGCCGCGGCACCCCGAGCGGTGCCGTGCTGGGCTGCGAGAGGGAAGAGAATGGGCGGCCGCTCCCCCTGTGAAGCTCTGCTGTGGTATTTGTATTTTGATGGTTTGAGGCATTATGGGTTTATTGAGTTAGGAATAATTTTTTGTTGTTGTTACTGTATTTATTTGGGTTTTTGTTTCAGTTTGATGTATTTGTTGGTTGCTTTTTATTAGTGTTTTTTTTTAGGAACTTGTGTATTTATACAGTGGATTTTTTTAGGTAGTTATTTATGTGGGTGCTTCTCTTTTTATTGTCTAGTGGTTTAGGTTTTTGTTAATCTCCTTTATTACTTTGATTTTTAAAGCTAACTTAGCAGAATACTGGTTACTCTTTGAGTTAGTGTAGAGGTACGGTTTTAATTTTTAGCAGCTTTCAGGGTCTGTTGTATGGTTTGAAGTTTAGTAAGTTGGTTGGACTTCTTTTTCTAGTGGGTTTTGTGATTTGTTTTGTGGGTTTCTCTAGGGCTAGGGATTTTCTCTAGGGATTTTTATTTTTGTTTCATTTTTGTGATGTGTCTCACTGACAACTGTTAGTGAAAAGAGTGTAGTGTGGGGTTGTTTTTGCTGGTAGTTAGTTCTATGGTGGTGTATTTTTAGTCTCTGTTGTTTGTTTTTGGGTTTCTTTTGTTAAAGTTTTCATTTTGGGGTTAATTTTTAATTATTTTTAAGGTTTTAGGGTGATTGAGATTTTTTTATATGGATGTCCTGTATGATAACAGTTAATTTATTTGCTTTATGTGGCATTGATGGCAGGGTAGAGGACATTTTTGTATAGAATGTGTATTTTAATCATAGTACTAAAATAATACCATGGTAAGAGGGGCTGTGTTTTATTGTTTGTTTCTGAGGTGGTTTGGCATTTTCTTGTAGGTTGGGGTTTTTTTTTGTTGGCTCGTGGAGCCATTCTGGCTGTTTTTGATGAAATTGGTGGGACTTTGATGCTTTTTGATTTTGCTTTTTTTTTTTTTTTTTTTTTGTGGTGTAATAGTCTTTTAGAAGAATTTGGATGATTTTAAAAGTATTTTTGTTATACTTTTCATCTAATGTTGCTGGATTATTACAGATGTTTTGGAGCTTTATTTTTTTAAGTTTCATTTGGATGAATTTATGCTGGATGGTAGGACTGTGTTCTTATTTTTGGGGCAGTTGGTTGTAGATGTATTGTATGTTTTTCAAGTGAAGGTAAATCAAGGTTTGTATTTGGTTGTTAGAGGAATAGAGAAAAATGTTTTGGTGATGTTAACAGTGGTGTGTTTTTTTGGGGTTTTTGATTTATAGTAAGTCTGGTACGGTAGTGTTTAATGGTGGAGTTCTTTAAGGTATGATAGTTTATAGTTAATTCTTATTGGTTTTAGATTTGTGTGTAAGTTAGAGGAGGTTATTGAAGGGTAAGCGGGTGTTTTAGATGAGTTTTAGTGTTTCAGTTGATAGGGCATTTTTTGGATGGGAGTTAGAGTATTTTGAGTTGTTTGGTGTCGCTGGTGATGTATTGTTGAGGTGGTAAGGAGTATTTGTTGGGTTTTTTTAAAGAAGGTTTATTGTAGATAGTTTTAGATAGTTGTGGTGGGTTGCTTGATTGTTTTATGTTTTTTAGCCTTTTTGTAGTTATTTGAAATATGTTAGAGTTTTTTGGGTTTATTGAAATACTTGATTTTGAGGAAGTTCCTATTTAGAATGTATGAATTTTTTTGGCTTAAAATAAAAAATTTATATTCTAGTTATAGTGAGGATTATTTTTTTTTTCTTTTCTTACTGCTATATTTTGTGATATTTGTGTTAGGTAGTAGTAGGGATAGCTTTACTTTTATACGTTGAAACGAGGGTAGTGCATACTGGTGTTCATAAAGGTTTAATATTTTTATGGTTCTGATGTGTTAGGTTAACGAATTTATAACGTTTACAAGACTTTTTTTTGTTTTTATTTCAATACAGGCAGGGTTTTCTTAGTTTTCAGGATTTGTTTGGCATAGATTTTAGAGGTGTAATTGAGGGGATAGGACAGGGTGTCTCTGTTAATCTATTTGGCAATTTGGATACTGGGTAAATAAAATTAATATTTTGGTAGAATTTTTGCATTTCATTAGTTTATTTATTTATGGATTTGTGTGCCTGCAGCTGTAGTGTCTCTGCTGCAACTCTCAGTATCCATTCATGTTTGTGTGTGTTAGGCAGTCCACTCGTGTACCAGCGAGTCCCCCCTGCAAGCGGCCGCAGAGCCGCTCCTTCGCTCTCCTGGGAATTCGGGGAGCGGCACACGGCTCTACGACGAAGCCTTGATCTTTGTCACTAGAAGGTGGCACCAGGGAGCCTCAGGAGCGGCCGAGGAGTTGCTGTAAGTGGGGGAACTACTAGTGAGGGGGACCAGGGTCCACTCGAGTTTTGGGAACGCCACCTCACCTCGCCTGCTCTTCAGCCAGGCAGACCCTGCCAGGAGGGCGTGGGCGAAGCGTGCGGCCCGAGGAGCCCGGCGTTCTCAGGAGAATAATGGTGAGCAGCAGAATTGCTGAGTTGTGGCTGCTGTGCGGCTGAGATCGTACAGTGATGTTTGGTGTTCTCGATTGTAGCTGAGCACGGGACCACAGCCCGGTGACCATAGGACATTCCCCGCAGGCGAGGCAGCCTCCATTGGCACGCGACGTGGATTCTCATCCCCAGATGCCAGAGAGATAAGTGGAGGGCTAAGGCCCACAGTGGGGGTGAAAGTGGGGTGCTGGGAGGGCCTTATGAATGAGCTTTGGGAGTGGGGATGTGCAAGAAGCATCTCCTAAGGCCATCTAAAGGCAAAAAGTGTCTGTTTTGATCACAGTGCTGAGGTGCTCAGGGCAGAGCAGTTCTGGTGTGTGTCCTGTCACTTGTCTCTGGTGCACTCTGTGTTCTTTGGGTCTCTCGGTCCTTTCTTCTCCTCAAAAGCTCTCTCTCCCTGTCCTGTGTCATGGGTGTCTGCACGTATCTGTCCCACAACTGCTCTGCCCTGCTGCATAGCCTGTAATAGCACAAGTCCTGGGGACTTGAAATTTGTAATGCAGGGTGTAGTTGGGCTCTGGATTATATGGGGAGATTGACATAACATGTTTGGTGCTGTTAAGTTGTCCTGCAGCCATTTGACACTAGTCCTAACTTCCTTTCAGGTGCTGACAACTCCAATCAGTGGCAGAGAGCCCCAGTCCTGGGTGAGGGTGTTGCCATGATCAGGTCAGTCATTGTTTGCACTTGCAGGAGCAGCCTAAAGGGTGACCGTGTTACAGCAGTGTTCTTTGCCTTTATTTTTAGAAGGTCCAGGCAGATAGCAGCAGTCAAGGCCCATTGTGCTAGGTGAGCAGTGGACCAAAGCAGTTGTTTTTGCTCAGCTTTTAGTTTTTGGTGGAACTATAAGCATCCACTGTTGTTTGTGTGCTTTAGGGAATCCACTCAGAGTACTCATACCTCTGTCTCCACCTGGCTGATGGACCGGGTTTCATGCACGTGTGGTCTTGCCAGAAGCATTACAGGACCCTGTGACAGAGCCTTCCAATTTTGCATTTCAAGGTCCCCTCCTGGTAACCCACAGGAATGGGCAAGGAGTTGTGGTGAGGCAGGGAAGAGGAGCGAGGGTACACTTAAGTTGCAGCAGTGCCATGTCACCTTGTCTGCCCTTAACCTAGGTGTGCCTTGAGATGACGGTGTCAGAATCCAAGCACGCCTGAGGTGTGTGGCCCGATACTTCTCGGGAGACGGTGAGTAGCAGAATTGTCAGGTTCTGCCCCATGTGCTGTTAAGGTAGTGCACTGACATTTGGTTTTCTTTCTCTTGGCAGAGCAAGAGATAACAGCCTGGTGACAACTGGAACTTCCCAGACAGGCAGGAGGCCTCGTTCTGCACCTGATGGGGATTTGCATCCCCAGATATGTGCAAGATAAGTGGAGGGCTACCACCCACAGAGGGGATGGAAGAGAGGTGCCGGGTTGGGACTCCCCAGGAGGGGTTTTTGAGTCAGTTTTGGAGATGGGGATGTCCAAGAAGTGTCTCCTAAGGCCACCTAAAGGGAAAGTGTCTGTTTTGATCAAAGTGCTGAGGTGTGCAGGGCAGAGAAGTTCTGGTGTGTGTCCTGTCACTTGTCTCTGGTGCACTCTGTGTTCTTTGGGTCTCTCGGTCCTTTCTTCTCCTCAAAAGCTCTCTCTCCCTGTCCTGTGTCACGGGTGTCTGCACGTATTTGTCCCACAACTGCTCTGCCCTGCTGCATAGCCTGTAATAGCACAAGTCCTGGGGACTTGAAATTTGTTATGCAGGGTGTAGTTGGGCTCTGGATTATATGGGGAGATTGACATAATATGTTTGGTGCTGTTAAGTTGTCCTGCAGCCTTTTGACACTAGTCCTAACTTCCTTTCAGGTGCTGACAACTCCAATCAGTGGCAGAGAGCCCCAGTCCTGGGTGAGGGTTTTCCCATGATCAGGTCAGTCATTGTTTGCATTTGCAGGGGCAGCTTAAAGGGTGACCGTGTTACAGCTGTGTTCTTTGCCTTTATTTTTAGGAGCTCCAGGCAGTTAGCAGCAGTCAAGGCCAAGTGTGCCAGGTGAGCAGTGGACAAAAGCAGTTGTTCTTGCTCAGGTTTCAGGTTTTGGTGCAATTGTAAGCATCCATTGTTGTTTGTGTGCTTTAGGGAATCCACTCAGCGTATGCCAAGCCCTTGTCACCAACAGCTGATGGCCTGGATTTTCTGTGCTTGTGAGCTCTTGGGAAGTATTGCAGGACTCTGTGATGAAGCCTTGAAATTTTGTATTTCAAGATTGCATCAGGGTTGCCTTTGGCAATGGCTGAGAAGTTGCGGTGAGTCGCCGAGGTAGGGAGGGGGAGCCAAGGTCCACTCGTGTTTCAGCAATGCCGAGTCACTTTGTCTCTTCTTAACCCAGGCAGACCCTGCGATGACGGTGGCAGCCTCCGAGCCTGGCCAAAGTGTGTGACCCGAGCATTCTCTGGAGAATGGTGAGTAGCAGGATTGCTGGGTTTTGTCCATTGTGCAGCTAAGATCATGCAGTGATGTTTGGTGTTCTCGATTGTAGCTGAGCACGGGACCACAGCCCGGTGACCATAGGACATTCCCCGCAGGCGAGGCAGCCTCCATTGGCACGCGACATGGATTCTCATCCCCAGATGCCAGAGAGATAAGTGGAGGGCTAAGGCCCACAGAGGGGGTGAAAGCGGGGTGCTGGGAGGGCCTTTAGGATCAGCTTTGGGGGTGGGGATGTGCAAGAAGTGTCCCCTTAGGCCAGCTAAAGGGAAAGTGTCTGTTTTGATCACAGTGCTGAGGTGCTCAGGGCAGAGCAGTTGTGGTGTGTGTCCTGTCACTTGTCTCTGGTGCACTCTGTGTTCTTTGGGTCTCTCGGTCCTTTCTTCTCCTCAAAAGCTCTCTCTCCCTGTCCTGTGTCACGGGTGTCTGCACGTATTTGTTCCACAACTGCTCTGCCCTGCTGCATAGCCTGTAATAGCACAAGTCCTGGGGACTTGAAATTTGTAATGCAGGGTGTAGTTGGGCTCTAGATTGTATCAGGAGATTGACGTAACATGTTTGGTGATGCTTAGTTGTCCTCCTTCTGCCAGGCCCTGAAGGACTCCCCCTTCCCCCCCAGATCTTCATTGGGAAATCCCCCTGACCCCTGCGACCCCCCAAAACGATCCCCCAGGGATCCACCTTGAACTCTCTGGGACCCCCTGAATAGTCCCCAGGGATCCCTGAGAATCCCCAGTGGCCCCCAGGACACCCTGGGCCGCCTCCCCAGACCCGCTGGGGCCCCTCCCGGTGTGACAATTGAGAGACCCCCTCAAGCACTCCATGCCCCCCTTCCGGAATCCATCTGGGACCTCCAACCCCCAGAGTGGCACCCCTGGGACCCCCACATCCCTTCCCGCCCTCCCCGAGAACCCTCAGAGCCTTCCCATAGTGGCAATAAAGGCTCAAAGCAGTTACAGAACCACTTCTACTGTGTCCAGTACCTGCACTGGGAACACTGGGAGGGACACTGGGAAAATCAGGAGGGAAGCGGGAACATTGGGTAGCACACTGGGAGGGAACTGGGGCAGCTGGGAGGACTCGGGGACTCCTGGAAGCGATCTGCCATGGAAAAGGAGACAAAGGGAGCTGATGTCATCCCAGAGCCACAGGATATTCCATACTGAGACCCCGGGGCCACCCAGGACCACGGCAAGGGCAGCCAGGCCAAGAGCCAGGGGCAGCTTTGGTGTGGGAGGCATCTGGCATCCCATTCGGAATTTCAGGAGGCCCAGTGGTGGGCACAGGGCCATGAGCACAAACACCTGGGAAAGAAAACTCGCCAGTCCAGGTTCCTGATGTCAGTTTGTAGGGCTCCCTTGGGACTCTCAGGGCAGCACAAGTTTGAGGCGGGGACAGCTTTGGTCTGGGATACGTTCTTTGATATTTGGATTTTGTGAAGTCAGGGGCCAGCTGAGGGCCAGGGGCACCTGGGCACATACTCTGGCCCTTTTCCATGGGAAAGAAAACTCACCAGTCCTGGTTCCTGATGTCAATTTGCAAGTTGTACTTGGGATCTTCAAGGCAACTCCTCATCGACATGAGGGCAGCTTGGGTCCACAACACCTCCTTCTTCATTCAGATTTTCAGGGGGTGGCCCTTCTTTCGGGGCCCCTGGCTCTTGGACTCTGTTGCTGGCCCTATTCTCTGTGAAACACCGCTCACCCTCTACACTTCCTGATGTTGGTTTCGAGGAGGTGCTTGTCTCTTCCAGGGCAGGCAGAACTCTTGCTGGCAGCAGTTTTGCTCCAGGATTAATCCTGTGCCATTCAGAACGAAAAGATGTTGAAAGTCACTTGGGGCCACAGACCTCGTGACCTGACCTCTGCCCTTTTTCCCTGTAAAACCAACCTCACCCTCCCTGTGTGTTGATGTCTGTTCACTCAAGGCGTGCTGCTCTCCAAGGGCTGCGGGAGTTTCTGGTGTCGGCAGGTGTGGTCTGTGAGAAATCATTCGCTGTTTGCAATTTTGGAAGCGCAATTCCTGTTTGGCCAGGGGAAAGACTGTTAATTATCTTTGAAATGAAAATCTGGCACCCCATTGTTTAAGGGTCTGGCAAGGGGCTGTGTAGGGGAGGGAACACCCCACAGGACCTTTCTTCACCTCATCCCTCACTCCTAGGTGTAGCAGCTCCCTGCGTGAGCAGCTGCTTTCAGTGCAGCTACCTGGGCACACCTGCCAGGAGCTATGGTCGGAACACCCAGCAGGGACCAGGGAGCAGCCGGACCCACCCAGGCACGGAGCATCCCTTGGAGAAAATGCCAAGGGAAGAGCCCTCTTGCCAAGGGGCAGCACCTGAGCAGGCCGGGCAGCATGTGGGGTTCCACGGGAGAGCTTTCAACTTTCCCCTTTTATTATGTCAGTCCTCCCCTAGAACCCCCAGACCTTCCACAGCACTCCCAGAAAAAAGAGGGGTTATGGAGAGAAAAGGGGTTTCAAGTATGGGAAAAAGCTTCCTTTTCCGTCATTTCTTGCGTTCAAATAATGAGGAAACGCACTTCCCCTGCAATTTTAATGGTCTCATTTGAAAGAGTCCCTGCCTTTTCTATGCTGTTAGGGGTGCTAATTGACAGGGAATCCCCATATTCCATTTTTTTCCAGTTTAAATAGAGGGGGAAAACCTTGACAGTGTCGTTTATGGGTTTGAATTAAGAGTAACCATTTTTGTTGTCCTAAGGCTTAAATTGAGGGGGAAGCCCAGCTATCTCTCTTTCTTAAGGGTTTGGATTGAGGGGAAAATCCCTCTGTCTTCATCACTGGAGAGATTTAAAGTGAGGAAAGCCTCTCTTTTCCCAGTATTCAAGGGATTAAATGAAAGGGCAGAAGCCATTTATTTGCCACGGTATCCATTTCAGTGGAGGTAAATTCCCCATTTCCTCATTTTAAGGGATTCACTTGAAGGAGGCTCTTTTAAAATGATTTTTCAGCATTTAAAACTACCTTTCAGGGCACTTCTTTCTGTGCCCTAGGACTAAGTACCTCAGAGAAAGGCAAGCCTAGCACATACTTAACCTTTATGCTGCCCAGGAGCCTATTATTTTTCTTATTTATAATGTAGTTAGTCCTAATTAGTAACCCCAAGAAGAAGACTTAGACTGTTCATATAATTAGTATTTTTCTCCACCCTTAGTCTCATGTTGAGCACTACTTAGTAGTCACTGAGGAATAATTATGTAAGTTAACAGCAAATTACCCAACTTATCTAGATATGCTGCCTAAAAACAAAGTTTTATTTCTTACCAGTTTTTTTGCCCTTTTGCTCCAAGTAGTTGTAGAAAAAAGAGCTGTCATTTCCCTGAAGAGTTTCCTTCTATATCCAGCCCTTTATTCCCCTTGAATTCAAGCCAGAGGAGCCGAACAGCTGCAGCTGCTCTGAGGGCTTTTCTACTCGGTGGGGTTTGCCCCTTCCCTTTTCCTGGGTGCCCCGGGAATGAGCGGCGGGCCCAATCAGGGTATATTAACCCCAGCCTTTGCTAAGGGGCTTCATTCCCTCAGCCATTTCACACTAGTCCTAACTTCCTTTCAGATGCAGACAGTTCAAATCTGTGGCAGAGAGCCCCAGTCCTGGGTGAGGGTGCTGCCATGATCAGGTCAGTCATTGTTTGCATTTGCAGGGGAAGCCTAAAGGGTGACCGTGTTAGAGCAGTGTTCTTTGCCTTTATTTTTAGGAGGTCCAGGCAGATAGCAGCAGTCAAGGCCCTGTGTGCCAGGTGAGCAGTGGACAGAAGGAGTTGTTCTTGCTCAGGTTTCAGGTTTTGGTGCAATTGTAAGCATCCACTCTTGGTTACTTTGTTTTATTTTAGGCAGTCATCTTGCAAGATGTCTCTGGTCCGGATGTCTGGATGTCCAAGGCCAGGTGGGTGCAAGCGTAAGGTCTGGGTGGGTGTGCTTTTCAGGGCAGGGGGATGTTGTTTTCACAGTATCTCAGTGTGGGTTGTTTTGCTTTGTTTTTTTGCAGGTGCTGTCGCTGCCCTAGCTGTGTGAAGGAACAGAGGCGAGCGGGTGAGTTGGCATTTTGGCACAGTGACTCACAGGTGACCCTTATGCAGCAGCATGCTAAGTGTGTACCTTTTTGTTTTTCAGGTATCCTCCAGGCAGCTTGTGGAGTCAAATTAAGACTTCAGGTGAGCCGGGGCAGCGGTGTGTCGGAGTTTCGGGGATTCCTCTTTTCGTGGGCACTAGTTGCATTTTCTGTTTTGTCTTAGGTACCCTGAGGAGGAGCGTAGCTGAAGTTTGGAAACGGCAGCACCGAAGCTGATGCAGAGAACGTCTCGCCGTCCACATCCAACTGACATTGGATTCCATCCGGTTGTCTTGCAAAAGCCAAGTGCTGGGGCCAGTAGGTGGGAGATGGGGGGAAAACCTTTACTATCACAGGAGGCTATTTGATGTTAGCTTGGAGAATAGGCCCATAGTGGGACGGGCCCCTCGGGAGCAAAGGGAGAGGGTTTCTCCTCAGCCCCCCCAGAGTCTTCGCTGGGCAGGGCAGTTCCGATCCCTCTCTGGTTCTCGTGACGTTCGCATCGGCGGCCTTCTTTGACTCTTGACGTTGTCGTGGATCTTTTCACCATAGGAGCCCGCCTTCATGTCTGGAGCTATAGCTACAGTCACCCTGTAGTCATTTCTTCCTTCTCTAGGCCTACTGAGCTTCTTAGGCTTCCTCTTAAGTGCTTTGGCACTAACATCTTGAAAGGAGTTGCATGTCATCATCAAGTGCTACTGCCCTAGGGCTTTCTTTTCTTTGGCATCATCAGCCCATGGCTCATCTTGGGCTAGGAATCTTGGGTCCATAAGGTGAAATTGCCAGGCAGTTTCCACTTGTGTCCGTGTCACGTTGTCTGTGTCCGTGTCACGTTGTCTGTGTCATAGGCCTTTGTTACATCTCCATGCTTTAGCAACATCATTTTGTGCCGTATTGGCCATATTTTGCTCACGTACCTTCCCGGATATCAATTATTCTGGCATTTTTACATATTCACTTTTTGGGTCCGGACGATGTACACGAGATGTTCTCATCCATCTTCATTCTCAGTTTTGGTAGCCCTTCTCATGGACTTCCGTACGGAGCTTATTAGCCCCTCATCACCTGACCACAGTAGTTCCGTAGCATCTGCCTTCTCAAAGGATATAGGGCTCAAAAATTAGTCTTCTGGAGAATTATATCAAGTCCCCACTTATCTTGTATCTCTGTCAGCTTACGTTGTATGCACTTATGATGCACCTACCTGTGTCGGCTTCTATTGTATGTGCGTATGTTGCGCCTACCTATGTTAGCTTATGTTGTTTGTGCTTACACTGTATGTACCTACGTTGGCTTATGTTGTTTGTGCTTATACTGTACGTACCTACGTTGGCTTATGTTGTTTGCGCTTATACTGTACGTACCTACGTTGGCTTATGTTGTTTGTGCTTATACTGTATGTACCTACGTTGGCTTATGTTGTATGCACCTCTGTTGTGGCAATTATGATCGGAGCTGCCTTGCCCGGGCAAGTAGTCACGCTCAGGTAGAGCAGTTATAAAGCTTTGCCGTTCATCTGTTCTCTACGGGGTTTGGGGTACAACACTGATGGGCCCAGAGTTGGTATAGCTCCTAGCTCTCAGATAGTCAGTCACTGACCGCCTCCCCTTGTCTCGTAGGTCCCCGGGTCCCTACAGAATTTCCTGGAATCTACCATTTGACATGGAGGTCCTGCGGTCAGAAGAAGCGTTTAAGCATATTCTTCAGTGCAGCGTTTCACGTAAGGGTGGCAGCCAGCGTGTCAGCAGAAGAATGTGTGAGAGTGTGACTGTCTGTGTCTGTCTGTGAGAGTTTGTGTGTGCTTGTGTCTGCAGCTGTGTGT
The DNA here is from genome assembly GCF_050655825.1 of Lonchura striata. NCBI lineage: Eukaryota > Metazoa > Chordata > Aves > Passeriformes > Estrildidae > Lonchura > Lonchura striata. Next base: position 202,880 of record NC_140703.1, read on the forward strand.
GTGTGTGGAGCAGATACAACCTTGTGTGTATGGCCTTTGCCTTTCAGGGGGGGTTTTCATCAGGCAGGAGGATTTTTTGGGAGTCTCCGGAGCGAGTTGCCGTGAATGTGAGTTTGTGCGTAACGCGAAGGGGGCGTGCACGTCGGCGGAGCGTTTTGCGCCGTTTTTGTTCCGGGTGCGTCATAACAATAAAAGCGTTGTGGACTTTTCTGAAATGGAGACACGGTTATATTGTGTCAATATGTATTTGGCTTGTAGTACATTATATTGTTCTGTCTTTGCAGTTGTTCCTATCTTTTGATGTATTTTGCTGTATGTAAATTGGACTTGTACTTTTGTGCCTAGGTATGATGTATTCTTTGTTGTATTTGTCTCTGTACTTGCATTTGTATGCATTGTTTCCCTGTGTATTGCTGAAGTTTAAGGGAATAAAGATTAATCAGCCCTAATAATGATGCCTCTTACCCTCTGCCCTGCCCACCATTCATCTCCTGTCTTTCTTTGGTGTGGTTGAGTCCTATCATTTTCACCCTTTTTCTCCTTTTGCCTCTTACTTTCCTCTTTAGTCTATTCCTCACTTTATCCTTCCATGTGTAACTCTTTGTCTCTGGCTGTGTTTTCCTTTGTTTCCATTTCTAACACATCTCTATGTTTCTCTAACCCTATTTCCTTCTCACCCTATTTTCTTCCATTCCTCTACATGTATTTCCCCATGTCTCTTTGTCTGTCTCTTTCAATCTAGGTTTCACTATGTTTTCTTCTTTTTTTTTTCTTTGTCAGCCTTTGTCTTTCTAACACTTGCTATCATTGTCTTTGTCTCTGACCCTTTTTCCTTTTCTGTCCAACTTTAACTTTTTTGTCTAACTCTCTATTTCTTTCTCTCTTGAACCCTACCTTGTGTTCAGTCTCTCCATTTGTTTTCCTGTAGGTTTTCAGCTCTATTTCTTCTTTTTCTTGTCTCTCTATTTGCTTTTCTCTTTCATTTCAAGTGCTTCCTTTTCTGTTTGTCTTTCACTCTTTTTCTCTTTACCCCACCTTTCTTTCCTCTTTCTCTGCCTTTCTCTTTCCAATCTGACTTTTTTGGTTTTTCTTTTTATCTCTGACTCTTATTTTTCTTGCTCTGTTTTCTTCTTACTCTCTCCTCTTCATTTTTTTTTTCTCACTCTCTCCTCTTTCTTCTCACTCTCTCCTCTTTCTTCTCACTCTCTCCTCTTTCTTCTCACTCTCTCCTCTTTCTTCTCACTCTCTCCTCTTTCTTCTCCTTCTTCCTCCCTTCTCTTTTTCTTCCTCTTACTCTCTCCTCCTCTCTCCTCTTCTTCTTCCTCTTAGGCTAAATACTTGTATCAGACATTTTAAACAGGTCTTTTATACAGAAGTGAATACATTAAAAGAGAAAGGAAAAGAAAATAACTGGTAATATATTTCAAAAGTCAAACCAGTATTTAATTTCTGCATCAAGTATTGCAATCAAAGACACCTAAAAGTTTCACCTTTCCATAAAATCAAGGTTTTAGTTAGTGAGATGGTGGTTTACTTATTTAGGTGGTTGTTTTTTGTCCTTCCAACAGCTTGTATTTTTAACTGTTCAGTCCATCAGCAGACAGACACCCTGTCCATCTTAACATAGGCTAAGATGGCCATAAAAATAGTGCAGGTGATGACATTGGTTAGCAACCTTTTCTTCTTCATCATCATCATCTCACATTAACAAAGAGAGACGAAAGGCACAAGGAATTCAAATTATTAGCTTTGAGAACTGAAATAAAAATCTTCTTTCCACAATTAGCCTACATATAGTGGCATTAGAAATACCACTTTAAGTTCTGAAAGTACTGGAAGGAATTTATACCCAAAGGATCCTAATTCTTTGGTAAGTCAAAGCTGCCATTTGTACCTGTGAACAGTATCACTTGGAGAAAATGCAACACTTAGGAAGAGTTTTAATTGTTTTTTTCATTACTTGACTCTGTCATTTTTTTCTGAAGTTTTTACAGCTTCTTGCATTCAAATGAAGGAAGATTAAGGCTGGATGGTTAAGGTTGTAATGCAGCATTTCAAAGTAATATTAGTGAAGATGTACTAGAAACTGCATTGCTTAGAAACCTATTATTTCAATAATCCTTTCTCAGAACTTCACAAAGGTCCTTTTATTGTGTCTCTGATAAATAAAATGTGATTTCTATTTAGAAAGAATTAAGGTAGTGAAGACTAACTGGAGAAGAACATGCAACCTTATAGATACTGAGGCAAAAAATAAAGCAAAATGGTTAGTTGCTGGTTCCAACTGGTATTTTTAAGTCTGTACGGCTAAGCATCTCTATCTTATATTTGTGATCTTTCTGCAATTTTGTATTTATGGGGTTTATGCCTGTTCAGAGTAATTAGTGTTGTTTACATTAGAACAAATACTGAAATACAAAAAATGAAAAGTTATTGGCAAATGGGATACAGAGTAGCAAATCTGGAAATTAGACGCTGCTGATATTTATCTGTAATGAAATTTGGCATAGGACCAGCAATAGCCAGAAGTAGGTAGAATATCCTGTGATACAGCATCTGAAATTCATCAAAACCCCCCTCCAAATTACCTTCAGTATTGTAAAAGTTTCCATTCTTTTTATTATTTGTACTTTATTAGAGGCATCTTGTCAGTACTACTTTTTCTTAGCCTTATCCGGAGATGCTTTCTTATGTCTGACTCCTGAAAGCCTCTGTGCAGAACCAGAGTTCTGCAGAGCTTTTTCCCCTGTATTCCTTCCCTTTTCTGTCTTCCCAAAAGCTTTTGGGATTTTGGCTTTTACACCATAATTTACTTAATTGCCTTTTCGTGTCAGATAATTCTTATGCATATAACATCTCATTTTTAACTACCTGCTTGGTATTGCTACAACATCAAAGAATTTATAAAATTATTCTTTGTTCTCTTATTAGATTTTTTGCTTTGTCCTTACAGAATCTTCTCTGATAAATAGAAGTGGTAGTGCTTTTTATTTACCGCCTTAATTTCCTGCAGTAAAAAAACACTCTATGTTCATTAATCATTCAACGACAAAGGATATTCTGTATTGGAGCCAAAATTGTATACATTTCTAAGCAACTACAGCATTTTGCTTTATTTTCTTAAATCTGTTTCAGAGCTTTGATCAAATTGCACTCTCCAATTGTTTTCCAAAGGGTGTAATAAGAGAAAAAAAATAACCATTTTTATAACGAAATTTCAAGCAAATAAAATCCTTAAAGGAAATTTGATTCTGTAAATGAGGACTAGGAAGAGGAAGGTCATAAGAAGTTACATCATCGGAGTTTAACCATCCCCTTAGCACACTGATCTAAAACAGGAAAAGCGTATGAAAAACTGCAGAGGTGTCTTCTGAGAAGGTATATGCACATTTCACATACTTCTTGTTCTGTATCTTTCTTCTAAACAGTGATTAAAGCAGCTCCCAGTACAGATCTGTAACAAATTCATGAGCAAATCTGATAAAACGTGTCTTTGAGTAAACTGTGAACCTAACCTGACAACTAAGATAAATAGTTTGTCAGTTGATCTAACCACACCATTCTTTTCTCCTGTATCTGGTTTCTTTTCTTCAGAATTAACCCAGTACTTTCTCCCCCATCGTGCTTTACAAACAACCTCCCTATCTGCTTTTTGTGCCCTATGAAGCCAAGAGGAGCAGTGATGCACAGGAACACTGAAACTCCAATGTCTGGTCAACTAAATCTGGATGATGCTCTTTAGGAGCAGCAGAATGATTTTTCTAACTGCAGAAACTGTTATAATACCACTTATTTAAACTTGATTTCCTGTTCACTTGTGAATTGATTATTTGACCTTAAATTGTTATGGTTTTTTTGACCATAAAGCCAGTTCTGATTTGCTGAGTTGATGCAGTAGAAAATACTTATATTTACATTGTCCAGCTGTTCGCAGGTAAAGTTGCATGATTCAATAGCCACTGGACATGCTGAGTTCTGACTGGCGTGTTAAAATTTTTCTAATATGTGGGAACTCAAAATGTCTCTCAGACATTTTTAGAGGTTCCAGGCCTTGGTCAGAGGCATTCTAGACCCTGGCAGACAGCTGAAAAACAGCTGTGATTTTGAGTTTGAGCCATGGAATGAATTGCCAACTTTGGAGGTGGAACAAGCAATCACAAAAGGTTAGATAGTATAGTAAAAGTAGTTACAAAGTAGAGGGGAAATTTTTTTAGTATTGTACAGGGGGGTTTTCACTTTGTAGGTGGGGGTCAGAAGTTCTAAGATGGAGGAAAGTGGGCTGATCCTGTTCTTCCTCCTTCTTTTTCCTTACCTCCATGTTCTTGGTGATGTTGGCACTGACAGATCGGTTTAGAGTAGAAAAACACTTGGCAACGTAGGTAGTAGGTATTGGGGAATAATTGTAAACATGTTATACGTAATATATCTTATAAAAGATAGCAGCAGCCCTGGGCGGAGAGGGAGACGAAGAAGACAGCAGATCGAGAGGATGTCAGGGGGTGTGTGTGCCTCTACCCAGGCCGCTGATCAAACAGCCGCAGTCCAAGAACATAATCTGTTAGATAACTAGCGATAAACTGCCTTGAGACCGAACAGCTAAAGCCTGCGGAGTTTTTCTTTGGAAGCACGGGTTGGAGGAGGAATTTCACCACCACATGAGACCCCAGAGCAAGGCCGGGGTTCTCACAGTAATAAAGATGCACCCTTTGTTTATCCACCTTTGTCATTTATACATCCAGCTGTGAAGCTCTCCAGCTTTGCAGTGCTGTTTACTAGGACAATTGAATACCATAACTTCCCAAATTTTGTGTACGTGACCAATCAATATGCAGATTTTATAGCCATAATTTCACACACAGATAATTTGTTAATCGGGCTGCACGCTAAGCTGAGGAAAGCAACACAGCAAATAGTTTTTGCTTTTTTGATAGTTTCTGCCATGTTGAGCTCCCATTCTGTCCATTGGTAATGATTGTACCTCTCATGGGAGGAAATCTGACGGACAAACATACAAAACAATCCACTATTTGGCATAGAGGGAACTAACAACAATAACAGAAGTTTAATATTTTGCTTTCTTTGTCACCTAAGGGTGTGAAAGGTATTCTAGTTCATTGAGTTTATATTCTGCCGCTGATCTTTAGCTGAGGGACACAAAGATATATGTGTTATGCGTGTTTGCATATTTATGTGTTTATATATGCATGTAGATATAGACATATAAAAACACATAAATACACACAGGTGGGGGTGTATGTATATGTATGTATTTATATATATATATATGCCTGAGGTCATATGTGTGTGGGATTCAGTTTGTGTTCTGTTAAACCCAGCCCTCTGTGTGTGTGTGTTTGCACCTCGTCCACAGGAGCTGGTTACAGTGCTGGCTATTGAACTGTTGTTGTTTTCAAGCTGTAATTTATTTGGTAATGATATACAATGTTTCACAGTGATAAGGAGTCAATAATGAATATGTTATGCTTTAACATCATAAAGACATCCTTAGGAAAAAGTCCCTGTCTTTCTCCAACAGTGATCCATATGGTGTGCTACTAAAAGGAGAAGATCTCTGAGTGAACAAATGTGAAATAATACAGACTTAATCTTTATTGCTCTTTTCCTATCAAGATAGCCTTTGTTGTCTGGCCTATGAAGACACTGCAAGACTACTCACTCATACAGCATTGTTTTATTGTTCACTTTTATTTTCTCTAAAGCAGACCGGGGTTGTTTTTTTCTTTTTCCTTTGCATATGTCTTAAGAAGTTGACCTTTAGCTTTACTAATGCAATTAATAGTTTTTGCTTCCTATCTCCTATAAATGATGTTGGTGAAATAGGTCACCTGATTTCATGTTCTAGTAGGTACAGTCAGAGAAAATTCTGGATATGTAAATTATCATATTTAATTAGCATTATTTCTATCCTCTTTATTACACATTTTGCAATACTATTGATTGTTGGACCTAGAGTATCTTTTGTCCTCAAGCCACACACCTAGAAGTCACCTAAATCTTCATTTTTTCTGAGGATAATTCAGCTTGGAATAATTTTTTTAAATCTAGATTAAGAGTAAATAATTTAAATGGAAGTTTTGACAGGACCACACGTATAAGGTTTTGAAGTATTTCAAGACTACGAAAAATTGCTACCCTGTCATCTGACTTTTTAGTCTTTATCTAAGACATAAACCACATGTTTGTTTGATGTTTGATTTTTTGTCCTAAAAGGAGTAGGTGCTTTATCAATAGACTTTATTTTAATCAATACTGCCTCGATTATTCCCTACATGAATCCAATTTTTATTTCTACTGTCTAGAGTGGGAAAATATGAGAAAGAGTTCCCCACATCAAATCCATCTGCATCATCTCAGAGGCTGCCTTCAGTAGCTTAAACATGACTAAACCCCTCCCACTGTTACACTGGAAAGAGTCTTGATGACTCAAAACTTTAAAAAAACCTTGTCGTTTTCACTCCATTTAAATGTGTCACTTTTAATAGCAAAACAAGTAGAGAAATTCCAATGTGAACTCATTTTAGAGCAATGACCAAGTATTATGAATATTTGACTGTATTTAATCTTTCAGCTCCTTTTCTTATTGCATCCTTAACCCTACTCCTGAAGGGACTTGGATTTAAATACAGTAGAATTTCCAGTGTTGAGCAAATCTCTGGTTTCATACCTGAAGATCTCCTTAGTTCAAAAATCCACTTTGTAATTAATTTTATTTATGCTGTGCAACTCTGCTTTCCCAGATATTAAAAAGCATATTGGCAAAGAATATGACATTATTTCTTGAATAAAATGACAGGAAGTAATGCAGCAAGATTTTCTGCCTTGAGAGTCACCTGACTTCTCCATTCAGTGACTTTATATTCCTATTCAGGGATTATTATACCTAAGAATCCAGAGTATAGCCAAGAGAATAGTAATAGAGAAGTTCTAACTGTAATGCTGATTTTCTACTGTTTGTTACTATTTCCTCACCCATAAAAGGCACTTGTAATTAATTTTCTGTTCCCTAGGACCACCTGTAGAAGTAAACTTCACTATTGGTGATGAGATTTAAACACGAAGAAAAAAAGCTGGGTAAGTATGAAGTTGTTAAACTCGCTGTCACGAGACTGTATTGTTGAAGACTGTTACAGGGATGATGGGAGTCTGGGATAAGTTTAGCTATGAAAACTTAGTTCCATTTCATCAAGGAGGCTTAAAAGAAGACCCAAATTGGGTTGTTTTTTTTTGCTGTTGTTGTTGGGTTTTTTTTGGTTTTTTTTTTTTTTAAACTGAATATTTTTGGAAAAAATATGAAGTAGTTATCTCTGACATTTCTATTGACAGGTGGCCAAGACATGTCTGGGGAATCGTAATGATTCAACATCTCGTTTGGAAGCAGCAGAAACAGAGACAAGCTTTCAGGTATTCTCTTCCAGAGTAATTTTTGGGGTTTTACTAAAAGGTCTCATGAGATTCAGTTACTTAAAGTAGACTTACACATTCTTCACCAAGTTCTGTCTCAAAAGAGAAGACTACTTAATTCAGACTTTGACTGTGTCTGATTGTAATTGATCTGTTCAAAATTATTTCTGGCTGGTAACAATTTGCAAACTATTAAATATTTAGAAAGCTGGTAGTCAAATTACTTAATTTGACAGTGTCATGTGTATAGCCCTGGAAGCAGGAGTAAGGAGAGTTTTCCAAAATAATTAAATATTAAATACCTATGTGGTTGTTTATATATATATATATAATATGCAGTGATATGAAGCTGTATGTAGCATCAGACTTGTATGGTTTTGCACTTAGAGATCAGGACCCTTTTCTAGGGACAATTCCAATTTTAACAGACTTTTTTATTTCTGTTTATGTATATATGTATTCTATACACCATATTTTTACCTTTACAGAAGTTTCGCAGCCCTCCATGGACTAAACCTGAAGATGAAAAATCACCTGAAGAAAAAGAGAAAAAATACAAAGAATCAGTTAGTACACCAGAATAAAAACTCTAAATGCTACTAACCTACATTGAAAAATGCCAATCACTTCCATTTTCATGTTCTGCTAGCACAAAGGCATGAAATGTCCCAGGTTTCTAAAGCATGCATTTTTCACTATTTTATGAATGTCTGTAAATTAGTCTATAACAGACCAGTTAGTACCTTCCAGCAATAATCCAAAATTGATGTTTGAAGAAGTGCTTTGTAATGCAGTCCAGTTTTTGAACTCTTGTTCTACCTTATCAGTAATTGTATACTATAAATTACCCATTTCGTAAACAACAGTCATTCTCAAGTATATTTCTCACTGTTTTATTTCATGTAATTTTGTGGCAGATTAGTTCTAATATTAAGAGGCAGTCAATGTGGAGGGGGGAAGATATCTGTGTAACCATATTTGAAGTACAATCCTTAAGTGCAACTGCAAAAAGACAACTGTGTGTGTGGGGGGTCCATGTATGCTTACCTTTTAGTAATTCCATCTCAAATCTAATTACTTACACAATAAAATATGCTTATTTTCTTCTTTCTTTCCTCAGTGCTATCTTAACTAGTTCATTTTTGAACACTGAAAAGCTGACAGAATTGGATTTTAAGGGATGGAGATGGAGAGAATCATTACTTTAAGGATTCAAGCAAAAAAAATGTGCAGGTGGTACTGAGTTACAGTGTCATAGCTTGGATGGCAGCTGTGGGAAGTCGGTTTCATCCCTTGTGTTTGTGCTGATCTCGACGGGATGGAATACACTTCCAAGAGGAAAGCCCTGTTTGGTCCACTACAGTTGGCCTTTGATCCCTCCATCGGGGAGGACTGATTGGAATCAGCTCTGTCACTCATGGATTCTTTCAGTTTCTCCTTAGTCACACTATGACAAGAAAGCAGAAAAGAAAGGGAGAAGAGAGAATGTTTTTCTTTTTTGGGTGCATGTCATTATTGGTCTAATTTAAGAATTCATATGCCATATCTTTTTGAGATGCACATCTTTCAGGAATGGTTGGAATAGTAAACTGCCTGATGCAATGCTATCTATCCCTAGCAAGAATTGTCTTAAGCATTTGTAACTTGTAAACTTCCACCTTGGTCTTAATGCACACCTCAGCACATTTTCAACTAGATTTGAAGTAGTTATAATAATTTACTTTGTCTTGCTTTGTATCAGTTTAAAAGCAAATAGACAAATCTTTAACTTAGTGATGCTCTGTCTTCAGTTTTAGCATTTAAGACTTTACCTCTCCTTCAACAGTCTCCTTCAATACCTCCTTGTCCTTGCTGGTGTGAAAAATGCATATTTTATGATTGGCTTTTCGCAAAGGCTATAATGAATATTCTATGTGTAATGTTAGAACGTTATGCTGTGTTAATTCACTTAAGTAGTGTGTTAAATACAGTTTTAGGTTCTAACCTAATGTTAAAATAGAGACTATGTATGTGGGGAAGTTTTTTTTTAGGAATGAGATACTTACTTCAAAGAACACCTAAATCTTCCAAAGCAGAGGAATTTATGGCTTTTATCAGAAGAAGTTAATTTCTTCAGGCCTTACTCAGACTCAAAGATGCCAGGGGATTAAAGGAAACAATTAACATACAACAAACAGAGTTTCTTGTTTAAAATAGAATGCATTCGTAACCATAAAAGATATATAAATATGCAACAAGTATATTAGTTTAAGGGTGATTCCTTTATTCACAAGTCATGCTTTTCGTAACTTAATGTCCGAGAACATCCGGACGTCCGTAATTCTTTACTTTTTTTATTGTCTTGTAATTGTCCTAACTCTAAACTTTAGTACTCTAGTGATATTATTATTTTTATAACCATTTTATTATTATTAAACTTTTAAACTTTTAAAAACCAAGTGATTAGCGTTTTTCACACTGGTATGAGTAATCTTTCACCCTGACATTTTGTATGTGCTCCTCTACTCAAAGATAGATAGTTGCAGTTTCTCTGCCTTTTTTAAAACTAAAAAACCTCATGAGCTGACCAAATGATGACAAAGTACAGCTTAAGACTATCCATGTTAAGAGCCAAAAGACACGAAATCGTGGCTATGAAATTAATCAGGTAAGAGATATGTGGCTCTTTGCATTTGATCCTAAATCTTGCTGAAGACAGTCTGCTTTCTTTCAAAATTTTCAGTGGGCAAGACACTTGTGGTTTTGTCATATCTACAGCTGGCATTAATTTCTAGTGATGCTAAAAGCAGCATTTCTTTGCATGTGACAGACCTTAACTGAGAAGGTCACTGGAACTCTGTTTCAGTCACCTGTCAAGAAAGGATCTGCACTGCGCAGTGGTTGAAGCCCTCCAGCAGGACGAAAGCCAACGAGCACAATGCTTCCTGTAGCTTTAGAAAGAAGCCTTTGTCAGCAGGATCCCCTTCATCAGGCAGCCTGGAGTAGATACTATCCACAGGGCTCCTTGGCTGCCTTGGTCACGGGTTCTTGCCTACAGGCTTTGGACTTGCTCGTGGCTGTTCTTCAAACACGGCTCCTCACGTGGAATCCACTTCTTGGTGCAGAGGGCAATCCCTCCATCTCCCCTTCCTCCCCTGTATCTTCTGACCAGGCTGGAGCTCTCAGTAGTGACACTGCAGTCATGGGATTCAGCCCACCACATCCCAGAGATGCAAAAGGCCGTAACTTTCCTGCAGCACAGCGGCTTCCAGCTCCTCCTGTTTCTTGCCCGTGCTGCAGGTGTTGATGGAAGGCGCCTCAGCCTGCCTGTCAGCCGTGTCACCTTCCCAGAGGAACACCCCTTTTCTTCCTTTCTCACAATTTTCTGGTGTTTTCCCGCCAGCTTTTATTCCCTTGGCTTTCCTGACAAAGCCAACCCTAGACTTGCCTTGGCCTCTTACCACTCCCTGGCACTTCACTGCCTTGCATGCCCATCTCCCGCCTTGGATAAATGAGGTTTTTGTTTTAAATTGGTAACTATTTTTATATTAAGAGTTAATAATGTAAGGGCTTTTTAATTATATGGATTATTTGTAATGTTTTTTATTGGTATATTAAGTAAGTAGGTAAAAAATGGATTTTTTTGAGAAGTGCTAGATAAATACAAAGTATTTAAACTTGAAACTTTAGTGAAAGTTACTTAAATGTTTGTTTTAGGTTGGTTAATTGGTAAAGTGATATAATTAAAAGTAAATAAAGTAAATAGAGTAGAAGTATAATATTTGATAGAATTTTATACTTTGAAAGTTATTAAATAAGATTTTTATAATATTGATTTTTATATTTATAAAGAAACCTAAAGTTTATATATTTTGGTGGGTGCAGTACAAGACGTCAGGTGTAAGTTGCAATTCTTGCATAATCTACATTTGTATTTACATAGTGTAATTTATCTGTGTATTTACATTGGTGTTTTGTGGAGTGGTGAGTGTGTTTTTTGTGTGATCTGGTTTTATGTTCCTTATTGAAATTTACTTGGGTTTTTGTACTTGTTGAGATATAAGTAAACTTTATGTTTTGATATAAGAAATAAGTATTGTTAAGTTTTGTTTTATAAAATTGTATAGACTTGCAAGATAATGGTATAAGTTGTTATAATTTTTCAGTTATAAGCATGAAGAAATATAAGAATAAAATAATATATGTAGTAAAGAAGAAATTGATAATAATTAGGAATTACTTAGATAATATCTATAATTAGTAACATAGGTGAAATTATATCATTAGTAAGTATTAAAAGATGGTACATTATTTTAGAGTTTTTAACAATTGATAAATGTTAAATTAGTAGTAAGTTAAATAATTATGTGTGGATAATGATTTTTTAAGTTTAAAATAATAAGTTTATTTGTTATATTGATAAAGTTAAATTGTTAAGTTAAAATTATTTGAATTTTATTTTTGACGTAGAAAATATTTGGGTTTCCTGTTAATTATTTTATTTAGGTAGATATAGGGTTAGGTTATAGTTTAAATTTTAATTGGTGTATGTTACTTAATATATTTTTATATAATGTTTTTAAAAATAGTAGTTAAGAGTAAAAATGTTAGGATTAAAGATGAATCACATTATTTAATAATTGGATTTTTTAGAAGTGTTTTTAGAATATATTTGAATATAGTAAACTTTTTTTTAAAGATTTGAAAGTGGTTATGGACAGGATTGTGAGTTTGGATTTGGATATTGAGAGTGTGAAGGTGGAGGAAATGTATGAGAGAGCGATTACTTAGTGTGAAACTTAGAAAAAGAAATTAATGTTGTAGTTGAGTTTTATATTGAAGTGATTTTGTAATAATAACTGAGGAAAGTGATCAGATTAACAGTTTGGAGGAGGTTTTTAATGAAATATATTTTTTTTAGTCTTGAAAAATATTTAAAACTATGAGATAAATTTAGGTTAAATTATAGAGTTAGTGTAGAGATTAGTTAGAGAGTTAACTTGTTTTAAGAGCTGTAAAAGTAGAGAAAAAAAAAGTAGGAATTAGAAATTTTATGTAAGAGTAGAGATTGTAATGAAGAACAGAATTTTTGATGAAATTGATGATACAATACACTGTATTTTTTTTACTTCTGAATAGGCGTTTGGTAGTGTTTTCTTTTAGTTGTTTTAATTTGAGTTGTTTTATTTTTTTTAAGAATATTAACCATATACTGTATAGTTTAGAGAAGTGATTTTTAATAAAACTTAGGATAGGTTATATTAAATAACATTTAAATTTAGATTGAATGAATTTTGATAGTAAGGAATAATAAACTTAATTTTAATAGATAAAAAGAAACTTAATGTATTTATTTAAATGTATTGACATTTAATTTTGTTTGATTTTATTAACACTTAACATATTGAATGTTGTTATTTATAAATATTGAAGGTATTTTAAGTCTTTTGGTTTTGGAGACATTTTAGCTTGTTGAGTTAAGATTATTACTTATATCTTTACAGGGTGGTTTTATTTATTGGGAAATATGTTTCTCAGTAATAGATTTTTATTTATGTTACATTTTAAATGGTACTAATTTGTGTAGTGGGTTTTGTTAAATGTAGGATATTGATTAGATTGTTTTATATTTTTTGTGGGCTTGGACAAATATTTATCTATACAGTTAGGCTTTTCTATATTTGAAGTAAGTTTTGATGGGGTTTTTTTTTAAGAGTTATTGATTTAGAATTTTAAGAATATTTGGTGTTTGGAATAAATAAAATCGGGGGTTTTTTGGATACGGTCGAGCTGTATTTTTAGTGTTAGCAAGGACTAGTTTTGGTACGTTATTTTGATTTTTTTTGTTTGCTTACGGGGAGGGTCTCCTGTTAGATGTGGAAGCCTGAGACTGGCACAAGGACTTTTTATCTAATGCTTGATGAGTCTGTTTTATGGGGAGGAGGTGTTATTTTAAGTTTTATAAAATACACTGAGAATTAGTTAAAATCATGGAAGAAACATTATGGTAATTAAAGGGTGCTACGTTTGAAGAGCTATAAATCTTTTTAAATACCTGCTTGATGTAAGGTGAGCTTAATCTCCTTTTTCTGCCCCAGAAAGCATCGGGCACGTCCACATCGATGGCACCACCTCTGCCTACTGCTCCTGCTCCACCTGACCAAAAGCAAGAGCAAAAGTTGGTTGGGCTTTAAGAACTTGCAATAACTTTGAAGCAAAATAAATCCCATTTTCCCCTGTGTTTTTTCCTTTCAGGTGCTGCACTCACCTCTGCAGACACGCACCGAGCTCTCGCTGCAGGAACCCGTCAGGCCTCGGTGGCTGTGAGTTCATGTTCTTCTCCCTGGGGAAGAGGAGAAGAATGTGATTAAATAAGTAAATAAATAAATAAATAAATAAATAATTGCTGAGGAATTGCAGAAATGTTTTCTGGAGCCTTTCCCCTTCGGTGCCCCTGTGCTGTGTGGGACACGGGCAGAGGAGCCTCGGGCTGGAAAGGGGCAGGAGAAAGGCAAAGGGACCCCCCGGTGTCCCCAGGGCACCGTGGGGACAGAACGGACACTGCGCGGGCACGGGGAGGCGAGGAGTGACAGTCTGGGCCAAAATCCCAGCTCACCCCAGGGAAATTAGTGAGGGACATTTTGGAGGGGAAAGCTGAGGTCACGAGTTCACCCAGCCCGGCCACGTTGTGTTTGCACAAAGAGGCACCAGAGGTGAAGGTCAATCCTGAGCCAACCCTGCTCAACCTCTAAGTCCCAGAATAAATCCTACAAGCTGCCCACTGAGGGACTAAAAATACATAAAAGAGAACCAAGAGCATTCCGAGAGCAAACCAGAAGGTTCCTGGGAATCCCGTTGCAGTGATGTCACAGCCTTTTTGACAGAGCTGTAAGATTTTTATTTCAATGCTGCGTTTCTCTCCTGGGATCATTCACTCCGTGGGCTGTGGGGATTTTTTGGGTTTGAACTCCCTCACAGTGGCCCTGACACTGCTCAGAAGCTGGAGGAAGAGCAGAGCCAGTGCTCCTGGCAGGGGCAGGGAGTTTTCCCCCAGAGCAGATCCAGCAGCTGCCCTCCAGCCCGGCCAGGAGGGATCTGCTTTGGCTCCTGCAGGGACAGAACGTGTTCAGGTGCTCCAGGTGACATTCCAGCAGCCTCATCTCCCATCCCTGTTCCTGCCCCTCCTGCTCTCAGCTCCTGCCCCACCAGCTGTGCCAAGGGAATTTGTCCCACCAGCAGCAGGGGAAGGACAAGAGCTCCCACCCTGGCACTTGGATTGTCCCGCTGGGGGATGCTGCCTGCTGGGATTTAGATCATTCCATACATTTGGCTGCTGAAATTTCCCAGCCCAGGGGCTTTAGCACAAAGATTGTTCTTTGTATGGTGCCTGGATTTGGGGTTCAGTATCAGCTTTGCTAGTTCAGATGAATTATACCCACAGCCCCAGGTTCCCTGCTGAATTCCTGCTGGAATAACCTGACAGTGCCTCGTGGAGATTGGAAACTCCCATGCAGAGCTGCCACTTTAGCACCAGCTGTGTCAGGAACCAGCAGAGGTTCCAGGGAAGCTCAGTGGGATCAGGACAAGGACAGGTCTCTATTCCACAGAACTTGCTATTTAAAACCCTCATCCCCCAGCCCCAGGGATGTGTCTGGGGTCACTTGACAGAGTTCCCTGGAATTCAACTGATTTCACTCCCCGGAGCTCAGGCTCCAGTTGATGTTTTAAAGCAGGACAAGGCAGTGGCTGGATGAGCTCCCGGCCTGTGCTGAGGCAGAACATCTCTCCTGCAGAAGCTCAGCTCCTTTCAGAGCCTCGGCAGTGGCCTCTGCATGTCCTTTCCCCTCAGGAAAGGGATGCACATCCCTGCCTGCAGCACATCTCCAGTGGGACCCACCTGTGAGAGTTTTCCATCCCTTCTGCACCTCCAGCTGGCTCCCTGGAAATCTCCAAACGTAATTGCACTCCAACCTCTGATTTCAAGGCATCTCCAAGGCTCTTGCTTGGCATTTAGTACCTGTGAAGGAAGATTGCCTTGGCTCAAATGCTGCTGGTGAATGATAGCCTCCGGCTGGAAAAGAGGGAGGAGATTTGGGGTGGCTGGAACATACCTGGCAGCTGTGTGGGAGGTCAGAAACAGGGATTGCTGTCAGAGCCCCTCTGCAAACGGCCGTGCCTCCATTCCCAGGTAATGCCAGCCGTTCCCTGGGGTCCCTGTGGGCTGTCGGTGGCGTCTGTCCGGGCTGAAGCATCCCTGCGTGCCTGTGGGGAGCAGCCCCTGGCCGAGGAGCCGCGGGCAGCCCTTCAGCCGTGTCCGTGCCAGCGCTGTCCCGTGCGCCGGTGCCCGTGCCGGGACGTGCGCTCGGCACGCTGCGAGCCACGGGCAGGGCACGGCAGCTCCCGCCCCGCAGAGCCAAGGACAGGAGGTGCTCTCTGCCCTTCGGAGCTCCGGCTCCTCCAGCCCCGCACCGGGCACAGCCGGAGCGGGAGCAGCGGCCCCGGCGGAGCGGCCGCTCCCGGCCGCGGCGCCGCAGCCCCGCTCGTCCGGCGGGGCTCCCCCGGGGATGCGGACACGGGGCGGGGGAGGCGGGCGCTGCTGCTCGCAGGGGAGCGCGGTGGCCACGGGGCTACCGGGGCGGGGGGGCTCGGCATCCCGCGGGGGCTGCGGGGCGGCTCCGTGTCCGCCCGCGGGGCCGGAGGCGGCGCTGCGGGAGCGGCGGTGCCGATGGGGTCCCGGCCCCGACGCAGCCCCGGCTCCCCGCGGCCACAGCGAGAACGGGACCCGAGCCCCGGCGGGACCCGAGCCCCGCGCCGGCCGCAGCTGGAGCGGCGGCGCCCGTCCCGGAGCGGCTCCTCCCGGCCGCGGCGCTACCGGTCCCGATCCCAGCCCCGATCCCGCCTCGACCCCCCGGCCCCGGCACCCCCTCCCTGCCCGCCGAGGAAGGAGCGGCTCCGCCCGGCTCCCCCAGCAGACACCGGCGGGACCAGAACCCGAATCCCGATCCCGATCTCAGCTGAGCGCCTCGGACGCCGCGCAGGCCGGGAGCTGCCCCGATCCGATCCCCGCACGGAGCTCCGAGCGCCGGTCCCGCCGCAGTCCGTCCGAGCATCCACACAGAACACGGGGCGGGCGCGGAGCCGCCGCCATTTACGGGCGGGGGGCGGGGCCGGGGGCGGGGCCAGCACAGGTGCGCGCACAGGTGCGCGGGGCCCCAGCGCGCCTGCGCGGGGCGGGGCCGCGGGTATTTAAACCGCGGGGCGAGCCCGGCGGAGCCATTTGGTGCTGGGCGCTCGGAGCGGGAGGTTGCGGCCGGTCGGGCTCTATATCTCTTTTTCTTTTGCTTTTGTTGCGCGTTTCTTTTCTTTTGTATTTTTTTTTCTCTATGCCTCTCTTATCGACCCTCCCTTCCTCCCCTCCCCCACCCCCTACACCCTCCCCCCCCCCAAACCCCCCCCCCTCCCTCTCCCCCCTAGCCCTCCCCTCCCTCCCTCCCGGGCGGGCCCCCCTACTCTCCTTTCCTTGTCCTCCCTCTCTATTCCCCTACTCACCCCTACGCTACCCTGTTCCTCCATCCTTTCCCTGTTCCTTCTCTCCCCAGCCGGGCTCCCCCGTGCCCCCTCTCCCTGCTCCCCCCCACGCGCTCCCGGTTCCTCCTGCCGCCTTTCCGTGATACCTTTCCCCCTCCACATATTCCGCCTCCTTCCCCAAAGCTGCCTTCAATCTTTCTCTTCCTTCACCCTGCCTTCCCCCAGCCCCCTGCACACCCCGACCTGCCCCCACCTGCCCCCTGTCCCTGTCACCCTCCCCTTGAGCGCCCCCTCTGCTCCCCTGTTCTCGTTCCCCATTCCCCTTTTCCTTCTTTCCTCGCAGCCGCGGGGCTCGGGGCGCCGCAGAATAAAGCCCAGAGGGCCGGAGCCGGCGCCCCCCGCCCTCGCTGGGGTCCCCACACGGGGCCGGAGCCGCTCTGCGGGTCCCCCCATTGCAGTCTAATACACGGCCCGACACTGCCGGGGTGCGGCTTTCCCGACATCACACTGGGGGTCGGGCTGGGGGTCGGGAGGGGGTCCTGGGGGGAGGAGGGTGGGGGGGTTAGGAAGGGCCCCCTCATTAGGAGGGGGTCCCGGGGGAGGAGGGTGGGGGGGGGGGGATAGGAAGGGCCCCCTCCGGAGGAGGGGGTCCGGGGGAGGGGGGCGGGGTGGAGGGGGGGGCCTTCCCCCCTCCAGCCCCGGCCCCTCCCCGGGACCCCCTCCTCCGGACCGGGGCCCGGGGGGGTTGGGGGGGGAGGGTGGGGGGGGGGGCGGGGGGGTGGGGTGGGGTGGGAGGGGGGGGCGGGGGGGGGTGGGGTGGGAAGGGGGGAACGGCCGGCCATTTGGTTTTTTTTTTTTTTTTTTAATGTCTGTTCACGGCACAGAGTGACGTGCCCCCCCCTGCTCCCCCCCCCCCCACCCCCCCCCCCCCCCCCCCGCCCCCTCCCCCCCGCCCCCTCCCCCCCCGCCCTCCCCCCCCCCCCCCAACCCCCCCGGGCCCCGGTCCGGAGGAGGGGGTCCCGGGGAGGGGCCGGGGCTGGAGGGGGGAAGGCCCCCCCCTCCACCCCGCCCCCCTCCCCCGGACCCCCTCCTCCGGAGGGGGCCCACCCTGGCCCCCCTCCCCCGGACCCCCTCCTCCGGAGGGGGCCCTTCCTATCCCCCTCCCCCCACCCTCCTCCCCCGTGACCCCCTCCTAATGAGGGGGCCCTTCCTAACCCCCCCACCCTCCTCCCCCCAGGACCCCCTCCCGACCCCCAGCCCGACCCCCAGTGTGATGTCGGGAAAGCCGCACCCCGGCAGTGTCGGGCCGTGTATTGGACTGCAATGGGGGGACCCGCAGAGCGGCTCCGGCCCCGTGTGGGGACCCCAGCGAGGGCGGGGGGCGCCGGCTCCGGCCCTCTGGGCTTTATTCTGCGGCGCCCCGAGCCCCGCGGCTGCGAGGAAAGAAGGAAAAAGGGACGGGAAGAGAGGAGGCAGAGCGGGGCATGCGGGAAGGTGGGGAGGGAGGTCGGGCTGCGGAGGAAAGCGGGCGGGGAAGCGAAAGGCCGGCAGGGGGAAAGAGGGACGGGACAGAGGAGGGAGAGAGGGGGAATGGAACGGAGCAGCGGGGCAGGGACAGGTGAGGGACGAGTGGGGGGCGTCGCGTTTGGGGGAGGAGGGAGAGTGGGTTTAGGGGATAAAAAACAGAAATATGGAGAAAACGAAGGAAGGGTAGATGGTGGGACGGGAGGCCGAAATGGGACGAGAAGGAAAAGGAGGAAGACAAAGAAGGGGAATAGGAGCAGAAGGAAGGAAGAGTAGAAGGGGGCACAAAAGGGGAGCGAAAGCAGTCGGCTTTGGGGAGGACAGGAAAACGGGGGAAAGGCAGGGAAAGAAGGGGAATGGGAGCAGGAGGAAGGAAGAGTAAAGGGGGAGAAGGAGAGACGGGCGAAGCTGCGGAGCCCGCACAGAAGCCACCACCCTCACCGCGCTCCGAGTGAGCAAATGGCGGCTGCAGCGATTCCCGGCACTTAAATAAGCTCGGCCCCACCCCACGCAGGTGCCCCGCGGTCCCGCGCACCTGAGCCAGCGCCGGCCCCGCCCCTGAGGCTCCGGCCCGGCCCCGCCCCTGAGGCTCCGGCCCGCCCGGGATGGAGGCGGGGCCATCGCTCCCGGCCCGCCGGGATGGGCCCGGGGCTGCCGCTTCGGCTCCCGGCGGTGCCGCCTCTGCCCCGGCGGGCGGGTCGGGGTCTCTCTCGGGCCGGAGCACCGGGGCGGCGCCGGGGCCGAGCCGGCGGCGGCGGCGATTTCCCGGGGCTGACCGAGACCGGCCGGGGCGCGGGGACCCCCGTGCCGCCCCAGCACCCCCAAACCCCGCCGCTCCCCGCCGTGCCAGGGAATTTTCTTTTTCCCGGTGCAGGCCGAGACATTTCTGTGAGGAAACTCAGAACTCAGGGGTACGGGGTCTGAGGGGAGAGAAGAGATTCTGGTATAAATCCAAAACGCGTTGTGAAAAACAACATGGAACGGCTCATTTGCTCTCCCAGCCCGATTTCTGTGTGACCGTCTGTGATTCCAGCTGCTCCGCTGGCACTGGCAGCCTGCGGGGCTCGAAGGACTTGCCAAGTGCCCAGCACGACAGAAAAGAACGGGAGAACTCCCCGGCTCTGGCAGCGGAGCCTCTCGGCAGTGTCCCGAAAGCCCCGCAGTGCCAGCATCTCTGCATGGAAGCTGAGGGGCTCCAGCGCAGCCCCTCTGCAGCGTTCCTCTGCAGCTGGCACTGCCCAGCGCCCCTGACCAGGGTTTGGGGTCCCTGCACAGCCCCCGGCGCAGCCCCCTGGCTTCTTCCAGCTCCCTTCAGCCAGGATGATTTTCTCGGGGGTAGGAGCACCCAAAGCCAGCGGAACTGGCCTCAGCCACTTTCCGTGGGATCTCTCCTCTTCCTTCCTCACCAAATTCCCACTGTCAAAACCCAGCTTGAGGCACAGATCCCCATCCCCTCAATCTCTCCAAGGAATTGGGCTCGGATTTCCCAATCCAGCAGGGCAGAAATGCTCTTGTCCTTACTGTACATCCTAATTGCAGTAATGGCTCAAGAAATAATTGAAAGAAATTAAAGGAATGAAGAGAAATTAAATAAGAGCTGCCAGCTCCAACTAAGGGATGTTCAAACCCCTTACCAACAATTTGCTTTAATTAACCGACTCAAACAAAGTAATTAACACCACATTGATACAGTATGATTCTTTTTAATCGAGTTATAGATAAATATTGCAGAATGTAAAAACCTTTGTAAATCCAGAAACTCTTTCAAGAGAGAGACAGGGCACAGCTGCAGAGAGTCTTGGGGAGTTCAGGGGAAAAACCCCAAAGTTTTCAGTGTTTAGCATCTCCCACCCTGTCGTCACTGACAGCAAACACGGCTTCAGCCTCAGGAAAACACGGAGAGTCAGGGATTTTACAGATCCTGGTCTCACCTCAGCCTCTCAGCAGGTACAGTCTGCAGGGAGAGGGAAGAAAAAGGGTCAGAATGGACAGCCTACTTCCAGAAAATCATCACCATTCATAAAGCACTAAGCAGAGCTGTAAGAACTTCCCCAAAGGTTCACTTCCCTGCGGACTGAGGGCTCTCAGTTGAAGCACAGGCTGGACCTGCCAGGGACAGACTCCAGGAACCCCAGAAGTAAAAGCCACTGGGCCAATTCCATAAAACATTCCAAAATCAGGCTCCTAGGATGTGACCATCTCCTCTCTCACCTGGAGGTGGAAGCACAAGGAATGATCTTCCCTCCTGTGGGTTTTCTGGGATCTGCAGTGAACCGCAGGGGGAAGAAAACAAAGCCTGAATGTTTCGCACGACTGGAACAGAAAAGTGGGGAAAAGGGAGGCAGGGGCACTGCTGGGGTGATAACTGGGATCCAGCCTCTCCACACCAATGGAAGCAGAGACTGAGTGACAGAGCCTTTGGGACCACTTTGCTGGGATTCATAGGAAAACGGGTGAGTTTTATTTTGGCAGTAAAGCCAAGCTGCTTCTCACCTCATCAGCCGGGTACAGCAGCAGCACCCGCAGGAACCTGGCCAGGTGGCTCTGCCTGGCAGAGGGCTCCCCACTTCCTGGGAATTGTGTGCTACGGGGCTGTGCCACTGGCCATTAAAACAGTTCCCACCTGGCCCTTCACAAAGGCAAGGTGCTTTTTCCATACAGCAAATGGTTTTTGAATTAAGAAGGTAACACTGGTAATACTCAACTGGAGAAGAAAAAAGTGAGAGCTGTAAAATTTTCCTACGCCAGGCAAAAAAGAAAGCCAAATTAAAACCAAAACAAAAACTAACATAACAATGAAAAAAACAAACCATATCAAGCATGCTTCAAGAGAGTTTAAATCTGAATGAAGTAACTTACTTAGAAGCTTGAAAAGCTGCAATGCTGCAAAAATCTAATGCTGCAAAAAAAAAGGTGCCTTCCCATCCAAACCCATCTGGAATTCCACAATTCTGTGAACAGCTCCGGGCAGAAGGACTAGATTTCCATTGTGGTTCGAAAATGCTGCTGCAAGAACACGAAGAGAGATTTCATATACTGTTAAAGTGGCACAACCACATCAAAAATTACGTTTGGAGGTAAAGTGGCAACTCTGCAATTCCAGCTTCTGATACCAAGGACACACGGAGGGCTGAAACCTGGAGGTCCTTACATGACAGGATTTCTAGATTTCTAGAGTTACCCATCCCCAGTTTGCTGCTTAGGGTTAGAAAAGGTGGAATTCTGTTCTTAAGGGGTTACCACATACCATCAACGTGAGAGACGGGGATGCTGATGTTTGATCAGAGTCCTGGAGCAGCCTGGAGCACGCTGGCTTCCCGAACCAGGTCTGCTGCCTTGTCCGTGTAGGGGTAGGGCTTTGTCCTCAGCCTCAGCAGGATCTGTCAGCAAAGGAGGAGAGAAAAGTAGAGTGCACCGGCTCCCAAGTGTGGGGTACCATGTGCTGCTAAGGAAGACCACGTGCTGAAAGTGGTTGGAAGCCGGGTGGGTTTTGGGAGGACAAATTCCATATTACTTCTGCAGGATTCTGTCTACAGTTCCTGCTCTACAAACCAAATACATCAAACGACAACAACAAACAAACAAAAAAACACCACATTAAATCAACAACAACAAAATAATTACTCCTACCTCAATAACCCCATACTGCCCCAAACCATTCCAAGGAGGGCGGCAGGAGGGGCTGGCAAAGGCAGGGCCCCGCCGGGCCCCCCTCGCCGCTGCCATCCTTCTCCAGCGCCGCCGCTGAGCCGCCTTCAGCCCAAAACCCACCCAAAAATACCCCAAAATCGTCCTAAATGCCCCCAAAAAACCCACCCAAAACTACCCAAACCCTCCTAAAAATATCCAAAAAACTCACCATAAAATGCCTCAAAACCAACCCAAAACCGTCCCAAAAATATCCCAAAAAATCCACCCAAAAATACCCTAAAACCCACCAAAGAATACCCCAAAGCCCTCCCGAGAATACCCGAAAACCCTGCCCATAAACACCCTGAAACCCCAAATTAACCACTCTGAACCCCAAAATATCCCTGAGCTCCCCATACCCCAAAATTTCCTTCCCAAACCCCAAATTCCCCCCCGACCCCCAAAATTCACTTCTGGGTCTCGTCCTCGGGGGCCGGCGGCTGCCGGGGCCCCCCCAGGCCCGCGGGCGGCGCCCCCAAACCCGGGGGGAGTTCGGGGTCCGAGTCGGGGTCGTCCTCATGAGCCACCAGCCTGGGGACCCAAAAACCGGGGGGAACCCCGAATCGGGGGGGGACCCAAAATTGGAGGGGGTCCTGGGGGGTTCTGGAAGGTTTTTGGGGCATCCCAGGAGGACTTTTGGGGTCTCAGGGGGTTTTGGGGGTCCCAGGAGGAATTTCAGGGGTCCCAGGAGGAATTTCAGGGGTCCTAAAGGGAAATTTGGAGGTCACAGGGGGAGTTTTGGGGTCCCAAAGAGAATTTTGGGCGTCCCAGGGAGGGCTTTGGAGTCCTGGGGAGAATTTTGGAGGTTTCAGGGGGTTTTTGGGAGGAATTTTGGGGGTCCTGGGGGGGGGGGGGGTTGGGGTCCTGAAGGGAATTTTGGGGGTCTCAGGGGGTTTTTGAGGGTCCCAGGGGGATTTTTGGGGCTTCTGAAGGGAATTTTTGGGTTCCCGAGGCTGTTTTTGGTGATCCCGGGGCTGTTTTTGGGGGATCCCGCCGGGTATTTTTGGGGGTCCCGGGAGTGTTCTTGGGGTCCCCCCTCACCAGTCCATGGCCGGCTCCACTCCCCGGTTCCCGGTCAGCGCCAGCGCCTTCGCCCTGCGGGACCGGGGGGCTCCCGGTTATTTTTGGGGGGTCCCAGAGGGTTCTGAGGGGTTCCCGGGGGGTTTTTTGGGGGTCCCGGTGGAGTTTTGGGGGTCCCGGGGGCTCCGGGGCCTGTCCGTGTGTCCCGCCCCCCCCCCAATCCCATTCCCGGTGCCGGGTCCCCTCCGGCTGCTCCCGCCCGCCCTCCCCCGCTGTCCCCCCGGTGCCGCCGCCCTCAGCGCGCCGGGCCCCGAATCCCACCTCCAGCAGCGCCTCCAGAGCCGCCCGAGCCCGGTCCCACCGCCCGCCGCCATCACGGCGGCGCCGGGCTCCCGACACGTGGGGGACGGCGGCCGGCGAGGGACAGAAAGACACAAAGCGTTCCGGTACGGACGGCGGCCGGAACGGGACAGAAAGCCTCCCTCGCCGCTGCCATCCTAATCCGGCGCCGCCGCGGAGCCGCCTCCAGCCCTCCCCTCACTCACAGACACCGCCCCGCTCGCCGCTCGCTGCCGCCCCTCGCCCCTCCCGCCGGTTTTGCCGGGCGCTGGCTGGGGGGGCTGCAGTACCGCCCTGTGCCCACAAGGCGGCAGCACTTTTCAAGCGAGTCCGCGCCAAGCCACTCGCAAGAGGGAGGCCGCGGGCGGCCGGGCTGCAGTACCGCCCTTTGTCCACAAGGCGGCAGCACTTTTCAAGCGAGTCTGCGCCAAGCCACTCCCAAGAGGGCGGCCGTGGGTGGTGGGGCCACAGTACCGCCCTGTGTTCACAAGGCAGCAGCACTTTTCAAGCGAGTCTGCGCCAAGCCACTCCCAAGAGGGCGGCCGTGGGTGGCGGGGCTGCAGTACCGCCCTGTGCCCACAAAGCGGCAGCACTTTTCAAGCGAGTCCGCGCCAAGCCGCTCCCAAGAGGGCGGCCGGGCTGCAGTACCGCCCTTTGTCCACAAGGCGGCAGCACTTTTCCAAGCGAGTCCGTGCCTAGCCGCTCCCAAGAAGGCAGCCGGGCTGCAGTACCGCCCTGTGCCCACAAGGCGGCAGCACTTTTCAAGCGAGTCCGCGCCAAGCCACTCGCAAGAGGGAGGCCGCGGGCGGCCGGGCTGCAGTACCGCCCTTTGTCCACAAGGCGGCAGCACTTTTCAAGCGAGTCCGCGCCAAGCCACTCCCAAGAGGGCGGCCGTGGGTGGTGGGGCCACAGTACCGCCCTGTGTTCACAAGGCGGCAGCACTTTTCAAGCGAGTCTGCGCCAAGCCACTCGCAAGAGGGCGGCCGTGGGTGGCGGGGCTGCAGTACCGCCCTGTGTTCACAAGGCGGCAGCACTTTTCAAGCGAGTCTGCGCCAAGCCACTCGCAAGAGGGCGGCCGTGGGTGGCGGGGCTGCAGTACCGCCCTGTGCCCACAAAGCGGCAGCACTTTTCAAGCGAGTCCGCGCCAAGCCGCTCCCAAGAGGGCGGCCGGGCTGCAGTACCGCCCTTTGTCCACAAGGCGGCAGCACTTTTCAAGCGAGTCCGTGCCTAGCCGCTCCCAAGAAGGCGGCCGGGCTGCAGTACCGCCCTGTGCCCACAAGGCGGCAGCACTTTTCAAGCGAGTCCGCGCCAAGCCACTCGGTGGTTTTGCCGGGCACTGGCTGGGGGGCTGCAGTACCGCTCTCTGCCCACACGGCGGCAGCACCGCGCCGTCCCCGCCGGCACGGCCTCGGCAGCGAACGCCCCAAAGCGTCCGCGCGGGAAAGAACGGAACAAAAAGCCTGCCTGCGACCCGACAGGAACCGAAAGAAAAAAGCTTTCCTCTTAAGCTGCATTTCAATATGCTTTATTTTTCTATTTTTCATATTTATATTCACATTCGGATTTGTAATGGATATTGATGGAAAATTATATTTTCATAATTTCTTACATTTATTCCTATTATATTTTATTTCAGATTTTTATACGTATCTTAATAGGTATCAGTAGAAGTCAGGGGAGGGTGTGTGGCTGGGGGCGGGGCCAGGGGAGGGGGTAAGGACGGGGTGGGGGTTAGGGGGAGGGGGTCAGCATTGGGGGCGTGGTTAGGGGCGGGGTCAGGGTGTGGGGGAGGGGGTGGAGGGTGGGTCAGGGAAGGGGTTAGGGTAGAGGGAGGATTCAGGGTGGGGGTGTGGCTACCAGACAGACCCCTCCCCTACCCAAAAAGATTGTCAGGCGCAGCAGTAGAAAATTTGATGCTACCAGGGAGTAAAAATTTTTATTTTTACTTTGATGCTCCCAGGGAGTAGAAATTTTTATTTTTAAAGTTGTTTTCTTTTTTTACTTCCTCGGAGCACAGTATTTTCTACTCCTGCTTTTTTATTCTAAGTACAGAAAGGAAAAAAAAGAGAGAAAGAGAAGGAGACAGTGAGAAGAAGAGGAGAGAGTGATAAGGAGAGAGAGAGGGAGAAGAAGAAAAGGAGAGAGCAGGAAGAGGAGAGAGTAAGGAAAAAGAGAGATGAGGAAGACAAGAGAGTGAGAAGAAAAAGAGGAGAGAGGAGGAAGAGGAGTGAGAAGAAAGGGAGAGAGATGAAGAAGAGTGTGAGAAGGACAGGAGAGAGCAAGAAGAAGAGGAAAGCGTGAGAGGAAGAAGAGAGTGTGAGAAGGAAAGGAGAGAGTGACAAGAGGAAGAGAGAGGAGGAAGAGGAGTAAGTGAGAGGAAGAAGAGGAGAGAGGAGGAAGATGAGAGAGAGGAGAGAGTGAGAAGGAGAGAGTGAGATGAAGAGGAGAGAGTGAGAAGTGGAGAGAGTGGGAGGAAGAAGTGAGAAGAAGAAGAAAGGAGGAAGAAGAGAGAGGAGGAAGAGGAGAAAGTGAGAGGAAGAAGAGGAGACGGAGAGGAGGAAGAGGAGAGAGAAGAAGAATAGGAGAGAGGAGGAAGAGCAGCGAGTGCGAAGGAGGAGAGAAGAGGAAGAGGAAAGAGAGAGAAGGAAAGGAGAGAGTGAGATGAAGAGAGTGTGAGAAGAAGAGGACAGAGTGAGAAGAGAGAGTGAGAAGAAGAGGAGAGAGGAGAAAGAGGAGTGAGAAGAAAAGGAGAGATGAAGAGAGTGTGAGAAGAAGAAGAGAGGAGAGAGTGACAAGAGGAAGAGAGGAGGAAGAGGAGTGAGAGGAAGAAAAGGAGAGAGAGAGGAGGAAGATAAGAGAGAGAAGGAGAGTGAGAAGAAGAGGAGAGAGGAGGAAGAGGAGAGAGAAGGAAGAGGAGAGAGGAGGAAGAGGAGAGAGGAGGAAGAGGAGAGAGGAGGAAGAGGAGAGAGGAGAGAGGAGGAAGAGGAGAGAGGAGGAGAAAAGGAGTGAGATGAAGAAGAGAGTGTGAGAAGAGGAGAGAGTGAGAAGAAGAGGAGAGAGTGAGAAGAGAGAGGAGGAAGAAGTGAGAGGAGGAAGAGGAGAAAGTGAGGAGAGGAGGAAGAGACTGAGAAGAAAAGGAGAAAGATGAAGAAGAGAGTGAGAAGAAGAGGAGAGCGTGAGAAGAAGAAAAGAGAGTGAGAACAAGAAGAGGAGAGAGTGAGAAAAGGAGAGAGGAGGAAGAGGAGCAAGTGAGAAGGAGAGAGTGAGATGAAAAGGAGAGTGTGAGAAGAAGAGAGAGTGAGATGAAGAAGAGGAGAGTGAGAGGAGAGAGTAAGATGAAGAGGAGAGAGTCAGAGGAAGAAGAAAGAGGAGGAAGAGGAGAAAGTGAGAAGAAGAGGAGAGGAAAAGGAGAGAGAGAGGAGGAAAAGGAGAGAGAGAAGAAAAGGAGAGGTGAGAAGTGGAGAGAGTGAGGAAGAAGAAGAGAGAGGAAGAAGAGGAGAAAGTGAGGAGAAAGGAGGAAGAGGACAGAGTGAGAAGAAAAGGAGAGAGTGAGATGAAGAAGAGGAGAGGGTGAGAAGAATAAGAGGAGAGAGTGAGAGGAAGAAGAGGAGAGAGGAGGAAGAGGACAGAGTGAGGAGAAAAGGAGAGAGAGATGAAGAGAGTGTGAGAAGAGGAGAGAGTGTGAGGAGAGAGTGTGAGAAGAGGACAGAGTGAGAAGAAGAGAGAACTAGAAGAGGAGAGAGGAAGAAGAGGAGAGGAGGAAGAGGAGAAAGTGAGGAGAGAGGAGGAAGAGGAGCGAGTGAGAAGGAGAGAGTGAGATGAAGAAAAGGAGAGTGTGAGAAGAAGAGGAGAGTGAAAGGAGAGAGTAAGAAGAAGAGGAGAGTGTCAGAGGAAGAAGAAAGAGGAGGAAGAGGAGAAAGTGAGAAGAGGAGAGGAGGAAGAGGAGTGAGAAGAAAAGGAGAGAGCGAGAAGAAGAGGAGAGAGAGTGAGAAGAAGAGGAGAGAGGAGGAAGAGGAGTGAGGAGAGAGGAGGAAGAGGAGTGAGAAGAAGAGGAGAGAGCGAGGAGAAGACGAGGATAGTGAGAGGAAGAAGAAGAGAGAAGAAGAGAGCAAGAAGAAAGAGTGAGAAGAAGAAAAGGAAGAGAGTAAGAAGAAAACAGAGCAAGAAAAATAAAAGAGAGATAAAAAGAAAAACTAAAAAAGTCAGATTGGAAAGAGAAAGGCAAAAGAAAGGAGGGGTAAGGAGAAAAAGAGTGAAAGACAAACAGAAAAGGAAGCACTTGAAATGAAAGAGAAAAGCAAATAGAGAGACAAGAAAAAGAAGAAATAGAGCTGAAAACCTACAGGAAAACAAATGGAGAGACTGAACACAAGGTAGGGTTCAAGAGAGAAAGAAATAGAGAGTTAGACAAAAAAGTTAAAGTTGGACAGAAAAGGAAAAAGGGTCAGAGACAAAGACAATGATAGCAAGTGTTAGAAAGACAAAGGCTGACAAAGAAAAAAAAAAGAAGAAAACATAGTGAAACCTAGATTGAAAGAGACAGACAAAGAGACATGGGGAAATACATGTAGAGGAATGGAAGAAAATAGGGTGAGAAGGAAATAGGGTTAGAGAAACATAGAGATGTGTTAGAAATGGAAACAAAGGAAAACACAGCCAGAGACAAAGAGTTACACATGGAAGGATAAAGTGAGGAATAGACTAAAGAGGAAAGTAAGAGGCAAAGGGAGAAAAAGGGTGAAAATGATAGGACTCAACCACACCAAAGAAAGACAGGAGATGAATGGTGGGCAGGGCAGAGGGTAAGAGGCATCATTATTAGGGCTGATTAATCTTTATTCCCTTAAACTTCAGCAATACACAGGGAAACAATGCATACAAATGCAAGTACAGAGACAAATACAACAAAGAATACATCATACCTAGGCACACAAGTACAAGTCCAATTTACATACAGCAAAATACATCAAAAGATAGGAACAACTGCAAAGACAGAACAATATAATGTACTACAAGCCAAATACATATTGACACAATATAACCGTGTCTCCATTTCAGAAAAGTCCACAACGCTTTTATTGTTATGACGCACCCGGAACAAAAACGGCGCAAAACGCTCCGCCGACGTGCACGCCCCCTTCGCGTTACGCACAAACTCACATTCACGGCAACTCGCTCCGGAGACTCCCAAAAAATCCTCCTGCCTGATGAAAACCCCCCCTGAAAGGCAAAGGCCATACACACAAGGTTGTATCTGCTCCACACACACACACAGCTGCAGACACAAGCACACACAAACTCTCACAGACAGACACAGACAGTCACACTCTCACACATTCTTCTGCTGACACGCTGGCTGCCACCCTTACGTGAAACGCTGCACTGAAGAATATGCTTAAACGCTTCTTCTGACCGCAGGACCTCCATGTCAAATGGTAGATTCCAGGAAATTCTGTAGGGACCCGGGGACCTACGAGACAAGGGGAGGCGGTCAGTGACTGACTATCTGAGAGCTAGGAGCTATACCAACTCTGGGCCCATCAGTGTTGTACCCCAAACCCCGTAGAGAACAGATGAACGGCAAAGCTTTATAACTGCTCTACCTGAGCGTGACTACTTGCCCGGGCAAGGCAGCTCCAATCATAATTGCCACAACAGAGGTGCATACAACATAAGCCAACGTAGGTACATACAGTATAAGCACAAACAACATAAGCCAACGTAGATACGTACAGTATAAGCACAAACAACATAAGCCAACGTAGGTACATACAGTGTAAGCACAAACAATGTAAGCTAACATAGGTAGGCGCAACATACGCACATACAATAGAAGCAGACACAGGTAGGTGCATCATAAGTGCATACAACGTAAGCTGACAGAGATACAAGATAAGTGAGGACTTGATATAATTCTCCAGAAGACTAATTTTTGAGCCCTATATCCTTTGAGAAGGCAGATGCTACGGAACTACTGTGGTCAGGTGATGAGGGGCTAATAAGCTCCGTACGGAAGTCCATGAGAAGGGCTACCAAAACTGAGAATGAAGATGGATGAGAACATCTCGTGTACATCGTCCGGACCCAAAAAGTGAATATGTAAAAATGCCAGAATAATTGATATCCGGGAAGGTACGTGAGCAAAATATGGCCAATACGGCACAAAATGATGTTGCTAAAGCATGGAGATGTAACAAAGGCCTATGACACAGACAACGTGACACGGACACAGACAACGTGACACGGACACAAGTGGAAACTGCCTGGCAATTTCACCTTATGGACCCAAGATTCCTAGCCCAAGATGAGCCATGGGCTGATGATGCCAAAGAAAAGAAAGCCCTAGGGCAGTAGCACTTGATGATGACATGCAACTCCTTTCAAGATGTTAGTGCCAAAGCACTTAAGAGGAAGCCTAAGAAGCTCAGTAGGCCTAGAGAAGGAAGAAATGACTACAGGGTGACTGTAGCTATAGCTCCAGACATGAAGGCGGGCTCCTATGGTGAAAAGATCCACGACAACGTCAAGAGTCAAAGAAGGCCGCCGATGCGAACGTCACGAGAACCAGAGAGGGATCGGAACCGCCCTGCCCGGCGAAGACTCTGGGGGGGCTGAGGAGAAACCCTCTCCCTTTGCTCCCGAGGGGCCCGTCCCACTATGGGCCTATTCTCCAAGCTAACATCAAATAGCCTCCTGTGATAGTAAAGGTTTTCCCCCCATCTCCCACCTACTGGCCCCAGCACTTGGCTTTTGCAAGACAACCGGATGGAATCCAATGTCAGTTGGATGTGGACGGCGAGACGTTCTCTGCATCAGCTTCGGTGCTGCTGTTTCCAAACTTCAGCTACGCTCCTCCTCAGGGTACCTAAGACAAAACAGAAAATGCAACTAGTGCCCACGAAAAGAGGAATCCCCGAAACTCCGACACACCGCTGCCCCGGCTCACCTGAAGTCTCAATTTGACTCCACAAGCTGCCTGGAGGATACCTGAAAAACAAAAGGGTACACACTTAGCATGCTGCTGCATAAGGGTCACCTGTGAGTCACTGTGCCAAAATGCCAACTCACCCGCTCGCCTCTGTTCCTTCACACAGCTAGGGCAGCGACAGCACCTGCAAAAAAACAAAGCAAAACAACCCACACTGAGATACTGTGAAAACAACATCCCCCTGCCCTGAAAAGCACACCCACCCAGACCTTACGCTTGCACCCACCTGGCCTTGGACATCCAGACATCCGGACCAGAGACATCTTGCAAGATGACTGCCTAAAATAAAACAAAGTAACCAAGAGTGGATGCTTACAATTGCACCAAAACCTGAAACCTGAGCAAGAACAACTCCTTCTGTCCACTGCTCACCTGGCACACAGGGCCTTGACTGCTGCTATCTGCCTGGACCTCCTAAAAATAAAGGCAAAGAACACTGCTGTAACATGGTCACTATTTAGGCTTCCCCTGAAAATGCAAACAATGACTGACCTGATCATGGCAGCACCCTCACCCAGGACTGGGGCTCTCTGCCACTGATCTGAACTGTCTGCATCTGAAAGGAAGTTAGGACTAGTGTCAAATGGCTGCAGGACAACTTAACAGCACCAAACATGTTATGTCAATCTCCTGATACAATCTAGAGCCCAACTACACCCTGCAAATTACAAATTTCAAGTCCCCAGGACTTGTGCTATTACAGGCTATGCAGCAGGGCAGAGCAGCTGTGGGACAAATACGTGCAGACACCCGTGACACAGGACAGGGAGAGAGAGCTTTTGAGGAGAAGAAAGGACCGAGAGACCCAAAGAACACAGAGTGCACCAGAGACAAGTGACAGGACACACACCAGAACTGCTCTGCCCTGAGCACCTCAGCACTGTGATCAAAACAGACACTTTCCCTTTAGCTGGTCTAAGGGGACACTTCTTGCACATCCCTGCCCCCAAAGCTGATTCAAAATGCCCTCCCAGCACCCCACTTTCACCCCCTCTGTGGGCCTTAGCCCTCCACTTATCTCTCTGGCATCTGGGGATGAGAATCCACGTCGCGTGGCAATGGAGGCTGCCTCGCCTGCGGGGAATGTCCAATGGTCACCGGGCTGTGGTCCCGTGCTCAGCTACAATCGAGAACACCAAACATCACTGCACGATCTCAGCTGCACAGCAGCCACAACCCAGCAATTCTGCTGCTCACCATTATTCTCCTGAGAACGCCGGGCAAATAATCCACTTTGCTGTGTTGTGCCAAAAACACGCCCGGCCCTTAACAGGGAGAGACCCTGTCAGGCACCGCCTCAGAGAAGAACCGAGCTGTACTGGGGGGACACACCCAGCCAACGTGTACAAGTTAAACAGAATTTTCTCTCAGAACTGGGACTTTCAGCACCCCCCAGGTGCTACTCGACTGCCACAGACACACAGAGGGCTTCGTGAGGCGCTCTGGGGTTGGCCAGTCCTGCTCCAAGCTCTGCTGATGCCTCTGTGGTTTTAACGCTGTCCTCAAGGAGGTGGTAGAACCTCACAGTATTTGCCCCTGGAGCTTAATTTCTGAAGTTTTCTTTGGGAAACACATCCACTTCCTACTTAACAATGCAGTCCCCTCTCCTGCTCTCGGGAAGAGCTGCCCACAGGCATGGGAACCACCTCTCCTCTCCTCTGCCCTTAAAACACTGTGTTACTGAGGCCAACTACTTCCAGACCAAGACTGTCCATGCAGGGACAGTGTCTCTTCTCTTTAGGGTCAGGGAAAAAGGGCAGAAGCACCCACAGAGATTCACTGCCCCTCTTGAGCACAAAGCATCGTGAATCTGCACCTCCTTCTGCTTGCAGGGAAGATAATAAAATATATTTTATTTAATATTATATTATATTTAATATTAATTATAGTTAATATTATAATAAAGATAATATAAAATATAATAGGGAGCCCTACAAACTGACATCAGGAACCTGGACTGGTGAGTTTTCTTTCCCAGGGAAAATGGCCTGTGATTGTGCCCAGAGCTCCTTGGGTCTTAGGGTGAGGCTGACTGGAAATAATCCGAATATTAAAGGATATATTCAGACCCCAGCTGCCCCCCCCCCCAAACTTGTGCTTTTCTGACAGTGCCAAGGGAGCCCTTCAAACTGACGCCAGGAACCTGGGCTGCTGAATTTGCTTTCACCAAGTAGATATCCCTCATTTATTCACAGGGCCCTGCAATGCCCCTGGGTTGTCAGGTCCTAAATTTCCTTTTGCCTCCTCAATGTCAAAACAGCGCAGGATTTCTCCCAGTCCAAATCTCCCATCCCCAAGTACTCAGGGTTTTTTATTTCTTACCAAATACCTGTTGCAAACTGACAGTACAAAGCTTGGGGCTTGATATTTTCTGTGCTGGATTTCACCTCAAGAAATCTGCCACCATAAAACCCTAACCACAACCACTTCGCTTTGCTCACAAATCACAACCTTCAGACCAGCATTATGGCACCTTACCCACTGGCCCTCCACTGGCACCTTCCCAAAGCATTCCAGTACATTCCAGTAGTACTCTGCATTTTCAGTGGGCATTCTGTCAGACCCACATCCTGACACTAAAAATGCACCAAGGAATTCTACAATAGCCATTAGGAAGGCATGACAATTCTCTAAAAGTCACCAGAGAAAGCCTTCAAAATTCCCCTAAATATTCCTAATAGCCCTGCAAAAAAAAACCAAACACTCAAGGAAGCCTGCTCAGCCTCCAAACCCCTTCCTGTTGCTCTCTAGCCCACAGATGTCATCCCTACCTTTTAGCAGCAGGTCCTGTTGTCCTCTGAGGGTTCTGGCGTTGTCCTGGTGCGAGGGTCGCTGCCCTGTCCCACTGGGAGGCTTCCGGTGTGGTCTCGCTGTCAGGCTTGCTGTGCTGTGCTGCTGTTGTTGGGGCTGAAAAGGGAAAAGGCTGCTTAGGGTGAGGTACGGGTGGCGTGAGGGGTGCCGTACCTGTACCCTAACTTGCCTCCTAAGCTGTACCCTGTAGCCCTGATCTCCACTGGACTGTCCAGCCCTGAAGGCCTCACCCTTTACCCCTGACCCCTCCCTCTGCCCCCCAGCCCTCAGGCTCTGGCTGTCACCCTCGAGCCCCCTCTCAGCTGCCCCTCAGCTCCTGTGTGCCATCCTTAATCCCTCTCCTCTGCCCCTCAGCCCCCAGCTTCTCTGTGTCACCCTCCAGCTGCCCCTGCCCCCCTCAGCATCTCTCTGTGTCACCCACTGTCCCCTCCCCTGTTCCCCCCTCAGCTCCCAGCCTCCGTCACCCTCAAGGCCCCACAGTGCCCCTCAAGCTGCCCCTCAGCCTCTATGCCATGAAAAGACCCTAAAACCCCATAAAAATGCCCTAAAAAACCCCCACATCTTCAAAATGCCTTAAAACCCCCACGAAAACATAAAAATAGCCTCAGAACGCCCTTAAAATACAATAAAAATACCCTACTTTAAGACACCCCTAAAAGCCCCCAAAGAAGCTTTTAAAAAAAAAAATCCCTACATATTCCTAAGAGCTCTTAGAACAGCTCCATAATCCTTAAAACACATCGATAAGACCCTAAAAACCAGCGCAGCGAGGGAGGCTGGAAGATGCGGAGCCGCGCTCCCGGCCCCGGGCGCAGCGCGGCTCCGGCAGGAAAGCGGCTCCTCCGGCAGGCAGAGGCGGCGCCGCGCCGGCAGACCCCCGCCCGCTGCCCCCGGCCCGGCGGGGCCGGCACCGGGCCCGGGGGGCCCCGGCGGCGCCCGAGCCCCGCGCCCGGAGCGGACGGAGCGGCGGCACCGGCCGGCACCGGCCCCGCCCGCGCCGCCTCCCCCGCCCGCCGGCCCGGCCAAAGCTCCGCTCGGCTCCGCACGGCTCGCACCGGCGCGGCTCCGGCGGGCCCGCGGCAGCCCAGCCGCGCCCAGCTCCCCTTCCGCCCCGGCCAGCCCCGGCACTGCCGGCAGGGCTCCGCGCCGCACCCTTCGCTGCCGGGCCGGGGGCAGAAGAAGCGCCCCGAATGCAGCGGCACAGCCCGACCCCCGCCCTGCCAGCGCTGCCACGGCTGCAGCTCCCTTCCTCTGAAGCCCCGACTCTGACGCCACGCTCCGGCGCTCACCTCACCCCAACAAGGGAAAAGAAATGTAGGCTTCCCTTCAATCGCGTCCTCTAGAAGAGAAGAAAAGAAGCGCCTTGCCTCAAACCATGGCAAAAGGGGGCTTTTTACCTCAGTCCAAACCCCTTAAAAGGGGGGACAACAGGACTGCCCCCTCCAATTCAACCTCAGGATGACGAAATTTCAAAGGGAAAGGGGAAAAGTCCCCGCTACAAAGGCGCACCGGCTCACCTCCTTGGCTGCTGCTTCTCGACACAAAGATTTGTCCCTCGGCTCCACCTTTGAGCAATGCTCCACGTATCCAGGTGGGGATCCAGGTGGGGATCCAGGTGACTCCCCAGACCCTGTCCGAAGCGCCCACCGTCCTTCCAGGAGACAGCCCCGGGAGCCCCCCAAAAACTCCTCTCCTCCAGCAGCTCCGTGCAAAAGAGATGTGAGGAAAACCCCCTAAATCAGCCACCGAAGGAGTCGCCCCCTCCTCATCATCCTCACAGCTCACACCTGGGGCTGCTGTGAGCCCTCCACATCCTCACAGCTCACACCTGCTGCTGTTGCCACTCTCCAACAGCGTCTCTCCATCTCCAGCACGCATCCCAATTCTCACAGACACAGATCCAACAGAAATCTGCTACGGGTGTCTACTTTTCTTAATCCATCTGATTACACAATTAAAAAACATATACACCAAACATCCTGATCCAGTTTCAGTCACAAGCCCAGCCCCAGCATCCATGTCAGAGGCATAAAGGGATGTGGCGGCAAGAACCCCACAGTCCCTGTGCCAGCCCTTCGGATCCTATGGAGTGTGCAGCCCCCTTTCCCAGCCCTGCAGTGATTACAGCAGCCGCCCTACAAATCCCCTTTCCCAGCCCCAGTGATTTCAGCTCTTCACCCACAAGCTTTATTTAACTGCCAGCTCTCTTCGTTAGCTCCAGCTGTGCCTTTCTCCATCTTCAGCGTGCAGGATCTTGGCCTTGGCTGCAGCTCTGCAACACTTCAGCTCGTGCCCCAGGGTGTCTAAGCCCACCCCACCATCAATATCCCAGTTCCGAAGTGATTTCAGCTGCCACCCACCAATGCCCAGCCACTGTGCCTAGCCTATATTATTTCAATTCAAAGCCCAGAACCCCGCTCTCAGCAATAGAATTCTTTTTCCATTTTCAGACACAATCCCAGCCTCACAGTGACTTTGCCCCCAGCCCCACAGGTGCCGTCGCAGACCGAGAACATATCCCTGCATTGCCGGGATTTTCAGGCGCAATCTTAGAGCCCCCACGTGCGCACTACACATCCTGTTCTAGTTTCAGTCACAAGCCCAGCCCCAGCATCCATGTCAGAGGCATAAAAGGGATGTGGCAGCAAGAACTCCACAGTCCCTGTGCCAGCCCTTCGGATCCTATGGAGTGTGCAGCCCCCTTTCCCAGCCCTGCAGTGATTACAGCAGCCACCCTACAAATCCCCTTTCCCAGCCCCAGTGATTTCAGCTCTTCACCCACAAGCTTTATTTAACTGCCAGCTCTCTTCGTTAGCTCCAGCTGTGCCTTTCTCCATCTTCAGCGTGCAGGATCTTGGCCTTGGCTGCAGCTCTGCAACACTTCAGCTCGTGCCCCAGGGTGTCTAAGCCCACCCCAGAATCAATATCCCAGTTCTGAAGTGATTTCAGCTGCCACCCACCAATGCCCAGCCACTGTGCCTATGCTGTATCATTTCAATTCAAAGCCCAGAACCCCGCTCTCAGCAATAGAATTCTTTTTCCATTTTCAGACACAATCCCAGCCTCACAGTGACTTTGCCCCCAGCCCCACAGGTGCCGTCGCAGACCGAGAACATATCCCTGCATGGCCAGGATTTTCAGGCGCAATCTTAGAGCCCCCACGTGCGCACTACACATCCTGTTCTAGTTTCAGTCACAAGCCCAGCCCCAGCATCCATGTCAGAGGCATAAAAGGGATGTGGCAGCAAGAACTCCACAGTCCCTGTGCCAGCCCTTCGGATCCTATGGAGTGTGCAGCCCCCTTTCCCAGCCCTGCAGTGATTACAGCAGCCACCCTACAAATCCCCTTTCCCAGCCCCAGTGATTTCAGCTCTTCACCCACAAGCTTTATTTAACTGCCAGCTCTCTTCGTTAGCTCCAGCTGTGCCTTTCTCCATCTTCAGCGTGCAGGATCTTGGCCTTGGCTCCAGCTCTGCAACACTTCAGCTCGTGCCCCAGGGTGTCTAAGCCCACCCCAGAATCAATATCCCAGTTCTGAAGTGATTTCAGCTGCCACCCACCAATGCCCAGCCACTGTGCCTAGCCTGTATCATTTCAATTCAAAGCCCAGAACCCCGCTCTCAGCAATAGAATTCTTTTTCCATTTTCAGACACAATCCCAGCCTCACAGTGACTTTGCCCCCAGCCCCACAGGTGCCGTCGCAGACCGAGAACATATCACTGATTTGCCGGGATTTTCAGGCGCAATCTTAGAGCCCCCATGTGCGCACTACACATCCTGTTCTAGTTTCAGTCACAAGCCCAGCCCCAGCATCCATGTCAGAGGCATAAAAGGGATGTGGCAGCAAGAACTCCACAGTCCCTGTGCCAGCCCTTCGGATCCTATGGAGTGTGCAGCCCCCTTTCCCAGCCCTGCAGTGATTACAGCAGCCGCCCTACAAATCCCCTTTCCCAGCCCCAGTGATTTCAGCTCTTCACCCACAAGCTTTATTTAACTGCCAGCTCTCTTCCTTAGCTCCAGCTGTGCCTTTCTCCATCTTCAGCGTGCAGGATCTTGGCCTTGGCTGCAGCTCTGCAACACTTCAGCTCGTGCCCCAGGGTGTCTAAGCCCACCCCAGAATCAATATCCCAGTTCTGAAGTGATTTCAGCTGCCACCCACCAATGCCCAGCCACTGTGCCTATGCTGTATTATTTCAATTCAAAGCCCAGAACCCCGCTCTCAGCAATAGAATTCTTTTTCCATTTTCAGACACAATCCCAGCCTCACAGTGACTTTGCCCCCAGCCCCACAGGTGCCGTCGCAGACCGAGAACATATCCCTGCATTGACGGGATTTTCAGGCGCAATCTTAGAGCCCCCACGTGCGCACTACACATCCTGTTCTAGTTTCAGTCACAAGCCCAGCCCCAGCATCCATGTCAGAGGCATAAAAGGGATGTGGCAGCAAGAACCCCACAGTCCCTGTGCCAGCCCTTCGGATCCTATGGAGTGTGCAGCCCCCTTTCCCAGCCCTGCAGTGATTACAGCAGCCGCCCTACAAATCCCCTTTCCCAGCCCCAGTGATTTCAGCTCTTCACCCACAAGCTTTATTTAACTGCCAGCTCTCTTCGTTAGCTCCAGCTGTGCCTTTCTCCATCTTCAGCGTGCAGGATCTTGGCCTTGGCTCCAGCTCTGCAACACTTCAGCTCGTGCCCCAGGGTGTCTAAGCCCACCCCAGAATCAATATCCCAGTTCTGAAGTGATTTCAGCTGCCACCCACCAATGCCCAGCCACTGTGCCTATGCTGTATTATTTCAATTCAAAGCCCAGAACCCCGCTCTCAGCAATAGAATTCTTTTTCCATTTTCAGACACAATCCCAGCCTCACAGTGACTTTGCCCCCAGCCCCACAGGTGCCGTCGCAGACCGAGAACATATCCCTGCATGGCCAGGATTTTCAGGCGCAATCTTAGAGCCCCCACGTGCGCACTACACATCCTGTTCTAGTTTCAGTCACAAGCCCAGCCCCAGCATCCATGTCAGAGGCATAAAAGGGATGTGGCAGCAAGAACCCCACAGTCCCTGTGCCAGCCCTTCGGATCCTATGGAGTGTGCAGCCCCCTTTCCCAGCCCTGCAGTGATTACAGCAGCCACCCTACAAATCCCCTTTCCCAGCCCCAGTGATTTCAGCTCTTCACCCACAAGCTTTATTTAACTGCCAGCTCTCTTCATTAGCTCCAGCTGTGCCTTTCTCCATCTTCAGCGTGCAGGATCTTGGCCTTGGCTGCAGCTCTGCAACACTTCAGCTCGTGCCCCAGGGTGTCTAAGCCCACCCCAGAATCAATATCCCAGTTCTGAAGTGATTTCAGCTGCCACCCACCAATGCCCAGCCACTGTGCCTAGCCTGTATCATTTCAATTCAAAGCCCAGAACCCCGCTCTCAGCAATAGAATTCTTTTTCCATTTTCAGACACAATCCCAGCCTCACAGTGACTTTGCCCCCAGCCCCACAGGTGCCGTCGCAGACCGAGAACATATCACTGATTTGCCGGGATTTTCAGGCGCAATCTTAGAGCCCCCATGTGCGCACTACACATCCTGTTCTAGTTTCAGTCACAAGCCCAGCCCCAGCATCCATGTCAGAGGCATAAAAGGGATGTGGCAGCAAGAACTCCACAGTCCCTGTGATAGCCCTTCGGATCCTATGGAGTGTGCAGCCCCCTTTCCCAGCCCTGCAGTGATTACAGCAGCCGCCCTACAAATCCCCTTTCCCAGCCCCAGTGATTTCAGCTCTTCACCCACAAGCTTTATTTAACTGCCAGCTCTCTTCTTTAGCTCCAGCTGTGCCTTTCTCCATCTTCAGCGTGCAGGATCTTGGCCTTGGCTCCAGCTCTGCAACACTTCAGCTCGTGCCCCAGGCTGTCTAAGCCCACCCCAGAATCAATATCCCAGTTCTGAAGTGATTTCAGCTGCCACCCACCAATGCCCAGCCACTGTGCCTATGCTGTATTATTTCAATTCAAAGCCCAGAACCCCGCTCTCAGCAATAGAATTCTTTTTCCATTTTCAGACACAATCCCAGCCTCACAGTGACTTTGCCCCCAGCCCCACAGGTGCCGTCGCAGACCGAGAACATATCACTGATTTTCCGGGATTTTCAGGCGCAATCTTAGAGCCCCCATGTGCGCACTACACATCCTGTTCTAGTTTCAGTCACAAGCCCAGCCCCAGCATCCATGTCAGAGGCATAAAAGGGATGTGGCAGCAAGAACTCCACAGTCCCTGTGATAGCCCTTCGGATCCTATGGAGTGTGCAGCCCCCTTTCCCAGCCCTGCAGTGATTACAGCAGCCGCCCTACAAATCCCCTTTCCCAGCCCCAGTGATTTCAGCTCTTCACCCACAAGCTTTATTTAACTGCCAGCTCTCTTCGTTAGCTCCAGCTGTGCCTTTCTCCATCTTCAGCGTGCAGGATCTTGGCCTTGGCTCCAGCTCTGCAACACTTCAGCTCGTGCCCCAGGGTGTCTAAGCCCACCCCAGAATCAATATCCCAGTTCTGAAGTGATTTCAGCTGCCACCCACCAATGTCCAGCCACTGTGCCTATGCTGTATTATTTCAATTCAAAGCCCAGAACCCCGCTCTCAGCAATAGAATTCTTTTTCCATTTTCAGACACAATCCCAGCCTCACAGTGACTTTGCCCCCAGCCCCACAGGTGCCGTCGCAGACCGAGAACATATCCCTGCATTGCCGGGATTTTCAGGCGCAATCTTAGAGCCCCCATGTGCGCACTACACATCCTGTTCTAGTTTCAGTCACAAGCCCAGCCCCAGCATCCATGTCAGAGGCATAAAAGGGATGTGGCAGCAAGAACTCCACAGTCCCTGTGATAGCCCTTCGGATCCTATGGAGTGTGCAGCCCCCTTTCCCAGCCCTGCAGTGATTACAGCAGCCGCCCTACAAATCCCCTTTCCCAGCCCCAGTGATTTCAGCTCTTCACCCACAAGCTTTATTTAACTGCCAGCTCTCTTCGTTAGCTCCAGCTGTGCCTTTCTCCATCTTCAGCGTGCAGGATCTTGGCCTTGGCTGCAGCTCTGCAACACTTCAGCTCGTGCCCCAGGGTGTCTAAGCCCACCCCACCACCAATATCCCAGTTCCGAAGTGATTTCAGCTGCCACCCACCAATGCCCAGCCACTGTGCCTAGCCTTTATTATTTCAATTCAAAGCCCAGAACCCCGCTCTCAGCAATAGAATTCTTTTTCCATTTTCAGACACAATCCCAGCCTCACAGTGACTTTGCCCCCAGCCCCACAGGTGCCGTCGCAGACCGAGAACATATCCCTGCATTGCCGGGATTTTCAGGCGCAATGTTAGAGCCCCCACGTGCGCACTACGCATCCTGTTCTAGTTTCAGTCACAAGCCCAGCCCCAGCATCCATGTCAGAGGCATAAAAGGGATGTGGCAGCAAGAACCCCACAGTCCCTGTGCCAGCCCTTCGGATCCTATGGAGTGTGCAGCCCCCTTTTGCAGCCCTGCAGTGATTACAGCAGCCGCCCTACAAATCCCCTTTCCCAGCCCCAGTGATTTCAGCTCTTCACCCACAAGCTTTATTTAACTGCCAGCTCTCTTCGTTAGCTCCAGCTGTGCCTTTCTCCATCTTCAGCGTGCAGGATCTTGGCCTTGGCTGCAGCTCTGCAACACTTCAGCTCGTGCCCCAGGGTGTCTAAGCCCACCCCAGAATCAATATCCCAGTTCTGAAGTGATTTCAGCTGCCACCCACCAATGCCCAGCCACTGTGCCTAGCCTATATTATTTCAATTCAAAGCCCAGAACCCCGCTCTCAGCAATAGAATTCTTTTTCCATTTTCAGACACAATCCCAGCCTCACAGTGACTTTGCCCCCAGCCCCACAGGTGCCGTCGCAGACTGAGAACATATCCCTGCATTGCCGGGATTTTCAGGCGCAATCTTAGAGCCCCCACGTGCGCACTACACATCCTGTTCTAGTTTCAGTCACAAGCCCAGCCCCAGCATCCATGTCAGAGGCATAAAAGGGATGTGGCAGCAAGAACTCCACAGTCCCTGTGCCAGCCCTTCGGATCCTATGGAGTGTGCAGCCCCCTTTCGCAGCCCTGCAGTGATTACAGCAGCCGCCCTACAAATCCCCTTTCCCAGCCCCAGTGATTTCAGCTCTTCACCCACAAGCTTTATTTAACTGCCAGCTCTCTTCGTTAGCTCCAGCTGTGCCTTTCTCCATCTTCAGCGTGCAGGATCTTGGCCTTGGCTGCAGCTCTGCAACACTTCAGCTCGTGCCCCAGGGTGTCTAAGCCCACCCCAGAATCAATATCCCAGTTCTGAAGTGATTTCAGCTGCCACCCACCAATGCCCAGCCACTGTGCCTAGCCTATATTATTTCAATTCAAAGCCCAGAACCCCGCTCTCAGCAATAGAATTCTTTTTCCATTTTCAGACACAATCCCAGCCTCACAGTGACTTTGCCCCCAGCCCCACAGGTGCCGTCGCAGACCGAGAACATATCCCTGCATTGCCGGGATTTTCAGGCGCAATCTTAGAGCCCCCACGTGCGCACTACACATCCTGTTCTAGTTTCAGTCACAAGCCCAGCCCCAGCATCCATGTCAGAGGCATAAAAGGGATGTGGCAGCAAGAACCCCACAGTCCCTGTGCCAGCCCTTTGGATCCTATGGAGTGTGCAGCCCCCTTTCCCAGCCCTGCAGTGATTACAGCAGCCGCCCTACAAATCCCCTTTCCCAGCCCCAGTGATTTCAGCTCTTCACCCACAAGCTTTATTTAACTGCCAGCTCTCTTCGTTAGCTCCAGCTGTGCCTTTCTCCATCTTCAGCGTGCAGGATCTTGGCCTTGGCTGCAGCTCTGCAACACTTCAGCTCGTGCCCCAGGGTGTCTAAGCCCACCCCAGAATCAATATCCCAGTTCTGAAGTGATTTCAGCTGCCACCCACCAATGCCCAGCCACTGTGCCTAGCCTATATTATTTCAATTCAAAGCCCAGAACCCCGCTCTCAGCAATAGAATTCTTTTTCCATTTTCAGACACAATCCCAGCCTCACAGTGACTTTGCCCCCAGCCCCACAGGTGCCGTCGCAGACCGAGAACATATCCCTGCATTGCCGGGATTTTCAGGCGCAATCTTAGAGCCCCCACGTGCGCACTACACATCCTGTTCTAGTTTCAGTCACAAGCCCAGCCCCAGCATCCATGTCAGAGGCATAAAAGGGATGTGGCAGCAAGAACCCCACAGTCCCTGTGCCAGCCCTTCGGATCCTATGGAGTGTGCAGCCCCCTTTCCCAGCCCTGCAGTGATTACAGCAGCCGCCCTACAAATCCCCTTTCCCAGCCCCAGTGATTTCAGCTCTTCACCCACAAGCTTTATTTAACTGCCAGCTCTCTTCGTTAGCTCCAGCTGTGCCTTTCTCCATCTTCAGCGTGCAGGATCTTGGCCTTGGCTCCAGCTCTGCAACACTTCAGCTCGTGCCCCAGGGTGTCTAAGCCCACCCCAGAATCAATATCCCAGTTCTGAAGTGATTTCAGCTGCCACCCACCAATGCCCAGCCACTGTGCCTAGCCTGTATCATTTCAATTCAAAGCCCAGAACCCCGCTCTCAGCAATAGAATTCTTTTTCCATTTTCAGACACAATCCCAGCCTCACAGTGACTTTGCCCCCAGCCCCACAGGTGCCGTCGCAGACCGAGAACATATCACTGATTTGCCGGGATTTTCAGGCGCAATCTTAGAGCCCCCATGTGCGCACTACACATCCTGTTCTAGTTTCAGTCACAAGCCCAGCCCCAGCATCCATGTCAGAGGCATAAAAGGGATGTGGCAGCAAGAACTCCACAGTCCCTGTGATAGCCCTTCGGATCCTATGGAGTGTGCAGCCCCCTTTCCCAGCCCTGCAGTGATTACAGCAGCCGCCCTACAAATCCCCTTTCCCAGCCCCAGTGATTTCAGCTCTTCACCCACAAGCTTTATTTAACTGCCAGCTCTCTTCGTTAGCTCCAGCTGTGCCTTTCTCCATCTTCAGCGTGCAGGATCTTGGCCTTGGCTGCAGCTCTGCAACACTTCAGCTCGTGCCCCAGGGTGTCTAAGCCCACCCCAGAATCAATATCCCAGTTCTGAAGTGATTTCAGCTGCCACCCACCAATGCCCAGCCACTGTGCCTATGCTGTATTATTTCAATTCAAAGCCCAGAACCCCGCTCTCAGCAATAGAATTCTTTTTCCATTTTCAGACACAATCCCAGCCTCACAGTGACTTTGCCCCCAGCCCCACAGGTGCCGTCGCAGACCGAGAACATATCCCTGCATTGCCGGGATTTTCAGGCGCAATGTTAGAGCCCCCACGTGCGCACTACGCATCCTGTTCTAGTTTCAGTCACAAGCCCAGCCCCAGCATCCATGTCAGAGGCATAAAAGGGATGTGGCAGCAAGAACCCCACAGTCCCTGTGCCAGCCCTTCGGATCCTATGGAGTGTGCAGCCCCCTTTTGCAGCCCTGCAGTGATTACAGCAGCCGCCCTACAAATCCCCTTTCCCAGCCCCAGTGATTTCAGCTCTTCACCCACAAGCTTTATTTAACTGCCAGCTCTCTTCGTTAGCTCCAGCTGTGCCTTTCTCCATCTTCAGCGTGCAGGATCTTGGCCTTGGCTGCAGCTCTGCAACACTTCAGCTCGTGCCCCAGGGTGTCTAAGCCCACCCCAGAATCAATATCCCAGTTCTGAAGTGATTTCAGCTGCCACCCACCAATGCCCAGCCACTGTGCCTAGCCTATATTATTTCAATTCAAAGCCCAGAACCCCGCTCTCAGCAATAGAATTCTTTTTCCATTTTCAGACACAATCCCAGCCTCACAGTGACTTTGCCCCCAGCCCCACAGGTGCCGTCGCAGACCGAGAACATATCAC
Organism: Lonchura striata; assembly: GCF_050655825.1. Taxonomy (NCBI): domain Eukaryota; kingdom Metazoa; phylum Chordata; class Aves; order Passeriformes; family Estrildidae; genus Lonchura; species Lonchura striata. The sequence continues at coordinate 247,102 of NC_140703.1, forward strand.
TGATTTGCCGGGATTTTCAGGCGCAATCTTAGAGCCCCCACGTGCGCACTACACATCCTGTTCTAGTTTCAGTCACAAGCCCAGCCCCAGCATCCATGTCAGAGGCATAAAAGGGATGTGGCAGCAAGAACTCCACAGTCCCTGTGCCAGCCCTTCGGATCCTATGGAGTGTGCAGCCCCCTTTCCCAGCCCTGCAGTGATTACAGCAGCCGCCCTACAAATCCCCTTTCCCAGCCCCAGTGATTTCAGCTCTTCACCCACAAGCTTTATTTAACTGCCAGCTCTCTTCATTAGCTCCAGCTGTGCCTTTCTCCATCTTCAGCGTGCAGGATCTTGGCCTTGGCTGCAGCTCTGCAACACTTCAGCTCGTGCCCCAGGGTGTCTAAGCCCACAACAGAATCAATATCCCAGTTCCAAAGTGATTTCAGCTGCCACCCACCAATGCCCAGCCACTGTGCCTAGCCTATATTATTTCAATTCAAAGCCCAGAACCCCGCTCTCAGCAATAGAATTCTTTTTCCATTTTCAGACACAATCCCAGCCTCACAGTGACTTTGCCCCCAGCCCCACAGGTGCCGTCGCAGACCGAGAACATATCCCTGCATTGCCGGGATTTTCAGGCGCAATCTTAGAGCCCCCACGTGCGCACTACACATCCTGTTCTAGTTTCAGTCACAAGCCCAGCCCCAGCATCCATGTCAGAGGCATAAAAGGGATGTGGCAGCAAGAACCCCACAGTCCCTGTGCCAGCCCTTCAGATCCTATGGAGTGTGCAGCCCCCTTTCCCAGCCCTGCAGTGATTACAGCAGCCGCCCTACAAATCCCCTTTCCCAGCCCCAGTGATTTCAGCTCTTCACCCACAAGCTTTATTTAACTGCCAGCTCTCTTCGTTAGCTCCAGCTGTGCCTTTCTCCATCTTCAGCGTGCAGGATCTTGGCCTTGGCTCCAGCTCTGCAACACTTCAGCTCGTGCCCCAGGGTGTCTAAGCCCACCCCAGAATCAATATCCCAGTTCTGAAGTGATTTCAGCTGCCACCCACCAATGCCCAGCCACTGTGCCTAGCCTGTATCATTTCAATTCAAAGCCCAGAACCCCGCTCTCAGCAATAGAATTCTTTTTCCATTTTCAGACACAATCCCAGCCTCACAGTGACTTTGCCCCCAGCCCCACAGGTGCCGTCGCAGACCGAGAACATATCCCTGCATGGCCAGGATTTTCAGGCGCAATCTTAGAGCCCCCACGTGCGCACTACGCATCCTGTTCTAGTTTCAGTCACAAGCCCAGCCCCAGCATCCATGTCAGAGGCATAAAAGGGATGTGGCAGCAAGAACCCCACAGTCCCTGTGCCAGCCCTTCGGATCCTATGGAGTGTGCAGCCCCCTTTCGCAGCCCTGCAGTGATTACAGCAGCCGCCCTACAAATCCCCTTTCCCAGCCCCAGTGATTTCAGCTCTTCACCCACAAGCTTTATTTAACTGCCAGCTCTCTTCGTTAGCTCCAGCTGTGCCTTTCTCCATCTTCAGCGTGCAGGATCTTGGCCTTGGCTGCAGCTCTGCAACACTTCAGCTCGTGCCCCAGGGTGTCTAAGCCCACCCCAGAATCAATATCCCAGTTCTGAAGTGATTTCAGCTGCCACCCACCAATGCCCAGCCACTGTGCCTAGCCTATATTATTTCAATTCAAAGCCCAGAACCCCGCTCTCAGCAATAGAATTCTTTTTCCATTTTCAGACACAATCCCAGCCTCACAGTGACTTTGCCCCCAGCCCCACAGGTGCCGTCGCAGACCGAGAACATATCACTGATTTGCCGGGATTTTCAGGCGCAATCTTAGAGCCCCCATGTGCGCACTACACATCCTGTTCTAGTTTCAGTCACAAGCCCAGCCCCAGCATCCATGTCAGAGGCATAAAAGGGATGTGGCAGCAAGAACTCCACAGTCCCTGTGATAGCCCTTCGGATCCTATGGAGTGTGCAGCCCCCTTTCCCAGCCCTGCAGTGATTACAGCAGCCGCCCTACAAATCCCCTTTCCCAGCCCCAGTGATTTCAGCTCTTCACCCACAAGCTTTATTTAACTGCCAGCTCTCTTCGTTAGCTCCAGCTGTGCCTTTCTCCATCTTCAGCGTGCAGGATCTTGGCCTTGGCTGCAGCTCTGCAACACTTCAGCTCGTGCCCCAGGGTGTCTAAGCCCACCCCAGAATCAATATCCCAGTTCTGAAGTGATTTCAGCTGCCACCCACCAATGTCCAGCCACTGTGCCTAGCCTATATTATTTCAATTCAAAGCCCAGAACCCCGCTCTCAGCAATAGAATTCTTTTTCCATTTTCAGACACAATCCCAGCCTCACAGTGACTGCCCCCAGCCCCACAGGTGCCGTCGCAGACCGAGAACATATCCCTGCACTGCCGGGATTTTCAGGCGCAATGTTAGAGCCCCCACGTGCGCACTACGCATCCTGTTCTAGTTTCAGTCACAAGCCCAGCCCCAGCATCCATGTCAGAGGCATAAAAGGGATGTGGCAGCAAGAACCCCACAGTCCCTGTGCCAGCCCTTCGGATCCTATGGAGTGTGCAGCCCCCTTTCGCAGCCCTGCAGTGATTACAGCAGCCGCCCTACAAATCCCCTTTCCCAGCCCCAGTGATTTCAGCTCTTCACCCACAAGCTTTATTTAACTGCCAGCTCTCTTCGTTAGCTCCAGCTGTGCCTTTCTCCATCTTCAGCGTGCAGGATCTTGGCCTTGGCTCCAGCTCTGCAACACTTCAGCTCGTGCCCCAGGGTGTCTAAGCCCACCCCAGAATCAATATCCCAGTTCTGAAGTGATTTCAGCTGCCAAGCACCAATGCCCAGCCACTGTGCCTAGCCTGTATCATTTCAATTCAAAGCCCAGAACCCCGCTCTCAGCAATAGAATTCTTTTTCCATTTTCAGACACAATCCCAGCCTCACAGTGACTTTGCCCCCAGCCCCACAGGTGCCGTCGCAGACCGAGAACATATCACTGATTTTCCGGGATTTTCAGGTGCAATCTTAGAGCCCCCATGTGCGCACTACACATCCTGTTCTAGTTTCAGTCACAAGCCCAGCCCCAGCATCCATGTCAGAGGCATAAAAGGGATGTGGCAGCAAGAACCCCACAGTCCCTGTGCCAGCCCTTCGGATCCTATGGAGTGTGCAGCCCCCTTTCCCAGCCCTGCAGTGATTACAGCAGCCGCCCTACAAATCCCCTTTCCCAGCCCCAGTGATTTCAGCTCTTCACCCACAAGCTTTATTTAACTGCCAGCTCTCTTCTTTAGCTCCAGCTGTGCCTTTCTCCATCTTCAGCGTGCAGGATCTTGGCCTTGGCTGCAGCTCTGCAACACTTCAGCTCGTGCCCCAGGGTGTCTAAGCCCACAACAGAATCAATATCCCAGTTCCAAAGTGATTTCAGCTGCCACCCACCAATGCCCAGCCACTGTGCCTAGCCTATATTATTTCAATTCAAAGCCCAGAACCCCGCTCTCAGCAATAGAATTCTTTTTCCATTTTCAGACACAATCCCAGCCTCACAGTGACTTTGCCCCCAGCCCCACAGGTGCCGTCGCAGACTGAGAACATATCCCTGCATGGCCAGGATTTTCAGGCGCAATCTTAGAGCCCCCACGTGCGCACTACACATCCTGTTCTAGTTTCAGTCACAAGCCCAGCCCCAGCATCCATGTCAGAGGCATAAAAGGGATGTGGCAGCAAGAACTCCACAGTCCCTGTGATAGCCCTTCGGATCCTATGGAGTGTGCAGCCCCCTTTCCCAGCCCTGCAGTGATTACAGCAGCCGCCCTACAAATCCCCTTTCCCAGCCCCAGTGATTTCAGCTCTTCACCCACAAGCTTTATTTAACTGCCAGCTCTCTTCGTTAGCTCCAGCTGTGCCTTTCTCCATCTTCAGCGTGCAGGATCTTGGCCTTGGCTGCAGCTCTGCAACACTTCAGCTCGTGCCCCAGGGTGTCTAAGCCCACCCCAGAATCAATATCCCAGTTCTGAAGTGATTTCAGCTGCCACCCACCAATGCCCAGCCACTGTGCCTAGCCTGTATCATTTCAATTCAAAGCCCAGAACCCCGCTCTCAGCAATAGAATTCTTTTTCCATTTTCAGACACAATCCCAGCCTCACAGTGACTTTGCCCCCAGCCCCACAGGTGCCGTCGCAGACCGAGAACATATCACTGATTTGCCGGGATTTTCAGGCGCAATCTTAGAGCCCCCATGTGCGCACTACACATCCTGTTCTAGTTTCAGTCACAAGCCCAGCCCCAGCATCCATGTCAGAGGCATAAAAGGGATGTGGCAGCAAGAACTCCACAGTCCCTGTGATAGCCCTTCGGATCCTATGGAGTGTGCAGCCCCCTTTCCCAGCCCTGCAGTGATTACAGCAGCCGCCCTACAAATCCCCTTTCCCAGCCCCAGTGATTTCAGCTCTTCACCCACAAGCTTTATTTAACTGCCAGCTCTCTTCATTAGCTCCAGCTGTGCCTTTCTCCATCTTCAGCGTGCAGGATCTTGGCCTTGGCTCCAGCTCTGCAACACTTCAGCTCGTGCCCCAGGGTGTCTAAGCCCACCCCAGAATCAATATCCCAGTTCTGAAGTGATTTCAGCTGCCACCCACCAATGCCCAGCCACTGTGCCTATGCTGTATTATTTCAATTCAAAGCCCAGAACCCCGCTCTCAGCAATAGAATTCTTTTTCCATTTTCAGACACAATCCCAGCCTCACAGTGACTTTGCCCCCAGCCCCACAGGTGCCGTCGCAGACCGAGAACATATCACTGATTTGCCGGGATTTTCAGGCGCAATCTTAGAGCCCCCATGTGCGCACTACACATCCTGTTCTAGTTTCAGTCACAAGCCCAGCCCCAGCATCCATGTCAGAGGCATAAAAGGGATGTGGCAGCAAGAACTCCACAGTCCCTGTGATAGCCCTTCGGATCCTATGGAGTGTGCAGCCCCCTTTCCCAGCCCTGCAGTGATTACAGCAGCCGCCCTACAAATCCCCTTTCCCAGCCCCAGTGATTTCAGCTCTTCACCCACAAGCTTTATTTAACTGCCAGCTCTCTTCGTTAGCTCCAGCTGTGCCTTTCTCCATCTTCAGCGTGCAGGATCTTGGCCTTGGCTCCAGCTCTGCAACACTTCAGCTCGTGCCCCAGGGTGTCTAAGCCCACCCCAGAATCAATATCCCAGTTCTGAAGTGATTTCAGCTGCCACCCACCAATGTCCAGCCACTGTGCCTATGCTGTATTATTTCAATTCAAAGCCCAGAACCCCGCTCTCAGCAATAGAATTCTTTTTCCATTTTCAGACACAATCCCAGCCTCACAGTGACTTTGCCCCCAGCCCCACAGGTGCCGTCGCAGACCGAGAACATATCCCTGCATTGCCGGGATTTTCAGGCGCAATCTTAGAGCCCCCATGTGCGCACTACACATCCTGTTCTAGTTTCAGTCACAAGCCCAGCCCCAGCATCCATGTCAGAGGCATAAAAGGGATGTGGCAGCAAGAACTCCACAGTCCCTGTGATAGCCCTTCGGATCCTATGGAGTGTGCAGCCCCCTTTCCCAGCCCTGCAGTGATTACAGCAGCCGCCCTACAAATCCCCTTTCCCAGCCCCAGTGATTTCAGCTCTTCACCCACAAGCTTTATTTAACTGCCAGCTCTCTTCGTTAGCTCCAGCTGTGCCTTTCTCCATCTTCAGCGTGCAGGATCTTGGCCTTGGCTGCAGCTCTGCAACACTTCAGCTCGTGCCCCAGGGTGTCTAAGCCCACCCCACCACCAATATCCCAGTTCCGAAGTGATTTCAGCTGCCACCCACCAATGCCCAGCCACTGTGCCTAGCCTTTATTATTTCAATTCAAAGCCCAGAACCCCGCTCTCAGCAATAGAATTCTTTTTCCATTTTCAGACACAATCCCAGCCTCACAGTGACTTTGCCCCCAGCCCCACAGGTGCCGTCGCAGACCGAGAACATATCCCTGCATTGCCGGGATTTTCAGGCGCAATGTTAGAGCCCCCACGTGCGCACTACGCATCCTGTTCTAGTTTCAGTCACAAGCCCAGCCCCAGCATCCATGTCAGAGGCATAAAAGGGATGTGGCAGCAAGAACCCCACAGTCCCTGTGCCAGCCCTTCGGATCCTATGGAGTGTGCAGCCCCCTTTTGCAGCCCTGCAGTGATTACAGCAGCCGCCCTACAAATCCCCTTTCCCAGCCCCAGTGATTTCAGCTCTTCACCCACAAGCTTTATTTAACTGCCAGCTCTCTTCGTTAGCTCCAGCTGTGCCTTTCTCCATCTTCAGCGTGCAGGATCTTGGCCTTGGCTGCAGCTCTGCAACACTTCAGCTCGTGCCCCAGGGTGTCTAAGCCCACCCCAGAATCAATATCCCAGTTCTGAAGTGATTTCAGCTGCCACCCACCAATGCCCAGCCACTGTGCCTAGCCTATATTATTTCAATTCAAAGCCCAGAACCCCGCTCTCAGCAATAGAATTCTTTTTCCATTTTCAGACACAATCCCAGCCTCACAGTGACTTTGCCCCCAGCCCCACAGGTGCCGTCGCAGACTGAGAACATATCCCTGCATTGCCGGGATTTTCAGGCGCAATCTTAGAGCCCCCACGTGCGCACTACACATCCTGTTCTAGTTTCAGTCACAAGCCCAGCCCCAGCATCCATGTCAGAGGCATAAAAGGGATGTGGCAGCAAGAACTCCACAGTCCCTGTGCCAGCCCTTCGGATCCTATGGAGTGTGCAGCCCCCTTTCGCAGCCCTGCAGTGATTACAGCAGCCGCCCTACAAATCCCCTTTCCCAGCCCCAGTGATTTCAGCTCTTCACCCACAAGCTTTATTTAACTGCCAGCTCTCTTCGTTAGCTCCAGCTGTGCCTTTCTCCATCTTCAGCGTGCAGGATCTTGGCCTTGGCTGCAGCTCTGCAACACTTCAGCTCGTGCCCCAGGGTGTCTAAGCCCACCCCAGAATCAATATCCCAGTTCTGAAGTGATTTCAGCTGCCACCCACCAATGCCCAGCCACTGTGCCTAGCCTATATTATTTCAATTCAAAGCCCAGAACCCCGCTCTCAGCAATAGAATTCTTTTTCCATTTTCAGACACAATCCCAGCCTCACAGTGACTTTGCCCCCAGCCCCACAGGTGCCGTCGCAGACCGAGAACATATCCCTGCATTGCCGGGATTTTCAGGCGCAATCTTAGAGCCCCCACGTGCGCACTACACATCCTGTTCTAGTTTCAGTCACAAGCCCAGCCCCAGCATCCATGTCAGAGGCATAAAAGGGATGTGGCAGCAAGAACCCCACAGTCCCTGTGCCAGCCCTTTGGATCCTATGGAGTGTGCAGCCCCCTTTCCCAGCCCTGCAGTGATTACAGCAGCCGCCCTACAAATCCCCTTTCCCAGCCCCAGTGATTTCAGCTCTTCACCCACAAGCTTTATTTAACTGCCAGCTCTCTTCGTTAGCTCCAGCTGTGCCTTTCTCCATCTTCAGCGTGCAGGATCTTGGCCTTGGCTGCAGCTCTGCAACACTTCAGCTCGTGCCCCAGGGTGTCTAAGCCCACCCCAGAATCAATATCCCAGTTCTGAAGTGATTTCAGCTGCCACCCACCAATGCCCAGCCACTGTGCCTAGCCTATATTATTTCAATTCAAAGCCCAGAACCCCGCTCTCAGCAATAGAATTCTTTTTCCATTTTCAGACACAATCCCAGCCTCACAGTGACTTTGCCCCCAGCCCCACAGGTGCCGTCGCAGACCGAGAACATATCCCTGCATTGCCGGGATTTTCAGGCGCAATCTTAGAGCCCCCACGTGCGCACTACACATCCTGTTCTAGTTTCAGTCACAAGCCCAGCCCCAGCATCCATGTCAGAGGCATAAAAGGGATGTGGCAGCAAGAACCCCACAGTCCCTGTGCCAGCCCTTCGGATCCTATGGAGTGTGCAGCCCCCTTTCCCAGCCCTGCAGTGATTACAGCAGTCGCCCTACAAATCCCCTTTCCCAGCCCCAGTGATTTCAGCTCTTCACCCACAAGCTTTATTTAACTGCCAGCTCTCTTCGTTAGCTCCAGCTGTGCCTTTCTCCATCTTCAGCGTGCAGGATCTTGGCCTTGGCTCCAGCTCTGCAACACTTCAGCTCGTGCCCCAGGGTGTCTAAGCCCACCCCAGAATCAATATCCCAGTTCTGAAGTGATTTCAGCTGCCACCCACCAATGCCCAGCCACTGTGCCTAGCCTGTATCATTTCAATTCAAAGCCCAGAACCCCGCTCTCAGCAATAGAATTCTTTTTCCATTTTCAGACACAATCCCAGCCTCACAGTGACTTTGCCCCCAGCCCCACAGGTGCCGTCGCAGACCGAGAACATATCCCTGCATGGCCAGGATTTTCAGGCGCAATCTTAGAGCCCCCACGTGCGCACTACACATCCTGTTCTAGTTTCAGTCACAAGCCCAGCCCCAGCATCCATGTCAGAGGCATAAAAGGGATGTGGCAGCAAGAACTCCACAGTCCCTGTGCCAGCCCTTCGGATCCTATGGAGTGTGCAGCCCCCTTTCCCAGCCCTGCAGTGATTACAGCAGCCACCCTACAAATCCCCTTTCCCAGCCCCAGTGATTTCAGCTCTTCACCCACAAGCTTTATTTAACTGCCAGCTCTCTTCGTTAGCTCCAGCTGTGCCTTTCTCCATCTTCAGCGTGCAGGATCTTGGCCTTGGCTGCAGCTCTGCAACACTTCAGCTCGTGCCCCAGGGTTTCTAAGCCCACCCCAGAATCAATATCCCAGTTCTGAAGTGATTTCAGCTGCCACCCACCAATGCCCAGCCACTGTGCCTAGCCTGTATCATTTCAATTCAAAGCCCAGAACCCCGCTCTCAGCAATAGAATTCTTTTTCCATTTTCAGACACAATCCCAGCCTCACAGTGACTTTGCCCCCAGCCCCACAGGTGCCGTCGCAGACCGAGAACATATCCCTGCATTGCCGGGATTTTCAGGCGCAATCTTAGAGCCCCCACGTGCGCACTACACATCCTGTTCTAGTTTCAGTCACAAGCCCAGCCCCAGCATCCATGTCAGAGGCATAAAAGGGATGTGGCAGCAAGAACCCCACAGTCCCTGTGCCAGCCCTTCGGATCCTATGGAGTGTGCAGCCCCCTTTCCCAGCCCTGCAGTGATTACAGCAGCCACCCTACAAATCCCCTTTCCCAGCCCCAGTGATTTCAGCTCTTCACCCACAAGCTTTATTTAACTGCCAGCTCTCTTCTTTAGCTCCAGCTGTGCCTTTCTCCATCTTCAGCGTGCAGGATCTTGGCCTTGGCTCCAGCTCTGCAACACTTCAGCTCGTGCCCCAGGGTGTCTAAGCCCACCCCAGAATCAATATCCCAGTTCTGAAGTGATTTCAGCTGCCACCCACCAATGCCCAGCCACTGTGCCTATGCTGTATTATTTCAATTCAAAGCCCAGAACCCCGCTCTCAGCAATAGAATTCTTTTTCCATTTTCAGACACAATCCCAGCCTCACAGTGACTTTGCCCCCAGCCCCACAGGTGCCGTCGCAGACCGAGAACATATCCCTGCACTGCCGGGATTTTCAGGCGCAATGTTAGAGCCCCCACGTGCGCACTACGCATCCTGTTCTAGTTTCAGTCACAAGCCCAGCCCCAGCATCCATGTCAGAGGCATAAAAGGGATGTGGCAGCAAGAACCCCACAGTCCCTGTGCCAGCCCTTCGGATCCTATGGAGTGTGCAGCCCCCTTTCGCAGCCCTGCAGTGATTACAGCAGCCGCCCTACAAATCCCCTTTCCCAGCCCCAGTGATTTCAGCTCTTCACCCACAAGCTTTATTTAACTGCCAGCTCTCTTCGTTAGCTCCAGCTGTGCCTTTCTCCATCTTCAGCGTGCAGGATCTTGGCCTTGGCTCCAGCTCTGCAACACTTCAGCTCGTGCCCCAGGGTGTCTAAGCCCACCCCAGAATCAATATCCCAGTTCTGAAGTGATTTCAGCTGCCAAGCACCAATGCCCAGCCACTGTGCCTAGCCTGTATCATTTCAATTCAAAGCCCAGAACCCCGCTCTCAGCAATAGAATTCTTTTTCCATTTTCAGACACAATCCCAGCCTCACAGTGACTTTGCCCCCAGCCCCACAGGTGCCGTCGCAGACCGAGAACATATCACTGATTTTCCGGGATTTTCAGGCGCAATCTTAGAGCCCCCATGTGCGCACTACACATCCTGTTCTAGTTTCAGTCACAAGCCCAGCCCCAGCATCCATGTCAGAGGCATAAAAGGGATGTGGCAGCAAGAACCCCACAGTCCCTGTGCCAGCCCTTCGGATCCTATGGAGTGTGCAGCCCCCTTTCCCAGCCCTGCAGTGATTACAGCAGCCGCCCTACAAATCCCCTTTCCCAGCCCCAGTGATTTCAGCTCTTCACCCACAAGCTTTATTTAACTGCCAGCTCTCTTCTTTAGCTCCAGCTGTGCCTTTCTCCATCTTCAGCGTGCAGGATCTTGGCCTTGGCTGCAGCTCTGCAACACTTCAGCTCGTGCCCCAGGGTGTCTAAGCCCACAACAGAATCAATATCCCAGTTCCAAAGTGATTTCAGCTGCCACCCACCAATGCCCAGCCACTGTGCCTAGCCTATATTATTTCAATTCAAAGCCCAGAACCCCGCTCTCAGCAATAGAATTCTTTTTCCATTTTCAGACACAATCCCAGCCTCACAGTGACTTTGCCCCCAGCCCCACAGGTGCCGTCGCAGACTGAGAACATATCCCTGCATGGCCAGGATTTTCAGGCGCAATCTTAGAGCCCCCACGTGCGCACTACACATCCTGTTCTAGTTTCAGTCACAAGCCCAGCCCCAGCATCCATGTCAGAGGCATAAAAGGGATGTGGCAGCAAGAACTCCACAGTCCCTGTGATAGCCCTTCGGATCCTATGGAGTGTGCAGCCCCCTTTCCCAGCCCTGCAGTGATTACAGCAGCCGCCCTACAAATCCCCTTTCCCAGCCCCAGTGATTTCAGCTCTTCACCCACAAGCTTTATTTAACTGCCAGCTCTCTTCGTTAGCTCCAGCTGTGCCTTTCTCCATCTTCAGCGTGCAGGATCTTGGCCTTGGCTGCAGCTCTGCAACACTTCAGCTCGTGCCCCAGGGTGTCTAAGCCCACCCCAGAATCAATATCCCAGTTCTGAAGTGATTTCAGCTGCCACCCACCAATGCCCAGCCACTGTGCCTAGCCTGTATCATTTCAATTCAAAGCCCAGAACCCCGCTCTCAGCAATAGAATTCTTTTTCCATTTTCAGACACAATCCCAGCCTCACAGTGACTTTGCCCCCAGCCCCACAGGTGCCGTCGCAGACCGAGAACATATCACTGATTTGCCGGGATTTTCAGGCGCAATCTTAGAGCCCCCATGTGCGCACTACACATCCTGTTCTAGTTTCAGTCACAAGCCCAGCCCCAGCATCCATGTCAGAGGCATAAAAGGGATGTGGCAGCAAGAACTCCACAGTCCCTGTGATAGCCCTTCGGATCCTATGGAGTGTGCAGCCCCCTTTCCCAGCCCTGCAGTGATTACAGCAGCCGCCCTACAAATCCCCTTTCCCAGCCCCAGTGATTTCAGCTCTTCACCCACAAGCTTTATTTAACTGCCAGCTCTCTTCGTTAGCTCCAGCTGTGCCTTTCTCCATCTTCAGCGTGCAGGATCTTGGCCTTGGCTCCAGCTCTGCAACACTTCAGCTCGTGCCCCAGGGTGTCTAAGCCCACCCCAGAATCAATATCCCAGTTCTGAAGTGATTTCAGCTGCCACCCACCAATGTCCAGCCACTGTGCCTATGCTGTATTATTTCAATTCAAAGCCCAGAACCCCGCTCTCAGCAATAGAATTCTTTTTCCATTTTCAGACACAATCCCAGCCTCACAGTGACTTTGCCCCCAGCCCCACAGGTGCCGTCGCAGACCGAGAACATATCACTGCATTGCCGGGATTTTCAGGCGCAATCTTAGAGCCCCCATGTGCGCACTACACATCCTGTTCTAGTTTCAGTCACAAGCCCAGCCCCAGCATCCATGTCAGAGGCATAAAAGGGATGTGGCAGCAAGAACTCCACAGTCCCTGTGATAGCCCTTCGGATCCTATGGAGTGTGCAGCCCCCTTTCCCAGCCCTGCAGTGATTACAGCAGCCGCCCTACAAATCCCCTTTCCCAGCCCCAGTGATTTCAGCTCTTCACCCACAAGCTTTATTTAACTGCCAGCTCTCTTCTTTAGCTCCAGCTGTGCCTTTCTCCATCTTCAGCGTGCAGGATCTTGGCCTTGGCTGCAGCTCTGCAACACTTCAGCTCGTGCCCCAGGGTGTCTAAGCCCACCCCAGAATCAATATCCCAGTTCCGAAGTGATTTCAGCTGCCACCCACCAATGCCCAGCCACTGTGCCTAGCCTTTATTATTTCAATTCAAAGCCCAGAACCCCGCTCTCAGCAATAGAATTCTTTTTCCATTTTCAGACACAATCCCAGCCTCACAGTGACTTTGCCCCCAGCCCCACAGGTGCCGTCGCAGACCGAGAACATATCCCTGCATTGCCGGGATTTTCAGGCGCAATGTTAGAGCCCCCACGTGCGCACTACGCATCCTGTTCTAGTTTCAGTCACAAGCCCAGCCCCAGCATCCATGTCAGAGGCATAAAAGGGATGTGGCAGCAAGAACCCCACAGTCCCTGTGCCAGCCCTTCGGATCCTATGGAGTGTGCAGCCCCCTTTTGCAGCCCTGCAGTGATTACAGCAGCCGCCCTACAAATCCCCTTTCCCAGCCCCAGTGATTTCAGCTCTTCACCCACAAGCTTTATTTAACTGCCAGCTCTCTTCGTTAGCTCCAGCTGTGCCTTTCTCCATCTTCAGCGTGCAGGATCTTGGCCTTGGCTGCAGCTCTGCAACACTTCAGCTCGTGCCCCAGGGTGTCTAAGCCCACCCCAGAATCAATATCCCAGTTCTGAAGTGATTTCAGCTGCCACCCACCAATGCCCAGCCACTGTGCCTAGCCTATATTATTTCAATTCAAAGCCCAGAACCCCGCTCTCAGCAATAGAATTCTTTTTCCATTTTCAGACACAATCCCAGCCTCACAGTGACTTTGCCCCCAGCCCCACAGGTGCCGTCGCAGACTGAGAACATATCCCTGCATTGCCGGGATTTTCAGGCGCAATCTTAGAGCCCCCACGTGCGCACTACACATCCTGTTCTAGTTTCAGTCACAAGCCCAGCCCCAGCATCCATGTCAGAGGCATAAAAGGGATGTGGCAGCAAGAACTCCACAGTCCCTGTGCCAGCCCTTCGGATCCTATGGAGTGTGCAGCCCCCTTTCGCAGCCCTGCAGTGATTACAGCAGCCGCCCTACAAATCCCCTTTCCCAGCCCCAGTGATTTCAGCTCTTCACCCACAAGCTTTATTTAACTGCCAGCTCTCTTCGTTAGCTCCAGCTGTGCCTTTCTCCATCTTCAGCGTGCAGGATCTTGGCCTTGGCTGCAGCTCTGCAACACTTCAGCTCGTGCCCCAGGGTGTCTAAGCCCACCCCAGAATCAATATCCCAGTTCTGAAGTGATTTCAGCTGCCACCCACCAATGCCCAGCCACTGTGCCTAGCCTATATTATTTCAATTCAAAGCCCAGAACCCCGCTCTCAGCAATAGAATTCTTTTTCCATTTTCAGACACAATCCCAGCCTCACAGTGACTTTGCCCCCAGCCCCACAGGTGCCGTCGCAGACCGAGAACATATCCCTGCATTGCCGGGATTTTCAGGCGCAATCTTAGAGCCCCCACGTGCGCACTACACATCCTGTTCTAGTTTCAGTCACAAGCCCAGCCCCAGCATCCATGTCAGAGGCATAAAAGGGATGTGGCAGCAAGAACCCCACAGTCCCTGTGCCAGCCCTTTGGATCCTATGGAGTGTGCAGCCCCCTTTCCCAGCCCTGCAGTGATTACAGCAGCCGCCCTACAAATCCCCTTTCCCAGCCCCAGTGATTTCAGCTCTTCACCCACAAGCTTTATTTAACTGCCAGCTCTCTTCGTTAGCTCCAGCTGTGCCTTTCTCCATCTTCAGCGTGCAGGATCTTGGCCTTGGCTGCAGCTCTGCAACACTTCAGCTCGTGCCCCAGGGTGTCTAAGCCCACCCCAGAATCAATATCCCAGTTCTGAAGTGATTTCAGCTGCCACCCACCAATGCCCAGCCACTGTGCCTAGCCTATATTATTTCAATTCAAAGCCCAGAACCCCGCTCTCAGCAATAGAATTCTTTTTCCATTTTCAGACACAATCCCAGCCTCACAGTGACTTTGCCCCCAGCCCCACAGGTGCCGTCGCAGACCGAGAACATATCCCTGCATTGCCGGGATTTTCAGGCGCAATCTTAGAGCCCCCACGTGCACACTACACATCCTGTTCTAGTTTCAGTCACAAGCCCAGCCCCAGCATCCATGTCAGAGGCATAAAAGGGATGTGGCAGCAAGAACCCCACAGTCCCTGTGCCAGCCCTTCGGATCCTATGGAGTGTGCAGCCCCCTTTCCCAGCCCTGCAGTGATTACAGCAGCCGCCCTACAAATCCCCTTTCCCAGCCCCAGTGATTTCAGCTCTTCACCCACAAGCTTTATTTAACTGCCAGCTCTCTTCGTTAGCTCCAGCTGTGCCTTTCTCCATCTTCAGCGTGCAGGATCTTGGCCTTGGCTCCAGCTCTGCAACACTTCAGCTCGTGCCCCAGGGTGTCTAAGCCCACCCCAGAATCAATATCCCAGTTCTGAAGTGATTTCAGCTGCCACCCACCAATGCCCAGCCACTGTGCCTAGCCTGTATCATTTCAATTCAAAGCCCAGAACCCCGCTCTCAGCAATAGAATTCTTTTTCCATTTTCAGACACAATCCCAGCCTCACAGTGACTTTGCCCCCAGCCCCACAGGTGCCGTCGCAGACCGAGAACATATCACTGATTTGCCGGGATTTTCAGGCGCAATCTTAGAGCCCCCATGTGCGCACTACACATCCTGTTCTAGTTTCAGTCACAAGCCCAGCCCCAGCATCCATGTCAGAGGCATAAAAGGGATGTGGCAGCAAGAACTCCACAGTCCCTGTGATAGCCCTTCGGATCCTATGGAGTGTGCAGCCCCCTTTCCCAGCCCTGCAGTGATTACAGCAGCCGCCCTACAAATCCCCTTTCCCAGCCCCAGTGATTTCAGCTCTTCACCCACAAGCTTTATTTAACTGCCAGCTCTCTTCGTTAGCTCCAGCTGTGCCTTTCTCCATCTTCAGCGTGCAGGATCTTGGCCTTGGCTCCAGCTCTGCAACACTTCAGCTCGTGCCCCAGGGTGTCTAAGCCCACCCCAGAATCAATATCCCAGTTCTGAAGTGATTTCAGCTGCCACCCACCAATGCCCAGCCACTGTGCCTATGCTGTATTATTTCAATTCAAAGCCCAGAACCCCGCTCTCAGCAATAGAATTCTTTTTCCATTTTCAGACACAATCCCAGCCTCACAGTGACTTTGCCCCCAGCCCCACAGGTGCCGTCGCAGACCGAGAACATATCCCTGCATTGCCGGGATTTTCAGGCGCAATGTTAGGGCCCCCACGTGCGCACTACGCATCCTGTTCTAGTTTCAGTCACAAGCCCAGCCCCAGCATCCATGTCAGAGGCATAAAAGGGATGTGGCAGCAAGAACCCCACAGTCCCTGTGCCAGCCCTTCGGATCCTATGGAGTGTGCAGCCCCCTTTTGCAGCCCTGCAGTGATTACAGCAGCCGCCCTACAAATCCCCTTTCCCAGCCCCAGTGATTTCAGCTCTTCACCCACAAGCTTTATTTAACTGCCAGCTCTCTTCGTTAGCTCCAGCTGTGCCTTTCTCCATCTTCAGCGTGCAGGATCTTGGCCTTGGCTGCAGCTCTGCAACACTTCAGCTCGTGCCCCAGGGTGTCTAAGCCCACAACAGAATCAATATCCCAGTTCCAAAGTGATTTCAGCTGCCACCCACCAATGCCCAGCCACTGTGCCTAGCCTATATTATTTCAATTCAAAGCCCAGAACCCCGCTCTCAGCAATAGAATTCTTTTTCCATTTTCAGACACAATCCCAGCCTCACAGTGACTTTGCCCCCAGCCCCACAGGTGCCGTCGCAGACCGAGAACATATCCCTGCATTGCCGGGATTTTCAGGCGCAATCTTAGAGCCCCCACGTGCGCACTACACATCCTGTTCTAGTTTCAGTCACAAGCCCAGCCCCAGCATCCATGTCAGAGGCATAAAAGGGATGTGGCAGCAAGAACCCCACAGTCCCTGTGCCAGCCCTTCAGATCCTATGGAGTGTGCAGCCCCCTTTCCCAGCCCTGCAGTGATTACAGCAGCCGCCCTACAAATCCCCTTTCCCAGCCCCAGTGATTTCAGCTCTTCACCCACAAGCTTTATTTAACTGCCAGCTCTCTTCGTTAGCTCCAGCTGTGCCTTTCTCCATCTTCAGCGTGCAGGATCTTGGCCTTGGCTGCAGCTCTGCAACACTTCAGCTCGTGCCCCAGGGTGTCTAAGCCCACCCCAGAATCAATATCCCAGTTCTGAAGTGATTTCAGCTGCCACCCACCAATGCCCAGCCACTGTGCCTATGCTGTATTATTTCAATTCAAAGCCCAGAACCCCGCTCTCAGCAATAGAATTCTTTTTCCATTTTCAGACACAATCCCAGCCTCACAGTGACTTTGCCCCCAGCCCCACAGGTGCCGTCGCAGACCGAGAACATATCCCTGCATTGCCGGGATTTTCAGGCGCAATCTTAGAGCCCCCACGTGCGCACTACACATCCTGTTCTAGTTTCAGTCACAAGCCCAGCCCCAGCATCCATGTCAGAGGCATAAAAGGGATGTGGCAGCAAGAACCCCACAGTCCCTGTGCCAGCCCTTCGGATCCTATGGAGTGTGCAGCCCCCTTTCCCAGCCCTGCAGTGATTACAGCAGTCGCCCTACAAATCCCCTTTCCCAGCCCCAGTGATTTCAGCTCTTCACCCACAAGCTTTATTTAACTGCCAGCTCTCTTCGTTAGCTCCAGCTGTGCCTTTCTCCATCTTCAGCGTGCAGGATCTTGGCCTTGGCTCCAGCTCTGCAACACTTCAGCTCGTGCCCCAGGGTGTCTAAGCCCACCCCAGAATCAATATCCCAGTTCTGAAGTGATTTCAGCTGCCACCCACCAATGCCCAGCCACTGTGCCTAGCCTGTATCATTTCAATTCAAAGCCCAGAACCCCGCTCTCAGCAATAGAATTCTTTTTCCATTTTCAGACACAATCCCAGCCTCACAGTGACTTTGCCCCCAGCCCCACAGGTGCCGTCGCAGACCGAGAACATATCCCTGCATTGCCGGGATTTTCAGGCGCAATCTTAGAGCCCCCACGTGCGCACTACACATCCTGTTCTAGTTTCAGTCACAAGCCCAGCCCCAGCATCCATGTCAGAGGCATAAAAGGGATGTGGCAGCAAGAACTCCACAGTCCCTGTGCCAGCCCTTCGGATCCTATGGAGTGTGCAGCCCCCTTTCCCAGCCCTGCAGTGATTACAGCAGCCACCCTACAAATCCCCTTTCCCAGCCCCAGTGATTTCAGCTCTTCACCCACAAGCTTTATTTAACTGCCAGCTCTCTTCGTTAGCTCCAGCTGTGCCTTTCTCCATCTTCAGCGTGCAGGATCTTGGCCTTGGCTGCAGCTCTGCAACACTTCAGCTCGTGCCCCAGGGTTTCTAAGCCCACCCCAGAATCAATATCCCAGTTCTGAAGTGATTTCAGCTGCCACCCACCAATGCCCAGCCACTGTGCCTAGCCTGTATCATTTCAATTCAAAGCCCAGAACCCCGCTCTCAGCAATAGAATTCTTTTTCCATTTTCAGACACAATCCCAGCCTCACAGTGACTTTGCCCCCAGCCCCACAGGTGCCGTCGCAGACCGAGAACATATCCCTGCATTGCCGGGATTTTCAGGCGCAATGTTAGAGCCCCCACGTGCGCACTACGCATCCTGTTCTAGTTTCAGTCACAAGCCCAGCCCCAGCATCCATGTCAGAGGCATAAAAGGGATGTGGCAGCAAGAACCCCACAGTCCCTGTGCCAGCCCTTCGGATCCTATGGAGTGTGCAGCCCCCTTTTGCAGCCCTGCAGTGATTACAGCAGCCACCCTACAAATCCCCTTTCCCAGCCCCAGTGATTTCAGCTCTTCACCCACAAGCTTTATTTAACTGCCAGCTCTCTTCGTTAGCTCCAGCTGTGCCTTTCTCCATCTTCAGCGTGCAGGATCTTGGCCTTGGCTGCAGCTCTGCAACACTTCAGCTCGTGCCCCAGGGTGTCTAAGCCCACCCCAGAATCAATATCCCAGTTCTGAAGTGATTTCAGCTGCCAAGCACCAATGCCCAGCCACTGTGCCTAGCCTGTATCATTTCAATTCAAAGCCCAGAACCCCGCTCTCAGCAATAGAATTCTTTTTCCATTTTCAGACACAATCCCAGCCTCACAGTGACTTTGCCCCCAGCCCCACAGGTGCCGTCGCAGACCGAGAACATATCACTGATTTTCCGGGATTTTCAGGCGCAATCTTAGAGCCCCCATGTGCGCACTACACATCCTGTTCTAGTTTCAGTCACAAGCCCAGCCCCAGCATCCATGTCAGAGGCATAAAAGGGATGTGGCAGCAAGAACCCCACAGTCCCTGTGCCAGCCCTTCGGATCCTATGGAGTGTGCAGCCCCCTTTCCCAGCCCTGCAGTGATTACAGCAGCCGCCCTACAAATCCCCTTTCCCAGCCCCAGTGATTTCAGCTCTTCACCCACAAGCTTTATTTAACTGCCAGCTCTCTTCTTTAGCTCCAGCTGTGCCTTTCTCCATCTTCAGCGTGCAGGATCTTGGCCTTGGCTGCAGCTCTGCAACACTTCAGCTCGTGCCCCAGGGTGTCTAAGCCCACAACAGAATCAATATCCCAGTTCCAAAGTGATTTCAGCTGCCACCCACCAATGCCCAGCCACTGTGCCTAGCCTATATTATTTCAATTCAAAGCCCAGAACCCCGCTCTCAGCAATAGAATTCTTTTTCCATTTTCAGACACAATCCCAGCCTCACAGTGACTTTGCCCCCAGCCCCACAGGTGCCGTCGCAGACTGAGAACATATCCCTGCATGGCCAGGATTTTCAGGCGCAATCTTAGAGCCCCCACGTGCGCACTACACATCCTGTTCTAGTTTCAGTCACAAGCCCAGCCCCAGCATCCATGTCAGAGGCATAAAAGGGATGTGGCAGCAAGAACTCCACAGTCCCTGTGATAGCCCTTCGGATCCTATGGAGTGTGCAGCCCCCTTTCCCAGCCCTGCAGTGATTACAGCAGCCGCCCTACAAATCCCCTTTCCCAGCCCCAGTGATTTCAGCTCTTCACCCACAAGCTTTATTTAACTGCCAGCTCTCTTCGTTAGCTCCAGCTGTGCCTTTCTCCATCTTCAGCGTGCAGGATCTTGGCCTTGGCTGCAGCTCTGCAACACTTCAGCTCGTGCCCCAGGGTGTCTAAGCCCACCCCAGAATCAATATCCCAGTTCTGAAGTGATTTCAGCTGCCACCCACCAATGCCCAGCCACTGTGCCTAGCCTGTATCATTTCAATTCAAAGCCCAGAACCCCGCTCTCAGCAATAGAATTCTTTTTCCATTTTCAGACACAATCCCAGCCTCACAGTGACTTTGCCCCCAGCCCCACAGGTGCCGTCGCAGACCGAGAACATATCACTGATTTTCCGGGATTTTCAGGCGCAATCTTAGAGCCCCCATGTGCGCACTACACATCCTGTTCTAGTTTCAGTCACAAGCCCAGCCCCAGCATCCATGTCAGAGGCATAAAAGGGATGTGGCAGCAAGAACCCCACAGTCCCTGTGCCAGCCCTTCGGATCCTATGGAGTGTGCAGCCCCCTTTCGCAGCCCTGCAGTGATTACAGCAGCCGCCCTACAAATCCCCTTTCCCAGCCCCAGTGATTTCAGCTCTTCACCCACAAGCTTTATTTAACTGCCAGCTCTCTTCTTTAGCTCCAGCTGTGCCTTTCTCCACCTTCAGCGTGCAGGATCTTGGCCTTGGCTGCAGCTCTGCAACACTTCAGCTCGTGCCCCAGGGTGTCTAAGCCCACCCCACCACCAATATCCCAGTTCCGAAGTGATTTCAGCTGCCACCCACCAATGCCCAGCCACTGTGCCTAGCCTTTATTATTTCAATTCAAAGCCCAGAACCCCGCTCTCAGCAATAGAATTCTTTTTCCATTTTCAGACACAATCCCAGCCTCACAGTGACTTTGCCCCCAGCCCCACAGGTGCCGTCGCAGACCGAGAACATATCCCTGCATTGCCGGGATTTTCAGGCGCAATCTTAGAGCCCCCACGTGCGCACTACACATCCTGTTCTAGTTTCAGTCACAAGCCCAGCCCCAGCATCCATGTCAGAGGCATAAAAGGGATGTGGCAGCAAGAACCCCACAGTCCCTGTGCCAGCCCTTCGGATCCTATGGAGTGTGCAGCCCCCTTTCGCAGCCCTGCAGTGATTACAGCAGCCGCCCTACAAATCCCCTTTCCCAGCCCCAGTGATTTCAGCTCTTCACCCACAAGCTTTATTTCACTGCCATCTCTTCCGTTTCACTTCCTCCTCAACACCTTCCCAGCAGTGCTACGTAACACTGCTTCTGGCTCTCAGGGCAGGATTTTTGCTTTAGCTCTGTATGGTTTCAGTTCAGCTCTTGAGCCCATATTCCTGCCCCATCCTAACCATCCCTCCCCCAGTAACTGCTCTACACTCTCTATCAGAGCCCTTGAAGCAATTTCAGCTCCAGCCATGCAATTCCCATCCCAGCTCCATATTCCCTATCCCAGCTGCACAGGGGTTTTACCCCGAACCCTACCACATTTCTGTGTCCTCCGGCTCTGCTGCCTCAGCTCCAGCTCCTCAGCTTCCTACTGCCTGCATCTAAAAGCTGCTCCTGCTTCTCACTGCTGCTTGGAGCTGTTGATAAGGGCAGAAATCAGTTACTGTCATAATGTCAATGCCTCTTGCAGCTATCCCACCCACCCTAATGGGATCCCAACTTTAGGGACCCTTGAGCCCTGAAGCCAAACATCTACCTTCCCCCACAGCCTGGGTTTCAGCCGAGCACCTCCCCAAAGGCCCCCTCACCTCCCCCAGGCAGCCCCAGGGGCTGGGAATAGCCACCGGGCCCCTGCTCCCACATCCCAATAGGTGCCCTTGTGCTGCTGCGTGGGCCCTGGAACCCTCCGAGCCCCCACATCCTCAGCCTCTGCTTGGTACCACGGGGCAGGAGCTGGGAACCCCCAGGCATCTCCTGCAGGCCCTGCACTGCGGCTCCATGCCCCTCTCCCAGGGCATTTATCCAACTCCAGCCCCAGCATTTCCACTGCTCCACATTGTTTTGGGCTTGACTCGTGCCAAAGTCCTTATTCCACACCCTGAGCCTTTATGTCTCCGGTGACCTCACAACCCGTGATTCAGCCCCAGCCGCACAACCCTTACTAAATCAAAATCGGAAAAAGAAAACAAACAGAAACAAATTAAACTTAATAAAACGAACAAAACAATGAAGTAATGCAATATAGATAAAATTATTAAGTAAAATCAAAATCAAATAGTAAGAAAGCAAACAACCGGCTTTATTCCCAGTATTCTCAATGTTACTTTAAATCCAGAGAGCGCGAAAGGGCTACTCCCCAGTGACAGCAGCCGGTCCCCCCTGCGCCACGCCAGGCCCCGCACCAGCCTCTGGCCGCCCGAGCCGGGCAGGGCGCGGCGCAAACAACTGGACACCGCCGGCCCCCGGACGCCGCCGCAGGCAGACGCGGGAGTCGCGTGCGTGCTCACCAGCGCTCCTCGGATCGGCAGCCGCGGGGGACCCGTCCCGGCGCAGCGGCGCTCCTCCTCGGAACGCGCTTCCGCAGCTCCCGTCGCCTCCAGCCCCGCCGCCGAACTGACGCCCCCGCCTCCCCCACGCGCGCTACTTATGCCTCAGAGCCGGGCCAGCCAGCCAATCACAACCCGAGGCAGCGCCGGCCCCACCAATCCGAGCCCGCCCATTCCCGCCGCGCTCGGCTCGCGACCACCCCGCGCTCCCCTCACGCGCCGCTCCCGCCGCCGCCATTGCAGGGGCCGGGTCCGCCCGCTCCCCGCCGTCAGCCCGTTTCCCTGGGAGAAATCCCGGCCGGCGCCTGACGGGGAGCTCCCGCCCGCCCTTCCCGGCCCCAGCGCCTGCCGAGGTTGCGGCAGCAGGGATAGCGCTCCGCCGGCTCCCAAAGCGGCGCCGGGAGCGGCGCCTCAAGCGCACGGGGGAGCGGGGCCAGGCTGAGGAGTCGGGCCGCGACTGAGCGGGCCGAAATCGCAGGAACCGCGCCCGGATTGGAAGGGCGGCCGGGATTGGACAGGGCGGAGAAAGGCGGGCCGGGATTGGCGGGGCTCGGGAGCTGCGCGGCCGGGCCCGTGGCAGCATGGGGCGGAGCCCGCGCTGCTCGAAGGGCCCGCGGGCGCCCCGGGTCCCGCTCGGAGACCCCCTGTCCCCTTCTCGGCCCGTGCTCGTGCCCGGCTCCCGGCGAAAAGGGCCCCGCAGAGCCCGAACTGCAGCCGCCCGTCGGCACTCGGGGCAGGGGAGAGGCGCAGCCCGGCATTGGTTCCGGGCGGCAAAGGCGGACTCCGCGCTAGCAGCTCGGATCGGGGAGCGGCGGCGACGCGGCGGGGAGGCGACTCGGTGGCGGGGAGTGGGGAGGGCGCGCAAAAACAGTGAAGTGCCCGCGTCCCCCTGCCCGCCCTCCGCCTGTTGCGAGCCCGCTGCTCACCCTCTTTCTCCCGACACAGTCGTCGGATGCTATAGAGGGGACAATAATATTGACGTTCACATTCATAGATCAGCTTTTTGCAGCACAAGTATTTCGATATGGTACAACTTACTTTTAACTGCTTTGTATAGTATAATTTTTATAATAAAACCCCTACCTACTACCAAATAGAAAATAAAAATCCCCTTTATTCTAAACTATATTTAATTATTTCTATATTTCTATTTTTGATTTTTACAAGTACTTATCTATCACAACATATTGAGGTACTATATTTCGATATAATATTTATGACACGTAATGTGTTATAATAAGACACATACAGTAAAATACGCATTACGTACTGTATTGATTCCTATTGTTTTGTAGTATTCATATATCCACACATATTAATTATACATTTCTAGATGGATATTTATATTATATAAACATATAAAATACTCTACAGCAAACAATATAATACCTAATAGTAATGGATAGCATTATTTATGTTACATGTTTAATTTATAGGTTTGCCGTTTATATTTAAAATTGAAGTTTTATATTCCCATTTTCATGTTTATGCATTTGTTTTGTTTCATTAGAGTTCTAGTTAAAACACTGCAGTTATAATCGAATTCCTAAAAATAAAATGCCAAAACAAACAGCATCAAATTCCCACCAGTACCGTCCAACAAATTCAGAAAGGCTCCACCAGCCAGCCAACTACCAGCAAAAAAACCCGCACTACACTCCTTTTACTAGCAGCTCTTATCACGTCACAAAAACGAAACAAATATTTTTAAAAAGACAGATAGAAACCCACACAGCAAATCACAAAAACCACTAAAAAGAAAAGAAAACGCCAACTAACTTACCATACTCCAAAACCATACAAGAGACCCCCAACGTTTCTAAAAAAAATAATAACCAAAACTCTACCACTACGCTAACTCATAAAGAGAACCCAATGCTCTATAAAATTAACTAAAAAACCCCACCAAATCATTACAGATATTAAAAAATCGGAACCACGAAGAAACAAAAAAATCACCACCAAATAAAATAAATACCTAAAGAGATCCACCACGGAAATGCCCATGTTCCCAAAAATAAAACTAATTAAAAAAACCAACAACCAAATACATCAAACTACAAAAAAAAAAAAAATTAAATTAACAACAACAAAATAGGTATTCCTAACTCAAGAAACAAAAATTGCCTCAAACCATCAAAACACAAATACCACCTAGAAAAAAAAAACACGTCGCCAAAAGAGCAATGTAACCACAAACAATATTTCCCAAATTCTCTCCAACAATAAAACATACACGGCAACCAAATAAGCCAAATGAACGAAATCCCTATAATATAATAAACAAGAATGCAATCATCAATATTAAAAAAACCTCACCGATTAACTCCAGGACACTCCCCTCAAGCCCACCAAAACAAATACTACGCACTCGCTCGAATAAAAGCCTCCACAACCGTATTAAAAACCTACCCTCTACTACATGCTACGACCCAGAAAAAACATTGGAAGCCTTTAAAAACACATCCTTTAAAAACATATGAACCGATCAAAAAGAAATCCAACAACACTCCACCCAAAAACAAAAACCGTGCCACGAGCACCCGAAGCAAGAACCGTAACAACCAAGAAGCGCCCGGGGCCCTTCTCCTACAGCGACGCCGATCAAAAGCCACCGATCCCAGGAGCTCCTCAGGAGCGCCTCAAAAGCAGCGCAGCGAGGGAGGCTGGAAGATGCGGAGCCGCGCTCCCGGCCCCGGGCGCAGCGCGGCTCCGGCAGGAAAGCGGCTCCTCCGGCAGGCAGAGGCGGCGCCGCGCCGGCAGACCCCCGCCCGCTGCCCCCGGCCCGGCGGGGCCGGCACCGGGCCCGGGGGGCCCCGGCGGCGCCCGAGCCCCGCGCCCGGAGCGGACGGAGCGGCGGCACCGGCCGGCACCGGCCCCGGCCGCCCTCGGCCCGCGGAGCCGCCTCCAGCCCTCCCCTCACTCACAGACACCGCCCCGCTCGCCGCTCGCTCCCGCCCCTCGCCCCTCCCGCCGCTTCGGCCGGGCTCCGGCTGGGGGGCTGCAGTACCGCCCTGTGCCCACAAGGCGGCAGCACTTGTCCAGAGGGTCCGCGACACGATGGCGGCCCGTGGGGACCTTGACGGAGAGAGGCGTTTTTCGCCCATGCCTGTCGGCTCCCGCCAAAAACCCGCACGCTCGCGGTGCTGCTGACCCCACAGCCCGTGTGCACGGCACCAGAACCGCCGCGGAAAATCCCGTCGGGGGACGCCGGCGGTGCGCGCAATTCAGGCAGTGTAAAAAACAGACACGGGTCCTCGAATTTCAACGTCCTCGTTTTCGCGCCCTCTCGAGAAGGTCAAGCGAGGCCGCGCCACGCCACTCCCAAGATGGCGGCCGCGGGCTGCGGGCTGCAGTACCGCTCTCTGCCCACACGGCGGCAGCACCGCGCCGTCCCCGCCGGCACGGCCTCGGCAGCGAACGCCCCAAAGCGTCCGCGCGGGAAAGAACGGAACAAAAAGCCTGCCTGCGACCCGACAGGAACCGAAAGAAAAAAGCTTTCCTCCTAAACTGCATTTCAACAAAGCTTGTTTTTATATTTTTCAGATTTATACTCACAGTCGGATTGGTAATGGATATTGATGGAAAATTGTATTTTTATCATTTCTTACATTTATTCCTATTAGATTTTATTACATTTTATTTTTTTATACATATCTTATTAGATTGCTTATATATTTCTATAGTTAGATTTAGATTTCTAAAAGGTTTATATTGCTTAAAAAAAAACCCTGCCTCTATCCAAGTAAAAATCTTTTAAACAAAACCCTTTATTTAAACTCCATTTAAATGTATCTCTATTTTTCGCATTTATATTCAAATGTATATTTTAAATGTAGATTGAAGTATGATGCTATCTATAGTCTCTCTCTTCCTAATACTCATTTTTATTTCTATTTTATATTTCTATATATACACCTGTAGACATTGATTATATATTTCCATATTTAGAATGATATCAAACTAAAATATATATTCATATCTTTTCCATTAAAGCCCTGCCTCCAACCAAATAAAAACAAAAAAAGCCCTTTTTTTAAACGATTTTCGAATATTTTCGAATTTTAAACGATTTTCGAATCGGCTAGGGCATGATTTTCAAAACTACTGCCCGTCCCCAGTCAGAGTTTCCTACATTCGTGGGTACAAATGAGTGGATAGAGAGAGGGCTTCTTTCCAAATGAGTTTAGCCATAGATTCCTGTTCTTTACCAATAGCTATAAAAACGAAACACTTGCCAGGTTTTGGTATTCTACACACACCCCTCCCTGGGAATTTTGGGGCAGCTTTGGGTCCCTCTGCGGGACGGCACCCAGCGTGACCCCCTCCCCTCATTCGCCACCCACCCGCTCTTATCTTTTCTTTTTAGTGGTTTTTGTGATTTGCTGTGTGGGTTTCTATCTGTCTTTTTAAAAATATTTGTTTCGTTTTTGTGACGTGATAAGAGCTGCTAGTAAAAGGAGTGTAGTGCGGGTTTTTTTGCTGGTAGTTGGCTGGCTGGTGGAGCCTTTCTGAATTTGTTGGACGGTACTGGTGGGAATTTGATGCTGTTTGTTTTGGCATTTTATTTTTAGGAATTCGATTATAACTGCAGTGTTTTAACTAGAACTCTAATGAAACAAAACAAATGCATAAACATGAAAATGGGAATATAAAACTTCAATTTTAAATATAAACGGCAAACCTATAAATTAAACATGTAACATAAATAATGCTATCCATTACTATTAGGTATTATATTGTTTGCTGTAGAGTATTTTATATGTTTATATAATATAAATATCCATCTAGAAATGTATAATTAATATGTGTGGATATATGAATACTACAAAACAATAGGAATCAATACAGTACGTAATGCGTATTTTACTGTATGTGTCTTATTATAACACATTACGTGTCATAAATACTATATATCGAAATATAGTACCTCAATATGTTGTGATAGATAAGTACTTGTAAAAATCAAAAATAGAAATATAGAAATAATTAAATATAGTCTAGAATAAAGGGGATTTTTATTTTCTATTTGGTAGTAGGTAGGGGTTTTATTATAAAAATTATACTATACAAAGCAGTTAAAAGTAAGTTGTACCATATCGAAATACTTGTGCTGCAAAAAGCTGATCTATGAATGTGAACGTCAATATTATTGTCCCCTCTATAGCATCCGACGACTGTGTCGGGAGAAAGAGGGTGAGCAGCGGGCTCGCAACAGGCGGAGGGCGGGCAGGGGGACGCGGGCACTTCACTGTTTTTGCGCGCCCTCCCCACTCCCCGCCACCGAGTCGCCTCCCCGCCGCGTCGCCGCCGCTCCCCGATCCGAGCTGCTAGCGCGGAGTCCGCCTTTGCCGCCCGGAACCAATGCCGGGCTGCGCCTCTCCCCTGCCCCGAGTGCCGACGGGCGGCTGCAGTTCGGGCTCTGCGGGGCCCTTTTCGCCGGGAGCCGGGCACGAGCACGGGCCGAGAAGGGGACAGGGGGTCTCCGAGCGGGACCCGGGGCGCCCGCGGGCCCTTCGAGCAGCGCGGGCTCCGCCCCATGCTGCCACGGGCCCGGCCGCGCAGCTCCCGAGCCCCGCCAATCCCGGCCCGCCTTTCTCCGCCCTGTCCAATCCCGGCCGCCCTTCCAATCCGGGCGCGGTTCCTGCGATTTCGGCCCGCTCAGTCGCGGCCCGACTCCTCAGCCTGGCCCCGCTCCCCCGTGCGCTTGAGGCGCCGCTCCCGGCGCCGCTTTGGGAGCCGGCGGAGCGCTATCCCTGCTGCCGCAACCTCGGCAGGCGCTGGGGCCGGGAAGGGCGGGCGGGAGCTCCCCGTCAGGCGCCGGCCGGGATTTCTCCCAGGGAAACGGGCTGACGGCGGGGAGCGGGCGGACCCGGCCCCTGCAATGGCGGCGGCGGGAGCGGCGCGTGAGGGGAGCGCGGGGTGGTCGCGAGCCGAGCGCGGCGGGAATGGGCGGGCTCGGATTGGTGGGGCCGGCGCTGCCTCGGGTTGTGATTGGCTGGCTGGCCCGGCTCTGAGGCATAAGTAGCGTGCGTGGGGGAGGCGGGGGCGTCAGTTCGGCGGCGGGGCTGGAGGCGACGGGAGCTGCGGAAGCGCGTTCCGAGGAGGAGCGCCGCTGCGCCGGGACGGGTCCCCCGCGGCTGCCGATCCGAGGAGCGCTGGTGAGCACGCACGCGACTCCCGCGTCTGCCTGCGGCGGCGTCCGGGGGCCGGCGGTGTCCAGTTGTTTGCGCCGCGCCCTGCCCGGCTCGGGCGGCCAGAGGCTGGTGCGGGGCCTGGCGTGGCGCAGGGGGGACCGGCTGCTGTCACTGGGGAGTAGCCCTTTCGCGCTCTCTGGATTTAAAGTAACATTGAGAATACTGGGAATAAAGCCGGTTGTTTGCTTTCTTACTATTTGATTTTGATTTTACTTAATAATTTTATCTATATTGCATTACTTCATTGTTTTGTTCGTTTTATTAAGTTTAATTTGTTTCTGTTTGTTTTCTTTTTCCGATTTTGATTTAGTAAGGGTTGTGCGGCTGGGGCTGAATCACGGGTTGTGAGGTCACCGGAGACATAAAGGCTCAGGGTGTGGAATAAGGACTTTGGCACGAGTCAAGCCCAAAACAATGTGGAGCAGTGGAAATGCTGGGGCTGGAGTTGGATAAATGCCCTGGGAGAGGGGCATGGAGCCGCAGTGCAGGGCCTGCAGGAGATGCCTGGGGGTTCCCAGCTCCTGCCCCGTGGTACCAAGCAGAGGCTGAGGATGTGGGGGCTCGGAGGGTTCCAGGGCCCACGCAGCAGCACAAGGGCACCTATTGGGATGTGGGAGCAGGGGCCCGGTGGCTATTCCCAGCCCCTGGGGCTGCCTGGGGGAGGTGAGGGGGCCTTTGGGGAGGTGCTCGGCTGAAACCCAGGCTGTGGGGGAAGGTAGATGTTTGGCTTCAGGGCTCAAGGGTCCCTAAAGTTGGGATCCCATTAGGGTGGGTGGGATAGCTGCAAGAGGCATTGACATTATGACAGTAACTGATTTCTGCCCTTATCAACAGCTCCAAGCAGCAGTGAGAAGCAGGAGCAGCTTTTAGATGCAGGCAGTAGGAAGCTGAGGAGCTGGAGCTGAGGCAGCAGAGCCGGAGGACACAGAAATGTGGTAGGGTTCGGGGTAAAACCCCTGTGCAGCTGGGATAGGGAATATGGAGCTGGGATGGGAATTGCATGGCTGGAGCTGAAATTGCTTCAAGGGCTCTGATAGAGAGTGTAGAGCAGTTACTGGGGGAGGGATGGTTAGGATGGGGCAGGAATATGGGCTCAAGAGCTGAACTGAAACCATACAGAGCTAAAGCAAAAGCAAAGATCCTGCCCTGAGAGCCAGAAGCAGTGTTACGTAGCACTGCTGGGAAGGTGTTGAGGAGGAAGTGAAACGGAAGAGATGGCAGTGAAATAAAGCTTGTGGGTGAAGAGCTGAAATCACTGGGGCTGGGAAAGGGGATTTGTAGGGCGGCTGCTGTAATCACTGCAGGGCTGGGAAAGGGGGCTGCACACTCCATAGGATCTGAAGGGCTGGCACAGGGACTGTGGGGTTCTTGCTGCCACATCCCTTTTATGCCTCTGACATGGATGCTGGGGCTGGGCTTGTGACTGAAACTGGATCAGGATGTTTGGTATATATATATTTTTTAATTGTGTAACCAGATGGATTAAGGAAATTGGACACCCGTAGTAGATTTCTGTTGGATCTGTGTCTGTGAGAACTGGGATGCGTGCTGGAGATGGAGAGACGCTGTTGGAGAGTGGCAACAGCCCCAGGTGTGAGCTGTGAGGATGATGAGGAGGGGGCGGCTCCTTCGGTGGCTGATTTAGGGGGTTTTCCTCACATCTCTTTTGCACGGAGCTGCTGGAGGAGAGGAGTTTTTGGGGGGCTCCCGGGGCTGTCTCCTGGAAGGACGGTGAGCGCTTCGGACAGGGTCCGGGGGATCACCTGGATCCCCACCTGGATCCCCACCTGGATACGTGGAGCATTGCTCAAAGGAGGGGCCGAGGGACAAATCTTTGTGTCGAGAAGCAGCAGCCGAGCAGGTGAGCCGGTGCGCCTTTGTAGCGGGGATTTTTCCCCTTTCCCTTTGAAATTTCGTCATCCTGAGGTTGAATTGGAGGGGGCAGTCCTGTTGTCCCCCCTTTTAAGGGGTTTGGACTGAGGTAAAAAGCCCCCTTTTGCCATGGTTTGAGGCAAGGCGCTTCTTTTCTTCTCTTCTAGAGGACGCGATTGAAGGGAAGCCTACGTTTCTTTTCCCTTGTTGGGGTGAGGTGAGCGCCGGAGCGTGGCGTCAGAGTCGGGGCTTCAGAGGAAGGGAGCTGCAGCCGTGGCAGCGCTGGCAGGGCGGGGATCGGGCTGTGCCGCTGCATTCGGGGCGCTTCTTCTGCCCCCGGCCCGGCAGCGAAGGGTCCGGCGCGGAGCCCTGCCGGCAGTGCCGGGGCTGGCCGGGGCGGAAGGGGAGCTGGGCGCGGCTGGGCTGCCGCGGGCCCGCCGGAGCCGCGCCGGTGCGAGCCGTGCGGAGCCGAGCGGAGCTTTGGCCGGGCCGGCGGGCGGGGGAGGCGGCGCGGCCGGGGCCGGTGCCGGCCGGTGCCGCCGCTCCGTCCGCTCCGGGCGCGGGGCTCGGGCGCCGCCGGGGCCCCCCGGGCCCGGTGCCGGCCCCGCCGGGCCGGGGGCAGCGGGCGGGGGTCTGCCGGCGCGGCGCCGCCTCTGCCTGCCGGAGGAGCCGCTTTCCTGCCGGAGCCGCGCTGCGCCCGGGGCCGGGAGCGCGGCTCCGCATCTTCCAGCCTCCCTCGCTGCGCTGCTTTTGAGGCGCTCCTGAGGAATTTTTTGGGTCGTTTTCTTTTGTTCGTAGTTGGTGTATGAGAACGGTCACGGTGTACTTGTTGGTTGTTACGGTTCTTGGTTCAGGTGCTGTGACAAGGGTTTTATTGGGTTGAGTTTGTTGTTGGATTTTTTTTTTTTTTTTGTGCGATATGTTGGATGTTTGTTTTGTTTTGATTATTTTCATATTGTGAAAATGATTGTAGTTATCTTCTTAAAGGATATGTTTTTTTAAGGTTTTACACTGATTTTTATGGGTCGTAGCATGAAGTACAGGGTTGGTTTTTAATTAGGTTGTGGTGGCTTTTATTAGCATGAGTATGTAGTGTTAGTTTTGGTGGGCTCGAGGTAGTGTGCTGTAGTGAATTAGTGAGGTTTTTTTTTAATCTTGGTAATTGCATTTTTTAAATTTTCCGATAGAGGTTTTATTCATTTGGTTTGTTTAATTGTTCTGGACGTTTTATTGTTACCGGTAATTTGGGACTTATTGTTTGTGGTTACATTTCTCTTTTGGTGACGTGTTTATTTCTTGTTGTGACGCGGCAGGCACTCCCCTCGCCGCGGCACCCCGAGCGGTGCCGTGCTGGGCTGCGAGAGGGAAGAGAATGGGCGGCCGCTCCCCCTGTGAAGCTCTGCTGTGGTATTTGTATTTTGATGGTTTGAGGCATTATGGGTTTATTGAGTTAGGAATAATTTTTTGTTGTTGTTACTGTATTTATTTGGGTTTTTGTTTCAGTTTGATGTATTTGTTGGTTGCTTTTTATTAGTGTTTTTTTTTAGGAACTTGTGTATTTATACAGTGGATTTTTTCAGGTAGTTATTTATGTGGGTGCTTCTCTTTTTATTGTCTAGTGGTTTAGGTTTTTGTTAATCTCCTTTATTACTTTGATTTTTAAAGCTAACTTAGCAGAATACTGGTTACTCTTTGAGTTAGTGTAGAGGTACGGTTTTAATTTTTAGCAGCTTTCAGGGTCTGTTGTATGGTTTGAAGTTTAGTAAGTTGGTTGGACTTCTTTTTCTAGTGGGTTTTGTGATTTGTTTTGTGGGTTTCTCTAGGGCTGATTTTTATTTTTGTTTCATTTTTGTGATGTGTCTCACTGACAACTGTTAGTGAAAAGAGTGTAGTGTGGGGTTGTTTTTGCTGGTAGTTAGTTCTATGGTGGTGTATTTTTAGTCTCTGTTGTTTGTTTTTGGGTTTCTTTTGTTAAAGTTTTCATTTTGGGGTTAATTTTTAATTATTTTTAAGGTTTTAGGGCGATTGAGATTTTTTTATATGGATGTCCTGTATGATAACAGTTAATTTATTTGCTTTATGTGGCATTGATGGCAGGGTAGAGGACATTTTTGTATAGAATGTGTATTTTAATCATAGTACTAAAATAATACCATGGTAAGAGGGGCTGTGTTTTATTGTTTGTTTCTGAGGTGGTTTGGCATTTTCTTGTAGGTTGGGGTTTTTTTTTGTTGGCTTGTGGAGCCATTCTGGCTGTTTTTGATGAAATTGGTGGGACTTTGATGCTTTTTGATTTTGCTTTTTTTTTTTTTTTTTTTTTTTTGTGGTGTAATAGTCTTTTAGAAGAATTTGGATGATTTTAAAAGTATTTTTGTTATACTTTTCATCTAATGTTGCTGGATTATTACAGATGTTTTGGAGCTTTATTTTTTTAAGTTTCATTTGGATGAATTTATGCTGGATGGTAGGACTGTGTTCTTATTTTTGGGGCAGTTGGTTGTAGATGTATTGTATGTTTTTCAAGTGAAGGTAAATCAAGGTTTGTATTTGGTTGTTAGAGGAATAGAGAAAAATGTTTTGGTGATGTTAACAGTGGTGTGTTTTTTTGGGGTTTTTGATTTATAGTAAGTCTGGTACGGTAGTGTTTAATGGTGGAGTTCTTTAAGGTATGATAGTTTATAGTTAATTCTTATTGGTTTTAGATTTGTGTGTAAGTTAGAGGAGGTTATTGAAGGGTAAGCGGGTGTTTTAGATGAGTTTTAGTGTTTCAGTTGATAGGGCATTGTTTGGATGGGAGTTAGAGTATTTTGAGTTGTTTGGTGTCGCTGGTGATGTATTGTTGAGGTGGTAAGGAGTATTTGTTGGGTTTTTTTAAAGAAGGTTTATTGTAGATAGTTTTAGATAGTTGTGGTGGGTTGCTTGATTGTTTTATGTTTTTTAGCCTTTTTGTAGTTATTTGAAATATGTTAGAGTTTTTTGGGTTTATTGAAATACTTGATTTTGAGGAAGTTCCTATTTAGAATGTATGAATTTTTTTGGCTTAAAATAAAAAATTTATATTCTAGTTATAGTGAGGATTATTTTTTTTTTCTTTTCTTACTGCTATATTTTGTGATATTTGTGTTAGGTAGTAGTAGGGATAGCTTTACTTTTATACATTGAAACGAGGGTAGTGCATACTGGTGTTCATAAAGGTTTAATATTTTTATGGTTCTGATGTGTTAGGTTAACGAATTTATAACGTTTACAAGACTTTTTTTTGTTTTTATTTCAATACAGGCAGGGTTTTCTTAGTTTTCAGGATTTGTTTGGCATAGATTTTAGAGGTGTAATTGAGGGGATAGGACAGGGTGTCTCTGTTAATCTATTTGGCAATTTGGATACTGGGTAAATAAAATTAATATTTTGGTAGAATTTTTGCATTTCATTAGTTTATTTATTTATGAATTTGTGTGCCTGCAGTTGTAGTGTCTCTCAGTATCCATTCATGTTTGTGTGCGTTAGGCAGTCCACTCGTGTACCAGCGAGTCCCCCCTGCAAGCGGCCGCAGAGCCGCTCCTTCGCTCTCCTGGGAATTTGGGGAGCGGCACGCGGCTCTACGACGAAGCCTTGATCTTTGTCACTTGGAGGTGGCACCAGGGAGCCTCAGGAGCGGCCGAGGAGTTGCTGTAAGTGGGGGAACTACTAGTGAGGGGGACCAGGGTCCACTCGAGTTTTGGGAACGCCACCTCACCTCGCCTGCTCTTCAGCCAGGCAGACCCTGCCAGGAGGGCGTGGGCGAAGCGTGCGGCCCGAGGAGCCCGGCGTTCTCAGGAGAATAATGGTGAGCAGCAGAATTGCTGGGTTGTGGCTGCTGTGCAGCTGAGATCGTGCAGTGATGTTTGGTGTTCTCGATTGTAGCTGAGCACGGGACCACAGCCCGGTGACCATTGGACATTCCCCGCAGGCGAGGCAGCCTCCATTGCCAGGCGACGTGGATTCTCATCCCCAGATGCCAGAGAGATAAGTGGAGGGCTAAGGCCCACAGTGGGGGTGAAAGTGGGGTGCTGGGAGGGCCTTTTGAATGAGCTTTGGGAGTGGGGATGTGCAAGAAGCATCTCCTAAGGCCATCTAAAGGCAAAAAGTGTCTGTTTTGATCACAGTGCTGAGGTGCTCAGGGCAGAGCAGTTCTGGTGTGTGTCCTGTCACTTGTCTCTGGTGCACTCTGTGTTCTTTGGGTCTCTCGGTCCTTTCTTCTCCTCAAAAGCTCTCTCTCCCTGTCCTGTGTCACGGGTGTCTGCACGTATCTGTCCCACAACTGCTCTGCCCTGCTGCATAGCCTGTAATAGCACAAGTCCTGGGGACTTGAAATTTGTAATGCAGGGTGTAGTTGGGCTCTGGATTATATGGGGAGATTGACATAACATGTTTGGTGCTGTTAAGTTGTCCTGCAGCCATTTGACACTAGTCCTAACTTCCTTTCAGGTGCTGACAACTCCAATCAGTGGCAGAGAGCCCCAGTCCTGGGTGAGGGTGTTGCCATGATCAGGTCAGTCATTTTTTGCACTTGCAGGAGCAGCCTAAATGGTGACCGTGTTACAGCAGTGTTCTTTGCCTTTATTTTTAGAAGGTCCAGGCAGATAGCAGCAGTCAAGGCCCATTGTGCTAGGTGAGCAGTGGACCAAAGCAGTTGTTTTTGCTCAGCTTTTAGTTTTTGGTGGAACTATAAGCATCCACTGTTGTTTGTGTGCTTTAGGGAATCCACTTGGAGTACTCATACCTCTGTCTCCACCTGGCTGATGGACCGGGTTTCATGCACGTGTGGTCTTGCCAGAAGCATTACAGGACCCTGTGACAGAGCCTTCCAATTTTGCATTTCAAGGTCCCCTCCTGGTAACCCACAGGAATGGCCAAGGAGTTGCGGTGAGGCAGGGAAGAGGAGCGAGGGTACACTTAAGTTGCAGCAGTGCCATGTCACCTTGTCTGCCCTTAACCTAGGTGTGCCTTGAGATGACGGTGTCAGAATCCAAGTACGCCTGAGGTGTGTGGCCCGATACTTCTTGGGAGACGGTGAGTAGAAGAATTGTCAGGTTCTGCCCCATGTGCTGTTAAGGTAGTGCACTGACATTTGGTTTTCTTTCTCTTGGCAGAGCAAGAGATAACAACCTGGTGACAACTGGAACTTCCCAGACAGGCAGGAGGCCTCGTTCTGCACCTGATGGGGATTTGCATCCCCAGATATGTGCAAGATAAGTGGAGGGCTACCACCCACAGAGGGGATGGAAGAGAGGTGCCGGGTTGGGACTCCCCAGGAGGGGTTTTTGAGTCAGTTTTGGAGATGGGGATATCTAAGAAGTGTCTCCTAAGGCCACCTAAAGGGAAAGTGTCTGTTTTGATCAAAGTGCTGAGGTGTGCAGGGCAGAGCAGTTCTGGTGTGTGTCCCGCCACTTGTCTCTGGTGCACTCTGTGTTCTTTGGGTCTCTCGGTCCTTTCTTCTCCTCAAAAGCTCTCTCTCCCTGTCCTGTGTCACGGGTGTCTGCACGTATTTGTCCCACAACTGCTCTGCCCTGCTGCATAGCCTGTAATAGCACAAGTCCTGGGGACTTGAAATTTGTTATGCAGGGTGTAGTTGGGCTCTGGATTATATGGGGAGATTGACATAATATGTTTGGTGCTGTTAAGTTGTCCTGCAGCCTTTTGACACTA
This sequence comes from Lonchura striata, assembly GCF_050655825.1. Taxonomy (NCBI): domain Eukaryota; kingdom Metazoa; phylum Chordata; class Aves; order Passeriformes; family Estrildidae; genus Lonchura; species Lonchura striata. The sequence goes on from NC_140703.1 coordinate 282,818, forward strand.
GTCCTAACTTCCTTTCAGGTGCTGACAACTCCAATCAGTGGCAGAGAGCCCCAGTCCTGGGTGAGGGTTTTCCCATGATCAGGTCAGTCATTGTTTGCATTTGCAGGGGCAGCTTAAAGGGTGACTGTGTTACAGCTGTGTTCTTTGCCTTTATTTTTAGGAGCTCCAGGCAGTTAGCAGCAGTCAAGGCCAAGTGTGCCAGGTGAGCAGTGGACAAAAGCAGTTGTTCTTGCTCAGGTTTCAGGTTTTGGTGCAATTGTAAGCATCCATTGTTGTTTGTGTGCTTTAGGGAATCCACTCAGCGTATGCCAAGCCCTTGTCACCAACAGCTGATGGCCTGGATTTTCTGTGCTTGTGAGCTCTTGGGAAGTATTGCAGGACTCTGTGATGAAGCCTTGAAATTTTGTATTTCAAGATTGCATCAGGGTTGCCTTTGGCAATGGCTGAGGAGTTGCGGTGAGTCGCTGAGGTAGGGAGGGGGAGCCAAGGTCCACTCGTGTTTCAGCAATGCTGAGTCACTTTGTCTCTTCTTAACCCAGGCAGACCCTGCGAAGACGGTGGCAGCCTCTGAGCCTGGCCAAAGTGCGTGGCCCGAGCATTCTTAGGAGAACGGTGAGTAGCAGGATTGCTGGGTTTTGTCCATTGTGCAGCTAAGATCGTGCAGTGATGTTTGGTGTTCTCGATTGTAGCTGAGCACGGGACCACAGCCCGGTGACCATAGGACATTCCCCGCAGTCGAGGCAGCCTCCATTGGCACGCGACATGGATTCTCATCCCCAGATGCCAGAGAGATAAGTGGAGGGCTAAGGCCCACAGATGGGGTGAAAGCGGGGTGATGGGAGGGCCTTTAGGATCAGCTTTGGGGGTGGGGATGTGCAAGAAGTGTCTCCTTAGGCCAGCTAAAGGGAAAGTGTCTGTTTTGATCACAGTGCTGAGGTGCTCAGGGCAGAGCAGTTCTGGTGTGTGTCCTGTCACTTGTCTCTGGTGCACTCTGTGTTCTTTGGGTCTCTCGGTCCTTTCTTCTCCTCAAAAGCTCTCTCTCCCTGTCCTGTGTCACGGGTGTCTGCACGTATTTGTCCCACAGCTGCTCTGCCCTGCTGCATAGCCTGTAATAGCACAAGTCCTGGGGACTTGAAATTTGTAATGCAGGGTGTAGTTGGGCTCTAGATTGTATCAGGAGATTGACGTAACATGTTTGGTGATGCTTAGTTGTCCTCCTTCTGCCAGGCCCTGAAGGACTCCCCCTTCCCCCCCAGATCTTCATTGGGAAATCCCCCTGACCCCTGCGACCCCCCAAAACGATCCCCCAGGGATCCACCTTGAACTCTCTGGGACCCCCTGAATAGTCCCCAGGGATCCCTGAGAATCCCCAGTGGCCCCCAGGACACCCTGGGCCGCCTCCCCAGACCCGCTGGGGCCCCTCCCGGTGTGACAATTGAGAGACCCCCTCAAGCACTCCATGCCCCCCTTCCGGAATCCATCTGGGACCTCCAACCCCCAGAGTGGCACCCCTGGGACCCCCACATCCCTTCCCGCCCTCCCCGAGAACCCTCAGAGCCTTCCCATAGTGGCAATAAAGGCTCAAAGCAGTTACAGAACCACTTCTACTGTGTCCAGTACCTGCACTGGGAACACTGGGAGGGACACTGGGAAAATCAGGAGGGAAGCGGGAACATTGGGTAGCACACTGGGAGGGAACTGGGGCAGCTGGGAGGACTCGGGGACTCCTGGAAGCGATCTGCCATGGAAAAGGAGACAAAGGGAGCTGATGTCATCCCAGAGCCACAGGATATTCCATACTGAGACCCCGGGGCCACCCAGGACCACGGCAAGGGCAGCCAGGCCAAGAGCCAGGGGCAGCTTTGGTGTGGGAGGCATCTGGCATCCCATTCGGAATTTCAGGAGGCCCAGTGGTGGGCACAGGGCCATGAGCACAAACACCTGGGAAAGAAAACTCGCCAGTCCAGGTTCCTGATGTCAGTTTGTAGGGCTCCCTTGGGACTCTCAGGGCAGCACAAGTTTGAGGCGGGGACAGCTTTGGTCTGGGATACGTTCTTTGATATTTGGATTTTGTGAAGTCAGGGGCCAGCTGAGGGCCAGGGGCACCTGGGCACATACTCTGGCCCTTTTCCATGGGAAAGAAAACTCACCAGTCCTGGTTCCTGATGTCAATTTGCAAGTTGTACTTGGGATCTTCAAGGCAACTCCTCATCGACATGAGGGCAGCTTGGGTCCACAACACCTCCTTCTTCATTCAGATTTTCAGGGGGTGGCCCTTCTTTCGGGGCCCCTGGCTCTTGGACTCTGTTGCTGGCCCTATTCTCTGTGAAACACCGCTCACCCTCTACACTTCCTGATGTTGGTTTCGAGGAGGTGCTTGTCTCTTCCAGGGCAGGCAGAACTCTTGCTGGCAGCAGTTTTGCTCCAGGATTAATCCTGTGCCATTCAGAACGAAAAGATGTTGAAAGTCACTTGGGGCCACAGACCTCGTGACCTGACCTCTGCCCTTTTTCCCTGTAAAACCAACCTCACCCTCCCTGTGTGTTGATGTCTGTTCACTCAAGGCGTGCTGCTCTCCAAGGGCTGCGGGAGTTTCTGGTGTCGGCAGGTGTGGTCTGTGAGAAATCATTCGCTGTTTGCAATTTTGGAAGCGCAATTCCTGTTTGGCCAGGGGAAAGACTGTTAATTATCTTGGCAATGAAAATCTGGCACCCCATTGTTTAAGGGTCTGGCAAGGGGCTGTGTAGGGGAGGGAACACCCCACAGGACCTTTCTTCACCTCATCCCTCACTCCTAGGTGTAGCAGCTCCCTGCGTGAGCAGCTGCTTTCAGTGCAGCTACCTGGGCACACCTGCCAGGAGCTATGGTCGGAACATCCAGCAGGGACCAGGGAGCAGCCGGACCCACCCAGGCACGGAGCATCCCTTGGAGAAAATGCCAAGGGAAGAGCCCTCTTGCCAAGGGGCAGCACCTGAGCAGGCCGGGCAGCATGTGGGGTTCCACGGGAGAGCTTTCAACTTTCCCCTTTTATTATGTCAGTCCTCCCCTAGAACCCCCAGACCTTCCACAGCACTCCCAGAAAAAAGAGGGGTTATGGAGAGAAAAGGGGTTTCAAGTATGGGAAAAAGCTTCCTTTTCCGTCATTTCTTGCGTTCAAATAATGAGGAAACGCACTTCCCCTGCAATTTTAATGGTCTCATTTGAAAGAGTCCCTGCCTTTTCTATGCTGTTAGGGGTGCTAATTGACAGGGAATCCCCATATTCCATTTTTTTCCAGTTTAAATAGAGGGGGAAAACCTTGACAGTGTCGTTTATGGGTTTGAATTAAGAGTAACCATTTTTGTTGTCCTAAGGCTTAAATTGAGGGGGAAGCCCAGCTATCTCTCTTTCTTAAGGGTTTGGATTGAGGGGAAAATCCCTCTGTCTTCATCACTGGAGAGATTTAAAGTGAGGAAAGCCTCTCTTTTCCCAGTATTCAAGGGATTAAATGAAAGGGCAGAAGCCATTTATTTGCCACGGTATCCATTTCAGTGGAGGTAAATTCCCCATTTCCTCATTTTAAGGGATTCACTTGAAGGAGGCTCTTTTAAAATGATTTTTCAGCATTTAAAACTACCTTTCAGGGCACTTCTTTCTGTGCCCTAGGACTAAGTACCTCAGAGAAAGGCAAGCCTAGCACATACTTAACCTTTATGCTGCCCAGGAGCCTATTATTTTTCTTATTTATAATGTAGTTAGTCCTAATTAGTAACCCCAAGAAGAAGACTTAGACTGTTCATATAATTAGTATTTTTCTCCACCCTTAGTCTCATGTTGAGCACTACTTAGTAGTCACTGAGGAATAATTATGTAAGTTAACAGCAAATTACCCAACTTATCTAGATATGCTGCCTAAAAACAAAGTTTTATTTCTTACCAGTTTTTTTGCCCTTTTGCTCCAAGTAGTTGTAGAAAAAAGAGCTGTCATTTCCCTGAAGAGTTTCCTTCTATATCCAGCCCTTTATTCCCCTTGAATTCAAGCCAGAGGAGCCGAACAGCTGCAGCTGCTCTGAGGGCTTTTCTACTCGGTGGGGTTTGCCCCTTCCCTTTTCCTGGGTGCCCCGGGAATGAGCGGCGGGCCCAATCAGGGTATATTAACCCCAGCCTTTGCTAAGGGGCTTCATTCCCTCAGCCATTTCACACTAGTCCTAACTTCCTTTCAGATGCAGACAGTTCAAATCTGTGGCAGAGAGCCCCAGTCCTGGGTGAGGGTGCTGCCATGATCAGGTCAGTCATTGTTTGCATTTGCAGGGGAAGCCTAAAGGGTGACCGTGTTAGAGCAGTGTTCTTTGCCTTTATTTTTAGGAGGTCCAGGCAGATAGCAGCAGTCAAGGCCCTGTGTGCCAGGTGAGCAGTGGACAGAAGGAGTTGTTCTTGCTCAGGTTTCAGGTTTTGGTGCAATTGTAAGCATCCACTCTTGGTTACTTTGTTTTATTTTAGGCAGTCATCTTGCAAGATGTCCCTGGTCCGGATGTCTGGATGTCCAAGGCCAGGTGGGTGCAAGCGTAAGGTCTGGGTGGGTGTGCTTTTCAGGGCAGGGGGATGTTGTTTTCACAGTATCTCAGTGTGGGTTGTTTTGCTTTGTTTTTTTGCAGGTGCTGTCGCTGCCCTAGCTGTGTGAAGGAACAGAGGCGAGCGGGTGAGTTGGCATTTTGGCACAGTGACTCACAGGTGACCCTTATGCAGCAGCATGCTAAGTGTGTACCTTTTTGTTTTTCAGGTATCCTCCAGGCAGCTTGTGGAGTCAAATTAAGACTTCAGGTGAGCCGGGGCAGCGGTGTGTCGGAGTTTCGGGGATTCCTCTTTTCGTGGGCACTAGTTGCATTTTCTGTTTTGTCTTAGGTACCCTGAGGAGGAGCGTAGCTGAAGTTTGGAAACGGCAGCACCGAAGCTGATGCAGAGAACGTCTCGCCGTCCACATCCAACTGACATTGGATTCCATCCGGTTGTCTTGCAAAAGCCAAGTGCTGGGGCCAGTAGGTGGGAGATGGGGGGAAAACCTTTACTATCACAGGAGGCTATTTGATGTTAGCTTGGAGAATAGGCCCATAGTGGAACGGGCCCCTCAGGAGCAAAGGGAGAGGGTTTCTCCTCAGCCCCCCCAGAGTCTTCGCCGGGCAGGGCAGTTCCGATCCCTCTCTGGTTCTCGTGACGTTCGCATCGGCGGCCTTCTTTGACTCTTGACGTTGTCGTGGATCTTTTCACCATAGGAGCCCGCCTTCATGTCTGGAGCTATAGCTACAGTCACCCTGTAGTCATTTCTTCCTTCTCTAGGCCTACTGAGCTTCTTAGGCTTCCTCTTAAGTGCTTTGGCACTAACATCTTGAAAGGAGTTGCATGTCATCATCAAGTGCTACTGCCCTAGGGCTTTCTTTTCTTTGGCATCATCAGCCCATGGCTCATCTTGGGCTAGGAATCTTGGGTCCATAAGGTGAAATTGCCAGGCAGTTTCCACTTGTGTCCGTGTCACGTTGTCTGTGTCCGTGTCACGTTGTCTGTGTCATAGGCCTTTGTTACATCTCCATGCTTTAGCAACATAATTTTGTGCCGTATTGGCCATATTTTGCTCACGTACCTTCGCGGATATCAATTATTCTGGCATTTTTACATATTTACTTTTTGGGTCCGGACGATGTACACGAGATGTTCTCATCCGTCTTCATTCTCAGTTTTGGTAGCCCTTCTCATGGACTTCCGGACGGAGCTTATTAGCCCCTCATCACCTGACCACAGTAGTTCCGTAGCATCTGCCTTCTCAAAGGATATAGGGCTCAAAAATTAGTCTTCTGGAGAATTATATCAAGTCCTCACTTATCTTGTATCTCTGTCAGCTTACGTTGTATGCACTTATGATGCACCTACCTGTGTCGGCTTCTATTGTATGTGCGTATGTTGCGCCTACCTATGTTAGCTTATATTGTTTGTGCTTACACTGTATGTACCTACGTTGGCTTATGTTGTTTGTGCTTATACTGTACGTACCTACGTTGGCTTATGTTGTTTGCGCTTATACTGTATGTACCTACGTTGCCTTATGTTGTTTGTGCTTATACTGTATGTACCTACGTTGGCTTATGTTGTATGCACCTCTGTTGTGGCAATTATGATCGGAGCTGCCTTGCCCGGGCAAGTAGTCACGCTCAGGTAGAGCAGTTATAAAGCTTTGCCGTTCATCTGTTCTCTACGGGGTTTGGGGTACAACACTGATGGGCCCAGAGTTGGTATAGCTCCTAGCTCTCAGATAGTCAGTCACTGACCGCCTCCCCTTGTCTCGTAGGTCCCCGGGTCCCTACAGAATTTCCTGGAATCTACCATTTGACATGGAGGTCCTGCGGTCAGAAGAAGCGTTTAAGCATATTCTTCAGTGCAGCGTTTCACGTAAGGGTGGCAGCCAGCGTGTCAGCAGAAGAATGTGTGAGAGTGTGACTGTCTGTGTCTGTCTGTGAGAGTTTGTGTGTGCTTGTGTCTGCAGCTGTGTGTGTGTGTGGAGCAGATACAACCTTGTGTGTATGGCCTTTGCCTTTCAGGGGGGGTTTTCATCAGGCAGGAGGATTTTTTGGGAGTCTCCGGAGCGAGTTGCCGTGAATGTGAGTTTGTGCGTAACGCGAAGGGGGCGTGCACGTCGGCGGAGCGTTTTGCGCCGTTTTTGTTCCGGGTGCGTCATAACAATAAAAGCGTTGTGGACTTTTCTGAAATGGAGACACGGTTATATTGTGTCAATATGTATTTGGCTTGTAGTACATTATATTGTTCTGTCTTTGCAGTTCCTGTCTTTTGATGTATTTTGCTGTATGTAAATTGGACTTGTACTTTTGTGCCTAGGTATGATGTATTCTTTGTTGTATTTGTCTCTGTACTTGCATTTGTATGCATTGTTTCCCTGTGTATTGCTGAAGTTTAAGGGAATAAAGATTAATCAGCCCTAATAATGATGCCTCTTACCCTCTGCCCTGCCCACCATTCATCTCCTGTCTTTCTTTGGTGTGGTTGAGTCCTATCATTTTCACCCTTTTTCTCCCTTTGCCTCTTACTTTCCTCTTTAGTCTGTTCCTCACTTTATCCTTCCATGTGTAACTCTTTGTCTCTGGCTGTGTTTTCCTTTGTTTCCATTTCTAACACATCTCTATGTTTCTCTAACCCTATTTCCTTCTCACCCTATTTTCTTCCATTCCTCTACATGTATTTCCCCATGTCTCTTTGTCTGTCTCTTTCAATCTAGGTTTCACTATGTTTTCTTCTTTTTTTTTTCTTTGTCAGCCTTTGTCTTTCTAACACTTGCTATCATTGTCTTTGTCTCTGACCCTTTTTCCTTTTCTGTCCAACTTTAACTTTTTTGTCTAACTCTCTATTTCTTTCTCTCTTGAACCCTACCTTGTGTTCAGTCTCTCCATTTGTTTTCCTGTAGGTTTTCAGCTCTATTTCTTCTTTTTCTTGTCTCTCTATTTGCTTTTCTCTTTCATTTCAAGTGCTTCCTTTTCTGTTTGTCTTTCACTCTTTTTCTCTTTACCCCACCTTTCTTTCCTCTTTCTCTGCCTTTCTCTTTCTAATCTGACTTTTTTGGTTTTTCTTTTTATCTCTGACTCTTATTTTTCTTGCTCTGTTTTCTTCTTACTCTCTCCTCTTCATTTTTTTTTTCTCACTCTCTCCTCTTTCTTCTCACTCTCTCCTCTTTCTTCTCACTCTCTCCTCTTTCTTCTCACTCTCTCCTCTTTCTTCTCCTTCTTCCTCCCTTCTCTTTTTCTTCCTCTTACTCTCTCCTCCTCTCTCCTCTTCTTCTTCCTCTTAGGCTAAATACTTGTATCAGACATTTTAAACAGGTCTTTTATACAGAAGTGAATACATTAAAAGAGAAAGGAAAAGAAAATAACTGGTAATATATTTCAAAAGTCAAACCAGTATTTAATTTCTGCATCAAGTATTGCAATCAAAGACACCTAAAAGATTCACCTTTCCATAAAATCAAGGTTTTAGTTTTTGAGATGGTGGTTTACTTATTTAGGTGGTTGTTTTTTGTCCTTCCAACAGCTTGTATTTTTAACTGTTCAGTCCATCAGCAGACAGACACCCTGTCCATCTTAACATAGGCTAAGATGGCCATAAAAATAGTGCAGGTGATGACATTGGTTAGCAACCTTTTCTTCTTCATCATCATCATCTCACATTAACAAAGAGAGACGAAAGGCACAAGGAATTCAAATTATTAGCTTTGAGAACTGAAATAAAAATCTTCTTTCCACAATTAGCCTACATATAGTGGCATTAGAAATACCACTTTAAGTTCTGAAAGTACTGGAAGGAATTTATACCCAAAGGATCCTAATTCTTTGGTAAGTCAAAGCTGCCATTTGTACCTGTGAACAGTATCACTTGGAGAAAATGCAACACTTAGGAAGAGTTTTAATTGTTTTTTTCATTACTTGACTCTGTCATTTTTTTCTGAAGTTTTTACAGCTTCTTGCATTCAAATGAAGGAAGATTAAGGCTGGATGGTTAAGGTTGTAATGCAGCATTTCAAAGTAATATTAGTGAAGATGTACTAGAAACTGCATTGCTTAGAAACCTATTATTTCAATAATCCTTTCTCAGAACTTCACAAAGGTCCTTTTATTGTGTCTCTGATAAATAAAATGTGATTTCTATTTAGAAAGAATTAAGGTAGTGAAGACTAACTAGAGAAGAACATGCAACCTTATAGATACTGAGGCAAAAAATAAAGCAAAATGGTTAGTTGCTGGTTCCAACTGGTATTTTTAAGTCTGTACGGCTAAGCATCTCTATCTTATATTTGTGATCTTTCTGCAATTTTGTATTTATGGGGTTTATGCCTGTTCAGAGTAATTAGTGTTGTTTACATTAGAACAAATACTGAAATACAAAAAATGAAAAGTTATTGGCAAATGGGATACAGAGTAGCAAATCTGGAAATTAGACGCTGCTGATATTTATCTGTAATGAAATTTGGCATAGGACCAGCAATAGCCAGAAGTAGGTAGAATATCCTGTGATACAGCATCTGAAATTCATCAAAACCCCCCTCCAAATTACCTTCAGTATTGTAAAAGTTTCCATTCTTTTTATTATTTGTACTTTATTAGAGGCATCTTGTCAGTACTACTTTTTCTTAGCCTTATCCGGAGATGCTTTCTTATGTCTGACTCCTGAAAGCCTCTGTGCAGAACCAGAGTTCTGCAGAGCTTTTTCCCCTGTATTCCTTCCCTTTTCTGTCTTCCCAAAAGCTTTTGGGATTTTGGCTTTTACACCATAATTTACTTAATTGCCTTTTCGTGTCAGATAATTCTTATGCATATAACATCTCATTTTTAACTACCTGCTTGGTATTGCTACAACATCAAAGAATTTATAAAATTATTCTTTGTTCTCTTATTAGATTTTTTGCTTTGTCCTTACAGAATCTTCTCTGATAAATAGAAGTGGTAGTGCTTTTTATTTACCGCCTTAATTTCCTGCAGTAAAAAAACACTCTATGTTCATTAATCATTCAACGACAAAGGATATTCTGTATTGGAGCCAAAATTGTATACATTTCTAAGCAACTACAGCATTTTGCTTTATTTTCTTAAATCTGTTTCAGAGCTTTGATCAAATTGCACTCTCCAATTGTTTTCCAAAGGGTGTAATAAGAGAAAAAAAATAACCATTTTTATAACGAAATTTCAAGCAAATAAAATCCTTAAAGGAAATTTGATTCTGTAAATGAGGACTAGGAAGAGGAAGGTCATAAGAAAGTTACATCATCGGAGTTTAATCATCCCCTTAGCACACTGATCTAAAACAGGAAAAGCGTATGAAAAACTGCAGAGGTGTCTTCTGAGAAGGTATATGCACATTTCACATACTTCTTGTTCTGTATCTTTCTTCTAAACAGTGATTAAAGCAGCTCCCAGTACAGATCTGTAACAAATTCATGAGCAAATCTGATAAAACGTGTCTTTGAGTAAACTGTGAACCTAACCTGACAACTAAGATAAATAGTTTGTCAGTTGATCTAACCACACCATTCTTTTCTCCTGTATCTGGTTTCTTTTCTTCAGAATTAACCCAGTACTTTCTCCCCCATTGTGCTTTACAAACAACCTCCCTATCTGCTTTTTGTGCCCTATGAAGCCAAGAGGAGCAGTGATGCACAGGAACACTGAAACTCCAATGTCTGGTCAACTAAATCTGGATGATGCTCTTTAGGAGCAGCAGAATGATTTTTCTAACTGCAAAAACTGTTATAATACCACTTATTTAAACTTGATTTCCTGTTCACTTGTGAATTGATTATTTGACCTTAAATTGTTATGTTTTTTTTGACCATAAAGCCAGTTCTGATTTGCTGAGTTGATGCAGTAGAAAATACTTATATTTACATTGTTCAGCTGTTCGCAGGTAAAGTTGCATGATTCAATAGCCACTGGACATGCTGAGTTCTGACTGGCGTGTTAAAATTTTTCTAATATGTGGGAACTCAAAATGTCTCTCAGACATTTTTAGAGGTTCCAGGCCTTGGTCAGAGGCATTCTAGACCCTGGCAGACAGCTGAAAAACAGCTGTGATTTTGAGTTTGAGCCATGGAATGAATTGCCAACTTTGGAGGTGGAACAAGCAATCACAAAAGGTTAGATAGTATAGTAAAAGTAGTTACAAAGTAGAGGGGAAATTTTTTTAGTATTGTACAGGGGGGTTTTCACTTTGTAGGTGGGGGTCAGAAGTTCTAAGATGGAGGAAAGTGGGCTGATCCTGTTCTTCCTCCTTCTTTTTCCTTACCTCCATGTTCTTGGTGATGTTGGCACTGACAGATCGGTTTAGAGTAGAAAAACACTTGGCAACTAGGTAGTAGGTATTGGGGAATAATTGTAAACATGTTATACGTAATATATCTTATAAAAGATAGCAGCAGCCCTGGGCGGAGAGGGAGACGAAGAAGGCAGCAGATCGAGAGGATGTCAGGGGGTGTGTGTGCCTCTGCCCAGGCCGCTGATCAAACAGCCGCAGTCCAAGAACATAATCTGTTAGATAACTAGCGATAAACTGCCTTGAGACCGAACAGCTAAAGCCTGCGGAGTTTTTCTTTGGAAGCACGGGTTGGAGGAGGAATTTCACCACCACATGAGACCCCAGAGCAAGGCCGGGGTTCTCACAGTAATAAAGATGCACCCTTTGTTTATCCACCTTTGTCATTTATACATCCAGCTGTGAAGCTCTCCAGCTTTGCAGTGCTGTTTACTAGGACAATTGAATACCATAACTTCCCAAATTTTGTGTACGTGACCAATCAATATGCAGATTTTATAGCCATAATTTCACACACAGATAATTTGTTAATCGGGCTGCACGCTAAGCTGAGGAAAGCAACACAGCAAATAGTTTTTGCTTTTTTGATAGTTTCTGCCATGTTGAGCTCCCATTCTGTCCATTGGTAATGATTGTACCTCTCATGGGAGGAAATCTGATGGACAAACATACAAAACAATCCACTATTTGGCATAGAGGGAACTAACAACAATAACAGAAGTTTAATATTTTGCTTTCTTTGTCACCTAAGGGTGTGGAAGGTATTCTAGTTCATTGAGTTTATATTCTGTCGCTGATCTTTAGCTGAGGGACACAAAGATATATGTGTTATGCGTGTTTGCATATTTATGTGTTTATATATGCATGTAGATATAGACATATAAAAACACATAAATACACACAGGTGGGGGTGTATGTATATGTATGTATTTATATATATATATATGCCTGAGGTCATATGTGTGTGGGATTCAGTTTGTGTTCTGTTAAACCCAGCCCTCTGTGTGTGTGTGTTTGCACCTCGTCCACAGGAGCTGGTTACAGTGCTGGCTATTGAACTGTTGTTGTTTTCAAGCTGTAATTTATTTGGTAATGATATACAATGTTTCACAGTGATAAGGAGTCAATAATGAATATGTTATGCTTTAACATCATAAAGACATCCTTAGGAAAAAGTCCCTGTCTTTCTCCAACAGTGATCCATATAGTGTGCTACTAAAAGGAGAAGATCTCTGAGTGAACAAATGTGAAATAATACAGACTTAATCTTTATTGCTCTTTTCCTATCAAGATAGCCTTTGTTGTCTGGCCTATGAAGACACTGCAAGACTACTCACTCATACAGCATTGTTTTATTGTTCACTTTTATTTTCTCTAAAGCAGACCGGGGTTGTTTTTTTCTTTTTCCTTTGCATATGTCTTAAGAAGTTGACCTTTAGCTTTACTAATGCAATTAATAGTTTTTGCTTCCTATCTCCTATAAATGATGTTGGTGAAATAGGTCACCTGATTTCATGTTCTAGTAGGTACAGTCAGAGAAAATTCTGGATATGTAAATTATCATATTTAATTAGCATTATTTCTATCCTCTTTATTACACATTTTGCAATACTATTGATTGTTGGACCTAGAGTATCTTTTGTCCTCAAGCCACACACCTAGAAGTCACCTAAATCTTCATTTTTTCTGAGGATAATTCAGCTTGGAATAATTTTTTTAAATCTAGATTAAGAGTAAATAATTTAAATGGAAGTTTTGACAGGACCACACGTATAAGGTTTTGAAGTATTTCAAGACTACGAAAAATTGCTACCCTGTCATCTGACTTTTTAGTCTTTATCTAAGACATAAACCACATGTTTGTTTGATGTTTGATTTTTTGTCCTAAAAGGAGTAGGTGCTTTATCAATAGACTTTATTTTAATCAATACTGCCTCGATTATTCCCTACATGAATCCAATTTTTATTTCTACTGTCTAGAGTGGGAAAATATGAGAAAGAGTTCCCCACATCAAATCCATCTGCATCATCTCAGAGGCTGCCTTCAGTAGCTTAAACATGACTAAACCCCTCCCACTGTTACACTGGAAAGAGTCTTGATGACTCAAAACTTTAAAAAAACCTTGTCGTTTTCACTCCATTTAAATGTGTCACTTTTAATAGCAAAACAAGTAGAGAAATTCCAATGTGAACTCATTTTAGAGCAATGACCAAGTATTATGAATATTTGACTGTATTTAATCTTTCAGCTCCTTTTCTTATTGCATCCTTAACCCTACTCCTGAAGGGACTTGGATTTAAATACAGTAGAATTTCCAGTGTTGAGCAAATCTCTGGTTTCATACCTGAAGATCTCCTTAGTTCAAAAATCCACTTTGTAATTAATTTTATTTATGCTGTGCAACTCTGCTTTCCCAGATATTAAAAAGCATATTGGCAAAGAATATGACATTATTTCTTGAATAAAATGACAGGAAGTAATGCAGCAAGATTTTCTGCCTTGAGAGTCACCTGACTTCTCCATTCAGTGACTTTATATTCCTATTCAGGGATTATTATACCTAAGAATCCAGAGTATAGCCAAGAGAATAGTAATAGAGAAGTTCTAACTGTAATGCTGATTTTCTACTGTTTGTTACTATTTCCTCACCCATAAAAGGCACTTGTAATTAATTTTCTGTTCCCTAGGACCACCTGTAGAAGTAAACTTCACTATTGGTGATGAGATTTAAACACGAAGAAAAAAAGCTGGGTAAGTATGAAGTTGTTAAACTCGCTGTCACGAGACTGTATTGTTGAAGACTGTTACAGGGATGATGGGAGTCTGGGATAAGTTTAGCTATGAAAACTTAGTTCCATTTCATCAAGGAGGCTTAAAAGAAGACCCAAATTGGGTTGTTTTTTTTTGCTGTTGTTGTTGGGTTTTTTTTGGTTTTTTTTTTTTTAAACTGAATATTTTTGGAAAAAATATGAAGTAGTTATCTCTGACATTTCTATTGACAGGTGGCCAAGACATGTCTGGGGAATCGTAATGATTCAACATCTCGTTTGGAAGCAGCAGAAACAGAGACAAGCTTTCAGGTATTCTCTTCCAGAGTAATTTTTGGGGTTTTACTAAAAGGTCTCATGAGATTCAGTTACTTAAAGTAGACTTACACATTCTTCACCAAGTTCTGTCTCAAAAGAGAAGACTACTTAATTCAGACTTTGACTGTGTCTGATTGTAATTGATCTGTTCAAAATTATTTCTGGCTGGTAACAATTTGCAAACTATTAAATATTTAGAAAGCTGGTAGTCAAATTACTTAATTTGACAGTGTCATGTGTATAGCCCTGGAAGCAGGAGTAAGGAGAGTTTTCCAAAATAATTAAATATTAAATACCTATGTGGTTGTTTATATATATATATATAATATGCAGTGATATGAAGCTGTATGTAGCATCAGACTTGTATGGTTTTGCACTTAGAGATCAGGACCCTTTTCTAGGGACAATTCCAATTTTAACAGACTTTTTTATTTCTGTTTATGTATATATGTATTCTATACACCATATTTTTACCTTTACAGAAGTTTCGCAGCCCTCCATGGACTAAACCTGAAGATGAAAAATCACCTGAAGAAAAAGAGAAAAAATACAAAGAATCAGTTAGTACACCAGAATAAAAACTCTAAATGCTACTAACCTACATTGAAAAATGCCAATCACTTCCATTTTCATGTTCTGCTAGCACAAAGGCATGAAATGTCCCAGGTTTCTAAAGCATGCATTTTTCACTATTTTATGAATGTCTGTAAATTAGTCTATAACAGACCAGTTAGTACCTTCCAGCAATAATCCAAAATTGATGTTTGAAGAAGTGCTTTGTAATGCAGTCCAGTTTTTGAACTCTTGTTCTACCTTATCAGTAATTGTATACTATAAATTACCCATTTCGTAAACAACAGTCATTCTCAAGTATATTTCTCACTGTTTTATTTCATGTAATTTTGTGGCAGATTAGTTCTAATATTAAGAGGCAGTCAATGTGGAGGGGGGAAGATATCTGTGTAACCATATTTGAAGTACAATCCTTAAGTGCAACTGCAAAAAGACAACTGTGTGTGTGGGGGGTCCATGTATGCTTACCTTTTAGTAATTCCATCTCAAATCTAATTACTTACACAATAAAATATGCTTATTTTCTTCTTTCTTTCCTCAGTGCTATCTTAACTAGTTCATTTTTGAACACTGAAAAGCTGACAGAATTGGATTTTAAGGGATGGAGATGGAGAGAATCATTACTTTAAGGATTCAAGCAAAAAAAATGTGCAGGTGGTACTGAGTTACAGTGTCATAGCTTGGATGGCAGCCGTGGGAAGTCGGTTTCATCCCTTGTGTTTGTGCTGATCTCGACGGGATGGAATACACTTCCAAGGGGAAAGCCCTGTTTGGTCCACTACAGTTGGCCTTTGATCCCTCCATCGGGGAGGACTGATTGGAATCAGCTCTGTCACTCATGGATTCTTTCAGTTTCTCCTTAGTCACACTATGACAAGAAAGCAGAAAAGAAAGGGAGAAGAGAGAATGTTTTTCTTTTTTGGGTGCATGTCATTATTGGTCTAATTTAAGAATTCATATGCCATATCTTTTTGAGATGCACATCTTTCAGGAATGGTTGGAATAGTAAACTGCCTGATGCAATGCTATCTATCCCTAGCAAGAATTGTCTTAAGCATTTGTAACTTGTAAACTTCCACCTTGGTCTTAATGCACACCTCAGCACATTTTCAACTAGATTTGAAGTAGTTATAATAATTTACTTTGTCTTGCTTTGTATCAGTTTAAAAGCAAATAGACAAATCTTTAACTTAGTGATGCTCTGTCTTCAGTTTTAGCATTTAAGACTTTACCTCTCCTTCAACAGTCTCCTTCAATACCTCCTTGTCCTTGCTGGTGTGAAAAATGCATATTTTATGATTGGCTTTTCGCAAAGGCTATAATGAATATTCTATGTGTAATGTTAGAACGTTATGCTGTGTTAATTCACTTAAGTAGTGTGTTAAATACAGTTTTAGGTTCTAACCTAATGTTAAAATAGAGACTATGTATGTGGGGAAGTTTTTTTTTAGGAATGAGATACTTACTTCAAAGAACACCTAAATCTTCCAAAGCAGAGGAATTTATGGCTTTTATCAGAAGAAGTTAATTTCTTCAGGCCTTACTCAGACTCAAAGATGCCAGGGGATTAAAGGAAACAATTAACATACAACAAACAGAGTTTCTTGTTTAAAATAGAATGCATTCGTAACCATAAAAGATATATAAATATGCAACAAGTATATTAGTTTAAGGGTGATTCCTTTATTCACAAGTCATGCTTTTCGTAACTTAATGTCCGAGAACATCCGGACGTCCGTAATTCTTTACTTTTTTATTGTCTTGTAATTGTCCTAACTCTAAACTTTAGTACTCTAGTGATATTATTATTTTTATAACCATTTTATTATTATTAAACTTTTAAACTTTTAAAAACCAAGTGATTAGCGTTTTTCACACTGGTATGAGTAATCTTTCACCCTGACATTTTGTATGTGCTCCTCTACTCAAAGATAGATAGTTGCAGTTTCTCTGCCTTTTTTAAAACTAAAAAACCTCATGAGCTGACCAAATGATGACAAAGTACAGCTTAAGACTATCCATGTTAAGAGCCAAAAGACACGAAATCGTGGCTATGAAATTAATCAGGTAAGAGATATGTGGCTCTTTGCATTTGATCCTAAATCTTGCTGAAGACAGTCTGCTTTCTTTCAAAATTTTCAGTGGGCAAGACACTTGTGGTTTTGTCATATCTACAGCTGGCATTAATTTCTAGTGATGCTAAAAGCAGCATTTCTTTGCATGTGACAGACCTTAACTGAGAAGGTCACTGGAACTCTGTTTCAGTCACCTGTCAAGAAAGGATCTGCACTGCGCAGTGGTTGAAGCCCTCC
Source organism: Lonchura striata (assembly GCF_050655825.1). Classification (NCBI taxonomy): domain Eukaryota; kingdom Metazoa; phylum Chordata; class Aves; order Passeriformes; family Estrildidae; genus Lonchura; species Lonchura striata. The sequence continues at coordinate 299,626 of NC_140703.1, forward strand.
AGCAGGACGAAAGCCAACGAGCACAATGCTTCCTGTAGCTTTAGAAAGAAGCCTTTGTCAGCAGGATCCCCTTCATCAGGCAGCCTGGAGTAGATACTATCCACAGGGCTCCTTGGCTGCCTTGGTCACGGGTTCTTGCCTACAGGCTTTGGACTTGCTCGTGGCTGTTCTTCAAACACGGCTCCTCACGTGGAATCCACTTCTTGGTGCAGAGGGCAATCCCTCCATCTCCCCTTCCTCCCCTGTATCTTCTGACCAGGCTGGAGCTCTCAGTAGTGACACTGCAGTCATGGGATTCAGCCCACCACATCCCAGAGATGCAAAAGGCCGTAACTTTCCTGCAGCACAGCGGCTTCCAGCTCCTCCTGTTTCTTGCCCGTGCTGCAGGTGTTGATGGAAGGCGCCTCAGCCTGCCTGTCAGCCGTGTCACCTTCCCAGAGGAACACCCCTTTTCTTCCTTTCTCACAATTTTCTGGTGTTTTCCCGCCAGCTTTTATTCCCTTGGCTTTCCTGACAAAGCCAACCCTAGACTTGCCTTGGCCTCTTACCACTCCCTGGCACTTCACTGCCTTGCATGCCCATCTCCCGCCTTGGATAAATGAGGTTTTTGTTTTAAATTGGTAACTATTTTTATATTAAGAGTTAATAATGTAAGGGCTTTTTAATTATATGGATTATTTGTAATGTTTTTTATTGGTATATTAAGTAAGTAGGTAAAAAATGGATTTTTTTGAGAAGTGCTAGATAAATACAAAGTATTTAAACTTGAAACTTTAGTGAAAGTTACTTAAATGTTTGTTTTAGGTTGGTTAATTGGTAAAGTGATATAATTAAAAGTAAATAAAGTAAATAGAGTAGAAGTATAATATTTGATAGAATTTTATACTTTGAAAGTTATTAAATAAGATTTTTATAATATTGATTTTTATATTTATAAAGAAACCTAAAGTTTATATATTTTGGTGGGTGCAGTACAAGACGTCAGGTGTAAGTTGCAATTCTTGCATAATCTACATTTGTATTTACATAGTGTAATTTATCTGTGTATTTACATTGGTGTTTTGTGGAGTGGTGAGTGTGTTTTTTGTGTGATCTGGTTTTATGTTCCTTATTGAAATTTACTTGGGTTTTTGTACTTGTTGAGATATAAGTAAACTTTATGTTTTGATATAAGAAATAAGTATTGTTAAGTTTTGTTTTATAAAATTGTATAGACTTGCAAGATAATGGTATAAGTTGTTATAATTTTTCAGTTATAAGCATGAAGAAATATAAGAATAAAATAATGTATGTAGTAAAGAAGAAATTGATAATAATTAGGAATTACTTAGATAATATCTATAATTAGTAACATAGGTGAAATTATATCATTAGTAAGTATTAAAAGATGGTACATTATTTTAGAGTTTTTAACAATTGATAAATGTTAAATTAGTAGTAAGTTAAATAATTATGTGTGGATAATGATTTTTTAAGTTTAAAATAATAAGTTTATTTGTTATATTGATAAAGTTAAATTGTTAAGTTAAAATTATTTGAATTTTATTTTTGACGTAGAAAATATTTGGGTTTCCTGTTAATTATTTTATTTAGGTAGATATAGGGTTAGGTTATAGTTTAAATTTTAATTGGTGTATGTTACTTAATATATTTTTATATAATGTTTTTAAAAATAGTAGTTAAGAGTAAAAATGTTAGGATTAAAGATGAATCACATTATTTAATAATTGGATTTTTTAGAAGTGTTTTTAGAATATATTTGAATATAGTAAACTTTTTTTTAAAGATTTGAAAGTGGTTATGGACAGGATTGTGAGTTTGGATTTGGATATTGAGAGTGTGAAGGTGGAGGAAATGTATGAGAGAGCGATTACTTAGTGTGAAACTTAGAAAAAGAAATTAATGTTGTAGTTGAGTTTTATATTGAAGTGATTTTGTAATAATAACTGAGGAAAGTGATCAGATTAACAGTTTGGAGGAGGTTTTTAATGAAATATATTTTTTTTAGTCTTGAAAAATATTTAAAACTATGAGATAAATTTAGGTTAAATTATAGAGTTAGTGTAGAGATTAGTTAGAGAGTTAACTTGTTTTAAGAGCTGTAAAAGTAGAGAAAAAAAAAGTAGGAATTAGAAATTTTATGTAAGAGTAGAGATTGTAATGAAGAACAGGATTTTTGATGAAATTGATGATACAATACACTGTATTTTTTTTACTTCTGAATAGGTGTTTGGTAGTGTTTTCTTTTAGTTGTTTTAATTTGAGTTGTTTTATTTTTTTTAAGAATATTAACCATATACTGTATAGTTTAGAGAAGTGATTTTTAATAAAACTTAGGATAGGTTATATTAAATAACATTTAAATTTAGATTGAATGAATTTTGATAGTAAGGAATAATAAACTTAATTTTAATAGATAAAAAGAAACTTAATGTATTTATTTAAATGTATTGACATTTAATTTTGTTTGATTTTATTAACACTTAACATATTGAATGTTGTTATTTATAAATATTGAAGGTATTTTAAGTCTTTTGGTTTTGGAGACATTTTAGCTTGTTGAGTTAAGATTATTACTTATATCTTTACAGGGTGGTTTTATTTATTGGGAAATATGTTTCTCAGTAATAGATTTTTATTTATGTTACATTTTAAATGGTACTAATTTGTGTAGTGGGTTTTGTTAAATGTAGGATATTGATTAGATTGTTTTATATTTTTTGTGGGCTTGGACAAATATTTATCTATACAGTTAGGCTTTTCTATATTTGAAGTAAGTTTTGATGGGGTTTTTTTTTAAGAGTTATTGATTTAGAATTTTAAGAATATTTGGTGTTTGGAATAAATAAAATCGGGGGTTTTTTGGATACGGTCGAGCTGTATTTTTAGTGTTAGCAAGGACTAGTTTTGGTACGTTATTTTGATTTTTTTGTTTGCTTACGGGGAGGGTCTCCTGTTAGATGTGGAAGCCTGAGACTGGCACAAGGACTTTTTATCTAATGCTTGATGAGTCTGTTTTATGGGGAGGAGGTGTTATTTTAAGTTTTATAAAATACACTGAGAATTAGTTAAAATCATGGAAGAAACATTATGGTAATTAAAGGGTGCTACGTTTGAAGAGCTATAAATCTTTTTAAATACCTGCTTGATGTAAGGTGAGCTTAATCTCCTTTTTCTGCCCCAGAAAGCATCGGGCACGTCCACATCGATGGCACCACCTCTGCCTACTGCTCCTGCTCCACCTGACCAAAAGCAAGAGCAAAAGTTGGTTGGGCTTTAAGAACTTGCAATAACTTTGAAGCAAAATAAATCCCATTTTCCCCTGTGTTTTTTCCTTTCAGGTGCTGCACTCACCTCTGCGGACACGCACCGAGCTCTCGCTGCAGGAACCCGTCAGGCCTCGGTGGCTGTGAGTTCATGTTCTTCTCCCTGGGGAAGAGGAGAAGAATGTGATTAAATAAGTAAATAAATAAGTAAATAAATAAATAAATAAATAAATAAATAATTGCTGAGGAATTGCAGAAATGTTTTCTGGAGCCTTTCCCCTTCGGTGCCCCTGTGCTGTGTGGGACACGGGCAGAGGAGCCTCGGGCTGGAAAGGGGCAGGAGAAAGGCAAAGGGACCCCCCGGTGTCCCCAGGGCACCGTGGGGACAGAACGGACACTGCGCGGGCACGGGGAGGCGAGGAGTGACAGTCTGGGCCAAAATCCCAGCTCACCCCAGGGAAATTAGTGAGGGACATTTTGGAGGGGAAAGCTGAGGTCACGAGTTCACCCAGCCCGGCCACGTTGTGTTTGCACAAAGAGGCACCAGAGGTGAAGGTCAATCCTGAGCCAACCCTGCTCAACCTCTAAGTCCCAGAATAAATCCTACAAGCTGCCCACTGAGGGACTAAAAATACATAAAAGAGAACCAAGAGCATTCCGAGAGCAAACCAGAAGGTTCCTGGGAATCCCGTTGCAGTGTTGTCACAGCCTTTTTGACAGAGCTGTAAGATTTTTATTTCAATGCTGCGTTTCTCTCCTGGGATCATTCACTCCGTGGGCTGTGGGGATTTTTCGGGTTTGAACTCCCTCACGGTGGCCCTGACACTGCTCAGAAGCTGGAGGAAGAGCAGAGCCAGTGCTCCTGGCAGGGGCAGGGAGTTTTCCCCCAGAGCAGATCCAGCAGCTGCCCTCCAGCCCGGCCAGGAGGGATCTGCTTTGGCTCCTGCAGGGACAGAACGTGTTCAGGTGCTCCAGGTGACATTCCAGCAGCCTCATCTCCCATCCCTGTTCCTGCCCCTCCTGCTCTCAGCTCCTGCCCCACCAGCTGTGCCAAGGGAATTTGTCCCACCAGCAGCAGGGGAAGGACAAGAGCTCCCACCCTGGCACTTGGATTGTCCCGCTGGGGGATGCTGCCTGCTGGGATTTAGATCATTCCATACATTTGGCTGCTGAAATTTCCCAGCCCAGGGGCTTTAGCACAAAGATTGTTCTTTGTATGGTGCCTGGATTTGGGGTTCAGTATCAGCTTTGCTAGTTCAGATGAATTATACCCACAGCCCCAGATTCCCTGCTGAATTCCTGCTGGAATAACCTGACAGTGCCTCGTGGAGATTGGAAATTCCCATGCAGAGCTGCCACTTTAGCACCAGCTGTGTCAGGAACCAGCAGAGGTTCCAGGGAAGCTCAGTGGGATCAGGACAAGGACAGGTCTCTATTCCACAGAACTTGCTATTTAAAACCCTCATCCCCCAGCCCCAGGGATGTGTCTGGGGTCACTTGACAGAGTTCCCTGGAATTCAACTGATTTCACTCCCCGGAGCTCAGGCTCCAGTTGATGTTTTAAAGCAGGACAAGGCAGTGGCTGGATGAGCTCCCGGCCTGTGCTGAGGCAGAACATCTCTCCTGCAGAAGCTCAGCTCCTTTCAGAGCCTCGGCAGTGGCCTCTGCATGTCCTTTCCCCTCAGGAAAGGGATGCACATCCCTGCCTGCAGCACATCTCCAGTGGGACCCACCTGTGAGAGTTTTCCATCCCTTCTGCACCTCCAGCTGGCTCCCTGGAAATCTCCAAACATAATTGCACTCCAACCTCTGATTTCAAGGCATCTCCAAGGCTCTTGCTTGGCATTTAGTACCTGTGAAGGAAGATTGCCTTGGCTCAAATGCTGCTGGTGAATGATAGCCTCCGGCTGGAAAAGAGGGAGGAGATTTGGGGTGGCTGGAACATACCTGGCAGCTGTGTGGGAGGTCAGAAACAGGGATTGCTGTCAGAGCCCCTCTGCAAACGGCCGTGCCTCCATTCCCAGGTAATGCCAGCCGTTCCCTGGGGTCCCTGTGGGCTGTCGGTGGCGTCTGTCCGGGCTGAAGCATCCCTGCGTGCCTGTGGGGAGCAGCCCCTGGCCGAGGAGCCGCGGGCAGCCCTTCAGCCGTGTCCGTGCCAGCGCTGTCCCGTGCGCCGGTGCCCGTGCCGGGACGTGCGCTCGGCACGCTGCGAGCCACGGGCAGGGCACGGCAGCTCCCGCCCCGCAGAGCCAAGGACAGGAGGTGCTCTCTGCCCTTCGGAGCTCCGGCTCCTCCAGCCCCGCACCGGGCACAGCCGGAGCGGGAGCAGCGGCCCCGGCGGAGCGGCCGCTCCCGGCCGCGGCGCCGCAGCCCCGCTCGTCCGGCGGGGCTCCCCCGGGGATGCGGACACGGGGCGGGGGAGGCGGGCGCTGCTGCTCGCAGGGGAGCGCGGTGGCCACGGGGCTACCGGGGCGGGGGGGCTCGGCATCCCGCGGGGGCTGCGGGGCGGCTCCGTGTCCGCCCGCGGGGCCGGAGGCGGCGCTGCGGGAGCGGCGGTGCCGATGGGGTCCCGGCCCCGACGCAGCCCCGGCTCCCCGCGGCCACAGCGAGAACGGGACCCGAGCCCCGGCGGGACCCGAGCCCCGGGCCGGCCGCAGCTGGAGCGGCGGCGCCCGTCCCGGAGCGGCTCCTCCCGGCCGCGGCGCTGCCGGTCCCGATCCCAGCCCCGATCCCGCCTCGACCCCCCGGCCCCGGCACCCCCTCCCTGCCCGCCGAGGAAGGAGCGGCTCCGCCCGGCTCCCCCAGCAGACACCGGCGGGACCAGAACCCGAATCCCGATCCCGATCTCAGCTGAGCGCCTCGGACGCCGCGCAGGCCGGGAGCTGCCCCGATCCGATCCCCGCACGGAGCTCCGAGCGCCGGTCCCGCCGCAGTCCGTCCGAGCATCCACACAGAACACGGGGCGGGCGCGGAGCCGCCGCCATTTACGGGCGGGGGGCGGGGCCGGGGGCGGGGCCAGCACAGGTGCGCGCACAGGTGCGCGGGGCCCCAGCGCGCCTGCGCGGGGCGGGGCCGCGGGTATTTAAACCGCGGGGCGAGCCCGGCGGAGCCATTTGGTGCTGGGCGCTCGGAGCGGGAGGTTGCGGCCGGTCGGGCTCTATATCTCTTTTTCTTTTGCTTTTGTTGCGCGTTTCTTTTCTTTTGTATTTTTTTTTCTCTATGCCTCTCTTATCGACCCTCCCTTCCTCCCCTCCCCCACCCCCTACACCCTCCCCCCCCCCAAACCCCCCCCCCTCCCTCTCCCCCCTAGCCCTCCCCTCCCTCCCTCCCGGGCGGGCCCCCCTACTCTCCTTTCCTTGTCCTCCCTCTCTATTCCCCTACTCACCCCTACGCTACCCTGTTCCTCCATCCTTTCCCTGTTCCTTCTCTCCCCAGCCGGGCTCCCCCGTGCCCCCTCTCCCTGCTCCCCCCCACGCGCTCCCGGTTCCTCCTGCCGCCTTTCCGTGATACCTTTCCCCCTCCACATATTCCGCCTCCTTCCCCAAAGCTGCCTTCAATCTTTCTCTTCCTTCACCCTGCCTTCCCCCAGCCCCCTGCACACCCCGACCTGCCCCCACCTGCCCCCTGTCCCTGTCACCCTCCCCTTGAGCGCCCCCTCTGCTCCCCTGTTCTCGTTCCCCATTCCCCTTTTCCTTCTTTCCTCGCAGCCGCGGGGCTCGGGGCGCCGCAGAATAAAGCCCAGAGGGCCGGAGCCGGCGCCCCCCGCCCTCGCTGGGGTCCCCACACGGGGCCGGAGCCGCTCTGCGGGTCCCCCCATTGCAGTCTAATACACGGCCCGACACTGCCGGGGTGCGGCTTTCCCGACATCACACTGGGGGTCGGGCTGGGGGTCGGGAGGGGGTCCTGGGGGGAGGAGGGTGGGGGGGTTAGGAAGGGCCCCCTCATTAGGAGGGGGTCCCGGGGGAGGAGGGTGGGGGGGGGGGGATAGGAAGGGCCCCCTCCGGAGGAGGGGGTCCGGGGGAGGGGGGCGGGGTGGAGGGGGGGGCCTTCCCCCCTCCAGCCCCGGCCCCTCCCCGGGACCCCCTCCTCCGGACCGGGGCCCGGGGGGGTTGGGGGGGGAGGGTGGGGGGGGGGGTGGGGTGGGGGGGGGGGGCGGGGGGGGGTGGGGTGGGAAGGGGGGAACGGCCGGCCATTTGGTTTTTTTTTTTTAATGTCTGTTCACGGCACAGAGTGACGTGCCCCCCCCTGCTCCCCCCCCGCCCCCCGCCCCCCCCCCCCCCACCCCCCCCGCCCCCCCAACCCCCCCCCCCCCCCAACCCCCCCGGGCCCCGGTCCGGAGGAGGGGGTCCCGGGGAGGGGCCGGGGCTGGAGGGGGGAAGGCCCCCCCCTCCACCCCGCCCCCCTCCCCCGGACCCCCTCCTCCGGAGGGGGCCCACCCTGGCCCCCCTCCCCCGGACCCCCTCCTCCGGAGGGGGCCCTTCCTATCCCCCTCCCCCCACCCTCCTCCCCCGGGACCCCCTCCTAATGAGGGGGCCCTTCCTAACCCCCCCACCCTCCTCCCCCCAGGACCCCCTCCCGACCCCCAGCCCGACCCCCAGTGTGATGTCGGGAAAGCCGCACCCCGGCAGTGTCGGGCCGTGTATTGGACTGCAATGGGGGGACCCGCAGAGCGGCTCCGGCCCCGTGTGGGGACCCCAGCGAGGGCGGGGGGCGCCGGCTCCGGCCCTCTGGGCTTTATTCTGCGGCGCCCCGAGCCCCGCGGCTGCGAGGAAAGAAGGAAAAAGGGACGGGAAGAGAGGAGGCAGAGCGGGGCATGCGGGAAGGTGGGGAGGGAGGTCGGGCTGCGGAGGAAAGCGGGCGGGGAAGCGAAAGGCCGGCAGGGGGAAAGAGGGACGGGACAGAGGAGGGAGAGAGGGGGAATGGAACGGAGCAGCGGGGCAGGGACAGGTGAGGGACGAGTGGGGGGCGTCGCGTTTGGGGGAGGAGGGAGAGTGGGTTTAGGGGATAAAAAACAGAAATATGGAGAAAACGAAGGAAGGGTAGATGGTGGGACGGGAGGCCGAAATGGGACGAGAAGGAAAAGGAGGAAGACAAAGAAGGGGAATAGGAGCAGAAGGAAGGAAGAGTAGAAGGGGGCACAAAAGGGGAGCGAAAGCAGTCGGCTTTGGGGAGGACAGGAAAACGGGGGAAAGGCAGGGAAAGAAGGGGAATGGGAGCAGGAGGAAGGAAGAGTAAAGGGGGGGAAGGAGAGAAGGGCGAAGCTGCGGAGCCCGCACAGAACCCACCACCCGCACCGCGCTCCGAGTGAGCAAATGGCGGCTGCAGCGATTCCCGGCACTTAAATAAGCTCGGCCCCACCCCACGCAGGTGCCCCGCGGTCCCGCGCACCTGAGCCAGCGCCGGCCCCGCCCCTGAGGCTCCGGCCCGGCCCCGCCCCTGAGGCTCCGGCCCGCCCGGGATGGAGGCGGGGCCATCGCTCCCGGCCCGCCGGGATGGGCCCGGGGCTGCCGCTTCGGCTCCCGGCGGTGCCGCCTCTGCCCCGGCGGGCGGGTCGGGGTCTCTCTCGGGCCGGAGCACCGGGGCGGCGCCGGGGCCGAGCCGGCGGCGGCGGCGATTTCCCGGGGCTGACCGAGACCGGCCGGGGCGCGGGGACCCCCGTGCCGCCCCAGCACCCCCAAACCCCGCCGCTCCCCGCCGTGCCAGGGAATTTTCTTTTTCCCGGTGCAGGCCGAGACATTTCTGTGAGGAAACTCAGAACTCAGGGGTACGGGGTCTGAGGGGAGAGAAGAGATTCTGGTATAAATCCAAAACGCGTTGTGAAAAACAACATGGAACGACTCATTTGCTCTCCCAGCCCGATTTCTGTGTGACCGTCTGTGATTCCAGCTGCTCCGCTGGCACTGGCAGCCTGCGGGGCTCGAAGGACTTGCCAAGTGCCCAGCACGACAGAAAAGAACGGGAGAACTCCCCGGCTCTGGCAGCGGAGCCTCTCGGCAGTGTCCCGAAAGCCCCGCAGTGCCAGCATCTCTGCATGGAAGCTGAGGGGCTCCAGCGCAGCCCCTCTGCAGCGTTCCTCTGCAGCTGGCACTGCCCAGCGCCCCTGACCAGGGTTTGGGGTCCCTGCACAGCCCCCGGCGCAGCCCCCTGGCTTCTTCCAGTTCCCTTCAGCCAGGATGATTTTCTCGGGGGTAGGAGCACCCAAAGCCAGCGGAACTGGCCTCAGCCACTTTCCGTGGGATCTCTCCTCTTCCTTCCTCACCAAATTCCCACTGTCAAAACCCAGCTTGAGGCACAGATCCCCATCCCCTCAATCTCTCCAAGGAATTGGGCTCGGATTTCCCAATCCAGCAGGGCAGAAATGCTCTTGTCCTTACTGTACATCCTAATTGCAGTAATGGCTCAAGAAATAATTGAAAGAAATTAAAGGAATGAAGAGAAATTAAATAAGAGCTGCCAGCTCCAACTAAGGGATGTTCAAACCCCTTACCAACAATTTGCTTTAATTAACCGACTCAAACAAAGTAATTAACACCACATTGATACAGTATGATTCTTTTTAATCGAGTTATAGATAAATATTGCAGAATGTAAAAACCTTTGTAAATCCAGAAACTCTTTCAAGAGAGAGACAGGGCACAGCTGCAGAGAGTCTTGGGGAGTTCAGGGGAAAAACCCCAAAGTTTTCAGTGTTTAGCATCTCCCACCCTGTCGTCACTGACAGCAAACACGGCTTCAGCCTCAGGAAAACACGGAGAGTCAGGGATTTTACAGATCCTGGTCTCACCTCAGCCTCTCAGCAGGTACAGTCTGCAGGGAGAGGGAAGAAAAAGGGTCAGAATGGACAGCCTACTTCCAGAAAATCATCACCATTCATAAAGCACTAAGCAGAGCTGTAAGAACTTCCCCAAAGGTTCATTTCCCTGCGGACTGAGGGCTCTCAGTTGAAGCACAGGCTGGACCTGCCAGGGACAGACTCCAGGAACCCCAGAAGTAAAAGCCACTGGGCCAATTCCATAAAACATTCCAAAATCAGGCTCCTAGGATGTGACCATCTCCTCTCTCACCTGGAGGTGGAAGCACAAGGAATGATCTTCCCTCCTGTGGGTTTTCTGGGATCTGCAGTGAACCGCAGGGGGAAGAAAACAAAGCCTGAATGTTTCGCACGACTGGAACAGAAAAGTGGGGAAAAGGGAGGCAGGGGCACTGCTGGGGTGATAACTGGGATCCAGCCTCTCCACACCAATGGAAGCAGAGACTGAGTGACAGAGCCTTTGGGACCACTTTGCTGGGATTCATAGGAAAACGGGTGAGTTTTATTTTGGCAGTAAAGCCAAGCTGCTTCTCACCTCATCAGCCGGGTACAGCAGCAGCACCCGCAGGAACCTGGCCAGGTGGCTCTGCCTGGCAGAGGGCTCCCCACTTCCTGGGAATTGTGTGCTACGGGGCTGTGCCACTGGCCATTAAAACAGTTCCCACCTGGCCCTTCACAAAGGCAAGGTGCTTTTTCCATACAGCAAATGGTTTTTGAATTAAGAAGGTAACACTGGTAATACTCAACTGGAGAAGAAAAAAGTGAGAGCTGTAAAATTTTCCTACGCCAGGCAAAAAAGAAAGCCAAATTAAAACCAAAACAAAAACTAACATAACAATGAAAAAAACAAACCATATCAAGCATGCTTCAAGAGAGTTTAAATCTGAATGAAGTAACTTACTTAGAAGCTTGAAAAGCTGCAATGCTGCAAAAATCTAATGCTGCAAAAAAAAAGGTGCCTTCCCATCCAAACCCATCTGGAATTCCACAATTCTGTGAACAGCTCCGGGCAGAAGGACTAGATTTCCATTGTGGTTCGAAAATGCTGCTGCAAGAACACGAAGAGAGATTTCATATACTGTTAAAGTGGCACAACCACATCAAAAATTACGTTTGGAGGTAAAGTGGCAACTCTGCAATTCCAGCTTCTGATACCAAGGACACACGGAGGGCTGAAACCTGGAGGTCCTTACATGACAGGATTTCTAGATTTCTAGAGTTACCCATCCCCAGTTTGCTGCTTAGGGTTAGAAAAGGTGGAATTCTGTTCTTAAGGGGTTACCACATACCATCAACGTGAGAGACGGGGATGCTGATGTTTGATCAGAGTCCTGGAGCAGCCTGGAGCACGCTGGCTTCCCGAACCAGGTCTGCTGCCTTGTCCGTGTAGGGGTAGGGCTTTGTCCTCAGCCTCAGCAGGATCTGTCAGCAAAGGAGGAGAGAAAAGTAGAGTGCACCGGCTCCCAAGTGTGGGGTACCATGTGCTGCTAAGGAAGACCACGTGCTGAAAGTGGTTGGAAGCCGGGTGGGTTTTGGGAGGACAAATTCCATATTACTTCTGCAGGATTCTGTCTACAGTTCCTGCTCTACAAACCAAATACATCAAACGACAACAACAAACAAACAAAAAAACACCACATTAAATCAACAACAACAAAATAATTACTCCTACCTCAATAACCCCATAATGCCTCAAACCATTCCAAGGAGGGCGGCAGGAGGGGCTGGCAAAGGCAGGGCCCCGCCGGGCCCCCCTCGCCGCTGCCATCCTTCTCCAGCGCCGCCGCTGAGCCGCCTTCAGCCCAAAACCCACCCAAAAATACCCCAAAATCGTCCTAAATGCCCCCAAAAAACCCACCCAAAACTACCCAAACCCTCCTAAAAATATCCAAAAAACTCACCATAAAATGCCTCAAAACCAACCCAAAACCGTCCCAAAAATATCCCAAAAAATCCACCCAAAAATACCCTAAAACCCACCAAAGAATACCCCAAAGCCCTCCCGAGAATACCCGAAAACCCTGCCCATAAACACCCTGAAACCCCAAATTAACCACTCTGAACCCCAAAATATCCCTGAGCTCCCCATACCCCAAAATTTCCTTCCCAAACCCCAAATTCCCCCCCGACCCCCAAAATTCACTTCTGGGTCTCGTCCTCGGGGGCCGGCGGCTGCCGGGGCCCCCCCAGGCCCGCGGGCGGCGCCCCCAAACCCGGGGGGAGTTCGGGGTCCGAGTCGGGGTCGTCCTCATGAGCCACCAGCCTGGGGACCCAAAAACCGGGGGGAACCCCGAATCGGGGGGGGACCCAAAATTGGAGGGGGTCCTGGGGGGTTCTGGAAGGTTTTTGGGGCATCCCAGGAGGACTTTTGGGGTCTCAGGGGGTTTTGGGGGTCCCAGGAGGAATTTCAGGGGTCCCAGGAGGAATTTCAGGGGTCCTAAAGGGAAATTTGGAGGTCACAGGGGGAGTTTTGGGGTCCCAAAGAGAATTTTGGGCGTCCCAGGGAGGGCTTTGGAGTCCTGGGGAGAATTTTGGAGGTTTCAGGGGGTTTTTGGGAGGAATTTTGGGGGTCCTGGGGGGGGGGGTTGGGGTCCTGAAGGGAATTTTGGGGGTCTCAGGGGGTTTTTGAGGGTCCCAGGGGGATTTTTGGGGCTTCTGAAGGGAATTTTTGGGTTCCCGAGGCTGTTTTTGGTGATCCCGGGGCTGTTTTGGGGGGATCCCGCTGGGTATTTTTGGGGGTCCCGGGAGTGTTCTTGGGGTCCCCCCTCACCAGTCCATGGCCGGCTCCACTCCCCGGTTCCCGGTCAGCGCCAGCGCCTTCGCCCTGCGGGACCGGGGGGCTCCCGGTTATTTTTGGGGGGTCCCAGAGGGTTCTGAGGGGTTCCCGGGGGGTTTTTTGGGGGTCCCGGTGGAGTTTTGGGGGTCCCGAGGGCTCCGGGGCCTGTCCGTGTGTCCCGCCCCCCCCAATCCCATTCCCGGTGCCGGGTCCCCTCCGGCTGCTCCCGCCCGCCCTCCCCCGCTGTCCCCCCGGTGCCGCCGCCCTCAGCGCGCCGGGCCCCGAATCCCACCTCCAGCAGCGCCTCCAGAGCCGCCCGAGCCCGGTCCCACCGCCCGCCGCCATCACGGCGGCGCCGGGCTCGCGACACGTGGGGGACGGCGGCCGGCGAGGGACAGAAAGACACAAAGCGTTCCGGTACGGACGGCGGCCGGAACGGGACAGAAAGCCTCCCTCGCCGCTGCCATCCTAATCCGGCGCCGCCGCGGAGCCGCCTCCAGCCCTCCCCTCACTCACAGACACCGCCCCGCTCGCCGCTCGCTCCCGCCCCTCGCCCCTCCCGCCGGTTTTGCCGGGCGCTGGCTGGGGGGGCTGCAGTACCGCCCTGTGCCCACAAGGCGGCAGCACTTTTCAAGCGAGTCCGCGCCAAGCCACTCGCAAGAGGGAGGCCGCGGGCGGCCGGGCTGCAGTACCGCCCTTTGTCCACAAGGCGGCAGCACTTTTCAAGCGAGTCCGCGCCAAGCCACTCGCAAGAGGGAGGCCGCGGGCGGCCGGGCTGCAGTACCGCCCTGTGTCCACAAGGCGGCAGCACTTTTCAAGCGAGTCTGCGCCAAGCCACTCCCAAGAGGGCGGCCGTGGGTGGTGGGGCCACAGTACCGCCCTGTGTTCACAAGGCGGCAGCACTTTTCAAGCGAGTCTGCGCCAAGCCACTCGCAAGAGGGCGGCCGTGGGTGGCGGGGCTGCAGTACCGCCCTGTGCCCACAAAGCGGCAGCACTTTTCAAGCGAGTCCGCGCCAAGCCGCTCCCAAGAGGGCGGCCGGGCTGCAGTACCGCCCTTTGTCCACAAGGCGGCAGCACTTTTCCAAGCGAGTCCGTGCCTAGCCGCTCCCAAGAAGGCAGCCGGGCTGCAGTACCGCCCTGTGCCCACAAGGCGGCAGCACTTTTCAAGCGAGTCCGCGCCAAGCCACTCGCAAGAGGGAGGCCGCGGGCGGCCGGGCTGCAGTACCGCCCTTTGTCCACAAGGCGGCAGCACTTTTCAAGCGAGTCCGCGCCAAGCCACTCGCAAGAGGGAGGCCGCGGGCGGCCGGGCTGCAGTACCGCCCTGTGTCCACAAGGCGGCAGCACTTTTCAAGCGAGTCTGCGCCAAGCCACTCCCAAGAGGGCGGCCGTGGGTGGTGGGGCCACAGTACCGCCCTGTGTTCACAAGGCGGCAGCACTTTTCAAGCGAGTCTGCGCCAAGCCACTCGCAAGAGGGCGGCCGTGGGTGGCGGGGCTGCAGTACCGCCCTGTGCCCACAAAGCGGCAGCACTTTTCAAGCGAGTCCGCACCAAGCCGCTCCCAAGAGGGCGGCCGGGCTGCAGTACCGCCCTTTGTCCACAAGGCGGCAGCACTTTTCCAAGCGAGTCCGTGCCTAGCCGCTCCCAAGAAGGCAGCCGGGCTGCAGTACCGCCCTGTGCCCACAAGGCGGCAGCACTTTTCAAGCGAGTCCGCGCCAAGCCACTCGCAAGAGGGAGGCCGCGGGCGGCCGGGCTGCAGTACCGCCCTTTGTCCACAAGGCGGCAGCACTTTTCAAGCGAGTCCGCGCCAAGCCACTCCCAAGAGGGCGGCCGTGGGTGGTGGGGCCACAGTACCGCCCTGTGTTCACAAGGCAGCAGCACTTTTCAAGCGAGTCTGCGCCAAGCCACTCGCAAGAGGGCGGCCGTGGGTGGCGGGGCTGCAGTACCGCCCTGTGCCCACAAAGCGGCAGCACTTTTCAAGCGAGTCCGCGCCAAGCCGCTCCCAAGAGGGCGGCCGGGCTGCAGTACCGCCCTTTGTCCACAAGGCGGCAGCACTTTTCCAAGCGAGTCCGTGCCTAGCCGCTCCCAAGAAGGCAGCCGGGCTGCAGTACCGCCCTGTGCCCACAAGGCGGCAGCACTTTTCAAGCGAGTCCGCGCCAAGCCACTCGCAAGAGGGAGGCCGCGGGCGGCCGGGCTGCAGTACCGCCCTTTGTCCACAAGGCGGCAGCACTTTTCAAGCGAGTCCGCGCCAAGCCACTCCCAAGAGGGCGGCCGTGGGTGGTGGGGCCACAGTACCGCCCTGTGTTCACAAGGCGGCAGCACTTTTCAAGCGAGTCTGCGCCAAGCCACTCGCAAGAGGGCGGCCGTGGGTGGCGGGGCTGCAGTACCGCCCTGTGTTCACAAGGCGGCAGCACTTTTCAAGCGAGTCTGCGCCAAGCCACTCCCAAGAGGGCGGCCGTGGGTGGTGGGGCCACAGTACCGCCCTGTGCCCACAAAGCGGCAGCACTTTTCAAGCGAGTCCGCGCCAAGCCGCTCCCAAGAGGGCGGCCGGGCTGCAGTACCGCCCTTTGTCCACAAGGCGGCAGCACTTTTCAAGCGAGTCCGTGCCTAGCCGCTCCCAAGAAGGCAGCCGGGCTGCAGTACCGCCCTGTGCCCACAAAGCGGCAGCACTTTTCAAGCGAGTCCGCGCCAAGCCGCTCCCAAGAGGGCGGCCGGGCTGCAGTACCGCCCTGTGCCCACAAGGCGGCAGCACTTTTCAAGCGAGTCCGCGCCAAGCCACTCGGTGGTTTTGCCGGGCACTGGCTGGGGGGCTGCAGTACCGCTCTCTGCCCACACGGCGGCAGCACCGCGCCGTCCCCGCCGGCACGGCCTCGGCAGCGAACGCCCCAAAGCGTCCGCGCGGGAAAGAACGGAACAAAAAGCCTGCCTGCGACCCGACAGGAACCGAAAGAAAAAAGCTTTCCTCTTAAGCTGCATTTCAATATGCTTTATTTTTCTATTTTTCATATTTATATTCACATTCGGATTTGTAATGGATATTGATGGAAAATTATATTTTCATAATTTCTTACATTTATTCCTATTATATTTTATTTCAGATTTTTATACGTATCTTAATAGGTATCAGTAGAAGTCAGGGGAGGGTGTGTGGCTGGGGGCGGGGCCAGGGGAGGGGGTAAGGACGGGGTGGGGGTTAGGGGGAGGGGGTCAGCATTGGGGGCGTGGTTAGGGGCGGGGTCAGGGTGTGGGGGAGGGGGTGGAGGGTGGGTCAGGGAAGGGGTTAGGGTAGAGGGAGGATTCAGGGTGGGGGTGTGGCTACCAGACAGACCCCTCCCCTACCCAAAAAGATTGTCAGGCGCAGCAGTAGAAAATTTGATGCTACCAGGGAGTAAAAATTTTTATTTTTACTTTGATGCTCCCAGGGAGTAGAAATTTTTATTTTTAAAGTTGTTTTCTTTTTTTACTTCCTCAGAGCACAGTATTTTCTACTCCTGCTTTTTTATTCTAAGTACAGAAAGGAAAAAAAAGAGAGAAAGAGAAGGAGACAGTGAGAAGAAGAGGAGAGAGTGATAAGGAGAGAGAGAGGGAGAAGAAGAAAAGGAGAGAGCAGGAAGAGGAGAGAGTAAGGAAAAAGAGAGATGAGGAAGACAAGAGAGTGAGAAGAAAAAGAGGAGAGAGGAGGAAGAGGAGTGAGAAGAAAGGGAGAGAGATGAAGAAGAGTGTGAGAAGGACAGGAGAGAGCAAGAAGAAGAGGAAAGCGTGAGAGGAAGAAGAGAGTGTGAGAAGGAAAGGAGAGAGTGACAAGAGGAAGAGAGAGGAGGAAGAGGAGTAAGTGAGAGGAAGAAGAGGAGAGAGGAGGAAGATGAGAGAGAGGAGAGAGTGAGAAGGAGAGAGTGAGATGAAGAGGAGAGAGTGAGAAGTGGAGAGAGTGGGAGGAAGAAGTGAGAAGAAGAAGAAAGGAGGAAGAAGAGAGAGGAGGAAGAGGAGAAAGTGAGAGGAAGAAGAGGAGACGGAGAGGAGGAAGAGGAGAGAGAAGAAGAATAGGAGAGAGGAGGAAGAGCAGCGAGTGCGAAGGAGGAGAGAAGAGGAAGAGGAAAGAGAGAGAAGGAAAGGAGAGAGTGAGATGAAGAGAGTGTGAGAAGAAGAGGACAGAGTGAGAAGAGAGAGTGAGAAGAAGAGGAGAGAGGAGAAAGAGGAGAGAGTGAGAAGAAAAGGAGAGATGAAGAGAGTGTGAGAAGAAGAAGAGAGGAGAGAGTGACAAGAGGAAGAGAGGAGGAAGAGGAGTGAGAGGAAGAAAAGGAGAGAGAGAGGAGGAAGATAAGAGAGAGAAGGAGAGTGAGAAGAAGAGGAGAGAGGAGGAAGAGGAGAGAGAAGGAAGAGGAGAGAGGAGGAAGAGGAGAGAGGAGGAAGAGGAGAGAGGAGAGAGGAGGAAGAGGAGAGAGGAGGAGAAAAGGAGAGAGATGAAGAAGAGAGTGTGAGAAGAGGAGAGAGTGAGAAGAAGAGGAGAGAGTGAGAAGAGAGAGGAGGAAGAAGTGAGAGGAGGAAGAGGAGAAAGTGAGGAGAGGAGGAAGAGACTGAGAAGAAAAGGAGAAAGATGAAGAAGAGAGTGAGAAGAAGAGGAGAGCGTGAGAAGAAGAAAAGAGAGTGAGAACAAGAAGAGGAGAGGAAGAGGAGAAAGTGAGAAAAGGAGAGAGGAGGAAGAGGAGCAAGTGAGAAGGAGAGAGTGAGATGAAAAGGAGAGTGTGAGAAGAAGAGAGAGAGAGATGAAGAAGAGGAGAGTGAGAGGAGAGAGTAAGATGAAGAGGAGAGAGTCAGAGGAAGAAGAAAGAGGAGGAAGAAGAGAAAGTGAGAAGAAGAGGAGAGGAAAAGGAGAGAGAGAGGAGGAAAAGGAGAGAGAGAAGAAAAGGAGAGGTGAGAAGTGGAGAGAGTGAGGAAGAAGAAGAGAGAGGAAGAAGAGGAGAAAGTGAGGAGAAAGGAGGAAGAGGACAGAGTGAGAAGAAAAGGAGAGAGTGAGATGAAGAAGAGGAGAGGGTGAGAAGAATAAGAGGAGAGAGTGAGAGGAAGAAGAGGAGAGAGGAGGAAGAGGACAGAGTGAGGAGAAAAGGAGAGAGAGATGAAGAGAGTGTGAGAAGAGGAGAGAGTGTGAGGAGAGAGTGTGAGAAGAGGACAGAGTGAGAAGAAGAGAGAACTAGAAGAGGAGAGAGGAAGAAGAGGAGAGGAGGAAGAGGAGAAAGTGAGGAGAGAGGAGGAAGAGGAGCGAGTGAGAAGGAGAGAGTGAGATGAAGAAAAGGAGAGTGTGAGAAGAAGAGGAGAGTGAAAGGAGAGAGTAAGAAGAAGAGGAGAGTGTCAGAGGAAGAAGAAAGAGGAGGAAGAGGAGAAAGTGAGAAGAGGAGAGGAGGAAGAGGAGTGAGAAGAAAAGGAGAGAGCGAGAAGAAGAGGAGAGAGAGTGAGAAGAAGAGGAGAGAGGAGGAAGAGGAGTGAGGAGAGAGGAGGAAGAGGAGTGAGGAGAGAGGAGGAAGAGGAGTGAGAAGAAGAGGAGAGAGCGAGGAGAAGACGAGGATAGTGAGAGGAAGAAGAAGAGAGAAGAAGAGAGCAAGAAGAAAGAGTGAGAAGAAGAAAAGGAAGAGAGTAAGAAGAAAACAGAGCAAGAAAAATAAAAGAGAGATAAAAAGAAAAACTAAAAAAGTCAGATTGGAAAGAGAAAGGCAAAAGAAAGGAGGGGTAAGGAGAAAAAGAGTGAAAGACAAACAGAAAAGGAAGCACTTGAAATGAAAGAGAAAAGCAAATAGAGAGACAAGAAAAAGAAGAAATAGAGCTGAAAACCTACAGGAAAACAAATGGAGAGACTGAACACAAGGTAGGGTTCAAGAGAGAAAGAAATAGAGAGTTAGACAAAAAAGTTAAAGTTGGACAGAAAAGGAAAAAGGGTCAGAGACAAAGACAATGATATCAAGTGTTAGAAAGACAAAGGCTGACAAAGAAAAAAAAAAGAAGAAAACATAGTGAAACCTAGATTGAAAGAGACAGACAAAGAGACATGGGGAAATACATGTAGAGGAATGGAAGAAAATAGGGTGAGAAGGAAATAGGGTTAGAGAAACATAGAGATGTGTTAGAAATGGAAACAAAGGAAAACACAGCCAGAGACAAAGAGTTACACATGGAAGGATAAAGTGAGGAATAGACTAAAGAGGAAAGTAAGAGGCAAAGGGAGAAAAAGGGTGAAAATGATAGGACTCAACCACACCAAAGAAAGACAGGAGATGAATGGTGGGCAGGGCAGAGGGTAAGAGGCATCATTATTAGGGCTGATTAATCTTTATTCCCTTAAACTTCAGCAATACACAGGGAAACAATGCATACAAATGCAAGTACAGAGACAAATACAACAAAGAATACATCATACCTAGGCACAAAAGTACAAGTCCAATTTACATACAGCAAAATACATCAAAAGATAGGAACAACTGCAAAGACAGAACAATATAATGTACTACAAGCCAAATACATATTGACACAATATAACCGTGTCTCCATTTCAGAAAAGTCCACAACGCTTTTATTGTTATGACGCACCCGGAACAAAAACGGCGCAAAACGCTCCGCCGACGTGCACGCCCCCTTCGCGTTACGCACAAACTCACATTCACGGCAACTCGCTCCGGAGACTCCCAAAAAATCCTCCTGCCTGATGAAAACCCCCCCTGAAAGGCAAAGGCCATACACACAAGGTTGTATCTGCTCCACACACACACACAGCTGCAGACACAAGCACACACAAACTCTCACAGACAGACACAGACAGTCACACTCTCACACATTCTTCTGCTGACACGCTGGCTGCCACCCTTACGTGAAACGCTGCACTGAAGAATATGCTTAAACGCTTCTTCTGACCGCAGGACCTCCATGTCAAATGGTAGATTCCAGGAAATTCTGTAGGGACCCGGGGACCTACGAGACAAGGGGAGGCGGTCAGTGACTGACTATCTGAGAGCTAGGAGCTATACCAACTCTGGGCCCATCAGTGTTGTACCCCAAACCCCGTAGAGAACAGATGAACGGCAAAGCTTTATAACTGCTCTACCTGAGCGTGACTACTTGCCCGGGCAAGGCAGCTCCGATCATAATTGCCACAACAGAGGTGCATACAACATAAGCCAACGTAGGTACGTACAGTATAAGCACAAACAACATAAGCCAACGTAGGTACATACAGTATAAGCACAAACAACATAAGCCAACGTAGGTACGTACAGTATAAGCACAAACAACATAAGCCAACGTAGGTACATACAGTGTAAGCACAAACAATATAAGCTAACATAGGTAGGCGCAACATACGCACATACAATAGAAGCAGACACAGGTAGGTGCATCATAAGTGCATACAACGTAAGCTGACAGAGATACAAGATAAGTGAGGACTTGATATAATTCTCCAGAAGACTAATTTTTGAGCCCTATATCCTTTGAGAAGGCAGATGCTACGGAACTACTGTGGTCAGGTGATGAGGGGCTAATAAGCTCCGTACGGAAGTCCATGAGAAGGGCTACCAAAACTGAGAATGAAGACGGATGAGAACATCTCGTGTACATCGTCCGGACCCAAAAAGTAAATATGTAAAAATGCCAGAATAATTGATATCCGCGAAGGTACGTGAGCAAAATATGGCCAATACGGCACAAAATGATGTTGCTAAAGCATGGAGATGTAACAAAGGCCTATGACACAGACAACGTGACACGGACACAGACAACATGACACGGACACAAGTGGAAACTGCCTGGCAATTTCACCTTATGGACCCAAGATTCCTAGCCCAAGATGAGCCATGGGCTGATGATGCCAAAGAAAAGAAAGCCCTAGGGCAGTAGCACTTGATGATGACATGCAACTCCTTTCAAGATGTTAGTGCCAAAGCACTTAAGAGGAAGCCTAAGAAGCTCAGTAGGCCTAGAGAAGGAAGAAATGACTACAGGGTGACTGTAGCTATAGCTCCAGACATGAAGGCGGGCTCCTATGGTGAAAAGATCCACGACAACGTCAAGAGTCAAAGAAGGCCGCCGATGCGAACGTCACGAGAACCAGAGAGGGATCGGAACTGCCCTGCCCGGCGAAGACTCTGGGGGGGCTGAGGAGAAACCCTCTCCCTTTGCTCCCGAGGGGCCCGTCCCACTATGGGCCTATTCTCCAAGCTAACATCAAATAGCCTCCTGTGATAGTAAAGGTTTTCCCCCCATCTCCCACCTACTGGCCCCAGCACTTGGCTTTTGCAAGACAACCGGATGGAATCCAATGTCAGTTGGATGTGGACGGCGAGACGTTCTCTGCATCAGCTTCGGTGCTGCTGTTTCCAAACTTCAGCTACGCTCCTCCTCAGGGTACCTAAGACAAAACAGAAAATGCAACTAGTGCCCACGAAAAGAGGAATCCCCGAAACTCCGACACACCGCTGCCCCGGCTCACCTGAAGTCTCAATTTGACTCCACAAGCTGCCTGGAGGATACCTGAAAAACAAAAGGGTACACACTTAGCATGCTGCTGCATAAGGGTCACCTGTGAGTCACTGTGCCAAAATGCCAACTCACCCGCTCGCCTCTGTTCCTTCACACAGCTAGGGCAGCGACAGCACCTGCAAAAAAACAAAGCAAAACAACCCACACTGAGATACTGTGAAAACAACATCCCCCTGACCTGAAAAGCACACCCACCCAGACCTTACGCTTGCACCCACCTGGCCTTGGACATCCAGACATCCGGACCAGAGACATCTTGCAAGATGACTGCCTAAAATAAAACAAAGTAACCAAGAGTGGATGCTTAGAATTGCACCAAAACCTGAAACCTGAGCAAGAACAACTCCTTCTGTCCACTGCTCACCTGGCACACAGGGCCTTGACTGCTGCTATCTGCCTGGACCTCCTAAAAATAAAGGCAAAGAACACTGCTGTAACATGGTCACTATTTAGGCTTCCCCTGAAAATGCAAACAATGACTGACCCGATCATGGGAAAACCCTCACCCAGGACTGGGGCTCTCTGCCACTGATCTGAACTGTCTGCATCTGAAAGGAAGTTAGGACTAGTGTCAAATGGCTGCAGGACAACTTAACAGCACCAAACATGTTATGTCAATCTCCTCATACAATCTAGAGCCCAACTACACCCTGCATTACAAATTTCAAGTCCCCAGGACTTGTGCTATTACAGGCTATGCAGCAGGGCAGAGCAGTTGTGGGACAAATACGTGCAGACACCCGTGACACAGGACAGGGAGAGAGAGCTTTTGAGGAGAAGAAAGGACCGAGAGACCCAAAGAACACAGAGTGCACCAGAGACAAGTGACAGGACACACACCAGAACTGCTCTGCCCTGAGCACCTCAGCACTGTGATCAAAACAGACACTTTCCCTTTAGCTGGTCTAAGGGGACACTTCTTGCACATCCCTGCCCCCAAAGCTGATTCAAAAGGCCCTCCCAGCACCCCACTTTCACCCCCTCTGTGGGCCTTAGCCCTCCACTTATCTCTCTGGCATCTGGGGATGAGAATCCACGTCGCGTGGCAATGGAGGCTGCCTCGCCTGCGGGGAATGTCCTATGGTCACCGGGCTGTGGTCCCGTGCTCAGCTACAATCGAGAACACCAAACATCACTGCATGATCTTAGCTGCACAGCAGCCACAACCCAGCAATTCTGCTGCTCACCATTATTCTCCTGAGAACGCCGGGCAAATAATCCACTTTGCTGTGTTGTGCCAAAAACACGCCCGGCCCTTAACAGGGAGAGACCCTGTCAGGCACCGCCTCAGAGAAGAACCGAGCTGTACTGGGGGGACACACCCAGCCAACGTGTACAAGTTAAACAGAATTTTCTCTCAGAACTGGGACTTTCAGCACCCCCCAGGTGCTACTCGACTGCCACAGACACACAGAGGGCTTCGTGAGGCGCTCTGGGGTTGGCCAGTCCTGCTCCAAGCTCTGCTGATGCCTCTGTGGTTTTAACGCTGTCCTCAAGGAGGTGGTAGAACCTCACAGTATTTGCCCCTGGAGCTTAATTTCTGAAGTTTTCTTTGGGAAACACATCCACTTCCTACTTAACAATGCAGTCCCCTCTCCTGCTCTCGGGAAGAGCTGCCCACAGGCATGGGAACCACCTCTCCTCTCCTCTGCCCTTAAAACACTGTGTTACTGAGGCCAACTACTTCCAGACCAAGACTGTCCATGCAGGGACAGTGTCTCTTCTCTTTAGGGTCAGGGAAAAAGGGCAGAAGCACCCACAGAGATTCACTGCCCCTCTTGAGCACAAAGCATCGTGAATCTGCACCTCCTTCTGCTTGCAGGGAAGATAATAAAATATATTTTATTTAATATTATATTATATTTAATATTAATTATAGTTAATATTATAATAAAGATAATAAAAAATATAAAAGGGAGCCCTACAAACTGACATCAGGAACCTGGACTGGTGAGTTTTCTTTCCCAGGGAAAATGGCCTGTGATTGTGCCCAGAGCTCCTTGGGTCTTAGGGTGAGGCTGACTGGAAATAATCCGAATATTAAAGGATATATTCAGACCCCAGCTGCCCCCCCCCCCCAAACTTGTGCTTTTCTGACAGTGCCAAGGGAGCCCTTCAAACTGACGCCAGGAACCTGGGCTGCTGAATTTGCTTTCACCAAGTAGATATCCCTCATTTATTCACAGGGCCCTGCAATGCCCCTGGGTTGTCAGGTCCTAAATTTCCTTTTGCCTCCTCAATGTCAAAACAGCGCAGGATTTCTCCCAGTCCAAATCTCCCATCCCCAAGTACTCAGGGTTTTTTATTTCTTACCAAATACCTGTTGCAAACTGACAGTACAAAGCTTGGGGCTTGATATTTTCTGTGCTGGATTTCACCTCAAGAAATCTGCCACCATAAAACCCTAACCACAACCACTTCGCTTTGCTCACAAATCACAACCTTCAGACCAGCATTATGGCACCTTACCCACTGGCCCTCCACTGGCACCTTCCCAAAGCATTCCAGTACATTCCAGTAGTACTCTGCATTTTCAGTGGGCATTCTGTCAGACCCACATCCTGACACTAAAAATGCACCAAGGAATTCTACAATAGCCATTAGGAAGGCATGACAATTCTCTAAAAGTCACCAGAGAAAGCCTTCAAAATTCCCCTAAATATTCCTAATAGCCCTGCAAAAAAAAACCAAACACTCAAGGAAGCCTGCTCAGCCTCCAAACCCCTTCCTGTTGCTCTCTAGCCCACAGATGTCATCCCTACCTTTTAGCAGCAGGTCCTGTTGTCCTCTGAGGGTTCTGGCGTTGTCCTGGTGCGAGGGTCGCTGCCCTGTCCCACTGGGAGGCTTCCGGTGTGGTCTCGCTGTCAGGCTTGCTGTGCTGTGCTGCTGTTGTTGGGGCTGAAAAGGGAAAAGGCTGCTTAGGGTGAGGTACGGGTGGCGTGAGGGGTGCCGTACCTGTACCCTAACTTGCCTCCTAAGCTGTACCCTGTAGCCCTGATCTCCACTGGACTGTCCAGCCCTCAAGGCCTCACCCTTTACCCCTGACCCCTCCCTCTGCCCCCCAGCCCTCAGGCTCTGGCTGTCACCCTCAAGCCCCCTCTCAGCTGCCCCTCAGCTCCTGTGTGCCACCCTTAATCCCTCTCCTCTGCCCCTCAGCCCCCAGCTTCTCTGTGTCACCCTCCAGCTGCCCCTGCCCCCCTCAGCATCTCTCTGTGTCACCCACTGTCCCCTCCCCTGTTCCCCCCTCAGCTCCCAGCCTCCGTCACCCTCAAGGCCCCACAGTGCCCCTCAAGCTGCCCCTCAGCCTCTATGCCATGAAAAGACCCTAAAACCCCATAAAAATGCCCTAAAAAAACCCCACATCTTCAAAATGCCTTAAAACCCCCACAAAAACATAAAAATAGCCTCAGAACGCCCTTAAAATACAATAAAAATACCCTACTTTAAGACACCCCTAAAAGCCCCCAAAGAAGCTTTTAAAAAAAAAAATCCCTACATATTCCTAAGAGCTCTTAGAACAGCTCCATAATCCTTAAAACACATCGATAAGACCCTAAAAACCAGCGCAGCGAGGGAGGCTGGAAGATGCGGAGCCGCGCTCCCGGCCCCGGGCGCAGCGCGGCTCCGGCAGGAAAGCGGCTCCTCCGGCAGGCAGAGGCGGCGCCGCGCCGGCAGACCCCCGCCCGCTGCCCCCGGCCCGGCGGGGCCGGCACCGGGCCCGGGGGGCCCCGGCGGCGCCCGAGCCCCGCGCCCGGAGCGGACGGAGCGGCGGCACCGGCCGGCACCGGCCCCGCCCGCGCCGCCTCCCCCGCCCGCCGGCCCGGCCAAAGCTCCGCTCGGCTCCGCACGGCTCGCACCGGCGCGGCTCCGGCGGGCCCGCGGCAGCCCAGCCGCGCCCAGCTCCCCTTCCGCCCCGGCCAGCCCCGGCACTGCCGGCAGGGCTCCGCGCCGGACCCTTCGCTGCCGGGCCGGGGGCAGAAGAAGCGCCCCGAATGCAGCGGCACAGCCCGACCCCCGCCCTGCCAGCGCTGCCACGGCTGCAGCTCCCTTCCTCTGCAGCCCCGACTCTGACGCCACGCTCCGGCGCTCACCTCACCCCAACAAGGGAAAAGAAATGTAGGCTTCCCTTCAATCGCGTCCTCTAGAAGAGAAGAAAAGAAGCGCCTTGCCTCAAACCATGGCAAAAGGGGGCTTTTTACCTCAGTCCAAACCCCTTAAAAGGGGGGACAACAGGACTGCCCCCTCCAATTCAACCTCAGGATGACGAAATTTCAAAGGGAAAGGGGAAAAGTCCCCGCTACAAAGGCGCACCGGCTCACCTCCTTGGCTGCTGCTTCTCGACACAAAGATTTGTCCCTCGGCTCCACCTTTGAGCAATGCTCCACGTATCCAGGTGGGGATCCAGGTGGGGATCCAGGTGACTCCCCAGACCCTGTCCGAAGCGCCCACCGTCCTTCCAGGAGACAGCCCCGGGAGCCCCCCAAAAACTCCTCTCCTCCAGCAGCTCCGTGCAAAAGAGATGTGAGGAAAACCCCCTAAATCAGCCACCGAAGGAGCCGCCCCCTCCTCATCATCCTCACAGCTCACACCTGGGGCTGCTGTGAGCCCTCCACATCCTCACAGCTCACACCTGCTGCTGTTGCCACTCTCCAACAGCGTCTCTCCATCTCCAGCACGCATCCCAATTCTCACAGACACAGATCCAACAGAAATCTGCTACGGGTGTCTACTTTTCTTAATCCATCTGATTACACAATTAAAAAACATATACACCAAACATCCTGATCCAGTTTCAGTCACAAGCCCAGCCCCAGCATCCATGTCAGAGGCATAAAAGGGATGTGGCAGCAAGAACCCCACAGTCCCTGTGCCAGCCCTTCGGATCCTATGGAGTGTGCAGCCCCCTTTCCCAGCCCTGCAGTGATTACAGCAGCCGCCCTACAAATCCCCTTTCCCAGCCCCAGTGATTTCAGCTCTTCACCCACAAGCTTTATTTAACTGCCAGCTCTCTTCGTTAGCTCCAGCTGTGCCTTTCTCCATCTTCAGCGTGCAGGATCTTGGCCTTGGCTGCAGCTCTGCAACACTTCAGCTCGTGCCCCAGGGTTTCTAAGCCCACCCCAGAATCAATATCCCAGTTCTGAAGTGATTTCAGCTGCCACCCACCAATGCCCAGCCACTGTGCCTATGCTGTATCATTTCAATTCAAAGCCCAGAACCCCGCTCTCAGCAATAGAATTCTTTTTCCATTTTCAGACACAATCCCAGCCTCACAGTGACTTTGCCCCCAGCCCCACAGGTGCCGTCGCAGACCGAGAACATATCCCTGCATGGCCAGGATTTTCAGGCGCAATCTTAGAGCCCCCACGTGCGCACTACACATCCTGTTCTAGTTTCAGTCACAAGCCCAGCCCCAGCATCCATGTCAGAGGCATAAAAGGGATGTGGCAGCAAGAACTCCACAGTCCCTGTGCCAGCCCTTCGGATCCTATGGAGTGTGCAGCCCCCTTTTGCAGCCCTGCAGTGATTACAGCAGCCGCCCTACAAATCCCCTTTCCCAGCCCCAGTGATTTCAGCTCTTCACCCACAAGCTTTATTTAACTGCCAGCTCTCTTCGTTAGCTCCAGCTGTGCCTTTCTCCATCTTCAGCGTGCAGGATCTTGGCCTTGGCTGCAGCTCTGCAACACTTCAGCTCGTGCCCCAGGGTGTCTAAGCCCACCCCAGAATCAATATCCCAGTTCTGAAGTGATTTCAGCTGCCACCCACCAATGCCCAGCCACTGTGCCTATGCTGTATTATTTCAATTCAAAGCCCAGAACCCCGCTCTCAGCAATAGAATTCTTTTTCCATTTTCAGACACAATCCCAGCCTCACAGTGACTTTGCCCCCAGCCCCACAGGTGCCGTCGCAGACCGAGAACATATCCCTGCATTGCCGGGATTTTCAGGCGCAATCTTAGAGCCCCCACGTGCGCACTACACATCCTGTTCTAGTTTCAGTCACAAGCCCAGCCCCAGCATCCATGTCAGAGGCATAAAAGGGATGTGGCAGCAAGAACTCCACAGTCCCTGTGCCAGCCCTTCGGATCCTATGGAGTGTGCAGCCCCCTTTCCCAGCCCTGCAGTGATTACAGCAGCCGCCCTACAAATCCCCTTTCCCAGCCCCAGTGATTTCAGCTCTTCACCCACAAGCTTTATTTAACTGCCAGCTCTCTTCGTTAGCTCCAGCTGTGCCTTTCTCCATCTTCAGCGTGCAGGATCTTGGCCTTGGCTCCAGCTCTGCAACACTTCAGCTCGTGCCCCAGGGTGTCTAAGCCCACCCCACCATCAATATCCCAGTTCTGAAGTGATTTCAGCTGCCACCCACCAATGCCCAGCCACTGTGCCTAGCCTGTATCATTTCAATTCAAAGCCCAGAACCCCGCTCTCAGCAATAGAATTCTTTTTCCATTTTCAGACACAATCCCAGCCTCACAGTGACCTTGCCCCCAGCCCCACAGGTGCCGTCGCAGACCGAGAACATATCCCTGCATGGCCAGGATTTTCAGGCGCAATCTTAGAGCCCCCACGTGCGCACTACACATCCTGTTCTAGTTTCAGTCACAAGCCCAGCCCCAGCATCCATGTCAGAGGCATAAAAGGGATGTGGCAGCAAGAACTCCACAGTCCCTGTGCCAGCCCTTCGGATCCTATGGAGTGTGCAGCCCCCTTTCCCAGCCCTGCAGTGATTACAGCAGCCGCCCTACAAATCCCCTTTCCCAGCCCCAGTGATTTCAGCTCTTCACCCACAAGCTTTATTTAACTGCCAGCTCTCTTCGTTAGCTCCAGCTGTGCCTTTCTCCATCTTCAGCGTGCAGGATCTTGGCCTTGGCTCCAGCTCTGCAACACTTCAGCTCGTGCCCCAGGGTGTCTAAGCCCACCCCAGAATCGATATCCCAGTTCTGAAGTGATTTCAGCTGCCACCCACCAATGCCCAGCCACTGTGCCTAGCCTGTATTATTTCAATTCAAAGCCCAGAACCCCGCTCTCAGCAATAGAATTCTTTTTCCATTTTCAGACACAATCCCAGCCTCACAGTGACTTTGCCCCCAGCCCCACAGGTGCCGTCGCAGACCGAGAACATATCCCTGCATTGCCGGGATTTTCAGGCGCAATCTTAGAGCCCCCACGTGCGCACTACACATCCTGTTCTAGTTTCAGTCACAAGCCCAGCCCCAGCATCCATGTCAGAGGCATAAAAGGGATGTGGCAGCAAGAACTCCACAGTCCCTGTGCCAGCCCTTCGGATCCTATGGAGTGTGCAGCCCCCTTTTGCAGCCCTGCAGTGATTACAGCAGCCGCCCTACAAAT
This sequence comes from Lonchura striata, assembly GCF_050655825.1. NCBI lineage: Eukaryota > Metazoa > Chordata > Aves > Passeriformes > Estrildidae > Lonchura > Lonchura striata. Next base: position 328,341 of record NC_140703.1, read on the forward strand.
CCCCTTTCCCAGCCCCAGTGATTTCAGCTCTTCACCCACAAGCTTTATTTAACTGCCAGCTCTCTTCGTTAGCTCCAGCTGTGCCTTTCTCCATCTTCAGCGTGCAGGATCTTGGCCTTGGCTGCAGCTCTGCAACACTTCAGCTCGTGCCCCAGGGTGTCTAAGCCCACCCCAGAATCAATATCCCAGTTCTGAAGTGATTTCAGCTGCCACCCACCAATGCCCAGCCACTGTGCCTACGCTGTATTATTTCAATTCAAAGCCCAGAACCCCGCTCTCAGCAATAGAATTCTTTTTCCATTTTCAGACACAATCCCAGCCTCACAGTGACTTTGCCCCCAGCCCCACAGGTGCCGTCGCAGACCGAGAACATATCACTGATTTGCCGGGATTTTCAGGCGCAATCTTAGAGCCCCCACGTGCGCACTACACATCCTGTTCTAGTTTCAGTCACAAGCCCAGCCCCAGCATCCATGTCAGAGGCATAAAAGGGATGTGGCAGCAAGAACTCCACAGTCCCTGTGCCAGCCCTTCGGATCCTATGGAGTGTGCAGCCCCCTTTCCCAGCCCTGCAGTGATTACAGCAGCCGCCCTACAAATCCCCTTTCCCAGCCCCAGTGATTTCAGCTCTTCACCCACAAGCTTTATTTAACTGCCAGCTCTCTTCATTAGCTCCAGCTGTGCCTTTCTCCATCTTCAGCGTGCAGGATCTTGGCCTTGGCTGCAGCTCTGCAACACTTCAGCTCGTGCCCCAGGGTGTCTAAGCCCACCCCAGAATCAATATCCCAGTTCTGAAGTGATTTCAGCTGCCAACCACCAATGCCCAGCCACTGTGCCTATGCTGTATTATTTCAATTCAAAGCCCAGAACCCCGCTCTCAGCAATAGAATTCTTTTTCCATTTTCAGACACAATCCCAGCCCCACAGTCCATTTGCAAGCCCCACAGTGACTTTGCCCCCAGCCCCACAGGTGCCGTCGCAGACCGAGAGCATATCACTGCATTGCCGGGATTTTCAGGCGCAATCTTAGAGCCCCCACGTGCGCACTACACATCCTGTTCTAGTTTCAGTCACAAGCCCAGCCCCAGCATCCATGTCAGAGGCATAAAAGGGATGTGGCAGCAAGAACCCCACAGTCCCTGTGCCAGCCCTTCGGATCCTACGGAGTGTGCAGCCCCCTTTCCCAGCCCTGCAGTGATTACAGCAGCCGCCCTACAAATCCCCTTTCCCAGCCCCAGTGATTTCAGCTCTTCACCCACAAGCTTTATTTAACTGCCAGCTCTCTTCGTTAGCTCCAGCTGTGCCTTTCTCCATCTTCAGCGTGCAGGATCTTGGCCTTGGCTGCAGCTCTGCAACACTTCAGTTCGTGCCCCAGAGTGTCTAAGCCCACCCCAGAATCAATATCCCAGTTCTGAAGTGATTTCAGCTGCCACCCACCAATGCCCAGCCACTGTGCCTAGCCTGTATCATTTCAATTCAAAGCCCAGAACCCCGCTCTCAGCAATAGAATTCTTTTTCCATTTTCAGACACAATCCCAGCCTCACAGTGACTTTGCCCCCAGCCCCACAGGTGCCGTCGCAGACCGAGAACATATCCCTGCATGGCCAGGATTTTCAGGCGCAATCTTAGAGCCCCCACGTGCGCACTACACATCCTGTTCTAGTTTCAGTCACAAGCCCAGCCCCAGCATCCATGTCAGAGGCATAAAAGGGATGTGGCAGCAAGAACCCCACAGTCCCTGTGCCAGCCCTTCGGATCCTATGGAGTGTGCAGCCCCCTTTCCCAGCCCTGCAGTGATTACAGCAGCCACCCTACAAATCCCCTTTCCCAGCCCCAGTGATTTCAGCTCTTCACCCACAAGCTTTATTTAACTGCCAGCTCTCTTCGTTAGCTCCAGCTGTGCCTTTCTCCATCTTCAGCGTGCAGGATCTTGGCCTTGGCTGCAGCTCTGCAACACTTCAGCTCGTGCCCCAGGGTGTCTAAGCCCACCCCAGAATCAATATCCCAGTTCTGAAGTGATTTCAGCTGCCACCCACCAATGCCCAGCCACTGTGCCTATGCTGTATTATTTCAATTCAAAGCCCAGAACCCCGCTCTCAGCAATAGAATTCTTTTTCCATTTTCAGACACAATCCCAGCCTCACAGTGACTTTGCCCCCAGCCCCACAGGTGCCGTCGCAGACCGAGAACATATCACTGATTTGCCGGGATTTTCAGGCGCAATCTTAGAGCCCCCACGTGCGCACTACACATCCTGTTCTAGTTTCAGTCACAAGCCCAGCCCCAGCATCCATGTCAGAGGCATAAAAGGGATGTGGCAGCAAGAACCCCACAGTCCCTGTGCCAGCCCTTCGGATCCTATGGAGTGTGCAGCCCCCTTTCCCAGCCCTGCAGTGATTACAGCAGCCGCCCTACAAATCCCCTTTCCCAGCCCCAGTGATTTCAGCTCTTCACCCACAAGCTTTATTTAACTGCCAGCTCTCTTCGTTAGCTCCAGCTGTGCCTTTCTCCATCTTCAGCGTGCAGGATCTTGGCCTTGGCTCCAGCTCTGCAACACTTCAGCTCGTGCCCCAGGGTGTCTAAGCCCACCCCAGAATCAATATCCCAGTTCTGAAGTGATTTCAGCTGCCAACCACCAATGCCCAGCCACTGTGCCTATGCTGTATTATTTCAATTCAAAGCCCAGAACCCCGCTCTCAGCAATAGAATTCTTTTTCCATTTTCAGACACAATCCCAGCCTCACAGTGACTTTGCCCCCAGCCCCACAGTTGTCGTCGCAGACCGAGAGCATATCACTGCATTGCCGGGATTTTCAGGCGCAATGTTAGAGCCCCCACGTGCGCACTACACATCCTGTTCTAGTTTCAGTCACAAGCCCAGCCCCAGCATCCATGTCAGAGGCATAAAAGGGATGTGGCAGCAAGAACTCCACAGTCCCTGTGCCAGCCCTTCGGATCCTATGGAGTGTGCAGCCCCCTTTCGCAGCCCTGCAGTGATTACAGCAGCCGCCCTACAAATCCCCTTTCCCAGCCCCAGTGATTTCAGCTCTTCACCCACAAGCTTTATTTCACTGCCATCTCTTCCGTTTCACTTCCTCCTCAACACCTTCCCAGCAGTGCTACGTAACACTGCTTCTGGCTCTCAGGGCAGGATCTTTGCTTTTGCTTTAGCTCTGTATGGTTTCAGTTCAGCTCTTGAGCCCATATTCCTGCCCCATCCTAACCATCCCTCCCCCAGTAACTGCTCTACACTCTCTATCAGAGCCCTTGAAGCAATTTCAGCTCCAGCCATGCAATTCCCATCCCAGCTCCATATTCCCTATCCCAGCTGCACAGGGGTTTTACCCCGAACCCTACCACATTTCTGTGTCCTCCGGCTCTGCTGCCTCAGCTCCAGCTCCTCAGCTTCCTACTGCCTGCATCTAAAAGCTGCTCCTGCTTCTCACTGCTGCTTGGTTCTGTTGATAAGGGCAGAAATCAGTTACTGTCATAATGTCAATGCCTCTTGCAGCTATCCCACCCACCCTAATGGGATCCCAACTTTAGGGACCCTTGAGCCCTGAAGCCAAACATCTACCTTCCCCCACAGCCTGGGTTTCAGCCGAGCACCTCCCCAAAGGCCCCCTCACCTCCCCCAGGCAGCCCCAGGGGCTGGGAATAGCCACCGGGCCCCTGCTCCCACATCCCAATAGGTGCCCTTGTGCTGCTGCGTGGGCCCTGGAACCCTCCGAGCCCCCACATCCTCAGCCTCTGCTTGGTACCACGGGGCAGGAGCTGGGAACCCCCAGGCATCTCCTGCAGGCCCTGCACTGCGGCTCCATGCCCCTCTCCCAGGGCATTTATCCAACTCCAGCCCCAGCATTTCCACTGCTCCACATTGTTTTGGGCTTGACTCGTGCCAAAGTCCTTATTCCACACCCTGAGCCTTTATGTCTCCGGTGACCTCACAACCCGTGATTCAGCCCCAGCCGCACAACCCTTACTAAATCAAAATCGGAAAAAGAAAACAAACAGAAACAAATTAAACTTAATAAAACGAACAAAACAATGAAGTAATGCAATATAGATAAAATTATTAAGTAAAATCAAAATCAAATAGTAAGAAAGCAAACAACCGGCTTTATTCCCAGTATTCTCAATGTTACTTTAAATCCAGAGAGCGCGAAAGGGCTACTCCCCAGTGACAGCAGCCGGTCCCCCCTGCGCCACGCCAGGCCCCGCACCAGCCTCTGGCCGCCCGAGCCGGGCAGGGCGCGGCGCAAACAACTGGACACCGCCGGCCCCCGGACGCCGCCGCAGGCAGACGCGGGAGTCGCGTGCGTGCTCACCAGCGCTCCTCGGATCGGCAGCCGCGGGGGACCCGTCCCGGCGCAGCGGCGCTCCTCCTCGGAACGCGCTTCCGCAGCTCCCGTCGCCTCCAGCCCCGCCGCCGAACTGACGCCCCCGCCTCCCCCACGCACGCTACTTATGCCTCAGAGCCGGGCCAGCCAGCCAATCACAACCCGAGGCAGCGCCGGCCCCACCAATCCGAGCCCGCCCATTCCCGCCGCGCTCGGCTCGCGACCACCCCGCGCTCCCCTCACGCGCCGCTCCCGCCGCCGCCATTGCAGGGGCCGGGTCCGCCCGCTCCCCGCCGTCAGCCCGTTTCCCTGGGAGAAATCCCGGCCGGCGCCTGACGGGGAGCTCCCGCCCGCCCTTCCCGGCCCCAGCGCCTGCCGAGGTTGCGGCAGCAGGGATAGCGCTCCGCCGGCTCCCAAAGCGGCGCCGGGAGCGGCGCCTCAAGCGCACGGGGGAGCGGGGCCAGGCTGAGGAGTCGGGCCGCGACTGAGCGGGCCGAAATCGCAGGAACCGCGCCCGGATTGGAAGGGCGGCCGGGATTGGACAGGGCGGAGAAAGGCGGGCCGGGATTGGCGGGGCTCGGGAGCTGCGCGGCCGGGCCCGTGGCAGCATGGGGCGGAGCCCGCGCTGCTCGAAGGGCCCGCGGGCGCCCCGGGTCCCGCTCGGAGACCCCCTGTCCCCTTCTCGGCCCGTGCTCGTGCCCGGCTCCCGGCGAAAAGGGCCCCGCAGAGCCCGAACTGCAGCCGCCCGTCGGCACTCGGGGCAGGGGAGAGGCGCAGCCCGGCATTGGTTCCGGGCGGCAAAGGCGGACTCCGCGCTAGCAGCTCGGATCGGGGAGCGGCGGCGACGCGGCGGGGAGGCGGCTCGGTGGCGGGGAGTGGGGAGGGCGCGCAAAAACAGTGAAGTGCCCGCGTCCCCCTGCCCGCCCTCCGCCTGTTGCGAGCCCGCTGCTCACCCTCTTTCTCCCGACACAGTCGTCGGATGCTATAGAGGGGACAATAATATTGACGTTCACATTCATAGATCAGCTTTTTGCAGCACAAGTATTTCGATATGGTACAACTTACTTTTAACTGCTTTGTATAGTATAATTTTTATAATAAAACCCCTACCTACTACCAAATAGAAAATAAAAATCCCCTTTATTCTAAACTATATTTAATTATTTCTATATTTCTATTTTTGATTTTTACAAGTACTTATCTATCACAACATATTGAGGTACTATATTTCGATATAATATTTATGACACGTAATGTGTTATAATAAGACACATACAGTAAAATACGCATTACGTACTGTATTGATTCCTATTGTTTTGTAGTATTCATATATCCACACATATTAATTATACATTTCTAGATGGATATTTATATTATATAAACATATAAAATACTCTACAGCAAACAATATAATACCTAATAGTAATGGATAGCATTATTTATGTTACATGTTTAATTTATAGGTTTGCCGTTTATATTTAAAATTGAAGTTTTATATTCCCATTTTCATGTTTATGCATTTGTTTTGTTTCATTAGAGTTCTAGTTAAAACACTGCAGTTATAATCGAATTCCTAAAAATAAAATGCCAAAACAAACAGCATCAAATTCCCACCAGTACCGTCCAACAAATTCAGAAAGGCTCCACCAGCCAGCCAACTACCAGCAAAAAAACCCGCACTACACTCCTTTTACTAGCAGCTCTTATCACGTCACAAAAACGAAACAAACATTTTAAAAAAGACAGATAGAAACCCACACAGCAAATCACAAAAACCACTAAAAAGAAAAGAAAACGCCAACTAACTTACCATACTCCAAAACCATACAAGAGACCCCCAACGTTTCTAAAAAAAATAATAACCAAAACTCTACCACTACGCTAACTCATAAAGAGAACCCAATGCTCTATAAAATTAACTAAAAAACCCCACCAAATCATTACAGATATTAAAAAATCGGAACCACGAAGAAACAAAAAAATCACCACCAAATAAAATAAATACCTAAAGAGATCCACCACGGAAATGCCCATGTTCCCAAAAATAAAACTAATTAAAAAAACCAACAACCAAATACATCAAACTACAAAAAAAAAAAAATTAAATTAACAACAACAAAATAGGTATTCCTAACTCAAGAAACAAAAATTGCCTCAAACCATCAAAACACAAATACCACCTAGAAAAAAAAAACACGTCGCCAAAAGAGCAATGTAACCACAAACAATATTTCCCAAATTCTCTCCAACAATAAAACATACACGGCAACCAAATAAGCCAAATGAACGAAATCCCTATAATATAATAAACAAGAATGCAATCATCAATATTAAAAAAACCTCACCGATTAACTCCAGGACACTCCCCTCAAGCCCACCAAAACAAATACTACGCACTCGCTCGAATAAAAGCCTCCACAACCGTATTAAAAACCTACCCTCTACTACATGCTACGACCCAGAAAAAACATTGGAAGCCTTTAAAAACACATCCTTTAAAAACATATGAACCGATCAAAAAGAAATCCAACAACACTCCACCCAAAAACAAAAACCGTGCCACGAGCACCCGAAGCAAGAACCGTAACAACCAAGAAGCGCCCGGGGCCCTTCTCCTACAGCGACGCCGATCAAAAGCCACCGATCCCAGGAGCTCCTCAGGAGCGCCTCAAAAGCAGCGCAGCGAGGGAGGCTGGAAGATGCGGAGCCGCGCTCCCGGCCCCGGGCGCAGCGCGGCTCCGGCAGGAAAGCGGCTCCTCCGGCAGGCAGAGGCGGCGCCGCGCCGGCAGACCCCCGCCCGCTGCCCCCGGCCCGGCGGGGCCGGCACCGGGCCCGGGGGGCCCCGGCGGCGCCCGAGCCCCGCGCCCGGAGCGGACGGAGCGGCGGCACCGGCCGGCACCGGCCCCGGCCGCCCTCGGCCCGCGGAGCCGCCTCCAGCCCTCCCCTCACTCACAGACACCGCCCCGCTCGCCGCTCGCTCCCGCCCCTCGCCCCTCCCGCCGCTTCGGCCGGGCTCCGGCTGGGGGGCTGCAGTACCGCCCTGTGCCCACAAGGCGGCAGCACTTGTCCAGAGGGTCCGCGACACGATGGCGGCCCGTGGGGACCTTGACGGAGAGAGGCGTTTTTCGCCCATGCCTGTCGGCTCCCGCCAAAAACCCGCACGCTCGCGGTGCTGCTGACCCCACAGCCCGTGTGCACGGCACCAGAACCGCCGCGGAAAATCCCGTCGGGGGACGCCGGCGGTGCGCGCAATTCAGGCAGTGTAAAAAACAGACACGGGTCCTCGAATTTCAACGTCCTCGTTTTCGCGCCCTCTCGAGAAGGTCAAGCGAGGCCGCGCCACGCCACTCCCAAGATGGCGGCCGCGGGCTGCGGGCTGCAGTACCGCTCTCTGCCCACACGGCGGCAGCACCGCGCCGTCCCCGCCGGCACGGCCTCGGCAGCGAACGCCCCAAAGCGTCCGCGCGGGAAAGAACGGAACAAAAAGCCTGCCTGCGACCCGACAGGAACCGAAAGAAAAAAGCTTTCCTCCTAAACTGCATTTCAACAAAGCTTGTTTTTATATTTTTCAGATTTATACTCACAGTCGGATTGGTAATGGATATTGATGGAAAATTGTATTTTTATCATTTCTTACATTTATTCCTATTAGATTTTATTACATTTTATTTTTTTATACATATCTTATTAGATTGCTTATATATTTCTATAGTTAGATTTAGATTTCTAAAAGGTTTATATTGCTTAAAAAAAAACCCTGCCTCTATCCAAGTAAAAATCTTTTAAACAAAACCCTTTATTTAAACTCCATTTAAATGTATCTCTATTTTTCGCATTTATATTCAAATGTATATTTTAAATGTAGATTGAAGTATGATGCTATCTATAGTCTCTCTCTTCCTAATACTCATTTTTATTTCTATTTTATATTTCTATATATACACCTGTAGACATTGATTATATATTTCCATATTTAGAATGATATCAAACTAAAATATATATTCATATCTTTTCCATTAAAGCCCTGCCTCCAACCAAATAAAAACAAAAAAAGCCCTTTTTTTAAACGATTTTCGAATATTTTTATATTTTTTTCATCATTATAGTCACATTTGAACTTCTACTTTATATAGATGTATTTATAAATATATTTTAAATATATATATAATAAGGTAGCGAGATAGATAAATTATTTTTTAAATTCTATTTCGTACACACTGCTAATACTTATATTTACTTACCTTTGAATTTTCATATAGATCTTAACGTATTTAGGATATATTTCTATACAAAGACTTCTAATTTTATTTTATTTCTAGTCATAATTTTAATAATAAAACCCCTACCTACTACCAAATCGAAAATAAAAATCCCCTTTATTCTAAATTATATTTAAATATTTCTATACTTCTATTTTTGATTTTTACAAGTACTCATCTATTCTATCACAACATATTGAGGTACTATATTTCGATATACAGTATTTATGACATGAAATGCGTTATAATAAGACACATACAGTAAAATACGCATTAGGTACTGTATTGATTCCTATTGTTTTGTAATATTCATATATCCACATGTATTAATTATACATTTCTGTATGGACATTTATGTTTATAATCGATATTTATATGCATATAAACATATAAAATACTCCATATCAAACAAGGTTATACCTAACTGTAATGGACAGCATTATTTATGTTACATGTTTAATGTATATGTTTTCCATTTACATTTAAAATTGAAGTTTCATATTCCCATTATCATGTTTATGCATGTGTTCTATTTCATCAGAGTTATAGTTAAAACACTGCAGTTATAATCGAATTCCTAAAAATAAAATGCCAAAACAAACAGCATCAAATTCTCACCAATACCGTCCAAAAAATTCAGAAAGGCTCCACCAGCCAAACAACTACCAGCAAAAAAAAACCCGCACTACATTCCTTTCACTAGCAGCTCTTATCACGTCACAAAAACGAAACAAACATTTTAAAAACCCTATAGACACCCACACAGCAAATCACAAAAACCACTCTAAAGGAAAAAAAAAAAAGCCAACTAACTTACCATACTCCAAACCATACAAGAGACTCCCAACGATTCTAAAAAAAATAATAACCAAAACTCTACCACTATGTTAACTCATAAAGAGAACCCAATGCTCTATAAAATTAACTAAAAAAACCCACCAAATAATTACAGATATAAAAATATGGGAACCACGAAGAAACAAAAAATTCACCCCCCAAATAAAATAAACACCTAAAGAGATCCACCATGGAAATGCCCATGCTCCCAAAAATAAAACCAATAAAAACAACAACCAAACACATCAAACAACAACAACAAAAAAAATTAAATTAACAACAACAAAATAAGTATTCCTAACTCAAGAAACAAAAATTGCCTCAAACCATCAAAACACAAATACCACCTAGAAAGAAACACGTCGCCAAAAGAGATATGTAACCACAAACAATATCTCCCAAGTTCTCTGCAACAATGAAACATACACGGCAATCAAATAAGCCAAACGAATGAAACCCCTATAGTGTAATAAACAAGAATGCATTCATCAATATTAAAAAAAACCTCACCGATTAACTCCAGGGCACTCCCTCAAGCCCAGCAAAACAAATACTACGCCCTCGCGCTAATAAAAGCCTCCACAACCGAATTGAAAAACGACCCTCTACTCCATGCTCCGACCCATAAAAACCAGTGTAAACCTTTAGAAACGCATCCTTAAAAAACCTAAGAACCGATCAAAAATAAATCCAACAACAACACTCAACCCAAAAACAAAAACCGTGCCACGAGCACCCGAAGCAAGAACCGTAACAACCAAGAAGCGCCCGGGGCCCTTCTCCTACAGCGACGCCGATCAAAAGCCACCGATCCCAGGAGCTCCTCAGGAGCGCCTCAAAAGCAGCGCAGCGAGGGAGGCTGGAAGATGCGGAGCCGCGCTCCCGGCCCCGGGCGCAGCGCGGCTCCGGCAGGAAAGCGGCTCCTCCGGCAGGCAGAGGCGGCGCCGCGCCGGCAGACCCCCGCCCGCTGCCCCCGGCCCGGCGGGGCCGGCACCGGGCCCGGGGGGCCCCGGCGGCGCCCGAGCCCCGCGCCCGGAGCGGACGGAGCGGCGGCACCGGCCGGCACCGGCCCCGCCCGCGCCGCCTCCCCCGCCCGCCGGCCCGGCCAAAGCTCCGCTCGGCTCCGCACGGCTCGCACCGGCGCGGCTCCGGCGGGCCCGCGGCAGCCCAGCCGCGCCCAGCTCCCCTTCCGCCCCGGCCAGCCCCGGCACTGCCGGCAGGGCTCCGCGCCGCACCCTTCGCTGCCGGGCCGGGGGCAGAAGAAGCGCCCCGAATGCAGCGGCACAGCCCGACCCCCGCCCTGCCAGCGCTGCCACGGCTGCAGCTCCCTTCCTCTGCAGCCCCGACTCTGACGCCACGCTCCGGCGCTCACCTCACCCCAACAAGGGAAAAGAAACGTAGGCTTCCCTTCAATCGCGTCCTCTAGAAGAGAAGAAAAGAAGCGCCTTGCCTCAAACCATGGCAAAAGGGGGCTTTTTACCTCAGTCCAAACCCCTTAAAAGGGGGGACAACAGGACTGCCCCCTCCAATTCAACCTCAGGATGACAAAATTTCAAAGGGAAAGGGGAAAAGTCCCCGTTATAAAAGCGCACCGGCTCACCTGCTCGGCTGCTGCTTCTCGGCACAAAGGTTTGTCCCTCAGCTCCTCCTTTGAGCAATGCTCCACGTGCCCAAGTGTGTATCCAGGGGATTCCCCGGACCCTGTCCGAAGCGCCCACCGTCCTTCCAGGAGACAGCCCCGGGAGCCCCCCAAAAACTCCTCTCCTCCAGCAGCTCCGTGCAAAAGCCAGCAAAGACAAACCCTCGCCCTAAAATAACCTCCCCCCGGCAGGAGCCGCCCCTCCTCCTCATCCTCACAGCTCACACCTGGGGCTGCTCTGAGCCCTCATCATCCTCACATCAGCTCACACCTGCCGCTGTTGCCACCCTCCAACAGCGTCTCTCCATCTCCAGCACGCATCCCAATTCTCACAGACACAGATCCAACAGAAATCTGCTACGGGTGTCCGATTTCCTTAATCCATCTGGTTACACAATTAAAAACTATATATATACCAAATATCCTGTTCCAGTTTCAGTCACAAGCCCAGTCCCAGCATCCATGTCAGAGGCATAAAAGGGATGTGGCAGCAAGAACCCCACAGTCCCTGTGCCAGCCCTTTGGATCCTATGGAGTATGCAGCCCCCTTTCCCAGCCCTGCAGTGATTACAGCAGCCGCCCTACAAATCCCCTTTCCCAGCCCCAGTGATTTCAGCTCTTCACCCACAAGCTTTATTTAACTGCCAGCTCTCTTCGTTAGCTCCAGCTGTGCCTTTCTCCATCTTCAGCGTGCAGGATCTTGGCCTTGGCTGCAGCTCTGCAACACTTCAGCTCGTGCCCCAGGGTGTCTAAGCCCACCCCAGAATCAATATCCCAGTTCTGAAGTGATTTCAGCTGCCACCCACCAATGCCCAGCCACTGTGCCTACGCTGTATTATTTCAATTCAAAGCCCAGAACCCCGCTCTCAGCAATAGAATTCTTTTTCCATTTTCAGACATAATCCCAGCCCCACAGTGACTTTGCCCCCAGGCCCATAGGTGCCGTCGCAGACCGAGAACATATCACTGCATTGCCAGGATTTTCAGGCGCAATGTTAGAGCCCCCACGTGCGCACTACACATCCTGTTCTAGTTTCAGTCACAAGCCCAGCCCCAGCATCCATGTCAGAGGCATAAAGGGATGTGGCAGCAAGAACCCCACAGTCCCTGTGCCAGCCCTTTGGATCCTATGGAGTATGCAGCCCCCTTTCCCAGCCCTGCAGTGATTAGAGCAGCCGCCCTACAAATCCCCTTTCCCAGCCCCAGTGATTTCAGCTCTTCACCCACAAGCTTTATTTAACTGCCAGCTCTCTTCGTTAGCTCCAGCTGTGCCTTTCTCCATCTTCAGCGTGCAGGATCTTGGCCTTGGCTGCAGCTCTGCAACACTTCAGCTCGTGCCCCAGGGTGTCTAAGCCCACCCCAGAATCAATATCCCAGTCCTGCAGTGATTTCAGCTCCTACCCAAAAATGCCCAGCCACTGTGCCTACACTGTATTATTTCAATTCAAAGCCCAGAACCCCGCTCTCAGCAATAGAGTTCTTTTACAATTTTCAGACACAATCCCAGCCCCACAGTGACTTTGCCCCCAGCCCCACAGGTGCCGTCGCAGACCGAGAACATATCACTGCATTGCCGGGATTTTCAGGCGCAATGTTAGAGCCCCCACGTGCGCACTACACATCCTGTTCTAGTTTCAGTCACAAGCCCAGCCCCAGCATCCATGTCAGAGGCATAAAAGGGATGTGGCAGCAAGAACCCCACAGTCCCTGTGCCAGCCCTTCGGATCCTATGGAGTGTGCAGCCCCCTTTCGCAGCCCTGCAGTGATTAGAGCAGCCGCCCTACAAATCCCCTTTCCCAGCCCCAGTGATTTCAGCTCTTCACCCACAAGCTTTATTTAACTGCCAGCTCTCTTCGTTAGCTCCAGCTGTGCCTTTCTCCATCTTCAGCGTGCAGGATCTTGGCCTTGGCTGCAGCTCTGCAACACTTCAGCTCGTGCCCCAGGGTGTCTAAGCCCACCCCAGAATCAATATCCCAGTTCTGAAGTGATTTCAGCTGCCACCCACCAATGCCCAGCCACTGTGCCTACGCTGTATTATTTCAATTCAAAGCCCAGAACCCCGCTCTCAGCAATAGAATTCTTTTTCCATTTTCAGACACAATCCCAGCCCCACAGTGACTTTGCCCCCAGGCCCACAGGTGCCGTCGCAGACCGAGAACATATCACTGCATTGCCAGGATTTTCAGGCGCAATGTTAGAGCCCCCACGTGCGCACTACACATCCTGTTCTAGTTTCAGTCACAAGCCCAGCCCCAGCATCCATGTCACAGGCATAAAGGGATGTGGCAGCAAGAACCCCACAGTCCCTGTGCCAGCCCTTTGGATCCTATGGAGTATGCAGCCCCCTTTCCCAGCCCTGCAGTGATTACAGCAGCCGCCCTACAAATCCCCTTTCCCAGCCCCAGTGATTTCAGCTCTTCACCCACAAGCTTTATTTAACTGCCAGCTCTCTTCGTTAGCTCCAGCTGTGCCTTTCTCCATCTTCAGCGTGCAGGATCTTGGCCTTGGCTGCAGCTCTGCAACACTTCAGCTCGTGCCCCAGGGTGTCTAAGCCCACCCCAGAATCAATATCCCAGTCCTGCAGTGATTTCAGCTCCTACCCAAAAATGCCCAGCCACTGTGCCTACACTGTATTATTTCAATTCAAAGCCCAGAACCCCGCTCTCAGCAATAGAGTTCTTTTACAATTTTCAGACACAATCCCAGCCCCACAGTGACTTTGCCCCCAGCCCCACAGTGACTTTGCCCCCAGCCCCACAGGTGCCGTCGCAGACCGAGAACATATCACTGCATTGCTGGGATTTTCAGGCGCAATCTTAGAGCCCCCACGTGCGCACTACGCATCCTGTTTTAGTTTCAGTCACAAGCCCAGCCCCAGCATCCATGTCAGAGGCATAAAAGGGATGTGGCAGCAAGAACCCCACAGTCCCTGTGCCAGCCCTTCGGATCCTATGGAGTGTGCAGCCCCCTTTCCCAGCCCTGCAGTGATTACAGCAGCCGCCCTACAAATCCCCTTTCCCAGCCCCAGTGATTTCAGCTCTTCACCCACAAGCTTTATTTAACTGCCAGCTCTCTTCGTTAGCTCCAGCTGTGCCTTTCTCCATCTTCAGCGTGCAGGATCTTGGCCTTGGCTGCAGCTCTGCAACACTTCAGCTCGTGCCCCAGGGTGTCTAAGCCCACGCCAGAATCAATATCCCAGTTCTGAAGTGATTTCAGCTGCCACCCACCAATGCCCAGCCACTGTGCCTACGCTGTATTATTTCAATTCAAAGCCCAGAACCCCGCTCTCAGCAATAGAATTCTTTTTCCATTTTCAGACACAATCCCAGCCCCACAGTGACTTTGCCCCCAGCCCCACAGGTGCCGTCGCAGACCGAGAACATATCCCTGCATTGCCAGGATTTTCAGGCGCAATGTTAGAGCCCCCACGTGCGCACTACACATCCTGTTCTAGTTTCAGTCACAAGCCCAGCCCCAGCATCCATGTCACAGGCATAAAGGGATGTGGCAGCAAGAACCCCACAGTCCCTGTGCCAGCCCTTTGGATCCTATGGAGTATGCAGCCCCCTTTCCCAGCCCTGCAGTGATTACAGCAGCCGCCCTACAAATCCCCTTTCCCAGCCCCAGTGATTTCAGCTCTTCACCCACAAGCTTTATTTAACTGCCAGCTCTCTTCGTTAGCTCCAGCTGTGCCTTTCTCCATCTTCAGCGTGCAGGATCTTGGCCTTGGCTGCAGCTCTGCAACACTTCAGCTCGTGCCCCAGAGTGTCTAAGCCCACCCCAGAATCAATATCCCAGTCCTGCAGTGATTTCAGCTCCTACCCAAAAATGCCCAGCCACTGTGCCTACCCTGTATTATTTCAATTCAAAGCCCAGAACCCCGCTCTCAGCAATAGAGTTCTTTTACAATTTTCAGACACAATCCCAGCCTCACAGTGACTTTGCCCCCAGCCCCACAGTGACTTTGCCCCCAGCCCCACAGGTGCCGTCACAGACCGAGAACATATCACTGCATTGCCAGGATTTTCAGGCGCAATCTTAGAGCCCCCACGTGCGCACTACGCATCCTGTTCTAGTTTCAGTCACAAGCCCAGCCCCAGCATCCATGTCAGAGGCATAAAAGGGATGTGGCAGCAAGAACCCCACAGTCCCTGTGCCAGCCCTTCGGATCCTATGGAGTGTGCAGCCCCCTTTCGCAGCCCTGCAGTGATTACAGCAGCCGCCCTACAAATCCCCTTTCCCAGCCCCAGTGATTTCAGCTCTTCACCCACAAGCTTTATTTAACTGCCAGCTCTCTTCGTTAGCTCCAGCTGTGCCTTTCTCCATCTTCAGCGTGCAGGATCTTGGCCTTGGCTGCAGCTCTGCAACACTTCAGCTCGTGCCCCAGGTTGTCTAAGCCCACCCCAGAATCAATATCCCAGTTCTGAAGTGATTTCAGCTGCCACCCACCAATGCCCAGCCACTGTGCCTACCCTGTATTATTTCAATTCAAAGCCCAGAACCCCGCTCTCAGCAATAGAATTCTTTTTCCATTTTCAGACACAATCCCAGCCCCACAGTGACTTTGCCCCCAGGCCCACAGGTGCCGTCGCAGACCGAGAACATATCACTGCATTGCCAGGATTTTCAGGCGCAATCTTAGAGCCCCCACGTGCGCACTACACATCCTGTTCTAGTTTCAGTCACAAGCCCAGCCCCAGCATCCATGTCAGAGGCATAAAGGGATGTGGCAGCAAGAACCCCACAGTCCCTGTGCCAGCCCTTTGGATCCTATGGAGTATGCAGCCCCCTTTCCCAGCCCTGCAGTGATTAGAGCAGCCGCCCTACAAATCCCCTTTCCCAGCCCCAGTGATTTCAGCTCTTCACCCACAAGCTTTATTTAACTGCCAGCTCTCTTCGTTAGCTCCAGCTGTGCCTTTCTCCATCTTCAGCGTGCAGGATCTTGGCCTTGGCTGCAGCTCTGCAACACTTCAGCTCGTGCCCCAGGGTGTCTAAGCCCACCCCAGAATCAATATCCCAGTTCTGAAGTGATTTCAGCTCCTACCCAAAAATGCCCAGCCACTGTGCCTACCCTGTATTATTTCAATTCAAAGCCCAGAACCCCGCTCTCAGCAATAGAATTCTTTTTCCATTTTCAGACACAATCCCAGCCCCACAGTGACTTTGCCCCCAGGCCCATAGGTGCCGTCGCAGACCGAGAACATATCACTGCATTGCCAGGATTTTCAGGCGCAATCTTAGAGCCCCCACGTGCGCACTACACATCCTGTTCTAGTTTCAGTCACAAGCCCAGCCCCAGCATCCATGTCACAGGCATAAAGGGATGTGGCAGCAAGAACCCCACAGTCCCTGTGCCAGCCCTTCGGATCCTATGGAGTATGCAGCCCCCTTTCCCAGCCCTGCAGTGATTACAGCAGCCGCCCTACAAATCCCCTTTCCCAGCCCCAGTGATTTCAGCTCTTCACCCACAAGCTTTATTTAACTGCCAGCTCTCTTCGTTAGCCTCAGCTGTGCCTTTCTCCATCTTCAGCGTGCAGGATCTTGGCCTTGGCTGCAGCTCTGCAACACTTCAGCTCGTGCCCCAGAGTGTCTAAGCCCACCCCAGAATCAATATCCCAGTCCTGCAGTGATTTCAGCTCCTACCCAAAAATGCCCAGCCACTGTGCCTACCCTGTATTATTTCAATTCAAAGCCCAGAACCCCGCTCTCAGCAATAGAGTTCTTTTACAATTTTCAGACACAATCCCAGCCTCACAGTGACTTTGCCCCCAGCCCCACAGTGACTTTGCCCCCAGGCCCATAGGTGCCATCGCAGACCGAGAACATATCACTGCATTGCCAGGATTTTCAGGCGCAATGTTAGAGCCCCCACGTGCGCACTACACATCCTGTTCTAGTTTCAGTCACAAGCCCAGCCCCAGCATCCATGTCAGAGGCATAAAAGGGATGTGGCAGCAAGAACCCCACAGTCCCTGTGCCAGCCCTTTGGATCCTATGGAGTATGCAGCCCCCTTTCCCAGCCCTGCAGTGATTAGAGCAGCCGCCCTACAAATCCCCTTTCCCAGCCCCAGTGATTTCAGCTCTTCACCCACAAGCTTTATTTAACTGCCAGCTCTCTTCGTTAGCTCCAGCTGTGCCTTTCTCCATCTTCAGCGTGCAGGATCTTGGCCTTGGCTGCAGCTCTGCAACACTTCAGCTCGTGCCCCAGGGTGTCTAAGCCCACCCCACCATCAATATCCCAGTTCTGAAGTGATTTCAGCTCCTACCCAAAAATGCCCAGCCACTGTGCCTACCCTGTATTATTTCAATTCAAAGCCCAGAACCCCGCTCTCAGCAATAGAGTTCTTTTACAATTTTCAGACACAATCCCAGCCCCACAGTGACTTTGCCCCCAGCCCCACAGGTGCCGTCGCAGACCGAGAACATATCACTGCATTGCCGGGATTTTCAGGCGCAATGTTAGAGCCCCCACGTGCGCACTACACATCCTGTTCTAGTTTCAGTCACAAGCCCAGCCCCAGCATCCATGTCAGAGGCATAAAAGGGATGTGGCAGCAAGAACCCCACAGTCCCTGTGCCAGCCCTTCGGATCCTATGGAGTATGCAGCCCCCTTTCCCAGCCCTGCAGTGATTACAGCAGCCGCCCTACAAATCCCCTTTCCCAGCCCCAGTGATTTCAGCTCTTCACCCACAAGCTTTATTTAACTGCCAGCTCTCTTCGTTAGCTCCAGCTGTGCCTTTCTCCATCTTCAGCGTGCAGGATCTTGGCCTTGGCTGCAGCTCTGCAACACTTCAGCTCGTGCCCCAGGGTGTCTAAGCCCACCCCAGAATCAATATCCCAGTTCTGAAGTGATTTCAGCTGCCACCCACCAATGCCCAGCCACTGTGCCTACGCTGTATTATTTCAATTCAAAGCCCAGAACCCCGCTCTCAGCAATAGAATTCTTTTTCCATTTTCAGACACAATCCCAGCCCCACAGTGACTTTGTCCCCAGGCCCATAGGTGCCGTCGCAGACCGAGAACATATCACTGCATTGCCAGGATTTTCAGGCGCAATGTTAGAGCCCCCACGTGCGCACTACACATCCTGTTCTAGTTTCAGTCACAAGCCCAGCCCCAGCATCCATGTCACAGGCATAAAGGGATGTGGCAGCAAGAACCCCACAGTCCCTGTGCCAGCCCTTTGGATCCTATGGAGTATGCAGCCCCCTTTCCCAGCCCTGCAGTGATTACAGCAGCCGCCCTACAAATCCCCTTTCCCAGCCCCAGTGATTTCAGCTCTTCACCCACAAGCTTTATTTAACTGCCAGCTCTCTTCGTTAGCTCCAGCTGTGCCTTTCTCCATCTTCAGCGTGCAGGATCTTGGCCTTGGCTGCAGCTCTGCAACACTTCAGCTCGTGCCCCAGGGTGTCTAAGCCCACCCCAGAATCAATATCCCAGTCCTGCAGTGATTTCAGCTCCTACCCAAAAATGCCCAGCCACTGTGCCTACCCTGTATTATTTCAATTCAAAGCCCAGAACCCCGCTCTCAGCAATAGAGTTCTTTTACAATTTTCAGACACAATCCCAGCCCCACAGTGACTTTGCCCCCAGCCCCACAGGTGCCGTCGCAGACCGAGAACATATCCCTGCATTGCCAGGATTTTCAGGCGCAATGTTAGAGCCCCCACGTGCGCACTACACATCCTGTTCTAGTTTCAGTCACAAGCCCAGCCCCAGCATCCATGTCACAGGCATAAAGGGATGTGGCAGCAAGAACCCCACAGTCCCTGTGCCAGCCCTTTGGATCCTATGGAGTATGCAGCCCCCTTTCCCAGCCCTGCAGTGATTAGAGCAGCCGCCCTACAAATCCCCTTTCCCAGCCCCAGTGATTTCAGCTCTTCACCCACAAGCTTTATTTAACTGCCAGCTCTCTTCGTTAGCCTCAGCTGTGCCTTTCTCCATCTTCAGCGTGCAGGATCTTGGCCTTGGCTGCAGCTCTGCAACACTTCAGCTCGTGCCCCAGGGTGTCTAAGCCCACCCCAGAATCAATATCCCAGTCCTGCAGTGATTTCAGCTCCTACCCAAAAATGCCCAGCCACTGTGCCTACCCTGTATTATTTCAATTCAAAGCCCAGAACCCCGCTCTCAGCAATAGAGTTCTTTTACAATTTTCAGACACAATCCCAGCCCCACAGTCCATTTGCCAGCCCCACAGTGACTTTGCCCCCAGCCCCACAGGTGCCGTCGCAGACCGAGAACATATCACTGCATTGCCGGGATTTTCAGGCGCAATGTTAGAGCCCCCACGTGCGCACTACACATCCTGTTCTAGTTTCAGTCACAAGCCCAGCCCCAGCATCCATGTCAGAGGCATAAAAGGGATGTGGCAGCAAGAACCCCACAGTCCCTGTGCCAGCCCTTCGGATCCTATGGAGTGTGCAGCCCCCTTTCCCAGCCCTGCAGTGATTACAGCAGCCGCCCTACAAATCCCCTTTCCCAGCCCCAGTGATTTCAGCTCTTCACCCACAAGCTTTATTTAACTGCCAGCTCTCTTCGTTAGCTCCAGCTGTGCCTTTCTCCATCTTCAGCGTGCAGGATCTTGGCCTTGGCTGCAGCTCTGCAACACTTCAGCTCGTGCCCCAGGGTGTCTAAGCCCACCCCAGAATCAATATCCCAGTTCTGAAGTGATTTCAGCTGCCACCCACCAATGCCCAGCCACTGTGCCTACGCTGTATTATTTCAATTCAAAGCCCAGAACCCCGCTCTCAGCAATAGAATTCTTTTTCCATTTTCAGACACAATCCCAGCCCCACAGTGACTTTGCCCCCAGCCCCTCAGGTGCCGTCGCAGACCGAGAACATATCACTGCATTGCCAGGATTTTCAGGCGCAATCTTAGAGCCCCCACGTGCGCACTACACATCCTGTTCTAGTTTCAGTCACAAGCCCAGCCCCAGCATCCATGTCAGAGGCATAAAAGGGATGTGGCAGCAAGAACCCCACAGTCCCTGTGCCAGCCCTTCGGATCCTATGGAGTATGCAGCCCCCTTTCCCAGCCCTGCAGTGATTAGAGCAGCCGCCCTACAAATCCCCTTTCCCAGCCCCAGTGATTTCAGCTCTTCACCCACAAGCTTTATTTAACTGCCAGCTCTCTTCGTTAGCTCCAGCTGTGCCTTTCTCCATCTTCAGCGTGCAGGATCTTGGCCTTGGCTGCAGCTCTGCAACACTTCAGCTCGTGCCCCAGGGTGTCTAAGCCCACCCCAGAATCAATATCCCAGTCCTGCAGTGATTTCAGCTCCTACCCAAAAATGCCCAGCCACTGTGCCTACCCTGTATTATTTCAATTCAAAGCCCAGAACCCCGCTCTCAGCAATAGAGTTCTTTTACAATTTTCAGACACAATCCCAGCCCCACAGTGACTTTGCCCCCAGCCCCACAGGTGCCGTCGCAGACCGAGAACATATCCCTGCATTGCCAGGATTTTCAGGCGCAATGTTAGAGCCCCCACGTGCGCACTACACATCCTGTTCTAGTTTCAGTCACAAGCCCAGCCCCAGCATCCATGTCACAGGCATAAAGGGATGTGGCAGCAAGAACCCCACAGTCCCTGTGCCAGCCCTTTGGATCCTATGGAGTATGCAGCCCCCTTTCCCAGCCCTGCAGTGATTAGAGCAGCCGCCCTACAAATCCCCTTTCCCAGCCCCAGTGATTTCAGCTCTTCACCCACAAGCTTTATTTAACTGCCAGCTCTCTTCGTTAGCCTCAGCTGTGCCTTTCTCCATCTTCAGCGTGCAGGATCTTGGCCTTGGCTGCAGCTCTGCAACACTTCAGCTCGTGCCCCAGGGTGTCTAAGCCCACCCCAGAATCAATATCCCAGTCCTGCAGTGATTTCAGCTCCTACCCAAAAATGCCCAGCCACTGTGCCTACCCTGTATTATTTCAATTCAAAGCCCAGAACCCCGCTCTCAGCAATAGAGTTCTTTTACAATTTTCAGACACAATCCCAGCCCCACAGTCCATTTGCCAGCCCCACAGTGACTTTGCCCCCAGCCCCACAGGTGCCGTCGCAGACCGAGAACATATCACTGCATTGCCGGGATTTTCAGGCGCAATGTTAGAGCCCCCACGTGCGCACTACACATCCTGTTCTAGTTTCAGTCACAAGCCCAGCCCCAGCATCCATGTCAGAGGCATAAAAGGGATGTGGCAGCAAGAACCCCACAGTCCCTGTGCCAGCCCTTCGGATCCTATGGAGTGTGCAGCCCCCTTTCCCAGCCCTGCAGTGATTACAGCAGCCGCCCTACAAATCCCCTTTCCCAGCCCCAGTGATTTCAGCTCTTCACCCACAAGCTTTATTTAACTGCCAGCTCTCTTCGTTAGCTCCAGCTGTGCCTTTCTCCATCTTCAGCGTGCAGGATCTTGGCCTTGGCTGCAGCTCTGCAACACTTCAGCTCGTGCCCCAGGGTGTCTAAGCCCACCCCAGAATCAATATCCCAGTTCTGAAGTGATTTCAGCTGCCACCCACCAATGCCCAGCCACTGTGCCTACGCTGTATTATTTCAATTCAAAGCCCAGAACCCCGCTCTCAGCAATAGAATTCTTTTTCCATTTTCAGACACAATCCCAGCCCCACAGTGACTTTGCCCCCAGCCCCTCAGGTGCCGTCGCAGACCGAGAACATATCACTGCATTGCCAGGATTTTCAGGCGCAATCTTAGAGCCCCCACGTGCGCACTACACATCCTGTTCTAGTTTCAGTCACAAGCCCAGCCCCAGCATCCATGTCAGAGGCATAAAAGGGATGTGGCAGCAAGAACCCCACAGTCCCTGTGCCAGCCCTTCGGATCCTATGGAGTATGCAGCCCCCTTTCCCAGCCCTGCAGTGATTAGAGCAGCCGCCCTACAAATCCCCTTTCCCAGCCCCAGTGATTTCAGCTCTTCACCCACAAGCTTTATTTAACTGCCAGCTCTCTTTGTTAGCTCCAGCTGTGCCTTTCTCCATCTTCAGCGTGCAGGATCTTGGCCTTGGCTGCAGCTCTGCAACACTTCAGCTCGTGCCCCAGGGTGTCTAAGCCCACCCCAGAATCAATATCCCAGTCCTGCAGTGATTTCAGCTCCTACCCAAAAATGCCCAGCCACTGTGCCTACCCTGTATTATTTCAATTCAAAGCCCAGAACCCCGCTCTCAGCAATAGAGTTCTTTTACAATTTTCAGACACAATCCCAGCCTCACAGTGACTTTGCCCCCAGCCCCACAGTGACTTTGCCCCCAGGCCCATAGGTGCCATCGCAGACCGAGAACATATCACTGCATTGCCAGGATTTTCAGGCGCAATGTTAGAGCCCCCACGTGCGCACTACACATCCTGTTCTAGTTTCAGTCACAAGCCCAGCCCCAGCATCCATGTCAGAGGCATAAAAGGGATGTGGCAGCAAGAACCCCACAGTCCCTGTGCCAGCCCTTCGGATCCTATGGAGTGTGCAGCCCCCTTTCGCAGCCCTGCAGTGATTACAGCAGCCGCCCTACAAATCCCCTTTCCCAGCCCCAGTGATTTCAGCTCTTCACCCACAAGCTTTATTTAACTGCCAGCTCTCTTCGTTAGCTCCAGCTGTGCCTTTCTCCATCTTCAGCGTGCAGGATCTTGGCCTTGGCTGCAGCTCTGCAACACTTCAGCTCGTGCCCCAGGGTGTCTAAGCCCACCCCAGAATCAATATCCCAGTTCTGAAGTGATTTCAGCTGCCACCCACCAATGCCCAGCCACTGTGCCTACGCTGTATTATTTCAATTCAAAGCCCAGAACCCCGCTCTCAGCAATAGAATTCTTTTTCCATTTTCAGACACAATCCCAGCCCCACAGTGACTTTGCCCCCAGGCCCATAGGTGCCGTCGCAGACCGAGAACATATCACTGCATTGCCAGGATTTTCAGGCGCAATCTTAGAGCCCCCACGTGCGCACTACACATCCTGTTCTAGTTTCAGTCACAAGCCCAGCCCCAGCATCCATGTCACAGGCATAAAGGGATGTGGCAGCAAGAACCCCACAGTCCCTGTGCCAGCCCTTCGGATCCTATGGAGTATGCAGCCCCCTTTCCCAGCCCTGCAGTGATTACAGCAGCTGCCCTACAAATCCCCTTTCCCAGCCCCAGTGATTTCAGCTCTTCACCCACAAGCTTTATTTAACTGCCAGCTCTCTTCTTTAGCTCCAGCTGTGCCTTTCTCCATCTTCAGCGTGCAGGATCTTGGCCTTGGCTGCAGCTCTGCAACACTTCAGCTCGTGCCCCAGAGTGTCTAAGCCCACCCCAGAATCAATATCCCAGTCCTGCAGTGATTTCAGCTCCTACCCAAAAATGCCCAGCCACTGTGCCTACCCTGTATTATTTCAATTCAAAGCCCAGAACCCCGCTCTCAGCAATAGAGTTCTTTTACAATTTTCAGACACAATCCCAGCCCCACAGTCCATTTGCCAGCCCCACAGTGACTTTGCCCCCAGCCCCACAGGTGCCGTCGCAGACCGAGAACATATCACTGCATTGCCGGGATTTTCAGGCGCAATGTTAGAGCCCCCACGTGCGCACTACACATCCTGTTCTAGTTTCAGTCACAAGCCCAGCCCCAGCATCCATGTCAGAGGCATAAAAGGGATGTGGCAGCAAGAACCCCACAGTCCCTGTGCCAGCCCTTCGGATCCTATGGAGTGTGCAGCCCCCTTTCCCAGCCCTGCAGTGATTAGAGCAGCCGCCCTACAAATCCCCTTTCCCAGCCCCAGTGATTTCAGCTCTTCACCCACAAGCTTTATTTAACTGCCAGCTCTCTTCGTTAGCTCCAGCTGTGCCTTTCTCCATCTTCAGCGTGCAGGATCTTGGCCTTGGCTGCAGCTCTGCAACACTTCAGCTCGTGCCCCAGGGTGTCTAAGCCCACCCCAGAATCAATATCCCAGTCCTGCAGTGATTTCAGCTCCTACCCAAAAATGCCCAGCCACTGTGCCTACCCTGTATTATTTCAATTCAAAGCCCAGAACCCCGCTCTCAGCAATAGAGTTCTTTTACAATTTTCAGACACAATCCCAGCCCCACAGTGACTTTGCCCCCAGCCCCACAGTGACTTTGCCCCCAGCCCCACAGGTGCCGTCGCAGACCGAGAACATATCACTGCATTGCTGGGATTTTCAGGCGCAATCTTAGAGCCCCCACGTGCGCACTACGCATCCTGTTATAGTTTCAGTCACAAGCCCAGCCCCAGCATCCATGTCAGAGGCATAAAAGGGATGTGGCAGCAAGAACCCCACAGTCCCTGTGCCAGCCCTTCGGATCCTATGGAGTGTGCAGCCCCCTTTCCCAGCCCTGCAGTGATTACAGCAGCCGCCCTACAAATCCCCTTTCCCAGCCCCAGTGATTTCAGCTCTTCACCCACAAGCTTTATTTAACTGCCAGCTCTCTTCGTTAGCTCCAGCTGTGCCTTTCTCCATCTTCAGCGTGCAGGATCTTGGCCTTGGCTGCAGCTCTGCAACACTTCAGCTCGTGCCCCAGGGTGTCTAAGCCCACGCCAGAATCAATATCCCAGTTCTGAAGTGATTTCAGCTGCCACCCACCAATGCCCAGCCACTGTGCCTACGCTGTATTATTTCAATTCAAAGCCCAGAACCCCGCTCTCAGCAATAGAATTCTTTTTCCATTTTCAGACACAATCCCAGCCCCACAGTGACTTTGCCCCCAGCCCCACAGGTGCCGTCGCAGACCGAGAACATATCCCTGCATTGCCAGGATTTTCAGGCGCAATGTTAGAGCCCCCACGTGCGCACTACACATCCTGTTCTAGTTTCAGTCACAAGCCCAGCCCCAGCATCCATGTCACAGGCATAAAGGGATGTGGCAGCAAGAACCCCACAGTCCCTGTGCCAGCCCTTTGGATCCTATGGAGTATGCAGCCCCCTTTCCCAGCCCTGCAGTGATTACAGCAGCCGCCCTACAAATCCCCTTTCCCAGCCCCAGTGATTTCAGCTCTTCACCCACAAGCTTTATTTAACTGCCAGCTCTCTTCGTTAGCCTCAGCTGTGCCTTTCTCCATCTTCAGCGTGCAGGATCTTGGCCTTGGCTGCAGCTCTGCAACACTTCAGCTCGTGCCCCAGAGTGTCTAAGCCCACCCCAGAATCAATATCCCAGTCCTGCAGTGATTTCAGCTCCTACCCAAAAATGCCCAGCCACTGTGCCTACCCTGTATTATTTCAATTCAAAGCCCAGAACCCCGCTCTCAGCAATAGAGTTCTTTTACAATTTTCAGACACAATCCCAGCCCCACAGTCCATTTGCCAGCCCCACAGTGACTTTGCCCCCAGCCCCACAGGTGCCGTCGCAGACCGAGAACATATCACTGCATTGCCGGGATTTTCAGGCGCAATGTTAGAGCCCCCACGTGCGCACTACACATCCTGTTCTAGTTTCAGTCACAAGCCCAGCCCCAGCATCCATGTCAGAGGCATAAAAGGGATGTGGCAGCAAGAACCCCACAGTCCCTGTGCCAGCCCTTCGGATCCTATGGAGTGTGCAGCCCCCTTTCCCAGCCCTGCAGTGATTACAGCAGCCGCCCTACAAATCCCCTTTCCCAGCCCCAGTGATTTCAGCTCTTCACCCACAAGCTTTATTTAACTGCCAGCTCTCTTCGTTAGCTCCAGCTGTGCCTTTCTCCATCTTCAGCGTGCAGGATCTTGGCCTTGGCTGCAGCTCTGCAACACTTCAGCTCGTGCCCCAGGGTGTCTAAGCCCACCCCAGAATCAATATCCCAGTTCTGAAGTGATTTCAGCTGCCACCCACCAATGCCCAGCCACTGTGCCTACGCTGTATTATTTCAATTCAAAGCCCAGAACCCCGCTCTCAGCAATAGAATTCTTTTTCCATTTTCAGACACAATCCCAGCCCCACAGTGACTTTGCCCCCAGCCCCTCAGGTGCCGTCGCAGACCGAGAACATATCACTGCATTGCCAGGATTTTCAGGCGCAATGTTAGAGCCCCCACGTGCGCACTACACATCCTGTTCTAGTTTCAGTCACAAGCCCAGCCCCAGCATCCATGTCACAGGCATAAAGGGATGTGGCAGCAAGAACCCCACAGTCCCTGTGCCAGCCCTTTGGATCCTATGGAGTATGCAGCCCCCTTTCCCAGCCCTGCAGTGATTAGAGCAGCCGCCCTACAAATCCCCTTTCCCAGCCCCAGTGATTTCAGCTCTTCACCCACAAGCTTTATTTAACTGCCAGCTCTCTTCGTTAGCTCCAGCTGTGCCTTTCTCCATCTTCAGCGTGCAGGATCTTGGCCTTGGCTGCAGCTCTGCAACACTTCAGCTCGTGCCCCAGGGTGTCTAAGCCCACCCCAGAATCAATATCCCAGTCCTGCAGTGATTTCAGCTCCTACCCAAAAATGCCCAGCCACTGTGCCTACCCTGTATTATTTCAATTCAAAGCCCAGAACCCCGCTCTCAGCAATAGAGTTCTTTTACAATTTTCAGACACAATCCCAGCCTCACAGTGACTTTGCCCCCAGCCCCACAGTGACTTTGCCCCCAGGCCCATAGGTGCCATCGCAGACCGAGAACATATCACTGCATTGCCAGGATTTTCAGGCGCAATGTTAGAGCCCCCACGTGCGCACTACACATCCTGTTCTAGTTTCAGTCACAAGCCCAGCCCCAGCATCCATGTCAGAGGCATAAAAGGGATGTGGCAGCAAGAACCCCACAGTCCCTGTGCCAGCCCTTCGGATCCTATGGAGTGTGCAGCCCCCTTTCGCAGCCCTGCAGTGATTACAGCAGCCGCCCTACAAATCCCCTTTCCCAGCCCCAGTGATTTCAGCTCTTCACCCACAAGCTTTATTTAACTGCCAGCTCTCTTCGTTAGCTCCAGCTGTGCCTTTCTCCATCTTCAGCGTGCAGGATCTTGGCCTTGGCTGCAGCTCTGCAACACTTCAGCTCGTGCCCCAGGGTGTCTAAGCCCACCCCAGAATCAATATCCCAGTTCTGAAGTGATTTCAGCTGCCACCCACCAATGCCCAGCCACTGTGCCTACGCTGTATTATTTCAATTCAAAGCCCAGAACCCCGCTCTCAGCAATAGAATTCTTTTTCCATTTTCAGACACAATCCCAGCCCCACAGTGACTTTGCCCCCAGGCCCATAGGTGCCGTCGCAGACCGAGAACATATCACTGCATTGCCAGGATTTTCAGGCGCAATCTTAGAGCCCCCACGTGCGCACTACACATCCTGTTCTAGTTTCAGTCACAAGCCCAGCCCCAGCATCCATGTCACAGGCATAAAGGGATGTGGCAGCAAGAACCCCACAGTCCCTGTGCCAGCCCTTCGGATCCTATGGAGTATGCAGCCCCCTTTCCCAGCCCTGCAGTGATTACAGCAGCTGCCCTACAAATCCCCTTTCCCAGCCCCAGTGATTTCAGCTCTTCACCCACAAGCTTTATTTAACTGCCAGCTCTCTTCTTTAGCTCCAGCTGTGCCTTTCTCCATCTTCAGCGTGCAGGATCTTGGCCTTGGCTGCAGCTCTGCAACACTTCAGCTCGTGCCCCAGAGTGTCTAAGCCCACCCCAGAATCAATATCCCAGTCCTGCAGTGATTTCAGCTCCTACCCAAAAATGCCCAGCCACTGTGCCTACCCTGTATTATTTCAATTCAAAGCCCAGAACCCCGCTCTCAGCAATAGAGTTCTTTTACAATTTTCAGACACAATCCCAGCCCCACAGTCCATTTGCCAGCCCCACAGTGACTTTGCCCCCAGCCCCACAGGTGCCGTCGCAGACCGAGAACATATCACTGCATTGCCGGGATTTTCAGGCGCAATGTTAGAGCCCCCACGTGCGCACTACACATCCTGTTCTAGTTTCAGTCACAAGCCCAGCCCCAGCATCCATGTCAGAGGCATAAAAGGGATGTGGCAGCAAGAACCCCACAGTCCCTGTGCCAGCCCTTCGGATCCTATGGAGTGTGCAGCCCCCTTTCCCAGCCCTGCAGTGATTACAGCAGCCGCCCTACAAATCCCCTTTCCCAGCCCCAGTGATTTCAGCTCTTCACCCACAAGCTTTATTTAACTGCCAGCTCTCTTCGTTAGCTCCAGCTGTGCCTTTCTCCATCTTCAGCGTGCAGGATCTTGGCCTTGGCTGCAGCTCTGCAACACTTCAGCTCGTGCCCCAGGGTGTCTAAGCCCACCCCAGAATCAATATCCCAGTTCTGAAGTGATTTCAGCTGCCACCCACCAATGCCCAGCCACTGTGCCTACGCTGTATTATTTCAATTCAAAGCCCAGAACCCCGCTCTCAGCAATAGAATTCTTTTTCCATTTTCAGACACAATCCCAGCCCCACAGTGACTTTGCCCCCAGCCCCTCAGGTGCCGTCGCAGACCGAGAACATATCACTGCATTGCCAGGATTTTCAGGCGCAATGTTAGAGCCCCCACGTGCGCACTACACATCCTGTTCTAGTTTCAGTCACAAGCCCAGCCCCAGCATCCATGTCACAGGCATAAAGGGATGTGGCAGCAAGAACCCCACAGTCCCTGTGCCAGCCCTTTGGATCCTATGGAGTATGCAGCCCCCTTTCCCAGCCCTGCAGTGATTAGAGCAGCCGCCCTACAAATCCCCTTTCCCAGCCCCAGTGATTTCAGCTCTTCACCCACAAGCTTTATTTAACTGCCAGCTCTCTTTGTTAGCTCCAGCTGTGCCTTTCTCCATCTTCAGCGTGCAGGATCTTGGCCTTGGCTGCAGCTCTGCAACACTTCAGCTCGTGCCCCAGGGTGTCTAAGCCCACCCCAGAATCAATATCCCAGTCCTGCAGTGATTTCAGCTCTTACCCAAAAATGCCCAGCCACTGTGCCTACCCTGTATTATTTCAATTCAAAGCCCAGAACCCCGCTCTCAGCAATAGAGTTCTTTTACAATTTTCAGACACAATCCCAGCCCCACAGTGACTTTGCCCCCAGCCCCACAGTGACTTTGCCCCCAGCCCCACAGGTGCCGTCGCAGACCGAGAACATATCACTGCATTGCCAGGATTTTCAGGCGCAATCTTAGAGCCCCCACGTGCGCACTACACATCCTGTTCTAGTTTCAGTCACAAGCCCAGCCCCAGCATCCATGTCAGAGGCATAAAAGGGATGTGGCAGCAAGAACCCCACAGTCCCTGTGCCAGCCCTTCGGATCCTATGGAGTGTGCAGCCCCCTTTCGCAGCCCTGCAGTGATTACAGCAGCCGCCCTACAAATCCCCTTTCCCAGCCCCAGTGATTTCAGCTCTTCACCCACAAGCTTTATTTAACTGCCAGCTCTCTTCGTTAGCTCCAGCTGTGCCTTTCTCCATCTTCAGCGTGCAGGATCTTGGCCTTGGCTGCAGCTCTGCAACACTTCAGCTCGTGCCCCAGGGTGTCTAAGCCCACCCCAGAATCAATATCCCAGTCCTGCAGTGATTTCAGCTCCTACCCAAAAATGCCCAGCCACTGTGCCTACCCTGTATTATTTCAATTCAAAGCCCAGAACCCCGCTCTCAGCAATAGAGTTCTTTTACAATTTTCAGACACAATCCCAGCCCCACAGTGACTTTGCCCCCAGCCCCACAGGTGCCGTCGCAGACCGAGAACATATCACTGCATTGCCAGGATTTTCAGGCGCAATGTTAGAGCCCCCACGTGCGCACTACACATCCTGTTCTAGTTTCAGTCACAAGCCCAGCCCCAGCATCCATGTCAGAGGCATAAAGGGATGTGGCAGCAAGAACCCCACAGTCCCTGTGCCAGCCCTTCGGATCCTATGGAGTGTGCAGCCCCCTTTCCCAGCCCTGCAGTGATTAGAGCAGCCGCCCTACAAATCCCCTTTCCCAGCCCCAGTGATTTCAGCTCTTCACCCACAAGCTTTATTTAACTGCCAGCTCTCTTCGTTAGCTCCAGCTGTGCCTTTCTCCATCTTCAGCGTGCAGGATCTTGGCCTTGGCTGCAGCTCTGCAACACTTCAGCTCGTGCCCCAGGGTGTCTAAGCCCACCCCAGAATCAATATCCCAGTTCTGAAGTGATTTCAGCTGCCACCCACCAATGCCCAGCCACTGTGCCTACGCTGTATTATTTCAATTCAAAGCCCAGAACCCCGCTCTCAGCAATAGAATTCTTTTTCCATTTTCAGACACAATCCCAGCCCCACAGTGACTTTGCCCCCAGCCCCTCAGGTGCCGTCGCAGACCGAGAACATATCACTGCATTGCCAGGATTTTCAGGCGCAATCTTAGAGCCCCCACGTGCGCACTACACATCCTGTTCTAGTTTCAGTCACAAGCCCAGCCCCAGCATCCATGTCAGAGGCATAAAAGGGATGTGGCAGCAAGAACCCCACAGTCCCTGTGCCAGCCCTTTGGATCCTATGGAGTATGCAGCCCCCTTTCCCAGCCCTGCAGTGATTAGAGCAGCCGCCCTACAAATCCCCTTTCCCAGCCCCAGTGATTTCAGCTCTTCACCCACAAGCTTTATTTAACTGCCAGCTCTCTTCGTTAGCTCCAGCTGTGCCTTTCTCCATCTTCAGCGTGCAGGATCTTGGCCTTGGCTGCAGCTCTGCAACACTTCAGCTCGTGCCCCAGGGTGTCTAAGCCCACCCCAGAATCAATATCCCAGTTCTGAAGTGATTTCAGCTCCTACCCAAAAATGCCCAGCCACTGTGCCTACCCTGTATTATTTCAATTCAAAGCCCAGAACCCCGCTCTCAGCAATAGAGTTCTTTTACAATTTTCAGACACAATCCCAGCCCCACAGTGACTTTGCCCCCAGCCCCACAGGTGCCGTCGCAGACCGAGAACATATCACTGCATTGCCGGGATTTTCAGGCGCAATGTTAGAGCCCCCACGTGCGCACTACACATCCTGTTCTAGTTTCAGTCACAAGCCCAGCCCCAGCATCCATGTCAGAGGCATAAAAGGGATGTGGCAGCAAGAACCCCACAGTCCCTGTGCCAGCCCTTCGGATCCTATGGAGTATGCAGCCCCCTTTCCCAGCCCTGCAGTGATTACAGCAGCCGCCCTACAAATCCCCTTTCCCAGCCCCAGTGATTTCAGCTCTTCACCCACAAGCTTTATTTAACTGCCAGCTCTCTTCGTTAGCTCCAGCTGTGCCTTTCTCCATCTTCAGCGTGCAGGATCTTGGCCTTGGCTGCAGCTCTGCAACACTTCAGCTCGTGCCCCAGGGTGTCTAAGCCCACCCCAGAATCAATATCCCAGTTCTGAAGTGATTTCAGCTGCCACCCACCAATGCCCAGCCACTGTGCCTACGCTGTATTATTTCAATTCAAAGCCTAGAACCCCGCTCTCAGCAATAGAATTCTTTTTCCATTTTCAGACACAATCCCAGCCCCACAGTGACTTTGCCCCCAGCCCCTCAGGTGCCGTCGCAGACCGAGAACATATCACTGCATTGCCAGGATTTTCAGGCGCAATCTTAGAGCCCCCACGTGCGCACTACACATCCTGTTCTAGTTTCAGTCACAAGCCCAGCCCCAGCATCCATGTCACAGGCATAAAGGGATGTGGCAGCAAGAACCCCACAGTCCCTGTGCCAGCCCTTTGGATCCTATGGAGTATGCAGCCCCCTTTCCCAGCCCTGCAGTGATTACAGCAGCCGCCCTACAAATCCCCTTTCCCAGCCCCAGTGATTTCAGCTCTTCACCCACAAGCTTTATTTAACTGCCAGCTCTCTTCGTTAGCCTCAGCTGTGCCTTTCTCCATCTTCAGCGTGCAGGATCTTGGCCTTGGCTGCAGCTCTGCAACACTTCAGCTCGTGCCCCAGAGTGTCTAAGCCCACCCCAGAATCAATATCCCAGTCCTGCAGTGATTTCAGCTCCTACCCAAAAATGCCCAGCCACTGTGCCTACCCTGTATTATTTCAATTCAAAGCCCAGAACCCCGCTCTCAGCAATAGAGTTCTTTTACAATTTTCAGACACAATCCCAGCCTCACAGTGACTTTGCCCCCAGCCCCACAGTGACTTTGCCCCCAGGCCCATAGGTGCCATCGCAGACCGAGAACATATCACTGCATTGCCAGGATTTTCAGGCGCAATGTTAGAGCCCCCACGTGCGCACTACACATCCTGTTCTAGTTTCAGTCACAAGCCCAGCCCCAGCATCCATGTCAGAGGCATAAAAGGGATGTGGCAGCAAGAACCCCACAGTCCCTGTGCCAGCCCTTCGGATCCTATGGAGTGTGCAGCCCCCTTTCGCAGCCCTGCAGTGATTACAGCAGCCGCCCTACAAATCCCCTTTCCCAGCCCCAGTGATTTCAGCTCTTCACCCACAAGCTTTATTTAACTGCCAGCTCTCTTCGTTAGCTCCAGCTGTGCCTTTCTCCATCTTCAGCGTGCAGGATCTTGGCCTTGGCTGCAGCTCTGCAACACTTCAGCTCGTGCCCCAGGGTGTCTAAGCCCACCCCAGAATCAATATCCCAGTTCTGAAGTGATTTCAGCTGCCACCCACCAATGCCCAGCCACTGTGCCTACGCTGTATTATTTCAATTCAAAGCCCAGAACCCCGCTCTCAGCAATAGAATTCTTTTTCCATTTTCAGACACAATCCCAGCCCCACAGTGACTTTGCCCCCAGGCCCATAGGTGCCGTCGCAGACCGAGAACATATCACTGCATTGCCAGGATTTTCAGGCGCAATCTTAGAGCCCCCACGTGCGCACTACACATCCTGTTCTAGTTTCAGTCACAAGCCCAGCCCCAGCATCCATGTCACAGGCATAAAGGGATGTGGCAGCAAGAACCCCACAGTCCCTGTGCCAGCCCTTCGGATCCTATGGAGTATGCAGCCCCCTTTCCCAGCCCTGCAGTGATTACAGCAGCCGCCCTACAAATCCCCTTTCCCAGCCCCAGTGATTTCAGCTCTTCACCCACAAGCTTTATTTAACTGCCAGCTCTCTTCTTTAGCTCCAGCTGTGCCTTTCTCCACCTTCAGCGTGCAGGATCTTGGCCTTGGCTGCAGCTCTGCAACACTTCAGCTCGTGCCCCAGAGTGTCTAAGCCCACCCCAGAATCAATATCCCAGTCCTGCAGTGATTTCAGCTCCTACCCAAAAATGCCCAGCCACTGTGCCTACCCTGTATTATTTCAATTCAAAGCCCAGAACCCCGCTCTCAGCAATAGAGTTCTTTTACAATTTTCAGACACAATCCCAGCCCCACAGTCCATTTGCCAGCCCCACAGTGACTTTGCCCCCAGCCCCACAGGTGCCGTCGCAGACCGAGAACATATCCCTGCATTGCCAGGATTTTCAGGCGCAATGTTAGAGCCCCCACGTGCGCACTACACATCCTGTTCTAGTTTCAGTCACAAGCCCAGCCCCAGCATCCATGTCACAGGCATAAAGGGATGTGGCAGCAAGAACCCCACAGTCCCTGTGCCAGCCCTTCGGATCCTATGGAGTGTGCAGCCCCCTTTCGCAGCCCTGCAGTGATTACAGCAGCCGCCCTACAAATCCCCTTTCCCAGCCCCAGTGATTTCAGCTCTTCACCCACAAGCTTTATTTAACTGCCAGCTCTCTTCGTTAGCTCCAGCTGTGCCTTTCTCCATCTTCAGCGTGCAGGATCTTGGCCTTGGCTGCAGCTCTGCAACACTTCAGCTCGTGCCCCAGGGTGTCTAAGCCCACCCCAGAATCAATATCCCAGTTCTGAAGTGATTTCAGCTGCCACCCACCAATGCCCAGCCACTGTGCCTACGCTGTATTATTTCAATTCAAAGCCCAGAACCCCGCTCTCAGCAATAGAATTCTTTTTCCATTTTCAGACACAATCCCAGCCCCACAGTGACTTTGCCCCCAGCCCCTCAGGTGCCGTCGCAGACCGAGAACATATCACTGCATTGCCAGGATTTTCAGGCGCAATGTTAGAGCCCCCACGTGCGCACTACACATCCTGTTCTAGTTTCAGTCACAAGCCCAGCCCCAGCATCCATGTCACAGGCATAAAGGGATGTGGCAGCAAGAACCCCACAGTCCCTGTGCCAGCCCTTTGGATCCTATGGAGTATGCAGCCCCCTTTCCCAGCCCTGCAGTGATTACAGCAGCCGCCCTACAAATCCCCTTTCCCAGCCCCAGTGATTTCAGCTCTTCACCCACAAGCTTTATTTAACTGCCAGCTCTCTTCGTTAGCCTCAGCTGTGCCTTTCTCCATCTTCAGCATGCAGGATCTTGGCCTTGGCTGCAGCTCTGCAACACTTCAGCTCGTGCCCCAGAGTGTCTAAGCCCACCCCAGAATCAATATCCCAGTCCTGCAGTGATTTCAGCTCCTACCCAAAAATGCCCAGCCACTGTGCCTACCCTGTATTATTTCAATTCAAAGCCCAGAACCCCGCTCTCAGCAATAGAGTTCTTTTACAATTTTCAGACACAATCCCAGCCTCACAGTGACTTTGCCCCCAGCCCCACAGTGACTTTGCCCCCAGGCCCATAGGTGCCATCGCAGACCGAGAACATATCACTGCATTGCCAGGATTTTCAGGCGCAATGTTAGAGCCCCCACGTGCGCACTACACATCCTGTTCTAGTTTCAGTCACAAGCCCAGCCCCAGCATCCATGTCACAGGCATAAAGGGATGTGGCAGCAAGAACCCCACAGTCCCTGTGCCAGCCCTTTGGATCCTATGGAGTATGCAGCCCCCTTTCCCAGCCCTGCAGTGATTACAGCAGCCGCCCTACAAATCCCCTTTCCCAGCCCCAGTGATTTCAGCTCTTCACCCACAAGCTTTATTTAACTGCCAGCTCTCTTCGTTAGCTCCAGCTGTGCCTTTCTCCATCTTCAGCGTGCAGGATCTTGGCCTTGGCTGCAGCTCTGCAACACTTCAGCTCGTGCCCCAGGGTGTCTAAGCCCACCCCAGAATCAATATCCCAGTTCTGAAGTGATTTCAGCTGCCACCCACCAATGCCCAGCCACTGTGCCTACGCTGTATTATTTCAATTCAAAGCCCAGAACCCCGCTCTCAGCAATAGAATTCTTTTTCCATTTTCAGACACAATCCCAGCCCCACAGTGACTTTGCCCCCAGGCCCATAGGTGCCGTCGCAGACCGAGAACATATCACTGCATTGCCAGGATTTTCAGGCGCAATCTTAGAGCCCCCACGTGCGCACTACACATCCTGTTCTAGTTTCAGTCACAAGCCCAGCCCCAGCATCCATGTCACAGGCATAAAGGGATGTGGCAGCAAGAACCCCACAGTCCCTGTGCCAGCCCTTCGGATCCTATGGAGTATGCAGCCCCCTTTCCCAGCCCTGCAGTGATTACAGCAGCTGCCCTACAAATCCCCTTTCCCAGCCCCAGTGATTTCAGCTCTTCACCCACAAGCTTTATTTAACTGCCAGCTCTCTTCTTTAGCTCCAGCTGTGCCTTTCTCCATCTTCAGCGTGCAGGATCTTGGCCTTGGCTGCAGCTCTGCAACACTTCAGCTCGTGCCCCAGAGTGTCTAAGCCCACCCCAGAATCAATATCCCAGTCCTGCAGTGATTTCAGCTCCTACCCAAAAATGCCCAGCCACTGTGCCTACCCTGTATTATTTCAATTCAAAGCCCAGAACCCCGCTCTCAGCAATAGAGTTCTTTTACAATTTTCAGACACAATCCCAGCCCCACAGTGACTTTGCCCCCAGCCCCACAGGTGCCGTCGCAGACCGAGAACATATCACTGCATTGCCGGGATTTTCAGGCGCAATGTTAGAGCCCCCACGTGCGCACTACACATCCTGTTCTAGTTTCAGTCACAAGCCCAGCCCCAGCATCCATGTCAGAGGCATAAAAGGGATGTGGCAGCAAGAACCCCACAGTCCCTGTGCCAGCCCTTCGGATCCTATGGAGTATGCAGCCCCCTTTCCCAGCCCTGCAGTGATTACAGCAGCCGCCCTACAAATCCCCTTTCCCAGCCCCAGTGATTTCAGCTCTTCACCCACAAGCTTTATTTAACTGCCAGCTCTCTTCGTTAGCTCCAGCTGTGCCTTTCTCCATCTTCAGCGTGCAGGATCTTGGCCTTGGCTGCAGCTCTGCAACACTTCAGCTCGTGCCCCAGGGTGTCTAAGCCCACCCCAGAATCAATATCCCAGTTCTGAAGTGATTTCAGCTGCCACCCACCAATGCCCAGCCACTGTGCCTACGCTGTATTATTTCAATTCAAAGCCCAGAACCCCGCTCTCAGCAATAGAGTTCTTTTACAATTTTCAGACACAATCCCAGCCTCACAGTGACTTTGCCCCCAGCCCCACAGTGACTTTGCCCCCAGGCCCATAGGTGCCATCGCAGACCGAGAACATATCACTGCATTGCCAGGATTTTCAGGCGCAATGTTAGAGCCCCCACGTGCGCACTACACATCCTGTTCTACTTTCAGTCACAAGCCCAGCCCCAGCATCCATGTCAGAGGCATAAAAGGGATGTGGCAGCAAGAACCCCACAGTCCCTGTGCCAGCCCTTCGGATCCTATGGAGTGTGCAGCCCCCTTTCGCAGCCCTGCAGTGATTACAGCAGCCGCCCTACAAATCCCCTTTCCCAGCCCCAGTGATTTCAGCTCTTCACCCACAAGCTTTATTTAACTGCCAGCTCTCTTCGTTAGCTCCAGCTGTGCCTTTCTCCATCTTCAGCGTGCAGGATCTTGGCCTTGGCTGCAGCTCTGCAACACTTCAGCTCGTGCCCCAGGGTGTCTAAGCCCACCCCAGAATCAATATCCCAGTTCTGAAGTGATTTCAGCTGCCACCCACCAATGCCCAGCCACTGTGCCTACGCTGTATTATTTCAATTCAAAGCCCAGAACCCCGCTCTCAGCAATAGAATTCTTTTTCCATTTTCAGACACAATCCCAGCCCCACAGTGACTTTGCCCCCAGGCCCATAGGTGCCGTCGCAGACCGAGAACATATCACTGCATTGCCAGGATTTTCAGGCGCAATGTTAGAGCCCCCACGTGCGCACTACACATCCTGTTCTAGTTTCAGTCACAAGCCCAGCCCCAGCATCCATGTCAGAGGCATAAAGGGATGTGGCAGCAAGAACCCCACAGTCCCTGTGCCAGCCCTTCGGATCCTATGGAGTGTGCAGCCCCCTTTCCCAGCCCTGCAGTGATTAGAGCAGCCGCCCTACAAATCCCCTTTCCCAGCCCCAGTGATTTCAGCTCTTCACCCACAAGCTTTATTTAACTGCCAGCTCTCTTCGTTAGCTCCAGCTGTGCCTTTCTCCATCTTCAGCGTGCAGGATCTTGGCCTTGGCTGCAGCTCTGCAACACTTCAGCTCGTGCCCCAGGGTGTCTAAGCCCACCCCAGAATCAATATCCCAGTTCTGAAGTGATTTCAGCTGCCACCCACCAATGCCCAGCCACTGTGCCTACGCTGTATTATTTCAATTCAAAGCCCAGAACCCCGCTCTCAGCAATAGAATTCTTTTTCCATTTTCAGACACAATCCCAGCCCCACAGTGACTTTGCCCCCAGCCCCTCAGGTGCCGTCGCAGACCGAGAACATATCACTGCATTGCCAGGATTTTCAGGCGCAATCTTAGAGCCCCCACGTGCGCACTACACATCCTGTTCTAGTTTCAGTCACAAGCCCAGCCCCAGCATCCATGTCACAGGCATAAAGGGATGTGGCAGCAAGAACCCCACAGTCCCTGTGCCAGCCCTTTGGATCCTATGGAGTATGCAGCCCCCTTTCCCAGCCCTGCAGTGATTAGAGCAGCCGCCCTACAAATCCCCTTTCCCAGCCCCAGTGATTTCAGCTCTTCACCCACAAGCTTTATTTAACTGCCAGCTCTCTTCATTAGCTCCAGCTGTGCCTTTCTCCATCTTCAGCGTGCAGGATCTTGGCCTTGGCTGCAGCTCTGCAACACTTCAGCTCGTGCCCCAGAGTGTCTAAGCCCACCCCAGAATCAATATCCCAGTCCTGCAGTGATTTCAGCTCCTACCCAAAAATGCCCAGCCACTGTGCCTAGCCTGTATCATTTCAATTCAAAGCCCAGAACCCCGCTCTCAGCAATAGAGTTCTTTTACAATTTTCAGACACAATCCCAGCCTCACAGTGACTTTGCCCCCAGCCCCACAGTGACTTTGCCCCCAGGCCCATAGGTGCCATCGCAGACCGAGAACATATCACTGCATTGCCAGGATTTTCAGGCGCAATGTTAGAGCCCCCACGTGCGCACTACACATCCTGTTCTAGTTTCAGTCACAAGCCCAGCCCCAGCATCCATGTCAGAGGCATAAAAGGGATGTGGCAGCAAGAACCCCACAGTCCCTGTGCCAGCCCTTCGGATCCTATGGAGTGTGCAGCCCCCTTTCGCAGCCCTGCAGTGATTACAGCAGCCGCCCTACAAATCCCCTTTCCCAGCCCCAGTGATTTCAGCTCTTCACCCACAAGCTTTATTTAACTGCCAGCTCTCTTCGTTAGCTCCAGCTGTGCCTTTCTCCATCTTCAGCGTGCAGGATCTTGGCCTTGGCTGCAGCTCTGCAACACTTCAGCTCGTGCCCCAGGGTGTCTAAGCCCACCCCAGAATCAATATCCCAGTCCTGAAGTGATTTCAGCTGCCACCCACCAATGCCCAGCCACTGTGCCTACGCTGTATTATTTCAATTCAAAGCCCAGAACCCCGCTCTCAGCAATAGAATTCTTTTTCCATTTTCAGACACAATCCCAGCCCCACAGTGACTTTGCCCCCAGGCCCATAGGTGCCGTCGCAGACCGAGAACATATCACTGCATTGCCAGGATTTTCAGGTGCAATCTTAGAGCCCCCACGTGCGCACTACACATCCTGTTCTAGTTTCAGTCACAAGCCCAGCCCCAGCATCCATGTCACAGGCATAAAGGGATGTGGCAGCAAGAACCCCACAGTCCCTGTGCCAGCCCTTCGGATCCTATGGAGTATGCAGCCCCCTTTCCCAGCCCTGCAGTGATTACAGCAGCTGCCCTACAAATCCCCTTTCCCAGCCCCAGTGATTTCAGCTCTTCACCCACAAGCTTTATTTAACTGCCAGCTCTCTTCTTTAGCTCCAGCTGTGCCTTTCTCCATCTTCAGCGTGCAGGATCTTGGCCTTGGCTGCAGCTCTGCAACACTTCAGCTCGTGCCCCAGAGTGTCTAAGCCCACCCCAGAATCAATATCCCAGTCCTGCAGTGATTTCAGCTCCTACCCAAAAATGCCCAGCCACTGTGCCTACCCTGTATTATTTCAATTCAAAGCCCAGAACCCCGCTCTCAGCAATAGAGTTCTTTTACAATTTTCAGACACAATCCCAGCCCCACAGTGACTTTGCCCCCAGCCCCACAGGTGCCGTCGCAGACCAAGAACATATCACTGCATTGCCGGGATTTTCAGGCGCAATGTTAGAGCCCCCACGTGCGCACTACACATCCTGTTCTAGTTTCAGTCACAAGCCCAGCCCCAGCATCCATGTCAGAGGCATAAAAGGGATGTGGCAGCAAGAACCCCACAGTCCCTGTGCCAGCCCTTCGGATCCTATGGAGTGTGCAGCCCCCTTTCCCAGCCCTGCAGTGATTACAGCAGCCGCCCTACAAATCCCCTTTCCCAGCCCCAGTGATTTCAGCTCTTCACCCACAAGCTTTATTTAACTGCCAGCTCTCTTCGTTAGCTCCAGCTGTGCCTTTCTCCATCTTCAGCGTGCAGGATCTTGGCCTTGGCTGCAGCTCTGCAACACTTCAGCTCGTGCCCCAGGGTGTCTAAGCCCACCCCAGAATCAATATCCCAGTTCTGAAGTGATTTCAGCTGCCACCCACCAATGCCCAGCCACTGTGCCTACGCTGTATTATTTCAATTCAAAGCCCAGAACCCCGCTCTCAGCAATAGAATTCTTTTTCCATTTTCAGACACAATCCCAGCCCCACAGTGACTTTGCCCCCAGCCCCTCAGGTGCCGTCGCAGACCGAGAACATATCACTGCATTGCCAGGATTTTCAGGCGCAATCTTAGAGCCCCCACGTGCGCACTACACATCCTGTTCTAGTTTCAGTCACAAGCCCAGCCCCAGCATCCATGTCAGAGGCATAAAGGGATGTGGCAGCAAGAACCCCACAGTCCCTGTGCCAGCCCTTTGGATCCTATGGAGTATGCAGCCCCCTTTCCCAGCCCTGCAGTGATTAGAGCAGCCGCCCTACAAATCCCCTTTCCCAGCCCCAGTGATTTCAGCTCTTCACCCACAAGCTTTATTTCACTGCCATCTCTTCCGTTTCACTTCCTCCTCAACACCTTCCCAGCAGTGCTACGTAACACTGCTTCTGGCTCTCAGGGCAGGATCTTTGCTTTTGCTTTAGCTCTGTATGGTTTCAGTTCAGCTCTTGAGCCCATATTCCTGCCCCATCCTAACCATCCCTCCCCCAGTAACTGCTCTACACTCTCTATCAGAGCCCTTGAAGCAATTTCAGCTCCAGCCATGCAATTCCCATCCCAGCTCCATATTCCCTATCCCAGCTGCACAGGGGTTTTACCCCGAACCCTACCACATTTCTGTGTCCTCCGGCTCTGCTGCCTCAGCTCCAGCTCCTCAGCTTCCTACTGCCTGCATCTAAAAGCTGCTCCTGCTTCTCACTGCTGCTTGGAGCTGTTGATAAGGGCAGAAATCAGTTACTGTCATAATGTCAATGCCTCTTGCAACTATCCCACCCACCCTAATGGGATCCCAACTTTAGGGACCCTTGAGCCCTGAAGCCAAACATCTACCTTCCCCCACAGCCTGGGTTTCAGCCGAGCACCTCCCCAAAGGCCCCCTCACCTGCCCCAGGCAGCCCCAGGGGCTGGGAATAGCCACCGGGCCCCTGCTCCCACATCCCAATAGGTGCCCTTGTGCTGCTGCGTGGGCCCTGGAACCCTCCGAGCCCCCACATCCTCAGCCTCTGCTTGGTTCCATGGGGCAGGGGCTGGGAACCCCCAGGCATCTCCTGCAGGCCCTGCACTGCAGCTCCATGCCCCTCTCCCAGGGCATTTATCCAACTCCAGCCCCAGCATTTCCACTGCTCCACATTGTTTTGGGCTTGACTCGTGCCAAAGTCCTTATTCCACACCCTGAGCCTTTATGTCTCCGGTGACCTCACAACCCGTGATTCAGCCCCAGCCGCACAACCCTTACTAAATCAAAATCGGAAAAAGAAAACAAACAGAAACAAATTAAACTTAATAAAACGAACAAAACAATGAAGTAATGCAATATAGATAAAATTATTAAGTAAAATCAAAATCAAATAGTAAGAAAGCAAACAACCGGCTTTATTCCCAGTATTCTCAATGTTACTTTAAATCCAGAAAGCGCGAAAGGGCTACTCCCCAGTGACAGCAGCCGGTCCCCCCTGCGCCACGCCAGGCCCCGCACCAGCCTCTGGCCGCCCGAGCCGGGCAGGGCGCGGCGCAAACAACTGGACACCGCCGGCCCCCGGACGCCGCCGCAGGCAGACGCGGGAGTCGCGTGCGTGCTCACCAGCGCTCCTCGGATCGGCAGCCGCGGGGGACCCGTCCCGGCGCAGCGGCGCTCCTCCTCGGAACGCGCTTCCGCAGCTCCCGTCGCCTCCAGCCCCGCCGCCGAACTGACGCCCCCGCCTCCCCCACGCGCGCTACTTATGCCTCAGAGCCGGGCCAGCCAGCCAATCACAACCCGAGGCAGCGCCGGCCCCACCAATCCGAGCCCGCCCATTCCCGCCGCGCTCGGCTCGCGACCACCCCGCGCTCCCCTCACGCGCCGCTCCCGCCGCCGCCATTGCAGGGGCCGGGTCCGCCCGCTCCCCGCCGTCAGCCCGTTTCCCTGGGAGAAATCCCGGCCGGCGCCTGACGGGGAGCTCCCGCCCGCCCTTCCCGGCCCCAGCGCCTGCCGAGGTTGCGGCAGCAGGGATAGCGCTCCGCCGGCTCCCAAAGCGGCGCCGGGAGCGGCGCCTCAAGCGCACGGGGGAGCGGGGCCAGGCTGAGGAGTCGGGCCGCGACTGAGCGGGCCGAAATCGCAGGAACCGCGCCCGGATTGGAAGGGCGGCCGGGATTGGACAGGGCGGAGAAAGGCGGGCCGGGATTGGCGGGGCTCGGGAGCTGCGCGGCCGGGCCCGTGGCAGCATGGGGCGGAGCCCGCGCTGCTCGAAGGGCCCGCGGGCGCCCCGGGTCCCGCTCGGAGACCCCCTGTCCCCTTCTCGGCCCGTGCTCGTGCCCGGCTCCCGGCGAAAAGGGCCCCGCAGAGCCCGAACTGCAGCCGCCCGTCGGCACTCGGGGCAGGGGAGAGGCGCAGCCCGGCATTGGTTCCGGGCGGCAAAGGCGGACTCCGCGCTAGCAGCTCGGATCGGGGAGCGGCGGCGACGCGGCGGGGAGGCGGCTCGGTGGCGGGGAGTGGGGAGGGCGCGCAAAAACAGTGAAGTGCCCGCGTCCCCCTGCCCGCCCTCCGCCTGTTGCGAGCCCGCTGCTCACCCTCTTTCTCCCGACACAGTCGTCGGATGCTATAGAGGGGACAATAATATTGACGTTCACATTCATAGATCAGCTTTTTGCAGCACAAGTATTTCGATATGGTACAACTTACTTTTAACTGCTTTGTATAGTATAATTTTTATAATAAAACCCCTACCTACTACCAAATAGAAAATAAAAATCCCCTTTATTCTAAACTATATTTAATTATTTCTATATTTCTATTTTTGATTTTTACAAGTACTTATCTATCACAACATATTGAGGTACTATATTTCGATATATAATATTTATGACACGTAATGTGTTATAATAAGACACATACAGTAAAATACGCATTACGTACTGTATTGATTCCTATTGTTTTGTAGTATTCATATATCCACACATATTAATTATACATTTCTAGATGGATATTTATATTATATAAACATATAAAATACTCTACAGCAAACAATATAATACCTAATAGTAATGGATAGCATTATTTATGTTACATGTTTAATTTATAGGTTTGCCGTTTATATTTAAAATTGAAGTTTTATATTCCCATTTTCATGTTTATGCATTTGTTTTGTTTCATTAGAGTTCTAGTTAAAACACTGCAGTTATAATCGAATTCCTAAAAATAAAATGCCAAAACAAACAGCATCAAATTCCCACCAGTACCGTCCAACAAATTCAGAAAGGCTCCACCAGCCAGCCAACTACCAGCAAAAAAACCCGCACTACACTCCTTTTACTAGCAGCTCTTATCACGTCACAAAAACGAAGCAAACATTTTAAAAAAGACAGATAGAAACCCACACAGCAAATCACAAAAACCACTAAAAAGAAAAGAAAACGCCAACTAACTTACCATACTCCAAAACCATACAAGAGACCCCCAACGTTTCTAAAAAAAATAATAACCAAAACTCTACCACTACGCTAACTCATAAAGAGAACCCAATGCTCTATAAAATTAACTAAAAAACCCCACCAAATCATTACAGATATTAAAAAATCGGAACCACGAAGAAACAAAAAAATCACCACCAAATAAAATAAATACCTAAAGAGATCCACCATGGAAATGCCCATGTTCCCAAAAATAAAACTAATTAAAAAAACCAACAACCAAATACATCAAACTACAAAAAAAAAAAAATTAAATTAACAACAACAAAATAGGTATTCCTAACTCAAGAAACAAAAATTGCCTCAAACCATCAAAACACAAATACCACCTAGAAAAAAAAAACACGTCGCCAAAAGAGCAATGTAACCACAAACAATATTTCCCAAATTCTCTCCAACAATAAAACATACACGGCAACCAAATAAGCCAAATGAACGAAATCCCTATAATATAATAAACAAGAATGCAATCATCAATATTAAAAAAACCTCACCGATTAACTCCAGGACACTCCCCTCAAGCCCACCAAAACAAATACTACGCACTCGCTCGAATAAAAGCCTCCACAACCGTATTAAAAACCTACCCTCTACTACATGCTACGACCCAGAAAAAACATTGGAAGCCTTTAAAAACACATCCTTTAAAAACATATGAACCGATCAAAAAGAAATCCAACAACACTCCACCCAAAAACAAAAACCGTGCCACGAGCACCCGAAGCAAGAACCGTAACAACCAAGAAGCGCCCGGGGCCCTTCTCCTACAGCGACGCCGATCAAAAGCCACCGATCCCAGGAGCTCCTCAGGAGCGCCTCAAAGCCACCGCAGCGAGGGAGGCTGGAAGATGCGGAGCCGCGCTCCCGGCCCCGGGCGCAGCGCGGCTCCGGCAGGAAAGCGGCTCCTCCGGCAGGCAGAGGCGGCGCCGCGCCGGCAGACCCCCGCCCGCTGCCCCCGGCCCGGCGGGGCCGGCACCGGGCCCGGGGGGCCCCGGCGGCGCCCGAGCCCCGCGCCCGGAGCGGACGGAGCGGCGGCACCGGCCGGCACCGGCCCCGGCCGCCCTCGGCCCGCGGAGCCGCCTCCAGCCCTCCCCTCACTCACAGACACCGCCCCGCTCGCCGCTCGCTCCCGCCCCTCGCCCCTCCCGCCGCTTCGGCCGGGCTCCGGCTGGGGGGCTGCAGTACCGCCCTGTGCCCACAAGGCGGCAGCACTTGTCCAGAGGGTCCGCGACACGATGGCGGCCCGTGGGGACCTTGACGGAGAGAGGCGTTTTTCGCCCATGCCTGTCGGCTCCCGCCAAAAACCCGCACGCTCGCGGTGC
Source organism: Lonchura striata (assembly GCF_050655825.1). NCBI lineage: Eukaryota > Metazoa > Chordata > Aves > Passeriformes > Estrildidae > Lonchura > Lonchura striata. The sequence goes on from NC_140703.1 coordinate 373,051, forward strand.
TGCTGACCCCACAGCCCGTGTGCACGGCACCAGAACCGCCGCGGAAAATCCCGTCGGGGGACGCCGGCGGTGCGCGCAATTCAGGCAGTGTAAAAAACAGACACGGGTCCTCGAATTTCAACGTCCTCGTTTTCGCGCCCTCTCGAGAAGGTCAAGCGAGGCCGCGCCACGCCACTCCCAAGATGGCGGCCGCGGGCGGCGGGCTGCAGTACCGCTCTCTGCCCACACGGCGGCAGCACCGCGCCGTCCCCGCCGGCACGGCCTCGGCAGCGAACGCCCCAAAGCGTCCGCGCGGGAAAGAACGGAACAAAAAGCCTGCCTGCGACCCGACAGGAACCGAAAGAAAAAAGCTTTCCTCTTAAACTGCATTGCAACAGGGTTTGTTTTTATATTTTTCAGATTTATACTCACAGTCGGATTGGTAATGGATACTGATGGAAAATTGTATTTTTATCATTTCTTAGATTTATTCCTATTCTATTTTATTACATTTTATTTTTTATACATATCTTATTAGATTGCTTACATATTTCTATAGTTAGATTTAGATTTCTAAAAGGTTTGTATTGCTTAAAATAAAACCCTGCCTCTATCCAAGTAAAAATCTTTTAAAAAAAACCCTTTATTTAAACTCCATTTAAATGTATCTCTATTTTTCGCATTTATATTCAAATGTATATTTTAAATGTAGATTGAAGTATGATGCTATCTATAGTCTATCTCTTCCTAATACTCATTTTTATTTCTATTTTATATTTTTATAAATACACCTGTAGACATTGATTATATATTTCCATATTTAGAATGATATCAAACTAAAATATATATTCATATCTTTTCCATTAAAGCCCTGCCTCCAACCAAATAAAAACAAAAAAAGCCCTTTCTTTAAACGATTTTCGAATATTTTTATATTTTTTTCATCATTATAGTCACATTTGAACTTCTACTTTATATAGATGTATTTATAAATATATTTTATATATATATAATAAGGTAGCGAGATAGATAAATTATTTTTTAAATTCTATTTCGTACACACTGCTAATACTTATATTTACTTACCTTTGAATTTTCATATAGATCTTAACGTATTTAGGATATATTTCTATACAAAGACTTCTAATTTTATTTTATTTCTAGTCATAATTTTAATAATAAAACCCCTACCTACTACCAAATCGAAAATAAAAATCCCCTTTATTCTAAATTATATTTAAATATTTCTATACTTCTATTTTTGATTTTTACAAGTACTCATATATTCTATCACAACATATTGAGGTACTATATTTCGATATACAGTATTTATGACATGAAATGCGTTATAATAAGACACATACAGTAAAATACGCATTAGGTACTGTATTGATTCCTATTGTTTTGTAATATTCATATATCCACATGTATTAATTATACATTTCTGTATGGACATTTATGTTTATAATCGATATTTATATGCATATAAACATATAAAATACTCCATATCAAACAAGGTTATACCTAATTGTAATGGACAGCATTATTTATGTTACATGTTTAATGTATATGTTTTCCATTTACATTTAAAATTGAAGTTTCATATTCCCATTATCATGTTTATGCATGTGTTCTATTTCATCAGAGTTATAGTTAAAACACTGCAGTTATAATCGAATTCCTAAAAATAAAATGCCAAAACAAACAGCATCAAATTCTCACCAATACCGTCCAAAAAATTCAGAAAGGCTCCACCAGCCAAACAACTACCAGCAAAAAAAAACCCGCACTACACTCCTTTCACTAGCAGCTCTTATCACGTCACAAAAACGAAACAAACATTTTAAAAACCCTATAGACACCCACACAGCAAATCACAAAAACCACTCTAAAGGAAAAAAAAAAAAGCCAACTAACTTACCATACTCCAAACCATACAAGAGACTCCCAACGATTCTAAAAAAAATAATAACCAAAACTCTACCACTATGTTAACTCATAAAGAGAACCCAATGCTCTATAAAATTAACTAAAAAAACCCACCAAATAATTACAGATATAAAAATATGGGAACCACGAAGAAACAAAAAATTCACCCCCCAAATAAAATAAACACCTAAAGAGATCCACCATGGAAATGCCCATGCTCCCAAAAATAAAACCAATAAAAACAACAACCAAACACATCAAACAACAACAAAAAAAATTAAATTAACAACAACAAAATAAGTATTCCTAACTCAAGAAACAAAAATTGCCTCAAACCATCAAAACACAAATACCACCTAGAAAGAAACACGTCGCCAAAAGAGATATGTAACCACAAACAATATCTCCCAAGTTCTCTGCAACAATGAAACATACACGGCAATCAAATAAGCCAAACGAATGAAATCCCTATAGTGTAATAAACAAGAATGCATTCATCAATATTAAAAAAAACCTCACCGATTAACTCCAGGGCACTCCCTCAAGCCCAGCAAAACAAATACTACGCCCTCGCGCTAATAAAAGCCTCCACAACCGAATTGAAAAACGACCCTCTACTCCATGCTCCGACCCATAAAAACCAGTGTAAACCTTTAGAAACGCATCCTTAAAAAACCTAAGAACCGATCAAAAATAAATCCAACAACAACACTCAACCCAAAAACAAAAACCTTGCCATGAGCAGCCGAAGCAAGAACCGTAACAACCAAGAAGTGCCCGGGGCCCTTCTCCTACAGCGACGCCGATCAAAAGCCACCGATCCCAGGAGCTCCTCAGGAGCGTCTCAAAAGCAGCGCAGCGAGGGAGGCTGGAAGATGCGGAGCCGCGCTCCCGGCCCCGGGCGCAGCGCGGCTCCGGCAGGAAAGCGGCTCCTCCGGCAGGCAGAGGCGGCGCCGCGCCGGCAGACCCCCGCCCGCTGCCCCCGGCCCGGCGGGGCCGGCACCGGGCCCGGGGGGCCCCGGCGGCGCCCGAGCCCCGCGCCCGGAGCGGACGGAGCGGCGGCACCGGCCGGCACCGGCCCCGCCCGCGCCGCCTCCCCCGCCCGCCGGCCCGGCCAAAGCTCCGCTCGGCTCCGCACGGCTCGCACCGGCGCGGCTCCGGCGGGCCCGCGGCAGCCCAGCCGCGCCCAGCTCCCCTTCCGCCCCGGCCAGCCCCGGCACTGCCGGCAGGGCTCCGCGCCGGACCCTTCGCTGCCGGGCCGGGGGCAGAAGAAGCGCCCCGAATGCAGCGGCACAGCCCGACCCCCGCCCTGCCAGCGCTGCCACGGCTGCAGCTCCCTTCCTCTGAAGCCCCGACTCTGACGCCACGCTCCGGCGCTCACCTCACCCCAACAAGGGAAAAGAAACGTAGGCTTCCCTTCAATCGCGTCCTCTAGAAGAGAAGAAAAGAAGCGCCTTGCCTCAAACCATGGCAAAAGGGGGCTTTTTACCTCAGTCCAAACCCCTTAAAAGGGGGGACAACAGGACTGCCCCCTCCAATTCAACCTCAGGATGACGAAATTTCAAAGGGAAAGGGGAAAAGTCCCCGTTATAAAAGCACACCGGCTCACCTGCTCGGCTGCTGCTTCTCGGCACAAAGGTTTGTCCCTCAGCTCCTCCTTTGAGCAATGCTTCAGGTGCCCAAGTGTGTATCCAGGGGATTCCCCGGACCCTGTCCGAAGCGCCCACCGTCCTTCCAGGAGACAGCCCCGGGAGCCCCCCAAAAACTCCTCTCCTCCAGCAGCTCCGTGCAAAAGCCAGCAAAGACAAACCCTCGCCCTAAAATAACCTCCCCCCGGCAGGAGCCGCCCCTCCTCCTCATCCTCACAGCTCACACCTGGGGCTGCTCTGAGCCCTCATCATCCTCACATCAGCTCACACCTGCCGCTGTTGCCACCCTCCAACAGCGTCTCTCCATCTCCAGCACACAGCCCACTTCTCACAGACACTGATCCATTGGAAATCTGCTACGGGTGTTGTCTTTTCTTAATCCATCTGGGTACACGATTAAAGCACGTACATGCATTGATGGTCATTGAGAGAAAGCTTTCCCCTGGAGAAAACAGTCCTTTTGCTGGCACACTTTGATACACCTTCGCAAAAAGCAGAATCAGCACCAATTCCTAAGACCCCTGCCGAGGAACTCAGCCCTCCTTGGGACACCCAAAGCAGCAGACCTCGAAAAAGGAGGGGAAAAGTCAAGCTTGGAGGGGAAAAAGAGGATAGAAGTACAGCAGCCTTTAAAAATGCCTGCACGGAGCAATAGTGGGAACCAGTCACATTTCTTCCTTCCTTGCTTTCTGTGATGACATAAATAAGAACTAAGAACACGTTAAACAAAAGGCAGAGCTAGGATTTGACAGGTCTTTATTTTGGCAGGCTGCATGGCAAACGCCTCTTCCAGGACTGCGACACGTTTTGGGGAATAGCTGAGAACGGAGGCAAAAGGTGCCGGGAGCCCTTTCTGTTCCCTTCAGCCCCTTGCTCCGCTGGTTTCAGGGCACTCGCTTGGTTCGTTCCTAGAGAAAAACGCTAGGGCATGATTTTCAAAACTACTGCCCATCCCCAGTCAGAGTTTCCTACATTCGTGGGTACAAATGAGTGGATAGAGAGAGGGCTTCTTTCCAAATGAGTTTAGCCATAGATTCCTGTTCTTTACCAATAGCTATAAAAACGAAACACTTGCCAGATTTTTGGTATTCTACACACACCCCTCCCTGGGAATTTTGGGGCAGCTTTGGGTCCCTCTGCGGGACGGCACCCAGCGTGACCCCCTCCCCTCATTCGCCACCCACCCGCTCTTTTCTTTTTAGTGGTTTTTGTGATTTGCTGTGTGGGTTTCTATCTGTCTTTTTAAAAATATTTGTTTCGTTTTTGTGACGTGATAAGAGCTGCTAGTAAAAGGAGTGTAGTGCGGGTTTTTTTGCTGGTAGTTGGCTGGCTGGTGGAGCCTTTCTGAATTTGTTGGACGGTACTGGTGGGAATTTGATGCTGTTTGTTTTGGCATTTTATTTTTAGGAATTCGATTATAACTGCAGTGTTTTAACTAGAACTCTAATGAAACAAAACAAATGCATAAACATGAAAATGGGAATATAAAACTTCAATTTTAAATATAAACGGCAAACATATAAATTAAACATGTAACATAAATAATGCTATCCATTACTATTAGGTATTATATTGTTTGCTGTAGAGTATTTTATATGTTTATATAATATAAATATCCATCTAGAAATGTATAATTAATATGTGTGGATATATGAATACTACAAAACAATAGGAATCAATACAGTACGTAATGCGTATTTTACTGTATGTGTCTTATTATAACACATTACGTCTCATAAATATTATATATCGAAATATAGTACCTCAATATGTTGTGATAGATAAGTACTTGTAAAAATCAAAAATAGAAATATAGAAATAATTAAATATAGTTTAGAATAAAGGGGATTTTTATTTTCTATTTGGTAGTAGGTAGGGGTTTTATTATAAAAATTATACTATACAAAGCAGTTAAAAGTAAGTTGTACCATATCGAAATACTTGTGCTGCAAAAAGCTGATCTATGAATGTGAACGTCAATATTATTGTCCCCTCTATAGCATCCGACGACTGTGTCGGGAGAAAGAGGGTGAGCAGCGGGCTCGCAACAGGCGGAGGGCGGGCAGGGGGACGCGGCACTTCACTGTTTTTGCGCGCCCTCCCCACTCCCCGCCACCGAGCCGCCTCCCCGCCGCGTCGCCGCCGCTCCCCGATCCGAGCTGCTAGCGCGGAGTCCGCCTTTGCCGCCCGGAACCAATGCCGGGCTGCGCCTCTCCCCTGCCCCGAGTGCCGACGGGCGGCTGCAGTTCGGGCTCTGCGGGGCCCTTTTCGCCGGGAGCCGGGCACGAGCACGGGCCGAGAAGGGGACAGGGGGTCTCCGAGCGGGACCCGGGGCGCCCGCGGGCCCTTCGAGCAGCGCGGGCTCCGCCCCATGCTGCCACGGGCCCGGCCGCGCAGCTCCCGAGCCCCGCCAATCCCGGCCCGCCTTTCTCCGCCCTGTCCAATCCCGGCCGCCCTTCCAATCCGGGCGCGGTTCCTGCGATTTCGGCCCGCTCAGTCGCGGCCCGACTCCTCAGCCTGGCCCCGCTCCCCCGTGCGCTTGAGGCGCCGCTCCCGGCGCCGCTTTGGGAGCCGGCGGAGCGCTATCCCTGCTGCCGCAACCTCGGCAGGCGCTGGGGCCGGGAAGGGCGGGCGGGAGCTCCCCGTCAGGCGCCGGCCGGGATTTCTCCCAGGGAAACGGGCTGACGGCGGGGAGCGGGCGGACCCGGCCCCTGCAATGGCGGCGGCGGGAGCGGCGCGTGAGGGGAGCGCGGGGTGGTCGCGAGCCGAGCGCGGCGGGAATGGGCGGGCTCGGATTGGTGGGGCCGGCGCTGCCTCGGGTTGTGATTGGCTGGCTGGCCCGGCTCTGAGGCATAAGTAGCGTGCGTGGGGGAGGTGGGGGCGTCAGTTCGGCGGCGGGGCTGGAGGCGACGGGAGCTGCGGAAGCGCGTTCCGAGGAGGAGCGCCGCTGCGCCGGGACGGGTCCCCCGCGGCTGCCGATCCGAGGAGCGCTGGTGAGCACGCACGCGACTCCCGCGTCTGCCTGCGGCGGCGTCCGGGGGCCGGCGGTGTCCAGTTGTTTGCGCCGCGCCCTGCCCGGCTCGGGCGGCCAGAGGCTGGTGCGGGGCCTGGCGTGGCGCAGGGGGGACCGGCTGCTGTCACTGGGGAGTAGCCCTTTCGCGCTTTCTGGATTTAAAGTAACATTGAGAATACTGGGAATAAAGCCGGTTGTTTGCTTTCTTACTATTTGATTTTGATTTTACTTAATAATTTTATCTATATTGCATTACTTCATTGTTTTGTTCGTTTTATTAAGTTTAATTTGTTTCTGTTTGTTTTCTTTTTCCGATTTTGATTTAGTAAGGGTTGTGCGGCTGGGGCTGAATCACGGGTTGTGAGGTCACCGGAGACATAAAGGCTCAGGGTGTGGAATAAGGACTTTGGCACGAGTCAAGCCCAAAACAATGTGGAGCAGTGGAAATGCTGGGGCTGGAGTTGGATAAATGCCCTGGGAGAGGGGCATGGAGCCGCAGTGCAGGGCCTGCAGGAGATGCCTGGGGGTTCCCAGCTCCTGCCCCGTGGTACCAAGCAGAGGCTGAGGATGTGGGGGCTCGGAGGGTTCCAGGGCCCACGCAGCAGCACAAGGGCACCTATTGGGATGTGGGAGCAGGGGCCCGGTGGCTATTCCCAGCCCCTGGGGCTGCCTGGGGGAGGTGAGGGGGCCTTTGGGGAGGTGCTCGGCTGAAACCCAGGCTGTGGGGGAAGGTAGATGTTTGGCTTCAGGGCTCAAGGGTCCCTAAAGTTGGGATCCCATTAGGGTGGGTGGGATAGCTGCAAGAGGCATTGACATTATGACAGTAACTGATTTCTGCCCTTATCAACAGCTCCAAGCAGCAGTGAGAAGCAGGAGCAGCTTTTAGATGCAGGCAGTAGGAAGCTGAGGAGCTGGAGCTGAGGCAGCAGAGCCGGAGGACACAGAAATGTGGTAGGGTTCGGGGTAAAACCCCTGTGCAGCTGGGATAGGGAATATGGAGCTGGGATGGGAATTGCATGGCTGGAGCTGAAATTGCTTCAAGGGCTCTGATAGAGAGTGTAGAGCAGTTACTGGGGGAGGGATGGTTAGGATGGGGCAGGAATATGGGCTCAAGAGCTGAACTGAAACCATACAGAGCTAAAGCAAAAGCAAAGATCCTGCCCTGAGAGCCAGAAGCAGTGTTACGTAGCACTGCTGGGAAGGTGTTGAGGAGGAAGTGAAACGGAAGAGATGGCAGTGAAATAAAGCTTGTGGGTGAAGAGCTGAAATCACTGGGGCTGGGAAAGGGGATTTGTAGGGCGGCTGCTGTAATCACTGCAGGGCTGCGAAAGGGGGCTGCACACTCCATAGGATCTGAAGGGCTGGCACAGGGACTGTGGGGTTCTTGCTGCCACATCCCTTTTATGCCTCTGACATGGATGCTGGGGCTGGGCTTGTGACTGAAACTGGATCAGGATGTTTGGTATATATATATTTTTTAATTGTGTAACCAGATGGATTAAGGAAATTGGACACCCGTAGTAGATTTCTGTTGGATCTGTGTCTGTGAGAACTGGGATGCGTGCTGGAGATGGAGAGACGCTGTTGGAGAGTGGCAACAGCGGCAGGTGTGAGCTGTGAGGATGTGGAGGGCTCACAGCAGCCCCAGGTGTGAGCTGTGAGGATGATGAGGAGGGGGCGGCTCCTTCGGTGGCTGATTTAGGGGGTTTTCCTCACATCTCTTTTGCACGGAGCTGCTGGAGGAGAGGAGTTTTTGGGGGGCTCCCGGGGCTGTCTCCTGGAAGGACGGTGAGCGCTTCGGACAGGGTCCGGGGGATCACCTGGATCCCCACCTGGATCCCCACCTGGATACGTGGAGCATTGCTCAAAGGAGGGGCCGAGGGACAAATCTTTGTGTCGAGAAGCAGCAGCCGAGCAGGTGAGCCGGTGCGCCTTTGTAGCGGGGATTTTTCCCCTTTCCCTTTGAAATTTCGTCATCCTGAGGTTGAATTGGAGGGGGCAGTCCTGTTGTCCCCCCTTTTAAGGGGTTTGGACTGAGGTAAAAAGCCCCCTTTTGCCATGGTTTGAGGCAAGGCGCTTCTTTTCTTCTCTTCTAGAGGACGCGATTGAAGGGAAGCCTACGTTTCTTTTCCCTTGTTGGGGTGAGGTGAGCGCCGGAGCGTGGCGTCAGAGTCGGGGCTTCAGAGGAAGGGAGCTGCAGCCGTGGCAGCGCTGGCAGGGCGGGGGTCGGGCTGTGCCGCTGCATTCGGGGCGCTTCTTCTGCCCCCGGCCCGGCAGCGAAGGGTGCGGCGCGGAGCCCTGCCGGCAGTGCCGGGGCTGGCCGGGGCGGAAGGGGAGCTGGGCGCGGCTGGGCTGCCGCGGGCCCGCCGGAGCCGCGCCGGTGCGAGCCGTGCGGAGCCGAGCGGAGCTTTGGCCGGGCCGGCGGGCGGGGGAGGCGGCGCGGGCGGGGCCGGTGCCGGCCGGTGCCGCCGCTCCGTCCGCTCCGGGCGCGGGGCTCGGGCGCCGCCGGGGCCCCCCGGGCCCGGTGCCGGCCCCGCCGGGCCGGGGGCAGCGGGCGGGGGTCTGCCGGCGCGGCGCCGCCTCTGCCTGCCGGAGGAGCCGCTTTCCTGCCGGAGCCGCGCTGCGCCCGGGGCCGGGAGCGCGGCTCCGCATCTTCCAGCCTCCCTCGCTGCGCTGCTTTTGAGGCGCTCCTGAGGAATTTTTTGGGTCGTTTTCTTTTGTTCGTAGTTGGTGTATGAGAACGGTCACGGTGTACTTGTTGGTTGTTACGGTTCTTGGTTCAGGTGCTGTGACAAGGGTTTTATTGGGTTGAGTTTGTTGTTGGATTTTTTTTTTTTTTTTTGTGCGATATGTTGGATGTTTGTTTTGTTTTGATTATTTTCATATTGTGAAAATGCTTGTAGTTATCTTCTTAAAGGATATGTTTTTTTAAGGTTTTACACTGATTTTTATGGGTCGTAGCATGAAGTACAGGGTTGGTTTTTAATTAGGTTGTGGTGGCTTTTATTAGCATGAGTATGTAGTGTTAGTTTTGGTGGGCTCGAGGTAGTGTGCTGTAGTGAATTAGTGAGGTTTTTTTTTAATCTTGGTAATTGCATTTTTTAAATTTTCCGATAGAGGTTTTATTCATTTGGTTTGTTTAATTGTTCTGGACGTTTTATTGTTACCGGTAATTTGGGACTTATTGTTTGTGGTTACATTTCTCTTTTGGTGACGTGTTTATTTCTTGTTGTGACGCGGCAGGCACTCCCCTCGCCGCGGCACCCCGAGCGGTGCCGTGCTGGGCTGCGAGAGGGAAGAGAATGGGCGGCCGCTCCCCCTGTGAAGCTCTGCTGTGGTATTTGTATTTTGATGGTTTGAGGCATTATGGGTTTATTGAGTTAGGAATAATTTTTTGTTGTTGTTACTGTATTTATTTGGGTTTTTGTTTCAGTTTGATGTATTTGTTGGTTGCTTTTTATTAGTGTTTTTTTTTAGGAACTTGTGTATTTATACAGTGGATTTTTTCAGGTAGTTATTTATGTGGGTGCTTCTCTTTTTATTGTCTAGTGGTTTAGGTTTTTGTTAATCTCCTTTATTACTTTGATTTTTAAAGCTAACTTAGCAGAATACTGGTTACTCTTTGAGTTAGTGTAGAGGTACGGTTTTAATTTTTAGCAGCTTTCAGGGTCTGTTGTATGGTTTGAAGTTTAGTAAGTTGGTTGGACTTCTTTTTCTAGTGGGTTTTGTGATTTGTTTTGTGGGTTTCTCTAGGGCTGATTTTTATTTTTGTTTCATTTTTGTGATGTGTCTCACTGACAACTGTTAGTGAAAAGAGTGTAGTGTGGGGTTGTTTTTGCTGGTAGTTAGTTCTATGGTGGTGTATTTTTAGTCTCTGTTGTTTGTTTTTGGGTTTCTTTTGTTAAAGTTTTCATTTTGGGGTTAATTTTTAATTATTTTTAAGGTTTTAGGGCGATTGAGATTTTTTTATATGGATGTCCTGTATGATAACAGTTAATTTATTTGCTTTATGTGGCATTGATGGCAGGGTAGAGGACATTTTTGTATAGAATGTGTATTTTAATCATAGTACTAAAATAATACCATGGTAAGAGGGGCTGTGTTTTATTGTTTGTTTCTGAGGTGGTTTGGCATTTTCTTGTAGGTTGGGGTTTTTTTTTGTTGGCTCGTGGAGCCATTCTGGCTGTTTTTGATGAAATTGGGGGGCTTTGATGCTTTTTGATTTTGCTTTTTTTTTTTTTTTTTTTTTTTGTGGTGTAATAGTCTTTTAGAAGAATTTGGATGATTTTAAAAGTATTTTTGTTATACTTTTCATCTAATGTTGCTGGATTATTACAGATGTTTTGGAGCTTTATTTTTTTAAGTTTCATTTGGATGAATTTATGCTGGATGGTAGGACTGTGTTCTTATTTTTGGGGCAGTTGGTTGTAGATGTATTGTATGTTTTTCAAGTGAAGGTAAATCAAGGTTTGTATTTGGTTGTTAGAGGAATAGAGAAAAATGTTTTGGTGATGTTAACAGTGGTGTGTTTTTTTGGGGTTTTTGATTTATAGTAAGTCTGGTACGGTAGTGTTTAATGGTGGAGTTCTTTAAGGTATGATAGTTTATAGTTAATTCTTATTGGTTTTAGATTTGTGTGTAAGTTAGAGGAGGTTATTGAAGGGTAAGCGGGTGTTTTAGATGAGTTTTAGTGTTTCAGTTGATAGGGCATTTTTTGGATGGGAGTTAGAGTATTTTGAGTTGTTTGGTGTCGCTGGTGATGTATTGTTGAGGTGGTAAGGAGTATTTGTTGGGTTTTTTTAAAGAAGGTTTATTGTAGATAGTTTTAGATAGTTGTGGTGGGTTGCTTGATTGTTTTATGTTTTTTAGCCTTTTTGTAGTTATTTGAAATATGTTAGAGTTTTTTGGGTTTATTGAAATACTTGATTTTGAGGAAGTTCCTATTTAGAATGTATGATTTTTTTTGGCTTAAAATAAAAAAATTATATTCTAGTTATAGTGAGGATTATTTTTTTTTCTTTTCTTACTGCTATATTTTGTGATATTTGTGTTAGGTAGTAGTAGGGATAGCTTTACTTTTATACGTTGAAACGAGGGTAGTGCATACTGGTGTTCATAAAGGTTTAATATTTTTATGGTTCTGATGTGTTAGGTTAACGAATTTATAACGTTTACAAGACTTTTTTTTGTTTTTATTTCAATACAGGCAGGGTTTTCTTAGTTTTCAGGATTTGTTTGGCATAGATTTTAGAGGTGTAATTGAGGGGATAGGACAGGGTGTCTCTGTTAATCTATTTGGCAATTTGGATACTGGGTAAATAAAATTAATATTTTGGTAGAATTTTTGCATTTCATTAGTTTATTTATTTATGAATTTGTGTGCCTGCAGTTGTAGTGTCTCTCAGTATCCATTCATGTTTGTGTGCGTTAGGCAGTCCACTCGTGTACCAGCGAGTCCCCCCTGCAAGCGGCCGCAGAGCCGCTCCTTCGCTCTCCTGGGAATTTGGGGAGCGGCACACGGCTCTACGACGAAGCCTTGACCTTTGTCACTAGAAGGTGGCACCAGGGAGCCTCAGGAGCGGCCGAGGAGTTGCTGTAAGTGGGGGAACTACTAGTGAGGGGGACCAGGGTCCACTCGAGTTTTGGGAACGCCACCTCACCTCGCCTGCTCTTCAGCCAGGCAGACCCTGCCAGGAGGGCGTGGGCGAAGCGTGCGGCCCGAGGAGCCCGGCGTTCTCAGGAGAATAATGGTGAGCAGCAGAATTGCTGGGTTGTGGCTGCTGTGCAGCTGAGATCGTGCAGTGATGTTTGGTGTTCTCGATTGTAGCTGAGCACGGGACCACAGCCCGGTGACCATTGGACATTCCCCGCAGGCGAGGCAGCCTCCATTGCCAGGCGACGTGGATTCTCATCCCCAGATGCCAGAGAGATAAGTGGAGGGCTAAGGCCCACAGTGGGGGTGAAAGTGGGGTGCTGGGAGGGCCTTTTGAATGAGCTTTGGGAGTGGGGATGTGCAAGAAGCATCTCCTAAGGCCATCTAAAGGCAAAAAGTGTCTGTTTTGATCACAGTGCTGAGGTGCTCAGGGCAGAGCAGTTCTGGTGTGTGTCCTGTCACTTGTCTCTGGTGCACTCTGTGTTCTTTGGGTCTCTCGGTCCTTTCTTCTCCTCAAAAGCTCTCTCTCCCTGTCCTGTGTCATGGGTGTCTGCACGTATCTGTCCCACAACTGCTCTGCCCTGCTGCATAGCCTGTAATAGCACAAGTCCTGGGGACTTGAAATTTGTAATGCAGGGTGTAGTTGGGCTCTGGATTATATGGGGAGATTGACATAACATGTTTGGTGCTGTTAAGTTGTCCTGCAGCCATTTGACACTAGTCCTAACTTCCTTTCAGGTGCTGACAACTCCAATCAGTGGCAGAGAGCCCCAGTCCTGGGTGAGGGTGTTGCCATGATCAGGTCAGTCATTTTTTGCACTTGCAGGAGCAGCCTAAATGGTGACCGTGTTACAGCAGTGTTCTTTGCCTTTATTTTTAGAAGGTCCAGGCAGATAGCAGCAGTCAAGGCCCATTGTGCTAGGTGAGCAGTGGACCAAAGCAGTTGTTTTTGCTCAGCTTTTAGTTTTTGGTGGAACTATAAGCATCCACTGTTGTTTGTGTGCTTTAGGGAATCCACTTGGAGTACTCATACCTCTGTCTCCACCTGGCTGATGGACCGGGTTTCATGCACGTGTGGTCTTGCCAGAAGCATTACAGGACCCTGTGACAGAGCCTTCCAATTTTGCATTTCAAGGTCCCCTCCTGGTAACCCACAGGAATGGCCAAGGAGTTGCGGTGAGGCAGGGAAGAGGAGCGAGGGTACACTTAAGTTGCAGCAGTGCCATGTCACCTTGTCTGCCCTTAACCTAGGTGTGCCTTGAGATGACTGTGTCAGAATCCAAGTACGCCTGAGGTGTGTGGCCCGATACTTCTTGGGAGACGGTGAGTAGAAGAATTGTCAGGTTCTGCCCCATGTGCTGTTAAGGTAGTGCACTGACATTTGGTTTTCTTTCTCTTGGCAGAGCAAGAGATAACAACCTGGTGACAACTGGAACTTCCCAGACAGGCAGGAGGCCTCGTTCTGCACCTGATGGGGATTTGCATCCCCAGATATGTGCAAGATAAGTGGAGGGCTACCACCCACAGAGGGGATGGAAGAGAGGTGCCGGGTTGGGACTCCCCAGGAGGGGTTTTTGAGTCAGTTTTGGAGATGGGGATATCTAAGAAGTGTCTCCTAAGGCCACCTAAAGGGAAAGTGTCTGTTTTGATCAAAGTGCTGAGGTGTGCAGGGCAGAGCAGTTCTGGTGTGTGTCCCGCCACTTGTCTCTGGTGCACTCTGTGTTCTTTGGGTCTCTCGGTCCTTTCTTCTCCTCAAAAGCTCTCTCTCCCTGTCCTGTGTCACGGGTGTCTGCACGTATTTGTCCCACAACTGCTCTGCCCTGCTGCATAGCCTGTAATAGCACAAGTCCTGGGGACTTGAAATTTGTTATGCAGGGTGTAGTTGGGCTCTGGATTATATGGGGAGATTGACATAATATGTTTGGTGCTGTTAAGTTGTCCTGCAGCCTTTTGACACTAGTCCTAACTTCCTTTCAGGTGCTGACAACTCCAATCAGTGGCAGAGAGCCCCAGTCCTGGGTGAGGGTTTTCCCATGATCAGGTCAGTCATTGTTTGCATTTGCAGGGGCAGCTTAAAGGGTGACCGTGTTACAGCTGTGTTCTTTGCCTTTATTTTTAGGAGCTCCAGGCAGTTAGCAGCAGTCAAGGCCAAGTGTGCCAGGTGAGCAGTGGACAAAAGCAGTTGTTCTTGCTCAGGTTTCAGGTTTTGGTGCAATTGTAAGCATCCATTGTTGTTTGTGTGCTTTAGGGAATCCACTCAGCGTATGCCAAGCCCTTGTCACCAACAGCTGATGGCCTGGATTTTCTGTGCTTGTGAGCTCTTGGGAAGTATTGCAGGACTCTGTGATGAAGCCTTGAAATTTTGTATTTCAAGATTGCATCAGGGTTGCCTTTGGCAATGGCTGAGGAGTTGCGGTGAGTCGCTGAGGTAGGGAGGGGGAGCCAAGGTCCACTCGTGTTTCAGCAATGCTGAGTCACTTTGTCTCTTCTTAACCCAGGCAGACCCTGCGAAGACGGTGGCAGCCTCTGAGCCTGGCCAAAGTGCGTGGCCCGAGCATTCTTAGGAGAACGGTGAGTAGCAGGATTGCTGGGTTTTGTCCATTGTGCAGCTAAGATCGTGCAGTGATGTTTGGTGTTCTCGATTGTAGCTGAGCACGGGACCACAGCCCGGTGACCATAGGACATTCCCCGCAGTCGAGGCAGCCTCCATTGGCACGCGACATGGATTCTCATCCCCAGATGCCAGAGAGATAAGTGGAGGGCTAAGGCCCACAGATGGGGTGAAAGCGGGGTGATGGGAGGGCCTTTAGGATCAGCTTTGGGGGTGGGGATGTGCAAGAAGTGTCTCCTTAGGCCAGCTAAAGGGAAAGTGTCTGTTTTGATCACAGTGCTGAGGTGCTCAGGGCAGAGCAGTTCTGGTGTGTGTCCTGTCACTTGTCTCTGGTGCACTCTGTGTTCTTTGGGTCTCTCGGTCCTTTCTTCTCCTCAAAAGCTCTCTCTCCCTGTCCTGTGTCACGGGTGTCTGCACGTATTTGTCCCACAGCTGCTCTGCCCTGCTGCATAGCCTGTAATAGCACAAGTCCTGGGGACTTGAAATTTGTAATGCAGGGTGTAGTTGGGCTCTAGATTGTATCAGGAGATTGACGTAACATGTTTGGTGATGCTTAGTTGTCCTCCTTCTGCCAGGCCCTGAAGGACTCCCCCTTCCTCCCCAGATCTTCATTGGGAAATCCCCCTGACCCCTGCGACCCCCCAAAACGATCCCCCAGGGATCCACCTTGAACTCTCTGGGACCCCCTGAATAGTCCCCAGGGATCCCTGAGAATCCCCAGTGGCCCCCAGGACACCCTGGGCCGCCTCCCCAGACCCGCTGGGGCCCCTCCCGGTGTGACAATTGAGAGACCCCCTCAAGCACTCCATGCCCCCCTTCCGGAATCCATCTGGGACCTCCAACCCCCAGAGTGGCACCCCTGGGACCCCCACATCCCTTCCCGCCCTCCCCGAGAACCCTCAGAGCCTTCCCATAGTGGCAATAAAGGCTCAAAGCAGTTACAGAACCACTTCTACTGTGTCCAGTACCTGCACTGGGAACACTGGGAGGGACACTGGGAAAATCAGGAGGGAAGCGGGAACATTGGGTAGCACACTGGGAGGGAACTGGGGCAGCTGGGAGGACTCGGGGACTCCTGGAAGCGATCTGCCATGGAAAAGGAGACAAAGGGAGCTGATGTCATCCCAGAGCCACAGGATATTCCATACTGAGACCCCGGGGCCACCCAGGACCACGGCAAGGGCAGCCAGGCCAAGAGCCAGGGGCAGCTTTGGTGTGGGAGGCATCTGGCATCCCATTCGGAATTTCAGGAGGCCCAGTGGTGGGCACAGGGCCATGAGCACAAACACCTGGGAAAGAAAACTCGCCAGTCCAGGTTCCTGATGTCAGTTTGTAGGGCTCCCTTGGGACTCTCAGGGCAGCACAAGTTTGAGGCGGGGACAGCTTTGGTCTGGGATACGTTCTTTGATATTTGGATTTTGTGAAGTCAGGGGCCAGCTGAGGGCCAGGGGCACCTGGGCACATACTCTGGCCCTTTTCCATGGGAAAGAAAACTCACCAGTCCTGGTTCCTGATGTCAATTTGCAAGTTGTACTTGGGATCTTCAAGGCAACTCCTCATCGACATGAGGGCAGCTTGGGTCCACAACACCTCCTTCTTCATTCAGATTTTCAGGGGGTGGCCCTTCTTTCGGGGCCCCTGGCTCTTGGACTCTGTTGCTGGCCCTATTCTCTGTGAAACACCGCTCACCCTCTACACTTCCTGATGTTGGTTTCGAGGAGGTGCTTGTCTCTTCCAGGGCAGGCAGAACTCTTGCTGGCAGCAGTTTTGCTCCAGGATTAATCCTGTGCCATTCAGAACGAAAAGATGTTGAAAGTCACTTGGGGCCACAGACCTCGTGACCTGACCTCTGCCCTTTTTCCCTGTAAAACCAACCTCACCCTCCCTGTGTGTTGATGTCTGTTCACTCAAGGCGTGCTGCTCTCCAAGGGCTGCGGGAGTTTCTGGTGTCGGCAGGTGTGGTCTGTGAGAAATCATTCGCTGTTTGCAATTTTGGAAGCGCAATTCCTGTTTGGCCAGGGGAAAGACTGTTAATTATCTTGGCAATGAAAATCTGGCACCCCATTGTTTAAGGGTCTGGCAAGGGGCTGTGTAGGGGAGGGAACACCCCACAGGACCTTTCTTCACCTCATCCCTCACTCCTAGGTGTAGCAGCTCCCTGCGTGAGCAGCTGCTTTCAGTGCAGCTACCTGGGCACACCTGCCAGGAGCTATGGTCGGAACATCCAGCAGGGACCAGGGAGCAGCCGGACCCACCCAGGCACGGAGCATCCCTTGGAGAAAATGCCAAGGGAAGAGCCCTCTTGCCAAGGGGCAGCACCTGAGCAGGCCGGGCAGCATGTGGGGTTCCACGGGAGAGCTTTCAACTTTCCCCTTTTATTATGTCAGTCCTCCCCTAGAACCCCCAGACCTTCCACAGCACTCCCAGAAAAAAGAGGGGTTATGGAGAGAAAAGGGGTTTCAAGTATGGGAAAAAGCTTCCTTTTCCGTCATTTCTTGCGTTCAAATAATGAGGAAACGCACTTCCCCTGCAATTTTAATGGTCTCATTTGAAAGAGTCCCTGCCTTTTCTATGCTGTTAGGGGTGCTAATTGACAGGGAATCCCCATATTCCATTTTTTTCCAGTTTAAATAGAGGGGGAAAACCTTGACAGTGTCGTTTATGGGTTTGAATTAAGAGTAACCATTTTTGTTGTCCTAAGGCTTAAATTGAGGGGGAAGCCCAGCTATCTCTCTTTCTTAAGGGTTTGGATTGAGGGGAAAATCCCTCTGTCTTCATCACTGGAGAGATTTAAAGTGAGGAAAGCCTCTCTTTTCCCAGTATTCAAGGGATTAAATGAAAGGGCAGAAGCCATTTATTTGCCACGGTATCCATTTCAGTGGAGGTAAATTCCCCATTTCCTCATTTTAAGGGATTCACTTGAAGGAGGCTCTTTTAAAATGATTTTTCAGCATTTAAAACTACCTTTCAGGGCACTTCTTTCTGTGCCCTAGGACTAAGTACCTCAGAGAAAGGCAAGCCTAGCACATACTTAACCTTTATGCTGCCCAGGAGCCTATTATTTTTCTTATTTATAATGTAGTTAGTCCTAATTAGTAACCCCAAGAAGAAGACTTAGACTGTTCATATAATTAGTATTTTTCTCCACCCTTAGTCTCATGTTGAGCACTACTTAGTAGTCACTGAGGAATAATTATGTAAGTTAACAGCAAATTACCCAACTTATCTAGATATGCTGCCTAAAAACAAAGTTTTATTTCTTACCAGTTTTTTTGCCCTTTTGCTCCAAGTAGTTGTAGAAAAAAGAGCTGTCATTTCCCTGAAGAGTTTCCTTCTATATCCAGCCCTTTATTCCCCTTGAATTCAAGCCAGAGGAGCCGAACAGCTGCAGCTGCTCTGAGGGCTTTTCTACTCGGTGGGGTTTGCCCCTTCCCTTTTCCTGGGTGCCCCGGGAATGAGCGGCGGGCCCAATCAGGGTATATTAACCCCAGCCTTTGCTAAGGGGCTTCATTCCCTCAGCCATTTCACACTAGTCCTAACTTCCTTTCAGATGCAGACAGTTCAAATCTGTGGCAGAGAGCCCCAGTCCTGGGTGAGGGTGCTGCCATGATCAGGTCAGTCATTGTTTGCATTTGCAGGGGAAGCCTAAAGGGTGACCGTGTTAGAGCAGTGTTCTTTGCCTTTATTTTTAGGAGGTCCAGGCAGATAGCAGCAGTCAAGGCCCTGTGTGCCAGGTGAGCAGTGGACAGAAGGAGTTGTTCTTGCTCAGGTTTCAGGTTTTGGTGCAATTGTAAGCATCCACTCTTGGTTACTTTGTTTTATTTTAGGCAGTCATCTTGCAAGATGTCCCTGGTCCGGATGTCTGGATGTCCAAGGCCAGGTGGGTGCAAGCGTAAGGTCTGGGTGGGTGTGCTTTTCAGGGCAGGGGGATGTTGTTTTCACAGTATCTCAGTGTGGGTTGTTTTGCTTTGTTTTTTTGCAGGTGCTGTCGCTGCCCTAGCTGTGTGAAGGAACAGAGGCGAGCGGGTGAGTTGGCATTTTGGCACAGTGACTCACAGGTGACCCTTATGCAGCAGCATGCTAAGTGTGTACCTTTTTGTTTTTCAGGTATCCTCCAGGCAGCTTGTGGAGTCAAATTAAGACTTCAGGTGAGCCGGGGCAGCGGTGTGTCGGAGTTTCGGGGATTCCTCTTTTCGTGGGCACTAGTTGCATTTTCTGTTTTGTCTTAGGTACCCTGAGGAGGAGCGTAGCTGAAGTTTGGAAACGGCAGCACCGAAGCTGATGCAGAGAACGTCTCGCCGTCCACATCCAACTGACATTGGATTCCATCCGGTTGTCTTGCAAAAGCCAAGTGCTGGGGCCAGTAGGTGGGAGATGGGGGGAAAACCTTTACTATCACAGGAGGCTATTTGATGTTAGCTTGGAGAATAGGCCCATAGTGGAACGGGCCCCTCAGGAGCAAAGGGAGAGGGTTTCTCCTCAGCCCCCCCAGAGTCTTCGCCGGGCAGGGCAGTTCCGATCCCTCTCTGGTTCTCGTGACGTTCGCATCGGCGGCCTTCTTTGACTCTTGACGTTGTCGTGGATCTTTTCACCATAGGAGCCCGCCTTCATGTCTGGAGCTATAGCTACAGTCACCCTGTAGTCATTTCTTCCTTCTCTAGGCCTACTGAGCTTCTTAGGCTTCCTCTTAAGTGCTTTGGCACTAACATCTTGAAAGGAGTTGCATGTCATCATCAAGTGCTACTGCCCTAGGGCTTTCTTTTCTTTGGCATCATCAGCCCATGGCTCATCTTGGGCTAGGAATCTTGGGTCCATAAGGTGAAATTGCCAGGCAGTTTCCACTTGTGTCCGTGTCACGTTGTCTGTGTCCGTGTCACGTTGTCTGTGTCATAGGCCTTTGTTACATCTCCATGCTTTAGCAACATAATTTTGTGCCGTATTGGCCATATTTTGCTCACGTACCTTCGCGGATATCAATTATTCTGGCATTTTTACATATTTACTTTTTGGGTCCGGACGATGTACACGAGATGTTCTCATCCGTCTTCATTCTCAGTTTTGGTAGCCCTTCTCATGGACTTCCGGACGGAGCTTATTAGCCCCTCATCACCTGACCACAGTAGTTCCGTAGCATCTGCCTTCTCAAAGGATATAGGGCTCAAAAATTAGTCTTCTGGAGAATTATATCAAGTCCTCACTTATCTTGTATCTCTGTCAGCTTACGTTGTATGCACTTATGATGCACCTACCTGTGTCGGCTTCTATTGTATGTGCGTATGTTGCGCCTACCTATGTTAGCTTATATTGTTTGTGCTTACACTGTATGTACCTACGTTGGCTTATGTTGTTTGTGCTTATACTGTACGTACCTACGTTGGCTTATGTTGTTTGCGCTTATACTGTATGTACCTACGTTGCCTTATGTTGTTTGTGCTTATACTGTATGTACCTACGTTGGCTTATGTTGTATGCACCTCTGTTGTGGCAATTATGATCGGAGCTGCCTTGCCCGGGCAAGTAGTCACGCTCAGGTAGAGCAGTTATAAAGCTTTGCCGTTCATCTGTTCTCTACGGGGTTTGGGGTACAACACTGATGGGCCCAGAGTTGGTATAGCTCCTAGCTCTCAGATAGTCAGTCACTGACCGCCTCCCCTTGTCTCGTAGGTCCCCGGGTCCCTACAGAATTTCCTGGAATCTACCATTTGACATGGAGGTCCTGCGGTCAGAAGAAGCGTTTAAGCATATTCTTCAGTGCAGCGTTTCACGTAAGGGTGGCAGCCAGCGTGTCAGCAGAAGAATGTGTGAGAGTGTGACTGTCTGTGTCTGTCTGTGAGAGTTTGTGTGTGCTTGTGTCTGCAGCTGTGTGTGTGTGTGGAGCAGATACAACCTTGTGTGTATGGCCTTTGCCTTTCAGGGGGGGTTTTCATCAGGCAGGAGGATTTTTTGGGAGTCTCCGGAGCGAGTTGCCGTGAATGTGAGTTTGTGCGTAACGCGAAGGGGGCGTGCACGTCGGCGGAGCGTTTTGCGCCGTTTTTGTTCCGGGTGCGTCATAACAATAAAAGCGTTGTGGACTTTTCTGAAATGGAGACACGGTTATATTGTGTCAATATGTATTTGGCTTGTAGTACATTATATTGTTCTGTCTTTGCAGTTCCTGTCTTTTGATGTATTTTGCTGTATGTAAATTGGACTTGTACTTTTGTGCCTAGGTATGATGTATTCTTTGTTGTATTTGTCTCTGTACTTGCATTTGTATGCATTGTTTCCCTGTGTATTGCTGAAGTTTAAGGGAATAAAGATTAATCAGCCCTAATAATGATGCCTCTTACCCTCTGCCCTGCCCACCATTCATCTCCTGTCTTTCTTTGGTGTGGTTGAGTCCTATCATTTTCACCCTTTTTCTCCCTTTGCCTCTTACTTTCCTCTTTAGTCTGTTCCTCACTTTATCCTTCCATGTGTAACTCTTTGTCTCTGGCTGTGTTTTCCTTTGTTTCCATTTCTAACACATCTCTATGTTTCTCTAACCCTATTTCCTTCTCACCCTATTTTCTTCCATTCCTCTACATGTATTTCCCCATGTCTCTTTGTCTGTCTCTTTCAATCTAGGTTTCACTATGTTTTCTTCTTTTTTTTTTCTTTGTCAGCCTTTGTCTTTCTAACACTTGCTATCATTGTCTTTGTCTCTGACCCTTTTTCCTTTTCTGTCCAACTTTAACTTTTTTGTCTAACTCTCTATTTCTTTCTCTCTTGAACCCTACCTTGTGTTCAGTCTCTCCATTTGTTTTCCTGTAGGTTTTCAGCTCTATTTCTTCTTTTTCTTGTCTCTCTATTTGCTTTTCTCTTTCATTTCAAGTGCTTCCTTTTCTGTTTGTCTTTCACTCTTTTTCTCTTTACCCCACCTTTCTTTCCTCTTTCTCTGCCTTTCTCTTTCTAATCTGACTTTTTTGGTTTTTCTTTTTATCTCTGACTCTTATTTTTCTTGCTCTGTTTTCTTCTTACTCTCTCCTCTTCATTTTTTTTTTCTCACTCTCTCCTCTTTCTTCTCACTCTCTCCTCTTTCTTCTCACTCTCTCCTCTTTCTTCTCACTCTCTCCTCTTTCTTCTCCTTCTTCCTCCCTTCTCTTTTTCTTCCTCTTACTCTCTCCTCCTCTCTCCTCTTCTTCTTCCTCTTAGGCTAAATACTTGTATCAGACATTTTAAACAGGTCTTTTATACAGAAGTGAATACATTAAAAGAGAAAGGAAAAGAAAATAACTGGTAATATATTTCAAAAGTCAAACCAGTATTTAATTTCTGCATCAAGTATTGCAATCAAAGACACCTAAAAGATTCACCTTTCCATAAAATCAAGGTTTTAGTTTTTGAGATGGTGGTTTACTTATTTAGGTGGTTGTTTTTTGTCCTTCCAACAGCTTGTATTTTTAACTGTTCAGTCCATCAGCAGACAGACACCCTGTCCATCTTAACATAGGCTAAGATGGCCATAAAAATAGTGCAGGTGATGACATTGGTTAGCAACCTTTTCTTCTTCATCATCATCATCTCACATTAACAAAGAGAGACGAAAGGCACAAGGAATTCAAATTATTAGCTTTGAGAACTGAAATAAAAATCTTCTTTCCACAATTAGCCTACATATAGTGGCATTAGAAATACCACTTTAAGTTCTGAAAGTACTGGAAGGAATTTATACCCAAAGGATCCTAATTCTTTGGTAAGTCAAAGCTGCCATTTGTACCTGTGAACAGTATCACTTGGAGAAAATGCAACACTTAGGAAGAGTTTTAATTGTTTTTTTCATTACTTGACTCTGTCATTTTTTTCTGAAGTTTTTACAGCTTCTTGCATTCAAATGAAGGAAGATTAAGGCTGGATGGTTAAGGTTGTAATGCAGCATTTCAAAGTAATATTAGTGAAGATGTACTAGAAACTGCATTGCTTAGAAACCTATTATTTCAATAATCCTTTCTCAGAACTTCACAAAGGTCCTTTTATTGTGTCTCTGATAAATAAAATGTGATTTCTATTTAGAAAGAATTAAGGTAGTGAAGACTAACTAGAGAAGAACATGCAACCTTATAGATACTGAGGCAAAAAATAAAGCAAAATGGTTAGTTGCTGGTTCCAACTGGTATTTTTAAGTCTGTACGGCTAAGCATCTCTATCTTATATTTGTGATCTTTCTGCAATTTTGTATTTATGGGGTTTATGCCTGTTCAGAGTAATTAGTGTTGTTTACATTAGAACAAATACTGAAATACACAAAATGAAAAGTTATTGGCAAATGGGATACAGAGTAGCAAATCTGGAAATTAGACGCTGCTGATATTTATCTGTAATGAAATTTGGCATAGGACCAGCAATAGCCAGAAGTAGGTAGAATATCCTGTGATACAGCATCTGAAATTCATCAAAACCCCCCTCCAAATTACCTTCAGTATTGTAAAAGTTTCCATTCTTTTTATTATTTGTACTTTATTAGAGGCATCTTGTCAGTACTACTTTTTCTTAGCCTTATCCGGAGATGCTTTCTTATGTCTGACTCCTGAAAGCCTCTGTGCAGAACCAGAGTTCTGCAGAGCTTTTTCCCCTGTATTCCTTCCCTTTTCTGTCTTCCCAAAAGCTTTTGGGATTTTGGCTTTTACACCATAATTTACTTAATTGCCTTTTCGTGTCAGATAATTCTTATGCATATAACATCTCATTTTTAACTACCTGCTTGGTATTGCTACAACATCAAAGAATTTATAAAATTATTCTTTGTTCTCTTATTAGATTTTTTGCTTTGTCCTTACAGAATCTTCTCTGATAAATAGAAGTGGTAGTGCTTTTTATTTACCGCCTTAATTTCCTGCAGTAAAAAAACACTCTATGTTCATTAATCATTCAACGACAAAGGATATTCTGTATTGGAGCCAAAATTGTATACATTTCTAAGCAACTACAGCATTTTGCTTTATTTTCTTAAATCTGTTTCAGAGCTTTGATCAAATTGCACTCTCCAATTGTTTTCCAAAGGGTGTAATAAGAGAAAAAAAATAACCATTTTTATAACGAAATTTCAAGCAAATAAAATCCTTAAAGGAAATTTGATTCTGTAAATGAGGACTAGGAAGAGGAAGGTCATAAGAAAGTTACATCATCGGAGTTTAATCATCCCCTTAGCACACTGATCTAAAACAGGAAAAGCGTATGAAAAACTGCAGAGGTGTCTTCTGAGAAGGTATATGCACATTTCACATACTTCTTGTTCTGTATCTTTCTTCTAAACAGTGATTAAAGCAGCTCCCAGTACAGATCTGTAACAAATTCATGAGCAAATCTGATAAAACGTGTCTTTGAGTAAACTGTGAACCTAACCTGACAACTAAGATAAATAGTTTGTCAGTTGATCTAACCACACCATTCTTTTCTCCTGTATCTGGTTTCTTTTCTTCAGAATTAACCCAGTACTTTCTCCCCCATCGTGCTTTACAAACAACCTCCCTATCTGCTTTTTGTGCCCTATGAAGCCAAGAGGAGCAGTGATGCACAGGAACACTGAAACTCCAATGTCTGGTCAACTAAATCTGGATGATGCTCTTTAGGAGCAGCAGAATGATTTTTCTAACTGCAAAAACTGTTATAATACCACTTATTTAAACTTGATTTCCTGTTCACTTGTGAATTGATTATTTGACCTTAAATTGTTATGTTTTTTTTGACCATAAAGCCAGTTCTGATTTGCTGAGTTGATGCAGTAGAAAATACTTATATTTACATTGTTCAGCTGTTCGCAGGTAAAGTTGCATGATTCAATAGCCACTGGACATGCTGAGTTCTGACTGGCGTGTTAAAATTTTTCTAATATGTGGGAACTCAAAATGTCTCTCAGACATTTTTAGAGGTTCCAGGCCTTGGTCAGAGGCATTCTAGACCCTGGCAGACAGCTGAAAAACAGCTGTGATTTTGAGTTTGAGCCATGGAATGAATTGCCAACTTTGGAGGTGGAACAAGCAATCACAAAAGGTTAGATAGTATAGTAAAAGTAGTTACAAAGTAGAGGGGAAATTTTTTTAGTATTGTACAGGGGGGTTTTCACTTTGTAGGTGGGGGTCAGAAGTTCTAAGATGGAGGAAAGTGGGCTGATCCTGTTCTTCCTCCTTCTTTTTCCTTACCTCCATGTTCTTGGTGATGTTGGCACTGACAGATCGGTTTAGAGTAGAAAAACACTTGGCAACTAGGTAGTAGGTATTGGGGAATAATTGTAAACATGTTATACGTAATATATCTTATAAAAGATAGCAGCAGCCCTGGGCGGAGAGGGAGACGAAGAAGGCAGCAGATCGAGAGGATGTCAGGGGGTGTGTGTGCCTCTACCCAGGCCGCTGATCAAACAGCCGCAGTCCAAGAACATAATCTGTTAGATAACTAGCGATAAACTGCCTTGAGACCGAACAGCTAAAGCCTGCGGAGTTTTTCTTTGGAAGCACGGGTTGGAGGAGGAATTTCACCACCACATGAGACCCCAGAGCAAGGCCGGGGTTCTCACAGTAATAAAGATGCACCCTTTGTTTATCCACCTTTGTCATTTATACATCCAGCTGTGAAGCTCTCCAGCTTTGCAGTGCTGTTTACTAGGACAATTGAATACCATAACTTCCCAAATTTTGTGTACGTGACCAATCAATATGCAGATTTTATAGCCATAATTTCACACACAGATAATTTGTTAATCGGGCTGCACGCTAAGCTGAGGAAAGCAACACAGCAAATAGTTTTTGCTTTTTTGATAGTTTCTGCCATGTTGAGCTCCCATTCTGTCCATTGGTAATGATTGTACCTCTCATGGGAGGAAATCTGATGGACAAACATACAAAACAATCCACTATTTGGCATAGAGGGAACTAACAACAATAACAGAAGTTTAATATTTTGCTTTCTTTGTCACCTAAGGGTGTGAAAGGTATTCTAGTTCATTGAGTTTATATTCTGCCGCTGATCTTTAGCTGAGGGACACAAAGATATATGTGTTATGCGTGTTTGCATATTTATGTGTTTATATATGCATGTAGATATAGACATATAAAAACACATAAATACACACAGGTGGGGGTGTATGTATATGTATGTATTTATATATATATATGCCTGAGGTCATATGTGTGTGGGATTCAGTTTGTGTTCTGTTAAACCCAGCCCTCTGTGTGTGTGTGTTTGCACCTCGTCCACAGGAGCTGGTTACAGTGCTGGCTATTGAACTGTTGTTGTTTTCAAGCTGTAATTTATTTGGTAATGATATACAATGTTTCACAGTGATAAGGAGTCAATAATGAATATGTTATGCTTTAACATCATAAAGACATCCTTAGGAAAAAGTCCCTGTCTTTCTCCAACAGTGATCCATATGGTGTGCTACTAAAAGGAGAAGATCTCTGAGTGAACAAATGTGAAATAATACAGACTTAATCTTTATTGCTCTTTTCCTATCAAGATAGCCTTTGTTGTCTGGCCTATGAAGACACTGCAAGACTACTCACTCATACAGCATTGTTTTATTGTTCACTTTTATTTTCTCTAAAGCAGACCGGGGTTGTTTTTTTCTTTTTCCTTTGCATATGTCTTAAGAAGTTGACCTTTAGCTTTACTAATGCAATTAATAGTTTTTGCTTCCTATCTCCTATAAATGATGTTGGTGAAATAGGTCACCTGATTTCATGTTCTAGTAGGTACAGTCAGAGAAAATTCTGGATATGTAAATTATCATATTTAATTAGCATTATTTCTATCCTCTTTATTACACATTTTGCAATACTATTGATTGTTGGACCTAGAGTATCTTTTGTCCTCAAGCCACACACCTAGAAGTCACCTAAATCTTCATTTTTTCTGAGGATAATTCAGCTTGGAATAATTTTTTTAAATCTAGATTAAGAGTAAATAATTTAAATGGAAGTTTTGACAGGACCACACGTATAAGGTTTTGAAGTATTTCAAGACTACGAAAAATTGCTACCCTGTCATCTGACTTTTTAGTCTTTATCTAAGACATAAACCACATGTTTGTTTGATGTTTGATTTTTTGTCCTAAAAGGAGTAGGTGCTTTATCAATAGACTTTATTTTAATCAATACTGCCTCGATTATTCCCTACATGAATCCAATTTTTATTTCTACTGTCTAGAGTGGGAAAATATGAGAAAGAGTTCCCCACATCAAATCCATCTGCATCATCTCAGAGGCTGCCTTCAGTAGCTTAAACATGACTAAACCCCTCCCACTGTTACACTGGAAAGAGTCTTGATGACTCAAAACTTTAAAAAAACCTTGTCGTTTTCACTCCATTTAAATGTGTCACTTTTAATAGCAAAACAAGTAGAGAAATTCCAATGTGAACTCATTTTAGAGCAATGACCAAGTATTATGAATATTTGACTGTATTTAATCTTTCAGCTCCTTTTCTTATTGCATCCTTAACCCTACTCCTGAAGGGACTTGGATTTAAATACAGTAGAATTTCCAGTGTTGAGCAAATCTCTGGTTTCATACCTGAAGATCTCCTTAGTTCAAAAATCCACTTTGTAATTAATTTTATTTATGCTGTGCAACTCTGCTTTCCCAGATATTAAAAAGCATATTGGCAAAGAATATGACATTATTTCTTGAATAAAATGACAGGAAGTAATGCAGCAAGATTTTCTGCCTTGAGAGTCACCTGACTTCTCCATTCAGTGACTTTATATTCCTATTCAGGGATTATTATACCTAAGAATCCAGAGTATAGCCAAGAGAATAGTAATAGAGAAGTTCTAACTGTAATGCTGATTTTCTACTGTTTGTTACTATTTCCTCACCCATAAAAGGCACTTGTAATTAATTTTCTGTTCCCTAGGACCACCTGTAGAAGTAAACTTCACTATTGGTGATGAGATTTAAACACGAAGAAAAAAAGCTGGGTAAGTATGAAGTTGTTAAACTCGCTGTCACGAGACTGTATTGTTGAAGACTGTTACAGGGATGATGGGAGTCTGGGATAAGTTTAGCTATGAAAACTTAGTTCCATTTCATCAAGGAGGCTTAAAAGAAGACCCAAATTGGGTTGTTTTTTTTTGCTGTTGTTGTTGGGTTTTTTTTGGTTTTTTTTTTTTTTAAACTGAATATTTTTGGAAAAAATATGAAGTAGTTATCTCTGACATTTCTATTGACAGGTGGCCAAGACATGTCTGGGGAATCGTAATGATTCAACATCTCGTTTGGAAGCAGCAGAAACAGAGACAAGCTTTCAGGTATTCTCTTCCAGAGTAATTTTTGGGGTTTTACTAAAAGGTCTCATGAGATTCAGTTACTTAAAGTAGACTTACACATTCTTCACCAAGTTCTGTCTCAAAAGAGAAGACTACTTAATTCAGACTTTGACTGTGTCTGATTGTAATTGATCTGTTCAAAATTATTTCTGGCTGGTAACAATTTGCAAACTATTAAATATTTAGAAAGCTGGTAGTCAAATTACTTAATTTGACAGTGTCATGTGTATAGCCCTGGAAGCAGGAGTAAGGAGAGTTTTCCAAAATAATTAAATATTAAATACCTATGTGGTTGTTTATATATATATATATAATATGCAGTGATATGAAGCTGTATGTAGCATCAGACTTGTATGGTTTTGCACTTAGAGATCAGGACCCTTTTCTAGGGACAATTCCAATTTTAACAGACTTTTTTATTTCTGTTTATGTATATATGTATTCTATACACCATATTTTTACCTTTACAGAAGTTTCGCAGCCCTCCATGGACTAAACCTGAAGATGAAAAATCACCTGAAGAAAAAGAGAAAAAATACAAAGAATCAGTTAGTACACCAGAATAAAAACTCTAAATGCTACTAACCTACATTGAAAAATGCCAATCACTTCCATTTTCATGTTCTGCTAGCACAAAGGCATGAAATGTCCCAGGTTTCTAAAGCATGCATTTTTCACTATTTTATGAATGTCTGTAAATTAGTCTATAACAGACCAGTTAGTACCTTCCAGCAATAATCCAAAATTGATGTTTGAAGAAGTGCTTTGTAATGCAGTCCAGTTTTTGAACTCTTGTTCTACCTTATCAGTAATTGTATACTATAAATTACCCATTTCGTAAACAACAGTCATTCTCAAGTATATTTCTCACTGTTTTATTTCATGTAATTTTGTGGCAGATTAGTTCTAATATTAAGAGGCAGTCAATGTGGAGGGGGGAAGATATCTGTGTAACCATATTTGAAGTACAATCCTTAAGTGCAACTGCAAAAAGACAACTGTGTGTGTGGGGGGTCCATGTATGCTTACCTTTTAGTAATTCCATCTCAAATCTAATTACTTACACAATAAAATATGCTTATTTTCTTCTTTCTTTCCTCAGTGCTATCTTAACTAGTTCATTTTTGAACACTGAAAAGCTGACAGAATTGGATTTTAAGGGATGGAGATGGAGAGAATCATTACTTTAAGGATTCAAGCAAAAAAAATGTGCAGGTGGTACTGAGTTACAGTGTCATAGCTTGGATGGCAGCCGTGGGAAGTCGGTTTCATCCCTTGTGTTTGTGCTGATCTCGACGGGATGGAATACACTTCCAAGGGGAAAGCCCTGTTTGGTCCACTACAGTTGGCCTTTGATCCCTCCATCGGGGAGGACTGATTGGAATCAGCTCTGTCACTCATGGATTCTTTCAGTTTCTCCTTAGTCACACTATGACAAGAAAGCAGAAAAGAAAGGGAGAAGAGAGAATGTTTTTCTTTTTTGGGTGCATGTCATTATTGGTCTAATTTAAGAATTCATATGCCATATCTTTTTGAGATGCACATCTTTCAGGAATGGTTGGAATAGTAAACTGCCTGATGCAATGCTATCTATCCCTAGCAAGAATTGTCTTAAGCATTTGTAACTTGTAAACTTCCACCTTGGTCTTAATGCACACCTCAGCACATTTTCAACTAGATTTGAAGTAGTTATAATAATTTACTTTGTCTTGCTTTGTATCAGTTTAAAAGCAAATAGACAAATCTTTAACTTAGTGATGCTCTGTCTTCAGTTTTAGCATTTAAGACTTTACCTCTCCTTCAACAGTCTCCTTCAATACCTCCTTGTCCTTGCTGGTGTGAAAAATGCATATTTTATGATTGGCTTTTCGCAAAGGCTATAATGAATATTCTATGTGTAATGTTAGAACGTTATGCTGTGTTAATTCACTTAAGTAGTGTGTTAAATACAGTTTTAGGTTCTAACCTAATGTTAAAATAGAGACTATGTATGTGGGGAAGTTTTTTTTTAGGAATGAGATACTTACTTCAAAGAACACCTAAATCTTCCAAAGCAGAGGAATTTATGGCTTTTATCAGAAGAAGTTAATTTCTTCAGGCCTTACTCAGACTCAAAGATGCCAGGGGATTAAAGGAAACAATTAACATACAACAAACAGAGTTTCTTGTTTAAAATAGAATGCATTCGTAACCATAAAAGATATATAAATATGCAACAAGTATATTAGTTTAAGGGTGATTCCTTTATTCACAAGTCATGCTTTTCGTAACTTAATGTCCGAGAACATCCGGACGTCCGTAATTCTTTACTTTTTTATTGTCTTGTAATTGTCCTAACTCTAAACTTTAGTACTCTAGTGATATTATTATTTTTATAACCATTTTATTATTATTAAACTTTTAAACTTTTAAAAACCAAGTGATTAGCGTTTTTCACACTGGTATGAGTAATCTTTCACCCTGACATTTTGTATGTGCTCCTCTACTCAAAGATAGATAGTTGCAGTTTCTCTGCCTTTTTTAAAACTAAAAAACCTCATGAGCTGACCAAATGATGACAAAGTACAGCTTAAGACTATCCATGTTAAGAGCCAAAAGACACAAAATCGTGGCTATGAAATTAATCAGGTAAGAGATATGTGGCTCTTTGCATTTGATCCTAAATCTTGCTGAAGACAGTCTGCTTTCTTTCAAAATTTTCAGTGGGCAAGACACTTGTGGTTTTGTCATATCTACAGCTGGCATTAATTTCTAGTGATGCTAAAAGCAGCATTTCTTTGCATGTGACAGACCTTAACTGAGAAGGTCACTGGAACTCTGTTTCAGTCACCTGTCAAGAAAGGATCTGCACTGCGCAGTGGTTGAAGCCCTCCAGCAGGACGAAAGCCAACGAGCACAATGCTTCCTGTAGCTTTAGAAAGAAGCCTTTGTCAGCAGGATCCCCTTCATCAGGCAGCCTGGAGTAGATACTATCCACAGGGCTCCTTGGCTGCCTTGGTCACGGGTTCTTGCCTACAGGCTTTGGACTTGCTCGTGGCTGTTCTTCAAACACGGCTCCTCACGTGGAATCCACTTCTTGGTGCAGAGGGCAATCCCTCCATCTCCCCTTCCTCCCCTGTATCTTCTGACCAGGCTGGAGCTCTCAGTAGTGACACTGCAGTCATGGGATTCAGCCCACCACATCCCAGAGATGCAAAAGGCCGTAACTTTCCTGCAGCACAGCGGCTTCCAGCTCCTCCTGTTTCTTGCCCGTGCTGCAGGTGTTGATGGAAGGCGCCTCAGCCTGCCTGTCAGCCGTGTCACCTTCCCAGAGGAACACCCCTTTTCTTCCTTTCTCACAATTTTCTGGTGTTTTCCCGCCAGCTTTTATTCCCTTGGCTTTCCTGACAAAGCCAACCCTAGACTTGCCTTGGCCTCTTACCACTCCCTGGCACTTCACTGCCTTGCATGCCCATCTCCCGCCTTGGATAAATGAGGTTTTTGTTTTAAATTGGTAACTATTTTTATATTAAGAGTTAATAATGTAAGGGCTTTTTAATTATATGGATTATTTGTAATGTTTTTTATTGGTATATTAAGTAAGTAGGTAAAAAATGGATTTTTTTGAGAAGTGCTAGATAAATACAAAGTATTTAAACTTGAAACTTTAGTGAAAGTTACTTAAATGTTTGTTTTAGGTTGGTTAATTGGTAAAGTGATATAATTAAAAGTAAATAAAGTAAATAGAGTAGAAGTATAATATTTGATAGAATTTTATACTTTGAAAGTTATTAAATAAGATTTTTATAATATTGATTTTTATATTTATAAAGAAACCTAAAGTTTATATATTTTGGTGGGTGCAGTACAAGACGTCAGGTGTAAGTTGCAATTCTTGCATAATCTACATTTGTATTTACATAGTGTAATTTATCTGTGTATTTACATTGGTGTTTTGTGGAGTGGTGAGTGTGTTTTTTGTGTGATCTGGTTTTATGTTCCTTATTGAAATTTACTTGGGTTTTTGTACTTGTTGAGATATAAGTAAACTTTATGTTTTGATATAAGAAATAAGTATTGTTAAGTTTTGTTTTATAAAATTGTATAGACTTGCAAGATAATGGTATAAGTTGTTATAATTTTTCAGTTATAAGCATGAAGAAATATAAGAATAAAATAATGTATGTAGTAAAGAAGAAATTGATAATAATTAGGAATTACTTAGATAATATCTATAATTAGTAACATAGGTGAAATTATATCATTAGTAAGTATTAAAAGATGGTACATTATTTTAGAGTTTTTAACAATTGATAAATGTTAAATTAGTAGTAAGTTAAATAATTATGTGTGGATAATGATTTTTTAAGTTTAAAATAATAAGTTTATTTGTTATATTGATAAAGTTAAATTGTTAAGTTAAAATTATTTGAATTTTATTTTTGACGTAGAAAATATTTGGGTTTCCTGTTAATTATTTTATTTAGGTAGATATAGGGTTAGGTTATAGTTTAAATTTTAATTGGTGTATGTTACTTAATATATTTTTATATAATGTTTTTAAAAATAGTAGTTAAGAGTAAAAATGTTAGGATTAAAGATGAATCACATTATTTAATAATTGGATTTTTTAGAAGTGTTTTTAGAATATATTTGAATATAGTAAACTTTTTTTTAAAGATTTGAAAGTGGTTATGGACAGGATTGTGAGTTTGGATTTGGATATTGAGAGTGTGAAGGTGGAGGAAATGTATGAGAGAGCGATTACTTAGTGTGAAACTTAGAAAAAGAAATTAATGTTGTAGTTGAGTTTTATATTGAAGTGATTTTGTAATAATAACTGAGGAAAGTGATCAGATTAACAGTTTGGAGGAGGTTTTTAATGAAATATATTTTTTTTAGTCTTGAAAAATATTTAAAACTATGAGATAAATTTAGGTTAAATTATAGAGTTAGTGTAGAGATTAGTTAGAGAGTTAACTTGTTTTAAGAGCTGTAAAAGTAGAGAAAAAAAAAGTAGGAATTAGAAATTTTATGTAAGAGTAGAGATTGTAATGAAGAACAGGATTTTTGATGAAATTGATGATACAATACACTGTATTTTTTTTACTTCTGAATAGGTGTTTGGTAGTGTTTTCTTTTAGTTGTTTTAATTTGAGTTGTTTTATTTTTTTTAAGAATATTAACCATATACTGTATAGTTTAGAGAAGTGATTTTTAATAAAACTTAGGATAGGTTATATTAAATAACATTTAAATTTAGATTGAATGAATTTTGATAGTAAGGAATAATAAACTTAATTTTAATAGATAAAAAGAAACTTAATGTATTTATTTAAATGTATTGACATTTAATTTTGTTTGATTTTATTAACACTTAACATATTGAATGTTGTTATTTATAAATATTGAAGGTATTTTAAGTCTTTTGGTTTTGGAGACATTTTAGCTTGTTGAGTTAAGATTATTACTTATATCTTTACAGGGTGGTTTTATTTATTGGGAAATATGTTTCTCAGTAATAGATTTTTATTTATGTTACATTTTAAATGGTACTAATTTGTGTAGTGGGTTTTGTTAAATGTAGGATATTGATTAGATTGTTTTATATTTTTTGTGGGCTTGGACAAATATTTATCTATACAGTTAGGCTTTTCTATATTTGAAGTAAGTTTTGATGGGGTTTTTTTTTAAGAGTTATTGATTTAGAATTTTAAGAATATTTGGTGTTTGGAATAAATAAAATCGGGGGTTTTTTGGATACGGTCGAGCTGTATTTTTAGTGTTAGCAAGGACTAGTTTTGGTACGTTATTTTGATTTTTTTGTTTGCTTACGGGGAGGGTCTCCTGTTAGATGTGGAAGCCTGAGACTGGCACAAGGACTTTTTATCTAATGCTTGATGAGTCTGTTTTATGGGGAGGAGGTGTTATTTTAAGTTTTATAAAATACACTGAGAATTAGTTAAAATCATGGAAGAAACATTATGGTAATTAAAGGGTGCTACGTTTGAAGAGCTATAAATCTTTTTAAATACCTGCTTGATGTAAGGTGAGCTTAATCTCCTTTTTCTGCCCCAGAAAGCATCGGGCACGTCCACATCGATGGCACCACCTCTGCCTACTGCTCCTGCTCCACCTGACCAAAAGCAAGAGCAAAAGTTGGTTGGGCTTTAAGAACTTGCAATAACTTTGAAGCAAAATAAATCCCATTTTCCCCTGTGTTTTTTCCTTTCAGGTGCTGCACTCACCTCTGCGGACACGCACCGAGCTCTCGCTGCAGGAACCCGTCAGGCCTCGGTGGCTGTGAGTTCATGTTCTTCTCCCTGGGGAAGAGGAGAAGAATGTGATTAAATAAGTAAATAAATAAGTAAATAAATAAATAAATAAATAAATAAATAATTGCTGAGGAATTGCAGAAATGTTTTCTGGAGCCTTTCCCCTTCGGTGCCCCTGTGCTGTGTGGGACACGGGCAGAGGAGCCTCGGGCTGGAAAGGGGCAGGAGAAAGGCAAAGGGACCCCCCGGTGTCCCCAGGGCACCGTGGGGACAGAACGGACACTGCGCGGGCACGGGGAGGCGAGGAGTGACAGTCTGGGCCAAAATCCCAGCTCACCCCAGGGAAATTAGTGAGGGACATTTTGGAGGGGAAAGCTGAGGTCACGAGTTCACCCAGCCCGGCCACGTTGTGTTTGCACAAAGAGGCACCAGAGGTGAAGGTCAATCCTGAGCCAACCCTGCTCAACCTCTAAGTCCCAGAATAAATCCTACAAGCTGCCCACTGAGGGACTAAAAATACATAAAAGAGAACCAAGAGCATTCCGAGAGCAAACCAGAAGGTTCCTGGGAATCCCGTTGCAGTGTTGTCACAGCCTTTTTGACAGAGCTGTAAGATTTTTATTTCAATGCTGCGTTTCTCTCCTGGGATCATTCACTCCGTGGGCTGTGGGGATTTTTCGGGTTTGAACTCCCTCACGGTGGCCCTGACACTGCTCAGAAGCTGGAGGAAGAGCAGAGCCAGTGCTCCTGGCAGGGGCAGGGAGTTTTCCCCCAGAGCAGATCCAGCAGCTGCCCTCCAGCCCGGCCAGGAGGGATCTGCTTTGGCTCCTGCAGGGACAGAACGTGTTCAGGTGCTCCAGGTGACATTCCAGCAGCCTCATCTCCCATCCCTGTTCCTGCCCCTCCTGCTCTCAGCTCCTGCCCCACCAGCTGTGCCAAGGGAATTTGTCCCACCAGCAGCAGGGGAAGGACAAGAGCTCCCACCCTGGCACTTGGATTGTCCCGCTGGGGGATGCTGCCTGCTGGGATTTAGATCATTCCATACATTTGGCTGCTGAAATTTCCCAGCCCAGGGGCTTTAGCACAAAGATTGTTCTTTGTATGGTGCCTGGATTTGGGGTTCAGTATCAGCTTTGCTAGTTCAGATGAATTATACCCACAGCCCCAGATTCCCTGCTGAATTCCTGCTGGAATAACCTGACAGTGCCTCGTGGAGATTGGAAATTCCCATGCAGAGCTGCCACTTTAGCACCAGCTGTGTCAGGAACCAGCAGAGGTTCCAGGGAAGCTCAGTGGGATCAGGACAAGGACAGGTCTCTATTCCACAGAACTTGCTATTTAAAACCCTCATCCCCCAGCCCCAGGGATGTGTCTGGGGTCACTTGACAGAGTTCCCTGGAATTCAACTGATTTCACTCCCCGGAGCTCAGGCTCCAGTTGATGTTTTAAAGCAGGACAAGGCAGTGGCTGGATGAGCTCCCGGCCTGTGCTGAGGCAGAACATCTCTCCTGCAGAAGCTCAGCTCCTTTCAGAGCCTCGGCAGTGGCCTCTGCATGTCCTTTCCCCTCAGGAAAGGGATGCACATCCCTGCCTGCAGCACATCTCCAGTGGGACCCACCTGTGAGAGTTTTCCATCCCTTCTGCACCTCCAGCTGGCTCCCTGGAAATCTCCAAACATAATTGCACTCCAACCTCTGATTTCAAGGCATCTCCAAGGCTCTTGCTTGGCATTTAGTACCTGTGAAGGAAGATTGCCTTGGCTCAAATGCTGCTGGTGAATGATAGCCTCCGGCTGGAAAAGAGGGAGGAGATTTGGGGTGGCTGGAACATACCTGGCAGCTGTGTGGGAGGTCAGAAACAGGGATTGCTGTCAGAGCCCCTCTGCAAACGGCCGTGCCTCCATTCCCAGGTAATGCCAGCCGTTCCCTGGGGTCCCTGTGGGCTGTCGGTGGCGTCTGTCCGGGCTGAAGCATCCCTGCGTGCCTGTGGGGAGCAGCCCCTGGCCGAGGAGCCGCGGGCAGCCCTTCAGCCGTGTCCGTGCCAGCGCTGTCCCGTGCGCCGGTGCCCGTGCCGGGACGTGCGCTCGGCACGCTGCGAGCCACGGGCAGGGCACGGCAGCTCCCGCCCCGCAGAGCCAAGGACAGGAGGTGCTCTCTGCCCTTCGGAGCTCCGGCTCCTCCAGCCCCGCACCGGGCACAGCCGGAGCGGGAGCAGCGGCCCCGGCGGAGCGGCCGCTCCCGGCCGCGGCGCCGCAGCCCCGCTCGTCCGGCGGGGCTCCCCCGGGGATGCGGACACGGGGCGGGGGAGGCGGGCGCTGCTGCTCGCAGGGGAGCGCGGTGGCCACGGGGCTACCGGGGCGGGGGGGCTCGGCATCCCGCGGGGGCTGCGGGGCGGCTCCGTGTCCGCCCGCGGGGCCGGAGGCGGCGCTGCGGGAGCGGCGGTGCCGATGGGGTCCCGGCCCCGACGCAGCCCCGGCTCCCCGCGGCCACAGCGAGAACGGGACCCGAGCCCCGGCGGGACCCGAGCCCCGGGCCGGCCGCAGCTGGAGCGGCGGCGCCCGTCCCGGAGCGGCTCCTCCCGGCCGCGGCGCTGCCGGTCCCGATCCCAGCCCCGATCCCGCCTCGACCCCCCGGCCCCGGCACCCCCTCCCTGCCCGCCGAGGAAGGAGCGGCTCCGCCCGGCTCCCCCAGCAGACACCGGCGGGACCAGAACCCGAATCCCGATCCCGATCTCAGCTGAGCGCCTCGGACGCCGCGCAGGCCGGGAGCTGCCCCGATCCGATCCCCGCACGGAGCTCCGAGCGCCGGTCCCGCCGCAGTCCGTCCGAGCATCCACACAGAACACGGGGCGGGCGCGGAGCCGCCGCCATTTACGGGCGGGGGGCGGGGCCGGGGGCGGGGCCAGCACAGGTGCGCGCACAGGTGCGCGGGGCCCCAGCGCGCCTGCGCGGGGCGGGGCCGCGGGTATTTAAACCGCGGGGCGAGCCCGGCGGAGCCATTTGGTGCTGGGCGCTCGGAGCGGGAGGTTGCGGCCGGTCGGGCTCTATATCTCTTTTTCTTTTGCTTTTGTTGCGCGTTTCTTTTCTTTTGTATTTTTTTTTCTCTATGCCTCTCTTATCGACCCTCCCTTCCTCCCCTCCCCCACCCCCTACACCCTCCCCCCCCCCAAACCCCCCCCCCTCCCTCTCCCCCCTAGCCCTCCCCTCCCTCCCTCCCGGGCGGGCCCCCCTACTCTCCTTTCCTTGTCCTCCCTCTCTATTCCCCTACTCACCCCTACGCTACCCTGTTCCTCCATCCTTTCCCTGTTCCTTCTCTCCCCAGCCGGGCTCCCCCGTGCCCCCTCTCCCTGCTCCCCCCCACGCGCTCCCGGTTCCTCCTGCCGCCTTTCCGTGATACCTTTCCCCCTCCACATATTCCGCCTCCTTCCCCAAAGCTGCCTTCAATCTTTCTCTTCCTTCACCCTGCCTTCCCCCAGCCCCCTGCACACCCCGACCTGCCCCCACCTGCCCCCTGTCCCTGTCACCCTCCCCTTGAGCGCCCCCTCTGCTCCCCTGTTCTCGTTCCCCATTCCCCTTTTCCTTCTTTCCTCGCAGCCGCGGGGCTCGGGGCGCCGCAGAATAAAGCCCAGAGGGCCGGAGCCGGCGCCCCCCGCCCTCGCTGGGGTCCCCACACGGGGCCGGAGCCGCTCTGCGGGTCCCCCCATTGCAGTCTAATACACGGCCCGACACTGCCGGGGTGCGGCTTTCCCGACATCACACTGGGGGTCGGGCTGGGGGTCGGGAGGGGGTCCTGGGGGGAGGAGGGTGGGGGGGTTAGGAAGGGCCCCCTCATTAGGAGGGGGTCCCGGGGGAGGAGGGTGGGGGGGGGGGGATAGGAAGGGCCCCCTCCGGAGGAGGGGGTCCGGGGGAGGGGGGCGGGGTGGAGGGGGGGGCCTTCCCCCCTCCAGCCCCGGCCCCTCCCCGGGACCCCCTCCTCCGGACCGGGGCCCGGGGGGGTTGGGGGGGGAGGGTGGGGGGGGGGGTGGGGTGGGGGGGGGGGGCGGGGGGGGGTGGGGTGGGAAGGGGGGAACGGCCGGCCATTTGGTTTTTTTTTTTTAATGTCTGTTCACGGCACAGAGTGACGTGCCCCCCCCTGCTCCCCCCCCGCCCCCCGCCCCCCCCGCCCCCCGCCCCCCCCCTGCTCCCCCCCCCACCCCCCCCGCCCCCCCCAACCCCCCCCCCCCCCCAACCCCCCCGGGCCCCGGTCCGGAGGAGGGGGTCCCGGGGAGGGGCCGGGGCTGGAGGGGGGAAGGCCCCCCCCTCCACCCCGCCCCCCTCCCCCGGACCCCCTCCTCCGGAGGGGGCCCACCCTGGCCCCCCTCCCCCGGACCCCCTCCTCCGGAGGGGGCCCTTCCTATCCCCCTCCCCCCACCCTCCTCCCCCGTGACCCCCTCCTAATGAGGGGGCCCTTCCTAACCCCCCCACCCTCCTCCCCCCAGGACCCCCTCCCGACCCCCAGCCCGACCCCCAGTGTGATGTCGGGAAAGCCGCACCCCGGCAGTGTCGGGCCGTGTATTGGACTGCAATGGGGGGACCCGCAGAGCGGCTCCGGCCCCGTGTGGGGACCCCAGCGAGGGCGGGGGGCGCCGGCTCCGGCCCTCTGGGCTTTATTCTGCGGCGCCCCGAGCCCCGCGGCTGCGAGGAAAGAAGGAAAAAGGGACGGGAAGAGAGGAGGCAGAGCGGGGCATGCGGGAAGGTGGGGAGGGAGGTCGGGCTGCGGAGGAAAGCGGGCGGGGAAGCGAAAGGCCGGCAGGGGGAAAGAGGGACGGGACAGAGGAGGGAGAGAGGGGGAATGGAACGGAGCAGCGGGGCAGGGACAGGTGAGGGACGAGTGGGGGGCGTCGCGTTTGGGGGAGGAGGGAGAGTGGGTTTAGGGGATAAAAAACAGAAATATGGAGAAAACGAAGGAAGGGTAGATGGTGGGACGGGAGGCCGAAATGGGACGAGAAGGAAAAGGAGGAAGACAAAGAAGGGGAATAGGAGCAGAAGGAAGGAAGAGTAGAAGGGGGCACAAAAGGGGAGCGAAAGCAGTCGGCTTTGGGGAGGACAGGAAAACGGGGGAAAGGCAGGGAAAGAAGGGGAATGGGAGCAGGAGGAAGGAAGAGTAAAGGGGGGGAAGGAGAGAAGGGCGAAGCTGCGGAGCCCGCACAGAACCCACCACCCGCACCGCGCTCCGAGTGAGCAAATGGCGGCTGCAGCGATTCCCGGCACTTAAATAAGCTCGGCCCCACCCCACGCAGGTGCCCCGCGGTCCCGCGCACCTGAGCCAGCGCCGGCCCCGCCCCTGAGGCTCCGGCCCGGCCCCGCCCCTGAGGCTCCGGCCCGCCCGGGATGGAGGCGGGGCCATCGCTCCCGGCCCGCCGGGATGGGCCCGGGGCTGCCGCTTCGGCTCCCGGCGGTGCCGCCTCTGCCCCGGCGGGCGGGTCGGGGTCTCTCTCGGGCCGGAGCACCGGGGCGGCGCCGGGGCCGAGCCGGCGGCGGCGGCGATTTCCCGGGGCTGACCGAGACCGGCCGGGGCGCGGGGACCCCCGTGCCGCCCCAGCACCCCCAAACCCCGCCGCTCCCCGCCGTGCCAGGGAATTTTCTTTTTCCCGGTGCAGGCCGAGACATTTCTGTGAGGAAACTCAGAACTCAGGGGTACGGGGTCTGAGGGGAGAGAAGAGATTCTGGTATAAATCCAAAACGCGTTGTGAAAAACAACATGGAACGACTCATTTGCTCTCCCAGCCCGATTTCTGTGTGACCGTCTGTGATTCCAGCTGCTCCGCTGGCACTGGCAGCCTGCGGGGCTCGAAGGACTTGCCAAGTGCCCAGCACGACAGAAAAGAACGGGAGAACTCCCCGGCTCTGGCAGCGGAGCCTCTCGGCAGTGTCCCGAAAGCCCCGCAGTGCCAGCATCTCTGCATGGAAGCTGAGGGGCTCCAGCGCAGCCCCTCTGCAGCGTTCCTCTGCAGCTGGCACTGCCCAGCGCCCCTGACCAGGGTTTGGGGTCCCTGCACAGCCCCCGGCGCAGCCCCCTGGCTTCTTCCAGTTCCCTTCAGCCAGGATGATTTTCTCGGGGGTAGGAGCACCCAAAGCCAGCGGAACTGGCCTCAGCCACTTTCCGTGGGATCTCTCCTCTTCCTTCCTCACCAAATTCCCACTGTCAAAACCCAGCTTGAGGCACAGATCCCCATCCCCTCAATCTCTCCAAGGAATTGGGCTCGGATTTCCCAATCCAGCAGGGCAGAAATGCTCTTGTCCTTACTGTACATCCTAATTGCAGTAATGGCTCAAGAAATAATTGAAAGAAATTAAAGGAATGAAGAGAAATTAAATAAGAGCTGCCAGCTCCAACTAAGGGATGTTCAAACCCCTTACCAACAATTTGCTTTAATTAACCGACTCAAACAAAGTAATTAACACCACATTGATACAGTATGATTCTTTTTAATCGAGTTATAGATAAATATTGCAGAATGTAAAAACCTTTGTAAATCCAGAAACTCTTTCAAGAGAGAGACAGGGCACAGCTGCAGAGAGTCTTGGGGAGTTCAGGGGAAAAACCCCAAAGTTTTCAGTGTTTAGCATCTCCCACCCTGTCGTCACTGACAGCAAACACGGCTTCAGCCTCAGGAAAACACGGAGAGTCAGGGATTTTACAGATCCTGGTCTCACCTCAGCCTCTCAGCAGGTACAGTCTGCAGGGAGAGGGAAGAAAAAGGGTCAGAATGGACAGCCTACTTCCAGAAAATCATCACCATTCATAAAGCACTAAGCAGAGCTGTAAGAACTTCCCCAAAGGTTCATTTCCCTGCGGACTGAGGGCTCTCAGTTGAAGCACAGGCTGGACCTGCCAGGGACAGACTCCAGGAACCCCAGAAGTAAAAGCCACTGGGCCAATTCCATAAAACATTCCAAAATCAGGCTCCTAGGATGTGACCATCTCCTCTCTCACCTGGAGGTGGAAGCACAAGGAATGATCTTCCCTCCTGTGGGTTTTCTGGGATCTGCAGTGAACCGCAGGGGGAAGAAAACAAAGCCTGAATGTTTCGCACGACTGGAACAGAAAAGTGGGGAAAAGGGAGGCAGGGGCACTGCTGGGGTGATAACTGGGATCCAGCCTCTCCACACCAATGGAAGCAGAGACTGAGTGACAGAGCCTTTGGGACCACTTTGCTGGGATTCATAGGAAAACGGGTGAGTTTTATTTTGGCAGTAAAGCCAAGCTGCTTCTCACCTCATCAGCCGGGTACAGCAGCAGCACCCGCAGGAACCTGGCCAGGTGGCTCTGCCTGGCAGAGGGCTCCCCACTTCCTGGGAATTGTGTGCTACGGGGCTGTGCCACTGGCCATTAAAACAGTTCCCACCTGGCCCTTCACAAAGGCAAGGTGCTTTTTCCATACAGCAAATGGTTTTTGAATTAAGAAGGTAACACTGGTAATACTCAACTGGAGAAGAAAAAAGTGAGAGCTGTAAAATTTTCCTACGCCAGGCAAAAAAGAAAGCCAAATTAAAACCAAAACAAAAACTAACATAACAATGAAAAAAACAAACCATATCAAGCATGCTTCAAGAGAGTTTAAATCTGAATGAAGTAACTTACTTAGAAGCTTGAAAAGCTGCAATGCTGCAAAAATCTAATGCTGCAAAAAAAAAGGTGCCTTCCCATCCAAACCCATCTGGAATTCCACAATTCTGTGAACAGCTCCGGGCAGAAGGACTAGATTTCCATTGTGGTTCGAAAATGCTGCTGCAAGAACACGAAGAGAGATTTCATATACTGTTAAAGTGGCACAACCACATCAAAAATTACGTTTGGAGGTAAAGTGGCAACTCTGCAATTCCAGCTTCTGATACCAAGGACACACGGAGGGCTGAAACCTGGAGGTCCTTACATGACAGGATTTCTAGATTTCTAGAGTTATCCATCCCCAGTTTGCTGCTTAGGGTTAGAAAAGGTGGAATTCTGTTCTTAAGGGGTTACCACATACCATCAACGTGAGAGACGGGGATGCTGATGTTTGATCAGAGTCCTGGAGCAGCCTGGAGCACGCTGGCTTCCCGAACCAGGTCTGCTGCCTTGTCCGTGTAGGGGTAGGGCTTTGTCCTCAGCCTCAGCAGGATCTGTCAGCAAAGGAGGAGAGAAAAGTAGAGTGCACCGGCTCCCAAGTGTGGGGTACCATGTGCTGCTAAGGAAGACCACGTGCTGAAAGTGGTTGGAAGCCGGGTGGGTTTTGGGAGGACAAATTCCATATTACTTCTGCAGGATTCTGTCTACAGTTCCTGCTCTACAAACCAAATACATCAAACGACAACAACAAACAAACAAAAAAACACCACATTAAATCAACAACAACAAAATAATTACTCCTACCTCAATAACCCCATAATGCCTCAAACCATTCCAAGGAGGGCGGCAGGAGGGGCTGGCAAAGGCAGGGCCCCGCCGGGCCCCCCTCGCCGCTGCCATCCTTCTCCAGCGCCGCCGCTGAGCCGCCTTCAGCCCAAAACCCACCCAAAAATACCCCAAAATCGTCCTAAATGCCCCCAAAAAACCCACCCAAAACTACCCAAACCCTCCTAAAAATATCCAAAAAACTCACCATAAAATGCCTCAAAACCAACCCAAAACCGTCCCAAAAATATCCCAAAAAATCCACCCAAAAATACCCTAAAACCCACCAAAGAATACCCCAAAGCCCTCCCGAGAATACCCGAAAACCCTGCCCATAAACACCCTGAAACCCCAAATTAACCACTCTGAACCCCAAAATATCCCTGAGCTCCCCATACCCCAAAATTTCCTTCCCAAACCCCAAATTCCCCCCCGACCCCCAAAATTCACTTCTGGGTCTCGTCCTCGGGGGCCGGCGGCTGCCGGGGCCCCCCCAGGCCCGCGGGCGGCGCCCCCAAACCCGGGGGGAGTTCGGGGTCCGAGTCGGGGTCGTCCTCATGAGCCACCAGCCTGGGGACCCAAAAACCGGGGGGAACCCCGAATCGGGGGGGGACCCAAAATTGGAGGGGGTCCTGGGGGGTTCTGGAAGGTTTTTGGGGCATCCCAGGAGGACTTTTGGGGTCTCAGGGGGTTTTGGGGGTCCCAGGAGGAATTTCAGGGGTCCCAGGAGGAATTTCAGGGGTCCTAAAGGGAAATTTGGAGGTCACAGGGGGAGTTTTGGGGTCCCAAAGAGAATTTTGGGCGTCCCAGGGAGGGCTTTGGAGTCCTGGGGAGAATTTTGGAGGTTTCAGGGGGTTTTTGGGAGGAATTTTGGGGGTCCTGGGGGGGGGGGTTGGGGTCCTGAAGGGAATTTTGGGGGTCTCAGGGGGTTTTTGAGGGTCCCAGGGGGAT
This sequence comes from Lonchura striata, assembly GCF_050655825.1. Classification (NCBI taxonomy): domain Eukaryota; kingdom Metazoa; phylum Chordata; class Aves; order Passeriformes; family Estrildidae; genus Lonchura; species Lonchura striata. The sequence continues at coordinate 416,786 of NC_140703.1, forward strand.
TTTTGGGGCTTCTGAAGGGAATTTTTGGGTTCCCGAGGCTGTTTTTGGTGATCCCGGGGCTGTTTTGGGGGGATCCCGCTGGGTATTTTTGGGGGTCCCGGGAGTGTTCTTGGGGTCCCCCCTCACCAGTCCATGGCCGGCTCCACTCCCCGGTTCCCGGTCAGCGCCAGCGCCTTCGCCCTGCGGGACCGGGGGGCTCCCGGTTATTTTTGGGGGGTCCCAGAGGGTTCTGAGGGGTTCCCGGGGGGTTTTTTGGGGGTCCCGGTGGAGTTTTGGGGGTCCCGAGGGCTCCGGGGCCTGTCCGTGTGTCCCGCCCCCCCCAATCCCATTCCCGGTGCCGGGTCCCCTCCGGCTGCTCCCGCCCGCCCTCCCCCGCTGTCCCCCCGGTGCCGCCGCCCTCAGCGCGCCGGGCCCCGAATCCCACCTCCAGCAGCGCCTCCAGAGCCGCCCGAGCCCGGTCCCACCGCCCGCCGCCATCACGGCGGCGCCGGGCTCGCGACACGTGGGGGACGGCGGCCGGCGAGGGACAGAAAGGCACAAAGCGTTCCGGTACGGACGGCGGCCGGAACGGGACAGAAAGCCTCCCTCGCCGCTGCCATCCTAATCCGGCGCCGCCGCGGAGCCGCCTCCAGCCCTCCCCTCACTCACAGACACCGCCCCGCTCGCCGCTCGCTGCCGCCCCTCGCCCCTCCCGCCGGTTTTGCCGGGCGCTGGCTGGGGGGGCTGCAGTACCGCCCTGTGCCCACAAGGCGGCAGCACTTTTCAAGCGAGTCCGCGCCAAGCCACTCGCAAGAGGGAGGCCGCGGGCGGCCGGGCTGCAGTACCGCCCTTTGTCCACAAGGCGGCAGCACTTTTCAAGCGAGTCCGCGCCAAGCCACTCCCAAGAGGGCGGCCGTGGGTGGTGGGGCCACAGTACCGCCCTGTGTTCACAAGGCGGCAGCACTTTTCAAGCGAGTCTGCGCCAAGCCACTCGCAAGAGGGCGGCCATGGGTGGCGGGGCTGCAGTACCGCCCTGTGCCCACAAAGCGGCAGCACTTTTCAAGCGAGTCCGCGCCAAGCCGCTCCCAAGAGGGCGGCCGGGCTGCAGTACCGCCCTTTGTCCACAAGGCGGCAGCACTTTTCCAAGCGAGTCCGTGCCTAGCCGCTCCCAAGACGGCAGCCGGGCTGCAGTACCGCCCTTTGTCCACAAGGCGGCAGCACTTTTCAAGCGAGGCCGCGCCAAGCCACTCGGTGGTTTTGCCGGGCACTGGCTGGGGGGCTGCAGTACCGCTCTCTGCCCACACGGCGGCAGCACCGCGCCGTCCCCGCCGGCACGGCCTCGGCAGCGAACGCCCCAAAGCGTCCGCGCGGGAAAGAACGGAACAAAAAGCCTGCCTGCGACCCGATAGGAACCGAAAGAAAAAAGCTTTCCTCTTAAGCTGCATTTCAATATGCTTTATTTTTCTATTTTTCATATTTATATTCACATTCGGATTTGTAATGGATATTGATGGAAAATTATATTTTCATAATTTCTTACATTTATTCCTATTATATTTTATTTCAGATTTTTATACGTATCTTAATAGGTATCAGTAGAAGTCAGGGGAGGGTGTGTGGCTGGGGGCGGGGCCAGGGGAGGGGGTAAGGACGGGGTGGGGGTTAGGGGGAGGGGGTCAGCATTGGGGGCGTGGTTAGGGGCGGGGTCAGGGTGTGGGGGAGGGGGTGGAGGGTGGGTCAGGGAAGGGGTTAGGGTAGAGGGAGGATTCAGGGTGGGGGTGTGGCTACCAGACAGACCCCTCCCCTACCCAAAAATATTGTCAGGCGCAGCAGTAGAAAATCTGATGCTACCAGGGAGTAAAAATTTTTATTTTTACTTTGATGCTCCCAGGGAGTAGAAATTTTTATTTTTAAAGTTGTTTTCTTTTTTTACTTCCTCGGAGCACAGTATTTTCTACTCCTGCTTTTTTATTCTAAGTACAGAAAGGAAAAAAAAGAGAGAAAGAGAAGGAGACAGTGAGAAGAAGAGGAGAGAGTGATAAGGAGAGAGAGAGGGAGAAGAAGAAAAGGAGAGAGCAGGAAGAGGAGAGAGTAAGGAAAAAGAGAGATGAGGAAGACAAGAGAGTGAGAAGAAAAAGAGGAGAGAGGAGGAAGAGAAGTGAGAAGAAAGGGAGAGAGATGAAGAAGAGTGTGAGAAGGACAGGAGAGAGCAAGAAGAAGAGGAAAGCGTGAGAGGAAGAAGAGAGTGTGAGAAGGAAAGGAGAGTGACAAGAGGAAGAGAGAGGAGGAAGAGGAGTAAGTGAGAGGAAGAAGAGGAGAGAGGAGGAAGATGAGAGAGAGGAGAGAGTGAGAAGGAGAGAGTGAGATGAAGAGGAGAGAGTGAGAAGGAGAGAGTGAGATGAAGAGGAGAGAGTGAGAAGTGGAGAGAGTGGGAGGAAGAAATGAGAAGAAGAAGAAAGGAGGAAGAAGAGAGAGGAGGAAGAGGAGAAAGTGAGAGGAAGAAGAGGAGACGGAGAGGAGGAAGAGGAGAGAGAAGAAGAATAGGAGAGAGGAGGAAGAGCAGCGAGTGTGAAGGAGGAGAGAAGAGGAAGAGGAAAGAGAGAGAAGGAAAGGAGAGAGTGAGATGAAGAGAGTGTGAGAAGAAGAGGACAGAGTGAGAAAAGAGAGTGAGAAGAAGAGGAGAGAGGAGAAAGAGGAGAGAGTGAGAAGAAAAGGAGAGATGAAGAGAGTGTGAGAAGAAGAGAGGAGAGAGTGACAAGAGGAAGAGAGGAGGAAGAGGAGTAAGTGAGAGGAAGAGAAGGAGAGAGAGAGGAGGAAGATAAGAGAGAGAAGGAGAGTGAGAAGAGGAGAGAGGAGGAAGAGGAGAGAGGAGGAAGAGGAGAGAGGAGGAGAAAAGGAGAGAGAGATGAAGAAGAGAGTGTGAGAAGAGGAGAGAGTGAGAAGAAGAGAGAGAAGGAAGAAGTGAGAGGAGGAAGAGGAGAAAGTGAGGAGAGGAGGAAGAGAAGAGACTGAGAAGAAAAGGAGAAAGATGAAGAAGAGAGTGAGAAGAAGAGGAGAGCGTGAGAAGAAGAAAAGAGAGTGAGAACAAGAAGAGGAGAGGAAGAGGAGAAAGTGAGAAAAGGAGAGAGGAGGAAGAGGAGCAAGTGAGAAGGAGAGAGTGAGATGAAAAGGAGAGTGTGAGAAGAAGAGAGAGTGAGATGAAGAAGAGGAGAGTGAGAGGAGAGAGTAAGATGAAGAGGAGAGAGTCAGAGGAAGAAGAAAGAGGAGGAAGAAGAGAAAGTGAGAAGAAGAGGAGAGGAAAAGGAGAGAGAGAGGAGGAAAAGGAGAGAGAGAAGAAAAGGAGAGAGGTGAGAAGTGGAGAGAGTGAGGAAGAAGAAGAGAGAGGAAGAAGAGGAGAAAGTGAGGAGAAAGGAGGAAGAGGACAGAGAAGAAAAGGAGAGAGTGAGATGAAGAAGAGGAGAGGGTGAGAAGAATAAGAGGAGAGAGTGAGAGGAAGAAGAGGAGAGAGGAGGAAGAGGACAGAGTGAGGAGAAAAGGAGAGAGAGATGAAGAGAGTGTGAGAAGAGGAGAGAGTGTGAGGAGAGAGTGTGAGAAGAGGACAGAGTGAGAAGAAGAGAGAACAAGAAGAGGAGAGAGGAAGAAGAGGAGAGGAGGAAGAGGACAAAGTGAGGAGAGAGGAGGAAGAGGAGCGAGTGAGAAGGAGAGAGTGAGATGAAGAAAAGGAGAGTGTGAGAAGAAGAGGAGAGTGAAAGGAGAGAGTAAGAAGAAGAGGAGAGTGTCAAAGGAAGAAGAAAGAGGAGGAAGAGGAGAAAGTGAGAAGAGGAGAGGAGGAAGAGGAGTGAGAAGAAAAGGAGAGAGCGAAAAGAGGAGGAGAGTGTGAGAAGAAGAGGAGAGAGAGTGAGAAGAAGAGGAGAGAGGAGGAAGAGGAGTGAGGAGAGAGGAGGAAGAGGAGTGAGGAGAGAGGAGGAAGAGGAGTGAGGAGAAGAGGAGAGAGCGAGGAGAAGACGAGGATAGTGAGAGGAAGAAGAGAGAAGAAGAGAGCAAGAAGAAAGAGTGAGAAGAAGAAAAGGAAGAGAGTAAGAAGAAAACAGAGCAAGAAAAATAAAAGAGAGATAAAAAGAAAAACTAAAAAAGTCAGATTGGAAAGAGAAAGGCAAAAGAAAGGAGGGGTAAAGAGAAAAAGAGTGAAAGACAAACAGAAAAGGAAGCACTTGAAATGAAAGAGAAAAGCAAATAGAGAGACAAGAAAAAGAAGAAATAGAGCTGAAAACCTACAGGAAAACAAATGGAGAGACTGAACACAAGGTAGGGTTCAAGAGAGAAAGAAATAGAGAGTTAGACAAAAAAGTTAAAGTTGGACAGAAAAGGAAAAAGGGTCAGAGACAAAGACAATGATAGCAAGTGTTAGAAAGACAAAGGCTGACAAAGGAAAAAAAAAGAAGAAAACATAGTGAAACCTAGATTGAAAGAGACAGACAAAGAGACATGGGGAAATACATGTAGAGGAATGGAAGAAAATAGGGTGAGAAGGAAATAGGGTGAGAGAAACATGGAGATGTGTTAGAAATGGAAACAAAGGAAAACACAGGCAGAGACAAAGAGTTACACATGGAAGGATAAAGTGAGTAATATACTAAGGAGGAAAGTAAGAGGCAAAGGGAGAAAAAGGGTGAAAATGATAGGACTCAACCACACCAAAGAAAGACAGGAGATGAATGGTGGGCAGGGCAGAGGGTAAGAGGCATCATTATTAGGGCTGATTAATCTTTATTCCTTTAATTTAAACTTCAGCAATACACAGGGAAACAATGCATACAAATGCAAGTACAGAGACAAATACAACAAAGAATACATCATACCTAGGCACACAAGTACAAGTCCAATTTACATACAGCAAAATACATCAAAAGACAGGAACAACTGCAAAGACAGAACAATATAATGTACTACAAGCCAAATACATATTGACACAATATAACCGTATCTCCATTTCAGAAAAGTCCACAACGCTTTTATTGTTATGACGCACCCAGAACAAAAACGGCGCAAAACGCTCCGCCGACGTGCACGCCCCCTTCGCGTTACGCACAAACTCACATTCACGGCAACTCGCTCCGGAGACTCCCAAAAAATCCTCCTGCCTGATGAAAACCCCCCCTGAAAGGCAAAGGCCATACACACAAGGTTGTATCTGCTCCACACACACACACAGCTGCAGACACAAGCACACACAAACTCTCACAGACAGACACAGACAGTCACACTCTCACACATTCTTCTGCTGACACGCTGGCTGCCACCCTTACGTGAAACGCTGCACTGAAGAATATGCTTAAACGCTTCTTCTGACCGCAGGACCTCCATGTCAAATGGTAGATTCCAGGAAATTCTGTAGGGACCCGGGGACCTACGAGACAAGGGGAGGCGGTCAGTGACTGACTATCTGAGAGCTAGGAGCTATACCAACTCTGGGCCCATCAGCGTTGTACCCCAAACCCCGTAGAGAACAGATGAACGGCAAAGCTTTATAACTGCTCTACCTGAGCGTGACTACTTGCCCGGGCAAGGCAGCTCCGATCATAATTGCCACAACAGAGGTGCATACAACATAAGCCAACGTAGGTACATACAGTATAAGCACAAACAACATAAGCCAACGTAGGTACGTACAGTATAAGCACAAACAACATAAGCCAACGTAGGTACATACAGTGTAAGCACAAACAATATAAGCTAACATAGGTAGGCGCAACATACGCACATACAATAGAAGCAGACACAGGTAGGTGCATCATAAGTGCATACAACGTAAGCTGACAGAGATACAAGATAAGTGAGGACTTGATATAATTCTCCAGAAGACTAATTTTTGAGCCCTATATCCTTTGAGAAGGCAGATGCTACGGAACTACTGTGGTCAGGTGATGAGGGGCTAATAAGCTCCGTACGGAAGTCCATGAGAAGGGCTACCAAAACTGAGAATGAAGATGGATGAGAACATCTCGTGTACATCGTCCGGACCCAAAAAGTGAATATGTAAAAATGCCAGAATAATTGATATCCGGGAAGGTACGTGAGCAAAATATGGCCAATACGGCACAAAATGATGTTGCTAAAGCATGGAGATGTAACAAAGGCCTATGACACAGACAACGTGACACGGACACAGACAACGTGACACGGACACAAGTGGAAACTGCCTGGCAATTTCACCTTATGGACCCAAGATTCCTAGCCCAAGATGAGCCATGGGCTGATGATGCCAAAGAAAAGAAAGCCCTAGGGCAGTAGCACTTGATGATGACATGCAACTCCTTTCAAGATGTTAGTGCCAAAGCACTTAAGAGGAAGCCTAAGAAGCTCAGTAGGCCTAGAGAAGGAAGAAATGACTACAGGGTGACTGTAGCTATAGCTCCAGACATGAAGGCGGGCTCCTATGGTGAAAAGATCCACGACAACGTCAAGAGTCAAAGAAGGCCGCCGATGCGAACGTCACGAGAACCAGAGAGGGATCGGAACTGCCCTGCCCAGCGAAGACTCTGGGGGGGCTGAGGAGAAACCCTCTCCCTTTGCTCCCGAGGGGCCCGTCCCACTATGGGCCTATTCTCCAAGCTAACATCAAATAGCCTCCTGTGATAGTAAAGGTTTTCCCCCCATCTCCCACCTACTGGCCCCAGCACTTGGCTTTTGCAAGACAACCGGATGGAATCCAATGTCAGTTGGATGTGGACGGCGAGACGTTCTCTGCATCAGCTTCGGTGCTGCCGTTTCCAAACTTCAGCTACGCTCCTCCTCAGGGTACCTAAGACAAAACAGAAAATGCAACTAGTGCCCACGAAAAGAGGAATCCCCGAAACTCCGACACACCGCTGCCCCGGCTCACCTGAAGTCTCAATTTGACTCCACAAGCTGCCTGGAGGATACCTGAAAAACAAAAAGGTACACACTTAGCATGCTGCTGCATAAGGGTCACCTGTGAGTCACCGTGCCAAAATGCCAACTCACCCGCTCGCCTCTGTTCCTTCACACAGCTAGGGCAGCGACAGCACCTGCAAAAAAACAAAGCAAAACAACCCACACTGAGATACTGTGAAAACAACATCCCCCTGACCTGAAAAGCACACCCACCCAGACCTTACGCTTGCACCCACCTGGCCTTGGACATCCAGACATCCGGACCAGAGACATCTTGCAAGATGACTGCCTAAAATAAAACAAAGTAACCAAGAGTGGATGCTTAGAATTGCACCAAAACCTGAAACCTGAGCAAGAACAACTCCTTCTGTCCACTGCTCACCTGGCACACAGGGCCTTGACTGCTGCTATCTGCCTGGACCTCCTAAAAATAAAGGCAAAGAACACTGCTGTAACATGGTCACTATTTAGGCTTCCCCTGAAAATGCAAACAATGACTGACCCGATCATGGGAAAACCCTCACCCAGGACTGGGGCTCTCTGCCACTGATCTGAACTGTCTGCATCTGAAAGGAAGTTAGGACTAGTGTCAAATGGCTGCAGGACAACTTAACAGCACCAAACATGTTATGTCAATCTCCTGATACAATCTAGAGCCCAACTACACCCTGCAAATTACAAATTTCAAGTCCCCAGGACTTGTGCTATTACAGGCTATGCAGCAGGGCAGAGCAGCTGTGGGACAAATACGTGCAGACACCCGTGACACAGGACAGGGAGAGAGAGCTTTTGAGGAGAAGAAAGGACCGAGAGACCCAAAGAACACAGAGTGCACCAGAGACAAGTGACAGGACACACACCAGAACTGCTCTGCCCTGAGCACCTCAGCACTGTGATCAAAACAGACACTTTCCCTTTAGCTGGTCTAAGGGGACACTTCTTGCACATCCCTGCCCCCAAAGCTGATTCAAAAGGCCCTCCCAGCACCCCACTTTCACCCCCTCTGTGGGCCTTAGCCCTCCACTTATCTCTCTGGCATCTGGGGATGAGAATCCACGTCGCGTGGCAATGGAGGCTGCTTCGCCTGCGGGGAATGTCCTATGGTCACCGGGCTGTGGTCCCGTGCTCAGCTACAATCGAGAACACCAAACATCACTGCATGATCTTAGCTGCACAGCAGCCACAACCCAGCAATTCTGCTGCTCACCATTATTCTCCTGAGAACGCCGGGCAAATAATCCACTTTGCTGTGTTGTGCCAAAAACGCCCGGCCCTTAACAGGGAGAGACCCTGTCAGGCACCGCCTCAGAGAAGAACCGAGCTGTACTGGGGGGACACACCCAGCCAACGTGTACAAGTTAAACAGAATTTTCTCTCAGAACTGGGACTTTCAGCACCCCCCAGGTGCTACTCGACTGCCACAGACACACAGAGGGCTTCGTGAGGCGCTCTGGGGTTGGCCAGTCCTGCTCCAAGCTCTGCTGATGCCTCTGTGGTTTTAACACTGTCCTCAAGGAGGTGGTAGAACCTCACAGTATTTGCCCCTGGAGCTTAATTTCTGAAGTTTTCTTTGGGAAACACATCCACTTCCTACTTAACAATGCAGTCCCCTCTCCTGCTCTCGGGAAGAGCTGCCCACAGGCATGGGAACCACCTCTCCTCTCCTCTGCCCTTAAAACACTGTGTTACTGAGGCCAACTACTTCCAGACCAAGACTGTCCATGCAGGGACAGTGTCCCTTCTCTTTAGGGTCAGGGAAAAAGGGCAGAAGCACCCACAGAGATTCACTGCCCCTCTTGAGCACAAAGCACCGTGAATCTGCACCTCCTTCTGCTTGCAGGGAAGATAATAAAATATATTTTATTTAATATTATATTATATTTAATATTAATTATAGTTAATATTATAATAAAGATAATATAAAATATAATAGGGAGCCCTACAAACTGACATCAGGAACCTGGACTGGTGAGTTTTCTTTCCCAGGGAAAATGGCCTGTGATTGTGCCCAGAGCTCCTTGGGTCTTAGGGTGAGGCTGACTGGAAATAATCCAAATATTAAAGGATATATTCAGACCCCAGCTGCCCCCCCCCCCAAACTTGTGCTTTTCTGACAGTGCCAAGGGAGCCCTTCAAACTGACGCCAGGAACCTGGGCTGCTGAATTTGCTTTCACCAAGTAGATATCCCTCATTTATTCACAGGGCCCTGCAATGCCCCTGGGTTGTCAGGTCCTAAATTTCCTTTTGCCTCCTCAATGTCAAAACAGGGCAGGATTTCTCCCAGTCCAAATCTCCCATCCCCAAGTACTCAGGGTTTTTTATTTCTTACCAAATACCTGTTGCAAACTGACAGTACAAAGCTTGGGGCTTGATATTTTCTGTGCTGGATTTCACCTCAAGAAATCTGCCACCATAAAACCCTAACCACAACCACCTTGCTTTGCTCACAAATCACAACCTTCAGACCAGCATTATGGCACCTTACCCACTGGCCCTCCACTGGCACCTTCCCAAAGCATTCCAGTACATTCCAGTAGTACTCTGCATTTTCAGTGGGCATTCTGTCAGACCCACATCCTGACACTAAAAATGCACCAAGGAATTCTACAATAGCCATTAGGAAGGCATAACAATTCTCTAAAAGTCACCAGAGAAAGCCTTCAAAATTCCCCTAAATATTCCTAATAGCCCTGCAAAAAAAAAACAAACACTCAAGGAAGCCTGCTCAGCCTCCAAACCCCTTCCTGTTGCTCTCTAGCCCACAGATGTCATCCCTACCTTTTAGCAGCGGGTCCTGTTGTCCTCTGAGGGTTCCGGCGTTGTCCTGGTGCGAGGGTCGCTGCCCTGTCCCACTGGGAGGCTTCCGGTGTGGTCTCGCTGTCAGGCTTGCTGTGCTGTGCTGCTGTTGTTGGGGCTGAAAAGGGAAAAGGCTGCTTAGGGTGAGGTACGGGTGGCGTGAGGGGTGCCGTACCTGTACCCTAACTTGCCTCCTAAGCTGTACCCTGTAGCCCTGATCTCCACTGGACTGTCCAGCCCTCAAGGCCTCACCCTTTACCCCTGACCCCTCCCTCTGCCCCCCAGCCCTCAGGCTCTGGCTGTCACCCTCAAGCCCCCTCTCAGCTGCCCCTCAGCTCCTGTGTGCCACCCTTAATCCCTCTCCTCTGCCCCTCAGCCCCCAGCTTCTCTGTGTCACCCTCCAGCTGCCCCTGCCCCCCTCAGCATCTCTCTGTGTCACCCACTGTCCCCTCCCCTGTTCCCCCCTCAGCTCCCAGCCTCCGTCACCCTCAAGGCCCCACAGTGCCCCTCAAGCTGCCCCTCAGCCTCTATGCCATGAAAAGACCCTAAAACCCCATAAAAATGCCCTAAAAAAACCCCACATCTTCAAAATGCCTTAAAACCCCCACAAAAACATAAAAATAGCCTCAGAACGCCCTTAAAATACAATAAAAATACCCTACTTTAAGACACCCCTAAAAGCCCCCAAAGAAGCTTTTAAAAAAAAAAATCGCTACATATTCCGAAGAGCTCTTAGAACAGCTCCATAATCCTTAAAACACATCGATAAGACCCTACAAACCAGCGCAGCGAGGGAGGCTGGAAGATGCGAAGCCGCGCTCCCGGCCCCGGGCGCAGCGCGGCTCCGGCAGGAAAGCGGCTCCTCCGGCAGGCAGAGGCGGCGCCGCGCCGGCAGACCCCCGCCCGCTGCCCCCGGCCCGGCGGGGCCGGCACCGGGCCCGGGGGGCCCCGGCGGCGCCCGAGCCCCGCGCCCGGAGCGGACGGAGCGGCGGCACCGGCCGGCACCGGCCCCGGCCGCCCTCGGCCCGCGGAGCCGCCTCCAGCCCTCCCCTCACTCACAGACACCGCCCCGCTCGCCGCTCGCTCCCGCCCCTCGCCCCTCCCGCCGCTTCGGCCGGGCTCCGGCTGGGGGACTGCAGTACCGCCCCGTGCCCACAAGGCGGCAGCACTTGTCCAGAGGGTCCGCGACACGATGGCGGCCCGTGGGGACCTTGACGGAGAGAGGCGTTTTTCGCCCATGCCTGTCGGCTCCCACCAAAAACCCGCACGCTCGCGGTGCTGCTGACCCCACAGCCCGTGTGCACGACACCCGAAACTCCGCGGAAAATCCCGTCGGGGGGCGCCGGCGTTGCGCGCAATTCAGGCAGTGTAAAAAACAGACACGGGTCCTCGAGTTTCAACGTCCTCGTTTTCGCGCCCTCTCGAGAAGGTCAAGCGAGGCCGCGCCACGCCACTCCCAAGATGGCGGCCGCGGGCGGCGGGCTGCAGTACCGCTCTCTGCCCACACGGCGGCAGCACCGCGCCGTCCCCGCCGGCACGGCCTCGGCAGCGAACGCCCCAAAGCGTCCGCGCGGGAAAGAACGGAACAAAAAGCCTGCCTGCGACCCGACAGGAACCGAAAGAAAAAAGCTTTCCTCCTAAACTGCATTTCAACAAGGCTTGGTTTTATATTTTTCAGATTTATACTCACAGTCGGATTTGTAATGGATACTGATGGAAAATTGTATTTTTATAATTTCTTAGATTTATTCCTATTCTATTTTATTACATTTTATTTTTTATACATATCTTATTAGATTGCTTACATATTTCTATAGTTAGATTTAGATTTCTAAAAGGTTTATATTGCTTAAAATAAAACCCTGCCTCTATCCAAGTAAAAATCTTTTAAAAAAAACCCTTTATTTAAACTCAATTTAAATGTATCTCTACTTTTCGCATTTATATTCAATTTTATATTTTAAATGTAGATTGATGTATGATGCTATTTATAGTCTATCTCTTCCTAATACTAATTTTTATTTCTATTTCATATTTTTATATATACACCTGTATACATTGATTATATATTTCCACATTTAGAATGATATCAAACTAAAATGTATATTCATATCTTTTCCATTAAAACCCTGCCTCCAACCAAATAAAAACAAAAAAGCCCTTTCTTTAAACGATTTTCGAATATTTTTATATTTTTTTCATCATTATAGCCACCTTTTAACTTCTACTTTATATTGATGTATTTATAAATATATTTTATACATATATAATAAGGTAGCGAGATAGATAAACTATTTTTTAAATTCTATTTCATACACACTGCTAATACTTATGTTTACTTACCTTTGAATTTTTATATAGATCTTAACGTATTTAGGATATATTTCTATACAAAGATTTCTAATTTTATTTTATTTCTATTTATAATTTTTATAATAAAACCCCTACCTAATACCAAATAGAAAATAAAAATCCCCTTTATTCTAAATTATATTTAAATATTTCTATATTCCTATTTTTGATTTTTACAAGTACTTATCTATTCTATCACAACATATTGAGGTACTATATTTCGATATATAGTATTTATGACATGAAATGCGTTATAATAAGACACATACAGTAAAATACGCATTAGGTACTGTATTGATTCCTATTGTTTTGTAATATTCATATAACCACATGTATTAATTATACATTTCTATACGGATATTTATGTTTATAATCGATATTTATATGCATATAAACATATAAAATACTCCATATCAAACAAGGTTATACCTAATAGTAATGGACGGCATTATTTATATTACACGTTTAAGTTATATGTTTTCCATTTACATTTAAAATTGAAGTTTCATATTCCCATTATCATGTTTATGCATGTGTTCTATTTCATTAGAGTTCTAGTTAAAACACTGCAGTTATAATCGAATTCCTAAAAATAAAATGCCAAAACAAACAGCATCAAATTCCCACCAGTACCGTCCAAAAAATTCAGAAAGGCTCCACCAGCCAAACAACTACCAGCAAAAAAAAACCCGCACTACACTCCTTTCACTAGCAGCTCTTATCACGTCACAAAAACGAAACAAACATTTTAAAAACCCTATAGACACCCACACAGCAAATCACAAAAACCACTCTAAAGGAAAAAAAAAAAGCCAACTAACTTACCATACTCCAAACCATACAAGAGACTCCCAACGATTCTAAAAAAAATAATAACCAAAACTCTACCACTACTTTAACTCATAAAGAGAACCCAATGCTCTATAAAATTAACTAAAAAAACCCACCAAATAATTACAGATATAAAAATATGGGAACCACGAAGAAACAAAAAATTCACCCCCCAAATAAAATAAACACCTAAAGAGATCCACCATGGAAATGCCCATGCTCCCAAAAATAAAACCAATAAAAAACAGCAACCAATCACATCAGACTACAAAAAAAAAATATATATATTAACAACAACAAAATAGGTATTCCTAACTCAAGAAACAAAAATTGCCTCAAACCATCAAAACACAAATACCACCTAGAAATAAACACGTCGCCAAAAGAGAAATGTAACCACAAACAATATCTCCCAAGTTCTCTGCAACAATGAAACATACACGGCAATCAAATAAGCCAAATGAATGAAACCCCTATAATGTAATAAACAAGAATGCATTAATCAATATTAAATAAACCTCACCGATTAACTCCAGGCCACTCCCTCAAGCCCAGCAAAACAAATACTACGCCCTCGTGCTAATAAAAGCCTCCACAACCGAATTGAAAAACGACCCTCTACTCCATGCTCCGACCCATAAAAATCAGTGTAAAGCTTTAGAAACACAACCTTAAAAAACATAAGAACCGATCAAAAATAAATCCAACAACAACACTCAACCCAAAAACAAAAACCGTGCCACGAGCACCCGAAGCAAGAACCGTAACAACCAAGAAGCGCCCGGGGCCCTTCTGCTACAGCGACTCTGATCAAAAGCCACCGATCCCAGGAGCTCCTCAGGAGCGCCTCAAAAGCAGCGCAGCGAGGGAGGCTGGAAGATGCGGAGCCGCGCTCCCGGCCCCGGGCGCAGCGCGGCTCCGGCAGGAAAGCGGCTCCTCCGGCAGGCAGAGGCGGCGCCGCGCCGGCAGACCCCCGCCCGCTGCCCCCGGCCCGGCGGGGCCGGCACCGGGCCCGGGGGGCCCCGGCGGCGCCCGAGCCCCGCGCCCGGAGCGGACGGAGCGGCGGCACCGGCCGGCACCGGCCCCGCCCGCGCCGCCTCCCCCGCCCGCCGGCCCGGCCAAAGCTCCGCTCGGCTCCGCACGGCTCGCACCGGCGCGGCTCCGGCGGGCCCGCGGCAGCCCAGCCGCGCCCAGCTCCCCTTCCGCCCCGGCCAGCCCCGGCACTGCCGGCAGGGCTCCGCGCCGGACCCTTCGCTGCCGGGCCGGGGGCAGAAGAAGCGCCCCGAATGCAGCGGCACAGCCCGACCCCCGTCCTGCCAGCGCTGCCACGGCTGCAGCTCCCTTCCTCTGAAGCCCCGACTCTGACGCCACGCTCCGGCGCTCACCTCACCCCAACAAGGGAAAAGAAACGTAGGCTTCCCTTCAATCGCGTCCTCTAGAAGAGAAGAAAAGAAGCGCCTTGCCTCAAACCATGGCAAAAGGGGGCTTTTTACCTCAGTCCAAACCCCTTAAAAGGGGGGACAACAGGACTGCCCCCTCCAATTCAACCTCAGGATGACGAAATTTCAAAGGGAAAGGGGAAAAGTCCCCGCTACAAAGGCGCACCGGCTCACCTCCTTGGCTGCTGCTTCTCGACACAAAGATTTGTCCCTCGGCTCCACCTATGAGCAATGCTCCACGTATCCAGGTGGGGATCCAGGTGATTCCCCAGACCCTGTCCGAAGCGCCCACCGTCCTTCCAGGAGACAGCCCCGGGAGCCCCCCAAAAACTCCTCTCCTCCAGCAGCTCCGTGCAAAAGAGATGTGAGGAAAACCCCCTAAATCAGCCACCGAAGGAGCCGCCCCCTCCTCATCATCCTCACAGCTCACACCTGGGGCTGCTGTGAGCCCTCCACATCCTCACAGCTCACACCTGCTGCTCTTGCCACTCTCCAACAGCGTCTCTCCATCTCCAGCACGCATCCCAATTCTCACAGACACAGATCCAACAGAAATCTGCTACGGGTGTCTACTTTTCTTAATCCATCTGATTACACAATTAAAAAACATATACACCAAACATCCTGATCCAGTTTCAGTCACAAGCCCAGCCCCAGCATCCATGTCAGAGGCATAAAGGGATGTGGCAGCAAGAACCCCACAGTCCCTGTGCCAGCCCTTCGGATCCTATGGAGTGTGCAGCCCCCTTTCCCAGCCCTGCAGTGATTACAGCAGCCGCCCTACAAATCCCCTTTCCCAGCCCCAGTGATTTCAGCTCTTCACCCACAAGCTTTATTTAACTGCCAGCTCTCTTCGTTAGCTCCAGCTGTGCCTTTCTCCATCTTCAGCGTGCAGGATCTTGGCCTTGGCTGCAGCTCTGCAACACTTCAGCTCATGCCCCAGGGTGTCTAAGCCCACCCCAGAATCAATATCCCAGTTCTGAAGTGATTTCAGCTGCCACCCACCAATGCCCAGCCACTGTGCCTATGCTGTAGTATTTCAATTCAAAGCCCAGAACCCTGCTCTCAGCAATAGAATTCTTTTTCCATTTTCAGACACAATCCCAGCCTCACAGTGACTTTGCCCCCAGCCCCACAGGTGCCGTCGCAGACCGAGAACATATCACTGCATTGCCGGGATTTTCAGGCGCAATCTTAGAGCCCCCACATGCGCACTACACATCCTGTTCTAGTTTCAGTCACAAGCCCAGCCCCAGCATCCATGTCAGAGGCATAAAAGGGATGTGGCAGCAAGAACCCCACAGTCCCTGTGCCAGCCCTTCGGATCCTATGGAGTGTGCAGCCCCCTTTCCCAGCCCTGCAGTGATTACAGCAGCCGCCCTACAAATCCCCTTTCCCAGCCCCAGTGATTTCAGCTCTTCACCCACAAGCTTTATTTAACTGCCAGCTCTCTTCGTTAGCTCCAGCTGTGCCTTTCTCCATCTTCAGCGTGCAGGATCTTGGCCTTGGCTGCAGCTCTGCAACACTTCAGCTCGTGCCCCAGGGTGTCTAAGCCCACCCCAGAATCAATATCCCAGTTCTGAAGTGATTTCAGCTGCCACCCACCAATGCCCAGCCACTGTGCCTAGCCTGTATCATTTCAATTCAAAGCCCAGAACCCCGCTCTCAGCAATAGAATTCTTTTTCCATTTTCAGACACAATCCCAGCCTCACAGTGACTTTGCCCCCAGCCCCACAGGTGCCGTCGCAGACCGAGAACATATCCCTGCATTGCCGGGATTTTCAGGCACAATCTTAGAGCCCCCACATGCGCACTACACATCCTGTTCTAGTTTCAGTCACAAGCCCAGCCCCAGCATCCATGTCAGAGGCATAAAAGGGATGTGGCAGCAAGAACTCCACAGTCCCTGTGCCAGCCCTTCGGATCCTATGGAGTGTGCAGCCCCCTTTCCCAGCCCTGCAGTGATTACAGCAGCCGCCCTACAAATCCCCTTTCCCAGCCCCAGTGATTTCAGCTCTTCACCCACAAGCTTTATTTAACTGCCAGCTCTCTTCATTAGCTCCAGCTGTGCCTTTCTCCATCTTCAGCGTGCAGGATCTTGGCCTTGGCTGCAGCTCTGCAACACTTCAGCTTGTGCCCCAGGGTGTCTAAGCCCACCCCAGAATCAATATCCCAGTTCTGAAGTGATTTCAGCTGCCACCCACCAATGCCCAGCCACTGTGCCTATGCTGTATTATTTCAATTCAAAGCCCAGAACCCCGCTCTCAGCAATAGAATTCTTTTTCCATTTTCAGACACAATCCCAGCCCCACAGTCCATTTGCAAGCCCCACAGTGACTTTGCTCCCAGCCCCACAGTTGTCGTCGCAGACCGAGAGCATATCACTGCATTGCCGGGATTTTCAGGCGCAATCTTAGAGCCCCCACGTGCGCACTACGCATCCTGTTCTAGTTTCAGTCACAAGCCCAGCCCCAGCATCCATGTCAGAGGCATAAAAGGGATGTGGCAGCAAGAACCCCACAGTCCCTGTGCCAGCCCTTCGGATCCTATGGAGTGTGCAGCCCCCTTTCCCAGCCCTGCAGTGATTACAGCAGCCGCCCTACAAATCCCCTTTCCCAGCCCCAGTGATTTCAGCTCTTCACCCACAAGCTTTATTTAACTGCCAGCTCTCTTCGTTAGCTCCAGCTGTGCCTTTCTCCATCTTCAGCGTGCAGGATCTTGGCCTTGGCTGCAGCTCTGCAACACTTCAGCTCGTGCCCCAGGGTGTCTAAGCCCACCCCAGAATCAATATCCCAGTTCTGAAGTGATTTCTGCTGCCACCCACCAATGCCCAGCCACTGTGCCTAGCCTGTATCATTTCAATTCAAAGCCCAGAACCCTGCTCTCAGCAATAGAATTCTTTTTCCATTTTCAGACACAATCCCAGCCTCACAGTGACTTTGCCCCCAGCCCCACAGGTGCCGTCGCAGACCGAGAACATATCCCTGCATTGCCGGGATTTTCAGGCGCAATCTTAGAGCCCCCACGTGCGCACTACACATCCTGTTCTAGTTTCAGTCACAAGCCCAGCCCCAGCATCCATGTCAGAGGCATAAAAGGGATGTGGCAACAAGAACCCCACAGTCCCTGTGCCAGCCCTTCAGATCCTATGGAGTGTGCAGCCCCCTTTCGCAGCCCTGCAGTGATTACAGCAGCCGCCCTACAAATCCCCTTTCCCAGCCCCAGTGATTTCAGCTCTTCACCCACAAGCTTTATTTAACTGCCAGCTCTCTTCGTTAGCTCCAGCTGTGCCTTTCTCCATCTTCAGCGTGCAGGATCTTGGCCTTGGCTCCAGCTCTGCAACACTTCAGCTCATGCCCCAGGGTGTCTAAGCCCACCCCAGAATCAATATCCCAGTTCTGAAGTGATTTCAGCTGCCACCCACCAATGCCCAGCCACTGTGCCTATGCTGTATTATTTCAATTCAAAGCCCAGAACCCCGCTCTCAGCAATAGAATTCTTTTTCCATTTTCAGACACAATCCCAGCCTCACAGTGACTTTGCCCCCAGCCCCACAGGTGCCGTCGCAGACCGAGAACATATCCCTGCATTGCCGGGATTTTCAGGCGCAATCTTAGAGCCCCCACGTGCGCACTACACATCCTGTTCTAGTTTCAGTCACAAGCCCAGCCCCAGCATCCATGTCAGAGGCATAAAAGGGATGTGGCAGCAAGAACTCCACAGTCCCTGTGCCAGCCCTTCGGATCCTATGGAGTGTGCAGCCCCCTTTCCCAGCCCTGCAGTGATTACAGCAGCCGCCCTACAAATCCCCTTTCCCAGCCCCAGTGATTTCAGCTCTTCACCCACAAGCTTTATTTAACTGCCAGCTCTCTTCGTTAGCTCCAGCTGTGCCTTTCTCCATCTTCAGCGTGCAGGATCTTGGCCTTGGCTCCAGCTCTGCAACACTTCAGCTCGTGCCCCAGGGTGTCTAAGCCCACCCCAGAATCAATATCCCAGTTCTGAAGTGATTTCAGCTGCCACCCACCAATGCCCAGCCACTGTGCCTAGCCTATATTATTTCAATTCAAAGCCCAGAACCCCGCTCTCAGCAATAGAATTCTTTTTCCATTTTCAGACACAATCCCAGCCTCACAGTGACTTTGCCCCCAGCCCCACAGGTGCCGTCGCAGACCGAGAACATATCCCTGCATTGCCGGGATTTTCAGGCGCAATCTTAGAGCCCCCACATGCGCACTACACATCCTGTTCTAGTTTCAGTCACAAGCCCAGCCCCAGCATCCATGTCAGAGGCATAAAAGGGATGTGGCAGCAAGAACCCCACAGTCCCTGTGCCAGCCCTTCGGATCCTATGGAGTGTGCAGCCCCCTTTCCCAGCCCTGCAGTGATTACAGCAGCCGCCCTACAAATCCCCTTTCCCAGCCCCAGTGATTTCAGCTCTTCACCCACAAGCTTTATTTAACTGCCAGCTCTCTTCGTTAGCTCCAGCTGTGCCTTTCTCCATCTTCAGCGTGCAGGATCTTGGCCTTGGCTGCAGCTCTGCAACACTTCAGCTCGTGCCCCAGGGTGTCTAAGCCCACCCCAGAATCAATATCCCAGTTCCGAAGTGATTTCAGCTGCCACCCACCAATGCCCAGCCACTGTGCCTAGCCTATATTATTTCAATTCAAAGCCCAGAACCCCGCTCTCAGCAATAGAATTCTTTTTCCATTTTCAGACACAATCCCAGCCTCACAGTGACTTTGCCCTCAGCCCCACAGGTGCCGTCGCAGACCGAGAACATATCCCTGCATTGCCGGGATTTTCAGGCGCAATCTTAGAGCCCCCACGTGCGCACTACACATCCTGTTCTAGTTTCAGTCACAAGCCCAGCCCCAGCATCCATGTCAGAGGCATAAAAGGGATGTGGCAGCAAGAACCCCACAGTCCCTGTGCCAGCCCTTCGGATCCTATGGAGTGTGCAGCCCCCTTTCCCAGCCCTGCAGTGATTACAGCAGCCGCCCTACAAATCCCCTTTCCCAGCCCCAGTGATTTCAGCTCTTCACCCACAAGCTTTATTTAACTGCCAGCTCTCTTCGTTAGCTCCAGCTGTGCCTTTCTCCATCTTCAGCGTGCAGGATCTTGGCCTTGGCTCCAGATCTGCAACACTTCAGCTCGTGCCCCAGGGTGTCTAAGCCCACCCCAGAATCAATATCCCAGTTCTGAAGTGATTTCAGCTGCCACCCACCAATGCCCAGCCACTGTGCCTAGCCTATATTATTTCAATTCAAAGCCCAGAACCCCGCTCTCAGCAATAGAATTCTTTTTCCATTTTCAGACACAATCCCAGCCTCACAGTGACTTTGCCCCCAGCCCCACAGGTGCCGTCGCAGACCGAGAACATATCACTGATTTGCCGGGATTTTCAGGCGCAATCTTAGAGCCCCCACATGCGCACTACACATCCTGTTCTAGTTTCAGTCACAAGCCCAGCCCCAGCATCCATGTCAGAGGCATAAAAGGGATGTGGCAGCAAGAACTCCACAGTCCCTGTGCCAGCCCTTCGGATCCTATGGAGTGTGCAGCCCCCTTTCCCAGCCCTGCAGTGATTACAGCAGCCGCCCTACAAATCCCCTTTCCCAGCCCCAGTGATTTCAGCTCTTCACCCACAAGCTTTATTTAACTGCCAGCTCTCTTCGTTAGCTCCAGCTGTGCCTTTCTCCATCTTCAGCGTGCAGGATCTTGGCCTTGGCTGCAGCTCTGCAACACTTCAGCTCGTGCCCCAGGGTGTCTAAGCCCACCCCAGAATCAATATCCCAGTTCTGAAGTGATTTCAGCTGCCACCCACCAATGCCCAGCCACTGTGCCTAGCCTATATTATTTCAATTCAAAGCCCAGAACCTCGCTCTCAGCAATAGAATTCTTTTTCCATTTTCAGACACAATCCCAGCCTCACAGTGACTTTGCCCCCAGCCCCACAGGTGCCGTCGCAGACCGAGAACATATCCCTGCATTGCCGGGATTTTCAGGCGCAATCTTAGAGCCCCCATGTGCGCACTACACATCCTGTTCTAGTTTCAGTCACAAGCCCAGCCCCAGCATCCATGTCAGAGGCATAAAAGGGATGTGGCAGCAAGAACCCCACAGTCCCTGTGCCAGCCCTTCGGATCCTATGGAGTGTGCAGCCCCCTTTCCCAGCCCTGCAGTGATTACAGCAGCCGCCCTACAAATCCCCTTTCCCAGCCCCAGTGATTTCAGCTCTTCACCCACAAGCTTTATTTAACTGCCAGCTCTCTTCGTTAGCTCCAGCTGTGCCTTTCTCCATCTTCAGCGTGCAGGATCTTGGCCTTGGCTGCAGCTCTGCAACACTTCAGCTCGTGCCCCAGGGTGTCTAAGCCCACCCCAGAATCAATATCCCAGTTCTGAAGTGATTTCAGCTGCCACCCACCAATGCCCAGCCACTGTGCCTAGCCTATATTATTTCAATTCAAAGCCCAGAACCCCGCTCTCAGCAATAGAATTCTTTTTCCATTTTCAGACACAATCCCAGCCTCACAGTGACTTTGCCCCCAGCCCCACAGGTGCCGTCGCAGACCGAGAACATATCCCTGCATTGCCGGGATTTTCAGGCGCAATCTTAGAGCCCCCATGTGCGCACTACACATCCTGTTCTAGTTTCAGTCACAAGCCCAGCCCCAGCATCCATGTCAGAGGCATAAAAGGGATGTGGCAGCAAGAACCCCACAGTCCCTGTGCCAGCCCTTCGGATCCTATGGAGTGTGCAGCCCCCTTTCCCAGCCCTGCAGTGATTACAGCAGCCGCCCTACAAATCCCCTTTCCCAGCCCCAGTGATTTCAGCTCTTCACCCACAAGCTTTATTTAACTGCCAGCTCTCTTCGTTAGCTCCAGCTGTGCCTTTCTCCATCTTCAGCGTGCAGGATCTTGGCCTTGGCTCCAGCTCTGCAACACTTCAGCTCGTGCCCCAGGGTGTCTAAGCCCACCCCAGAATCAATATCCCAGTTCTGAAGTGATTTCAGCTGCCACCCACCAATGCCCAGCCACTGTGCCTAGCCTATATTATTTCAATTCAAAGCCCAGAACCCCGCTCTCAGCAATAGAATTCTTTTTCCATTTTCAGACACAATCCCAGCCTCACAGTGACTTTGCCCCCAGCCCCACAGGTGCCGTCGCAGACCGAGAACATATCCCTGCATTGCCGGGATTTTCAGGCGCAATCTTAGAGCCCCCACATGCGCACTACACATCCTGTTCTAGTTTCAGTCACAAGCCCAGCCCCAGCATCCATGTCAGAGGCATAAAAGGGATGTGGCAGCAAGAACCCCACAGTCCCTGTGCCAGCCCTTCGGATCCTATGGAGTGTGCAGCCCCCTTTCCCAGCCCTGCAGTGATTACAGCAGCCGCCCTACAAATCCCCTTTCCCAGCCCCAGTGATTTCAGCTCTTCACCCACAAGCTTTATTTAACTGCCAGCTCTCTTCGTTAGCTCCAGCTGTGCCTTTCTCCATCTTCAGCGTGCAGGATCTTGGCCTTGGCTCCAGCTCTGCAACACTTCAGCTCGTGCCCCAGGGTGTCTAAGCCCACCCCACCATCAATATCGCAGTTCCGAAGTGATTTCAGCTGCCACCCACCAATGCCCAGCCACTGTGCCTAGCCTATATTATTTCAATTCAAAGCCCAGAACCCCGCTCTCAGCAATAGAATTCTTTTTCCATTTTCAGACACAATCCCAGCCTCACAGTGACTTTGCCCCCAGCCCCACAGGTGCCGTCGCAGACCGAGAACATATCACTGATTTGCCGGGATTTTCAGGCGCAATCTTAGAGCCCCCACATGCGCACTACACATCCTGTTCTAGTTTCAGTCACAAGCCCAGCCCCAGCATCCATGTCAGAGGCATAAAAGGGATGTGGCAGCAAGAACCCCACAGTCCCTGTGCCAGCCCTTCGGATCCTATGGAGTGTGCAGCCCCCTTTCCCAGCCCTGCAGTGATTACAGCAGCCGCCCTACAAATCCCCTTTCCCAGCCCCAGTGATTTCAGCTCTTCACCCACAAGCTTTATTTAACTGCCAGCTCTCTTCGTTAGCTCCAGCTGTGCCTTTCTCCATCTTCAGCGTGCAGGATCTTGGCCTTGGCTGCAGCTCTGCAACACTTCAGCTCGTGCCCCAGGGTGTCTAAGCCCACCCCAGAATCAATATCCCAGTTCCGAAGTGATTTCAGCTGCCACCCACCAATGCCCAGCCACTGTGCCTAGCCTATATTATTTCAATTCAAAGCCCAGAACCCCGCTCTCAGCAATAGAATTCTTTTTCCATTTTCAGACACAATCCCAGCCTCACAGTGACTTTGCCCTCAGCCCCACAGGTGCCGTCGCAGACCGAGAACATATCCCTGCATTGCCGGGATTTTCAGGCGCAATCTTAGAGCCCCCACGTGCGCACTACACATCCTGTTCTAGTTTCAGTCACAAGCCCAGCCCCAGCATCCATGTCAGAGGCATAAAAGGGATGTGGCAGCAAGAACCCCACAGTCCCTGTGCCAGCCCTTCGGATCCTATGGAGTGTGCAGCCCCCTTTCCCAGCCCTGCAGTGATTACAGCAGCCGCCCTACAAATCCCCTTTCCCAGCCCCAGTGATTTCAGCTCTTCACCCACAAGCTTTATTTAACTGCCAGCTCTCTTCGTTAGCTCCAGCTGTGCCTTTCTCCATCTTCAGCGTGCAGGATCTTGGCCTTGGCTCCAGATCTGCAACACTTCAGCTCGTGCCCCAGGGTGTCTAAGCCCACCCCAGAATCAATATCCCAGTTCTGAAGTGATTTCAGCTGCCACCCACCAATGCCCAGCCACTGTGCCTAGCCTATATTATTTCAATTCAAAGCCCAGAACCTCGCTCTCAGCAATAGAATTCTTTTTCCATTTTCAGACACAATCCCAGCCTCACAGTGACTTTGCCCCCAGCCCCACAGGTGCCGTCGCAGACCGAGAACATATCCCTGCATTGCCGGGATTTTCAGGCGCAATCTTAGAGCCCCCATGTGCGCACTACACATCCTGTTCTAGTTTCAGTCACAAGCCCAGCCCCAGCATCCATGTCAGAGGCATAAAAGGGATGTGGCAGCAAGAACCCCACAGTCCCTGTGCCAGCCCTTCGGATCCTATGGAGTGTGCAGCCCCCTTTCCCAGCCCTGCAGTGATTACAGCAGCCGCCCTACAAATCCCCTTTCCCAGCCCCAGTGATTTCAGCTCTTCACCCACAAGCTTTATTTAACTGCCAGCTCTCTTCGTTAGCTCCAGCTGTGCCTTTCTCCATCTTCAGCGTGCAGGATCTTGGCCTTGGCTGCAGCTCTGCAACACTTCAGCTCGTGCCCCAGGGTGTCTAAGCCCACCCCAGAATCAATATCCCAGTTCTGAAGTGATTTCAGCTGCCACCCACCAATGCCCACCCACTGTGCCTAGCCTATATTATTTCAATTCAAAGCCCAGAACCCCGCTCTCAGCAATAGAATTCTTTTTCCATTTTCAGACACAATCCCAGCCTCACAGTGACTTTGCCCCCAGCCCCACAGGTGCCGTCGCAGACCGAGAACATATCCCTGCATTGCCGGGATTTTCAGGCGCAATCTTAGAGCCCCCATGTGCGCACTACACATCCTGTTCTAGTTTCAGTCACAAGCCCAGCCCCAGCATCCATGTCAGAGGCATAAAAGGGATGTGGCAGCAAGAACCCCACAGTCCCTGTGCCAGCCCTTCGGATCCTATGGAGTGTGCAGCCCCCTTTCCCAGCCCTGCAGTGATTACAGCAGCCGCCCTACAAATCCCCTTTCCCAGCCCCAGTGATTTCAGCTCTTCACCCACAAGCTTTATTTAACTGCCAGCTCTCTTCGTTAGCTCCAGCTGTGCCTTTCTCCATCTTCAGCGTGCAGGATCTTGGCCTTGGCTGCAGCTCTGCAACACTTCAGCTCGTGCCCCAGGGTGTCTAAGCCCACCCCACCATCAATATCCCAGTTCCGAAGTGATTTCAGCTGCCACCCACCAATGCCCAGCCACTGTGCCTAGCCTATATTATTTCAATTCAAAGCCCAGAACCCCGCTCTCAGCAATAGAATTCTTTTTCCATTTTCAGACACAATCCCAGCCTCACAGTGACTTTGCCCCCAGCCCCACAGGTGCCGTCGCAGACCGAGAACATATCCCTGCATTGCCGGGATTTTCAGGCGCAATCTTAGAGCCCCCACATGCGCACTACACATCCTGTTCTAGTTTCAGTCACAAGCCCAGCCCCAGCATCCATGTCAGAGGCATAAAAGGGATGTGGCAGCAAGAACTCCACAGTCCCTGTGCCAGCCCTTCGGATCCTATGGAGTGTGCAGCCCCCTTTCCCAGCCCTGCAGTGATTACAGCAGCCGCCCTACAAATCCCCTTTCCCAGCCCCAGTGATTTCAGCTCTTCACCCACAAGCTTTATTTAACTGCCAGCTCTCTTCGTTAGCTCCAGCTGTGCCTTTCTCCATCTTCAGCGTGCAGGATCTTGGCCTTGGCTCCAGCTCTGCAACACTTCAGCTCGTGCCCCAGGGTGTCTAAGCCCACCCCAGAATCAATATCCCTGTTCTGAAGTGATTTCAGCTGCCACCCACCAATGCCCAGCCACTGTGCCTAGCCTATATTATTTCAATTCAAAGCCCAGAACCCCGCTCTCAGCAATAGAATTCTTTTTCCATTTTCAGACACAATCCCAGCCTCACAGTGACTTTGCCCCCAGCCCCACAGGTGCCGTCGCAGACCGAGAACATATCCCTGCATTGCCGGGATTTTCAGGCGCAATCTTAGAGCCCCCATGTGCGCACTACACATCCTGTTCTAGTTTCAGTCACAAGCCCAGCCCCAGCATCCATGTCAGAGGCATAAAAGGGATGTGGCAGCAAGAACCCCACAGTCCCTGTGCCAGCCCTTCGGATCCTATGGAGTGTGCAGCCCCCTTTCCCAGCCCTGCAGTGATTACAGCAGCCGCCCTACAAATCCCCTTTCCCAGCCCCAGTGATTTCAGCTCTTCACCCACAAGCTTTATTTAACTGCCAGCTCTCTTCGTTAGCTCCAGCTGTGCCTTTCTCCATCTTCAGCGTGCAGGATCTTGGCCTTGGCTGCAGCTCTGCAACACTTCAGCTCGTGCCCCAGGGTGTCTAAGCCCACCCCACCATCAATATCGCAGTTCCGAAGTGATTTCAGCTGCCACCCACCAATGCCCAGCCACTGTGCCTAGCCTATATTATTTCAATTCAAAGCCCAGAACCCCGCTCTCAGCAATAGAATTCTTTTTCCATTTTCAGACACAATCCCAGCCTCACAGTGACTTTGCCCCCAGCCCCACAGGTGCCGTCGCAGACCGAGAACATATCACTGATTTGCCGGGATTTTCAGGCGCAATCTTAGAGCCCCCACATGCGCACTACACATCCTGTTCTAGTTTCAGTCACAAGCCCAGCCCCAGCATCCATGTCAGAGGCATAAAAGGGATGTGGCAGCAAGAACTCCACAGTCCCTGTGCCAGCCCTTCGGATCCTATGGAGTGTGCAGCCCCCTTTCCCAGCCCTGCAGTGATTACAGCAGCCGCCCTACAAATCCCCTTTCCCAGCCCCAGTGATTTCAGCTCTTCACCCACAAGCTTTATTTAACTGCCAGCTCTCTTCGTTAGCTCCAGCTGTGCCTTTCTCCATCTTCAGCGTGCAGGATCTTGGCCTTGGCTGCAGCTCTGCAACACTTCAGCTCGTGCCCCAGGGTGTCTAAGCCCACCCCAGAATCAATATCCCAGTTCCGAAGTGATTTCAGCTGCCACCCACCAATGCCCAGCCACTGTGCCTAGCCTATATTATTTCAATTCAAAGCCCAGAACCCCGCTCTCAGCAATAGAATTCTTTTTCCATTTTCAGACACAATCCCAGCCTCACAGTGACTTTGCCCTCAGCCCCACAGGTGCCGTCGCAGACCGAGAACATATCCCTGCATTGCCGGGATTTTCAGGCGCAATCTTAGAGCCCCCACGTGCGCACTACACATCCTGTTCTAGTTTCAGTCACAAGCCCAGCCCCAGCATCCATGTCAGAGGCATAAAAGGGATGTGGCAGCAAGAACCCCACAGTCCCTGTGCCAGCATTTCGGATCCTATGGAGTGTGCAGCCCCCTTTCCCAGCCCTGCAGTGATTACAGCAGCCGCCCTACAAATCCCCTTTCCCAGCCCCAGTGATTTCAGCTCTTCACCCACAAGCTTTATTTAACTGCCAGCTCTCTTCGTTAGCTCCAGCTGTGCCTTTCTCCATCTTCAGCGTGCAGGATCTTGGCCTTGGCTGCAGCTCTGCAACACTTCAGCTCGTGCCCCAGGGTGTCTAAGCCCACCCCACCATCAATATCCCAGTTCCGAAGTGATTTCAGCTGCCACCCACCAATGCCCAGCCACTGTGCCTAGCCTATATTATTTCAATTCAAAGCCCAGAACCCCGCTCTCAGCAATAGAATTCTTTTTCCATTTTCAGACACAATCCCAGCCTCACAGTGACTTTGCCCCCAGCCCCACAGGTGCCGTCGCAGACCGAGAACATATCACTGATTTGCCGGGATTTTCAGGCGCAATCTTAGAGCCCCCACATGCGCACTACACATCCTGTTCTAGTTTCAGTCACAAGCCCAGCCCCAGCATCCATGTCAGAGGCATAAAAGGGATGTGGCAGCAAGAACTCCACAGTCCCTGTGCCAGCCCTTCGGATCCTATGGAGTGTGCAGCCCCCTTTCCCAGCCCTGCAGTGATTACAGCAGCCGCCCTACAAATCCCCTTTCCCAGCCCCAGTGATTTCAGCTCTTCACCCACAAGCTTTATTTAACTGCCAGCTCTCTTCGTTAGCTCCAGCTGTGCCTTTCTCCATCTTCAGCGTGCAGGATCTTGGCCTTGGCTCCAGCTCTGCAACACTTCAGCTCGTGCCCCAGGGTGTCTAAGCCCACCCCAGAATCAATATCCCTGTTCTGAAGTGATTTCAGCTGCCACCCACCAATGCCCAGCCACTGTGCCTAGCCTATATTATTTCAATTCAAAGCCCAGAACCCCGCTCTCAGCAATAGAATTCTTTTTCCATTTTCAGACACAATCCCAGCCTCACAGTGACTTTGCCCCCAGCCCCACAGGTGCCGTCGCAGACCGAGAACATATCACTGATTTGCCGGGATTTTCAGGCGCAATCTTAGAGCCCCCACATGCGCACTACACATCCTGTTCTAGTTTCAGTCACAAGCCCAGCCCCAGCATCCATGTCAGAGGCATAAAAGGGATGTGGCAGCAAGAACTCCACAGTCCCTGTGCCAGCCCTTCGGATCCTATGGAGTGTGCAGCCCCCTTTCGCAGCCCTGCAGTGATTACAGCAGCCGCCCTACAAATCCCCTTTCCCAGCCCCAGTGATTTCAGCTCTTCACCCACAAGCTTTATTTAACTGCCAGCTCTCTTCGTTAGCTCCAGCTGTGCCTTTCTCCATCTTCAGCGTGCAGGATCTTGGCCTTGGCTGCAGCTCTGCAACACTTCAGCTCGTGCCCCAGGGTGTCTAAGCCCACCCCAGAATCAATATCCCAGTTCTGAAGTGATTTCAGCTGCCACCCACCAATGCCCAGCCACTGTGCCTAGCCTATATTATTTCAATTCAAAGCCCAGAACCCCGCTCTCAGCAATAGAATTCTTTTTCCATTTTCAGACACAATCCCAGCCTCACAGTGACTTTGCCCCCAGCCCCACAGGTGCCGTCGCAGACCGAGAACATATCACTGATTTGCCGGGATTTTCAGGCGCAATCTTAGAGCCCCCACATGCGCACTACACATCCTGTTCTAGTTTCAGTCACAAGCCCAGCCCCAGCATCCATGTCAGAGGCATAAAAGGGATGTGGCAGCAAGAACTCCACAGTCCCTGTGCCAGCCCTTCGGATCCTATGGAGTGTGCAGCCCCCTTTCCCAGCCCTGCAGTGATTACAGCAGCCGCCCTACAAATCCCCTTTCCCAGCCCCAGTGATTTCAGCTCTTCACCCACAAGCTTTATTTAACTGCCAGCTCTCTTCGTTAGCTCCAGCTGTGCCTTTCTCCATCTTCAGCGTGCAGGATCTTGGCCTTGGCTCCAGCTCTGCAACACTTCAGCTCGTGCCCCAGGGTGTCTAAGCCCACCCCAGAATCAATATCCCAGTTCTGAAGTGATTTCAGCTGCCACCCACCAATGCCCAGCCACTGTGCCTAGCCTATATTATTTCAATTCAAAGCCCAGAACCCCGCTCTCAGCAATAGAATTCTTTTTCCATTTTCAGACACAATCCCAGCCTCACAGTGACTTTGCCCCCAGCCCCACAGGTGCCGTCGCAGACCGAGAACATATCCCTGCATTGCCGGGATTTTCAGGCGCAATCTTAGAGCCCCCATGTGCGCACTACACATCCTGTTCTAGTTTCAGTCACAAGCCCAGCCCCAGCATCCATGTCAGAGGCATAAAAGGGATGTGGCAGCAAGAACCCCACAGTCCCTGTGCCAGCCCTTCGGATCCTATGGAGTGTGCAGCCCCCTTTCCCAGCCCTGCAGTGATTACAGCAGCCGCCCTACAAATCCCCTTTCCCAGCCCCAGTGATTTCAGCTCTTCACCCACAAGCTTTATTTAACTGCCAGCTCTCTTCGTTAGCTCCAGCTGTGCCTTTCTCCATCTTCAGCGTGCAGGATCTTGGCCTTGGCTGCAGCTCTGCAACACTTCAGCTCGTGCCCCAGGGTGTCTAAGCCCACCCCACCATCAATATCGCAGTTCCGAAGTGATTTCAGCTGCCACCCACCAATGCCCAGCCACTGTGCCTAGCCTATATTATTTCAATTCAAAGCCCAGAACCCCGCTCTCAGCAATAGAATTCTTTTTCCATTTTCAGACACAATCCCAGCCTCACAGTGACTTTGCCCCCAGCCCCACAGGTGCCGTCGCAGACCGAGAACATATCACTGATTTGCCGGGATTTTCAGGCGCAATCTTAGAGCCCCCACATGCGCACTACACATCCTGTTCTAGTTTCAGTCACAAGCCCAGCCCCAGCATCCATGTCAGAGGCATAAAAGGGATGTGGCAGCAAGAACTCCACAGTCCCTGTGCCAGCCCTTCGGATCCTATGGAGTGTGCAGCCCCCTTTCCCAGCCCTGCAGTGATTACAGCAGCCGCCCTACAAATCCCCTTTCCCAGCCCCAGTGATTTCAGCTCTTCACCCACAAGCTTTATTTAACTGCCAGCTCTCTTCGTTAGCTCCAGCTGTGCCTTTCTCCATCTTCAGCGTGCAGGATCTTGGCCTTGGCTGCAGCTCTGCAACACTTCAGCTCGTGCCCCAGGGTGTCTAAGCCCACCCCAGAATCAATATCCCAGTTCCGAAGTGATTTCAGCTGCCACCCACCAATGCCCAGCCACTGTGCCTAGCCTATATTATTTCAATTCAAAGCCCAGAACCCCGCTCTCAGCAATAGAATTCTTTTTCCATTTTCAGACACAATCCCAGCCTCACAGTGACTTTGCCCTCAGCCCCACAGGTGCCGTCGCAGACCGAGAACATATCCCTGCATTGCCGGGATTTTCAGGCGCAATCTTAGAGCCCCCACGTGCGCACTACACATCCTGTTCTAGTTTCAGTCACAAGCCCAGCCCCAGCATCCATGTCAGAGGCATAAAAGGGATGTGGCAGCAAGAACCCCACAGTCCCTGTGCCAGCATTTCGGATCCTATGGAGTGTGCAGCCCCCTTTCCCAGCCCTGCAGTGATTACAGCAGCCGCCCTACAAATCCCCTTTCCCAGCCCCAGTGATTTCAGCTCTTCACCCACAAGCTTTATTTAACTGCCAGCTCTCTTCGTTAGCTCCAGCTGTGCCTTTCTCCATCTTCAGCGTGCAGGATCTTGGCCTTGGCTGCAGCTCTGCAACACTTCAGCTCGTGCCCCAGAGTGTCTAAGCCCACCCCACCATCAATATCCCAGTTCCGAAGTGATTTCAGCTGCCACCCACCAATGCCCAGCCACTGTGCCTAGCCTATATTATTTCAATTCAAAGCCCAGAACCCCGCTCTCAGCAATAGAATTCTTTTTCCATTTTCAGACACAATCCCAGCCTCACAGTGACTTTGCCCCCAGCCCCACAGGTGCCGTCGCAGACCGAGAACATATCACTGATTTGCCGGGATTTTCAGGCGCAATCTTAGAGCCCCCACATGCGCACTACACATCCTGTTCTAGTTTCAGTCACAAGCCCAGCCCCAGCATCCATGTCAGAGGCATAAAAGGGATGTGGCAGCAAGAACTCCACAGTCCCTGTGCCAGCCCTTCGGATCCTATGGAGTGTGCAGCCCCCTTTCGCAGCCCTGCAGTGATTACAGCAGCCGCCCTACAAATCCCCTTTCCCAGCCCCAGTGATTTCAGCTCTTCACCCACAAGCTTTATTTAACTGCCAGCTCTCTTCGTTAGCTCCAGCTGTGCCTTTCTCCATCTTCAGCGTGCAGGATCTTGGCCTTGGCTCCAGCTCTGCAACACTTCAGCTCGTGCCCCAGGGTGTCTAAGCCCACCCCAGAATCAATATCCCAGTTCCGAAGTGATTTCAGCTGCCACCCACCAATGCCCAGCCACTGTGCCTAGCCTATATTATTTCAATTCAAAGCCCAGAACCCCGCTCTCAGCAATAGAATTCTTTTTCCATTTTCAGACACAATCCCAGCCTCACAGTGACTTTGCCCCCAGCCCCACAGGTGCCGTCGCAGACCGAGAACATATCACTGATTTGCCGGGATTTTCAGGCGCAATCTTAGAGCCCCCACATGCGCACTACACATCCTGTTCTAGTTTCAGTCACAAGCCCAGCCCCAGCATCCATGTCAGAGGCATAAAAGGGATGTGGCAGCAAGAACTCCACAGTCCCTGTGCCAGCCCTTCGGATCCTATGGAGTGTGCAGCCCCCTTTCGCAGCCCTGCAGTGATTACAGCAGCCGCCCTACAAATCCCCTTTCCCAGCCCCAGTGATTTCAGCTCTTCACCCACAAGCTTTATTTAACTGCCAGCTCTCTTCGTTAGCTCCAGCTGTGCCTTTCTCCATCTTCAGCGTGCAGGATCTTGGCCTTGGCTGCAGCTCTGCAACACTTCAGCTCGTGCCCCAGGGTGTCTAAGCCCACCCCAGAATCAATATCCCAGTTCTGAAGTGATTTCAGCTGCCACCCACCAATGCCCAGCCACTGTGCCTAGCCTATATTATTTCAATTCAAAGCCCAGAACCCCGCTCTCAGCAATAGAATTCTTTTTCCATTTTCAGACACAATCCCAGCCTCACAGTGACTTTGCCCCCAGCCCCACAGGTGCCGTCGCAGACCGAGAACATATCACTGATTTGCCGGGATTTTCAGGCGCAATCTTAGAGCCCCCACATGCGCACTACACATCCTGTTCTAGTTTCAGTCACAAGCCCAGCCCCAGCATCCATGTCAGAGGCATAAAAGGGATGTGGCAGCAAGAACTCCACAGTCCCTGTGCCAGCCCTTCGGATCCTATGGAGTGTGCAGCCCCCTTTCGCAGCCCTGCAGTGATTACAGCAGCCGCCCTACAAATCCCCTTTCCCAGCCCCAGTGATTTCAGCTCTTCACCCACAAGCTTTATTTAACTGCCAGCTCTCTTCGTTAGCTCCAGCTGTGCCTTTCTCCATCTTCAGCGTGCAGGATCTTGGCCTTGGCTGCAGCTCTGCAACACTTCAGCTCGTGCCCCAGGGTGTCTAAGCCCACCCCAGAATCAATATCCCAGTTCCGAAGTGATTTCAGCTGCCACCCACCAATGCCCAGCCACTGTGCCTAGCCTATATTATTTCAATTCAAAGCCCAGAACCCCGCTCTCAGCAATAGAATTCTTTTTCCATTTTCAGACACAATCCCAGCCTCACAGTGACTTTGCCCCCAGCCCCACAGTGACTTTGCCCCCAGCCCCACAGGTGCCGTCGCAGACCGAGAACATATCCCTGCATTGCCGGGATTTTCAGGCGCAATCTTAGAGCCCCCACGTGCGCACTACACATCCTGTTCTAGTTTCAGTCACAAGCCCAGCCCCAGCATCCATGTCAGAGGCATAAAAGGGATGTGGCAGCAAGAACCCCACAGTCCCTGTGCCAGCCCTTCGGATCCTATGGAGTGTGCAGCCCCCTTTCCCAGCCCTGCAGTGATTACAGCAGTCGCCCTACAAATCCCCTTTCCCAGCCCCAGTGATTTCAGCTCTTCACCCACAAGCTTTATTTAACTGCCAGCTCTCTTCGTTAGCTCCAGCTGTGCCTTTC
The DNA here is from genome assembly GCF_050655825.1 of Lonchura striata. Classification (NCBI taxonomy): domain Eukaryota; kingdom Metazoa; phylum Chordata; class Aves; order Passeriformes; family Estrildidae; genus Lonchura; species Lonchura striata. The sequence continues at coordinate 449,419 of NC_140703.1, forward strand.
TCCATCTTCAGCGTGCAGGATCTTGGCCTTGGCTCCAGCTCTGCAACACTTCAGCTCGTGCCCCAGGGTGTCTAAGCCCACCCCAGAATCAATATCCCAGTTCTGAAGTGATTTCAGCTGCCACCCACCAATGCCCAGCCACTGTGCCTACGCTGTATTATTTCAATTCAAAGCCCAGAACCCCGCTCTCAGCAATAGAATTCTTTTTCCATTTTCAGACACAATCCCAGCCTCACAGTGACTTTGCCCCCAGCCCCACAGGTGCCGTCGCAGACCGAGAACATATCACTGATTTGCCGGGATTTTCAGGCGCAATCTTAGAGCCCCCACGTGCGCACTACACATCCTGTTCTAGTTTCAGTCACAAGCCCAGCCCCAGCATCCATGTCAGAGGCATAAAAGGGATGTGGCAGCAAGAACTCCACAGTCCCTGTGCCAGCCCTTCGGATCCTATGGAGTGTGCAGCCCCCTTTCGCAGCCCTGCAGTGATTACAGCAGCCGCCCTACAAATCCCCTTTCCCAGCCCCAGTGATTTCAGCTCTTCACCCACAAGCTTTATTTAACTGCCAGCTCTCTTCGTTAGCTCCAGCTGTGCCTTTCTCCATCTTCAGCGTGCAGGATCTTGGCCTTGGCTGCAGCTCTGCAACACTTCAGCTCGTGCCCCAGGGTGTCTAAGCCCACCCCAGAATCAATATCCCAGTTCTGAAGTGATTTCAGCTGCCACCCACCAATGCCCAGCCACTGTGCCTAGCCTATATTATTTCAATTCAAAGCCCAGAACCCCGCTTTCAGCAATAGAATTCTTTTTCCATTTTCAGACACAATCCCAGCCTCACAGTGACTTTGCCCCCAGCCCCACAGGTGCCGTCGCAGACCGAGAACATATCACTGATTTGCCGGGATTTTCAGGCGCAATCTTAGAGCCCCCACGTGCGCACTACACATCCTGTTCTAGTTTCAGTCACAAGCCCAGCCCCAGCATCCATGTCAGAGGCATAAAAGGGATGTGGCAGCAAGAACCCCACAGTCCCTGTGCCAGCCCTTCGGATCCTATGGAGTGTGCAGCCCCCTTTCCCAGCCCTGCAGTGATTACAGCAGCCGCCCTACAAATCCCCTTTCCCAGCCCCAGTGATTTCAGCTCTTCACCCACAAGCTTTATTTCACTGCCATCTCTTCCGTTTCACTTCCTCCTCAACACCTTCCCAGCAGTGCTACGTAACACTGCTTCTGGCTCTCAGGGCAGGATCTTTGCTTTTGCTTTAGCTCTGTATGGTTTCAGTTCAGCTCTTGAGCCCATATTCCTGCCCCATCCTAACCATCCCTCCCCCAGTAACTGCTCTACACTCTCTATCAGAGCCCTTGAAGCAATTTCAGCTCCAGCCATGCAATTCCCATCCCAGCTCCATATTCCCTATCCCAGCTGCACAGGGGTTTTACCCCGAACCCTACCACATTTCTGTGTCCTCCGGCTCTGCTGCCTCAGCTCCAGCTCCTCAGCTTCCTACTGCCTGCATCTAAAAGCTGCTCCTGCTTCTCACTGCTGCTTGGAGCTGTTGATAAGGGCAGAAATCAGTTGCTGTCATAATGTCAATGCCTCTTGCAGCTATCCCACCCACCCTAATGGGATCCCAACTTTAGGGACCCTTGAGCCCTGAAGCCAAACATCTACCTTCCCCCACAGCCTGGGTTTCAGCCGAGCACCTCCCCAAAGGCCCCCTCACCTCCCCCAGGCAGCCCCAGGGGCTGGGAATAGCCACCGGGCCCCTGCTCCCACATCCCCAAAGGTACCCTTGTGCTGCTGCGTGGGCCCTGGAACCCTCCGAGCCCCCACATCCTCAGCCTCTGCTTGGTACCACGGGGCAGGGGCTGGGAACCCCCAGGCATCTCCTGCAGGCCCTGCACTGCGGCTCCATGCCCCTCTCCCAGGGCATTTATCCAACTCCAGCCCCAGCATTTCCACTGCTCCACATTGTTTTGGGCTTGACTCGTGCCAAAGTCCTTATTCCACACCCTGAGCCTTTATGTCTCCGGTGACCTCACAACCCGTGATTCAGCCCCAGCCGCACAACCCTTACTAAATCAAAATCGGAAAAAGAAAACAAACAGAAACAAATTAAACTTAATAAAACGAACAAAACAATGAAGTAATGCAATATAGATAAAATTATTAAGTAAAATCAAAATCAAATAGTAAGAAAGCAAACAACCGGCTTTATTCCCAGTATTCTCAATGTTACTTTAAATCCAGAAAGCGCGAAAGGGCTACTCCCCAGTGACAGCAGCCGGTCCCCCCTGCGCCACGCCAGGCCCCGCACCAGCCTCTGGCCGCCCGAGCCGGGCAGGGCGCGGCGCAAACAACTGGACACCGCCGGCCCCCGGACGCCGCCGCAGGCAGACGCGGGAGTCGCGTGCGTGCTCACCAGCGCTCCTCGGATCGGCAGCCGCGGGGGACCCGTCCCGGCGCAGCGGCGCTCCTCCTCGGAACGCGCTTCCGCAGCTCCCGTCGCCTCCAGCCCCGCCGCCGAACTGACGCCCCCGCCTCCCCCACGCACGCTACTTATGCCTCAGAGCCGGGCCAGCCAGCCAATCACAACCCGAGGCAGCGCCGGCCCCACCAATCCGAGCCCGCCCATTCCCGCCGCGCTCGGCTCGCGACCACCCCGCGCTCCCCTCACGCGCCGCTCCCGCCGCCGCCATTGCAGGGGCCGGGTCCGCCCGCTCCCCGCCGTCAGCCCGTTTCCCTGGGAGAAATCCCGGCCGGCGCCTGACGGGGAGCTCCCGCCCGCCCTTCCCGGCCCCAGCGCCTGCCGAGGTTGCGGCAGCAGGGATAGCGCTCCGCCGGCTCCCAAAGCGGCGCCGGGAGCGGCGCCTCAAGCGCACGGGGGAGCGGGGCCAGGCTGAGGAGTCGGGCCGCGACTGAGCGGGCCGAAATCGCAGGAACCGCGCCCGGATTGGAAGGGCGGCCGGGATTGGACAGGGCGGAGAAAGGCGGGCCGGGATTGGCGGGGCTCGGGAGCTGCGCGGCCGGGCCCGTGGCAGCATGGGGCGGAGCCCGCGCTGCTCGAAGGGCCCGCGGGCGCCTCGGGTCCCGCTCGGAGACCCCCTGTCCCCTTCTCGGCCCGTGCTCGTGCCCGGCTCCCGGCGAAAAGGGCCCCGCAGAGCCCGAACTGCAGCCGCCCGTCGGCACTCGGGGCAGGGGAGAGGCGCAGCCCGGCATTGGTTCCGGGCGGCAAAGGCGGACTCCGCGCTAGCAGCTCGGATCGGGGAGCGGCGGCGACGCGGCGGGGAGGCGACTCGGTGGCGGGGAGTGGGGAGGGCGCGCAAAAACAGTGAAGTGCCCGCGTCCCCCTGCCCGCCCTCCGCCTGTTGCGAGCCCGCTGCTCACCCTCTTTCTCCCGACACAGTCGTCGGATGCTATAGAGGGGACAATAATATTGACGTTCACATTCATAGATCAGCTTTTTGCAGCACAAGTATTTCGATATGGTACAACTTACTTTTAACTGCTTTGTATAGTATAATTTTTATAATAAAACCCCTACCTACTACCAAATAGAAAATAAAAATCCCCTTTATTCTAAACTATATTTAATTATTTCTATATTTCTATTTTTGATTTTTACAAGTACTTATCTATCACAACATATTGAGGTACTATATTTCGATATATAGTATTTATGACACGTAATGTGTTATAATAAGACACATACAGTAAAATACGCATTACGTACTGTATTGATTCCTATTGTTTTGTAGTATTCATATATCCACACATATTAATTATACATTTCTAGATGGATATTTATATTATATAAACATATAAAATACTCTACAGCAAACAATATAATACCTAATAGTAATGGATAGCATTATTTATGTTACATGTTTAATTTATAGGTTTGCCGTTTATATTTAAAATTGAAGTTTTATATTCCCATTTTCATGTTTATGCATTTGTTTTGTTTCATTAGAGTTCTAGTTAAAACACTGCAGTTATAATCGAATTCCTAAAAATAAAATGCCAAAACAAACAGCATCAAATTCCCACCAGTACCGTCCAACAAATTCAGAAAGGCTCCACCAGCCAGCCAACTACCAGCAAAAAAACCCGCACTACACTCCTTTTACTAGCAGCTCTTATCACGTCACAAAAACGAAACAAACATTTTAAAAAAGACAGATAGAAACCCACACAGCAAATCACAAAAACCACTAAAAAGAAAAGAAAACGCCAACTAACTTACCATACTCCAAAACCATACAAAGACCCCCAACGTTTCTAAAAAAAATAATAACCAAAACTCTACCACTACGCTAACTCCTAAAGAGAACCCAATGCTCTATAAAATTAACTAAAAAACCCCACCAAATCATTACAGATATTAAAAAATCGGAACCACGAAGAAACAAAAAAATCACCACCAAATAAAATACCTAAAGAGATCCACCACGGAAATGCCCATGTTCCCAAAAATAAAACTAATTAAAAAAACCAACAACCAAATACATCAAACTACAAAAAAAAAAAATTAAATTAACAACAACAAAATAGGTATTCCTAACTCAAGAAACAAAAATTGCCTCAAACCATCAAAACACAAATACCACCTAGAAAAAAAAAACATGTCGCCAAAAGAGCAATGTAACCACAAACAATATTTCCCAAATTCTCTCCAACAATAAAACATACACGGCAACCAAATAAGCCAAATGAACGAAATCCCTATAATATAATAAACAAGAATGCAATCATCAATATTAAAAAAACCTCACCGATTAACTCCAGGACACTCCCCTCAAGCCCACCAAAACAAATACTACGCACTCGCTCGAATAAAAGCCTCCACAACCGTATTAAAAACCTACCCTCTACTACATGCTACGACCCAGAAAAAACATTGGAAGCCTTTAAAAACACATCCTTTAAAAACATATGAACCGATCAAAAAGAAATCCAACAACACTCCACCCAAAAACAAAAACCGTGCCACGAGCACCCGAAGCAAGAACCGTAACAACCAAGAAGCGCCCGGGGCCCTTCTCCTACAGCGACGCCGATCAAAAGCCACCGATCCCAGGAGCTCCTCAGGAGCGCCTCAAAGCCACCGCAGCGAGGGAGGCTGGAAGATGCGGAGCCGCGCTCCCGGCCCCGGGCGCAGCGCGGCTCCGGCAGGAAAGCGGCTCCTCCGGCAGGCAGAGGCGGCGCCGCGCCGGCAGACCCCCGCCCGCTGCCCCCGGCCCGGCGGGGCCGGCACCGGGCCCGGGGGGCCCCTGCGGCGCCCGAGCCCCGCGCCCGGAGCGGACGGAGCGGCGGCACCGGCCGGCACCGGCCCCGGCCGCCCTCGGCCCGCGGAGCCGCCTCCAGCCCTCCCCTCACTCACAGACACCGCCCCGCTCGCCGCTCGCTCCCGCCCCTCGCCCCTCCCGCCGCTTCGGCCGGGCTCCGGCTGGGGGGCTGCAGTACCGCCCTGTGCCCACAAGGCGGCAGCACTTGTCCAGAGGGTCCGCGACACGATGGCGGCCCGTGGGGACCTTGACGGAGAGAGGCGTTTTTCGCCCATGCCTGTCGGCTCCCGCCAAAAACCCGCACGCTCGCGGTGCTGCTGACCCCACAGCCCGTGTGCACGGCACCAGAACCGCCGCGGAAAATCCCGTCGGGGGGCGCCGGCGTTGCGCGCAATTCAGGCAGTGTAAAAAACAGACACGGGTCCTCGAATTTCAACGTCCTCGTTTTCGCGCCCTCTCGAGAAGGTCAAGCGAGGCCGCGCCACGCCACTCCCAAGATGGCGGCCGCGGGCGGCGGGCTGCAGTACCGCTCTCTGCCCACACGGCGGCAGCACCGCGCCGTCCCCGCCGGCACGGCCTCGGCAGCGAACGCCCCAAAGCGTCCGCGCGGGAAAGAACGGAACAAAAAGCCTGCCTGCGACCCGACAGGAACCGAAAGAAAAAAGCTTTCCTCCTAAACTGCATTTCAACAAGGCTTGGTTTTATATTTTTCAGATTTATACTCACAGTCGGATTGGTAATGGATACTGATGGAAAATTGTATTTTTATCATTTCTTAGATTTATTCCTATTCTATTTTATTACATTTTATTTTTTATACATATCTTATTAGATTGCTTACATATTTCTATAGTTAGATTTAGATTTCTAAAAGGTTTGTATTGCTTAAAATAAAACCCTGCCTCTATCCAAGTAAAAATCTTTTAAAAAAACCCCTTTATTTAAACTCCATTTAAATGTATCTCTATTTTTCGCATTTATATTCAAATGTATATTTTAAATGTAGATTGAAGTATGATGCTATCTATAGTCTATCTCTTCCTAATACTCATTTTTATTTCTATTTTATATTTTTATAAATCCACCTGTAGACATTGATTATATATTTCCATATTTAGAATGATATCAAACTAAAATATATATTCATATCTTTTCCATTAAACCCCTGCCTCCAACCAAATAAAAACAAAAAAAGCCCTTTCTTTAAACGATTTTCGAATATTTTTATATTTTTTTCATCATTATAGTCACATTTGAACTTCTACTTTATATAGATGTATTTATAAATATATTTTATATATATATAATAAGGTAGCGAGATAGATAAATTATTTTTTAAATTCTATTTCGTACACACTGCTAATACTTATATTTACTTACCTTTGAATTTTCATATACATCTTAACGTATTTAGGATATATTTCTATACAAAGACTTCTAATTTTATTTTATTTCTAGTCATAATTTTAATAATAAAACCCCTACCTACTACCAAATCGAAAATAAAAATCCCCTTTATTCTAAATTATATTTAAATATTTCTATACTTCTATTTTTGATTTTTACAAGTACTCATCTATTCTATCACAACATATTGAGGTACTATATTTCGATATACAGTATTTATGACATGAAATGCGTTATAATAAGACACATACAGTAAAATACGCATTAGGTACTGTATTGATTCCTATTGTTTTGTAATATTCATATATCCACATGTATTAATTATACATTTCTGTATGGACATTTATGTTTATAATCGATATTTATATGCATATAAACATATAAAATACTCCATATCAAACAAGGTTATACCTAATTGTAATGGACAGCATTATTTATGTTACATGTTTAATGTATATGTTTTCCATTTACATTTAAAATTGAAGTTTCATATTCCCATTATCATGTTTATGCATGTGTTCTATTTCATCAGAGTTATAGTTAAAACACTGCAGTTATAATCGAATTCCTAAATATAAAATGCCAAAACAAACAGCATCAAATTCCCACCAGTACCGTCCAAAAAATTCAGAAAGGCTCCACCAGCCAAACAACTACCAGCAAAAAAAAACCCGCACTACACTCCTTTCACTAGCAGCTCTTATCACGTCACAAAAACGAAACAAACATTTTAAAAACCCTATAGAAACCCACACAGCAAATCACAAAAACCACTCTAAAGGGAAAAAAAAAAAGCCAACTAACTTACCATACTCCAAACCATACAAGAGACTCCCAACGATTCTAAAAAAAATAATAACCAAAACTCTACCACTACGCTAACTCATAAAGAGAACCCAATGCTCTATAAAATTAACTAAAAAAACCCACCAAATAATTACAGATATAAAAATATGGGAACCACGAAGAAACAAAAAATTCACCCCCCAAATAAAATAAACACCTAAAGAGATCCACCATGGAAATGCCCATGCTCCCAAAAATAAAACCAATAAAAACAACAACCAAACACATCAAACAACAACAAAAAAAAATTAAATTAACAACAACAAAATAAGTATTCCTAACTCAAGAAACAAAAATTGCCTCAAACCATCAAAACACAAATACCACCTAGAAAGAAACACGTCGCCAAAAGAGAAATGTAACCACAAACAATATCTCCCAAGTTCTCTGCAACAATGAAACATACACGGCAATCAAATAAGCCAAACGAATGAAACTCCTATAGTGTAATAAACAAGAATGCATTCATCAATATTAAAAAAAACTCACCGATTAACTCCAGGGCACTCCCTCAAGCCCACCAAAGCAAATACTACGCACTCGCGCTAATAAAAGCCTCCACAACCGAATTGAAAAACGACCCTCTACTCCATGCTCCGACCCATAAAAACCAGTGTAAACCTTTAGAAACGCATCCTTAAAAAACCTAAGAACCGATCAAAAATAAATCCAACAACAACACTCAACCCAAAAACAAAAACCTTGCCATGAGCAGCCGAAGCAAGAACCGTAACAACCAAGAAGCGCCCGGGGCCCTTCTGCTACAGCGACGCCGATCAAAAGCCACCGATCCCAGGAGCTCCTCAGGAGCGCCTCAAAAGCAGCGCAGCGAGGGAGGCTGGAAGATGCGGAGCCGCGCTCCCGGCCCCGGGCGCAGCGCGGCTCCGGCAGGAAAGCGGCTCCTCCGGCAGGCAGAGGCGGCGCCGCGCCGGCAGACCCCCGCCCGCTGCCCCCGGCCCGGCGGGGCCGGCACCGGGCCCGGGGGGCCCCGGCGGCGCCCGAGCCCCGCGCCCGGAGCGGACGGAGCGGCGGCACCGGCCGGCACCGGCCCCGCCCGCGCCGCCTCCCCCGCCCGCCGGCCCGGCCAAAGCTCCGCTCGGCTCCGCACGGCTCGCACCGGCGCGGCTCCGGCGGGCCCGCGGCAGCCCAGCCGCGCCCAGCTCCCCTTCCGCCCCGGCCAGCCCCGGCACTGCCGGCAGGGCTCCGCGCCGCACCCTTCGCTGCCGGGCCGGGGGCAGAAGAAGCGCCCCGAATGCAGCGGCACAGCCCGACCCCCGCCCTGCCAGCGCTGCCACGGCTGCAGCTCCCTTCCTCTGCAGCCCCGACTCTGACGCCACGCTCCGGCGCTCACCTCACCCCAACAAGGGAAAAGAAACGTAGGCTTCCCTTCAATCGCGTCCTCTAGAAGAGAAGAAAAGAAGCGCCTTGCCTCAAACCATGGCAAAAGGGGGCTTTTTACCTCAGTCCAAACCCCTTAAAAGGGGGGACAACAGGACTGCCCCCTCCAATTCAACCTCAGGATGACGAAATTTCAAAGGGAAAGGGGAAAAGTCCCCGTTATAAAAGCGCACCGGCTCACCTGCTCGGCTGCTGCTTCTCGGCACAAAGGTTTGTCCCTCAGCTCCTCCTTTGAGCAATGCTTCACGTGCCCAAGTGTGTATCCAGGGGATTCCCCGGACCCTGTCCGAAGCGCCCACCGTCCTTCCAGGAGACAGCCCCGGGAGCCCCCCAAAAACTCCTCTCCTCCAGCAGCTCCGTGCAAAAGCCAGCAAAGACAAACCCTCGCCCTAAAATAACCTCCCCCCGGCAGGAGCCGCCCCTCCTCCTCATCCTCACAGCTCACACCTGGGGCTGCTCTGAGCCCTCATCATCCTCACATCAGCTCACACCTGCCGCTGTTGCCACCCTCCAACAGCGTCTCTCCATCTCCAGCACACAGCCCACTTCTCACAGACACTGATCCATTGGAAATCTGCTACGGGTGTTGTCTTTTCTTAATCCATCTGGGTACACGATTAAAGCACGTACATGCATTGATGGTCATTGAGAGAAAGCTTTCCCCTGGAGAAAACAGTCCTTTTGCTGGCACACTTTGATACACCTTCGCAAAAAGCAGAATCAGCACCAATTCCTAAGACCCCTGCCGAGGAACTCAGCCCTCCTTGGGACACCCAAAGCAGCAGACCTCGAAAAAGGAGGGGAAAAGTCAAGCTTGGAGGGGAAAAAGAGGATAGAAGTACAGCAGCCTTTAAAAATGCCTGCACGGAGCAATAGTGGGAACCAGTCACATTTCTTCCTTCCTTGCTTTCTGTGATGACATAAATAGGAAGTAAGAACACGTTAAACAAAAGGCAGAGCTAGGATTTGACAGGTCTTTATTTTGGCAGGCTGCATGGCAAACGCCTCTTCCAGGACTGCGACACGTTTTGGGGAATAGCTGAGAACGGAGGCAAAAGGTGCCGGGAGCCCTTTCTGTTCCCTTCAGCCCCTTGCTCCGCTGGTTTCAGGGCACTCGCTTGGTTCGTTCCTAGAGAAAAACGCTAGGGCATGATTTTCAAAACTACTGCCCGTCCCCAGTCAGAGTTTCCTACATTCGTGGGTACAAATGAGTGGATAGAGAGAGGGCTTCTTTCCAAATGAGTTTAGCCATAGATTCCTGTTCTTTACCAGTAGCTATAAAAACGAAACACTTGCCAGGTTTTGGTATTCTACACACACCCCTCCCTGGGAATTTTGGGGCAGCTTTGGGTCCCTCTGCGGGACGGCACCCAGCGTGACCCCCTCCCCTCATTCGCCACCCACCCGCTCCTCCACCGCAGTGTGCGTCCCTCTCCTGGGGACCTTGGGGTGCCCCAAATGCCATCAGAGCCCCGAGTCTTCAGCCCCTAACCCTGACCCCCGAAGAAGGCACAGGGCGAATCCAACTGCCCCGGACAGCAGCCCAGCACTCCCTTCCAGCCCTTCCCACACCTCCATCCCCCAGAAAGGGACTCCGCCGCAACAAGAAAGGGGGGCAGCCCCCAGAAGGCTCGAAGCTCCTGCCCCGCCTCGCTGTCGCGGGCCAGGGGCAGAAAGAGGGAGCGGCAGAGGCGGCGGGGACGCGGCACGGCCGGCACGGCACGGAGCGGGGGCCGCTCGCAGCGCGATGCCGGCGGAGCCGCAGGTCCGGCAGCGCCGGGGCGGGGTCCGAGCGGCGCGGGGGATCCGCCGAGAGCTCCGGGCCCGTGCGGGGACTCCCGCAAGGCCCGGGGGGCGCCGGGCTCCGGCCCTCGGGGCTTTATTCTCCGGCGCCCCGAGCCCCGCGGCTGCGGGGGAAAGAAGCGAAGGGGCGACGGGAAGAGAGGAGGGAGAGCGGGACATGCGAAAGGGCGGGGAGGGAGGTCGGGCTGCGGAGGAAAGCGGGCGGGGAAGGGAAAGGCCGGCAGGGCAGCAAGAGGGACGGGGCACAGAGGAGGGACAGAGGGGGAATGGAACGGAGCAGCGGGGCAGGGACAGGACAGGACAGGAAGGAGCCGGGTTTGGGGGGGACACGGAAACGGGGGAAAGAGAGGGTACACTCAGGGGAATACGGGCAGGAGGATGGAGCGGGAGAGAGAGGGACAGGAGGGGATCCTCCCGGCTCCGCCCCGGCGCCCCCCCTGCCCGGGCTGCTGCGCTCGGCAGAGCTCGGCTCCGTTCGGCTGCACTCGGCTCCTCGGCCAGCTTCGGCTACTGTCGGCCACGCTCGGCTATTTCCGGCCGCATTCGCCTCCATTCGCCTCTTCGGCAAAGCTCGGCTCGCCTCGGCTGAACTCGGCAGAGCTCGGCTCCGCTCGCCTCCTCGGCCCCTTTCGGCCGCTTTCGCCCACGCTCGCCTAGTCCCGCCCGCACCCGCCTCCATTCGCCCATTCCCACAGCTCGGCTCCCTCCGCCCGGCCCCGGCTCCCTCCGGCTCACACATTTCCTCAGGGCACCTCAGCACAGGGCACACAAACTGCAGCCCCTAAAGGCTTGCGGCTCTTTCAACACACACACTCGTAACTCAGCTCTCGGGACAGAGCTGATGGCCCCTTTAGGACAAGAACAGTTGCACGTAAAAGCAATTCCCTCATTTTAAATCTCCTTTTTATTGACCCCCCCCAAAATCCCATCCACATCACAAGGAACGTGCAGCTCCGGTGACGCTATTTGTACAAAGGCCCTGGGGCAGCACACAGCCGGGATTCCACGGAAGAAAGCCCGGTTTGCATTGCAGAGGTTCTCGCTCCGGCACTGCCTGTTTGCAGCTGGGCTCCGCTCCCCTCACGGCCACATCCCCGAACGATGTGCCAGATTTCCCAGAGAGCTCCCAGTAAAACTCAGCTACAGTCACTGAGCAGAAAATCCTTTGGGCTTTAGTTCCACCTCTCACCTGTTCCGAGCGCTGGGAACGCGGGTTTTGGTCCCACATCGCAGCAGCAGGGATGGATTAGGGTTTTGTTTTGGTTTGGTTTGTGGTTTTTTTGTGTGTGGGTGGGTTTTTTTTAAATTAAAAAAAGGGTAATAAAAACAAACCATGTCTGACATAAATGTCTTGAAGTGCCATTCAAGCTTTTTAAACCCAAGCAAACCGTCCTAATTCCCTAGCCCAGTCTTCTATTCATACTGGCTACTTACACCCCAGTGTAGGAAGCTCTGCAGCCTTCTTCTCCTGTCCTGTATTAGACAGAGGATGGATATGAAGGGCACACACGCAGTCTTTTTGGTTCTTCAAAAAGATAAAAATGCCTGTAATAAAAATTACAGAAGTAATATTGTTTCTCAAAGTGTTCCAGAAAAGGGAATTTGGAGCTTTAATGTCCCACTGAGAGATGTTGAATAAAATCTTCCCCCTGAGTTTGCACCCAGTAATAAAATACTGATTTGTTTTTTGACCAGGCAAGGTAGGTCTATAGGAGAACAGCTCAGGAGGCTCTCATGGCTCACGGCGATGAGGATGGAGCAGGGCAGAACGTTAAAGGTGAAGTGTCAGTCCCCTGAATTAATGCCCTGATGGAGCCAATTTTTTTGCTAAGAGACATAACAGATCCTTCCCTTTGTTCCCCAGTTTCCAAGTCACCTGTAATTCGTTACCTGCACCAACCTGCCGCAGCTAAGTGACAAATCCAGCTCCTGTACTCCAAGCCACGTGTCCCTGACGTGAAGGGAAGTCAGGGATACAGAATCAGCTGTGCAAGAAAGAGAAGACAAAAATCAGAACAGATATTCTTCTATTTCCCCACAGGATCACCAAGCCAAGCTGCTTGCTACCTCTCCAGGACTATGTTTAAAAAGAGTTCCCTAACTCTTTTCTTAGCCTGAAATTCCGGAGTGGCTTTGCCCATTCAAAGCCAACGATCCTACTCACAAGAAGGAACAAACCAGCTTCCTGTTAAATAAAGCACTTGGAAATATGAGCTGCCACGTGGAGCTGGGTTTTTAAATATCACAAATAAACTTAACAAAAAATTATTCCTGACTCAAACCCACAATGCCTCAAACCATCAAAACAAAAATAGTTCTGGAATGACAGCTACACCTCTGCAGACCACAGCACAAAAATAACACTAAAGAATTTCTGACACCTTCCTTTTGAAGATGCTCTTACAGCATATTATCATAGTAAAGGGGCATTCCCTACATCTCTAACCAGAACTAGAGCTAGAGCTATCAGTTACTTTCACATACTCGCATGTCTGTATGGTGGCCTTAGGAGAAGCTGGCAACATCTCTTCTGGTACCACACCTTGGAGGCTCAGATTGAGTCAAAAGCACCACTGAAACCAGCGTGCCAGGAGCTAACTGAATAATGAAAGTCATTTTCTCCATTTCTGTGACAGAAAAGCCCTCCATTTGGACAGCATTATTTGCAGCCAATTATTCTGCTACTTCCAGCAGTGCTCCAGGGAGCTGTATCACTTCTCCGCAGAGCTCAGGAGCTGTTCATTAGGTTGATCTCCTATAGTCTCCAGTTCTTCCTTTTGCTTGCACAATGTGCACCCTGCAGTGCCATATGACAGGAGCTTTGAGTGCTGTCTGTTGCTCTGTATTACCCTCATAGGACTGAGGAACCCGTCCCAGCCAGGGAAAGAACAGCTTTTGATTCTTGGATTAGGACACAAAGTGCCACAGTTTAATCTAACAGTGGGAGGAATAAAGAGGAATACCTGGCATACTTAGAATTCCACCTTAGGGCAAAGCCCAAGTGACACTGCCCTACAGCAGGATTTGAAAAATTCAGGGTCCATCTCCTAATAAATACATTTTGGCAAGAACCTGCACGATTCTCTTTGACATGTATTTCTCCTTTGTAATGACTCAGTGCTTGGTCTCTAGGACTTCCATATCCCTGACACACTTGCACTCGGATTACTAGCAGGAGGATCACAAACTTAGGTAGTCTCATATCTGTGCAGCATTTAAAGTCAAGGAACACTGGGCTTGGTCAGCAAGACGTCCAGTTTTACAATTTTCCATCACAGCTGCCTACACCTTTTAACATAAACTCGAAAAAGAGACAAAATTCCACCCTACCACTGTTGCAATAGGGAACTGAACTCTGATTTCAGACATTTTCCTCCTGCTTGAGCAGGGACATTGTACAAGATGACTCCACTGGTGGGTCCCTTTCAACCTTAATAATTTTGTGATTTCCAGGGTCTTCAGAGCAAGCCTGCTGAGTTTATAATGTTTTATTTAATTAAAAAAGCTGGAAGTGCAGCTCGAACCCTGAAAGTCAAAATGCGTTTATTCCTTACTTACTCATTACCCCCCAAAGTAGAGCTGCAGCTCAGCAGACAGAGAGGGACTTCTGTGGACACTGCATTTGTCACCTGTGACTAATTTAATTCAGCAAGCTCTAAACCACAGGTCAGCCTGTTCCATTACAGCATCATCAGGGCAACTTACAAGAACTGAAGCCAACTGAGAGCCCCTTCATCCCAAAGAGGACAAATATAAGCCTTTTACTTCAGCTCAGCAGAACTCTTAGATCATCCTAACAAGAGGTAATGCGTCCCAGCAGGTGTCAGTGAACCCAACCTCTTTAAATACTCATTTAACCCTACCTCAGCTGGTAATCAAAGTCGTGGGGGTGAGGCTAGGCTGAATTTCTCTTTTCTGTCCTTCTCCAGAGTAGTCCTAGTGAAGTGGCCTTGGACTCTGTTTTCTGAAGAGCCTAAGTGCTGCTCATGAAAGCCTCTAGGAGATTTTTCTCCTGCTGCTGCTAGAGCTGTGACTTTGAAGAACTCACTCCTAAGAGCTGGAAATGTAAAAGTCAATTGGATGTGCTGGGCTGCAGTGCCCCAGCGCCCCAGGACAGGCAGTGCCCCTCACCGTGCCTGTGAGAAGGTGAAGCCAACCCACGCCAGGTGCCTGTGCTGGACAAGTGGGAACACTGAAGCCAAGGCTGCTTCCTTCTTGAGGCTTTCTGAGGTGGCTGCTAGGAGAATTTCTCTTAGGCAGTCACTCTCTCGAACCCAGTCTCTCAATAACCTTCTGACACAAATAGAGGAGGATTTTTGTTCACTATCTCCATATGTGCAAGGTAGGAAAAGTTAATTAATTGCCAGCATACCAGAGGATTCCGCCAGAGGAATCCTCTATACCAAGGCCTTCCATCAGAGCAGAAGGCACTAACCACGCAAAACCTCCAGCGGGAAGGATCCTAGCAGTCCTCTTCTTTCCTCCTTTGCAAGAAACTGTGCTTAAACATTCCCCAGTAATTAAATATGCTTATGACTCTTAGAACATTTAAAGTTCCTTGAGGGAAGAAGGCGTGTAGAGGCACTATATGATCCACTGTGTTTCTTACGTTTGGGGTTATGTTATATATTCTTACGTAATGGTTTGAAACTTATCTTTATCCCTGCACCGTGTCCTTAGAACAAGGCTGTGAACACTCTTTTTCTCCAAATACAAGAATAATTGAGGAAACAGAACAGTGTTTGTCAGAAATAATGAGGGTAGAGACTGAGGGTGCCAGCATGCTGACTTGTACCACCTTAGGACACTTTTGGAAGTCATCACTCCTGTAATATACTGGATCCAATTTCAGCAAGAGCTCCACTCTCTCCTGTGGTTTCCACAGGGCCAAATAAGGCAAGAGCTCCTTGAGACTCAGGGCTCCTCATGCCCTCCAGCAAGGAGAGGGTGGGCAAAGACCCATCGGTAGGAAACAGATGATCCTCAGACTGAGCAAGTTGCTAACATCCTCTTGAATGTGCTGTGGAATTGTGCAGGCATTGCCATGGCCAGGGAGAGAGCAAATGGATGCTCTGATAATCTGCAACCTAAATTTAGCTGCAATTCCAGAGGGACAGTCTGATAGCCTGTTCCTAAGACATTTCATTTCCTGGACCTCAAAGATCCCCTCAGCCACTGCAGCTGCATTCTCTGAGGGTATATCGTGCGTTTCAGGCAGTTGGTGTTGGGTCCCTCCTCACTGATTCTGCCCCACATCTTGTGTTCCCAGGCTGAGGTGGGAGACTTGAGTGTAGAAGCAATTATTTATCTCTGCCTAAGAGAGACTTCTGAGTATGATCTAGCTTAAATGCCTGCTTGTAGGGCAGGCTGCACAGCTGAACTTGCCAAACACGGAGAAGCTAAACAGGCACCAAACCCTTGGCTTATTTCTGGGGGAGGCCCTCAGATGGCTTCTGAGCTTCTCCAATCTATGCTCTACAGGGAGTCTGCACATCTCTCCAGCAATTGAAATCTTGAGCAGGGAAGCAGGCTGGTAGCAAAAGACTGAGCTAACACATAGCGAGGCCAAAGGAAACCGAGTGTCAGAAGCACAGCTTTGAGTCCAGAAACACAATCAAAGCCCGGGGAAGAGTGTGGCAAATGCTGGGGTCAGCAGTGCAAGTACAGGGCAAGGCTGGACGGTCCCTGAGCAAAGCACCGGGCACTGCCCAGACCAAACCAAAGACCAGAGTCTAAGCAGGAATACAGGGAGATTTCCAGGAGCTCTGCTGGGCTGGGATAGGCTCCCATGGTAAGCTGAGAGGATGGAGACTCGGCCCCCAAGCTACAGCCACTGGGACAACTCTCCATCACGGGGCCAGGGAACTGTGCAGGGCACAGACTCACCTCATCCCCAGCACTGCTGTCCCCGGAGAGCCCGCTGGCTCTCTGCTCCTGAGAAACACTCTCTTCTCGCAAAAATCCAACTCCCTCACCACCTGCATCTGCTTCTTCTTCAGTATTGCCCGCAACCTTCATTTCTGCTCTCTCAAAGCACTGTTCATCTCCACCTCTTTTTCATCACAACACCTTTCAGTTGACACCTTTGAAGTGAAGAGGCCACTGAATTCTACCATTACAGAGTAAAACCACTCAGTATTGACACAGCCAGCTATTAGTTTTAATCCTCAGTTCTGCATTCCAAGGGATACTTTTGGAAACACACTGAAAACTCATAAAAATATGTGGCATTCACTGGAGCCAGGGCTCACTTCTGCACTGTGCCTTGGCACAAACACGCTCCATCACCTGTGACATCTCTCCTGCATTGACCATTGTTCAAAGCTTTCCTGCAGGGGCCTGACGGAGCAACAGGAGCTTGCTGAGCTTCTGTCAGGGCAGGAGCATAACAGGGTGCAGATCCTGTCCTGACCCCACCAAAGAGGGGTTTTTCCTGCATTCCTTCCTGCTGTGACACTCAATGACAAACATCCTCTGGGCCTCTATGTTACCAAATACAAGTACATGCCAACGTTTAGCGAGGACAATTTCAGCTTTCCCAATCTAAACTTTCCATATGATGCAATGACACTGTCACTTATTTACTGAGAACCCCAGCCCACATAGCCTAGAGAAGTGTCTGTTGGCTCAGAGCAAGCTTTAGGAGCCTGGAAGAAGTTTGTTTTGGTTTAGATGCCAGGCCCAAGACTGCATTTGAACTCCTGTCTCCCCACCAGAGGTTTCTAACCCATCCCCCGTGTCACACGTGCAACACCAAATTCAGCAGAAAAGCACTTCTGGGAGCAGCTTAGGAATGGAGGAAAGTATAGTTATTATAAGTGTTTCATGTATCTGTATGTAAAGATAGATAAATAGATAGCTAAATATGTACAGACATCTGTACACCCACCTACACCGGTATCTATATGAAGTCCTTTTTAGACCCCTCCCCAAATTTGTAAGTGATTGGTGCTTATAGAGGCAAACAAAATGAACTTTTAAGTTAAGCCAACTTGGGTGGCTATTTGTGTCACAACAGTCTCTGAAAAAATTACGACAGCACTTAAAAGTCACCAATAGTAATAATAATAACAACAGTAATAAAGTATTTTGCTGCTATTTTGGCAGCTTATGCTGCTTCTTGTACTTACTGCTCAATGCCTTGCTATTTCAGTAGTTCACTATGAAGCAATAAAGCAAAAGCCTTAAGGCTGGCTTGCTTAGCTTACAAGAAGCTCTGTTCCAATTTGGAGAAAAAATAAAACTTGGAGCATTATCAGTAAAACAGAGATTCTACCCATACCCATTAAAAATGCAGTATTTGCTCTGCAGACCTGCAAAAACTTACTTTAAAAGGTTAACTGCGACCTTTCATAAACCTAGTCTCATTTTAGCAGAAGAGTTTCCTGCTTCTCTGTGACTGTGAGATGTATCTATTAAGTTCCTTTCAAAGGCCTTGCCTGACCTATTCATTTTGCAATTGAGAGCCAAAATAGCTCAATATCAAATATCTGCAAGCACCTTAGTACTTTTGGAAGAGTGGAACTGCTCGATCAAATCCTCACGCTGACCACACTGTTTCAAAATGCAACAATTAATTATGTCATTATGTCTCCATTTGGAAAGGATTATAATGTAAAATTAAGACAAGAGCCTGCCCTACTCTGAAGGCATGGGGACAATGGGGATTTGAGTCCCCAGTATGTAACTACTGTTGCAAATGGAAGACATCTATCAAGAACAGAGACGTGCGTTACTGCACAAGATACAGTGCCCAAGTCCCAGACTTCATTAACCTTAATTAAATGGTTTTGAAACCAAAATTTTTCCGTAGCAGTTCAACTGCATTAAAAGAGCCCTCCCTCTCTGTAAATGGTTTTGATACATAAACATGCAAGCACTCCCAGAAGGGCCACATCCTTAAGGACTGCTACTATATATTTACTTTATGAAGACACTGCCCCATCTGCTGGGTCAGCCACGCACACGGCCCCACTGCTACGCTTGAGTGTGGCACTGGAATAAAACTTTTCTTGTGTTTAGGAACAAAACCCCGTCAGTCAAATGCACAATCATTCCAGCAGCAAGTAGGGATGCACCAAACTGCTCGGGTTTCCATCCCTGTTTATTCTGGAAACTGACCACAAACTCCTACGGAGATTTTGAAGGGCACAAGGGCTTCTTGTGAAAGCACAAAGGAAAGAATAAATGACTAAACAGGTATGTTCAGAAGAATAGGTGGGAGGTTTGTACCTAAGCACATAAGGCCACAGCCTCCTTTTTCAACATGTACAATCGTAGAATCAGAGAATGGTTTGGGTTGGAAGGGACCCCAAAGCTTTTCTCATCCCATCCCCTGCAGGGACACCTTCCACTAGAGCAGGTTGTTCCAAACCCCATCCAACCTGGCCTTGGACAATTCCACGGGTGGGGCTGCCTCAGCTTCTCTGGGCAACCTCTGCTAGGGCCTCGTCACCGTAACAGGGAAGAATTTCTTCTGTATATATATTTCTTTAAGCTTTAAAGTCCTAAAGCAGAGGCCACCTCAGGCAGGCATTCACGGATGTAAAGGGTCCTTCTCAAAGGTAACTGTAAAACATGTTCAATGTTCATTAACCTTTCATATGCTGCTCACCAATTACGGAGTGCTTTGAAGAATTTTTAATGAACGTAAATTTTAACCAAAAATACTGCAAAGCCATTATTAATACTGTATGTAGGCACAGGGTACCTGACTTGTAAAGCTGCCAGGAACCTAAACTCTTCTGATAAGATTTGCCACATTTTTTTCTTTAAATAAATACATTTTAAAAAATCATCAAATGTCCCTGCTTTATTTCACCGCGGCAACGAAATAAGCACAGCCTCAAGTCTGTGCTTCTGTTTCCTATTACATTAATTTCTCCCACCCTGTTTCTCCCTCAAAGCAGTGAACGTGCAGGCAAGTAATCCTGCCATTGCTCCAACTCCATGGAGGATACAAACCTGCCTGAAGCCTCTGTCCCTCTGCTACTAGGCAGTCACTGCTGCGCCCAGGCTCTTTATTCACGGTTGTAACAGAAACACTTTCATTTTTTTTCTCTTAAAAAGACACCTAACATTTCACCAGATGGTATCAGCACTTCCAAGTGCCTGTAAACCAGACTCCCCAAGCCCAGCCCATTAGGAGCTGCTCTGTGAGTGGCAAAGGAATCCAGAAATTAATCGCCTACCTTACACCGCTTCTCACCTGGTCTTGGCTACTTCCTTTCCTCAGGCTCTGGCAAGAAACCCAGACATGAAGCAATTCCCCAACCACAATGACAGCCATGAAAACTATTTAAGCTGCTGACAGTTCGGCTGTATCATTGGGCAGTCTGACTGAATTAGCACAGAGAATTTTAGGCTCCCCACACTCTTCTGAGCAGAGGTAGGGTGCGTTATGTTCCTGTCTTGTGGAAACCTGGCACGTGGCAGAATGGGAGTTGGGTTTGTGCGTCCTTTGCTGCTTACTCCTCTCCTTACCCCCAAAAACTGGACGTGGAGCTGCAGACATCCTTTTTACCTTTGTACTGGGGAACAAAGAGGTGGCAGATCCCCACCATTAATAGCCTGTGCAGACAGACCAACAATGAAATACAACTGTACTGGGTTTGCAAGGCAAAGCTTTGGTAGCAGGGTGGGGGGCAGAGCGGCGGCTTCTGCAAGAAGCTGCTGGCAGCTTCCTCCATGTCTGGCAGAGCCAGTCCCTGGCAGCTCCAAAGATGGATGTGCTTCAGGACGAGGCTGAGCCCATGAGAAATGGTGGTGGTGCCTCTGTGATCATGTGTTTCAGAAAAAAGAAAAAAATAAGTTTCTGCACAGTTGTAATTGCAGCCAGAGAAGAGTGGAGTGAGAGTACGTGAAAGGAACAACTCTGCAGACACCGAGGTCAGTGAAGAAGGAGGGGGAGAAGGTGTTCCAGGCACAGGAGCCTGGTGAGGCAGCTGTGCCCCTGCAGCCCATGGAGATCCATGGGGATGCAAAGATCCACCTGCAGCCTGTGGAGGAGACCCATGCCAGAGCAGGGGGATGCCTGCAAGGAGGCTGTGACCCCGTGGGAGGCCTGTGGAAGGAGGAGCCCCTGCTGGAGCAGCTTGTCCCTGAAAGGCTGTACCCGTGGTAGGGTGGCCCACGCTGCAGCAGCCTGAAGGGACTTTCACCCACTGGAGGGACACAGACTGCAGCAGTGTGATGGGGAGTGTTGCCTGTGGGATGGACTCGCACTGCAGCAATTCACAGGGATCTGCTGCCTGTGAGACGGACTCATGCTGCAAAAGTTCATGGAGAACTGTCTCCCATGGGAGAGACCCCATGGAGCAGCAGGGGAGCGACTGCTTTCCCTGATGAACTGATTGTCACCTCCATTGCCTGTGTCCCTGAACAGATGGGGTAGGAGGTAGAGCTGGGAAGGAGGGTGTGGGAAGATGATGTTTTTAAGGTTTTATGTTGTTTCTCATTATCCTGCTCTGACTATTTAGCCATAAATTCAATTAGTATCTCTAATAAGACTCTCTTTTGCCTGTGACAGTATTTGACGAGCAATCTCTCCTGGTCCTTATCTCAACCCTTTTTTGTATTTTCTCTCCTCTGTCCAGCTGTGGCGGCAAGTGATAAGAGAGGCTTTGGTGGGTGCCTTGCATCCAACCTACTACATGGGAGCCTGCTCCTGGATCATGGAGCACCTCCTGCCCCACTGCTCTGGGAATTACAGCCTATTGGAAAGCACTTGCTAGCACAGCACTATGTAGAACAAAGATTAAATATTCCTCTTAAGCGTTTCTGATAGCCACCAGCAGAAGAATGACATATTCACCACCCCATCCAGCTGCCTCGAGATGTTGGCAATTGGTGGGTTACACTGATGGAAAAAATATTTACCCTAAAAATCCTGCAATGCACCAGAGCAGAGAACTAAGCACAGAACTCACTCACAATGGCTGGAGACAAAAGAGCTACAGCTAAAGCTATCACAGCCTCTAGTCATCATGCACACCCTAAAACATGTCTCATCTATGGCAAGAGACCAGAAACAAGCCTGGCTGCTGGCTGTTCTTGCTCTCCAGCTGATTCTCATTGATGTTTGCCTTACATAATCCCACTTCAGGGCCTTAGCTGGATTTCCATCTGGCCATCACTCTCTCATGGCTGATTCCTTCCATTTTAAACCTTTGCTCCATCCCTGTGACATCTGCTGTTTTGTAACACCCCACACCCATCCCGAGCGCCTCTTTCAGTCCGTGGACAAGCCCCCTGTCATCTGCTGAGCTCCTCTGCCACATAAGCCTCTCTGCATTCACCTTCACCAGAGGCTGCTTCAGTTCTGGCTGGACAGCTGCACACACATTGCCTCAAGTAGCTCCTCACTCATCTGTGTATGAGTATCATCAGAAACAACTATTAAGCACCCAAACTGCTTTTAATTGAGCAGCAGTAACTCAGTGTTTCGCTCAGTACTTATAAAAGGTCACAGTTCTGTGTTTTCCAGTTCTGACTGATAGCACCTGTAACCCCCAGAAGTGGCAATATTGCTCAGCTGCTTTTCACATCTCTCTTTAGCACATGCTATTAAGAGACCATTTACCTAATCAATTACACATTGAAAAGTATCTCTAGTGTCTAAAGGTACTCTAAAAGCTGGATGCAATGGAGGAACTACTTCCTGAAACTGATGGATGTGCTAAATCAATGACTGGTCACTGATTAAAGGCTGGAGCACTCACCTTGAGCTTTAACACTTCAGCTGATCAGCATGTGCACATGAGTACATATCGATGCAAAGGATTGTCTTCTGCTTCAACTGACAAACTGCTGGATAGCTTTTAAATTAAAAAAATCAAAAAATAAAATAAATAAAATCGGTATTCCTCCAGACCCAGGGGAACAAACAAGCCAGACCTTCCGGACCCAAGCCCCAGGCCCTGCCAGTAACACACACAGCACTAAGGGATGCACAGCACGGCTGGGTGCTTAGGTTACCAACTTCTGAACTCAGGAAAGAAAGGAGGAAAAGGCAAACTTCTGGATTATTTAACAAATTAACTTCAGCTACGATCACTCTTGGTAACTTAATGGAACAGAGGAGCAAAGTCCTCTGCCCAGAGACAAGAAGTGACTGTGTATGGCTCAGCTCACGGCCACATAACACACTCTGACCTCAGTCTGCTGGAGCATCCTCCATATGGGGACAGCAGGGGCAACCTGGATGGCTGGACTCACCCTTGACTACCAGCAAAATGCTGAAACAGTCCTGACCTGGTGCTGTGCGAAAGGAAACACTGCCAGGAAGCATTGACGGGATCAGTTCTGAAAGCAAAGCAAGGTCCTGGCCTCATGCCTTGCCCTGTTTTAACCACACAGGCAAACAGCTAAGAAATGTAACTATTTTCTGCTTAAAAGCCGCAAATTCCTTGGAGAAAAGGAAAACTCAATCTGACAAAAAGAAACACTCAGGCAATGGTGAGAATCTGGCACATACCGGATAACAATCATTGCCCAAATGCTCCCAGAGAAAACTGAAATTAAAAGTCACAAGGCAGATGCAGAATAACATCTGTTGTGAAAATACATTATTCAGCCAGCACTGGTGGCGGAGACTTTTGGTGCAGTGCAATCTGCACACCCTGGTGACCACATATGCAGCAAGATGTGCTGCTTGGCATAGCCAAAGAGAGAGCAGCAGCCTTGCTTGGGAGGCATTTGGGAACCAGTGCCCTTACAGGTCAGAACTACTTGTTATGCCACTCTCTGGAGCATCGCAGCCTTCTGGAACTCGAGTAACACAGACCAACCCTGCCTCGGGGCATGCAAGAAATCATATGGGGACAAGCTGCAGACAAATGGGCCACTAGTCCTTGCCACATGCATCACCAATGGCACAGCATATGCTCCCGGTGGGTCACATTCTGGATGGAGATCTGCAGTCCTCCATCAGCCTTAGAAGAGACAGATGCACACACTCTACAGCCAATCATCCAATTTGCACCCATCTTCGAGACAAAATCACAGACCACTCACAGACAAACCTATGGCAGCGAAGTTACATTATGGCTTACTTAGTGGAGAAGAAGCCTCAGGAGTTGTCACCAGCTCTCTACAGCTTTTGTTTGCTCTACAGCACTGTTTGCTTGTCTAAGCCCACCCAGCACATGCTCTGGATGAGACCACAGTGGTCCTTGGAGCAGCAAGTGCTGCCAGGAGCTGGAGCCTTCCTGTAGCGCAGAGCTGCTCGGGAGCTGCTGCTCTCCCTGCACCACAGAGCCCTGTCCTGAAGCCTCCTGCTCCCGTGCCTCCATCTGCCGTGGCCGTGCCCAGCCCTCGAAGGAAAAGCTCACAGCTCTGGCTCTTACGGCACTGCAGGAACTCGCACACGAGGAGGAGGAAGCACGGGGCTCTCTCACCTCCAGTGCCCGCCTTGCTCCAGCATGTCAGTCCTGCAGGGACAATTATTCAAAGTAAGGAACTTACTCGGAGGCTTCAAATACAGTGCTTAGGATTCTGCAGAAGCTGAGCAGCCAGTTCATTCAATAAGACCCAACAAAAATAATGGTATGCATTTCTTCCTTTTATAGGTTTACGGCTAGAGGTGTCCAATTCCCACCTAAGTGACTCCCCTGGGCATAGGCCAGAGCAGTCTAATAAGCTCCTGTGGCTTTCCATGAACTGAACAAATGAAACAACACAAAGATGAGTGTACCTCAAGAGCTGTTTATGGAATACATTTGAGCTGGACTTAGTTTATCTGCATCCACAAATGCTTTAGGACTGTCACATTACACTTGCAGGCAAATACACACACGCAGAGAAAGGCATGTGCAGCCCCATGCAGAGATCACCTATGAGCTGCCAAAGAATAAGATGCCATGTTTAATATCCAAGAGAATAAATCTTCTTGTGTTTTTTAGGCTGCCTGCTGAAGTTGTTGCTGACCTATACACTTTAGGCTCATCTAACATTGCTGGGGAATTGATGACTTTTAAGTCTGAGCATTCAAGACTTTTACCCAGCCTTGGGTGTTTTCTCATTTATGTTTTAAGAAAGTCCATCTTATATTTATCTTCAGGCAGCTACTCAAAAAGAAAAAAGGAAGGCACAGCCCTCCTTCAGTGCATCCAGACTGTTTTGAAGAGACATCCAAGTAAAGCTTTTGAAGAGCCACAAACATTAACCTGACTGCTGTTACCCACTTGTGAGGATTTGTGACATTGCCTTTCAGTGACACTTCCCTTTGAAATCATTAATGAGCATCCTCCAAGATGCTGCACCCCTCCAGGGTAACTGAATCTACTCCAAGAATTTTCTCCTTTTCTGAAATACACTCGAATAGACTGAGCAGACATGTCAGCTGTACCTTCTGGATTTTTTTTAAGTTTTACTATTTCAGGTAGCAACACCATTTTCATCACCAGTATCCATCCCTGTGAGCCAGAGAGCAGCAGATCACCTGTCTGTCTTGAAACTTTGCAGCTACTCTCGAGGAGGCTGAGCTGCCATGAGTCCCAGAACACGTGAGCCCTACAAACTGACATCAGGAACCTGGACTGGTGACTTTTCTTTCCCAGGGAAAATGGCCAAAGCACGTCCCCGGGGACCCCTGGCCCTGAGCTGGGACCTAACAGCAAAGAATCCATACATCCGAGGACATACCTGAGACCGAAGTTGTCCCCACCTCAAACTTGTGCTGCCCTGATAGACCCAAGGGAGCCCTACAAACTGACATCAGGAACCTGGACTGGTGAGTTTTCTTTCCCAGGGAAAATGGCCTGTGTTTCTGCCCAGAGCCCCCTGGGACTTCGGGTGAGGCTGACTGAAAAAAATCCGAACATGGAAGGATATGTTCAGACCCCAGCTGCCCCCACCCCAAACTTGTGCTTCTCTGACAGTCCCAAGGGAGCCCTACAAACTGACACCAGGAACCTGGGCTGCTGAATTTGCTTTCACCATGTAGATATCCCTCATTTATTCCCAGGGCCCTGCAATCCCCCTGGGTTGTCTGGTCCCAGGTTTCCTTTTGCCTCCCTAATGTCAAAACGGCCCAGGATTTCTCCCAGTCCAAATCTCCCACCCCCAAGTACTCAGGGTTTTTGTTTTTTTTTTTTTTTTTCATTCCAAATACATGTTGCAAACTGACAGTACTAAGCTTGGGGCTTGATTTTTTCTGTGCTGGAGAAATCTGCCACCATATAACCCTAACCACAACAACCTTGCTTTGCTCAGAAATCACAACCTTCAGACCACCATCATGGCACCTTACCCACTGGCCCTCCACTGGCACCTTCCCAAAGCACTCCAGTAATACTCCACATTTTCAGTGGGCATCCTGTCAGACCCTCATCCTCACCCTAAAAATGCACCAAGGAATTCAAAAAATAGCCATTAGGAAGGTATAACAATTCTCTAAAAGTCACCAGAGAAAGCCTTCAAAATTCCCCTAAATATTCCTAATAGCCCTGAAAAAAAAAAAAAAACCACTCAAGGAAGCCTGCTCAGCCTCCAAACCCCTTCCTGTTGCTCTCTAGCCCACAGATGTCATCCCTACCTTTTAGCAGCGGGTCCTGTTGTCCTCTGAGGGTTCTGGCGTTGTCCTGGTGCGAGGGTCGCTGCCCTGTCCCACTGGGAGGCTTCCGGTGTGGTCTCGCTGTCAGGCTTGCTGTGCTGTGCTGCTGTTGTTGGGGCTGAAAAGGGAAAAGGCTGCTTAGGGTGAGGTACGGGTGGCGTGAGGGGTGCCGTACCTGTACCCTAACTTGCCTCCTAAGCTGTACCCTGTAGCCCTGATCTCCACTGGACTGTCCAGCCCTCAAGGCCTCACCCTTTACCCCTGACCCCTCCCTCTGCCCCCCAGCCCTCAGGCTCTGGCTGTCACCCTCGAGCCCCCTCTCAGCTGCCCCTCAGCTCCTGTGTGCCACCCTTAATCCCTCTCCTCTGCCCCTCAGCCCCCAGCTTCTCTGTGTCACCCTCCAGCTGCCCCTGCCCCCCTCAGCATCTCTCTGTGTCACCCACTGTCCCCTCCCCTGTTCCCCCCTCAGCTCCCAGCCTCCGTCACCCTCAAGGCCCCACAGTGCCCCTCAAGCTGCCCCTCAGCCTCTATGCCATGAAAAGACCCTAAAACCCCATAAAAATGCCCTAAAAAAACCCCTCATCTTCAAAATGCCTTAAAACCCCCACAAAAACATAAAAATAGCCTCAGAACGCCCTTAAAATACAATAAAAATACCCTACTTTAAGACACCCCTAAAAGCCCCCAAAGAAGCTTTTAAAAAAAAATCCCTACATATTCCGAAGAGCTCGTAGAACAGCTCCATAATCCTTAAAACACATCGATAAGACCCTAAAAACCACCGCAGCGAGGGAGGCTGGAAGATGCGGAGCCGCGCTCCCGGCCCCGGGCGCAGCGCGGCTCCGGCAGGAAAGCGGCTCCTCCGGCAGGCAGAGGCGGCGCCGCGCCGGCAGACCCCCGCCCGCTGCCCCCGGCCCGGCGGGGCCGGCACCGGGCCCGGGGGGCCCCGGCGGCGCCCGAGCCCCGCGCCCGGAGCGGACGGAGCGGCGGCGCCGGCCGGCACCGGCCCCGGCCACCCTCGGCCCGCGGAGCCGCCTCCAGCCCTCCCCTCACTCACAGACACCGCCCCGCTCGCCGCTCGCTCCCGCCCCTCGCCCCTCCCGCCGCTTCGGCCGGGCTCCGGCTGGGGGGCTGCAGTACCGCCCTGTGCCCACAAGGCGGCAGCACTTGTCCAGAGGGTCCGCGACACGATGGCGGCCCGTGGGGACCTTGACGGAGAGAGGCGTTTTTCGCCCATGCCTGTCGGCTCCCGCCAAAAACCCGCACGCTCGCGGTGCTGCTGACCCCACAGCCCGTGTGCACGGCACCAGAACCGCCGCGGAAAATCCCGTCGGGGGGCGCCGGCGTTGCGCGCAATTCAGGCAGTGTAAAAAACAGACACGGGTCCTCGAATTTCAACGTCCTCGTTTTCGCGCTCTCTCGAGAAGGTCAAGCGAGGCCGCGCCACGCCACTCCCAAGATGGCGGCCGCGGGCGGCGGGCTGCAGTACCGCTCTCTGCCCACACGGCGGCAGCACCGCGCCGTCCCCGCCGGCACGGCCTCGGCAGCGAACGCCCCAAAGCGTCCGCGCGGGAAAGAACGGAACAAAAAGCCTGCCTGCGACCCGACAGGAACCGAAAGAAAAAAGCTTTCCTCTTAAACTGCATTGCAACAAGGCTTGGTTTTATATTTTTCAGATTTATACTCACAGTCGGATTGGTAATGGATATTGATGGAAAATTGTATTTTTATCATTTCTTACATTTATTCCTATTAGATTTTATTACATTTTATTTTTTTATACATATCTTATTAGATTGCTTATATATTTCTATAGTTAGATTTAGATTTCTAAAAGGTTTATATTGCTTAAAAAAAAACCCTGCCTCTATCCAAGTAAAAATCTTTTAAACAAAACCCTTTATTTAAACTCCATTTAAATGTATCTCTATTTTTCGCATTTATATTCAAATGTATATTTTAAATGTAGATTGAAGTATGATGCTATCTATAGTCTCTCTCTTCCTAATACTCATTTTTATTTCTATTTTATATTTCTATATATACACCTGTAGACATTGATTATATATTTCCACATTTAGAATGATATCAAACTAAAATGTATATTCATATCTTTTCCATTAAAGCCCTGCCTCCAACCAAATAAAAACAAAAAAAGCCCTTTCTTTAAACGATTTTCGAATATTTTTATATTTTTTTCATCATTATAGTCACATTTGAACTTCTAATTTATATAGATGTATTTATAAATATATTTTATATATATATAATAAGGTAGCGAGATAGATAAATTATTTTTTAAATTCTATTTCGTACACACTGCTAATACTTATATTTACTTACCTTTGAATTTTCATATACATCTTAACGTATTTAGGATATATTTCTATACAAAGACTTCTAATTTTATTTTATTTCTAGTCATAATTTTAATAATAAAACCCCTACCTACTACCAAATCGAAAATAAAAATCCCCTTTATTCTAAATTATATTTAAATATTTCTATACTTCTATTTTTGATTTTTACAAGTACTCATCTATTCTATCACAACATATTGAGGTACTATATTTCGATATACAGTATTTATGACATGAAATGCGTTATAATAAGACACATACAGTAAAATACGCATTAGGTACTGTATTGATTCCTATTGTTTTGTAATATTCATATATCCACATGTATTAATTATACATTTCTGTATGGACATTTATGTTTATAATCGATATTTATATGCATATAAACATATAAAATACTCCATATCAAACAAGGTTATACCTAATTGTAATGGACAGCATTATTTATGTTACATGTTTAATGTATATGTTTTCCATTTACATTTAAAATTGAAGTTTCATATTCCCATTATCATGTTTATGCATGTGTTCTATTTCATCAGAGTTATAGTTAAAACACTGCAGTTATAATCGAATTCCTAAAAATAAAATGCCAAAACAAACAGCATCAAATTCTCACCAATACCGTCC
This sequence comes from Lonchura striata, assembly GCF_050655825.1. Taxonomy (NCBI): domain Eukaryota; kingdom Metazoa; phylum Chordata; class Aves; order Passeriformes; family Estrildidae; genus Lonchura; species Lonchura striata. Next base: position 478,702 of record NC_140703.1, read on the forward strand.
AAAAAATTCAGAAAGGCTCCACCAGCCAAACAACTACCAGCAAAAAAAAACCCGCACTACACTCCTTTCACTAGCAGCTCTTATCACGTCACAAAAACGAAACAAACATTTTAAAAACCCTATAGACACCCACACAGCAAATCACAAAAACCACTCTAAAGGAAAAAAAAAAAAGCCAACTAACTTACCATACTCCAAACCACACAAGAGACTCCCAACGATTCTAAAAAAAATAATAACCAAAACTCTACCACTACTTTAACTCATAAAGAGAACCCAATGCTCTATAAAATTAACTAAAAAAACCCACCAAATAATTACAGATATAAAAATATGGGAACCACGAAGAAACAAAAAATTCACCCCCCAAATAAAATAAACACCTAAAGAGATCCACCATGGAAATGCCCATGCTCCCAAAAATAAAACCAATAAAAACAACAACCAAACACATCAAACAACAACAAAAAAAAATTAAATTAACAACAACAAAATAAGTATTCCTAACTCAAGAAACAAAAATTGCCTCAAACCATCAAAACACAAATACCACCTAGAAAGAAACACGTCGCCAAAAGAGATATGTAACCACAAACAATATCTCCCAAGTTCTCTGCAACAATGAAACATACACGGCAATCAAATAAGCCAAACGAATGAAACCCCTATAGTGTAATAAACAAGAATGCATTCATCAATATTAAAAAAAACCTCACCGATTAACTCCAGGGCACTCCCTCAAGCCCAGCAAAACAAATACTACGCCCTCGCGCTAATAAAAGCCTCCACAACCGAATTGAAAAACGACCCTCTACTCCATGCTCCGACCCATAAAAACCAGTGTAAACCTTTAGAAACGCATCCTTAAAAAACCTAAGAACCGATCAAAAATAAATCCAACAACAACACTCAACCCAAAAACAAAAACCTTGCCACGAGCACCCGAAGCAAGAACCGTAACAACCAAGAAGCGCCCGGGGCCCTTCTCCTACAGCGACGCCGATCAAAAGCCACCGATCCCAGGAGCTCCTCAGGAGCACCTCAAAAGCAGCGCAGCGAGGGAGGCTGGAAGATGCGGAGCCGCGCTCCCGGCCCCGGGCGCAGCGCGGCTCCGGCAGGAAAGCGGCTCCTCCGGCAGGCAGAGGCGGCGCCGCGCCGGCAGACCCCCGCCCGCTGCCCCCGGCCCGGCGGGGCCGGCACCGGGCCCGGGGGGCCCCGGCGGCGCCCGAGCCCCGCGCCCGGAGCGGACGGAGCGGCGGCACCGGCCGGCACCGGCCCCGCCCGCGCCGCCTCCCCCGCCCGCCGGCCCGGCCAAAGCTCCGCTCGGCTCCGCACGGCTCGCACCGGCGCGGCTCCGGCGGGCCCGCGGCAGCCCAGCCGCGCCCAGCTCCCCTTCCGCCCCGGCCAGCCCCGGCACTGCCGGCAGGGCTCCGCGCCGGACCCTTCGCTGCCGGGCCGGGGGCAGAAGAAGCGCCCCGAATGCAGCGGCACAGCCCGACCCCCGCCCTGCCAGCGCTGCCACGGCTGCAGCTCCCTTCCTCTGAAGCCCCGACTCTGACGCCACGCTCCGGCGCTCACCTCACCCCAACAAGGGAAAAGAAACGTAGGCTTCCCTTCAATCGCGTCCTCTAGAAGAGAAGAAAAGAAGCGCCTTGCCTCAAACGATGGCAAAAGGGGGCTTCTTACCTCAGTCCAAACCCCTTAAAAGGGGGGACAACAGGACTGCCCCCTCCAATTCAACCTCAGGATGACGAAATTTCAAAGGGAAAGGGGAAAAGTCCCCGTTATAAAAGCGCACCGGCTCACCTCCTTGGCTGCTGCTTCTCGACACAAAGATTTGTCCCTCGGCCCCTCCTTTGAGCAATGCTCCACGTATCCAGGTGAGGATCCAGGTGATCCCCCGGAGCCTGTCCGAAGCGCTCACCGTCCTTCCAGGAGACAGCCCCGGGAACCCCCAAAAACTCCTCTCCTCCAGCAGCCCCATGCAAAAGAGATGTGAGGAAAACCCCCTAAATCAGCCACCGAAGGAGCTGCCCCCTCCTCATTATCCTCACAGCTCACACCTGGGGCTGCTCAGAGCCTTCATCATCCTAACAGCTCACACCTGCCGCTGTTGCCACTCTCCAACAGCGTCTCTCCATCTGCAGCACGCATCCCAATTCTCACAGACACAGATCCAACAGAAATCTGCTACGGGTGTCTGCTTTTCTTAATCCATCTGATTACACAATTAAAAAACATATACACCAAACATCCTGATCCAGTTTCAGTCACAAGCCCAGCCCCAGCATCCATGTCAGAGGCATAAAAGGGATGTGGCGGCAAGAACCCCACAGTCCCTGTGCCAGCCCTTCGGATCCTATGGAGTGTGCAGCCCCCTTTCCCAGCCCTGCAGTGATTACAGCAGCCGCCCTACAAATCCCCTTTCCCAGCCCCAGTGATTTCAGCTCTTCACCCACAAGCTTTATTTAACTGCCAGCTCTCTTCGTTAGCTCCAGCTGTGCCTTTCTCCATCTTCAGCGTGCAGGATCTTGGCCTTGGCTCCAGCTCTGCAACACTTCAGCTCGTGCCCCAGAGTGTCTAAGCCCACCCCAGAATCAATATCCCAGTTCCGAAGTGATTTCAGCTGCCACCCACCAATGCCCAGCCACTGTGCCTAGCCTATATTATTTCAATTCAAAGCCCAGAACCCCGCTCTCAGCAATAGAATTCTTTTTCCATTTTCAGACACAATCCCAGCCTCACAGTGACTTTGCCCCCAGCCCCACAGGTGCCGTCGCAGACCGAGAACATATCCCTGCATTGCCGGGATTTTCAGGCGCAATGTTAGAGCCCCCACATGCGCACTACACATCCTGTTCTAGTTTCAGTCACAAGCCCAGCCCCAGCATCCATGTCAGAGGCATAAAAGGGATGTGGCGGCAAGAACTCCACAGTCCCTGTGCCAGCCCTTCGGATCCTATGGAGTGTGCAGCCCCCTTTCCCAGCCCTGCAGTGATTACAGCAGCCGCCCTACAAATCCCCTTTCCCAGCCCCAGTGATTTCAGCTCTTCACCCACAAGCTTTATTTAACTGCCAGCTCTCTTCTTTAGCTCCAGCTGTGCCTTTCTCCATCTTCAGCGTGCAGGATCTTGGCCTTGGCTCCAGCTCTGCAACACTTCAGCTCGTGCCCCAGGGTGTCTAAGCCCACCCCAGAAGCAATATCCCAGTTCTGAAGTGATTTCAGCTGCCACCCACCAATGCCCAGCCACTGTGCCTAGCCTATATTATTTCAATTCAAAGCCCAGAACCCCGCTCTCAGCAATAGAATTCTTTTTCCATTTTCAGACACAATCCCAGCCTCACAGTGACTTTGCCCCCAGCCCCACAGGTGCCGTCGCAGACCGAGAACATATCACTGATTTGCCGGGATTTTCAGGCGCAATCTTAGAGCCCCCACGTGCGCACTACACATCCTGTTCTAGTTTCAGTCACAAGCCCAGCCCCAGCATCCATGTCAGAGGCATAAAAGGGATGTGGCCGCAAGAACCCCACAGTCCCTGTGCCAGCCCTTCAGATCCTATGGAGTGTGCAGCCCCCTTTCGCAGCCCTGCAGTGATTACAGCAGCCGCCCTACAAATCCCCTTTCCCAGCCCCAGTGATTTCAGCTCTTCACCCACAAGCTTTATTTAACTGCCAGCTCTCTTCATTAGCTCCAGCTGTGCCTTTCTCCATCTTCAGCGTGCAGGATCTTGGCCTTGGCTGCAGCTCTGCAACACTTCAGCTCGTGCCCCAGGGTGTCTAAGCCCACCCCACCATCAATATCCCAGTTCTGAAGTGATTTCAGCTGCCACCCACCAATGCCCAGCCACTGTGCCTAGCCTATATTATTTCAATTCAAAGCCCAGAACCCCGCTCTCAGCAATAGAATTCTTTTTCCATTTTCAGACACAATCCCAGCCTCACAGTGACTTTGCCCCCAGCCCCACAGGTGCCGTCGCAGACCGAGAACATATCCCTGCATTGCCGGGATTTTCAGGCGCAATCTTAGAGCCCCCACGTGCGCACTACACATCCTGTTCTAGTTTCAGTCACAAGCCCAGCCCCAGCATCCATGTCAGAGGCATAAAAGGGATGTGGCAGCAAGAACCCCACAGTCCCTGTGCCAGCCCTTCAGATCCTATGGAGTGTGCAGCCCCCTTTCCCAGCCCTGCAGTGATTACAGCAGCCGCCCTACAAATCCCCTTTCCCAGCCCCAGTGATTTCAGCTCTTCACCCACAAGCTTTATTTAACTGCCAGCTCTCTTCATTAGCTCCAGCTGTGCCTTTCTCCATCTTCAGCGTGCAGGATCTTGGCCTTGGCTGCAGCTCTGCAACACTTCAGCTCGTGCCCCAGAGTGTCTAAGCCCACCCCAGAATCAATATCCCAGTTCTGAAGTGATTTCAGCTGCCACCCACCAATGCCCAGCCACTGTGCCTATGCTGTATTATTTCAATTCAAAGCCCAGAACCCCGCTCTCAGCAATAGAATTCTTTTTCCATTTTCAGACACAATCCCAGCCCCACAGTCCATTTGCAAGCCCCACAGTGACTTTGCTCCCAGCCCCACAGTTGTCGTCGCAGACCGAGAGCATATCACTGCATTGCCGGGATTTTCAGGCGCAATCTTAGAGCCCCCACGTGCGCACTACACATCCTGTTCTAGTTTCAGTCACAAGCCCAGCCCCAGCATCCATGTCAGAGGCATAAAAGGGATGTGGCAGCAAGAACTCCACAGTCCCTGTGCCAGCCCTTCGGATGCTATGGAGTGTGCAGCCCCCTTTCCCAGCCCTGCAGTGATTACAGCAGCCGCCCTACAAATCCCCTTTCCCAGCCCCAGTGATTTCAGCTCTTCACCCACAAGCTTTATTTAACTGCCAGCTCTCTTCGTTAGCTCCAGCTGTGCCTTTCTCCATCTTCAGCATGCAGGATCTTGGCCTTGGCTCCAGCTCTGCAACACTTCAGCTCGTGCCCCAGGGTGTCTAAGCCCACCCCAGAATCAATATCCCAGTTCTGAAGTGATTTCAGCTGCCACCCACCAATGCCCAGCCACTGTGCCTATGCTGTATTATTTCAATTCAAAGCCCAGAACCCCGCTCTCAGCAATAGAATTCTTTTTCCATTTTCAGACACAATCCCAGCCTCACAGTGACTTTGCCCCCAGCCCCACAGGTGCCGTCGCAGACCGAGAACATATCCCTGCATTGCCGGGATTTTCAGGCGCAATCTTAGAGCCCCCACATGCGCACTACACATCCTGTTCTAGTTTCAGTCACAAGCCCAGCCCCAGCATCCATGTCAGAGGCATAAAAGGGATGTGGCAGCAAGAACCCCACAGTCCCTGTGCCAGCCCTTCGGATCCTATGGAGTGTGCAGCCCCCTTTCCCAGCCCTGCAGTGATTACAGCAGCCGCCCTACAAATCCCCTTTCCCAGCCCCAGTGATTTCAGCTCTTCACCCACAAGCTTTATTTAACTGCCAGCTCTCTTCGTTAGCTCCAGCTGTGCCTTTCTCCATCTTCAGCGTGCAGGATCTTGGCCTTGGCTGCAGCTCTGCAACACTTCAGCTCGTGCCCCAGGGTGTCTAAGCCCACCCCAGAATCAATATCCCAGTTCTGAAGTGATTTCAGCTGCCACCCACCAATGCCCAGCCACTGTGCCTAGCCTATATTATTTCAATTCAAAGCCCAGAACCCCGCTCTCAGCAATAGAATTCTTTTTCCATTTTCAGACACAATCCCAGCCTCACAGTGACTTTGCCCCCAGCCCCACAGGTGCCGTCGCAGACCGAGAACATATCACTGATTTGCCGGGATTTTCAGGCGCAATCTTAGAGCCCCCACATGCGCACTACACATCCTGTTCTAGTTTCAGTCACAAGCCCAGCCCCAGCATCCATGTCAGAGGCATAAAAGGGATGTGGCAGCAAGAACTCCACAGTCCCTGTGCCAGCCCTTCGGATCCTATGGAGTGTGCAGCCCCCTTTCCCAGCCCTGCAGTGATTACAGCAGCCGCCCTACAAATCCCCTTTCCCAGCCCCAGTGATTTCAGCTCTTCACCCACAAGCTTTATTTAACTGCCAGCTCTCTTCGTTAGCTCCAGCTGTGCCTTTCTCCATCTTCAGCGTGCAGGATCTTGGCCTTGGCTGCAGCTCTGCAACACTTCAGCTCGTGCCCCAGGGTGTCTAAGCCCACCCCAGAATCAATATCCCAGTTCTGAAGTGATTTCAGCTGCCACCCACCAATGCCCAGCCACTGTGCCTAGCCTATATTATTTCAATTCAAAGCCCAGAACCCCGCTCTCAGCAATAGAATTCTTTTTCCATTTTCAGACACAATCCCAGCCTCACAGTGACTTTGCCCCCAGCCCCACAGGTGCCGTCGCAGACCGAGAACATATCCCTGCATTGCCGGGATTTTCAGGCGCAATCTTAGAGCCCCCATGTGCGCACTACACATCCTGTTCTAGTTTCAGTCACAAGCCCAGCCCCAGCATCCATGTCAGAGGCATAAAAGGGATGTGGCAGCAAGAACCCCACAGTCCCTGTGCCAGCCCTTCGGATCCTATGGAGTGTGCAGCCCCCTTTCCCAGCCCTGCAGTGATTACAGCAGCCGCCCTACAAATCCCCTTTCCCAGCCCCAGTGATTTCAGCTCTTCACCCACAAGCTTTATTTAACTGCCAGCTCTCTTCGTTAGCTCCAGCTGTGCCTTTCTCCATCTTCAGCGTGCAGGATCTTGGCCTTGGCTGCAGCTCTGCAACACTTCAGCTCGTGCCCCAGGGTGTCTAAGCCCACCCCAGAATCAATATCCCAGTTCTGAAGTGATTTCAGCTGCCACCCACCAATGCCCAGCCACTGTGCCTAGCCTATATTATTTCAATTCAAAGCCCAGAACCCCGCTCTCAGCAATAGAATTCTTTTTCCATTTTCAGACACAATCCCAGCCTCACAGTGACTTTGCCCCCAGCCCCACAGGTGCCGTCGCAGACCGAGAACATATCACTGATTTGCCGGGATTTTCAGGCGCAATCTTAGAGCCCCCACATGCGCACTACACATCCTGTTCTAGTTTCAGTCACAAGCCCAGCCCCAGCATCCATGTCAGAGGCATAAAAGGGATGTGGCAGCAAGAACTCCACAGTCCCTGTGCCAGCCCTTCGGATCCTATGGAGTGTGCAGCCCCCTTTCCCAGCCCTGCAGTGATTACAGCAGCCGCCCTACAAATCCCCTTTCCCAGCCCCAGTGATTTCAGCTCTTCACCCACAAGCTTTATTTAACTGCCAGCTCTCTTCGTTAGCTCCAGCTGTGCCTTTCTCCATCTTCAGCGTGCAGGATCTTGGCCTTGGCTGCAGCTCTGCAACACTTCAGCTCGTGCCCCAGGGTGTCTAAGCCCACCCCAGAATCAATATCCCAGTTCCGAAGTGATTTCAGCTGCCACCCACCAATGCCCAGCCACTGTGCCTAGCCTATATTATTTCAATTCAAAGCCCAGAACCCCGCTCTCAGCAATAGAATTCTTTTTCCATTTTCAGACACAATCCCAGCCTCACAGTGACTTTGCCCCCAGCCCCACAGTGACTTTGCCCCCAGCCCCACAGGTGCCGTCGCAGACCGAGAACATATCCCTGCATTGCCGGGATTTTCAGGCGCAATCTTAGAGCCCCCACGTGCGCACTACACATCCTGTTCTAGTTTCAGTCACAAGCCCAGCCCCAGCATCCATGTCAGAGGCATAAAAGGGATGTGGCGGCAAGAACTCCACAGTCCCTGTGCCAGCCCTTCGGATCCTATGGAGTGTGCAGCCCCCTTTCCCAGCCCTGCAGTGATTACAGCAGCCGCCCTACAAATCCCCTTTCCCAGCCCCAGTGATTTCAGCTCTTCACCCACAAGCTTTATTTAACTGCCAGCTCTCTTCGTTAGCTCCAGCTGTGCCTTTCTCCATCTTCAGCGTGCAGGATCTTGGCCTTGGCTGCAGCTCTGCAACACTTCAGCTCGTGCCCCAGGCTGTCTAAGCCCACCCCAGAATCAATATCCCAGTTCTGAAGTGATTTCAGCTGCCACCCACCAATGCCCAGCCACTGTGCCTAGCCTGTATTATTTCAATTCAAAGCCCAGAACCCCGCTCTCAGCAATAGAATTCTTTTTCCATTTTCAGACACAATCCCAGCCTCACAGTGACTTTGCCCCCAGCCCCACAGGTGCCGTCGCAGACCGAGAACATATCCCTGCATTGCCGGGATTTTCAGGCGCAATCTTAGAGCCCCCATGTGCGCACTACGCATCCTGTTCTAGTTTCAGTCACAAGCCCAGCCCCAGCATCCATGTCAGAGGCATAAAAGGGATGTGGCAGCAAGAACCCCACAGTCCCTGTGCCAGCCCTTCGGATCCTATGGAGTGTGCAGCCCCCTTTCCCAGCCCTGCAGTGATTACAGCAGCCGCCCTACAAATCCCCTTTCCCAGCCCCAGTGATTTCAGCTCTTCACCCACAAGCTTTATTTAACTGCCAGCTGTCTTCGTTAGCTCCAGCTGTGCCTTTCTCCATCTTCAGCGTGCAGGATCTTGGCCTTGGCTCCAGCTCTGCAACACTTCAGCTCGTGCCCCAGGGTGTCTAAGCCCACCCCACCATCAATATCCCAGTTCCGAAGTGATTTCAGCTGCCACCCACCAATGCCCAGCCACTGTGCCTAGCCTATATTATTTCAATTCAAAGCCCAGAACCCCGCTCTCAGCAATAGAATTCTTTTTCCATTTTCAGACACAATCCCAGCCTCACAGTGACTTTGCCCCCAGCCCCACAGGTGCCGTCGCAGACCGAGAACATATCACTGATTTGCCGGGATTTTCAGGCGCAATCTTAGAGCCCCCACGTGCGCACTACACATCCTGTTCTAGTTTCAGTCACAAGCCCAGCCCCAGCATCCATGTCAGAGGCATAAAAGGGATGTGGCCGCAAGAACCCCACAGTCCCTGTGCCAGCCCTTCAGATCCTATGGAGTGTGCAGCCCCCTTTCGCAGCCCTGCAGTGATTACAGCAGCCGCCCTACAAATCCCCTTTCCCAGCCCCAGTGATTTCAGCTCTTCACCCACAAGCTTTATTTAACTGCCAGCTCTCTTCATTAGCTCCAGCTGTGCCTTTCTCCATCTTCAGCGTGCAGGATCTTGGCCTTGGCTGCAGCTCTGCAACACTTCAGCTCGTGCCCCAGGGTGTCTAAGCCCACCCCACCATCAATATCCCAGTTCTGAAGTGATTTCAGCTGCCACCCACCAATGCCCAGCCACTGTGCCTAGCCTATATTATTTCAATTCAAAGCCCAGAACCCCGCTCTCAGCAATAGAATTCTTTTTCCATTTTCAGACACAATCCCAGCCTCACAGTGACTTTGCCCCCAGCCCCACAGGTGCCGTCGCAGACCGAGAACATATCCCTGCATTGCCGGGATTTTCAGGCGCAATCTTAGAGCCCCCACGTGCGCACTACACATCCTGTTCTAGTTTCAGTCACAAGCCCAGCCCCAGCATCCATGTCAGAGGCATAAAAGGGATGTGGCAGCAAGAACCCCACAGTCCCTGTGCCAGCCCTTCAGATCCTATGGAGTGTGCAGCCCCCTTTCCCAGCCCTGCAGTGATTACAGCAGCCGCCCTACAAATCCCCTTTCCCAGCCCCAGTGATTTCAGCTCTTCACCCACAAGCTTTATTTAACTGCCAGCTCTCTTCATTAGCTCCAGCTGTGCCTTTCTCCATCTTCAGCGTGCAGGATCTTGGCCTTGGCTGCAGCTCTGCAACACTTCAGCTCGTGCCCCAGAGTGTCTAAGCCCACCCCAGAATCAATATCCCAGTTCTGAAGTGATTTCAGCTGCCACCCACCAATGCCCAGCCACTGTGCCTATGCTGTATTATTTCAATTCAAAGCCCAGAACCCCGCTCTCAGCAATAGAATTCTTTTTCCATTTTCAGACACAATCCCAGCCCCACAGTCCATTTGCAAGCCCCACAGTGACTTTGCTCCCAGCCCCACAGTTGTCGTCGCAGACCGAGAGCATATCACTGCATTGCCGGGATTTTCAGGCGCAATCTTAGAGCCCCCACGTGCGCACTACACATCCTGTTCTAGTTTCAGTCACAAGCCCAGCCCCAGCATCCATGTCAGAGGCATAAAAGGGATGTGGCAGCAAGAACTCCACAGTCCCTGTGCCAGCCCTTCGGATGCTATGGAGTGTGCAGCCCCCTTTCCCAGCCCTGCAGTGATTACAGCAGCCGCCCTACAAATCCCCTTTCCCAGCCCCAGTGATTTCAGCTCTTCACCCACAAGCTTTATTTAACTGCCAGCTCTCTTCGTTAGCTCCAGCTGTGCCTTTCTCCATCTTCAGCATGCAGGATCTTGGCCTTGGCTGCAGCTCTGCAACACTTCAGCTCGTGCCCCAGGGTGTCTAAGCCCACCCCAGAATCAATATCCCAGTTCTGAAGTGATTTCAGCTGCCACCCACCAATGCCCAGCCACTGTGCCTAGCCTATATTATTTCAATTCAAAGCCCAGAACCCCGCTCTCAGCAATAGAATTCTTTTTCCATTTTCAGACACAATCCCAGCCTCACAGTGACTTTGCCCCCAGCCCCACAGGTGCCGTCGCAGACCGAGAACATATCCCTGCATTGCCGGGATTTTCAGGCGCAATCTTAGAGCCCCCATGTGCGCACTACACATCCTGTTCTAGTTTCAGTCACAAGCCCAGCCCCAGCATCCATGTCAGAGGCATAAAAGGGATGTGGCAGCAAGAACCCCACAGTCCCTGTGCCAGCCCTTCGGATCCTATGGAGTGTGCAGCCCCCTTTCCCAGCCCTGCAGTGATTACAGCAGCCGCCCTACAAATCCCCTTTCCCAGCCCCAGTGATTTCAGCTCTTCACCCACAAGCTTTATTTAACTGCCAGCTCTCTTCGTTAGCTCCAGCTGTGCCTTTCTCCATCTTCAGCGTGCAGGATCTTGGCCTTGGCTGCAGCTCTGCAACACTTCAGCTCGTGCCCCAGGGTGTCTAAGCCCACCCCAGAATCAATATCCCAGTTCTGAAGTGATTTCAGCTGCCACCCACCAATGCCCAGCCACTGTGCCTAGCCTATATTATTTCAATTCAAAGCCCAGAACCCCGCTCTCAGCAATAGAATTCTTTTTCCATTTTCAGACACAATCCCAGCCTCACAGTGACTTTGCCCCCAGCCCCACAGGTGCCGTCGCAGACCGAGAACATATCACTGATTTGCCGGGATTTTCAGGCGCAATCTTAGAGCCCCCACATGCGCACTACACATCCTGTTCTAGTTTCAGTCACAAGCCCAGCCCCAGCATCCATGTCAGAGGCATAAAAGGGATGTGGCAGCAAGAACTCCACAGTCCCTGTGCCAGCCCTTCGGATCCTATGGAGTGTGCAGCCCCCTTTCCCAGCCCTGCAGTGATTACAGCAGCCGCCCTACAAATCCCCTTTCCCAGCCCCAGTGATTTCAGCTCTTCACCCACAAGCTTTATTTAACTGCCAGCTCTCTTCGTTAGCTCCAGCTGTGCCTTTCTCCATCTTCAGCGTGCAGGATCTTGGCCTTGGCTGCAGCTCTGCAACACTTCAGCTCGTGCCCCAGGGTGTCTAAGCCCACCCCAGAATCACTATCCCAGTTCCGAAGTGATTTCAGCTGCCACCCACCAATGCCCAGCCACTGTGCCTAGCCTATATTATTTCAATTCAAAGCCCAGAACCCCGCTCTCAGCAATAGAATTCTTTTTCCATTTTCAGACACAATCCCAGCCTCACAGTGACTTTGCCCCCAGCCCCACAGTGACTTTGCCCCCAGCCCCACAGGTGCCGTCGCAGACCGAGAACATATCCCTGCATTGCCGGGATTTTCAGGCGCAATCTTAGAGCCCCCACGTGCGCACTACACATCCTGTTCTAGTTTCAGTCACAAGCCCAGCCCCAGCATCCATGTCAGAGGCATAAAAGGGATGTGGCAGCAAGAACTCCACAGTCCCTGTGCCAGCCCTTCGGATCCTATGGAGTGTGCAGCCCCCTTTCCCAGCCCTGCAGTGATTACAGCAGCCGCCCTACAAATCCCCTTTCCCAGCCCCAGTGATTTCAGCTCTTCACCCACAAGCTTTATTTAACTGCCAGCTCTCTTCGTTAGCTCCAGCTGTGCCTTTCTCCATCTTCAGCGTGCAGGATCTTGGCCTTGGCTGCAGCTCTGCAACACTTCAGCTCGTGCCCCAGGCTGTCTAAGCCCACCCCAGAATCAATATCCCAGTTCTGAAGTGATTTCAGCTGCCACCCACCAATGCCCAGCCACTGTGCCTAGCCTATATTATTTCAATTCAAAGCCCAGAACCCCGCTCTCAGCAATAGAATTCTTTTTCCATTTTCAGACACAATCCCAGCCTCACAGTGACTTTGCCCCCAGCCCCACAGGTGCCGTCGCAGACCGAGAACATATCCCTGCATTGCCGGGATTTTCAGGCGCAATCTTAGAGCCCCCATGTGCGCACTACACATCCTGTTCTAGTTTCAGTCACAAGCCCAGCCCCAGCATCCATGTCAGAGGCATAAAAGGGATGTGGCAGCAAGAACCCCACAGTCCCTGTGCCAGCCCTTCGGATCCTATGGAGTGTGCAGCCCCCTTTCCCAGCCCTGCAGTGATTACAGCAGCCGCCCTACAAATCCCCTTTCCCAGCCCCAGTGATTTCAGCTCTTCACCCACAAGCTTTATTTAACTGCCAGCTGTCTTCGTTAGCTCCAGCTGTGCCTTTCTCCATCTTCAGCGTGCAGGATCTTGGCCTTGGCTCCAGCTCTGCAACACTTCAGCTCGTGCCCCAGGGTGTCTAAGCCCACCCCACCATCAATATCCCAGTTCCGAAGTGATTTCAGCTGCCACCCACCAATGCCCAGCCACTGTGCCTAGCCTATATTATTTCAATTCAAAGCCCAGAACCCCGCTCTCAGCAATAGAATTCTTTTTCCATTTTCAGACACAATCCCAGCCTCACAGTGACTTTGCCCCCAGCCCCACAGGTGCCGTCGCAGACCGAGAACATATCACTGATTTGCCGGGATTTTCAGGCGCAATCTTAGAGCCCCCACATGCGCACTACACATCCTGTTCTAGTTTCAGTCACAAGCCCAGCCCCAGCATCCATGTCAGAGGCATAAAAGGGATGTGGCAGCAAGAACTCCACAGTCCCTGTGCCAGCCCTTCGGATCCTATGGAGTGTGCAGCCCCCTTTCCCAGCCCTGCAGTGATTACAGCAGCCGCCCTACAAATCCCCTTTCCCAGCCCCAGTGATTTCAGCTCTTCACCCACAAGCTTTATTTAACTGCCAGCTCTCTTCGTTAGCTCCAGCTGTGCCTTTCTCCATCTTCAGCGTGCAGGATCTTGGCCTTGGCTCCAGCTCTGCAACACTTCAGCTCGTGCCCCAGGGTGTCTAAGCCCACCCCAGAATCAATATCCCTGTTCTGAAGTGATTTCAGCTGCCACCCACCAATGCCCAGCCACTGTGCCTAGCCTATATTATTTCAATTCAAAGCCCAGAACCCCGCTCTCAGCAATAGAATTCTTTTTCCATTTTCAGACACAATCCCAGCCTCACAGTGACTTTGCCCCCAGCCCCACAGGTGCCGTCGCAGACCGAGAACATATCACTGCATTGCCGGGATTTTCAGGCGCAATCTTAGAGCCCCCACATGCGCACTACACATCCTGTTCTAGTTTCAGTCACAAGCCCAGCCCCAGCATCCATGTCAGAGGCATAAAAGGGATGTGGCAGCAAGAACCCCACAGTCCCTGTGCCAGCCCTTCGGATCCTATGGAGTGTGCAGCCCCCTTTCCCAGCCCTGCAGTGATTACAGCAGCCGCCCTACAAATCCCCTTTCCCAGCCCCAGTGATTTCAGCTCTTCACCCACAAGCTTTATTTAACTGCCAGCTCTCTTCATTAGCTCCAGCTGTGCCTTTCTCCATCTTCAGCGTGCAGGATCTTGGCCTTGGCTGCAGCTCTGCAACACTTCAGCTTGTGCCCCAGGGTGTCTAAGCCCACCCCAGAATCAATATCCCAGTTCTGAAGTGATTTCAGCTGCCACCCACCAATGCCCAGCCACTGTGCCTATGCTGTATTATTTCAATTCAAAGCCCAGAATCCCGCTCTCAGCAATAGAATTCTTTTTCCATTTTCAGACACAATCCCAGCCCCACAGTCCATTTGCAAGCCCCACAGTGACTTTGCTCCCAGCCCCACAGTTGTCGTCGCAGACCGAGAGCATATCACTGCATTGCCGGGATTTTCAGGCGCAATCTTAGAGCCCCCACGTGCGCACTACACATCCTGTTCTAGTTTCAGTCACAAGCCCAGCCCCAGCATCCATGTCAGAGGCATAAAAGGGATGTGGCAGCAAGAACTCCACAGTCCCTGTGCCAGCCCTTCGGATGCTATGGAGTGTGCAGCCCCCTTTCCCAGCCCTGCAGTGATTACAGCAGCCGCCCTACAAATCCCCTTTCCCAGCCCCAGTGATTTCAGCTCTTCACCCACAAGCTTTATTTAACTGCCAGCTCTCTTCATTAGCTCCAGCTGTGCCTTTCTCCATCTTCAGCGTGCAGGATCTTGGCCTTGGCTGCAGCTCTGCAACACTTCAGCTTGTGCCCCAGGGTGTCTAAGCCCACCCCAGAATCAATATCCCAGTTCTGAAGTGATTTCAGCTGCCACCCACCAATGCCCAGCCACTGTGCCTATGCTGTATTATTTCAATTCAAAGCCCAGAACCCCGCTCTCAGCAATAGAATTCTTTTTCCATTTTCAGACACAATCCCAGCCTCACAGTGACTTTGCCCCCAGCCCCACAGTGACTTTGCCCCCAGCCCCACAGGTGCCGTCGCAGACCGAGAACATATCACTGATTTGCCGGGATTTTCAGGCGCAATCTTAGAGCCCCCATGTGCGCACTACACATCCTGTTCTAGTTTCAGTCACAAGCCCAGCCCCAGCATCCATGTCAGAGGCATAAAAGGGATGTGGCAGCAAGAACCCCACAGTCCCTGTGCCAGCCCTTCGGATCCTATGGAGTGTGCAGCCCCCTTTCCCAGCCCTGCAGTGATTACAGCAGCCGCCCTACAAATCCCCTTTCCCAGCCCCAGTGATTTCAGCTCTTCACCCACAAGCTTTATTTAACTGCCAGCTCTCTTCGTTAGCTCCAGCTGTGCCTTTCTCCATCTTCAGCGTGCAGGATCTTGGCCTTGGCTCCAGCTCTGCAACACTTCAGCTCGTGCCCCAGGGTGTCTAAGCCCACCCCAGAATCAATATCCCTGTTCTGAAGTGATTTCAGCTGCCACCCACCAATGCCCAGCCACTGTGCCTAGCCTATATTATTTCAATTCAAAGCCCAGAACCCCGCTCTCAGCAATAGAATTCTTTTTCCATTTTCAGACACAATCCCAGCCTCACAGTGACTTTGCCCCCAGCCCCACAGGTGCCGTCGCAGACCGAGAACATATCACTGATTTGCCGGGATTTTCAGGCGCAATCTTAGAGCCCCCACATGCGCACTACACATCCTGTTCTAGTTTCAGTCACAAGCCCAGCCCCAGCATCCATGTCAGAGGCATAAAAGGGATGTGGCAGCAAGAACTCCACAGTCCCTGTGCCAGCCCTTCGGATCCTATGGAGTGTGCAGCCCCCTTTCGCAGCCCTGCAGTGATTACAGCAGCCGCCCTACAAATCCCCTTTCCCAGCCCCAGTGATTTCAGCTCTTCACCCACAAGCTTTATTTAACTGCCAGCTCTCTTCGTTAGCTCCAGCTGTGCCTTTCTCCATCTTCAGCGTGCAGGATCTTGGCCTTGGCTGCAGCTCTGCAACACTTCAGCTCGTGCCCCAGGGTGTCTAAGCCCACCCCAGAATCAATATCCCAGTTCTGAAGTGATTTCAGCTGCCACCCACCAATGCCCAGCCACTGTGCCTAGCCTATATTATTTCAATTCAAAGCCCAGAACCCCGCTCTCAGCAATAGAATTCTTTTTCCATTTTCAGACACAATCCCAGCCTCACAGTGACTTTGCCCCCAGCCCCACAGGTGCCGTCGCAGACCGAGAACATATCACTGCATTGCCGGGATTTTCAGGCGCAATCTTAGAGCCCCCACGTGCGCACTACACATCCTGTTCTAGTTTCAGTCACAAGCCCAGCCCCAGCATCCATGTCAGAGGCATAAAAGGGATGTGGCAGCAAGAACTCCACAGTCCCTGTGCCAGCCCTTCGGATCCTATGGAGTGTGCAGCCCCCTTTCCCAGCCCTGCAGTGATTACAGCAGCCGCCCTACAAATCCCCTTTCCCAGCCCCAGTGATTTCAGCTCTTCACCCACAAGCTTTATTTAACTGCCAGCTCTCTTCGTTAGCTCCAGCTGTGCCTTTCTCCATCTTCAGCATGCAGGATCTTGGCCTTGGCTCCAGCTCTGCAACACTTCAGCTCGTGCCCCAGGGTGTCTAAGCCCACCCCAGAATCAATATCCCAGTTCTGAAGTGATTTCAGCTGCCACCCACCAATGCCCAGCCACTGTGCCTATGCTGTATTATTTCAATTCAAAGCCCAGAACCCCGCTCTCAGCAATAGAATTCTTTTTCCATTTTCAGACACAATCCCAGCCTCACAGTGACTTTGCCCCCAGCCCCACAGGTGCCGTCGCAGACCGAGAACATATCCCTGCATTGCCGGGATTTTCAGGCGCAATCTTAGAGCCCCCACGTGCGCACTACACATCCTGTTCTAGTTTCAGTCACAAGCCCAGCCCCAGCATCCATGTCAGAGGCATAAAAGGGATGTGGCAGCAAGAACCCCACAGTCCCTGTGCCAGCCCTTCGGATCCTATGGAGTGTGCAGCCCCCTTTCCCAGCCCTGCAGTGATTACAGCAGCCGCCCTACAAATCCCCTTTCCCAGCCCCAGTGATTTCAGCTCTTCACCCACAAGCTTTATTTAACTGCCAGCTCTCTTCGTTAGCTCCAGCTGTGCCTTTCTCCATCTTCAGCGTGCAGGATCTTGGCCTTGGCTCCAGCTCTGCAACACTTCAGCTCGTGCCCCAGGGTGTCTAAGCCCACCCCAGAATCAATATCCCAGTTCTGAAGTGATTTCAGCTGCCACCCACCAATGCCCACCCACTGTGCCTAGCCTATATTATTTCAATTCAAAGCCCAGAACCCCGCTCTCAGCAATAGAATTCTTTTTCCATTTTCAGACACAATCCCAGCCTCACAGTGACTTTGCCCCCAGCCCCACAGGTGCCGTCGCAGACCGAGAACATATCACTGATTTGCCGGGATTTTCAGGCGCAATCTTAGAGCCCCCACATGCGCACTACACATCCTGTTCTAGTTTCAGTCACAAGCCCAGCCCCAGCATCCATGTCAGAGGCATAAAAGGGATGTGGCAGCAAGAACTCCACAGTCCCTGTGCCAGCCCTTCGGATCCTATGGAGTGTGCAGCCCCCTTTCCCAGCCCTGCAGTGATTACAGCAGCCGCCCTACAAATCCCCTTTCCCAGCCCCAGTGATTTCAGCTCTTCACCCACAAGCTTTATTTAACTGCCAGCTCTCTTCGTTAGCTCCAGCTGTGCCTTTCTCCATCTTCAGCGTGCAGGATCTTGGCCTTGGCTCCAGCTCTGCAACACTTCAGCTCGTGCCCCAGGGTGTCTAAGCCCACCCCAGAATCAATATCCCTGTTCTGAAGTGATTTCAGCTGCCACCCACCAATGCCCAGCCACTGTGCCTAGCCTATATTATTTCAATTCAAAGCCCAGAACCCCGCTCTCAGCAATAGAATTCTTTTTCCATTTTCAGACACAATCCCAGCCTCACAGTGACTTTGCCCCCAGCCCCACAGGTGCCGTCGCAGACCGAGAACATATCACTGATTTGCCGGGATTTTCAGGCGCAATCTTAGAGCCCCCACATGCGCACTACACATCCTGTTCTAGTTTCAGTCACAAGCCCAGCCCCAGCATCCATGTCAGAGGCATAAAAGGGATGTGGCAGCAAGAACTCCACAGTCCCTGTGCCAGCCCTTCGGATCCTATGGAGTGTGCAGCCCCCTTTCCCAGCCCTGCAGTGATTACAGCAGCCGCCCTACAAATCCCCTTTCCCAGCCCCAGTGATTTCAGCTCTTCACCCACAAGCTTTATTTAACTGCCAGCTCTCTTCGTTAGCTCCAGCTGTGCCTTTCTCCATCTTCAGCGTGCAGGATCTTGGCCTTGGCTGCAGCTCTGCAACACTTCAGCTCGTGCCCCAGGGTGTCTAAGCCCACCCCAGAATCAATATCCCAGTTCTGAAGTGATTTCAGCTGCCACCCACCAATGCCCAGCCACTGTGCCTAGCCTATATTATTTCAATTCAAAGCCCAGAACCCCGCTCTCAGCAATAGAATTCTTTTTCCATTTTCAGACACAATCCCAGCCTCACAGTGACTTTGCCCCCAGCCCCACAGGTGCCGTCGCAGACCGAGAACATATCACTGCATTGCCGGGATTTTCAGGCGCAATCTTAGAGCCCCCACGTGCGCACTACACATCCTGTTCTAGTTTCAGTCACAAGCCCAGCCCCAGCATCCATGTCAGAGGCATAAAAGGGATGTGGCAGCAAGAACTCCACAGTCCCTGTGCCAGCCCTTCGGATGCTATGGAGTGTGCAGCCCCCTTTCCCAGCCCTGCAGTGATTACAGCAGCCGCCCTACAAATCCCCTTTCCCAGCCCCAGTGATTTCAGCTCTTCACCCACAAGCTTTATTTAACTGCCAGCTCTCTTCGTTAGCTCCAGCTGTGCCTTTCTCCATCTTCAGCGTGCAGGATCTTGGCCTTGGCTCCAGCTCTGCAACACTTCAGCTCGTGCCCCAGGGTGTCTAAGCCCACCCCAGAATCAATATCCCAGTTCTGAAGTGATTTCAGCTGCCACCCACCAATGCCCAGCCACTGTGCCTAGCCTATATTATTTCAATTCAAAGCCCAGAACCCCGCTCTCAGCAATAGAATTCTTTTTCCATTTTCAGACACAATCCCAGCCTCACAGTGACTTTGCCCCCAGCCCCACAGGTGCCGTCGCAGACCGAGAACATATCACTGATTTGCCGGGATTTTCAGGCGCAATCTTAGAGCCCCCACGTGCGCACTACACATCCTGTTCTAGTTTCAGTCACAAGCCCAGCCCCAGCATCCATGTCAGAGGCATAAAAGGGATGTGGCAGCAAGAACCCCACAGTCCCTGTGCCAGCCCTTCGGATCCTATGGAGTGTGCAGCCCCCTTTCCCAGCCCTGCAGTGATTACAGCAGCCGCCCTACAAATCCCCTTTCCCAGCCCCAGTGATTTCAGCTCTTCACCCACAAGCTTTATTTAACTGCCAGCTCTCTTCGTTAGCTCCAGCTGTGCCTTTCTCCATCTTCAGCGTGCAGGATCTTGGCCTTGGCTGCAGCTCTGCAACACTTCAGCTCGTGCCCCAGGGTGTCTAAGCCCACCCCAGAATCAATATCCCAGTTCTGAAGTGATTTCAGCTGCCACCCACCAATGCCCAGCCACTGTGCCTAGCCTATATTATTTCAATTCAAAGCCCAGAACCCCGCTCTCAGCAATAGAATTCTTTTTCCATTTTCAGACACAATCCCAGCCTCACAGTGACTTTGCCCCCAGCCCCACAGGTGCCGTCGCAGACCGAGAACATATCACTGCATTGCCGGGATTTTCAGGCGCAATCTTAGAGCCCCCACGTGCGCACTACACATCCTGTTCTAGTTTCAGTCACAAGCCCAGCCCCAGCATCCATGTCAGAGGCATAAAAGGGATGTGGCAGCAAGAACCCCACAGTCCCTGTGCCAGCCCTTCGGATGCTATGGAGTGTGCAGCCCCCTTTCCCAGCCCTGCAGTGATTACAGCAGCCGCCCTACAAATCCCCTTTCCCAGCCCCAGTGATTTCAGCTCTTCACCCACAAGCTTTATTTAACTGCCAGCTCTCTTCGTTAGCTCCAGCTGTGCCTTTCTCCATCTTCAGCATGCAGGATCTTGGCCTTGGCTCCAGCTCTGCAACACTTCAGCTCGTGCCCCAGGGTGTCTAAGCCCACCCCAGAATCAATATCCCAGTTCTGAAGTGATTTCAGCTGCCACCCACCAATGCCCAGCCACTGTGCCTATGCTGTATTATTTCAATTCAAAGCCCAGAACCCCGCTCTCAGCAATAGAATTCTTTTTCCATTTTCAGACACAATCCCAGCCTCACAGTGACTTTGCCCCCAGCCCCACAGGTGCCGTCGCAGACCGAGAACATATCCCTGCATTGCCGGGATTTTCAGGCGCAATCTTAGAGCCCCCACATGCGCACTACACATCCTGTTCTAGTTTCAGTCACAAGCCCAGCCCCAGCATCCATGTCAGAGGCATAAAAGGGATGTGGCAGCAAGAACCCCACAGTCCCTGTGCCAGCCCTTCGGATCCTATGGAGTGTGCAGCCCCCTTTCCCAGCCCTGCAGTGATTACAGCAGCCGCCCTACAAATCCCCTTTCCCAGCCCCAGTGATTTCAGCTCTTCACCCACAAGCTTTATTTAACTGCCAGCTCTCTTCGTTAGCTCCAGCTGTGCCTTTCTCCATCTTCAGCGTGCAGGATCTTGGCCTTGGCTGCAGCTCTGCAACACTTCAGCTCGTGCCCCAGGGTGTCTAAGCCCACCCCACCATCAATATCCCAGTTCCGAAGTGATTTCAGCTGCCACCCACCAATGCCCAGCCACTGTGCCTAGCCTATATTATTTCAATTCAAAGCCCAGAACCCCGCTCTCAGCAATAGAATTCTTTTTCCATTTTCAGACACAATCCCAGCCTCACAGTGACTTTGCCCCCAGCCCCACAGGTGCCGTCGCAGACCGAGAACATATCACTGATTTGCCGGGATTTTCAGGCGCAATCTTAGAGCCCCCACATGCGCACTACACATCCTGTTCTAGTTTCAGTCACAAGCCCAGCCCCAGCATCCATGTCAGAGGCATAAAAGGGATGTGGCAGCAAGAACTCCACAGTCCCTGTGCCAGCCCTTCGGATCCTATGGAGTGTGCAGCCCCCTTTCCCAGCCCTGCAGTGATTACAGCAGCCGCCCTACAAATCCCCTTTCCCAGCCCCAGTGATTTCAGCTCTTCACCCACAAGCTTTATTTAACTGCCAGCTCTCTTCGTTAGCTCCAGCTGTGCCTTTCTCCATCTTCAGCGTGCAGGATCTTGGCCTTGGCTGCAGCTCTGCAACACTTCAGCTCGTGCCCCAGGGTGTCTAAGCCCACCCCAGAATCAATATCCCTGTTCTGAAGTGATTTCAGCTGCCACCCACCAATGCCCAGCCACTGTGCCTAGCCTATATTATTTCAATTCAAAGCCCAGAACCCCGCTCTCAGCAATAGAATTCTTTTTCCATTTTCAGACACAATCCCAGCCTCACAGTGACTTTGCCCTCAGCCCCACAGGTGCCGTCGCAGACCGAGAACATATCCCTGCATTGCCGGGATTTTCAGGCGCAATCTTAGAGCCCCCACGTGCGCACTACACATCCTGTTCTAGTTTCAGTCACAAGCCCAGCCCCAGCATCCATGTCAGAGGCATAAAAGGGATGTGGCAGCAAGAACTCCACAGTCCCTGTGCCAGCCCTTCGGATCCTATGGAGTGTGCAGCCCCCTTTCCCAGCCCTGCAGTGATTACAGCAGCCGCCCTACAAATCCCCTTTCCCAGCCCCAGTGATTTCAGCTCTTCACCCACAAGCTTTATTTAACTGCCAGCTCTCTTCGTTAGCTCCAGCTGTGCCTTTCTCCATCTTCAGCGTGCAGGATCTTGGCCTTGGCTCCAGCTCTGCAACACTTCAGCTCGTGCCCCAGGGTGTCTAAGCCCACCCCAGAATCAATATCCCAGTTCTGAAGTGATTTCAGCTGCCACCCACCAATGCCCAGCCACTGTGCCTAGCCTATATTATTTCAATTCAAAGCCCAGAACCCCGCTCTCAGCAATAGAATTCTTTTTCCATTTTCAGACACAATCCCAGCCTCACAGTGACTTTGCCCCCAGCCCCACAGGTGCCGTCGCAGACCGAGAACATATCACTGATTTGCCGGGATTTTCAGGCGCAATCTTAGAGCCCCCACATGCGCACTACACATCCTGTTCTAGTTTCAGTCACAAGCCCAGCCCCAGCATCCATGTCAGAGGCATAAAAGGGATGTGGCAGCAAGAACTCCACAGTCCCTGTGCCAGCCCTTCGGATCCTATGGAGTGTGCAGCCCCCTTTCCCAGCCCTGCAGTGATTACAGCAGCCGCCCTACAAATCCCCTTTCCCAGCCCCAGTGATTTCAGCTCTTCACCCACAAGCTTTATTTAACTGCCAGCTCTCTTCGTTAGCTCCAGCTGTGCCTTTCTCCATCTTCAGCGTGCAGGATCTTGGCCTTGGCTGCAGCTCTGCAACACTTCAGCTCGTGCCCCAGGGTGTCTAAGCCCACCCCAGAATCAATATCCCAGTTCTGAAGTGATTTCAGCTGCCACCCACCAATGCCCAGCCACTGTGCCTAGCCTATATTATTTCAATTCAAAGCCCAGAACCTCGCTCTCAGCAATAGAATTCTTTTTCCATTTTCAGACACAATCCCAGCCTCACAGTGACTTTGCCCCCAGCCCCACAGGTGCCGTCGCAGACCGAGAACATATCCCTGCATTGCCGGGATTTTCAGGCGCAATCTTAGAGCCCCCATGTGCGCACTACACATCCTGTTCTAGTTTCAGTCACAAGCCCAGCCCCAGCATCCATGTCAGAGGCATAAAAGGGATGTGGCAGCAAGAACCCCACAGTCCCTGTGCCAGCCCTTCGGATCCTATGGAGTGTGCAGCCCCCTTTCCCAGCCCTGCAGTGATTACAGCAGCCGCCCTACAAATCCCCTTTCCCAGCCCCAGTGATTTCAGCTCTTCACCCACAAGCTTTATTTAACTGCCAGCTCTCTTCGTTAGCTCCAGCTGTGCCTTTCTCCATCTTCAGCGTGCAGGATCTTGGCCTTGGCTGCAGCTCTGCAACACTTCAGCTCGTGCCCCAGGGTGTCTAAGCCCACCCCAGAATCAATATCCCAGTTCTGAAGTGATTTCAGCTGCCACCCACCAATGCCCACCCACTGTGCCTAGCCTATATTATTTCAATTCAAAGCCCAGAACCCCGCTCTCAGCAATAGAATTCTTTTTCCATTTTCAGACACAATCCCAGCCTCACAGTGACTTTGCCCCCAGCCCCACAGGTGCCGTCGCAGACCGAGAACATATCACTGATTTGCCGGGATTTTCAGGCGCAATCTTAGAGCCCCCACATGCGCACTACACATCCTGTTCTAGTTTCAGTCACAAGCCCAGCCCCAGCATCCATGTCAGAGGCATAAAAGGGATGTGGCAGCAAGAACTCCACAGTCCCTGTGCCAGCCCTTCGGATCCTATGGAGTGTGCAGCCCCCTTTCCCAGCCCTGCAGTGATTACAGCAGCCGCCCTACAAATCCCCTTTCCCAGCCCCAGTGATTTCAGCTCTTCACCCACAAGCTTTATTTAACTGCCAGCTCTCTTCGTTAGCTCCAGCTGTGCCTTTCTCCATCTTCAGCGTGCAGGATCTTGGCCTTGGCTCCAGCTCTGCAACACTTCAGCTCGTGCCCCAGGGTGTCTAAGCCCACCCCAGAATCAATATCCCTGTTCTGAAGTGATTTCAGCTGCCACCCACCAATGCCCAGCCACTGTGCCTAGCCTATATTATTTCAATTCAAAGCCCAGAACCCTGCTCTCAGCAATAGAATTCTTTTTCCATTTTCAGACACAATCCCAGCCTCACAGTGACTTTGCCCCCAGCCCCACAGGTGCCGTCGCAGACCGAGAACATATCCCTGCATTGCCGGGATTTTCAGGCGCAATCTTAGAGCCCCCACATGCGCACTACACATCCTGTTCTAGTTTCAGTCACAAGCCCAGCCCCAGCATCCATGTCAGAGGCATAAAAGGGATGTGGCAGCAAGAACCCCACAGTCCCTGTGCCAGCCCTTCGGATCCTATGGAGTGTGCAGCCCCCTTTCCCAGCCCTGCAGTGATTACAGCAGCCGCCCTACAAATCCCCTTTCCCAGCCCCAGTGATTTCAGCTCTTCACCCACAAGCTTTATTTAACTGCCAGCTCTCTTCGTTAGCTCCAGCTGTGCCTTTCTCCATCTTCAGCGTGCAGGATCTTGGCCTTGGCTCCAGCTCTGCAACACTTCAGCTCGTGCCCCAGGGTGTCTAAGCCCACCCCAGAATCAATATCCCAGTTCCGAAGTGATTTCAGCTGCCACCCACCAATGCCCAGCCACTGTGCCTAGCCTATATTATTTCAATTCAAAGCCCAGAACCCCGCTCTCAGCAATAGAATTCTTTTTCCATTTTCAGACACAATCCCAGCCTCACAGTGACTTTGCCCCCAGCCCCACAGGTGCCGTCGCAGACCGAGAACATATCACTGATTTGCCGGGATTTTCAGGCGCAATCTTAGAGCCCCCACATGCGCACTACACATCCTGTTCTAGTTTCAGTCACAAGCCCAGCCCCAGCATCCATGTCAGAGGCATAAAAGGGATGTGGCAGCAAGAACTCCACAGTCCCTGTGCCAGCCCTTCGGATCCTATGGAGTGTGCAGCCCCCTTTCCCAGCCCTGCAGTGATTACAGCAGCCGCCCTACAAATCCCCTTTCCCAGCCCCAGTGATTTCAGCTCTTCACCCACAAGCTTTATTTAACTGCCAGCTCTCTTCGTTAGCTCCAGCTGTGCCTTTCTCCATCTTCAGCGTGCAGGATCTTGGCCTTGGCTCCAGCTCTGCAACACTTCAGCTCGTGCCCCAGGGTGTCTAAGCCCACCCCAGAATCAATATCCCAGTTCTGAAGTGATTTCAGCTGCCACCCACCAATGCCCAGCCACTGTGCCTACGCTGTATTATTTCAATTCAAAGCCCAGAACCCCGCTCTCAGCAATAGAATTCTTTTTCCATTTTCAGACACAATCCCAGCCTCACAGTGACTTTGCCCCCAGCCCCACAGGTGCCGTCGCAGACCGAGAACATATCACTGATTTGCCGGGATTTTCAGGCGCAATCTTAGAGCCCCCACGTGCGCACTACACATCCTGTTCTAGTTTCAGTCACAAGCCCAGCCCCAGCATCCATGTCAGAGGCATAAAAGGGATGTGGCAGCAAGAACTCCACAGTCCCTGTGCCAGCCCTTCGGATCCTATGGAGTGTGCAGCCCCCTTTCGCAGCCCTGCAGTGATTACAGCAGCCGCCCTACAAATCCCCTTTCCCAGCCCCAGTGATTTCAGCTCTTCACCCACAAGCTTTATTTAACTGCCAGCTCTCTTCGTTAGCTCCAGCTGTGCCTTTCTCCATCTTCAGCGTGCAGGATCTTGGCCTTGGCTGCAGCTCTGCAACACTTCAGCTTGTGCCCCAGGGTGTCTAAGCCCACCCCAGAATCAATATCCCAGTTCTGAAGTGATTTCAGCTGCCACCCACCAATGCCCAGCCACTGTGCCTAGCCTATATTATTTCAATTCAAAGCCCAGAACCCCGCTCTCAGCAATAGAATTCTTTTTCCATTTTCAGACACAATCCCAGCCTCACAGTGACTTTGCCCCCAGCCCCACAGGTGCCGTCGCAGACCGAGAACATATCCCTGCATTGCCGGGATTTTCAGGCGCAATCTTAGAGCCCCCACGTGCGCACTACACATCCTGTTCTAGTTTCAGTCACAAGCCCAGCCCCAGCATCCATGTCACAGGCATAAAGGGATGTGGCAGCAAGAACCCCACAGTCCCTGTGCCAGCCCTTCAGATCCTATGGAGTGTGCAGCCCCCTTTCCCAGCCCTGCAGTGATTACAGCAGCCGCCCTACAAATCCCCTTTCCCAGCCCCAGTGATTTCAGCTCTTCACCCACAAGCTTTATTTAACTGCCAGCTCTCTTCGTTAGCTCCAGCTGTGCCTTTCTCCATCTTCAGCGTGCAGGATCTTGGCCTTGGCTGCAGCTCTGCAACACTTCAGCTCGTGCCCCAGGGTGTCTAAGCCCACCCCACCATCAATATCCCAGTTCCGAAGTGATTTCAGCTGCCACCCACCAATGCCCAGCCACTGTGCCTACCCTGTATTATTTCAATTCAAAGCCCAGAACCCCGCTCTCAGCAATAGAATTCTTTTTCCATTTTCAGACACAATCCCAGCCTCACAGTGACTTTGCCCCCAGCCCCACAGTGACTTTGCCCCCAGCCCCACAGGTGCCGTCGCAGACCGAGAACATATCCCTGCATTGCCGGGATTTTCAGGCGCAATCTTAGAGCCCCCACGTGAGCACAATCCTGTTCTAGTTTCAGTCACAAGCCCAGCCCCAGCATCCATGTCAGAGGCATAAAAGGGATGTGGCAGCAAGAACTCCACAGTCCCTGTGCCAGCCCTTCGGATCCTATGGAGTGTGCAGCCCCCTTTCCCAGCCCTGCAGTGATTACAGCAGCCGCCCTACAAATCCCCTTTCCCAGCCCCAGTGATTTCAGCTCTTCACCCACAAGCTTTATTTCACTGCCATCTCTTCCGTTTCACTTCCTCCTCAACACCTTCCCAGCAGTGCTACGTAACACTGCTTCTGGCTCTCAGGGCAGGATCTTTGCTTTTGCTTTAGCTCTGTATGGTTTCAGTTCAGCTCTTGAGCCCATATTCCTGCCCCATCCTAACCATCCCTCCCCCAGTAACTGCTCTACACTCTCTATCAGAGCCCTTGAAGCAATTTCAGCTCCAGCCATGCAATTCCCATCCCAGCTCCATATTCCCTATCCCAGCTGCACAGGGGTTTTACCCCGAACCCTACCACATTTCTGTGTCCTCCGGCTCTGCTGCCTCAGCTCCAGCTCCTCAGCTTCCTACTGCCTGCATCTAAAAGCTGCTCCTGCTTCTCACTGCTGCTTGGAGCTGTTGATAAGGGCAGAAATCAGTTGCTGTCATAATGTCAATGCCTCTTGCAGCTATCCCACCCACCCTAATGGGATCCCAACTTTAGGGACCCTTGAGCCCTGAAGCCAAACATCTACCTTCCCCCACAGCCTGGGTTTCAGCCGAGCACCTCCCCAAAGGCCCCCTCACCTCCCCCAGGCAGCCCCAGGGGCTGGGAATAGCCACCGGGCCCCTGCTCCCACATCCCAATAGGTGCCCTTGTGCTGCTGCGTGGGCCCTGGAACCCTCCGAGCCCCCACATCCTCAGCCTCTGCTTGGTACCACGGGGCAGGAGCTGGGAACCCCCAGGCATCTCCTGCAGGCCCTGCACTGCAGCTCCATGCCCCTCTCCCAGGGCATTTATCCAACTCCAGCCCCAGCATTTCCACTGCTCCACATTGTTTTGGGCTTGACTTGTGCCAAAGTCCTTATTCCACACCCTGAGCCTTTATGTCTCCGGTGACCTCACAACCCGTGATTCAGCCCCAGCCGCACAACCCTTACTAAATCAAAATCGGAAAAAGAAAACAAACAGAAACAAATTAAACTTAATAAAACGAACAAAACAATGAAGTAATGCAATATAGATAAAATTATTAAGTAAAATCAAAATCAAATAGTAAGAAAGCAAACAACCGGCTTTATTCCCAGTATTCTCAATGTTACTTTAAATCCAGAAAGCGCGAAAGGGCTACTCCCCAGTGACAGCAGCCGGTCCCCCCTGCGCCACGCCAGGCCCCGCACCAGCCTCTGGCCGCCCGAGCCGGGCAGGGCGCGGCGCAAACAACTGGACACCGCCGGCCCCCGGACGCCGCCGCAGGCAGACGCGGGAGTCGCGTGCGTGCTCACCAGCGCTCCTCGGATCGGCAGCCGCGGGGGACCCGTCCCGGCGCAGCGGCGCTCCTCCTCGGAACGCGCTTCCGCAGCTCCCGTCGCCTCCAGCCCCGCCGCCGAACTGACGCCCCCGCCTCCCCCACGCACGCTACTTATGCCTCAGAGCCGGGCCAGCCAGCCAATCACAACCCGAGGCAGCGCCGGCCCCACCAATCCGAGCCCGCCCATTCCCGCCGCGCTCGGCTCGCGACCACCCCGCGCTCCCCTCACGCGCCGCTCCCGCCGCCGCCATTGCAGGGGCCGGGTCCGCCCGCTCCCCGCCGTCAGCCCGTTTCCCTGGGAGAAATCCCGGCCGGCGCCTGACGGGGAGCTCCCGCCCGCCCTTCCCGGCCCCAGCGCCTGCCGAGGTTGCGGCAGCAGGGATAGCGCTCCGCCGGCTCCCAAAGCGGCGCCGGGAGCGGCGCCTCAAGCGCACGGGGGAGCGGGGCCAGGCTGAGGAGTCGGGCCGCGACTGAGCGGGCCGAAATCGCAGGAACCGCGCCCGGATTGGAAGGGCGGCCGGGATTGGACAGGGCGGAGAAAGGCGGGCCGGGATTGGCGGGGCTCGGGAGCTGCGCGGCCGGGCCCGTGGCAGCATGGGGCGGAGCCCGCGCTGCTCGAAGGGCCCGCGGGCGCCCCGGGTCCCGCTCGGAGACCCCCTGTCCCCTTCTCGGCCCGTGCTCGTGCCCGGCTCCCGGCGAAAAGGGCCCCGCAGAGCCCGAACTGCAGCCGCCCGTCGGCACTCGGGGCAGGGGAGAGGCGCAGCCCGGCATTGGTTCCGGGCGGCAAAGGCGGACTCCGCGCTAGCAGCTCGGATCGGGGAGCGGCGGCGACGCGGCGGGGAGGCGACTCGGTGGCGGGGAGTGGGGAGGGCGCGCAAAAACAGTGAAGTGCCCGCGTCCCCCTGCCCGCCCTCCGCCTGTTGCGAGCCCGCTGCTCACCCTCTTTCTCCCGACACAGTCGTCGGATGCTATAGAGGGGACAATAATATTGACGTTCACATTCATAGATCAGCTTTTTGCAGCACAAGTATTTCGATATGGTACAACTTACTTTTAACTGCTTTGTATAGTATAATTTTTATAATAAAACCCCTACCTACTACCAAATAGAAAATAAAAATCCCCTTTATTCTAAACTATATTTAATTATTTCTATATTTCTATTTTTGATTTTTACAAGTACTTATCTATCACAACATATTGAGGTACTATATTTCGATATATAGTATTTATGACACGTAATGTGTTATAATAAGACACATACAGTAAAATACGCATTACGTACTGTATTGATTCCTATTGTTTTGTAGTATTCATATATCCACACATATTAATTATACATTTCTAGATGGATATTTATATTATATAAACATATAAAATACTCTACAGCAAACAATATAATACCTAATAGTAATGGATAGCATTATTTATGTTACATGTTTAATTTATAGGTTTGCCGTTTATATTTAAAATTGAAGTTTTATATTCCCATTTTCATGTTTATGCATTTGTTTTGTTTCATTAGAGTTCTAGTTAAAACACTGCAGTTATAATCGAATTCCTAAAAATAAAATGCCAAAACAAACAGCATCAAATTCCCACCAGTACCGTCCAACAAATTCAGAAAGGCTCCACCAGCCAGCCAACTACCAGCAAAAAAACCCGCACTACACTCCTTTTACTAGCAGCTCTTATCACGTCACAAAAACGAAACAAACATTTTAAAAAAGACAGATAGAAACCCACACAGCAAATCACAAAAACCACTAAAAAGAAAAGAAAACGCCAACTAACTTACCATACTCCAAAACCATACAAAGACCCCCAACGTTTCTAAAAAAAATAATAACCAAAACTCTACCACTACGCTAACTCCTAAAGAGAACCCAATGCTCTATAAAATTAACTAAAAAACCCCACCAAATCATTACAGATATTAAAAAATCGGAACCACGAAGAAACAAAAAAATCACCACCAAATAAAATACCTAAAGAGATCCACCACGGAAATGCCCATGTTCCCAAAAATAAAACTAATTAAAAAAACCAACAACCAAATACATCAAACTACAAAAAAAAAAAATTAAATTAACAACAACAAAATAGGTATTCCTAACTCAAGAAACAAAAATTGCCTCAAACCATCAAAACACAAATACCACCTAGAAAAAAAAAACATGTCGCCAAAAGAGCAATGTAACCACAAACAATATTTCCCAAATTCTCTCCAACAATAAAACATACACGGCAACCAAATAAGCCAAATGAACGAAATCCCTATAATATAATAAACAAGAATGCAATCATCAATATTAAAAAAACCTCACCGATTAACTCCAGGACACTCCCCTCAAGCCCACCAAAACAAATACTACGCACTCGCTCGAATAAAAGCCTCCACAACCGTATTAAAAACCTACCCTCTACTACATGCTACGACCCAGAAAAAACATTGGAAGCCTTTAAAAACACATCCTTTAAAAACATATGAACCGATCAAAAAGAAATCCAACAACACTCCACCCAAAAACAAAAACCGTGCCACGAGCACCCGAAGCAAGAACCGTAACAACCAAGAAGCGCCCGGGGCCCTTCTCCTACAGCGACGCCGATCAAAAGCCACCGATCCCAGGAGCTCCTCAGGAACACCTCAAAGCCACCGCAGCGAGGGAGGCTGGAAGATGCGGAGCCGCGCTCCCGGCCCCGGGCGCAGCGCGGCTCCGGCAGGAAAGCGGCTCCTCCGGCAGGCAGAGGCGGCGCCGCGCCGGCAGACCCCCGCCCGCTGCCCCCGGCCCGGCGGGGCCGGCACCGGGCCCGGGGGGCCCCTGCGGCGCCCGAGCCCCGCGCCCGGAGCGGACGGAGCGGCGGCACCGGCCGGCACCGGCCCCAGCCGCCCTCGGCCCGCGGAGCCGCCTCCAGCCCTCCCCTCACTCACAGACACCGCCCCGCTCGCCGCTCGCTCCCGCCCCTCGCCCCTCCCGCCGCTTCGGCCGGGCTCCGGCTGGGGGGCTGCAGTACCGCCCTGTGCCCACAAGGCGGCAGCACTTGTCCAGAGGGTCCGCGACACGATGGCGGCCCGTGGGGACCTTGACGGAGAGAGGCGTTTTTCGCCCATGCCTGTCGGCTCCCGCCAAAAACCCGCACGCTCGCGGTGCTGCTGACCCCACAGCCCGTGTGCACGGCACCAGAACCGCCGCGGAAAATCCCGTCGGGGGGCGCCGGCGTTGCGCGCAATTCAGGCAGTGTAAAAAACAGACACGGGTCCTCGAATTTCAACGTCCTCGTTTTCGCGCCCTCTCGAGAAGGTCAAGCGAGGCCGCGCCACGCCACTCCCAAGATGGCGGCCGCGGGCGGCGGGCTGCAGTACCGCTCTCTGCCCACACGGCGGCAGCACCGCGCCGTCCCCGCCGGCACGGCCTCGGCAGCGAACGCCCCAAAGCGTCCGCGCGGGAAAGAACGGAACAAAAAGCCTGCCTGCGACCCGACAGGAACCGAAAGAAAAAAGCTTTCCTCCTAAACTGCATTGCAACAAGGCTTGGTTTTATATTTTTCAGATTTATACTCACAGTCGGATTGGTAATGGATACTGATGGAAAATTGTATTTTTATCATTTCTTAGATTTATTCCTATTCTATTTTATTACATTTTATTTTTTATACATATCTTATTAGATTGCTTACATATTTCTATAGTTAGATTTAGATTTCTAAAAGGTTTGTATTGCTTAAAATAAAACCCTGCCTCTATCCAAGTAAAAATCTTTTAAAAAAACCCCTTTATTTAAACTCCATTTAAATGTATCTCTATTTTTCGCATTTATATTCAAATGTATATTTTAAATGTAGATTGAAGTATGATGCTATCTATAGTCTATCTCTTCCTAATACTCATTTTTATTTCTATTTTATATTTTTATAAATCCACCTGTAGACATTGATTATATATTTCCATATTTAGAATGATATCAAACTAAAATATATATTCATATCTTTTCCATTAAACCCCTGCCTCCAACCAAATAAAAACAAAAAAAGCCCTTTCTTTAAACGATTTTCGAATATTTTTATATTTTTTTCATCATTATAGTCACATTTGAACTTCTACTTTATATAGATGTATTTATAAATATATTTTATATATATATAATAAGGTAGCGAGATAGATAAATTATTTTTTAAATTCTATTTCGTACACACTGCTAATACTTATATTTACTTACCTTTGAATTTTCATATACATCTTAACGTATTTAGGATATATTTCTATACAAAGACTTCTAATTTTATTTTATTTCTAGTCATAATTTTAATAATAAAACCCCTACCTACTACCAAATCGAAAATAAAAATCCCCTTTATTCTAAATTATATTTAAATATTTCTATACTTCTATTTTTGATTTTTACAAGTACTCATCTATTCTATCACAACATATTGAGGTACTATATTTCGATATACAGTATTTATGACATGAAATGCGTTATAATAAGACACATACAGTAAAATACGCATTAGGTACTGTATTGATTCCTATTGTTTTGTAATATTCATATATCCACATGTATTAATTATACATTTCTGTATGGACATTTATGTTTATAATCGATATTTATATGCATATAAACATATAAAATACTCCATATCAAACAAGGTTATACCTAATTGTAATGGACAGCATTATTTATGTTACATGTTTAATGTATATGTTTTCCATTTACATTTAAAATTGAAGTTTCATATTCCCATTATCATGTTTATGCATGTGTTCTATTTCATCAGAGTTATAGTTAAAACACTGCAGTTATAATCGAATTCCTAAATATAAAATGCCAAAACAAACAGCATCAAATTCCCACCAGTACCGTCCAAAAAATTCAGAAAGGCTCCACCAGCCAAACAACTACCAGCAAAAAAAAACCCGCACTACACTCCTTTCACTAGCAGCTCTTATCACGTCACAAAAACGAAACAAACATTTTAAAAACCCTATAGAAACCCACACAGCAAATCACAAAAACCACTCTAAAGGGAAAAAAAAAAAGCCAACTAACTTACCATACTCCAAACCATACAAGAGACTCCCAACGATTCTAAAAAAAATAATAACCAAAACTCTACCACTACGCTAACTCATAAAGAGAACCCAATGCTCTATAAAATTAACTAAAAAAACCCACCAAATAATTACAGATATAAAAATATGGGAACCACGAAGAAACAAAAAATTCACCCCCCAAATAAAATAAACACCTAAAGAGATCCACCATGGAAATGCCCATGCTCCCAAAAATAAAACCAATAAAAACAACAACCAAACACATCAAACAACAACAAAAAAAAATTAAATTAACAACAACAAAATAAGTATTCCTAACTCAAGAAACAAAAATTGCCTCAAACCATCAAAACACAAATACCACCTAGAAAGAAACACGTCGCCAAAAGAGAAATGTAACCACAAACAATATCTCCCAAGTTCTCTGCAACAATGAAACATACACGGCAATCAAATAAGCCAAACGAATGAAACCCCTATAGTGTAATAAACAAGAATGCATTCATCAATATTAAAAAAAACCTCACCGATTAACTCCAGGGCACTCCCTCAAGCCCACCAAAGCAAATACTACGCACTCGCGCTAATAAAAGCCTCCACAACCGAATTGAAAAACGACCCTCTACTCCATGCTCCGACCCATAAAAACCAGTGTAAACCTTTAGAAACGCATCCTTAAAAAACCTAAGAACCGATCAAAAATAAATCCAACAACAACACTCAACCCAAAAACAAAAACCTTGCC
Source organism: Lonchura striata (assembly GCF_050655825.1). Taxonomy (NCBI): domain Eukaryota; kingdom Metazoa; phylum Chordata; class Aves; order Passeriformes; family Estrildidae; genus Lonchura; species Lonchura striata. The sequence goes on from NC_140703.1 coordinate 512,405, forward strand.
ATGAGCAGCCGAAGCAAGAACGGTAACAACCAAGAAGCGCCCGGGGCCCTTCTGCTACAGCGACGCCGATCAAAAGCCACCGATCCCAGGAGCTCCTCAGGAGCGCCTCAAAAGCAGCGCAGCGAGGGAGGCTGGAAGATGCGGAGCCGCGCTCCCGGCCCCGGGCGCAGCGCGGCTCCGGCAGGAAAGCGGCTCCTCCGGCAGGCAGAGGCGGCGCCGCGCCGGCAGACCCCCGCCCGCTGCCCCCGGCCCGGCGGGGCCGGCACCGGGCCCGGGGGGCCCCGGCGGCGCCCGAGCCCCGCGCCCGGAGCGGACGGAGCGGCGGCACCGGCCGGCACCGGCCCCGCCCGCGCCGCCTCCCCCGCCCGCCGGCCCGGCCAAAGCTCCGCTCGGCTCCGCACGGCTCGCACCGGCGCGGCTCCGGCGGGCCCGCGGCAGCCCAGCCGCGCCCAGCTCCCCTTCCGCCCCGGCCAGCCCCGGCACTGCCGGCAGGGCTCCGCGCCGCACCCTTCGCTGCCGGGCCGGGGGCAGAAGAAGCGCCCCGAATGCAGCGGCACAGCCCGACCCCCGCCCTGCCAGCGCTGCCACGGCTGCAGCTCCCTTCCTCTGCAGCCCCGACTCTGACGCCACGCTCCAGCGCTCACCTCACCCCAACAAGGGAAAAGAAACGTAGGCTTCCCTTCAATCGCGTCCTCTAGAAGAGAAGAAAAGAAGCGCCTTTCCTCAAACCATGGCAAAAGGGGGCTTTTTACCTCAGTCCAAACCCCTTAAAAGGGGGGACAACAGGACTGCCCCCTCCAATTCAACCTCAGGATGACGAAATTTCAAAGGGAAAGGGGAAAAGTCCCCGTTATAAAAGCGCACCGGCTCACCTGCTCGGCTGCTGCTTCTCGGCACAAAGGTTTGTCCCTCAGCTCCTCCTTTGAGCAATGCTTCACGTGCCCAAGTATGTATCCAGGGGATTCCCCGGACCCTGTCCGAAGCGCCCACCGTCCTTCCAGGAGACAGCCCCGGGAGCCCCCCAAAAACTCCTCTCCTCCAGCAGCTCCGTGCAAAAGCCAGCAAAGACAAACCCTCGCCCTAAAATAACCTCCCCCCGGCAGGAGCCGCCCCTCATCCTCACAGCTCACACCTGGGGCTGCTCTGAGCCCTCATCATCCTCACATCAGCTCACACCTGCCGCTGTTGCCACCCTCCAACAGCGTCTCTCCATCTCCAGCACACAGCCCACTTCTCACAGACACTGATCCATTGGAAATCTGCTACGGGTGTTGTCTTTTCTTAATCCATCTGGGTACACGATTAAAGCACGTACATGCATTGATGGTCATTGAGAGAAAGCTTTCCCCTGGAGAAAACAGTCCTTTTGCTGGCACACTTTGATACACCTTCGCAAAAAGCAGAATCAGCACCAATTCCTAAGACCCCTGCCGAGGAACTCAGCCCTCCTTGGGACACCCAAAGCAGCAGACCTCGAAAAAGGAGGGGAAAAGTCAAGCTTGGAGGGGAAAAAGAGGATAGAAGTACAGCAGCCTTTAAAAATGCCTGCACGGAGCAATAGTGGGAACCAGTCACATTTCTTCCTTCCTTGCTTTCTGTGATGACATAAATAGGAAGTAAGAACACGTTAAACAAAAGGCAGAGCTAGGATTTGACAGGTCTTTATTTTGGCAGGCTGCATGGCAAACGCCTCTTCCAGGACTGCGACACGTTTTGGGGAATAGCTGAGAACGGAGGCAAAAGGTGCCGGGAGCCCTTTCTGTTCCCTTCAGCCCCTTGCTCCGCTGGTTTCAGGGCACTCGCTTGGTTCGTTCCTAGAGAAAAACGCTAGGGCATGATTTTCAAAACTACTGCCCGTCCCCAGTCAGAGTTTCCTACATTCGTGGGTACAAATGAGTGGATAGAGAGAGGGCTTCTTTCCAAATGAGTTTAGCCATAGATTCCTGTTCTTTACCAGTAGCTATAAAAACGAAACACTTGCCAGGTTTTGGTATTCTACACACACCCCTCCCTGGGAATTTTGGGGCAGCTTTGGGTCCCTCTGCGGGACGGCACCCAGCGTGACCCCCTCCCCTCATTCGCCACCCACCCGCTCCTCCACCGCAGTGTGCGTCCCTCTCCTGGGGACCTTGGGGTGCCCCAAATGCCATCAGAGCCCCGAGTCTTCAGCCCCTAACCCTGACCCCCGAAGAAGGCACAGGGCGAATCCAACTGCCCCGGACAGCAGCCCAGCACTCCCTTCCAGCCCTTCCCACACCTCCATCCCCCAGAAAGGGACTCCGCCGCAACAAGAAAGGGGGGCAGCCCCCAGAAGGCTCGAAGCTCCCGCCCCGCCTCGCTGTCGCGGGCCAGGGGCAGAAAGAGGGAGCGGCAGAGGCGGCGGGGACGCGGCACGGCCGGCACGGCACGGAGCGGGGGCCGCTCGCAGCGCGATGCCGGCGGAGCCGCAGGTCCGGCAGCGCCGGGGCGGGGTCCGAGCGGCGCGGGGGATCCGCCGAGAGCTCCGGGCCCGTGCGGGGACTCCCGCAAGGCCCGGGGGGCGCCGGGCTCCGGCCCTCGGGGCTTTATTCTCCGGCGCCCCGAGCCCCGCGGCTGCGGGGGAAAGAAGCGAAGGGGCGACGGGAAGAGAGGAGGGAGAGCGGGACATGCGAAAGGGCGGGGAGGGAGGTCGGGCTGCGGAGGAAAGCGGGCGGGGAAGGGAAAGGCCGGCAGGGCAGCAAGAGGGACGGGGCACAGAGGAGGGACAGAGGGGGAATGGAACGGAGCAGCGGGGCAGGGACAGGACAGGACAGGAAGGAGCCGGGTTTGGGGGGGACACGGAAACGGGGGAAAGAGAGGGTACACTCAGGGGAATACGGGCAGGAGGATGGAGCGGGAGAGAGAGGGACAGGAGGGGATCCTCCCGGCTCCGCCCCGGCGCCCCCCCTGCCCGGGCTGCTGCGCTCGGCAGAGCTCGGCTCCGTTCGGCTGCACTCGGCTCCTCGGCCAGCTTCGGCTACTGTCGGCCACGCTCGGCTATTTCCGGCCGCATTCGCCTCCATTCGCCTCTTCGGCAAAGCTCGGCTCGCCTCGGCTGAACTCGGCAGAGCTCGGCTCCGCTCGCCTCCTCGGCCCCTTTCGGCCGCTTTCGCCCACGCTCGCCTAGTCCCGCCCGCACCCGCCTCCATTCGCCCATTCCCACAGCTCGGCTCCCTCCGCCCGGCCCCGGCTCCCTCCGGCTCACACATTTCCTCAGGGCACCTCAGCACAGGGCACACAAACTGCAGCCCCTAAAGGCTTGCGGCTCTTTCAACACACACACTCGTAACTCAGCTCTCGGGACAGAGCTGATGGCCCCTTTAGGACAAGAACAGTTGCACGTAAAAGCAATTCCCTCATTTTAAATCTCCTTTTTATTGACCCCCCCCAAAATCCCATCCACATCACAAGGAACGTGCAGCTCCGGTGACGCTATTTGTACAAAGGCCCTGGGGCAGCACACAGCCGGGATTCCACGGAAGAAAGCCCGGTTTGCATTGCAGAGGTTCTCGCTCCGGCACTGCCTGTTTGCAGCTGGGCTCCGCTCCCCTCACGGCCACATCCCCGAACGATGTGCCAGATTTCCCAGAGAGCTCCCAGTAAAACTCAGCTACAGTCACTGAGCAGAAAATCCTTTGGGCTTTAGTTCCACCTCTCACCTGTTCCGAGCGCTGGGAACGCGGGTTTTGGTCCCACATCGCAGCAGCAGGGATGGATTAGGGTTTTGTTTTGGTTTGGTTTGTGGTTTTTTTGTGTGTGGGTGGGTTTTTTTTAAATTAAAAAAAGGGTAATAAAAACAAACCATGTCTGACATAAATGTCTTGAAGTGCCATTCAAGCTTTTTAAACCCAAGCAAACCGTCCTAATTCCCTAGCCCAGTCTTCTATTCATACTGGCTACTTACACCCCAGTGTAGGAAGCTCTGCAGCCTTCTTCTCCTGTCCTGTATTAGACAGAGGATGGATATGAAGGGCACACACGCAGTCTTTTTGGTTCTTCAAAAAGATAAAAATGCCTGTAATAAAAATTACAGAAGTAATATTGTTTCTCAAAGTGTTCCAGAAAAGGGAATTTGGAGCTTTAATGTCCCACTGAGAGATGTTGAATAAAATCTTCCCCCTGAGTTTGCACCCAGTAATAAAATACTGATTTGTTTTTTGACCAGGCAAGGTAGGTCTATAGGAGAACAGCTCAGGAGGCTCTCATGGCTCACGGCGATGAGGATGGAGCAGGGCAGAACGTTAAAGGTGAAGTGTCAGTCCCCTGAATTAATGCCCTGATGGAGCCAATTTTTTTGCTAAGAGACATAACAGATCCTTCCCTTTGTTCCCCAGTTTCCAAGTCACCTGTAATTCGTTACCTGCACCAACCTGCCGCAGCTAAGTGACAAATCCAGCTCCTGTACTCCAAGCCACATGTCCCTGACGTGAAGGGAAGTCAGGGATACAGAATCAGCTGTGCAAGAAAGAGAAGACAAAAATCAGAACAGATATTCTTCTATTTCCCCACAGGATCACCAAGCCAAGCTGCTTGCTACCTCTCCAGGACTATGTTTAAAAAGAGTTCCCTAACTCTTTTCTTAGCCTGAAATTCCGGAGTGGCTTTGCCCATTCAAAGCCAACGATCCTACTCACAAGAAGGAACAAACCAGCTTCCTGTTAAATAAAGCACTTGGAAATATGAGCTGCCACGTGGAGCTGGGTTTTTAAATATCACAAATAAACTTAACAAAAAATTATTCCTGACTCAAACCCACAATGCCTCAAACCATCAAAACAAAAATAGTTCTGGAATGACAGCTACACCTCTGCAGACCACAGCACAAAAATAACACTAAAGAATTTCTGACACCTTCCTTTTGAAGATGCTCTTACAGCATATTATCATAGTAAAGGGGCATTCCCTACATCTCTAACCAGAACTAGAGCTAGAGCTATCAGTTACTTTCACATACTCGCATGTCTGTATGGTGGCCTTAGGAGAAGCTGGCAACATCTCTTCTGGTACCACACCTTGGAGGCTCAGATTGAGTCAAAAGCACCACTGAAACCAGCGTGCCAGGAGCTAACTGAATAATGAAAGTCATTTTCTCCATTTCTGTGACAGAAAAGCCCTCCATTTGGACAGCATTATTTGCAGCCAATTATTCTGCTACTTCCAGCAGTGCTCCAGGGAGCTGTATCACTTCTCCGCAGAGCTCAGGAGCTGTTCATTAGGTTGATCTCCTATAGTCTCCAGTTCTTCCTTTTGCTTGCACAATGTGCACCCTGCAGTGCCATATGACTGGAGCTTTGAGTGCTGTCTGTTGCTCTGTATTACCCTCATAGGACTGAGGAACCCGTCCCAGCCAGGGAAAGAACAGCTTTTGATTCTTGGATTAGGACACAAAGTGCCACAGTTTAATCTAACAGTGGGAGGAATAAAGAGGAATACCTGGCATACTTAGAATTCCACCTTAGGGCAAAGCCCAAGTGACACTGCCCTACAGCAGGATTTGAAAAATTCAGGGTCCATCTCCTAATAAATACATTTTGGCAAGAACCTGCACGATTCTCTTTGACATGTATTTCTCCTTTGTAATGACTCAGTGCTTGGTCTCTAGGACTTCCATATCCCTGACACACTTGCACTCGGATTACTAGCAGGAGGATCACAAACTTAGGTAGTCTCATATCTGTGCAGCATTTAAAGTCAAGGAACACTGGGCTTGGTCAGCAAGACGTCCAGTTTTACAATTTTCCATCACAGCTGCCTACACCTTTTAACATAAACTCGAAAAAGAGACAAAATTCCACCCTACCACTGTTGCAATAGGGAACTGAACTCTGATTTCAGACATTTTCCTCCTGCTTGAGCAGGGACATTGTACAAGATGACTCCACTGGTGGGTCCCTTTCAACCTTAATAATTTTGTGATTTCCAGGGTCTTCAGAGCAAGCCTGCTGAGTTTATAATGTTTTATTTAATTAAAAAAGCTGGAAGTGCAGCTCGAACCCTGAAAGTCAAAATGCGTTTATTCCTTACTTACTCATTACCCCCCAAAGTAGAGCTGCAGCTCAGCAGACAGAGAGGGACTTCTGTGGACACTGCATTTGTCACCTGTGACTAATTTAATTCAGCAAGCTCTAAACCACAGGTCAGCCTGTTCCATTACAGCATCATCAGGGCAACTTACAAGAACTGAAGCCAACTGAGAGCCCCTTCATCCCAAAGAGGACAAATATAAGCCTTTTACTTCAGCTCAGCAGAACTCTTAGATCATCCTAACAAGAGGTAATGCGTCCCAGCAGGTGTCAGTGAACCCAACCTCTTTAAATACTCATTTAACCCTACCTCAGCTGGTAATCAAAGTCGTGGGGGTGAGGCTAGGCTGAATTTCTCTTTTCTGTCCTTCTCCAGAGTAGTCCTAGTGAAGTGGCCTTGGACTCTGTTTTCTGAAGAGCCTAAGTGCTGCTCATGAAAGCCTCTAGGAGATTTTTCTCCTGCTGCTGCTAGAGCTGTGACTTTGAAGAACTCACTCCTAAGAGCTGGAAATGTAAAAGTCAATTGGATGTGCTGGGCTGCAGTGCCCCAGCGCCCCAGGACAGGCAGTGCCCCTCACCGTGCCTGTGAGAAGGTGAAGCCAACCCACGCCAGGTGCCTGTGCTGGACAAGTGGGAACACTGAAGCCAAGGCTGCTTCCTTCTTGAGGCTTTCTGAGGTGGCTGCTAGGAGAATTTCTCTTAGGCAGTCACTCTCTCGAACCCAGTCTCTCAATAACCTTCTGACACAAATAGAGGAGGATTTTTGTTCACTATCTCCATATGTGCAAGGTAGGAAAAGTTAATTAATTGCCAGCATACCAGAGGATTCCGCCAGAGGAATCCTCTATACCAAGGCCTTCCATCAGAGCAGAAGGCACTAACCACGCAAAACCTCCAGCGGGAAGGATCCTAGCAGTCCTCTTCTTTCCTCCTTTGCAAGAAACTGTGCTTAAACATTCCCCAGTAATTAAATATGCTTATGACTCTTAGAACATTTAAAGTTCCTTGAGGGAAGAAGGCGTGTAGAGGCACTATATGATCCACTGTGTTTCTTACGTTTGGGGTTATGTTATATATTCTTACGTAATGGTTTGAAACTTATCTTTATCCCTGCACCGTGTCCTTAGAACAAGGCTGTGAACACTCTTTTTCTCCAAATACAAGAATAATTGAGGAAACAGAACAGTGTTTGTCAGAAATAATGAGGGTAGAGACTGAGGGTGCCAGCATGCTGACTTGTACCACCTTAGGACACTTTTGGAAGTCATCACTCCTGTAATATACTGGATCCAATTTCAGCAAGAGCTCCACTCTCTCCTGTGGTTTCCACAGGGCCAAATAAGGCAAGAGCTCCTTGAGACTCAGGGCTCCTCATGCCCTCCAGCAAGGAGAGGGTGGGCAAAGACCCATCGGTAGGAAACAGATGATCCTCAGACTGAGCAAGTTGCTAACATCCTCTTGAATGTGCTGTGGAATTGTGCAGGCATTGCCATGGCCAGGGAGAGAGCAAATGGATGCTCTGATAATCTGCAACCTAAATTTAGCTGCAATTCCAGAGGGACAGTCTGATAGCCTGTTCCTAAGACATTTCATTTCCTGGACCTCAAAGATCCCCTCAGCCACTGCAGCTGCATTCTCTGAGGGTATATCGTGCGTTTCAGGCAGTTGGTGTTGGGTCCCTCCTCACTGATTCTGCCCCACATCTTGTGTTCCCAGGCTGAGGTGGGAAACTTGAGTGTAGAAGCAATTATTTATCTCTGCCTAAGAGAGACTTCTGAGTATGATCTAGCTTAAATGCCTGCTTGTAGGGCAGGCTGCACAGCTGAACTTGCCAAACACGGAGAAGCTAAACAGGCACCAAACCCTTGGCTTATTTCTGGGGGAGGCCCTCAGATGGCTTCTGAGCTTCTCCAATCTACGCTCTACAGGGAGTCTGCACATCTCTCCAGCAATTGAAATCTTGAGCAGGGAAGCAGGCTGGTAGCAAAAGACTGAGCTAACACATAGCGAGGCCAAAGGAAACCGAGTGTCAGAAGCACAGCTTTGAGTCCAGAAACACAATCAAAGCCCGGGGAAGAGTGTGGCAAATGCTGGGGTCAGCAGTGCAAGTACAGGGCAAGGCTGGACGGTCCCTGAGCAAAGCACCGGGCACTGCCCAGACCAAACCAAAGACCAGAGTCTAAGCAGGAATACAGGGAGATTTCCAGGAGCTCTGCTGGGCTGGGATAGGCTCCCATGGTAAGCTGAGAGGATGGAGACTCGGCCCCCAAGCTACAGCCACTGGGACAACTCTCCATCACGGGGCCAGGGAACTGTGCAGGGCACAGACTCACCTCATCCCCAGCACTGCTGTCCCCGGAGAGCCCGCTGGCTCTCTGCTCCTGAGAAACACTCTCTTCTCGCAAAAATCCAACTCCCTCACCACCTGCATCTGCTTCTTCTTCAGTATTGCCCGCAACCTTCATTTCTGCTCTCTCAAAGCACTGTTCATCTCCACCTCTTTTTCATCACAACACCTTTCAGTTGACACCTTTGAAGTGAAGAGGCCACTGAATTCTACCATTACAGAGTAAAACCACTCAGTATTGACACAGCCAGCTATTAGTTTTAATCCTCAGTTCTGCATTCCAAGGGATACTTTTGGAAACACACTGAAAACTCATAAAAATATGTGGCATTCACTGGAGCCAGGGCTCACTTCTGCACTGTGCCTTGGCACAAACACGCTCCATCACCTGTGACATCTCTCCTGCATTGACCATTGTTCAAAGCTTTCCTGCAGGGGCCTGACGGAGCAACAGGAGCTTGCTGAGCTTCTGTCAGGGCAGGAGCATAACAGGGTGCAGATCCTGTCCTGACCCCACCAAAGAGGGGTTTTTCCTGCATTCCTTCCTGCTGTGACACTCAATGACAAACATCCTCTGGGCCTCTATGTTACCAAATACAAGTACATGCCAACGTTTAGCGAGGACAATTTCAGCTTTCCCAATCTAAACTTTCCATATGATGCAATGACACTGTCACTTATTTACTGAGAACCCCAGCCCACGTAGCCTAGAGAAGTGTCTGTTGGCTCAGAGCAAGCTTTAGGAGCCTGGAAGAAGTTTGTTTTGGTTTAGATGCCAGGCCCAAGACTGCATTTGAACTCCTGTCTCCCCACCAGAGGTTTCTAACCCATCCCCCGTGTCACACGTGCAACACCAAATTCAGCAGAAAAGCACTTCTGGGAGCAGCTTAGGAATGGAGGAAAGTATAGTTATTATAAGTGTTTCATGTATCTGTATGTAAAGATAGATAAATAGATAGCTAAATATGTACAGACATCTGTACACCCACCTACACCGGTATCTATATGAAGTCCTTTTTAGACCCCTCCCCAAATTTGTAAGTGATTGGTGCTTATAGAGGCAAACAAAATGAACTTTTAAGTTAAGCCAACTTGGGTGGCTATTTGTGTCACAACAGTCTCTGAAAAAATTACGACAGCACTTAAAAGTCACCAATAGTAATAATAATAACAACAGTAATAAAGTATTTTGCTGCTATTTTGGCAGCTTATGCTGCTTCTTGTACTTACTGCTCAATGCCTTGCTATTTCAGTAGTTCACTATGAAGCAATAAAGCAAAAGCCTTAAGGCTGGCTTGCTTAGCTTACAAGAAGCTCTGTTCCAATTTGGAGAAAAAATAAAACTTGGAGCATTATCAGTAAAACAGAGATTCTACCCATACCCATTAAAAATGCAGTATTTGCTCTGCAGACCTGCAAAAACTTACTTTAAAAGGTTAACTGCGACCTTTCATAAACCTAGTCTCATTTTAGCAGAAGAGTTTCCTGCTTCTCTGTGACTGTGAGATGTATCTATTAAGTTCCTTTCAAAGGCCTTGCCTGACCTATTCATTTTGCAATTGAGAGCCAAAATAGCTCAATATCAAATATCTGCAAGCACCTTAGTACTTTTGGAAGAGTGGAACTGCTCGATCAAATCCTCACGCTGACCACACTGTTTCAAAATGCAACAATTAATTATGTCATTATGTCTCCATTTGGAAAGGATTATAATGTAAAATTAAGACAAGAGCCTGCCCTACTCTGAAGGCATGGGGACAATGGGGATTTGAGTCCCCAGTATGTAACTACTGTTGCAAATGGAAGACATCTATCAAGAACAGAGACGTGCGTTACTGCACAAGATACAGTGCCCAAGTCCCAGACTTCATTAACCTTAATTAAATGGTTTTGAAACCAAAATTTTTCCGTAGCAGTTCAACTGCATTAAAAGAGCCCTCCCTCTCTGTAAATGGTTTTGATACATAAACATGCAAGCACTCCCAGAAGGGCCACATCCTTAAGGACTGCTACTATATATTTACTTTATGAAGACACTGCCCCATCTGCTGGGTCAGCCACGCACACGGCCCCACTGCTACGCTTGAGTGTGGCACTGGAATAAAACTTTTCTTCTGTTCAGGAACAAAACCCCGTCAGTCAAATCCACAATCATTCCAGCAGCAAGTAGGGATGCACCAAACTGCTCGGGTTTCCATCCCTGTTTATTCTGGAAACTGACCACAAACTCCTACGGAGATTTTGAAGGGCACAAGGGCTTCTTGTGAAAGCACAAAGGAAAGAATAAATGACTAAACTGGTATGTTCAGAAGAATCGGTGGGAGGTTTGTACCTAAGCACATAAGGCCACAGCCTCCTTTTTCAACATGTACAATCGTAGAATCAGAGAATGGTTTGGGTTGGAAGGGACCCCAAAGCTTTTCTCATCCCATCCCCTGCAGGGACACCTTCCACTAGAGCAGGTTGTTCCAAACCCCATCCAACCTGGCCTTGGACAATTCCACGGGTGGGGCTGCCTCAGCTTCTCTGGGCAACCTCTGCTAGGGCCTCGTCACCGTAACAGGGAAGAATTTCTTCTGTATATATATTTCTTTAAGCTTTAAAGTCCTAAAGCAGAGGCCACCTCAGGCAGGCATTCACGGATGTAAAGGGTCCTTCTCAAAGGTAACTGTAAAACATGTTCAATGTTCATTAACCTTTCATATGCTGCTCACCAATTACGGAGTGCTTTGAAGAATTTTTAATGAACGTAAATTTTAACCAAAAATACTGCAAAGCCATTATTAATACTGTATGTAGGCACAGGGTACCTGACTTGTAAAGCTGCCAGGAACCTAAACTCTTCTGATAAGATTTGCCACATTTTTTTCTTTAAATAAATACATTTTAAAAAATCATCAAATGTCCCTGCTTTATTTCACCGCGGCAACGAAATAAGCACAGTCTCAAGTCTGTGCTTCTGTTTCCTATTACATTAATTTCTCCCACCCTGTTTCTCCCTCAAAGCAGTGAACGTGCAGGCAAGTAATCCTGCCATTGCTCCAGCTCTATGGAGGATACAAACCTGCCTGAAGCCTCTGTCCCTCTGCTACTAGGCAGTCACTGCTGCGCCCAGGCTCTTTATTCACGGTTGTAACAGAAATACTTTCATTTTTTTTCTCTTAAAAAGACACCTAACATTTCACCAGATGGTATCAGCACTTCCAAGTGCCTGTAAACCAGACTCCCCAAGCCCAGCCCATTAGCAGCTGCTCTGTGAGTGGCAAAGGAATCCAGAAATTAATCGCCTACCTTACACCGCTTCTCACCTGGTCTTGGCTACTTCCTTTCCTCAGGCTCTGGCAAGAAACCCAGACATGAAGCAATTCCCCAACCACAATGACAGCCATGAAAACTATTTAAGCTGCTGACAGTTCGGCTGTATCATTGGGCAGTCTGACTGAATTAGCACAGAGAATTTTAGGCTCCCCACACTCTTCTGAGCAGAGGTAGGGTGCGTTATGTTCCTGTCTTGTGGAAACCTGGCACGTGGCAGAATGGGAGTTGGGTTTGTGCGTCCTTTGCTGCTTACTCGTCTCCTTACCCCCAAAAACTGGACGTGGAGCTGCAGACATCCTTTTTACCTTTGTACTGGGGAACAAAGAGGTGGCAGATCCCCACCATTAATAGCCTGTGCAGACAGACCAACAATGAAATACAACTGTACTGGGTTTGCAAGGCAAAGCTTTGGTAGCAGGGTGGGGGGCAGAGCGGCGGCTTCTGCAAGAAGCTGCTGGCAGCTTCCTCCATGTCTGGCAGAGCCAGTCCCTGGCAGCTCCAAAGATGGATGTGCTTCAGGACGAGGCTGAGCCCATGAGAAATGGTGGTGGTGCCTCTGTGATCATGTGTTTCAGAAAAAAGAAAAAAATAAGTTTCTGCACAGTTGTAATTGCAGCCAGAGAAGAGTGGAGTGAGAGTACGTGAAAGGAACAACTCTGCAGACACCGAGGTCAGTGAAGAAGGAGGGGGAGAAGGTGTTCCAGGCACAGGAGCCTGGTGAGGCAGCTGTGCCCCTGCAGCCCATGGAGATCCATGGGGATGCAAAGATCCACCTGCAGCCTGTGGAGGAGACCCATGCCAGAGCAGGGGGATGCCTGCAAGGAGGCTGTGACCCCGTGGGAGGCCTGTGGAAGGAGGAGCCCCTGCTGGAGCAGCTTGTCCCTGAAAGGCTGTACCCGTGGTAGGGTGGCCCACGCTGCAGCAGCCTGAAGGGACTTTCACCCACTGGAGGGACACAGACTGCAGCAGTGTGATGGGGAGTGTTGCCTGTGGGATGGACTCGCACTGCAGCAATTCACAGGGATCTGCTGCCTGTGAGACGGACTCATGCTGCAAAAGTTCATGGAGAACTGTCTCCCATGGGAGAGACCCCATGGAGCAGCAGGGGAGCGACTGCTTTCCCTGATGAACTGATTGTCACCTCCATTGCCTGTGTCCCTGAACAGATGGGGTAGGAGGTAGAGCTGGGAAGGAGGGTGTGGGAAGATGATGTTTTTAAGGTTTTATGTTGTTTCTCATTATCCTGCTCTGACTATTTAGCCATAAATTCAATTAGTATCTCTAATAAGACTCTCTTTTGCCTGTGACAGTATTTGACGAGCAATCTCTCCTGGTCCTTATCTCAACCCTTTTTTGTATTTTCTCTCCTCTGTCCAGCTGTGGCGGCAAGTGATAAGAGAGGCTTTGGTGGGTGCCTTGCATCCAACCTACTACATGGGAGCCTGCTCCTGGATCATGGAGCACCTCCTGCCCCACTGCTCTGGGAATTACAGCCTATTGGAAAGCACTTGCTAGCACAGCACTATGTAGAACAAAGATTAAATATTCCTCTTAAGCGTTTCTGATAGCCACCAGCAGAAGAATGACATATTCACCACCCCATCCAGCTGCCTCGAGATGTTGGCAATTGGTGGGTTACACTGATGGAAAAAATATTTACCCTAAAAATCCTGCAATGCACCAGAGCAGAGAACTAAGCACAGAACTCACTCACAATGGCTGGAGACAAAAGAGCTACAGCTAAAGCTATCACAGCCTCTAGTCATCATGCACACCCTAAAACATGTCTCATCTATGGCAAGAGACCAGAAACAAGCCTGGCTGCTGGCTGTTCTTGCTCTCCAGCTGATTCTCATTGATGTTTGCCTTACATAATCCCACTTCAGGGCCTTAGCTGGATTTCCATCTGGCCATCACTCTCTCATGGCTGATTCCTTCCATTTTAAACCTTTGCTCCATCCCTGTGACATCTGCTGTTTTGTAACACCCCACACCCATCCCGAGCGCCTCTTTCAGTCCGTGGACAAGCCCCCTGTCATCTGCTGAGCTCCTCTGCCACATAAGCCTCTCTGCATTCACCTTCACCAGAGGCTGCTTCAGTTCTGGCTGGACAGCTGCACACACATTGCCTCAAGTAGCTCCTCACTCATCTGTGTATGAGTATCATCAGAAACAACTATTAAGCACCCAAACTGCTTTTAATTGAGCAGCAGTAACTCAGTGTTTCGCTCAGTACTTATAAAAGGTCACAGTTCTGTGTTTTCCAGTTCTGACTGATAGCACCTGTAACCCCCAGAAGTGGCAATATTGCTCAGCTGCTTTTCACATCTCTCTTTAGCACATGCTATTAAGAGACCATTTACCTAATCAATTACACATTGAAAAGTATCTCTAGTGTCTAAAGGTACTCTAAAAGCTGGATGCAATGGAGGAACTACTTCCTGAAACTGATGGATGTGCTAAATCAATGACTGGTCACTGATTAAAGGCTGGAGCACTCACCTTGAGCTTTAACACTTCAGCTGATCAGCATGTGCACATGAGTACATATCGATGCAAAGGATTGTCTTCTGCTTCAACTGACAAACTGCTGGATAGCTTTTAAATTAAAAAAATCAAAAAATAAAATAAATAAAATCGGTATTCCTCCAGACCCAGGGGAACAAACAAGCCAGACCTTCCGGACCCAAGCCCCAGGCCCTGCCAGTAACACACACAGCACTAAGGGATGCACAGCACGGCTGGGTGCTTAGGTTACCAACTTCTGAACTCAGGAAAGAAAGGAGGAAAAGGCAAACTTCTGGATTATTTAACAAATTAACTTCAGCTACGATCACTCTTGGTAACTTAATGGAACAGAGGAGCAAAGTCCTCTGCCCAGAGACAAGAAGTGACTGTGTATGGCTCAGCTCACGGCCACATAACACACTCTGACCTCAGTCTGCTGGAGCATCCTCCATATGGGGACAGCAGGGGCAACCTGGATGGCTGGACTCACCCTTGACTACCAGCAAAATGCTGAAACAGTCCTGACCTGGTGCTGTGCGAAAGGAAACACTGCCAGGAAGCATTGACGGGATCAGTTCTGAAAGCAAAGCAAGGTCCTGGCCTCATGCCTTGCCCTGTTTTAACCACACAGGCAAACAGCTAAGAAATGTAACTATTTTCTGCTTAAAAGCCGCAAATTCCTTGGAGAAAAGGAAAACTCAATCTGACAAAAAGAAACACTCAGGCAATGGTGAGAATCTGGCACATACCGGATAACAATCATTGCCCAAATGCTCCCAGAGAAAACTGAAATTAAAAGTCACAAGGCAGATGCAGAATAACATCTGTTGTGAAAATACATTATTCAGCCAGCACTGGTGGCGGAGACTTTTGGTGCAGTGCAATCTGCACACCCTGGTGACCACATATGCAGCAAGATGTGCTGCTTGGCATAGCCAAAGAGAGAGCAGCAGCCTTGCTTGGGAGGCATTTGGGAACCAGTGCCCTTACAGGTCAGAACTACTTGTTATGCCACTCTCACTGCATCGCAGCCTTCTGGAACTCGAGTAACACAGACCAACCCTGCCTCGGGGCATGCAAGAAATCATATGGGGACAAGCTGCAGACAAATGGGCCACTAGTCCTTGCCACATGCATCACCAATGGCACAGCATATGCTCCCGGTGGGTCACATTCTGGATGGAGATCTGCAGTCCTCCATCAGCCTTAGAAGAGACAGATGCACACACTCTACAGCCAATCATCCAATTTGCACCCATCTTCGAGACAAAATCACAGACCACTCACAGACAAACCTATGGCAGCGAAGTTACATTATGGCTTACTTAGTGGAGAAGAAGCCTCAGGAGTTGTCACCAGCTCTCTACAGCTTTTGTTTGCTCTACAGCACTGTTTGCTTGTCTAAGCCCACCCAGCACATGCTCTGGATGAGACCACAGTGGTCCTTGGAGCAGCAAGTGCTGCCAGGAGCTGGAGCCTTCCTGTAGCGCAGAGCTGCTCGGGAGCTGCTGCTCTCCCTGCACCACAGAGCCCTGTCCTGAAGCCTCCTGCTCCCGTGCCTCCATCTGCCGTGGCCGTGCCCAGCCCTCGAAGGAAAAGCTCACAGCTCTGGCTCTTACGGCACTGCAGGAACTCGCACACGAGGAGGAGGAAGCACGGGGCTCTCTCACCTCCAGTGCCCGCCTTGCTCCAGCATGTCAGTCCTGCAGGGACAATTATTCAAAGTAAGGAACTTACTCGGAGGCTTCAAATACAGTGCTTAGGATTCTGCAGAAGCTGAGCAGCCAGTTCATTCAATAAGACCCAACAAAAATAATGGTATGCATTTCTTCCTTTTATAGGTTTACGGCTAGAGGTGTCCAATTCCCACCTAAGTGACTCCCCTGGGCATAGGCCAGAGCAGTCTAATAAGCTCCTGTGGCTTTCCATGAACTGAACAAATGAAACAACACAAAGATGAGTGTACCTCAAGAGCTGTTTATGGAATACATTTGAGCTGGACTTAGTTTATCTGCATCCACAAATGCTTTAGGACTGTCACATTACACTTGCAGGCAAATACACACACGCAGAGAAAGGCATGTGCAGCCCCATGCAGAGATCACCTATGAGCTGCCAAAGAATAAGATGCCATGTTTAATATCCAAGAGAATAAATCTTCTTGTGTTTTTTAGGCTGCCTGCTGAAGTTGTTGCTGACCTATACACTTTAGGCTCATCTAACATTGCTGGGGAATTGATGACTTTTAAGTCTGAGCATTCAAGACTTTTACCCAGCCTTGGGTGTTTTCTCATTTATGTTTTAAGAAAGTCCATCTTATATTTATCTTCAGGCAGCTACTCAAAAAGAAAAAAGGAAGGCACAGCCCTCCTTCAGTGCATCCAGACTGTTTTGAAGAGACATCCAAGTAAAGCTTTTGAAGAGCCACAAACATTAACCTGACTGCTGTTACCCACTTGTGAGGATTTGTGACATTGCCTTTCAGTGACACTTCCCTTTGAAATCATTAATGAGCATCCTCCAAGATGCTGCACCCCTCCAGGGTAACTGAATCTACTCCAAGAATTTTCTCCTTTTCTGAAATACACTCGAATAGACTGAGCAGACATGTCAGCTGTACCTTCTGGATTTTTTTTAAGTTTTACTATTTCAGGTAGCAACACCATTTTCATCACCAGTATCCATCCCTGTGAGCCAGAGAGCAGCAGATCACCTGTCTGTCTTGAAACTTTGCAGCTACTCTCGAGGAGGCTGAGCTGCCATGAGTCCCAGAACACGTGAGCCCTACAAACTGACATCAGGAACCTGGACTGGTGACTTTTCTTTCCCAGGGAAAATGGCCAAAGCACGTCCCCGGGGACCCCTGGCCCTGAGCTGGGACCTAACAGCAAAGAATCCATACATCCGAGGACATACCTGAGACCGAAGTTGTCCCCACCTCAAACTTGTGCTGCCCTGATAGACCCAAGGGAGCCCTACAAACTGACATCAGGAACCTGGACTGGTGAGTTTTCTTTCCCAGGGAAAATGGCCTGTGTTTCTGCCCAGAGCCCCCTGGGACTTCGGGTGAGGCTGACTGAAAAAAATCCGAACATGGAAGGATATGTTCAGACCCCAGCTGCCCCCACCCCAAACTTGTGCTTCTCTGACAGTCCCAAGGGAGCCCTACAAACTGACACCAGGAACCTGGGCTGCTGAATTTGCTTTCACCATGTAGATATCCCTCATTTATTCCCAGGGCCCTGCAATCCCCCTGGGTTGTCTGGTCCCAGGTTTCCTTTTGCCTCCCTAATGTCAAAACGGCCCAGGATTTCTCCCAGTCCAAATCTCCCACCCCCAAGTACTCAGGGTTTTTGTTTTTTTTTTTTTTTTCATTCCAAATACATGTTGCAAACTGACAGTACTAAGCTTGGGGCTTGATTTTTTCTGTGCTGGAGAAATCTGCCACCATATAACCCTAACCACAACAACCTTGCTTTGCTCAGAAATCACAACCTTCAGACCACCATCATGGCACCTTACCCACTGGCCCTCCACTGGCACCTTCCCAAAGCACTCCAGTAATACTCCACATTTTCAGTGGGCATCCTGTCAGACCCTCATCCTCACCCTAAAAATGCACCAAGGAATTCAAAAAATAGCCATTAGGAAGGTATAACAATTCTCTAAAAGTCACCAGAGAAAGCCTTCAAAATTCCCCTAAATATTCCTAATAGCCCTGAAAAAAAAAAAAAAAACCACTCAAGGAAGCCTGCTCAGCCTCCAAACCCCTTCCTGTTGCTCTCTAGCCCACAGATGTCATCCCTACCTTTTAGCAGCGGGTCCTGTTGTCCTCTGAGGGTTCTGGCGTTGTCCTGGTGCGAGGGTCGCTGCCCTGTCCCACTGGGAGGCTTCCGGTGTGGTCTCGCTGTCAGGCTTGCTGTGCTGTGCTGCTGTTGTTGGGGCTGAAAAGGGAAAAGGCTGCTTAGGGTGAGGTACGGGTGGCGTGAGGGGTGCCGTACCTGTACCCTAACTTGCCTCCTAAGCTGTACCCTGTAGCCCTGATCTCCACTGGACTGTCCAGCCCTCAAGGCCTCACCCTTTACCCCTGACCCCTCCCTCTGCCCCCCAGCCCTCAGGCTCTGGCTGTCACCCTCGAGCCCCCTCTCAGCTGCCCCTCAGCTCCTGTGTGCCACCCTTAATCCCTCTCCTCTGCCCCTCAGCCCCCAGCTTCTCTGTGTCACCCTCCAGCTGCCCCTGCCCCCCTCAGCATCTCTCTGTGTCACCCACTGTCCCCTCCCCTGTTCCCCCCTCAGCTCCCAGCCTCCGTCACCCTCAAGGCCCCACAGTGCCCCTCAAGCTGCCCCTCAGCCTCTATGCCATGAAAAGACCCTAAAACCCCATAAAAATGCCCTAAAAAAACCCCTCATCTTCAAAATGCCTTAAAACCCCCACAAAAACATAAAAATAGCCTCAGAACGCCCTTAAAATACAATAAAAATACCCTACTTTAAGACACCCCTAAAAGCCCCCAAAGAAGCTTTTAAAAAAAAATCCCTACATATTCCGAAGAGCTCGTAGAACAGCTCCATAATCCTTAAAACACATCGATAAGACCCTAAAAACCACCGCAGCGAGGGAGGCTGGAAGATGCGGAGCCGCGCTCCCGGCCCCGGGCGCAGCGCGGCTCCGGCAGGAAAGCGGCTCCTCCGGCAGGCAGAGGCGGCGCCGCGCCGGCAGACCCCCGCCCGCTGCCCCCGGCCCGGCGGGGCCGGCACCGGGCCCGGGGGGCCCCGGCGGCGCCCGAGCCCCGCGCCCGGAGCGGACGGAGCGGCGGCGCCGGCCGGCACCGGCCCCGGCCACCCTCGGCCCGCGGAGCCGCCTCCAGCCCTCCCCTCACTCACAGACACCGCCCCGCTCGCCGCTCGCTCCCGCCCCTCGCCCCTCCCGCCGCTTCGGCCGGGCTCCGGGTGGGGGGCTGCAGTACCGCCCTGTGCCCACAAGGCGGCAGCACTTGTCCAGAGGGTCCGCGACACGATGGCGGCCCGTGGGGACCTTGACGGAGAGAGGCGTTTTTCGCCCATGCCTGTCGGCTCCCGCCAAAAACCCGCACGCTCGCGGTGCTGCTGACCCCACAGCCCGTGTGCACGGCACCAGAACCGCCGCGGAAAATCCCGTCGGGGGGCGCCGGCGTTGCGCGCAATTCAGGCAGTGTAAAAAACAGACACGGGTCCTCGAATTTCAACGTCCTCGTTTTCGCGCTCTCTCGAGAAGGTCAAGCGAGGCCGCGCCACGCCACTCCCAAGATGGCGGCCGCGGGCGGCGGGCTGCAGTACCGCTCTCTGCCCACACGGCGGCAGCACCGCGCCGTCCCCGCCGGCACGGCCTCGGCAGCGAACGCCCCAAAGCGTCCGCGCGGGAAAGAACGGAACAAAAAGCCTGCCTGCGACCCGACAGGAACCGAAAGAAAAAAGCTTTCCTCTTAAACTGCATTGCAACAAGGCTTGGTTTTATATTTTTCAGATTTATACTCACAGTCGGATTGGTAATGGATATTGATGGAAAATTGTATTTTTATCATTTCTTACATTTATTCCTATTAGATTTTATTACATTTTATTTTTTTATACATATCTTATTAGATTGCTTATATATTTCTATAGTTAGATTTAGATTTCTAAAAGGTTTATATTGCTTAAAAAAAAACCCTGCCTCTATCCAAGTAAAAATCTTTTAAACAAAACCCTTTATTTAAACTCCATTTAAATGTATCTCTATTTTTCGCATTTATATTCAAATGTATATTTTAAATGTAGATTGAAGTATGATGCTATCTATAGTCTCTCTCTTCCTAATACTCATTTTTATTTCTATTTTATATTTCTATATATACACCTGTAGACATTGATTATATATTTCCACATTTAGAATGATATCAAACTAAAATGTATATTCATATCTTTTCCATTAAAGCCCTGCCTCCAACCAAATAAAAACAAAAAAAGCCCTTTCTTTAAACGATTTTCGAATATTTTTATATTTTTTTCATCATTATAGTCACATTTGAACTTCTAATTTATATAGATGTATTTATAAATATATTTTATATATATATAATAAGGTAGCGAGATAGATAAATTATTTTTTAAATTCTATTTCGTACACACTGCTAATACTTATATTTACTTACCTTTGAATTTTCATATACATCTTAACGTATTTAGGATATATTTCTATACAAAGACTTCTAATTTTATTTTATTTCTAGTCATAATTTTAATAATAAAACCCCTACCTACTACCAAATCGAAAATAAAAATCCCCTTTATTCTAAATTATATTTAAATATTTCTATACTTCTATTTTTGATTTTTACAAGTACTCATCTATTCTATCACAACATATTGAGGTACTATATTTCGATATACAGTATTTATGACATGAAATGCGTTATAATAAGACACATACAGTAAAATACGCATTAGGTACTGTATTGATTCCTATTGTTTTGTAATATTCATATATCCACATGTATTAATTATACATTTCTGTATGGACATTTATGTTTATAATCGATATTTATATGCATATAAACATATAAAATACTCCATATCAAACAAGGTTATACCTAATTGTAATGGACAGCATTATTTATGTTACATGTTTAATGTATATGTTTTCCATTTACATTTAAAATTGAAGTTTCATATTCCCATTATCATGTTTATGCATGTGTTCTATTTCATCAGAGTTATAGTTAAAACACTGCAGTTATAATCGAATTCCTAAAAATAAAATGCCAAAACAAACAGCATCAAATTCTCACCAATACCGTCCAAAAAATTCAGAAAGGCTCCACCAGCCAAACAACTACCAGCAAAAAAAAACCCGCACTACACTCCTTTCACTAGCAGCTCTTATCACGTCACAAAAACGAAACAAACATTTTAAAAACCCTATAGACACCCACACAGCAAATCACAAAAACCACTCTAAAGGAAAAAAAAAAAAGCCAACTAACTTACCATACTCCAAACCACACAAGAGACTCCCAACGATTCTAAAAAAAATAATAACCAAAACTCTACCACTACTTTAACTCATAAAGAGAACCCAATGCTCTATAAAATTAACTAAAAAAACCCACCAAATAATTACAGATATAAAAATATGGGAACCACGAAGAAACAAAAAATTCACCCCCCAAATAAAATAAACACCTAAAGAGATCCACCATGGAAATGCCCATGCTCCCAAAAATAAAACCAATAAAAACAACAACCAAACACATCAAACAACAACAAAAAAAAATTAAATTAACAACAACAAAATAAGTATTCCTAACTCAAGAAACAAAAATTGCCTCAAACCATCAAAACACAAATACCACCTAGAAAGAAACACGTCGCCAAAAGAGATATGTAACCACAAACAATATCTCCCAAGTTCTCTGCAACAATGAAACATACACGGCAATCAAATAAGCCAAACGAATGAAACCCCTATAGTGTAATAAACAAGAATGCATTCATCAATATTAAAAAAAACCTCACCGATTAACTCCAGGGCACTCCCTCAAGCCCAGCAAAACAAATACTACGCCCTCGCGCTAATAAAAGCCTCCACAACCGAATTGAAAAACGACCCTCTACTCCATGCTCCGACCCATAAAAACCAGTGTAAACCTTTAGAAACGCATCCTTAAAAAACCTAAGAACCGATCAAAAATAAATCCAACAACAACACTCAACCCAAAAACAAAAACCTTGCCACGAGCACCCGAAGCAAGAACCGTAACAACCAAGAAGCGCCCGGGGCCCTTCTCCTACAGCGACGCCGATCAAAAGCCACCGATCCCAGGAGCTCCTCAGGAGCGCCTCAAAAGCAGCGCAGCGAGGGAGGCTGGAAGATGCGGAGCCGCGCTCCCGGCCCCGGGCGCAGCGCGGCTCCGGCAGGAAAGCGGCTCCTCCGGCAGGCAGAGGCGGCGCCGCGCCGGCAGACCCCCGCCCGCTGCCCCCGGCCCGGCGGGGCCGGCACCGGGCCCGGGGGGCCCCGGCGGCGCCCGAGCCCCGCGCCCGGAGCGGACGGAGCGGCGGCACCGGCCGGCACCGGCCCCGCCCGCGCCGCCTCCCCCGCCCGCCGGCCCGGCCAAAGCTCCGCTCGGCTCCGCACGGCTCGCACCGGCGCGGCTCCGGCGGGCCCGCGGCAGCCCAGCCGCGCCCAGCTCCCCTTCCGCCCCGGCCAGCCCCGGCACTGCCGGCAGGGCTCCGCGCCGGACCCTTCGCTGCCGGGCCGGGGGCAGAAGAAGCGCCCCGAATGCAGCGGCACAGCCCGACCCCCGCCCTGCCAGCGCTGCCACGGCTGCAGCTCCCTTCCTCTGAAGCCCCGACTCTGACGCCACGCTCCGGCGCTCACCTCACCCCAACAAGGGAAAAGAAACGTAGGCTTCCCTTCAATCGCGTCCTCTAGAAGAGAAGAAAAGAAGCGCCTTGCCTCAAACCATGGCAAAAGGGGGCTTTTTACCTCAGTCCAAACCCCTTAAAAGGGGGGACAACAGGACTGCCCCCTCCAATTCAACCTCAGGATGACGAAATTTCAAAGGGAAAGGGGAAAAGTCCCCGTTATAAAAGCGCACCGGCTCACCTGCTCGGCTGCTGCTTCTCGGCACAAAGGTTTGTCCCTCAGCTCCTCCTTTGAGCAATGCTTCACGTGCCCAAGTGTGTATCCAGGGGATTCCCCGGACCCTGTCCGAAGCGCCCACCGTCCTTCCAGGAGACAGCCCCGGGAGCCCCCCAAAAACTCCTCTCCTCCAGCAGCTCCGTGCAAAAGCCAGCAAAGACAAACCCTCGCCCTAAAATAACCTCCCCCCGGCAGGAGCCGCCCCTCCTCCTCATCCTCACAGCTCACACCTGGGGCTGCTCTGAGCCCTCATCATCCTCACATCAGCTCACACCTGCCGCTGTTGCCACCCTCCACCAGCGTCTCTCCATCTCCAGCACACAGCCCACTTCTCACAGACACTGATCCATTGGAAATCTGCTACGGGTGTTGTCTTTTCTTAATCCATCTGGGTACACGATTAAAGCACGTACATGCATTGATGGTCATTGAGAGAAAGCTTTCCCCTGGAGAAAACAGTCCTTTTGCTGGCACACTTTGATACACCTTCGCAAAAAGCAGAATCAGCACCAATTCCTAAGACCCCTGCCGAGGAACTCAGCCCTCCTTGGGACACCCAAAGCAGCAGACCTCGAAAAAGGAGGGGAAAAGTCAAGCTTGGAGGGGAAAAAGAGGATAGAAGTACAGCAGCCTTTAAAAATGCCTGCACGGAGCAATAGTGGGAACCAGTCACATTTCTTCCTTCCTTGCTTTCTGTGATGACATAAATAGGAAGTAAGAACACGTTAAACAAAAGGCAGAGCTAGGATTTGACAGGTCTTTATTTTGGCAGGCTGCATGGCAAACGCCTCTTCCAGGACTGCGACACGTTTTGGGGAATAGCTGAGAACGGAGGCAAAAGGTGCCGGGAGCCCTTTCTGTTCCCTTCAGCCCCTTGCTCCGCTGGTTTCAGGGCACTCGCTTGGTTCGTTCCTAGAGAAAAACGCTAGGGCATGATTTTCAAAACTACTGCCCGTCCCCAGTCAGAGTTTCCTACATTCGTGGGTACAAATGAGTGGATAGAGAGAGGGCTTCTTTCCAAATGAGTTTAGCCATAGATTCCTGTTCTTTACCAGTAGCTATAAAAACGAAACACTTGCCAGGTTTTGGTATTCTACACACACCCCTCCCTGGGAATTTTGGGGCAGCTTTGGGTCCCTCTGCGGGACGGCACCCAGCGTGACCCCCTCCCCTCATTCGCCACCCACCCGCTCCTCCACCGCAGTGTGCGTCCCTCTCCTGGGGACCTTGGGGTGCCCCAAATGCCATCAGAGCCCCGAGTCTTCAGCCCCTAACCCTGACCCCCGAAGAAGGCACAGGGCGAATCCAACTGCCCCGGACAGCAGCCCAGCACTCCCTTCCAGCCCTTCCCACACCTCCATCCCCCAGAAAGGGACTCCGCCGCAACAAGAAAGGGGGGCAGCCCCCAGAAGGCTCGAAGCTCCCGCCCCGCCTCGCTGTCGCGGGCCAGGGGCAGAAAGAGGGAGCGGCAGAGGCGGCGGGGACGCGGCACGGCCGGCACGGCACGGAGCGGGGGCCGCTCGCAGCGCGATGCCGGCGGAGCCGCAGGTCCGGCAGCGCCGGGGCGGGGTCCGAGCTGCGCGGGGGATCCGCCGAGAGCTCCGGGCCCGTGCGGGGACTCCCGCAAGGCCCGGGGGGCGCCGGGCTCCGGCCCTCGGGGCTTTATTCTCCGGCGCCCCGAGCCCCGCGGCTGCGGGGGAAAGAAGCGAAGGGGCGACGGGAAGAGAGGAGGGAGAGCGGGACATGCGAAAGGGCGGGGAGGGAGGTCGGGCTGCGGAGGAAAGCGGGCGGGGAAGGGAAAGGCCGGCAGGGCAGCAAGAGGGACGGGGCACAGAGGAGGGACAGAGGGGGAATGGAACGGAGCAGCGGGGCAGGGACAGGACAGGACAGGAAGGAGCCGGGTTTGGGGGGGACACGGAAACGGGGGAAAGAGAGGGTACACTCAGGGGAATACGGGCAGGAGGATGGAGCGGGAGAGAGAGGGACAGGAGGGGATCCTCCCGGCTCCGCCCCGGCGCCCCCCCTGCCCGGGCTGCTGCGCTCGGCAGAGCTCGGCTCCGTTCGGCTGCACTCGGCTCCTCGGCCAGCTTCGGCTACTTTCGGCCACGCTCGGCTATTTCCGGCCGCATTCGCCTCCATTCGCCTCTTCGGCAAAGCTCGGCTCGCCTCGGCTGAACTCGGCAGAGCTCGGCTCCGCTCGCCTCCTCGGCCCCTTTCGGCCGCTTTCGCCCACGCTCGCCTAGTCCCGCCCGCACCCGCCTCCATTCGCCCACTCCCACAGCTCGGCTCCCTCCGCCCGGCCCCGGCTCCCTCCGGCTCACACATTTCCTCAGGGCACCTCAGCACAGGGCACACAAACTGCAGCCCCTAAAGGCTTGCGGCTCTTTCAACACACACACTCGTAACTCAGCTCTCGGGACAGAGCTGATGGCTCCTCTAGGACAAGAATAGTTACACGTAAAAGCAATTCCCTCATTTTAAATCTCCTTTTTATTGACCCCCCCCAAAATCCCATCCACATCACAAGGAACGTGCAGCTCCGGTGACGCTATTTGTACAAAGGCCCTGGGGCAGCACACAGCCGGGATTCCACGGAAGAAAGCCCGGTTTGCATTGCAGAGGTTCTCGCTCCGGCACTGCCTGTTTGCAGCTGGGCTCCGCTCCCCTCACGGCCACATCCCCGAACGATGTGCCAGATTTCCCAGAGAGCTCCCAGTAAAACTCAGCTACAGTCACTGAGCAGAAAATCCTTTGGGCTTTAGTTCCACCCCTCACCTGTTCCGAGCGCAGGGAACGCGGGTTTTGGTCCCTCATCGCAGCAGCAGGGATGGATTAGGGTTTTGTTTTGGTTTGGTTTGTGGTTTTTTTGTGTGCGTGTGTTTGTTTTTTTTTTTTAATTAAAAAAAGGGTAATAAAAACAAACCATGTCTGACATAAATGTCCTGAAGTGCCATTCAAGCTTTTTAAACCCAAGCAAACCGTCCTAATTCCCTAGCCCAGTCTTCTATTCATACTGGCTACTTACACCCCAGTGTAGGAAGCTCTGCAGCCTTCTTCTCCTGTCCTGTATTAGACAGAGGATGGATATGAAGGGCACACACGCAGTCTTTTTGGTTCTTCAAAAAGATAAAAATGCCTGTAATAAAAATTACAGAAGTAATATTGTCTCTCAAAGTGTTCCAGAAAAGGGAAATTGGAGCTTTAACGTCCCACTGAGAGATGTTGAATAAAATCTTCCCCCTGAGTTTGCACCCAGTAATAAAATACTGATTTTTTTTTTTTTGACCAGACAAGGTAGGTCTATAGGAGAACAGCTCAGGAGGCTCTCATGGCTCACGGCAATGAGGATGGAGCAGGACAGAACGTTAAAGGTGAAGTGTCAGTCCCCTGAATTAATGCCCTGATGGAGCCAATTTTTTTGCTAAGAGACATAACAGATCCTTCCCTTTGTTCCCCAGTTTCCAAGTCACCTGTAATTCGTTACCTGCACCAACCCGCCGCAGCTAAGTGACAAATCCAGCTCCTGTGCTCCAAGCCACGTGTCCCTGACGTGAAGGGAAGTCAGGGATACAGAATCAGCTGTGGAAGAAAGAGAAGACAAAAATCAGAACAGATATTCTTCTATTTCCCCACAGGATCACCAAGCCAAGCTGCTTGCTACCTCTCCAGGACTATGTTTGAAAAGAGTTCCCTAACTCTTTTCTTAGCCTGAAATTCCGGAGTGGCTTTGCCCATGCAAAGCCAACGATCCTACTCACAAGAAGGAACAAACCAGCTTCCTGTTAAATAAAGCACTTGGAAATATGAGCTGCCAGATGCTCTCACTGACCAGCAAAAGGGATCAGCATCCAGGCCCACGTGGAGCTGGGTTTTTAAATATCACAAATAAACTTAACAAAAAATTATTCCTGACTCAAACCCACAATGCCTCAAACCATCAAAACAAAAATAGTTCTGGAATGACAGCTACACCTCTGCAGACCACAGCACAAAAATAACACTAAAGAATTTCTGACACCTTCCTTTTGAAGATGCTCTTACAGCATATTATCATAGTAAAGGGGCATTCCCTACATCTCTAACCAGAACTAGAGCTAGAGCTATCAGTTACTTTCACATACTCACATGTCTGTATGGTGGCCTTAGGAGAAGCTGGCAACATCTCTTCTGGTACCACACCTTGGAGGCTCAGATTGCGTCAAAAGCACCACTGAAACCAGCGTGCCAGGAGCTAACTGAATAATGAAAGTCATTTTCTCCATTTCTGTGACAGAAAAGCCCTCCATTTGGACAGCATTATTTGCAGCCAATTATTCTGCTACTTCCAGCAGTGCTCCAGGGAGCTGTATCACTTCTCCGCAGAGCTCAGGAGCTGTTCATTAGGTTGATCTCCTATAGTCTCCAGTTCTTCCTTTTGCTTGCACAATGTGCACCCTGCAGTGCCATATGACAGGAGCTTTGAGTGCTGTCTGTTGCTCTGTATTACCCTCATAGGACTGAGGAACCCGTCCCAGCCAGGGAAAGAACAGCTTTTGATTCTTGGATTAGGACACAAAATGCCACAGTTTATCCTAACAGTGGGAGGAATAAAGAGGAATACCTGGCATACACAGAATTCCACCTTAGGGCAAAGCCCAAGTGACACTGCCCTACAGCAGGATTTGAAAAATTCAGGGTCCATCTCTTAATAAATACATTTTGGCAAGAACCTGCACGATTCTCTTTGACATGTATTTCTCCTTTGTAATGACTCAGTGCTTGGTCTCTAGGACTTCCATATCCCTGACACACTTGCACTCGGATTACTAGCAGGAGGATCACAAACTTAGGTAGTCTCATATCTGTGCAGCATTTAAAGTCAAGGAACACTGGGCTTGGTCAGCAAGACGTCCAGTTTTACAATTTTCCATCACAGCTGCCTACACCTTTTAACATAAACTCGAAAAAGAGACAAAATTCCACCCTACCACTGTTGCAATAGGGAACTGAACTCTGATTTCAGACATTTTCCTCCTGCTTGAGCAGGGACATTGTACAAGATGACTCCACTGGTGGGTCCCTTTCAACCTTAATGATTTTGTGATTTTCAGGGTCTTCAGAGCAAGCCTGCTGAGTTTATAATGTTTTATTTAATTAAAAAAGCTGGAAGTGCAGCTCGAACCCTGAAAGTCAAAATGTGTTTATTCCTTACTTACTCATTACCCTCCAAAGTAGAGCTGCAGCTCAGCAGGCAGAGAGGGACTTCTGTGGACACTGCATTTGTCACCTGTGACTAATTTAATTCAGCAAGCTCTAAACCACAGGTCAGCCTGTTCCATTACAGCATCATCAGGGCAACTTACAAGAACTGAAGCCAACTGAGAGCCCCTTCATCCCAAAGAGGACAAATATAAGCCTTTTACTTCAGCTCAGCAGAACTCTTAGTTCATCCTAACAAGAGGTAATGCATCCCAGCAGGTGTCAGTGAACCCAACCTCTTTAAATACTCATTTAACCCTACCTCAGCTGGTAATCAAAGTCGTGGGGGTGAGGCTAGGCTGAATTTCTCTTTTCTGTCCTTCTCCAGAGTAGTCCTAGTGAAGTGGCCTTGGACTCTGTTTTCTGCAGAGCCTAAGTGCTGCTCATGAAAGCCTCTAGGAGATTTTTCTCCTGCTGCTGCTAGAGCTGTGACTTTGAAGAACTCACTCCTAAGAGCTGGAAATGTAAAAGCCAATTGGATGTGCTGGGCTGCAGTGCCCCAGCGCCCCAGGACAGGCAGTGCCCCTCACCGTGCCTGTGAGAAGGTGAAGCCAACCCACGCCAGGTGCCTGTGCTGGACAAGTGGGAACACTGAAGCCAAGGCTGCTTCCTTCTTGAGGCTTTCTGAGGTGGCTGCTAGGAGAATTTCTCTTAGGCAGTCACTCTCTCGAACCCAGTCTCTCAATAACCTTCTGACACAAATAGAGGAGGATTTTTGTTCGCTATCTCCATGTGTGCAAGGTAGGAAAAGTTAATTAATTGCCAGCATACCAGAGGATTCCGCCAGAGGAATCCTCTATACCAAGGCCTTCCATCAGAGCAGAAGGCACTAACCACGCAAAACCTCCAGCGGGAAGGATCCTAGCAGTCCTCTTCTTTCCTCCTTTGCAAGAAACTGTGCTTAAACATTCCCCAGTAATTAAATATGCTTATGACTCTTAAAACATTTAAAGTTCCTTGAGGGAAGAAGGTGTGTGGAGGCACTATATGATCCACTGTGTTTCTTACGTTTGGGGTTATGTTATATATTCTTACGTAATGGTTTGAAACTTATCTTTATCCCTGCACCGTGTCCTTAGAACAAGGCTGTGAACACTCTTTTTCTCCAAATACAAGAATAATTGAGGAAACAGAACAGTGTTTGTCAGAAATAATGAGGGCAGAGACTGAGGGTGCCAGCATGCTGACTTGTACCACCTTAGGACACTTTTGGAAGTCATCACTCCTGTAATATACTGGATCCAATTTCAGCAAGAGCTCCACTCTCTCCTGTGGTTTCCACAGGGCCAAAAAAGGCAAGAGCTCCTTGAGACTGAGGGCTCCTCATGCCCTCCAGCAAGGAGAGGGTGGGCAAAGACCCATCGGTAGGAAACAGATGATCCTCAGACTGAGCAAGTTGCTAACATCCTCTTGAATGTGCTGTGGAATTGTGCAGGCATTGCCATGGCCAGGGAGAGAGCAAATGGATGCTCTGATAATCTGCAACCTAAATTTAGCTGCAATTCCAGAGGGACAGTCTGATAGCCTGTTCCTAAGACATTTCATTTCCTGGACCTCAAAGATCCCCTCAGCCACTGCAGCTGCATTCTCTGAGGGTATATCGTGCGTTTCAGGCAGTTGGTGTTGGGTCCCTCCTCACTGATTCTGCCCCACATCTTGTGTTCCCAGGCTGAGGTGGGAGACTTGAGTGTAGAAGCAATTATTTATCTCTGCCTAAGAGAGACTTCTGAGTATGATCTAGCTTAAATGCCTGCTTGTAGGGCAGGCTGCACAGCTGAACTTGCCAAACACGGAGAAGCTAAACAGGCACCAAACCCTTGGCTTATTTCTGGGGGAGGCCCTCAGATGGCTTCTGAGCTTCTCCAATCTACGCTCTACAGGGAGTCTGCACATCTCTCCAGCAATTGAAATCTTGAGCAGGGAAGCAGGCTGGTAGCAAAAGACTGAGCTAACACATAGCGAGGCCAAAGGAAACCGAGTGTCAGAAGCACAGCTTTGAGTCCAGAAACACAATCAAAGCCCGGGGAAGAGTGTGGCAAATGCTGGGGTCAGCAGTGCAAGTACAGGGCAAGGCTGGACGGTCCCTGAGCAAAGCACCAGGCACTGCCCAGACCAAACCAAAGACCAGAGTCTAAGCAGGAATACAGGGAGATTTCCAGGAGCTCTGCTGGGCTGGGATAGGCTCCCATGGTAAGCTGAGAGGATGGAGACTCGGCCCCCAAGCTACAGCCACTGGGACAACTCTCCATCACGGGGCCAGGGAACTGTGCAGGGCACAGACTCACCTCATCCCCAGCACTGCTGTCCCCGGAGAGCCCGCTGGCTCTCTGCTCCTGAGAAACACTCTCTTCTCGCAAAAATCCAACTCCCTCACCACCTGCATCTGCTTCTTCTTCAGTATTGCCCGCAACCTTCATTTCTGCTCTCTCAAAGCACTGTTCATCTCCACCTCTTTTTCATCACAACATCTTTCAGTTGACACCTTTGAAGTGAAGAGGCCGCTGAATTCTACCATTACAGAGTAAAACCACTCAGTATTGACACAGCCAGCTATTAGTTTTAATCCTCAGTTCTGCATTCCAAGGGATACTTTTGAAAACACACTGAAAACTCATAAAAATACGTGGCATTCACTGGAGCCAGGGCTCACTTCTGCACTGTGCCTTGGCACAAACACGCTCCATCACCTGTGACATCTCTCCTGCATTGACCATTGTTCAAAGCTTTCCTGCAGGGGCCTGACGGAGCAACAGGAGCTTGCTGAGCTTCTGTCAGGGCAGGAGCATAACAGGGTGCAGATCCTGTCCTGACCCCACCAAAGAGGGGTTTTTCCTGCATTCCTTCCTGCTGTGACACTCAATGACAAACATCCTCTGGGCCTCTATGTTATCAAATACAAGTACATGCCAACGTTTAGCGAGGACAATTTCAGCTTTCCCAATCTAAACTTTCCATATGATGCAATGACACTGTCACTTATTTACTGAGAACCCCAGCCCACGTAGCCTAGAGAAGTGTCTGTTGGCTCAGAGCAAGCTTTAGGAGCCTGGAAGAAGTTTGTTTTGGTTTAGATGCCAGGCCCAAGACTGCATTTGAACTCCTGTCTCCCCACCAGAGGTTTCTAACCCATCCCCCGTGTCACATGTGCAACACCAAATTCAGCAGAAAAGCACTTCTGGGAGCAGCTTAGGAATGGAGGAAAGTATAGTTATTATAAATGTTTCATGTATCTGTATGTAAAGATAGATAAATAGATAGCTAAATATGTACAGACATCTGTACACCCACCTACACCGGTATCTATATGAAGTCCTTTTTAGACCCTTCCCCAAATTTCTAAGTGATTGGTGCTTATAGAGGCAAACAAAATGAACTTTTAAGTTAAGCCAACTTGGGTGGCTATTTGTGTCACAACAGTCTCTGAAAAAATGATGACAGCACTTAAAAGTCACCAATAGTAATAATAATAATAATAACAACAGTAATAAAGTATTTTGCTGCTATTTTGGCAGCTTATGCTGCTTCTTGTACTTACTGCTCAATGCCTTGCTATTTCAGTAATTCACTGTGAAGCAATAAAGCAAAAGCCTTAAGGCTGGCTGCTTAGCTTACAAGAAGCTCTGTTACAATTTGGAGAAAAAATAAAACTTGGAGCATTATCAGTAAAACAGAGATTCTACCCATACCCATTAAAAATGCAGTATTTGCTCTGCAGACCTGCAAAAACTTACTTTAAAAGGTTAACTGCGACCTTTCACAAACCCAGGCTCATTTTAGCAGAAGAGTTTCCTGCTTCTCTGTGACTGTGAGATGTATCTATTAAGTTCCTTTCAAAGGCCCTGCCTGACCTATTCATATTGCAATTGAGAGCCAAAATAGCTCAATATCAAATATCTGCAAGCACCTTAGTACTTTTGGAAGAGTGGAACTGCTCGATCAAATCCTCACGCTGACCACACTGTTTCAAAATGCAACAATTAATTATGTCATTATGTCTCCATTTGGAAAGGATTATAATGTAAAATTAAGACAAGAGCCTGCCCTACTCTGAAGGCATGGGGACAATGGGGATTTGAGTCCCCAGTATGTAACTACTGTTGCAAATGGAAGACATCTATCAAGAACAGAGACGTGCGTTTCTGCACGAGATACAGTGCCCAAGTCCCAGACTTCATTAACCTTAATTAAATGGTCTTGAAACCAAAATTTTTCCGTAGCAGTTTGACTGCATTAAAAGGTCCCTCTCTGTAAATGGTTTTGATACGTAAACATGCAAGCACTCCCAGAAGGGCCACATCCTTAAGGACTGCTACTATATATTTACTTTATGAAGACACTGCCCCATCTGCTGGGTCAGCCACGCACACGGCCCCACTGCTACGCTTGAGTGTGGCACTGGAATAAAACTTTTCTTGTGTTTAGGAACAAAACCCCGTCAGTCAAATGCACAATCATTCCAGCAGCAAGTAGGGATGCACCAAACTGCTCGGGTTTCCATCCCTGTTTATTCTGGAAACTGACCACAAACTCCTACGGAGATTTTGAAGGGCACAAGGGCTTCTTGTGAAAGCACAAAGGAAAGAATAAATGACTAAACTGGTATGTTCAGAAGAATCGGTGGGAGGTTTGTACCTAAGCACATAAGGCCACAGCCTCCTTTTTCAACATGTACAATCGTAGAATCAGAGAATGGTTTGGGTTGGAAGGGACCCCAAAGCTTTTCTCATCCCATCCCCTGCAGGGACACCTTCCACTAGAGCAGGTTGTTCCAAACCCCATCCAACCTGGCCTTGGACAATTCCACGGGTGGGGCTGCCTCAGCTTCTCTGGGCAACCTCTGCTAGGGCCTCGCCACCGTAACAGGGACGAATTTCTTCTGTATATAGGATTTCTTTAAGCTTTAAAGTCCTAAAGCAGAGGCCACCTCAGGCAGGCATTCACGGATGTAAAGGGTCCTTCTCAAAGGTAACTGTAAAACATGTTCAATGTTCATAAACCTTTCATATGCTGCCCACCAATTACGGAGTGCTTTGAAGAATTTTTAATGAACGTAAATTTTAACCAAAAATACTGCAAAGCCATTATTAATACTGTACGTAGGCACAGGGTACCAGACTTGTAAAGCTGCCAGAAACCTAAACTCTTCTGATAAGATTTGCCACATTTTTTTCTTTAAATAAATACATTTTAAAAAAATCATCAAATGTCCCTGCTTTATTTCACCACGGCAACGAAATAAGCACAGTCTCAAGTCTGTGCTTCTGTTCCCTATTACATTAATTTCTCCCACCCTGTTTCTCCCTCAAAGCAGTGAACGTGCAGGCAAGTAATCCTGCCATTGCTCCAGCTCCATGGAGGATACAAACCTGCCTGCAGCCTCTGCCCCTCTGCTACTAGGCAGTCACTGCTGCGCCCAGGCTCTTTATTCAGCGTTGTAACAGAAACACTTTCATTTTTTTCTCTTAAAAAGACACCTAACATTTCACCAGATGGTATCAGCACTTCCAAGTGCCTGTAAACCAGACTCCCCAAGCCCAGCCCATTAGCAGCTGCTCTGTGAGTGGCAAAGGAATCCAGAAATTAATCGCCTACCTTACACCGCTTCTCACCTGGTCTTGGCTACTTCCTTTCCTCAGGCTCTGGCAAGAAACCCAGACATGAAGCAATTCCCCAACCACAGTGACAGCCATGAAATGCTATTTAGGCTGCTGACAGTTTGGCCCGTATCATTGGGCAGTCTGACTGAATTAGGATAGAGAATTTTAGGCACACATTAAAAAGTATCTCTAGTGTCTAAAGGTACTCTAAAAGCTGGATGCAATGGAGGAACTACTTCCTGAAACTTGTGGATGTGCTAAATCAATGACTGGTCATTGATTAAATGCTGGAGCACTCACCTTGAGCATTAACACCTCAGCTGATCAGCATGTGCACATGAGTACGTATCGGTGCAAAGGATTGTCTTCTGCTTCAACCGACAAACTGCTGGATAGCTTTTAAAGGAAAAAAAAAAAAAAAACAACCAAAATAAATAAAATCTGTATTCCTCCAGACCCAGGGGAACAAACAAACCAGATCTTCCGGACCCAAGCCCCAAGCCCTGCCAGTAACAGACACAGCACTAAGGGATGCACAGCACGGCTGGGTGCTTAGGTTACCAACTTCTGAACTCAGGAAAGAAAGGAGGAAAAGGCAAACTTCTGGATTATTTAACAAATTAACTTCAGCTACGATCACTCTTGGTAACTTAATGGAACAGAGGAGCAAAGTCCTCTGCCCAGAGACAAGAAGTGACTGTGTATGGCTCAGCTCACGGCCACATAACACACTCTGACCTCAGTCTGCTGGAGCATCCTCCATATGGGGACAGCAGGGGCAACCTGGATGGCTGGACTCACCCTTGACTACCAGCAAAATGCTGAAACAGTCCTGACCTGGTGCTGTGAGAAAGGAAACACTGCCAGGAAGCATTGACAGGATCAGTTCTGAAAGCAAAGCGAGGTCCTGGCCTCATGCATTGCCCTGTTTTAACCACACAGGCAAACAGCTAAGAAATGTAACTATTTTCTGCTTAAAAGCCGCAAATTCCTTGGAGAAAAGGAAAACTCAATCTGACAAAAAGAAACACTCAGGCAATGGTGATAATCTGGCACATACTGGATAACAAACATTGCCCAAAAGCTGCCAGAGAAAACGGAAATTAAAAGTCACAAGGCAGATGCAGAATAATATCTGTTGTGAAAATACATTATTCAGCCAACACTGGTGGCGGAGACTTTTGGTGCAGTGCAATCTGCACACCCTGGTGACCACATATGCAGCAAGATGTGCTGCTTGGCATAGCCAAAGAGAGAGCAGCAGCCTTGCTTGGGAGGCATTTGGGAACCAGTGCCCTTACAGGTCAAAACTACTTGTTATGCCACTCTCACTGCATCGCAGCCTTCTGGAACCTGAGTAACACAGACCAGCCCTGCCACGGGGCATGCAAGAAATCATATGGGGACAAGCTGCAGACAAATGGGCTACTAGTCCTTGCCACATGCATCACCAATGGCACAGCATATGCTCCCGGTTACACTGTGGGTCACATTCTGGATGGAGATCTGCAGTCCTCCATCTGCCTTTGAAGAGACAGATGCACACGCTGTACAGCCAATCATCAACTATTGCCCAATTCCATCTTTACTGCACAAGGGCTTTAGCAGACCTGCATTAACTTCATACTGCCTGGACGTCTGCTCTCATGTGTTCAGAGGAGAAACAAGAGAAATGTCTCACTGCTTGTTCCAAGGCTTTCTTCTCTTCACCTAAACAAGGCTGATGAGTGATACAGAAGGAATGAGGGAAGTATTTTTTTCTTGGAGCCCAGCAATCAACCGACAAGACAACAAGGAAGCCTCTAGGGGACTTCTGACCACTCAGGTCATTGATATATTATTATTTTAACAGTCATAAAATCACTTTTGTGATATTTCTCTCCTTGTTTCTTGCCATTCCCTGTTTGTCCATCCAGATACATCTACTCTCATGTATCAGGCTGCACAATCTGTAGTGCAGAGACCATGCCTTCACTGTGTTTATGCAGTGCTCATGCAAGAAGACTCTTGTCTAGCAATGAAGGAGGCTTAGGGGTATCTGGTGTCCAGTAGCACAAGCAGCTGACAGTTCTGAGTTCTTCCTCAAGCAAAATTTCATCTGTTTTATGCAATAGCCACTCCAAGTACAACCGCATTTTGCAAAGCACTTTTCTGACAGATTTCAGCCAGGCTAAATGATGGCTCTTCCTCTTGTCAGAGGAAGTACCCTTGCTTTTTGCTTTGACTGTGGATCAGAAAAGCATCAAAGCACAAGGCTCTGCCTAATGACTTCAAACCAGAGGCCTCTGGAGCCACTCTCAAGAGCACGTTCCCTCTCTGGGTACCTGCCACAGCTTCCACCCTCTTCTTGGTGGATGGCCATTCTCAGCCAAAGCACAGCCATGGCCAGCCACTTTGGGATCATGCCAAAGCCACAACTGGGGGCACTGGGCAGAGCTGCCCACACAGCTGGCACAATCTGGCACATCACCGTACCCGTGTGCTACACAAGTTTTGCTGCCACTGCCGTGTAGCTCACTGGTAACAGAAGATTCACAACAGATAATGGTTTAAATCAAATAATGTGATCCGAGCCCTGCTCTACTAACACCATTATCTCTTTACCTTTCCATTGCTTGCAATAATCAGGTAGCGGCAAGTTAATGAATTTCACAGCACGCGTCACATAGCACCTTGTTACATAGCTGTTTCTTCTGCATCTGCAACAAAATGAAGGGTAAGACTGTGAAATTACTGACAGAAGGCAAGTAACAGTGTCTACTGACCACGGGAGAAAAGATGCCTCCAAGAGACTCATTCCATCATTCCCCTCTCTTTGGCAAATTACAAGAAATTAGCCCTTTTTATTTCTGGAAGAAATACACCACAGAGCAGTTGTGCCACCAGTGCACTGTCACCACGCTGCACCCGTGGGCAGCTGATTCTGCACTGGAAACCAGAGAGCAGGAGAGCAGAAGCCTGGGGATGGGGGCTTGGTGGTACGCCAGAGAAGGCAGCTCCATACCTTTCACAATTCTTTCCCTTCTCAGTGCACCTGCGGCAGAGAAGGCCAAAGCTAAGACATTTTATATACATTTTTTTGATCACCCTGTTAGCTTAAGCGGAAACTTAAGTCTTCCCAGAACAATAAAATTATATAGCATGCAGAGAGAAACGGGCAAGCACCAGAAGCCCAGGGATCACTCCCAAGGGAAAACTAAATTCAGTTAGGGATGAAAAGAGCCAGAAGGTAACATGAGGGAAGGTAACAGGACCTCGCAGCCAGCAAGAGGATGGGAGAAGAAGCTGTGCTATCAGCAAGTACCAGTGCTGCAAATGCAGGGAGCGCCATGCAGCCCCGTCTCCGCCAGGAAAGGCTCATGGAACAGAAGAATGAGCACACGGGCTGCCTCTCAATCTCCTGGCAGGAAGCTTCTCTACTCCCCTTGTGCCTGGACACAAAGCTTTGGGCAGTAAAGAAGGGAGAGGCACGGTGGCACCCGTTCAGGGACGAGCCAAGCTACGGCACACCCTGCCCTGGTTCAGTGCTGGGAACCGACGGTGATCTGGCTACAAAAACCACAGGAAAGATCGTGTTTGACCCCGTGCAGCTTTTCTCTTAGAAATCACTTTAGACACTCTTCTTGTGACTAGCGCTCAGCGAATCCTACCAGGACACAATGGGACGTGCTGCAGCAGCAACCCTGACCATGGCATGGCTGTCCCTGCTACCTGCACGGACACAGCTCGGCCACAGAGAGAAAATCCTTTGTGCCAGGAATGTTTACCAGTGCCAGGTGCTGGTAAGCACTGCTCAGGGTGCTGCTGGCACTTGGGATGGCTCAAAGCTCCATGGTTTGTGGCAACAGCCAAAAAGCACGTGCCACCTCCTGAGGACCTCCACCTGCAGTATCCTGGGCTATTCAAAACCCACTATTCCCTTGTGCCTTTGTCTACCTGGAGTCATTCAGGGAAATGAAAATACACTAACTGAATTAAGAAATCTGTTAAAAGACATTTGTCTTAGGCCTCTGATGGAGAATTGAAGCACCATCAATTGCCTTCCTTCCTGCTCCTTTAATTTGCAGAATGAGTGTCCATACAGACTTCTAATGAGGTTTAGTTCTTCTTCCTGAAAAGGTAGCTTAGTTTAACTTTCTTCTATTCCTCCTCTAGACAACTTATGAATTACAGTATTAAAGCACCCTGACTCAAAGGATTCTTGCACTGTGGGAACACTTCCTGCTCAGAGTTTTTCAACAGTTAAAATCTCTGTGCTATCTTTTATGCCAGATTTAGTCAACTAGCCCAAATGGGTCCACAAAAGACATCTGTATGGATGAATGCAATTAAAATCTTCTCCTTCTCCTACTTTCACTCCATTGCTGGAAATGACACAAAACATAAGAAAAAACCCAGTACCTGTTCCATTTTCAGACTGAAGCAACAGCATATTCCTGGCTGCTAATGCAGCAGGGGCAACAGCACTGCAGGGAACTGTTTGGATAATCACATCCTCATTTAAAGAGAACCCAACTTCTTGATCTAAACCATCACTGCCCTCCATCAGAACAGCCAGCATATCCACGAAATCTAATAAGTGAAGGGAAAAACGTAAGCAGAGGATCCAGACTAACTGGGAAAACAACAGAGGTAGAATGCAACATTCCAGGAACACAAGGTATCTTTCTAGATTCCCCCCCCAAAAAAACCCAAAACAAAACAAAACCGAAGATAAAACCAACCAACCAAACAACAACAAAAAAACACCAACAAAAAAAACCCCCTTAAATTAGTAACAACAAGATAAATGTTTCTACCTCAATAAACCCATAACGCCTCGAACCATTCCAGGGAGGGCGGCAGGAGGGGCGGGCAGAGCCAGGGCCCCGCTCCGCCGCCCCGGCGGCATTTTCCGGCACGCGGCCGCTCCCGGCGTCTGGAGAGGGGCGCGGGGCCGGGAAAGGCGGCGCAGCCCTGCTCCGATGCCGCTCGGCCGCGGCCCGGGAGCGCTGCGACCGCGCCTCCGCCGCCCGCCGGCACCGGCCCCGGCCGCCCTCGGCCCGCGGAGCCGCCTCCAGCCCTCCCCTCACTCACAGACACCGCCCCGCTCGCCGCTCGCTCCCGCCCCTCGCCCCTCCCGCCGCTTCGGCCGGGCTCCGGCTGGGGGGCTGCAGTACCGCCCTGTGCCCACAAGGCGGCAGCACTTGTCCAGAGGGTCCGCGACACGATGGCGGCCCGTGGGGACCTTGACGGAGAGAGGCGTTTTTCGCCCATGCCTGTCGGCTCCCGCCAAAAACCCGCACGCTCGCGGTGCTGCTGACCCCACAGCCCGTGTGCACGGCACCAGAACCGCCGCGGAAAATCCCGTCGGGGGGCGCCGGCGTTGCGCGCAATTCAGGCAGTGTAAAAAACAGACACGGGTCCTCGAATTTCAACGTCCTCGTTTTCGCGCCCTCTCGAGAAGGTCAAGCGAGGCCGCGCCACGCCACTCCCAAGATGGCGGCCGCGGGCGGCGGGCTGCAGTACCGCTCTCTGCCCACACGGCGGCAGCACCGCGCCGTCCCCGCCGGCACGGCCTCGGCAGCGAACGCCCCAAAGCGTCCGCGCGGGAAAGAACGGAACAAAAAGCCTGCCTGCGACCCGATAGGAACCGAAAGAAAAAAGCTTTCCTCCTAAACTGCATTGCAACAAGGCTTGGTTTTATATTTTTCAGATTTATACTCACAGTCGGATTGGTAATGGATATTGACGTATAATCGTATTTTTTAAATTTCTTAACATTTATTCCTATTCTAATTTTTATTTCACTTTTATGTTTTTATATATACACCTGTAGACATTGATTATATATTTCCATATTTAGAATGATATCAAACTAAAATGTATATTCATATCTTTTCCATTAAAGCCCTGCCTCCAACCAAATAAAAACAAAAAAAGCCCTTTCTTTAAACGATTTTCGAATATTTTTATATTTTTTTCATCATTATAGTCACATTTGAACTTCTACTTTATATAGATGTATTTATAAATATATTTTATATATATATATAATAAGGTAGCGAGATAGATAAATTATTTTTTAAATTCTATTTTGTACACACTGCTAATACTTATATTTACTTACCTTTAAATTTTCATATAGATCTTAACGTATTTAGGATATATTTCTATACAAAGACTTCTAATTTTATTTTATTTCTAGTCATAATTTTAATAATAAAACCCCTACCTACTACCAAATCGAAAATAAAAATCCCCTTTATTCTAAATTATATTTAAATATTTCTATACTTCTATTTTTGATTTTTACAAGTACTCATCTATTCTATCACAACATATTGAGGTACTATATTTCGATATACAGTATTTATGACATGAAATGCGTTATAATAAGACACATACAGTAAAATACGCATTAGGTACTGTATTGATTCCTATTGTTTTGTAATATTCATATATCCACATGTATTAATTATACATTTCTGTATGGACATTTATGTTTATAATCGATATTTATATGCATATAAACATATAAAATACTCCATATCAAACAAGGTTATACCTAATTGTAATGGACAGCATTATTTATGTTACATGTTTAATGTATATGTTTTCCATTTACATTTAAAATTGAAGTTTCATATTCCCATTATCATGTTTATGCATGTGTTCTATTTCATTAGAGTTATAGTTAAAACACTGCAGTTATAATCGAATTCCTAAAAATAAAATGCCAAAACAAACAGCATCAAATTCCCACCAGTACCGTCCAAAAAATTCAGAAAGGCTCCACCAGCCAAACAACTACCAGCAAAAAAAAACCCGCACTACACTCCTTTCACTAGCAGCTCTTATCACGTCACAAAAACGAAACAAACATTTTAAAAACCCTATAGAAACCCACACAGCAAATCACAAAAACCACTCTAAAGGAAAAAAAAAAAAAGCCAACTAACTTACCATACTCCAAACCATACAAGAGACTCCCAACGATTCTAAAAAAAATAATAACCAAAACTCTACCACTACGCTAACTCATAAAGAGAACCCAATGCTCTATAAAATTAACTAAAAAAACCCACCAAATAATTACAGATATAAAAATATGGGAACCACGAAGAAACAAAAAATTCACCCCCCAAATAAAATAAACACCTAAAGAGATCCACCATGGAAATGCCCATGCTCCCAAAAATAAAACCAATAAAAACAACAACCAAACACATCAAACAACAACAACAAAAAAATTAAATTAACAACAACAAAATAAGTATTCCTAACTCAAGAAACAAAAATTGCCTCAAACCATCAAAACACAAATACCACCTAGAAAGAAACACGTCGCCAAAAGAGATATGTAACCACAAACAATATCTCCCAAGTTCTCTGCAACAATGAAACATACACGGCAATCAAATAAGCCAAACGAATGAAACCCCTATAGTGTAATAAACAAGAATGCATTCATCAATATTAAAAAAAACCTCACCGATTAACTCCAGGGCACTCCCTCAAGCCCAGCAAAACAAATACTACGCCCTCGCGCTAATAAAAGCCTCCACAACCGAATTGAAAAACGACCCTCTACTCCATGCTCCGACCCATAAAAATCAGTGTAAACCTTTAGAAACGCATCCTTAAAAAACCTAAGAACCGATCAAAAATAAATCCAACAACAACACTCAACCCAAAAACAAAAACCTTGCCATGAGCAGCCGAAGCAAGAACGGTAACAACCAAGAAGCGCCCGGGGCCCTTCTCCTACAGCGACGCCGATCAAAAGCCACCGATCCCAGGAGCTCCTCAAGAGCGCCTCAAAAGCAGCGCAGCGAGGGAGGCTGGAAGATGCGGAGCCGCGCTCCCGGCCCCGGGCGCAGCGCGGCTCCGGCAGGAAAGCGGCTCCTCCGGCAGGCAGAGGCGGCGCCGCGCCGGCAGACCCCCGCCCGCTGCCCCCGGCCCGGCGGGGCCGGCACCGGGCCCGGGGGGCCCCGGCGGCGCCCGAGCCCCGCGCCCGGAGCGGACGGAGCGGCGGCACCGGCCGGCACCGGCCCCGCCCGCGCCGCCTCCCCCGCCCGCCGGCCCGGCCAAAGCTCCGCTCGGCTCCGCACGGCTCGCACCGGCGCGGCTCCGGCGGGCCCGCGGCAGCCCAGCCGCGCCCAGCTCCCCTTCCGCCCCGGCCAGCCCCGGCACTGCCGGCAGGGCTCCGCGCCGCACCCTTCGCTGCCGGGCCGGGGGCAGAAGAAGCGCCCCGAATGCAGCGGCACAGCCCGACCCCCGCCCTGCCAGCGCTGCCACGGCTGCAGCTCCCTTCCTCTGAAGCCCCGACTCTGACGCCACGCTCCGGCGCTCACCTCACCCCAACAAGGGAAAAGAAACGTAGGCTTCCCTTCAATCGCGTCCTCTAGAAGAGAAGAAAAGAAGCGCCTTGCCTCAAACCATGGCAAAAGGGGGCTTTTTACCTCAGTCCAAACCCCTTAAAAGGGGGGACAACAGGACTGCCCCCTCCAATTCAACCTCAGGATGACGAAATTTCAAAGGGAAAGGGGAAAAGTCCCCGTTATAAAAGCACACCGGCTCACCTGCTCGGCTGCTGCTTCTCGGCACAAAGGTTTGTCCCTCAGCTCCTCCTTTGAGCAATGCTTCAGGTGCCCAAGTGTGTATCCAGGGGATTCCCCGGACCCTGTCCGAAGCGCCCACCGTCCTTCCAGGAGACAGCCCCGGGAGCCCCCCAAAAACTCCTCTCCTCCAGCAGCTCCGTGCAAAAGCCAGCAAAGACAAACCCTCGCCCTAAAATAACCTCCCCCCGGCAGGAGCCGCCCCTCCTCCTCATCCTCACAGCTCACACCTGGGGCTGCTCTGAGCCCTCATCATCCTCACATCAGCTCACACCTGCCGCTGTTGCCACCCTCCAACAGCGTCTCTCCATCTCCAGCACACAGCCCACTTCTCACAGACACTGATCCATTGGAAATCTGCTACGGGTGTTGTCTTTTCTTAATCCATCTGGGTACACGATTAAAGCACGTACATGCATTGATGGTCATTGAGAGAAAGCTTTCCCCTGGAGAAAACAGTCCTTTTGCTGGCACACTTTGATACACCTTCGCAAAAAGCAGAATCAGCACCAATTCCTAAGACCCCTGCCGAGGAACTCAGCCCTCCTTGGGACACCCAAAGCAGCAGACCTCGAAAAAGGAGGGGAAAAGTCAAGCTTGGAGGGGAAAAAGAGGATAGAAGTACAGCAGCCTTTAAAAATGCCTGCACGGAGCAATAGTGGGAACCAGTCACATTTCTTCCTTCCTTGCTTTCTGTGATGACATAAATAGGAAGTAAGAACACGTTAAACAAAAGGCAGAGCTAGGATTTGACAGGTCTTTATTTTGGCAGGCTGCATGGCAAACGCCTCTTCCAGGACTGCGACACGTTTTGGGGAATAGCTGAGAACGGAGGCAAAAGGTGCCGGGAGCCCTTTCTGTTCCCTTCAGCCCCTTGCTCCGCTGGTTTCAGGGCACTCGCTTGGTTCGTTCCTAGAGAAAAACGCTAGGGCATGATTTTCAAAACTACTGCCCGTCCCCAGTCAGAGTTTCCTACATTCGTGGGTACAAATGAGTGGATAGAGAGAGGGCTTCTTTCCAAATGAGTTTAGCCATAGATTCCTGTTTTTTACCAATAGCTATAAAAACGAAACACTTGCCAGGTTTTGGTATTCTACACACACCCCTCCCTGGGAATTTTGGGGCAGCTTTGGGTCCCTCTGCGGGACGGCACCCAGCGTGACTCCCTCCCCTCATTCGCCACCCACCCGCTCTTTTCTTTTTAGTGGTTTTTGTGATTTGCTGTGTGGGTTTCTATCTGTCTTTTTTAAAATGTTTGTTTCGTTTTTGTGACGTGATAAGAGCTGCTAGTAAAAGGAGTGTAGTGCGGGTTTTTTTGCTGGTAGTTGGCTGGCTGGTGGAGCCTTTCTGAATTTGTTGGACGGTACTGGTGGGA
Organism: Lonchura striata; assembly: GCF_050655825.1. Taxonomy (NCBI): domain Eukaryota; kingdom Metazoa; phylum Chordata; class Aves; order Passeriformes; family Estrildidae; genus Lonchura; species Lonchura striata. Next base: position 556,087 of record NC_140703.1, read on the forward strand.
ATTTGATGCTGTTTGTTTTGGCATTTTATTTTTAGGAATTCGATTATAACTGCAGTGTTTTAACTAGAACTCTAATGAAACAAAACAAATGCATAAACATGAAAATGGGAATATAAAACTTCAATTTTAAATATAAACGGCAAACCTATAAATTAAACATGTAACATAAATAATGCTATCCATTACTATTAGGTATTATATTGTTTGCTGTAGAGCATTTTTTATGTTTATATAATATAAATATCCATCTAGAAATGTATAATTAATATGTGTGGATATATGAATACTACAAAACAATAGGAATCAATACAGTACGTAATGCGTATTTTACTGTATGTGTCTTATTATAACACATTACGTGTCATAAATATTATATATCGAAATATAGTACCTCAATATGTTGTGATAGATAAGTACTTGTAAAAATCAAAAATAGAAATATAGAAATAATTAAATATAGTTTAGAATAAAGGGGATTTTTATTTTCTATTTGGTAGTAGGTAGGGGTTTTATTATAAAAATTATACTATACAAAGCAGTTAAAAGTAAGTTGTACCATATCGAAATACTTGTGCTGCAAAAAGCTGATCTATGAATGTGAACGTCAATATTATTGTCCCCTCTATAGCATCCGACGACTGTGTCGGGAGAAAGAGGGTGAGCAGCGGGCTCGCAACAGGCGGAGGGCGGGCAGGGGGACGCGGGCACTTCACTGTTTTTGCGCGCCCTCCCCACTCCCCGCCACCGAGCCGCCTCCCCGCCGCGTCGCCGCCGCTCCCCGATCCGAGCTGCTAGCGCGGAGTCCGCCTTTGCCGCCCGGAACCAATGCCGGGCTGCGCCTCTCCCCTGCCCCGAGTGCCGACGGGCGGCTGCAGTTCGGGCTCTGCGGGGCCCTTTTCGCCGGGAGCCGGGCACGAGCACGGGCCGAGAAGGGGACAGGGGGTCTCCGAGCGGGACCCGGGGCGCCCGCGGGCCCTTCGAGCAGCGCGGGCTCCGCCCCATGCTGCCACGGGCCCGGCCGCGCAGCTCCCGAGCCCCGCCAATCCCGGCCCGCCTTTCTCCGCCCTGTCCAATCCCGGCCGCCCTTCCAATCCGGGCGCGGTTCCTGCGATTTCGGCCCGCTCAGTCGCGGCCCGACTCCTCAGCCTGGCCCCGCTCCCCCGTGCGCTTGAGGCGCCGCTCCCGGCGCCGCTTTGGGAGCCGGCGGAGCGCTATCCCTGCTGCCGCAACCTCGGCAGGCGCTGGGGCCGGGAAGGGCGGGCGGGAGCTCCCCGTCAGGCGCCGGCCGGGATTTCTCCCAGGGAAACGGGCTGACGGCGGGGAGCGGGCGGACCCGGCCCCTGCAATGGCGGCGGCGGGAGCGGCGCGTGAGGGGAGCGCGGGGTGGTCGCGAGCCGAGCGCGGCGGGAATGGGCGGGCTCGGATTGGTGGGGCCGGCGCTGCCTCGGGTTGTGATTGGCTGGCTGGCCCGGCTCTGAGGCATAAGTAGCGTGCGTGGGGGAGGTGGGGGCGTCAGTTCGGCGGCGGGGCTGGAGGCGACGGGAGCTGCGGAAGCGCGTTCCGAGGAGGAGCGCCGCTGCGCCGGGACGGGTCCCCCCCTCCACCCCGCGCCCCTCCCCCGGACCCCCTCCTCCGGAGGGGGCCCTTCCTATCCCCCCCCCCCCACCCTCCTCCCCCGGGACCCCCTCCTAATGAGGGGGCCCTTCCTAACCCCCCCACCCTCCTCCCCCCAGGACCCCCTCCCGACCCCCAGCCCGACCCCCAGTGTGATGTCGGGAAAGCCGCACCCCGGCAGTGTCGGGCCGTGTATTAGACTGCAATGGGGGGACCCGCAGAGCGGCTCCGGCCCCGTGTGGGGACCCCAGCGAGGGCGGGGGGCGCCGGCTCCGGCCCTCTGGGCTTTATTCTGCGGCGCCCCGAGCCCCGCGGCTGCGAGGAAAGAAGGAAAAAGGGACGGGAAGAGAGGAGGCAGAGCGGGGCATGCGGGAAGGTGGGGAGGGAGGTCGGGCTGCGGAGGAAAGCGGGCGGGGAAGGGAAAGGCCGGCAGGGGGAAAGAGGGACGGGACAGAGGAGGGAGAGAGGGGGAATGGAACGGAGCAGCGGGGCAGGGACAGGTGAGGGACGAGTGGGGGGGTCGCGTTTGGGGGAGGAGGGACAGTGGGTTTAGGGGATAAAAAACAGAAATATGGAGAAAACGAAGGAAGGGTAGATGGTGGGACGGGAGGCCGAAATGGGACGAGAAGGAAAAGGAGGAAGACAAAGAAGGGGAATAGGAGCAGAAGGAAGGAAGAGTAGAAGGGGGCACAAAAGAGGAGCGAAAGCAGTCGGCTTTGGGGAGGACAGGAAAACGGGGGAAAGGCAGGGAAAGAAGGGGAATGGGAGCAGGAGGAAGGAAGTGTAAAGGGGGAGAAGGAGAGACGGGCGAAGCTGCGGAGCCCGCACAGAACCCACCACCCGCACCGCGCTCCGAGTGAGCAAATGGCGGCTGCAGCGATTCCCGGCACTTAAATAAGCTCGGCCCCACCCCACGCAGGTGCCCCGCGGTCCCGCGCACCTGAGCCAGCGCCGGCCCCGCCCCTGAGGCTCCGGCCCGGCCCCGCCCCTGAGGCTCCGGCCCGCCCGGGATGGAGGCGGGGCCATCGCTCCCGGCCCGCCGGGATGGGCCCGGGGCTGCCGCTTCGGCTCCCGGCGGTGCCGCCTCTGCCCCGGCGGGCGGGTCGGGGTCTCTCTCGGGCCGGAGCACCGGGGCGGCGCCGGGGCCGAGCCGGCGGCGGCGGCGATTTCCCGGGGCTGACCGAGACCGGCCGGGGCGCGGGGACCCCCGTGCCGCCCCAGCACCCCCAAACCCCGCCGCTCCCCGCCGTGCCAGGGAATTTTCTTTTTCCCGGTGCAGGCCGAGACATTTCTGTGAGGAAACTCAGAACTCAGGGGTACGGGGTCTGAGGGGAGAGAAGAGATTCTGGTATAAATCCAAAACGCGTTGTGAAAAACAACATGGAACGGCTCATTTGCTCTCCCAGCCCGATTTCTGTGTGACCGTCTGTGATTCCAGCTGCTCCGCTGGCACTGGCAGCCTGCGGGGCTCTAAGGACTTGCCAAGTGCCCAGCACGACAGAAAAGAACGGGAGAACTCCCCGGCTCTGGCAGCGGAGCCTCTCGGCAGTGTCCCGAAAGCCCCGCAGTGCCAGCATCTCTGCATGGAAGCTGAGGGGCTCCAGCGCAGCCCCTCTGCAGCGTTCCTCTGCAGCTGGCACTGCCCAGCGCCCCTGACCAGGGTTTGGGGTCCCTGCACAGCCCCCGGCGCAGCCCCCTGGCTTCTTCCAGCTCCCTTCAGCCAGGATGATTTTCTCGGGGGTAGGAGCACCCAAAGCCAGCGGAACTGGCCTCAGCCACTTTCCGTGGGATCTCTCCTCTTCCTTCCTCACCAAATTCCCACTGTCAAAACCCACCTTGAGGCACAGATCCCCATCCCCTCAATCTCTCCAAGGAATTGGGCTCGGATTTCCCAATCCAGCAGGGCAGAAATGCTCTTGTCCTTACTGTACATCCTAATTGCAGTAATGGCTCAAGAAATAATTGAAAGAAATTAAAGGAATGAAGAGAAATTAAATAAGAGCTGCCAGCTCCAACTAAGGGATGTTCAAACCCCTTACCAACAATTTGCTTTAATTAACCGACTCAAACAAAGTAATTAACACCACATTGATACAGTATGATTCTTTTTAATCGAGTTATAGATAAATCTTGCAGAATGTAAAAACCTTTGTAAATCCAGAAACTCTTTCAAGAGAGAGACAGGGCACAGCTGCAGAGAGTCTTGGGGAGTTCAGGGGAAAAACCCCAAAGTTTTCAGTGTTTAGCATCTCCCACCCTGTCGTCACTGACAGCAAACACGGCTTCAGCCTCAGGAAAACACGGAGAGTCAGGGATTTTACAGATCCTGGTCTCACCTCAGCCTCTCAGCAGGTACAGTCTGCAGGGAGAGGGAAGAAAAAGGGTCAGAATGGACAGCCTACTTCCAGAAAATCATCACCATTCATAAAGCACTAAGCAGAGCTGTAAGAACTTCCCCAAAGGTTCATTTCCCTGCGGACTGAGGGCTCTCAGTTGAAGCACAGGCTGGACCTGTCAGGGACAGACTCCAGGAACCCCAGAAGTAAAAGCCACTGGGCCAATTCCATAAAACATTCCAAAATCAGGCTCCTAGGATGTGACCATCTCCTCTCTCACCTGGAGGTGGAAGCACAAGGAATGATCTTCCCTCCTGTGGGTTTTCTGGGACCTGCAGTGAACCGCAGGGGGAAGAAAACAAAGCCTGAATGTTTCGCACGACTGGAACAGAAAAGTGGGGAAAAGGGAGGCAGGGGCACTGCTGGGGTGATAACTGGGATCCAGCCTCTCCACACCAATGGAAGCAGAGACTGAGTGACAGAGCCTTTGGGACCACTTTGCTGGGATTCATAGGAAAACGGGTGAGTTTTATTTTGGCAGTAAAGCCAAGCTGCTTCTCACCTCATCAGCCGGGTACAGCAGCAGCACCCGCAGGAACCTGGCCAGGTGGCTCTGCCTGGCAGAGGGCTCCCCACTTCCTGGGCATTGTGTGCTACGGGGCTGTGCCACTGGCCATTAAAACAGTTCCCACCTGGCCCTTCACAAAGGCAAGGTGCTTTTTCCATACAGCAAATGGTTTTTGAATTAAGAAGGTAACACTGGTAATACTCAACTGGAGAAGAAAAAAGTGAGAGCTGTAAAATTTTCCTACGCCAGGCAAAAAAGAAAGCCAAATTAAAACCAAAACAAAAACTAACATAACAATGAAAAAAACAAACCATATCAAGCATGCTTCAAGAGAGTTTAAATCTGAATGAAGTAACTTACTTAGAAGCTTGAAAAGCTGCAATGCTGCAAAAATCTAATGCTGCAAAAAAAAAGGTGCCTTCCCATCCAAACCCATCTGGAATTCCACAATTCTGTGAACAGCTCCGGGCAGAAGGGCTAGATTTCCTTTGTAGTTCAAAAATGCTGCTGCAAGAACACGAAGAGAGATTTCATATACTGTTAAAGTGGCACAACCACATCAAAAATTACGTTTGGAGGTAAAGTGGCAACTCTGCAATTCCAGCTTCTGATACCAAGGACACACGGAGGGCTGAAACCTGGAGGTCCTTACATGACAGGATTTCTAGATTTCTAGAGTTACCCATCCCCAGTTTGCTGCTTAGGGTTAGAAAAGGTGGAATTCTGTTCTTAAGGGGTTACCACATACCATCAACGTGAGAGACGGGGATGCTGATGTTTGATCAGAGTCCTGGAGCAGCCTGGAGCACGCTGGCTTCCCGAACCAGGTCTGCTGCCTTGTCCGTGTAGGGGTAGGGCTTTGTCCTCAGCCTCAGCAGGATCTGTCAGCAAAGGAGGAGAGAAAAGTAGAGTGCACCGGCTCCCAAGTGTGGGGTACCATGTGCTGCTAAGGAAGACCACGTGCTGAAAGTGGTTGGAAGCCAGGCGGGTTTTGGGAGGACAAATTCCATATTACTTCTGCAGGATTCTGTCTACAGTTCCTGCTCTACAAACCAAATACATCAAACAACAACAACAAACAAACAAACAAAAAAACCCCACATTAAATCAACAACAACAAAATAATTACTCCTACCTCAATAACCCCATACTGCCCCAAACCATTCCAAGGAGGGCGGCAGGAGGGGCTGGCAAAGGCAGGGCCCCGCCGGGCCCCCCTCGCCGCTGCCATCCTTCTCCAGCGCCGCCGCTGAGCCGCCTTCAGCCCAAAACCCACCCAAAAATACCCCAAAATCGTCCTAAATGCCCCCAAAAAACCCACCCAAAAATACCCAAACCTTCCTAAAAAGATCCAAAAAACTCACCATAAAATGCCCCAAAACCAGCCCAAAACCCTCCCAAAAATATCCCAAAAAATCCACCCAAAAATACCCTAAAACCCACCAAAGAATACCCCAAAGCCCTCCCGAGAATACCCGAAAACCCTGCCCATAAACACCCTGAAACCCCAAATTAACCACTCTGAACCCCAAAATATCCCTGAGCTCCCCATACCCCAAATTTTCCTCCCCAACCCAAAAATTCCCCCCCGACCCCCAAAATTCACTTCTGGGTCTCGTCCTCGGGGGCCGGCGGCTGCCGGGGCCCCCCCAGGCCCGCGGGCGGCGCCCCCAAACCCGGGGGGAGTTCGGGGTCCGAGTCGGGGTCGTCCTCATGAGCCACCAACCTGGGGACCCAAAAACCGGGGGGAACCCCGAATCGGGGGGGGACCCAAAATTGGAGGGGGTCCTGGGGGGTTCTGGAAGGTTTTTGGGGCATCCCAGGAGGACTTTTGGGGTCTCAGGGGGTTTTGGGGGTCCCAGGAGGAATTTCAGGGGTCCTAAAGGGAAATTTGGAGGTCACAGGGGGAGTTTTGGGGTCCCAAAGAGAATTTTGGGCGTCCCAGGGAGGGTTTTGGAGTCCTGGGGAGAATTTTGGAGGTTTCAGGGGGTTTTTGGGAGGAATTTTGGGGGTCCTGGGGGGGGGGAGGGGGTTGGGGTCCTGAAGGGAATTTTGGGGGTCTCGGGGGGTTTTTGAGGGTCCCAGGGGGATTTTTGTGGCTTCTGAAGGGAATTTTTGGGTTCCCGAGGCTGTTTTTGGCGGTCCCGGGGCTGTTTTTGGGGGATCCCGCCGGGTATTTTTGGGGGTCCCGGGAGTGTTCTTGGGGTCCCCCCTCACCAGTCCATGGCCGGCTCCACTCCCCGGTTCCCGGTCAGCGCCAGCGCCTTCGCCCTGCGGGACCGGGGGGCTCCCGGTTATTTTTGGGGGGTCCCAGAGGGTTCTGAGGGGTTCCCGGGGGGTTTTTTGGGGGTCCCGGTGGAGTTTTGGGGGTCCCGAGGGCTCCGGGGCCTGTCCGTGTGTCCCGCCCCCCCCAATCCCATTCCCGGTGCCGGGTCCCCTCCGGCTGCTCCCGCCCGCCCTCCCCCGCTGTCCCCCCGGTGCCGCCGCCCTCAGCGCGCCGGGCCCCGAATCCCACCTCCAGCAGCGCCTCCAGAGCCGCCCGAGCCCGGTCCCACCGCCCGCCGCCATCACGGCGGCGCCGGGCTCGCGACACGTGGGGGACGGCGGCCGGCGAGGGACAGAAAGGCACAAAGCGTTCCGGTACGGACGGCGGCCGGAACGGGACAGAAAGCCTCCCTCGCCGCTGCCATCCTAATCCGGCGCCGCCGCGGAGCCGCCTCCAGCCCTCCCCTCACTCACAGACACCGCCCCGCTCGCCGCTCGCTGCCGCCCCTCGCCCCTCCCGCCGGTTTTGCCGGGCGCTGGCTGGGGGGGCTGCAGTACCGCCCTGTGCCCACAAGGCGGCAGCACTTTTCAAGCGAGTCCGCGCCAAGCCACTCGCAAGAGGGAGGCCGCGGGCGGCCGGGCTGCAGTACCGCCCTTTGTCCACAAGGCGGCAGCACTTTTCAAGCGAGTCCGCGCCAAGCCACTCCCAAGAGGGCGGCCGTGGGTGGTGGGGCCACAGTACCGCCCTGTGTTCACAAGGCGGCAGCACTTTTCAAGCGAGTCTGCGCCAAGCCACTCGCAAGAGGGCGGCCGTGGGTGGCGGGGCTGCAGTACCGCCCTTTGTCCACAAAGCGGCAGCACTTTTCAAGCGAGTCCGCGCCAAGCCGCTCCCAAGAGGGCGGCCGGGCTGCAGTACCGCCCTTTGTCCACAAGGCGGCAGCACTTTTCAAGCGAGTCCGTGCCTAGCCGCTCCCAAGAAGGCAGCCGGGCTGCAGTACCGCCCTGTGCCCACAAGGCGGCAGCACTTTTCAAGCGAGTCCGCGCCAAGCCACTCGGTGGTTTTGCCGGGCACTGGCTGGGGGGCTGCAGTACCGCTCTCTGCCCACACGGCGGCAGCACCGCGCCGTCCCCGCCGGCACGGCCTCGGCAGCGAACGCCCCAAAGCGTCCGCGCGGGAAAGAACCGAACAAAAAGCCTGCCTGCGACCCGATAGGAACCTAAAGAAAAAAGCTTTCCTCTTAAGCTGCATTTCAATATGCTTTATTTTTCTATTTTTCATATTTATATTCACATTCGGATTTGTAATGGATATTGATGGAAAATTATATTTTCATAATTTCTTACATTTATTCCTATTATATTTTATTTCAGATTTTTATACGTATCTTAATAGGTATCAGTAGAAGTCAGGGGAGGGTGTGTGGCTGGGGGCGGGGCCAGGGGAGGGGGTAAGGACGGGGTGGGGGTTAGGGGGAGGGGGTCAGCATTGGGGGCGTGGTTAGGGGCGGGGTCAGGGTGTGGGGGAGGGGGTGGAGGGTGGGTCAGGGAAGGGGTTAGGGTAGAGGGAGGATTCAGGGTGGGGGTGTGGCTACCAGACAGACCCCTCCCCTACCCAAAAAGATTGTCAGGCGCAGCAGTAGAAAATTTGATGCTACCAGGGAGTAAAAATTTTTATTTTTACTTTGATGCTCCCAGGGAGTAGAAATTTTTATTTTTAAAGTTGTTTTCTTTTTTTACTTCCTCGGAGCACAGTATTTTCTACTCCTGCTTTTTTATTCTAAGTACAGAAAGGAAAAAAAAGAGAGAAAGAGAAGGAGACAGTGAGAAGAAGAGGAGAGAGTGATAAGGAGAGAGAGAGGGAGAAGAAGAAAAGGAGAGAGCAGGAAGAGGAGAGAGTAAGGAAAAAGAGAGATGAGGAAGACAAGAGAGTGAGAAGAAAAAGAGGAGAGAGGAGGAAGAGGAGTGAGAAGAAAGGGAGAGAGATGAAGAAGAGTGTGAGAAGGACAGGAGAGAGCAAGAAGAAGAGGAAAGCGTGAGAGGAAGAAGAGAGTGTGAGAAGGAAAGGAGAGTGACAAGAGGAAGAGAGAGGAGGAAGAGGAGTAAGTGAGAGGAAGAAGAGGAGAGAGGAGGAAGATGAGAGAGAGGAGAGAGTGAGAAGGAGAGAGTGAGATGAAGAGGAGAGAGTGAGAAGTGGAGAGAGTGGGAGGAAGAAGTGAGAAGAAGAAGAAAGGAGGAAGAAGAGAGAGGAGGAAGAGGAGAAAGTGAGAGGAAGAAGAGGAGACGGAGAGGAGGAAGAGGAGAGAGAAGAAGAATAGGAGAGAGGAGGAAGAGCAGCGAGTGCGAAGGAGGAGAGAAGAGGAAGAGGAAAGAGAGAGAAGGAAAGGAGAGAGTGAGATGAAGAGAGTGTGAGAAGAAGAGGACAGAGTGAGAAGAGAGAGTGAGAAGAAGAGGAGAGAGGAGAAAGAGGAGAGAGTGAGAAGAAAAGGAGAGATGAAGAGAGTGTGAGAAGAAGAAGAGAGGAGAGAGTGACAAGAGGAAGAGAGGAGGAAGAGGAGTGAGAGGAAGAAAAGGAGAGAGAGAGGAGGAAGATAAGAGAGAGAAGGAGAGTGAGAAGAAGAGGAGAGAGGAGGAAGAGGAGAGAGAAGGAAGAGGAGAGAGGAGGAAGAGGAGAGAGGAGGAAGAGGAGAGAGGAGAGAGGAGGAAGAGGAGAGAGGAGGAGAAAAGGAGAGAGATGAAGAAGAGAGTGTGAGGAGAGAGTGAGAGGAAGAGGAGAGAGTGAGAAGAGAGAGGAGGAAGAAGTGAGAGGAGGAAGAGGAGAAAGTGAGGAGAGGAGGAAGAGACTGAGAAGAAAAGGAGAAAGATGAAGAAGAGAGTGAGAAGAAGAGGAGAGCGTGAGAAGAAGAAAAGAGAGTGAGAACAAGAAGAGGAGAGGAAGAGGAGAAAGTGAGAAAAGGAGAGAGGAGGAAGAGGAGCAAGTGAGAAGGAGAGAGTGAGATGAAAAGGAGAGTGTGAGAAGAAGAGAGAGTGAGATGAAGAAGAGGAGAGTGAGAGGAGAGAGTAAGATGAAGAGGAGAGAGTCAGAGGAAGAAGAAAGAGGAGGAAGAAGAGAAAGTGAGAAGAAGAGGAGAGGAAAAGGAGAGAGAGAGGAGGAAAAGGAGAGAGAGAAGAAAAGGAGAGGTGAGAAGTGGAGAGTGAGGAAGAAGAAGAGAGAGGAAGAAGAGGAGAAAGTGAGGAGAAAGGAGGAAGAGGACAGAGTGAGAAGAAAAGGAGAGAGTGAGATGAAGAAGAGGAGAGGGTGAGAAGAATAAGAGGAGAGAGTGAGAGGAAGAAGAGGAGAGAGGAGGAAGAGGAGAGAGTGAGGAGAAAAGGAGAGAGAGATGAAGAGAGTGTGAGAAGAGGAGAGAGTGTGAGGAGAGAGTGTGAGAAGAGGACAGAGTGAGAAGAAGAGAGAACTAGAAGAGGAGAGAGGAAGAAGAGGAGAGGAGGAAGAGGAGAAAGTGAGGAGAGAGGAGGAAGAGGAGCGAGTGAGAAGGAGAGAGTGAGATGAAGAAAAGGAGAGTGTGAGAAGAAGAGGAGAGTGAAAGGAGAGAGTAAGAAGAAGAGGAGAGTGTCAGAGGAAGAAGAAAGAGGAGGAAGAGGAGAAAGTGAGAAGAGGAGAGGAAGAGGAGTGAGAAGAAAAGGAGAGAGCGAGAAGAAGAGGAGAGAGAGTGAGAAGAAGAGGAGAGAGGAGGAAGAGGAGTGAGGAGAGAGGAGGAAGAGGAGTGAGGAGAGAGGAGGAAGAGGAGTGAGAAGAAGAGGAGAGAGCGAGGAGAAGACGAGGATAGTGAGAGGAAGAAGAAGAGAGAAGAAGAGAGCAAGAAGAAAGAGTGAGAAGAAGAAAAGGAAGAGAGTAAGAAGAAAACAGAGCAAGAAAAATAAAAGAGAGATAAAAAGAAAAACTAAAAAAGTCAGATTGGAAAGAGAAAGGCAAAAGAAAGGAGGGGTAAGGAGAAAAAGAGTGAAAGACAAACAGAAAAGGAAGCACTTGAAATGAAAGAGAAAAGCAAATAGAGAGACAAGAAAAAGAAGAAATAGAGCTGAAAACCTACAGGAAAACAAATGGAGAGACTGAACACAAGGTAGGGTTCAAGAGAGAAAGAAATAGAGAGTTAGACAAAAAAGTTAAAGTTGGACAGAAAAGGAAAAAGGGTCAGAGACAAAGACAATGATAGCAAGTGTTAGAAAGACAAAGGCTGACAAAGAAAAAAAAAAGAAGAAAACATAGTGAAACCTAGATTGAAAGAGACAGACAAAGAGACATGGGGAAATACATGTAGAGGAATGGAAGAAAATAGGGTGAGAAGGAAATAGGGTTAGAGAAACATAGAGATGTGTTAGAAATGGAAACAAAGGAAAACACAGGCAGAGACAAAGAGTGACACATGGAAGGATAAAGTGAGGAATAGACTAAAGAGGAAAGTAAGAGGCAAAGGGAGAAAAAGGGTGAAAATGATAGGACTCAACCACACCAAAGAAAGACAGGAGATGAATGGTGGGCAGGGCAGAGGGTAAGAGGCATCATTATTAGGGCTGATTAATCTTTATTCCCTTAAACTTCAGCAATACACAGGGAAACAATGCATACAAATGCAAGTACAGAGACAAATACAACAAAGAATACATCATACCTAGGCACAAAAGTACAAGTCCAATTTACATACAGCAAAATACATCAAAAGATAGGAACAACTGCAAAGACAGAACAATATAATGTACTACAAGCCAAATACATATTGACACAATATAACCGTGTCTCCATTTCAGAAAAGTCCACAACGCTTTTATTGTTATGACGCACCCGGAACAAAAACGGCGCAAAACGCTCCGCCGACGTGCACGCCCCCTTCGCGTTACGCACAAACTCACATTCACGGCAACTCGCTCCGGAGACTCCCAAAAAATCCTCCTGCCTGATGAAAACCCCCCCTGAAAGGCAAAGGCCATACACACAAGGTTGTATCTGCTCCACACACACACACAGCTGCAGACACAAGCACACACAAACTCTCACAGACAGACACAGACAGTCACACTCTCACACATTCTTCTGCTGACACGCTGGCTGCCACCCTTACGTGAAACGCTGCACTGAAGAATATGCTTAAACGCTTCTTCTGACCGCAGGACCTCCATGTCAAATGGTAGATTCCAGGAAATTCTGTAGGGACCCGGGGACCTACGAGACAAGGGGAGGCGGTCAGTGACTGACTATCTGAGAGCTAGGAGCTATACCAACTCTGGGCCCATCAGTGTTGTACCCCAAACCCCGTAGAGAACAGATGAACGGCAAAGCTTTATAACTGCTCTACCTGAGCGTGACTACTTGCCCGGGCAAGGCAGCTCCGATCATAATTGCCACAACAGAGGTGCATACAACATAAGCCAACGTAGGTACATACAGTATAAGCACAAACAACATAAGCCAACGTAGGTACGTACAGTATAAGCACAAACAACATAAGCCAACGTAGGTACATACAGTGTAAGCACAAACAATATAAGCTAACATAGGTAGGCGCAACATACGCACATACAATAGAAGCAGACACAGGTAGGTGCATCATAAGTGCATACAACGTAAGCTGACAGAGATACAAGATAAGTGAGGACTTGATATAATTCTCCAGAAGACTAATTTTTGAGCCCTATATCCTTTGAGAAGGCAGATGCTACGGAACTACTGTGGTCAGGTGATGAGGGGCTAATAAGCTCCGTACGGAAGTCCATGAGAAGGGCTACCAAAACTGAGAATGAAGATGGATGAGAACATCTCGTGTACATCGTCCGGACCCAAAAAGTGAATATGTAAAAATGCCAGAATAATTGATATCCGGGAAGGTACGTGAGCAAAATATGGCCAATACGGCACAAAATGATGTTGCTAAAGCATGGAGATGTAACAAAGGCCTATGACACAGACAACGTGACACGGACACAGACAACGTGACACGGACACAAGTGGAAACTGCCTGGCAATTTCACCTTATGGACCCAAGATTCCTAGCCCAAGATGAGCCATGGGCTGATGATGCCAAAGAAAAGAAAGCCCTAGGGCAGTAGCACTTGATGATGACATGCAACTCCTTTCAAGATGTTAGTGCCAAAGCACTTAAGAGGAAGCCTAAGAAGCTCAGTAGGCCTAGAGAAGGAAGAAATGACTACAGGGTGACTGTAGCTATAGCTCCAGACATGAAGGCGGGCTCCTATGGTGAAAAGATCCACGACAATGTCAAGAGTCAAAGAAGGCCGCCGATGCGAACGTCACGAGAACCAGAGAGGGATCGGAACTGCCCTGCCCAGCGAAGACTCTGGGGGGGCTGAGGAGAAACCCTCTCCCTTTGCTCCCGAGGGGCCCGTCCCACTATGGGCCTATTCTCCAAGCTAACATCAAATAGCCTCCTGTGATAGTAAAGGTTTTCCCCCCATCTCCCACCTACTGGCCCCAGCACTTGGCTTTTGCAAGACAACCGGATGGAATCCAATGTCAGTTGGATGTGGACGGCGAGACGTTCTCTGCATCAGCTTCGGTGCTGCTGTTTCCAAACTTCAGCTACGCTCCTCCTCAGGGTACCTAAGACAAAACAGAAAATGCAACTAGTGCCCACGAAAAGAGGAATCCCCGAAACTCCGACACACCGCTGCCCCGGCTCACCTGAAGTCTCAATTTGACTCCACAAGCTGCCTGGAGGATACCTGAAAAACAAAAGGGTACACACTTAGCATGCTGCTGCATAAGGGTCACCTGTGAGTCACTGTGCCAAAATGCCAACTCACCCGCTCGCCTCTGTTCCTTCACACAGCTAGGGCAGCGACAGCACCTGCAAAAAAACAAAGCAAAACAACCCACACTGAGATACTGTGAAAACAACATCCCCCTGACCTGAAAAGCACACCCACCCAGACCTTACGCTTGCACCCACCTGGCCTTGGACATCCAGACATCCGGACCAGAGACATCTTGCAAGATGACTGCCTAAAATAAAACAAAGTAACCAAGAGTGGATGCTTACAATTGCACCAAAACCTGAAACCTGAGCAAGAACAACTCCTTCTGTCCACTGCTCACCTGGCACACAGGGCCTTGACTGCTGCTATCTGCCTGGACCTCCTAAAAATAAAGGCAAAGAACACTGCTGTAACATGGTCACTATTTAGGCTTCCCCTGAAAATGCAAACAATGACTGACCCGATCATGGGAAAACCCTCACCCAGGACTGGGGCTCTCTGCCACTGATCTGAACTGTCTGCATCTGAAAGGAAGTTAGGACTAGTGTCAAATGGCTGCAGGACAACTTAACAGCACCAAACATGTTATGTCAATCTCCTGATACAATCTAGAGCCCAACTACACCCTGCAAATTACAAATTTCAAGTCCCCAGGACTTGTGCTATTACAGGCTATGCAGCAGGGCAGAGCAGCTGTGGGACAAATACGTGCAGACACCCGTGACACAGGACAGGGAGAGAGAGCTTTTGAGGAGAAGAAAGGACCGAGAGACCCAAAGAACACAGAGTGCACCAGAGACAAGTGACAGGACACACACCAGAACTGCTCTGCCCTGAGCACCTCAGCACTGTGATCAAAACAGACACTTTCCCTTTAGCTGGTCTAAGGGGACACTTCTTGCACATCCCTGCCCCCAAAGCTGATTCAAAAGGCCCTCCCAGCACCCCACTTTCACCCCCTCTGTGGGCCTTAGCCCTCCACTTATCTCTCTGGCATCTGGGGATGAGAATCCACGTCGCGTGCCAATGGAGGCTGCCTCGCCTGCGGGGAATGTCCTATGGTCACCGGGCTGTGGTCCCGTGCTCAGCTACAATCGAGAACACCAAACATCACTGCACGATCTCAGCCGCACAGCAGCCACAACCCAGCAATTCTGCTGCTCACCATTATTCTCCTGAGAACGCCGGGCAAATAATCCACTTTGCTGTGTTGTGCCAAAAACACGCCCGGCCCTTAACAGGGAGAGACCCTGTCAGGCACCGCCTCAGAGAAGAACCGAGCTGTACTGGGGGGACACACCCAGCCAACGTGTACAAGTTAAACAGAATTTTCACTCAGAACTGGGACTTTCAGCACCCCCCAGGTGCTACTCGACTGCCACAGACACACAGAGGGCTTCGTGAGGCGCTCTGGGGTTGGCCAGTCCTGCTCCAAGCTCTGCTGATGCCTCTGTGGTTTTAACGCTGTCCTCAAGGAGGTGGTAGAACCTCACAGTATTTGCCCCTGGAGCTTAATTTCTGAAGTTTTCTTTGGGAAACACATCCACTTCCTACTTAACAATGCAGTCCCCTCTCCTGCTCTCGGGAAGAGCTGCCCACAGGCATGGGAACCACCTCTCCTCTCCTCTGCCCTTAAAACACTGTGTTACTGAGGCCAACTACTTCCAGACCAAGACTGTCCATGCAGGGACAGTGTCTCTTCTCTTTAGGGTCAGGGAAAAAGGGCAGAAGCACCCACAGAGATTCACTGCCCCTCTTGAGCACAAAGCACCGTGAATCTGCACCTCCTTCTGCTTGCAGGGAAGATAATAAAATATATTTTATTTAATATTATATTATATTTAATATTAATTATAGTTAATATTATAATAAAGATAATATAAAATATAATAGGGAGCCCTACAAACTGACATCAGGAACCTGGACTGGTGAGTTTTCTTTCCCAGGGAAAATGGCCTGTGATTGTGCCCAGAGCTCCTTGGGTCTTAGGGTGAGGCTGACTGGAAATAATCCGAATATTAAAGGATATATTCAGACCCCAGCTGCCCCCCCCCCCCAAACTTGTGCTTTTCTGACAGTGCCAAGGGAGCCCTTCAAACTGACGCCAGGAACCTGGGCTGCTGAATTTGCTTTCACCAAGTAGATATCCCTCATTTATTCACAGGGCCCTGCAATGCCCCTGGGTTGTCAGGTCCTAAATTTCCTTTTGCCTCCTCAATGTCAAAACAGCGCAGGATTTCTCCCAGTCCAAATCTCCCATCCCCAAGTACTCAGGGTTTTTTATTTCTTACCAAATACCTGTTGCAAACTGACAGTACAAAGCTTGGGGCTTGATATTTTCTGTGCTGGATTTCACCTCAAGAAATCTGCCACCATAAAACCCTAACCACAACCACCTTGCTTTGCTCACAAATCACAACCTTCAGACCAGCATTATGGCACCTTACCCACTGGCCCTCCACTGGCACCTTCCCAAAGCATTCCAGTACATTCCAGTAGTACTCTGCATTTTCAGTGGGCATTCTGTCAGACCCACATCCTGACACTAAAAATGCACCAAGGAATTCTACAATAGCCATTAGGAAGGCATAACAATTCTCTAAAAGTCACCAGAGAAAGCCTTCAAAATTCCCCTAAATATTCCTAATAGCCCTGCAAAAAAAAAACAAACACTCAAGGAAGCCTGCTCAGCCTCCAAACCCCTTCCTGTTGCTCTCTAGCCCACAGATGTCATCCCTACCTTTTAGCAGCGGGTCCTGTTGTCCTCTGAGGGTTCCGGCGTTGTCCTGGTGCCAGGGTCGCTGCCCTGTCCCACTGGGAGGCTTCCGGTGTGGTCTCGCTGTCAGGCTTGCTGTGCTGTGCTGCTGTTGTTGGGGCTGAAAAGGGAAAAGGCTGCTTAGGGTGAGGTACGGGTGGCGTGAGGGGTGCTGTACCTGTACCCTAACTTGC
Source organism: Lonchura striata (assembly GCF_050655825.1). Lineage (NCBI taxonomy): Eukaryota > Metazoa > Chordata > Aves > Passeriformes > Estrildidae > Lonchura > Lonchura striata. The sequence goes on from NC_140703.1 coordinate 572,584, forward strand.
CTCCTAAGCTGTACCCTGTAGCCCTGATCTCCACTGGACTGTCCAGCCCTCAAGGCCTCACCCTTTACCCCCGACCCCTCCCTCTGCCCCCCAGCCCTCAGGCTCTGGCTGTCACCCTCAAGCCCCCTCTCAGCTGCCCCTCAGCTCCTGTGTGCCACCCTTAATCCCTCTCCTCTGCCCCTCAGCCCCCAGCTTCTCTGTGTCACCCTCCAGCTGCCCCTGCCCCCCTCAGCATCTCTCTGTGTCACCCACTGTCCCTCCCCTGTTCCCCCCTCAGCTCCCAGCCTCCGTCACCCTCAAGGCCCCACAGTGCCCCTCAAGCTGCCCCTCAGCCTCTATGCCATGAAAAGACCCTAAAACCCCATAAAAATGCCCTAAAAAAACCCCACATCTTCAAAATGCCTTAAAACCCCCACAAAAACATAAAAATAGCCTCAGAACGCCCTTAAAATACAATAAAAATACCCTACTTTAAGACACCCCTAAAAGCCCCCAAAGAAGCTTTTAAAAAAAAAAATCCCTACATATTCCGAAGAGCTCTTAGAACAGCTCCATAATCATTAAAACACATCGATAAGACCCTAAAAACCAGCGCAGCGAGGGAGGCTGGAAGATGCGAAGCCGCGCTCCCGGCCCCGGGCGCAGCGCGGCTCCGGCAGGAAAGCGGCTCCTCCGGCAGGCAGAGGCGGCGCCGCGCCGGCAGACCCCCGCCCGCTGCCCCCGGCCCGGCGGGGCCGGCACCGGGCCCGGGGGGCCCCGGCGGCGCCCGAGCCCTGCGCCCGGAGCGGACGGAGCGGCGGCACCGGCCGGCACCGGCCCCGGCCGCCCTCGGCCCGCGGAGCCGCCTTCAGCCCTCCCCTCACTCACAGACACCGCCCCGCTCGCCGCTCGCTCCCGCCCCTCGCCCCTCCCGCCGCTTCGGCCGGGCTCCGGCTGGGGGGCTGCAGTACCGCCCCGTGCCCACAAGGCGGCAGCACTTGTCCAGAGGGTCCGCGACACGATGGCGGCCCGTGGGGACCTTGACGGAGAGAGGCGTTTTTCGCCCATGCCTGTCGGCTCCCACCAAAAACCCGCACGCTCGCGGTGCTGCTGACCCCACAGCCCGTGTGCACGACACCCGAAACTCCGCGGAAAATCCCGTCGGGGGGCGCCGGCGTTGCGCGCAATTCAGGCAGTGTAAAAAACAGACACGGGTCCTCGAGTTTCAACGTCCTCGTTTTCGCGCCCTCTCGAGAAGGTCAAGCGAGGCCGCGCCACGCCACTCCCAAGATGGCGGCCGCGGGCGGCGGGCTGCAGTACCGCTCTCTGCCCACACGGCGGCAGCACCGCGCCGTCCCCGCCGGCACGGCCTCGGCAGCGAACGCCCCAAAGCGTCCGCGCGGGAAAGAACGGAACAAAAAGCCTGCCTGCGACCCGACAGGAACCGAAAGAAAAAAGCTTTCCTCCTAAACTGCATTGCAACAAGGCTTGGTTTTATATTTTTCAGATTTATACTCACAGTCGGATTGGTAATGGATACTGATGGAAAATTGTATTTTTATCATTTCTTAGATTTATTCCTATTCTATTTTATTACATTTTATTTTTTATACATATCTTATTAGATTGCTTACATATTTCTATAGTTAGATTTAGATTTCTAAAAGGTTTATATTGCTTAAAATAAAACCCTGCCTCTATCCAAGTAAAAATCTTTTAAAAAAACCCCTTTATTTAAACTCAATTTAAATGTATCTCTACTTTTCGCATTTATATTCAAATTTATATTTTAAATGTAGATTGATGTATGATGCTATTTATAGTCTATCTCTTCCTAATACTAATTTTTATTTCTATTTCATATTTTTATATATACACCTGTATACATTGATTATATATTTCCACATTTAGAATGATATCAAACTAAAATGTATATTCATATCTTTTCCATTAAAACCCTGCCTCCAACCAAATAAAAACAAAAAAGCCCTTTCTTTAAACGATTTTCGAATATTTTTATATTTTTTTCATCATTATAGCCACCTTTTAACTTCTACTTTATATTGATGTATTTATAAATATATTTTATACATATATAATAAGGTAGCGAGATAGATAAACTATTTTTTAAATTCTATTTCTTACACACTGCTAATACTTATGTTTACTTACCTTTGAATTTTTATATAGATCTTAACGTATTTAGGATATATTTCTATACAAAGATTTCTAATTTTATTTTATTTCTATTTATAATTTTTATAATAAAACCCCTACCTAATACCAAATAGAAAATAAAAATCCCCTTTATTCTAAATTATATTTAAATATTTCTATATTCCTATTTTTGATTTTTACAAGTACTTATCTATTCTATCACAACATATTGAGGTACTATATTTCGATATACAGTATTTAGGACATGAAATGCGTTATAATAAGACACATACAGTAAAATACGCATTAGGTACTGTATTGATTCCTATTGTTTTGTAATATTCATATATCCACATGTATTAATTATACATTTCTATACGGATATTTATGTTTATAATCGATATTTATATGCATATAAGCATATAAAATACTCCATATCAAACAAGGTTATACCTAATAGTAATGGACGGCATTATTTATATTACACGTTTAAGTTATATGTTTTCCATTTACATTTAAAATTGAAGTTTCATATTCCCATTATCATGTTTATGCATGTGTTCTATTTCATTAGAGTTCTAGTTAAAACACTGCAGTTATAATCGAATTCCTAAAAATAAAATGCCAAAACAAACAGCATCAAATTCCCACCAGTACCGTCCAAAAAATTCAGAAAGGCTCCACCAGCCAGCCAACTACCAGCAAAAAAAAACCCGCACTACACTCCTTTCACTAGCAGCTCTTATCACGTCACAAAAACGAAACAAACATTTTAAAAACCCTATAGACACCCACACAGCAAATCACAAAAACCACTCTAAAGGAAGAAAAAAAAAGCCAACTAACTTACCATACTCCAAACCATACAAGAGACTCCCAACGATTCTAAAAAAAATAATAACCAAAACTCTACCACTACTTTAACTCATAAAGAGAACCCAATGCTCTATAAAATTAACTAAAAAAACCCACCAAATAATTACAGATATAAAAATATGGGAACCACGAAGAAACAAAAAATTCACCCCCCAAATAAAATAAACACCTAAAGAGATCCACCATGGAAATGCCCATGCTCCCAAAAATAAAACCAATAAAAACAACAACCAAACACATCAAACAACAACAAAAAAAAATTAAATTAACAACAACAAAATAAGTATTCCTAACTCAAGAAACAAAAATTGCCTCAAACCATCAAAACACAAATACCACCTAGAAAGAAACACGTCGCCAAAAGAGATATGTAACCACAAACAATATCTCCCAAGTTCTCTGCAACAATGAAACATACACGGCAATCAAATAAGCCAAACGAATGAAACCCCTATAGTGTAATAAACAAGAATGCATTCATCAATATTAAAAAAAACCTCACCGATTAACTCCAGGGCACTCCCTCAAGCCCAGCAAAACAAATACTACGCCCTCGCGCTAATAAAAGCCTCCACAACCGAATTGAAAAACGACCCTCTACTCCATGCTCCGACCCATAAAAACCAGTGTAAACCTTTAGAAACGCATCCTTAAAAAACCTAAGAACCGATCAAAAATAAATCCAACAACAACACTCAACCCAAAAACAAAAACCTTGCCATGAGCAGCCGAAGCAAGAACGGTAACAACCAAGAAGTGCCCGAGGCCCTTCTGCTACAGCGACGCCGATCAAAAGCCACCGATCCCAGGAGCTCCTCAGGAGCGCCTCAAAACCAGCGCAGCGAGGGAGGCTGGAAGATGCGGAGCCGCGCTCCCGGCCCCGGGCGCAGCGCGGCTCCGGCAGGAAAGCGGCTCCTCCGGCAGGCAGAGGCGGCGCCGCGCCGGCAGACCCCCGCCCGCTGCCCCCGGCCCGGCGGGGCCGGCACCGGGCCCGGGGGGCCCCGGCGGCGCCCGAGCCCCGCGCCCGGAGCGGACGGAGCGGCGGCACCGGCCGGCACCGGCCCCGCCCGCGCCGCCTCCCCCGCCCGCCGGCCCGGCCAAAGCTCCGCTCGGCTCCGCACGGCTCGCACCGGCGCGGCTCCGGCGGGCCCGCGGCAGCCCAGCCGCGCCCAGCTCCCCTTCCGCCCCGGCCAGCCCCGGCACTGCCGGCAGGGCTCCGCGCCGCACCCTTCGCTGCCGGGCCGGGGGCAGAAGAAGCGCCCCGAATGCAGCGGCACAGCCCGACCCCCGCCCTGCCAGCGCTGCCACGGCTGCAGCTCCCTTCCTCTGCAGCCCCGACTCTGACGCCACGCTCCGGCGCTCACCTCACCCCGAGGGCACAGAAACGTAGGCTTCCCTTCAATCGCGTCCTCTAGAAGAGAAGAAAAGAAGCGGCTTTCCTCAAACGATGGCAAAAGGGGGCTTTTTACCTCAATCCAAACACCTTAAAAGGGGGGACAACAGGACTGCCCCCTCCAATTCAACCTCAGGATGACGAAATTTCAAAGGGAAAGGGGAAAAGTCCCCGTTATAAAAGCGCACCGGCTCACCTGCTCGGCTGCTGCTTCTCGGCACAAAGGTTTGTCCCTCAGCTCCTCCTTTGAGCAATGCTTCACGTGCCCAAGTGTGTATCCAGGGGATTCCCCGGACCCTGTCCGAAGCGCCCACCGTCCTTCCAGGAGACAGCCCCGGGAGCCCCCCAAAAACTCCTCTCCTCCAGCAGCTCCGTGCAAAAGCCAGCAAAGACAAACCCTCGCCCTAAAATAACCTCCCCCCGGCAGGAGCCGCCCCTCCTCCTCATCCTCACAGCTCACACCTGGGGCTGCTCTGAGCCCTCATCATCCTCACATCAGCTCACACCTGCCGCTGTTGCCACCCTCCAACAGCGTCTCTCCATCTCCAGCACACAGCCCACTTCTCACAGACACTGATCCATTGGAAATCTGCTACGGGTGTTGTCTTTTCTTAATCCATCTGGGTACACGATTAAAGCACGTACATGCATTGATGGTCATTGAGAGAAAGCTTTCCCCTGGAGAAAACAGTCCTTTTGCTGGCACACTTTGATACACCTTCGCAAAAAGCAGAATCAGCACCAATTCCTAAGACCCCTGCCGAGGAACTCAGCCCTCCTTGGGACACCCAAAGCAGCAGACCTCGAAAAAGGAGGGGAAAAGTCAAGCTTGGAGGGGAAAAAGAGGATAGAAGTACAGCAGCCTTTAAAAATGCCTGCACGGAGCAATAGTGGGAACCAGTCACATTTCTTCCTTCCTTGCTTTCTGTGATGACATAAATAGGAAGTAAGAACACGTTAAACAAAAGGCAGAGCTAGGATTTGACAGGTCTTTATTTTGGCAGGCTGCATGGCAAACGCCTCTTCCAGGACTGCGACACGTTTTGGGGAATAGCTGAGAACGGAGGCAAAAGGTGCCGGGAGCCCTTTCTGTTCCCTTCAGCCCCTTGCTCCGCTGGTTTCAGGGCACTCGCTTGGTTCGTTCCTAGAGAAAAACGCTAGGGCATGATTTTCAAAACTACTGCCCGTCCCCAGTCAGAGTTTCCTACATTCGTGGGTACAAATGAGTGGATAGAGAGAGGGCTTCTTTCCAAATGAGTTTAGCCATAGATTCCTGTTCTTTACCAGTAGCTATAAAAACGAAACACTTGCCAGGTTTTGGTATTGTACACACACCCCTCCCTGGGAATTTTGGGGCAGCTTTGGGTCCCTCTGCGGGACGGCACCCAGCGTGACCCCCTCCCCTCATTCGCCACCCACCCGCTCCTCCACCGCAGTGTGCGTCCCTCTCCTGGGGACCTTGGGGTGCCCCAAATGCCATCAGAGCCCCGAGTCTTCAGCCCCTAACCCTGACCCCCGAAGAAGGCACAGGGCGAATCAAACTGCCCCGGACAGCAGCCCAGCACTCCCTTCCAGCCCTTCCCACACCTCCATCCCCCAGAAAGGGACTCCGCCGCAACAAGAAGGGGGGGACAGCCCCCAGAAGGCTCGAAGCTCCCGCCCCGCCTCGCTGTCGCGGGCCAGGGGCAGAAACAGGGAGCGGCAGAGGCGGCGGGGACGCGGCACGGCCGGCACGGCACGGAGCGGGGGCCGCTCGCAGCGCGATGCCGGCGGAGCCGCAGGTCCGGCAGCGCCGGGGCGGGGTCCGAGCGGCGCGGGGGATCCGCCGAGAGCTCCGGGCCCGTGCGGGGACTCCCGCAAGGCCCGGGGGGCGCCGGGCTCCGGCCCTCGGGGCTTTATTCTCCGGCGCCCCGAGCCCCGCGGCTGCGGGGGAAAGAAGCGAAGGGGCGACGGGAAGAGAGGAGGGAGAGCGGGACATGCGAAAGGGCGGGGAGGGAGGTCGGGCTGCGGAGGAAAGCGGGCGGGGAAGGGAAAGGCCGGCAGGGCAGCAAGAGGGACGGGGCACAGAGGAGGGAGAGAGGGGGAATGGAACGGAGCAGCGAGGCAGGGACAGGACAGGACAGGAAGGAGCCGGGTTTGGGGGGGACACGGAAACGGGGGAAAGAGAGGGTACACTCAGGGGAATACGGGCAGGAGGATGGAGCGGGAGAGAGAGGGACAGGAGGGGATCCTCCCGGCTCCGCCCCGGCGCCCCCCCTGCCCGGGCTGCTGCGCTCGGCAGAGCTCGGCTCCGTTCGGCTGCACTCGGCTCCTCGGCCAGCTTCGGCTACTGTCGGCCACGCTCGGCTATTTCCGGCCGCATTCGCCTCCATTCGCCTCTTCGGCAAAGCTCGGCTCGCCTCGGCTGAACTCGGCAAAGCTCGGCTCCGCTCGCCTCCTCGGCCCCTTTCGGCCGCTTTCGCCCACGCTCGCCTAGTCCCGCCCGCACCCGCCTCCATTCGCCCATTCCCACAGCTCGGCTCCCTCCGCCCGGCCCCGGCTCCCTCCGGCTCACACATTTCCTCAGGGCACCTCAGCACAGGGCACACAAACTGCAGCCCCTAAAGGCTTGCGGCTCTTTCAACACACACACTCGTAACTCAGCTCTCGGGACAGAGCTGATGGCTCCTCTAGGACAAGAATAGTTACACGTAAAAGCAATTCCCTCATTTTGCATCTCCTTTTTATTGAACCCCCGCAAAATCCCATCCACATCACAAGGAACGTGCAGCTCCGGTGACGCTATTTGTACAAAGGCCCTGGGGCAGCACACAGCCGGGATTCCACGGAAGAAAGCCCGGTTTGCATTGCAGAGGTTCTCGCTCCGGCACTGCCTGTTTGCAGCTGGGCTCCGCTCCCCTCATGGCCACATCCCCGAACGATGTGCCAGATTTCCCAGAGAGCTCCCAATAAAACTCAGCTACAGTCACTGAGCAGAAAATCCTTTGGGCTTTAGTTCCACCCCTCACCTGTTCCGAGCGCTGGGAACGCGGGTTTTGGTCCCTCATCGCAGCAGCAGGGATGGATTAGGGTTTTGTTTTGGTTTGGTTTGTGGTTTTTTTGTGTGCGTGTGTTTGTTTTTTTTTTTTTTAATTAAAAAAAGGGTAATAAAAACAAACCATGTCTGACATAAATGTCCTGAAGTGCCATTCAAGCTTTTTAAACCCAAGCAAACCGTCCTAATTCCCTAGCCCAGTCTTCTATTCATACTGGCTACTTACACCCCAGTGTAGGAAGCTCTGCAGCCTTCTTCTCCTGTCCTGTATTAGGCAGAGGATGGATATGAAGGGCACACGCATGCAGTCTTTTTGGTTCTTCAAAAAGATAAAAATGCCTGTAATAAAAATTACAGAAGTAATATTGTCTCTCAAAGTGTTCCAGAAAAGGGAAATTGGAGCTTTAACGTCCCACTGAGAGATGTTGAATAAAATCTTCCCCCTGAGTTTGCACCCAGTAATAAAATACTGATTTTTTTTTTTTGACCAGACAAGGTAGGTCTATAGGAGAACAGCTCAGGAGGCTCTCATGGCTCACGGCAATGAGGATGGAGCAGGGCAGAACGTTAAAGGTGAAGTGTCAGTCCCCTGAATTAATGCCCTGATGGAGCCAATTTTTTTGCTAAGAGACATAACAGATCCTTCCCTTTGTTCCCCAGTTTCCAAGTCACCTGTAATTCGTTACCTGCACCAACCTGCCGCAGCTAAGTGACAAATCCAGCTCCCGTGCTCCAAGCCACGTGTCCCTGACGTGAAGGGAAGTCAGGGATACAGAATCAGCTGTAGAAGAAAGAGAAGACAAAAATCAGAACAGATATTCTTCTATTTCCCCACAGGATCACCAAGCCAAGCTGCTTGCTACCTCTCCAGGACTATGTTTGAAAAGAGTTCCCTAACTCTTTTCTTAGCCTGAAATTCCGGAGTGGCTTTGCCCATGCAAAGCCAACGATCCTACTCACAAGAAGGAACAAACCAGCTTCCTGTTAAATAAAGCACTTGGAAATATGAGCTGCCAGATGCTCTCACTGACCAGCAAAAGGGATCAGCATCCAGGCCCACGTGGAGCTGGGTTTTTAAATATCACAAATAAACTTAACAAAAAATTATTCCTGACTCAAACCCACAATGCCTCAAACCATCAAAACAAAAATAGTTCTGGAATGACAGCTACACCTCTGCAGACCACAGCACAAAAATAACACTAAAGAATTTCTGACACCTTCCTTTTGAAGATGCTCTTACAGCATATTATCATAGTAAAGGGGCATTCCCTACATCTCTAACCAGAACTAGAGCTAGAGCTATCAGTTACTTTCACATACTCACATGTCTGTATGGTGGCCTTAGGAGAAGCTGGCAACACCTCTTCTGGTACCACACCTTGGAGGCTCAGATTGCGTCAAAAGCACCACTGAAACCAGCGTGCCAGGAGCTAACTGAATAATGAAAGTCATTTTCTCCATTTCTGTGACAGAAAAGCCCTCCATTTGGACAGCATTATTTGCAGCCAATTATTCTGCTACTTCCAGCAGTGCTCCAGGGAGCTGTATCACTTCTCCGCAGAGCTCAGGAGCTGTTCATTAGGTTGATCTCCTATAGTCTCCAGTTCTTCCTTTTGCTTGCACAATGTGCACCCTGCAGTGCCATATGACAGGAGCTTTGAGTGCTGTCTGTTGCTCTGTATTACCCTCATAGGACTGAGGAACCCGTCCCAGCCAGGGAAAGAACAGCTTTTGATTCTTGGATTAGGACACAAAATGCCACAGTTTATCCTAACAGTGGGAGGAATAAAGAGGAATACCTGGCATACACAGAATTCCACCTTAGGGCAAAGCCCAAGTGACACTGCCCTACAGCAGGATTTGAAAAATTCAGGGTCCATCTCTTAATAAATACATTTTGGCAAGAACCTGCACGATTCTCTTTGACATGTATTTCTCCTTTGTAATGACTCAGTGCTTGGTCTCTAGGACTTCCATATCCCTGACACACTTGCACTCGGATTACTAGCAGGAGGATCACAAACTTAGGTAGTCTCATATCTGTGCAGCATTTAAAGTCAAGGAACACTGGGCTTGGTCAGCAAGACGTCCAGTTTTACAATTTTCCATCACAGCTGCCTACACCTTTTAACATAAACTCGAAAAAGAGACAAAATTCCACCCTACCACTGTTGCAATAGGGAACTGAACTCTGATTTCAGACATTTTCCTCCTGCTTGAGCAGGGACATTGTACAAGATGACTCCACTGGTGGGTCCCTTTCAACCTTAATGATTTTGTGATTTTCAGGGTCTTCAGAGCAAGCCTGCTGAGTTTATAATGTTTTATTTAATTAAAAAAGCTGGAAGTGCAGCTCGAACCCTGAAAGTCAAAATGTGTTTATTCCTTACTTATTACCCTCCAAAGTAGAGCTGCAGCTCAGCAGGCAGAGAGGGACTTCTGTGGACACTGCATTTGTCACCTGTGACTAATTTAATTCAGCAAGCTCTAAACCACAGGTCAGCCTGTTCCATTACAGCATCATCAGGGCAACTTACAAGAACTGAAGCCAACTGAGAGCCCCTTCATCCCAAAGAGGACAAATATAAGCCTTTTACTTCAGCTCAGCAGAACTCTTAGTTCATCCTAACAAGAGGTAATGCATCCCAGCAGGTGTCAGTGAACCCAACCTCTTTAAATACTCATTTAACCCTACCTCAGCTGGTAATCAAAGTCGTGGGGGTGAGGCTAGGCTGAATTTCTCTTTTCTGTCCTTCTCCAGAGTAGTCCTAGTGAAGTGGCCTTGGACTCTGTTTTCTGCAGAGCCTAAGTGCTGCTCATGAAAGCCTCTAGGAGATTTTTCTCCTGCTGCTGCTAGAGCTGTGACTTTGAAGAACTCACTCCTAAGAGCTGGAAATGTAAAAGCCAATTGGATGTGCTGGGCTGCAGTGCCCCAGCGCCCCAGGACAGGCAGTGCCTCTCACCGTGCCTGTGAGAAGGTGAAGCCAACCCACGCCAGGTGCCTGTGCTGGACAAGTGGGAACACTGAAGCCAAGGCTGCTTCCTTCTTGAGGCTTTCTGAGGTGGCTGCTAGGAGAATTTCTCTTAGGCAGTCACTCTCTCGAACCCAGTCTCTCAATAACCTTCTGACACAAATAGAGGAGGATTTTTGTTCGCTATCTCCATGTGTGCAAGGTAGGAAAAGTTAATTAATTGCCAGCATACCAGAGGATTCCGCCAGAGGAATCCTCTATACCAAGGCCTTCCATCAGAGCAGAAGGCACTAACCACGCAAAACCTCCAGCGGGAAGGATCCTAGCAGTCCTCTTCTTTCCTCCTTTGCAAGAAACTGTGCTTAAACATTCCCCAGTAATTAAATATGCTTATGACTCTTAAAACATTTAAAGTTCCTTGAGGGAAGAAGGTGTGTGGAGGCACTATATGATCCACTGTGTTTCTTACGTTTGGGGTTATGTTATATATTCTTACGTAATGGTTTGAAACTTATCTTTATCCCTGCACCGTGTCCTTAGAACAAGGCTGTGAACACTCTTTTTCTCCAAATACAAGAATAATTGAGGAAACAGAACAGTGTTTGTCAGAAATAATGAGGGCAGAGACTGAGGGTGCCAGCATGCTGACTTGTACCACCTTAGGACACTTTTGGAAGTCATCACTCCTGTAATATACTGGATCCAATTTCAGCAAGAGCTCCACTCTCTCCTGTGGTTTCCACAGGGCCAAAAAAGGCAAGAGCTCCTTGAGACTGAGGGCTCCTCATGCCCTCCAGCAAGGAGAGGGTGGGCAAAGACCCATCGGTAGGAAACAGATGATCCTCAGACTGAGCAAGTTGCTAACATCCTCTTGAATGTGCTGTGGAATTGTGCAGGCATTGCCATGGCCAGGGAGAGAGCAAATGGATGCTCTGATAATCTGCAACCTAAATTTAGCTGCAATTCCAGAGGGACAGTCTGATAGCCTGTTCCTAAGACATTTCATTTCCTGGACCTCAAAGATCCCCTCAGCCACTGCAGCTGCATTCTCTGAGGGTATATCGTGCGTTTCAGGCAGTTGGTGTCGGGTCCCTCCTCACTGATTCTGCCCCACATCTTGTGTTCCCAGGCTGAGGTGGGAGACTTGAGTGTAGAAGCAATTATTTATCTCTGCCTAAGAGAGACTTCTGAGTATGATCTAGCTTAAATGCCTGCTTGTAGGGCAGGCTGCACAGCTGAACTTGCCAAACACGGAGAAGCTAAACAGGCACCAAACCCTTGGCTTATTTCTGGGGGAGGCCCTCAGATGGCTTCTGAGCTTCTCCAATCTACGCTCTACAGGGAGTCTGCACATCTCTCCAGCAATTGAAATCTTGAGCAGGGAAGCAGGCTGGTAGCAAAAGACTGAGCTAACACATAGCGAGGCCAAAGGAAACCGAGTGTCAGAAGCACAGCTTTGAGTCCAGAAACACAATCAAAGCCCGGGGAAGAGTGTGGCAAATGCTGGGGTCAGCAGTGCAAGTACAGGGCAAGGCTGGACGGTCCCTGAGCAAAGCACCGGGCACTGCCCAGACCAAACCAAAGACCAGAGTCTAAGCAGGAATACAGGGAGATTTCCAGGAGCTCTGCTGGGCTGGGATAGGCTCCCATGGTAAGCTGAGAGGATGGAGACTCGGCCCCCAAGCTACAGCCACTGGGACAACTCTCCATCACGGGGCCAGGGAACTGTGCAGGGCACAGACTCACCTCATCCCCAGCACTGCTGTCCCCGGAGAGCCCGCTGGCTCTCTGCTCCTGAGAAACACTCTCTTCTCGCAAAAATCCAACTCCCTCACCACCTGCATCTGCTTCTTCTTCAGTATTGCCCGCAACCTTCATTTCTGCTCTCTCAAAGCACTGTTCATCTCCACCTCTTTTTCATCACAACACCTTTCAGTTGACACCTTTGAAGTGAAGAGGCCACTGAATTCTACCATTACAGAGTAAAACCACTCAGTATTGACACAGCCAGCTATTAGTTTTAATCCTCAGTTCTGCATTCCAAGGGATACTTTTGAAAACACACTGAAAACTCATAAAATACGTGGCATTCACTGGAGCCAGGGCTCACTTCTGCACTGTGCCTTGGCACAAACACGCTCCATCACCTGTGACATCTCTCCTGCATTGACCATTGTTCAAAGCTTTCCTGCAGGGGCCTGACGGAGCAACAGGAGCTTGCTGAGCTTCTGTCAGGGCAGGAGCATAACAGGGTGCAGATCCTGTCCTGACCCCACCAAAGAGGGGTTTTTCCTGCATTCCTTCCTGCTGTGACACTCAATGACAAACATCCTCTGGGCCTCTATGTTATCAAATACAAGGACATGCCAACGTTTAGCAAGGACAATTTCAGCTTTCCCAATCTAAACTTTCCATATGATGCAATGACACTGTCACTTATTTACTGAGAACCCCAGCCCACGTAGCCTAGAGAAGTGTCTGTTGGCTCAGAGCAAGCTTTAGGAGCCTGGAAGAAGCTTGTTTTGGTTTAGATGCCAGGCCCAAGACTGCATTTGAACTCCTGTCTCCCCACCAGAGGTTTCTAACCCATCCCCCCTGTCACATGTGCAACACCAAATTCAGCAGAAAAGCACTTCTGGGAGCAGCTTAGGAATGGAGGAAAGTATAGTTATTATAAATGTTTCATGTATCTGTATGTAAAGATAGATAAATAGATAGCTAAATATGTACAGACATCTGTACACCCACCTACACCGGTATCTATATGAAGTCCTTTTTAGACCCTTCCCCAAATTTCTAAGTGATTGGTGCTTATAGAGGCAAACAAAATGAACTTTTAAGTTAAGCCAACTTGGGTGGCTATTTGTGTCACAACAGTCTCTGAAAAAATGATGACAGCACTTAAAAGTCACCAATAGTAATAATAATAATAATAACAACAGTAATAAAGTCTTTTGCTGCTATTTTGGCAGCTTATGCTGCTTCTTGTACTTACTGCTCAATGCCTTGCTATTTCAGTAATTCACTGTGAAGCAATAAAGCAAAAGCCTTAAGGCTGGCTGCTTAGCTTACAAGAAGCTCTGTTACAATTTGGAGAAAAAATAAAACTTGGAGCATTATCAGTAAAACAGAGATTCTACCCATACCCATTAAAAATGCAGTATTTGCTCTGCAGACCTGCAAAAACTTACTTTAAAAGGTTAACTGCGACCTTTCACAAACCCAGGCTCATTTTAGCAGAAGAGTTTCCTGCTTCTCTGTGACTGTGAGATGTATCTATTAAGTTCCTTTCAAAGGCCTTGCCTGACCTATTCATATTGCAATTGAGAGCCAAAATAGCTCAATATCAAATATCTGCAAGCACCTTAGTACTTTTGGAAGAGTGGAACTGCTCGATCAAATCCTCACGCTGACCACACTGTTTCAAAATGCAACAATGAATTATGTCATTATGTCTCCATTTGGAAAGGATTATAATGTAAAATTAAGACAAGAGCCTGCCCTACTCTGAAGGCATGGGGACAATGGGGATTTGAGTCCCCAGTATGTAACTACTGTTGCAAATGGAAGACATCTATCAAGAACAGAGACGTGCGTTTCTGCACGAGATACAGTGCCCAAGTCCCAGACTTCATTAACCTTAATTAAATGGTCTTGAAACCAAAATTTTTCCGTAGCAGTTTGACTGCATTAAAAGGTCCCTCTCTGTAAATGGTTTTGATACGTAAACATGCAAGCACTCCCAGAAGGGCCACATCCTTAAGGACTGCTACTATATATTTACTTTATGAAGACACTGCCCCATCTGCTGGGTCAGCCACGCACACGGCCCCACTGCTACGCTTGAGTGTGGCACTGGAATAAAACTTTTCTTCTGTTCAGGAACAAAACCCCGTCAGTCAAATGCACAATCATTCCAGCAGCAAGTAGGGATGCACCAAACTGCTCGGGTTTCCATCCCTGTTTATTCTGGAAACTGACCACAAACTCCTACGGAGATTTTGAAGGGCACAAGGGCTTCTTGTGAAAGCACAAAGGAAAGAATAAATGACTAAACAGGTATGTTCAGAAGAATCGGTGGGAGGTTTGTACCTAAGCACATAAGGCCACAGCCTCCTTTTTCAACATGTACAATCGTAGAATCAGAGAATGGTTTGGGTTGGAAGGGACCCCAAAGCTTTTCTCATCCCATCCCCTGCAGGGACACCTTCCACTAGAGCAGGTTGTTCCAAACCCCATCCAACCTGGCCTTGGACAATTCCACGGGTGGGGCTGCCTCAGCTTCTCTGGGCAACCTCTGCTAGGGCCTCGCCACCGTAACAGGGACGAATTTCTTCTGTATATAGGATTTCTTTAAGCTTTAAAGTCCTAAAGCAGAGGCCACCTCAGGCAGGCATTCACGGATGTAAAGGGTCCTTCTCAAAGGTAACTGTAAAACATGTTCAATGTTCATAAACCTTTCATATGCTGCCCACCAATTACGGAGTGCTTTGAAGAATTTTTAATGAACGTAAATTTTAACCAAAAATACTGCAAAGCCATTATTAATACTGTACGTAGGCACAGGGTACCAGACTTGTAAAGCTGCCAGAAACCTAAACTCTTCTGATAAGATTTGCCACATTTTTTTCTTTAAATAAATACATTTTAAAAAAATCATCAAATGTCCCTGCTTTATTTCACCACGGCAACGAAATAAGCACAGTCTCAAGTCTGTGCTTCTGTTCCCTATTACATTAATTTCTCCCACCCTGTTTCTCCCTCAAAGCAGTGAACGTGCAGGCAAGTAATCCTGCCATTGCTCCAACTCCATGGAGGATACAAACCTGCCTGCAGCCTCTGTCCCTCTGCTACTAGGCAGTCCCTGCTGCGCCCAGGCTCTTTATTCAGCGTTGTAACAGAAACACTTTCATTTTTTTCTCTTAAAAAGACACCTAACATTTCACCAGATGGTATCAGCACTTCCAAGTGCCTGTAAACCAGACTCCCCAAGCCCAGCCCATTAGCAGCTGCTCTGTGAGTGGCAAAGGAATCCAGAAATTAATCGCCTACCTTACACCGCTTCTCACCTGGTCTTGGCTACTTCCTTTCCTCAGGCTCTGGCAAGAAACCCAGACATGAAGCAATTCCCCAACCACAATGACAGCCATGAAATGCTATTTAGGCTGCTGACAGTTCGGCCCGTATCATTGGGCAGTCTGACTGAATTAGGATAGAGAATTTTAGGCACACATTAAAAAGTATCTCTAGTGTCTAAAGGTACTCTAAAAGCTGGATGCAATGGAGGAACTACTTCCTGAAACTTGTGGATGTGCTAAATCAATGACTGGTCACTGATTAAAGGCTGGAGCACTCACCTTGAGCATTAACACCTCAGCTGATCAGCATGTGCACATGAGTACGTATCGGTGCAAAGGATTGTCTTCTGCTTCAACCGACAAACTGCTGGATAGCTTTTAAAGGAAAAAAAAAAAAAAAACCCCAAAATAAATAAAATCTGTATTCCTCCAGACCCAGGGGAACAAACAAACCAGATCTTCCGGACCCAAGCCTCAAGCCCTGCCAGTAACAGACACAGCACTAAGGGATGCACAGCACGGCTGGGTGCTTAGGTTACCAACTTCTGAACTCAGGAAAGAAAGGAGGAAAAGGCAAACTTCTGGATTATTTAACAAATTAACTTCAGCTACGATCACTCTTGGTAACTTAATGGAACAGAGGAGCAAAGTCCTCTGCCCAGAGACAAGAAGTGACTGTGTATGGCTCAGCTCACGGCCACATAACACACTCTGACCTCAGTCTGCTGGAGCATCCTCCATATGGGGACAGCAGGGGCAACCTGGATGGCTGGACTCACCCTTGACTACCAGCAAAATGCTGAAACAGTCCTGACCTGGTGCTGTGAGAAAGGAAACACTGCCAGGAAGCATTGACAGGATCAGTTCTGAAAGCAAAGCGAGGTCCTGGCCTCATGCATTGCCCTGTTTTAACCACACAGGCAAACAGCTAAGAAATGTAACTATTTTCTGCTTAAAAGCCGCAAATTCCTTGGAGAAAAGGAAAACTCAATCTGACAAAAAGAAACACTCAGGCAATGGTGATAATCTGGCACATACTGGATAACAAACATTGCCCAAAAGCTGCCAGAGAAAACGGAAATTAAAAGTCACAAGGCAGATGCAGAATAATATCTGTTGTGAAAATACATTATTCAGCCAACACTGGTGGCGGAGACTTTTGGTGCAGTGCAATCTGCACACCCTGGTGACCACATGTGCAGCAAGATGTGCTGCTTGGCATAGCCAAAGAGAGAGCAGCAGCCTTGCTTGGGAGGCATTTGGGAACCAGTGCCCTTACAGGTCAGAACTACTTGTTATGCCACTCTCACTGCATCGCAGCCTTCTGGAACCTGAGTAACACAGACCAGCCCTGCCACGGGGCATGCAAGAAATCATATGGGGACAAGCTGCAGACAAATGGGCTACTAGTCCTTGCCACATGCATCACCAATGGCACAGCATATGCTCCCGGTTACACTGTGGGTCACATTCTGGATGGAGATCTGCAGTCCTCCATCTGCCTTTGAAGAGACAGATGCACATGCTGTACAGCCAATCATCAACTATTGCCCAATTCCATCTTTACTGCACAAGGGCTTTAGCAGACCTGCATTAACTTCATACTGCCTGGACGTCTGCTCTCATGTGTTCAGAGGAGAAACAAGAGAAATGTCTCACTGCTTGTTCCAAGGCTTTCTTCTCTTCACCTAAACAAGGCTCATGAGTGATACAGAAGGAATGAGGGAAGTATTTTTTTCTTGGAGCCCAGCAATCAACCGACAAGACAACAAGGAAGCCTCTAGGGGACTTCTGACCACTCAGGTCATTGATATATTATTATTTTAACAGTCATAAAATCACTTTTGTGATATTTCTCTCCTTGTTTCTTGCCATTCCCTGTTTGTCCATCCAGATACATCTACTCTCATGTATCAGGCTGCACAATCTGTAGTGCAGAGACCATGCCTTCACTGTGTTTATGCAGTGCTCATGCAAGAAGACTCTTGTCTAGCAATGAAGGAGGCTTAGGGATATCTGGTGTCCAGTAGCACAAGCAGCTGACAGTTCTGAGTTCTTCCTCAAGCAAAATTTCATCTGTTTTATGCAATAGCCACTCCAAGTACAACCGCATTTTGCAAAGCACTTTTCTGACAGATTTCAGCCAGGCTAAATGATGGCTCTTCCTCTTGTCAGAGGAAGTACCCTTGCTTTTTGCTTTGACTGTGGATCAGAAAAGCATCAAAGCACAAGGCTCTGCCTAATGACTTCAAACCAGAGGCCTCTGGAGCCACTCTCAAGAGCACGTTCCCTCTCTGGGTACCTGCCACAGCTTCCACCCTCTTCTTGGTGGATGGCCATTCTCAGCCAAAGCACAGCCATGGCCAGCCACTTTGGGATCATGCCAAAGCCACAACTGGGGGCACTGGGCAGAGCTGCCCACACAGCTGGCACAATCTGGCACATCACCGTACCCGTGTGCTACACAAGTTTTGCTGCCACTGCCGTGTAGCTCACTGGTAACAGAAGATTCACAACAGATAATGGTTTAAATCAAATAATGTGATCCGAGCCCTGCTCTACTAACACCATTATCTCTTTACCTTTCCATTGCTTGCAATAATCAGGTAGCGGCAAGTTAATGAATTTCACAGCACGCATCACATAGCACCTTGTTACATAGCTGTTTCTTCTGCATCTGCAACAAAATGAAGGGTAAGACTGTGAAATTACTGACAGAAGGCAAGTAACAGTGTCTACTGACCACGGGAGAAAAGATGCCTCCAAGAGACTCATTCCATCATTCCCCTCTCTTTGGCAAATTACAAGAAATTAGCCCTTTTTATTTCTGGAAGAAATACACCACACAGCAGTTGTGCCACCAGTGCACTGTCACCACGCTGCACCCGTGGGCAGCTGATTCTGCACTGGAAACCAGAGAGCAGGAGAGCAGAAGCCTGGGGATGGGGGCTTGGTGGTACGCCAGAGAAGGCAGCTCCATACCTTTCACAATTCTTTCCCTTCTCAGTGCACCTGCGGCAGAGAAGGCCAAAGCTAAGACATTTTATATACATTTTTTTGATCACCCTGTTAGCTTAAGCGGAAACTTAAGTCTTCCCAGAACAATAAAATTATATAGCATGCAGAGAGAAACGGGCAAGCACCAGAAGCCCAGTGATCACTCCCAAGGGAAAACTAAATTCAGTTAGGGATGAAAAGAGCCAGAAAGTAACATGAGGGAAGGTAACAGGACCTCGCAGCCAGCAAGAGGATGGGAGAAGAAGCTGTGCTATCAGCAAGTACCAGTGCTGCAAATGCAGGGAGCGCCATGCAGCCCCGTCTCTGCCAGGAAAGGCTCATGGAACAGAAGAATGAGCACACGGGCTGCCTCTCAATCTCCTGGCAGGAAGCTTCTCTACTCCCCTTGTGCCTGGACACAAAGCTTTGGGCAGTAAAGAAGGGAGAGGCACGGTGGCACCCGTTCAGGGACGAGCCAAGCTACGGCACACCCTGCCCTGGTTCAGTGCTGGGAACCGACGGTGATCTGGCTACAAAAACCACAGGAAAGATCGTGTTTGACCCCGTGCAGCTTTTCTCTTAGAAATCACTTTAGACACTCTTCTTGTGACTAGCGCTCAGCGAATCCTACCAGGACACAATGGGACGTGCTGCAGCAGCAACCCTGACCATGGCATGGCTGTCCCTGCTACCTGCACGGACACAGCTCGGCCACAGAGAGAAAATCCTTTGTGCCAGGAATGTTTACCAGTGCCAGGTGCTGGTAAGCACTGCTCAGGGTGCTGCTGGCACCTGGGATGGCTCAAAGCTCCATGGTTTGTGGCAACAGCCAAAAAGCACGTGCCACCTCCTGAGGACCTCCACCTGCAGTATCCTGGGCTATTCAAAACCCACTATTCCCTTGTGCCTTTGTCTACCTGGAGTCATTCAGGGAAATGAAAATACACTAACTGAATTAAGAAATCTGTTAAGAGACATTTGTCTTAGGCCTCTGATGGAGAATTGAAGCACCATCAATTGCCTTCCTTCCTGCTCCTTTAATTTGCAGAATGAGTGTCCATACAGACTTCTAATGAGGTTTAGTTCTTCTTCCTGAAAAGGTAGCTTAGTTTAACTTTCTTCTATTCCTCCTCTAGACAACTTATGAATTACAGTATTAAAGCACCCTGACTCAAAGGATTCTTGCACTGTGGGAACACTTCCTGCTCAGAGTTTTTCAACAGTTAAAATCTCTGTGCTATCTTTTATGCCAGATTTAGTCAACTAGCCCAAATGGGTCCACAAAAGACATCTGTATGGATGAATGCAATTAAAATCTTCTCCTTCTCCTACTTTCACTCCATTGCTGGAAATGACACAAAACATAAGAAAAAACCCAGTACCTGTTCCATTTTCAGACTGAAGCAACAGCATATTCCTGGCTGCTAATGCAGCAGGGGCAACAGCACTGCAGGGAACTGTTTGGATAATCACATCTTCATTTAAAGAGAACCCAACTTCTTGATCTAAGCCATCACTGCCCTCCGTCAGAACAGCCAGCATATCCACGAAATCTAATAAGTGAAGGGAAAAACGTAAGCAGAGGATCCAGACTAACTGGGAAAACAACAGAGGTAGAATGCAACATTCCAGGAACACAAGGTATCTTTCTAGATTCCCCCCCCAAAAAAACCCAAAACAAAACAAAACCGAAGATAAAACCAACCAACCAAACAACAACAAAAAAACACCAACAAAAAAAAAAAACCTTAAATTAGTAACAACAAGATAAATGTTTCTACCTCAATAAACCCATAACGCCTCGAACCATTCCAGGGAAGGCGGCAGGAGGGGCGGGCAGAGCCAGGGCCCCGCTCCGCCGCCCCGGCGGCATTTTCCGGCACGCGGCCGCTCCCGGCGTCTGGAGAGGGGCGCGGGGCCGGGAAAGGCGACGCAGCCCTGCTCCGATGCCGCTCGGCCGCGGCCCGGGAGCGCTGCGACCGCGCCTCCGCCGCCCGCCGGCACCGGCCCCGGCCGCCCTCGGCCCGCGGAGCCGCCTCCAGCCCTCCCCTCACTCACAGACACCGCCCCGCTCGCCGCTCGCTCCCGCCCCTCGCCCCTCCCGCCGCTTCGGCCGGGCTCCGGCTGGGGGGCTGCAGTACCGCCCTGTGCCCACAAGGCGGCAGCACTTGTCCAGGGGGTCCGCGACACGATGGCGGCCCGTGGGGACCTTGACGGAGAGAGGCGTTTTTCGCCCATGCCTGTCGGCTCCCGCCAAAAACCCGCACGCTCGCGGTGCTGCTGACCCCACAGCCCGTGTGCACGGCACCAGAACCGCCGCGGAAAATCCCGTCGGGGGGCGCCGGCGGTGCGCGCAATTCAGGCAGTGTAAAAAACAGACACGGGTCCTCGAATTTCAACGTCCTCGTTTTCGCGCCCTCTCGAGAAGGTCAAGCGAGGCCGCGCCACGCCACTCCCAAGATGGCGGCCGCGGGCGGCGGGCTGCAGTACCGCTCTCTGCCCACACGGCGGCAGCACCGCGCCGTCCCCGCCGGCACGGCCTCGGCAGCGAACGCCCCAAAGCGTCCGCGCGGGAAAGAACGGAACAAAAAGCCTGCCTGCGACCCGACAGGAACCGAAAGAAAAAAGCTTTCCTCCTAAACTGCATTTCAACAAGGCTTGGTTTTATATTTTTCAGATTTATACTCACAGTCGGATTGGTAATGGATATTGACGTATAATCGTATTTTTTAAATTTCTTAACATTTATTCCTATTCTAATTTTTATTTCACTTTTATGTTTTTATATATACACCTGTAGACATTGATTATATATTTCCATATTTAGAATGATATCAAACTAAAATGTATATTCATATCTTTTCCATTAAAGCCCTGCCAACAACCAAATAAAAACAAAAAAAGCCCTTTTTTTAAACGATTTTCGAATATTTTTATATTTTTTTCATCATTATAGTCACATTTGAACTTCTACTTTATATAGACGTATTTATAAATATATTTTATATATATATAATAAGGTAGCGAGATAGATAAATTATTTTTTAAATTCTATTTCGTACACACTGCTAATACTTATATTTACTTACCTTTGAATTTTCATATAGATCTTAACGTATTTAGGATATATTTCTATACAAAGACTTCTAATTTTATTTTATTTCTAGTCATAATTTTAATAATAAAACCCCTACCTACTACCAAATCGAAAATAAAAATCCCCTTTATTCTAAATTATATTTAAATATTTCTATACTTCTATTTTTGATTTTTACAAGTACTCATCTATTCTATCACAACATATTGAGGTACTATATTTCGATATACAGTATTTATGACATGAAATGCGTTATAATAAGACACATAGAGTAAAATACGCATTAGGTACTGTATTGATTCCTATTGTTTTGTAATATTCATATATCCACATGTATTAATTATACATTTCTGTATGGACATTTATGTTTATAATCGATATTTATATGCATATAAACATATAAAATACTCCATATCAAACAAGGTTATACCTAATTGTAATGGACAGCATTATTTATGTTACATGTTTAATGTATATGTTTTCCATTTACATTTAAAATTGAAGTTTCATATTCCCATTATCATGTTTATGCATGTGTTCTATTTCATTAGAGTTATAGTTAAAACACTGCAGTTATAATCGAATTCCTAAAAATAAAATGCCAAAACAAACAGCATCAAATTCCCACCAATACCGTCCAAAAAATTCAGAAAGGCTCCACCAGCCAACCAACTACCAGCAAAAAAAAACCCGCACTACACTCCTTTCACTAGCAGCTCTTATCACGTCACAAAAACGAAACAAACATTTTAAAAACCCTATAGACACCCACACAGCAAATCACAAAAACCACTCTAAAGGAAAAAAAAAAAAGCCAACTAACTTACCATACTCCAAACCATACAAGAGACTCCCAACGATTCTAAAAAAAATAATAACCAAAACTCTACCACTACGTTAACTCATAAAGAGAACCCAACGCTCTATAAAATTAACTAAAAAAACCCACCAAATAATTACAGATATAAAAATATGGGAACCACGAAGAAACAAAAAATTCACCCCCCAAATAAAATAAACACCTAAAGAGATCCACCATGGAAATGCCCATGCTCCCAAAAATAAAACCAATAAAAACAACAACCAAACACATCAAACAACAACAAAAAAAAATTAAATTAACAACAACAAAATAAGTATTCCTAACTCAAGAAACAAAAATTGCCTCAAACCATCAAAACACAAATACCACCTAGAAAGAAACACGTCGCCAAAAGAGATATGTAACCACAAACAATATCTCCCAAGTTCTCTGCAACAATGAAACATACACGGCAATCAAATAAGCCAAACGAATGAAACCCCTATAGTGTAATAAACAAGAATGCATTCATCAATATTAAAAAAAACCTCACCGATTAACTCCAGGGCACTCCCTCAAGCCCAGCAAAACAAATACTACGCCCTCGCGCTAATAAAAGCCTCCACAACCGAATTGAAAAACGACCCTCTACTCCATGCTCCGACCCATAAAAACCAGTGTAAACCTTTAGAAACGCATCCTTAAAAAACCTAAGAACCGATCAAAAATAAATCCAACAACAACACTCAACCCAAAAACAAAAACCTTGCCATGAGCAGCCGAAGCAAGAACGGTAACAACCAAGAAGTGCCCGAGGCCCTTCTGCTACAGCGACGCCGATCAAAAGCCACCGATCCCAGGAGCTCCTCAGGAGCGCCTCAAAAGCAGCGCAGCGAGGGAGGCTGGAAGATGCGGAGCCGCGCTCCCGGCCCCGGGCGCAGCGCGGCTCCGGCAGGAAAGCGGCTCCTCCGGCAGGCAGAGGCGGCGCCGCGCCGGCAGACCCCCGCCCGCTGCCCCCGGCCCGGCGGGGCCGGCACCGGGCCCGGGGGGCCCCGGCGGCGCCCGAGCCCCGCGCCCGGAGCGGACGGAGCGGCGGCACCGGCCGGCACCGGCCCCGCCCGCGCCGCCTCCCCCGCCCGCCGGCCCGGCCAAAGCTCCGCTCGGCTCCGCACGGCTCGCACCGGCGCGGCTCCGGCGGGCCCGCGGCAGCCCAGCCGCGCCCAGCTCCCCTTCCGCCCCGGCCAGCCCCGGCACTGCCGGCAGGGCTCCGCGCCGCACCCTTCGCTGCCGGGCCGGGGGCAGAAGAAGCGCCCCGAATGCAGCGGCACAGCCCGACCCCCGCCCTGCCAGCGCTGCCACGGCTGCAGCTCCCTTCCTCTGCAGCCCCGACTCTGACGCCACGCTCCGGCGCTCACCTCACCCCGAGGGCACAGAAACGTAGGCTTCCCTTCAATCGCGTCCTCTAGAAGAGAAGAAAAGAAGCGGCTTTCCTCAAACGATGGCAAAAGGGGGCTTTTTACCTCAATCCAAACACCTTAAAAGGGGGGACAACAGGACTGCCCCCTCCAATTCAACCTCAGGATGACGAAATTTCAAAGGGAAAGGGGAAAAGTCCCCGTTATAAAAGCGCACCGGCTCACCTGCTCGGCTGCTGCTTCTCGGCACAAAGGTTTGTCCCTCAGCTCCTCCTTTGAGCAATGCTTCACGTGCCCAAGTGTGTATCCAGGGGATTCCCCGGACCCTGTCCGAAGCGCCCACCGTCCTTCCAGGAGACAGCCCCGGGAGCCCCCCAAAAACTCCTCTCCTCCAGCAGCTCCGTGCAAAAGCCAGCAAAGACAAACCCTCGCCCTAAAATAACCTCCCCCCGGCAGGAGCCGCCCCTCCTCCTCATCCTCACAGCTCACACCTGGGGCTGCTCTGAGCCCTCATCATCCTCACATCAGCTCACACCTGCCGCTGTTGCCACCCTCCAACAGCGTCTCTCCATCTCCAGCACGCATCCCAATTCTCACAGACACAGATCCAACAGAAATCTGCTACGGGTGTCCGCTTATCTTAATCCATATGGTTACACAATTAAAAAACATATATACCAAATATCCTGTTCCAGTTTCAGTCACAAGCCCAGTCCCAGCATCCATGTCAGAGGCATAAAAGGGATGTGGCAGCAAGAACCCCACAGTCCCTGTGCCAGCCCTTCGGATCCTATGGAGTGTGCAGCCCCCTTTCGCAGCCCTGCAGTGATTACAGCAGCCGCCCTACAAATCCCCTTTCCCAGCCCCAGTGATTTCAGCTCTTCACCCACAAGCTTTATTTAACTGCCAGCTCTCTTCGTTAGCTCCAGCTGTGCCTTTCTCCATCTTCAGCGTGCAGGATCTTGGCCTTGGCTGCAGCTCTGCAACACTTCAGCTCGTGCCCCAGGGTGTCTAAGCCCACCCCACCATCAATATCCCAGTTCCGAAGTGATTTCAGCTGCCACCCACCAATGCCCAGCCACTGTGCCTAGCCTATATTATTTCAATTCAAAGCCCAGAACCCCGCTCTCAGCAATAGAATTCTTTTTCCATTTTCAGACACAATCCCAGCCTCACAGTGACTTTGCCCCCAGCCCCACAGTGACTTTGCCCCCAGCCCCACAGGTGCCGTCGCAGACCGAGAACATATCACTGCATTGCCGGGATTTTCAGGCGCAATGTTAGAGCCCCCACGTGCGCACTACACATCCTGTTCTAGTTTCAGTCACAAGCCCAGCCCCAGCATCCATGTCAGAGGCATAAAAGGGATGTGGCAGCAAGAACCCCACAGTCCCTGTGCCAGCCCTTCGGATCCTATGGAGTGTGCAGCCCCCTTTCCCAGCCCTGCAGTGATTACAGCAGCCGCCCTACAAATCCCCTTTCCCAGCCCCAGTGATTTCAGCTCTTCACCCACAAGCTTCATTTAACTGCCAGCTCTCTTCGTTAGCTCCAGCTGTGCCTTTCTCCATCTTCAGCGTGCAGGATCTTGGCCTTGGCTGCAGCTCTGCAACACTTCAGCTCGTGCCCCAGGGTGTCTAAGCCCACCCCACCATCAATATCCCAGTTCCGAAGTGATTTCAGCTGCCACCCACCAATGCCCACCCACTGTGCCTAGCCTATATTATTTCAATTCAAAGCCCAGAACCCCGCTCTCAGCAATAGAATTCTTTTTCCATTTTCAGACACAATCCCAGCCTCACAGTGACTTTGCCCCCAGCCCCACAGGTGCCGTCGCAGACCGAGAACATATCCCTGCATTGCCGGGATTTTCAGGCGCAATCTTAGAGCCCCCATGTGCGCACTACACATCCTGTTCTAGTTTCAGTCACAAGCCCAGCCCCAGCATCCATGTCAGAGGCATAAAAGGGATGTGGCAGCAAGAACCCCACAGTCCCTGTGCCAGCCCTTTGGATCCTATGGAGTGTGCAGCCCCCTTTCGCAGCCCTGCAGTGATTACAGCAGCCGCCCTACAAATCCCCTTTCCCAGCCCCAGTGATTTCAGCTCTTCACCCACAAGCTTTATTTAACTGCCAGCTCTCTTCGTTAGCTCCAGCTGTGCCTTTCTCCATCTTCAGCGTGCAGGATCTTGGCCTTGGCTGCAGCTCTGCAACGCTTCAGCTCGTGCCCCAGGGTGTCTAAGCCCACCCCAGAATCAATATCCCAGTCCTGCAGTGATTTCAGCTCCTACCCAAAAATGCCCAGCCACTGTGCCTACCCTGTATTATTTCAATTCAAAGCCCAGAACCCCGCTCTCAGCAATAGAGTTCTTTTACAATTTTCAGACACAATCCCAGCCCCACAGTCCATTTGCCAGCCCCACAGTGACTTTGCCCCCAGCCCCACAGGTGCCGTCGCAGACCGAGAACATATCCCTGCATTGCCGGGATTTTCAGGCGCAATGTTAGAGCCCCCACGTGCGCACTACACATCCTGTTCTAGTTTCAGTCACAAGCCCAGCCCCAGCATCCATGTCAGAGGCATAAAAGGGATGTGGCAGCAAGAACCCCACAGTCCCTGTGCCAGCCCTTCGGATCCTATGGAGTGTGCAGCCCCCTTTCCCAGCCCTGCAGTGATTACAGCAGCCGCCCTACAAATCCCCTTTCCCAGCCCCAGTGATTTCAGCTCTTCACCCACAAGCTTTATTTAACTGCCAGCTCTCTTCGTTAGCTCCAGCTGTGCCTTTCTCCATCTTCAGCGTGCAGGATCTTGGCCTTGGCTGCAGCTCTGCAACACTTCAGCTCGTGCCCCAGGGTGTCTAAGCCCACCCCAGAATCAATATCCCAGTCCTGCAGTGATTTCAGCTCCTACCCAAAAATGCCCAGCCACTGTGCCTACCCTGTATTATTTCAATTCAAAGCCCAGAACCCCGCTCTCAGCAATAGAATTCTTTTTCCATTTTCAGACACAATCCCAGCCTCACAGTGACTTTGCCCCCAGCCCCACAGGTGCCGTCGCAGACCGAGAACATATCCCTGCATTGCCGGGATTTTCAGGCGCAATCTTAGAGCCCCCATGTGCGCACTACACATCCTGTTCTAGTTTCAGTCACAAGCCCAGCCCCAGCATCCATGTCAGAGGCATAAAAG
This sequence comes from Lonchura striata, assembly GCF_050655825.1. Lineage (NCBI taxonomy): Eukaryota > Metazoa > Chordata > Aves > Passeriformes > Estrildidae > Lonchura > Lonchura striata. The sequence goes on from NC_140703.1 coordinate 599,572, forward strand.
GGATGTGGCAGCAAGAACCCCACAGTCCCTGTGCCAGCCCTTTGGATCCTATGGAGTGTGCAGCCCCCTTTCGCAGCCCTGCAGTGATTACAGCAGCCGCCCTACAAATCCCCTTTCCCAGCCCCAGTGATTTCAGCTCTTCACCCACAAGCTTTATTTAACTGCCAGCTCTCTTCGTTAGCTCCAGCTGTGCCTTTCTCCATCTTCAGCGTGCAGGATCTTGGCCTTGGCTGCAGCTCTGCAACACTTCAGCTCGTGCCCCAGGGTGTCTAAGCCCACCCCAGAATCAATATCCCAGTCCTGCAGTGATTTCAGCTCCTACCCAAAAATGCCCAGCCACTGTGCCTACCCTGTATTATTTCAATTCAAAGCCCAGAACCCCGCTCTCAGCAATAGAGTTCTTTTACAATTTTCAGACACAATCCCAGCCCCACAGTCCATTTGCCAGCCCCACAGTGACTTTGCCCCCAGCCCCACAGGTGCCGTCGCAGACCGAGAACATATCACTGCATTGCCGGGATTTTCAGGCGCAATGTTAGAGCCCCCACGTGCGCACTACACATCCTGTTCTAGTTTCAGTCACAAGCCCAGCCCCAGCATCCATGTCACAGGCATAAAGGGATGTGGCAGCAAGAACCCCACAGTCCCTGTGCCAGCCCTTCGGATCCTATGGAGTGTGCAGCCCCCTTTCCCAGCCCTGCAGTGATTACAGCAGCCGCCCTACAAATCCCCTTTCCCAGCCCCAGTGATTTCAGCTCTTCACCCACAAGCTTTATTTAACTGCCAGCTCTCTTCGTTAGCTCCAGCTGTGCCTTTCTCCATCTTCAGCGTGCAGGATCTTGGCCTTGGCTGCAGCTCTGCAACACTTCAGCTCGTGCCCCAGGGTGTCTAAGCCCACCCCAGAATCAATATCCCAGTTCTGAAGTGATTTCAGCTGCCACCCACCAATGCCCACCCACTGTGCCTACGCTGTATTATTTCAATTCAAAGCCCAGAACCCCGCTCTCAGCAATAGAATTCTTTTTCCATTTTCAGACACAATCCCAGCCCCACAGTGACTTTGCCCCCAGCCCCTCAGGTGCCGTCGCAGACCGAGAACATATCACTGCATTGCCAGGATTTTCAGGCGCAATGTTAGAGCCCCCACGTGCGCACTACACATCCTGTTCTAGTTTCAGTCACAAGCCCAGCCCCAGCATCCATGTCACAGGCATAAAGGGATGTGGCAGCAAGAACCCCACAGTCCCTGTGCCAGCCCTTCGGATCCTATGGAGTGTGCAGCCCCCTTTCCCAGCCCTGCAGTGATTACAGCAGCCGCCCTACAAATCCCCTTTCCCAGCCCCAGTGATTTCAGCTCTTCACCCACAAGCTTTATTTAACTGCCAGCTCTCTTCGTTAGCTCCAGCTGTGCCTTTCTCCATCTTCAGCGTGCAGGATCTTGGCCTTGGCTGCAGCTCTGCAACACTTCAGCTCGTGCCCCAGGGTGTCTAAGCCCACCCCAGAATCAATATCCCAGTTCTGAAGTGATTTCAGCTGCCACCCACCAATGCCCACCCACTGTGCCTACGCTGTATTATTTCAATTCAAAGCCCAGAACCCCGCTCTCAGCAATAGAATTCTTTTTCCATTTTCAGACACAATCCCAGCCCCACAGTGACTTTGCCCCCAGCCCCACAGGTGCCGTCGCAGACCGAGAACATATCCCTGCATTGCCGGGATTTTCAGGCGCAATGTTAGAGCCCCCACGTGCGCACTACACATCCTGTTCTAGTTTCAGTCACAAGCCCAGCCCCAGCATCCATGTCACAGGCATAAAGGGATGTGGCAGCAAGAACCCCACAGTCCCTGTGCCAGCCCTTCGGATCCTATGGAGTGTGCAGCCCCCTTTCCCAGCCCTGCAGTGATTACAGCAGCCGCCCTACAAATCCCCTTTCCCAGCCCCAGTGATTTCAGCTCTTCACCCACAAGCTTTATTTAACTGCCAGCTCTCTTCGTTAGCTCCAGCTGTGCCTTTCTCCATCTTCAGCGTGCAGGATCTTGGCCTTGGCTGCAGCTCTGCAACACTTAAGCTCGTGCCCCAGGGTGTCTAAGCCCACCCCAGAATCAATATCCCAGTCCTGCAGTGATTTCAGCTCCTACCCAAAAATGCCCAGCCACTGTGCCTACCCTGTATTATTTCAATTCAAAGCCCAGAACCCCGCTCTCAGCAATAGAGTTCTTTTACAATTTTCAGACACAATCCCAGCCCCACAGTCCATTTGCCAGCCCCACAGTGACTTTGCCCCCAGCCCCACAGGTGCCGTCGCAGACCGAGAACATATCACTGCATTGCCGGGATTTTCAGGCGCAATCTTAGAGCCCCCACGTGCGCACTACACATCCTGTTCTAGTTTCAGTCACAAGCCCAGCCCCAGCATCCATGTCAGAGGCATAAAAGGGATGTGGCAGGAAGAACCCCACAGTCCCTGTGCCAGCCCTTCGGATCCTATGGAGTGTGCAGCCCCCTTTCCCAGCCCTGCAGTGATTACAGCAGCCGCCCTACAAATCCCCTTTCCCAGCCCCAGTGATTTCAGCTCTTCACCCACAAGCTTTATTTAACTGCCAGCTCTCTTCGTTAGCTCCAGCTGTGCCTTTCTCCATCTTCAGCGTGCAGGATCTTGGCCTTGGCTGCAGCTCTGCAACACTTCAGCTCGTGCCCCAGGGTGTCTAAGCCCACCCCAGAATCAATATCCCAGTCCTGCAGTGATTTCAGCTCCTACCCAAAAATGCCCAGCCACTGTGCCTACGCTGTATTATTTCAATTCAAAGCCCAGAACCCCGCTCTCAGCAATAGAATTCTTTTTCCATTTTCAGACACAATCCCAGCCTCACAGTGACTTTGCCCCCAGCCCCACAGTGACTTTGCCCCCAGCCCCACAGGTGCCGTCGCAGACCGAGAACATATCACTGCATTGCCAGGATTTTCAGGCGCAATCTTAGAGCCCCCACGTGCGCACTACACATCCTGTTCTAGTTTCAGTCACAAGCCCAGCCCCAGCATCCATGTCACAGGCATAAAGGGATGTGGCAGCAAGAACCCCACAGTCCCTGTGCCAGCCCTTCGGATCCTATGGAGTGTGCAGCCCCCTTTCCCAGCCCTGCAGTGATTACAGCAGCCACCCTACAAATCCCCTTTCCCAGCCCCAGTGATTTCAGCTCTTCACCCACAAGCTTTATTTAACTGCCAGCTCTCTTCGTTAGCTCCAGCTGTGCCTTTCTCCATCTTCAGCGTGCAGGATCTTGGCCTTGGCTCCAGCTCTGCAACACTTCAGCTCGTGCCCCAGAGTGTCTAAGCCCACCCCAGAATCAATATCCCAGTTCTGAAGTGATTTCAGCTCCTACCCAAAAATGCCCACCCACTGTGCCTACGCTGTATTATTTCAATTCAAAGCCCAGAACCCCGCTCTCAGCAATAGAATTCTTTTTCCATTTTCAGACACAATCCCAGCCCCACAGTGACTTTGCCCCCAGCCCCACAGGTGCCGTCGCAGACCGAGAACATATCACTGCATTGCCAGGATTTTCAGGCGCAATCTTAGAGCCCCCACGTGCGCACTACACATCCTGTTCTAGTTTCAGTCACAAGCCCAGCCCCAGCATCCATGTCACAGGCATAAAGGGATGTGGCAGCAAGAACCCCACAGTCCCTGTGCCAGCCCTTCAGATCCTATGGAGTATGCAGCCCCCTTTCCCAGCCCTGCAGTGATTACAGCAGCCACCCTACAAATCCCCTTTCCCAGCCCCAGTGATTTCAGCTCTTCACCCACAAGCTTTATTTAACTGCCAGCTCTCTTCGTTAGCTCCAGCTGTGCCTTTCTCCATCTTCAGCGTGCAGGATCTTGGCCTTGGCTGCAGCTCTGCAACACTTCAGCTCGTGCCCCAGGGTGTCTAAGCCCACCCCAGAATCAATATCCCAGTCCTGCAGTGATTTCAGCTCCTACCCAAAAATGCCCAGCCACTGTGCCTACCCTGTATTATTTCAATTCAAAGCCCAGAACCCCGCTCTCAGCAATAGAGTTCTTTTACAATTTTCAGACACAATCCCTGCCCCACAGTCCATTTGCCAGCCCCACAGTGACTTTGCCCCCAGCCCCACAGGTGCCGTCGCAGACCGAGAACATATCACTGCATTGCCGGGATTTTCAGGCGCAATCTTAGAGCCCCCACGTGCGCACTACACATCCTGTTCTAGTTTCAGTCACAAGCCCAGCCCCAGCATCCATGTCAGAGGCATAAAAGGGATGTGGCAGCAAGAACCCCACAGTCCCTGTGCCAGCCCTTCAGATCCTATGGAGTGTGCAGCCCCCTTTCCCAGCCCTGCAGTGATTACAGCAGCCGCCCTACAAATCCCCTTTCCCAGCCCCAGTGATTTCAGCTCTTCACCCACAAGCTTTATTTAACTGCCAGCTCTCTTCGTTAGCTCCAGCTGTGCCTTTCTCCATCTTCAGCGTGCAGGATCTTGGCCTTGGCTGCAGCTCTGCAACACTTCAGCTCGTGCCCCAGGGTGTCTAAGCCCACCCCAGAATCAATATCCCAGTCCTGCAGTGATTTCAGCTCCTACCCAAAAATGCCCAGCCACTGTGCCTACCCTGTATTATTTCAATTCAAAGCCCAGAACCCCGCTCTCAGCAATAGAGTTCTTTTACAATTTTCAGACACAATCCCTGCCCCACAGTCCATTTGCCAGCCCCACAGTGACTTTGCCCCCAGCCCCACAGGTGCCGTCGCAGACCGAGAACATATCACTGCATTGCCGGGATTTTCAGGCGCAATGTTAGAGCCCCCACGTGCGCACTACACATCCTGTTCTAGTTTCAGTCACAAGCCCAGCCCCAGCATCCATGTCACAGGCATAAAAGGGATGTGGCAGCAAGAACCCCACAGTCCCTGTGCCAGCCCTTCGGATCCTATGGAGTGTGCAGCCCCCTTTCCCAGCCCTGCAGTGATTACAGCAGCCGCCCTACAAATCCCCTTTCCCAGCCCCAGTGATTTCAGCTCTTCACCCACAAGCTTCATTTAACTGCCAGCTCTCTTCCTTAGCTCCAGCTGTGCCTTTCTCCATCTTCAGCGTGCAGGATCTTGGCCTTGGCTGCAGCTCTGCAACACTTCAGCTCGTGCCCCAGGGTGTCTAAGCCCACCCCAGAATCAATATCCCAGTTCTGAAGTGATTTCAGCTGCCACCCACCAATGCCCACCCACTGTGCCTAGCCTATATTATTTCAATTCAAAGCCCAGAACCCCGCTCTCAGCAATAGAATTCTTTTTCCATTTTCAGACACAATCCCAGCCCCACAGTCCATTTGCCAGCCTCACAGTGACTTTGCCCCCAGCCCCACAGGTGCCGTCGCAGACCGAGAACATATCACTGCATTGCCAGGATTTTCAGGCGCAATCTTAGAGCCCCCACGTGCGCACTACACATCCTGTTCTAGTTTCAGTCACAAGCCCAGCCCCAGCATCCATGTCAGAGGCATAAAAGGGATGTGGCAGCAAGAACCCCACAGTCCCTGTGCCAGCCCTTCGGATCCTATGGAGTGTGCAGCCCCCTTTCGCAGCCCTGCAGTGATTACAGCAGCCGCCCTACAAATCCCCTTTCCCAGCCCCAGTGATTTCAGCTCTTCACCCACAAGCTTTATTTAACTGCCAGCTCTCTTCTTTAGCTCCAGCTGTGCCTTTCTCCATCTTCAGCGTGCAGGATCTTGGCCTTGGCTGCAGCTCTGCAACACTTCAGCTCGTGCCCCAGGGTGTCTAAGCCCACCCCAGAATCAATATCCCAGTTCTGAAGTGATTTCAGCTGCCACCCACCAATGCCCAGCCACTGTGCCTAGCCTATATTATTTCAATTCAAAGCCCAGAACCCCGCTCTCAGCAATAGAATTCTTTTTCCATTTTCAGACACAATCCCAGCCTCACAGTGACTTTGCCCCCAGCCCCACAGGTGCCGTCGCAGACCGAGAACATATCACTGATTTGCCGGGATTTTCAGGCGCAATGTTAGAGCCCCCATGTGCACACTACACATCCTGTTCTAGTTTCAGTCACAAGCCCAGCCCCAGCATCCATGTCAGAGGCATAAAAGGGATGTGGCAGCAAGAACCCCACAGTCCCTGTGCCAGCCCTTCGGATCCTATGGAGTGTGCAGCCCCCTTTCGCAGCCCTGCAGTGATTACAGCAGCCGCCCTACAAATCCCCTTTCCCAGCCCCAGTGATTTCAGCTCTTCACCCACAAGCTTTATTTAACTGCCAGCTCTCTTCGTTAGCTCCAGCTGTGCCTTTCTCCATCTTCAGCGTGCAGGATCTTGGCCTTGGCTGCAGCTCTGCAACACTTCAGCTCGTGCCCCAGGGTGTCTAAGCCCACCCCAGAATCAATATCCCAGTTCTGAAGTGATTTCAGCTGCCACCCACCAATGCCCAGCCACTGTGCCTAGCCTATATTATTTCAATTCAAAGCCCAGAACCCCGCTCTCAGCAATAGAATTCTTTTTCCATTTTCAGACACAATCCCAGCCTCACAGTGACTTTGCCCCCAGCCCCACAGGTGCCGTCGCAGACCGAGAACATATCACTGATTTGCCGGGATTTTCAGGCGCAATCTTAGAGCCCCCATGTGCGCACTACACATCCTGTTCTAGTTTCAGTCACAAGCCCAGCCCCAGCATCCATGTCAGAGGCATAAAAGGGATGTGGCAGCAAGAACCCCACAGTCCCTGTGCCAGCCCTTCGGATCCTATGGAGTGTGCAGCCCCCTTTCCCAGCCCTGCAGTGATTACAGCAGCCGCCCTACAAATCCCCTTTCCCAGCCCCAGTGATTTCAGCTCTTCACCCACAAGCTTTATTTAACTGCCAGCTCTCTTCGTTAGCTCCAGCTGTGCCTTTCTCCATCTTCAGCGTGCAGGATCTTGGCCTTGGCTCCAGCTCTGCAACACTTCAGCTCGTGCCCCAGGGTGTCTAAGCCCACCCCACCATCAATATCCCAGTTCTGAAGTGATTTCAGCTGCCACCCACCAATGCCCAGCCACTGTGCCTAGCCTGTATCATTTCAATTCAAAGCCCAGAACCCCGCTCTCAGCAATAGAATTCTTTTTCCATTTTCAGACACAATCCCAGCCTCACAGTGACTTTGCCCCCAGCCCCACAGGTGCCGTCGCAGACCGAGAACATATCCCTGCATTGCCGGGATTTTCAGGCGCAATCTTAGAGCCCCCACGTGCGCACTACACATCCTGTTCTAGTTTCAGTCACAAGCCCAGCCCCAGCATCCATGTCAGAGGCATAAAAGGGATGTGGCAGCAAGAACCCCACAGTCCCTGTGCCAGCCCTTCAGATCCTATGGAGTGTGCAGCCCCCTTTCGCAGCCCTGCAGTGATTACAGCAGCCGCCCTACAAATCCCCTTTCCCAGCCCCAGTGATTTCAGCTCTTCACCCACAAGCTTTATTTAACTGCCAGCTCTCTTCGTTAGCTCCAGCTGTGCCTTTCTCCATCTTCAGCGTGCAGGATCTTGGCCTTGGCTCCAGCTCTGCAACACTTCAGCTCGTGCCCCAGGGTGTCTAAGCCCACCCCACCATCAATATCCCAGTTCTGAAGTGATTTCAGCTGCCACCCACCAATGCCCAGCCACTGTGCCTAGCCTGTATCATTTCAATTCAAAGCCCAGAACCCCGCTCTCAGCAATAGAATTCTTTTTCCATTTTCAGACACAATCCCAGCCTCACAGTGACTTTGCCCCCAGCCCCACAGGTGCCGTCGCAGACCGAGAACATATCCCTGCATTGCCGGGATTTTCAGGCGCAATCTTAGAGCCCCCACGTGCGCACTACACATCCTGTTCTAGTTTCAGTCACAAGCCCAGCCCCAGCATCCATGTCAGAGGCATAAAAGGGATGTGGCAGCAAGAACCCCACAGTCCCTGTGCCAGCCCTTCAGATCCTATGGAGTGTGCAGCCCCCTTTCGCAGCCCTGCAGTGATTACAGCAGCCGCCCTACAAATCCCCTTTCCCAGCCCCAGTGATTTCAGCTCTTCACCCACAAGCTTTATTTAACTGCCAGCTCTCTTCTTTAGCTCCAGCTGTGCCTTTCTCCATCTTCAGCGTGCAGGATCTTGGCCTTGGCTGCAGCTCTGCAACACTTCAGCTCGTGCCCCAGGGTGTCTAAGCCCACCCCAGAATCAATATCCCAGTTCTGAAGTGATTTCAGCTGCCACCCACCAATGCCCAGCCACTGTGCCTAGCCTATATTATTTCAATTCAAAGCCCAGAACCCCGCTCTCAGCAATAGAATTCTTTTTCCATTTTCAGACACAATCCCAGCCTCACAGTGACTTTGCCCCCAGCCCCACAGGTGCCGTCGCAGACCGAGAACATATCACTGATTTGCCGGGATTTTCAGGCGCAATGTTAGAGCCCCCATGTGCACACTACACATCCTGTTCTAGTTTCAGTCACAAGCCCAGCCCCAGCATCCATGTCAGAGGCATAAAAGGGATGTGGCAGCAAGAACCCCACAGTCCCTGTGCCAGCCCTTCGGATCCTATGGAGTGTGCAGCCCCCTTTCCCAGCCCTGCAGTGATTACAGCAGCCGCCCTACAAATCCCCTTTCCCAGCCCCAGTGATTTCAGCTCTTCACCCACAAGCTTTATTTCACTGCCATCTCTTCCGTTTCACTTCCTCCTCAACACCTTCCCAGCAGTGCTACGTAACACTGCTTCTGGCTCTCAGGGCAGGATCTTTGCTTTTGCTTTAGCTCTGTATGGTTTCAGTTCAGCTCTTGAGCCCATATTCCTGCCCCATCCTAACCATCCCTCCCCCAGTAACTGCTCTACACTCTCTATCAGAGCCCTTGAAGCAATTTCAGCTCCAGCCATGCAATTCCCATCCCAGCTCCATATTCCCTATCCCAGCTGCACAGGGGTTTTACCCCGAACCCTACCACATTTCTGTGTCCTCCGGCTCTGCTGCCTCAGCTCCAGCTCCTCAGCTTCCTACTGCCTGCATCTAAAAGCTGCTCCTGCTTCTCACTGCTGCTTGGAGCTGTTGATAAGGGCAGAAATCAGTTACTTTCATAATGTCAATGCCTCTTGCAGCTATCCCACCCACCCTAATGGGATCCCAACTTTAGGGACCCTTGAGCCCTGAAGCCAAACATCTACCTTCCCCCACAGCCTGGGTTTCAGCCGAGCACCTCCCCAAAGGCCCCCTCACCTCCCCCAGGCAGCCCCAGGGGCTGGGAATAGCCACCGGGCCCCTGCTCCCACATCCCAATAGGTGCCCTTGTGCTGCTGCGTGGGCCCTGGAACCCTCTGAGCCCCCACATCCTGAGCCTCTGCTTGGTTCCACGGGGCAGGGGCTGGGAACCCCCAGGCATCTCCTGCAGGCCCTGCACTGCAGCTCCATGCCCCTCTCCCAGGGCATTTATCCAACTCCAGCCCCAGCATTTCCACTGCTCCACATTGTTTTGGGCTTGACTCGTGCCAAAGTCCTTATTCCACACCCTGAGCCTTTATGTCTCCGGTGACCTCACAACCCGTGATTCAGCCCCAGCCGCACAACCCTTACTAAATCAAAATCGGAAAAAGAAAACAAACAGAAACAAATTAAACTTAATAAAACGAACAAAACAATGAAGTAATGCAATATAGATAAAATTATTAAGTAAAATCAAAATCAAATAGTAAGAAAGCAAACAACCGGCTTTATTCCCAGTATTCTCAATGTTACTTTAAATCCAGAAAGCGCGAAAGGGCTACTCCCCAGTGACAGCAGCCGGTCCCCCCTGCGCCACGCCAGGCCCCGCACCAGCCTCTGGCCGCCCGAGCCGGGCAGGGCGCGGCGCAAACAACTGGACACCGCCGGCCCCCGGACGCCGCCGCAGGCAGACGCGGGAGTCGCGTGCGTGCTCACCAGCGCTCCTCGGATCGGCAGCCGCGGGGGACCCGTCCCGGCGCAGCGGCGCTCCTCCTCGGAACGCGCTTCCGCAGCTCCCGTCGCCTCCAGCCCCGCCGCCGAACTGACGCCCCCGCCTCCCCCACGCGCGCTACTTATGCCTCAGAGCCGGGCCAGCCAGCCAATCACAACCCGAGGCAGCGCCGGCCCCACCAATCCGAGCCCGCCCATTCCCGCCGCGCTCGGCTCGCGACCACCCCGCGCTCCCCTCACGCGCCGCTCCCGCCGCCGCCATTGCAGGGGCCGGGTCCGCCCGCTCCCCGCCGTCAGCCCGTTTCCCTGGGAGAAATCCCGGCCGGCGCCTGACGGGGAGCTCCCGCCCGCCCTTCCCGGCCCCAGCGCCTGCCGAGGTTGCGGCAGCAGGGATAGCGCTCCGCCGGCTCCCAAAGCGGCGCCGGGAGCGGCGCCTCAAGCGCACGGGGGAGCGGGGCCAGGCTGAGGAGTCGGGCCGCGACTGAGCGGGCCGAAATCGCAGGAACCGCGCCCGGATTGGAAGGGCGGCCGGGATTGGACAGGGCGGAGAAAGGCGGGCCGGGATTGGCGGGGCTCGGGAGCTGCGCGGCCGGGCCCGTGGCAGCTTGGGGCGGAGCCCGCGCTGCTCGAAGGGCCCGCGGGCGCCCCGGGTCCCGCTCGGAGACCCCCTGTCCCCTTCTCGGCCCGTGCTCGTGCCCGGCTCCCGGCGAAAAGGGCCCCGCAGAGCCCGAACTGCAGCCGCCCGTCGGCACTCGGGGCAGGGGAGAGGCGCAGCCCGGCATTGGTTCCGGGCGGCAAAGGCGGACTCCGCGCTAGCAGCTCGGATCGGGGAGCGGCGGCGACGCGGCGGGGAGGCGACTCGGTGGCGGGGAGTGGGGAGGGCGCGCAAAAACAGTGAAGTGCCCGCGGCCCCCTGCCCGCCCTCCGCCTGTTGCGAGCCCGCTGCTCACCCTCTTTCTCCCGACACAGTCGTCGGATGCTATAGAGGGGACAATAATATTGACGTTCACATTCATAGATCAGCTTTTTGCAGCACAAGTATTTCGATATGGTACAACTTACTTTTAACTGCTTTGTATAGTATAATTTTTATAATAAAACCCCTACCTACTACCAAATAGAAAATAAAAATCCCCTTTATTCTAGACTATATTTAATTATTTCTATATTTCTATTTTTGATTTTTACAAGTACTTATCTATCACAACATATTGAGGTACTATATTTCGATATATAGTATTTATGACACGTAATGTGTTATAATAAGACACATACAGTAAAATACGCATTACGTACTGTATTGATTCCTATTGTTTTGTAGTATTCATATATCCACACATATTAATTATACATTTCTAGATGGATATTTATATTATATAAACATATAAAATACTCTACAGCAAACAATATAATACCTAATAGTAATGGATAGCATTATTTATGTTACATGTTTAATTTATAGGTTTGCCGTTTATATTTAAAATTGAAGTTTTATATTCCCATTTTCATGTTTATGCATTTGTTTTGTTTCATTAGAGTTCTAGTTAAAACACTGCAGTTATAATCGAATTCCTAAAAATAAAATGCCAAAACAAACAGCATCAAATTCCCACCAGTACCGTCCAAAAAATTCAGAAAGGCTCCACCAGCCAGCCAACTACCAGCAAAAAAACCCGCACTACACTCCTTTTACTAGCAGCTCTTATCACGTCACAAAAACGAAACAAACATTTTAAAAAAGACAGATAGAAACCCACACAGCAAATCACAAAAACCACTAAAAAGAAAAGAAAACGCCAACTAACTTACCATACTCCAAAACCATACAAGAGACCCCCAACGTTTCTAAAAAAAATAATAACCAAAACTCTACCACTACGCTAACTCATAAAGAGAACCCAATGCTCTATAAAATTAACTAAAAAACCCCACCAAATCATTACAGATATTAAAAAATCGGAACCACGAAGAAACAAAAAAATCACCACCAAATAAAATAAATACCTAAAGAGATCCACCACGGAAATGCCCATGTTCCCAAAAATAAAACTAATTAAAAAAACCAACAACCAAATACATCAAACTACAAAAAAAAAAAAATTAAATTAACAACAACAAAATAGGTATTCCTAACTCAAGAAACAAAAATTGCCTCAAACCATCAAAACACAAATACCACCTAGAAAAAAAAAACACGTCGCCAAAAGAGCAATGTAACCACAAACAATATTTCCCAAATTCTCTCCAACAATAAAACATACACGGCAACCAAATAAGCCAAATGAACGAAATCCCTATAATATAATAAACAAGAATGCAATCATCAATATTAAAAAAACCTCACCGATTAACTCCAGGACACTCCCCTCAAGCCCACCAAAACAAATACTACGCACTCGCTCGAATAAAAGCCTCCACAACCGTATTAAAAACCTACCCTCTACTACATGCTACGACCCAGAAAAAACATTGGAAGCCTTTAAAAACACATCCTTTAAAAACATATGAACCGATCAAAAAGAAATCCAACAACACTCCACCCAAAAACAAAAACCGTGCCACGAGCACCCGAAGCAAGAACCGTAACAACCAAGAAGCGCCCGGGGCCCTTCTCCTACAGCGACGCCGATCAAAAGCCACCGATCCCAGGAGCTCCTCAGGAGCGCCTCAAAGCCACCGCATCGAGGGAGGCTGGAAGATGCGGAGCCGCGCTCCCGGCCCCGGGCGCAGCGCGGCTCCGGCAGGAAAGCGGCTCCTCCGGCAGGCAGAGGCGGCGCCGCGCCGGCAGACCCCCGCCCGCTGCCCCCGGCCCGGCGGGGCCGGCACCGGGCCCGGGGGGCCCCGGCGGCGCCCGAGCCCCGCGCCCGGAGCGGACGGAGCGGCGGCACCGGCCGGCACCGGCCCCGGCCGCCCTCGGCCCGCGGAGCCGCCTCCAGCCCTCCCCTCACTCACAGACACCGCCCCGCTCGCCGCTCGCTCCCGCCCCTCGCCCCTCCCGCCGCTTCGGCCGGGCTCCGGCTGGGGGGCTGCAGTACCGCCCTGTGCCCACAAGGCGGCAGCACTTGTCCAGAGGGTCCGCGACACGATGGCGGCCCGTGGGGACCTTGACGGAGAGAGGCGTTTTTCGCCCATGCCTGTCGGCTCCCGCCAAAAACCCGCACGCTCGCGGTGCTGCTGACCCCACAGCCCGTGTGCACGGCACCAGAACCGCCGCGGAAAATCCCGTCGGGGGGCGCCGGCGGTGCGCGCAATTCAGGCAGTGTAAAAAACAGACACGGGTCCTCGAATTTCAACGTCCTCGTTTTCGCGCCCTCTCGAGAAGGTCAAGCGAGGCCGCGCCACGCCACTCCCAAGATGGCGGCCGCGGGCGGCGGGCTGCAGTACCGCTCTCTGCCCACAGGGCGGCAGCACCGCGCCGTCCCCGCCGGCACGGCCTCGGCAGCGAACGCCCCAAAGCGTCCGCGCGGGAAAGAACGGAACAAAAAGCCTGCCTGCGACCCGATAGGAACCGAAAGAAAAAAGCTTTCCTCTTAAACTGCATTTCAACAAGGCTTGTTTTTATATTTTTCAGATTTATACTCACAGTCGGATTGGTAATGGATATTGATGGAAAATTGTATTTTTATCATTTCTTACATTTATTCCTATTAGATTTTATTACATTTTATTTTTTTATACATATCTTATTAGATTGCTTATATATTTCTATAGTTAGATTTAGATTTCTAAAAGGTTTATATTGCTTAAAAAAAAACCCTGCCTCTATCCAAGTAAAAATCTTTTAAACAAAACCCTTTATTTAAACTCCATTTAAATGTATCTCTATTTTTCGCATTTATATTCAAATGTATATTTTAAATGTAGATTGAAGTATGATGCTATCTATAGTCTCTCTCTTCCTAATACTCATTTTTATTTCTATTTTATATTTCTATATATACACCTGTAGACATTGATTATATATTTCCATATTTAGAATGATATCAAACTAAAATATATATTCATATCTTTTCCATTAAAGCCCTGCCTCCAACCAAATAAAAACAAAAAAAGCCCTTTCTTTAAACGATTTTCGAATATTTTTATATTTTTTTCATCATTATAGTCACATTTGAACTTCTACTTTATATAGATGTATTTATAAATATATTTTATATATATATAATAAGGTAGCGAGATAGATAAATTATTTTTTAAATTCTATTTCGTACACACTGCTAATACTTATATTTACTTACCTTTGAATTTTCATATAGATCTTAACGTATTTAGGATATATTTCTATACAAAGACTTCTAATTTTATTTTATTTCTAGTCATAATTTTAATAATAAAACCCCTACCTACTACCAAATCGAAAATAAAAATCCCCTTTATTCTAAATTATATTTAAATATTTCTATACTTCTATTTTTGATTTTTACAAGTACTCATCTATTCTATCACAACATATTGAGGTACTATATTTCGATATACAGTATTTATGACATGAAATGCGTTATAATAAGACACATACAGTAAAATACGCATTAGGTACTGTATTGATTCCTATTGTTTTGTAATATTCATATATCCACATGTATTAATTATACATTTCTGTATGGACATTTATGTTTATAATCGATATTTATATGCATATAAACATATAAAATACTCCATATCAAACAAGGTTATACCTAATTGTAATGGACAGCATTATTTATGTTACATGTTTAATGTATATGTTTTCCATTTACATTTAAAATTGAAGTTTCATATTCCCATTATCATGTTTATGCATGTGTTCTATTTCATCAGAGTTATAGTTAAAACACTGCAGTTATAATCTAATTCCTAAAAATAAAATGCCAAAACAAACAGCATCAAATTCCCACCAGTACCGTCCAAAAAATTCAGAAAGGCTCCACCAGCCAAACAACTACCAGCAAAAAAAAACCCGCACTACACTCCTTTCACTAGCAGCTCTTATCACGTCACAAAAACGAAACAAACATTTTAAAAACCCTATAGACACCCACACAGCAAATCACAAAAACCACTCTAAAGGAAAAAAAAAAAAGCCAACTAACTTACCATACTCCAAACCATACAAGAGACTCCCAACGATTCTAAAAAAAATAATAACCAAAACTCTACCACTACTTTAACTCATAAAGAGAACCCAATGCTCTATAAAATTAACTAAAAAAACCCACCAAATAATTACAGATATAAAAATATGGGAACCACGAAGAAACAAAAAATTCACCCCCCAAATAAAATAAACACCTAAAGAGATCCACCATGGAAATGCCCATGCTCCCAAAAATAAAACCAATAAAAACAACAACCAAACACATCAAACAACAACAACAAAAAAATTAAATTAACAACAACAAAATAAGTATTCCTAACTCAAGAAACAAAAATTGCCTCAAACCATCAAAACACAAATACCACCTAGAAAGAAACACGTCGCCAAAAGAGATATGTAACCACAAACAATATCTCCCAAGTTCTCTGCAACAATGAAACATACACGGCAATCAAATAAGCCAAACGAATGAAACCCCTATAGTGTAATAAACAAGAATGCATTCATCAATATTAAAAAAAACCTCACCGATTAACTCCAGGGCACTCCCTCAAGCCCAGCAAAACAAATACTACGCCCTCGCGCTAATAAAAGCCTCCACAACCGAATTGAAAAACGACCCTCTACTCCATGCTCCGACCCATAAAAACCAGTGTAAACCTTTAGAAACGCATCCTTAAAAAACCTAAGAACCGATCAAAAATAAATCCAACAACAACACTCAACCCAAAAACAAAAACCGTGCCACGAGCACCCGAAGCAAGAACCGTAACAACCAAGAAGTGCCCGGGGCCCTTCTCCTACAGCGACGCCGATCAAAAGCCACCGATCCCAGGAGCTCCTCAGGAGCGCCTCAAAAGCAGCGCAGCGAGGGAGGCTGGAAGATGCGGAGCCGCGCTCCCGGCCCCGGGCGCAGCGCGGCTCCGGCAGGAAAGCGGCTCCTCCGGCAGGCAGAGGCGGCGCCGCGCCGGCAGACCCCCGCCCGCTGCCCCCGGCCCGGCGGGGCCGGCACCGGGCCCGGGGGGCCCCGGCGGCGCCCGAGCCCCGCGCCCGGAGCGGACGGAGCGGCGGCACCGGCCGGCACCGGCCCCGCCCGCGCCGCCTCCCCCGCCCGCCGGCCCGGCCAAAGCTCCGCTCGGCTCCGCACGGCTCGCACCGGCGCGGCTCCGGCGGGCCCGCGGCAGCCCAGCCGCGCCCAGCTCCCCTTCCGCCCCGGCCAGCCCCGGCACTGCCGGCAGGGCTCCGCGCCGCACCCTTCGCTGCCGGGCCGGGGGCAGAAGAAGCGCCCCGAATGCAGCGGCACAGCCCGACCCCCGCCCTGCCAGCGCTGCCACGGCTGCAGCTCCCTTCCTCTGAAGCCCCGACTCTGACGCCACGCTCCGGCGCTCACCTCACCCCAACAAGGGAAAAGAAACGTAGGCTTCCCTTCAATCGCGTCCTCTAGAAGAGAAGAAAAGAAGCGCCTTGCCTCAAACCATGGCAAAAGGGGGCTTTTTACCTCAGTCCAAACCCCTTAAAAGGGGGGACAACAGGACTGCCCCCTCCAATTCAACCTCAGGATGACGAAATTTCAAAGGGAAAGGGGAAAAGTCCCCGTTATAAAAGCGCACCGGCTCACCTGCTCGGCTGCTGCTTCTCGGCACAAAGGTTTGTCCCTCAGCTCCTCCTTTGAGCAATGCTTCACGTGCCCAAGTGTGTATCCAGGGGATTCCCCGGACCCTGTCCGAAGCGCCCACCGTCCTTCCAGGAGACAGCCCCGGGAGCCCCCCAAAAACTCCTCTCCTCCAGCAGCTCCGTGCAAAAGCCAGCAAAGACAAACCCTCGCCCTAAAATAACCTCCCCCCGGCAGGAGCCGCCCCTCCTCCTCATCCTCACAGCTCACACCTGGGGCTGCTCTGAGCCCTCATCATCCTCACATCAGCTCACACCTGCCGCTGTTGCCACCCTCCAACAGCGTCTCTCCATCTCCAGCACACAGCCCACTTCTCACAGACACTGATCCATTGGAAATCTGCTACGGGTGTTGTCTTTTCTTAATCCATCTGGGTACACGATTAAAGCACGTACATGCATTGATGGTCATTGAGAGAAAGCTTTCCCCTGGAGAAAACAGTCCTTTTGCTGGCACACTTTGATACACCTTCGCAAAAAGCAGAATCAGCACCAATTCCTAAGACCCCTGCCGAGGAACTCAGCCCTCCTTGGGACACCCAAAGCAGCAGACCTCGAAAAAGGAGGGGAAAAGTCAAGCTTGGAGGGGAAAAAGAGGATAGAAGTACAGCAGCCTTTAAAAATGCCTGCACGGAGCAATAGTGGGAACCAGTCACATTTCTTCCTTCCTTGCTTTCTGTGATGACATAAATAGGAAGTAAGAACACGTTAAACAAAAGGCAGAGCTAGGATTTGACAGGTCTTTATTTTGGCAGGCTGCATGGCAAACGCCTCTTCCAGGACTGCGACACGTTTTGGGGAATAGCTGAGAACGGAGGCAAAAGGTGCCGGGAGCCCTTTCTGTTCCCTTCAGCCCCTTGCTCCGCTGGTTTCAGGGCACTCGCTTGGTTCGTTCCTAGAAAAAAACGCTAGGGCATGATTTTCAAAACTACTGCCCGTCCCCAGTCAGAGTTTCCTACATTCGTGGGTACAAATGAGTGGATAGAGAGAGGGCTTCTTTCCAAATGAGTTTAGCCATAGATTCCTGTTCTTTACCAATAGCTATAAAAATGAAACACTTGCCAGGTTTTGGTATTCTACACACACCCCTCCCTGGGAATTTTGGGGCAGCTTTGGGTCCCTCTGCGGGACGGCACCCAGCGTGACCCCCTCCCCTCATTCGCCACCCACCCGCTCTTATCTTTTCTTTTTAGTGGTTTTTGTGATTTGCTGTGTGGGTTTCTATCTGTCTTTTTAAAAATATTTGTTTCGTTTTTGTGACGTGATAAGAGCTGCTAGTAAAAGGAGTGTAGTGCGGGTTTTTTTGCTGGTAGTTGGCTGGCTGGTGGAGCCTTTCTGAATTTTTTGGACGGTACTGGTGGGAATTTGATGCTGTTTGTTTTGGCATTTTATTTTTAGGAATTAGATTATAACTGCAGTGTTTTAACTAGAACTCTAATGAAACAAAACAAATGCATAAACATGAAAATGGGAATATAAAACTTCAATTTTAAATATAAACGGCAAACATATAAATTAAACATGTAACATAAATAATGCTATCCATTACTATTAGGTATTATATTGTTTGCTGTAGAGTATTTTATATGTTTATATAATATAAATATCCATCTAGAAATGTATAATTAATATGTGTGGATATATGAATACTACAAAACAATAGGAATCAATACAGTACGTAATGCGTATTTTACTGTATGTGTCTTATTATAACACATTACGTGTCATAAATATTATATATCGAAATATAGTACCTCAATATGTTGTGATAGATAAGTACTTGTAAAAATCAAAAATAGAAATATAGAAATAATTAAATATAGTTTAGAATAAAGGGGATTTTTATTTTCTATTTGGTAGTAGGTAGGGGTTTTATTATAAAAATTATACTATACAAAGCAGTTAAAAGTAAGTTGTACCATATCGAAATACTTGTGCTGCAAAAAGCTGATCTATGAATGTGAACGTCAATATTATTGTCCCCTCTATAGCATCCGACGACTGTGTGGGGAGAAAGAGGGTGAGCAGCGGGCTCGCAACAGGCGGAGGGCGGGTAGGGGGCCGCGGGCACTTCACTGTTTTTGCGCGCCCTCCCCACTCCCCGCCACCGAGTCGCCTCCCCGCCGCGTCGCCGCCGCTCCCCGATCCGAGCTGCTAGCGCGGAGTCCGCCTTTGCCGCCCGGAACCAATGCCGGGCTGCGCCTCTCCCCTGCCCCGAGTGCCGACGGGCGGCTGCAGTTCGGGCTCTGCGGGGCCCTTTTCGCCGGGAGCCGGGCACGAGCACGGGCCGAGAAGGGGACAGGGGGTCTCCGAGCGGGACCCGGGGCGCCCGCGGGCCCTTCGAGCAGCGCGGGCTCCGCCCCATGCTGCCACGGGCCCGGCCGCGCAGCTCCCGAGCCCCGCCAATCCCGGCCCGCCTTTCTCCGCCCTGTCCAATCCCGGCCGCCCTTCCAATCCGGGCGCGGTTCCTGCGATTTCGGCCCGCTCAGTCGCGGCCCGACTCCTCAGCCTGGCCCCGCTCCCCCGTGCGCTTGAGGCGCCGCTCCCGGCGCCGCTTTGGGAGCCGGCGGAGCGCTATCCCTGCTGCCGCAACCTCGGCAGGCGCTGGGGCCGGGAAGGGCGGGCGGGAGCTCCCCGTCAGGCGCCGGCCGGGATTTCTCCCAGGGAAACGGGCTGACGGCGGGGAGCGGGCGGACCCGGCCCCTGCAATGGCGGCGGCGGGAGCGGCGCGTGAGGGGAGCGCGGGGTGGTCGCGAGCCGAGCGCGGCGGGAATGGGCGGGCTCGGATTGGTGGGGCCGGCGCTGCCTCGGGTTGTGATTGGCTGGCTGGCCCGGCTCTGAGGCATAAGTAGCGTGCGTGGGGGAGGCGGGGGCGTCAGTTCGGCGGCGGGGCTGGAGGCGACGGGAGCTGCGGAAGCGCGTTCCGAGGAGGAGCGCCGCTGCGCCGGGACGGGTCCCCCGCGGCTGCCGATCCGAGGAGCGCTGGTGAGCACGCACGCGACTCCCGCGTCTGCCTGCGGCGGCGTCCGGGGGCCGGCGGTGTCCAGTTGTTTGCGCCGCGCCCTGCCCGGCTCGGGCGGCCAGAGGCTGGTGCGGGGCCTGGCGTGGCGCAGGGGGGACCGGCTGCTGTCACTGGGGAGTAGCCCTTTCGCGCTTTCTGGATTTAAAGTAACATTGAGAATACTGGGAATAAAGCCGGTTGTTTGCTTTCTTACTATTTGATTTTGATTTTACTTAATAATTTTATCTATATTGCATTACTTCATTGTTTTGTTCGTTTTATTAAGTTTAATTTGTTTCTGTTTGTTTTCTTTTTCCGATTTTGATTTAGTAAGGGTTGTGCGGCTGGGGCTGAATCACGGGTTGTGAGGTCACCGGAGACATAAAGGCTCAGGGTGTGGAATAAGGACTTTGGCACGAGTCAAGCCCGAAACAATGTGGAGCAGTGGAAATGCTGGGGCTGGAGTTGGATAAATGCCCTGGGAGAGGGGCATGGAGCCGCAGTGCAGGGCCTGCAGGAGATGCCTGGGGGTTCCCAGCTCCTGCCCCGTGGTACCAAGCAGAGGCTGAGGATGTGGGGGCTCGGAGGGTTCCAGGGCCCACGCAGCAGCACAAGGGCACCTATTGGGATGTGGGAGCAGGGGCCCGGTGGCTATTCCCAGCCCCTGGGGCTGCCTGGGGGAGGTGAGGGGGCCTTTGGGGAGGTGCTCGGCTGAAACCCAGGCTGTGGGGGAAGGTAGATGTTTGGCTTCAGGGCTCAGGGGTCCCTAAAGTTGGGATCCCATTAGGGTGGGTGGGATAGCTGCAAGAGGCATTGACATTATGACAGTAACTGATTTCTGCCCTTATCAACAGCTCCAAGCAGCAGTGAGAAGCAGGAGCAGCTTTTAGATGCAGGCAGTAGGAAGCTGAGGAGCTGGAGCTGAGGCAGCAGAGCCGGAGGACACAGAAATGTGGTAGGGTTCGGGGTAAAACCCCTGTGCAGCTGGGATAGGGAATATGGAGCTGGGATGGGAATTGCATGGCTGGAGCTGAAATTGCTTCAAGGGCTCTGATAGAGAGTGTAGAGCAGTTACTGGGGGAGGGATGGTTAGGATGGGGCAGGAATATGGGCTCAAGAGCTGAACTGAAACCATACAGAGCTAAAGCAAAAGCAAAGATCCTGCCCTGAGAGCCAGAAGCAGTGTTACGTAGCACTGCTGGGAAGGTGTTGAGGAGGAAGTGAAACGGAAGAGATGGCAGTGAAATAAAGCTTGTGGGTGAAGAGCTGAAATCACTGGGGCTGGGAAAGGGGATTTGTAGGGCGGCTGCTGTAATCACTGCAGGGCTGGGAAAGGGGGCTGCACACTCCATAGGATCCGAAGGGCTGGCACAGGGACTGTGGGGTTCTTGCTGCCACATCCCTTTTATGCCTCTGACATGGATGCTGGGGCTGGGCTTGTGACTGAGACTGGATCAGGATGTTTGGTATATATATATTTTTTAATTGTGTAACCAGATGGATTAAGGAAATCGGACACCCGTAGCAGATTTCTGTTGGATCTGTGTCTGTGAGAACTGGGATGCGTGCTGGAGATGGAGAGACGCTGTTGGAGAGTGGCAACAGCGGCAGGTGTGAGCTGTGAGGATGATGAGGAGGGGGCGGCTCCTTCGGTGGCTGATTTAGGGGGTTTTCCTCACATCTCTTTTGCACGGAGCTGCTGGAGGAGAGGAGTTTTTGGGGGTTCCCGCGGCTGTCTCCTGGAAGGACGGTGGGCGCTTCGGACAGGGTCCGGGGGATCACCTGGATCCCCACCTGGATACGTGGAGCATTGCTCAAAGGAGGGGCCGAGGGACAAATCTTTGTGTCGAGAAGCAGCAGCCAAGGAGGTGAGCCGGTGCGCCTTTGTAGCGGGGATTTTTCCCCTTTCCCTTTGAGATTTCGTCATCCTGAGGTTGAATTGGAGGGGGCAGTCCTGTTGTCCCCCCTTTTAAGGGGTTTGGACTGAGGTAAAAAGCCCCCTTTTGCCATGGTTTGAGGCAAGGCGCTTCTTTTCTTCTCTTCTAGGGGACGCGATTGAAGGGAAGCCTACATTTCTTTTCCCTTGTTGGGGTGAGGTGAGCGCCGGAGCGTGGCGTCAGATTCGGGGCTGCAGAGGAAGGGAGCTGCAGCCGTGGCAGCGCTGGCAGGGCGGGGGTCGGGCTGTGCCGCTGCATTCGGGGCGCTTCTTCTGCCCCCGGCCCGGCAGCGAAGGGTGCGGCGCGGAGCCCTGCCGGCAGTGCCGGGGCTGGCCGGGGCGGAAGGGGAGCTGGGCGCGGCTGGGCTGCCGCGGGCCCGCCGGAGCCGCGCCGGTGCGAGCCGTGCGGAGCCGAGCGGAGCTTTGGCCGGGCCGGCGGGCGGGGGAGGCGGCGCGGCCGGGGCCGGTGCCGGCCGGTGCCGCCGCTCCGTCCGCTCCGGGCGCGGGGCTCGGGCGCCGCCGGGGCCCCCCGGGCCCGGTGCCGGCCCCGCCGGGCCGGGGGCAGCGGGCGGGGGTCTGCCGGCGCGGCGCCGCCTCTGCCTGCCGGAGGAGCCGCTTTCCTGCCGGAGCCGCGCTGCGCCCGGGGCCGGGAGCGCGGCTCCGCATCTTCCAGCCTCCCTCGCTGCGCTGCTTTTGAGGCGCTCCTGAGGAATTTTTTGGGTCGTTTTCTTTTGTTCGTAGTTGGTGTATGAGAACGGTCACGGTGTACTTGTTGGTTGTTACGGTTCTTGCTTCAGGTGCTGTGACAAGGGTTTTATTGGATTGAGTTTGTTGTTGGATTTTTTTTTTTGTGCGATATGTTGGATGTTTGTTTTGTTTTGATTATTTTCATATTGTGAAAATATGATTGTAGTTATCTTCTTAAAGGATATGTTTTTTTAAGGTTTTACACTGATTTTTATGGGTCGTAGCCTGAAGTACAGGGTTGGTTTTTAATTAGGTTGTGGTGGCTTTTATTAGCATGAGTATGTAGTGTTAGTTTTGGTGGGCTTGAGGTAGTGTGCTGTAGTGAATTAGTGAGGTTTTTTTTTAATCTTGGTAATTGCATTTTTTAAATTTTCCGATAGAGGTTTTATTCATTTGGTTTGTTTAATTGTTCTGGACGTTTTATTGTTACCGGTAATTTGGGACTTATTGTTTGTGGTTACATTTCTCTTTTGGTGACGTGTTTATTTCTTGTTGTGACGCGGCAGGCACTCCCCTCGCCGCGGCACCCCGAGCGGTGCCGTGCTGGGCTGCGAGAGGGAAGAGAATGGGCGGCCGCTCCCCCTGTGAAGCTCTGCTGTGGTATTTGTATTTTGATGGTTTGAGGCATTATGGGTTTATTGAGTTAGGAATAATTTTTTGTTGTTGTTACTGTATTTATTTGGGTTTTTGTTTCAGTTTGATGTATTTGTTGGTTGCTTTTTATTAGTGTTTTTTTTTAGGAACTTGTGTATTTATACAGTGGATTTTTTTAGGTAGTTATTTATGTGGGTGCTTCTCTTTTTATTGTCTAGTGGTTTAGGTTTTTGTTAATCTCCTTTATTACTTTGATTTTTAAAGCTAACTTAGCAGAATACTGGTTACTCTTTGAGTTAGTGTAGAGGTACGGTTTTAATTTTTAGCAGCTTTCAGGGTCTGTTGTATGGTTTGAAGTTTAGTAAGTTGGTTGGACTTCTTTTTCTAGTGGGTTTTGTGATTTGTTTTGTGGGTTTCTCTAGGGCTAGGGATTTTCTCTAGGGATTTTTATTTTTGTTTCATTTTTGTGATGTGTCTCACTGACAACTGTTAGTGAAAAGAGTGTAGTGTGGGGTTGTTTTTGCTGGTAGTTAGTTCTATGGTGGTGTATTTTTAGTCTCTGTTGTTTGTTTTTGGGTTTCTTTTGTTAAAGTTTTCATTTTGGGGTTAATTTTTAATTATTTTTAAGGTTTTAGGGTGATTGAGATTTTTTTATATGGATGTCCTGTATGATAACAGTTAATTTATTTGCTTTATGTGGCATTGATGGCAGGGTAGAGGACATTTTTGTATAGAATGTGTATTTTAATCATAGTACTAAAATAATACCATGGTAAGAGGGGCTGTGTTTTATTGTTTGTTTCTGAGGTGGTTTGGCATTTTCTTGTAGGTTGGGGTTTTTTTTTGTTGGCTCGTGGAGCCATTCTGGCTGTTTTTGATGAAATTGGTGGGACTTTGATGCTTTTTGATTTTGCTTTTTTTTTTTTTTTTTTTTTTGTGGTGTAATAGTCTTTTAGAAGAATTTGGATGATTTTAAAAGTATTTTTGTTATACTTTTCATCTAATGTTGCTGGATTATTACAGATGTTTTGGAGCTTTATTTTTTTAAGTTTCATTTGGATGAATTTATGCTGGATGGTAGGACTGTGTTCTTATTTTTGGGGCAGTTGGTTGTAGATGTATTGTATGTTTTTCAAGTGAAGGTAAATCAAGGTTTGTATTTGGTTGTTAGAGGAATAGAGAAAAATGTTTTGGTGATGTTAACAGTGGTGTGTTTTTTTGGGGTTTTTGATTTATAGTAAGTCTGGTACGGTAGTGTTTAATGGTGGAGTTCTTTAAGGTATGATAGTTTATAGTTAATTCTTATTGGTTTTAGATTTGTGTGTAAGTTAGAGGAGGTTATTGAAGGGTAAGCGGGTGTTTTAGATGAGTTTTAGTGTTTCAGTTGATAGGGCATTTTTTGGATGGGAGTTAGAGTATTTTGAGTTGTTTGGTGTCGCTGGTGATGTATTGTTGAGGTGGTAAGGAGTATTTGTTGGGTTTTTTTAAAGAAGGTTTATTGTAGATAGTTTTAGATAGTTGTGGTGGGTTGCTTGATTGTTTTATGTTTTTTAGCCTTTTTGTAGTTATTTGAAATATGTTAGAGTTTTTTGGGTTTATTGAAATACTTGATTTTGAGGAAGTTCCTATTTAGAATGTATGAATTTTTTTGGCTTAAAATAAAAAATTTATATTCTAGTTATAGTGAGGATTATTTTTTTTTTTCTTTTCTTACTGCTATATTTTGTGATATTTGTGTTAGGTAGTAGTAGGGATAGCTTTACTTTTATACGTTGAAACGAGGGTAGTGCATACTGGTGTTCATAAAGGTTTAATATTTTTATGGTTCTGATGTGTTAGGTTAACGAATTTATAACGTTTACAAGACTTTTTTTTGTTTTTATTTCAATACAGGCAGGGTTTTCTTAGTTTTCAGGATTTGTTTGGCATAGATTTTAGAGGTGTAATTGAGGGGATAGGACAGGGTGTCTCTGTTAATCTATTTGGCAATTTGGATACTGGGTAAATAAAATTAATATTTTGGTAGAATTTTTGCATTTCATTAGTTTATTTATTTATGGATTTGTGTGCCTGCAGCTGTAGTGTCTCTGCTGCAACTCTCAGTATCCATTCATGTTTGTGTGCGTTAGGCAGTCCACTCGTGTACCAGCGAGTCCCCCCTGCAAGCGGCCGCAGAGCCGCTCCTTCGCTCTCCTGGGAATTCGGGGAGCGGCACGCGGCTCTACGACGAAGCCTTGATCTTTGTCACTAGAAGGTGGCACCAGGGAGCCTCAGGAGCGGCCAAGGAGTTGCTGTAAGTGGGGGAACTACTAGTGAGGGGGACCAGGGTCCACTCGAGTTTTGGGAACGCCACCTCACCTCGCCTGCTCTTCAGCCAGGCAGACCCTGCCAGGAGGGCGTGGGCGAAGCGTGCGGCCCGAGGAGCCCGGCGTTCTCAGGAGAATAATGGTGAGCAGCAGAATTGCTGGGTTGTGGCTGCTGTGCGGCTGAGATCGTACAGTGATGTTTGGTGTTCTCGATTGTAGCTGAGCACGGGACCACAGCCCGGTGACCATAGGACATTCCCCGCAGGCGAGGCAGCCTCCATTGGCACGCGACGTGGATTCTCATCCCCAGATGCCAGAGAGATAAGTGGAGGGCTAAGGCCCACAGTGGGGGTGAAAGTGGGGTGCTGGGAGGGCCTTATGAATGAGCTTTGGGAGTGGGGATGTGCAAGAAGCATCTCCTAAGGCCATCTAAAGGCAAAAAGTGTCTGTTTTGATCACAGTGCTGAGGTGCTCAGGGCAGAGCAGTTCTGGTGTGTGTCCTGTCACTTGTCTCTGGTGCACTCTGTGTTCTTTGGGTCTCTCGGTCCTTTCTTCTCCTCAAAAGCTCTCTCTCCCTGTCCTGTGTCATGGGTGTCTGCACGTATCTGTCCCACAACTGCTCTGCCCTGCTGCATAGCCTGTAATAGCACAAGTCCTGGGGACTTGAAATTTGTAATGCAGGGTGTAGTTGGGCTCTGGATTATATGGGGAGATTGACATAACATGTTTGGTGCTGTTAAGTTGTCCTGCAGCCATTTGACACTAGTCCTAACTTCCTTTCAGGTGCTGACAACTCCAATCAGTGGCAGAGAGCCCCAGTCCTGGGTGAGGGTGTTGCCATGATCAGGTCAGTCATTGTTTGCACTTGCAGGAGCAGCCTAAAGGGTGACCGTGTTACAGCAGTGTTCTTTGCCTTTATTTTTAGAAGGTCCAGGCAGATAGCAGCAGTCAAGGCCCATTGTGCTAGGTGAGCAGTGGACCAAAGCAGTTGTTTTTGCTCAGCTTTTATTTTTTGTGGAACTATAAGCATCCACTGTTGTTTGTGTGCTTTAGGGAATCCACTCAGAGTACTCATACCTCTGTCTCCACCTGGCTGATGGACCGGGTTTCATGCACGTGTGGTCTTGCCAGAAGCATTACAGGACCCTGTGACAGAGCCTTCCAATTTTGCATTTCAAGGTCCCCTCCTGGTAACCCACAGGAATGGGCAAGGAGTTGCGGTGAGGCAGGGAAGAGGAGCGAGGGTACACTTAAGTTGCAGCAGTGCCATGTCACCTTGTCTGCCCTTAACCTAGGTGTGCCTTGAGATGACTGTGTCAGAATCCAAGCACGCCTGAGGTGTGTGGCCCGATACTTCTTGGGAGACGGTGAGTAGCAGAATTGTCAGGTTCTGCCCCATGTGCTGTTAAGGTAGTGCACTGACATTTGGTTTTCTTTCTCTTGGCAGAGCAAGAGATAATAACCTGGTGACAACTGGAATTTCCCAGACAGGCAGGAGGCCTCATTCTGCACCTGATGGGGATTTGTATCCCCAGATATGTGCAAGATAAGTGGAGGGCTACCACCCACAGAGGGGATGGAAGAGAGGTGCCGGGTTGGGACTCCCCAGGAGGGGTTTTTGAGTCAGTTTTGGAGATGGGGATATCTAAGAAGTGTCTCCTAAGGCCACCTAAAGGGAAAGTGTCTGTTTTGATCAAAGTGCTGAGGTGCTCAGGGCAGGGCAGTTC
Source organism: Lonchura striata (assembly GCF_050655825.1). NCBI lineage: Eukaryota > Metazoa > Chordata > Aves > Passeriformes > Estrildidae > Lonchura > Lonchura striata. Next base: position 626,579 of record NC_140703.1, read on the forward strand.
TGGTGTGTGTCCCGCCACTTGTCTCTGGTGCACTCTGTGTTCTTTGGGTCTCTCGGTCCTTTCTTCTCCTCAAAAGCTCTCTCTCCCTGTCCTGTGTCACGGGTGTCTGCACGTATTTGTCCCACAACTGCTCTGTCTTCTGCATAGCCTGTAATAGCACAAGTCCTGGGGACTTGAAATTTGTAATGCAGGGTGTAGTTGGGCTCTAGATTGTATCAGGAGATTGCCTTAATATGTTTTGTGATGCTAATTTGTCCTGCAGCCATTTGACACTAGTCCTAACTTCCTTTCAAGTTGCTGACAACTCCAATCAGTGGCAGAGAGCCCCAGTCTTGTGTGAGGATTTTCCCATGATCAGGTCAGTCATTGTTTGCATTTGCAGGGGCAGCCTAAATGGTGACTGTGTTACAGCAGTGTTCTTTGCCTTTATTTTTAGGAGGTCCAGACAGGTAGCAGCAGTTAAGGCCAAGTGTGCCAGGTGAGCAGTGGACAGAAACAGTTGGTTTTGCTCAGGTCTCAATTTTTGGTGCAATTCTAAGCATTCATTCTTGATTGTGTGCTTTAGGGAATCAACTCGGAGTGTGCATACCTCCGTTACTAACTGGCTGATGGACCAGGTTTCATGCACTGTGGATCTCGCTGGAGGCATTACAGGACCCTGTGATGGAGCCTTCCAATCCTGCATTTCAAGGTCCCATCCTGGTAGCCCTGAGGAATGGCCAAGGTGTTGCAGTGAGTCGGGGAGGAATGAGATTCCACTGGTGTTTCAGCAATGCCATGTCACCTTGTCTGCCCTTAACCCAGGTGTCCCCTGCGATGACGGTGTCAGAATCCAAGCACGCCCAAAGCGTGAGGGCCAAGAACCCGGGCATTCTGAGGAGGATGGTGAGTAGCAGATTTACCAGGTTTTGGCCGATGTGCTGTTCAGATTGTGCACTGATGTTTAGTTTTCTTTCCCTTGGCAGACCAAGAGGTGACAGCTGGAACTTACCAGACAGGGAGACGGCGTTCTTCTGCACCCAACAGGGATTTGCATCCCCAGATATGTGCAAGATAAGTGGAGGGTTATGACCCACAGAGAGGCGTGATAAGCGAGGTGCCAGGTTGGGACTCCCCAGGAGGGGTTTTTCAGTCAGTTTGGAATTGGGGATGTCCAAGAAGTGTCTCCTTAGACCATCTAAAGGTGAAAAGTGTCTGTTTTGATCTTAGTGCTGAGGCATGCAGGGCAGAGCAGTTCTGATGTGTGTCCTGTCACATGTCTCTGGTGTCCTCTGTGTTGTTTGGGTCTCTCGGTCCTTGCAGATATTCTTCTCATCAAGAGCTCTCTCTCCCTGTCCTGTCCCCTGGTTTGTCACATCCTGTCCTGTGTCACGGGTGTCTGCACATATTTTTCCCACAGCTGCTCTGCCCTGCTGCACAGCCTGTAATAGCACAAGTCCTGGGGACTTGGAATTTGTAATTTGCAGGGTGTAGTTGGGCTCTAGATTGTATGAGGAGATTGACATAACATGTTTGGTGCTGTTAAGTTGTCCTGCAGCCATTTGACACTAGTCCTAACTTCCTTTCAGGTGCTGACAACTCCAATCAGTGGCAGAGAGCCCCAGTCCTGGGTGAGGGTGTTGCCATGATCAGGTCAGTCATTGTTTGCACTTGCAGGAGCAGCCTAAAGGGTGACCGTGTTACAGCAGTGTTCTTTGCCTTTATTTTTAGAAGGTCCAGGCAGATAGCAGCAGTCAAGGCCCATTGTGCTAGGTGAGCAGTGGACCAAAGCAGTTGTTTTTGCTCAGCTTTTAGTTTTTGGTGGAACTATAAGCATCCACTGTTGTTTGTGTGCTTTAGGGAATCCACTCAGAGTACTCATACCTCTGTCTCCACCTGGCTGATGGACCGGGTTTCATGCACGTGTGGTCTTGCCAGAAGCATTACAGGACCCTGTGACAGAGCCTTCCAATTTTGCATTTCAAGGTCCCCTCCTGGTAACCCACAGGAATGGGCAAGGAGTTGTGGTGAGGCAGGGAAGAGGAGCGAGGGTACACTTAAGTTGCAGCAGTGCCATGTCACCTTGTCTGCCCTTAACCTAGGTGTGCCTTGAGATGACGGTGTCAGAATCCAAGCACGCCTGAGGTGTGTGGCCCGATACTTCTCGGGAGACGGTGAGTAGCAGAATTGTCAGGTTCTGCCCCATGTGCTGTTAAGGTAGTGCACTGACATTTGGTTTTCTTTCTCTTGGCAGAGCAAGAGATAACAGCCTGGTGACAACTGGAACTTCCCAGACAGGCAGGAGGCCTCGTTCTGCACCTGATGGGGATTTGCATCCCCAGATATGTGCAAGATAAGTGGAGGGCTACCACCCACAGAGGGGATGGAAGAGAGGTGCCGGGTTGGGACTCCCCAGGAGGGGTTTTTGAGTCAGTTTTGGAGATGGGGATGTCCAAGAAGTGTCTCCTAAGGCCACCTAAAGGGAAAGTGTCTGTTTTGATCAAAGTGCTGAGGTGTGCAGGGCAGAGAAGTTCTGGTGTGTGTCCTGTCACTTGTCTCTGGTGCACTCTGTGTTCTTTGGGTCTCTCGGTCCTTTCTTCTCCTCAAAAGCTCTCTCTCCCTGTCCTGTGTCACGGGTGTCTGCACGTATTTGTCCCACAACTGCTCTGCCCTGCTGCATAGCCTGTAATAGCACAAGTCCTGGGGACTTGAAATTTGTAATGCAGGGTGTAGTTGGGCTCTGGATTGTATCAGGAGATTGCCTTAATATGTTTGGTGCTGTTAAGTTGTCCTGCAGCCTTTTGACACTAGTCCTAACTTCCTTTCAGGTGCTGACAACTCCAATCAGTGGCAGAGAGCCCCAGTCCTGGGTGAGGGTTTTCCCATGATCAGGTCAGTCATTGTTTGCATTTGCAGGGGCAGCTTAAAGGGTGACCGTGTTACAGCTGTGTTCTTTGCCTTTATTTTTAGGAGCTCCAGGCAGTTAGCAGCAGTCAAGGCCAAGTGTGCCAGGTGAGCAGTGGACAAAAGCAGTTGTTCTTGCTCAGGTTTCAGGTTTTGGTGCAATTGTAAGCATCCATTGTTGTTTGTGTGCTTTAGGGAATCCACTCAGCGTATGCCAAGCCCTTGTCACCAACAGCTGATGGCCTGGATTTTCTGTGCTTGTGAGCTCTTGGGAAGTATTGCAGGACTCTGTGATGAAGCCTTGAAATTTTGTATTTCAAGATTGCATCAGGGTTGCCTTTGGCAATGGCTGAGAAGTTGCGGTGAGTCGCCGAGGTAGGGAGGGGGAGCCAAGGTCCACTCGTGTTTCAGCAATGCCGAGTCTCTTTGTCTCTTCTTAACCCAGGCAGACCCTGCGATGACGGTGGCAGCCTCCGAGCCTGGCCAAAGTGTGTGACCCGAGCATTCTCTGGAGAATGGTGAGTAGCAGGATTGCTGGGTTTTGTCCATTGTGCAGCTAAGATCATGCAGTGATGTTTGGTGTTCTCGATTGTAGCTGAGCACGGGACCACAGCCCGGTGACCATAGGACATTCCCCGCAGGCGAAGCAGCCTCCATTGGCACGCGACATGGATTCTCATCCCCAGATGCCAGAGAGATAAGTGGAGGGCTAAGGCCCACAGAGGGGGTGAAAGCGGGGTGCTGGGAGGGCCTTTAGGATCAGCTTTGGGGGTGGGGATGTGCAAGAAGTGTCCCCTTAGGCCAGCTAAAGGGAAAGTGTCTGTTTTGATCACAGTGCTGAGGTGCTCAGGGCAGAGCAGTTCTGGTGTGTGTCCTGTCACTTGTCTCTGGTGCACTCTGTGTTCTTTGGGTCTCTCGGTCCTTTCTTCTCCTCAAAAGCTCTCTCTCCCTGTCCTGTGTCACGGGTGTCTGCACGTATTTGTTCCACAACTGCTCTGCCCTGCTGCATAGCCTGTAATAGCACAAGTCCTGGGGACTTGAAATTTGTAATGCAGGGTGTAGTTGGGCTCTAGATTGTATCAGGAGATTGACGTAACATGTTTGGTGATGCTTAGTTGTCCTCCTTCTGCCAGGCCCTGAAGGACTCCCCCTTCCCCCCCAGATCTTCATTGGGAAATCCCCCTGACCCCTGCGACCCCCCAAAACGATCCCCCAGGGATCCACCTTGAACTCTCTGGGACCCCCTGAATAGTCCCCAGGGATCCCTGAGAATCCCCAGTGGCCCCCAGGACACCCTGGGCCGCCTCCCCAGACCCGCTGGGGCCCCTCCCGGTGTGACAATTGAGAGACCCCCTCAAGCACTCCATGCCCCCCTTCCGGAATCCATCTGGGACCTCCAACCCCCAGAGTGGCACCCCTGGGACCCCCACATCCCTTCCCGCCCTCCCCGAGAACCCTCAGAGCCTTCCCATAGTGGCAATAAAGGCTCAAAGCAGTTACAGAACCACTTCTACTGTGTCCAGTACCTGCACTGGGAACACTGGGAGGGACACTGGGAAAATCAGGAGGGAAGCGGGAACATTGGGTAGCACACTGGGAGGGAACTGGGGCAGCTGGGAGGACTCGGGGACTCCTGGAAGCGATCTGCCATGGAAAAGGAGACAAAGGGAGCTGATGTCATCCCAGAGCCACAGGATATTCCATACTGAGACCCCGGGGCCACCCAGGACCACGGCAAGGGCAGCCAGGCCAAGAGCCAGGGGCAGCTTTGGTGTGGGAGGCATCTGGCATCCCATTCGGAATTTCAGGAGGCCCAGTGGTGGGCACAGGGCCATGAGCACAAACACCTGGGAAAGAAAACTCGCCAGTCCAGGTTCCTGATGTCAGTTTGTAGGGCTCCCTTGGGACTCTCAGGGCAGCACAAGTTTGAGGCGGGGACAGCTTTGGTCTGGGATACGTTCTTTGATATTTGGATTTTGTGAAGTCAGGGGCCAGCTGAGGGCCAGGGGCACCTGGGCACATACTCTGGCCCTTTTCCATGGGAAAGAAAACTCACCAGTCCTGGTTCCTGATGTCAATTTGCAAGTTGTACTTGGGATCTTCAAGGCAACTCCTCATCGACATGAGGGCAGCTTGGGTCCACAACACCTCCTTCTTCATTCAGATTTTCAGGGGGTGGCCCTTCTTTCGGGGCCCCTGGCTCTTGGACTCTGTTGCTGGCCCTATTCTCTGTGAAACACCGCTCACCCTCTACACTTCCTGATGTTGGTTTCGAGGAGGTGCTTGTCTCTTCCAGGGCAGGCAGAACTCTTGCTGGCAGCAGTTTTGCTCCAGGATTAATCCTGTGCCATTCAGAACGAAAAGATGTTGAAAGTCACTTGGGGCCACAGACCTCGTGACCTGACCTCTGCCCTTTTTCCCTGTAAAACCAACCTCACCCTCCCTGTGTGTTGATGTCTGTTCACTCAAGGCGTGCTGCTCTCCAAGGGCTGTGGGAGTTTCTGGTGTCGGCAGGTGTGGTCTGTGAGAAATCATTCGCTGTTTGCAATTTTGGAAGCGCAATTCCTGTTTGGCCAGGGGAAAGACTGTTAATTATCTTTGAAATGAAAATCTGGCACCCCATTGTTTAAGGGTCTGGCAAGGGGCTGTGTAGGGGAGGGAACACCCCACAGGACCTTTCTTCACCTCATCCCTCACTCCTAGGTGTAGCAGCTCCCTGCGTGAGCAGCTGCTTTCAGTGCAGCTACCTGGGCACACCTGCCAGGAGCTATGGTCGGAACATCCAGCAGGGACCAGGGAGCAGCCGGACCCACCCAGGCACGGAGCGTCCCTTGGAGAAAATGCCAAGGGAAGAGCCCTCTTGCCAAGGGGCAGCACCTGAGCAGGCCAGGCAGCATGTGGGGTTCCACGGGAGAGCTTTCAACTTTCCCCTTTTATTATGTCAGTCCTCCCCTAGAACCCCCAGACCTTCCACAGCACTCCCAGAAAAAAGAGGGGTTATGGAGAGAAAAGGGGTTTCAAGTATGGGAAAAAGCTTCCTTTTCCGTCATTTCTTGCGTTCAAATAATGAGGAAACGCACTTCCCCTGCAATTTTAATGGTCTCATTTGAAAGAGTCCCTGCCTTTTCTATGCTGTTAGGGGTGCTAATTGACAGGGAATCCCCATATTCCATTTTTTTCCAGTTTAAATAGAGGGGGAAAACCTTGACAGTGTCGTTTATGGGTTTGAATTAAGAGTAACCATTTTTGTTGTCCTAAGGCTTAAATTGAGGGGGAAGCCCAGCTATCTCTCTTTCTTAAGGGTTTGGATTGAGGGGAAAATCCCTCTGTCTTCATCACTGGAGAGATTTAAAGTGAGGAAAGCCTCTCTTTTCCCAGTATTCAAGGGATTAAATGAAAGGGCAGAAGCCATTTATTTGCCACGGTATCCATTTCAGTGGAGGTAAATTCCCCATTTCCTCATTTTAAGGGATTCACTTGAAGGAGGCTCTTTTAAAATGATTTTTCAGCATTTAAAACTACCTTTCAGGGCACTTCTTTCTGTGCCCTAGGACTAAGTACCTCAGAGAAAGGCAAGCCTAGCACATACTTAACCTTTATGCTGCCCAGGAGCCTATTATTTTTCTTATTTATAATGTAGTTAGTCCTAATTAGTAACCCCAAGAAGAAGACTTAGACTGTTCATATAATTAGTATTTTTCTCCACCCTTAGTCTCATGTTGAGCACTACTTAGTAGTCACTGAGGAATAATTATGTAAGTTAACAGCAAATTACCCAACTTATCTAGATATGCTGCCTAAAAACAAAGTTTTATTTCTTACCAGTTTTTTTGCCCTTTCGCTCCAAGTAGTTGTAGAAAAAAGAGCTGTCATTTCCCTGAAGAGTTTCCTTCTATATCCAGCCCTTTATTCCCCTTGAATTCAAGCCAGAGGAGCCGAACAGCTGCAGCTGCTCTGAGGGCTTTTCTACTCGGTGGGGTTTGCCCCTTCCCTTTTCCTGGGTGCCACGGGAATGAGCGGCGGGCCCAATCAGGGTATATTAACCCCAGCCTTTGCTAAGGGGCTTCATTCCCTCAGCCATTTCACACTAGTCCTAACTTCCTTTCAGATGCAGACAGTTCAAATCTGTGGCAGAGAGCCCCAGTCCTGGGTGAGGGTGCTGCCATGATCAGGTCAGTCATTGTTTGCATTTGCAGGGGAAGCCTAAAGGGTGACCGTGTTAGAGCAGTGTTCTTTGCCTTTATTTTTAGGAGGTCCAGGCAGATAGCAGCAGTCAAGGCCCTGTGTGCCAGGTGAGCAGTGGACAGAAGGAGTTGTTCTTGCTCAGGTTTCAGGTTTTGGTGCAATTGTAAGCATCCACTCTTGGTTACTTTGTTTTATTTTAGGCAGTCGTCTTGCAAGATGTCTCTGGTCCGGATGTCGGGATGTCCAAGGCCAGGTGGGTGCAAGTGTAAGGTCTGGGTGGGTGTGCTTTTCAGGTCAGGGGGATGTTGTTTTCACAGTATCTCAGTGTGGGTTGTTTTGCTTTGTTTTTTTGCAGGTGCTGTCGCTGCCCTAGCTGTGTGAAGGAACAGAGGCGAGCGGGTGAGTTGGCATTTTGGCACAGTGACTCACAGGTGACCCTTATGCAGCAGCATGCTAAGTGTGTACCTTTTTGTTTTTCAGGTATCCTCCAGGCAGCTTGTGGAGTCAAATTAAGACTTCAGGTGAGCCGGGGCAGCGGTGTGTCGGAGTTTCGGGGATTCCTCTTTTCGTGGGCACTAGTTGCATTTTCTGTTTTGTCTTAGGTACCCTGAGGAGGAGCGTAGCTGAAGTTTGGAAACGGCAGCACCGAAGCTGATGCAGAGAACGTCTCGCCGTCCACATCCAACTGACATTGGATTCCATCCGGTTGTCTTGCAAAAGCCAAGTGCTGGGGCCAGTAGGTGGGAGATGGGGGGAAAACCTTTACTATCACAGGAGGCTATTTGATGTTAGCTTGGAGAATAGGCCCATAGTGGGACGGGCCCCTCGGGAGCAAAGGGAGAGGGTTTCTCCTCAGCCCCCCCAGAGTCTTCGCTGGGCAGGGCAGTTCCGATCCCTCTCTGGTTCTCGTGACGTTCGCATCGGCGGCCTTCTTTGACTCTTGACGTTGTCGTGGATCTTTTCACCATAGGAGCCCGCCTTCATGTCTGGAGCTATAGCTACAGTCACCCTGTAGTCATTTCTTCCTTCTCTAGGCCTACTGAGCTTCTTAGGCTTCCTCTTAAGTGCTTTGGCACTAACATCTTGAAAGGAGTTGCATGTCATCATCAAGTGCTACTGCCCTAGGGCTTTCTTTTCTTTGGCATCATCAGCCCATGGCTCATCTTGGGCTAGGAATCTTGGGTCCATAAGGTGAAATTGCCAGGCAGTTTCCACTTGTGTCCGTGTCACGTTGTCTGTGTCCGTGTCACGTTGTCTGTGTCATAGGCCTTTGCTACATCTCCATGCTTTAGCAACATCATTTTGTGCCGTATTGGCCATATTTTGCTCACGTACCTTCCCGGATATCAATTATTCTGGCATTTTTACATATTCACTTTTTGGGTCCGGACGATGTACACGAGATGTTCTCATCCATCTTCATTCTCAGTTTTGGTAGCCCTTCTCATGGACTTCCGTACGGAGCTTATTAGCCCCTCATCACCTGACCACAGTAGTTCCGTAGCATCTGCCTTCTCAAAGGATATAGGGCTCAAAAATTAGTCTTCTGGAGAATTATATCAAGTCCCCACTTATCTTGTATCTCTGTCAGCTTACGTTGTATGCACTTATGATGCACCTACCTGTGTCGGCTTCTATTGTATGTGCGTATGTTGCGCCTACCTATGTTAGCTTATGTTGTTTGTGCTTACACTGTATGTACCTACGTTGCCTTATGTTGTTTGTGCTTATACTGTACGTACCTACGTTGGCTTATGTTGTTTGTGCTTATACTGTATGTACCTACGTTGGCTTATGTTGTTTGTGCTTATACTGTATGTACCTACATTGGCTTATGTTGTATGCACCTCTGTTGTGGCAATTATGATCGGAGCTGCCTTGCCCGGGCAAGTAGTCACGCTCAGGTAGAGCAGTTATAAAGCTTTGCCGTTCATCTGTTCTCTACGGGGTTTGGGGTACAACACTGATGGGCCCAGAGTTGGTATAGCTCCTAGCTCTCAGATAGTCAGTCACTGATCGCCTCCCCTTGTCTCGTAGGTCCCCGGGTCCCTACAGAATTTCCTGGAATCTACCATTTGACATGGAGGTCCTGCGGTCAGAAGAAGCGTTTAAGCATATTCTTCAGTGCAGCGTTTCACGTAAGGGTGGCAGCCAGCGTGTCAGCAGAAGAATGTGTGAGAGTGTGACTGTCTGTGTCTGTCTGTGAGAGTTTGTGTGTGCTTGTGTCTGCAGCTGTGTGTGTGTGTGGAGCAGATACAACCTTGTGTGTATGGCCTTTGCCTTTCAGGGGGGGTTTTCATCAGGCAGGAGGATTTTTTGGGAGTCTCCGGAGCGAGTTGCCGTGAATGTGAGTTTGTGCGTAACGCGAAGGGGGCGTGCACGTCGGCGGAGCGTTTTGCGCCGTTTTTGTTCCGGGTGCGTCATAACAATAAAAGCGTTGTGGACTTTTCTGAAATGGAGACACGGTTATATTGTGTCAATATGTATTTGGCTTGTAGTACATTATATTGTTCTGTCTTTGCAGTTGTTCCTATCTTTTGATGTATTTTGCTGTATGTAAATTGGACTTGTACTTTTGTGCCTAGGTATGATGTATTCTTTGTTGTATTTGTCTCTGTACTTGCATTTGTATGCATTGTTTCCCTGTGTATTGCTGAAGTTTAAGGGAATAAAGATTAATCAGCCCTAATAATGATGCCTCTTACCCTCTGCCCTGCCCACCATTCATCTCCTGTCTTTCTTTGGTGTGGTTGAGTCCTATCATTTTCACCCTTTTTCTCCCTTTGCCTCTTACTTTCCTCTTTAGTCTATTCCTCACTTTATCCTTCCATGTGTAACTCTTTGTCTCTGGCTGTGTTTTCCTTTGTTTCCATTTCTAACACATCTCTATGTTTCTCTAACCCTATTTCCTTCTCACCCTATTTTCTTCCATTCCTCTACATGTATTTCCCCATGTCTCTTTGTCTGTCTCTTTCAATCTAGGTTTCACTATGTTTTCTTCTTTTTTTTTTCTTTGTCAGCCTTTGTCTTTCTAACACTTGCTATCATTGTCTTTGTCTCTGACCCTTTTTCCTTTTCTGTCCAACTTTAACTTTTTTGTCTAACTCTCTATTTCTTTCTCTCTTGAACCCTACCTTGTGTTCAGTCTCTCAATTTGTTTTCCTGTAGGTTTTCAGCTCTATTTCTTCTTTTTCTTGTCTCTCTATTTGCTTTTCTCTTTCATTTCAAGTGCTTCCTTTTCTGTTTGTCTTTCACTCTTTTTCTCTTTACCCCACCTTTCTTTCCTCTTTCTCTGCCTTTCTCTTTCCAATCTGACTTTTTTGGTTTTTCTTTTTATCTCTGACTCTTATTTTTCTTGCTCTGTTTTCTTCTTACTCTCTCCTCTTCATTTTTTTTTTCTCACTCTCTCCTCTTTCTTCTCACTCTCTCCTCTTTCTTCTCACTCTCTCCTCTTTCTTCTCACTCTCTCCTCTTTCTTCTCACTTTCTCCTCTTTCTTCTCCTTCTTCCTCCCTTCTCTTTTTCTTCCTCTTACTCTCTCCTCCTCTCTCCTCTTCTTCTTCCTCTTAGGCTAAATACTTGTATCAGACATTTTAAACAGGTCTTTTATACAGAAGTGAATACATTAAAAGAGAAAGGAAAAGAAAATAACTGGTAATATATTTCAAAAGTCAAACCAGTATTTAATTTCTGCATCAAGTATTGCAATCAAAGACACCTAAAAGTTTCACCTTTCCATAAAATCAAGGTTTTAGTTAGTGAGATGGTGGTTTACTTATTTAGGTGGTTGTTTTTTGTCCTTCTAACAGCTTGTATTTTTAACTGTTCAGTCCATCAGCAGACAGACACCCTGTCCATCTTAACATAGGCTAAGATGGCCATAAAAATAGTGCAGGTGATGACATTGGTTAGCAACCTTTTCTTCTTCATCATCATCATCTCACATTAACAAAGAGAGACGAAAGGCACAAGGAATTCAAATTATTAGCTTTGAGAACTGAAATAAAAATCTTCTTTCCACAATTAGCCTACATATAGTGGCATTAGAAATACCACTTTAAGTTCTGAAAGTACTGGAAGGAATTTATACCCAAAGGATCCTAATTCTTTGGTAAGTCAAAGCTGCCATTTGTACCTGTGAACAGTATCACTTGGAGAAAATGCAACACTTAGGAAGAGTTTTAATTGTTTTTTTCATTACTTGACTCTGTCATTTTTTTCTGAAGTTTTTACAGCTTCTTGCATTCAAATGAAGGAAGATTAAGGCTGGATGGTTAAGGTTGTAATGCAGCATTTCAAAGTAATATTAGTGAAGATGTACTAGAAACTGCATTGCTTAGAAACCTATTATTTCAATAATCCTTTCTCAGAACTTCACAAAGGTCCTTTTATTGTGTCTCTGATAAATAAAATGTGATTTCTATTTAGAAAGAATTAAGGTAGTGAAGACTAACTGGAGAAGAACATGCAACCTTATAGATACTGAGGCAAAAAATAAAGCAAAATGGTTAGTTGCTGGTTCCAACTGGTATTTTTAAGTCTGTACGGCTAAGCATCTCTATCTTATATTTGTGATCTTTCTGCAATTTTGTATTTATGGGGTTTATGCCTGTTCAGAGTAATTAGTGTTGTTTACATTAGAACAAATACTGAAATACAAAAAATGAAAAGTTATTGGCAAATGGGATACAGAGTAGCAAATCTGGAAATTAGACGCTGCTGATATTTATCTGTAATGAAATTTGGCATAGGACCAGCAATAGCCAGAAGTAGGTAGAATATCCTGTGATACAGCATCTGAAATTCATCAAAACCCCCCTCCAAATTACCTTCAGTATTGTAAAAGTTTCCATTCTTTTTATTATTTGTACTTTATTAGAGGCATCTTGTCAGTACTACTTTTTCTTAGCCTTATCCGGAGATGCTTTCTTATGTCTGACTCCTGAAAGCCTCTGTGCAGAACCAGAGTTCTGCAGAGCTTTTTCCCCTGTATTCCTTCCCTTTTCTGTCTTCCCAAAAGCTTTTGGGATTTTGGCTTTTACACCATAATTTACTTAATTGCCTTTTCGTGTCAGATAATTCTTATGCATATAACATCTCATTTTTAACTACCTGCTTGGTATTGCTACAACATCAAAGAATTTATAAAATTATTCTTTGTTCTCTTATTAGATTTTTTGCTTTGTCCTTACAGAATCTTCTCTGATAAATAGAAGTGGTAGTGCTTTTTATTTACCGCCTTAATTTCCTGCAGTAAAAAAACACTCTATGTTCATTAATCATTCAACGACAAAGGATATTCTGTATTGGAGCCAAAATTGTATACATTTCTAAGCAACTACAGCATTTTGCTTTATTTTCTTAAATCTGTTTCAGAGCTTTGATCAAATTGCACTCTCCAATTGTTTTCCAAAGGGTGTAATAAGAGAAAAAAAATAACCATTTTTATAACGAAATTTCAAGCAAATAAAATCCTTAAAGGAAATTTGATTCTGTAAATGAGGACTAGGAAGAGGAAGGTCATAAGAAGTTACATCATCGGAGTTTAACCATCCCCTTAGCACACTGATCTAAAACAGGAAAAGCGTATGAAAAACTGCAGAGGTGTCTTCTGAGAAGGTATATGCACATTTCACATACTTCTTGTTCTGTATCTTTCTTCTAAACAGTGATTAAAGCAGCTCCCAGTACAGATCTGTAACAAATTCATGAGCAAATCTGATAAAACGTGTCTTTGAGTAAACTGTGAACCTAACCTGACAACTAAGATAAATAGTTTGTCAGTTGATCTAACCACACCATTCTTTTCTCCTGTATCTGGTTTCTTTTCTTCAGAATTAACCCAGTACTTTCTCCCCCATCGTGCTTTACAAACAACCTCCCTATCTGCTTTTTGTGCCCTATGAAGCCAAGAGGAGCAGTGATGCACAGGAACACTGAAACTCCAATGTCTGGTCAACTAAATCTGGATGATGCTCTTTAGGAGCAGCAGAATGATTTTTCTAACTGCAGAAACTGTTATAATACCACTTATTTAAACTTGATTTCCTGTTCACTTGTGAATTGATTATTTGACCTTAAATTGTTATGTTTTTTTTGACCATAAAGCCAGTTCTGATTTGCTGAGTTGATGCAGTAGAAAATACTTATATTTACATTGTCCAGCTGTTCGCAGGTAAAGTTGCATGATTCAATAGCCACTGGACATGCTGAGTTCTGACTGGCGTGTTAAAATTTTTCTAATATGTGGGAACTCAAAATGTCTCTCAGACATTTTTAGAGGTTCCAGGCCTTGGTCAGAGGCATTCTAGACCCTGGCAGACAGCTGAAAAACAGCTGTGATTTTGAGTTTGAGCCATGGAATGAATTGCCAACTTTGGAGGTGGAACAAGCAATCACAAAAGGTTAGATAGTATAGTAAAAGTAGTTACAAAGTAGAGGGGAAATTTTTTTAGTATTGTACAGGGGGGTTTTCACTTTGTAGGTGGGGGTCAGAAGTTCTAAGATGGAGGAAAGTGGGCTGATCCTGTTCTTCCTCCTTCTTTTTCCTTACCTCCATGTTCTTGGTGATGTTGGCACTGACAGATCGGTTTAGAGTAGAAAAACACTTGGCAACGTAGGTAGTAGGTATTGGGGAATAATTGTAAACATGTTATACGTAATATATCTTATAAAAGATAGCAGCAGCCCTGGGCGGAGAGGGAGACGAAGAAGACAGCAGATCGAGAGGATGTCAGGGGGTGTGTGTGCCTCTACCCAGGCCGCTGATCAAACAGCCGCAGTCCAAGAACATAATCTGTTAGATAACTAGCGATAAACTGCCTTGAGACCGAACAGCTAAAGCCTGCGGAGTTTTTCTTTGGAAGCACGGGTGGGAGGAGGAATTTCACCACCACATGAGACCCCAGAGCAAGGCCGGGGTTCTCACAGTAATAAAGATGCACCCTTTGTTTATCCACCTTTGTCATTTATACATCCAGCTGTGAAGCTCTCCAGCTTTGCAGTGCTGTTTACTAGGACAATTGAATACCATAACTTCCCAAATTTTGTGTACGTGACCAATCAATATGCAGATTTTATAGCCATAATTTCACACACAGATAATTTGTTAATCGGGCTGCACGCTAAGCTGAGGAAAGCAACACAGCAAATAGTTTTTGCTTTTTTGATAGTTTCTGCCATGTTGAGCTCCCATTCTGTCCATTGGTAATGATTGTACCTCTCATGGGAGGAAATCTGACGGACAAACATACAAAACAATCCACTATTTGGCATAGAGGGAACTAACAACAATAACAGAAGTTTAATATTTTGCTTTCTTTGTCACCTAAGGGTGTGAAAGGTATTCTAGTTCATTGAGTTTATATTCTGCCGCTGATCTTTAGCTGAGGGACACAAAGATATATGTGTTATGCGTGTTTGCATATTTATGTGTTTATATATGCATGTAGATATAGACATATAAAAACACATAAATACACACAGGTGGGGGTGTATGTATATGTATGTATTTATATATATATATATGCCTGAGGTCATATGTGTGTGGGATTCAGTTTGTGTTCTGTTAAACCCAGCCCTCTGTGTGTGTGTGTTTGCACCTCGTCCACAGGAGCTGGTTACAGTGCTGGCTATTGAACTGTTGTTGTTTTCAAGCTGTAATTTATTTGGTAATGATATACAATGTTTCACAGTGATAAGGAGTCAATAATGAATATGTTATGCTTTAACATCATAAAGACATCCTTAGGAAAAAGTCCCTGTCTTTCTCCAACAGTGATCCATATGGTGTGCTACTAAAAGGAGAAGATCTCTGAGTGAACAAATGTGAAATAATACAGACTTAATCTTTATTGCTCTTTTCCTATCAAGATAGCCTTTGTTGTCTGGCCTATGAAGACACTGCAAGACTACTCACTCATACAGCATTGTTTTATTGTTCACTTTTATTTTCTCTAAAGCAGACCGGGGTTGTTTTTTTCTTTTTCCTTTGCATATGTCTTAAGAAGTTGACCTTTAGCTTTACTAATGCAATTAATAGTTTTTGCTTCCTATCTCCTATAAATGATGTTGGTGAAATAGGTCACCTGATTTCATGTTCTAGTAGGTACAGTCAGAGAAAATTCTGGATATGTAAATTATCATATTTAATTAGCATTATTTCTATCCTCTTTATTACACATTTTGCAATACTATTGATTGTTGGACCTAGAGTATCTTTTGTCCTCAAGCCACACACCTAGAAGTCACCTAAATCTTCATTTTTTCTGAGGATAATTCAGCTTGGAATAATTTTTTTAAATCTAGATTAAGAGTAAATAATTTAAATGGAAGTTTTGACAGGACCACACGTATAAGGTTTTGAAGTATTTCAAGACTACGAAAAATTGCTACCCTGTCATCTGACTTTTTAGTCTTTATCTAAGACATAAACCACATGTTTGTTTGATGTTTGATTTTTTGTCCTAAAAGGAGTAGGTGCTTTATCAATAGACTTTATTTTAATCAATACTGCCTCGATTATTCCCTACATGAATCCAATTTTTATTTCTACTGTCTAGAGTGGGAAAATATGAGAAAGAGTTCCCCACATCAAATCCATCTGCATCATCTCAGAGGCTGCCTTCAGTAGCTTAAACATGACTAAACCCCTCCCACTGTTACACTGGAAAGAGTCTTGATGACTCAAAACTTTAAAAAAACCTTGTCGTTTTCACTCCATTTAAATGTGTCACTTTTAATAGCAAAACAAGTAGAGAAATTCCAATGTGAACTCATTTTAGAGCAATGACCAAGTATTATGAATATTTGACTGTATTTAATCTTTCAGCTCCTTTTCTTATTGCATCCTTAACCCTACTCCTGAAGGGACTTGGATTTAAATACAGTAGAATTTCCAGTGTTGAGCAAATCTCTGGTTTCATACCTGAAGATCTCCTTAGTTCAAAAATCCACTTTGTAATTAATTTTATTTATGCTGTGCAACTCTGCTTTCCCAGATATTAAAAAGCATATTGGCAAAGAATATGACATTATTTCTTGAATAAAATGACAGGAAGTAATGCAGCAAGATTTTCTGCCTTGAGAGTCACCTGACTTCTCCATTCAGTGACTTTATATTCCTATTCAGGGATTATTATACCTAAGAATCCAGAGTATAGCCAAGAGAATAGTAATAGAGAAGTTCTAACTGTAATGCTGATTTTCTACTGTTTGTTACTATTTCCTCACCCATAAAAGGCACTTGTAATTAATTTTCTGTTCCCTAGGACCACCTGTAGAAGTAAACTTCACTATTGGTGATGAGATTTAAACACGAAGAAAAAAAGCTGGGTAAGTATGAAGTTGTTAAACTCGCTGTCACAAGACTGTATTGTTGAAGACTGTTACAGGGATGATGGGAGTCTGGGATAAGTTTAGCTATGAAAACTTAGTTCCATTTCATCAAGGAGGCTTAAAAGAAGACCCAAATTGGGTTGTTTTTTTTTGCTGTTGTTGTTGGGTTTTTTTTGGTTTTTTTTTTTTTTAAACTGAATATTTTTGGAAAAAATATGAAGTAGTTATCTCTGACATTTCTATTGACAGGTGGCCAAGACATGTCTGGGGAATCGTAATGATTCAACATCTCGTTTGGAAGCAGCAGAAACAGAGACAAGCTTTCAGGTATTCTCTTCCAGAGTAATTTTTGGGGTTTTACTAAAAGGTCTCATGAGATTCAGTTACTTAAAGTAGACTTACACATTCTTCACCAAGTTCTGTCTCAAAAGAGAAGACTACTTAATTCAGACTTTGACTGTGTCTGATTGTAATTGATCTGTTCAAAATTATTTCTGGCTGGTAACAATTTGCAAACTATTAAATATTTAGAAAGCTGGTAGTCAAATTACTTAATTTGACAGTGTCATGTGTATAGCCCTGGAAGCAGGAGTAAGGAGAGTTTTCCAAAATAATTAAATATTAAATACCTATGTGGTTGTTTATATATATATATATAATATGCAGTGATATGAAGCTGTATGTAGCATCAGACTTGTATGGTTTTGCACTTAGAGATCAGGACCCTTTTCTAGGGACAATTCCAATTTTAACAGACTTTTTTATTTCTGTTTATGTATATATGTATTCTATACACCATATTTTTACCTTTACAGAAGTTTCGCAGCCCTCCATGGACTAAACCTGAAGATGAAAAATCACCTGAAGAAAAAGAGAAAAAATACAAAGAATCAGTTAGTACACCAGAATAAAAACTCTAAATGCTACTAACCTACATTGAAAAATGCCAATCACTTCCATTTTCATGTTCTGCTAGCACAAAGGCATGAAATGTCCCAGGTTTCTAAAGCATGCATTTTTCACTATTTTATGAATGTCTGTAAATTAGTCTATAACAGACCAGTTAGTACCTTCCAGCAATAATCCAAAATTGATGTTTGAAGAAGTGCTTTGTAATGCAGTCCAGTTTTTGAACTCTTGTTCTACCTTATCAGTAATTGTATACTATAAATTACCCATTTCGTAAACAACAGTCATTCTCAAGTATATTTCTCACTGTTTTATTTCATGTAATTTTGTGGCAGATTAGTTCTAATATTAAGAGGCAGTCAATGTGGAGGGGGGAAGATATCTGTGTAACCATATTTGAAGTACAATCCTTAAGTGCAACTGCAAAAAGACAACTGTGTGTGTGGGGGGTCCATGTATGCTTACCTTTTAGTAATTCCATCTCAAATCTAATTACTTACACAATAAAATATGCTTATTTTCTTCTTTCTTTCCTCAGTGCTATCTTAACTAGTTCATTTTTGAACACTGAAAAGCTGACAGAATTGGATTTTAAGGGATGGAGATGGAGAGAATCATTACTTTAAGGATTCAAGCAAAAAAAATGTGCAGGTGGTACTGAGTTACAGTGTCATAGCTTGGATGGCAGCCGTGGGAAGTCGGTTTCATCCCTTGTGTTTGTGCTGATCTCGACGGGATGGAATACACTTCCAAGGGGAAAGCCCTGTTTGGTCCACTACAGTTGGCCTTTGATCCCTCCATCGGGGAGGACTGATTGGAATCAGCTCTGTCACTCATGGATTCTTTCAGTTTCTCCTTAGTCACACTATGACAAGAAAGCAGAAAAGAAAGGGAGAAGAGAGAATGTTTTTCTTTTTTGGGTGCATGTCATTATTGGTCTAATTTAAGAATTCATATGCCATATCTTTTTGAGATGCACATCTTTCAGGAATGGTTGGAATAGTAAACTGCCTGATGCAATGCTATCTATCCCTAGCAAGAATTGTCTTAAGCATTTGTAACTTGTAAACTTCCACCTTGGTCTTAATGCACACCTCAGCACATTTTCAACTAGATTTGAAGTAGTTATAATAATTTACTTTGTCTTGCTTTGTATCAGTTTAAAAGCAAATAGACAAATCTTTAACTTAGTGATGCTCTGTCTTCAGTTTTAGCATTTAAGACTTTACCTCTCCTTCAACAGTCTCCTTCAATACCTCCTTGTCCTTGCTGGTGTGAAAAATGCATATTTTATGATTGGCTTTTCGCAAAGGCTATAATGAATATTCTATGTGTAATGTTAGAACGTTATGCTGTGTTAATTCACTTAAGTAGTGTGTTAAATACAGTTTTAGGTTCTAACCTAATGTTAAAATAGAGACTATGTATGTGGGGAAGTTTTTTTTTAGGAATGAGATACTTACTTCAAAGAACACCTAAATCTTCCAAAGCAGAGGAATTTATGGCTTTTATCAGAAGAAGTTAATTTCTTCAGGCCTTACTCAGACTCAAAGATGCCAGGGGATTAAAGGAAACAATTAACATACAACAAACAGAGTTTCTTGTTTAAAATAGAATGCATTCGTAACCATAAAAGATATATAAATATGCAACAAGTATATTAGTTTAAGGGTGATTCCTTTATTCACAAGTCATGCTTTTCGTAACTTAATGTCCGAGAACATCCGGACGTCCGTAATTCTTTACTTTTTTTATTGTCTTGTAATTGTCCTAACTCTAAACTTTAGTACTCTAGTGATATTATTATTTTTATAACCATTTTATTATTATTAAACTTTTAAACTTTTAAAAACCAAGTGATTAGCGTTTTTCACACTGGTATGAGTAATCTTTCACCCTGACATTTTGTATGTGCTCCTCTACTCAAAGATAGATAGTTGCAGTTTCTCTGCCTTTTTTAAAACTAAAAAACCTCATGAGCTGACCAAATGATGACAAAGTACAGCTTAAGACTATCCATGTTAAGAGCCAAAAGACACGAAATCGTGGCTATGAAATTAATCAGGTAAGAGATATGTGGCTCTTTGCATTTGATCCTAAATCTTGCTGAAGACAGTCTGCTTTCTTTCAAAATTTTCAGTGGGCAAGACACTTGTGGTTTTGTCATATCTACAGCTGGCATTAATTTCTAGTGATGCTAAAAGCAGCATTTCTTTGCATGTGACAGACCTTAACTGAGAAGGTCACTGGAACTCTGTTTCAGTCACCTGTCAAGAAAGGATCTGCACTGCGCAGTGGTTGAAGCCCTCCAGCAGGACGAAAGCCAACGAGCACAATGCTTCCTGTAGCTTTAGAAAGAAGCCTTTGTCAGCAGGATCCCCTTCATCAGGCAGCCTGGAGTAGATACTATCCACAGGGCTCCTTGGCTGCCTTGGTCACGGGTTCTTGCCTACAGGCTTTGGACTTGCTCGTGGCTGTTCTTCAAACACGGCTCCTCACGTGGAATCCACTTCTTGGTGCAGAGGGCAATCCCTCCATCTCCCCTTCCTCCCCTGTATCTTCTGACCAGGCTGGAGCTCTCAGTAGTGACACTGCAGTCATGGGATTCATCCCACCACATCCCAGAGATGCAAAAGGCCGTAACTTTCCTGCAGCACAGCGGCTTCCAGCTCCTCCTGTTTCTTGCCCGTGCTGCAGGTGTTGATGGAAGGCGCCTCAGCCTGCCTGTCAGCCGTGTCACCTTCCCAGAGGAACACCCCTTTTCTTCCTTTCTCACAATTTTCTGGTGTTTTCCCGCCAGCTTTTATTCCCTTGGCTTTCCTGACAAAGCCAACCCTAGACTTGCCTTGGCCTCTTACCACTCCCTGGCACTTCACTGCCTTGCATGCCCATCTCCCGCCTTGGATAAATGAGGTTTTTGTTTTAAATTGGTAACTATTTTTATATTAAGAGTTAATAATGTAAGGGCTTTTTAATTATATGGATTATTTGTAATGTTTTTTATTGGTATATTAAGTAAGTAGGTAAAAAATGGATTTTTTTGAGAAGTGCTAGATAAATACAAAGTATTTAAACTTGAAACTTTAGTGAAAGTTACTTAAATGTTTGTTTTAGGTTGGTTAATTGGTAAAGTGATATAATTAAAAGTAAATAAAGTAAATAGAGTAGAAGTATAATATTTGATAGAATTTTATACTTTGAAAGTTATTAAATAAGATTTTTATAATATTGATTTTTATATTTATAAAGAAACCTAAAGTTTATATATTTTGGTGGGTGCAGTACAAGACGTCAGGTGTAAGTTGCAATTCTTGCATAATCTACATTTGTATTTACATAGTGTAATTTATCTGTGTATTTACATTGGTGTTTTGTGGAGTGGTGAGTGTGTTTTTTGTGTGATCTGGTTTTATGTTCCTTATTGAAATTTACTTGGGTTTTTGTACTTGTTGAGATATAAGTAAACTTTATGTTTTGATATAAGAAATAAGTATTGTTAAGTTTTGTTTTATAAAATTGTATAGACTTGCAAGATAATGGTATAAGTTGTTATAATTTTTCAGTTATAAGCATGAAGAAATATAAGAATAAAATAATATATGTAGTAAAGAAGAAATTGATAATAATTAGGAATTACTTAGATAATATCTATAATTAGTAACATAGGTGAAATTATATCATTAGTAAGTATTAAAAGATGGTACATTATTTTAGAGTTTTTAACAATTGATAAATGTTAAATTAGTAGTAAGTTAAATAATTATGTGTGGATAATGATTTTTTAAGTTTAAAATAATAAGTTTATTTGTTATATTGATAAAGTTAAATTGTTAAGTTAAAATTATTTGAATTTTATTTTTGACGCAGAAAATATTTGGGTTTCCTGTTAATTATTTTATTTAGGTAGATATAGGGTTAGGTTATAGTTTAAATTTTAATTGGTGTATGTTACTTAATATATTTTTATATAATGTTTTTAAAAATAGTAGTTAAGAGTAAAAATGTTAGGATTAAAGATGAATCACATTATTTAATAATTGGATTTTTTAGAAGTGTTTTTAGAATATATTTGAATATAGTAAACTTTTTTTTAAAGATTTGAAAGTGGTTATGGACAGGATTGTGAGTTTGGATTTGGATATTGAGAGTGTGAAGGTGGAGGAAATGTATGAGAGAGCGATTACTTAGTGTGAAACTTAGAAAAAGAAATTAATGTTGTAGTTGAGTTTTATATTGAAGTGATTTTGTAATAATAACTGAGGAAAGTGATCAGATTAACAGTTTGGAGGAGGTTTTTAATGAAATATATTTTTTTTAGTCTTGAAAAATATTTAAAACTATGAGATAAATTTAGGTTAAATTATAGAGTTAGTGTAGAGATTAGTTAGAGAGTTAACTTGTTTTAAGAGCTGTAAAAGTAGAGAAAAAAAAAGTAGGAATTAGAAATTTTATGTAAGAGTAGAGATTGTAATGAAGAACAGAATTTTTGATGAAATTGATGATACAATACACTGTATTTTTTTTACTTCTGAATAGGCGTTTGGTAGTGTTTTCTTTTAGTTGTTTTAATTTGAGTTGTTTTATTTTTTTTAAGAATATTAACCATATACTGTATAGTTTAGAGAAGTGATTTTTAATAAAACTTAGGATAGGTTATATTAAATAACATTTAAATTTAGATTGAATGAATTTTGATAGTAAGGAATAATAAACTTAATTTTAATAGATAAAAAGAAACTTAATGTATTTATTTAAATGTATTGACATTTAATTTTGTTTGATTTTATTAACACTTAACATATTGAATGTTGTTATTTATAAATATTGAAGGTATTTTAAGTCTTTTGGTTTTGGAGACATTTTAGCTTGTTGAGTTAAGATTATTACTTATATCTTTACAGGGTGGTTTTATTTATTGGGAAATATGTTTCTCAGTAATAGATTTTTATTTATGTTACATTTTAAATGGTACTAATTTGTGTAGTGGGTTTTGTTAAATGTAGGATATTGATTAGATTGTTTTATATTTTTTGTGGGCTTGGACAAATATTTATCTATACAGTTAGGCTTTTCTATATTTGAAGTAAGTTTTGATGGGGTTTTTTTTTAAGAGTTATTGATTTAGAATTTTAAGAATATTTGGTGTTTGGAATAAATAAAATCGGGGGTTTTTTGGATACGGTCGAGCTGTATTTTTAGTGTTAGCAAGGACTAGTTTTGGTACGTTATTTTGATTTTTTTTGTTTGCTTACGGGGAGGGTCTCCTGTTAGATGTGGAAGCCTGAGACTGGCACAAGGACTTTTTATCTAATGCTTGATGAGTCTGTTTTATGGGGAGGAGGTGTTATTTTAAGTTTTATAAAATACACTGAGAATTAGTTAAAATCATGGAAGAAACATTATGGTAATTAAAGGGTGCTACGTTTGAAGAGCTATAAATCTTTTTAAATACCTGCTTGATGTAAGGTGAGCTTAATCTCCTTTTTCTGCCCCAGAAAGCATCGGGCACGTCCACATCGATGGCACCACCTCTGCCTACTGCTCCTGCTCCACCTGACCAAAAGCAAGAGCAAAAGTTGGTTGGGCTTTAAGAACTTGCAATAACTTTGAAGCAAAATAAATCCCATTTTCCCCTGTGTTTTTTCCTTTCAGGTGCTGCACTCACCTCTGCAGACACGCACCGAGCTCTCGCTGCAGGAACCCGTCAGGCCTCGGTGGCTGTGAGTTCATGTTCTTCTCCCTGGGGAAGAGGAGAAGAATGTGATTAAATAAGTAAATAAATAAATAAATAAATAAATAATTGCTGAGGAATTGCAGAAATGTTTTCTGGAGCCTTTCCCCTTCGGTGCCCCTGTGCTGTGTGGGACACGGGCAGAGGAGCCTCGGGCTGGAAAGGGGCAGGAGAAAGGCAAAGGGACCCCCCAGTGTCCCCAGGGCACCGTGGGGACAGAACGGACACTGCGCGGGCACGGGGAGGCGAGGAGTGACAGTCTGGGCCAAAATCCCAGCTCACCCCAGGGAAATTAGTGAGGGACATTTTGGAGGGGAAAGCTGAGGTCACGAGTTCACCCAGCCCGGCCACGTTGTGTTTGCACAAAGAGGCACCAGAGGTGAAGGTCAATCCTGAGCCAACCCTGCTCAACCTCTAAGTCCCAGAATAAATCCTACAAGCTGCCCACTGAGGGACTAAAAATACATAAAAGAGAACCAAGAGCATTCCGAGAGCAAACCAGAAGGTTCCTGGGAATCCCGTTGCAGTGATGTCACAGCCTTTTTGACAGAGCTGTAAGATTTTTATTTCAATGCTGCGTTTCTCTCCTGGGATCATTCACTCCGTGGGCTGTGGGGATTTTTCGGGTTTGAACTCCCTCACAGTGGCCCTGACACTGCTCAGAAGCTGGAGGAAGAGCAGAGCCAGTGCTCCTGGCAGGGGCAGGGAGTTTTCCCCCAGAGCAGATCCAGCAGCTGCCCTCCAGCCCGGCCAGGAGGGATCTGCTTTGGCTCCTGCAGGGACAGAACGTGTTCAGGTGCTCCAGGTGACATTCCAGCAGCCTCATCTCCCATCCCTGTTCCTGCCCCTCCTGCTCTCAGCTCCTGCCCCACCAGCTGTGCCAAGGGAATTTGTCCCACCAGCAGCAGGGGAAGGACAAGAGCTCCCACCCTGGCACTTGGATTGTCCCGCTGGGGGATGCTGCCTGCTGGGATTTAGATCATTCCATACATTTGGCTGCTGAAATTTCCCAGCCCAGGGGCTTTAGCACAAAGATTGTTCTTTGTATGGTGCCTGGATTTGGGGTTCAGTATCAGCTTTGCTAGTTCAGATGAATTATACCCACAGCCCCAGGTTCCCTGCTGAATTCCTGCTGGAATAACCTGACAGTGCCTCGTGGAGATTGGAAATTCCCATGCAGAGCTGCCACTTTAGCACCAGCTGTGTCAGGAACCAGCAGAGGTTCCAGGGAAGCTCAGTGGGATCAGGACAAGGACAGGTCTCTATTCCACAGAACTTGCTATTTAAAACCCTCATCCCCCAGCCCCAGGGATGTGTCTGGGGTCACTTGACAGAGTTCCCTGGAATTCAACTGATTTCACTCCCCGGAGCTCAGGCTCCAGTTGATGTTTTAAAGCAGGACAAGGCAGTGGCTGGATGAGCTCCCGGCCTGTGCTGAGGCAGAACATCTCTCCTGCAGAAGCTCAGCTCCTTTCAGAGCCTCGGCAGTGGCCTCTGCATGTCCTTTCCCCTCAGGAAAGGGATGCACATCCCTGCCTGCAGCACATCTCCAGTGGGACCCACCTGTGAGAGTTTTCCATCCCTTCTGCACCTCCAGCTGGCTCCCTGGAAATCTCCAAACGTAATTGCACTCCAACCTCTGATTTCAAGGCATCTCCAAGGCTCTTGCTTGGCATTTAGTACCTGTGAAGGAAGATTGCCTTGGCTCAAATGCTGCTGGTGAATGATAGCCTCCGGCTGGAAAAGAGGGAGGAGATTTGGGGTGGCTGGAACATACCTGGCAGCTGTGTGGGAGGTCAGAAACAGGGATTGCTGTCAGAGCCCCTCTGCAAACGGCCGTGCCTCCATTCCCAGGTAATGCCAGCCGTTCCCTGGGGTCCCTGTGGGCTGTCGGTGGCGTCTGTCCGGGCTGAAGCATCCCTGCGTGCCTGTGGGGAGCAGCCCCTGGCCGAGGAGCCGCGGGCAGCCCTTCAGCCGTGTCCGTGCCAGCGCTGTCCCGTGCGCCGGTGCCCGTGCCGGGACGTGCGCTCGGCACGCTGCGAGCCACGGGCAGGGCACGGCAGCTCCCGCCCCGCAGAGCCAAGGACAGGAGGTGCTCTCTGCCCTTCGGAGCTCCGGCTCCTCCAGCCCCGCACCGGGCACAGCCGGAGCGGGAGCAGCGGCCCCGGCGGAGCGGCCGCTCCCGGCCGCGGCGCCGCAGCCCCGCTCGTCCGGCGGGGCTCCCCCGGGGATGCGGACACGGGGCGGGGGAGGCGGGCGCTGCTGCTCGCAGGGGAGCGCGGTGGCCACGGGGCTACCGGGGCGGGGGGGCTCGGCATCCCGCGGGGGCTGCGGGGCGGCTCCGTGTCCGCCCGCGGGGCCGGAAGCGGCGCATCGGGAGCGGCGGTGCCGATGGGGTCCCGGCCCCGACGCAGCCCCAGCTCCCCGCGGCCACAGCGAGAACGGGACCCGAGCCCCGGCGGGACCCGAGCCCCGGGCCGGCCGCAGCTGGAGCGGCGGCGCCCGTCCCGGAGCGGCTCCTCCCGGCCGCGGCGCTGCCGGTCCCGATCCCAGCCCCGATCCCGCCTCGACCCCCCGGCCCCGGCACCCCCTCCCTGCCCGCCGAGGAAGGAGCGGCTCCGCCCGGCTCCCCCAGCAGACACCGGCGGGACCAGAACCCAAATCCCGATCCCGATCTCAGCTGAGCGCCTCGGACGCCGCGCAGGCCGGGAGCTGCCCCGATCCGATCCCCGCACGGAGCTCCGAGCGCCGGTCCCGCCGCAGTCCGTCCGAGCATCCACACAGAACACGGGGCGGGCGCGGAGCCGCCGCCATTTACGGGCGGGGGGCGGGGCCGGGGGCGGGGCCAGCACAGGTGCGCGCACAGGTGCGCGGGGCCCCAGCGCGCCTGCGCGGGGCGGGGCCGCGGGTATTTAAACCGCGGGGCGAGCCCGGCGGAGCCATTTGGTGCTGGGCGCTCGGAGCGGGAGGTTGCGGCCGGTCGGGCTCTATATCTCTTTTTCTTTTGCTTTTGTTGCGCGTTTCTTTTCTTTTGTATTTTTTTTTCTCTATGCCTCTCTTATCGACCCTCCCTTCCTCCCCTCCCCCACCCCCTACACCCTCCCCCCCCCCAAACCCCCCCCCCTCCCTCTCCCCCCTAGCCCTCCCCTCCCTCCCTCCCGGGCGGGCCCCCCTACTCTCCTTTCCTTGTCCTCCCTCTCTATTCCCCTACTCACCCCTACGCTACCCTGTTCCTCCATCCTTTCCCTGTTCCTTCTCTCCCCAGCCGGGCTCCCCCGTGCCCCCTCTCCCTGCTCCCCCCCACGCGCTCCCGGTTCCTCCTGCCGCCTTTCCGTGATACCTTTCCCCCTCCACATATTCCGCCTCCTTCCCCAAAGCTGCCTTCAATCTTTCTCTTCCTTCACCCTGCCTTCCCCCAGCCCCCTGCACACCCCGACCTGCCCCCACCTGCCCCCTGTCCCTGTCACCCTCCCCTTGAGCGCCCCCTCTGCTCCCCTGTTCTCGTTCCCCATTCCCCTTTTCCTTCTTTCCTCGCAGCCGCGGGGCTCGGGGCGCCGCAGAATAAAGCCCAGAGGGCCGGAGCCGGCGCCCCCCGCCCTCGCTGGGGTCCCCACACGGGGCCGGAGCCGCTCTGCGGGTCCCCCCATTGCAGTCTAATACACGGCCCGACACTGCCGGGGTGCGGCTTTCCCGACATCACACTGGGGGTCGGGCTGGGGGTCGGGAGGGGGTCCTGGGGGGAGGAGGGTGGGGGGGTTAGGAAGGGCCCCCTCATTAGGAGGGGGTCCCGGGGGAGGAGGGTGGGGGGGGGGATAGGAAGGGCCCCCTCCGGAGGAGGGGGTCCGGGGGAGGGGGGCCAGGGTGGGCCCCCTCCGGAGGAGGGGGTCCGGGGGAGGGGGGCGGGGTGGAGGGGGGGGCCTTCCCCCCTCCAGCCCCGGCCCCTCCCCGGGACCCCCTCCTCCGGACCGGGGCCCGGGGGGGTTGGGGAGGGGGGGGAGGGGGAGGGGGTGGGAGGGGAGGGGGGGTGGGAGGGTGGGGAGGGGAGGGGGGGGGGGAGGGGGGAGGGGGTGGGGGGGAGGGGGGGTGGGGGGTGGGAGGGGAGGGGGGGGAGGGGGGGAGGGGGGGAGGGGAGGGGGGGAGGGGGGGGAGGGGGGGGTGGGAGGGAGGGAGGGGAGGGGGGGGGCACGGGGGGGACGGCCGGCCATTTGTTTTGTTTTTTTTAATGTCTGTTCACGGCACAGAGTGACATGCCCCCCTGTGCTCCCCGCCCCCCCCCCCGCCCCCCCCCTCCCGCCCCCACCCGCCCCCCCCCGCCCCCCCCACCCGCCCCCCCCCGCCCCCCCCTCCCGCCCCCACCCGCCCCCCCCTACCCCCCCTCCCGCCCAACCCCGCCCCCTCCAACCCCCCCGGGCCCCGGTCCGGAGGAGGGGGTCCCGGGGAGGGGCCGGGGCTGGAGGGGGGAAGGCCCCCCCCTCCACCCCGCCCCCCTCCCCCGGACCCCCTCCTCCGGAGGGGGCCCACCCTGGCCCCCCTCCCCCGGACCCCCTCCTCCGGAGGGGGCCCTTCCTATCCCCCCCCCCACCCTCCTCCCCCGGGACCCCCTCCTAATGAGGGGGCCCTTCCTAACCCCCCCACCCTCCTCCCCCCAGGACCCCCTCCCGACCCCCAGCCCGACCCCCAGTGTGATGTCGGGAAAGCCGCACCCCGGCAGTGTCGGGCCGTGTATTAGACTGCAATGGGGGGACCCGCAGAGCGGCTCCGGCCCCGTGTGGGGACCCCAGCGAGGGCGGGGGGCGCCGGCTCCGGCCCTCTGGGCTTTATTCTGCGGCGCCCCGAGCCCCGCGGCTGCGAGGAAAGAAGGAAAAAGGGACGGGAAGAGAGGAGGCAGAGCGGGGCATGCGGGAAGGTGGGGAGGGAGGTCGGGCTGCGGAGGAAAGCGGGCGGGGAAGGGAAAGGCCGGCAGGGGGAAAGAGGGACGGGACAGAGGAGGGACAGAGGGGGAATGGAACGGAGCAGCGGGGCAGGGACAGGTGAGGGACGAGTGGGGGGGGTCGCGTTTGGGGGAGGAGGGAGAGTGGGTTAAGGGGATAAAAAACAGAAATATGGAGAAAACGAAGGAAGGGTAGATGGTGGGACGGGAGGCCGAAATGGGACGAGAAGGAAAAGGAGGAAGACAAAGAAGGGGAATAGGAGCAGAAGGAAGGAAGAGTAGAAGGGGGCACAAAAGGGGAGCGAAAGCAGTCGGCTTTGGGGAGGACAGGAAAACGGGGGAAAGGCAGGGAAAGAAGGGGAATGGGAGCAGGAGGAAGGAAGTGTAAAGGGGGAGAAGGAGAGACGGGCGAAGCTGCGGAGCCCGCACAGAACCCACCACCCTCACTGCGCTCCGAGTGAGCAAATGGCGGCTGCAGCGATTCCCGGCACTTAAATAAGCTCGGCCCCACCCCACGCAGGTGCCCCGCGGTCCCGCGCACCTGAGCCAGCGCCGGCCCCGCCCCTGAGGCTCCGGCCCGGCCCCGCCCCTGAGGCTCCGGCCCGCCCGGGATGGAGGCGGGGCCATCGCTCCCGGCCCGCCGGGATGGGCCCGGGGCTGCCGCTTCGGCTCCCGGCGGTGCCGCCTCTGCCCCGGCGGGCGGGTCGGGGTCTCTCTCGGGCCGGAGCACCGGGGCGGCGCCGGGGCCGAGCCGGCGGCGGCGGCGATTTCCCGGGGCTGACCGAGACCGGCCGGGGCGCGGGGACCCCCGTGCCGCCCCAGCACCCCCAAACCCCGCCGCTCCCCGCCGTGCCAGGGAATTTTCTTTTTCCCGGTGCAGGCCGAGACATTTCTGTGAGGAAACTCAGAACTCAGGGGTACGGGGTCTGAGGGGAGAGAAGAGATTCTGGTATAAATCCAAAACGCGTTGTGAAAAACAACATGGAACGGCTCATTTGCTCTCCCAGCCCGATTTCTGTGTGACCGTCTGTGATTCCAGCTGCTCCGCTGGCACTGGCAGCCTGCGGGGCTCTAAGGACTTGCCAAGTGCCCAGCACGACAGAAAAGAACGGGAGAACTCCCCGGCTCTGGCAGCGGAGCCTCTCGGCAGTGTCCCGAAAGCCCCGCAGTGCCAGCATCTCTGCATGGAAGCTGAGGGGCTCCAGCGCAGCCCCTCTGCAGCGTTCCTCTGCAGCTGGCACTGCCCAGCGCCCCTGACCAGGGTTTGGGGTCCCTGCACAGCCCCCGGCGCAGCCCCCTGGCTTCTTCCAGTTCCCTTCAGCCAGGATGATTTTCTCGGGGGTAGGAGCACCCAAAGCCAGCGGAACTGGCCTCAGCCACTTTCCGTGGGATCTCTCCTCTTCCTTCCTCACCAAATTCCCACTGTCAAAACCCAGCTTGAGGCACAGATCCCCATCCCCTCAATCTCTCCAAGGAATTGGGCTCGGATTTCCCAATCCAGCAGGGCAGAAATGCTCTTGTCCTTACTGTACATCCTAATTGCAGTAATGGCTCAAGAAATAATTGAAAGAAATTAAAGGAATGAAGAGAAATTAAATAAGAGCTGCCAGCTCCAACTAAGGGATGTTCAAACCCCTTACCAACAATTTGCTTTAATTAACCGACTCAAACAAAGTAATTAACACCACATTGATACAGTATGATTCTTTTTAATCGAGTTATAGATAAATCTTGCAG
Source organism: Lonchura striata (assembly GCF_050655825.1). Classification (NCBI taxonomy): domain Eukaryota; kingdom Metazoa; phylum Chordata; class Aves; order Passeriformes; family Estrildidae; genus Lonchura; species Lonchura striata. Next base: position 656,289 of record NC_140703.1, read on the forward strand.
AATGTAAAAACCTTTGTAAATCCAGAAACTCTTTCAAGAGAGAGACAGGGCACAGCTGCAGAGAGTCTTGGGGAGTTCAGGGGAAAAACCCCAAAGTTTTCAGTGTTTAGCATCTCCCACCCTGTCGTCACTGACAGCAAACACGGCTTCAGCCTCAGGAAAACACGGAGAGTCAGGGATTTTACAGATCCTGGTCTCACCTCAGCCTCTCAGCAGGTACAGTCTGCAGGGAGAGGGAAGAAAAAGGGTCAGAATGGACAGCCTACTTCCAGAAAATCATCACCATTCATAAAGCACTAAGCAGAGCTGTAAGAACTTCCCCAAAGGTTCATTTCCCTGCGGACTGAGGGCTCTCAGTTGAAGCACGGGCTGGACCTGCCACGGACAGACTCCAGGAACCCCAGAAGTAAAAGCCACTGGGCCAATTCCATAAAACATTCCAAAATCAGGCTCCTAGGATGTGACCATCTCCTCTCTCACCTGGAGGTGGAAGCACAAGGAATGATCTTCCCTCCTGTGGGTTTTCTGGGACCTGCAGTGAACCGCAGGGGGAAGAAAACAAAGCCTGAATGTTTCGCACGACTGGAACAGAAAAGTGGGGAAAAGGGAGGCAGGGGCACTGCTGGGGTGATAACTGGGATCCAGCCTCTCCACACCAATGGAAGCAGAGACTGAGTGACAGAGCCTTTGGGACCACTTTGCTGGGATTCATAGGAAAACGGGTGAGTTTTATTTTGGCAGTAAAGCCAAGCTGCTTCTCACCTCATCAGCCGGGTACAGCAGCAGCACCCGCAGGAACCTGGCCAGGTGGCTCTGCCTGGCAGAGGGCTCCCCACTTCCTGGGAATTGTGTGCTACGGGGCTGTGCCACTGGCCATTAAAACAGTTCCCACCTGGCCCTTCACAAAGGCAAGGTGCTTTTTCCATACAGCAAATGGTTTTTGAATTAAGAAGGTAACACTGGTAATACTCAACTGGAGAAGAAAAAAGTGAGAGCTGTAAAATTTTCCTACGCCAGGCAAAAAAGAAAGCCAAATTAAAACCAAAACAAAAACTAACATAACAATGAAAAAAACAAACCATATCAAGCATGCTTCAAGAGAGTTTAAATCTGAATGAAGTAACTTAGAAGCTTGAAAAGCTGCAATGCTGCAAAAATCTAATGCTGCAAAAAAAAAGGTGCCTTCCCATCCAAACCCATCTGGAATTCCACAATTCTGTGAACAGCTCTGGGCAGAAGGGCTAGATTTCCTTTGTAGTTCAAAAATGCTGCTGCAAGAACACGAAGAGAGATTTCATATACTGTTAAAGTGGCACAACCACATCAAAAATTACGTTTGGAGGTAAAGTGGCAACTCTGCAATTCCAGCTTCTGATACCAAGGACACACGGAGGGCTGAAACCTGGAGGTCCTTACATGACAGGATTTCTAGATTTCTAGAGTTACCCATCCCCAGTTTGCTGCTTAGGGTTAGAAAAGGTGGAATTCTGTTCTTAAGGGGTTACCACATACCATCAACGTGAGAGACGGGGATGCTGATGTTTGATCAGAGTCCTGGAGCAGCCTGGAGCACGCTGGCTTCCCGAACCAGGTCTGCTGCCTTGTCCATGTAGGGGTAGGGCTCTGTCCTCAGCCTCAGCAGGATCTGTCAGCAAAGGAGGAGAGAAAAGTAGAGTGCACCGGCTCCCAAGTGTGGGGTACCATGTGCTGCTAAGGAAGACCACGTGCTGAAAGTGGTTGGAAGCCAGGCGGGTTTTGGGAGGACAAATTCCATATTACTTCTGCAGGATTCTGTCTACAGTTCCTGCTCTACAAACCAAATACATCAAACAACAACAACAAACAAACAAACAAAAAAAACCCACATTAAATCAACAACAACAAAATAATTACTCCTACCTCAATAACCCCATACTGCCCCAAACCATTCCAAGGAGGGCGGCAGGAGGGGCTGGCAAAGGCAGGGCCCCGCCGGGCCCCCCTCGCCGCTGCCATCCTTCTCCAGCGCCGCCGCTGAGCCGCCTTCAGCCCAAAACCCACCCAAAAATACCCCAAAATCGTCCTAAATGCCCCCAAAAAACCCACCCAAAAATACCCAAACCTTCCTAAAAAGATCCAAAAAACTCACCATAAAATGCCCCAAAACCAGCCCAAAACCCTCCCAAAAATATCCCAAAAAATCCACCCAAAAATACCCTAAAACCCACCAAAGAATACCCCAAAGCCCTCCCGAGAATACCCGAAAACCCTGCCCATAAACACCCTGAAACCCCAAATTAACCACTCTGAACCCCAAAATATCCCTGAGCTCCCCATACCCCAAATTTTCCTCCCCAACCCAAAAATTCCCCCCCGACCCCCAAAATTCACTTCTGGGTCTCGTCCTCGGGGGCCGGCGGCTGCCGGGGCCCCCCCAGGCCCGCGGGCGGCGCCCCCAAACCCGGGGGGAGTTCGGGGTCCGAGTCGGGGTCGTCCTCATGAGCCACCAGCCTGGGGACCCAAAAACCGGAGGGAACCCCGAATCGGGGGGGGACCCAAAATTGGAGGGGGTCCTGGGGGGTTCTGGAAGGTTTTTGGGGCATCCCAGGAGGACTTTTGGGGTCTCAGGGGGTTTTGGGGGTCCCAGGAGGAATTTCAGGGGTCCTAAAGGGAAATTTGGAGGTCACAGGGGGAGTTTTGGGGTCCCAAAGAGAATTTTGGGCGTCCCAGGGAGGGCTTTGGAGTCCTGGGGAGAATTTTGGAGGTTTCAGGGGGTTTTTGGGAGGAATTTTGGGGGTCCTGGGGGGGGGGGTTGGGGTCCTGAAGGGAATTTTGGGGGTCTCAGGGGGTTTTTGAGGGTCCCAGGGGGATTTTTGGGGCTTCTGAAGGGAATTTTTGGGTTCCCGAGGCTGTTTTTGGTGATCCCGGGGCTGTTTTGGGGGGATCCCGCCGGGTATTTTTGGGGGTCCCGGGAGTGTTCTTGGGGTCCCCCCTCACCAGTCCATGGCCGGCTCCACTCCCCGGTTCCCGGTCAGCGCCAGCGCCTTCGCCCTGCGGGACCGGGGGGCTCCCGGTTATTTTTGGGGGGTCCCAGAGGGTTCTGAGGGGTTCCCGGGGGGTTTTTTGGGGGGTCCCGGTGGAGTTTTGGGGGTCCCGAGGGCTCCGGGGCCTGTCCGTGTGTCCCGCCCCCCCCCAATCCCATTCCCGGTGCCGGGTCCCCTCCGGCTGCTCCCGCCCGCCCTCCCCCGCTGTCCCCCCGGTGCCGCCGCCCTCAGCGCGCCGGGCCCCGAATCCCACCTCCAGCAGCGCCTCCAGAGCCGCCCGAGCCCGGTCCCACCGCCCGCCGCCATCACGGCGGCGCCGGGCTCGCGACACGTGGGGGACGGCGGCCGGCGAGGGACAGAAAGGCACAAAGCGTTCCGGTACGGACGGCGGCCGGAACGGGACAGAAAGCCTCCCTCGCCGCTGCCATCCTAATCCGGCGCCGCCGCGGAGCCGCCTCCAGCCCTCCCCTCACTCACAGACACCGCCCCGCTCGCCGCTCGCTGCCGCCCCTCGCCCCTCCCGCCGGTTTTGCCGGGCGCTGGCTGGGGGGGCTGCAGTACCGCCCTGTGCCCACAAGGCGGCAGCACTTTTCAAGCGAGTCCGCGCCAAGCCACTCGCAAGAGGGAGGCCGCGGGCGGCCGGGCTGCAGTACCGCCCTTTGTCCACAAGGCGGCAGCACTTTTCAAGCGAGTCCGCGCCAAGCCACTCCCAAGAGGGCGGCCGTGGGTGGTGGGGCCACAGTACCGCCCTGTGTTCACAAGGCGGCAGCACTTTTCAAGCGAGTCTGCGCCAAGCCACTCGCAAGAGGGCGGCCGTGGGTGGCGGGGCTGCAGTACCGCCCTGTGCCCACAAAGCGGCAGCACTTTTCAAGCGAGTCCGCGCCAAGCCGCTCCCAAGAGGGCGGCCGGGCTGCAGTACCGCCCTTTGTCCACAAGGCGGCAGCACTTTTCCAAGCGAGTCCGTGCCTAGCCGCTCCCAAGAAGGCAGCCGGGCTGCAGTACCGCCCTGTGCCCACAAGGCGGCAGCACTTTTCAAGCGAGTCCGCGCCAAGCCACTCGGTGGTTTTGCCGGGCACTGGCTGGGGGGCTGCAGTACCGCTCTCTGCCCACACGGCGGCAGCACCGCGCCGTCCCCGCCGGCACGGCCTCGGCAGCGAACGCCCCAAAGCGTCCGCGCGGGAAAGAACGGAACAAAAAGCCTGCCTGCGACCCGATAGGAACCGAAAGAAAAAAGCTTTCCTCTTAAGCTGCATTTCAATATGCTTTATTTTTCTATTTTTCATATTTATATTCACATTCGGATTTGTAATGGATATTGATGGAAAATTATATTTTCATAATTTCTTACATTTATTCCTATTATATTTTATTTCAGATTTTTATACGTATCTTAATAGGTATCAGTAGAAGTCAGGGGAGGGTGTGTGGCTGGGGGCGAGGCCAGGGGAGGGGGTAAGGACGGGGTGGGGGTTAGGGGGAGGGGGTCAGCATTGGGGGCGTGGTTAGGGGCGGGGTCAGGGTGTGGGGGAGGGGGTGGAGGGTGGGTCAGGGAAGGGGTTAGGGTAGAGGGAGGATTCAGGGTGGGGGTGTGGCTACCAGACAGACCCCTCCCCTACCCAAAAATATTGTCAGGCGCAGCAGTAGAAAATTTGATGCTACCAGGGAGTAAAAATTTTTATTTTTACTTTGATGCTCCCAGGGAGTAGAAATTTTTATTTTTAAAGTTGTTTTCTTTTTTTACTTCCTCGGAGCACAGTATTTTCTACTCCTGCTTTTTTATTCTAAGTACAGAAAGGAAAAAAAAGAGAGAAAGAGAAGGAGACAGTGAGAAGAAGAGGAGAGAGTGATAAGGAGAGAGAGAGAAGAAGAAAAGGAGAGAGCAGGAAGAGGAGAGAGTAAGGAAAAAGAGAGATGAGGAAGACAAGAGAGTGAGAAGAAAAAGAGGAGAGAGGAGGAAGAGGAGTGAGAAGAAAGGGAGAGAGATGAAGAAGAGTGTGAGAAGGACAGGAGAGAGCAAGAAGAAGAGGAAAGCGTGAGAGGAAGAAGAGAGTGTGAGAAGGAAAGGAGAGTGACAAGAGGAAGAGAGAGGAGGAAGAGGAGTAAGTGAGAGGAAGAAGAGGAGAGAGGAGGAAGATGAGAGAGAGGAGAGAGTGAGAAGGAGAGAGTGAGATGAAGAGGAGAGAGTGAGAAGTGGAGAGAGTGGGAGGAAGAAGTGAGAAGAAGAAGAAAGGAGGAAGAAGAGAGAGGAGGAAGAGGAGAAAGTGAGAGGAAGAAGAGGAGACGGAGAGGAGGAAGAGGAGAGAGAAGAAGAATAGGAGAGAGGAGGAAGAGCAGCGAGTGCGAAGGAGGAGAGAAGAGGAAGAGGAAAGAGAGAGAAGGAAAGGAGAGAGTGAGATGAAGAGAGTGTGAGAAGAAGAGGACAGAGTGAGAAGAGAGAGTGAGAAGAAGAGGAGAGAGGAGAAAGAGGAGAGAGTGAGAAGAAAAGGAGAGATGAAGAGAGTGTGAGAAGAAGAAGAGAGGAGAGAGTGACAAGAGGAAGAGAGGAGGAAGAGGAGTGAGAGGAAGAAAAGGAGAGAGAGAGGAGGAAGATAAGAGAGAGAAGGAGAGTGAGAAGAAGAGGAGAGAGGAGGAAGAGGAGAGAGAAGGAAGAGGAGAGAGGAGGAAGAGGAGAGAGGAGGAAGAGGAGAGAGGAGAGAGGAGGAAGAGGAGAGAGGAGGAGAAAAGGAGAGAGATGAAGAAGAGAGTGTGAGAAGAGGAGAGAGTGAGAAGAAGAGGAGAGAGTGAGAAGAGAGAGGAGGAAGAAGTGAGAGGAGGAAGAGGAGAAAGTGAGGAGAGGAGGAAGAGACTGAGAAGAAAAGGAGAAAGATGAAGAAGAGAGTGAGAAGAAGAGGAGAGCGTGAGAAGAAGAAAAGAGAGTGAGAACAAGAAGAGGAGAGGAAGAGGAGAAAGTGAGAAAAGGAGAGAGGAGGAAGAGGAGCAAGTGAGAAGGAGAGAGTGAGATGAAAAGGAGAGTGTGAGAAGAAGAGAGAGTGAGATGAAGAAGAGGAGAGTGAGAGGAGAGAGTAAGATGAAGAGGAGAGAGTCAGAGGAAGAAGAAAGAGGAGGAAGAAGAGAAAGTGAGAAGAAGAGGAGAGGAAAAGGAGAGAGAGAGGAGGAAAAGGAGAGAGAGAAGAAAAGGAGAGGTGAGAAGTGGAGAGAGTGAGGAAGAAGAAGAGAGAGGAAGAAGAGGAGAAAGTGAGGAGAAAGGAGGAAGAGGACAGAGTGAGAAGAAAAGGAGAGAGTGAGATGAAGAAGAGGAGAGGGTGAGAAGAATAAGAGGAGAGAGTGAGAGGAAGAAGAGGAGAGAGGAGGAAGAGGAGAGAGTGAGGAGAAAAGGAGAGAGAGATGAAGAGAGTGTGAGAAGAGGAGAGAGTGTGAGGAGAGAGTGTGAGAAGAGGACAGAGTGAGAAGAAGAGAGAACTAGAAGAGGAGAGAGGAAGAAGAGGAGAGGAGGAAGAGGAGAAAGTGAGGAGAGAGGAGGAAGAGGAGCGAGTGAGAAGGAGAGAGTGAGATGAAGAAAAGGAGAGTGTGAGAAGAAGAGGAGAGTGAAAGGAGAGAGTAAGAAGAAGAGGAGAGTGTCAGAGGAAGAAGAAAGACGAGGAAGAGGAGAAAGTGAGAAGAGGAGAGGAGGAAGAGGAGTGAGAAGAAAAGGAGAGAGCGAGAAGAAGAGGAGAGAGTGAGAAGAAGAGGAGAGAGGAGGAAGAGGAGTGAGGAGAGAGGAGGAAGAGGAGTGAGGAGAGAGGAGGAAGAGGAGTGAGAAGAAGAGGAGAGAGCGAGGAGAAGACGAGGATAGTGAGAGGAAGAAGAAGAGAGAAGAAGAGAGCAAGAAGAAAGAGTGAGAAGAAGAAAAGGAAGAGAGTAAGAAGAAAACAGAGCAAGAAAAATAAAAGAGAGATAAAAAGAAAAACTAAAAAAGTCAGATTGGAAAGAGAAAGGCAAAAGAAAGGAGGGGTAAGGAGAAAAAGAGTGAAAGACAAACAGAAAAGGAAGCACTTGAAATGAAAGAGAAAAGCAAATAGAGAGACAAGAAAAAGAAGAAATAGAGCTGAAAACCTACAGGAAAACAAATGGAGAGACTGAACACAAGGTAGGGTTCAAGAGAGAAAGAAATAGAGAGTTAGACAAAAAAGTTAAAGTTGGACAGAAAAGGAAAAAGGGTCAGAGACAAAGACAATGATAGCAAGTGTTAGAAAGACAAAGGCTGACAAAGAAAAAAAAAAGAAGAAAACATAGTGAAACCTAGATTGAAAGAGACAGACAAAGAGACATGGGGAAATACATGTAGAGGAATGGAAGAAAATAGGGTGAGAAGGAAATAGGGTTAGAGAAACATAGAGATGTGTTAGAAATGGAAACAAAGGAAAACACAGCCAGAGACAAAGAGTTACACATGGAAGGATAAAGTGAGGAATAGACTAAAGAGGAAAGTAAGAGGCAAAGGGAGAAAAAGGGTGAAAATGATAGGACTCAACCACACCAAAGAAAGACAGGAGATGAATGGTGGGCAGGGCAGAGGGTAAGAGGCATCATTATTAGGGCTGATTAATCTTTATTCCCTTAAACTTCAGCAATACACAGGGAAACAATGCATACAAATGCAAGTACAGAGACAAATACAACAAAGAATACATCATACCTAGGCACACAAGTACAAGTCCAATTTACATACAGCAAAATACATCAAAAGATAGGAACAACTGCAAAGACAGAACAATATAATGTACTACAAGCCAAATACATATTGACACAATATAACCGTGTCTCCATTTCAGAAAAGTCCACAACGCTTTTATTGTTATGACGCACCCGGAACAAAAACGGCGCAAAACGCTCCGCCGACGTGCACGCCCCCTTCGCGTTACGCACAAACTCACATTCACGGCAACTCGCTCCGGAGACTCCCAAAAAATCCTCCTGCCTGATGAAAACCCCCCCTGAAAGGCAAAGGCCATACACACAAGGTTGTATCTGCTCCACACACACACACAGCTGCAGACACAAGCACACACAAACTCTCACAGACAGACACAGACAGTCACACTCTCACACATTCTTCTGCTGACACGCTGGCTGCCACCCTTACGTGAAACGCTGCACTGAAGAATATGCTTAAACGCTTCTTCTGACCGCAGGACCTCCATGTCAAATGGTAGATTCCAGGAAATTCTGTAGGGACCCGGGGACCTACGAGACAAGGGGAGGCGGTCAGTGACTGACTATCTGAGAGCTAGGAGCTATACCAACTCTGGGCCCATCAGTGTTGTACCCCAAACCCCGTAGAGAACAGATGAACGGCAAAGCTTTATAACTGCTCTACCTGAGCGTGACTACTTGCCCGGGCAAGGCAGCTCCGATCATAATTGCCACAACAGAGGTGCATACAACATAAGCCAATGTAGGTACATACAGTATAAGCACAAACAACATAAGGCAACGTAGGTACATACAGTATAAGCACAAACAACATAAGCCAATGTAGGTACGTACAGTATAAGCACAAACAACATAAGCCAACGTAGGTACATACAGTATAAGCACAAACAACATAAGGCAACGTAGGTACATACAGTATAAGCACAAACAACATAAGCCAACGTAGGTACGTACAGTATAAGCACAAACAACATAAGCCAACGTAGGTACATACAGTATAAGCACAAACAACATAAGCCAACGTAGGTACGTACAGTATAAGCACAAACAACATAAGCCAACGTAGGTACGTACAGTATAAGCACAAACAACATAAGCCAACGTAGGTACATACAGTATAAGCACAAACAACATAAGGCAACGTAGGTACATACAGTGTAAGCACAAACAATATAAGCTAACATAGGTAGGTGCAACATACGCACATACAATAGAAGCAGACACAGGTAGGTGCATCATAAGTGCATACAACATAAGCTGACAGAGATACAAGATAAGTGAGGACTTGATATAATTCTCCAGAAGACTAATTTTTGAGCCCTATATCCTTTGAGAAGGCAGATGCTACGGAACTACTGTGGTCAGGTGATGAGGGGCTAATAAGCTCCGTCCGGAAGTCCATGAGAAGGGCTACCAAAACTGAGAATGAAGACGGATGAGAACATCTCGTGTACATCGTCCGGACCCAAAAAGTAAATATGTAAAAATGCCAGAATAATTGATATCCGGGAAGGTACGTGAGCAAAATATGGCCAATACAGCACAAAATGATGTTGCTAAAGCATGGAGATGTAACAAAGGCCTATGACACAGACAACGTGACACGGACACAGACAACGTGACACGGACACAAGTGGAAACTGCCTGGCAATTTCACCTTATGGACCCAAGATTCCTAGCCCAAGATGAGCCATGGGCTGATGATGCCAAAGAAAAGAAAGCCCTAGGGCAGTAGCACTTGATGATGACATGCAACTCCTTTCAAGATGTTAGTGCCAAAGCACTTAAGAGGAAGCCTAAGAAGCTCAGTAGGCCTAGAGAAGGAAGAAATGACTACAGGGTGACTGTAGCTATAGCTCCAGACATGAAGGCGGGCTCCTATGGTGAAAAGATCCACGACAACGTCAAGAGTCAAAGAAGGCCGCCGATGCGAACGTCACGAGAACCAGAGAGGGATCGGAACTGCCCTGCCCGGCGAAGACTCTGGGGGGGCTGAGGAGAAACCCTCTCCCTTTGCTCCCGAGGGGCCCGTCCCACTATGGGCCTATTCTCCAAGCTAACATCAAATAGCCTCCTGTGATAGTAAAGGTTTTCCCCCCATCTCCCACCTACTGGCCCCAGCACTTGGCTTTTGCAAGACAACCGGATGGAATCCAATGTCAGTTGGATGTGGACGGCGAGACGTTCTCTGCATCAGCTTCGGTGCTGCCGTTTCCAAACTTCAGCTACGCTCCTCCTCAGGGTACCTAAGACAAAACAGAAAATGCAACTAGTGCCCACGAAAAGAGGAATCCCCGAAACTCCGACACACCGCTGCCCCGGCTCACCTGAAGTCTTAATTTGACTCCACAAGCTGCCTGGAGGATACCTGAAAAACAAAAAGGTACACACTTAGCATGCTGCTGCATAAGGGTCACCTGTGAGTCACTGTGCCAAAATGCCAACTCACCCGCTCGCCTCTGTTCCTTCACACAGCTAGGGCAGCGACAGCACCTGCAAAAAAACAAAGCAAAACAACCCACACTGAGATACTGTGAAAACAACATCCCCCTGACCTGAAAAGCACACCCACCCAGACCTTACGCTTGCACCCACCTGGCCTTGGACATCCAGACATCCGGACCAGAGACATCTTGCAAGATGACTGCCTAAAATAAAACAAAGTAACCAAGAGTGGATGCTTACAATTGCACCAAAACCTGAAACCTGAGCAAGAACAACTCCTTCTGTCCACTGCTCACCTGGCACACAGGGCCTTGACTGCTGCTATCTGCCTGGACCTCCTAAAAATAAAGGCAAAGAACACTGCTGTAACATGGTCACTATTTAGGCTTCCCCTGAAAATGCAAACAATGACTGACCCGATCATGGGAAAACCCTCACCCAGGACTGGGGCTCTCTGCCACTGATCTGAACTGTCTGCATCTGAAAGGAAGTTAGGACTAGTGTCAAATGGCTGCAGGACAACTTAACAGCACCAAACATGTTATGTCAATCTCCTGATACAATCTAGAGCCCAACTACACCCTAAAATTACAAATTTCAAGTCCCCAGGACTTGTGCTATTACAGGCTATGCAGCAGGGCAGAGCAGCTGTGGGACAAATACGTGCAGACACCCGTGACACAGGACAGGGAGAGAGAGCTTTTGAGGAGAAGAAAGGACCGAGAGACCCAAAGAACACAGAGTGCACCAGAGACAAGCGACAGGACACACACCAGAACTGCTCTGCCCTGAGCACCTCAGCACTGTGATCAAAACAGACACTTTCCCTTTAGCTGGTCTAAGGGGACACTTCTTGCACATCCCTGCCCCCAAAGCTGATTCAAAAGGCCCTCCCAGCACCCCACTTTCACCCCCTCTGTGGGCCTTAGCCCTCCACTTATCTCTCTGGCATCTGGGGATGAGAATCCACGTCGCGTGGCAATGGAGGCTGCTTCGCCTGCGGGGAATGTCCTATGGTCACCGGGCTGTGGTCCCGTGCTCAGCTACAATCGAGAACACCAAACATCACTGCACGATCTCAGCCGCACAGCAGCCACAACCCAGCAATTCTGCTGCTCACCATTATTCTCCTGAGAACGCCGGGCAAATAATCCACTTTGCTGTGTTGTGCCAAAAACACGCCCGGCCCTTAACAGGGAGAGACCCTGTCAGGCACCGCCTCAGAGAAGAACCGAGCTGTACTGGGGGGACACACCCAGCCAACGTGTACAAGTTAAACAGAATTTTCTCTCAGAACTGGGACTTTCAGCACCCCCCAGGTGCTACTCGACTGCCACAGACACACAGAGGGCTTCGTGAGGCGCTCTGGGGTTGGCCAGTCCTGCTCCAAGCTCTGCTGATGCCTCTGTGGTTTTAACGCTGTCCTCAAGGAGGTGGTAGAACCTCACAGTATTTGCCCCTGGAGCTTAATTTCTGAAGTTTTCTTTGGGAAACACATCCACTTCCTACTTAACAATGCAGTCCCCTCTCCTGCTCTCGGGAAGAGCTGCCCACAGGCATGGGAACCACCTCTCCTCTCCTCTGCCCTTAAAACACTGTGTTACTGAGGCCAACTACTTCCAGACCAAGACTGTCCATGCAGGGACAGTGTCCCTTCTCTTTAGGGTCAGGGAAAAAGGGCAGAAGCACCCACAGAGATTCACTGCCCCTCTTGAGCACAAAGCACCGTGAATCTGCACCTCCTTCTGCTTGCAGGGAAGATAATAAAATATATTTTATTTAATATTATATTATATTTAATATTAATTATAGTTAATATTATAATAAAGATAATATAAAATATAATAGGGAGCCCTACAAACTGACATCAGGAACCTGGACTGGTGAGTTTTCTTTCCCAGGGAAAATGGCCTGTGATTGTGCCCAGAGCTCCTTGGGTCTTAGGGTGAGGCTGACTGGAAATAATCCGAATATTAAAGGATATATTCAGACCCCAGCTGCCCCCCCCCCCCAAACTTGTGCTTTTCTGACAGTGCCAAGGGAGCCCTTCAAACTGACGCCAGGAACCTGGGCTGCTGAATTTGCTTTCACCAAGTAGATATCCCTCATTTATTCACAGGGCCCTGCAATGCCCCTGGGTTGTCAGGTCCTAAATTTCCTTTTGCCTCCTCAATGTCAAAACAGCGCAGGATTTCTCCCAGTCCAAATCTCCCATCCCCAAGTACTCAGGGTTTTTTATTTCTTACCAAATACCTGTTGCAAACTAACAGTACAAAGCTTGGGGCTTGATATTTTCTGTGCTGGATTTCACCTCAAGAAATCTGCCACCATAAAACCCTAACCACAACCACTTCGCTTTGCTCACAAATCACAATTTTCAGACCAGCATCATGGCACCTTACACACTGGCCCTCCACTGGCACCTTCCCAAAGCATTCCAGTACATTCCAGTAGTACTCTGCATTTTCAGTGGGCATCCTGTCTGACTCACATCCAGACCCTAAAAATGCACCAAGGAATTCTACAATAGCCATTAGGAAGGCATAACAATTCTCTAAAAGACACCAGAGAAAGCCTTCAAAATTCCCCTAAATATTCCTAATAGCCCTGCAAAAAAAAAAACAAACACTCAAGGAAGCCTGCTCAGCCTCCAAACCCCTTCCTGTTGCTCTCTAGCCCACAGATGTCATCCCTACCTTTTAGCAGCGGGTCCTGTTGTCCTCTGAGGGTTCTGGCGTTGTCCTGGTGCCAGGGTCGCTGCCCTGTCCCACTGGGAGGCTTCCGGTGTGGTCTCGCTGTCAGGCTTGCTGTGCTGTGCTGCTGTTGTTGGGGCTGAAAAGGGAAAAGGCTGCTTAGGGTGAGGTACGGGTGGCGTGAGGGGTGCCGTACCTGTACCCTAACTTGCCTCCTAAGCTGTACCCTGTAGCCCTGATCTCCACTGGACTGTCCAGCCCTCAAGGCCTCACCCTTTACCCCTGACCCCTCCCTCTGCCCCCCAGCCCTCAGGCTCTGGCTGTCACCCTCAAGCCCCCTCTCAGCTGCCCCTCAGCTCCTGTGTGCCACCCTTAATCCCTCTCCTCTGCCCCTCAGCCCCCAGCTTCTCTGTGTCACCCTCCAGCTGCCCCTGCCCCCCTCAGCATCTCTCTGTGTCACCCACTGTCCCCTCCCCTGTTCCCCCCTCAGCTCCCAGCCTCCGTCACCCTCAAGGCCCCACAGTGCCCCTCAAGCTGCCCCTCAGCCTCTATGCCATGAAAAGACCCTAAAACCCCATAAAAATGCGCTAAAAAAACCCCACATCTTCAAAATGCCTTAAAACCCCCACAAAAACATAAAAATAGCCTCAGAACGCCCTTAAAATACAATAAAAATACCCTACTTTAAGACACCCCTAAAAGCCCCCAAAGAAGCTTTAAAAAAAAAAAAATCCCTACATATTCCTAAGAGCTCTTAGAACAGCTCCATAATCCTTAAAACACATCGATAAGACCCTAAAAACCAGCGCAGCGAGGGAGGCTGGAAGATGCGGAGCCGCGCTCCCGGCCCCGGGCGCAGCGCGGCTCCGGCAGGAAAGCGGCTCCTCCGGCAGGCAGAGGCGGCGCCGCGCCGGCAGACCCCCGCCCGCTGCCCCCGGCCCGGCGGGGCCGGCACCGGGCCCGGGGGGCCCCGGCGGCGCCCGAGCCCCGCGCCCGGAGCGGACGGAGCGGCGGCACCGGCCGGCACCGGCCCCGCCCGCGCCGCCTCCCCCGCCCGCCGGCCCGGCCAAAGCTCCGCTCGGCTCCGCACGGCTCGCACCGGCGCGGCTCCGGCGGGCCCGCGGCAGCCCAGCCGCGCCCAGCTCCCCTTCCGCCCCGGCCAGCCCCGGCACTGCCGGCAGGGCTCCGCGCCGCACCCTTCGCTGCCGGGCCGGGGGCAGAAGAAGCGCCCCGAATGCAGCGGCACAGCCCGATCCCCGCCCTGCCAGCGCTGCCACGGCTGCAGCTCCCTTCCTCTGCAGCCCCGACTCTGACGCCACGCTCCGGCGCTCACCTCACCCCAACAAGGGAAAAGAAATGTAGGCTTCCCTTCAATCGCGTCCCCTAGAAGAGAAGAAAAGAAGCGCCTTGCCTCAAACCATGGCAAAAGGGGGCTTTTTACCTCAGTCCAAACCCCTTAAAAGGGGGGACAACAGGACTGTCCCCTCCAATTCAACCTCAGGATGACGAAATTTCAAAGGGAAAGGGGAAAAGTCCCCGTTATAAAAGCGCACCGGCTCACCTGCTCGGCTGCTGCTTCTCGGCACAAAGGTTTGTCCCTCAGCTCCTCCTTTGAGCAATGCTTCACGTGCCCAAGTGTGTATCCAGGGGATTCCCCGGACCCTGTCCGAAGCGCCCACCGTCCTTCCAGGAGACAGCCCCGGGAGCCCCCCAAAAACTCCTCTCCTCCAGCAGCTCCGTGCAAAAGCCAGCAAAGACAAACCCTCGCCCTAAAATAACCTCCCCCCGGCAGGAGCCGCCCCTCCTCCTCATCCTCACAGCTCACACCTGGGGCTGCTCTGAGCCCTCATCATCCTCACATCAGCTCACACCTGGGGCTGCTCTGAGCCCTCATCATCCTCACATCAGCTCACACCTGCCGCTGTTGCCACCCTCCAACAGCGTCTCTCCATCTCCAGCACACAGCCCACTTCTCACAGACACTGATCCATTGGAAATCTGCTACGGGTGTTGTCTTTTCTTAATCCATCTGGGTACACGATTAAAGCACGTACATGCATTGATGGTCATTGAGAGAAAGCTTTCCCCTGGAGAAAACAGTCCTTTTGCTGGCACACTTTGATACACCTTCGCAAAAAGCAGAATCAGCACCAATTCCTAAGACCCCTGCCGAGGAACTCAGCCCTCCTTGGGACACCCAAAGCAGCAGACCTCGAAAAAGGAGGGGAAAAGTCAAGCTTGGAGGGGAAAAAGAGGATAGAAGTACAGCAGCCTTTAAAAATGCCTGCACGGAGCAATAGTGGGAACCAGTCACATTTCTTCCTTCCTTGCTTTCTGTGATGACATAAATAGGAAGTAAGAACACGTTAAACAAAAGGCAGAGCTAGGATTTGACAGGTCTTTATTTTGGCAGGCTGCATGGCAAACGCCTCTTCCAGGACTGCGACACGTTTTGGGGAATAGCTGAGAACGGAGGCAAAAGGTGCCGGGAGCCCTTTCTGTTCCCTTCAGCCCCTTGCTCCGCTGGTTTCAGGGCACTCGCTTGGTTCGTTCCTAGAGAAAAACGCTAGGGCATGATTTTCAAAACTACTGCCCGTCCCCAGTCAGAGTTTCCTACATTCGTGGGTACAAATGAGTGGATAGAGAGAGGGCTTCTTTCCAAATGAGTTTAGCCATAGATTCCTGTTTTTTACCAATAGCTATAAAAACGAAACACTTGCCAGGTTTTGGTATTCTACACACACCCCTCCCTGGGAATTTTGGGGCAGCTTTGGGTCCCTCTGCGGGACGGCACCCAGCGTGACCCCCTCCCCTCATTCGCCACCCACCCGCTCCTCCACCGCAGTGTGCGTCCCTCTCCTGGGGACCTTGGGGTGCCCCAAATGCCATCAGAGCCCCGAGGCTTCAGCCCCTAACCCTGACCCCCGAAGAAGGCACAGGACGAGTCCAACTGCCCCGAACAGCAGCCCAGCACTCCCTTCCAGCCCTTCCCACACCTCCATCCCCCCAGAAAGGGACTCCGCCGCAACAAGAAAGGGGGGCAGCCCCCAGAAGGCTCGAAGCTCCTGCCCCGCCTCGCTGTCGCGGGCCAGGGGCAGAAAGAGGGAGCGGCAGAGGCGGCGGGGACGCGGCACGGCCGGCACGGCACGGAGCGGGGGCCGCTCGCAGCGCGATGCCGGCGGAGCCGCAGGTCCGGCAGCGCCGGGGCGGGGTCCGAGCGGCGCGGGGGATCCGCCGAGAGCTCCGGGCCCGTGCGGGGACTCCCGCAAGGCCCGGGGGGCGCCGGGCTCCGGCCCTCGGGGCTTTATTCTCCGGCGCCCCGAGCCCCGCGGCTGCGGGGGAAAGAAGCGAAGGGGCGACGGGAAGAGAGGAGGGAGAGCGGGACATGCGAAAGGGCGGGGAGGGAGGTCGGGCTGCGGAGGAAAGCGGGCGGGGAAGGGAAAGGCCGGCAGGGCAGCAAGAGGGACGGGGCACAGAGGAGGGAGAGAGGGGGAATGGAACGGAGCAGCGGGGCAGGGACAGGACAGGACAGGAAGGAGCCGGGTTTGGGGGGGACACGGAAACGGGGGAAAGAGAGGGTACACTCAGGGGAATACGGGCA
The DNA here is from genome assembly GCF_050655825.1 of Lonchura striata. NCBI lineage: Eukaryota > Metazoa > Chordata > Aves > Passeriformes > Estrildidae > Lonchura > Lonchura striata. The sequence continues at coordinate 672,743 of NC_140703.1, forward strand.
GGAGGATGGAGCGGGAGAGAGAGGGACAGGAGGGGATCCTCCCGGCTCCGCCCCGGCGCCCCCCCTGCCCGGGCTGCTGCGCTCGGCAGAGCTCGGCTCCGTTCGGCTGCACTCGGCTCCTCGGCCAGCTTCGGCTACTGTCGGCCACGCTCGGCTATTTCCGGCCGCATTCGCCTCCATTCGCCTCTTCGGCAAAGCTCGGCTCGCCTCGGCTGAACTCGGCAGAGCTCGGCTCCGCTCGCCTCCTCGGCCCCTTTCGGCCGCTTTCGCCCACGCTCGCCTAGTCCCGCCCGCACCCGCCTCCATTCGCCCATTCCCACAGCTCGGCTCCCTCCGCCCGGCCCCGGCTCCCTCCGGCTCACACATTTCCTCAGGGCACCTCAGCACAGGGCACACAAACTGCAGCCCCTAAAGGCTTGCGGCTCTTTCAACACACACACTCGTAACTCAGCTCTGGGGACAGAGCTGATGGCTCCTTTAGGACAAGAATAGTTACACGTAAAAGCAATTCCCTCATTTTGCGTCTCCTTTTTATTGAACCCCCCCTAATTCCCATCCACATCACAAGGAACGTGCAGCTCCGGTGACGCTATTTGTACAAAGGCCCTGGGGCAGCACACAGCCGGGATTCCACGGAAGAAAGCCCGGTTTGCATTGCAGAGGTTCTCGCTCCGGCACTGCCTGTTTGCAGCTGGGCTCCGCTCCCCTCACGGCCACATCCCCGAACGATGTGCCAGATTTCCCAGAGAGCTCCCAATAAAACTCAGCTACAGTCACTGAGCAGAAAATCCTTTGGGCTTTAGTTCCACCCCTCACCTGTTCCGAGCGCAGGGAACGCGGGTTTTGGTCCCACATCGCAGCAGCAGGGATGGATTAGGGTTTTGTTTTGGTTTGGTTTGTGGTTTTTTTGTGTGTGTGGGGTTTTTTTTTTAATTAAAAAAAGGGTAATAAAAACAAACCATGTCTGACATAAATGTCTTGAAGTGCCATTCAAGCTTTTTAAACCCAAGCAAACCATCCTAATTCCCTAGCCCAGTCTTCTATTCATACTGGCTACTTACACCCCAGTGTAGGAAGCTCTGCAGCCTTCTTCTCCTGTCCTGTATTAGACAGAGGATGGATATGAAGGGCACACGCATGCAGTCTTTTTGGTTCTTCAAAAAGATAAAAATGCCTGTAATAAAAATTACAGAAGTAATATTGTTTCTCAAAGTGTTCCAGAAAAGGGAATTTGGAGCTTTAAGGTCCCACTGAGAGATGTTGAATAAAATCTTCCCCCTGAGTTTGCACCCAGTAATAAAATACTGATTTGTTTTTTGACCAGGCAAGGTAGGTCTATAGGAGAACAGCTCAGGAGGCTCTCATGGCTCACGGCGATGAGGATGGAGCAGGGCAGAACGTTAAAGGTGAAGTGTCAGTCCCCTGAATTAATGCCCTGATGGAGCCAATTTTTTTGCTAAGAGACATAACAGATCCTTCCCTTTGTTCCCCAGTTTCCAAGTCACCTGTAATTCGTTACCTGCACCAACCTGCCGCAGCTAAGTGACAAATCCAGCTCCTGTGCTCCAAGCCACGTGTCCCTGACATGAAGGGAAGTCAGGGATACAGAATCAGCTGTGGAAGAAAGAGAAGACAAAAATCAGAAGAGATATTCTTCTATTTCCCCACAGGATCACCAAGCCAAGCTGCTTGCTACCTCTCCAGGACTATGTTTGAAAAGAGTTCCCTAACTCTTTTCTTAGCCTGAAATTCCGGAGTGGCTTTGCCCATGCAAAGCCAACGATCCTACTCACAAGAAGGAACAAACCAGCTTCCTGTTAAATAAAGCACTTGGAAATATGAGCTGCCAGATGCTCTCACTGACCAGCAAAAGGGATCAGCATCCAGGCCCACGTGGAGCTGGGTTTTTAAATATCACAAATAAACTTAACAAAAAATTATTCCTGACTCAAACCCACAATGCCTCAAACCATCAAAACAAAAATAGTTCTGGAATGACAGCTACACCTCTGCAGACCACAGCACAAAAATAACACTAAAGAATTTCTGACACCTTCCTTTTGAAGATGCTCTTACAGCATATTATCATAGTAAAGGGGCATTCCCTACATCTCTAACCAGAACTAGAGCTAGAGCTATCAGTTACTTTCACATACTCGCATGTCTGTATGGTGGCCTTAGGAGAAGCTGGCAACATCTCTTCTGGTACCACACCTTGGAGGCTCAGATTGCGTCAAAAGCACCACTGAAACCAGCGTGCCAGGAGCTAACTGAATAATGAAAGTCATTTTCTCCATTTCTGTGACAGAAAAGCCCTCCATTTGGACAGCATTATTTGCAGCCAATTATTCTGCTACTTCCAGCAGTGCTCCAGGGAGCTGTATCACTTCTCCGCAGAGCTCAGGAGCTGTTCATTAGGTTGATCTCCTATAGTCTCCAGTTCTTCCTTTTGCTTGCACAATGTGCACCCTGCAGTGCCATATGACAGGAGCTTTGAGTGCTGTCTGTTGCTCTGTATTACCCTCATAGGACTGAGGAACCCGTCCCAGCCAGGGAAAGAACAGCTTTTGATTCTTGGATTAGGACACAAAATGCCACAGTTTATCCTAACAGTGGGAGGAATAAAGAGGAATACCTGGCATACTCAGAATTCCACCTTAGGGCAAAGCCCAAGTGACACTGCCCTACAGCAGGATTTGAAAAATTCAGGGTCCATCTCTTAATAAATACATTTTGGCAAGAACCTGCACGATTCTCTTTGACATGTATTTCTCCTTTGTAATGACTCAGTGCTTGGTCTCTAGGACTTCCATATCCCTGACACACTTGCACTCGGATTACTAGCAGGAGGATCACAAACTTAGGTAGTCTCATATCTGTGCAGCATTTAAAGTCAAGGAACACTGGGCTTGGTCAGCAAGACGTCCAGTTTTACAATTTTCCATCACAGCTGCCTACACCTTTTAACATAAACTCGAAAAAGAGACAAAATTCCACCCTACCACTGTTGCAATAGGGAACTGAACTCTGATTTCAGACATTTTCCTCCTGCTTGAGCAGGGACATTGTACAAGAGGACTCCACTGGTGGGTCCCTTTCAACCTTAATAATTTTGTGATTTCCAGGGTCTTCAGAGCAAGCCTGCTGAGTTTATAATGTTTTATTTAATAAAAAAAGCTGGAAGTGCAGCTCGAACCCTGAAAGTCAAAATGCGTTTATTCCTTACTTACTCATTACCCCCCAAAGTAGAGCTGCAGCTCAGCAGGCAGAGAGGGACTTCTGTGGACACTGCATTTGTCACCTGTGACTAATTTAATTCAGCAAGCTCTAAACCACAGGTCAGCCTGTTCCATTACAGCATCATCAGGGCAACTTACAAGAACTGAAGCCAACTGAGAGCCCCTTCATCCCAAAGAGGACAAATATAAGCCTTTTACTTCAGCTCAGCAGAACTCTTAGTTCATCCTAACAAGAGGTAATGCATCCCAGCAGGTGTCAGTGAACCCAACCTCTTTAAATACTCATTTAACCCTACCTCAGCTGGTAATCAAAGTCGTGGGGGTGAGGCTAGGCTGAATTTCTCTTTTCTGTCCTTCTCCAGAGTAGTCCTAGTGAAGTGGCCTTGGACTCTGTTTTCTGAAGAGCCTAAGTGCTGCTCATGAAAGCCTCTAGGAGATTTTTCTCCTGCTGCTGCTAGAGCTGTGACTTTGAAGAACTCACTCCTAAGAGCTGGAAATGTAAAAGTCAATTGGATGTGCTGGGCTGCAGTGCCCCAGCGCCCCAGGACAGGCAGTGCCCCTCACCGTGCCTGTGAGAAGGTGAAGCCAACCCACGCCAGGTGCCTGTGCTGGACAAGTGGGAACACTGAAGCCAAGGCTGCTTCCTTCTTGAGGCTTTCTGAGGTGGCTGCTAGGAGAATTTCTCTTAGGCAGTCACTCTCTCGAACCCAGTCTCTCAATAACCTTCTGACACAAATAGAGGAGGATTTTTGTTCGCTATCTCCATGTGTGCAAGGTAGGAAAAGTTAATTAATTGCCAGCATACCAGAGGATTCCGCCAGAGGAATCCTCTATACCAAGGCCTTCCATCAGAGCAGAAGGCACTAACCACGCAAAACCTCCAGCGGGAAGGATCCTAGCAGTCCTCTTCTTTCCTCCTTTGCAAGAAACTGTGCTTAAACATTCCCCAGTAATTAAATATGCTTATGACTCTTAAAACATTTAAAGTTCCTTGAGGGAAGAAGGCGTGTGGAGGCACTATATGATCCACTGTGTTTCTTACGTTTGGGGTTATGTTATATATTCTTACGTAATGGTTTGAAACTTATCTTTATCCCTGCACCGTGTCCTTAGAACAAGGCTGTGAACACTCTTTTTCTCCAAATACAAGAATAATTGAGGAAACAGAACAGTGTTTGTCAGAAATAATGAGGGTAGAGACTGAGGGTGCCAGCATGCTGACTTGTACCACCTTAGGACACTTTTGGAAGTCATCACTCCTGTAATATACTGGATCCAATTTCAGCAAGAGCTCCACTCTCTCCTGTGGTTTCCACAGGGCCAAATAAGGCAAGAGCTCGTTGAGACTGAGGGCTCCTCATGCCCTCCAGCAAGGAGAGGGTGGGCAAAGACCCATCGGTAGGAAACAGATGATCCTCAGACTGAGCAAGTTGCTAACATCCTCTTGAATGTGCTGTGGAATTGTGCAGGCATTGCCATGGCCAGGGAGAGAGCAAATGGATGCTCTGATAATCTGCAACCTAAATTTAGCTGCAATTCCAGAGGGACAGTCTGATAGCCTGTTCCTAAGACATTTCATTTCCTGGACCTCAAAGATCCCCTCAGCCACTGCAGCTGCATTCTCTGAGGGTATATCGTGCGTTTCAGGCAGTTGGTGTTGGGTCCCTCCTCACTGATTCTGCCCCACATCTTGTGTTCCCAGGCTGAGGTGGGAGACTTGAGTGTAGAAGCAATTATTTATCTCTGCCTAAGAGAGACTTCTGAGTATGATCTAGCTTAAATGCCTGCTTGTAGGGCAGGCTGCACAGCTGAACTTGCCAAACACGGAGAAGCTAAACAGGCACCAAACCCTTGGCTTATTTCTGGGGGAGGCCCTCAGATGGCTTCTGAGCTTCTCCAATCTACGCTCTACAGGGAGTCTGCACATCTCTCCAGCAATTGAAATCTTGAGCAGGGAAGCAGGCTGGTAGCAAAAGACTGAGCTAACACATAGCGAGGCCAAAGGAAACCGAGTGTCAGAAGCACAGCTTTGAGTCCAGAAACACAATCAAAGCCCGGGGAAGAGTGTGGCAAATGCTGGGGTCAGCAGTGCAAGTACAGGGCAAGGCTGGACGGTCCCTGAGCAAAGCACCGGGCACTGCCCAGACCAAACCAAAGACCAGAGTCTAAGCAGGAATACAGGGAGATTTCCAGGAGCTCTGCTGGGCTGGGATAGGCTCCCATGGTAAGCTGAGAGGATGGAGACTCGGCCCCCAAGCTACAGCCACTGGGACAACTCTCCATCACGGGGCCAGGGAGCTGTGCAGGGCACAGACTCACCTCATCCCCAGCACTGCTGTCCCCGGAGAGCCCGCTGGCTCTCTGCTCCTGAGAAACACTCTCTTCTCGCAAAAATCCAACTCCCTCACCACCTGCATCTGCTTCTTCTTCAGTATTGCCCGCAACCTTCATTTCTGCTCTCTCAAAGCACTGTTCATCTCCACCTCTTTTTCATCACAACATCTTTCAGTTGACACCTTTGAAGTGAAGAGGCCGCTGAATTCTACCATTACAGAGTAAAACCACTCAGTATTGACACAGCCAGCTATTAGTTTTAATCCTCAGTTCTGCATTCCAAGGGATACTTTTGGAAACACACTGAAAACTCATAAAAATACGTGGCATTCACTGGAGCCAGGGCTCACTTCTGCACTGTGCCTTGGCACAAACACGCTCCATCACCTGTGACATCTCTCCTGCATTGACCATTGTTCAAAGCTTTCCTGCAGGGGCCTGACGGAGCAACAGGAGCTTGCTGAGCTTCTGTCAGGGCAGGAGCATAACAGGGTGCAGATCCTGTCCTGACCCCACCAAAGAGGGGTTTTTCCTGCATTCCTTCCTGCTGTGACACTCAATGACAAACATCCTCTGGGCCTCTATGTTACCAAATACAAGGACATGCCAACGTTTAGCGAGGACAATTTCAGCTTTCCCAATCTAAACTTTCCATATGATGCAATGACACTGTCACTTATTTACTGAGAACCCCAGGCCACGTAGCCTAGAGAAGTGTCTGTTGGCTCAGAGCAAGCTTTAGGAGCCTGGAAGAAGTTTGTTTTGGTTTAGATGCCAGGCCCAAGACTGCATTTGAACTCCTGTCTCCCCACCAGAGGTTTCTAACCCATCCCCCGTGTCACATGTGCAACACCAAATTCAGCAGAAAAGCACTTCTGGGAGCAGCTTAGGAATGGAGGAAAGTATAGTTATTATAAGTGTTTCATGTATCTGTATGTAAAGATAGATAAATAGATAGCTAAATATGTACAGGCATCTGTACACCCACCTACACCGGTATCTATATGAAGTCCTTTTTAGACCCCTCCCCAAATTTGTAAGTGATTGGTGCTTATAGAGGCAAACAAAATGAACTTTTAAGTTAAGCCAACTTGGGTGGCTATTTGTGTCACAACAGTCTCTGAAAAAATGATGACAGCACTTAAAAGTCACCAATAGTAATAATAATAACAACAGTAATAAAGTATTTTGCTGCTATTTTGGCAGCTTATGCTGCTTCTTGTACTTACTGCTCAATGCCTTGCTATTTCAGTAGTTCACTATGAAGCAATAAAGCAAAAGCCTTAAGGCTGGCTTGCTTAGCTTACAAGAAGCTCTGTTCCAATTTGGAGAAAAAATAAAACTTGGAGCATTATCAGTAAAACAGAGATTCTACCCATACCCATTAAAAATGCAGTATTTGCTCTGCAGACCTGCAAAAACTTACTTTAAAAGGTTAACTGCGACCTTTCATAAACCCAGTCTCATTTTAGCAGAAGAGTTTCCTGCTTCTCTGTGACTGTGAGATGTATCTATTAAGTTCCTTTCAAAGGCCTTGCCTGACCTATTCATTTTGCAATTGAGAGCCAAAATAGCTCAATATCAAATATCTGCAAGCACCTTAGTACTTTTGGAAGAGTGGAACTGCTCGATCAAATCCTCACGCTGACCACACTGTTTCAAAATGCAGCAATGAATTATGTCATTATGTCTCCATTTGGAAAGGATTATAATGTAAAATTAAGACAAGAGCCTGCCCTACTCTGAAGGCATGGGGACAATGGGGATTTGAGTCCCCAGTATGTAACTACTGTTGCAAATGGAAGACATCTATCAAGAACAGAGACGTGCGTTACTGCACAAGATACAGTGCCCAAGTCCCAGACTTCATTAACCTTAATTAAATGGTCTTGAAACCAAAATTTTTCCGTAGCAGTTTGACTGCATTAAAAGGTCCCTCTCTGTAAATGGTTTTGATACGTAAACATGCAAGCACTCCCAGAAGGGCCACATCCTTAAGGACTGCTACTATATATTTACTTTATGAAGACACTGCCCCATCTGCTGGGTCAGCCACGCACACGGCCCCACTGCTACGCTTGAGTGTGGCACTGGAATAAAACTTTTCTTGTGTTTAGGAACAAAACCCCGTCAGTCAAATGCACAATCATTCCAGCAGCAAGTAGGGATGCACCAAACTGCTCGGGTTTCCATCCCTGTTTATTCTGGAAACTGACCACAAACTCCTACGGAGATTTTGAAGGGCACAAGGGCTTCTTGTGAAAGCACAAAGGAAAGAATAAATGACTAAACAGGTATGTTCAGAAGAATCGGTGGGAGGTTTGTACCTAAGCACATAAGGCCACAGCCTCCTTTTTCAACATGTACAATCGTAGAATCAGAGAATGGTTTGGGTTGGAAGGGACCCCAAAGCTTTTCTCATCCCATCCCCTGCAGGGACACCTTCCACTAGAGCAGGTTGTTCCAAACCCCATCCAACCTGGCCTTGGACAATTCCACGGGTGGGGCTGCCTCAGCTTCTCTGGGCAACCTCTGCTAGGGCCTCGCCACCGTAACAGGGACGAATTTCTTCTGTATATAGGATTTCTTTAAGCTTTAAAGTCCTAAAGCAGAGGCCACCTCAGGCAGGCATTCACGGATGTAAAGGGTCCTTCTCAAAGGTAACTGTAAAACATGTTCAATGTTCATAAACCTTTCATATGCTGCCCACCAATTACGGAGTGCTTTGAAGAATTTTTAATGAACGTAAATTTTAACCAAAAATACTGCAAAGCCATTATTAATACTGTACGTAGGCACAGGGTACCAGACTTGTAAAGCTGCCAGAAACCTAAACTCTTCTGATAAGATTTGCCACATTTTTTTCTTTAAATAAATACATTTTAAAAAAATCATCAAATGTCCCTGCTTTATTTCACCACGGCAACGAAATAAGCACAGTCTCAAGTCTGTGCTTCTGTTCCCTATTACATTAATTTCTCCCACCCTGTTTCTCCCTCAAAGCAGTGAACGTGCAGGCAAAGTAATCCTGCCATTGCTCCAGCTCTATGGAGGATACAAACCTGCCTGCAGGCAGCCTCTGTCCCTCTGCTACTAGGCAGTCACTGCTGCGCCCAGGCTCTTTATTCAGCGTTGTAACAGAAACACTTTCATTTTTTTCTCTTAAAAAGACACCTAACATTTCACCAGATGGTATCAGCACTTCCAAGTGCCTGTAAACCAGACTCCCCAAGCCCAGCCCATTAGCAGCTGCTCTGTGAGTGGCAAAGGAATCCAGAAATTAATCGCCTACCTTACACCGCTTCTCACCTGGTCTTGGCTACTTCCTTTCCTCAGGCTCTGGCAAGAAACCCAGACATGAAGCAATTCCCCAACCACAATGACAGCCATGAAATGCTATTTAGGCTGCTGACAGTTCGGCCCGTATCATTGGGCAGTCTGACTGAATTAGGATAGAGAATTTTAGGCACACATTAAAAAGTATCTCTAGTGTCTAAAGGTACTCTAAAAGCTGGATGCAATGGAGGAACTACTTCCTGAAACTTGTGGATGTGCTAAATCAATGACTGGTCATTGATTAAATGCTGGAGCACTCACCTTGAGCATTAACACCTCAGCTGATCAGCATGTGCACATGAGTACGTATCGGTGCAAAGGATTGTCTTCTGCTTCAACCGACAAACTGCTGGATAGCTTTTAAAGGAAAAAAAAAAAAAAAAAACCAAAATAAATAAAATCTGTATTCCTCCAGACCCAGGGGAACAAACAAACCAGATCTTCCGGACCCAAGCCCCAAGCCCTGCCAGTAACAGACACAGCACTAAGGGATGCACAGCACGGCTGGGTGCTTAGGTTACCAACTTCTGAACTCAGGAAAGAAAGGAGGAAAAGGCAAACTTCTGGATTATTTAACAAATTAACTTCAGCTACGATCACTCTTGGTAACTTAATGGAACAGAGGAGCAAAGTCCTCTGCCCAGAGACAAGAAGTGACTGTGTATGGCTCAGCTCACGGCCACATAACACACTCTGACCTCAGTCTGCTGGAGCATCCTCCATATGGGGACAGCAGGGGCAACCTGGATGGCTGGACTCACCCTTGACTACCAGCAAAATGCTGAAACAGTCCTGACCTGGTGCTGTGAGAAAGGAAACACTGCCAGGAAGCATTGACAGGATCAGTTCTGAAAGCAAAGCGAGGTCCTGGCCTCATGCATTGCCCTGTTTTAACCACACAGGCAAACAGCTAAGAAATGTAACTATTTTCTGCTTAAAAGCCGCAAATTCCTTGGAGAAAAGGAAAACTCAATCTGACAAAAAGAAACACTCAGGCAATGGTGATAATCTGGCACATACTGGATAACAAACATTGCCCAAAAGCTGCCAGAGAAAACAGAAATTAAAAGTCACAAGGCAGATGCAGAATAATATCTGTTGTGAAAATACATTATTCAGCCAACACTGGTGGCGGAGACTTTTGGTGCAGTGCAATCTGCACACCCTGGTGACCACATATGCAGCAAGATGTGCTGCTTGGCATAGCCAAAGAGAGAGCAGCAGCCTTGCTTGGGAGGCATTTGGGAACCAGTGCCCTTACAGGTCAGAACTACTTGTTATGCCACTCTCACTGCATCGCAGCCTTCTGGAACCTGAGTAACACAGACCAACCCTGCCTCGGGGCATGCAAGAAATCATATGGGGACAAGCTGCAGACAAATGGGCTACTAGTCCTTGCCACATGCATCACCAATGGCACAGCATATGCTCCCGGTTACACTGTGGGTCACATTCTGGATGGAGATCTGCAGTCCTCCATCTGCCTTTGAAGAGACAGATGCACATGCTGTACAGCCAATCATCAACTATTGCCCAATTCCATCTTTACTGCACAAGGGCTTTAGCAGACCTGCATTAACTTCATACTGCCTGGACGTCTGCTCTCATGTGTTCAGAGGAGAAACAAGAGAAATGTCTCACTGCTTGTTCCAAGGCTTTCTTCTCTTCACCTAAACAAGGCTGAGGAGTGATACAGAAGGAATGAGGGAAGTATTTTTTTCTTGGAGCCCAACAATCAACCGACAAGACAACAAGGAAGCCTCTAGGGGACTTCTGACCACTCAGGTCATTGATATATTATTATTTTAACAGTCATAAAATCACTTTTGTGATATTTCTCTCCTTGTTTCTTGCCATTCCCCGTTTGTCCATCCAGATACATCTACTCTCATGTATCAGGCTGCACAATCTGTAGTGCAGAGACCATGCCTTCACTGTGTTTATGCAGTGCTCATGCAAGAAGACTCTTGTCTAGCAATGAAGGAGGCTTAGGGATATCTGGTGTCCAGTAGCACAAGCAGCTGACAGTTCTGAGTTCTTCCTCAAGCAAAATTTCATCTGTTTTATGCAATAGCCACTCCAAGTACAACCGCATTTTGCAAAGCACTTTTCTGACAGATTTCAGCCAGGCTAAATGATGGCTCTTCCTCTTGTCAGAGGAAGTACCCTTGCTTTTTGCTTTGACTGTGGATCAGAAAAGCATCAAAGCACAAGGCTCTGCCTAATGACTTCAAACCAGAGGCCTCTGGAGCCACTCTCAAGAGCACGTTCCCTCTCTGGGTACCTGCCACAGCTTCCACCCTCTTCTTGGTGGATGGCCATTCTCAGCCAAAGCACAGCCATGGCCAGCCACTTTGGGATCATGCCAAAGCCATAACTGGGGGCACTGGGCAGAGCTGCCCACACAGCTGGCACAATCTGGCACATCACCGTACCCGTGTGCTACACAAGTTTTGCTGCCACTGCCGTGTAGCTCACTGGTAACAGAAGATTCACAACAGATAATGGTTTAAATCAAATAATGTGATCCGAGCCCTGCTCTACTAACACCATTATCTCTTTACCTTTCCATTGCTTGCAATAATCAGGTAGCGGCAAGTTAATGAATTTCACAGCACGCGTCACATAGCACCTTGTTACATAGCTGTTTCTTCTGCATCTGCAACAAAATGAAGGGTAAGACTGTGAAATTACTGACAGAAGGCAAGTAACAGTGTCTACTGACCACGGGAGAAAAGATGCCTCCAAGAGACTCATTCCATCATTCCCCTCTCTTTGGCAAATTACAAGAAATTAGCCCTTTTTATTTCTGGAAGAAATACACCACAGAGCAGTTGTGCCACCAGTGCACTGTCACCACGCTGCACCCGTGGGCAGCTGATTCTGCACTGGAAACCAGAGAGCAGGAGAGCAGAAGCCTGGGGATGGGGGCTTGGTGGTATGCCAGAGAAGGCAGCTCCATACCTTTCACAATTCTTTCCCTTCTCAGTGCACCTGCGGCAGAGAAGGCCAAAGCTAAGACATTTTATATACATTTTTTTGATCACCCTGTTAGCTTAAGCGGAAACTTAAGTCTTCCCAGAACAATAAAATTATATAGCATGCAGAGAGAAACGGGCAAGCACCAGAAGCCCAGGGATCACTCCCAAGGGAAAACTAAATTCAGTTAGGGATGAAAAGAGCCAGAAGGTAACATGAGGGAAGGTAACAGGACCTCGCAGCCAGCAAGAGGATGGGAGAAGAAGCTGTGCTATCAGCAAGTACCAGTGCTGCAAATGCAGGGAGCGCCATGCAGCCCCGTCTCTGCCAGGAAAGGCTCATGGAACAGAAGAATGAGCACACGGGCTGCCTCTCAATCTCCTGGCAGGAAGCTTCTCTACTCCCCTTGTGCCTGGACACAAAGCTTTGGGCAGTAAAGAAGGGAGAGGCACGGTGGCACCCGTTCAGGGACGAGCCAAGCTACGGCACACCCTGCCCTGGTTCAGTGCTGGGAACCGACGGTGATCTGGCTACAAAAACCACAGGAAAGATCGTGTTTGACCCCGTGCAGCTTTTCTCTTAGAAATCACTTTAGACACTCTTCTTGTGACTAGCGCTCAGCGAATCCTACCAGGACAGAATGGGACGTGCTGCAGCAGCAACCCTGACCATGGCATGGCTGTCCCTGCTACCTGCACGGACACAGCTCGGCCACAGAGAGAAAATCCTTTGTGCCAGGAATGTTTACCAGTGCCAGGTGCTGGTAAGCACTGCTCAGGGTGCTGCTGGCACCTGGGATGGCTCAAAGCTCCATGGTTTGTGGCAACAGCCAAAAAGCACGTGCCACCTCCTGAGGAGCTCCACCTGCAGTATCCTGGGCTATTCAAAACCCACTATTCCCTTGTGCCTTTGTCTACCTGGAGTCATTCAGGGAAATGAAAATACACTAACTGAATTAAGAAATCTGTTAAGAGACATTTGTCTTAGGCCTCTGATGGAGAATTGAAGCACCATCAATTGCCTTCCTTCCTGCTCCTTTAATTTGCAGAATGAGTGTCCATACAGACTTCTAATGAGGTTTAGTTCTTCTTCCTGAAAAGGTAGCTTAGTTTAACTTTCTTCTATTCCTCCTCTAGACAACTTATGAATTACAGTATTAAAGCACCCTGACTCAAAGGATTCTTGCACTGTGGGAACACTTCCTGCTCAGAGTTTTTCAACAGTTAAAATCTCTGTGCTATCTTTTATGCCAGATTTAGTCAACTAGCCCAAATGGGTCCACAAAAGACATCTGTATGGATGAATGCAATTAAAATCTTCTCCTTCTCCTACTTTCACTCCATTGCTGGAAATGACACAAAACATAAGAAAAAACCCAGTACCTGTTCCATTTTCAGACTGAAGCAACAGCATATTCCTGGCTGCTAATGCAGCAGGGGCAACAGCACTGCAGGGAACTGTTTGGATAATCACATCTTCATTTAAAGAGAACCCAACTTCTTGATCTAAACCATCACTGCCCTCCATCAGAACAGCCAGCATATCCATGAAATCTAATAAGTGAAGGGAAAAACGTAAGCAGAGGATCCAGACTAACTGGGAAAACAACAGAGGTAGAATGCAACATTCCAGGAACACAAGGTATCTTTCTAGATTCCCCCCCCAAAAAAACCCAAAACAAAACAAAACCGAAGATAAAACCAACCAACCAAACAACAACAAAAAAACACCAACAAAAAAAAAACCCTTAAATTAGTAACAACAAGATAAATGTTTCTACCTCAATAAACCCATAACGCCTCGAACCATTCCAGGGAGGGCGGCAGGAGGGGCGGGCAGAGCCAGGGCCCCGCTCCGCCGCCCCGGCGGCATTTTCCGGCACGCGGCCGCTCCCGGCGTCTGGAGAGGGGCGCGGGGCCGGGAAAGGCGGCGCAGCCCTGCTCCGATGCCGCTCGGCCGCGGCCCGGGAGCGCTGCGACCGCGCCTCCGCCGCCCGCCGGCACCGGCCCCGGCCGCCCTCGGCCCGCGGAGCCGCCTCCAGCCCTCCCCTCACTCACAGACACCGCCCCGCTCGCCGCTCGCTCCCGCCCCTCGCCCCTCCCGCCGCTTCGGCCGGGCTCCGGCTGGGGGCCTGCAGTACCGCCCTGTGCCCACAAGGCGGCAGCACTTGTCCAGAGGGTCCGCGACACGATGGCGGCCCGTGGGGACCTTGACGGAGAGAGGCGTTTTTCGCCCATGCCTGTCGGCTCCCGCCAAAAACCCGCACGCTCGCGGTGCTGCTGACCCCACAGCCCGTGTGCACGGCACCAGAACCGCCGCGGAAAATCCCGTCGGGGGGCGCCGGCGGTGCGCGCAATTCAGGCAGTGTAAAAAACAGACACGGGTCCTCGAATTTCAACGTCCTCGTTTTCGCGCCCTCTCGAGAAGGTCAAGCGAGGCCGCTCCACGCCACTCCCAAGATGGCGGCCGCGGGCTGCAGTACCGCTCTCTGCCCACACGGCGGCAGCACCGCGCCGTCCCCGCCGGCACGGCCTCGGCAGCGAACGCCCCAAAGCGTCCGCGCGGGAAAGAACGGAACAAAAAGCCTGCCTGCGACCCGACAGGAACCGAAAGAAAAAAGCTTTCCTCCTAAACTGCATTTCAACAAGGCTTGGTTTTATATTTTTCAGATTTATACTCACAGTCGGATTGGTAATGGATATTGACGTATAATCGTATTTTTTAAATTTCTTAACATTTATTCCTATTCTAATTTTTATTTCACTTTTATGTTTTTATATATACACCTGTAGACATTGATTATATATTTCCATATTTAGAATGATATCAAACTAAAATGTATATTCATATCTTTTCCATTAAAGCCCTGCCTCCAACCAAATAAAAACAAAAAAAGCCCTTTTTTTAAACGATTTTCGAATATTTTTATATTTTTTTCATCATTATAGTCACATTTGAACTTCTACTTTATATAGATGTATTTATAAATATATTTTATATATATATATAATAAGGTAGCGAGATAGATAAATTATTTTTTAAATTCTATTTTGTACACACTGCTAATACTTATATTTACTTACCTTTAAATTTTCATATAGATCTTAACGTATTTAGGATATATTTCTATACAAAGACTTCTAATTTTATTTTATTTCTAGTCATAATTTTAATAATAAAACCCCTACCTACTACCAAATCGAAAATAAAAATCCCCTTTATTCTAAATTATATTTAAATATTTCTATACTTCTATTTTTGATTTTTACAAGTACTCATCTATTCTATCACAACATATTGAGGTACTATATTTCGATATACAGTATTTATGACATGAAATGCGTTATAATAAGACACATACAGTAAAATACGCATTAGGTACTGTATTGATTCCTATTGTTTTGTAATATTCATATATCCACATGTATTAATTATACATTTCTGTATGGACATTTATGTTTATAATCGATATTTATATGCATATAAACATATAAAATACTCCATATCAAACAAGGTTATACCTAATTGTAATGGACAGCATTATTTATGTTACATGTTTAATGTATATGTTTTCCATTTACATTTAAAATTGAAGTTTCATATTCCCATTATCATGTTTATGCATGTGTTCTATTTCATTAGAGTTATAGTTAAAACACTGCAGTTATAATCGAATTCCTAAAAATAAAATGCCAAAACAAACAGCATCAAATTCCCACCAGTACCGTCCAAAAAATTCAGAAAGGCTCCACCAGCCAAACAACTACCAGCAAAAAAAAACCCGCACTACACTCCTTTCACTAGCAGCTCTTATCACGTCACAAAAACGAAACAAACATTTTAAAAACCCTATAGACACCCACACAGCAAATCACAAAAACCACTCTAAAGGAAAAAAAAAAAGCCAACTAACTTACCATACTCCAAACCATACAAGAGACTCCCAACGATTCTAAAAAAAATAATAACCAAAACTCTACCACTACTTTAACTCATAAAGAGAACCCAATGCTCTATAAAATTAACTAAAAAAACCCACCAAATAATTACAGATATAAAAATATGGGAACCACGAAGAAACAAAAAATTCACCCCCCAAATAAAATAAACACCTAAAGAGATCCACCATGGAAATGCCCATGCTCCCAAAAATAAAACCAATAAAAACAACAACCAAACACATCAAACAACAACAAAAAAAAATTAAATTAACAACAACAAAATAAGTATTCCTAACTCAAGAAACAAAAATTGCCTCAAACCATCAAAACACAAATACCACCTAGAAAGAAACACGTCGCCAAAAGAGATATGTAACCACAAACAATATCTCCCAAGTTCTCTGCAACAATGAAACATACACGGCAATCAAATAAGCCAAACGAATGAAACCCCTATAGTGTAATAAACAAGAATGCATTCATCAATATTTAAAAAAACCTCACCGATTAACTCCAGGGCACTCCCTCAAGCCCAGCAAAACAAATACTACGCCCTCGCGCTAATAAAAGCCTCCACAACCGAATTGAAAAACGACCCTCTACTCCATGCTCCGACCCATAAAAACCAGTGTAAACCTTTAGAAACGCATCCTTAAAAAACCTAAGAACCGATCAAAAATAAATCCAACAACAACACTCAACCCAAAAACAAAAACCTAGCCATGAGCAGCCGAAGCAAGAACGGTAACAACCAAGAAGCGCCCGGGGCCCTTCTGCTACAGCGACTCTGATCAAAAGCCACCGATCCCAGGAGCTCCTCAGGAGCGCCTCAAAAGCAGCGCAGCGAGGGAGGCTGGAAGATGCGGAGCCGCGCTCCCGGCCCCGGGCGCAGCGCGGCTCCGGCAGGAAAGCGGCTCCTCCGGCAGGCAGAGGCGGCGCCGCGCCGGCAGACCCCCGCCCGCTGCCCCCGGCCCGGCGGGGCCGGCACCGGGCCCGGGGGGCCCCGGCGGCGCCCGAGCCCCGCGCCCGGAGCGGACGGAGCGGCGGCACCGGCCGGCACCGGCCCCGCCCGCGCCGCCTCCCCCGCCCGCCGGCCCGGCCAAAGCTCCGCTCGGCTCCGCACGGCTCGCACCGGCGCGGCTCCGGCGGGCCCGCGGCAGCCCAGCCGCGCCCAGCTCCCCTTCCGCCCCGGCCAGCCCCGGCACTGCCGGCAGGGCTCCGCGCCGGACCCTTCGCTGCCGGGCCGGGGGCAGAAGAAGCGCCCCGAATGCAGCGGCACAGCCCGACCCCCGCCCTGCCAGCGCTGCCACGGCTGCAGCTCCCTTCCTCTGCAGCCCCGACTCTGACGCCACGCTCCGGCGCTCACCTCACCCCAACAAGGGAAAAGAAACGTAGGCTTCCCTTCAATCGCGTCCTCTAGAAGAGAAGAAAAGAAGCGCCTTGCCTCAAACCATGGCAAAAGGGGGCTTTTTACCTCAGTCCAAACCCCTTAAAAGGCGGGACAACAGGACTGCCCCCTCCAATTCAACCTCAGGATGACGAAATTTCAAAGGGAAAGGGGAAAAGTCCCCGTTATAAAAGCGCACCGGCTCACCTGCTCGGCTGCTGCTTCTCGGCACAAAGGTTTGTCCCTCAGCTCCTCCTTTGAGCAATGCTTCACGTGCCCAAGTGTGTATCCAGGGGATTCCCCGGACCCTGTCCGAAGCGCCCACCGTCCTTCCAGGAGACAGCCCCGGGAGCCCCCCAAAAACTCCTCTCCTCCAGCAGCTCCGTGCAAAAGCCAGCAAAGACAAACCCTCGCCCTAAAATAACCTCCCCCCGGCAGGAGCCGCCCCTCCTCCTCATCCTCACAGCTCACACCTGGGGCTGCTCTGAGCCCTCATCATCCTCACATCAGCTCACACCTGCCGCTGTTGCCACCCTCCAACAGCGTCTCTCCATCTCCAGCACACAGCCCACTTCTCACAGACACTGATCCATTGGAAATCTGCTACGGGTGTTGTCTTTTCTTAATCCATCTGGGTACACGATTAAAGCACGTACATGCATTGATGGTCATTGAGAGAAAGCTTTCCCCTGGAGAAAACAGTCCTTTTGCTGGCACACTTTGATACACCTTCGCAAAAAGCAGAATCAGCACCAATTCCTAAGACCCCTGCCGAGGAACTCAGCCCTCCTTGGGACACCCAAAGCAGCAGACCTCGAAAAAGGAGGGGAAAAGTCAAGCTTGGAGGGGAAAAAGAGGATAGAAGTACAGCAGCCTTTAAAAATGCCTGCACGGAGCAATAGTGGGAACCAGTCACATTTCTTCCTTCCTTGCTTTCTGTGATGACATAAATAGGAAGTAAGAACACGTTAAACAAAAGGCAGAGCTAGGATTTGACAGGTCTTTATTTTGGCAGGCTGCATGGCAAACGCCTCTTCCAGGACTGCGACACGTTTTGGGGAATAGCTGAGAACGGAGGCAAAAGGTGCCGGGAGCCCTTTCTGTTCCCTTCAGCCCCTTGCTCCGCTGGTTTCAGGGCACTCGCTTGGTTCGTTCCTAGAGAAAAACGCTAGGGCATGATTTTCAAAACTACTGCCCGTCCCCAGTCAGAGTTTCCTACATTCGTGGGTACAAATGAGTGGATAGAGAGAGGGCTTCTTTCCAAATGAGTTTAGCCATAGATTCCTGTTCTTTACCAATAGCTATAAAAACGAAACACTTGCCAGGTTTTGGTATTCTACACACACCCCTCCCTGGGAATTTTGGGGCAGCTTTGGGTCCCTCTGCGGGACGGCACCCAGCGTGACCCCCTCCCCTCATTCGCCACCCACCCGCTCTTATCTTTTCTTTTTAGTGGTTTTTGTGATTTGCTGTGTGGGTTTCTATCTGTCTTTTTAAAAATATTTGTTTCGTTTTTGTGACGTGATAAGAGCTGCTAGTAAAAGGAGTGTAGTGCGGGTTTTTTTGCTGGTAGTTGGCTGGCTGGTGGAGCCTTTCTGAATTTGTTGGACGGTACTGGTGGGAATTTGATGCTGTTTGTTTTGGCATTTTATTTTTAGGAATTCGATTATAACTGCAGTGTTTTAACTAGAACTCTAATGAAACAAAACAAATGCATAAACATGAAAATGGGAATATAAAACTTCAATTTTAAATATAAACGGCAAACATATAAATTAAACATGTAACATAAATAATGCTATCCATTACTATTAGGTATTATATTGTTTGCTGTAGAGTATTTTATATGTTTATATAATATAAATATCCATCTAGAAATGTATAATTAATATGTGTGGATATATGAATACTACAAAACAATAGGAATCAATACAGTACGTAATGCGTATTTTACTGTATGTGTCTTATTATAACACATTACGTGTCATAAATATTATATATCGAAATATAGTACCTCAATATGTTGTGATAGATAAGTACTTGTAAAAATCAAAAATAGAAATATAGAAATAATTAAATATAGTTTAGAATAAAGGGGATTTTTATTTTCTATTTGGTAGTAGGTAGGGGTTTTATTATAAAAATTATACTATACAAAGCAGTTAAAAGTAAGTTGTACCATATCGAAATACTTGTGCTGCAAAAAGCTGATCTATGAATGTGAACGTCAATATTATTGTCCCCTCTATAGCATCCGACGACTGTGTCGGGAGAAAGAGGGTGAGCAGCGGGCTCGCAACAGGCGGAGGGCGGGCAGGGGGACGCGGGCACTTCACTGTTTTTGCGCGCCCTCCCCACTCCCCGCCACCGAGCCGCCTCCCCGCCGCGTCGCCGCCGCTCCCCGATCCGAGCTGCTAGCGCGGAGTCCGCCTTTGCCGCCCGGAACCAATGCCGGGCTGCGCCTCTCCCCTGCCCCGAGTGCCGACGGGCGGCTGCAGTTCGGGCTCTGCGGGGCCCTTTTCGCCGGGAGCCGGGCACGAGCACGGGCCGAGAAGGGGACAGGGGGTCTCCGAGCGGAACCCGGGGCGCCCGCGGGCCCTTCGAGCAGCGCGGGCTCCGCCCCAAGCTGCCACGGGCCCGGCCGCGCAGCTCCCGAGCCCCGCCAATCCCGGCCCGCCTTTCTCCGCCCTGTCCAATCCCGGCCGCCCTTCCAATCCGGGCGCGGTTCCTGCGATTTCGGCCCGCTCAGTCGCGGCCCGACTCCTCAGCCTGGCCCCGCTCCCCCGTGCGCTTGAGGCGCCGCTCCCGGCGCCGCTTTGGGAGCCGGCGGAGCGCTATCCCTGCTGCCGCAACCTCGGCAGGCGCTGGGGCCGGGAAGGGCGGGCGGGAGCTCCCCGTCAGGCGCCGGCCGGGATTTCTCCCAGGGAAACGGGCTGACGGCGGGGAGCGGGCGGACCCGGCCCCTGCAATGGCGGCGGCGGGAGCGGCGCGTGAGGGGAGCGCGGGGTGGTCGCGAGCCGAGCGCGGCGGGAATGGGCGGGCTCGGATTGGTGGGGCCGGCGCTGCCTCGGGTTGTGATTGGCTGGCTGGCCCGGCTCTGAGGCATAAGTAGCGTGCGTGGGGGAGGCGGGGGCGTCAGTTCGGCGGCGGGGCTGGAGGCGACGGGAGCTGCGGAAGCGCGTTCCGAGGAGGAGCGCCGCTGCGCCGGGACGGGTCCCCCGCGGCTGCCGATCCGAGGAGCGCTGGTGAGCACGCACGCGACTCCCGCGTCTGCCTGCGGCGGCGTCCGGGGGCCGGCGGTGTCCAGTTGTTTGCGCCGCGCCCTGCCCGGCTCGGGCGGCCAGAGGCTGGTGCGGGGCCTGGCGTGGCGCAGGGGGGACCGGCTGCTGTCACTGGGGAGTAGCCCTTTCGCGCTTTCTGGATTTAAAGTAACATTGAGAATACTGGGAATAAAGCCGGTTGTTTGCTTTCTTACTATTTGATTTTGATTTTACTTAATAATTTTATCTATATTGCATTACTTCATTGTTTTGTTCGTTTTATTAAGTTTAATTTGTTTCTGTTTGTTTTCTTTTTCCGATTTTGATTTAGTAAGGGTTGTGCGGCTGGGGCTGAATCACGGGTTGTGAGGTCACCGGAGACATAAAGGCTCAGGGTGTGGAATAAGGACTTTGGCACGAGTCAAGCCCAAAACAATGTGGAGCAGTGGAAATGCTGGGGCTGGAGTTGGATAAATGCCCTGGGAGAGGGGCATGGAGCCGCAGTGCAGGGCCTGCAGGAGATGCCTGGGGGTTCCCAGCTCCTGCCCCGTGGTACCAAGCAGAGGCTGAGGATGTGGGGGCTCGGAGGGTTCCAGGGCCCACGCAGCAGCACAAGGGCACCTATTGGGATGTGGGAGCAGGGGCCCGGTGGCTATTCCCAGCCCCTGGGGCTGCCTGGGGGAGGTGAGGGGGCCTTTGGGGAGGTGCTCGGCTGAAACCCAGGCTGTGGGGGAAGGTAGATGTTTGGCTTCAGGGCTCAGGGGTCCCTAAAGTTGGGATCCCATTAGGGTGGGTGGGATAGCTGCAAGAGGCATTGACATTATGACAGTAACTGATTTCTGCCCTTATCAACAGCTCCAAGCAGCAGTGAGAAGCAGGAGCAGCTTTTAGATGCAGGCAGTAGGAAGCTGAGGAGCTGGAGCTGAGGCAGCAGAGCCGGAGGACACAGAAATGTGGTAGGGTTCGGGGTAAAACCCCTGTGCAGCTGGGATAGGGAATATGGAGCTGGGATGGGAATTGCATGGCTGGAGCTGAAATTGCTTCAAGGGCTCTGATAGAGAGTGTAGAGCAGTTACTGGGGGAGGGATGGTTAGGATGGGGCAGGAATATAGGCTCAAGAGCTGAACTGAAACCATACAGAGCTAAAGCAAAAGCAAAGATCCTGCCCTGAGAGCCAGAAGCAGTGTTACGTAGCACTGCTGGGAAGGTGTTGAGGAGGAAGTGAAACGGAAGAGATGGCAGTGAAATAAAGCTTGTGGGTGAAGAGCTGAAATCACTGGGGCTGGGAAAGGGGATTTGTAGGGCGGCTGCTGTAATCACTGCAGGGCTGCGAAAGGGGGCTGCACACTCCATAGGATCCGAAGGGCTGGCACAGGGACTGTGGGGTTCTTGCTGCCACATCCCTTTTATGCCTCTGACATGGATGCTGGGGCTGGGCTTGTGACTGAGACTGGATCAGGATGTTTGGTATATATATATTTTTTAATTGTGTAACCAGATGGATTAAGGAAATCGGACACCCGTAGCAGATTTCTGTTGGATCTGTGTCTGTGAGAACTGGGATGCGTGCTGGAGATGGAGAGACGCTGTTGGAGAGTGGCAACAGCGGCAGGTGTGAGCTGTGAGGATGATGAGGAGGGGGCGGCTCCTTCGGTGGCTGATTTAGGGGGTTTTCCTCACATCTCTTTTGCACGGAGCTGCTGGAGGAGAGGAGTTTTTGGGGGTTCCTGCGGCTGTCTTCTGGAAGGACGGTGGGCGCTTCGGACAGGGTCCGGGGGATCACCTGGATCCCCACCTGGATACGTGGAGCATTGCTCAAAGGAGGGGCCGAGGGACAAATCTTTGTGTCGAGAAGCAGCAGCCAAGGAGGTGAGCCGGTGCGCCTTTGTAGCGGGGATTTTTCCCCTTTCCCTTTGAGATTTCGTCATCCTGAGGTTGAATTGGAGGGGGCAGTCCTGTGGTCCCGCCTTTTAAGGGGTTTGGATTGAGGTAAAAAGCCCCCTTTTGCCTTGGTTTGAGGCAAGGCGCTTCTTTTCTTCTCTTCTAGAGGACGCGATTGAAGGGAAGCCTACGTTTCTTTTCCCTTGTTGGGGTGAGGTGAGCGCCGGAGCGTGGTGTCAGAGTCGGGGTTTCAGAGGAAGGGAGCTGCAGCCGTGGCAGCGCTGGCAGGGCGGGGGTCGGGCTGTGCCGCTGCATTCGGGGCGCTTCTTCTGCCCCCGGCCCGGCAGCGAAGGGTCCGGCGCGGAGCCCTGCCGGCAGTGCCGGGGCTGGCCGGGGCGGAAGGGGAGCTGGGCGCGGCTGGGCTGCCGCGGGCCCGCCGGAGCCGCGCCGGTGCGAGCCGTGCGGAGCCGAGCGGAGCTTTGGCCGGGCC
The DNA here is from genome assembly GCF_050655825.1 of Lonchura striata. Taxonomy (NCBI): domain Eukaryota; kingdom Metazoa; phylum Chordata; class Aves; order Passeriformes; family Estrildidae; genus Lonchura; species Lonchura striata. The sequence goes on from NC_140703.1 coordinate 695,590, forward strand.
GGCGGGCGGGGGAGGCGGCGCGGGCGGGGCCGGTGCCGGCCGGTGCCGCCGCTCCGTCCGCTCCGGGCGCGGGGCTCGGGCGCCGCCGGGGCCCCCCGGGCCCGGTGCCGGCCCCGCCGGGCCGGGGGCAGCGGGCGGGGGTCTCCCGGCGCGGCGCCGCCTCTGCCTGCCGGAGGAGCCGCTTTCCTGCCGGAGCCGCGCTGCGCCCGGGGCCGGGAGCGCGGCTCCGCATCTTCCAGCCTCCCTCGCTGCGCTGCTTTTGAGGCGCTCCTGAGGAATTTTTTGGGTCGTTTTCTTTTGTTCGTAGTTGGTGTATGAGAACGGTCACGGTGTACTTGTTGGTTGTTACGGTTCTTGGTTCAGGTGCTGTGACAAGGGTTTTATTGGATTGAGTTTGTTGTTGGATTTTTTTTTTTTTTTTGTGCGATATGTTGGATGTTTGTTTTGTTTTGATTATTTTCATATTGTGAAAATGATTGTAGTTATCTTCTTAAAGGATATGTTTTTTTAAGGTTTTACACTGATTTTTATGGGTCGTAGCCTGAAGTACAGGGTTGGTTTTTAATTAGGTTGTGGTGGCTTTTATTAGCATGAGTATGTAGTGTTAGTTTTGGTGGGCTTTAGGTAGTGTGCTGTAGTGAATTAGTGAGTTTTTTTTTTAATCTTGGTAATTGCATTTTTTAAATTTTCCGATAGAGGTTTTATTCATTTGGTTTGTTTAATTGTTCTGGACGTTTTATTGTTACCGGTAATTTGGGACTTATTGTTTGTGGTTACATTTCTCTTTTGGTGACGTGTTTATTTCTTGTTGTGACGCGGCAGGCACTCCCCTCGCCGCGGCACCCCGAGCGGTGCCGTGCTGGGCTGCGAGAGGGAAGAGAATGGGCGGCCGCTCCCCCTGTGAAGCTCTGCTGTGGTATTTGTATTTTGATGGTTTGAGGCATTATGGGTTTATTGAGTTAGGAATAATTTTTTGTTGTTGTTACTGTATTTATTTGGGTTTTTGTTTCAGTTTGATGTATTTGTTGGTTGCTTTTTATTAGTGTTTTTTTTTAGGAACTTGTGTATTTATACAGTGGATTTTTTTAGGTAGTTATTTATGTGGGTGCTTCTCTTTTTATTGTCTAGTGGTTTAGGTTTTTGTTAATCTCCTTTATTACTTTGATTTTTAAAGCTAACTTAGCAGAATACTGGTTACTCTTTGAGTTAGTGTAGAGGTACGGTTTTAATTTTTAGCAGCTTTCAGGGTCTGTTGTATGGTTTGAAGTTTAGTAAGTTGGTTGGACTTCTTTTTCTAGTGGGTTTTGTGATTTGTTTTGTGGGTTTCTCTAGGGCTAGGGATTTTCTCTAGGGATTTTTATTTTTGTTTCATTTTTGTGATGTGTCTCACTGACAACTGTGAGTGAAAAGAGTGTAGTGTGGGGTTGTTTTTGCTGGTAGTTAGTTCTATGGTGGTGTATTTTTAGTCTCTGTTGTTTGTTTTTGGGTTTCTTTTGTTAAAGTTTTCATTTTGGGGTTAATTTTTAATTATTTTTAAGGTTTTAGGGCGATTGAGATTTTTTTATATGGATGTCCTGTATGATAACAGTTAATTTATTTGCTTTATGTGGCATTGATGGCAGGGTAGAGGACATTTTTGTATAGAATGTGTATTTTAATCATAGTACTAAAATAATACCATGGTAAGAGGGGCTGTGTTTTATTGTTTGTTTCTGAGGTGGTTTGGCATTTTCTTGTAGGTTGGGGTTTTTTTTTGTTGGCTCGTGGAGCCATTCTGGCTGTTTTTGATGAAATTGGTGGGACTTTGATGCTTTTTGATTTTGCTTTTTTTTTTTTTTTTTTTTTTTGTGGTGTAATAGTCTTTTAGAAGAATTTGGATGATTTTAAAAGTATTTTTGTTATACTTTTCATCTAATGTTGCTGGATTATTACAGATGTTTTGGAGCTTTATTTTTTTAAGTTTCATTTGGATGAATTTATGCTGGATGGTAGGACTGTGTTCTTATTTTTGGGGCAGTTGGTTGTAGATGTATTGTATGTTTTTCAAGTGAAGGTAAATCAAGGTTTGTATTTGGTTGTTAGAGGAATAGAGAAAAATGTTTTGGTGATGTTAACAGTGGTGTGTTTTTTTTGGGTTTTTGATTTATAGTAAGTCTGGTACGGTAGTGTTTAATGGTGGAGTTCTTTAAGGTATGATAGTTTATAGTTAATTCTTATTGGTTTTAGATTTGTGTGTAAGTTAGAGGAGGTTATTGAAGGGTAAGCGGGTGTTTTAGATGAGTTTTAGTGTTTCAGTTGATAGAGCATTTTTTGGATGGGAGTTAGAGTATTTTGAGTTGTTTGGTGTCGCTGGTGATGTATTGTTGAGGTGGTAAGGAGTATTTGTTGGGTTTTTTTAAAGAAGGTTTATTGTAGATAGTTTTAGATAGTTGTGGTGGGTTGCTTGATTGTTTTATGTTTTTTAGCCTTTTTGTAGTTATTTGAAATATGTTAGAGTTTTTTGGGTTTATTGAAATACTTGATTTTGAGGAAGTTCCTATTTAGAATGTATGAATTTTTTTGGCTTAAAATAAAAAATTTATATTCTAGTTATAGTGAGGATTATTTTTTTTTTCTTTTCTTACTGCTATATTTTGTGATATTTGTGTTAGGTAGTAGTAGGGATAGCTTTACTTTTATACGTTGAAACGAGGGTAGTGCATACTGGTGTTCATAAAGGTTTAATATTTTTATGGTTCTGATGTGTTAGGTTAACGAATTTATAACGTTTACAAGACTTTTTTTTGTTTTTATTTCAATACAGGCAGGGTTTTCTTAGTTTTCAGGATTTGTTTGGCATAGATTTTAGAGGTGTAATTGAGGGGATAGGACAGGGTGTCTCTGTTAATCTATTTGGCAATTTGGATACTGGGTAAATAAAATTAATATTTTGGTAGAATTTTTGCATTTCATTAGTTTATTTATTTATGGATTTGTGTGCCTGCAGCTGTAGTGTCTCTGCTGCAACTCTCAGTATCCATTCATGTTTGTGTGCGTTAGGCAGTCCACTCGTGTACCAGCGAGTCCCCCCTGCAAGCGGCCGCAGAGCCGCTCCTTCGCTCTCCTGGGAATTCGGGGAGTGGCACGCGGCTCTGCGACGAAGCCTTGATCTTTGTCACTTGAAGGTGGCACCAGGGAGCCTCAGGAGCGGCCGAGGAGTTGCTGTAAGTGGGGGAACTACTAGTGAGGGGGACCAGGGTCCACTCGAGTTTTGGGAACGCCACCTCACCTCGCCTGCTCTTCAGCCATGCAGACCCTGCCAGGAGGGTGTGGGCGAAGCGTGCGGCCCGAGGAGCCCGGCGTTCTCAAGAGAATAATGGTGAGCAGCAGAATTGCTGAGTTGTGGCTGCTGTGCGGCTGAGATCGTGCAGTGATGTTTGGTGTTCTCGATTGTAGCTGAGCACGGGACCACAGCCCGGTGACCATTGGACATTCCCCGCAGGCGAGGCAGCCTCCATTGGCACGCGACGTGGATTCTCATCCCCAGATGCCAGAGAGATAAGTGGAGGGCTAAGGCCCACAGTGGGGGTGAAAGTGGGGTGCTGGGAGGGCCTTATGAATGAGCTTTGGGAGTGGGGATGTGCAAGAAGCATCTCCTAAGGCCATCTAAAGGCAAAAAGTGTCTGTTTTGATCACAGTGCTGAGGTGCTCAGGGCAGAGCAGTTCTGGTGTGTGTCCTGTCACTTGTCTCTGGTGCACTCTGTGTTCTTTGGGTCTCTCGGTCCTTTCTTCTCCTCAAAAGCTCTCTCTCCCTGTCCTGTGTCATGGGTGTCTGCACGTATCTGTCCCACAACTGCTCTGCCCTGCTGCATAGCCTGTAATAGCACAAGTCCTGGGGACTTGAAATTTGTAATGCAGGGTGTAGTTGGGCTCTGGATTATATGGGGAGATTGACATAACATGTTTGGTGCTGTTAAGTTGTCCTGCAGCCATTTGACACTAGTCCTAACTTCCTTTCAGGTGCTGACAACTCCAATCAGTGGCAGAGAGCCCCAGTCCTGGGTGAGGGTGTTGCCATGATCAGGTCAGTCATTGTTTGCATTTGCAGGAGCAGCCTAAAGGGTGACCGTGTTACAGCAGTGTTCTTTGCCTTTATTTTTAGAAGGTCCAGGCAGATAGCAGCAGTCAAGGCCCATTGTGCTAGGTGAGCAGTGGACCAAAGCAGTTGTTTTTGCTCAGCTTTTATTTTTTGTGGAACTATAAGCATCCACTGTTGTTTGTGTGCTTTAGGGAATCCACTCAGAGTACTCATACCTCTGTCTCCACCTGGCTGATGGACCGGGTTTCATGCACGTGTGGTCTTGCCAGAAGCATTACAGGACCCTGTGACAGAGCCTTCCAATTTTGCATTTCAAGGTCCCCTCCTGGTAACCCACAGGAATGGGCAAGGAGTTGCGGTGAGGCAGGGAAGAGGAGCGAGGGTACACTTAAGTTGCAGCAGTGCCATGTCACCTTGTCTGCCCTTAACCTAGGTGTGCCTTGAGATGACGGTGTCAGAATCCAAGCACGCCTGAGGTGTGTGGCCCGATACTTCTTGGGAGACGGTGAGTAGCAGAATTGTCAGGTTCTGGCCCATGTGCTGTTAAGGTAGTGCACTGACATTTGGTTTTCTTTCTCTTGGCAGAGCAAGAGATAACAACCTGGTGACAACTGGAACTTCCCAGACAGGCAGGAGGCCTCATTCTGCACCTGATGGGGATTTGCATCCCCAGATATGTGCAAGATAAGTGGAGGGCTACCACCCACAGAGGGGATGGAAGAGAGGTGCCGGGTTGGGACTCCCCAGGAGGGGTTTTTGAGTCAGTTTTGGAGATGGGGATATCTAAGAAGTGTCTCCTAAGGCCACCTAAAGGGAAAGTGTCTGTTTTGATCAAAGTGCTGAGGTGCTCAGGGCAGGGCAGTTCTGGTGTGTGTCCCGCCACTTGTCTCTGGTGCACTCTGTGTTCTTTGGGTCTCTCGGTCCTTTCTTCTCCTCAAAAGCTCTCTCTCCCTGTCCTGTGTCACGGGTGTCTGCACGTATTTGTCCCACAACTGCTCTGTCTTCTGCATAGCCTGTAATAGCACAAGTCCTGGGGACTTGAAATTTGTAATGCAGGGTGTAGTTGGGCTCTAGATTGTATCAGGAGATTGCCTTAATATGTTTTGTGATGCTAATTTGTCCTGCAGCCATTTGACACTAGTCCTAACTTCCTTTCAAGTTGCTGACAACTCCAATCAGTGGCAGAGAGCCCCAGTCTTGTGTGAGGATTTTCCCATGATCAGGTCAGTCATTGTTTGCATTTGCAGGGGCAGCCTAAATGGTGACTGTGTTACAGCAGTGTTCTTTGCCTTTATTTTTAGGAGGTCCAGACAGGTAGCAGCAGTTAAGGCCAAGTGTGCCAGGTGAGCAGTGGACAGAAACAGTTGGTTTTGCTCAGGTCTCAATTTTTGGTGCAATTCTAAGCATTCATTCTTGATTGTGTGCTTTAGGGAATCAACTCGGAGTGTGCATACCTCCGTTACTAACTGGCTGATGGACCAGGTTTCATGCACTTTGGATCTCGCTGGAAGCATTACAGGACCCTGTGATGGAGCCTTCCAATCCTGCATTTCAAGGTCCCATCCTGGTAGCCCTGAGGAATGGCCAAGGTGTTGCAGTGAGTCGGGGAGGAATGAGATTCCACTGGTGTTTCAGCAGTGCCATGTCACCTTGTCTGCCCTTAACCCAGGTGTCCCCTGCGATGACGGTGTCAGAATCCAAGCACGCCCAAAGCGTGAGGGCCAAGAACCCGGGCATTCTGAGGAGGATGGTGAGTAGCAGATTTACCAGGTTTTGGCCGATGTGCTGTTCAGATTGTGCACTGATGTTTAGTTTTCTTTCCCTTGGCAGACCAAGAGGTGACAGCTGGAACTTACCAGACAGGGAGACGGCGTTCTTCTGCACCCAACAGGGATTTGCATCCCCAGATATGTGCAAGATAAGTGGAGGGTTATGACCCACAGAGAGGCGTGATAAGCGAGGTGCCAGGTTGGGACTCCCCAGGAGGGGTTTTTCAGTCAGTTTGGAATTGGGGATGTCCAAGAAGTGTCTCCTTAGACCATCTAAAGGTGAAAAGTGTCTGTTTTGATCTTAGTGCTGAGGCATGCAGGGCAGAGCAGTTCTGATGTGTGTCCTGTCACATGTCTCTGGTGTCCTCTGTGTTGTTTGGGTCTCTCGGTCCTTGCAGATATTATTCTCATCAAGAGCTCTCTCTCCCTGTCCTGTCCCCTGGTTTGTCACATCCTGTCCTGTGTCACGGGTGTCTGCACATATTTTTCCCACAGCTGCTCTGCCCTGCTGCACAGCCTGTAATAGCACAAGTCCTGGGGACTTGGAATTTGTAATTTGCAGGGTGTAGTTGGGCTCTAGATTGTATGAGGAGATTGACATAACATGTTTGGTGCTGTTAAGTTGTCCTGCAGCCATTTGACACTAGTCCTAACTTCCTTTCAGGTGCTGACAACTCCAATCAGTGGCAGAGAGCCCCAGTCCTGGGTGAGGGTGTTGCCATGATCAGGTCAGTCATTGTTTGCACTTGCAGGAGCAGCCTAAATGGTGACCGTGTTACAGCAGTGTTCTTTGCCTTTATTTTTAGAAGGTCCAGGCAGATAGCAGCAGTCAAGGCCCATTGTGCTAGGTGAGCAGTGGACCAAAGCAGTTGTTTTTGCTCAGCTTTTAGTTTTTGGTGGAACTATAAGCATCCACTGTTGTTTGTGTGCTTTAGGGAATCCACTCAGAGTACTCATACCTCTGTCTCCACCTGGCTGATGGACCGGGTTTCATGCACGTGTGGTCTTGCCAGAAGCATTACAGGACCCTGTGACAGAGCCTTCCAATTTTGCATTTCAAGGTCCCCTCCTGGTAACCCACAGGAATGGGCAAGGAGTTGTGGTGAGGCAGGGAAGAGGAGCGAGGGTACCCTCAAGTTGCAGCAGTGCCATGTCACCTTGTCTGCCCTTAACCTAGGTGTGCCTTGAGATGACGGTGTCAGAATCCAAGCACGCCTGAGGTGTGTGGCCCGATACTTCTTGGGAGATGGTGAGTAGCAGAATTGTCAGGTTCTGCCCCATGTGCTGTTAAGGTAGTGCACTGACATTTGGTTTTCTTTCTCTTGGCAGAGCAAGAGATAACAGCCTGGTGACAACTGGAACTTCCCAGACAGGCAGGAGGCCTCGTTCTGCACCTGATGGGGATTTGCATCCCCAGATATGTGCAAGATAAGTGGAGGGCTACCACCCACAGAGGGGATGGAAGAGAGGTGCCGGGTTGGGACTCCCCAGGAGGGGTTTTTGAGTCAGTTTTGGAGATGGGGATGTCCAAGAAGTGTCTCCTAAGGCCACCTAAAGGGAAAGTGTCTGTTTTGATCAAAGTGCTGAGGTGCTCAGGGCAGAGAAGTTCTGGTGTGTGTCCTGTCACTTGTCTCTGGTGCACTCTGTGTTCTTTGGGTCTCTCGGTCCTTTCTTCTCCTCAAAAGCTCTCTCTCCCTGTCCTGTGTCACGGGTGTCTGCACGTATTTGTCCCACAACTGCTCTGCCCTGCTGCATAGCCTGTAATAGCACAAGTCCTGGGGACTTGAAATTTGTTATGCAGGGTGTAGTTGGGCTCTGGATTATATGGGGAGATTGACATAATATGTTTGGTGCTGTTAAGTTGTCCTGCAGCCTTTTGACACTAGTCCTAACTTCCTTTCAGGTGCTGACAACTCCAATCAGTGGCAGAGAGCCCCAGTCCTGGGTGAGGGTTTTCCCATGATCAGGTCAGTCATTGTTTGCATTTGCAGGGGCAGCTTAAAGGGTGACCGTGTTACAGCTGTGTTCTTTGCCTTTATTTTTAGGAGCTCCAGGCAGTTAGCAGCAGTCAAGGCCAAGTGTGCCAGGTGAGCAGTGGACAAAAGCAGTTGTTCTTGCTCAGGTTTCAGGTTTTGGTGCAATTGTAAGCATCCATTGTTGTTTGTGTGCTTTAGGGAATCCACTCAGCGTATGCCAAGCCCTTGTCACCAACAGCTGATGGCCTGGATTTTCTGTGCTTGTGAGCTCTTGGGAAGTATTGCAGGACTCTGTGATGAAGCCTTGAAATTTTGTATTTCAAGATTGCATCAGGGTTGCCTTTGGCAATGGCTGAGAAGTTGCGGTGAGTCGCTGAGGTAGGGAGGGGGAGCCAAGGTCCACTCGTGTTTCAGCAATGCCGAGTCACTTTGTCTCTTCTTAACCCAGGCAGACCCTGCGATGACGGTGGCAGCCTCCGAGCCTGGCCAAAGTGTGTGACCCGAGCATTCTCTGGAGAATGGTGAGTAGCAGGATTGCTGGGTTTTGTCCATTGTGCAGCTAAGATCATGCAGTGATGTTTGGTGTTCTCGATTGTAGCTGAGCACGGGACCACAGCCCGGTGACCATAGGACATTCCCCGCAGGCGAGGCAGCCTCCATTGGCACGCGACATGGATTCTCATCCCCAGATGCCAGAGAGATAAGTGGAGGGCTAAGGCCCACAGATGGGGTGAAAGCGGGGTGATGGGAGGGCCTTTAGGATCAGCTTTGGGGGCAGGGATGTGCAAGAAGCATCCCCTTAGGCCAGCTAAAGGGAAAGTGTCTGTTTTGATCACAGTGCTGAGGTGCTCAGGGCAGAGCAGTTCTGGTGTGTGTCCTGTCACTTGTCTCTGGTGCACTCTGTGTTCTTTGGGTCTCTCGGTCCTTTCTTCTCCTCAAAAGCTCTCTCTCCCTGTCCTGTGTCACGGGTGTCTGCACGTATTTGTCCCACAGCTGCTCTGCCCTGCTGCATAGCCTGTAATAGCACAAGTCCTGGGGACTTGAAATTTGTAATGCAGGGTGTAGTTGGGCTCTAGATTGTATCAGGAGATTGACGTAACATGTTTGGTGATGCTTAGTTGTCCTCCTTCTGCCAGGCCCTGAAGGACTCCCCCTTCCCCCCCAGATCTTTATTGGGAAATCCCCCTGACCCCTGCGACCCCCCAAAACGATCCCCCAGGGATCCACCTTGAACTCTCTGGGACCCCCTGAATAGTCCCCAGGGATCCCTGAGAATCCCCAGTGGCCCCCAGGACACCCTGGGCCGCCTCCCCAGACCCGCTGGAGCCCCTCCCGGTGTGACAATTGAGAGACCCCCTCAAGCACTCCATGCCCCCCTTCCGGAATCCATCTGGGACCTCCAACCCCCAGAGTGGCACCCCTGGGACCCCCACATCCCTTCCCGCCCTCCCCGAGAACCCTCAGAGCCTTCCCATAGTGGCAATAAAGGCTCAAAGCAGTTACAGAACCACTTCTACTGTGTCCAGTACCTGCACTGGGAACACTGGGAGGGACACTGGGAAAATCAGGAGGGAAGCGGGAACATTGGGTAGCACACTGGGAGGGAACTGGGGCAGCTGGGAGGACTCGGGGACTCCTGGAAGCGATCTGCCATGGAAAAGGAGACAAAGGGAGCTGATGTCATCCCAGAGCCACAGGATATTCCATACTGAGACCCCGGGGCCACCCAGGACCACGGCAAGGGCAGCCAGGCCAAGAGCCAGGGGCAGCTTTGGTGTGGGAGGCATCTGGCATCCCATTCGGAATTTCAGGAGGCCCAGTGGTGGGCACAGGGCCATGAGCACAAACAGCGGTCCTTTTACCTGGGAAAGAAAACTCGCCAGTCCAGGTTCCTGATGTCAGTTTGTAGGGCTCCCTTGGGACTCTCAGGGCAGCACAAGTTTGAGGCGGGGACAGCTTTGGTCTGGGATACGTTCTTTGATATTTGGATTTTGTGAAGTCAGGGGCCAGCTGAGGGCCAGGGGCACCTGGGCACATACTCTGGCCCTTTTCCATGGGAAAGAAAACTCACCAGTCCTGGTTCCTGATGTCAATTTGCAAGTTGTACTTGGGATCTTCAAGGCAACTCCTCATCGACATGAGGGCAGCTTGGGTCCACAACACCTCCTTCTTCATTCAGATTTTCAGGGGGTGGCCCTTCTTTCGGGGCCCCTGGCTCTTGGACTCTGTTGCTGGCCCTATTCTCTGTGAAACACGGCTCACCCTCTACACTTCCTGATGTTGGTTTCGAGGAGGTGCTTGTCTCTTCCAGGGCAGGCAGAACTCTTGCTGGCAGCAGTTTTGCTCCAGGATTAATCCTGTGCCATTCAGAACGAAAAGATGTTGAAAGTCACTTGGGGCCACAGACCTCGTGACCTGACCTCTGCCCTTTTTCCCTGTAAAACCAACCTCACCCTCCCTGTGTGTTGATGTCTGTTCACTCAAGGCGTGCTGCTCTCCAAGGGCTGCGGGAGTTTCTGGTGTCGGCAGGTGTGGTCTGTGAGAAATCATTAGCTGTTTGCAATTTTGGAAGCGCAATTCCTGTTTGGCCAGGGGAAGGACTGTTAATTATCTTTGAAATGAAAATCTGGCACCCCATTGTTTAAGGGTCTGGCAAGGGGCTGTGTAGGGGAGGGAACACCCCACAGGACCTTTCTTCACCTCATCCCTCACTCCTAGGTGTAGCAGCTCCCTGCGTGAGCAGCTGCTTTCAGTGCAGCTACCTGGGCACACCTGCCAGGAGCTATGGTCGGAACATCCAGCAGGGACCAGGGAGCAGCCGGACCCACCCAGGCACGGAGCATCCCTTGGAGAAAATGCCAAGGGAAGAGCCCTCTTGCCAAGGGGCAGCACCTGAGCAGGCCAGGCAGCATGTGGGGTTCCACGGGAGAGCTTTCAACTTTCCCCTTTTATTATGTCAGTCCTCCCCTAGAACCCCCAGACCTTCCACAGCACTCCCAGAAAAAAGAGGGGTTATGGAGAGAAAAGGGGTTTCAAGTATGGGAAAAAGCTTCCTTTTCCGTCATTTCTTGCGTTCAAATAATGAGGAAACGCACTTCCCCTGCAATTTTAATGGTCTCATTTGAAAGAGTCCCTGCCTTTTCTATGCTGTTAGGGGTGCTAATTGACAGGGAATCCCCATATTCCATTTTTTTCCAGTTTAAATAGAGGGGGAAAACCTTGACAGTGTCGTTTATGGGTTTGAATTAAGAGTAACCATTTTTGTTGTCCTAAGGCTTAAATTGAGGGGGAAGCCCAGCTATCTCTCTTTCTTAAGGGTTTGGATTGAGGGGAAAATCCCTCTGTCTTCATCACTGGAGAGATTTAAAGTGAGGAAAGCCTCTCTTTTCCCAGTATTCAAGGGATTAAATGAAAGGGCAGAAGCCATTTATTTGCCACGGTATCCATTTCAGTGGAGGTAAATTCCCCATTTCCTCATTTTAAGGGATTCACTTGAAGGAGGCTCTTTTAAAATGATTTTTCAGCATTTAAAACTACCTTTCAGGGCACTTCTTTCTGTGCCCTAGGACTAAGTACCTCAGAGAAAGGCAAGCCTAGCACATACTTAACCTTTATGCTGCCCAGGAGCCTATTATTTTTCTTATTTATAATGTAGTTAGTCCTAATTAGTAACCCCAAGAAGAAGACTTAGACTGTTCATATAATTAGTATTTTTCTCCACCCTTAGTCTCATGTTGAGCACTACTTAGTAGTCACTGAGGAATAATTATGTAAGTTAACAGCAAATTACCCAACTTATCTAGATATGCTGCCTAAAAACAAAGTTTTATTTCTTACCAGTTTTTTTGCCCTTTCGCTCCAAGTAGTTGTAGAAAAAAGAGCTGTCATTTCCCTGAAGAGTTTCCTTCTATATCCAGCCCTTTATTCCCCTTGAATTCAAGCCAGAGGAGCCGAACAGCTGCAGCTGCTCTGAGGGCTTTTCTACTCGGTGGGGTTTGCCCCTTCCCTTTTCCTGGGTGCCACGGGAATGAGCGGCGGGCCCAATCAGGGTATATTAACCCCAGCCTTTGCTAAGGGGCTTCATTCCCTCAGCCATTTCACATTAGTCCTAACTTCCTTTCAGATGCAGACAGTTCAGATCAGTGGCAGAGAGCCCCAGTCCTGGGTGAGGGTGCTGCCATGATCAGGTCAGTCATTGTTTGCATTTGCAGGGGAAGCCTAAAGGGTGACCGTGTTAGAGCAGTGTTCTTTGCCTTTATTTTTAGGAGGTCCAGGCAGATAGCAGCAGTCAAGGCCCTGTGTGCCAGGTGAGCAGTGGACAGAAGGAGTTGTTCTTGCTCAGGTTTCAGGTTTTGGTGCAATTGTAAGCATCCACTCTTGGTTACTTTGTTTTATTTTAGGCAGTCATCTTGCAAGATGTCTCTGGTCCGGATGTCTGGATGTCCAAGGCCAGGTGGGTGCAAGCGTAAGGTCTGGGTGGGTGTGCTTTTCAGGTCAGGGGGATGTTGTTTTCACAGTATCTCAGTGTGGGTTGTTTTGCTTTGTTTTTTTGCAGGTGCTGTCGCTGCCCTAGCTGTGTGAAGGAACAGAGGCGAGCGGGTGAGTTGGCATTTTGGCACAGTGACTCACAGGTGACCCTTATGCAGCAGCATGCTAAGTGTGTACCTTTTTGTTTTTCAGGTATCCTCCAGGCAGCCTGTGGAGTCAAATTGAGACTTCAGGTGAGCCGGGGCAGCGGTGTGTCGGAGTTTCGGGGATTCCTCTTTTCGTGGGCACTAGTTGCATTTTCTGTTTTGTCTTAGGTACCCTGAGGAGGAGCGTAGCTGAAGTTTGGAAACGGCAGCACCGAAGCTGATGCAGAGAACGTCTCGCCGTCCACATCCAACTGACATTGGATTCCATCCGGTTGTCTTGCAAAAGCCAAGTGCTGGGGCCAGTAGGTGGGAGATGGGGGGAAAACCTTTACTATCACAGGAGGCTATTTGATGTTAGCTTGGAGAAGAGGCCCATAGTGGGACGGGCCCCTCGGGAGCAAAGGGAGAGGGTTTCTCCTCAGCCCCCCCAGAGTCTTCGCTGGGCAGGGCAGTTCCGATCCCTCTCTGGTTCTCGTGACGTTCGCATCGGCGGCCTTCTTTGACTCTTGACGTTGTCGTGGATCTTTTCACCATAGGAGCCCGCCTTCATGTCTGGAGCTATAGCTACAGTCACCCTGTAGTCATTTCTTCCTTCTCTAGGCCTACTGAGCTTCTTAGGCTTCCTCTTAAGTGCTTTGGCACTAACATCTTGAAAGGAGTTGCATGTCATCATCAAGTGCTACTGCCCTAGGGCTTTCTTTTCTTTGGCATCATCAGCCCATGGCTCATCTTGGGCTAGGAATCTTGGGTCCATAAGGTGAAATTGCCAGGCAGTTTCCACTTGTGTCCGTGTCACGTTGTCTGTGTCCGTGTCACGTTGTCTGTGTCATAGGCCTTTGTTACATCTCCATGCTTTAGCAACATCATTTTGTGCCGTATTGGCCATATTTTGCTCACGTACCTTCCCGGATATCAATTATTCTGGCATTTTTACATATTCACTTTTTGGGTCCGGACGATGTACACGAGATGTTCTCATCCATCTTCATTCTCAGTTTTGGTAGCCCTTCTCATGGACTTCCGTACGGAGCTTATTAGCCCCTCATCACCTGACCACAGTAGTTCCGTAGCATCTGCCTTCTCAAAGGATATAGGGCTCAAAAATTAGTCTTCTGGAGAATTATATCAAGTCCTCACTTATCTTGTATCTCTGTCAGCTTACGTTGTATGCACTTATGATGCACCTACCTGTGTCTGCTTCTATTGTATGTGCGTATGTTGCGCCTACCTATGTTAGCTTATATTGTTTGTGCTTACACTGTATGTACCTACGTTGGCTTATGTTGTTTGTGCTTATACTGTACGTACCTACGTTGGCTTATGTTGTTTGTGCTTATACTGTATGTACCTACATTGCCTTATGTTGTTTGTGCTTATACTGTATGTACCTACGTTGGCTTATGTTGTATGCACCTCTGTTGTGGCAATTATGATCGGAGCTGCCTTGCCCAGGCAAGTAGTCACGCTCAGGTAGAGCAGTTATAAAGCTTTGCCGTTCATCTGTTCTCTGCGGGGTTTGGGGTACAACACTGATGGGCCCAGAGTTGGTATAGCTCCTAGCTCTCAGATAGTCAGTCACTGACCGCCTCCCCTTGTCTCGTAGGTCCCCGGGTCCCTACAGAATTTCCTGGAATCTACCATTTGACATGGAGGTCCTGCGGTCAGAAGAAGCGTTTAAGCATATTCTTCAGTGCAGCGTTTCACGTAAGGGTGGCAGCCAGCGTGTCAGCAGAAGAATGTGTGAGAGTGTGACTGTCTGTGTCTGTCTGTGAGAGTTTGTGTGTGCTTGTGTCTGCAGCTGTGTGTGTGTGTGGAGCAGATACAACCTTGTGTGTATGGCCTTTGCCTTTCAGGGGGGGTTTTCATCAGGCAGGAGGATTTTTTGGGAGTCTCCGGAGCGAGTTGCCGTGAATGTGAGTTTGTGCGTAACGCGAAGGGGGCGTGCACGTCGGCGGAGCGTTTTGCGCCGTTTTTGTTCCGGGTGCGTCATAACAATAAAAGCGTTGTGGACTTTTCTGAAATGGAGACACGGTTATATTGTGTCAATATGTATTTGGCTTGTAGTACATTATATTGTTCTGTCTTTGCAGTTGTTCCTATCTTTTGATGTATTTTGCTGTATGTAAATTGGACTTGTACTTTTGTGCCTAGGTATGATGTATTCTTTGTTGTATTTGTCTCTGTACTTGCATTTGTATGCATTGTTTCCCTGTGTATTGCTGAAGTTTAAGGGAATAAAGATTAATCAGCCCTAATAATGATGCCTCTTACCCTCTGCCCTGCCCACCATTCATCTCCTGTCTTTCTTTGGTGTGGTTGAGTCCTATCATTTTCACCCTTTTTCTCCCTTTGCCTCTTACTTTCCTCTTTAGTCTATTCCTCACTTTATCCTTCCATGTGTAACTCTTTGTCTCTGCCTGTGTTTTCCTTTGTTTCCATTTCTAACACATCTCTATGTTTCTCTAACCCTATTTCCTTCTCACCCTATTTTCTTCCATTCCTCTACATGTATTTCCCCATGTCTCTTTGTCTGTCTCTTTCAATCTAGGTTTCACTATGTTTTCTTCTTTTTTTTTTCTTTGTCAGCCTTTGTCTTTCTAACACTTGCTATCATTGTCTTTGTCTCTGACCCTTTTTCCTTTTCTGTCCAACTTTAACTTTTTTGTCTAACTCTCTATTTCTTTCTCTCTTGAACCCTACCTTGTGTTCAGTCTCTCCATTTGTTTTCCTGTAGGTTTTCAGCTCTATTTCTTCTTTTTCTTGTCTCTCTATTTGCTTTTCTCTTTCATTTCAAGTGCTTCCTTTTCTGTTTGTCTTTCACTCTTTTTCTCTTTACCCCACCTTTCTTTCCTCTTTCTCTGCCTTTCTCTTTCCAATCTGACTTTTTTGGTTTTTCTTTTTATCTCTGACTCTTATTTTTCTTGCTCTGTTTTCTTCTTACTCTCTCCTCTTCATTTTTTTTTTCTCACTCTCTCCTCTTTCTTCTCACTCTCTCCTCTTTCTTCTAACTCTCTCCTCTTTCTTCTTCTTCTTCCTCCCTTCTCTTTTTCTTCCTCTTACTCTCTCCTCCTCTCTCCTCTTCTTCTTCCTCTTAGGCTAAATACTTGTATCAGACATTTTAAACAGGTCTTTTATACAGAAGTGAATACATTAAAAGAGAAAGGAAAAGAAAATAACTGGTAATATATTTCAAAAGTCAAACCAGTATTTAATTTCTGCATCAAGTATTGCAATCAAAGACACCTAAAAGATTCACCTTTCCATAAAATCAAGGTTTTAGTTAGTGAGATGGTGGTTTACTTATTTAGGTGGTTGTTTTTTGTCCTTCTAACAGCTTGTATTTTTAACTGTTCAGTCCATCAGCAGACAGACACCCTGTCCATCTTAACATAGGCTAAGATGGCCATAAAAATAGTGCAGGTGATGACATTGGTTAGCAACCTTTTCTTCTTCATCATCATCATCATCTCACATTAACAAAGAGAGACGAAAGGCACAAGGAATTCAAATTATTAGCTTTGAGAACTGAAATAAAAATCTTCTTTCCACAATTAGCCTACATATAGTGGCATTAGAAATACCACTTTAAGTTCTGAAAGTACTGGAAGGAATTTATACCCAAAGGATCCTAATTCTTTGGTAAGTCAAAGCTGCCATTTGTACCTGTGAACAGTATCACTTGGAGAAAATGCAACACTTAGGAAGAGTTTTAATTGTTTTTTTCATTACTTGACTCTGTCATTTTTTTCTGAAGTTTTTACAGCTTCTTGCATTCAAATGAAGGAAGATTAAGGCTGGATGGTTAAGGTTGTAATGCAGCATTTCAAAGTAATATTAGTGAAGATGTACTAGAAACTGCATTGCTTAGAAACCTATTATTTCAATAATCCTTTCTCAGAACTTCACAAAGGTCCTTTTATTGTGTCTCTGATAAATAAAATGTGATTTCTATTTAGAAAGAATTAAGGTAGTGAAGACTAACTGGAGAAGAACATGCAACCTTATAGATACTGAGGCAAAAAATAAAGCAAAATGGTTAGTTGCTGGTTCCAACTGGTATTTTTAAGTCTGTACGGCTAAGCATCTCTATCTTATATTTGTGATCTTTCTGCAATTTTGTATTTATGGGGTTTATGCCTGTTCAGAGTAATTAGTGTTGTTTACATTAGAACAAATACTGAAATACAAAAAATGAAAAGTTATTGGCAAATGGGATACAGAGTAGCAAATCTGGAAATTAGACGCTGCTGATATTTATCTGTAATGAAATTTGGCATAGGACCAGCAATAGCCAGAAGTAGGTAGAATATCCTGTGATACAGCATCTGAAATTCATCAAAACCCCCCTCCAAATTACCTTCAGTATTGTAAAAGTTTCCATTCTTTTTATTATTTGTACTTTATTAGAGGCATCTTGTCAGTACTACTTTTTCTTAGCCTTATCCGGAGATGCTTTCTTATGTCTGACTCCTGAAAGCCTCTGTGCAGAACCAGAGTTCTGCAGAGCTTTTTCCCCTGTATTCCTTCCCTTTTCTGTCTTCCCAAAAGCTTTTGGGATTTTGGCTTTTACACCATAATTTACTTAATTGCCTTTTCGTGTCAGATAATTCTTATGCATATAACATCTCATTTTTAACTACCTGCTTGGTATTGCTACAACATCAAAGAATTTATAAAATTATTCTTTGTTCTCTTATTAGATTTTTTGCTTTGTCCTTACAGAATCTTCTCTGATAAATAGAAGTGGTAGTGCTTTTTATTTACCGCCTTAATTTCCTGCAGTAAAAAAACACTCTATGTTCATTAATCATTCAACGACAAAGGATATTCTGTATTGGAGCCAAAATTGTATACATTTCTAAGCAACTACAGCATTTTGCTTTATTTTCTTAAATCTGTTTCAGAGCTTTGATCAAATTGCACTCTCCAATTGTTTTCCAAAGGGTGTAATAAGAGAAAAAAAATAACCATTTTTATAACGAAATTTCAAGCAAATAAAATCCTTAAAGGAAATTTGATTCTGTAAATGAGGACTAGGAAGAGGAAGGTCATAAGAAGTTACATCATCGGAGTTTAACCATCCCCTTAGCACACTGATCTAAAACAGGAAAAGCGTATGAAAAACTGCAGAGGTGTCTTCTGAGAAGGTATATGCACATTTCACATACTTCTTGTTCTGTATCTTTCTTCTAAACAGTGATTAAAGCAGCTCCCAGTACAGATCTGTAACAAATTCATGAGCAAATCTGATAAAACGTGTCTTTGAGTAAACTGTGAACCTAACCTGACAACTAAGATAAATAGTTTGTCAGTTGATCTAACCACACCATTCTTTTCTCCTGTATCTGGTTTCTTTTCTTCAGAATTAACCCAGTACTTTCTCCCCCATCGTGCTTTACAAACAACCTCCCTATCTGCTTTTTGTGCCCTATGAAGCCAAGAGGAGCAGTGATGCACAGGAACACTGAAACTCCAATGTCTGGTCAACTAAATCTGGATGATGCTCTTTAGGAGCAGCAGAATGATTTTTCTAACTGCAAAAACTGTTATAATACCACTTATTTAAACTTGATTTCCTGTTCACTTGTGAATTGATTATTTGACCTTAAATTGTTATGGTTTTTTTGACCATAAAGCCAGTTCTGATTTGCTGAGTTGATGCAGTAGAAAATACTTATATTTACATTGTCCAGCTGTTCGCAGGTAAAGTTGCATGATTCAATAGCCACTGGACATGCTGAGTTCTGACTGGCGTGTTAAAATTTTTCTAATATGTGGGAACTCAAAATGTCTCTCAGACATTTTTAGAGGTTCCAGGCCTTGGTCAGAGGCATTCTAGACCCTGGCAGACAGCTGAAAAACAGCTGTGATTTTGAGTTTGAGCCATGGAATGAATTGCCAACTTTGGAGGTGGAACAAGCAATCACAAAAGGTTAGATAGTATAGTAAAAGTAGTTACAAAGTAGAGGGGAAATTTTTTTAGTATTGTACAGGGGGGTTTTCACTTTGTAGGTGGGGGTCAGAAGTTCTAAGATGGAGGAAAGTGGGCTGATCCTGTTCTTCCTCCTTCTTTTTCCTTACCTCCATGTTCTTGGTGATGTTGGCACTGACAGATCGGTTTAGAGTAGAAAAACACTTGGCAACGTAGGTAGTAGGTATTGGGGAATAATTGTAAACATGTTATACGTAATATATCTTATAAAAGATAGCAGCAGCCCTGGGCGGAGAGGGAGACGAAGAAGGCAGCAGATCGAGAGGATGTCAGGGGGTGTGTGTGCCTCTACCCAGGCCGCTGATCAAACAGCCGCAGTCCAAGAACATAATCTGTTAGATAACTAGCGATAAACTGCCTTGAGACCGAACAGCTAAAGCCTGCGGAGTTTTTCTTTGGAAGCACGGGTTGGAGGAGGAATTTCACCACCACATGAGACCCCAGAGCAAGGCCGGGGTTCTCACAGTAATAAAGATGCACCCTTTGTTTATCCACCTTTGTCATTTATACATCCAGCTGTGAAGCTCTCCAGCTTTGCAGTGCTGTTTACTAGGACAATTGAATACCATAACTTCCCAAATTTTGTGTACGTGACCAATCAATATGCAGATTTTATAGCCATAATTTCACACACAGATAATTTGTTAATCGGGCTGCACGCTAAGCTGAGGAAAGCAACACAGCAAATAGTTTTTGCTTTTTTGATAGTTTCTGCCATGTTGAGCTCCCATTCTGTCCATTGGTAATGATTGTACCTCTCATGGGAGGAAATCTGACGGACAAACATACAAAACAATCCACTATTTGGCATAGAGGGAACTAACAACAATAACAGAAGTTTAATATTTTGCTTTCTTTGTCACCTAAGGGTGTGAAAGGTATTCTAGTTCATTGAGTTTATATTCTGCCGCTGATCTTTAGCTGAGGGACACAAAGATATATGTGTTATGCGTGTTTGCATATTTATGTGTTTATATATGCATGTAGATATAGACATATAAAAACACATAAATACACACAGGTGGGGGTGTATGTATATGTATGTATTTATATATATATATATGCCTGAGGTCATATGTGTGTGGGATTCAGTTTGTGTTCTGTTAAACCCAGCCCTCTGTGTGTGTGTGTTTGCACCTCGTCCACAGGAGCTGGTTACAGTGCTGGCTATTGAACTGTTGTTGTTTTCAAGCTGTAATTTATTTGGTAATGATATACAATGTTTCACAGTGATAAGGAGTCAATAATGAATATGTTATGCTTTAACATCATAAAGACATCCTTAGGAAAAAGTCCCTGTCTTTCTCCAACAGTGATCCATATGGTGTGCTACTAAAAGGAGAAGATCTCTGAGTGAACAAATGTGAAATAATACAGACTTAATCTTTATTGCTCTTTTCCTATCAAGATAGCCTTTGTTGTCTGGCCTATGAAGACACTGCAAGACTACTCACTCATACAGCATTGTTTTATTGTTCACTTTTATTTTCTCTAAAGCAGACCGGGGTTGTTTTTTTCTTTTTCCTTTGCATATGTCTTAAGAAGTTGACCTTTAGCATTACTAATGCAATTAATAGTTTTTGCTTCCTATCTCCTATAAATGATGTTGGTGAAATAGGTCACCTGATTTCATGTTCTAGTAGGTACAGTCAGAGAAAATTCTGGATATGTAAATTATCATATTTAATTAGCATTATTTCTATCCTCTTTATTACACATTTTGCAATACTATTGATTGTTGGACCTAGAGTATCTTTTGTCCTCAAGCCACACACCTAGAAGTCACCTAAATCTTCATTTTTTCTGAGGATAATTCAGCTTGGAATAATTTTTTTAAATCTAGATTAAGAGTAAATAATTTAAATGGAAGTTTTGACAGGACCACACGTATAAGGTTTTGAAGTATTTCAAGACTACGAAAAATTGCTACCCTGTCATCTGACTTTTTAGTCTTTATCTAAGACATAAACCACATGTTTGTTTGATGTTTGATTTTTTGTCATAAAAGGAGTAGGTGCTTTATCAATAGACTTTATTTTAATCAATACTGCCTCGATTATTCCCTACATGAATCCAATTTTTATTTCTACTGTCTAGAGTGGGAAAATATGAGAAAGAGTTCCCCACATCAAATCCATCTGCATCATCTCAGAGGCTGCCTTCAGTAGCTTAAACATGACTAAACCCCTCCCACTGTTACACTGGAAAGAGTCTTGCTGACTCAAAACTTTAAAAAAACCTTGTAGTTTTCACTCCATTTAAATGTGTCACTTTTAATAGCAAAACAAGTAGAGAAATTCCAATGTGAACTCATTTTAGAGCAATGACCAAGTATTATGAATATTTGACTGTATTTAATCTTTCAGCTCCTTTTCTTATTGCATCCTTAACCCTACTCCTGAAGGGACTTGGATTTAAATACAGTAGAATTTCCAGTGTTGAGCAAATCTCTGGTTTCATACCTGAAGATCTCCTTAGTTCAAAAATCCACTTTGTAATTAATTTTATTTATGCTGTGCAACTCTGCTTTCCCAGATATTAAAAAGCATATTGGCAAAGAATATGACATTATTTCTTGAATAAAATGACAGGAAGTAATGCAGCAAGATTTTCTGCCTTGAGAGTCACCTGACTTCTCCATTCAGTGACTTTATATTCCTATTCAGGGATTATTATACCTAAGAATCCAGAGTATAGCCAAGAGAATAGTAATAGAGAAGTTCTAACTGTAATGCTGATTTTCTACTGTTTGTTACTATTTCCTCACCCATAAAAGGCACTTGTAATTAATTTTCTGTTCCCTAGGACCACCTGTAGAAGTAAACTTCACTATTGGTGATGAGATTTAAACACGAAGAAAAAAAGCTGGGTAAGTATGAAGTTGTTAAACTCGCTGTCACGAGACTGTATTGTTGAAGACTGTTACAGGGATGATGGGAGTCTGGGATAAGTTTAGCTATGAAAACTTAGTTCCATTTCATCAAGGAGGCTTAAAAGAAGACCCAAATTGGGTTGTTTTTTTTTGCTGTTGTTGTTGGTTTTTTTTTGGTTTTTTTTTTTTTTAAACTGAATATTTTTGGAAAAAATATGAAGTAGTTATCTCTGACATTTCTATTGACAGGTGGCCAAGACATGTCTGGGGAATCGTAATGATTCAACATCTCGTTTGGAAGCAGCAGAAACAGAGACAAGCTTTCAGGTATTCTCTTCCAGAGTAATTTTTGGGGTTTTACTAAAAGGTCTCATGAGATTCAGTTACTTAAAGTAGACTTACACATTCTTCACCAAGTTCTGTCTCAAAAGAGAAGACTACTTAATTCAGACTTTGACTGTGTCTGATTGTAATTGATCTGTTCAAAATTATTTCTGGCTGGTAACAATTTGCAAACTATTAAATATTTAGAAAGCTGGTAGTCAAATTACTTAATTTGACAGTGTCATGTGTATAGCCCTGGAAGCAGGAGTAAGGAGAGTTTTCCAAAATAATTAAATATTAAATACCTATGTGGTTGTTTATATATATATATATAATATGCAGTGATATGAAGCTGTATGTAGCATCAGACTTGTATGGTTTTGCACTTAGAGATCAGGACCCTTTTCTAGGGACAATTCCAATTTTAACAGACTTTTTTATTTCTGTTTATGTATATATGTATTCTATACACCATATTTTTACCTTTACAGAAGTTTCGCAGCCCTCCATGGACTAAACCTGAAGATGAAAAATCACCTGAAGAAAAAGAGAAAAAATACAAAGAATCAGTTAGTACACCAGAATAAAAACTCTAAATGCTACTAACCTACATTGAAAAATGCCAATCACTTCCATTTTCATGTTCTGCTAGCACAAAGGCATGAAATGTCCCAGGTTTCTAAAGCATGCATTTTTCACTATTTTATGAATGTCTGTAAATTAGTCTATAACAGACCAGTTAGTACCTTCCAGCAATAATCCAAAATTGATGTTTGAAGAAGTGCTTTGTAATGCAGTCCAGTTTTTGAACTCTTGTTCTACCTTATCAGTAATTGTATACTATAAATTACCCATTTCGTAAACAACAGTCATTCTCAAGTATATTTCTCACTGTTTTATTTCATGTAATTTTGTGGCAGATTAGTTCTAATATTAAGAGGCAGTCAATGTGGAGGGGGGAAGATATCTGTGTAACCATATTTGAAGTACAATCCTTAAGTGCAACTGCAAAAAGACAACTGTGTGTGTGGGGGGTCCATGTATGCTTACCTTTTAGTAATTCCATCTCAAATCTAATTACTTACACAATAAAATATGCTTATTTTCTTCTTTCTTTCCCCAGTGCTATCTTAACTAGTTCATTTTTGAACACTGAAAAGCTGACAGAATTGGATTTTAAGGGATGGAGATGGAGAGAATCATTACTTTAAGGATTCAAGCAAAAAAAATGTGCAGGTGGTACTGAGTTACAGTGTCATAGCTTGGATGGCAGCCGTGGGAAGTCGGTTTCATCCCTTGTGTTTGTGCTGATCTCGACGGGATGGAATACACTTCCAAGGGGAAAGCCCTGTTTGGTCCACTACAGTTGGCCTTTGATCCCTCCATCGGGGAGGACTGATTGGAATCAGCTCTGTCACTCATGGATTCTTTCAGTTTCTCCTTAGTCACACTATGACAAGAAAGCAGAAAAGAAAGGGAGAAGAGAGAATGTTTTTCTTTTTTGGGTGCATGTCATTATTGGTCTAATTTAAGAATTCATATGCCATATCTTTTTGAGATGCACATCTTTCAGGAATGGTTGGAATAGTAAACTGCCTGATGCAATGCTATCTATCCCTAGCAAGAATTGTCTTAAGCATTTGTAACTTGTAAACTTCCACCTTGGTCTTAATGCACACCTCAGCACATTTTCAACTAGATTTGAAGTAGTTATAATAATTTACTTTGTCTTGCTTTGTATCAGTTTAAAAGCAAATAGACAAATCTTTAACTTAGTGATGCTCTGTCTTCAGTTTTAGCATTTAAGACTTTACCTCTCCTTCAACAGTCTCCTTCAATACCTCCTTGTCCTTGCTGGTGTGAAAAATGCATATTTTATGATTGGCTTTTCGCAAAGGCTATAATGAATATTCTATGTGTAATGTTAGAACGTTATGCTGTGTTAATTCACTTAAGTAGTGTGTTAAATACAGTTTTAGGTTCTAACCTAATGTTAAAATAGAGACTATGTATGTGGGGAAGTTTTTTTTTAGGAATGAGATACTTACTTCAAAGAACACCTAAATCTTCCAAAGCAGAGGAATTTATGGCTTTTATCAGAAGAAGTTAATTTCTTCAGGCCTTACTCAGACTCAAAGATGCCAGGGGATTAAAGGAAACAATTAACATACAACAAACAGAGTTTCTTGTTTAAAATAGAATGCATTCGTAACCATAAAAGATATATAAATATGCAACAAGTATATTAGTTTAAGGGTGATTCCTTTATTCACAAGTCATGCTTTTCGTAACTTAATGTCCGAGAACATCCGGACGTCCGTAATTCTTTACTTTTTTTATTGTCTTGTAATTGTCCTAACTCTAAACTTTAGTACTCTAGTGATATTATTATTTTTATAACCATTTTATTATTATTAAACTTTTAAACTTTTAAAAACCAAGTGATTAGCGTTTTTCACACTGGTATGAGTAATCTTTCACCCTGACATTTTGTATGTGCTCCTCTACTCAAAGATAGATAGTTGCAGTTTCTCTGCCTTTTTTAAAACTAAAAAACCTCATGAGCTGACCAAATGATGACAAAGTACAGCTTAAGACTATCCATGTTAAGAGCCAAAAGACACGAAATCGTGGCTATGAAATTAATCAGGTAAGAGATATGTGGCTCTTTGCATTTGATCCTAAATCTTGCTGAAGACAGTCTGCTTTCTTTCAAAATTTTCAGTGGGCAAGACACTTGTGGTTTTGTCATATCTACAGCTGGCATTAATTTCTAGTGATGCTAAAAGCAGCATTTCTTTGCATGTGACAGACCTTAACTGAGAAGGTCACTGGAACTCTGTTTCAGTCACCTGTCAAGAAAGGATCTGCACTGCGCAGTGGTTGAAGCCCTCCAGCAGGACGAAAGCCAACGAGCACAATGCTTCCTGTAGCTTTAGAAAGAAGCCTTTGTCAGCAGGATCCCCTTCATCAGGCAGCCTGGAGTAGATACTATCCACAGGGCTCCTTGGCTGCCTTGGTCACGGGTTCTTGCCTACAGGCTTTGGACTTGCTCGTGGCTGTTCTTCAAACACGGCTCCTCACGTGGAATCCACTTCTTGGTGCAGAGGGCAATCCCTCCATCTCCCCTTCCTCCCCTGTATCTTCTGACCAGGCTGGAGCTCTCAGTAGTGACACTGCAGTCATGGGATTCATCCCACCACATCCCAGAGATGCAAAAGGCCGTAACTTTCCTGCAGCACAGCGGCTTCCAGCTCCTCCTGTTTCTTGCCCGTGCTGCAGGTGTTGATGGAAGGCGCCTCAGCCTGCCTGTCAGCCGTGTCACCTTCCCAGAGGAACACCCCTTTTCTTCCTTTCTCACAATTTTCTGGTGTTTTCCCGCCAGCTTTTATTCCCTTGGCTTTCCTGACAAAGCCAACCCTAGACTTGCCTTGGCCTCTTACCACTCCCTGGCACTTCACTGCCTTGCATGCCCATCTCCCGCCTTGGATAAATGAGGTTTTTGTTTTAAATTGGTAACTATTTTTATATTAAGAGTTAATAATGTAAGGGCTTTTTAATTATATGGATTATTTGTAATGTTTTTTATTGGTATATTAAGTAAGTAGGTAAAAAATGGATTTTTTTGAGAAGTGCTAGATAAATACAAAGTATTTAAACTTGAAACTTTAGTGAAAGTTACTTAAATGTTTGTTTTAGGTTGGTTAATTGGTAAAGTGATATAATTAAAAGTAAATAAAGTAAATAGAGTAGAAGTATAATATTTGATAGAATTTTATACTTTGAAAGTTATTAAATAAGATTTTTATAATATTGATTTTTATATTTATAAAGAAACCTAAAGTTTATATATTTTGGTGGGTGCAGTACAAGACGTCAGGTGTAAGTTGCAATTCTTGCATAATCTACATTTGTATTTACATAGTGTAATTTATCTGTGTATTTACATTGGTGTTTTGTGGAGTGGTGAGTGTGTTTTTTGTGTGATCTGGTTTTATGTTCCTTATTGAAATTTACTTGGGTTTTTGTACTTGTTGAGATATAAGTAAACTTTATGTTTTGATATAAGAAATAAGTATTGTTAAGTTTTGTTTTATAAAATTGTATAGACTTGCAAGATAATGGTATAAGTTGTTATAATTTTTCAGTTATAAGCATGAAGAAATATAAGAATAAAATAATGTATGTAGTAAAGAAGAAATTGATAATAATTAGGAATTACTTAGATAATATCTATAATTAGTAACATAGGTGAAATTATATCATTAGTAAGTATTAAAAGATGGTACATTATTTTAGAGTTTTTAACAATTGATAAATGTTAAATTAGTAGTAAGTTAAATAATTATGTGTGGATAATGATTTTTTAAGTTTAAAATAATAAGTTTATTTGTTATATTGATAAAGTTAAATTGTTAAGTTAAAATTATTTGAATTTTATTTTTGACGCAGAAAATATTTGGGTTTCCTGTTAATTATTTTATTTAGGTAGATATAGGGTTAGGTTATAGTTTAAATTTTAATTGGTGTATGTTACTTAATATATTTTTATATAATGTTTTTAAAAATAGTAGTTAAGAGTAAAAATGTTAGGATTAAAGATGAATCACATTATTTAATAATTGGATTTTTTAGAAGTGTTTTTAGAATATATTTGAATATAGTAAACTTTTTTTTAAAGATTTGAAAGTGGTTATGGACAGGATTGTGAGTTTGGATTTGGATATTGAGAGTGTGAAGGTGGAGGAAATGTATGAGAGAGCGATTACTTAGTGTGAAACTTAGAAAAAGAAATTAATGTTGTAGTTGAGTTTTATATTGAAGTGATTTTGTAATAATAACTGAGGAAAGTGATCAGATTAACAGTTTGGAGGAGGTTTTTAATGAAATATATTTTTTTTAGTCTTGAAAAATATTTAAAACTATGAGATAAATTTAGGTTAAATTATAGAGTTAGTGTAGAGATTAGTTAGAGAGTTAACTTGTTTTAAGAGCTGTAAAAGTAGAGAAAAAAAAAGTAGGAATTAGAAATTTTATGTAAGAGTAGAGATTGTAATGAAGAACAGAATTTTTGATGAAATTGATGATACAATACACTGTATTTTTTTTACTTCTGAATAGGTGTTTGGTAGTGTTTTCTTTTAGTTGTTTTAATTTGAGTTGTTTTATTTTTTTTAAGAATATTAACCATATACTGTATAGTTTAGAGAAGTGATTTTTAATAAAACTTAGGATAGGTTATATTAAATAACATTTAAATTTAGATTGAATGAATTTTGATAGTAAGGAATAATAAACTTAATTTTAATAGATAAAAAGAAACTTAATGTATTTATTTAAATGTATTGACATTTAATTTTGTTTGATTTTATTAACACTTAACATATTGAATGTTGTTATTTATAAATATTGAAGGTATTTTAAGTCTTTTGGTTTTGGAGACATTTTAGCTTGTTGAGTTAAGATTATTACTTATATCTTTACAGGGTGGTTTTATTTATTGGGAAATATGTTTCTCAGTAATAGATTTTTATTTATGTTACATTTTAAATGGTACTAATTTGTGTAGTGGGTTTTGTTAAATGTAGGATATTGATTAGATTGTTTTATATTTTTTGTGGGCTTGGACAAATATTTATCTATACAGTTAGGCTTTTCTATATTTGAAGTAAGTTTTGATGGGGTTTTTTTTTAAGAGTTATTGATTTAGAATTTTAAGAATATTTGGTGTTTGGAATAAATAAAATCGGGGGTTTTTTGGATACGGTCGAGCTGTATTTTTAGTGTTAGCAAGGACTAGTTTTGGTACGTTATTTTGATTTTTTTTGTTTGCTTACGGGGAGGGTCTCCTGTTAGATGTGGAAGCCTGAGACTGGCACAAGGACTTTTTATCTAATGCTTGATGAGTCTGTTTTATGGGGAGGAGGTGTTATTTTAAGTTTTATAAAATACACTGAGAATTAGTTAAAATCATGGAAGAAACATTATGGTAATTAAAGGGTGCTACGTTTGAAGAGCTATAAATCTTTTTAAATACCTGCTTGATGTAAGGTGAGCTTAATCTCCTTTTTCTGCCCCAGAAAGCATCGGGCACGTCCACATCGATGGCACCACCTCTGCCTACTGCTCCTGCTCCACCCGACCAAAAGCAAGAGCAAAAGTTGGTTGGGCTTTAAGAACTTGCAATAACTTTGAAGCAAAATAAATCCCATTTTCCCCTGTGTTTTTTCCTTTCAGGTGCTGCACTCACCTCTGCGGACACGCACCGAGCTCTCGCTGCAGGAACCCGTCAGGCCTCGGTGGCTGTGAGTTCATGTTCTTCTCCCTGGGGAAGAGGAGAAGAATGTGATTAAATAAGTAAATAAATAAATAAATAAATAATTGCTGAGGAATCGCAGAAATGTTTTCTGGAGCCTTTCCCCTTCGGTGCCCCTGTGCTGTGTGGGACACGGGCAGAGGAGCCTCGGGCTGGAAAGGGGCAGGAGAAAGGCAAAGGGACCCCCCGGTGTCCCCAGGGCACCGTGGGGACAGAACGGACACTGCGCGGGCACGGGGAGGCGAGGAGTGACAGTCTGGGCCAAAATCCCAGCTCACCCCAGGGAAATTAGTGAGGGACATTTTGGAGGGGAAAGCTGAGGTCACGAGTTCACCCAGCCCGGCCACGTTGTGTTTGCACAAAGAGGCACCAGAGGTGAAGGTCAATCCTGAGCCAACCCTGCTCAACCTCTAAGTCCCAGAATAAATCCTACAAGCTGCCCACTGAGGGACTAAAAATACATAAAAGAGAACCAAGAGCATTCCGAGAGCAAACCAGAAGGTTCCTGGGAATCCCGTTGCAGTGATGTCACAGCCTTTTTGACAGAGCTGTAAGATTTTTATTTCAATGCTGCGTTTCTCTCCTGGGATCATTCACTCCGTGGGCTGTGGGGATTTTTCGGGTTTGAACTCCCTCACGGTGGCCCTGACACTGCTCAGGAGCTGGAGGAAGAGCAGAGCCAGTGCTCCTGGCAGGGGCAGGGAGTTTTCCCCCAGAGCAGATCCAGCAGCTGCCCTCCAGCCCGGCCAGGAGGGATCTGCTTTGGCTCCTGCAGGGACAGAACGTGTTCAGGTGCTCCAGGTGACATTCCAGCAGCCTCATCTCCCATCCCTGTTCCTGCCCCTCCTGCTCTCAGCTCCTGCCCCACCAGCTGTGCCAAGGGAATTTGTCCCACCAGCAGCAGGGGAAGGACAAGAGCTCCCACCCTGGCACTTGGATTGTCCCGCTGGGGGATGCTGCCTGCTGGGATTTAGATCATTCCATACATTTGGCTGCTGAAATTTCCCAGCCCAGGGGCTTTAGCACAAAGATTGTTCTTTGTATGGTGCCTGGATTTGGGGTTCAGTATCAGCTTTGCTAGTTCAGATGAATTATACCCACAGCCCCAGGTTCCCTGCTGAATTCCTGCTGGAATAACCTGACAGTGCCTCGTGGAGATTGGAAATTCCCATGCAGAGCTGCCACTTTAGCACCAGCTGTGTCAGGAACCAGCAGAGGTTCCAGGGAAGCTCAGTGGGATCAGGACAAGGACAGGTCTCTATTCCACAGAACTTGCTATTTAAAACCCTCATCCCCCAGCCCCAGGGATGTGTCTGGGGTCACTTGACAGAGTTCCCTGGAATTCAACTGATTTCACTCCCCGGAGCTCAGGCTCCAGTTGATGTTTTAAAGCAGGACAAGGCAGTGGCTGGATGAGCTCCCGGCCTGTGCTGAGGCAGAACATCTCTCCTGCAGAAGCTCAGCTCCTTTCAGAGCCTCGGCAGTGGCCTCTGCATGTCCTTTCCCCTCAGGAAAGGGATGCACATCCCTGCCTGCAGCACATCTCCAGTGGGACCCACCTGTGAGAGTTTTCCATCCCTTCTGCACCTCCAGCTGGCTCCCTGGAAATCTCCAAACATAATTGCACTCCAACCTCTGATTTCAAGGCATCTCCAAGGCTCTTGCTTGGCATTTAGTACCTGTGAAGGAAGATTGCCTTGGCTCAAATGCTGCTGGTGAATGATAGCCTCCGGCTGGAAAAGAGGGAGGAGATTTGGGGTGGCTGGAACATACCTGGCAGCTGTGTGGGAGCTCGGGGAGGTCGGCAACAGGGATTGCCGTCAGAGCCCCTCTGCAAACGGCCCGTGCCTCCATTCCCAGGTAATGCCAGCCGTTCCCTGGGGTCCCTGTCGGCTGTCGCTGTCGGCTGTCCGGGCTGAAGCATCCCTGCGTGCCTGTGGGGAGCAGCCCCTGGCCGAGGAGCCGCGGGCAGCCCTTCAGCCGTGTCCGTGCCAGCGCTGTCCCGTGCGCCGGTGCCCGTGCCGGGACGTGCGCTCGGCACGCTGCGAGCCACGGGCAGGGCACGGCAGCTCCCGCCCCGCAGAGCCAAGGACAGGAGGTGCTCTCTGCCCTTCGGAGCTCCGGCGCCTCCAGCCCCGCACCGGGCACAGCCGGAGCGGGAGCAGCGGCCCCGGCGGAGCGGCCGCTCCCGGCCGCGGCGCCGCAGCCCCGCTCGTCCGGCGGGGCTCCCCCGGGGATGCGGACACGGGACGGGGGAGGCGGGCGCTGCTGCTCGCAGGGGAGCGCGGTGGCCACGGGGCTACCGGGGCGGGGGGGCTCGGCATCCCGCGGGGGCTGCGGGGCGGCTCCGTGTCCGCCCGCGGGGCCGGAGGCGGCGCTGCGGGAGCGGCGGTGCCGATGGGGTCCCGGCCCCGACGCAGCCCCAGCTCCCCGCGGCCACAGCGAGAACGGGACCCGAACCCCGGCGGGACCCGAGCCCCGGGCCGGCCGCAGCTGGAGCGGCGGCGCCCGTCCCGGAGCGGCTCCTCCCGGCCGCGGCGCTGCCGGTCCCGATCCCAGCCCCGATCCCGCCTCGACCCCCCGGCCCCGGCACCCCCTCCCTGCCCGCCGAGGAAGGAGCGGCTCCGCCCGGCTCCCCCAGCAGACACCGGCGGGCCCAGGACCCAAATCCCGATCCCGATCTCAGCTGAGCGCCTCGGATGCCGCGCAGGCCGGGAGCTGCCCCGATCCGATCCCCGCACGGAGCTCCGAGCGCCGGTCCCGCCGCAGTCCGTCCGAGCATCCACACAGAACGCGGGGCGGGCGCGGAGCCGCCGCCATTTACGGGCGGGGGGCGGGGCCGGGGGCGGGGCCAGCACAGGTGCGCGCACAGGTGCGCGGGGCCCCAGCGCGCCTGCGCGGGGCGGGGCCGCGGGTATTTAAACCGCGGGGCGAGCCCGGCGGAGCCATTTGGTGCTGGGCGCTCGGAGCGGGAGGTTGCGGCCGGTCGGGCTCTATATCTCTTTTTCTTTTGCTTTTGTTGCGCGTTTCTTTTCTTTTGTATTTTTTTTTCTCTATGCCTCTCTTATCGACCCTCCCTTCCTCCCCTCCCCCACCCCCTACACCCTCCCCCCCCCCAAACCCCCCCCCCTCCCTCTCCCCCCTAGCCCTCCCCTCCCTCCCTCCCGGGCGGGCCCCCCTACTCTCCTTTCCTTGTCCTCCCTCTCTATTCCCCTACTCACCCCTACGCTACCCTGTTCCTCCATCCTTTCCCTGTTCCTTCTCTCCCCAGCCGGGCTCCCCCGTGCCCCCTCTCCCTGCTCCCCCCCACGCGCTCCCGGTTCCTCCTGCCGCCTTTCCGTGATACCTTTCCCCCTCCACATATTCCGCCTCCTTCCCCAAAGCTGCCTTCAATCTTTCTCTTCCTTCACCCTGCCTTCCCCCAGCCCCCTGCACACCCCGACCTGCCCCCACCTGCCCCCTGTCCCTGTCACCCTCCCCTTGAGCGCCCCCTCTGCTCCCCTGTTCTCGTTCCCCATTCCCCTTTTCCTTCTTTCCTCGCAGCCGCGGGGCTCGGGGCGCCGCAGAATAAAGCCCAGAGGGCCGGAGCCGGCGCCCCCCGCCCT
Source organism: Lonchura striata (assembly GCF_050655825.1). Lineage (NCBI taxonomy): Eukaryota > Metazoa > Chordata > Aves > Passeriformes > Estrildidae > Lonchura > Lonchura striata. Next base: position 727,156 of record NC_140703.1, read on the forward strand.
CGCTGGGGTCCCCACACGGGGCCGGAGCCGCTCTGCGGGTCCCCCCATTGCAGTCTAATACACGGCCCGACACTGCCGGGGTGCGGCTTTCCCGACATCACACTGGGGGTCGGGCTGGGGGTCGGGAGGGGGTCCTGGGGGGAGGAGGGTGGGGGGGTTAGGAAGGGCCCCCTCATTAGGAGGGGGTCCCGGGGGAGGAGGGTGGGGGGGGGGATAGGAAGGGCCCCCTCCGGAGGAGGGGGTCCGGGGGAGGGGGGCCAGGGTGGGCCCCCTCCGGAGGAGGGGGTCCGGGGGAGGGGGGCGGGGTGGAGGGGGGGGCCTTCCCCCCTCCAGCCCCGGCCCCTCCCCGGGACCCCCTCCTCCGGACCGGGGCCCGGGGGGGTTGGGCGGGAGGGGGGGTAGGGGGGGGGGCGGGGGGGGTGGGGGGGTGGGCCGGGGGGGGTGGGGGGGCGGGTGGGGGGGGGGGGGGGCGGGGAGCACAGGGGGGCATGTCACTCTGTGCCGTGAACAGACATTAAAAAAAACAAAACAAATGGCCGGCCGTCCCCCCCCCTCCCCTCCCCCCCCCCACCCACCCCCCCCTCCCACCCCCCCCGCCCTCCCCTCCCCCCCCCCCTCCCCCCCCACCCCCTCCTCCCACCCCCCACCCCCCCCCTCCCACCCCCCACCCCCCCCTCCCACCCCCTCCCCCCCTCCCCAACCCCCCCGGGCCCCGGTCCGGAGGAGGGGGTCCCGGGGAGGGGCCGGGGCTGGAGGGGGGAAGGCCCCCCCCTCCACCCCGCCCCCCTCCCCCGGACCCCCTCCTCCGGAGGGGGCCCTTCCTATCCCCCCCCCCCACCCTCCTCCCCCGGGACCCCCTCCTAATGAGGGGGCCCTTCCTAACCCCCCCACCCTCCTCCCCCCAGGACCCCCTCCCGACCCCCAGCCCGACCCCCAGTGTGATGTCGGGAAAGCCGCACCCCGGCAGTGTCGGGCCGTGTATTGGACTGCAATGGGGGGACCCGCAGAGCGGCTCCGGCCCCGTGTGGGGACCCCAGCGAGGGCGGGGGGCGCCGGCTCCGGCCCTCTGGGCTTTATTCTGCGGCGCCCCGAGCCCCGCGGCTGCGAGGAAAGAAGGAAAAAGGGACGGGAAGAGAGGAGGCAGAGCGGGGCATGCGGGAAGGTGGGGAGGGAGGTCGGGCTGCGGAGGAAAGCGGGCGGGGAAGGGAAAGGCCGGCAGGGGGAAAGAGGGACGGGACAAAGGAGGGAGAGAGGGGGAATGGAACGGAGCAGCGGGGCAGGGACAGGTGAGGGACGAGTGGGGGGCGTCGCGTTTGGGGGAGGAGGGAGAGTGGGTTTAGGGGATAAAAAACAGAAATATGGAGAAAACGAAGGAAGGGTAGATGGTGGGACGGGAGGCCGAAATGGGACGAGAAGGAAAAGGAGGAAGACAAAGAAGGGGAATAGGAGCAGAAGGAAGGAAGAGTAGAAGGGGGCACAAAAGGGGAGCGAAAGCAGTCGGCTTTGGGGAGGACAGGAAAACGGGGGAAAGGCAGGGAAAGAAGGGGAATGGGAGCAGGAGGAAGGAAGAGTAAACGGGGGGAAGGAGAGACGGGCGAAGCTGCGGAGCCCGCACAGAACCCACCACCCGCACCGCGCTCCGAGTGAGCAAATGGCGGCTGCAGCGATTCCCGGCACTTAAATAACCTCGGCCCCACCCCACGCAGGTGCCCCGCGGTCCCGCGCACCTGAGCCAGCGCCGGCCCCGCCCCTGAGGCTCCGGCCCGGCCCCGCCCCTGAGGCTCCGGCCCGCCCGGGATGGAGGCGGGGCCATCGCTCCCGGCCCGCCGGGATGGGCCCGGGGCTGCCGCTTCGGCTCCCGGCGGTGCCGCCTCTGCCCCGGCGGGCGGGTCGGGGTCTCTCTCGGGCCGGAGCACCGGGGCGGCGCCGGGGCCGAGCCGGCGGCGGCGGCGATTTCCCGGGGCTGACCGAGACCGGCCGGGGCGCGGGGACCCCCGTGCCGCCCCAGCACCCCCAAACCCCGCCGCTCCCCGCCGTGACAGGGAATTTTCTTTTTCCCGGTGCAGGCCGAGACATTTCTGTGAGAAAACTCAGAACTCAGGGGTACGGGGTCTGAGGGGAGAGAAGAGATTCTGGTATAAATCCAAAACGCGTTGTGAAAAACAACATGGAACGGCTCATTTGCTCTCCCAGCCCGGTTTCTGTGTGACCGTCTGTGATTCCAGCTGCTCCGCTGGCACTGGCAGCCTGCGGGGCTCTAAGGACTTGCCAAGTGCCCAGCACGACAGAAAAGAACGGGAGAACTCCCCGGCTCTGGCAGCGGAGCCTCTCGGCAGTGTCCCGAAAGCCCCGCAGTGCCAGCATCTCTGCATGGAAGCTGAGGGGCTCCAGCGCAGCCCCTCTGCAGCGTTCCTCTGCAGCTGGCACTGCCCAGCGCCCCTGACCAGGGTTTGGGGTCCCTGCACAGCCCCCGGCGCAGCCCCCTGGCTTCTTCCAGCTCCCTTCAGCCAGGATGATTTTCTCGGGGGTAGGAGCACCCAAAGCCAGCGGAACTGGCCTCAGCCACTTTCCGTGGGATCTCTCCTCTTCCTTCCTCACCAAATTCCCACTGTCAAAACCCAGCTTGAGGCACAGATCCCCATCCCCTCAATCTCTCCAAGGAATTGGGCTCGGATTTCCCAATCCAGCAGGGCAGAAATGCTCTTGTCCTTACTGTACATCCTAATTGCAGTAATGGCTCAAGAAATAATTGAAAGAAATTAAAGGAATGAAGAGAAATTAAATAAGAGCTGCCAGCTCCAACTAAGGGATGTTCAAACCCCTTACCAACAATTTGCTTTAATTAACCGACTCAAACAAAGTAATTAACACCACATTGATACAGTATGATTCTTTTTAATCGAGTTATAGATAAATCTTGCAGAATGTAAAAACCTTTGTAAATCCAGAAACTCTTTCAAGAGAGAGACAGGGCACAGCTGCAGAGAGTCTTGGGGAGTTCAGGGGAAAAACCCCAAAGTTTTCAGTGTTTAGCATCTCCCACCCTGTCGTCACTGACAGCAAACACGGCTTCAGCCTCAGGAAAACACGGAGAGTCAGGGATTTTACAGATCCTGGTCTCACCTCAGCCTCTCAGCAGGTACAGTCTGCAGGGAGAGGGAAGAAAAAGGGTCAGAATGGACAGCCTACTTCCAGAAAATCATCACCATTCATAAAGCACTAAGCAGAGCTGTAAGAACTTCCCCAAAGGTTCATTTCCCTGCGGACTGAGGGCTCTCAGTTGAAGCACAGGCTGGACCTGCCAGGGACAGACTCCAGGAACCCCAGAAGTAAAAGCCACTGGGCCAATTCCATAAAACATTCCAAAATCAGGCTCCTAGGATGTGACCATCTCCTCTCTCACCTGGAGGTGGAAGCACAAGGAATGATCTTCCCTCCTGTGGGTTTTCTGGGATCTGCAGTGAACCGCAGGGGGAAGAAAACAAAGCCTGAATGTTTCGCACGACTGGAACAGAAAAGTGGGGAAAAGGGAGGCAGGGGCACTGCTGGGGTGATAACTGGGATCCAGCCTCTCCACACCAATGGAAGCAGAGACTGAGTGACAGAGCCTTTGGGACCACTTTGCTGGGATTCATAGGAAAATGGGTGAGTTTTATTTTGGCAGTAAAGCCAAGCTGCTTCTCACCTCATCAGCCGGGTACAGCAGCAGCACCCGCAGGAACCTGGCCAGGTGGCTCTGCCTGGCAGAGGGCTCCCCACTTCCTGGGCATTGTGTGCTACGGGGCTGTGCCACTGGCCATTAAAACAGTTCCCACCTGGCCCTTCACAAAGGCAAGGTGCTTTTTCCATACAGCAAATGGTTTTTGAATTAAGAAGGTAACACTGGTAATACTCAACTGGAGAAGAAAAAAGTGAGAGCTGTAAAATTTTCCTACGCCAGGCAAAAAAGAAAGCCAAATTAAAACCAAAACAAAAACTAACATAACAATGAAAAAAACAAACCATATCAAGCATGCTTCAAGAGAGTTTAAATCTGAATGAAGTAACTTACTTAGAAGCTTGAAAAGCTGCAATGCTGCAAAAATCTAATGCTGCAAAAAAAAAGGTGCCTTCCCATCCAAACCCATCTGGAATTCCACAATTCTGTGAACAGCTCCGGGCAGAAGGACTAGATTTCCATTGTGGTTCGAAAATGCTGCTGCAAGAACACGAAGAGAGATTTCATATACTGTTAAAGTGGCACAACCACATCAAAAATTACGTTTGGAGGTAAAGTGGCAACTCTGCAATTCCAGCTTCTGATACCAAGGACACACGGAGGGCTGAAACCTGGAGGTCCTTACATGACAGGATTTCTAGATTTCTAGAGTTACCCATCCCCAGTTTGCTGCTTAGGGTTAGAAAAGGTGGAATTCTGTTCTTAAGGGGTTACCACGTACCATCAATGTGAGAGACGGGGATGCTGATGTTTGATCAGAGTCCTGGAGCAGCCTGGAGCACGCTGGCTTCCCGAACCAGGTCTGCTGCCTTGTCCGTGTAGGGGTAGGGCTTTGTCCTCAGCCTCAGCAGGATCTGTCAGCAAAGGTGGAGAGAAAAGTAGAGTGCACCGGCTCCCAAGTGTGGGGGAACCATGTGCTGCTAAGGAAGACCACATGCTGAAAGTGGTTGGAAGCCGGGTGGGTTTTGGGAGGACAAATTCCATATTACTTCTGCAGGATTCTGTCTACAGTTCCTGCTCTACAAACCAAATACATCAAACGACAACAACAAACAAACAAAAAACCACCACATTAAATCAACAACAACAAAATAATTACTCCTACCTCAATAACCCCATACTGCCCCAAACCATTCCAAGGAGGGCGGCAGGAGGGGCTGGCAAAGGCAGGGCCCCGCCGGGCCCCCCTCGCCGCTGCCATCCTTCTCCAGCGCCGCCGCTGAGCCGCCTTCAGCCCAAAACCCACCCAAAAATACCCCAAAATCGTCCTAAATGCCCCCAAAAAACCCACCCAAAACTACCCAAACCCTCCTAAAAATATCCAAAAAACTCACCATAAAATGCCTCAAAACCAACCCAAAACCGTCCCAAAAATATCCCAAAAAATCCACCCAAAAATACCCTAAAACCCACCAAAGAATACCCCAAAGCCCTCCCGAGAATACCCGAAAACCCTGCCCATAAACACCCTGAAACCCCAAATTAACCACTCTGAACCCCAAAATATCCCTGAGCTCCCCATACCCCAAAATTTCCTTCCCCAACCCAAAAATTCCCCCCCGACCCCCAAAATTCACTTCTGGGTCTCGTCCTCGGGGGCCGGCGGCTGCCGGGGCCCCCCCAGGCCCGCGGGCGGCGCCCCCAAACCCGGGGGGAGTTCGGGGTCCGAGTCGGGGTCGTCCTCATGAGCCACCAGCCTGGGGACCCAAAAACCGGGGGGAACCCCGAATCGGGGGGGGACCCAAAATTGGAGGGGGTCCTGGGGGGTTCTGGAAGGTTTTTGGGGCATCCCAGGAGGACTTTTGGGGTCTCAGGGGGTTTTGGGGGTCCCAGGAGGAATTTCAGGGGTCCTAAAGGGAAATTTGGAGGTCACAGGGGGAGTTTTGGGGTCCCAAAGAGAATTTTGGGCGTCCCAGGGAGGGTTTTGGAGTCCTGGGGAGAATTTTGGAGGTTTCAGGGGGTTTTTGGGAGGAATTTTGGGGGTCCTGGGGGGAGGGTTGGGGTCCTGAAGGGAATTTTGGGGGTCTCAGGGGGTTTTTGAGGGTCCCAGGGGGATTTTTGGGGCTTCTGAAGGGAATTTTTGGGTTCCCGAGGCTGTTTTTGGCGGTCCCGGGGCTGTTTTTGGGGGATCCCGCCGGGTATTTTTGGGGGTCCCGGGAGTGTTCTTGGGGTCCCCCCTCACCAGTCCATGGCCGGCTCCACTCCCCGGTTCCCGGTCAGCGCCAGCGCCTTCGCCCTGCGGGACCGGGGGGCTCCCGGTTATTTTTGGGGGGTCCCAGAGGGTTCTGAGGGGTTCCCGGGGGGTTTTTTGGGGGTCCCGGTGGAGTTTTGGGGGTCCCGGGGGCTCCGGGGCCTGTCCGTGTGTCCCGCCCCCCCCCAATCCCATTCCCGGTGCCGGGTCCCCTCCGGCTGCTCCCGCCCGCCCTCCCCCGCTGTCCCCCCGGTGCCGCCGCCCTCAGCGCGCCGGGCCCCGAATCCCACCTCCAGCAGCGCCTCCAGAGCCGCCCGAGCCCGGTCCCACCGCCCGCCGCCATCACGGCGGCGCCGGGCTCCCGACACGTGGGGGACGGCGGCCGGCGAGGGACAGAAAGGCACAAAGCGTTCCGGTACGGACGGCGGCCGGAACGGGACAGAAAGCCTCCCTCGCCGCTGCCATCCTAATCCGGCGCCGCCGCGGAGCCGCCTCCAGCCCTCCCCTCACTCACAGACACCGCCGCGCTCGCCGCTCGCTGCCGCCCCTCGCCCCTCCCGCCGGTTTTGCCGGGCGCTGGCTGGGGGGGCTGCAGTACCGCCCTGTGCCCACAAGGCGGCAGCACTTTTCAAGCGAGTCCGCGCCAAGCCACTCGCAAGAGGGAGGCCGCGGGCGGCCGGGCTGCAGTACCGCCCTTTGTCCACAAGGCGGCAGCACTTTTCAAGCGAGTCCGCGCCAAGCCACTCCCAAGAGGGCGGCCGTGGGTGGTGGGGCCACAGTACCGCCCTGTGTTCACAAGGCGGCAGCACTTTTCAAGCGAGTCTGCGCCAAGCCACTCCCAAGAGGGCGGCCGTGGGTGGTGGGGCCACAGTACCGCCCTGTGTTCACAAGGCGGCAGCACTTTTCAAGCGAGTCTGCGCCAAGCCACTCGCAAGAGGGCGGCCGTGGGTGGCGGGGCTGCAGTACCGCCCTGTGCCCACAAAGCGGCAGCACTTTTCAAGCGAGTCCGCGCCAAGCCGCTCCCAAGAGGGCGGCCGGGCTGCAGTACCGCCCTTTGTCCACAAGGCGGCAGCACTATTCCAAGCGAGTCCGTGCCTAGCCGCTCCCAAGAAGGCAGCCGGGCTGCAGTACCGCCCTGTGCCCACAAGGCGGCAGCACTTTTCAAGCGAGTCCGCGCCAAGCCACTCGCAAGAGGGAGGCCGCGGGCGGCCGGGCTGCAGTACCGCCCTTTGTCCACAAGGCGGCAGCACTTTTCAAGCGAGTCCGCGCCAAGCCACTCCCAAGAGGGCGGCCGTGGGTGGTGGGGCCACAGTACCGCCCTGTGTTCACAAGGCGGCAGCACTTTTCAAGCGAGTCTGCGCCAAGCCACTCGCAAGAGGGCGGCCGTGGGTGGCGGGGCTGCAGTACCGCCCTGTGCCCACAAAGCGGCAGCACTTTTCAAGCGAGTCCGCGCCAAGCCGCTCCCAAGAGGGCGGCCGGGCTGCAGTACCGCCCTTTGTCCACAAGGCGGCAGCACTTTTCAAGCGAGTCCGTGCCTAGCCGCTCCCAAGAAGGCAGCCGGGCTGCAGTACCGCCCTGTGCCCACAAGGCGGCAGCACTTTTCAAGCGAGTCCGCGCCAAGCCACTCGGTGGTTTTGCCGGGCACTGGCTGGGGGGCTGCAGTACCGCTCTCTGCCCACACGGCGGCAGCACCGCGCCGTCCCCGCCGGCACGGCCTCGGCAGCGAACGCCCCAAAGCGTCCGCGCGGGAAAGAACGGAACAAAAAGCCTGCCTGCGACCCGACAGGAACCGAAAGAAAAAAGCTTTCCTCCTAAACTGCATTTCAATATGCTTTATTTTTCTATTTTTCATATTTATATTCACATTCGGATTTGTAATGGATATTGATGGAAAATTATATTTTCATAATTTCTTACATTTATTCCTATTATATTTTATTTCAGATTTTTATACGTATCTTAATAGGTATCAGTAGAAGTCAGGGGAGGGTGTGTGGCTGGGGGCGGGGCCAGGGGAGGGGGTAAGGACGGGGTGGGGGTTAGGGGGAGGGGGTCAGCATTGGGGGCGTGGTTAGGGGCGGGGTCAGGGTGTGGGGGAGGGGGTGGAGGGTGGGTCAGGGAAGGGGTTAGGGTAGAGGGAGGATTCAGGGTGGGGGTGTGGCTACCAGACAGACCCCTCCCCTACCCAAAAAGATTGTCAGGCGCAGCAGTAGAAAATTTGATGCTACCAGGGAGTAAAAATTTTTATTTTTACTTTGATGCTCCCAGGGAGTAGAAATTTTTATTTTTAAAGTTGTTTTCTTTTTTTACTTCCTCGGAGCACAGTATTTTCTACTCCTGCTTTTTTATTCTAAGTACAGAAAGGAAAAAAAAGAGAGAAAGAGAAGGAGACAGTGAGAAGAAGAGGAGAGAGTGATAAGGAGAGAGAGAGGGAGAAGAAGAAAAGGAGAGAGCAGGAAGAGGAGAGAGTAAGGAAAAAGAGAGATGAGGAAGACAAGAGAGTGAGAAGAAAAAGAGGAGAGAGGAGGAAGAGGAGTGAGAAGAAAGGGAGAGAGATGAAGAAGAGTGTGAGAAGGACAGGAGAGAGCAAGAAGAAGAGGAAAGCGTGAGAGGAAGAAGAGAGTGTGAGAAGGAAAGGAGAGTGACAAGAGGAAGAGAGAGGAGGAAGAGGAGTAAGTGAGAGGAAGAAGAGGAGAGAGGAGGAAGATGAGAGAGAGGAGAGAGTGAGAAGGAGAGAGTGAGATGAAGAGGAGAGAGTGAGAAGTGGAGAGAGTGGGAGGAAGAAGTGAGAAGTAGAAGAAAGGAGGAAGAAGAGAGAGGAGGAAGAGGAGAAAGTGAGAGGAAGAAGAGGAGACGGAGAGGAGGAAGAGGAGAGAGAAGAAGAATAGGAGAGAGGAGGAAGAGCAGCGAGTGCGAAGGAGGAGAGAAGAGGAAGAGGAAAGAGAGAGAAGGAAAGGAGAGAGTGAGATGAAGAGAGTGTGAGAAGAAGAGGACAGAGTGAGAAGAGAGAGTGAGAAGAAGAGGAGAGAGGAGAAAGAGGAGAGAGGAGAAAGAGGAGAGAGTGAGAAGAAAAGGAGAGATGAAGAGAGTGTGAGAAGAAGAAGAGAGGAGAGAGTGACAAGAGGAAGAGAGGAGGAAGAGGAGTGAGAGGAAGAAAAGGAGAGAGAGAGGAGGAAGATAAGAGAGAGAAGGAGAGTGAGAAGAAGAGGAGAGAGGAGGAAGAGGAGAGAGAAGGAAGAGGAGAGAGGAGGAAGAGGAGAGAGGAGAGAGGAGGAAGAGGAGAGAGGAGGAGAAAAGGAGAGAGATGAAGAAGAGAGTGTGAGAAGAGGAGAGCGTGAGAAGAAGAAAAGAGAGTGAGAACAAGAAGAGGAGAGGAAGAGGAGAAAGTGAGAAAAGGAGAGAGGAGGAAGAGGAGCAAGTGAGAAGGAGAGAGTGAGATGAAAAGGAGAGTGTGAGAAGAAGAGAGAGTGAGATGAAGAAGAGGAGAGTGAGAGGAGAGAGTAAGATGAAGAGGAGAGAGTCAGAGGAAGAAGAAAGAGGAGGAAGAAGAGAAAGTGAGAAGAAGAGGAGAGGAAAAGGAGAGAGAGAGGAGGAAAAGGAGAGAGAGAAGAAAAGGAGAGGTGAGAAGTGGAGAGAGTGAGGAAGAAGAAGAGAGAGGAAGAAGAGGAGAAAGTGAGGAGAAAGGAGGAAGAGGACAGAGTGAGAAGAAAAGGAGAGAGTGAGATGAAGAAGAGGAGAGGGTGAGAAGAATAAGAGGAGAGAGTGAGAGGAAGAAGAGGAGAGAGGAGGAAGAGGAGAGAGTGAGGAGAAAAGGAGAGAGAGATGAAGAGAGTGTGAGAAGAGGAGAGAGTGTGAGGAGAGAGTGTGAGAAGAGGACAGAGTGAGAAGAAGAGAGAACTAGAAGAGGAGAGAGGAAGAAGAGGAGAGGAGGAAGAGGAGAAAGTGAGGAGAGAGGAGGAAGAGGAGCGAGTGAGAAGGAGAGAGTGAGATGAAGAAAAGGAGAGTGTGAGAAGAAGAGGAGAGTGAAAGGAGAGAGTAAGAAGAAGAGGAGAGTGTCAGAGGAAGAAGAAAGAGGAGGAAGAGGAGAAAGTGAGAAGAGGAGAGGAGGAAGAGGAGTGAGAAGAAAAGGAGAGAGCGAGAAGAAGAGGAGAGAGAGTGAGAAGAAGAGGAGAGAGGAGGAAGAGGAGTGAGGAGAGAGGAGGAAGAGGAGTGAGGAGAGAGGAGGAAGAGGAGTGAGAAGAAGAGGAGAGAGCGAGGAGAAGACGAGGATAGTGAGAGGAAGAAGAAGAGAGAAGAAGAGAGCAAGAAGAAAGAGTGAGAAGAAGAAAAGGAAGAGAGTAAGAAGAAAACAGAGCAAGAAAAATAAAAGAGAGATAAAAAGAAAAACTAAAAAAGTCAGATTGGAAAGAGAAAGGCAAAAGAAAGGAGGGGTAAGGAGAAAAAGAGTGAAAGACAAACAGAAAAGGAAGCACTTGAAATGAAAGAGAAAAGCAAATAGAGAGACAAGAAAAAGAAGAAATAGAGCTGAAAACCTACAGGAAAACAAATGGAGAGACTGAACACAAGGTAGGGTTCAAGAGAGAAAGAAATAGAGAGTTAGACAAAAAAGTTAAAGTTGGACAGAAAAGGAAAAAGGGTCAGAGACAAAGACAATGATAGCAAGTGTTAGAAAGACAAAGGCTGACAAAGAAAAAAAAAAGAAGAAAACATAGTGAAACCTAGATTGAAAGAGACAGACAAAGAGACATGGGGAAATACATGTAGAGGAATGGAAGAAAATAGGGTGAGAAGGAAATAGGGTTAGAGAAACATAGAGATGTGTTAGAAATGGAAACAAAGGAAAACACAGGCAGAGACAAAGAGTTACACATGGAAGGATAAAGTGAGGAATAGACTAAAGAGGAAAGTAAGAGGCAAAGGGAGAAAAAGGGTGAAAATGATAGGACTCAACCACACCAAAGAAAGACAGGAGATGAATGGTGGGCAGGGCAGAGGGTAAGAGGCATCATTATTAGGGCTGATTAATCTTTATTCCCTTAAACTTCAGCAATACACAGGGAAACAATGCATACAAATGCAAGTACAGAGACAAATACAACAAAGAATACATCATACCTAGGCACAAAAGTACAAGTCCAATTTACATACAGCAAAATACATCAAAAGATAGGAACAACTGCAAAGACAGAACAATATAATGTACTACAAGCCAAATACATATTGACACAATATAACCGTGTCTCCATTTCAGAAAAGTCCACAACGCTTTTATTGTTATGACGCACCCGGAACAAAAACGGCGCAAAACGCTCCGCCGACGTGCACGCCCCCTTCGCGTTACGCACAAACTCACATTCACGGCAACTCGCTCCGGAGACTCCCAAAAAATCCTCCTGCCTGATGAAAACCCCCCCTGAAAGGCAAAGGCCATACACACAAGGTTGTATCTGCTCCACACACACACACAGCTGCAGACACAAGCACACACAAACTCTCACAGACAGACACAGACAGTCACACTCTCACACATTCTTCTGCTGACACGCTGGCTGCCACCCTTACGTGAAACGCTGCACTGAAGAATATGCTTAAACGCTTCTTCTGACCGCAGGACCTCCATGTCAAATGGTAGATTCCAGGAAATTCTGTAGGGACCCGGGGACCTACGAGACAAGGGGAGGCGGTCAGTGACTGACTATCTGAGAGCTAGGAGCTATACCAACTCTGGGCCCATCAGTGTTGTACCCCAAACCCCGTAGAGAACAGATGAACGGCAAAGCTTTATAACTGCTCTACCTGAGCGTGACTACTTGCCCGGGCAAGGCAGCTCCGATCATAATTGCCACAACAGAGGTGCATACAACATAAGCCAACGTAGGTACATACAGTATAAGCACAAACAACATAAGGCAATGTAGGTACATACAGTATAAGCACAAACAACATAAGCCAACGTAGGTACGTACAGTATAAGCACAAACAACATAAGCCAACATAGGTACGTACAGTATAAGCACAAACAACATAAGCCAACGTAGGTACATACAGTGTAAGCACAAACAATATAAGCTAACATAGGTAGGCGCAACATACGCACATACAATAGAAGCAGACACAGGTAGGTGCATCATAAGTGCATACAACGTAAGCTGACAGAGATACAAGATAAGTGAGGACTTGATATAATTCTCCAGAAGACTAATTTTTGAGCCCTATATCCTTTGAGAAGGCAGATGCTACGGAACTACTGTGGTCAGGTGATGAGGGGCTAATAAGCTCCGTACGGAAGTCCATGAGAAGGGCTACCAAAACTGAGAATGAAGATGGATGAGAACATCTCGTGTACATCGTCCGGACCCAAAAAGTGAATATGTAAAAATGCCAGAATAATTGATATCCGGGAAGGTACGTGAGCAAAATATGGCCAATACGGCACAAAATGATGTTGCTAAAGCATGGAGATGTAACAAAGGCCTATGACACAGACAACGTGACACGGACACAGACAACGTGACACGGACACAAGTGGAAACTGCCTGGCAATTTCACCTTATGGACCCAAGATTCCTAGCCCAAGATGAGCCATGGGCTGATGATGCCAAAGAAAAGAAAGCCCTAGGGCAGTAGCACTTGATGATGACATGCAACTCCTTTCAAGATGTTAGTGCCAAAGCACTTAAGAGGAAGCCTAAGAAGCTCAGTAGGCCTAGAGAAGGAAGAAATGACTACAGGGTGACTGTAGCTATAGCTCCAGACATGAAGGCGGGCTCCTATGGTGAAAAGATCCACGACAACGTCAAGAGTCAAAGAAGGCCGCCGATGCGAACGTCACGAGAACCAGAGAGGGATCGGAACTGCCCTGCCCAGCGAAGACTCTGGGGGGGCTGAGGAGAAACCCTCTCCCTTTGCTCCCGAGGGGCCCGTCCCACTATGGGCCTATTCTCCAAGCTAACATCAAATAGCCTCCTGTGATAGTAAAGGTTTTCCCCCCATCTCCCACCTACTGGCCCCAGCACTTGGCTTTTGCAAGACAACCGGATGGAATCCAATGTCAGTTGGATGTGGACGGCGAGACGTTCTCTGCATCAGCTTCGGTGCTGCTGTTTCCAAACTTCAGCTACGCTCCTCCTCAGGGTACCTAAGACAAAACAGAAAATGCAACTAGTGCCCACGAAAAGAGGAATCCCCGAAACTCCGACACACCGCTGCCCCGGCTCACCTGAAGTCTCAATTTGACTCCACAAGCTGCCTGGAGGATACCTGAAAAACAAAAAGGTACACACTTAGCATGCTGCTGCATAAGGGTCACCTGTGAGTCACTGTGCCAAAATGCCAACTCACCCGCTCGCCTCTGTTCCTTCACACAGCTAGGGCAGCGACAGCACCTGCAAAAAAACAAAGCAAAACAACCCACACTGAGATACTGTGAAAACAACATCCCCCTGACCTGAAAAGCACACCCACCCAGACCTTACGCTTGCACCCACCTGGCCTTGGACATCCAGACATCCGGACCAGAGACATCTTGCAAGATGACTGCCTAAAATAAAACAAAGTAACCAAGAGTGGATGCTTACAATTGCACCAAAACCTGAAACCTGAGCAAGAACAACTCCTTCTGTCCACTGCTCACCTGGCACACAGGGCCTTGACTGCTGCTATCTGCCTGGACCTCCTAAAAATAAAGGCAAAGAACACTGCTGTAACATGGTCACTATTTAGGCTTCCCCTGAAAATGCAAACAATGACTGACCCGATCATGGGAAAACCCTCACCCAGGACTGGGGCTCTCTGCCACTGATCTGAACTGTCTGCATCTGAAAGGAAGTTAGGACTAGTGTCAAATGGCTGCAGGACAACTTAACAGCACCAAACATGTTATGTCAATCTCCTGATACAATCTAGAGCCCAACTACACCCTGCAAATTACAAATTTCAAGTCCCCAGGACTTGTGCTATTACAGGCTATGCAGCAGGGCAGAGCAGCTGTGGGACAAATACGTGCAGACACCCGTGACACAGGACAGGGAGAGAGAGCTTTTGAGGAGAAGAAAGGACCGAGAGACCCAAAGAACACAGAGTGCACCAGAGACAAGTGACAGGACACACACCAGAACTGCTCTGCCCTGAGCACCTCAGCACTGTGATCAAAACAGACACTTTCCCTTTAGCTGGTCTAAGGGGACACTTCTTGCACATCCCTGCCCCCAAAGCTGATTCAAAAGGCCCTCCCAGCACCCCACTTTCACCCCCTCTGTGGGCCTTAGCCCTCCACTTATCTCTCTGGCATCTGGGGATGAGAATCCACGTCGCGTGGCAATGGAGGCTGCCTCGCCTGCGGGGAATGTCCTATGGTCACCGGGCTGTGGTCCCGTGCTCAGCTACAATCGAGAACACCAAACATCACTGCACGATCTCAGCTGCACAGCAGCCACAACCCAGCAATTCTGCTGCTCACCATTATTCTCCTGAGAACGCCGGGCAAATAATCCACTTTGCTGTGTTGTGCCAAAAACACGCCCGGCCCTTAACAGGGAGAGACCCTGTCAGGCACCGCCTCAGAGAAGAACCGAGCTGTACTGGGGGGACACACCCAGCCAACGTGTACAAGTTAAACAGAATTTTCTCTCAGAACTGGGACTTTCAGCACCCCCCAGGTGCTACTCGACTGCCACAGACACACAGAGGGCTTCGTGAGGCGCTCTGGGGTTGGCCAGTCCTGCTCCAAGCTCTGCTGATGCCTCTGTGGTTTTAACGCTGTCCTCAAGGAGGTGGTAGAACCTCACAGTATTTGCCCCTGGAGCTTAATTTCTGAAGTTTTCTTTGGGAAACACATCCACTTGCTACTTAACAATGCAGTCCCCTCTCCTGCTCTCGGGAAGAGCTGCCCACAGGCATGGGAACCACCTCTCCTCTCCTCTGCCCTTAAAACACTGTGTTACTGAGGCCAACTACTTCCAGACCAAGACTGTCCATGCAGGGACAGTGTCTCTTCTCTTTAGGGTCAGGGAAAAAGGGCAGAAGCACCCACAGAGATTCACTGCCCCTCTTGAGCACAAAGCACCGTGAATCTGCACCTCCTTCTGCTTGCAGGGAAGATAATAAAATATATTTTATTTAATATTATATTATATTTAATATTAATTATAGTTAATATTATAATAAAGATAATATAAAATATAATAGGGAGCCCTACAAACTGACATCAGGAACCTGGACTGGTGAGTTTTCTTTCCCAGGGAAAATGGCCTGTGATTGTGCCCAGAGCTCCTTGGGTCTTAGGGTGAGGCTGACTGGAAATAATCCGAATATTAAAGGATATATTCAGACCCCAGCTGCCCCCCCCCCAAACTTGTGCTTTTCTGACAGTGCCAAGGGAGCCCTTCAAACTGACGCCAGGAACCTGGGCTGCTGAATTTGCTTTCACCAAGTAGATATCCCTCATTTATTCACAGGGCCCTGCAATGCCCCTGGGTTGTCAGGTCCTAAATTTCCTTTTGCCTCCTCAATGTCAAAACAGCGCAGGATTTCTCCCAGTCCAAATCTCCCATCCCCAAGTACTCAGGGTTTTTTATTTCTTACCAAATACCTGTTGCAAACTGACAGTACAAAGCTTGGGGCTTGATATTTTCTGTGCTGGATTTCACCTCAAGAAATCTGCCACCATAAAACCCTAACCACAACCACTTCGCTTTGCTCACAAATCACAACCTTCAGACCAGCATTATGGCACCTTACCCACTGGCCCTCCACTGGCACCTTCCCAAAGCATTCCAGTACATTCCAGTAGTACTCTGCATTTTCAGTGGGCATTCTGTCAGACCCACATCCTGACACTAAAAATGCACCAAGGAATTCTACAATAGCCATTAGGAAGGCATAACAATTCTCTAAAAGTCACCAGAGAAAGCCTTCAAAATTCCCCTAAATATTCCTAATAGCCCTGCAAAAAAAAAACAAACACTCAAGGAAGCCTGCTCAGCCTCCAAACCCCTTCCTGTTGCTCTCTAGCCCACAGATGTCATCCCTACCTTTTAGCAGCGGGTCCTGTTGTCCTCTGAGGGTTCCGGCGTTGTCCTGGTGCGAGGGTCGCTGCCCTGTCCCACTGGGAGGCTTCCGGTGTGGTCTCGCTGTCAGGCTTGCTGTGCTGTGCTGCTGTTGTTGGGGCTGAAAAGGGAAAAGGCTGCTTAGGGTGAGGTACGGGTGGCGTGAGGGGTGCCGTACCTGTACCCTAACTTGCCTCCTAAGCTGTACCCTGTAGCCCTGATCTCCACTGGACTGTCCAGCCCTCAAGGCCTCACCCTTTACCCCTGACCCCTCCCTCTGCCCCCCAGCCCTCAGGCTCTGGCTGTCACCCTCAAGCCCCCTCTCAGCTGCCCCTCAGCTCCTGTGTGCCACCCTTAATCCCTCTCCTCTGCCCCTCAGCCCCCAGCTTCTCTGTGTCACCCTCCAGCTGCCCCTGCCCCCCTCAGCATCTCTCTGTGTCACCCACTGTCCCCTCCCCTGTTCCCCCCTCAGCTCCCAGCCTCCGTCACCCTCAAGGCCCCACAGTGCCCCTCAAGCTGCCCCTCAGCCTCTATGCCATGAAAAGACCCTAAAACCCCATAAAAATGCCCTAAAAAAACCCCACATCTTCAAAATGCCTTAAAACGCCCACAAAAACATAAAAATAGCCTCAGAACGCCCTTAAAATACAATAAAAATACCCTACTTTAAGACACCCCTAAAAGCCCCCAAAGAAGCTTTTAAAAAAAAAAATCCCTACATATTCCTAAGAGCTCTTAGAACAGCTCCATAATCCTTAAAACACATCGATAAGACCCTAAAAACCACCGCAGCGAGGGAGGCTGGAAGATGCGAAGCCGCGCTCCCGGCCCCGGGCGCAGCGCGGCTCCGGCAGGAAAGCGGCTCCTCCGGCAGGCAGAGGCGGCGCCGCGCCGGCAGACCCCCGCCCGCTGCCCCCGGCCCGGCGGGGCCGGCACCGGGCCCGGGGGGCCCCGGCGGCGCCCGAGCCCCGCGCCCGGAGCGGACGGAGCGGCGGCACCGGCCGGCACCGGCCCCGGCCGCCCTCGGCCCGCGGAGCCGCCTCCAGCCCTCCCCTCACTCACAGACACCGCCCCGCTCGCCGCTCGCTCCCGCCCCTCGCCCCTCCCGCCGCTTCGGCCGGGCTCCGGCTGGGGGGCTGCAGTACCGCCCCGTGCCCACAAGGCGGCAGCACTTGTCCAGAGGGTCCGCGACACGATGGCGGCCCGTGGGGACCTTGACGGAGAGAGGCGTTTTTCGCCCATGCCTGTCGGCTCCCGCCAAAAACCCGCACGCTCGCGGTGCTGCTGACCCCACAGCCCGTGTGCACGACACCCGAAACTCCGCGGAAAATCCCGTCGGGGGGCGCCGGCGTTGCGCGCAATTCAGGCAGTGTAAAAAACAGACACGGGTCCTCGAGTTTCAACGTCCTCGTTTTCGCGCCCTCTCGAGAAGGTCAAGCGAGGCCGCGCCACGCCACTCCCAAGATGGCGGCCGCGGGCGGCGGGCTGCAGTACCGCTCTCTGCCCACACGGCGGCAGCACCGCGCCGTCCCCGCCGGCACGGCCTCGGCAGCGAACGCCCCAAAGCGTCCGCGCGGGAAAGAACGGAACAAAAAGCCTGCCTGCGACCCGACAGGAACCGAAAGAAAAAAGCTTT
This sequence comes from Lonchura striata, assembly GCF_050655825.1. Classification (NCBI taxonomy): domain Eukaryota; kingdom Metazoa; phylum Chordata; class Aves; order Passeriformes; family Estrildidae; genus Lonchura; species Lonchura striata. Next base: position 744,747 of record NC_140703.1, read on the forward strand.
CCTCTTAAACTGCATTTCAACAAAGCTTGTTTTTATATTTTTCAGATTTATACTCACAGTCGGATTTGTAATGGATACTGATGGAAAATTGTATTTTTATAATTTCTTAGATTTATTCCTATTCTATTTTATTACATTTTATTTTTTATACATATCTTATTAGATTGCTTACATATTTCTATAGTTAGATTTAGATTTCTAAAAGGTTTATATTGCTTAAAATAAAACCCTGCCTCTATCCAAGTAAAAATCTTTTAAAAAAAACCCTTTATTTAAACTCAATTTAAATGTATCTCTACTTTTCGCATTTATATTCAAATTTATATTTTAAATGTAGATTGATGTATGATGCTATTTATAGTCTATCTCTTCCTAATACTAATTTTTATTTCTATTTCATATTTTTATATATACACCTGTATACATTGATTATATATTTCCACATTTAGAATGATATCAAACTAAAATGTATATTCATATCTTTTCCATTAAAGCCCTGCCTCCAACCAAATAAAAACAAAAAAGCCCTTTCTTTAAACGATTTTCGAATATTTTTATATTTTTTTCATCATTATAGCCACCTTTTAACTTCTACTTTATATTGATGTATTTATAAATATATTTTAAACATATATAATAAGGTAGCGAGATAGATAAACTATTTTTTAAATTCTATTTCATACACACTGCTAATACTTATGTTTACTTACCTTTGAATTTTTATATAGATCTTAACGTATTTAGGATATATTTCTATACAAAGATTTCTAATTTTATTTTATTTCTATTTATAATTTTTATAATAAAACCCCTACCTAATACCAAATAGAAAATAAAAATCCCCTTAATTCTAAATTATATTTAAATATTTCTATATTCCTATTTTTGATTTTTACAAGTACTTATCTATTCTATCACAACATATTGAGGTACTATATTTCGATATATAGTATTTATGACATGAAATGCGTTATACTAAGACACATACAGTAAAATACGCATTAGGTACTGTATTGATTCCTATTGTTTTGTAATATTCATATATCCACATGTATTAATTATACATTTCTATACGGATATTTATGTTTATAATCGATATTTATATGCATATAAGCATATAAAATACTCCATATCAAACAAGGTTATACCTAATAGTAATGGACGGCATTATTTATATTACACGTTTAAGTTATATGTTTTCCATTTACATTTAAAATTGAAGTTTCATATTCCCATTATCATGTTTATGCATGTGTTCTATTTCATTAGAGTTCTAGTTAAAACACTGCAGTTATAATCGAATTCCTAAAAATAAAATGCCAAAACAAACAGCATCAAATTCCCACCAATACCATCCAAAAAACTCAGAAAGGCTCCACCAGCCAACCAACTACCAGCAAAAAAACCCGCACTACACTCCTTTCACTAGCAGCTCTTATCACGTCACAAAAACGAAACAAACATTTTAAAAACCCTATAGACACCCACACAGCAAATCACAAAAACCACTCTAAAGGAAAAAAAAAAAAGCCAACTAACTTACCATACTCCAAACCATACAAGAGACTCCCAACGATTCTAAAAAAAATAATAACCAAAACTCTACCACTACTTTAACTCATAAAGAGAACCCAATGCTCTATAAAATTAACTAAAAAAACCCACCAAATAATTACAGATATAAAAATATGGGAACCACGAAGAAAAAAAAATTCACCCCCCAAATAAAATAAACACCTAAAGAGATCCACCATGGAAATGCCCATGCTCCCAAAAATAAAACCAATAAAAACAACAACCAAACACATCAGACTACAAAAAAAAATATATATATTAACAACAACAAAATAAGTATTCCTAACTCAAGAAACAAAAATTGCCTCAAACCATCAAAACACAAATACCACCTAGAAATAAACACGTCGCCAAAAGAGAAATGTAACCACAAACAATATCTCCCAAGTTCTCTGCAACAATGAAACATACACGGCAATCAAATAAGCCAAATGAATGAAACCCCTATAATGTAATAAACAAGAATGCATTAATCAATATTAAATAAACCTCACCGATTAACTCCAGGGCACTCCCTCAAGCCCAGCAAAACAAATACTACGCCCTCGCGCTAATAAAAGCCTCCACAACCGAATTGAAAAACGACCCTCTACTCCATGCTCCGACCCATAAAAACCAGTGTAAACCTTTAGAAACGCATCCTTAAAAAACCTAAGAACCGATCAAAAATAAATCCAACAACAACACTCAACCCAAAAACAAAAACCGTGCCACGAGCAGCCGAAGCAAGAACCGTAACAACCAAGAAGTGCCCGGGGCCCTTCTCCTACAGCGACGCCGATCAAAAGCCACCGATCCCAGGAGCTCCTCAGGAGCGCCTCAAAACCAGCGCAGCGAGGGAGGCTGGAAGATGCGGAGCCGCGCTCCCGGCCCCGGGCGCAGCGCGGCTCCGGCAGGAAAGCGGCTCCTCCGGCAGGCAGAGGCGGCGCCGCGCCGGCAGACCCCCGCCCGCTGCCCCCGGCCCGGCGGGGCCGGCACCGGGCCCGGGGGGCCCCGGCGGCGCCCGAGCCCCGCGCCCGGAGCGGACGGAGCGGCGGCACCGGCCGGCACCGGCCCCGCCCGCGCCGCCTCCCCCGCCCGCCGGCCCGGCCAAAGCTCCGCTCGGCTCCGCACGGCTCGCACCGGCGCGGCTCCGGCGGGCCCGCGGCAGCCCAGCCGCGCCCAGCTCCCCTTCCGCCCCGGCCAGCCCCGGCACTGCCGGCAGGGCTCCGCGCCGGACCCTTCGCTGCCGGGCCGGGGGCAGAAGAAGCGCCCCGAATGCAGCGGCACAGCCCGATCCCCGCCCTGCCAGCGCTGCCACGGCTGCAGCTCCCTTCCTCTGAAGCCCCGACTCTGACGCCACGCTCCGGCGCTCACCTCACCCCAACAAGGGAAAAGAAATGTAGGCTTCCCTTCAATCGCGTCCTCTAGAAGAGAAGAAAAGAAGCGCCTTGCCTCAAACCATGGCAAAAGGGGGCTTTTTACCTCAGTCCAAACCCCTTAAAAGGGGGGACAACAGGACTGCCCCCTCCAATTCAACCTCAGGATGACGAAATTTCAAAGGGAAAGGGGAAAAGCCCCCGCTACAAAGGCGCACCGGCTCACCTGCTCGGCTGCTGCTTCTCGACACAAAGATTTGTCCCTCGGCTCCACCTTTGAGCAATGCTCCACGTATCCAGGTGGGGATCCAGGTGGGGATCCAGGTGATTCCCCAGACCCTGTCCGAAGCGCCCACCGTCCTTCCAGGAGACAGCCCCGGGAGCCCCCCAAAAACTCCTCTCCTCCAGCAGCTCCGTGCAAAAGAGATGTGAGGAAAACCCCCTAAATCAGCCACCGAAGGAGCCGCCCCCTCCTCATCATCCTCACAGCTCACACCTGCTGCTCTTGCCACTCTCCAACAGCGTCTCTCCATCTCCAGCACGCATCCCAATTCTCACAGACACAGATCCAACAGAAATCTGCTACGGGTGTCTACTTTTCTTAATCCATCTGATTACACAATTAAAAAACATATACACCAAACATCCTGATCCAGTTTCAGTCACAAGCCCAGTCCCAGCATCCATGTCAGAGGCATAAAGGGATGTGGCAGCAAGAACCCCACAGTCCCTGTGCCAGCCCTTCGGATCCTATGGAGTGTGCAGCCCCCTTTCCCAGCCCTGCAGTGATTACAGCAGCCGCCCTACAAATCCCCTTTCCCAGCCCCAGTGATTTCAGCTCTTCACCCACAAGCTTTATTTAACTGCCAGCTCTCTTCGTTAGCTCCAGCTGTGCCTTTCTCCATCTTCAGCGTGCAGGATCTTGGCCTTGGCTGCAGCTCTGCAACACTTCAGCTCGTGCCCCAGGGTGTCTAAGCCCACCCCAGAATCAATATCCCAGTTCTGAAGTGATTTCAGCTGCCACCCACCAATGCCCAGCCACTGTGCCTAGCCTATATTATTTCAATTCAAAGCCCAGAACCCCGCTCTCAGCAATAGAATTCTTTTTCCATTTTCAGACACAATCCCAGCCTCACAGTGACTTTGCCCCCAGCCCCACAGGTGCCGTCGCAGACCGAGAACATATCACTGATTTCCCGGGATTTTCAGGCGCAATCTTAGAGCCCCCATGTGCGCACTACACATCCTGTTCTAGTTTCAGTCACAAGCCCAGCCCCAGCATCCATGTCAGAGGCATAAAAGGGATGTGGCAGCAAGAACCCCACAGTCCCTCTGCCAGCCCTTCGGATCCTATGGAGTGTGCAGCCCCCTTTCCCAGCCCTGCAGTGATTACAGCAGCCGCCCTACAAATCCCCTTTCCCAGCCCCAGTGATTTCAGCTCTTCACCCACAAGCTTTATTTCACTGCCATCTCTTCCGTTTCACTTCCTCCTCAACACCTTCCCAGCAGTGCTACGTAACACTGCTTCTGGCTCTCAGGGCAGGATCTTTGCTTTTGCTTTAGCTCTGTATGGTTTCAGTTCAGCTCTTGAGCCCATATTCCTGCCCCATCCTAACCATCCCTCCCCCAGTAACTGCTCTACACTCTCTATCAGAGCCCTTGAAGCAATTTCAGCTCCAGCCATGCAATTCCCATCCCAGCTCCATATTCCCTATCCCAGCTGCACAGGGGTTTTACCCCGAACCCTACCACATTTCTGTGTCCTCCGGCTCTGCTGCCTCAGCTCCAGCTCCTCAGCTTCCTACTGCCTGCATCTAAAAGCTGCTCCTGCTTCTCACTGCTGCTTGGAGCTGTTGATAAGGGCAGAAATCAGTTACTGTCATAATGTCAATGCCTCTTGCAGCTATCCCACCCACCCTAATGGGATCCCAACTTTAGGGACCCTTGAGCCCTGAAGCCAAACATCTACCTTCCCCCACAGCCTGGGTTTCAGCCGAGCACCTCCCCAAAGGCCCCCTCACCTCCCCCAGGCAGCCCCAGGGGCTGGGAATAGCCACCGGGCCCCTGCTCCCACATCCCAATAGGTGCCCTTGTGCTGCTGCGTGGGCCCTGGAACCCTCCGAGCCCCCACATCCTCAGCCTCTGCTTGGTACCACGGGGCAGGAGCTGGGAACCCCCAGGCATCTCCTGCAGGCCCTGCACTGCAGCTCCATGCCCCTCTCCCAGGGCATTTATCCAACTCCAGCCCCAGCATTTCCACTGCTCCACATTGTTTTGGGCTTGACTCGTGCCAAAGTCCTTATTCCACACCCTGAGCCTTTATGTCTCCGGTGACCTCACAACCCGTGATTCAGCCCCAGCCGCACAACCCTTACTAAATCAAAATCGGAAAAAGAAAACAAACAGAAACAAATTAAACTTAATAAAACGAACAAAACAATGAAGTAATGCAATATAGATAAAATTATTAAGTAAAATCAAAATCAAATAGTAAGAAAGCAAACAACCGGCTTTATTCCCAGTATTCTCAATGTTACTTTAAATCCAGAAAGCGCGAAAGGGCTACTCCCCAGTGACAGCAGCCGGTCCCCCCTGCGCCACGCCAGGCCCCGCACCAGCCTCTGGCCGCCCGAGCCGGGCAGGGCGCGGCGCAAACAACTGGACACCGCCGGCCCCCGGACGCCGCCGCAGGCAGACGCGGGAGTCGCGTGCGTGCTCACCAGCGCTCCTCGGATCGGCAGCCGCGGGGGACCCGTCCCGGCGCAGCGGCGCTCCTCCTCGGAACGCGCTTCCGCAGCTCCCGTCGCCTCCAGCCCCGCCGCCGAACTGACGCCCCCGCCTCCCCCACGCACGCTACTTATGCCTCAGAGCCGGGCCAGCCAGCCAATCACAACCCGAGGCAGCGCCGGCCCCACCAATCCGAGCCCGCCCATTCCCGCCGCGCTCGGCTCGCGACCACCCCGCGCTCCCCTCACGCGCCGCTCCCGCCGCCGCCATTGCAGGGGCCGGGTCCGCCCGCTCCCCGCCGTCAGCCCGTTTCCCTGGGAGAAATCCCGGCCGGCGCCTGACGGGGAGCTCCCGCCCGCCCTTCCCGGCCCCAGCGCCTGCCGAGGTTGCGGCAGCAGGGATAGCGCTCCGCCGGCTCCCAAAGCGGCGCCGGGAGCGGCGCCTCAAGCGCACGGGGGAGCGGGGCCAGGCTGAGGAGTCGGGCCGCGACTGAGCGGGCCGAAATCGCAGGAACCGCGCCCGGATTGGAAGGGCGGCCGGGATTGGACAGGGCGGAGAAAGGCGGGCCGGGATTGGCGGGGCTCGGGAGCTGCGCGGCCGGGCCCGTGGCAGCATGGGGCGGAGCCCGCGCTGCTCGAAGGGCCCGCGGGCGCCCCGGGTCCCGCTCGGAGACCCCCTGTCCCCTTCTCGGCCCGTGCTCGTGCCCGGCTCCCGGCGAAAAGGGCCCCGCAGAGCCCGAACTGCAGCCGCCCGTCGGCACTCGGGGCAGGGGAGAGGCGCAGCCCGGCATTGGTTCCGGGCGGCAAAGGCGGACTCCGCGCTAGCAGCTCGGATCGGGGAGCGGCGGCGACGCGGCGGGGAGGCGACTCGGTGGCGGGGAGTGGGGAGGGCGCGCAAAAACAGTGAAGTGCCCGCGTCCCCCTGCCCGCCCTCCGCCTGTTGCGAGCCCGCTGCTCACCCTCTTTCTCCCGACACAGTCGTCGGATGCTATAGAGGGGACAATAATATTGACGTTCACATTCATAGATCAGCTTTTTGCAGCACAAGTATTTCGATATGGTACAACTTACTTTTAACTGCTTTGTATAGTATAATTTTTATAATAAAACCCCTACCTACTACCAAATAGAAAATAAAAATCCCCTTTATTCTAAACTATATTTAATTATTTCTATATTTCTATTTTTGATTTTTACAAGTACTTATCTATCACAACATATTGAGGTACTATATTTCGATATATAGTATTTATGACACGTAATGTGTTATAATAAGACACATACAGTAAAATACGCATTACGTACTGTATTGATTCCTATTGTTTTGTAGTATTCATATATCCACACATATTAATTATACATTTCTAGATGGATATTTATATTATATAAACATATAAAATACTCTACAGCAAACAATATAATACCTAATAGTAATGGATAGCATTATTTATGTTACATGTTTAATTTATAGGTTTGCCGTTTATATTTAAAATTGAAGTTTTATATTCCCATTTTCATGTTTATGCATTTGTTTTGTTTCATTAGAGTTCTAGTTAAAACACTGCAGTTATAATCGAATTCCTAAAAATAAAATGCCAAAGCAAACAGCATCAAATTCCCACCAGTACCGTCCAACAAATTCAGAAAGGCTCCACCAGCCAGCCAACTACCAGCAAAAAAACCCGCACTACACTCCTTTTACTAGCAGCTCTTATCACGTCACAAAAACGAAACAAACATTTTAAAAAAGACAGATAGAAACCCACACAGCAAATCACAAAAACCACTAAAAAGAAAAGAAAACGCCAACTAACTTACCATACTCCAAAACCATACAAGAGACCCCCAACGTTTCTAAAAAAAATAATAACCAAAACTCTACCACTACGCTAACTCCTAAAGAGAACCCAATGCTCTATAAAATTAACTAAAAAACCCCACCAAATCATTACAGATATTAAAAAATCGGAACCACGAAGAAACAAAAAAATCACCACCAAATAAAATAAATACCTAAAGAGATCCACCACGGAAATGCCCATGTTCCCAAAAATAAAACTAATTAAAAAAACCAACAACCAAATACATCAAACTACAAAAAAAAAAAATTAAATTAACAACAACAAAATAGGTATTCCTAACTCAAGAAACAAAAATTGCCTCAAACCATCAAAACACAAATACCACCTAGAAAAAAAAACATGTCGCCAAAAGAGCAATGTAACCACAAACAATATTTCCCAAATTCTCTCCAACAATAAAACATACACGGCAACCAAATAAGCCAAATGAACGAAATCCCTGTAATATAATAAACAAGAATGCAATCATCAATATTAAAAAAACCTCACCGATTAACTCCAGGACACTCCCCTCAAGCCCACCAAAACAAATACTACGCACTCGCTCGAATAAAAGCCTCCACAACCGTATTAAAAACCTACCCTCTACTACATGCTACGACCCAGAAAAAACATTGGAAGCCTTTAAAAACACATCCTTTAAAAACATATGAACCGATCAAAAAGAAATCCAACAACACTCCACCCAAAAACAAAAACCGTGCCACGAGCACCCGAAGCAAGAACCGTAACAACCAAGAAGCGCCCGGGGCCCTTCTCCTACAGCGACGCCGATCAAAAGCCACCGATCCCAGGAGCTCCTCAGGAGCACCTCAAAGCCACCGCATCGAGGGAGGCTGGAAGATGCGGAGCCGCGCTCCCGGCCCCGGGCGCAGCGCGGCTCCGGCAGGAAAGCGGCTCCTCCGGCAGGCAGAGGCGGCGCCGCGCCGGCAGACCCCCGCCCGCTGCCCCCGGCCCGGCGGGGCCGGCACCGGGCCCGGGGGGCCCCGGCGGCGCCCGAGCCCCGCGCCCGGAGCGGACGGAGCGGCGGCACCGGCCGGCACCGGCCCCGGCCGCCGTCGGCCCGCGGAGCCGCCTCCAGCCCTCCCCTCACTCACAGACACCGCCCCGCTCGCCGCTCGCTCCCGCCCCTCGCCCCTCCCGCCGCTTCGGCCGGGCTCCGGCTGGGGGGCTGCAGTACCGCCCTGTGCCCACAAGGCGGCAGCACTTGTCCAGAGGGTCCGCGACACGATGGCGGCCCGTGGGGACCTTGACGGAGAGAGGCGTTTTTCGCCCATGCCTGTCGGCTCCCGCCAAAAACCCGCACGCTCGCGGTGCTGCTGACCCCACAGCCCGTGTGCACGGCACCAGAACCGCCGCGGAAAATCCCGTCGGGGGGCGCCGGCGTTGCGCGCAATTCAGGCAGTGTAAAAAACAGACACGGGTCCTCGAATTTCAACGTCCTCGTTTTCGCGCCCTCTCGAGAAGGTCAAGCGAGGCCGCGCCACGCCACTCCCAAGATGGCGGCCGCGGGCGGCGGGCTGCAGTACCGCTCTCTGCCCACACGGCGGCAGCACCGCGCCGTCCCCGCCGGCACGGCCTCGGCAGCGAACGCCCCAAAGCGTCCGCGCGGGAAAGAACGGAACAAAAAGCCTGCCTGCGACCCGATAGGAACCGAAAGAAAAAAGCTTTCCTCCTAAACTGCATTTCAACAAGGCTTGGTTTTATATTTTTCAGATTTATACTCACAGTCGGATTGGTAATGGATACTGATGGAAAATTGTATTTTTATCATTTCTTAGATTTATTCCTATTCTATTTTATTACATTTTATTTTTTATACATATCTTATTAGATTGCTTACATATTTCTATAGTTAGATTTAGATTTCTAAAAGGTTTGTATTGCTTAAAAAAAAACCCTGCCTCTATCCAAGTAAAAATCTTTTAAACAAAACCCTTTATTTAAACTCCATTTAAATGTATCTCTATTTTTCGCATTTATATTCAAATGTATATTTTAAATGTAGATTGAAGTATGATGCTATCTATAGTCTCTCTCTTCCTAATAATCATTTTTATTTCTATTTTATATTTCTATATATACACCTGTAGACATTGATTATATATTTCCATATTTAGAATGATATCAAACTAAAATATATATTCATATCTTTTCCATTAAAGCCCTGCCTCCAACCAAATAAAAACAAAAAAAGCCCTTTTTTTAAACGATTTTCGAATATTTTTATATTTTTTTCATCATTATAGTCACATTTGAACTTCTACTTTATATAGATGTATTTATAAATATATTTTATATATATATAATAAGGTAGCGAGATAGATAAATTATTTTTTAAATTCTATTTCGTACACACTGCTAATACTTATATTTACTTACCTTTGAATTTTCATATAGATCTTAACGTATTTAGGATATATTTCTATACAAAGACTTCTAATTTTATTTTATTTCTAGTCATAATTTTAATAATAAAACCCCTACCTACTACCAAATCGAAAATAAAAATCCCCTTTATTCTAAATTATATTTAAATATTTCTATACTTCTATTTTTGATTTTTACAAGTACTCATCTATTCTATCACAACATATTGAGGTACTATATTTCGATATACAGTATTTATGACATGAAATGCGTTATAATAAGACACATACAGTAAAATACACATTAGGTACTGTATTGATTCCTATTGTTTTGTAATATTCATATATCCACATGTATTAATTATACATTTCTGTATGGACATTTATGTTTATAATCGATATTTATATGCATATAAACATATAAAATACTCCATATCAAACAAGGTTATACCTAATTGTAATGGACAGCATTATTTATGTTACATGTTTAATGTATATGTTTTCCATTTACATTTAAAATTGAAGTTTCATATTCCCATTATCATGTTTATGCATGTGTTCTATTTCATCAGAGTTATAGTTAAAACACTGCAGTTATAATCGAATTCCTAAAAATAAAATGCCAAAACAAACAGCATCAAATTCTCACCAATACCGTCCAAAAAATTCAGAAAGGCTCCACCAGCCAAACAACTACCAGCAAAAAAAAACCCGCACTACACTCCTTTCACTAGCAGCTCTTATCACGTCACAAAAACGAAACAAACATTTTAAAAACCCTATAGACACCCACACAGCAAATCACAAAAACCACTCTAAAGGAAAAAAAAAAAGCCAACTAACTTACCATACTCCAAACCATACAAGAGACTCCCAACGATTCTAAAAAAAATAATAACCAAAACTCTACCACTACTTTAACTCATAAAGAGAACCCAATGCTCTATAAAATTAACTAAAAAAACCCACCAAATAATTACAGATATAAAAATATGGGAACCACGAAGAAACAAAAAATTCACCCCCCAAATAAAATAAACACCTAAAGAGATCCACCATGGAAATGCCCATGCTCCCAAAAATAAAACCAATAAAAACAACAACCAAACACATCAAACAACAACAAAAAAAATTAAATTAACAACAACAAAATAAGTATTCCTAACTCAAGAAACAAAAATTGCCTCAAACCATCAAAACACAAATACCACCTAGAAAGAAACACGTCGCCAAAAGAGATATGTAACCACAAACAATATCTCCCAAGTTCTCTGCAACAATGAAACATACACGGCAATCAAATAAGCCAAACGAATGAAACCCCTATAGTGTAATAAACAAGAATGCATTCATCAATATTAAAAAAAACCTCACCGATTAACTCCAGGGCACTCCCTCAAGCCCAGCAAAACAAATACTACGCCCTCGCGCTAATAAAAGCCTCCACAACCGAATTGAAAAACGACCCTCTACTCCATGCTCCGACCCATAAAAACCAGTGTAAACCTTTAGAAACGCATCCTTAAAAAACCTAAGAACCGATCAAAAATAAATCCAACAACAACACTCAACCCAAAAACAAAAACCTTGCCATGAGCAGCCGAAGCAAGAACGGTAACAACCAAGAAGTGCCCGGGGCCCTTCTCCTACAGCGACGCCGATCAAAAGCCACCGATCCCAGGAGCTCCTCAGGAGCGCCTCAAAAGCAGCGCAGCGAGGGAGGCTGGAAGATGCGGAGCCGCGCTCCCGGCCCCGGGCGCAGCGCGGCTCCGGCAGGAAAGCGGCTCCTCCGGCAGGCAGAGGCGGCGCCGCGCCGGCAGACCCCCGCCCGCTGCCCCCGGCCCGGCGGGGCCGGCACCGGGCCCGGGGGGCCCCGGCGGCGCCCGAGCCCCGCGCCCGGAGCGGACGGAGCGGCGGCACCGGCCGGCACCGGCCCCGCCCGCGCCGCCTCCCCCGCCCGCCGGCCCGGCCAAAGCTCCGCTCGGCTCCGCACGGCTCGCACCGGCGCGGCTCCGGCGGGCCCGCGGCAGCCCAGCCGCGCCCAGCTCCCCTTCCGCCCCGGCCAGCCCCGGCACTGCCGGCAGGGCTCCGCGCCGGACCCTTCGCTGCCGGGCCGGGGGCAGAAGAAGCGCCCCGAATGCAGCGGCACAGCCCGACCCCCGCCCTGCCAGCGCTGCCACGGCTGCAGCTCCCTTCCTCTGCAGCCCCGACTCTGACGCCACGCTCCGGCGCTCACCTCACCCCAACGAGGGCACAGAAACGTAGGTTTCCCTTCAATCGCGTCCTCTAGAAGAGAAGAAAAGAAGCGGCTTTCCTCAAACGATGGCAAAAGGGGGCTTTTTACCTCAGTCCAAACCCCTTAAAAGGGGGGACAACAGGACTGCCCCCTCCAATTCAACCTCAGGATGACGAAATTTCAAAGGGAAAGGGGAAAAGTCCCCGCTACAAAGGCGCACCGGCTCACCTCCTTGGCTGCTGCTTCTCGACACAAAGATTTGCCCCTCGGCTCCACCTTTGAGCAATGCTCCACGTATCCAGGTGGGGATCCAGGTGATTCCCCAGACCCTGTCCAAAGCGCCCACCGTCCTTCCAGGAGACAGCCCCGGGAGCCCCCCAAAAACTCCTCTCCTCCAGCAGCTCCGTGCAAAAGCCAGCAAAGACAAACCCTCGCCCTAAAATAACCTCCCCCCGGCAGGAGCCGCCCCTCCTCCTCATCCTCACAGCTCACACCTGGGGCTGCTCTGAGCCCTCATCATCCTCACATCAGCTCACACCTGCCGCTGTTGCCACCCTCCAACAGCGTCTCTCCATCTCCAGCACACAGCCCACTTCTCACAGACACTGATCCATTGGAAATCTGCTACGGGTGTTGTCTTTTCTTAATCCATCTGGGTACACGATTAAAGCACGTACATGCATTGATGGTCATTGAGAGAAAGCTTTCCCCTGGAGAAAACAGTCCTTTTGCTGGCACACTTTGATACACCTTCGCAAAAAGCAGAATCAGCACCAATTCCTAAGACCCCTGCCGAGGAACTCAGCCCTCCTTGGGACACCCAAAGCAGCAGACCTCGAAAAAGGAGGGGAAAAGTCAAGCTTGGAGGGGAAAAAGAGGATAGAAGTACAGCAGCCTTTAAAAATGCATGCACGGAGCAATAGTGGGAACCAGTCACATTTCTTCCTTCCTTGCTTTCTGTGATGACATAAATAGGAAGTAAGAACACGTTAAACAAAAGGCAGAGCTAGGATTTGACAGGTCTTTATTTTGGCAGGCTGCATGGCAAACGCCTCTTCCAGGACTGCGACACGTTTTGGGGAATAGCTGAGAACGGAGGCAAAAGGTGCCGGGAGCCCTTTCTGTTCCCTTCAGCCCCTTGCTCCGCTGGTTTCAGGGCACTCGCTTGGTTCGTTCCTAGAGAAAAACGCTAGGGCATGATTTTCAAAACTACTGCCCGTCCCCAGTCAGAGTTTCCTACATTCGTGGGTACAAATGAGTGGATAGAGAGAGGGCTTCTTTCCAAATGAGTTTAGCCATAGATTCCTGTTCTTTACCAATAGCTATAAAAACGAAACACTTGCCAGGTTTTGGTATTCTACACACACCCCTCCCTGGGAATTTTGGGGCAGCTTTGGGTCCCTCTGCGGGACGGCACCCAGCGTGACCCCCTCCCCTCATTCGCCACCCACCCGCTCCTCCACCGCAGTGTGCGTCCCTCTCCTGGGGACCTTGGGGTGCCCCAAATGCCATCAGAGCCCCGAGTCTTCAGCCCCTAACCCTGACCCCCGAAGAAGGCACAGGGCGAATCAAACTGCCCCGGACAGCAGCCCAGCACTCCCTTCCAGCCCTTCCCACACCTCCATCCCCCAGAAAGGGACTCCGCCGCAACAAGAAAGGGGGGCAGCCCCCAGAAGGCTCGAAGCTCCTGCCCCGCCTCGCTGTCGCGGGCCAGGGGCAGAAAGAGGGAGCGGCAGAGGCGGCGGGGACGCGGCACGGCCGGCACGGCACGGAGCGGGGGCCGCTCGCAGCGCGATGCCGGCGGAGCCGCAGGTCCGGCAGCGCCGGGGCGGGGTCCGAGCGGCGCGGGGGATCCGCCGAGAGCTCCGGCCCCGTGCGGGGACTCCCGCAAGGCCCGGGGGGCGCCGGGCTCCGGCCCTCGGGGCTTTATTCTCCGGCGCCCCGAGCCCCGCGGCTGCGGGGGAAAGAAGCGAAGGGGCGACGGGAAGAGAGGAGGGAGAGCGGGACATGCGAAAGGGCGGGGAGGGAGGTCGGGCTGCGGAGGAAAGCGGGCGGGGAAGGGAAAGGCCGGCAGGGCAGCAAGAGGGACGGGGCACAGAGGAGGGACAGAGGGGGAATGGAACGGAGCAGCGGGGCAGGGACAGGACAGGACAGGAAGGAGCCGGGTTTGGGGGGGACACGGAAACGGGGGAAAGAGAGGGTACACTCAGGGGAATACGGGCAGGAGGATGGAGCGGGAGAGAGAGGGACAGGAGGGGGATCCCTCCCAGCGCCCCGGCCCCGCCCCAGCGCCCCGCCCGGCCCGGGCTGCTGCGCTCGGCAGAGCTCGACTCCGTTCGGCTGGACTCGGCTCCTCGGCCAGCTTCGGCTACTGTCGGCCACGCTCGGCTATTTCCGGCCGCATTCGCCTCCATTCGCCTCTTCGGCAAAGCTCGGCTCGCCTCGGCTGAACTCGGCAGAGCTCGGCTCCGCTCGCCTCCTCGGCCCCTTTCGGCCGCTTTCGCCCACGCTCGCCTAGTCCCGCCCGCACCCGCCTCCATTCGCCCATTCCCACAGCTCGGCTCCCTCCGCCCGGCCCCGGCTCCCTCCGGCTCACACATTTCCTCAGGGCACCTCAGCACAGGGCACGCAAACTGCAGCCCCTAAAGGCTTGCGGCTCTTTCAACACACACACTCGTAACTCAGCTCTCGGGACAGAGCTGATGGCTCCTCTAGGACAAGAATAGTTACACGTAAAAGCAATTCCCTCATTTTGCATCTCCTTTTTATTGAACCCCCGCAAAATCCCATCCACATCACAAGGAACGTGCAGCTCCGGTGACGCTATTTGTACAAAGGCCCTGGGGCAGCACACAGCCGGGATTCCACGGAAGAAAGCCCGGTTTGCATTGCAGAGGTTCTCGCTCCGGCACTGCCTGTTTGCAGCTGGGCTCCGCTCCCCTCACGGCCACATCCCCGAACGATGTGCCAGATTTCCCAGAGAGCTCCCAATAAAACTCAGCTACAGTCACTGAGCAGAAAATCCTTTGGGCTTTAGTTCCACCTCTCACCTGTTCCGAGCGCAGGGAACGCGGGTTTTGGTCCCACATCGCAGCAGCAGGGATGGATTAGGGTTTTGTTTTGGTTTGGTTTGTGGTTTTTTTGTGTGCGTGTGTTTGTTTTTTTTTTTTTTATTAAAAAAAGGGTAATAAAAACAAACCATGTCTGACATAAATGTCCTGAAGTGCCATTCAAGCTTTTTAAACCCAAGCAAACCGTCCTAATTCCCTAGCCCAGTCTTCTATTCATACTGGCTACTTACACCCCAGTGTAGGAAGCTCTGCAGCCTTCTTCTCCTGTCCTGTATTAGGCAGAGGATGGATATGAAGGGCACACGCATGCAGTCTTTTTGGTTCTTCAAAAAGATAAAAATGCCTGTAATAAAAATTACAGAAGTAATATTGTCTCTCAAAGTGTTCCAGAAAAGGGAAATTGGAGCTTTAACGTCCCACTGAGAGATGTTGAATAAAATCTTCCCCCTGAGTTTGCACCCAGTAATAAAATACTGATTTTTTTTTTTTGACCAGACAAGGTAGGTCTATAGGAGAACAGCTCAGGAGGCTCTCATGGCTCACGGCAATGAGGATGGAGCAGGACAGAACGTTAAAGGTGAAGTGTCAGTCCCCTGAATTAATGCCCTGATGGAGCCAATTTTTTTGCTAAGAGACATAACAGATCCTTCCCTTTGTTCCCCAGTTTCCAAGTCACCTGTAATTCGTTACCTGCACCAACCTGCCGCAGCTAAGTGACAAATCCAGCTCCTGTGCTCCAAGCCACGTGTCCCTGACGTGAAGGGAAGTCAGGGATACAGAATCAGCTGTGGAAGAAAGAGAAGACAAAAATCAGAACAGATATTCTTCTATTTCCCCACAGGATCACCAAGCCAAGCTGCTTGCTACCTCTCCAGGACTATGTTTGAAAAGAGTTCCCTAACTCTTTTCTTAGCCTGAAATTCCGGAGTGGCTTTGCCCATGCAAAGCCAACGATCCTACTCACAAGAAGGAACAAACCAGCTTCCTGTTAAATAAAGCACTTGGAAATATGAGCTGCCAGATGCTCTCACTGACCAGCAAAAGGGATCAGCATCCAGGCCCACGTGGAGCTGGGTTTTTAAATATCACAAATAAACTTAACAAAAAATTATTCCTGACTCAAACCCACAATGCCTCAAACCATCAAAACAAAAATAGTTCTGGAATGACAGCTACACCTCTGCAGACCACAGCACAAAAATAACACTAAAGAATTTCTGACACCTTCCTTTTGAAGATGCTCTTACAGCATATTATCATAGTAAAGGGGCATTCCCTACATCTCTAACCAGAACTAGAGCTAGAGCTATCAGTTACTTTCACATACTCGCATGTCTGTATGGTGGCCTTAGGAGAAGCTGGCAACACCTCTTCTGGTACCACACCTTGGAGGCTCAGATTGCGTCAAAAGCACCACTGAAACCAGCGTGCCAGGAGCTAACTGAATAATGAAAGTCATTTTCTCCATTTCTGTGACAGAAAAGCCCTCCATTTGGACAGCATTATTTGCAGCCAATTATTCTGCTACTTCCAGCAGTGCTCCAGGGAGCTGTATCACTTCTCCGCAGAGCTCAGGAGCTGTTCATTAGGTTGATCTCCTATAGTCTCCAGTTCTTCCTTTTGCTTGCACAATGTGCACCCTGCAGTGCCATATGACAGGAGCTTTGAGTGCTGTCTGTTGCTCTGTATTACCCTCATAGGACTGAGGAACCCGTCCCAGCCAGGGAAAGAACAGCTTTTGATTCTTGGATTAGGACACAAAATGCCACAGTTTATCCTAACAGTGGGAGGAATAAAGAGGAATACCTGGCATACACAGAATTCCACCTTAGGGCAAAGCCCAAGTGACACTGCCCTACAGCAGGATTTGAAAAATTCAGGGTCCATCTCTTAATAAATACATTTTGGCAAGAACCTGCACGATTCTCTTTGACATGTATTTCTCCTTTGTAATGACTCAGTGCTTGGTCTCTAGGACTTCCATATCCCTGACACACTTGCACTCGGATTACTAGCAGGAGGATCACAAACTTAGGTAGTCTCATATCTGTGCAGCATTTAAAGTCAAGGAACACTGGGCTTGGTCAGCAAGACGTCCAGTTTTACAATTTTCCATCACAGCTGCCTACACCTTTTAACATAAACTCGAAAAAGAGACAAAATTCCACCCTACCACTGTTGCAATAGGGAACTGAACTCTGATTTCAGACATTTTCCTCCTGCTTGAGCAGGGACATTGTACAAGATGACTCCACTGGTGGGTCCCTTTCAACCTTAATGATTTTGTGATTTTCAGGGTCTTCAGAGCAAGCCTGCTGAGTTTATAATGTTTTATTTAATTAAAAAAGCTGGAAGTGCAGCTCGAACCCTGAAAGTCAAAATGTGTTTATTCCTTACTTATTACCCTCCAAAGTAGAGCTGCAGCTCAGCAGGCAGAGAGGGACTTCTGTGGACACTGCATTTGTCACCTGTGACTAATTTAATTCAGCAAGCTCTAAACCACAGGTCAGCCTGTTCCATTACAGCATCATCAGGGCAACTTACAAGAACTGAAGCCAACTGAGAGCCCCTTCATCCCAAAGAGGACAAATATAAGCCTTTTACTTCAGCTCAGCAGAACTCTTAGTTCATCCTAACAAGAGGTAATGCATCCCAGCAGGTGTCAGTGAACCCAACCTCTTTAAATACTCATTTAACCCTACCTCAGCTGGTAATCAAAGTCGTGGGGGTGAGGCTAGGCTGAATTTCTCTTTTCTGTCCTTCTCCAGAGTAGTCCTAGTGAAGTGGCCTTGGACTCTGTTTTCTGCAGAGCCTAAGTGCTGCTCATGAAAGCCTCTAGGAGATTTTTCTCCTGCTGCTGCTAGAGCTGTGACTTTGAAGAACTCACTCCTAAGAGCTGGAAATGTAAAAGCCAATTGGATGTGCTGGGCTGCAGTGCCCCAGCGCCCCAGGACAGGCAGTGCCCCTCACCGTGCCTGTGAGAAGGTGAAGCCAACCCACGCCAGGTGCCTGTGCTGGACAAGTGGGAACACTGAAGCCAAGGCTGCTTCCTTCTTGAGGCTTTCTGAGGTGGCTGCTAGGAGAATTTCTCTTAGGCAGTCACTCTCTCGAACCCAGTCTCTCAATAACCTTCTGACACAAATAGAGGAGGATTTTTGTTCGCTATCTCCATGTGTGCAAGGTAGGAAAAGTTAATTAATTGCCAGCATACCAGAGGATTCCGCCAGAGGAATCCTCTATACCAAGGCCTTCCATCAGAGCAGAAGGCACTAACCACGCAAAACCTCCAGCGGGAAGGATCCTAGCAGTCCTCTTCTTTCCTCCTTTGCAAGAAACTGTGCTTAAACATTCCCCAGTAATTAAATATGCTTATGACTCTTAAAACATTTAAAGTTCCTTGAGGGAAGAAGGCGTGTGGAGGCACTATATGATCCACTGTGTTTCTTACGTTTGGGGTTATGTTATATATTCTTACGTAATGGTTTGAAACTTATCTTTATCCCTGCACCGTGTCCTTAGAACAAGGCTGTGAACACTCTTTTTCTCCAAATACAAGAATAATTGAGGAAACAGAACAGTGTTTGTCAGAAATAATGAGGGCAGAGACTGAGGGTGCCAGCATGCTGACTTGTACCACCTTAGGACACTTTTGGAAGTCATCACTCCTGTAATATACTGGATCCAATTTCAGCAAGAGCTCCACTCTCTCCTGTGGTTTCCACAGGGCCAAATAAGGCAAGAGCTCCTTGAGACTGAGGGCTCCTCATGCCCTCCAGCAAGGAGAGGGTGGGCAAAGACCCATCGGTAGGAAACAGATGATCCTCAGACTGAGCAAGTTGCTAACATCCTCTTGAATGTGCTGTGGAATTGTGCAGGCATTGCCATGGCCAGGGAGAGAGCAAATGGATGCTCTGATAATCTGCAACCTAAATTTAGCTGCAATTCCAGAGGGACAGTCTGATAGCCTGTTCCTAAGACATTTCATTTCCTGGACCTCAAAGATCCCCTCAGCCACTGCAGCTGCATTCTCTGAGGGTATATCGTGCGTTTCAGGCAGTTGGTGTTGGGTCCCTCCTCACTGATTCTGCCCCACATCTTGTGTTCCCAGGCTGAGGTGGGAGACTTGAGTGTAGAAGCAATTATTTATCTCTGCCTAAGAGAGACTTCTGAGTATGATCTAGCTTAAATGCCTGCTTGTAGGGCAGGCTGCACAGCTGAACTTGCCAAACACGGAGAAGCTAAACAGGCACCAAACCCTTGGCTTATTTCTGGGGGAGGCCCTCAGATGGCTTCTGAGCTTCTCCAATCTACGCTCTACAGGGAGTCTGCACATCTCTCCAGCAATTGAAATCTTGAGCAGGGAAGCAGGCTGGTAGCAAAAGACTGAGCTAACACATAGCGAGGCCAAAGGAAACCGAGTGTCAGAAGCACAGCTTTGAGTCCAGAAACACAATCAAAGCCCGGGGAAGAGTGTGGCAAATGCTGGGGTCAGCAGTGCAAGTACAGGGCAAGGCTGGACGGTCCCTGAGCAAAGCACCGGGCACTGCCCAGACCAAACCAAAGACCAGAGTCTAAGCAGGAATACAGGGAGATTTCCAGGAGCTCTGCTGGGCTGGGATAGGCTCCCATGGTAAGCTGAGAGGATGGAGACTCGGCCCCCAAGCTACAGCCACTGGGACAACTCTCCATCACGGGGCCAGGGAGCTGTGCAGGGCACAGACTCACCTCATCCCCAGCACTGCTGTCCCCGGAGAGCCCGCTGGCTCTCTGCTCCTGAGAAACACTCTCTTCTCGCAAAAATCCAACTCCCTCACCACCTGCATCTGCTTCTTCTTCAGTATTGCCCGCAACCTTCATTTCTGCTCTCTCAAAGCACTGTTCATCTCCACCTCTTTTTCATCACAACACCTTTCAGTTGACACCTTTGAAGTGAAGAGGCCACTGAATTCTACCATTACAGAGTAAAACCACTCAGTATTGACACAGCCAGCTATTAGTTTTAATCCTCAGTTCTGCATTCCAAGGGATACTTTTGAAAACACACTGAAAACTCATAAAAATACGTGGCATTCACTGGAGCCAGGGCTCACTTCTGCACTGTGCCTTGGCACAAACACGCTCCATCACCTGTGACATCTCTCCTGCATTGACCATTGTTCAAAGCTTTCCTGCAGGGGCCTGATGGAGCAACAGGAGCTTGCTGAGCTTCTGTCAGGGCAGGAGCATAACAGGGTGCAGATCCTGTCCTGACCCCACCAAAGAGGGGTTTTTCCTGCATTCCTTCCTGCTGTGACACTCAATGACAAACATCCTCTGGGCCTCTATGTTATCAAATACAAGGACATGCCAACGTTTAGCGAGGACAATTTCAGCTTTCCCAATCTAAACTTTCCATATGATGCAATGACACTGTCACTTATTTACTGAGAACCCCAGCCCACGTAGCCTAGAGAAGTGTCTGTTGGCTCAGAGCAAGCTTTAGGAGCCTGGAAGAAGCTTGTTTTGGTTTAGATGCCAGGCCCAAGACTGCATTTGAACTCCTGTCTCCCCACCAGAGGTTTCTAACCCATCCCCCGTGTCACATGTGCAACACCAAATTCAGCAGAAAAGCACTTCTGGGAGCAGCTTAGGAATGGAGGAAAGTATAGTTATTATAAATGTTTCATGTATCTGTATGTAAAGATAGATAAATAGATAGCTAAATATGTACAGACATCTGTACACCCACCTACACCGGTATCTATATGAAGTCCTTTTTAGACCCTTCCCCAAATTTCTAAGTGATTGGTGCTTATAGAGGCAAACAAAATGAACTTTTAAGTTAAGCCAACTTGGGTGGCTATTTGTGTCACAACAGTCTCTGAAAAAATGATGACAGCACTTAAAAGTCACCAATAGTAATAATAATAATAATAACAACAGTAATAAAGTATTTTGCTGCTATTTTGGCAGCTTATGCTGCTTCTTGTACTTACTGCTCAATGCCTTGCTATTTCAGTAATTCACTGTGAAGCAATAAAGCAAAAGCCTTAAGGCTGGCTGCTTAGCTTACAAGAAGCTCTGTTCCAATTTGGAGAAAAAATAAAACTTGGAGCATTATCAGTAAAACAGAGATTCTACCCATACCCATTAAAAATGCAGTATTTGCTCTGCAGACCTGCAAAAACTTACTTTAAAAGGTTAACTGCGACCTTTCACAAACCCAGGCTCATTTTAGCAGAAGAGTTTCCTGCTTCTCTGTGACTGTGAGATGTATCTATTAAGTTCCTTTCAAAGGCCTTGCCTGACCTATTCATATTGCAATTGAGAGCCAAAATAGCTCAATATCAAATATCTGCAAGCACCTTAGTACTTTTGGAAGAGTGGAACTGCTCGATCAAATCCTCACGCTGACCACACTGTTTCAAAATGCAACAATGTCATTATGTCTCCATTTGGAAAGGATTATAATGTAAAATTAAGACAAGAGCCTGCCCTACTCTGAAGGCATGGGGACAATGGGGATTTGAGTCCCCAGTATGTAACTACTGTTGCAAATGGAAGACATCTATCAAGAACAGAGACGTGCGTTTCTGCACGAGATACAGTGCCCAAGTCCCAGACTTCATTAACCTTAATTAAATGGTCTTGAAACCAAAATTTTTCCGTAGCAGTTTGACTGCATTAAAAGGTCCCTCTCTGTAAATGGTTTTGATACGTAAACATGCAAGCACTCCCAGAAGGGCCACATCCTTAAGGACTGCTACTATATATTTACTTTATGAAGACACTGCCCCATCTGCTGGGTCAGCCACGCACACGGCCCCACTGCTACGCTTGAGTGTGGCACTGGAATAAAACTTTTCTTGTGTTTAGGAACAAAACCCCGTCAGTCAAATGCACAATCATTCCAGCAGCAAGTAGGGATGCACCAAACTGCTCGGGTTTCCATCCCTGTTTATTCTGGAAACTGACCACAAACTCCTACGGAGATTTTGAAGGGCACAAGGGCTTCTTGTGAAAGCACAAAGGAAAGAATAAATGACTAAACAGGTATGTTCAGAAGAATCGGTGGGAGGTTTGTACCTAAGCACATAAGGCCACAGCCTCCTTTTTCAACATGTACAATCGTAGAATCAGAGAATGGTTTGGGTTGGAAGGGACCCCAAAGCTTTTCTCATCCCATCCCCTGCAGGGACACCTTCCACTAGAGCAGGTTGTTCCAAACCCCATCCAACCTGGCCTTGGACAATTCCACGGGTGGGGCTGCCTCAGCTTCTCTGGGCAACCTCTGCTAGGGCCTCGCCACCGTAACAGGGACGAATTTCTTCTGTATATAGGATTTCTTTAAGCTTTAAAGTCCTAAAGCAGAGGCCACCTCAGGCAGGCATTCACGGATGTAAAGGGTCCTTCTCAAAGGTAACTGTAAAACATGTTCAATGTTCATAAACCTTTCATATGCTGCCCACCAATTACGGAGTGCTTTGAAGAATTTTTAATGAACGTAAATTTTAACCAAAAATACTGCAAAGCCATTATTAATACTGTACCTAGGCACAGGGTACCAGACTTGTAAAGCTGCCAGAAACCTAAACTCTTCTGATAAGATTTGCCACATTTTTTTCTTTAAATAAATACATTTTAAAAAAATCATCAAATGTCCCTGCTTTATTTCACCACGGCAACGAAATAAGCACAGTCTCAAGTCTGTGCTTCTGTTCCCTATTACATTAATTTCTCCCACCCTGTTTCTCCCTCAAAGCAGTGAACGTGCAGGCAAAGTAATCCTGCCATTGCTCCAACTCCATGGAGGATACAAACCTGCCTGAAGCCTCTGTCCCTCTGCTACTAGGTAGTCCCTGCTGCGCCCAGGCTCTTTATTCAGCGTTGTAACAGAAACACTTTCATTTTTTTCTCTTAAAAAGACACCTAACATTTCACCAGATGGTATCAGCACTTCCAAGTGCCTGTAAACCAGACTCCCCAAGCCCAGCCCATTAGCAGCTGCTCTGTGAGTGGCAAAGGAATCCAGAAATTAATCGCCTACCTTACACCGCTTCTCACCTGGTCTTGGCTACTTCCTTTCCTCAGGCTCTGGCAAGAAACCCAGACATGAAGCAATTCCCCAACCACAATGACAGCCATGAAATGCTATTTAGGCTGCTGACAGTTCGGCCCGTATCATTGGGCAGTCTGACTGAATTAGGATAGAGAATTTTAGGCACACATTAAAAAGTATCTCTAGTGTCTAAAGGTACTCTAAAAGCTGGATGCAATGGAGGAACTACTTCCTGAAACTTGTGGATGTGCTAAATCAATGACTGGTCACTGATTAAAGGCTGGAGCACTCACCTTGAGCATTAACACCTCAGCCGATCAGCATGTGCACATGAGTACGTATCGGTGCAAAGGATTGTCTTCTGCTTCAACCGACAAACTGCTGGATAGCTTTTAAAGGAAAAAAAAAAAAAAAACCAAAATAAATAAAATCTGTATTCCTCCAGACCCGGGGGAACAAACAAACCAGATCTTCCGGACCCAAGCCCCAAGCCCTGCCAGTAACAGACACAGCACTAAGGGATGCACAGCACGGCTGGGTGCTTAGGTTACCAACTTCTGAACTCAGGAAAGAAAGGAGGAAAAGGCAAACTTCTGGATTATTTAACAAATTAACTTCAGCTACGATCACTCTTGGTAACTTAATGGAACAGAGGAGCAAAGTCCTCTGCCCAGAGACAAGAAGTGACTGTGTATGGCTCAGCTCACGGCCACATAACACACTCTGACCTCAGTCTGCTGGAGCATCCTCCATATGGGGACAGCAGGGGCAACCTGGATGGCTGGACTCACCCTTGACTACCAGCAAAATGCTGAAACAGTCCTGACCTGGTGCTGTGAGAAAGGAAACACTGCCAGGAAGCATTGACAGGATCAGTTCTGAAAGCAAAGCGAGGTCCTGGCCTCATGCATTGCCCTGTTTTAACCACACAGGCAAACAGCTAAGAAATGTAACTATTTTCTGCTTAAAAGCCACAAATTCCTTGGAGAAAAGGAAAACTCAATCTGACAAAAAGAAACACTCAGGCAATGGTGATAATCTGGCACATACTGGATAACAAACATTGCCCAAAAGCTGGCAGAGAAAACGGAAATTAAAAGTCACAAGGCAGATGCAGAATAATATCTGTTGTGAAAATACATTATTCAGCCAACACTGGTGGCGGAGACTTTTGGTGCAGTGCAATCTGCACACCCTGGTGACCACATATGCAGCAAGATGTGCTGCTTGGCATAGCCAAAGAGAGAGCAGCAGCCTTGCTTGGGAGGCATTTGGGAACCAGTGCCCTTACAGGTCAGAACTACTTGTTATGCCACTCTCTGGAGCATCGCAGCCTTCTGGAACCTGAGTAACACAGACCAGCCCTGCCACGGGGCATGCAAGAAATCATATGGGGACAAGCTGCAGACAAATGGGCTACTAGTCCTTGCCACATGCATCACCAATGGCACAGCATATGCTCCCGGTTACACTGTGGGTCACATTCTGGATGGAGATCTGCAGTCCTCCATCTGCCTTTGAAGAGACAGATGCACACGCTGTACAGCCAATCATCAACTATTGCCCAATTCCATCTTTACTGCACAAGGGCTTCAGCAGACCTGCATTAACTTCATACTGCCTGGACGTCTGCTCTCATGTGTTCAGAGGAGAAACAAGAGAAATGTCTCACTGCTTGTTCCAAGGCTTTCTTCTCTTCACCTAAACAAGGCTCATGAGTGATACAGAAGGAATGAGGGAAATATTTTTTTCTTGGAGCCCAACAATCAACCGACAAGACAACAAGGAAGCCTCTAGGGGACTTCTGACCACTCAGGTCATTGATATATTATTATTTTAACAGTCATAAAATCACTTTTGTGATATTTCTCTCCTTGTTTCTTGCCATTCCCCGTTTGTCCATCCAGATACATCTACTCTCATGTATCAGGCTGCACAATCTGTAGTGCAGAGACCATGCCTTCACTGTGTTTATGCAGTGCTCATGCAAGAAGACTCTTGTCTAGCAATGAAGGAGGCTTAGGGATATCTAGTGTCCAGTAGCACAAGCAGCTGACAGTTCTGAGTTCTTCCTCAAGCAAAATTTCATCTGTTTTATGCAATAGCCACTCCAAGTACAACCGCATTTTGCAAAGCACTTTTCTGACAGATTTCAGCCAGGCTAAATGATGGCTCTTCCTCTTGTCAGAGGAAGTACCCTTGCTTTTTGCTTTGACTGTGGATCAGAAAAGCATCAAAGCACAAGGCTCTGCCTAATGACTTCAAACCAGAGGCCTCTGGAGCCACTCTCAAGAGCACGTTCCCTCTCTGGGTACCTGCCACAGCTTCCACCCTCTTCTTGGTGGATGGCCATTCTCAGCCAAAGCACAGCCATGGCCAGCCACTTTGGGATCATGCCAAAGCCACAACTGGGGGCACTGGGCAGAGCTGCCCACACAGCTGGCACAATCTGGCACATCACCGTACCCGTGTGCTACACAAGTTTTGCTGCCACTGCCGTGTAGCTCACTGGTAACAGAAGATTCACAACAGATAATGGTTTAAATCAAATAATGTGATCCGAGCCCTGCTCTACTAACACCATTATCTCTTTACCTTTCCATTGCTTGCAATAATCAGGTAGCGGCAAGTTAATGAATTTCACAGCACGCGTCACATAGCACCTTGTTACATAGCTGTTTCTTCTGCATCTGCAACAAAATGAAGGGTAAGACTGTGAATTACTGACAGAAGGCAAGTAACAGTGTCTACTGACCACGGGAGAAAAGATGCCTCCAAGAGACTCATTCCATCATTCCCCTCTCTTTGGCAAATTACAAGAAATTAGCCCTTTTTATTTCTGGAAGAAATACACCACAGAGCAGTTGTGCCACCAGTGCACTGTCACCACGCTGCACCCGTGGGCAGCTGATTCTGCACTGGAAACCAGAGAGCAGGAGAGCAGAAGCCTGGGGATGGGGGCTTGGTGGTACGCCAGAGAAGGCAGCTCCATACCTTTCACAATTCTTTCCCTTCTCAGTGCACCTGTGGCAGAGAAGGCCAAAGCTAAGACATTTTATATACATTTTTTTGATCACCCTGTTAGCTTAAGCGGAAACTTAAGTCTTCCCAGAACAATAAAATTATATAGCATGCAGAGAGAAACGGGCAAGCACCAGAAGCCCAGGGATCACTCCCAAGGGAAAACTAAATTCAGTTAGGGATGAAAAGAGCCAGAAGGTAACATGAGGGAAGGTAACAGGACCTCGCAGCCAGCAAGAGGATGGGAGAAGAAGCTGTGCTATCAGCAAGTACCAGTGCTGCAAATGCAGGGAGCGCCATGCAGCCCCGTCTCTGCCAGGAAAGGCTCATGGAACAGAAGAATGAGCACACGGGCTGCCTCTCAATCTCCTGGCAGGAAGCTTCTCTACTCCCCTTGTGCCTGGACACAAAGCTTTGGGCAGTAAAGAAGGGAGAGGCACGGTGGCACCCGTTCAGGGACGAGCCAAGCTACGGCACACCCTGCCCTGGTTCAGTGCTGGGAACCGACGGTGATCTGGCTACAAAAACCACAGGAAAGATCGTGTTTGACCCCGTGCAGCTTTTCTCTTAGAAATCACTTTAGACACTCTTCTTGTGACTAGCGCTCAGCGAATCCTACCAGGACAGAATGGGACGTGCTGCAGCAGCAACCCTGACCATGGCATGGCTGTCCCTGCTACCTGCACGGACACAGCTCGGCCACAGAGAGAAAATCCTTTGTGCCAGGAATGTTTACCAGTGCCAGGTGCTGGTAAGCACTGCTCAAGGTGCTGCTGGCACCTGGGATGGCTCAAAGCTCCATGGTTTGTGGCAACAGCCAAAAAGCACGTGCCACCTCCTGAGGAGCTCCACCTGCAGTATCCTGGGCTATTCAAAACCCACTATTCCCTTGTGCCTTTGTCTACCTGGAGTCATTCAGGGAAATGAAAATACACTAACTGAATTAAGAAATCTGTTAAGAGACATTTGTCTTAGGCCTCTGATGGAGAATTGAAGCACCATCAATTGCCTTCCTTCCTGCTCCTTTAATTTGCAGAATGAGTGTCCATACAGACTTCTAATGAGGTTTAGTTCTTCTTCCTGAAAAGGTAGCTTAGTTTAACTTTCTTCTATTCCTCCTCTAGACAACTTATGAATTACAGTATTAAAGCACCCTGACTCAAAGGATTCTTGCACTGTGGGAACACTTCCTGCTCAGAGTTTTTCAACAGTTAAAATCTCTGTGCTATCTTTTATGCCAGATTTAGTCAACTAGCCCAAATGGGTCCACAAAAGACATCTGTATGGATGAATGCAATTAAAATCTTCTCCTTCTCCTACTTTCACTCCATTGCTGGAAATGACACAAAACATAAGAAAAAACCCAGTACCTGTTCCATTTTCAGACTGAAGCAACAGCATATTCCTGGCTGCTAATGCAGCAGGGGCAACAGCACTGCAGGGAACTGTTTGGATAATCACATCTTCATTTAAAGAGAACCCAACTTCTTGATCTAAACCATCACTGCCCTCCATCAGAACAGCCAGCATATCCACGAAATCTAATAAGTGAAGGGAAAAACGTAAGCAGAGGATCCAGACTAACTGGGAAAACAACAGAGGTAGAATGCAACATTCCAGGAACACAAGGTATCTTTCTAGATTCCCCCCCCAAAAAAACCCAAAACAAAACAAAACCGAAGATAAAACCAACCAACCAAACAACAACAAAAAAACACCAACAAAAAAAAAACCCTTAAATTAGTAACAACAAGATAAATGTTTCTACCTCAATAAACCCATAACGCCTCGAACCATTCCAGGGAGGGCGGCAGGAGGGGCGGGCAGAGCCAGGGCCCCGCTCCGCCGCCCCGGCGGCATTTTCCGGCACGCGGCCGCTCCCGGCGTCTGGAGAGGGGCGCGGGGCCGGGAAAGGCGGCGCAGCCCTGCTCCGATGCCGCTCGGCCGCGGCCCGGGAGCGCTGCGACCGCGCCTCCGCCGCCCGCCGGCACCGGCCCCGGCCGCCCTCGGCCCGCGGAGCCGCCTCCAGCCCTCCCCTCACTCACAGACACCGCCCCGCTCGCCGCTCGCTCCCGCCCCTCGCCCCTCCCGCCGCTTCGGCCGGGCTCCGGCTGGGGGGCTGCAGTACCGCCCTGTGCCCACAAGGCGGCAGCACTTGTCCAGAGGGTCCGCGACACGATGGCGGCCCGTGGGGACCTTGACGGAGAGAGGCGTTTTTCGCCCATGCCTGTCGGCTCCCGCCAAAAACCCGCACGCTCGCGGTGCTGCTGACCCCACAGCCCGTGTGCACGGCACCAGAACCGCCGCGGAAAATCCCGTCGGGGGGCGCCGGCGTTGCGCGCAATTCAGGCAGTGTAAAAAACAGACACGGGTCCTCGAGTTTCAACGTCCTCGTTTTCGCGCCCTCTCGAGAAGGTCAAGCGAGGCCGCGCCACGCCACTCCCAAGATGGCGGCCGCGGGCTGCAGTACCGCTCTCTGCCCACACGGCGGCAGCACCGCGCCGTCCCCGCCGGCACGGCCTCGGCAGCGAACGCCCCAAAGCGTCCGCGCGGGAAAGAACGGAACAAAAAGCCTGCCTGCGACCCGACAGGAACCGAAAGAAAAAAGCTTTCCTCCTAAACTGCATTGCAACAAGGCTTGGTTTTATATTTTTCAGATTTATACTCACAGTCGGATTGGTAATGGATATTGACGTATAATCGTATTTTTTAAATTTCTTAACATTTATTCCTATTCTAATTTTTATTTCACTTTTATGTTTTTATATATACACCTGTAGACATTGATTATATATTTCCATATTTAGAATGATATCAAACTAAAATGTATATTCATATCTTTTCCATTAAAGCCCTGCCTCCAACCAAATAAAAACAAAAAAAGCCCTTTTTTTAAACGATTTTCGAATATTTTTATATTTTTTTCATCATTATAGTCACATTTGAACTTCTACTTTATATAGATGTATTTATAAATATATTTTATATATATATATAATAAGGTAGCGAGATAGATAAATTATTTTTTAAATTCTATTTCGTACACACTGCTAATACTTATATTTACTTACCTTTGAATTTTCATATAGATCTTAACGTATTTAGGATATATTTCTATACAAAGACTTCTAATTTTATTTTATTTCTAGTCATAATTTTAATAATAAAACCCCTACCTACTACCAAATCGAAAATAAAAATCCCCTTTATTCTAAATTATATTTAAATATTTCTATACTTCTATTTTTGATTTTTACAAGTACTCATCTATTCTATCACAACATATTGAGGTACTATATTTCGATATACAGTATTTATGACATGAAATGCGTTATAATAAGACACATACAGTAAAATACGCATTAGGTACTGTATTGATTCCTATTGTTTTGTAATATTCATATATCCACATGTATTAATTATACATTTCTGTATGGACATTTATGTTTATAATCGATATTTATATGCATATAAACATATAAAATACTCCATATCAAACAAGGTTATACCTAATTGTAATGGACAGCATTATTTATGTTACATGTTTAATGTATATGTTTTCCATTTACATTTAAAATTGAAGTTTCATATTCCCATTATCATGTTTATGCATGTGTTCTATTTCATTAGAGTTATAGTTAAAACACTGCAGTTATAATCTAATTCCTAAAAACAAAATGCCAAAACAAACAGCATCAAATTCCCACCAATACCGTCCAAAAAATTCAGAAAGGCTCCACCAGCCAACCAACTACCAGCAAAAAAAAACCCGCACTACACTCCTTTCACTAGCAGCTCTTATCACGTCACAAAAACGAAACAAACATTTTAAAAACCCTATAGACACCCACACAGCAAATCACAAAAACCACTCTAAAGGAAAAAAAAAAAAGCCAACTAACTTACCATACTCCAAACCATACAAGAGACTCCCAACGATTCTAAAAAAAATAATAACCAAAACTCTACCACTACTTTAACTCATAAAGAGAACCCAATGCTCTATAAAATTAACTAAAAAAACCCACCAAATAATTACAGATATAAAAATATGGGAACCACGAAGAAACAAAAAATTCACCCCCCAAATAAAATAAACACCTAAAGAGATCCACCATGGAAATGCCCATGCTCCCAAAAATAAAACCAATAAAAACAACAACCAAACACATCAAACAACAACAAAAAAAAATTAAATTAACAACAACAAAATAAGTATTCCTAACTCAAGAAACAAAAATTGCCTCAAACCATCAAAACACAAATACCACCTAGAAAGAAACACGTCGCCAAAAGAGATATGTAACCACAAACAATATCTCCCAAGTTCTCTGCAACAATGAAACATACACGGCAATCAAATAAGCCAAACGAATGAAACCCCTATAGTGTAATAAACAAGAATGCATTCATCAATATTAAAAAAAACCTCACCGATTAACTCCAGGGCACTCCCTCAAGCCCAGCAAAACAAATACTACGCCCTCGCGCTAATAAAAGCCTCCACAACCGAATTGAAAAACGACCCTCTACTCCATGCTCCGACCCATAAAAACCAGTGTAAACCTTTAGAAACGCATCCTTAAAAAACCTAAGAACCGATCAAAAACAAATCCAACAACAACACTCAACCCAAAAACAAAAACCGTGCCACGAGCACCCGAAGCAAGAACGGTAACAACCAAGAAGCGCCCGGGGCCCTTCTCCTACAGCGACTCTGATCAAAAGCCACCGATCCCAGGAGCTCCTCAGGAGCGCCTCAAAAGCAGCGCAGCGAGGGAGGCTGGAAGATGCGGAGCCGCGCTCCCGGCCCCGGGCGCAGCGCGGCTCCGGCAGGAAAGCGGCTCCTCCGGCAGGCAGAGGCGGCGCCGCGCCGGCAGACCCCCGCCCGCTGCCCCCGGCCCGGCGGGGCCGGCACCGGGCCCGGGGGGCCCCGGCGGCGCCCGAGCCCCGCGCCCGGAGCGGACGGAGCGGCGGCACCGGCCGGCACCGGCCCCGCCCGCGCCGCCTCCCCCGCCCGCCGGCCCGGCCAAAGCTCCGCTCGGCTCCGCACGGCTCGCACCGGCGCGGCTCCGGCGGGCCCGCGGCAGCCCAGCCGCGCCCAGCTCCCCTTCCGCCCCGGCCAGCCCCGGCACTGCCGGCAGGGCTCCGCGCCGCACCCTTCGCTGCCGGGCCGGGGGCAGAAGAAGCGCCCCGAATGCAGCGGCACAGCCCGACCCCCGCCCTGCCAGCGCTGCCACGGCTGCAGCTCCCTTCCTCTGCAGCCCCGACTCTGACGCCACGCTCCGGCGCTCACCTCACCCCAACAAGGGAAAAGAAACGTAGGCTTCCCTTCAATCGCGTCCTCTAGAAGAGAAGAAAAGAAGCGCCTTGCCTCAAACCATGGCAAAAGGGGGCTTTTTACCTCAGTCCAAACCCCTTAAAAGGGGGGACAACAGGACTGCCCCCTCCAATTCAACCTCAGGATGACGAAATTTCAAAGGGAAAGGGGAAAAGTCCCCGTTATAAAAGCGCACCGGCTCACCTGCTCGGCTGCTGCTTCTCGGCACAAAGGTTTGTCCCTCAGCTCCTCCTTTGAGCAATGCTTCACGTGCCCAAGTGTGTATCCAGGGGATTCCCCGGACCCTGTCCGAAGCGCCCACCGTCCTTCCAGGAGACAGTCCCGGGAGCCCCCCAAAAACTCCTCTCCTCCAGCAGCTCCGTGCAAAAGCCAGCAAAGACAAACCCTCGCCCTAAAATAACCTCCCCCCGGCAGGAGCCGCCCCTCCTCCTCATCCTCACAGCTCACACCTGGGGCTGCTCTGAGCCCTCATCATCCTCACATCAGCTCACACCTGCCGCTGTTGCCACCCTCCAACAGCGTCTCTCCATCTCCAGCACGCATCCCAATTCTCAACAGACACAGATCCAACAGAAATCTGCTACGGGTGTCCGCTTATCTTAATCCATATGGTTACACAATTAAAAAACATATATACCAAATATCCTGTTCCAGTTTCAGTCACAAGCCCAGTCCCAGCATCCATGTCAGAGGCATAAAAGGGATGTGGCGGCAAGAACCCCACAGTCCCTGTGCCAGCCCTTCGGATCCTATGGAGTGTGCAGCCCCCTTTCCCAGCCCTGCAGTGATTACGGCAGCCGCCCTACAAATCCCCTTTCCCAGCCCCAGTGATTTCAGCTCTTCACCCACAAGCTTTATTTAACTGCCAGCTCTCTTCATTAGCTCCAGCTGTGCCTTTCTCCATCTTCAGCGTGCAGGATCTTGGCCTTGGCTGCAGCTCTGCAACACTTCAGCTCGTGCCCCAGGGTGTCTAAGCCCACCCCACCATCAATATCCCAGTTCCGAAGTGATTTCAGCTGCCACCCACCAATGCCCACCCACTGTGCCTATGCTGTATTATTTCAATTCAAAGCCCAGAACCCCGCTCTCAGCAATAGAATTCTTTTTCCATTTTCAGACACAATCCCAGCCTCACAGTGACTTTGCCCCCAGCCCCACAGGTGCCGTCGCAGACCGAGAACATATCACTGCATTGCCGGGATTTTCAGGCGCAATCTTAGAGCCCCCACGTGCGCACTACACATCCTGTTCTAGTTTCAGTCACAAGCCCAGCCCCAGCATCCATGTCAGAGGCATAAAAGGGATGTGGCAGCAAGAACCCCACAGTCCCTGTGCCAGCCCTTCGGATCCTATGGAGTGTGCAGCCCCCTTTCCCAGCCCTGCAGTGATTACAGCAGCCGCCCTACAAATCCCCTTTCCCAGCCCCAGTGATTTCAGCTCTTCACCCACAAGCTTTATTTAACTGCCAGCTCTCTTCGTTAGCTCCAGCTGTGCCTTTCTCCATCTTCAGCGTGCAGGATCTTGGCCTTGGCTGCAGCTCTGCAACACTTCAGCTCGTGCCCCAGGGTGTCTAAGCCCACCCCAGAATCAATATCCCAGTCCTGCAGTGATTTCAGCTGCCACCCACCAATGCCCACCCACTGTGCCTACGCTGTATTATTTCAATTCAAAGCCCAGAACCCCGCTCTCAGCAATAGAATTCTTTTTCCATTTTAAGACACAATCCCAGCCCCACAGTGACTTTGCCCCCAGCCCCACAGGTGCCGTCGCAGACCGAGAACATATCACTGCATTGCCAGGATTTTCAGGCGCAATCTTAGAGCCCCCACGTGCGCACTACACATCCTGTTCTAGTTTCAGTCACAAGCCCAGCCCCAGCATCCATGTCAGAGGCATAAAGGGATGTGGCAGCAAGAACCCCACAGTCCCTGTGCCAGCCCTTTGGATCCTATGGAGTATGCAGCCCCCTTTCCCAGCCCTGCAGTGATTACAGCAGCCGCCCTACAAATCCCCTTTCCCAGCCCCAGTGATTTCAGCTCTTCACCCACAAGCTTTATTTAACTGCCAGCTCTCTTCGTTAGCTCCAGCTGTGCCTTTCTCCATCTTCAGCGTGCAGGATCTTGGCCTTGGCTGCAGCTCTGCAACACTTCAGCTCGTGCCCCAGGGTGTCTAAGCCCACCCCAGAATCAATATCCCAGTCCTGCAGTGATTTCAGCTCCTACCCAAAAATGCCCAGCCACTGTGCCTACCCTGTATTATTTCAATTCAAAGCCCAGAACCCTGCTCTCAGCAATAGAGTTCTTTTACAATTTTCAGACACAATCCCAGCCCCACAGTCCATTTGCCAGCCCCACAGTGACTTTGCCCCCAGCCCCACAGGTGCCGTCGCAGACCGAGAACATATCCCTGCATTGCCGGGATTTTCAGGCGCAATGTTAGAGCCCCCACGTGCGCACTACACATCCTGTTCTAGTTTCAGTCACAAGCCCAGCCCCAGCATCCATGTCAGAGGCATAAAAGGGATGTGGCAGCAAGAACCCCACAGTCCCTGTGCCAGCCCTTCGGATCCTATGGAGTGTGCAGCCCCCTTTCCCAGCCCTGCAGTGATTACAGCAGCCGCCCTACAAATCCCCTTTCCCAGCCCCAGTGATTTCAGCTCTTCACCCACAAGCTTTATTTAACTGCCAGCTCTCTTCGTTAGCTCCAGCTGTGCCTTTCTCCATCTTCAGCGTGCAGGATCTTGGCCTTGGCTGCAGCTCTGCAACACTTCAGCTCGTGCCCCAGGGTGTCTAAGCCCACCCCAGAATCAATATCCCAGTTCTGAAGTGATTTCAGCTGCCACCCACCAATGCCCACCCACTGTGCCTACGCTGTATTATTTCAATTCAAAGCCCAGAACCCCGCTCTCAGCAATAGAATTCTTTTTCCATTTTCAGACACAATCCCAGCCCCACAGTGACTTTGCCCCCAGCCCCTCAGGTGCCGTCGCAGACCGAGAACATATCACTGCATTGCCAGGATTTTCAGGCGCAATCTTAGAGCCCCCACGTGCGCACTACACATCCT
Source organism: Lonchura striata (assembly GCF_050655825.1). NCBI lineage: Eukaryota > Metazoa > Chordata > Aves > Passeriformes > Estrildidae > Lonchura > Lonchura striata. The sequence continues at coordinate 779,410 of NC_140703.1, forward strand.
GTTCTAGTTTCAGTCACAAGCCCAGCCCCAGCATCCATGTCACAGGCATAAAGGGATGTGGCAGCAAGAACCCCACAGTCCCTGTGCCAGCCCTTCGGATCCTATGGAGTGTGCAGCCCCCTTTCCCAGCCCTGCAGTGATTACAGCAGCCACCCTACAAATCCCCTTTCCCAGCCCCAGTGATTTCAGCTCTTCACCCACAAGCTTTATTTAACTGCCAGCTCTCTTCATTAGCTCCAGCTGTGCCTTTCTCCATCTTCAGCGTGCAGGATCTTGGCCTTGGCTGCAGCTCTGCAACACTTCAGCTCGTGCCCCAGGGTGTCTAAGCCCACCCCACCATCAATATCCCAGTTCCGAAGTGATTTCAGCTGCCACCCACCAATGCCCAGCCACTGTGCCTAGCCTATATTATTTCAATTCAAAGCCCAGAACCCCGCTCTCAGCAATAGAATTCTTTTTCCATTTTCAGACACAATCCCAGCCTCACAGTGACTTTGCCCCCAGCCCCACAGGTGCCGTCGCAGACCGAGAACATATCCCTGCATTGCCGGGATTTTCAGGCGCAATCTTAGAGCCCCCACGTGCGCACTACACATCCTGTTCTAGTTTCAGTCACAAGCCCAGCCCCAGCATCCATGTCAGAGGCATAAAAGGGATGTGGCAGCAAGAACCCCACAGTCCCTGTGCCAGCCCTTCGGATCCTATGGAGTGTGCAGCCCCCTTTCCCAGCCCTGCAGTGATTACAGCAGCCGCCCTACAAATCCCCTTTCCCAGCCCCAGTGATTTCAGCTCTTCACCCACAAGCTTTATTTAACTGCCAGCTCTCTTCATTAGCTCCAGCTGTGCCTTTCTCCATCTTCAGCGTGCAGGATCTTGGCCTTGGCTCCAGCTCTGCAACACTTCAGCTCGTGCCCCAGGGTGTCTAAGCCCACCCCAGAATCAATATCCCAGTCCTGCAGTGATTTCAGCTCCTACCCAAAAATGCCCAGCCACTGTGCCTACCCTGTATTATTTCAATTCAAAGCCCAGAACCCTGCTCTCAGCAATAGAGTTCTTTTACAATTTTCAGACACAATCCCAGCCCCACAGTCCATTTGCCAGCCCCACAGTGACTTTGCCCCCAGCCCCACAGGTGCCGTCGCAGACCGAGAACATATCCCTGCATTGCCGGGATTTTCAGGCGCAATGTTAGAGCCCCCACGTGCGCACTACACATCCTGTTCTAGTTTCAGTCACAAGCCCAGCCCCAGCATCCATGTCAGAGGCATAAAAGGGATGTGGCAGCAAGAACCCCACAGTCCCTGTGCCAGCCCTTCGGATCCTATGGAGTGTGCAGCCCCCTTTCCCAGCCCTGCAGTGATTACAGCAGCCGCCCTACAAATCCCCTTTCCCAGCCCCAGTGATTTCAGCTCTTCACCCACAAGCTTTATTTAACTGCCAGCTCTCTTCGTTAGCTCCAGCTGTGCCTTTCTCCATCTTCAGCGTGCAGGATCTTGGCCTTGGCTGCAGCTCTGCAACACTTCAGCTCGTGCCCCAGGGTGTCTAAGACCACCCCAGAATCAATATCCCAGTCCTGCAGTGATTTCAGCTCCTACCCAAAAATGCCCACCCACTGTGCCTACGCTGTATTATTTCAATTCAAAGCCCAGAACCCCGCTCTCAGCAATAGAATTCTTTTTCCATTTTCAGACACAATCCCAGCCTCACAGTGACTTTGCCCCCAGCCCCACAGTGACTTTGCCCCCAGCCCCACAGGTGCCGTCGCAGACCGAGAACATATCACTGCATTGCCGGGATTTTCAGGCGCAATCTTAGAGCCCCCACGTGCGCACTACACATCCTGTTCTAGTTTCAGTCACAAGCCCAGCCCCAGCATCCATGTCACAGGCATAAAGGGATGTGGCAGCAAGAACCCCACAGTCCCTGTGCCAGCCCTTCGGATCCTATGGAGTGTGCAGCCCCCTTTCCCAGCCCTGCAGTGATTACAGCAGCCACCCTACAAATCCCCTTTCCCAGCCCCAGTGATTTCAGCTCTTCACCCACAAGCTTTATTTAACTGCCAGCTCTCTTCATTAGCTCCAGCTGTGCCTTTCTCCATCTTCAGCGTGCAGGATCTTGGCCTTGGCTGCAGCTCTGCAACACTTCAGCTCGTGCCCCAGGGTGTCTAAGCCCACCCCACCATCAATATCCCAGTTCCGAAGTGATTTCAGCTGCCACCCACCAATGCCCAGCCACTGTGCCTAGCCTATATTATTTCAATTCAAAGCCCAGAACCCCGCTCTCAGCAATAGAATTCTTTTTCCATTTTCAGACACAATCCCAGCCTCACAGTGACTTTGCCCCCAGCCCCACAGGTGCCGTCGCAGACCGAGAACATATCCCTGCATTGCCGGGATTTTCAGGCGCAATCTTAGAGCCCCCACGTGCGCACTACACATCCTGTTCTAGTTTCAGTCACAAGCCCAGCCCCAGCATCCATGTCAGAGGCATAAAAGGGATGTGGCAGCAAGAACCCCACAGTCCCTGTGCCAGCCCTTCGGATCCTATGGAGTGTGCAGCCCCCTTTCCCAGCCCTGCAGTGATTACAGCAGCCGCCCTACAAATCCCCTTTCCCAGCCCCAGTGATTTCAGCTCTTCACCCACAAGCTTTATTTAACTGCCAGCTCTCTTCGTTAGCTCCAGCTGTGCCTTTCTCCATCTTCAGCGTGCAGGATCTTGGCCTTGGCTGCAGCTCTGCAACACTTCAGCTCGTGCCCCAGGGTGTCTAAGCCCACCCCAGAATCAATATCCCAGTTCTGAAGTGATTTCAGCTCCTACCCAAAAATGCCCAGCCACTGTGCCTACCCTGTATTATTTCAATTCAAAGCCCAGAACCCCACTCTCAGCAATAGAGTTCTTTTACAATTTTCAGACACAATCCCAGCCCCACAGTCCATTTGCCAGCCCCACAGTGACTTTGCCCCCAGCCCCACAGGTGCCGTCGCAGACCGAGAACATATCACTGCATTGCCGGGATTTTCAGGCGCAATGTTAGAGCCCCCACGTGCGCACTACACATCCTGTTCTAGTTTCAGTCACAAGCCCAGCCCCAGCATCCATGTCACAGGCATAAAGGGATGTGGCAGCAAGAACCCCACAGTCCCTGTGCCAGCCCTTCGGATCCTATGGAGTGTGCAGCCCCCTTTCCCAGCCCTGCAGTGATTACAGCAGCCACCCTACAAATCCCCTTTCCCAGCCCCAGTGATTTCAGCTCTTCACCCACAAGCTTTATTTAACTGCCAGCTCTCTTCGTTAGCTCCAGCTGTGCCTTTCTCCATCTTCAGCGTGCAGGATCTTGGCCTTGGCTGCAGCTCTGCAACACTTCAGCTCGTGCCCCAGGGTGTCTAAGCCCACCCCAGAATCAATATCCCAGTCCTGCAGTGATTTCAGCTCCTACCCAAAAATGCCCACCCACTGTGCCTACGCTGTATTATTTCAATTCAAAGCCCAGAACCCCGCTCTCAGCAATAGAATTCTTTTTCCATTTTCAGACACAATCCCAGCCTCACAGTGACTTTGCCCCCAGCCCCACAGTGACTTTGCCCCCAGCCCCACAGGTGCCGTCGCAGACCGAGAACATATCACTGCATTGCCGGGATTTTCAGGCGCAATCTTAGAGCCCCCACGTGCGCACTACACATCCTGTTCTAGTTTCAGTCACAAGCCCAGCCCCAGCATCCATGTCAGAGGCATAAAAGGGATGTGGCAGCAAGAACCCCACAGTCCCTGTGCCAGCCCTTCGGATCCTATGGAGTGTGCAGCCCCCTTTCCCAGCCCTGCAGTGATTACAGCAGCCGCCCTACAAATCCCCTTTCCCAGCCCCAGTGATTTCAGCTCTTCACCCACAAGCTTTATTTAACTACCAGCTCTCTTCGTTAGCTCCAGCTGTGCCTTTCTCCATCTTCAGCGTGCAGGATCTTGGCCTTGGCTCCAGCTCTGCAACACTTCAGCTCGTGCCCCAGGGTGTCTAAGCCCACCCCACCATCAATATCCCAGTTCTGAAGTGATTTCAGCTGCCACCCACCAATGTCCAGCCACTGTGCCTATGCTGTATTATTTCAATTCAAAGCCCAGAACCCCGCTCTCAGCAATAGAATTCTTTTTCCATTTTCAGACACAATCCCAGCCCCACAGTGACTTTGCCCCCAGCCCCACAGGTGCCGTCGCAGACCGAGAACATATCCCTGCATTGCCGGGATTTTCAGGCGCAATGTTAGAGCCCCCACGTGCGCACTACACATCCTGTTCTAGTTTCAGTCACAAGCCCAGCCCCAGCATCCATGTCAGAGGCATAAAAGGGATGTGGCAGCAAGAACTCCACAGTCCCTGTGCCAGCCCTTCGGATCCTATGGAGTGTGCAGCCCCCTTTCCCAGCCCTGCAGTGATTACAGCAGCCGCCCTACAAATCCCCTTTCCCAGCCCCAGTGATTTCAGCTCTTCACCCACAAGCTTTATTTAACTGCCAGCTCTCTTCGTTAGCTCCAGCTGTGCCTTTCTCCATCTTCAGCGTGCAGGATCTTGGCCTTGGCTGCAGCTCTGCAACACTTCAGCTCGTGCCCCAGGGTGTCTAAGCCCACCCCAGAATCAATATCCCAGTCCTGCAGTGATTTCAGCTCCTACCCAAAAATGCCCAGCCACTGTGCCTACCCTGTATTATTTCAATTCAAAGCCCAGAACCCCGCTCTCAGCAATAGAGTTCTTTTACAATTTTCAGACACAATCCCAGCCTCACAGTGACTTTGCCCCCAGCCCCACAGTGACTTTGCCCCCAGCCCCACAGGTGCCGTCGCAGACCGAGAACATATCACTGCATTGCCGGGATTTTCAGGCGCAATGTTAGAGCCCCCATGTGCGCACTACACATCCTGTTCTAGTTTCAGTCACAAGCCCAGCCCCAGCATCCATGTCAGAGGCATAAAAGGGATGTGGCAGCAAGAACCCCACAGTCCCTGTGCCAGCCCTTCGGATCCTATGGAGTGTGCAGCCCCCTTTCGCAGCCCTGCAGTGATTACAGCAGCCGCCCTACAAATCCCCTTTCCCAGCCCCAGTGATTTCAGCTCTTCACCCACAAGCTTTATTTAACTGCCAGCTCTCTTCGTTAGCTCCAGCTGTGCCTTTCTCCATCTTCAGCGTGCAGGATCTTGGCCTTGGCTGCAGCTCTGCAACACTTCAGCTCGTGCCCCAGGGTGTCTAAGCCCACCCCAGAATCAATATCCCAGTCCTGCAGTGATTTCAGCTCCTACCCAAAAATGCCCAGCCACTGTGCCTACGCTGTATTATTTCAATTCAAAGCCCAGAACCCCGCTCTCAGCAATAGAATTCTTTTTCCATTTTCAGACACAATCCCAGCCCCACAGTGACTTTGCCCCCAGCCCCACAGGTGCCGTCGCAGACCGAGAACATATCCCTGCATTGCCGGGATTTTCAGGCGCAATGTTAGAGCCCCCACGTGCGCACTACACATCCTGTTCTAGTTTCAGTCACAAGCCCAGCCCCAGCATCCATGTCACAGGCATAAAGGGATGTGGCAGCAAGAACCCCACAGTCCCTGTGCCAGCCCTTCGGATCCTATGGAGTATGCAGCCCCCTTTCCCAGCCCTGCAGTGATTACAGCAGCCGCCCTACAAATCCCCTTTCCCAGCCCCAGTGATTTCAGCTCTTCACCCACAAGCTTTATTTAACTGCCAGCTCTCTTCGTTAGCTCCAGCTGTGCCTTTCTCCATCTTCAGCGTGCAGGATCTTGGCCTTGGCTCCAGCTCTGCAACACTTCAGCTCGTGCCCCAGGGTGTCTAAGCCCACCCCAGAATCAATATCCCAGTCCTGCAGTGATTTCAGCTCCTACCCAAAAATGCCCAGCCACTGTGCCTACCCTGTATTATTTCAATTCAAAGCCCAGAACCCCGCTCTCAGCAATAGAGTTCTTTTACAATTTTCAGACACATTCCCAGCCTCACAGTGACTTTGCCCCCAGCCCCACAGTGACTTTGCCCCCAGCCCCACAGGTGCCGTCGCAGACCGAGAACATATCACTGCATTGCCGGGATTTTCAGGCGCAATGTTAGAGCCCCCACGTGCGCACTACACATCCTGATCCAGTTTCAGTCACAAGCCCAGCCCCAGCATCCATGTCAGAGGCATAAAGGGATGTGGCAGCAAGAACCCCACAGTCCCTGTGCCAGCCCTTCGGATCCTATGGAGTGTGCAGCCCCCTTTCCCAGCCCTGCAGTGATTACAGCAGCCACCCTACAAATCCCCTTTCCCAGCCCCAGTGATTTCAGCTCTTCACCCACAAGCTTTATTTAACTGCCAGCTCTCTTCGTTAGCTCCAGCTGTGCCTTTCTCCATCTTCAGCGCGCAGGATCTTGGCCTTGGCTCCAGCTCTGCAACACTTCAGCTCGTGCCCCGGGGTGTCTAAGCCCACCCCAGAATCAATATCCCAGTTCTGAAGTGATTTCAGCTGCCACCCACCAATGCCCACCCACTGTGCCTACGCTGTATTATTTCAATTCAAAGCCCAGAACCCCGCTCTCAGCAATAGAATTCTTTTTCCATTTTCAGACACAATCCCAGCCTCACAGTGACTTTGCCCCCAGCCCCACAGGTGCCGTCGCAGACCGAGAACATATCACTGATTTGCCGGGATTTTCAGGCGCAATCTTAGAGCCCCCACGTGCGCACTACACATCCTGTTCTAGTTTCAGTCACAAGCCCAGCCCCAGCATCCATGTCACAGGCATAAAGGGATGTGGCAGCAAGAACCCCACAGTCCCTGTGCCAGCCCTTCGGATCCTATGGAGTGTGCAGCCCCCTTTCCCAGCCCTGCAGTGATTACAGCAGCCGCCCTACAAATCCCCTTTCCCAGCCCCAGTGATTTCAGCTCTTCACCCACAAGCTTTATTTCACTGCCATCTCTTCCGTTTCACTTCCTCCTCAACACCTTCCCAGCAGTGCTACGTAACACTGCTTCTGGCTCTCAGGGCAGGATCTTTGCTTTTGCTTTAGCTCTGTATGGTTTCAGTTCAGCTCTTGAGCCCATATTCCTGCCCCATCCTAACCATCCCTCCCCCAGTAACTGCTCTACACTCTCTATCAGAGCCCTTGAAGCAATTTCAGCTCCAGCCATGCAATTCCCATCCCAGCTCCATATTCCCTATCCCAGCTGCACAGGGGTTTTACCCCGAACCCTACCACATTTCTGTGTCCTCCGGCTCTGCTGCCTCAGCTCCAGCTCCTCAGCTTCCTACTGCCTGCATCTAAAAGCTGCTCCTGCTTCTCACTGCTGCTTGGAGCTGTTGATAAGGGCAGAAATCAGTTACTGTCATAATGTCAATGCCTCTTGCAGCTATCCCACCCACCCTAATGGGATCCCAACTTTAGGGACCCTTGAGCCCTGAAGCCAAACATCTACCTTCCCCCACAGCCTGGGTTTCAGCCGAGCACCTCCCCAAAGGCCCCCTCACCTCCCCCAGGCAGCCCCAGGGGCTGGGAATAGCCACCGGGCCCCTGCTCCCACATCCCCATAGGTACCCTTGTGCTGCTGCGTGGGCCCTGGAACCCTCCGAGCCCCCACATCCTCAGCCTCTGCTTGGTACCACGGGGCAGGAGCTGGGAACCCCCAGACATCTCCTGCAGGCCCTGCACTGCAGCTCCATGCCCCTCTCCCAGGGCATTTATCCAACTCCAGCCCCAGCATTTCCACTGCTCCACATTGTTTCGGGCTTGACTCGTGCCAAAGTCCTTATTCCACACCCTGAGCCTTTATGTCTCCGGTGACCTCACAACCCGTGATTCAGCCCCAGCCGCACAACCCTTACTAAATCAAAATCGGAAAAAGAAAACAAACAGAAACAAATTAAACTTAATAAAACGAACAAAACAATGAAGTAATGCAATATAGATAAAATTATTAAGTAAAATCAAAATCAAATAGTAAGAAAGCAAACAACCGGCTTTATTCCCAGTATTCTCAATGTTACTTTAAATCCAGAAAGCGCGAAAGGGCTACTCCCCAGTGACAGCAGCCGGTCCCCCCTGCGCCACGCCAGGCCCCGCACCAGCCTCTGGCCGCCCGAGCCGGGCAGGGCGCGGCGCAAACAACTGGACACCGCCGGCCCCCGGACGCCGCCGCAGGCAGACGCGGGAGTCGCGTGCGTGCTCACCAGCGCTCCTCGGATCGGCAGCCGCGGGGGACCCGTCCCGGCGCAGCGGCGCTCCTCCTCGGAACGCGCTTCCGCAGCTCCCGTCGCCTCCAGCCCCGCCGCCGAACTGACGCCCCCGCCTCCCCCACGCACGCTACTTATGCCTCAGAGCCGGGCCAGCCAGCCAATCACAACCCGAGGCAGCGCCGGCCCCACCAATCCGAGCCCGCCCATTCCCGCCGCGCTTGGCTCGCGACCACCCCGCGCTCCCCTCACGCGCCGCTCCCGCCGCCGCCATTGCAGGGGCCGGGTCCGCCCGCTCCCCGCCGTCAGCCCGTTTCCCTGGGAGAAATCCCGGCCGGCGCCTGACGGGGAGCTCCCGCCCGCCCTTCCCGGCCCCAGCGCCTGCCGAGGTTGCGGCAGCAGGGATAGCGCTCCGCCGGCTCCCAAAGCGGCGCCGGGAGCGGCGCCTCAAGCGCACGGGGGAGCGGGGCCAGGCTGAGGAGTCGGGCCGCGACTGAGCGGGCCGAAATCGCAGGAACCGCGCCCGGATTGGAAGGGCGGCCGGGATTGGACAGGGCGGAGAAAGGCGGGCCGGGATTGGCGGGGCTCGGGAGCTGCGCGGCCGGGCCCGTGGCAGCATGGGGCGGAGCCCGCGCTGCTCGAAGGGCCCGCGGGCGCCCCGGGTCCCGCTCGGAGACCCCCTGTCCCCTTCTCGGCCCGTGCTCGTGCCCGGCTCCCGGCGAAAAGGGCCCCGCAGAGCCCGAACTGCAGCCGCCCGTCGGCACTCGGGGCAGGGGAGAGGCGCAGCCCGGCATTGGTTCCGGGCGGCAAAGGCGGACTCCGCGCTAGCAGCTCGGACCGGGGAGCGGCGGCGACGCGGCGGGGAGGCGGCTCGGTGGCGGGGAGTGGGGAGGGCGCGCAAAAACAGTGAAGTGCCCGCGGCCCCCTGCCCGCCCTCCGCCTGTTGCGAGCCCGCTGCTCACCCTCTTTCTCCCCACACAGTCGTCGGATGCTATGAGGGGACAATAATATTGACGTTCACATTCATAGATCAGCTTTTTGCAGCACAAGTATTTCGATATGGTACAACTTACTTTTAACTGCTTTGTATAGTATAATTTTTATAATAAAACCCCTACCTACTACCAAATAGAAAATAAAAATCCCCTTTATTCTAAACTATATTTAATTATTTCTATATTTCTATTTTTGATTTTTACAAGTACTTATCTATCACAACATATTGAGGTACTATATTTCGATATATAGTATTTATGACACGTAATGTGTTATAATAAGACACATACAGTAAAATACGCATTAGGTACTGTATTGATTCCTATTGTTTTGTAGTATTCATATATCCACACATATTAATTATACATTTCTAGATGGATATTTATATTATATAAACATATAAAATACTCTACAGCAAACAATATAATACCTAATAGTAATGGATAGCATTATTTATGTTACATGTTTAATTTATAGGTTTGCCGTTTATATTTAAAATTGAAGTTTTATATTCCCATTTTCATGTTTATGCATTTGTTTTGTTTCATTAGAGTTCTAGTTAAAACACTGCAGTTATAATCGAATTCCTAAAAATAAAATGCCAAAACAAACAGCATCAAATTCCCACCAGTACCGTCCAACAAATTCAGAAAGGCTCCACCAGCCAGCCAACTACCAGCAAAAAAACCCGCACTACACTCCTTTTACTAGCAGCTCTTATCACGTCACAAAAACGAAACAAACATTTTAAAAAAGACAGATAGAAACCCACACAGCAAATCACAAAAACCACTAAAAAGAAAAGAAAACGCCAACTAACTTACCATACTCCAAAACCATACAAGAGACCCCCAACGTTTCTAAAAAAAATAATAACCAAAACTCTACCACTACGCTAACTCCTAAAGAGAACCCAATGCTCTATAAAATTAACTAAAAAACCCCACCAAATCATTACAGATATTAAAAAATCGGAACCACGAAGAAACAAAAAAATCACCACCAAATAAAATAAATACCTAAAGAGATCCACCACGGAAATGCCCATGTTCCCAAAAATAAAACTAATTAAAAAAACCAACAACCAAATACATCAAACTACAAAAAAAAAAAATTAAATTAACAACAACAAAATAGGTATTCCTAACTCAAGAAACAAAAATTGCCTCAAACCATCAAAACACAAATACCACCTAGAAAAAAAAAACACGTCGCCAAAAGAGCAATGTAACCACAAACAATATTTCCCAAATTCTCTCCAACAATAAAACATACACGGCAACCAAATAAGCCAAATGAACGAAATCCCTATAATATAATAAACAAGAATGCAATCATCAATATTAAAAAAACCTCACCGATTAACTCCAGGACACTCCCCTCAAGCCCACCAAAACAAATACTACGCACTCGCTCGAATAAAAGCCTCCACAACCGTATTAAAAACCTACCCTCTACTACATGCTACGACCCAGAAAAAACATTGGAAGCCTTTAAAAACACATCCTTTAAAAACATATGAACCGATCAAAAAGAAATCCAACAACACTCCACCCAAAAACAAAAACCGTGCCACGAGCACCCGAAGCAAGAACGGTAACAACCAAGAAGCGCCCGGGGCCCTTCTCCTACAGCGACGCCGATCAAAAGCCACCGATCCCAGGAGCTCCTCAGGAGCACCTCAAAGCCACCGCATCGAGGGAGGCTGGAAGATGCGGAGCCGCGCTCCCGGCCCCGGGCGCAGCGCGGCTCCGGCAGGAAAGCGGCTCCTCCGGCAGGCAGAGGCGGCGCCGCGCCGGCAGACCCCCGCCCGCTGCCCCCGGCCCGGCGGGGCCGGCACCGGGCCCGGGGGGCCCCGGCGGCGCCCGAGCCCCGCGCCCGGAGCGGACGGAGCGGCGGCACCGGCCGGCACCGGCCCCGGCCGCCCTCGGCCCGCGGAGCCGCCTCCAGCCCTCCCCTCACTCACAGACACCGCCCCGCTCGCCGCTCGCTCCCGCCCCTCGCCCCTCCCGCCGCTTCGGCCGGGCTCCGGCTGGGGGGCTGCAGTACCGCCCTGTGCCCACAAGGCGGCAGCACTTGTCCAGAGGGTCCGCGACACGATGGCGGCCCGTGGGGACCTTGACGGAGAGAGGCGTTTTTCGCCCATGCCTGTCGGCTCCCGCCAAAAACCCGCACGCTCGCGGTGCTGCTGACCCCACAGCCCGTGTGCACGGCACCAGAACCGCCGCGGAAAATCCCGTCGGGGGGCGCCGGCGTTGCGCGCAATTCAGGCAGTGTAAAAAACAGACACGGGTCCTCGAATTTCAACGTCCTCGTTTTCGCGCCCTCTCGAGAAGGTCAAGCGAGGCCGCGCCACGCCACTCCCAAGATGGCGGCCGCGGGCGGCGGGCTGCAGTACCGCTCTCTGCCCACACGGCGGCAGCACCGCGCCGTCCCCGCCGGCACGGCCTCGGCAGCGAACGCCCCAAAGCGTCCGCGCGGGAAAGAACGGAACAAAAAGCCTGCCTGCGACCCGACAGGAACCGAAAGAAAAAAGCTTTCCTCCTAAACTGCATTGCAACAAGGCTTGGTTTTATATTTTTCAGATTTATACTCACAGTCGGATTGGTAATGGATACTGATGGAAAATTGTATTTTTATCATTTCTTAGATTTATTCCTATTCTATTTTATTACATTTTATTTTTTATACATATCTTATTAGATTGCTTACATATTTCTATAGTTAGATTTAGATTTCTAAAAGGTTTGTATTGCTTAAAAAAAAACCCTGCCTCTATCCAAGTAAAAATCTTTTAAACAAAACCCTTTATTTAAACTCCATTTAAATGTATCTCTATTTTTCGCATTTATATTCAAATGTATATTTTAAATGTAGATTGAAGTATGATGCTATCTATAGTCTCTCTCTTCCTAATACTCATTTTTATTTCTATTTTATATTTCTATATATACACCTGTAGACATTGATTATATATTTCCATATTTAGAATGATATCAAACTAAAATATATATTCATATCTTTTCCATTAAAGCCCTGCCTCCAACCAAATAAAAACAAAAAAAGCCCTTTCTTTAAACGATTTTCGAATATTTTTATATTTTTTTCATCATTATAGTCACATTTGAACTTCTACTTTATATAGATGTATTTATAAATATATTTTATATATATATAATAAGGTAGCGAGATAGATAAATTATTTTTTAAATTCTATTTCGTACACACTGCTAATACTTATATTTACTTACCTTTGAATTTTCATATAGATCTTAACGTATTTAGGATATATTTCTATACAAAGACTTCTAATTTTATTTTATTTCTAGTCATAATTTTAATAATAAAACCCCTACCTACTACCAAATCGAAAATAAAAATCCCCTTTATTCTAAATTATATTTAAATATTTCTATACTTCTATTTTTGATTTTTACAAGTACTCATCTATTCTATCACAACATATTGAGGTACTATATTTCGATATACAGTATTTATGACATGAAATGCGTTATAATAAGACACATAGAGTAAAATACGCATTAGGTACTGTATTGATTCCTATTGTTTTGTAATATTCATATATCCACATGTATTAATTATACATTTCTGTATGGACATTTATGTTTATAATCGATATTTATATGCATATAAACATATAAAATACTCCATATCAAACAAGGTTATACCTAATTGTAATGGACAGCATTATTTATGTTACATGTTTAATGTATATGTTTTCCATTTACATTTAAAATTGAAGTTTCATATTCCCATTATCATGTTTATGCATGTGTTCTATTTCATTAGAGTTATAGTTAAAACACTGCAGTTATAATCGAATTCCTAAAAATAAAATGCCAAAACAAACAGCATCAAATTCCCACCAATACCGTCCAAAAAATTCAGAAAGGCTCCACCAGCCAAACAACTACCAGCAAAAAAAAACCCGCACTACACTCCTTTCACTAGCAGCTCTTATCACGTCACAAAAACGAAACAAACATTTTAAAAACCCTATAGACACCCACACAGCAAATCACAAAAACCACTCTAAAGGAAAAAAAAAAAAGCCAACTAACTTACCATACTCCAAACCATACAAGAGACTCCCAACGATTCTAAAAAAAATAATAACCAAAACTCTACCACTACTTTAACTCATAAAGAGAACCCAACGCTCTATAAAATTAACTAAAAAAACCCACCAAATAATTACAGATATAAAAATATGGGAACCACGAAGAAACAAAAAATTCACCCCCCAAATAAAATAAACACCTAAAGAGATCCACCATGGAAATGCCCATGCTCCCAAAAATAAAACCAATAAAAACAACAACCAAACACATCAAACAACAACAAAAAAAAATTAAATTAACAACAACAAAATAAGTATTCCTAACTCAAGAAACAAAAATTGCCTCAAACCATCAAAACACAAATACCACCTAGAAAGAAACACGTCGCCAAAAGAGATATGTAACCACAAACAATATCTCCCAAGTTCTCTGCAACAATGAAACATACACGGCAATCAAATAAGCCAAACGAATGAAACCCCTATAGTGTAATAAACAAGAATGCATTCATCAATATTAAAAAAAACCTCACCGATTAACTCCAGGGCACTCCCTCAAGCCCAGCAAAACAAATACTACGCACTCGCGCTAATAAAAGCCTCACAAACCGAATTGAAAAACGACCCTCTACTCCATGCTCCGACCCATAAAAACCAGTGTAAACCTTTAGAAACGCATCCTTAAAAAACCTAAGAACCGATCAAAAATAAATCCAACAACAACACTCAACCCAAAAACAAAAACCTTGCCATGAGCAGCCGAAGCAAGAACGGTAACAACCAAGAAGTGCCCGAGGCCCTTCTGCTACAGCGACTCTGATCAAAAGCCACCGATCCCAGGAGCTCCTCAAGAGCGCCTCAAAAGCAGCGCAGCGAGGGAGGCTGGAAGATGCGAAGCCGCGCTCCCGGCCCCGGGCGCAGCGCGGCTCCGGCAGGAAAGCGGCTCCTCCGGCAGGCAGAGGCGGCGCCGCGCCGGCAGACCCCCGCCCGCTGCCCCCGGCCCGGCGGGGCCGGCACCGGGCCCGGGGGGCCCCGGCGGCGCCCGAGCCCCGCGCCCGGAGCGGACGGAGCGGCGGCACCGGCCGGCACCGGCCCCGCCCGCGCCGCCTCCCCCGCCCGCCGGCCCGGCCAAAGCTCCGCTCGGCTCCGCACGGCTCGCACCGGCGCGGCTCCGGCGGGCCCGCGGCAGCCCAGCCGCGCCCAGCTCCCCTTCCGCCCCGGCCAGCCCCGGCACTGCCGGCAGGGCTCCGCGCCGGACCCTTCGCTGCCGGGCCGGGGGCAGAAGAAGCGCCCCGAATGCAGCGGCACAGCCCGACCCCCGCCCTGCCAGCGCTGCCACGGCTGCAGCTCCCTTCCTCTGCAGCCCCGACTCTGACGCCACGCTCCGGCGCTCACCTCACCCCAACAAGGGAAAAGAAACGTAGGCTTCCCTTCAATCGCGTCCTCTAGAAGAGAAGAAAAGAAGCGCCTTGCCTCAAATGATGGCAAAAGGGGGCTTTTTACCTCAGTCCAAACCCCTTAAAAGGGGGGACAACAGGACTGCCCCCTCCAATTCAACCTCAGGATGACGAAATTTCAAAGGGAAAGGGGAAAAGTCCCCGTTATAAAAGCGCACCGGCTCACCTGCTCGGCTGCTGCTTCTCGGCACAAAGGTTTGTCCCTCAGCTCCTCCTTTGAGCAATGCTTCACGTGCCCAAGTGTGTATCCAGGGGATTCCCCGGACCCTGTCCGAAGCGCCCACCGTCCTTCCAGGAGACAGCCGCGGGAGCCCCCCAAAAACTCCTCTCCTCCAGCAGCTCCGTGCAAAAGCCAGCAAAGACAAACCCTCGCCCTAAAATAACCTCCCCCCGGCAGGAGCCGCCCCTCCTCCTCATCCTCACAGCTCACACCTGGGGCTGCTCTGAGCCCTCATCATCCTCACATCAGCTCACACCTGCCGCTGTTGCCACCCTCCAACAGCGTCTCTCCATCTCCAGCACACAGCCCACTTCTCACAGACACTGATCCATTGGAAATCTGCTACGGGTGTTGTCTTTTCTTAATCCATCTGGGTACACGATTAAAGCACGTACATGCATTGATGGTCATTGAGAGAAAGCTTTCCCCTGGAGAAAACAGTCCTTTTGCTGGCACACTTTGATACACCTTCGCAAAAAGCAGAATCAGCACCAATTCCTAAGACCCCTGCCGAGGAACTCAGCCCTCCTTGGGACACCCAAAGCAGCAGACCTCGAAAAAGGAGGGGAAAAGTCAAGCTTGGAGGGGAAAAAGAGGATAGAAGTACAGCAGCCTTTAAAAATGCCTGCACGGAGCAATAGTGGGAACCAGTCACATTTCTTCCTTCCTTGCTTTCTGTGATGACATAAATAGGAAGTAAGAACACGTTAAACAAAAGGCAGAGCTAGGATTTGACAGGTCTTTATTTTGGCAGGCTGCATGGCAAACGCCTCTTCCAGGACTGCGACACGTTTTGGGGAATAGCTGAGAACGGAGGCAAAAGGTGCCGGGAGCCCTTTCTGTTCCCTTCAGCCCCTTGCTCCGCTGGTTTCAGGGCACTCGCTTGGTTCGTTCCTAGAGAAAAACGCTAGGGCATGATTTTCAAAACTACTGCCCGTCCCCAGTCAGAGTTTCCTACATTCGTGGGTACAAATGAGTGGATAGAGAGAGGGCTTCTTTCCAAATGAGTTTAGCCATAGATTCCTGTTCTTTACCAGTAGCTATAAAAACGAAACACTTGCCAGGTTTTGGTATTCTACACACACCCCTCCCTGGGAATTTTGGGGCAGCTTTGGGTCCCTCTGCGGGACGGCACCCAGCGTGACCCCCTCCCCTCATTCGCCACCCACCCGCTCCTCCACCGCAGTGTGCGTCCCTCTCCTGGGGACCTTGGGGTGCCCCAAATGCCATCAGAGCCCCGAGGCTTCAGCCCCTAACCCTGACCCCCGAAGAAGGCACAGGGCGAATCAAACTGCCCCGGACAGCAGCCCAGCACTCCCTTCCAGCCCTTCCCACACCTCCATCCCCCAGAAAGGGACTCCGCCGCAACAAGAAAGGGGGGCAGCCCCCAGAAGGCTCGAAGCTCCCGCCCCGCCTCGCTGTCGCGGGCCAGGGGCAGAAAGAGGGAGCGGCAGAGGCGGCGGGGACGCGGCACGGCCGGCACGGCACGGAGCGGGGGCCGCTCGCAGCGCGATGCCGGCGGAGCCGCAGGTCCGGCAGCGCCGGGGCGGGGTCCGAGCGGCGCGGGGGATCCGCCGAGAGCCCCGGCCCCGTGCGGGGACTCCCGCAAGGCCCGGGGGGCGCCGGGCTCCGGCCCTCGGGGCTTTATTCTCCGGCGCCCCGAGCCCCGCGGCTGCGGGGGAAAGAAGCGAAGGGGCGACGGGAAGAGAGGAGGGAGAGCGGGACATGCGAAAGGGCGGGGAGGGAGGTCGGGCTGCGGAGGAAAGCGGGCGGGGAAGGGAAAGGCCGGCAGGGCAGCAAGAGGGACGGGGCACAGAGGAGGGACAGAGGGGGAATGGAACGGAGCAGCGGGGCAGGGACAGGACAGGACAGGAAGGAGCCGGGTTTGGGGGGGACACGGAAACGGGGGAAAGAGAGGGTACACTCAGGGGAATACGGGCAGGAGGAT
The DNA here is from genome assembly GCF_050655825.1 of Lonchura striata. Classification (NCBI taxonomy): domain Eukaryota; kingdom Metazoa; phylum Chordata; class Aves; order Passeriformes; family Estrildidae; genus Lonchura; species Lonchura striata. The sequence goes on from NC_140703.1 coordinate 796,313, forward strand.
GGAGCGGGAGAGAGAGGGACAGGAGGGGATCCTCCCGGCTCCGCCCCGGCGCCCCCCCTGCCCGGGCTGCTGCGCTCGGCAGAGCTCGGCTCCGTTCGGCTGCACTCGGCTCCTCGGCCAGCTTCGGCTACTGTCGGCCACGCTCGGCTATTTCCGGCCGCATTCGCCTCCATTCGCCTCTTCGGCAAAGCTCGGCTCGCCTCGGCTGAACTCGGCAGAGCTCGGCTCCGCTCGCCTCCTCGGCCCCTTTCGGCCGCTTTCGCCCACGCTCGCCTAGTCCCGCCCGCACCCGCCTCCATTCGCCCATTCCCACAGCTCGGCTCCCTCCGCCCGGCCCCGGCTCCCTCCGGCTCACACATTTCCTCAGGGCACCTCAGCACAGGGCACACAAACTGCAGCCCCTAAAGGCTTGCGGCTCTTTCAACACACACACTCGTAACTCAGCTCTCGGGACAGAGCTGATGGCTCCTCTAGGACAAGAATAGTTACACGTAAAAGCAATTCCCTCATTTTGCATCTCCTTTTTATTGAACCCCCGCAAAATCCCATCCACATCACAAGGAACGTGCAGCTCCGGTGACGCTATTTGTACAAAGGCCCTGGGGCAGCACACAGCCGGGATTCCACGGAAGAAAGCCCGGTTTGCATTGCAGAGGTTCTCGCTCCGGCACTGCCTGTTTGCAGCTGGGCTCCGCTCCCCTCATGGCCACATCCCCGAACGATGTGCCAGATTTCCCAGAGAGCTCCCAATAAAACTCAGCTACAGTCACTGAGCAGAAAATCCTTTGGGCTTTAGTTCCACCCCTCACCTGTTCCGAGCGCAGGGAACGCGGGTTTTGGTCCCTCATCGCAGCAGCAGGGATGGATTAGGGTTTTGTTTTGGTTTGGTTTGTGGTTTTTTTGTGTGCGTGTGTTTGTTTGTTTTTTTTTTTATTAAAAAAAGGGTAATAAAAACAAACCATGTCTGACATAAATGTCCTGAAGTGCCATTCAAGCTTTTTAAACCCAAGCAAACCGTCCTAATTCCCTAGCCCAGTCTTCTATTCATACTGGCTACTTACACCCCAGTGTAGGAAGCTCTGCAGCCTTCTTCTCCTGTCCTGTATTAGGCAGAGGATGGATATGAAGGGCACACGCATGCAGTCTTTTTGGTTCTTCAAAAAGATAAAAATGCCTGTAATAAAAATTACAGAAGTAATATTGTCTCTCAAAGTGTTCCAGAAAAGGGAAATTGGAGCTTTAACGTCCCACTGAGAGATGTTGAATAAAATCTTCCCCCTGAGTTTGCACCCAGTAATAAAATACTGATTTTTTTTTTTTGACCAGACAAGGTAGGTCTATAGGAGAACAGCTCAGGAGGCTCTCATGGCTCACGGCAATGAGGATGGAGCAGGACAGAACGTTAAAGGTGAAGTGTCAGTCCCCTGAATTAATGCCCTGATGGAGCCAATTTTTTTGCTAAGAGACATAACAGATCCTTCCCTTTGTTCCCCAGTTTCCAAGTCACCTGTAATTCGTTACCTGCACCAACCTGCCGCAGCTAAGTGACAAATCCAGCTCCTGTGCTCCAAGCCACGTGTCCCTGACGTGAAGGGAAGTCAGGGATACAGAATCAGCTGTGGAAGAAAGAGAAGACAAAAATCAGAACAGATATTCTTCTATTTCCCCACAGGATCACCAAGCCAAGCTGCTTGCTACCTCTCCAGGACTATGTTTGAAAAGAGTTCCCTAACTCTTTTCTTAGCCTGAAATTCCGGAGTGGCTTTGCCCATGCAAAGCCAACGATCCTACTCACAAGAAGGAACAAACCAGCTTCCTGTTAAATAAAGCACTTGGAAATATGAGCTGCCAGATGCTCTCACTGACCAGCAAAAGGGATCAGCATCCAGGCCCACGTGGAGCTGGGTTTTTAAATATCACAAATAAACTTAACAAAAAATTATTCCTGACTCAAACCCACAATGCCTCAAACCATCAAAACAAAAATAGTTCTGGAATGACAGCTACACCTCTGCAGACCACAGCACAAAAATAACACTAAAGAATTTCTGACACCTTCCTTTTGAAGATGCTCTTACAGCATATTATCATAGTAAAGGGGCATTCCCTACATCTCTAACCAGAACTAGAGCTAGAGCTATCAGTTACTTTCACATACTCACATGTCTGTATGGTGGCCTTAGGAGAAGCTGGCAACACCTCTTCTGGTACCACACCTTGGAGGCTCAGATTGCGTCAAAAGCACCACTGAAACCAGCGTGCCAGGAGCTAACTGAATAATGAAAGTCATTTTCTCCATTTCTGTGACAGAAAAGCCCTCCATTTGGACAGCATTATTTGCAGCCAATTATTCTGCTACTTCCAGCAGTGCTCCAGGGAGCTGTATCACTTCTCCGCAGAGCTCAGGAGCTGTTCATTAGGTTGATCTCCTATAGTCTCCAGTTCTTCCTTTTGCTTGCACAATGTGCACCCTGCAGTGCCATATGACAGGAGCTTTGAGTGCTGTCTGTTGCTCTGTATTACCCTCATAGGACTGAGGAACCCGTCCCAGCCAGGGAAAGAACAGCTTTTGATTCTTGGATTAGGACACAAAATGCCACAGTTTATCCTAACAGTGGGAGGAATAAAGAGGAATACCTGGCATACACAGAATTCCACCTTAGGGCAAAGCCCAAGTGACACTGCCCTACAGCAGGATTTGAAAAATTCAGGGTCCATCTCTTAATAAATACATTTTGGCAAGAACCTGCACGATTCTCTTTGACATGTATTTCTCCTTTGTAATGACTCAGTGCTTGGTCTCTAGGACTTCCATATCCCTGACACACTTGCACTCGGATTACTAGCAGGAGGATCACAAACTTAGGTAGTCTCATATCTGTGCAGCATTTAAAGTCAAGGAACACTGGGCTTGGTCAGCAAGACGTCCAGTTTTACAATTTTCCATCACAGCTGCCTACACCTTTTAACATAAACTCGAAAAAGAGACAAAATTCCACCCTACCACTGTTGCAATAGGGAACTGAACTCTGATTTCAGACATTTTCCTCCTGCTTGAGCAGGGACATTGTACAAGATGACTCCACTGGTGGGTCCCTTTCAACCTTAATGATTTTGTGATTTTCAGGGTCTTCAGAGCAAGCCTGCTGAGTTTATAATGTTTTATTTAATTAAAAAAGCTGGAAGTGCAGCTCGAACCCTGAAAGTCAAAATGTGTTTATTCCTTACTTATTACCCTCCAAAGTAGAGCTGCAGCTCAGCAGGCAGAGAGGGACTTCTGTGGACACTGCATTTGTCACCTGTGACTAATTTAATTCAGCAAGCTCTAAACCACAGGTCAGCCTGTTCCATTACAGCATCATCAGGGCAACTTACAAGAACTGAAGCCAACTGAGAGCCCCTTCATCCCAAAGAGGACAAATATAAGCCTTTTACTTCAGCTCAGCAGAACTCTTAGTTCATCCTAACAAGAGGTAATGCATCCCAGCAGGTGTCAGTGAACCCAACCTCTTTAAATACTCATTTAACCCTACCTCAGCTGGTAATCAAAGTCGTGGGGGTGAGGCTAGGCTGAATTTCTCTTTTCTGTCCTTCTCCAGAGTAGTCCTAGTGAAGTGGCCTTGGACTCTGTTTTCTGCAGAGCCTAAGTGCTGCTCATGAAAGCCTCTAGGAGATTTTTCTCCTGCTGCTGCTAGAGCTGTGACTTTGAAGAACTCACTCCTAAGAGCTGGAAATGTAAAAGTCAATTGGATGTGCTGGGCTGCAGTGCCCCAGCGCCCCAGGACAGGCAGTGCCCCTCACCGTGCCTGTGAGAAGGTGAAGCCAACCCACGCCAGGTGCCTGTGCTGGACAAGTGGGAACACTGAAGCCAAGGCTGCTTCCTTCTTGAGGCTTTCTGAGGTGGCTGCTAGGAGAATTTCTCTTAGGCAGTCACTCTCTCGAACCCAGTCTCTCAATAACCTTCTGACACAAATAGAGGAGGATTTTTGTTCGCTATCTCCATGTGTGCAAGGTAGGAAAAGTTAATTAATTGCCAGCATACCAGAGGATTCCGCCAGAGGAATCCTCTATACCAAGGCCTTCCATCAGAGCAGAAGGCACTAACCACGCAAAACCTCCAGCGGGAAGGATCCTAGCAGTCCTCTTCTTTCCTCCTTTGCAAGAAACTGTGCTTAAACATTCCCCAGTAATTAAATATGCTTATGACTCTTAAAACATTTAAAGTTCCTTGAGGGAAGAAGGTGTGTGGAGGCACTATATGATCCACTGTGTTTCTTACGTTTGAGGTTATGTTATATATTCTTACGTAATGGTTTGAAACTTATCTTTATCCCTGCACCGTGTCCTTAGAACAAGGCTGTGAACACTCTTTTTCTCCAAATACAAGAATAATTGAGGAAACAGAACAGTGTTTGTCAGAAATAATGAGGGCAGAGACTGAGGGTGCCAGCATGCTGACTTGTACCACCTTAGGACACTTTTGGAAGTCATCACTCCTGTAATATACTGGATCCAATTTCAGCAAGAGCTCCACTCTCTCCTGTGGTTTCCACAGGGCCAAAAAAGGCAAGAGCTCGTTGAGACTGAGGGCTCCTCATGCCCTCCAGCAAGGAGAGGGTGGGCAAAGACCCATCGGTAGGAAACAGATGATCCTCAGACTGAGCAAGTTGCTAACATCCTCTTGAATGTGCTGTGGAATTGTGCAGGCATTGCCATGGCCAGGGAGAGAGCAAATGGATGCTCTGATAATCTGCAACCTAAATTTAGCTGCAATTCCAGAGGGACAGTCTGATAGCCTGTTCCTAAGACATTTCATTTCCTGGACCTCAAAGATCCCCTCAGCCACTGCAGCTGCATTCTCAGGGTATATCGTGCGTTTCAGGCAGTTGGTGTTGGGTCCCTCCTCACTGATTCTGCCCCACATCTTGTGTTCCCAGGCTGAGGTGGGAGACTTGAGTGTAGAAGCAATTATTTATCTCTGCCTAAGAGAGACTTCTGAGTATGATCTAGCTTAAATGCCTGCTTGTAGGGCAGGCTGCACAGCTGAACTTGCCAAACACGGAGAAGCTAAACAGGCACCAAACCCTTGGCTTATTTCTGGGGGAGGCCCTCAGATGGCTTCTGAGCTTCTCCAATCTACGCTCTACAGGGAGTCTGCACATCTCTCCAGCAATTGAAATCTTGAGCAGGGAAGCAGGCTGGTAGCAAAAGACTGAGCTAACACATAGCGAGGCCAAAGGAAACCGAGTGTCAGAAGCACAGCTTTGAGTCCAGAAACACAATCAAAGCCCGGGGAAGAGTGTGGCAAATGCTGGGGTCAGCAGTGCAAGTACAGGGCAAGGCTGGACGGTCCCTGAGCAAAGCACCGGGCACTGCCCAGACCAAACCAAAGACCAGAGTCTAAGCAGGAATACAGGGAGATTTCCAGGAGCTCTGCTGGGCTGGGATAGGCTCCCATGGTAAGCTGAGAGGATGGAGACTCGGCCCCCAAGCTACAGCCACTGGGACAACTCTCCATCACGGGGCCAGGGAACTGTGCAGGGCACAGACTCACCTCATCCCCAGCACTGCTGTCCCCGGAGAGCCCGCTGGCTCTCTGCTCCTGAGAAACACTCTCTTCTCGCAAAAATCCAACTCCCTCACCACCTGCATCTGCTTCTTCTTCAGTATTGCCCGCAACCTTCATTTCTGCTCTCTCAAAGCACTGTTCATCTCCACCTCTTTTTCATCACAACACCTTTCAGTTGACACCTTTGAAGTGAAGAGGCCACTGAATTCTACCATTACAGAGTAAAACCACTCAGTATTGACACAGCCAGCTATTAGTTTTAATCCTCAGTTCTGCATTCCAAGGGATACTTTTGGAAACACACTGAAAACTCATAAAAATATGTGGCATTCACTGGAGCCAGGGCTCACTTCTGCACTGTGCCTTGGCACAAACACGCTCCATCACCTGTGACATCTCTCCTGCATTGACCATTGTTCAAAGCTTTCCTGCAGGGGCCTGACGGAGCAACAGGAGCTTGCTGAGCTTCTGTCAGGGCAGGAGCATAACAGGGTGCAGATCCTGTCCTGAACCCACCAAAGAGGGGTTTTTCCTGCATTCCTTCCTGCTGTGACACTCAATGACAAACATCCTCTGGGCCTCTATGTTACCAAATACAAGTACATGCCAACGTTTAGCGAGGACAATTTCAGCTTTCCCAATCTAAACTTTCCATATGATGCAATGACACTGTCACTTATTTACTGAGAACCCCAGCCCACATAGCCTAGAGAAGTGTCTGTTGGCTCAGAGCAAGCTTTAGGAGCCTGGAAGAAGTTTGTTTTGGTTTAGATGCCAGGCCCAAGACTGCATTTGAACTCCTGTCTCCCCACCAGAGGTTTCTAACCCATCCCCCGTGTCACACGTGCAACACCAAATTCAGCAGAAAAGCACTTCTGGGAGCAGCTTAGGAATGGAGGAAAGTATAGTTATTATAAGTGTTTCATGTATCTGTATGTAAAGATAGATAAATAGATAGCTAAATATGTACAGACATCTGTACACCCACCTACACCGGTATCTATATGAAGTCCTTTTTAGACCCCTCCCCAAATTTCTAAGTGATTGGTGCTTATAGAGGCAAACAAAATGAACTTTTAAGTTAAGCCAACTTGGGTGGCTATTTGTGTCACAACAGTCTCTGAAAAAATTACGACAGCACTTAAAAGTCACCAATAGTAATAATAATAACAACAGTAATAAAGTATTTTGCTGCTATTTTGGCAGCTTATGCTGCGTCTTGTACTTACTGCTCAATGCCTTGCTATTTCAGTAGTTCACTATGAAGCAATAAAGCAAAAGCCTTAAGGCTGGCTTGCTTAGCTTACAAGAAGCTCTGTTCCAATTTGGAGAAAAAATAAAACTTGAAGCATTATCAGTAAAACAGAGATTCTACCCATACCCATTAAAAATGCAGTATTTGCTCTGCAGACCTGCAAAAACTTACTTTAAAAGGTTAACTGCGACCTTTCATAAACCCAGTCTCATTTTAGCAGAAGAGTTTCCTGCTTCTCTGTGACTGTGAGATGTATCTATTAAGTTCCTTTCAAAGGCCTTGCCTGACCTATTCATTTTGCAATTGAGAGCCAAAATAGCTCAATATCAAATATCTGCAAGCACCTTAGTACTTTTGGAAGAGTGGAACTGCTCGATCAAATCCTCACGCTGACCACACTGTTTCAAAATGCAACAATTAATTATATCATTATGTCTCCATTTGGAAAGGATTATAATGTAAAATTAAGACAAGAGCCTGCCCTACTCTGAAGGCATGGGGACAATGGGGATTTGAGTCCCCAGTATGTAACTACTGTTGCAAATGGAAGACATCTATCAAGAACAGAGACGTGCGTTACTGCACGAGATACAGTGCCCAAGTCCCAGACTTCATTAACCTTAATTAAATGGTTTTGAAACCAAAATTTTTCCGTAGCAGTTCAACTGCATTAAAAGGGCCCTCCCTCTCTGTAAACGGTTTTGATACATAAACATGCAAGCACTCCCAGAAGGGCCACATCCTTAAGGACTGCTACTATATATTTACTTTATGAAGACACTGCCCCATCTGCTGGGTCAGCCACGCACACGGCCCCACTGCTACGCTTGAGTGTGGCACTGGAATAAAACTTTTCTTCTGTTCAGGAACAAAACCCCGTCAGTCAAATCCACAATCATTCCAGCAGCAAGTAGGGATGCACCAAACTGCTCGGGTTTCCATCCCTGTTTATTCTGGAAACTGACCACAAACTCCTACGGAGATTTTGAAGGGCACAAGGGCTTCTTGTGAAAGCACAAAGGAAAGAATAAATGACTAAACTGGTATGTTCAGAAGAATAGGTGGGAGGTTTGTACCTAAGCACGTAAGGCCACAGCCTCCTTTTTCAACATGTACAATCGTAGAATCAGAGAATGGTTTGGGCTGGAAGGGACCCCAAAGCTTTTCTCATCCCATCCCCTGCAGGGACACCTTCCACTAGAGCAGGTTGTTCCAAACCCCATCCAACCTGGCCTTGGACAATTCCACGGGTGGGGCTGCCTCAGCTTCTCTGGGCAACCTCTGCTAGGGCCTCGTCACCGTAACAGGGACGAATTTCTTCTGTATATAGGATTTCTTTAAGCTTTAAAGTCCTAAAGCAGAGGCCACCTCAGGCAGGCATTCACAGATGTAAAGGGTCCTTCTCAAAGGTAACTGTAAAACATGTTCAATGTTCATTAACCTTTCATATGCTGCTCACCAATTACGGAGTGCTTTGAAGAATTTTTAATGAACGTAAATTTTAACCAAAAATACTGCAAAGCCATTATTAATACTGTATGTAGGCACAGGGTACCTGACTTGTAAAGCTGCCAGGAACCTAAACTCTTCTGATAAGATTTGCCACATTTTTTTCTTTAAATAAATACATTTTAAAAAATCATCAAATGTCCCTGCTTTATTTCACCGCGGCAACGAAATAAGCACAGTCTCAAGTCTGTGCTTCTGTTTCCTATTACATTAATTTCTCCCACCCTGTTTCTCCCTCAAAGCAGTGAACGTGCAGGCAAGTAATCCTGCCATTGCTCCAGCTCTATGGAGGATACAAACCTGCCTGAAGCCTCTGTCCCTCTGCTACTAGGCAGTCACTGCTGCGCCCAGGCTCTTTATTCACGGTTGTAACAGAAATACTTTCATTTTTTTTCTCTTAAAAAGACACCTAACATTTCACCAGATGGTATCAGCACTTCCAAGTGCCTGTAAACCAGACTCCCCAAGCCCAGCCCATTAGGAGCTGCTCTGTGAGTGGCAAAGGAATCCAGAAATTAATCGCCTACCTTACACCGCTTCTCACCTGGTCTTGGCTACTTCCTTTCCTCAGGCTCTGGCAAGAAACCCAGACATGAAGCAATTCCCCAACCACAATGACAGCCATGAAAACTATTTAAGCTGCTGACAGTTCGGCTGTATCATTGGGCAGTCTGACTGAATTAGCACAGAGAATTTTAGGCTCCCCACACTCTTCTGAGCAGAGGTAGGGTGCGTTATGTTCCTGTCTTGTGGAAACCTGGCACGTGGCAGAATGGGAGTTGGGTTTGTGCATCCTTTGCTGCTTACTCCTCTCCTTACCCCCAAAAACTGGACGTGGAGCTGCAGACATCCTTTTTACCTTTGTACTGGGGAACAAAGAGGTGGCAGATCCCCACCATTAATAGCCTGTGCAGACAGACCAACAATGAAATACAACTGTACTGGGTTTGCAAGGCAAAGCTTTGGTAGCAGGGTGGGGGGCAGAGCGGCGGCTTCTGCAAGAAGCTGCTGGCAGCTTCCTCCATGTCTGGCAGAGCCAGTCCCTGGCAGCTCCAAAGATGGATGTGCTTCAGGACGAGGCTGAGCCCATGAGAAATGGTGGTGGTGCCTCTGTGATCATGTGTTTCAGAAAAAAGAAAAAAATAAGTTTCTGCACAGTTGTAATTGCAGCCAGAGAAGAGTGGAGTGAGAGTACGTGAAAGGAACAACTCTGCAGACACCGAGGTCAGTGAAGAAGGAGGGGGAGAAGGTGTTCCAGGCACAGGAGCCTGGTGAGGCAGCTGTGCCCCTGCAGCCCATGGAGATCCATGGGGATGCAAAGATCCACCTGCAGCCTGTGGAGGAGACCCATGCCAGAGCAGGGGGATGCCTGCAAGGAGGCTGTGACCCCGTGGGAGGCCTGTGGAAGGAGGAGCCCCTGCTGGAGCAGCTTGTCCCTGAAAGGCTGTACCCGTGGTAGGGTGGCCCACGCTGCAGCAGCCTGAAGGGACTTTCACCCACTGGAGGGACACAGACTGCAGCAGTGTGATGGGGAGTGTTGCCTGTGGGATGGACTCGCACTGCAGCAATTCACAGGGATCTGCTGCCTGTGAGACGGACTCATGCTGCAAAAGTTCATGGAGAACTGTCTCCCATGGGAGAGACCCCATGGAGCAGCAGGGGAGCGACTGCTTTCCCTGATGAACTGATTGTCACCTCCATTGCCTGTGTCCCTGAACAGATGGGGTAGGAGGTAGAGCTGGGAAGGAGGGTGTGGGAAGATGATGTTTTTAAGGTTTTATGTTGTTTCTCATTATCCTGCTCTGACTATTTAGCCATAAATTCAATTAGTATCTCTAATAAGACTCTCTTTTGCCTGTGACAGTATTTGACGAGCAATCTCTCCTGGTCCTTATCTCAACCCTTTTTTGTATTTTCTCTCCTCTGTCCAGCTGTGGCGGCAAGTGATAAGAGAGGCTTTGGTGGGTGCCTTGCATCCAACCCACTACATGGGAGCCTGCTCCTGGATCATGGAGCAGCTCCTGCCCCACTGCTCTGGGAATTACAGCCTATTGGAAAGCACTTGCTAGCACAGCACTATGTAGAACAAAGATTAAATATTCCTCTTAAGCGTTTCTGATAGCCACCAGCAGAAGAATGACATATTCACCACCCCATCCAGCTGCCTCGAGATGTTGGCAATTGGTGGGTTACACTGATGGAAAAAATATTTACCCTAAAAATCCTGCAATGCACCAGAGCAGAGAACTAAGCACAGAACTCACTCACAATGGCTGGAGACAAAAGAGCTACAGCTAAAGCTATCACAGCCTCTAGTCATCATGCACACCCTAAAACATGTCTCATCTATGGCAAGAGACCAGAAACAAGCCTGGCTGCTGGCTGTTCTTGCTCTCCAGCTGATTCTCATTGATGTTTGCCTTACATAATCCCACTTCAGGGCCTTAGCTGGATTTCCATCTGGCCATCACTCTCTCATGGCTGATTCCTTCCATTTTAAACCTTTGCTCCATCCCTGTGACATCTGCTGTTTTGTAATACCCCACACCCATCCCGAGCGCCTCCTTCAGTCCGTGGACAAGCCCCCTGTCATCTGCTGAGCTCCTCTGCCACATAAGCCTCTCTGCATTCACCTTCACCAGAGGCTGCTTCAGTTCTGGCTGGACAGCTGCACACACATTGCCTCAAGTAGCTCCTCACTCATCTGTGTATGAGTATCATCAGAAACAACTATTAAGCACCCAAACTGCTTTTAATTGACCAGCAGTAACTCAGTGTTTCTCTCAGTACTTATAAAAGGTCACAGTTCTGTGTTTTCCAGTTCTGACTGATAGCACCTGTAACCCCCAGAAGTGGCAATATTGCTCAGCTGCTTTTCACATCTCTCTTTAGCACATGCTATTAAGAGACCATTTACCTAATCAATTACACATTGAAAAGTATCTCTAGTGTCTAAAGGTACTCTAAAAGCTGGATGCAATGGAGGAACTACTTCCTGAAACTGATGGATGTGCTAAATCAATGACTGGTCACTGATTAAAGGCTGGAGCACTCACCTTGAGCTTTAACACTTCAGCTGATTAGCATGTGCACATGAGTACATATCGATGCAAAGGATTGTCTTCTGCTTCAACTGACAAACTGCTGGATAGCTTTTAAATTAAAAAAATCAAAAAATAAAATAAATAAAATCGGTATTCCTCCAGACCCAGGGGAACAAACAAGCCAGACTTTCCGGACCCAAGCCCCAGGCCCTGCCAGTAACACACACAGCACTAAGGGATGCACAGCACGGCTGGGTGCTTAGGTTACCAACTTCTGAACTCAGGAAAGAAAGGAGGAAAAGGCAAACTTCTGGATTATTTAACAGAGTAATTTCAGCAACGATCACTCTTGGTAACTTAATGGAACAGAGGAGCAAAGTCCTCTGCCCAGAGACAAGAAGTGACTGTGTATGGCTCAGCTCACGGCCACATAACACACTCTGACCTCAGTCTGCTGGAGCATCCTCCATATGGGGACAGCAGGGGCAACCTGGATGGCTGGACTCACCCTTGACTACCAGCAAAATGCTGAAACAGTCCTGACCTGGTGCTGTGCGAAAGGAAACACTGCCAGGAAGCATTGACGGGATCAGTTCTGAAAGCAAAGCAAGGTCCTGGCCTCATGCATTGCCCTGTTTTAACCACACAGGCAAACAGCTAAGAAATGTAACTATTTTCTGCTTAAAAGCCGCAAATTCCTTGGAGAAAAGGAAAACTCAATCTGACAAAAAGAAACAGGCAATGGTGAGAATCTGGCACATACCGGATAACAATCATTGCCCAAACGCTCCCAGAGAAAACTGAAATTAAAAGTCACAAGGCAGATGCAGAATAACATCTGTTGTGAAAATACATTATTCAGCCAGCACTGGTGGCGGAGACTTTTGGTGCAGTGCAATCTGCACACCCTGGTGACCACATATGCAGCAAGATGTGCTGCTTGGCATAGCCAAAGAGAGAGCAGCAGCCTTGCTTGGGAGGCATTTGGGAACCAGTGCCCTTACAGGTCAGAACTACTTGTTATGCCACTCTCTGGAGCATCGCAGCCTTCTGGAACTCGAGTAACACAGACCAACCCTGCCTCGGGGCATGCAAGAAATCATATGGGGACAAGCTGCAGACAAATGGGCCACTAGTCCTTGCCACATGCATCACCAATGGCACAGCATATGCTCCCGGTTACACTGTGGGTCACATTCTGGATGGAGATCTGCAGTCCTCCATCTGCCTTTGAAGAGACAGATGCACACACTCTACAGCCAATCATCCAATTTGCACCCATCTTCGAGACAAAATCACAGACCACTCACAGACAAACCTATGGCAGCGAAGTTACATTATGGCTTACTTAGTGGAGAAGAAGCCTCAGGAGTTGTCACCAGCTCTCTACAGCTTTTGTTTGCTCTACAGCACTGTTTGCTTGTCTAAGCCCACCCAGCACATGCTCTGGACGAGACCACAGTGGTCCTTGGAGCAGCAAGTGCTGCCAGGAGCTGGAGCCTTCCTGTAGCGCAGAGCTGCTCGGGAGCTGCTGCTCTCCCTGCACCACAGAGCCCTGTCCTGAAGCCTCCTGCTCCCGTGCCTCCATCTGCCGTGGCCGTGCCCAGCCCTCGAAGGAAAAGCTCACAGCTCTGGCTCTTACGGCACTGCAGGAACTCGCACACGAGGAGGAGGAAGCACGGGGCTCTCTCACCTCCAGTGCCCGCCTTGCTCCAGCATGTCAGTCCTGCAGGGACAATTATTCAAAGTAAGGAACTTACTCGGAGGCTTCAAATACAGTGCTTAGGATTCTGCAGAAGCTGAGCAGCCAGTTCATTCAATAAGACCCAACAAAAATAATGGTATGCATTTCTTCCTTTTATAGGTTTACGGCTAGAGGTGTCCAATTCCCACCTAAGTGACTCCCCTGGGCATAGGCCAGAGCAGTCTAATAAGCTCCTGTGGCTTTCCATGAACTGAACAAATGAAACAACACAAAGATGAGTGTACCTCAAGAGCTGTTTATGGAATACATTTGAGCTGGACTTAGTTTATCTGCATCCACAAATGCTTTAGGACTGTCACATTACACTTGCAGGCAAATACACACACGCAGAGAAAGGCATGTGCAGCCCCATGCAGAGATCACCTATGAGCTGCCAAAGAATAAGATGCCATGTTTAATATCCAAGAGAATAAATCTTCTTGTGTTTTTTAGGCTGCCTGCTGAAGTTGTTGCTGACCTATACACTTTAGGCTCATCTAACATTGCTGGGGAATTGATGACTTTTAAGTCTGAGCATTCAAGACTTTTACCCAGCCTTGGGTGTTTTCTCATTTATGTTTTAAGAAAGTCCATCTTATATTTATCTTCAGGCAGCTACTCAAAAAGAAAAAAGGAAGGCACAGCCCTCCTTCAGTGCATCCAGACTGTTTTGAAGAGACATCCAAGTAAAGCTTTTGAAGAGCCACAAACATTAACCTGACTGCTGTTACCCACTTGTGAGGATTTGTGACATTGCCTTTCAGTGACACTTCCCTTTGAAATCATTAATGAGCATCCTCCAAGATGCTGCACCCCTCCAGGGTAACTGAATCTACTCCAAGAATTTTCTCCTTTTCTGAAATACACTCGAATAGACTGAGCAGACATGTCAGCTGTACCTTCTGGATTTTTTTTAAGTTTTACTATTTCAGGTAGCAACACCATTTTCATCACCAGTATCCATCCCTGTGAGCCAGAGAGCAGCAGATCACCTGTCTGTCTTGAAACTTTGCAGCTACTCTCGAGGAGGCTGAGCTGCCATGAGTCCCAGAACACGTGAGCCCTACAAACTGACATCAGGAACCTGGACTGGTGACTTTTCTTTCCCAGGGAAAATGGCCAAAGCACGTCCCCAGGGACCCCTGGCCCTGAGCTGGGACCTAACAGCAAAGAATCCATACATCCGAGGACATACCTGAGACCGAAGTTGTCCCCACCTCAAACTTGTGCTGCCCTGATAGACCCAAGGGAGCCCTACAAACTGACATCAGGAACCTGGACTGGTGAGTTTTCTTTCCCAGGGAAAATGGCCTGTGTTTCTGCCCAGAGCCCCCTGGGACTTCGGGTGAGGCTGACTGAAAAAAATCCGAACATGGAAGGATATGTTCAGACCCCAGCTGCCCCCACCCCAAACTTGTGCTTCCCTGACAGTCCCAAGGGAGCCCTACAAACTGACACCAGGAACCTGGGCTGCTGAATTTGCTTTCACCATGTAGATATCCCTCATTTATTCCCAGGGCCCTGCAATCCCCCTGGGTTGTCTGGTCCCAGGTTTCCTTTTGCCTCCCTAATGTCAAAACGGCCCAGGATTTCTCCCAGTCCAAATCTCCCACCCCCAAGTACTCAGGGTTTTTGTTTTTTTTTTTTTTTTTTCATTCCAAATACATGTTGCAAACTGACAGTACTAAGCTTGGGGCTTGATTTTTTCTGTGCTGGAGAAATCTGCCACCATATAACCCTAACCACAACAACCTTGCTTTGCTCAGAAATCACAACCTTCAGACCACCATCATGGCACCTTACCCACTGGCCCTCCACTGGCACCTTCCCAAAGCACTCCAGTAATACTCCACATTTTCAGTGGGCATCCTGTCAGACCCTCATCCTCACCCTAAAAATGCACCAAGGAATTCAAAAAATAGCCATTAGGAAGGTATAACAATTCTCTAAAAGTCACCAGAGAAAGCCTTCAAAATTCCCCTAAATATTCCTAATAGCCCTGAAAAAAAAAAAAAAAACACTCAAGGAAGCCTGCTCAGCCTCCAAACCCCTTCCTGTTGCTCTCTAGCCCACAGATGTCATCCCTACCTTTTAGCAGCGGGTCCTGTTGTCCTCTGAGGGTTCTGGCGTTGTCCTGGTGCGAGGGTCGCTGCCCTGTCCCACTGGGAGGCTTCCGGTGTGGTCTCGCTGTCAGGCTTGCTGTGCTGTGCTGCTGTTGTTGGGGCTGAAAAGGGAAAAGGCTGCTTAGGGTGAGGTACGGGTGGCGTGAGGGGTGCCGTACCTGTACCCTAACTTGCCTCCTAAGCTGTACCCTGTAGCCCTGATCTCCACTGGACTGTCCAGCCCTCAAGGCCTCACCCTTTACCCCTGACCCCTCCCTCTGCCCCCCAGCCCTCAGGCTCTGGCTGTCACCCTCAAGCCCCCTCTCAGCTGCCCCTCAGCTCCTGTGTGCCACCCTTAATCCCTCTCCTCTGCCCCTCAGCCCCCAGCTTCTCTGTGTCACCCTCCAGCTGCCCCTGCCCCCCTCAGCATCTCTCTGTGTCACCCACTGTCCCCTCCCCTGTTCCCCCCTCAGCTCCCAGCCTCCGTCACCCTCAAGGCCCCACAGTGCCCCTCAAGCTGCCCCTCAGCCTCTATGCCATGAAAAGACCCTAAAACCCCATAAAAATGCCCTAAAAAAACCCCTCATCTTCAAAATGCCTTAAAACCCCCACAAAAACATAAAAATAGCCTCAGAACGCCCTTAAAATACAATAAAAATACCCTACTTTAAGACACCCCTAAAAGCCCCCAAAGAAGCTTTTAAAAAAAAATCCCTACATATTCCTAAGAGCTCGTAGAACAGCTCCATAATCCTTAAAACACATCGATAAGACCCTAAAAACCAGCGCAGCGAGGGAGGCTGGAAGATGCGAAGCCGCGCTCCCGGCCCCGGGCGCAGCGCGGCTCCGGCAGGAAAGCGGCTCCTCCGGCAGGCAGAGGCGGCGCCGCGCCGGCAGACCCCCGCCCGCTGCCCCCGGCCCGGCGGGGCCGGCACCGGGCCCGGGGGGCCCCGGCGGCGCCCGAGCCCCGCGCCCGGAGCGGACGGAGCGGCGGCACCGGCCGGCACCGGCCCCGGCCGCCCTCGGCCCGCGGAGCCGCCTCCAGCCCTCCCCTCACTCACAGACACCGCCCCGCTCGCCGCTCGCTCCCGCCCCTCGCCCCTCCCGCCGCTTCGGCCGGGCTCCGGCTGGGGGGCTGCAGTACCGCCCCGTGCCCACAAGGCGGCAGCACTTGTCCAGAGGGTCCGCGACACGATGGCGGCCCGTGGGGACCTTGACGGAGAGAGGCGTTTTTCGCCCATGCCTGTCGGCTCCCGCCAAAAACCCGCACGCTCGCGGTGCTGCTGACCCCACAGCCCGTGTGCACGGCACCAGAACCGCCGCGGAAAATCCCGTCGGGGGACGCCGGCGGTGCGCGCAATTCAGGCAGTGTAAAAAACAGACACGGGTCCTCGAATTTCAACGTCCTCGTTTTCGCGCCCTCTCGAGAAGGTCAAGCGAGGCCGCGCCACGCCACTCTCAAGATGGCGGCCGCGGGCGGCGGGCTGCAGTACCGCTCTCTGCCCACACGGCGGCAGCACCGCGCCGTCCCCGCCGGCACGGCCTCGGCAGCGAACGCCCCAAAGCGTCCGCGCGGGAAAGAACGGAACAAAAAGCCTGCCTGCGACCCGACAGGAACCGAAAGAAAAAAGCTTTCCTCCTAAACTGCATTTCAACAAGGCTTGTTTTTATATTTTTCAGATTTATACTCACATTCGATTTTGTAATGGATACTGATGGAAAATTGTATTTTTATCATTTCTTAGATTTATTCCTATTCTATTTTATTACATTTTATTTTTTATACATATCTTATTAGATTGCTTACATATTTCTATAGTTAGATTTAGATTTATAAAAGGTTTGTATTGCTTAAAATAAAACCCTGCCTCTATCCAAGTAAAAATCTTTTAAAAAAAACCCTTTATTTAAACTCCATTTAAATGTATCTCTACTTTTCACATTTATATTCAAATTTATATTTTAAATGTAGATTGATGTATGATGCTATCTATAGTCTCTCTCTTCCTAATACTCATTTTTATTTCTATTTTATATTTTTATATATACACCTGTATACATTGATTATATATTTCCACATTTAGAATGATATCAAACTAAAATGTATATTCATATCTTTTCCATTAAAACCCTGCCTCCAACCAAATAAAAACAAAAAAGCCCTTTCTTTAAACGATTTTCGAATATTTTTATTTTTTTTTCATCATTATAGCAACCTTTTAACTTCTACTTTATATTGATGTATTTATAAATATATTTGATACATATATAATAAGGTAGCGAGATAGATAAACTATTTTTTAAATTCTATTTCATACACACTGCTAATACTTATGTTTACTTACCTTTGAATTTTTATATAGATCTTAACGTATTTAGGATATATTTCTATACAAAGATTTCTAATTTTATTTTATTTCCATTTATAATTTTTATAATAAAACCCCTACCTAATACCAAATAGAAAATAAAAATCCCCTTTATTCTAAATTATATTTAAATATTTCTATATTCCTATTTTTGATTTTTACAAGTACTTATCTATTCTATCACAACATATTGAGGTACTATATTTCGATATATAGTATTTATGACATGAAATGCGTTATAATAAGACACATACAGTAAAATACGCATTAGGTACTGTATTGATTCCTATTGTTTTGTAATATTCATATATCCACATGTATTAATTATACATTTCTATATGGATATTTATGTTTATAATCGATATTTATATGCATATAAACATATAAAATACTCCATATCAAACAAGGTTATACCTAATAGTAATGGACGGCATTATTTATATTACACATTTAATTTATATGTTTTCCATTTACATTTAAAATTGAAGTTTTATATTCCCATTGTCATGTTTATGCATGTGTTCTATTTCATTAGAGTTCTAGTTAAAACTTTGCAGTTATAATCTAATTCCTAAAAATAAAATGCCAAAACAAACAGCATCAAATTCCCACCAATACCATCCAAAAAATTCAGAAAGGCTCCACCAGCCAACCAACTACCAGCAAAAAAACCCGCACTACACTCCTTTCACCAGCAGCTCTTATCACGCCACAAAAACGAAACAAACATTTTAAAAACCCTATAGAAACCCACAGAGCAAATCACAAAAACCACTATAAAGGAAAAAAAAAAAAGCCAACTAACTTACCATACTCCAAACCATACAAGAGATCCCCAACGTTTCTAAAAAAAATAATAACCAAAACTCTACCACTACACTAACTCATAAAGAGAACCCAACGCTCTATAAAATTAACTAAAAAAACCCACCAAATAATTACAGATATAAAAATATGGGAACCACGAAGAAACAAAAAAATTCACCCCCCAAATAAAATAAACACCTAAAGAGATCCACCATGGAAATGCCCATGCTCCCAAAAATAAAACCAATAAAAAACAACAACCAAACACATCAAACTACAAAAAAAATATATATATTAACAACAACAAAATAGGTATTCCTAACTCAAGAAACAAAAATTGCCTCAAACCATCAAAACACAAATACCACCTAGAAAGAAACACGTCGCCAAAGGAGAAATGTAACCACAAACAATATCTCCCAAGTACTCTGCAACAATGAAACATACACGGCAATCAAATAAGCCAAATGAATGAAACCCCTATAGTGTAATAAACAAGAATGCATTCATCAATATTAAAAAAAACCTCACCGATTAACTCCAGGGCACTCCCTCAAGCCCACCAAAACAAACACTACGCACTCGCGCTAATAAAAGCCTCACAAACCGAATTGAAAAACGACCCTCTACTCCATGCTCCGACCCATAAAAATCAGTGTAAACCTTTAGAAACACAACCTTAAAAAACATAAGAACCGATCAAAAAGAAATCCAACAACAACACTCAACCCAAAAACAAAAACCTTGCCATGAGCAGCCGAAGCAAGAACCGTAACAACCAAGAAGCGCCCGGGGCCCTTCTCCTACAGCGACGCCGATCAAAAGCCACCGATCCCAGGAGCTCCTCAGGAGCGCCTCAAAACCAGCGCAGCGAGGGAGGCTGGAAGATGCGGAGCCGCGCTCCCGGCCCCGGGCGCAGCGCGGCTCCGGCAGGAAAGCGGCTCCTCCGGCAGGCAGAGGCGGCGCCGCGCCGGCAGACCCCCGCCCGCTGCCCCCGGCCCGGCGGGGCCGGCACCGGGCCCGGGGGGCCCCGGCGGCGCCCGAGCCCCGCGCCCGGAGCGGACGGAGCGGCGGCACCGGCCGGCACCGGCCCCGCCCGCGCCGCCTCCCCCGCCCGCCGGCCCGGCCAAAGCTCCGCTCGGCTCCGCACGGCTCGCACCGGCGCGGCTCCGGCGGGCCCGCGGCAGCCCAGCCGCGCCCAGCTCCCCTTCCGCCCCGGCCAGCCCCGGCACTGCCGGCAGGGCTCCGCGCCGCACCCTTCGCTGCCGGGCCGGGGGCAGAAGAAGCGCCCCGAATGCAGCGGCACAGCCCGACCCCCGCCCTGCCAGCGCTGCCACGGCTGCAGCTCCCTTCCTCTGCAGCCCCGAATCTGACGCCACGCTCCGGCGCTCACCTCACCCCAACAAGGGAAAAGAAATGTAGGCTTCCCTTCAATCGCGTCCTCTAGAAGAGAAGAAAAGAAGCGCCTTGCCTCAAACCATGGCAAAAGGGGGCTTCTTACCTCAATCCAAACACCTTAAAAGGCGGGACCAGAGGACTGCCCCCTCCAATTCAACCTCAGGATGACAAAATCTCAAAGGGAAAGGGGAAAAGTCCCCGCTACAAAGGCGCACCGGCTCACCTCCTTGGCTGCTGCTTCTCGGCACGAAGACTTGTCCCTCGGCTCCACCTTTGAGCAATGCTCCACGTATCCAGGTGGGGATCCAGGTGATCCCCCGGACCCTGTCCGAAGCGCTCACCGTCCTTCCAGGAGACAGCCCCGGGAACCCCCAAAAACTCCTCTCCTCCAGCAGCTCCGTGCAAAAGAGATGTGAGGAAAACCCCCTAAATCAGCCACCGAAGGAGCTGCCCCCTCCTCATTATCCTCACAGCTCACACCTGGGGCTGCTCAGAGCCCTCATCATCCTAACAGCTCACACCTGCCGCTGTTGCCACTCTCCAACAGCGTCTCTCCATCTGCAGCACGCATCCCAATTCTCACAGACACAGATCCAACAGAAATCTGCTACGGGTGTCTGCTTTTCTTAATCCATCTGATTACACAATTAAAAAACATATACACCAAACATCCTGATCCAGTTTCAGTCACAAGCCCAGCCCCAGCATCCATGTCAGAGGCATAAAAGGGATGTGGCAGCAAGAACCCCACAGTCCCTGTGCCAGCCCTTCAGATCCTATGGAGTGTGCAGCCCCCTTTCCCAGCCCTGCAGTGATTACAGCAGCCGCCCTACAAATCCCCTTTCCCAGCCCCAGTGATTTCAGCTCTTCACCCACAAGCTTTATTTAACTGCCAGCTCTCTTCGTTAGCTCCAGCTGTGCCTTTCTCCATCTTCAGCGTGCAGGATCTTGGCCTTGGCTGCAGCTCTGCAACACTTCAGCTTGTGCCCCAGGGTGTCTAAGCCCACCCCAGAATCAATATCCCAGTTCTGAAGTGATTTCAGCTGCCACCCACCAATGCCCAGCCACTGTGCCTAGCCTATATTATTTCAATTCAAAGCCCAGAACCCCGCTCTCAGCAATAGAATTCTTTTTCCATTTTCAGACACAATCCCAGCCTCACAGTGACTTTGCCCCCAGCCCCACAGGTGCCGTCGCAGACCGAGAACATATCCCTGCATTGCCGGGATTTTCAGGCGCAATCTTAGAGCCCCCACGTGCGCACTACACATCCTGTTCTAGTTTCAGTCACAAGCCCAGCCCCAGCATCCATGTCAGAGGCATAAAAGTGATGTGGTAGCAAGAACCCCACAGTCCCTGTGCCAGCCCTTCGGATCCTATGGAGTGTGCAGCCCCCTTTCCCAGCCCTGCACTTATTACAGCAGCCACCCTACAAATCCCCTTTCCCAGCCCCAGTGATTTCAGCTCTTCACCCACAAGCTTTATTTAACTGCCAGCTCTCTTCTTTAGCTCCAGCTGTGCCTTTCTCCATCTTCAGCGTGCAAGATCTTGGCCTTGGCTGCAGCTCTGCAACACTTCAGCTCGTGCCCCAGGGTGTCTAAGCCCACCCCAGAATCAATATCCCAGTTCTGAAGTGATTTCAGCTGCCACCCACCAATGCCCAGCCACTGTGCCTAGCCTGTATCATTTCAATTCAAAGCCCAGAACCCCGCTCTCAGCAATAGAATTCTTTTTCCATTTTCAGACACAATCCCAGCCTCACAGTGACTTTGCCCCCAGCCCCACAGGTGCCGTCGCAGACCGAGAACATATCCCTGCATTGCCGGGATTTTCAGGCGCAATCTTAGAGCCCCCACGTGCGCACTACACATCCTGTTCTAGTTTCAGTCACAAGCCCAGCCCCAGCATCCATGTCAGAGGCATAAAAGGGATGTGGCAGCAAGAACCCCACAGTCCCTGTGCCAGCCCTTTGGATCCTATGGAGTGTGCAGCCCCCTTTCGCAGCCCTGCAGTGATTACAGCAGCCGCCCTACAAATCCCCTTTCCCAGCCCCAGTGATTTCAGCTCTTCACCCACAAGCTTTATTTAACTGCCAGCTCTCTTCGTTAGCTCCAGCTGTGCCTTTCTCCATCTTCAGCGTGCAGGATCTTGGCCTTGGCTCCAGCTCTGCAACACTTCAGCTCGTGCCCCAGGGTGTCTAAGCCCACCCCAGAATCAATATCCCAGTTCTGAAGTGATTTCAGCTGCCACCCACCAATGCCCAGCCACTGTGCCTATGCTGTATTATTTCAATTCAAAGCCCAGAACCCCGCTCTCAGCAATAGAATTCTTTTTCCATTTTCAGACACAATCCCAGCCTCACAGTGACTTTGCCCCCAGCCCCACAGGTGCCGTCGCAGACCGAGAACATATCCCTGCATTGCCGGGATTTTCAGGCGCAATTTTAGAGCCCCCACATGCGCACTACGCATCCTGTTCTAGTTTCAGTCACAAGCCCAGCCCCAGCATCCATGTCAGAGGCATAAAAGGGATGTGGCAGCAAGAACCCCACAGTCCCTGTGCCAGCCCTTCGGATCCTATGGAGTGTGCAGCCCCCTTTCCCAGCCCTGCAGTGATTACAGCAGCCGCTCTACAAATCCCCTTTCCCAGCCCCAGTGATTTCAGCTCTTCACCCACAAGCTTTATTTAACTGCCAGCTCTCTTCGTTAGCTCCAGCTGTGCCTTTCTCCATCTTCAGCGTGCAGGATCTTGGCCTTGGCTGCAGCTCTGCAACACTTCAGCTTGTGCCCCAGGGTGTCTAAGCCCACCCCAGAATCAATATCCCAGTTCTGAAGTGATTTCAGCTGCCACCCACCAATGCCCAGCCACTGTGCCTAGCCTATATTATTTCAATTCAAAGCCCAGAACCCCGCTCTCAGCAATAGAATTCTTTTTCCATTTTCAGACACAATCCCAGCCTCACAGTGACTTTGCCCCCAGCCCCACAGGTGCCGTCGCAGACCGAGAACATATCACTGATTTGCCGGGATTTTCAGGCGCAATCTTAGAGCCCCCATGTGCGCACTACACATCCTGTTCTAGTTTCAGTCACAAGCCCAGCCCCAGCATCCATGTCAGAGGCATAAAAGGGATGTGGCAGCAAGAACCCCACAGTCCCTGTGCCAGCCCTTCGGATCCTATGGAGTGTGCAGCCCCCTTTCCCAGCCCTGCACTTATTACAGCAGCCACCCTACAAATCCCCTTTCCCAGCCCCAGTGATTTCAGCTCTTCACCCACAAGCTTTATTTAACTGCCAGCTCTCTTCTTTAGCTCCAGCTGTGCCTTTCTCCATCTTCAGTGTGCAGGATCTTGGCCTTGGCTGCAGCTCTGCAACACTTCAGCTCGTGCCCCAGGGTGTCTAAGCCCACCCCAGAATCAATATCCCAGTTCTGAAGTGATTTCAGCTGCCACCCACCAATGTCCAGCCACTGTGCCTATGCTGTATTATTTCAATTCAAAGCCCAGAACCCCGCTCTCAGCAATAGAATTCTTTTTCCATTTTCAGACACAATCCCAGCCTCACAGTGACTTTGCCCCCAGCCCCACAGGTGCCGTCGCAGACCGAGAACATATCACTGCATTGCCGGGATTTTCAGGCGCAATGTTAGAGCCCCCACATGCGCACTACGCATCCTGTTCTAGTTTCAGTCACAAGCCCAGCCCCAGCATCCATGTCAGAGGCATAAAAGGGATGTGGCAGCAAGAACCCCACAGTCCCTGTGCCAGCCCTTCGGATCCTATGGAGTGTGCAGCCCCCTTTCGCAGCCCTGCAGTGATTACAGCAGCCGCCCTACAAATCCCCTTTCCCAGCCCCAGTGATTTCAGCTCTTCACCCACAAGCTTTATTTAACTGCCAGCTCTCTTCATTAGCTCCAGCTGTGCCTTTCTCCATCTTCAGCGTGCAGGATCTTGGCCTTGGCTGCAGCTCTGCAACACTTCAGCTCGTGCCCCAGGGTGTCTAAGCCCACCCCAGAATCAATATCCCAGTTCCGAAGTGATTTCAGCTGCCACCCACCAATGCCCAGCCACTGTGCCTAGCCTATATTATTTCAATTCAAAGCCCAGAACCCCGCTCTCAGCAATAGAATTCTTTTTCCATTTTCAGACACAATCCCAGCCTCACAGTGACTTTGCCCCCAGCCCCACAGGTGCCGTCGCAGACCGAGAACATATCCCTGCATTGCTGGGATTTTCAGGCGCAATCTTAGAGCCCCCACGTGCGCACTACACATCCTGTTCTAGTTTCAGTCACAAGCCCAGCCCCAGCATCCATGTCAGAGGCATAAAAGGGATGTGGCAGCAAGAACCCCACAGTCCCTGTGCCAGCCCTTCAGATCCTATGGAGTGTGCAGCCCCCTTTCCCAGCCCTGCAGTGATTACAGCAGCCGCCCTACAAATCCCCTTTCCCAGCCCCAGTGATTTCAGCTCTTCACCCACAAGCTTTATTTAACTGCCAGCTCTCTTCTTTAGCTCCAGCTGTGCCTTTCTCCATCTTCAGCGTGCAGGATCTTGGCCTTGGCTGCAGCTCTGCAACACTTCAGCTTGTGCCCCAGGGTGTCTAAGCCCACCCCAGAATCAATATCCCAGTTCTGAAGTGATTTCAGCTGCCACCCACCAATGCCCAGCCACTGTGCCTAGCCTGTATCATTTCAATTCAAAGCCCAGAACCCCGCTCTCAGCAATAGAATTCTTTTTCCATTTTCAGACACAATCCCAGCCCCACAGTCCATTTGCCAGCCTCACAGTGACTTTGCCCCCAGCCCCACAGGTGCCGTCGCAGACCGAGAACATATCACTGATTTGCCGGGATTTTCAGGCGCAATCTTAGAGCCCCCATGTGCGCACTACACATCCTGTTCTAGTTTCAGTCACAAGCCCAGCCCCAGCATCCATGTCACAGGCATAAAAGGGATGTGGCAGCAAAACCCCACAGTCCCTGTGCCAGCCCTTCGGATCCTATGGAGTGTGCAGCCCCCTTTCCCAGCCCTGCAGTGATTACAGCAGCCGCCCTACAAATCCCCTTTCCCAGCCCCAGTGATTTCAGCTCTTCACCCACAAGCTTTATTTAACTGCCAGCTCTCTTCGTTAGCTCCAGCTGTGCCTTTCTCCATCTTCAGCTTGCAGGATCTTGGCCTTGGCTGCAGCTCTGCAACACTTCAGCTCGTGCCCCAGGGTGTCTAAGCCCACCCCAGAAGCAATATCCCAGTTCCGAAGTGATTTCAGCTGCCACCCACCAATGCCCAGCCACTGTGCCTAGCCTATATTATTTCAATTCAAAGCCCAGAACCCCGCTCTCAGCAATAGAATTCTTTTTCCATTTTCAGACACAATCCCAGCCTCACAGTGACTTTGCCCCCAGCCCCACAGGTGCCGTCGCAGACCGAGAACATATCCCTGCATTGCCGGGATTTTCAGGCGCAATCTTAGAGCCCCCACGTGCGCACTACACATCCTGTTCTAGTTTCAGTCACAAGCCCAGCCCCAGCATCCATGTCAGAGGCATAAAAGGGATGTGGCAGCAAGAACCCCACAGTCCCTGTGCCAGCCCTTCAGATCCTATGGAGTGTGCAGCCCCCTTTCCCAGCCCTGCAGTGATTACAGCAGCCGCCCTACAAATCCCCTTTCCCAGCCCCAGTGATTTCAGCTCTTCACCCACAAGCTTTATTTAACTGCCAGCTCTCTTCGTTAGCTCCAGCTGTGCCTTTCTCCATCTTCAGCGTGCAGGATCTTGGCCTTGGCTCCAGCTCTGCAACACTTCAGCTCGTGCCCCAGGGTGTCTAAGCCCACCCCAGAATCAATATCCCAGTTCTGAAGTGATTTCAGCTGCCACCCACCAATGCCCAGCCACTGTGCCTAGCCTATATTATTTCAATTCAAAGCCCAGAACCCCGCTCTCAGCAATAGAATTCTTTTTCCATTTTCAGACACAATCCCAGCCTCACAGTGACTTTGCCCCCAGCCCCACAGGTGCCGTCGCAGACCGAGAACATATCACTGCATTGCCGGGATTTTCAGGCGCAATGTTAGAGCCCCCACATGCGCACTACGCATCCTGTTCTAGTTTCAGTCACAAGCCCAGCCCCAGCATCCATGTCAGAGGCATAAAAGGGATGTGGCAGCAAGAACCCCACAGTCCCTGTGCCAGCCCTTCGGATCCTATGGAGTGTGCAGCCCCCTTTCGCAGCCCTGCAGTGATTACAGCAGCCGCCCTACAAATCCCCTTTCCCAGCCCCAGTGATTTCAGCTCTTCACCCACAAGCTTTATTTAACTGCCAGCTCTCTTCATTAGCTCCAGCTGTGCCTTTCTCCATCTTCAGCGTGCAGGATCTTGGCCTTGGCTGCAGCTCTGCAACACTTCAGCTCGTGCCCCAGGGTGTCTAAGCCCACCCCAGAATCAATATCCCAGTTCTGAAGTGATTTCAGCTGCCACCCACCAATGCCCAGCCACTGTGCCTAGCCTATATTATTTCAATTCAAAGCCCAGAACCCCGCTCTCAGCAATAGAATTCTTTTTCCATTTTCAGACACAATCCCAGCCTCACAGTGACTTTGCCCCCAGCCCCACAGGTGCCGTCGCAGACCGAGAACATATCCCTGCATTGCCGGGATTTTCAGGCGCAATCTTAGAGCCCCCACGTGCGCACTACACATCCTGTTCTAGTTTCAGTCACAAGCCCAGCCCCAGCATCCATGTCAGAGGCATAAAAGTGATGTGGTAGCAAGAACCCCACAGTCCCTGTGCCAGCCCTTCGGATCCTATGGAGTGTGCAGCCCCCTTTCCCAGCCCTGCACTTATTACAGCAGCCACCCTACAAATCCCCTTTCCCAGCCCCAGTGATTTCAGCTCTTCACCCACAAGCTTTATTTAACTGCCAGCTCTCTTCTTTAGCTCCAGCTGTGCCTTTCTCCATCTTCAGCGTGCAGGATCTTGGCCTTGGCTCCAGCTCTGCAACACTTCAGCTCGTGCCCCAGGGTGTCTAAGCCCACCCCAGAATCAATATCCCAGTTCTGAAGTGATTTCAGCTGCCACCCACCAATGCCCAGCCACTGTGCCTATGCTGTATTATTTCAATTCAAAGCCCAGAACCCCGCTCTCAGCAATAGAATTCTTTTTCCATTTTCAGACACAATCCCAGCCTCACAGTGACTTTGCCCCCAGCCCCACAGGTGCCGTCGCAGACCGAGAACATATCCCTGCATTGCCGGGATTTTCAGGCGCAATTTTAGAGCCCCCACATGCGCACTACGCATCCTGTTCTAGTTTCAGTCACAAGCCCAGCCCCAGCATCCATGTCAGAGGCATAAAAGGGATGTGGCAGCAAGAACCCCACAGTCCCTGTGCCAGCCCTTCGGATCCTATGGAGTGTGCAGCCCCCTTTCCCAGCCCTGCAGTGATTACAGCAGCCGCTCTACAAATCCCCTTTCCCAGCCCCAGTGATTTCAGCTCTTCACCCACAAGCTTTATTTAACTGCCAGCTCTCTTCGTTAGCTCCAGCTGTGCCTTTCTCCATCTTCAGCGTGCAGGATCTTGGCCTTGGCTCCAGCTCTGCAACACTTCAGCTTGTGCCCCAGGGTGTCTAAGCCCACCCCAGAATCAATATCCCAGTTCTGAAGTGATTTCAGCTGCCACCCACCAATGCCCAGCCACTGTGCCTAGCCTATATTATTTCAATTCAAAGCCCAGAACCCCGCTCTCAGCAATAGAATTCTTTTTCCATTTTCAGACACAATCCCAGCCTCACAGTGACTTTGCCCCCAGCCCCACAGGTGCCGTCGCAGACCGAGAACATATCCCTGCATTGCCGGGATTTTCAGGCGCAATCTTAGAGCCCCCACGTGCGCACTACACATCCTGTTCTAGTTTCAGTCACAAGCCCAGCCCCAGCATCCATGTCAGAGGCATAAAAGGGATGTGGCAGCAAGAACCCCACAGTCCCTGTGCCAGCCCTTCGGATCCTATGGAGTGTGCAGCCCCCTTTCCCAGCCCTGCAGTGATTACAGCAGCCGCCCTACAAATCCCCTTTCCCAGCCCCAGTGATTTCAGCTCTTCACCCACAAGCTTTATTTAACTGCCAGCTCTCTTCGTTAGCTCCAGCTGTGCCTTTCTCCATCTTCAGCGTGCAGGATCTTGGCCTTGGCTGCAGCTCTGCAACACTTCAGCTCGTGCCCCAGGGTGTCTAAGCCCACCCCAGAATCAATATCCCAGTCCTGCAGTGATTTCAGCTCCTACCCAAAAATGCCCAGCCACTGTGCCTACCCTGTATTATTTCAATTCAAAGCCCAGAACCCTGCTCTCAGCAATAGAGTTCTTTTACAATTTTCAGACACAATCCCAGCCCCACAGTCCATTTGCCAGCCCCACAGTGACTTTGCCCCCAGCCCCACAGGTGCCGTCGCAGACCGAGAACATATCCCTGCATTGCCGGGATTTTCAGGCGCAATGTTAGAGCCCCCACGTGCGCACTACACATCCTGTTCTAGTTTCAGTCACAAGCCCAGCCCCAGCATCCATGTCAGAGGCATAAAAGGGATGTGGCAGCAAGAACCCCACAGTCCCTGTGCCAGCCCTTCGGATCCTATGGAGTGTGCAGCCCCCTTTCCCAGCCCTGCAGTGATTACAGCAGCCGCCCTACAAATCCCCTTTCCCAGCCCCAGTGATTTCAGCTCTTCACCCACAAGCTTTATTTAACTGCCAGCTCTCTTCGTTAGCTCCAGCTGTGCCTTTCTCCATCTTCAGCGTGCAGGATCTTGGCCTTGGCTGCAGCTCTGCAACACTTCAGCTCGTGCCCCAGGGTGTCTAAGACCACCCCAGAATCAATATCCCAGTCCTGCAGTGATTTCAGCTCCTACCCAAAAATGCCCACCCACTGTGCCTACGCTGTATTATTTCAATTCAAAGCCCAGAACCCCGCTCTCAGCAATAGAATTCTTTTTCCATTTTCAGACACAATCCCAGCCTCACAGTGACTTTGCCCCCAGCCCCACAGTGACTTTGCCCCCAGCCCCACAGGTGCCGTCGCAGACCGAGAACATATCACTGCATTGCCGGGATTTTCAGGCGCAATCTTAGAGCCCCCACGTGCGCACTACACATCCTGTTCTAGTTTCAGTCACAAGCCCAGCCCCAGCATCCATGTCACAGGCATAAAGGGATGTGGCAGCAAGAACCCCACAGTCCCTGTGCCAGCCCTTCGGATCCTATGGAGTGTGCAGCCCCCTTTCCCAGCCCTGCAGTGATTACAGCAGCCACCCTACAAATCCCCTTTCCCAGCCCCAGTGATTTCAGCTCTTCACCCACAAGCTTTATTTAACTGCCAGCTCTCTTCATTAGCTCCAGCTGTGCCTTTCTCCATCTTCAGCGTGCAGGATCTTGGCCTTGGCTGCAGCTCTGCAACACTTCAGCTCGTGCCCCAGGGTGTCTAAGCCCACCCCACCATCAATATCCCAGTTCCGAAGTGATTTCAGCTGCCACCCACCAATGCCCAGCCACTGTGCCTAGCCTATATTATTTCAATTCAAAGCCCAGAACCCCGCTCTCAGCAATAGAATTCTTTTTCCATTTTCAGACACAATCCCAGCCTCACAGTGACTTTGCCCCCAGCCCCACAGGTGCCGTCGCAGACCGAGAACATATCCCTGCATTGCCGGGATTTTCAGGCGCAATGTTAGAGCCCCCACGTGCGCACTACACATCCTGTTCTAGTTTCAGTCACAAGCCCAGCCCCAGCATCCATGTCAGAGGCATAAAAGGGATGTGGCAGCAAGAACTCCACAGTCCCTGTGCCAGCCCTTCGGATCCTATGGAGTGTGCAGCCCCCTTTCCCAGCCCTGCAGTGATTACAGCAGCCGCCCTACAAATCCCCTTTCCCAGCCCCAGTGATTTCAGCTCTTCACCCACAAGCTTTATTTAACTGCCAGCTCTCTTCGTTAGCTCCAGCTGTGCCTTTCTCCATCTTCAGCGTGCAGGATCTTGGCCTTGGCTGCAGCTCTGCAACACTTCAGCTCGTGCCCCAGGGTGTCTAAGCCCACCCCAGAATCAATATCCCAGTCCTGCAGTGATTTCAGCTCCTACCCAAAAATGCCCAGCCACTGTGCCTACCCTGTATTATTTCAATTCAAAGCCCAGAACCCCGCTCTCAGCAATAGAGTTCTTTTACAATTTTCAGACACAATCCCAGCCTCACAGTGACTTTGCCCCCAGCCCCACAGTGACTTTGCCCCCAGCCCCACAGGTGCCGTCGCAGACCGAGAACATATCACTGCATTGCCGGGATTTTCAGGCGCAATGTTAGAGCCCCCATGTGCGCACTACACATCCTGTTCTAGTTTCAGTCACAAGCCCAGCCCCAGCATCCATGTCAGAGGCATAAAAGGGATGTGGCAGCAAGAACCCCACAGTCCCTGTGCCAGCCCTTCGGATCCTATGGAGTGTGCAGCCCCCTTTCGCAGCCCTGCAGTGATTACAGCAGCCGCCCTACAAATCCCCTTTCCCAGCCCCAGTGATTTCAGCTCTTCACCCACAAGCTTTATTTAACTGCCAGCTCTCTTCGTTAGCTCCAGCTGTGCCTTTCTCCATCTTCAGCGTGCAGGATCTTGGCCTTGGCTGCAGCTCTGCAACACTTCAGCTCGTGCCCCAGGGTGTCTAAGCCCACCCCAGAATCAATATCCCAGTCCTGCAGTGATTTCAGCTCCTACCCAAAAATGCCCAGCCACTGTGCCTACGCTGTATTATTTCAATTCAAAGCCCAGAACCCCGCTCTCAGCAATAGAATTCTTTTTCCATTTTCAGACACAATCCCAGCCTCACAGTGACTTTGCCCCCAGCCCCACAGTGACTTTGCCCCCAGCCCCACAGGTGCCGTCGCAGACCGAGAACATATCCCTGCATTGCCGGGATTTTCAGGCGCAATCTTAGAGCCCCCATGTGCGCACTACACATCCTGTTCTAGTTTCAGTCACAAGCCCAGCCCCAGCATCCATGTCAGAGGCATAAAAGGGATGTGGCAGCAAGAACCCCACAGTCCCTGTGCCAGCCCTTCGGATCCTATGGAGTGTGCAGCCCCCTTTCGCAGCCCTGCAGTGATTACAGCAGCCACCCTACAAATCCCCTTTCCCAGCCCCAGTGATTTCAGCTCTTCACCCACAAGCTTTATTTAACTGCCAGCTCTCTTCGTTAGCTCCAGCTGTGCCTTTCTCCATCTTCAGCGTGCAGGATCTTGGCCTTG
Source organism: Lonchura striata (assembly GCF_050655825.1). Classification (NCBI taxonomy): domain Eukaryota; kingdom Metazoa; phylum Chordata; class Aves; order Passeriformes; family Estrildidae; genus Lonchura; species Lonchura striata. Next base: position 827,374 of record NC_140703.1, read on the forward strand.
GCTCCAGCTCTGCAACACTTCAGCTCGTGCCCCAGGGTGTCTAAGCCCACCCCACCATCAATATCCCAGTTCTGAAGTGATTTCAGCTGCCACCCACCAATGTCCAGCCACTGTGCCTATGCTGTATTATTTCAATTCAAAGCCCAGAACCCCGCTCTCAGCAATAGAATTCTTTTTCCATTTTCAGACACAATCCCAGCCTCACAGTGACTTTGCCCCCAGCCCCACAGGTGCCGTCGCAGACCGAGAACATATCCCTGCATTGCCGGGATTTTCAGGCGCAATCTTAGAGCCCCCACGTGCGCACTACACATCCTGTTCTAGTTTCAGTCACAAGCCCAGCCCCAGCATCCATGTCAGAGGCATAAAAGGGATGTGGCAGCAAGAACCCCACAGTCCCTGTGCCAGCCCTTCGGATCCTATGGAGTGTGCAGCCCCCTTTCCCAGCCCTGCAGTGATTACAGCAGCCGCCCTACAAATCCCCTTTCCCAGCCCCAGTGATTTCAGCTCTTCACCCACAAGCTTTATTTAACTGCCAGCTCTCTTCGTTAGCTCCAGCTGTGCCTTTCTCCATCTTCAGCGTGCAGGATCTTGGCCTTGGCTGCAGCTCTGCAACACTTCAGCTCGTGCCCCAGGGTGTCTAAGCCCACCCCAGAATCAATATCCCAGTCCTGCAGTGATTTCAGCTCCTACCCAAAAATGCCCAGCCACTGTGCCTACCCTGTATTATTTCAATTCAAAGCCCAGAACCCTGCTCTCAGCAATAGAGTTCTTTTACAATTTTCAGACACAATCCCAGCCCCACAGTCCATTTGCCAGCCCCACAGTGACTTTGCCCCCAGCCCCACAGGTGCCGTCGCAGACCGAGAACATATCCCTGCATTGCCGGGATTTTCAGGCGCAATGTTAGAGCCCCCACGTGCGCACTACACATCCTGTTCTAGTTTCAGTCACAAGCCCAGCCCCAGCATCCATGTCAGAGGCATAAAAGGGATGTGGCAGCAAGAACCCCACAGTCCCTGTGCCAGCCCTTCGGATCCTATGGAGTGTGCAGCCCCCTTTCCCAGCCCTGCAGTGATTACAGCAGCCGCCCTACAAATCCCCTTTCCCAGCCCCAGTGATTTCAGCTCTTCACCCACAAGCTTTATTTAACTGCCAGCTCTCTTCGTTAGCTCCAGCTGTGCCTTTCTCCATCTTCAGCGTGCAGGATCTTGGCCTTGGCTGCAGCTCTGCAACACTTCAGCTCGTGCCCCAGGGTGTCTAAGACCACCCCAGAATCAATATCCCAGTCCTGCAGTGATTTCAGCTCCTACCCAAAAATGCCCACCCACTGTGCCTACGCTGTATTATTTCAATTCAAAGCCCAGAACCCCGCTCTCAGCAATAGAATTCTTTTTCCATTTTCAGACACAATCCCAGCCTCACAGTGACTTTGCCCCCAGCCCCACAGTGACTTTGCCCCCAGCCCCACAGGTGCCGTCGCAGACCGAGAACATATCACTGCATTGCCGGGATTTTCAGGCGCAATCTTAGAGCCCCCACGTGCGCACTACACATCCTGTTCTAGTTTCAGTCACAAGCCCAGCCCCAGCATCCATGTCACAGGCATAAAGGGATGTGGCAGCAAGAACCCCACAGTCCCTGTGCCAGCCCTTCGGATCCTATGGAGTGTGCAGCCCCCTTTCCCAGCCCTGCAGTGATTACAGCAGCCACCCTACAAATCCCCTTTCCCAGCCCCAGTGATTTCAGCTCTTCACCCACAAGCTTTATTTAACTGCCAGCTCTCTTCATTAGCTCCAGCTGTGCCTTTCTCCATCTTCAGCGTGCAGGATCTTGGCCTTGGCTGCAGCTCTGCAACACTTCAGCTCGTGCCCCAGGGTGTCTAAGCCCACCCCACCATCAATATCCCAGTTCCGAAGTGATTTCAGCTGCCACCCACCAATGCCCAGCCACTGTGCCTAGCCTATATTATTTCAATTCAAAGCCCAGAACCCCGCTCTCAGCAATAGAATTCTTTTTCCATTTTCAGACACAATCCCAGCCTCACAGTGACTTTGCCCCCAGCCCCACAGGTGCCGTCGCAGACCGAGAACATATCCCTGCATTGCCGGGATTTTCAGGCGCAATGTTAGAGCCCCCACGTGCGCACTACACATCCTGTTCTAGTTTCAGTCACAAGCCCAGCCCCAGCATCCATGTCAGAGGCATAAAAGGGATGTGGCAGCAAGAACTCCACAGTCCCTGTGCCAGCCCTTCGGATCCTATGGAGTGTGCAGCCCCCTTTCCCAGCCCTGCAGTGATTACAGCAGCCGCCCTACAAATCCCCTTTCCCAGCCCCAGTGATTTCAGCTCTTCACCCACAAGCTTTATTTAACTGCCAGCTCTCTTCGTTAGCTCCAGCTGTGCCTTTCTCCATCTTCAGCGTGCAGGATCTTGGCCTTGGCTGCAGCTCTGCAACACTTCAGCTCGTGCCCCAGGGTGTCTAAGCCCACCCCAGAATCAATATCCCAGTCCTGCAGTGATTTCAGCTCCTACCCAAAAATGCCCAGCCACTGTGCCTACCCTGTATTATTTCAATTCAAAGCCCAGAACCCCGCTCTCAGCAATAGAGTTCTTTTACAATTTTCAGACACAATCCCAGCCTCACAGTGACTTTGCCCCCAGCCCCACAGTGACTTTGCCCCCAGCCCCACAGGTGCCGTCGCAGACCGAGAACATATCACTGCATTGCCGGGATTTTCAGGCGCAATGTTAGAGCCCCCATGTGCGCACTACACATCCTGTTCTAGTTTCAGTCACAAGCCCAGCCCCAGCATCCATGTCAGAGGCATAAAAGGGATGTGGCAGCAAGAACCCCACAGTCCCTGTGCCAGCCCTTCGGATCCTATGGAGTGTGCAGCCCCCTTTCGCAGCCCTGCAGTGATTACAGCAGCCGCCCTACAAATCCCCTTTCCCAGCCCCAGTGATTTCAGCTCTTCACCCACAAGCTTTATTTAACTGCCAGCTCTCTTCGTTAGCTCCAGCTGTGCCTTTCTCCATCTTCAGCGTGCAGGATCTTGGCCTTGGCTGCAGCTCTGCAACACTTCAGCTCGTGCCCCAGGGTGTCTAAGCCCACCCCAGAATCAATATCCCAGTCCTGCAGTGATTTCAGCTCCTACCCAAAAATGCCCAGCCACTGTGCCTACGCTGTATTATTTCAATTCAAAGCCCAGAACCCCGCTCTCAGCAATAGAATTCTTTTTCCATTTTCAGACACAATCCCAGCCTCACAGTGACTTTGCCCCCAGCCCCACAGTGACTTTGCCCCCAGCCCCACAGGTGCCGTCGCAGACCGAGAACATATCCCTGCATTGCCGGGATTTTCAGGCGCAATCTTAGAGCCCCCATGTGCGCACTACACATCCTGTTCTAGTTTCAGTCACAAGCCCAGCCCCAGCATCCATGTCAGAGGCATAAAAGGGATGTGGCAGCAAGAACCCCACAGTCCCTGTGCCAGCCCTTCGGATCCTATGGAGTGTGCAGCCCCCTTTCGCAGCCCTGCAGTGATTACAGCAGCCACCCTACAAATCCCCTTTCCCAGCCCCAGTGATTTCAGCTCTTCACCCACAAGCTTTATTTAACTGCCAGCTCTCTTCGTTAGCTCCAGCTGTGCCTTTCTCCATCTTCAGCGTGCAGGATCTTGGCCTTGGCTCCAGCTCTGCAACACTTCAGCTCGTGCCCCAGGGTGTCTAAGCCCACCCCACCATCAATATCCCAGTTCTGAAGTGATTTCAGCTGCCACCCACCAATGTCCAGCCACTGTGCCTATGCTGTATTATTTCAATTCAAAGCCCAGAACCCCGCTCTCAGCAATAGAATTCTTTTTCCATTTTCAGACACAATCCCAGCCCCACAGTGACTTTGCCCCCAGCCCCACAGGTGCCGTCGCAGACCGAGAACATATCCCTGCATTGCCGGGATTTTCAGGCGCAATGTTAGAGCCCCCACGTGCGCACTACACATCCTGTTCTAGTTTCAGTCACAAGCCCAGCCCCAGCATCCATGTCACAGGCATAAAGGGATGTGGCAGCAAGAACCCCACAGTCCCTGTGCCAGCCCTTCGGATCCTATGGAGTATGCAGCCCCCTTTCCCAGCCCTGCAGTGATTACAGCAGCCGCCCTACAAATCCCCTTTCCCAGCCCCAGTGATTTCAGCTCTTCACCCACAAGCTTTATTTAACTGCCAGCTCTCTTCGTTAGCTCCAGCTGTGCCTTTCTCCATCTTCAGCGTGCAGGATCTTGGCCTTGGCTGCAGCTCTGCAACACTTCAGCTCGTGCCCCAGGGTGTCTAAGCCCACCCCAGAATCAATATCCCAGTCCTGCAGTGATTTCAGCTCCTACCCAAAAATGCCCAGCCACTGTGCCTACCCTGTATTATTTCAATTCAAAGCCCAGAACCCCGCTCTCAGCAATAGAGTTCTTTTACAATTTTCAGACACATTCCCAGCCTCACAGTGACTTTGCCCCCAGCCCCACAGTGACTTTGCCCCCAGCCCCACAGGTGCCGTCGCAGACCGAGAACATATCACTGCATTGCCGGGATTTTCAGGCGCAATGTTAGAGCCCCCACGTGCGCACTACACATCCTGATCCAGTTTCAGTCACAAGCCCAGCCCCAGCATCCATGTCAGAGGCATAAAGGGATGTGGCAGCAAGAACCCCACAGTCCCTGTGCCAGCCCTTCGGATCCTATGGAGTGTGCAGCCCCCTTTCCCAGCCCTGCAGTGATTACAGCAGCCACCCTACAAATCCCCTTTCCCAGCCCCAGTGATTTCAGCTCTTCACCCACAAGCTTTATTTAACTGCCAGCTCTCTTCGTTAGCTCCAGCTGTGCCTTTCTCCATCTTCAGCGCGCAGGATCTTGGCCTTGGCTCCAGCTCTGCAACACTTCAGCTCGTGCCCCGGGGTGTCTAAGCCCACCCCAGAATCAATATCCCAGTTCTGAAGTGATTTCAGCTGCCACCCACCAATGCCCACCCACTGTGCCTACGCTGTATTATTTCAATTCAAAGCCCAGAACCCCGCTCTCAGCAATAGAATTCTTTTTCCATTTTCAGACACAATCCCAGCCTCACAGTGACTTTGCCCCCAGCCCCACAGGTGCCGTCGCAGACCGAGAACATATCACTGATTTGCCGGGATTTTCAGGCGCAATCTTAGAGCCCCCACGTGCGCACTACACATCCTGTTCTAGTTTCAGTCACAAGCCCAGCCCCAGCATCCATGTCACAGGCATAAAGGGATGTGGCAGCAAGAACCCCACAGTCCCTGTGCCAGCCCTTCGGATCCTATGGAGTGTGCAGCCCCCTTTCGCAGCCCTGCAGTGATTACAGCAGCCACCCTACAAATCCCCTTTCCCAGCCCCAGTGATTTCAGCTCTTCACCCACAAGCTTTATTTAACTGCCAGCTCTCTTCATTAGCTCCAGCTGTGCCTTTCTCCATCTTCAGCGTGCAGGATCTTGGCCTTGGCTGCAGCTCTGCAACACTTCAGCTCGTGCCCCAGGGTGTCTAAGCCCACCCCAGAATCAATATCCCAGTCCTGCAGTGATTTCAGCTCCTACCCAAAAATGCCCAGCCACTGTGCCTACCCTGTATTATTTCAATTCAAAGCCCAGAACCCCGCTCTCAGCAATAGAGTTCTTTTACAATTTTCAGACACATTCCCAGCCTCACAGTGACTTTGCCCCCAGCCCCACAGTGACTTTGCCCCCAGCCCCACAGGTGCCGTCGCAGACCGAGAACATATCACTGCATTGCCGGGATTTTCAGGCGCAATGTTAGAGCCCCCACGTGCGCACTACACATCCTGATCCAGTTTCAGTCACAAGCCCAGCCCCAGCATCCATGTCAGAGGCATAAAGGGATGTGGCAGCAAGAACCCCACAGTCCCTGTGCCAGCCCTTCGGATCCTATGGAGTGTGCAGCCCCCTTTCCCAGCCCTGCAGTGATTACAGCAGCCACCCTACAAATCCCCTTTCCCAGCCCCAGTGATTTCAGCTCTTCACCCACAAGCTTTATTTAACTGCCAGCTCTCTTCGTTAGCTCCAGCTGTGCCTTTCTCCATCTTCAGCGCGCAGGATCTTGGCCTTGGCTCCAGCTCTGCAACACTTCAGCTCGTGCCCCGGGGTGTCTAAGCCCACCCCAGAATCAATATCCCAGTTCTGAAGTGATTTCAGCTGCCACCCACCAATGCCCACCCACTGTGCCTACGCTGTATTATTTCAATTCAAAGCCCAGAACCCCGCTCTCAGCAATAGAATTCTTTTTCCATTTTCAGACACAATCCCAGCCTCACAGTGACTTTGCCCCCAGCCCCACAGGTGCCGTCGCAGACCGAGAACATATCACTGATTTGCCGGGATTTTCAGGCGCAATCTTAGAGCCCCCACGTGCGCACTACACATCCTGTTCTAGTTTCAGTCACAAGCCCAGCCCCAGCATCCATGTCACAGGCATAAAGGGATGTGGCAGCAAGAACCCCACAGTCCCTGTGCCAGCCCTTCGGATCCTATGGAGTGTGCAGCCCCCTTTCGCAGCCCTGCAGTGATTACAGCAGCCACCCTACAAATCCCCTTTCCCAGCCCCAGTGATTTCAGCTCTTCACCCACAAGCTTTATTTAACTGCCAGCTCTCTTCATTAGCTCCAGCTGTGCCTTTCTCCATCTTCAGCGTGCAGGATCTTGGCCTTGGCTGCAGCTCTGCAACACTTCAGCTCGTGCCCCAGGGTGTCTAAGCCCACCCCAGAATCAATATCCCAGTCCTGCAGTGATTTCAGCTCCTACCCAAAAATGCCCAGCCACTGTGCCTACCCTGTATTATTTCAATTCAAAGCCCAGAACCCCGCTCTCAGCAATAGAGTTCTTTTACAATTTTCAGACACAATCCCAGCCTCACAGTGACTTTGCCCCCAGCCCCACAGTGACTTTGCCCCCAGCCCCACAGGTGCCGTCGCAGACCGAGAACATATCACTGATTTGCCGGGATTTTCAGGCGCAATCTTAGAGCCCCCATGTGCGCACTACACATCCTGTTCTAGTTTCAGTCACAAGCCCAGCCCCAGCATCCATGTCAGAGGCATAAAAGGGATGTGGCAGCAAGAACTCCACAGTCCCTGTGCCAGCCCTTCGGATCCTATGGAGTGTGCAGCCCCCTTTCCCAGCCCTGCAGTGATTACAGCAGCCGCCCTACAAATCCCCTTTCCCAGCCCCAGTGATTTCAGCTCTTCACCCACAAGCTTTATTTCACTGCCATCTCTTCCGTTTCACTTCCTCCTCAACACCTTCCCAGCAGTGCTACGTAACACTGCTTCTGGCTCTCAGGGCAGGATCTTTGCTTTTGCTTTAGCTCTGTATGGTTTCAGTTCAGCTCTTGAGCCCATATTCCTGCCCCATCCTAACCATCCCTCCCCCAGTAACTGCTCTACACTCTCTATCAGAGCCCTTGAAGCAATTTCAGCTCCAGCCATGCAATTCCCATCCCAGCTCCATATTCCCTATCCCAGCTGCACAGGGGTTTTACCCCGAACCCTACCACATTTCTGTGTCCTCCGGCTCTGCTGCCTCAGCTCCAGCTCCTCAGCTTCCTACTGCCTGCATCTAAAAGCTGCTCCTGCTTCTCACTGCTGCTTGGAGCTGTTGATAAGGGCAGAAATCAGTTACTGTCATAATGTCAATGCCTCTTGCAGCTATCCCACCCACCCTAATGGGATCCCAACTTTAGGGACCCTTGAGCCCTGAAGCCAAACATCTACCTTCCCCCACAGCCTGGGTTTCAGCCGAGCACCTCCCCAAAGGCCCCCTCACCTCCCCCAGGCAGCCCCAGGGGCTGGGAATAGCCACCGGGCCCCTGCTCCCACATCCCCATAGGTACCCTTGTGCTGCTGCGTGGGCCCTGGAACCCTCCGAGCCCCCACATCCTCAGCCTCTGCTTGGTACCACGGGGCAGGAGCTGGGAACCCCCAGACATCTCCTGCAGGCCCTGCACTGCAGCTCCATGCCCCTCTCCCAGGGCATTTATCCAACTCCAGCCCCAGCATTTCCACTGCTCCACATTGTTTTGGGCTTGACTCGTGCCAAAGTCCTTATTCCACACCCTGAGCCTTTATGTCTCCGGTGACCTCACAACCCGTGATTCAGCCCCAGCCGCACAACCCTTACTAAATCAAAATCGGAAAAAGAAAACAAACAGAAACAAATTAAACTTAATAAAACGAACAAAACAATGAAGTAATGCAATATAGATAAAATTATTAAGTAAAATCAAAATCAAATAGTAAGAAAGCAAACAACCGGCTTTATTCCCAGTATTCTCAATGTTACTTTAAATCCAGAAAGCGCGAAAGGGCTACTCCCCAGTGACAGCAGCCGGTCCCCCCTGCGCCACGCCAGGCCCCGCACCAGCCTCTGGCCGCCCGAGCCGGGCAGGGCGCGGCGCAAACAACTGGACACCGCCGGCCCCCGGACGCCGCCGCAGGCAGACGCGGGAGTCGCGTGCGTGCTCACCAGCGCTCCTCGGATCGGCAGCCGCGGGGGACCCGTCCCGGCGCAGCGGCGCTCCTCCTCGGAACGCGCTTCCGCAGCTCCCGTCGCCTCCAGCCCCGCCGCCGAACTGACGCCCCCGCCTCCCCCACGCACGCTACTTATGCCTCAGAGCCGGGCCAGCCAGCCAATCACAACCCGAGGCAGCGCCGGCCCCACCAATCCGAGCCCGCCCATTCCCGCCGCGCTTGGCTCGCGACCACCCCGCGCTCCCCTCACGCGCCGCTCCCGCCGCCGCCATTGCAGGGGCCGGGTCCGCCCGCTCCCCGCCGTCAGCCCGTTTCCCTGGGAGAAATCCCGGCCGGCGCCTGACGGGGAGCTCCCGCCCGCCCTTCCCGGCCCCAGCGCCTGCCGAGGTTGCGGCAGCAGGGATAGCGCTCCGCCGGCTCCCAAAGCGGCGCCGGGAGCGGCGCCTCAAGCGCACGGGGGAGCGGGGCCAGGCTGAGGAGTCGGGCCGCGACTGAGCGGGCCGAAATCGCAGGAACCGCGCCCGGATTGGAAGGGCGGCCGGGATTGGACAGGGCGGAGAAAGGCGGGCCGGGATTGGCGGGGCTCGGGAGCTGCGCGGCCGGGCCCGTGGCAGCATGGGGCGGAGCCCGCGCTGCTCGAAGGGCCCGCGGGCGCCCCGGGTCCCGCTCGGAGACCCCCTGTCCCCTTCTCGGCCCGTGCTCGTGCCCGGCTCCCGGCGAAAAGGGCCCCGCAGAGCCCGAACTGCAGCCGCCCGTCGGCACTCGGGGCAGGGGAGAGGCGCAGCCCGGCATTGGTTCCGGGCGGCAAAGGCGGACTCCGCGCTAGCAGCTCGGATCGGGGAGCGGCGGCGACGCGGCGGGGAGGCGGCTCGGTGGCGGGGAGTGGGGAGGGCGCGCAAAAACAGTGAAGTGCCCGCGGCCCCCTGCCCGCCCTCCGCCTGTTGCGAGCCCGCTGCTCACCCTCTTTCTCCCCACACAGTCGTCGGATGCTATGAGGGGACAATAATATTGACGTTCACATTCATAGATCAGCTTTTTGCAGCACAAGTATTTCGATATGGTACAACTTACTTTTAACTGCTTTGTATAGTATAATTTTTATAATAAAACCCCTACCTACTACCAAATAGAAAATAAAAATCCCCTTTATTCTAAACTATATTTAATTATTTCTATATTTCTATTTTTGATTTTTACAAGTACTTATCTATCACAACATATTGAGGTACTATATTTCGATATATAGTATTTATGACACGTAATGTGTTATAATAAGACACATACAGTAAAATACGCATTAGGTACTGTATTGATTCCTATTGTTTTGTAGTATTCATATATCCACACATATTAATTATACATTTCTAGATGGATATTTATATTATATAAACATATAAAATACTCTACAGCAAACAATATAATACCTAATAGTAATGGATAGCATTATTTATGTTACATGTTTAATTTATAGGTTTGCCGTTTATATTTAAAATTGAAGTTTTATATTCCCATTTTCATGTTTATGCATTTGTTTTGTTTCATTAGAGTTCTAGTTAAAACACTGCAGTTATAATCGAATTCCTAAAAATAAAATGCCAAAACAAACAGCATCAAATTCCCACCAGTACCGTCCAACAAATTCAGAAAGGCTCCACCAGCCAGCCAACTACCAGCAAAAAAACCCGCACTACACTCCTTTTACTAGCAGCTCTTATCACGTCACAAAAACGAAACAAACATTTTAAAAAAGACAGATAGAAACCCACACAGCAAATCACAAAAACCACTAAAAAGAAAAGAAAACGCCAACTAACTTACCATACTCCAAAACCATACAAGAGACCCCCAACGTTTCTAAAAAAAATAATAACCAAAACTCTACCACTACGCTAACTCCTAAAGAGAACCCAATGCTCTATAAAATTAACTAAAAAACCCCACCAAATCATTACAGATATTAAAAAATCGGAACCACGAAGAAACAAAAAAATCACCACCAAATAAAATAAATACCTAAAGAGATCCACCACGGAAATGCCCATGTTCCCAAAAATAAAACTAATTAAAAAAACCAACAACCAAATACATCAAACTACAAAAAAAAAAAATTAAATTAACAACAACAAAATAGGTATTCCTAACTCAAGAAACAAAAATTGCCTCAAACCATCAAAACACAAATACCACCTAGAAAAAAAAAACACGTCGCCAAAAGAGCAATGTAACCACAAACAATATTTCCCAAATTCTCTCCAACAATAAAACATACACGGCAACCAAATAAGCCAAATGAACGAAATCCCTATAATATAATAAACAAGAATGCAATCATCAATATTAAAAAAACCTCACCGATTAACTCCAGGACACTCCCCTCAAGCCCACCAAAACAAATACTACGCACTCGCTCGAATAAAAGCCTCCACAACCGTATTAAAAACCTACCCTCTACTACATGCTACGACCCAGAAAAAACATTGGAAGCCTTTAAAAACACATCCTTTAAAAACATATGAACCGATCAAAAAGAAATCCAACAACACTCCACCCAAAAACAAAAACCGTGCCACGAGCACCCGAAGCAAGAACGGTAACAACCAAGAAGCGCCCGGGGCCCTTCTCCTACAGCGACGCCGATCAAAAGCCACCGATCCCAGGAGCTCCTCAGGAGCACCTCAAAGCCACCGCATCGAGGGAGGCTGGAAGATGCGGAGCCGCGCTCCCGGCCCCGGGCGCAGCGCGGCTCCGGCAGGAAAGCGGCTCCTCCGGCAGGCAGAGGCGGCGCCGCGCCGGCAGACCCCCGCCCGCTGCCCCCGGCCCGGCGGGGCCGGCACCGGGCCCGGGGGGCCCCGGCGGCGCCCGAGCCCCGCGCCCGGAGCGGACGGAGCGGCGGCACCGGCCGGCACCGGCCCCGGCCGCCCTCGGCCCGCGGAGCCGCCTCCAGCCCTCCCCTCACTCACAGACACCGCCCCGCTCGCCGCTCGCTCCCGCCCCTCGCCCCTCCCGCCGCTTCGGCCGGGCTCCGGCTGGGGGGCTGCAGTACCGCCCTGTGCCCACAAGGCGGCAGCACTTGTCCAGAGGGTCCGCGACACGATGGCGGCCCGTGGGGACCTTGACGGAGAGAGGCGTTTTTCGCCCATGCCTGTCGGCTCCCGCCAAAAACCCGCACGCTCGCGGTGCTGCTGACCCCACAGCCCGTGTGCACGGCACCAGAACCGCCGCGGAAAATCCCGTCGGGGGGCGCCGGCGTTGCGCGCAATTCAGGCAGTGTAAAAAACAGACACGGGTCCTCGAATTTCAACGTCCTCGTTTTCGCGCCCTCTCGAGAAGGTCAAGCGAGGCCGCGCCACGCCACTCCCAAGATGGCGGCCGCGGGCGGCGGGCTGCAGTACCGCTCTCTGCCCACACGGCGGCAGCACCGCGCCGTCCCCGCCGGCACGGCCTCGGCAGCGAACGCCCCAAAGCGTCCGCGCGGGAAAGAACGGAACAAAAAGCCTGCCTGCGACCCGACAGGAACCGAAAGAAAAAAGCTTTCCTCCTAAACTGCATTGCAACAAGGCTTGGTTTTATATTTTTCAGATTTATACTCACAGTCGGATTGGTAATGGATACTGATGGAAAATTGTATTTTTATCATTTCTTAGATTTATTCCTATTCTATTTTATTACATTTTATTTTTTATACATATCTTATTAGATTGCTTACATATTTCTATAGTTAGATTTAGATTTCTAAAAGGTTTGTATTGCTTAAAAAAAAACCCTGCCTCTATCCAAGTAAAAATCTTTTAAACAAAACCCTTTATTTAAACTCCATTTAAATGTATCTCTATTTTTCGCATTTATATTCAAATGTATATTTTAAATGTAGATTGAAGTATGATGCTATCTATAGTCTCTCTCTTCCTAATACTCATTTTTATTTCTATTTTATATTTCTATATATACACCTGTAGACATTGATTATATATTTCCATATTTAGAATGATATCAAACTAAAATATATATTCATATCTTTTCCATTAAAGCCCTGCCTCCAACCAAATAAAAACAAAAAAAGCCCTTTCTTTAAACGATTTTCGAATATTTTTATATTTTTTTCATCATTATAGTCACATTTGAACTTCTACTTTATATAGATGTATTTATAAATATATTTTATATATATATAATAAGGTAGCGAGATAGATAAATTATTTTTTAAATTCTATTTCGTACACACTGCTAATACTTATATTTACTTACCTTTGAATTTTCATATAGATCTTAACGTATTTAGGATATATTTCTATACAAAGACTTCTAATTTTATTTTATTTCTAGTCATAATTTTAATAATAAAACCCCTACCTACTACCAAATCGAAAATAAAAATCCCCTTTATTCTAAATTATATTTAAATATTTCTATACTTCTATTTTTGATTTTTACAAGTACTCATCTATTCTATCACAACATATTGAGGTACTATATTTCGATATACAGTATTTATGACATGAAATGCGTTATAATAAGACACATAGAGTAAAATACGCATTAGGTACTGTATTGATTCCTATTGTTTTGTAATATTCATATATCCACATGTATTAATTATACATTTCTGTATGGACATTTATGTTTATAATCGATATTTATATGCATATAAACATATAAAATACTCCATATCAAACAAGGTTATACCTAATTGTAATGGACAGCATTATTTATGTTACATGTTTAATGTATATGTTTTCCATTTACATTTAAAATTGAAGTTTCATATTCCCATTATCATGTTTATGCATGTGTTCTATTTCATTAGAGTTATAGTTAAAACACTGCAGTTATAATCGAATTCCTAAAAATAAAATGCCAAAACAAACAGCATCAAATTCCCACCAATACCGTCCAAAAAATTCAGAAAGGCTCCACCAGCCAAACAACTACCAGCAAAAAAAAACCCGCACTACACTCCTTTCACTAGCAGCTCTTATCACGTCACAAAAACGAAACAAACATTTTAAAAACCCTATAGACACCCACACAGCAAATCACAAAAACCACTCTAAAGGAAAAAAAAAAAAGCCAACTAACTTACCATACTCCAAACCATACAAGAGACTCCCAACGATTCTAAAAAAAATAATAACCAAAACTCTACCACTACTTTAACTCATAAAGAGAACCCAACGCTCTATAAAATTAACTAAAAAAACCCACCAAATAATTACAGATATAAAAATATGGGAACCACGAAGAAACAAAAAATTCACCCCCCAAATAAAATAAACACCTAAAGAGATCCACCATGGAAATGCCCATGCTCCCAAAAATAAAACCAATAAAAACAACAACCAAACACATCAAACAACAACAAAAAAAAATTAAATTAACAACAACAAAATAAGTATTCCTAACTCAAGAAACAAAAATTGCCTCAAACCATCAAAACACAAATACCACCTAGAAAGAAACACGTCGCCAAAAGAGATATGTAACCACAAACAATATCTCCCAAGTTCTCTGCAACAATGAAACATACACGGCAATCAAATAAGCCAAACGAATGAAACCCCTATAGTGTAATAAACAAGAATGCATTCATCAATATTAAAAAAAACCTCACCGATTAACTCCAGGGCACTCCCTCAAGCCCAGCAAAACAAATACTACGCACTCGCGCTAATAAAAGCCTCACAAACCGAATTGAAAAACGACCCTCTACTCCATGCTCCGACCCATAAAAACCAGTGTAAACCTTTAGAAACGCATCCTTAAAAAACCTAAGAACCGATCAAAAATAAATCCAACAACAACACTCAACCCAAAAACAAAAACCTTGCCATGAGCAGCCGAAGCAAGAACGGTAACAACCAAGAAGCGCCCGGGGCCCTTCTCCTACAGCGACGCCGATCAAAAGCCACCGATCCCAGGAGCTCCTCAGGAGCGCCTCAAAAGCAGCGCAGCGAGGGAGGCTGGAAGATGCGGAGCCGCGCTCCCGGCCCCGGGCGCAGCGCGGCTCCGGCAGGAAAGCGGCTCCTCTGGCAGCAGAGGCGGCGCCGCGCCGGCAGACCCCCGCCCGCTGCCCCCGGCCCGGCGGGGCCGGCACCGGGCCCGGGGGGCCCCGGCGGCGCCCGAGCCCCGCGCCCGGAGCGGACGGAGCGGCGGCACCGGCCGGCACCGGCCCCGCCCGCGCCGCCTCCCCCGCCCGCCGGCCCGGCCAAAGCTCCGCTCGGCTCCGCACGGCTCGCACCGGCGCGGCTCCGGCGGGCCCGCGGCAGCCCAGCCGCGCCCAGCTCCCCTTCCGCCCCGGCCAGCCCCGGCACTGCCGGCAGGGCTCCGCGCCGCACCCTTCGCTGCCGGGCCGGGGGCAGAAGAAGCGCCCCGAATGCAGCGGCACAGCCCGACCCCCGCCCTGCCAGCGCTGCCACGGCTGCAGCTCCCTTCCTCTGCAGCCCCGACTCTGACGCCACGCTCCGGCGCTCACCTCACCCCAACAAGGGAAAAGAAACGTAGGCTTCCCTTCAATCGCGTCCTCTAGAAGAGAAGAAAAGAAGCGCCTTGCCTCAAATGATGGCAAAAGGGGGCTTTTTACCTCAGTCCAAACCCCTTAAAAGGGGGGACAACAGGACTGCCCCCTCCAATTCAACCTCAGGATGACGAAATTTCAAAGGGAAAGGGGAAAAGTCCCCGTTATAAAAGCGCACCGGCTCACCTGCTCGGCTGCTGCTTCTCGGCACAAAGGTTTGTCCCTCAGCTCCTCCTTTGAGCAATGCTTCACGTGCCCAAGTGTGTATCCAGGGGATTCCCCGGACCCTGTCCGAAGCGCCCACCGTCCTTCCAGGAGACAGCCGCGGGAGCCCCCCAAAAACTCCTCTCCTCCAGCAGCTCCGTGCAAAAGCCAGCAAAGACAAACCCTCGCCCTAAAATAACCTCCCCCCGGCAGGAGCCGCCCCTCCTCCTCATCCTCACAGCTCACACCTGGGGCTGCTCTGAGCCCTCATCATCCTCACATCAGCTCACACCTGCCGCTGTTGCCACCCTCCAACAGCGTCTCTCCATCTCCAGCACACAGCCCACTTCTCACAGACACTGATCCATTGGAAATCTGCTACGGGTGTTGTCTTTTCTTAATCCATCTGGGTACACGATTAAAGCACGTACATGCATTGATGGTCATTGAGAGAAAGCTTTCCCCTGGAGAAAACAGTCCTTTTGCTGGCACACTTTGATACACCTTCGCAAAAAGCAGAATCAGCACCAATTCCTAAGACCCCTGCCGAGGAACTCAGCCCTCCTTGGGACACCCAAAGCAGCAGACCTCGAAAAAGGAGGGGAAAAGTCAAGCTTGGAGGGGAAAAAGAGGATAGAAGTACAGCAGCCTTTAAAAATGCCTGCACGGAGCAATAGTGGGAACCAGTCACATTTCTTCCTTCCTTGCTTTCTGTGATGACATAAATAGGAAGTAAGAACACGTTAAACAAAAGGCAGAGCTAGGATTTGACAGGTCTTTATTTTGGCAGGCTGCATGGCAAACGCCTCTTCCAGGACTGCGACACGTTTTGGGGAATAGCTGAGAACGGAGGCAAAAGGTGCCGGGAGCCCTTTCTGTTCCCTTCAGCCCCTTGCTCCGCTGGTTTCAGGGCACTCGCTTGGTTCGTTCCTAGAGAAAAACGCTAGGGCATGATTTTCAAAACTACTGCCCGTCCCCAGTCAGAGTTTCCTACATTCGTGGGTACAAATGAGTGGATAGAGAGAGGGCTTCTTTCCAAATGAGTTTAGCCATAGATTCCTGTTCTTTACCAGTAGCTATAAAAACGAAACACTTGCCAGGTTTTGGTATTCTACACACACCCCTCCCTGGGAATTTTGGGGCAGCTTTGGGTCCCTCTGCGGGACGGCACCCAGCGTGACCCCCTCCCCTCATTCGCCACCCACCCGCTCCTCCACCGCAGTGTGCGTCCCTCTCCTGGGGACCTTGGGGTGCCCCAAATGCCATCAGAGCCCCGAGGCTTCAGCCCCTAACCCTGACCCCCGAAGAAGGCACAGGGCGAATCAAACTGCCCCGGACAGCAGCCCAGCACTCCCTTCCAGCCCTTCCCACACCTCCATCCCCCAGAAAGGGACTCCGCCGCAACAAGAAAGGGGGGCAGCCCCCAGAAGGCTCGAAGCTCCCGCCCCGCCTCGCTGTCGCGGGCCAGGGGCAGAAACAGGGAGCGGCAGAGGCGGCGGGGACGCGGCACGGCCGGCACGGCACGGAGCGGGGGCCGCTCGCAGCGCGATGCCGGCGGAGCCGCAGGTCCGGCAGCGCCGGGGCGGGGTCCGAGCGGCGCGGGGGATCCGCCGAGAGCCCCGGCCCCGTGCGGGGACTCCCGCAAGGCCCGGGGGGCGCCGGGCTCCGGCCCTCGGGGCTTTATTCTCCGGCGCCCCGAGCCCCGCGGCTGCGGGGGAAAGAAGCGAAGGGGCGACGGGAAGAGAGGAGGGAGAGCGGGACATGCGAAAGGGCGGGGAGGGAGGTCGGGCTGCGGAGGAAAGCGGGCGGGGAAGGGAAAGGCCGGCAGGGCAGCAAGAGGGACGGGGCACAGAGGAGGGACAGAGGGGGAATGGAACGGAGCAGCGGGGCAGGGACAGGACAGGACAGGAAGGAGCCGGGTTTGGGGGGGACACGGAAACGGGGGAAAGAGAGGGTACACTCAGGGGAATACGGGCAGGAGGATGGAGCGGGAGAGAGAGGGACAGGAGGGGATCCTCCCGGCTCCGCCCCGGCGCCCCCCCTGCCCGGGCTGCTGCGCTCGGCAGAGCTCGGCTCCGTTCGGCTGCACTCGGCTCCTCGGCCAGCTTCGGCTACTGTCGGCCACGCTCGGCTATTTCCGGCCGCATTCGCCTCCATTCGCCTCTTCGGCAAAGCTCGGCTCGCCTCGGCTGAACTCGGCAGAGCTCGGCTCCGCTCGCCTCCTCGGCCCCTTTCGGCCGCTTTCGCCCACGCTCGCCTAGTCCCGCCCGCACCCGCCTCCATTCGCCCATTCCCACAGCTCGGCTCCCTCCGCCCGGCCCCGGCTCCCTCCGGCTCACACATTTCCTCAGGGCACCTCAGCACAGGGCACACAAACTGCAGCCCCTAAAGGCTTGCGGCTCTTTCAACACACACACTCGTAACTCAGCTCTCGGGACAGAGCTGATGGCTCCTCTAGGACAAGAATAGTTACACGTAAAAGCAATTCCCTCATTTTGCATCTCCTTTTTATTGAACCCCCGCAAAATCCCATCCACATCACAAGGAACGTGCAGCTCCGGTGACGCTATTTGTACAAAGGCCCTGGGGCAGCACACAGCCGGGATTCCACGGAAGAAAGCCCGGTTTGCATTGCAGAGGTTCTCGCTCCGGCACTGCCTGTTTGCAGCTGGGCTCCGCTCCCCTCATGGCCACATCCCCGAACGATGTGCCAGATTTCCCAGAGAGCTCCCAATAAAACTCAGCTACAGTCACTGAGCAGAAAATCCTTTGGGCTTTAGTTCCACCCCTCACCTGTTCCGAGCGCAGGGAACGCGGGTTTTGGTCCCTCATCGCAGCAGCAGGGATGGATTAGGGTTTTGTTTTGGTTTGGTTTGTGGTTTTTTTGTGTGCGTGTGTTTGTTTGTTTTTTTTTTTATTAAAAAAAGGGTAATAAAAACAAACCATGTCTGACATAAATGTCCTGAAGTGCCATTCAAGCTTTTTAAACCCAAGCAAACCGTCCTAATTCCCTAGCCCAGTCTTCTATTCATACTGGCTACTTACACCCCAGTGTAGGAAGCTCTGCAGCCTTCTTCTCCTGTCCTGTATTAGGCAGAGGATGGATATGAAGGGCACACGCATGCAGTCTTTTTGGTTCTTCAAAAAGATAAAAATGCCTGTAATAAAAATTACAGAAGTAATATTGTCTCTCAAAGTGTTCCAGAAAAGGGAAATTGGAGCTTTAACGTCCCACTGAGAGATGTTGAATAAAATCTTCCCCCTGAGTTTGCACCCAGTAATAAAATACTGATTTTTTTTTTTTGACCAGACAAGGTAGGTCTATAGGAGAACAGCTCAGGAGGCTCTCATGGCTCACGGCAATGAGGATGGAGCAGGACAGAACGTTAAAGGTGAAGTGTCAGTCCCCTGAATTAATGCCCTGATGGAGCCAATTTTTTTGCTAAGAGACATAACAGATCCTTCCCTTTGTTCCCCAGTTTCCAAGTCACCTGTAATTCGTTACCTGCACCAACCTGCCGCAGCTAAGTGACAAATCCAGCTCCTGTGCTCCAAGCCACGTGTCCCTGACGTGAAGGGAAGTCAGGGATACAGAATCAGCTGTGGAAGAAAGAGAAGACAAAAATCAGAACAGATATTCTTCTATTTCCCCACAGGATCACCAAGCCAAGCTGCTTGCTACCTCTCCAGGACTATGTTTGAAAAGAGTTCCCTAACTCTTTTCTTAGCCTGAAATTCCGGAGTGGCTTTGCCCATGCAAAGCCAACGATCCTACTCACAAGAAGGAACAAACCAGCTTCCTGTTAAATAAAGCACTTGGAAATATGAGCTGCCAGATGCTCTCACTGACCAGCAAAAGGGATCAGCATCCAGGCCCACGTGGAGCTGGGTTTTTAAATATCACAAATAAACTTAACAAAAAATTATTCCTGACTCAAACCCACAATGCCTCAAACCATCAAAACAAAAATAGTTCTGGAATGACAGCTACACCTCTGCAGACCACAGCACAAAAATAACACTAAAGAATTTCTGACACCTTCCTTTTGAAGATGCTCTTACAGCATATTATCATAGTAAAGGGGCATTCCCTACATCTCTAACCAGAACTAGAGCTAGAGCTATCAGTTACTTTCACATACTCACATGTCTGTATGGTGGCCTTAGGAGAAGCTGGCAACACCTCTTCTGGTACCACACCTTGGAGGCTCAGATTGCGTCAAAAGCACCACTGAAACCAGCGTGCCAGGAGCTAACTGAATAATGAAAGTCATTTTCTCCATTTCTGTGACAGAAAAGCCCTCCATTTGGACAGCATTATTTGCAGCCAATTATTCTGCTACTTCCAGCAGTGCTCCAGGGAGCTGTATCACTTCTCCGCAGAGCTCAGGAGCTGTTCATTAGGTTGATCTCCTATAGTCTCCAGTTCTTCCTTTTGCTTGCACAATGTGCACCCTCAGTGCCATATGACAGGAGCTTTGAGTGCTGTCTGTTGCTCTGTATTACCCTCATAGGACTGAGGAACCCGTCCCAGCCAGGGAAAGAACAGCTTTTGATTCTTGGATTAGGACACAAAATGCCACAGTTTATCCTAACAGTGGGAGGAATAAAGAGGAATACCTGGCATACACAGAATTCCACCTTAGGGCAAAGCCCAAGTGACACTGCCCTACAGCAGGATTTGAAAAATTCAGGGTCCATCTCTTAATAAATACATTTTGGCAAGAACCTGCACGATTCTCTTTGACATGTATTTCTCCTTTGTAATGACTCAGTGCTTGGTCTCTAGGACTTCCATATCCCTGACACACTTGCACTCGGATTACTAGCAGGAGGATCACAAACTTAGGTAGTCTCATATCTGTGCAGCATTTAAAGTCAAGGAACACTGGGCTTGGTCAGCAAGACGTCCAGTTTTACAATTTTCCATCACAGCTGCCTACACCTTTTAACATAAACTCGAAAAAGAGACAAAATTCCACCCTACCACTGTTGCAATAGGGAACTGAACTCTGATTTCAGACATTTTCCTCCTGCTTGAGCAGGGACATTGTACAAGATGACTCCACTGGTGGGTCCCTTTCAACCTTAATGATTTTGTGATTTTCAGGGTCTTCAGAGCAAGCCTGCTGAGTTTATAATGTTTTATTTAATTAAAAAAGCTGGAAGTGCAGCTCGAACCCTGAAAGTCAAAATGTGTTTATTCCTTACTTATTACCCTCCAAAGTAGAGCTGCAGCTCAGCAGGCAGAGAGGGACTTCTGTGGACACTGCATTTGTCACCTGTGACTAATTTAATTCAGCAAGCTCTAAACCACAGGTCAGCCTGTTCCATTACAGCATCATCAGGGCAACTTACAAGAACTGAAGCCAACTGAGAGCCCCTTCATCCCAAAGAGGACAAATATAAGCCTTTTACTTCAGCTCAGCAGAACTCTTAGTTCATCCTAACAAGAGGTAATGCATCCCAGCAGGTGTCAGTGAACCCAACCTCTTTAAATACTCATTTAACCCTACCTCAGCTGGTAATCAAAGTCGTGGGGGTGAGGCTAGGCTGAATTTCTCTTTTCTGTCCTTCTCCAGAGTAGTCCTAGTGAAGTGGCCTTGGACTCTGTTTTCTGCAGAGCCTAAGTGCTGCTCATGAAAGCCTCTAGGAGATTTTTCTCCTGCTGCTGCTAGAGCTGTGACTTTGAAGAACTCACTCCTAAGAGCTGGAAATGTAAAAGTCAATTGGATGTGCTGGGCTGCAGTGCCCCAGCGCCCCAGGACAGGCAGTGCCCCTCACCGTGCCTGTGAGAAGGTGAAGCCAACCCACGCCAGGTGCCTGTGCTGGACAAGTGGGAACACTGAAGCCAAGGCTGCTTCCTTCTTGAGGCTTTCTGAGGTGGCTGCTAGGAGAATTTCTCTTAGGCAGTCACTCTCTCGAACCCAGTCTCTCAATAACCTTCTGACACAAATAGAGGAGGATTTTTGTTCGCTATCTCCATGTGTGCAAGGTAGGAAAAGTTAATTAATTGCCAGCATACCAGAGGATTCCGCCAGAGGAATCCTCTATACCAAGGCCTTCCATCAGAGCAGAAGGCACTAACCACGCAAAACCTCCAGCGGGAAGGATCCTAGCAGTCCTCTTCTTTCCTCCTTTGCAAGAAACTGTGCTTAAACATTCCCCAGTAATTAAATATGCTTATGACTCTTAAAACATTTAAAGTTCCTTGAGGGAAGAAGGTGTGTGGAGGCACTATATGATCCACTGTGTTTCTTACGTTTGAGGTTATGTTATATATTCTTACGTAATGGTTTGAAACTTATCTTTATCCCTGCACCGTGTCCTTAGAACAAGGCTGTGAACACTCTTTTTCTCCAAATACAAGAATAATTGAGGAAACAGAACAGTGTTTGTCAGAAATAATGAGGGCAGAGACTGAGGGTGCCAGCATGCTGACTTGTACCACCTTAGGACACTTTTGGAAGTCATCACTCCTGTAATATACTGGATCCAATTTCAGCAAGAGCTCCACTCTCTCCTGTGGTTTCCACAGGGCCAAAAAAGGCAAGAGCTCGTTGAGACTGAGGGCTCCTCATGCCCTCCAGCAAGGAGAGGGTGGGCAAAGACCCATCGGTAGGAAACAGATGATCCTCAGACTGAGCAAGTTGCTAACATCCTCTTGAATGTGCTGTGGAATTGTGCAGGCATTGCCATGGCCAGGGAGAGAGCAAATGGATGCTCTGATAATCTGCAACCTAAATTTAGCTGCAATTCCAGAGGGACAGTCTGATAGCCTGTTCCTAAGACATTTCATTTCCTGGACCTCAAAGATCCCCTCAGCCACTGCAGCTGCATTCTCAGGGTATATCGTGCGTTTCAGGCAGTTGGTGTTGGGTCCCTCCTCACTGATTCTGCCCCACATCTTGTGTTCCCAGGCTGAGGTGGGAGACTTGAGTGTAGAAGCAATTATTTATCTCTGCCTAAGAGAGACTTCTGAGTATGATCTAGCTTAAATGCCTGCTTGTAGGGCAGGCTGCACAGCTGAACTTGCCAAACACGGAGAAGCTAAACAGGCACCAAACCCTTGGCTTATTTCTGGGGGAGGCCCTCAGATGGCTTCTGAGCTTCTCCAATCTACGCTCTACAGGGAGTCTGCACATCTCTCCAGCAATTGAAATCTTGAGCAGGGAAGCAGGCTGGTAGCAAAAGACTGAGCTAACACATAGCGAGGCCAAAGGAAACCGAGTGTCAGAAGCACAGCTTTGAGTCCAGAAACACAATCAAAGCCCGGGGAAGAGTGTGGCAAATGCTGGGGTCAGCAGTGCAAGTACAGGGCAAGGCTGGACGGTCCCTGAGCAAAGCACCGGGCACTGCCCAGACCAAACCAAAGACCAGAGTCTAAGCAGGAATACAGGGAGATTTCCAGGAGCTCTGCTGGGCTGGGATAGGCTCCCATGGTAAGCTGAGAGGATGGAGACTCGGCCCCCAAGCTACAGCCACTGGGACAACTCTCCATCACGGGGCCAGGGAACTGTGCAGGGCACAGACTCACCTCATCCCCAGCACTGCTGTCCCCGGAGAGCCCGCTGGCTCTCTGCTCCTGAGAAACACTCTCTTCTCGCAAAAATCCAACTCCCTCACCACCTGCATCTGCTTCTTCTTCAGTATTGCCCGCAACCTTCATTTCTGCTCTCTCAAAGCACTGTTCATCTCCACCTCTTTTTCATCACAACACCTTTCAGTTGACACCTTTGAAGTGAAGAGGCCACTGAATTCTACCATTACAGAGTAAAACCACTCAGTATTGACACAGCCAGCTATTAGTTTTAATCCTCAGTTCTGCATTCCAAGGGATACTTTTGGAAACACACTGAAAACTCATAAAAATATGTGGCATTCACTGGAGCCAGGGCTCACTTCTGCACTGTGCCTTGGCACAAACACGCTCCATCACCTGTGACATCTCTCCTGCATTGACCATTGTTCAAAGCTTTCCTGCAGGGGCCTGACGGAGCAACAGGAGCTTGCTGAGCTTCTGTCAGGGCAGGAGCATAACAGGGTGCAGATCCTGTCCTGAACCCACCAAAGAGGGGTTTTTCCTGCATTCCTTCCTGCTGTGACACTCAATGACAAACATCCTCTGGGCCTCTATGTTACCAAATACAAGTACATGCCAACGTTTAGCGAGGACAATTTCAGCTTTCCCAATCTAAACTTTCCATATGATGCAATGACACTGTCACTTATTTACTGAGAACCCCAGCCCACATAGCCTAGAGAAGTGTCTGTTGGCTCAGAGCAAGCTTTAGGAGCCTGGAAGAAGTTTGTTTTGGTTTAGATGCCAGGCCCAAGACTGCATTTGAACTCCTGTCTCCCCACCAGAGGTTTCTAACCCATCCCCCGTGTCACACGTGCAACACCAAATTCAGCAGAAAAGCACTTCTGGGAGCAGCTTAGGAATGGAGGAAAGTATAGTTATTATAAGTGTTTCATGTATCTGTATGTAAAGATAGATAAATAGATAGCTAAATATGTACAGACATCTGTACACCCACCTACACCGGTATCTATATGAAGTCCTTTTTAGACCCCTCCCCAAATTTCTAAGTGATTGGTGCTTATAGAGGCAAACAAAATGAACTTTTAAGTTAAGCCAACTTGGGTGGCTATTTGTGTCACAACAGTCTCTGAAAAAATTACGACAGCACTTAAAAGTCACCAATAGTAATAATAATAACAACAGTAATAAAGTATTTTGCTGCTATTTTGGCAGCTTATGCTGCGTCTTGTACTTACTGCTCAATGCCTTGCTATTTCAGTAGTTCACTATGAAGCAATAAAGCAAAAGCCTTAAGGCTGGCTTGCTTAGCTTACAAGAAGCTCTGTTCCAATTTGGAGAAAAAATAAAACTTGAAGCATTATCAGTAAAACAGAGATTCTACCCATACCCATTAAAAATGCAGTATTTGCTCTGCAGACCTGCAAAAACTTACTTTAAAAGGTTAACTGCGACCTTTCATAAACCCAGTCTCATTTTAGCAGAAGAGTTTCCTGCTTCTCTGTGACTGTGAGATGTATCTATTAAGTTCCTTTCAAAGGCCTTGCCTGACCTATTCATTTTGCAATTGAGAGCCAAAATAGCTCAATATCAAATATCTGCAAGCACCTTAGTACTTTTGGAAGAGTGGAACTGCTCGATCAAATCCTCACGCTGACCACACTGTTTCAAAATGCAACAATTAATTATATCATTATGTCTCCATTTGGAAAGGATTATAATGTAAAATTAAGACAAGAGCCTGCCCTACTCTGAAGGCATGGGGACAATGGGGATTTGAGTCCCCAGTATGTAACTACTGTTGCAAATGGAAGACATCTATCAAGAACAGAGACGTGCGTTACTGCACGAGATACAGTGCCCAAGTCCCAGACTTCATTAACCTTAATTAAATGGTTTTGAAACCAAAATTTTTCCGTAGCAGTTCAACTGCATTAAAAGAGCCCTCCCTCTCTGTAAATGGTTTTGATACATAAACATGCAAGCACTCCCAGAAGGGCCACATCCTTAAGGACTGCTACTATATATTTACTTTATGAAGACACTGCCCCATCTGCTGGGTCAGCCACGCACACGGCCCCACTGCTACGCTTGAGTGTGGCACTGGAATAAAACTTTTCTTCTGTTCAGGAACAAAACCCCGTCAGTCAAATCCACAATCATTCCAGCAGCAAGTAGGGATGCACCAAACTGCTCGGGTTTCCATCCCTGTTTATTCTGGAAACTGACCACAAACTCCTACGGAGATTTTGAAGGGCACAAGGGCTTCTTGTGAAAGCACAAAGGAAAGAATAAATGACTAAACTGGTATGTTCAGAAG
The DNA here is from genome assembly GCF_050655825.1 of Lonchura striata. Lineage (NCBI taxonomy): Eukaryota > Metazoa > Chordata > Aves > Passeriformes > Estrildidae > Lonchura > Lonchura striata. The sequence goes on from NC_140703.1 coordinate 852,498, forward strand.
AATAGGTGGGAGGTTTGTACCTAAGCACGTAAGGCCACAGCCTCCTTTTTCAACATGTACAATCGTAGAATCAGAGAATGGTTTGGGCTGGAAGGGACCCCAAAGCTTTTCTCATCCCATCCCCTGCAGGGACACCTTCCACTAGAGCAGGTTGTTCCAAACCCCATCCAACCTGGCCTTGGACAATTCCACGGGTGGGGCTGCCTCAGCTTCTCTGGGCAACCTCTGCTAGGGCCTCGTCACCGTAACAGGGACGAATTTCTTCTGTATATAGGATTTCTTTAAGCTTTAAAGTCCTAAAGCAGAGGCCACCTCAGGCAGGCATTCACAGATGTAAAGGGTCCTTCTCAAAGGTAACTGTAAAACATGTTCAATGTTCATTAACCTTTCATATGCTGCTCACCAATTACGGAGTGCTTTGAAGAATTTTTAATGAACGTAAATTTTAACCAAAAATACTGCAAAGCCATTATTAATACTGTATGTAGGCACAGGGTACCTGACTTGTAAAGCTGCCAGGAACCTAAACTCTTCTGATAAGATTTGCCACATTTTTTTCTTTAAATAAATACATTTTAAAAAATCATCAAATGTCCCTGCTTTATTTCACCGCGGCAACGAAATAAGCACAGTCTCAAGTCTGTGCTTCTGTTTCCTATTACATTAATTTCTCCCACCCTGTTTCTCCCTCAAAGCAGTGAACGTGCAGGCAAGTAATCCTGCCATTGCTCCAGCTCTATGGAGGATACAAACCTGCCTGAAGCCTCTGTCCCTCTGCTACTAGGCAGTCACTGCTGCGCCCAGGCTCTTTATTCACGGTTGTAACAGAAATACTTTCATTTTTTTTCTCTTAAAAAGACACCTAACATTTCACCAGATGGTATCAGCACTTCCAAGTGCCTGTAAACCAGACTCCCCAAGCCCAGCCCATTAGGAGCTGCTCTGTGAGTGGCAAAGGAATCCAGAAATTAATCGCCTACCTTACACCGCTTCTCACCTGGTCTTGGCTACTTCCTTTCCTCAGGCTCTGGCAAGAAACCCAGACATGAAGCAATTCCCCAACCACAATGACAGCCATGAAAACTATTTAAGCTGCTGACAGTTCGGCTGTATCATTGGGCAGTCTGACTGAATTAGCACAGAGAATTTTAGGCTCCCCACACTCTTCTGAGCAGAGGTAGGGTGCGTTATGTTCCTGTCTTGTGGAAACCTGGCACGTGGCAGAATGGGAGTTGGGTTTGTGCATCCTTTGCTGCTTACTCCTCTCCTTACCCCCAAAAACTGGACGTGGAGCTGCAGACATCCTTTTTACCTTTGTACTGGGGAACAAAGAGGTGGCAGATCCCCACCATTAATAGCCTGTGCAGACAGACCAACAATGAAATACAACTGTACTGGGTTTGCAAGGCAAAGCTTTGGTAGCAGGGTGGGGGGCAGAGCGGCGGCTTCTGCAAGAAGCTGCTGGCAGCTTCCTCCATGTCTGGCAGAGCCAGTCCCTGGCAGCTCCAAAGATGGATGTGCTTCAGGACGAGGCTGAGCCCATGAGAAATGGTGGTGGTGCCTCTGTGATCATGTGTTTCAGAAAAAAGAAAAAAATAAGTTTCTGCACAGTTGTAATTGCAGCCAGAGAAGAGTGGAGTGAGAGTACGTGAAAGGAACAACTCTGCAGACACCGAGGTCAGTGAAGAAGGAGGGGGAGAAGGTGTTCCAGGCACAGGAGCCTGGTGAGGCAGCTGTGCCCCTGCAGCCCATGGAGATCCATGGGGATGCAAAGATCCACCTGCAGCCTGTGGAGGAGACCCATGCCAGAGCAGGGGGATGCCTGCAAGGAGGCTGTGACCCCGTGGGAGGCCTGTGGAAGGAGGAGCCCCTGCTGGAGCAGCTTGTCCCTGAAAGGCTGTACCCGTGGTAGGGTGGCCCACGCTGCAGCAGCCTGAAGGGACTTTCACCCACTGGAGGGACACAGACTGCAGCAGTGTGATGGGGAGTGTTGCCTGTGGGATGGACTCGCACTGCAGCAATTCACAGGGATCTGCTGCCTGTGAGACGGACTCATGCTGCAAAAGTTCATGGAGAACTGTCTCCCATGGGAGAGACCCCATGGAGCAGCAGGGGAGCGACTGCTTTCCCTGATGAACTGATTGTCACCTCCATTGCCTGTGTCCCTGAACAGATGGGGTAGGAGGTAGAGCTGGGAAGGAGGGTGTGGGAAGATGATGTTTTTAAGGTTTTATGTTGTTTCTCATTATCCTGCTCTGACTATTTAGCCATAAATTCAATTAGTATCTCTAATAAGACTCTCTTTTGCCTGTGACAGTATTTGACGAGCAATCTCTCCTGGTCCTTATCTCAACCCTTTTTTGTATTTTCTCTCCTCTGTCCAGCTGTGGCGGCAAGTGATAAGAGAGGCTTTGGTGGGTGCCTTGCATCCAACCCACTACATGGGAGCCTGCTCCTGGATCATGGAGCAGCTCCTGCCCCACTGCTCTGGGAATTACAGCCTATTGGAAAGCACTTGCTAGCACAGCACTATGTAGAACAAAGATTAAATATTCCTCTTAAGCGTTTCTGATAGCCACCAGCAGAAGAATGACATATTCACCACCCCATCCAGCTGCCTCGAGATGTTGGCAATTGGTGGGTTACACTGATGGAAAAAATATTTACCCTAAAAATCCTGCAATGCACCAGAGCAGAGAACTAAGCACAGAACTCACTCACAATGGCTGGAGACAAAAGAGCTACAGCTAAAGCTATCACAGCCTCTAGTCATCATGCACACCCTAAAACATGTCTCATCTATGGCAAGAGACCAGAAACAAGCCTGGCTGCTGGCTGTTCTTGCTCTCCAGCTGATTCTCATTGATGTTTGCCTTACATAATCCCACTTCAGGGCCTTAGCTGGATTTCCATCTGGCCATCACTCTCTCATGGCTGATTCCTTCCATTTTAAACCTTTGCTCCATCCCTGTGACATCTGCTGTTTTGTAATACCCCACACCCATCCCGAGCGCCTCCTTCAGTCCGTGGACAAGCCCCCTGTCATCTGCTGAGCTCCTCTGCCACATAAGCCTCTCTGCATTCACCTTCACCAGAGGCTGCTTCAGTTCTGGCTGGACAGCTGCACACACATTGCCTCAAGTAGCTCCTCACTCATCTGTGTATGAGTATCATCAGAAACAACTATTAAGCACCCAAACTGCTTTTAATTGACCAGCAGTAACTCAGTGTTTCTCTCAGTACTTATAAAAGGTCACAGTTCTGTGTTTTCCAGTTCTGACTGATAGCACCTGTAACCCCCAGAAGTGGCAATATTGCTCAGCTGCTTTTCACATCTCTCTTTAGCACATGCTATTAAGAGACCATTTACCTAATCAATTACACATTGAAAAGTATCTCTAGTGTCTAAAGGTACTCTAAAAGCTGGATGCAATGGAGGAACTACTTCCTGAAACTGATGGATGTGCTAAATCAATGACTGGTCACTGATTAAAGGCTGGAGCACTCACCTTGAGCTTTAACACTTCAGCTGATTAGCATGTGCACATGAGTACATATCGATGCAAAGGATTGTCTTCTGCTTCAACTGACAAACTGCTGGATAGCTTTTAAATTAAAAAAATCAAAAAATAAAATAAATAAAATCGGTATTCCTCCAGACCCAGGGGAACAAACAAGCCAGACTTTCCGGACCCAAGCCCCAGGCCCTGCCAGTAACACACACAGCACTAAGGGATGCACAGCACGGCTGGGTGCTTAGGTTACCAACTTCTGAACTCAGGAAAGAAAGGAGGAAAAGGCAAACTTCTGGATTATTTAACAGAGTAATTTCAGCAACGATCACTCTTGGTAACTTAATGGAACAGAGGAGCAAAGTCCTCTGCCCAGAGACAAGAAGTGACTGTGTATGGCTCAGCTCACGGCCACATAACACACTCTGACCTCAGTCTGCTGGAGCATCCTCCATATGGGGACAGCAGGGGCAACCTGGATGGCTGGACTCACCCTTGACTACCAGCAAAATGCTGAAACAGTCCTGACCTGGTGCTGTGCGAAAGGAAACACTGCCAGGAAGCATTGACGGGATCAGTTCTGAAAGCAAAGCAAGGTCCTGGCCTCATGCATTGCCCTGTTTTAACCACACAGGCAAACAGCTAAGAAATGTAACTATTTTCTGCTTAAAAGCCGCAAATTCCTTGGAGAAAAGGAAAACTCAATCTGACAAAAAGAAACAGGCAATGGTGAGAATCTGGCACATACCGGATAACAATCATTGCCCAAACGCTCCCAGAGAAAACTGAAATTAAAAGTCACAAGGCAGATGCAGAATAACATCTGTTGTGAAAATACATTATTCAGCCAGCACTGGTGGCGGAGACTTTTGGTGCAGTGCAATCTGCACACCCTGGTGACCACATATGCAGCAAGATGTGCTGCTTGGCATAGCCAAAGAGAGAGCAGCAGCCTTGCTTGGGAGGCATTTGGGAACCAGTGCCCTTACAGGTCAGAACTACTTGTTATGCCACTCTCTGGAGCATCGCAGCCTTCTGGAACTCGAGTAACACAGACCAACCCTGCCTCGGGGCATGCAAGAAATCATATGGGGACAAGCTGCAGACAAATGGGCCACTAGTCCTTGCCACATGCATCACCAATGGCACAGCATATGCTCCCGGTTACACTGTGGGTCACATTCTGGATGGAGATCTGCAGTCCTCCATCAGCCTTAGAAGAGACAGATGCACACACTCTACAGCCAATCATCCAATTTGCACCCATCTTCGAGACAAAATCACAGACCACTCACAGACAAACCTATGGCAGCGAAGTTACATTATGGCTTACTTAGTGGAGAAGAAGCCTCAGGAGTTGTCACCAGCTCTCTACAGCTTTTGTTTGCTCTACAGCACTGTTTGCTTGTCTAAGCCCACCCAGCACATGCTCTGGACGAGACCACAGTGGTCCTTGGAGCAGCAAGTGCTGCCAGGAGCTGGAGCCTTCCTGTAGCGCAGAGCTGCTCGGGAGCTGCTGCTCTCCCTGCACCACAGAGCCCTGTCCTGAAGCCTCCTGCTCCCGTGCCTCCATCTGCCGTGGCCGTGCCCAGCCCTCGAAGGAAAAGCTCACAGCTCTGGCTCTTACGGCACTGCAGGAACTCGCACACGAGGAGGAGGAAGCACGGGGCTCTCTCACCTCCAGTGCCCGCCTTGCTCCAGCATGTCAGTCCTGCAGGGACAATTATTCAAAGTAAGGAACTTACTCGGAGGCTTCAAATACAGTGCTTAGGATTCTGCAGAAGCTGAGCAGCCAGTTCATTCAATAAGACCCAACAAAAATAATGGTATGCATTTCTTCCTTTTATAGGTTTACGGCTAGAGGTGTCCAATTCCCACCTAAGTGACTCCCCTGGGCATAGGCCAGAGCAGTCTAATAAGCTCCTGTGGCTTTCCATGAACTGAACAAATGAAACAACACAAAGATGAGTGTACCTCAAGAGCTGTTTATGGAATACATTTGAGCTGGACTTAGTTTATCTGCATCCACAAATGCTTTAGGACTGTCACATTACACTTGCAGGCAAATACACACACGCAGAGAAAGGCATGTGCAGCCCCATGCAGAGATCACCTATGAGCTGCCAAAGAATAAGATGCCATGTTTAATATCCAAGAGAATAAATCTTCTTGTGTTTTTTAGGCTGCCTGCTGAAGTTGTTGCTGACCTATACACTTTAGGCTCATCTAACATTGCTGGGGAATTGATGACTTTTAAGTCTGAGCATTCAAGACTTTTACCCAGCCTTGGGTGTTTTCTCATTTATGTTTTAAGAAAGTCCATCTTATATTTATCTTCAGGCAGCTACTCAAAAAGAAAAAAGGAAGGCACAGCCCTCCTTCAGTGCATCCAGACTGTTTTGAAGAGACATCCAAGTAAAGCTTTTGAAGAGCCACAAACATTAACCTGACTGCTGTTACCCACTTGTGAGGATTTGTGACATTGCCTTTCAGTGACACTTCCCTTTGAAATCATTAATGAGCATCCTCCAAGATGCTGCACCCCTCCAGGGTAACTGAATCTACTCCAAGAATTTTCTCCTTTTCTGAAATACACTCGAATAGACTGAGCAGACATGTCAGCTGTACCTTCTGGATTTTTTTAAAGTTTTACTATTTCTGGTAGCAACACCATTTTCATCACCAGTATCCATCCCTGTGAGCCAGAGAGCAGCAGATCACCTGTCTGTCTTGAAACTTTGCAGCTACTCTCGAGGAGGCTGAGCTGCCATGAGTCCCAGAACACGTGAGCCCTACAAACTGACATCAGGAACCTGGACTGGTGACTTTTCTTTCCCAGGGAAAATGGCCAAAGCACGTCCCCAGGGACCCCTGGCCCTGAGCTGGGACCTAACAGCAAAGAATCCATACATCCGAGGACATACCTGAGACCGAAGTTGTCCCCACCTCAAACTTGTGCTGCCCTGATAGACCCAAGGGAGCCCTACAAACTGACATCAGGAACCTGGACTGGTGAGTTTTCTTTCCCAGGGAAAATGGCCTGTGTTTCTGCCCAGAGCCCCCTGGGACTTCGGGTGAGGCTGACTGAAAAAAATCCGAACATGGAAGGATATGTTCAGACCCCAGCTGCCCCCACCCCAAACTTGTGCTTCCCTGACAGTCCCAAGGGAGCCCTACAAACTGACACCAGGAACCTGGGCTGCTGAATTTGCTTTCACCATGTAGATATCCCTCATTTATTCCCAGGGCCCTGCAATCCCCCTGGGTTGTCTGGTCCCAGGTTTCCTTTTGCCTCCCTAATGTCAAAACGGCCCAGGATTTCTCCCAGTCCAAATCTCCCACCCCCAAGTACTCAGGGTTTTTGTTTTTTTTTTTTTTTTTCATTCCAAATACATGTTGCAAACTGACAGTACTAAGCTTGGGGCTTGATTTTTTCTGTGCTGGAGAAATCTGCCACCATATAACCCTAACCACAACAACCTTGCTTTGCTCAGAAATCACAACCTTCAGACCACCATCATGGCACCTTACCCACTGGCCCTCCACTGGCACCTTCCCAAAGCACTCCAGTAATACTCCACATTTTCAGTGGGCATCCTGTCAGACCCTCATCCTCACCCTAAAAATGCACCAAGGAATTCAAAAAATAGCCATTAGGAAGGTATAACAATTCTCTAAAAGTCACCAGAGAAAGCCTTCAAAATTCCCCTAAATATTCCTAATAGCCCTGAAAAAAAAAAAAAAAACACTCAAGGAAGCCTGCTCAGCCTCCAAACCCCTTCCTGTTGCTCTCTAGCCCACAGATGTCATCCCTACCTTTTAGCAGCGGGTCCTGTTGTCCTCTGAGGGTTCTGGCGTTGTCCTGGTGCGAGGGTCGCTGCCCTGTCCCACTGGGAGGCTTCCGGTGTGGTCTCGCTGTCAGGCTTGCTGTGCTGTGCTGCTGTTGTTGGGGCTGAAAAGGGAAAAGGCTGCTTAGGGTGAGGTACGGGTGGCGTGAGGGGTGCCGTACCTGTACCCTAACTTGCCTCCTAAGCTGTACCCTGTAGCCCTGATCTCCACTGGACTGTCCAGCCCTCAAGGCCTCACCCTTTACCCCTGACCCCTCCCTCTGCCCCCCAGCCCTCAGGCTCTGGCTGTCACCCTCAAGCCCCCTCTCAGCTGCCCCTCAGCTCCTGTGTGCCACCCTTAATCCCTCTCCTCTGCCCCTCAGCCCCCAGCTTCTCTGTGTCACCCTCCAGCTGCCCCTGCCCCCCTCAGCATCTCTCTGTGTCACCCACTGTCCCCTCCCCTGTTCCCCCCTCAGCTCCCAGCCTCCGTCACCCTCAAGGCCCCACAGTGCCCCTCAAGCTGCCCCTCAGCCTCTATGCCATGAAAAGACCCTAAAACCCCATAAAAATGCCCTAAAAAAACCCCTCATCTTCAAAATGCCTTAAAACCCCCACAAAAACATAAAAATAGCCTCAGAACGCCCTTAAAATACAATAAAAATACCCTACTTTAAGACACCCCTAAAAGCCCCCAAAGAAGCTTTTAAAAAAAAATCCCTACATATTCCTAAGAGCTCGTAGAACAGCTCCATAATCCTTAAAACACATCGATAAGACCCTAAAAACCAGCGCAGCGAGGGAGGCTGGAAGATGCGAAGCCGCGCTCCCGGCCCCGGGCGCAGCGCGGCTCCGGCAGGAAAGCGGCTCCTCCGGCAGGCAGAGGCGGCGCCGCGCCGGGAGACCCCCGCCCGCTGCCCCCGGCCCGGCGGGGCCGGCACCGGGCCCGGGGGGCCCCGGCGGCGCCCGAGCCCCGCGCCCGGAGCGGACGGAGCGGCGGCACCGGCCGGCACCGGCCCCGGCCGCCCTCGGCCCGCGGAGCCGCCTCCAGCCCTCCCCTCACTCACAGACACCGCCCCGCTCGCCGCTCGCTCCCGCCCCTCGCCCCTCCCGCCGCTTCGGCCGGGCTCCGGCTGGGGGGCTGCAGTACCGCCCCGTGCCCACAAGGCGGCAGCACTTGTCCAGAGGGTCCGCGACACGATGGCGGCCCGTGGGGACCTTGACGGAGAGAGGCGTTTTTCGCCCATGCCTGTCGGCTCCCGCCAAAAACCCGCACGCTCGCGGTGCTGCTGACCCCACAGCCCGTGTGCACGGCACCAGAACCGCCGCGGAAAATCCCGTCGGGGGACGCCGGCGGTGCGCGCAATTCAGGCAGTGTAAAAAACAGACACGGGTCCTCGAATTTCAACGTCCTCGTTTTCGCGCCCTCTCGAGAAGGTCAAGCGAGGCCGCGCCACGCCACTCTCAAGATGGCGGCCGCGGGCGGCGGGCTGCAGTACCGCTCTCTGCCCACACGGCGGCAGCACCGCGCCGTCCCCGCCGGCACGGCCTCGGCAGCGAACGCCCCAAAGCGTCCGCGCGGGAAAGAACGGAACAAAAAGCCTGCCTGCGACCCGATAGGAACCGAAAGAAAAAAGCTTTCCTCCTAAACTGCATTTCAACAAGGCTTGTTTTTATATTTTTCAGATTTATACTCACATTCGATTTTGTAATGGATACTGATGGAAAATTGTATTTTTATCATTTCTTAGATTTATTCCTATTCTATTTTATTACATTTTATTTTTTATACATATCTTATTAGATTGCTTACATATTTCTATAGTTAGATTTAGATTTATAAAAGGTTTGTATTGCTTAAAATAAAACCCTGCCTCTATCCAAGTAAAAATCTTTTAAAAAAAACCCTTTATTTAAACTCCATTTAAATGTATCTCTACTTTTCACATTTATATTCAAATTTATATTTTAAATGTAGATTGATGTATGATGCTATCTATAGTCTCTCTCTTCCTAATACTCATTTTTATTTCTATTTTATATTTTTATATATACACCTGTATACATTGATTATATATTTCCACATTTAGAATGATATCAAACTAAAATGTATATTCATATCTTTTCCATTAAAACCCTGCCTCCAACCAAATAAAAACAAAAAAGCCCTTTCTTTAAACGATTTTCGAATATTTTTATTTTTTTTTCATCATTATAGCAACCTTTTAACTTCTACTTTATATTGATGTATTTATAAATATATTTGATACATATATAATAAGGTAGCGAGATAGATAAACTATTTTTTAAATTCTATTTCATACACACTGCTAATACTTATGTTTACTTACCTTTGAATTTTTATATAGATCTTAACGTATTTAGGATATATTTCTATACAAAGATTTCTAATTTTATTTTATTTCCATTTATAATTTTTATAATAAAACCCCTACCTAATACCAAATAGAAAATAAAAATCCCCTTTATTCTAAATTATATTTAAATATTTCTATATTCCTATTTTTGATTTTTACAAGTACTTATCTATTCTATCACAACATATTGAGGTACTATATTTCGATATATAGTATTTATGACATGAAATGCGTTATAATAAGACACATACAGTAAAATACGCATTAGGTACTGTATTGATTCCTATTGTTTTGTAATATTCATATATCCACATGTATTAATTATACATTTCTATATGGATATTTATGTTTATAATCGATATTTATATGCATATAAACATATAAAATACTCCATATCAAACAAGGTTATACCTAATAGTAATGGACGGCATTATTTATATTACACATTTAATTTATATGTTTTCCATTTACATTTAAAATTGAAGTTTTATATTCCCATTGTCATGTTTATGCATGTGTTCTATTTCATTAGAGTTCTAGTTAAAACTTTGCAGTTATAATCTAATTCCTAAAAATAAAATGCCAAAACAAACAGCATCAAATTCCCACCAATACCATCCAAAAAATTCAGAAAGGCTCCACCAGCCAACCAACTACCAGCAAAAAAACCCGCACTACACTCCTTTCACCAGCAGCTCTTATCACGCCACAAAAACGAAACAAACATTTTAAAAACCCTATAGAAACCCACAGAGCAAATCACAAAAACCACTATAAAGGAAAAAAAAAAAAAGCCAACTAACTTACCATACTCCAAACCATACAAGAGATCCCCAACGTTTCTAAAAAAAATAATAACCAAAACTCTACCACTACACTAACTCATAAAGAGAACCCAACGCTCTATAAAATTAACTAAAAAAACCCACCAAATAATTACAGATATAAAAATATGGGAACCACGAAGAAACAAAAAAATTCACCCCCCAAATAAAATAAACACCTAAAGAGATCCACCATGGAAATGCCCATGCTCCCAAAAATAAAACCAATAAAAAACAACAACCAAACACATCAAACTACAAAAAAAATATATATATTAACAACAACAAAATAGGTATTCCTAACTCAAGAAACAAAAATTGCCTCAAACCATCAAAACACAAATACCACCTAGAAAGAAACACGTCGCCAAAGGAGAAATGTAACCACAAACAATATCTCCCAAGTACTCTGCAACAATGAAACATACACGGCAATCAAATAAGCCAAATGAATGAAACCCCTATAGTGTAATAAACAAGAATGCATTCATCAATATTAAAAAAAACCTCACCGATTAACTCCAGGGCACTCCCTCAAGCCCACCAAAACAAACACTACGCACTCGCGCTAATAAAAGCCTCACAAACCGAATTGAAAAACGACCCTCTACTCCATGCTCCGACCCATAAAAATCAGTGTAAACCTTTAGAAACACAACCTTAAAAAACATAAGAACCGATCAAAAAGAAATCCAACAACAACACTCAACCCAAAAACAAAAACCTTGCCATGAGCAGCCGAAGCAAGAACCGTAACAACCAAGAAGCGCCCGGGGCCCTTCTCCTACAGCGACGCCGATCAAAAGCCACCGATCCCAGGAGCTCCTCAGGAGCGCCTCAAAAGCAGCGCAGCGAGGGAGGCTGGAAGATGCGGAGCCGCGCTCCCGGCCCCGGGCGCAGCGCGGCTCCGGCAGGAAAGCGGCTCCTCCGGCAGGCAGAGGCGGCGCCGCGCCGGCAGACCCCCGCCCGCTGCCCCCGGCCCGGCGGGGCCGGCACCGGGCCCGGGGGGCCCCGGCGGCGCCCGAGCCCCGCGCCCGGAGCGGACGGAGCGGCGGCACCGGCCGGCACCGGCCCCGCCCGCGCCGCCTCCCCCGCCCGCCGGCCCGGCCAAAGCTCCGCTCGGCTCCGCACGGCTCGCACCGGCGCGGCTCCGGCGGGCCCGCGGCAGCCCAGCCGCGCCCAGCTCCCCTTCCGCCCCGGCCAGCCCCGGCACTGCCGGCAGGGCTCCGCGCCGGACCCTTCGCTGCCGGGCCGGGGGCAGAAGAAGCGCCCCGAATGCAGCGGCACAGCCCGACCCCCGCCCTGCCAGCGCTGCCACGGCTGCAGCTCCCTTCCTCTGCAGCCCCGACTCTGACGCCACGCTCCGGCGCTCACCTCACCCCAACAAGGGAAAAGAAATGTAGGCTTCCCTTCAATCGCGTCCCCTAGAAGAGAAGAAAAGAAGCGCCTTGCCTCAAACCATGGCAAAAGGGGGCTTCTTACCTCAATCCAAACACCTTAAAAGGCGGGACCAGAGGACTGCCCCCTCCAATTCAACCTCAGGATGACAAAATCTCAAAGGGAAAGGGGAAAAGTCCCCGCTACAAAGGCGCACCGGCTCACCTCCTTGGCTGCTGCTTCTCGGCACGAAGACTTGTCCCTCGGCTCCACCTTTGAGCAATGCTCCACGTATCCAGGTGGGGATCCAGGTGATCCCCCGGACCCTGTCCGAAGCGCTCACCGTCCTTCCAGGAGACAGCCCCGGGAACCCCCAAAAACTCCTCTCCTCCAGCAGCTCCGTGCAAAAGAGATGTGAGGAAAACCCCCTAAATCAGCCACCGAAGGAGCTGCCCCCTCCTCATTATCCTCACAGCTCACACCTGGGGCTGCTCAGAGCCCTCATCATCCTAACAGCTCACACCTGCCGCTGTTGCCACTCTCCAACAGCGTCTCTCCATCTGCAGCACGCATCCCAATTCTCACAGACACAGATCCAACAGAAATCTGCTACGGGTGTCTGCTTTTCTTAATCCATCTGATTACACAATTAAAAAACATATACACCAAACATCCTGATCCAGTTTCAGTCACAAGCCCAGCCCCAGCATCCATGTCAGAGGCATAAAAGGGATGTGGCGGCAAGAACCCCACAGTCCCTGTGCCAGCCCTTCGGATCCTATGGAGTGTGCAGCCCCCTTTCGCAGCCCTGCAGTGATTACAGCAGCCGCCCTACAAATCCCCTTTCCCAGCCCCAGTGATTTCAGCTCTTCACCCACAAGCTTTATTTAACTGCCAGCTCTCTTCATTAGCTCCAGCTGTGCCTTTCTCCATCTTCAGCATGCAGGATCTTGGCCTTGGCTCCAGCTCTGCAACACTTCAGCTCGTGCCACAAGGTGTCTAAGCCCACCCCACCATCAATATCCCAGTCCTGCAGTGATTTCAGCTCCTACCCAAAAATGCCCAGCCACTGGGCCTACCATGTATTATTTCAATTCAAAGCCCAGAACCCCGCTCTCAGCAATAGAAATCTTTTTCCATTTTCAGACACAATCCCAGCCCCACAGTCCATTTGCCAGCCCCACAGTGACTTTGCCCCCAGCCCCACAGGTGCCGTTGCAGACCGAGAGCATATCCCTGCATTGCCGAGATTTTCAGGCGCAATGTTAGAGCCCCCACTTGCGCACTACACATCCTGTTCTAGTTTCAGTCACAAGCCCAGCCCCAGCATCCATGTCAGAGGCATAAAAGGGATGTGGCAGCAAGAACCCCACAGTCCCTGTTCCAGCCCTTTGGATCCTATGGAGTGTGCAGCCCCCTTTCGCAGCCCTGCAGTGATTACAGCAGCCGCCCTACAAATCCCCTTTCCCAGCCCCAGTGATTTCAGCTCTTCACCCACAAGCTTTATTTAACTGCCAGCTCTCTTCGTTAGCTCCAGCTGTGCCTTTCTCCATCTTCAGCGTGCAGGATCTTGGCCTTGGCTCCAGCTCTGCAACACTTCAGCTCGTGCCCCAGGGTGTCTAAGCCCACCCCAGAATCAATATCCCAGTTCTGAAGTGATTTCAGCTGCCACCCACCAATGCCCAGCCACTGTGCCTAGCCTATATTATTTCAATTCAAAGCCCAGAACCCCGCTCTCAGCAATAGAATTCTTTTTCCATTTTCAGACACAATCCCAGCCTCACAGTGACTTTGCCCCCAGCCCCACAGGTGCCGTCGCAGACCGAGAACATATCACTGATTTGCCGGGATTTTCAGGCGCAATCTTAGAGCCCCCACGTGCGCACTACGCATCCTGTTCTAGTTTCAGTCACAAGCCCAGCCCCAGCATCCATGTCAGAGGCATAAAAGGGATGTGGCAGCAAGAACCCCACAGTCCCTGTGCCAGCCCTTCAGATCCTATGGAGTGTGCAGCCCCCTTTCCCAGCCCTGCAGTGATTACAGCAGCCGCCCTACAAATCCCCTTTCCCAGCCCCAGTGATTTCAGCTCTTCACCCACAAGCTTTATTTAACTGCCAGCTCTCTTCGTTAGCTCCAGCTGTGCCTTTCTCCATCTTCAGCGTGCAGGATCTTGGCCTTGGCTCCAGCTCTGCAACACTTCAGCTCGTGCCCCAGGGTGTCTAAGCCCACCCCAGAATCAATATCCCAGTTCTGAAGTGATTTCAGCTGCCACCCACCAATGCCCAGCCACTGTGCCTAGCCTATATTATTTCAATTCAAAGCCCAGAACCCCGCTCTCAGCAATAGAATTCTTTTTCCATTTTCAGACACAATCCCAGCCTCACAGTGACTTTGCCCCCAGCCCCACAGGTGCCGTCGCAGACCGAGAACATATCACTGCATTGCCGGGATTTTCAGGCGCAATCTTAGAGCCCCCACGTGCGCACTACGCATCCTGTTCTAGTTTCAGTCACAAGCCCAGCCCCAGCATCCATGTCAGAGGCATAAAAGGGATGTGGCAGCAAGAACCCCACAGTCCCTGTGCCAGCCCTTCAGATCCTATGGAGTGTGCAGCCCCCTTTCCCAGCCCTGCAGTGATTACAGCAGCCGCCCTACAAATCCCCTTTCCCAGCCCCAGTGATTTCAGCTCTTCACCCACAAGCTTTATTTAACTGCCAGCTCTCTTCGTTAGCTCCAGCTGTGCCTTTCTCCATCTTCAGTGTGCAGGATCTTGGCCTTGGCTCCAGCTCTGCAACACTTCAGCTCGTGCCCCAGGGTGTCTAAGCCCACCCCAGAATCAATATCCCAGTTCTGAAGTGATTTCAGCTGCCACCCACCAATGCCCAGCCACTGTGCCTACCCTGTATTATTTCAATTCAAAGCCCAGAACCCCGCTCTCAGCAATAGAATTCTTTTTCCATTTTCAGACACAATCCCAGCCTCACAGTGACTTTGCCCCCAGCCCCACAGGTGCCGTCGCAGACCGAGAACATATCACTGATTTGCCGGGATTTTCAGGCGCAATCTTAGAGCCCCCACGTGCGCACTACACATCCTGTTCTAGTTTCAGTCACAAGCCCAGCCCCAGCATCCATGTCAGAGGCATAAAAGGGATGTGGCAGCAAGAACCCCACAGTCCCTGTGCCAGCCCTTCGGATCCTATGGAGTGTGCAGCCCCCTTTCCCAGCCCTGCACTTATTACAGCAGCCACCCTACAAATCCCCTTTCCCAGCCCCAGTGATTTCAGCTCTTCACCCACAAGCTTTATTTAACTGCCAGCTCTCTTCTTTAGCTCCAGCTGTGCCTTTCTCCATCTTCAGTGTGCAGGATCTTGGCCTTGGCTGCAGCTCTGCAACACTTCAGCTCGTGCCCCAGGGTGTCTAAGCCCACCCCAGAATCAATATCCCAGTTCCGAAGTGATTTCAGCTGCCACCCACCAATGTCCAGCCACTGTGCCTATGCTGTATTATTTCAATTCAAAGCCCAGAACCCCGCTCTCAGCAATAGAATTCTTTTTCCATTTTCAGACACAATCCCAGCCTCACAGTGACTTTGCCCCCAGCCCCACAGGTGCCGTCGCAGACCGAGAACATATCACTGCATTGCCGGGATTTTCAGGCGCAATGTTAGAGCCCCCACATGCGCACTACGCATCCTGTTCTAGTTTCAGTCACAAGCCCAGCCCCAGCATCCATGTCAGAGGCATAAAAGGGATGTGGCAGCAAGAACCCCACAGTCCCTGTGCCAGCCCTTCGGATCCTATGGAGTGTGCAGCCCCCTTTCGCAGCCCTGCAGTGATTACAGCAGCCGCCCTACAAATCCCCTTTCCCAGCCCCAGTGATTTCAGCTCTTCACCCACAAGCTTTATTTAACTGCCAGCTCTCTTCTTTAGCTCCAGCTGTGCCTTTCTCCATCTTCAGCGTGCAGGATCTTGGCCTTGGCTGCAGCTCTGCAACACTTCAGCTCGTGCCCCAGGGTGTCTAAGCCCACCCCAGAATCAATATCCCAGTTCCGAAGTGATTTCAGCTGCCACCCACCAATGCCCAGCCACTGTGCCTAGCCTATATTATTTCAATTCAAAGCCCAGAACCCCGCTCTCAGCAATAGAATTCTTTTTCCATTTTCAGACACAATCCCAGCCTCACAGTGACTTTGCCCCCAGCCCCACAGGTGCCGTCGCAGACCGAGAACATATCCCTGCATTGCTGGGATTTTCAGGCGCAATCTTAGAGCCCCCACGTGCGCACTACACATCCTGTTCTAGTTTCAGTCACAAGCCCAGCCCCAGCATCCATGTCAGAGGCATAAAAGGGATGTGGCAGCAAGAACCCCACAGTCCCTGTGCCAGCCCTTCAGATCCTATGGAGTGTGCAGCCCCCTTTCCCAGCCCTGCAGTGATTACAGCAGCCGCCCTACAAATCCCCTTTCCCAGCCCCAGTGATTTCAGCTCTTCACCCACAAGCTTTATTTAACTGCCAGCTCTCTTCTTTAGCTCCAGCTGTGCCTTTCTCCATCTTCAGCGTGCAGGATCTTGGCCTTGGCTGCAGCTCTGCAACACTTCAGCTCGTGCCCCAGGGTGTCTAAGCCCACCCCAGAATCAATATCCCAGTTCTGAAGTGATTTCAGCTGCCACCCACCAATGCCCAGCCACTGTGCCTAGCCTGTATCATTTCAATTCAAAGCCCAGAACCCCGCTCTCAGCAATAGAATTCTTTTTCCATTTTCAGACACAATCCCAGCCCCACAGTCCATTTGCCAGCCTCACAGTGACTTTGCCCCCAGCCCCACAGGTGCCGTCGCAGACCGAGAACATATCACTGATTTGCCGGGATTTTCAGGCGCAATCTTAGAGCCCCCATGTGCGCACTACACATCCTGTTCTAGTTTCAGTCACAAGCCCAGCCCCAGCATCCATGTCAGAGGCATAAAAGGGATGTGGCAGCAAAACCCCACAGTCCCTGTGCCAGCCCTTCGGATCCTATGGAGTGTGCAGCCCCCTTTCCCAGCCCTGCAGTGATTACAGCAGCCGCCCTACAAATCCCCTTTCCCAGCCCCAGTGATTTCAGCTCTTCACCCACAAGCTTTATTTAACTGCCAGCTCTCTTCGTTAGCTCCAGCTGTGCCTTTCTCCATCTTCAGCGTGCAGGATCTTGGCCTTGGCTCCAGCTCTGCAACACTTCAGCTCGTGCCCCAGGGTGTCTAAGCCCACCCCACCATCAATATCCCAGTTCCGAAGTGATTTCAGCTGCCACCCACCAATGCCCAGCCACTGTGCCTAGCCTATATTATTTCAATTCAAAGCCCAGAACCCCGCTCTCAGCAATAGAATTCTTTTTCCATTTTCAGACACAATCCCAGCCTCACAGTGACTTTGCCCCCAGCCCCACAGGTGCCGTCGCAGACCGAGAACATATCCCTGCATTGCCGGGATTTTCAGGCGCAATCTTAGAGCCCCCACGTGCGCACTACACATCCTGTTCTAGTTTCAGTCACAAGCCCAGCCCCAGCATCCATGTCAGAGGCATAAAAGGGATGTGGCAGCAAGAACCCCACAGTCCCTGTGCCAGCCCTTCAGATCCTATGGAGTGTGCAGCCCCCTTTCCCAGCCCTGCAGTGATTACAGCAGCCGCCCTACAAATCCCCTTTCCCAGCCCCAGTGATTTCAGCTCTTCACCCACAAGCTTTATTTAACTGCCAGCTCTCTTCGTTAGCTCCAGCTGTGCCTTTCTCCATCTTCAGCGTGCAGGATCTTGGCCTTGGCTCCAGCTCTGCAACACTTCAGCTCGTGCCCCAGGGTGTCTAAGCCCACCCCAGAATCAATATCCCAGTTCTGAAGTGATTTCAGCTGCCACCCACCAATGCCCAGCCACTGTGCCTACCCTGTATTATTTCAATTCAAAGCCCAGAACCCCGCTCTCAGCAATAGAATTCTTTTTCCATTTTCAGACACAATCCCAGCCTCACAGTGACTTTGCCCCCAGCCCCACAGGTGCCGTCGCAGACCGAGAACATATCCCTGCATTGCCGGGATTTTCAGGCGCAATCTTAGAGCCCCCACGTGCGCACTACACATCCTGTTCTAGTTTCAGTCACAAGCCCAGCCCCAGCATCCATGTCAGAGGCATAAAAGGGATGTGGCAGCAAGAACCCCACAGTCCCTGTGCCAGCCCTTCGGATCCTATGGAGTGTGCAGCCCCCTTTCCCAGCCCTGCACTTATTACAGCAGCCACCCTACAAATCCCCTTTCCCAGCCCCAGTGATTTCAGCTCTTCACCCACAAGCTTTATTTAACTGCCAGCTCTCTTCTTTAGCTCCAGCTGTGCCTTTCTCCATCTTCAGCGTGCAGGATCTTGGCCTTGGCTGCAGCTCTGCAACACTTCAGCTCGTGCCCCAGGGTGTCTAAGCCCACCCCAGAATCAATATCCCAGTTCCGAAGTGATTTCAGCTGCCACCCACCAATGTCCAGCCACTGTGCCTATGCTGTATTATTTCAATTCAAAGCCCAGAACCCCGCTCTCAGCAATAGAATTCTTTTTCCATTTTCAGACACAATCCCAGCCTCACAGTGACTTTGCCCCCAGCCCCACAGGTGCCGTCGCAGACCGAGAACATATCACTGCATTGCCGGGATTTTCAGGCGCAATGTTAGAGCCCCCACATGCGCACTACGCATCCTGTTCTAGTTTCAGTCACAAGCCCAGCCCCAGCATCCATGTCAGAGGCATAAAAGGGATGTGGCAGCAAGAACCCCACAGTCCCTGTGCCAGCCCTTCGGATCCTATGGAGTGTGCAGCCCCCTTTCGCAGCCCTGCAGTGATTACAGCAGCCGCCCTACAAATCCCCTTTCCCAGCCCCAGTGATTTCAGCTCTTCACCCACAAGCTTTATTTAACTGCCAGCTCTCTTCATTAGCTCCAGCTGTGCCTTTCTCCATCTTCAGCGTGCAGGATCTTGGCCTTGGCTGCAGCTCTGCAACACTTCAGCTCGTGCCCCAGGGTGTCTAAGCCCACCCCAGAATCAATATCCCAGTTCCGAAGTGATTTCAGCTGCCACCCACCAATGCCCAGCCACTGTGCCTAGCCTATATTATTTCAATTCAAAGCCCAGAACCCCGCTCTCAGCAATAGAATTCTTTTTCCATTTTCAGACACAATCCCAGCCTCACAGTGACTTTGCCCCCAGCCCCACAGGTGCCGTCGCAGACCGAGAACATATCCCTGCATTGCTGGGATTTTCAGGCGCAATCTTAGAGCCCCCACGTGCGCACTACACATCCTGTTCTAGTTTCAGTCACAAGCCCAGCCCCAGCATCCATGTCAGAGGCATAAAAGGGATGTGGCAGCAAGAACCCCACAGTCCCTGTGCCAGCCCTTCAGATCCTATGGAGTGTGCAGCCCCCTTTCCCAGCCCTGCAGTGATTACAGCAGCCGCCCTACAAATCCCCTTTCCCAGCCCCAGTGATTTCAGCTCTTCACCCACAAGCTTTATTTAACTGCCAGCTCTCTTCGTTAGCTCCAGCTGTGCCTTTCTCCATCTTCAGCGTGCAGGATCTTGGCCTTGGCTGCAGCTCTGCAACACTTCAGCTTGTGCCCCAGGGTGTCTAAGCCCACCCCAGAATCAATATCCCAGTTCTGAAGTGATTTCAGCTGCCACCCACCAATGCCCAGCCACTGTGCCTAGCCTATATTATTTCAATTCAAAGCCCAGAACCCCGCTCTCAGCAATAGAATTCTTTTTCCATTTTCAGACACAATCCCAGCCTCACAGTGACTTTGCCCCCAGCCCCACAGGTGCCGTCGCAGACCGAGAACATATCCCTGCATTGCCGGGATTTTCAGGCGCAATCTTAGAGCCCCCACGTGCGCACTACACATCCTGTTCTAGTTTCAGTCACAAGCCCAGCCCCAGCATCCATGTCAGAGGCATAAAAGTGATGTGGTAGCAAGAACCCCACAGTCCCTGTGCCAGCCCTTCGGATCCTATGGAGTGTGCAGCCCCCTTTCCCAGCCCTGCACTTATTACAGCAGCCACCCTACAAATCCCCTTTCCCAGCCCCAGTGATTTCAGCTCTTCACCCACAAGCTTTATTTAACTGCCAGCTCTCTTCTTTAGCTCCAGCTGTGCCTTTCTCCATCTTCAGCGTGCAAGATCTTGGCCTTGGCTGCAGCTCTGCAACACTTCAGCTCGTGCCCCAGGGTGTCTAAGCCCACCCCAGAATCAATATCCCAGTTCTGAAGTGATTTCAGCTGCCACCCACCAATGCCCAGCCACTGTGCCTAGCCTGTATCATTTCAATTCAAAGCCCAGAACCCCGCTCTCAGCAATAGAATTCTTTTTCCATTTTCAGACACAATCCCAGCCTCACAGTGACTTTGCCCCCAGCCCCACAGGTGCCGTCGCAGACCGAGAACATATCCCTGCATTGCCGGGATTTTCAGGCGCAATCTTAGAGCCCCCACGTGCGCACTACACATCCTGTTCTAGTTTCAGTCACAAGCCCAGCCCCAGCATCCATGTCAGAGGCATAAAAGGGATGTGGCAGCAAGAACCCCACAGTCCCTGTGCCAGCCCTTTGGATCCTATGGAGTGTGCAGCCCCCTTTCGCAGCCCTGCAGTGATTACAGCAGCCGCCCTACAAATCCCCTTTCCCAGCCCCAGTGATTTCAGCTCTTCACCCACAAGCTTTATTTAACTGCCAGCTCTCTTCGTTAGCTCCAGCTGTGCCTTTCTCCATCTTCAGCGTGCAGGATCTTGGCCTTGGCTCCAGCTCTGCAACACTTCAGCTCGTGCCCCAGGGTGTCTAAGCCCACCCCAGAAGCAATATCCCAGTTCTGAAGTGATTTCAGCTGCCACCCACCAATGCCCAGCCACTGTGCCTAGCCTATATTATTTCAATTCAAAGCCCAGAACCCCGCTCTCAGCAATAGAATTCTTTTTCCATTTTCAGACACAATCCCAGCCTCACAGTGACTTTGCCCCCAGCCCCACAGGTGCCGTCGCAGACCGAGAACATATCCCTGCATTGCCGGGATTTTCAGGCGCAATCTTAGAGCCCCCACGTGCGCACTACACATCCTGTTCTAGTTTCAGTCACAAGCCCAGCCCCAGCATCCATGTCAGAGGCATAAAAGGGATGTGGCAGCAAGAACCCCACAGTCCCTGTGCCAGCCCTTCAGATCCTATGGAGTGTGCAGCCCCCTTTCCCAGCCCTGCAGTGATTACAGCAGCCGCCCTACAAATCCCCTTTCCCAGCCCCAGTGATTTCAGCTCTTCACCCACAAGCTTTATTTAACTGCCAGCTCTCTTCTTTAGCTCCAGCTGTGCCTTTCTCCATCTTCAGCGTGCAGGATCTTGGCCTTGGCTGCAGCTCTGCAACACTTCAGCTCGTGCCCCAGGGTGTCTAAGCCCACCCCAGAATCAATATCCCAGTTCTGAAGTGATTTCAGCTGCCACCCACCAATGCCCAGCCACTGTGCCTAGCCTATATTATTTCAATTCAAAGCCCAGAACCCCGCTCTCAGCAATAGAATTCTTTTTCCATTTTCAGACACAATCCCAGCCTCACAGTGACTTTGCCCCCAGCCCCACAGGTGCCGTCGCAGACCGAGAACATATCCCTGCATTGCCGGGATTTTCAGGCGCAATCTTAGAGCCCCCATGTGCGCACTACACATCCTGTTCTAGTTTCAGTCACAAGCCCAGCCCCAGCATCCATGTCAGAGGCATAAAAGGGATGTGGCAGCAAGAACCCCACAGTCCCTGTGCCAGCCCTTCGGATCCTATGGAGTGTGCAGCCCCCTTTCGCAGCCCTGCAGTGATTACAGCAGCCGCCCTACAAATCCCCTTTCCCAGCCCCAGTGATTTCAGCTCTTCACCCACAAGCTTTATTTAACTGCCAGCTCTCTTCGTTAGCTCCAGCTGTGCCTTTCTCCATCTTCAGCGTGCAGGATCTTGGCCTTGGCTGCAGCTCTGCAACACTTCAGCTCGTGCCCCAGGGTGTCTAAGCCCACCCCACCATCAATATCCCAGTTCTGAAGTGATTTCAGCTGCCACCCACCAATGCCCAGCCACTGTGCCTAGCCTGTATCATTTCAATTCAAAGCCCAGAACCCCGCTCTCAGCAATAGAATTCTTTTTCCATTTTCAGACACAATCCCAGCCTCACAGTGACTTTGCCCCCAGCCCCACAGGTGCCGTCGCAGACCGAGAACATATCCCTGCATTGCCGGGATTTTCAGGCGCAATGTTAGAGCCCCCATGTGCACACTACACATCCTGTTCTAGTTTCAGTCACAAGCCCAGCCCCAGCATCCATGTCAGAGGCATAAAAGGGATGTGGCAGCAAGAACCCCACAGTCCCTGTGCCAGCCCTTCGGATCCTATGGAGTGTGCAGCCCCCTTTCGCAGCCCTGCAGTGATTACAGCAGCCGCCCTACAAATCCCCTTTCCCAGCCCCAGTGATTTCAGCTCTTCACCCACAAGCTTTATTTAACTGCCAGCTCTCTTCGTTAGCTCCAGCTGTGCCTTTCTCCATCTTCAGCGTGCAGGATCTTGGCCTTGGCTCCAGCTCTGCAACACTTCAGCTCGTGCCCCAGGGTGTCTAAGCCCACCCCAGAATCAATATCCCAGTTCTGAAGTGATTTCAGCTGCCACCCACCAATGCCCAGCCACTGTGCCTAGCCTGTATCATTTCAATTCAAAGCCCAGAACCCCGCTCTCAGCAATAGAATTCTTTTTCCATTTTCAGACACAATCCCAGCCTCACAGTGACTTTGCCCCCAGCCCCACAGGTGCCGTCGCAGACCGAGAACATATCCCTGCATTGCCGGGATTTTCAGGCGCAATCTTAGAGCCCCCACGTGCGCACTACACATCCTGTTCTAGTTTCAGTCACAAGCCCAGCCCCAGCATCCATGTCAGAGGCATAAAAGGGATGTGGCAGCAAGAACGCCACAGTCCCTGTGCCAGCCCTTCGGATCCTATGGAGTGTGCAGCCCCCTTTCCCAGCCCTGCAGTGATTACAGCAGCCGCCCTACAAATCCCCTTTCCCAGCCCCAGTGATTTCAGCTCTTCACCCACAAGCTTTATTTAACTGCCAGCTCTCTTCGTTAGCTCCAGCTGTGCCTTTCTCCATCTTCAGCGTGCAGGATCTTGGCCTTGGCTGCAGCTCTGCAACACTTCAGCTCGTGCCCCAGGGTGTCTAAGCCCACCCCAGAATCAATATCCCAGTTCTGAAGTGATTTCAGCTGCCACCCACCAATGCCCAGCCACTGTGCCTAGCCTGTATCATTTGAATTCAAAGCCCAGAACCCCGCTCTCAGCAATAGAATTCTTTTTCCATTTTCAGACACAATCCCAGCCTCACAGTGACTTTGCCCCCAGCCCCACAGGTGCCGTCGCAGACCGAGAACATATCACTGATTTGCCGGGATTTTCAGGCGCAATGTTAGAGCCCCCATGTGCACACTACACATCCTGTTCTAGTTTCAGTCACAAGCCCAGCCCCAGCATCCATGTCAGAGGCATAAAAGGGATGTGGCAGCAAGAACCCCACAGTCCCTGTGCCAGCCCTTCGGATCCTATGGAGTGTGCAGCCCCCTTTCCCAGCCCTGCAGTGATTACAGCAGCCGCCCTACAAATCCCCTTTCCCAGCCCCAGTGATTTCAGCTCTTCACCCACAAGCTTTATTTCACTGCCATCTCTTCCGTTTCACTTCCTCCTCAACACCTTCCCAGCAGTGCTACGTAACACTGCTTCTGGCTCTCAGGGCAGGATCTTTGCTTTTGCTTTAGCTCTGTATGGTTTCAGTTCAGCTCTTGAGCCCATATTCCTGCCCCATCCTAACCATCCCTCCCCCAGTAACTGCTCTACACTCTCTATCAGAGCCCTTGAAGCAATTTCAGCTCCAGCCATGCAATTCCCATCCCAGCTCCATATTCCCTATCCCAGCTGCACAGGGGTTTTACCCCGAACCCTACCACATTTCTGTGTCCTCCGGCTCTGCTGCCTCAGCTCCAGCTCCTCAGCTTCCTACTGCCTGCATCTAAAAGCTGCTCCTGCTTCTCACTGCTGCTTGGAGCTGTTGATAAGGGCAGAAATCAGTTACTTTCATAATGTCAATGCCTCTTGCAGCTATCCCACCCACCCTAATGGGATCCCAACTTTAGGGACCCTTGAGCCCTGAAGCCAAACATCTACCTTCCCCCACAGCCTGGGTTTCAGCCGAGCACCTCCCCAAAGGCCCCCTCACCTCCCCCAGGCAGCCCCAGGGGCTGGGAATAGCCACCGGGCCCCTGCTCCCACATCCCAATAGGTGCCCTTGTGCTGCTGCGTGGGCCCTGGAACCCTCTGAGCCCCCACATCCTGAGCCTCTGCTTGGTTCCACGGGGCAGGGGCTGGGAACCCCCAGGCATCTCCTGCAGGCCCTGCACTGCAGCTCCATGCCCCTCTCCCAGGGCATTTATCCAACTCCAGCCCCAGCATTTCCACTGCTCCACATTGTTTTGGGCTTGACTCGTGCCAAAGTCCTTATTCCACACCCTGAGCCTTTATGTCTCCGGTGACCTCACAACCCGTGATTCAGCCCCAGCCGCACAACCCTTACTAAATCAAAATCGGAAAAAGAAAACAAACAGAAACAAATTAAACTTAATAAAACGAACAAAACAATGAAGTAATGCAATACAGATAAAATTATTAAGTAAAATCAAAATCAAATAGTAAGAAAGCAAACAACCGGCTTTATTCCCAGTATTCTCAATGTTACTTTAAATCCAGAAAGCGCGAAAGGGCTACTCCCCAGTGACAGCAGCCGGTCCCCCCTGCGCCACGCCAGGCCCCGCACCAGCCTCTGGCCGCCCGAGCCGGGCAGGGCGCGGCGCAAACAACTGGACACCGCCGGCCCCCGGACGCCGCCGCAGGCAGACGCGGGAGTCGCGTGCGTGCTCACCAGCGCTCCTCGGATCGGCAGCCGCGGGGGACCCGTCCCGGCGCAGCGGCGCTCCTCCTCGGAACGCGCTTCCGCAGCTCCCGTCGCCTCCAGCCCCGCCGCCGAACTGACGCCCCCGCCTCCCCCACGCACGCTACTTATGCCTCAGAGCCGGGCCAGCCAGCCAATCACAACCCGAGGCAGCGCCGGCCCCACCAATCCGAGCCCGCCCATTCCCGCCGCGCTCGGCTCGCGACCACCCCGCGCTCCCCTCACGCGCCGCTCCCGCCGCCGCCATTGCAGGGGCCGGGTCCGCCCGCTCCCCGCCGTCAGCCCGTTTCCCTGGGAGAAATCCCGGCCGGCGCCTGACGGGGAGCTCCCGCCCGCCCTTCCCGGCCCCAGCGCCTGCCGAGGTTGCGGCAGCAGGGATAGCGCTCCGCCGGCTCCCAAAGCGGCGCCGGGAGCGGCGCCTCAAGCGCACGGGGGAGCGGGGCCAGGCTGAGGAGTCGGGCCGCGACTGAGCGGGCCGAAATCGCAGGAACCGCGCCCGGATTGGAAGGGCGGCCGGGATTGGACAGGGCGGAGAAAGGCGGGCCGGGATTGGCGGGGCTCGGGAGCTGCGCGGCCGGGCCCGTGGCAGCATGGGGCGGAGCCCGCGCTGCTCGAAGGGCCCGCGGGCGCCCCGGGTCCCGCTCGGAGACCCCCTGTCCCCTTCTCGGCCCGTGCTCGTGCCCGGCTCCCGGCGAAAAGGGCCCCGCAGAGCCCGAACTGCAGCCGCCCGTCGGCACTCGGGGCAGGGGAGAGGCGCAGCCCGGCATTGGTTCCGGGCGGCAAAGGCGGACTCCGCGCTAGCAGCTCGGATCGGGGAGCGGCGGCGACGCGGCGGGGAGGCGGCTCGGTGGCGGGGAGTGGGGAGGGCGCGCAAAAACAGTGAAGTGCCCGCGTCCCCCTGCCCGCCCTCCGCCTGTTGCGAGCCCGCTGCTCACCCTCTTTCTCCCCACACAGTCGTCGGATGCTATAGAGGGGACAATAATATTGACGTTCACATTCATAGATCAGCTTTTTGCAGCACAAGTATTTCGATATGGTACAACTTACTTTTAACTGCTTTGTATAGTATAATTTTTATAATAAAACCCCTACCTACTACCAAATAGAAAATAAAAATCCCCTTTATTCTAAACTATATTTAATTATTTCTATATTTCTATTTTTGATTTTTACAAGTACTTATCTATCACAACATATTGAGGTACTATATTTCGATATATAGTATTTATGACACGTAATGTGTTATAATAAGACACATACAGTAAAATACGCATTACGTACTGTATTGATTCCTATTGTTTTGTAGTATTCATATATCCACACATATTAATTATACATTTCTAGATGGATATTTATATTATATAAACATATAAAATACTCTACAGCAAACAATATAATACCTAATAGTAATGGATAGCATTATTTATGTTACATGTTTAATTTATAGGTTTGCCGTTTATATTTAAAATGGAAGTTTTATATTCCCATTTTCATGTTTATGCATTTGTTTTGTTTCATTAGAGTTATAGTTAAAACACTGCAGTTATAATCGAATTCCTAAAAATAAAATGCCAAAACAAACAGCATCAAATTCCCACCAGTACCGTCCAACAAATTCAGAAAGGCTCCACCAGCCAGCCAACTACCAGCAAAAAAACCCGCACTACACTCCTTTTACTAGCAGCTCTTATCACGTCACAAAAACGAAACAAACATTTTAAAAAAGACAGATAGAAACCCACACAGCAAATCACAAAAACCACTAAAAAGAAAACGCCAACTAACTTACCATACTCCAAAACCATACAAGAGACCCCCAACGTTTCTAAAAAAAATAATAACCAAAACTCTACCACTACGCTAACTCCTAAAGAGAACCCAATGCTCTATAAAATTAACTAAAAAACCCCACCAAATCATTACAGATATTAAAAAATCGGAACCACGAAGAAACAAAAAAATCACCACCAAATAAAATAAATACCTAAAGAGATCCACCACGGAAATGCCCATGTTCCCAAAAATAAAACTAATTAAAAAAACCAACAACCAAATACATCAAACTACAAAAAAAAAAAATTAAATTAACAACAACAAAATAGGTATTCCTAACTCAAGAAACAAAAATTGCCTCAAACCATCAAAACACAAATACCACCTAGAAAAAAAAAACATGTCGCCAAAAGAGCAATGTAACCACAAACAATATTTCCCAAATTCTCTCCAACAATAAAACATACACGGCAACCAAATAAGCCAAATGAACGAAATCCCTATAATATAATAAACAAGAATGCAATCATCAATATTAAAAAAACCTCACCGATTAACTCCAGGACACTCCCCTCAAGCCCACCAAAACAAATACTACGCACTCGCTCGAATAAAAGCCTCCACAACCGTATTAAAAACCTACCCTCTACTACATGCTACGACCCAGAAAAAACATTGGAAGCCTTTAAAAACACATCCTTTAAAA
Source organism: Lonchura striata (assembly GCF_050655825.1). NCBI lineage: Eukaryota > Metazoa > Chordata > Aves > Passeriformes > Estrildidae > Lonchura > Lonchura striata. The sequence goes on from NC_140703.1 coordinate 879,909, forward strand.
ACATATGAACCGATCAAAAATAAATCCAACAACAACACTCCACCCAAAAACAAAAACCGTGCCACGAGCACCCGAAGCAAGAACCGTAACAACCAAGAAGCGCCCGGGGCCCTTCTCCTACAGCGACGCCGATCAAAAGCCACCGATCCCAGGAGCTCCTCAGGAGCGCCTCAAAAGCAGCGCAGCGAGGGAGGCTGGAAGATGCGGAGCCGCGCTCCCGGCCCCGGGCGCAGCGCGGCTCCGGCAGGAAAGCGGCTCCTCCGGCAGGCAGAGGCGGCGCCGCGCCGGCAGACCCCCGCCCGCTGCCCCCGGCCCGGCGGGGCCAGCACCGGGCCCGGGGGGCCCCGGCGGCGCCCGAGCCCCGCGCCCGGAGCGGACGGAGCGGCGGCACCGGCCGGCACCGGCCCCGGCCGCCCTCGGCCCGCGGAGCCGCCTCCAGCCCTCCCCTCACTCACAGACACCGCCCCGCTCGCCGCTCGCTCCCGCCCCTCGCCCCTCCCGCCGCTTCGGCCGGGCTCCGGCTGGGGGGCTGCAGTACCGCCCTGTGCCCACAAGGCGGCAGCACTTGTCCAGAGGGTCCGCGACACGATGGCGGCCCGTGGGGACCTTGACGGAGAGAGGCGTTTTTCGCCCATGCCTGTCGGCTCCCACCAAAAACCCGCACGCTCGCGGTGCTGCTGACCCCACAGCCCGTGTGCACGACACCCGAAACTCCGCGGAAAATCCCGTCGGGGGGCGCCGGCGTTGCGCGCAATTCAGGCAGTGTAAAAAACAGACACGGGTCCTCGAATTTCAACGTCCTCGTTTTCGCGCCCTCTCGAGAAGGTCAAGCGAGGCCGCGCCACGCCACTCCCAAGATGGCGGCCGCGGGCGGCGGGCTGCAGTACCGCTCTCTGCCCACACGGCGGCAGCACCGCGCCGTCCCCGCCGGCACGGCCTCGGCAGCGAACGCCCCAAAGCGTCCGCGCGGGAAAGAACGGAACAAAAAGCCTGCCTGCGACCCGATAGGAACCGAAAGAAAAAAGCTTTCCTCCTAAACTGCATTTCAACAAGGCTTGGTTTTATATTTTTCAGATTTATACTCACAGTCGCATTTGTAATGGATACTGATGGAAAATTGTATTTTTATAATTTCTTACATTTATTCCTATTCTATTTTATTACATTTTATTTTTTATACATATCTTATTAGATTGCTTACATATTTCTATAGTTAGATTTAGATTTCTAAAAGGTTTATATTGCTTAAAATAAAACCCTGCCTCTATCCAAGTAAAAATCTTTTAAAAAAAACCCTTTATTTAAACTCAATTTAAATGTATCTCTACTTTTCGCATTTATATTCAAATTTATATTTTAAATGTAGATTGATGTATGATGCTATTTATAGTCTATCTCTTCCTAATACTAATTTTTATTTCTATTTCATATTTTTATATATACACCTGTATACATTGATTATATATTTCCACATTTAGAATGATATCAAACTAAAATGTATATTCATATCTTTTCCATTAAAACCCTGCCTCCAACCAAATAAAAACAAAAAAGCCCTTTCTTTAAACGATTTTCGAATATTTTTATATTTTTTTCATCATTATAGCCACCTTTTAACTTCTACTTTATATTGATGTATTTATAAATATATTTTATACATATATAATAAGGTAGCGAGATAGATAAACTATTTTTTAAATTCTATTTCGTACACACTGCTAATACTTATGTTTACTTACCTTTGAATTTTTATATAGATCTTAACGTATTTAGGATATATTTCTATACAAAGATTTCTAATTTTATTTTATTTCTATTTATAATTTTTATAATAAAACCCCTACCTAATACCAAATAGAAAATAAAAATCCCCTTTATTCTAAATTATATTTAAATATTTCTATACTTCTATTTTTGATTTTTACAAGTACTCATCTATTCTATCACAACATATTGAGGTACTATATTTCGATATACAGTATTTATGACATGAAATGCGTTATAATAAGACACATACAGTAAAATACGCATTAGGTACTGTATTGATTCCTATTGTTTTGTAATATTCATATATCCACATGTATTAATTATACATTTCTATACGGATATTTATGTTTATAATCGATATTTATATGCATATAAGCATATAAAATACTCCATATCAAACAAGGTTATACCTAATAGTAATGGACGGCATTATTTATATTACACGTTTAAGTTATATGTTTTCCATTTACATTTAAAATTGAAGTTTCAGATTCCCATTATCATGTTTATGCATGTGTTCTATTTCATTAGAGTTCTAGTTAAAACACTGCAGTTATAATCGAATTCCTAAAAATAAAATGCCAAAACAAACAGCATCAAATTCCCACCAGTACCGTCCAAAAAATTCAGAAAGGCTCCACCAGCCAGCCAACTACCAGCAAAAAAAAACCCGCACTACACTCCTTTCACTAGCAGCTCTTATCACGTCACAAAAACGAAACAAACATTTTAAAAACCCTATAGACACCCACACAGCAAATCACAAAAACCACTCTAAAGGAAAAAAAAAAAAGCCAACTAACTTACCATACTCCAAACCATACAAGAGACTCCCAACGATTCTAAAAAAAATAATAACCAAAACTCTACCACTACTTTAACTCATAAAGAGAACCCAACGCTCTATAAAATTAACTAAAAAAACCCACCAAATAATTACAGATATAAAAATATGGGAACCACGAAGAAACAAAAAATTCACCCCCCAAATAAAATAAACACCTAAAGAGATCCACCATGGAAATGCCCATGCTCCCAAAAATAAAACCAATAAAAACAACAACCAAACACATCAAACAACAACAAAAAAAAATTAAATTAACAACAACAAAATAAGTATTCCTAACTCAAGAAACAAAAATTGCCTCAAACCATCAAAACACAAATACCACCTAGAAAGAAACACGTCGCCAAAAGAGATATGTAACCACAAACAATATCTCCCAAGTTCTCTGCAACAATGAAACATACACGGCAATCAAATAAGCCAAACGAATGAAACCCCTATAGTGTAATAAACAAGAATGCATTCATCAATATTAAAAAAAACCTCACCGATTAACTCCAGGGCACTCCCTCAAGCCCAGCAAAACAAATACTACGCCCTCGCGCTAATAAAAGCCTCCACAACCGAATTGAAAAACGACCCTCTACTCCATGCTCCGACCCATAAAAACCAGTGTAAACCTTTAGAAACGCATCCTTAAAAAACCTAAGAACCGATCAAAAATAAATCCAACAACAACACTCAACCCAAAAACAAAAACCTTGCCATGAGCAGCCGAAGCAAGAACGGTAACAACCAAGAAGTGCCCGAGGCCCTTCTGCTACAGCGACGCCGATCAAAAGCCACCGATCCCAGGAGCTCCTCAGGAGCGCCTCAAAACCAGCGCAGCGAGGGAGGCTGGAAGATGCGGAGCCGCGCTCCCGGCCCCGGGCGCAGCGCGGCTCCGGCAGGAAAGCGGCTCCTCCGGCAGGCAGAGGCGGCGCCGCGCCGGCAGACCCCCGCCCGCTGCCCCCGGCCCGGCGGGGCCGGCACCGGGCCCGGGGGGCCCCGGCGGCGCCCGAGCCCCGCGCCCGGAGCGGACGGAGCGGCGGCACCGGCCGGCACCGGCCCCGCCCGCGCCGCCTCCCCCGCCCGCCGGCCCGGCCAAAGCTCCGCTCGGCTCCGCACGGCTCGCACCGGCGCGGCTCCGGCGGGCCCGCGGCAGCCCAGCCGCGCCCAGCTCCCCTTCCGCCCCGGCCAGCCCCGGCACTGCCGGCAGGGCTCCGCGCCGGACCCTTCGCTGCCGGGCCGGAGGCAGAAGAAGCGCCCCGAATGCAGCGGCACAGCCCGACCCCCGCCCTGCCAGCGCTGCCACGGCTGCAGCTCCCTTCCTCTGAAGCCCCGACTCTGGCGCCACGCTCCGGCGCTCACCTCACCCCAACGAGGGCACAGAAACGTAGGCTTCCCTTCAATCGCGTCCTCTAGAAGAGAAGAAAAGAAGCGCCTTGCCTCAAACGATGGCAAAAGGGGGCTTTTTACCTCAGTCCAAACCCCTTAAAAGGGGGGACAACAGGACTGCCCCCTCCAATTCAACCTCAGGATGACGAAATTTCAAAGGGAAAGGGGAAAAGTCCCCGTTATAAAAGCGCACCGGCTCACCTGCTCGGCTGCTGCTTCTCGGCACAAAGGTTTGTCCCTCAGCTCCTCCTTTGAGCAATGCTTCACGTGCCCAAGTGTGTATCCAGGGGATTCCCCGGACCCTGTCCAAAGCGCCCACCGTCCTTCCAGGAGACAGCCCCGGGAGCCCCCCAAAAACTCCTCTCCTCCAGCAGCTCCGTGCAAAAGCCAGCAAAGACAAACCCTCGCCCTAAAATAACCTCCCCCCGGCAGGAGCCGCCCCTCCTCCTCATCCTCACAGCTCACACCTGGGGCTGCTCTGAGCCCTCATCATCCTCACATCAGCTCACACCTGCCGCTGTTGCCACCCTCCAACAGCGTCTCTCCATCTCCAGCACACAGCCCACTTCTCACAGACACTGATCCATTGGAAATCTGCTACGGGTGTTGTCTTTTCTTAATCCATCTGGGTACACGATTAAAGCACGTACATGCATTGATGGTCATTGAGAGAAAGCTTTCCCCTGGAGAAAACAGTCCTTTTGCTGGCACACTTTGATACACCTTCGCAAAAAGCAGAATCAGCACCAATTCCTAAGACCCCTGCCGAGGAACTCAGCCCTCCTTGGGACACCCAAAGCAGCAGACCTCGAAAAAGGAGGGGAAAAGTCAAGCTTGGAGGGGAAAAAGAGGATAGAAGTACAGCAGCCTTTAAAAATGCCTGCACGGAGCAATAGTGGGAACCAGTCACATTTCTTCCTTCCTTGCTTTCTGTGATGACATAAATAGGAAGTAAGAACACGTTAAACAAAAGGCAGAGCTAGGATTTGACAGGTCTTTATTTTGGCAGGCTGCATGGCAAACGCCTCTTCCAGGACTGCGACACGTTTTGGGGAATAGCTGAGAACGGAGGCAAAAGGTGCCGGGAGCCCTTTCTGTTCCCTTCAGCCCCTTGCTCCGCTGGTTTCAGGGCACTCGCTTGGTTCGTTCCTAGAGAAAAACGCTAGGGCATGATTTTCAAAACTACTGCCCGTCCCCAGTCAGAGTTTCCTACATTCCTGGGTACAAATGAGTGGATAGAGAGAGGGCTTCTTTCCAAATGAGTTTAGCCATAGATTCCTGTTCTTTACCAATAGCTATAAAAACGAAACACTTGCCAGGTTTTGGTATTCTACACACACCCCTCCCTGGGAATTTTGGGGCAGCTTTGGGTCCCTCTGCGGGACGGCACCCAGCGTGACCCCCTCCCCTCATTCGCCACCCACCCGCTCCTCCACCGCAGTGTGCGTCCCTCTCCTGGGGACCTTGGGGTGCCCCAAATGCCATCAGAGCCCCGAGTCTTCAGCCCCTAACCCTGACCCCCGAAGAAGGCACAGGGCGAATCAAACTGCCCCGGACAGCAGCCCAGCACTCCCTTCCAGCCCTTCCCACACCTCCATCCCCCAGAAAGGGACTCCGCCGCAACAAGAAAGGGGGGGCAGCCCCCAGAAGGCTCGAAGCTCCCGCCCCGCCTCGCTGTCGCGGGCCAGGGGCAGAAAGAGGGAGCGGCAGAGGCGGCGGGGACGCGGCACGGCCGGCACGGCACGGAGCGGGGGCCGCTCGCAGCGCGATGCCGGCGGAGCCGCAGGTCCGGCAGCGCCGGGGCGGGGTCCGAGCGGCGCGGGGGATCCGCCGAGAGCTCCGGGCCCGTGCGGGGACTCCCGCAAGGCCCGGGGGGCGCCGGGCTCCGGCCCTCGGGGCTTTATTCTCCGGCGCCCCGAGCCCCGCGGCTGCGGGGGAAAGAAGCGAAGGGGCGACGGGAAGAGAGGAGGGAGAGCGGGACATGCGAAAGGGCGGGGAGGGAGGTCGGGCTGCGGAGGAAAGCGGGCGGGGAAGGGAAAGGCCGGCAGGGCAGCAAGAGGGACGGGGCACAGAGGAGGGAGAGAGGGGGAATGGAACGGAGCAGCGGGGCAGGGACAGGACAGGACAGGAAGGAGCCGGGTTTGAGGGGGACACGGAAACGGGGGAAAGAGAGGGTACACTCAGGGGAATACGGGCAGGAGGATGGAGCGGGAGAGAGAGGGACAGGAGGGGATCCTCCCGGCGCCCCGGCTCCGCCCCGGCGCCCCCCCTGCCCGGGCTGCTGCGCTCGGCAGAGCTCGGCTCCGTTCGGCTGCACTCGGCTCCTCGGCCAGCTTCGGCTACTGTCGGCCACGCTCGGCTATTTCCGGCCGCATTCGCCTCCATTCGCCTCTTCGGCAAAGCTCGGCTCGCCTCGGCTGAACTCGGCAAGCTCGGCTCCGCTCGCCTCCTCGGCCCCTTTCGGCCGCTTTCGCCCACGCTCGCCTAGTCCCGCCCGCACCCGCCTCCATTCGCCCATTCCCACAGCTCGGCTCCCTCCGTCCGGCCCCGGCTCCCTCCGGCTCACACATTTCCTCAGGGCACCTCAGCACAGGGCACACAAACTGCAACCCCTAAAGGCTTGCGGCTCTTTCAACACACACACTCGTAACTCAGCTCTCGGGACAGAGCTGATGGCTCCTCTAGGACAAGAATAGTTACACGTAAAAGCAATTCCCTCATTTTAAATCTCCTTTTTATTGAACCCCCGCAAAATCCCATCCACATCACAAGGAACGTGCAGCTCCGGTGACGCTATTTGTACAAAGGCCCTGGGGCAGCACACAGCCGGGATTCCACGGAAGAAAGCCCGATTTGCATTGCAGAGGTTCTCGCTCCGGCACTGCCTGTTTGCAGCTGGGCTCCGCTCCCCTCACGGCCACATCCCCGAACGATGTGCCAGATTTCCCAGAGAGCTCCCAATAAAACTCAGCTACAGTCACTGAGCAGAAAATCCTTTGGGCTTTAGTTCCACCCCTCACCTGTTCCGAGCGCAGGGAACGCGGGTTTTGGTCCCTCATCGCAGCAGCAGGGATGGATTAGGGTTTTGTTTTGGTTTGGTTTGTGGTTTTTTTGTGTGTGTGGGTTTTTTTTTTTAATTAAAAAAAGGGTAATAAAAACAAACCATGTCTGACATAAATGTCTTGAAGTGCCATTCAAGCTTTTTAAACCCAAGCAAACCGTCCTAATTCCCTAGCCCAGTCTTCTATTCATACTGGCTACTTACACCCCAGTGTAGGAAGCTCTGCAGCCTTCTTCTCCTGTCCTGTATTAGACAGAGGATGGATATGAAGGGCACACGCATGCAGTCTTTTTGGTTCTTCAAAAAGATAAAAATGCCTGTAATAAAAATTACAGAAGTAATATTGTTTCTCAAAGTGTTCCAGAAAAGGGAATTTGGAGCTTTAAGGTCCCACTGAGAGATGTTGAATAAAATCTTCCCCCTGAGTTTGCACCCAGTAATAAAATACTGATTTGTTTTTTGACCAGGCAAGGTAGGTCTATAGGAGAACAGCTCAGGAGGCTCTCATGGCTCACGGCGATGAGGATGGAGCAGGGCAGAACGTTAAAGGTGAAGTGTCAGTCCCCTGAATTAATGCCCTGATGGAGCCAATTTTTTTGCTAAGAGACATAACAGATCCTTCCCTTTGTTCCCCAGTTTCCAAGTCACCTGTAATTCGTTACCTGCACCAACCCGCCGCAGCTAAGTGACAAATCCAGCTCCTGTGCTCCAAGCCACGTGTCCCTGACGTGAAGGGAAGTCAGGGATACAGAATCAGCTGTGGAAGAAAGAGAAGACAAAAATCAGAACAGATATTCTTCTATTTCCCCACAGGATCACCAAGCCAAGCTGCTTGCTACCTCTCCAGGACTATGTTTGAAAAGAGTTCCCTAACTCTTTTCTTAGCCTGAAATTCCGGAGTGGCTTTGCCCATGCAAAGCCAACGATCCTACTCACAAGAAGGAACAAACCAGCTTCCTGTTAAATAAAGCACTTGGAAATATGAGCTGCCAGATGCTCTCACTGACCAGCAAAAGGGATCAGCATCCAGGCCCACGTGGAGCTGGGTTTTTAAATATCACAAATAAACTTAACAAAAAATTATTCCTGACTCAAACCCACAATGCCTCAAACCATCAAAACAAAAATAGTTCTGGAATGACAGCTACACCTCTGCAGACCACAGCACAAAAATAACACTAAAGAATTTCTGACACCTTCCTTTTGAAGATGCTCTTACAGCATATTATCATAGTAAAGGGGCATTCCCTACATCTCTAACCAGAACTAGAGCTAGAGCTATCAGTTACTTTCACATACTCGCATGTCTGTATGGTGGCCTTAGGAGAAGCTGGCAACACCTCTTCTGGTACCACACCTTGGAGGCTCAGATTGCGTCAAAAGCACCACTGAAACCAGCGTGCCAGGAGCTAACTGAATAATGAAAGTCATTTTCTCCATTTCTGTGACAGAAAAGCCCTCCATTTGGACAGCATTATTTGCAGCCAATTATTCTGCTACTTCCAGCAGTGCTCCAGGGAGCTGTATCACTTCTCCGCAGAGCTCAGGAGCTGTTCATTAGGTTGATCTCCTATAGTCTCCAGTTCTTCCTTTTGCTTGCACAATGTGCACCCTGCAGTGCCATATGACAGGAGCTTTGAGTGCTGTCTGTTGCTCTGTATTACCCTCATAGGACTGAGGAACCCGTCCCAGCCAGGGAAAGAACAGCTTTTGATTCTTGGATTAGGACACAAAATGCCACAGTTTATCCTAACAGTGGGAGGAATAAAGAGGAATACCTGGCATACTCAGAATTCCACCTTAGGGCAAAGCCCAAGTGACACTGCCCTACAGCAGGATTTGAAAAATTCAGGGTCCATCTCTTAATAAATACATTTTGGCAAGAACCTGCACGATTCTCTTTGACATGTATTTCTCCTTTGTAATGACTCAGTGCTTGGTCTCTAGGACTTCCATATCCCTGACACACTTGCACTCGGATTACTAGCAGGAGGATCACAAACTTAGGTAGTCTCATATCTGTGCAGCATTTAAAGTCAAGGAACACTGGGCTTGGTCAGCAAGACGTCCAGTTTTACAATTTTCCATCACAGCTGCCTACACCTTTTAACATAAACTCGAAAAAGAGACAAAATTCCACCCTACCACTGTTGCAATAGGGAACTGAACTCTGATTTCAGACATTTTCCTCCTGCTTGAGCAGGGACATTGTACAAGATGACTCCACTGGTGGGTCCCTTTCAACCTTAATGATTTTGTGATTTTCAGGGTCTTCAGAGCAAGCCTGCTGAGTTTATAATGTTTTATTTAATTAAAAAAGCTGGAAGTGCAGCTCGAACCCTGAAAGTCAAAATGTGTTTATTCCTTACTTATTACCCTCCAAAGTAGAGCTGCAGCTCAGCAGGCAGAGAGGGACTTCTGTGGACACTGCATTTGTCACCTGTGACTAATTTAATTCAGCAAGCTCTAAACCACAGGTCAGCCTGTTCCATTACAGCATCATCAGGGCAACTTACAAGAACTGAAGCCAACTGAGAGCCCCTTCATCCCAAAGAGGACAAATATAAGCCTTTTACTTCAGCTCAGCAGAACTCTTAGTTCATCCTAACAAGAGGTAATGCATCCCAGCAGGTGTCAGTGAACCCAACCTCTTTAAATACTCATTTAACCCTACCTCAGCTGGTAATCAAAGTCGTGGGGGTGAGGCTAGGCTGAATTTCTCTTTTCTGTCCTTCTCCAGAGTAGTCCTAGTGAAGTGGCCTTGGACTCTGTTTTCTGCAGAGCCTAAGTGCTGCTCATGAAAGCCTCTAGGAGATTTTTCTCCTGCTGCTGCTAGAGCTGTGACTTTGAAGAACTCACTCCTAAGAGCTGGAAATGTAAAAGTCAATTGGATGTGCTGGGCTGCAGTGCCCCAGCGCCCCAGGACAGGCAGTGCCCCTCACCGTGCCTGTGAGAAGGTGAAGCCAACCCACGCCAGGTGCCTGTGCTGGACAAGTGGGAACACTGAAGCCAAGGCTGCTTCCTTCTTGAGGCTTTCTGAGGTGGCTGCTAGGAGAATTTCTCTTAGGCAGTCACTCTCTCGAACCCAGTCTCTCAATAACCTTCTGACACAAATAGAGGAGGATTTTTGTTCGCTATCTCCATGTGTGCAAGGTAGGAAAAGTTAATTAATTGCCAGCATACCAGAGGATTCCGCCAGAGGAATCCTCTATACCAAGGCCTTCCATCAGAGCAGAAGGCACTAACCACGCAAAACCTCCAGCGGGAAGGATCCTAGCAGTCCTCTTCTTTCCTCCTTTGCAAGAAACTGTGCTTAAACATTCCCCAGTAATTAAATATGCTTATGACTCTTAAAACATTTAAAGTTCCTTGAGGGAAGAAGGTGTGTGGAGGCACTATATGATCCACTGTGTTTCTTACGTTTGGGGTTATGTTATATATTCTTACGTAATGGTTTGAAACTTATCTTTATCCCTGCACCGTGTCCTTAGAACAAGGCTGTGAACACTCTTTTTCTCCAAATACAAGAATAATTGAGGAAACAGAACAGTGTTTGTCAGAAATAATGAGGGCAGAGACTGAGGGTGCCAGCATGCTGACTTGTACCACCTTAGGACACTTTTGGAAGTCATCACTCCTGTAATATACTGGATCCAATTTCAGCAAGAGCTCCACTCTCTCCTGTGGTTTCCACAGGGCCAAATAAGGCAAGAGCTCCTTGAGACAGAGGGCTCCTCATGCCCTCCAGCAAGGAGAGGGTGGGCAAAGACCCATCGGTAGGAAACAGATGATCCTCAGACTGAGCAAGTTGCTAACATCCTCTTGAATGTGCTGTGGAATTGTGCAGGCATTGCCATGGCCAGGGAGAGAGCAAATGGATGCTCTGATAATCTGCAACCTAAATTTAGCTGCAATTCCAGAGGGACAGTCTGATAGCCTGTTCCTAAGACATTTCATTTCCTGGACCTCAAAGATCCCCTCAGCCACTGCAGCTGCATTCTCAGGGTATATCGTGCGTTTCAGGCAGTTGGTGTTGGGTCCCTCCTCACTGATTCTGCCCCACATCTTGTGTTCCCAGGCTGAGGTGGGAGACTTGAGTGTAGAAGCAATTATTTATCTCTGCCTAAGAGAGACTTCTGAGTATGATCTAGCTTAAATGCCTGCTTGTAGGGCAGGCTGCACAGCTGAACTTGCCAAACACGGAGAAGCTAAACAGGCACCAAACCCTTGGCTTATTTCTGGGGGAGGCCCTCAGATGGCTTCTGAGCTTCTCCAATCTACGCTCTACAGGGAGTCTGCACATCTCTCCAGCAATTGAAATCTTGAGCAGGGAAGCAGGCTGGTAGCAAAAGACTGAGCTAACACATAGCGAGGCCAAAGGAAACCGAGTGTCAGAAGCACAGCTTTGAGTCCAGAAACACAATCAAAGCCCGGGGAAGAGTGTGGCAAATGCTGGGGTCAGCAGTGCAAGTACAGGGCAAGGCTGGACGGTCCCTGAGCAAAGCACCGGGCACTGCCCAGACCAAACCAAAGACCAGAGTCTAAGCAGGAATACAGGGAGATTTCCAGGAGCTCTGCTGGGCTGGGATAGGCTCCCATGGTAAGCTGAGAGGATGGAGACTCGGCCCCCAAGCTACAGCCACTGGGACAACTCTCCATCACGGGGCCAGGGAACTGTGCAGGGCACAGACTCACCTCATCCCCAGCACTGCTGTCCCCGGAGAGCCCGCTGGCTCTCTGCTCCTGAGAAACACTCTCTTCTCGCAAAAATCCAACTCCCTCACCACCTGCATCTGCTTCTTCTTCAGTATTGCCCGCAACCTTCATTTCTGCTCTCTCAAAGCACTGTTCATCTCCACCTCTTTTTCATCACAACACCTTTCAGTTGACACCTTTGAAGTGAAGAGGCCACTGAATTCTACCATTACAGAGTAAAACCACTCAGTATTGACACAGCCAGCTATTAGTTTTAATCCTCAGTTCTGCATTCCAAGGGATACTTTTGGAAACACACTGAAAACTCATAAAAATACGTGGCATTCACTGGAGCCAGGGCTCACTTCTGCACTGTGCCTTGGCACAAACACGCTCCATCACCTGTGACATCTCTCCTGCATTGACCATTGTTCAAAGCTTTCCTGCAGGGGCCTGACGGAGCAACAGGAGCTTGCTGAGCTTCTGTCAGGGCAGGAGCATAACAGGGTGCAGATCCTGTCCTGACCCCACCAAAGAGGGGTTTTTCCTGCATTCCTTCCTGCTGTGACACTCAATGACAAACATCCTCTGGGCCTCTATGTTATCAAATACAAGGACATGCCAACGTTTAGCAAGGACAATTTCAGCTTTCCCAATCTAAACTTTCCATATGATGCAATGACACTGTCACTTATTTACTGAGAACCCCAGCCCACGTAGCCTAGAGAAGTGTCTGTTGGCTCAGAGCAAGCTTTAGGAGCCTGGAAGAAGCTTGTTTTGGTTTAGATGCCAGGGCCAAGACTGCATTTGAACTCCTGTCTCCCCACCAGAGGTTTCTAACCCATCCCCCGTGTCACATGTGCAACACCAAATTCAGCAGAAAAGCACTTCTGGGAGCAGCTTAGGAATGGAGGAAAGTATAGTTATTATAAATGTTTCATGTATCTGTATGTAAAGATAGATAAATAGATAGCTAAATATGTACAGACATCTGTACACCCACCTACACCGGTATCTATATGAAGTCCTTTTTAGACCCTTCCCCAAATTTCTAAGTGATTGGTGCTTATAGAGGCAAACAAAATGAACTTTTAAGTTAAGCCAACTTGGGTGGCTATTTGTGTCACAACAGTCTCTGAAAAAATGATGACAGCACTTAAAAGTCACCAATAGTAATAATAATAATAATAACAACAGTAATAAAGTATTTTGCTGCTATTTTGGCAGCTTATGCTGCTTCTTGTACTTACTGCTCAATGCCTTGCTATTTCAGTAATTCACTGTGAAGCAATAAAGCAAAAGCCTTAAGGCTGGCTTGCTTAGCTTACAAGAAGCTCTGTTACAATTTGGAGAAAAAATAAAACTTGGAGCATTATCAGTAAAACAGAGATTCTACCCATACCCATTAAAAATGCAGTATTTGCTCTGCAGACCTGCAAAAACTTACTTTAAAAGGTTAACTGCGACCTTTCACAAACCCAGGCTCATTTTAGCAGAAGAGTTTCCTGCTTCTCTGTGACTGTGAGATGTATCTATTAAGTTCCTTTCAAAGGCCTTGCCTGACCTATTCATATTGCAATTGAGAGCCAAAATAGCTCAATATCAAATATCTGCAAGCACCTTAGTACTTTTGGAAGAGTGGAACTGCTCGATCAAATCCTCACGCTGACCACACTGTTTCAAAATGCAACAATGAATTATGTCATTATGTCTCCATTTGGAAAGGATTATAATGTAAAATTAAGACAAGAGCCTGCCCTACTCTGAAGGCATGGGGACAATGGGGATTTGAGTCCCCAGTATGTAACTACTGTTGCAAATGGAAGACATCTATCAAGAACAGAGACGTGCGTTTCTGCACGAGATACAGTGCCCAAGTCCCAGACTTCATTAACCTTAATTAAATGGTCTTGAAACCAAAATTTTTCCGTAGCAGTTTGACTGCATTAAAAGGTCCCTCTCTGTAAATGGTTTTGATACGTAAACATGCAAGCACTCCCAGAAGGGCCACATCCTTAAGGACTGCTACTATATATTTACTTTATGAAGACTCTGCCCCATCTGCTGGGTCAGCCACGCACACGGCCCCACTGCTACGCTTGAGTGTGGCACTGGAATAAAACTTTTCTTGTGTTCAGGAACAAAACCCCGTCAGTCAAATGCACAATCATTCCAGCAGCAAGTAGGGATGCACCAAACTGCTCGGGTTTCCATCCCTGTTTATTCTGGAAACTGACCACAAACTCCTACGGAGATTTTGAAGGGCACAAGGGCTTCTTGTGAAAGCACAAAGGAAAGAATAAATGACTAAACAGGTATGTTCAGAAGAATCGGTGGGAGGTTTGTACCTAAGCACATAAGGCCACAGCCTCCTTTTTCAACATGTACAATCGTAGAATCAGAGAATGGTTTGGGTTGGAAGGGACCCCAAAGCTTTTCTCATCCCATCCCCTGCAGGGACACCTTCCACTAGAGCAGGTTGTTCCAAACCCCATCCAACCTGGCCTTGGACAATTCCACGGGTGGGGCTGCCTCAGCTTCTCTGGGCAACCTCTGCTAGGGCCTCGCCACCGTAACAGGGACGAATTTCTTCTGTATATAGGATTTCTTTAAGCTTTAAAGTCCTAAAGCAGAGGCCACCTCAGGCAGGCATTCACGGATGTAAAGGGTCCTTCTCAAAGGTAACTGTAAAACATGTTCAATGTTCATAAACCTTTCATATGCTGCCCACCAATTACGGAGTGCTTTGAAGAATTTTTAATGAACGTAAATTTTAACCAAAAATACTGCAAAGCCATTATTAATACTGTACCTAGGCACAGGGTACCAGACTTGTAAAGCTGCCAGAAACCTAAACTCTTCTGATAAGATTTGCCACATTTTTTTCTTTAAATAAATACATTTTAAAAAAATCATCAAATGTCCCTGCTTTATTTCACCACGGCAACGAAATAAGCACAGTCTCAAGTCTGTGCTTCTGTTCCCTATTACATTAATTTCTCCCACCCTGTTTCTCCCTCAAAGCAGTGAACGTGCAGGCAAGTAATCCTGCCATTGCTCCAACTCCATGGAGGATACAAACCTGCCTGCAGCCTCTGCCCCTCTGCTACTAGGCAGTCCCTGCTGCGCCCAGGCTCTTTATTCAGCGTTGTAACAGAAACACTTTCATTTTTTTCTCTTAAAAAGACACCTAACATTTCACCAGATGGTATCAGCACTTCCAAGTGCCTGTAAACCAGACTCCCCAAGCCCAGCCCATTAGCAGCTGCTCTGTGAGTGGCAAAGGAATCCAGAAATTAATCGCCTACCTTACACCGCTTCTCACCTGGTCTTGGCTACTTCCTTTCCTCAGGCTCTGGCAAGAAACCCAGACATGAAGCAATTCCCCAACCACAATGACAGCCATGAAATGCTATTTAGGCTGCTGACAGTTCGGCCCGTATCATTGGGCAGTCTGACTGAATTAGGATAGAGAATTTTAGGCACACATTAAAAAGTATCTCTAGTGTCTAAAGGTACTCTAAAAGCTGGATGCAATGGAGGAACTACTTCCTGAAACTTGTGGATGTGCTAAATCAATGACTGGTCACTGATTAAAGGCTGGAGCACTCACCTTGAGCATTAACACCTCAGCTGATCAGCATGTGCACATGAGTACGTATCGGTGCAAAGGATTGTCTTCTGCTTCAACCGACAAACTGCTGGATAGCTTTTAAAGGAAAAAAAAAAAACAAAAACAAAATAAATAAAATCTGTATTCCTCCAGACCCAGGGGAACAAACAAACCAGATCTTCCGGACCCAAGCCTCAAGCCCTGCCAGTAACAGACACAGCACTAAGGGATGCACAGCACGGCTGGGTGCTTAGGTTACCAACTTCTGAACTCAGGAAAGAAAGGAGGAAAAGGCAAACTTCTGGATTATTTAACAAATTAACTTCAGCTACGATCACTCTTGGTAACTTAATGGAACAGAGGAGCAAAGTCCTCTGCCCAGAGACAAGAAGTGACTGTGTATGGCTCAGCTCACGGCCACATAACACACTCTGACCTCAGTCTGCTGGAGCATCCTCCATATGGGGACAGCAGGGGCAACCTGGATGGCTGGACTCACCCTTGACTACCAGCAAAATGCTGAAACAGTCCTGACCTGGTGCTGTGCGAAAGGAAACACTGCCAGGAAGCATTGACAGGATCAGTTCTGAAAGCAAAGCGAGGTCCTGGCCTCATGCATTGCCCTGTTTTAACCACACAGGCAAACAGCTAAGAAATGTAACTATTTTCTGCTTAAAAGCCACAAATTCCTTGGAGAAAAGGAAAACTCAATCTGACAAAAAGAAACACTCAGGCAATGGTGATAATCTGGCACATACTGGATAACAAACATTGCCCAAAAGCTGCCAGAGAAAACGGAAATTAAAAGTCACAAGGCAGATGCAGAATAATATCTGTTGTGAAAATACATTATTCAGCCAACACTGGTGGCGGAGACTTTTGGTGCAGTGCAATCTGCACACCCTGGTGACCACATATGCAGCAAGATGTGCTGCTTGGCATAGCCAAAGAGAGAGCAGCAGCCTTGCTTGGGAGGCATTTGGGAACCAGTGCCCTTACAGGTCAGAACTACTTGTTATGCCACTCTCACTGCATCGCAGCCTTCTGGAACTCGAGTAACACAGACCAGCCCTGCCACGGGGCATGCAAGAAATCATATGGGGACAAGCTGCAGACAAATGGGCTACTAGTCCTTGCCACATGCATCACCAATGGCACAGCATATGCTCCCGGTTACACTGTGGGCCACATTCTGGATGGAGATCTGCAGTCCTCCATCAGCCTTAGAAGAGACAGATGCACACACTCTACAGCCAATCATCAACTATTGCCCAATTCCATCTTTACTGCACAAGGGCTTTAGCAGACCTGCATTAACTTCATACTGCCTGGACGTCTGCTCTCATGTGTTCAGAGGAGAAACAAGAGAAATGTCTCACTGCTTGTTCCAAGGCTTTCTTCTCTTCACCTAAACAAGGCTCATGAGTGATACAGAAGGAATGAGGGAAGTATTTTTTTCTTGGAGCCCAACAATCAACCGACAAGACAACAAGGAAGCCTCTAGGGGACTTCTGACCACTCAGGTCATTGATATATTATTATTTTAACAGTCATAAAATCACTTTTGTGATATTTCTCTCCTTGTTTCTTGCCATTCCCCGTTTGTCCATCCAGATACATCTACTCTCATGTATCAGGCTGCACAATCTGTAGTGCAGAGACCATGCCTTCACTGTGTTTATGCAGTGCTCATGCAAGAAGACTCTTGTCTAGCAATGAAGGAGGCTTAGGGATATCTAGTGTCCAGTAGCACAAGCAGCTGACAGTTCTGAGTTCTTCCTCAAGCAAAATTTCATCTGTTTTATGCAATAGCCACTCCAAGTACAACCGCATTTTGCAAAGCACTTTTCTGACAGATTTCAGCCAGGCTAAATGATGGCTCTTCCTCTTGTCAGAAGAAGTACCCTTGCTTTTTGCTTTGACTGTGGATCAGAAAAGCATCAAAGCACAAGGCTCTGCCTAATGACTTCAAACCAGAGGCCTCTGGAGCCACTCTCAAGAGCACGTTCCCTCTCTGGGTACCTGCCACAGCTTCCACCCTCTTCTTGGTGGATGGCCATTCTCAGCCAAAGCACAGCCATGGCCAGCCACTTTGGGATCATGCCAAAGCCACAACTGGGGGCACTGGGCAGAGCTGCCCACACAGCTGGCACAATCTGGCACATCACCGTACCCGTGTGCTACACAAGTTTTGCTGCCACTGCCGTGTAGCTCACTGGTAACAGAAGATTCACAACAGATAATGGTTTAAATCAAATAATGTGATCCGAGCCCTGCTCTACTAACACCATTATCTCTTTACCTTTCCATTGCTTGCAATAATCAGGTAGCGGCAAGTTAATGAATTTCACAGCACGCGTCACATAGCACCTTGTTACATAGCTGTTTCTTCTGCATCTGCAACAAAATGAAGGGTAAGACTGTGAAATTACTGACAGAAGGCAAGTAACAGTGTCTACTGACCACGGGAGAAAAGATGCCTCCAAGAGACTCATTCCATCATTCCCCTCTCTTTGGCAAATTACAAGAAATTAGCCCTTTTTATTTCTGGAAGAAATACACCACAGAGCAGTTGTGCCACCAGTGCACTGTCACCACGCTGCACCCGTGGGCAGCTGATTCTGCACTGGAAACCAGAGAGCAGGAGAGCAGAAGCCTGGGGATGGGGGCTTGGTGGTACGCCAGAGAAGGCAGCTCCATACCTTTCACAATTCTTTCCCTTCTCAGTGCACCTGCGGCAGAGAAGGCCAAAGCTAAGACATTTTATATACATTTTTTTGATCACCCTGTTAGCTTAAGCGGAAACTTAAGTCTTCCCAGAACAATAAAATTATATAGCATGCAGAGAGAAACGGGCAAGCACCAGAAGCCCAGGGATCACTCCCAAGGGAAAACTAAATTCAGTTAGGGATGAAAAGAGCCAGAAGGTAACATGAGGGAAGGTAACAGGACCTCGCAGCCAGCAAGAGGATGGGAGAAGAAGCTGTGCTATCAGCAAGTACCAGTGCTGCAAATGCAGGGAGCGCCATGCAGCCCCGTCTCTGCCAGGAAAGGCTCATGGAGCAGAAGAATGAGCACACGGGCTGCCTCTCAATCTCCTGGCAGGAAGCTTCTCTACTCCCCTTGTGCCTGGACACAAAGCTTTGGGCAGTAAAGAAGGGAGAGGCACGGTGGCACCCGTTCAGGGACGAGCCAAGCTACGGCACACCCTGCCCTGGTTCAGTGCTGGGAACCGACGGTGATCTGGCTACAAAAACCACAGGAAAGATCGTGTTTGACCCCGTG
This sequence comes from Lonchura striata, assembly GCF_050655825.1. NCBI lineage: Eukaryota > Metazoa > Chordata > Aves > Passeriformes > Estrildidae > Lonchura > Lonchura striata. The sequence continues at coordinate 898,554 of NC_140703.1, forward strand.
CAGCTTTTCTCTTAGAAATCACTTTAGACACTCTTCTTGTGACTAGCGCTCAGCGAATCCTACCAGGACACAATGGGACGTGCTGCAGCAGCAACCCTGACCATGGCATGGCTGTCCCTGCTACCTGCACGGACACAGCTCGGCCACAGAGAGAAAATCCTTTGTGCCAGGAATGTTTACCAGTGCCAGGTGCTGGTAAGCACTGCTCAGGGTGCTGCTGGCACCTGGGATGGCTCAAAGCTCCATGGTTTGTGGCAACAGCCAAAAAGCACGTGCCACCTCCTGAGGAGCTCCACCTGCAGTATCCTGGGCTATTCAAAACCCACTATTCCCTTGTGCCTTTGTCTACCTGGAGTCATTCAGGGAAATGAAAATACACTAACTGAATTAAGAAATCTGTTAAGAGACATTTGTCTTAGGCCTCTGATGGAGAATTGAAGCACCATCAATTGCCTTCCTTCCTGCTCCTTTAATTTGCAGAATGAGTGTCCATACAGACTTCTAATGAGGTTTAGTTCTTCTTCCTGAAAAGGTAGCTTAGTTTAACTTTCTTCTATTCCTCCTCTAGACAACTTATGAATTACAGTATTAAAGCACCCTGACTCAAAGGATTCTTGCACTGTGGGAACACTTCCTGCTCAGAGTTTTTCAACAGTTAAAATCTCTGTGCTATCTTTTATGCCAGATTTAGTCAACTAGCCCAAATGGGTCCACAAAAGACATCTGTATGGATGAATGCAATTAAAATCTTCTCCTTCTCCTACTTTCACTCCATTGCTGGAAATGACACAAAACATAAGAAAAAACCCAGTACCTGTTCCATTTTCAGACTGAAGCAACAGCATATTCCTGGCTGCTAATGCAGCAGGGGCAACAGCACTGCAGGGAACTGTTTGGATAATCACATCTTCATTTAAAGAGAACCCAACTTCTTGATCTAAGCCATCACTGCCCTCCATCAGAACAGCCAGCATATCCACGAAATCTAATAAGTGAAGGGAAAAACGTAAGCAGAGGATCCAGACTAACTGGGAAAACAACAGAGGTAGAATGCAACATTCCAGGAACACAAGGTATCTTTCTAGATTCCCCCCCCAAAAAAACCCAAAACAAAACAAAACCGAAGATAAAACCAACCAACCAAACAACAACAAAAAAACACCAACAAAAAAAAAACCCTTAAATTAGTAACAACAAGATAAATGTTTCTACCTCAATAAACCCATAACGCCTCGAACCATTCCAGGGAGGGCGGCAGGAGGGGCGGGCAGAGCCAGGGCCCCGCTCCGCCGCCCCGGCGGCATTTTCCAGCACGCGGCCGCTCCCGGCGTCTGGAGAGGGGCGCGGGGCCGGGAAAGGCGGCGCAGCCCTGCTCCGATGCCGCTCGGCCGCGGCCCGGGAGCGCTGCGACCGCGCCTCCGCCGCCCGCCGGCCCCGGCCCCGGCCGCCCTCGGCCCGCGGAGCCGCCTCCAGCCCTCCCCTCACTCACAGACACCGCCCCGCTCGCCGCTCGCTCCCGCCCCTCGCCCCTCCCGCCGCTTCGGCCGGGCTCCGGCTGGGGGGCTGCAGTACCGCCCTGTGCCCACAAGGCGGCAGCACTTGTCCAGAGGGTCCGCGACACGATGGCGGCCCGTGGGGACCTTGACGGAGAGAGGCGTTTTTCGCCCATGCCTGTCGGCTCCCGCCAAAAACCCGCACGCTCGCGGTGCTGCTGACCCCACAGCCCGTGTGCACGACACCAGAACCGCCGCGGAAAATCCCGTCGGGGGGCGCCGGCGTTGCGCGCAATTCAGGCAGTGTAAAAAACAGACACGGGTCCTCGAATTTCAACGTCCTCGTTTTCGCGCCCTCTCGAGAAGGTCAAGCGAGGCCGCGCCACGCCACTCCCAAGATGGCGGCCGCGGGCGGCGGGCTGCAGTACCGCTCTCTGCCCACACGGCGGCAGCACCGCGCCGTCCCCGCCGGCACGGCCTCGGCAGCGAACGCCCCAAAGCGTCCGCGCGGGAAAGAACGGAACAAAAAGCCTGCCTGCGACCCGATAGGAACCGAAAGAAAAAAGCTTTCCTCCTAAACTGCATTTCAACAAGGCTTGGTTTTATATTTTTCAGATTTATACTCACAGTCGCATTTGTAATGGATACTGATGGAAAATTGTATTTTTATAATTTCTTACATTTATTCCTATTCTATTTTATTACATTTTATTTTTTATACATATCTTATTAGATTGCTTACATATTTCTATAGTTAGATTTAGATTTCTAAAAGGTTTATATTGCTTAAAATAAAACCCTGCCTCTATCCAAGTAAAAATATTTTTAAAAAAACCCTTTATTTAAACTCAATTTAAATGTATCTCTACTTTTCGCATTTATATTCAAATTTATATTTTAAATGTAGATTGATGTATGATGCTATTTATAGTCTATCTCTTCCTAATACTAATTTTTATTTCTATTTCATATTTTTATATATACACCTGTATACATTGATTATATATTTCCACATTTAGAATGATATCAAACTAAAATGTATATTCATATCTTTTCCATTAAAACCCTGCCTCCAACCAAATAAAAACAAAAAAGCCCTTTCTTTAAACGATTTTCGAATATTTTTATATTTTTTTCATCATTATAGCCACCTTTTAACTTCTACTTTATATTGATGTATTTATAAATATATTTTATACATATATAATAAGGTAGCGAGATAGATAAACTATTTTTTAAATTCTATTTCGTACACACTGCTAATACTTATGTTTACTTACCTTTGAATTTTTATATAGATCTTAACGTATTTAGGATATATTTCTATACAAAGATTTCTAATTTTATTTTATTTCTATTTATAATTTTTATAATAAAACCCCTACCTAATACCAAATAGAAAATAAAAATCCCCTTTATTCTAAATTATATTTAAATATTTCTATATTCCTATTTTTGATTTTTACAAGTACTTATCTATTCTATCACAACATATTGAGGTACTATATTTCGATATACAGTATTTATGACATGAAATGCGTTATAATAAGACACATACAGTAAAATACGCATTAGGTACTGTATTGATTCCTATTGTTTTGTAATATTCATATATCCACATGTATTAATTATACATTTCTATACGGATATTTATGTTTATAATCGATATTTATATGCATATAAGCATATAAAATACTCCATATCAAACAAGGTTATACCTAATAGTAATGGACGGCATTATTTATATTACACGTTTAAGTTATATGTTTTCCATTTACATTTAAAATTGAAGTTTTATATTCCCATTATCATGTTTATGCATGTGTTCTATTTCATTAGAGTTCTAGTTAAAACTTTGCAGTTATAATCGAATTCCTAAAAATAAAATGCCAAAACAAACAGCATCAAATTCCCACCAATACCGTCCAAAAAATTCAGAAAGGCTCCACCAGCCAAACAACTACCAGCAAAAAAACCCGCACTACATTCCTTTCACCAGCAGCTCTTATCACACCACAAAAACGAAACAAACATTTAAAAAAACCCTATAGAAACCCACAGAGCAAATCACAAAAACCACTCTAAAGGAAAAAAAAAAAAAGCCAACTAACTTACCATACTCCAAACCATACAAGAGACCCCCAACGTTTCTAAAAAAAATAATAACCAAAACTCTACCACTACACTAAGTCATAAAGAGAACCCAATGCTCTATAAAATTAACTAAAAAACCCACCAAATAATTACAGATATAAAAATATGGGAACCACGAAGAAAAAAAAATTCACCCCCCAAATAAAATAAACACCTAAAGAGATCCACCATGGAAATGCCCATGCTCCCAAAAATAAAACCAATAAAAAACAACAATCAAACACATCAGACTACAAAAAAAAATATATATATTAACAACAACAAAATAGGTATTCCGAACTCAAGAAACAAAAATTGCCTCAAACCATCAAAACACAAATACCACCTAGAAATAAACACGTCGCCAAAAGAGAAATGTAACCACAAACAATATCTCCCAAGTTCTCTGCAACAATGAAACATACACGGCAATCAAATAAGCCAAATGAATGAAACCCCTATAATGTAATAAACAAGAATGCATTAATCAATATTAAATAAACCTCACCGATTAACTCCAGGGCACTCCCTCAAGCCCACCAAAACAAACACTACGCACTCGCGCTAATAAAAGCCTCACAAACCGAATTAAAAAACGACGCTCTACTCCATGCTCCGACCCATAAAAATCAGTGTAAACCTTTAGAAACACAACCTTAAAAAACATAAGAACCGATCAAAAATAAATCCAACAACAACACTCAACCCAAAAACAAAAACCGTGCCACGAGCAGCCGAAGCAAGAACCGTAACAACCAAGAAGCGCCCGGGGCCCTTCTCCTACAGCGACGCCGATCAAAAGCCACCGATCCCAGGAGCTCCTCAGGAGCGCCTCAAAACCAGCGCAGCGAGGGAGGCTGGAAGATGCGGAGCCGCGCTCCCGGCCCCGGGCGCAGCGCGGCTCCGGCAGGAAAGCGGCTCCTCCGGCAGGCAGAGGCGGCGCCGCGCCGGCAGACCCCCGCCCGCTGCCCCCGGCCCGGCGGGGCCGGCACCGGGCCCGGGGGGCCCCGGCGGCGCCCGAGCCCCGCGCCCGGAGCGGACGGAGCGGCGGCACCGGCCGGCACCGGCCCCGCCCGCGCCGCCTCCCCCGCCCGCCGGCCCGGCCAAAGCTCCGCTCGGCTCCGCACGGCTCGCACCGGCGCGGCTCCGGCGGGCCCGCGGCAGCCCAGCCGCGCCCAGCTCCCCTTCCGCCCCGGCCAGCCCCGGCACTGCCGGCAGGGCTCCGCGCCGGACCCTTCGCTGCCGGGCCGGGGGCAGAAGAAGCGCCCCGAATGCAGCGGCACAGCCCGACCCCCGCCCTGCCAGCGCTGCCACGGCTGCAGCTCCCTTCCTCTGAAGCCCCGACTCTGACGCCACGCTGCGGCGCTCACCTCACCCCAACAAGGGAAAAGAAACGTAGGCTTCCCTTCAATCGCGTCCTCTAGAAGAGAAGAAAAGAAGCGCCTTGCCTCAAACCATTGCAAAAGGGGGCTTTTTACCTCAGTCCAAACCCCTTAAAAGGGGGGACAACAGGACTGCCCCCTCCAATTCAACCTCAGGATGACGAAATTTCAAAGGGAAAGGGGAAAAGTCCCCGCTACAAAGGCGCACCGGCTCACCTCCTTGGCTGCTGCTTCTCGACACAAAGATTTGCCCCTCGGCTCCACCTTTGAGCAATGCTCCACGTATCCAGGTGGGGATCCAGGTGGGGATCCAGGTGATTCCCCAGACCCTGTCCAAAGCGCCCACCGTCCTTCCAGGAGACAGCCCCGGGAGCCCCCCAAAAACTCCTCTCCTCCAGCAGCTCCGTGCAAAAGCCAGCAAAGACAAACCCTCGCCCTAAAATAACCTCCCCCGGCAGGAGCCGCCCCTCCTCATCATCCTCACAGCTCACACCTGGGGCTGCTCTGAGCCCTCATCATCCTCACATCAGCTCACACCTGCCGCTGTTGCCACCCTCCAACAGCGTCTCTCCATCTCCAGCACGCATCCCAATTCTCACAGACACAGATCCAACAGAAATCTGCTACGGGTGTCTACTTTTCTTAATCCATCTGATTACACAATTAAAAAACATATACACCAAACATCCTGATCCAGTTTCAGTCACAAGCCCAGCCCCAGCATCCATGTCAGAGGCATAAAAGGGATGTGGCAGCAAGAACCCCACAGTCCCTGTGCCAGCCCTTCGGATCCTATGGAGTGTGCAGCCCCCTTTCGCAGCCCTGCAGTGATTACAGCAGCCGCCCTACAAATCCCCTTTCCCAGCCCCAGTGATTTCAGCTCTTCACCCACAAGCTTTATTTAACTGCCAGCTCTCTTCGTTAGCTCCAGCTGTGCCTTTCTCCATCTTCAGCGTGCAGGATCTTGGCCTTGGCTGCAGCTCTGCAACACTTCAGCTCGTGCCCCAGGGTGTCTAAGCCCACCCCACCATCAATATCCCAGTTCTGAAGTGATTTCAGCTGCCACCCACCAATGCCCAGCCACTGTGCCTAGCCTATATTATTTCAATTCAAAGCCCAGAACCCCGCTCTCAGCAATAGAATTCTTTTTCCATTTTCAGACACAATCCCAGCCTCACAGTGACTTTGCCCCCAGCCCCACAGGTGCCGTCGCAGACCGAGAACATATCACTGATTTGCCGGGATTTTCAGGCGCAATCTTAGAGCCCCCACGTGCGCACTACACATCCTGTTCTAGTTTCAGTCACAAGCCCAGCCCCAGCATCCATGTCAGAGGCATAAAAGGGATGTGGCAGCAAGAACCCCACAGTCCCTGTGCCAGCCCTTCGGATCCTATGGAGTGTGCAGCCCCCTTTCGCAGCCCTGCAGTGATTACAGCAGCCGCCCTACAAATCCCCTTTCCCAGCCCCAGTGATTTCAGCTCTTCACCCACAAGCTTTATTTAACTGCCAGCTCTCTTCGTTAGCTCCAGCTGTGCCTTTCTCCATCTTCAGCGTGCAGGATCTTGGCCTTGGCTGCAGCTCTGCAACACTTCAGCTCGTGCCCCAGGGTGTCTAAGCCCACCCCACCATCAATATCCCAGTTCCGAAGTGATTTCAGCTGCCACCCACCAATGCCCAGCCACTGTGCCTAGCCTGTATCATTTCAATTCAAAGCCCAGAACCCCGCTCTCAGCAATAGAATTCTTTTTCCATTTTCAGACACAATCCCAGCCCCACAGTGACTTTTCCCCCAGCCCCACAGGTGCCGTCGCAGACCGAGAACATATCACTGATTTGCCGGGATTTTCAGGCGCAATCTTAGAGCCCCCACGTGCGCACTACACATCCTGTTCTAGTTTCAGTCACAAGCCCAGCCCCAGCATCCATGTCAGAGGCATAAAAGGGATGTGGCAGCAAGAACTCCACAGTCCCTGTGCCAGCCCTTCGGATCCTATGGAGTGTGCAGCCCCCTTTCGCAGCCCTGCAGTGATTACAGCAGCCGCCCTACAAATCCCCTTTCCCAGCCCCAGTGATTTCAGCTCTTCACCCACAAGCTTTATTTCACTGCCATCTCTTCCGTTTCACTTCCTCCTCAACACCTTCCCAGCAGTGCTACGTAACACTGCTTCTGGCTCTCAGGGCAGGATCTTTGCTTTTGCTTTAGCTCTGTATGGTTTCAGTTCAGCTCTTGAGCCCATATTCCTGCCCCATCCTAACCATCCCTCCCCCAGTAACTGCTCTACACTCTCTATCAGAGCCCTTGAAGCAATTTCAGCTCCAGCCATGCAATTCCCATCCCAGCTCCATATTCCCTATCCCAGCTGCACAGGGGTTTTACCCCGAACCCTACCACATTTCTGTGTCCTCCGGCTCTGCTGCCTCAGCTCCAACTCCTCAGCTTCCTACTGCCTGCATCTAAAAGCTGCTCCTGCTTCTCACTGCTGCTTGGAGCTGTTGATAAGGGCAGAAATCAGTTACTGTCATAATGTCAATGCCTCTTGCAGCTATCCCACCCACCCTAATGGGATCCCAACTTTAGGGACCCTTGAGCCCTGAAGCCAAACATCTACCTTCCCCCACAGCCTGGGTTTCAGCCGAGCACCTCCCCAAAGGCCCCCTCACCTCCCCCAGGCAGCCCCAGGGGCTGGGAATAGCCACCGGGCCCCTGCTCCCACATCCCAATAGGTGCCCTTGTGCTGCTGCGTGGGCCCTGGAACCCTCCGAGCCCCCACATCCTCAGCCTCTGCTTGGTTCCACGGGGCAGGGGCTGGGAACCCCCAGGCATCTCCTGCAGGCCCTGCACTGCAGCTCCATGCCCCTCTCCCAGGGCATTTATCCAACTCCAGCCCCAGCATTTCCACTGCTCCACATTGTTTTGGGCTTGACTCGTGCCAAACTCCTTATTCCACACCCTGAGCCTTTATGTCTCCGGTGACCTCACAACCCGTGATTCAGCCCCAGCCGCACAACCCTTACTAAATCAAAATCGGAAAAACAAAACAAACAGAAACAAATTAAACTTAATAAAACGAACAAAACAATGAAGTAATGCAATATAGATAAAATTATTAAGTAAAATCAAAATCAAATAGTAAGAAAGCAAACAACCGGCTTTATTCCCAGTATTCTCAATGTTACTTTAAATCCAGAAAGCGCGAAAGGGCTACTCCCCAGTGACAGCAGCCGGTCCCCCCTGCGCCACGCCAGGCCCCGCACCAGCCTCTGGCCGCCCGAGCCGGGCAGGGCGCGGCGCAAACAACTGGACACCGCCGGCCCCCGGACGCCGCCGCAGGCAGACGCGGGAGTCGCGTGCGTGCTCACCAGCGCTCCTCGGATCGGCAGCCGCGGGGGACCCGTCCCGGCGCAGCGGCGCTCCTCCTCGGAACGCGCTTCCGCAGCTCCCGTCGCCTCCAGCCCCGCCGCCGAACTGACGCCCCCGCCTCCCCCACGCACGCTACTTATGCCTCAGAGCCGGGCCAGCCAGCCAATCACAACCCGAGGCAGCGCCGGCCCCACCAATCCGAGCCCGCCCATTCCCGCCGCGCTCGGCTCGCGACCACCCCGCGCTCCCCTCACGCGCCGCTCCCGCCGCCGCCATTGCAGGGGCCGGGTCCGCCCGCTCCCCGCCGTCAGCCCGTTTCCCTGGGAGAAATCCCGGCCGGCGCCTGACGGGGAGCTCCCGCCCGCCCTTCCCGGCCCCAGCGCCTGCCGAGGTTGCGGCAGCAGGGATAGCGCTCCGCCGGCTCCCAAAGCGGCGCCGGGAGCGGCGCCTCAAGCGCACGGGGGAGCGGGGCCAGGCTGAGGAGTCGGGCCGCGACTGAGCGGGCCGAAATCGCAGGAACCGCGCCCGGATTGGAAGGGCGGCCGGGATTGGACAGGGCGGAGAAAGGCGGGCCGGGATTGGCGGGGCTCGGGAGCTGCGCGGCCGGGCCCGTGGCAGCATGGGGCGGAGCCCGCGCTGCTCGAAGGGCCCGCGGGCGCCCCGGGTCCCGCTCGGAGACCCCCTGTCCCCTTCTCGGCCCGTGCTCGTGCCCGGCTCCCGGCGAAAAGGGCCCCGCAGAGCCCGAACTGCAGCCGCCCGTCGGCACTCGGGGCAGGGGAGAGGCGCAGCCCGGCATTGGTTCCGGGCGGCAAAGGCGGACTCCGCGCTAGCAGCTCGGATCGGGGAGCGGCGGCGACGCGGCGGGGAGGCGGCTCGGTGGCGGGGAGTGGGGAGGGCGCGCAAAAACAGTGAAGTGCCCGCGGCCCCCTGCCCGCCCTCCGCCTGTTGCGAGCCCGCTGCTCACCCTCTTTCTCCCCACACAGTCGTCGGATGCTATAGAGGGGACAATAATATTGACGTTCACATTCATAGATCAGCTTTTTGCAGCACAAGTATTTCGATATGGTACAACTTACTTTTAACTGCTTTGTATAGTATAATTTTTATAATAAAACCCCTACCTACTACCAAATAGAAAATAAAAATCCCCTTTATTCTAAACTATATTTAATTATTTCTATATTTCTATTTTTTATTTTTACAAGTACTTATCTATCACAACATATTGAGGTACTATATTTCGATATATAATATTTATGACACGTAATGTGTTATAATAAGACACATACAGTAAAATACGCATTACGTACTGTATTGATTCCTATTGTTTTGTAGTATTCATATATCCACACATATTAATTATACATTTCTAGATGGATATTTATATTATATAAACATATAAAATACTCTACAGCAAACAATATAATACCTAATAGTAATGGATAGCATTATTTATGTTACATGTTTAATTTATATGTTTGCCGTTTATATTTAAAATTGAAGTTTTATATTCCCATTTTCATGTTTATGCATTTGTTTTGTTTCATTAGAGTTCTAGTTAAAACACTGCAGTTATAATCTAATTCCTAAAAATAAAATGCCAAAACAAACAGCATCAAATTCCCACCAATACCGTCCAACAAATTCAGAAAGGCTCCACCAGCCAGCCAACTACCAGCAAAAAAACCCGCACTACACTCCTTTTACTAGCAGCTCTTATCACGTCAGAAAAACGAAACAAACATTTTAAAAAAGACAGATAGAAACCCACAGAGCAAATCACAAAAACCACTAAAAAGAAAAGAAAACGCCAACTAACTTACCATACTCCAAAACCATACAAGAGACTCCCAACGTTTCTAAAAAAAATAATAACCAAAACTCTACCACTACGCTAACTCATAAAGAGAACCCAATGCTCTATAAAATTAACTAAAAAACCCCATCAAATCATTACAGATATTAAAAAATCGGAACCACGAAGAAACAAAAAAATCACCACCAAATAAAATAAATACCTAAAGAGATCCACCACGGAAATGCCCATGTTCCCAAAAATAAAACTAATAAAAAAAACCAACAACCAAATACATCAAACTACAAAAAAAAAAATTAAATTAACAACAACAAAATAGGTATTCCTAACTCAAGAAACAAAAATTGCCTCAAACCATCAAAACACAAATACCACCTAGAAAAAAAAAACACGTCGCCAAAAGAGCAATGTAACCACAAACAATATTTCCCAAATTCTCTCCAACAATAAAACATACACGGCAACCAAATAAGCCAAATGAACGAAATCCCTATAATATAATAAACAAGAATGCATTCATCAATATTAAAAAAACCTCACCGATTAACTCCAGGACACTACCCTCAAGCCCACCAAAACAAATACTACACACTCGCTCGAATAAAAGCCTCCACAACCGTATTAAAAACCTACCCTCTACTACATGCTCCGACCCAGAAAAAACATTGGAAGCCTTTAAAAACACATCCTTTAAAAACATATGAACCGATCAAAAAGAAATCCAACAACACTCCACCCAAAAACAAAAACCGTGCCACGAGCACCCGAAGCAAGAACCGTAACAACCAAGAAGCGCCCGGGGCCCTTCTCCTACAGCGACGCCGATCAAAAGCCACCGATCCCAGGAGCTCCTCAGGAGCGCCTCAAAACCAGCGCAGCGAGGGAGGCTGGAAGATGCGGAGCCGCGCTCCCGGCCCCGGGCGCAGCGCGGCTCCGGCAGGAAAGCGGCTCCTCCGGCAGGCAGAGGCGGCGCCGCGCCGGCAGACCCCCGCCCGCTGCCCCCGGCCCGGCGGGGCCGGCACCGGGCCCGGGGGGCCCCGGCGGCGCCCGAGCCCCGCGCCCGGAGCGGCGGCACCGGCCGGCACCGGCCCCGGCCGCCCTCGGCCCGCGGAGCCGCCTCCAGCCCTCCCCTCACTCACAGACACCGCCCCGCTCGCCGCTCGCTCCCGCCCCTCGCCCCTCCCGCCGCTTCGGCCGGGCTCCGGCTGGGGGGCTGCAGTACCGCCCTGTGCCCACAAGGCGGCAGCACTTGTCCAGAGGGTCCGCGACACGATGGCGGCCCGTGGGGACCTTGACGGAGAAAGGCGTTTTTCGCCCATGCCTGTCGGCTCCCGCCAAAAACCCGCACGCTCGCGGTGCTGCTGATCCCACAGCCCGTGTGCACGGCACCAGAACCGCCGCGGAAAATCCCGTCGGGGGGCGCCGGCGTTGCGGGCAATTCAGGCAGTGTAAAAAACAGACACGGGTCCTCGAATTTCAACGTCCTCGTTTTCGCGCCCTCTCGAGAAGGTCAAGCGAGTCCGCGCCACGCCACTCCCAAGATGGCGGCCGCGGGCTGCAGTACCGCTCTCTGCCCACACGGCGGCAGCACCGCGCCGTCCCCGCCGGCACGGCCTCGGCAGCGAACGCCCCAAAGCGTCCGCGCGGGAAAGAACGGAACAAAAAGCCTGCCTGCGACCCGACAGGAACCGAAAGAAAAAAGCTTTCCTCCTAAACTGCATTTCAACAAAGCTTGGTTTTATATTTTTCAGATTTATACTCACAGTCGGATTGGTAATGGATACTGATGGAAAATTGTATTTTTATAATTTCTTACATTTATTCCTATTCGATTTTATTACATTTTATTTTTTTATACATATCTTATTAGATTGCTTATATATTTCTATAGTTAGATTTAGATTTCTAAAAGGTGTATATTGCTTAAAAAAAAACCCTGCCTCTATCCAAGTAAAAATCTTTTAAACAAAACCCTTTATTTAAACTCCATTTAAATGTATCTCTATTTTTCGCATTTATATTCAAATGTATATTTTAAATGTAGATTGAAGTATGATGCTATCTATAGTCTATCTCTTCCTAATACTCATTTTTATTTCTATTTTATATTTCTATATATACACCTGTAGACATTGATTATATATTTCCATATTTAGAATGATATCAAACTAAAATGTATATTCATATCTTTTCCATTAAAGCCCTGCCTCCAACCAAATAAAAACAAAAAAGCCCTTTCTTTAAACGATTTTCGAATATTTTTATATTTTTTTCATCATTATAGTCACATTTGAACTTCTACTTTATATAGATGTATTTATAAATATATTTTATATATATATAATAAGGTAGCGAGATAGATAAATTATTTTTTAAATTCTATTTCGTACACACTGCTAATACTTATATTTACTTACCTTTGAATTTTCATATAGATCTTAACGTATTTAGGATATATTTCTATACAAAGACTTCTAATTTTATTTTATTTCTAGTCATAATTTTAATAATAAAACCCCTACCTACTACCAAATCGAAAATAAAAATCCCCTTTATTCTAAATTATATTTAAATATTTCTATACTTCTATTTTTGATTTTTACAAGTACTCATCTATTCTATCACAACATATTGAGGTACTATATTTCGATATACAGTATTTATGACATGAAATGCGTTATAATAAGACACATACAGTAAAATACGCATTAGGTACTGTATTGATTCCTATTGTTTTGTAATATTCATATATCCACATGTATTAATTATACATTTCTGTATGGACATTTATGTTTATAATCGATATTTATATGCATATAAACATATAAAATACTCCATATCAAACAAGGTTATACCTAATTGTAATGGACAGCATTATTTATGTTACATGTTTAATGTATATGTTTTCCATTTACATTTAAAATTGAAGTTTCATATTCCCATTATCATGTTTATGCATGTGTTCTATTTCATTAGAGTTATAGTTAAAACACTGCAGTTATAATCGAATTCCTAAAAATAAAATGCCAAAACAAACAGCATCAAATTCCCACCAATACCGTCCAAAAAATTCAGAAAGGCTCCACCAGCCAAACAACTACCAGCAAAAAAAAACCCGCACTACACTCCTTTCACTAGCAGTTCTTATCACGTCACAAAAACGAAACAAACATTTTAAAAACCCTATAGACACCCACACAGCAAATCACAAAAAACACTCTAAAGGAAAAAAAAAAAAGCCAACTAACTTACCATACTCCAAACCATACAAGAGACTCCCAACGATTCTAAAAAAAATAATAACCAAAACTCTACCACTACGTTAACTCATAAAGAGAACCCAATGCTCTATAAAATTAACTAAAAAAACCCACCAAATAATTACAGATATAAAAATATGGGAACCACGAAGAAACAAAAAATTCACCCCCCAAATAAAATAAACACCTAAAGAGATCCACCATGGAAATGCCCATGCTCCCAAAAATAAAACCAATAAAAACAACAACCAAACACATCAAACAACAACAAAAAAAATTAAATTAACAACAACAAAATAAGTATTCCTAACTCAAGAAACAAAAATTGCCTCAAACCATCAAAACACAAATACCACCTAGAAAGAAACACGTCGCCAAAAGAGAAATGTAACCACAAACAATATCTCCCAAGTTCTCTGCAACAATGAAACATACACGGCAATCAAATAAGCCAAACGAATGAAATCCCTATAGTGTAATAAACAAGAATGCATTCATCAATATTAAAAAAAACCTCACCGATTAACTCCAGGGCACTCCCTCAAGCCCACCAAAACAAATACTACGCACTCGCGCTAATAAAAGCCTCCACAACCGAATTGAAAAACGACCATCTACTCCATGCTCCGACCCATAAAAACCAGTGTAAACCTTTAGAAACGCATCCTTAAAAAACCTAAGAACCGATCAAAAATAAATCCAACAACAACACTCAACCCAAAAACAAAAACCGTGCCACGAGCACCCGAAGCAAGAACCGTAACAACCAAGAAGCGCCCGGGGCCCTTCTCCTACAGCGACTCTGATCAAAAGCCACCGATCCCAGGAGCTCCTCAGGAGCGCCTCAAAAGCAGCGCAGCGAGGGAGGCTGGAAGATGCGGAGCCGCGCTCCCGGCCCCGGGCGCAGCGCGGCTCCGGCAGGAAAGCGGCTCCTCCGGCAGGCAGAGGCGGCGCCGCGCCGGCAGACCCCCGCCCGCTGCCCCCGGCCCGGCGGGGCCGGCACCGGGCCCGGGGGGCCCCGGCGGCGCCCGAGCCCCGCGCCCGGAGCGGACGGAGCGGCGGCACCGGCCGGCACCGGCCCCGCCCGCGCCGCCTCCCCCGCCCGCCGGCCCGGCCAAAGCTCCGCTCGGCTCCGCACGGCTCGCACCGGCGCGGCTCCGGCGGGCCCGCGGCAGCCCAGCCGCGCCCAGCTCCCCTTCCGCCCCGGCCAGCCCCGGCACTGCCGGCAGGGCTCCGCGCCGGACCCTTCGCTGCCGGGCCGGGGGCAGAAGAAGCGCCCCGAATGCAGCGGCACAGCCCGACCCCCGCCCTGCCAGCGCTGCCACGGCTGCAGCTCCCTTCCTCTGCAGCCCCGACTCTGACGCCACGCTCCGGCGCTCACCTCACCCCAACGAGGGAAAAGAAACGTAGGCTTCCCTTCAATCGCGTCCTCTAGAAGAGAAGAAAAGAAGCGCCTTGCCTCAAACGATGGCAAAAGGGGGCTTTTTACCTCAGTCCAAACCCCTTAAAAGGGGGGACAACAGGACTGCCCCCTCCAATTCAACCTCAGGATGACGAAATTTCAAAGGGAAAGGGGAAAAGTCCCCGTTATAAAAGCGCACCGGCTCACCTGCTCGGCTGCTGCTTCTCGGCACAAAGATTTGTCCCTCAGCTCCTCCTTTGAGCAATGCTTCACGTGCCCAAGTGTGTATCCAGGGGATTCCCCGGACCCTGTCCGAAGCACCCACCGTCCTTCCAGGAGACAGCCCCGGGAGCCCCCCAAAAACTCCTCTCCTCCAGCAGCTCCGTGCAAAAGCCAGCAAAGACAAACCCTCGCCCTAAAATAACCTCCCCCCGGCAGGAGCCGCCCCTCCTCCTCATCCTCACAGCTCACACCTGGGGCTGCTCTGAGCCCTCATCATCCTCACATCAGCTCACACCTGCCGCTGTTGCCACCCTCCAACAGCGTCTCTCCATCTCCAGCACACAGCCCACTTCTCACAGACACTGATCCATTGGAAATCTGCTACGGGTGTTGTCTTTTCTTAATCCATCTGGGTACACGATTAAAGCACGTACATGCATTGATGGTCATTGAGAGAAAGCTTTCCCCTGGAGAAAACAGTCCTTTTGCTGGCACACTTTGATACACCTTCGCAAAAAGCAGAATCAGCACCAATTCCTAAGACCCCTGCCGAGGAACTCAGCCCTCCTTGGGACACCCAAAGCAGCAGACCTCGAAAAAGGAGGGGAAAAGTCAAGCTTGGAGGGGAAAATGAGGATAGAAGTACAGCAGCCTTTAAAAATGCCTGCACGGAGCAATAGTGGGAACCAGTCACATTTCTTCCTTCCTTGCTTTCTGTGATGACATAAATAGGAAGTAAGAACACGTTAAACAAAAGGCAGAGCTAGGATTTGACAGGTCTTTATTTTGGCAGGCTGCATGGCAAACGCCTCTTCCAGGACTGCGACACGTTTTGGGGAATAGCTGAGAACGGAGGCAAAAGGTGCCGGGAGCCCTTTCTGTTCCCTTCAGCCCCTTGCTCCGCTGGTTTCAGGGCACTCGCTTGGTTCGTTCCTAGAGAAAAACGCTAGGGCATGATTTTCAAAACTACTGCCCGTCCCCAGTCAGAGTTTCCTACATTCGTGGGTACAAATGAGTGGATAGAGAGAGGGCTTCTTTCCAAATGAGTTTAGCCATAGATTCCTGTTTTTTACCAATAGCTATAAAAACGAAACACTTGCCAGGTTTTGGTATTCTACACACACCCCTCCCTGGGAATTTTGGGGCAGCTTTGGGTCCCTCTGCGGGACGGCACCCAGCGTGACCCCCTCCCCTCATTCGCCACCCACCCGCTCCTCCACCGCAGTGTGCGTCCCTCTCCTGGGGACCTTGGGGTGCCCCAAATGCCATCAGAGCCCCGAGGCTTCAGCCCCTAACTCTGACCCCCGAAGAAGGCACAGGACGAGTCCAACTGCCCCGAACAGCAGCCCAGCACTCCCTTCCAGCCCTTCCCACACCTCCATCCCCCAGAAAGGGACTCCGCCGCAACAAGGAAGGGGGGACAGCCCCCAGAAGGCTCGAAGCTCCCGCCCCGCCTCGCTGTCGCGGGCCAGGGGCAGAAAGAGGGAGCGGCAGAGGCGGCGGGGACGCGGCACGGCCGGCACGGCACGGAGCGGGGGCCGCTCGCAGCGCGATGCCGGCGGAGCCGCAGGTCCGGCAGCGCCGGGGCGGGGTCCGAGCGGCGCGGGGGATCCGCCGAGAGCTCCGGGCCCGTGCGGGGACTCCCGCAAGGCCCGGGGGGCGCCGGGCTCCGGCCCTCGGGGCTTTATTCTCCGGCGCCCCGAGCCCCGCGGCTGCGGGGGAAAGAAGCGAAGGGGCGACGGGAAGAGAGGAGGGAGAGCGGGACATGCGAAAGGGCGGGGAGGGAGGTCGGGCTGCGGAGGAAAGCGGGCGGGGAAGGGAAAGGCCGGCAGGGCAGCAAGAGGGACGGGGCACAGAGGAGGGAGAGAGGGGGAATGGAACGGAGCAGCGGGGCAGGGACAGGACAGGACAGGAAGGAGCCGGGTTTGGGGGGGACACGGAAACGGGGGAAAGAGAGGGTACACTCAGGGGAATACGGGCAGGAGGATGGAGCGGGAGAGAGAGGGACAGGAGGGGATCCTCCCGGCTCCGCCCCGGCGCCCCCCCTGCCCGGGCTGCTGCGCTCGGCAGAGCTCGGCTCCGTTCGGCTGCACTCGGCTCCTCGGCCAGCTTCGGCTACTTTCGGCCACGCTCGGCTATTTCCGGCCGCATTCGCCTCCATTCGCCTCTTCGGCAAAGCTCGGCTCGCCTCGGCTGAACTCGGCAAAGCTCGGCTCCGCTCGCCTCCTCGGCCCCTTTCGGCCGCTTTCGCCCACGCTCGCCTAGTCCCGCCCGCACCCGCCTCCATTCGCCCATTCCCACAGCTCGGCTCCCTCCGCCCGGCCCCGGCTCCCTCCGGCTCACACATTTCCTCAGGGCACCTCAGCACAGGGCACACAAACTGCAGCCCCTAAAGGCTTGCGGCTCTTTCAACACACACACTCGTAACTCAGCTCTCGGGACAGAGCTGATGGCTCCTCTAGGACAAGAATAGTTACACGTAAAAGCAATTCCCTCATTTTGCATCTCCTTTTTATTGAACCCCCGCAAAATCCCATCCACATCACAAGGAACGTGCAGCTCCGGTGACGCTATTTGTACAAAGGCCCTGGGGCAGCACACAGCCGGGATTCCACGGAAGAAAGCCCGGTTTGCATTGCAGAGGTTCTCGCTCCGGCACTGCCTGTTTGCAGCTGGGCTCCGCTCCCCTCACGGCCACATCCCCGAACGATGTGCCAGATTTCCCAGAGAGCTCCCAATAAAACTCAGCTACAGTCACTGAGCAGAAAATCCTTTGGGCTTTAGTTCCACCCCTCACCTGTTCCGAGCGCTGGGAACGCGGGTTTTGGTCCCTCATCGCAGCAGCAGGGATGGATTAGGGTTTTGTTTTGGTTTGGTTTGTGGTTTTTTTGTGTGTGTGGGGTTTTTTTTTTAATTAAAAAAAGGGTAATAAAAACAAACCATGTCTGACATAAATGTCTTGAAGTGCCATTCAAGCTTTTTAAACCCAAGCAAACCGTCCTAATTCCCTAGCCCAGTCTTCTATTCATACTGGCTACTTACACCCCAGTGTAGGAAGCTCTGCAGCCTTCTTCTCCTGTCCTGTATTAGACAGAGGATGGATATGAAGGGCACACGCATGCAGTCTTTTTGGTTCTTCAAAAAGATAAAAATGCCTGTAATAAAAATTACAGAAGTAATATTGTTTCTCAAAGTGTTCCAGAAAAGGGAATTTGGAGCTTTAAGGTCCCACTGAGAGATGTTGAATAAAATCTTCCCCCTGAGTTTGCACCCAGTAATAAAATACTGATTTGTTTTTTGACCAGGCAAGGTAGGTCTATAGGAGAACAGCTCAGGAGGCTCTCATGGCTCACGGCGATGAGGATGGAGCAGGGCAGAATGTTAAAGGTGAAGTGTCAGTCCCCTGAATTAATGCCCTGATGGAGCCAATTTTTTTGCTAAGAGACATAACAGATCCTTCCCTTTGTTCCCCAGTTTCCAAGTCACCTGTAATTCGTTACCTGCACCAACCTGCCGCAGCTAAGTGACAAATCCAGCTCCTGTGCTCCAAGCCACGTGTCCCTGACGTGAAGGGAAGTCAGGGATACAGAATCAGCTGTGGAAGAAAGAGAAGACAAAAATCAGAACAGATATTCTTCTATTTCCCCACAGGATCACCAAGCCAAGCTGCTTGCTACCTCTCCAGGACTATGTTTGAAAAGAGTTCCCTAACTCTTTTCTTAGCCTGAAATTCCGGAGTGGCTTTGCCCATGCAAAGCCAACGATCCTACTCACAAGAAGGAACAAACCAGCTTCCTGTTAAATAAAGCACTTGGAAATATGAGCTGCCAGATGCTCTCACTGACCAGCAAAAGGGATCAGCATCCAGGCCCACGTGGAGCTGGGTTTTTAAATATCACAAATAAACTTAACAAAAAATTATTCCTGACTCAAACCCACAATGCCTCAAACCATCAAAACAAAAATAGTTCTGGAATGACAGCTACACCTCTGCAGACCACAGCACAAAAATAACACTAAAGAATTTCTGACACCTTCCTTTTGAAGATGCTCTTACAGCATATTATCATAGTAAAGGGGCATTCCCTACATCTCTAACCAGAACTAGAGCTAGAGCTATCAGTTACTTTCACATACTCGCATGTCTGTATGGTGGCCTTAGGAGAAGCTGGCAACACCTCTTCTGGTACCACACCTTGGAGGCTCAGATTGCGTCAAAAGCACCACTGAAACCAGCGTGCCAGGAGCTAACTGAATAATGAAAGTCATTTTCTCCATTTCTGTGACAGAAAAGCCCTCCATTTGGACAGCATTATTTGCAGCCAATTATTCTGCTACTTCCAGCAGTGCTCCAGGGAGCTGTATCACTTCTCCGCAGAGCTCAGGAGCTGTTCATTAGGTTGATCTCCTATAGTCTCCAGTTCTTCCTTTTGCTTGCACAATGTGCACCCTGCAGTGCCATATGACAGGAGCTTTGAGTGCTGTCTGTTGCTCTGTATTACCCTCATAGGACTGAGGAACCCGTCCCAGCCAGGGAAAGAACAGCTTTTGATTCTTGGATTAGGACACAAAATGCCACAGTTTATCCTAACAGTGGGAGGAATAAAGAGGAATACCTGGCATACACAGAATTCCACCTTAGGGCAAAGCCCAAGTGACACTGCCCTACAGCAGGATTTGAAAAATTCAGGGTCCATCTCTTAATAAATACATTTTGGCAAGAACCTGCACGATTCTCTTTGACATGTATTTCTCCTTTGTAATGACTCAGTGCTTGGTCTCTAGGACTTCCATATCCCTGACACACTTGCACTCGGATTACTAGCAGGAGGATCACAAACTTAGGTAGTCTCATATCTGTGCAGCATTTAAAGTCAAGGAACACTGGGCTTGGTCAGCAAGACGTCCAGTTTTACAATTTTCCATCACAGCTGCCTACACCTTTTAACATAAACTCGAAAAAGAGACAAAATTCCACCCTACCACTGTTGCAATAGGGAACTGAACTCTGATTTCAGACATTTTCCTCCTGCTTGAGCAGGGACATTGTACAAGATGACTCCACTGGTGGGTCCCTTTCAACCTTAATGATTTTGTGATTTTCAGGGTCTTCAGAGCAAGCCTGCTGAGTTTATAATGTTTTATTTAATTAAAAAAGCTGGAAGTGCAGCTCGAACCCTGAAAGTCAAAATGTGTTTATTCCTTACTCATTACCCTCCAAAGTAGAGCTGCAGCTCAGCAGGCAGAGAGGGACTTCTGTGGACACTGCATTTGTCACCTGTGACTAATTTAATTCAGCAAGCTCTAAACCACAGGTCAGCCTGTTCCATTACAGCATCATCAGGGCAACTTACAAGAACTGAAGCCAACTGAGAGCCCCTTCATCCCAAAGAGGACAAATATAAGCCTTTTACTTCAGCTCAGCAGAACTCTTAGTTCATCCTAACAAGAGGTAATGCATCCCAGCAGGTGTCAGTGAACCCAACCTCTTTAAATACTCATTTAACCCTACCTCAGCTGGTAATCAAAGTCGTGGGGGTGAGGCTAGGCTGAATTTCTCTTTTCTGTCCTTCTCCAGAGTAGTCCTAGTGAAGTGGCCTTGGACTCTGTTTTCTGCAGAGCCTAAGTGCTGCTCATGAAAGCCTCTAGGAGATTTTTCTCCTGCTGCTGCTAGAGCTGTGACTTTGAAGAACTCACTCCTAAGAGCTGGAAATGTAAAAGTCAATTGGATGTGCTGGGCTGCAGTGCCCCAGCGCCCCAGGACAGGCAGTGCCCCTCACCGTGCCTGTGAGAAGGTGAAGCCAACCCACGCCAGGTGCCTGTGCTGGACAAGTGGGAACACTGAAGCCAAGGCTGCTTCCTTCTTGAGGCTTTCTGAGGTGGCTGCTAGGAGAATTTCTCTTAGGCAGTCACTCTCTCGAACCCAGTCTCTCAATAACCTTCTGACACAAATAGAGGAGGATTTTTGTTCGCTATCTCCATGTGTGCAAGGTAGGAAAAGTTAATTAATTGCCAGCATACCAGAGGATTCCGCCAGAGGAATCCTCTATACCAAGGCCTTCCATCAGAGCAGAAGGCACTAACCACGCAAAACCTCCAGCGGGAAGGATCCTAGCAGTCCTCTTCTTTCCTCCTTTGCAAGAAACTGTGCTTAAACATTCCCCAGTAATTAAATATGCTTATGACTCTTAAAACATTTAAAGTTCCTTGAGGGAAGAAGGTGTGTGGAGGCACTATATGATCCACTGTGTTTCTTACGTTTGGGGTTATGTTATATATTCTTACGTAATGGTTTGAAACTTATCTTTATCCCTGCACCGTGTCCTTAGAACAAGGCTGTGAACACTCTTTTTCTCCAAATACAAGAATAATTGAGGAAACAGAACAGTGTTTGTCAGAAATAATGAGGGCAGAGACTGAGGGTGCCAGCATGCTGACTTGTACCACCTTAGGACACTTTTGGAAGTCATCACTCCTGTAATATACTGGATCCAATTTCAGCAAGAGCTCCACTCTCTCCTGTGGTTTCCACAGGGCCAAAAAAGGCAAGAGCTCCTTGAGACTGAGGGCTCCTCATGCCCTCCAGCAAGGAGAGGGTGGGCAAAGACCCATCGGTAGGAAACAGATGATCCTCAGACTGAGCAAGTTGCTAACATCCTCTTGAATGTGCTGTGGAATTGTGCAGGCATTGCCATGGCCAGGGAGAGAGCAAATGGATGCTCTGATAATCTGCAACCTAAATTTAGCTGCAATTCCAGAGGGACAGTCTGATAGCCTGTTCCTAAGACATTTCATTTCCTGGACCTCAAAGATCCCCTCAGCCACTGCAGCTGCATTCTCTGAGGGTATATCGTGCGTTTCAGGCAGTTGGTGTCGGGTCCCTCCTCACTGATTCTGCCCCACATCTTGTGTTCCCAGGCTGAGGTGGGAGACTTGAGTGTAGAAGCAATTATTTATCTCTGCCTAAGAGAGACTTCTGAGTATGATCTAGCTTAAATGCCTGCTTGTAGGGCAGGCTGCACAGCTGAACTTGCCAAACACGGAGAAGCTAAACAGGCACCAAACCCTTGGCTTATTTCTGGGGGAGGCCCTCAGATGGCTTCTGAGCTTCTCCAATCTACGCTCTACAGGGAGTCTGCACATCTCTCCAGCAATTGAAATCTTGAGCAGGGAAGCAGGCTGGTAGCAAAAGACTGAGCTAACACATAGCGAGGCCAAAGGAAACCGAGTGTCAGAAGCACAGCTTTGAGTCCAGAAACACAATCAAAGCCCGGGGAAGAGTGTGGCAAATGCTGGGGTCAGCAGTGCAAGTACAGGGCAAGGCTGGACGGTCCCTGAGCAAAGCACCGGGCACTGCCCAGACCAAACCAAAGACCAGAGTCTAAGCAGGAATACAGGGAGATTTCCAGGAGCTCTGCTGGGCTGGGATAGGCTCCCATGGTAAGCTGAGAGGATGGAGACTCGGCCCCCAAGCTACAGCCACTGGGACAACTCTCCATCACGGGGCCAGGGAACTGTGCAGGGCACAGACTCACCTCATCCCCAGCACTGCTGTCCCCGGAGAGCCCGCTGGCTCTCTGCTCCTGAGAAACACTCTCTTCTCGCAAAAATCCAACTCCCTCACCACCTGCATCTGCTTCTTCTTCAGTATTGCCCGCAACCTTCATTTCTGCTCTCTCAAAGCACTGTTCATCTCCACCTCTTTTTCATCACAACACCTTTCAGTTGACACCTTTGAAGTGAAGAGGCCACTGAATTCTACCATTACAGAGTAAAACCACTCAGTATTGACACAGCCAGCTATTAGTTTTAATCCTCAGTTCTGCATTCCAAGGGATACTTTTGAAAACACACTGAAAACTCATAAAAATACGTGGCATTCACTGGAGCCAGGGCTCACTTCTGCACTGTGCCTTGGCACAAACACGCTCCATCACCTGTGACATCTCTCCTGCATTGACCATTGTTCAAAGCTTTCCTGCAGGGGCCTGACGGAGCAACAGGAGCTTGCTGAGCTTCTGTCAGGGCAGGAGCATAACAGGGTGCAGATCCTGTCCTGACCCCACCAAAGAGGGGTTTTTCCTGCATTCCTTCCTGCTGTGACACTCAATGACAAACATCCTCTGGGCCTCTATGTTATCAAATACAAGGACATGCCAACGTTTAGCGAGGACAATTTCAGCTTTCCCAATCTAAACTTTCCATATGATGCAATGACACTGTCACTTATTTACTGAGAACCCCAGCCCACGTAGCCTAGAGAAGTGTCTGTTGGCTCAGAGCAAGCTTTAGGAGCCTGGAAGAAGCTTGTTTTGGTTTAGATGCCAGGCCCAAGACTGCATTTGAACTCCTGTCTCCCCACCAGAGGTTTCTAACCCATCCCCCGTGTCACATGTGCAACACCAAATTCAGCAGAAAAGCACTTCTGGGAGCAGCTTAGGAATGGAGGAAAGTATAGTTATTATAAATGTTTCATGTATCTGTATGTAAAGATAGATAAATAGATAGCTAAATATGTACAGACATCTGTACACCCACCTACACCGGTATCTATATGAAGTCCTTTTTAGACCCTTCCCCAAATTTCTAAGTGATTGGTGCTTATAGAGGCAAACAAAATGAACTTTTAAGTTAAGCCAACTTGGGTGGCTATTTGTGTCACAACAGTCTCTGAAAAAATGATGACAGCACTTAAAAGTCACCAATAGTAATAATAATAATAATAACAGTAATAAAGTATTTTGCTGCTATTTTGGCAGCTTATGCTGCTTCTTGTACTTACTGCTCAATGCCTTGCTATTTCAGTAATTCACTGTGAAGCAATAAAGCAAAAGCCTTAAGGCTGGCTTGCTTAGCTTACAAGAAGCTCTGTTACAATTTGGAGAAAAAATAAAACTTGGAGCATTATCAGTAAAACAGAGATTCTACCCATACCCATTAAAAATGCAGTATTTGCTCTGCAGACCTGCAAAAACTTACTTTAAAAGGTTAACTGCGACCTTTCACAAACCCAGGCTCATTTTAGCAGAAGAGTTTCCTGCTTCTCTGTGACTGTGAGATGTATCTATTAAGTTCCTTTCAAAGGCCTTGCCTGACCTATTCATTTTGCAATTGAGAGCCAAAATAGCTCAATATCAAATATCTGCAAGCACCTTAGTACTTTTGGAAGAGTGGAACTGCTCGATCAAATCCTCACGCTGACCACACTGTTTCAAAATGCAACAATGAATTATGTCATTATGTCTCCATTTGGAAAGGATTATAATGTAAAATTAAGACAAGAGCCTGCCCTACTCTGAAGGCATGGGGACAATGGGGATTTGAGTCCCCAGTATGTAACTACTGTTGCAAATGGAAGACATCTATCAAGAACAGAGACGTGCGTTACTGCACGAGATACAGTGCCCAAGTCCCAGACTTCATTAACCTTAATTAAATGGTCTTGAAACCAAAATTTTTCCGTAGCAGTTCGACTGCATTAAAAGGTCCCTCTCTGTAAATGGTTTTGATACGTAAACATGCAAGCACTCCCAGAAGGGCCACATCCTTAAGGACTGCTACTATATATTTACTTTATGAAGACACTGCCCCATCTGCTGGGTCAGCCACGCACACGGCCCCACTGCTACGCTTGAGTGTGGCACTGGAATAAAACTTTTCTTGTGTTTAGGAACAAAACCCCGTCAGTCAAATGCACAATCATTCCAGCAGCAAGTAGGGATGCACCAAACTGCTCGGGTTTCCATCCCTGTTTATTCTGGAAACTGACCACAAACTCCTACGGAGATTTTGAAGGGCACAAGGGCTTCTTGTGAAAGCACAAAGGAAAGAATAAATGACTAAACAGGTATGTTCAGAAGAATCGGTGGGAGGTTTGTACCTAAGCACATAAGGCCACAGCCTCCTTTTTCAACATGTACAATCGTAGAATCAGAGAATGGTTTGGGTTGGAAGGGACCCCAAAGCTTTTCTCATCCCATCCCCTGCAGGGACACCTTCCACTAGAGCAGGTTGTTCCAAACCCCATCCAACCTGGCCTTGGACAATTCCACGGGTGGGGCTGCCTCAGCTTCTCTGGGCAACCTCTGCTAGGGCCTCGCCACCGTAACAGGGACGAATTTCTTCTGTATATAGGATTTCTTTAAGCTTTAAAGTCCTAAAGCAGAGGCCACCTCAGGCAGGCATTCACGGATGTAAAGGGTCCTTCTCAAAGGTAACTGTAAAACATGTTCAATGTTCATTAACCTTTCATATGCTGCTCACCAATTACAGAGTGCTTTGAAGAATTTTTAATGAACATAAATTTTAACCAAAAATACTGCAAAGCCATTATTAATACTGTACGTAGGCACAGGGTACCAGACTTGTAAAGCTGCCAGAAACCTAAACTCTTCTGATAAGATTTGCCACATTTTTTTCTTTAAATAAATACATTTTAAAAAAATCATCAAATGTCCCTGCTTTATTTCACCACGGCAACGAAATAAGCACAGTCTCAAGTCTGTGCTTCTGTTCCCTATTACATTAATTTCTCCCACCCTGTTTCTCCCTCAAAGCAGTGAACGTGCAGGCAAAGTAATCCTGCCATTGCTCCAACTCCATGGAGGATACAAACCTGCCTGCAGCCTCTGTCCCTCTGCTACTAGGTAGTCCCTGCTGCGCCCAGGCTCTTTATTCAGCGTTGTAACAGAAACACTTTCATTTTTTTCTCTTAAAAAGACACCTAACTTTTCACCAGATGGTATCAGCACTTCCAAGTGCCTGTAAACCAGACTCCCCAAGCCCAGCCCATTAGCAGCTGCTCTGTGAGTGGCAAAGGAATCCAGAAATTAATCGCCTACCTTACACCGCTTCTCACCTGGTCTTGGCTACTTCCTTTCCTCAGGCTCTGGCAAGAAACCCAGACATGAAGCAATTCCCCAACCACAATGACAGCCATGAAAACTATTTAAGCTGCTGACAGTTCAGCCCGTATCATTGGGCAGTCTGACTGAATTAGGATAGAGAATTTTAGGCACACATTAAAAAGTATCTCTAGTGTCTAAAGGTACTCTAAAAGCTGGATGCAATGGAGGAACTACTTCCTGAAACTTGTGGATGTGCTAAATCAATGACTGGTCACTGATTAAAGGCTGGAGCACTCACCTTGAGCATTAACACCTCAGCCGATCAGCATGTGCACATGAGTACGTATCGGTGCAAAGGATTGTCTTCTGCTTCAACCGACAAACTGCTGGATAGCTTTTAAAGGAAAAAAAAAAAAAAAAAACCAAAATAAATAAAATCTGTATTCCTCCAGACCCGGGGGAACAAACAAACCAGATCTTCCGGACCCAAGCCCCAAGCCCTGCCAGTAACAGACACAGCACTAAGGGATGCACAGCACGGCTGGGTGCTTAGGTTACCAACTTCTGAACTCAGGAAAGAAAGGAGGAAAAGGCAAACTTCTGGATTATTTAACAAATTAACTTCAGCTACGATCACTCTTGGTAACTTAATGGAACAGAGGAGCAAAGTCCTCTGCCCAGAGACAAGAAGTGACTGTGTATGGCTCAGCTCATGGCCACATAACACACTCTGACCTCAGTCTGCTGGAGCATCCTCCATATGGGGACAGCAGGGGCAACCTGGATGGCTGGACTCACCCTTGACTACCAGCAAAATGCTGAAACAGTCCTGACCTGGTGCTGTGCGAAAGGAAACACTGCCAGGAAGCATTGACAGGATCAGTTCTGAAAGCAAAGCGAGGTCCTGGCCTCATGCATTGCCCTGTTTTAACCACACAGGCAAACAGCTAAGAAATGTAACTATTTTCTGCTTAAAAGCCACAAATTCCTTGGAGAAAAGGAAAACTCAATCTGACAAAAAGAAACACTCAGGCAATGGTGATAATCTGGCACATACTGGATAACAAACATTGCCCAAAAGCTGCCAGAGAAAACGGAAATTAAAAGTCACAAGGCAGATGCAGAATAATATCTGTTGTGAAAATACATTATTCAGCCAGCACTGGTGGCGGAGACTTTTGGTGCAGTGCAATCTGCACACCCTGGTGACCACATATGCAGCAAGATGTGCTGCTTGGCATAGCCAAAGAGAGAGCAGCAGCCTTGCTTGGGAGGCATTTGGGAACCAGTGCCCTTACAGGTCAGAACTACTTGTTATGCCACTCTCACTGCATCGCAGCCTTCTGGAACCTGAGTAACACAGACCAGCCCTGCCACGGGGCATGCAAGAAATCATATGGGGACAAGCTGCAGACAAATGGGCCACTAGTCCTTGCCACATGCATCACCAATGGCACAGCATATGCTCCCGGTTACACTGTGGGTCACATTCTGGATGGAGATCTGCAGTCCTCCATCTGCCTTTGAAGAGACAGATGCACACGCTGTACAGCCAATCATCAACTATTGCCCAATTCCATCTTTACTGCACAAGGGCTTTAGCAGACCTGCATTAACTTCATACTGCCTGGACGTCTGCTCTCATGTGTTCAGAGGAGAAACAAGAGAAATGTCTCACTGCTTGTTCCAAGGCTTTCTTCTCTTCACCTAAACAAGGCTCATGAGTGATACAGAAGGAATGAGGGAAGTATTTTTTTCTTGGAGCCCAACAATCAACCGACAAGACAACAAGGAAGCCTCTAGGGGACTTCTGACCACTCAGGTCATTGATATATTATTATTTTAACAGTCATAAAATCACTTTTGTGATATTTCTCTCCTTGTTTCTTGCCATTCCCCGTTTGTCCATCCAGATACATCTACTCTCATGTATCAGGCTGCACAATCTGTAGTGCAGAGACCATGCCTTCACTGTGTTTATGCAGTGCTCATGCAAGAAGACTCTTGTCTAGCAATGAAGGAGGCTTAGGGATATCTGGTGTCCAGTAGCACAAGCAGCTGACAGTTCTGAGTTCTTCCTCAAGCAAAATTTCATCTGTTTTATGCAATAGCCACTCCAAGTACAACCGCATTTTGCAAAGCACTTTTCTGACAGATTTCAGCCAGGCTAAATGATGGCTCTTCCTCTTGTCAGAAGAAGTACCCTTGCTTTTTGCTTTGACTGTGGATCAGAAAAGCATCAAAGCACAAGGCTCTGCCTAATGACTTCAAACCAGAGGCCTCTGGAGCCACTCTCAAGAGCACGTTCCCTCTCTGGGTACCTGCCACAGCTTCCACCCTCTTCTTGGTGGATGGCCATTCTCAGCCAAAGCACAGCCATGGCCAGCCACTTTGGGATCATGCCAAAGCCACAACTGGGGGCACTGGGCAGAGCTGCCCACACAGCTGGCACAATCTGGCACATCACCGTACCCGTGTGCTACACAAGTTTTGCTGCCACTGCCGTGTAGCTCACTGGTAACAGAAGATTCACAACAGATAATGGTTTAAATCAAATAATGTGATCCGAGCCCTGCTCTACTAACACCATTATCTCTTTACCTTTCCATTGCTTGCAATAATCAGGTAGCGGCAAGTTAATGAATTTCACAGCACGCGTCACATAGCACCTTGTTACATAGCTGTTTCTTCTGCATCTGCAACAAAATGAAGGGTAAGACTGTGAAATTACTGACAGAAGGCAAGTAACAGTGTCTACTGACCACGGGAGAAAAGATGCCTCCAAGAGACTCATTCCATCATTCCCCTCTCTTTGGCAAATTACAAGAAATTAGCCCTTTTTATTTCTGGAAGAAATACACCACAGAGCAGTTGTGCCACCAGTGCACTGTCACCACGCTGCACCCGTGGGCAGCTGATTCTGCACTGGAAACCAGAGAGCAGGAGAGCAGAAGCCTGGGGATGGGGGCTTGGTGGTACGCCAGAGAAGGCAGCTCCATACCTTTCACAATTCTTTCCCTTCTCAGTGCACCTGTGGCAGAGAAGGCCAAAGCTAAGACATTTTATATACATTTTTTTGATCACCCTGTTAGCTTAAGCGGAAACTTAAGTCTTCCCAGAACAATAAAATTATATAGCATGCAGAGAGAAACGGGCAAGCACCAGAAGCCCAGGGATCACTCCCAAGGGAAAACTAAATTCAGTTAGGGATGAAAAGAGCCAGAAGGTAACATGAGGGAAGGTAACAGGACCTCGCAGCCAGCAAGAGGATGGGAGAAGAAGCTGTGCTATCAGCAAGTACCAGTGCTGCAAATGCAGGGAGCGCCATGCAGCCCCGTCTCTGCCAGGAAAGGCTCATGGAACAGAAGAATGAGCACACGGGCTGCCTCTCAATCTCCTGGCAGGAAGCTTCTCTACTCCCCTTGTGCCTGGACACAAAGCTTTGGGCAGTAAAGAAGGGAGAGGCATGGTGGCACCCGTTCAGGGACGAGCCAAGCTATGGCACACCCTGCCCTGGTTCAGTGCTGGGAACCGACGGTGATCTGGCTACAAAAACCACAGGAAAGATCGTGTTTGACCCCGTGCAGCTTTTCTCTTAGAAATCACTTTAGACACTCTTCTTGTGACTAGCGCTCAGCGAATCCTACCAGGACACAATGGGACGTGCTGCAGCAGCAACCCTGACCATGGCATGGCTGTCCCTGCTACCTGCACGGACACAGCTCGGCCACAGAGAGAAAATCCTTTGTGCCAGGAATGTTTACCAGTGCCAGGTGCTGGTAAGCACTGCTCAGGGTGCTGCTGGCACCTGGGATGGCTCAAAGCTCCATGGTTTGTGGCAACAGCCAAAAAGCACGTGCCACCTCCTGAGGAGCTCCACCTGCAGTATCCTGGGCTATTCAAAACCCACTATTCCCTTGTGCCTTTGTCTACCTGGAGTCATTCAGGGAAATGAAAATACACTAACTGAATTAAGAAATCTGTTAAGAGACATTTGTCTTAGGCCTCTGATGGAGAATTGAAGCACCATCAATTGCCTTCCTTCCTGCTCCTTTAATTTGCAGAATGAGTGTCCATACAGACTTCTAATGAGGTTTAGTTGTTCTTCCTGAAAAGGTAGCTTAGTTTAACTTTCTTCTATTCCTCATCTAGACAACTTATGAATTACAGTATTAAAGCACCCTGACTCAAAGGATTCTTGCACTGTGGGAACACTTCCTGCTCAGAGTTTTTCAACAGTTAAAATCTCTGTGCTATCTTTTATGCCAGATTTAGTCAACTAGCCCAAATGGGTCCACAAAAGACATCTGTATGGATGAATGCAATTAAAATCTTCTCCTTCTCCTACTTTCACTCCATTGCTGGAAATGACACAAAACATAAGAAAAAACCCAGTACCTGTTCCATTTTCAGACTGAAGCAACAGCATATTCCTGGCTGCTAATGCAGCAGGGGCAACAGCACTGCAGGGAACTGTTTGGATAATCACATCTTCATTTAAAGAGAACCCAACTTCTTGATCTAAGCCATCACTGCCCTCCATCAGAACAGCCAGCATATCCACGAAATCTAATAAGTGAAGGGAAAAACGTAAGCAGAGGATCCAGACTAACTGGGAAAACAACAGAGGTAGAATGCAACATTCCAGGAACACAAGGTATCTTTCTAGATTCCCCCCCCAAAAAAACCCAAAACAAAACAAAACCGAAGATAAAACCAACCAACCAAACAACAACAAAAAAACACCAACAAAAAAAAAACCCTTAAATTAGTAACAACAAGATAAATGTTTCTACCTCAATAAACCCATAACGCCTCGAACCATTCCAGGGAGGGCGGCAGGAGGGGCGGGCAGAGCCAGGGCCCCGCTCCGCCGCCCCGGCGGCATTTTCCGGCACGCGGCCGCTCCCGGCGTCTGGAGAGGGGCGCGGGGCCGGGAAAGGCGGCGCAGCCCTGCTCCGATGCCGCTCGGCCGCGGCCCGGGAGCGCTGCGACCGCGCCTCCGCCGCCCGCCGGCACCGGCCCCGGCCGCCCTCGGCCCGCGGAGCCGCCTCCAGCCCTCCCCTCACTCACAGACACCGCCCCGCTCGCCGCTCGCTCCCGCCCCTCGCCCCTCCCGCCGCTTCGGCCGGGCTCCGGCTGGGGGGCTGCAGTACCGCCCTGTGCCCACAAGGCGGCAGCACTTGTCCAGGGGGTCCGCGACACGATGGCGGCCCGTGGGGACCTTGACGGAGAGAGGCGTTTTTCGCCCATGCCTGTCGGCTCCCGCCAAAAACCCGCACGCTCGCGGTGCTGCTGACCCCACAGCCCGTGTGCACGACACCAGAACCGCCGCAGAAAATCCCGTCGGGGGGCGCCGGCGTTGCGGGCAATTCAGGCAGTGTAAAAAACAGACACGGGTCCTCGAATTTCAACGTCCTCGTTTTCGCGCCCTCTCGAGAAGGTCAAGCGAGGCCGCGCCACGCCACTCCCAAGATGGCGGCCGCGGGCGGCGGGCTGCAGTACCGCTCTCTGCCCACACGGCGGCAGCACCGCGCCGTCCCCGCCGGCACGGCCTCGGCAGCGAACGCCCCAAAGCGTCCGCGCGGGAAAGAACGGAACAAAAAGCCTGCCTGCGACCCGACAGGAACCGAAAGAAAAAAGCTTTCCTCCTAAACTGCATTTCAACAAAGCTTGTTTTTATATTTTTCAGATTTATACTCACAGTCGGATTGGTAATGGATATTGATGGAAAATTGTATTTTTATCATTTCTTACATTTATTCCTATTCGATTTTATTACATTTTATTTTTTTATACATATCTTATTAGGTTGCTTATATATTTCAATAGTTAGATTTAGATTTCTAAAAGGTTTATATTGCTTAAAAAAAAACCCTGCCTCTATCCAAGTAAAAATCTTTTAAACAAAACCCTTTATTTAAACTCCATTTAAATGTATCTCTATTTTTCGCATTTATATTCAAATGTATATTTTAAATGTAGATTGAAGTATGATGCTATCTATAGTCTATCTCTTCCTAATACTCATTTTTATTTCTATTTTATATTTCTATATATACACCTGTAGACATTGATTATATATTTCCATATTTAGAATGATATCAAACTAAAATGTATATTCATATCTTTTCCATTAAAGCCCTGCCTCCAACCAAATAAAAACAAAAAAAGCCCTTTTTTTAAACTATTTTCGAATATTTTTATATTTTTTTCATCATTATAGTCACATTTGAACTTCTACTTTATATAGATGTATTTATAAATATATTTTATATATATATAAAATAAGATAGCGAGATAGATAAATTATTTTTTAAATTCTATTTCGTACACACTGCTAATACTTATATTTACTTACCTTTGAATTTTCATATAGATCTTAACGTATTTAGGATATATTTCTATACAAAGACTTCTAATTTTATTTTATTTCTAGTCATAATTTTAATAATAAAACCCCTACCTACTACCAAATCGAAAATAAAAATCCCCTTTATTCTAAATTATATTTAAATATTTCTATACTTCTATTTTTGATTTTTACAAGTACTCATCTATTCTATCACAACATATTGAGGTACTATATTTCGATATACAGTATTTATGACATGAAATGCGTTATAATAAGACACATACAGTAAAATACGCATTAGGTACTGTATTGATTCCTATTGTTTTGTAATATTCATATATCCACATGTATTAATTATACATTTCTGTATGGACATTTATGTTTATAATCGATATTTATATGCATATAAACATATAAAATACTCCATATCAAACAAGGTTATACCTAACTGTAATGGACAGCATTATTTATGTTACATGTTTAATATATATGTCTTCCATTTACATTTAAAATTGAAGTTTCATATTCCCATTATCATGTTTATGCATGTGTTCTATTTCATCAGAGTTATAGTTAAAACACTGCAGTTGTAATCGAATTCCTAAAAATAAAATGCCAAAACAAACAGCATCAAATTCTCACCAATACCGTCCAAAAAATTCAGAAAGGCTCCACCAGCCAAACAACTACCAGCAAAAAAAAACCCGCACTACACTCCTTTCACTAGCAGCTCTTATCACGTCACAAAAACGAAACAAACATTTTAAAAACCCTATAGACACCCACACAGCAAATCACAAAAACCACTCTAAAGGAAAAAAAAAAAAGCCAACTAACTTACCATACTCCAAACCATACAAGAGACTCCCAACGATTCTAAAAAAAATAACAACCAAAACTCTACCACTACGTTAACTCATAAAGAGAACCCAATGCTCTATAAAATTAACTAAAAAAACCCACCAAATAATTACAGATATAAAAATATGGGAACCACGAAGAAACAAAAAATTCACCCCCCAAATAAAATAAACACCTAAAGAGATCCACCATGGAAATACCCATGTTCCCAAAAATAAAACCAATAAAAACAACAACCAAACACATCAAACAACAACAAAAAAAATTAAATTAACAACAACAAAATAAGTATTCCTAACTCAAGAAACAAAAATTGCCTCAAACCATCAAAACACAAATACCACCTAGAAAGAAACACGTCGCCAAAAGAGAAATGTAACCACAAACAATATCTCCCAAGTTCTCTGCAACAATGAAACATAGACGGCAATCAAATAAGCCAAACGAATGAAACCCCTATAGTGTAATAAACAAGAATGCATTCATCAATATTAAAAAAAACCTCACCGATTAACTCCAGGGCACTCCCTCAAGCCCAGCAAAACAAATACTACGCCCTCGCGCTAATAAAAGCCTCCACAACCGAATTGAAAAACGACCATCTACCCCATGCTCCGACCCATAAAAACCAGTGTAAACCTTTAGAAACGCATCCTTAAAAAACCTAAGAACCGATCAAAAATAAATCCAACAACAACACTCAACCCAAAAACAAAAACCGTGCCACGAGCACCCGAAGCAAGAACCGTAACAACCAAGAAGCGCCCGGGGCCCTGCTCCTACAGCGACGCCGATCAAAAGCCACCGATCCCAGGAGCTCCTCAGGAGCGCCTCAAAAGCAGCGCAGCGAGGGAGGCTGGAAGATGCGGAGCCGCGCTCCCGGCCCCGGGCGCAGCGCGGCTCCGGCAGGAAAGCGGCTCCTCCGGCAGGCAGAGGCGGCGCCGCGCCGGCAGACCCCCGCCCGCTGCCCCCGGCCCGGCGGGGCCGGCACCGGGCCCGGGGGGCCCCGGCGGCGCCCGAGCCCCGCGCCCGGAGCGGACGGAGCGGCGGCACCGGCCGGCACCGGCCCCGCCCGCGCCGCCTCCCCCGCCCGCCGGCCCGGCCAAAGCTCCGCTCGGCTCCGCACGGCTCGCACCGGCGCGGCTCCGGCGGGCCCGCGGCAGCCCAGCCGCGCCCAGCTCCCCTTCCGCCCCGGCCAGCCCCGGCACTGCCGGCAGGGCTCCGCGCCGGACCCTTCGCTGCCGGGCCGGGGGCAGAAGAAGCGCCCCGAATGCAGCGGCACAGCCCGATCCCCGCCCTGCCAGCGCTGCCACGGCTGCAGCTCCCTTCCTCTGCAGCCCCGACTCTGACGCCACGCTCCGGCGCTCACCTCACCCCAACGAGGGCACAGAAACGTAGGCTTCCCTTCAATCGCGTCCTCTAGAAGAGAAGAAAAGAAGCGCCTTGCCTCAAACGATGGCAAAAGGGGGCTTTTTACCTCAGTCCAAACCCCTTAAAAGGGGGGACAACAGGACTGCCCCCTCCAATTCAACCTCAGGATGACGAAATTTCAAAGGGAAAGGGGAAAAGTCCCCGTTATAAAAGCGCACCGGCTCACCTGCCCGGCTGCTGCTTCTCGGCACAAAGGTTTGTCCCTCAGCTCCTCCTTTGAGCAATGCTTCACGTGCCCAAGTGTGTATCCAGGGGATTCCCCGGACCCTGTCCGAAGCGCCCACCGTCCTTCCAGGAGACAGCCCCGGGAGCCCCCCAAAAACTCCTCTCCTCCAGCAGCTCCGTGCAAAAGCCAGCAAAGACAAACCCTCGCCCTAAAATAACCTCCCCCCGGCAGGAGCCGCCCCTCCTCCTCATCCTCACAGCTCACACCTGGGGCTGCTCTGAGCCCTCATCATCCTCACATCAGCTCACACCTGCCGCTCTTGCCACCCTCCAACAGCGTCTCTCCATCTCCAGCACACAGCCCACTTCTCACAGACACTGATCCATTGGAAATCTGCTACGGGTGTTGTCTTTTCTTAATCCATCTGGGTACACGATTAAAGCACGTACATGCATTGATGGTCATTGAGAGAAAGCTTTCCCCTGGAGAAAACAGTCCTTTTGCTGGCACACTTTGATACACCTTCGCAAAAAGCAGAATCAGCACCAATTCCTAAGACCCCTGCCGAGGAACTCAGCCCTCCTTGGGACACCCAAAGCAGCAGACCTCGAAAAAGGAGGGGAAAAGTCAAGCTTGGAGGGGAAAAAGAGGATAGAAGTACAGCAGCCTTTAAAAATGCCTGCACGGAGCAATAGTGGGAACCAGTCACATTTCTTCCTTCCTTGCTTTCTGTGATGACATAAATAGGAAGTAAGAACACGTTAAACAAAAGGCAGAGCTAGGATTTGACAGGTCTTTATTTTGGCAGGCTGCATGGCAAACGCCTCTTCCAGGACTGCGACACGTTTTGGGGAATAGCTGAGAACGGAGGCAAAAGGTGCCGGGAGCCCTTTCTGTTCCCTTCAGCCCCTTGCTCCGCTGGTTTCAGGGCACTCGCTTGGTTCGTTCCTAGAGAAAAACGCTAGGGCATGATTTTCAAAACTACTGCCCGTCCCCAGTCAGAGTTTCCTACATTCGTGGGTACAAATGAGTGGATAGAGAGAGGGCTTCTTTCCAAATGAGTTTAGCCATAGATTCCTGTTTTTTACCAATAGCTATAAAAACGAAACACTTGCCAGGTTTTGGTATTCTACACACACCCCTCCCTGGGAATTTTGGGGCAGCTTTGGGTCCCTCTGCGGGACGGCACCCAGCGTGACTCCCTCCCCTCATTCGCCACCCACCCGCTCTTTTCTTTTTAGTGGTTTTTGTGATTTGCTGTGTGGGTTTCTATCTGTCTTTTTAAAAATATTTGTTTCGTTTTTGTGACGTGATAAGAGCTGCTAGTAAAAGGAGTGTAGTGCGGGTTTTTTTGCTGGTAGTTGGCTGGCTGGTGGAGCCTTTCTGAATTTGTTGGACGGTATCGGTGGGAATTTGATGCTGTTTGTTTTGGCATTTTATTTTTAGGAATTAGATTATAACTGCAGTGTTTTAACTAGAACTCTAATGAAACAAAACAAATGCATAAACATGAAAATGGGAATATAAAACTTCAATTTTAAATATAAACGGCAAACATATAAATTAAACATGTAACATAAATAATGCTATCCATTACTATTAGGTATTATATTGTTTGCTGTAGAGTATTTTATATGTTTATATAATATAAATATCCATCTAGAAATGTATAATTAATATGTGTGGATATATGAATACTACAAAACAATAGGAATCAATACAGTACGTAATGCGTATTTTACTGTATGTGTCTTATTATAACACATTACGTGTCATAAATATTATATATCGAAATATAGTACCTCAATATGTTGTGATAGATAAGTACTTGTAAAAATCAAAAATAGAAATATAGAAATAATTAAATATAGTTTAGAATAAAGGGGATTTTTATTTTCTATTTGGTAGTAGGTAGGGGTTTTATTATAAAAATTATACTATACAAAGCAGTTAAAAGTAAGTTGTACCATATCGAAATACTTGTGCTGCAAAAAGCTGATCTATGAATGTGAACGTCAATATTATTGTCCCCTCTATAGCATCCGACGACTGTGTGGGGAGAAAGAGGGTGAGCAGCGGGCTCGCAACAGGCGGAGGGCGGGTAGGGGGCCGCGGGCACTTCACTGTTTTTGCGCGCCCTCCCCACTCCCCGCCACCGAGCCGCCTCCCCGCCGCGTCGCCGCCGCTCCCCGATCCGAGCTGCTAGCGCGGAGTCCGCCTTTGCCGCCCGGAACCAATGCCGGGCTGCGCCTCTCCCCTGCCCCGAGTGCCGACGGGCGGCTGCAGTTCGGGCTCTGCGGGGCCCTTTTCGCCGGGAGCCGGGCACGAGCACGGGCCGAGAAGGGGACAGGGGGTCTCCGAGCGGGACCCGGGGCGCCCGCGGGCCCTTCGAGCAGCGCGGGCTCCGCCCCATGCTGCCACGGGCCCGGCCGCGCAGCTCCCGAGCCCCGCCAATCCCGGCCCGCCTTTCTCCGCCCTGTCCAATCCCGGCCGCCCTTCCAATCCGGGCGCGGTTCCTGCGATTTCGGCCCGCTCAGTCGCGGCCCGACTCCTCAGCCTGGCCCCGCTCCCCCGTGCGCTTGAGGCGCCGCTCCCGGCGCCGCTTTGGGAGCCGGCGGAGCGCTATCCCTGCTGCCGCAACCTCGGCAGGCGCTGGGGCCGGGAAGGGCGGGCGGGAGCTCCCCGTCAGGCGCCGGCCGGGATTTCTCCCAGGGAAACGGGCTGACGGCGGGGAGCGGGCGGACCCGGCCCCTGCAATGGCGGCGGCGGGAGCGGCGCGTGAGGGGAGCGCGGGGTGGTCGCGAGCCGAGCGCGGCGGGAATGGGCGGGCTCGGATTGGTGGGGCCGGCGCTGCCTCGGGTTGTGATTGGCTGGCTGGCCCGGCTCTGAGGCATAAGTAGCGTGCGTGGGGGAGGCGGGGGCGTCAGTTCGGCGGCGGGGCTGGAGGCGACGGGAGCTGCGGAAGCGCGTTCCGAGGAGGAGCGCCGCTGCGCCGGGACGGGTCCCCCGCGGCTGCCGATCCGAGGAGCGCTGGTGAGCACGCACGCGACTCCCGCGTCTGCCTGCGGCGGCGTCCGGGGGCCGGCGGTGTCCAGTTGTTTGCGCCGCGCCCTGCCCGGCTCGGGCGGCCAGAGGCTGGTGCGGGGCCTGGCGTGGCGCAGGGGGGACCGGCTGCTGTCACTGGGGAGTAGCCCTTTCGCGCTCTCTGGATTTAAAGTAACATTGAGAATACTGGGAATAAAGCCGGTTGTTTGCTTTCTTACTATTTGATTTTGATTTTACTTAATAATTTTATCTATATTGCATTACTTCATTGTTTTGTTCGTTTTATTAAGTTTAATTTGTTTCTGTTTGTTTTGTTTTTCCGATTTTGATTTAGTAAGGGTTGTGCGGCTGGGGCTGAATCACGGGTTGTGAGGTCACCGGAGACATAAAGGCTCAGGGTGTGGAATAAGGACTTTGGCACGAGTCAAGCCCAAAACAATGTGGAGCAGTGGAAATGCTGGGGCTGGAGTTGGATAAATGCCCTGGGAGAGGGGCATGGAGCCGCAGTGCAGGGCCTGCAGGAGATGCCTGGGGGTTCCCAGCTCCTGCCCCGTGGTACCAAGCAGAGGCTGAGGATGTGGGGGCTCGGAGGGTTCCAGGGCCCACGCAGCAGCACAAGGGCACCTATTGGGATGTGGGAGCAGGGGCCCGGTGGCTATTCCCAGCCCCTGCGGCTGCCTGGGGAAGGTGAGGGGGCCTTTGGGGAGGTGCTCGGCTGAAACCCAGGCTGTGGGGGAAGGTAGATGTTTGGCTTCAGGGCTCAGGGGTCCCTAAAGTTGGGATCCCATTAGGGTGGGTGGGATAGCTGCAAGAGGCATTGACATTATGACAGCAACTGATTTCTGCCCTTATCAACAGCTCCAAGCAGCAGTGAGAAGCAGGAGCAGCTTTTAGATGCAGGCAGTAGGAAGCTGAGGAGCTGGAGCTGAGGCAGCAGAGCCGGAGGACACAGAAATGTGGTAGGGTTCGGGGTAAAACCCCTGTGCAGCTGGGATAGGGAATATGGAGCTGGGAAGGGAATTGCATGGCTGGAGCTGAAATTGCTTCAAGGGCTCTGATAGAGAGTGTAGAGCAGTTACTGGGGGAGGGATGGTTAGGATGGGGCAGGAATATGGGCTCAAGAGCTGAACTGAAACCATACAGAGCTAAAGCAAAAGCAAAGATCCTGCCCTGAGAGCCAGAAGCAGTGTTACGTAGCACTGCTGGGAAGGTGTTGAGGAGGAAGTGAAACGGAAGAGATGGCAGTGAAATAAAGCTTGTGGGTGAAGAGCTGAAATCACTGGGGCTGGGAAAGGGGATTTGTAGGGCGGCTGCTGTAATCACTGCAGGGCTGCGAAAGGGGGCTGCACACTCCATAGGATCCGAAGGGCTGGCACAGGGACTGTGGGGTTCTTGCTGCCACATCCCTTTTATGCCTCTGACATGGATGCTGGGGCTGGGCTTGTGACTGAGACTGGATCAGGATGTTTGGTATATATATATTTTTTAATTGTGTAACCAGATGGATTAAGGAAATCGGACACCCGTAGCAGATTTCTGTTGGATCTGTGTCTGTGAGAACTGGGATGCGTGCTGGAGATGGAGAGACGCTGTTGGAGAGTGGCAACAGCAGCAGGTGTGAGCTGTGAGGATGTGGGGGACTCACAGCAGCCCCAGGTCTGAGCTGTGAGTATGATGAGGAGGGGGCGGCTCCTTCGGTGGCTGATTTAGGGGGTTTTCCTCACATCTCTTTTGCACGGAGCTGCTGGAGGAGAGGAGTTTTTGGGGGGCTCCCGTGGCTGTCTCCTGGAAGGACGGTGAGCGCTTCGGACAGGGTCCGGGGGATCACCTGGATCCCCACCTGGATACGTGGAGCATTGCTCAAAGGAGGGGCCGAGGGACAAACCTTTGTGCCGAGAAGCAGCAGCCGAGCAGGTGAGCCGGTGCGCCTTTGTAGCGGGGATTTTTCCCCTTTCCCTTTGAAATTTCGTCATCCTGAGGTTGAATTGGAGGGGGCAGTCCTGTTGTCCCCCCTTTTAAGGGGTTTGGACTGAGGTAAGAAGCCCCCTTTTGCCATCGTTTGAGGAAAGCCGCTTCTTTTCTTCTCTTCTAGAGGACGCGATTGAAGGGAAGCCTACATTTCTTTTCCCTTGTTGGGGTGAGGTGAGCGCCGGAGCGTGGCGCCAGAGTCGGGGCTTCAGAGGAAGGGAGCTGCAGCCGTGGCAGCGCTGGCAGGGCGGGGATCGGGCTGTGCCGCTGCATTCGGGGCGTTTCTTCTGCCCCCGGCCCGGCAGCGAAGGGTGCGGCGCGGAGCCCTGCCGGCAGTGCCGGGGCTGGCCGGGGCGGAAGGGGAGCTGGGCGCGGCTGGGCTGCCGCGGGCCCGCCGGAGCCGCGCCGGTGCGAGCCGTGCGGAGCCGAGCGGAGCTTTGGCCGGGCCGGCGGGCGGGGGAGGCGGCGCGGGCGGGGCCGGTGCCGGCCGGTGCCGCCGCTCCGTCCGCTCCGGGCGCGGGGCTCGGGCGCCGCCGGGGCCCCCCAGGCCCGGTGCCGGCCCCGCCGGGCCGGGGGCAGCGGGCGGGGGTCTGCCGGCGCGGCGCCGCCTCTGCCTGCCGGAGGAGCCGCTTTCCTGCCGGAGCCGCGCTGCGCCCGGGGCCGGGAGCGCGGCTCCGCATCTTCCAGCCTCCCTCGCTGCGCTGCTTTTGAGGCGCTCCTGAGGAATTTTTTGGGTCGTTTTCTTTTGTTCGTAGTTGGTGTATGAGAACGGTCACGGTGTACTTGTTGGTTGTTACGGTTCTTGGTTCAGGTGCTGTGACAAGGGTTTTATTGGATTGAGTTTGTTGTTGGATTTTTTTTTTTTTTTGTGCGATATGTTGGATGTTTGTTTTGTTTTGATTATTTTCATATTGTGAAAATGATTGTAGTTATCTTCTTAAAGGATATGTTTTTTTAAGGTTTTACACTGATTTTTATGGGTCGTAGCATGAAGTACAGGGTTGGTTTTTAATTAGGTTGTGGTGGCTTTTATTAGCATGAGTATGTAGTGTTAGTTTTGGTGGGCTTGAGGTAGTGTGCTGTAGTGAATTAGTGAGGTTTTTTTTTAATCTTGGTAATTGCATTTTTTTAAATTTTCCGATAGAGGTTTTATTCATTTGGTTTGTTTAATTGTTCTGGACGTTTTATTGTTACCGGTAATTTGGGACTTATTGTTTGTGGTTACATTTCTCTTTTGGTGACGT
This sequence comes from Lonchura striata, assembly GCF_050655825.1. NCBI lineage: Eukaryota > Metazoa > Chordata > Aves > Passeriformes > Estrildidae > Lonchura > Lonchura striata. The sequence goes on from NC_140703.1 coordinate 939,542, forward strand.
GTTTATTTCTTGTTGTGACGCGGCAGGCACTCCCCTCGCCGCGGCACCCCGAGCGGTGCCGTGCTGGGCTGCGAGAGGGAAGAGAATGGGCGGCCGCTCCCCCTGTGAAGCTCTGCTGTGGTATTTGTATTTTGATGGTTTGAGGCATTATGGGTTTATTGAGTTAGGAATAATTTTTTGTTGTTGTTACTGTATTTATTTGGGTTTTTGTTTCAGTTTGATGTATTTGTTGGTTGCTTTTTATTAGTGTTTTTTTTAGGAACTTGTGTATTTATACGGTGGATTTTTTTAGGTAGTTATTTATGTGGGTGCTTCTCTTTTTATTGTCTAGTGGTTTAGGTTTTTGTTAATCTCCTTTATTACTTTGATTTTTAAAGCTAACTTAGCAGAATACTGGTTACTCTTTGAGTTAGTGTAGAGGTACGGTTTTAATTTTTAGCAGCTTTCAGGGTCTGTTGTATGGTTTGAAGTTTAGTAAGTTGGTTGGACTTCTTTTTCTAGTGGGTTTTGTGATTTGTTTTGTGGGTTTCTCTAGGGCTGATTTTTATTTTTGTTTCATTTTTGTGATGTGTCTCACTGACAACTGTTAGTGAAAAGAGTGTAGTGTGGGGTTGTTTTTGCTGGTAGTTAGTTCTATGGTGGTGTATTTTTAGTCTCTGTTGTTTGTTTTTGGGTTTCTTTTGTTAAAGTTTTCATTTTGGGGTTAATTTTTAATTATTTTTAAGGTTTTAGGGCGATTGAGATTTTTTTATATGGATGTCCTGTATGATAACAGTTAATTTATTTGCTTTATGTGGCATTGATGGCAGGGTAGAGGACATTTTTGTATAGAATGTGTATTTTAATCATAGTACTAAAATAATACCATGGTAAGAGGGGCTGTGTTTTATTGTTTGTTTCTGAGGTGGTTTGGCATTTTCTTATAGGTTGGGGTTTTTTTTTTGTTGGCTTGTGGAGCCATTCTGGCTGTTTTTGATGAAATTGGTGGGACTTTGATGCTTTTTGATTTTGCTTTTTTTTTTTTTTTTTTTTTTTTTGTGGTGTAATAGTCTTTTAGAAGAATTTGGATGATTTTAAAAGTATTTTTGTTATACTTTTCATCTAATGTTGCTGGATTATTACAGATGTTTTGGAGCTTTATTTTTTTAAGTTTCATTTGGATGAATTTATGCTGGATGGTAGGACTGTGTTCTTATTTTTGGGGCAGTTGGTTGTAGGTGTATTGTATGTTTTTCAAGTGAAGGTAAATCGAGGTTTGTATTTGGTTGTTAGAGGAATAGAGAAAAATGTTTTGGTGATGTTAACAGTGGTGTGTTTTTTTGGGGTTTTTGATTTATAGTAAGTCTGGTACGGTAGTGTTTAATGGTGGAGTTCTTTAAGGTATGATAGTTTATAGTTAATTCTTATTGGTTTTAGATTTGTGTGTAAGTTAGAGGAGGTTATTGAAGGGTAAGCGGGTGTTTTAGATGAGTTTTAGTGTTTCAGTTGATAGAGCATTTTTTGGATGGGAGTTAGAGTATTTTGAGTTGTTTGGTGTCGCTGGTGATGTATTGTTGAGGTGGTAAGGAGTATTTGTTGGGTTTTTTTAAAGAAGGTTTATTGTAGATAGTTTTAGATAGTTGTGGTGGGTTGCTTGATTGTTTTATGTTTTTTAGCCTTTTTGTAGTTATTTGAAATATGTTAGAGTTTTTTGGGTTTATTGAAATACTTGATTTTGAGGAAGTTCCTATTTAGAATGTATGAATTTTTTTGGCTTAAAATAAAAAATTTATATTCTAGTTATAGTGAGGATTATTTTTTTTTTCTTTTCTTACTGCTATATTTTGTGATATTTGTGTTAGGTAGTAGTAGGGATAGCTTTACTTTTATACGTTGAAACGAGGGTAGTGCATACTGGTGTTCATAAAGGTTTAATATTTTTATGGTTCTGATGTGTTAGGTTAACGAATTTATAACGTTTACAAGACTTTTTTTTGTTTTTATTTCAATACAGGCAGGGTTTTCTTAGTTTTCAGGATTTGTTTGGCATAGATTTTAGAGGTGTAATTGAGGGGATAGGACAGGGTGTCTCTGTTAATCTATTTGGCAATTTGGATACTGGGTAAATAAAATTAATATTTTGGTAGAATTTTTGCATTTCATTAGTTTATTTATTTATGGATTTGTGTGCCTGCAGCTGTAGTGTCTCTGCTGCAACTCTCAGTATCCATTCATGTTTGTGTGTGTTAGGCAGTCCACTCGTGTACCAGCGAGACCCCCCCTGCAAGCGGCCGCAGAGCCGCTCCTTCGCTCTCCTGGGAATTCGGGGAGCGGCACGCGGCTCTACGACGAAGCCTTGATCTTTGTCACTTGAAGGTGGCACCAGGGAGCCTCAGGAGCGGCCGAGGAGTTGCTGTAAGTGGGGGAACTACTAGTGAGGGGGACCAGGGTCCACTCGAGTTTTGGGAACGCCACCTCACCTCGCCTGCTCTTCAGCCAGGCAGACCCTGCCAGGAGGGCGTGGGCGAAGCGTGCGGCCCGAGGAGCCCGGCGTTCTCAGGAGAATAATGGTGAGCAGCAGAATTGCTGGGTTGTGGCTGCTGTGCGGCTGAGATCGTGCAGTGATGTTTGGTGTTCTCGATTGTAGCTGAGCACGGGACCACAGCCCGGTGACCATAGGACATTCCCCGCAGGCGAGGCAGCCTCCATTGCCACGCGACGTGGATTCTCATCCCCAGATGCCAGAGAGATAAGTGGAGGGCTAAGGCCCACAGTGGGGGTGAAAGTGGGGTGCTGGGAGGGCCTTTCGAATGAGCTTTGGGAGTGGGGATGTGCAAGAAGCATCTCCTAAGGCCATCTAAAGGCAAAAAGTGTCTGTTTTGATCACAGTGCTGAGGTGCTCAGGGCAGAGCAGTTCTGGTGTGTGTCCTGTCACTTGTCTCTGGTGCACTCTGTGTTCTTTGGGTCTCTCGGTCCTTTATTCTCCTCAAAAGCTCTCTCTCCCTGTCCTGTGTCATGGGTGTCTGCACGTATCTGTCCCACAACTGCTCTGCCCTGCTGCATAGCCTGTAATAGCACAAGTCCTGGGGACTTGAAATTTGTAATGCAGGGTGTAGTTGGGCTCTGGATTATATGGGGAGATTGACATAACATGTTTGGTGCTGTTAAGTTGTCCTGCAGCCATTTGACACTAGTCCTAACTTCCTTTCAGGTGCTGACAACTCCAATCAGTGGCAGAGAGCCCCAGTCCTGGGTGAGGGTGTTGCCATGATCAGGTCAGTCATTGTTTGCATTTGCAGGAGCAGCCTAAATGGTGACCGTGTTACAGCAGTGTTCTTTGCCTTTATTTTTAGAAGGTCCAGGCAGATAGCAGCAGTCAAGGCCCATTGTGCTAGGTGAGCAGTGGACCAAAGCAGTTGTTTTTGCTCAGCTTTTAGTTTTTGGTGGAACTATAAGCATCCACTGTTGTTTGTGTGCTTTAGGGAATCCACTCAGAGTACTCATACCTCTGTCTCCACCTGGCTGATGGACCGGGTTTCATGCACGTGTGGTCTTGCCAGAAGCATTACAGGACCCTGTGACAGAGCCTTCCAATTTTGCATTTCAAGGTCCCCTCCTGGTAGCCCACAGGAATGGGCAAGGAGTTGCGGTGAGGCAGGGAAGAGGAGCGAGGGTACACTTAAGTTGCAGCAATGCCATGTCACCTTGTCTGCCCTTAACCTAGGTGTGCCTTGAGATGACTGTGTCAGAATCCAAGCGTGCCTGAGGTGTGTGGCCCAAGACTTCTTGGGAGATGGTGAGTAGAAGAATTGTCAGGTTCTGGCCCATGTGCTGTTAAGGTAGTGCACTGACATTTGGTTTTCTTTCTCTTGGCAGAGCAAGAGATAACAGCCTGGTGACAACTGGAACTTCCCAGACAGGCAGGAGGCCTCGTTCTGCACCTGATGGGGATTTGTATCCCCAGATATGTGCAAGATAAGTGGAGGGCTACCACCCACAGAGGGGATGGAAGAGAGGTGCTGGGTTGGGACTCCCCAGGAGGGGTTTTTGAGTCAGTTTTGGAGATGGGGATATCTAAGAAGTGTCTCCTAAGGCCACCTAAAGGGAAAGTGTCTGTTTTGATCAAAGTGCTGAGGTGCTCAGGGCAGAGCAGTTCTGGTGTGTGTCCCGCCACTTGTCTCTGGTGCACTCTGTGTTCTTTGGGTCTCTTGGTCCTTTCTTCTCCTCAAAAGCTCTCTCTCCCTGTCCTGTGTCACGGGTGTCTGCACGTATTTGTCCCACAACTGCTCTGTCTTCTACATAGCCTGTAATAGCACAAGTCCTGGGGACTTGAAATTTGTAATGCAGGGTGTAGTTGGGCTCTAGATTGTATCAGGAGATTGCCTTAATATGTTTTGTGATGCTAATTTGTCCTGCAGCCATTTGACACTAGTCCTAACTTCCTTTCAACTTGCTGACAACTCCAATCAGTGGCAGAGAGTCCCAGTCTTGTGTGAGGATTTTCCCATGATCAGGTCAGTCATTGTTTGCATTTGCAGGGGCAGCCTAAATGGTGACTGTGTTACAGCAGTGTTCTTTGCCTTTATTTTTAGGAGGTCCAGACAGGTAGCAGCAGTCAAGGCCAAGTGTGCCAGGTGAGCAGTGGACAGAAACAGTTGGTTTTGCTCAGGTCTCAATTTTTGGTGCAATTCTAAGCATTCATTCTTGATTGTGTGCTTTAGGGAATCAACTCGGAGTGTGCATACCTCCGTTACTAACTGGCTGATGGACCAGGTTTCATGCACTTTGGATCTCGCTGGAAGCATTACAGGACCCTGTGATGGAGCCTTCCAATCCTGCATTTCAAGGTCCCATCCTGGTAGCCCTGAGGAATGGCCAAGGTGTTGCGGTGAGTCGGGGAGGAATGAGATTCCACTGGTGTTTCAGCAATGCCATGTCACCTTGTCTGCCCTTAACCCAGGTGTCCCCTGCGATGACGGTGTCAGAATCCAAGCACGCCCAAAGCGTGAGGGCCAAGAACCCGGGCATTCTGAGGAGGATGGTGAGTAGCAGATTTACCAGGTTTTGGCCGATGTGCTGTTCAGATTGTGCACTGATGTTTAGTTTTCTTTCCCTTGGCAGACCAAGAGGTGACAGCTGGAACTTACCAGACAGGGAGATGGCGTTCTTCTGCACCCAACAGGGATTTGCATCCCCAGATATGTGCAAGATAAGTGGAGGGTTATGACCCACAGAGAGGCGTGATAAGCGAGGTGCCAGGTTGGGACTCCCCAGGAGGGGTTTTTCAGTCAGTTTGGAATTGGGGATGTCCAAGAAGTGTCTCCTTAGACCATCTAAAGGTGAAAAGTGTCTGTTTTGACCTTAGTGCTGAGGCATGCAGGGCAGAGCAGTTCTGATGTGTGTCCTGTCACATGTCTCTGGTGTCCTCTGTGTTGTTTGGGTCTCTCGGTCCTTGCAGATATTCTTCTCATCAAGAGCTCTCTCTCCCTGTCCTGTCCCCTGGTTTGTCACATCCTGTCCTGTGTCACGGGTGTCTGCACATATTTTTCCCACAGCTGCTCTGCCCTGCTGCACAGCCTGTAATAGCACAAGTCCTGGGGACTTGGAATTTGTAATTTGCAGGGTGTAGTTGGGCTCTAGATTGTATCAGGAGATTGACATAACATGTTTGGTGCTGTTAAGTTGTCCTGCAGCCATTTGACACTAGTCCTAACTTCCTTTCAGATGCAGACAGTTCAGATCAGTGGCAGAGAGCCCCAGTCCTGGGTGAGGGTGTTGCCATGATCAGGTCAGTCATTGTTTGCACTTGCAGGAGCAGCCTAAATGGTGACCGTGTTACAGCAGTGTTCTTTGCCTTTATTTTTAGAAGGTCCAGGCAGATAGCAGCAGTCAAGGCCCATTGTGCTAGGTGAGCAGTGGACCAAAGCAGTTGTTTTTGCTCAGCTTTTAGTTTTTGGTGGAACTATAAGCATCCACTGTTGTTTGTGTGCTTTAGGGAATCCACTCAGAGTACTCATACCTCTGTCTCCACCTGGCTGATGGACCGGGTTTCATGCACGTGTGGTCTTGCCAGAAGCATTACAGGACCCTGTGACAGAGCCTTCCAATTTTGCATTTCAAGGTCCCCTCCTGGTAACCCACAGGAATGGCCAAGGAGTTGCGGTGAGGCAGGGAAGAGGAGCGAGGGTACCCTCAAGTTGCAGCAGTGCCATGTCACCTTGTCTGCCCTTAACCTAGGTGTGCCTTGAGATGACTGTGTCAGAATCCAAGCGTGCCTGAGGTGTGTGGCCCGATACTTCTTGGGAGACGGTGAGTAGCAGAATTGTCAGGTTCTGGCCCATGTGCTGTTAAGGTAGTGCACTGACATTTGGTTTTCTTTCTCTTGGCAGAGCAAGAGATAACAGCCTGGTGACAACTGGAACTTCCCAGACAGGCAGGAGGCCTCGTTCTGCACCTGATGGGGATTTGCATCCCCAGATATGTGCAAGATAAGTGGAGGGCTACCACCCACAGAGGGGATGGAAGAGAGGTGCCGGGTTGGGACTCCCCAGGAGGGGTTTTTGAGTCAGTTTTGGAGATGGGGATGTCCAAGAAGTGTCTCCTAAGGCCACCTAAAGGGAAAGTGTCTGTTTTGATCACAGTGCTGAGGTGCTCAGGGCAGAGCAGTTCTGGTGTGTGTCCTGTCACTTGTCTCTGGTGCACTCTGTGTTCTTTGGGTCTCTCGGTCCTTTCTTCTCCTCAAAAGCTCTCTCTCCCTGTCCTGTGTCACGGGTGTCTGCACGTATTTGTCCCACAACTGCTCTGCCCTGCTGCATAGCCTGTAATAGCACAAGTCCTGGGGACTTGACATTTGTTATGCAGGGTGTAGTTGGGCTCTGGATTATATGGGGAGATTGACATAATATGTTTGGTGCTGTTAAGTTGTCCTGCAGCCTTTTGACACTAGTCCTAACTTCCTTTCAGGTGCTGACAACTCCAATCAGTGGCAGAGAGCCCCAGTCCTGGGTGAGGGTTTTCCCATGATCAGGTCAGTCATTGTTTGCATTTGCAGGGGCAGCTTAAAGGGTGACCGTGTTACAGCAGTGTTCTTTGCCTTTATTTTTAGGAGCTCCAGGCAGTTAGCAGCAGTCAAGGCCAAGTGTGCCAGGTGAGCAGTGGACAAAAGCAGTTGTTCTTGCTCAGGTTTCAGGTTTTGGTGCAATTGTAAGCATCCATTGTTGTTTGTGTGCTTTAGGGAATCCACTCAGCGTATGCCAAGCCCTTGTCACCAACAGCTGATGGCCTGGATTTTCTGTGCTTGTGAGCTCTTGGGAAGTATTGCAGGACTCTGTGATGAAGCCTTGAAATTTTGTATTTCAAGATTGCATCAGGGTTGCCTTTGGCAATGGCTGAGAAGTTGCGGTGAGTCGCTGAGGTAGGGAGGGGGAGCCAAGGTCCACTCGTGTTTCAGCAATGCCGAGTCACTTTGTCTCTTCTTAACCCAGGCAGACCCTGCGATGACGGTGGCAGCCTCCGAGCCTGGCCAAAGTGTGTGACCCGAGCATTCTCTGGAGAATGGTGAGTAGCAGGATTGCTGGGTTTTGTCCATTGTGCAGCTAAGATCATGCAGTGATGTTTGGTGTTCTCGATTGTAGCTGAGCACGGGACCACAGCCCGGTGACCATAGGACATTCCCCGCAGGCGAGGCAGCCTCCATTGGCACGCGACATGGATTCTCATCCCCAGATGCCAGAGAGATAAGTGGAGGGCTAAGGCCCACAGATGGGGTGAAAGCGGGGTGATGGGAGGGCCTTTAGGATCAGCTTTGGGGGTGGGGATGTGCAAGAAGTGTCTCCTTAGGCCAGCTAAAGGGAAAGTGTCTGTTTTGATCACAGTGCTGAGGTGCTCAGGGCAGAGCAGTTCTGGTGTGTGTCCTGTCACTTGTCTCTGGTGCACTGTGTGTTCTTTGGGTCTCTCGGTCCTTTCTTCTCCTCAAAAGCTCTCTCTCCCTGTCCTGTGTCACGGGTGTCTGCACGTATTTGTTCCACAACTGCTCTGCCCTGCTGCATAGCCTGTAATAGCACAAGTCCTGGGGACTTGAAATTTGTAATGCAGGGTGTAGTTGGGCTCTAGATTGTATCAGGAGATTGACGTAACATGTTTGGTGATGCTTAGTTGTCCTCCTTCTGCCAGGCCCTGAAGGACTCCCCCTTCCCCCCCAGATCTTCATTGGGAAATCCCCCTGACCCCTGCGACCCCCCAAAACGATCCCCCAGGGATCCACCTTGAACTCTCTGGGACCCCCTGAATAGTCCCCAGGGATCCCTGAGAATCCCCAGTGGCCCCCAGGACACCCTGGGCCGCCTCCCCAGACCCGCTGGGGCCCCTCCCGGTGTGACAATTGAGAGACCCCCTCAAGCACTCCATGCCCCCCTTCCGGAATCCATCTGGGACCTCCAACCCCCAGAGTGGCACCCCTGGGACCCCCACATCCCTTCCCGCCCTCCCCGAGAACCCTCAGAGCCTTCCCATAGTGGCAATAAAGGCTCAAAGCAGTTACAGAACCACTTCTACTGTGTCCAGTACCTGCACTGGGAACACTGGGAGGGACACTGGGAAAATCAGGAGGGAGCGGGAACATTGGGTAGCACACTGGGAGGGAACTGGGGCAGCTGGGAGGACTCGGGGACTCCTGGAAGCGATCTGCCATGGAAAAGGAGACAAAGGGAGCTGATGTCATCCCAGAGCCACAGGATATTCCATACTGAGACCCCGGGGCCACCCAGGACCACGGCAAGGGCAGCCAGGCCAAGAGCCAGGGGCAGCTTTGGTGTGGGAGGCATCTGGCATCCCATTCGGAATTTCAGGAGGCCCAGTGGTGGGCACAGGGCCATGAGCACAAACAGCGGTCCTTTTACCTGGGAAAGAAAACTCGCCAGTCCAGGTTCCTGATGTCAGTTTGTAGGGCTCCCTTGGGACTCTCAGGGCAGCACAAGTTTGAGGCGGGGACAGCTTTGGTCTGGGATACGTTCTTTGATATTTGGATTTTGTGAAGTCAGGGGCCAGCTGAGGGCCAGGGGCACCTGGGCACATACTCTGGCCCTTTTCCATGGGAAAGAAAACTCACCAGTCCTGGTTCCTGATGTCAATTTGCAAGTTGTACTTGGGATCTTCAAGGCAACTCCTCATCGACATGAGGGCAGCTTGGGTCCACAACACCTCCTTCTTCATTCAGATTTTCAGGGGGTGGCCCTTCTTTTGGGGCCCCTGGCTCTTGGACTCTGTTGCTGGCCCTATTCTCTGTGAAACATGGCTCACCCTCTACACTTCCTGATGTTGGTTTCGAGGAGGTGCTTGTCTCTTCCAGGGCAGGCAGAACTCTTGCTGGCAGCAGTTTTGCTCCAGGATTAATCCTGTGCCATTCAGAACGAAAAGATGTTGAAAGTCACTTGGGGCCACAGACCTCGTGACCTGACCTCTGCCCTTTTTCCCTGTAAAACCAACCTCACCCTCCCTGTGTGTTGATGTCTGTTCACTCAAGGCGTGCTGCTCTCCAAGGGCTGCGGGAGTTTCTGGTGTCGGCAGGTGTGGTCTGTGAGAAATCATTCGCTGTTTGCAATTTTGGAAGCGCAATTCCTGTTTGGCCAGGGGAAAGACTGTTAATTATCTTTGAAATGAAAATCTGGCACCCCATTGTTTAAGGGTCTGGCAAGGGGCTGTGTAGGGGAGGGAACACCCCACAGGACCTTTCTTCACCTCATCCCTCACTCCTAGGTGTAGCAGCTCCCTGCGTGAGCAGCTGCTTTCAGTGCAGCTACCTGGGCACACCTGCCAGGAGCTATGGTCGGAACATCCAGCAGGGACCAGGGAGCAGCCGGACCCACCCAGGCACGGAGCATCCCTTGGAGAAAATGCCAAGGGAAGAGCCCTCTTGCCAAGGGGCAGCACCTGAGCAGGCCGGGCAGCATGTGGGGTTCCACGGGAGAGCTTTCAACTTTCCCCTTTTATTATGTCAGTCCTCCCCTAGAACCCCCAGACCTTCCACAGCACTCCCAGAAAAAAGAGGGGTTATGGAGAGAAAAGGGGTTTCAAGTATGGGAAAAAGCTTCCTTTTCCGTCATTTCTTGCGTTCAAATAATGAGGAAACGCACTTCCCCTGCAATTTTAATGGTCTCATTTGAAAGAGTCCCTGCCTTTTCTATGCTGTTAGGGGTGCTAATTGACAGGGAATCCCCATATTCCATTTTTTTCCAGTTTAAATAGAGGGGGAAAACCTTGACAGTGTCGTTTATGGGTTTGAATTAAGAGTAACCATTTTTGTTGTCCTAAGGCTTAAATTGAGGGGGAAGCCCAGCTATCTCTCTTTCTTAAGGGTTTGGATTGAGGGGAAAATCCCTCTGTCTTCATCACTGGAGAGATTTAAAGTGAGGAAAGCCTCTCTTTTCCCAGTATTCAAGGGATTAAATGAAAGGGCAGAAGCCATTTATTTGCCACGGTATCCATTTCAGTGGAGGTAAATTCCCCATTTCCTCATTTTAAGGGATTCACTTGAAGGAGGCTCTTTTAAAATGATTTTTCAGCATTTAAAACTACCTTTCAGGGCACTTCTTTCTGTGCCCTAGGACTAAGTACCTCAGAGAAAGGCAAGCCTAGCACATACTTAACCTTTATGCTGCCCAGGAGCCTATTATTTTTCTTATTTATAATGTAGTTAGTCCTAATTAGTAACCCCAAGAAGAAGACTTAGACTGTTCATATAATTAGTATTTTTCTCCACCCTTAGTCTCATGTTGAGCACTACTTAGTAGTCACTGAGGAATAATTATGTAAGTTAACAGCAAATTACCCAACTTATCTAGATATGCTGCCTAAAAACAAAGTTTTATTTCTTACCAGTTTTTTTGCCCTTTCGCTCCAAGTAGTTGTAGAAAAAAGAGCTGTCATTTCCCTGAAGAGTTTCCTTCTATATCCAGCCCTTTATTCCCCTTGAATTCAAGCCAGAGGAGCCGAACAGCTGCAGCTGCTCTGAGGGCTTTTCTACTCGGTGGGGTTTGCCCCTTCCCTTTTCCTGGGTGCCCCGGGAATGAGCGGCGGGCCCAATCAGGGTATATTAACCCCAGCCTTTGCTAAGGGGCTTCATTCCCTCAGCCATTTCACACTAGTCCTAACTTCCTTTCAGATGCAGACAGTTCAGATCAGTGGCAGAGAGCCCCAGTCCTGGGTGAGGGTGCTGCCATGATCAGGTCAGTCATTGTTTGCATTTGCAGGGGAAGCCTAAAGGGTGACCGTGTTAGAGCAGTGTTCTTTGCCTTTATTTTTAGGAGGTCCAGGCAGATAGCAGCAGTCAAGGCCCTGTGTGCCAGGTGAGCAGTGGACAGAAGGAGTTGTTCTTGCTCAGGTTTCAGGTTTTGGTGCAATTGTAAGCATCCACTCTTGGTTACTTTGTTTTATTTTAGGCAGTCATCTTGCAAGATGTCTCTGGTCCGGATGTCTGGATGTCCAAGGCCAGGTGGGTGCAAGCGTAAGGTCTGGGTGGGTGTGCTTTTCAGGTCAGGGGGATGTTGTTTTCACAGTATCTCAGTGTGGGTTGTTTTGCTTTGTTTTTTTGCAGGTGCTGTCGCTGCCCTAGCTGTGTGAAGGAACAGAGGCGAGCGGGTGAGTTGGCATTTTGGCACAGTGACTCACAGGTGACCCTTATGCAGCAGCATGCTAAGTGTGTACCTTTTTGTTTTTCAGGTATCCTCCAGGCAGCTTGTGGAGTCAAATTAAGACTTCAGGTGAGCCGGGGCAGCGGTGTGTCGGAGTTTCGGGGATTCCTCTTTTCGTGGGCACTAGTTGCATTTTCTGTTTTGTCTTAGGTACCCTGAGGAGGAGCGTAGCTGAAGTTTGGAAACGGCAGCACCGAAGCTGATGCAGAGAACGTCTCGCCATCCACATCCAACTGACATTGGATTCCATCCGGTTGTCTTGCAAAAGCCAAGTGCTGGGGCCAGTAGGTGGGAGATGGGGGGAAAACCTTTACTATCACAGGGGGCTATTTGATGTTAGCTTGGAGAATAGGCCCATAGTGGGACGGGCCCCTCGGGAGCAAAGGGAGAGGGTTTCTCCTCAGCCCCCCCAGAGTCTTCGCCGGGCAGGGCAGTTCCGATCCCTCTCTGGTTCTCGTGACGTTCGCATCGGCGGCCTTCTTTGACTCTTGACATTGTCGTGGATCTTTTCACCATAGGAGCCCGCCTTCATGTCTGGAGCTATAGCTACAGTCACCCTGTAGTCATTTCTTCCTTCTCTAGGCCTACTGAGCTGCTTAGGCTTCCTCTTAAGTGCTTTGGCACTAACATCTTGAAAGGAGTTGCATGTCATCATCAAGTGCTACTGCCCTAGGGCTTTCTTTTCTTTGGCATCATCAGCCCATGGCTCATCTTGGGCTAGGAATCTTGGGTCCATAAGGTGAAATTGCCAGGCAGTTTCCACTTGTGTCCGTGTCACGTTGTCTGTGTCCGTGTCACGTTGTCTGTGTCATAGGCCTTTGTTACATCTCCATGCTTTAGCAACATCATTTTGTGCCGTATTGGCCATATTTTGCTCACGTACCTTCCCGGATATCAATTATTCTGGCATTTTTACATATTTACTTTTTGGGTCTGGACGATGTACACGAGATGTTCTCATCCGTCTTCATTCTCAGTTTTGGTAGCCCTTCTCATGGACTTCCGTACGGAGCTTATTAGCCCCTCATCACCTGACCACAGTAGTTCCGTAGCATCTGCCTTCTCAAAGGATATAGGGCTCAAAAATTAGTCTTCTGGAGAATTATATCAAGTCCTCACTTATCTTGTATCTCTGTCAGCTTATGTTGTATGCACTTATGATGCACCTACCTGTGTCGGCTTCTATTGTATGTGCGTATGTTGCGCCTACCTATGTTAGCTTATATTGTTTGTGCTTACACTGTATGTACCTACGTTGGCTTATGTTGTTTGTGCTTATACTGTACGTACCTACGTTGGCTTATGTTGTTTGTGCTTATACTGTATGTACCTACGTTGGCTTATGTTGTTTGTGCTTATACTGTATGTACCTACGTTGGCTTATGTTGTATGCACCTCTGTTGTGGCAATTATGATCGGAGCTGCCTTGCCCGGGCAAGTAGTCACGCTCAGGTAGAGCAGTTACAAAGCTTTGCCGTTCATCTGTTCTCTACGGGGTTTGGGGTACAACACTGATGAGCCCAGAGTTGGTATAGCTCCTAGCTCTCAGATAGTCAGTCACTGACCGCCTCCCCTTGTCTCGTAGGTCCCCGGGTCCCTACAGAATTTCCTGGAATCTACCATTTGACATGGAGGTCCTGCGGTCAGAAGAAGCGTTTAAGCATATTCTTCAGTGCAGCGTTTCACGTAAGGGTGGCAGCCAGCGTGTCAGCAGAAGAATGTGTGAGAGTGTGACTGTCTGTGTCTGTCTGTGAGAGTTTGTGTGTGCTTGTGTCTGCAGCTGTGTGTGTGTGTGGAGCAGATACAACCTTGTGTGTATGGCCTTTGCCTTTCAGGGGGGGTTTTCATCAGGCAGGAGGATTTTTTGGGAGTCTCCGGAGCGAGTTGCCGTGAATGTGAGTTTGTGCGTAACGCGAAGGGGGCGTGCACGTCGGCGGAGCGTTTTGCGCCGTTTTTGTTCCGGGTGCGTCATAACAATAAAAGCGTTGTGGACTTTTCTGAAATGGAGACACGGTTATATTGTGTCAATATGTATTTGGCTTGTAGTACATTATATTGTTCTGTCTTTGCAGTTGTTCCTGTCTTTTGATGTATTTTGCTGTATGTAAATTGGACTTGTACTTGTGTGCCTAGGTATGATGTATTCTTTGTTGTATTTGTCTCTGTACTTGCATTTGTATGCATTGTTTCCCTGTGTATTGCTGAAGTTTAAGGGAATAAAGATTAATCAGCCCTAATAATGATGCCTCTTACCCTCTGCCCTGCCCACCATTCATCTCCTGTCTTTCTTTGGTGCGGTTGAGTCCTATCATTTTCACCCTTTTTCTCCCTTTGCCTCTTACTTTCCTCTTTAATCTATTCCTCACTTTATCCTTCCATGTGTAACTCTTTGTCTCTGCCTGTGTTTTCCTTTGTTTCCATTTCTAACACATCTCTATGTTTCTCTAACCCTATTTCCTTCTCACCCTATTTTCTTCCATTCCTCTACATGTATTTCCCCATGTCTCTATGTCTGTCTCTTTCAATCTAGGTTTCACTATGTTTTCTTCTTTTTTTTTTCTTTGTCAGCCTTTGTCTTTCTAACACTTGCTATCATTGTCTTTGTCTCTGACCCTTTTTCCTTTTCTGTCCAACTTTAACTTTTTTGTCTAACTCTCTATTTCTTTCTCTCTTGAACCCTACCTTGTGTTCAGTCTCTCCATTTGTTTTCCTGTAGGTTTTCAGCTCTATTTCTTCTTTTTCTTGTCTCTCTATTTGCTTTTCTCTTTCATTTCAAGTGCTTCCTTTTCTGTTTGTCTTTCACTCTTTTTCTCTTTACCCCACCTTTCTTTCCTCTTTCTCTGCCTTTCTCTTTCTAATCTGACTTTTTTGGTTTTTCTTTTTATCTCTGACTCTTATTTTTCTTGCTCTGTTTTCTTCTTACTCTCTCCTCTTCATTTTTTTTTTCTCACTCTCTCCTCTTTCTTCTCACTCTCTCCTCTTTCTTCTCACTCTCTCCTCTTTCTTCTCACTCTCTCCTCTTTCTTCTCACTCTCTCCTCTTTCTTCTCACTCTCTCCTCTTTCTTCTTCTTCTTCCTCCCTTCTCTTTTTCTTCCTCTTACTCTCTCCTCCTCTCTCCTCTTCTTCTTCCTCTTAGGCTAAATACTTGTATCAGACATTTTAAACAGGTCTTTTATACAGAAGTGAATACATTAAAAGAGAAAGGAAAAGAAAATAACTGGTAATATATTTCAAAAGTCAAACCAGTATTTAATTTCTGCATCAAGTATTGCAATCAAAGACACCTAAAAGATTCACCTTTCCATAAAATCAAGGTTTTAGTTATTGAGATGGTGGTTTACTTATTTAGGTGGTTGTTTTTTGTCCTTCTAACAGCTTGTATTTTTAACTGTTCAGTCCATCAGCAGACAGACACCCTGTCCATCTTAACATAGGCTAAGATGGCCATAAAAATAGTGCAGGTGATGACATTGGTTAGCAACCTTTTCTTCTTCATCATCATCATCTCACATTAACAAAGAGAGACGAAAGGCACAAGGAATTCAAATTATTAGCTTTGAGAACTGAAATAAAAATCTTCTTTCCACAATTAGCCTACATATAGTGGCATTAGAAATACCACTTTAAGTTCTGAAAGTACTGGAAGGAATTTATACCCAAAGGATCCTAATTCTTTGGTAAGTCAAAGCTGCCATTTGTACCTGTGAACACTATCACTTGGAGAAAATGCAACACTTAGGAAGAGTTTTAATTGTTTTTTTCATTACTTGACTCTGTCATTTTTTTCTGAAGTTTTTACAGCTTCTTGCATTCAAATGAAGGAAGATTAAGGCTGGATGGTTAAGGTTGTAATGCAGCATTTCAAAGTAATATTAGTGAAGATGTACTAGAAACTGCATTGCTTAGAAACCTATTATTTCAATAATCCTTTCTCAGAACTTCACAAAGGTCCTTTTATTGTGTCTCTGATAAATAAAATGTGATTTCTATTTAGAAAGAATTAAGGTAGTGAAGACTAACTAGAGAAGAACATGCAACCTTATAGATACTGAGGCAAAAAATAAAGCAAAATGGTTAGTTGCTGGTTCCAACTGGTATTTTTAAGTCTGTACGGCTAAGCATCTCTATCTTATATTTGTGATCTTTCTGCAATTTTGTATTTATGGGGTTTATGCCTGTTCAGAGTAATTAGTGTTGTTTACATTAGAACAAATACTGAAATACAAAAAATGAAAAGTTATTGGCAAATGGGATACAGAGTAGCAAATCTGGAAATTAGACGCTGCTGATATTTATCTGTAATGAAATTTGGCATAGGACCAGCAATAGCCAGAAGTAGGTAGAATATCCTGTGATACAGCATCTGAAATTCATCAAAACCCCCCTCCAAATTACCTTCAGTATTGTAAAAGTTTCCATTCTTTTTATTATTTGTACTTTATTAGAGGCATCTTGTCAGTACTACTTTTTCTTAGCCTTATCCGGAGATGCTTTCTTATGTCTGACTCCTGAAAGCCTCTGTGCAGAACCAGAGTTCTGCAGAGCTTTTTCCCCTGTATTCCTTCCCTTTTCTGTCTTCCCAAAAGCTTTTGGGATTTTGGCTTTTACACCATAATTTACTTAATTGCCTTTTCGTGTCAGATAATTCTTATGCATATAACATCTCATTTTTAACTACCTGCTTGGTATTGCTACAACATCAAAGAATTTATAAAATTATTCTTTGTTCTCTTATTAGATTTTTTGCTTTGTCCTTACAGAATCTTCTCTGATAAATAGAAGTGGTAGTGCTTTTTATTTACCGCCTTAATTTCCTGCAGTAAAAAAACACTCTATGTTCATTAATCATTCAACGACAAAGGATATTCTGTATTGGAGCCAAAATTGTATACATTTCTAAGCAACTACAGCATTTTGCTTTATTTTCTTAAATCTGTTTCAGAGCTTTGATCAAATTGCACTCTCCAATTGTTTTCCAAAGGGTGTAATAAGAGAAAAAAAATAACCATTTTTATAACGAAATTTCAAGCAAATAAAATCCTTAAAGGAAATTTGATTCTGTAAATGAGGACTAGGAAGAGGAAGGTCATAAGAAGTTACATCATCGGAGTTTAACCATCCCCTTAGCACACTGATCTAAAACAGGAAAAGCGTATGAAAAACTGCAGAGGTGTCTTCTGAGAAGGTATATGCACATTTCACATACTTCTTGTTCTGTATCTTTCTTCTAAACAGTGATTAAAGCAGCTCCCAGTACAGATCTGTAACAAATTCATGAGCAAATCTGATAAAACGTGTCTTTGAGTAAACTGTGAACCTAACCTGACAACTAAGATAAATAGTTTGTCAGTTGATCTAACCACACCATTCTTTTCTCCTGTATCTGGTTTCTTTTCTTCAGAATTAACCCAGTACTTTCTCCCCCATCGTGCTTTACAAACAACCTCCCTATCTGCTTTTTGTGCCCTATGAAGCCAAGAGGAGCAGTGATGCACAGGAACACTGAAACTCCAATGTCTGGTCAACTAAATCTGGATGATGCTCTTTAGGAGCAGCAGAATGATTTTTCTAACTGCAAAAACTGTTATAATACCACTTATTTAAACTTGATTTCCTGTTCACTTGTGAATTGATTATTTGACCTTAAATTGTTATGTTTTTTTTGACCATAAAGCCAGTTCTGATTTGCTGAGTTGATGCAGTAGAAAATACTTATATTTACATTGTTCAGCTGTTCGCAGGTAAAGTTGCATGATTCAATAGCCACTGGACATGCTGAGTTCTGACTGGCGTGTTAAAATTTTTCTAATATGTGGGAACTCAAAATGTCTCTCAGACATTTTTAGAGGTTCCAGGCCTTGGTCAGAGGCATTCTAGACCCTGGCAGACAGCTGAAAAACAGCTGTGATTTTGAGTTTGAGCCATGGAATGAATTGCCAACTTTGGAGGTGGAACAAGCAATCACAAAAGGTTAGATAGTATAGTAAAAGTAGTTACAAAGTAGAGGGGAAATTTTTTTAGTATTGTACAGGGGGGTTTTCACTTTGTAGGTGGGGGTCAGAAGTTCTAAGATGGAGGAAAGTGGGCTGATCCTGTTCTTCCTCCTTCTTTTTCCTTACCTCCATGTTCTTGGTGATGTTGGCACTGACAGATCGGTTTAGAGTAGAAAAACACTTGGCAACTAGGTAGTAGGTATTGGGGAATAATTGTAAACATGTTATACGTAATATATCTTATAAAAGATAGCAGCAGCCCTGGGCGGAGAGGGAGACGAAGAAGGCAGCAGATCGAGAGGATGTCAGGGGGTGTGTGTGCCTCTACCCAGGCCGCTGATCAAACAGCCGCAGTCCAAGAACATAATCTGTTAGATAACTAGCGATAAACTGCCTTGAGACCGAACAGCTAAAGCCTGCGGAGTTTTTCTTTGGAAGCACGGGTGGGAGGAGGAATTTCACCACCACATGAGACCCCAGAGCAAGGCCGGGGTTCTCACAGTAATAAAGATGCACCCTTTGTTTATCCACCTTTGTCATTTATACATCCAGCTGTGAAGCTCTCCAGCTTTGCAGTGCTGTTTACTAGGACAATTGAATACCATAACTTCCCAAATTTTGTGTACGTGACCAATCAATATGCAGATTTTATAGCCATAATTTCACACACAGATAATTTGTTAATCGGGCTGCACGCTAAGCTGAGGAAAGCAACACAGCAAATAGTTTTTGCTTTTTTGATAGTTTCTGCCATGTTGAGCTCCCATTCTGTCCATTGGTAATGATTGTACCTCTCATGGGAGGAAATCTGACGGACAAACATACAAAACAATCCACTATTTGGCATAGAGGGAACTAACAACAATAACAGAAGTTTAATATTTTGCTTTCTTTGTCACCTAAGGGTGTGAAAGGTATTCTAGTTCATTGAGTTTATATTCTGCCGCTGATCTTTAGCTGAGGGACACAAAGATATATGTGTTATGCGTGTTTGCATATTTATGTGTTTATATATGCATGTAGATATAGACATATAAAAACACATAAATACACACAGGTGGGGGTGTATGTATATGTATGTATTTATATATATATATATGCCTGAGGTCATATGTGTGTGGGATTCAGTTTGTGTTCTGTTAAACCCAGCCCTCTGTGTGTGTGTGTTTGCACCTCGTCCACAGGAGCTGGTTACAGTGCTGGCTATTGAACTGTTGTTGTTTTCAAGCTGTAATTTATTTGGTAATGATATACAATGTTTCACAGTGATAAGGAGTCAATAATGAATATGTTATGCTTTAACATCATAAAGACATCCTTAGGAAAAAGTCCCTGTCTTTCTCCAACAGTGATCCATATGGTGTGCTACTAAAAGGAGAAGATCTCTGAGTGAACAAATGTGAAATAATACAGACTTAATCTTTATTGCTCTTTTCCTATCAAGATAGCCTTTGTTGTCTGGCCTATGAAGACACTGCAAGACTACTCACTCATACAGCATTGTTTTATTGTTCACTTTTATTTTCTCTAAAGCAGACCGGGGTTGTTTTTTTCTTTTTCCTTTGCATATGTCTTAAGAAGTTGACCTTCAGCTTTACTAATGCAATTAATAGTTTTTGCTTCCTATCTCCTATAAATGATGTTGGTGAAATAGGTCACCTGATTTCATGTTCTAGTAGGTACAGTCAGAGAAAATTCTGGATATGTAAATTATCATATTTAATTAGCATTATTTCTATCCTCTTTATTACACATTTTGCAATACTATTGATTGTTGGACCTAGAGTATCTTTTGTCCTCAAGCCACACACCTAGAAGTCACCTAAATCTTCATTTTTTCTGAGGATAATTCAGCTTGGAATAATTTTTTTAAATCTAGATTAAGAGTAAATAATTTAAATGGAAGTTTTGACAGGACCACACGTATAAGGTTTTGAAGTATTTCAAGACTACGAAAAATTGCTACCCTGTCATCTGACTTTTTAGTCTTTATCTAAGACATAAACCACATGTTTGTTTGATGTTTGATTTTTTGTCCTAAAAGGAGTAGGTGCTTTATCAATAGACTTTATTTTAATCAATACTGCCTCGATTATTCCCTACATGAATCCAATTTTTATTTCTACTGTCTAGAGTGGGAAAATATGAGAAAGAGTTCCCCACATCAAATCCATCTGCATCATCTCAGAGGCTGCCTTCAGTAGCTTAAACATGACTAAACCCCTCCCACTGTTACACTGGAAAGAGTCTTGATGACTCAAAACTTTAAAAAAACCTTGTCGTTTTCACTCCATTTAAATGTGTCACTTTTAATAGCAAAACAAGTAGAGAAATTCCAATGTGAACTCATTTTAGAGCAATGACCAAGTATTATGAATATTTGACTGTATTTAATCTTTCAGCTCCTTTTCTTATTGCATCCTTAACCCTACTCCTGAAGGGACTTGGATTTAAATACAGTAGAATTTCCAGTGTTGAGCAAATCTCTGGTTTCATACCTGAAGATCTCCTTAGTTCAAAAATCCACTTTGTAATTAATTTTATTTATGCTGTGCAACTCTGCTTTCCCAGATATTAAAAAGCATATTGGCAAAGAATATGACATTATTTCTTGAATAAAATGACAGGAAGTAATGCAGCAAGATTTTCTGCCTTGAGAGTCACCTGACTTCTCCATTCAGTGACTTTATATTCCTATTCAGGGATTATTATACCTAAGAGATCCAGAGTATAGCCAAGAGAATAGTAATAGAGAAGTTCTAACTGTAATGCTGATTTTCTACTGTTTGTTACTATTTCCTCACCCATAAAAGGCACTTGTAATTAATTTTCTGTTCCCTAGGACCACCTGTAGAAGTAAACTTCACTATTGGTGATGAGATTTAAACACGAAGAAAAAAAGCTGGGTAAGTATGAAGTTGTTAAACTCGCTGTCACGAGACTGTATTGTTGAAGACTGTTACAGGGATGATGGGAGTCTGGGATAAGTTTAGCTATGAAAACTTAGTTCCATTTCATCAAGGAGGCTTAAAAGAAGACCCAAATTGGGTTGTTTTTTTTTGCTGTTGTTGTTGGGTTTTTTTTGGTTGTTTTTTTTTTTTAAACTGAATATTTTTGGAAAAAATATGAAGTAGTTATCTCTGACATTTCTATTGACAGGTGGCCAAGACATGTCTGGGGAATCGTAATGATTCAACATCTCGTTTGGAAGCAGCAGAAACAGAGACAAGCTTTCAGGTATTCTCTTCCAGAGTAATTTTTGGGGTTTTACTAAAAGGTCTCATGAGATTCAGTTACTTAAAGTAGACTTACACATTCTTCACCAAGTTCTGTCTCAAAAGAGAAGACTACTTAATTCAGACTTTGACTGTGTCTGATTGTAATTGATCTGTTCAAAATTATTTCTGGCTGGTAACAATTTGCAAACTATTAAATATTTAGAAAGCTGGCAGTCAAATTACTTAATTTGACAGTGTCATGTGTATAGCCCTGGAAGCAGGAGTAAGGAGAGTTTTCCAAAATAATTAAATATTAAATACCTATGTGGTTGTTTATATATATATATATATAATATGCAGTGATATGAAGCTGTATGTAGCATCAGACTTGTATGGTTTTGCACTTAGAGATCAGGACCCTTTTCTAGGGACAATTCCAATTTTAACAGACTTTTTTATTTCTGTTTATGTATATATGTATTCTATACACCATATTTTTACCTTTACAGAAGTTTCGCAGCCCTCCATGGACTAAACCTGAAGATGAAAAATCACCTGAAGAAAAAGAGAAAAAATACAAAGAATCAGTTAGTACACCAGAATAAAAACTCTAAATGCTACTAACCTACATTGAAAAATGCCAATCACTTCCATTTTCATGTTCTGCTAGCACAAAGGCATGAAATGTCCCAGGTTTCTAAAGCATGCATTTTTCACTATTTTATGAATGTCTGTAAATTAGTCTATAACAGACCAGTTAGTACCTTCCAGCAATAATCCAAAATTGATGTTTGAAGAAGTGCTTTGTAATGCAGTCCAGTTTTTGAACTCTTGTTCTACCTTATCAGTAATTGTATACTATAAATTACCCATTTCGTAAACAACAGTCATTCTCAAGTATATTTCTCACTGTTTTATTTCATGTAATTTTGTGGCAGATTAGTTCTAATATTAAGAGGCAGTCAATGTGGAGGGGGGAAGATATCTGTGTAACCATATTTGAAGTACAATCCTTAAGTGCAACTGCAAAAAGACAACTGTGTGTGTGTGGGGGGGGTCCATGTATGCTTACCTTTTAGTAATTCCATCTCAAATCTAATTACTTACACAATAAAATATGCTTATTTTCTTCTTTCTTTCCTCAGTGCTATCTTAACTAGTTCATTTTTGAACACTGAAAAGCTGACAGAATTGGATTTTAAGGGATGGAGATGGAGAGAATCATTACTTTAAGGATTCAAGCAAAAAAAATGTGCAGGTGGTACTGAGTTACAGTGTCATAGCTTGGATGGCAGCCGTGGGAAGTCGGTTTCATCCCTTGTGTTTGTGCTGATCTCGACGGGATGGAATACACTTCCAAGGGGAAAGCCCTGTTTGGTCCACTACAGTTGGCCTTTGATCCCTCCATCGGGGAGGACTGATTGGAATCAGCTCTGTCACTCATGGATTCTTTCCGTTTCTCCTTAGTCACACTATGACAAGAAAGCAGAAAAGAAAGGGAGAAGAGAGAACGTTTTTCTTTTTTGGGTGCATGTCATTATTGGTCTAATTTAAGAATTCATATGCCATATCTTTTTGAGATGCACATCTTTCAGGAATGGTTGGAATAGTAAACTGCCTGATGCAATGCTATCTATCCCTAGCAAGAATTGTCTTAAGCATTTGTAACTTGTAAACTTCCACCTTGGTCTTAATGCACACCTCAGCACATTTTCAACTAGATTTGAAGTAGTTATAATAATTTACTTTGTCTTGCTTTGTATCAGTTTAAAAGCAAATAGACAAATCTTTAACTTAGTGATGCTCTGTCTTCAGTTTTAGCATTTAAGACTTTACCTCTCCTTCAACAGTCTCCTTCAATACCTCCTTGTCCTTGCTGGTGTGAAAAATGCATATTTTATGATTGGCTTTTCGCAAAGGCTATAATGAATATTCTATGTGTAATGTTAGAACGTTATGCTGTGTTAATTCACTTAAGTAGTGTGTTAAATACAGTTTTAGGTTCTAACCTAATGTTAAAATCGAGACTATGTATGTGGGGAAGTTTTTTTTTAGGAATGAGATACTTACTTCAAAGAACACCTAAATCTTCCAAAGCAGAGGAATTTATGGCTTTTATCAGAAGAAGTTAATTTCTTCAGGCCTTACTCAGACTCAAAGATGCCAGGGGATTAAAGGAAACAATTAACATACAACAAACAGAGTTTCTTGTTTAAAATAGAATGCATTCGTAACCATAAAAGATATATAAATATGCAACAAGTATATTAGTTTAAGGGTGATTCCTTTATTCACAAGTCATGCTTTTCGTAACTTAATGTCCGAGAACATCCGGACGTCCGTAATTCTTTACTTTTTTTATTGTCTTGTAATTGTCCTAACTCTAAACTTTAGTACTCTAGTGATATTATTATTTTTATAACCATTTTATTATTATTAAACTTTTAAACTTTTAAAAACCAAGTGATTAGCGTTTTTCACACTGGTATGAGTAATCTTTCACCCTGACATTTTGTATGTGCTCCTCTACTCAAAGATAGATAGTTGCAGTTTCTCTGCCTTTTTTAAAACTAAAAAACCTCATGAGCTGACCAAATGATGACAAAGTACAGCTTAAGACTATCCATGTTAAGAGCCAAAAGACACGAAATCGTGGCTATGAAATTAATCAGGTAAGAGATATGTGGCTCTTTGCATTTGATCCTAAATCTTGCTGAAGACAGTCTGCTTTCTTTCAAAATTTTCAGTGGGCAAGACACTTGTGGTTTTGTCATATCTACAGCTGGCATTAATTTCTAGTGATGCTAAAAGCAGCATTTCTTTGCATGTGACAGACCTTAACTGAGAAGGTCACTGGAACTCTGTTTCAGTCACCTGTCAAGAAAGGATCTGCACTGCGCAGTGGTTGAAGCCCTCCAGCAGGACGAAAGCCAACGAGCACAATGCTTCCTGTAGCTTTAGAAAGAAGCCTTTGTCAGCAGGATCCCCTTCATCAGGCAGCCTGGAGTAGATACTATCCACAGGGCTCCTTGGCTGCCTTGGTCACGGGTTCTTGCCTACAGGCTTTGGACTTGCTCGTGGCTGTTCTTCAAACACGGCTCCTCACGTGGAATCCACTTCTTGGTGCAGAGGGCAATCCCTCCATCTCCCCTTCCTCCCCTGTATCTTCTGACCAGGCTGGAGCTCTCAGTAGTGACACTGCAGTCATGGGATTCAGCCCACCACATCCCAGAGATGCAAAAGGCCGTAACTTTCCTGCAGCACAGCGGCTTCCAGCTCCTCCTGTTTCTTGCCCGTGCTGCAGGTGTTGATGGAAGGCGCCTCAGCCTGCCTGTCAGCCGTGTCACCTTCCCAGAGGAACACCCCTTTTCTTCCTTTCTCACAATTTTCTGGTGTTTTCCCGCCAGCTTTTATTCCCTTGGCTTTCCTGACAAAGCCAACCCTAGACTTGCCTTGGCCTCTTACCACTCCCTGGCACTTCACTGCCTTGCATGCCCATCTCCCGCCTTGGATAAATGAGGTTTTTGTTTTAAATTGGTAACTATTTTTATATTAAGAGTTAATAATGTAAGGGCTTTTTAATTATATGGATTATTTGTAATGTTTTTTATTGGTATATTAAGTAAGTAGGTAAAAAATGGATTTTTTTGAGAAGTGCTAGATAAATACAAAGTATTTAAACTTGAAACTTTAGTGAAAGTTACTTAAATGTTTGTTTTAGGTTGGTTAATTGGTAAAGTGATATAATTAAAAGTAAATAAAGTAAATAGAGTAGAAGTATAATATTTGATAGAATTTTATACTTTGAAAGTTATTAAATAAGATTTTTATAATATTGATTTTTATATTTATAAAGAAACCTAAAGTTTATGTATTTTGGTGGGTGCAGTACAAGACGTCAGGTGTAAGTTGCAATTCTTGCATAATCTACATTTGTATTTACATAGTGTAATTTATCTGTGTATTTACATTGGTGTTTTGTGGAGTGGTGAGTGTGTTTTTTGTGTGATCTGGTTTTATGTTCCTTATTGAAATTTACTTGGGTTTTTGTACTTGTTGAGATATAAGTAAACTTTATGTTTTGATATAAGAAATAAGTATTGTTAAGTTTTGTTTTATAAAATTGTATAGATTTGCAAGATAATGGTATAAGTTGTTATAATTTTTCAGTTATAAGCATGAAGAAATATAAGAATAAAATAATGTATGTAGTAAAGAAGAAATTGATAATAATTAGGAATTACTTAGATAATATCTATAATTAGTAACATAGGTGAAATTATATCATTAGTAAGTATTAAAAGATGGTACATTATTTTAGAGTTTTTAACAATTGATAAATGTTAAATTAGTAGTAAGTTAAATAATTATGTGTGGATAATGATTTTTTAAGTTTAAAATAATAAGTTTATTTGTTATATTGATAAAGTTAAATTGTTAAGTTAAAATTATTTGAATTTTATTTTTGACGCAGAAAATATTTGGGTTTCCTGTTAATTATTTTATTTAGGTAGATATAGGGTTAGGTTATAGTTTAAATTTTAATTGGTGTATGTTACTTAATATATTTTTATATAATGTTTTTAAAAATAGTAGTTAAGAGTAAAAATGTTAGGATTAAAGATGAATCACATTATTTAATAATTGGATTTTTTAGAAGTGTTTTTAGAATATATTTGAATATAGTAAACTTTTTTTTAAAGATTTGAAAGTGGTTATGGACAGGATTGTGAGTTTGGATTTGGATATTGAGAGTGTGAAGGTGGAGGAAATGTATGAGAGAGCGATTACTTAGTGTGAAACTTAGAAAAAGAAATTAATGTTGTAGTTGAGTTTTATATTGAAGTGATTTTGTAATAATAACTGAGGAAAGTGATCAGATTAACAGTTTGGAGGAGGTTTTTAATGAAATATATTTTTTTTAGTCTTGAAAAATATTTAAAACTATGAGATAAATTTAGGTTAAATTATAGAGTTAGTGTAGAGATTAGTTAGAGAGTTAACTTGTTTTAAGAGCTGTAAAAGTAGAGAAAAAAAAAGTAGGAATTAGAAATTTTATGTAAGAGTAGAGATTGTAATAAAGAACAGAATTTTTGATGAAATTGATGATACAATACACTGTATTTTTTTTACTTCTGAATAGGTGTTTGGTAGTGTTTTCTTTTAGTTGTTTTAATTTGAGTTGTTTTATTTTTTTTAAGAATATTAACCATATACTGTATAGTTTAGAGAAGTGATTTTTAATAAAACTTAGGATAGGTTATATTAAATAACATTTAAATTTAGATTGAATGAATTTTGATAGTAAGGAATAATAAACTTAATTTTAATAGATAAAAAGAAACTTAATGTATTTATTTAAATGTATTGACATTTAATTTTGTTTGATTTTATTAACACTTAACATATTGAATGTTGTTATTTATAAATATTGAAGGTATTTTAAGTCTTTTGGTTTTGGAGACATTTTAGCTTGTTGAGTTAAGATTATTACTTATATCTTTACAGGGTGGTTTTATTTATTGGGAAATATGTTTCTCAGTAATAGATTTTTATTTATGTTACATTTTAAATGGTACTAATTTGTGTAGTGGGTTTTGTTAAATGTAGGATATTGATTAGATTGTTTTATATTTTTTGTGGGCTTGGACAAATATTTATCTATACAGTTAGGCTTTTCTATATTTGAAGTAAGTTTTGATGGGGTTTTTTTTTAAGAGTTATTGATTTAGAATTTTAAGAATATTTGGTGTTTGGAATAAATAAAATCGGGGGTTTTTTGGATACGGTCGAGCTGTATTTTTAGTGTTAGCAAGGACTAGTTTTGGTACGTTATTTTGATTTTTTTTGTTTGCTTACGGGGAGGGTCTCCTGTTAGATGTGGAAGCCTGAGACTGGCACAAGGACTTTTTATCTAATGCTTGATGAGTCTGTTTTATGGGGAGGAGGTGTTATTTTAAGTTTTATAAAATACACTGAGAATTAGTTAAAATCATGGAAGAAACATTATGGTAATTAAAGGGTGCTACGTTTGAAGAGCTATAAATCTTTTTAAATACCTGCTTGATGTAAGGTGAGCTTAATCTCCTTTTTCTGCCCCAGAAAGCATCGGGCACGTCCACATCGATGGCACCACCTCTGCCCACTGCTCCTGCTCCACCCGACCAAAAGCAAGAGCAAAAGTTGGTTGGGCTTTAAGAACTTGCAATAACTTTGAAGCAAAATAAATCCCATTTTCCCCTGTGCTTTTTCCTTTCAGGTGCTGCACTCACCTCTGCGGACACGCACCGAGCTCTCGCTGCAGGAACCCGTCAGGCCTCCGTGGCTGTGAGTTCATGTTCTTCTCCCTGGGGAAGAGGAGAAGAATGTGATTAAATAAGTAAATAAATAAATAAATAAATAAATAAATAATTGCTGAGGAATTGCAGAAATGTTTTCTGGAGCCTTTCCCCTTCGGTGCCCCTGTGCTGTGTGGGACACGGGCAGAGGAGCCTCAGGCTGGAAAGGGGCAGGAGAAAGGCAAAGGGACCCCCCGGTGTCCCCAGGGCACCGTGGGGACAGAACGGACACTGCGCGGGCACGGGGAGGCGAGGAGTGACAGTCTGGGCCAAAATCCCAGCTCACCCCAGGGAAATTAGTGAGGGACATTTTGGAGGGGAAAGCTGAGGTCACGAGTTCACCCAGCCCGGCCACGTTGTGTTTGCACAAAGAGGCACCAGAGGTGAAGGTCAATCCTGAGCCAACCCTGCTCAACCTCTAAGTCCCAGAATAAATCCTACAAGCTGCCCACTGAGGGACTAAAAATACATAAAAGAGAACCAAGAGCATTCCGAGAGCAAACCAGAAGGTTCCTGGGAATCCCGTTGCAGTGTTGTCACAGCCTTTTTGACAGAGCTGTAAGATTTTTATTTCAATGCTGCGTTTCTCTGCTGGGATCATTCACTCCGTGGGCTGTGGGGATTTTTCGGGTTTGAACTCCCTCACGGTGGCCCTGACACTGCTCAGAAGCTGGAGGAAGAGCAGAGCCAGTGCTCCTGGCAGGGGCAGGGAGTTTTCCCCCAGAGCAGATCCAGCAGCTGCCCTCCAGCCCGGCCAGGAGGGATCTGCTTTGGCTCCTGCAGGGACAGAACGTGTTCAGGTGCTCCAGGTGACATTCCAGCAGCCTCATCTCCCATCCCTGTTCCTGCCCCTCCTGCTCTCAGCTCCTGCCCCACCAGCTGTGCCAAGGGAATTTGTCCCACCAGCAGCAGGGGAAGGACAAGAGCTCCCACCCTGGCACTTGGATTGTCCCGCTGGGGGATGCTGCCTGCTGGGATTTAGATCATTCCATACATTTGGCTGCTGAAATTTCCCAGCCCAGGGGCTTTAGCACAAAGATTGTTCTTTGTATGGTGCCTGGATTTGGGGTTCAGTATCAGCTTTGCTAGTTCAGATGAATTATACCCACAGCCCCAGGTTCCCTGCTGAGTTCCTGCTGGA
Organism: Lonchura striata; assembly: GCF_050655825.1. Classification (NCBI taxonomy): domain Eukaryota; kingdom Metazoa; phylum Chordata; class Aves; order Passeriformes; family Estrildidae; genus Lonchura; species Lonchura striata. Next base: position 967,899 of record NC_140703.1, read on the forward strand.
ATAACCTGACAGTGCCTCGTGGAGATTGGAAATTCCCATGCAGAGCTGCCACTTTAGCACCAGCTGTGTCAGGAACCAGCAGAGGTTCCAGGGAAGCTCAGTGGGATCAGGACAAGGACAGGTCTCTATTCCACAGAACTTGCTATTTAAAACCCTCATCCCCCAGCCCCAGGGATGTGTCTGGGGTCACTTGACAGAGTTCCCTGGAATTCAACTGATTTCACTCCCCGGAGCTCAGGCTCCAGTTGATGTTTTAAAGCAGGACAAGGCAGTGGCTGGATGAGCTCCCGGCCTGTGCTGAGGCAGAACATCTCTCCTGCAGAAGCTCAGCTCCTTTCAGAGCCTCGGCAGTGGCCTCTGCATGTCCTTTCCCCTCAGGAAAGGGATGCACATCCCTGCCTGCAGCACATCTCCAGTGGGACCCACCTGTGAGAGTTTTCCATCCCTTCTGCACCTCCAGCTGGCTCCCTGGAAATCTCCAAACATAATTGCACTCCAACCTCTGATTTCAAGGCATCTCCAAGGCTCTTGCTTGGCATTTAGTACCTGTGAAGGAAGATTGCCTTGGCTCAAATGCTGCTGGTGAATGATAGGCTCCGGCTGGAAAAGAGGGAGGAGATTTGGGGTGGCTGGAACATACCTGGCAGCTGTGTGGGAGGTCAGAAACAGGGATTGCTGTCAGAGCCCCTCTGCAAACGGCCGTGCCTCCATTCCCAGGTAATGCCAGCCGTTCCCTGGGGTCCCTGTGGGCTGTCGGTGGCGTCTGTCCGGGCTGAAGCATCCCTGCGTGCCTGTGGGGAGCAGCCCCTGGCCGAGGAGCCGCGGGCAGCCCTTCAGCCGTGTCCGTGCCAGCGCTGTCCCGTGCGCCGGTGCCCGTGCCGGGACGTGCGCTCGGCACGCTGCGAGCCACGGGCAGGGCACGGCAGCTCCCGCCCCGCAGAGCCAAGGACAGGAGGTGCTCTCTGCCCTTCGGAGCTCCGGCTCCTCCAGCCCCGCACCGGGCACAGCCGGAGCGGGAGCAGCGGCCCCGGCGGAGCGGCCGCTCCCGGCCGCGGCGCCGCAGCCCCGCTCGTCCGGCGGGGCTCCCCCGGGGATGCGGACACGGGGCGGGGGAGGCGGGCGCTGCTGCTCGCAGGGGAGCGCGGTGGCCACGGGGCTACCGGGGCGGGGGGGCTCGGCATCCCGCGGGGGCTGCGGGGCGGCTCCGTGTCCGCCCGCGGGGCCGGAGGCGGCGCTGCGGGAGCGGCGGTGCCGATGGGGTCCCGGCCCCGACGCAGCCCCGGCTCCCCGCGGCCACAGCGAGAACGGGACCCGAGCCCCGGCGGGACCCGAGCCCCGGGCCGGCCGCAGCTGGAGCGGCGGCGCCCGTCCCGGAGCGGCTCCTCCCGGCCGCGGCGCTGCCGGTCCCGATCCCAGCCCCGATCCCGCCTCGACCCCCCGGCCCCGGCACCCCCTCCCTGCCCGCCGAGGAAGGAGCGGCTCTGCCCGGCTCCCCCAGCAGACACCGGCGGGACCAGAACCCGAATCCCGATCCCGATCTCAGCTGAGCGCCTCGGACGCCGCGCAGGCCGGGAGCTGCCCCGATCCGATCCCCGCACGGAGCTCCGAGCGCCGGTCCCGCCGCAGTCCGTCCGAGCATCCACACAGAACGCGGGGCGGGCGCGGAGCCGCCGCCATTTACGGGCGGGGGGCGGGGCCGGGGGCGGGGCCAGCACAGGTGCGCGCACAGGTGCGCGGGGCCCCAGCGCGCCTGCGCGGGGCGGGGCCGCGGGTATTTAAACCGCGGGGCGAGCCCGGCGGAGCCATTTGGTGCTGGGCGCTCGGAGCGGGAGGTTGCGGCCGGTCGGGCTCTATATCTCTTTTTCTTTTGCTTTTGTTGCGCGTTTCTTTTCTTTTGTATTTTTTTTTCTCTATGCCTCTCTTATCGACCCTCCCTTCCTCCCCTCCCCCACCCCCTACACCCTCCCCCCCCCCAAACCCCCCCCCCTCCCTCTCCCCCCTAGCCCTCCCCTCCCTCCCTCCCGGGCGGGCCCCCCTACTCTCCTTTCCTTGTCCTCCCTCTCTATTCCCCTACTCACCCCTACGCTACCCTGTTCCTCCATCCTTTCCCTGTTCCTTCTCTCCCCAGCCGGGCTCCCCCGTGCCCCCTCTCCCTGCTCCCCCCCACGCGCTCCCGGTTCCTCCTGCCGCCTTTCCGTGATACCTTTCCCCCTCCACATATTCCGCCTCCTTCCCCAAAGCTGCCTTCAATCTTTCTCTTCCTTCACCCTGCCTTCCCCCAGCCCCCTGCACACCCCGACCTGCCCCCACCTGCCCCCTGTCCCTGTCACCCTCCCCTTGAGCGCCCCCTCTGCTCCCCTGTTCTCGTTCCCCATTCCCCTTTTCCTTCTTTCCTCGCAGCCGCGGGGCTCGGGGCGCCGCAGAATAAAGCCCAGAGGGCCGGAGCCGGCGCCCCCCGCCCTCGCTGGGGTCCCCACACGGGGCCGGAGCCGCTCTGCGGGTCCCCCCATTGCAGTCTAATACACGGCCCGACACTGCCGGGGTGCGGCTTTCCCGACATCACACTGGGGGTCGGGCTGGGGGTCGGGAGGGGGTCCTGGGGGGAGGAGGGTGGGGGGGTTAGGAAGGGCCCCCTCATTAGGAGGGGGTCCCGGGGGAGGAGGGTGGGGGGAGGGGGATAGGAAGGGCCCCCTCCGGAGGAGGGGGTCCGGGGGAGGGGGGCCAGGGTGGGCCCCCTCCGGAGGAGGGGGTCCGGGGGAGGGGGGCGGGGTGGAGGGGGGGGCCTTCCCCCCTCCAGCCCCGGCCCCTCCCCGGGACCCCCTCCTCCGGACCGGGGCCCGGGGGGGTTGGGGGGGGCGGGGGGGGGGCGGGGGGGCGGGGGGGGGGGCGGGGGAGGGGGCGGGGGGGGGGCGGGGGGGGCGGGGGGGGGGCGGGGGGGGCGGGGGGGGCGGGGGGGGGGGGCGGGGGGGGGGCGGGGGGGGCGGGGGGGGGGGCGGGGGGGGGGGGCGGGGGGGGGGCGGGGGGGGCGGGGGGGGGGGCGGGGGGGGGGGGCGGGGAGCACAGGGGGGCATGTCACTCTGTGCCGTGAACAGACATTAAAAAAAACAAAACAAATGGCCGGCCGTCCCCCCCCTCCCCTCCCCCCCTCCCCCCCTCCCCCCCCACCCCCTCCTCCCACCCCCCACCCCCCCCTCCCCTCCCCACCCTCCCACCCCCCCTCCCCTCCCACCCCCTCCCCCCGCCCCCTCCCCCCCCCTCCCCAACCCCCCCGGGCCCCGGTCCGGAGGAGGGGGTCCCGGGGAGGGGCCGGGGCTGGAGGGGGGAAGGCCCCCCCCTCCACCCCGCCCCCCTCCCCCGGACCCCCTCCTCCGGAGGGGGCCCTTCCTATCCCCCCCCCCCCACCCTCCTCCCCCGGGACCCCCTCCTAATGAGGGGGCCCTTCCTAACCCCCCCACCCTCCTCCCCCCAGGACCCCCTCCCGACCCCCAGCCCGACCCCCAGTGTGATGTCGGGAAAGCCGCACCCCGGCAGTGTCGGGCCGTGTATTAGACTGCAATGGGGGGACCCGCAGAGCGGCTCCGGCCCCGTGTGGGGACCCCAGCGAGGGCGGGGGGCGCCGGCTCCGGCCCTCTGGGCTTTATTCTGCGGCGCCCCGAGCCCCGCGGCTGCGAGGAAAGGAAAAAGGGACGGGAAGAGAGGAGGCAGAGCGGGGCATGCGGGAAGGTGGGGAGGGAGGTCGGGCTGCGGAGGAAAGCGGGCGGGGAAGGGAAAGGCCGGCAGGGGGAAAGAGGGACGGGACAGAGGAGGGAGAGAGGGGGAATGGAACGGAGCAGCGGGGCAGGGACAGGTGAGGGACGAGTGGGGGGCGTCGCGTTTGGGGGAGGAGGGAGAGTGGGTTAAGGGGATAAAAAACAGAAATATGGAGAAAACGAAGGAAGGGTAGATGGTGGGACGGGAGGCCGAAATGGGACGAGAAGGAAAAGGAGGAAGAGAAAGAAGGGGAATAGGAGCAGAAGGAAGGAAGAGTAGAAGGGGGCACAAAAGGGGAGCGAAAGCAGTCGGCTTTGGGGAGGACAGGAAAACGGGGGAAAGGCAGGGAAAGAAGGGGAATGGGAGCAGGAGGAAGGAAGAGTAAACGGGGGGAAGGAGAGACGGGCGAAGCTGCGGAGCCCGCACAGAACCCACCACCCGCACCGCGCTCCGAGTGAGCAAATGGCGGCTGCAGCGATTCCCGGCACTTAAATAAGCTCGGCCCCACCCCACGCAGGTGCCCCGCGGTCCCGCGCACCTGAGCCAGCGCCGGCCCCGCCCCTGAGGCTCCGGCCCGGCCCCGCCCCTGAGGCTCCGGCCCGCCCGGGATGGAGGCGGGGCCGTCGCTCCCGGCCCGCCGGGATGGGCCCGGGGCTGCCGCTTCGGCTCCCGGCGGTGCCGCCTCTGCCCCGGCGGGCGGGTCGGGGTCTCTCTCGGGCCGGAGCACCGGGGCGGCGCCGGGGCCGAGCCGGCGGCGGCGGCGATTTCCCGGGGCTGACCGAGACCGGCCGGGGCGCGGGGACCCCCGTGCCGCCCCAGCACCCCCAAACCCCGCCGCTCCCCGCTGTGCCAGGGAATTTTCTTTTTCCCGGTGCAGGCCGAGACATTTCTGTGAGAAAACTCAGAACTCAGGGGTACGGGGTCTGAGGGGAGAGAAGAGATTCTGGTATAAATCCAAAACGCGTTGTGAAAAACAACATGGAACGACTCATTTGCTCTCCCAGCCCGGTTTCTGTGTGACCGTCTGTGATTCCAGCTGCTCCGCTGGCACTGGCAGCCTGCGGGGCTCTAAGGACTTGCCAAGTGCCCAGCACGACAGAAAAGAACGGGAGAACTCCCCGGCTCTGGCAGCGGAGCCTCTCGGCAGTGTCCCGAAAGCCCCGCAGTGCCAGCATCTCTGCATGGAAGCTGAGGGGCTCCAGCGCAGCCCCTCTGCAGCGTTCCTCTGCAGCTGGCACTGCCCAGCGCCCCTGACCAGGGTTTGGGGTCCCTGCACAGCCCCCGGCGCAGCCCCCTGGCTTCTTCCAGCTCCCTTCAGCCAGGATGATTTTCTCGGGGGTAGGAGCACCCAAAGCCAGCGGAACTGGCCTCAGCCACTTTCCGTGGGATCTCTCCTCTTCCTTCCTCACCAAATTCCCACTGTCAAAACCCAGCTTGAGGCACAGATCCCCATCCCCTCAATCTCTCCAAGGAATTGGGCTCGGATTTCCCAATCCAGCAGGGCAGAAATGCTCTTGTCCTTACTGTACATCCTAATTGCAGTAATGGCTCAAGAAATAATTGAAAGAAATTAAAGGAATGAAGAGAAATTAAATAAGAGCTGCCAGCTCCAACTAAGGGATGTTCAAACCCCTTACCAACAATTTGCTTTAATTAACCGACTCAAACAAAGTAATTAACACCACATTGATACAGTATGATTCTTTTTAATCGAGTTATAGATAAATCTTGCAGAATGTAAAAACCTTTGTAAATCCAGAAACTCTTTCAAGAGAGAGACAGGGCACAGCTGCAGAGAGTCTTGGGGAGTTCAGGGGAAAAACCCCAAAGTTTTCAGTGTTTAGCATCTCCCACCCTGTCGTCACTGACAGCAAACACGGCTTCAGCCTCAGGAAAACACGGAGAGTCAGGGATTTTACAGATCCTGGTCTCACCTCAGCCTCTCAGCAGGTACAGTCTGCAGGGAGAGGGAAGAAAAAGGGTCAGAATGGACAGCCTACTTCCAGAAAATCATCACCATTCATAAAGCACTAAGCAGAGCTGTAAGAACTTCCCCAAAGGTTCACTTCCCTGCGGACTGAGGGCTCTCAGTTGAAGCACAGGCTGGACCTGCCAGGGACAGACTCCAGGAACCCCAGAAGTAAAAGCCACTGGGCCAATTCCATAAAACATTCCAAAATCAGGCTCCTAGGATGTGACCATCTCCTCTCTCACCTGGAGGTGGAAGCACAAGGAATGATCTTCCCTCCTGTGGGTTTTCTGGGATCTGCAGTGAACCGCAGGGGGAAGAAAACAAAGCCTGAATGTTTCGCACGACTGGAACAGAAAAGTGGGGAAAAGGGAGGCAGGGGCACTGCTGGGGTGATAACTGGGATCCAGCCTCTCCACACCAATGGAAGCAGAGACTGAGTGACAGAGCCTTTGGGACCACTTTGCTGGGATTCATAGGAAAACGGGTGAGTTTTATTTTGGCAGTAAAGCCAAGCTGCTTCTCACCTCATCAGCCGGGTACAGCAGCAGCACCCGCAGGAACCTGGCCAGGTGGCTCTGCCTGGCAGAGGGCTCCCCACTTCCTGGGAATTGTGTGCTACGGGGCTGTGCCACTGGCCATTAAAACAGTTCCCACCTGGCCCTTCACAAAGGCAAGGTGCTTTTTCCATACAGCAAATGGTTTTTGAATTAAGAAGGTAACACTGGTAATACTCAACTGGAGAAGAAAAAAGTGAGAGCTGTAAAATTTTCCTACGCCAGGCAAAAAAGAAAGCCAAATTAAAACCAAAACAAAAACTAACATAACAATGAAAAAAACAAACCATATCAAGCATGCTTCAAGAGAGTTTAAATCTGAATGAAGTAACTTACTTAGAAGCTTGAAAAGCTGCAATGCTGCAAAAATCTAATGCTGCAAAAAAAAAGGTGCCTTCCCATCCAAACCCTTCTGGGATTCCACAATTCTGTGAACAGCTCCGGGCAGAAGGACTAGATTTCCATTGTGGTTCGAAAATGCTGCTGCAAGAACACAAAGAGAGATTTCATATACTGTTAAAGTGGCACAACCACATCAAAAATTACGTTTGGAGGTAAAGTGGCAACTCTGCAATTCCAGCTTCTGATACCAAGGACACACGGAGGGCTGAAACCTGGAGGTCCTTACATGACAGGATTTCTAGATTTCTAGAGTTACCCATCCCCAGTTTGCTGCTTAGGGTTAGAAAAGGTGGAATTCTGTTCTTAAGGGGTTACCACATACCATCAACGTGAGAGACGGGGATGCTGATGTTTGATCAGAGTCCTGGAGCAGCCTGGAGCACGCTGGCTTCCCGAACCAGGTCTGCTGCCTTGTCCGTGTAGGGGTAGGGCTTTGTCCTCAGCCTCAGCAGGATCTGTCAGCAAAGGAGGAGAGAAAAGTAGAGTGCACCGGCTCCCAAGTGTGGGGTACCATGTGCTGCTAAGGAAGACCACGTGCTGAAAGTGGTTGGAAGCCGGGTGGGTTTTGGAAGGACAAATTCCATATTACTTCTGCAGGATTCTGTCTACAGTTCCTGCTCTACAAACCAAATACATCAAACGACAACAACAAACAAACAAAAAAACACCACATTAAATCAACAACAACAAAATAATTACTCCTACCTCAATAACCCCATACTGCCCCAAACCATTCCAAGGAGGGCGGCAGGAGGGGCTGGCAAAGGCAGGGCCCCGCCGGGCCCCCCTCGCCGCTGCCATCCTTCTCCAGCGCCGCCGCTGAGCCGCCTTCAGCCCAAAACCCACCCAAAAATACCCCAAAATCGTCCTAAATGCCCCCAAAAAACCCACCCAAAAATACCCAAACCTTCCTAAAAAGATCCAAAAAACTCACCATAAAATGCCCCAAAACCAGCCCAAAACCCTCCCAAAAATATCCCAAAAAATCCACCCAAAAATACCCTAAAACCCACCAAAGAATACCCCAAAGCCCTCCCGAGAATACCCGAAAACCCTGCCCATAAACACCCTGAAACCCCAAATTAACCACTCTGAACCCCAAAATATCCCTGAGCTCCCCATACCCCAAATTTTCCTCCCCAACCCAAAAATTCCCCCCCGACCCCCAAAATTCACTTCTGGGTCTCGTCCTCGGGGGCCGGCGGCTGCCGGGGCCCCCCCAGGCCCGCGGGCGGCGCCCCCAAACCCGGGGGGAGTTCGGGGTCCGAGTCGGGGTCGTCCTCATGAGCCACCAACCTGGGGACCCAAAAACCGGGGGGAACCCCGAATCGGGGGGGGACCCAAAATTGGAGGGGGTCCTGGGGGGTTCTGGAAGGTTTTTGGGGCATCCCAGGAGGACTTTTGGGGTCTCAGGGGGTTTTGGGGGTCCCAGGAGGAATTTCAGGGGTCCTAAAGGGAAATTTGGAGGTCACAGGGGGAGTTTTGGGGTCCCAAAGAGAATTTTGGGCGTCCCAGGGAGGGTTTTGGAGTCCTGGGGAGAATTTTGGAGGTTTCAGGGGGTTTTTGGGAGGAATTTTGGGGGTCCTGGGGGGGGGGAGGGGGTTGGGGTCCTGAAGGGAATTTTGGGGGTCTCAGGGGGTTTTTGAGGGTCCCAGGGGGATTTTTGGGGCTTCTGAAGGGAATTTTTGGGTTCCCGAGGCTGTTTTTGGTGATCCCGGGGCTGTTTTGGGGGGATCCCGCCGGGTATTTTTGGGGGTCCCGGGAGTGTTCTTGGGGTCCCCCCTCACCAGTCCATGGCCGGCTCCACTCCCCGGTTCCCGGTCAGCGCCAGCGCCTTCGCCCTGCGGGACCGGGGGGCTCCCGGTTATTTTTGGGGGGTCCCAGAGGGTTCTGAGGGGTCCCGGGGGGTTTTTTGGGGGTCCCGGTGGAGTTTTGGGGGTCCCGAGGGCTCCGGGGCCTGTCCGTGTGTCCCGCCCCCCCCCAATCCCATTCCCGGTGCCGGGTCCCCTCCGGCTGCTCCCGCCCGCCCTCCCCCGCTGTCCCCCCGGTGCCGCCGCCCTCAGCGCGCCGGGCCCCGAATCCCACCTCCAGCAGCGCCTCCAGAGCCGCCCGAGCCCGGTCCCACCGCCCGCCGCCATCACGGCGGCGCCGGGCTCGCGACACGTGCGGGACGGCGGCCGGCGAGGGACAGAAAGGCACAAAGCGTTCCGGTACGGACGGCGGCCGGAACGGGACAGAAAGCCTCCCTCGCCGCTGCCATCCTAATCCGGCGCCGCCGCGGAGCCGCCTCCAGCCCTCCCCTCACTCACAGACACCGCCCCGCTCGCCGCTCGCTGCCGCCCCTCGCCCCTCCCGCCGGTTTTGCCGGGCGCTGGCTGGGGGGCTGCAGTACCGCCCTGTGCCCACAAGGCGGCAGCACTTTTCAAGCGAGTCCGCGCCAAGCCACTCGCAAGAGGGAGGCCGCGGGCGGCCGGGCTGCAGTACCGCCCTTTGTCCACAAGGCGGCAGCACGTTTCAAGCGAGTCCGCGCCAAGCCACTCCCAAGAGGGCGGCCGTGGGTGGTGGGGCCACAGTACCGCCCTGTGTCCACAAAGCGGCAGCACTTTTCAAGCGAGTCCGCGCCAAGCCACTCGCAAGAGGGCGGCCGTGGGTGGCGGGGCTGCAGTACCGCCCTTTGTCCACAAAGCGGCAGCACTTTTCAAGCGAGTCCGCGCCAAGCCGCTCCCAAGAGGGCGGCCGGGCTGCAGTACCGCCCTTTGTCCACAAGGCGGCAGCACTTTTCAAGCGAGTCCGTGCCTAGCCGCTCCCAAGAAGGCAGCCGGGCTGCAGTACCGCCCTGTGCCCACAAGGCGGCAGCACTTTTCAAGCGAGTCCGCGCCAAGCCACTCGGTGGTTTTGCCGGGCACTGGCTGGGGGGCTGCAGTACCGCTCTCTGCCCACACGGCGGCAGCACCGCGCCGTCCCCGCCGGCACGGCCTCGGCAGCGAACGCCCCAAAGCGTCCGCGCGGGAAAGAACGGAACAAAAAGCCTGCCTGCGACCCGATAGGAACCTAAAGAAAAAAGCTTTCCTCTTAAGCTGCATTTCAATATGCTTTATTTTTCTATTTTTCATATTTATATTCACATTCGGATTTGTAATGGATATTGATGGAAAATTATATTTTCATAATTTCTTACATTTATTCCTATTATATTTTATTTCAGATTTTTATACGTATCTTAATAGGTATCAGTAGAAGTCAGGGGAGGGTGTGTGGCTGGGGGCGGGGCCAGGGGAGGGGGTAAGGACGGGGTGGGGGTTAGGGGGAGGGGGTCAGCATTGGGGGCGTGGTTAGGGGCGGGGTCAGGGTGTGGGGGAGGGGGTGGAGGGTGGGTCAGGGAAGGGGTTAGGGTAGAGGGAGGATTCAGGGTGGGGGTGTGGCTACCAGACAGACCCCTCCCCTACCCAAAAAGATTGTCAGGCGCAGCAGTAGAAAATTTGATGCTACCAGGGAGTAAAAATTTTTATTTTTACTTTGATGCTCCCAGGGAGTAGAAATTTTTATTTTTAAAGTTGTTTTCTTTTTTTACTTCCTCGGAGCACAGTATTTTCTACTCCTGCTTTTTTATTCTAAGTACAGAAAGGAAAAAAAAGAGAGAAAGAGAAGGAGACAGTGAGAAGAAGAGGAGAGAGTGATAAGGAGAGAGAGAGGGAGAAGAAGAAAAGGAGAGAGCAGGAAGAGGAGAGAGTAAGGAAAAAGAGAGATGAGGAAGACAAGAGAGTGAGAAGAAAAAGAGGAGAGAGGAGGAAGAGGAGTGAGAAGAAAGGGAGAGAGATGAAGAAGAGTGTGAGAAGGACAGGAGAGAGCAAGAAGAAGAGGAAAGCGTGAGAGGAAGAAGAGAGTGTGAGAAGGAAAGGAGAGTGACAAGAGGAAGAGAGAGGAGGAAGAGGAGTAAGTGAGAGGAAGAAGAGGAGAGAGGAGGAAGATGAGAGAGAGGAGAGAGTGAGAAGGAGAGAGTGAGATGAAGAGGAGAGAGTGAGAAGTGGAGAGAGTGGGAGGAAGAAGTGAGAAGAAGAAGAAAGGAGGAAGAAGAGAGAGGAGGAAGAGGAGAAAGTGAGAGGAAGAAGAGGAGACGGAGAGGAGGAAGAGGAGAGAGAAGAAGAATAGGAGAGAGGAGGAAGAGCAGCGAGTGCGAAGGAGGAGAGAAGAGGAAGAGGAAAGAGAGAGAAGGAAAGGAGAGAGTGAGATGAAGAGAGTGTGAGAAGAAGAGGACAGAGTGAGAAGAGAGAGTGAGAAGAAGAGGAGAGAGGAGAAAGAGGAGAGAGTGAGAAGAAAAGGAGAGATGAAGAGAGTGTGAGAAGAAGAAGAGAGGAGAGAGTGACAAGAGGAAGAGAGGAGGAAGAGGAGTGAGAGGAAGAAAAGGAGAGAGAGAGGAGGAAGATAAGAGAGAGAAGGAGAGTGAGAAGAAGAGGAGAGAGGAGGAAGAGGAGAGAGAAGGAAGAGGAGAGAGGAGGAAGAGGAGAGAGGAGGAAGAGGAGAGAGGAGAGAGGAGGAAGAGGAGAGAGGAGGAGAAAAGGAGAGAGATGAAGAAGAGAGTGTGAGAAGAGGAGAGAGTGAGAAGAAGAGGAGAGAGTGAGAAGAGAGAGGAGGAAGAAGTGAGAGGAGGAAGAGGAGAAAGTGAGGAGAGGAGGAAGAGACTGAGAAGAAAAGGAGAAAGATGAAGAAGAGAGTGAGAAGAAGAGGAGAGCGTGAGAAGAAGAAAAGAGAGTGAGAACAAGAAGAGGAGAGGAAGAGGAGAAAGTGAGAAAAGGAGAGAGGAGGAAGAGGAGCAAGTGAGAAGGAGAGAGTGAGATGAAAAGGAGAGTGTGAGAAGAAGAGAGAGTGAGATGAAGAAGAGGAGAGTGAGAGAGTAAGATGAAGAGGAGAGAGTCAGAGGAAGAAGAAAGAGGAGGAAGAAGAGAAAGTGAGAAGAAGAGGAGAGGAAAAGGAGAGAGAGAGGAGGAAAAGGAGAGAGAGAAGAAAAGGAGAGGTGAGAAGTGGAGAGTGAGGAAGAAGAAGAGAGAGGAAGAAGAGGAGAAAGTGAGGAGAAAGGAGGAAGAGGACAGAGTGAGAAGAAAAGGAGAGAGTGAGATGAAGAAGAGGAGAGGGTGAGAAGAATAAGAGGAGAGAGTGAGAGGAAGAAGAGGAGAGAGGAGGAAGAGGAGAGAGTGAGGAGAAAAGGAGAGAGAGATGAAGAGAGTGTGAGAAGAGGAGAGAGTGTGAGGAGAGAGTGTGAGAAGAGGACAGAGTGAGAAGAAGAGAGAACTAGAAGAGGAGAGAGGAAGAAGAGGAGAGGAGGAAGAGGAGAAAGTGAGGAGAGAGGAGGAAGAGGAGCGAGTGAGAAGGAGAGAGTGAGATGAAGAAAAGGAGAGTGTGAGAAGAAGAGGAGAGTGAAAGGAGAGAGTAAGAAGAAGAGGAGAGTGTCAGAGGAAGAAGAAAGAGGAGGAAGAGGAGAAAGTGAGGAGAGGAGAGGAGGAAGAGGAGTGAGAAGAAAAGGAGAGAGCGAGAAGAAGAGGAGAGAGAGTGAGAAGAAGAGGAGAGAGGAGGAAGAGGAGTGAGGAGAGAGGAGGAAGAGGAGTGAGGAGAGAGGAGGAAGAGGAGTGAGAAGAAGAGGAGAGAGCGAGGAGAAGACGAGGATAGTGAGAGGAAGAAGAAGAGAGAAGAAGAGAGCAAGAAGAAAGAGTGAGAAGAAGAAAAGGAAGAGAGTAAGAAGAAAACAGAGCAAGAAAAATAAAAGAGAGATAAAAAGAAAAACTAAAAAAGTCAGATTGGAAAGAGAAAGGCAAAAGAAAGGAGGGGTAAGGAGAAAAAGAGTGAAAGACAAACAGAAAAGGAAGCACTTGAAATGAAAGAGAAAAGCAAATAGAGAGACAAGAAAAAGAAGAAATAGAGCTGAAAACCTACAGGAAAACAAATGGAGAGACTGAACACAAGGTAGGGTTCAAGAGAGAAAGAAATAGAGAGTTAGACAAAAAAGTTAAAGTTGGACAGAAAAGGAAAAAGGGTCAGAGACAAAGACAATGATAGCAAGTGTTAGAAAGACAAAGGCTGACAAAGAAAAAAAAAAGAAGAAAACATAGTGAAACCTAGATTGAAAGAGACAGACAAAGAGACATGGGGAAATACATGTAGAGGAATGGAAGAAAATAGGGTGAGAAGGAAATAGGGTTAGAGAAACATAGAGATGTGTTAGAAATGGAAACAAAGGAAAACACAGGCAGAGACAAAGAGTGACACATGGAAGGATAAAGTGAGGAATAGACTAAAGAGGAAAGTAAGAGGCAAAGGGAGAAAAAGGGTGAAAATGATAGGACTCAACCACACCAAAGAAAGACAGGAGATGAATGGTGGGCAGGGCAGAGGGTAAGAGGCATCATTATTAGGGCTGATTAATCTTTATTCCCTTAAACTTCAGCAATACACAGGGAAACAATGCATACAAATGCAAGTACAGAGACAAATACAACAAAGAATACATCATACCTAGGCACAAAAGTACAAGTCCAATTTACATACAGCAAAATACATCAAAAGATAGGAACAACTGCAAAGACAGAACAATATAATGTACTACAAGCCAAATACATATTGACACAATATAACCGTGTCTCCATTTCAGAAAAGTCCACAACGCTTTTATTGTTATGACGCACCCGGAACAAAAACGGCGCAAAACGCTCCGCCGACGTGCACGCCCCCTTCGCGTTACGCACAAACTCACATTCACGGCAACTCGCTCCGGAGACTCCCAAAAAATCCTCCTGCCTGATGAAAACCCCCCCTGAAAGGCAAAGGCCATACACACAAGGTTGTATCTGCTCCACACACACACACAGCTGCAGACACAAGCACACACAAACTCTCACAGACAGACACAGACAGTCACACTCTCACACATTCTTCTGCTGACACGCTGGCTGCCACCCTTACGTGAAACGCTGCACTGAAGAATATGCTTAAACGCTTCTTCTGACCGCAGGACCTCCATGTCAAATGGTAGATTCCAGGAAATTCTGTAGGGACCCGGGGACCTACGAGACAAGGGGAGGCGGTCAGTGACTGACTATCTGAGAGCTAGGAGCTATACCAACTCTGGGCCCATCAGCGTTGTACCCCAAACCCCGTAGAGAACAGATGAACGGCAAAGCTTTATAACTGCTCTACCTGAGCGTGACTACTTGCCCGGGCAAGGCAGCTCCGATCATAATTGCCACAACAGAGGTGCATACAACATAAGCCAACGTAGGTACATACAGTATAAGCACAAACAACATAAGCCAACGTAGGTACGTACAGTATAAGCACAAACAACATAAGCCAACGTAGGTACATACAGTGTAAGCACAAACAATATAAGCTAACATAGGTAGGCGCAACATACGCACATACAATAGAAGCAGACACAGGTAGGTGCATCATAAGTGCATACAACGTAAGCTGACAGAGATACAAGATAAGTGAGGACTTGATATAATTCTCCAGAAGACTAATTTTTGAGCCCTATATCCTTTGAGAAGGCAGATGCTACGGAACTACTGTGGTCAGGTGATGAGGGGCTAATAAGCTCCGTACGGAAGTCCATGAGAAGGGCTACCAAAACTGAGAATGAAGACGGATGAGAACATCTCGTGTACATCGTCCGGACCCAAAAAGTAAATATGTAAAAATGCCAGAATAATTGATATCCGGGAAGGTACGTGAGCAAAATATGGCCAATACGGCACAAAATGATGTTGCTAAAGCATGGAGATGTAACAAAGGCCTATGACACAGACAACGTGACACGGACACAGACAACGTGACACGGACACAAGTGGAAACTGCCTGGCAATTTCACCTTATGGACCCAAGATTCCTAGCCCAAGATGAGCCATGGGCTGATGATGCCAAAGAAAAGAAAGCCCTAGGGCAGTAGCACTTGATGATGACATGCAACTCCTTTCAAGATGTTAGTGCCAAAGCACTTAAGAGGAAGCCTAAGAAGCTCAGTAGGCCTAGAGAAGGAAGAAATGACTACAGGGTGACTGTAGCTATAGCTCCAGACATGAAGGCGGGCTCCTATGGTGAAAAGATCCACGACAATGTCAAGAGTCAAAGAAGGCCGCCGATGCGAACGTCACGAGAACCAGAGAGGGATCGGAACTGCCCTGCCCAGCGAAGACTCTGGGGGGGCTGAGGAGAAACCCTCTCCCTTTGCTCCCGAGGGGCCCGTCCCACTATGGGCCTATTCTCCAAGCTAACATCAAATAGCCTCCTGTGATAGTAAAGGTTTTCCCCCCATCTCCCACCTACTGGCCCCAGCACTTGGCTTTTGCAAGACAACCGGATGGAATCCAATGTCAGTTGGATGTGGACGGCGAGACGTTCTCTGCATCAGCTTCGGTGCTGCTGTTTCCAAACTTCAGCTACGCTCCTCCTCAGGGTACCTAAGACAAAACAGAAAATGCAACTAGTGCCCACGAAAAGAGGAATCCCCGAAACTCCGACACACCGCTGCCCCGGCTCACCTGAAGTCTCAATTTGACTCCACAAGCTGCCTGGAGGATACCTGAAAAACAAAAGGGTACACACTTAGCATGCTGCTGCATAAGGGTCACCTGTGAGTCACTGTGCCAAAATGCCAACTCACCCGCTCGCCTCTGTTCCTTCACACAGCTAGGGCAGCAACAGCACCTGCAAAAAAACAAAGCAAAACAACCCACACTGAGATACTGTGAAAACAACATCCCCCTGACCTGAAAAGCACACCCACCCAGACCTTACGCTTGCACCCACCTGGCCTTGGACATCCAGACATCCGGACCAGAGACATCTTGCAAGATGACTGCCTAAAATAAAACAAAGTAACCAAGAGTGGATGCTTAGAATTGCACCAAAACCTGAAACCTGAGCAAGAACAACTCCTTCTGTCCACTGCTCACCTGGCACACAGGGCCTTGACTGCTGCTATCTGCCTGGACCTCCTAAAAATAAAGGCAAAGAACACTGCTGTAACATGGTCACTATTTAGGCTTCCCCTGAAAATGCAAACAATGACTGACCCGATCATGGGAAAACCCTCACCCAGGACTGGGGCTCTCTGCCACTGATCTGAACTGTCTGCATCTGAAAGGAAGTTAGGACTAGTGTCAAATGGCTGCAGGACAACTTAACAGCACCAAACATGTTATGTCAATCTCCTGATACAATCTAGAGCCCAACTACACCCTGCATTACAAATTTCAAGTCCCCAGGACTTGTGCTATTACAGGCTATGCAGCAGGGCAGAGCAGCTGTGGGACAAATACGTGCAGACACCCGTGACACAGGACAGGGAGAGAGAGCTTTTGAGGAGAAGAAAGGACCGAGAGACCCAAAGAACACAGAGTGCACCAGAGACAAGTGACAGGACACACACCAGAACTGCTCTGCCCTGAGCACCTCAGCACTGTGATCAAAACAGACACTTTCCCTTTAGCTGGTCTAAGGGGACACTTCTTGCACATCCCTGCCCCCAAAGCTGATTCAAAAGGCCCTCCCAGCACCCCACTTTCACCCCCTCTGTGGGCCTTAGCCCTCCACTTATCTCTCTGGCATCTGGGGATGAGAATCCACGTCGCGTGCCAATGGAGGCTGCCTCGCCTGCGGGGAATGTCCTATGGTCACCGGGCTGTGGTCCCGTGCTCAGCTACAATCGAGAACACCAAACATCACTGCATGATCTTAGCTGCACAGCAGCCACAACCCAGCAATTCTGCTGCTCACCATTATTCTCCTGAGAACGCCGGGCAAATAATCCACTTTGCTGTGTTGTGCCAAAAACACGCCCGGCCCTTAACAGGGAGAGACCCTGCCAGGCACCGCCTCAGAGAAGAACCGAGCTGTACTGGGGGGACACACCCAGCCAACGTGTACAAGTTAAACAGAATTTTCACTCAGAACTGGGACTTTCAGCACCCCCCAGGTGCTACTCGACTGCCACAGACACACAGAGGGCTTCGTGAGGCGCTCTGGGGTTGGCCAGTCCTGCTCCAAGCTCTGCTGATGCCTCTGTGGTTTTAACGCTGTCCTCAAGGAGGTGGTAGAACCTCACAGTATTTGCCCCTGGAGCTTAATTTCTGAAGTTTTCTTTGGGAAACACATCCACTTCCTACTTAACAATGCAGTCCCCTCTCCTGCTCTCGGGAAGAGCTGCCCACAGGCATGGGAACCACCTCTCCTCTCCTCTGCCCTTAAAACACTGTGTTACTGAGGCCAACTACTTCCAGACCAAGACTGTCCATGCAGGGACAGTGTCTCTTCTCTTTAGGGTCAGGGAAAAAGGGCAGAAGCACCCACAGAGATTCACTGCCCCTCTTGAGCACAAAGCACCGTGAATCTGCACCTCCTTCTGCTTGCAGGGAAGATAATAAAATATATTTTATTTAATATTATATTATATTTAATATTAATTATAGTTAATATTATAATAAAGATAATATAAAATATAATAGGGAGCCCTACAAACTGACATCAGGAACCTGGACTGGTGAGTTTTCTTTCCCAGGGAAAATGGCCTGTGATTGTGCCCAGAGCTCCTTGGGTCTTAGGGTGAGGCTGACTGGAAATAATCCGAATATTAAAGGATATATTCAGACCCCAGCTGCCCCCCCCCCCCAAACTTGTGCTTTTCTGACAGTGCCAAGGGAGCCCTTCAAACTGACGCCAGGAACCTGGGCTGCTGAATTTGCTTTCACCAAGTAGATATCCCTCATTTATTCACAGGGCCCTGCAATGCCCCTGGGTTGTCAGGTCCTAAATTTCCTTTTGCCTCCTCAATGTCAAAACAGCGCAGGATTTCTCCCAGTCCAAATCTCCCATCCCCAAGTACTCAGGGTTTTTTATTTCTTACCAAATACCTGTTGCAAACTGACAGTACAAAGCTTGGGGCTTGATATTTTCTGTGCTGGATTTCACCTCAAGAAATCTGCCACCATAAAACCCTAACCACAACCACCTTGCTTTGCTCACAAATCACAACCTTCAGACCAGCATTATGGCACCTTACCCACTGGCCCTCCACTGGCACCTTCCCAAAGCATTCCAGTACATTCCAGTAGTACTCTGCATTTTCAGTGGGCATTCTGTCAGACCCACATCCTGACACTAAAAATGCACCAAGGAATTCTACAATAGCCATTAGGAAGGCATAACAATTCTCTAAAAGTCACCAGAGAAAGCCTTCAAAATTCCCCTAAATATTCCTAATAGCCCTGCAAAAAAAAAACACTCAAGGAAGCCTGCTCAGCCTCCAAACCCCTTCCTGTTGCTCTCTAGCCCACAGATGTCATCCCTACCTTTTAGCAGCGGGTCCTGTTGTCCTCTGAGGGTTCTGGCGTTGTCCTGGTGCCAGGGTCGCTGCCCTGTCCCACTGGGAGGCTTCCGGTGTGGTCTCGCTGTCAGGCTTGCTGTGCTGTGCTGCTGTTGTTGGGGCTGAAAAGGGAAAAGGCTGCTTAGGGTGAGGTACGGGTGGCGTGAGGGGTGCCGTACCTGTACCCTAACTTGCCTCCTAAGCTGTACCCTGTAGCCCTGATCTCCACTGGACTGTCCAGCCCTCAAGGCCTCACCCTTTACCCCTGACCCCTCCCTCTGCCCCCCAGCCCTCAGGCTCTGGCTGTCACCCTCGAGCCCCCTCTCAGCTGCCCCTCAGCTCCTGTGTGCCACCCTTAATCCCTCTCCTCTGCCCCTCAGCCCCCAGCTTCTCTGTGTCACCCTCCAGCTGCCCCTGCCCCCCTCAGCATCTCTCTGTGTCACCCACTGTCCCCTCCCCTGTTCCCCCCTCAGCTCCCAGCCTCCGTCACCCTCAAGGCCCCACAGTGCCCCTCAAGCTGCCCCTCAGCCTCTATGCCATGAAAAGACCCTAAAACCCCATAAAAATGCGCTAAAAAAACCCCACATCTTCAAAATGCCTTAAAACCCCCACAAAAACATAAAAATAGCCTCAGAACGCCCTTAAAATACAATAAAAATACCCTACTTTAAGACACCCCTAAAAGCCCCCAAAGAAGCTTTTAAAAAAAAAAATCCCTACATATTCCTAAGAGCTCTTAGAACAGCTCCATAATCCTTAAAACACATCGATAAGACCCTAAAAACCAGCGCAGCGAGGGAGGCTGGAAGATGCGAAGCCGCGCTCCCGGCCCCGGGCGCAGCGCGGCTCCGGCAGGAAAGCGGCTCCTCCGGCAGGCAGAGGCGGCGCCGCGCCGGCAGACCCCCGCCCGCTGCCCCCGGCCCGGCGGGGCCGGCACCGGGCCCGGGGGGCCCCGGCGGCGCCCGAGCCCCGCGCCCGGAGCGGCGGCACCGGCCGGCACCGGCCCCGGCCGCCCTCGGCCCGCGGAGCCGCCTCCAGCCCTCCCCTCACTCACAGACACCGCCCCGCTCGCCGCTCGCTCCCGCCCCTCGCCCCTCCCGCCGCTTCGGCCGGGCTCCGGCTGGGGGGCTGCAGTACCGCCCCGTGCCCACAAGGCGGCAGCACTTGTCCAGAGGGTCCGCGACACGATGGCGGCCCGTGGGGACCTTGACGGAGAGAGGCGTTTTTCGCCCATGCCTGTCGGCTCCCACCAAAAACCCGCACGCTCGCGGTGCTGCTGACCCCACAGCCCGTGTGCACGACACCCGAAACTCCGCGGAAAATCCCGTCGGGGGGCGCCGGCGTTGCGCGCAATTCAGGCAGTGTAAAAAACAGACACGGGTCCTCGAGTTTCAACGTCCTCGTTTTCGCGCCCTCTCGAGAAGGTCAAGCGAGGCCGCGCCACGCCACTCCCAAGATGGCGGCCGCGGGCGGCGGGCTGCAGTACCGCTCTCTGCCCACACGGCGGCAGCACCGCGCCGTCCCCGCCGGCACGGCCTCGGCAGCGAACGCCCCAAAGCGTCCGCGCGGGAAAGAACGGAACAAAAAGCCTGCCTGCGACCCGATAGGAACCGAAAGAAAAAAGCTTTCCTCCTAAACTGCATTGCAACAAGGCTTGGTTTTATATTTTTCAGATTTATACTCACAGTCGGATTGGTAATGGATACTGATGGAAAATTGTATTTTTATAATTTCTTAGATTTATTCCTATTCTATTTTATTACATTTTATTTTTTATACATATCTTATTAGATTGCTTACATATTTCTATAGTTAGATTTAGATTTCTAAAAGGTTTATATTGCTTAAAATAAAACCCTGCCTCTATCCAAGTAAAAATCTTTTAAAAAAACCCCTTTATTTAAACTCAATTTAAATGTATCTCTACTTTTCGCATTTATATTCAAATTTATATTTTAAATGTAGATTGATGTATGATGCTATTTATAGTCTATCTCTTCCTAATACTAATTTTTATTTCTATTTCATATTTTTATATATACACCTGTATACATTGATTATATATTTCCACATTTAGAATGATATCAAACTAAAATGTATATTCATATCTTTTCCATTAAAACCCTGCCTCCAACCAAATAAAAACAAAAAAGCCCTTTCTTTAAACGATTTTCGAATATTTTTATATTTTTTTCATCATTATAGCCACCTTTTAACTTCTACTTTATATTGATGTATTTATAAATATATTTTATACATATATAATAAGGTAGCGAGATAGATAAACTATTTTTTAAATTCTATTTCTTACACACTGCTAATACTTATGTTTACTTACCTTTGAATTTTTATATAGATCTTAACGTATTTAGGATATATTTCTATACAAAGATTTCTAATTTTATTTTATTTCTATTTATAATTTTTATAATAAAACCCCTACCTAATACCAAATAGAAAATAAAAATCCCCTTTATTCTAAATTATATTTAAATATTTCTATATTCCTATTTTTGATTTTTACAAGTACTTATCTATTCTATCACAACATATTGAGGTACTATATTTCGATATACAGTATTTATGACATGAAATGCGTTATAATAAGACACATACAGTAAAATACGCATTAGGTACTGTATTGATTCCTATTGTTTTGTAATATTCATATATCCACATGTATTAATTATACATTTCTATACGGATATTTATGTTTATAATCGATATTTATATGCATATAAGCATATAAAATACTCCATATCAAACAAGGTTATACCTAATAGTAATGGACGGCATTATTTATATTACACGTTTAAGTTATATGTTTTCCATTTACATTTAAAATTGAAGTTTTATATTCCCATTATCATGTTTATGCATGTGTTCTATTTCATTAGAGTTCTAGTTAAAACACTGCAGTTATAATCGAATTCCTAAAAATAAAATGCCAAAACAAACAGCATCAAATTCCCACCAGTACCGTCCAAAAAATTCAGAAAGGCTCCACCAGCCAGCCAACTACCAGCAAAAAAAAACCCGCACTACACTCCTTTCACTAGCAGCTCTTATCACGTCACAAAAACGAAACAAACATTTTAAAAACCCTATAGACACCCACACAGCAAATCACAAAAACCACTCTAAAGGAAGAAAAAAAAAGCCAACTAACTTACCATACTCCAAACCATACAAGAGACTCCCAACGATTCTAAAAAAAATAATAACCAAAACTCTACCACTACTTTAACTCATAAAGAGAACCCAATGCTCTATAAAATTAACTAAAAAAACCCACCAAATAATTACAGATATAAAAATATGGGAACCACGAAGAAACAAAAAATTCACCCCCCAAATAAAATAAACACCTAAAGAGATCCACCATGGAAATGCCCATGCTCCCAAAAATAAAACCAATAAAAACAACAACCAAACACATCAAACAACAACAAAAAAAAATTAAATTAACAACAACAAAATAAGTATTCCTAACTCAAGAAACAAAAATTGCCTCAAACCATCAAAACACAAATACCACCTAGAAAGAAACACGTCGCCAAAAGAGATATGTAACCACAAACAATATCTCCCAAGTTCTCTGCAACAATGAAACATACACGGCAATCAAATAAGCCAAACGAATGAAATCCCTATAGTGTAATAAACAAGAATGCATTCATCAATA
Source organism: Lonchura striata (assembly GCF_050655825.1). Taxonomy (NCBI): domain Eukaryota; kingdom Metazoa; phylum Chordata; class Aves; order Passeriformes; family Estrildidae; genus Lonchura; species Lonchura striata. The sequence goes on from NC_140703.1 coordinate 989,612, forward strand.
TTAAAAAAAACCTCACCGATTAACTCCAGGGCACTCCCTCAAGCCCAGCAAAACAAATACTACGCCCTCGCGCTAATAAAAGCCTCCACAACCGAATTGAAAAACGACCCTCTACTCCATGCTCCGACCCATAAAAACCAGTGTAAACCTTTAGAAACGCATCCTTAAAAAACCTAAGAACCGATCAAAAATAAATCCAACAACAACACTCAACCCAAAAACAAAAACCTTGCCATGAGCAGCCGAAGCAAGAACGGTAACAACCAAGAAGCGCCCGGGGCCCTTCTCCTACAGCGACGCCGATCAAAAGCCACCGATCCCAGGAGCTCCTCAGGAGCGCCTCAAAAGCAGCGCAGCGAGGGAGGCTGGAAGATGCGGAGCCGCGCTCCCGGCCCCGGGCGCAGCGCGGCTCCGGCAGGAAAGCGGCTCCTCCGGCAGGCAGAGGCGGCGCCGCGCCGGCAGACCCCCGCCCGCTGCCCCCGGCCCGGCGGGGCCGGCACCGGGCCCGGGGGGCCCCGGCGGCGCCCGAGCCCCGCGCCCGGAGCGGACGGAGCGGCGGCACCGGCCGGCACCGGCCCCGCCCGCGCCGCCTCCCCCGCCCGCCGGCCCGGCCAAAGCTCCGCTCGGCTCCGCACGGCTCGCACCGGCGCGGCTCCGGCGGGCCCGCGGCAGCCCAGCCGCGCCCAGCTCCCCTTCCGCCCCGGCCAGCCCCGGCACTGCCGGCAGGGCTCCGCGCCGCACCCTTCGCTGCCGGGCCGGGGGCAGAAGAAGCGCCCCGAATGCAGCGGCACAGCCCGACCCCCGCCCTGCCAGCGCTGCCACGGCTGCAGCTCCCTTCCTCTGCAGCCCCGACTCTGACGCCACGCTCCGGCGCTCACCTCACCCCGAGGGCACAGAAACGTAGGCTTCCCTTCAATCGCGTCCTCTAGAAGAGAAGAAAAGAAGCGCCTTGCCTCAAACGATGGCAAAAGGGGGCTTTTTACCTCAATCCAAACACCTTAAAAGGGGGGACAACAGGACTGCCCCCTCCAATTCAACCTCAGGATGACGAAATTTCAAAGGGAAAGGGGAAAAGTCCCCGTTATAAAAGCGCACCGGCTCACCTGCTCGGCTGCTGCTTCTCGGCACAAAGGTTTGTCCCTCAGCTCCTCCTTTGAGCAATGCTTCACGTGCCCAAGTGTGTATCCAGGGGATTCCCCGGACCCTGTCCGAAGCGCCCACCGTCCTTCCAGGAGACAGCCCCGGGAGCCCCCCAAAAACTCCTCTCCTCCAGCAGCTCCGTGCAAAAGCCAGCAAATACAAACCCTCGCCCTAAAATAACCTCCCCCCGGCAGGAGCCGCCCCTCCTCCTCATCCTCACAGCTCACACCTGGGGCTGCTCTGAGCCCTCATCATCCTCACATCAGCTCACACCTGCCGCTGTTGCCACCCTCCAACAGCGTCTCTCCATCTCCAGCACACAGCCCACTTCTCACAGACACTGATCCATTGGAAATCTGCTACGGGTGTTGTCTTTTCTTAATCCATCTGGGTACACGATTAAAGCACGTACATGCATTGATGGTCATTGAGAGAAAGCTTTCCCCTGGAGAAAACAGTCCTTTTGCTGGCACACTTTGATACACCTTCGCAAAAAGCAGAATCAGCACCAATTCCTAAGACCCCTGCCGAGGAACTCAGCCCTCCTTGGGACACCCAAAGCAGCAGACCTCGAAAAAGGAGGGGAAAAGTCAAGCTTGGAGGGGAAAAAGAGGATAGAAGTACAGCAGCCTTTAAAAATGCCTGCACGGAGCAATAGTGGGAACCAGTCACATTTCTTCCTTCCTTGCTTTCTGTGATGACATAAATAGGAAGTAAGAACACGTTAAACAAAAGGCAGAGCTAGGATTTGACAGGTCTTTATTTTGGCAGGCTGCATGGCAAACGCCTCTTCCAGGACTGCGACACGTTTTGGGGAATAGCTGAGAACGGAGGCAAAAGGTGCCGGGAGCCCTTTCTGTTCCCTTCAGCCCCTTGCTCCGCTGGTTTCAGGGCACTCGCTTGGTTCGTTCCTAGAGAAAAACGCTAGGGCATGATTTTCAAAACTACTGCCCGTCCCCAGTCAGAGTTTCCTACATTCGTGGGTACAAATGAGTGGATAGAGAGAGGGCTTCTTTCCAAATGAGTTTAGCCATAGATTCCTGTTCTTTACCAGTAGCTATAAAAACGAAACACTTGCCAGGTTTTGGTATTGTACACACACCCCTCCCTGGGAATTTTGGGGCAGCTTTGGGTCCCTCTGCGGGACGGCACCCAGCGTGACCCCCTCCCCTCATTCGCCACCCACCCGCTCCTCCACCGCAGTGTGCGTCCCTCTCCTGGGGACCTTGGGGTGCCCCAAATGCCATCAGAGCCCCGAGTCTTCAGCCCCTAACCCTGACCCCCGAAGAAGGCACAGGGCGAATCAAACTGCCCCGGACAGCAGCCCAGCACTCCCTTCCAGCCCTTCCCACACCTCCATCCCCCAGAAAGGGACTCCGCCGCAACAAGAAAGGGGGGCAGCCCCCAGAAGGCTCGAAGCTCCCGCCCCGCCTCGCTGTCGCGGGCCAGGGGCAGAAACAGGGAGCGGCAGAGGCGGCGGGGACGCGGCACGGCCGGCACGGCACGGAGCGGGGGCCGCTCGCAGCGCGATGCCGGCGGAGCCGCAGGTCCGGCAGCGCCGGGGCGGGGTCCGAGCGGCGCGGGGGATCCGCCGAGAGCTCCGGGCCCGTGCGGGGACTCCCGCAAGGCCCGGGGGGCGCCGGGCTCCGGCCCTCGGGGCTTTATTCTCCGGCGCCCCGAGCCCCGCGGCTGCGGGGGAAAGAAGCGAAGGGGCGACGGGAAGAGAGGAGGGAGAGCGGGACATGCGAAAGGGCGGGGAGGGAGGTCGGGCTGCGGAGGAAAGCGGGCGGGGAAGGGAAAGGCCGGCAGGGCAGCAAGAGGGACGGGGCACAGAGGAGGGAGAGAGGGGGAATGGAACGGAGCAGCGGGGCAGGGACAGGACAGGAAGGAGCCGGGTTTGGGGGGGACACGGAAACGGGGGAAAGAGAGGGTACACTCAGGGGAATACGGGCAGGAGGATGGAGCGGGAGAGAGAGGGACAGGAGGGGATCCTCCCGGCTCCGCCCCGGCGCCCCCCCTGCCCGGGCTGCTGCGCTCGGCAGAGCTCGGCTCCGTTCGGCTGCACTCGGCTCCTCGGCCAGCTTCGGCTACTGTCGGCCACGCTCGGCTATTTCCGGCCGCATTCGCCTCCATTCGGCTCTTCGGCAAAGCTCGGCTCGCCTCGGCTGAACTCGGCAAAGCTCGGCTCCGCTCGCCTCCTCGGCCCCTTTCGGCCGCTTTCGCCCACGCTCGCCTAGTCCCGCCCGCACCCGCCTCCATTCGCCCATTCCCACAGCTCGGCTCCCTCCGCCCGGCCCCGGCTCCCTCCGGCTCACACATTTCCTCAGGGCACCTCAGCACAGGGCACACAAACTGCAGCCCCTAAAGGCTTGCGGCTCTTTCAACACACACACTCGTAACTCAGCTCTCGGGACAGAGCTGATGGCTCCTCTAGGACAAGAATAGTTACACGTAAAAGCAATTCCCTCATTTTGCATCTCCTTTTTATTGAACCCCCGCAAAATCCCATCCACATCACAAGGAACGTGCAGCTCCGGTGACGCTATTTGTACAAAGGCCCTGGGGCAGCACACAGCCGGGATTCCACGGAAGAAAGCCCGGTTTGCATTGCAGAGGTTCTCGCTCCGGCACTGCCTGTTTGCAGCTGGGCTCCGCTCCCCTCATGGCCACATCCCCGAACGATGTGCCAGATTTCCCAGAGAGCTCCCAATAAAACTCAGCTACAGTCACTGAGCAGAAAATCCTTTGGGCTTTAGTTCCACCCCTCACCTGTTCCGAGCGCTGGGAACGCGGGTTTTGGTCCCTCATCGCAGCAGCAGGGATGGATTAGGGTTTTGTTTTGGTTTGGTTTGTGGTTTTTTTGTGTGCGTGTGTTTGTTTTTTTTTTTTTAATTAAAAAAAGGGTAATAAAAACAAACCATGTCTGACATAAATGTCCTGAAGTGCCATTCAAGCTTTTTAAACCCAAGCAAACCGTCCTAATTCCCTAGCCCAGTCTTCTATTCATACTGGCTACTTACACCCCAGTGTAGGAAGCTCTGCAGCCTTCTTCTCCTGTCCTGTATTAGGCAGAGGATGGATATGAAGGGCACACGCATGCAGTCTTTTTGGTTCTTCAAAAAGATAAAAATGCCTGTAATAAAAATTACAGAAGTAATATTGTCTCTCAAAGTGTTCCAGAAAAGGGAAATTGGAGCTTTAACGTCCCACTGAGAGATGTTGAATAAAATCTTCCCCCTGAGTTTGCACCCAGTAATAAAATACTGATTTTTTTTTTTTGACCAGACAAGGTAGGTCTATAGGAGAACAGCTCAGGAGGCTCTCATGGCTCACGGCAATGAGGATGGAGCAGGGCAGAACGTTAAAGGTGAAGTGTCAGTCCCCTGAATTAATGCCCTGATGGAGCCAATTTTTTTGCTAAGAGACATAACAGATCCTTCCCTTTGTTCCCCAGTTTCCAAGTCACCTGTAATTCGTTACCTGCACCAACCTGCCGCAGCTAAGTGACAAATCCAGCTCCCGTGCTCCAAGCCACGTGTCCCTGACGTGAAGGGAAGTCAGGGATACAGAATCAGCTGTGGAAGAAAGAGAAGACAAAAATCAGAACAGATATTCTTCTATTTCCCCACAGGATCACCAAGCCAAGCTGCTTGCTACCTCTCCAGGACTATGTTTGAAAAGAGTTCCCTAACTCTTTTCTTAGCCTGAAATTCCGGAGTGGCTTTGCCCATGCAAAGCCAACGATCCTACTCACAAGAAGGAACAAACCAGCTTCCTGTTAAATAAAGCACTTGGAAATATGAGCTGCCAGATGCTCTCACTGACCAGCAAAAGGGATCAGCATCCAGGCCCACGTGGAGCTGGGTTTTTAAATATCACAAATAAACTTAACAAAAAATTATTCCTGACTCAAACCCACAATGCCTCAAACCATCAAAACAAAAATAGTTCTGGAATGACAGCTACACCTCTGCAGACCACAGCACAAAAATAACACTAAAGAATTTCTGACACCTTCCTTTTGAAGATGCTCTTACAGCATATTATCATAGTAAAGGGGCATTCCCTACATCTCTAACCAGAACTAGAGCTAGAGCTATCAGTTACTTTCACATACTCACATGTCTGTATGGTGGCCTTAGGAGAAGCTGGCAACACCTCTTCTGGTACCACACCTTGGAGGCTCAGATTGCGTCAAAAGCACCACTGAAACCAGCGTGCCAGGAGCTAACTGAATAATGAAAGTCATTTTCTCCATTTCTGTGACAGAAAAGCCCTCCATTTGGACAGCATTATTTGCAGCCAATTATTCTGCTACTTCCAGCAGTGCTCCAGGGAGCTGTATCACTTCTCCGCAGAGCTCAGGAGCTGTTCATTAGGTTGATCTCCTATAGTCTCCAGTTCTTCCTTTTGCTTGCACAATGTGCACCCTGCAGTGCCATATGACAGGAGCTTTGAGTGCTGTCTGTTGCTCTGTATTACCCTCATAGGACTGAGGAACCCGTCCCAGCCAGGGAAAGAACAGCTTTTGATTCTTGGATTAGGACACAAAATGCCACAGTTTATCCTAACAGTGGGAGGAATAAAGAGGAATACCTGGCATACACAGAATTCCACCTTAGGGCAAAGCCCAAGTGACACTGCCCTACAGCAGGATTTGAAAAATTCAGGGTCCATCTCTTAATAAATACATTTTGGCAAGAACCTGCACGATTCTCTTTGACATGTATTTCTCCTTTGTAATGACTCAGTGCTTGGTCTCTAGGACTTCCATATCCCTGACACACTTGCACTCGGATTACTAGCAGGAGGATCACAAACTTAGGTAGTCTCATATCTGTGCAGCATTTAAAGTCAAGGAACACTGGGCTTGGTCAGCAAGACGTCCAGTTTTACAATTTTCCATCACAGCTGCCTACACCTTTTAACATAAACTCGAAAAAGAGACAAAATTCCACCCTACCACTGTTGCAATAGGGAACTGAACTCTGATTTCAGACATTTTCCTCCTGCTTGAGCAGGGACATTGTACAAGATGACTCCACTGGTGGGTCCCTTTCAACCTTAATGATTTTGTGATTTTCAGGGTCTTCAGAGCAAGCCTGCTGAGTTTATAATGTTTTATTTAATTAAAAAAGCTGGAAGTGCAGCTCGAACCCTGAAAGTCAAAATGTGTTTATTCCTTACTTATTACCCTCCAAAGTAGAGCTGCAGCTCAGCAGGCAGAGAGGGACTTCTGTGGACACTGCATTTGTCACCTGTGACTAATTTAATTCAGCAAGCTCTAAACCACAGGTCAGCCTGTTCCATTACAGCATCATCAGGGCAACTTACAAGAACTGAAGCCAACTGAGAGCCCCTTCATCCCAAAGAGGACAAATATAAGCCTTTTACTTCAGCTCAGCAGAACTCTTAGTTCATCCTAACAAGAGGTAATGCATCCCAGCAGGTGTCAGTGAACCCAACCTCTTTAAATACTCATTTAACCCTACCTCAGCTGGTAATCAAAGTCGTGGGGGTGAGGCTAGGCTGAATTTCTCTTTTCTGTCCTTCTCCAGAGTAGTCCTAGTGAAGTGGCCTTGGACTCTGTTTTCTGCAGAGCCTAAGTGCTGCTCATGAAAGCCTCTAGGAGATTTTTCTCCTGCTGCTGCTAGAGCTGTGACTTTGAAGAACTCACTCCTAAGAGCTGGAAATGTAAAAGTCAATTGGATGTGCTGGGCTGCAGTGCCCCAGCGCCCCAGGACAGGCAGTGCCCCTCACCGTGCCTGTGAGAAGGTGAAGCCAACCCACGCCAGGTGCCTGTGCTGGACAAGTGGGAACACTGAAGCCAAGGCTGCTTCCTTCTTGAGGCTTTCTGAGGTGGCTGCTAGGAGAATTTCTCTTAGGCAGTCACTCTCTCGAACCCAGTCTCTCAATAACCTTCTGACACAAATAGAGGAGGATTTTTGTTCGCTATCTCCATGTGTGCAAGGTAGGAAAAGTTAATTAATTGCCAGCATACCAGAGGATTCCGCCAGAGGAATCCTCTATACCAAGGCCTTCCATCAGAGCAGAAGGCACTAACCACGCAAAACCTCCAGCGGGAAGGATCCTAGCAGTCCTCTTCTTTCCTCCTTTGCAAGAAACTGTGCTTAAACATTCCCCAGTAATTAAATATGCTTATGACTCTTAAAACATTTAAAGTTCCTTGAGGGAAGAAGGTGTGTGGAGGCACTATATGATCCACTGTGTTTCTTACGTTTGGGGTTATGTTATATATTCTTACGTAATGGTTTGAAACTTATCTTTATCCCTGCACCGTGTCCTTAGAACAAGGCTGTGAACACTCTTTTTCTCCAAATACAAGAATAATTGAGGAAACAGAACAGTGTTTGTCAGAAATAATGAGGGCAGAGACTGAGGGTGCCAGCATGCTGACTTGTACCACCTTAGGACACTTTTGGAAGTCATCACTCCTGTAATATACTGGATCCAATTTCAGCAAGAGCTCCACTCTCTCCTGTGGTTTCCACAGGGCCAAAAAAGGCAAGAGCTCCTTGAGACTGAGGGCTCCTCATGCCCTCCAGCAAGGAGAGGGTGGGCAAAGACCCATCGGTAGGAAACAGATGATCCTCAGACTGAGCAAGTTGCTAACATCCTCTTGAATGTGCTGTGGAATTGTGCAGGCATTGCCATGGCCAGGGAGAGAGCAAATGGATGCTCTGATAATCTGCAACCTAAATTTAGCTGCAATTCCAGAGGGACAGTCTGATAGCCTGTTCCTAAGACATTTCATTTCCTGGACCTCAAAGATCCCCTCAGCCACTGCAGCTGCATTCTCTGAGGGTATATCGTGCGTTTCAGGCAGTTGGTGTCGGGTCCCTCCTCACTGATTCTGCCCCACATCTTGTGTTCCCAGGCTGAGGTGGGAGACTTGAGTGTAGAAGCAATTATTTATCTCTGCCTAAGAGAGACTTCTGAGTATGATCTAGCTTAAATGCCTGCTTGTAGGGCAGGCTGCACAGCTGAACTTGCCAAACACGGAGAAGCTAAACAGGCACCAAACCCTTGGCTTATTTCTGGGGGAGGCCCTCAGATGGCTTCTGAGCTTCTCCAATCTACGCTCTACAGGGAGTCTGCACATCTCTCCAGCAATTGAAATCTTGAGCAGGGAAGCAGGCTGGTAGCAAAAGACTGAGCTAACACATAGCGAGGCCAAAGGAAACCGAGTGTCAGAAGCACAGCTTTGAGTCCAGAAACACAATCAAAGCCCGGGGAAGAGTGTGGCAAATGCTGGGGTCAGCAGTGCAAGTACAGGGCAAGCCTGGACGGTCCCTGAGCAAAGCACCGGGCACTGCCCAGACCAAACCAAAGACCAGAGTCTAAGCAGGAATACAGGGAGATTTCCAGGAGCTCTGCTGGGCTGGGATAGGCTCCCATGGTAAGCTGAGAGGATGGAGACTCGGCCCCCAAGCTACAGCCACTGGGACAACTCTCCATCACGGGGCCAGGGAACTGTGCAGGGCACAGACTCACCTCATCCCCAGCACTGCTGTCCCCGGAGAGCCCGCTGGCTCTCTGCTCCTGAGAAACACTCTCTTCTCGCAAAAATCCAACTCCCTCACCACCTGCATCTGCTTCTTCTTCAGTATTGCCCGCAACCTTCATTTCTGCTCTCTCAAAGCACTGTTCATCTCCACCTCTTTTTCATCACAACACCTTTCAGTTGACACCTTTGAAGTGAAGAGGCCGCTGAATTCTACCATTACAGAGTAAAACCACTCAGTATTGACACAGCCAGCTATTAGTTTTAATCCTCAGTTCTGCATTCCAAGGGATACTTTTGAAAACACACTGAAAACTCATAAAATACGTGGCATTCACTGGAGCCAGGGCTCACTTCTGCACTGTGCCTTGGCACAAACACGCTCCATCACCTGTGACATCTCTCCTGCATTGACCATTGTTCAAAGCTTTCCTGCAGGGGCCTGACGGAGCAACAGGAGCTTGCTGAGCTTCTGTCAGGGCAGGAGCATAACAGGGTGCAGATCCTGTCCTGACCCCACCAAAGAGGGGTTTTTCCTGCATTCCTTCCTGCTGTGACACTCAATGACAAACATCCTCTGGGCCTCTATGTTATCAAATACAAGGACATGCCAACGTTTAGCAAGGACAATTTCAGCTTTCCCAATCTAAACTTTCCATATGATGCAATGACACTGTCACTTATTTACTGAGAACCCCAGCCCACGTAGCCTAGAGAAGTGTCTGTTGGCTCAGAGCAAGCTTTAGGAGCCTGGAAGAAGCTTGTTTTGGTTTAGATGCCAGGCCCAAGACTGCATTTGAACTCCTGTCTCCCCACCAGAGGTTTCTAACCCATCCCCCCTGTCACATGTGCAACACCAAATTCAGCAGAAAAGCACTTCTGGGAGCAGCTTAGGAATGGAGGAAAGTATAGTTATTATAAATGTTTCATGTATCTGTATGTAAAGATAGATAAATAGATAGCTAAATATGTACAGACATCTGTACACCCACCTACACCGGTATCTATATGAAGTCCTTTTTAGACCCTTCCCCAAATTTCTAAGTGATTGGTGCTTATAGAGGCAAACAAAATGAACTTTTAAGTTAAGCCAACTTGGGTGGCTATTTGTGTCACAACAGTCTCTGAAAAAATGATGACAGCACTTAAAAGTCACCAATAGTAATAATAATAATAATAACAACAGTAATAAAGTCTTTTGCTGCTATTTTGGCAGCTTATGCTGCTTCTTGTACTTACTGCTCAATGCCTTGCTATTTCAGTAATTCACTGTGAAGCAATAAAGCAAAAGCCTTAAGGCTGGCTGCTTAGCTTACAAGAAGCTCTGTTACAATTTGGAGAAAAAATAAAACTTGGAGCATTATCAGTAAAACAGAGATTCTACCCATACCCATTAAAAATGCAGTATTTGCTCTGCAGACCTGCAAAAACTTACTTTAAAAGGTTAACTGCGACCTTTCACAAACCCAGGCTCATTTTAGCAGAAGAGTTTCCTGCTTCTCTGTGACTGTGAGATGTATCTATTAAGTTCCTTTCAAAGGCCTTGCCTGACCTATTCATATTGCAATTGAGAGCCAAAATAGCTCAATATCAAATATCTGCAAGCACCTTAGTACTTTTGGAAGAGTGGAACTGCTCGATCAAATCCTCACGCTGACCACACTGTTTCAAAATGCAACAATGAATTATGTCATTATGTCTCCATTTGGAAAGGATTATAATGTAAAATTAAGACAAGAGCCTGCCCTACTCTGAAGGCATGGGGACAATGGGGATTTGAGTCCCCAGTATGTAACTACTGTTGCAAATGGAAGACATCTATCAAGAACAGAGACGTGCGTTTCTGCACGAGATACAGTGCCCAAGTCCCAGACTTCATTAACCTTAATTAAATGGTCTTGAAACCAAAATTTTTCCGTAGCAGTTTGACTGCATTAAAAGGTCCCTCTCTGTAAATGGTTTTGATACGTAAACATGCAAGCACTCCCAGAAGGGCCACATCCTTAAGGACTGCTACTATATATTTACTTTATGAAGACACTGCCCCATCTGCTGGGTCAGCCACGCACACGGCCCCACTGCTACGCTTGAGTGTGGCACTGGAATAAAACTTTTCTTCTGTTCAGGAACAAAACCCCGTCAGTCAAATGCACAATCATTCCAGCAGCAAGTAGGGATGCACCAAACTGCTCGGGTTTCCATCCCTGTTTATTCTGGAAACTGACCACAAACTCCTACGGAGATTTTGAAGGGCACAAGGGCTTCTTGTGAAAGCACAAAGGAAAGAATAAATGACTAAACAGGTATGTTCAGAAGAATCGGTGGGAGGTTTGTACCTAAGCACATAAGGCCACAGCCTCCTTTTTCAACATGTACAATCGTAGAATCAGAGAATGGTTTGGGTTGGAAGGGACCCCAAAGCTTTTCTCATCCCATCCCCTGCAGGGACACCTTCCACTAGAGCAGGTTGTTCCAAACCCCATCCAACCTGGCCTTGGACAATTCCACGGGTGGGGCTGCCTCAGCTTCTCTGGGCAACCTCTGCTAGGGCCTCGCCACCGTAACAGGGACGAATTTCTTCTGTATATAGGATTTCTTTAAGCTTTAAAGTCCTAAAGCAGAGGCCACCTCAGGCAGGCATTCACGGATGTAAAGGGTCCTTCTCAAAGGTAACTGTAAAACATGTTCAATGTTCATAAACCTTTCATATGCTGCCCACCAATTACGGAGTGCTTTGAAGAATTTTTAATGAACGTAAATTTTAACCAAAAATACTGCAAAGCCATTATTAATACTGTACGTAGGCACAGGGTACCAGACTTGTAAAGCTGCCAGAAACCTAAACTCTTCTGATAAGATTTGCCACATTTTTTTCTTTAAATAAATACATTTTAAAAAAATCATCAAATGTCCCTGCTTTATTTCACCACGGCAACGAAATAAGCACAGTCTCAAGTCTGTGCTTCTGTTCCCTATTACATTAATTTCTCCCACCCTGTTTCTCCCTCAAAGCAGTGAACGTGCAGGCAAGTAATCCTGCCATTGCTCCAACTCCATGGAGGATACAAACCTGCCTGCAGCCTCTGCCCCTCTGCTACTAGGCAGTCCCTGCTGCGCCCAGGCTCTTTATTCAGCGTTGTAACAGAAACACTTTCATTTTTTTCTCTTAAAAAGACACCTAACATTTCACCAGATGGTATCAGCACTTCCAAGTGCCTGTAAACCAGACTCCCCAAGCCCAGCCCATTAGCAGCTGCTCTGTGAGTGGCAAAGGAATCCAGAAATTAATCGCCTACCTTACACCGCTTCTCACCTGGTCTTGGCTACTTCCTTTCCTCAGGCTCTGGCAAGAAACCCAGACATGAAGCAATTCCCCAACCACAATGACAGCCATGAAATGCTATTTAGGCTGCTGACAGTTCGGCCCGTATCATTGGGCAGTCTGACTGAATTAGGATAGAGAATTTTAGGCACACATTAAAAAGTATCTCTAGTGTCTAAAGGTACTCTAAAAGCTGGATGCAATGGAGGAACTACTTCCTGAAACTTGTGGATGTGCTAAATCAATGACTGGTCACTGATTAAAGGCTGGAGCACTCACCTTGAGCATTAACACCTCAGCTGATCAGCATGTGCACATGAGTACGTATCGGTGCAAAGGATTGTCTTCTGCTTCAACCGACAAACTGCTGGATAGCTTTTAAAGGAAAAAAAAAAAAAAACCCCAAAATAAATAAAATCTGTATTCCTCCAGACCCAGGGGAACAAACAAACCAGATCTTCCGGACCCAAGCCTCAAGCCCTGCCAGTAACAGACACAGCACTAAGGGATGCACAGCACGGCTGGGTGCTTAGGTTACCAACTTCTGAACTCAGGAAAGAAAGGAGGAAAAGGCAAACTTCTGGATTATTTAACAAATTAACTTCAGCTACGATCACTCTTGGTAACTTAATGGAACAGAGGAGCAAAGTCCTCTGCCCAGAGACAAGAAGTGACTGTGTATGGCTCAGCTCACGGCCACATAACACACTCTGACCTCAGTCTGCTGGAGCATCCTCCATATGGGGACAGCAGGGGCAACCTGGATGGCTGGACTCACCCTTGACTACCAGCAAAATGCTGAAACAGTCCTGACCTGGTGCTGTGAGAAAGGAAACACTGCCAGGAAGCATTGACAGGATCAGTTCTGAAAGCAAAGCGAGGTCCTGGCCTCATGCATTGCCCTGTTTTAACCACACAGGCAAACAGCTAAGAAATGTAACTATTTTCTGCTTAAAAGCCGCAAATTCCTTGGAGAAAAGGAAAACTCAATCTGACAAAAAGAAACACTCAGGCAATGGTGATAATCTGGCACATACTGGATAACAAACATTGCCCAAAAGCTGCCAGAGAAAACGGAAATTAAAAGTCACAAGGCAGATGCAGAATAATATCTGTTGTGAAAATACATTATTCAGCCAACACTGGTGGCGGAGACTTTTGGTGCAGTGCAATCTGCACACCCTGGTGACCACATGTGCAGCAAGATGTGCTGCTTGGCATAGCCAAAGAGAGAGCAGCAGCCTTGCTTGGGAGGCATTTGGGAACCAGTGCCCTTACAGGTCAGAACTACTTGTTATGCCACTCTCACTGCATCGCAGCCTTCTGGAACCTGAGTAACACAGACCAGCCCTGCCACGGGGCATGCAAGAAATCATATGGGGACAAGCTGCAGACAAATGGGCTACTAGTCCTTGCCACATGCATCACCAATGGCACAGCATATGCTCCCGGTTACACTGTGGGTCACATTCTGGATGGAGATCTGCAGTCCTCCATCTGCCTTTGAAGAGACAGATGCACACGCTGTACAGCCAATCATCAACTATTGCCCAATTCCATCTTTACTGCACAAGGGCTTTAGCAGACCTGCATTAACTTCATACTGCCTGGACGTCTGCTCTCATGTGTTCAGAGGAGAAACAAGAGAAATGTCTCACTGCTTGTTCCAAGGCTTTCTTCTCTTCACCTAAACAAGGCTCATGAGTGATACAGAAGGAATGAGGGAAGTATTTTTTTCTTGGAGCCCAGCAATCAACCGACAAGACAACAAGGAAGCCTCTAGGGGACTTCTGACCACTCAGGTCATTGATATATTATTATTTTAACAGTCATAAAATCACTTTTGTGATATTTCTCTCCTTGTTTCTTGCCATTCCCTGTTTGTCCATCCAGATACATCTACTCTCATGTATCAGGCTGCACAATCTGTAGTGCAGAGACCATGCCTTCACTGTGTTTATGCAGTGCTCATGCAAGAAGACTCTTGTCTAGCAATGAAGGAGGCTTAGGGATATCTGGTGTCCAGTAGCACAAGCAGCTGACAGTTCTGAGTTCTTCCTCAAGCAAAATTTCATCTGTTTTATGCAATAGCCACTCCAAGTACAACCGCATTTTGCAAAGCACTTTTCTGACAGATTTCAGCCAGGCTAAATGATGGCTCTTCCTCTTGTCAGAGGAAGTACCCTTGCTTTTTGCTTTGACTGTGGATCAGAAAAGCATCAAAGCACAAGGCTCTGCCTAATGACTTCAAACCAGAGGCCTCTGGAGCCACTCTCAAGAGCACGTTCCCTCTCTGGGTACCTGCCACAGCTTCCACCCTCTTCTTGGTGGATGGCCATTCTCAGCCAAAGCACAGCCATGGCCAGCCACTTTGGGATCATGCCAAAGCCACAACTGGGGGCACTGGGCAGAGCTGCCCACACAGCTGGCACAATCTGGCACATCACCGTACCCGTGTGCTACACAAGTTTTGCTGCCACTGCCGTGTAGCTCACTGGTAACAGAAGATTCACAACAGATAATGGTTTAAATCAAATAATGTGATCCGAGCCCTGCTCTACTAACACCATTATCTCTTTACCTTTCCATTGCTTGCAATAATCAGGTAGCGGCAAGTTAATGAATTTCACAGCACGCATCACATAGCACCTTGTTACATAGCTGTTTCTTCTGCATCTGCAACAAAATGAAGGGTAAGACTGTGAAATTACTGACAGAAGGCAAGTAACAGTGTCTACTGACCACGGGAGAAAAGATGCCTCCAAGAGACTCATTCCATCATTCCCCTCTCTTTGGCAAATTACAAGAAATTAGCCCTTTTTATTTCTGGAAGAAATACACCACAGAGCAGTTGTGCCACCAGTGCACTGTCACCACGCTGCACCCGTGGGCAGCTGATTCTGCACTGGAAACCAGAGAGCAGGAGAGCAGAAGCCTGGGGATGGGGGCTTGGTGGTACGCCAGAGAAGGCAGCTCCATACCTTTCACAATTCTTTCCCTTCTCAGTGCACCTGCGGCAGAGAAGGCCAAAGCTAAGACATTTTATATACATTTTTTTGATCACCCTGTTAGCTTAAGCGGAAACTTAAGTCTTCCCAGAACAATAAAATTATATAGCATGCAGAGAGAAACGGGCAAGCACCAGAAGCCCAGGGATCACTCCCAAGGGAAAACTAAATTCAGTTAGGGATGAAAAGAGCCAGAAAGTAACATGAGGGAAGGTAACAGGACCTCGCAGCCAGCAAGAGGATGGGAGAAGAAGCTGTGCTATCAGCAAGTACCAGTGCTGCAAATGCAGGGAGCGCCATGCAGCCCCGTCTCTGCCAGGAAAGGCTCATGGAACAGAAGAATGAGCACACGGGCTGCCTCTCAATCTCCTGGCAGGAAGCTTCTCTACTCCCCTTGTGCCTGGACACAAAGCTTTGGGCAGTAAAGAAGGGAGAGGCACGGTGGCACCCGTTCAGGGACGAGCCAAGCTACGGCACACCCTGCCCTGGTTCAGTGCTGGGAACCGACGGTGATCTGGCTACAAAAACCACAGGAAAGATCGTGTTTGACCCCGTGCAGCTTTTCTCTTAGAAATCACTTTAGACACTCTTCTTGTGACTAGCGCTCAGCGAATCCTACCAGGACAGAATGGGACGTGCTGCAGCAGCAACCCTGACCATGGCATGGCTGTCCCTGCTACCTGCACGGACACAGCTCGGCCACAGAGAGAAAATCCTTTGTGCCAGGAATGTTTACCAGTGCCAGGTGCTGGTAAGCACTGCTCAGGGTGCTGCTGGCACCTGGGATGGCTCAAAGCTCCATGGTTTGTGGCAACAGCCAAAAAGCACGTGCCACCTCCTGAGGACCTCCACCTGCAGTATCCTGGGCTATTCAAAACCCACTATTCCCTTGTGCCTTTGTCTACCTGGAGTCATTCAGGGAAATGAAAATACACTAACTGAATTAAGAAATCTGTTAAGAGACATTTGTCTTAGGCCTCTGATGGAGAATTGAAGCACCATCAATTGCCTTCCTTCCTGCTCCTTTAATTTGCAGAATGAGTGTCCATACAGACTTCTAATGAGGTTTAGTTCTTCTTCCTGAAAAGGTAGCTTAGTTTAACTTTCTTCTATTCCTCCTCTAGACAACTTATGAATTACAGTATTAAAGCACCCTGACTCAAAGGATTCTTGCACTGTGGGAACACTTCCTGCTCAGAGTTTTTCAACAGTTAAAATCTCTGTGCTATCTTTTATGCCAGATTTAGTCAACTAGCCCAAATGGGTCCACAAAAGACATCTGTATGGATGAATGCAATTAAAATCTTCTCCTTCTCCTACTTTCACTCCATTGCTGGAAATGACACAAAACATAAGAAAAAACCCAGTACCTGTTCCATTTTCAGACTGAAGCAACAGCATATTCCTGGCTGCTAATGCAGCAGGGGCAACAGCACTGCAGGGAACTGTTTGGATAATCACATCTTCATTTAAAGAGAACCCAACTTCTTGATCTAAGCCATCACTGCCCTCCATCAGAACAGCCAGCATATCCACGAAATCTAATAAGTGAAGGGAAAAACGTAAGCAGAGGATCCAGACTAACTGGGAAAACAACAGAGGTAGAATGCAACATTCCAGGAACACAAGGTATCTTTCTAGATTCCCCCCCCAAAAAAACCCAAAACAAAACAAAACCGAAGATAAAACCAAACAAACAAACAACAACAAAAAAACACCAACAAAAAAAAAAAACCTTAAATTAGTAACAACAAGATAAATGTTTCTACCTCAATAAACTCATAACGCCTCGAACCATTCCAGGGAGGGCGGCAGGAGGGGCGGGCAGAGCCAGGGCCCCGCTCCGCCGCCCCGGCGGCATTTTCCGGCACGCGGCCGCTCCCGGCGTCTGGAGAGGGGCGCGGGGCCGGGAAAGGCGGCGCAGCCCTGCTCCGATGCCGCTCGGCCGCGGCCCGGGAGCGCTGCGACCGCGCCTCCGCCGCCCGCCGGCACCGGCCCCGGCCGCCCTCGGCCCGCGGAGCCGCCTCCAGCCCTCCCCTCACTCACAGACACCGCCCCGCTCGCCGCTCGCTCCCGCCCCTCGCCCCTCCCGCCGCTTCGGCCGGGCTCCGGCTGGGGGGCTGCAGTACCGCCCTGTGCCCACAAGGCGGCAGCACTTGTCCAGGGGGTCCGCGACACGATGGCGGCCCGTGGGGACCTTGACGGAGAGAGGCGTTTTTCGCCCATGCCTGTCGGCTCCCGCCAAAAACCCGCACGCTCGCGGTGCTGCTGACCCCACAGCCCGTGTGCACGGCACCAGAACCGCCGCGGAAAATCCCGTCGGGGGGCGCCGGCGTTGCGCGCAATTCAGGCAGTGTAAAAAACAGACACGGGTCCTCGAGTTTCAACGTCCTCGTTTTCGCGCCCTCTCGAGAAGGTCAAGCGAGGCCGCGCCACGCCACTCCCAAGATGGCGGCCGCGGGCGGCGGGCTGCAGTACCGCTCTCTGCCCACACGGCGGCAGCACCGCGCCGTCCCCGCCGGCACGGCCTCGGCAGCGAACGCCCCAAAGCGTCCGCGCGGGAAAGAACGGAACAAAAAGCCTGCCTGCGACCCGACAGGAACCGAAAGAAAAAAGCTTTCCTCCTAAACTGCATTTCAACAAGGCTTGGTTTTATATTTTTCAGATTTATACTCACAGTCGGATTGGTAATGGATATTGACGTATAATCGTATTTTTTAAATTTCTTAACATTTATTCCTATTCTAATTTTTATTTCACTTTTATGTTTTTATATATACACCTGTAGACATTGATTATATATTTCCATATTTAGAATGATATCAAACTAAAATGTATATTCATATCTTTTCCATTAAAGCCCTGCCAACAACCAAATAAAAACAAAAAAAGCCCTTTTTTTAAACGATTTTCGAATATTTTTATATTTTTTTCATCATTATAGTCACATTTGAACTTCTACTTTATATAGACGTATTTATAAATATATTTTATATATATATAATAAGGTAGCGAGATAGATAAATTATTTTTTAAATTCTATTTCGTACACACTGCTAATACTTATATTTACTTACCTTTGAATTTTCATATAGATCTTAACGTATTTAGGATATATTTCTATACAAAGACTTCTAATTTTATTTTATTTCTAGTCATAATTTTAATAATAAAACCCCTACCTACTACCAAATCGAAAATAAAAATCCCCTTTATTCTAAATTATATTTAAATATTTCTATACTTCTATTTTTGATTTTTACAAGTACTCATCTATTCTATCACAACATATTGAGGTACTATATTTCGATATACAGTATTTATGACATGAAATGCGTTATAATAAGACACATAGAGTAAAATACGCATTAGGTACTGTATTGATTCCTATTGTTTTGTAATATTCATATATCCACATGTATTAATTATACATTTCTGTATGGACATTTATGTTTATAATCGATATTTATATGCATATAAACATATAAAATACTCCATATCAAACAAGGTTATACCTAATTGTAATGGACAGCATTATTTATGTTACATGTTTAATGTATATGTTTTCCATTTACATTTAAAATTGAAGTTTCATATTCCCATTATCATGTTTATGCATGTGTTCTATTTCATCAGAGTTATAGTTAAAACACTGCAGTTATAATCTAATTCCTAAAAATAAAATGCCAAAACAAACAGCATCAAATTCCCACCAATACCGTCCAAAAAATTCAGAAAGGCTCCACCAGCCAACCAACTACCAGCAAAAAAAAACCCGCACTACACTCCTTTCACTAGCAGCTCTTATCACGTCACAAAAACGAAACAAACATTTTAAAAACCCTATAGACACCCACACAGCAAATCACAAAAACCACTCTAAAGGAAAAAAAAAAAAGCCAACTAACTTACCATACTCCAAACCATACAAGAGACTCCCAACGATTCTAAAAAAAATAATAACCAAAACTCTACCACTACTTTAACTCATAAAGAGAACCCAACGCTCTATAAAATTAACTAAAAAAAACCACCAAATAATTACAGATATAAAAATATGGGAACCACGAAGAAACAAAAAATTCACCCCCCAAATAAAATAAACACCTAAAGAGATCCACCATGGAAATGCCCATGCTCCCAAAAATAAAACCAATAAAAACAACAACCAAACACATCAAACAACAACAAAAAAAAAATTAAATTAACAACAACAAAATAAGTATTCCTAACTCAAGAAACAAAAATTGCCTCAAACCATCAAAACACAAATACCACCTAGAAAGAAACACGTCGCCAAAAGAGATATGTAACCACAAACAATATCTCCCAAGTTCTCTGCAACAATGAAACATACACGGCAATCAAATAAGCCAAACGAATGAAACCCCTATAGTGTAATAAACAAGAATGCATTCATCAATATTAAAAAAAACCTCACCGATTAACTCCAGGGCACTCCCTCAAGCCCAGCAAAACAAATACTACGCCCTCGCGCTAATAAAAGCCTCCACAACCGAATTGAAAAACGACCCTCTATTCCATGCTCCGACCCATAAAAACCAGTGTAAACCTTTAGAAACGCATCCTTAAAAAACCTAAGAACCGATCAAAAATAAATCCAACAACAACACTCAACCCAAAAACAAAAACCTTGCCATGAGCAGCCGAAGCAAGAACGGTAACAACCAAGAAGTGCCCGAGGCCCTTCTGCTACAGCGACTCTGATCAAAAGCCACCGATCCCAGGAGCTCCTCAGGAGCGCCTCAAAAGCAGCGCAGCGAGGGAGGCTGGAAGATGCGGAGCCGCGCTCCCGGCCCCGGGCGCAGCGCGGCTCCGGCAGGAAAGCGGCTCCTCTGGCAGCAGAGGCGGCGCCGCGCCGGCAGACCCCCGCCCGCTGCCCCCGGCCCGGCGGGGCCGGCACCGGGCCCGGGGGGCCCCGGCGGCGCCCGAGCCCCGCGCCCGGAGCGGACGGAGCGGCGGCACCGGCCGGCACCGGCCCCGCCCGCGCCGCCTCCCCCGCCCGCCGGCCCGGCCAAAGCTCCGCTCGGCTCCGCACGGCTCGCACCGGCGCGGCTCCGGCGGGCCCGCGGCAGCCCAGCCGCGCCCAGCTCCCCTTCCGCCCCGGCCAGCCCCGGCACTGCCGGCAGGGCTCCGCGCCGCACCCTTCGCTGCCGGGCCGGGGGCAGAAGAAGCGCCCCGAATGCAGCGGCACAGCCCGACCCCCGCCCTGCCAGCGCTGCCACGGCTGCAGCTCCCTTCCTCTGCAGCCCCGACTCTGACGCCACGCTCCGGCGCTCACCTCACCCCAACAAGGGAAAAGAAACGTAGGCTTCCCTTCAATCGCGTCCTCTAGAAGAGAAGAAAAGAAGCGCCTTGCCTCAAACCATGGCAAAAGGGGGCTTTTTACCTCAGTCCAAACCCCTTAAAAGGGGGGACAACAGGACTGCCCCCTCCAATTCAACCTCAGGATGACGAAATTTCAAAGGGAAAGGGGAAAAGTCCCCGTTATAAAAGCGCACCGGCTCACCTGCTCGGCTGCTGCTTCTCGGCACAAAGGTTTGTCCCTCAGCTCCTCCTTTGAGCAATGCTTCACGTGCCCAAGTGTGTATCCAGGGGATTCCCCGGACCCTGTCCGAAGCGCCCACCGTCCTTCCAGGAGACAGCCCCGGGAGCCCCCCAAAAACTCCTCTCCTCCAGCAGCTCCGTGCAAAAGCCAGCAAAGACAAACCCTCGCCCTAAAATAACCTCCCCCCGGCAGGAGCCGCCCCTCCTCCTCATCCTCACAGCTCACACCTGGGGCTGCTCTGAGCCCTCATCATCCTCACATCAGCTCACACCTGCCGCTGTTGCCACCCTCCAACAGCGTCTCTCCATCTCCAGCACACAGCCCACTTCTCACAGACACTGATCCATTGGAAATCTGCTACGGGTGTTGTCTTTTCTTAATCCATCTGGGTACACGATTAAAGCACGTACATGCATTGATGGTCATTGAGAGAAAGCTTTCCCCTGGAGAAAACAGTCCTTTTGCTGGCACACTTTGATACACCTTCGCAAAAAGCAGAATCAGCACCAATTCCTAAGACCCCTGCCGAGGAACTCAGCCCTCCTTGGGACACCCAAAGCAGCAGACCTCGAAAAAGGAGGGGAAAAGTCAAGCTTGGAGGGGAAAAAGAGGATAGAAGTACAGCAGCCTTTAAAAATGCCTGCACGGAGCAATAGTGGGAACCAGTCACATTTCTTCCTTCCTTGCTTTCTGTGATGACATAAATAGGAAGTAAGAACACGTTAAACAAAAGGCAGAGCTAGGATTTGACAGGTCTTTATTTTGGCAGGCTGCATGGCAAACGCCTCTTCCAGGACTGCGACACGTTTTGGGGAATAGCTGAGAACGGAGGCAAAAGGTGCCGGGAGCCCTTTCTGTTCCCTTCAGCCCCTTGCTCCGCTGGTTTCAGGGCACTCGCTTGGTTCGTTCCTAGAGAAAAACGCTAGGGCATGATTTTCAAAACTACTGCCCGTCCCCAGTCAGAGTTTCCTACATTCGTGGGTACAAATGAGTGGATAGAGAGAGGGCTTCTTTCCAAATGAGTTTAGCCATAGATTCCTGTTCTTTACCAATAGCTATAAAAACGAAACACTTGCCAGGTTTTGGTATTCTACACACACCCCTCCCTGGGAATTTTGGGGCAGCTTTGGGTCCCTCTGCGGGACGGCACCCAGCGTGACCCCCTCCCCTCATTCGCCACCCACCCGCTCCTCCACCGCAGTGTGCGTCCCTCTCCTGGGGACCTTGGGGTGCCCCAAATGCCATCAGAGCCCCGAGTCTTCAGCCCCTAACCCTGACCCCCGAAGAAGGCACAGGGCGAATCAAACTGCCCCGGACAGCAGCCCAGCACTCCCTTCCAGCCCTTCCCACACCTCCATCCCCCAGAAAGGGACTCCGCCGCAACAAGAAAGGGGGGCAGCCCCCAGAAGGCTCGAAGCTCCTGCCCCGCCTCGCTGTCGCGGGCCAGGGGCAGAAAGAGGGAGCGGCAGAGGCGGCGGGGACGCGGCACGGCCGGCACGGCACGGAGCGGGGGCCGCTCGCAGCGCGATGCCGGCGGAGCCGCAGGTCCGGCAGCGCCGGGGCGGGGTCCGAGCGGCGCGGGGGATCCGCCGAGAGCTCCGGGCCCGTGCGGGGACTCCCGCAAGGCCCGGGGGGCGCCGGGCTCCGGCCCTCGGGGCTTTATTCTCCGGCGCCCCGAGCCCCGCGGCTGCGGGGGAAAGAAGCGAAGGGGCGACGGGAAGAGAGGAGGGAGAGCGGGACATGCGAAAGGGCGGGGAGGGAGGTCGGGCTGCGGAGGAAAGCGGGCGGGGAAGGGAAAGGCCGGCAGGGCAGCAAGAGGGACGGGGCACAGAGGAGGGAGAGAGGGGGAATGGAACGGAGCAGCGGGGCAGGGACAGGACAGGACAGGAAGGAGCCGGGTTTGGGGGGGACACGGAAACGGGGGAAAGAGAGGGTACACTCAGGGGAATACGGGCAGGAGGATGGAGCGGGAGAGAGAGGGACAGGAGGGGATCCTCCCGGCTCCGCCCCGGCGCCCCCCCTGCCCGGGCTGCTGCGCTCGGCAGAGCTCGGCTCCGTTCGGCTGCACTCGGCTCCTCGGCCAGCTTCGGCTACTGTCGGCCACGCTCGGCTATTTCCGGCCGCATTCGCCTCCATTCGGCTCTTCGGCAAAGCTCGGCTCGCCTCGGCTGAACTCGGCAAAGCTCGGCTCCGCTCGCCTCCTCGGCCCCTTTCGGCCGCTTTCGCCCACGCTCGCCTAGTCCCGCCCGCACCCGCCTCCATTCGCCCATTCCCACAGCTCGGCTCCCTCCGCCCGGCCCCGGCTCCCTCCGGCTCACACATTTCCTCAGGGCACCTCAGCACAGGGCACACAAACTGCAGCCCCTAAAGGCTTGCGGCTCTTTCAACACACACACTCGTAACTCAGCTCTCGGGACAGAGCTGATGGCTCCTCTAGGACAAGAATAGTTACACGTAAAAGCAATTCCCTCATTTTGCATCTCCTTTTTATTGAACCCCCGCAAAATCCCATCCACATCACAAGGAACGTGCAGCTCCGGTGACGCTATTTGTACAAAGGCCCTGGGGCAGCACACAGCCGGGATTCCACGGAAGAAAGCCCGGTTTGCATTGCAGAGGTTCTCGCTCCGGCACTGCCTGTTTGCAGCTGGGCTCCGCTCCCCTCATGGCCACATCCCCGAACGATGTGCCAGATTTCCCAGAGAGCTCCCAATAAAACTCAGCTACAGTCACTGAGCAGAAAATCCTTTGGGCTTTAGTTCCACCCCTCACCTGTTCCGAGCGCAGGGAACGCGGGTTTTGGTCCCTCATCGCAGCAGCAGGGATGGATTAGGGTTTTGTTTTGGTTTGGTTTGTGGTTTTTTTGTGTGTGTGGGTTTTTTTTTTTAATTAAAAAAAGGGTAATAAAAACAAACCATGTCTGACATAAATGTCTTGAAGTGCCATTCAAGCTTTTTAAACCCAAGCAAACCGTCCTAATTCCCTAGCCCAGTCTTCTATTCATACTGGCTACTTACACCCCAGTGTAGGAAGCTCTGCAGCCTTCTTCTCCTGTCCTGTATTAGACAGAGGATGGATATGAAGGGCACACGCATGCAGTCTTTTTGGTTCTTCAAAAAGATAAAAATGCCTGTAATAAAAATTACAGAAGTAATATTGTTTCTCAAAGTGTTCCAGAAAAGGGAATTTGGAGCTTTAAGGTCCCACTGAGAGATGTTGAATAAAATCTTCCCCCTGAGTTTGCACCCAGTAATAAAATACTGATTTGTTTTTTGACCAGGCAAGGTAGGTCTATAGGAGAACAGCTCAGGAGGCTCTCATGGCTCACGGCGATGAGGATGGAGCAGGGCAGAACGTTAAAGGTGAAGTGTCAGTCCCCTGAATTAATGCCCTGATGGAGCCAATTTTTTTGCTAAGAGACATAACAGATCCTTCCCTTTGTTCCCCAGTTTCCAAGTCACCTGTAATTCGTTACCTGCACCAACCTGCCGCAGCTAAGTGACAAATCCAGCTCCTGTGCTCCAAGCCACGTGTCCCTGACGTGAAGGGAAGTCAGGGATACAGAATCAGCTGTGGAAGAAAGAGAAGACAAAAATCAGAACAGATATTCTTCTATTTCCCCACAGGATCACCAAGCCAAGCTGCTTGCTACCTCTCCAGGACTATGTTTGAAAAGAGTTCCCTAACTCTTTTCTTAGCCTGAAATTCCGGAGTGGCTTTGCCCATGCAAAGCCAACGATCCTACTCACAAGAAGGAACAAACCAGCTTCCTGTTAAATAAAGCACTTGGAAATATGAGCTGCCAGATGCTCTCACTGACCAGCAAAAGGGATCAGCATCCAGGCCCACGTGGAGCTGGGTTTTTAAATATCACAAATAAACTTAACAAAAAATTATTCCTGACTCAAACCCACAATGCCTCAAACCATCAAAACAAAAGTAGTTCTGGAATGACAGCTACACCTCTGCAGACCACAGCACAAAAATAACACTAAAGAATTTCTGACACCTTCCTTTTGAAGATGCTCTTACAGCATATTATCATAGTAAAGGGGCATTCCCTACATCTCTAACCAGAACTAGAGCTAGAGCTATCAGTTACTTTCACATACTTGCATGTCTGTATGGTGGCCTTAGGAGAAGCTGGCAACACCTCTTCTGGTACCACACCTTGGAGGCTCAGATTGCGTCAAAAGCACCACTGAAACCAGCGTGCCAGGAGCTAACTGAATAATGAAAGTCATTTTCTCCATTTCTGTGACAGAAAAGCCCTCCATTTGGACAGCATTATTTGCAGCCAATTATTCTGCTACTTCCAGCAGTGCTCCAGGGAGCTGTATCACTTCTCCGCAGAGCTCAGGAGCTGTTCATTAGGTTGATCTCCTATAGTCTCCAGTTCTTCCTTTTGCTTGCACAATGTGCACCCTGCAGTGCCATATGACAGGAGCTTTGAGTGCTGTCTGTTGCTCTGTATTACCCTCATAGGACTGAGGAACCCGTCCCAGCCAGGGAAAGAACAGCTTTTGATTCTTGGATTAGGACACAAAATGCCACAGTTTATCCTAACAGTGGGAGGAATAAAGAGGAATACCTGGCATACACAGAATTCCACCTTAGGGCAAAGCCCAAGTGACACTGCCCTACAGCAGGATTTGAAAAATTCAGGGTCCATCTCTTAATAAATACATTTTGGCAAGAACCTGCACGATTCTCTTTGACATGTATTTCTCCTTTGTAATGACTCAGTGCTTGGTCTCTAGGACTTCCATATCCCTGACACACTTGCACTCGGATTACTAGCAGGAGGATCACAAACTTAGGTAGTCTCATATCTGTGCAGCATTTAAAGTCAAGGAACACTGGGCTTGGTCAGCAAGACGTCCAGTTTTACAATTTTCCATCACAGCTGCCTACACCTTTTAACATAAACTCGAAAAAGAGACAAAATTCCACCCTACCACTGTTGCAATAGGGAACTGAACTCTGATTTCAGACATTTTCCTCCTGCTTGAGCAGGGACATTGTACAAGATGACTCCACTGGTGGGTCCCTTTCAACCTTAATGATTTTGTGATTTTCAGGGTCTTCAGAGCAAGCCTGCTGAGTTTATAATGTTTTATTTAATTAAAAAAGCTGGAAGTGCAGCTCGAACCCTGAAAGTCAAAATGTGTTTATTCCTTACTTATTACCCTCCAAAGTAGAGCTGCAGCTCAGCAGGCAGAGAGGGACTTCTGTGGACACTGCATTTGTCACCTGTGACTAATTTAATTCAGCAAGCTCTAAACCACAGGTCAGCCTGTTCCATTACAGCATCATCAGGGCAACTTACAAGAACTGAAGCCAACTGAGAGCCCCTTCATCCCAAAGAGGACAAATATAAGCCTTTTACTTCAGCTCAGCAGAACTCTTAGTTCATCCTAACAAGAGGTAATGCATCCCAGCAGGTGTCAGTGAACCCAACCTCTTTAAATACTCATTTAACCCTACCTCAGCTGGTAATCAAAGTCGTGGGGGTGAGGCTAGGCTGAATTTCTCTTTTCTGTCCTTCTCCAGAGTAGTCCTAGTGAAGTGGCCTTGGACTCTGTTTTCTGCAGAGCCTAAGTGCTGCTCATGAAAGCCTCTAGGAGATTTTTCTCCTGCTGCTGCTAGAGCTGTGACTTTGAAGAACTCACTCCTAAGAGCTGGAAATGTAAAAGTCAATTGGATGTGCTGGGCTGCAGTGCCCCAGCGCCCCAGGACAGGCAGTGCCCCTCACCGTGCCTGTGAGAAGGTGAAGCCAACCCACGCCAGGTGCCTGTGCTGGACAAGTGGGAACACTGAAGCCAAGGCTGCTTCCTTCTTGAGGCTTTCTGAGGTGGCTGCTAGGAGAATTTCTCTTAGGCAGTCACTCTCTCGAACCCAGTCTCTCAATAACCTTCTGACACAAATAGAGGAGGATTTTTGTTCGCTATCTCCATGTGTGCAAGGTAGGAAAAGTTAATTAATTGCCAGCATACCAGAGGATTCCGCCAGAGGAATCCTCTATACCAAGGCCTTCCATCAGAGCAGAAGGCACTAACCACGCAAAACCTCCAGCGGGAAGGATCCTAGCAGTCCTCTTCTTTCCTCCTTTGCAAGAAACTGTGCTTAAACATTCCCCAGTAATTAAATATGCTTATGACTCTTAAAACATTTAAAGTTCCTTGAGGGAAGAAGGTGTGTGGAGGCACTATATGATCCACTGTGTTTCTTACGTTTGGGGTTATGTTATATATTCTTACGTAATGGTTTGAAACTTATCTTTATCCCTGCACCGTGTCCTTAGAACAAGGCTGTGAACACTCTTTTTCTCCAAATACAAGAATAATTGAGGAAACAGAACAGTGTTTGTCAGAAATAATGAGGGCAGAGACTGAGGGTGCCAGCATGCTGACTTGTACCACCTTAGGACACTTTTGGAAGTCATCACTCCTGTAATATACTGGATCCAATTTCAGCAAGAGCTCCACTCTCTCCTGTGGTTTCCACAGGGCCAAAAAAGGCAAGAGCTCCTTGAGACTGAGGGCTCCTCATGCCCTCCAGCAAGGAGAGGGTGGGCAAAGACCCATCGGTAGGAAACAGATGATCCTCAGACTGAGCAAGTTGCTAACATCCTCTTGAATGTGCTGTGGAATTGTGCAGGCATTGCCATGGCCAGGGAGAGAGCAAATGGATGCTCTGATAATCTGCAACCTAAATTTAGCTGCAATTCCAGAGGGACAGTCTGATAGCCTGTTCCTAAGACATTTCATTTCCTGGACCTCAAAGATCCCCTCAGCCACTGCAGCTGCATTCTCTGAGGGTATATCGTGCGTTTCAGGCAGTTGGTGTCGGGTCCCTCCTCACTGATTCTGCCCCACATCTTGTGTTCCCAGGCTGAGGTGGGAGACTTGAGTGTAGAAGCAATTATTTATCTCTGCCTAAGAGAGACTTCTGAGTATGATCTAGCTTAAATGCCTGCTTGTAGGGCAGGCTGCACAGCTGAACTTGCCAAACACGGAGAAGCTAAACAGGCACCAAACCCTTGGCTTATTTCTGGGGGAGGCCCTCAGATGGCTTCTGAGCTTCTCCAATCTACGCTCTACAGGGAGTCTGCACATCTCTCCAGCAATTGAAATCTTGAGCAGGGAAGCAGGCTGGTAGCAAAAGACTGAGCTAACACATAGCGAGGCCAAAGGAAACCGAGTGTCAGAAGCACAGCTTTGAGTCCAGAAACACAATCAAAGCCTGGGGAAGAGTGTGGCAAATGCTGGGGTCAGCAGTGCAAGTACAGGGCAAGGCTGGACGGTCCCTGAGCAAAGCACCGGGCACTGCCCAGACCAAACCAAAGACCAGAGTCTAAGCAGGAATACAGGGAGATTTCCAGGAGCTCTGCTGGGCTGGGATAGGCTCCCATGGTAAGCTGAGAGGATGGAGACTCGGCCCCCAAGCTACAGCCACTGGGACAACTCTCCATCACGGGGCCAGGGAACTGTGCAGGGCACAGACTCACCTCATCCCCAGCACTGCTGTCCCCGGAGAGCCCGCTGGCTCTCTGCTCCTGAGAAACACTCTCTTCTCGCAAAAATCCAACTCCCTCACCACCTGCATCTGCTTCTTCTTCAGTATTGCCCGCAACCTTCATTTCTGCTCTCTCAAAGCACTGTTCATCTCCACCTCTTTTTCATCACAACACCTTTCAGTTGACACCTTTGAAGTGAAGAGGCCACTGAATTCTACCATTACAGAGTAAAACCACTCAGTATTGACACAGCCAGCTATTAGTTTTAATCCTCAGTTCTGCATTCCAAGGGATACTTTTGAAAACACACTGAAAACTCATAAAAATACGTGGCATTCACTGGAGCCAGGGCTCACTTCTGCACTGTGCCTTGGCACAAACACGCTCCATCACCTGTGACATCTCTCCTGCATTGACCATTGTTCAAAGCTTTCCTGCAGGGGCCTGACGGAGCAACAGGAGCTTGCTGAGCTTCTGTCAGGGCAGGAGCATAACAGGGTGCAGATCCTGTCCTGACCCCACCAAAGAGGGGTTTTTCCTGCATTCCTTCCTGCTGTGACACTCAATGACAAACATCCTCTGGGCCTCTATGTTATCAAATACAAGGACATGCCAACGTTTAGCAAGGACAATTTCAGCTTTCCCAATCTAAACTTTCCATATGATGCAATGACACTGTCACTTATTTACTGAGAACCCCAGCCCACGTAGCCTAGAGAAGTGTCTGTTGGCTCAGAGCAAGCTTTAGGAGCCTGGAAGAAGCTTGTTTTGGTTTAGATGCCAGGCCCAAGACTGCATTTGAACTCCTGTCTCCCCACCAGAGGTTTCTAACCCATCCCCCGTGTCACATGTGCAACACCAAATTCAGCAGAAAAGCACTTCTGGGAGCAGCTTAGGAATGGAGGAAAGTATAGTTATTATAAATGTTTCATGTATCTGTATGTAAAGATAGATAAATAGATAGCTAAATATGTACAGACATCTGTACACCCACCTACACCGGTATCTATATGAAGTCCTTTTTAGACCCTTCCCCAAATTTCTAAGTGATTGGTGCTTATAGAGGCAAACAAAATGAACTTTTAAGTTAAGCCAACTTGGGTGGCTATTTGTGTCACAACAGTCTCTGAAAAAATGATGACAGCACTTAAAAGTCACCAATAGTAATAATAATAATAATAACAACAGTAATAAAGTATTTTGCTGCTATTTTGGCAGCTTATGCTGCTTCTTGTACTTACTGCTCAATGCCTTGCTATTTCAGTAATTCACTGTGAAGCAATAAAGCAAAAGCCTTAAGGCTGGCTGCTTAGCTTACAAGAAGCTCTGTTACAATTTGGAGAAAAAATAAAACTTGGAGCATTATCAGTAAAACAGAGATTCTACCCATACCCATTAAAAATGCAGTATTTGCTCTGCAGACCTGCAAAAACTTACTTTAAAAGGTTAACTGCGACCTTTCACAAACCCAGGCTCATTTTAGCAGAAGAGTTTCCTGCTTCTCTGTGACTGTGAGATGTATCTATTAAGTTCCTTTCAAAGGCCTTGCCTGACCTATTCATATTGCAATTGAGAGCCAAAATAGCTCAATATCAAATATCTGCAAGCACCTTAGTACTTTTGGAAGAGTGGAACTGCTCGATCAAATCCTCACGCTGACCACACTGTTTCAAAATGCAACAATGAATTATGTCATTATGTCTCCATTTGGAAAGGATTATAATGTAAAATTAAGACAAGAGCCTGCCCTACTCTGAAGGCATGGGGACAATGGGGATTTGAGTCCCCAGTATGTAACTACTGTTGCAAATGGAAGACATCTATCAAGAACAGAGACGTGCGTTTCTGCACGAGATACAGTGCCCAAGTCCCAGACTTCATTAACCTTAATTAAATGGTCTTGAAACCAAAATTTTTCCGTAGCAGTTTGACTGCATTAAAAGGTCCCTCTCTGTAAATGGTTTTGATACGTAAACATGCAAGCACTCCCAGAAGGGCCACATCCTTAAGGACTGCTACTATATATTTACTTTATGAAGACACTGCCCCATCTGCTGGGTCAGCCACGCACACGGCCCCACTGCTACGCTTGAGTGTGGCACTGGAATAAAACTTTTCTTCTGTTCAGGAACAAAACCCCGTCAGTCAAATGCACAATCATTCCAGCAGCAAGTAGGGATGCACCAAACTGCTCGGGTTTCCATCCCTGTTTATTCTGGAAACTGACCACAAACTCCTACGGAGATTTTGAAGGGCACAAGGGCTTCTTGTGAAAGCACAAAGGAAAGAATAAATGACTAAACAGGTATGTTCAGAAGAATCGGTGGGAGGTTTGTACCTAAGCACATAAGGCCACAGCCTCCTTTTTCAACATGTACAATCGTAGAATCAGAGAATGGTTTGGGTTGGAAGGGACCCCAAAGCTTTTCTCATCCCATCCCCTGCAGGGACACCTTCCACTAGAGCAGGTTGTTCCAAACCCCATCCAACCTGGCCTTGGACAATTCCACGGGTGGGGCTGCCTCAGCTTCTCTGGGCAACCTCTGCTAGGGCCTCGCCACCGTAACAGGGACGAATTTCTTCTGTATATAGGATTTCTTTAAGCTTTAAAGTCCTAAAGCAGAGGCCACCTCAGGCAGGCATTCACGGATGTAAAGGGTCCTTCTCAAAGGTAACTGTAAAACATGTTCAATGTTCATAAACCTTTCATATGCTGCCCACCAATTACGGAGTGCTTTGAAGAATTTTTAATGAACGTAAATTTTAACCAAAAATACTGCAAAGCCATTATTAATACTGTACGTAGGCACAGGGTACCAGACTTGTAAAGCTGCCAGAAACCTAAACTCTTCTGATAAGATTTGCCACATTTTTTTCTTTAAATAAATACATTTTAAAAAAATCATCAAATGTCCCTGCTTTATTTCACCACGGCAACGAAATAAGCACAGTCTCAAGTCTGTGCTTCTGTTCCCTATTACATTAATTTCTCCCACCCTGTTTCTCCCTCAAAGCAGTGAACGTGCAGGCAAGTAATCCTGCCATTGCTCCAACTCCATGGAGGATACAAACCTGCCTGCAGCCTCTGCCCCTCTGCTACTAGGCAGTCACTGCTGCGCCCAGGCTCTTTATTCAGCGTTGTAACAGAAACACTTTCATTTTTTTCTCTTAAAAAGACACCTAACATTTCACCAGATGATATCAGCACTTCCAAGTGCCTGTAAACCAGACTCCCCAAGCCCAGCCCATTAGCAGCTGCTCTGTGAGTGGCAAAGGAATCCAGAAATTAATCGCCTACCTTACACCGCTTCTCACCTGGTCTTGGCTACTTCCTTTCCTCAGGCTCTGGCAAGAAACCCAGACATGAAGCAATTCCCCAACCACAATGACAGCCATGAAATGCTATTTAGGCTGCTGACAGTTCGGCCCGTATCATTGGGCAGTCTGACTGAATTAGGATAGAGAATTTTAGGCACACATTAAAAAGTATCTCTAGTGTCTAAAGGTACTCTAAAAGCTGGATGCAATGGAGGAACTACTTCCTGAAACTTGTGGATGTGCTAAATCAATGACTGGTCACTGATTAAAGGCTGGAGCACTCACCTTGAGCATTAACACCTCAGCTGATCAGCATGTGCACATGAGTACGTATCGGTGCAAAGGATTGTCTTCTGCTTCAACCGACAAACTGCTGGATAGCTTTTAAAGGAAAAAAAAAAAAAAAACCCCAAAATAAATAAAATCTGTATTCCTCCAGACCCAGGGGAACAAACAAACCAGATCTTCCGGACCCAAGCCCCAAGCCCTGCCAGTAACAGACTCAGCACTAAGGGATGCACAGCACGGCTGGGTGCTTAGGTTACCAACTTCTGAACTCAGGAAAGAAAGGAGGAAAAGGCAAACTTCTGGATTATTTAACAAATTAACTTCAGCTACGATCACTCTTGGTAACTTAATGGAACAGAGGAGCAAAGTCCTCTGCCCAGAGACAAGAAGTGACTGTGTATGGCTTAGCTCACGGCCACATAACACACTCTGACCTCAGTCTGCTGGAGCATCCTCCATATGGGGACAGCAGGGGCAACCTGGATGGCTGGACTCACCCTTGACTACCAGCAAAATGCTGAAACAGTCCTGACCTGGTGCTGTGAGAAAGGAAACACTGCCAGGAAGCATTGACAGGATCAGTTCTGAAAGCAAAGCGAGGTCCTGGCCTCATGCATTGCCCTGTTTTAACCACACAGGCAAACAGCTAAGAAATGTAACTATTTTCTGCTTAAAAGCCGCAAATTCCTTGGAGAAAAGGAAAACTCAATCTGACAAAAAGAAACACTCAGGCAATGGTGATAATCTGGCACATACTGGATAACAAACATTGCCCAAAAGCTGCCAGAGAAAACGGAAATTAAAAGTCACAAGGCAGATGCAGAATAATATCTGTTGTGAAAATACATTATTCAGCCAACACTGGTGGCGGAGACTTTTGGTGCAGTGCAATCTGCACACCCTGGTGACCACATGTGCAGCAAGATGTGCTGCTTGGCATAGCCAAAGAGAGAGCAGCAGCCTTGCTTGGGAGGCATTTGGGAACCAGTGCCCTTACAGGTCAGAACTACTTGTTATGCCACTCTCACTGCATCGCAGCCTTCTGGAACCTGAGTAACACAGACCAGCCCTGCCACGGGGCATGCAAGAAATCATATGGGGACAAGCTGCAGACAAATGGGCTACTAGTCCTTGCCACATGCATCACCAATGGCACAGCATATGCTCCCGGTTACACTGTGGGTCACATTCTGGATGGAGATCTGCAGTCCTCCATCTGCCTTTGAAGAGACAGATGCACATGCTGTACAGCCAATCATCAACTATTGCCCAATTCCATCTTTACTGCACAAGGGCTTTAGCAGACCTGCATTAACTTCATACTGCCTGGACGTCTGCTCTCATGTGTTCAGAGGAGAAACAAGAGAAATGTCTCACTGCTTGTTCCAAGGCTTTCTTCTCTTCACCTAAACAAGGCTCATGAGTGATACAGAAGGAATGAGGGAAGTATTTTTTTCTTGGAGCCCAGCAATCAACCGACAAGACAACAAGGAAGCCTCTAGGGGACTTCTGACCACTCAGGTCATTGATATATTATTATTTTAACAGTCATAAAATCACTTTTGTGATATTTCTCTCCTTGTTTCTTGCCATTCCCTGTTTGTCCATCCAGATACATCTACTCTCATGTATCAGGCTGCACAATCTGTAGTGCAGAGACCATGCCTTCACTGTGTTTATGCAGTGCTCATGCAAGAAGACTCTTGTCTAGCAATGAAGGAGGCTTAGGGATATCTGGTGTCCAGTAGCACAAGCAGCTGACAGTTCTGAGTTCTTCCTCAAGCAAAATTTCATCTGTTTTATGCAATAGCCACTCCAAGTACAACCGCATTTTGCAAAGCACTTTTCTGACAGATTTCAGCCAGGCTAAATGATGGCTCTTCCTCTTGTCAGAGGAAGTACCCTTGCTTTTTGCTTTGACTGTGGATCAGAAAAGCATCAAAGCACAAGGCTCTGCCTAATGACTTCAAACCAGAGGCCTCTGGAGCCACTCTCAAGAGCACGTTCCCTCTCTGGGTACCTGCCACAGCTTCCACCCTCTTCTTGGTGGATGGCCATTCTCAGCCAAAGCACAGCCATGGCCAGCCACTTTGGGATCATGCCAAAGCCACAACTGGGGGCACTGGGCAGAGCTGCCCACACAGCTGGCACAATCTGGCACATCACCGTACCCGTGTGCTACACAAGTTTTGCTGCCACTGCCGTGTAGCTCACTGGTAACAGAAGATTCACAACAGATAATGGTTTAAATCAAATAATGTGATCCGAGCCCTGCTCTACTAACACCATTATCTCTTTACCTTTCCATTGCTTGCAATAATCAGGTAGCGGCAAGTTAATGAATTTCACAGCACGCGTCACATAGCACCTTGTTACATAGCTGTTTCTTCTGCATCTGCAACAAAATGAAGGGTAAGACTGTGAAATTACTGACAGAAGGCAAGTAACAGTGTCTACTGACCACGGGAGAAAAGATGCCTCCAAGAGACTCATTCCATCATTCCCCTCTCTTTGGCAAATTACAAGAAATTAGCCCTTTTTATTTCTGGAAGAAATACACCACACAGCAGTTGTGCCACCAGTGCACTGTCACCACGCTGCACCCGTGGGCAGCTGATTCTGCACTGGAAACCAGAGAGCAGGAGAGCAGAAGCCTGGGGATGGGGGCTTGGTGGTACGCCAGAGAAGGCAGCTCCATACCTTTCACAATTCTTTCCCTTCTCAGTGCACCTGCGGCAGAGAAGGCCAAAGCTAAGACATTTTATATACATTTTTTTGATCACCCTGTTAGCTTAAGCGGAAACTTAAGTCTTCCCAGAACAATAAAATTATATAGCATGCAGAGAGAAACGGGCAAGCACCAGAAGCCCAGGGATCACTCCCAAGGGAAAACTAAATTCAGTTAGGGATGAAAAGAGCCAGAAAGTAACATGAGGGAAGGTAACAGGACCTCGCAGCCAGCAAGAGGATGGGAGAAGAAGCTGTGCTATCAGCAAGTACCAGTGCTGCAAATGCAGGGAGCGCCATGCAGCCCCGTCTCTGCCAGGAAAGGCTCATGGAACAGAAGAATGAGCACACGGGCTGCCTCTCAATCTCCTGGCAGGAAGCTTCTCTACTCCCCTTGTGCCTGGACACAAAGCTTTGGGCAGTAAAGAAGGGAGAGGCACGGTGGCACCCGTTCAGGGACGAGCCAAGCTACGGCACACCCTGCCCTGGTTCAGTGCTGGGAACCGACGGTGATCTGGCTACAAAAACCACAGGAAAGATCGTGTTTGACCCCGTGCAGCTTTTCTCTTAGAAATCACTTTAGACACTCTTCTTGTGACTAGCGCTCAGCGAATCCTACCAGGACACAATGGGACGTGCTGCAGCAGCAACCCTGACCATGGCATGGCTGTCCCTGCTACCTGCACGGACACAGCTCGGCCACAGAGAGAAAATCCTTTGTGCCAGGAATGTTTACCAGTGCCAGGTGCTGGTAAGCACTGCTCAGGGTGCTGCTGGCACCTGGGATGGCTCAAAGCTCCATGGTTTGTGGCAACAGCCAAAAAGCACGTGCCACCTCCTGAGGACCTCCACCTGCAGTATCCTGGGCTATTCAAAACCCACTATTCCCTTGTGCCTTTGTCTACCTGGAGTCATTCAGGGAAATGAAAATACACTAACTGAATTAAGAAATCTGTTAAGAGACATTTGTCTTAGGCCTCTGATGGAGAATTGAAGCACCATCAATTGCCTTCCTTCCTGCTCCTTTAATTTGCAGAATGAGTGTCCATACAGACTTCTAATGAGGTTTAGTTCTTCTTCCTGAAAAGGTAGCTTAGTTTAACTTTCTTCTATTCCTCCTCTAGACAACTTATGAATTACAGTATTAAAGCACCCTGACTCAAAGGATTCTTGCACTGTGGGAACACTTCCTGCTCAGAGTTTTTCAACAGTTAAAATCTCTGTGCTATCTTTTATGCCAGATTTAGTCAACTAGCCCAAATGGGTCCACAAAAGACATCTGTATGGATGAATGCAATTAAAATCTTCTCCTTCTCCTACTTTCACTCCATTGCTGGAAATGACACAAAACATAAGAAAAAACCCAGTACCTGTTCCATTTTCAGACTGAAGCAACAGCATATTCCTGGCTGCTAATGCAGCAGGGGCAACAGCACTGCAGGGAACTGTTTGGATAATCACATCTTCATTTAAAGAGAACCCAACTTCTTGATCTAAGCCATCACTGCCCTCCATCAGAACAGCCAGCATATCCACGAAATCTAATAAGTGAAGGGAAAAACGTAAGCAGAGGATCCAGACTAACTGGGAAAACAACAGAGGTAGAATGCAACATTCCAGGAACACAAGGTATCTTTCTAGATTCCCCCCCCAAAAAAACCCAAAACAAAACAAAACCGAAGATAAAACCAACCAAACAAACAACAACAAAAAAACACCAACAAAAAAAAAAAACCTTAAATTAGTAACAACAAGATAAATGTTTCTACCTCAATAAACTCATAACGCCTCGAACCATTCCAGGGAGGGCGGCAGGAGGGGCGGGCAGAGCCAGGGCCCCGCTCCGCCGCCCCGGCGGCATTTTCCGGCACGCGGCCGCTCCCGGCGTCTGGAGAGGGGCGCGGGGCCGGGAAAGGCGGCGCAGCCCTGCTCCGATGCCGCTCGGCCGCGGCCCGGGAGCGCTGCGACCGCGCCTCCGCCGCCCGCCGGCACCGGCCCCGGCCGCCCTCGGCCCGCGGAGCCGCCTCCAGCCCTCCCCTCACTCACAGACACCGCCCCGCTCGCCGCTCGCTCCCGCCCCTCGCCCCTCCCGCCGCTTCGGCCGGGCTCCGGCTGGGGGCCTGCAGTACCGCCCTGTGCCCACAAGGCGGCAGCACTTGTCCAGGGGGTCCGCGACACGATGGCGGCCCGTGGGGACCTTGACGGAGAGAGGCGTTTTTCGCCCATGCCTGTCGGCTCCCGCCAAAAACCCGCACGCTCGCGGTGCTGCTGACCCCACAGCCCGTGTGCACGGCACCAGAACCGCCGCGGAAAATCCCGTCGGGGGGCGCCGGCGTTGCGCGCAATTCAGGCAGTGTAAAAAACAGACACGGGTCCTCGAGTTTCAACGTCCTCGTTTTCGCGCCCTCTCGAGAAGGTCAAGCGAGGCCGCGCCACGCCACTCCCAAGATGGCGGCCGCGGGCGGCGGGCTGCAGTACCGCTCTCTGCCCACACGGCGGCAGCACCGCGCCGTCCCCGCCGGCACGGCCTCGGCAGCGAACGCCCCAAAGCGTCCGCGCGGGAAAGAACGGAACAAAAAGCCTGCCTGCGACCCGACAGGAACCGAAAGAAAAAAGCTTTCCTCCTAAACTGCATTTCAACAAGGCTTGGTTTTATATTTTTCAGATTTATACTCACAGTCGGATTGGTAATGGATATTGACGTATAATCGTATTTTTTAAATTTCTTAACATTTATTCCTATTCTAATTTTTATTTCACTTTTATGTTTTTATATATACACCTGTAGACATTGATTATATATTTCCATATTTAGAATGATATCAAACTAAAATGTATATTCATATCTTTTCCATTAAAGCCCTG
Organism: Lonchura striata; assembly: GCF_050655825.1. Lineage (NCBI taxonomy): Eukaryota > Metazoa > Chordata > Aves > Passeriformes > Estrildidae > Lonchura > Lonchura striata. The sequence continues at coordinate 1,026,893 of NC_140703.1, forward strand.
CCAACAACCAAATAAAAACAAAAAAAGCCCTTTTTTTAAACGATTTTCGAATATTTTTATATTTTTTTCATCATTATAGTCACATTTGAACTTCTACTTTATATAGACGTATTTATAAATATATTTTATATATATATAATAAGGTAGCGAGATAGATAAATTATTTTTTAAATTCTATTTCGTACACACTGCTAATACTTATATTTACTTACCTTTGAATTTTCATATAGATCTTAACGTATTTAGGATATATTTCTCTACAAAGACTTCTAATTTTATTTTATTTCTAGTCATAATTTTAATAATAAAACCCCTACCTACTACCAAATCGAAAATAAAAATCCCCTTTATTCTAAATTATATTTAAATATTTCTATACTTCTATTTTTGATTTTTACAAGTACTCATCTATTCTATCACAACATATTGAGGTACTATATTTCGATATACAGTATTTATGACATGAAATGCGTTATAATAAGACACATAGAGTAAAATACGCATTAGGTACTGTATTGATTCCTATTGTTTTGTAATATTCATATATCCACATGTATTAATTATACATTTCTGTATGGACATTTATGTTTATAATCGATATTTATATGCATATAAACATATAAAATACTCCATATCAAACAAGGTTATACCTAATTGTAATGGACAGCATTATTTATGTTACATGTTTAATGTATATGTTTTCCATTTACATTTAAAATTGAAGTTTCATATTCCCATTATCATGTTTATGCATGTGTTCTATTTCATTAGAGTTATAGTTAAAACACTGCAGTTATAATCTAATTCCTAAAAATAAAATGCCAAAACAAACAGCATCAAATTCCCACCAATACCGTCCAAAAAATTCAGAAAGGCTCCACCAGCCAACCAACTACCAGCAAAAAAAAACCCGCACTACACTCCTTTCACTAGCAGCTCTTATCACGTCACAAAAACGAAACAAACATTTTAAAAACCCTATAGACACCCACACAGCAAATCACAAAAACCACTCTAAAGGAAAAAAAAAAAAGCCAACTAACTTACCATACTCCAAACCATACAAGAGACTCCCAACGATTCTAAAAAAAATAATAACCAAAACTCTACCACTACGTTAACTCATAAAGAGAACCCAACGCTCTATAAAATTAACTAAAAAAACCCACCAAATAATTACAGATATAAAAATATGGGAACCACGAAGAAACAAAAAATTCACCCCCCAAATAAAATAAACACCTAAAGAGATCCACCATGGAAATGCCCATGCTCCCAAAAATAAAACCAATAAAAACAACAACCAAACACATCAAACAACAACAAAAAAAAATTAAATTAACAACAACAAAATAAGTATTCCTAACTCAAGAAACAAAAATTGCCTCAAACCATCAAAACACAAATACCACCTAGAAAGAAACACGTCGCCAAAAGAGATATGTAACCACAAACAATATCTCCCAAGTTCTCTGCAACAATGAAACATACACGGCAATCAAATAAGCCAAACGAATGAAACCCCTATAGTGTAATAAACAAGAATGCATTCATCAATATTAAAAAAAACCTCACCGATTAACTCCAGGGCACTCCCTCAAGCCCAGCAAAACAAATACTACGCCCTCGCGCTAATAAAAGCCTCCACAACCGAATTGAAAAACGACCCTCTACTCCATGCTCCGACCCATAAAAACCAGTGTAAACCTTTAGAAACGCATCCTTAAAAAACCTAAGAACCGATCAAAAATAAATCCAACAACAACACTCAACCCAAAAACAAAAACCTTGCCATGAGCAGCCGAAGCAAGAACGGTAACAACCAAGAAGTGCCCGAGGCCCTTCTGCTACAGCGACTCTGATCAAAAGCCACCGATCCCAGGAGCTCCTCAGGAGCGCCTCAAAAGCAGCGCAGCGAGGGAGGCTGGAAGATGCGGAGCCGCGCTCCCGGCCCCGGGCGCAGCGCGGCTCCGGCAGGAAAGCGGCTCCTCCGGCAGGCAGAGGCGGCGCCGCGCCGGCAGACCCCCGCCCGCTGCCCCCGGCCCGGCGGGGCCGGCACCGGGCCCGGGGGGCCCCGGCGGCGCCCGAGCCCCGCGCCCGGAGCGGACGGAGCGGCGGCACCGGCCGGCACCGGCCCCGCCCGCGCCGCCTCCCCCGCCCGCCGGCCCGGCCAAAGCTCCGCTCGGCTCCGCACGGCTCGCACCGGCGCGGCTCCGGCGGGCCCGCGGCAGCCCAGCCGCGCCCAGCTCCCCTTCCGCCCCGGCCAGCCCCGGCACTGCCGGCAGGGCTCCGCGCCGCACCCTTCGCTGCCGGGCCGGGGGCAGAAGAAGCGCCCCGAATGCAGCGGCACAGCCCGACCCCCGCCCTGCCAGCGCTGCCACGGCTGCAGCTCCCTTCCTCTGCAGCCCCGACTCTGACGCCACGCTCCGGCGCTCACCTCACCCCAACAAGGGAAAAGAAACGTAGGCTTCCCTTCAATCGCGTCCTCTAGAAGAGAAGAAAAGAAGCGCCTTGCCTCAAACCATGGCAAAAGGGGGCTTTTTACCTCAGTCCAAACCCCTTAAAAGGGGGGACAACAGGACTGCCCCCTCCAATTCAACCTCAGGATGACGAAATTTCAAAGGGAAAGGGGAAAAGTCCCCGTTATAAAAGCGCACCGGCTCACCTGCTCGGCTGCTGCTTCTCGGCACAAAGGTTTGTCCCTCAGCTCCTCCTTTGAGCAATGCTTCACGTGCCCAAGTGTGTATCCAGGGGATTCCCCGGACCCTGTCCGAAGCGCCCACCGTCCTTCCAGGAGACAGCCCCGGGAGCCCCCCAAAAACTCCTCTCCTCCAGCAGCTCCGTGCAAAAGCCAGCAAATACAAACCCTCGCCCTAAAATAACCTCCCCCCGGCAGGAGCCGCCCCTCCTCCTCATCCTCACAGCTCACACCTGGGGCTGCTCTGAGCCCTCATCATCCTCACATCAGCTCACACCTGCCGCTGTTGCCACCCTCCAACAGCGTCTCTCCATCTCCAGCACGCATCCCAATTCTCACAGACACAGATCCAACAGAAATCTGCTACGGGTGTCCGCTTATATTAATCCATATGGTTACACAATTAAAAAACATATATACCAAATATCCTGTTCCAGTTTCAGTCACAAGCCCAGTCCCAGCATCCATGTCAGAGGCATAAAAGGGATGTGGCGGCAAGAACCCCACAGTCCCTGTGCCAGCCCTTCGGATCCTATGGAGTGTGCAGCCCCCTTTCGCAGCCCTGCAGTGATTACAGCAGCCGCCCTACAAATCCCCTTTCCCAGCCCCAGTGATTTCAGCTCTTCACCCACAAGCTTTATTTAACTGCCAGCTCTCTTCGTTAGCTCCAGCTGTGCCTTTCTCCATCTTCAGCGTGCAGGATCTTGGCCTTGGCTGCAGCTCTGCAACACTTCAGCTCGTGCCCCAGGGTGTCTAAGCCCACCCCACCATCAATATCCCAGTTCCGAAGTGATTTCAGCTGCCACCCACCAATGCCCAGCCACTGTGCCTATGCTGTATTATTTCAATTCAAAGCCCAGAACCCCGCTCTCAGCAATAGAATTCTTTTTCCATTTTCAGACACAATCCCAGCCTCACAGTGACTTTGCCCCCAGCCCCACAGGTGCCGTCGCAGACCGAGAACATATCCCTGCATTGCCGGGATTTTCAGGCGCAATCTTAGAGCCCCCACGTGCGCACTACACATCCTGTTCTAGTTTCAGTCACAAGCCCAGCCCCAGCATCCATGTCACAGGCATAAAGGGATGTGGCAGCAAGAACCCCACAGTCCCTGTGCCAGCCCTTTGGATCCTATGGAGTATGCAGCCCCCTTTCCCAGCCCTGCAGTGATTACAGCAGCCACCCTACAAATCCCCTTTCCCAGCCCCAGTGATTTCAGCTCTTCACCCACAAGCTTTATTTAACTGCCAGCTCTCTTCGTTAGCTCCAGCTGTGCCTTTCTCCATCTTCAGCGTGCAGGATCTTGGCCTTGGCTGCAGCTCTGCAACACTTCAGCTCGTGCCCCAGGGTGTCTAAGCCCACCCCAGAATCAATATCCCAGTCCTGCAGTGATTTCAGCTCCTACCCAAAAATGCCCAGCCACTGTGCCTACCCTGTATTATTTCAATTCAAAGCCCAGAACCCTGCTCTCAGCAATAGAGTTCTTTTACAATTTTCAGACACAATCCCAGCCCCACAGTCCATTTGCCAGCCCCACAGTGACTTTGCCCCCAGCCCCACAGGTGCCGTCGCAGACCGAGAACATATCCCTGCATTGCCGGGATTTTCAGGCGCAATCTTAGAGCCCCCACGTGCGCACTACACATCCTGTTCTAGTTTCAGTCACAAGCCCAGCCCCAGCATCCATGTCAGAGGCATAAAAGGGATGTGGCAGCAAGAACCCCACAGTCCCTGTGCCAGCCCTTCGGATCCTATGGAGTGTGCAGCCCCCTTTCGCAGCCCTGCAGTGATTACAGCAGCCGCCCTACAAATCCCCTTTCCCAGCCCCAGTGATTTCAGCTCTTCACCCACAAGCTTTATTTAACTGCCAGCTCTCTTCGTTAGCTCCAGCTGTGCCTTTCTCCATCTTCAGCGTGCAGGATCTTGGCCTTGGCTGCAGCTCTGCAACACTTCAGCTCGTGCCCCAGGGTGTCTAAGCCCACCCCAGAATCAATATCCCAGTCCTGCAGTGATTTCAGCTCCTACCCAAAAATGCCCAGCCACTGTGCCTACCCTGTATTATTTCAATTCAAAGCCCAGAACCCCGCTCTCAGCAATAGAGTTCTTTTACAATTTTCAGACACAATCCCAGCCCCACAGTCCATTTGCCAGCCCCACAGTGACTTTGCCCCCAGCCCCACAGGTGCCGTCGCAGACCGAGAACATATCACTGCATTGCCGGGATTTTCAGGCGCAATCTTAGAGCCCCCACGTGCGCACTACACATCCTGTTCTAGTTTCAGTCACAAGCCCAGCCCCAGCATCCATGTCACAGGCATAAAGGGATGTGGCAGCAAGAACCCCACAGTCCCTGTGCCAGCCCTTCGGATCCTATGGAGTGTGCAGCCCCCTTTCCCAGCCCTGCAGTGATTACAGCAGCCACCCTACAAATCCCCTTTCCCAGCCCCAGTGATTTCAGCTCTTCACCCACAAGCTTTATTTAACTGCCAGCTCTCTTCGTTAGCTCCAGCTGTGCCTTTCTCCATCTTCAGCGTGCAGGATCTTGGCCTTGGCTGCAGCTCTGCAACACTTCAGCTCGTGCCCCAGGGTGTCTAAGCCCACCCCAGAATCAATATCCCAGTCCTGCAGTGATTTCAGCTCCTACCCAAAAATGCCCACCCACTGTGCCTACGCTGTATTATTTCAATTCAAAGCCCAGAACCCCGCTCTCAGCAATAGAATTCTTTTTCCATTTTCAGACACAATCCCAGCCTCACAGTGACTTTGCCCCCAGCCCCACAGTGACTTTGCCCCCAGCCCCACAGGTGCCGTCGCAGACCGAGAACATATCACTGCATTGCCAGGATTTTCAGGCGCAATGTTAGAGCCCCCACGTGCGCACTACACATCCTGTTCTAGTTTCAGTCACAAGCCCAGCCCCAGCATCCATGTCAGAGGCATAAAAGGGATGTGGCAGCAAGAACCCCACAGTCCCTGTGCCAGCCCTTCGGATCCTATGGAGTGTGCAGCCCCCTTTCCCAGCCCTGCAGTGATTACAGCAGCCACCCTACAAATCCCCTTTCCCAGCCCCAGTGATTTCAGCTCTTCACCCACAAGCTTTATTTAACTGCCAGCTCTCTTCGTTAGCTCCAGCTGTGCCTTTCTCCATCTTCAGCGTGCAGGATCTTGGCCTTGGCTGCACCTCTGCAACACTTCAGCTCGTGCCCCAGGGTGTCTAAGCCCACCCCACCATCAATATCCCAGTTCCGAAGTGATTTCAGCTGCCACCCACCAATGCCCAGCCACTGTGCCTAGCCTATATTATTTCAATTCAAAGCCCAGAACCCCGCTCTCAGCAATAGAATTCTTTTTCCATTTTCAGACACAATCCCAGCCTCACAGTGACTTTGCCCCCAGCCCCACAGGTGCCGTCGCAGACCGAGAACATATCCCTGCATTGCCGGGATTTTCAGGCGCAATCTTAGAGCCCCCACGTGCGCACTACACATCCTGTTCTAGTTTCAGTCACAAGCCCAGCCCCAGCATCCATGTCAGAGGCATAAAAGGGATGTGGCAGCAAGAACCCCACAGTCCCTGTGCCAGCCCTTCGGATCCTATGGAGTGTGCAGCCCCCTTTCCCAGCCCTGCAGTGATTACAGCAGCCGCCCTACAAATCCCCTTTCCCAGCCCCAGTGATTTCAGCTCTTCACCCACAAGCTTTATTTAACTGCCAGCTCTCTTCGTTAGCTCCAGCTGTGCCTTTCTCCATCTTCAGCGTGCAGGATCTTGGCCTTGGCTCCAGCTCTGCACACTTCAGCTCGTGCCCCAGGGTGTCTAAGCCCACCCCAGAATCAATATCCCAGTCCTGCAGTGATTTCAGCTCCTACCCAAAAATGCCCAGCCACTGTGCCTACCCTGTATTATTTCAATTCAAAGCCCAGAACCCCGCTCTCAGCAATAGAGTTCTTTTACAATTTTCAGACACAATCCCAGCCCCACAGTGACTTTGCCCCCAGCCCCACAGTGACTTTGCCCCCAGCCCCACAGGTGCCGTCGCAGACCGAGAACATATCACTGCATTGCCGGGATTTTCAGGCGCAATGTTAGAGCCCCCACGTGCGCACTACACATCCTGTTCTAGTTTCAGTCACAAGCCCAGCCCCAGCATCCATGTCAGAGGCATAAAAGGGATGTGGCAGCAAGAACCCCACAGTCCCTGTGCCAGCCCTTCGGATCCTATGGAGTGTGCAGCCCCCTTTCCCAGCCCTGCAGTGATTACAGCAGCCGCCCTACAAATCCCCTTTCCCAGCCCCAGTGATTTCAGCTCTTCACCCACAAGCTTTATTTCACTGCCATCTCTTCCGTTTCACTTCCTCCTCAACACCTTCCCAGCAGTGCTACGTAACACTGCTTCTGGCTCTCAGGGCAGGATCTTTGCTTTTGCTTTAGCTCTGTATGGTTTCAGTTCAGCTCTTGAGCCCATATTCCTGCCCCATCCTAACCATCCCTCCCCCAGTAACTGCTCTACACTCTCTATCAGAGCCCTTGAAGCAATTTCAGCTCCAGCCATGCAATTCCCATCCCAGCTCCATATTCCCTATCCCAGCTGCACAGGGGTTTTACCCCGAACCCTACCACATTTCTGTGTCCTCCGGCTCTGCTGCCTCAGCTCCAGCTCCTCAGCTTCCTACTGCCTGCATCTAAAAGCTGCTCCTGCTTCTCACTGCTGCTTGGAGCTGTTGATAAGGGCAGAAATCAGTTACTGTCATAATGTCAATGCCTCTTGCAGCTATCCCACCCACCCTAATGGGATCCCAACTTTAGGGACCCTTGAGCCCTGAAGCCAAACATCTACCTTCCCCCACAGCCTGGGTTTCAGCCGAGCACCTCCCCAAAGGCCCCCTCACCTCCCCCAGGCAGCCCCAGGGGCTGGGAATAGCCACCGGGCCCCTGCTCCCACATCCCAATAGGTGCCCTTGTGCTGCTGCGTGGGCCCTGGAACCCTCCGAGCCCCCACATCCTCAGCCTCTGCTTGGTACCACGGGGCAGGAGCTGGGAACCCCCAGGCATCTCCTGCAGGCCCTGCACTGCAGCTCCATGCCCCTCTCCCAGGGCATTTATCCAACTCCAGCCCCAGCATTTCCACTGCTCCACATTGTTTTGGGCTTGACTCGTGCCAAAGTCCTTATTCCACACCCTGAGCCTTTATGTCTCCGGTGACCTCACAACCCGTGATTCAGCCCCAGCCGCACAACCCTTACTAAATCAAAATCGGAAAAAGAAAACAAACAGAAACAAATTAAACTTAATAAAACGAACAAAACAATGAAGTAATGCAATATAGATAAAATTATTAAGTAAAATCAAAATCAAATAGTAAGAAAGCAAACAACCGGCTTTATTCCCAGTATTCTCAATGTTACTTTAAATCCAGAAAGCGCGAAAGGGCTACTCCCCAGTGACAGCAGCCGGTCCCCCCTGCGCCACGCCAGGCCCCGCACCAGCCTCTGGCCGCCCGAGCCGGGCAGGGCGCGGCGCAAACAACTGGACACCGCCGGCCCCCGGACGCCGCCGCAGGCAGACGCGGGAGTCGCGTGCGTGCTCACCAGCGCTCCTCGGATCGGCAGCCGCGGGGGACCCGTCCCGGCGCAGCGGCGCTCCTCCTCGGAACGCGCTTCCGCAGCTCCCGTCGCCTCCAGCCCCGCCGCCGAACTGACGCCCCCGCCTCCCCCACGCGCGCTACTTATGCCTCAGAGCCGGGCCAGCCAGCCAATCACAACCCGAGGCAGCGCCGGCCCCACCAATCCGAGCCCGCCCATTCCCGCCGCGCTCGGCTCGCGACCACCCCGCGCTCCCCTCACGCGCCGCTCCCGCCGCCGCCATTGCAGGGGCCGGGTCCGCCCGCTCCCCGCCGTCAGCCCGTTTCCCTGGGAGAAATCCCGGCCGGCGCCTGACGGGGAGCTCCCGCCCGCCCTTCCCGGCCCCAGCGCCTGCCGAGGTTGCGGCAGCAGGGATAGCGCTCCGCCGGCTCCCAAAGCGGCGCCGGGAGCGGCGCCTCAAGCGCACGGGGGAGCGGGGCCAGGCTGAGGAGTCGGGCCGCGACTGAGCGGGCCGAAATCGCAGGAACCGCGCCCGGATTGGAAGGGCGGCCGGGATTGGACAGGGCGGAGAAAGGCGGGCCGGGATTGGCGGGGCTCGGGAGCTGCGCGGCCGGGCCCGTGGCAGCATGGGGCGGAGCCCGCGCTGCTCGAAGGGCCCGCGGGCGCCCCGGGTCCCGCTCGGAGACCCCCTGTCCCCTTCTCGGCCCGTGCTCGTGCCCGGCTCCCGGCGAAAAGGGCCCCGCAGAGCCCGAACTGCAGCCGCCCGTCGGCACTCGGGGCAGGGGAGAGGCGCAGCCCGGCATTGGTTCCGGGCGGCAAAGGCGGACTCCGCGCTAGCAGCTCGGACCGGGGAGCGGCGGCGACGCGGCGGGGAGGCGGCTCGGTGGCGGGGAGTGGGGAGGGCGCGCAAAAACAGTGAAGTGCCCGCGTCCCCCTGCCCGCCCTCCGCCTGTTGCGAGCCCGCTGCTCACCCTCTTTCTCCCGACACAGTCGTCGGATGCTATAGAGGGGACAATAATATTGACGTTCACATTCATAGATCAGCTTTTTGCAGCACAAGTATTTCGATATGGTACAACTTACTTTTAACTGCTTTGTATAGTATAATTTTTATAATAAAACCCCTACCTACTACCAAATAGAAAATAAAAATCCCCTTTATTCTAAACTATATTTAATTATTTCTATATTTCTATTTTTGATTTTTACAAGTACTTATCTATCACAACATATTGAGGTACTATATTTCGATATATAGTATTTATGACACGTAATGTGTTATAATAAGACACATACAGTAAAATACGCATTACGTACTGTATTGATTCCTATTGTTTTGTAGTATTCATATATCCACACATATTAATTATACATTTCTAGATGGATATTTATATTATATAAACATATAAAATACTCTACAGCAAACAATATAATACCTAATAGTAATGGATAGCATTATTTATGTTACATGTTTAATTTATAGGTTTGCCGTTTATATTTAAAATTGAAGTTTTATATTCCCATTTTCATGTTTATGCATTTGTTTTGTTTCATTAGAGTTCTAGTTAAAACACTGCAGTTATAATCGAATTCCTAAAAATAAAATGCCAAAACAAACAGCATCAAATTCCCACCAGTACCGTCCAACAAATTCAGAAAGGCTCCACCAGCCAGCCAACTACCAGCAAAAAAACCCGCACTACACTCCTTTTACTAGCAGCTCTTATCACGTCACAAAAACGAAACAAACATTTTAAAAAAGACAGATAGAAACCCACACAGCAAATCACAAAAACCACTAAAAAGAAAAGAAAACGCCAACTAACTTACCATACTCCAAAACCATACAAGAGACCCCCAACGTTTCTAAAAAAAATAATAACCAAAACTCTACCACTACGCTAACTCCTAAAGAGAACCCAATGCTCTATAAAATTAACTAAAAAACCCCACCAAATCATTACAGATATTAAAAAATCGGAACCACGAAGAAACAAAAAAATCACCACCCAATAAAATAAATACCTAAAGAGATCCACCATGGAAATGCCCATGCTCCCAAAAATAAAACCAATAAAACCAACAACCAAATACATCAAACTACAAAAAAAAAAAATTAAATTAACAACAACAAAATAGGTATTCCTAACTCAAGAAACAAAAATTGCCTCAAACCATCAAAACACAAATACCACCTAGAAAAAAAAAACATGTCGCCAAAAGAGCAATGTAACCACAAACAATATTTCCCAAATTCTCTCCAACAATAAAACATACACGGCAACCAAATAAGCCAAATGAACGAAATCCCTATAATATAATAAACAAGAATGCAATCATCAATATTAAAAAAACCTCACCGATTAACTCCAGGGCACTCCCTCAAGCCCACCAAAACAAATACTACGCACTCGCTCGAATAAAAGCCTCCACAACCGTATTAAAAACCTACCCTCTACTACATGCTACGACCCAGAAAAAACATTGGAAGCCTTTAAAAACACATCCTTTAAAAACATATGAACCGATCAAAAAGAAATCCAACAACACTCCACCCAAAAACAAAAACCGTGCCACGAGCACCCGAAGCAAGAACCGTAACAACCAAGAAGCGCCCGGGGCCCTTCTCCTACAGCGACGCCGATCAAAAGCCACCGATCCCAGGAGCTCCTCAGGAGCGCCTCAAAAGCAGCGCAGCGAGGGAGGCTGGAAGATGCGGAGCCGCGCTCCCGGCCCCGGGCGCAGCGCGGCTCCGGCAGGAAAGCGGCTCCTCCGGCAGGCAGAGGCGGCGCCGCGCCGGCAGACCCCCGCCCGCTGCCCCCGGCCCGGCGGGGCCGGCACCGGGCCCGGGGGGCCCCGGCGGCGCCCGAGCCCCGCGCCCGGAGCGGACGGAGCGGCGGCACCGGCCGGCACCGGCCCCGGCCGCCCTCGGCCCGCGGAGCCGCCTCCAGCCCTCCCCTCACTCACAGACACCGCCCCGCTCGCCGCTCGCTCCCGCCCCTCGCCCCTCCCGCCGCTTCGGCCGGGCTCCGGCTGGGGGGCTGCAGTACCGCCCTGTGCCCACAAGGCGGCAGCACTTGTCCAGAGGGTCCGCGACACGATGGCGGCCCGTGGGGACCTTGACGGAGAGAGGCGTTTTTCGCCCATGCCTGTCGGCTCCCGCCAAAAACCCGCACGCTCGCGGTGCTGCTGACCCCACAGCCCGTGTGCACGGCACCAGAACCGCCGCGGAAAATCCCGTCGGGGGGCGCCGGCGTTGCGCGCAATTCAGGCAGTGTAAAAAACAGACACGGGTCCTCGAGTTTCAACGTCCTCGTTTTCGCGCCCTCTCGAGAAGGTCAAGCGAGGCCGCGCCACGCCACTCCCACGATGGCGGCCGCGGGCGGCGGGCTGCAGTACCGCTCTCTGCCCACACGGCGGCAGCACCGCGCCGTCCCCGCCGGCACGGCCTCGGCAGCGAACGCCCCAAAGCGTCCGCGCGGGAAAGAACGGAACAAAAAGCCTGCCTGCGACCCGACAGGAACCGAAAGAAAAAAGCTTTCCTCCTAAACTGCATTTCAACAAAGCTTGTTTTTATATTTTTCAGATTTATACTCACAGTCGGATTGGTAATGGATACTGATGGAAAATTGTATTTTTATCATTTCTTAGATTTATTCCTATTCTATTTTATTACATTTTATTTTTTATACATATCTTATTAGATTGCTTACATATTTCTATAGTTAGATTTAGATTTCTAAAAGGTTTGTATTGCTTAAAAAAAAACCCTGCCTCTATCCAAGTAAAAATCTTTTAAACAAAACCTTTTATTTAAACTCCATTTAAATGTATCTCTATTTTTCGCATTTATATTCAAATGTATATTTTAAATGTAGATTGAAGTATGATGCTATCTATAGTCTCTCTCTTCCTAATACTCATTTTTATTTCTATTTTATATTTCTATATATACACCTGTAGACATTGATTATATATTTCCATATTTAGAATGATATCAAACTAAAATATATATTCATATCTTTTCCATTAAAGCCCTGCCTCCAACCAAATAAAAACAAAAAAAGCCCTTTCTTTAAACGATTTTCGAATATTTTTATATTTTTTTCATCATTATAGTCACATTTGAACTTCTACTTTATATAGATGTATTTATAAATATATTTTATATATATATAATAAGGTAGCGAGATAGATAAATTATTTTTTAAATTCTATTTCGTACACACTGCTAATACTTATATTTACTTACCTTTGAATTTTCATATAGATCTTAACGTATTTAGGATATATTTCTATACAAAGACTTCTAATTTTATTTTATTTCTAGTCATAATTTTAATAATAAAACCCCTACCTACTACCAAATCGAAAATAAAAATCCCCTTTATTCTAAATTATATTTAAATATTTCTATACTTCTATTTTTGATTTTTACAAGTACTCATCTATTCTATCACAACATATTGAGGTACTATATTTCGATATACAGTATTTATGACATGAAATGCGTTATAATAAGACACATACAGTAAAATACGCATTAGGTACTGTATTGATTCCTATTGTTTTGTAATATTCATATATCCACATGTATTAATTATACATTTCTGTATGGACATTTATGTTTATAATCGATATTTATATGCATATAAACATATAAAATACTCCATATCAAACAAGGTTATACCTAATTGTAATGGACAGCATTATTTATGTTACATGTTTAATGTATATGTTTTCCATTTACATTTAAAATTGAAGTTTCATATTCCCATTATCATGTTTATGCATGTGTTCTATTTCATCAGAGTTATAGTTAAAACACTGCAGTTATAATCGAATTCCTAAAAATAAAATGCCAAAACAAACAGCATCAAATTCCCACCAATACCGTCCAAAAAATTCAGAAAGGCTCCACCAGCCAACCAACTACCAGCAAAAAAAAACCCGCACTACACTCCTTTCACTAGCAGCTCTTATCACGTCACAAAAACGAAACAAACATTTTAAAAACCCTATAGACACCCACACAGCAAATCACAAAAACCACTCTAAAGGAAAAAAAAAAAAGCCAACTAACTTACCATACTCCAAACCATACAAGAGACTCCCAACGATTCTAAAAAAAATAATAACCAAAACTCTACCACTACTTTAACTCATAAAGAGAACCCAATGCTCTATAAAATTAACTAAAAAAAACCACCAAATAATTACAGATATAAAAATATGGGAACCACGAAGAAACAAAAAATTCACCCCCCAAATAAAATAAACACCTAAAGAGATCCACCATGGAAATGCCCATGCTCCCAAAAATAAAACCAATAAAAACAACAACCAAACACATCAAACAACAACAAAAAAAAAAATTAAATTAACAACAACAAAATAAGTATTCCTAACTCAAGAAACAAAAATTGCCTCAAACCATCAAAACACAAATACCACCTAGAAAGAAACACGTCGCCAAAAGAGATATGTAACCACAAACAATATCTCCCAAGTTCTCTGCAACAATGAAACATACACGGCAATCAAATAAGCCAAACGAATGAAACCCCTATAGTGTAATAAACAAGAATGCATTCATCAATATTAAAAAAAACCTCACCGATTAACTCCAGGGCACTCCCTCAAGCCCAGCAAAACAAATACTACGCCCTCGCGCTAATAAAAGCCTCCACAACCGAATTGAAAAACGACCCTCTACTCCATGCTCCGACCCATAAAAACCAGTGTAAACCTTTAGAAACGCATCCTTAAAAAACCTAAGAACCGATCAAAAATAAATCCAACAACAACACTCAACCCAAAAACAAAAACCTTGCCATGAGCAGCCGAAGCAAGAACGGTAACAACCAAGAAGTGCCCGGGGCCCTTCTCCTACAGCGACGCCGATCAAAAGCCACCGATCCCAGGAGCTCCTCAGGAGCGCCTCAAAAGCAGCGCAGCGAGGGAGGCTGGAAGATGCGGAGCCGCGCTCCCGGCCCCGGGCGCAGCGCGGCTCCGGCAGGAAAGCGGCTCCTCTGGCAGCAGAGGCGGCGCCGCGCCGGCAGACCCCCGCCCGCTGCCCCCGGCCCGGCGGGGCCGGCACCGGGCCCGGGGGGCCCCGGCGGCGCCCGAGCCCCGCGCCCGGAGCGGACGGAGCGGCGGCACCGGCCGGCACCGGCCCCGCCCGCGCCGCCTCCCCCGCCCGCCGGCCCGGCCAAAGCTCCGCTCGGCTCCGCACGGCTCGCACCGGCGCGGCTCCGGCGGGCCCGCGGCAGCCCAGCCGCGCCCAGCTCCCCTTCCGCCCCGGCCAGCCCCGGCACTGCCGGCAGGGCTCCGCGCCGCACCCTTCGCTGCCGGGCCGGGGGCAGAAGAAGCGCCCCGAATGCAGCGGCACAGCCCGACCCCCGCCCTGCCAGCGCTGCCACGGCTGCAGCTCCCTTCCTCTGCAGCCCCGACTCTGACGCCACGCTCCGGCGCTCACCTCACCCCAACAAGGGAAAAGAAACGTAGGCTTCCCTTCAATCGCGTCCTCTAGAAGAGAAGAAAAGAAGCGCCTTGCCTCAAACCATGGCAAAAGGGGGCTTTTTACCTCAGTCCAAACCCCTTAAAAGGGGGGACAACAGGACTGCCCCCTCCAATTCAACCTCAGGATGACGAAATTTCAAAGGGAAAGGGGAAAAGTCCCCGTTATAAAAGCGCACCGGCTCACCTGCTCGGCTGCTGCTTCTCGGCACAAAGGTTTGTCCCTCAGCTCCTCCTTTGAGCAATGCTTCACGTGCCCAAGTGTGTATCCAGGGGATTCCCCGGACCCTGTCCGAAGCGCCCACCGTCCTTCCAGGAGACAGCCCCGGGAGCCCCCCAAAAACTCCTCTCCTCCAGCAGCTCCGTGCAAAAGCCAGCAAAGACAAACCCTCGCCCTAAAATAACCTCCCCCCGGCAGGAGCCGCCCCTCCTCCTCATCCTCACAGCTCACACCTGGGGCTGCTCTGAGCCCTCATCATCCTCACATCAGCTCACACCTGCCGCTGTTGCCACCCTCCAACAGCGTCTCTCCATCTCCAGCACACAGCCCACTTCTCACAGACACTGATCCATTGGAAATCTGCTACGGGTGTTGTCTTTTCTTAATCCATCTGGGTACACGATTAAAGCACGTACATGCATTGATGGTCATTGAGAGAAAGCTTTCCCCTGGAGAAAACAGTCCTTTTGCTGGCACACTTTGATACACCTTCGCAAAAAGCAGAATCAGCACCAATTCCTAAGACCCCTGCCGAGGAACTCAGCCCTCCTTGGGACACCCAAAGCAGCAGACCTCGAAAAAGGAGGGGAAAAGTCAAGCTTGGAGGGGAAAAAGAGGATAGAAGTACAGCAGCCTTTAAAAATGCCTGCACGGAGCAATAGTGGGAACCAGTCACATTTCTTCCTTCCTTGCTTTCTGTGATGACATAAATAGGAAGTAAGAACACGTTAAACAAAAGGCAGAGCTAGGATTTGACAGGTCTTTATTTTGGCAGGCTGCATGGCAAACGCCTCTTCCAGGACTGCGACACGTTTTGGGGAATAGCTGAGAACGGAGGCAAAAGGTGCCGGGAGCCCTTTCTGTTCCCTTCAGCCCCTTGCTCCGCTGGTTTCAGGGCACTCGCTTGGTTCGTTCCTAGAGAAAAACGCTAGGGCATGATTTTCAAAACTACTGCCCGTCCCCAGTCAGAGTTTCCTACATTCGTGGGTACAAATGAGTGGATAGAGAGAGGGCTTCTTTCCAAATGAGTTTAGCCATAGATTCCTGTTCTTTACCAATAGCTATAAAAACGAAACACTTGCCAGGTTTTGGTATTCTACACACACCCCTCCCTGGGAATTTTGGGGCAGCTTTGGGTCCCTCTGCGGGACGGCACCCAGCGTGACCCCCTCCCCTCATTCGCCACCCACCCGCTCCTCCACCGCAGTGTGCGTCCCTCTCCTGGGGACCTTGGGGTGCCCCAAATGCCATCAGAGCCCCGAGTCTTCAGCCCCTAACCCTGACCCCCGAAGAAGGCACAGGGCGAATCAAACTGCCCCGGACAGCAGCCCAGCACTCCCTTCCAGCCCTTCCCACACCTCCATCCCCCAGAAAGGGACTCCGCCGCAACAAGAAAGGGGGGCAGCCCCCAGAAGGCTCGAAGCTCCTGCCCCGCCTCGCTGTCGCGGGCCAGGGGCAGAAAGAGGGAGCGGCAGAGGCGGCGGGGACGCGGCACGGCCGGCACGGCACGGAGCGGGGGCCGCTCGCAGCGCGATGCCGGCGGAGCCGCAGGTCCGGCAGCGCCGGGGCGGGGTCCGAGCGGCGCGGGGGATCCGCCGAGAGCTCCGGCCCCGTGCGGGGACTCCCGCAAGGCCCGGGGGGCGCCGGGCTCCGGCCCTCGGGGCTTTATTCTCCGGCGCCCCGAGCCCCGCGGCTGCGGGGGAAAGAAGCGAAGGGGCGACGGGAAGAGAGGAGGGAGAGCGGGACATGCGAAAGGGCGGGGAGGGAGGTCGGGCTGCGGAGGAAAGCGGGCGGGGAAGGGAAAGGCCGGCAGGGCAGCAAGAGGGACGGGGCACAGAGGAGGGAGAGAGGGGGAATGGAACGGAGCAGCGGGGCAGGGACAGGACAGGACAGGAAGGAGCCGGGTTTGGGGGGGACACGGAAACGGGGGAAAGAGAGGGTACACTCAGGGGAATACGGGTAGGAGGATGGAGCGGGAGAGAGAGGGACAGGAGGGGGATCCCTCCCAGCGCCCCGGCGCCCCCCCTGCCCGGGCTGCTGCGCTCGGCAGAGCTCGGCTCCGTTCGGCTGCACTCGGCTCCTCGCCCAGCTTCGGCTACTTTCGGCCACGCTCGGCTATTTCCGGCCGCATTCGCCTCCATTCGCCTCTTCGGCAAAGCTCGGCTCGCCTCGGCTGAACTCGGCAAAGCTCGGCTCCGCTCGCCTCCTCGGCCCCTTTCGGCCGCTTTCGCCCACGCTCGCCTAGTCCCGCCCGCGCCCGCCTCCATTCGCCCATTCCCACAGCTCGGCTCCCTCCGCCCGGCCCCGGCTCCCTCCGGCTCACACATTTCCTCAGGGCACCTCAGCACAGGGCACACAAACTGCAGCCCCTAAAGGCTTGCGGCTCTTTCAACACACACACTCGTAACTCAGCTCTCGGGACAGAGCTGATGGCTCCTCTAGGACAAGAATAGTTACACGTAAAAGCAATTCCCTCATTTTAAATCTCCTTTTTATTGACCCCCCCCAAAATCCCATCCACATCACAAGGAACGTGCAGCTCCGGTGACGCTATTTGTACAAAGGCCCTGGGGCAGCACACAGCCGGGATTCCACGGAAGAAAGCCCGGTTTGCATTGCAGAGGTTCTCGCTCCGGCACTGCCTGTTTGCAGCTGGGCTCCGCTCCCCTCATGGCCACATCCCCGAACGATGTGCCAGATTTCCCAGAGAGCTCCCAATAAAACTCAGCTACAGTCACTGAGCAGAAAATCCTTTGGGCTTTAGTTCCACCCCTCACCTGTTCCGAGCGCAGGGAACGCGGGTTTTGGTCCCTCATCGCAGCAGCAGGGATGGATTAGGGTTTTGTTTTGGTTTGGTTTGTGGTTTTTTTGTGTGCGTGTGTTTGTTTTTTTTTTTTAATTAAAAAAAGGGTAATAAAAACAAACCATGTCTGACATAAATGTCCTGAAGTGCCATTCAAGCTTTTTAAACCCAAGCAAACCGTCCTAATTCCCTAGCCCAGTCTTCTATTCATACTGGCTACTTACACCCCAGTGTAGGAAGCTCTGCAGCCTTCTTCTCCTGTCCTGTATTAGGCAGAGGATGGATATGAAGGGCACACGCATGCAGTCTTTTTGGTTCTTCAAAAAGATAAAAATGCCTGTAATAAAAATTACAGAAGTAATATTGTCTCTCAAAGTGTTCCAGAAAAGGGAAATTGGAGCTTTAACGTCCCACTGAGAGATGTTGAATAAAATCTTCCCCCTGAGTTTGCACCCAGTAATAAAATACTGATTTTTTTTTTTTGACCAGACAAGGTAGGTCTATAGGAGAACAGCTCAGGAGGCTCTCATGGCTCACGGCAATGAGGATGGAGCAGGACAGAACGTTAAAGGTGAAGTGTCAGTCCCCTGAATTAATGCCCTGATGGAGCCAATTTTTTTGCTAAGAGACATAACAGATCCTTCCCTTTGTTCCCCAGTTTCCAAGTCACCTGTAATTCGTTACCTGCACCAACCTGCCGCAGCTAAGTGACAAATCCAGCTCCTGTGCTCCAAGCCACGTGTCCCTGACGTGAAGGGAAGTCAGGGATACAGAATCAGCTGTGGAAGAAAGAGAAGACAAAAATCAGAACAGATATTCTTCTATTTCCCCACAGGATCACCAAGCCAAGCTGCTTGCTACCTCTCCAGGACTATGTTTGAAAAGAGTTCCCTAACTCTTTTCTTAGCCTGAAATTCCGGAGTGGCTTTGCCCATGCAAAGCCAACGATCCTACTCACAAGAAGGAACAAACCAGCTTCCTGTTAAATAAAGCACTTGGAAATATGAGCTGCCAGATGCTCTCACTGACCAGCAAAAGGGATCAGCATCCAGGCCCACGTGGAGCTGGGTTTTTAAATATCACAAATAAACTTAACAAAAAATTATTCCTGACTCAAACCCACAATGCCTCAAACCATCAAAACAAAAATAGTTCTGGAATGACAGCTACACCTCTGCAGACCACAGCACAAAAATAACACTAAAGAATTTCTGACACCTTCCTTTTGAAGATGCTCTTACAGCATATTATCATAGTAAAGGGGCATTCCCTACATCTCTAACCAGAACTAGAGCTAGAGCTATCAGTTACTTTCACATACTCACATGTCTGTATGGTGGCCTTAGGAGAAGCTGGCAACACCTCTTCTGGTACCACACCTTGGAGGCTCAGATTGCGTCAAAAGCACCACTGAAACCAGCGTGCCAGGAGCTAACTGAATAATGAAAGTCATTTTCTCCATTTCTGTGACAGAAAAGCCCTCCATTTGGACAGCATTATTTGCAGCCAATTATTCTGCTACTTCCAGCAGTGCTCCAGGGAGCTGTATCACTTCTCCGCAGAGCTCAGGAGCTGTTCATTAGGTTGATCTCCTATAGTCTCCAGTTCTTCCTTTTGCTTGCACAATGTGCACCCTGCAGTGCCATATGACAGGAGCTTTGAGTGCTGTCTGTTGCTCTGTATTACCCTCATAGGACTGAGGAACCCGTCCCAGCCAGGGAAAGAACAGCTTTTGATTCTTGGATTAGGACACAAAATGCCACAGTTTATCCTAACAGTGGGAGGAATAAAGAGGAATACCTGGCATACACAGAATTCCACCTTAGGGCAAAGCCCAAGTGACACTGCCCTACAGCAGGATTTGAAAAATTCAGGGTCCATCTCTTAATAAATACATTTTGGCAAGAACCTGCACGATTCTCTTTGACATGTATTTCTCCTTTGTAATGACTCAGTGCTTGGTCTCTAGGACTTCCATATCCCTGACACACTTGCACTCGGATTACTAGCAGGAGGATCACAAACTTAGGTAGTCTCATATCTGTGCAGCATTTAAAGTCAAGGAACACTGGGCTTGGTCAGCAAGACGTCCAGTTTTACAATTTTCCATCACAGCTGCCTACACCTTTTAACATAAACTCGAAAAAGAGACAAAATTCCACCCTACCACTGTTGCAATAGGGAACTGAACTCTGATTTCAGACATTTTCCTCCTGCTTGAGCAGGGACATTGTACAAGATGACTCCACTGGTGGGTCCCTTTCAACCTTAATGATTTTGTGATTTTCAGGGTCTTCAGAGCAAGCCTGCTGAGTTTATAATGTTTTATTTAATTAAAAAAGCTGGAAGTGCAGCTCGAACCCTGAAAGTCAAAATGCGTTTATTCCTTACTTACTCATTACCCTCCAAAGTAGAGCTGCAGCTCAGCAGGCAGAGAGGGACTTCTGTGGACACTGCATTTGTCACCTGTGACTAATTTAATTCAGCAAGCTCTAAACCACAGGTCAGCCTGTTCCATTACAGCATCATCAGGGCAACTTACAAGAACTGAAGCCAACTGAGAGCCCCTTCATCCCAAAGAGGACAAATATAAGCCTTTTACTTCAGCTCAGCAGAACTCTTAGTTCATCCTAACAAGAGGTAATGCATCCCAGCAGGTGTCAGTGAACCCAACCTCTTTAAATACTCATTTAACCCTACCTCAGCTGGTAATCAAAGTCGTGGGGGTGAGGCTAGGCTGAATTTCTCTTTTCTGTCCTTCTCCAGAGTAGTCCTAGTGAAGTGGCCTTGGACTCTGTTTTCTGCAGAGCCTAAGTGCTGCTCATGAAAGCCTCTAGGAGATTTTTCTCCTGCTGCTGCTAGAGCTGTGACTTTGAAGAACTCACTCCTAAGAGCTGGAAATGTAAAAGCCAATTGGATGTGCTGGGCTGCAGTGCCCCAGCGCCCCAGGACAGGCAGTGCCCCTCACCGTGCCTGTGAGAAGGTGAAGCCAACCCACGCCAGGTGCCTGTGCTGGACAAGTGGGAACACTGAAGCCAAGGCTGCTTCCTTCTTGAGGCTTTCTGAGGTGGCTGCTAGGAGAATTTCTCTTAGGCAGTCACTCTCTCAAACCCAGTCTCTCAATAACCTTCTGACACAAATAGAGGAGGATTTTTGTTCGCTATCTCCATGTGTGCAAGGTAGGAAAAGTTAATTAATTGCCAGCATACCAGAGGATTCCGCCAGAGGAATCCTCTATACCAAGGCCTTCCATCAGAGCAGAAGGCACTAACCACGCAAAACCTCCAGCGGGAAGGATCCTAGCAGTCCTCTTCTTTCCTCCTTTGCAAGAAACTGTGCTTAAACATTCCCCAGTAATTAAATATGCTTATGACTCTTAAAACATTTAAAGTTCCTTGAGGGAAGAAGGTGTGTGGAGGCACTATATGATCCACTGTGTTTCTTACGTTTGGGGTTATGTTATATATTCTTACGTAATGGTTTGAAACTTATCTTTATCCCTGCACCGTGTCCTTAGAACAAGGCTGTGAACACTCTTTTTCTCCAAATACAAGAATAATTGAGGAAACAGAACAGTGTTTGTCAGAAATAATGAGGGCAGAGACTGAGGGTGCCAGCATGCTGACTTGTACCACCTTAGGACACTTTTGGAAGTCATCACTCCTGTAATATACTGGATCCAATTTCAGCAAGAGCTCCACTCTCTCCTGTGGTTTCCACAGGGCCAAAAAAGGCAAGAGCTCCTTGAGACTGAGGGCTCCTCATGCCCTCCAGCAAGGAGAGGGTGGGCAAAGACCCATCGGTAGGAAACAGATGATCCTCAGACTGAGCAAGTTGCTAACATCCTCTTGAATGTGCTGTGGAATTGTGCAGGCATTGCCATGGCCAGGGAGAGAGCAAATGGATGCTCTGATAATCTGCAACCTAAATTTAGCTGCAATTCCAGAGGGACAGTCTGATAGCCTGTTCCTAAGACATTTCATTTCCTGGACCTCAAAGATCCCCTCAGCCACTGCAGCTGCATTCTCTGAGGGTATATCGTGCGTTTCAGGCAGTTGGTGTCGGGTCCCTCCTCACTGATTCTGCCCCACATCTTGTGTTCCCAGGCTGAGGTGGGAGACTTGAGTGTAGAAGCAATTATTTATCTCTGCCTAAGAGAGACTTCTGAGTATGATCTAGCTTAAATGCCTGCTTGTAGGGCAGGCTGCACAGCTGAACTTGCCAAACACGGAGAAGCTAAACAGGCACCAAACCCTTGGCTTATTTCTGGGGGAGGCCCTCAGATGGCTTCTGAGCTTCTCCAATCTACGCTCTACAGGGAGTCTGCACATCTCTCCAGCAATTGAAATCTTGAGCAGGGAAGCAGGCTGGTAGCAAAAGACTGAGCTAACACATAGCGAGGCCAAAGGAAACCGAGTGTCAGAAGCACAGCTTTGAGTCCAGAAACACAATCAAAGCCCGGGGAAGAGTGTGGCAAATGCTGGGGTCAGCAGTGCAAGTACAGGGCAAGGCTGGACGGTCCCTGAGCAAAGCACCGGGCACTGCCCAGACCAAACCAAAGACCAGAGTCTAAGCAGGAATACAGGGAGATTTCCAGGAGCTCTGCTGGGCTGGGATAGGCTCCCATGGTAAGCTGAGAGGATGGAGACTCGGCCCCCAAGCTACAGCCACTGGGACAACTCTCCATCACGGGGCCAGGGAGCTGTGCAGGGCACAGACTCACCTCATCCCCAGCACTGCTGTCCCCGGAGAGCCCGCTGGCTCTCTGCTCCTGAGAAACACTCTCTTCTCGCAAAAATCCAACTCCCTCACCACCTGCATCTGCTTCTTCTTCAGTATTGCCCGCAACCTTCATTTCTGCTCTCTCAAAGCACTGTTCATCTCCACCTCTTTTTCATCACAACACCTTTCAGTTGACACCTTTGAAGTGAAGAGGCCGCTGAATTCTACCATTACAGAGTAAAACCACTCAGTATTGACACAGCCAGCTATTAGTTTTAATCCTCAGTTCTGCATTCCAAGGGATACTTTTGAAAACACACTGAAAACTCATAAAAATACGTGGCATTCACTGGAGCCAGGGCTCACTTCTGCACTGTGCCTTGGCACAAACACGCTCCATCACCTGTGACATCTCTCCTGCATTGACCATTGTTCAAAGCTTTCCTGCAGGGGCCTGACGGAGCAACAGGAGCTTGCTGAGCTTCTGTCAGGGCAGGAGCATAACAGGGTGCAGATCCTGTCCTGACCCCACCAAAGAGGGGTTTTTCCTGCATTCCTTCCTGCTGT
The DNA here is from genome assembly GCF_050655825.1 of Lonchura striata. Classification (NCBI taxonomy): domain Eukaryota; kingdom Metazoa; phylum Chordata; class Aves; order Passeriformes; family Estrildidae; genus Lonchura; species Lonchura striata. The sequence goes on from NC_140703.1 coordinate 1,050,001, forward strand.
GACACTCAATGACAAACATCCTCTGGGCCTCTATGTTATCAAATACAAGGACATGCCAACGTTTAGCGAGGACAATTTCAGCTTTCCCAATCTAAACTTTCCATATGATGCAATGACACTGTCACTTATTTACTGAGAACCCCAGCCCACGTAGCCTAGAGAAGTGTCTGTTGGCTCAGAGCAAGCTTTAGGAGCCTGGAAGAAGTTTGTTTTGGTTTAGATGCCAGGCCCAAGACTGCATTTGAACTCCTGTCTCCCCACCAGAGGTTTCTAACCCATCCCCCGTGTCACATGTGCAACACCAAATTCAGCAGAAAAGCACTTCTGGGAGCAGCTTAGGAATGGAGGAAAGTATAGTTATTATAAATGTTTCATGTATCTGTATGTAAAGATAGATAAGTAGATAGCTAAATATGTACAGACATCTGTACACCCACCTACACCGGTATCTATATGAAGTCCTTTTTAGACCCTTCCCCAAATTTCTAAGTGATTGGTGCTTATAGAGGCAAACAAAATGAACTTTTAAGTTAAGCCAACTTGGGTGGCTATTTGTGTCACAACAGTCTCTGAAAAAATGATGACAGCACTTAAAAGTCACCAATAGTAATAATAATAATAATAATAACAACAGTAATAAAGTATTTTGCTGCTATTTTGGCAGCTTATGCTGCTTCTTGTACTTACTGCTCAATGCCTTGCTATTTCAGTAATTCACTGTGAAGCAATAAAGCAAAAGCCTTAAGGCTGGCTGCTTAGCTTACAAGAAGCTCTGTTACAATTTGGAGAAAAAATAAAACTTGGAGCATTATCAGTAAAACAGAGATTCTACCCATACCCATTAAAAATGCAGTATTTGCTCTGCAGACCTGCAAAAACTTACTTTAAAAGGTTAACTGCGACCTTTCACAAACCCAGGCTCATTTTAGCAGAAGAGTTTCCTGCTTCTCTGTGACTGTGAGATGTATCTATTAAGTTCCTTTCAAAGGCCTTGCCTGACCTATTCATATTGCAATTGAGAGCCAAAATAGCTCAATATCAAATATCTGCAAGCACCTTAGTACTTTTGGAAGAGTGGAACTGCTCGATCAAATCCTCACGCTGACCACACTGTTTCAAAATGCAACAATGAATTATGTCATTATGTCTCCATTTGGAAAGGATTATAATGTAAAATTAAGACAAGAGCCTGCCCTACTCTGAAGGCATGGGGACAATGGGGATTTGAGTCCCCAGTATGTAACTACTGTTGCAAATGGAAGACATCTATCAAGAACAGAGACGTGCGTTTCTGCACGAGATACAGTGCCCAAGTCCCAGACTTCATTAACCTTAATTAAATGGTCTTGAAACCAAAATTTTTCCGTAGCAGTTTGACTGCATTAAAAGGTCCCTCTCTGTAAATGGTTTTGATACGTAAACATGCAAGCACTCCCAGAAGGGCCACATCCTTAAGGACTGCTACTATATATTTACTTTATGAAGACACTGCCCCATCTGCTGGGTCAGCCACGCACACGGCCCCACTGCTACGCTTGAGTGTGGCACTGGAATAAAACTTTTCTTGTGTTTAGGAACAAAACCCCGTCAGTCAAATGCACAATCATTCCAGCAGCAAGTAGGGATGCACCAAACTGCTCGGGTTTCCATCCCTGTTTATTCTGGAAACTGACCACAAACTCCTACGGAGATTTTGAAGGGCACAAGGGCTTCTTGTGAAAGCACAAAGGAAAGAATAAATGACTAAACTGGTATGTTCAGAAGAATCGGTGGGAGGTTTGTACCTAAGCACATAAGGCCACAGCCTCCTTTTTCAACATGTACAATCGTAGAATCAGAGAATGGTTTGGGTTGGAAGGGACCCCAAAGCTTTTCTCATCCCATCCCCTGCAGGGACACCTTCCACTAGAGCAGGTTGTTCCAAACCCCATCCAACCTGGCCTTGGACAATCCCACGGGTGGGGCTGCCTCAGCTTCTCTGGGCAACCTCTGCTAGGGCCTCGCCACCGTAACAGGGACGAATTTCTTCTGTATATAGGATTTCTTTAAGCTTTAAAGTCCTAAAGCAGAGGCCACCTCAGGCAGGCATTCACGGATGTAAAGGGTCCTTCTCAAAGGTAACTGTAAAACATGTTCAATGTTCATAAACCTTTCATATGCTGCCCACCAATTACGGAGTGCTTTGAAGAATTTTTAATGAACGTAAATTTTAACCAAAAATACTGCAAAGCCATTATTAATACTGTACGTAGGCACAGGGTACCAGACTTGTAAAGCTGCCAGAAACCTAAACTCTTCTGATAAGATTTGCCACATTTTTTTCTTTAAATAAATACATTTTAAAAAAATCATCAAATGTCCCTGCTTTATTTCACCACGGCAACGAAATAAGCACAGTCTCAAGTCTGTGCTTCTGTTCCCTATTACATTAATTTCTCCCACCCTGTTTCTCCCTCAAAGCAGTGAACGTGCAGGCAAGTAATCCTGCCATTGCTCCAACTCCATGGAGGATACAAACCTGCCTGCAGCCTCTGCCCCTCTGCTACTAGGTAGTCCCTGCTGCGCCCAGGCTCTTTATTCAGCGTTGTAACAGAAACACTTTCATTTTTTTCTCTTAAAAAGACACCTAACATTTCACCAGATGGTATCAGCACTTCCAAGTGCCTGTAAACCAGACTCCCCAAGCCCAGCCCATTAGCAGCTGCTCTGTGAGTGGCAAAGGAATCCAGAAATTAATCGCCTACCTTACACCGCTTCTCACCTGGTCTTGGCTACTTCCTTTCCTCAGGCTCTGGCAAGAAACCCAGACATGAAGCAATTCCCCAACCACAATGACAGCCATGAAATGCTATTTAGGCTGCTGACAGTTCGGCCCGTATCATTGGGCAGTCTGACTGAATTAGGATAGAGAATTTTAGGCACACATTAAAAAGTATCTCTAGTGTCTAAAGGTACTCTAAAAGCTGGATGCAATGGAGGAACTACTTCCTGAAACTTGTGGATGTGCTAAATCAATGACTGGTCATTGATTAAATGCTGGAGCACTCACCTTGAGCATTAACACCTCAGCCGATCAGCATGTGCACATGAGTACGTATCGGTGCAAAGGATTGTCTTCTGCTTCAACCGACAAACTGCTGGATAGCTTTTAAAGGAAAAAAAAAAAAAAAAAAAACCAAAATAAATAAAATCTGTATTCCTCCAGACCCAGGGGAACAAACAAACCAGATCTTCCGGACCCAAGCCCCAAGCCCTGCCAGTAACAGACACAGCACTAAGGGATGCACAGCACGGCTGGGTGCTTAGGTTACCAACTTCTGAACTCAGGAAAGAAAGGAGGAAAAGGCAAACTTCTGGATTATTTAACAAATTAACTTCAGCTACGATCACTCTTGGTAACTTAATGGAACAGAGGAGCAAAGTCCTCTGCCCAGAGACAAGAAGTGACTGTGTATGGCTCAGCTCACGGCCACATAACACACTCTGACCTCAGTCTGCTGGAGCATCCTCCATATGGGGACAGCAGGGGCAACCTGGATGGCTGGACTCACCCTTGACTACCAGCAAAATGCTGAAACAGTCCTGACCTGGTGCTGTGAGAAAGGAAACACTGCCAGGAAGCATTGACAGGATCAGTTCTGAAAGCAAAGCGAGGTCCTGGCCTCATGCATTGCCCTGTTTTAACCACACAGGCAAACAGCTAAGAAATGTAACTATTTTCTGCTTAAAAGCCGCAAATTCCTTGGAGAAAAGGAAAACTCAATCTGACAAAAAGAAACACTCAGGCAATGGTGATAATCTGGCACATACTGGATAACAAACATTGCCCAAAAGCTGCCAGAGAAAACGGAAATTAAAAGTCACAAGGCAGATGCAGAATAATATCTGTTGTGAAAATACATTATTCAGCCAACACTGGTGGCGGAGACTTTTGGTGCAGTGCAATCTGCACACCCTGGTGACCACATATGCAGCAAGATGTGCTGCTTGGCATAGCCAAAGAGAGAGCAGCAGCCTTGCTTGGGAGGCATTTGGGAACCAGTGCCCTTACAGGTCAGAACTACTTGTTATGCCACTCTCACTGCATCGCAGCCTTCTGGAACCTGAGTAACACAGACCAGCCCTGCCACGGGGCATGCAAGAAATCATATGGGGACAAGCTGCAGACAAATGGGCCACTAGTCCTTGCCACATGCATCACCAATGGCACAGCATATGCTCCCGGTTACACTGTGGGTCACATTCTGGATGGAGATCTGCAGTCCTCCATCTGCCTTTGAAGAGACAGATGCACACGCTGTACAGCCAATCATCAACTATTGCCCAATTCCATCTTTACTGCACAAGGGCTTTAGCAGACCTGCATTAACTTCATACTGCCTGGACGTCTGCTCTCATGTGTTCAGAGGAGAAACAAGAGAAATGTCTCACTGCTTGTTCCAAGGCTTTCTTCTCTTCACCTAAACAAGGCTGAGGAGTGATACAGAAGGAATGAGGGAAGTATTTTTTTCTTGGAGCCCAACAATCAACCGACAAGACAACAAGGAAGCCTCTAGGGGACTTCTGACCACTCAGGTCATTGATATATTATTATTTTAACAGTCATAAAATCACTTTTGTGGTATTTCTCTCCTTGTTTCTTGCCATTCCCCGTTTGTCCATCCAGATACATCTACTCTCATGTATCAGGCTGCACAATCTGTAGTGCAGAGACCATGCCTTCACTGTGTTTATGCAGTGCTCATGCAAGAAGACTCTTGTCTAGCAATGAAGGAGGCTTAGGGATATCTGGTGTCCAGTAGCACAAGCAGCTGACAGTTCTGAGTTCTTCCTCAAGCAAAATTTCATCTGTTTTATGCAATAGCCACTCCAAGTACAACCGCATTTTGCAAAGCACTTTTCTGACAGATTTCAGCCAGGCTAAATGATGGCTCTTCCTCTTGTCAGAGGAAGTACCCTTGCTTTTTGCTTTGACTGTGGATCAGAAAAGCATCAAAGCACAAGGCTCTGCCTAATGACTTCAAACCAGAGGCCTCTGGAGCCACTCTCAAGAGCACGTTCCCTCTCTGGGTACCTGCCACAGCTTCCACCCTCTTCTTGGTGGATGGCCATTCTCAGCCAAAGCACAGCCATGGCCAGCCACTTGGGGATCATGCCAAAGCCACAACTGGGGGCACTGGGCAGAGCTGCCCACACAGCTGGCACAATCTGGCACATCACCGTACCCGTGTGCTACACAAGTTTTGCTGCCACTGCCGTGTAGCTCACTGGTAACAGAAGATTCACAACAGATAATGGTTTAAATCAAATAATGTGATCCGAGCCCTGCTCTACTAACACCATTATCTCTTTACCTTTCCATTGCTTGCAATAATCAGGTAGCGGCAAGTTAATGAATTTCACAGCACGCGTCACATAGCACCTTGTTACATAGCTGTTTCTTCTGCATCTGCAACAAAATGAAGGGTAAGACTGTGAAATTACTGACAGAAGGCAAGTAACAGTGTCTACTGACCACGGGAGAAAAGATGCCTCCAAGAGACTCATTCCATCATTCCCCTCTCTTTGGCAAATTACAAGAAATTAGCCCTTTTTATTTCTGGAAGAAATACACCACAGAGCAGTTGTGCCACCAGTGCACTGTCACCACGCTGCACCCGTGGGCAGCTGATTCTGCACTGGAAACCAGAGAGCAGGAGAGCAGAAGCCTGGGGATGGGGGCTTGGTGGTACGCCAGAGAAGGCAGCTCCATACCTTTCACAATTCTTTCCCTTCTCAGTGCACCTGCGGCAGAGAAGGCCAAAGCTAAGACATTTTATATACATTTTTTTGATCACCCTGTTAGCTTAAGCGGAAACTTAAGTCTTCCCAGAACAATAAAATTATATAGCATGCAGAGAGAAACGGGCAAGCACCAGAAGCCCAGGGATCACTCCCAAGGGAAAACTAAATTCAGTTAGGGATGAAAAGAGCCAGAAGGTAACATGAGGGAAGGTAACAGGACCTCGCAGCCAGCAAGAGGATGGGAGAAGAAGCTGTGCTATCAGCAAGTACCAGTGCTGCAAATGCAGGGAGCGCCATGCAGCCCCGTCTCTGCCAGGAAAGGCTCATGGAACAGAAGAATGAGCACACGGGCTGCCTCTCAATCTCCTGGCAGGAAGCTTCTCTACTCCCCTTGTGCCTGGACACAAAGCTTTGGGCAGTAAAGAAGGGAGAGGCACGGTGGCACCCGTTCAGGGACGAGCCAAGCTACGGCACACCCTGCCCTGGTTCAGTGCTGGGAACCGACGGTGATCTGGCTACAAAAACCACAGGAAAGATCGTGTTTGACCCCGTGCAGCTTTTCTCTTAGAAATCACTTTAGACACTCTTCTTGTGACTAGCGCTCAGCGAATCCTACCAGGACACAATGGGACGTGCTGCAGCAGCAACCCTGACCATGGCATGGCTGTCCCTGCTACCTGCACGGACACAGCTCGGCCACAGAGAGAAAATCCTTTGTGCCAGGAATGTTTACCAGTGCCAGGTGCTGGTAAGCACTGCTCAGGGTGCTGCTGGCACCTGGGATGGCTCAAAGCTCCATGGTTTGTGGCAACAGCCAAAAAGCACGTGCCACCTCCTGAGGAGCTCCACCTGCAGTATCCTGGGCTATTCAAAACCCACTATTCCCTTGTGCCTTTGTCTACCTGGAGTCATTCAGGGAAATGAAAATACACTAACTGAATTAAGAAATCTGTTAAGAGACATTTGTCTTAGGCCTCTGATGGAGAATTGAAGCACCATCAATTGCCTTCCTTCCTGCTCCTTTAATTTGCAGAATGAGTGTCCATACAGACTTCTAATGAGGTTTAGTTCTTCTTCCTGAAAAGGTAGCTTAGTTTAACTTTCTTCTATTCCTCCTCTAGACAACTTATGAATTACAGTATTAAAGCACCCTGACTCAAAGGATTCTTGCACTGTGGGAACACTTCCTGCTCAGAGTTTTTCAACAGTTAAAATCTCTGTGCTATCTTTTATGCCAGATTTAGTCAACTAGCCCAAATGGGTCCACAAAAGACATCTGTATGGATGAATGCAATTAAAATCTTCTCCTTCTCCTACTTTCACTCCATTGCTGGAAATGACACAAAACATAAGAAAAAACCCAGTACCTGTTCCATTTTCAGACTGAAGCAACAGCATATTCCTGGCTGCTAATGCAGCAGGGGCAACAGCACTGCAGGGAACTGTTTGGATAATCACATCTTCATTTAAAGAGAACCCAACTTCTTGATCTAAACCATCACTGCCCTCCATCAGAACAGCCAGCATATCCACGAAATCTAATAAGTGAAGGGAAAAACGTAAGCAGAGGATCCAGACTAACTGGGAAAACAACAGAGGTAGAATGCAACATTCCAGGAACACAAGGTATCTTTCTAGATTCCCCCCCCAAAAAAACCCAAAACAAAACAAAACCGAAGATAAAACCAACCAACCAAAGAACAACAAAAAAACACCAACAAAAAAAAACCCCTTAAATTAGTAACAACAAGATAAATGTTTCTACCTCAATAAACCCATAACGCCTCGAACCATTCCAGGGAGGGCGGCAGGAGGGGCGGGCAGAGCCAGGGCCCCGCTCCGCCGCCCCGGCGGCATTTTCCGGCACGCGGCCGCTCCCGGCGTCTGGAGAGGGGCGCGGGGCCGGGAAAGGCGGCGCAGCCCTGCTCCGATGCCGCTCGGCCGCGGCCCGGGAGCGCTGCGACCGCGCCTCCGCCGCCCGCCGGCACCGGCCCCGGCCGCCCTCGGCCCGCGGAGCCGCCTCCAGCCCTCCCCTCACTCACAGACACCGCCCCGCTCGCCGCTCGCTCCCGCCCCTCGCCCCTCCCGCCGCTTCGGCCGGGCTCCGGCTGGGGGGCTGCAGTACCGCCCTGTGCCCACAAGGCGGCAGCACTTGTCCAGAGGGTCCGCGACACGATGGCGGCCCGTGGGGACCTTGACGGAGAGAGGCGTTTTTCGCCCATGCCTGTCGGCTCCCGCCAAAAACCCGCACGCTCGCGGTGCTGCTGACCCCACAGCCCGTGTGCACGGCACCAGAACCGCCGCGGAAAATCCCGTCGGGGGGCGCCGGCGTTGCGCGCAATTCAGGCAGTGTAAAAAACAGACACGGGTCCTCGAGTTTCAACGTCCTCGTTTTCGCGCCCTCTCGAGAAGGTCAAGCGAGGCCGCGCCACGCCACTCCCAAGATGGCGGCCGCGGGCGGCGGGCTGCAGTACCGCTCTCTGCCCACACGGCGGCAGCACCGCGCCGTCCCCGCCGGCACGGCCTCGGCAGCGAACGCCCCAAAGCGTCCGCGCGGGAAAGAACGGAACAAAAAGCCTGCCTGCGACCCGACAGGAACCGAAAGAAAAAAGCTTTCCTCCTAAACTGCATTTCAACAAGGCTTGGTTTTATATTTTTCAGATTTATACTCACAGTCGGATTGGTAATGGATATTGACGTATAATCGTATTTTTTAAATTTCTTAACATTTATTCCTATTCTAATTTTTATTTCACTTTTATGTTTTTATATATACACCTGTAGACATTGATTATATATTTCCATATTTAGAATGATATCAAACTAAAATATATATTCATATCTTTTCCATTAAAGCCCTGCCTCCAACCAAATAAAAACAAAAAAAGCCCTTTCTTTAAACGATTTTCGAATATTTTTATATTTTTTTCATCATTATAGTCACATTTGAACTTCTACTTTATATAGATGTATTTATAAATATATTTTATATATATATATATAATAAGGTAGCGAGATAGATAAATTATTTTTTAAATTCTATTTCGTACACACTGCTAATACTTATATTTACTTACCTTTGAATTTTCATATAGATCTTAACGTATTTAGGATATATTTCTATACAAAGACTTCTAATTTTATTTTATTTCTAGTCATAATTTTAATAATAAAACCCCTACCTACTACCAAATCGAAAATAAAAATCCCCTTTATTCTAAATTATATTTAAATATTTCTATACTTCTATTTTTGATTTTTACAAGTACTCATCTATTCTATCACAACATATTGAGGTACTATATTTCGATATACAGTATTTATGACATGAAATGCGTTATAATAAGACACATACAGTAAAATACGCATTAGGTACTGTATTGATTCCTATTGTTTTGTAATATTCATATATCCACATGTATTAATTATACATTTCTGTATGGACATTTATGTTTATAATCGATATTTATATGCATATAAACATATAAAATACTCCATATCAAACAAGGTTATACCTAATTGTAATGGACAGCATTATTTATGTTACATGTTTAATGTATATGTTTTCCATTTACATTTAAAATTGAAGTTTCATATTCCCATTATCATGTTTATGCATGTGTTCTATTTCATCAGAGTTATAGTTAAAACACTGCAGTTATAATCGAATTCCTAAAAATAAAATGCCAAAACAAACAGCATCAAATTCTCACCAATACCGTCCAAAAAATTCAGAAAGGCTCCACCAGCCAAACAACTACCAGCAAAAAAAAACCCGCACTACACTCCTTTCACTAGCAGCTCTTATCACGTCACAAAAACGAAACAAACATTTTAAAAACCCTATAGACACCCACACAGCAAATCACAAAAACCACTCTAAAGGAAAAAAAAAAAAGCCAACTAACTTACCATACTCCAAACCATACAAGAGACTCCCAACGATTCTAAAAAAAATAATAACCAAAACTCTACCACTATGTTAACTCATAAAGAGAACACAATGCTCTATAAAATTAACTAAAAAAACCCACCAAATAATTACAGATATAAAAATATGGGAACCACGAAGAAACAAAAAATTCACCCCCCAAATAAAATAAACACCTAAAGAGATCCACCATGGAAATGCCCATGCTCCCAAAAATAAAACCAATAAAAACAACAACCAAACACATCAAACAACAACAAAAAAAAATTAAATTAACAACAACAAAATAAGTATTCCTAACTCAAGAAACAAAAATTGCCTCAAACCATCAAAACACAAATACCACCTAGAAAGAAACACGTCGCCAAAAGAGATATGTAACCACAAACAATATCTCCCAAGTTCTCTGCAACAATGAAACATACACGGCAATCAAATAAGCCAAACGAATGAAACCCCTATAGTGTAATAAACAAGAATGCATTCATCAATATTAAAAAAAACCTCACCGATTAACTCCAGGGCACTCCCTCAAGCCCACCAAAACAAATACTACGCCCTCGCGCTAATAAAAGCCTCCACAACCGAATTGAAAAACGACCCTCTACTCCATGCTCCGACCCATAAAAACCAGTGTAAACCTTTAGAAACGCATCCTTAAAAAACCTAAGAACCGATCAAAAATAAATCCAACAACAACACTCAACCCAAAAACAAAAACCTTGCCATGAGCAGCCGAAGCAAGAACGGTAACAACCAAGAAGCGCCCGGGGCCCTTCTCCTACAGCGACGCCGATCAAAAGCCACCGATCCCAGGAGCTCCTCAGGAGCGCCTCAAAAGCAGCGCAGCGAGGGAGGCTGGAAGATGCGGAGCCGCGCTCCCGGCCCCGGGCGCAGCGCGGCTCCGGCAGGAAAGCGGCTCCTCCGGCAGGCAGAGGCGGCGCCGCGCCGGCAGACCCCCGCCCGCTGCCCCCGGCCCGGCGGGGCCGGCACCGGGCCCGGGGGGCCCCGGCGGCGCCCGAGCCCCGCGCCCGGAGCGGACGGAGCGGCGGCACCGGCCGGCACCGGCCCCGCCCGCGCCGCCTCCCCCGCCCGCCGGCCCGGCCAAAGCTCCGCTCGGCTCCGCACGGCTCGCACCGGCGCGGCTCCGGCGGGCCCGCGGCAGCCCAGCCGCGCCCAGCTCCCCTTCCGCCCCGGCCAGCCCCGGCACTGCCGGCAGGGCTCCGCGCCGCACCCTTCGCTGCCGGGCCGGGGGCAGAAGAAGCGCCCCGAATGCAGCGGCACAGCCCGACCCCCGCCCTGCCAGCGCTGCCACGGCTGCAGCTCCCTTCCTCTGCAGCCCCGACTCTGACGCCACGCTCCGGCGCTCACCTCACCCCAACAAGGGCACAGAAACGTAGGCTTCCCTTCAATCGCGTCCTCTAGAAGAGAAGAAAAGAAGCGCCTTGCCTCAAACCATGGCAAAAGGGGGCTTTTTACCTCAGTCCAAACCCCTTAAAAGGGGGGACAACAGGACTGCCCCCTCCAATTCAACCTCAGGATGACGAAATTTCAAAGGGAAAGGGGAAAAGTCCCCGTTATAAAAGCGCACCGGCTCACCTGCTCGGCTGCTGCTTCTCGGCACAAAGGTTTGTCCCTCAGCTCCTCCTTTGAGCAATGCTTCACGTGCCCAAGTGTGTATCCAGGGGATTCCCCGGACCCTGTCCGAAGCGCCCACCGTCCTTCCAGGAGACAGCCCCGGGAGCCCCCCAAAAACTCCTCTCCTCCAGCAGCTCCGTGCAAAAGCCAGCAAAGACAAACCCTCGCCCTAAAATAACCTCCCCCCGGCAGGAGCCGCCCCTCCTCCTCATCCTCACAGCTCACACCTGGGGCTGCTCTGAGCCCTCATCATCCTCACATCAGCTCACACCTGCCGCTGTTGCCACCCTCCAACAGCGTCTCTCCATCTCCAGCACACAGCCCACTTCTCACAGACACTGATCCATTGGAAATCTGCTACGGGTGTTGTCTTTTCTTAATCCATCTGGGTACACGATTAAAGCACGTACATGCATTGATGGTCATTGAGAGAAAGCTTTCCCCTGGAGAAAACAGTCCTTTTGCTGGCACACTTTGATACACCTTCGCAAAAAGCAGAATCAGCACCAATTCCTAAGACCCCTGCCGAGGAACTCAGCCCTCCTTGGGACACCCAAAGCAGCAGACCTCGAAAAAGGAGGGGAAAAGTCAAGCTTGGAGGGGAAAAAGAGGATAGAAGTACAGCAGCCTTTAAAAATGCCTGCACGGAGCAATAGTGGGAACCAGTCACATTTCTTCCTTCCTTGCTTTCTGTGATGACATAAATAGGAAGTAAGAACACGTTAAACAAAAGGCAGAGCTAGGATTTGACAGGTCTTTATTTTGGCAGGCTGCATGGCAAACGCCTCTTCCAGGACTGCGACACGTTTTGGGGAATAGCTGAGAACGGAGGCAAAAGGTGCCGGGAGCCCTTTCTGTTCCCTTCAGCCCCTTGCTCCGCTGGTTTCAGGGCACTCGCTTGGTTCGTTCCTAGAGAAAAACGCTAGGGCATGATTTTCAAAACTACTGCCCGTCCCCAGTCAGAGTTTCCTACATTCGTGGGTACAAATGAGTGGATAGAGAGAGGGCTTCTTTCCAAATGAGTTTAGCCATAGATTCCTGTTCTTTACCAATAGCTATAAAAACGAAACACTTGCCAGGTTTTGGTATTCTACACACACCCCTCCCTGGGAATTTTGGGGCAGCTTTGGGTCCCTCTGCGGGACGGCACCCAGCGTGACCCCCTCCCCTCATTCGCCACCCACCCGCTCCTCCACCGCAGTGTGCGTCCCTCTCCTGGGGACCTTGGGGTGCCCCAAATGCCATCAGAGCCCCGAGTCTTCAGCCCCTAACCCTGACCCCCGAAGAAGGCACAGGGCGAATCAAACTGCCCCGGACAGCAGCCCAGCACTCCCTTCCAGCCCTTCCCACACCTCCATCCCCCAGAAAGGGACTCCGCCGCAACAAGAAAGGGGGGCAGCCCCCAGAAGGCTCGAAGCTCCCGCCCCGCCTCGCTGTCGCGGGCCAGGGGCAGAAAGAGGGAGCGGCAGAGGCGGCGGGGACGCGGCACGGCCGGCACGGCACGGAGCGGGGGCCGCTCGCAGCGCGATGCCGGCGGAGCCGCAGGTCCGGCAGCGCCGGGGCGGGGTCCGAGCGGCGCGGGGGATCCGCCGAGAGCTCCGGGCCCGTGCGGGGACTCCCGCAAGGCCCGGGGGGCGCCGGGCTCCGGCCCTCGGGGCTTTATTCTCCGGCGCCCCGAGCCCCGCGGCTGCGGGGGAAAGAAGCGAAGGGGCGACGGGAAGAGAGGAGGGAGAGCGGGACATGCGAAAGGGCGGGGAGGGAGGTCGGGCTGCGGAGGAAAGCGGGCGGGGAAGGGAAAGGCCGGCAGGGCAGCAAGAGGGACGGGGCACAGAGGAGGGAGAGAGGGGGAATGGAACGGAGCAGCGGGGCAGGGACAGGACAGGACAGGAAGGAGCCGGGTTTGGGGGGGACACGGAAACGGGGGAAAGAGAGGGTACACTCAGGGGAATACGGGCAGGAGGATGGAGCGGGAGAGAGAGGGACAGGAGGGGATCCTCCCGGCTCCGCCCCGGCGCCCCCCCTGCCCGGGCTGCTGCGCTCGGCAGAGCTCGGCTCCGTTCGGCTGCACTCGGCTCCTCGGCCAGCTTCGGCTACTGTCGGCCACGCTCGGCTATTTCCGGCCGCATTCGCCTCCATTCGGCTCTTCGGCAAAGCTCGGCTCGCCTCGGCTGAACTCGGCAAAGCTCGGCTCCGCTCGCCTCCTCGGCCCCTTTCGGCCGCTTTCGCCCACGCTCGCCTAGTCCCGCCCGCACCCGCCTCCATTCGCCCATTCCCACAGCTCGGCTCCCTCCGCCCGGCCCCGGCTCCCTCCGGCTCACACATTTCCTCAGGGCACCTCAGCACAGGGCACACAAACTGCAGCCCCTAAAGGCTTGCGGCTCTTTCAACACACACACTCGTAACTCAGCTCTCGGGACAGAGCTGATGGCTCCTCTAGGACAAGAATAGTTACACGTAAAAGCAATTCCCTCATTTTGCATCTCCTTTTTATTGAACCCCCGCAAAATCCCATCCACATCACAAGGAACGTGCAGCTCCGGTGACGCTATTTGTACAAAGGCCCTGGGGCAGCACACAGCCGGGATTCCACGGAAGAAAGCCCGGTTTGCATTGCAGAGGTTCTCGCTCCGGCACTGCCTGTTTGCAGCTGGGCTCCGCTCCCCTCATGGCCACATCCCCGAACGATGTGCCAGATTTCCCAGAGAGCTCCCAATAAAACTCAGCTACAGTCACTGAGCAGAAAATCCTTTGGGCTTTAGTTCCACCCCTCACCTGTTCCGAGCGCTGGGAACGCGGGTTTTGGTCCCTCATCGCAGCAGCAGGGATGGATTAGGGTTTTGTTTTGGTTTGGTTTGTGGTTTTTTTGTGTGCGTGTGTTTGTTTTTTTTTTTTTAATTAAAAAAAGGGTAATAAAAACAAACCATGTCTGACATAAATGTCCTGAAGTGCCATTCAAGCTTTTTAAACCCAAGCAAACCGTCCTAATTCCCTAGCCCAGTCTTCTATTCATACTGGCTACTTACACCCCAGTGTAGGAAGCTCTGCAGCCTTCTTCTCCTGTCCTGTATTAGGCAGAGGATGGATATGAAGGGCACACGCATGCAGTCTTTTTGGTTCTTCAAAAAGATAAAAATGCCTGTAATAAAAATTACAGAAGTAATATTGTCTCTCAAAGTGTTCCAGAAAAGGGAAATTGGAGCTTTAACGTCCCACTGAGAGATGTTGAATAAAATCTTCCCCCTGAGTTTGCACCCAGTAATAAAATACTGATTTTTTTTTTTTGACCAGACAAGGTAGGTCTATAGGAGAACAGCTCAGGAGGCTCTCATGGCTCACGGCAATGAGGATGGAGCAGGGCAGAACGTTAAAGGTGAAGTGTCAGTCCCCTGAATTAATGCCCTGATGGAGCCAATTTTTTTGCTAAGAGACATAACAGATCCTTCCCTTTGTTCCCCAGTTTCCAAGTCACCTGTAATTCGTTACCTGCACCAACCTGCCGCAGCTAAGTGACAAATCCAGCTCCCGTGCTCCAAGCCACGTGTCCCTGACGTGAAGGGAAGTCAGGGATACAGAATCAGCTGTGGAAGAAAGAGAAGACAAAAATCAGAACAGATATTCTTCTATTTCCCCACAGGATCACCAAGCCAAGCTGCTTGCTACCTCTCCAGGACTATGTTTGAAAAGAGTTCCCTAACTCTTTTCTTAGCCTGAAATTCCGGAGTGGCTTTGCCCATGCAAAGCCAACGATCCTACTCACAAGAAGGAACAAACCAGCTTCCTGTTAAATAAAGCACTTGGAAATATGAGCTGCCAGATGCTCTCACTGACCAGCAAAAGGGATCAGCATCCAGGCCCACGTGGAGCTGGGTTTTTAAATATCACAAATAAACTTAACAAAAAATTATTCCTGACTCAAACCCACAATGCCTCAAACCATCAAAACAAAAATAGTTCTGGAATGACAGCTACACCTCTGCAGACCACAGCACAAAAATAACACTAAAGAATTTCTGACACCTTCCTTTTGAAGATGCTCTTACAGCATATTATCATAGTAAAGGGGCATTCCCTACATCTCTAACCAGAACTAGAGCTAGAGCTATCAGTTACTTTCACATACTCACATGTCTGTATGGTGGCCTTAGGAGAAGCTGGCAACACCTCTTCTGGTACCACACCTTGGAGGCTCAGATTGCGTCAAAAGCACCACTGAAACCAGCGTGCCAGGAGCTAACTGAATAATGAAAGTCATTTTCTCCATTTCTGTGACAGAAAAGCCCTCCATTTGGACAGCATTATTTGCAGCCAATTATTCTGCTACTTCCAGCAGTGCTCCAGGGAGCTGTATCACTTCTCCGCAGAGCTCAGGAGCTGTTCATTAGGTTGATCTCCTATAGTCTCCAGTTCTTCCTTTTGCTTGCACAATGTGCACCCTGCAGTGCCATATGACAGGAGCTTTGAGTGCTGTCTGTTGCTCTGTATTACCCTCATAGGACTGAGGAACCCGTCCCAGCCAGGGAAAGAACAGCTTTTGATTCTTGGATTAGGACACAAAATGCCACAGTTTATCCTAACAGTGGGAGGAATAAAGAGGAATACCTGGCATACACAGAATTCCACCTTAGGGCAAAGCCCAAGTGACACTGCCCTACAGCAGGATTTGAAAAATTCAGGGTCCATCTCTTAATAAATACATTTTGGCAAGAACCTGCACGATTCTCTTTGACATGTATTTCTCCTTTGTAATGACTCAGTGCTTGGTCTCTAGGACTTCCATATCCCTGACACACTTGCACTCGGATTACTAGCAGGAGGATCACAAACTTAGGTAGTCTCATATCTGTGCAGCATTTAAAGTCAAGGAACACTGGGCTTGGTCAGCAAGACGTCCAGTTTTACAATTTTCCATCACAGCTGCCTACACCTTTTAACATAAACTCGAAAAAGAGACAAAATTCCACCCTACCACTGTTGCAATAGGGAACTGAACTCTGATTTCAGACATTTTCCTCCTGCTTGAGCAGGGACATTGTACAAGATGACTCCACTGGTGGGTCCCTTTCAACCTTAATGATTTTGTGATTTTCAGGGTCTTCAGAGCAAGCCTGCTGAGTTTATAATGTTTTATTTAATTAAAAAAGCTGGAAGTGCAGCTCGAACCCTGAAAGTCAAAATGTGTTTATTCCTTACTTATTACCCTCCAAAGTAGAGCTGCAGCTCAGCAGGCAGAGAGGGACTTCTGTGGACACTGCATTTGTCACCTGTGACTAATTTAATTCAGCAAGCTCTAAACCACAGGTCAGCCTGTTCCATTACAGCATCATCAGGGCAACTTACAAGAACTGAAGCCAACTGAGAGCCCCTTCATCCCAAAGAGGACAAATATAAGCCTTTTACTTCAGCTCAGCAGAACTCTTAGTTCATCCTAACAAGAGGTAATGCATCCCAGCAGGTGTCAGTGAACCCAACCTCTTTAAATACTCATTTAACCCTACCTCAGCTGGTAATCAAAGTCGTGGGGGTGAGGCTAGGCTGAATTTCTCTTTTCTGTCCTTCTCCAGAGTAGTCCTAGTGAAGTGGCCTTGGACTCTGTTTTCTGCAGAGCCTAAGTGCTGCTCATGAAAGCCTCTAGGAGATTTTTCTCCTGCTGCTGCTAGAGCTGTGACTTTGAAGAACTCACTCCTAAGAGCTGGAAATGTAAAAGCCAATTGGATGTGCTGGGCTGCAGTGCCCCAGCGCCCCAGGACAGGCAGTGCCCCTCACCGTGCCTGTGAGAAGGTGAAGCCAACCCACGCCAGGTGCCTGTGCTGGACAAGTGGGAACACTGAAGCCAAGGCTGCTTCCTTCTTGAGGCTTTCTGAGGTGGCTGCTAGGAGAATTTCTCTTAGGCAGTCACTCTCTCGAACCCAGTCTCTCAATAACCTTCTGACACAAATAGAGGAGGATTTTTGTTCGCTATCTCCATGTGTGCAAGGTAGGAAAAGTTAATTAATTGCCAGCATACCAGAGGATTCCGCCAGAGGAATCCTCTATACCAAGGCCTTCCATCAGAGCAGAAGGCACTAACCACGCAAAACCTCCAGCGGGAAGGATCCTAGCAGTCCTCTTCTTTCCTCCTTTGCAAGAAACTGTGCTTAAACATTCCCCAGTAATTAAATATGCTTATGACTCTTAAAACATTTAAAGTTCCTTGAGGGAAGAAGGTGTGTGGAGGCACTATATGATCCACTGTGTTTCTTACGTTTGGGGTTATGTTATATATTCTTACGTAATGGTTTGAAACTTATCTTTATCCCTGCACCGTGTCCTTAGAACAAGGCTGTGAACACTCTTTTTCTCCAAATACAAGAATAATTGAGGAAACAGAACAGTGTTTGTCAGAAATAATGAGGGCAGAGACTGAGGGTGCCAGCATGCTGACTTGTACCACCTTAGGACACTTTTGGAAGTCATCACTCCTGTAATATACTGGATCCAATTTCAGCAAGAGCTCCACTCTCTCCTGTGGTTTCCACAGGGCCAAAAAAGGCAAGAGCTCCTTGAGACTGAGGGCTCCTCATGCCCTCCAGCAAGGAGAGGGTGGGCAAAGACCCATCGGTAGGAAACAGATGATCCTCAGACTGAGCAAGTTGCTAACATCCTCTTGAATGTGCTGTGGAATTGTGCAGGCATTGCCATGGCCAGGGAGAGAGCAAATGGATGCTCTGATAATCTGCAACCTAAATTTAGCTGCAATTCCAGAGGGACAGTCTGATAGCCTGTTCCTAAGACATTTCATTTCCTGGACCTCAAAGATCCCCTCAGCCACTGCAGCTGCATTCTCTGAGGGTATATCGTGCGTTTCAGGCAGTTGGTGTCGGGTCCCTCCTCACTGATTCTGCCCCACATCTTGTGTTCCCAGGCTGAGGTGGGAGACTTGAGTGTAGAAGCAATTATTTATCTCTGCCTAAGAGAGACTTCTGAGTATGATCTAGCTTAAATGCCTGCTTGTAGGGCAGGCTGCACAGCTGAACTTGCCAAACACGGAGAAGCTAAACAGGCACCAAACCCTTGGCTTATTTCTGGGGGAGGCCCTCAGATGGCTTCTGAGCTTCTCCAATCTACGCTCTACAGGGAGTCTGCACATCTCTCCAGCAATTGAAATCTTGAGCAGGGAAGCAGGCTGGTAGCAAAAGACTGAGCTAACACATAGCGAGGCCAAAGGAAACCGAGTGTCAGAAGCACAGCTTTGAGTCCAGAAACACAATCAAAGCCCGGGGAAGAGTGTGGCAAATGCTGGGGTCAGCAGTGCAAGTACAGGGCAAGCCTGGACGGTCCCTGAGCAAAGCACCGGGCACTGCCCAGACCAAACCAAAGACCAGAGTCTAAGCAGGAATACAGGGAGATTTCCAGGAGCTCTGCTGGGCTGGGATAGGCTCCCATGGTAAGCTGAGAGGATGGAGACTCGGCCCCCAAGCTACAGCCACTGGGACAACTCTCCATCACGGGGCCAGGGAACTGTGCAGGGCACAGACTCACCTCATCCCCAGCACTGCTGTCCCCGGAGAGCCCGCTGGCTCTCTGCTCCTGAGAAACACTCTCTTCTCGCAAAAATCCAACTCCCTCACCACCTGCATCTGCTTCTTCTTCAGTATTGCCCGCAACCTTCATTTCTGCTCTCTCAAAGCACTGTTCATCTCCACCTCTTTTTCATCACAACACCTTTCAGTTGACACCTTTGAAGTGAAGAGGCCGCTGAATTCTACCATTACAGAGTAAAACCACTCAGTATTGACACAGCCAGCTATTAGTTTTAATCCTCAGTTCTGCATTCCAAGGGATACTTTTGAAAACACACTGAAAACTCATAAAATACGTGGCATTCACTGGAGCCAGGGCTCACTTCTGCACTGTGCCTTGGCACAAACACGCTCCATCACCTGTGACATCTCTCCTGCATTGACCATTGTTCAAAGCTTTCCTGCAGGGGCCTGACGGAGCAACAGGAGCTTGCTGAGCTTCTGTCAGGGCAGGAGCATAACAGGGTGCAGATCCTGTCCTGACCCCACCAAAGAGGGGTTTTTCCTGCATTCCTTCCTGCTGTGACACTCAATGACAAACATCCTCTGGGCCTCTATGTTATCAAATACAAGGACATGCCAACGTTTAGCAAGGACAATTTCAGCTTTCCCAATCTAAACTTTCCATATGATGCAATGACACTGTCACTTATTTACTGAGAACCCCAGCCCACGTAGCCTAGAGAAGTGTCTGTTGGCTCAGAGCAAGCTTTAGGAGCCTGGAAGAAGCTTGTTTTGGTTTAGATGCCAGGCCCAAGACTGCATTTGAACTCCTGTCTCCCCACCAGAGGTTTCTAACCCATCCCCCCTGTCACATGTGCAACACCAAATTCAGCAGAAAAGCACTTCTGGGAGCAGCTTAGGAATGGAGGAAAGTATAGTTATTATAAATGTTTCATGTATCTGTATGTAAAGATAGATAAATAGATAGCTAAATATGTACAGACATCTGTACACCCACCTACACCGGTATCTATATGAAGTCCTTTTTAGACCCTTCCCCAAATTTCTAAGTGATTGGTGCTTATAGAGGCAAACAAAATGAACTTTTAAGTTAAGCCAACTTGGGTGGCTATTTGTGTCACAACAGTCTCTGAAAAAATGATGACAGCACTTAAAAGTCACCAATAGTAATAATAATAATAATAACAACAGTAATAAAGTCTTTTGCTGCTATTTTGGCAGCTTATGCTGCTTCTTGTACTTACTGCTCAATGCCTTGCTATTTCAGTAATTCACTGTGAAGCAATAAAGCAAAAGCCTTAAGGCTGGCTGCTTAGCTTACAAGAAGCTCTGTTACAATTTGGAGAAAAAATAAAACTTGGAGCATTATCAGTAAAACAGAGATTCTACCCATACCCATTAAAAATGCAGTATTTGCTCTGCAGACCTGCAAAAACTTACTTTAAAAGGTTAACTGCGACCTTTCACAAACCCAGGCTCATTTTAGCAGAAGAGTTTCCTGCTTCTCTGTGACTGTGAGATGTATCTATTAAGTTCCTTTCAAAGGCCTTGCCTGACCTATTCATATTGCAATTGAGAGCCAAAATAGCTCAATATCAAATATCTGCAAGCACCTTAGTACTTTTGGAAGAGTGGAACTGCTCGATCAAATCCTCACGCTGACCACACTGTTTCAAAATGCAACAATGAATTATGTCATTATGTCTCCATTTGGAAAGGATTATAATGTAAAATTAAGACAAGAGCCTGCCCTACTCTGAAGGCATGGGGACAATGGGGATTTGAGTCCCCAGTATGTAACTACTGTTGCAAATGGAAGACATCTATCAAGAACAGAGACGTGCGTTTCTGCACGAGATACAGTGCCCAAGTCCCAGACTTCATTAACCTTAATTAAATGGTCTTGAAACCAAAATTTTTCCGTAGCAGTTTGACTGCATTAAAAGGTCCCTCTCTGTAAATGGTTTTGATACGTAAACATGCAAGCACTCCCAGAAGGGCCACATCCTTAAGGACTGCTACTATATATTTACTTTATGAAGACACTGCCCCATCTGCTGGGTCAGCCACGCACACGGCCCCACTGCTACGCTTGAGTGTGGCACTGGAATAAAACTTTTCTTCTGTTCAGGAACAAAACCCCGTCAGTCAAATGCACAATCATTCCAGCAGCAAGTAGGGATGCACCAAACTGCTCGGGTTTCCATCCCTGTTTATTCTGGAAACTGACCACAAACTCCTACGGAGATTTTGAAGGGCACAAGGGCTTCTTGTGAAAGCACAAAGGAAAGAATAAATGACTAAACAGGTATGTTCAGAAGAATCGGTGGGAGGTTTGTACCTAAGCACATAAGGCCACAGCCTCCTTTTTCAACATGTACAATCGTAGAATCAGAGAATGGTTTGGGTTGGAAGGGACCCCAAAGCTTTTCTCATCCCATCCCCTGCAGGGACACCTTCCACTAGAGCAGGTTGTTCCAAACCCCATCCAACCTGGCCTTGGACAATTCCACGGGTGGGGCTGCCTCAGCTTCTCTGGGCAACCTCTGCTAGGGCCTCGCCACCGTAACAGGGACGAATTTCTTCTGTATATAGGATTTCTTTAAGCTTTAAAGTCCTAAAGCAGAGGCCACCTCAGGCAGGCATTCACGGATGTAAAGGGTCCTTCTCAAAGGTAACTGTAAAACATGTTCAATGTTCATAAACCTTTCATATGCTGCCCACCAATTACGGAGTGCTTTGAAGAATTTTTAATGAACGTAAATTTTAACCAAAAATACTGCAAAGCCATTATTAATACTGTACGTAGGCACAGGGTACCAGACTTGTAAAGCTGCCAGAAACCTAAACTCTTCTGATAAGATTTGCCACATTTTTTTCTTTAAATAAATACATTTTAAAAAAATCATCAAATGTCCCTGCTTTATTTCACCACGGCAACGAAATAAGCACAGTCTCAAGTCTGTGCTTCTGTTCCCTATTACATTAATTTCTCCCACCCTGTTTCTCCCTCAAAGCAGTGAACGTGCAGGCAAGTAATCCTGCCATTGCTCCAACTCCATGGAGGATACAAACCTGCCTGCAGCCTCTGCCCCTCTGCTACTAGGCAGTCACTGCTGCGCCCAGGCTCTTTATTCAGCGTTGTAACAGAAACACTTTCATTTTTTTCTCTTAAAAAGACACCTAACATTTCACCAGATGATATCAGCACTTCCAAGTGCCTGTAAACCAGACTCCCCAAGCCCAGCCCATTAGCAGCTGCTCTGTGAGTGGCAAAGGAATCCAGAAATTAATCGCCTACCTTACACCGCTTCTCACCTGGTCTTGGCTACTTCCTTTCCTCAGGCTCTGGCAAGAAACCCAGACATGAATCAATTCCCCAACCACAATGACAGCCATGAAATGCTATTTAGGCTGCTGACAGTTCGGCCCGTATCATTGGGCAGTCTGACTGAATTAGGATAGAGAATTTTAGGCACACATTAAAAAGTATCTCTAGTGTCTAAAGGTACTCTAAAAGCTGGATGCAATGGAGGAACTACTTCCTGAAACTTGTGGATGTGCTAAATCAATGACTGGTCACTGATTAAAGGCTGGAGCACTCACCTTGAGCATTAACACCTCAGCTGATCAGCATGTGCACATGAGTACGTATCGGTGCAAAGGATTGTCTTCTGCTTCAACCGACAAACTGCTGGATAGCTTTTAAAGGAAAAAAAAAAAAAAAAACCCCAAAATAAATAAAATCTGTATTCCTCCAGACCCAGGGGAACAAACAAACCAGATCTTCCGGACCCAAGCCCCAAGCCCTGCCAGTAACAGACTCAGCACTAAGGGATGCACAGCACGGCTGGGTGCTTAGGTTACCAACTTCTGAACTCAGGAAAGAAAGGAGGAAAAGGCAAACTTCTGGATTATTTAACAAATTAACTTCAGCTACGATCACTCTTGGTAACTTAATGGAACAGAGGAGCAAAGTCCTCTGCCCAGAGACAAGAAGTGACTGTGTATGGCTTAGCTCACGGCCACATAACACACTCTGACCTCAGTCTGCTGGAGCATCCTCCATATGGGGACAGCAGGGGCAACCTGGATGGCTGGACTCACCCTTGACTACCAGCAAAATGCTGAAACAGTCCTGACCTGGTGCTGTGAGAAAGGAAACACTGCCAGGAAGCATTGACAGGATCAGTTCTGAAAGCAAAGCGAGGTCCTGGCCTCATGCATTGCCCTGTTTTAACCACACAGGCAAACAGCTAAGAAATGTAACTATTTTCTGCTTAAAAGCCGCAAATTCCTTGGAGAAAAGGAAAACTCAATCTGACAAAAAGAAACACTCAGGCAATGGTGATAATCTGGCACATACTGGATAACAAACATTGCCCAAAAGCTGCCAGAGAAAACGGAAATTAAAAGTCACAAGGCAGATGCAGAATAATATCTGTTGTGAAAATACATTATTCAGCCAACACTGGTGGCGGAGACTTTTGGTGCAGTGCAATCTGCACACCCTGGTGACCACATGTGCAGCAAGATGTGCTGCTTGGCATAGCCAAAGAGAGAGCAGCAGCCTTGCTTGGGAGGCATTTGGGAACCAGTGCCCTTACAGGTCAGAACTACTTGTTATGCCACTCTCACTGCATCGCAGCCTTCTGGAACCTGAGTAACACAGACCAGCCCTGCCACGGGGCATGCAAGAAATCATATGGGGACAAGCTGCAGACAAATGGGCTACTAGTCCTTGCCACATGCATCACCAATGGCACAGCATATGCTCCCGGTTACACTGTGGGTCACATTCTGGATGGAGATCTGCAGTCCTCCATCTGCCTTTGAAGAGACAGATGCACATGCTGTACAGCCAATCATCAACTATTGCCCAATTCCATCTTTACTGCACAAGGGCTTTAGCAGACCTGCATTAACTTCATACTGCCTGGACGTCTGCTCTCATGTGTTCAGAGGAGAAACAAGAGAAATGTCTCACTGCTTGTTCCAAGGCTTTCTTCTCTTCACCTAAACAAGGCTCATGAGTGATACAGAAGGAATGAGGGAAGTATTTTTTTCTTGGAGCCCAGCAATCAACCGACAAGACAACAAGGAAGCCTCTAGGGGACTTCTGACCACTCAGGTCATTGATATATTATTATTTTAACAGTCATAAAATCACTTTTGTGATATTTCTCTCCTTGTTTCTTGCCATTCCCTGTTTGTCCATCCAGATACATCTACTCTCATGTATCAGGCTGCACAATCTGTAGTGCAGAGACCATGCCTTCACTGTGTTTATGCAGTGCTCATGCAAGAAGACTCTTGTCTAGCAATGAAGGAGGCTTAGGGATATCTGGTGTCCAGTAGCACAAGCAGCTGACAGTTCTGAGTTCTTCCTCAAGCAAAATTTCATCTGTTTTATGCAATAGCCACTCCAAGTACAACCGCATTTTGCAAAGCACTTTTCTGACAGATTTCAGCCAGGCTAAATGATGGCTCTTCCTCTTGTCAGAGGAAGTACCCTTGCTTTTTGCTTTGACTGTGGATCAGAAAAGCATCAAAGCACAAGGCTCTGCCTAATGACTTCAAACCAGAGGCCTCTGGAGCCACTCTCAAGAGCACGTTCCCTCTCTGGGTACCTGCCACAGCTTCCACCCTCTTCTTGGTGGATGGCCATTCTCAGCCAAAGCACAGCCATGGCCAGCCACTTTGGGATCATGCCAAAGCCACAACTGGGGGCACTGGGCAGAGCTGCCCACACAGCTGGCACAATCTGGCACATCACCGTACCCGTGTGCTACACAAGTTTTGCTGCCACTGCCGTGTAGCTCACTGGTAACAGAAGATTCACAACAGATAATGGTTTAAATCAAATAATGTGATCCGAGCCCTGCTCTACTAACACCATTATCTCTTTACCTTTCCATTGCTTGCAATAATCAGGTAGCGGCAAGTTAATGAATTTCACAGCACGCGTCACATAGCACCTTGTTACATAGCTGTTTCTTCTGCATCTGCAACAAAATGAAGGGTAAGACTGTGAAATTACTGACAGAAGGCAAGTAACAGTGTCTACTGACCACGGGAGAAAAGATGCCTCCAAGAGACTCATTCCATCATTCCCCTCTCTTTGGCAAATTACAAGAAATTAGCCCTTTTTATTTCTGGAAGAAATACACCACACAGCAGTTGTGCCACCAGTGCACTGTCACCACGCTGCACCCGTGGGCAGCTGATTCTGCACTGGAAACCAGAGAGCAGGAGAGCAGAAGCCTGGGGATGGGGGCTTGGTGGTACGCCAGAGAAGGCAGCTCCATACCTTTCACAATTCTTTCCCTTCTCAGTGCACCTGCGGCAGAGAAGGCCAAAGCTAAGACATTTTATATACATTTTTTTGATCACCCTGTTAGCTTAAGCGGAAACTTAAGTCTTCCCAGAACAATAAAATTATATAGCATGCAGAGAGAAACGGGCAAGCACCAGAAGCCCAGGGATCACTCCCAAGGGAAAACTAAATTCAGTTAGGGATGAAAAGAGCCAGAAAGTAACATGAGGGAAGGTAACAGGACCTCGCAGCCAGCAAGAGGATGGGAGAAGAAGCTGTGCTATCAGCAAGTACCAGTGCTGCAAATGCAGGGAGCGCCATGCAGCCCCGTCTCTGCCAGGAAAGGCTCATGGAACAGAAGAATGAGCACACGGGCTGCCTCTCAATCTCCTGGCAGGAAGCTTCTCTACTCCCCTTGTGCCTGGACACAAAGCTTTGGGCAGTAAAGAAGGGAGAGGCACGGTGGCACCCGTTCAGGGACGAGCCAAGCTACGGCACACCCTGCCCTGGTTCAGTGCTGGGAACCGACGGTGATCTGGCTACAAAAACCACAGGAAAGATCGTGTTTGACCCCGTGCAGCTTTTCTCTTAGAAATCACTTTAGACACTCTTCTTGTGACTAGCGCTCAGCGAATCCTACCAGGACACAATGGGACGTGCTGCAGCAGCAACCCTGACCATGGCATGGCTGTCCCTGCTACCTGCACGGACACAGCTCGGCCACAGAGAGAAAATCCTTTGTGCCAGGAATGTTTACCAGTGCCAGGTGCTGGTAAGCACTGCTCAGGGTGCTGCTGGCACCTGGGATGGCTCAAAGCTCCATGGTTTGTGGCAACAGCCAAAAAGCACGTGCCACCTCCTGAGGACCTCCACCTGCAGTATCCTGGGCTATTCAAAACCCACTATTCCCTTGTGCCTTTGTCTACCTGGAGTCATTCAGGGAAATGAAAATACACTAACTGAATTAAGAAATCTGTTAAGAGACATTTGTCTTAGGCCTCTGATGGAGAATTGAAGCACCATCAATTGCCTTCCTTCCTGCTCCTTTAATTTGCAGAATGAGTGTCCATACAGACTTCTAATGAGGTTTAGTTCTTCTTCCTGAAAAGGTAGCTTAGTTTAACTTTCTTCTATTCCTCCTCTAGACAACTTATGAATTACAGTATTAAAGCACCCTGACTCAAAGGATTCTTGCACTGTGGGAACACTTCCTGCTCAGAGTTTTTCAACAGTTAAAATCTCTGTGCTATCTTTTATGCCAGATTTAGTCAACTAGCCCAAATGGGTCCACAAAAGACATCTGTATGGATGAATGCAATTAAAATCTTCTCCTTCTCCTACTTTCACTCCATTGCTGGAAATGACACAAAACATAAGAAAAAACCCAGTACCTGTTCCATTTTCAGACTGAAGCAACAGCATATTCCTGGCTGCTAATGCAGCAGGGGCAACAGCACTGCAGGGAACTGTTTGGATAATCACATCTTCATTTAAAGAGAACCCAACTTCTTGATCTAAGCCATCACTGCCCTCCATCAGAACAGCCAGCATATCCACGAAATCTAATAAGTGAAGGGAAAAACGTAAGCAGAGGATCCAGACTAACTGGGAAAACAACAGAGGTAGAATGCAACATTCCAGGAACACAAGGTATCTTTCTAGATTCCCCCCCCAAAAAAACCCAAAACAAAACAAAACCGAAGATAAAACCAACCAAACAAACAACAACAAAAAAACACCAACAAAAAAAAAAAACCTTAAATTAGTAACAACAAGATAAATGTTTCTACCTCAATAAACTCATAACGCCTCGAACCATTCCAGGGAGGGCGGCAGGAGGGGCGGGCAGAGCCAGGGCCCCGCTCCGCCGCCCCGGCGGCATTTTCCGGCACGCGGCCGCTCCCGGCGTCTGGAGAGGGGCGCGGGGCCGGGAAAGGCGGCGCAGCCCTGCTCCGATGCCGCTCGGCCGCGGCCCGGGAGCGCTGCGACCGCGCCTCCGCCGCCCGCCGGCACCGGCCCCGGCCGCCCTCGGCCCGCGGAGCCGCCTCCAGCCCTCCCCTCACTCACAGACACCGCCCCGCTCGCCGCTCGCTCCCGCCCCTCGCCCCTCCCGCCGCTTCGGCCGGGCTCCGGCTGGGGGGCTGCAGTACCGCCCTGTGCCCACAAGGCGGCAGCACTTGTCCAGGGGGTCCGCGACACGATGGCGGCCCGTGGGGACCTTGACGGAGAGAGGCGTTTTTCGCCCATGCCTGTCGGCTCCCGCCAAAAACCCGCACGCTCGCGGTGCTGCTGACCCCACAGCCCGTGTGCACGGCACCAGAACCGCCGCGGAAAATCCCGTCGGGGGGCGCCGGCGTTGCGCGCAATTCAGGCAGTGTAAAAAACAGACACGGGTCCTCGAGTTTCAACGTCCTCGTTTTCGCGCCCTCTCGAGAAGGTCAAGCGAGGCCGCGCCACGCCACTCCCAAGATGGCGGCCGCGGGCGGCGGGCTGCAGTACCGCTCTCTGCCCACACGGCGGCAGCACCGCGCCGTCCCCGCCGGCACGGCCTCGGCAGCGAACGCCCCAAAGCGTCCGCGCGGGAAAGAACGGAACAAAAAGCCTGCCTGCGACCCGACAGGAACCGAAAGAAAAAAGCTTTCCTCCTAAACTGCATTTCAACAAGGCTTGGTTTTATATTTTTCAGATTTATACTCACAGTCGGATTGGTAATGGATATTGACGTATAATCGTATTTTTTAAATTTCTTAACATTTATTCCTATTCTAATTTTTATTTCACTTTTATGTTTTTATATATACACCTGTAGACATTGATTATATATTTCCATATTTAGAATGATATCAAACTAAAATGTATATTCATATCTTTTCCATTAAAGCCCTGCCAACAACCAAATAAAAACAAAAAAAGCCCTTTTTTTAAACGATTTTCGAATATTTTTATATTTTTTTCATCATTATAGTCACATTTGAACTTCTACTTTATATAGACGTATTTATAAATATATTTTATATATATATAATAAGGTAGCGAGATAGATAAATTATTTTTTAAATTCTATTTCGTACACACTGCTAATACTTATATTTACTTACCTTTGAATTTTCATATAGATCTTAACGTATTTAGGATATATTTCTATACAAAGACTTCTAATTTTATTTTATTTCTAGTCATAATTTTAATAATAAAACCCCTACCTACTACCAAATCGAAAATAAAAATCCCCTTTATTCTAAATTATATTTAAATATTTCTATACTTCTATTTTTGATTTTTACAAGTACTCATCTATTCTATCACAACATATTGAGGTACTATATTTCGATATACAGTATTTATGACATGAAATGCGTTATAATAAGACACATAGAGTAAAATACGCATTAGGTACTGTATTGATTCCTATTGTTTTGTAATATTCATATATCCACATGTATTAATTATACATTTCTGTATGGACATTTATGTTTATAATCGATATTTATATGCATATAAACATATAAAATACTCCATATCAAACAAGGTTATACCTAATTGTAATGGACAGCATTATTTATGTTACATGTTTAATGTATATGTTTTCCATTTACATTTAAAATTGAAGTTTCATATTCCCATTATCATGTTTATGCATGTGTTCTATTTCATTAGAGTTATAGTTAAAACACTGCAGTTATAATCTAATTCCTAAAAATAAAATGCCAAAACAAACAGC
The DNA here is from genome assembly GCF_050655825.1 of Lonchura striata. Lineage (NCBI taxonomy): Eukaryota > Metazoa > Chordata > Aves > Passeriformes > Estrildidae > Lonchura > Lonchura striata. Next base: position 1,078,914 of record NC_140703.1, read on the forward strand.
ATCAAATTCCCACCAATACCGTCCAAAAAATTCAGAAAGGCTCCACCAGCCAACCAACTACCAGCAAAAAAAAACCCGCACTACACTCCTTTCACTAGCAGCTCTTATCACGTCACAAAAACGAAACAAACATTTTAAAAACCCTATAGACACCCACACAGCAAATCACAAAAACCACTCTAAAGGAAAAAAAAAAAAGCCAACTAACTTACCATACTCCAAACCATACAAGAGACTCCCAACGATTCTAAAAAAAATAATAACCAAAACTCTACCACTACGTTAACTCATAAAGAGAACCCAACGCTCTATAAAATTAACTAAAAAAACCCACCAAATAATTACAGATATAAAAATATGGGAACCACGAAGAAACAAAAAATTCACCCCCCAAATAAAATAAACACCTAAAGAGATCCACCATGGAAATGCCCATGCTCCCAAAAATAAAACCAATAAAAACAACAACCAAACACATCAAACAACAACAAAAAAAAATTAAATTAACAACAACAAAATAAGTATTCCTAACTCAAGAAACAAAAATTGCCTCAAACCATCAAAACACAAATACCACCTAGAAAGAAACACGTCGCCAAAAGAGATATGTAACCACAAACAATATCTCCCAAGTTCTCTGCAACAATGAAACATACACGGCAATCAAATAAGCCAAACGAATGAAACCCCTATAGTGTAATAAACAAGAATGCATTCATCAATATTAAAAAAAACCTCACCGATTAACTCCAGGGCACTCCCTCAAGCCCAGCAAAACAAATACTACGCCCTCGCGCTAATAAAAGCCTCCACAACCGAATTGAAAAACGACCCTCTACTCCATGCTCCGACCCATAAAAACCAGTGTAAACCTTTAGAAACGCATCCTTAAAAAACCTAAGAACCGATCAAAAATAAATCCAACAACAACACTCAACCCAAAAACAAAAACCTTGCCATGAGCAGCCGAAGCAAGAACGGTAACAACCAAGAAGCGCCCGAGGCCCTTCTGCTACAGCGACTCTGATCAAAAGCCACCGATCCCAGGAGCTCCTCAGGAGCGCCTCAAAAGCAGCGCAGCGAGGGAGGCTGGAAGATGCGGAGCCGCGCTCCCGGCCCCGGGCGCAGCGCGGCTCCGGCAGGAAAGCGGCTCCTCCGGCAGGCAGAGGCGGCGCCGCGCCGGCAGACCCCCGCCCGCTGCCCCCGGCCCGGCGGGGCCGGCACCGGGCCCGGGGGGCCCCGGCGGCGCCCGAGCCCCGCGCCCGGAGCGGACGGAGCGGCGGCACCGGCCGGCACCGGCCCCGCCCGCGCCGCCTCCCCCGCCCGCCGGCCCGGCCAAAGCTCCGCTCGGCTCCGCACGGCTCGCACCGGCGCGGCTCCGGCGGGCCCGCGGCAGCCCAGCCGCGCCCAGCTCCCCTTCCGCCCCGGCCAGCCCCGGCACTGCCGGCAGGGCTCCGCGCCGCACCCTTCGCTGCCGGGCCGGGGGCAGAAGAAGCGCCCCGAATGCAGCGGCACAGCCCGACCCCCGCCCTGCCAGCGCTGCCACGGCTGCAGCTCCCTTCCTCTGCAGCCCCGACTCTGACGCCACGCTCCGGCGCTCACCTCACCCCAACAAGGGAAAAGAAACGTAGGCTTCCCTTCAATCGCGTCCTCTAGAAGAGAAGAAAAGAAGCGCCTTGCCTCAAACCATGGCAAAAGGGGGCTTTTTACCTCAGTCCAAACCCCTTAAAAGGGGGGACAACAGGACTGCCCCCTCCAATTCAACCTCAGGATGACGAAATTTCAAAGGGAAAGGGGAAAAGTCCCCGTTATAAAAGCGCACCGGCTCACCTGCTCGGCTGCTGCTTCTCGGCACAAAGGTTTGTCCCTCAGCTCCTCCTTTGAGCAATGCTTCACGTGCCCAAGTGTGTATCCAGGGGATTCCCCGGACCCTGTCCGAAGCGCCCACCGTCCTTCCAGGAGACAGCCCCGGGAGCCCCCCAAAAACTCCTCTCCTCCAGCAGCTCCGTGCAAAAGCCAGCAAATACAAACCCTCGCCCTAAAATAACCTCCCCCCGGCAGGAGCCGCCCCTCCTCCTCATCCTCACAGCTCACACCTGGGGCTGCTCTGAGCCCTCATCATCCTCACATCAGCTCACACCTGCCGCTGTTGCCACCCTCCAACAGCGTCTCTCCATCTCCAGCACGCATCCCAATTCTCACAGACACAGATCCAACAGAAATCTGCTACGGGTGTCCGCTTATATTAATCCATATGGTTACACAATTAAAAAACATATATACCAAATATCCTGTTCCAGTTTCAGTCACAAGCCCAGTCCCAGCATCCATGTCAGAGGCATAAAAGGGATGTGGCGGCAAGAACCCCACAGTCCCTGTGCCAGCCCTTCGGATCCTATGGAGTGTGCAGCCCCCTTTCGCAGCCCTGCAGTGATTACAGCAGCCGCCCTACAAATCCCCTTTCCCAGCCCCAGTGATTTCAGCTCTTCACCCACAAGCTTTATTTAACTGCCAGCTCTCTTCGTTAGCTCCAGCTGTGCCTTTCTCCATCTTCAGCGTGCAGGATCTTGGCCTTGGCTGCAGCTCTGCAACACTTCAGCTCGTGCCCCAGGGTGTCTAAGCCCACCCCACCATCAATATCCCAGTTCCGAAGTGATTTCAGCTGCCACCCACCAATGCCCAGCCACTGTGCCTATGCTGTATTATTTCAATTCAAAGCCCAGAACCCCGCTCTCAGCAATAGAATTCTTTTTCCATTTTCAGACACAATCCCAGCCTCACAGTGACTTTGCCCCCAGCCCCACAGGTGCCGTCGCAGACCGAGAACATATCCCTGCATTGCCGGGATTTTCAGGCGCAATCTTAGAGCCCCCACGTGCGCACTACACATCCTGTTCTAGTTTCAGTCACAAGCCCAGCCCCAGCATCCATGTCAGAGGCATAAAAGGGATGTGGCAGCAAGAACCCCACAGTCCCTGTGCCAGCCCTTCGGATCCTATGGAGTGTGCAGCCCCCTTTCCCAGCCCTGCAGTGATTACAGCAGCCGCCCTACAAATCCCCTTTCCCAGCCCCAGTGATTTCAGCTCTTCACCCACAAGCTTTATTTAACTGCCAGCTCTCTTCGTTAGCTCCAGCTGTGCCTTTCTCCATCTTCAGCGTGCAGGATCTTGGCCTTGGCTGCAGCTCTGCAACACTTCAGCTCGTGCCCCAGGGTGTCTAAGCCCACCCCAGAATCAATATCCCAGTCCTGCAGTGATTTCAGCTCCTACCCAAAAATGCCCAGCCACTGTGCCTACCCTGTATTATTTCAATTCAAAGCCCAGAACCCTGCTCTCAGCAATAGAGTTCTTTTACAATTTTCAGACACAATCCCAGCCCCACAGTCCATTTGCCAGCCCCACAGTGACTTTGCCCCCAGCCCCACAGGTGCCGTCGCAGACCGAGAACATATCCCTGCATTGCCGGGATTTTCAGGCGCAATCTTAGAGCCCCCACGTGCGCACTACACATCCTGTTCTAGTTTCAGTCACAAGCCCAGCCCCAGCATCCATGTCAGAGGCATAAAAGGGATGTGGCAGCAAGAACCCCACAGTCCCTGTGCCAGCCCTTCGGATCCTATGGAGTGTGCAGCCCCCTTTCCCAGCCCTGCACTTATTAGAGCACCCGCCCTACAAATCCCCTTTCCCAGCCCCAGTGATTTCAGCTCTTCACCCACAAGCTTTATTTAACTGCCAGCTCTCTTCGTTAGCTCCAGCTGTGCCTTTCTCCATCTTCAGCGTGCAGGATCTTGGCCTTGGCTCCAGCTCTGCAACACTTCAGCTCGTGCCCCAGGGTGTCTAAGCCCACCCCAGAATCAATATCCCAGTTCTGAAGTGATTTCAGCTGCCACCCACCAATGCCCACCCACTGTGCCTACGCTGTATTATTTCAATTCAAAGCCCAGAACCCCGCTCTCAGCAATAGAATTCTTTTTCCATTTTCAGACACAATCCCAGCCCCACAGTGACTTTGCCCCCAGCCCCTCAGGTGCCGTCGCAGACCGAGAACATATCACTGCATTGCCAGGATTTTCAGGCGCAATCTTAGAGCCCCCACGTGCGCACTACACATCCTGTTCTAGTTTCAGTCACAAGCCCAGCCCCAGCATCCATGTCACAGGCATAAAGGGATGTGGCAGCAAGAACCCCACAGTCCCTGTGCCAGCCCTTCGGATCCTATGGAGTATGCAGCCCCCTTTCCCAGCCCTGCAGTGATTACAGCAGCCACCCTACAAATCCCCTTTCCCAGCCCCAGTGATTTCAGCTCTTCACCCACAAGCTTTATTTAACTGCCAGCTCTCTTCGTTAGCTCCAGCTGTGCCTTTCTCCATCTTCAGCGTGCAGGATCTTGGCCTTGGCTGCAGCTCTGCAACACTTCAGCTCGTGCCCCAGGGTGTCTAAGCCCACCCCAGAATCAATATCCCAGTCCTGCAGTGATTTCAGCTGCCACCCACCAATGCCCACCCACTGTGCCTACGCTGTATTATTTCAATTCAAAGCCCAGAACCCCGCTCTCAGCAATAGAATTCTTTTTCCATTTTCAGACACAATCCCAGCCCCACAGTGACTTTGCCCCCAGCCCCACAGGTGCCGTCGCAGACCGAGAACATATCACTGCATTGCCGGGATTTTCAGGCGCAATGTTAGAGCCCCCACGTGCGCACTACACATCCTGTTCTAGTTTCAGTCACAAGCCCAGCCCCAGCATCCATGTCAGAGGCATAAAAGAGATGTGGCAGCAAGAACCCCACAGTCCCTGTGCCAGCCCTTCGGATCCTATGGAGTGTGCAGCCCCCTTTCCCAGCCCTGCAGTGATTACAGCAGCCGCCCTACAAATCCCCTTTCCCAGCCCCAGTGATTTCAGCTCTTCACCCACAAGCTTCATTTAACTGCCAGCTCTCTTCATTAGCTCCAGCTGTGCCTTTCTCCATCTTCAGCGTGCAGGATCTTGGCCTTGGCTCCAGCTCTGCAACACTTCAGCTCGTGCCCCAGGGTGTCTAAGCCCACCCCACCATCAATATCCCAGTTCCGAAGTGATTTCAGCTGCCACCCACCAATGCCCAGCCACTGTGCCTAGCCTATATTATTTCAATTCAAAGCCCAGAACCCCGCTCTCAGCAATAGAATTCTTTTTCCATTTTCAGACACAATCCCAGCCTCACAGTGACTTTGCCCCCAGCCCCACAGGTGCCGTCGCAGACCGAGAACATATCCCTGCATTGCCGGGATTTTCAGGCGCAATCTTAGAGCCCCCATGTGCGCACTACACATCCTGTTCTAGTTTCAGTCACAAGCCCAGCCCCAGCATCCATGTCACAGGCATAAAGGGATGTGGCAGCAAGAACCCCACAGTCCCTGTGCCAGCCCTTCGGATCCTATGGAGTGTGCAGCCCCCTTTCCCAGCCCTGCAGTGATTACAGCAGCCACCCTACAAATCCCCTTTCCCAGCCCCAGTGATTTCAGCTCTTCACCCACAAGCTTTATTTAACTGCCAGCTCTCTTCGTTAGCTCCAGCTGTGCCTTTCTCCATCTTCAGCGTGCAGGATCTTGGCCTTGGCTGCAGCTCTGCAACACTTCAGCTCGTGCCCCAGGGTGTCTAAGCCCACCCCAGAATCAATATCCCAGTTCTGAAGTGATTTCAGCTGCCACCCACCAATGCCCAGCCACTGTGCCTACGCTGTATTATTTCAATTCAAAGCCCAGAACCCCGCTCTCAGCAATAGAATTCTTTTTCCATTTTCAGACACAATCCCAGCCCCACAGTGACTTTGCCCCCAGCCCCTCAGGTGCCGTCGCAGACCGAGAACATATCACTGCATTGCCAGGATTTTCAGGCGCAATGTTAGAGCCCCCACGTGCGCACTACACATCCTGTTCTAGTTTCAGTCACAAGCCCAGCCCCAGCATCCATGTCACAGGCATAAAGGGATGTGGCAGCAAGAACCCCACAGTCCCTGTGCCAGCCCTTCGGATCCTATGGAGTGTGCAGCCCCCTTTCCCAGCCCTGCAGTGATTACAGCAGCCGCCCTACAAATCCCCTTTCCCAGCCCCAGTGATTTCAGCTCTTCACCCACAAGCTTTATTTAACTGCCAGCTCTCTTCGTTAGCTCCAGCTGTGCCTTTCTCCATCTTCAGCGTGCAGGATCTTGGCCTTGGCTGCAGCTCTGCAACACTTCAGCTCGTGCCCCAGGGTGTCTAAGCCCACCCCAGAATCAATATCCCAGTCCTGCAGTGATTTCAGCTCCTACCCAAAAATGCCCAGCCACTGTGCCTACCCTGTATTATTTCAATTCAAAGCCCAGAACCCCGCTCTCAGCAATAGAGTTCTTTTACAATTTTCAGACACAATCCCAGCCCCACAGTCCATTTGCCAGCCCCACAGTGACTTTGCCCCCAGCCCCACAGGTGCCGTCGCAGACCGAGAACATATCACTGCATTGCCGGGATTTTCAGGCGCAATCTTAGAGCCCCCACGTGCGCACTACACATCCTGTTCTAGTTTCAGTCACAAGCCCAGCCCCAGCATCCATGTCACAGGCATAAAGGGATGTGGCAGCAAGAACCCCACAGTCCCTGTGCCAGCCCTTCGGATCCTATGGAGTGTGCAGCCCCCTTTCCCAGCCCTGCAGTGATTACAGCAGCCACCCTACAAATCCCCTTTCCCAGCCCCAGTGATTTCAGCTCTTCACCCACAAGCTTTATTTAACTGCCAGCTCTCTTCGTTAGCTCCAGCTGTGCCTTTCTCCATCTTCAGCGTGCAGGATCTTGGCCTTGGCTGCAGCTCTGCAACACTTCAGCTCGTGCCCCAGGGTGTCTAAGCCCACCCCAGAATCAATATCCCAGTCCTGCAGTGATTTCAGCTCCTACCCAAAAATGCCCACCCACTGTGCCTACGCTGTATTATTTCAATTCAAAGCCCAGAACCCCGCTCTCAGCAATAGAATTCTTTTTCCATTTTCAGACACAATCCCAGCCTCACAGTGACTTTGCCCCCAGCCCCACAGTGACTTTGCCCCCAGCCCCACAGGTGCCGTCGCAGACCGAGAACATATCACTGCATTGCCGGGATTTTCAGGCGCAATGTTAGAGCCCCCACGTGCGCACTACACATCCTGTTCTAGTTTCAGTCACAAGCCCAGCCCCAGCATCCATGTCAGAGGCATAAAAGGGATGTGGCAGCAAGAACCCCACAGTCCCTGTGCCAGCCCTTCGGATCCTATGGAGTGTGCAGCCCCCTTTCCCAGCCCTGCAGTGATTACAGCAGCCGCCCTACAAATCCCCTTTCCCAGCCCCAGTGATTTCAGCTCTTCACCCACAAGCTTTATTTAACTGCCAGCTCTCTTCGTTAGCTCCAGCTGTGCCTTTCTCCATCTTCAGCGTGCAGGATCTTGGCCTTGGCTCCAGCTCTGCAACACTTCAGCTCGTGCCCCAGGGTGTCTAAGCCCACCCCAGAATCAATATCCCAGTCCTGCAGTGATTTCAGCTCCTACCCAAAAATGCCCAGCCACTGTGCCTACCCTGTATTATTTCAATTCAAAGCCCAGAACCCCGCTCTCAGCAATAGAGTTCTTTTACAATTTTCAGACACAATCCCAGCCCCACAGTGACTTTGCCCCCAGCCCCACAGGTGCCGTCGCAGACCGAGAACATATCACTGCATTGCCGGGATTTTCAGGCGCAATGTTAGAGCCCCCACGTGCGCACTACACATCCTGTTCTAGTTTCAGTCACAAGCCCAGCCCCAGCATCCATGTCAGAGGCATAAAAGGGATGTGGCAGGAAGAACCCCACAGTCCCTGTGCCAGCCCTTCAGATCCTATGGAGTATGCAGCCCCCTTTCCCAGCCCTGCAGTGATTACAGCAGCCACCCTACAAATCCCCTTTCCCAGCCCCAGTGATTTCAGCTCTTCACCCACAAGCTTTATTTAACTGCCAGCTCTCTTCGTTAGCTCCAGCTGTGCCTTTCTCCATCTTCAGCGTGCAGGATCTTGGCCTTGGCTCCAGCTCTGCAACACTTCAGCTCGTGCCCCAGGGTGTCTAAGCCCACCCCAGAATCAATATCCCAGTCCTGCAGTGATTTCAGCTCCTACCCAAAAATGCCCAGCCACTGTGCCTACCCTGTATTATTTCAATTCAAAGCCCAGAACCCCGCTCTCAGCAATAGAATTCTTTTTCCATTTTCAGACACAATCCCAGCCTCACAGTGACTTTGCCCCCAGCCCCACAGTGACTTTGCCCCCAGCCCCACAGGTGCCGTCGCAGACCGAGAACATATCACTGCATTGCCGGGATTTTCAGGCGCAATGTTAGAGCCCCCACGTGCGCACTACACATCCTGTTCTAGTTTCAGTCACAAGCCCAGCCCCAGCATCCATGTCAGAGGCATAAAAGGGATGTGGCAGCAAGAACCCCACAGTCCCTGTGCCAGCCCTTCGGATCCTATGGAGTGTGCAGCCCCCTTTCCCAGCCCTGCAGTGATTACAGCAGCCGCCCTACAAATCCCCTTTCCCAGCCCCAGTGATTTCAGCTCTTCACCCACAAGCTTTATTTAACTGCCAGCTCTCTTCGTTAGCTCCAGCTGTGCCTTTCTCCATCTTCAGCGTGCAGGATCTTGGCCTTGGCTCCAGCTCTGCAACACTTCAGCTCGTGCCCCAGGGTGTCTAAGCCCACCCCAGAATCAATATCCCAGTCCTGCAGTGATTTCAGCTCCTACCCAAAAATGCCCAGCCACTGTGCCTACCCTGTATTATTTCAATTCAAAGCCCAGAACCCCGCTCTCAGCAATAGAGTTCTTTTACAATTTTCAGACACAATCCCAGCCCCACAGTGACTTTGCCCCCAGCCCCACAGGTGCCGTCGCAGACCGAGAACATATCACTGCATTGCCAGGATTTTCAGGCGCAATGTTAGAGCCCCCACGTGCGCACTACACATCCTGTTCTAGTTTCAGTCACAAGCCCAGCCCCAGCATCCATGTCAGAGGCATAAAAGGGATGTGGCAGCAAGAACCCCACAGTCCCTGTGCCAGCCCTTCGGATCCTATGGAGTGTGCAGCCCCCTTTCCCAGCCCTGCAGTGATTACAGCAGCCGCCCTACAAATCCCCTTTCCCAGCCCCAGTGATTTCAGCTCTTCACCCACAAGCTTTATTTAACTGCCAGCTCTCTTCGTTAGCTCCAGCTGTGCCTTTCTCCATCTTCAGCGTGCAGGATCTTGGCCTTGGCTGCACCTCTGCAACACTTCAGCTCGTGCCCCAGGGTGTCTAAGCCCACCCCACCATCAATATCCCAGTTCCGAAGTGATTTCAGCTGCCACCCACCAATGCCCAGCCACTGTGCCTAGCCTATATTATTTCAATTCAAAGCCCAGAACCCCGCTCTCAGCAATAGAATTCTTTTTCCATTTTCAGACACAATCCCAGCCTCACAGTGACTTTGCCCCCAGCCCCACAGGTGCCGTCGCAGACCGAGAACATATCCCTGCATTGCCGGGATTTTCAGGCGCAATCTTAGAGCCCCCACGTGCGCACTACACATCCTGTTCTAGTTTCAGTCACAAGCCCAGCCCCAGCATCCATGTCAGAGGCATAAAAGGGATGTGGCAGCAAGAACCCCACAGTCCCTGTGCCAGCCCTTCGGATCCTATGGAGTGTGCAGCCCCCTTTCCCAGCCCTGCAGTGATTACAGCAGCCGCCCTACAAATCCCCTTTCCCAGCCCCAGTGATTTCAGCTCTTCACCCACAAGCTTTATTTAACTGCCAGCTCTCTTCGTTAGCTCCAGCTGTGCCTTTCTCCATCTTCAGCGTGCAGGATCTTGGCCTTGGCTCCAGCTCTGCAACACTTCAGCTCGTGCCCCAGGGTGTCTAAGCCCACCCCAGAATCAATATCCCAGTCCTGCAGTGATTTCAGCTCCTACCCAAAAATGCCCAGCCACTGTGCCTACCCTGTATTATTTCAATTCAAAGCCCAGAACCCCGCTCTCAGCAATAGAGTTCTTTTACAATTTTCAGACACAATCCCAGCCCCACAGTGACTTTGCCCCCAGCCCCACAGTGACTTTGCCCCCAGCCCCACAGGTGCCGTCGCAGACCGAGAACATATCACTGCATTGCCGGGATTTTCAGGCGCAATGTTAGAGCCCCCACGTGCGCACTACACATCCTGTTCTAGTTTCAGTCACAAGCCCAGCCCCAGCATCCATGTCAGAGGCATAAAAGGGATGTGGCAGCAAGAACCCCACAGTCCCTGTGCCAGCCCTTCGGATCCTATGGAGTGTGCAGCCCCCTTTCCCAGCCCTGCAGTGATTACAGCAGCCGCCCTACAAATCCCCTTTCCCAGCCCCAGTGATTTCAGCTCTTCACCCACAAGCTTTATTTCACTGCCATCTCTTCCGTTTCACTTCCTCCTCAACACCTTCCCAGCAGTGCTACGTAACACTGCTTCTGGCTCTCAGGGCAGGATCTTTGCTTTTGCTTTAGCTCTGTATGGTTTCAGTTCAGCTCTTGAGCCCATATTCCTGCCCCATCCTAACCATCCCTCCCCCAGTAACTGCTCTACACTCTCTATCAGAGCCCTTGAAGCAATTTCAGCTCCAGCCATGCAATTCCCATCCCAGCTCCATATTCCCTATCCCAGCTGCACAGGGGTTTTACCCCGAACCCTACCACATTTCTGTGTCCTCCGGCTCTGCTGCCTCAGCTCCAGCTCCTCAGCTTCCTACTGCCTGCATCTAAAAGCTGCTCCTGCTTCTCACTGCTGCTTGGAGCTGTTGATAAGGGCAGAAATCAGTTACTGTCATAATGTCAATGCCTCTTGCAGCTATCCCACCCACCCTAATGGGATCCCAACTTTAGGGACCCTTGAGCCCTGAAGCCAAACATCTACCTTCCCCCACAGCCTGGGTTTCAGCCGAGCACCTCCCCAAAGGCCCCCTCACCTCCCCCAGGCAGCCCCAGGGGCTGGGAATAGCCACCGGGCCCCTGCTCCCACATCCCAATAGGTGCCCTTGTGCTGCTGCGTGGGCCCTGGAACCCTCCGAGCCCCCACATCCTCAGCCTCTGCTTGGTACCACGGGGCAGGAGCTGGGAACCCCCAGGCATCTCCTGCAGGCCCTGCACTGCAGCTCCATGCCCCTCTCCCAGGGCATTTATCCAACTCCAGCCCCAGCATTTCCACTGCTCCACATTGTTTTGGGCTTGACTCGTGCCAAAGTCCTTATTCCACACCCTGAGCCTTTATGTCTCCGGTGACCTCACAACCCGTGATTCAGCCCCAGCCGCACAACCCTTACTAAATCAAAATCGGAAAAAGAAAACAAACAGAAACAAATTAAACTTAATAAAACGAACAAAACAATGAAGTAATGCAATATAGATAAAATTATTAAGTAAAATCAAAATCAAATAGTAAGAAAGCAAACAACCGGCTTTATTCCCAGTATTCTCAATGTTACTTTAAATCCAGAAAGCGCGAAAGGGCTACTCCCCAGTGACAGCAGCCGGTCCCCCCTGCGCCACGCCAGGCCCCGCACCAGCCTCTGGCCGCCCGAGCCGGGCAGGGCGCGGCGCAAACAACTGGACACCGCCGGCCCCCGGACGCCGCCGCAGGCAGACGCGGGAGTCGCGTGCGTGCTCACCAGCGCTCCTCGGATCGGCAGCCGCGGGGGACCCGTCCCGGCGCAGCGGCGCTCCTCCTCGGAACGCGCTTCCGCAGCTCCCGTCGCCTCCAGCCCCGCCGCCGAACTGACGCCCCCGCCTCCCCCACGCACGCTACTTATGCCTCAGAGCCGGGCCAGCCAGCCAATCACAACCCGAGGCAGCGCCGGCCCCACCAATCCGAGCCCGCCCATTCCCGCCGCGCTCGGCTCGCGACCACCCCGCGCTCCCCTCACGCGCCGCTCCCGCCGCCGCCATTGCAGGGGCCGGGTCCGCCCGCTCCCCGCCGTCAGCCCGTTTCCCTGGGAGAAATCCCGGCCGGCGCCTGACGGGGAGCTCCCGCCCGCCCTTCCCGGCCCCAGCGCCTGCCGAGGTTGCGGCAGCAGGGATAGCGCTCCGCCGGCTCCCAAAGCGGCGCCGGGAGCGGCGCCTCAAGCGCACGGGGGAGCGGGGCCAGGCTGAGGAGTCGGGCCGCGACTGAGCGGGCCGAAATCGCAGGAACCGCGCCCGGATTGGAAGGGCGGCCGGGATTGGACAGGGCGGAGAAAGGCGGGCCGGGATTGGCGGGGCTCGGGAGCTGCGCGGCCGGGCCCGTGGCAGCATGGGGCGGAGCCCGCGCTGCTCGAAGGGCCCGCGGGCGCCCCGGGTCCCGCTCGGAGACCCCCTGTCCCCTTCTCGGCCCGTGCTCGTGCCCGGCTCCCGGCGAAAAGGGCCCCGCAGAGCCCGAACTGCAGCCGCCCGTCGGCACTCGGGGCAGGGGAGAGGCGCAGCCCGGCATTGGTTCCGGGCGGCAAAGGCGGACTCCGCGCTAGCAGCTCGGACCGGGGAGCGGCGGCGACGCGGCGGGGAGGCGGCTCGGTGGCGGGGAGTGGGGAGGGCGCGCAAAAACAGTGAAGTGCCCGCGTCCCCCTGCCCGCCCTCCGCCTGTTGCGAGCCCGCTGCTCACCCTCTTTCTCCCGACACAGTCGTCGGATGCTATAGAGGGGACAATAATATTGACGTTCACATTCATAGATCAGCTTTTTGCAGCACAAGTATTTCGATATGGTACAACTTACTTTTAACTGCTTTGTATAGTATAATTTTTATAATAAAACCCCTACCTACTACCAAATAGAAAATAAAAATCCCCTTTATTCTAAACTATATTTAATTATTTCTATATTTCTATTTTTGATTTTTACAAGTACTTATCTATCACAACATATTGAGGTACTATATTTCGATATATAGTATTTATGACACGTAATGTGTTATAATAAGACACATACAGTAAAATACGCATTACGTACTGTATTGATTCCTATTGTTTTGTAGTATTCATATATCCACACATATTAATTATACATTTCTAGATGGATATTTATATTATATAAACATATAAAATACTCTACAGCAAACAATATAATACCTAATAGTAATGGATAGCATTATTTATGTTACATGTTTAATTTATAGGTTTGCCGTTTATATTTAAAATTGAAGTTTTATATTCCCATTTTCATGTTTATGCATTTGTTTTGTTTCATTAGAGTTCTAGTTAAAACACTGCAGTTATAATCGAATTCCTAAAAATAAAATGCCAAAACAAACAGCATCAAATTCCCACCAGTACCGTCCAACAAATTCAGAAAGGCTCCACCAGCCAGCCAACTACCAGCAAAAAAACCCGCACTACACTCCTTTTACTAGCAGCTCTTATCACGTCACAAAAACGAAACAAACATTTTAAAAAAGACAGATAGAAACCCACACAGCAAATCACAAAAACCACTAAAAAGAAAAGAAAACGCCAACTAACTTACCATACTCCAAAACCATACAAGAGACCCCCAACGTTTCTAAAAAAAATAATAACCAAAACTCTACCACTACGCTAACTCCTAAAGAGAACCCAATGCTCTATAAAATTAACTAAAAAACCCCACCAAATCATTACAGATATTAAAAAATCGGAACCACGAAGAAACAAAAAAATCACCACCCAATAAAATAAATACCTAAAGAGATCCACCATGGAAATGCCCATGCTCCCAAAAATAAAACCAATAAAACCAACAACCAAATACATCAAACTACAAAAAAAAAAAATTAAATTAACAACAACAAAATAGGTATTCCTAACTCAAGAAACAAAAATTGCCTCAAACCATCAAAACACAAATACCACCTAGAAAAAAAAAACATGTCGCCAAAAGAGCAATGTAACCACAAACAATATTTCCCAAATTCTCTCCAACAATAAAACATACACGGCAACCAAATAAGCCAAATGAACGAAATCCCTATAATATAATAAACAAGAATGCAATCATCAATATTAAAAAAACCTCACCGATTAACTCCAGGGCACTCCCTCAAGCCCACCAAAACAAATACTACGCACTCGCTCGAATAAAAGCCTCCACAACCGTATTAAAAACCTACCCTCTACTACATGCTACGACCCAGAAAAAACATTGGAAGCCTTTAAAAACACATCCTTTAAAAACATATGAACCGATCAAAAAGAAATCCAACAACACTCCACCCAAAAACAAAAACCGTGCCACGAGCACCCGAAGCAAGAACCGTAACAACCAAGAAGCGCCCGGGGCCCTTCTCCTACAGCGACGCCGATCAAAAGCCACCGATCCCAGGAGCTCCTCAGGAGCGCCTCAAAAGCAGCGCAGCGAGGGAGGCTGGAAGATGCGGAGCCGCGCTCCCGGCCCCGGGCGCAGCGCGGCTCCGGCAGGAAAGCGGCTCCTCCGGCAGGCAGAGGCGGCGCCGCGCCGGCAGACCCCCGCCCGCTGCCCCCGGCCCGGCGGGGCCGGCACCGGGCCCGGGGGGCCCCGGCGGCGCCCGAGCCCCGCGCCCGGAGCGGACGGAGCGGCGGCACCGGCCGGCACCGGCCCCGGCCGCCCTCGGCCCGCGGAGCCGCCTCCAGCCCTCCCCTCACTCACAGACACCGCCCCGCTCGCCGCTCGCTCCCGCCCCTCGCCCCTCCCGCCGCTTCGGCCGGGCTCCGGCTGGGGGGCTGCAGTACCGCCCTGTGCCCACAAGGCGGCAGCACTTGTCCAGAGGGTCCGCGACACGATGGCGGCCCGTGGGGACCTTGACGGAGAGAGGCGTTTTTCGCCCATGCCTGTCGGCTCCCGCCAAAAACCCGCACGCTCGCGGTGCTGCTGACCCCACAGCCCGTGTGCACGGCACCAGAACCGCCGCGGAAAATCCCGTCGGGGGGCGCCGGCGTTGCGCGCAATTCAGGCAGTGTAAAAAACAGACACGGGTCCTCGAGTTTCAACGTCCTCGTTTTCGCGCCCTCTCGAGAAGGTCAAGCGAGGCCGCGCCACGCCACTCCCACGATGGCGGCCGCGGGCGGCGGGCTGCAGTACCGCTCTCTGCCCACACGGCGGCAGCACCGCGCCGTCCCCGCCGGCACGGCCTCGGCAGCGAACGCCCCAAAGCGTCCGCGCGGGAAAGAACGGAACAAAAAGCCTGCCTGCGACCCGACAGGAACCGAAAGAAAAAAGCTTTCCTCCTAAACTGCATTTCAACAAAGCTTGTTTTTATATTTTTCAGATTTATACTCACAGTCGGATTGGTAATGGATACTGATGGAAAATTGTATTTTTATCATTTCTTAGATTTATTCCTATTCTATTTTATTACATTTTATTTTTTATACATATCTTATTAGATTGCTTACATATTTCTATAGTTAGATTTAGATTTCTAAAAGGTTTGTATTGCTTAAAAAAAAACCCTGCCTCTATCCAAGTAAAAATCTTTTAAACAAAACCTTTTATTTAAACTCCATTTAAATGTATCTCTATTTTTCGCATTTATATTCAAATGTATATTTTAAATGTAGATTGAAGTATGATGCTATCTATAGTCTCTCTCTTCCTAATACTCATTTTTATTTCTATTTTATATTTCTATATATACACCTGTAGACATTGATTATATATTTCCATATTTAGAATGATATCAAACTAAAATATATATTCATATCTTTTCCATTAAAGCCCTGCCTCCAACCAAATAAAAACAAAAAAAGCCCTTTCTTTAAACGATTTTCGAATATTTTTATATTTTTTTCATCATTATAGTCACATTTGAACTTCTACTTTATATAGATGTATTTATAAATATATTTTATATATATATAATAAGGTAGCGAGATAGATAAATTATTTTTTAAATTCTATTTCGTACACACTGCTAATACTTATATTTACTTACCTTTGAATTTTCATATAGATCTTAACGTATTTAGGATATATTTCTATACAAAGACTTCTAATTTTATTTTATTTCTAGTCATAATTTTAATAATAAAACCCCTACCTACTACCAAATCGAAAATAAAAATCCCCTTTATTCTAAATTATATTTAAATATTTCTATACTTCTATTTTTGATTTTTACAAGTACTCATCTATTCTATCACAACATATTGAGGTACTATATTTCGATATACAGTATTTATGACATGAAATGCGTTATAATAAGACACATACAGTAAAATACGCATTAGGTACTGTATTGATTCCTATTGTTTTGTAATATTCATATATCCACATGTATTAATTATACATTTCTGTATGGACATTTATGTTTATAATCGATATTTATATGCATATAAACATATAAAATACTCCATATCAAACAAGGTTATACCTCATTGTAATGGACAGCATTATTTATGTTACATGTTTAATGTATATGTTTTCCATTTACATTTAAAATTGAAGTTTCATATTCCCATTATCATGTTTATGCATGTGTTCTATTTCATCAGAGTTATAGTTAAAACACTGCAGTTATAATCGAATTCCTAAAAATAAAATGCCAAAACAAACAGCATCAAATTCCCACCAATACCGTCCAAAAAATTCAGAAAGGCTCCACCAGCCAACCAACTACCAGCAAAAAAAAACCCGCACTACACTCCTTTCACTAGCAGCTCTTATCACGTCACAAAAACGAAACAAACATTTTAAAAACCCTATAGACACCCACACAGCAAATCACAAAAACCACTCTAAAGGAAAAAAAAAAAAGCCAACTAACTTACCATACTCCAAACCATACAAGAGACTCCCAACGATTCTAAAAAAAATAATAACCAAAACTCTACCACTACTTTAACTCATAAAGAGAACCCAATGCTCTATAAAATTAACTAAAAAAAACCACCAAATAATTACAGATATAAAAATATGGGAACCACGAAGAAACAAAAAATTCACCCCCCAAATAAAATAAACACCTAAAGAGATCCACCATGGAAATGCCCATGCTCCCAAAAATAAAACCAATAAAAACAACAACCAAACACATCAAACAACAACAAAAAAAAAAATTAAATTAACAACAACAAAATAAGTATTCCTAACTCAAGAAACAAAAATTGCCTCAAACCATCAAAACACAAATACCACCTAGAAAGAAACACGTCGCCAAAAGAGATATGTAACCACAAACAATATCTCCCAAGTTCTCTGCAACAATGAAACATACACGGCAATCAAATAAGCCAAACGAATGAAACCCCTATAGTGTAATAAACAAGAATGCATTCATCAATATTAAAAAAAACCTCACCGATTAACTCCAGGGCACTCCCTCAAGCCCAGCAAAACAAATACTACGCCCTCGCGCTAATAAAAGCCTCCACAACCGAATTGAAAAACGACCCTCTACTCCATGCTCCGACCCATAAAAACCAGTGTAAACCTTTAGAAACGCATCCTTAAAAAACCTAAGAACCGATCAAAAATAAATCCAACAACAACACTCAACCCAAAAACAAAAACCTTGCCATGAGCAGCCGAAGCAAGAACGGTAACAACCAAGAAGTGCCCGAGGCCCTTCTGCTACAGCGACTCTGATCAAAAGCCACCGATCCCAGGAGCTCCTCAGGAGCGCCTCAAAAGCAGCGCAGCGAGGGAGGCTGGAAGATGCGGAGCCGCGCTCCCGGCCCCGGGCGCAGCGCGGCTCCGGCAGGAAAGCGGCTCCTCTGGCAGCAGAGGCGGCGCCGCGCCGGCAGACCCCCGCCCGCTGCCCCCGGCCCGGCGGGGCCGGCACCGGGCCCGGGGGGCCCCGGCGGCGCCCGAGCCCCGCGCCCGGAGCGGACGGAGCGGCGGCACCGGCCGGCACCGGCCCCGCCCGCGCCGCCTCCCCCGCCCGCCGGCCCGGCCAAAGCTCCGCTCGGCTCCGCACGGCTCGCACCGGCGCGGCTCCGGCGGGCCCGCGGCAGCCCAGCCGCGCCCAGCTCCCCTTCCGCCCCGGCCAGCCCCGGCACTGCCGGCAGGGCTCCGCGCCGCACCCTTCGCTGCCGGGCCGGGGGCAGAAGAAGCGCCCCGAATGCAGCGGCACAGCCCGACCCCCGCCCTGCCAGCGCTGCCACGGCTGCAGCTCCCTTCCTCTGCAGCCCCGACTCTGACGCCACGCTCCGGCGCTCACCTCACCCCAACAAGGGAAAAGAAACGTAGGCTTCCCTTCAATCGCGTCCTCTAGAAGAGAAGAAAAGAAGCGCCTTGCCTCAAACCATGGCAAAAGGGGGCTTTTTACCTCAGTCCAAACCCCTTAAAAGGGGGGACAACAGGACTGCCCCCTCCAATTCAACCTCAGGATGACGAAATTTCAAAGGGAAAGGGGAAAAGTCCCCGTTATAAAAGCGCACCGGCTCACCTGCTCGGCTGCTGCTTCTCGGCACAAAGGTTTGTCCCTCAGCTCCTCCTTTGAGCAATGCTTCACGTGCCCAAGTGTGTATCCAGGGGATTCCCCGGACCCTGTCCGAAGCGCCCACCGTCCTTCCAGGAGACAGCCCCGGGAGCCCCCCAAAAACTCCTCTCCTCCAGCAGCTCCGTGCAAAAGCCAGCAAAGACAAACCCTCGCCCTAAAATAACCTCCCCCCGGCAGGAGCCGCCCCTCCTCCTCATCCTCACAGCTCACACCTGGGGCTGCTCTGAGCCCTCATCATCCTCACATCAGCTCACACCTGCCGCTGTTGCCACCCTCCAACAGCGTCTCTCCATCTCCAGCACACAGCCCACTTCTCACAGACACTGATCCATTGGAAATCTGCTACGGGTGTTGTCTTTTCTTAATCCATCTGGGTACACGATTAAAGCACGTACATGCATTGATGGTCATTGAGAGAAAGCTTTCCCCTGGAGAAAACAGTCCTTTTGCTGGCACACTTTGATACACCTTCGCAAAAAGCAGAATCAGCACCAATTCCTAAGACCCCTGCCGAGGAACTCAGCCCTCCTTGGGACACCCAAAGCAGCAGACCTCGAAAAAGGAGGGGAAAAGTCAAGCTTGGAGGGGAAAAAGAGGATAGAAGTACAGCAGCCTTTAAAAATGCCTGCACGGAGCAATAGTGGGAACCAGTCACATTTCTTCCTTCCTTGCTTTCTGTGATGACATAAATAGGAAGTAAGAACACGTTAAACAAAAGGCAGAGCTAGGATTTGACAGGTCTTTATTTTGGCAGGCTGCATGGCAAACGCCTCTTCCAGGACTGCGACACGTTTTGGGGAATAGCTGAGAACGGAGGCAAAAGGTGCCGGGAGCCCTTTCTGTTCCCTTCAGCCCCTTGCTCCGCTGGTTTCAGGGCACTCGCTTGGTTCGTTCCTAGAGAAAAACGCTAGGGCATGATTTTCAAAACTACTGCCCGTCCCCAGTCAGAGTTTCCTACATTCGTGGGTACAAATGAGTGGATAGAGAGAGGGCTTCTTTCCAAATGAGTTTAGCCATAGATTCCTGTTCTTTACCAATAGCTATAAAAACGAAACACTTGCCAGGTTTTGGTATTCTACACACACCCCTCCCTGGGAATTTTGGGGCAGCTTTGGGTCCCTCTGCGGGACGGCACCCAGCGTGACCCCCTCCCCTCATTCGCCACCCACCCGCTCCTCCACCGCAGTGTGCGTCCCTCTCCTGGGGACCTTGGGGTGCCCCAAATGCCATCAGAGCCCCGAGTCTTCAGCCCCTAACCCTGACCCCCGAAGAAGGCACAGGGCGAATCAAACTGCCCCGGACAGCAGCCCAGCACTCCCTTCCAGCCCTTCCCACACCTCCATCCCCCAGAAAGGGACTCCGCCGCAACAAGAAAGGGGGGCAGCCCCCAGAAGGCTCGAAGCTCCTGCCCCGCCTCGCTGTCGCGGGCCAGGGGCAGAAAGAGGGAGCGGCAGAGGCGGCGGGGACGCGGCACGGCCGGCACGGCACGGAGCGGGGGCCGCTCGCAGCGCGATGCCGGCGGAGCCGCAGGTCCGGCAGCGCCGGGGCGGGGTCCGAGCGGCGCGGGGGATCCGCCGAGAGCTCCGGGCCCGTGCGGGGACTCCCGCAAGGCCCGGGGGGCGCCGGGCTCCGGCCCTCGGGGCTTTATTCTCCGGCGCCCCGAGCCCCGCGGCTGCGGGGGAAAGAAGCGAAGGGGCGACGGGAAGAGAGGAGGGAGAGCGGGACATGCGAAAGGGCGGGGAGGGAGGTCGGGCTGCGGAGGAAAGCGGGCGGGGAAGGGAAAGGCCGGCAGGGCAGCAAGAGGGACGGGGCACAGAGGAGGGAGAGAGGGGGAATGGAACGGAGCAGCGGGGCAGGGACAGGACAGGACAGGAAGGAGCCGGGTTTGGGGGGGACACGGAAACGGGGGAAAGAGAGGGTACACTCAGGGGAATACGGGTAGGAGGATGGAGCGGGAGAGAGAGGGACAGGAGGGGGATCCCTCCCAGCGCCCCGGCGCCCCCCCTGCCCGGGCTGCTGCGCTCGGCAGAGCTCGGCTCCGTTCGGCTGCACTCGGCTCCTCGCCCAGCTTCGGCTACTTTCGGCCACGCTCGGCTATTTCCGGCCGCATTCGCCTCCATTCGCCTCTTCGGCAAAGCTCGGCTCGCCTCGGCTGAACTCGGCAAAGCTCGGCTCCGCTCGCCTCCTCGGCCCCTTTCGGCCGCTTTCGCCCACGCTCGCCTAGTCCCGCCCGCGCCCGCCTCCATTCGCCCATTCCCACAGCTCGGCTCCCTCCGCCCGGCCCCGGCTCCCTCCGGCTCACACATTTCCTCAGGGCACCTCAGCACAGGGCACACAAACTGCAGCCCCTAAAGGCTTGCGGCTCTTTCAACACACACACTCGTAACTCAGCTCTCGGGACAGAGCTGATGGCTCCTCTAGGACAAGAATAGTTACACGTAAAAGCAATTCCCTCATTTTAAATCTCCTTTTTATTGACCCCCCCCAAAATCCCATCCACATCACAAGGAACGTGCAGCTCCGGTGACGCTATTTGTACAAAGGCCCTGGGGCAGCACACAGCCGGGATTCCACGGAAGAAAGCCCGGTTTGCATTGCAGAGGTTCTCGCTCCGGCACTGCCTGTTTGCAGCTGGGCTCCGCTCCCCTCATGGCCACATCCCCGAACGATGTGCCAGATTTCCCAGAGAGCTCCCAATAAAACTCAGCTACAGTCACTGAGCAGAAAATCCTTTGGGCTTTAGTTCCACCCCTCACCTGTTCCGAGCGCAGGGAACGCGGG
Source organism: Lonchura striata (assembly GCF_050655825.1). Lineage (NCBI taxonomy): Eukaryota > Metazoa > Chordata > Aves > Passeriformes > Estrildidae > Lonchura > Lonchura striata. The sequence continues at coordinate 1,100,119 of NC_140703.1, forward strand.
TTTTGGTCCCTCATCGCAGCAGCAGGGATGGATTAGGGTTTTGTTTTGGTTTGTGGTTTTTTTGTGTGCGTGTGTTTGTTTTTTTTTTTTAATTAAAAAAAGGGTAATAAAAACAAACCATGTCTGACATAAATGTCCTGAAGTGCCATTCAAGCTTTTTAAACCCAAGCAAACCGTCCTAATTCCCTAGCCCAGTCTTCTATTCATACTGGCTACTTACACCCCAGTGTAGGAAGCTCTGCAGCCTTCTTCTCCTGTCCTGTATTAGGCAGAGGATGGATATGAAGGGCACACGCATGCAGTCTTTTTGGTTCTTCAAAAAGATAAAAATGCCTGTAATAAAAATTACAGAAGTAATATTGTCTCTCAAAGTGTTCCAGAAAAGGGAAATTGGAGCTTTAACGTCCCACTGAGAGATGTTGAATAAAATCTTCCCCCTGAGTTTGCACCCAGTAATAAAATACTGATTTTTTTTTTTTGACCAGACAAGGTAGGTCTATAGGAGAACAGCTCAGGAGGCTCTCATGGCTCACGGCAATGAGGATGGAGCAGGGCAGAACGTTAAAGGTGAAGTGTCAGTCCCCTGAATTAATGCCCTGATGGAGCCAATTTTTTTGCTAAGAGACATAACAGATCCTTCCCTTTGTTCCCCAGTTTCCAAGTCACCTGTAATTCGTTACCTGCACCAACCTGCCGCAGCTAAGTGACAAATCCAGCTCCTGTGCTCCAAGCCACGTGTCCCTGACGTGAAGGGAAGTCAGGGATACAGAATCAGCTGTGGAAGAAAGAGAAGACAAAAATCAGAACAGATATTCTTCTATTTCCCCACAGGATCACCAAGCCAAGCTGCTTGCTACCTCTCCAGGACTATGTTTGAAAAGAGTTCCCTAACTCTTTTCTTAGCCTGAAATTCCGGAGTGGCTTTGCCCATGCAAAGCCAACGATCCTACTCACAAGAAGGAACAAACCAGCTTCCTGTTAAATAAAGCACTTGGAAATATGAGCTGCCAGATGCTCTCACTGACCAGCAAAAGGGATCAGCATCCAGGCCCACGTGGAGCTGGGTTTTTAAATATCACAAATAAACTTAACAAAAAATTATTCCTGACTCAAACCCACAATGCCTCAAACCATCAAAACAAAAATAGTTCTGGAATGACAGCTACACCTCTGCAGACCACAGCACAAAAATAACACTAAAGAATTTCTGACACCTTCCTTTTGAAGATGCTCTTACAGCATATTATCATAGTAAAGGGGCATTCCCTACATCTCTAACCAGAACTAGAGCTAGAGCTATCAGTTACTTTCACATACTCACATGTCTGTATGGTGGCCTTAGGAGAAGCTGGCAACACCTCTTCTGGTACCACACCTTGGAGGCTCAGATTGCGTCAAAAGCACCACTGAAACCAGCGTGCCAGGAGCTAACTGAATAATGAAAGTCATTTTCTCCATTTCTGTGACAGAAAAGCCCTCCATTTGGACAGCATTATTTGCAGCCAATTATTCTGCTACTTCCAGCAGTGCTCCAGGGAGCTGTATCACTTCTCCGCAGAGCTCAGGAGCTGTTCATTAGGTTGATCTCCTATAGTCTCCAGTTCTTCCTTTTGCTTGCACAATGTGCACCCTGCAGTGCCATATGACAGGAGCTTTGAGTGCTGTCTGTTGCTCTGTATTACCCTCATAGGACTGAGGAACCCGTCCCAGCCAGGGAAAGAACAGCTTTTGATTCTTGGATTAGGACACAAAATGCCACAGTTTATCCTAACAGTGGGAGGAATAAAGAGGAATACCTGGCATACACAGAATTCCACCTTAGGGCAAAGCCCAAGTGACACTGCCCTACAGCAGGATTTGAAAAATTCAGGGTCCATCTCTTAATAAATACATTTTGGCAAGAACCTGCACGATTCTCTTTGACATGTATTTCTCCTTTGTAATGACTCAGTGCTTGGTCTCTAGGACTTCCATATCCCTGACACACTTGCACTCGGATTACTAGCAGGAGGATCACAAACTTAGGTAGTCTCATATCTGTGCAGCATTTAAAGTCAAGGAACACTGGGCTTGGTCAGCAAGACGTCCAGTTTTACAATTTTCCATCACAGCTGCCTACACCTTTTAACATAAACTCGAAAAAGAGACAAAATTCCACCCTACCACTGTTGCAATAGGGAACTGAACTCTGATTTCAGACATTTTCCTCCTGCTTGAGCAGGGACATTGTACAAGATGACTCCACTGGTGGGTCCCTTTCAACCTTAATGATTTTGTGATTTTCAGGGTCTTCAGAGCAAGCCTGCTGAGTTTATAATGTTTTATTTAATTAAAAAAGCTGGAAGTGCAGCTCGAACCCTGAAAGTCAAAATGCGTTTATTCCTTACTTACTCATTACCCTCCAAAGTAGAGCTGCAGCTCAGCAGGCAGAGAGGGACTTCTGTGGACACTGCATTTGTCACCTGTGACTAATTTAATTCAGCAAGCTCTAAACCACAGGTCAGCCTGTTCCATTACAGCATCATCAGGGCAACTTACAAGAACTGAAGCCAACTGAGAGCCCCTTCATCCCAAAGAGGACAAATATAAGCCTTTTACTTCAGCTCAGCAGAACTCTTAGTTCATCCTAACAAGAGGTAATGCATCCCAGCAGGTGTCAGTGAACCCAACCTCTTTAAATACTCATTTAACCCTACCTCAGCTGGTAATCAAAGTCGTGGGGGTGAGGCTAGGCTGAATTTCTCTTTTCTGTCCTTCTCCAGAGTAGTCCTAGTGAAGTGGCCTTGGACTCTGTTTTCTGCAGAGCCTAAGTGCTGCTCATGAAAGCCTCTAGGAGATTTTTCTCCTGCTGCTGCTAGAGCTGTGACTTTGAAGAACTCACTCCTAAGAGCTGGAAATGTAAAAGCCAATTGGATGTGCTGGGCTGCAGTGCCCCAGCGCCCCAGGACAGGCAGTGCCCCTCACCGTGCCTGTGAGAAGGTGAAGCCAACCCACGCCAGGTGCCTGTGCTGGACAAGTGGGAACACTGAAGCCAAGGCTGCTTCCTTCTTGAGGCTTTCTGAGGTGGCTGCTAGGAGAATTTCTCTTAGGCAGTCACTCTCTCAAACCCAGTCTCTCAATAACCTTCTGACACAAATAGAGGAGGATTTTTGTTCGCTATCTCCATGTGTGCAAGGTAGGAAAAGTTAATTAATTGCCAGCATACCAGAGGATTCCGCCAGAGGAATCCTCTATACCAAGGCCTTCCATCAGAGCAGAAGGCACTAACCACGCAAAACCTCCAGCGGGAAGGATCCTAGCAGTCCTCTTCTTTCCTCCTTTGCAAGAAACTGTGCTTAAACATTCCCCAGTAATTAAATATGCTTATGACTCTTAAAACATTTAAAGTTCCTTGAGGGAAGAAGGTGTGTGGAGGCACTATATGATCCACTGTGTTTCTTACGTTTGGGGTTATGTTATATATTCTTACGTAATGGTTTGAAACTTATCTTTATCCCTGCACCGTGTCCTTAGAACAAGGCTGTGAACACTCTTTTTCTCCAAATACAAGAATAATTGAGGAAACAGAACAGTGTTTGTCAGAAATAATGAGGGCAGAGACTGAGGGTGCCAGCATGCTGACTTGTACCACCTTAGGACACTTTTGGAAGTCATCACTCCTGTAATATACTGGATCCAATTTCAGCAAGAGCTCCACTCTCTCCTGTGGTTTCCACAGGGCCAAAAAAGGCAAGAGCTCCTTGAGACTGAGGGCTCCTCATGCCCTCCAGCAAGGAGAGGGTGGGCAAAGACCCATCGGTAGGAAACAGATGATCCTCAGACTGAGCAAGTTGCTAACATCCTCTTGAATGTGCTGTGGAATTGTGCAGGCATTGCCATGGCCAGGGAGAGAGCAAATGGATGCTCTGATAATCTGCAACCTAAATTTAGCTGCAATTCCAGAGGGACAGTCTGATAGCCTGTTCCTAAGACATTTCATTTCCTGGACCTCAAAGATCCCCTCAGCCACTGCAGCTGCATTCTCTGAGGGTATATCGTGCGTTTCAGGCAGTTGGTGTCGGGTCCCTCCTCACTGATTCTGCCCCACATCTTGTGTTCCCAGGCTGAGGTGGGAGACTTGAGTGTAGAAGCAATTATTTATCTCTGCCTAAGAGAGACTTCTGAGTATGATCTAGCTTAAATGCCTGCTTGTAGGGCAGGCTGCACAGCTGAACTTGCCAAACACGGAGAAGCTAAACAGGCACCAAACCCTTGGCTTATTTCTGGGGGAGGCCCTCAGATGGCTTCTGAGCTTCTCCAATCTACGCTCTACAGGGAGTCTGCACATCTCTCCAGCAATTGAAATCTTGAGCAGGGAAGCAGGCTGGTAGCAAAAGACTGAGCTAACACATAGCGAGGCCAAAGGAAACCGAGTGTCAGAAGCACAGCTTTGAGTCCAGAAACACAATCAAAGCCCGGGGAAGAGTGTGGCAAATGCTGGGGTCAGCAGTGCAAGTACAGGGCAAGGCTGGACGGTCCCTGAGCAAAGCACCGGGCACTGCCCAGACCAAACCAAAGACCAGAGTCTAAGCAGGAATACAGGGAGATTTCCAGGAGCTCTGCTGGGCTGGGATAGGCTCCCATGGTAAGCTGAGAGGATGGAGACTCGGCCCCCAAGCTACAGCCACTGGGACAACTCTCCATCACGGGGCCAGGGAGCTGTGCAGGGCACAGACTCACCTCATCCCCAGCACTGCTGTCCCCGGAGAGCCCGCTGGCTCTCTGCTCCTGAGAAACACTCTCTTCTCGCAAAAATCCAACTCCCTCACCACCTGCATCTGCTTCTTCTTCAGTATTGCCCGCAACCTTCATTTCTGCTCTCTCAAAGCACTGTTCATCTCCACCTCTTTTTCATCACAACACCTTTCAGTTGACACCTTTGAAGTGAAGAGGCCGCTGAATTCTACCATTACAGAGTAAAACCACTCAGTATTGACACAGCCAGCTATTAGTTTTAATCCTCAGTTCTGCATTCCAAGGGATACTTTTGAAAACACACTGAAAACTCATAAAAATACGTGGCATTCACTGGAGCCAGGGCTCACTTCTGCACTGTGCCTTGGCACAAACACGCTCCATCACCTGTGACATCTCTCCTGCATTGACCATTGTTCAAAGCTTTCCTGCAGGGGCCTGACGGAGCAACAGGAGCTTGCTGAGCTTCTGTCAGGGCAGGAGCATAACAGGGTGCAGATCCTGTCCTGACCCCACCAAAGAGGGGTTTTTCCTGCATTCCTTCCTGCTGTGACACTCAATGACAAACATCCTCTGGGCCTCTATGTTATCAAATACAAGGACATGCCAACGTTTAGCGAGGACAATTTCAGCTTTCCCAATCTAAACTTTCCATATGATGCAATGACACTGTCACTTATTTACTGAGAACCCCAGCCCACGTAGCCTAGAGAAGTGTCTGTTGGCTCAGAGCAAGCTTTAGGAGCCTGGAAGAAGTTTGTTTTGGTTTAGATGCCAGGCCCAAGACTGCATTTGAACTCCTGTCTCCCCACCAGAGGTTTCTAACCCATCCCCCGTGTCACATGTGCAACACCAAATTCAGCAGAAAAGCACTTCTGGGAGCAGCTTAGGAATGGAGGAAAGTATAGTTATTATAAATGTTTCATGTATCTGTATGTAAAGATAGATAAGTAGATAGCTAAATATGTACAGACATCTGTACACCCACCTACACCGGTATCTATATGAAGTCCTTTTTAGACCCTTCCCCAAATTTCTAAGTGATTGGTGCTTATAGAGGCAAACAAAATGAACTTTTAAGTTAAGCCAACTTGGGTGGCTATTTGTGTCACAACAGTCTCTGAAAAAATGATGACAGCACTTAAAAGTCACCAATAGTAATAATAATAATAATAATAACAACAGTAATAAAGTATTTTGCTGCTATTTTGGCAGCTTATGCTGCTTCTTGTACTTACTGCTCAATGCCTTGCTATTTCAGTAATTCACTGTGAAGCAATAAAGCAAAAGCCTTAAGGCTGGCTGCTTAGCTTACAAGAAGCTCTGTTACAATTTGGAGAAAAAATAAAACTTGGAGCATTATCAGTAAAACAGAGATTCTACCCATACCCATTAAAAATGCAGTATTTGCTCTGCAGACCTGCAAAAACTTACTTTAAAAGGTTAACTGCGACCTTTCACAAACCCAGGCTCATTTTAGCAGAAGAGTTTCCTGCTTCTCTGTGACTGTGAGATGTATCTATTAAGTTCCTTTCAAAGGCCTTGCCTGACCTATTCATATTGCAATTGAGAGCCAAAATAGCTCAATATCAAATATCTGCAAGCACCTTAGTACTTTTGGAAGAGTGGAACTGCTCGATCAAATCCTCACGCTGACCACACTGTTTCAAAATGCAACAATGAATTATGTCATTATGTCTCCATTTGGAAAGGATTATAATGTAAAATTAAGACAAGAGCCTGCCCTACTCTGAAGGCATGGGGACAATGGGGATTTGAGTCCCCAGTATGTAACTACTGTTGCAAATGGAAGACATCTATCAAGAACAGAGACGTGCGTTTCTGCACGAGATACAGTGCCCAAGTCCCAGACTTCATTAACCTTAATTAAATGGTCTTGAAACCAAAATTTTTCCGTAGCAGTTTGACTGCATTAAAAGGTCCCTCTCTGTAAATGGTTTTGATACGTAAACATGCAAGCACTCCCAGAAGGGCCACATCCTTAAGGACTGCTACTATATATTTACTTTATGAAGACACTGCCCCATCTGCTGGGTCAGCCACGCACACGGCCCCACTGCTACGCTTGAGTGTGGCACTGGAATAAAACTTTTCTTGTGTTTAGGAACAAAACCCCGTCAGTCAAATGCACAATCATTCCAGCAGCAAGTAGGGATGCACCAAACTGCTCGGGTTTCCATCCCTGTTTATTCTGGAAACTGACCACAAACTCCTACGGAGATTTTGAAGGGCACAAGGGCTTCTTGTGAAAGCACAAAGGAAAGAATAAATGACTAAACTGGTATGTTCAGAAGAATCGGTGGGAGGTTTGTACCTAAGCACATAAGGCCACAGCCTCCTTTTTCAACATGTACAATCGTAGAATCAGAGAATGGTTTGGGTTGGAAGGGACCCCAAAGCTTTTCTCATCCCATCCCCTGCAGGGACACCTTCCACTAGAGCAGGTTGTTCCAAACCCCATCCAACCTGGCCTTGGACAATCCCACGGGTGGGGCTGCCTCAGCTTCTCTGGGCAACCTCTGCTAGGGCCTCGCCACCGTAACAGGGACGAATTTCTTCTGTATATAGGATTTCTTTAAGCTTTAAAGTCCTAAAGCAGAGGCCACCTCAGGCAGGCATTCACGGATGTAAAGGGTCCTTCTCAAAGGTAACTGTAAAACATGTTCAATGTTCATAAACCTTTCATATGCTGCCCACCAATTACGGAGTGCTTTGAAGAATTTTTAATGAACGTAAATTTTAACCAAAAATACTGCAAAGCCATTATTAATACTGTACGTAGGCACAGGGTACCAGACTTGTAAAGCTGCCAGAAACCTAAACTCTTCTGATAAGATTTGCCACATTTTTTTCTTTAAATAAATACATTTTAAAAAAATCATCAAATGTCCCTGCTTTATTTCACCACGGCAACGAAATAAGCACAGTCTCAAGTCTGTGCTTCTGTTCCCTATTACATTAATTTCTCCCACCCTGTTTCTCCCTCAAAGCAGTGAACGTGCAGGCAAGTAATCCTGCCATTGCTCCAACTCCATGGAGGATACAAACCTGCCTGCAGCCTCTGCCCCTCTGCTACTAGGTAGTCCCTGCTGCGCCCAGGCTCTTTATTCAGCGTTGTAACAGAAACACTTTCATTTTTTTCTCTTAAAAAGACACCTAACATTTCACCAGATGGTATCAGCACTTCCAAGTGCCTGTAAACCAGACTCCCCAAGCCCAGCCCATTAGCAGCTGCTCTGTGAGTGGCAAAGGAATCCAGAAATTAATCGCCTACCTTACACCGCTTCTCACCTGGTCTTGGCTACTTCCTTTCCTCAGGCTCTGGCAAGAAACCCAGACATGAAGCAATTCCCCAACCACAATGACAGCCATGAAATGCTATTTAGGCTGCTGACAGTTCGGCCCGTATCATTGGGCAGTCTGACTGAATTAGGATAGAGAATTTTAGGCACACATTAAAAAGTATCTCTAGTGTCTAAAGGTACTCTAAAAGCTGGATGCAATGGAGGAACTACTTCCTGAAACTTGTGGATGTGCTAAATCAATGACTGGTCATTGATTAAATGCTGGAGCACTCACCTTGAGCATTAACACCTCAGCCGATCAGCATGTGCACATGAGTACGTATCGGTGCAAAGGATTGTCTTCTGCTTCAACCGACAAACTGCTGGATAGCTTTTAAAGGAAAAAAAAAAAAAAAAAAAAAACCAAAATAAATAAAATCTGTATTCCTCCAGACCCAGGGGAACAAACAAACCAGATCTTCCGGACCCAAGCCCCAAGCCCTGCCAGTAACAGACACAGCACTAAGGGATGCACAGCACGGCTGGGTGCTTAGGTTACCAACTTCTGAACTCAGGAAAGAAAGGAGGAAAAGGCAAACTTCTGGATTATTTAACAAATTAACTTCAGCTACGATCACTCTTGGTAACTTAATGGAACAGAGGAGCAAAGTCCTCTGCCCAGAGACAAGAAGTGACTGTGTATGGCTCAGCTCACGGCCACATAACACACTCTGACCTCAGTCTGCTGGAGCATCCTCCATATGGGGACAGCAGGGGCAACCTGGATGGCTGGACTCACCCTTGACTACCAGCAAAATGCTGAAACAGTCCTGACCTGGTGCTGTGAGAAAGGAAACACTGCCAGGAAGCATTGACAGGATCAGTTCTGAAAGCAAAGCGAGGTCCTGGCCTCATGCATTGCCCTGTTTTAACCACACAGGCAAACAGCTAAGAAATGTAACTATTTTCTGCTTAAAAGCCGCAAATTCCTTGGAGAAAAGGAAAACTCAATCTGACAAAAAGAAACACTCAGGCAATGGTGATAATCTGGCACATACTGGATAACAAACATTGCCCAAAAGCTGCCAGAGAAAACGGAAATTAAAAGTCACAAGGCAGATGCAGAATAATATCTGTTGTGAAAATACATTATTCAGCCAACACTGGTGGCGGAGACTTTTGGTGCAGTGCAATCTGCACACCCTGGTGACCACATATGCAGCAAGATGTGCTGCTTGGCATAGCCAAAGAGAGAGCAGCAGCCTTGCTTGGGAGGCATTTGGGAACCAGTGCCCTTACAGGTCAGAACTACTTGTTATGCCACTCTCACTGCATCGCAGCCTTCTGGAACCTGAGTAACACAGACCAGCCCTGCCACGGGGCATGCAAGAAATCATATGGGGACAAGCTGCAGACAAATGGGCCACTAGTCCTTGCCACATGCATCACCAATGGCACAGCATATGCTCCCGGTTACACTGTGGGTCACATTCTGGATGGAGATCTGCAGTCCTCCATCTGCCTTTGAAGAGACAGATGCACACGCTGTACAGCCAATCATCAACTATTGCCCAATTCCATCTTTACTGCACAAGGGCTTTAGCAGACCTGCATTAACTTCATACTGCCTGGACGTCTGCTCTCATGTGTTCAGAGGAGAAACAAGAGAAATGTCTCACTGCTTGTTCCAAGGCTTTCTTCTCTTCACCTAAACAAGGCTGAGGAGTGATACAGAAGGAATGAGGGAAGTATTTTTTTCTTGGAGCCCAACAATCAACCGACAAGACAACAAGGAAGCCTCTAGGGGACTTCTGACCACTCAGGTCATTGATATATTATTATTTTAACAGTCATAAAATCACTTTTGTGATATTTCTCTCCTTGTTTCTTGCCATTCCCCGTTTGTCCATCCAGATACATCTACTCTCATGTATCAGGCTGCACAATCTGTAGTGCAGAGACCATGCCTTCACTGTGTTTATGCAGTGCTCATGCAAGAAGACTCTTGTCTAGCAATGAAGGAGGCTTAGGGATATCTGGTGTCCAGTAGCACAAGCAGCTGACAGTTCTGAGTTCTTCCTCAAGCAAAATTTCATCTGTTTTATGCAATAGCCACTCCAAGTACAACCGCATTTTGCAAAGCACTTTTCTGACAGATTTCAGCCAGGCTAAATGATGGCTCTTCCTCTTGTCAGAGGAAGTACCCTTGCTTTTTGCTTTGACTGTGGATCAGAAAAGCATCAAAGCACAAGGCTCTGCCTAATGACTTCAAACCAGAGGCCTCTGGAGCCACTCTCAAGAGCACGTTCCCTCTCTGGGTACCTGCCACAGCTTCCACCCTCTTCTTGGTGGATGGCCATTCTCAGCCAAAGCACAGCCATGGCCAGCCACTTTGGGATCATGCCAAAGCCACAACTGGGGGCACTGGGCAGAGCTGCCCACACAGCTGGCACAATCTGGCACATCACCGTACCCGTGTGCTACACAAGTTTTGCTGCCACTGCCGTGTAGCTCACTGGTAACAGAAGATTCACAACAGATAATGGTTTAAATCAAATAATGTGATCCGAGCCCTGCTCTACTAACACCATTATCTCTTTACCTTTCCATTGCTTGCAATAATCAGGTAGCGGCAAGTTAATGAATTTCACAGCACGCGTCACATAGCACCTTGTTACATAGCTGTTTCTTCTGCATCTGCAACAAAATGAAGGGTAAGACTGTGAAATTACTGACAGAAGGCAAGTAACAGTGTCTACTGACCACGGGAGAAAAGATGCCTCCAAGAGACTCATTCCATCATTCCCCTCTCTTTGGCAAATTACAAGAAATTAGCCCTTTTTATTTCTGGAAGAAATACACCACAGAGCAGTTGTGCCACCAGTGCACTGTCACCACGCTGCACCCGTGGGCAGCTGATTCTGCACTGGAAACCAGAGAGCAGGAGAGCAGAAGCCTGGGGATGGGGGCTTGGTGGTACGCCAGAGAAGGCAGCTCCATACCTTTCACAATTCTTTCCCTTCTCAGTGCACCTGCGGCAGAGAAGGCCAAAGCTAAGACATTTTATATACATTTTTTTGATCACCCTGTTAGCTTAAGCGGAAACTTAAGTCTTCCCAGAACAATAAAATTATATAGCATGCAGAGAGAAACGGGCAAGCACCAGAAGCCCAGGGATCACTCCCAAGGGAAAACTAAATTCAGTTAGGGATGAAAAGAGCCAGAAGGTAACATGAGGGAAGGTAACAGGACCTCGCAGCCAGCAAGAGGATGGGAGAAGAAGCTGTGCTATCAGCAAGTACCAGTGCTGCAAATGCAGGGAGCGCCATGCAGCCCCGTCTCTGCCAGGAAAGGCTCATGGAACAGAAGAATGAGCACACGGGCTGCCTCTCAATCTCCTGGCAGGAAGCTTCTCTACTCCCCTTGTGCCTGGACACAAAGCTTTGGGCAGTAAAGAAGGGAGAGGCACGGTGGCACCCGTTCAGGGACGAGCCAAGCTACGGCACACCCTGCCCTGGTTCAGTGCTGGGAACCGACGGTGATCTGGCTACAAAAACCACAGGAAAGATCGTGTTTGACCCCGTGCAGCTTTTCTCTTAGAAATCACTTTAGACACTCTTCTTGTGACTAGCGCTCAGCGAATCCTACCAGGACACAATGGGACGTGCTGCAGCAGCAACCCTGACCATGGCATGGCTGTCCCTGCTACCTGCACGGACACAGCTCGGCCACAGAGAGAAAATCCTTTGTGCCAGGAATGTTTACCAGTGCCAGGTGCTGGTAAGCACTGCTCAGGGTGCTGCTGGCACCTGGGATGGCTCAAAGCTCCATGGTTTGTGGCAACAGCCAAAAAGCACGTGCCACCTCCTGAGGAGCTCCACCTGCAGTATCCTGGGCTATTCAAAACCCACTATTCCCTTGTGCCTTTGTCTACCTGGAGTCATTCAGGGAAATGAAAATACACTAACTGAATTAAGAAATCTGTTAAGAGACATTTGTCTTAGGCCTCTGATGGAGAATTGAAGCACCATCAATTGCCTTCCTTCCTGCTCCTTTAATTTGCAGAATGAGTGTCCATACAGACTTCTAATGAGGTTTAGTTCTTCTTCCTGAAAAGGTAGCTTAGTTTAACTTTCTTCTATTCCTCCTCTAGACAACTTATGAATTACAGTATTAAAGCACCCTGACTCAAAGGATTCTTGCACTGTGGGAACACTTCCTGCTCAGAGTTTTTCAACAGTTAAAATCTCTGTGCTATCTTTTATGCCAGATTTAGTCAACTAGCCCAAATGGGTCCACAAAAGACATCTGTATGGATGAATGCAATTAAAATCTTCTCCTTCTCCTACTTTCACTCCATTGCTGGAAATGACACAAAACATAAGAAAAAACCCAGTACCTGTTCCATTTTCAGACTGAAGCAACAGCATATTCCTGGCTGCTAATGCAGCAGGGGCAACAGCACTGCAGGGAACTGTTTGGATAATCACATCTTCATTTAAAGAGAACCCAACTTCTTGATCTAAACCATCACTGCCCTCCATCAGAACAGCCAGCATATCCACGAAATCTAATAAGTGAAGGGAAAAACGTAAGCAGAGGATCCAGACTAACTGGGAAAACAACAGAGGTAGAATGCAACATTCCAGGAACACAAGGTATCTTTCTAGATTCCCCCCCCAAAAAAACCCAAAACAAAACAAAACCGAAGATAAAACCAACCAACCAAAGAACAACAAAAAAACACCAACAAAAAAAAACCCCTTAAATTAGTAACAACAAGATAAATGTTTCTACCTCAATAAACCCATAACGCCTCGAACCATTCCAGGGAGGGCGGCAGGAGGGGCGGGCAGAGCCAGGGCCCCGCTCCGCCGCCCCGGCGGCATTTTCCGGCACGCGGCCGCTCCCGGCGTCTGGAGAGGGGCGCGGGGCCGGGAAAGGCGGCGCAGCCCTGCTCCGATGCCGCTCGGCCGCGGCCCGGGAGCGCTGCGACCGCGCCTCCGCCGCCCGCCGGCACCGGCCCCGGCCGCCCTCGGCCCGCGGAGCCGCCTCCAGCCCTCCCCTCACTCACAGACACCGCCCCGCTCGCCGCTCGCTCCCGCCCCTCGCCCCTCCCGCCGCTTCGGCCGGGCTCCGGCTGGGGGGCTGCAGTACCGCCCTGTGCCCACAAGGCGGCAGCACTTGTCCAGAGGGTCCGCGACACGATGGCGGCCCGTGGGGACCTTGACGGAGAGAGGCGTTTTTCGCCCATGCCTGTCGGCTCCCGCCAAAAACCCGCACGCTCGCGGTGCTGCTGACCCCACAGCCCGTGTGCACGGCACCAGAACCGCCGCGGAAAATCCCGTCGGGGGGCGCCGGCGTTGCGCGCAATTCAGGCAGTGTAAAAAACAGACACGGGTCCTCGAATTTCAACGTCCTCGTTTTCGCGCCCTCTCGAGAAGGTCAAGCGAGGCCGCGCCACGCCACTCCCAAGATGGCGGCCGCGGGCGGCGGGCTGCAGTACCGCTCTCTGCCCACACGGCGGCAGCACCGCGCCGTCCCCGCCGGCACGGCCTCGGCAGCGAACGCCCCAAAGCGTCCGCGCGGGAAAGAACGGAACAAAAAGCCTGCCTGCGACCCGACAGGAACCGAAAGAAAAAAGCTTTCCTCCTAAACTGCATTTCAACAAGGCTTGGTTTTATATTTTTCAGATTTATACTCACAGTCGGATTGGTAATGGATATTGACGTATAATCGTATTTTTTAAATTTCTTAACATTTATTCCTATTCTAATTTTTATTTCACTTTTATGTTTTTATATATACACCTGTAGACATTGATTATATATTTCCATATTTAGAATGATATCAAACTAAAATATATATTCATATCTTTTCCATTAAAGCCCTGCCTCCAACCAAATAAAAACAAAAAAAGCCCTTTCTTTAAACGATTTTCGAATATTTTTATATTTTTTTCATCATTATAGTCACATTTGAACTTCTACTTTATATAGATGTATTTATAAATATATTTTATATATATATATATAATAAGGTAGCGAGATAGATAAATTATTTTTTAAATTCTATTTCGTACACACTGCTAATACTTATATTTACTTACCTTTGAATTTTCATATAGATCTTAACGTATTTAGGATATATTTCTATACAAAGACTTCTAATTTTATTTTATTTCTAGTCATAATTTTAATAATAAAACCCCTACCTACTACCAAATCGAAAATAAAAATCCCCTTTATTCTAAATTATATTTAAATATTTCTATACTTCTATTTTTGATTTTTACAAGTACTCATCTATTCTATCACAACATATTGAGGTACTATATTTCGATATACAGTATTTATGACATGAAATGCGTTATAATAAGACACATACAGTAAAATACGCATTAGGTACTGTATTGATTCCTATTGTTTTGTAATATTCATATATCCACATGTATTAATTATACATTTCTGTATGGACATTTATGTTTATAATCGATATTTATATGCATATAAACATATAAAATACTCCATATCAAACAAGGTTATACCTAATTGTAATGGACAGCATTATTTATGTTACATGTTTAATGTATATGTTTTCCATTTACATTTAAAATTGAAGTTTCATATTCCCATTATCATGTTTATGCATGTGTTCTATTTCATCAGAGTTATAGTTAAAACACTGCAGTTATAATCGAATTCCTAAAAATAAAATGCCAAAACAAACAGCATCAAATTCTCACCAATACCGTCCAAAAAATTCAGAAAGGCTCCACCAGCCAAACAACTACCAGCAAAAAAAAACCCGCACTACACTCCTTTCACTAGCAGCTCTTATCACGTCACAAAAACGAAACAAACATTTTAAAAACCCTATAGACACCCACACAGCAAATCACAAAAACCACTCTAAAGGAAAAAAAAAAAAGCCAACTAACTTACCATACTCCAAACCATACAAGAGACTCCCAACGATTCTAAAAAAAATAATAACCAAAACTCTACCACTATGTTAACTCATAAAGAGAACACAATGCTCTATAAAATTAACTAAAAAAACCCACCAAATAATTACAGATATAAAAATATGGGAACCACGAAGAAACAAAAAATTCACCCCCCAAATAAAATAAACACCTAAAGAGATCCACCATGGAAATGCCCATGCTCCCAAAAATAAAACCAATAAAAACAACAACCAAACACATCAAACAACAACAAAAAAAAATTAAATTAACAACAACAAAATAAGTATTCCTAACTCAAGAAACAAAAATTGCCTCAAACCATCAAAACACAAATACCACCTAGAAAGAAACACGTCGCCAAAAGAGATATGTAACCACAAACAATATCTCCCAAGTTCTCTGCAACAATGAAACATACACGGCAATCAAATAAGCCAAACGAATGAAACCCCTATAGTGTAATAAACAAGAATGCATTCATCAATATTAAAAAAAACCTCACCGATTAACTCCAGGGCACTCCCTCAAGCCCACCAAAACAAATACTACGCCCTCGCGCTAATAAAAGCCTCCACAACCGAATTGAAAAACGACCCTCTACTCCATGCTCCGACCCATAAAAACCAGTGTAAACCTTTAGAAACGCATCCTTAAAAAACCTAAGAACCGATCAAAAATAAATCCAACAACAACACTCAACCCAAAAACAAAAACCTTGCCATGAGCAGCCGAAGCAAGAACGGTAACAACCAAGAAGCGCCCGGGGCCCTTCTCCTACAGCGACGCCGATCAAAAGCCACCGATCCCAGGAGCTCCTCAGGAGCGCCTCAAAAGCAGCGCAGCGAGGGAGGCTGGAAGATGCGGAGCCGCGCTCCCGGCCCCGGGCGCAGCGCGGCTCCGGCAGGAAAGCGGCTCCTCCGGCAGGCAGAGGCGGCGCCGCGCCGGCAGACCCCCGCCCGCTGCCCCCGGCCCGGCGGGGCCGGCACCGGGCCCGGGGGGCCCCGGCGGCGCCCGAGCCCCGCGCCCGGAGCGGACGGAGCGGCGGCACCGGCCGGCACCGGCCCCGCCCGCGCCGCCTCCCCCGCCCGCCGGCCCGGCCAAAGCTCCGCTCGGCTCCGCACGGCTCGCACCGGCGCGGCTCCGGCGGGCCCGCGGCAGCCCAGCCGCGCCCAGCTCCCCTTCCGCCCCGGCCAGCCCCGGCACTGCCGGCAGGGCTCCGCGCCGCACCCTTCGCTGCCGGGCCGGGGGCAGAAGAAGCGCCCCGAATGCAGCGGCACAGCCCGACCCCCGCCCTGCCAGCGCTGCCACGGCTGCAGCTCCCTTCCTCTGCAGCCCCGACTCTGACGCCACGCTCCGGCGCTCACCTCACCCCAACAAGGGCACAGAAACGTAGGCTTCCCTTCAATCGCGTCCTCTAGAAGAGAAGAAAAGAAGCGCCTTGCCTCAAACCATGGCAAAAGGGGGCTTTTTACCTCAGTCCAAACCCCTTAAAAGGGGGGACAACAGGACTGCCCCCTCCAATTCAACCTCAGGATGACGAAATTTCAAAGGGAAAGGGGAAAAGTCCCCGTTATAAAAGCGCACCGGCTCACCTGCTCGGCTGCTGCTTCTCGGCACAAAGGTTTGTCCCTCAGCTCCTCCTTTGAGCAATGCTTCACGTGCCCAAGTGTGTATCCAGGGGATTCCCCGGACCCTGTCCGAAGCGCCCACCGTCCTTCCAGGAGACAGCCCCGGGAGCCCCCCAAAAACTCCTCTCCTCCAGCAGCTCCGTGCAAAAGCCAGCAAAGACAAACCCTCGCCCTAAAATAACCTCCCCCCGGCAGGAGCCGCCCCTCCTCCTCATCCTCACAGCTCACACCTGGGGCTGCTCTGAGCCCTCATCATCCTCACATCAGCTCACACCTGCCGCTGTTGCCACCCTCCAACAGCGTCTCTCCATCTCCAGCACACAGCCCACTTCTCACAGACACTGATCCATTGGAAATCTGCTACGGGTGTTGTCTTTTCTTAATCCATCTGGGTACACGATTAAAGCACGTACATGCATTGATGGTCATTGAGAGAAAGCTTTCCCCTGGAGAAAACAGTCCTTTTGCTGGCACACTTTGATACACCTTCGCAAAAAGCAGAATCAGCACCAATTCCTAAGACCCCTGCCGAGGAACTCAGCCCTCCTTGGGACACCCAAAGCAGCAGACCTCGAAAAAGGAGGGGAAAAGTCAAGCTTGGAGGGGAAAAAGAGGATAGAAGTACAGCAGCCTTTAAAAATGCCTGCACGGAGCAATAGTGGGAACCAGTCACATTTCTTCCTTCCTTGCTTTCTGTGATGACATAAATAGGAAGTAAGAACACGTTAAACAAAAGGCAGAGCTAGGATTTGACAGGTCTTTATTTTGGCAGGCTGCATGGCAAACGCCTCTTCCAGGACTGCGACACGTTTTGGGGAATAGCTGAGAACGGAGGCAAAAGGTGCCGGGAGCCCTTTCTGTTCCCTTCAGCCCCTTGCTCCGCTGGTTTCAGGGCACTCGCTTGGTTCGTTCCTAGAGAAAAACGCTAGGGCATGATTTTCAAAACTACTGCCCGTCCCCAGTCAGAGTTTCCTACATTCGTGGGTACAAATGAGTGGATAGAGAGAGGGCTTCTTTCCAAATGAGTTTAGCCATAGATTCCTGTTCTTTACCAATAGCTATAAAAACGAAACACTTGCCAGGTTTTGGTATTCTACACACACCCCTCCCTGGGAATTTTGGGGCAGCTTTGGGTCCCTCTGCGGGACGGCACCCAGCGTGACCCCCTCCCCTCATTCGCCACCCACCCGCTCTTATCTTTTCTTTTTAGTGGTTTTTGTGATTTGCTGTGTGGGTTTCTATCTGTCTTTTTTAAAATGTTTGTTTCGTTTTTCTGACGTGATAAGAGCTGCTAGTAAAAGGAGTGTAGTGCGGGTTTTTTTGCTGGTAGTTGGCTGGCTGGTGGAGCCTTTCTGAATTTGTTGGACGGTATCGGTGGGAATTTGATGCTGTTTGTTTTGGCATTTTATTTTTAGGAATTAGATTATAACTGCAGTGTTTTAACTAGAACTCTAATGAAACAAAACAAATGCATAAACATGAAAATGGGAATATAAAACTTCAATTTTAAATATAAACGGCAAACATATAAATTAAACATGTAACATAAATAATGCTATCCATTACTATTAGGTATTATATTGTTTGCTGTAGAGTATTTTATATGTTTATATAATATAAATATCCATCTAGAAATGTATAATTAATATGTGTGGATATATGAATACTACAAAACAATAGGAATCAATACAGTACGTAATGCGTATTTTACTGTATGTGTCTTATTATAACACATTACGTGTCATAAATATTATATATCGAAATATAGTACCTCAATATGTTGTGATAGATAAGTACTTGTAAAAATCAAAAATAGAAATATAGAAATAATTAAATATAGTTTAGAATAAAGGGGATTTTTATTTTCTATTTGGTAGTAGGTAGGGGTTTTATTATAAAAATTATACTATACAAAGCAGTTAAAAGTAAGTTGTACCATATCGAAATACTTGTGCTGCAAAAAGCTGATCTATGAATGTGAACGTCAATATTATTGTCCCCTCTATAGCATCCGACGACTGTGTGGGGAGAAAGAGGGTGAGCAGCGGGCTCGCAACAGGCGGAGGGCGGGCAGGGGGCCGCGGGCACTTCACTGTTTTTGCGCGCCCTCCCCACTCCCCGCCACCGAGCCGCCTCCCCGCCGCGTCGCCGCCGCTCCCCGATCCGAGCTGCTAGCGCGGAGTCCGCCTTTGCCGCCCGGAACCAATGCCGGGCTGCGCCTCTCCCCTGCCCCGAGTGCCGACGGGCGGCTGCAGTTCGGGCTCTGCGGGGCCCTTTTCGCCGGGAGCCGGGCACGAGCACGGGCCGAGAAGGGGACAGGGGGTCTCCGAGCGGGACCCGGGGCGCCCGCGGGCCCTTCGAGCAGCGCGGGCTCCGCCCCATGCTGCCACGGGCCCGGCCGCGCAGCTCCCGAGCCCCGCCAATCCCGGCCCGCCTTTCTCCGCCCTGTCCAATCCCGGCCGCCCTTCCAATCCGGGCGCGGTTCCTGCGATTTCGGCCCGCTCAGTCGCGGCCCGACTCCTCAGCCTGGCCCCGCTCCCCCGTGCGCTTGAGGCGCCGCTCCCGGCGCCGCTTTGGGAGCCGGCGGAGCGCTATCCCTGCTGCCGCAACCTCGGCAGGCGCTGGGGCCGGGAAGGGCGGGCGGGAGCTCCCCGTCAGGCGCCGGCCGGGATTTCTCCCAGGGAAACGGGCTGACGGCGGGGAGCGGGCGGACCCGGCCCCTGCAATGGCGGCGGCGGGAGCGGCGCGTGAGGGGAGCGCGGGGTGGTCGCGAGCCGAGCGCGGCGGGAATGGGCGGGCTCGGATTGGTGGGGCCGGCGCTGCCTCGGGTTGTGATTGGCTGGCTGGCCCGGCTCTGAGGCATAAGTAGCGTGCGTGGGGGAGGCGGGGGCGTCAGTTCGGCGGCGGGGCTGGAGGCGACGGGAGCTGCGGAAGCGCGTTCCGAGGAGGAGCGCCGCTGCGCCGGGACGGGTCCCCTGCGGCTGCCGATCCGAGGAGCGCTGGTGAGCACGCACGCGACTCCCGCGTCTGCCTGCGGCGGCGTCCGGGGGCCGGCGGTGTCCAGTTGTTTGCGCCGCGCCCTGCCCGGCTCGGGCGGCCAGAGGCTGGTGCGAGGCCTGGCGTGGCGCAGGGGGGACCGGCTGCTGTCACTGGGGAGTAGCCCTTTCGCGCTTTCTGGATTTAAAGTAACATTGAGAATACTGGGAATAAAGCCGGTTGTTTGCTTTCTTACTATTTGATTTTGATTTTACTTAATAATTTTATCTATATTGCATTACTTCATTGTTTTGTTCGTTTTATTAAGTTTAATTTGTTTCTGTTTGTTTTCTTTTTCCGATTTTGATTTAGTAAGGGTTGTGCGGCTGGAGCTGAATCACGGGTTGTGAGGTCACCGGAGACATAAAGGCTCAGGGTGTGGAATAAGGACTTTGGCACGAGTCAAGCCCAAAACAATGTGGAGCAGTGGAAATGCTGGGGCTGGAGTTGGATAAATGCCCTGGGAGAGGGGCATGGAGCCGCAGTGCAGGGCCTGCAGGAGATGCCTGGGGGTTCCCAGCTCCTGCCCCGTGGTACCAAGCAGAGTCTGAGGATGTGGGGGCTCGGAGGGTTCCAGGGTCCACGCAGCAGCACAAGGGCACCTATTGGGATGTGGGAGCAGGGGCCCGGTGGCTATTCCCAGCCCCTGGGGCTGCCTGGGGGAGGTGAGGGGGCCTTTGGGGAGGTGCTCGGCTGAAACCCAGGCTGTGGGGGAAGGTAGATGTTTGGCTTCAGGGCTCAAGGGTCCCTAAAGTTGGGATCCCATTAGGGTGGGTGGGATAGCTGCAAGAGGCATTGACATTATGACAGCAACTGATTTCTGCCCTTATCAACAGCTCCAAGCAGCAGTGAGAAGCAGGAGCAGCTTTTAGATGCAGGCAGTAGGAAGCTGAGGAGCTGGAGCTGAGGCAGCAGAGCCGGAGGACACAGAAATGTGGTAGGGTTCGGGGTAAAACCCCTGTGCAGCTGGGATAGGGAATATGGAGCTGGGATGGGAATTGCATGGCTGGAGCTGAAATTGCTTCAAGGGCTCTGATAGAGAGTGTAGAGCAGTTACTGGGGGAGGGATGGTTAGGATGGGGCAGGAATATGGGCTCAAGAGCTGAACTGAAACCATACAGAGCTAAAGCAAAAGCAAAGATCCTGCCCTGAGAGCCAGAAGCAGTGTTACGTAGCACTGCTGGGAAGGTGTTGAGGAGGAAGTGAAACGGAAGAGATGGCAGTGAAATAAAGCTTGTGGGTGAAGAGCTGAAATCACTGGGGCTGGGAAAGGGGATTTGTAGGGCGGGTGCTGTAATCACTGCAGGGCTGTGAAAGGGGGCTGCACACTCCATAGGATCCGAAGGGCTGGCACAGGGACTGTGGGGTTCTTGCTGCCACATCCCTTTTATGCCTCTGACATGGATGCTGGGGCTGGGCTTGTGACTGAGACTGGATCAGGATGTTTGGTATATATATATTTTTTAATTGTGTAACCAGATGGATTAAGGAAATTGGACACCCGTAGCAGATTTCTGTTGGATCTGTGTCTGTGAGAATTGGGATGCGTGCTGGAGATGGAGAGACGCTGTTGGAGAGTGGCAACAGCGGCAGGTGTGAGCTGTGTGGATGTGGAGGGCTCACAGCAGCCCCAGGTGTGAGCTGTGAGGATGATGAGGAGGGGGCGGCTCCTTCGGCGGCTGATTTAGGGGGTTTTCCTCACATCTCTTTTGCACGGAGCTGCTGGAGGAGAGGAGTTTTTGGGGGGCTCCCGGGGCTGTCTCCTGGAAGGACGGTGAGCGCTTCGGACAGGGTCCGGGGAATCACCTGGATCCCCACCTGGATACGTGGAGCATTGCTCAAAGGAGGGGCCGAGGGACAAATCTTTGTGTCGAGAAGCAGCAGCCAAGGAGGTGAGCCGGTGCGCCTTTGTAGCGGGGATTTTTCCCCTTTCCCTTTGAGATTTTGTCATCCTGAGGTTGAATTGGAGGGGGCAGTCCTGTGGTCCCGCCTTTTAAGGGGTTTGGATTGAGGTAAGAAGCCCCCTTTTGCCATCATTTGAGGCAAGCCGCTTCTTTTCTTCTCTTCTAGGGGACGCAGTTGAAGGGGAGCCCACATTTCTTTTCCCTCGTTGGGGTGAGGTGAGCGCCGGAGCGTGGCGTCAGAGTCGGGGCTGCAGAGGAAGGGAGCTGCAGCCGTGGCAGCGCTGGCAGGGCGGGGGTCGGGCTGTGCCGCTGCATTCGGGGCGCTTCTTCTGCCCCCGGCCCGGCAGCGAAGGGTCCGGCGCGGAGCCCTGCCGGCAGTGCCGGGGCTGGCCGGGGCGGAAGGGGAGCTGGGCGCGGCTGGGCTGCCGCGGGCCCGCCGGAGCCGCGCCGGTGCGAGCCGTGCGGAGCCGAGCGGAGCTTTGGCCGGGCCGGCGGGCGGGGGAGGCGGCGCGGGCGGGGCCGGTGCCGGCCGGTGCCGCCGCTCCGTCCGCTCCGGGCGCGGGGCTCGGGCGCCGCCGGGGCCCCCCGGGCCCGGTGCCGGCCCCGCCGGGCCGGGGGCAGCGGGCGGGGGTCTGCCGGCGCGGCGCCGCCTCTGCCTGCCGGAGGAGCCGCTTTCCTGCCGGAGCCGCGCTGCGCCCGGGGCCGGGAGCGCGGCTCCGCATCTTCCAGCCTCCCTCGCTGCGCTGCTTTTGAGGCGCTCCTGAGGAATTTTTTGGGTCGTTTTCTTTTGTTCGTAGTTGGTGTATGAGAACGGTCACGGTGTACTTGTTGGTTGTTACGGTTCTTGGTTCACGTGCTGTGACAAGGGTTTTATTGGATTGAGTTTGTTGTTGGATTTTTTTTTTTTGTGCGATATGTTGGATGTTTGTTTTGTTTTGATTATTTTCATATTGTGAAAATATGATTGTAGTTATCTTCTTAAAGGATATGTTTTTTTAAGGTTTTACACTGATTTTTATGGGTCGTAGCATGAAGTACCGGGTTGGTTTTTAATTAGGTTGTGGTGGCTTTTATTAGCATGAGTATGTAGTGTTAGTTTTGGTGGGCTTGAGGTAGTGTGCTGTAGTGAATTAGTGAGGGTTTTTTTTTAATCTTGGTAATTGCATTTTTTAAATTTTCCAATAGAGGTTTTATTCATTTGGTTTGTTTAATTGTTGTGGACGTTTTATTGTTACCGGTAATTTGGGACTTATTGTTTGTGGTTACATTTCTCTTTTGGTGACGTGTTTATTTCTTGTTGTGACGCGGCAGGCACTCCCCTCGCCGCGGCACCCCGAGCGGTGCCGTGCTGGGCTGCGAGAGGGAAGAGAATGGGCGGCCGCTCCCCCTGTGAAGCTCTGCTGTGGTATTTGTATTTTGATGGTTTGAGGCATTATGGGTTTATTGAGTTAGGAATAATTTTTTGTTGTCGTTACTGTATTTATTTGGGTTTTTGTTTCAGTTTGATGTATTTGTTGGTTGCTTTTTATTAGTGTTTTTTTTTAGGAACTTGTGTATTTATACGGTGGATTTTTTTAGGTAGTTATTTATGTGGGTGCTTCTCTTTTTATTGTCTAGTGGTTTAGGTTTTTGTTAATCTCCTTTATTACTTTGATTTTTAAAGCTAACTTAGCAGAATACTGGTTACTCTTTGAGTTAGTGTAGAGGTACGGTTTTAATTTTTAGCAGCTTTCAGGGTCTGTTGTATGGTTTGAAGTTTAGTAAGTTGGTTGGACTTCTTTTTCTAGTGGGTTTTGTGATTTGTTTTGTGGGTTTCTCTAGGGCTGATTTTTATTTTTGTTTCATTTTTGTGATGTGTCTCACTGACAACTGTTAGTGAAAAGAGTGTAGTGTGGGGTTGTTTTTGCTGGTAGTTAGTTCTATGGTGGTGTATTTTTAGTCTCTGTTGTTTGTTTTTGGGTTTCTTTTGTTAAAGTTTTCATTTTGGGGTTAATTTTTAATTATTTTTAAGGTTTTAGGGCGATTGAGATTTTTTTATATGGATGTCCTGTATGATAACAGTTAATTTATTTGCTTTATGTGGCATTGATGGCAGGGTAGAGGACATTTTTGTATAGAATGTGTATTTTAATCATAGTACTAAAATAATACCATGGTAAGAGGGGCTGTGTTTTATTGTTTGTTTCTGAGGTGGTTTGGCATTTTCTTATAGGTTGGGGTTTTTTTTTGTTGGCTCGTGGAGCCATTCTGGCTGTTTTTGATGAAATTGGTGGGACTTTGATGCTTTTTGATTTTGCTTTTTTTTTTTTTTTTTTTTTTTTTTTTTGTGGTGTAATAGTCTTTTAGAAGAATTTGGATGATTTTAAAAGTATTTTTGTTATACTTTTCATCTAATGTTGCTGGATTATTACAGATGTTTTGGAGCTTTATTTTTTTAAGTTTCATTTGGATGAGTTTATGCTGGATGGTAGGACTGTGTTCTTATTTTTGGGGCAGTTGGTTGTAGGTGTATTGTATGTTTTTCAAGTGAAGGTAAATCGAGGTTTGTATTTGGTTGTTAGAGGAATAGAGAAAAATGTTTTGGTGATGTTAACAGTGGTGTGTTTTTTTGGGGTTTTTGATTTATAGTAAGTCTGGTACGGTAGTGTTTAATGGTGGAGTTCTTTAAGGTATGATAGTTTATAGTTAATTCTTATTGGTTTTAGATTTGTGTGTAAGTTAGAGGAGGTTATTGAAGGGTAAGCGGGTGTTTTAGATGAGTTTTAGTGTTTCAGTTGATAGAGCATTTTTTGGATGGGAGTTAGAGTATTTTGAGTTGTTTGGTGTCGCTGGTGATGTATTGTTGAGGTGGTAAGGAGTATTTGTTGGGTTTTTTTAAAGAAGGTTTATTGTAGATAGTTTTAGATAGTTGTGGTGGGTTGCTTGATTGTTTTATGTTTTTTAGCCTTTTTGTAGTTATTTGAAATATGTTAGAGTTTTTTGGGTTTATTGAAATACTTGATTTTGAGGAAGTTCCTATTTAGAATGTTTGAATTTTTTTGGCTTAAAATAAAAAATTTATATTCTAGTTATAGTGAGGATTATTTTTTTTTTCTTTTCTTACTGCTATATTTTGTGATATTTGTGTTAGGTAGTAGTAGGGATAGCTTTACTTTTATACGTTGAAACGAGGGTAGTGCATACTGGTGTTCATAAAGGTTTAATATTTTTATGGTTCTGATGTGTTAGGTTAACGAATTTATAACGTTTACAAGACTTTTTTTTGTTTTTATTTCAATACAGGCAGGATTTTCTTAGTTTTCAGGATTTGTTTGGCATAGATTTTAGAGGTGTAATTGAGGGGATAGGACAGGGTGTCTCTGTTAATCTATTTGGCAATTTGGATACTGGGTAAATAAAATTAATATTTTGGTAGAATTTTTGCATTTCATTAGTTTATTTATTTATGGATTTGTGTGCCTGCAGCTGTAGTGTCTCTGCTGCAACTCTCAGTATCCATTCATGTTTGTGTGTGTTAGGCAGTCCACTCGTGTACCAGCGAGTCCCCCCTGCAAGCGGCCGCAGAGCCGCTCCTTCGCTCTCCTGGGAATTCGGGGAGCGGCACACGGCTCTGCGACGAAGCCTTGATCTTTGTCACTTGGAGGTGGCACCAGGGAGCCTCAGGAGCGGCCGAGGAGTTGCTGTAAGTGGGGGAACTACTAGTGAGGGGGACCAGGGTCCACTCGAGTTTTGGGAACGCCACCTCACCTCGCCTGCTCTTCAGCCAGGCAGACCCTGCCAGGAGGGCGTGGGCGAAGCGTGCGGCCCGAGGAGCCCGGCGTTCTCAGGAGAATAATGGTGAGCAGCAGAATTGCTGGGTTGTGGCTGCTGTGCAGCTGAGATCGTGCAGTGATGTTTGGTGTTCTCGATTGTAGCTGAGCACGGGACCACAGCCCGGTGACCATAGGACATTCCCCGCAGGCGAAGCAGCCTCCATTGGCATGCGACGTGGATTCTCATCCCCAGATGCCAGAGAGATAAGTGGAGGGCTAAGGCCCACAGTGGGGGTGAAAGTGGGGTACTGGGAGGGCCTTTTGAATGAGCTTTGGGAGTGGGGATGTGCAAGAAGCATCTCCTAAGGCCATCTAAAGACAAAAAGTGTCTGTTTTGATCACAGTGCTGAGGTGCTCAGGGCAGAGCAGTTCTGGTGTGTGTCCTGTCACTTGTCTCTGGTGCACTGTGTGTTCTTTGGGTCTCTCGGTCCTTTCTTCTCCTCAAAAGCTCTCTCTCCCTGTCCTGTGTCACGGGTGTCTGCACGTATTTGTCCCACAGCTGCTCTGCCCTGCTGCATAGCCTGTAATAGCACAAGTCCTGGGGACTTGAAATTTGTTATGCAGGGTGTAGTTGGGCTCTAGATTGTATCAGGAGATTGCCTTAATATGTTTTGTGATGCTAATTTGTCCTGCAGCCATTTGACACTAGTCCTAACTTCCTTTCAACTTGCTGACAACTCCAATCAGTGGCAGAGAGCCCCAGTCTTGTGTGAGGATTTTCCCATGATCAGGTCAGTCATTGTTTGCATTTGCAGGGGCAGCCTAAATGGTGACTGTGTTACAGCAGTGTTCTTTGCCTTTATTTTTAGGAGGTCCAGACAGGTAGCAGCAGTCAAGGCCAAGTGTGCCAGGTGAGCAGTGGACAGAAACAGTTGGTTTTGCTCAGGTCTCAATTTTTGGTGCAATTCTAAGCATTCATTCTTGATTGTGTGCTTTAGGGAATCAACTCGGAGTGTGCATACCTCCGTTACTAACTGGCTGATGGACCAGGTTTCATGCACTTTGGATCTCGCTGGAAGCATTGCAGGACCCTGTGATGGAGCCTTCCAATCCTGCATTTCAAGGTCCCATCCTGGTAGCCCTGAGGAATGGCCAAGGTGTTGCAGTGAGTCGGGGAGGAATGAGATTCCACTGGTGTTTCAGCAATGCCATGTCACCTTGTCTGCCCTTAACCCAGGTGTCCCCTGCGATGACAGTGTCAGAATCCAAGCACGCCCAAAGCGTGAGGGCCAAGAACCCGGGCATTCTGAGGAGGATGGTGAGTAGCAGATTTACCAGGTTTTGGCCGATGTGCTGTTCAGATTGTGCACTGATGTTTAGTTTTCTTTCCCTTGGCAGACCAAGAGGTGACAGCTGGAACTTACCAGACAGGGAGACTGCGTTCTTCTGCACCCAACAGGGATTTGCATCCCCAGATATGTGCAAGATAAGTGGAGGGTTATGACCCACAGAGAGGCGTGATAAGCGAGGTGCCAGGTTGGGACTCCCCAGGAGGGGTTTTTCAGTCAGTTTGGAATTGGGGATGTCCAAGAAGTGTCTCCTTAGACCATCTAAAGGTGAAAAGTGTCTGTTTTGATCTTAGTGCTGAGGCATGCAGGGCAGAGCAGTTCTGATGTGTGTCCTGTCACATGTCTCTGGTGTCCTCTGTGTTGTTTGGGTCTCTCGGTCCTTGCAGATATTCTTCTCATCAAGAGCTCTCTCTCCCTGTCCTGTCCCCTGGTTTGTCACATCCTGTCCTGTGTCACGGGTGTCTGCACATATTTTTCCCACAGCTGCTCTGCCCTGCTGCACAGCCTGTAATAGCACAAGTCCTGGGGACTTGAAATTTGTAATTTGCAGGGTGTAGTTGGGCTCTAGATTGTATCAGGAGATTGACATAACATGTTTGGTGCTG
Source organism: Lonchura striata (assembly GCF_050655825.1). Taxonomy (NCBI): domain Eukaryota; kingdom Metazoa; phylum Chordata; class Aves; order Passeriformes; family Estrildidae; genus Lonchura; species Lonchura striata. The sequence goes on from NC_140703.1 coordinate 1,127,402, forward strand.
TTAAGTTGTCCTGCAGCCATTTGACACTAGTCCTAACTTCCTTTCAGATGCAGACAGTTCAGATCAGTGGCAGAGAGCCCCAGTCCTGGGTGAGGGTGTTGCCATGATCAGGTCAGTCATTGTTTGCACTTGCAGGAGCAGCCTAAATGGTGACCGTGTTACAGCAGTGTTCTTTGCCTTTATTTTTAGAAGGTCCAGGCAGATAGCAGCAGTCAAGGCCCATTGTGCTAGGTGAGCAGTGGACCAAAGCAGTTGTTTTTGCTCAGCTTTTAGTTTTTGGTGGAACTATAAGCATCCACTGTTGTTTGTGTGCTTTAGGGAATCCACTCAGAGTACTCATACCTCTGTCTCCACCTGGCTGATGGACCGGGTTTCATGCACGTGTGGTCTTGCCAGAAGCATTACAGGACCCTGTGACAGAGCCTTCCAATTCTGCATTTCAAGGTCCCCTCCTGGTAACCCACAGGAATGGGCAAGGAGTTGCGGTGAGGCAGGGAAGAGGAGCGAGGGTACACTTAAGTTGCAGCAATGCCATGTCACCTTGTCTGCCCTTAACCTAGGTGTGCCTTGAGATGACTGTGTCAGAATCCAAGCGTGCCTGAGGTGTGTGGCCCGATACTTCTTGGGAGACGGTGAGTAGCAGAATTGTCAGGTTCTGGCCCATGTGCTGTTAAGGTAGTGCACTGACATTTGGTTTTCTTTCTCTTGGCAGAGCAAGAGATAACAGCCTGGTGACAACTGGAACTTCCCAGACAGGCAGGAGGCCTCGTTCTGCACCTGATGGGGATTTGTATCCCCAGATATGTGCAAGATAAGTGGAGGGCTACCACCCACAGAGGGGATGGAAGAGAGGTGCCGGGTTGGGACTCCCCAGGAGGGGTTTTTGAGTCAGTTTTGGAGATGGGGATGTCCAAGAATTGTCTCCTAAGGCCACCTAAAGGGAAAGTGTCTGTTTTGATCAAAGTGCTGAGGTGTGCAGGGCAGAGAAGTTCTGGTGTGTGTCCTGTCACTTGTCTCTGGTGCACTCTGTGTTCTTTGGGTCTCTCGGTCCTTTCTTCTCCTCAAAAGCTCTCTCTCCCTGTCCTGTGTCACGGGTGTCTGCACGTATTTGTCCCACAACTGCTCTGCCCTGCTGCATAGCCTGTAATAGCACAAGTCCTGGGGACTTGAAATTTGTAATGCAGGGTGTAGTTGGGCTCTGGATTATATGGGGAGATTGACATAATATGTTTGGTGCTGTTAAGTTGTCCTGCAGCCTTTTGACACTAGTCCTAACTTCCTTTCAGGTGCTGACAACTCCAATCAGTGGCAGAGAGCCCCAGTCCTGGGTGAGGGTTTTCCCATGATCAGGTCAGTCATTGTTTGCATTTGCAGGGGCAGCCTAAATGGTGACTGTGTTACAGCAGTGTTCTTTGCCTTTATTTTTAGGAGCTCCAGGCAGTTAGCAGCAGTCAAGGCCAAGTGTGCCAGGTGAGCAGTGGACAAAAGCAGTTGTTCTTGCTCAGGTTTCAGGTTTTGGTGCAATTGTAAGCATCCATTGTTGTTTGTGTGCTTTAGGGAATCCACTCAGCGTATGCCAAGCCCTTGTCACCAACAGCTGATGGCCTGGATTTTCTGTGCTTGTGAGCTCTCGGGAAGTATTGCAGGACTCTGTGATGAAGCCTTGAAATTTTGTATTTCAAGATTGCATCAGGGTTGCCTTTGGCAATGGCTGAGAAGTTGTGGTGAGTCGCTGAGGTAGGGAGGGGGAGCCAAGGTCCACTTGTGTTTCAGCAATGCCGAGTCACTTTGTCTCTTCTTAACCCAGGCAGACCCTGCGATGACGGTGGCAGCCTCCGAGCCTGGCCAAAGTGTGTGACCCGAGCATTCTCTGGAGAACGGTGAGTAGCAGGATTGCTGGGTTTTGTCCATTGTGCAGCTAAGATCGTGCAGTGATGTTTGGTGTTCTCGATTGTAGCTGAGCACGGGACCACAGCCCGGTGACCATAGGACATTCCCCGCAGGCGAGGCAGCCTCCATTGGCACGCGACATGGATTCTCATCCCCGGATGCCAGAGAGATAAGTGGAGGGCTAAGGCCCACAGAGGGGGTGAAAGCGGGGTGATGGGAGGGCCTTTAGGATCAGCTTTGGGGGTGGGGATGTGCAAGAAGTGTCTCCTTAGGCCAGCTAAAGGGAAAGTGTCTGTTTTGATCACAGTGCTGAGGTGCTCAGGGCAGAGCAGTTCTGGTGTGTGTCCTGTCACTTGTCTCTGGTGCACTCTGTGTTCTTTGGGTCTCTCGGTCCTTTCTTCTCCTCAAAAGCTCTCTCTCCCTGTCCTGTGTCACGGGTGTCTGCACGTATTTGTCCCACAGCTGCTCTGCCCTGCTGCATAGCCTGTAATAGCACAAGTCCTGGGGACTTGAAATTTGTAATGCAGGGTGTAGTTGGGCTCTAGATTGTATCAGGAGATTGACGTAACATGTTTGGTGATGCTTAGTTGTCCTCCTTCTGCCAGGCCCTGAAGGACTCCCCCTTCCCCCCCAGATCTTCATTGGGAAATCCCCCTGAGCCCTGCGACCCCCCAAAACGATCCCCCAGGGATCCACCTTGAACTCTCTGGGACCCCCTGAATAGTCCCCAGGGATCCCTGAGAATCCCCAGTGGCCCCCAGGACACCCTGGGCCGCCTCCCCAGACCCTCTGGGGCCCCTCCCGGTGTGACAATTGAGAGACCCCCTCAAGCACTCCATGCCCCCCTTCCGGAATCCATCTGGGACCTCCAACCCCCAGAGTGGCACCCCTGGGACCCCCACATCCCTTCCCGCCCTCCCCGAGAACCCTCAGAGCCTTCCCATAGTGGCAATAAAGGCTCAAAGCAGTTACAGCACCACTTCTACTGTGTCCCGTACCTGCACTGGGAACACTGGGAGGGACACTGGGAAAATCAGGAGGGAAGCGGGAACATTGGGTAGCACACTGGGAGGGAACTGGGGCAGCTGGGAGGACTCGGGGACTCCTGGAAGCGATCTGCCATGGAAAAGGAGACAAAGGGAGCTGATGTCATCCCAGAGCCACAGGATATTCCATACTGAGACCCCGGGGCCACCCAGGACCACGGCAAGGGCAGCCAGGCCAAGAGCCGGGGGCAGCTTTGGTGTGGGAGGCATCTGGCATCCCATTCGGAATTTCAGGAGGCCCAGTGGTGGGCACAGGGCCATGAGCACAAACAGCGGTCCTTTTACCTGGGAAAGAAAACTCGCCAGTCCAGGTTCCTGATGTCAGTTTGTAGGGCTCCCTTGGGACTCTCAGGGCAGCACAAGTTTGAGGCGGGGACAGCTTTGGTCTGGGATACGTTCTTTGATATTTGGATTTTGTGAAGTCAGGGGCCAGCTGAGGGCCAGGGGCACCTGGGCACATACTCTGGCCCTTTTCCATGGGAAAGAAAACTCACCAGTCCTGGTTCCTGATGTCAATTTGCAAGTTGTACTTGGGATCTTCAAGGCAACTCCTCATCGACATGAGGGCAGCTTGGGTCCACAACACCTCCTTCTTCATTCAGATTTTCAGGGGGCGGCCCTTCTTTCGGGGCCCCTGGCTCTTGGACTCTGTTGCTGGCCCTATTCTCTGTGAAACACGGCTCACCCTCTACACTTCCTGATGTTGGTTTCGAGGAGGTGCTTGTCTCTTCCAGGGCAGGCAGAACTCTTGCTGGCAGCAGTTTTGCTCCAGGATTAATCCTGTGCCATTCAGAACGAAAAGATGTTGAAAGTCACTTGGGGCCACAGACCTCGTGACCTGACCTCTGCCCTTTTTCCCTGTAAAACCAACCTCACCCTCCCTGTGTGTTGATGTCTGTTCACTCAAGGCGTGCTGCTCTCCAAGGGCTGCGGGAGTTTCTGGTGTCGGCAGGTGTGGTCTGTGAGAAATCATTCGCTGTTTGCAATTTTGGAAGCGCAATTCCTGTTTGGCCAGGGGAAAGACTGTTAATTATCTTTGAAATGAAAATCTGGCACCCCATTGTTTAAGGGTCTGGCAAGGGGCTGTGTAGGGGAGGGAACACCCCACAGGACCTTTCTTCACCTCATCCCTCACTCCTAGGTGTAGCAGCTCCCTGCGTGAGCAGCTGCTTTCAGTGCAGCTACCTGGGCACACCTGCCAGGAGCTATGGTCGGAACATCCAGCAGGGACCAGGGAGCAGCCGGAGCATCCCTTGGAGAAAATGCCAAGGGAAGAGCCCTCTTGCCAAGGGGCAGCACCTGAGCAGGCCGGGCAGCATGTGGGGTTCCACGGGAGAGCTTTCAACTTTCCCCTTTTATTATGTCAGTCCTCCCCTAGAACCCCCAGACCTTCCACAGCACTCCCAGAAAAAAGAGGGGTTATGGAGAGAAAAGGGGTTTCAAGTATGGGAAAAAGCTTCCTTTTCCGTCATTTCTTGCGTTCAAATAATGAGGAAACGCACTTCCCCTGCAATTTTAATGGTCTCATTTGAAAGAGTCCCTGCCTTTTCTATGCTGTTAGGGGTGCTAATTGACAGGGAATCCCCATATTCCATTTTTTTCCAGTTTAAATAGAGGGGGAAAACCTTGACAGTGTCGTTTATGGGTTTGAATTAAGAGTAACCATTTTTGTTGTCCTAAGGCTTAAATTGAGGGGGAAGCCCAGCTATCTCTCTTTCTTAAGGGTTTGGATTGAGGGGAAAATCCCTCTGTCTTCATCACTGGAGAGATTTAAAGTGAGGAAAGCCTCTCTTTTCCCCATTTCCTCATTTTAAGGGATTCACTTGAAGGAGGCTCTTTTAAAATGATTTTTCAGCATTTAAAACTACCTTTCAGGGCACTTCTTTCTGTGCCCTAGGACTAAGTACCTCAGAGAAAGGCAAGCCTAGCACATACTTAACCTTTATGCTGCCCAGGAGCCTATTATTTTTCTTATTTATAATGTAGTTAGTCCTAATTAGTAGCCCCAAGAAGAAGACTTAGACTGTTCATATAATTAGTATTTTTCTCCACCCTTAGTCTCATGTTGAGCACTACTTAGTAGTCACTGAGGAATAATTATGTAAGTTAACAGCAAATTACCCAACTTATCTAGATATGCTGCCTAAAAACAAAGTTTTATTTCTTACCAGTTTTTTTGCCCTTTCGCTCCAAGTAGTTGTAGAAAAAAGAGCTGTCATTTCCCTGAAGAGTTTCCTTCTATATCCAGCCCTTTATTCCCCTTGAATTCAAGCCAGAGGAGCCGAACAGCTGCAGCTGCTCTGAGGGCTTTTCTACTCGGTGGGGTTTGCCCCTTCCCTTTTCCTGGGTGCCATGGGAATGAGCGGCGGGCCCAATCAGGGTATATTAACCCCAGCCTTTGCCAAGGGGCTTCATTCCCTCAGCCATTTCACACTAGTCCTAACTTCCTTTCAGATGCAGACAGTTCAAATCTGTGGCAGAGAGCCCCAGTCCTGGGTGAGGGTGCTGCCATGATCAGGTCAGTCATTGTTTGCATTTGCAGGGGAAGCCTAAAGGGTGACCGTGTTAGAGCAGTGTTCTTTGCCTTTATTTTTAGGAGGTCCAGGCAGATAGCAGCAGTCAAGGCCCTGTGTGCCAGGTGAGCAGTGGACAGAAGGAGTTGTTCTTGCTCAGGTTTCAGGTTTTGGTGCAATTCTAAGCATCCACTCTTGGTTACTTTGTTTTATTTTAGGCAGTCATCTTGCAAGATGTCTCTGGTCCGGATGTCTGGATGTCCAAGGCCAGGTGGGTGCAAGCGTAAGGTCTGGGTGGGTGTGCTTTTCAGGTCAGGGGGATGTTGTTTTCACAGTATCTCAGTGTGGGTTGTTTTGCTTTGTTTTTTTGCAGGTGCTGTCGCTGCCCTAGCTGTGTGAAGGAACAGAGGCGAGCGGGTGAGTTGGCATTTTGGCACAGTGACTCACAGGTGACCCTTATGCAGCAGCATGCTAAGTGTGTACCTTTTTGTTTTTCAGGTATCCTCCAGGCAGCTTGTGGAGTCAAATTAAGACTTCAGGTGAGCCGGGGCAGCGGTGTGTCGGAGTTTCGGGGATTCCTCTTTTTGTGGGCACTAGTTGCATTTTCTGTTTTGTCTTAGGTACCCTGAGGAGGAGCGTAGCTGAAGTTTGGAAACGGCAGCACCGAAGCTGATGCAGAGAACGTCTCGCCGTCCACATCCAACTGACACTGGATTCCATCCGGTTGTCTTGCAAAAGCCAAGTGCTGGGGCCAGTAGGTGGGAGATGGGGGGAAAACCTTTACTATCACAGGGGGCTATTTGATGTTAGCTTGGAGAATAGGCCCATAGTGGGACGGGCCCCTCGGGAGCAAAGGGAGAGGGTTTCTCCTCAGCCCCCCCAGAGTCTTCGCTGGGCAGGGCAGTTCCGATCCCTCTCTGGTTCTCGTGACGTTCGCATCGGCGGCCTTCTTTGACTCTTGACGTTGTCGTGGATCTTTTCACCATAGGAGCCCGCCTTCATGTCTGGAGCTATAGCTACAGTCACCCTGTAGTCATTTCTTCCTTCTCTAGGCCTACTGAGCTTCTTAGGCTTCCTCTTAAGTGCTTTGGCACTAACATCTTGAAAGGAGTTGCATGTCATCATCAAGTGCTACTGCCCTAGGGCTTTCTTTTCTTTGGCATCATCAGCCCATGGCTCATCTTGGGCTAGGAATCTTGGGTCCATAAGGTGAAATTGCCAGGCAGTTTCCACTTGTGTCCGTGTCACGTTGTCTGTGTCCGTGTCACGTTGTCTGTGTCATAGGCCTTTGTTACATCTCCATGCTTTAGCAACATCATTTTGTGCCGTATTGGCCATATTTTGCTCACGTACCTTCCCGGATATCAATTATTCTGGCATTTTTACATATTTACTTTTTGGGTCCGGACGATGTACACGAGATGTTCTCATCCGTCTTCATTCTCAGTTTTGGTAGCCCTTCTCATGGATTTCCGTACGGAGCTTATTAGCCCCTCATCACCTGACCACAGTAGTTCCGTAGCATCTGCCTTCTCAAAGGATATAGGGCTCAAAAATTAGTCTTCTGGAGAATTATATCAAGTCCTCACTTATCTTGTATCTCTGTCAGCTTACGTTGTATGCACTTATGATGCACCTACCTGTGTCTGCTTCTATTGTATGTGCGTATGTTGCGCCTACCTATGTTAGCTTATATTGTTTGTGCTTACACTGTACGTACCTACGTTGGCTTATGTTGTTTGTGCTTATACTGTACGTACCTACGTTGCCTTATGTTGTTTGTGCTTATACTGTATGTACCTACGTTGCCTTATGTTGTATGCACCTCTGTTGTGGCAATTATGATCGGAGCTGCCTTGCCCGGGCAAGTAGTCACGCTCAGGTAGAGCAGTTATAAAGCTTTGCCGTTCATCTGTTCTCTATGGGGTTTGGGGTACAACACTGATGGGCCCAGAGTTGGTATAGCTCCTAGCTCTCAGATAGTCAGTCACTGACCGCCTCCCCTTGTCTCGTAGGTCCCCGGGTCCCTACAGAATTTCCTGGAATCTACCATTTGACATGGAGGTCCTGCGGTCAGAAGAAGCGTTTAAGCATATTCTTCAGTGCAGCGTTTCACGTAAGGGTGGCAGCCAGCGTGTCAGCAGAAGAATGTGTGAGAGTGTGACTGTCTGTGTCTGTCTGTGAGAGTTTGTGTGTGCTTGTGTCTGCAGCTGTGTGTGTGTGTGGAGCAGATACAACCTTGTGTGTATGGCCTTTGCCTTTCAGGGGGGGTTTTCATCAGGCAGGAGGATTTTTTGGGAGTCTCCGGAGCGAGTTGCCGTGAATGTGAGTTTGTGCGTAACGCGAAGGGGGCGTGCACGTCGGCGGAGCGTTTTGCGCCGTTTTTGTTCCGGGTGCGTCATAACAATAAAAGCGTTGTGGACTTTTCTGAAATGGAGACACGGTTATATTGTGTCAATATGTATTTGGCTTGTAGTACATTATATTGTTCTGTCTTTGCAGTTGTTCCTGTCTTTTGATGTATTTTGCTGTATGTAAATTGGACTTGTACTTGTGTGCCTAGGTATGATGTATTCTTTGTTGTATTTGTCTCTGTACTTGCATTTGTATGCATTGTTTCCCTGTGTATTGCTGAAGTTTAAGGGAATAAAGATTAATCAGCCCTAATAATGATGCCTCTTACCCTCTGCCCTGCCCACCATTCATCTCCTGTCTTTCTTTGGTGTGGTTGAGTCCTATCATTTTCACCCTTTTTCTCCCTTTGCCTCTTACTTTCCTCCTTAGTATATTACTCACTTTATCCTTCCATGTGTAACTCTTTGTCTCTGGCTGTGTTTTCCTTTGTTTCCATTTCTAACACATCTCTATGTTTCTCTAACCCTATTTCCTTCTCACCCTATTTTCTTCCATTCCTCTACATGTATTTCCCCATGTCTCTATGTCTGTCTCTTTCAATCTAGGTTTCACTATGTTTTCTTCTTTTTTTTTTCTTTGTCAGCCTTTGTCTTTCTAACACTTGCTATCATTGTCTTTGTCTCTGACCCTTTTTCCTTTTCTGTCCAACTTTAACTTTTTTGTCTAACTCTCTATTTCTTTCTCTCTTGAACCCTACCTTGTGTTCAGTCTCTCCATTTGTTTTCCTGTAGGTTTTCAGCTCTATTTCTTCTTTTTCTTGTCTCTCTATTTGCTTTTCTCTTTCATTTCAAGTGCTTCCTTTTCTGTTTGTCTTTCACTCTTTTTCTCTTTACCCCACCTTTCTTTCCTCTTTCTCTGCCTTTCTCTTTCTAATCTGACTTTTTTGGTTTTTCTTTTTATCTCTGACTCTTATTTTTCTTGCTCTGTTTTCTTCTTACTCTCTCCTCTTCATTTTTTTTTTCTCACTCTCTCCTCTTTCTTCTCACTCTCTCCTCTTTCTTCTCACTCTCTCCTCTTTCTTCTTCTTCTTCCTCCCTTCTCTTTTTCTTCCTCTTACTCTCTCCTCCTCTCTCCTCTTCTTCTTCCTCTTAGGCTAAATACTTGTATCAGACATTTTAAACAGGTCTTTTATACAGAAGTGAATACATTAAAAGAGAAAGGAAAAGAAAATAACTGGTAATATATTTCAAAAGTCAAACCAGTATTTAATTTCTGCATCAAGTATTGCAATCAAAGACACCTAAAAGATTCACCTTTCCATAAAATCAAGGTTTTAGTTAGTGAGATGGTGGTTTACTTATTTAGGTGGTTGTTTTTTGTCCTTCTAACAGCTTGTATTTTTAACTGTTCAGTCCATCAGCAGACAGACACCCTGTCCATCTTAACATAGGCTAAGATGGCCATAAAAATAGTGCAGGTGATGACATTGGTTAGCAACCTTTTCTTCTTCATCATCATCATCTCACATTAACAAAGAGAGACGAAAGGCACAAGGAATTCAAATTATTAGCTTTGAGAACTGAAATAAAAATCTTCTTTCCACAATTAGCCTACATATAGTGGCATTAGAAATACCACTTTAAGTTCTGAAAGTACTGGAAGGAATTTATACCCAAAGGATCCTAATTCTTTGGTAAGTCAAAGCTGCCATTTGTACCTGTGAACAGTATCACTTGGAGAAAATGCAACACTTAGGAAGAGTTTTAATTGTTTTTTTCATTACTTGACTCTGTCATTTTTTTCTGAAGTTTTTACAGCTTCTTGCATTCAAATGAAGGAAGATTAAGGCTGGATGGTTAAGGTTGTAATGCAGCATTTCAAAGTAATATTAGTGAAGATGTACTAGAAACTGCATTGCTTAGAAACCTATTATTTCAATAATCCTTTCTCAGAACTTCACAAAGGTCCTTTTATTGTGTCTCTGATAAATAAAATGTGATTTCTATTTAGAAAGAATTAAGGTAGTGAAGACTAACTAGAGAAGAACATGCAACCTTATAGATACTGAGGCAAAAAATAAAGCAAAATGGTTAGTTGCTGGTTCCAACTGGTATTTTTAAGTCTGTACGGCTAAGCATCTCTATCTTATATTTGTGATCTTTCTGCAATTTTGTATTTATGGGGTTTATGCCTGTTCAGAGTAATTAGTGTTGTTTACATTAGAACAAATACTGAAATACAAAAAATGAAAAGTTATTGGCAAATGGGATACAGAGTAGCAAATCTGGAAATTAGACGCTGCTGATATTTATCTGTAATGAAATTTGGCATAGGACCAGCAATAGCCAGAAGTAGGTAGAATATCCTGTGATACAGCATCTGAAATTCATCAAAACCCCCCTCCAAATTACCTTCAGTATTGTAAAAGTTTCCATTCTTTTTATTATTTGTACTTTATTAGAGGCATCTTGTCAGTACTACTTTTTCTTAGCCTTATCCGGAGATGCTTTCTTATGTCTGACTCCTGAAAGCCTCTGTGCAGAACCAGAGTTCTGCAGAGCTTTTTCCCCTGTATTCCTTCCCTTTTCTGTCTTCCCAAAAGCTTTTGGGATTTTGGCTTTTACACCATAATTTACTTAATTGCCTTTTCGTGTCAGATAATTCTTATGCATATAACATCTCATTTTTAACTACCTGCTTGGTATTGCTACAACATCAAAGAATTTATAAAATTATTCTTTGTTCTCTTATTAGATTTTTTGCTTTGTCCTTACAGAATCTTCTCTGATAAATAGAAGTGGTAGTGCTTTTTATTTACCGCCTTAATTTCCTGCAGTAAAAAAAACACTCTATGTTCATTAATCATTCAACGACAAAGGATATTCTGTATTGGAGCCAAAATTGTATACATTTCTAAGCAACTACAGCATTTTGCTTTATTTTCTTAAATCTGTTTCAGAGCTTTGATCAAATTGCACTCTCCAATTGTTTTCCAAAGGGTGTAATAAGAGGAAAAAAAATAACCATTTTTATAACGAAATTTCAAGCAAATAAAATCCTTAAAGGAAATTTGATTCTGTAAATGAGGACTAGGAAGAGGAAGGTCATAAGAAGTTACATCATCGGAGTTTAACCATCCCCTTAGCACACTGATCTAAAACAGGAAAAGCGTATGAAAAACTGCAGAGGTGTCTTCTGAGAAGGTATATGCACATTTCACATACTTCTTGTTCTGTATCTTTCTTCTAAACAGTGATTAAAGCAGCTCCCAGTACAGATCTGTAACAAATTCATGAGCAAATCTGATAAAACGTGTCTTTGAGTAAACTGTGAACCTAACCTGACAACTAAGATAAATAGTTTGTCAGTTGATCTAACCACACCATTCTTTTCTCCTGTATCTGGTTTCTTTTCTTCAGAATTAACCCAGTACTTTCTCCCCCATCGTGCTTTACAAACAACCTCCCTATCTGCTTTTTGTGCCCTATGAAGCCAAGAGGAGCAGTGATGCACAGGAACACTGAAACTCCAATGTCTGGTCAACTAAATCTGGATGATGCTCTTTAGGAGCAGCAGAATGATTTTTCTAACTGCAAAAACTGTTATAATACCACTTATTTAAACTTGATTTCCTGTTCACTTGTGAATTGATTATTTGACCTTAAATTGTTATGTTTTTTTTGACCATAAAGCCAGTTCTGATTTGCTGAGTTGATGCAGTAGAAAATACTTATATTTACATTGTTCAGCTGTTCGCAGGTAAAGTTGCATGATTCAATAGCCACTGGACATGCTGAGTTCTGACTGGCGTGTTAAAATTTTTCTAATATGTGGGAACTCAAAATGTCTCTCAGACATTTTTAGAGGTTCCAGGCCTTGGTCAGAGGCATTCTAGACCCTGGCAGACAGCTGAAAAACAGCTGTGATTTTGAGTTTGAGCCATGGAATGAATTGCCAACTTTGGAGGTGGAACAAGCAATCACAAAAGGTTAGATAGTATAGTAAAAGTAGTTACAAAGTAGAGGGGAAATTTTTTTAGTATTGTACAGGGGGGTTTTCACTTTGTAGGTGGGGGTCAGAAGTTCTAAGATGGAGGAAAGTGGGCTGATCCTGTTCTTCCTCCTTCTTTTTCCTTACCTCCATGTTCTTGGTGATGTTGGCACTGACAGATCGGTTTAGAGTAGAAAAACACTTGGCAACTAGGTAGTAGGTATTGGGGAATAATTGTAAACATGTTATACGTAATATATCTTATAAAAGATAGCAGCAGCCCTGGGCGGAGAGGGAGACGAAGAAGGCAGCAGATCGAGAGGATGTCAGGGGGTGTGTGTGCCTCTACCCAGGCCGCTGATCAAACAGCCGCAGTCCAAGAACATAATCTGTTAGATAACTAGCGATAAACTGCCTTGAGACCGAACAGCTAAAGCCTGCGGAGTTTTTCTTTGGAAGCACGGGTGGGAGGAGGAATTTCACCACCACATGAGACCCCAGAGCAAGGCCGGGGTTCTCACAGTAATAAAGATGCACCCTTTGTTTATCCACCTTTGTCATTTATACATCCAGCTGTGAAGCTCTCCAGCTTTGCAGTGCTGTTTACTAGGACAATTGAATACCATAACTTCCCAAATTTTGTGTACGTGACCAATCAATATGCAGATTTTATAGCCATAATTTCACACACAGATAATTTGTTAATCGGGCTGCACGCTAAGCTGAGGAAAGCAACACAGCAAATAGTTTTTGCTTTTTTGATAGTTTCTGCCATGTTGAGCTCCCATTCTGTCCATTGGTAATGATTGTACCTCTCATGGGAGGAAATCTGACGGACAAACATACAAAACAATCCACTATTTGGCATAGAGGGAACTAACAACAATAACAGAAGTTTAATATTTTGCTTTCTTTGTCACCTAAGGGTGTGAAAGGTATTCTAGTTCATTGAGTTTATATTCTGCCGCTGATCTTTAGCTGAGGGACACAAAGATATATGTGTTATGCGTGTTTGCATATTTATGTGTTTATATATGCATGTAGATATAGACATATAAAAACACATAAATACACACAGGTGGGGGTGTATGTATATGTATGTATTTATATATATATATATGCCTGAGGTCATATGTGTGTGGGATTCAGTTTGTGTTCTGTTAAACCCAGCCCTCTGTGTGTGTGTGTTTGCACCTCGTCCACAGGAGCTGGTTACAGTGCTGGCTATTGAACTGTTGTTGTTTTCAAGCTGTAATTTATTTGGTAATGATATACAATGTTTCACAGTGATAAGGAGTCAATAATGAATATGTTATGCTTTAACATCATAAAGACATCCTTAGGAAAAAGTCCCTGTCTTTCTCCAACAGTGATCCATATGGTGTGCTACTAAAAGGAGAAGATCTCTGAGTGAACAAATGTGAAATAATACAGACTTAATCTTTATTGCTCTTTTCCTATCAAGATAGCCTTTGTTGTCTGGCCTATGAAGACACTGCAAGACTACTCACTCATACAGCATTGTTTTATTGTTCACTTTTATTTTCTCTAAAGCAGACCGGGGTTGTTTTTTTCTTTTTCCTTTGCATATGTCTTAAGAAGTTGACCTTTAGCTTTACTAATGCAATTAATAGTTTTTGCTTCCTATCTCCTATAAATGATGTTGGTGAAATAGGTCACCTGATTTCATGTTCTAGTAGGTACAGTCAGAGAAAATTCTGGATATGTAAATTATCATATTTAATTAGCATTATTTCTATCCTCTTTATTACACATTTTGCAATACTATTGATTGTTGGACCTAGAGTATCTTTTGTCCTCAAGCCACACACCTAGAAGTCACCTAAATCTTCATTTTTTCTGAGGATAATTCAGCTTGGAATAATTTTTTTAAATCTAGATTAAGAGTAAATAATTTAAATGGAAGTTTTGACAGGACCACACGTATAAGGTTTTGAAGTATTTCAAGACTACGAAAAATTGCTACCCTGTCATCTGACTTTTTAGTCTTTATCTAAGACATAAACCACATGTTTGTTTGATGTTTGATTTTTTGTCCTAAAAGGAGTAGGTGCTTTATCAATAGACTTTATTTTAATCAATACTGCCTCGATTATTCCCTACATGAATCCAATTTTTATTTCTACTGTCTAGAGTGGGAAAATATGAGAAAGAGTTCCCCACATCAAATCCATCTGCATCATCTCAGAGGCTGCCTTCAGTAGCTTAAACATGACTAAACCCCTCCCACTGTTACACTGGAAAGAGTCTTGATGACTCAAAACTTTAAAAAAACCTTGTCGTTTTCACTCCATTTAAATGTGTCACTTTTAATAGCAAAACAAGTAGAGAAATTCCAATGTGAACTCATTTTAGAGCAATGACCAAGTATTATGAATATTTGACTGTATTTAATCTTTCAGCTCCTTTTCTTATTGCATCCTTAACCCTACTCCTGAAGGGACTTGGATTTAAATACAGTAGAATTTCCAGTGTTGAGCAAATCTCTGGTTTCATACCTGAAGATCTCCTTAGTTCAAAAATCCACTTTGTAATTAATTTTATTTATGCTGTGCAACTCTGCTTTCCCAGATATTAAAAAGCATATTGGCAAAGAATATGACATTATTTCTTGAATAAAATGACAGGAAGTAATGCAGCAAGATTTTCTGCCTTGAGAGTCACCTGACTTCTCCATTCAGTGACTTTATATTCCTATTCAGGGATTATTATACCTAAGAATCCAGAGTATAGCCAAGAGAATAGTAATAGAGAAGTTCTAACTGTAATGCTGATTTTCTACTGTTTGTTACTATTTCCTCACCCATAAAAGGCACTTGTAATTAATTTTCTGTTCCCTAGGACCACCTGTAGAAGTAAACTTCACTATTGGTGATGAGATTTAAACACGAAGAAAAAAAGCTGGGTAAGTATGAAGTTGTTAAACTCGCTGTCACGAGACTGTATTGTTGAAGACTGTTACAGGGATGATGGGAGTCTGGGATAAGTTTAGCTATGAAAACTTAGTTCCATTTCATCAAGGAGGCTTAAAAGAAGACCCAAATTGGGTTGTATTTTTTTGCTGTTGTTGTTGGGTTTTTTTTGTTTTTTTTTTTTTTTAAACTGAATATTTTTGGAAAAAATATGAAGTAGTTATCTCTGACATTTCTATTGACAGGTGGCCAAGACATGTCTGGGGAATCGTAATGATTCAACATCTCGTTTGGAAGCAGCAGAAACAGAGACAAGCTTTCAGGTATTCTCTTCCAGAGTAATTTTTGGGGTTTTACTAAAAGGTCTCATGAGATTCAGTTACTTAAAGTAGACTTACACATTCTTCACCAAGTTCTGTCTCAAAAGAGAAGACTACTTAATTCAGACTTTGACTGTGTCTGATTGTAATTGATCTGTTCAAAATTATTTCTGGCTGGTAACAATTTGCAAACTATTAAATATTTGGAAAGCTGGTAGTCAAATTACTTAATTTGACAGTGTCATGTGTATAGCCCTGGAAGCAGGAGTAAGGAGAGTTTTCCAAAATAATTAAATATTAAATACCTATGTGGTTGTTTATATATATATATATAATATGCAGTGATATGAAGCTGTATGTAGCATCAGACTTGTATGGTTTTGCACTTAGAGATCAGGATCCTTTTCTAGGGACAATTCCAATTTTAACAGACTTTTTTATTTCTGTTTATGTATATATGTATTCTATACACCATATTTTTACCTTTACAGAAGTTTCGCAGCCATGGACTAAACCTGAAGATGAAAAATCACCTGAAGAAAAAGAGAAAAAATACAAAGAATCAGTTAGTACACCAGAATAAAAACTCTAAATGCTACTAACCTACATTGAAAAATGCCAATCACTTCCATTTTCATGTTCTGCTAGCACAAAGGCACGAAATGTCCCAGGTTTCTAAAGCATGCATTTTTCACTATTTTATGAATGTCTGTAAATTAGTCTATAACAGACCAGTTAGTACCTTCCAGCAATAATCCAAAATTGATGTTTGAAGAAGTGCTTTGTAATGCAGTCCAGTTTTTGAACTCTTGTTCTACCTTATCAGTAATTGTATACTATAAATTACCCATTTCGTAAACAACAGTCATTCTCAAGTATATTTCTCACTGTTTTATTTCATGTAATTTTGTGGCAGATTAGTTCTAATATTAAGAGGCAGTCAATGTGGAGGGGGGAAGATATCTGTGTAACCATATTTGAAGTACAATCCTTAAGTGCAACTGCAAAAAGACAACTGTGTGTGTGGGGGGTCCATGTATGCTTACCTTTTAGTAATTCCATCTCAAATCTAATTACTTACACAATAAAATATGCTTATTTTCTTCTTTCTTTCCTCAGTGCTATCTTAACTAGTTCATTTTTGAACACTGAAAAGCTGACAGAATTGGATTTTAAGGGATGGAGATGGAGAGAATCATTACTTTAAGGATTCAAGCAAAAAAAATGTGCAGGTGGTACTGAGTTACAGTGTCATAGCTTGGATGGCAGCCGTGGGAAGTCGGTTTCATCCCTTGTGTTTGTGCTGATCTCGACGGGATGGAATACACTTCCAAGGGGAAAGCCCTGTTTGGTCCACTACAGTTGGCCTTTGATCCCTCCATCGGGGAGGACTGATTGGAATCAGCTCTGTCACTCATGGATTCTTTCCGTTTCTCCTTAGTCACACTATGACAAGAAAGCAGAAAAGAAAGGGAGAAGAGAGAATGTTTTTCTTTTTTGGGTGCATGTCATTATTGGTCTAATTTAAGAATTCATATGCCATATCTTTTTGAGATGCAAATCTTTCAGGAATGGTTGGAATAGTAAACTGCCTGATGCAATGCTATCTATCCCTAGCAAGAATTGTCTTAAGCATTTGTAACTTGTAAACTTCCACCTTGGTCTTAATGCACACCTCAGCACATTTTCAACTAGATTTGAAGTAGTTATAATAATTTACTTTGTCTTGCTTTGTATCAGTTTAAAAGCAAATAGACAAATCTTTAACTTAGTGATGCTCTGTCTTCAGTTTTAGCATTTAAGACTTTACCTCTCCTTCAACAGTCTCCTTCAATACCTCCTTGTCCTTGCTGGTGTGAAAAATGCATATTTTATGATTGGCTTTTCGCAAAGGCTATAATGAATATTCTATGTGTAATGTTAGAACGTTATGCTGTGTTAATTCACTTAAGTAGTGTGTTAAATACAGTTTTAGGTTCTAACCTAATGTTAAAATAGAGACTATGTATGTGGGGAAGTTTTTTTTTAGGAATGAGATACTTACTTCAAAGAACACCTAAATCTTCCAAAGCAGAGGAATTTATGGCTTTTATCAGAAGAAGTTAATTTCTTCAGGCCTTACTCAGACTCAAAGATGCCAGGGGATTAAAGGAAACAATTAACATACAACAAACAGAGTTTCTTGTTTAAAATAGAATGCATTCGTAACCATAAAAGATATATAAATATGCAACAAGTATATTAGTTTAAGGGTGATTCCTTTATTCACAAGTCATGCTTTTCGTAACTTAATGTCCGAGAACATCCGGACGTCCGTAATTCTTTACTTTTTTTATTGTCTTGTAATTGTCCTAACTCTAAACTTTAGTACTCTAGTGATATTATTATTTTTATAACCATTTTATTATTATTAAACTTTTAAACTTTTAAAAACCAAGTGATTAGCGTTTTTCACACTGGTATGAGTAATCTTTCACCCTGACATTTTGTATGTGCTCCTCTACTCAAAGATAGATAGTTGCAGTTTCTCTGCCTTTTTTAAAACTAAAAAACCTCATGAGCTGACCAAATGATGACAAAGTACGGCTTAAGACTATCCATGTTAAGAGCCAAAAGACACGAAATCGTGGCTATGAAATTAATCAGGTAAGAGATATGTGGCTCTTTGCATTTGATCCTAAATCTTGCTGAAGACAGTCTGCTTTCTTTCAAAATTTTCAGTGGGCAAGACACTTGTGGTTTTGTCATATCTACAGCTGGCATTAATTTCTAGTGATGCTAAAAGCAGCATTTCTTTGCATGTGACAGACCTTAACTGAGAAGGTCACTGGAACTCTGTTTCAGTCACCTGTCAAGAAAGGATCTGCACTGCGCAGTGGTTGAAGCCCTCCAGCAGGACGAAAGCCAACGAGCACAATGCTTCCTGTAGCTTTAGAAAGAAGCCTTTGTCAGCAGGATCCCCTTCATCAGGCAGCCTGGAGTAGATACTATCCACAGGGCTCCTTGGCTGCCTTGGTCACGGGTTCTTGCCTACAGGCTTTGGACTTGCTCGTGGCTGTTCTTCAAACACGGCTCCTCACGTGGAATCCACTTCTTGGTGCAGAGGGCAATCCCTCCATCTCCCCTTCCTCCCCTGTATCTTCTGACCAGGCTGGAGCTCTCAGTAGTGACACTGCAGTCATGGGATTCAGCCCACCACATCCCAGAGATGCAAAAGGCCGTAACTTTCCTGCAGCACAGCGGCTTCCAGCTCCTCCTGTTTCTTGCCCGTGCTGCAGGTGTTGATGGAAGGCGCCTCAGCCTGCCTGTCAGCCGTGTCACCTTCCCAGAGGAACACCCCTTTTCTTCCTTTCTCACAATTTTCTGGTGTTTTCCCGCCAGCTTTTATTCCCTTGGCTTTCCTGACAAAGCCAACCCTAGACTTGCCTTGGCCTCTTACCACTCCCTGGCACTTCACTGCCTTGCATGCCCATCTCCCGCCTTGGATAAATGAGGTTTTTGTTTTAAATTGGTAACTATTTTTATATTAAGAGTTAATAATGTAAGGGCTTTTTAATTATATGGATTATTTGTAATGTTTTTTATTGGTATATTAAGTAAGTAGGTAAAAAATGGATTTTTTTGAGAAGTGCTAGATAAATACAAAGTATTTAAACTTGAAACTTTAGTGAAAGTTACTTAAATGTTTGTTTTAGGTTGGTTAATTGGTAAAGTGATATAATTAAAAGTAAATAAAGTAAATAGAGTAGAAGTATAATATTTGATAGAATTTTATACTTTGAAAGTTATTAAATAAGATTTTTATAATATTGATTTTTATATTTATAAAGAAACCTAAAGTTTATGTATTTTGGTGGGTGCAGTACAAGACGTCAGGTGTAAGTTGCAATTCTTGCATAATCTACATTTGTATTTACATAGTGTAATTTATCTGTGTATTTACATTGGTGTTTTGTGGAGTGGTGAGTGTGTTTTTTGTGTGATCTGGTTTTATGTTCCTTATTGAAATTTACTTGGGTTTTTGTACTTGTTGAGATATAAGTAAACTTTATGTTTTGATATAAGAAATAAGTATTGTTAAGTTTTGTTTTATAAAATTGTATAGATTTGCAAGATAATGGTATAAGTTGTTATAATTTTTCAGTTATAAGCATGAAGAAATATAAGAATAAAATAATGTATGTAGTAAAGAAGAAATTGATAATAATTAGGAATTACTTAGATAATATCTATAATTAGTAACATAGGTGAAATTATATCATTAGTAAGTATTAAAAGATGGTACATTATTTTAGAGTTTTTAACAATTGATAAATGTTAAATTAGTAGTAAGTTAAATAATTATGTGTGGATAATGATTTTTTAAGTTTAAAATAATAAGTTTATTTGTTATATTGATAAAGTTAAATTGTTAAGTTAAAATTATTTGAATTTTATTTTTGACGCAGAAAATATTTGGGTTTCCTGTTAATTATTTTATTTAGGTAGATATAGGGTTAGGTTATAGTTTAAATTTTAATTGGTGTATGTTACTTAATATATTTTTATATAATGTTTTTAAAAATAGTAGTTAAGAGTAAAAATGTTAGGATTAAAGATGAATCACATTATTTAATAATTGGATTTTTTAGAAGTGTTTTTAGAATATATTTGAATATAGTAAACTTTTTTTTAAAGATTTGAAAGTGGTTATGGACAGGATTGTGAGTTTGGATTTGGATATTGAGAGTGTGAAGGTGGAGGAAATGTATGAGAGAGCGATTACTTAGTGTGAAACTTAGAAAAAGAAATTAATGTTGTAGTTGAGTTTTATATTGAAGTGATTTTGTAATAATAACTGAGGAAAGTGATCAGATTAACAGTTTGGAGGAGGTTTTTAATGAAATATATTTTTTTTAGTCTTGAAAAATATTTAAAACTATGAGATAAATTTAGGTTAAATTATAGAGTTAGTGTAGAGATTAGTTAGAGAGTTAACTTGTTTTAAGAGCTGTAAAAGTAGAGAAAAAAAAAGTAGGAATTAGAAATTTTATGTAAGAGTAGAGATTGTAATGAAGAACAGAATTTTTGATGAAATTGATGATACAATACACTGTATTTTTTTTACTTCTGAATAGGTGTTTGGTAGTGTTTTCTTTTAGTTGTTTTGAGTTGTTTTATTTTTTTTAAGAATATTAACCATATACTGTTTAGTTTAGAGAAGTGATTTTTAATAAAACTTAGGATAGGTTATATTAAATAACGTTTAAATTTAGATTGAATGAATTTTGATAGTAAGGAATAATAAACTTAATTTTAATAGATAAAAAGAAACTTAATGTATTTATTTAAATGTATTGGCATTTAATTTTGTTTGATTTTATTAACACTTAACATATTGAATGTTGTTATTTATAAATATTGAAGGTATTTTAAGTCTTTTGGTTTTGGAGACATTTTAGCTTGTTGAGTTAAGATTATTACTTATATCTTTACAGGGTGGTTTTATTTATTGGGAAATATGTTTCTCAGTAATAGATTTTTATTTATGTTACATTTTAAATGGTACTAATTTGTGTAGTGGGTTTTGTTAAATGTAGGATATTGATTAGATTGTTTTATATTTTTTGTGGGCTTGGACAAATATTTATCTATACAGTTAGGCTTTTCTATATTTGAAGTAAGTTTTGATGGGGTTTTTTTTTAAGAGTTATTGATTTAGAATTTTAAGAATATTTGGTGTTTGGAATAAATAAAATCGGGGGTTTTTTGGATACGGTCGAGCTGTATTTTTAGTGTTAGCAAGGACTAGTTTTGGTACGTTATTTTGATTTTTTTTGTTTGCTTACGGGGAGGGTCTCCTGTTAGATGTGGAAGCCTGAGACTGGCACAAGGACTTTTTATCTAATGCTTGATGAATCTGTTTTATGGGGAGGAGGTGTTATTTTAAGTTTTATAAAATACACTGGGAATTAGTTAAAATCATGGAAGAAACATTATGGTAATTAAAGGGTGCTACGTTTGAAGAGCTATAAATCTTTTTAAATACCTGCTTGATGTAAGGTGAGCTTAATCTCCTTTTTCTGCCCCAGAAAGCATCGGGCACGTCCACATCGATGGCACCACCTCTGCCCACTGCTCCTGCTCCACCCGACCAAAAGCAAGAGCAAAAGTTGGTTGGGCTTTAAGAACTTGCAATAACTTTGAAGCAAAATAAATCCCATTTTCCCCTGTGCTTTTTCCTTTCAGGTGCTGCACTCACCTCTGCGGACACGCACCGAGCTCTCGCTGCAGGAACCCGTCAGGCCTCAGTGGCTGTGAGTTCATGTTCTTCTCCCTGGGGAAGAGGAGAAGAATGTGATTAAATAAGTAAATAAGTAAATAAATAAATAAATAAATAAATAATTGCTGAGGAATTGCAGAAATGTTTTCTGGAGCCTTTCCCCTTCGGTGCCCCTGTGCTGTGTGGGACACGGGCAGAGGAGCCTCGGGCTGGAAAGGGGCAGGAGAAAGGCAAAGGGACCCCCCGGTGTCCCCAGGGCACCGTGGGGACAGAACGGACACTGCGCGGGCACGGGGAGGCGAGGAGTGACAGTCTGGGCCAAAATCCCAGCTCACCCCAGGGAAATTAGTGAGGGACATTTTGGAGGGGAAAGCTGAGGTCACGAGTTCACCCAGCCCGGCCACGTTGTGTTTGCACAAAGAGGCACCAGAGGTGAAGGTCAATCCTGAGCCAACCCTGCTCAACCTCTAAGTCCCAGAATAAATCCTACAAGCTGCCCACTGAGGGACTAAAAATACATAAAAGAGAACCAAGAGCATTCCGAGAGCAAACCAGAAGGTTCCTGGGAATCCCGTGGCAGTGTTGTCACAGCCTTTTTGACAGAGCTGTAAGATTTTTATTTCAATGCTGCGTTTCTCTCCTGGGATCATTCACTCCGTGGGCTGTGGGGATTTTTCGGGTTTGAACTCCCTCACGGTGGCCCTGACACTGCTCAGAAGCTGGAGGAAGAGCAGAGCCAGTGCTCCTGGCAGGGGCAGGGAGTTTTCCCCCAGAGCAGATCCAGCAGCTGCCCTCCAGCCCGGCCAGGAGGGATCTGCTTTGGCTCCTGCAGGGACAGAACGTGTTCAGGTGCTCCAGGTGACATTCCAGCAGCCTCATCTCCCATCCCTGTTCCTGCCCCTCCTGCTCTCAGCTCCTGCCCCACCAGCTGTGCCAAGGGAATTTGTCCCACCAGCAGCAGGGGAAGGACAAGAGCTCCCACCCTGGCACTTGGATTGTCCCGCTGGGGGATGCTGCCTGCTGGGATTTAGATCATTCCATACATTTGGCTGCTGAAATTTCCCAGCCCAGGGGCTTTAGCACAAAGATTGTTCTTTGTATGGTGCCTGGATTTGGGGTTCAGTATCAGCTTTGCTAGTTCAGATGAATTATACCCACAGCCCCAGGTTCCCTGCTGAATTCCTGCTGGAATAACCTGACAGTGCCTCGTGGAGATTGGAAATTCCCATGCAGAGCTGCCACTTTAGCACCAGCTGTGTCAGGAACCAGCAGAGGTTCCAGGGAAGCTCAGTGGGATCAGGACAAGGACAGGTCTCTATTCCACAGAACTTGCTATTTAAAACCCTCATCCCCCAGCCCCAGGGATGTGTCTGGGGTCACTTGACAGAGTTCCCTGGAATTCAACTGATTTCACTCCCCGGAGCTCAGGCTCCAGTTGATGTTTTAAAGCAGGACAAGGCAGTGGCTGGATGAGCTCCCGGCCTGTGCTGAGGCAGAACATCTCTCCTGCAGAAGCTCAGCTCCTTTCAGAGCCTCGGCAGTGGCCTCTGCATGTCCTTTCCCCTCAGGAAAGGGATGCACATCCCTGCCTGCAGCACATCTCCAGTGGGACCCACCTGTGAGAGTTTTCCATCCCTTCTGCACCTCCAGCTGGCTCCCTGGAAATCTCCAAACATAATTGCACTCCAACCTCTGATTTCAAGGCATCTCCAAGGCTCTTGCTTGGCATTTAGTACCTGTGAAGGAAGATTGCCTTGGCTCAAATGCTGCTGGTGAATGATAGCCTCCGGCTGGAAAAGAGGGAGGAGATTTGGGGTGGCTGGAACATACCTGGCAGCTGTGTGGGAGGTCAGAAACAGGGATTGCTGTCAGAGCCCCTCTGCAAACGGCCGTGCCTCCATTCCCAGGTAATGCCAGCCGTTCCCTGGGGTCCCTGTGGGCTGTCGGTGGCGTCTGTCCGGGCTGAAGCATCCCTGCGTGCCTGTGGGGAGCAGCCCCTGGCCGAGGAGCCGCGGGCAGCCCTTCAGCCGTGTCCGTGCCAGCGCTGTCCCGTGCGCCGGTGCCCGTGCCGGGACGTGCGCTCGGCACGCTGCGAGCCACGGGCAGGGCACGGCAGCTCCCGCCCCGCAGAGCCAAGGACAGGAGGTGCTCTCTGCCCTTCGGAGCTCCGGCGCCTCCAGCCCCGCACCGGGCACAGCCGGAGCGGGAGCAGCGGCCCCGGCGGAGCGGCCGCTCCCGGCCGCGGCGCCGCAGCCCCGCTCGTCCGGCGGGGCTCCCCCGGGGATGCGGACACGGGGCGGGGGAGGCGGGCGCTGCTGCTCGCAGGGGAGCGCGGTGGCCACGGGGCTACCGGGGCGGGGGGGCTCGGCATCCCGCGGGGGCTGCGGGGCGGCTCCGTGTCCGCCCGCGGGGCCGGAGGCGGCGCTGCGGGAGCGGCGGTGCCGATGGGGTCCCGGCCCCGACGCAGCCCCGGCTCCCCGCGGCCACAGCGAGAACGGGACCCGAGCCCCGGCGGGACCCGAGCCCCGCGCCGGCCGCAGCTGGAGCGGCGGCGCCCGTCCCGGAGCGGCTCCTCCCGGCCGCGGCGCTGCCGGTCCCGATCCCAGCCCCGATCCCGCCTCGACCCCCCCGGCCCCGGCACCCCCTCCCTGCCCGCCGAGGAAGGAGCGGCTCCGCCCGGCTCCCCCAGCAGACACCGGCGGGACCAGAACCCGAATCCCGATCCCGATCTCAGCTGAGCGCCTCGGATGCCGCGCAGGCCGGGAGCTGCCCCGATCCGATCCCCGCACGGAGCTCCGAGCGCCGGTCCCGCCGCAGTCCGTCCGAGCATCCACACAGAACGCGGGGCGGGCGCGGAGCCGCCGCCATTTACGGGCGGGGGGCGGGGCCGGGGGCGGGGCCAGCACAGGTGCGCGCACAGGTGCGCGGGGCCCCAGCGCGCCTGCGCGGGGCGGGGCCGCGGGTATTTAAACCGCGGGGCGAGCCCGGCGGAGCCATTTGGTGCTGGGCGCTCGGAGCGGGAGGTTGCGGCCGGTCGGGCTCTATATCTCTTTTTCTTTTGCTTTTGTTGCGCGTTTCTTTTCTTTTGTATTTTTTTTTCTCTATGCCTCTCTTATCGACCCTCCCTTCCTCCCCTCCCCCACCCCCTACACCCTCCCCCCCCCAAACCCCCCCCCCTCCCTCTCCCCCCTAGCCCTCCCCTCCCTCCCTCCCGGGCGGGCCCCCCTACTCTCCTTTCCTTGTCCTCCCTCTCTATTCCCCTACTCACCCCTACGCTACCCTGTTCCTCCATCCTTTCCCTGTTCCTTCTCTCCCCAGCCGGGCTCCCCCGTGCCCCCTCTCCCTGCTCCCCCCCACGCGCTCCCGGTTCCTCCTGCCGCCTTTCCGTGATACCTTTCCCCCTCCACATATTCCGCCTCCTTCCCCAAAGCTGCCTTCAATCTTTCTCTTCCTTCACCCTGCCTTCCCCCAGCCCCCTGCACACCCCGACCTGCCCCCACCTGCCCCCTGTCCCTGTCACCCTCCCCTTGAGCGCCCCCTCTGCTCCCCTGTTCTCGTTCCCCATTCCCCTTTTCCTTCTTTCCTCGCAGCCGCGGGGCTCGGGGCGCCGCAGAATAAAGCCCAGAGGGCCGGAGCCGGCGCCCCCCGCCCTCGCTGGGGTCCCCACACGGGGCCGGAGCCGCTCTGCGGGTCCCCCCATTGCAGTCTAATACACGGCCCGACACTGCCGGGGTGCGGCTTTCCCGACATCACACTGGGGGTCGGGCTGGGGGTCGGGAGGGGGTCCTGGGGGGAGGAGGGTGGGGGGGTTAGGAAGGGCCCCCTCATTAGGAGGGGGTCCCGGGGGAGGAGGGTGGGGGGGGGGATAGGAAGGGCCCCCTCCGGAGGAGGGGGTCCGGGGGAGGGGGGCCAGGGTGGGCCCCCTCCGGAGGAGGGGGTCCGGGGGAGGGGGGCGGGGTGGAGGGGGGGGCCTTCCCCCCTCCAGCCCCGGCCCCTCCCCGGGACCCCCTCCTCCGGACCGGGGCCCGGGGGGGTTGGGCGGGAGGGGGGGTAGGGGGGGGGGCGGGGGGGGTGGGGGGGTGGGCCGGGGGGGGTGGGGGGGCGGGTGGGGGGGGGGGGGGGCGGGGAGCACAGGGGGGCATGTCACTCTGTGCCGTGAACAGACATTAAAAAAAACAAAACAAATGGCCGGCCGTCCCCCCCCCTCCCCTCCCCCCCCCCACCCACCCCCCCCTCCCACCCCCCCCGCCCTCCCCTCCCCCCCCCCCTCCCCCCCCACCCCCTCCTCCCACCCCCCACCCCCCCCCTCCCACCCCCCACCCCCCCCTCCCACCCCCTCCCCCCCTCCCCAACCCCCCCGGGCCCCGGTCCGGAGGAGGGGGTCCCGGGGAGGGGCCGGGGCTGGAGGGGGGAAGGCCCCCCCCTCCACCCCGCCCCCCTCCCCCGGACCCCCTCCTCCGGAGGGGGCCCTTCCTATCCCCCCCCCCCCACCCTCCTCCCCCGGGACCCCCTCCTAATGAGGGGGCCCTTCCTAACCCCCCCACCCTCCTCCCCCCAGGACCCCCTCCCGACCCCCAGCCCGACCCCCAGTGTGATGTCGGGAAAGCCGCACCCCGGCAGTGTCGGGCCGTGTATTGGACTGCAATGGGGGGACCCGCAGAGCGGCTCCGGCCCCGTGTGGGGACCCCAGCGAGGGCGGGGGGCGCCGGCTCCGGCCCTCTGGGCTTTATTCTGCGGCGCCCCGAGCCCCGCGGCTGCGAGGAAAGAAGGAAAAAGGGACGGGAAGAGAGGAGGCAGAGCGGGGCATGCGGGAAGGTGGGGAGGGAGGTCGGGCTGCGGAGGAAAGCGGGCGGGGAAGGGAAAGGCCGGCAGGGGGAAAGAGGGACGGGACAAAGGAGGGAGAGAGGGGGAATGGAACGGAGCAGCGGGGCAGGGACAGGTGAGGGACGAGTGGGGGGCGTCGCGTTTGGGGGAGGAGGGAGAGTGGGTTTAGGGGATAAAAAACAGAAATATGGAGAAAACGAAGGAAGGGTAGATGGTGGGACGGGAGGCCGAAATGGGACGAGAAGGAAAAGGAGGAAGACAAAGAAGGGGAATAGGAGCAGAAGGAAGGAAGAGTAGAAGGGGGCACAAAAGGGGAGCGAAAGCAGTCGGCTTTGGGGAGGACAGGAAAACGGGGGAAAGGCAGGGAAAGAAGGGGAATGGGAGCAGGAGGAAGGAAGAGTAAACGGGGGGAAGGAGAGACGGGCGAAGCTGCGGAGCCCGCACAGAACCCACCACCCGCACCGCGCTCCGAGTGAGCAAATGGCGGCTGCAGCGATTCCCGGCACTTAAATAACCTCGGCCCCACCCCACGCAGGTGCCCCGCGGTCCCGCGCACCTGAGCCAGCGCCGGCCCCGCCCCTGAGGCTCCGGCCCGGCCCCGCCCCTGAGGCTCCGGCCCGCCCGGGATGGAGGCGGGGCCATCGCTCCCGGCCCGCCGGGATGGGCCCGGGGCTGCCGCTTCGGCTCCCGGCGGTGCCGCCTCTGCCCCGGCGGGCGGGTCGGGGTCTCTCTCGGGCCGGAGCACCGGGGCGGCGCCGGGGCCGAGCCGGCGGCGGCGGCGATTTCCCGGGGCTGACCGAGACCGGCCGGGGCGCGGGGACCCCCGTGCCGCCCCAGCACCCCCAAACCCCGCCGCTCCCCGCCGTGACAGGGAATTTTCTTTTTCCCGGTGCAGGCCGAGACATTTCTGTGAGAAAACTCAGAACTCAGGGGTACG
This sequence comes from Lonchura striata, assembly GCF_050655825.1. Taxonomy (NCBI): domain Eukaryota; kingdom Metazoa; phylum Chordata; class Aves; order Passeriformes; family Estrildidae; genus Lonchura; species Lonchura striata. The sequence continues at coordinate 1,154,472 of NC_140703.1, forward strand.
GGGTCTGAGGGGAGAGAAGAGATTCTGGTATAAATCCAAAACGCGTTGTGAAAAACAACATGGAACGGCTCATTTGCTCTCCCAGCCCGGTTTCTGTGTGACCGTCTGTGATTCCAGCTGCTCCGCTGGCACTGGCAGCCTGCGGGGCTCTAAGGACTTGCCAAGTGCCCAGCACGACAGAAAAGAACGGGAGAACTCCCCGGCTCTGGCAGCGGAGCCTCTCGGCAGTGTCCCGAAAGCCCCGCAGTGCCAGCATCTCTGCATGGAAGCTGAGGGGCTCCAGCGCAGCCCCTCTGCAGCGTTCCTCTGCAGCTGGCACTGCCCAGCGCCCCTGACCAGGGTTTGGGGTCCCTGCACAGCCCCCGGCGCAGCCCCCTGGCTTCTTCCAGCTCCCTTCAGCCAGGATGATTTTCTCGGGGGTAGGAGCACCCAAAGCCAGCGGAACTGGCCTCAGCCACTTTCCGTGGGATCTCTCCTCTTCCTTCCTCACCAAATTCCCACTGTCAAAACCCAGCTTGAGGCACAGATCCCCATCCCCTCAATCTCTCCAAGGAATTGGGCTCGGATTTCCCAATCCAGCAGGGCAGAAATGCTCTTGTCCTTACTGTACATCCTAATTGCAGTAATGGCTCAAGAAATAATTGAAAGAAATTAAAGGAATGAAGAGAAATTAAATAAGAGCTGCCAGCTCCAACTAAGGGATGTTCAAACCCCTTACCAACAATTTGCTTTAATTAACCGACTCAAACAAAGTAATTAACACCACATTGATACAGTATGATTCTTTTTAATCGAGTTATAGATAAATCTTGCAGAATGTAAAAACCTTTGTAAATCCAGAAACTCTTTCAAGAGAGAGACAGGGCACAGCTGCAGAGAGTCTTGGGGAGTTCAGGGGAAAAACCCCAAAGTTTTCAGTGTTTAGCATCTCCCACCCTGTCGTCACTGACAGCAAACACGGCTTCAGCCTCAGGAAAACACGGAGAGTCAGGGATTTTACAGATCCTGGTCTCACCTCAGCCTCTCAGCAGGTAGTCTGCAGGGAGAGGGAAGAAAAAGGGTCAGAATGGACAGCCTACTTCCAGAAAATCATCACCATTCATAAAGCACTAAGCAGAGCTGTAAGAACTTCCCCAAAGGTTCATTTCCCTGCGGACTGAGGGCTCTCAGTTGAAGCACAGGCTGGACCTGCCAGGGACAGACTCCAGGAACCCCAGAAGTAAAAGCCACTGGGCCAATTCCATAAAACATTCCAAAATCAGGCTCCTAGGATGTGACCATCTCCTCTCTCACCTGGAGGTGGAAGCACAAGGAATGATCTTCCCTCCTGTGGGTTTTCTGGGATCTGCAGTGAACCGCAGGGGGAAGAAAACAAAGCCTGAATGTTTCGCACGACTGGAACAGAAAAGTGGGGAAAAGGGAGGCAGGGGCACTGCTGGGGTGATAACTGGGATCCAGCCTCTCCACACCAATGGAAGCAGAGACTGAGTGACAGAGCCTTTGGGACCACTTTGCTGGGATTCATAGGAAAACGGGTGAGTTTTATTTTGGCAGTAAAGCCAAGCTGCTTCTCACCTCATCAGCCGGGTACAGCAGCAGCACCCGCAGGAACCTGGCCAGGTGGCTCTGCCTGGCAGAGGGCTCCCCACTTCCTGGGAATTGTGTGCTACGGGGCTGTGCCACTGGCCATTAAAACAGTTCCCACCTGGCCCTTCACAAAGGCAAGGTGCTTTTTCCATACAGCAAATGGTTTTTGAATTAAGAAGGTAACACTGGTAATACTCAACTGGAGAAGAAAAAAGTGAGAGCTGTAAAATTTTCCTACGCCAGGCAAAAAAGAAAGCCAAATTAAAACCAAAACAAAAACTAACATAACAATGAAAAAAACAAACCATATCAAGCATGCTTCAAGAGAGTTTAAATCTGAATGAAGTAACTTACTTAGAAGCTTGAAAAGCTGCAATGCTGCAAAAATCTAATGCTGCAAAAAAAAAGGTGCCTTCCCATCCAAACCCATCTGGAATTCCACAATTCTGTGAACAGCTCCGGGCAGAAGGACTAGATTTCCATTGTGGTTCGAAAATGCTGCTGCAAGAACACGAAGAGAGATTTCATATACTGTTAAAGTGGCACAACCACATCAAAAATTACGTTTGGAGGTAAAGTGGCAACTCTGCAATTCCAGCTTCTGATACCAAGGACACACGGAGGGCTGAAACCTGGAGGCCCTTACATGACAGGATTTCTAGATTTCTAGAGTTACCCATCCCCAGTTTGCTGCTTAGGGTTAGAAAAGGTGGAATTCTGTTCTTAAGGGGTTACCACATACCATCAACGTGAGAGACGGGGATGCTGATATTTGATCAGAGTCCTGGAGCAGCCTGGAGCACGCTGGCTTCCCGAACCAGGTCTGCTGCCTTGTCCGTGTAGGGGTAGGGCTTTGTCCTCAGCCTCAGCAGGATCTGTCAGCAAAGGAGGAGAGAAAAGTAGAGTGCACCGGCTCCCAAGTGTGGGGTACCATGTGCTGCTAAGGAAGACCACGTGCTGAAAGTGGTTGGAAGCCGGGTGGGTTTTGGGAGGACAAATTCCATATTACTTCTGCAGGATTCTGTCTACAGTTCCTGCTCTACAAACCAAATACATCAAACGACAACAACAAACAAACAAAAAAACACCACATTAAATCAACAACAACAAAATAATTACTCCTACCTCAATAACCCCATACTGCCCCAAACCATTCCAAGGAGGGCGGCAGGAGGGGCTGGCAAAGGCAGGGCCCTGCCGGGCCCCCCTCGCCGCTGCCATCCTTCTCCAGCGCCGCCGCTGAGCCGCCTTCAGCCCAAAACCCACCCAAAAATACCCCAAAATCGTCCTAAATGCCCCCAAAAAACCCACCCAAAAATACCCAAACCTTCCTAAAAAGATCCAAAAAACTCACCATAAAATGCCCCAAAACCAGCCCAAAACCCTCCCAAAAATATCCCAAAAAATCCACCCAAAAATACCCTAAAACCCACCAAAGAATACCCCAAAGCCCTCCCGAGAATACCCGAAAACCCTGCCCATAAACACCCTGAAACCCCAAATTAACCACTCTGAACCCCAAAATATCCCTGAGCTCCCCATACCCCAAATTTTCCTCCCCAACCCAAAAATTCCCCCCCGACCCCCAAAATTCACTTCTGGGTCTCGTCCTCGGGGGCCGGCGGCTGCCGGGGCCCCCCCAGGCCCGCGGGCGGCGCCCCCAAACCCGGGGGGAGTTCGGGGTCCGAGTCGGGGTCGTCCTCATGAGCCACCAACCTGGGGACCCAAAAACCGGGGGGAACCCCGAATCGGGGGGGGACCCAAAATTGGAGGGGGTCCTGGGGGGTTCTGGAAGGTTTTTGGGGCATCCCAGGAGGACTTTTGGGGTCTCAGGGGGTTTTGGGGGTCCCAGGAGGAATTTCAGGGGTCCTAAAGGGAAATTTGGAGGTCACAGGGGGAGTTTTGGGGTCCCAAAGAGAATTTTGGGCGTCCCAGGGAGGGTTTTGGAGTCCTGGGGAGAATTTTGGAGGTTTCAGGGGGTTTTTGGGAGGAATTTTGGGGGTCCTGGGGGGGGGAGGGGGTTGGGGTCCTGAAGGGAATTTTGGGGGTCTCAGGGGGTTTTTGAGGGTCCCAGGGGGATTTTTGGGGCTTCTGAAGGGAATTTTTGGGTTCCCGAGGCTGTTTTTGGTGATCCCGGGGCTGTTTTGGGGGGATCCCGCCGGGTATTTTTGGGGGTGCCGGGAGTGTTCTTGGGGTCCCCCCTCACCAGTCCATGGCCGGCTCCACTCCCCGGTTCCCGGTCAGCGCCAGCGCCTTCGCCCTGCGGGACCGGGGGGCTCCCGGTTATTTTTGGGGGGTCCCAGAGGGTTCTGAGGGGTCCCGGGGGGTTTTTTGGGGGTCCCGGTGGAGTTTTGGGGGTCCCGAGGGCTCCGGGGCCTGTCCGTGTGTCCCGCCCCCGCCATAATCCCATTCCCGGTGCCGGTGCCGGGTCCCCTCCGGCTGCTCCCGCCCGCCCTCCCCCGCTGTCCCCCCGGTGCCGCCGCCCTCAGCGCGCCGGGCCCCGAATCCCACCTCCAGCAGCGCCTCCAGAGCCGCCCGAGCCCGGTCCCACCGCCCGCCGCCATCACGGCGGCGCCGGGCTCGCGACACGTGCGGGACGGCGGCCGGCGAGGGACAGAAAGGCACAAAGCGTTCCGGTACGGACGGCGGCCGGAACGGGACAGAAAGCCTCCCTCGCCGCTGCCATCCTAATCCGGCGCCGCCGCGGAGCCGCCTCCAGCCCTCCCCTCACTCACAGACATCGCCCCGCTCGCCGCTCGCTGCCGCCCCTCGCCCCTCCCGCCGGTTTTGCCGGGCGCTGGCTGGGGGGCTGCAGTACCGCCCTGTGCCCACAAGGCGGCAGCACTTTTCAAGCGAGTCCGCGCCAAGCCACTCGCAAGAGGGAGGCCGCGGGCGGCCGGGCTGCAGTACCGCCCTTTGTCCACAAGGCGGCAGCACGTTTCAAGCGAGTCCGCGCCAAGCCACTCCCAAGAGGGCGGCCGTGGGTGGTGGGGCCACAGTACCGCCCTGTGTCCACAAAGCGGCAGCACTTTTCAAGCGAGTCCGCGCCAAGCCACTCCCAAGAGGGCGGCGGGGCCGCAGTACTGCCCTGTGTTCACAAGGCGGCAGCACTTTTCAAGCGAGTCTGCGCCAAGCCACTCGCAAGAGGGCGGCCGGGCTGCAGTACCGCCCTTTGTCCACAAGGCGGCAGCACTTTTCAAGCGAGTCCGTGCCTAGCCGCTCCCAAGAAGGCAGCCGGGCTGCAGTACCGCCCTGTGCCCACAAGGCGGCAGCACTTTTCAAGCGAGTCCGCGCCAAGCCACTCGGTGGTTTTGCCGGGCACTGGCTGGGGGGCTGCAGTACCGCTCTCTGCCCACACGGCGGCAGCACCGCGCCGTCCCCGCCGGCACGGCCTCGGCAGCGAACGCCCCAAAGCGTCCGCGCGGGAAAGAACGGAACAAAAAGCCTGCCTGCGACCCGACAGGAACCGAAAGAAAAAAGCTTTCCTCCTAAACTGCATTTCAACAAGGCTTGGTTTTATATTTTTCAGATTTATACTCACAGTCGGATTGGTAATGGATATTGATGGAAAATTATATTTTCATAATTTCTTACATTTATTCCTATTATATTTTATTTCAGATTTTTATACGTATCTTAATAGGTATCAGTAGAAGTCAGGGGAGGGTGTGTGGCTGGGGGCGAGGCCAGGGGAGGGGGTAAGGACGGGGTGGGGGTTAGGGGGTGGGGTCAGCATTGGGGGCGTGGTTAGGGGCGGGGTCAGGGTGTGGGGGAGGGGGTGGAGGGTGGGTCAGGGAAGGGGTTAGGGTAGAGGGAGGATTCAGGGTGGGGGTGTGGCTACCAGACAGACCCCTCCCCTACCCAAAAAGATTGTCAGGCGCAGCAGTAGAAAATTTGATGCTACCAGGGAGTAAAAATTTTTATTTTTACTTTGATGCTCCCAGGGAGTAGAAATTTTTATTTTTAAAGTTGTTTTCTTTTTTTACTTCCTCGGAGCACAGTATTTTCTACTCCTGCTTTTTTATTCTAAGTACAGAAAGGAAAAAAAAGAGAGAAAGAGAAGGAGACAGTGAGAAGAAGAGGAGATAGTGATAAGGAGAGAGAGAGGGAGAAGAAGAAAAGGAGAGAGCAGGAAGAGGAGAGAGTAAGGAAAAAGAGAGATGAGGAAGACAAGAGAGTGAGAAGAAAAAGAGGAGAGAGGAGGAAGAGGAGTGAGAAGAAAGGGAGAGAGATGAAGAAGAGTGTGAGAAGGACAGGAGAGAGCAAGAAGAAGAGGAAAGCGTGAGAGGAAGAAGAGAGTGTGAGAAGGAAAGGAGAGAGTGACAAGAGGAAGAGAGAGGAGGAAGAGGAGTAAGTGAGAGGAAGAAGAGGAGAGAGGAGGAAGATGAGAGAGAGGAGAGAGTGAGAAGGAGAGAGTGAGATGAAGAGGAGAGAGTGAGAAGCGGAGAGAGTGGGAGGAAGAAGTGAGAAGAAGAAGAAAGGAGGAAGAAGAGAGAGGAGGAAGAGGAGAAAGTGAGAGGAAGAAGAGGAGACGGAGAGGAGGAAGAGGAGAGAGAAGAAGAATAGGAGAGAGGAGGAAGAGCAGCGAGTGTGAAGGAGGAGAGAAGAGGAAGAGGAAAGAGAGAGAAGGAAAGGAGAGAGTGAGATGAAGAGAGTGTGAGAAGAAGAGGACAGAGTGAGAAGAGAGAGTGAGAAGAGGAGAGAGGAGAAAGAGGAGAGAGTGAGAAGAAAAGGAGAGATGAAGAGAGTGTGAGAAGAAGAAGAGAGGAGAGAGTGACAAGAGGAAGAGAGGAGGAAGAGGAGTAAGTGAGAGGAAGAAAAGGAGAGAGAGAGGAGGAAGATAAGAGAGAGAAGGAGAGTGAGAAGAAGAGGAGAGAGGAGGAAGAGGAGAGAGAAGGAAGAGGAGAGAGGAGGAAGAGGAGAGAGGAGGAAGAGGAGAGAGGAGGAAGAGGAGAGAAGAGGAGAAAAGGAGAGAGAGAGATGAAGAAGAGAGTGTGAGAAGAGGAGAGAGTGAGAAGAAGAGGAGAAAGTGAGAAGAAGAGAGAGAAGGAAGAAGTGAGAGGAGGAAGAGGAGAAAGTGAGGAGAGGAGGAAGAGAAGAGACTGAGAAGGAGAAAGATGAAGAAGAGAGTGAGAAGAAGAGGAGAGCGTGAGAAGAAGAAAAGAGAGTGAGAACAAGAAGAGGAGAGGAAGAGGAGAAAGTGAGAAAAGGAGAGAGGAGGAAGAGGAGCAAGTGAGAAGGAGAGAGTGAGATGAAAAGGAGAGTGTGAGAAGAAGAGAGAGTGAGATGAAGAAGAGGAGAGTGAGAGGAGAGAGTAAGATGAAGAGGAGAGAGTCAGAGGAAGAAGAAAGAGGAGGAAGAAGAGAAAGTGAGAAGAAGAGGAGAGGAAAAGGAGAGAGAGAGGAGGAAAAGGAGAGAGAGAAGAAAAGGAGAGAGGTGAGAAGTGGAGAGAGTGAGGAAGAAGAAGAGAGAGGAAGAAGAGGAGAAAGTGAGGAGAAAGGAGGAAGAGGACAGAGTGAGAAGAAAAGGAGAGAGTGAGATGAAGAAGAGGAGAGGGTGAGAAGAATAAGAGGAGAGAGTGAGAGGAAGAAGAGGAGAGAGGAGGAAGAGGACAGAGTGAGGAGAAAAGGAGAGAGAGATGAAGAGAGTGTGAGGAGAGAGTGTGAGGAGAGAGTGTGAGAAGAGGACAGAGTGAGAAGAAGAGAGAAGAAGAAGAGGAGAGAGGAAGAAGAGGAGAGGAGGAAGAGGAGAAAGTGAGGAGAGAGGAGGAAGAGGAGCGAGTGAGAAGGAGAGAGTGAGATGAAGAAAAGGAGAGTGTGAGAAGAAGAGGAGAGTGAAAGGAGAGAGTAAGAAGAAGAGGAGAGTGTCAGAGGAAGAAGAAAGAGGAGGAAGAGGAGAAAGTGAGAAGAGGAGAGGAGGAAGAGGAGTGAGAAGAAAAGGAGAGAGCGAGAAGAAGAGGAGAGAGAGTGAGAAGAAGAGGAGAGAGGAGGAAGAGGAGTGAGGAGAGAGGAGGAAGAGGAGTGAGGAGAGAGGAGGAAGAGGAGTGAGGAGAAGAGGAGAGAGCGAGGAGAAGACGAGGATAGTGAGAGGAAGAAGAAGAGAGAAGAAGAGAGCAAGAAGAAAGAGTGAGAAGAAGAAAAGGAAGAGAGTAAGAAGAAAACAGAGCAAGAAAAATAAAAGAGAGATAAAAAGAAAAACCAAAAAAGTCAGATTGGAAAGAGAAAGGCAAAAGAAAGGAGGGGTAAAGAGAAAAAGAGTGAAAGACAAACAGAAAAGGAAGCACTTGAAATGAAAGAGAAAAGCAAATAGAGAGACAAGAAAAAGAAGAAATAGAGCTGAAAACCTACAGGAAAACAAATGGAGAGACTGAACACAAGGTAGGGTTCAAGAGAGAAAGAAATAAAGAGTTAGACAAAAAAGTTAAAGTTGGACAGAAAAGGAAAAAGGGTCAGAGACAAAGACAATGATAGCAAGTGTTAGAAAGACAAAGGCTGACAAAGGAAAAAAAAAGAAGAAAACATAGTGAAACCTAGATTGAAAGAGACAGACAAAGAGACATGGGGAAATACATGTAGAGGAATGGAAGAAAATAGGGTGAGAAGGAAATAGGGTTAGAGAAACATGGAGATGTGTTAGAAATGGAAACAAAGGAAAACACAGGCAGAGACAAAGAGTTACACATGGAAGGATAAAGTGAGTAATATACTAAGGAGGAAAGTAAGAGGCAAAGGGAGAAAAAGGGTGAAAATGATAGGACTCAACCACACCAAAGAAAGACAGGAGATGAATGGTGGGCAGGGCAGAGGGTAAGAGGCATCATTATTAGGGCTGATTAATCTTTATTCCTTTAATTTAAACTTCAGCAATACACAGGGAAACAATGCATACAAATGCAAGTACAGAGACAAATACAACAAAGAATACATCATACCTAGGCACACAAGTACAAGTCCAATTTACATACAGCAAAATACATCAAAAGACAGGAACAACTGCAAAGACAGAACAATATAATGTACTACAAGCCAAATACATATTGACACAATATAACCGTGTCTCCATTTCAGAAAAGTCCACAACGCTTTTATTGTTATGACGCACCCGGAACAAAAACGGCGCAAAACGCTCCGCCGACGTGCACGCCCCCTTCGCGTTACGCACAAACTCACATTCACGGCAACTCGCTCCGGAGACTCCCAAAAAATCCTCCTGCCTGATGAAAACCCCCCCCTGAAAGGCAAAGGCCATACACACAAGGTTGTATCTGCTCCACACACACACACAGCTGCAGACACAAGCACACACAAACTCTCACAGACAGACACAGACAGTCACACTCTCACACATTCTTCTGCTGACACGCTGGCTGCCACCCTTACGTGAAACGCTGCACTGAAGAATATGCTTAAACGCTTCTTCTGACCGCAGGACCTCCATGTCAAATGGTAGATTCCAGGAAATTCTGTAGGGACCCGGGGACCTACGAGACAAGGGGAGGCGGTCAGTGACTGACTATCTGAGAGCTAGGAGCTATACCAACTCTGGGCCCATCAGTGTTGTACCCCAAACCCCGTAGAGAACAGATGAACGGCAAAGCTTTATAACTGCTCTACCTGAGCGTGACTACTTGCCCAGTCAAGGCAGCTCCGATCATAATTGCCACAACAGAGGTGCATACAACATAAGGCAACGTAGGTACATACAGTATAAGCACAAACAACATAAGGCAACGTAGGTACGTACAGTATAAGCACAAACAACATAAGCCAACGTAGGTACATACAGTATAAGCACAAACAACATAAGCCAACGTAGGTACATACAGTGTAAGCACAAACAATATAAGCTAACATAGGTAGGCGCAACATACGCACATACAATAGAAGCAGACACAGGTAGGTGCATCATAAGTGCATACAACGTAAGCTGACAGAGATACAAGATAAGTGAGGACTTGATATAATTCTCCAGAAGACTAATTTTTGAGCCCTATATCCTTTGAGAAGGCAGATGCTACGGAACTACTGTGGTCAGGTGATGAGGGGCTAATAAGCTCCGTACGGAAGTCCATGAGAAGGGCTACCAAAACTGAGAATGAAGACGGATGAGAACATCTCGTGTACATCGTCCGGACCCAAAAAGTAAATATGTAAAAATGCCAGAATAATTGATATCCGGGAAGGTACGTGAGCAAAATATGGCCGATACGGCACAAAATGATGTTGCTAAAGCATGGAGATGTAACAAAGGCCTATGACACAGACAACGTGACACGGACACAAGTGGAAACTGCCTGGCAATTTCACCTTATGGACCCAAGATTCCTAGCCCAAGATGAGCCATGGGCTGATGATGCCAAAGAAAAGAAAGCCCTAGGGCAGTAGCACTTGATGATGACATGCAACTCCTTTCAAGATGTTAGTGCCAAAGCACTTAAGAGGAAGCCTAAGAAGCTCAGTAGGCCTAGAGAAGGAAGAAATGACTACAGGGTGACTGTAGCTATAGCTCCAGACATGAAGGCGGGCTCCTATGGTGAAAAGATCCACGACAACGTCAAGAGTCAAAGAAGGCCGCCGATGCGAACGTCACGAGAACGCGGAGAGGGATCGGAACTGCCCTGCCCGGCGAAGACTCTGGGGGGGCTGAGGAGAAACCCTCTCCCTTTGCTCCCGAGGGGCCCGTCCCACTATGGGCCTATTCTCCAAGCTAACATCAAATAGCCCCCTGTGATAGTAAAGGTTTTCCCCCCATCTCCCACCTACTGGCCCCAGCACTTGGCTTTTGCAAGACAACCGGATGGAATCCAATGTCAGTTGGATGTGGACGGCGAGACGTTCTCTGCATCAGCTTCGGTGCTGCCGTTTCCAAACTTCAGCTACGCTCCTCCTCAGGGTACCTAAGACAAAACAGAAAATGCAACTAGTGCCCACGAAAAGAGGAATCCCCGAAACTCCGACACACCGCTGCCCCGGCTCACCTGAAGTCTCAATTTGACTCCACAAGCTGCCTGGAGGATACCTGAAAAACAAAAAGGTACACACTTAGCATGCTGCTGCATAAGGGTCACCTGTGAGTCACTGTGCCAAAATGCCAACTCACCTGCTCGCCTCTGTTCCTTCACACAGCTAGGGCAGCGACAGCACCTGCAAAAAAACAAAGCAAAACAACCCACACTGAGATACTGTGAAAACAACATCCCCCTGACCTGAAAAGCACACCCACCCAGACCTTACGCTTGCACCCACCTGGCCTTGGACATCCAGACATCTGGACCAGGGACATCTTGCAAGATGACTGCCTAAAATAAAACAAAGTAACCAAGAGTGGATGCTTAGAATTGCACCAAAACCTGAAACCTGAGCAAGAACAACTCCTTCTGTCCACTGCTCACCTGGCACACAGGGCCTTGACTGCTGCTATCTGCCTTGACCTCCTAAAAATAAAGGCAAAGAACACTGCTGTAACATGGTCACTATTTAGGCTTCCCCTGAAAATGCAAACAATGACTGACCCGATCATGGGAAAACCCTCACCCAGGACTGGGGCTCTCTGCCACTGATCTGAACTGTCTGCATCTGAAAGGAAGTTAGGACTAGTGTCAAATGGCTGCAGGACAACTTAACAGCACCAAACATGTTATGTCAATCTCCTGATACAATCTAGAGCCCAACTACACCCTGCAAATTACAAATTTCAAGTCCCCAGGACTTGTGCTATTACAGGCTATGCAGCAGGGCAGAGCAGCTGTGGGACAAATACGTGCAGACACCCGTGACACAGGACAGGGAGAGAGAGCTTTTGAGGAGAAGAAAGGACCGAGAGACCCAAAGAACACAGAGTGCACCAGAGACAAGCGACAGGACACACACCGGAACTGCTCTGCCCTGAGCACCTCAGCACTGTGATCAAAACAGACACTTTCCCTTTAGCTGGTCTAAGGGGACACTTCTTGCACATCCCTGCCCCCAAAGCTGATTCAAAAGGCCCTCCCAGCACCCCACTTTCACCCCCTCTGTGGGCCTTAGCCCTCCACTTATCTCTCTGGCATCTGGGGATGAGAATCCACGTCGCGTGGCAATGGAGGCTGCCTCGCCTGCGGGGAATGTCCTATGGTCACCGGGCTGTGGTCCCGTGCTCAGCTACAATCGAGAACACCAAACATCACTGCACGATCTCAGCCGCACAGCAGCCACAACCCAGCAATTCTGCTGCTCACCATTATTCTCCTGAGAACGCCGGGCAAATAATCCACTTTGCTGTGTTGTGCCAAAAACACGCCCGGCCCTTAACAGGGAGAGACCCTGTCAGGCACCGCCTCAGAGAAGAACCGAGCTGTACTGGGGGGACACACCCAGCCAACGTGTACAAGTTAAACAGAATTTTCTCTCAGAACTGGGACTTTCAGCACCCCCCAGGTGCTACTCGACTGCCACAGACACACAGAGGGCTTCGTGAGGTGCTCTGGGGTTGGCCAGTCCTGCTCCAAGCTCTGCTGATGCCCCTGTGGTTTTAACGCTGTCCTCAAGGAGGTGGTAGAACCTCACAGTATTTGCCCCTGGAGCTTAATTTCTGAAGTTTTCCTTGGGAAACGCACCCACTTCCTACTTACCAATGCAGTCCCCTCTCCTGCTCTCGGGAAGAGCTGCCCACAGGCATGGGAACCACCTCTCCTCTCCTCTGCCCTTAAAACGCTGTGTTACTGAGGCCAACTACTTCCAGGCCAAGACTGTCCATGCAGGGACAGTGTCCCTTCTCTTTAGGGTCAGGGAAAAAGGGCAGAAGCACCCACAGAGATTCACTGCCCCTCTTGAGCACAAAGCACCGTGAATCTGCACTGCCTTCCGCTTGCAGGGAAGATAATAAAATGCCTCAAGGTAAAAAATTATAAATGATAAAAAATTATTACAAGAGGGCAGAAATTATGCTACTTTCACTCCACTGCTGGAAATGACACAAAAAACATAAAAAAAACCCCTGTACCTGTTCTGTTTTCAGACTGAAGCAACAGCATATTCCTGGCTGCTAAAGCAGCAGGGACAACAGCACTGAAGGGAAATGTTTGGATAATCAGGTCTTCATTTAAAGAGAACCCAATTTCTTCATCTAAGCCATCACTGCCATCCATCAGAACAGCCAGCATATCCACGACATCTAATAAGTGAAGGAAAAAATGTAAGCAGAGGATCCAGACTGACTGGAAAAACAACAGAGGTAGAATGCAACATTCCAGGAACACAAGGGATCCTTTTTTGGAAAGTACCCAAAAAAAAAAACAACCCCAGAAAAACCCCCAAAGGCACATTTGCCAGGCAATACAATGTTAAGGGCAGCACAAAAATCACAGCTGTACTTCACTCTGCCTTTCAAAGCTGCTGTCCAGCACAGGTTGCCCAGAGAAGCTGTGGCTACCCCCGGATCCCTGGAAGTGTCCAAGGCCAGGCTGGAAAGGGCTTAGAGCACCCTGGCATGGTGGAAGGTGTCCCTGCCCATGGCAGGTGGTGGAACAGGACGAGCTTTAAAAAAAGGTGCCTTCCCATCCAAACCCTTCTGGGATTCCACAATTCTGTGAACAGCTCTGGGCAGAAGGGCTAGATTTCCTTTGTAGTTCAAAAATGCTGCTGCAAGAACACGAAGAGAGATTTCATATACTGTTAAAGTGGCACAACCACATCAAAAATTACGTTTGGAGGTAAAGTGGCAACTCTGCAATTCCAGCTTCTGATACCAAGGACACACGGAGGGCTGAAACCTGGAGGTCCTTACATGACAGGATTTCTAGATTTCTAGAGTTACCCATCCCCAGTTTGCTGCTTAGGGTTAGAAAAGGTGGAATTCTGTTCTTAAGGGGTTACCACATACCATCAACGTGAGAGACGGGGATGCTGATGTTTGATCAGAGTCCTGGAGCAGCCTGGAGCACGCTGGCTTCCCGAACCAGGTCTGCTGCCTTGTCCGTGTAGGGGTAGGGCTTTGTCCTCAGCCTCAGCAGGATCTGTCAGCAAAGGAGGAGAGAAAAGTAAGTTAACCGGCTCCCAAGTGTGGGGAACCATGTGCTGCTAAGGAAGACCACGTGCTGAAAGTGGTTGGAAGCCGGGCGGGTTTTGGGAGGACAAATTCCATATTACTTCTGCAGGATTCTGTCTACAGTTCCTGCTCTACAAACCAAATACATCAAACGACAAAAACAAAAACCAACAAAAAAACACCAACAAAAATCGCCCACCTTAAATTAGTAACAACAAGATAAATGTTTCTACCTCAATAAACCCATAACGCCTCGAACCATTCCAGGGAGGGCGGCAGGAGGGGCGGGCAGAGCCAGGGCCCCGCTCCGCCGCCCCGGCGGCATTTTCCGGCACGCGGCCGCTCCCGGCGTCTGGAGAGGGGCGCGGGGCCGGGAAAGGCGGCGCAGCCCTGCTCCGATGCCGCTCGGCCGCGGCCCGGGAGCGCTGCGACCGCGCCTCCGCCGCCCGCCGGCACCGGCCCCGGCCGCCCTCGGCCCGCGGAGCCGCCTCCAGCCCTCCCCTCACTCACAGACACCGCCCCGCTCGCCGCTCGCTCCCGCCCCTCGCCCCTCCCGCCGCTTCGGCCGGGCTCCGGCTGGGGGGCTGCAGTACCGCCCTGTGCCCACAAGGCGGCAGCACTGCCGCCCGCCACGGCTGGGGGCCGCCGCTCGCCCGGAGTGGAGGCAGGCGGAAAAGAGCGGCGGCGATCGAGCCCCTTGGAAAGAAATCCTTAGACATAAATGGCCCAAAAAAACCCTCAGAGAAACTAAAAGACCCTGCCTCGAACCAAATAACGCCCCCTCCGGCCCAAAAGCCATTTCTTTTTAACCGATATATATTTGTACGTCGGTTTTGTTAATTTGTAGCTGTGGGGCAGGGAGGCGGTGGGACAGCACGGGAGGGGCCGGGACGGGCGCCCCGCGCGGCACGGCAGAGGCAGCGGCCGCGCCCGGGATGGCCGCCGCAGGAGCCGGGCAGAGAGACGCTTACGTCAGGAGTTACGTCAACAGGACCATAAATTTCTCTTCTTTCTTAGCTATAGAAATGTGGTTTTAAATGTTCTGTCATGGTTCTATTCTGAAAGCTTCCATGGGAGAGATGAAAGGTAAACTCATATAACAATCTGGCTAGAACATATTAGGTTAAGCTGAGCACTTACTTCACTATGTGGAGTATCATGATAAGCTTCCCAAAAGACTAATTTTCAACTGAGCTTTCATAGCAAATTAATGCAGTAGCAGTCCTCCTATAAATTATGAATCTGAAATTTACAATGTTTTTAAAAAGGGAGTATTTCCACATGCACAGGAAGACTGAATCTAAAATAACTGGGTTTCTTACCACCAGCTGCCTACCACCTTCCAGAAACCAGCTGGGGTTTTGGATCTGGACTAGCAGAAACATCACCAATCAGTTAAAGGAGTTTTGGCAGCAAATGCAGACCTCAAAACTCTTTATGCCTTGGAAAGCTTTTTGAGCATTTAACCACTACTTTGTCTTCTTCTGGAAATAATGTACACTTTGTTGGTGAAATCTTAACATCCTTCTCTCAGATTTCCCTGTTACCAGATTCAAGGGGAGGAAATGTCATTCTTTCATCCGTGGTGTGGAGTGGTGGAAGTAAGCCATTCCTGGGAATTGCCTACCTGATTTCTGGCACAGCAGCAACCCTGACAGGTTTTGTCATAACTGGCATCCACCTAAAGCTCAGGAAAAAGAAAACATACTTTCAGAGGTGGTAAGGTTCACGTGACTTTCTGAACAATGCTGGAAGTGTGCAGTGAACAAAGAAGGTGCAGCACAGACCTTTCGCTCTTTCCCCTGAGTTCTGGACCATTTTCAGTGTCAGGTTTGGTGAATGTAAGCAAACTGAGGGGCAGGGCTATTCCATCCTCTGAAACCAAATTTACCTGAGGTGCCATTCTCATTAATGTGCATGTAAGCCTAAATTTGTTTCCTAGGAAAGTTGTACTGAGATGAACTTCTAACAGCAGATAGCAGAGCAGATTAAAATTGCAATGGCAAAGAAATTATGTGGTACCAATGTCTGGCCAGAAGTCAGGGTCCATATTCATTTCTTACTCAGCCCATAATTCAGATAACATTTCTCTTAACTGGAATGGGGCTTTGGATGGGTAAAAAGTGAGGTGTAGATACAACAAAAAGCCTGAGTAGGTAGCACTTATTGCTAAAATCTGCTTGTGGGCCACGTACATGCATTTAATGGCTTGGGTTTTATATGCCTTTTTCAGCTATGCTGAAAAAGTCAGTTTACATCAGTGCATTCACTCGTTTGACACCTGATTTGTGGTTGAATACAGGGCATTTACTAGGAGTTCAGAGTTTGTTTAGACCAAATTTATCTAGCAGCTGAGAGCTGGAGGGCATCCAATCACTTATTTGCATTTTTTTTCAATTACGGTTCAATAGAAATCCTAAATAAAAAGCTCCTTTAATGCAAAATATTTTAGCAGAACCATGTACCTAATTTAACTATTAGGCCAAAATTGCACTGTTACCTACGCCATGTGAAAGTTCACATGGTCTTATATGACACAGAATGGGAATTTATTGTCAATAAAAAACAAAGCACCGGAAAATCCATCAATTTAAAGTGAACACTGCAGCTCATCAATTTTTATGTTTCATGTTCAGAATTTTACACATTACGAACTTATTTCTAGTTTCACAAAAAGAAGGAACAGCACTGAAGAATTTAGGTCAACCATACCATGGTAGGTGTGAATTTTTTAAAATGGTTTTTCTGTTGTAAAAGTGCAAGTGGAATAAAACCACTTTCAATTACTTTCATAAGTATTTTGTGTGCCTTGCCTCTCTCCTAAAAAGCCTTCTCACTAGCAGAAGAAAGAAATCACACCGTGGAATAGGAGAAGGGGACGTGGCACAGGGAGGCTGCAAGCCACTGTCAGTGCATCTGCTTTTGGGGGTTTGGCATCTGGTGGCCTGTGACAGATGGCCCCTGCTGAAGGGGTTTGCAGCACAGAAGGTGCAGTTTCCTTGGAGTTCTGCTTGGTAGCTGAGCCATGAGCAGCAGAAGGGGAGCTGCTCTAGCTCCCTAGTTCCTAGCCCAGCCTGGAGGACAGTCCTGCCCCACCAGTGCTTTTGACCAGGGAAGGTGCCTCTCCCCTCTGCTCTTCCTGCCCAGGGCCAGCCACCTCCTTCCTGAAGCTGTAGAAACAGGGGTCCTGGATTTCAGCCCTTGCACCTGGATCTGTCAGGAGCTGTGGAAGAACCCCACTCCTCACTGGGCTGGACAAGGCAGAGCATGAAGCAGTGCATGCATTGTGCTCGAGGTCATTAGTCTGAAAAGCTTTTAACAGAGGGGCATGCTCCTAAATCTTTTCAGTCCTTTTGAAAATGTAAGCCCATGCAGCTCTCTGGAAAGCCCTGATGGGATTTCCTGACAAAGCTGAACTTATTTCCTGGCTCCTATCAGACCATGGGAACTTCTTTATTTTTCTCTTTCTTTTTTATGTTTTTTTCTTTTAATTGTCTGAGAAACTGACTTTCAAGAAATAATAGGGGTGGTTAGCTCATGATGCAATTGTCACTGATTTCATTTTTTGGTGAAGTATCCGGTAAAAGAGTTAGTAAAAGGAGACTGAATAATGAGGTATGTATTTCAATGAGTCAGTGTCTACCAGGAAAAAACACCTAGAAAACACAGCCCAGCAAGTAGTGTTTGCCTATTACGTCCCAGAGGTTTTTGCAGGAACCTCTTCTCTTGAAATGTAGATTGTCTTCAAGCCCCTGTCTTCAAACAAGGCTTTCTGTTTTTCCAGAAGTTGTCTAAGTCTTTTGTTTATAAACCCAAAATCCCATTTTTCATCTTACCACAGCTTTAAACGTGCCTTACATCTTTCTGGTACCCTCTGACCAGTGTCCTTGGAAGCTGCTGCTTCAGCTCCAGCTGTTCCTGTTGTTAGCTCTGAGAAGCTCTGCAGTGACTGCCTGGTTCAGGATGGTGCTGCCCAGACCAGAGCAACAGGAATGTCAGGTCTGATTAATTCCTCCCAGCAGACAGAATCTGCCTTGCTCAAAAGGGTGGAAAATAAGTGTTACCCACCTCCTTAGGCTGCCTTTTGTGGCAGCGCTGCAGCCACGCCGTGGGTCTGCCCCGTGCCAGGGCTGGCACAATTGTACCTTCTCAAGAAAGTTTTGCACGTGTGCTCCTCAGTGCCCACACTGGGAATGCTTCTCTATCTCCCTGAAATGGTTGTTGAATTTGTTTATGCTTCTGCTGCTGCCTTGTTCCTCTTCGTGCAGGGCTGGAACAGAAGTGAGAGGCTGAGCTGAAGGTTAGGCTGGGCCTAACCTAACAGAAAGATGGTAAAAGCCATCATTAACTGCTCCTCATTTTGCCATGTCTCAGGTCTAATCTTCTGATATTTAAACATTAATATAAGCAGGAGTCCTTCAGCCAGTTCCTGTGCAATACTGTCATTACACGTGCAGAAAAATTGTTTCCTTTCCCAAGGTACCAGAGACAGCCTTGGTATGAACTACTGGCTATGCAGAAGTTTCTGACTAAATTTATAGTCAAATTTAGTTTCAAATAGTTTCAAATTTATATCCCTTTTTATATCAGAATTTGGCTACTGATCATGTGGTTTCAAAAAAGTGATAGTTCTGCATCTCCCCAAGTTGAGCCACACTGCATTTGATTACATTATCAACAATTGTTTTAATTTTTACCTACGGAACAGACAACTCATAAAGAGGACTGACACCATGTGCAGTAGAATTCTTTAGTGCTCATTTTCTCACCTGTTTTAATTGTGTGCATTTCTCTGATGTTTTAAGAGACATTTGAAGTGCCTCGTAAAGCAACAGGAGTTTCTTCCAGCTTGCAACAAGACCTTGTTGAACTCCCACTACATTTACTCATAAAATAGTAATTAATTATGCCTAAGTTCTTTGTATGAGGCACTGCAGTGCTGGAATTCATATGAAGAAGAGGAAGAAGCACAAGCAGCATCAGCTTTACTCAGTAACTGGCAATAGCCATGGTCTGGTTGAAGACTGCCCCAGCAGCCTCTCCAGCAGTGCAGAGGGATTGTGCTGACTGGGGACAGGACCTGCTGCCAGGAACCTCTTGGAGACTGGGCATGGCCCAGTGTGTAACTCACAAATAACCCTGGCATTGCCAGACTGCAGATGAATTAGATACAAGGTATGTGTTAACTGCAAACATACTGAGTAATAGGTATGTACAATTTATTTAAAATACTTTTTAACATATAAAACCCCCTCACTATCTATACAGTCTAAGTCCTAGCAACATATACAAATACTGAGCAACTACAATACATGCTGAGGTAAGAACATACATTCTGGGAGAATACTCAAGCCAAACAAGATTGAAATACATTTTATACATGTCTTCACATATAAGAGAGACCCATGAAACGTACCTTTGCTTTATTGTACAGGGAAATTCTAATCTTAGTGTCATGCAATTTAAACCCAACCGTTAGATGTTCAAATGTATCTTAGCCCTAGCAGAAAACATATCCAACGTCATAAGCAAGAGCAAAGCCTGGGATCAAATTTCTTCCAAAAAGGGGCTTAAATTTTAAAAACGTCCATTTCTTTAACATGCTTTATGTTATGATAATGAAGTTGCATTATGTTTGCTAAAAAATAACCCACTGTGGAGAAATACAGCGGGTATTACAATGGGAAATAGCTTAGTTCTTACACCACCTTAGCCTTCAGCTATCCACAGTTCTACCATTCCTGGTATGCAGTAACAATTAAATCCAGGTGTGTTATTTATACTGACATCCATTTATTTTATGGTAGATTAATTTTTTTAAGCCCAAACTGGTACAGGTTGAGAATGGAGAAGATTCTTAAGTTGGCTATAGCTGTATTGTCACATCTTACTGGAAACTAACACCCCTTGAAATAAAATCAGATCAGATACAGATATTTTCAGTCACAGCTGCTGCTGATAGCTAGGAACAGTCACTTACCTGTTTAAGCAAATTTACGAAGATTGCAGACTAGTTTTGTCAGTCAGAAAAAGTTGTAGTAACATAAAAGTACAATCATAGGCAGGAATTTGCTGTTCACAAATGGGTTGTATTTACCATCCTTACATTCACATTTAGGCTTAAGACACCAAGCTCTAAAACAAATAATTAAAAAATTTCATTCTCAATGAATGAGAGTGAATGATCAGAAATTATAGAACTGGACTTTAAGGTAGCACAGAGAATGTTCAGCATCTTTCTTGGTGCTAGGGACAGTGGGAATGAGCACATCCTCAGTGAGTTTGCCCACAGCACCAAGCTGTGAGGTGCCATCAGCATGCTGGAGGGAAGGGATGCCATTCAGAGGGACCTGGACAGGCCTGAGGGCTGGCAACTCTTGGAGCTGAACAAGGCATTGTCGTACACCTGGGTCAGGGCAATCCCAGGCTCACAGACAGGTTGGGCAGAAAAGTGACTGAGAGGAGCCCTGCAGAGAAGGACTGGGGGTTGATGGTTGATGAAAAACTCAACATGAGCCAGCAGTGTGCTCTCACAGCCCAGAAAACCAATGGGATCCTGGGCTGCATCAAAAGAAGCATGGCCAGAAGGGTGAGGGATTCTCCTCTATTCAAGTGAGACCCTACCTGCAGTGCTGCATCCAGCTCTGGTGCCCCCAATGTAAGAAGGACATGGAACTAGTGGAGCAAGTCCAGAGGAGGCCACTAGGCTGTGGAGACAGGCTGGGATGGCTGGGGCTGTTTAGCCTGGAGAAGAGGAGGTTGTGTGGAAACCACATTACAGCCTTCCAGTATCTGAAGGGACCCATAGGGAAGCTGGACAGGGATTCCTTGTCAGGAACTGCAGTGACAGGACAAGGGGAAATGAGTGGAGACTTGAAAGAGGGGAATTTTAGGTTATCTAAAAGGAAGAAATTCTTTACTGTGAGGATGGTGAGACACTGGAACAGGTTGCTCAAAGAAATTATGGATACCTCATACCTGGAAGTATTCAAGGCCAGGTTCAATGGAGCTCTGATCTAGTGGAAGGTGTCCCTGCCCAAGGCAGGGGATTGGAAGGAGATGATCTTTAAGGTCCTTTCCAACTCCAGCCATTCTATGATTCTAGGTATAACCATATTTTAGATGCTGAACAGGCCACAAGTGATTTTTGACTGCAGAGTTTATATATAGCCCCTGTGCAAAGAGATTTTCAGGGATAAGTGAGGATGATGTACTGGTGCTAAGGCATGGTGGCAGCCCCCTGAATGGAGCCCACTGCAGCTCCATTCAGACGTTGTCCACAGCATTTAAGGACCTGGGCAGTAAACTAGGTTTTGAATTGCATCACAAACAAACAGTAACCCCTGAAGTCCATAAAATAGGCTAATGTGCAGGGAGGGGGTCCACATGTACAAATTGATTCAGCATCCTTAAAATAGTGCTGTTAGAATAAAAATACAGCATTTCTATAGAGGGGTTTTCTACTTAGGTAAGAAAGCTGTGCTTTTTTTTCTAACAAGATAAAAAATGGCAAATATGCCTTTCAGACTGTTTTCATTTTGTGATTACCTAGCTAAAATGAGTTTACATTACCCCAGTAAATGACTGGCTGCAATGTTTTCATAGTACAGAACACTGGAACATTCAAAGGATGGAAATTCCAATAAATAAGTCTGAAATGGACACTCTTTGGAATAGCACTGGTTCTTTTGCAAAGGTTTTGGAATCTTTCATGCTTCTAATAAGAACAATAATAAAAAATCCCTAAGGCTAAATTTGGCAGTTGTGCTAAAACGTACCATATGTGCTAAATGCATGTCTAACACAAACTGTGCACCATTAGAGTATCTGTGCTTCCTTAAGCACTCACTAAAGTATGTACAAACCTTTTTTTGTATAAGGTCAAACCTGAACCCAGGACATTCTCAGGGAGGACAGGGCAAGGCCTTTCCTAATTCAAGTCACCTCCAAGACCTGAATGCTTCTTGCACTGAGCATCAGGGAAGTCTGACCTGGAGGCAGATGATATTCAAGTAGCCCTCACAAGCATAGGGAATAATGTAAAAGCAGTTGCCAGGTAGTTTGCTTGTGTCAGTCTGTGCCTCCTGGATCCCTAGGAAGGAATACGACTGAGTGGCTTAAGAAGAGGCCGAAAAGAGATAATACAAGACAGCAGCTTCTAGTTTTGGAAGGCTAACCTAACCGAAAAGGCAGGAACCTTCTGAGGAACACACAGCTGAAAATTGCCAAATTCCGTTAACAAAAGCTGAACTAATGTAATTCAGAATCAGAACTATTTTATGCCATGAAACTAATTTTTGCCATCAGTCCTGATAGCAGCTTGCTAAGTCCAAAGTTGTGCAGACATTTTACAATGAAAAGAAGAATTTTAGAAGCTCTAGTGCTTGCACAGAAATTAAAAGCTTTGGGTATTGACATGGGGTTTTTTCCCCCCAAATACAGTACCATTAGAAAGAAATAACTGGCTTTTGCACTTAAGCTGTTTCTCCCAATTTATCACTCAAATCTATGAATTACTGGTGCTAGTTGTGAAGAGTTCTTCTCTCATATCTTCCAGACAATTGTACAGTAGCAATAAAAAAAGTCCATGGTTTTGCAGGAGACAAGCTGTTAATTGTCACACAGCTTAAGGAAAAGCAGAATTACTGTTTTCCCAGACCTCCCATACCACGTCTTTTGGTTCAACGTTGTATTATTTAAGACTAACAATACCAAATCAATGGAATTAAAAAAGTGAAGCTGTGAGCTTTAAGGAACTGGCTTTTAGAAACAAGCCATCATTCTACCTTACTCATGAGCTAACTTTGTTCATCCTTACTCACAGTGGGATGGGCCACGCTCTGCGGCACCTGGTACACAAGTTGGTCAGCACTGCCTGGCCCCGGCTGCCCCTTTGGTATATCATACAGTGCCTGTGCTGAGGATGCACTGTCTGTCCTGGATAACAGTTTATTGCACGTTCCAACCAGTGGAGGAGCTTGATTCCCTGCAGCTTTGAAGGTGGAAATGGAAGGAGCACCAAGAGGTGTGCTGGGATGGCTGGACATGTCCATGATTATGGGAGTCGCGTACTCGGGTCCGGTTACGGGCAGTGGCTCGGCGTAGGCGTGGTAAACTTCTTGGATGGGGGAGTTGTAAGGGTCCAAGTCAGCATAACTGGCTTCTTTTCCTTCCTCTGGTTTGAAGGTTGATCTCTGGTGAAGCGTGCCCACAATTCCCCCTACCAGGGGCTGAGCATATTCTGCGTTACAGGCACCAACAAAACAAAACACAAACACACTGGGGTTGTTTTACAGCGGCATCACATTAAATACAACCTGTCAATAGTCTCCCAGAGATCACTATCCGACATCAAACCAGTGCTCCATCTCTGTCCACCACTGCCAAAGCTTTGGAAAATGATTCCTTTCACCCATAGGTAAAGCCATTGAGATAGCCAAAACCAAAACATCCCCACTTCTCAGGTTTATACTTCTTCCCAGGTGGGCTGCACTTGGGCTGCAAATCTCCCTGAAAATGTAACTGACTAAAATGTTCTTCTATTTACATTAGATTTAAATAAAATTATTCTGCCTGGATCTTGATGAAAAGTGGTCTGTGGGGTAGAAAGGTTGCCCTTTGAGAGGGGAAGCCTGCATGTAGTCTGAGATGTTTTAGCTGAACAGATAATCCGAGTTACAAAAGCTGGAGGTAAAAAAAGCCTGACTATCTGGGTAAACACAGACAAGCAGCCAAACAAGAAAACTAATTCTGCCTGCAGTGAAGCTGTAATTCCTGCACATCTGCCCAATTCTGCCATCAGCAGGTAAGCGCAGAACCAAAGGCACAGTCAGTCACCCTCCTCCCACGCCTGGCTCACCAGGGAAAGGGCATGTGCCACTATCCATAAACCCTCCTCTTCCAGGCCCCAAGTATGATTTAACCATATAAGTGAGGGTGGGGAATCAAATGCCACATTTCCAATTTGTGCATAAAAATACTGTGATGAAATAATTTCCAGTGCATGAAAATATAACCAGAAGAATTCTTTCACCCTTCACAAGGTTTAAAAACAAATAAAGAACCTTTCAGTTACTGCATTAACTTGGGCAAGTGTCTATCTATAGCACATGAAATGAGAGAACACGAAGAAACCTGCATATTAAGAGATATGCCTACCCACAGAACTACTAATTTCTCCTCTGTACCCTCCAAAACCGGAAAATAATTAAATGTAGCCAAATTCTTTCCAAAAAGATTCCTGACATTTTTTGGGATGTCATTCATATACATATATACACACATATATATAAAACATGGCCCACAAAGTACCTGCAGACTCTGTTTGCAACATTGTTGGGACTTCTCTTGCTCTTAGGTGACTGATTTCACTGCTGCTGTAGCGTACAGGAGTTTCTTCATGTTCTGCTGATTTGGTCGGGAAAAACTGCTTCATTCCTTTCCACCAACCTTCACATGGATTAAAAAAAAAGCAAAAAAACCAAAAAACCAAGATTGCATATGTACTCTGTTTTAAGCTACTAAAATATTTTTCAGCACAGCTTGTATTTTGTTGAAGCAGGTAAAAGAATTAAATTATCACTCTTTTGAGTAATACCCTAAGATGTCACAGCTGTGAGCTATCAGAAACAGACATTTAGCAAATGAAAGTGATTAAAAAGGTTCCTTTTCCAAAGGGCAAAACATACTTAAGATTACCAGTGAGCAGACACTGGTGTGCAAGTTTTCAACAGAGGCCAGAGAAGCGAAGCACAGTCACACAGCAGTACCAGCCCAAGTGCTGCAGCTGCCCTTTGCACCTGGGGCACGGGTGGTTGGTTTCAGGATCGTTGCAAAGAGCTGCCTGGTGCAATTGTCTGATCTTAAGTTTGTGAGGCACAGGACAGTTAGATGGAAGGAAGATATACTTAAATCCCACATGCTTACTAGGGCAATGAAAACAAAACTTTTGAGCCAACATACACTAAGATGAAAGTTTTTCCCAGGACAAAAAAGTACCAAATAAATGGCTATCAAATGTATAGAGGCATTCCTTATAAATTAATTTTCCCCCTCATGTTGTATAATTAAAAGGTTTTCTATTTTGTTCACAAAAAACCTTGAAGTGGTCAGATCTAATAGGAGACACAACATTTACTATTTCTGAAAAAAAGAAATTGGAGAAAGAAGCAGTACAATTAAGTTGGTCCAAAAAACAAATTCAGTTTGCTATGCCTCCCTCAGCTAGCATTAGAAAAGCTTCTAATGAAAACTAATGAAAGCTAATGAAAATTGTAACTGCAATCTGAAATATACATTGAACAAAAAAACACTGAGCAAATGGTTTCATAAAATCATTTTGTTACCTGCACGATCCCAGTAAGGTAGATCATATGTACCCTCAGTTTTTTTCTTGCTGTGAAAAAAAAAAAGAGAAGAGGAGTTATTTTAACTAGTCTGCTTATCAAAAGATGCACTAATCAATGCTCAGCAACTATCACCTTGGCTGTAACTGGATCTCAAATTTAATGTATAAGCACCAGTAACCTGGCATGCCATCACCAGTCTGCCGCTAACAGAGAAACCAGTTTTCAGTCAAAGCACTTCCAATGAAAACAGCTACAAAAAGCTGTTTTGTCCTCACAAGTCAAGTGAATTTTTTCTCAGAAATAATGCAATTCTTTCCACACGTGCAGACCACAGAGTTCCCACAGCAATACATGCAGCATTTCATTCCCACACACCAGGCTAACATTCATGTAAAGCACTTTCATCCATCTATTCATTTACCGGTTTCTCCAATGCCACACACAAACTAAGATAAGAATCAGAGTAGTGAAGACCATCACCAGCACTGGAACCAGAACTGCTGCCAATGCCACATCTGAAAGCCATTAAATTAAGTGGTGTCAGACAGAAAGAGCTTCTCATAAATCAGTTTTTGATTTGAAAATTACTTGGGTAGAGCACACAGTTTTCACATTTAGTGTCTATCACACCAGATCCCAGCTAAGCTACTCTGCTGGATGCTCCCACAGCACAAAATTCATTAACATCTGACTCTTCTACATGCATGCACAGCTGGTGGTTTTTGCAGGGGTTTTCATCAAAATCAACCAGGTTTTTTTTAATATATGGTTTTCCTGTTACAACAATGTATTCTGTTATTTATGCAGAAAATCCCTTAGTGCCACCATGTAAGTTCAAACCTAGTTTAAGAAGTAAATTTCATAGTACCTTAACAGTTAATCCAAATCAGTCTGTGCTGGTTCTGTGTGTGTGATCCTGTTCCCTGCCATCCAAAGGACACTTCAGCAGTGCCCATATCTGCAGTGATTTTGCTCCCTTTTCTGACCATTGTCTTTGATAAACAAAATGATTATGCCAGGTGACATTTTTCAAATTTCATGTCAAAAAGACTGCTCCAGAAAAGATTTGCTGTATCAAAGGTGTTTTGTTCTAAGAAAGTATTAAATAAATCAGTTACACCTGATTAAATCAGAAGGGAAGTCCAAGTTCCAATTTCTCCTTCTGAAAATGTTTGTTCGGTGATCAGAAGTTGAACACCATTTGAACAGGTTCTGGAAGATGGAACTATTATATATCTATAAAATATATATTGTGTGTACAATTATATTACATATATTACTTGGCAGATTGGTTTTGATTCTTCATGCAGCATGCAACTGCACATCTTTTGTCATATATGTATATAATAACTGGTAAATACTAGAAATAAAATACTGATCATCTGCTGCAATTTGTTAAGTTTTGAGAAAATTTCAATGCAGAAAGCAAATTTAATATATGCCAAAGCACTGTAAGGAGTTCCAAACATTTTTACTGTTTAATGGTGGATACCTTTGGTTACACTTGGAGTCACTGTAGTGTTTTTTATTTCAGGTGTGAAAGTTGTTTTATCTGTCTGCAGAGAAGTCTTCACTGAATGAATGAATTCATCCACAAAGTCAGCATTCTTCTCATCATTCTTGTTCTGAGGTGGTGCTGGAAACGTGATTTTAGGAGCACGACCTTCAGAAGAAAAGAATGTATAAGGTAAGTTCTTTGGAGGGCTAGTTTTCCATATCTCCTTTTCAGGAGAAGACAGCTGGAACAGTTTGCTATAAAGCTTTTGTTCATGTTATATAAGGAAAGTACACACACCCTCTCCCCTCACAAATGAATGATATGGAAAGCAAGTGATTGGCATCTTTTAACACATTTATTTTGTAAATTCAGTATTTTCCTGGGTAAGTGTAGTAAGTTTTGGATAAACTGAGAAGTACCAGCTAAAGAAGGATTATGCCGCCAAGAAGTACTTCAGACTCACTGAAAATATACCCACGATATAACTTTTAACGTTAGTAATTTCATTTACAACCTTAATAGTTTCACTTGTCTTGCACTGTTGAAAGTTTTCAGTTGTCTTACCTATACTAAACTGACATCCTAGCAATTCTACTTTCATTGCAATTTTCTGGTGCCATTTTATGGGGTTAATCCTAAAAAAACGTGCAATAATAGGTGGAATGAAATTATTGCGAACTTCCTGGTACAATTCAATATTCCCTTGAAATACCTAGAAAAGAAGAGGGGAAAAAAAGAGAGAAATATTATGTTCTACAAATACAACAGCAACAGAGTAAGTACTACCAATTTTGATGTTTTAGTTAGGAAGAATAAACAGCAAGGGATTCAATTCACCCCAGAACAGTGCTGCTGCCTGCACTTGTCCACTCCCTTGGCCCCATTACATTTACAACTAAATAAAACAAAGAAATGTGTGTGCACATGTATGCACATTCAGAGTAAAGGTACCATGGGATATCCTCCTGATGCTCCCCAGGTACAGCCTGCTGTTACACACATCTCACGTGTTCATGGCACTGAGTCATTCTTAACTCCTTCTTGGTATTTTACACTTACTCTTCAAATATAGATGGATAGCAAGGAGCTGTGGCACTGTGCAAGCTGGAATTAAGGGGTGCCTTCACACAGCCTAGCAGTTCAGCACAGCCTGGCTGAGGATGGTATTTATTAGAAAGCACTGGAGGCACCCTCAAGTGTGTAACCAACCACACTGTGCTCTCGTGGCTGCAGCCTACAAGTGCTCAGCCGCAAATAGGAGAATTTGGGTTCAGAATGTGAAAGCTCTCCTCAGTCTCACACTGAGCCATGAGGTTCTGCAAGAGAAGGGTGCAGACTTTGTGTGGGGGATGAGCTCAGGCTGGTCCTTCACTGCCATCCTTGCACACACAACAAATGTAACAACACACGAGTCTGGCTCGAGTTTAAAAGCAGTGAGAGGAGTCCCTGTGAAATTCAATGTAAGCACACTGACAGATTTACAGCCAACCATGGCTTTTTCACCCTCAAGCTGCTTAAAACAATACAGCAGCTTGGCCCAGTACTCCAACCTTCCGTCTCCTTCAGGAAGAGTGGTTTGGCACCATATCTTTTGGTAGGAAGTGAGCTGCCTCTCCATGTTAGTGCACAGCAGTGGGGCTTTGGCCCTGCACATGCAAATCTGTGGTGCTGCTGCAACACAGGTCACCACTGGCATGACAGCAAATTACTTCTTTCTTTTGAAGCACTGATACAGACACTGCAAATCATGGTGGATGCAATGTAAAACAGAATTGTGGCACATGCCTGAAAAAGTCAGTATTACAAGGAGTTTTCTTCGCACTCACACTGCTTGGTAAGCAATAAAGCACATTCTTAAAGACAAGCACTGCATTGTGCAACAGCTGAATGTGTCTGCATAACATGGAGCAGTCAAGAGCTCTTAGCACATCTCTGATCAATACAAATCACTGCTGTTTCAATCCTGATACACAAGAGAAGAGATTTCTGTATTGCACCGCTGAGTTTTTGAACAAAATGTCTAGAATATCCCTAGAGGCCTGAAATAATTATTCTAGGAAACTATCCATTCCAAACAAATTCCTGCTCAGAATTTAAGCTTCTTGTTCTTAAATACATTCAGTAGCAACAAATGAAGACACAGTAAATGCAGGGGCAAGCCCATGACATTATTTTGGAAATAAATTAATAACACCAAGTAGCTGAAGTTCATGTGCCCACAGCAGACTGGGTTCCAATTTACAGCCACTTTTCCCGAACTACTTTTTTTTTTTTTTTATGACAAGTTTGTAGCTAGAGATCTCACCAATTAATTTTTTGTTTTGGTAAGGATGCAAGTGAGAAGCCAAATAGAGAGGTGACATCCTGAGGGGATGCACCCAGACTGAATTGCTGCACTGTACCCTTGCTCATGCTGGGCCTGCCAGAGCCCAGCACCAAAAGAAGGCACGTCTGGCTGCCCAAACAACACATGCAGATGTTACAGATGCCTAGCTCTGAAAGCTGAAGCTCATGTCAGGTTTCTAAAACTGAGCATGTAACAGAAAGGGCAAAAAGAATCAACACCAACTACTACCTTCAAGAAAGATTAACAGTAAAGATTTTTACTCCAGGCTTTTATCAGTCAAGCTTTTGATGTTGTGTTACAGAAGTAGCTTAACTTTACCTGTAGCTCTGTATTTTCTGTTACCATAAATTTTGCATTTAAAAAAATTTGCTTCTGAGCTCAATACAGCACTAACTTTTTAATGAGAAATCACTCTCATATTCTTTTTATTATCAAACTCTTTCCATTTCCCTCTGTGCTGTTAAACAAAGCTTTTCCAACACCGCAACTCTCATTTGTCCTTTTTCCCCAATTCAAGCATTTACTCATTTTTTAATACATGATAAGCTAAAAGTTTTTCTTGAGTACTTCCAAATCTCTAAAAGGTATTTGCAAAAAAGACTACAGGAAAATCTTGGAAAAGCCTCTAGTCTCCTGAAAAACGTTAGGAATTCCAAACATGTTTCAAAAAACCAGGGACTATCACCTCCCAGCTGGTCTGGCATGTTAAAACGGAGAAGCCTGCAAGCAGATGCATCCAAAAGCAAATCTGTATCAAGTGAAGTGATGGCAGAGAGAGAGAAAATCTGCTATTTTGATGCAGAAAAACAGAACCATTTTTTCTGTCTTTAACTACAGCTGCCAGCTCCTGGGTACATATGATTCTTCATGCCCTGTCCCTTAATGACACACAGAGCACAAAGAAAGATCTGTTGCCTGTAATTTCAGATGCAACAATTTATTTCATTTAATGAGCATGCAAGAGGAACAATGTGCTCAAATTCAAGGCAATAACTGCAAAGTTTTTTAAAGAAAATTGTCAAACCCGCACTGAAGCCTAAATCTAGGCAGCTTGAT
This sequence comes from Lonchura striata, assembly GCF_050655825.1. NCBI lineage: Eukaryota > Metazoa > Chordata > Aves > Passeriformes > Estrildidae > Lonchura > Lonchura striata. Next base: position 1,184,332 of record NC_140703.1, read on the forward strand.
AACTAAGATCTTATTTTATGGCCAGAAGAGGGCACTCAAAACTAGAAAATATGATGGTTTTCCCCTTTTTTTCTTGAATACTTCACACCAACAATCACTTTAGTTCACATGTAGGCTCAGACCCGACAGTAAATTCTCCTCCTCTCTTCCAAGAGTTTCTTATTGCAATTATGTTCAGTGTTCAAAAATCTCTTAACAAACTTCAGCCTTTTACTTCAACAGGATGATACATACCCCCTTGAAACATGGTTAAGCCAGAGTAAATACATGACCAAGGACAGCCAAAGTGACCATCCTTAAAACCTGTTTCTAAAAAACTACCAGACTAGTAGTTAGTTACATGTGCTTAATACCACAGGCCTATAGAACCAAGATAGATTACATCCAAGGATTTTAAGAAAAAGAAGAAAAATCTAGTTCCAGTCACATTACTCAGAATCTTGTCATTTCTTTAATAAAATCTGATCTGAGCCACCTGGAAGACATGAATTTCCTCATTTTTACTATTAAATATTAAATATTGCATAGCTATAAACATGGGGAAAATAAGATTATCTTGCTGCTAACATTAGGGCCTTTCCTATGTGGCAAAACATTTGCAATCTGAACATACCCCTCCTTCTGCAAGGGGGGTTCTCTTATATAAGAAACTTAACAGTATTTGGTTAAAAACTAAGATTGACAGAAACATTAGAAAAAAATTATACAACCCATAACAGTTATTCTGTAACCATAAGAGGATAAAAAAAAAAGCTTAATTTTAAAACATATAACTTATTTTAAAAGAAATAGAATTATTCTTGAAGAGATGCAGTACCAGAAAATGTACCACCGGCAACAGAATTTTCTTGTATAGAATATTGTCTCCCCAAATAAATAATAAATCAACAAATAATAAAGAATAAAGAATAAAAATAACATCTGAAATTTAGAACTGTTCAAATCCTTACATATTTGCATATTGCCATATTTTCTTCAGCTTATCAGCTGTTTACAATTCAAAATATGACTGAAAATGAAAGTTATTTAATGATTTCTCACCATACCAAAATGACTTGTATTTACAACTGTGAAATCCCCTTAGAACATACCTAGAAAGCATGTGGCATTTTTACCTTATCTTTACCCATGCCAGGTTCTCTGTACACTGTCCACTTCTGTGCATCATCACTGTATAAAATTCTGTAGGCTGAGACATAATAGTAGTGCTCTGCTAAAGTTGATCCAGTAGTTATAATACCTGTGAAAATTGAGGCACCCAGTTAAGACAAAAAACTGGTACCACTTTGTAAAAATTAACAGATCAGTTCTTGAATCCAGAGTTGTATAGTGGAGAGTCTTAACTGGTCCAGTTAACTTCAAGAAGTTTATCCAAAGTGCCAGGGTCTGAATCTTCCACAGTGACTGAAACTTAGTAAACTTATTTTATTTAGTCTGTATTTTAATTTTCATGGTATAATCTTGTAAAGCCCTTCCCCTCCACCCCATTCCTTGATGGAAACGGCCCCTTCGTTTGACCACAGCTCACTGCTGTCTCCAGCTGCTGACACAGCTCTTCCCTGCTCTGGTACTGCCAGCCTCAAGGCACCACTGAAAAAACTGCAGTTTCCTACAGCCGACGCTGCAGCACAGCTCACACAGCAAAGCTGTTTCGGAAAAGCTGGTTGGCACAGGAATTAAAGGAGTAATGCAAAATCCAAGGAGTCCCCAGGGAGGCAACAACAAAGGCCACTGGTAAATCCAAGTTGCTTAATGACAGCAAGGCATGCTGCTGATAGCAGGGTGTGCAGCTGAGGTTACAGAGACCAACTCGGGCATTTTGGAATGAGACAAACGCAAACTGATCAGCAGAACACGTTTCACAATAGCCTTAAAGCCCCAGATGCTATGAAACACTCCACCTAAATCCAATTTAATTTTGATTTACATCAGATGACAAACATGTCCATTAACAACAGCAAATCACCTCTGAAGGATTAAACCAGGAAACACTAACACTGGCACTGAAGGTACAACAGCTGCACAGCTACCCTGGAGATTAAAGCCGAAATGTCAAGGCCTCACGAGGATTAAACCCAAAATGCCAACACCTCAGTGCTTCCCTACTTGGAACGGGCAAGGCTGCAGTCCACGGGAACTGGTGACCATGAGCTGGCTGCTCATCTCAGAATGGACAGCAAACTATCCAGAGACGCCAGGGAAACAGCACCTCCAGCTGTGTCTGCACATCAGCACGGCTGCTAAAACCAGCCCTGTGTGAAGGAGCAGGGCCAGACCCAGAGCCTGGCCTGTTGCTGGAGTAAGGCCAGCAGAGACTGCTGGCTGGGGGGCTGCAGTCCCCAGCTGTGGGCCCAGCCCCACTGGAAGTGAGGAGGTGGAGGGGAGGCTGCCAGCTGTTCTCCTGTGTCTGCCGCCTCCTCACACTGCACTGGAAATGCTCCTTTCCCTGCTGCTGGATTCGCTGCAGCCTTGACAGGCACTAGGGAAAACCACAGAACACAACTCAGTACACCTGCACCAGAGGTATCACTGGGCTGAGCTGACTGGATTTTGATCTGCATCTCCAAGGAGACAATGAGCAGGAAAAAGGATGAATCGAGGATCCAACAAAACCACAGGAAACACTTCAACAAATTCTGATGAAAGAGACGTCTTCTACTATGAAACCACAACTCTTCAGCTCCAGGCTCCTCAGTGTATTAGCTAGGACATGGAAGTAAATTAAGTGTAATGACAAGTAAGTGCCACCTGAGCTTTATCTAAGGCCCAGCACTGGAAAAAAGGATATACGTAACCAAAAGTTTTGAATGCTGCTGAGAAGCCACATCAGATTCACTTACCTGTTATTTTCTTTTCTTTATTCAAGTCAATCTGCAACCACTGATGTTCATCATTGATAAAAGCAGCCCAAGGAGGTCCAATCCTTTTTAGTCTGGCATTTTCAGGTTTCCAAATGTTTACTTGTCCTGTTTGGTTAGGCCACTCAAGAGTAGACGACGATGTGATGTGGGAATCAGGAATCACCCCAGACTCCATCCCCAGTGTCCCATAGCAACCTGAAAAACAGAAAAGGCGAGGATTGCAAATGAGAACTGGAGTTATGCTGCTTGAATTTTAAGACTTTACATGCAAATATTAAATTGTCATCTAAATTTTTTCCATAACAACAATACCAACAAAACACACTGTCTTTTGCTTTCTAACAGGGATGCTAGAACCAAACTAGCCACGAGAATGCCATGATTTGTACCTGTTCCAAGAGTAATGAGGATATTCTGTCAGTCACCACTCACACAGAGCACTCAACAAGAAGCACTGGGGAACCAAACTGCATGGTCTGAGTATCTCTTGTTGATGCAGGAATGGGAAACATGCTACTGGTTCATTAGTTCCTTTCTTGTTTCTGTATAACTTCTTGGGTTTTTAAACCAACCCCAGGACCACAGTGTTAATTTGAACAAAACCAAAGCATGTAGGAAGTCATGTCATAATCCTGGCCTTGAGCTCAAACACATCCTTGAAATTGGTTACATTTTTCTGGTCACCATTTTTATTAAATGTTTCTTCCCATGTTGCCTTTTTTTGGTGGCTGAAAAACATCTCCTAAATTCAGGGCTAAATTTCTTGTTCTGTAATACCAATGGTTTTCCCCTCTCACGTGCACAGTCCCCAGAAGTATCAGCAGAGAGCAATCTTTGCCTTCAGTCAGGCAGGCTGAACATAGCCTAGCTTCCCTTCTCCAGTGAACTCCCCCCTCTCCCTGCAGGCCTTCTGCACCAAGGTGAGCACTCATCCCTCCAGGAAGGCAGAGTTCACGTGTGACTGGATCCCAGAGGAAGTCTTGCCCATGTCCTCTGAGATGACATTAGTAGTTGCATGTCACCTGCCACAGCACAGGATCACTTCACTAGGGGAATCCTTTCCCTCTTCAGTCATTTTCCATCTAACATGCTGCCACTTGGAAGCAAACCAATGCCTTGGTCTCTAAATACGTGCCACATTCCACTCTTTGCTCTGTGATGCTTCAGGCAACTTCTTCCAAGTCTCAAAGTCAGGCAGTTCTTCCTGTATAAGTGGTCTCATCTTCCTCTGCACTGATCATGTCTCTAACATCAATAACTCACTCCTCTACTCCATACCAAGTCATAACACCAACTGCAACAGCAGGAATATCTAAGGATCTTCACCACAGTCTGATAAACCTCACTTGAGCATACTACAGGTTTTTTTCCCCTCACCTAACTCCTAGGCAACCCAACTACAGACATTTTAATTTAGATTTGCATCTTATCTCTAGCTTATTCAGTAATTTCTCACATGTAACTGAAGTCCACAAAGTCTAGATCAGCATTTTGTCCTATCTCTTCCAATTTCCAGGCCATTTAAGTACTTTCATACACACTATCAGATCACATTGTGCATGACAAAAAAGCCCAGCAAACCCTGCCTGGATCACTGTGTTTAATATTCTTTAAGCATAAGGACACTAGATATGTAATTCCTTTTCTCAGCTCTTGCAGATGCCTGAGAAATAATTTTAATACTATGTGCATTACATTTTCTAATTTTTGCTTATTTATACATTTCCATCACCAAACACTCCTGCCCATCAGATTTTTGTCTTTATATCCCCATTCACTGTGCCTTTTATTTATCTATTACGAAAAGCATTTGTTTACTTTTAAGAAGTATCTGCATGATTTCCCCCCCTTTCTTTCTTTAACTTTATGAAAAACAGACATGATAGTTTTATGGTTTTTACTTTGTTATTAAAATAGTTAAAGAGACTAAGGAAAGGCCACACATTATTTTCAACATCCACCCAAAGATGGTATTTAAAGTGACTTAAAGAAAAACTAACTTCCACTTTGGAAAAGCCTAGCTTCCACTACAGCTGATTTATTTAATTAGCCTGAAAGAATATCTTTCTGCAGATAAGCAAGTCTTACTTGAAACATCACTGTACCTATAAATTAGTGATGATTAATCATCAAGTTGACATATTAAAACAATTAAAAAATATACATTATTGAAGAATGCAGTAAAAAAAGGTCTCACAAATAAGAACCAAAATAAAGAAATCAAATATCTGCACACCTACTTCTATTCACAAAGTTTGTATGAAAGTAGTAACACGTAATACATGTGGTAACACTTACCACTGGTCTTAAAGGTGAAGAGACTTGTAGACAAGGGTCCCCTGCAGAGAACAAAAGATGATGTTTTGCAGCACCCAGTGAGAAAAATTGAAACAAACTGTCTTCAATTTATTTTTCTTGTCTGACTGCATGCCACTGAAACCTATGCGCATGTGCCTGAATAAGCACTCAGTGATAAACACATCCTGCCAGCACTTGCAGCACAAACACCTTCTCAAATGAAATCCAGTCCAGGGATACTGGGTTAGAGACTTTCAAACAAACATCTACCCAGAAAAATGCAAGTCTTCATTGAAATGCTTTCTTTTCAAATTAAGCTAGTCCTAGTCCCACAAACCCATCTCCTGTGATTGCTTTGACTTGTGGGACTTGAGATACAATGACAAGCTACACTCTTTTCCTGAAACTGAAAAGCTGCCATTAAATTACTGTTTTTCCACAGACCAGTAGGAATTTATAGCCAAGAAGATAAAAACTCCTTGCAGAATTTGGAAAATGAAAATTTCTGGTCTAGAGATTAAAGATATTCGGTAAAACAATTGCACTACAACAAAAGTGTGAGAAACTTAGAGAGAAGAGAACCTGCCCGAGGAACATATAGCTCCGCAAGCTGAAATTAATCCCACAATGAGACACTACCAAGACCTAAGGAAATTACACTAAATACACTTACACTTTTGAGGTGACATTGTTAGCCAGGGATCCTTCATAGTATGGAATGCCCTTGCTGATCACAACATTAATTTGACCACCCAGAGTATTTGACACGACGCCTGCGTGAACACCAGCCATACAAAGTGGTGATGACTTGAAGAAGGGAGGAAAAGAAAACATTTCATACTACTAAGTGAATAAATTAAACACCACACCATATATTGTAAATGCTACACTGTCTTTGTTATTATTACATTAAAATACCATTATTCATTAACTGTTATCTTGGTTATTTAGAAACTGTTCATTTTTATTTATTATTGAATTTATCAAAATACAAGAAGAGGGCCCTACATTTCACTGTGTCCTCACCCAGATGTATTAAGACCAGATGTATTAAGAATGTAACTGTTGTAATTAAATAACCTCAAACCAACACCACGGTGAATCAGTCTGAAAAAGCCAGACAGCAAGACTCAGCCTATAATAAATTGTATTAGACAACAAAAGATGTAAATATATAGAAAACCTTTTCATAGAAAGCACATTGAAAGCATGTTTGTTTATTTTCTCACAATTAAGGGGTGAGGCACTGCAGCTGTTGTAGCTTTTAGCCAAGGGGTTGTATTTTTTATCATAACTTGTGGTTAAACATGGTTTAACCATCCAGCACTCAGATCCATGTAAAGCCACAGTAATACATGCAAACAACTCATCCTAAACAAGTCAATTATGTAAGTCAGTGGAGATCAGTAGTAAAAAATTATTTTGCAGGGTATCACGTTCTTGCCTTTTCTCCTTGGATGACAGAACCTGCTAACAAATGCCACAGTGACACTTCCCTGGCTTGCAGGCTACAGGTGCCACAGTGAGCAGCCCTCACTGCACCAGTTCCATCGGGCTTGCACATCCAGTAGGTCTGGGATCAACACAGCTCCCCTATCCATTAAAGTCAGAGCATGGGATTCTGTAGGAGATGCAACTCTCTCCTCCCTGCTCACCAGATGTCAGCAGTAAGAGCTCCAAGCCCTCAAGGACTTTGAAGGTTACAGTCTCACAGAAAAGAATCAAGATTTTTGGTATTTTTTAAAGCAGCAAACAGTTCCTGTACATTTGAAAGAGATGCATGAGAAACCTCAACCTGAAATTTGGTTTAAATTGCTGGACAATTTCATTTTCTTCCACATAACCTGACTTATGGGAAATTCTCTCACTTTTTTCAGTGATAAAGTATAGAAAGTCACAGGACATTTAATCCCTTAAATTTCCTTAGGAAAAGGTTTCATTTTTCTCCATAGAAAACAATTATTCCAGATTTTGGCAAAAAACTCCCAACAAGCAGAACTCCTACAGATGCCATAAATTTGTGAGGCAGAGAATCAATTTCATCTTGTTAACAAAAATTACCTTGTAAACACTTAGTGAGGACTTACTGGGGACCAGAAAATGTAACACAATTACTCTGTGGTGACATTTTTACATGGGTGTGATTATTTAAGCAAATAGCCTGGGATTTAGAAATATTTGGAAAAAAAAACCAAAACCCATACAGGGACATTTTAATTATTTTAGTATTTAATACTAAAATCTGCGGTTACTAACATTTTTACATTGTCTTACCTCTGTGCTAGATCTAAGGGCTTATTAAAAGAGTATTTTTAGATAGAAACCAGGGAGTTAATGTAACTTTTAGTAGATTGCTAGCAAAATTATAATCACTTAAAAATAAACAAAGTGAACATCCTCCCATCCTATGGCAATTCATTAACTGACCTGCAAAGGCTTACATTAGAAAAATATTGTATAGGATTTTACAGTGTCTTAAGTAAAGATGCTCACATTATTAAAGACGCTCACTACCAATTTATAGAACTACTGTTACAGTATTAAATTTGTTTTGCAAATTATTTTATAGCTGCTGAGCATAAACAGTATTTCATCTCTCAATTGTAACAAAAAATAAGATAACCACTAAGACACTGCTGGAAGAGGCATTACATTGTTAAAAACAAAGAGGACATCATTAAAATTATCTAGTTCTTTCTTTATTAATCTCAATCTCCCAGCCTGAGAAAACCAACCAGAAGAAAACAAGAGCTAGAAAAAACCCCACTCTTTTGATTGATCCACCCTTCTCTCCAGGATTTATGAAAGTACTTGAGACCCCACTAGACTACTCCACTTCTTAGAGATGGCAACATCTGAAGCACCTGCATTTAGCAGCAGTGCCAAAAACGGAGTACTGTGTTACTCACTTTCAGGAGGTACATGGTATTTTTACTTACGTCTCTGTATCCATGAGGAATAGTGCCTGAAATATCAGCAAAAGGAATCACACATCCAGCTGGACAATACTTACTGAAAGAGAACAAAATATCAAGTCAGGACTTGCATGCAAATCTCAACTCTCTTACTGTTATAAAAAAGTTATGGTTTTGATTTACAGCACTCTTCTATTCAGGTATCACTATGTAATGATATCTCCTAATTGAAGACCTATCAAACCAGACTGAAAATACTCACAAGTCCACAACAGGAGAAGAGACATTTAAAAATGTTTTAAAATAAGTCTCAACTGAAAGTACAGTTCCAGGCTCAATATGATGAGCTAATAATGCCAGCATTTTATAATATGAATACTACATGGCTCCTGTAAATTCAAAGTCAGATAAGTAACAATATTAATGAATTTTATTTTATGAAAAAGAGACCTGCATATCTATTTGTTTTGCACCCTTAAATAAAGCATCTGAAAATATTGCTATTTTTAACAGCTTTTGGCAATGCTTTGACCATAAAAAACTGGCCAAATTACCACTAGCTAATAAAAAGCAAGAGGCAAGACACTAGCACCACTGGATCAAGCCTGTTCATGTTCTAGGGCCATTTCATACTGCACACATGAAAATTATTACATCTTCAAGAGCTAAAAGTAAAGTGGAGTAAACTCATCAACATTTTCCCCACAGCTCAGCAACAGCTGAAATGATGCTGTAGGTTCCATGAAAGCAGGGGGATTCAGAGACTTTGTCACATGTTGACTAAGGCCAGAACCTACAACTGAAGCCCTGTTTTGGAACCTGGGAAAATGAAGGAGAAATGCAAAGGTTGCGCTTTGAAACGTTTCAGTTTGCCACAGTTTAAGTTCTCCAAAAGGCAAGCTTAGATACTTCACAATAGTCTGCAGCTTTAAACATTGGCCTTGCTTTAGATGGAAATGGGGAAGGAGACAAAAGGGAAATGACACATTTTCCCCTTCAGAATGTACAGCAATCTGTGTCTCCACAGAACCTCATTAATGAGCACCCAACTGTGAAATGGGTTTGCAATTTCTAACACGTGTCATCATTTAGTACTCCTTAGGTAACTGTAATACAAATTTCAGTAATTAAGTTGTGTACCTTCTATAATATATTTGTAAAAACAATATTCTTTCCATGAAAATGAGATATTAACTCCCATGTGTTAGTGCAAATTAATGAGGTTCTACTGTATACTGCATGTAAGGAACACAAATGGGAGAGACAGAAGGAGGAAGGATGAGTGCAAATCTCAAAATTCTTCAGCTCTAACCCTAATTAGTTTGTGTCTCAAGTTCTCTGGATGGCAAATTTTCAAGCTGCGTCAGAATACGTAACAAAGCAGAGACATTAAAATTACTTCATTAAATAGACTGTGAGGGAAACAGGTAAAAAACAATCTTACTTGAATTCCGGTTCGGAAAAGTGACTTGCATTGTCTAAACAGGTAATTAAGTCTGGAAAGAAAAAAGGTTAGGTCAAAAGGATGATAAAGACAACAAGCTTGAATATGCTTTTTAAAGTGCACAAATACATACATTTGAGACTCTGAGGCTTAACTAAAAGTGTCAGAATGAAAAAAACACATTACTACTAAATTTTCTTGCAACAGATTTTGCATTACAGTAGAACCTTGCTAATTTGTCTGAGTAACTGGGAAATCTACTGAGAATATGACGTAGCACTACAAAAATTCATTTTTGGTGCAGCTTAATTTTAATTTATAACTATATTTCAGAGATAAATCAGAGACAGAAACATATGGTCTTTTCACAAAATTAAATTAATAAGCTAAAGAGGCCTGTGCTTTTATCATTTAATGGTTCTGCAGAGCTGAACACAAGCACCACAGAGAACAAATGTTACAATGCTGCATTACTGGCATCCATGACTGATACCACAAATTTCATGTTTGTGTTTGCTGTGTATCAACACATACAGTCCAAAATACAGAGAGGAATGCATCAAAAATCCTACAAAATTAAAAACTGAAACTCTTTATCTTTTCAGATTAACTTCCAGATAGGGTTTTTGCCTTCTGAGGCAGTTGCTGCTGCTCCTTCATTTCCTTGCAGACCACGTATATCACTCACCTTTACAATGAGTGGGAGGAGATGCAAAACAAATACAGAAACCTTTTCAGAGGCTTAAAAGAACCAAAACCAGGGGGAAAAAAACTAAGAAAAAGACAAAAAACTAGTCAGCAGACTATGTCATTAAAGAGCTAAGGAAGTACAGGAGCCTGCTACTGAAATAAAAATTTCCACAAGGTTAGTCTGTAAAATATATACAGTTTGATAGGAAAACTTGTTAGCTATCTGCCACCTTGACTATTGCCTGAAAAAATTAATTTTGTCCTGAATCTGAAGCAATTCTTTCATTTATAACAGACAACTGACATTTTTACTCTGCTGTTCAAGGAAAGCTTTGAACTTTGAAATTTCTTTAGAACTACAGCAACTTTCAGGCAGGCAGTCAAATTTCCTACACGGAAGTATCATGAAATGTGTACTAAATTTTTAGAAGTTAATTTGTAAGAATATGGGAGTAAATTAATTGGTTCGATTGAATTGGAAAAATTACCAAATAATTATAAATACCTGATTTATCTGTGGTTGAATAAGCTGCAAGAAATCCACGTCCAGATGTGTGAATTCCACTCATGAACTGTACTGTGACTTCATTACTTTTTGAAGTGATTAAACCATCCATTTGAAAGCCAAACCCACAGTATTTTCCTGTCGAGAGAAGGAGGAGAACAAATATTGATCCAAAATAACACATGCAATAAGCATTTTATTCGATTTCCAGCCTCTTATTTCATCTGCAGTGTAAGCTCACGTTAGTTCTGGTGTATACTCAAAAGCAAATACACGAGAATGACACTAAACAATGTGCTTGGTGACCAGTTAAAGCAAATGGCAGACTGCGAGTTCCACATTTGCTTTGTCACTGTCCAAGGTCTTGCATTCCCATACCTGCAGATAAACGTGACCTTATCCCATTCACCTCTAGCCATGCATAACCCCCACAGGCAGAGCTTCAGAGAACATTAGGAATCTCACAAGGGAAAGGATCAAGTCGGGACAATGAGAAGCATCTACAGAAGCAAATGAGAAAAAAGCTGTCCTTTTCCCAAAGTTACTGGAGCACTTCCTCCTCATAGACTCTTCCATGGTTTCTGTCACATACTTTCCCTTATTCTGGACAGCAACAGGCACAGGTCACTGCATTTCAGCAGTATCATACATATATCATGTATTATCATACCATAGGTAAGCACCATTAAGATACATTACCAATTAGTTCTCTTCTATTTTGTCACACCTAAAAATTCTAACAAAGGTTCTGTATCTGAGTGCTTCTCTTGCCATACAAAATGAACAAAAATAACACAATTTCAACTGCTGGAGTCCACAGATATTGACAATATTTGCCCTATGAAGTTCAAGAATTGATACCAAGTCACATTAATGGATGAATTGCTGTTAAACAGGCCCCAGTCAATATGGAATTCTCCAGTCCTATTAACTAGAAGCTTTAGTAAAGATACTGACCAGTTAATTAACTTGTTTAGAAAAAAATAATCTTTTGTTCTACAGGCTACCATGATCATTCAATATTGTAGAAACCATCTATAACCCTATTTAAGATTCTGCAGTGGATAACCAAAGAGAATAATCACCAGCAGGAAATGACACTGCCTCTTTCTGCTCCTTTCTCAAATAAAGGCAAATTACCATACTAATGTAAAGGAAATTGAGTAACATGTTCCTGCAGGAATAGTTCTTAACAAATATAATACAAAATAAATATAACATGTATGTCAATTTCCTTTAAAAAGTGAATTGCACTCCCAAACACTATAAAAATAATTTAAAAAATTATAGAAGTTAAAATAAAAATTCCTATCATTATTCAGAGCTTTCTAGATGTTGCTTATTCAGTTTTTTTCTTTTTTTTAACAAAGCAAGGGTATCTTCTAATAAGAAACCAGAAAAGCTTTTTTTAAAATTTTTTTTCAGCCACTGGATCTTGTTACATGAGTGACCATCATGAGACTCCTCTCAAAACAGCATTTACCCCCTTCTTCAGGCAAATGCATAGTGCAAGCCATTTAAATCCAGCTTGGATAAACTCTCCAGTGCTGCACTTTATGGTTCACAGCAAGGCATACTTTTGAGACTAAATAATTATAAATAATTTTTCTAACTCTTCCCTGATTTTTGTCAATCGTTTAAAAAGCAAGCACTAGGAAGTGAAAAAGCATGACTGCAGTTACACTTCTGTCAGCTGTGTGTGCAGAAGATGTAATATTGTTATTTTATCTGTAGTTATGCATTGAAGGATCGCGAGTGCTTTTGTACATCTACAATACACCAGGAGAGGGAACTCCCATGTCTTAAATAAGTACATCTGATTGCAGATGCACAGTGATTTGACTGTACTGAAATCTTATAAACTCTTCTAGATCTTACGCTAGAGACCAACCTACCACTGAGCACTTGAATCTTCTTTTGATATTTTCATATATACTCAACAGGCTTGGAATAAGCACTAGCCCTTAAAAGCTTCATTAGAAACCCTCTCTGTTTATCAATGAACCCACTGACAACTGATTTTTTAATCTAACCAGCCAACTTTTAAGTCATTTTGGGTAAAAAAAAGGTATGACTGAATTTCAGATTTTATGTAAAACAAGTTATGTAAAACAATGTTAGACCATGGCAGTATCTTGAATGGATAAACTTAGGATAAGTCCAGATTTCTCCCATGAAAATGCAAGTCATTGCTTAATCTCTCCAGTGTCTGTTGCTTCAAACCCAAAAAAAAAACCCAAACCCTGCCTCATCTGTATTTGCCACTGTTAATATCTCTGTTTGTCCTGTGATTTAATTTATTAAGACCAGAAAAACACACACATTTCTCCAACATACTGTGCTGCTACACCAGCAGACCACAGCTGAAAAGCCAGGGAAACAAATGAAGCAGGAATTTACTCGAACCCATTAAGTCCCTTGTAAAAGTGAATAATAGACTTATCAGAACTTGACGTTCCTTGCCATTTAAGGTATTCAATGTTTCCTATTTTAGACCAAGTCTGGCTCAACAGCTCCAAGCACATACTTATTTTCACACACACTTACCTAGGTAACAGTTGGAAAAGAGGGTTAATAAACCTAACACTCACTGGCCTCTTTAGAAAAAGACTCGATTTAGTGGGATCAGCATTTGAATTGCACAAAAACAGTCTCAGTGAAGTAAATATTTTTCGCTGTCTCCAAATTAAAGCTTTAGGAAAGAAAACAAAGTTCATCTGTATAACAGCTAATTTTAGAAAAAGAAGAACGACAATTCATTTTGAATTTTATGCGAAGTAACCATAAGTCTAAACACCTGACATATACCTTGATGTAGATGATAAAATCACGCTGCTATTTGAAAAAAACTCACCGACTTCTGGTCGTGAAACAAAAACTAAGAACATTATCAGAGGATGGAACATACCTTTTGAAGCCTGTCATCCTTTAACACCACCAAGATGAACAGCTCAAATCAGAGTGAATTGATATAAAAAGAAAGGCATTTCAGATAAGGTAAGATATATATTTTTTTTTCACCTTTTTATTTTTAATGAAGATATTTCTAGTTTTACAGTACCCTCTTCAGTGCTTACAAGAACTTTGCAAGCTACTAGGAAATGTCAGAGGCAAAAAATCCACATTGCAGTGGAAATTCCTTTGAGAATCTCAAGACCCAAAGATTATAACAGGATCTGTGGTGTATTTATGATGCAGCTGCTGTTAAAAAGCAACAAAAGTACTCACAGTACACCTGAGTTCTATACAAGACAGCAGTTCCAAGCAGTGACAATTGAAACTCCTACCTATTTCTGTCCTGTTGGGGCCAATGCCATTGTGAACTCTCAGGTAACTGGAATGACAGGAATCGGAGTCATCAATATCAAAATCACTGAACTTGAGCTGAAGGCGCTGCCCGGGCTTCACGCGGATCTCCCACTCGCACACGGTGCTGTTGGGAGAGGTCCGGGGGTAGTTTATGGAGGCCAGGGTCCCGCTCTCGGGGCCCAGCACAGTGTGTCCACAGCCATCACCTGGGAAAGAGCAGAGAGAAATCAGCTGCCACGCTCTTCCTCAGAGCCCCACATCACAGCCCTCCAGACTGCCAGCTCCAAGGTAACTCATGCAATGGTGACACAGCAATGGTGACAAATACCACTCAACTACCAAACTCCTTCGTTCTGCACTAGAGGTGACCAGAGAGCTGCCACAACTTCCTCAGTGAGATGGAAAGTGGTCCATAATGAATTAAAAAACAGAATGTACAAGATGTGTCCCTGCTATTTCATATTTCCTTAACACCTCAGTACAGAAGGAAACGGGTGCTGAGAAGGACAGAGAAACCTGACAATAAAACCAGAGCAGATTGGTTTTACTAAGTTACTGTACTCACAACACAATGAAAAACAAGTACACAGCCATTGGACAGCAAGTAAAATACAGCATATTAAATACAGCTCTGACCACTACCAAACTGGAAATACATTGTTTTCTACTGCTACTATTTTAATTATTCAATTCACTCCTGTTTAGAGAACGTATTCAATTTTTTGGAATTTGCTGTGACTCCAACCCAAAGCCTTCTACCTAACTTTGGAGTATTAAACAGTAATAACAGTACTAAAACTAATTTGTTTGACAAATGGAAAATAAAATTGTGTATTGTGAATATTGAATTATAAAAAGCAAACAGATAAATTCCATTACTCAACAGCTAGACATGCACTTCACCCAGTATGTAGCACAAAAAGTGAAAGAATTTCTGTGCTGGTTTAGAAATGTGAATGTTCTTAGAGTAACATGCACAATGATCACCATGATTCTTATTGACAAAAATTTGTTTTGACAGCTAAAAGTGTTTCATATTACACAATAATATGTGTAATTTCTCTACTAAATACAAAAAGGTAAGCTGAACTTTAGGTAGAAAAACTGTACACATACTTAAGAAATTTAACTAAATTTCAAAATTCTTAAATGTATTACATGTGAGACTGAGTGGAAAAGTAAGTCCAATGCACTGAAGTGATGTGGAAAAAACAAGCCCCTGTGATCAAGTTAACTCGGTCTGATTAATCTGTTTGCAAACACAACTAATATTTGCTAACAAAAACTATTGTCCTTATAATTTGAGCACATTGAAAGATAGCTGCATGTTATAAAAACTAAATTACTGCTAGTACACAGAATCATAAACGGATTCAGATGCAAACTGCAGCTGTTTATCGTGCCAGCAGTCTGGAATGAAAATGATACATCCTTGGAAAAGTTAACTGGAATATCTGCTTAGTAAAATCAAAAGTTGTATTTGTGAAGCTGTTCTTCAGCCATGTTTTCATTAATGCAATTTGCTTTAAAACACGTTGTTCTATCCCATGGCAAATATTTCCATTTGGATGACAGCTGATCAATTACTCTTCTAAGTCAGAGTTTTTCTAACACAAGACACCATTGTTCAAGATTACAAAGAGGTAACCTAAACTGCATGTTTTATATAGCACTATTATCCTGGTTTCTTTCAAAAGGCATGTTATAAACCTAAGAAAAGTGAAAGCTTTATTATGCAGAGTCTGTATGGCCTTGGTTTATTAGCTACTAAGTGCTCAAATGTCAAATTTCTGATCAGCCATAATATGCTAACACTTAACAATAAAGGATTCCTTTTCTAGTAAAATGTATTTTCACAAGCAATGTATACTCACATTTATATACATTTTCACAATGTATACTCACACACATTACAAAATGCATGGAATTTATTAGATTAACAACAGCAAAAACAACAAATATATTCATGGTGATACATGGGGTTAGCATTTCAAAACTCTTTATATTGCAGATATAAAAATAATTATCAACACAAGCAGCAATCAGTTCTAGGTTATGTCCTAAACAAAAGCAATGAGCCACTAACCAGTTCTGTGCTTTTCTTGTCCCACGATGGGGTAAGCAACTGCTTATTCATTCACAGATTGAAAGTACTCTGCCAATACACTGACACCGTGGCCTTTTGAATATGAAATCATAGTAGCATTCCCCTGTATGGGCAGATACTGTTCTGAGTGCATTTTAAGGAAAATAAAAATCCTTGCATGAACTATAATGCTCAAAAGTTACTTAGTTCTCATTTCAATAGGAATGCAGTCACCACAAGAATACTATTTCTTAAAATCAAGAATAATAATAATGCACATGATTCTCCCCCACCTTCTTGCATCTTAAGCCTATGCTGCTGGAAATCAAAGACAAAGGAAAGCCTGTGCCTCCTCATTGACCCAAAATGTATTTAAGCTGTAAGCTTCTCCAGTTAAAACTAGAAAAGATCATGCCTAACATTCATTTAAACACTTCTCTCTGCTAGTTTGCTGTTCAGCTATCTCAAGCATGAAACAATACCTGCACTGTGCATGATGAACAGCACACAGCTTTCTGGTGAGAAAAGCAAAAGAACTCCAAAAGAACAAAACACACTTAGGTGAGAGAATGCAAATAAAATATTTTAAGTATTAAAAATTGTGACTTTTCTTTTAAAGACACATCATTTAAAAATGACATTACTTCTTGTAGTTTGAAACAATGTCATGTTTCCCATGGCTAGAGAGAAAAACTTTATTTGCTTCACACAATTTAATGGAAAATCAATCTCAAATCTCCCTTTTATTGTAGGCTTTCTTAAAAACATGAGAGAAAAAATATTCCTCTATCCATATTAAAGAACCTGCCATCAAAGCATACTAGAAAGGAAAGGAAACACAGCTGTGCCGAACTGCAGCATCTTACTATGAAGTTGATTTTTAAAAGTAGCTTATTCTGAATGGACATTTTAGATCTTTTTATTGTATTTCACTTAGTGATAAGAGAAATGCCAGACACTTCATGCCTGAAGAATCTAAAGATTATCATGGCATATACAGTCTGCCAAGGGCAGCAGCATCACTCATGAGCTATTTAGAAAATTTTAAAAAACACAATGCCAGTGAAACTTGCAGAACCATGAACCCATATCTTGCTGTATCGGTACTATAAAAGGGCAGTTCTCGAGCCTCTCCATGTAACGTGGCGCTTCATCATTTCTGCCACACTTCTTTAGACATCACTGATGAACTCCAGAGACACATGCACACATCTAGCATCCAGGGAGCAATCTGCAATACTCAGCAATTTCTCCAAGAAAAAGTACAATTCTTTTCACTACAGCAGCAGATATAGGACAGTAGTCACTTTGTTAATCCTCAAGTCATTAAGTGCCATTAAAAATCTTTTGCTTCTGTTAACCTGTGAGAATGGATTATCTAAGAACACACAGAAGACATCAATTCCCTAATCAATTATTCCTGGATGGGCTTGTTATAAATGAAAATTGATCCAGCCAAATTAAAAATAAAAAATTTTATTTTGCTATCAGACTCTATCTAGCCAGCCACAAGGAAAGAACAGCGCCGAGCCCGGGGTCAGCGCTGGGCGTGCAACAGAGAAGTCAGCCTCAGGGGAGGTTTCCTCTATGCCCACACCATCCTCCTGGTACGAGGTTTTTATAGGGAAAGTTCTGCCCAAGGCCAGGGTTTGGGCAATCAGTCCTTTCTTCCCAATCAGAGTCCCAAATGTTGATGAAATTTCTTTTCTTGGAGTTGGGGTGGAACACTCCCGTGTCGGTGTTGATGAATCCCCGGTGCAGTCCCGGGGATGCAGCACTCCCATGTATCAGCATGGAGGAGTTCCATGATGTCCGTATCTCGGGTCGGGGACGCCATGAGCTCCAGATGTGCCCATCTCCGGGCCAGCCACAGCCATTTGCTTGCAGATGAGGTTTCAACATAGACTGAGTTTTACACGTGTGGGGGCAGCTTCTAATACAGACGTGTGTTTTCCAAAAAATACTAAATATTACATACACCATATTATAATTGGCGTGAATTACATTCACTACACACAACAGGCTGACAGCCTCTCTTGTCAGTACACAGCTGAACAAGAGTGCTGCTTTCTTCCAGACTTCTCTCTCACACCACAGGCCTCCTTACATGTGCAGGATAGATAAAGCCCTTTGTAGAAGCACAAGATCACTGGTGGGCACACTTCACACCTGACACGAGGAGGGGCTGCAGATGTCCATCCAACCTCACATGTCCTGGGGACCAAGTTCACAACAAAGAGGAAAAGTTCAGCTCTTCACCAGAAGTTGTGTTAGAAACAGGGGCACCTCTTTAAGCAGCTGGCAGAGGAAGGCAGAGTGCTGCCATCAGAAGGATCCACCTCCTCTGAATGCAGCCTGGATGAACCCTGCTGGCAGAGTTCATATGACCCCCGGGCCATGGACACTGATGTCTGATGCAATCATGCAGGTGGTTGAAAATTTCTTAGAGCCGAGTTCTTTACATCAACAAAATACAGGACTCGGACCAACACAAACATACCAAATCCATGGGATTTTGATACTTGAAGAAAATGTGGGATTTAATAAAATGAAAAAATACTGAGCATGCAGGAGTGGGTGCTAGGTTATTAATACCCACAAAAAATATTAACTATACTTTGTAGCTGTGGAAGTCAATCAGACTTTTTCCCCATGGAAAACAGTTGCTGTTAGACTGCTAAACTTGTTCTCACTATCAAAACATGTTTAAAATAATTTTTTAGACCAGTGAATACTTTCCCATTACTTACTTGGAGAAGAGTGAGATAAAGACATTAGACAGTTCAATATCATAACCTATAAAGCATAGCTGATACATATCAAAACACCAATCTCAATTTTAAAACATAGCACTGCCTTTTGAACAGACTCAATTTAACCAGTGGGTTTCCTGAGAATATTTTACATATAGAAGCTATTATTTTATGTATGTTTGTGACTAAATATTGGAGATATTTGTAACTTTTTTAACTAAGCACAGGTAGAACCAAATCTGTAATAGTCGTGTAAGCAAAAAAAAGGGTGTTTTAAAACATTAATTTTAACTTCAAATACACAACTCTTTCTGATTCAATACATTACTATAATTTCTCCTCTTCTGCTCAGCTCCTGTGCTCTGCATTTCCATACTCTGTCTCAGCCTACCACTAAAAAGACACTGCATCTGCTTTTTGCTTTTCTCAGTGTGTGCAAGAAAGTTTACACAAAGAACAAAAGAGTTCCACGAATAAGAAACACTGAGGAATTAAATTACAGAGACATCAAATTCTAAATAGCTTTTCAAGTATTTTCAAATGCCCTTATTTGTGTCCTCCAAACTCACTGCTATTTCCACCAAATTCCACAGAGTGATGTTCTTCAGGAAGGAATCTGTCCCACTGTCAGAATTAATTTTCTTAACAAGCCAGCAAGCACACAGTCCACTTTGATTTTAATGCCATTTACTTGCCTCAATAAGACACTGGTTTGGGCATTTCATCCCACTACAGATGTTTCACAACACAAAACACCCCACAGTGCCACAAGCAAGGCCACAGCTCAATAAACACTTGAAGGCACTTTAAATTAGCACAGCCACAGACGAAAGCAAGCCTTGTCTGGCTCTCACTTTTGGCCACATGTTCTCACACCCTTCCTGGTACTGGAGGCAAACATTTATGCAGCCACATGGCCAACCAGAGCAGGGACCTGGCATAAAAAACAGCTCTTAGTTTTAACCTAGAGCAACCTCCTAATTTATTTGAGTATGCATAGGCAGCAGTGCCTTCCTTGACAGAGGGGTAAGACAGGGTGAGAGTAGGGGAACACCAGCAACTGCTTCTTTCACCAGCACTGCCAACCCATGTTTGCATTTTAAACAACCTTTAATGCCAAGCAAAGAGGCAGTAAATGATCCCAACCCTGAGAAGAGCAGTCACACAAGAGAGGTGCACTGGCTCAAGGAACAAGCTGGCTGCATCAACCCACAGCCACCACACAGGGCTGGGTTTCATCAACCCAACTCTCTGAAGCAGCTCTTGGTACCACTGCCAGTGGCAGGGCAAGGAGTGGAGGGCAGGTGGGATTATGGTTCTCTCAGCTTGGATTGATTTACCTGCTGTGGGGCACCCTTAGACAGTTCATGAAATTATGGGATGAGGTTTAACAAAGACAGGAACAGGACAAAAGCACAATAAGCATTTTGCTTTTCAAAATGTTGGCAGCTCAGTGGGATACAGGAGAGGGTGACAGGAGACAGAGGCTGATTCTTGTTCTTACAGCAAAAGTAAAAAATTTAATATGCCATTACAACAAAATTTTACTGTTTTCATTTACAATACGGGCCACATGCTGAGGTAGTGATAATTAGCACTTCATTATTTTAATCTATACACACAGCTTTACAATCATCCTCTCTGGAACTCTAGTCTCAGCTCAGCTTTGAGCCACTGAATTCTATGCAAAAGAGTAACACTTAGGAATCCTAAATTTAACATCCAAAATATGATGACATTTTTAAATAAATTACCTAAAATTATTAATTATTAGTAAGATGTGCTTTCTGTGCTGTGATGCACTAAGTGAACTGACTACTACTAAAAGAACAGAAGAGACATGAGCTGTGTGACTGCTGCAAGGCTTTCACTGACTGATGCCAGGGAAACGATGTAAGTCCCCAGGAACAGCTATGACTTGCTTAAATAGAATGCCAGGAAAAGGAGCCTACAAGGACAGGCTAGGCACAGTGAAAAGTGATTTACATGAGGAGTCTGTGAGAGGACTGTGCTCAGTGGTACATTATGCAGAAGCCCCCCTGAGCTGCTGCCCAGGCTGACTCGCAGCTCTGTGTCTTTGTTTGGCTGGCACAAGCAGCCTGCCCACTTCCCAAGACACAGCATTTACTTTGCAATCTGCACCGACATGTTCTTAAAAAAAGCACTGTTGTGCTTCAGTGCTTTAAGTGCTACACCACAGAAACACAGATGATGAATAAAGGAAAAATAACACACAGATGGTCATGCAAAACACTGAAATTAAGCAACGGTCATGGTCAGAATGGGCTTCAAACCTCCGAGAAGTTTTTCAAACTCCTCACCACACTAGGACCCTGTGAAATTTCACAAGCCTCACAGATGTCAACTAAGAGGCAAAAAAGTTCTCCAGTCATACCAATAATTCACATGCTAAATTAACACTACACTCAACAGTTTCCCCCTTCCTTTTGCAGTTCATAAATGAGACTGCAGAGCCTAACCAGCAGATCCATGGTGGCAGCAGCACCTTGCCCCTCAGGAGCAGCTGCCCCATGCACTGCCATTGCTCACTGTACCCTGCTGGGCTGCAGCTCTCAGCCCAGGTCCCATCCCAGCCGCCCCTTGCTGGGCGAGGGATGGGCACAGCTCACCAGCCACTGGAGCCTGAGCAATGCAGGGGATGCAAGGCAGGGACAGGGAGGAGAGAGCAGCAGCCACAGGCAAGAACAGCTTTTGGTACCATGGAACTGACAGAAGCTGGCAGGGAGGAAGCTCCTGGTTTAGGTACCTGACCAAAAACAAACAAAAAAAAGGATGCTTTCAAAAAGAAAACCTGAAAACACAGTAGTCACTGAAAACCTCAGAACACAGTTGTCATTATTTGCACTCCACAACTGCACCAAGAACAGAGACTTTACATATATTTCTAATGCTCTTTAAAGGTTGTCATCCAACTGATGAAAGAGTCCCATTCAACATCTGTGCACCAGCAGTTCCTTCTCCTGGTGTAGGTGCCATACAATATAATCTTGATTTCTAACATTAATTTTCTAATCTAATTTCAAAATTACAACAGGGAATATTTGGGTTTTCCCCATTTTGAATGACTTGGCTTCATTCTAGCATCATAAAATTTAATCTAGAATCTGTTATAAAAGACACTTCATTCCTAGCTTTACCCTGTAGATATTCCCTTAAAACAAAGATGTTGCCATGCTGTTGACCCTCTATGAATACAACCAATAAAATAAGCATTATGTATTACTGAATAACAAGATGATGAACAAGGAAGATAAGAGTAAATTTAAATATTTGAGTCGCCATTTTTAATTGCCAAATTTACCATAAGTATAATGAGAGCATGTAGGAATTCAGTGTCTGAAGCTTCAGTAAAAACTATCTATGAACTTTAAGCTAGTCCATAAGCTTTACTGTACCTTCTTCATAGCAAGAAGGAAATAATGCTTTGTGCAGGAGATGATGCCTTGTGCAGAACGTGAAATCATCTCTTAAAATGAAAATATAAAGTAATGGAAATCCTTTATTTGAAATTTTCAAATATACTTAGGAAAAAGATAAAAACTGATCATCACTAGACTTAGTACACAAGTGTTCAAAAGCATTCAATTTAATGCATTCCACCCTTGTGATAATGAGATGTACTTTGACACCTGTACACAATTGCATAAAAATAGAATTTAACAGATAATGTGGTTTAGGGCTTCTTGGTTTGTCACAAAACTCACAGATTTGCAGAAGAAAAATTAAGCGCCAGTGACTTCTTTCCACCACACTGAGCAAGGCAAGATGTTTTTCTCCATATCTTAACCATTCTGGAGCCAAGTTAAAATAACCAGATATGGGCTTTATCTGGCTGCAGTCCTGCTGAGGATGCAGCAGCTGCCAGCTGTGAACCCCTGTGTGGTCCTGCAGGCAGTCATACATGCACAACAGGCTCAGCGCACGTGCTGGATCTCTGGGTGCACTATCCTTCCAGAGGCTAAAGCTCTGAACTCTGAGGAGTAACCACACAAAGTTGCGCCTCTGTAACTTGCCTTTCCACTCAAGACACTGAGGATGTCCCACCTGCCTCACTCCTGTGAGGATTCTCTCCAGAAAAACCTCCATGTTTACATGCAAGTACATATACAAGTGGCTTGTCTCGCCAAATCCAACTAAAACACTTTACACATCCTATTTTTGCATTTTTAATTTTATATTAGGGTGAAACTAAAGAGAGCTGTAGCACAACTGCTAAAAGAGTTCAGTGTTATCCCTCAACATCAAAAGCTGCAAATGGGCACTTAAACAGCTACTCCTACCCCAAGAATTTGCAATTAAGAGACCTTAAAAAATTTCCTCTTCACAGTTAAGCAACATTTGAGGTATTATGATGGCCTGATCTAAATTTAGGAAAATCACAAATGGATCACTGAACAGGAGGAGAGAAAGGTACTTAGGGATGAAAAATAATTATCCTTTTGCAAATCTGTAATAAATTTATAGAACATTTATACACAAATCTTGATTAAATGGCAGGTCACAATAAACAGTATGATGACTGACAGCAGCACTCTGGGAAGCATTTACACCATTTTCCTGTTTAGAAACCACGACAGAATAATTATCTGCTCACAACCATTTTCAGAAGCGTGTCAAGCTTTTCAAGTTCCCTTTTCCACCATTAATAGTATTCACGAGGATGCATCAAAGGATGTCAGAGGTTACTACCTCTGACAGCAATTAACGTAAAGAAACAAGAAAATCAGAGGGGTTGCTTCTAAGAAGTGGTTCTATCGGAAAAACCATTTTGGGGAAAGAATTTTAAAAGAGAATCCATGTGACCTCATGCACAATCCACCAAATTCCAGCAAGACTGACAATCCAAAGATGAGTAGCTGGCAAGGATTGTCATTCTGATGGGTAATATTCCAATCCTAGATAACAAAACCTCTTCCTTGAGCTAAAAGTATATTTGGAAAACCTGAAAATCTGGGAGGAAGATGTAGAGGATAAATTAACTAGTGAAGATATTAAGTGGGAAGGGGAGTGTTTATTAAAGCAAATAGGTGATCTGACCATTGATTTTTCAGTTTATAAATGATTCATGATCTATGGAATATGGTTAATAAGGCAGTCTCCTGTGATTAGTTGAATTGAGTTGTCACATCATGAAGAATGTTAAAACGTTATACACTAATTTAAAACTTTTACTGAACAATGAAAAACGCTAAGAAAATCAAAGATTCCCACATAGGAAAAAAAATCCTTGTTTTTTTCTTTAATACTACAATTAACAAAGCAACTCTAATACAGTTTTGCCAATGAAAGACAAACTCTGGCATAAAGAAAATACCAGATAAATATTTTTAAAAAAAGAAAAGAAATACTGAAAATCTACACAAATAAAAAACCTCTAGACACTCTCAAAAAGAAAAAAAAGTGTCAAGTTTGAACCTGTGTGATCCTAATTTATAAGTTATTTTACACAATGATGGTTTTATAGTGTACTGAAAAGCAGAAAGGCCCTTTATGATTTCCTGTACACCTTGACTACTTAGAGTTGGCTAGTCACCACTCTAAGTAAGGGGAATTCAAGAAGTAGCATTAAACTTTCTTTCCAGAAAGTTTTTAGACTTGAGCAAAGGCATCTTGAAAAAGAGACTTTTTAACTATTTCCAAAGCTAGCATGCTTTAAACACCTGGAGAAGAAAACAAACAAAACACAAAAACAATCCCCCCATCCCCACCCCATCTATTTCTAAGACATTCTTAAAAACACACCTACATTCCTGGTATTGCCAGGAACGACACAAGTGAGTTCACAGCCTTGGTTCAGCTTCCAGGACATTGGCTAAAGCAATGTACGCAGCAGGGAAATAATGATTCCCTGCATCACGATGCACAACACCTCCTGTACAGAGGCCAGCGAGCCGGCTAACACCCCCTACTCACGTCAGCAAACACTAAAAGCAAGCACGTCTGGTACACAGTCAGCCCCCATTTCCACATGCTCCGCTTCCAGCAATCCTTTTGCTTCAAAGAATGTACCGTTTCAGAAGCAACTGCCAATAGCTGCTGAGAATCCTTGCACTTCTAATGGTTCGTGGACTTGCATTTTACATTGCTACTGCAAATGTATTTCAGTTGTTTTATAGCTAGAGGGGCCACCCCAAATCACAGTCTCACTGCAAACTCACAACAAAATATGTAGAGGTATGATTGTCACTTACTGTAAAGAACATTTATATGCTTGATTTTCAGGATGCAACTAAACTCACCAAAATCAAAGGGACAATTAATCACTGAGCTTCACTATCCACCACCTGTGCTGGTCCAAACCTTACAGACTGGTAATTCACTGAAAATTATTTTTATTTTGGTATTTGCAGAGAAAAAAGGATATAACCCAAACAGAAGTGACAACTCCAAACACAGAGATTTTGAAAAAAATGCTAACAGGAAGCATGTAAATGCCATAAGCAGTACCAAGTGATGTGTTACAATATCATGATCCAATTGATTGAAATAGTGAAATAGCTAAACAAGTATGAACTATCTGCTTTAATTTCATTTTTGAAGAGTTTAGCAACCACAGAGAAATGTTACCCTCTTACAACTCTTCACGAAGGGAAACTAAGTAGTCATGCAGGGAAACACCAAAGTTACACACTTGAAAAAAAAGCACAGGTTAAATGCTTCTTATCTATTCAAGAGCTGGTGTTTGAATTTTTGGGGTTTTTTTCAGGCACTAGACAAAAATGCATCAACCGGAAGACATTTTCAAAAATCAGTGTTATTTTGTGATCCAAAGGTCAAAACACTATCAAATTTTCAAGTATAATTTTTGTTTCATATAACAAAGTGTTTGGTTATAAAGAAACAATCTCAGATATAAATAGCACCGCTCAAGCTGTTTGCCTCCAGTAATGGATGGCAAAGAATGCAGTTTAGCAAAATTTGGTATTTCATTTCTGTATTAATGAACAGGCTTCACAGATAAGAGCCCACCATTCTGTATAAAAAAAAAAACCTCAAGACTGAAAATTCTATCTTAATACAAGTTACTACAGGCCCTTCTATGTCAGTATCAGTCCCACTCTCCACCTCCCCAAACTTCAGTTTAACAACAAATCTACACTCTATGCTTGGACAGTGGTTTCAACTACACTATTTTAAATAAAAGGATACTAAATGTTCCATAATATTTGATTTAGAGAAATTAATCTAAAAGCAACTTAATCAGAAAATGCAGGAGGGAAAGGAAATACTTTGACTACAAAACAAATTCCAGGTTTTCCTAAAGCACAGTGTGCAGTTATAAAAGTGGGGGTGACAATCAACGACTTTTTTAAAAGCCTTTCAAAATATGAATAAAATAACCAATACAGAAACATTTCACAATACACAGAGCAATAATTCCAAAGGGATTTCATTTGAACTGATGACTATCTGAGCTATGAAAGCTGATGCATTCAAGGCAGCCCTTAACCAGCTGGTGACTGAAACTACACAGAGCAGCAGTGATTGCATTAAAAACCTAATACATCAATTCCCACAGCATAAAGCAGAGAAAGGAGACATTTCTTTTTCTCTTACATTAATGAAATAAGAAAACACTCCTGAAAACCTTGAGAGCCAAACATCTCCATTCAGTAGTAGGAAAATAATTTTCCTAAAGACTGCACTAACATGCTAGAAGGCCACTGGCTTGAGATGCACACAGTAACAGCATACGAGGTTCTGAAAGAACACTTCCATTGCTTTTTTTAACACCAGCTCAGGTGCTTGATTACTATAGCCACAGACATGTATATGTAAAACCAACACGCACAGTACTGCTTAAATCCAAAATGCAGTACATTCTTATGAGTACGAGAGCTCCAAAGGGTATCTGCACGAAAGAGTGATTCCTGCACTCTTTACAGGAGCAGACAAGGCTAGCATGACCTCAACAGGCTCCCAGATGATCCTGTACTGGGAGGCACCCTCCCAGAAAAGATGCTCTGTAGAACATATGGATATACCTTTTGCCCACCAGATTCACACACCCACTTAAATAAGGCTCATTAACTGGAGGAGGAAAAATAACGTTGCTGAGACTCTTGTTTTCAAAAGCAAAGAATATCCTTTCTTGTTAGGTCTATACTTCTGATACCAGCTCACTTCCCTTCAGGAACAGCATTCCTCCACAAAATTCTTAACAGCACTGTTCCTCCTCTCTAAATCTATCTTCAGGGTGCAAAGCTGGGAAGTTAAAAAGAGCATCAGAAAACCTGAAAAAGCCTACCCTAACATTCAGCCCTGCCCTTGAAAAATTCTTCCGTACTTCTCAACACAGAGATTAAATGGATTTCCCTCAGCAGTCCTGCCTAAATGGTACCAATGCCTGAATCCTCAAGCTGCACAACTGCATCTTCAAAACACTGCACTCTTAAGTAAAACTGTCCCACTAAAAAAGCAGAACAGTTCATTAGAGCATTGCCCTCCTCCTTATAAAACACTTAATCTGATGTTAATTTGAGGGACAATAAATCTCTCATGCAAAGATCTGAGGGTCTTTTTAACCAAAATTATTCCTTTTGGATTTGGCTGTGACTACCTTTCTTCCAGATCAGCCCTGCCAAGGCCAATGCATACCAAGGGCAGCGAGCCACCACTCAATCTAATCTAGCAAGAACAGAAACCAGCACAAGGCAGCACATGGCAGTCGCTCATGTGACAGATGGCTTTGTGGCACTGCTTTGTATTCACACACCCGGAGCTCTCTGCAGCAGAACAACACACCTGCAATGGGCTACCCCAGCAGCTGGAACCCTTGTCAGCCCCTGGCATAGCAGGAGATCATCCCTTCCAAGCCCCAGAGGGAGAAGCTGCAGCCTCCCTCCATCTCGCTCAGCCGCAGGATCGCAGCTAGAGCCATCTTCTCCTGGCCTCGCTCCTTCTCCCCAAAGGACGGCTGATGGAGCAGCACCTGCCCAGCGCTGGACTGGCCACAGCCAGAGGCACCACAGCCTCCCTGCAGCAGGGACAGGCAGAGTGAGAGCAGGAGTGCTGCGGAGAGGAGAGCCCACCGAGAACTGAGGAGAAACAAGGAAACACAGATACTGCAGCTGAGTCCCCAAACACAGACTAGAAATCCATTTCATGAGGCTCCATGTGCACAGGGACGGGAGTTCTTTCACTTCGTTTTTCAGGTGACGGTAACTCAGCACCAGACATTCAGAAATTGTTTTTCTCTGCTACACTGCAGTAAACATTTTTAAACTACTGTGATGAATCGCTTCTTTGCACGTTCTTCAACAAGGCTTGAGCATATAACAACATCCTGATGGGCTGCTATTTGTTTAGAACAAAATGTGGGAAGCTCATTCAATAACAAGCATCCAACACTACACCCTGCAAATAAATCTGCTTCAAGACACTGGGGAATCAGCTTCAGACTTTAGGCACTTTTCCCGTTTTACAGGTACATTGGGATCCACTAGGAATCCCAACAGATGGCTACCAAACCAGTTTGTGTGGTAACAAAGTTCTTACTCTACAGACCCTACAAGCTTCACACCTTCAGAATTACTGACACATTATTCAACTTCTACTTGGATGAAAGCTAAGCAACCATTCCTTCACAAGCTGTGTTTTTTTAAATTAAAAAAAAAAAATAGGCTAAACTTAGCTAATGAACAGACCATACCTAATGTATGTCAATACCTAAACAGCTGCTAAGAACGCTGTTTCTCAAAATTCAATCCACAAAGAGCAGCAAGCTTAGCTGCTGGCTTGCTTTCATTCACACCTGCCTAATTACATGAAAAACAAAAAAAATGCTCTAAGTATTTTTCAAATACCTCTTTCCTTGCAACCAGGATCTAGAATCACTACAGAACTGTTTAAAAATCACAAGAGCTGACTTGCACAGCCATCTGCTAGACAGACACCAAGGCATGATATTATGAAATGCAGCACAAGGCACTTCTGAAGGTGTTAGAGCTAATAGAAAATGCTCCATTTTAGAAGACAGCAACACATTCAAGTTCAAGTCTTTGACCAAGGAATTCTGAATTACATACACAGAATGATTTTAAATATGATAGGCTGAAAACAATTCCACTTGAATCCTACAAGATGATATAGTGGGCTACTATGAAAAACATATTTACCACGTGCAATACCTGCACTTTTTAATTTCTCAGTTTGCTGCTGTATGGAAGGAGTACCATTTGACCCAGAAATAAATACAAGCTTCACATTGACCAAACTAATGTTATTTTTAAATCAGTTCATACCAGTAAGGTGCTCTACAGAAAAGCATGTGGGAAATGAAAACACTATCTTCAGAAAAAGATTTAAATACCATGTTGTATGTGAGCCATAGAGCTACTGAACATTAGGAAAGAAAACGAACAATTACTTAATAATAGAGGTTAATAAGGTAATGAATGAGGCTACGTACATAGTATCACTACACAGTATCAATCACCCTACTTTTATAAAGGAGCTTAAAAGCAACATTAATTGCAGAATTCCCCAAGTTTTGGTTACTTTCATTATCAACCAAGATAGTCCCTTAGAAGCCTGATCACATATTTAATGCCCTAATTGAGTAATAACTTTGTGCAGACCTTCAAAACCTAGATAGCAGCTTCATTTCTATATGGGATTCCTTAGACAAATTAGAATTATGCCAGCATTTAACGATGCACGACATGGGCTCCCCAGCCTTCTCCGGAATAAGATAAATAAAAATATTTTGGCAAGGAAACAGTCCCTCACTAGCAGAACTCTTCTTAGAATCTCCAGCAGTTTCTCACATTGAAGCATTGTATTCGGCAATACCAGAGTCTCCCACCTTAAAACAAGCTCTGCTTTTTGTTAGCAAATAAAATTAAGCTTGCCAATAAAAAGGTTCCCCTCCTGCTCAAAAGTTAAACTTCTGAGCTAACTTTAAGCATTAACTAGAGAAACACTGCAAATTGAAATCAGGGTAGAAGTTCTTCAGTCGTTTCCCAAAGTACAGAAAGATGAGGTTTCACACATACCTAAAAGCCTGCTGTCCTCACAAGTGCCACTTCTTGCTGCATGGTCCCAGCCCCTTTAACACACCCCTGGCTACTCCGTGAGCCAGTTCAACTCAATCATTGCAGGTAAATTATGACTCTTCCTTACCCCCACATTATTTCAGTCGTCTCCTAGAGTAACAAACTCAGTCTGCTCACCAAAAGGTCACACAAGTGTCAGGTCAGCAAAAGCATGATGTTCCTACAGCATGAACGAACACCTTGCCGCTGTCAGCCTCAACCAGCAGCAACCTTCAAAAGACTAAACATTAAAACAGCCCAATCACCCTTCAAAAGCAAATAGGTCTTCTCCAGCTCCATTATAAATTCCAAGAAAACAAACCCAGCTGTGTCAAATGCTCATTAGCATTAGTTTTGCACGTGTACAGAAACATAAATGCAATTAGCTGAAATAAGAGGAAAAGGTCCACACAATTACCTTGCTCTACGGATGCAACACTGAGCTTCTTCCATTCAATTAATTATTTTTAATTAATTAAATATTTAGTTTAGATGCAATTAACTTAGAGTGCATATAGTTCCTAATCTCTTTGTGCATTTAAATGCAACATTTCTGAAATTCAACCATATTTCCATCTCTGAGATGGAAAGAAAGGAAGTTATGTGACAACTTAAAACAGTTTCTGAGGAGATCAGTTTCTGAAACGATGCAAGACCAGTGCAAGAAGCAAATGTAATTGAAAAAAACCACAAAGTTCATCTTTCCAAATCCAGACGTGAGTTTCAAGATGCTGTCAAAACGCTCACTCCCACCACTTTGTCCCAAGCACACGATCAAAGTGACAGTCACAGTGGCATCCTCTGATCTTCTGCCATGAAGTGACTAAATTGTGCCTCGTAATTTTCACAGTGCTAAAGCCTGCTCATTAATTCCACCCCAGGAGGAGAAATCTCGTCGATTTCTCCAAACAAAACTAAACCAAAACAAACAAACAAACAAACAAACAAAAAACCAAAACAACAAAAAAAACCCCAAACCTAAAAACCCAGCAACGCCTACTACCCTGTCTGTCACAGGTTCGGGACTCTCACCCCTATTTACACTTCTGCATACTGTCGGGCGAGTGCAAGTTTATTTTCACAGTAAGCAGAAGCTCCCCTGTACCCGGCTCCCGCCGAACACGTCCCGGCTGCAGCCGGGGCCACCCGCGGGCCGGGCGCTCCGGCCCTGCCCGAGCCCCGGCCCTGCCCGAGCCCCGGCCCTGCCCGAGCCCCGGCCCTGCCCCAGCCCCTCCGCGGCCCCGGCCCTGCCCGAGCCCGGCCCTGCCCGAGCCCCGGCCCTGCCCCAGCCCCGGCCCTGCCCGAGCCCCGGCCCTGCCCCAGCCCCTCCGCGGCCCCGGCCCTGCCCGAGCCCCGGCCCTGCCCGAGCCCCTCCGCGGCCCCGGCCCTGCCCGAGCCCCGGCCCTGCCCGAGCCCCTCCGCGGCCCCGGCCGCTGCGAGCCGCGGTCCCGCCCCGCTCCCCGTGGGAGTGCGGCAGT
Source organism: Lonchura striata (assembly GCF_050655825.1). NCBI lineage: Eukaryota > Metazoa > Chordata > Aves > Passeriformes > Estrildidae > Lonchura > Lonchura striata. The sequence goes on from NC_140703.1 coordinate 1,215,728, forward strand.
GGGCAGGAAAAATGTTACTTCTTTAGTTTTTGCGTTTTTTTTTTTTTTTCCCCCAAAAGGGGCTCTTCTCTCGCTCTTTGTGGGCCAGGCAGGGGACAGGTTTGGCGTCAAGGGCCACATGTCGAGGGGCGCACCCTCCCAGCAGCGGAGCCCCGGAGGGTCGGTTCCCTTCCCCGGCCGCCGGGGCTGCGGGGCTCGCCCGCCGCCGCTCTCGCACCCACCTTTCTGCGCCTCGGTGCCCCGCAGCAGCAAGAGGAGGAGGAGGCTGGGGCGGAGCAGCGGGGCCGCCCGCCGGGTCCCCGCGGGGCGCAGCCGCCCCGGGCTCACCATGGCCCGCGGCGTGGCCGGCGCGCCCGGCGGTCCCGGGGCATCGCGGGCTGCGGGGCGGCCGCGCCGGGCCGCGTCTGAGCGCTCCGCGCCCGCCAGCCCGCCCGTCCCCGCGGCCGCCCAACCGCTTCCGGGGGCGCGGCGGGGCCGCCCCGCTTCCTGCCGCCCTCCGCGCCGCTCGGCCGGGCCCGCGGCCCGGAGCCCCGGCGGCTCCGCCGAGCGCGGGGCCCCCTCCGCGCCCGCCCCGAGCCGCGCCCTCCCGGGCGGACTGCGCGGGGCTCACGGCCCAGGCCGAGTCCCCGGGAGCCAGCCCCTGAATTCCCACTCTCTTCCACCTCCGCCCTCCTCTGCGAACTGGCTACGAGTATTTCACTTTTTTGAGCTTTTTTTTTTTTTCCCTCGTTAAGTAGACATGAAGGCAAGATTTCTGGGAAAAACCCAAACAAAAGTCCTTGGAAACACGAGTATTGCAGTTGATAACAGAACGGCTAATCCGGTGTCAAAGGTTAAGCTGGTGTCAAAGCGCTCCACACACAAATGTGAATGCAGCTCTAGATGCGGGAGAGCTTGGCTATGAGGTCCCAAGCAATTGCTGCTTCAGCCCTTGTCCCCCAGCTTTTGAACACACGCTGTCTGAGATGGGAGATATTTCCAGAGGTTGCACTGGAAATATCTTGTCTTTAGGAAGAAATTGTTCTCTGCTTCTTCCAAACAGCTCTGCAAAACAGATACCGGTTCCTGGCCAGTTGTGTCCAGTGCTGGCCCCATGAAAAGGACAGGAAAACCATCTCAGGGCCAGTCTTACCCAACCCACAGAGTTGCTTGAATAAGCATTTAGATTATGTTTAGTAATTGATTTAACATTACTATTCCTTATTAAGATGCTGAAAACTCAACTGTGGCCAAATCTATGCTTACGGCTTATTAAGGGCTTTGTACAAGGGCTATTATATATTATAGCCTGTTGACAAAGAAACATGGAGAGCATTACTTTTCCTTCCTTGAGTACCATACCCCATACCATCCATACCCCTTGTGCCAAATCATAGAAGATTCCACAATAGATTTGGATGCTCAGACTAAAGACAGCAAAATTTTGTTGCCCATTTTTTATTTGTTTGGCCCATACTTGTGCCACAGCTACTAGAAGGTGGCTTTTCATATAATTAGGGAATTATAAACACGAGAATTTTAGAACATTTCATATTTTTCCCTTTTGAAATCCTTTAATGACATGGGAAGATACCCAAATGAAAGCAAAATCAAGGAAGCGTATCACAGATTAATTTTTTTAAAGTCTTCTTACAAGATGTAATAGCCACCAATACATCCTGCAACACCTAATGGAAGGTGAATCAAAAACAATTTCCATACATTGCTTTGTGTTCCATTCATCAGACACAGAAGTTCATGTCATAGGTCATGCGGAGCAGTTACATCACTACAATAACATCCTTTCTGTACTACAGAGACCACATTCCTAAGATCACCAATCATTGGTGGTATTTGTTGTGCACTGGAAAAATCACTCCTTTAATAATTTCTGTCTTAGTGGTGCTGAGCATTAAGAGGAGTATCTGAACATCCTACACGTAATTTGGTAACACACCTGACAGAGGTTTTTTCCTGTGTTATGTTCTGTTCTCAAGGTATTTTGTGAACTTGATTTAACTATTCTAAATGGTTTATTGGTGCATGTAAAAAAAAGGAGCATCTGAATCTGTGAAAGGGTTGATTTCTAAATGGGGTGTGAAAACTTGCAGAATTCCTAAGAGCAGCCAGAGGCCAAATTTGCCTCATTTATCTTGGAAGTTTATCCCAAAGCTACATTCCCTGACCACAAATGGTTTTTGTGGACCTTAGCTTATATATTTTGCAAAGGGAGCACCACCATCCTGACAGAAGCAACAACAAACTATTAAAGGTTATACACCTTAAAAGACTCAAAGATTTATAGAATCTACAGAACCCAAGGATTACCAATGCAACTGTTTGAAAGACTTGTCTTAATATATGGTTTTCATGCAATAGAGCAATCTGAAGAATTAGATAAATCCAGATGGGGACTACAGCTTTCAGAATCTTCCTTCTGAGAAGATTCCAGAACAAAATGAATTTACGTACACCAGCTGCAGAATACTGCATAGTTTGGTCTGTGAGAGCACCCAGGCAGCTCCTCTGGGGAAAAAAAATTGTGTAAGAAAGACTTGATTTTAGTTTGTGACTTAGAACTGTCACTGTCATCAAATCAAAACAGATACAAATTAAAATGTTGTGGGAAGAAAACACAAATATAACAACATATGATACCAATCTCATAAGGCAAATTGCCAACATCTTTATGAAATCAGCACAAATACTGTTTTTTCAATATTGTAAGACAGAAGACCAAACCAACTCCTTAGTGCTGATAGAAGAATGTTTAGCCAACTAAGCATTTCTGTAATGTTTCCTTCCCATTGTGAGTAATTTCTAGAGGTAACTGAAACTATCATCTCCATCTGGTTCTCTCATTTCCCTCGAGAAGCTTCTGAGTGCTGGGCTTCTTTCCCACCATAGCTCTCTAGATTTTACATTCTTTTGTTGCATTTCAAAAGCTGAATTCAGCTGGAGGGCAGGGCTGCTATTCAGAGAGAGCTCCACCAGAGCAATTCCAAGGTCTTGCATCTGGGAAGGAATAGCCCTGTCCAACAGTAGAGGCTGAGAGCTGTTTAGAAGCAGAAAAGGACCTCGATGTCCTAGAGGACAGTTTGAAGGTGTGTCAGCACTATGCCCTTACAGCCAAGGTGGCCAACAGCATCTTGAGCTGTATTAAGGAGAGGGCCAGGGGAACAATCTTTCATAACACCTCATCTCAGCCCTGTCACTGCTCTGGGGCTCCCTCCAGTATGAGAACAATAGAACAGGGTCAATCAAAAGGCCTCCAAAAGAGTCAGGGGCTGGAGAACGTGATGCACGTGAAGAGGTTGATCAAGCTGGGTATTTTCACATTGGAGAAAAGGAGACCCTGTTGCTGCTTACAACTCCCTGACTGCAGGACAGGACTGGAAAATGGAAGTAGCCTCTTCTCATAGGTGCACCATGATGACACATGAGCCAACAGACACAAATTGCAGCGCAGTAAATTACTAGGTAAAAGGGAAATAATATACCATGAGGATGGTCAAACACTGGACTGGGTTGCTCAAAGATGTTGTAGAAAACCTCCATATTTAGAGATGTTCAGGACTCCCTTAGCCCTCATCAACTGGATCTGGTGAGACCTGTTTGAGCAAGGAGCTGAACTAGGTAACCCCTGAAGGTCCCTTCTGACCTGTTATGACTGCATGATTTTAAGGCACCAAGTGATGTTCTATGGGTGAAAGTCCTATAGTTCCAGGTCTAGATGTTCTAGAATCTAGCTTTTGTTGCTCTTGGCTACTTTTTTTTCATCTCATTTGGGATTTTTGGGTTTTGTTATAGCTTCAGTAAAAATTGTTCTACTCGTCTCTTTGCTCTCATTTTTTCTTTGCTCCAGTTTTTATTGCCTATTATGCTGATTATTTTTTAAGAATAACAACAATTTAAATTCATCCTTTTAGAAAGGAAAATGGGTATCGATTATATATTACTCACATCAATGTACGTTTAGAAACAAATTTATAAAGCCACTATGATATGGTGGCTTTATAAACCTGAGGTTTATTAAATGAACCTGAGGTTCATTATTAGTTCACTTCAGCTAGGAGCCTCATGACTGTACATAAGACACATTTATTTGACACTCTAGACTTATTTAGTTGCTGAGTGGTCTGTGTTTTTAAAAGAGAATAAACACTTAACATTTAGCTCTGGATTATTTTAGTAAGAAACATCTGTGAATTTTACTGTGCTGAAAGTCATTATCTGGGGAAAACAGTAGCATAAATTCCAAGATTTTTTTTTTTTTTTACCTTTTTACTGCACTGTATATATGAAACAATTCAGAGAAGATGGTGATATGAAAAACACTATTTTTTTCTTATTTAAACAGTGTAAATAGGGAAAGAAAATATTAGGGAGGATCTCTTACTGTCTTCTACTCTTGAACAAATTCTTGTTTATTTGAACAATGGCCGATTGTTAAGATCCTTTAAGCAAGAACAGTTAGAAAAACATTAAAGACAAATTGTATCTTATAACTGTGGGTTTTATACATTTAAATAAAAACTGTTTTTCAAAGTATTGAGCAATTTAAATTCCCAGGATGCACTGAATTCTCTGGCTCAGTGAAAGCTGAAGGACGAGCCTATGATTACTATAGGATTAATTAAGCACAGGTAAAATTTTAATCATGGCTTTAGCTTCTGTGGGAATTAAGAACATATATAAGTCTGTATCTATTTGGCTTAATCAGGAACTATGAATCTTCTACTTCAATTATTTCCATACATTTCCTTTCTGTTTTATAGGTAAGATACTGCTTTTCACATTCTCTTCAGTGTATTGCATTTTTGTCAGGAATCAGTTTTGTCTTCTAGCTTTTCTTCCTGCATGCAAAGCCCAGTTTGAAACAATCTTTCATCACTTGCACCTGCTCCAAATTCTGTATTTTGTCTATATTGTTCTCATTCACTGCCTGCATTCTTATTTGTTATTAGCTCTGAATTGATTCAGTCACTACATCATGTTGAATAATTATTTGGTTTATACTGATTTCTGCTCCCAAACTCATTGACCAGTGGCAACCAGAAAAGCTTTAGATGTCAGGCTCCTCAAATGCTGAAGCTCTTCACTGATAAATTTACATGCTTGAGGAGAACAGAACACATTTATGATGAGGAAAATAATTAAGAGCAGCCTTTCTTTTGTCCTTTTGAAGGTGAAAGAGAGGAATTAAATGTGGCATGTTTCAGGGCTTTGTATCCAGTCTAAAGGAAATTCTATGTCCATACATCAGTGTGAGAGACCAATATAATGTTTAGCAATATATTTCTGCCTAATACTGTCTACAGAGGAGCCTCAGATGTCAACAGAACCTTGAGGTGAGACTGTTAATGTAACAACCTGGAACCTGCAAAGACAATATCTGGAAGCTAAGATCCAAAGGGAACAGCTTCAAGCAAATTTTCTGTCTCAGAAATAGATGCAGATGAGATTGGTAATTCCTTTGCAAATAAATTAATTTGTTTCAAGAATTTGTACTTTGCTTGCTCTTAAAATTGTGACTCAGAGTATTGAATTGTTGATATCAGCTCTTTCTCTTCCAGATAAAGAAACTGGAGAGTAGCTTGATTTTTTCTGATCTTTTGTTGCAGTCCCACCCAACACAAACTGAGCTGAGCTGAACTGGAACCATATCAGTACAGTGATGCATAAAATAAACTGTAGTAAAAAGAAGAGAATCAAAATGTGAAAGTATATTTTAGAAATACCAGATTAATGGTGAAAAGCTTGATATCTTTTGTACAGATTTAAGTAATGTACTGCTGAGGGACAGCCCTGACTGGTGCTAATGAAAGTCAGAGCTAGAAGTGGAGGCAAAAATAACTCAAATTCAAACAAATTGGTGTAGCATTTAACTGAAATAGCAGAGAATTTTAATTTTAAATGAAGGAAAGCCTGAAAATATTCAAATCTTTAAAGCTTAAAGAACCTTTAAAAGCTTTAAACTTTGCTAATAAAGACATACATAAACATTAGAACTTTTGATCAAATTTGAAGATGACATAGGATTTTTTTATGTGAAATGCAAGTTTTTTTGCACAGGGCTAATTTTTCTCTCTGGAGAACAGCATTGCCAATTACTAAAAACCAACAAACTTGTGAGTTTTTTTCTGTTATTGCCAGCACTTGGATGCTGGCAGGCAATGACTGTCCAAGTTCTTCAGGAGTCTCTCCAAATTCATTTTCACTAACATTTGTATTACTCCTATCTCGTTCATGGGAGAGGTTGACACTACGAGGTTGCAATCTCTTCCAACAACTGACATCTTTCTCACAAAATCTTGCCCAAAGTACACTTCAGGGCCTGTGTTGGCACAGAAGTTATGGTGTTGCACCTCAAGAGGAGTGGGTATCATTTGCCCCTTATATCTGAAAATACAAAGAGACTGAGGAACTGATTATTGTCAGTCACAAATTAAAACAAAACAAAACAACAAAAACAACCAGGCTTGAAGAAACAATACTATTTAAAGAAGATGCAGGGCCAGGGAGTTTTTCTTCTATCTTTTGTTTTTTGGCAAATGTAAAGGGAAGGAATTACCAAGTTGAGTATCAGAAGGTTGGAGCAGTAACTCACAGGCTTCCTGAGACAAGGCCCAGCAACACAGATGTGCAATGTCTTTCTGGGAAGCCCTTGACCGAGTGTTTATGTGCAACAATTCTGTTAATGCACAGATAGAGGACGCATGGCAACCCAGCTTGCTCTAGCAGAAATAAAAGTTAGGGAATTCTTGTCAAAAAGGTTAAGTAAGTATGGAACCAATACTTCTCAGTGTATTTCTAAATGTTAGGAATTAAAACCTTCAGCTGCTTGTATGGTGAGAAGGAAAAGTGTTTCTTTCTAGACATAAATAGAAATAAATATATAAAATATATACATTATATATAATGTATATTTTACATTATATAAAATAATATATATAATTTTATATACATATACATATATAAGAAATATAAAATAAATACATAAATATAATATATAAATATATTTTAAGCAGAATGTCTCAGTACAATGTTGCAGATCAGGAGGGTCTTTTCATTAGGTTGGTGACAATTAAGTACATGATTATATCTCAGTGTTAAGTTGAAATCTCCCTGCCTGAACCCATTTCAGTCCAAGAGGGTATCAAAAATGGGGATGGCTTTGGTGGTAAGTTACATACTGAGATATGAGGTCCAGTCTCTTAAGCAGCTTCACAGCAATGGGAGAAAGGAGGTGAATAAAAGAAGCCCTTCTTTCAGCATGACGATGAAAAACCCTCCTGCAGCCTCTCATGCAAGCTGTAACAACGAGAATCAATCAGCAGCACCGATGTGCTTTTATTTCCATCTCCAGTATCCTTGGGCAGCAATAGCCCTTCATTTTTATGTCAGCGAGCAGTGTTCTCTGGGATGCATTTTATATTTCAGTAATGATTTACGTTCAATCTGCTAATAAAGGCCAGATGATCAACTCTGTTATGCAAATGGAAGCATGGAGAGAGCAAGGAAGTCCTCAACTTGAAGTGGCAGAAGGAACAAATGCCATTCTGTTTATAGGGCTGCTTTTCTTTATCCCTTGACCTTTCAGTAGCTATTTTGCCTGCACATTCTTCTTCAAGGGGAAGGGTGCAGTCAGATGGAAGGTGATTAATCCTGTCAGAAACCATGTCATGTCACAGCTGAGACTGATATTGAAGGTGTCCAGTAACTAAAAGCCTTGTTACTTTTAGGCTTTTAGTTCATATAAATTCTCAATAGTTTAAGCAAACAGGTTGCAATGCATACATTGTTAAGACAGAGGCTTATTTTAATGACATGCAAGTAAATTGGGTACCTATGCTTAAGGAAAGAAATACAAACAATCTACATGTAATTAACAGGAAATATACTTAATGCAGGTTATAGTCTAGCTATATTTATAAGTCATTGTCATTTTATATTTGTCTTTCTACAGATGTGAATGAAATACTGAACTAAATATTAGTTATACCCTTCAAAAGCAGACAGTGACTATGGACCTCCAGGGCTGAATCCATTCTCTTCAGCACAAGCTGAATAACCAAGCTCCCAGGAACTTGTGAGACAAGAACAGTTGCAAGGTAAGAGGTTTTCCTGACCAGCAGACTCATGTCAATATGATTGTGTCATTCTAGCTGATGTAGCTTGCATTCAAACATTATATGCCATAAAAATGATCATATAATACTTCTGATATTTAAATATTGCAAATAGTAAAATAGTAAAATTTATTTTATTAGATCTTTTGAAGATTTAATACTAGGTGTTAGAGATTCACTTGGGAGGCAAGCCCTGAGCCTTAGGGAAGGCTGTAAGATCTGAGAGCATTGTGACTATTCATATCTTGCATCCACTGAAATAGATCAAGTTTTACCTGCATAAGATTAATGCCTACATTTTTGATTTTCTTTTGTCTTTTTGGCTAGGATGAAGAAAGAATTCTGGGGAAAAGCAAACAAAAACGAACACCCCATGTGTGAATTAACAAATTGATATATCGATATTTGTGTATATATGTATGAGATTATTGCATTGGTAAATTAAATAAAATTAATAATGCCATTGCATTTTCAGAAGGTAGAGAGATAATAATTTTATTTATATCTGTGAGAATAGCATATTCAAAGCCCTTTTCCCAGGACAACAAATAAGGTAGGCTTGCAGCCTCCATTTTGTAATGTAAAAGCTCTGGTTATTCTGGTTCTGAATACAACTTGAGCTTTGAGAAACTTCATACCTGACTTAAAATTCATGGCAAAATGTTTTTGATGTTTGTATCAATGATCTCAATTGTCTTCTGCCAGCTGTAGTCCTACTTCAGTGGATTAATTTCTGAAGTTCAGCCCATGTTGAAGGAAAATGCTTATGTATGGCTTATTATTCTTTCTCTTGCTAACATTTCATTTTTTTCCTAGGTCTACTTACCCAGATCTTTTTGAAGAACATTTTCCTTCTCACTCTGTATTAAGCTTGAAGTTTGTGGTTTCCATTTCACACCTAAAGAGGGATTTGCATGCCTAAAACATTTTTTTTACATCTCATTGCCTTGATTAAAAGACATTACCTCTCCCTGCAGCGCTCGCTTGCCTGCCTCCTGAGAGAAAAAACGCAAACTGTAATGACAGCACCCCACAACTGGCTCAACAAGGAAACCACCAGAGAAGAGATTACCCTTACAGTGAGCCAATGTTTTGCCTAGTCTGACATGTCAGATTTTGGCTCTGTGCTTCTAATATAAAGCCCCTCCCAGAAGAACTGAATCAAAATATGTCAGCTTAATCAACATCATGTTTATGCATAAAAAAGACTTATTGACCTTTTGGTAAGTGACCTACTAAGAAAAGCAAGGTCTCAAAGGATTTACCCCTTCATGCTCAGTGTGGGGCAACAAGCCAATACAACATCTGCTCAGTATGCACTGCAAAGCAAATGAACAATGCTGACACCATTAATCAGCTTGTCCAAGTGAATAAAATTTCAAAAGCTAATGTAAGAAAGCTTGGCTTTAAAAGCAAACATTTCATGTGGATCTGCATGGGTTCATCTAATGATGGATTAGTTAACCCTGAGAGATGAAGAATAACTCCAGCCCTTTGTTTGAGGGGGCAGTGCATGAAAATCTGACAACGTACAGAGAAAGATTGTAAAGAAATTAGACCTATGGGAAGTAGTTTTGCAAAAATTGATCACCTGCCATTGGTGCCTCAAACTTCAGTGTGTGATATTCAGCACAATGAATAAAAACCACCTGGTTTTGAGTCCTATCCGCAGGCTGCAAGCTGTGATTAAATGTATGCTTTTTTCATTCACAGAACTGTTAAAATGCAGGTAGCATTTTTTGCTTCCTTTCCCTCCTTTGCTGGGCCACAGAGAGGAACTGTACCTCAAAGAGAAAAATTACCTGGAATTAATTTCAGTGGAATAAACCAAAGCAGTGCAGCAGCAATTTCAATCTGGGGCTAAATAATGAGTGAAAATTGAGGAAAAGTCAGTAAAGGGAGCTGATACTTCCTTATTTAATGAGGAGTAGATAATCTGTCAGGAAAATAGAAGGTACAGAACACAGACACATGGAAGCTACACAGAGAAGCTACAGATGGAAAAAGTCTGCTAGCCAGCTTAAAAATGCAAGTCCTATTCGATTGCTTTGTCAAACCTGCTTTAAAAGTCCAAGACTTTTCTGCTTCCAAGATCCCCTTTGGAAGACGTCTCCAGACTGTAGTGTATTTTGGTCTCAGAATATTTTTTGCCAATATCCTTTTTTTTAACCTGAATTTCTTCCCATAATTACTAGCACACTCTTTTGGAATACACTAAAAATTCATTTCCTTCAGTAACCTTCACTGCCTTTTTGTAAATACCTGATTCTCTTATGTCTTCTCAGAATATCGTGCCCAAAACTTACTCCATTGGAAATTATCAAGATTGTTTAAGAGGCAGGGCTCTAGCCTCAAAAAATAAAGTGGACATCACTGGAATAGGTAAAAGGTTTTAAAAAAAACTTGGGACAAATGTTTTTTCATTGTTCATTAAAGACTATATCTTGAATGCATCAGTCTCTTAATCACTCTAAGCCCATAACAAAAGGAGTGCTGTAGTCAGCAGAGCTCCCCTGTTGGCTGTGAGGGGGCTCCTGTCAGCCAGGACATGGCCCAAATCCTCGGGGGCTCTGCTGACACAGGGAACGTGTTCTGCACGGCTTTTTGCCAGCTGACCACACACATCCTATTCACTTCCATGGCACTGTAGCTCTCTAGGAGCCTTAGGGAATCTGAAAGGATACTGCAGGAGATGTGGAAGGTGGAGTTCCCTGCTGGCAGGCCCTCTGTGAAGTGCCGAACCCGTCTGACGCGCCGGTAGAGGCTCCAGAAGGTGTCGAAGGCCGACACGCATCCACGTAAAGAAGTCGTCGTTCAAGGAACCATTGTTCCTCTCGTCTTCCTCGTCTAACAGATACACTGGTTTCTGCCAGGAAGGAGCTCTGGCTGTCCCTGCTCACAAAGAGACAACGCAGGAAAGACACTGTCAGTAAAAGCAGTGGTTGCTGAGATTCTGGGCCTCACACAACCAACAAGAATATGAGCTGTGGAAGAGATGTAAGACACTGTCCAAAATTCTATATATGCCAGATAACAGCATCTCCAAGCATGTCCACTCACCTCAAACATGAAGTAACAGTTTAATAGTACTCAGGGGCTGCTACACATTCCTGCTTCAAACACAGGAAAAACAAAGTGACTTGCAAAGTGAAAATACTGTTTATTCTGCATTCTTGTCTCTTCAGCAAGCAATGTGTTCTCAATAATGAGGAGCTTGCCCTCATTTTTACACATTAATATATTCCTGTACAACCAGAAAGGCACCTTTTTGCAGTCTAATGGTACAGGCTATGGCATTTAGAATCTATCCCATGAAAACAACTTAGATCATTAGCTCTTGCATATTGCACCCAGCTCAGCACTGCCCTGATCCACAGTGCGCAGCTTTTAGCCCCAGATCAATAGAGATCAACCAGAACAAGGAAACAGCCCTTGGAAACAAGTCTGAAAGAACTAGTGACAAAGGCAGTCTCTCATGCCCCACCAACTGCCCAAGAATCTGCAAAGGCATGAAAGAAAGGTGGGACATGCAATTCTGCTTCACAGATGTTTTCCACAGGAAAAAAAAAAAGAAACTCCTTCCTCGCTTTCTCTGGGCAGATGAAGCACTACAAGAAACTATAAAGGGTATTGATGTGGGCTAACTTCAGTCTTCCAAAACCATTTTCTCTCAATTTTTATGGTCACTGATTAAAAAGTAAAAAGGTGATATTTTAGCTAAATGTGCCTTCTGCTCTCAGTCACCCTCTAAACCCTGCTTCTTCAACTTGTTTTGGGAGATATTTCTCCCAAAGGTGATTTTTCTCAGAATGGGAGACACGTGAAGGGGGAGACAGGGAAGTAATTGAAAAATAAGGACCACCAGCAGAACCATTCTTACCTGTAAATGCAGAATAGAGATCGTATGACTCAGGATTGTGAAATTTCACATTTTTATCTGTCCACCAACTGTTTCCAATCTTCAGCAACGGCACTTGAATCACAGATGAGTTATGATTGTAAAACAGATCAATAGTATCTGCAAGGAATACAAAGCAACATTTGTGAGTCGAAGACAGTTGTTCTAATTGCCAGCATGACTAACAAAAAAAGGCACATTGAAGCATCTTTCAAGTGGATAGAAAACCTGAACATCCTGGATGTGTATGGAGCACTGCACATTTCACAAGAAGAACTAAGGACCAGAATCTTAGAACTTCTGAATTTTTAAAGACTGAACATTTCATACCAATCCCTGGGCATGTTGGGCATGCTTCTCATGTCCATCAACTCCTGTGGGACTACCTTCTTTGCAAAACACTTTCAGAGCTCTCTAGCTAGTTACAGAAATAACTGTCCTAGCTAGTTACCCCTAGAATTTCTTTGACAGTTGTCCCAAAACTTTGCTATACAATATATGTTTTCAGAGACTAGGGTAGAGGTAAAAGCACAGTCAAGGGAATCCAGTCCTTTGGGAAAAAAAAAAAAATACTTTAGTTCTATGCCAGTTAGAGCTTGCTTACCAACTTGGACACAAACACTTTCTTCAATCAAAAAACATTTAGTTAAAATTGTGCCTTACCATGCCTCCCAGTTTCATTGGGTGAACAGCACTTGTTTTTATCCATTACTATTTTCCTACATAGATTAGTTTAACATAAGACAAAAACATGACAGGTCTCATTTAGAGCTCTGTAAACCCCTAGGCAGCCAATGGGATGATGGGCAGGGACAATCAGATGATACAGATGGGCAGGGGTTGCCTTTTAGGAGACATGAAAAGCACAACTCAAGTGCTGAGACACACTCTTCAGGGAAATGATCATTCTGTGGCCCACCACACCCTCAGCTGTTTGTCACCACTTCATTTACAGGAGATGCAATGCTCTGAGCTCTTCCTGCTCAGTTGCTTGTCTTGACTCTCCCTCCCATGCTCCAGAACAGCTGGGCTGCCCACAGCTGGGCTCTGCTGGCCTAGGTCTCAGCCCAGCCCAGTAAATCCCACTTCCAGGGCAGCAGGTGGGTAAGGCAGAAAAAATCAAGTGGATCTAGAAGTTACTCAATGAACTGGCTTCACAAATCCCCTGGTGTGGGTGGCACAGTTGCTTGGAAAGAGCTGCTGCCTTCTCAAAACCTGCTGTATGGAGCAGGTAAAAAAAAAAGGTGAGAGCAGGGAGTGGAAGAAATTGGAAGACAAAAAAAGATGGTGTAATGGAGAAAAGTCTGTACAGTTTTTTAGTTGCTTTTCTTTCCAAAGATACATTCTGAAATCTCCCAAGTGTATTCATAAACCAATTATGATCACTAGTTACTACAAAGATCAAATCCAGGTTTAAATTAAGACTATGTATGCTTCCAGCATTCTAAGAATAAAAATGAAACCATGTAGATCCAAATATCCAAAGTAACGTGGAGAATGTCGAGAGTCCCTCCTTCTAAGCACATGATTATGGGAAGGCAGAATCTGGGCTCTCCCATCAGTGTACAAAAATGAAACACTGCACAAAAATGTGCTTTTTAACAAGGAAGTACAAGAAATTTGTTGTATCCTCGTTCCTTATTTCAAGAGGGCCTAAATTCCTAACTCCTGGTGCATGCTGACATGGAAGAGAGCCTTAGAAAATGAGAAATCTCCCTCAGTTTCCAAACAAGGGCCAAGTTAGTAAACAGTAGGAAGCAGAGTCTGATGTTCACCAGAGCAACGCCACCAAAGAAAGCCTTTTGTGTGAGAAAGGAGAGACCTTGCAATAGAGGTCTGCCCTGGCCGGGGGTGGGGGCATGGTTTCCAGAGGGAATCAGCAAGGGCAGAGGAAGGTCCCACGCGCCCCTGAAGATGCTGTTGGTGACGGCCCCGCACGGCGCCATCGGGGTCCCGCTCCTGTAGGTGCTGAAGGGCGTGCAGCAGCTCCTCTGGATCTGCATTCAAGGGTACACAGCAGTCAGGCACAGACCCAGGGCTTGGTTTAAATGGTGTCCTCCCATGCCTTCTGAAAAGACACTAATAATTAAGTCTCCAGTACCTTTTAGTCACATTAGAGACATCAAATGAACCTTCCATATCTAGGCACAGAAGGTCTTCACCGAATTCTGCTGCTGACTTGCAAGCTCCAGACTACAAAAAACAGGTTTGGGGATCTGCTGTTGTAAAATGGCTACAACTGAAAATGTTCCAGTGAAGCCTTGGCTTACCCTAGAACATCTTGTTTTACCTTCTTTTTAATTCTGACCTGGACTGAATTAGTGCTGGAGAACAGCAGATGTAGTTGGCCACATTACTGCAGGTCAAAAAGGGCCAATCTTGATGTATGAAGATACAGAATAAAAAACAGAAGTCCACTCTCAGCTTTATTGCATCTTTCCTACCCCATTTTATAAGAAACTATAAATCCTCAGGTTTCAATACAGAAATATTTTCAAGTAACTCCAATGAGCTGTGTATCTGATTGGCATAAAAGCCAAAAGCAGCTGCATCTGGATGCAAACAAACAAGCTGACAGGACACCTGGAGAGTTTTAGGAGGCATTTTATAAAAATGAGGAATATGTCTTGAGAATTTTAAGAAGCATTTTATAGAAACAACAGATTACCACGGCACAACCACCATATATACTGAAAGGACATGTGGACTATGTGTATATTATTAAATACTACTTTTATGCCAAAGAAAATATGCTTTAGGTTTGTAAGTAAAAGAACCTGAATGCCCTGAGAATGCCATGATTGCATTCTCCAGTTTCCTTACGCAGGTCTGCTGCAGGTGATGCTGTCTACTCCCTCTTTAGACTTCTAAATTGCATGCTTAGAACTGCATACATGATCACTTATTTCAGAACTAACCTTATCCTGCTCCTTGCCTGCTTCCATAGCCAGATGGCAAACTAAAGACTTAGAATAACTTAATTCCCTAGCCCTATAATAAGAGCACAGCTTAAAACACTTCTGGCTAATACAAAAAGGAAATGCTTTCTGTACATTTATTTGAAAAAGACAATGTACTTTTAATCAGCATTACAAGGTACTGGTTTGTGAACTGCAACACAGGACTGACATCTTTTATTTACCACCTCCCCCCCCCCCCCCCCTTTTCAACCTTCCTCTCTTATTAACTTATTAGACATTATGGCCCCAACAAGCATAAAAGCCAGGACCTAACACTGAAAATCTGTACTTTATTATTCCTTAGAGCCATCTAAACACACTTATAGCTCTGCCTAGATGGCTCTCCATATGGTCAAAGGCATACCTGCTGGAAATGCTGATTTCACAACAGAAAAAGAAAACTTACATTTACATTTCGGCCCAACAGTTGTGTGTCACTTCTTGGTATCACGTATCGACGGTGGTTCTGATAGAAGTTTTGCAGACCATAGTACATAAAAACATCACCCTAGAAATAAATCCCTTCAATAAAAAGAGTTCATGAAGGCAATGAGAAATCCTATTGCTTGCTACAAAAGAGGTGAAGAGAGTACTCATATCAAAATGTCTGTAACTACACCCTAAGCAATATAGCAGTCACAGGCTAGAATCTTATCTTTACCTGAACTGTAAGTTTCTATGTTTTGGCACAAAATTAAACATAATGTAAATCAAAAAACAAAATCTGAAACAAAAATGCCTGATAATTATTTTACTCGGGATGGCATGCCTAGCCATGAACTTGCAATGACTATGAATCATATCGTAGAGACAAACACTCATTTTCCATAATAGAAGGTGCACAAAAACCTTCACATTAAAAGGAGAATGCTAGGCAGGCCAATCATGCATGAAAGGTAATTATACAACTATAAAAAACCCATTACTCAGTTAAACTAACTTCTCATCTCAAACATCACTGTAATCTGAAGAATTACAAAGTATTTTAACAGCTTCCTCAATACTGAAGAATTCTATCATTTCAAGAGATCATTTATTCAGTACTAAGTATAAGATCTCTTTGGCAGAACATGAAGCCTTTTAACAGTCTCAGCAACACAACATGGCAGTTTAAGAAAGGAAACGAAGGATATTTTTTCCAAAAGAAAATTCAGAATCACATTGCTAGACTTGAATTATTTCAAGGACCTTGGGGATTAGCAGCACAACCCTTGTAAAAATGACTACAGGGGTCCACTTCTGTAAAGTGGTCAGAGCTTCAGATTTCTTTCTCACTTGAGAGCTTAGCTGGGTAGCACCAACCAACCCCAGGCCAAGGGCAAAGCTCTGCCTCTGACTCAGAGAGAGACAGAGAGAGGTCACCTCCACAGTCAAACACCATTTCCTCCACCCCTTCTTCTTTTTGGACATCTCCCAAATAAGAAGCCAGGTCTTGGTTATAAATACCAAAATTAACAACAAAGTCAAACGTGTAACATTTTGAATATTATATGTTCTGGAAAAGTACAAAGCAAATTTAGTCAGGAGCTCTACAGGACAGAATTACTGTCTTTTATCACTTAGGGATATAAGTAACAGGTGGTACACAGTGATCCGAGTTGGTTTTTTGCACCCACTTACCAATATATTTTCCTTTAACGTGAAATTGACAGTATTCCTTATTCCAGTTAGAGAAATTTTCACGGAGCTTTGAAAAATCTGAGCATTTATCTGAATAATCTGTCAGAGAAGTGAACAAGCAAATATATTGTCATAAAGGACATACTCATAGGAAAAGATTAGTGTTTTAGGTCCAAGGCTTCTCAGAGCTGTTCTCTTCTAAGTGACCCTGGACTGCCAAAAAACATTGTTGAAAATGAAGAGTGATGACTTGGCCTCAATGAACAACACAAAATTTATCCCTAGTTTAAATCTGGTTTAAAGTCTTTTGAAGATGGTTGCAGAACTTTCACAACTGCTCCTTGGCAAAGGAGTGCTGAGTGAAGAACACTCTTGCTCATTGGGCTGGCTGACCAAGTAATGCTTAAAAAATCCCCACACGCATCACAGCCCACCGTGCTGAACAGCCTGGGTGTAGTGCTGAGTGCTGGCTCCAAACAGGAGTCTATTCACAACACCACAGCTCTGAATAACCTCCTTTTCTGCAGGAAAAACATTAGGGCTCCCTGTATTTCAAGATTTTGCCCCAACAAACATGTATATTCTTATAGTATTAAACACTCTCTGAGGGATTTGCTTATTTCCCTTCAAAACCCCAGAAGATAATGACAACATTTTGATATTAGCAGCCAGTGGCAGTAATTATCACCCGTATTTCAGATATTCCCACCCAGTTAATCACCCAGTGCTCTGATTTTAGTGATGACTGACTGCCTCTGAAGATTTTCACAAGAATACCAGCTGCTGGACACACGTCCAAGGCATGAAGCCATAGTTATCATCTTTATTCAGAAGCAAAACTCAAAGTCTTTTCCCTCCAAACCTGGCCTGGTTTCTACTTTACAGAATATCAAAGAACACCACTCCCAAACCAACCTGTATTTCTCTGACACTGTTTGCAGACAGGACAAGGCAGACTCCCACAGTAAGGCAGAATGCCCCTGTCAGAAAGAAGCTGGAGAGCACAGATGCAATGGTCAGCTGGGGCTTCCAAGCTGGCAGCCTCTGCTGTTTGAATGCAGTGTTATCTGGACACCTGGAGGGTTGGGCTTCTGCTTCTCTGGGAAGAACACTTGTCTTGTTTTTCATTTTCTTCTCGGTGAGAGAAAGGAGTAATATCTTTGTGCTGGAGAGTGTTTCAGCCAAGATATTGTCTTTATTGTTGGGAGACAGTATTTGTTGTTCAAACTTGCATTATGGTGAGGAATTACTTATTAACTAGATCTCTCTCTTCCTTGTTTTCTGTATTTGTGCCTGGATCTCCATGATCAGCTTGCACCAATCAAGTGATTGTGTACTTTGATCAGGGTGTCCAGTTCATTCCTCCTGGAAAAGCTTAGATGTATTTTTCCTGCCTCACAGCTCATTAGGATTCATTATGACATACTAATTTGTAGGGATACTGTCACCTATACTGGAATTTCTGTGTAATTCAGATGCATTATTTCTTATCAATTTACTTCCATAGCTCAGCTAACAGGCATGGCATACAAGGAAAGGAGTCCTAATCCAGTTGCACTGGAATCCACTGGGGAGGACTGCAGATGCTGAGACAGCACTGGAGAGAGAACATGGCTTTGGAAGACCAAACCAATTTTCTTAACCTATTACATTCATTGCTATAGACTGAGATGCAATTAAAGACTGTAAAAAAAGTTGTGTGTTGTTTATCATAGAAGGACAATTCATTTTTAAAATATCTAATTTGGATCAATCTTTCCAAGATACTGATGACTTCCTCATCTGTATTCATCTTGTTCTCTGAAAAAGAATCCATCCATTCCCTGCTATCCACAATGACAAAAGAATCACCCAGAGATCACCTCATTTTAATTTAAATGGACAAACATAAGAATACTATTTACACACTTCAACAGTTTAACCAAAATAAGATCTCAGTAAAATATGCAGATAATACCATGTAAGAGCAAAAAGCAGCATTTGCCCAGCTCTAGAACAGATAGGTGAAAAATACCTTTTTAACATGTTACTGAAATTCATACTTTTTCAAAGACCTCCAAGGGCAAGTAGATTACCACTCTCATGAGACAAATACATGTCTCATTTAGGATAGCACAAAGAGGGAACAGAAAACTGAGCTGTGCAAAGACTTTCACACCCATATTTGCTCATCTTCAAGGTCTTACCAGTGACACGAAGTAGTACATCTAGCAGGTGAAAGTGGTGTAACTGATTTCAGTATGACATTGTTCCTGCAGTAAAAATAATACTAGAACTACAAACAAAATTTCTGGGTTTTTATTAAAAGAAAACTCAAAAAATGTTGCAATGTGCCTTCTGTATTTAGACCTCTGAAGAGTCAAAATTCAGTTGCAAGCAGGATAATAGCAAAAGGCAGCTGCAAATTACTTCCTTGTTGGTAAACTCACTAAAAGAGTCCCAGCTTCACAGATCCATTTCTGCACAGCTTTATAATACTCTTCTCAAGTAGGTCAATTGTTTCTTTCTTTATCTGAAGAAAACAAAAATCAAAGCATAAGAAGTTACTGATAATTATATATTTATTTATTTACTGAGGAACCTTACTACAGGACTAGAAATTAAAGAAGAGATTGCTATAGAAGGTCCTCTAGTACATTTCCAGTTTTTAAAATACCCATCCTTTGCCCTGCAGCCCTGAAGTCCCATTTCACATGGCTACAGAAAGGTTATCATTGGCAGAGCTGGTAAAGCACACCACAGCAAAAGGCCCATCCTGGGCTGCAGAATCCCTACAGGACTTTCCAGAGTGAGAACTGGCATAAAGCAGATCAAGGGCAGTGCAGCAGGCACAGTTCTGTCTGTGGCTGGGACACCTGAATGAAAGTGAGCAGGAAGATCAGCTCTGCCTGTGCTGTGCACAAAGTACTTTGGTTTATGACTCTGATAGGGCTCTAGCTCAAGGCTTATCTAAAGATAAAACAAATATATTACAGAGTAAATACTGACTACATATTTCAGAGGGAACACAAGATTCTTTATCATCACAGTTAGTCTAGAGTTTCCTTACAGCTCCCTTTTACCACTTACAAATCACTTGTTTGCAGGTTTTCTCTCAGGATTATATTCTTTCGTGCCTCCACTTTGCAGAGGCATAAATTATTCAAGAAAGGCCAGCCAGCCTCAATTTCAGACTGGATGTGCTACACAAAGGTGAACACAGTTGTCTTTCTATCACAAGTCCATTTATCACAAGTATTTTATTTTCATGACATCTGAAACTTAAACTTAGCATATTTTCAAATTTACTGAAGGCTGGTGTGTGTATTGCTTGCAGATATTGGGTTTTGGTGAAAAAAACTTCACTTGAATCTTAGGAACAAGTAACTTAAGAAGTTGAGACAGCTCTGTATTGCCACCAACCTCTGTAGAAAAAACTTTCAAAGCAGGAAGCTTGTCCTTTGGTCAGACCAAAAACTATACAATCCATTTTTATTTACACCTTTATGATTTACTTCAATTCCAGTTTGCCAAGACAAAGTCTGATTCACTCCTCCTCTGGTTTCTTTGGGAGCTTTCTATCCATTTTTTGGGATGAATGAAGTGGGAGACACAGAAATAGAGAATGAAAATTCCAGCAGCATTAACTAATGAGATGCTGAGGGAACTGACAGAGCAGTGGATTAGGGCACCATCCCTTGTGTGGATATGATGGCATACAGAACTACCATGTGTTTTTCAATTCATTAATATAATATAATATAATATAATATAATATAATATAATATAATATAATAATATGTGTAGAATTCTCCACTGAACATCAGGTGACTACAAAACCAGCAAATATTTTGGACATGTGCTTCCAAATGTTCTTGCTTTCTGGTTTAAACACAATGAAATTTAGCAATGTTGCACCTTAAATATGTAAAAAAAAGTATTGATAATTGAAGTTTGCACTGAAAATAGGCCAGTATGCTGAGTTTCTCATTTTAAGTGTACAATTTTCCCTCCATAACTAACACAGGTGAAAGAAATTAGTACATCATACAGCCAAGTCTCTAAACTGTCTTTGGTACTGCATTTCCTCTCTCTGAGAAAACTTAAACTATTCATAGCATGTATTTGACATTTTTCTATATAATTAGAAAAGCTGACTAGGACTGTATTCCATATTTGAAGCCCACAAGTTACTAGAACATCCCATTGGTTTATAAGTGATGTTAAGATGCCTTATCACCAGAACATTATTTAGATGTCTTTTCCTGTGGACATCTCTTACACATAACTTCAAGGAATCTGCCTGATGTCTGCAGTGGGATAAATACCTGCAAAATACTCCACCTTAAAGACCAAGATGTCAAAAACCTTCCTTTATGATGTATTACCTGAATCAAGAGCAGTTTGAAGACTTTTCTGTAATTACATATTCACTATTCTGTAATCACTATTGCGTATCCTAAGACAATATATGATGGTCCAATGCTCTTAGCTGGATTTAACTTGAACTAAGCTTTAACTTTTTATGCTAAAATAGCCTTAGGATTTTGCCTTAATAAAATAGACTTGGACTCACAACTTTTGGCCTGTATTTCTCGACAGACACACAGAACTGCCATGATGCTACCTACAATGAGCTGAAAGGTGTACTTGAGGTTCACAATAGCCCCAAATGAAATACTGGCAACGTAATCTTCATTTTTTGGAGGTGGAGCACCTGCAGTCTACTTTATTGATACTGACTTCAGATGACTTAAAAAAATCTATGCCACTGCCATCAACACCTTTTGTACTGCCTGTGATTTTGTACTTGACTGTCTGTGATCTCGTGTTTCCTGTTTTTTAAAACCATACTAAAAAAGCCTTATGCATTAACCACAAGATGGAGCCTCTTTGCCACCAAAAAAGCAAAGGCAGGTGTTTTTTTTGGTTTTTATTTTTGCTACTTCATTTCTTCAATGTATTTTTTGTTAGTTTGTTTTGTGTATGTGGGGCTGTAAAATGCAGCACATTCAAATACTTAGGCAAGTACACAGATGGATTAATGACATATAATTTGTTTCACTTGTGAAACAGTTTGTCTATATGCAAAATAAAGCCTTTTCCCTGGAGATTCCTTCCATGTATGGGCCTACTATAAATGCAAAAAACCTCAAGACACTGTGCAGGAAATTGGGAGCTTTCTAAGAAGCACTAATGGAGGAAACGACCTCTTTATCTGGCTAGAAATAGGTGATGCCTCACAACATACTGTAAGCACAGCTTGTTACAGCAAGAAATAGAAAAGCTGGATTATAGAACTGGAAAGAATTGGGAATTAGTTTAGAGGAAGTGTAGAAATAATGGATGGGTCTAAGTTATTTGTACCCTACGTCTTGTCAAAAGAAACAGAAAAAAATACAAGAAAGAAAAGGAAAAAAACAAGAGAATTGTCTGTAGAGTTACTCATATGATGTTATCGTGCTCTTAGGTGGAGAAACATGTATGTTTGGTCATAGTTTCGTTTCGTTTTTGAGGAAAGTTTTCACTGAATCACAGAATATGCTGAGTTGGAAGGGACCCACAGGGATCAAGTCCAAATCCTGGCCCTGCACAGGATACTCCAAGAGTCACACCCTGTGCCTGAGAGCATTGTTCAAACACTTCCTGAACTCTGCCAGGCTTGGTGCTGGGTGAACAATTCCCTGGGGAGCCTGTTCCAGGGCCCAAACACCCTCTGGGGAAGAATCTTTTCCTGATATCCAACCTAAACCTCCCCTGACACAACTTCAGGCCATTCCTTGGGTCCCGTCACTGTCACCAGAGCAGAGATCAGTCCTGCCCCTCCTGTCCCCCTCACAAGGAAGCTGCAATGGGGTCTGTCCTCAGTCTCCTCCAGACTGAGCAGCCCAACAGCCGCTCCTCACACGGCTCCCCTCAAGGCCCTTCTCCATCCTCACTGCCCTACTTGGGCTTTACACCCTTCTTCTGCTGTCACCAGGACTATACACAACACTGCAGGTGAGGTGGCCCCAGCTCAGAGCAGAGGGACAATCCCCTCCCCTGCCTGGCTGTGATGCTGGGCTGATGCCCCAGGACAGGGTTGGCCCTCCTGGCTCCAGGGCACTGCTGGCTCAGCTTCAACTTTCCATCGACCAGGACCCCCAGGTCCCTTTCCATGGTGCTGCTTTCCAGCATCTCATTCCCAGTCTGTCTGTACATTTGGGATTGCCCCATGCCAGGTGCAGAATCCTGCACTTCCCTTTGCTCAAATTCACACAGTTGGTGATGCCCATCTCTCTCATTTGTCGAGGTCTAGGACTCTGTACAAGTCCTGCTGAGGCAACTTCTGGGGGGCAGGTAGAATATCCATCCAGCATTAACAGGGGAAACTCACAGCGCTACTATAGAAGTCACAGCTGTGACTTGCAACAATAAAGGAAAAATTATTTTTCAGAAGATAATTTTGAGACCCAAGAGCACAGACTTCTCAGTCAATGTGAACTTCTTTGTGTTCCTTTACCACTGAAGACAGCTTTACAGAAACAAAACTTTACTTGCAAGACCTGAGAACTGCCAACAAAAGTACTTTTAAGACACAGAATAGAACATATACAGGTGCTTATACAATACCTCAGGGATGTCCATCATTCTCCTTAGTTTCTGGTCTCTCCAGTTCCAATCCAAAATCATATATTTTGTGGCGTTTAAGCACAGGGCATCTAAAAAGGCAACATAAATTTCACTACCAAGATAATGTGGCACGTGCTTATCAAAATGATTTTGGCTTTTACATCTTTTGTTGTCTGTTTGCAAAAACTAATCTTTGAACACTTAAGTACTACATTTGCTGGTTGGACAACTAATGCATTGACACTACAAACTCCCTTAGCCACATAATCTCATGTCCTTTTGGAAGATAAACACAAAAGCAGAGCAACTCCTGTTGCCAGACTTGTCAAGAGTTTAACATCCTGCCAGAAAGTAATTCCTCAAGCTTCCTCCTGATGAAACCACAGGAGTTGAATTTCCACAGCTGATGTCACTGGTAAGTTACAAGGACCCTAACCTGAAAATTCATGTTAACAGGAACAGTGTTCAGCAATTTAAAGGACAGGGTGCTATGTGAACATGAGTCAGGTCAGTGGTGCTGCTGAAGAATTGCTTTATCCTTCAATATATGGTGGTTAAAAAAAAAGGTCCTTTCTGAACTTGCTTTTCAGCCATTTTCCTGTTTTTTTTTAACTAGTCTTCTACACGATGCTCATCATTTTTTCCCCATCAGATTTGATTCCTCTCCCTTCTCTGAGTGACCTTGCACTGCAACACTAAACTGTCAAAAAAGAACTAGAGCTTGGGATAAAATTTAACACTTCCAGGGGTGGGGCATCCACAGCTTCTCGGGGCAACCTGTTCCAGTGCCTCACTACTCTCATGGCAACGTGCTGATGTGCTGGGCACTAACATTTAATGTTGGTGGAAGCAACAAAAATGATGTTACTCCTGCACTCTTTTGGAAGGAGCAGTAGAGTCCCGAACCACTGCCAGTTCCTGACCAAGCGACCACAGTCAGGGCAAGACAGTGTCTTGCATAAGAGGAATAGAAAGATTTGCCTCATCATCTTGTCATTTTGTTGTTTCTTTTTCTTTGTGTACATACTGCATATTGAGTAAGTGAAAATACTCAACAATTGGGAAAAGATTTATAGAGAATAATCAATTTTACTACAGGCAAATGAGAAATACAATCAAATCAGCAAGCAGATCTTTCATACACCCCTCATAAAAGTTTGCAGTAAGCTCACAGTAGCATATGATACAGTGACTTCTGCCACTATTTCCTTTCGATCCACTTGTGGTGTTTGGTTTCCTGGAGCTTTAAATCTCACATTATGGTTTTGCAATCACTTTCAAGTCAGCATAAATCAGTATTCCTGCCAAAAGAGGAAGTCCCCCACCTCTGTCTCATTACCTGATTTTGTGTGCACACTGGTTTTGGTTTAATTGGGGTCATTTCACTGAGCTGCCAAACAGACTCTTGGGCTTGCACAGGGAGCAGGAAGAGGGATTAAACACTGACTGGCAGGTAAGAGGAAGCATTACTCTGCCTTTCTCTGCTAATACTGGCTTATGCCAGCCTCAAGTGACCATAAAACAAAGTACCAGAACCTTGACCTTGTTTTGACTGACATAGCGTAAGTGAAGAAATAGAACCATACAGTTTAGTACTCAAATCTACACATTCGTGTCAACCTAAAAAAAAACAGTTGAAGTTTCACTTCTCATGAGACCAAATATAAAATACCTAAGGAGGAAACGCTCCTTGTTCTCCTACCTTGCTCCACTAGTGCCTTTACTCTCCCAGGAGTTCCAACCCCAATGTGGAACATGCCTTTCTCTAACATATTCATTTGTTCCTTTATCTAATTTGAAGAGAGAAAGAAAAATCAACAGTTAAGCCATAATTGTTTTAAAAATTTCTTCTCAAGGAGTTGAAAATAAATGCAAGATCTCATTTTATTTCTTTCTAGAACAGCAGCATTAAGTAACAAATGATTTTGCCTTTCAAACTGTCAGACGATTATATCTGGAAGAAAGTTTAGGAAATATAACAAGCCAGCTGGGCATCACACTTCTTTAGAAGTTCAATCTTTTTTAACTTTAAAAATCTGCTATTGCACCAAGTATTTTTGGAGGTGAGAATAGCAAGATTCCTTCAGCATTTAAACAAATGCTCTGGAATCCTGAAAAACTTGAATTAACTCTGAAGTCCTTCAAGATGAAGATACTGGAAAAAAGGTGAGATAAAGCAAATCACATTTGCATGTCTGACAGCATTTATATCAAATGCCAAGTGTCCACTCATTATTCCCAACACCTCCATAATTTGTTCTTTTTAACAGGTATGGATACTGGGGACCCAGGCATTCCATTTTCAGAATCCAAGTGTGGGTGCTGGTAGAGTTTGGTTCCACACACTGCGAGTGTGAGTGTCCTGGCACTGAACGAGCACGTGATGGGAATGTGGAAGAGTGAAACTCAGCAGGTGCACAAGCATCTACATTCTGCACAGGGCTGCACCAGAGCTCCTGGAGATGGTGCTTACTGAAATTCTTCACACTGCAGCAATGGCTTACCAAAGCAAGCACTACCCAAAGGAAAGAATTTCATATGAACACTGTATGAAAGGCCCTATTGCCAAAGGATTTAAAAAGAAAATTGTATCACACTACTTAGCTGTTTACTTGCTCTATTAACATTCCCTACCTTTATGTGCTTTGCAAACAACTTGATGACTCTGCAATCTCCTTTAAAGGCTGTCATTGACCTAATAATAATAATAATAAAAAAAAAATGAACAATGAAATACAAGAAGCAGGGCTGGGCTTAAGACCACACATGAGGAAAGGAAAACCAACTGGCATTTCTCAGTATGTTTGAGACACACAGTCCCCCAGTGAACTCTGGTTGTACTCTGAACATTGTGTACATTCTTGTTTGCTACTCAACAACAGAGACCAACAACTGGACAGACACAGTAGAAGATACCAGTAGGGGGCAGTATTGTTTAGATAGCTTTTCAGATAATATTTACTATTACGGCCTGTGCTTTCACAGCTAGCTTAGTTCAAAACTGGTTAATCACCAAATCCTAATTAAAAAATAATTCAGTTACTGAGATAACTAAAGCATTAATGAATATGAGTGTGTGTGCACTAAAGGAAGGATCTGTGTATGGACAAATACACATTTCACAGTCTTTCTGCAGCATGGCTGCTGGGAAAACCTAGGCTGCCACTGTCTCTACTGCAGACATAATCCAAATTCCAATTAAACAGATTAATTTGTTAGAAACCTTAACTTGTTTTTCTGACATTCCTTTTTGGCACACAGTAACAACTCTGCGTTCCATATTCATCAAACGGGAGACAACATATTCAGTATTTGTTGAACATAATTTAAAACTGCTTCTTGCAGGGCAGCAAATTTTTAATTTGCAAAGCTAAAGGTTTATCTACATCTAAACCATCTAAGTCTAAGATGCTAGTCTCTGCATGCATGACTGGCACTTATCTGCTTTATCTATGCTTATATCTGTATCATGGAATCAAACTTCCCAAATCTCCATCTCATTTTGTACTGACACATAATCACAGGAAGTAGGGTCAATACATAGAAGACAACCATGAAATTTGTGAGGTATCCATCAATGCATCAGAGTCATCAAAACTTCTGGCATAAGAAGTGGGAGAATAGAGAAGGGGAAAATACAGGGACAGGGCACACTGAAAATTGTCATCTCTGCCCAGCAGTTTTGCCAGCCTGAGCCAGCTGAGAACACTGACACAGACCTGGAGGCACTCAGGCCAGACACACCTTGGCATCTGAGGCTCTGAAATGCCATGTCCTCGCTGCCTTTGGTGCAAAGCCATGACTTCTCATGGTGGATCATGATGCTTTATTGGCTTACTCTGTTCCCAAGTATAACATGTTTCCCCCACATTGGTTACTTTTGGTTTTTGACAAAAGTAACCCTTCCCAGGCAACTGAAGTACTGAGCATTACTTCAGTCCAAAACCGAACACCACGTTCCCAGAGTTTAAAGAAAGAAGGGATATTGCATCAGTTTGAGTCAGAGAATTTGCTGGCTAGCAGAGGACAGTGTCCCAGTTTTGCCTTTTTGCCTGTGGTTCCAAGACAAAACTCCTGACCGACTGCCAACCTCAACAGAGTCTTTGCTGTTGACATACTTGATGAGTTCCAAGGAGCGCAGGGCAGAGCTGCACAGAACCAGCATCAGCACCGACTTCTCCTCCTTGTGGTTCCTGCGGAGCTTCGCCCACTTTGGGCAGACTGCAATGGAAAAGCCCTTGTACCCACACCAAGCACCACAAGCCAAATTTTAAATTACTAGAGTACATGATGAATGGTAGCCAGCAGCAAGAACACACATGCTGACTCCTTTGAGGTCTGGAACTTTGACATCACTTTTGCATTTAGTCATGGCTGAGAAACTGGAAAATGGAATGCCCAAAATAAATAAAATATAGAAATATTACAAAACTGAATGAACTAGATAAGCGTTAACAATTAACAGTTTTTAAGGTGATGAGCCTATTGTCTTCACTTGCCACATATGGCAATTTGTATCAGAGAAAATCATCTGCAAAGAAACATTTACCAGACCAGAACTTCCATATAAATATACAAGAGAATAAAAATTCACTTGGTTCATGTCAGCAGACAGCTGCAGGACTTTAATTCTAAGATAAGAAATACACCTACTCATGAAGCCACAATAAATTACTGAAAAATAATCCCTAGGAATTATAAGAAAGCCTAGAACATTTTTGATACCAAAAAAATAAAAGCTCTAAACTAAATAAGAGCCAGAAAAACAAGACCGGTCATTAAAAAAAAATTTAAAACCTTAAAGTGATGAATATTTCATAATAAACAATACTTGGAGCTACATATAAAAAATGCAGTAATACTGTATTAATAATATTTTTCATACAACTTTCGTCTCACCCAGACCAACATTTAAACTCACTTTCCTTCAGGTATGAAGAAAAACTGTGGGTAAGATCATTGGCTGGCAGAAAGCAGGAATCTGAAAACAAAGGAAAAAATATTTTTGTTGATGTATTTTAACAGCAAAGGGAGAACAAATGTTTGCAGCATAATCACTAGTTATGTTGATGAAATCCCAACTTCATAAATCCAACTTCATCAATAAATTACCATTTCTGAAACAAAAATTAACCTAGAAGAAACTTTGTATGGGTTAAATCAAGGAAGGTAACATCTCTGAATTTCAATTTCTTTTTTTTCTCCAGCCTGAAACCTTGAATCCTGGGCTGCTGTACAGGTGTGATCACATGCTTTAAATAAAGTTTTCATATGTCTTTGCCACAATGAATCAAAGCCTCAGCCAAAAGCCTTACACTCCTAGATTATTCCTCCAATGTACCATGTACCTATGATGAAATATGTTTGTACATCCCCCAAATAATTCATACTGTGTAAATGCAAGAATCTACCAATAATTTACTTGTCAGTGAGTTTGTTCACCTTCTGGTCTTTCATATCGTGGTAATCTACTTAAATATATCAATCCTAACAGAAATACCTCCACTGCATTTTCAGTGCCTTTCTCTTCCTCCATTTCCTGCTGACTTCCTTTTCTCTGGTCACTATGTTAACTGGGAAGTTTTTCAACAGCACTCTGTGGCAGACATATCATTTAACTTCTTAACAGGTTCTTTGGAAGGTCCTTTCTCACGCTTATCAGCAAAACAAAGTTCTTAAAAAGATGATTAAAATTCCATGGTCTGAAAACTTGCCACTGTGTTAAGGGCTGTTTGCCTGACAGAACAATATGGTTCTGCAGAGCATTAACAATTCTTCTGTCTTTAAAGACTTACATATTTGTCACCATCTATCATGAAGCACAGCCCCTCAGGGTGTCCATGGATGTTTGCTGATCCATTTTCTGAACTAAGCAGGTTTGTTCGAAGACATTATTCATGTTCACATGGATGGTACACTGTGCTAATGCTGAGAGCACCAATCCAAGATCTTCATCAGAACAGACAGTGTGACAAACTTGGTTTGTAGCCAATGCCTGGCTGAAATCCTGTCTTGCTGAAAACTTTTATTTGCACAGATTCCTATTAAATTCCAAGACTGACATTGAGCTTCAAAGGAAATGAGTATGTTCAACTGAAGGATCAGCAGCTGATCTGCTTTTAAAATCATGTTTAAAAGATGCACTTGATGCTGGTGGGGACAGGCAGGGGCTGATTGTCTGAATACATGATCTCACTAATGACTGACAGTTCATGAGGTCCTTTCTGAAGGACACAGCTTCAGCCACTGACTCCTCACCAACAGTCCAGCAACACTGCAGTATTTACAACAGTTTTAAATAGAAATTTCAGAGAGGGGGGAAGAAACACACAGCTCCAGACTGCAGCAAGAGACCATGCTGACAGCTGGACAAGTTCTTAAACTCCTTGGCAATCTTAAGCCTTCAACTCCCAGCACAAAAAAAATAAGAAAAAATTATCTCCATCCAACACATATAGAAATGGGTCACCTCAGTAGCCCAAAGGGCTCTCTTAATAACCTTGTATACTAAAAAATACTTAACACAAGCTTTTCAAAGAAATCTATATGGGACTTCTCCAGGTTTTCTTGATCCAGTAACAAAACTGAGCCTGCCCCACAGAAATGAAGAAGGATCCACCTAGAATCATGGGGATTAAGGAAGAGCACATTTACCTAGAGAGACAAGACTTATGCATTAATAAAGAAAAAGCACTGCTGGACTAGAAGGCCTCTGCTCTGGGTATAGGTCACTGACAGTTCAAGAAGTCCCAAAGGTGAGTGCAGGTTGGTACCAGGCTGCTGCTCTTCATGAGCCCTACCAACAAATAACGGACAGTGTCTCTGTCTGCACAGGAGAGGCAGAGAAGTTCAACGTTGCCATCATCTCCAGTGCAACCTCCAAGTGGAAGAAGCTAAGTCTGCTCTGTCCTGTTTTTTCCTTTTCTATTTGGCTTTTAACTGGAGGCAGGATACAGGGAACAAAAAGGGTCCCCATGGCTAAAACTTGGTCACTTCACACATGGACCAAAATTATCACCTCAATTCATGCCACTCCCTGAAAAACCACTGCATTCAAAATCTCATACCCATATGATAATGATGCCTCCTTATTTCTTTGTCTATTTCTGTCACCCCCTTATTGACTCAGATAATCCCAGGAACAAAATACATCTCTCATAGCATCTGGGGAACTACTATTAGGAATCATAAAATTATTATTAGAAAAGTGAACTCCAGAAATTAATATTTTATAACAAAAAGAGATATTTAAACAATGTTTCATTTCCATTCCTCTAAGACACCTCACATTCATTCCAAAGAAACTAAACATTTCAACAGCAAATTAATATATAGTAAAAAAGAAATATAAGAAAATATTTTCATTAAAAAGTACAACTCAATTATGTCCCAAAAATCTTCTTTCCTCTGCAGAAAAAGAAGTCAATAGTACCATGAAAAAAACCATTATTTATATATTAAATACAGGAGAAGTTACCTGACAGCTTTAATTCCTCTATTTCAATCACAGAACGGTTTTCACCAAAATGTTGAGTAAGCAGATTTTGTAGATCTGCAGGGATACCAGGTTTTGGAGCAGATTTTTGCAGAACATCAGAAATCTTCTTCTAAAAAATCCAAATAAAATTGATTAATATAGTACTTCTACATAGCTCATTGGCTAGCTAACACTGTACATAAATGTTCCTCCATATCGTTATACAGTTATATCAGTTTAATTATGGCTTAATTGGGAAAACACCTTACAATGGGACAAGATTCCCTTTGTCTTTAGAGAAAATGCAGACTTCAGATGCAAGCTGAGATACTTGGACAAGATGGTTTGAGAGCTTGAACGTGAAAAATCTTGTGCACTCACCTGAACAGCTGCTGTAACAAAAACATAACTGAACATAACTGAAAGTTTTTTGAGTTTTGCTATTGCTACACTTTAGTATCAGTTTGAAATTTTTTTTTCATAACTTTGTTTCAGCTTATTATTCTTAAGGCATAACAACAGGAACCAAGTGATAATATGTGATGTAGTTATATTTTGATTTAAACAGGGTAACTATTTATCTATATTTGGAAGGGAAGATGGTTAGCTATATTCACAGAATACCAGGGTCATGAAAATAAGTTAAAACAACAGAACCACAGGTCAAGCAGCAAGAATTCACAGCTGTTTTGTTCTCCCACACTGTAATTTTTTTTTTAACTACTAATTTTTAGAGACTGAACACGAGTTCATGATTGTGTTCTACACCTTAGGAATGTTACTGAGTAACAGGTCCGTATTCTTACTGAAGTGATTACTGTATTTTTTGCCATAATTAAATGGAACATATGGGTAGCACAGCCCAAGGTTCCCATTGACTGATCTGCCAGCACTTAAGAAAAGAAATGTTAAGTATTTAAGAAAACAGCAAATTTGCAAGGATAGAGGCAGTATGGAGAGAATGACAAGAATGTCATGCCTCTCTAGCTCTCGCTGAGATTTGTCTAGATTTTGAAAGGATAGCTCAAGGTTTCTCAGCTGTGTAAGCTAAACTGAACTCATCATCAAGGGGACACATGGTAGCATAAATCTAGAAGAGAAAAAGAGCAGAAGGGTGTGGTCAGGATGGAGCAAAAGGGTCGGTATTTTTGAGGGAAAGTGGGATTTCACAGAGATTAGGTGGCTCTGGAAGAGTTTTTGGCAGCTTTGGAGGGACAGTGGGTACCTTCAGCTTGGTAGGCTGAGGTTCAGGACAGCAAAGATCAATGGAAATTTTGAAGAGACGTATGGCAGGGATTTTATGTTGGGAACTGACCTTCTTCCATCCATTCTTTCCCTCACTCCATCCCAGCACCCACTCCCTCCTCTCTTCCATTCCCCATCACCCTGTCTGTTCTTCTTGCCCAATACAGCCCAAATACTCCAACATCAATCACTCCAATAATGAGGGGCAGAATGCTAAACAGGGAAGAGCCATCTGGGAACTGCCAGAACAGCAAAGGCAAGGCAAGTGCTGCCTCTCCCAGCCATTGCCACTTTGGCACTGCCTGTTTCACCCCTGCTAAAAGCCACCTGTGGGTTTGCAAGACCCCAGCTGAACCTTTGACAGTGGGAGACACAGAGATGAAGTGTTTTTGCCTTCTTCTCCGCCTACCTTTGGCCTGGTGCAAAGGCCTCTGCAGTCCTTGGAAGACTTTGCAGAGGATGTCTGGCTATTGTGCAGCTTTCTGCAGTGCTTCAGTCTGCAGCATTCCTTCCCAACATTCCCCTTCACTTAGCACTGTTGTATTCTCCTGCCGTGGAACAAGTGTCTTCTCAAAGCATGACCAAAGGCTGCGGGAGCACAGCCAGCCTCTCTGTGAAACCCACAACCAAACCTCTCCATTGTTCTTCCCAACAGCCCCAGATGCTTTTCCCCAGCCCTGCCTCACAAGCTGCCTCTGACATGACCCACATTTGGGAACCTCTGATTTAGCAGACAGTAAGACAGATCAATCAGGCTCATTTTACTTGGTAATTCAGTGTAATTCATTCACAGGACTGTTACGCCATTGTGCCACTTGGTTCCTTCAGAAAAATTATTGCTCTCTGGAGGGGAGAACCCTGATACAATGGGAAATTCTTTAAGAGCAAGAGCAAGGACACCTGAGCAAACTCTCTTCCTTCAAGGAGTGCTGTGGGGAAATGTTCCTCATGCAGGAAGTTTTATTTTTCTTCAAATCCATTCCAGATGCTTAAAAACAAAAGGCCTTCCCCCCTTTTCCTTACTTTTGGAGACAGCACTTTGTTTGGAAGCCACAGATCAACGTAATAAATGTTTCCTAATGGGATTTTTCAACAGGTTGTGTATGTCAGCTTAGTGGCCCACTGTAAGTAAAGGTGTGAGCAAGCAGCTGCCGTTTGCCTGAGAACTGGGGTTTCTTGCTAGGTGGGTTTGCCAGCCTGTGCCATGGCATGCCTTCACTCTGGCTCCAGTGGAGTGAGTCCTGCACTGACTGCCAGAGCCACGTTGAAAGCAAAATCCCACTCTTCCCATTCCCTGGATGATTAACATAACATAAAAAGGCCACCCCTCAGCCTTGTGAGGAAGCCAACTATTTACAGTCTGTCCCCCTACAGAAAGACAATTAACTTGCCTGGTGCCAGATAATCTCCATTTAGACTGCAGGGTGTGTTTGTTGTGGGTGAGGATGGAGCACGGCCAGAGGGACAATACAGAGCATTTATTTATATACTTATGCTATGAGGAGAAGAAGAGTGAACAAGGACAGATGCAACAGCAGCTGGAGCCTGACCACACTGTGGGAATGGGTCAGATTCTGCAGCAACTGAAGTTCCACCTTTCTTCCACACAGTCACCCTTTCCTTTTCCTGGTGGGCAACACGTGCAAGTGGGGTGTAGACATACATAACCCTTGAGTGGAACACAGACATAATGCCACAGGTCAGGCTGGGAATAGGTATCTCGAGTAAGGTTTAAAAATTAACTATTTCTCTTCTTCTCTAAAAGAGGCTGCAATATTATGACCATATTACATCTCATCATCACGACGTTGTCCCCATTCTGTAGTAGCCTATAAATGCACTGCCCAGACCTCAAACACACTTAGGACACTCATACCTTCTTCCTCCTCTTTGCCTTTACAGTGCTCTCTTGCTTTTCTTCAGGCTGACTTAAAAAACACTCTGTAGGCTGCAAAACACATTAGAAAAAAAGAGGTAAGAAAAAAAGCCACCAAAGTAAGGCAAAGGAGGTAAGAGGAGATGCAGATGGAATCAAATCCTTACAGTTATATGTATATAAATTAATTTTGGAATTGAGATTGCTGTTGCAACCTAGAGAGGGAATCAAAGAAAAGAAAACTGAAGCATTCAGGGTGTAGTCATAGTTCCATAAAATGGTGAAAAGCAGGTTTTGATACATTAAAAAAAATCAGGAGGAAAATATGAACAAAATATACCAGTAAATTTATATATTTAATCTCTAATATTGTAAATCATTATTTTTCCAAACTTTGCCAGTAGCACTCTAAAATAACTGGGTCTAAAGTGAGCATCCAGACAGTAAAAATAACATGGAACTGGGCAAGATTAATTAGAAACAATCATGTTCTGAAGTTCCTTCTACACTTTTAATGCAGAATGTAGGAAAACATGTTTCAAATTTGTCCTACCCCATTCTTGCTTTGACTTCTCATAGCAGGCAGGATCAAATACATACAAGAAAAATACATGGTGCATTTCAGAATAATTCAACATGTGCTGCTATCATTAACCCTCTTTTGTGCCTGAGTGAACAGGCTGATTTGGTCCATTTGTACCAGAGTCCCTGTTCACATAATCCAGGGCTAAGATTTGACTGTAGCCACCTAAAATTGTCCAGAACAGAGGAAGCAAAGTGCAGATTTCTCTTGTCTTGAGTGTAGCAATTCCCTTCTCTTTTGCCTTCTTCGGACCTTCTACCTAATGGAAGTGCACATTTATCTACACAGACAGGCTTTGGAACTTAGTAAGTGACTTGATGAAGAGCAATGGGAAAACAGGCTGAGCTGCAGGAAAATGCTCCACGCCACTATGATGCATTTGGCTGCAAAACTCTGCTCTTGTGAGAAAATGTGGAGAAGACTCATCACATGGAACATTAAAAAGCCCAGGAACAGCAGATCCAGCACCCTTCCCTGGAGAAAGCCTGAAAGAAAAGTATCAGCAGGAAAGGGAGCCTAGCTGAAAGCCAGAGAAGCTGCTCTGCTGTTTCCTTGGGCAGGCAGCTTCAGTCAGGCCAAGAGGGACATAGGAAAGCTAACAGGAGTTCAGTGTCTGGGCCTTCCTGAGCCCTCCTTGCACTGCTCCACCTTAACAGGAGGACACTTCATGGCAACTGGCGCTAAATGACCCAACCCAGCACACTCCTGCCTTTCCAAGCCCACTCTCACAGCCTTATCAGAAGCATTTCTTGAGGTTTAATTGTTCATATTATGCCTACATTTCTCTTTTCCTCCCCACTCCCCTTGCTAAATTAGCTATTAAAACAGGTAAGCACCATGCTCAACACAAATAAATAGCCTCTTACTTTCTGTGCTGTGATGCAGCCCCAGCCACTGTCCTCACAAAGCAGTAGTATTGTAACAGCAGTGGCTCTGAAACTGGTTGAGGATTGAAATGAAACACAGGAATTACCAGAGAAGGTTGGGCTGGGGACTTGCTACAGCTAGCAAAGCACTCTACAGCTACTGGAATGTAATGCAGCCTGCATCAAAACCTTTGAAAAGTTGTGGTAGGGATTATATCGTACCTCAACAACAGAAATCTGTCCCTGTGATTTTCTCAGGTATAAACAGAGATTATCTTCACTAGAAATGAAGGGAATGACTGCAAGTGGAAACTCATTTTAATTAACAAAATTGTTCCAGAGTTAATACAAGTTTGTTTGCTTTATTTTTGGTTTGTTGCTATTTTAAAAATATCTGTCCTGAATCTGATTCAAGTGTTTTTAAAACACTACCCTACATTTCTTCATTGCTATCCCTACCATTAGCATTCCCAGACATTGAGACTGAAACAGAGCTACCCTCTGCTCTACTCTTACACATCCCAGCTGTCCATAGATACTTAAAGGCCATTAGCCAGGTGTTTTAATAATAAATTTTATGTTCAGCATCATATTTTATGCAGAGAACAAACCTTTGCATTGCTTCAGTCAAGGGCTACCTACAAGCAAGCAAAAAGTTAGAGAAGGGCCAATCTGAAACTGTCCTCCAGTAGAGTATGATGGTTCCCAATCCCAGTGGTGCTTCCAGCATACTGAAAAATGTCACTCATTCACTTTGGGCCCACTTCTCCCTTCTTATACATAATGAACTGCTTTACATAACTCCGCAAACACTCCCAGCTGCTATCTGTATGAGAAAAGAATGAAATGTCACACAGCTGAAAAAATTTCTCTGAAAGAAAAAACTTCTCACTGCTAAGCCTTCATTCAAGTATTCAAAAGCACCACCAAATGCCATGGCTTCTTTTTTGAAGGCAGTATGTATCCCTTTTTTTCAACAGCCACAGGAACATACAGCAGGCAACACAAGCATACAGTAGCCTTGTAGTCAAAGCCTTGCTTCCTTAGAGAAGCATGTTAAAACTCAAAATTGCTTCATTTACACTGCATATATATATTTAGGCTTAGTATATTATTAGCCCAGCAATAGTAAATCTATGTTATTCAGACATTAAAAATAGTGACATAAAAAGAGAAATTTTCTGGTGGTGAATAGCTGCAAACTTACATGTCTTTGATGATCTGCAGTCTAAAATATTTCAGCATCTGATCTATCCTGAACTTCTGACCCTTATCCAAGCATTAGTTGCCTACCTACTCATGCAATAGCTCTTTGCATGCCACCCTTAAGAAAAGGTCATTTGCATGCTTTTCTTATGCAAGACACAAAGCAGACAACCACTTTTTTTTTTTGACATGTCTCCCTCGTGCTCTGTGTTTTTATGCTATTTTTACATGGAAATTCTTAAAATGCAGAAAACAGGAAATTTGTGCCGAGACCAGTGATTTATGAACTAAAATATCATAAATTCCTTGTTTGTTAATCATCCACAGAGCATAAAATATTTCCTGTATTATGTTTCTAACATGCTTTTTTTCTTTACATGTTGCCAAAGTGACAGGAAATTCAAATGTAGAGTGAAAACAGTCTTGCATGTGTGTGAAAGTTTACATTCCAGGTCAGCCACATACTCTGGCTTTTGGAGTTTGTGACAAAGTAAACACATCACTGCGTCACTCAGACTGGAGACAGATCACTCATTTCACTGGAAGCCTGAGGACAGCCTGCAGACTAGGAGCATGGATGCTCAGAACTCTCTTGGGTTGTCTCGTGACAGCTTTGATGTGCCAAATCCATTGCAGAACAACTTCCAGCCTCTGAGTAAGGCAGGCATGAGTAAAATGGGTTTTGTTACTTGCACCAGAACTACAAAACCACCAACTTTCCATAAATAACTCTGATTTGGTATGTCTAAAAATTGGGCAATAAACCATCAATGACTTTGAGCTCCCATAAAGCATTTCCCTCTTGCAGTTTCACATCTAAACATCAAATTTTCTGATTCCAACATGCAGGCTGATATTCTTTATATGGCAGAAAGACCAGTTGCAGGTGTTCTACTAGAGGTGAGCAGTCCCAGGCTACCTTGGTAAGTAACTTGTGTTGCTATCCTTTCTAATGTTCTCATAAAATGGGTCAAGCAATCCTCCCAAACAAAGTGCCTTAACCTACCCCTAAATGCTTAAGTGAAAATGGTGATAAAAGGTGGCTCCATAAGAATTCTCACTCCTCAGCATCTGACTCCCTGGTGGAGCATGTACAAAGGCAATACAGCTTTCTCCTGTATTTGGTTCTCTTTCCTAATCAAAACATTGATCTCATTCACATACATGGATCACTTCACCTTTGTTCTCTTTGGAAAGACATCCAAAAGCATAGTAATTGCTACCATGTTTACACTTCTCTGTTATAAAAAAAGAACATCCCTGCAAATGGCTTTCACTTGGGCAGCTGCCTAGGCATTACAGAGTGAATTTACTATTGACCTAGGGGTCAAAATTAATATTCATAACCTCAAGGAGAGATAGCTTCCAATGTAATTTTAGCTCTCTGACAGCCGCTCAGTCAATCCTCCTGGGTGGTATGAGGAAGGCAGAACAAATTTACCTTCAAAGAAGAAGCTTCATAAAATCAGCCAACCTCTAGATGACTTCTTCCCTCAAACTGGGGTGATGCTGATGTTCCTTGGCATACTCCATATAATGCTGAACAACACAGTTCCTCTTGGCATTAAATGAAGGTTTCAGCAGTGCAAGGGTAAGAAAACATCAATCCATGAAGACCTGAATTCTTTTTCATTTGGACCTTGAAGTGGGGACATACTTGGGTAGATAATCTGTATAACAAGTAAATACAGCTTTCCAGACTTTGTGTGTGCAGGGAAAGGGAAAAAAAATTGCAGGGGAGGATACTCAGTGGCATCATCCAGGCTTGTACCACTGGACAGTCACTTTGTAGGACAGGCCTGGCAATCTCAGCTCACAAAAAACAGGTGTGAAGTTAATGAAATGTATTAGAATGTGATCACTTCCAATACGGCAACATAATTAAAAAAAAAAAAAAACCAAAAAACCAACAACAAAAACCAAACCTGAACAGATCAGAGAGAGTGAAGAAAACTGTCCTTTTACTGAAAAAAAACCCACATTATATTTCCATATGTGTTATCATTGATGTGAAAAACAATTGTTTAATTTACAAACCTGCTTTCTTTTCTTTTTCACAGCAGGTTTGGAATTTGAATCTTGACAGGCTGCTGTCTTGTTTTCATTTGTTTTTTCAAGAGCTTCATCATCTGAAGGATCTAATCAAAAACAAAGAAGAGTTCTTGTTACTGTTTTTCAAATCTATCTACCCATCTTTCCATTCAAAAACAGGCATAAAATCTCTAGCTGAAAATTGCCACCCTAATACAATCTCATGATTGGTAATAAATACAGCTGTAATAAATACATTCTTCTTGCTAAGTTTGCTGATACTTCTTTCAAAATAAAAT
Source organism: Lonchura striata (assembly GCF_050655825.1). Taxonomy (NCBI): domain Eukaryota; kingdom Metazoa; phylum Chordata; class Aves; order Passeriformes; family Estrildidae; genus Lonchura; species Lonchura striata. Next base: position 1,254,491 of record NC_140703.1, read on the forward strand.
TATTTCTTCCTACTAAAACAAGTCTTGCAGACAAAGGAGAAAAAAAATCCAAGCAAACACATACAAAAATGCATTAAGTCCATGCTCCCAAATGCCTTACTGACACACATTAAAGAGGAAAAATTACAAGACGGGTATAATGTTCTATTGTGTAAAGAATATGCACACTTCCTGCAAGAACATTAATTGTGTCTCTTACTTCAGCAGTAATTAGACAAAGGCACCACCCCCAAAGTTTGAGCAGAATGTCCACAAGACTAAAACACATTTATGTTTTAAAAGACAATTAAATTAATTCAATTCAGGTGTCTTTACCCATTCTCTTATTCACCTCTTTTATCTATAGAGAGACTTTGAGGAAAAAATAAATGCACAGAAACGGCTCCCTCCAACAGTGTTCTTATAGTGCTTTAGATGTATTCAAACACAGACATTTCTACTGGGGACTGAGTTACTTCCCTGATTATTGCCAGAAACATTGTCAAACTCAATTAATTTAACTTCTGTAATTGGAATATATCTGTCCAACAGGTATTCAGTCATTATTGCAATCTCTTGTATTCCAAAGTTGTAAATTCACAGCTTCAAGATTAAGTTATTTATATTGAAAAGAGAGGAACAGTAAGATTTCTTAAGCATCATCCCAAGTATAGATGATATAACTATATCAATGTAATCACCAGTTGTGAACAGAGTAAACTGGTAGCCAGAGAACATGAGAGAGAGAAAATCAGTCATAGCTGGTATTTACAAATTCCATGTTTAAATAGGTAAAGGGATAAAAGAGGGAAGGGAAGAATCTCTATTAATCCACAAATGCAGCATTATATATTATGTGGCAATAAGGCAATGGCTTTAAAAATCCTAATGTGACAGAATGAGTAACAAAATGAGTACATATTTATTCCTGGAAAGGTACAATCTCATAACCTTCACTCCTTTTTCCCACCTTGAAAAGCCTTGAAAGTGTAACAGTCAACACCCTAAACCTGGGGTCTGACACTGTTAGGAGGTCAAGAAAGTTTAGGAAGTTGAAAGGTATTAAAGAAAATCAGTGAATGTTTTAGCAGGTTGGATGCCATTTGTCATGAAATCTTACTTGATATAGACTAGATTCTTGGCAAACCACAAGAACTTTAGAAAGAGAGCAGCAACTGAGAAGAGGATTTGTTTTCTGTTCAGTAAGAGACTAATAGACTCCCAAGTGAAGAGGGTAGATAAATATGTTAATCAACTTAATTAAGACCAAAATAAATGCCATGGAAGAAATGACAGCAGTGGTTTGTATCTCAACATAGGATGAACACATTCTGAAATCTTAAAATAGGAATTCACCAAGAAAAGCCCTGGCTTTCCAGCTCTGGAGCAAATGCAGGAGTGTGTGCAGCAGGTGAACACCGCAGCTCAGCTGACCCGCTTGGTTCTCCTTGCAGGCACCGCCTCAGAGCAGAGCTGAACGGACTGTGGCCACGCCAGCGCCAGAGCCCAGGCAGAAACGATGGGCCTAGTCCTGCACCCCCCAACACGTGGCAGCAGGTGAACAGGGCACAAAGAAAGCTCAAAGCTAGTGGGAAAAGCTTTTCCTTACAGTACAGAACAATTATCTTTCTCTTGAGGGTGTCCAAGTGCTCCTGTCCCTGCACAGCAGCAGACCTTTCCTGCCTACTCCTCTCCGAAATCACTGAGCACTTACGTCCCCCAGCCACTCTGGAATCTCAGATACAACACTTAGTTAGAAGAAGCTGAAAAATCACATCATTCAGCATACTCCAGAAAGTTCAAAAGGTGTCTTGGTAATTCAGTGTTACCACTGGCCATTACCATGGCCTTGTTGCCCTGTGCATCACCATTCCTCTGGTACATTTATTGTGCTGTATTTTGGTAAGGCAGCTTCTGTATTTAAGGACCCATCACTGACTTCTGTCTCATTTGCCCTGACTCCAGAGATACTGAAAGTGACCAACTTTAACACACACCAGCTCCACACCCTTGGGGTCTTGGACACACTGCATTGAAGCAGGCTGTGGAGAGATTATATAAATGAAGTACATCAAAGAAATCAGAATTGCCTTTTCATCCCTCTTGCTCACTGCGCTTGAGCCCCAAACACCCACTCCAAAATGAATTTGTGCATGAACTGAACTGCTGTGTGAGCTCTTTCCAATGTTTCACATTGAAAATAAATGAGAATTGCATCAAATAGATTCAGGGGAAGCTGCCTGCGATCTGCAAGCATTCCTTCTGAAATCCCACTTGGCATGCTCTGAAAGGCAACAGGAGTCATGTAAGTCTTAAATAACTTCTTCTCTTTCTCACAACTGAAAGACATGCTGCTAGCAATAGCAATCTAAAACTGGACAAATGGTTTCCATGATCTGAAATAGCCTGACAATGTACCACCTGTTCACTGCTCATTTGAGTTTTGGACAGCACTTCATGGTGCAATGTCCTCTGCTCTCCGCAAGAAGTGAGAGAAGAGGGCACAGACTCAGTCTCAACAAACATCAGTTCAAATTTGAGCATCTTTCTGCAGTACCTGAGCATCTTTATTTCATACAACTGGAGAACTTTCTATCTATTCCAGAAACAATCACCCACATCCCAGTTAGGACAGCAGCTCATCTCAAACTGTAATTGTTTGTGACACCATGTCAGCTCCTGTGATGACAGGAGCATTTTGTTGCAGGCATCAAAGTACCACAGGCCAGACTCTGCCAACCATGCTCACATTAAACTGAGTACCTTTCTCTGAAAATAGTTACCTTGATGTCAGTGGGGTTACTCACAAAATAAATCAAAGTGTGATGCAGATCAATGCAGAAGCTCAGAGATCACAAGCATGTCTGTAACAGACCAGCGCTGCTTGCCCTGCTTTGAGGCATTGAGCTTCCCTGGAGACCTCTCTCTGCCAGAACAGGAGAATTCACAAATCCTTCCTTAATAATAAACTGGTGAAAATGCAGAACCTAATTGATTAGTACAAAGCGGACTTTCTTGTGGCTTGAGGTGCAAAGGAGCGGGCAGGCAGGCGCTGACAGGACACGCTGCTTGCAGGGTGTTGCTGCTGAGCACAGCAGTTCTCTGCCTCTGCTTCCCCGAGTCTTACGGCTCTGACGCAGCCACGAGGTCGGCCAAGGCATCAGAACAGTCACAAAACGCTCTCAATAGAGAAAAAGATACGGCAATTCCACAACTCTCCCTGTGTTTTGGTATTGCATTATTACATCAGCAGCATGGCATATACTAACAGGCTTCCCAGTCATGAAGTATTTATATTTGATCTTAGTTTGAACTGTGTAAAAATGGAAAAATCCATTTCTGCTTCACACATGCACACACACACACACACAAAGACCAATCACTGTTTAAAGTCATCCAGTGCACTGGTTTCTAACTTCTTTCAAATTTAGTACCATCATATGCATGTAGTCTAAGTACATCAATATGTGTACTAATTACACACATGTAAACACTCGTATTAATACCTACACATCTGCATGGTTATACACATTCACTTAAAAAGTACAGAGATATTTAAATAATTTAACAGGATCACTTTAATAATCACCTTTGTTAACTAATATATTCACAGAAAATTCATATTTTTTCATTATTTACTATGGTATTTTTAAAGGCAAACAAAACCTTAATGAATATAGCATGCAATGACATGTGCTTTGATGTGAATGCAATTTTGTTCATACAAAATAGCCGGTACATACAAATTTGCATTTGCTAGCTTGATTCACCGTTACTAAGACTTCTGACCTTTACATGCCACGTTTCTACTCTGAAATCAATAAAATAGGAGTTATACATAAATAATTAATTCCTGTAAGAACAAAGGATGACTGAAAAAGTGAAAATCTTCTAGGCAGGACACTTCCAAACGCCCCAAAATAAATAAAAAGTTACAACTGAAAATAATCTTAAAATTCTTTGGGAAATGCAGCTTGTGGTTCAAGCCAGCCTACAACTGAAATAAAGATAAATGCAGCTCATAGAAATTATGCGAGCCATGGGAAGCTTGTTACAAGACAGGAATATGAAGAAAACAAAAGGAGCGTTTTGAGAGAGGAAGGAGGCAAGGTTCTTAGAACTTGTCATAATGTAGGAAGAACCAACATGTAATTAAAAAGAAAACTTGGAACAGAAATATGTTGTTTTGCATACGTACCCAAAGATAAGTGAGAGAATAATTTCTGTTAGATGCTTTTTTGTTTTGGTTTGGGTTTTTTGTTTGGTTTTTTTTTTTTTTTTTTTTTTTTGTTCTGGTGATAAGCAAGATGAGGCTTGATCAGAGTCCAAAAGGCTCTCAGGGGCAGAGGCCAGTACAAGAGAAGTTCAATTATTACCACTAAATTAATCTCTGTGACAAAATTTGGAGGGGACCTGTTTTACATGCCCACAAGGGAGAATCCCTCAACTTTTATTTGATGTATCTGCCCGCAGTCAGACATACTCTGGGTCAGAAATCCATGTTTTTTTTTCCCTTATGCTTTCATCAGGGCTATGTATCAGTACTAGAATTACATGAGAACAAAGTTTGCACAAAATTTATTATGCTCCCCCACCCATTTACCCATTTCTGATTTCCATCCTTCTCTGCCTGTTCTAAAACTGTCTCCTATCTGAAACCAGATTTTAAATAAAGCCTCTGTTTCCTAATTTTTAACAAAGTTCATACACTCTGGAAACAGGTTTTTTATTTGTTATGCTCTCTTTCTAGTTTCAGATATGTTACAGGAAATTATGTTCTTATTACTCTGTAAGTGGGCATAGTTCAGTTTGGGTGTGCTATGATGGATTAATTTCAGGCTGATTTGTAACTGGTATTTTTATTTACTGGTTGATTAAATTGTACCGTTCTGTGTTCATTAATCTGGGGCAAAATATTTTGAGTGCCCTCACCTCAAAATTCAGTGGATTGAAACACATTTGATGCCAATTAAAATGCCAAGTGTGTTGGGCACATCTTGAGACCTTTCTTAATTGCTATTTTTCTTTGGGAGGAAGGGAGAAGAGGGGCAGAGAAAAGGAGAAGAGGGGCAGAGAAAAAAAAATTATGCTCAGTTTTGCTATTAAAAACTGGCCTCAATCTTCAGTGAATGAGATGAAGTAATCTCCAGGTCAATGCACTACTTGGAACTTTTCTCACTGCATCTCTCCTGCACGTCCCATCAGGTACACATAGTGCAAGGTCAATTAAATTTCTGTAAACTGTAACAGCTGTCACCAAATTTGGCTCCCAAGTCCCTGTTCATCCTTGCTCAGCTGAGAGGGCTCCTGCTGCCAGCAGAGCTGTGCTGACCACAGTAGCTGGGCTAAAAGTGACAGTATTTGACAGCTCACCCCTAGGGTACCACTCTCGAGGCAGCAGAGGACACAGGGCTCAGGCAGGTCCTGCCTCGCCGCTCACCAGCACCCAAACAACACATGAGCTCTCTTCAGTGCAGCAGGCCTGGCTGCTGGGCTGCTTAACCAAGAAAAAAGGATTAACATGCTTCCCTGACAAAAGGGAAAGGTTCTACATAGCAGTGGGAGAAGGAGGTACAGAATTCAGCACTTCACACAGCCCCAGCCATCTCCTGGACAAATCCCAAATTACTCAGCTGTGTGTCACCAGCACAGATAACTCCAAAAGGAGGGTCTCTTTCATGTTCACCAGGTCAAGCCTCCCTAAATTCCCTCTCTATAGGCAGTGGACAGCTTTGATTTTTTCCTGTTGAGAAGCCTAATAATAGCTCAGATACCCTGGAGTCCATGGTGTAAAGCCAACTGGCCAAGCAATAGCTATGAAGCTCTATTGAGGACTTCCAGACCACAGAATGGCTAAGAATGAAGATTTTATTATTAATATGGTTCTTCAGACCAGTTGCTGGCTATTTATCATGTCAACACTTTAGAAATTTCTAGTAAATGAGATTAAAAATGCAATCTGTCCTTGGGAAGATCACCACACTACCAATGCATTAAAAATAGCTACGACAATGTCAGCACCCTTTTCTTTTCTCAGATTGCCCTGGCTAAATTAGAAAGGGTCCCCTGGCAACTCAAGAAAAATAAGCAATTCTCCCCATCACAAGCATGCATCAAATGCATTAAGTGGCACAACTGAGAAATCTAGATGACACATTACAGAAAAAAATCCCCAAACAACAAAACACGTCCTTACCTCTTTGACTAAGGATTAGGTAAATAATTTAAAGCAGTAGAATAAGACAAGATCTAGTCTTAGAAATCAATACAAGAATATATATTCACAAGAAATTAAAATACAGTATTTAGTTGTATCAGAAGATATAATATTACGGTTTAATGGAAAACTTAGGCAATTTTTGCAGTTTAGTTTTTGCAAAAAGGGCACATGAATCAAATGAAAGGCCTTCATTCATAAGGCCTTAAAATATTTGGTATTTTGACCATTTAGAACTAAAGAGGGAACACTGAATGCACTGGTATTGTTATTGTCACTAGGATGCACAGAACTGCACAGAAAGCTCTGCTGCAGGTTCTCAGCAGTTGGCAGCCATTCCTCTGACTTTACCAGCCTGCTGCACCGGAGGACAGAGCTGCCTCTGGGCTCAGGCTGAGACATCCTCCATGGGAATTACACACGGTGCCAGTGCTCCATCCTCCCACCACCCACAGTCCCCCTGTCTGGGCGCTTTTGCCTTCCAATCCCTACAAACTAAGGAGCCCTTTCCCAAAACAGGCGCATGCCAGCACAGCAGTAAGTTTTGATGTCTGTGAGGATGCCTCAAACTGCAGACTTTACCTGCCAAGGCATTTGAAAGCAAGTATTTCCAAGTGTGCTTGTGAGGCACACCTGAGGGCCACTCGGTGTGGGACTCAGCACGAAGGGACACGGTCCTAGCAGAGATCCAAATGAGCTGCAGTTCACCCACAGGTAACATTCAGATAGCACAAACTTCTCCACATTCCAGCCAGGCCCAAGCCACTCTGAAGGAATTCCCTAAAACAGCTCCTAAGGACTGGCAAAAGCTTGTACGACAAAGTCAAAGACAGTATTCTTCTGGAAATGCAAACCCTTTCCTGGGCCAGTTTGAAAAGCATATCTAACACAAACAACTATTTTTGCCTGACAAATCCTGTGACAGGATATTCAGTTTAGGTTACTCTTCTTTACTCCGATGGATAACTTAAAATCACTGTCCATTCAAGCAAAAAAGAATAGGTCTTAATGGAATAATATCAAGTTAAATTTCAATATACTCTGATATGATAAAAAATGGTTTTTTTAATCACAGACATAGCGATCTGCAATGCAAAGGATTTCCCACAATACATTTCTAACAATTACATTTCCCCCTTTTTTAACACTTTTCCTTTAATATTCAAAATAGGCACTTCCAAACTAATTTCTGACATGACTTGCTGACTGGGAGTGAATTAAGAGACAAAATACAGGGCATATCAGAGAATAAGACTGGGGAAATTCTCTGTTGTATATATGCAAGCACAGGAGAATAAATTTTATATGATTGAGCCTAGGCCCAGCTTGTAGTATAGCCACAACCTTGCCCTCATAATTTGACAGAAACAAGACTGACCAGAGATAAAAAATAGTAGGCCACTCCCCTTCTAATAAGAATAACTTTTTCACCTGCTAGGTAAAGGCTGAGTATCCCACTTATGCCTTGGACAATGGAAAACAGCTTCACCAAGGAAAGCAGAGAGACCTCACTATTCATTTAGTCACTGGAGTTTTAAAACCCATGGTAAGCAAAGGACAAACATGAAGACTTGACATGACAGGTCCTTTTACTGTTTGCCATCCAATTTAATTTCTTCATTATGAGCTTGCCAAAAAAGAGCAATCACAGGCTTCAGCACAGGTTACAAATCACTTCTGTTTGAACCAATGGTATCATGAGTGAAGGCTGAGATAACATCAACAAATCACTTCAATCTACTCTTTTTCTTTTGTTCTCTTAAAATGCTTCATGCTGAAACTTCAAATAATCTCCTTATAACTCCAAATTTAATTCAAAAACTTATTTCTAGAGAGATGGGGAAGTGGGAGACTGTTTTGTTTAAGTAGCATGGGGTTTTGGCTATCTTCAAATCTACTGGATAAACATTATGAATGTTAACCTTGTAAAAACAGCTTCTCTTCCTGATGGATGCCACACATTGCACACCACACAGTCAGTTTAAAACCACTCAAAAGGGTGCCAGCAATCCTGTGCAACAGTTTATGCTCATAAGACAACGCTATCCAACTCTGAAAAGCAGAGGAACAAGGCAAGCCAGGATACAGCTGACCACACTGGAAACTGTCTGAGCCATTATGGTTCATAATCTCACCTTGTTAATGGGATTTTTAAACATGGGATATTTAAACAACTACAAATGTCTAGGAGTTTGGGGTTAATCAAAAGAAAAATCAGCTCACACATAACAGTTACAGAATGTTTAACTGTATTGAGGGAGAATCCCACGAGCCTGGCTTGAAATAAGTCTCAAACCCAACACAGGCATCTGGGACAGGAAACTGCCTGGGCTCTGGAAAAGTCAGACCCAACTCATTCCATAGGAAATGCTACCAAAGAAAGCCGGGCAGTTAAAAACTGTCAACAAATATGCAGAAAACCCATTCAGAATCATAAGGAAAACACCAGTTAAGAGCTCAGGAGAAGCTAGGCACAAGCTACAGCCAGACTCTCTATTGCATTTTCCTCTTCATGTTGCAGGCAGAAAAATTAGTCATCCCAAAGAAAACTTGAGTGTATACAGCTGTAAAACTAAACACTTTTCCATCCATCTTGATGAACACATACAACCACTTTTAAAGCCTTTTCCCCCTTCTTCCAGGAAGTTTGCATCACTGGGGTTGGTCACACAACATTTAAAGCCCTGTACACATGAACAGCACCACTCTATAAAAGCCTCCCTAGAGATTAACTCCCTGCCCAAAGCCAACCAGTGTATTATTTATATGAGCAAGAAATCCTTCCTTCTCTACAATATTCCCATGGGAGAAGTGCATGGCCCAGTTCCTGCCAAAGTATGACTATGCCTTTAACACCCACCAAGCACTGTGACTCCTTCTTTTTCTAAGACCCATCCATCATGTATGGAAGCTGCTGTTTGCTGCAGAGGGTGAAAAGTTGGTGAAAAAGAGGGTGAAAAGTATACTCCTCATTCTGAGGAGGAGTATATATTCCCTCCTTTATCCTCATCACCTTCCTGGTCTGAAGGAAAGGGTCTGTGGTGAATTCAATACCCTGGCACAATACCCCATATAGAGAGAGGGGAAGAACTGGCAGTGGCACTGTGGAGCTATAACTGGTAGGGTTGGGGTGGCTCTCATGAGGGTACCACCCTGGAGCACAGGGAGCACAATGCTATCCATGTTTAGTGATGTTGGTGACCTGTATGTTCAGAGTTTCACTACTTACACAGTGCTGCTCAATATACACCTATCTGGAGGTGGACTTGTTCCTTTTTGAGGTTATCTTCAAAATCAAGCACCAGCATTCTTTATTTGTTAGAATATTAACTTCTGACAAATATTTATTTGTGTTAATGGGGAAGAAATAGGTAAACTGGGAGGAAAGATGAAGGTGGATAAATCCATAAGACTACTTAATGGGTGGGGTCTAGCCTAGGTCTGACTATGAGCAAGTTTTAGCCAGGAATGGTCCCAGATGTGATGTCTCCCTTAATACTGCCAGTGATTAGTGCTGTTTTACTGCTCTCTGCATTGGGAAGCAGCTGTGGCTCACAGCTGCAGTTCTTGCTCTGAGGGTAACGCAGAGATACTGTGTACTTCAAGTCTATAGATCATGATAAAATTACACAGTGGAACTTGCCAGAAATAGTAGGCTGCAATTAAAAGAATATATAGCACCCTTCACAAAAACTTAACAGCATAAATTATTGTTCACAGAGACTTATTGCTACTTTACTGACTACTGATACCATTCCCACCTTTTTGGCTCATGGATATTTTGCAGATGCACACATCTGTAGTATGCAGTTATCACAGTCCTGTTTTTTCTCAGGTTTTCTCTGTACATGGAAAACTGCACGCATACATATCATGTAGCATACACTAGATAGATGTCACCACCAAATAATATATCCCACTGAAGAACAGTGCTGCAAACAGTTTTATCCCAGCTCTCCTACCCATCTTTACACATAAAATGAAAGTTGACATTTTGAGCTGCTCTGATTTCTGCAGCTTTTTTTATTTAGAAGCTTTCATACGACATAGAAGTATCAGATCTCCATTTGACAGAGTATCAGGTTGACTCATATCAAGTTAAACTCTCCTTCAGGCTAAGAACAAAATACCCTGACATGTTGCCACACAGAGTTAGAGTGGCAAATTCCCCAGATTATAAAACATCTGTTGAAAACCAGTTCCCTAGCACAAGGGTTACGTTTCTATTCCTCTTATTCTTTGCTTCCTCCTCCTCTGCATATACTTCACATTTCTCTGCAGTTTGATCTCTCATATTCAGGTTCTCCTCTCCTTTTAAGCTATGCGAGCATCCCAAATGTATACAGTACTATAATACACATTTGTGGATATAACTCACTTTTCCAAAAAGTCGTACTTATTATAAGAGCAAGTAAAAGGAGGGGTAATTTTTTATAGTGAGAAGCATTTAGGGCAATACTGCACACTCTGCTACATTAAGGTTTTTGAGAGGAGGAAAGGCATTGGGCTTGTCATCTATGTCAGTGCTTTCTCTTTAAGATTAACAATCACAATGTGATCTCTCATCTGCACAGGCCTTTTGTGAACAGACATGCAGCTCATTTGTTTAAATGATCAACTAAAGCACATTATGAGTCAATCAGTTCTAACTACCAGGAAAATAAGCACCCATACCTAAATTCATTCGCTGCAAGCAGATGGTGGATTGCTTTTCTTTATGCTGCAGTCCTGTTCCCTTAGATGTTCTCTACGAAGAGGGGCACATACCGGGAGGTCAGTTTTCCGACAAGGTCATCTGCCCTCAGAGTATGAAGAGAATTGCACAGAATGTGGGTTGGGCTATATTTAGAGTTTGGTCCAACTCTCTGCCAAGGTCCCCCCCACTGTCTCTCTCTTGCAGCACCGTCTCAGGTTTATTCTTGCAGATTCTCAGCCCACAGAACACACGAGATTAGCGAAGTCGCTCTGAGCTACTGCTGGATCGAGGTTTTTTGCAATTTGCTAAAAACAAGTGGATCAGCAGTTCAGATGACAACTCCTTAAATCACCCACTTTTCTAGTCCTTATCTTTCTTTATTTAAGTGGATTTTCCCTTTTCAGTTGAATAAAGGGAGGAAACTGCCTGGGATAGAGCAAAAAGACTCTCCTGAGCTAAGGTAAGTTTGCTTCATTTTTGTACTGTCATTGTAATTACAGCTCAATTAATGATTCGGATCAGATATGCTTCTTCTGCTACACCAGTTTTGCATGTCAGCATTAAGGGTATTTTTGCATAATGAAATTCTCCATGTAAAAACATCAATTCCCATTATCACTGTCTATAAGAAATGGGAAAATAAAAGAGTATCAGCATGTGTAATAGAATATATACTACCAGATTTTTACCTGCTTAAGTTACTGTAAAAAGCACACAGCCAAGCCAACAGATTGTATCACCCTAAAAATGAGAGAACCCCAAATGTGTGGCTATATGCACATGATTACATATACAGGCATGCATTTAGATATGCTGAGTGATGTTTCAGCCACATTATTTGCACAATATGAGCAAGCATGACAGCAAGTTTGCAATATAGGGCTTGCTGCAAATGGCATAGATATAGGAAAAAAGAAGAATGAATTAACATGTGCTCAAATCCCTTTATAGTTCCAAAGTCGCTCAGGTCCAGAGTACAGGCAGCATTACAGATCATATTGTATTTAGTTTCCTTTCCACTGTATGCTATACACTGGTTCTGTATTGCTTCTCTTTTTAAAAACAAATATGGCTCAACAATCTTCCTCAGCATAATTTTAAACTCTTGTGATTCTTAAGGGAAAAAAAACTCTGGACAGAATACATCATTGCATACCTGTCTGTTAGGAGATCCTAACCCACTTCAGGTCACATGGCCATTATGATACCGTAGTGTGGATCCAACATGAGGAGAATGCTGTCATGTAAAGACACTCTGGAGCCATGGATTTAGCACTGGCACACACACACACTTTCTAATGCAACATGACCACAGCAAGACCACAGGAATGGTGATATGAAAAAATTGGGTAGGAAGGTCCACTTGATCCAAAGGTCCAAACACTGATGGGACAGTACCAAAACATTCTTCACAACATAATCACTATATAAAGCCTTAGCAGAAGCAGCTGAAGAAAGGCAGATGGATTCTGGATTAAAATTCAGCAAAGAGCAAGAGCAGTCACTGTGAGTTCAGCTAAGGTGACTGAGTGAATTCCTGTACTTATTTCAGATTGTTTTTTTTTAATCTAGCTGCTGGTCAAATGATGACATGCATCAGGCTGTAAAACATTCTAAGTTGTCAAAAGTATTATCTGCTGAAAACTTCTCATTTTGCTTACTCTCAACTATGTATAAGATTTTCTCATCCTTTGCTTCTGAATTTGCTTAGTAATTTATGCTTTGAGTCTTGAGTGTTAAGTTTATTCGACAGAAGTAATACACAACATCCATTCCACACAAAATACCTTCCTAGCAGTTCTAAGAGTCTTTAACAAATGAAAATTATGGTAGCATGCCATGGAACCAACTTGGGTTGTGTTGCATGTGGTAACTCAGATTCATCCAGAAGGTTTATATTGCAAGAATTTGAAGAAGAGGCTGTTAAAGGAGGGTTACTGAAGCACTGCAAATGCATTTATCAAATTTATCAGCAAGTAAAAGGCATTGCAGTATAAAATAATCTAGTGCAGTCTAAGATTTGAACAGTCTTTTATAAACAGTAGTTATACACTGATAGAAAAGGGGGAAAATACATGTTTATAAATTTTAAATGTTCAGGTTTTGCCTAAAGTTATTGCTTAATGAATCAACTTCATTTTTGTGACACTTTGGGGGATTATTCTCCATTTGCATGTAGGAAAATATTACTTACTCCCTCATCAATATTAAAGATATCAGGGATGTAGGGTTGGCTTAAAAAAAGCAGTAGTGCTGTACCTGAGCTTACTGCTGCAGCAGTCCCAACACCCCCTGGCAGATGGACAGGCTCTGCTGTGTCACTGCAGACAGTGACGGCAGACAGGCACTGGCTTGTGTTGAAGGGTCACCACACCCTCCCCACAGGAGCTGAGCCCACAATGTGTCTGTCACCCCAACTGGTGGGAGGTTTGTTGACACAGGGATGACAGGACAACAGCTTTGGAAAATGGCAGTATGATGACCAATATGGGCATGGCATTACCAGAAGAAGCTAGAAAGAAGCACATCTGAGTGCACAGGCCTCATATCAAGGTAGACAAACCTCAGTCTGCTTCTAACCTCTTTCTAGAGCCAATCTTACTTGGTGGGTTCTTCCTCTTCCTATTTTCTCCTCATGAAACTCCATTAAAAAATTCCACTACCGTGAGCTAGCTTTGTCTTGCTAAGGCATGGTCTCCAATGGGCACAATATGCCCATTCTAGTGGAGACCACCATACGAGTAAAAAACCCCTAAAAATAGTAAATAAAAAGGAGGAAATTTTTTTTTTTCTCTTCTCATGTAAGAAAGAAAGGAAGACTGAACCCCTTTATTTCTGTTAAGAGGAGGTGATGGGGCTGAAACCCACCTTCCTCCCTTGTGGTGGGAGGGCATGGCCATACATACTGGATGACATGTCCAAGGAGGAGGAGGAAGGGAAAGCTTGGCTGATGATGTATGCTGCCAGCTGGCCAGGCAAAGCTCCAAGAGGACATTCACTCACTCCTTGCCTTGGCACTGTCCCTCTCAGCTGAAAGGTGTAAGCAGGACCAGAGCCAGATGGGTAAATCCCACCAGCGCCAGGGGGACAAGTCCCACCAGCAGGCAGATGCCCTGCTCCCCTCTCTGTATTTACCTTCTGCCTCGGGGGCTTTCTTCTGGTGCAACCAAACGACAAACAACTCCCTCCCTGCCAAGCTGAATAGACAGAAACAAGCTGGGATTCTGGGGAGAGGCAAAGCATACCTCAACTCACACTGAAACAAGGATCTTTAACAAGAGGTCCTGCTAGGTGCCACAGCACCAATGCTACATGGCCCTGCAGTCAACCTGCAGGACCCAAGACTCACCTCCATCCCCCACCATCAACACACAGCTGGTGCTGCAGCTGGCATCAAGGCAGGGACACCCAAAAGGGGCTTGGAAGAGCATGAGAAGGGTAAAGGTAGCACTTGGAGTCAGTCTGTGAGTACTTGGGTGCAGCTCTGTGTGCATACCTGCATAAGGGAGGAGCACAGAACTCGATGTGAAGACAGGTGCCTACAACTGCTGAAGGAGGTCTGCCTTAAATCCTGCAGTGAAATTTTCTTTCAAAACCTTTAGTGACTATTGCCACAACTTCTGAATATACTTTCCAGGAAGGGATGGATGATAATATGCCAATATATGCTGTATAGGAAAGAGAGATACTTATAGACATGGAAAAATCCCAAAGCTATAATTAAGCAATTAATTAAATAATTATAGTCATTCAGCTAAACAGTACTTTCCCCTGAGACTTATACGTAATAAGGACAGGGAAAGAAATCAAAGTTCACACTCACAACCAGGCACATAACCCCAACTGTTGTCTGACTGCTTTCACAAATCCATCTTTCAAAAATAGGAAGGAAAAAGCCCCAACAACACAAGTTTTTCATAGGGTGCCCTGCTGGTAGAGTGATCTCGTTGCAGAAAACAGTCTGCACTGAGGAGAGGAATAGACTCATCATCTGCATTTTCTTTCAGTCTGATACAAGTATGGGGACTGACAGAAAGATCTCCAGCACTGTTTTGCATTACAGAATATCACTTTTAACTGTGGCAAATTGAGTGTTGTCTACTCAAAGCACAATAAATCTTCATGTGTACAACTAAGCACAGTAAGGCACAGGACAAGTGATGCACTGGACCAGTGAGGTACTCTTCAGGCCTACAGTACCACACTGCTTGGCAGCTGAAAATGCCAGCTCTGAACTCAGGAAAACTGCAGGCAGACACCCAGTGCCCTACTTCTTGCCCTGACAACTTTGTGCTCCCACTCAGTACAATTTTCTGGCTCTCAGTCCTTACTTTGGTGAATATTCAGGATGGATATACAACCCATTCATGTGAGAAGATGAAGGCTGTCAACTAAGACAATTTTCAATGACAATCCCACCTATACAGTGTGGCATTAAGCTATGCAGGAAGAAACAGTTAAAATCTGTGTTATAGAAAACTGACACAAATTTCTTATCTTCCATTACATATGCCTAAGTTCTTTCAAATGCATCAAATTCACAGTGACGACTCCTAATGCTAAAATGCCAAGAAGGAAATCCAACAACACTTGAGTTCTTCTGTGTCAAACACCAGAGAGTGAAATGACACATAGACAGCTGCAAAACAGTAAATTACAATTTTACATAAAATGAAACATAGTCCTGTTAGAAGAAATCCTTGGAGAACTTTCTCACTTTTCACTCATAACCAGCTCTTTAGTATACCCATCTATCTGCAGGCATTCACTTTAATAGGAGAACAGAGTCCAATCCCTAGCACAAATAACGCTGCAAAAAAATGAAAATCAGTATTTACAACATGCTTCTATTTTAGCACAGTCTTCATGCACTTTTCTTAATCACAAATAATATTGTGGGTGAACATAAGAATGGAGGCGGAAAAAAACCCTCTAAATGGATGTCAAATAATTGAGATACTCTCCCTAAAGAAACAATTTAAAAATCATGCACAAAGTACAGTAAAAATAGGCATTTTACACCATCTTGTCTGCTTCTAAGAACACTCAATTTAAATAGCAAATGAGCAGCAGCCACTCTTCCTGTCACTGCGCTTTCCTCTGCTAACACAACGCCTAGGGAAGTCATCCAGTACAGCTTGATGTATGTCCTGTCTCACAACACCTGCCTGGAAGAGGGGGACAGCAAGGAAGTCCCACTTGGGAAGAAAGTGAGACTGTGCAGGATGAGCTTGTCAGGAGATGAGAAAAATGAAGGGTTGAGATGATGCGTCAGGGCTCGTGTGCTCGAGCACCTGCTGCTGCTCTGCAGTTCCTCTCACTCAGCCAAGCCAAGGGGCTGTACATTCCTTGCTGTACATTCACCCACCCACCAGCACCAGCCCACTGAGAAGGAGACAACCAGGCTGTGATGGAGTTTCTCAACACAGACAAGTAGACACCAAGAGGTTGAAATTATACGACCTTTTCTGCAACTTGAGGCTCTTGAAGGAGGAAAACCAGAGCCTTTGTTCCCCCTTACACTAACTTTCATCTGACTTCAGCTGAGGTGCAGACCATGAAGTCTAATTATAGGTTTATTGAATTTTCCCAGAGATTGGCTCCTTATGTGGGCAAAGAATTTCACAAATCTCTTTGGGAGCCTGGATATTCCTCCATTTTTGACTTCCCTGTCATAAATGTACAAGGTGGGTTTCTCATCAAGTTTGCTCCTTGACACTGAAGCAGAAAGAAGAAATGCCAGGCTTCATCAAACAGTGCAGGGCATGAAGTGATCACTGCAGAAGGCACAGCTAGACTCTTTCCTACTGCACTCTCCTGTGACGTGTCACTTTAATAGAGCTGCTAACACTGAAGACATTTCTATTATTAAAAGTGCAAAGCTATGGTACATACTAAGTGGTCAGTATTCTATTTTACAATTGTTGATGAAGTACTACACAGACGAGCTGTGTTTCCTGGGTGTAAATGCCCAGTGCACGTGGTCAGAGGAGGGAGTTCCAGAGGATTTATTTGGATGGAAGTCAGGTGCATGTATGTGCTTTGTTATACTAAAGAGATTGGGAACATGCATTGATGCATTGAGAGGGACTGCTTAGCCTTTAGCAAACCCCTAGCACTTCTTCCACCTGTTTGTCTTACTGCAGTAAAAAAAAAAAGAAAAAAAAGATGTAAAAATATCCCTTAATGGGGTTTGCTGGAACCTAAATAACATATGTAAAGTTCTGTGGGAGTCTGGAAGTGCTACAGGAGAATGTGATAGTTCTTTGTTATATTTTGGCAGAAAGGACACGAAATCCCTTTCTCTGACACTTGAAAAAGCAAGAGTGTTTTTAAAAGTATTTTTGAGGATCCAAACCAGTTGCATTCAGATCATTAATACGAAGAACAAACCTGGAGATCACTCTATCAGAGCCACAACTCTATCACTCTATCCAGCCACAAGCTGGATGCATTTTGATTCCGAGTTACAATCTCCAGCTTCCAGTACTGACGGCCACAATCAAAAGCTTCTTTGTCATGTCTTTGCTATTCAGCAGCCTCTGGGAGAGCGCCCCTGACATGACACAAGAGAAAGATAAGGGTTAGCCTTATCCAGAGGGTTTCACTACAGCATCCAGCTCGAGTACAAGCTGCTGACAGACCCTGCAAAGCTGGGCCAGAACATACACGGGGTGGGTGGGACAGAAGCAGTGCTTTATCTAGGGCCTGAAGCCGAGCTCCAGAGACAGCCTCGGAAGGCAGATGTGCTCTGGGATCCTGTGCGAATTCTCATAATGGGAGCGAGCTCTTCCTTCAGACCCTGCCTTGCTGATTCACTACAGGACTGCTGATAAGGAAACCCCTGTGTGGCAGAACACTACCCACAGCACAACAGGGATGAGATAGACACCACATCTGCAGAGGGAGATCAGCGCCTCAGCCAAAGTTACAGAAAACAGCAACTGTAAAATATTCCATGTCTTACAATATGGGAAACAGCATAACCCTCAGATCAGAGATACTTTGTCTCTCACTGTTTGTCTTTGGGAGCAGAAAGAATGGCAGAATGACAGCAGAGTCCAAGCATAACAATAAAAAACCCCAAACAATACATTAAGTACTGTCATGATCATTTTATCCTTTTGTTTTTGTTTTACACTGAACTAATTACTTAGCTCAGCAAGGGTCAGGACTGGAAGGCTACACCAGGACTGTATTGAAGGTATAACCTTGGGGAACAATTTTGATTATAGTGAAGGTTTTAGCTGACTACATTTTAATTAATCCAAGTAGTACGGCACTCCGAATCCCCAGATATCCCAGATCGATTTGGAGACTAACATGACTCATTTTATAGTATACTTTAACATTGCACTAATAAATTCTTCAACCATTCTTTTAAATCTCAGAGATAATCTAATTTCTCTTCTATTCTTATTATAGAGGCTTTCAAAAGACATTTCAACCATACATCACTAAAATCATGTGGCTGTGGAATGCCAAATATAGCAGCAGAAATCAAATAACTCTTCAATACTTGCATTAAATAAAAAGAAGAAAGACACTCCTAATTACAAAAGAGGGGGGTTTATTTGTATTGATAAAGCATTTTAAATTCAAAATAGGTCTCTATTATAATAAAGATGAGCCACTGTAGCATTTGGTTTAAAAGTTCAGCAGTGAACTAGCATAATAATATAACACGACAAGATAAAAGCAGGATGTTCAGGGTTCAACACATGATGCAGCGTCATATACATTTTCTGCATAATCCAGGCTTAAGGGAGTCATGCTTAAAGTCTGACAAAACATGCACAGAAATACATGGCAAACAAAGAATCAGCTCCCAAATTAAGCAAGTTTTGAGCTAATGCATCGTAATACCCATAAGATGATGTAATTTATATGTTTAAATTCAGAAAACACATACATTTTCCTGTGCATTCTCCTCTGCATCATTAAATCACCACTGTTTTGCTACTGTATGGAAATGAAAATATTAACCTGCCCAGTACTCTCCTTGCTTCTAGTGAGACACTGCAGTCCCCAGTATCAGTGAAAGGTCACCTGCAGAGGTGGCTACACACTGTCCCCATCCAGCAGCAGTAGTAGATACCAAATCTTCCTCCAAGAGGCATGTAAAAACCAGAAAAAGATCCAGACAATGTGAAAGCAACAAGAAAACCTGTGAAGATAGTATTCAAGCAGAAAGGGCTAAACGCAAGATAAGGGCAGCCAGCACATACCACTGACAGTGGCAGTGGTGGCAGGAAAGCAAATGATGGCAAGAGATGTGGAGCTCTAATTCTGAGGCAGAACAGTTCTTGTTATCATGTAGAAAATGCTTTGTTTTCTCCCTCTCCCCTTCTCAGCAGGGTGAGCTGCTGCACCCCTGCTCAGGGTCTGGACAGCCGTGGTTCCTTGGTCCCTGCTAGAGGCACTGTCACACAGGGGTGCAAACACTTGCTCCTGGCAGCTCCTATCCTGGGAAGGGGTACCAAGTCCCTCCCTGCTACACCACCAGGCCAAATGCAGCCCAACTCTGCCAGCTCTTCAGTGTTGTTTCCTAAATCTTTTGAAAAGACAAGCACTGAAGAGGCTAGGAGAAAGAAAGAGAAGCTAATTCACATGTCCCTTAATCCCAGTGTATCCATAAAGTTGACAAAACCCAACCCAATTAAAACAAAGTATGAATTAGATTAGTTTTCCAGGGTGAAACTGTTCTGTGCAGGATAAAAAAAGCACCTCTCACTTCTGTGCAGGAGCAATGAAGTAAATGTGATTCAAGAGAATGATAATGGATTTCCTTTGACAACAGGCGAGGTACAGACCTATGCTCACATCGCTAGCAAGGCACCTAGTTCATTTTTTTCTGTTTGCTTCTGCTAACCCAACAGTATCACAGATATTCTATTTTACAGTTGTCATTATCCCAACAGTTACAGTAATAATTTGTTACAGTAAGAAATCACATAATTGGGTATAGCTAAAGGCATTCCGTGGAGCATGCAAAGTTATTCCAAGTTGGAAAGCAGCCATTCATGCATAGCAGTAATTGTGAAACCAATGCTTGAAGAGCTTTAGGACTATAAACCTAAACAACGAAAAAGCATCAGATTATTACTGTAGAACAGAGCACAGAATGTGACTTTTTATGTGGAGCAGCAGTCTGCACAGATTTGCAAGCATCAGTCTTTTGGGTTTGGGGTTTTTTTTTGTTTTGTTTTGTTTTTTTGGTTTTTTTTTGGTTTTTTTGTTTCACACTGGGCAACCAGCTGAGTATTTAGTTCAGGTTTCAGAAGAGCTTGAGTGATGTATTTAACACCCACTGGGCCACCACTTACACCGTGTTCAAGCCAGCAGGAAAGGAGCAGCTGCTATTGCTCTCCCTGCCTCAGGTTAAGCACCAGGATTGGGAACCCTGCACCAGGAAAGTGTGAAAGTACCAACACTTACATGCCGCTGCCTCAAGTGATCTAGAATTCCCCTCCTAGTTTTTTATTCTTCACTCATGCCATATCTTTTAATTGCATCCAAGGATGTGGAAAGGTAAATAACAAGGTGCACTTCACCTTGGGCCAACCCTAAAAACTGCAAGTTTGCATAGCCAGAACCTCAGAAGGGAGCCCAAAAGAGCTCGAGCCTACCAAGTTCTGTCACTCCACGGCTCTGAACAATTCTCTGGCTAACAAAAAAAGAGACGGGACAAAAGCCTCCAACCTGCATACAACACAGAAAATATTCAAGAGATCAAACAATTCTCAACTTCCAAATTGAAAAGGGGAAGCAGAAGTGACTGCAGAGGATTTTAATTCAAAAAACTGCTGGTGTTCTGGTTTGTTGGTCAAGACTTGTATTAGCATGTATTTAAGCATACTTGTAGTCTGCTATACAAGGGTGAAGAAAAGTTCCTTCTACTATATTCTTGTGTTCAGTTGTGGGGTCATTTTTCTAAGAGAGTTTTGAAGTGTACAGAGCCAGGAATTGGACATGATCACACATCCATAGATCTGTGCTGCATTCAACACAGTCTGCTACAAGGTGTGAGCAGCTCGGCTGCAGAAGGAGCAGGAGTCAATCCCAGCCTGTCTGGGATGGTTCTTGTGGCTCCTCTCAGGAGGCCAAGGCAGGCAGCTGCTGCTCCTCACGAGGAGTGCTTGCTGTGGCATCCCAGCAGATCAGGCTCCATTCCCACCAATCAATACTTTATTAATCTTATCTGGAGCAGACACTGCTGACGCCCAGCTTCCTCAGTGTCTGGAGGAATAGCAGCTGTCTCCAGCTCAGCACAAGGAAATGGGATCTCTGCATGTATATCAAGAAGAAATATTTCTTAAGGATTCAGAATCCTTCCCCTCTCCTTTTCCCTATGCAGTGTCAAAGTAACTGCCTGGGATTCGTATGCCACTTCATGGCTCTGCAGTCCAGGAGCAACACACTCCTTTCTTTATCCTCTGCTTTACAAAATGACTGTGCCACTCTCTCTCACACAAGGACGTGGCCCCAACAACCCATACATTTGAGGTTTTTTTGGATGGATTACATAAGGACTGTCTTTATCAGACCAACAGAAGGAGATGCCCAGACTTTGCAGCCAGTGGAAGACAGGGCAGCACACCTCTCAGAGCACAGGAATGGACACTAAAGAAAACTACTGTACTCAACAATTCCTTAAAATGTACCTCTAAGAAGTGCTTCATGTTCTTTGTTCTAAGGTTCAACAATTTCTATGGTTCTTTTCATCAGCTGTGGAGCATTACAGACAAGAGATACCTCACAGCTGCTAATGCTGTAAATAAAATAGCTCATTGCTACTGAAATACAACCAAATTGAGACACAACATCTAATCTTGAACTTAAGAACATGTTTATAAGGGGTAGCAGAAAAGATTCATATTCATCAGCCCTTCTTAGAAGTGATCTTAAAGAAATTGATGGCAAATTACACAAAAAAGGGGAAGAAATGGATTTTTACTGACTTACAGAGCTTTTGAAACCTTTAACCATCTCAGAGATGTTCTCATGGTTGTGTAGACATGGCACAGACTGGTGCATTACAAAAACATGGCTTGACAGGCAGATTAACTCCATAAAATCCAAAGAGCACTAACTACTGTAGCTAATTTTCCATCAGAAATTTGTTTCTTTGACCAATTTTGCATTTCAAGCTGCAGTCCAGCAGTAAGCTGGTTTATGAACAGGCATATTAAGACACACCTATCTTGCATATCTTATCCTCTCAAGAAACTCAGGGGTCTCTACTGTGTCAAAATTACATGTGAAGAAGCACTATTTTAAAATAAAAGCATTGCACTCCGGGGTAAAAAGTTATTTCCAAACAGTTTTCGAGCCCCTAAATCAGGAACTGAGCCTTTCCTAGCAAGTGGGAGAGTTTTCTACAATTCAAAAGGTTACAATCAAGTGATAAAAGCAATCTGAAATGTCTCACAAGCAATCATTTTTACCATAGAAAGTGACACACCACGTTCAGGTCTAATAAAAGCGCATCAGTTATTGTTATGAAAAAGACTCTAATTTGACCACTGTTTTCCAGAGGTTTACAGCACTAATAAATCCATATTTGTGTCATTAATCTATAGAACTAATGACCAATACGAGTGCAGTAAGTGGTGATTAAAGCAATAGAAATGCCCCATTATACAGATCTTATTGCTGTTGTGTGTGGAGGTACTGTGTGATAAAGCAGTATTAACTTCAAAAATTGTGCTCATTTTACACAGCTGGGCTCCCCAGTAAAAGCTGGATTTGGATCATGTTAGTCTAATAATATGTTCTCAAGTGTTATTTTTTTTTAATTGGTAATTATAATGAAACACTGGTTGAATAGTATTACCCTCACCCACTTACACCATCAAAACAAGATGTCAAATTTGGTTTGTCTAAAGCTTGATTTTGGCAAAGCAAGTCATCTGTACTCTCAGGTACTGTTTAGAAAGCAATATTAGCAGACTGAGCCATTTACTTTCTCAAATATTGCACTTTTTACATTGCCATACTTGCCACATAACTTCAGCCATGGCAAATAAAAATCTGTCATAAATCTGTGTTTGACAGGGCTTTCTATGCCTCTTGGAGCAGGCTGATCAGTTTTCTATGCCCTGGTATGAAGTACTTAAAAAAAAAAAAGATTTCCACGTAGAAAACTAAAATGTATCACACATCCATATTCAAATTCCACAAACCTACTCACATATATTTACCTGGCAAATATGTATGAAGGTGCTTTATCATAGCAACAAAGGAAGGCTGGATAAGCACTTATATATCTCAACAAATTAGCTTTAGCCTATGGGCTTCCCCACACTTCTGTCTGGGTTTGACCCCTACAGTCACGTATGTATTTCTATTAAGATACTGTCACTAAGCGTTCATCACAAGGCAATGACAATTAGTTCCCATTAACTGATTTCAAATTAACCAGAGGTCTTAAGAATCTGATGTCTCACATACTCATGTAGAGTTGGAGTCAAGACCTGCCTCTTTATACAGGATAGAGCAATTTAAATATACACTAGTAAGAGAGTTGGATTTTAATAGTGTAAGACACATTATTTGTCCAAGCAAAAAGCACAAGGGGAATACAATAAAAACAAAAAGAAAATAAACCCCCCAAATGTGGCTGTTGAAAGAAAATTACAGTTGATGTTGATACATGGGTTCAGAGCTGCTGCCAAGGTTATAGTCATTCTGAATATATATTGGTTGTTCAGCTTCTACCCACCAGATTTAAAGAATAAACAACATATAGGTTTGCATAGATCTGATACCTCATGCAAAACTAAACAAGTTGTTTGCTTTTTTTGTTGTCTTGTTTTGTTAAAAACAACTACCATTCTGCACGTGTGTAGAAAAAGCCACATTTTTCAGGAGTCTTTTAATCAACTGTAGCAATTTATAAACCCATTTCAAAAATAAATATTTAGAGGTCATGTAAGCAATGAACTCAGAGAATGGCTGAGGTCCAAGCATTGTGTAGACTGAATTACATGATCCTCCAGACATTCTTCTGCCCATGTGGTGCCATCAAAGAATTCTGTTTTTTTGTTTGTTTGTTTGGTTTTTTTTTGTTTTTGTTTTTGTTTTTTTGGTTTTTTTAAACATCATGACAAAAATTAGGAAGGAAATAGAGAGACATATGAGAACTATAACGTGAGACAGGAATAATGCAAGAGGGGTCATATCCCATCACTCAAACATGGGCCAGCAGAAGGGAAGGAATGAGATAAGAAAAATCAGAGCTGCAATGGCAGCCAGGTCTTTTCTTGGAAAGAGCTTAAGAACAAAATTAACCAAAAACAACCATCACATTTCTCTTCAGACATCAGCTACTCTCTGTACTCTCCTCACCAGTTTGGACATGACTTTTACCAGGAAACCACCTTCAATTGCCCATTTAGACTGTGAGGTGCTTGAGGAAAGTGCTGAGGATTTGGCTGTCATGCCAATGTTAAATGTTGTTGGCAAAATACTTTGCTCTACTAATTACCTTCCTTCAATTAAAAAACTTCCTGGGGGTGACCAAGGAAAAGGGGAAGGAGAAGCAACACCTCACTCTTGATCTATTATCTGCCATTTCAGACCACTGGAAAACTCTAGAAAAGTGCTGTATCTCCTTCAGTTTAAATATGAGTACAAGAGACTGAAGTACCTTGATTTTGACAGCCACACAGAAGATTCTTCTCTGGCCTGGCCACCAACCATGCCAGCAATTTGCAGCAATATTCTTCCTTGGATTATGCTGCTAAATTAGCTGCAGATGCTTCTGTACTCAATCTTTCCTTAGCTGTGTGCTTCAGAAAAAATGAACTGGAAAAGTCTGCTTCATCGACTCTGTATCAGCCACAAAAAACTGCATGAAACCATGAAGTCAAGCTCAGACACCCCTGGAGAATTCTAGAGCATCACTGTCACATCCTGACTTTACAGTTTCATCCACTCAGCTGAAAGGACATTTAAAACCAACATTTCTGGGGACAAAGAAAATCCCATTTCATTCTTCTTTCATTGCTGTAGTGTGGCTGAAATCTTCTATTCTCAGAAAAGCCAAAAAATAAAGAAATGCTGGTATATGCAGGGAAGTTTTAGCCTCAGAAGTGGATTTTCTCACAAGAACTGTTGAGCATCTGAAGATATAGGAAAGAACACTATTACTTCTCTCAGCTAAAGCAATTACTAACATGATTATATTGTCCCCTTTAAGGTTCATTTGCACAAAGGGAAGTGAGTCTACTAGTACATAACAGAGTAAATTATCACACGTCCATAAACCTCTCATTCTAGAACTGCCATACACCAGACTATCATCATGAAAGCAGATCCCATACTCAAGCTGAAAGCCATCTAGGGCCTTCCTGTAAACCTGAGCTCTATTTCAGACCCTGAGATGCTGTTTCCTAACAGCATGACATGAGTCATTGTGCTGACAGTGAGGCTGTTTCTGAGAAACACCATTGCACTTCCACGCCTGACTCTTCTCCTGCTTCCTCAGGTTTACCTCCATATCTGAAAAGCTTTTTTGGTACCCCAACTCATCCTATACCATGAGCTAGGACCCTAAATGTTAAACCCTTAGTTCTTCATTCTAAGTCTGAGACTGAGAATCTAATAAAACCCAAACTATGCCCTGAAACTACAAAATACAATTCTTTTCCCAGCACCTTCTGTATATATACTGGAAAAATGCTACAAAGCTCATCAGAAGAAAAAGCCAACATCTCTACAAGTAGAGTGAGATTTCAGAGGGCAGCCATAGTCTCTAGTGAGACTAAAATATGCCAGAGCACGGGAAGATGATCTTCCGCAAATCACATGCCAAGTTAAATCACAACACAAAGAACAGTATGCAAATCTCACTGATGTGGTAAAACATCTGCAAGCCTATGTGTGGCTTTTCTGCTTATTTATGTGTCTCTATATCTC
The DNA here is from genome assembly GCF_050655825.1 of Lonchura striata. NCBI lineage: Eukaryota > Metazoa > Chordata > Aves > Passeriformes > Estrildidae > Lonchura > Lonchura striata. The sequence goes on from NC_140703.1 coordinate 1,280,305, forward strand.
ATTATTTTTCATGTGCTGGATAGGCAAGACTGAATTATGCTTCTCCCAAACTTGGGAAGTGTTACATGTAACTGCTCGTTATTTTCAGGGAGTGAATTACCACCAGAGTGGGAAACATACCTTTGAACAGCCTTTGTTCCTCTCAAATCCTGTGTCTTTATGCTTGCAGTTACTGTATTTCCCTTAGGGTTACTAGAAATAGTACCATATTTCTCTTTTTTCTGAAATCTTTTTGTGGTTAAATAGGGCAAATCATCCCTGTCTCTCACTGCTTATAAGGTTGTTTCTCCAAGTGCTGAACTTGGGTTACAAGTTACATCACAAAAGAAAACAAAAGCCACCAAGCATCCCCTATAGTGCTGGTGGCACAGAAAGAGGGAAGCTCAAACAGGCAGGGAAGGAGAAGATGCTGTACTCCTCCCTGCTTTTTATGTATAATATCCCCGTGTATGTGTAATATCCCCATTTCTCAGGACACTCTTGGTGACTGCTTGTCTCACAGTATGGTTCCCACTGCACACTCCTTTTCTTTGCTTCTTAGGGAATCAAGATTTATACATGACAACCACAATATGTCTGTGGGTATGTCTGTGTCTGTGCGTTGATCCCAGAGTTTCTGTCTTGGCCCACAGCCATTGAGCCAAGGTTTGACAAAAAGCTGGAGAAAGCAAATTCCTGCAAGTTCTTACAAGTTTTGTGAAAACAGGCAGGAAGGCATTTCTATAATTATCTTTGTGAAAGGCGAGGCTGGCATGTGCAATCCCAAAGAGAGGGTAGCATCCCAGCAAATTCCTCAACCATGGGAAAAGTATCCACTGAGACTCACAGTCAACCACTGGACACAAATTTGTAGGCAAGTAAGCATGTTCAACCCCAGAGCTCAGAAAACTACTCATCTGGCTAGGCAGGCACTGCAAAACATAGCAATTTGAATGATTTATTCCATTCTTTCTTCTAAATTTTTCCCAGCATTGAATCAGGAGGGAGCAAACTGGTGGGTGACACACATTTGCTACAGAGCAAGGATCTTTATAAAAGCAAATTTTGTATTTTCCAAATTAAACAGAAAAAAAGCCAATGACAGGGTGTGGTAAGGGATCCTGCTTGTTTCTAAGCCTCTTTTCAAACACTTTGCATGCATGTACTCAAATACAGAACAGCATCCATTCTGAAATAAGCACCAGGGTAGAGCCAGTGCATGTGTCTTGGGGTAGCTAAATTTACTTTTTCAAGGTCTGTATTTCAGAGCACAGATACCTATTATGAACGCTTTCATCACACATCCCTGGTCAACACTGGCTGTGACTGCTTAAGTAAAGAGGAAGGGGAAGACTGAGCCCATCATCACCCTCACTCAAGTCATGTCCCTTTCACTGCCCACGCACAGTTCAGCTGCACAAACCAGCCTGGCAATGGCCCTTTACTCAGGCTGCTTACTGCTCACCCTGCTCGTGATGGTCCAGGGCAGTCACAGAGCAAAAACAAAGCACTCACCTGGGAGATCTGCAGGTGACTGGAGGAAGCAGGCTGTGAGAAAACTAGCCAGCAAAAACCACAGCAGGAAGACGGTGCTTGTACAAACCTTATCACCCCAGAGAATACTGCCCTGCCGCTGTTATAACGAAGGGGAAAGGACTTCCCACTGCAGCTCACTGTGTGAGGATGTAGCCCCAGTACAAAAGGATGTGTGAATATGCACAGACCAGATATGCGCAGCCGTAAGGAGTTCGGGAGCTGGGCAGGCACATGTCACACACGGTGCCCACAGCAGCAGCAGTGGTAGCAGCACAGGCAGCACAGAATGGAGGACAGGAGACTCAGACATGTGACTGCACTGCCCAGAGCGTCTCACCAGTGACTGGGAACTGAGCTTTGACTCATGCTCTATTGAACTTTCATCGTCCCAGAAAGTGAATATAGTGTGGCAGGAGAGCTGTGCACTCCCTACAGCTTTGTCCACCTACCCCAACTGCAGCAAATCTCACTACCTACTACCACCATATTCTTTCCACCCCACAGACAGCTTTCTTTCTTCCCCCCATGAAACTTTGAATGTTATTTTTCACAAGTCGAAATTACCAACAGCGATAGAATTCTTACACCTCTGTTTCAAAAATTATTTTTAAAAAGCTTTATGATTGCACTAAATATATCTCTATCTACTCCAACCCTCTCCACTCAATCCCTATCTAGAGATCATTTAATGGGATTTATTCCATTTATTTTCTAGTTTCCCAGGTGATGACATGACAGACCTTCAACCTGGTCTTGTGCAATCAGCAAAGGAGAGGTCAGTGAATTGGCAATAACAAAGTATTTGAGAGCCAGCAAGAGGGAGGGGGAGTTCAGATATTCAACAATAATGTGCTAGCACAATTGCATCTGTCCCTCCATGAAGACTCCAACATAAGTAAAAGCTTCAGGAGCAGATTCTTCACCATAATCTCCTAGATTGTTTTGATGTGGTTACTTAAGCACAGTTTGATTTGCTTGCCTTCATCTGCAGCTGGGATCTGCAACAGGGACAAAGATCTGGCGCCTGAGGTCTAGAGAAGGGACCAGAATACAACAGGTCCTACACGTCTGTGAAACTTATCATAGGCAAGCAGGCAAGCATCTGAGTTTAATTTCTTGTCCCTGGTTTTCTGTTGCTTTCACATTCCCCAGGTCAACTTCTCCTTTTAGGAATGTGGGATGAACATGCATTTCTTGCCAGCTCTCACAGATGAGCTCAGTTGGTCAAAGCAGGGTGGTAAGAATAAGCAGGTTGTGGGTTCAATCCCCATATGGGCCACTGACATTACAGTTGGACTTGATGATCCTTGTGGGTCCCTTCCAACTCAGAGTATCCTGTGATGCAGGAATTCAGGCATGTCTGCCACCACCAACATGGGCACAAGTGCCTCTTCTACAACGTGCAGTGGGAAAACCATTTCAGCAAAATTGCTCTGGCAGGGCTGGGTCATACTGCCAGTGAACATGGGTTACAGGGAGCCCCTGAGCAAGTCAGATCCCTGATGAGAAAACGTGGGCCTGAAAGACATGCATGGGAGGCAAGGGAATGGGAGACCACCTCTCCTCAGTAATACGAGATTCTGAAAAGGCTGATGCTTGACATTAGAGAAATGCAAGGCTGAAACATCTCTTTCTAAAAAAGCCCACCATGCATGGACTCCTGCATAGCAACATGAAACTCCTGTGTAGGGAGTCCAACAAAATACAAACTTTCTCAGCACAGGAGAGTCTTGATAGCTCACCAGTACGTGGGAATCTATATTAAAGAAAAAAGCAGCAAAGTATTTTTAAAACATCAATTTAAATCCAGAGCAGCTCTCCCTCCTCAGTAAGGCTTCAGTGTAGCTGCTCCTGTTAGTGAGGGACTGGCAGAGGTGATATTTCAGGCCTATTCTTCAGCAGTGCTCTAATACTCCTGGCTCTGAATCCAGCCTGCCACTCAGCCACCTTGCTCTGTTTGCACACAAACCCAAGTTGAGAAACCTGAGGAGACATTAGCAACTCAACACTCACCACAGCTTCATGCTGTGGTCTGCCCAAGTGGCACAGGCTCTTAACCACAGCACGCTGTGCACGCTAATCCCTCCTTGATACTTCATGTCAGCTCCCACTGTGAATCAGCACAGAGAGCAATGGATTTTGGCTTAACAAGTGGACTCAATTGCACTTGCACTTTTTGGTCTGAGAGAGATTATCATTCCTACCTACATTACACAATGATCCCGACAGCAATCCATCAGCATCCTCCAAATGGTGTTCTGCCAGAGCTAATGTGAAGCTAGGGGTGTCCCAGCTGAGACTGCCTGAACAGCTCAGCCATTCCCTCCAGGGGAAAACACCAGAGGGGCTGATGTCATTTACACTTTACCTGAATGTGTCGAGCAAACTTGCTGGCAGCCAATCACAACACAACAGTGACACTTTAAAAGAAGTGTTCAGGACATGCTTTTCATTACCACAGTCAATCCAAACACAGCATTGCCGCCTCCACCCTATCCCCCTGTGCAAGACTTTAAAAAGCTAAAGCAATAGCTACATCTGGATGATGAAAACATTCCATTGGGAACTGGAATATGCTGAACACTGCACAAGAACATGAAGTTGGATGTTTTCTGTATCCAGAAGTGGTTTTTCATAACATTTTAGACTTCCTAATTTCTACACTTCTTTGAAGTTCAGGTCGAGAGTGGGGTGAGCCCCCAATGCAGTGTGGCACAGAAATGTGTGCAGCTAATACAGAACAGGTAACAATTCCTTTGACTTGCCCATCCAGAAAGGCCAGATACTTTGAGAGGTACCCATGGCATTTGCAGCTGCCTGATTGGAGGAAGCTGTGGATACCACTCTGTTCCAAGCAAGGCTGCTTCTCACTCATCTAGACTGGGAACAGCTCTTTCAAACTCTCAACATCAGAGAAAGCTTTTGGAGGCATGACTGATCTTAATGGATGTGCCAAGAAACCAAGAGCTCTGCTGTTATGGAGGGAGTCACTTATCTGCAGACAAGACACTGTGCAGGATCATTTCTAAAACAAAGTCAGTTACTTCCGTCCAACTGGTATCTGAAATCTGCCAACAGCCATAAGAAAAGTACTCAAGGGAAAAAATAGGGGAGCACAAACATGGGGATTAGCTGAAAATAGACTGTCTTTTTTTTATTACCATTAGTATTTTTAATTGCAAATGGACTCAGACTACATTCTCCTAGTGATAATGTAATTTAAGCAGTCTGTTATTCAGCATTGCATTAAATCAATATTCTGCAAAACGTTAACTTCCATGCCAAGTTCCATCCCCAATATACTTGTTCCAAAAAATCCGCTATATTTAATCCCAAAGTTTATGAAGCAGATAACAAAAGCTATTGCACTCAGCTCTAGAGAATTACTTGCCCAGTTCTCTTTAAATCTCTACCGAAAGTCCTGCTGGTATAATATTTAAGACTTTAGTCCCTAAAGCAACATTTTCCGTATGACCTCAGGCTTAATATTACCTATGTTGTGTCAAAACTGCTCAGACATGTTGATGCTGGCATCAGCTCAAGTTCTTTTAAAATACAGTTAAGATGTGTAATAAATAGAGAACAATGAAGTCACCACATGAGAAAAAATTTCAAAAGTTACCGATCAGTAAAACAGATCTTGCACAGAAACATGAGCAATCATTTCAAAGAGTGGCTGGGTGCCCTCCTCTCTCAAAGCTTGCTCAGCCATTTAGCTCTTCAGAGTACTCATGTCACCCTTCAGCTCTGCCAGTTAGCTATAGATCAAGGATGAAGATACAGGTTAATATAGGACCTGAGAGAGGTGAATATATTTGAAATTCCATCTGATCCTTATCAAAGGAAAATATTCTTCAGCCTTACTTCAGAGTGCAAGAAGTTACCAAATGCCCCTGAGGATGATGGCTCCCCTTCTGAAATAAGGCCTCCCCCCACAGCGACACCACCAGCTCCAGGTGGACTATATGGGTTCTCCATGGGATCTTCACCTTTCAATAGTGGCTCAGAACCAAGAATGTCCCTACTGAAGAACAAGGGCGGAAGGGCTGAATCCCAAGATAAGTAAGCAGCAGAGCTGATCTCATCTGCTGTTCCCTAGGGCATTCCCTTTAGGATTGCATGAAGTTCCTGAAACACTATATGAAAAACAGACATTGAGGTTTTACTATTCACAGGCAGGAAGTAAACAACATTTAGCAGGAATTAAAGCCACTTATTCAGGGAAATTTAAAACACAAACCCCACAAACAAATCATGCTGGGGTTAAAGCAGTACTTTAATCCAATGAGGGAACACAGGAGAAACCGGACACAAGAAAATCCACAGTTGTAGGCATGCACACACATACACCTGTGAAGCAATAGAGAGAACTAGAGATGAAGGTAACCAATGTTCTTCAAGAAACATGGTCACTGCATTAGAGTACTAAGAATTAGTTTGGTCTAGATCCATTCCCAGAGAAGTCAGTAGAAGACAAAGAGCAACAAAAACTTCCAGAACAAACAACACATTTCAGTGGGCAGAAAATCAAGCTTATGATGAGCACTTCTGAAAGTCACCATCCTACATGCATGCTCTGCTGAGAGAAACCTGTTTGAGCTGTCAAAACATTGCAGCTTTTGTCCACTTTGGGATCTGTCCCATACAGGTGAGTCTCCTCTGAGTTTCCCCATTACTATGTGAAAGAAATCTACTGTACAAAGTGTGCATTTAAATAGTCCCTAATACTGAAGATTATCTTTCTAACATGCTGCAGACATTCAGAGGAAACTAACTGGGAAATAAAAGGTTTGAGAAACATCAACCATACAGAAAAAAAGCACAAGATACATATGAGGGGCCCAGAATTTCATATCTATCACACTGCAGCAAGCCACATTCTTTTATTCAAATCTTTTCACTTTTTTCCTACTGTGATGACCTTGAAGACAAGTATCTGCAGGCCTTAAATCACACCTCAGCTGCCTGAGCTGCAGCATTAGGACCCACAGATGAAGGCAGCTGGCATTGGTCTGCATTCATATAGCCTGTGACAAGCTCATGTGGACTGCACTGCAAACAGTACAAGCCCTAGATTGGTCTAGTGGTCCCCTGCCCCAAACTGGCCTTGAGATCAAGTTAAACTAGAACAACCAGATCAGGAGAACATCACAGAGCAACTATTCCAAGGAAAAGGCTTTTGCTTGGGTTAAACAAATTTACAGTGATCTTCCCTAAATATTTCTCCCGCCTCCACTCTGGAGAGAGTATGCCACCCCAGTATGTTGCAATTTGTTCCAAGCAGTTGAAGACTAGTGAATACTCAGTACTCTGAGATCAACATTTTTGTGTTTTCCTCCCTTAGAGGCAAATGAACAACTAAGGAAGAAATCATTTTAAAAGTACAATACTCAGTGCTTATATAATGTCAGCAACTCAAAGAGGTGCACATACTTTTAAACGTACTTATCAATCACAGTTCTAGAAAACTGAACATGCCTCTACTCAGCTTTCCACAATAGACATCAGTTTTTGGCAAAAAAAAACCCCAAAAATCCTGTTTTTAACCAGTACCAAAAGAATCATACTTTTTAGGACCTTAGAAAGATGAAGAAAAACAGCTTTTGATCAACTGCATCTAATGTAGCCAAAGTCTCACAGCCAGCTAATAAAAAAATCATTCTCTTGATGTAGCCAAGCTGTACTACACTGATATCTGGGTATTACCCTGGTGCTGGAAACACCTAATTCATAAAAATCTGGAATTCTATTCAAAAGCTGATAGGACACATGAATCTCAAGTGACAGGCACACCACAGACAGAGCAGAGAGAACATCTTGGTTTTGAGTCCACATATTAAAAACCATAAACATTTACAGTAGATTCTGCAAGAGAATAGACACATACTCCAGGTCATCCCAAGGCCAACTCGCTGCTCTGGCCCCTGGATTTATAATTCTACATATAACTGAAACCAACCCAGCTCAAAGCGCCATTGTGAAAACCCAATATACTCAAAAGCTGCTCCATTTCCATATTCTCATGTCCTAAAAGATGGGCAGAGAACATGACAAAAATATTAGGAATTGGGTTTTAGGAACTGTGATCTCACAGATGAGAACAGGGCAATTTCAACGGAAGTCAATGAGATCACAACGTGACACTCAAAAAATACCTTCAATCATAAAATCCCCAGATGCAATGCCTATGGCCAACATTTATATTAGCCACACGTGCATTATCCTGAAAGAAGGTTTTAATTATTTTTATAGTGAGATAATGGTCCCTTGATGATTCTAAAGTCTAGTAGCATGTAGCAATTAAATTTCATTCTTGAGAAGACATTAGCAAACATCTGCTACTTTGAATCTATACAAGAATTAGCAATTTTTCCATTTCTTCACAATAACAGTGACTTATCCACAATACCAGAAAAGCTACTGACAAGCTACATACAGAATTTTGAGGAGAAAGCAGGGGAAAATCTTATCTGGGGCCAAGTGCAAGCTGGAAGTTTTACACTTTGCCAGTTGCAAGAAAAATGGGAAAGAAAACACTTCATTCTGTAATAAAGTATCAGCTTACACACTTAGCAGAAGGAAACACATTCTTCAAATCAGCCAAATCTGACTTTCATTCAGTGAACTAAAAATATATCTAGAGAGGTTTGTTAATATGGTTGACCTCAAAATTTGGAACTTCCTTCCTTCCAGATGCAAAAAAGCTCAAAATTACACATTTTCAGGTGAGGATCCAAAGGCCCCTCTACTGTCTATTCCCCACAGAAGTTAATCACCAAGCACTAATGAACACAGTCATAGCTTGAAACTAAGGAAACACTGTTATCCCCACGTATGGATAGAATATTGAGCACTTAGTCCCTTCTGTGTTTTTTGGGATACACTTTACAGAGAATATGCTTTTTCCCTAACAAACATAGTTCAGAGTTGCAGTTGTTTGACTTACCAAATTGAAAGATTAGCCAGCGTATTAGGACAAATTCCTGTGACAAACTGATTTTACACAGTCATTGATGTACTACTGATCTTTCATTGCCAGGGATCAAGAATGCCAGCAGGATTCTCCATGCACAGGGACACCACGGGACAGAACTCCAGCAGCTTTCCTTCTTGGGTGACCCTTAACAGTAATCCAACATAATGTGCTTACAACACTTCCAAGTGCCCATGTATAATAATCTGGCAGATTATTCTCTGTCCTGTTGTTTTTCTTCCAAATAATTTACAGGTTTGGATTTTTTTTATATAACATCAGGATAGATAGTGAGTGGCTCAATAGCTCCCCTCAGTTTTTGGCTATGTTTGTACAGTACAGTAAAAGGAACTGCTCTAAAGTGGGCACACATTTTTAAATTAAAAGAAACTTCATGGGATCCTACCCTTGATCAGCTAAAGAATTCCTTCAGTTGTTTTGATATATGTGGGGTCTATATAAAACCATTTGGAAGCAACAGTTTCATCCCAAAGAAATGACACTTCTTTTATTGGCATGGTGGTGAGGAATGTGGAGTTACAAATCATGCAATCATTAGGAATAGCAGAGATCTCAAAGACAAAATCTAAACAAATGGACTAAGCTTTTCTATAGCCACTGGGAAAGAAAGTGAGTATAATTATGTAGGAACAAAGCAACAGTACAGCTATTATTCAGTGCATAAACCCTGAGCAACTTAGTTTCCTTATGCAATGGTTAATTCAGAGGAGCAAGACAGTCCCTCTATCTGAAAACTTTAATCCAAAACAAATTAAAATCCTAGGAAATGTAGCAAACGGTTTAAAACACATTCTAAATAAAAACAGAAAAATTTATGCCAGTCTTAAAAGAGACAAGGATGGGTTTTGTTTAACTGCTTAATTTTGAGGCCAAGGCTCATTTGAATATGTATTTAATTAAAACTACAAATGAGGGGAAATATATTCACACGGTCTATAACAATCTTGTGTATAGCTAATACATACTTCTAACAAGGCTGCTTCGCTCTACTTTTAAGCTGCCCCTGAACTCCATCCTTAAGGAGTAAGATACCTTAAGATGCCTTTGCAGTAAAAAAAGATGGTGAAGTTTGCAGACTGACTTCACATTACATGGAAAGAGGAGCTCTTCACAGCTGGCTCACAGTAACACCTTCTGATCACTTCTTGGCATGTGTAGAGATCCACCACCTCTGTAAGGCATGAAGAAACAAGATGTGGAGGGGAAAAGCCTACAGGTTAATGTGGTGGGTTTTTCTAATCTTTCATTCAGATGTGACAGAGAGACACAGCTCATTATGTCCAAGACAGTACACAGCTCTGACCTGCTTGTCACATAAAACCAATAAATTGCCTTCCTAAGGAAGTAGCACTAACCTAAATAAATTGTAGGCTGGAAACATCTTGCATCACCATGTCAGGACTTTTAGGTCATGCAGGGAGGCAAGTGCATTCAGAGCCAGGTCGGCAAATGTCTCATTCATGTTTCTAAAATTCAAATTATGTGGTATTTCACAAACCTTTTTCTACTGAAACATCTTAGTTGGTTCATCCAGTTAAAAACCTGTGGGATGAAACTGTGATACTGTGAAGGAAGTAAATTGCCATCCATTTTATTAGGAAGGAAGATGAAGACATGGGAGGATGCCCACAAAGGCAGTAAAGGAAGGTCTACCATATGTAACTGTACTGCTCTGCACTGCTGTGTAATCTAGTATAAAACTGGTTCTTGTTTTCTCCTTAGTCCCTCATCCTGCATCAGGCAACTCTTCCCATCCTTTGTGAATGATCCAAATCATTCTCAGCTCTCTCACACCTCAACCTTATTAGCTCAGCTAGACTACTGGGGGTCTTACTGTGCCTTTGACTTAAATAGGAATTCTTTTCTGTTGGTGCAAAGAAATCCTGACTGAAGTCTTCAAACAGTGCCAATACATATGCTTATGGCTAAATACAACAATTGTGAAAAATGAGGCAATACAGCAGTTAGATCCATTACATGTTCTTGCAGTGACTAATAATTCCTTTTGTGTTTCAGAAGATTTTTAAGAGTCAATTGAAGCATGTGAAAATATCTAATGCGATTTTCCGAAGCACTGTATTTCTGAAGCTCTGCCAGTCATGTAGTAAATTGAACACAGCATTACGAAGTTATTCTCACACGTAACCACAGTAACTCTATGACACAGGTAATTTAAAGCCTTGTGAGATTCATTTACAGTTCTGGGTAAAGCACATTTCTGACAGTATTTCACTGGCAACTCTCTGAAGCTGTGTTTCAAAAACCAGAATGTAAATCTCACAGCCTCCTAGCTCCAGCAATTTACATCCTAAAAAACATTCAGAGTTTTTATCTTTTGCAGAATAGCTGAAATCCCATTCTCTTGCAAGACAATTTTTTTTTTCCTTAAACAATAAAAATAACAAGAGCTGTTAGCAGGTTGGAAGAGGGTCAATGAAACTAGTGTCATAGGCTATTTATTTCCTTTCTTTCAAACTCCATGGGGAGTCTAATGATCAAAACTTAGCAGAGTGCGTAAGTATGTTGTGTAACAGGATTGTTAGATCTCTTGGCTTCAGACTAAAAAGACTATAAACCAAAATTCCAATTATGGGTATTTCTTGATGCCTAGTGGTCTGTTATGCATTCCCAATATGGATAGTAATTTTCATCCTCTTGCCATTAAGATTTCTGATTAAAAAGCATTGCTGCAATACTTCCATGAAATTACTGTAATTTGGGAATTTTTCTTTTGGAAAGAATGTCACAGAATAATTAATGTGTCTATCAATTCCATTCTCTTCGTTAAAGCCAAAAAGGGAAGGGACGAATTATAACCACTTGCTTGCTTTGGCTATCACATTGACAAAATGTCATAGAATCACAGAATCATTTAGGTTGGAAACAGCCTTTGTGTTGGACCCACTTGGAGCATTTCCACAGCGGAAGCTCCATCTACTCCTGCCCACAGAGACCTGTCTGAACAGAGAGCACACACTCACAACAAACATCTGAAATAAAGCTGTGTCTTCCTAGAAACATCTGAACTAACACTTCATTGCTGGTCCACAAGAAAATGGAAAGCAGACAAATTTGAAGCATATTTTGTACTTATGCTTAAGTACAAAATATTTTGTACTTATGCTTCCTGGTTGCAGCTTAAAAAGTTGGTTTGATCAATGAAGTTCTCTGTTTCTCTGTGCTACTAAGGAATGCCTCACCTTTCTTTGTCTGATGAGACGGCCTGAGACTGGCCCCCAGCAGAGCCAATCTTTCCAAAGCTTTCCTTATTAAATGCTTCATCTGTTTGGAGGGGTTTTCTGTGCTGTAACCCAGTGAGCAACAAACAGTTTTGAGCTTCACCAGTGTGACTAAGCAAGGAATCCAGCCTGAGTGCCATAAACACCAAAAGACAAATCTTAGTCTAATTCAATGGCAAACTTCCTACAGATTTTGTGGAATTCAGAACTTACTTTCTAGTCAGACACTTATCTATTAAAAAAACAAAGAGGGTATCTGACATTAGACTTCCTCAATATACGTACTAATGTAAAGCTTTTTGCTACACTTTCACAAGCACCTAATGTTGAAACTTTTCTTCCAAAATTAAAATTTCACATCCTTTGGTATTTCTTACACAGTACTTTACCTTCTCACTCTCTTGGTATTTTACAAGCAGATCTTAGCATCATAAAACAACACACCACATATAAATACACACCGTATCAGATATAGCAGACTTCTCCCAAAGATATAGAATTCAGAAATTCTGCGGTCAGTTGAGCAGTTTTTCCTCTAATTAGCTAAGTCAGTCTCCCAGTAAATGCAAAGTAGCATTTCAGATCTTAATTTATTATTGGAACATTATTTCTTAACTCCTCAGAGAAAATACGGATACTTAACAAGCTTTTTTTAAAAAACCAGACCCAAATGCTCCTGAAATCAAAATGACCAGAACAAGAAGCTCAATCAGGAAATTAAATAAGTCCCTAAATTTCTGCACATGGCTGGACTTGCCTCAACAGGCCTTATACACATATGCAAAATATAAAATAAATTTGGTTAGATAATCTTGTAACCATAACTGTACATTTTATTACATATTTTGAATAGTTATTTGCTTCCAAAAAATGCTAATATGTAATTTAGCTGTTTCGTTTAGATATTTCTTTCTATCACTTTTCCAGAAGAAAACAGAATTCCTTGATTTTGGTTATTGGCCCTGAAAACTGGGGTAATTTGTTTCAAAGTCAGTCAAGCTGTGTCTGTTTTGTGGAGAGACAGCTAACATGTATTGTACACTACGAAGAAACCATCTGACCACTACTGGGTTTATAATTTCTCATATTTTAACACATTGAAGACAAAACACTTCAGGTAGAATATTAAAAAAGCAAGAGTCAACTTGCCCCAATCAGATGTACTGCATAGTTTAATTTTGGTACTAGCCAGTGGCAACTGAAGTGCAGAAGTGTTTCAATTTCTAATTATGCAGGCAAACTGGGAAAAGATGACCAGAAAAAACATAAATCAAGCTAACCATGTATAAAATTAAGATAAAGCACACATTCCATTTTATCCTTTGAAAAAACTCAAGTGGCCAGATTTCTGTAAGAAGCAGTACAAATTTAAGGAGCAGTGGATACTGTCATTAGATGATTCCTTACTCTGCACTTACCCCTTCCACAACTATTTGATGCACCAGAAGGTGATGGGAACAGCTGTGGTTTTGCTAATCCAAAACCCACACAGAGTTAAATGAGAGCTGACTAACATAACAAGGAGTTAACCCTTTAAATAAGATGTTGTAGGGCTCCTCCTCGAGGGATTTCTTAATTACAATAAAAACAATGTTCAAAATTCAGCTTCCATTGCTAGAATAAAAACAAATGCTGCTTCAGCTACCAGAATTAATGGCTTCAGTATCAGTGCAATGTAATTGTAGGCTTCAAAATAGCACTTTTCCTGAGGAGATTCCAGGCAATCCATCATCAAAACCTTTCAAAAGTAGGAGCCAAATTTAACTTCAGCACCTGATAGGACAGTATTATACAGACAGACTGGCACTAAAGGATTCTTATATAGGAGCTTACACAAAGCCCTCAAAAACGTGTGTTATCATAAAACATACTTAGACATCTCATGTGATCTCAGCAAGCAAGCATGGGTGAGTTCACCTCATATGGCACTAAAATCTATGCTGCAGATTTACTGCTTCCTTCTCCTCAACTAATGATGAAAGCCATTCTTCTTCCATGTTATCTCCTCCATTGAGCTCTTCAGGCTGCTGTGTTCTGCTAAAGACATAAAACTTCAGCCTTGGCTCTTTATTTGCACTAAACTATAGAAACGGATCTATCTTCTGCAGCTGCTAGCTAGTTCAAACCCCAATCTAGATTGTATTTGCCTCATCATATTTCCCCTTTGGTGATACCTGAGTAATTAGTTTTATTTTCTCCACACAAGACTGTTTTTCATATATTTTTCCTAATTGAACTGCCACAAGTTTTTCAAATGGAAGAAGAGTAAAGCTAGAAATTTGTTTTGGGGCAAGGGAACTGCTTTTAATTCTAACATTTTAAGATTCATTATATATGGGTCATCCAAACGAGCAAGATTTTAAAATTCAAAGGAAAGTAACTGTGATTAACAGATGGCTTTACAAGAGCAGTGGTAAATAAAATCTAGCCACTAGGCAAATTCTAACAAGCCAGATTGATCAATGTAAAGGAAAGAGGTGATGGCATCCAGCTACAAAATAAACACCACTACTTAAAAGGTATTTTTTAACAATCTTTGGAATTTATTGTTAAATTTTATTTGCATATTTTCCACTGAATTTTATGATAATGCCCATTAAGAGATGAAAGCTGTCATGTTGTGTTACTCTTCCTCTTATCCAAGCATTTTGGACACTGATTACAGCATTAGGAGGAACATCCAAAACTAAGGCACAGGGGCGTGAAAAGGCTATTAAAGGCCATCCTTTCATAGCAGAGTGAAAAGGCTTCAAGGAAGCACAACTGGATGTCACTCATTGGCAATGCTCAAAAAAGTCAGTTTGGCCATATAATTTCCTTCACTGCCTCTCCAGACCACTAGCTCAAGCTCCTGCTGCTCACCTGGTACCATCTAAAGCCTGAAAACACATATGGCTACCAGTCTCTAAAGAATTTCAGTTTGCATGTTCCTCATCTGCTTGGTTTTAGGTGGCTATCAGTAGGAGAATAAGTGGAATAGGCCTGATCTGGCAATGCTGTCACAGGAGCTGAGGCTGCACAGCCCCACGCTTCCAGTGCAGCCAGCAGCAAGGCTGGAAGTGTGTTCCCAGTGGAGACCACAGAGCCCTCCTCAGCTGAGCAGGAAGGGGTCTCCGAGTCTCCCAGTCATGTTTGTACACACACATGCATGTCCACACACATGAGCAATGCAGAGTCTGCCCAGTAGCCACTTCCAGATCCCAGTGCTCCCAGCTGCTGGCACCTGGACAAACAAGCCCACTCCAGCTGCTACCCAGATATCTCCAAAAAGTGCTCTGGCATTAATTCTTCTTGATGGGTTTCAGATCTGGACTCTGGGGCTGAGGCAGTTCTGGAAAGGACATAGATCTAATGTCCCTTCCTTTGAGTCTTTAGTTAGTTTTCTGCCCATCATTGTGTCCCTGTGCTCCTCTGGGCCTGGTGAGGTAGGACTTTGGTGGGCTGATGTCTCCAGTGATGGCCTGGGAGGAGTCCAGGGCAGGGTACCAGCTGGGATCCTGTGTCTGCCTTTGTCTGTGGTCACAAAATGTAGCAGATTGTCCCATGCTAGAGTGACCTGGCAATTGAAATGCCCTACCCCGCCTCCAGATTTATTTTCCTTTTCAATTAATTTATTTTTCTGTAATTGCTGAACATCTGCTCTTCCTGCTGAGCGTTTGGTATAACTTAGAGGAAGAATGAAAGGCATCCGTGTTGGAAGCACAAACAGAGGCACTTCATTTCAGACAAAACAATTCTCACAGAGAGCATGAAAATAAGTTCCAAACAAATGCAAAGGTGAATTTTCCAAATGCCAGTCCCCTTTGCTCTAGGAGATGCATTGAGCATTTGTCTGTGATTTGTTAAAACTTTTATTTTACTATCAGGCAAAGAACTGCATAAACCCCATTTGACACCAACCCTAGCTGTGTACCTTCAGGCTGGCCCCACGCAGAGCTCCCAGGCTGGCTTTGCCACACAGGATGCTTTCAGCGGGTCCAGCACATCCCCTCGGGAGGAGAGGAGGGGTGGTGGCCAGCAGAGCAGACAGGCCTCCCTGGCCCACGCAGGCAGAGCTGGGCTGGCCGACCACAGTCCTGCCAAAAGGTATTTTAGCTTTCTGACCAAGCACTGCAGGCAGCAGCCCGCTGCACTTATGGGGAGTTGCTAAGCATTTTGACCAATTCTTTCCAAGCATGGGGAAAATTACTGCTGCTTATGTAATGTGTCTTTTGCCAAACGGGAATCTGGGAGCTCAGCTGAGCTGACGCTAGCATTTAAGTTAAGGAGCCAAAACATTTTTCACCCTGATGTTCTTTCGGTTTCCACCATTGACTAGAGATTCTGTTAAAAAGTTTCAACAAAGTCCTAAATGCCACCTATAGCATTAGGATCAAGCAAGGTGTTTTGTTTGAGGTACATCTTGGAAGGCAAGTTTTGGGAATACAGGACATCAGGTCATACGTAGCAAAAGCAGCAGCACAACTGTGTAAGCCCCAGAGGGCCCAGAGACTGTGTCCCACCTGGATATTTATCCTGTGTGCCTGGGTACCCTGCTGACCTGTGGTTCCTGGAAAGACACAGCCCCAAGTGGCTTCAGACAACCCTCCCACCTTGTTTCTTAAATTGGAAACTTATTTAACCTCTTAATTGCCAGCACATAATTGCACTGATTTACAATCACAGTCTGTTTGTAATATATCCCTTGAAGAAGCTGAGATCATAGTTTTTATATCACTTAATATAAATATGTGTCATGGAAAGAAGATGTATATGCCAAGAAAAGAAAACAGAGACAATTAAGAAGGATCTCTCTCAACCAAAACAGCATACTGATTAATTGAAAGCCCGTTTTGTAATTTGTCAGAAAAAGGCAGCAATGAGTTCAAAATAATAAACATAAAATAAATACAGAAAAACCAACTGAAGGAAGCCTGTTATAGAAGTCTTTTACAGTAGTGATAAACTCCAAATCCTGGAAAACTTTAAATGGTTCAAGACCACATGTTCTTATCAGGTACAAAAGCTGACTTTTAACTGCATATGATTTAAGAAACAAAGCAACAGTAATACTATTCATATTACATCTGTGATTAGAAATGGCTCATCCAAAAAGAGGATGCCAACCCACCTGCTGCTCCTGTAACTTGAATTTGGGTCAATTCTTACCCTCAGTCAAGTTTGAACTAGCTTGAATGAGAGTTGATCCTACTGATGCTCAGAAAACCAATGCCTCAGGTTTAGAAACTTACCTGTTGTATATGTAACAGGAAAAACAGTCTGTTCTCATGGAACCTTAAAGGAAACAAGCCATGAGGGCATACTGGTACAAACAGGTGTGACAGAAATCACGAGCTCCCTCTTCTGTAAATACCTTTGGTTGGCAAAGCAATTCTTTGCCCTTGTATCTACTAAGGGATGACTTCAGCAAGGTTAAAGCAACAGCTGAAAGCAGCAATACAGTTTTTAACTGTTTTTAATTCAAAAGCCCCTAAACACTGTACAACAAGAAGCAAATTCAGCTAAACAGACAGATGGGTGTTTTGTGTATCTCTTCTCACTAAATAGATTTTAGATACCTTGTGGAAAGGATATACAAGTGGTGCAACGCCCAAGCCAGCCGCTGGCTGTGTCACTGCTGTAATTGAAAGGGTTGAATTTTCGTTATTCTCAAACCCAGTGTCCTGCAACAGCAGAAAATGCTTTCACATTTTTCTTACGTGCACGGCTAATAAACATGATGAACAGGTCTACTCTCTCATGACTCAGCATCAGGCAAGTTTGTTTTGGTAGCTATGGGCTTCTTTCCTCCGAAGCTGATCAGTACTTTCAACTGTTTTAGAAAACAAACAAAAAAACCTAAATAAAACCCCCACAAGCAAACAAATAAACCAAAAAGGCAAGGCCAAAGAGATGCAAAGACAAAGCAAGTTTACTTTACTTGATCTAGTTGACTACAACACAGCAACATAAAAATTCTGTCTTTCTTTAATACTATATTCCAGCTGAATGCCACGTGTAGGGGTAAGAGGAAGAGAGCCTTGTGACACTTGCAGGTACCTCACTGAAGTTTCCTGTGTGATGAACAGACCCATGTCAGGCAGTAAAGCTGATTCTCAGTGACCCAACGACAGGTGTCATCAACGTAACAGGAACTCGCAGCAGGGAAAAGCCACGGCTCAACGCCAGTGTCAGTGTCTTGGGCTTGACTCATTGCTAGTTATGCCAACACACTTCACATTGTCAAATTTACTTTGAAAATCTTACAGACTCCCCTAAAATTATTTCTGTAATAGCAACAAGTAAAAGCTGGAGTAGTGTGAGATACGATTCCAAACAGTGTGATGAAAATCTCACTCAAAAAAAAGAGAAAAACAAAGGAGAGATGGTGGATCTTGGCATTGGCTGCTGCTGCTGTTGCTTTGCTGCACTTTTCTTTAAGTAAAGCTACATTTTTAAACACTGACAGAGCTCAGTAAAATTTAGTAGCTATAACTTACAGTTAATCTTGGTTAGATTCTCCATCACCTGAAGTCCTTAAATCAATATTGGGTAACTCCTCAGAAGATAAGCTGTAGCTCAGCCAAGTTTATTGAGCTGTATAAAAAACTACAAGATTAGGCTCTCTGGTTTGTGTTTATGTAAGATTGCAACCATGACATAATGTCTCTAACCTTAAGTATCCACTAGGCTATAGAATATCTAAAATTCAAAGGCTGCATGTGGGAGCTATTGACTCTAGTATACGAAAGGTGGCCATGTAAAACATTATACAACAAACAAGAAAAAACCAGTGCAGTAACTCCAACATGGGCAACTTTGGTGAATTATGGAAAATTACTGCACATGCTATTATGCTGCAAATACAGTGCTGAAAATAAAATTCACATCTTATAACAAGACAAACAACTACAGAACATATCTGTCTTACCAGTGCCATGGCAACTGTAAAATAAAACACACACACTGACCTGAAATAGTAGCAACTTCTTCCCGTTAAGAATATTGCTTATAAGGGAACAAGCAAGAGCTGACTGACCACATATCCATAAAAGCTGGGAATGTTTTCTGTTTCCAGAAAGTGTTTCAATGCCTTTACTATTTTTACCAAAATAAAAAGAGACCAAAACAAAACAAAATTAAAAAAACAAACACTCAACCAAAACCTTAAGAAAGAAAGAAAGAAATAAAAAGGTGGCTTTGTCACTGATTTTACAGTCCCCAGATATATGAAGCTAACAAGCTGAACATATGCACACTTCAGGGACCTTCCATAATCCAAATCATCCAGTTTCCACTTGCCTCAGAATGTGCTGATAAAAACAAACTGCCTTAACCAGACCCTGATCCCACAGGCTGACCTAACCCTTACACACAAGCATCCCACTCTTTTGTCTCACCAAAGAGACAATGACCTGCTCACACAAGTAGGCTGACAAAGTAAAAAAGTAACAGCTGCATCTGCCCAGCCAGGGATTAACGGGCATTTCAGCCCTGTCTGTCCACTGATCAGCTTTCACATTACTAAGATTCTCTACTTTTATGCCATTAATTCCAGTGAATTTTTAAGAAATGCTATACATAATTGGATAGATCTATTGGAAAGGTGGTACCAGGTTCATTGGAGACTCCTTCCTAAAGAAAATTTCTTCTTCCTAAAGAAAATCTTGCACAGGATGTTTTACAGTTGTGTATCAGATATTGTCCCTTATCACTGATGGCAGATTTCAAAAGAGAGAGAAGTCCTGAAAATAGCAAACACCTAAAAATCTGGTAAAAAAATCAATGTGGAGAAAGGAGACTATAATCAGAGTATGCAGGGGGAAAGGCCCCAAATGTGAACTGTGCCATTGTCTGTCTTATTTGGTGGTACAGCACCAAAACAGCTTCTGAGAGGATGTGGCAGGCAATGGCTATTGCCAGTGTAGTATTCAACAATGAGAACAGTGTGGAGTCAGATGTATCCAAGCAGAAAAGGATACACATCCAGTCATTATCCTATTTTCAAGCCACAAACAGTTTGCATTTTGCTTGTTTAACCACAATATATTTTTTATATTAGCAAATGACTATGTATGTTCACAAGTTCTCCACATCTGAGCAAAAACTCCAAGCAGAAAATCCAGCCTAGAATCAAAAATAATTTCCTACACTAAATATAACTGTAACAGAAATAATCTTATGTACTGCACTGGACATTTAAATATTGTCCAGCATGCAAAAATAAGATCTAATACATATACTGACATATATCCCTTCATGTCTTTTCTCTGACTAACACAAAAGCCAGATTTACAAGTACTTCATAAATTTGTGAAAACTAACATGGAAACAGTTCTGCAGCTCAGTGACCTCTTGGAACCAACTCAACACAAGTGCTGTGCACACAGTCCTTCTCAGTAACACAAGCCTGTGAGCCACCAAATGGGAAGGAAAACAGCAAAACAACAGGCATGTGCTTGCATTTAATAACCAGAAACAGATTGCACTGCTATTCTCTACCCTGTTCACTGACTTTCTAAGAGGTCCCATTTAAACATCTAGAATAACTTCTCATGACTACTTAATCCAGTTCCCCAACTTGAAAGTCCTAACAGCTGCTGCTGTTTGAAGCATCCAGAACATTACTTGCATATACTTTGTAAAAATGGCATTTACTAGTAAAAGCAAAGCTGTTAAAGCTTAGGGGAAATAGCCTTGGGGTTTTCCCCTTCTGAGAACTTAAAGTTTTACGAGTGAGCCTAAAGGACTGCCAGACTACTAAAGTGACAACACATTACAAAAAAATTTCCTATGTGTTTTGCAAATTTGAAGTCAGCCACATTTCACTACTGACATCACGTTTTTTAATATCAGCTCTAATGAAATATAATTCTCTAATGACATAACTGTGAAGTACAGCATTTTCATTTCACTAGCTGGCAGAGAGGTTTTAGCCTTATTATTATTATTTCTTACGTAGAGCCAAAAGTGTTCTAGGTCCTGCGCAGACATGTTTGAAGACAAAACCTTTTCCTTGTATCTGCTGTAAGCACAGAGACCGCAGCACATCCAGCTTTACAGAACAGGTCAAGCATTTTCACATGACTGCTATGGCCAAGTCATATGGTACGACACAGGAGGAATAAGAGAAAAATGTAAGAAATAGTTTGCCTTCATCTTCTCTACTGTTTCAGTTTTACTAAATCTCTTCAGTAGGACTGGGAGAATGTCACTGTTAATTGGAAAAAATCCTACAGTCAATGAAGAAAATCCAGCCATCATCGCAAAAGCCTGAGGGGAGGGGAGGGCACAAACTGAGGATTAAAGTGACAGTCTTATTTTTAAATCTGGTTCTTCCTGAGGTCACAATTCCTCTACTGGATGAGAGAGGTATTTATTTTAGAATTGATACGTGCACAGCTCACAACTGTTTAACCATACACCAGTAACAATTTAAAAGCTCCCATTTGCAAATGACTGAACTAAGGATTTAACTGGGAAGAGCTCTGCCTTCCCTAGACCCTGAACGCCCAAGAAACAGGGATGACAAAAAAAGCTACACTTCTCCCATCAGGGCCTACACCCTCTGATGAATGAGATGAAATGCAAGCATGGAAGACAGCAAGTCAGAGAGAGAGAGACTTGTTTACTCCAAAGCCCTCCAGTAGTTGGTAGGAGCATCTGACATGGCCACTTTGTTCTGAATTTGTCGTGGGAGCAAGCAGCAATAACAATGTTGTACTCACCCCTTCACCTATACATCCTGCTCAATGCACATCTCTTCAGGTCTCCAATGGCGTTACTTGGGAAAGAAATTGTCTCAGTTTGGCTGTTGTCTGCATGTTATGCTTTGGGACCGAGCAGTGAGCCTGGTATCACCAAGTGCACTCCAAGGACACCTCCACATACAGCTACAGCTCCAGCTTAAGGAATTTGAGAGGGGTATCTCATGGCATAGTGAACAGTAACAAGCCTAGGCCTGACCTGCTCAAACATACACAGAGGGGATAAGCCATGCTGACAGGTACAAAGGAGATGCCTCTGCTGTGGCAACGTCTCCTAGTGGCTGTCATGAGTGGAAGGTAACAGGACCCAGTCTTTGCCACAGCGCTGATGCACACTCAGCTTGAAAAAGAGTAAGAATTCAGTACATTAAATTGAAAAGTGGCAAGAAAAGCCTCCAAAACCATAAAGGGCAGATGGCTGGCGACACTTAACAAAAAGGGTCATTTGCGGGGTTCATTTGCCAGCTTCTTGAATAAGCCTTGAGATAACACCTAGTTGGACTCGTAAAATACAAATGCACTGGACCAGCAGTAATTTTCCCTTTACACTGGACTCTTATCAGGGTATCTTGGTACCCTTGCTCTCCTTTTGCATCTTTCTGAAATCCCAAAGCACATTTTAATGGGTGTTTGCAGACACTGAACTGCAACCCAAACATGGTTTGAACTCTTAGTGAACTACTGACAGCTGCACATAACTTCTGTTTAGGGCTACAGCAGAAGCTGAAAAGAAATCATGTTTGATTTTTCTACTTTGGTGGGCAGGTGAGGAGAAATAATGCATTATGGTGCAGCTTGCAGTGGTGGTGGGTGTCTCTTTTGGGGATGCAGCTCATTTCTGTAAAGACAGCTATGAGGGATGAAGTAAGTGTTATCCTTCAGTTTCTCTAGACTGCTGACAAGCATTATTACACTGGTCTCCAATGCTGATGGAACACAGAAGAGAAAACACAGAGCATGACTTCCCAAAAACGGGCAAAAACTTTGGTCCTCTCTGGAGGATGCTCTGGGAAGAGGCAGAGGATAAATGGGGTCAGAACAGCCTCTCCCAGCTCCATGCAACCAAGGACAAATCAACAGGAAGAGAGATGTTACCTCCGAGGGGCTGTGTGAAGCTTGCGGCAGACAACAGCATGGTAAGGGAACAACTGCAATGTGTATCTGCTCTCCACGGCCAAGAGATCAGAATCAGCACACACTTGCTGGAAGCTTTGTCTCAGAAGGGAGAAAATCAAAGCCATGGAAGGATGGCAGGGTTTGTCCCACTGTAAATGCTGGCATTTGTAATGGAGCACAAAGTGTCACTGGATGCCTGTTGCAGACACTCATGGTTGGCTTTTCAGTGTCATGTAATGATGCTCTGTACTAAGATTTCATACAGTAGTAGCTCTTCAATTTAAGCAATTGCATTTTCTGCTTGTAGGAAATGGTCTCCTTTGACCATACCAAAAAAGCTGTTGTCCCACAAATCATATTGCCATAATCAGCTACCAACATATGTTTTAAGGCATGGCAATTTCTTAAGAGCTCTCACCTCTTTATTAAAGGACAATGAAAGCTTAAACCCAACAGAATACTCTTCCCCAAAAACAACATCCCTTTTATCAGGCACTGAAGCAATAAATGGCATAGGAAGGAGAAAAAAAAATTAAATAGTTACAAAAACTATCTAAAGCCTCTGTCTATGAACTCAAAAACTATTATTTTTCACACAGTTCTAGAGTCCTAATATGTAAAGTTATACTAAAGCAGTATTAAATCCTCTATATCTTCCACCTGCACAAATGAAGCTGTCCCCTCCTACCCCTCCACAGCTTCCAGCCTCAAATATCCTGGCATAAAATGATCAGACAAAATAGGTGACTTATGTTTTTATTGGTTCCTCCAGACTATGACGACATTTCCTAAAACACTGAGCCAGGAAACTATTAATGTCTCTGAAAAAGTGGAAAGGGTCAGGCTATTTTAAAGGATGTGTTTGCTAAGAGGCCTTTGTTATAGATGTATAGGCAACTTAATATTTGACTAATAATAACAAAAATATTTTGCATTGCTGTAACATTTCTATCTCCAAGATATATTGTGAACATATTTGTTACATTGTGTAACAAATATGCTCTTGTTTATCTTGAGTTATGAAAGCATTACCACTTTTTACCTTTCTGAGAATTAAAATAAGCACGTCAATAAGCTTACCTAAGATTTTGTAAAGTATTATATCCATTCCAAGATCAGAATTATCCACAGATCTGTATGTGCTCCTCATCTCAGGCCTTTATTGGAGAGAGAAATGAAATCAGTCTCAGCTTATCAACATAATAAAAATTAACGACCTGGGAGATTTTCTATATTTATCTCAGCTGTGTTGGCCTGCATTTGGCAGCACAAGTCAGGTCAGGCACTTGCAGGTGGGGTCAGAGATCCCTTAAAAGCTCTGTGTAATAAACAAACACTAAACCAGAGCAACCAGTACTCTAACAGGAACATAACACAATGCATGCCTCAAAACTTTCCAGTTTTCTAGCACATTCTACGTGTACATAGCTCTTAATTTTGGCTGCTTTGTCAGTAGGTCTGGGAAATATCAAGGGGGACACAAAGCACTTGCACAAAAGCCTCGGAAGTAAAGATGCTCCAAAGACATCACCACTTCTCTTGTGGCCAGAACAGTCACCCACAAGCCCAGCTCTGATCCTGGCTGCAGACGTGTGAAGGTCAGTTCCCTAGCTCAGGAGTGCAGAGCAGATAGCACCACGTATTTCACACAGGAGAGCACTGAGGCATCCCAAAAGAAGTACAAGTCGCCCTGGTTTTACTGACTAAGGAACTTCACTCTTCTGTCATGTCTCAAACAATCACAGTCGAGTGAGACGACAGATGCTGCAGGTAAAACTCCCACTATTTCACAGTGCCACCTCCTGGGCAAGCAAGACTGGGAAAAAACCCTGGTGTCCCTTCTCTACTGCAGCATCCAACGTTTCAGTGCCACCTCCCAAGCTCTGGCAGGCAGGCTCTGTTCTCAGAAGGCAGCCATGAATTCACGAAAGAAGAGCAGATTGTTTGCGGCTCTCCCCGTGAAACGGGAGCTGCAGTAATCCCACACTGGAGCGCAGCTGTATCTGCATAGGCACAAACCCACAGGATTAAGTTCACTCTGGGTTGCTGGCTAATCACAAATTAGCAGTCAGGGCTTCCTTTCAACATCCAAACAGGAAATGGGAGTGGAGGAAATGAAAGCTTAATAATTTTTTTGCATGTTAACAAGTTACATGAGCCACGCCAATAAAAAAGCTTTGCTAAACCTAGCACACGGTTTGTCCCAAAATGGCAAGCATTTATCTTTAAAACCAAGCTGTGCATTTTGGAAAGACAACGGATGTAGACATTTAAACCAGCACAATTTGATTTCCAGGATAAGAGGACATCAAGCAGTGATCCGAGAGGATCCTAGTTTACTGTAATCACTAGTGTTGAGACTACAATCCCCAAACCGAACCCAAGGTGGTAATCCTGCCATCTCTCTTGAAATTTAGTGAAAAAAAAAAAACAGGATTAGAAGGGCAACATTTTACTTATCACAAACCATTAAGTCTATAAAGGCCTCTGACAAAGGAGCAAGAAGATCAGGCCTAATGTTAGCTCAATTTCTTTCCACTATCTTTTTGGGGTACTGTACTCTTTGGCTCTGCACACCCTGTAATATTTACTGGCCACACACAGTTAAGTGTCAGGAAAGCTGGGAAATAAATTCCCTGTAAGACACTGAGAACCCTAAAATGCCTATAGGAGCACAGGACTTTCAGGCCTCCACGTCAAACACAGCAAGGAAATCTCTCCATCTTTAGGTTAAGAGATCACAGCGCCTGACAACTGGGAAAAGCCTGGCCCATAACACAGTCCTAATTTGGTACTATCTTCACAGCAGAAGGAAGAAAAACAATTTTGTGCAACTGCTGAGCAATTCTCAAGAGTTCAAGACAGATGAAAAGGACAGTTTCTTGGTTGCCTGAAGATATTAAGACAGATTAGGAACAAAAGTAAAATGACTTAAATGGGTGGATGTAGACTGATGTTTTGAGGGAATAAAGCTGCAAGGTAGAATTCCTTGTTTTTTATGGACCCAATGAAAAAAAAAAATCTCTTAGAAGAACTCCACAATATAGAAAGAGATTACTTCAGTGGGCTGCATGAAGAACAGAACAGAAGCAAAGGAACTTAGAAAAGAAACCCTGCCGTCAATATAACCACTCCACAATCTCATTATCTCCCAGGGATGCAAGCAAGAACAGACATATAACACAGATGGTTAGCATGGCCCACCATAAACTGGCTACAATAAATAAGGAGCTAAAACTGTGTGGGTGCATGCTATGGAGTGTGAAAGTGAGTTTTTTCCCTACTTTCAGCAGTAGAGACATGGGCACTCCTAGTTCCAAGGCAGCATTTACCATAAAGTGTTGCCAGCCATAAGCTGCCTCAATGTACTTGCTATGCTGTGCACATAGCTGGAAATGCAGACCTTGCTGTGGACTCTTGTATTGTTATGAGCAACAAAAAAGGGGGAAAAGTCTGTTGTACATGAAGCAAGGAGTCTGTAAGACTGCTGGGTTTGGTGTTGGGGTTTTTGTTTTGCAAGACAATTACTGGTAGGTATTACATCTGTCACTGGCAACACCGATAACTTCTTCTACAGTACTTGTATTGTGACCTTGCACTCCGAAACTCGTGGTATCACCTGTGTCCAAGAATTTATTTCTGTGGAGTCACTAACTAACCACTTCTTTTTCAGGATGTTTGCATCCAGAGCAGCAATGCCACTTCCTACTACGTGATAAAAACCATGAGGACTTCGCAGGACTGCCACCTGCACCACTGCCAAAATGATGGCATCTGCCAGAACATTTGGGTTTCCAGCCTGTGATGCTCCAGCAGGTTAGCTGATCTTCACTTAACTTCGTAGTACCAAATGGTTTTCCTTAAGCCAGAGAATTCCAATTTTCCTTCCCTCCACTTCCAGTGAGAGAGGTAAGAATTTCCAGACAAGGTTTCTTTGGTAAGGAATGCTGATGAGCTCATACCTGTTCAGCAGCTGTCACTCAATCAATAATCCACTATCAAAAAATGAAGGAGGAATGTGCTTGACCATGTGAGAGACAAATTACAATCTGTGTCCTCCTTGCCCTACATTCATGTAACATCCAAGGCTCACATGTGCCATTGACTTAAGTGTCAATGTGTAGTTGTGACCAGTTTCTCTGGATCAGACACCAGGTAGCTGTTAAGTAATATTAAGAATGATTTCACCATGAGATGCTTGTACTGGATCTCACCCAAAACCTTTTTATATTGCATATATTACTGTTTTGCTGCAAATGTGGTCTCAAAGCAAAGTAAGAACTTTGATGAATATATGCATGAGATCATCCAGACAAGGAGACCGCATGTTTACAGAGGTGTGGAAACACTTGACAAAACAGATTATCTTTTTCAGTCTGTATTCCAAAAAAAAGGTCTTCTTAGTCTATGAACTCAGGAGTTTCCTGAGTTTTGTTCATGGAGGGCAACCTAATGGCTGGGACATCAGGCTAGAGGCTGCATGACCAAAAAGAATCAGCAAGCAGAACAGTGCAGAAAAGCCACAATTCGAAAATTTTCCTGAGGGTCTCATACTTAACATCTTTCAGGTTAGTCTCTGGCAACCCCTGACTCAGATGTTGAATTCTTGTGAGGAATATGACTGATCCTTGTGCAGAGTCTTCCTCCTCAAAGACATATTTCTAAATATTTTCTTTTTTTTTATGATGACTGCTGGGCTCTGTGTTACACAAACAAAAGAATGACAATGCAAGAGCAGACATGCTAACATTTCAATTTATATGATAGCTGTAAATGCTTGTATAAGCTCAAAACAAGTGGCAGTCTTACTGAGGAGGCCTCCAGCTCTAGAAGCAGCTCATATATTTAGGTGGTGGTGGAGGGAAGGGGGCTCTTAGTGCTTAAATCTTCAGTATAGACTTTTAAAGTTTCTTTCCCTAGTCTAAAGTCTTGGGAAGGTAATGATAATTTGTGATATTCTCTAGAATACCACTGTCATTGTGGTCTTGTTATTTGCATGATTTTGTCCCTCTGTACCACAAACATACAAAAGTAAGAACTATTTCTGCCTCGCATCCCCTCTGCAAGTGAGAGATTGCCTAGAGAGGGAAGAGGAACAGGTGTGGAGATGACTGCTATAAAGAATATCAGACTCCATTTACACCCCTTCAAGTGCAAGTGACAACCGTAAACTGTACCTAAGATTTGAGCACATAACTGTGCCAGTTAATATTTCACTCATGGAAAAAGATGAAGATTTTTGGTTCACGTGCTCTCCTGCACTTAAACACTCTGTGCATATTTTCAAAGGCCTCTCATTCCCAGTTGCACACAGATTTACAAAATAAGAGATGTTAGCAACTTGTTCTCCAGTTTGCAGGGATGGCTGGACCTTACTTAACTTCGAGCAAATTAATGCAGAACACCTACCTTACTCCTTTGGTACAAGCAGTGTAATGGAGAATTTCATTCTGCCAATAGAAACTACCTGAGGAACAAACTAGGAGTCTTTCTCAGCAAACTTTCTGACTTTTAATTTAGATGAGGAGAAAAGCTACCAGTGAAGTGGAGAAGTAGACAGATAAAAAATCTCAGGAATGTCCTCTCTGCTCAGAGCTCAGGAAAACTCAATTATGCAGGGAGGCCTGGCATGAGCCCCACGCTCGCCCAAGACGCGAGGGACTCCTTGAGGGTGTGAGAGCTGCAGTCCCAACCAAAAAATCTTCTTTTGTCTCTATTAATCTGGCAGACCTGACAATGAACTTCTCAGCTTCTGGGCAGGGAAAGCACGTGTTGGGTCACGCTGGATCACGGGGCACTGCCTGTGGCTGGAGGACCTGTGACAACAAGGAAAGTGCTCTGGCATGGCTGAAGCACCCTTGTTAAAAGGCCTGCTGTCAGCAGCGGGCAGGAGTGACTGGCAGAGATCGGGATGAACTAAGTAAGCTCCATTTTGCTGCTCGCCCCCCCAGACAGGTGTGGCTGGTTGAGAAGTCGAGGCCGAGCTTCCCCAGGCCGGGCCCGGCCGGGTTTGGCGGTGGGCTGGGGGGGTCAGAGCTGCTGCGGTGGTGCCTGGCTGCAGCTGCAGCTGCACCGCGCCGGCCGCTCGGCTCTGCGCCAGTGCAGCAGACCCCAAAACACCACTCCTTCTGGGTGAGGATCCGGCAGCGGGGACAGTACGGCAAAGCCACACAGCTGCTCTGGAGACAAAGGGCATGCCAGGAGCCCGTTTGCTAGGAGACAGCCAGCCAAGGAGGCTGCATCTGACCTGTGGTCTGTTAAGAAATACAGCCTCGCTTCTTCGGTATTTTATCTCATTCTGGTCATGGGTTAAGCGAGGCACTCAGCCTATTGTTCTTGCCACTTGATAAGTAACTAGCTACATGTAAACAAAGCAATTAAGCTCCATAAGGAACTGTTTGCCCTTCAAAGCTGAACTAAACATTGCATTTTGTTTTGGGAATCCAGTTAACTATGACCATGCGATTGTTTCCTGCACAGAAAGGGCTCTTGGAACATGCAGCACATACTAGAAAAACACCTTTCCTTTTCTTTACCCTGACATTAACCATCTAAAGACCCTGCTACTCTCACCACTAGCTGCCTTTTGCTGAGTATCACCTTAGCTTAGCTAATTTATGATAATTCTTATCACAATTTATGATAAGAATGGAGAGAGAAGCTTCTTAGGCTGGCACAGCTTGTTCTAAACCCCTGCTCTTCAGCTGTAAAACCACCAGGCTCCATCAGCACCCCTTCAGGAGAACACCTCAGTTGCTAACTCCTTAATATATTTCGGAGTCAGACAATTCAGGATGGAGCAGCACAGCACAGAAATACACACCAACTCACTGTTTTCTTATTAGCTGTACTCCTGTTGCACCTAAAACCTTAATATCAGACTGTCAACTTGCTGAACAGAACATGCACAGAGGAAGAAAGAATCCCATTCCCAAATGTCTTCAAGACCAGAAGACTGGACACTTTAAACCAAACGCACACATCCAACTCCAAAACCCCTAACTTTTCCACTGCTAATATGTGTACATGTTCAGCTTTGTAGGCTGAATTTATATATTAATCGAATTTAGTAAAGTAACATAGACAAGGTAAAAAAAACCCACCAAAATAAAAACAGAAAGGAAACATTACTAAATCCATTTGGGGCTGTTAAAAGCAAAAGTAAAAATGCATTCTGGCATAGCAGCCATTATAATGCTCACTTTAATATTTAAAATGTGCAGTTTGTTCTTTTGCAAAGATTTAACAGATATCTCCAGTTACACACCTGCACTGCAGCTCTCTGCTGTGTCCATCCCTGTGGGACAGAAGCACCTGAGCTGCAGCAGGCACACGGCTGAGGGAGGAACACCAGGAGCTGGCTGGAAGAGGACTTAGTGGGGGTGTGCTGAGCCCCGTGTCACAGAGATCCCAGTACACCAAGGGCAAGGACACAGACTGGAAGGTGATGGCAGCTTTCTGTTCACTAAGTTCCCACTGGAAATCCGAGAGTTACAACCTCAGTCACGGTGCATCGCTTATATCCATAGTCACGCTCTCCCAGCAAACTCTGCTATGTGGTATCTCTCCCAGCCTCCTGATGAAGTTACTAGATAAATTGTGAGTTTTGAAATACAGATAGACAGAGGTTAAGGAAACAAACTGTCTTACTGTTTACTGTAGTGCTGCAACACGCACATCTCCACCTCTGATGAGGGGTGAAAAACACCATTTTGTGCAACAGGACAACTGTTGGGAGGCTGAAATGGCCTGTTATGGTGGTGTTATTCAACTGACATGTAGCTGTGGGACACCGCGACACAGGCTGTGCAGGTGCTCTTTCCAGTACATTAACAGTAGAAGCACAACTTACATCAAAAGAAAAACAAAAACCCAAACCAAAAACAAAACCACAAGAACAAACAAACACCCCCAAAAAGAACAAAAAAAGAAAAGAAAAACTTTAATCTGATTCACTTTATAAATTCTGGGTACCAAAATGGGAGGTGAGACCAGGATGAAAAAGATAAAAATAGTCTTAAATTTCTTCCTGAGATTCACCCACCCTCATCAATATTACTGGCCATCAGATTTTTCCAACTTACCTTCTATATTCCTTGCTAATACTTACAGGCACACCTTCAAAGCTGCCCATGTACAATGGTGGATCTATGAGCTTCCTATGTAGGAGGCAACAGTGCCAGGAACACACAGAAAAACATTCAACTGTTTCTAAATCAAAAGTCCACATCAAGTGCTGTCCCTCAGCACTTTCTACTTGTTTGACTACTGAAGGGAATCCTCCATTCAGCAGACAAAAAAGGCCTACAGCTGCTTCATGAGATATAGCTTAGGGTGCGATAAATTGGGAAGGGATGCAGGCCTAGGGTACAGATTCTTGGGAGGCACACAGGGACCTGGAGAGTTTGGGACTTATCCTATGGAAAGATCAAGTTAACCCAAAAGAGGCAGAAAGCTGTGAAGGGCTGGACTCCAAAACCAGGGGTGAGGGGGCCTAGACCTGGGACTGACTGCAGGACAGTAGTAGTTGGTTCCTAGTCTCAGTAAAATTAGTGTCTAGGAAAAGGTCCAATTCTTACAGCCAACATAGAAACAAGATATGAGGTCTGCAGCTTTCTCAAAACAGTGCAATTGGAGTATAGGAATTCTTGACTTGAAATTGGGAAGAAAAAGGAAAGCTGCTTCTAGATCCATGCAGTGACTAGGCATGCCAAAGCTCAAGCTTTCATCAAATGGGCACAACTCCTTTCAGCAGGTTCTACTTGTCCTTTGGACAGTTCAGCATCCATCCTTTCCAATACAGCATTTCAGAAGAAAATATTGCAGGAGTGCAGGTCAAGATGCACTCTTCAAAATCTCTACAGTAGTACAAGCATTAGGTTTACCCTTATTCCTTACTTAAACATGGTGTTTCTCTGCCTCCTCTAATCTCTGTGCCTTATTTTATTCTTGGCTCCATTAACTGTATGCTTGGGTCTTTCTGTTCTGCCTTCATTCTCTCCAGTTTCCTTCTTCTTCACTAAAACAGACTTTCTTTCTTGCATGCTATTTCCCCATAACAAAAATCATAACATTAATCCAATTTCACATGTGTAGCACAGTTGCTTTTACTTTTGTATTCCCCACATAATTCCTTCCATTGATACTGCCCATAAGCCCTCTGGAACAAGGCCTGTTCAGATTTGAACTGTGTTTAGCAAAGCAGCTTCCAGAAGATCTTGACTGGCCCCTCAGTGTGCCCTGGTCAAAGGCACTTAACAACACTGGTTGGTGAACTTGCTTCTTACACAGCTGCCACCCTATTCCACCTTAAGATTTGACATTCAGGCCAGCACATTAATACTGTGTCATCCCCCAGTACAGTACCTGAGGCAATTTTCTTCAAGGTCACTTTGCCAACAACTTTTAAGGTGGTTGTAGAACTCCTCCTCAGAACCCAGGCAACAAAACAACCCCTGCTGTATCAGGGAAAACTTCCATGGTACAGAATAAAAGGCCTCTACCTTTCATCCCTAAGAAATGTAAGGCACAGTGCCCTTCCCTCTGCAGGTCAGAGGGCTTGGGAAGCACTTGCATCCCATGGCGTGGAGCATGGCAGTAAAACCTAGAAAGCTTGTCCACGGTAGGACCTGGGCATCCTGTTTCTCATGGCACCAATCTCAAAATATACAACTGCTACCAAACATTACACTATAAATTTCCCACTGAGCCCAAAACGCTCTTGACAAATATCCAAAGGAAAAAGAATAAAAATATTTATAACTTTAAACATGCTGACTGGGTAAACAAGATTGTAGCTGGGCTTCTGATATGTCCTGTTTCCCCATGTGCAGGCTGAAGCAGACATAAATGTTTACAGCAGACACTGCTGAGCTGCACTCATGGCCCATGGGCTGCCCTTCCCACCCCCCTCTGCCTGGCAGGAGCAGAGCACAGCCTGAACACAAGGATGGGTGCCTGCTTATGCTTAGAAGATGACCCACGAACACTCAGCTGAAATAAATCATTCCCACACTACATGCAAGCACCATGCATGGCTACAGGTACAACTGTCCACATTTCTTCAGGTCCTGAGTGCCTGATGGACCCTTGTTTGTAGCTACAGAATAATGCCTTTCTCCATCCTCCATAAGTTATGAGCCTTCATAATTTTTTGTGGTGTCAATTTGCTCTGAGATAATTATCTAAAATTTGAATGAAAAAAAAAATCATGACCAAAATGGTCCTCTCCAGCTCTCACTGCAAGCATTTCAAAGGTCAGCTGTCCATTCCATTGCCACCAGTCACCTTCCCCTTTACAATGCCTGTGTGCTAGAATTCACTGTGTCATTAATGTGACAAATTTAATCATCCATTATGTTAATACTTATTACGTTATGTTGCATTTGGCCAAAACTTATCATTCATACAGAGAGGCATGTGCCTTTTATAACTCAACATCTTTGGAATATATTAGTTTTTCAGTGTACTTTTTATACTGAAGCTTTATGACAAAAGATCTCTAAACCTACATATATCCTACCTACCTGTATCTGTTAATAACAGTCTTCAAAACTCTTCAAGATGACAACTGAAAATCTGTAACCTGTAACTCCTATGCTTTAACAGAAGCAAACACAGGAAATAACCAAAACAACCATCCAAATAAAGATACCTGAAGGACTTTTTCTTTCTCAGTTAGTGCCCTTAAAAAATACAATGTTTTAATGTAAGGAGAATTCAAATCGTTAAGAATAATTTTATGACAGAAGTTGAGTGCAGGAGCTCCGTATCAGGTAAGCACCTGAATTCCTGACTTATCTTAGACTGAAGGATAAACCACACCATTAAGAAGAGACAACTTGTAATCTACTGCACTGTCAGTAAGAGAACCAACAACAAAAAACAGCGAAATGCTACTGTCTACTCAGTTGTTCTAGTTAATTCTTGTGGTTTTATCATCACTGTGTTTTCTCCCCTTCCTCAGTGCCTGAGAGAACAAACACAGAGAGTTTGCCTATTAGCCATGCAAGCACAGCAATGGCAGAGAATGTGCTTGAAAATTGTCTGAACTATTACAGAGAGGAAAAAATGGATTCTTTTTCTCTTGAGTAGTCACAGTCATTACTTGTAACAGGGATATGCAAAAACCATTAAAATGGATGTATGAACTCTTACTTGATGATATGCTGTAGTCCATTTCATCTGAGGAAGTGTTGTTACAGGGAATACTAGTGAGAGCATTTTGATATGGGCCACCGGACTGGCTAACACCAGTTTCATTGCTCAATGTAGCATATTTTTCCTACTATGTAATGCTTATTGGAGGTATTATAATGATACATAGCTGAAAGCCATCAGCAAAAGCTTTCACAAGGGACCATGCAGCGAAAACTGATACAATGATAAAGAGACAGCACTTGATTGCTTTTCCTTATATTCTTTTGTACCTTTTGGTGGCTATTAAATCAGTATGTTCTGATCAGATCTCTTAACCTCACCTGCCACCTTTATGATACAAATGTCAGACCAAATTCAGAAAACAGCTGCTGGGAGAAGACTGCTGCCTCATCACTTGTGGAAGGTCACTAAATAAGGCGGCAGCAGGAGGCAGGTCTCTGTCACATCTCTTCACATCATTACAAGCTGTACAAGCTCCATCTTTTCCTTGATGATTTCTTTCAACACATACAAATGCCAAAATGGCTAGAAAACAGAATAACTAGGTGGGGCAACTACAGAGAAACCTCTCAAAATATGAAACCATATTAGGTGGCCTTTTATTGACTACGCCTAATTTAAAGTTTATATGTCATCAGGGCAGACTTGCAGAAATCCTCATGAACGCAGAGAAATCAAGCTTTTATTAAAACTAGGCAGATGTTTTCACCACCAAAGCCAGGATTTCATTAGGAACCTTTCTCTGGTTACTCTGTTGAACTTTCTACATTTACAGAACCCTGTCAAAATTACCTCTTAAAGATTTAATACTGAATTAACTGATACTTTCCAGGGTGCTATTTATCATCAAGAAAAAGTACACTAATTTGGATAGTTTAGGACATTCAGATCTTATGTCTTTTCTTTTGAGAAGCTTCAACTGTGCTGGTGAGAAGCAGATGAAAAAGAACTGCTTCCAGTCTCAACCTCAGATATTAAACAACCATTTAATTATTAAAAGGAATAAAGTGCAAAGCAAATGAAAGTTTAGAAAGTAAACACTTTCATGCCTCAAAATCCTTCTGTCACCAACAGACCACAGAGGTTGAAGAATCCACACCAAGTGGAATTTAATACAACAAACAAGGCGGAATCCTTATTAAAAATTCATGTGAAATTAAATGACAGAGCACTACTTCAAAGCAGCTGGCTATACAGTTACTCCACCAGTTTATTCATAATCCTATTTCTTGAGCAAATATTCTAAATTCAATACAATATAATTATGAAATGCTGTATTGCATATAGAAGTCTGCCTATCAGTTCTTTAAAATACCCCTGTGAAAGGATGCATATTCTAGCCTCACTGTATAAAATATAATTTTGGAACCCCCCTACAATTCCAGGATGAAT
The DNA here is from genome assembly GCF_050655825.1 of Lonchura striata. Taxonomy (NCBI): domain Eukaryota; kingdom Metazoa; phylum Chordata; class Aves; order Passeriformes; family Estrildidae; genus Lonchura; species Lonchura striata. Next base: position 1,315,467 of record NC_140703.1, read on the forward strand.
TGGTCTAAAAATTTTGAGATCTAATACCTCCTATTTTGGGGGGAAAGATAATTGCATTTTGCAAAGGAAGAGTGAAAGGCATCTCAAGTATGTTTATCCTTAAAAACAAGATTGTAACCTAATGGAGGAAAAAAACCCACCAGCTGCTTAAAATAAAGAAAACACTCAGTTACAAGTCCCAGTCAATTTTGGCATTTGGTCTCTCTTGACAGTGCAGATACAGACAGAAAGTGCCAGGTGTAGGATGAAATAATGCCACACTGTCCCATACAGTGGAAAAGGGTTAAGACTTAGTACTATTTGCTGATAACAAGCCCATGAACTCACTGGTTCCAGATGATTCCTCTCCTTCATTTGCTTCTCTGGGCCACTAGAAAGGCAAGTTCCTTCAAGCAGAGATCTCAGTGTGGTCATGCCAAACATCAAAGGCACCAACAAAGATGACACACAAACAAGTATGTGAAGGACATAAAAGGAGATGAATCTGGAGCAGCTGTCAGAATAAAGGAAGCAAGACTGAGGCTGGGCAGACAATAAGAGATCAGAGGAAGAAATGCTGGCAGATTAGCATCAAGCTGAGCAGTGAAAGCAAAAAAGGAAAATTGGTTATTGCTCTCCCCTGGAACAGAAAAGCAGTCAAGCTAAGAGGAAGAACTTGGTGAAAGAACACAACTGTCACTATAACATTAGCTTTGCCAAACCTTAGTGTCTTTTAAAACAGACAAAATCAATGTCTAAGGCAACAAATGGACAGGAAGCACACACTATTTATCAGGCAGCCAATACTCAGAAAACATGCAGGATGAAATTACAGAATTTTGTCCTCGTATGAATGTAGAGAAGCTGGAAAGAAGGAAAAAGCTGAAGATGTTGCAAGCATAAGGGAAGAGAATGCAAAGCTCCTACTACATGTAGGCAAGTAACACAGATCCAAAGACATGTCTAGACACACTGCAATAGCTTTGTGAGGGTCACAAAGCCCAGCTGTGACTACAGAACATAAAGCAGTTTATTAGCTCATATACCAACCTTGTTAGTAATCCATCTGGTGAGTGCGACTCTCTCAAAGTAGCAAAAATGTGGTGTAAGAGTATGGAGAACTTATGCTGTGGGTGATAAATGAGACCCTCCATTCCTATGTGAATTTTTTGGAAAGAAAAACAGCTTCCAGTTGGGAAGAATTTGAAAACCACATCTCCTGGATTCAGTCCTTGAAGTTTGACAACAGGACTTTTGGCTGCAAAGGATTCTGGAGTTGCTGAAAGCAAGCAACTCTGAGCTACAAAATCATTCACTAATTTTCTAATTTGTCAGTCAAAAACAAGTTAGAACTCAGGCCTCCAACCTAAAATCCTTCTCCTAGTTATTGCAAACCCTATTTTTAGCAGGGTAAAATTTATATCCTCCCAGACAATACAACAGGATTGTGATTTGAAGTCAAATTAGTACCGTAACAAATTTTGGATCAAAGAACTTGAGTTCTGAAATCATCTCTTCTTTCTGTTCACTCAGTCCTCCAAGCAGCTACATGATGCCTAATGCTGTGGGTCTGGGCCCATGGAAAGCCACTCACTGGAGCATGTCCAGCTTCAGCTCAAGGACAAGACTGAATCTTTTCACAACAGTAACTACTTCACCAATTTCAGGATGGCCATTAACTCCACCAAAGCACGACACAGCCATATTTCTACAAAGGCCATGATTAATGTCTTACCATGTCCAAGTGCTTTAATAAAGTCAGGAACTGAGTATGTGGACCTTCACATTTGGGTGAATGATGACTGTGTATAAAATGGAGTTTGCATCCCATCTGCCCTACAAACTGAACCAATGTGGTCAGCCAGTACTGATTTTTGCTGTGCTTGTAGTTTATGTAAATCCAATCTACCTCAAGACTGAGAAAAGATCAAATCCAGCTGAGGATTTTTAAGAGAAAATAGTATTAGATGTAAACAGAAGAACTAAAGATCCTCACACAATGGAGATATAATTTGTGCCATGGAAGCCTGGAGAGAACTGACCAGTCAGGCTGCCTAAGGCTTTTGGGCATGAGCAGTGTTTTAATGAAGGCTCCTCCCATGCTCTAAGCTATCACACAGACATTCTCAGAGCTGCTGGAAGACAAAACCGATGGAAGGATCAATCATGACTCTGTTTGGGCAGTGTCACAGAGCTGCAGAAGGCTGAACCATGACATCAATTTCACTCTCAACTCCTTTCCAACTTATGCACCTTAACAAAAAGGCAAAAACCTGTATTAGAAGTGCAAGCAATACTTCATTAGATGCTTAGACCATGGTCTGAGATACATCTGTTCTGTGTGGAATAAAGGGAAGGAATGAAATAATCAGCCTTAGGGCACACTCCAGTATTTCTTCAATGATTTTTGTACATGAAGTCTTGAAACTTTTCACTGTCTCAGGACTCCAGGCAGTTTCTATCATCTAAAAAGGAAAAAAATCAGCAGTCCACTATGAGAATTATTTGGGCCTGTAGGTATTTGTGTTTTAACATACAATTAAATTGTTGAACCGAAGTGAATACTGTGGTGTATAGGCAAATTTGAAATATATTGATGAGTCTTATTTCCCAGTGTAAAAGCTTGGTCTGCATAGGAATTCAGTCTCCAAACCTGAATATTTTAGAAATCTATTCAATTATGTAAGTCAGACGTTCTATTATTTTCTGTTATGGGGTCTAAAAAAGTGTCAGTCAACTTTTGTGCTGTTCTACCTTGTGACAACTACACACTGTGGAATGTTAGAAATGAGGCACCTGAGGTCAGGAGCAGTCCTTGTAGTTTAACTCTATAGTCATTTAGACTGAAAGAATATTTATTTTCAGCTCCTACATGGGCATTCATAGATGTTTTCAGAGGGATCCAAATGTCCCATTAGCATTCCCCTGAGCTGCTAGAATACAATTCAAGCCTAAAGTCATTAAAACTTGGTGTCCAGAAGTAGACCTTTCGTAATTTTAATTGTTTCCTAATTAGAGAAGAGACTATAGGGCATGTGTGGTTTATAATATTACGTAACAAAAATAGCATTCATTTAAATATTTTTAAATGCAGATTTAAATACTGCCTCAAGTATTATCATGTCTAATTAAAAAAAAAAACTTTTAAACTTTTAAAAGCACTCAAATGCAGTTTTAGTAGGAAAACCATAAAATCCTATTTTAGTGATATAACAAGTCTAATCTGAACCAGGTGCATGAAACATCAATCCTAGAATGTCTTTATTCTGTAGGTTTATATAAAAAAGAGATGAGACAAAATCTGTACCCAACTTCAACAAAATAATTTATTTTAGAGAAATACAAGGGCTGAATTCATGGAAGACCATGCGGACAGGTCAACTAATTTTGTCTCAATATATTGCTCAAATAATCAAATTCAGCTTCTCAGAAACCTGTCCACCAAATACACTGTTCTCTTTGTCCCTCCCAATTTTTGCCAAACATTGATGTGTGAGAGCAGGACAGGGCGAGTGAGATAAAGATCCTTGAGATGGGTGCATAACAGACTTCAATTTTTAAAATTTTCTTTAATATATCACCTATTATTTGGTCTGTTGGTATATATATGTGTATGTATATAAAATATGCATTATTAGTAAGCATTATATCCTCACATACATTTTCCCAGCCTGCCTCGAAATCTCTCAACCTACATTTCCTTGTGCTTTCTGTGCTTCCATGCCCAGTTCCACTGAGTGTGTATTGTAAGCTAGAAATTTTCTTTCTTGTGCTGCAAGAATTCTGTGTTTCTCCCCTGTCTTCCTGCACCTTTACCAATTTTTCCTTAACAATAAAAAATTTACAATAGGCTCTTCTCCTCTTTTTCTACCCACATAGTGAAGAGGATCCTTCACTTATGTGCCAGAGCAAATGGCACAAAATTAAAGGACTCTGCTTCTGGCATAAATGACAGCTCAACTACTGGGACCTTTGCTTCTTCTCTAGGAGGAAATTGTATAGGCCTTAGTTATTTTTCAGGCTTTGTTGTTTTTTTTTTTTGTTTTTTTTTTTTCAGAGTGAGACAAAGAAAAATCTATAGTTCTGTACCCCACCAGCAGCGTCAGGGTAGTAGCTTGCTCCTAGGGATGAGAAGAGCCATAGGACAAGCAACAGGTAGTGACAGCTCACCACCAAGCAATGAAAGCAGAAATAAAAGCAAAGACTGGCAAAGTCTGGAGTTTGGAACAGTGAAAAAAGTGAAGCAGGAAACAAATATGGGATGGAGGACCCCAGCTGAAGGAAGACAGAGACAAGTGACAATATAAAACTATACAGCCCATGGGAGATCACCAAGTCTGGGATTAAATCCCACAAAAATTTCCAGAACACACTGAGGATTGGTCTGAAAAACTGATGGGTATATGGCAATGATGAATATCAATAAATATCTTATTGTAGCAGCTGCTTATTTGATTCAAAGATCAGGAAGTATAGGAATAAAATGTTTGCCAACAGAAATGTCACACTTCTCCAGCCCAAAGAACATTGCAACCTTAAAAAAACCCCACATTCGGTTGAAGTGCCTGATTTCGTTCTAAATATCTGAAGAGGAAAACAAAACAAAACAAAACAAAGAAAAAAACAGGGCCAGTGCAGCAGTTGGGGTTGGAAAGCAAAGCAGAGCAGTGACTGTTTTGTTCTAGTTTTAGATGTGCAGTACACAGAATCAGCTGAAAACAGCCAGGCAGTGATGCCTGTTGCATTCTGGAGATCAGGCAAAGGCTTTATGCTGGCTGCCAGCATTTGAATAGTTTTGAGACATTTCAGAAGACTATGTGATTCCAGAAGACTTTTTTGCTTTGAAACTAGAGGGTGCTTTTCATAGATGTTGAGTACAGTCAGGCCTTGTTTGAGAAAAGCTCTGCTTATCTCAAAATAAGCAGGATCCAGACAAAATGCTGCATCAGGTCACTGCCTCCTAACAAGATCTTTACTTAGGAGCTCTTCCCATTGTGTTGAATAAATGCATCTTGAAGGTGAAGGCAGAACAACCTAACTGGTAGCAAAAGGTGAAAGCTGAATAGTCAGAGCCAGGGCAGTATTGGATGGACAGTACCTCCAGGACAAAAGCAGCATCTGCAAAGCTTGTTCCTGGATTTCCAGCTGTGCATATCAGCCCTCAGCAACCCCAGCTTTGAGCAAAGGTGATGAGGGAATTACTGTTACCTCTCACTCACCTAAGCAGGATCCTCACCACATGCAAGAGAACAGTCACAAGCACTAAGGGAAATGTGCTCATGTTTTGACCAACGGGGCACAAGATCAACAAGAGATTATAATTGGTGTGATAAACCTGCACAACTCCTCCATTCTTTCTGTGAGCAGTGACAACTGGATGGCTGCTGGATTCCAACCTGAATCAAATCAAAGCATCTGGAAAACTGATACACAACAAAACACAACACTCCACTTCTGACACATAGTAGTCAACAGCTATAGAAATCCACTTCCCCCCCTTTTTTTTCCCCAAGAATTGGAAATAGTGACTCACTAGCTCTGCATCCTACAAATCCTACCCCCTGCAAGGAAGTTTAAGCGTTCACAGCCACTCCCATCACACTGCAGTCAGTTGAAAAAGCTTTAGTTTTTAAAGGAAACTTGTGATATTCAGAGTATTTTCTCCTCATACTGAAGGAAGCTGCTTAAATCCCTCTTCTTTATTACATGCTCCAGTACACCAAGCAGTCTGAAGACAGGGAAATGGATTAGATAAATAGAAATATTTTTGTTATGACCTAATTTAAGTATCTTAAAAATAATACAATAACTTCAAAAACTGAAAGGCATCAAAAGGCTTAAAAATATTGCCGAGACATAAGAGTGCAAGATATCTGGCAAGTATTGATAGAGTAACATTTAACTTGAATGAGAAACAGGAGGCATTCAGAAACACATGGTTACCATTGACATAAATTTATTACCAGGGCATTTCTGTTACTGTAATACTCTTTATACCAGGAGCCATATGCAATAGCTCAGCCTTTTATGTGCAATGTCCGTTTATGTCATATTGGTGAAAATTAAAGAAAGGTTTGAATTTGGAATTTGCTGCCCGCCAGTACAATGTAAAAGATCAAGGTAGTACAGCTTCTGCTCTTTGCACAAGAAATCAACAGCCCTAGGAGGAAGCAATCTTGCAGCTTTTACAAAATTCACAGTTAACAACAGAGGAGATAGCTATGACACGAAATTATACTTGCCCCATAATACATGCAATTAACATCAGTCTGCTACACTTCAAATTGCCCCTTTAATAAAATTGCTTAATGTTTCTATCAAACTAATGAATGCACTGCCTCCTTGATTATCTTAAAAATTCATTTGTGCATTTGCACTAGCACTGCAACTGCATTAGCATTACTGCTTGTTCTACAGAAAACCTTTAGTAAAGCACCTGCTACCTCACCATCAATTGCCGTATCTATTGCAATTCCCTCATTAATTAGTTTTACAGTTGATATTGTTTTCCATATTGCATTCCTCCTTTACAGAAGCACTTAAGACATCACAGTGGCCTGAGTAAAAGACTCCAAATTGTAAATAGTAAGAACTTCTCCTTATCAGGCAGTAAGTGTCTAGGACCCAAATAAAGAGAAGTAACTTGTAAACTGGAGAAATAATGAGTTGTAAGAAAAATGATTCCAAATCTTATCACAAACTGCTTTTCCAGTGGGTGTCTGCCTCTACCTGTACACCAAATTCACATGATTAAGATATGATGGGAAGAACTCCCCAGCCACATGCTGCTCACTACCAACTTCTTTGATTCCCATGTCTGATGCCCGACCTCCTCAAATCGCTCCTTGGTTTGGTCCATTTATGGCTTCTCTTAAAGTAGTTTACTTTAAGAGAAGGAAAATACTATGCCTAAATCCACAGGAAACACCACTGCTCCAACTCTAATCTGCATTTGTTTTACCTCTTACTGCTCCTTTAAGTTCCACTGCATGTGTCAGTATCTTACTGTCATGTCCTGTACACCTTGTCATCATCTCTCTGAGCTAATTTGCACAGCCCCATACTGCACTGTAAAGCCCTGAACTTACACTTAGTTGGCTGCTGAGAGAAATGCCTTCCCTTTTTGCATGATACAACATGCCAGTGTGGTTCTTTACAATAAAGCAGGGACAGAGGCGTTGCAATCAGGTGCAGCTCTACAGGATGCCTGGCACAGTAGACAGTGCCCAGCCCAGCACCTCTGAGGACTCCAACCTGACAGTCATGGGAAAATTACATGTTATAATGGCTTGTTCCCTTTTTTTTTTAACCACCATGCAGGCAGAGACAAAAGCAGCAAGGCTACAGACAAGGTTAGATCTAGACAAAACTCTTCCCATAGGTAAAGGGAGATGGGCTTATTAAGAAATATTGTATCCTGTGAATTCATGAAACCTTAAAAGAAAAAGAACATCGTTGCTCTACAGAAAATCAATGTGTCTTCATGCAATACACTTCCTCCCCTCGTTTCCCTAACAATTGCTTCATCAAGTCTGTCCCTTTTCCAGCATCTTTCTACTAAAAAGTTTTCTTTGGAGAATAATAGCGCATTGTACAGATGGAACAGCTTGTTTTGCATCTTTGTTGGCTACAAAAAAAAACCAAACACAAAAACAAATGCAAAAGCCACCCCAAAGCAACAAAAAAGAAAGATTTTTACTCAGAAAAAGCATTCCTAACATAAGAAAAGAAAAATACCCCACGCACACAGCAGAAAAATTGGTGATTGTCTCACTCTGCTGGAATGCTTTACAAAATCCCTTATATCCCCATATGGAATAAAAAGTCCCAGCAGTTCTTGACACTTCACCTGTATTTTACAAATACCTCAGTTGAGAGGTCATGTAAATTTTGCTCTCAGTTCTTCAGCATGCTTAGGTATCTCTATAGTATTTTTATGGCAAATTTCAAAACAAATTCCATTTAACCAACATAGATGATCATAGTGGAGAGGAAAGAGGAAAGGAGAGAAATATGGTTATCATTGATAACATTTTCTGATTTCCCACATGAGTAACACATTTAAATCTATTAAATTTCAATGGGATTGATAGTAAGACCACTGTGACCTAAATGCTGTTCACCCAATGAACACACACCACTCTACCCCACCCAGTAGGGCCAGGCTCCAAGCAGGGCTGCACCACAATGACCAGAACTTTGGCCACAGACAGCGCCTCTCACAATGTGTGCAGAGTGTCAGGGGACACAGCATTATCACCGGTGTTACAGACATAACAAACGCAGAGTGGTTTATCTTACCTCTGAACTTGGAGGTTTTCACAGCTACAGTTCAATTCCTGTTCGAGGCCGCAAAACACAAAAACTTTTTTACAAGTCAAGGCAGTTGGAGAATTTTAAGGCCCTATTCTCTCAATAAATACAATAATTTGAAATTGTTAAGTGAAATAATAAAAAGAAATGTTCTGTCCCGATTTCCACATTCATGGAGATAGTTGCTTTCTTCCTCAGCACGTGAGCAGCTGATAAGTGAGAATTTCAGGAAGCTACAATGCTGCCATGTAAGACGTGGGTACCTCAAACCTTTAATAACAGCTGAAACACAATGTAGGCTGACTGCAGCAAAGTAAAATTGCACAAGAGATTAAGGAAGCAACATTTGGGTAGGGTGATACAACAATTCCACACCACTTGTAACCAAACTCTTGCTGCTCCTGTTATGTAATTAATGCTATTCACACATTAGCAAAGGAAAAAAAGAAAAATCCTCAAGGCTACACTGCATTTCCTAAAATTAGTACCCTGTTGCTCTATTATTATAGAGACATTTCTATTGGTATGGATGACAGATTGAGAGTTTATAAATTACTAATTCCTGAAAGCTGCTTTAAAGCTTCCATTTCACACATTTAAACTCAAGTTCCATATTAGAAGAGGGGATTAGTGTCACTGTTATAGAGATTACTGCACATTAGTATAAAGACTTACAGAACTGTGAGTCAGAGCCATCAAAGCAGAGCACTGTGCTGTATGGTAAACTGTTACTGCACTTATAATAGCTCATAATATGTTCAGAAATGCAACAAATCTGAAAAAAAAAGTCTCAGCTCTAATTCATTACGTTCATATACTTAATGCATGCAGCCCTTTACAATCCTTTGCTCTTCCATAAACATGGTGTAATTTTGACATTTAAACAAAAAGACTGCTCTGATTTATTTGCAGATTAAGTAGTATTTTTGTGCTAAATGCTCAGCTGCTCTGCCCAACAGACTACATCATGACATTTGTTCATATATGGTTATTCTCAGTTAAAAGCTCTCTCCATCTGCCTGGAGGTTTATTAATAACTCATCACCATGGTATCACAGCATCTTAAGGAAAATAAAACACAGAGATAGTTGCTAGGCTCTCCAGCCTCTAGGGCTAAAAGGGAATATTTCTCAAGGAAGACTGGGAGAACCTCTTCTGGTGCATTTACTTGTCACCCTTGAGGGTAAGGCTAAGCCAAGAGATGGCCCCCATAGTGTGTTCTGAAAGCTGCAAGTGTTGTAGCCATCACTCAAACATGTCACCCACGATCCAATTCTCTGCAATAACACATTAAAAACAAATATCCAGAAATCCAAACTGCGAAGGAAACCTAATGAAAAAGAGATTGGGGTGAAGGAATGCATCAGTTTCTGCAGCACTCCCATTTAACCCTCAAAAGGACTCTGCAGCCACATCAGTGTTGCCCCCAGTCATATTAAGCACACTGAGCTGTTTGTTAACATGCACTGAGCCCTTCACTGCTGTGCTGCAAACACATCTGACATCAGTGGGGAGAAACACAGAACAGTCAAGGACATATCCTGCACCCAGAAGAGCTTCAGCTGTTTCTCACAAGTATTTTCAAATGTACTGAATGAGAGAAGTGCTACCCTTTACCTGTAACACCCTACCCATTGATACTGAGAGAGAAGATGTCCCTGTGGTTCTGACAGGTTTACGCTCCAGAAGAAACAGGCAGTCTGCACTCTTGTAAATTATCTGCTTCAATAAGTGAAGTCAGCTCTAAATATGCTAACATCTTAACACTAACATAGGGAAGCATCAAAATTAAATTCAGTGAAACACATAGAGTAGACAGGGCTGGCTTGCAGATCACATCCCTTTTCAAAAAAACATGTACTGTCAAGGTTGCCACACTATTATTCCAGGAAACAATGTAACTGCAAAGGAAAATCTGTAAAACTAGCATGTTTAATGCAGGGTATAAGAGTGTGCTTCCTACTTACAAATAACTACAGTACTGACTAAATGTCTTCTAAGGCCAAAAAGCAATGAAGTCAGAAGTCCCACCTTCAGCTGGTATGCTACTCTGATGAAGTGTCTGGTGAGCAGGAAAGCTTTACACAATCATTACATCTTCAGTCAGGGAGAAACATCCAGCCATGAGAACTGTCCAGTCTGCCCTCTGACAGAGGGACTGCGAGTGGTTACACCATTTCCTTCCCTCTTCCCTGCTCAGACCAGAAAGCCAACATGGTTGCAGAAAGGACCATAGGATGTGCCAGATTCATCTCCAGTTCCATCTCATTAAAGTCACATTTGTTTCTTCACATGTAAGGTTAACTCAGCAGAAAGATCATGTGGCTCAAGGGATAGGGAGACACACCAGAATCTTTCCCACTGAAGGGCTGGCATGACACAAAAAGCCACAAGCAGCAAGCCTGCCACACCTCCCCAGAGACGCTGCCATAGCTCAACATATTTCCTCTCAGAGGGGTTTTCACTCTTGTGTGCTATTTATTCAGTATTTTAGAAGAGGGAAAACTGCTTTTTATCACATTTTTTTCATACTGATATTACTGCATACTGAAGCAGAAGTCTGACACTTCCATTAAGTATAAGAGGCTGTATTCTGATCTCTCAGGTGGCCTCATGTTAAGTTTCAAGAACACAGGGGGAGAGTGTTCCTCTTGTCCTTCGGCTGCTTGGCTAATTAGTGCGAGCAAAAAGAAAGCAGAAAATCTTTTTCTTTTTGCTGGATAGTTGTAGTTCTGAGAGGCAATGATTCCAGTAATGTGAAGCTATGTGCTACTTAGTTTTACTTTGACTTGATGTTTCTTTTTCACCCTAAAGGAGGACCCTGTCTGGAAACAGATAAACAAATCACCCTAATCTAACTCTGCCTGTCAGGGTGCATTTTGTTCATCTCTGTACCCAAAACATATATAACTAATTCTATTTTTCTAGAACAGCAATTGTTGATTGATGAGTCATCTTTCCTGTAAATTTATTTTTTTTTAAGTGATTTTGGCATTGTTCCTTGAAATTCCTCTCTGGCTATGTAATGGAAATTTTGACCTCATACTCTGGTTTCTTTAACATCACAGATATAGAGATTATGAGTTTAGGAAGACCAAACAGTTGAATAAAGGATGCAATGTAGAAATCTGTAGCTTAAAAAGAAAGCAAGCTGTACTAAATAAACTCGCAAGTAAATATTTAACTGTGTGGCCATTAGGTTATGTTCCTAATAATACAGCAAGTCATTTATTAAAATTAACAATTCATGGGGAGGGGTTTGCTTCCCTCTTTTCTCTCCCAAAATTTGTTATGTGATTAAAGTTGCTGGCAAGTGAAACTCACCAAAACATATCCAAGTTTAGTTTTTTCCTACTAATTAGCAACTCCCTGTATTACAGTTTCTAAAGCATACTGCAATTAGTAGTCAGAAAACACAAAGTAGAAAAGCGAGCCAGAAGAGAGTAGAAAGAAAACAAAAGCACCAAAGGATACATTCACGAGACATAATTATTGCAGAGGGTAGCACAACACTCTTCAGACTGCAACCACCAAGAGTAAGGGCTTTTCTTCCCTACTCTCCCTCCATTTAGGGGCAATGCAGAAAGTATATGGTAGCTCAAAGTCCTCAGCTATGCTGAGTTCAAAACATAGGACAAAGAACACAGAATTTTGAATTGCGTCAGTCCCACAAGAATTAGATGGCTCTTGATAGCAAGAATAAAAACAAACACATTTGAGAACTACTCTGACATATCTAAAATATAATTTCATAAATAGAAGAGAATCTCCTCCTTCCACTCAGCCAGGATTCAGCTGGCAGGAAAACTCCACAGCACTCCGAAACAGACAGTGCTGTAAGCACCTGGAGTCAGCATTTGCAATCAGCCAATTGCCAGTCATCACACTAAGCTAAATCTATGGAGTGGCACATTCATGACTCATGAAGACCAAGCCTATTGAAAATAAATGTACATGCCTATATTCCAGTTGTTAAGTGGGATGGCCAAGGGATACGGTAACATGAGCTTCAAATTATGTGCTCTTGGAAAAACTCTGAACAAGATTTCTCAGATGACAACATTGTTCTGGTCTCTGGTCATGGTCATGCCAGAGGGCATCCCACTCCATCCCACCCATGTTTGCCTTGCTCCACCAACCAGTTTTCATTCAGGCTGAGCAAAAGGGATCAGATATTTGGGAATGAGCTCTACTAGCTTCTCTAACCACAGGGCAGTCCACACCAGTCTCTTCACGGGTTTCATTAGACACTGAACAACTTAAATGGCCAATTTAAGCCAGAAAGATCACAGCAAATTTGAAGCTTTGAAGACAGGTGGTGCTCTTGCCCATCAACATGGTACTCTGAATGGAAACTGCACCCAAGAGTAAATTAGCTCTGTCCAGGTAGGCTGGGACATGTGGCTGTGCTGCTGGGGCTCCAGACAGCTTTGCAGCTGCTTTGAAACACACAGGAACATCTGTTCTCAGTCTGTTGATTTGAGGGAATGAGTTCATGTGACTTGTACAAGTGTGATGGCTGACTGATAAGGTTTCAGAAAACACTTGCGATAAGATGCTACTGGAAAAAAAAAAAATCTATGTTTTGTAACATTCCCAGCTCTTATAATAACTTTAATGAGGTTGAGTTCTCAAAAGAAGACAGTAAAATTATTTAGTTTTTACCTTTTCAGTCTCAGCAATCAACCTAATAGCTGGTGAAACTCATTGTTATTTGGAAAAAAAAAAAACAACCCAACCAAATCAAGCTTCATATTTTCATGTAGAGAACATCTTTAAAAAAACAGTTCTAAGTTTTTGAGAACAGGTAACAGCAAAATTGAAATTGCTGAAACTGTTTCTACATACATTAATAGCTCAGAGATGACTGTAGATTAGTAAACCAAAGCCTCGGGTGAAATACAGAGTTATGATATGAGCTAGTACAGACTCCCTTACATACAGTGACCAGTGGGTGCAGGAGAAAAAAGAAAGCTTTGTTATTACATTGATGCAATTTTATGTAAAGAGTTTTCAAATTCTCTGTATGATTCTCTTCAGCTTCACAGGCAAACTTTCACTGATGCAAACAGAAGTCAATACTGGGGGAGATGGGCATCCTTTTGAGTCACAACACACAAACATCATAAGAATAGTTGGGCAGAACATGGGGAAAAATATTTAGCATCTGTGTAGCTCCTTCAGGGAAAAATCCACCAGATGTTCCTAGATGTTACCTCAGCTGCCTCCCAAACCACTATCACATCTGCTCTCTTCCTTATTGAATACCAGTGGTAACTGAACTAATGTTTCACTTAACTCATCTTTGTAGAATATTCTCAACAGCCTTGAGAAACTCCTTTTTAAGGAGTTAAACTACCCACAAAAAGCAATATGAAAATTCCCTGTGATTACATAATTGAATTTCCTGAAATTCTCAAGTTATTTAATATATAGGGAATACCATCATCTATACAAAAGTACTATTGGAAGTGATGATATCTTTTCATAAACAAGTATTGAAACAGCAACAGAAATAATGGTCCACAGAAACAACTGGAACTGAAGAGGAAAAAGGGAAGGAAGAAACCCTATCATTATTAAATGCTCCTCCTTATTAGGGACAACAAAATTCTCCAAGACTTTCCTTCTATACCTAGAACTGAAACTATTTCCTGTGTTCAGCTACTGAAAATCCCCTCAGACTATCACCTTTGTGGTATGCAGGATTTGCTGACACTTAGCAGCAGCGGAAGTATTGCAGTTGTATCCAGTAGGGAAAAGGAAGAAACATAAAAAAACCCCAAACCACCAAAAAATCCCCCAAACCACCAAACACAAAGACCATGCAGATAAAAATGTCTAATGGAAAATCTAACATTTTCTATTCTGGAATTTTAAAAACTCAAGTTCACACATAAGCAATATAGAGCATTTGTGTATGATCTAAAATAATCCAAAAGGAACTATCTTCCTAAGACTGTTAGTCCAGTTTATCTATTATTCTCAATGATCATCATTTTAAAAATATGTATGGAAGTAATGATTACTTATTCCAAACTCTCTCAAGTTATTCTCCAAACTTTGTATTTTCAGCCCAAAACATTCTTCCAGTTATTTTCCAGGTATGCTGCACTATACTACGTAATGTAGAGAAAAATACAATAAAGACATCAGGAAAGTAAAAAATGTACAAATCCATGTCACCACTATGCTCTAGCTGATACCCTGCATGACCCCAAACAAATCACTTAGCTGCATTCCCACCAAAAATGGAGAGGTCTCCAGACTCTGACAAATGACTGCCAGACCAAAAAATGTTTACAGAGCAGCTTGCAATCATCAAAGAGAGGGCTCTGCAAATGGAAAGTATTACAACATATGGGATGTTCTAGCCATGCGTTTAAAAAAAACCCAGAAGAGCAGAAAAAAGAACCTTCACAATCATGACTAGGCACATGTTCCAGACAGAAAATAAACTCCTGCTTCTCTGGTATAGCTCTTTGATTTTTCATTACTTATACTTAAGAAATACTATCTCTATAAACAAGAAAAATAAATCAGAAGCTCATCCATAGAGGATGAAATAAAAGCTGCTGAAATAATTTGCAAACTGCAGGCACAACAAGGTTCTTGGAAAGGGGCAGTTTCTAGTACCAGATTTCATTCCTGTAGCTAAAAGTTAAATTTCCAGGTACCAAGGTCTTTTCCGCAGGCTTCAGTCACTTTTATTAATGAAGGGATAAACGGAAAAGAAAAACAATGTGTGTCAGGTCAGGATGCAACAATGCACACACTAACCATTGATCTGACAGATGGAATGAGAAGCTCTTGCTTTTTATTTGCACATGAGAAATGAAGATAACTCAATGTATATTTGCAGATGAGAAATCATGATCTGTTTACTTGCAGGAAGAGAGGGTATCACTATTTGAAAGGAACACAGAAAGGTTCGTTTTCTTCTCATCCTTGGTAAAATTTGGATGGAAGAGCAACAAAATGCCACTGTTTCCCAGTGAAATACTTGTTCAAGCAAATAAAGATACATTCATGATTACAAAGGGATGCATAAAACCAATTCTATCTTCTTTCCAAATGCACAGCATAAGCAAAGCAAAAGCTTGCTATTTTCTCCATAGTTATTTTTTCTTACAAAAAAATTAGCTATACCTTTCATTCAACATGTAAATCTAAACAGATAACAGAAATAAGCATTTTCTTTCCACGTGTGAAATTAACGATTACCCTCAGTAATTAAAAGCATCAGAGTGCCGAACACCCATTGGTTTCTCCAAGCATTCATCCATACTGCACATCTGACAGTGGTTTCGAAGAAAATAATATGATTCAGCTGTGAAGAGACAGCGAGCAGCATTTTAGTATTGCTCAGTCACAAACCAGCAAGCTTTAGTCCTGCATGTCCACATTAGGAGAAATGAAACAGCTTCTTCCGAGAACAATGTGCTGGGTCTCTGACCCATGTGCCTGCATTTTTCCCCTGAAAACCAGAGGAAATTTGTTATCCTCACTTCCCTTGTTCCTTACAGCTGTACAGAATCTAGTGTAACTACTAAAAAAAAAAAAAAAAAAAATCAAAACTTTGCTTTTAAAATCTTAGAAAAAATTTAATTAATTACCCACTTTTGTAGCTTTTAATAAAATAATTTTATGATGTTGTTTTAAAAGAAAAATGTTCACATAAGAATTAAAAACAAAGCCATAAAAGACTTTTATCAAAGATTACTAAGTAGACTGGATGGCCTATGATAATGCAAAAGCCATTCAGTGCAAGCATGTCCTGATGCTAGCATAAATGATCAGTCTACCCAAGGCAAAGAGGCAGCTACAGAGCTCTGGGAAGAAAAGACAAAACACAGTGACTTCTTCCACATTTTATAAGGGCCTTCCTTATCTCCCTTCAAATTCCTACAGGAAAGGTCTTTTGGCAGTTTCAATAACCACTACTTCTTCTGTACAATGAATGAGAGGATGAACACTGTAACTAGACTCATCACATTTCCCAAGTCTTCTAGGCTAGGGTGGACAGGCAAATTTATCCTGCTTTAAAAGCAGCTTCACACATGCAAATGTATATCACAACACACCATTAGCAGATGGTGACTACAGAACATGTTTGAGGGAGGCTCGGGTGTGCTTAATCATACAATTCACAAGAAAATACAGATGACTATGGATATGTTACCACAATGAGACACAATTTCCAAAATTCAAAGCTGAAAGTAGATTTCAGCATAGAATTTGAGCAGATTTGTCAAAACCAGCAAGACATGACAAAAAAAAAAAAAAAAAAAGGCATGACTGTAGACTTGTCCTGTCCCTGTAGTCTTTCTCTGGCTGTTATAGATGACATACAGGACTAGGTGGCCAATGGTCTGACAATCTGCTTCTCAATACTCAGTAGAAGCCAAATATAAAGAAGTGATACCCTTTCTTAGCCAGTCTATCCATGCAACTGATAGTATAACCTTATTATTACTTCTTTTTTTAATAGCAGTCCTTTTATTGTTAATAGATGTGGTTTATAAAAATCTTATCCACCACAGATACAGATTTATAAATTACTCTAAATTACAGTGCTGTAATGGGACAGTGTAGACATGAAACTCAAGTAGTGTAGGATTTTCCAGAGGCATGCTGCCTAGAGCCAAAATTTAATTTCAGCTCTGAAGCAGATTCCCTTTGCACCTTTAGGTTACTCACTCCATTTCCTCCTTTCTAAACCCTCTCTAAACCTGCCTCCCAGGACAGTGCTGGAAGTTTACTCAGTGAATGTGAATCATCTTAGCACTGCCTCCTGAAATCCAGACACAATCAATAATGAGCCAAAGCTTTACTCGGGCAAAAGCTGCATTGAGGAAAAGCGCGCCTTCCATGATGCCTGTCAGAAGTGGTCTCACAAAACACCAAAAGCACAGCTGTGCTATTTTTATCTCTGCCAACAAGTGCAGAAGTCTGCCTTTAAGTGTGCAGCCACGAAGGCTGCTTGGCTTTCCTAGAGGCACGCTCTGACCTGGGCATCACAGCTTCTCTGCCGAGCAGCTCGAGCTTGCAGCGCATGCCACAGCATTCAGGTGAGAATCCGTGTGCACCTGCCTTGGCAGCCCCCAGATGCAGAGACATCACTGCCTGTGAGCGTGCATCCTCTGCCAGGAGCCACCTCTCCTCAGAGGAGATGTCTCCCATTTCCTACACCAGCCAAAGGGCAGCTCAGCACCCCTCAAACTCGCCCAGCTGCTTGCATGATTGTTCTCTAGTCATATCCACCCAAAACACGTTAGCATAAATGAGTTCCCTCAACTTTGTTTTGTTCTGAACCTGCTTGTTCTGACCAAAACAAGCCAGGAAACAATTGCAGCTGAGAAAGTGGGTATGAGAGGGCAGAATTTTGCAAGGGATGTGGTAAGTGCTTGTATGCGACCAGCACACCATTAATCAATGCCCAAGGACTTGTTCAAATTATGCAGCTGCCAGATGCACCCTTCCCTGTGTCATTCACAAGACTCCACAACCATGAGAAACCCTGTGTACCAGATTTGATCACCTGTTCAAGTACTTTTGTATGCTGTGATCCCAGTTGGTTTTGGCATCAGTATCAAGAAAATAATTTCAGGCACATGTTCCTGAAGAGACTGGTTTTTTGTGTAACACTAAACAGCTTTACATTATAGAGCAAAAGGAAGGGGGAGCTACTTGAAGTATTCTAACTGCTAAGTGTCATTAACTTTCCATCTGGTCAGCTCCTGGCAATTCCAGAGGTATCACAGCAGGCATGTTCATGTCCCACCTCCCTGTTCGTTTCTCGTGACAGTCATCATCACCCCCTTAACTTTTTGACCGTAAGGATCACTTCAGTATATATCCTCACAGAGTATTTTCAGTCCTTAACTACAGAGCTGTGAGACAGCTTGTGGATGAACGTCCTGTTTTAATGACAAGACAAAATGATGGAGAAGCTGTTATTACTCTCAGAGGCAAGCTGTTCCTCCAAGTTCCAAGACCAGTTTCTGCAAGTAAGTGTCAGGAGAAGAGCTGCCAAAAAAATTAATTAAACCTGCATCAGTCATTTAATACACAGAAAAAAAATTAAACTGCTGTTAATCCTAAGTTCCTCCAGGTCTGACTGTTTCTGTACCAAGTATATTACCAGCTCCACTCAAGAAAGTGAGGACAAAGCCAATGCATGTGCCCAGACACACACACTGCATGACAGCCACCTCACCCAGATCTCTGGACAGGATTAATTTTATCTTTGCTGATTTACCATCCCGGAAAAGAGATTATAGATTTGTAACTGATAATTAAAAAAGCCCCAAACATATATTACCAAAAGACAAAACATGTGATTGGAATTATCTGAAACCTACCACTTATTTAATTTCTTTTCATCAAACAAGAGAGGTGGTCTGCTCAAAAGCAAACTTTGGCTGTTTACTGATATTATGTTACAATCAAGACAAACCAGAGATCTAAATGTTCAAAGAATTAATGCTCTCACCTTATTCTAGATGGTTACATTTAGTTTCAGTGCAACTTCACCAGGTCAAAAAAAGAGCAGATGAATTCAGACATGCAATCTTTCCACTGTACATGTAATTCATCAGCAAACTCGTGCACACTTTCCAGCCATTTACATTCACTGGACTGAGGGGTGACAGGGTAGGAACTTCTGTCCCCTTTTCCCCTGAAGCAACACTGCCTCCAAGCCTCATAACCTAAACCGAATATACTTACAGGACAACTATGAGCAGTTGCATCTAAAATCAATATATTAGTCAACAACTGATTATATTAAAAATGTGACACTAATTTGAGAATATCCTTATAAAAAACCCTAAGAAATCCCATGACTTTTAATGATTCTTTTAAGCTGTAATCAATTTATAGCATAGAAACTGAGTCAGCTGCTATATAATCAAGGCTCCTCCTGAGAAGTACAGCTTTGCAATGACTCAACGTGCATTGCTCTCAACCTGCATGAGCCTGAAACACTGCAATCACCACCAAGAGCAACTCACAGAATCTTCCCACTGAAATCCACAGGAAGGTATTTTCACTTTCCCCTCCCAGTAAGAAATTGCTTCATTAGAAAATGGAGTCTGCCTTCCTTTGCCACAGCTACTGCCTTCCAAACACAATTCCTACCTTTTGATATTGCTAAGTAATTAAGTGCCTCCAGTATAACTGGGACACCTCCATGCCTTTATTCTTGTCCCCAGTTTGCTGTCAGGCTATGGGGGCCTCGCCTGAAGCAGTCTTGACACCTCCTCAGGAAGACTTCCACAGCCCTGAAATGCTGTTCTCATCTTAACATGCTCAATGAGCTTGGCAGAAGAGATCATACTCAGATCCATTTCCAGTTCTCCCTTCCTCCACATTCTGGTGTGTGTTGGCCCTTTGCCCTCAAGTCCAGATCAGGAATGCTGGTAGGAAGGGATGTTACTCATTGCTGCAGAAGACCTCCTCTGTAGGGAAATGCAGAAATCCTCCTGTGCAAAGCTTCCTTTTGCATTTCGAACAGACCTTGGTTTAATGAAAGGCAAATTTTCCTATTCAAATGGGAAACAAGCAGAAAATGCACCACATATGAGTGCATATGTGAGCTTCCATTCCTAGTAAGTAATTATTACCTGCAGTAACAGACAGTGCAGATCCCACTCTCTCCTTTCTTTTTGTGTATGTGTGCTTGTTTTTTTTTCCCTGCTTTCCTTCCCTCCACCTCTTTTTCTTTTTCCTCAATTATAGCATCAAAAGAAAACAAAGATTTTTTGGAGACATAAATGAAGCATTCCTGCTCTGGAATGGCATCAGCATCCGGACACCTGGCAAAACATAGTTCAATTCCTGCTGTATCTATTTCTCAACCCCTCAACAGCAAGCATGAAGAGTCTTGCCTTTCTTCTTATTTACCAGCAAGAATTAAAGTTGAGAGTGTTCAGAAGTCCATTTCAATAGGTTCTGTTCTGGTTACATTACAACAGATTGCTTTGATCTGGGGGGAGGAAGGAGGAGCAGAGCACATCTTAAGTTCACAAAGCTAAAAGCCAAGATGCACAAAACCGAAGCATTCCAAAGTTAAAAATAATCGTCTTTAAACTGCAAGGGCAGAGCTGTAATTTTGAGCAGTACAGCATGACATCATGGTTTATGTGGGGCCAGCTCCATAAATCAAACTGTGCCTAATTAGAGATCATACTGCAAATCTACATTATTTGGACGAATAATTAAAACAGGGCAGTCCATAATACAAGCCAGATATGTTTACTAAAATATATTTTTTTAAAACTTTTATGTTCACTACTGCTCACAAAGCTTTCACATTTAGTAAATTATAGACTCTAAAGCTTTTATTTTAGGCTGACTTCACTTTCAAGGAATTCTTCAATTAACTTTACGTTGCTTCAAGATCTTCATCCAATGAGAAAACAATCTGTGGTTTCTTACTTCTCCAGTGCCAGTGGCTGCCCTCCATGTTTGACTTGCAGACTTACTGTCTTTCTAGAGCCAGGCTCTGTCTAAATTCAGCCTGGTTGTCATAGTATTTTGAGAAGTCCTCTATAAAAGGAGAACAAGCCTTTGTGGTGGGTTAGCTGCTAAGAATAACGAAGGTTGCTCTCACAATCTCAATAGATAAGTGCCAAAATTAAGGAACATTGAGCAATAGACCCAGAGCTGAAAGCCCTGACTACCTCAGTAGCCCTTCTTTCCCATCTACACCACTTTTTCCAATTTCTACTTTTTTGAGTTGTTTTTCTAAAATGTATGCTTTTTCTCAAATCTAAAAGCTATGACATACTCAAACATTTGTAGCATAAAAAAGCCCCCAGTGCTATCAAACATTTCTATCTGTAGATGGTCAGGACACCTCTGGAATTGTTGGAAATGCTGTGGAGACTATCAGTTACTGGGTAGATAATGTCACATCAAAAGCCAAAGAGTTTAATGAAAAGCACGAGCTGGATAAAAGGGATAGAATTCATTCCTAAACTGCACATTTTTCCTCCCAGATCTTGAGAAATTTGTGTGAAACTTTTTAATCTCAGAATTTAAAAAAATCAGGGGAGAGTTGGCAGCTCTCCTTCCTTTTCCCTCCTGATATTTGGCTTGGTAAGTGGACTAACATAGAGATGACTAAAGGTACTCTGAAAACAATGACTGAGAAGCAATATGTTTGACAGTGTCAACAAAAAAGGACTATACAAAAATAGGAGTTATGTCTATCAGTGCAGTATTGTGTTGTGCGAGTAATTTTTTTCTGTAGAACATTAACCAAGCGCACATATGGAGAAAGTATCATTTACTTCTCAACACACAGATTTTTAGATAATAAAATCCAAGGGGTTTTAAAGGAATAAAAACACATTAAAAATTAAATGCACAGCACACTAATATTTAAAAACACATGAGACAAATGAGTCTCCCTCAACCAAGCCACGATTATCAGCATATCCTCAAATAGGAATGTACCTTTCAGACCTCCATTTCAATTCTTTGTTACAATAAATAGGCATCAAACTTGTGGTTTTTTTTTAAATTTAAGACTGTCTTTGTGGCCAGAAATATTATGACTGACCTCTATTAACTGCAAGAATTCAGAGCCATAGCCATTCCAATTCCCTTACATCCTCAGTGTGCAGCAACAGTTTTCTCAGGAAAAAAAAAAAAACAAAACCAACAACCCTGTAACTATTTGGACATACTTCTGAAAGCAACAGTGAAAATTAAGAAATTAAGAAAGCAGCCTTCCCAATGAAGTGTCTATTTTTGAAATGTGTGCTTTTAAAACACAATGCTTATGGAATGAACTACTTCAGTTCTCTTGTGTAAACTTGTACAGATTGTTTGCTATTGATCTTTTGAGTCATATTTTGGCAGCAAACTGGTATCCTTGCACAAAATATAAGTACTGCAGAACAAGTGATGTAATCTACATCTATACTTAATTTTTTTCCTGTTTTTTTTGTTGTTTTTTTTTTAGTTAAATATTTATTTTAAAATAATCTGAACTGCATACGTCATTTCTTCTCCAGATTAGGAGCTTTGTGATAGTGAAGACCTTCAGAGAAGACAGTTTGTCTGTAGGAATGTGGCTCCTTTAAATCACAGGACAGAACTCAGATCAAACAAAGTAGTGTTTCTGTCTGTACTCAAATGTGGGTCTATTAACTGTTTTCTTAACTGAATGATATAAAGTGACTCTATAAAACCAGTGCAAACCCTGATCTCAAGGAATTGAAGCCTAGGGTTTTTTCACAGTGTATTGTTCTTTCCTCCCTGCCCCCAAGCTACTGTCCATTCAGAGAACAACAGACAGAAGAGAAAAAAGAAATGTGCGCTGCAGCAAGGCCATGCACACAGCCCAGGCTTGTGCTGTGTGTGCAGCACACACCAGGCACTGCACGCTGGGATGGCCCAAGCAGGGCACAGGGTCCAGCTCTCTGCTCCTCTGTGCATATGGACACCGCACGGCAGCTGAACACAGGCAGGGTGGGACCATATGGAGGGGGGCAGCTGACAGTGAAACCAATGCAGCACTCCAGACAGGTAATTAAAGCTGTGCTCAGCCTCCAACTCTCAAATGTGGCAATTCTTTAACCAGCAAAACACATTGCCAGGAAGGGACAACAGTGACGGAGAGAAAGTACATAAGCAAGAGTGTGTGCAGGACGTGGAGCACGAGTGCTTTCTCTCAGGTTTCTCCCACTGAGAACCACTACCTAATGGCCTGATTCTCTTCTGATTACTCTAAAAATAAGAACACAGTCAAGGCCAGTATACAGAGAACAAGTACAGGAATCCTACCTTTTAAATCCTAGATCAATGTTTTCTTACCTCTCCGAAGCAGTGATTGATGCCAGCTTTCTCACGCCTTTTCCTCCCTCTCTTACCATCAAGTGTCACTACGTCTCCACCCTACTGTCCTGTCATACTGCTTCTCGCCTCTTCCTCAGTGCCACCTGAGATCCAGCTTCATGGGGAGCCGTAAAGATAAGGACAAGCACCATCCACCCACCTCTGGGCAACTGCAAGCTTTGTCTCTAGAAGCACAGCATCTCAAACTTTTCCTTTGGGAGAATCTCTTATGGCCTTTCAGATAGCATGGCAAAGAAGAAGCATATTTTCAACTTGAGAAAAATTAAAATTAACACAGCTTGCAGTGACTTCATTAGAGGCTGAAGCCCACATAAAATCTGTTTAAATAATAAGCAAGAGATTTTTGCCTTACATTACACAGAGGATCAGACTAGATGACTCCAGAGGATCCTTCTGACTAAGTTATGACAATACATATGCTAGAGAACTTTAAAGATTGGGGTTATTTCCCAGTATGAATTACACTACTTCTTGTGTTAGTTTTGATCTTCTTAAACTAGACAAACCCCAAGGGAATATCATGCACACAGCAGCCCAGAGTCTGCCTTTAGATACTGTCCAAATGACATATGTTCTGACCAAGGGAGATAGCAATACCTCTGTTTTCATTAATTCTCTATTAAGAATCACAGGATTCAAATTCTTGATTTCCAGCATTACCTCATGCTGGGTCTCTCACTGATTAATTAAAACTGTATATATATAGGAAAAAGAACAAAAAAGCAGAACTGCATTAGTTTGAACCAAGAGCGTCCCTGATAAAAGAAACGGGCTGCTGTTCTCAGCTCCTTTCCATAGGTTGATTGTGAATTGTAACCAGACAAGATCTCCTTTTTCAAGCTTCCAGAATCTGGCAAACATGTCTGCTGCACAGGAAGTCATATTTATAGTTGCATTACAACTTTCCACAATAAACCAATTCTCCTATCATCAGAAGTTGTCTCTAGGCTTGCTAAATGAAAGACCTTTTCCCTTGAGACTGCAGCCTCTTAACAGAAAGCTTCCAAATCTACAGTTAGGAATGGCTGGGGAGGGAAGAGCACAGCTCAGTACAGCCCCCACATCATTATTACACAGTAAAGACATACCAGCCTTTTTTCTTACAAAAAAGAAGAAACAACTCTGAAATCCTGATATTGCAATGTGTGTTAATTACTCTGTTGAGTTAGCATTTAGTTTTCAGAATGTGTGTGTGTTTAGCTGACCTACTTTTTACTATCTAGCTTTAAATTCTTCTTGGATATAGACAGACAAAGGACTTCTACTATATACGCCTTATTATATACGTGGGCAGGGCCTTTGAGCATGCAGGTCTTCAACAAGAAATCTGAAGCAATACATTGCTTCATTTAAGGGAAACGTATTTCAAAATTCTACAAATTACTACAGGTGACAGTTAATAACTTGCTTGTACATTTTTACTATCACCCTGCATACAGAAAATTCTTAAGAAAAACCCAAACACCTACTTGAAATTTTCAAATTCTCTTTCAGCAACTGTATCACAGTATTTAAAAAGGCACAGCACTAGCTTTGGCCAAGAATTCCCATCCCCTCCCTTAAATACTGAGAAAGATACATTTTTTAATAGGAATATAGAGAGATTAATACCTTACCCAAGCAGAAATTCTTCAAAACCAAGAAATCAATGCAAAACTCATTCTTACCTAAAATTAGAAGAAAAGAGAGAGGAAAAGGTAAGAAAGATTAAGAATTATCCCTTGGAACATTACATCTTCAAAATAGAAAGAATTCCTGAACAAATCTAAAGTAAACAAGTTACATGAGAACAGGAAATTGCAATTTTTTTTGAAATAGTAATTAACCTTACGAAGGAAACCACTACAAATATAAACAAATAAGTAATAAAGGAAAGCATTTTAGCAGAGGGAAACATCTCTTAAAGTAGTGTGACAAGGGAATATAAAAACACTTTGCCTGAACTGATGGGTCTCTAAAGAAAATTGGAGCAATTCTGTAGTAAGAATTATGCAGACACAAGCTTCAAATAGGTAATTTTCAAGGTTTCAAAGAGGAGGCTGGACCACAGAAATTCAGAAACTTTTAAATACAGGACTCAAATTTAAACTAAATGTAATCTCACACTGTTGTTACACATAAACAGGAGGATTTTGAAGGATATCTACCAGGTTAAATTGCTTTTATAATCATAGTTTTCCATGCCCAATCCTTGTTATTAATAAATAACTACAGCTAAAGTAAGCACAAGCATCATGGGGACTATTTCATTATACTAAATGGCAATCAGAAATGAGAAAAGATAAAAAATCAGAAACTTGAACTTTCATGAGAAGTTGATGTTTTAAAAACTTTGCCTAAGGAACATGCATGCAGAATTGAAAACAGATCTAACATTCAGAATGTAAAATCAATACTTTTAGATAAAAACTAATTCTCAAATCTGAAGTATTTTTTACTTTTATTGCTTGGCTTTCTTAAATAGCTGCAAGTGAGCAGTAGTCCTCTTATATTTATCCCAATGTACAAAAAGAAGTTCATAGTGAGAAAGTTATAAATAAATACCAAAAACAGAAACCTTTTTTATTTCAGATTTTAAGTCAACTATCTGCAAGAAACAGCATTTCAGACTCTCCTTATTTGTTCTTGTTTATTGCACTGGCGCCCTTTGTGGCTTCTTGTAGTTTAGCAACTGGAACATACACAGTAAAGCTAGCAACACAACAGAAGTTTAGCAAAGGCAGACATAATTTGATTTTTAAAAACCACCACAGAAAAGAGCAAGAAGCTCTACAAACAGTGGAACCAACGTGGTTTGGCTTCCCATGAATTTGTGTCTTTTGAGGATTTGAAAAAATGTAAGTAGGTCCACAAGCTCACACCAAGATCTCTCTCTCTTACCTGGGAAGCTACTGGAATGAAATTTGCTAAAACTTATTACCATCAAAATCTGCTTCTCAGCTGGTCCATCCCCAACACAGGGAATGACTGAAAAACAGATAAAAGTCCTTCTTCCCTAGAACAGCACGTCAGTGACAGAAGTACCAGATCCAATACTTTTAAACAGGTTCATTCCATTTTTACTAAGCAGCATTCAACTAAGGAAACAAATTCTCTTCATATCTGAACCAGCTTCTAAAACACTAGAGCAGTGTTAAGTTTTGTGACTTGTTATCTTTTTCAAGCATTTAGGAGACTCACTACAAGAGAAAAGCCTTTATATGATATTAAAACAAATCCCCAGTCAGCACATTCTAATATTTACAAACAAGGGGGAGTTAATAAATTCAGAAATGGAAAATATTTGTTATAGAGATCTAAAAGACAAATACACCGCCTATGCCTCATTACCCACACAAAGTGAGTTTTTTCCTACATCTCCTAAAGAGATTTGGGAAATGGAAATTTCCAGTGCTAGAGAAGTGGCAGAAAATAACACGTACAAATTAAAAATGTCACAGGATTGCACTCAGGAAGCTTAAGAGGTTATCTCTGGAAACACCTTCTCAAATGGAAAAATGGCGGCAGCAGCAATCACGGGCGATGAGGGAAAATCAGGGCTGTCCAAAAACAAGACAAACTCAGCCAAGGCCAGGAGGCGATTCAGAACAGGAATGAGGGAAGGTCTCTGGGGGCACCACGGTGCACTCCTCTCACGCTGCTGAAGCCAAGAGCAGGAGGGCACCGAGCCGCCTCAGGGCTGCCCCGCCGGGCTCCGCCGGGCCCGGGGCGCACGGCAGCGCAGGAGCAGCGCCGAGCTCCTGGGACACGCCGGCTGGCACTGCCCCGCGCCAGCGCAGGGCGGCCCGGGCGCTGCCAGGCCCTCCGCGAGAGCCGGGAGCCAGAAAAGGCTCGGGCACAAGCTCCGCGCTGCGGACCGCTGCACCACAACATGGAGCCCTCCCCTGGACGAGCCGTGCCTGCGTGGCACAGCCCTGAGGCATCGTGCTCACCCCCGAGATCACAGCTCTCTTCAATTCCCCCTGCGCGACTCAAGGGCGGCAGTTTTGTTTTGTTTACTTGGGCTTCTTTTGTGTGTGTTTGTTTTGTTGTGAGTTCGTTTGTGTTTTTAAAATTTATTTTATTTTTCAACCCCGACATTCCCCATGTCCTTTGGGATCTTGTAATATGAGACTTTTGAACTGATAAATGGATACCAGGAACACCCAAAACTGGAAAGCAGCTTGGAAAATGCATTTCTATGCACTCTCCCTGGAATATAAGATACCGACACGCAGTGAAATAGTTCGCTGCAGGCTTCCTATAGTGCTGGTACAACTAATGTACTAGCAAAGGCCACTGCAAGAGAGGCATAAACAGCAAAAATAAAATACTAAATCTTCATTGTTTTGGAGACTTCAAGTGACTTTTTCTGAACATGTAAGACTGATATTGTCCTTTTGCATCACGCTATGCATGGTGATCTTTGGCCACACAGAAGAGAGTAACTACTGAAATACTTGGATGACCCTAGCACTAGCTTTTGAGAAAGGTACTAACTGCACGCAGAAACATGTGCTGGGTGACCTTGGTGTCATCAGACAAGGTCTCTGAAGCCTGACAACACACCACAAATGCCAAACTAAGAGCATGTTTAAAAGGCACAGCACTCCTTAGGTAAACCTAGATTTAAGTAGCCCAATAAAAAAGACTGAGCTACAGCTATAGTCATTTAACCCACTTAGTTATTTTGGCCTGGTACATTTGTTATCTGGCTACCTGAACTGGGACACTGCTGCCAACATCTGTTTCCTGCCTCTCAGGTCCTTCCTCAATCAGAGCTTCCTCTGGATTTGTGGGCTTGCCTGAGCCGAGGAGCCAGCTGATCAACTGGAGGGTGGTCATGTCCTGCCTCATAAACCTGCACAAATGAAGGTGCAAGTTTTACAGAACAGATACTTTTTACACTTCTGCTTCATTCAGTGCCTTTCAATTAAAAAAAGAAAAATTTAAACCCCCTTTTTGATTAATTTTCCAGTTGCTAGCATGAAAGACAAGGGGTTTGGACAAAAAGCAAAAAATCAGTTCCACAGCCAAGGCACTGGCTATTTCACCAGAAGAAAACAAAAGCCAGAAATACCATTTCACTGCTTAAACTGAAAGACAGATTCTAGAAACACAGCTTACATAAAGGCACGTGTCAAACTATATGCTTATTTTTTTGCCTAAACACTGACTCACTGAATAAAATCTATGTTACTATTTTATGTAAACAGTTCCTTTAAAAGCAGGAAAATTAAATACAGACAACATTAAGCTGAACATGAACTTTTGCCATCCCCATTTAGGCATTTGGGTAATTATAGTAATTAACTCCATTAGCATATGCTGCAACGTAGGTAAAAAGCATTCACATTGCATTGGAGAACTTTTAGATATTTTAATGATATGTTTACAATAAGAATTTACTCATCTGGTGCATCCTTTGAGATTAACAGATCATAGGATGTTTGTTTTGAGATATGTTGCAAAATGTAATCAAAGCGCACATAAAGTTTTATCTCAAGCATCAGTATAGCCTTTATTAGAAGTACCTGAGCCTTTTATAACTAAGCTGGGTTGTTTTGGTTTTTTTTCTAGCTAATTATTCACTTTAACCATTCTTTTCTCTTACGGCAATATTGTTTCCAAGAAATGTCACTTTTTAACTTATCAAGGTTGTTTACATTCTACACAAATATTGTGATCTCAAGCTTTCCTTTTTGAAAATTTCAAAAAGTAAAGGGGATGATGCTGTGCTTGTAAAAATATTCTTTAGTAACACAATTGAGTCTCAAGGCATTTTAGGTTTCCCACAAGACATTTTTCTGTCTATCATTCTAGGACTTTTTCCCATACATTGTGTTCCTGATATAGGCTTTGGCAGGTTGCAAGATACAAGCTGGCTGGCAAATGATAGCCTGCTTTCAGCATATTCTTGTGCAGTTAAACATTAAGCTCTTTTTGCACAAGATAATTCAGACAGCAGCTCACATGAAGAAAAGGCCACAGTTTCAGCTGAGGAAAGCTAAAGTCCCAAAGGATGCCAAAGACTGTGACAGTTCTACAGAGAAAACGAAGGAATCTTGAAAAACTAATCAGCATGACTTGAAAATTCCACACTGACTT
Source organism: Lonchura striata (assembly GCF_050655825.1). NCBI lineage: Eukaryota > Metazoa > Chordata > Aves > Passeriformes > Estrildidae > Lonchura > Lonchura striata. The sequence goes on from NC_140703.1 coordinate 1,344,717, forward strand.
AATTCTGGTCTTTTAAAAGAGACTTGAGAACATGTGACACACGTACACAAACAGCAGAACACATTGTCTGCATGTACATTGAGCCAGCCCTCACTAAGGGAATGCCCAAGGCTTCAAATCTATCAGCGAACACGCTCGTGTTTTCGTATCAGTAAGATGAATTTCCCAAATGCTTCATTAAGGAATCAACAGGTGAACCAAACTTGATGGGAACTCTTGCACCCGCAGCCCAAGGAAGTTTCAAAAGCCAGAGGGAGCAGCACAAACTTGCTGTTTGTATTTTGTAAGCTTTTATCTGTACAAATGCACAAGAGGGAACAGGAGACAGACAGCAACTGACTCACGGTCCTATTGCAAAGCTCCCTATGTCAAAACACTGTCGCTGTTAAACCCATGAATGTGAGAAAGACTTCAGCTGGTAAAAATCAGAATTCATGTAAGGACAGAGAAAGTTTCTAAAGCTGTCTGGATCACAGATATCTAATGGCACTTTTCATTTAGCCTTATGGTCAGCTATCTGCAAAAAGTGTATTGAATGTTTCATAAACAGTTTAAAACAAAAGTGCTTCTAATCAGATCTGGCAGGAAAGGGAGAAATGCATACATAGAATGAGGTAAGTGTGATCTTGCCCAGCTGAAGAACAGGGAATGGCAGAGCTTCAGGCCATGACTCACACAGACACTAAACAGTAGAGAGCTACAGATAATTCTCAGGTAAACTTTGCATGAGCCACTACGTCATCCTTCTCTGCCCTTCCTGCATTAATCATGCCATTAGTAACCTGACGCAGCCCAAGAAGAATGTCTGATTTACAGCGAGCAGAGCAATGCTAACAGAACAAACCCCTTGGCAGGTCAAAAAACGGAAAGACCAAGCTAAATTTCACTTGAGTTTGAGCCACACCCTAAAAGACTATTGAAACTAGGAAAAGGGAAAAACAAAAAAGGTATCTTCCCACCATGAGATTACATACTTCATTAAAAGTTCCTGACGAACCAGTTAAGAGTACAAATAAGAAGGATTTGCAAGAGTGCACGGATAAAAATCCAGTCCAAACATGTACCTAAACAAAGCAAAGGGGGCGGGGGGAAACCCCCAAGCTTTCTTTTGAAGTTTTCACCACAGTTACGTAATTTCCATGTTAGTCTAGATGTTTTTAAACATCTTTTATAATGTACAGTTGAGAATTAATTGTACAATGAGTACAAAGTGTACTGTTAGGCAAGATTCATGTCTCAGCCAGGTATCTTGGTTGCTCCACAAAATATAAAAAGGATAAGGGGAATCACTGAGGCAAGCAAAAAATGGAAAATTTCAGAATTTCTTTTAAAAATTATTGCTCAGTCTGAATTTATAGCAGTCATTTTGATAAATGTGGCTATCATCTACATTATTGTATATGGCTATTTCACCTTAAATATCTTGTAAAATGGTCTCTTGAAGGAAGGACCTTTCACTCTGAAGCAAATAAAACACCTGTAGATTTCCTTAAAAGCAGAATGGAATTATCCTTAGTTTCTTGAAACAAACAAAATTGTCACCCAAACCAAGGTGTGCAGGTAGTAGCAGCCACTGTGTTAAAACTCAAGTCCACAAAAGCCATTTAACCGTACCAATTTCCAGAAGAGCACCACAGAAAATGTGTGCTTAACTCTGAGTGTAAGGCACACCCACTTCTCAGGACGGTATTTTGTTCAGTTTCTCATGGCTTCATCTAAGTCTTCCTAAGCAGACTGTCTATTTTCTCGATGCTTCCTTCCCATTGAACGCTCCTTTTTCCCTCACTTTCCTCTCATTTCATCTTAGCAACAATTCTGTGAACTGCCAGATTAATTTCTTACCTTTGTGACTTTGAACCACAGGGCTGCAGGTCTACTTTCCATCTTAAAGCAAAGCTCTAGGAATTGAAATCTCCTTTGTCTTTGACCCTCTACAAGAGTGAGCTGAAATAGCTGAAATGTGCCACCTCAGTTAAAACCAGCTAACCATTTTGTTCCAGCTAACTCAGTTAAAACCTGCTAACCATTTGTAACTCATTATTAGTGGCTTCCTTTTTGCAATATTAAAAGTAGTGTACAAAATATGAGCGACTGTACAGCTAAAATTGTAGTACAATAACCACAATATTAGTGGAATGCAAAATAACAAAGAAAATGCACTTGATCTTCTCAAACCAGTTTGGAAAGCTTCTCCATCATACCATGACACTAGCCCTAAATCTCTCAATGAAAATTTGAAAAGAGATGTTTTGAAGGCACGTCCCTTTCCTGGCTTCTTACTTTAAAGCTAACAGTAACTTGAGAGAAGCAAAAAATTCTTTTGTCCCTGGTAGTTGTTCAATGCTGGAAAACAGAGATAACCCCAAATCTTAAATAGGCAGTAATTGGCCTTACAACTATTCCCTTTGTCATCACGCTTTCTGAAGGTCAGGTAATGACTATGTGGACACAGTGAAACAACTCTCAGAAGAGTGTCTACATTGATAAAGAGTCTTCCAGAAAAGAGTAGGTGTTTGTGTTTCATTCAGCAAAAGTGCTAAGGACAGTTTCACAACTTAGGTTTATTTTGGGAGGAGTGGGGATATCTGGCTTGTCTTTTTTAATTTAAGACTTGAAATCAAAGAAAATATTTAGAGATACAATGCCAACAGCTTAATGAATATTGTGTAGTGTATATAAGCACCGTGGGGAAAAACTACACTCGGATAAACTAGAGATTCCATCTTCCCCTGCCCTGAGGAATATAAACCAGGCTCACAGTTTACACCTAATTCAATAGTGGCTTTCAAAACAAACATATTTCAGACATATCCAGCAAATACTCCTCTTCCCACTCTGCATCCAAAACTTTCCCTCGGAAACAAAAGGCCTCTTCCTTGACAAAGACTTCACGGGTATCTTCCAACGCTGCCAACAGCTTGCATTACATAGTGCACCTAATAATTTTAAACTGACCTTTGTCCCCTCTGAGAAAGCCGTCTGCTCCAAACGGCCACACGCACCCAGCAGAAAGCCAACGCTCACAGAGACTCTTTCCAACGCGTTGGCTGTCCGCGCCACGGGGAGAGCCTGTGCGTGCCTCCACGCACACGCAGAAGGCTGAGAAGGGCTCTCTGCAGGCCGAGTGCCCCACGGCACACGGCCGGGTCCTCAGAGGCTTCTCCTGCACCTTCCTCTGTGGCACTGCTGCCTCTGCCAGCGCAGGCCACAGGCTGGCGAGCGGGAGGAAAACGCACAGCCCACTCAGGCTGCGCACCCACCGCAGCGAGACTGGAACTGCGCTTTGCCAAAGGCAACGTGCCGTGGAGCTTGCATGGCTATTGCACGCCCCGTGCAAACACACACCGTTTGCTGGTGGTGGGAAATGAATTTTACGCCTTCTGCCAACTTAAAAATCTATCCCTAGTGAAGAAAAACGAAACCAAAGAAACGAAGCAGACAATGGCGACGGAGACTCCAGGGGAATGTAATGACTGCAACAAAAGGCAACAGCAGTCGTGTGACAAGGGTTTATTAACGGGTCAAAAAACAAGCTCAAGTGACTCAGACACAGAATCAAATCCCAGCAGGATTTCCTTAAATCTCCTTCAGACACTGCAAGCCTTCATGCAGTTTGTATTCAAGCTCTCTTGAGATCGGTAAATGGAAGGCTCTATCTGGTCTTTCAGCTCTTGATCAGAAGGATGCCTTACCAAAACAGGGCAGCATCACTGCCCCCTTTAGCAGAGCAGAAACAGGCTCAGAAGAGTGCAATGGCACCCTCTGAAAGCAGGGCAGAGTCAAAGCAGAGCACACACAACTGCCACAGGTGCAATGCAAATGGTTTTCTTGGAGCGATCGTAAGAATTCCGTCAGGAAGTGCTCAAGAGGGTTTGTGCAACGACTACTGGAAAAGCACATAAATGGGATATAAGCGTGGAGAGAGGCGACAGCACTGGAGAGATTTAGGTATTTTATCTCATTCGTTAAAGAAGGCATGCCTAACCACCCTAAACTACAGCCTTGCTCTTTGGAAACACTACCTACCCTTGCCACTATCGGGACCTTCACGCACCCTATGAATACTTTAATATTTCCTTTTGGTTATTAATTCATATGTCGGTGTCATTCCAAGTACGCAAGAGAGAGCAGGGTGATGTGATTTTGATAATTTCTACGTTTCACAGGTAGCTACTCACAAAATTGACACCTTTAACACATCTATGCTAGGCCTTATCTTGATTATCCAATTTAAAAAGCTCAAAAAGGTGAGGACGAAGGTTAAAACATTAATTTAACAAAAAATCTCAATTGCTTGGATTTTTAAAAAACCCCACCAAATCAATTCAGAATTCCTACCCTTTTCACCAACAAATCTGCAGATTTTAATCAAAGCTTTCTAAGCTGTAAGCCAATATATTCCTTGATGCTCTGTGTGTACCAGGGAAGAGTCTTTTATGAGGACAATCACAACAGCCTGGTTTTAGTTTCTTTCAGAATACCAAGACAAGTGCCAAATTCTTCTATACATCTGATGAGGAGGTAAATGCTTCAGATGCATGTCTAAAGATGCAGGAGAAAGATTAGAATACACTGAGATCAAAAAGGGAGAGTCACAGAACTGGCTTGAATTATGGACTGAACAGAAACAAAATCCACTTTCATTGGTCAAAACCAACCTGATACACTTTGAAGAAAACTACAAAAAAACCCTTAAATAACATATTTTTACATCAACGTTACAAGAAAACACATTATTTAAGTTGTTTGTGGTAGATCTCCTTGAAAAGCCAAGGAGACAGACTGATGGACTGACATAATTTCTCATACCTTGCATTGCTACATAATTTTGTAAGGTGAATATTAACAATGCATCTCACAGAAGATTTTTGGTTTAACCAACAATTAGTAAAACAGGATCATAGTTTTATCTCCCTCCTATGTCTGAATCAGTAACTGTTTGGTAATTACAAAAACTTTCTCCCTTTTGACTTTGAGAATTAATTCCCTGCTTCACTGTCAAAAATTCAGAATTTAAATAAGAAAGCCACTACAGAGCCAAAATTTTGTGCCTCTTTCATTTAAAAGCAAAGATAAATAAAATGTAAGTGACAACGCAGGTCATCTGTAATTTTAAAAACTCAAACATGTTTCTTTTGTTAAAAGGTGTTATTGCAGCCTTTCTGGTATTTGTTGTCTTATTAAAATAGCCAATAAAAAGTGATCAAAAGGCATATTACCTGAAAAAGTTTGAGGCAGACAATCATGGGATTACTTGAGATTACCTGACACTGACATGGAGACAATCCATCACATCCAGAAAGCAGTGGGAAATCAATATAGCCTAGCAGAACTCTGGAAACCTGAGTGTTGAGGAAAGAGCACACTTTGCAGAGCACATGAGCTAACCCAGACTAACTGGTGCCTTCTCCCTCTGCTCTGTCATTACCCATCAGTAATAGATGCTTTAATACTAGAGATGTATTATGCGGTTTTTCACTCTTGGCAGTAACTTCCAGGAACAGCAGACTAATCTGAGCTATAATTCAGTTTGAAACAACTGTGCGTGTATACCAAATGAGTTGATACCAGCAAATAACAAAAAATATACAGGTCTTCCTGTAACTAAACAATCCCATTTCCCTTCCCTTTCTGTTCTGTTACATCCTTGGATCATCTTCTAAAAACACAGATCATATTTGTTTTTCTCCTCAGCACGCAGCAGGGCTGAGTTGGGCTGCACTCAGGTCTCCCATCCCTAGCCTGCCTGTATCTCCTCATGCACCTCGCCTGAGGTCCTAGGTCACATTTCCATAAAAAAGCCCAACCTCTGCTATTTGCCATTCAGCATCCCCATCACCCCTGGCCATGAGCTGCACTTTTCAAAGGGCCCTTCAAGGTCAGTGACCCAGCTTCCCAAACAGGCGAATTTCCAAGGACGAAATTACTATACCTGAGTTCCAGCAGCTACAATTTGTTCACTCCCTACCAACATAATTTACCAACATAGATTAATATTCTTTTTTAACTATAGAAGAATATGGAAAAAAAGTACAGAAGAATCAAGTTAAGTTCATTGTTAAATGAAACAAAGAGCAGAGGCTAAATAGCAGTACTTTATTTTAACATTTCTACAGGCATCTGCTAGACTTCAGTTAATCATACTCTTCATGTGCAACACTTTAAATGGTAGAATCTTTACTGGATCAAGTCTAACTCTTAATAAATCATTTCATAAAAATTTATCCAGCTAATGCTGAAATAAGAACCTCACAATCTAAAGAAAAAATCTCTCAAGCAATATTTAGTTATGCTCATTAAAAAAATAATAATTTACATTTGATTTTTACTGCAGATTCATAGTATAAGAGGCACAATTCTGGAGACAACTAAGAAGAAATTTAGGGGAAATATCCCTAACTATCAGCGGAAGAGCTCTGAACTGGTAGGAATTTTTTTTTTTTTTTTGCATGTTTTTACATGGGTACTTCTGGAAAATATAAATAAAAGACAAGCTTTCTTATGTCTGAACTTTTCAGTACAATGAAAATAATAAGAACCTGTATATACAGGACACTTTTTGCAGATAACTTGGTAGATTGACTAGTGAAAAATCTTAAATCTTTCAAAAGCCAATTGTAAGTCAGAGAATGCATTAGGGGAAAAATGAGATTTTGTTCTGCTTACTAAGGAACTCAGTTGATTAAATTAGTGAAAAGCACATTAGATATCAAATCAGTCTTTGAGCATAAAGTAAATGGGAAAATATATGTAGATATATGTATTCCTCCTTTACTACTTTTTCAAGTCAAAGATACCCCTTAAAATAGTAAACAAAACTGCCACAAATTATGTGAAGCCCCCATATGTTTAAATATCATTATATTAAATACATACAGTGGTTACCAGAACTGCTTTTGCCATTTGTACATTAGAGCAACAAGCAATGTTTTTTCTGGACTGAAATGATGTTTTTGTAAACATATCCTGGAATTTCACTGTTTCATTTAAATTATTATGGATCTTATGGTAAGTGGCCCCAGGAGAAAGCACATGTCTGATGTCTTTGCATGAAACACACACCTTCCTGAAACACTTCCTGTCTTGCACCCGTTTTTGGCTATTACCACTGTTGTATGACAAGAATGAGGTCAGCTAGGATTTGCAGCAATACTTTACAGCAGCTGTCCTGCATTTCTTTGAAACTACACAAGCCCTTAACTCCTTACCTGCCTCACCAAAACAGACTCAACATCTTGCAGGAGTTCTGGAAGAATAATGACTTTTCAGCGTGCTGAAGAGTCTCAAAGAGTTTAACAGAGGGAAGTAAAAGACTGAGTTTTTCAGGTGAGCAAAAATGAGCAAGATCATGAAGAAGGATGAGAACTTAAGAAATGCTACCACCTTTGTGGCAACTAGGGATGGGGAGGCAAGACAATATGATATACACAGAATGAAGAGACATACTGTGTTTGAAAAACAGCAGAGAGACACCCAGGTTTAAAACAGGTTTATCAGCATTCTCCCACAGAGAGCCACTTGGCTCCACAAATAAACCAGTCCATTTGCTCAGTAGCACCAATAAAGCTGCACTAAAATTGTATAAGCAGCAAAGAGTACTCTGAATTTGCACAGAACTTAGTTATAGGGTTACACAACAAACTTCCATGCCCCATATGCTCACAAGACTTCCTGATGTTTTAAAACTAGCTGTCTCAGGTCAGGCTGACTGTCAGAAACCTTTTAAATTCCTATAGGAAGCAGCATTCACACAATCACTAGCATGAGCTCAGTGCATGAATGAATCCCTCAGTAGCAAAAATTGATTGGATCTGTACCAATCAGTCTGTACCACTAAACAAGCCAAAATCTGCACCTCTGTTACACTGGTTGTGGGAGGGCAGACAGAGCCACAAAGATACACTATGGTATCTTGCATACAAGCTTTCCTTGTATAAAAGTTAATTATTCTGAAGTTCCACTCCTCCTCCACTCAAGTAAATTTACTTGCTATCAGTTTCCTGAACTGCACTGGCCAGGGCTTCTCTTGGAGCGGCTTTAAAATACAAGCTTACCATGTCACCAAAGCCAATTTTCTCTGCTTTGTTGGTTTTCCACACGTGGTGTAAGAGCTGTGGAGGAGATGAGAACAGCTCTACACCACCCCACAGTCTCTCCAATTCAGGCATCAGAAAAGGCCTTGAGGCAACAGCAACCAGGAGTGCAGAGTACATCTTAAAAGTGCTCAGCTAAAGGACTGGTGAGAGACTGTGATCATGCAGCACAAATATCCTGATAAGAGAGATAGCCACAGCTTCCTTCTTTCCTTTTTCACTGTGTTTACAGGTGTTGCACACATTTATGTACAGTGATCCTAGTTTGCAGCTTCTTCCAAGAATACTGCAATGACTTCATGATTTAAATCATAATTTAGTTACAATATTAAGGTTGGCATAGTTTTAAAAGACCAGCATTCCTCCCTAGGCTCCACACAGCTCCCACTTCGCAGGGTTTTGGCAGCAAGTGACTTAGCTCATCTGTTATCAGACTGTGAAACACTTCAGAATGTACAACGGATCGAAGAAAGCGTTTACAAACTTGACTTGGGGGGAGAGGAAGATTTAGAAGCAGAGCTTTCACAAAAGTGCCTCAGTGTTCCAGAAGTCCCTGAGTGCCCTGGCAGTGTCTGTTCCCAGCTGAGGCAGGCGTGCCCCCCGTGCTGCGCGTGGGACGTGTGCGTGCAGGTCCGGGGCAGCCTGACCTCCTGCCAAAGCAGCTTCCCCAGGAGCTGCCACTCTGCTCCTTCTGCTGTACAGCAGCTCCAGGTCACAGCTGAGGAGAGAGTCAACACCTAAGGATTAGCTCAGCAAACCAAGAGAAACACAAAGAATGGAAAAGCATGCGATTTCCAATCACTTCTCCTGGCCCGTGAATTAAATGAACAAATGCTTAGGGAGCAAGTAACATTCAAATGAATGTTCCTTGTCCTATCACGACAGTTCCTGATGAATTTAGTTATGATAATTTAATTTTATTATATATAACTGAAAGACAAAATAGAGGGAACCAATTAAATTATAACAGACCAGAAATATTTTGGGATTTGAAACAATTGCAAAAGCTCAGATGTTCCACAACAATCCAAATGAGTTTGTCTTGGGTATCTAACAGTCCAAATACAAGCAAATATATTCTTTGGGGACAAATTATCATTGATGATATGGGGAAAAAGTTACAGGCAATCTTACAAGCAGGTTACATGATTAATTTGAGCTTTTGTTTGCTGATGAATCATTGACTTTGTCTTAGTCGGGCTTTAAGTGCCTATAAGTGGCCATTTCATAAGCCTATTGTGAGGCTTATGCACAAGTACCCTAATGTCAAAGGGGAGAGGGCGTGGGAAACCCGTTAGGAAGGCTTTGTGTGAAAACCCAGTCTGAGAGACTCAAGAGAAAATGCAATAAAAGAAACTCTAAGAGCTCCAGCTGCTTTACCTGATACATGCAGGTTGATTAAAACACTCACAGCAGCAAAGCACCACCTATGCTAACAGACCTGTAGATTGAGGCATGTGAGTGTTCACTGCTTCATTCCGTTGACAGGACCAAGAAGGAAGCCTGAATGATTTTGCCAAAACTAACAGGAAAGCAAACCCTGACAGTTTTGGTGCGGATTCTGCTCTGGAAATATAAGAACCAGGAAATATAAATATGGGGGAAAAAATTCACAAAGTCTTATGTGGACTGCAAAATAATTTCCACAGGAATGCAGAGGAAGTCTCATCCCTTGTAATACCTTAAGCTAGATGGAACAAAATAGAGGAAACTAACCCAAGGAAAAAGCTAGTACTGGCAAGTAGACAGGCTATATGGAATACACTTTTTTCTCTTGCATCTCTGACTTCTATTAACATTTTTGTGGCTCTTGAGGTAGCAAGGTAGGAGTTCTGGTTTTTGCTCATTAAACACAAGCCAAAAGCTTCCCACAGTTCCATTTGGTAACTTCAGCTTAACATGCTCAAATATACACAGAATTCTGACAATTATTCAATTTCCCACTCAAACATAAACTCTGCCAAAAAACACCCAAGATTATTTCAATTAATAAACATTTGATTAAAAAACATGTCAAATAAACTTGGTCTTTACATCAATTTAAAAGCCTCTTACCACAGACATTGCCTGAACCATAGTGTGCTGCAGGAAGCACCAGAAGAAAACAATGATTGATAACTGTTCCTCTGACAGCCATCCCTTCTGCGGTTGCACAAAGCTTAGGACCCTGCACTTGGAAGAGTGATTCTCCTGCACTTGGCTTGCACTGTAAAATCATTTAAGGATGTCAACCTCTTGACTCCTGAAGACTAGGATTTGGGACAAATACTGTGCTAAAATTTAGTTCTGAAAACCACATAGAAGAAAGTCCTGTATCCTGTCACGGTGCATAGTTCCAAAGCCCTCTCAAAAAGCCCTCTGATTTAACCTTCTTAGACATCTCTTCACAAGAAACACAAAACTTGAAGATATGTACACTGTTACCCCAACTTAATACAGATGCTGTTCAGTAGCGTATTTATTTTCTTTGTAAAAAAGCAACATTTGAACTTCAGATTTTTCCAAATTCCATCCAACTCCCCTACTAAGTTTTTATATTGTTTGTATTAAAAAGACAGACAAAGCAAAAAATAAAAAATTCAACACAGGGACACAAAAGAAGTGCAAGGTAATTTGTACTACACTGGATTTATAGATCCTGCAACTGTGTTCTCCAAATGGTTACTCTTTCCAAATGTTCACAGTAGTGCAGAAGGCATATCTAGTATGGTCAGCTCTTATCCAAGAGGCTTTTCCAATGTAAGTAACATCTCAAATAGGCCATTCTGATGAGCAATAAAAGAAAAATAAGGCAAATTTCTACCAGACAGATGAAAGGAATACAGCAGAAACGTATGTCAGGTAAAACACTGATTGGAAAACCATCCCCAGTAGCTGTTAGAGCAGCTAAAAGCTGTTTTTTTCTAACCAGGACTGAGGCAAATTTGAGAGGCTATACTGCCCATAAGAGCAAGCCTTCTCCCCCACAACTACCATTCTGAAGCTAATCCTGGACAAATAAATACTAAATTTGCTCAAAACACTTGAGACAAAAGTTCTTAGACAACCCAGTTCAACAGAAAACACATGTATCCAAACACAATGTCCTGTTCCCACATGTATTTTCTCCCACAGAATGGTGACATGAGCTAAAATTTCATTCCCACTGAGAGATCTGTTGAGTACTCATGGAAAGATGAATCACTTTTCTCAGACTTGTGACAGCAGTTAATTCCTAATGTATAAAGTATTGCATGGGCAAAGTTAGCCTATACTCCCTAGTGCAAATAATTAGTGGATTGCTATATTTCACTACCTAGCTTTAAAAGGTACTGGAGAACTATCTAGTCTGGAGTCCCACCTGCGCCATAGGAAAAATGCATCAGGAAAGCCAGAGGCTGATCTAGTTCAGAAACCTTTCTGACAGTGGCCAAAAGCAGAAAGATAGCACTGGGAGTGATCCTAGCATGCTCTCAGCTGTCACTTAAGAATTTCAGCTGCTCTGAACTACCAGAACTAAACTGTTCCTCTGTGAATCTCCTCACTGCTAGCACAGACACCTCTGCCCTCAGCTGTGTCCTGTGGCACTCAGCTCAGGGCTGTACATCAAAACACTCTGTTTTTTGCTAGGGCAAACTGATCCACTGAGTGTCCCCCATCATCATGCTATGAGCAAATGACTATTTCCCTGTACTTCCTGTATACTGCTCAGCATATCTGAGTCCAAATCACATGTCTCTTACACATTTTCTTTCCTATTTGAGCAGTCATGGTCTGCTTGTCCCAGGAGACAAAAGCATAGGTAGTCTGGTGCTACTTTACAATTTATGAAGATAGGGAATCAACTGCATCCTATACCCAAAATATGTTTGTACAAAGGCATAACGATGCCTTCTGGTTTAGCTTATCTGCTGTGCTAAAGCTCTCTGGTTTCTGAGTGCTAGAGACTGCTGGATTGCTAGAGACTTAGTTGAAGTACTCCCAGAACAATTGACAAGGAATCCTCCACAAGCCCTCTTTGCTGAGTATTAGTTGCTAACAACTGCCTCAGGACTTTTTCTTAGAGACAGAAATACCTAATTAAATAGGCTGATAAGCCATCTATTTTGCACTATTTTCCTGCTACAATTCTGACAATTCTCAAGCAAGGAGAACTCTGGTATGTTGCACTGAACAAGAAGCTCATGATTTCTGAGAAGCAACACTCATTCCTTTGAGAAGGAAGAATGCACAACAAGGAAAGAAAGAGGCTTTCATACTTCAGAGTTTAGGAACTTACCCAACCAATCCACTGATCTGCTGCTACACCTAATGGAGAAATCAGGGCTTCTCCCAGGTGGGAATCCACCTTTGGAATTGCGGAAGTGCCCTCTGAACACCAACTCCATCCCTCTTCACTGCCTACAGCCAGATAGGCTAGGTGCATATGCAAAGCTAGTGTGAAAACCTTCCTGCACAAGCATTTACATTAATAGATCTGATTGTGGACACAGAGTCATCCTTTTTTTACAACCTATCACTGTCTCGACCCTTACAATTCTTCCTCACAGTGGAGTGAGTTTGCATATGTGTATGCCTAGACAGTTTTAGAGACAGGTAATTGTACATATGCAAATACACGAGCTTTATTTGTGTCCCACAACAGGCACAGAGTCATGCACAGCCTTCCAGACGCTCGGTCCCGTTCACCCCGCCGCACGGCTTCCCTGAGATGACGATGACACTCCAGCATTGGTGACATGGCCAGTACTGTCTTAGGTGTTTTGTCAGGGCTTCTTTCCCTCCTCCCTCTGTCCCTCCATGCCCCAGGCCGCCCTGCTGTCCCCAGTGCCAGGGTCTGCAGGGGCAGAGGAGCCCTGCGGGCACAGCTGGAGGCAGTGGGACCCGCGGGACCCTCGGAGCAAACCCGCTGCTCCAGCAGCTGGCAGTGCCCAACGCTGCCTGCGCAGCCCCTGCCAGCCTGGGAAGAGCTGACCAGGGTCCCTGCCCAGCCATGCAGCTGCAAACCTGACAAAGCTGTGCCTTACAGGGTCCTACAGGTCCTTTGGCAAGGCAGCCTTAAACCTCCACAGGTTACATCTTGCACAGGTGGCCTGTATAGCTTCATGGGACACTGGTCTTAATATTTTTTCAAAGCTTGCTCACTACTTTTATTGCTATAGTAGTGACTAAGCTTCCAAACTATTTTTACAGGCCCTGAACAATAGTAACCACTTATGATCAAGTTCTGCTTCCTAAACTGAATTATATCTTAAAGGCCCACATCTCTGACAAACTCTGTTGATCACTGAACATAAAGGATATCAGTTGGGATAACACTGGCTTAACAGACATTTGAAGAAAACCACAAGAACAAGAATTTGCTATAAGGCTTCTTCACTGCTCAGATCCCAAAACAATACAGTGCATCACAATACCTCTTTAGCAACAACTTCATTTTGAAAGGCACAATGAAGATGCAGTAAAGATGATCAGGTTTCTGAGTGATCACTCTTGTCAATGTTTTCAGTGGCATTTAGGAACCTTAGCTCGGACCTAGCAGGACATAAAGAAGCTGTATATATCATGTTCAAACAAAACACAACTAAGTCTAGAATGTACATTTGCAAAAGGCTACTTTCATTTTATCCCAAAAAGACTGGATTTTACTTAACTCATAGGAGAGCAACTTATTCCAATTTAATTCTATTTCCAGAAACAAGAAACACTAATATGTACTGTTGAAGCCTTTGTCTGTCACCACATACATTTTAAACAAATCACTAATGTTTAAGAGATGGGTAAGTTTCAGCAGCCCTAATTTGCACAAAGCTGAAACTATGACCTAAACAACCTCACTATGTAAATGCTCTGAGGATAAACCTACATAATTTGTCTTAAGCTCATGCAAAAACAGAAAATAATGATGAACATTATTCCTGACATTATAAAGGCTGGTGTTAAAAGCCATGATCTACACCATATTTATCATACATAGGCATTTCTTTTGCATTTTTTCTTTCAATTCTATCCCTAAAAACCAACCCAGACAGTCCGTTTTACTTCTCAGTTATTATTATATCTTCCCCTCTCTTATTCCAGTAAATTCTATGGTTTGCTGGTTGTTAAGGGTTTGGGTTTTTTGGTTGTTTTTTGCGGTGGTGATGGTGGTTCTTTGGTGGGTTTTTTCTTTGGTTCACCTAGGGTGTGTGGGTATGTGTGTGTTATGGGTTGTTTTTTTTCCCCTAGCTTTCTTCTTTTTTTAAGTCCCTAGGACAAGAAAGTGACCAAAACTTAAATCAAACATCTTACTCTTTCTCCACTTGTTTCTTTAATTAATAGATAGTGTTAACAAGAGACCTTTAAAATGCTAGATTTTGAGACTGTCCAGACTATACTTAAAGGAAAATACATGCACCCAGTTATACGAGCAGTAAGAGTCACAAAATACAGACCCTAACCCTGTAATCCAACCTTGCACCTGCAGCCCCACAGGCTTTATTGGGCCCATCAGCACAAAGAAAGCTTGCAGAATCCCACCATGTGCACTCTGATGTTTACTGCGTATTTGGCATTCTATGATACAGGACAGATTCTCTGGCCTTTCATTTAAAAGCCTTACCTTTATTTTACCTCTGGAAGTTTAACTTAAATTCTGGTGTTAGAGAAGTATTAGGATCTGGGATTGCTCCTCAAATGGAACGGCTTGCACATACAGGAACATCTAGCTATTCAAGGCTGTGTGTCATCTTAATTAAGGTAAATCCACTCTACTGTTAACACTTTCTAAATACTCATTCATTCAAACAGAACTGATTTGAGCAGAGAACTAAGAAAAATTATCCTCTTAGAGAAAGAACATAAATACTATTAATGCACAGGAACATATGATCACAAATACACACACGTCCTGTACATTGAAATGACTTTACAACCACCCAGTAATCAAAAGGGGAAAGGGGTGTCACTTCAGAATTGATCTTTTTTCACTCTAAGCAAGTGTTCACAAACAAACTTACAAGTCAGAAGTTTTTTACAAGTCAGTATCTTTTTCATATATGCATATGTACTCTAGCTATAGGAGAGATGTCTGTACATTCAGATGATGATGTGCACCAGGCAGTGTCAGAAATGGCATTATCCCACTGGTTTAATGCATAACAAATTAGCATTAATTATGTGCAGAAGAGGCACAGTGCTCTCAGGAGTTAAATATTAGCTTCTGATAAAACAATTTTGGTGGAGTCTTGCTAAGCAACAAGCCAAGGATCCGTGCCTGCAGGATATGACTCACTGCATCATTAGGAAGGACTTGCATGTTAAATGCAAACATTTGGAGTCACCTGTTCATGCCCTCCTCAACACACCTAAAAAACTGTAGACTTTTCCTCAGCTGCCAGGAAAACACCAGCAGAAATGTACTATAAGTGCCACCAAAACAAAAAGGAAATCCCAGCAGGGCTCTCCTGGCAGATCACCCCACTTATGGTAACTGCTGCTCAGGGAGCAGTTCCTTCCCCAGAGCTCCCATCATAACTGCAGGGCTGAGCAGAGGCAGCACGAGGGTCCCTGCTGTGCCCCCACGTCCCACCTTGCTCCTGCCCAGTTCCACTCTTTGGACAAGCTTTCTGCACATCTCCAGCACCAGCACACAGTAACAAAGCCACACCAAAATGTAGGATAACACCTGCCAAGCAGTTAAGCTGGGCAATACAAAGATTCTGCTTTCATTTTAAGTACTCTCCCACAAGGATAAACAGGTGTTTGAAGTGGGCTTTCCAGAGAAGCCTTCAGAGGGGTGGGGGTAAGGAAGGAGGCATCCAGACTTTGGTGTTCCTTTCACACCTCTCCGAACATCAGACTCTTGCAAAACACAGATGCTCTCATTCAGATCTGCAAGATCTGTTTCCTGCACTCTCACTAGCCACTGGGCTAGCAGCTGGCCAGAGACACTTTTATTTGAACAAGCAGAAAAACAAAGAGGAACAAACAACAGTAGGTGCTCCAGGCCCCATGCCTTGCCTTTCCCCACGGACGCAGCTACGGTATCATCAAAACCAGGATGAAGTCGAAGCTGCAGCCACAAATCAACATTTCCCTTTTCGTGTGACCCTCCTTCAAAAGTGTGGGGTCCTTATGCAGCAGTGAAAGGAGGATAGGGGTCTTCTCCACCTGCCCTACGTTAAAACACAGGTGATGGCCTAAAGACCAAACTTCCACCATGGGAGAAGAAGAAGAAAGCACAGCCAGTGACAGAGAAGAAGGACATTTACCTGGCTCGCTGACCTCTGCTACTTCTTTTTTACTGGGAGGGGGCATTTCAACCTCACTGCTTACAAGAAACTTCCTATTAGAAAGCTTCCAGAGGTTTCCAGTGCATTTTTATTGCATTTTTCAAAGTTGTGTCATCAGAGCAGGGCATATTCCTACGGGAATACTGCAAGGCATTATAATAAATAATAAGGAGTGTCATGGCTAGTAAAATATGTAATGTGAAAACCTACAGAAATTAATTTCACTGTGTACAATTTCTTTTCAAATTCTGTGCTTGTCACATTTTCCTGGCAGACATATATAGGCACAGTCATAAATTAATATGAACAGTATAGAAAAATATAAGCCATCACTGTAATCTTACTGTCACTTATTTAAGGCATTAATCAATTTTAATGAAAAAAATCTTTAAGAACTAAAAACTAACTACAAAGCTTATCTGAGAATCTATAAGGAAGTTCACATTTCCTGTGCGTTCATTTGTGTGGAAGTGAACATACAGTAGAAAATCTGAAATATCCTGCTGCCATAAGATTAACAGGCAAAACTAGAGGTTAATAAGAACAAAAAGAAAGAATAAAATAAGACAGAAAAATACCCCAAAACAACAAAAAAGCAGAAATACACATTCCTGTCATAAAAAGGGGTTTTAATTTGAAAGACCAACAAGACTTCCACTTCCACCAAAGCCTAGGAATTAATGTTTTCAGAATTTCTTAGGATCACCTTATGACCCCAGGGCACTCTTACCAAAACCAGGCAGTTTGTCCCCAGGCATCACACGAGTCCTGTGGCAGCACATGTGGAGCTGCACGAGCAGGACACAGGGCAGTGCCAGTCAGCACCCCAGCTCAGAGGTGAGCAGGGAACTCCTCCATCCATCCCTTCCCCTCCCCAAAGCCCCAGACCTAAACCCACCCTGTCCAGAGACAACCAGGTGTAATCTGCACAGAGAAGTGAGAGGACTGGAGATCTGAGAGGTAATACCGTCATTAAACTCCTGGGAAAAGATTTTGGATATTTATCCAAATTTTCCTCTTGACTATTGAACATGGAGGATGTGAGCATGGGGAAGGAGTTGAGGAATCTTCCGTGGCCATGCACGTGTTGTTATTTTGCAGCTGCAGCCAGAACAGGAAAATGCCAGAGCCAATTTTTGTGCAGCTAAGGATTATCCCAGTCAGACAAAAAGATGTTAGCCTGCTGTTACATCCTGAGGTACTGTCATGAATGAGAAAAGCAAGCAAGGAGAAAGTAAAATAGCATCGCACTGGTTTTGTATTACAGACTACAAAGAAAACCTTGGTATTGCTCCGAAGTACCGAATCACAGAATGTAATCAAGATCAAAACTTTAGGATATACAAGAAAAATCCAGTCCACAGCTAAAAGAAAATTCTAATATCTACAAAAAATAAAATTAAATTATTTCATTTATGATCAGATAAACCAACAAAATATTATTGTCCAATTTCTAGGCAGCAGTAGAACACAGTCATTGGTGGAGAGCGTATTAAAGATGCTTGGCTTAAACCAACAACTAACAAAAAAACCCCCTAACCCACCAGCTCGGAAACCCTAGGTCTAGATACAAGCCTGAAGTCCTACCTAGCACCCACAGATGCTTTGTGGCAGCATGACAAAACCAGTAAAATGCTTCAAAAGAGAAACCCTATTTTCAATGGCTTCTAAGAGTTAAGAGCTCTCTGCTAACAGAGACCCTATAAAAAATTGGTTGGAATGATAAAAGATGCAGTTCATGAAGCAAACAGACAAAAGAACTAGATAAGAAAGAAAACCCAGGCCTTAAAGGATAAAAATAAATTTATTTTCCTGAATGCTATCTAAAGGTGGGGAATTCCAGCTTAGGGAGAAGTTCACAAACCTTTAAAGCTTAGCTGATATGTGTTGTGTTGTTTTGATGTAAAAGGTGACAGAAAGAGATTTTTTAGACAAATCAAACCAAAACCACGAAGCAAAGCACCAAACCCCAAAACAAACAAACAGCAAACAGAAATAAAACAAAAACAAGCAAGCAAACAAAGATGTACAATTTCTATGACATGAAAGTCATAGCTGGACACTTCACTGAATGTAACAGCCACAAAAGCAGATAAACTTGATTAAAAATATCAATTGACTCATTCTTACACAAAACTCTTTACATGCACTGTTTAAGACAACTGTTTGAAACAGAGCAATCCACAGAGCATATGGGGGGAAAACCCAACAGAGTTGCTTTTAAAAAGTTAATTTATTCATTACTTTCTTGGTAAAATTAGGAGCATCTGTGGATTCCCCACCTCCTCCCTTCTCCAAACAAGACATCTCCTCTCAGAGCAGGCTGCAAATGATCAAATCAATGGAATTATGATCTTGATTGTCTTAACCAGCTCTCCATAGACATGAGTTCACAAGAGAGGCAGCTTCCTCAGACATTAGCAAAGACCTTTGATCTGTCTTTGAAGAAATTTTTCTCAGGATATTTAAAAGTCTGTGGTTTATTTTCATATGTGGAGAAAAGCAACACTGAGGTGAACACTCCCACACAAATGTCTCAACAAATCTACGCTTGTCAAAAATACCCTTGAAAATGAATATACATGTACTTTGAAAGTGTACATTTTTATTCTGTGGTTCTCACTGTAGCCTCTGCTGCTTATTTCATGATTCATGGACGTTGGGCACTCCATACAAACACAAACACCAAGCAGGAAAACAGCTCTGAGTAAACTGGAAATGGAGATGGCTGCAAGGGTTAAGAGGTTTCGGGCTCAGATACCCAGACCAATTAGCGTGGGGAAACCAATTAACTTACACTAGATAACATATTCTAGATAATCCTTGCTTACTAACCATACATTTTCATTGAAAACAAAAACAAGATACTTCAAAATGTTGTGGGCTTTTACTGTGCTTTTGACAAAAGTATCTTTTAAAGGCTACTTATTTTGTAGTTGTGTGAGCACCAAGCACAGATACACACTTGGTACATGAGAATACTATTTAAAATGCCATATGTATGTGTATGAAGGCACACACATGCACACAGAAATGCAAGAATTACCATTGGTTTCTTCCTTTCCTTTTGCTCACAGCTGTTGCAGCTAATAACATCGTAATGTTGTATTTCTTGAGGTAGATTGAAGAATTGTGATTATAGGCTGCTTTTCAAAGTGGCCTTGTACCACATTACCAGCACGTTGAAGGGCACAGAAAATGACTACCACAAGCACTTTGACAGAGAAGATTTAGCTTCCATCAGAAAGGAGGGACCTTATTGCAGTAAACAGCACTGAAGTGATGCGGGTATGTGCAACTGTGTGCGTGTAGGGAAAGTCAACCACTGAAGCCAGAGGTGTAAAAATGGCACTGGGCTGAGTAAACTTCCTTTGCCTTTTATTCTTACAAGCTTCTCTTAGTTATATTCAAGTTTTGCATTGGAATTATTTTGATAAATATTTCTAAAATGAGGAGATCATGTCATGCTGCTAAAAACATGGAAAGAAAAATATTCAATTTATAGTGGTTATATCCTGCTTAGATTATTAAAATAGAGCATGAAATATTCCCATTTTGCCAGTGATAGGATGTTTTGGGAAGTGAGAGAGAATATACAAAAAATGGGATTTTTAGTTTTCTTTAAACCTGCTATCACAAAACTCACCTTGAAATATTTAGAGACTTACCACACAATGATGGTATTTTGGCTGCATCAAGTCTGCTGAGGGTAGCAAAAGAAGTATGGGCAATAACCTAACCTATACTGTCAGGAAGACAAAAATAGTTGCTTTTGTAGGTTCCCATTTACCAAAATTATGTACCCAGTGAAGAAAGGGCCCATCTGCACCTAAGCAAACACATGGAACATTTAGGAGAGACTTGTACAGCAGAAAACTTTCCCTGGTTTCTAAATTCTACCAAAACATGTACTTACATAAAACTAATGTCATTGCTGAGATAATACCTTCACATAGGTTCACACCATGAACCTCTGAATTCATTTACTGACTTTCAGTAGAGAGAGGGAAAGCAAAAGCCAGAAACTTTTGTATAATGCATTATAATATACATGTATATGGGTATTATAATTAATATATAGGTATTATAATATATAGGTATTGACCTGGGAGGCACACAGATCTCATGTGAAAGACGGAGAAATGAGACATGAATGCATGAACTAGATCAGATTGATAACTTGTGAAACATAAAAGCCAGGAAAAACCCTCAATAATTTTGCAAAAAAAACCCACCCTCGACAAACCACCTCAAAACAGAACAAAAAGCCTTCATCATTCAGCAGATGGAAGGCGTGTGACTTTCCACACAGAAAATTCTGGCCTATCCTGAAAGCTAAAACTTAGAAAATTTTGGTTTGGGTTTTTTCCTTGTGTAAAATAACAATCTGCAAGACTGAAACCAAACAGATGGAGAGCCCTTCTCACATCCTAAAATACCTCACTTGAGCTATTGCCTGTGGGATTTACAGCAACATGTCACACATGCAAAAACCCATTTGTTTCACCAGTCTGACTATCCTACCCCTCAGTCTCACGAACGTCTCCATGCCAGATGAACCTGGGAAGGACCAAGCGAAGCTCCCAGAGCTCCTCCCAAGGACAGCCTGGGCTCCTTTACACAGCAAGGAGGCTGCACACCTCGTGCAACACCTCAGGGTCCCAGCCTGAATCAAGGCCAGTTCCAAACAGGGCAGAGGGAGGAAAAGGTACTGACATCTCTGCAAATTTCTGGAAAATTGATGTCTGCAGAGAGGTCAAAGATGGCCACAGCAAGAAAAATTGAAATGATAACTGAAACACTGAGTCATCCAGCTACAAAAAT
Source organism: Lonchura striata (assembly GCF_050655825.1). Lineage (NCBI taxonomy): Eukaryota > Metazoa > Chordata > Aves > Passeriformes > Estrildidae > Lonchura > Lonchura striata. The sequence goes on from NC_140703.1 coordinate 1,365,886, forward strand.
GTCTATAGTCCAGGTAGTTTCCAGATGTTCAGGGAAAATGACAACTTTAGACACACAGTTTCTAAGATAGGAACATTTTTGTTTCATGTAGCACTGTATTATGGTTTTGCTTCGGGGAATGATGTAATTACAGAGTAATTATACATTGAAGCCAAAATTACTGCAGCTGAATAATAAATATTAAACCATGTTTATAATAGTAATAAATACTAAATTCAATAGTAAATTGAATATTAATAAACACTGAACTACAAACATTGTATTAAATAATGTTAACTATTTCTTATGCTCATAAAAAGAAAAAAATCTATACTTCAAAAGTAAATTTATAAAGTTGAAATTGGAGCAGCTGAATTTTATTTCTGTTTACTAATAAAAATCTGTCATACAGATTGTGCAAGATTCATATTTTTTTGTTTAGTAAGGGAAGCAGATTGAATGGCATTGCAGAGCTTACCTCTTCTAAAACTTAGATCTACCTGATGTTATAGCGACATTTCTTCACCAAAAATCTCTCTTGCACTAATCCTTATAAATAATCTACTATTAGTGTCTAATTACAAAATAAGTATGGAACATTTTACTTCAAAAAAAAAGATAAAACAAACCTAAACCCAAGTGAGCATACAGAACAAACACCCAAACCCTATTAATTTCAGAGGCAATTCAGCTAATTGCATAAAATTCCCTTCAACCCTCTATTCCCAGCAGTAGAAAGCTAAAGACAGTCTATGTATTTTACTTTTGATTCCTCCTCAACCTTCTGAACCCATGAAAATATGGGTTCAGAAGGTTGAGGAGGAACCAAATATATTTGGGTTGTGCATCTGCAACTTCAGAGTGCTCCCACTGCAATGAAAGCCTTGGCTTCACACTGTGGCATCCTGGCAGAAGACACCGAGAAGACACCTCAATGAGGACAAATCACCTCAGGCATGTCCATTGTGTCTCAGCTGCTTGCTACAGGAACTGCACACTTGTAATGTGATAAATATACTGTCATCTTCCAAGAGTACCAACAACTTGGCAAAATGTTGGACCACAAACTAGGAGAGCTGAATTCCTGCGGAGGAGAGAAAAGAAGGGTTTAGCAGACATTGTTTCAAATTATTACCAGAGAGAAGGGAAAAAAAAAAAAATCAGTCCATGCCTCAAAGTATTGATTTCTGAGCTGGAAGCTTTGTGGAATCCAGGCCTTCATTTCAAAAGAGATACCCTGTTTTGCCAAAGAAATGTTGTGTGATGCATCAAGGAGCTCAAACTCTTGATTTTCTCATGGATCATCACAAAGAGGTCTATTACCCAACCATCTGAAGAATCCTATTTAAAACAAAATTTGACACCTCTGAACTGGAGTATACATTCCTAACCATATATTCCTAATGTGAAAATTTCAAATTTGTTCAAGGTGAGCATCTTATGCTTTCATGCTGTGCACTGTGAATGTGTGTGCTTTAAGCTGCCAAATATGTGGGCAAACACCACCTAAGACTTAGCAGGAGACAGGCTGAGATCAGTTATTCTACAGAACGGGCTTAACTTCAGCTCAAGGCCACAAAACCAAGATCTAGGCACATGGCACAGGTTCTTTTCTCCTGGCACAAAATCCAGCGGGGAGGGGGAATGTGTGTGTGTTTATCTATATCTATAGATCTGTAGTTTGAGACATTACAAGAATGAAGACCAGATCACAAATTCACATGCCAATAATGAAATGACAGACAAGCAATACAGACAGGTCCTTCAAAAGAACCTGGTCAAAACCTCCCACACAGACTCAGCCTTCTAAAGATTCCTGAAAGCCTGCACATATGCAAAATGGACCTGGGGAGATCTTAGCTACCACACTCACAACATATCCTGCAAAACACAACAGGATTGGAAGGGGGAGGAGGAGGATGCAACAGATGGTGGAAATTTCACAGTACCTTTACTGCAAGCGGAGTACCATGACAACTCTAACATGGTTCAAAAGGCATCTTACTTCTCAGAAGAGGCTCCCTGTAGCCAAGGGATGAGGAATTTGGCTTGTGGTCAGATGAACATAAACCACAACCAGCACAGAAATGACATCCAGTTCTCACACATGCACTTTTCCTCTCTGGAAGTGTTCACATCCTTGGCTGAATCCAGACTTTCTTCCCATCTGAGTTACTGCTGCTCTTGCAGGATCCCCAAGGGCTTCAAAGACCAAACTTTGACAAGATGCTGTGAGTGGGGAAACAGGCTGCTAATTTATTTACTTTCTGCTGCTTGACTTCCTGCAACTCTGCATGCCAACAGATGCATCAGGATACACAGGTAAGCACTCCTGCATCAGTCTTCCCAGAAAAATGGCTTAATCTTGCCATTTTCCTGCCAGGATGGAAACACTTCTCTATCCCAGATTCCCTGAGTGAAGAACCTGTTAAAGGAGTCTCTTTTCACTAAGTGACCATCCTGTGCACCAAAACAGCACAAGGTCTCCAGAGAATGAGAGCACAGGTGAAATGAGGTAGCTGGTCATGGCACAGACCATTCCTCTGAGCAGAACATCCCTCTGGACAGAAGCCACTTCAAACGGTTTTCAGGAAAACACTAACACAGTCTACCCAGAAGGAAGGGCTGTTTTCTTTGGAAGTGGGACAAATCTGCCACAAAGCAATGTATTTCACTTAGGGAAAGAATAAAAGTCCTAAGCACATTCTGTCAGAAGGCACCAGTTCTCAGTGATGCCATCAAATGGCCAGATCCTGGGATTCTAATTATTAAAAAGACTTTTTCATGTTCTACCCCAGTTCAATAGGTGGATTTGCTGGCCTAAAGGTCACACCAGGACTACAGAAGATGAACAAGACAAACCTTCATGGGACCCCTTTTCTTCCTGTCCCAGCCCACACTTATAGTGATGGGCAGAGGATTGCAGACCTCTTTCCAAAAGGCATCATTTGCACTCTCCCCTTACATTGGTATACCAAGCAATCAAATCTCAACTCCTCTTAAAAGTCGGTTTAAATAAATGAACTAAGGAAGAATATGTTAATAAAGCAGGCTACTAATATCAGAGTCCTTGTGCCTCTCATCAGCTACTTTCAAGTACCATTAAAAAAGTGCTTGAAGTATACCTTCAGTATTTCACTTCAACCTCTAAGAATTCACATTAATTGCTTAATTGGAAAAATATTTGCTTTAGCAGATTCAATAGTAGGTGCTGGCATTCAGGAATGTCAGAACAGAATACAAGTAAAGTGTACATAAGTGGTCTCAACAAGAAAAGGAAAAACTCCATCCTGGGATACTGAAAAGATGCCATTCTCCATAGGAGCACAGCCCGTCTGGCAAGTCAGCTGGCCTTCCCAAGGACCAGTGCCTTTGCCAGGGCAATATGGAATGATCTACCTGCTGGCATGGCAAACCTAAAAGGGAGCCACAGCTAACTCTCTGCACCTGTGAAAACTGGGAGCCAAGTGGCCTTGAAGCCAACAACACACATGCACTGCAAGAGTAAATGCAGGGGAAGATATCCTTCTTGGACTGCTTTTCCAGTTTCAGGATTCCCAGGTGCACCCAGTTCCAAAGCTTGAAAAGATATGAGGCTCTTCCTCGTATGCTGATTTCCATTTCCTTCCACAAGAAATGTCATATTGACATTTGTTGTCAGCAAATTTGATAGTAGCTTGCTGTCCAGTTTATACCACTGCTGCAACTTGCATGCATGAAGGGGATTTCTTGGACTATTTATGCCTTTCATAGTGTCCTGTGCTTGTGGTGTCAAAGCCCACAGAAAAGCTCAGAGTACATTCAGGTTACCTGATTGAGCTCACAACTCCTGCATTTGAACTTAAAAGCATAAGCCTTTAACTACACACAAAAGCAAAGTAGGCATCCAGCATCTTACACTCAAAGGAAACCAACAGCCTTCTTCCCAAGTAATAACAATCTGTAAGCAATGGCAAAAGGTGAGTATGCTAACAAACACACCACAGTGAATAAAGAGAATCTGCATTTGACTGAAAAACCAGGATGAACAGCAACTGAAACTAATCATCACCAGCCAACACTGCTGCCAGCCTGCTATGAACAATTCTGGGTTTCCTACATGCACTATAGAAAGCTCCCACCCTAACCTGACATTGTTGATGCTTCACACAACAGTTTCCAGTGCACACTGCCATGCACATCTGACACGCCTTAGTTTTCTGAGACCTAGAGAAACAAGTTTTTCCTATTAATGAGTGCTTGAAATCAGACTAGAAGAGACTTCAACATTATAGAAAATGTCACTTTCCCTTTTGGCAGTGTTTCTGATCAATTCACCCCACTCTCAGACGTCACCCATTATAAACCAAGAGCTACTTCCACCTCCTCTGTTCTTGGCAGAAAAACAACAAAAGGAATCATCCTTAGCACTCAGTGGAAAGTTACTACAGTTAACGAGTGCAGTCACAGAGTTTAAGATTTAGAGTCAGAATCTGGTGGGAGTAGGGGAGGAGGCCCTCAAAGAATTTTATCAGCTACAGCCAAAAAATCATCTTGTGCCTATCACAGACCATAATGATTTTCTGGACTTTTCAGCAATTAGCTTGGCAGTTTAATAAGAAAAGTTGTACCTTATTTGTATTTGGAACATGTTGAATTTCACCTTTGACTCACACGATCAGGCTATTGTTTCCTAGATGGTATCCATGACCACAGTTTTCCAGCAGAGGTGTACTATAATCCATTCATTCCTTAATCTGAGTGGTGATAACCAAAACACAAGTTCCTGAGGCTAATCAATATTTACACAGTGTTAGTAATTTATCTGTAAAGGCATTAGAGTATGTTTCCTTAACAGTAGCACTTCAAAGGGGCCTAGTTAGGATACGTCTCCCTTTCACCAGGTACTAATACCTCTAGGCTGCTGGACTCGAGCACTAAAGAAGTAGCAAGGTTTTATACTGCATGGTTTTAAGAATGGACAAGTCGTAATCTGCAAGGTAGTTTGGTTTTGGTGGTGGTGGTGTTGGGGAGGGAGCATTTACAGTGCTGCTCACTTCTTGCAGTCTGGATGTGTTTGTTGGTCTCTGCATTTTGCCAAACATGGATAATGCAGCCTGAGTGGCTCATAGTAGTGGAGGGCTGCTTTTGTGCTCTCAGAACACAGGCTGGGACACTATTAAAGTGGAATAGAAAGCTCTTCCTAGTGAAAAGCTTCTGCATCTAAATCTGCCTCATCATAATAAGCCTGAAAGGTGAGGTAGGTCTTGTCACAAAATAGGAAATGTGGTTTGCAGTGATGCAAACCCAGCTGGACCCAGCTCTGCTGCTAAAGATGATGCCTTTGAAGTATCAAGGAGGGAATTGTTACTATGGCATAAGACCAGTAAACACTCTCTTCACTACAGACACCCAGTAAGGATCACAGCCCAGTCCTGTTGGTTTGCATAGGGTTGTCAGCTTTTGTCAAATGACAAACAGTCTTGTGAGGAAGGGGAATTACCATTCCGGAGGGAATAACACCCACCATCAATTACAGTAACAGTTAGCTAAAACAACTACTTTTCTCCCCAGTTTCCTTCAGCTTCAGAGATATAAAGCATGCATTCCAGAAGCAGCAGCACCGAAAGCCCAACCAGACCAAAGCTGAGGCAGCCAAGGGCAAAAGACCACCACCAAGAAGAGGCTGGTTACAGTGGGAAAGAAAATGCACAAACACGGCAGAAACAGAAGGATGATGTAGCCAGCACCATCCTGAGAAGTCCAAAGGCAGAGAAAAAACAGAAAAGCTCTGCCAAGAAAAGAGAGGATCTCTCTCGTGATGACTTGCTATTCCTTCTCAGTGTCCTCGAGGGTGAATTACAGGTAATGTATTGTCCTACTTTATATTCCAAATTAAAAGACACTCTGCCCTCCACCCCCATTCCCCCCTCCACCATACACATATGCTGTTTTTATGTTAAGAAAACACCTTACACAGTCTGATACAGGACAAATATGAACTGCAGCATACAAAACCACCCCAAAATTACAGCTATTATAGCTATCACACAGGAAACATCCTCTTTATACGACAAGTAACTCTCAAAGCACACGACTCATAAAACTTTCTAGTTGTGTTCCCCCATTCTAAATATCTTGAATACAAAGTATTTGTCATTGTATGGTTGGAGAACATATTACAGACCTTTAAGATATTTTACTTAATTATGTCTTATCCTCCCACTCCTATGAAGCCATGAGCTTTACTCTCTATTAAACAGTATGTGTCACTTCACAAGAAGTAACTCCTAGGAAAATCGAAATAGCCATTTTATTTCCCATAATACAAAGCAAAAGTGTTACATGCCACTTAGTCCACAAATTTTAAGAGAGAGCATTTTTCTACCTAGAAAAGGAACCCATCTGTCAAGTGGTAAATGATGCTTAACCTGGTCAAACATAACTTCGGGAAGTGGGAACCAGATTTCCAGTGAGCAGGGAAAATACTTCTGTGGCAGGATTATTGCACAGAAGCAGTGACTCTAAAACTACTCACAGGCAGAGAAAAAAGCAAACTGGCCAAAGTGGCCTAAATGGGTGTAACACATGGTATCAGAGTTTATTACCTAGACAGTACCTGGGTGGTTCTATTCTTAACGTGTTGTGCATTTTTATATAATAATACAGATGTGCTGAACAGAACACACATGTGATAGGAATAGTTAATAGCTGCACCAATCTTTGAGGGTAGATCCAAAGCAAACTTCTACTCATGGTTTTATTATCCAAACAGAACAATTTCCATGTTTGCAAAACATTTCTCTCCTGCCCACTTGGTCGTTCTTAATTTAGGTTAACATTCAGATGTCACAACTTTTTCTATAATTATTTATATTATACACACACTCTTCATTACATGTGTATAAAAATAAAAAATAAAAATATACATATATACACTCTTCAATTATTAAGGTTTACAGCTGGAATAGGGAAATGAGAAACTGGAAAACAATGAGCCTGACATGAACATTTTAAATCAGATCTGAAATTTAAAAGGAAGCAGCACTAGAATGGAAAAGATAGGAAGTCATCTTTTATCCCTTATTTTCCACCTCCTGTAATGCCAAGTCAAATCGCTGAAGATCAGCTGTCAATTCAATCATAATTAAGTTTCTAATGTAGATGTCATCCTTTTCCAAACTGCAGAATATTCAAAGTGTACAAGGACCATTCTTCTATTTTTTTCTGCTAAGGATTAGAAATAGATTCTTTTATATTTTAACATTTGTTTAAACGGTCATAAATGGGGATACAGAAGTCTTCCAGCCAAAAGGAGTCAGACTAGAAGTGTTACCCTGCCCTGGTGTATCCTTCTCTCTGATTTCCTTCCTTCCTACTTTATCCTTCTAGGATTAGCACGTACTTGTTTTTAACTGAGACGATTGCAGAGCACGGATGTTTGAGACAGTTCATGCAGTTTGTATCACTGCACCGGAGGCAGGGGGAAACCTTCTTCACCAGAGGATATGGAGAGGGGGAAAAAACCCAAGAGGCACACAGCTGTAGTGGGTTTAAACTGCAGGAGTCATCTACACCCAAGACATACAGAATGTACAACACTTTCAGCTTTCAAGAAACATCCCACCATCCTGCACCAACAAGACAATTTCTAATACCACAAGCCAAACGTTGCCCGAAACTTTGTCTTGTGAATGCTAAACATTCGTCCAGAAACAGCAAAATGATCTAATCATTAAAGAAGTACTTAAGCTTTGATAAAGGGTCTGCAGATCCTGGAGTTTATGTTGAATTAATAAAATACAAAGACCAATACTTCCCTCATGCTTTTTGACTGTCTTCACATTACTGACTGTTTTGGAGCACTTTACATACACAGTGTTATTTCAGAAGTTTTTCAGTTTTCTTAATCAAAATCAGAAAGCTAACCTGTAAATACATATATACAGTTAACAAGATAATGCCTTAATTTTTGTTTCTGCAGGCTCAAGATGAAGTTATAGGAGTACTTAAGGCTGAAAAAATTGACTTAGCTTTGCTTGAAGCACAGTACGGCTTCGTTACTCCCAAGAAGGTGTTAGAGGCACTCCAGCGAGATGCTATTCAAACAAAGGCTGAGCCATGGCAAGAAGATGTCTATGAAAAGCCTATGGGAGAGGTAAGAATGAGCAACTGACACAACCATAGTTCCCACCAATTCAACAGTGAATCTCAGCCACTGCTGGGGAAGGAGGCAAAGGAGCTCTAAACCTGGAACGGAACATGAGTGTGAGAGCAGGACAAAGCCCAGGGTCCAGCTGGGACCTGGATCTAATGATCCTCACTTACACTGCAGACTGGGGCTTACACACCAACAGACAGGACTTTGTCTAACTCAAACCATCCTCTTGTTCTTTCCTTTTCCCTTTCTGTTACCCACATTCCAAGCCCACACAAGAGAAGCCTTGACACTGGTCCATGGAGGCCCATCTTACCAGTCATTGCAGTAGCAGTGACACAGCTGGGCACCTCTGCATGTCCCTGCTCCCATCAGCTCGGGAGCAGTCATGGGGGTACCTGCTTGGTCTGAAGAGTTCCTATAATGAGCTGGCATTAGAAACTTCATCCAGGCAGAAATCTAATATTCTCATGTTATACCTAAGTAACCTTTAGTTTAATTACACTGCAGCAGCAGCTGCCATACTTTCTGAACAATGTTACCTGATTAATTTCTGCCCTGCAATGCAAATCACTGGATATTAAAACACCTTCACATCAGATTGTGGTTTTTTAATCCCAGGTAGTTGCCTCCAATTTAACATACTGCTCAGTATAGATAAACATCACAAAATGAAAGTAGAAATTATTAATAAAATTCTTCTATCAAGTGTTTTCCAAGTTCTTTCAACAGAAATGTACCTAAGGATACAGAGATCATTCCAGACAAAATTATCTCAGGCAAAAGGTCAGCTCTCATTTCAGAAGCTCAAAGGTTAAAATCTCTGGATATAACCCGAAACAGATAAAGTTCATCTGCAAAGCTTAATTTACTTTAGAACATTGTGGTATTATGTCACAGAAACTTTGAGCACAAATGGAAATGATTTGAGGAGAAGTCCAAAACAGTTTGAAAACATAAACTCAGTCTGTTACTCTACATAAGTTTATACACTCTTTCCTTCTTACATTTAATGGCAGAGAAATCATTTCTAGCACCACTGGATTTGGCAATTTCAAGGGACAAAGGTAAATATCCCGACAGCAACTGAAAGGGTAGAAGGACCACTGCCACTTCTTGGTCTTGGAAAACCAAAGAATGCTGTAATAGGCAGGCATTCCACAATTTCAGTTTCAAAATCCCCCTGAATTATGTCAGAATCCATTCTGTTGTTTTTCTGGTTGTTTTTTTTTTTATTATTTATTTATTTTATTTTTAAAACACATATAAATTCCACAGGAGAGGTGGAACCAGCCATCAAGTCCAGGAACAGAGCATTTAAATTCCCCCCTTTGCTACTAGGACAACGTGCTTTTGTATCTGCATGTGCATCTCACCCTGAAGAGTTCTGCCTGGTGGCTCTGAACACAGAGAATCTTCCTAAAACTCAAGTGAAATTACAATTAATTTCAGAAGTCAACTGTAAGATTTCCATTTCTTTACCGTTCTCTCACAATTCTCTTACCTACTCTAAACATAAAGTTTCTTGGCAAATTTGATTAAGAATGTAGTGGGAAAATTTGGTGACTGGACAACTTTACTCAATGGGAACAAGATTCACAGGTGAAGTGATGTAGAAAGCAGGTTTTTTCAATCAAACTTGCTCTACAGCTATTTCTTCCTGCAACATAAAAAATGTCAGATAAGATTACTGTTAGCACTCACATTTGAGGGCCACAAAAGATATTAGACTATGATTTTGGTTTTGTTTCAGACTCAAAGGCCTGAAAAGGTTTTCCATTTCTGCATGGTCTATAAATTTAGAAGTAGTCAGTTTTTGTGAAAAAAAATCTGTCTTCAGATAAATTACCACTTCTCTTAAATAGACAATGAAGAGTATTCAACATTCTAGGAAATGCAGAATAAGAATATAAGAATTATTTTCCCTGATTCCAAAATAAACAATGTTTTTTTAAAGGAATAAAAAAAATCAGAGATGGTAATGTAGGATATGAGAGATAAAGATGAAGTCACTGCAGAATTTGTGGTGTCTTTTTCTCTTCTTTTCATCGCATCAGAAAGCAGATTCTGGTTTCTAATTTTCCCAATTAATACAGGCAAAGATAAAAAAAATCATGTGCCTCACTGTTTGAAATGGAACATACCTCCTACCACTTTGAGAGCTCCTCTAAAAGAAGTAAATGAGAGGAAAGCCTGTATTTTGCATCCATCAAGGATAATTAAAAATTGAATCAATTTTTGGAATGCCATTGTGAATCTCCTTGGGGAAAGATGCACCCTCATCAGTATTTTAACTAAGTCTATCTCACTGTGTGCTCACAACATCTGGTAAGTGTTGGTCAGAACTTTCCAAGGAGCACAGCTGTAGGGCATCAATAAGTCAGTCAAAGGAGGAGACTGACACAACAGAGCTGACAAGGTGGCACTCAGGAGAAGACCACCAACATATCTGCATGGAAATTTGGCTCAACCAGAGTTGAAAAAGCCAAGGGAAGAAGTGCTCCCAAAATCTCTGGTAATCCTAAACTCAGGATTACACATTTATAAACAATGACTGTGAGGATATTATTAACAGGAATAATATTACACTGAACTTAGGATAAAATATGTAACTACTCTGGATTTTCTTCTGGCACACCACCAAACACAAAACAATCCAAAAAGAGAAAGATGAACAGTTCAGTTCTGACGTAATGGGTATGAAATACACCATCCTAGTTTGACTTCAGTCAAGAGTTAGTGGCAAAATGTAGTTAAACTATTATATTCATGTGAATTTTTAGCTTGCTCAACTATTCACAGTTACATGAGGCTATGCCTCTGATTTTCCATTGTATTGTACAGCGTGTTCAAGTATTAATCTAGCAAAAAGCCCATATGGTTAGCAAGAACAAAACAACAAATCACTTAATTAAGATTTTATCACTTTAATTTTCAACAGAAGACATTTATACTGCTGCTTATTAGTCCTCTGTGGTTTTTAGCTAAGAACTGGGCGGGCTGAGTAAACTTGTGTGCATGCAAATAAATGGGTATTTCTGCATGGGCAGACGCAGCATTTGGCCAGAGAATCGGAGGAGCCCGGGGCTGCTGGAGACGCTTCTGGCGAGTCTCACAGCAGCAGGGTTCACATGGCTTCTCTCTCCTGTCTGCTGGACACGTGGGAGTCAGCCACAAGGTCTCGCAGGGAAAATGCAAGAGGTGAACTTGCTGCCAAGGGAGGTGCCCTCACCTTGCAGAGGCCACATCATTTTCTCAACAATCCCCGCGGAGTGCAGCCGCCCGGCCACGGCGCTGCTCGGCGTGGCTGGCCAGGGCGGGCAGGGTGTGCTGCACAGGGACAAGTGTCACAGCCAAATGCCATTGCCACTGACTGCACAGCTCACCTGCAGACCTCAGGTGCTGTGGGACTGCTGTCTCTCCAGCTGCCTCCTTTATGACCCGCCCGTACCAGGAGACAGCCCCAGCGCTTCTTCCCTTCCTCCCAAGCTCACCTTGCTCCCAGCCACAAATGCTCACAGCAGAAATTATTTGACAACATGCTTAAAAGAAACAGAAGTGCATCTTCTAGCCCCAGCAACAGGAGAAAACTGCAACATGCAAACTGTTTTAATACAGCAACTTATACTTTTCTTACTCTTTCATGTGAGCAGGTCTCCCCAAGACACTACTATTCTTTTTCCCACTTAAAATTCTTTGTTCCAAATCCCTGCCTTGAATACACACCTCACCCATCCCAAATACCAGTTTGTAATCCAAACTGTTGTAATCTCAACAGTGACAAATGTGCTACTGTGAGGTGTAAAGTACGGAGAGCTGCAAAACAAAAACCTGGAATTAATAACTTTTATTTTTGCATACATGCTACTTAGATTTCTGCTTGAATTAACCTCTTGTAGCCATTCAACAAATACTCCAGAACATATAAATAATACAGAACATATAAAACCCTCCTGGCAGGTCCCACATCCTTTATACCAAACAGTGCAAGAAGCAGGACTATTTTATACTTGGTTAATGCTGCTTGGCCGATGACTAGCCCTCATCTCAGTCAAGCATTTATACATGTTTGGAACCAGGATCATCTCATTCATGATCAGCCTGTAGCCAGAAATGTCAGTGATTTCTTACGACAGCAATTTACATATCCCCTGAGATCTTTACATATACTTTCAAGTGGTGGTTCAATCCAATGCTCTTACTTTCTTAACCCCACCCATGCAGCTGCCTGACCTCACACTGAGGCTGAGAGCAGGAGGCACTCAGCTGATACTCAGCTCAGATCAATTTAATCAAAACAGAGCCATAGTTGCAAGCAGCACTGCATCAGAACCTAGTCAAAACTCGGGAGCCAGATTGCTTTCTGACAACAGTGTATATTCACCTGACAGCATCATCTTTAAAAAGACAAGGATTAGAAACTTAGGTGATGGCATTTCATGCATCTGTAATTCCTGTTCCAAAAACTCCTCTGAAATCTTGGGTGGTGGGGTGGGGGAAAGGCTGATAAAACATCCTTCTGACAAATTAGATGCTAAACAAAAGATTTAAATTTTTAAAATTTCTACTTCTGGTGAAATAAAGGGAGAGCGTGAAGAAATTAAGGTCAGGTTTTCCTCAACCTGACCTTTTAAGGCAATCCAGTTTTCAACTGCTTTAAAAGATATAGAAAGCACAGCCAAAAGATTCCTGTATAAGGCAACTCTTGCTTACTAAGAGAGATTGCGTATGCAAGGGTTTAGGTAAGAAATGTGTTTCCAGGGGAGGTCCTGCTTCAGGATCATGATTTCAGAAAGCAGTCACCTTGCTAGGGTAAAGCATACAAATGACCAGTGAACAACATTAAAAAACCCTTAATGATCTGCTGTAAGAGCACCACAAAATAGCACCAAAACAAATAAACAGAGGTTTCTTTGTATTTCTTGATCATTCATGAAACAAGCTCAGCTATGTTACAACAGAAAATGACCTAAGTAGAAAGTGCAGGAAGTTTTTAAAAATCGTTCACATGATAGACTAAATCATCTTCAAAGCCTTGTCAATAGCTCCTTTTTCTTCATTCACAGCAGCGTCAACAAAAGGTTAACAATTATTTAGGAGGAACATAAGAGAATACATATAGCTTTAAAAGAAGCTGAGATAAGCAGAGGAAGACTTGAAAACCTAAGCAGAAATTGATTATATCCTCACTCATTCAAGAAAGTCATGTTCAGGCATTCCAGCTCTCCCTGTCATCATTTCTATAGGCCAAACTGTGAATAAACATGAGGAAAAGATAATTAATCATAGTCCCTGGAATTAAATTGTCAAAAACAAGCAGTGGCCCTAAGAATCTGAAACCCCAGTGTTTCTTGTGGCACATAGAATTCCTTGTGGGGGGAACATCAGAGAACCAGAACCAGCTTTGCTTCCCACACTGCCCATCTGTCAAGTTTTTCCTATTAATAGAGTGAAACACTACAATCAGACTGACCTACTCGAATAGACTGTGGTTAGAAGGAGGCGCTGGGCTGTGAGCTCAAAGTTTCTCTTTGCCAAAAAGGACACAAGGATTCCTACGCTGACCTGATGAGGGAGGCACTCTGCAAAGGGGAACAAGCAGGGAACAAAGTGGCTCACAAATACAGACTCTTCCCACATCTTCTGATGGCTCCAGTGATCCTCCCTGAAACTTCAACTAGATCAGTAATGCCCAAGGAGAAAAACCACTCATGGCTACACACTTGCACAACTCAGTCACATCCTGAACTCAAAATTCTAACAGAATCTTCAGAATCACAGTTTTCTCTAAGTTTGTGGAGTTATTTTAAAAGCATAAGTCTACTGAACAGTAATGCCAATACCTCCGTGGTTTAGAAAAAATTAAAGATTATTGCCAAAAGTGAAAATAGATTATTTGTATTCAAATATCACTATATAGTAATATCTAGAAAAATTGCAAAATTTTCACTGAAAGGGTGGTCAAGCATTGGAATGGGCTGCCCAGGGAGGTGGTGGAGTCACCATCCCTGAAAGTGTTCAAGAAATCACTGGGCATGGCACTTAGTGCTGTGGTTATTTGGCATGATGGTGTTGGGTCAAAATTTTGACTTGATGATTTTGGAGGTCTTTTCCAACCTTAATGTTTCTCTGATCACGTGTTAAACAGAAATCCTTGAGGAAGGGAGGGGGAAACTTTATGTTCAAACTGTGCTATAAAGGTGCCACCTGAAAGATAAAGACCTCAACAAAACGTGCAATCTGAGGAACATAACAGGAAATATCACCATTAAAACACAATACTTCCAACTATTAAAAATTCAGCACTTAGTTATTCCAGAAACCCAGAGCCATGCTCAGAGTAAGAACAAGAGACAGGATTGTTTTGCATTCTTGGCACACCATGCATTTAAAGTGAAACCAGAAAACTGCTTTTTGATCTACCTCTACCTCACAAAAGCAATTTAATGCTCTTATTTCCTAGGCAGCTATATGTGAGGCAGCTATTTCTACTCAACCAAAAGTCAGTCATCCACTGTGTGAAGCACTGGACAATGCTTCTTCTGCCAAGACATCTGGTTCTCTACCACAGTGATCAAGGAGAAAAGCACAACCCTGGGAACAGTAACTGTTAATTAGTTTAAAAAAAATGAGGATCACTCATGGCAGGAGAAGGAAAGGAAGATGACTGAGGGTCTTGAAAAACAGTACCTTTGTTTTTCTAATTTTCTGTGATTAGACTGACAGAATTAAACTGATACCCGATGACCTCCCTACTAGGCTTATTATTATTATATTATTATTATTAAGCTGCTCTCAAAATTATTTTAGTAATGAAAGCCCAAGAAAGCAGAAGTTTCAAAATACTTCAGGAGTTTTTTCCTTCTTTTTGCAGCTTGATAAAGTTGTAGAGAAACAGAAAGAAGTTCACAGAAGAATGCTGGAACAACTTGTAATGGTGGAAAAAGCACACAGACAGACACTGCATGAACTAGAGGAAGAAAAGAGGAAGCACAGCAAATATATGGAAAAAAGCGATGAGTTTACAAACCTACTGGAACAAGAATGTGAAAGGTAAGGTTACCTCTTACCATTGTACTAAGAATATGTAGAATTTAACACAGCATCTAAGGATCTCTCTGCTTTATTTTGCATCCCCTTAAAATCAGACATATTTGTGTGATTGTATTTTGAGAGTTCAGCTGGGTAAACATAACTAATGACTTCTAACAAACAATTATGTCTACATCTCCATCAGCCAGCAAGGTAGGTCAAACAGTTCTTCAGCACTGTTGCAGAATGCCAAGGATGTTACACTGCAAGGAATACAGGGAGACATCCAGGTGCAGGACATTATAACAACAGGAAGCAGGTGAACCTTTCAGTGTGCTTTAGAAGCTCAGTACACTCTGCAGTATGGAAGGAACAGGAGACCTCATCAGACATGCAGCCTTCCACAGCACAAGAAAAAGACATGAGGATAAAGTAGGTAGTTGGACAAAACATAGAAATACACAGAGAGGAAGCAAAGGCAGAGGATAATTTCCAGAAAGCTTTGAAGGTAAGAATGACAAAGGTTTCATAACAGAGTTGGCATAAAACCCATGAAACAGCTTTATTTTTTAAGAGTAACCTAAAAGTGCCACAGCTTGTTTTAAGCACAGCGTTACAATTTCAATACCAATCCTCAGAAGAATTAAAAATTTAATGTAATTTACTGTCTTTAAAAGAAGCCACTTTATACGGTGCCTTCTTTGAATCCGCAATAAAACCGAACACATTGTAAGGAAAAAAATATCAAAGAACATTTCCTATTCCCTGTATAGCTAGCCCAGAAGATAGGAGAATATTGTCTCAGTTTCCTTTCGCTGAGGAGCAGATGGAAATGTTTGGGTGTGAGAACGTCCAGCCCATTCTAAACTGCCATTAAGCACAGCTAATTCTTCCTTTGCCTGGCCTGTGTAACACGCGGCCGCACTGCCATCGCAGCTCCACAGGCCGGCCAAGAAAATGCTTTGCTCCTCAGGAAAATGTGCACAGATGCCGCAGGCGTAGGCACACGGAGAAAAGCACGTACTAGGAGCTGCTCTTGGGAATCATCATCAATCAGGAACCAAACCCTGAGATCAAGGGAAGTTTTCATCTCTGCTGTCTTCTCCTCAAAATATGACACATTCATCTCAGAGGCAGAGCTAGACAACCCCACTTGCTAAGACTAGCAAACTGTTACATCAGACAACGTGTTCACACCATGAAAAACTGCACAGAGGGAAAGACTAAGCATTGGAGTCATTAATTTCTTTTCAAACAGGACAGAAATTGCATTAAAATTCTCTTTCCTGCCCATCTCTATATCACTCTATCCCTTCCCCTCTGCCCCACCTCTGTTACCATTCCCAAGAAGACTGTAAAGCATTTACCACTATTGTCTGCTACTTTTAGTCAAGCTGCCTGGAAAATGGTGGGAAGAGAGGGAATGCTGAGATGCTTAAAGAGCCCTGAGAGGATATAATAATAGCTTTCAGATTAAGTCTCTTTTTTTTTTTTTTTTTTTGAGGATGTATTTTATGTGGAAAACCTTAAAGGGATGTGATGTCACTTACTGAGCTGATTCCAAATTGTTTGCCAAGTAATGTCACCATCAAGATCTCCACACAGTTGCCTGCCATACCAGAAAAAAAAAAAAAGAAAAGAAAAACCCAACAACAAAAGAACCCACAAGCAAAAAAACTCACCAACTTAAGACACAGCTTGCCCTACATGAGCCTACCTGACATAGCAAAGTGACCTCTTCTTCCACTTGAAAATGCTTACCCCAATTTACATTTTCTAAAATGCAAACTTTGCATTTGGATTAAGAACAAATAATACTCTATAAAAAGTTTCACACAAAAAGCAATGACATGAATTTTTGCTTACCCCAGTACAAGTAAAAAAAAAAAAAGCAGGAAGGATTCACCAATGAACTTACTTTTCTTTTTTAGCCAGAAGCAATATCCTCTTCTATATGATGGATATACAGCATTCCAAACAGTATTTCAGGTTCAAAGCAAAATCCCTGACTTTCAATTAGCCAAAGACGTGCCTTGCTTTTATCAAAGAGCAAGATACAGTTCATGCTAAAGATATCCTTGGAGGGTATGCAATGTATACAAGCCAAAGAAGGTACACGAATAATATGTGACCATGATCAAAAGGAAAAAAACTTAGATATTATGAGACAGTGATGCCGAGATTCTGAAAACTACTTCTTATGGCAAGATTAAAGAAATCATTAGTTTAGACTCAGATCCAAGTCTTACAAACTGTTCTGGATATATCTTCAAATAAGGCAGAAAGAAAGCACTTCCTCTCTCTTGCCTGTGTGCTCAGAAAAATAGAACTGAAGAATTTTTAAATTAAAATTTCAGTCATGAATTTATCAGATGATCATGTTTTACATAAACTAGAGAACCCTTCATCTCTACGGCCTTTGTATTGCCTTATGTCCTTTATGGATGGCATCTCTCATTGAAAGAGTTAATGCTTGGATTGTGCAAAATATGAGAGTATTTGATGACTCAATAAAAGCTCTTCACTTTAACCATTCAAGAATTGGACTTTACAGTAAGGCAACAAGACTGTCCTCAGCAACAGACATTTACCAGCAAACAAATAAAACTATGCTAGTGTCATTGTAATGATTCATCTTCAGTCACACTTTTAAAGCATGGAGCCACAAGCCTGACAAATTCCTAGCATATGAGGAAAAGTTTTGTGGAGAAAAAGAGGCCAATGGAAAAGTGGATAGGTCTTTCCTGCACTTCAACATCAATGATTCTCTGTGTGTGCGCAGACCAGACAGGAACACCAAGACAACAACATATGCATGGTGGTGTAGCAGACCAAGTCAACTAGAGTCCAGAAGGGCAAAATTGGTTTTGTTGATGGAGCTTAAAGAAACAGCAGCACCAAATTTCAGAGAAATGCAAAAAATAATAAAGCCAAAAGCTGGATACACAGACAACTAGTGCACCTGAAGAATCATCCCATAAAAGCTATTGGCCTTGTTTAGAAGCTCTTACATTTCCTGGGGCTGGAAGGTGGAGAGGAGGATTAGAGACTATGAAGAATACTTACTTCAGATTCTAATTCAGAGTCCATTGTATCTTCCCTGAGGATGTATGCATTTGTCCAAAATCACTTATCCACATTCTATATTTTTGCAGCACAGTTATATAAAAAATGCTGCTGGTTTAGAAAACATTTTACAAGGGTAAAATATGAAACTAAAATGTTTTCCAGATATGCATGTTCAGTTTGAAAACATATGCCATATGTATACAAGTATTTATGCATATACATAGTACTCTCCACCCCACACAAAAAAAAAATAAACAAAAGAGCAAAATAGTAGAATGTTTGGCACTTACACAGTCCTTTTCCACTGCATATCTCAAGAAGCTTTAAATATTATCTAAGGACAGTTATTCCCCATTTTCCATTTACTGAAAGAAAATAAAGGTATGAGGAAAATAAATCAATCACAGTACCTGAGAGTTAAACTGGATGAAAGGGAGAAACGTCCCAATGTACAGGTGTGTTCCACCTTCAAACTTTCTGTATTCTGTACCGACTCTCAACGATACAAAAGGGCAAAGCTTTATTATGAAGATACACCTGTTAAGAGGTCAATGTTATTCAAAAGGACAGGAGAAAAAAAAAGGAGTTCACTAATAGGTAATGTAAATACATTTTTAGAGGTAGTTATAATAAATTTTGCTCACAGAATTCAAATATTAGCACAGAACTCTACAGTTCAGTATAGAAGGAATTAATAAAATCTTAAGGTCAAGGATCATCTACTAATAGGAGGGTTTTTCCCATGAAACCTAATCTGCGAAGTCTCACACCTGTAGTCTTTCTCATCTAACAAAACTGTACAAAACAGTGCTTTTTGCTCCAGCTGCTGCCACCCTCAAGGTCAGTCAGTTAACAGAGCAACCTATCGAGTGGCTTCTGCACCGTGTTCAAGCAAAAGCTTAATAATAGCTCTTTCTTCTGGCAAAGCTCTGAACTTAATCCATCTTCACTTTCCCTGATAATCTGGCTGCCTTGGGCACAAATGAGCTTTCAGCTCTTACCCACACAGTTTCTGTGACTGCAGCCTGGGCTCATTTATCTGAGTGTTCCACAGTACCACTCTGTTCACGGCACTCCATAGGTTTTATTCTTTATGTCTTTTCTTCATCCATTCACTCTCTGTGCTCCTCCTCACAGAAACTCAAAGTCAGGCATCATCTCTATAATGATGATTCAAGTGTACACCAAAAAAACAACAAACCTCACCATATGAGCAACCTGTCATCATTCCCAACTTCATAAGAACAGAAGGGAAATCAGTCTTTTAGCCCTCTGCTTTTGCCTTCATCCTTACAACTCTCTAATACCTCCATTCTTAAAACCGGGGTAGCTGCTGGTCACAGCCTGTTGTACCTAGCACATTTTTACCTGAGCTTTCCTACATTTAAGTCTCACTAATTCTTGTTCGTAGCACCTCCAAGAAAAATAAATATTAAAAAACAAAGGAACAAACAAGCCAAACACACACATCCAAATAAGCCAAACATATCTTTCTGTACTTCCAAATAATTAAAAAAATTTCCAGGCCCCTACTTTAAAAATACTTTTTGATCATTTCCACATTAGCTATTTCAGCCTTCACTGTATCTTCCCTGGAAGCACACTCAGTAGTGAATTAAGACTACAGATTTTCTCTCGTGTACCTTCTTCCATTCTAATGCAATGTTATTACATGGACTAAGCATCACACTAGAACTGTACCAAAATTAAATGAGATTACAAGACTGCTCAGGGTTTGAGTTGGTAAGAAAGTTAATTTCATGAAACCGAGAGCTCTAGGCAAAGTGGTTTGGGTTTATTTTAAAGTGTCAGATGAAAGTAATTGCTACCCACAATAGATCAAGTAAATAGTGCTTGATATTCAGGACAGGATATCAAGGAAAGAAGGAACCATTTTAACTAAAATGTGAAGTGTATTAGTTGCTAGTATAACATTGCTATGCTTTAATTCAAACACATTTACACATTGGATTAGCAATATTTTCCATGTCTAGCTCTGGAAAATTCAATATTCTGGGAGAATTAGTATAATTAATATTTGCTATTTTTCTTAATGAAGCCAATTAAATATTATAAGAAGTAGGATTTTATCTTTGCAGAGAGCTGCAGTAAAAATAAACACTGTCAACTTATTTATTCTACACGTGTTACCAGCGGTTTTTAATTTCATGCACACTGAACTATTGTTGTAGATTGCATTGTACTCAAATGCAATCATTTCCTTTTAGCTTTCTGGCAATGAGTTATATGTATTACATATGCTGGAGACTATGTCTTGCAAGTTGTGAAATGGATGCCAGATCTGTGCACATTTGACCTTTTTCATGGGTATCTTGTGTTCTGTAGGTGAATAAGAAAGACCCACCACAAGCACAACATCAGCATTCCTATTCTACATTACACTCCAATGGGACAGTCCCACTAATAACAGCACTGAGGCACGAAGAGAGGCTCGAGGAAGTGATGTACACAGATGAATGACCTCATGCTCGTATGCGCAAAACTATGTACTGTTGCACTACATAACTTTCAACAGATGTTGTGAAATCAAATCTTTGACACAATTCAAGGATTCAAAGATGCTTACAACAGCCTTTGTGCATGATGAAAGATAAAAATACTTCATCTTAGAGCAAATAAATAGAATTTAGGGTTAAGATGCCAAAACTGTCAAACAAGATCACATTATGTTTTTTCAATGCAAAATTCCAAGAATAAATACAAAGAGGGCTCAATGTTAATGTAACTGAGAAATTCTCTCTAGATTGGTGGTGCAATTCAAAATTATTCCACCTACTATCATTAGCAAGGAGATGTGAGATCAAGATGACAAACGTTTCTCATGCAACTCCACTGATGTTGGTGGAATGACACAGACAAACTCATATTTAGATATTTTTAAAATTCTGAGCACACAACGCGTCTGTTCGCTGTTTCAGGCACACTATACTATTAGCAACCAATACTAGCACTGCACACTTTGGGAGGATGAAGAGGGTACAATGAATAACCTTAGCCAAGGAAAGAGATGCTCATTGCCTTCCCTGCAAAAGGACATAAATTCTGAAAGGGACAGCTGTGGAAAGCCACCCTTTCCCAGCACGGTGGTGGCCCTGGTCAGTACTTTTAACCCTCGTGTCAGAACTCAAGGGGAGGGATGACCTCTCAGCATAGTCACGGCTCTTGTAAATCAACACCTACACGGTGACCCGCGTGGGCGATGAAGCACACGCCACATCTGCTCATGGGCAGGCACTGCCTCAGTCATGGGCACTCGCTCCAGCCAATTCACATTTCCAAATAAGACTGAGGGCACGGCTCCGTGTGCGGCACAGCACAACAAGCCTAATCACAAGCAACAATAGAGACACATGACTGTACCAAGACCTGTGACCAAAAAAAGACAGGGTGCACTTCTGATTCATTGCAGGGTGGGGCTGTGAGAGAAGGATAAACTGGCACAGGATTTTGTAACTGTAACTTTGAAAAGCAAACACACAACAGTGGACAGACAGAAAAATCCCTACATCATTCTCCATGACAGAAAACTTGACACTCTCATAATTTTCCAAGAAAAGCCATTGCTATGGGAAAATATGTTCTCTGGTTTGAATGTGGAGGAGGAGAAATCTCAATGAAGTTAAGATCTTTCTCGTGGCAGAAAAATTTAAGTGACTTACATGTGCTATAATTAGTTTCATATCTTAAAAACAGGCAGGAGAAAATGGCCATGAGAACTCAGAATGCAGGTCACACATCAGTTACCAAGACTTGTGATCTAAACTCAACCAAGTTTCCCATGGCATGCTGTGAGCTTCAATGCATTTATGCCCAGCTAAAAAACCTTTGAGTATTATATACACATATATGAGAGAACCATGCATGGGAGACTGCAACAATTTAAGAAAAATGTTTCGGCCTCAGTCTCTGTGCTGAGACAATAATTTTAAACAGAGAATAAATAAAAATATCAGAAGCACTAAGTCTGTTAAGAACAGAGATTACTTGAAAAAATTGCTAAAAATAAACACCAAAATCTTCTCCCATGGCAATTTTGATTTTTATGTACATACATTAATTTGTTTCTTAAGCCTGAAATGCACATTTTAGAGCATCTCAGAAAAATACCACACATTGGGAGAAGGTATCACAACCTATTTAGAGTCTGAAGATCAAGAGTGTGAACACATTAAAAAACTACATTCAATATTTGCATCTTTCTAATAAGAAGATAGGGAAAAAGCCACAGAAATTATCTAAAAGTTTGCAAAGGACATATTGGACTCTGGTCTTTAAAATCTGTGATTCAAACTTGTGTATGTTTCAGTGTGTGTAAGGATGAGGCACAGGTCAGGTGCAAGGCTCAGAGTAGCAAACAGGAGTAGATAGAAGAAAACCTACTGGACCATGGAGTTTCTCCCTTGCAACAGAGAGTTGTCCTCCAACAGAAGTGGCAACAATTTTACTTCTCATTTCAGATGTCCAAAATACAGAAAAGGCTTCATTTCCCTAGGAATGTTCTATAAAAGTTGCCTTGTCATAAACAAAATTATACTTTCTACTCATTCAATAACTCTTTACAGCTCAGTGCAGTAATTCCTCTACTGAAAGATGCTAGATACTTGGCTAAGACTGAAAAAGAACCCTAAGGCACCCAGTTAGGTAAGAGAGAGATGAGAGCAGATGAAAGCCTAGGAGGAGAGTTAGAGGGGGCTGCAGGAAGGTCTGCTGCTTCAGGATGATTCCAAATGGAGAACTGCCCACTCTCCTTCTGTGGTAGGTCTCAGCTGCACAGCCCTTGGAATAAAACCTCACAGCACTTGTGAGGCACAGCTTGGAGGAACTCCAAAGACTGAACAGGCAGAGAATTAACCAGCTCCTTCATGCTCCCACAGAAAAGTTTATCATGGGAAACACGGCTGGTAAAAGCTGAAGGTTGTACAGACATTCTGACAAGGGAAGGCTCCAGCACCAGACTCTTGAACCATAACCTGATCATCAACTACAGCAACAAGCAGATAAAAAACAAAAACCAAATAGTTATCATGACTACTGACAGATGTTAGGGGAAGTATTCTGCCATAGAAAACTTTTATTCCCCTCCCCAAAATAGGAGATTAAAAGTCCAAAAGGGACAATAACACTGAGATTACTCAGTTAACTGATTTATGTCTGCCAGATTTGGCCTAGCAACAGTTACCTTCTTCCACACTCTGCCTTTGGAGAAGGGAAACTCATGGAATCCAGAAACGTGGTTTTCAAATGTGTACATGAGCTTGATAAGATATACCTTGCACACCTCTGCTCTCATTCTCTGACCAGCACCCACCCAGCATCTTCAGCAGAGACAGCATCCAACTTAAGGCACTGCAAAAGCACATCACTAAAGCTGCTCTTTGCCTTATTTACTTCCTTGCTTACTTTACCTACCTTCCAAGTCACACATTTTGCTTGAAATCACATGAGCTGATTAAAAACCTGCAACTTAAAATAGAGCTCTTCACTTTTAAAAGCAGTCAAGGTCTTTGGCTTTTATATGCTAAAGGCAATTCCTTAGCCTCAGCACTTTGATTCAGAGCATCTTCAAGTCACTGGGGAAAGGCACATGCCCCACAAACGTTATCAGGTACTAACAGGTACTAAACCCTGTTTTTTCTTTAACTACCCTTCCATTTCAGTAAACTGTAATGTTTACCATCTCACTTGCACTTCCTTACACGATGCTTCCTTCCTCCCCATAGTCTGTGAACAAAACCAGAGAACCTTGTGAAAAACGAAATAAAACCTAGCAGAAACTGAGACCATGCACCCTCCTCTCCTTTCACTCTGATTTGTCTGCTAAAAATGTCAGGGTTATCAGGAAATTCTGAGCACTGTAAACCTTATTCTGATGTATAAATTTACTACTATTAAAAAGACTTTTAGGAATGTTCAGATCCTACAATTTGCATTTAAGTCATCAGGAAATTGGGACATCATTTATTAAATGTTTAGACAAGATTTCACATGTTTCTCATTTCAAAATTTCATCTTGCATCCAACTGAGGAACTGAGAAGCAAGACCCACTCCCTGAAATCCTAAAATTCTCCCTTTTTTTCAACAGTCTTGCCAGCTAAACTCTGGATGTCTCTGTTCTGTCAGACAGGAGAATGAGTCAGTCTGTCCCTAACTGGCTTTCTAAAAGGGAAACGGAGAAGTTTGACGACATATTTGGATAAATACACTTACCGGATAAAGTTACTTAACTTTTTATATCTCTAAATTTGCTAGAAACCTCCAAAATCCTTATAGGCTAGATTTAAGTATAGCCAATAAAAACTAGAGGTTATAAATAAACTTAATGAAAACCACTCTATTAAAACTCCAAGGACCTTGTAAACATGCTTATCAAAGCTTATCAAAGATTTACCACTGTAATACAGCACCACACCCATAAATCCATGTTATTAATTGCTAGTCATCCCCACCTCTTATTGAAAAATCAACCCAATATCCAGTTTTCTTATGGTCTGTGAACACAATGTAGCAGCCAACACTAGCTCAGATTCAATTCCTCTGAAAAGACACTGAAAACTGCTGTGATCATCTGTATGTGCTTTAGGTCTTCCTGAGTGCAGCATTTGGCCTAGAAATAAAGGATGATTGAAATACACAGAAGTGAACCTACAGAGGGGTACAAATGCTGAGCTGATTTAGCTTCCCTCAGCTTAAACCCTCAGTTTACCACAGGGTAAGAAGCTTTGTAAAACCACCGTGGAATGCATCATTTCTTGCAATTGCAAATAACCAACAGCATGGTGTCTAACTCAATAGTTTTATCAAAGGAACATCTCTTACAGACTCAAGATCCTGATCTCTGTGAATTCCCATCTTCTTTAGCTCTGTATTAACTTCAGATGCAAAGTAAGAAAAGCAGGCATTCCAATACAAAGAAAGACAAGGAGACATTCCAAAGAAAGCTTTTACTAGTTGCACAACATAAAACATTCTTTTACATGAATCAGCCTGTTTTCCACATATGCTTGTAAGGATTATCAAATTTTAAGATTAGTTTGGTCTAAATTTCTTGTTTGCAACCAATCTTAAAATTCAGCTAATTCCATATAATACGAGATTTCATTGCCAGCATTTCATTAAAGTCTGTAGTTTAATTGTCACATATGCAAATATCTGAGTCTCAAAACACAGAAACTTGACCTTGGGTATTCTGAATGCAAAGACAGGTGGTTTTATGATACACAGCAGGTATCCAGAGACTTTCTTAGAGAAAACAGAGCAGCTGTTCATGATAAAAATAACAACATATGTTGTTATTTTTATCAACATATGAATTCTCAAAGTGCTTGGAGAAAAAAATTAGCTTTTTAGCCACCTGACAAGACTGTCTCCATGGCTACATCTTTGAAATAGTTCTAGTACCAAAGCACAGGTTCTGGCATTACAGTCACATTACATAAAGTAGCTGAGAAAATGATGCAGAAATAAAGAATTCAGTTTCATTAGACTGTGGAAGACATTTGGAATAGGGATACACAACTTCACCTGAGGGAAAAAAAAAAAACCAAAAACAAAACAAAAAAAAACCACAAAAAAAAAAAAAAGAGGCTACTGGTATTTAAGCTTAAAATTGAGATGAAGACTATTTAAACTTAACAGAAAGCTGGCACATGCAAGCACAGTTCAGGATGATGCACCAATTAGAGATGCAATCATTAAAACTCTATTCTTGGAAATAAAGCATTTAAGTAGCTAAAGAGCATTTCAAACAAGCAGAATTAAAAAAACAAAACAAAACAACCAAAAAAAAACCTACAAACCAAACGGTCAAAGAACAAGGGTGCAAGGGCTTCTGTGCAATTTCAAGAATCCAACATGAAAATTAGTCTGTCCAGTTGTAAATGTGGCCATGGACAGAATGTGGTTTTATACTTCTACACTATGTGAGAAAAATATCCAGAGAAATATGATTATACTGATGGATAAGTATTTAAATCAAAATTAGAGAACAGATTATGCCGATGTAGGAGCTGTACAGCTGCAACAAGAAAAGGAAAGCAGAAAAGTGGAGCCTAACAAGAGAAATGTTTTTAACTGTGTAAAAGCATATGCAGACCTTCTGTGAGTTGAAATACATATATAAACAGATAATCATATAAGTGCTAGACTACTGATCATCAATCCAAAATGACGAAGGCTGAAATCGGAATCTGGAGACCTTTCTCCTCTGAACAATGAAGTATAAAATTAATTTGGTTTGTTTGTCACAATCCCTTTTATATTTGCATTGACTGACTAACAGTGTTGGATCCCAATGTTTTGGAAGCCAAGGAGCTTTCCACATTAGACTGTTAATGGAGAAAGTCTGTGAAGCCATCTGAATCCAAAGTAGAAAAAGCTTTAAATCGAATTTGTACAACACAAAGCAACAAGTCTAGTAGCACTTTACCAGGACTAAATGGTATTTAGGTATTCTAAAAGAACTTGCAAGAAAAACTGATGAACTATGAGCTGGTGGGTTCTTAAAGCTAACAGGGAAATGGGCAGCACTAGTTCTTAACAAGAAAAGGAGCTATAGTAAAGAAAAATCTCCAGCCATTGGAGGGGGAAGCAGAGTGATGTCTCAAGTCTGCTCTCCTTCCCCACCTGTCCTCAAGCAAGGTTTTGCTGTTCTCCTGTTAATCCTGGTATCTGAAGTGAAGCAAGACTACCTGGGCTTAGAGCAGTTCATTTACCCCTCTCCCAGTACGGATATGTATCTCTTTAATGTGCATAAAAAAAGCCCTTGAGGGTTTGACTATTTACATACAACTGTTTGAAACTGATATTTACAAAGACCAATTTTAATTGAGTTTCTTAGCGTGTGCACCTGTCCATCATCATCCCATTTTTTTCATCCATAAGCTAACATCAACTAAAATGCCAGAAAGAATCTCCTGAATTACTAAATGTCTACTGGGCTCTTGGAAACAAGAGTGTCCAGGATATTAAGCAAGAGTGCAGTCTGACCCTGGTAAGAGTATGTTGCAGAAAACCTGTGTGTTCCTCCCAACAGTGTGGGAAAACCTGGTAGCTTGCAAATTATTGGACAAGAAAACAATCCAGTCACGAAACAAACTTCCATAACTAATTTAGTTTCACTATACAAAGACACAGCTTTTTTTCCACAAAAAAATAATGCTGTTTTTACAAAGAGCTACCTATCCTTATTGCACCCAAATGTAGAAGCAATATCAAAATCTTGATTTGCCATTGCAAAAGCTGAATATTTGGGTAGCTGTAGAATATCATAACCTTCACTTACTCCTTCTTTTCTTTCTCAAAATCAAAGAATGAGATCATGGGAACTCATGCACAAGTCTCTTGAAAATAACTATAATGAAATATTTAGTCAGAATTTTAAGAAATAAGTACTAGCACGTGGCGTCATAGCTTGAAAAGAGTTCAGGCATGCAGCCTTCATCCTCCTGGAGAGCCGCAGCCAGACTTCGCAACGAAATAAGGCATGCAGCAGCTCATAAAAATAATGGGGAGAGGAATAAAGATGCTGAGCTCAAGGGAACAGTTAGACTTTTAAAAATTAATCCAAATAAAGCAGAGCTCTCCTACCTCCAAGAAGAAAGGGAGAGGTTGTTTTTAAAAGAAAAATACTAAAAATATCTTCAATCACATTTATCTCAGAAAATGCTGGAGAGAACATATCACAAGTCCTCTTCAAATGAATGCACGCAAATAAAAGAGCAATTAGACAAAATGTATATGATGAATATTTAGGTCACTGAAATATCTTCAATAATTAGGACCAGAGGAATGATTGGATCCCAACACAAGATGCCACTAAGACCAGGAATGCAGAAAAAAATCCATCCTGAAACATTTGAACACCATTCCACTTCCCTGTAGCATCCAAACATCTACCTTAATTATTTAAGAAATTTCTCCTGTTATTTTGTTTGTTCAGCTGTTATAATTGGAATGGGAAAGAAAAAGCTGATGATTTGCTGTGTAACACTCAAGAAGTCCTTCCTTATTTCATACAAACTCCTCACTTTCTTGCATGAAATGGAATGATGATGCTGTAAGTCATTACAGGTGCCAAGCCATTCTCACAGTCATTGCATTCAGAACAAACACATAAATGAGAGTACAAACAACGACATGCTAGAGGACCTTGTAAATACTTCATAAGGTATATACTAAGCAGACATTCATCTGCAAGTTTTGTGCATTGGTTTCTTTTATATATATGTGTTTATTCTATTTGATCCATCTGTTCTCAGATACATCAGTTCTTAATATTAAAATAATTAGATTTCTTTTTCTGTTCTTGTCATCAACTCTGTAAAGAGTACATATTTTTGACATTATTATGTCAAAACATATAGCTCTGGTTGCAGCTCAAAAAAAATCCCAACCTTCTCTTCCTATTCAGATTACCTTACTGTTCCCCATTCTTACATGAGATGATCTTATGACAGGTATATCATGGCACCTTCTAGTAAGCCTAACATGGAGCAACTTCTGTCCTCCTACTGCTCATGTCCCCCCTCTGCTCTTGAGTGTAGCTGTAAATGATGTTCAGAAACAAAAGATGAACTCTGTTCCATGTTTGGCATTCAAGGCAGGATTCAGCCCCTAGATCTGAAGTGGAGGGCTCTGTTCAGATCCTCCACTCTGGGGCTGGTGCCCAAGATGCCAACGTTGTCTATGGAAACAGAGCTCCACGCAAGTGGCTGAAGACAGGCAGCCTCACACGCACTAAAATCCACTCCAGAAGTGGTGCCTTGTAGGTAACACAGCCAGGTCACTCCTCCTTGCCATAACCTCTCTTTGAGTAGGCAATGTGCAGAATAAATCTGTACTGGGCTCTTTACTTACACCACAATAACCTGCAGCAAAGCCTCTTTTAGTCTCCCTTGTGTGCAGGTATTTACCAGTGGCTCTGATCCAGCTTATCTGTTTCACACCTACAGCATCTGCCCGTTCAGATTTCTTACCATTCTACTTCTGCCTACACATTTAGACTTACCTTACAGTTTTAAGGAAACGCCCTCTTGAAAGAAAATTAATTCATCAAATTGGGGGGAAAAAAAGGCAAACAGTAAAATCACAGAAACTCCTGAAAATCAGACATTTCATAGAAGTTCACTAAATTGCATTTTGCATTCTGAGTTTGGACCAAGAAGAATGTGATAAGCAGATATGGCATGTATGGTGGAATTTGTGTTAGTACTCACCAGGATACGCTTGGTAGTAAAAAATAAAACAGTTAGGAAATTGGTGCCAATGCCACATGGTTAAAAAAAAAAAGAAATGTGATAAAGAAAAAAATTCTTTGATTACTGCTGTCTTTTCTCATTATTCATGTAGAGATATCCCTATTTATAAGCAAAGGAAGGAAAAATATATAATGACATTTTCATGGGAAGGGGAAAAAATACAATCCCTATTTGATTCTTAACTGTTTGGCCAAGTTTAGAGTTACAAAATGTGTTTACATTAAGAACCTGAGGTTTGTTTGAATGTTTATTTTATAAAAGTTCCAAGTTGAGAAGCTTGCAGAGTGAATTGCAGATACTGTCAGTGTACATTACAGGTTTTGTTTACCACAGCCCGGTGCAATGAGCAGCTGGCCAAGAGCCAAACAAAAGGGCATAATTTAAAACACTCAATCAGTTATATTCCGAGACATTTTGTTTAGTGTTTAATAAGCCCTCCAGGGATGGAGAAATGACTAAAGCACATTGTCCTGAAGTGAGCTAAATTGGTCCTCTCTCGTCACCACATTTCTGGGAATTTGACATTAATGCAGCAGATGAACATAAGTGCATAGATATACACACATACATTTATACACGCTCATATTTTTGCACATATAAATATTGAGGTTACACTTCATTTTACAGGTTTGCACATCTGATGTTCTTTGTGGCTTTCCACCTTTCAAATGAAACATACATAGCCAGTGAAATTTCCATACCCATTTATATATTCAGCACCTACTCTCTCTGCAGGATTTCTTGTTTTATATGTTAAAAGTCAATCAAATGCATCAACCACAAAGCATCAGGAACGGAGAGTGAGGGCTGGTCAGGAACTTTAGTTCCTGTTCTTTAGTTTACCTTGCATTATGGAAAAAGAAAGCTTCTATTAATATTAAAACAAGGTAACTCCAAAACTAAAAGTACATCAAAAAGCTTGTTTCTTTTATTGATAAAGAGATTATGACACTCCAACTACAAATTTCTAAGCCCAAAAGCTTAGGAAATTTTACTGAGCCTTTAGATGCAACATAAAGGCACCAAAATGGTTGACTCTTGTTTCTGAGGATTCAGCAGCATGCATGAAAAGGAAGGGAAAAATATTGTTTTAAAATCAAATGTATTTCTGATTATCAAATCAAATGAGACATTGTTATAGAACAAATTATTCTGTCCATGCTTACCCTACAGTTTGCCTCCTACATTTATGTTAAGCATCCTGTGTTAAGGGTCCTGATATTACGCTAGAACAAGTATACTAACATGTTTTAAAAGCCTTCTTATTCTCTGCTTCCAAGTCACTGTGAAAGAGCAATGGCTGTTGTTGGTGCCCTTAATAAACAAAAATCAATATGAAAAAATTAAGAATTTTTAATTCTTAAAAGGAAGCAAAGAGAAAGGAGTTTGTAATGCCTATTCCCAGGCAGGGAGGAATCAATCAGAAATGTAAAATTCCTGTCCTGATGACCACAATCTCAAGTGCATTTAGGTTTCAATTACTGTCATCTACTTACAATATTGAAGTATTTATTTCATTAGTATACAGGTAAGATATTTTTGCACGCTTTAATTTCTCCACACTAACATCCTAGGAATTTACATCTTTTAAAAACATACAAACATTCTGCTTAAAAGGAAATTGCATAAAACAACATCAGAAGACATTCTAGACTTTAAAGCTTAAATATTTACATAGGATCTCTACTCTACACATGTTGCGTCCTCCTCTTAGAATATTTACAAACTTCAAATTATAATTTGCAATAAACCCCAAAGCATTAGATTTGTTCTCTTTAGTTTGTTCAGAGAGCTCTCCAGAGTATGCAATTCTTAATCATCTCTGGGCAGAATTTCAACACAGAACACAATCTACAACAGCATCAGCACTCCAGACTGGATAGGGAAGTAAACAAAAATACTGATCCCCAAGACCCATAGAAGAAACTCATCCCAGTACAGTAAACCAATACAGCTTATATCTGAGACTGAAAAAAACAACTCCAATGACACTGGATAAAAGTGGAAAAATTTTGAAGAAGCTGAAATCTAGTCCCATTAGAAGTTGCAGCAAAGAGAACATCTCCTCAGCATTAAAAAAAGCAGACTGACCCCTACCATGATATCCAAATCCAACTAAATTTGCAACTATACTCAAAACTGTTCATACCTACTGCTGTGCACCAGCACAGGTCAGACACACAGAAGTCAGAGCTGCACATCTGCACAAAGCTTTTTTTCAAATATCCAAAGCCAATACTTTAAGAAGCTGATAGTTCAGTAATAACAAGAGTGACTTTTTACAGGGCAACTAATTGACAATACTCCTGGTAAGAACAGGATCCTAAAGCTCAGCTATCTAGAGAAGGATTTATCATTTTATTAGGAAAAGACAAGATACTAGTGGATCTTAAGATAGGTGGCATAAAAGCATAGATTTCAACCTTCAGTCAGGGAGGGATGGCAGCAGTGGCTGTCTCTCTTCTAGCATTTGCTGTATGGTGATTGAAGTAAAATGGAGCAGTAGAACTGGTCAACTCAAGAAAAGGAAAGGGAAAAAGGATGAATTCACTGCATTTCACAAGAAATAACTATGTGTGCACACGTGTTTCATACCCAGCAAGCAGTCCACGTGCCCCTTTGAAATCTGCCCTTCTACTGGATGGCTGCCACCCACGGCACACAGCCAGGCACCAGCCCTGCTGCTTGAAAAAGCTGTACAAACCTTCTGGAGCTTGCCACAACCAAAGGTGCCACACCTTGAGACCAGAGTTACACGGTGCTGGAGGACAAGGACACGGGAGCCATGCACAGATCCCTTCTGACACCTGGAGTGGCTGACAGTTTGGATGCTTTAGCCAATGTACTGAAGCAAAAAGCTTTTCCTCAAACGTGACAAATCCTCACAGCATTTTACACTGCTGTGATGGCCAATCCAAGGAGAAACTCCAATCAGCTCAAGTGTTTATGATACAAAATGTATTTCTCTCCTTAACCATTGGCTCAGAAACCAAAACATGATGAGAGCAGCAGAAGGACCAAACCTCTTTAAATGCACTCTTCAAATTGATGCAGAATTAGGAGGCAGGGCCTCATAGAAAGGATACATGTCCTTGTTCCTTCTGACCTGCATCACTGTAGTCCACACATTTGCAGGATTCTGCTTCCATGGAAGTGATTCCACCACAGTCAATTTACAAAACTAAAAGTCAACAATCAAACAAAATAACCCAAACAAATTATAGGGCAATTGAATGCATTTGCATGTAAGTAAAATAAGACATACAGAAGCTACCAAATTAAAAATATTTAATAGTTTTCCAAAAACTTCTTTTAAAATGTCTCTTCTTTCTTCCCAAACAAGCTGTGCAGGTTCCTCTCTTCACATAGTTAGAAATTTGTTTTTTTTTTTTTTCCTTTTTAACTCCAAAGATTTCTGTGAATTTCAGATGCATCTTCCTGTCTTTTTGGTAACATAGGTGACAACCAGATTAGCATAAATAGGTTTCTTTTCAAAATATTTGTTTTAATTCATTTTGCTGACAGTATTTGTGATGCCATTTACTGTGGTAGAGATACTGGCTCCAGTTTCTCAAGTTTTCAGAGTGCTACTTGTTAACACAATACTAAATATGGAGGCTGTTTTCATTGTTTTGACTTTGTTTCTTTAAAAAGCTAGAGCTGGCTTTTTATCTATTTTTAAAAGTTTAGAAGCATACTTTCTGAATTTAAATAAGGTTGGTAAGGCATCTGCCCTTCACTCCCCAGAATAAACTACAATTGCTAGCATAATGCAATCAACTTACCAGTATTTATAATCTCACATAAGACTTAGCATCTCAAAATTAGACCACTAGACCGTAAAATCCCAGAGCCAGAAGAGGTCAGAAAGGAGAAGGAACAAAATTAAAATGTCATCGAGTCAATTTTCCTTTTCCATTCAAGGCCTAAGATCCCCATGGAGTAAGGGCCATAACGAGACCAATCAGTTGCCAAGTTACAGTTCTCCAAGGGCCTCACCACTCTTCAGAAAAGAGGCCACATTTCTGAAGGCAAATGTGGTAGGAGACCTTCTCCCAGGGTTTTGATAAATCATTTTTCAATAGAAAGAAAACAGACTGATTTCCTCCTAAGCGTTTTTGAGAATATCTTGTTTGGATTGCAGAGTTGTCAGCTTCAGGCCAAAAAACATTCCTAAACACACATTTTACATGTCATCAGAAGCTCCACAAGAGGTTCAACCTTGACCTTCCCAACAACACTCTCCCTTGAAATGAATTATTCAACTCAGGGCACAAAACTACCTGAGGAAGCAGAACTACCCACATAATCTCCACATCATGTACAGTTTGAGATTCTGCATTCTGCTTACAATTGTGCACAGACATATGCATGGGTAGAAGCCCTTCCTAAGAATAAAGCCAGCATGTACTTCACGCTGGAAACACTATTGTGCATGATGCCTGTTTCCAGGAAAGCTATTCTATTCATTAAGCAGTACATCTTCTGTTGCATTAAGCCATAAACATTCTAGCTAACTCAATATGGCAAAAATAATAATAATAAAAAACCCCACACAAAAATGAATATTAAAATAAAGGAGGCTTTCAATTCTTCCTCTTTTAAAATGAGAAGATGGATGAAGATTGGTTTGCCTATTTGCACCCAGATTCCCCCTCTAGTCCTTGGCTGAGGCTCTGAACCTCTCCTATCACCTTCCACTCCCTCAGAGAGCAGAGAAATTATGAAGGCACTGTAAGATGAAGACCACATACAGAAAACCTGAATAAATGGAGCATAAATTTTTGTCTTTAAATAAATCAGTCCCTCAGAAGTTAAGTGTACCAATTATGTGGCTAACGTTAGGGCAACAAATTTTTCCTTGCCTTCCTATTGCCATACGCCTGTCATTTTTTTCCTACATTTTCCACTCGCTGTTTCAAACATATGTTGCCACTTAAATGCCAAGAAAGGAATCTCTGAATTACCCCCTTCAAGTATGATGGAATGGCAGACTGAATGGAGCCAGAGAGAGCACCATTAGCAGTTGTTCACACTTCTGTTTTCCCTTAACTTCCTCTTCTCCAAAGTTTATTCTTCCTGTGCAAGGGGACATAGAACTATAAAGCCATCTATGACTCATGCTGCAAAATATACAGCTGCAGCCATGTACTGGAGAAGCAATGTTTTACCTTTTTTTTGTTTTTAAGGCCACCTTTAAGAAACTTTTTCTCCTTCCAGTTTCCAGATGCAAGGTTCCTTTGTGAACCCCAAGCATCAACACTGAAGATCCAACAGTCCTTTCTTGTAAACTCACTGCTCAGTTCACCAGTAGCTTGTGCAGTCTCTCTCCCTGCAGCTCCTGCTTCCCAGGGTCAGCTTGGGCACATTCACAATCCCAGAGTAGTGCACCTCAAATAACATCTCTGACACTACACATGCCTTTGTTTTTGTTGTCAGGACCATGAAAAGCTAAAATCACACAGGTAATTCTTCAGAAAGGTGGGCAGAAAAAAAGAGTAACAGATGAACGTAGGGGTAAAAAATGGATGTATCCACCAAAAGAGAAGTGAGCAGTTACCTTGGTACCATTAAACAGAAGTAATTAGTCCATCAAGAAATAAGTTTTTTAAACAGGTTTAAAAGAACCAAGCATTTCCAAAAGGAGTCACTCGATGACAAACAGCACAAAAGTAGATATGCTGGCCAGCCTCAAGAGAAGTTTCATGGAATAAAAAGTGTTACTAAACTAAGTAGAATTAAAGTAAAACTTCATTATTTTCCTTTCACCAGTGCTCTTGAATTGATCATCAGCATCACAATCACTACATGACAATACCTGATCTTTTCTTTTTCTGGTTTTGATTTTAATTTCTTTGGTTGGTTGATTTCACATCTTTGGGTTGGTTTTTTCTCTTGTTTGGTTAGGGTTTTTTGATTGTTCATTTGTTTTTAATGTGAGGAGATGCAGACAGAAGTCTGCAAATGAAAAAAAGGGAATCATAAATTCAATGTCAGAAAATTACCTAAATTGCACAATCAGAGACTACAGAATTACCTTTTACCTCCATTTAAAGTCTCAAGAGCATAATGAAACCAACAGAGATGCGCAGACTGAAACCTGGTATTTTCTTAAGTTTGCAAAGCAACTGTTAATTACTTAGAGACATGGGTTTATGCTAAGCATGGGAATTATCCAGCACGTCTTACTTTTATTTACAGTTTTGTTATTGGGTGACTCTTCATGGACATGCTAGGTTATTTTTACCTGGCTTTTAAGCCTTATTTTCATTGCAGAGTTTGATGTTTGTTACTTCCAAGGTGTCCTATGAAACTGACTGCAATTCATCTAGAATTATGCTTTACCTTACATTTCTGAATAGTATTCAGGACTAATTCAGAGAGGCCAAAAAGCAGAAAGGTCATGGGGCAAGCTCCACTGTCAAAAAGAGAAATCCTACTGGCTGATGCTTCCCTACCAAGACCTGGAGGGTGTTTGTGGTGCTGTTTTCCTTAACACATCAGTCACATGTATATTTAGCTCTCCAAATTAACTAGTAATCCTTTGTCCCAGTGTCTGCTCCACCACTGGTATAAATATCACTGGGAGACTGAAACAGAAAGATGCCTCCATGAATAACTGTCAGGGAGAAAACGTCAAACAGGCTCATTCCCTCACCCAACCCTCTCCTCTCCACTTTTCTAAACAGAACTGCTGATAAGTAAAAGGAAAGCGAGTTGGTAGGATGTTAAACATCACCTATTGCCCACCCAATGCATAACAGTTGAAACTTGCATTCATCAAAAATTTGCAAATTAGCTTTATTATGTCTACTGAGTGCTCATCCACACTAGGTCCTAGGTATGCATACACTGTGTACTTCACTGGACAAAAATACAAGGGAAGTTTTAAATTCTGCTGTATATGCCTTGCTTTTCACTTGAGGATCTTCAGTACTACACACAATTCTGTCCCAGTGGTCCTTGAAGAATCAAGGGGAGTATTTTGAGACCCACACTTCTAAAATCAGTATCTTGTTTCAAGATTTTTATGGAAGCACTGTCCATCTGAAATTGATGTGGTGAAGAACTGGGGGGGATTCTGTGAAATATTCAATATTAATTATTCAGTATTATTCAATATCCAATATTTTATTTCTACGGATATGTTGGGACAGGCACAATAACAGAAAGAACTTGTCAATGAGCTCCCACTCTTCAAGAAATATACCTCAAAAGCGAAGTCAATATTGATGGATTACTCAGTGGAGCCTAATTTAGTCTGGGAGCAGCACAAGAGGGAAGAGAGGAACAAAACCCACGGCCTTGGGTTCAGTCAGTATTTTCCCTGAAAAACAACTTCCAGCCTAAAAGGTATAAATACCTAGAGGCTGACTAGCAGTTTTAAAGATGGGTACAATTTTACCCTAAAGCCACATATAAAAACTGCATTAAGACAACACAGGAAATCACATGTTGATCATCATAACATAAAGCTCAGATTTTTTTAATGTAGGGGTTTTGTTTGGTTTTTGTTTTTTTAATGTGGTCTCATTTCCCACAGAATAAGGACTTACCTGTTTATTTAATTTGGTTTATGAAATCCAGGTTCATTAAAAATAGACTGAGATCACAAAAAATACCATGACAATTACCATGACAATCAATAAGTGACCAAACTTTGGTATCACTTTCATGTAGCTTGAGAATTATAAGCTCTATATTATACTTTCACAAAAAAAGTTCTTATTAAAAACCAGATCAGTTCTGAATTGGACCAATTAAAATCACCAGACATATTTTGCACATATGGTCCTTAACAACTGAGTAACTCTAAAATGTACTTAAATTAGCTCAGAAAGACAAATTTAATATTCCATAACCAAAAAAATTTACTTCCAGTATTTTTAAGTGGATCATTTTCCAATAAATTAAAACCACAGACTGGGTGGAAATTGGTCTACCTCCTTTGAATTCATTAACAACAGGAATTACACCACATGAAATTTCAGCAAATCAGTCTATAAATATATCCATAAAACTCTTCTGGTCCTTTCTCTTTGTTTCAATACATTTAAGTGCATTTACAGAAAGATGATGAACTCATTAAACCAATTTAAAAATCTTATTTTCT
The DNA here is from genome assembly GCF_050655825.1 of Lonchura striata. Lineage (NCBI taxonomy): Eukaryota > Metazoa > Chordata > Aves > Passeriformes > Estrildidae > Lonchura > Lonchura striata. The sequence continues at coordinate 1,403,493 of NC_140703.1, forward strand.
TTAGCTACACCCTTCCCAGGCTACTATTTCACTTCATAGCTGTTGATAGGATGGTTAGGAAATGGTTAATTCTGCAAGATTATGTCTTCCATATGCAACTACCATGCAGCATTCCACCCTAAGGGTACAATCAACCCGTAAAGGCTTTGTTCTGATTATGTAATGCATGTATTTGATATCCCACTTGAGAACTCTGTTGGATGGAAAGACAGCTCCAGCCTAGTGACTTTGCAAATCAGATGATGTAACATTTCTTTGGAAGTAACAAAACATCTGAGCTTGCTCACTGTGAACCACAGCATTCAGAAGCCCAAGCACTTTTCAGTCTGACCCACTCAGCTGCTCAAGCTGTGTCCCTTCATGGCTTGCTTGCTCTGTAGCACTTACAAACTTTCTGACACCAAGAACAGAATCACGATTTTCTTCCCAACTAGTCACACAATCAACGACACAGAACAACCCAACTTCATTTGAATTTACAGGTTCTCAAAAAATTGAATCAAATTCTCTCCCAAACTGCATTTATGAACCAGAAAGAAAAAATGTTTCCTTTAAGCAACTTTTAAAAATGTATATGCCCAAAAGGCAGCAGCCAAAAGAACACCTAAGAGATCTGTGCATTTCCTAAGAGAGAAATAACATGTGGAATTCCAGCTTGTACCAATACACGCATAGCTTAAGCGTTGTCAAAGTGTTTAACTTAGGATTTGCATTCAAATGTTGCACATGAACACATTCCTGGTACTTTCATTGTTCATCAAAATGGAAAAACTAATAACCTATAAATGTCATAAAATCATGCACACATACACTTTAAAAGGATTGTCACTTGATGGGGTTTTAGATATAGCAACTTTCATAGTTCAAGTCAATGAAGAAGTGTTTTTTAAAAGAGAAGAAAAGTTTAGTGTAAGTAAAATATTCAAATATATACCAGAAAAATGACAATAGGGTTCTGTTATAAAATCACTGTCACTTAAGAAATTACTGTGAGAGAGATAAAACAATGTCAGGATCAGAAGAATGAAGACAGAAAAAAAATCAAACCCAAAGCTCTACTAGAAAACAAAGTGAATCTTTTTCTTCATTATGAAGGATGTGATCATTTTCTCTGTCCTCGATGCCATGCAATTGACAGTAACAAGTTGGCCCTATTTGAAACACAAGATTTCTAAGATAATTCCCTGCAGAAATGCAATATCCAGGCATTTTCCTTTCTAAACTGAGATTAATGTCGAAGTGAAAAGCACACAGTTGTGATTCTGTGTGCATTACTTCCCAATTCTGGACCTCTTCCTTTTCCCACTGACCTCCGTCAGGGAACAAAAGTGCAATCAATGATCCTCCCTGCATTCCAGTACAAATGCTAAAAATACCTCTAACCATTCCTTCCCAATCACTCCATCAGACACTGGAATCTTCACATGGCCCTCCCTCCACCTTCCAATAATCCACTCATGGATTTTCTTCTTCCAATAGGACAAAAACAAACTGGAACCTCACCTGACCAATGTTAGGCTCTCTTATTGGTTTTGGCTCCTAGATGTACATCTAAAAAACAGAGAGAGGAACAGAATAGCACAAGAAGAGAAAAGAACTTCCTAATGGCTGGTGCAGTAGTTAAAAGAAAAAAAAAATCCCAAACAAGGGATTTGGTGATTTGGTGTCTCTATTATACTACAGTTATGGAAAGAAACAAATGATTGTACTTGCAAAAAGATTCACAAACATGATTCCCCATTTCTTTTTGTATTACCTATGTTAATGCTATTCCCTGAAGTCTGTAGGAATTCACTACCAAAATAGGGCAGCTGTGCTGCTTTTGCTAAGTACCTAAACTAGACAAGATGATTCCAGGAAAGTCCAATATCGAAGCAAAGTAATGAGTTTGATGAAATGATCCAAATTCTATGACATCAATACATGTGGAACACAGACCAGGACATTTAAAGCTAAGGTATCACAAACAGCCCTCAGATATTCGTTCAAAATATTAACTAGCTGAAAGAAATCAAAATCCACTGGAACCATGGTTCATTGAAACTCAGACACACCCAGAACTCCTCTGTGTAAAAGTGCATAAACTTCAGTGATTCCCAGCTGATCTGGATGCACTTCAGAGCTGCCTCCAACCCAGACCCTGCTCTCCACGAGCAAACCATGATCTCCCAGCCACAGCCCCTGAGCAATGCCTGTTCCTGCTCCAGGGGTACCTATGCCTACCACAGCCACGCCAAGAACTGCAACCATCCGGCACACTGACTGCTGAGAAAAATTAACTTTGCAACATTTCTGGGCATGACTTGCTTTCATTTACATACACACAGATAGCTAAAAGTTAAGGCTCCACTTAGATTCCCAAGCCCCAAGGTCAAAGCAATTTTATAGCTCCCAAAGTGTTTATTCTTGTCGAGCTCTGTATAACCTTATGTCACTCTGGACACATCTTAGGCTTCTAGCAAAATAACTCCTCCTATTTTGGGAGTGTTGGATTCATGTATGTTCCTCTTTACTCAGCAGCAATATCAAGGACTGATTTGTTTTATGTGAAAATCGCCTCTGCCCATCTACTGTGGAAATTTGAAATAAAAACAATTAAAATCAGAAAAACAGAGTAAAACAGAAAAGAACTAAAAAACTTCATGCATCCCAAACTTGAATCAAACTAAGAGGTTATGCACAACTGGATCTGGATTTAACCAGTATACCGTACATTAGGAATTCAAAAATATACTTGCTCTTTTACAGCTTTCCAGTTCTAGGCCTCTGTCTATTGTAAATGGAATCAAGACATTTCTGTATAATTTTAAAAGTTAAACACAAAAAGGCTGCATAAGTACTATCATAAGTACTGCAATACAATAACTAGAACCACTTTTCTGTCCTTGCTACTGGCTACAGTTATGCACAAATATTTACCTATATATATATTTCTGTATTTACTGGAGAGGGGACAGGGGGAGTAAATATAACCTGAAGACCTACAAATTTACAGTGCTTAAATCTTTGTTCTGTAGAGTCCCCAAAAGTACTAAAGTCTATGTTTTTTTGTTGAATCAATTTAAGAAATTTTCTTATTTTTTTCTTGACTAATAGTACAGTCTGCTTATAAGATAAATTACTAGCAATTATCAAATGTACTATGCCATTTCACAGCAGAATATGCCACTACAGATTTCACTTACAAGAAACTGTATTATTACAAGAAGGAACCCAATAATCAATTCTTTTTAATCAATTCTATGCAGCTCATCCTGACCACACTTTTTATAAGTGCAATTTGTATGGACTGTAAGTATCTTTCATCTAATTAATATTAATCTTCGTATTAGAAGCTCCTGAGTTCACTGGCCAGAGCAAATATAAAGCAGAAATTATGCTCTGTCAGGATGCTTTCAATCAAATTACCCAGGGGAAACAATGTTAAAAGGTACAGAAGCTTCATCCTTACAACTAAAAATAGGTAGCGGAACAAAACCGGCTAAAAATAAAGTACTCAAAAACTAAAAAACTCTACAAAATAAAGCAGACTATAAAGCAGGGAAAGGTTGCAGGGAAGACTGTTTAAAGAGCATAGGATTTTAGGGACTAAAAGAAAAATTTGCCGTTTGTTCAGGTGCTGGAAGGGAATTTCCTTATACCATTTTTTTTGTGCTTTAGCTCAGTTTTCAAGCATGAAGCAAGCTGTAGGCTATTCAAGCATTTAGTTCATCTCCTAGAAGACTTTCTTAGTAATAGTCCATCCTGTTGACATAACACCTGCAGACATGAGATCAATAAAAGTGTTCCCAGATAATGACACAACTTCAATATTGCCGAGTTGAAAGTAATGGCTCTTAAGGCTGATACGTCTCATGCCAGCTGCTGTAAAAAAGCCAAATTAATACCCTTTTGTATTTGTTCTCCTTCCTCACTCCAGGGTTTTGTAAAATTTTTGTTGCAGACTCTGGAGCTGTGGAGTGTCTGAGTCTGCTAAACACATTTCCCCAAGCCCAAGAGACTCCTTGAACAGTACCTGCTGTGGGCAAGGCTAACACAAAGAGCTACATGTGACTACACCCTAGGAGGTCAAGAAATTCTGTAAATACTTTTCCAGACAGAGAACTGAACCACACAACTAAGTCACATTTCTAAACTATGAATCCATCAGATAGCTCAGCAATTCTGAATCCCAAAGGGATCAAAGTTTTATGAGCTACATTACATCCCTAGGAATCTGCAATCTAAACCAGCCTGTATAGGATGCATTTGCCTCTGTGTTATTTCAACAAGTATTCCTTGAACAGGTACCAAAATCACCAATAACTTGAAGCATTGTGCTTTAAACAGGAACTAACGTATAGCTACTGAAGTTACAAAGAATAAGAAAAGCCTTTTTGAATGTATTTTTTACCAGGAATCTTAAGGTGGGGGGCGGGGGGGGGGGGGGGGGGTATCAAGGCAGAAAACATGTATGTTAATACATAGATATTGTAACATATCTTAAAACCCAAAGAAGGGCCTCTGAGCCCAAGAGCATGTTTGTGTCTTACTCCACTAATGCAGGCAGCCCAACAAAAAAATACTTTCTCTCCTTGCAAATTTTGCCTTCCTTAGCATCCATACTCATTCTTCTGCAGCCTGACTCCCTTTACAAAAAGCTGTTTTCACTGGGTTCATCAGTAAGAGGCAAAAGAAGCCTGTTCAACAGAATTATAACAATGACATGTAAGTTTCATGATACATTTTAATTCTGTATTCTCTCTACTTAACCACCAATAATGAAAATAAAGCATGACAGCTTTGTACTCCACTTTTCATAAAATCAATGGCACCAATGAGCCTTCTTCCAGTCCTGATGCTGTGTTCAAGCCCACACTCACCTGAGTGCCTGACAATGGCCTCAGGAGGCTCCTGTACACCTGCAAGCCCCAAGAAATGCACTGAATGCCAAATCCCTTCCACCGTGTGCTGGGCTTTGCTCTCCAAGCCATTGGTGGGATGCATCACCCAGCAACAAGTGCAGGAACACCATGTGAAGGGAAAGGCACAGGGGAAGACATGGTGCATGACAGAGAAGAGCTGAAAGAGCCTGCAATAACTTGCTTTACTTTTCCACCTCCTATCACCAAAGCTTTGAAAGAAACATTCTCCACTGGCACCATGTTCAATTCATGGCAGTGTGAAAAGTTGAGTCAACAAACCTGCACAGTTTTTATTCAAGTAAGAATTATACTGCTTTGAAAAGGAGTTGATCACTTTGAATAAAATGACTGAACTCATAGCTTAGAGTAATACATAAAAAAAAGAAGCAGGGATTCATGTGGAGTCAGACTTGAAGCTCAAAATGTTTCAGCCATACCACTTCCCTGAAGTTTTACACAAAGAATCTTCCTTTGACTGAATTCAAAGGAAATGGATGAAGAAAAGTAGTGCATAGTGTCTTTTTTCGCAGTCTAATGACTAAAGACAGACATTTAAAATATGTTCTATTTTCAAGCATGTTTACAGACATGAAACTGAGCACCTTCCAAGGTCCTAAGTCTTCACATGATTACAGCTCACTTTTGCTATTGCATTAATACTGAAATGGCTGTCATGCCTCCAGAAATAGCCCAAGTAGACAGGCACGCTTGTGGGTGGGGGGGGCCTGATAAAAAAATCTCACTGCAGAACCCATCACAAACAAAACAAACCTCCAATCCCAAACTTCTTAAAATACACTCTTGTACTTTCATTAACTAAAGAACATTATCTCATTTTATCACAGAGAAAAGATTACTTGGCTTTAGATGGTTTATACAGACTAGGGAAGGCATACAAATTAAATTCTATCCATCTGTGTTCATGATAAACTCTGCCATGCAAAAAATTGTCTTTTTCATAAAATGTTACCTTGGTCCCATATACAAAATGAAACCATCTCACAAGCAGATATGAAGCACTTACAAGTTCTCCTTAGAAACCATTCATAGTTGAGAGATACAGTCATCAACTTCCCAATACAGCACCCAACAAAAAGAGATCTAATTATCCTTAATATTTGGCTAGGAATTTTATTTGTATCTACCAAAAAAAAAAAAAAAAAAAAAAAAAAAAAAAAGGGAGTATAACAGAATCTGTAAACAATAGGAGAGTTAGAAAAAATATTTCTCCCAGCTGCCAAAAAAAATTAAAACCACAGAGTAATGGAGATATTAATCTCTTTCCATCCATGGTCCATAGTAAAAGACACATGAATCTGAAGAATGTTATCTTTAGAACTTTCTCCTGCTTCTGCCCCTTGCCTTCCACATGCATTTATCAGTTGTCAATACATTCAGACTGTAAATAAGCCATAATAACTTCCATATTTCTCTTTGCAATATTCAGAAATTAATCTATACATTAGGATATGAAACTCGAAAACATTTTATGGACGAAATCTAAGAGATCATCAAACACAATGCAAAAAAAAAGCCAGAAAATTTTTGAAGGACGCTAATAATCAAGAAATAATTAGAGTGAATCTTCTTCCACCGAGTAATGTCCAAACTCCCACAGATTTCAGAGACAAGCCTGAGCACACAGTGGAGAAAAATCCTTGAAGTCATATGAGTTATTAAAACATTAAATATCAGCTCCCATTTATGCAAGGCAATAAAATTCAACTTGTCTATTCTGCATATGTTTCAGTTCTCCAGGTATCACATGCAAAACTTAAGCAGACCACCTCCAAAAAAGCAAACAGTTCTAAGTAATGTAAAATACTAATAAAAGCTTTGACAGTATTTGTACTTTAGTAGATATTTATTTTTGGAATATGAAAGTAACCTAAAGATTTAGACCCCAGGGAGAATTTCAGAATCCCAAGCTTCAACAATATCTACATGAAGTAAATGTGACCAAGAGCCAGATTCAGGCAAACATTGGAATATATCATTAAAATCAGACTTCTGCTGAAGTCCTTTCCTTTTTCAACAGAAATACACAGGGCTATGTTTTAAGTGCTTTGTTGAACTGAGGCCCAAGTTCTAATTTCCTTTATTTATCTTAGATACAAAATGGCCAAAGGAAGGGGTCAAATGCTGCAATAATAGGTTATGGGTTTGAGGACACTGGAACTGCTGCTATGAAATGCCATGGGAAGAAAAAGGAAAGAGGAGTTTTGTGATGGAAGTAATGGGTGGAATTCAGATAGTTTAAGATAAAGTCTAAACAACTGCCTCAAGGTCTTCTAGCTTATTTGTCCTATCTTCTCCTTGTCTCATATAATCTTCCATCTTCCCAGCTTCTATTTTCCTAAAGTAAAATCCTGCAAGAATGTGGGCACAAATAACAATACCAAACGATAAGCAGGGACTAGAAAAAAGTCACTGCAAGCAGCTGCAGTGCAGCCCTGCATTGACAGGAGATGCACCAATGATTTAATATGATTTTCTTTTGGTCTTCAATTTCTACAGTCAGCAGTTCCTTTTGCTATCACAATACTTGCAAATGCACCAATTTTGTGCAAAACTATGTGTAGTAACTAAGGAAACAGAATTCATTTTCAAGAAGCAATAGAGAATGAGACAGGCATAGCTGCCTGCCTAAAGGCTTTTTTTTTCCCTCTTCAGTGTAGTTCACCAGTGCCAGGATTCCACCTACAGATACTGAAAGAAACTGTAAAAATGCAGTAAAGGAAGGTGTCTTTGCAACTCAATTCATTGCCTCAGATAAAAGTAAGTTTTTCGTGTCTTAGTATTTTAATAAAATATCCAAACCCTTAACAGGGCTTGGGTAGCACTGTACAATGTCCTTTAAGTCATAACAATATAAAAGAAGGAAGTCAGGCCATTATACACTCAGCTGATGCTCTTTGATAAAGTTGGTTTGCAGAAGGTCACAGATGTGCACTTTTGTATTGCAGAGAGGAATTAACTAAGAAACGAGGAGTTTGTATTTTGGCCATCCCCAGATGTAAACACAGACTTATAAACAGAAGGACTTGCATTCTCTATTCCCTGTTCCCAGACTACCAATACACTTATCACCAGCACTATCTGAGCCATGTTCCTCTGAACTCCAGCACAGAAGTAGATTGTGAGGATGAATTTTTGATTACCAGCTCTTGAGAAGTCCTCGTCTTCAAAGCTGCTTATGGCCTAAAACAACTGTTTCATGCGGCAGAACAAAAATGCAGACAATTGTCATATAGACTAGAGAAACAGGGTGTGTGCAGGTGAAGGGAAAGTTGCAAAAAAAAACAAAGCAATTTCAAAGGCAAAGAAAGAAAAGAAAACAAATCCAAGTCAGAAACAGTAGTTTTCACCTCTAGGGATTTATTTATGCTCACATACATACATGTAAAAAAGGATGCATTCACATTTAACTCCGACCTACCTTGCAGTGACTAACTTCCCCGATCCTGGAAATCAGAACTGGATACAGCAGTACCCCACAGCCTGCTCTTGGTACCTTGCACCCTCAGCATCCTGCCATGTTACACAGCCTCAGCAGAAAGGCTGAGTTTGTAGCTAAAGATATTTTCTATACCTAGATGAGCTTGTATTTCAAATTAGCCATATTGGCATAATACTTTTGAGAAAAAATAGACAAACTGTTAGCCTCCAAAAACATTAGCCAAGGAACTGAATAGGCCAATATCAGCTAAAGGACAGGTTATTTTGCTTCTGTTTGGATTTGATTATTAACTCTCCCCAGAAAAGCCAATGAAACATCATCCTGGTCTGCCCATTAATAGATTCAAATAAGATGTTTTCTGTCTCCAAAACCATTTGGGAAGGGTTAGTATTAAATAATTTGAAAGTTTTCTGATGAGGTATCCAAATCTGAACTTTCTCAGAAACTTACAAAGAAGACACAGCAGGATCACCCATGCAAATAAGCAGCAGAGTTCTGAGGAAGTCTTTTACTCAGTAACCATGCAAGGGGTTGCCTGGAATTTTTCAACTAAAGTACCTTTTTCAGGCTACATTCAGGGTAAATATATGCAAGATAGCTAGAAGATGTCTGTCTTGTTAATGAAATGCAAACATCTTCATCACCATTTGTCTTCATACCTACAGACAACATCCCCAAATTAAGTAACTTGCCTTATTGTTAGCATTATGTTCAATATGACAAAACACACTAAAGGCAGGCAGAGAACGGCTTGAGCTACAGAGATGACTAAAATTCAAATGCTACAAATAAATTAATTGTGGATGCACCTACTAGTTCAAATGCCTTTCAATGGGCTAATTCACCCAGCAACATAAAAGGAATGTGTTTCACTGACTCCCATTAACCCTTAGTGGATTTTCACTAACAAATTTTGTACCTATTTCCAGTATTTCTTCCTTCTGTCATCAGTGTTTTTCACAGTGTACACTAAAGGATGGGGAATACAAGAGATACATTTTTAGTTTTTCAATCTAAATCGTATTTCTTGGCTTTCTGCCTCTTTCCTAAATATTAAAACAAACTACTCATTTCTTCAAGACCTTCTCACTAAAAATAGTTGGTTGGACTGCTTAATTGTGTTAGCTGAAACACAAACATACAAAAAAGGAAAGGGGTTTGTAGAAAAAACATTGAAGAGAAAAAAAAAATCAGATTTCATCTGGCCTTCCCATCATCACTTAAGAGAATTGTTTTGTAGTTACATCATCAGGAAATAAAATACTATCCTCCCAGGACCCCGACTCTTTACAGAAGGCAAAAAAAAAGGAAGGCTCAAAGTTCATATCCCCCCTCAGAGGAGTTCAGCTAAAGTTGCATTTTTCTGTCATAATAAAATAAAATAACCCAAACAAAACAAAACAAAACCAAAGAAAAATCTCTGTTAGAACAACTAATTAAACTAGATGACTTGTAATTCAGATTTTCCGTTTTCGAACTGTAGGCTGCGGGACTAAGTGGTAAACATTGTACCTAATCAGTAACAACTCCTAACGACTTTATTATCAGGGCTAGAGAGGAACTGCCCTAACCCAAACCTTCCGCACATTCTCCTTGGCTCTGAGCGGGAGGACAAACGCAGCCTTTCTTTCACACGGTGCGGGGCTCGGCCGGAGCCGGCGCCCGGGGCCGAGCTGCGCGGCGGGAGCCGAGCTGCCCGAAGGCTGCTGAGCTGCCCGGAGGGAGCCGAGCTGCGCGGCGGGAGCCGAGCTGCGCGGCGGGAGCCGAGCTGCCCGAAGGCTGCTGAGCTGCCCGGAGGGAGCCGAGCTGCCCGGCGGGAGCCGAGCTGCCCGGAGGGAGCCGAGCTGCCCGGAGGGAGCCGAGCTGCCCGGAGGGAGCCGAGCTGCCCGGAGGGAGCCGAGCTGCCCGGAGGGAGCCGAGCTGCCCGAAGGCTGCTGAGCTGCCCGGCGGGAGCCGAGCTGCCCGAAGGCTGCTGAGCTGCGCAGGGCTGAGCCCGGCTGTCCAGCGGCGGCCGGGCAGAGTTTGCCCAGAGGGGGCAAGCCCAGCTGCCCAGAAGCGTTGGGGCTGCCGGGGCAGAGCGCGTTGGGGCAGCGCGCGTTGGGGCAGCGCGCTCCCTTATAAGGCAGGCGCTGACGTCAGGCGCACGGCTCGGCCGCCCGCGCCCTCGCTCATTGTTCGCGGGAGCGGCCGCGGCGCTCGCAGCGGCCCCGGCGCTCGCCGCGGCCCCGATGGCACCGCGCAGCGCCCCGCAGCACCCGCCCGCCCCGGAGTGCCACAGCCCCGCCGCGCAAGGTAAGGCACAGGGTGGGAAGCGAGCTGCGTCTGGCAAGCACTGGCGCTTCGGGCTTTTTCCCGTCGGGATACCTTCTTTTTTTAAAAGTCGCTTCCCAAAAGAAAAACAAACAGGGGTGAGAAACAGAAGCGATGAAATACCCCAAAACAGCACCGGGAGATCTAGAAGATGTCCGGTGAATAATATATAGGGTGACAATTTCAAGCGTTAAAAACCACTTTTGAAACAATTCCTGCGGAGGCAACAGACGCGGAATTAACGTAACATTAAAGAAGGAGAGAGTTACGAATTACACACACTTTCCAAATGGTCGGATAAAATCATGACTGCATTTAAAGCTGTGGAAGGAGTCCAACAGTATTGTAATATATTAGGTAGAGCTACTGCCTCTCTTTCTGCTGCATTTACATGCATATGCTATGTATTAGTAGACATGTACACACACGCGTCTCTAAGCGTTTACTGTACTTTTGGACAACTTTACTGTAGTTTTCAGAGCAATGTATAAACTGCCACATAGCATAGTCTTATTGCAAACTAATGTATGTCTAAAAGAAAGAATTGCAACTAGTTTAATTACTAACAAACTTTTCAACTCGTACACACTGCTTCCTTCTTCTGTGTCTTGCGTGCAAGTGTCAAATCACAAGAGGGCAGAACTGTCAGATTTTTATGAAAAAGACTTTTAAGCCTGGTCAAACACATGATGAGTGTGAGGATCAGAAAGCACACTGCTCTCTTCAAGGCTTATTCTGCAAGATGCTCAACAGTATTGCAGCTATTAACTCCAGAAAACAGGGAATGAAAAACAACTCTGACGAGGCACAAAGCAGCTTGAAAGATTAGACTTCAGTGTGTTTACAATTCACACCTGCGTAGTTTGCAAAATTACACTGTCCTCTCCCTTAATTAAGGGCCAAACCCTGTCAAATCTTTGTTCATAGGAACAGCTGCAATTAAGTCAATTGAACTGTCCTACTTGCAAATTGGAACTTCTGAGCAGGGCTCTTCAGAGTCCTATGTGTAATTTAAAAAGTTAGAAAAGTTAGACCTTGAGACCTTTAATTTTGAACTATTCTTACAGGTAAAACATGGTTTTGGGGTATGTTCTCCTTTTCCTTAGTACAAAAATAAATGCAATTTTAGGACAGAAGTAAGAGTTCTTCTTCCCTTTATTTGATGTTATAAATCCTGCAAAATCCTTGTTGAATTATATATTTAGGAAAAATCAAAGCTGGTACAAACAGATGCATTGTTATAGCATCATGCATTCACAGATTTAGAGGCTGAGCTAAAATATCTTCTGTGAACTTTTTCATAACTTTTTTTTTTTTTGCTTTAACCATGGGGAAAATATGAAGCAGTTATTTTCAACATGTTTCTAAAAATGTAAATATAAAGAGACATTTCATTTCAAATATAAGTATTAACCTGGCAACTAAATAAAAGTCACATCCATGTTTCCAATATATTCTTTTTTTAGTAACAAGCAAAGTTTATACCTCTGTTGAGAGAATCAGGGAAGAGGGCACTGTATAGTGTATATATAGAATGAAGAGAATCCTAGCAACCAGAACAAATGTAATTTCACAGTACAAAAACAATACCCCATATCAGTATCCTGAGCCCCTTAAAACGTCTTCTGCTCACTATTCTGTCATATCTGCAGAGTCCTCCCAGTTTAAAAATTATTAATTAGTTTTCTAAATATTCAGTGTCAAGTTATAAAGCAGAAAACTTAGCTATGTTGTGAACAGATGCATTAGGAACCAAAGTTAAGTGACAGTCGTGAAAAAGTGTATCTGAGTAGAAAGGATGAGCTGAAAAAGTTGGAAGACTACAATATGGCAAAGAAAAGATATTAACAGGAACGCTATGCATGCAATAAATTTGATAAAAGCCCTAAGTAGAAAAAAGAAAAAAGTCTCCCCATAGGTAAGATAAAATTTAAATCCAAATCCAGCAAAGAAGGGATTTCTATCACTGATTACTGCTTTAGCAGTATCTGAAGTACCATCTGTACTCTGAATACTGCTGGCCTAAAACAAATCATAACATCTATCAAAAGCCAGAGGTCTACATCTCATAGTCTGTCTTCCTCAGATTAAAAAGAAAACATTCTTCGCTTAATACTTACAGAACCAATTTTGCTCTCATTTATACTGGTAAAACTCCAAAATAATTAGATAGAGGCATAATGATTAAACTGTCTCACTGCTGTTCCCCCTCCCACCCCCCACCTCCCTATTACTCCTTTATTAGATCAGATTTCTTAACATGTTTTGGGTATTAATTGATTGCTATTCCTAATTTTAAGTTATTAAAATGCTGGTTTCTGTTAATTAAGAGTAAAAGAAGACAGTGAAAGAAAATAATAATCACATAACTCAAGTCTTAAACAACTGTATTTCATCTAAATTTTTATTTAGATGTTGTAATTTTTCACAACATCCAATGTGAAAACATTTTAAGAACAAATACACCCTCTAAAATGAAAGTCAGCTTCCTATCTAACTGCATTGACCCTTTGTTCCTTTCCCATCACTTCCCTTTCCTCCACTGACAAACATCTGCTGACAGCAGAATTTTTAGAGATTTGATCTAGAAGACAAAGGATAATTTCTATTCCCCATCAGTATTAGTAAAATCAAATTATTTCTTGTTTTGTGCTGAGCAACAAAATTTCTTACTATTTATCTAATACTATGATGAATTACCAATTTTGCACTTGTCATGGGATTTTAAAAAAAAGCCTGGTTTTACTCCCAGTTAGTTTCCCCTCTGTGGCATATCTTTAAAAACTGCTAGTTTTCTTCAGGAGCAATTCTTTACCACACTTACTTTGGCATGGGCAACTGAGCAACTACAGCTCCTCTGGACCTTTGCTATGAGCAGCTGTTCTCAAATTCTGGGTGTGGTACTACCTGAATAAAATTCATTTAAAAGGCTAAGTCAGAGTATCCTAAGGAGTTTACAATGTAGGAAGGCATATCTTTAAAAACCATTGTATAAAACTGTAGTTTTATTTTATTAATAGTTTTCCTCAACACTTTATCTTGTCAGCAAGATTTGAACTTAGAAACTGTCTTAGCAATAATTTTTAATTGCTTAGGGTTTTCAATCTATACTGAATAGATTCTGCCATGGCACCCTTAGGGTTTAGGTTGAGCTCCTTGATGTAGTTGAAAGCTTGATTAGTTCAACCATTCACTGAACTGTATTACTCAGCTCCAAGAAGGCAAAAATCATTGCTGAAAAATTCTAAATATAGTGCCCAGTCTTGTGATTTAAGTCAAGTAATGGACACTTTGACTCTTAACACCTCTCACTACATTATGCTGTTTATGAGGTTTGCTGTGTTTTCTGTTAGCAAGACAAAAATCACTTTGACTGCATGTCCAGTGCACCATGATGTTCCTGAAGTTCAGTAGCTGCACTCACTCACATCAATGCACCAATGGAGCACTCGGGCAGTTACAGCTCACTTCTGCAGTGTTCACAATTTCTAGCACAATGTATTTGAAGATTTTTCTGAGGCAGTCTGTAGCCACCAGTTAAAAACAGTACAAAAAACACCTCCCAGAGCAGTTCCTCACTAGGGCTGATGTGACTGTGAGGAGGTGAATGCTCATGCAAACAATAAATGCTGGCTGAACACCCAGCAACATCATCACAGAACCCTCCTTTAATAGCAAGATAGAAATATTGGGAGTGAAAGTTCTACCCAACCTTGCTACACAACATTTCCGCACAACTCAACACCTTAACCTCGGTCACCCAGGCTGCTAAGTGCACGGACTCTCTGCTTGTTGCTGCAGCTCGTTGTGCACATGATGATGATGTAACACAGCTGCCTGACTTCGGCCTCAGCCGGGCAGCTGACCACTGGGGCGGCTGCTGGGGCACAGCAGCAGGACTTGAGCCATTCCGCTTCATGCTGCGTGCTCAAAGCTGAGGAGCCAGAGCCCACAGCTGCCCAAACTTCCCAAAGCTTTATGGACGTACGTAGGTACACAAAGCTCTAGTGAACATGAAGGAAAACGCGGATGGGAAAAGATCCACTCCTGACAAAAAACACTCATCTTGCATACAAGTCAGGGATGTGAAACAATACATCAGACTTCATTATCCTTTATAGACTTCCAAAGGCTTGGGAAGCAACACAGCAATTGCAATTAAATGATGGATACAGTTCTTAAAATCTGCCTTAGACCTAATATTCAAAGCATTTTCTTTCCAATTCATTGCAGTCAGCTGACTTAAAACTTTGTCTTTTTTTATGAGAGGCACAAAGCTTATCTAGTGTTTGCATAGCAACTATCGCAATGACAGAGTGAGGGAATGAAGAAAAATTTTAAGAACTGAAGCAGCATGATACTACTGCCATAAAAACCCACATAAAACTGGCTGCTTAAAAATAGAAAGTAATGCACTCATAAAACTCACATTTTAATTATACATTGAATTTTAGCACATGGACAAAACTATCTAAGAGTTAAGTTTAAGCTGACTGAATTTTGTCAGCTTTCAATGGATTTAATCTTTCTTTGGTACAATTTATACAGCTTTCAGTCATTAGGTCTAATTACGAAGAAAATCGGTTTTGAAATTTTATCACATGTAAGTTTGGTCTACCTGAAACTAACATCACCCATCACATTCCCAAACATGATTCTATTCTACTTAGCCACAAAGAGGTTTCTCAGAAGAAACCTAATAAATGCTACCATTGTTTTTGTTTTCAACTTCAAAATGCTACGCCCTGGTCAAGCACATTCTACACCTCAGAAAAGCCATTCTGTTACCAAAAACATATCATACCGAAAAAAAAGGAGAGTGATTTATACTGGTCACTTGAACCTGAGGGTGTAACGATGCCACATTGGGGGCAGCCCCAATCTAAATATCTGAAATCTAAATATCTGAATATAAATATCTAATCTAAATATCTGAAACCCAGTATTTGAACACACAAACCTGGATGTAGGAAGGTGTGGAAAAAAATGGCAACGCTGAAGCGTTAATGCTTAAATCTGAAACATTTTTCTTAACTTGCAAAATACTATTATATACTCTTTCATGTAAAAAGTTTTTTTTTTTTTAATTAGCAGCTAAAAACTAAACTCCCAGACTAAACATTGAATTGTCTTTAATGAAAAGGCGACCAGAAACCTTGGCATGCCAAAACCTGTAAAATCTGTGTTTCTAAGGACAGGTGTGATATATAATGAGCACACAGGGCAGGGGAGGAAAGCTGTCTAGGATTGTAAATCTCCCTATTTCAGTCAGGATTCACTGGGTAAGAGGAGTCAGAAATCGACACTGCTAACATTTCATAACTTGAAAATGACCCTCTCGCACATCTAGATTAAAGCAGTTAACTAAACAATTTGCAAGCTGTGCTAGAGAGAACTCCTTTATTTTCACCATTTGAAACCACATTATAAATTAATGATAAAAGCTAAAATGTATTACATCAGAAACATACTGTGCATGAAAGCATGCTACAGCTCCTTCAGTGACATCTGAAATGAGAAACTATAACCTGAATACCACAGACCATCAACCAAGAGGCAAGAAGGGAGATTAAATAGGGCATGTAGCCAAATGTAGTCACATAATGATACTGAGTTATAAATCAGTTTGGGGTACACTAACAAGGCACAGAATGTTCAACTGAATTCACAGTTCCTTAAAGAACAAGGAACTCAAAGTCTTCATATGAAGGCACAAGGGAAGCCTGCATGCACGTGACCCTGCTATTTCCTAAAAAAGCCTTTTCCTATGACAGTTTTTTGAAAGGCAAAGAATGCTGGAAAACAACTAAAGATGGGAAAAGTAATTATATCTTTTGGGTTTAGGAAGACTGCTGAGACTAATTTTAAAAGAGTTTAAAAATCATTGATCACAGAAATGCTAGAACTAGTTAAATCCACTTTTTTCATCCCAATAATTTAGGGTTTTTTCACCCTAAGAAATAAAAAAATTATTTTACAAAGCAAGGAAGTTACTCCAGCTGCTGAACAATTAGCTCAAAAACCCAGAACACCACAATCACCCTAAACACTGCTATTGGCACTCTGAGTGGGTATACGACTAAAAGATCCAATTTCTTTTAACTCTTACACAGAGTATTTGATCTTTAACACAGTGTACAATCAAGGCTGCTCAAGGCTGCGCAAAAATGGAAAAATATTACTTCAACACATCATAATCAACAGACCTGAGAGTAAAAGACATTCTTCAGTTAAACAGTTCATTACAGGTGAAGAAGCTACTTAAACTACCATTTGCTATTGAACTGTGAATTAAATCTGTGAAGTAAACCTTGGTTAGAATCTGTGAAGTAAACCTTGGTTAGAATCTGTGAAGTAAACCTTGGTTAGAACTATAACTATCTAAAAAAATTCTCAAACTATCATCTTTAGGTCTCCAATGCAGCTTCCTGTCCAGTAATCTAAAGCAATGTGTTAGTACTCTTTGAAGAGGATCATTTTGGAGAAACCATGTAAACGTAAGTGCTGAACAACAGCACCTTTGCTCAGGATTAACATGTTTTAGACAAAACATTCATTGGTGCTGCACCTTTAGATAATTCAGCAAGTGCACCCAGATCTGTGTGGCCAGAGGCCCACTGGGAGAAAATACAACTTCCAAACACTTAGCAGGTTTACAACAGACAGCAAGATGAATTATCTGCCAGGTCACTACAGAGGCTCAGTACCTAGAACTGTATGCAGAAGCAATTTGTAGTGCCTAAGGAAAAGTTCCAGTACCATTTCCGGAGGTCACAGAGTGAAAACCAGGAAACTGGCAGGATTCTTCATCACCTGTAGCTTTGAAGTTCAGCTGGTTAACCCTGCCACAGTGCACTGCCACCATCTCTCTCACCTGTGCCTCCACCATGAAGTGTGGCCAAGCCCATCACAGAAAATGGCAACCCTCACATTAGCAGGTCTATGGGAAAAGATGAATATTTAGCTTCAAAACAAACTTCTGCTTGATATTAACGCTATTGCTGTTAACATTATTACTTACAGTCTTGGCTACCAGAAAAAGTTGCAACTGTATTAGCAAACCTGATAAAAGCATCAACTGCACTGTTTCATGCAATTTAGAATCAAGGCAAATTTAAATACCTCAAGCTAAATTTGCAGTAACAATTAAGATTTAAGTGTTCTGACAAAAAAGAAACGGAGTGCCACTCAAGCCCAGTTTCAAACAGTCTGATCTTATTAAACACGTACACAGAGCTTCTTCAGGAAATAAGCACACCAGAAAAAGGGCTTACTTTTGTCTGAGGATGGATGTATATAATAAAGATTTATGGGTATGAACAGAACCCTCAAGAAGTAATGGAATTTGAATCCTCCTGCAAAGCAGTGACACCACCTATATAATTTTGGAGGAATGTTTGTCTAATTGTTTACAACCAGATTTATTCCTCCAATAACTGGCAAACTCTCAGTCCTAACAGTGTCATTCAGTACTAAAGTATCTTTATTTAACTTACCATGTTTAATCTATGTAGTTTAAATCACAATTTCAGGACATAAATTCTTGTACACTGAGCATGAAGAATGCATATTAAAGTTTCCTAGACAAGTTGCACCTGTCTAGAAGCAAGTGGCCACTGAGCAGCTTATCCAGGGCTGGCTGCACGAGTAGAATGACTTCAGTTCAAAAGAATAAGTGAGCATGGCAGTATGGAAACTTCTAAATTTTACCACTGCTGATGACTGAGGCCATGGTTAGCATAAGAGATAGGCACAGTGCCTACTCTGCCCATGGATGAAAATTCAGCCCCAGACATTTATTTTTATATAAAATGTGTGTTAAAGTTGTTTTAGAGAACATCCAGTTCCTGTAAATGTTATGGGAAAATGACATTTACAACTAACTGGTCTCCTCTGAGTAACAAGATGTGGCTGAGTGCCATTTTCTGTCATACCAAAAATATTAACTAATTGAAGTTAAAAAAAGTTTGTATAAATTAGATCCTTGCACAATTATGCCCAATTCTGGTCAAGACAGGAACACCAGCACTGCCTCAGGTGCATGAACAGCAGAACAGCAACTATTTTCCCATTTGTGCCCCCCTTAAAAACAGTCCACTTTGAACCTACACACTATGATATGTTACATACAGAATACAAAAAAAAAAAAATCACAGGATTTATCTACAGAAATTGCTTAAAGAAAACTCAGACTGTTCTCTGAATATAAAACAGTATCATTAAATTGAAGCGTAAATATATGACTTAAGGGTTGCTAACTTACAGCGAGCTCAAGCAACAGACTGATTCAGAGAATCAGAACTTCTGCAAACTCCTCAATCAACTGAAGGGTGCAGAGTAAATAGCCAAGACAGTAACTCACACCTCCAAATTTTACTCTTCCAGCAACAGTAAACACAGCATGGCAGTGATAGTGGAGTAGTATTTGCCTTACTCAAACCACACACACGTGGCTGGGATCATCAGTCTAGCAGCAGCCTCACCAGAAGTATCCACAACCTGGGCAAGCTGCACTCTCTTGTTTGTGCCTGATCTCTCCATGGGGAGTGGGGGTGAAGACAGGCAGGGCTCCAAGGAACAGTTTTCAGGCACCGAGTTAACTCCTGGAACAGGTTTTCACTGGAAATCCTACCAGGAGGCTGCAACATTATCCATTCCTAGTACTGACACTGAATAGAAAGTGCAAACCCGTTCACCTGCCCACAGGGTAAGGGTGGATTAAGCCCTGACCTGTTTATCTCTGCAGTATTCAGTGTTTTATCACACTGGTGATTTTATAAACAGCTCAGTAACGGTGGTCAAGCAATAACATTCTAGCAGGAATAATGCTTAAAGTATGCACTTGAAACAAATCTCAGGTTCATAAAGACACACAATTCCTCCCATCAATTTAACTTGTTAGCATATAACATCAAATATCAAATGCAAACATTTCAATGACACCATTGTTTAAAAATCACAAATTATGAAAAACAGTAGTTGTCTTGTGTAATTACTGCACCTAAAGCCTATTTAGATTAATAATAATTCTTAACATCTGTTACAGTAAGTTAACTGTAACAGGAACAAGTTATCTGTTAACTGTAAGTTAACAGTGTTTATCCATTTTAATAAATCTGAGGATCAGGCACAAAATTTCACTTGTTAAAGATGAAGACAAGACAGAACCAGGACCTGGATTAGTAACTGAAAAGTTCTGCCTTAGTCTTATTGCTTTGACCCCTATACCACATCTCTTGTGGTTCATCTTTCCATTTCCTTCACAAAGCTTTCCATCTGCAAAACTATAATTTGCTGGCTGACGTAAATTTGAAGAGTTCCAAATTCTGGTGTTGCATCTGAAATTACTGGCTTTATTTTTGACTTTACAGGCAGTATGGTGGGAGACATTGAGAGAGTTGGGGGAGGAAGGGGAAGGTGGTAAATATGCACTATGGTAATATAAAAAAAAAAAATCCTGAATTATTAACTAACAAAACCTAAGTGCTCTTCCTGTGAGCTGGTTACCTTATTGAGGTATTTAGAGTCAGAACAGGAGAGGATTAAGTCATGCTGCATGCAGAATCATATGGCATTGAAATGCCAACAGTAGTGGATAATGACTTCAAAGAATACTTGACACAGTTGTTAAATCCAGAAAGAGGAAAGAAGAAAGCAGAGTGCATCTCAAAAGCAGTGCCACATCAGAGTCCAGCTCACGGTCCATTGTGCCATATTTTCTAATAAGCTGAATGCTGGGACCCAGTTTTTAAGGCTAACTTCAAGTGAAGCCCATTAATGTTATGGTCTTCTCAGGTTAGTGTTAATTTAAAATGTTTTCAGGATAAGGAGTCAAGTCAAAAAACAAACCAAACCAAAAACCTGCCAACAATTTAATAGGACAGTGTATTCTTCACTCCCAGCTCCCTATCATAATCTCAAACACTGCAGATGGTTGCCATTAGATTATAAATGAACATCAGAATTCATAATTTTCACACTGACATTCAAATTCTTATTGCCACAGAAAGCATTAATGCTTTCTACACAAGACTGATGTTTTGATAAGTGACTTCCAAGAACATCTAGATAAGGAAAGAATGTAATTCAAGATAAAAATTTTTTTTCTTAAACTGAGGTTTCATAATATAACAAAAATGAATTGCAGTGCTGAAGTAAAATTACTTGAACTGGAAGTTTATCTCATCTTAAATCTTAAAATAACCAATATAAATTTGTTTAAAGTTTCTCATACCATTTACTGTCACTGATTTTACCTCAGATTTTGCAACATTATGAGTGCAAATACTCCTGTGTCACCAGTAAGAATATTCAGCAGCTTAGTAGTTGTGAAATCATGGTCACAAACAATATCGTGTTCCAGAATAATTAATTTTTTAAGCATTATCTACATATGTTTACTCAGCATCACAGCTAAATACATCTGGTTATCCGTGCGAAATTTTGCCCGTTAACCCTGAACTGGCAATACCATTCATCTTCTATGACTTTTATTAGGACTTGTAAAGCAAGTCAACATTTGAAGCATCAGATAAAACAATAATTACTTTGTGATATTCTGTGGAGTAATAAGAACTCACAGTCCCCTCATTAAAATTTCTCATTTCATAAAATAAATTTCCTTATTGGGAAATTTGCCTTACACAGTCCCTTGCAGCTGAGACACCCTTTTTGAAGGTTTGTATCCTAGCATAAACAAATTCTTTGAAATTTACAGATGCAAATTAATGTAATGGAAAACAAATTTTAAAATAAGTATTCACATTCTGCTGGGAAGTGCTGACTGATTCAGATGAAGCCAGCAGATTACACAACATCTATGGTATGTTGTTGCTGCTGTAATTTCAAAGGCTTTCGACTTTCTTTATGACAGGAGAAAAAGAAGCATTAATAAAGATAATAGAGAGCCATAAAAAAAGCTGTAACATGTCTTCATAACAACTGCACATCGATAAACAGAACTGTAGGCAAAGCAAAAGCAAAAAAAGGCATAGCCCTCCCAAGACCAGAAATATGTTAACAAACACAAACTTTGTTTCAATGAGCTGTGGAAGGCACAGACTGGCTTTCTTACAAAAATCCGTATGTAACTGCACTGGTGTCAAAAAATTACAACAACGTGTAAAATATACCAGAAATGATGAAGCATGTTTCTTCTCTTATTAAAGGCCAGACCATGTCTTATTGCTAACTGGGAAGAGTGCCTCAGAGGAAAAGGCATGACTTCATCCACATTTAAGAGCTTTCAGCTTAAAGCTTTTACTTGCTTTGTACCAGGGGAAATTCAAGCATATGTCCAAAAACTTTAGAAGTAAGTCTCCCTTGTGTAATAACCTGTAGAACCTCTCATAAACCACGTCTTTGATCTGTAGAAGAGTAAAGAGCATAACCTAGTAAAAAATATGTATCTTTATGATTAAAAAAAAAAGAATCACAGAAATTAAAAATCACTATAATTTCTGAAGAATGGTCTGATACAGATATTGACAATATGTACATTAAAAACTCCACAACACTGGAAAGACAAAAGCTGAGGTTTACAAACCAGTACCTATTTCACTTGCATCCTCAGAAGACAGACAGCCTTTTCTACAGTTACCACTACAACACTGCTTAAATAAACAAAAAAGTCAAAAATTTTATTCTTATTATTCAAAGAATAACAACTCATTCCAGAACAAACTAAAAAAAAAAATTTAAAACAAAAGTGTTGCAATCTCAGCCTCCCATACATTCTTTGGTTTCTGTTAAACTCAAAGGAAAAGTCATCCCCTTAGAATACTGTAAAAACATAAATTAAACAAATCTCCATGTAATATATGCCACCCCAGGAAAATGGAAAGTCCCTCTTAAAAACAAAATGTTGTGACATGACACCAGGACAGTGAACTGTTATGGAACTCTCCACATCTTGTAGAGAATACAGTCATTATCTTGTCAAATATAATGTAGTGTAGCTGAAACTATATGCACTTGAAAAAATGAAGGAAAACAAGACAACACAATTGAATGCATGGTGTTAACACCAATAAACTGTAGCCTGCATACTGAGGGAAACAACAATGGACAGAGGAGGGCTGAGAAAAACAATTTCTTCCAGGAAATAAAGGAGCAGTTAACTGGTATTGCAAATAAGTACAATATTAAGCCACAATAAAGCAATAATTTATAACAGAAGCTCTGAAGTAATAAGACACTGCCCTGACTCTCTTTAACTACCTATCAGTCATGTTCATAAAAACAATTTTCAATGTCTGTTTTTGCTGGCCTCAATTCAGAAACAGTTGTTGCAGTCCTGTGAAGTCAACTGCTTAAGAGTTGTGTAAAAGCTTTATCTAAATTATATACCTACCTTTGCCCATTACAAAATTACATGATCATGAAATTTAGCTGGCAAAGAAAATTATTAAAAAAATTATTGGATAGGGGAGTGTCTGTTCTTTTTTAAAAATTATTATTTATTTAAGCCAATTTTTTTGACCTTTGCATATTTTCAGTAAAATTGCTCTCTCAGATACTCTGGATACTGTTCTTCAGGAAGACAGTATATTGGATGAAGTTAACACAAAGTATTTTTACACTATCACCAAAGTCACTAAGTACTATTATCAGTTAAAGCACTTCTTTAAGCACATGACTTCTTAATTCAGATACTATACATGACCAAGCACTGACCCACAGAACTCAGGTTCCAAAAAAAAAAAAAAAGCCCTGACCAAAATTAAGCAGTTAATTTAAGAACACAAGCAAACAAATAACACCAAAACCCCCAAACATTTTAGGGTCCTCTTTCATTCCTAAGTGCGTATGTGCAGACACAGTCACTGACCTACTGAACCATGAAACAGGAACCCAGCAGCCAAGGAAAATTCTTTGCAAATATTAACAGACTTCCAGTTAACTTCTTAAAATATCAATCTTTATCCAAGAAATCACTATCTATTCAGCAGTGTTGTGGGATTTTCTGTATAGGAATATATAACTAAGCAAACAGTTATCAAAAGCAAGTGAAAAAACTTAATGACACAGTATCAAAAAATATACCATGCTTAATACATTCCTTTTTTCTTTCTAGAAACACATTAAAATCATTTAACTCCTAGTTGCTGAGCTATACTCTTAACTTCAATCAAGTGATTTTATAGTAGTATTTTTTTAAAAATGAAACGTATCTCAGTTATTACAAATATTTGCTTGTGAGTCTGTTTGAATGTTAAAACTGCACTTTGTCTTTTGAATGAAGGAATAATTTTTAAATACCCAAAGTCTTTAGGCATGATGAAAGAAACAGACTCTCTTGAAAATCTTTACACAACAATCCAGGTAACAAGAAATAAAGGGACTTCTGTTCAAAAAGCCCAGGCAACACAGACTTCATCAGACTTGACTTGATTGTCAACTCATTTTATTCATTATTTATGCTCAATCATCTACTTGAATCATAAAAAAAATTTAGACAGCATCTCTATGTAAATTACAATTGTTTGTTACTATTTGGCATAAGAGCTTCTTTCCAAAACAGTGTAAGAGGCATGACTTCCTGGATCATTAAGACTTTCACTTGGCCAGAAAGACATCAACTAGTTAATATGGAAGTGTTGGGTAAAAGCACCGATTACCAAAGGTATTAATGACCACAGCTAAATCTGCCTTAAAAAATAAATTACAGTGAAGCAAGCAATAAATCAAGTGCTAGTAAGTCCAAGTAACCATATTAGTATGTCTTAACTTCATGCACACACAAAATCTGAGTTCATTCCAAATGAAATTGTTAGTTGTGCTTCTGTTATGGTTTTATAGCTATGGCAACGGTAAATCATCAATTGAACTTCACTACTAAAGCATTCAGAGACAAGGGTGGGGAGGGAAAAAAGATTTTTACACTGAAAAGAATTAGAACTGAAAGTAGCACTGAAGAGGGGACAGAAGTTTATGTACCATGGACACAGTGAAAAGCTGCCTTTGAGATGTACAGTCCTCCCCCCATTAGTTGTTCTGTCAACCAGCAGCATTCCTTCAAACTCATTTCACAAAGCTCTCCCTCTCCATTTATACATTTTCATATCTGTTTCCCCTATTATGTTAATTGACTGTTGTACAGAATTTGTGACTGCTTCAAGTCTTTTATATTTATGGCTATTTCCCATTCTGTTAATTTTGCATACAAAGCATTTCAACATAGTGCAACTTAGGCACTAGAGTAGAAACAGTAGGGACTATGAAGATGTTATAAGAAATTTTATTGTTAGGGATTTCTATATAACATCACCACCATCAGACAAATCCAGTGGACACTAGTACAATGATGAGGGCTTCCTCTCTGTGCAGGAAAATTACATTGCTTCCAGAGGGGATGCTGCTGAGGCAGCCTACTGCCCAGGAATAGATGCCTTCAGTCAGTCAACAGCTCATTAAAGCTGTGCAAAGGAGACTCTTATCTAAGCTCTTCCTGAACTAAAGGGGAGGCTGAGACAGGACCTTGTCAGTGGGAAGCTGTAAAGGCTCATCACTTGGACGTGGACATCACAAGAGTGACCCCAGACAAGTGTGGAACAGGAATCCTATGTCTCAGCAGCAGCTTCTAGACAGCTGTCATCATATTTCAGAGGTGGGGGGGAATAAAGTTACATGGGTGCCTAAAAAGTAATTTTGTACAAGTACAGTTTGGATAACAGGATCTATCCAACTTGAGTCTGTACCATTCTTATGAATGACATACAAATTCTAATTCTTTGTGACTTCAACCTAGGCTTTTCAGATTCTTGTTTAATACCAGAATATATTTATCTTAACTGTAGGAAAAATGTAATTGGAAGGAAACATATGTTCTGGCCAAACCTAATCATACTTTAGATTAACTCCACAAGCATCTCTTTGACAAAGCAACATCCACAAAAGAACCTAAGAAGTTGAGGTATTTGGAGGTTTCTTAGGATCTTACATAAACAAATGCATGTTATCCCAAGTCTCTTGCTAATTAAGTATGTTGCATTCCCAAAAAGACTGAGTATTAACATAAACTTGTAGAACTAGTTTTGGAAAATCATCATGAAAACCTTCAAGAATCATGTAAAAGCAGGGATGCACTGAGGCATATCTGCAAATCCAGGCCTAACACACATTAAGACATTTGGGCTTTGTTAAGTTCAAAAGGCACAACTGAATGCCTGTTTATCTGCTGACTGCATTTGTGTGTGTGTGTGTGTGTGTTTGATACGAAGTCACAAGCCTGCACTTTCATTAAGGACACTTACCTCATTTTGCTCTGCTGTGCTGCTTAGGAATTCACATTAGGCAGCCTAACTGCCCAATGTGGCTACATTTCCTTCAAATACTCAAAAATGTCCTTAAGGTTTAATTGTTAAATATTAGGATGGTTTTTAAGTAACAAAGCTAGGAGTTTTATGATGCTGTAAATTATATCTGCCCTTGAGGGCTGCACTGACCTAACTTCTTAAGCATTATAATAATAACATTTCTTTAAAAAAAAAGCACAACACACACAAAAAACAAAAAAAAAAAAACTTGCACGCGCATACCCGGCCTCAGCAAACAGCTGAGAGAAGTGCAGTTCCAGTGCAGAATAACAAAATAGTTTTGTTGCACTGATCCCTGTTGAAATTTGAAAATGTAATTAAAGATGCACAGTAACTGAAGTTGCTGAGTCTGATCATGCTGAAGTGTTCATTACAAAAGAACTTCTGAATTGGAAGTAAGGCCAGTGGGCACTTCCAAATAATGCTTCAAGGAGAGGTCTGCTTATAGTTACAAGTGGATGTTCATGGACATTTGGCAGAAATATAGTAATATTTCAAGTGTGTTTTTAAATGCCCACTAAAATGGCTTCAAAATACAATATTATTTCCTCCCACAGACTGAAAAAGCTTCTTGAACAAGAGACAGTATATCAGGCAAAAAAAGAAAAGGAAAACAACAAGAAAATATCTAAACTGAAAGAAGAATTGACTAAACTGAAATCCTTTGCTTTAATGGTGGTGGATGAACAGCAAAGACTCACTGAGCAGTTGAATCAACAAAGTAAAAAAATTCAAGAATTAACCACTTCTACAGAACAAGCACACGAAAAGCTGACTTTTGCTGAAGCAAAAATTCAAGAAGAGAAACAGAAATCCAGCAGGCTGGAGGCTGAAGTTCACTCCCAGAGCAGTAAGATTTCCCAAGACCAAGAAGAAATGATGGCCAAACTAACCAATGAAGACAGTCAGAACCGCCAGCTCCGGCTCAAATTAACGTCTCTGAGCCGGCAAATCGATGAGCTGGAAGAGACCAACAAATCTTTGCGAAAGGCAGAAGAAGAACTGCAAGACCTAAGGGATAAGATAAATAAGGGGGAGTGTGGGAACGCTGCACTTATGACTGAAGTAGAAGAGCTACGGAAAAGACTGCTGGAGATGGAAGGAAAAGATGAAGAGCTCACAAAAATGGAAGACCAGTGCAGAGAACTTAATAGAAAGTTAGAAAAAGAAG
Organism: Lonchura striata; assembly: GCF_050655825.1. Taxonomy (NCBI): domain Eukaryota; kingdom Metazoa; phylum Chordata; class Aves; order Passeriformes; family Estrildidae; genus Lonchura; species Lonchura striata. The sequence goes on from NC_140703.1 coordinate 1,430,655, forward strand.
CATCACAGAGCAAGAACCTTAAAGGGGAAGTAGATAAACTTAATAAAAGAATTATGGAGCTGGAGAAACTAGAAGATGCTTTCAACAAGAGTAAACAGGAATGTTACTCCCTGAAATGCAGCCTAGAAAGAGAAAAAAATTTAACAAAGCAGTTGTCCCATGAGCTTGATGGTTTAAAAGCTAGAGTTGGCGAGCTTGAAGCAATTGAAAGCAAGTTAGAAAAAACTGAGTTTACACTTAAAGAAGATTTAACAAAGCTGAAGAGTTTAACAGTGATGCTTGTGGATGAAAGAAAAACTATGGGTGAAAAAATAAAGCAAACAGAAGAAAAGCTGCAAGCTGCAACTTCTCAGCTTCAGGTGGAACAAAATAAAGTGATGTCAGTTACAGAAAAGCTGATGGAGGAAAGTAAAAAGGCACTGAAATCAAAATCTGATGCAGAGGAAAAAATGTCCAGTGTTACAAAAGAAAGAGATGAACTGAAAAACAAACTCAAAGCAGAGGAGGAGAAAGGAAGTGATCTTGTTTCCAAAGTGAATATTCTAAGTAAAAGACTTCAGTCTCTGGAAGATGTTGAAAAAGAGTTTCTTAAAAGTAAACGTAAGGAGAATACTAGATCTAGCACCTCCCTGCAGCAGGAAAACAACATAATCAAAGAGCTTTCTCAAGAAGTTGAGAGGCTTAAGCAGAAGCTCAATGAAATGAAGTCAGTAGAAGATGATCTTATGAAAACTGAAGATGAATTTGAGTCTCTAGAACGAAAATATGTCAGTGAACAGGACAGAGCCAAGCTCCTCTCAGAGGAGTTGGAGGCTGTGAAAATGGAATTGGCCAGGTATAAATTAACGGAAAAGGCAGAGTCCAGTCAGGAGCGCCTTTTTAAGAAACTCAAAGAAGAGGAAGCTAAATCGAGTCACCTTTCCAGAGAAGTAGATGCACTGAAAGAGAAAGTTCATGAATACGTGGCAGCAGAAGACCTAATCTGTCACCTGCGAGGTGATCACACAGTCTTACAGAATAAACTCCTCCAGCAAGAAAACAAAAACAGGGAGTTAGCAAGAGAAATGGAAAACCTCACTAAAGAACTGGAGAAGTACAGATCCTTCAGCAAGAACACCAGGCCTGGTCTCAATGGAAAGAAAATTCCAGATGTGCAAGTTTTTTCTAAAGAAATCCAAACTGATTCAGCAGACAATGAACCACCTGATTACAAAACCCTCATGCCTTTAGAGCATATGGTCACAAATGGGCAGCTCTATGAAGACAGCAGTAATGAGGAGGAACAAACAGTGTCTTTCAAAAGCAACTCATCCACCGCAAATGCTGCAAACAAAAAATTATGGATCCCTTGGATGAAGTCCAAAGAGAGCCACCCTCAAAATGGAAAGATACACACAAAGCAAAATGGAAACTGTGCACAGACTGGAGATCTAGTGCTAAGCCATACACCTGGCCAACCCCTTCACATAAAAGTCACTCCAGACCATGGACAGAACACAGCAACCCTTGAAATAACCAGTCCTACCACTGAAAGCCCTCACTCCTACACAAGCACAGCAGTTATACCCAACTGTGGCACTCCAAAGCAAAGAATAACCATTATTCAAAACGCCTCCTTAACACCCATAAAATCAAAAGCAGGAGAAGGTTACGTGACCCCAGAGCATGTAATTTCACCTATTACTATGACTACTACTTTTGCAAGATCTCAAACTCCTGAATCGTGTGGTTCTTTAACTCCTGAAAGAACAATGTCCCCTTTGGCTTTGCCCAGCTCAAGTTCTCAGGAACAAACCCTCTCCTCGGAGCCTTTGGAAATGGGAGCCAAGCACGCTGTCTTTAGAGTATCCCCAGACAGGCAGTCATCGTGGCAGTTTCAGAGATCCAACAGTACAGGATCAAGTGTAATAACTACTGAGGATAACAAAATCCACATTCATTTAGGAAGTCCTTATGTCCAAGCTCTCACCACTTCCAAGCCCATCAGCCCTTGCAATGCAGTGCAAGACAACAGAACTCCAGCACTAGCTAATGGCCTACCCACTAAGCCTACCAATAAAATCACCAGCAGTATTACTATCACACCAACAGCCACTCCTCTTCCACGGCAATCACAAATTACAGTAAGTAATGTCTATAACTGACCCCATCCATGCTGACACCCTTACCAGCAACCCATCCTGTTTTTCATCCCAGCAAGAATTATTTGGAACAGCCTCTTTACTTTGGGAAAGATCTGTGCATGAACTATACAACAGTATATGGAACTAACGTTAAGTTTTGCCTGCTTAGTGTTATCAAGTGTGCACTTACTGTATATCTTCTCATTGAAATACAGTTATGTAAAATATTTAGTCTTGCACTTGTATAAATGCATCTTTATGTATTGCCATTTTCAAAATAACTCACATTACTTTTGACTGCAACTTGCCTTGGTAAAATATTTTAACATTACAAAAGAACAGTAAATAATTGATTATTTTCATCATTGCTTGCTGAATATTTTTTGTTTGTTATGTGTGGTTTGTATTTTTTCTGCATGTATGGTAGAATTTGAATTAAGTCTTAATACTGCCTGCTATCTTCAGATAAGACTTGTTTCATTATCTTCCCTGCTATTTCCCAATTTCTTCTAGTCCTCTCATTTCAGGTAATTATCACTACATCACACACAAAATATTATGTATTGTATAATAGTGTTTGGTTAAAACTCTTTTCAAATCTCCCCGCAAACTTCGCTTGTAAGTGAACCGAGTTCAGAAGCTTGTATCACGAAGTCATTATCTCCAAACAAGGTTTTTTTTCCAATATAACAGAAAAACTGCAATCATTTAGGTATGCTGTAAAACAAGAAACAGCAACATTTCTATTTCTAAACAATAACTCAGGAGAATAGATTTACACACAATATTCAAATTTCATCTAAGTCCTAGCCACAAAATCTGACAAACAGTATACATCACACAAGTACACTGAAGAAGAAACAAGATTACCGAACTATGGCATACCTTCATGTTTTTCACTTCATAAGACAAAGAAAGCTTGGTAGGAGCACTAAGATGCAATACCAGATCAGGTCTGCAAACATGCAGGCCTCTGGGTCTGGGACAAATAGGAGTGCCACACAGAATGGACAAAGCAGGTTAAGGAATTTCAGTGACAATTACAGCGTTTGTGCCTAGGAAAAGCACAGAAATGTAATGTGCCAAACAGTCAATTTTAATGTCACATGAAATATTGCTGGTGGTGGAGCAGCTTCACATACAAAGTAAATCAGTCCAGAAGATCTGGAATGCACTTTCAAACTCCTCTTTTTCACAAAAGCTGTACACTCCAAATCTGAATTGTAACAACTGTTCTTATTCTAAAAAGTTAAATGCCCATAAATTTGATGCTTTCAGGTGGTAGTATGTATTATTTTTTAAAAAATTAAAAACTGCATCCTCCTTATCAACAAGGAAGTTTGCAAGTAAGCAGAAAGTCCCTATTCACTAAAACCATATCTTTATTCTGCCTATATTCCCCAGAGGAAAAAACTGTTTCTGCAGTATAACTTAGCAACGGATTCAGCAAAGAACTTTGGCCCATGATCTCACATAACAAGGGGACTTTATCATTTTAAGTCCTTTTGATTGACAGAAATTAGATGTTTATAACTGTAGATAATAACTGCTTTTAGAACAGTTTCTATTGAAAAGCAAAGTCCACTGCCCATATACACCTTTTTTTCAGTAAACAGTGGGAAGAAAAAAAAAATACTGAGTTATATAAGATATGTGATAGAAATGGATAATAATATATGTATTACAGCTCAACAATGGCAATTTCAAAAAGACAAATTGTGTGTGGACCTGCACAGCCCCAGCTTATATAACCTGGTCCTTCTTTCTTTTTTTGTCTCACAATCTCCATGGCTGCCCAAGTGAGTTCTGACCAAGACCTGGGTCAGAAGGAGTACACAGTCTTGTTCTGCAAAGCAAACTTTGACTCGCATCTACCTCAGCAAAAGTTGCTGATGAAGACAGCAGCCAGAACTCAGGCAAAGTAAAATCATAACATTTTTAGAGCATGTTAACTATACGAACAAGTTACCTAATTACATTCAGGCTGCACATTCTCAACTGCAGGGCTCAGTTAAGAGCCCAAAAATCAGTACCTCCCAAATACATTTGCTGCACTTCTGTTCTTTAGGATACTGCATATCCTGCTGATCTATACCCAAGATCTCTGCAGGAACACATTACAAGCATGGCACTGAGTAACTGCGTCCAAAGTAGCCACTTGCCAGCATACTAACAGACACCAAATTCTCCAAAAATTCAAGTACTAATGCTTGTCCTCCAGAGACAATTTTCTTCAGTTAGACCTAAAAAACCTGGAGGAAAAAAAATTTCAGATCTACCTTCAAAAATACACAGAAATGTGTTGATCATTGACCACCTGGACATCTATTAGAATATCTTATAAAAGAAAAGTACAAATAAGGGCATAGCAATAAGCACACAGAGTCCTTGGACAATTACCAAGCTATTATGAATAAGGAAGTTCAGTCTTTAAAGCTAGATCTGAATACAAAACCCAGATGAAAGTTCACACCATTTATAATTATTTAACAGGACAGTACTTTTGTCCCTGTCCTACAACATAATGATTGTCATAGTGATTTATCAGTAACTGTCTAATTAACAAAAGACAAAGGAAGCAGCCACTTATGCCCATTAACTCCTAAGTAAGAAGCATCAGCACTGCCTGGAAATGAAATTGCTACATTTCCTGAAAACACACCTTGATTAAGGGATGCTTACATTCCCCTACTTATGAAATAACCTCTGTGTAGATTTAACTGACTTCACAGCAAAATTTTTGTCAGTCTTTCCAAGAGATAAATATATCAAATAATTATTTTTGCCTGAAAATAAGATTTGCACAATGAAACAGGTTTGTTCAGTTTGAATTCCCAAGATCAATTTCAAAGCAGAGAAAATAAGCACCTGGATGTATCCAGCTGAGAGCTGAAACTTAATTGTTTAAACAGAAAGAATTTAGCTGTAATTTTATCATAAAATAGCAAACAGAAAGCATAGCTTAAGGAGTAAAATTATTGATTTACAAATTAATCTTGAGTTGTTCAAATCATCACTCCATATTTCAAAGTATTTCCATTTTGCTGAGTGGGAATAGCCACCTGCTTCCTTGGCAGACAATAAGAAAACAGCAGAGCAAGAAGAAAATTTGAATAAATTATCTGCACATTGATTCAAACAGTCTAAAACAAAAACATCAAGCACAATCATATTAAAATTCGACAAGTAAGGCAGCTTTTCTAGGATTTCAACTACTCTGTAAGTGGTAAGTATTGCTGTTAATTTGGAGGCTGAGACACTTTTGCTTTCAGCAGTTGCTCAAAAGCCTGACAGGTATTTAATGGTTCATTGAAATATTACAGGGAAATAAGGTCATATAATAAGAAGCATATATCAGAGGTATTAAACTGAAAGAAAGCATAAAAACAGTTTTCAGCAGATCATAACATCAATCCTTCTCTTTCCCAAAACTCTTGGCAAGCATCTCTAAGGTCTAAAAATCTACCCTTTCTCCTTTATTTTTTGTTCCCAGCAAAAGAAAGGGAGAATTAACTGATTAAAAAATGACAGCAGTCACTAGCCCACTTTCTTTCACCTTTTTGGGTTTATTTCAGTGAATGATCAAATGGACACAAGCAAAGGCAGCACCAACACTTTGGTGCTCAGCATTTTATGCCATTCTTTTTATGTGATTAAATTTCTCAGAATAAATACTTGCAATTTTTGTCCTTACAGGGAGGATGGATGAGGGGAGGGAGGGAAAAGGAGGAAAAGCAGAGAATACCAATCGAGAATGGTAATCTGAGACCAAAGCACCCATCCATCAACTGTGAAGTAGTATTTCAAGTTATTTAAAGACTTTCTTCAAGCCACTAATTAAGAAAAAGAACTGACAGAAATTACAGGAGCAGACTGCTAATCTTCCTGATCCAAAGCACCGTAGCCAATATGGTGTCTGGGGACAGTATGTGAGGCTGTAATAGGAAAAAGATCTGTATGTAAGCATGTCATGCAAGGAGTAGGAAGGCGTGCTCCCCACACTGGGGGAAAAATAATCAGAAACAGAATTGCACAGCTCTATTTCTGAGTAAGATTCAATGGATGCTGCAGGGTTAGATGATGGAAATGGAGTAACCATCTGCAGGATGACTTTGTCCCTAGGAAACAGATATTGAGACAGGCAAAACAAAAACTGACAACTGTCTAATCTCCAGGCTTAAAGAAAGACTACCAAAACATTACGTTACCAAGAAACAGAAGAGAAAAAGATCTTACGGTTCAAATACAGCACAAGTGGGTGTATAAAAATGTTTTAAAATTAACACTGAGTATTTTAAGTGAGAAATTGCTCAAAAAAAGACAAACCATAAAAATGTAAGCAGCATGAAGTGTTTTCACAGATCTGCAGCCAGTGGCCCCAAGATGAAGCTGAATTCTCTCTGTGCTGTAGCTAGCACATTATCCAATGACCCACCATGCTGTGGGCACTCAGAAAGCCTCATAGAGCAGAGCTGCCAACTGAATATGATTCTCTCCTGACCACAAAGCAAAGCATTCTTGAGAAACACGTTTTGAGTACAACTGAAAATACTTTAAAAATATTTTTACTTTAAAATACTTTTACATTTTTAATACATTTAAAATACTTCTTTCAATCAATTCATTTGCCATGCAGTGGTCTGACATCACAGGGTCTTCAAACGGGGATGGGCCAAAGAAGCTCCCTCCCCTTTTTTGCCCCTACAACCCAAATTCCAAAATACTTTCAGTTGCGCTGTCACCACTTTCAGAAGGCAGCACTGTGAACCAGGTCAAGAAACTAACCTAGATTTAAAAACACAAAAGCAAAACCGCAAACAAAAAGGTATATGCCACAAATCCTCATTAAACAAAACAAAACAAACCTTAAACAACCTCAACTAAACAGGACCCATTTCACAGCACAGCTTTATAAAGAGCTACATCAGCATAACTGAATGGGCAAGCAAAAAGGAAAAAGGAGCCTTTTGTAGTGCAATCGTTACCAAAGTCCTGGAGCCATCACCATTGTCTGCACAGATTCAATATAGCACACAAATGCATCACAAAGCACTTCAACTATACAAGAAACATTCAGCAGTACCATTAAAATACTTCTGTATCTCTCCTGAGAGAGGAGTTAATTTACTTGTGCAAAATCTGAGCAAGGCAGCTTCAAATGTGATTAGTACCCACATTTTCTTATCCTTGATTATCTCAAGCCAATATAGGTCATGTTTTGTCCTGAAGAAACATCAATATTAGCTAAATAAAAGGTAGAGAGTCTTTAAGTAGCATTTTATATATATTAGGGGGATATATATATGTATGTATATGCATATATATATATACATATATATACTGACAATAGGACTCTGATTAACACACGTTTTAGTGTGGCCTTCCAAGAGAAAAACAGCCTACTCACAGACAGAAAAAAACCATAATGGTAAAAGCAAGAGGGCATTTTTCCTTCTCTATGCAGAATCTCTGTAAACCTTTTCACCATAAAAATTTGCTAAGATGGGGGAAACATACTCAAAGCTTTTGAACTGACAATATTGATAATGAGGACATTTTCATGTTAAAAGGTGTCTGTGTGTGTGTGTAAGCGCAGTTTCAAGCACCTTTTAAAAGTGCCTTGAAAATACCCAAAGACAAATATCCCTACGTGCCCCCAGTCAGTAGTGAATGGCCCTCCACTGCCAAGAACCTTTCTCAACAAAGGGCAGAGCAGCTTTAAGGCAGGGGAGCGCTGGTCTCGGCCACGCTGCATTCCCTGCAGCAGCACTGACACCAAAGCGCCTGCAGAACTGCCAGCAGCCCCTGTGCAGACACAGCTGCTACTGCAGCGTGTGCAGCATCCCACAGAGGCCACGCTTCTGTTCCTAGGGACCCCCAAGTGCCCCACAAGGTGCCCGAGACCCCCTGCACTTTCAAGGGGCAAAGGGAAGATTAACAACAAACACTTGTTCATTCCAGCTGCAGGACGATGCTGATCACCCAGCCCCAGGTAACCTTCTCCTACTGGAGTTTGCCCCCAACATAACCTTACCCATCCCTGCATCCAGCAGAAGAGCAAAATACACATAAAATAGAGCTTAAAAGGAATGCCAGGACATTTTTGAACCTATTTCCTCACTATAACTTGACTTGAAACCTTCCAAATAAAAACCTACTTCATATAGTTCTAAAAAACTTCTGCAATGCCAACTTTACAGTCACCTGGGAATCTGGAACAGGGCTGAAAGACTCTCGTCATTAAGAATCTTGCTAATTTCTGAACGAAATCTACGTTGCTGAAATTGTACTCCAGTATTCTCTTTCCTTTCCCCCCACTGAACTTGGAAAATTTTTTTCTCTGCAACACATATTAGAAGACAATTACCACATCCCTTCTCAGTTTGTTTTCTCCAGATTAAACAACCCAAATTGCTGAAGTACTAGGACTGTAGATTACTGTGGAGTCCTCTTCCCTCTGCCGAGCTGTTTACAATGCAGCGAGGCAAGGCAGACGCCAGCCCGGCTCAGGTCCTGCCCGAGTCAGTGAAAATGAGCATTAATTACACTGCTCCTGCTCACACCTCTCGGCACAGTCACACAGGGCTGCTGCAGGAAAGGGGATTCAGAGCAACCGAGACTGCTCCCTTCGGATTCCTAGAAAACAAGTGCCAGGATCTAGTGAAAGAAAAGTGAAGAAAAGGAAGTATCTAAATGCTTTGTGCAGTTGAGGATGCCTAACCAGAAATTTCAGCCAAAGCTGTCTGGCTTGGAGGCCAAAGGGAATACTCAAGTTTATCACTAAATCTTAACTCGTTCTCGCTTGCAGACCTGGCTTTCATTCTGACTGCATTCACTCATCCAGGAACAAACTTAAGTCTGGCAAGAGGCATGCTTGTGCACATACAGACACGGACTCCTGAGTAAAGGATCTTCAGCACCATCCCCTGGACACTTTCACTAAAGCTGCAAGTGATACTCTTACTCAAATTTCTTAACTAAAAATTTAAGCAGGGAGAAAGAGCCTTATTCTAAAGTTATTTCTCCTAGATCAAGTGCTATAATGACATAAGAAATCAAATAAGAAAACTTACAGCGTAAATACTACACACTCCTCCCATTTAAATGAATATAAGTTCAAACAGGAAGCAAAGCACATGTCATACTTTCAGAAGGAAAAGGGAAGGCATAGGACCAAAAGCAAGAGAACTACTTCAACAGCACAGAAACAGAAATATTTTCTCTCCTTAACACTCACACACACACTTGCCTTAGCCTACTCCCTAAAGCAAACATTGCATTGTGTTAAAAGCTGGCCCATATAAATAAGCTGCCTCTGTTCCCAATAAGGGAGAAAAAAAGGTGGGTATGGAATATACATCCTAATATTTCAGAGCATGCTTTCTTCATTGTCTTCTTGAAATTAGAGGGGCCATTTTCACATTAATGGGTGAAAATTTCTCAGTTGCTACCTGTGCCAGTGTTTGTCCCCTTCACTGAAGCACTTGTTGTTTGCTAAGAGGAGACAAACTTAGTCTTTGTGTAGAGTTCTCACTCCAGCTTTCTTCTGCCACTTCCTATTACAGGCAACTGATGTCTGCTTCAGGAATTAATTTTAAAATGAAATCAAAATGCAGCCTTCTTGATTCTTAGATCATTGCTTGCTATGAGAATTAGCTTTAACTGTTCATTTCTCCAACTAAGCACTGCTATTTTCCAAGCCTAATGCCTTGAACCAATATGGTGCTATTATACTTACAGACAGACATACCACATAATCTAATTTAAAAGTGGCCAGTTTAATGCTTTTGGGGTTGTCATTGCTGTTACAATAATTATTTGCTGATGCTTACTTAGACACATTAAGTAAAGGAAAACTACACAACTTCTCAGACAGGTCACTCCTGGGCAACATTTTGTTTCTGGAGGTGTTTCAAGAGCATTAACAGGAACTTACAAGGGATCTCCAGACCATGAAAGGCACCTCAGCTTGTTTTTTGAAGAACAAATATATCTTTTTTTTCTCTTCTTTGACCTAAAAAGACAGCAGATATAAAAAGTGGCCTACAGATGGGAACTCAAGAGACATAGCTAAACAGCAATGATGAACACAAAGACAGCAAATTCAGAACACAAATGAGAGTTCAAAAAAATATGAGGAAGACAAAAAATATTCATATAGAAGGAGAAAATGAGCTGGTAGAAAGAATGCATACATTAGAGGAGAACTGAAGCAATTCATGGTGTGCACACAGATTTCCCATACATAGTTAAAAATCAAATAGAAAAGGCCCACCAAAATCTATATACAAGGGGTTTTCAGTCATTCAGGTCTGTCTAAAAACCAAACCAGACATCTGGAGATAAAAGCCTGCTATGCTCACATGCCTCTATGCTAAGCAGCAGGGAAGGACCTAGGAGTATTGCACAAGGATTTTCAGTACACATACAATTAAACCAATGTAGAATTTTATATATAGTTACTGCCAAGTGCTTTCCAGACAATTCCCACACAGCACCATTCCCTCCTTATGCATACATCTTACAGAAGTTTAAGCACGGATCTAGTCAACTGACCCAAAATGTTCTGTTTACAACTCTTATCTGAGAATCACAATTTTTAAAGTAGAAGTTTTAGAAAATAAGGTTTAGTCTTTGATCTAGGTACACATGTCATTGAATTTAAAAAATTAAGTGTAAATAAGTGTTTTCCTTAAATTTAAATTATTCATTCCTTCCTCTCTAGAATTTATATCACAACTTATGAAAAATAAACCAATTTTTAAGTGCAGTATGAGGAAGAAGAGAACTAGATGGGCAGTTTGTTAAATCCTCACCTCCATTGCCTAGATTGGTACAATCACTGAAGTGCAAGTTCAGATGTTTATTTGCACAGGGAAAAAAAAGCCCCATAATACAACTGTTATCCTCAAGTTTAAGCCCATGCCAGGAGTTAGAGCAATTCAGTTACTGTGGCTACAATCAAACACGACACAAGTGAAAGAGATCAGTACAAACTCTGTAAGCAGATCAAACCATGACAAGTCCATCAGTTATAATGCAGCTCTAGTCACTAAATGATAATAATGTAGATGTATTCAATACTGTCATTCAGAACTGCAAAATATATCGTTTTGAATCACAAACAAAAAAATCATTTGAAATTAAATCTCACAGCTCAGAAGGCCATATTGTCAATGGTGGTTTTAATGTGCTAGACACTGGTGCAAACTATAGGCCAGAGCATAGGGATATTTCAACAACTAACTTTTCATTGATTCAGTAAAAGCTTACAGCCTGAATACCAGTCAGATGCACAAAACCTGTAAAAGTGTGGGCCTATGAATACCTTCCTGAAGTACTAACATGGCTGGTCAATCAATCCAGAGAATACTCCAACCACTTTGTAACCTAAGGCATCTCTGAACTGGAACACTCCTCAGAATGACTCAGAACCAAACAATCAAACACAACTCTCAGAGATACAATCTCACTTTAGTATGCAAGACTTTACATAAATATTTTTATCTATTTACCTCAATATAGTTAGCTAATGCAGTTCTTTTTATAGCTGGGAAACAGACCCTTTTTCTATCACCTCTATAATTACATCAGGCAGTAGCACTGCCAGTAATAGCCCACCCAAACATTTTATTCTCAATACCATGCCTCATCTACCAGGCATGGTCAGAGGCAAACTCTTCCAACTCAGTGCTCATGGAAAGCCACATAGCAGTAACACAAGTACCTTCTTAACACATCACCTTTAGTAATTGAAGGAAAATGCTTTTTGGTTTGGGGGCAATGGGGCAACTCTTTTTTTTTTTGTTTTTGTTTTTTTTTTTTTGTTTTTTTTTTGTTTTTTTTTTTTTTTTTTTTGTTTTTGTTTCCTTTCCTACTAAGAATATGAATGCTAAAATTCCAGCCTACCACGAAAATGCATGTTGATTTTGTTTATTCTGCATCTAACGAAGAGTTTCAGTCGGGTTTAAGCGAATACAATACAAAAGGAAATCTTCGCTGCCACCTAGAGGTCAAATCTTGAAGGAACACAGGGAAAGAAAAATGCATCTTTTTCCTTCCCCACTTTCAAAGCCAAACTCTTGCCTTTCTCAATGCATTAAACAAAAAAAAATTAAAGTGCTACAAATTGAAACATGCTGATTTTAAAAATAAAAGCATGAAAGAGGTTTTAGGCACTCAGACTGTGTATCTCCTCTTTGGTAGTGACCAGTGTTAAATCCTGTAAATGTTAAGTACCAGGCACCCAGAGCAGAAAATCCAGCCTTTGACAGCCTGCAACTTATGGCTGGCATCTCCACACATCTTTGTGCTTAGCAGTCCTTGATGGATGCCCCGAATCAGTACAAATTCTCTCCAAACCAATTTATATCACCATCTCAAAAACAGTCCCAATCAGTTTCATAACTCACTGACAAGGGAACACTTTCCACCTGCATTTAATCCACCCCTAGTGGATGCCCCCTCAAGCATACTGGAGAATTGCCCTATGCAATGCTGCCTTATGCACCTTAATGCTAGATTTCTGCTGTTTATTTTCCTCACCACCACCTATTTTCCAATCTTTAAAAGGTTTAGTATATGTTATTAATCTTCACTCAGAAGACATTTCATAATTGATAGTCTTTGACACTTTTTTTGCATTTTGGCATACCCCTTCTTGGGTAGTTCAGACAAAACCCAGCAAAACATTCACAGGGTGGGGTGGTTTGGATTCACACACGAAAAAATCATTGTGTTTATTTCTTCCATTCTTTTCCTAGTAATTCCTAACTTTGTTACCTTTTTGACAACTGCCAGTTGCTGAGCAGTGAGGACAATTTACTGGGATTCCAAGATCTGTGTTTTGACTGACCATAAATGTCACTACTGTACCCGAACTAGTTTTCCCTCCATATATTATTTTTCAATTGTTAACACTGAACTGACATGCATTTTTCACTAACATGAATTACTGTCAGCTCTTGCTTCTAATATTCTCCCTGTTACACTATATGCAAATATTATAATTTCAGTACTGTCTTCCTGTGCAGTTTATGAACATGTTGAGTATCAGAGGTGTCTGTGACATTCAGATGCTATCTCCACTATACTATTGAAAACTCTGCTCTGCTACCTATCCACTTGCCACTTATCAACCTTGAGCATTTTCCTTGTTTTTCCACAGTTTGCACACAAAATCTGCTCTCACAAGATTCTTTTGTTAGAGACCACTATCAAGAAGTTTTTTTAAAACTTTCCTAGGTCTTCCTAGGTCCCTCCCACATGTCTCTCATTATTAAACAATCCAATAGCATGTAGCTACATAACATTATGTGACTAACAGACCTGAATATTATCCCTGACAAGAAATGTGGATATATTCACAAAATCTGTAACCATGTGGGCAAACTTATTACTTAACTGACATTTCTACACTTTAATCTGTTCAGCAGTTACATTTATGAATGTTCTGTGAAGCTTTACTCTAAACTGGCATTGCAGCCCTCTAGCATCACGAACAATTTCAGTGGTGGATTGCACATCACTAACAAGGATTCTGCAATTGTAAAAATCATCTCCTTCAGAACTCCTAGAAACACAACAGACTGTTCTGGAAGGCTGTTGCTATTTTATCTCATTGTTATCAAACTTCAATTAAGCCTAGGCTGATTTTTTTCCTTACTCATGATCCATTAAGCGAATCTGTGATGTACAAACTTTCCCCAAATTCCTCCACACTGAACACATGCAATGATCTGATGTTGGTTCAGCTTTGTTCTATTGAAAATCACTGTCATACATAATTATCTACAGGTAAATGGCAAGCTTTTGATTTGTGATTATTTTTATTTTTTTAATCAGCCCAGACAGATCATTACAGCTACCAGGGTTTTGATCTAGCTCATTCTTATTCCTAATTAAAGTCATCAGAATTCCAATTTTCTATAGTGCTCATTTAAAAACAATTTTCATTTTGTTGTATTTTAAAAAAATATTAAGTTCTTTTACCCTTAGCTTGACTGAAAAAGTTATGTAAAAATGCTTGTGATGCAAAAAGGTTTTCTCATGAGTACAGTATGTTTAATAATCCTGGTTATAGATAATGGTACTTTTCAAAAAACTTCTTGCCTTTATAGTTCTTCACCCCTTTTCCATGCACATACTTTTTTGGGCATATTTACATTTTTTGCAATTAAATATGACTACAATCATTCTGGAGAGAGAGCTGTCTCACAAATACATTAATTTTGTGTACACTGGTCACTCTCAAAGAATGATCTCTTGCAGCAAAGTATGACCTGGCTATTGCCCTCTACTCGGTACTGAATCAAGACTTGCTTCTGCATGAGGAAGTTCTCTGATTATTCACCCAGAGAACCCTCACAGCTCAATATTTTGCACTGCATCACTCAGCACCTAGGGCTGATAGCTGACAGACAGGAAACTCCTCTTATTTATATTTCAAGTTTCAATCCATTGGGATTCTGATATTCCCCAAACAAGTAGGTAAGTTAAATACAAAGCTTCTGTCTCATTACCAACAAGATAAAGGAAGTTTAAACAAACAGTTCTAAAAGCAGTGCATTCAGGTTTACAAACATGAAAAAGCACTACATAGCTAAAAACACCGCTTGTTTCTCCTCCCTAACGCAGGATTTCTTGGTTTATTTCCAGATTACCAATACCTTCCGTCGTTCAATTCCAACTCGGATCCCCAAACCAAAGCCTGCAAGCACAACCAAAGCACCTGTCAAAACTCCTGCTGGACATCTCAACAAACCACTCCAAGACAGTCCTTCTGGAAAGATACGCATTATAAGGACAGTGTCTAAAGCCTGCCTTCAAAGTGGAGGGAGAAGGTAAATAATTTTCTGTGATCTATGACATTAAAATGGATTTAAGCCATCTGAATCTCAGCAGTTGTTTCAACTGGGGGAAAATCAGAAACCATCCACGTGGTCAGCACATCAACAGTCACCAATCACAGGACATCAAGACAGCCAAAGTTTTCAGAACCAAAGTTAACTGCATGTCTGCACAGACCATGCTCTGCTCCATTTTTATGGTGCAATTCCATATTTTGCCACTCACAGTACAGGAACACAAGACACAAGTTTCTACAATAAATTTACTTCTGACATGTTCTACAAATAATAGAAAAGGTATCTCAGCAGACTTATAAAAACATGGTCAAATCACACGAAGAGGGGTTGCAGAAGGTGTCATGTTTTCAAAGCTGGCCTAGCCAAGAAGTGTCTCAGTATGGATATCCTCAGTTCAACATTAAGGGTGGAATGAAGAAAAGCGTGGAAAAATCTGCTCTTGTATAACACATTGAATTTAGAGAAATGCAGAGCTCCTTGCTGTGCCAAGCATCACTTTAAAATCACAATGTGAAGATAAGCAACTCCCTCCTCAAGGAGTTAACTAGTGTGATTATCTCCACTCCAATTCATGCAGATGTTAGATTAGGAAAACAGATGCAAGAATCACAATGGATATTGTTTGCATCAGCTATACAAATTTTCACCATTTGGACTACAGTACTTAGACTTCAGTTCACTTAAACAGTATCTTAGAACTGATCAAAATTAGTATCGAACTTAACAGTAAGTTGTGGCTTACACAGAAGTGCAACTTTATTCTTGCATTTCTCCACAATTTTGCCCTTCCTTTCAAGTCCTCACATTCACTTAAAATATGTAACTGGATTCATTGCTCCTAGTGAAGGCTTTTTTTTTAACTGAACTCTTTGCACACGAAATTCTAGTTTAGCTTGTCCCTGAGAGAATTTGCCTTTTTGCTTTTCTTAAAGCATAATTTCTTTTGAAGACTTAAAATTCAAGGCTTCCCTTCAGCCAACACACACACACACACAAACCTCAAACAAAAACAACAAACTAAAACATTGGAAGAGACTCCATGCTTGTTGTTTCTTATTTTCTGAAAAACAGCAATTGCTGCTCTGCAAGAAAATTTCTCACTGTTCTCTAGAACATTAAGAAAGACTAACAAAATATTACAACTACACCAAGGAACCCCCACTCAAGAATCCTGTAATACCAACTAACACTAACTACTGCTTTAAAATATAAAAGATTATTTATTTCTCTGGTATTAATGTTTCCCTCATTCTTCTTCCCCTAACAGAGTGCATTCCAACAGTCTCAATGGCTCAACTGATAATACGTGGGAAAACTCCTTACACATAGGTGTTTCTTTAAGAACTGCCAAATCTTAATTCCCAAATAAAGCAAAAGCTGGTGGTGATCACAGTGCCACAGCCAGAACTGCAATCCTATTGCTGAAGCAAGGAGAGACTCTGATGCATTCAGTTACCCAATTTTTCCCTTTCATTTCACAGCTAAAAGTTTAACTTAACCACTGAGACAGTACAACACATTAGTACTGCTGTGTGACTGTTTTTGCAAACCCACAAGAAACCTATGCCTTCCACAACAGCATCACAAGAAATTCTCTAGAAGTACTTACAAGTAAGTTTTAGAAGACCAGTTGATTGAAAAAGTACTTCAGCTGTGTCCATCAAGTACTTCAGCTGTGTCCTACGAGACACACCTGTGCTAATATGCAGACATTAAAGAATGACTTTGCCACAGTAAAAAGAAAAGGCTTCCTGTTTTATTCACTAAATCTGCAGCTGTTTCTTAGAGTCCATATCATGTGTGCTCAGATCCCAACACAGCTCACAGAAGTACACCACTGCAACCTGCAGAATGAATGTACATTGATGTGAAGAAACACAGATTTCAAAAAGCAGCCATCAGCTTGGCATGCTTATCAGAAGGATCTTCAAGTACTGACCAAGTTCTATTACAAGGAACAGCAAGTCTCTGGTGAGCCAAAAAAAAGTTACAAACCTCTTCATACAGAGTCCAGCAACACACCTCAGTTCTGATCAAGCAACAGTGCTCCCACTGAATGCACTACAATGAAGAGTCTGCTTCTCAACAGCTGCAAATCACACACTACAAATTGATGTTAACTTGCACCCTTCACTACGAAGAAAGAAAAGAGAAAGAATTCCTGCAAAAGAACTCCTGCAATAGCATCCTTTACTTTAGAGCCTACACAGAACCCCACAAGCACTGCCAACTCATCCTCTGCAGTCCCATATTACACTTCTCACCTATTTTTGCTGCTGACCTACAAGAGTTTTGCTCCTATCTTGCAATGACACAATTAATTTCTATCTACGAGGGCCATGCCCTCACAGGTGGATCCTGTTAAGGCTCTAAAACTGACAAATGGGGATAGTACACTCCTACGGGATTAAGGGCAACACAGAAAGCATGGAAAATGAAAGTCAAGGAGTGGTAACTAACAAGGAGGAAACGAAGAATTTGTGAAAAATAGAAGTCCATCCCTCTCCCTCAAACTGACTGGGAGATGAGGCACACTGGCTACAGGCAAGATGCAGACATTTACAGTGCTGTGAGAATTGCTCCTTTCTGTTCACGGAGGGAAGAGGAGAAAGTTGGTGTCCTTCACCAGTACAAAATAAACTCCTCCGAATTCCTTCTTTCCCTTGCAATTGTGAATGCAATATAAAAATCTCGTGAAAAACTGGACAGAGATGTTACACAAACTGGAAAAAGGAAGGTAAGGAAGTCCTGCAGTTGCATGACGTGGGACACGTGTAACATTAAACTACGCTGCTAAGTGAATAATCCCTAAGAGCTCCCTCCACAAATCTCATCTCAAAGGTTTGCTGAAGATTATTAAGTAGGATTCTTTAGTTTTTGTCATGTGACAAGATACAAAGATGGGTCTTTTTTGTGGGCTTTTTTTACACCTATAAATGACTTGCAAGAGGGTAAACATTCACATCTTTAAGTGAGAGTAATTACCTTTAATTTTTAATATGGACTCTAAAATAATGATTTCCAATTATATGGCCAAAAGCAAATTTAGAATTACATATCCATACACTAGGAAATACATTTACATATATTTTGTGTTTTCATACTCTTTAGGTGGAGTGTATGAATGATGTTCACGCTCATTTTAAAAGTGGCTAAAATCTAAAACACTTTTGAGAGCCGAATTCTGATGAATATTATGTGGGTCAGAGCTTATTCTAAGGTTAATTTTAAATGATCTCAAAGGCAAAAGATCATTATTTCAAAAGTACATTTGAATTCTGCTTTGCACCTGCACTCATGGCAGAGATGTTATTTTTAAATAGGTCAGCAAATGAGGTTGGATAGTATTTTTTTAACAAAACATCATGTTTCACAGAAATGAAGTTGACCAAGTCTTTCAAAGGTGCTCACTAATGTGCAATTATTTTCTTGTATAGCTGCCTACATCATACATTGTGAACCCTGATTTCCTCTTTTATGCCAACTAATTTTAAAGCATTTTACAGTATCAATAAGATGCTGTACAAATTAACCCTTGATTTTACCCGTTTTATGTGAAAAATAGCTACAGAAAATAAAAGTAACAGATGTTTTATGTTTACTGCTAGTTCATGTCAACTTCATCCAACAACAGGCTCCATAAAAAGAGCTTGCCAACAAGTTTACAAAGGTGGGCTGCAGACAGCAGAGTACCTCGTTTGCACAACACTCACCTACTAGTAATCACTACTCATAACACAAAGAATGTTCTTGGAGTAAAGTATACAGGATTGGCTTAGGCACCTCCCGAGGTTATTTTCCACGTGAATTCTTTTAGTAATTCAAAACTGCTATTGTGAAAATCCCAAGGAGTTTTTCGTAACTGGAAAAGTTGCCATTCACAGACTCACCTCAAAGTCAGATGGTTCATCCCTCTCATCAAAAGTTTCTAATCACAGTCCTGCTCCGCATCCAGTTTCTAAAGGAAAGCTGACAACACTATAACAGTAGCTAACCATGTACCCAAAATGAAAGCTGTGGTGGCAGATTGTGCAGGAGGCTCTTAAGAAGCCTAATGAAAAGCATTTACCATGGGAACTGGACTGCTCAAGGAACCCACAGGAGACTAAAAATAAAAATTAAATGCTCAGAAACCTAATTAGGTCTTGTGAGCCGTCTTTAGTACACACATACAACTTTTATAGCACTTCTTCTCTAACTATTCTCCAAGTACCTTTTCACAGGAAATAAGCACCAATTATCAAGACACTCAAAACACCTGAGTTTTTGAAAAGGTGCAGATAATTCCCAGTAATGCCCAACTCTTGCCAATATTGTATTAAAAAAGAAATTTAAAAAACAATAAATAAAATAGGGCATTATAAAGTCTACAGTCATTTTAATTGCCTAGATCTACCAAAATTTTCACACTAAATGCAAGGATTACAGAGAAAACGTTTAACAACTTGTGGTTTCAAGACACATTGAAAGAATACAAGTGTATGAGCCAGGTATCATAACCGCCAGGAAAGAAAAGACGAATCAGTCACAGCACCATTCTCCAAGGAGCAGTTGCTGGAGAGAACTTGAACTGCCCTTTTACAGTAACACACG
Source organism: Lonchura striata (assembly GCF_050655825.1). Classification (NCBI taxonomy): domain Eukaryota; kingdom Metazoa; phylum Chordata; class Aves; order Passeriformes; family Estrildidae; genus Lonchura; species Lonchura striata. The sequence goes on from NC_140703.1 coordinate 1,450,237, forward strand.
GCAAGGGTGATGCGATGCACCCAGTGAGCACACGGGATGCTTTTCGAGTACCACAGATACTTTTCCCTCCAAGGCTCTACCGTGGATTTGCCCTTTCCTAGGCCTTAGAGAACTGCAAGTAAGTTCATGCTGGTAATGGCAAACAGAATCACAGGATAGTCGGAGGTGGAAGGGACCCACAAGGATCATCCATTATGCAAAAGCCTTTTATCAAATACACTCTTGGGGAGAAAATACAGTTTGGAAGGTAAATGAATGCAAGGGAGAGCTGAGCTCTGAATTCAAAGCAAGAGGTTTTCCCATTCCCCTCGACCCGCTTTTCAAACTTCGCGTAAATGTATTTTTGTTAAGTGGGTTCCTGTTGTTACCTAGGTACTGGTATTTTCGTTTGCCGCTCCATCGTCTATCCAAGGGCCCAGATCAGACACTGGACATCACCTCGCTGCAGAGATTCTGCTTACAAGCAAACCCGCCCTCGGTAGCAAGCAGGGAAAAGCAGACACAGGGGGAAAGCGAGTGAGAGTGCAAAACCTGGAGAAGCAAATTAAAAGCAGAGAAAGGAAAGGCGGAGAGGGGAAGAGGAAAGAACCCCCAAGATCCAACGTAAAGGAAGGGGGAGAGGAAAGAAGGGTGGGGGCTGTCTGTCGGGCAGAGTGCCCCCATCGCGGCGAGAGGAGCGGGCTGCGGGAGGGGTACCTGGCGCGCCGCGGTCCCGGTCGCGGTCCCGGTCCCGGTCGCGGTCCCACCACGGCTCCTCCAGCGCGTCGCCCATGCCGCCCGCGCCGCGCCTGCGCCCTGCGCCGCCCCGCTCCTCGGGAGGGAAACGCCTGGACGTGCGTGCTGCGGCTTCCTTTTCTTTTCTAGTGGAAAAAACAGAAGAGAGAGAAAGAGAAAAGTAATTTAAACTGTTCCCCCCTTCTTCACAGCTTAATTGCCTCAACCCGGTTTCATGCTGTAAAATACCTATTTTCCTGGTCGGGGTAGCTCACGCAGTCTTTTCCGAGGAGCAGCCGGTGCCTGCGGAGGGTGCGCGTTGCTCGGAACGGGCGTTCCCGGCTGCGGAGCCCGCAGGGCGAGCGCGCCTGGCCCGCAGGACCGTCCCGCTCTCGGCCGCTGCAGCGCATCCCGAGCCCACGTGGAGCTGAAACCCGCCTAAGCACTGGCATTTCCCCTAAGGCGGCACTCTTATTCCGCGTATAAACCGCTCCAATGATTTTTCTCTCAACTTCATTAAGTATCCTATTTTTCCCCTTTGAGGATGCAGGTGGGTAAGGAACGTGCATGACGGAGATCCTTAGTGTTGTTCTACCCAGAGCTGCTAATGGACGTCACCACGCGATTTTCAGCCCTTGGAAACTGGACTGAAACTTGTGAATTTCCGCACTCGCGGAGTACGTCCGACCCGTGGCACATTAAAGACTTTGGGGGAAGCCACTTGGAAACCAAACCCGCATCTGGCAGAGCAGCGCAGCTTTCTGAAAACCGAAAACATTCCTATGTCCGGCAGAGCGGCCCCCCTGCCCTGCGGCAGGACCGCGCGCGCCGCTCCCTCAGCGGCTGCTCCTGCCGCGCTTTGCGGCCCGCGCGCTCTGCCCGGCCTGCGGGGAGGCGGGACGGCGGCGGGGAGGCGGGCAGAGGGGCCGGGGAGAGCGGCCGGGGAGGCGGGGAGAGGGGCCGGGCAGGCGGGGAGAGGGGCCGGGGAGGCGGGGACGGCGGCCGGGCAGGCGGGGACGGCGGCGGGAAGGGGCCGGGCTCCGGGCGGAGGGCCGCGGGCAGGAAGCGCCTGCCGAGCGCGCTTTACGGCCGGGCGGGCGGGCACGTCAGCCGCTATGGCGGAGGGAGAGGAGGCGCCGCCGCCGCCGGGCAGCTGGTGAGTTCTGGGCATGTGGGTCCGCGCTGCCCTCCGCAGCAGGGACCAGCGGAGAGGGGCCGGAGCGCCCCGCTCGCCGCCGCTCTCCCGCGGGACCCGCAGCGCTCGGGGCGTGTGCGGGTCGCGCCGGGAGCCCGCCCGGAGCCCCCCGCAAACGCAGCCGGCGCTCGGCGGCTCCGGGTCCCCAGAGAGGAAGGGGCCCGTCAAAACACGGGCGAGACACAAAACGAGGGCCATGGCCAGCCTGGAGCCTGGCGGACGCTCCAGTTTAAAATGACAGCTTTAATATGCGGTAGGAGCTGCTCCAGGAGTCTGCCTGGAGCTGCTTTGTTCAGTTCAGCTTCCCCTTTCGCTGCATTCCTGCTCTCAGGAACAGGTGATAGCAGTGGGTCCTGCCTCGTTGTCTGAACGATTTTGCTCACCACCTTCCTTCAGCACAGCTATCACTTATAATGGATTTTACGTTGAACCCCTAGGACAAGAATAGAGACTATTTCTGGAGCGTGTATAGGATCATTTTGATGGTAACAGTGATGTGATTTTAGTATTTGTTGCATGCGTATTCACTCAAGATTGCCGAGGCTTAAATAAACATTGTGTTTAAACACTGAAGCTATTCTTACTGCACCAAATATCTCCGTTTGTGTCTTCACTTTGTTTTTGTCTTTGCGCTTCTGCATTGCATGTGATTTCTTTCTGTGGCTCTGTGCCACACCAGTGCTCTTTGTCCTTTCCACGTATATACTTTCCACGGAATTACTTTACAGACCTGATTTTTGTGATAGTTTCCAATCTGAGTTCCAATCATTTCCAAGCTGTTTTTGCTTTTAGGCTGTATGTGATGTGGCAGATCCAAAGTTTCCTGCAGACTGAGCCTAGCTATCTTTTTGCTTAGTTATCTCACTGTAAAGAAGCCAGAATACACAGGTGTGGGTGGAATTCTTCTTTGTCTAATTTGGTTCTACAAACACAACTTTTGGTTAAAACAACTTAGTATCATTAAGTTGAAAAAGAAAGTTAGTTGGTGTAATTTTTTATTCTTGTGTTTTTTCTTTTAGTTACAGCCTCAAAATTTATGAAGCTCTTTCTATAAGCACAGTATTTCATAAGCATTATTTCTAAATAAAGACCTGACTGTTGGGCCATTTAATTACAAAGTGAGGGATGGACTCCCTGACAGTGCACTCTTGACACTTTGAAATATAACCCTGGACATTGAATAAGAACCTTAAATACCTCTGAAAAAATACTTCAGATTACTTCCATTACTGATATTGGAATAATATTGCTGTCTTCCACACCACAATCAACTTCTCTAGAAGCTGTTTTAAAGATGAGGATGAGTGTGTTTCCAGACAGGTTTCAGGGCACAGCCTGCATTGTTGGTATTCTAATTGGCAGCTTCAAAACTATAGTCAATTTTATATGCTGATGGTACTAGAAAATGCAAACTTGAAGGCATTTGTTAAAACAGATTTAAGTCTTTATGGGAACAATTATAGAGTTTTATGCTTAAATGCTATATTATTATGTGACGGTGCATCCTGTTAGTAGAGGTGTATGTTGTGAATGACAAAATTGCATTCCTTATTGCTTGCTTAGAAACTTCATGTGTGTTTGGGTTTTGGGTTTGTTTTCCTGTTTTTGGTTTTTGTTTAAAAACCAGTTTCAGTGGAATATTGACTTTTTCATTTATGGATTTAAAGCGTTGTCTTGTATTCATATTTCAATGCTGTGAACAGTTGTTGTTGAAAGAGCTTTTTGATATAAATTATTACACTATCATATTTTGAAGTATATAAGATTTCAAATTTTAAAAATACCAAACATATAATGATAAATATGTATGTCTGAGCTCTACTGGGTGCAAAACTGGCAGTGCTGATCCCGTGTCCTCTCTTCACTTCCTTAGGAGGATTAAAAGGCAGATGGAGTTTTGTGCTCAGAGGCTGTTGCAGCAAACTGAGAGTGTAGAATCCAGATGTGCTCACTAACATAAAATTCCCTGTTTGTTTTCTCTGTGTCAAGTTGTCATGTGGTGCTAGTATAAGTGATTTGGGTGGAGGGAAAGTGTCACAAAGTAATTATGAATTAAACCCCTCAACATCTGTACTGACTGCTTGGTGTTTTGCTCAACAAAAATCCGGGAACTCTGCCACTGCACAAAAAAAATTAAAAAGAAAACCCAGCATCACCACCACCCCAAACGCATGTATAGAGAAAGATGAGAGTGTAGGTTTGTTCCCTTCAGTAAATATAGTTATCAACACTTTAGGTTTAAAAATTAGCAAAATCAGTTAGACCTTGTTTGCTAAATGTTTCTTTTGTGCTATTTGGCATATACTCAAAAGCTAATTTGAGAAATTGCTGGCACTATTTTGTTCTGGAAGACATATCTGTCCAAAGCTAAGAATGCTGTGAAACACAAAGGAGGCAGGCTGCTTTCAAACTGCTGTAAAATATTTTTTTTTTGTCTGCTTATTTGATTATTTTAAACATAATTTCTGTCAATGCAATACATCTAGTCAGTCGACTGTATAGACACAAATAAGATGGCTTGTTATTAGTTAAAATGTTTGTAGTTGGAAGTTATTGATTTTTCTCGCCTCATTTATCAAAGAAATCAATGGTTTGGACCTTGTTTTTCTTTTTGGATTTTGAAACAGATTAATGGTTATGAATTAATTTGTAAAACCTCTTTGCAGATGTTTATTTAATCCTCAAGCTTGATCAATTAGTAATTTTTAAGATCTGTACTTGGGAAATCAGGACCTGAAGTAACTAAATATAACTGTAACCACAGATGGAATTGTTCCTGTATATTTAACTTTGCATTGGAACTCATTTTACAGGTCCCGAAATGCACTGCAACGCCCTAAGACAACAGGGTGACAAATGTAGTTTCCATATATCTTTCACATTCTCACAGTCTGGCTAATTAATACTTGGAGCCATAGTATTTCTTCTGAAAGTCCATGAACAGAAAAGTCCTTTCCAGTTAACCATGAAATTGAAGAAAAAATGTCAGGGAATTGTTTTTCTGCAGAATTCTGTTGGAGAATAAATGATGGTTCAGTGGTGTGCTGGATACAATGGATATTTTGAAGCAAATGTGAGTGATTGATTTTTTGTTTGTTTTCAGTAGGGAACAAACACTCATTAATTTCAATTCAATATAGCTCTTGTTGAGGCTTTTTCCTGGGAGTCAGGAAAATCCTGAATTAAAAGTAGAAACCGTAGTAATACCTTCTGTAAAAGTATGTAATTGATTGTAGTATTCTTAACACTTTATGTAGTTTATTGATCAATTACTATTATCTTTTTCCTGCTGTTCACATTCCTACCCTTTTAATCCCTTCTCTAGTATTTGTGAGTGATAATTACCAAGTATCTCCGTTGTATATAAATAATACTTGGGAATTCCAAGCTGAATTCCCAACAGTTTTATCAGTTTTTCTTACCACCAGCTTACACATCTTAAGTTAAAAAAGGTCCTGTTTAATGTCTGTGAAGACAGCCTATTGATTATAATATGTCACCAGACCAGCATGAATGCAAGAGATTCTTCTGAAAGTATGGAAATTTACTGCAGATGCATTAATAGGAGCATTTTGTATTATGACATTTTGAACAGTATATTATGCGGGAATTTACCTTTCAGGCCGTGGCTTGGGTGTAGGCTGGAATTCCATGCATCTAACCAAAATTTTGAGTAGCACCTAGGGGCAGGCAGTGAAGCCATGTCAGAGCAGAAAGTACAGGTGTTCAGGTCTGGACGAGTTTTCATACAGGAAGAAGTGCTGCTTTCTGTTCAAAATAAGTGTAATAATTGTCCATGTGAACAGAAGATTTCCTAGCTGCTCTTCACTCATGAAAGACAAGGATCCAGATTGCTAGCAGTTCAGTGGAATATTTATGGAACAACTGACAGAAATAAGGTAAAACACAGCAAGTGGACATGTGTTTAAGTATTGAAATCACTTTCACGTTTTATACTTTGCAAGTTAGCCTGAATAGAAAGTTTATTAGAAAATAATTTACTTATCTTTGAGAAGTCCTGACTTACAGCCTGTGAGCAGTCTTGCAGTTGATGATGGAAATGAGCACCTAATTTAATCACAGCAGAGCAGAGCATTTTTCCCGTGTGCCGTTATTTCACTTAACTCCTAGTTGGTAATACATCTCATCTCTTCACGTGGCAGATGGGCATGTCAGTGTCTTGCTTTGTGAGGTGAAGTAGTAAAGCTGGCATTTGCCTCTCATCTTTACAGTGTAGAAAAGTGGGGGTGACAGCACTTGGAAGAAGTTTTTCCAAATGGTAATACATTGTCAAGCAGCAGAAGACACATTTGCAGATAACATGTTGAAGTTGGTGTTACATGCACAGCTTCTTGTATGCTGGATACTAGTAACAGGTAGAATATGTACTTGTGGATTTGTGAAACTTTGCCAGGTGATTCTGTAATTAGTGTAGATGTAATTTTGAATTTTCAAGTAAAAATTACTTTTTTATTCTCAAAAGACTTTCTTTGGGTGGCACAGAAACAAAGTTAAAGTATTACAATTTAAGACCTTTCTGCTTGAAATGGACCGTGTAGGCAGCTGTTGCGTTCATTTCAACATACCTGTTTAATACTTGGATGTAATTGTAGCAACTAGTTGTAGTTCAAGACCTGGCTGTTGTTCTCTAGTCTGTTTTTGTACACAGTGTTCACAGAAATGTGCAATGTGTCTAAGAGCAACTCATTCTCTCCAGCTGCTGCTTGATGTTGGCTTCTGTGGAAGCTAGATCATCCTCAAGTTCATGCAGTTCTGCTGAGAGTTAGGAGGACTCTGTGTAAATGTCCTGGAAATACTTGATTTTTATTCAAGGCTAACTGATCCATTCATTTAACTTTTCAGGCATTGACCATTATGTGCACAACTGGGCAACAGGATAGGTGATTGAAGTGCAAGTATGCATTCATACTCTGCTTCCCCTCTGTTTCTGTCTCAGGAAAGGGATTGGCAACCTGTGCAACCTGTAGCCCCATACAAAACAGATTTGGGTTTTTTCTCTTTTTCTGTTTTTTTTCTTTCTTTTTTTTTTTCTTAAAGTGTGAGAGAATAAGGCAAGTCATTCTCTTTGTAATCTATGCTTTCTTTCATCCAGATTTGCAAAACTACTTGAAAAAAATTGAGTTGTGCCCCAGTGTATATTAGAAATATGATTTAAAATGCAGACCAAAACATAGTGACAAAGAAACTGGCTGATGCAATGCAAAGAAAATGCTTACTCTTCAGACCTGTAAATACTTTGAGAACTCTTGAGTAAAGCTAGCTGAATATTTGCATACCTTCTTCCATGTCTGAGATTTTAATATTTTCGTCGTAAAGGATATTATTTAGAAAATCAGAAATGTGTGTTTGAAGTTTTCAGGAGACCAAACTTGTGAACTTTTATATCAAGGAGTTAGTTGTGAATATATGGAAGTTAAAGTAGACAAGAGTTCAACAGCTGACTTTTTTTTTTTTTTTTTTTTTTTTTTTTGTGGCTATTTGAATTGACTGCATAGTAGTCATGGAGTAATTGACAATTATCCTGATAACACTTTAACATCTGTTACTCTGTGTGTATAAACAGATGCGTCATTCACCAGGAATACATCTTCCCACATGATTTTCTATCCTGGAAGACAATCCTGTTCTTTGTTTTGCTCTTGCTACAAACCCCCTGGATGTGTGTTTAATGTACCAGGTATCTGAAGCAAAGTCTTAATGCAGATGTCAGAGCAAGTAGAGAAGAATTAAGAGCATATAGCAAGGGAGAAGTTTTGCCTACGGGACCTATGTGTCACTGCCATTGCTATTTTTCCAGTGAACCTGTTTTGCCACTGCTCTGCTACGTGATATTGAAATCCTGAAATCATCAGATGTGATTCTCCCATTACTGACAGCATGGAAACATTGAACCAGTCTGCAGAAGCTGTCAGAGAGATTGTAAAGTAATCATTCCTGAATGCTGAATTCCTTCTTATCTATAATGCTTGTGAACTTTTGTTGTCTTACTACAGCAATCGTCATTAGTGTTTGTCTTGTATTTGTATTTTTCTACTCTCTATAATATTAACGTTTTTGCGTATGTTAATTCAGATTTGTGCATATATCCACACTTGAAATGCTACAACTGTATAGTTAAATAAATTTGAGTTTGACTAAAAAGTCTTTTCCCATTTCAGGGAAGGTGAGATTAAAAGCTTACTATTCTAAACCTCTGAAATAAGTGTTCTGTTTTCTAGGACATCTAATATTTTATTTAAAATAACTCCACCATCTAATTTAGGTGTAATATTTGCTTGGTGTGTGAAAACTTGCTGAAATTGAAATTTGCTGAATGTTGTAAACTGCAACTAAATTTGCATTTTTATGATTCATTTTGCAGTCTTGTCACTTAATGAAAACAAATAAGCAAACTTCTTTTTTCTTGTATGTAAGTTGAATGGAATTACAATTTGAACGAGCAGCATTAAAGTAGAGGAATAAATAACATTTTGCAAATATTTATTTTTAGTAATTTCCAAGTTGTCTTATACCTTTGCTTATGTGTGGGATTTGCCTGACAGTAGCCTTCAGTCTATATAAACATTGAAAATAGTATAATTGTTTTTTTAAATTACATTTCATTATTTTAGGATAAAAGATCTTGCAGATGCTCTAGAAGAAGGAGGTTGTGATCTTGAAACTGTGAGAAACATCATTCAAGGAAGGCAGTTGCCTGCTGATCTAAGGGCCAAAGTCTGGAAGGTAAATATGAGCTTAAATCAAGAAGCAGGAAATACCTGAAGTTATATTTCATTTGAGGTAAAAGATTTAATTGCCAGGGATCTCTACAGGAGAGATGTAGTACTGGAATTTTAATATGCATCTATGTTGATTCAGTTTAAGAATAGTTTTGTTTTTTAGTTGTTTTTTTTTTTTATTTTTTTATTTTATTTTACTTTTTTATTACTGAGTTCAGTAATTGAACTACTGCAAAAAGACACTAAAATGTTTAGAGGGCTTTTTATTTTTTTCAGATTGCACTTAATGTTGTAGGAAAGGGGGACAGCCTAGCATCCTGGGATGGCTCCTTAGACCTACCTGAGCAGAGTATAATTCATAAGGATTGCCAAGAGCTGATTGGTAAGTTCTGTTACATTTAGATCCTCAGTTTGAAAACTTCTGTATTCTCAGTTGTCTTAAGACTTTGTTTCAATTAAATTTTCTGAATGTTGTTTACATTTTGGAGGAAGCTTTGAGGAAGAAGATGAAAGACCAGATAAAAATCAGTAAGAAACTGTAAGAAAACAATAGTATCTTACCTGTACACAGACTCTGGGAGGGTGACATCATGGGAGTTCAAAGTATTAGTTTGTAAATTATAGTTTGCATAGTCAGAAAGCTTTGTGAGATGAAAAAATGGTAATTGTTTTCTAAGATCCATCTTTTAAAGGAGACATTCTTTATTTAGTGTCCTTCAAGTTTTTAATTGTGGAAGGTCTGGTTCTTAATCTGAAAACCTGTTGTAGCATGAAAATACATATAGCATTTGAGAGAAAAAATATATTAAACATTTTAGACTTCAAAAAGTATTTTAAAGAAAGATTATTGTTAATAGCATTTTCAGCAAAAATCAAAGGCTGTGTTTGTGCAAGCAAGGAGCTGCCAGGACAAAGGAAATAATAATCTGGTCTGTTTGCAGAGAGCTGCAACTGGATCTGCTTGGCAGCTCATCAGAGAATTGGTCAAACCCCTGGCATGATGCAACAGCATCAGTGAGCACTTGATGGAATCAATGCTGACTCATAAATCAGGATACGTCTCATGACTTCAATAAGGGAATCTTCCATTTTATTGCCTATCACTTTATTTATTCTTGTGCAATTGAAATTTAGGGCAGAAGATGGGCTGGTGCATGCATACATACCTGCCATTTCTGAAATGCAGTTCTACACTTTCTAGCCCTGAAATCTAGTAGGAGTTATTTTCCTTCTCTCTGTCCTGTAAAGGAAAGAGATGGAGGTGGAATTTACACTCTCTTATTTAATCATAGTCTCTCTTCAGGAAGATGCAAAATGTCCTGATTATATCCATAACATACAAAATTAAGCATTTCAGTGTCTGATAGTTCTCTTTTTGTATTTATTGGTAAATATTTTGTGATATGTAAGGATTTAAACTGATAAAGGGAACAAATGTAAAGTTACTTCAGAAAGAAGGTTATATGGGGACTTCAATTTTTTGTTGAATTAAATGTCTCTATTTCAATGTTTTAGCAATTAGTCTGCAAATTTTAAGTATATCTTCAGTTGGCATGTGAGTTTTATGGACGATTTCATTTTTCTGAGAGGTACAGAAAAGAAATGCCAAATGTCGACTGGCTTGTCAGTATTCTTGATGGGAAAGTATTTGTGTAATAAAAAAATTTACTAACAGTAATGACACTCATGGTCTTGTTACTGAGAGGGAAAGATGTGTCCTAGAAATTTAATGCCACTATGTTACTGTAGTGTGTACAGCTCTCTTTCCCCCATCCTGGACATAAAAAAATGTTATTTATAAGTTAATGCTAAAATTTAAGTCTGTAAGCGTAGCTGATCTCAAACTTCTGATTTGGATAAATTTACATGTCAGTCAGCTTTTGAGGAATTGAAGGTATGGGTTGATCTGTGTTAAAATTGAAATGAATTTGTTGTAGAGTTGATCCTAAGTTGTGTGCTGAGCACACCAAATAGGAGTAGAAGAGGAGCATTCTGTGCATTGGAAGAATCTACCTCTTTCTTTTATGTAGATCCTGGAACCCACAAACTTCTTTTTAGATGTTGTTATGTTATTTAAATTATATTTAAATGTCTTATCCTACTGGTTTTATAAAATCACTTGTATTCTGATACCCTTTTTAATGCCTTTCTGTAAGAATTTAATCCAAATAGCCAGCTTTTTGTTTGGCTGGTTTTCTTGAGCTTTTTCCCCAGTCAGTTCCTATTGGTGCAGTTTTGCTATGAAATAATCTCATCCAATTTCTTTGAAAAGCCTTTAACACAGTTTATATGACTGTGCCTATTTCAGACCAGCTGTCAGTGCCAGAAGAAGAGAAGTCAGTATTAACTTTGGATATTGAGTCTGTTATTACCTTTTATTGTAAATCACGCAATGTTAAATACAGTTCTTGCCTCGGCTGGATACATCTGCTCAAACCTCTGGTGCACCTTCATTTGCCCCGCAGTGATTTGTACAACTGCTTCTATGCTATCATGAATAAATTCATTCCAAGGTAAAACTCTTCATTTTCCATATGTAATTGGCAATAGAAGTATTCTCTGAAAGATATGCATGCTGGTTTTGGCTAGAGTAGCACTGTTCCTAGCCATGTTGTCAGATTCTTTCATATGATCATAAATTTCAGCACCTGTTGATTTGAAAACCAGGAGATGATGGAGTTGATTTAAGATACAAAGAGTTAGCTGACTGATGTGACTGATCTAGATTCAATATGCCTTTTAAAGAGCTATCCTTTCATGCAATATCAAAAGCATTTTGTATGAACTAATTCACATAGGTTGTGTGAAAGTGGTTTTTTATTTCCTTTCCTAGCATTTTTATATCTAAAATACTTCTATCCCTTCAGAAACAGTAATTCATAAGCACTAATTAAGTCACAAAATCTCTTTAAAAGTAGTTGATATTTTCCCTATGTTCTATTGAGTTGGGACTGAATTTTTTTTTAGGTTTCTAGGTATTTTTAATTACAAATACAAATTTGACCTTTTCATGTTGTTATGTAGGTACTCTCACTAAAGTTTTTATGTATGTTAGAGCACCATGATGCTTCAGCAAGGCTGTATAGTAATTAAAGATCTTAGTCTGATTGCCTGGAGAGGAGATTCCAGCCTGGCTGATGGATATGTGCCCAAAATATGAAAACTGCACGTTTGCTGTAGTGGCAGGAAACAAGCATTTATCAGTCCTGTTACTTGACTCAGCTCGTGTCCCTTTCTGCTCTGAAACGCTCTTGGGCTCTGTGAGCTGTTTGGGATAGTGGCAATATGGCCACACAGCCCTGGTGCTTTCAGCTGCACAAGGCTTGCAGAGTATTTGAGCTTCTCTGTAGGAATCTAGATGGTGTTTCAATGAGATGTAGACTGTTTCTGGGTTTTTTCTCTTCAGTGGGGAATGAAAGACATAGAAAGGCAATTTACCATAGATCAGAGAATCTCTGCTCCTTTGGTACTGTGCTAGACTTGTTTTGAGATTTAAATCTGCTTTAAATACTTACATAATGTGTCAAGCAGTATTTCATTCTGCTGCCTTGATAACTTAGTGGGAGTTTCAGTGTTTGTGGGTTTTTTGTTGGTTTGATTTGGTTGGTTGTTTTTTTGACTCTTGAGGGAAACTGACTTCATGATCCGTCCCTGTGAATTAAAAGAGCAATGTACAGGAAATTACATGATCACAGACACTAAAGAATTGCTACTATAAGTATGAAAGCTGCAATATTACAGAGGAGTTTATGTTTTCATTGCTACTTTTTAGGGACTGTTTTATGAAGGGAAGACCCTTTCATCTATTTCGACTGTTGCTTCAGTACCATGAGCCTGAGCTCTGCTCCTTTCTTGATACTAAGAAGATGACTCCGGATTCATATGCACTCAACTGGGTAATAAAGTGAAAGTAGGGAAACATAATGAAAAATATATTTCTGTTAAATTTAAGTACATGTTGCCAATTTATGGAAGAGTAATACATGCAATTAGAACTGCATATATTAAAATAAATTGTTTTAATATAGCATGGAGTTTTTGTCTTTAGTGTTTAGCATGAGGTATGAGGTCATGTTAATGTCACACTTTTATTCTGCTGGGTGAGTCCTTATTGAGCCACTGATATTAGGAACTTGTTGGCGTAAGGAAGAATGAGAGCAGCTGATGTACTCAAATAGCAAGAAACCCTGATGTTAGTTTTGATTGTGGTCAGCTGTATGTTGTAGATTTGGGTAAACATCAGTCTAACAGGTCTTTTAAAGCTGAAGTATGAATTGTTTTAGAAACCTCCCTGCTAAGGCATATATGTATGTCTTTTAGAATTTAGGCACATACATTTTACAACTTTTGAAGCATTAGTCATTTCCTCTTCAAAACTGCCTCAGATTAAATTGTGTGTAGTAGGACTACAACAAAATGTTTGTATTAAGGCTACTTAGTATATGTAATACAAAATCATGATACTGTGCTTGCACAGGCAAAGTCTGTAATTTAATAGGAAGGCTTTGACCCATTAACTTTTCTAAGTTCTTCTTTTATACTCAATGGCTATGTAAAATTTTTTTTCAACCCTGTGAATTTTCAGTTAAAGAACTGAAAATGAATTATTAAACTGTGAGGTCTGTTTTGGGGTTTTTTTTTTGTTTGTTCTTTTTTACAGCTGCTGCCAATTTTAGTGTAAAAACGTGTCTAGGAAAAGTTTTCACATTCTCAAAATCTGCTTTTTGCCAGTCTCATGAGCCTTCAAAAGAGAAATCAGATCCTTTTTTGTCACTTAATTTCAATTTTTTAGTAGAATTTTCCTTAGTACATACAAAATTCTTTGAAGTTGCTTATTTGAATTTTGGAACATAATTAGAATCTTCTCTCTGAAAGCTGGTATAGCTGCTAGTCCTCAACACCATGCTTCCTGGTGTACAACTTTAGGAAAAAAATCTTAAGTTTCATTTTATATAATGAGATTACAGTAAGAGTCTCTGCTTCTTCTGTGAAAAATCTGTCTGTATAGGTGTATCACTAATACTTAGAAATATATAATCAACATTCAGAGACCTGACATCATCATCTTGTTCATGGATGTTTTGTCTTTAGTTGCTTTTGAGTCAGAATTGAATCTATCTTTTTTATCTTTTGCTATAAAACTATACTAGGAAGTGTTGAAATATTCCATGATGGTGTTTTAAAACAGCTACCAAGCTTTTGAAAGCTATAGCTGTGTTGATACATTAGTGAATGTATGTGGAATTTGTGTGCATCACCAAGTTCAGTAAGACCCCAGTGAAGTTAGGTGGTATGCATTTGAGTTAGATGTGATTGTAAATCTGGCATCTGTGGTAAGAAGTTCCTACCTTTTATCTGCTTTGAACTTTGTATATCAGAGAAGATCTATTTTCAAGTGGTAGCATGGGAACAGGCAAAGAGTTTCTTAAGTGGTAATGAAAAATTTCTGATGCTTGCAAATGTTTAATTATTCAGTCATAAAGCATCATAATGTAATGCTAAGTAAGTGATGTTGTCAAACTAATGCACAACCATGTTCAATTAGTTCAATTCTACTGTGGAAAATAAAAATAATTATGTTTGCAGGATCCTTTCAAAGCCCTAATTGCTATGTTATTTGAGTAAATATATTCTCTTATGATTGTCTTGTTGGTATAATTGGTATTTAGCAGTGGCTGTGAGCTAAACAGTACTCCAGCTTGATTGTGTTATCTGTGGTTGAATTTGCAAGGCTGGCAGTGTACAGCCAGCTTTGCCTTCATAACAGTAATTTTAAAGATAATCTGTAGTGTTGTGCACTGTTTCCATAAAAATTGGTTTAGAAGTTAGAACCATCCTTCAGTACACTGTGCAGATGTAGGTTTTATAATAATTTTATTGAGTTTATTTTCTTTTAGATATCTTGTATCTCTGGTAAATAAGATTGTTCCTGGTAATTGCTTTTTCTCACATTATTTTCCAAATTTTTAGCTTGGAAGCCTCTTCTCATACTACTGTTCTGCTGAAGTTACTCAAGCAATATGGGATGGATATCTACAACAAGCAGATCCATTCTTTATTTATTTCTTAATGTTGATCATCCTTGTCAATGCAAAGTAAGTGTATAGTTAATTCTTTGGGACATGCTTTGCTGACACTGCTTTAACCCAGGTTTGTTTCATTTTGGTTTTACTGACTTAATCTATGCCTGTGACTTTACTGTTTTCAGAGACGTTATCTTAGCACAAGAATCAGATAAAGAAGAAATGATAAGTAAGTACTTCTCTTACATAGCTGCTAGTGAAATATTTTCTATAAACTGCAATCCCCATTCATTACTGTTTTTTGTTGCTAAAGAGATTATTTCCATGTGAATTTTCTCCTAATAAGTCCCTTCACACACTTATTCTTTCTTACTGTTCTTTTGCTGCCCTGTCCTTGACCTTCTTTCCTTATTTCTTTTAGTACTCCCACACCTAGTTCTATACTTCAGTTTGAATACTGGAAACAATCACCAGAAACTGGTCTTTCTAAGCCCAAAGCAACTGCTGTCAAATCCGTTTTTAAATCCACTGAACTTGTTGCATTTTCTGGATTGTCTTCATGCACACTTGATTTGAGCCTAGTTAATTGTTTTTATAGAAAATGCTTTAAGTTTCAGTGGAAAATTTAAATAACTCTCGCCTTTGTATTTTTTTTTCCATACATAATACAATGTAACTAATAATCTCCAGTAGTTCAAAATGAGTGCTTAGAATTTTGTCTTTGCCATGTACTGCAGAGCTACACCCTTGGGTTATCCTGGACAGAGAACAGGTCAGAGCTCTTTAGAAAAGTAGCTGACTTAGAATTAGAATTGAAAGCTAAAACTATACACAAATAAGAATTTGGTAAAAAAAACACTTGCATAGAAGGTTCAAACATCTAGCAAAAAGCATAAGTTTTCTATGGATAAGGAATATTTCCTGTATCTTCACTTTTTGTCTGGAGAGTGGATCAATATTCACGTTTAGTCAATATACTAGATTGTTACGCCTTATTAAAAATAAGTTCTTTTATGATCTGTGTCTGAATTAGTGTTGCATTTATGTTGTTTGTCTGTCTCAGAATTCTTAGAAACATCACCAGCCAATTTTGATTTAGAGGACATAGAAGATCTCTTCTCTTTGGCACAATATTACTGTAGCAAAACTCCGGCTTCTTTCAGGAAGGTAATAAAAGTAATTTTGAAATTCTCTTATTTTTGGAGAGTATTTAAACTCCTACTGACATTTCATTGCAATTTTGAATATTTCATTGCAATTTTCTTTTTTAAAACATTTTTTTTGTGTTGTTACTTTGGTGGTATTTACTGTTAGGATCTTTGAAAGATTACGGTTAAGTGATATGTGAGAGAAGCTTCCTTGAAATATTCTCACTTTATGACTGATAATCTTATTTTCCAAATGAGGTTCTTATAAGAACTGATTAAGCTAAACTTCATATTGATACAATTGCATTGTAGTACACTATACAGCAGTATTTACAATAGTAAAGAGGAAAAAGTCTCGTACTATAGATAAATCTATTGTCACCTGCACTGTTTTTGCAGCTCTTCCTTACTCATGGTGTCTTAGTGAATGGATGAAATAAAAGTATTTGATAGCCTTTGCTCTCGGCTTGTATGTACTACCTCTGATGTGTGTAGACAGGTATGGGAGGTTTTCTTGTGGGAAAAAAACTAAACAAATACCAGAGGCACTGCATCATGTTAGCATGGTCAAAGTGGTGAACAGGCGTGTTTGTAATAGAAGTGCAGGCCTTGCCATGATTTTCAGAAAGAATTTTAGCTGATCAAAAGTTTCATTACTATGTGGATTGGATATGCATGTGTGGAACTTGATCTTTGCAATGGATATATTTTTATTTTAAACTTTCACACGTAAACACAATGGCTTCACTTAATCTTTTTTTTCCTTGCCTTATTAGGACAACCACAGTCTTTTTGGCAGCAGCTTGCTGGGCCTCAAAGATGATGACACAGACTTGAGCCAGGCTCTCTGTCTAGCAGTTTCTGTGTCTGAGATTCTGCAAGCAAATCAGCAACAAGGAGTCAGTATACTGAATTAACCTTCTCCCCAGTTTTATAGAAAAAGAAAATAATCAATCATTAACCACTAGTTTTAAATACTAACAGCACAAAGTATTTGCTATTTTAGAAAAAATATTTTTTTTGTCTTCAGGTTTTCTCCCTTGTAAATGATCTGCTGTCTTCAAAGCATTTGTCCTGTAACAGGAACATAGGGGAGCTTAAGACAGCTGATTTGAATTTGAGGAGTGTTAGCTGAAAGTAGTATCTCACTAATTTGAATTCCTTACCAAATGTAGCTACTGTAGAGGAAAATTTTAAACTCACTATTCAGTACCTTTGAGAAGAATGCACTTAAGGAGTATCTGTCTTTTGTCAATGAAAGGTTTAAATGAAAAAAAAGAAAATTGTTTTAACCTGTTTCAGTAAAAGTGAATTGGAACCATGGATGCAGGAACTTCACCAGAAATATTTAAGACCCATGCATGGATCATAATGTAGCTAGCTTACAGTGTTTCTTATTGACTACAGACTTCTTGAAGCAGTTTCCAGGCCCTAGTTTTGTCATGCATAGTTTGGTTTTTTTCCTCATCCAAATAAAGTATCTGTTTGTATCCTGTCCAAGTTGGTGGGGTATAAATCCATCCTTATGTGCTGTGCTGATCAGTAGTGGATTCTTGGATTGTCTCATACCACTATGCTTCCTCTCAGTAGAAATTATATAATTGCAGTTGGATGATCCTTTCCCATGCACAAGCTGATATATTAATGGAAAGCTGATACTAGAATACTACTGGTGGTCTGGTAACTGTAGAGAAAGTTCAGATTAACCAAATGAAGTAAGATGCTTTTTTATTAGTTCTTAAGCCCTCTGAGCATTTCCTGTAGTATTGGAATTAGTATAAGAATGTAATTGAATTCTGTCAATAATTATGCAATTTTAAAATGTAAAAATTTCTCTTTCAGGAAGGAGTGAGATTCTTTGTAGTGGATTGTCGTCCTGCAGAGCAATACAATGCTGGCCATTTATCAACAGCATTTCATTTAGACTCAGATTTGGTTTGTATGCTTTTTGTTTCTCTACTGGTATTTGAATTCTAACTGAGATAGAAGGAGAGAGAAATGCCTACCTTGAAAAATAAAGTATCCTTAATTTAGGCTCCAGTCTGTGGACTGCAGTGTCTACCTATGTGATAAGGTTTCAAAAATTAGCTTCTCCAAAGGAGATGGTGGAACTATCATTTTACTGAGAAGTTTAGTCCTTAATGACATTAGAATTTGGGATTCCAGACTTCCTTTCTTTGGTTGGGAATGGAAACCCATACAGACTAAAGACTATACATTTCTTGGAGGAGAAAAGCCTTTTGTGCGTCCTAATTTCCAGTGAAAGGTGTAATTAATTTTAAAAAAGAGCATTTTTTTGTCTCTTTTTTTGCCTCAGCCAGTCTTATTACAATCTGCTTTTACAGGGCATGTATCTTGAGGAGGATTTGGTTGCTTCTCTAAAATTTTTGCTGTACAATATGAAAGAGAAAGTGCATTAATTTTGGTACTGAGATATGCTATGAATTAATAACTTCAATAAAGATTTTGTACTTTCTATTTGATGATGAATTCCTAATTGAACATTCAGTCGTAATTGTCCTTTTCCCCCCCCAAAATCACTTCCATTTCAGCAGTGTATTCATCACTTCTAGATTAGCCCTCAACTATTTTACTTCAAGTAGTTTGTGGAAGCTGTATGGAATGATTTATTTGGATATACATCATAAAAGACTTGTATACCTTAGTTAAGTTCAATCCTGCATCTAATATCTTTACCTCTCTAATTAAAATTATGCATTATTTGGTATTATATGCAGATATGTAAATATAATATTAAATATAATTACATAGGAGAGCGAAGGAGGCTGAAGGGCAACCTTAGTGCTTTCTGTAACTATCTGAAGGAGGTTGTGGCAAGGTACTATGAAATTAATGCAACATGAAAGTTGCAAAGACTTGTTTCTGTATTACTTGATGCCTTCAGGAGTAAACTAAGAAATGCTTTCCTGGGGAGAGCAAATGGGGTGAGGAAGTAAAGGACCATTCACAGTGTTCTTTAGGTAACATGAGGTCTCTGTCAGGTTCCCTGTGTGTGACTTGCACAGTGCTGATGTTCCCTTGCTTGTGCTCAATGAGTTGTAACCATTCTCAAAGTTTGTCTCCTTTCACATTGTGTTACAATTTCTTGGTGTCAGTGTTTTTTGTTTGTTCATTTCACAGATGCTTCAAAACCCATCAGAATTTGCACAGTCTGTAAAATCTCTGTTAGAAGCACAAAAACAATCTATTGAGTCTGGCTCCATAGCTGGTGGGGAACATCTCTGCTTCATGGGAAGCGGCAGGGAAGAAGAAGATATGTACATGAACATGGTGTTAGCACACTTCTTACAGGTACTACTAAATTGCCATTGATTTAACAGCTGGAGTAAAGGGGGTCTGCCTGTGTCATTGATGCTAAATGGCAAAGCATTTTCTGCTTAAAATCTGAACTGGTTTTTACATTACTTGAGTTCAAAGTTTTTAGTAAACAAACCAATGTGTTTCATTATCATACTTGCCAAACTCATTCCACAGGTTTTTTGCTCTGATCAGAATTATCTTTTCTGTTGCAGAAAAATAAGGAGTACGTAAGCATTGCCAAAGGAGGCTTTATGGGTAAGCTTATTAATAATGAAATTTGACTTGAAAAATCTTGGTATCTTCACACTGTTGGTATTTTTGAGGCTTTTGCTAAAAACCATTTAAATGAATAGCAACTAGATCTCACTTGTCAAGTTTTTGTTTTGTGTAAGAACAGGCTGTGCACTTACACATTTGTGGTTAGCTCTTATGGCTTACCCAGATTTCTGAGTCATGAAAAATTAATGCAGGAATTGGGGAAATTCCCTCTTCCAGCTCAGCATTCTTGATGTTTTAACCACTGTAGATTGCAGATTCATATGAAGATGCAACTTCATAATTACTATTAACTGCTGTTTTGATTTCTTAAATCAGGGTTCATAATTCTACAGTTGATGTTGCTGGAAATAATCAGGCTCTACAACAGTGGAGAGATCTGTGCTACAATATGACATTATTAATGATACAATTAATTCATATGTTTGGTGTTATAAGAGCTGTCTTCAAGGTCAAAGCAGTGATTTATTTTTAGTTGCTGCTTTATTCTAAATGTTTACTAAAATAATTAGTATATTAGGTAGATAAATCGGCATTAGATAATTAGGTTATCTTAATGCATTTGTATTACTGAAAGAAAAGCCAGGGATTATTGTAGTGATTGCTGAATTTATCTATTTGATTGAATTGTGGGGAAAAAATTGCTCCTGATTATAGTCTTCGGTATATACAATATTTTTATCAACAGACTAAGTCCAGTGTAATTCTGAATGTTTTTAATGGCCGTTTAACAGCCCTCCAACAGCACTTAGCAGATATCAATGTGGAAGGACCAGAAAATGGATATGGCCACTGGATTGCTAGTACCTCAGGCTCAAGAAATAGCATAAGCTCTGTTGATGTAAGTGAAATTTTTGTGTGTTACAGTGGGATGGGAGCCCTAGGTGTCATGTGTTTGTTCTTCACATTCTTCATTCTATTCCATAAAATGCATTATTGCAAGTCATGACTGTTTTCACTTGTGTGTTTAATTTCAAACTATGATCACAGTCTAGTCATAGGTGACCTAAACATTCTTATCCTCTTAAGGAGAAGAGTTTGTAGGTAAGAACTTGCTGTAGTCATTCTCCAGCAGCATACATGTAATAGACAACTCTTTCCCTGGCTCTTACTCACTCTAGGAATAAGTTACTATAAAGTGGCATACAATTTCATGGCAAAGCTCAAAACTGTATCTTTTCTACAGCTGATATATTGTGTGTGGAATTTAGCTTTTAATTTAGATGTGGTGTATCACTAATAGGATTCCTTTGTCTAGATGTCCATAGCAGAGTGCTCAGTAATATAGTTTATCAAGCTTGCTTTATGGGATGATATTTCTTCAGTCACATATCATTGCTGTTATTTGATAGAACGCTAAAGAAATACTCAGTTGTGTAATTAAGGTTCTACTGAGTACCAAAAAGTAAATTGCTGTTTTGTAGTCTGTTTCCCTTTTAATACATTCATTGAGATGAAATAACATACTTTTATGTGATTAATCCTGAGATGAGTTCCTTTTACAGGGTGATTCTCCTAACGGTTCAGGTGATGGGAAAGGAATGAAATCCCTAGTGAATAAAATGACTGTTGCTTTGAAGACTAAATCTGTGAATGTGAAAGAGAAAGTTATCAGTTTTATTGAAAATACATCTACTCCGGTAGACAGGTACGTCATTTATATTTCACTGTGCATTAGCTGGGAGAAGTGACTTCCTATTTCATGTGGCTGTAAGTGTGAAAACAGGGCTAATTAGGAAAAAGTTGTCTTCCATATTCAGTTTTTTCATTTCCCATCCCTACCCTCCTCACAATTTTATCATGGCCCAGGGAGCCTACTGTGTTCCTTAGTATTGGAAGGCTAATGTGGGTCCCTGCTGCCTTGAATGTTAATCTAGAATTTGTCATTTAATTTAACTTCTTATAATGTGTCAATTCTATGTTCAGTCTGAAAGTGAACAATGATTTCGCTTTTATTTCATTTCCTCCCCATCCTGACTCTGATGAAATAGATGAATGACAGTGGGATTCTGGACAGGTTCTTTTGGTTGGTTGGTTTTGTTCTGTTTTGGTTTTTTTCACTAATACATCTTGCCAAATTCAGTTTACCTCTTTTAAAGATCTTGATTTTTTTCAAAGCTGCTTTTCAAACTCGGAATCAACCGTTGTTTGGTTTTTGTCTTCAGGTACAGCAAAGAATGAGAATGTGCAAGTAGACTGAGGAACACTTTCAAATTTGGAAGTGATCATTCCAAATAATTATCTTAACTAAATACAAGAATAACAGCTTTAAATGAAACTTGTTGTAGTTCTGTGAATTCCAGCCTTTGAAGGTGCAATGTTGAATACTAGGACACTGGTATTCAGGAATCCCAGAGACCTAGCATTTGTTCGATAGCTGGATTTAAAATACGTACCAAATGAAGAGTAGTTTTTAATAGTCTTTTACCTCAAATCATTCCTTCTTTTTGTGTTTGAGAATGTTTTTCTAAATTACTATTATTACTTTTATCTCGCCATTAGAGGCAGAAAATTCTTAAATAGTGTTTGGTAACTTCTGCTGTGTGAAGAATTAAACTGAATGAATGTGAAGATTTAAATGGAAAGAGGGTAGATTTAGGTTAGATATTAGGAAGAAATTCTTTACAGTGGGGGTGGTGAGGTGCTGGTTGCCAGGGAAGCTGTGGCTGCCCCATCCCTGGCAGTGCTCAAGGCCAGGCTGAAGGAGCTTTAAGCAGTGTGGTTTGGTGTGAGGTGTTCCATGCAGGCAGAGCGTGGAGCAAGATGGTCTTTAGAGTCTCTTCCAAGCCAGGCCATTCTGTGAAATCAAGTCATGCTTACACATACGCCATAGGCAGTATACTGAATGCATCCTTTAGTCGATTTTTTTGCAAATACTTCTTTGCCCTGTGTCCAGCTTTCATGAAGCCTTGTTTTTATTTACAAGCATCCTTCTTGAAGAAGATCTGTTGACAATATAGGGAATATCAGCTGTTTATCTTGGTTTTTCATTTACATTTTTTTAATTCTTTTATTCTGTCCTCTGCCTCAATGTACTGTAGAATACCTTTCAATATTTCCTGGCCTGACAGAGCAAGCCTGGAGCGGTAAGCTTGATAATTAAGCAGTCTGACTAAAACCACCTTTCTCGTATTTAGCATGGCATCACAATGTTTGTAAGCATTGGTTACACTGACAAGATTGCTTGCATATTTTGATATTAATTTAATTTTTTGAAATTTATTAAAACTATTGCTTTTTAGTCAAGAGACTAAAGGAAGAAAAAGAAAGTATTGGCAGTGCTTTCTTCTCTTAGTTTCTGTTTTTTTTATTTCTGTTCTCTTCCTTACTATTGCTTTTTATGGATTTTTTTTTCAACCTGTCATTTCCTATATACGTTTTACTAGTAACCTGTAGTGGTAGAAGACACCAGGAGCAATTACTGAACAAATTATGGCTTAAGTAATTAAGTATATTTTCATAAAATATACTTAATTACTTAAGCCATAATAAAATATAATCAGAACTTAGATGTGACAGGGAACTCATATGGAAATTCTGTTGGAAGTCTAAAATTTTTACGCATCTTATCACTTGGTGACAGAAAAATCACTTTCATTCTGAAAGAAATGGACATGCTCATTACTGGGAAAAGAAAAATGATAAGTAAATATGCTTTGCAATTCTACCTCATCTTGTTCACATAACTATTACATTTCATGCAAATGTGGAGGCCCTTCACATTTGACTCACAGTGATGGTGATATTTATTTATTATAATTTATTTCACAAATAAAAATTGTGAATTGAGTGTTTATAAAATTACTTGTGGTAATTGAAGAGCAGCTCATGCATAATCACTTTGGAACTTTGGTTATACTTCAGGAGTTCTGTAGCTTTTGACTCACAGTGAAATGCTTGAAGATTAGTACTAGATAAATTATTGAAAATTTTTTAAGTGGGTTTTCAAGGATTTTTGACTAATTTTTCTTTCAAGTAGTTTGTTTATAATTTGAGCTGGGATTCACCCAAAACACCACAAAAAGGTGTTGTTCGTGTGAGCAAAATTGGTAGTAATATTCTGTAGAAGAACAGTGGGAATGGCCCAATAGCACATAGTATGTTCTGTTAATTAGAAATACTTAAAATCACAGGGATTATACTCCATGTTTTGTTGATCTGTTTCTAGAATATGGTAAGAAAGTGTTAGAAAAATAAATTAAATATATGGTGATTCTTTGATAAGTCAGAAATGCATGAATCTGTATTGGTAACCAAGATACACTGAGATTTTACTTTGGTGATTTTGTTTATTCCTTTCACTCCTATTGCAGATCTTCTTTCATTGGGTAGAATAAATTAGCTCACACTTTATAGCCCTAGAGTATTTTCTTACAATTCTAAAAAACCTAGAACGGCATTGTTTCTGTATCAATTCAATTATATCTACTTTGTGTTTATCACCAGGATGTTTCATTTGGCAGGTTTGCCACCAAAGGACATTGCATGCAATTTGTAACCATGTAATGGTGGCCTTCCATGTAAATAGGTTAAAAGGAATCAATTCCTAGTCTAAGACGTTACCTGGCTTTTATAAAGTAGCTTTTTACTCTCTTGTGTACTCTTGTCCTGACTAACTACAGTTGAAAACACCAGTGAGATCTACTCTTAGATCCTCTCTGTATAATTCAATTTGACATTATTTTAATGTGCTGCTTCTTACTCAATTGGTTCTGTATTACTAAAGCATATTTACAAAAGCCTCCATATGGAAGCACTGCCCTCTTGAATTGTCAGTGTCATTGATGCTTATTGCCTTAAACACTAATGAGCATGTTATTGTATGTTTATTTTTGTGCCATTGTAGATCACGTTTCTGTTTGTTTGGTTTTTTTAACTTTTCCTTATTTTGTTTAGATTAGTAAATTTTACCCATACAAAATGTTTTCTTTTCTAACTTTCAATTCTACTTTCAGGTATCCCTAAGTAATAGCATTAATTTACATGTTACTAAACCTGTTCCCTGACCAGCCTGGTTCTACAGTAGCATTTAAAGTGGAGTTTGTGAATGTACTTAAAACAGGAACCAAGGCTTAGGTTTGGTAGGAAACATAAATACACAGTATGGGGAAGGAGGTTATTGAACTGGACAAAAGGGACAAGCGGGTTTTTTGGCTTTGTTTTGAGTTTTTTAAAACTGCTAAGTGTTGCCAGATCTAAAGGCTAAAATTATGAACTGGGTTTTTTTTTCAGAAATTGCCTGTATTGTTGCTTTCTGAACTTTCAGGTTTTTCTCATATTTTTCAGGTATTCTGAACAGTTGAGGGCAAGAGCTTTTAATTCAGCTTTGACTATGTAATCACAGCATTCTGAGCTAGAGCTTTAAAATATCTCAGGATTTGAAATCTTACTGTCACACATAAAGACTCAGTTGTGTGTGTTTGTGTCATTTGATATGATCTGTGGAAGCAATTCAAATGTGATTTTTGACATCACATGAATATCACACTGGTGCGGGATTGTAGCAGTAGGAATTGTTTGAGCAAATATTTCAAGATTTGACTCAAGCTGGAAGTAATGAACAGGAAGTCAGGGTTTATAACTACCACAGATGGCTTGTAATAGCCCCTCTGTGTAGTTCTTAAGGCATTTTGTTATCTTTTGAGGAATTAACCAGAAAAATGAACTGTTAGTTAATATTAGTTAATAGTTAATAGTCTTAGTTAATAGTTAGTTAATAGTCTTTGATTTTTGCTTCATCTGAATTTGTCATCCTTGTGAAGTTGCCCTGACTATCCAGATATATTTTAGTTTCGTGCTAGAAACTCAGCATGTTGTCAAGTTTTCAGGTCTCTAACGTATGTTGCCATTTGAGAAGGTGAGCAGAAGTTGGGGCTTTTTAAAAACAAACCAGCATTTTTTCCCACTTTGTTGCACCAGTCAGCCTCACAAAGCGACTGAGCCATGTGCTTTCACTAACCAAGCTGCTTGATGGGTCACTCACTCTTCCTTGCAGGCAGCTTCATGAGAGCCTCTTGTCCTTCTCTGTTGCACAGCTGTGTTTACATTTTGCTATTATGTCACTGTGGAACTCAGACCTTCAGTTTGAAAGTTACTTTTCTTCTCCTGTCCCACATCTTCTCCTGTCCTTTTCATTGCCAACAGACATGTCAGCAGCAGTGACAGAGTAGGAAAACCCTACCGTGGTGTGAAGCCAGTATTCAGCATTGGAGATGAAGAAGAATATGATACTGGTACAGTAGAAAATTTTTCTTTTACCTAGATTAGCTTATTTATACAAAATTATAAAGTTGGACTAAATCAAGCAGTGTCTCATATCTTTTTCTTGCAATATGATACTTATCTATTATTGTTGTTCATGTATGTTATGGTAATGCCTAGGACAGACTCTCTTCAAATACACAGGAGCAGTTTAAATAAAAATAATTTGTGGTAAGCACCAAACAGCCAACAGGAAGAAATTTAAATAAGCAGATTTAGGGGATCTTTTGTCTTCACTTGTTATTTCTGAAGTAAAGATCTTTTTCTACACTTGTAAGCTGGCAATTGTTACTTGTTACCTTATTACTCACAACAGTAAGCACAGTTTAAAAGCCCTAGTTTAGCTGATATATCTTAGTTTAAATATCTAGTATTGTCAGTGAGTGTAATGATCTGAATTTGTGAAATATAGCTGGAGCGAGACTTTAAATGGCTAATGTGTACACAGTGTTTCAGACTTGGCTTTTTAGCACTGAATCTATTAATAATTTATTCATCTCTTGATATGCATGCAGATTGCTGTAAGAAAAAAAAAAACAATTTTTATTTAAAGTTTTTATCTAGTTGAAAAACTACAGGCAAAATTGGAAGACCACATATTTCATAAAGGTTTCTCTGAGAACAGTTGTAACATTAGAATGGTTCCAACCTACTGTTTCCTTGGTTTTGCTCTGGTAGTTTTAGGCCACTCCCAGTCATCATCTCACAAATAACTCTTCTGTTACCAAAGAGCATATTTGGCTTGTGTTAGAAAAAAGAGAAACAAGTAACTAGTCTGAGAATCTTTGATACTCAAAAGAAGCAGTTCAGGAAGATTAATGAGAGCCACATGTTTAAATAACAGTAATGGCAAACAGTTGATCATCATCTGCAATAAAAATTGTGAAGGTGCAAAGTGAAATTATCAGGCAGAAGCTTTAATACTAACAAGTTATTTCTCCAAATGCCATGTAATGAAGTTTGCACAGTTCTTTGAGCATCCATAATAGTGTTTTGCAAAGTCTATGTAGTTTCAGAAAACCAGCTGCACCAAGACAGATATTCTAGAACATGTTTTCAGTAATGGTTGTTTGCTAAGTTCTATTTAATATTTTCTTTTAAAAGCACTATTGCACTTGGTGAGCAAGCAGAATCAGAGCAATTTGAGTAAGGAAAGCCAACACATATGACATGAAATAGACATAATCTTGATACAGAAGAATGCAAAAAGTGAACCTGTTTCTGAATAATTGGTTTTGTGAAGTTTTAGTGTATGGGGCTTTTCTGTAGTAAGTAATTACAATCAGCTGTAATTATTGCAGCCTGCTTTAGGTGGATCTGCTTGAGCAGGGGGGTTGGACCAGAGATCCCTTCTATCCTCAGCCATTCTGTGATTCTGTGACAGAGGGTGGATTATTGTTCCATTCCACAATGTATTTTTCAGTGAAATGTTTCCCAAAGTGTGTTTCAAATTCTGAATTGCATTGAAGTAAATAGTTTAATGAAGTGTAGGAAATTGGCTTTGGAAAAGGCTCTATAAAGAGCTATCTTGAGTTATTTCTGGGAGTAATTTGTATGGAGCTAATATAGTTGATTGTGTTAGATATCTAGGTTGCTTAAATTCTTCTAATGTACCACCAAAATTACTATGTAAGCATAATCATCATCTTTAGACATAAAAGCAGTATTTTGCAACTAAGTAATAACACATGCAGGAGTTTTGGATGTTTCACAGAGGTCTGTGCTGAAAATTTGGGGTTGGAATATGTTCTTAAATGGCCTTAAAAAAGGATGTGAAGCCAAAGACAACAATTTTTGCTAATGATCCAAGGTTATTTGAGATAGTAAGGATAGCCTGAGTCTTTTGCTAATTGGAATGACTGGGTAATAAAATAGCACATGAAATTCAGTATTAATTGAATGCAAGAAAAAGGCTAAAAAAACCCCAACCACTTCTAGTTTCAGATCCAGTGGCAGTAGAATGACTTGGCTGTGCCCAGCAGCAGTGGGTTTATAATAAATAAGCAGTCATTAGCAGTCAGAAAAGCAAACTAAATGCTCAGAAATCTATTATTCACCCACACATTATATATTGTTTGTCTTCTGCCTGTGATGTCAGAAACAATATTTGAACATGACAAGGTTCAGAGGGGAATAAGAAGGGTGAGGAAAGATGTGATATTGCTTTCACAAAAGGCACAGCCGAATGTGAGTTTTGTTATGTGAAAGAGGCATTTTAAGGGAGGAAAAATGATCCACAAAAATAATGCCTGGCCTTGAAAGGTATCAACAAGTGTTCATTTCTTCTTGTAAAAGAAACTAGAAGCCACAAGAAGAGACTCTCCTGGACTGTAGTTGGCTTGGTTTTGGTACTCCTTGCCAAAAGATATTGGTGGTTTAAATGCAAAGAGTTTATACGGCTTCAAGGAAAGTCTGGACAAGTGACTTTCAATGTGAAAGAAATCCATGAAACTTTACTGCATGGACAAATTGGACCAGCCTAAGATACTCCCTGACCTAAAAATACTTGTTTGTGAAGAGAAACATCAGCTATGCCTTTTTCTTTCTTCCCTCTCAATAATTCTATATGGTTAGGTACACTTCCTTTGAACCAGTGTAGTTGCAGTGAGTTTAAGCAAATTGAAAAGTTTTCTTTTTTTTAACATTTTTACCCCCTCCATTCAAACCAGATGAAATTGATAGCTCCTCAATGTCGGACGATGATCGAAAAGAGGTTGTCAACATCCAAACGTGGATAAATAAACCTGATGTGAAGTATAACTTCCCATGTAATGAAGTAAAAGAAAATGGACATATGTTTCCCAGGTACTGAAATTAATCCTGAGTTCAATGAAAACATCTGTCTTGATATGCATGCTAAAAAACAGTGTTGGTCACTTAACTTATCCTTTATATTAAACTAGGAAATGAAAGTGTGAAACAAACTAGAACAAAGCATTATTAAATTTGCATTTTAGTATTTGCAGTGTTACAGTATGGTAATTATGTATAAAACCTGGTATAAAGTTTTGCTTTGAAGTACAAGGTAGTAAGAAAAATGGAAGGGGGAGAGAGGGGTGGAAGTACTTGCCATGCTCTGTGCTCCAGTAATGCTGGGGGTGATGTCATGCTTGTTTTCAGAAATGGCCATGCTACAGCACTCAAGGAAGTTCTGAAGTGATTCCTAGAGCTTTCTTCATTAGATATTATGAAAGTATTAAAACTGTTTCTTAGATTTGGTAGCTGTATTATCTAGCTCTCTCCATGTAGTTTAGTCATAGAATTTAACTTTCTAAATAGCTGATACTTAATTCATTAACAAAGCTAATTTGTAATTTTCTTTTTCTTCAAGTCATCTCCTAGTAACAGCAACTCATATGTACTGTTTGAGGGAGATTCCATCACGAAAGGGACTGGCTTACATACAGTCTCGACAGGCACTCAACTCTGTAGTCAAAATCACATCCAAGAAGAAACACCCAGAACTGATCACCTTTAAGTATGGAAATAGCAATACTTCAGGCATAGAAATTCTGGCAGTTGAAAGGTAAGCCATCTCAGTAACAGAGGTATAAATGGTAATGATATCTAGGATGCTGTACACTGGAAATGTATGTTGTTATTCCCAGAATGAGTTCAAAAAATAATAGTTTTTATTTAGGAATACATAAATCAGACGTGAACTAGGGAAAAAGATTTGCCAGTAAAATTATGAGTGCTTATGAGACCCAGAAGAGAGGAACTGCAGTTAATGTTGTTAGGGATGGGATGTGTGCAAGTGTTTTCTTTTTGTAAGAGGCCTTAAATAAAAATGGACAGTTCTCTGTAGCAAAAGTATGCATTTGTGAAGAGTGGCATTTAGGAGTATGGTTGTTCTTCTGTGGAGTAATTTTTTTTTTTTTTTGACATCTGACTCAAATTCTCTGTGCATTGTGCAAGGAGTCCAGAAGCATGAACTCAAAACTCTGATTCCTGAAACATGATTCCTGGAAGTTACATGTTGCCATGCTTAGTATTTGCATGCTTAAGAGGGGGAAAGGGTCAGATGAAGTGGTGTATCAGGCTTTTTTCCACTGGTGTAGCCTGCTGTTCTTGGTTTTAAGAAGGTTGCTGAGACCAGCTGGATGTTTTCTCATCATCCTTGGAGAGAACTGTGTGCAGTGGATGGTCTCTTTTCACAAGAGAGGGGAGAGATGAGTTTCCTACCTAACTAGGGATGTTCTGTGCCGATTGGCTCCTTAGGTTTGTAGTAGGTCAGCAAGGATTAATTAAAATTTTGCAGGGAACCTTACTGCTTGTTGAACTACTTCATCACCACCTTGCAGACTGGAGCAGATTGATCTAGAGCTATCTATAGGAATTAAAAAACCAAAAACCAAAATGCCACAAAGCAAAATCCAAGCAAGAACTTCTATGCTTCAGTCAGTGCTATCTGTAGAGATCTTGAATGGCCTGACCTATCCCATTGCCAGTTTTTCTTTCCATGACCTGTAAAGTACTCCTCAACAATTCTAAGTTCACAAAGAGAAAGTTTCATAGTATAATCAGGAATTAAATGTTATTTCCTTACTATATTTTTCATTTTAATATATTCCCCTTTTCCCTTCCCTCTAGATAGAGGAAGAATGAAAAGAATTACGGAATTTTTACTCAAAAATTTTATAGTGAATTAATGATGGCTTTTTCTAATTTTTTTAAGGTATTTGATTCCAAATGCAGGTGATGCTACCAAAGCCATAAAACAACAGATCATGAAAGTATTGGATGCCTTGGAAAGTTAAACACTAAAGACTTTGTAGAGACCAGTTTATAAAGAAGAAGCAACCAAGATATACTGTATGTGGACACAAGCTGACTGTTTCCCAACTGAGTACTAACTTAAGAGAATTTTTCTGTTTGCTGGTGGGACTGCCTGAGTAGCAGGCTTAAGATAGGGTAAATTATTATCCATTTCTGGACAGGATTTTTGTTTGTTTGTTTTTTTTAATTTTAATTTTTGTTTGTTTGTTTTGGAGAAGTGTTTATTATAAAGGTCAGTTTGTTTCTTTTTAATGCAGCCTTAATTGGAGTGATCTGCATCTTTGCAAGAGCAGATGCAGTTGGGTTCACATTAAGTGAAGAAATGAAGGACTGTGAGATACAGTGAAGCAGTTGAAAACACAGTGGCTTTTAAATTATTATCCCTTCTAAAGAAAATGTCTCCATTGCCTACAGTCTAGAAATTTGACTTTGCCTACCAGGTAGTATCAAAGACTAATTAAAATCTAGGTTTTTGAGCAGAGCAGATACAAATTTTAAAAATCTATTATCACATTAAAAACGGTTAAGTCCACTTCGGACTGCAGAGAAATAGAAAAAATACAAGCAATTTGTAAAATTAAAGGGTTTTTAAAGTCTTACCAGCTACTAGACTAAATAACTGGAATTGGTGGTAAAGATTATTTTTAAATACTGAAATTAACTGTAATTTTTACTACAGGGTTGTGACTTTTTTAATTCTGCAGAATTTTATATTTCATAGGTTGAGGCTGTTTCACTCGTAAAGATGAGTGTGTGCATTGAAATGCATGTTTCATGACAGAGTATGACAGTTGAAAACAAGTTGCCTTGCTCCTCACAAACTAAGAACTTGAGATGTTTAAAACCCTTCAGTTCAGCACAAAAATGAGTACATGCTGACTAAAGATGTGTTCAGCAAGATGAACGCACACAAAACCAGCCAAGAAATTCCAGTGCTGCATACCTGTGATAAATGTATTCTTAACCAGTTGCCTTCACTGATTCAAGCATTTGTTTATGTTATTTTGAGTAACAATTTCTAAATTAGCAAAGATTTGGGAGATGTCAGCTATATGGCTGTTCATCATAAGCTTTCAATTTGCTCAAGAATGGTTCTCTTGTTCAAAGCTCGGCACAGGAATGTTCTTATGGACAAGGCAGAGCAACTTTGTAGACTGATGGGAAATCACCAAAAACTCTGAAATAAAGATAATGGGGATTAACTTTGCTGCATGAAATCTTCTGAGTACTTGAATCAAAACCTATGGTTTGGTACTTCATCAGAAGGTGAAATAAGTTAAACTGACCTTTATAAAACACATTTATTCTAAGTTATTTTACTAGGAATCAAGCTAGGGCACCTTAATTCTGGAACTAATTACTTTCTTTTTCCTTCTTAGTATCTGAGTAAATGCCAATAGAACTTGAACTGTTGAAAATATTTGCATGAAATTGCACCTGGGCCAATGCTCCTGTATTCATAGTTTTGCCCAGCAACTGTTGTATTACATTTTCCTCTTCCTAATCCCTCCTGAAAATATCCTCAAGAGTCTCTGACTCTGTGCCTACTTCAGCAACGAGATTTTTTTCATGTAAAGATGTTTGTGCTACTGTTTATAAACTACAGTTGTAAATAAACCAGTACAATTTGAACATAACTTGTTCTGTCAGAAGGCATTTAGTTGCATACTGTAAATTTTCTGAATTAATTCAGAGTTTTTCCTAAAGGTGTTTTGTAAATAAAAGTGAATTTGATCTTTGGGGTGGAAGATGCTGATTATGGATCATAGGGAGCTACTGCTGGTGACTTCTTAATGTAAGTATTTCAGAATTTAAGCTAATTTCATTAAGGACTTTTGGGTGAGCATTCACAGGTCAAAGTGAATTCGCAGGTCTCTGCATAAATTCTAGACTTCTCAGCATC
Source organism: Lonchura striata (assembly GCF_050655825.1). NCBI lineage: Eukaryota > Metazoa > Chordata > Aves > Passeriformes > Estrildidae > Lonchura > Lonchura striata. Next base: position 1,482,597 of record NC_140703.1, read on the forward strand.
ATATTTTTATTATGAAAATGTTGACAGAATGATACAACATATTTCTGCTAGTCGGGAAGGGGAAAAGTGAAAATGACATTTGGTTGTTAAACAGGTGTATTTTAAATATGGAATGTGGCTAATGTGTATGCTTCATTATGAGGACAGCAAATAGAGCAGACCTGTGTGATCTACAGCAAGTAAAGCAATAGGAAGTCAGTTCCTAAATCCCTTCTCTGTAGAAACATAGAATCCAAGCCATTTAGAGGCAAATTATTTGTGAATTTTAAGGCAATGTGCAAGTTATCAACAGACCTCTTACCTTAAAAAGCTCAGTCCAAACTATGAATAATCTCAATGGTGCTGGTGTATCTCTACCCACAGAGGGCCACTTTTGCCTTACAGTGTACATTTTTGTTGTAAAACTTGTACTACTAAGCAGAAATTCTAATTATAGTAGTGCAGTGATATTTTTTGAAAAGAAAAATCAAAGAAGTTGGTATGCTACTTGTCCTTTTTAGCTTCAAGGATTTCTTTTTAAATTATATTTGCTAGAGATGTTGTTCTTGTTTTATTCTGCATGCACCACGGTCTATATTTTTGAATATAGACTCAGTCTCTGATCCACAGCCCAGGCCCGGAGCTGCTGCTGCTCTTCTGGTATTCAGTCCAGAGCAGGTTCAGAGAAAGAGAAAAACACCACAGTCCAGGGAACTTCTTTGCCTCAGCTAGCTAAAGCTAACTAGAAAAGCAAAGGAGAGCTCTGTCTCGCTGTCTGTCCGTCTGCAGACAGCACAGTCCAGGAGCAGGAATGTGGAGGAGGGAGTGCAGTTCTTGAAAACAAACTCTGCACTTCTTTCCACGCCCCCCCCCGCCCCCCTTCACTCCTGGAACAAGCCTTAAGGGTGCAAAACTTAATATTCAACATAAACAGGGCAGACAATTGGGGATAAAGGCATCATACAGCTAACCTAGGACACTGGGTTACCCATTTTATCTTTACCCATTCTGCTGTTACGTACTTTCAGCTTACAGACATAATCTTATGGGAGAAATATTGCTACACAACATAAATCTACAGCTCTACACACATGCTTCTAAAAAACCCAAGGCTGGAAAATAAGTACCTGAGACAGCAGTGTTTTGTGCTGAGTGAAGGGGAGCTTTGGTGTTTAAAGCCAAGAAGAGCAGCATGGTGCTCAGTGTGTTGGTTTCACTAAACTGGCAGTGTTGCACAGGGCCCCTGGAGCTCATCCGGTCCAAGTTCCCTGCCAAGGCAGGGTCACCTAGAGCAGGTGCCATAGGAACTTGCCCAGGTGGGTTTGGAATGTCTCCAGAAAAGGAGACTTCACTGGGCAGCCTGTTCAGTGCCCTGCCACCCTCAATACAAGGAAGCTCCTCCTCATGCTGAGGTGACACTTTCTGTGTTTTCATGTATGGCCATTGCTCCTTGTCCTGTCACTGGGCACCACTGGCATTAGTGACAAATACCTCTGAGATGTTGACATGCGCTGATGACATCCCCTTCCAGCCTTCCCTTCTCTGGACTGAACAGGCCCAGCTCCCACAGTTTCCTCCGGAGCCCAAATCATCTCTGTAGCCTTCACTGCACTCTTTCTGGCAGTGAGGAGCGCAGAGCTGGACACTGCTGGAGATGACTGCACCATGGGGGGTGTTGTTCTTGTACAGCAAGACGGGGATGTCCCAGGGGAACGAGTTCCGTGTAAACTGGTACAGGCCCCTTGCGCTGAGCCCTCAGCAGACTGAGGGCTGCCGGGGTTTGTTGGGCAGGGAGGCTCTCGGCACAGCCGGGGCTTTGGGGGCTGAACGGGCTCAGAGCGTGGTGCCGGCTGGATGCCGTGAGGGCACCGCGGGTCCCGGCACCGCCGGGCCGCCGGATGCCGTGAGGGCACCGCGGGTCCCGGCACCGCCGGGCCGCCGGGGGCCGTGAGGGCACCGCGGGTCCCGGCACCGCCGGGCCGCCGGGGGCCGTGAGGGCACCGCGGGTCCCGGCACCGCCGGGCCGCCGGGGGCCGTGAGGGCACCGCGGGTCCCGGCACCGCCGGGCCGCCGGGGGCCGTGAGGGCACCGCGGGTCCCGGCACCGCCGGGCCGCCGGGGGCCGTGAGGGCACCGCGGGTCCCGGCACCGCCGGGCCGCCGGGGGCCGTGAGGGCACCGCGGGTCCCGGCACCGCCGGGCCGCCGGGGGCCGTGAGGGCGGCCCTGGAGCCCGGGCCGGGCCGCCCCGCGGGTCCCGGCAGCCCGCGCGGGCCGCGCGCGCCGCCGGGCGGAGCCGGGCATGCGCCGGGCACGCGCCACGCACGCGCCGCGCACGCGCCGGGCGCGCGGGCGGCGGCGGAGCCATGGCCTGTGAGTGGGGCCCTCTCCCGTCCCTGTGCCCCCGGGCCCGCGGGGCTGTCCCGGAGCCCCGGCCCGCTGAGACCGGGAGAGGCCCGGTGCTGGGTGGCACAGCCCCTGGGCAGTGCGGGGAGAGGGAGCTGCGCTGGGCACAGAGCGCTCGCCATGCAGGGAAACGCCGGCGAACCGGGCGTGCTTCGCTCCCGGCGTTCTAAAACAAAATAGCGAGCGTGTTTTGCAGTGGTACAAATGCGAACCATTACTTTACTCCGTTGTGCCTTTACCTGCTTTAGGCTTTTCCTGGGAATTGCTTCTAACGAAGGCTTTGGGGCAGCTGGTCAAGGCTGGGAGCAGAGGTCTCTGTCTACAGCCCTGCTGCACATTTCTCTGCATTTCTGAAGTTCCCACATCTGACTGTGTCAAGTGTGACACAAATACATGTGTTCTGTTGTGGCTGAGCTTCAGTTTTGCACCTTATCGAACTTCAAACCTGAGGCATATAGTGTCATATTTATATATAGGAAGATAATATTAATTACCTTAATTAAATTTCCTGGTGTTTTAAACATAGGGGTTTTTTCCTATTGCCTTTTTTCTCTTTTCTTTTACTCTGAAATGTAAATCTTTTAAGTGGCCAACTTGTCTGAACTAAAACACATTCCACAAATGCTGGGAAGTTTTTGACAGATCCCTGGTATGGTTATCTCAGTGGGTCTGGAACCTATGGTTACATCTGTTCAGAATACCAAATGAGTTTTGTTTGCTCAAGAGAGCCAACAGTAAAAGTCTCCCACACAAAGAATGGCGAAGAGAGCAGTTAATAATTTGCTTAACCTCTAGAAACTAGCTGCTTAGCTACAGAAGTAGGAAAAAAGATGTATCTCAACTTCTCATGACCCAGTCTCATCTTCACTTGAAACAACTTTTCCAGTTTCCCTGATCACTGTGTTGCTTCCAGCTTTGTCTTGTTGTGATCTTTGTTCATGGGGGAGTTTTACAGACAGATGAGGTGCTATGAAACTGAGATACTTTTTTTTTTATAAAGCCAGAGAGGATTGGGGATTGGTTGGTTGGTGTTTGGCTTAAAGAAAACAGTTCTACCTGCTCAGGGTGTGCTTCCCTACAACCTGGGGTACTCAGAGATTATTGGAAGGAAATCCAAGAGGTATGCACAAAGCCTGGCTACCTGGAGAGCCTGCAGTTGTACATCTTCCTTAGTGGGAGTAGAAGGTTGATAACACTTGCAACTTGGCCAGAAACCCGTTTGCTAAGAAATGATCAGGAAATACGTTAACCTTTCTTGGTTTTCATAGCCATTTCCCAAGCTAGGTGTGAACTGAGGGATAAAAGGAAACAATTGCTTTATTTGGTGCTTTTGGGATTATCCAGCCCTCGGTGTGCAACAAGAAGATAAAATGGGCTGGCACAGTGCCCAGCAGCCTGGGAAGGAGCGGGGACCTGTGCTCTGCCCCTCTGTAACACAGCTCCTTCCCCTGGAACACAGCCTGGCTGTTGCTGGCACTGGGCTCTGTGATCTCTGCAGGGTGGTGGCCCTGGGTGGCTCCCATTGCCAGTCCTGGCCTTCAGTGCTCTCCCTGTGGTAAGAGACTGTTTCCAGGGCCAGAGCTGGGCTGCACAATGAGTTGGTAGTGGTTTGTGCATATGTTTATATATTAACTCCTTTGTTTTCTTCAATGCTCGTTACTGAATTCAAATTTGGAAGAGTTTCCTGGGGGAATTCTGATGAATAATTTTTTTCTTTTCTGCCATCAGCCTTCCGCCTCGCTCTTATCCAGCTTCATGTATCTGCTGTTAAATCAGAAAATCTCCAACGAGCCTGTGGGCTGGTGAGGGAAGCATCAGCTAAAGGAGCAAAACTTGTGGCTCTACCTGTGAGTAAAGATCATGGCCTGCTTAGCCCTTATGTTTCAAACCCTTCAGAACTTCTTTCTAGTGTTATTAATGCAACATATATTCCTCTTCCTCTCTGGATAGCTTAGATGCTGTATGAGGCTTCAAATTAAAACTAAAAGCTAAAAAATCCTAGGGCCTGTATCTGGCAGCACATTAAGAGGTGGAGAATGAGAAGGGAAACAAAGAACAGGTTGATCTTTTTTGTAGTGTAAGATTCTGGTAAAGTTTTTGCTGGTTTAAATCCTAGGCAATACCATCATTGATATATTCTGAATTCAGGTAAGTGACACTGTAGATTGAATCTTTGCTGAAGAAGTGTAGAAAAAGGCAATTTTCAGCTAAAGAATGTTGACATGAAGGTGAAAGACCGTACACAGTAGCTCTCTTTGCTGTAAGCATTCCAGATCCATAAGAAACAAAATGGACTTAAAATACACTTCCAGCAGGTCATTTGTGGCTGAATTATGATTAAGACATGTTTCTCTTATGACTTCCCTGTGTGGAAAAATTATCAATCACTTCTGACTCACTTTTTGAAATTTAGCCACAATTATTTTGCTGAATTTTCACACGATGGGTGTGCTGGCAACAGGGTGGGCTTCTCAGTGCAGTTTGAGCTTTTCTCCTCTCTTCATGGAGAGAGAGTGACCTTGTGTTACTCCTGTACATCTGACACAGGAGTGCAAAGTTCATCTCTGGGCAAACTTTGGGTCTCAGTTTTACACACAGAATGTTTTCTCTCCCGCTGTCATGGGGGAAGCATTGAGCAACCTTCCCAGGTCCTCTGTGCTAACATGGTTCTTGTGTTGCAAATGTGACCATTCAGTGTTCTGCCTCCTGTGTAGAGATTACTATTATTTACTGGCTTCACCATGTGTACAGACATTGAATTTTCCAGACTTATTTAGCTGAGATACTCACCTTGTCAACAAAGATTTATGCTTTTAAAATACAAGTTGTCAAACACGGGCAAACCATTTCACAGACATTTGGGAGATACATTTTGTATTGACATGAGCATGTAATATTGTCTCCCCATTGTTTTGTTTCTTTGGGGGGTTAATTTTTTGTTTTAATAACTTTATATAAAGGAAAGTAACTCATATTGAATATATGAAGATGGAGGCTGCTGGCTTTGCTTTCACTTCTTTGAAGTTCAGCCCAGATTTCAAAAGTCTAGGAAGCTCATTTTGACAGCCTGCAGAGATTTTCCTTCCTGCTACTTCATCTACAGGTTGTGCTGTGGGTTAGCTTATACCTGCTGGCCTAGTGCCCTGTATAGGGAAAAAAAAAACTTTTCCAGCTTGGGTTCATTTATTGCACTTCAGTAGAACCTATCTCAGTTGTTATGAAGTTTGCTTGAGCAGATAAAGCAGAAATGTTTATTGTGCTAGTCACAGCTTGATTTTTTTTCCTCCCCTTTTCTTTGTGGGGGTGTGTTTGTCACTTGTGATGAGCAAAGGGAACAATGGAGGTGTCTGTGCTGGGAGTCCCTTTCTCACAGAAGAGAAGTTGCTGCCACAGTTTGATAGCCTATCTGTGGCCTCCAGCTGTACTCCTTCAGGGTACAAGGAAGTGTCTCACCTCCTCACAGAGCTGGCAAGTGTAATGCAGAGTGAAAGTGAAAGAATACCACTAGCCCACCTATCTTGGGCATCTAAACTACTCTGTTAATCTGACTGTGTAAAGATTACTTGTCTAGTTCTAAAGGGATGGAAAATCTTCAACTAAGGCCTAAGGTGGAGAACACTCTTCAGTTGTGAGGAAATAGTGTTTAAATGATTGTTTTAACAAAGCAATAAGTAATTTTGAGAAATGCATGCTTTTGCAAATGTCCTTTTAAAAATTATCAGTCATGGGCTGCGGATGAGCATGAGCATTTCACAGTTTTGAGAGAATCTATCGAGCTTGTGACTTTCAAATGAGTTGTGTTGAACTTGGCTCTGCATTCTGATGTGAACATCCCTTGTGTTCTTGTTAAGCCCAGAGCAGTGAATGTGCTGGCCTTACAGCTTGCATATAGTCGTAGCTCACCTTCTATTTGGCATGCACTCCACAAATACACCTCTTTTGGTATGTTTGAACACACAAAACACAATTGTTCAAGTCCCTCTGGCCTTCCTGGCATTTTCTGGTTCGCTTACTGAGCTCCCATAAACTAAACTCCTGTAACCAAAGGTTGTTTGAGAATATGGTTAGAAAGGAGTTTGCAAAGTTAAGTACATCTCATTGTAGTGGTGTTACTGGATTTTAGCTTTTTTTTCTTTTCCCATTTAACTCTAGGAATGCTTTAATTCTCCATATGGAACCCAGTACTTTAAGGAGTATGCAGAGAAGATCCCTGGGGAATCAACACAAAAGCTGTCAGCAGTTGCAAAGGAGTGCAGCATATATCTCATTGGAGGTAGTTTACTCTTAGTGACTATCTCACTGGGGGAAAAATGGGCAATGACTATTACTGCCATTAGATCAAAATAATACAGTGGGAGAAATCTCTATTCTTGCCTTTAAAAAGGATCCATTCCAGAAGAGGATGGTGGAAAGCTCTATAATACATGTACTGTCTTTGGGCCTGATGGTGCTCTGCTGGCAAAGCATAGGAAGGTAAGATGGCAGAATATTGTTATGAAAAGTTTCGTCAGCAGTGTTGCACAAATTATTTCGTCTTATGAAATAATCTTATACCACTTAAAGGTGGTATAAATCAGTAGAATCTTGCATTAATAATAAGTTGTATACCATCACCCATGAAATTTCATGCTACTTTTATTTGGGGCATGTAAACACCACTTCAAAAAGTGGTCATAAATTTGTTCTGGATAAGGATGAAAAAATGCTAGAAGGTGTAATTGGCTTTCCCTATATATGCTGGGAAAACCATGATAAAGAGTAAAACCTGATCCAGCTCATATATCTCTTTGCCCTGGCCTAAGTCTAAAACACAGTCCCACTTGAACGGGATCAGGATTTTCCCTCAGCTTCCTGATGGATTTAGTCCTTCTGTTATCATAAATACTGTTCTTCACATACTTTGTGCTGTACATGTGATTAGTGCAGACATGCAGAGTCCAAATTAAGCTGTCGCTGCTGTTTGTGGTAGATATTTTCTTGCTGTCATCTTCCACCTCATCATTGCTTTGTGCCTTTTGGAAAACTGCCTCCCATTTGTAACTCCAGAGTCAGTTTTTCTTCATGGACTGTTCTGTTCATTCTTATCTCTATTTTCTGTTCATGGGTCTGTGCACACAGGAATCTGACCATGAATGAACAACAGCTTTTTTCTTTTAGGGATAAGCCAAAAAGATAATGCAGGGTTACTTGGAACAATAAGCTGGTGCCTTCTGTTTGCTGATTCTACATTAGCATGACTTACTAGATCACCTTGAGCAGTTCTGTGTCACCTTCCACCTGTCACAGCACAGCAGTCTGCAAGCCCAGGAGCTGCTCGTAGAGTGAGTGCAGGCGTGTGCTAAGGATGAACAAATAATAAAACAAAACCAGTTCTGTTGTTGGGAAGCTCCAGTCACAATGGAACAACACCTTCCATTGCATGGGAGGGATAAAGGCAGCTGCAGGCCCTCAGAGGCATCTGCATAGCTGAAGTCATGGGAACTTGGTGGCTTGGTGAAGGTATTTTCTTGAGAAGTTTTACAAGATTGGGACTCAAATGTTAGAGACAGATGATTAGATCAAGACATCTAGATGTTTTGCATGTATTTGCAACTTTAGACGTGTATATTTTTGTACAGAAGAAAATACCTTAAATATTCTTTTGGGGAATCTAACAATGTTAAGCAATGTTTACTTTGGATCCTGACAAAAGATATAGATAGTCTAGATAACAGTAGAAAACACATGCCTAAAGAGGCTCAAATACCAAGCAGAGAAATTGTTAGTAATTATTATTAATCATAGTATAATTGCAGGTTCATTTGTTTGACATTAATGTTCCTGGGAAGATACAGTTCAAAGAGTCTGAAACACTGAGTCCAGGGAATAGTTTCTCCATGTTTGACACACGTGAGTATAAAATAAGCTCCCTCTCACATTTTTTCTGTCATCTTAAAGTATGAATTCTCCCCCAACAATAGCCAGTGCTTGTTGGACACACATTTAAATATAGCTCCTTCTGTTGCCGTGAGCTATGCAAAATAAAATAAGTTGGCAGGATGGCTACAGGGAGCCTTGTGCTTGTTTTGTGCACTTGTGTAGTGATATGACTGCTGTCTCTTGTGTTTTGGGAACAGCATACTGCAAAGTGGGCCTGGGCATCTGCTATGATATGAGATTTGCCGAGATGGCTCAAATCTACGGCCAGAAAGGTGAGGCTGGGTCACCTAAGGGAACTGGGCAGCCCCAAGGCTGGGGCTAGCCAGGGCTGGTTCTGAGTGCTGCCTGCTGGGTGGTCCCTGTGATCAGGCATTCCTGGATCCATGTGATCAGGCATTCTTATTCCTGCCAGTAACCAAAATGCATCCTGGGGCCAAGACTCACTCATAGAGTAAAGTAACCTTACCCATAAAGTGGATCACTTCCTGATCCACATGTGCTGGTGGAGCGATGCAGCTGGGTATCCCCACCACAGCTCTGGGCTGATGTAAGATGTTACACATGGACAGGCTCTGTTTGGTTCCATTCTGGCAAGGCTGGGAAGTGTGGAAAGGAACTTCATCTTGGGTTTCAGTGTGAAGGGCTTCTCTTCCCCTTAATGATGCTTGGGTTCTAATTGTCTCTTAACAAAGGCTGCCAGCTGCTGATATATCCAGGGGCTTTTAACATGACAACAGGACCAGCTCATTGGGAACTCTTACAAAGGGGACGGTAAGATCACAGTAAAAGTTTATCCCCCTATTCTAGAGGAGTTTTGGTGCATGAAACTCAACTTTTTTATGTTCCAAATGACACTTGTGGTTCAGAAGTAGTGCTGCAGGGCCACTCAGCCATTGGAGCTGTACCATCCCTCAAGCCTTGCATGGGACACCAAAATTATTTTGTTGTCGAGGAGAAAAGCAGGAAGTTATTGGCTTTTACTCCCGCCTGCCCCCGCTATACCCTTTCAATGACCCTTTCCCACGGCTTTATAAGCACCCTTCACACACAGATTCTAGAGAGAAGAGCCAGTAACCATTTGGGAACTGCTCTAATTACAGGTAGAAATAGACTCTGAGATTCCTGAATGCTGTATTATTGTTTCATTTGGTCAGCTTTAATAATTTTTGCTGCATACTGAATGAACATGTGAATTCCATGATATTCTATGTACTAACTCTAGCCAGGTGCTAGAGACTTCTCTTTCCAGGGTCTTCTTTCTCTGACCTTTGTATCATTCACAGTTTGGGCTAGTCATTTAGAGGATATATAGCTTGTCCTTCAGAGTGGATTATTTCTCTTCTGCTTAATTAAATGGTATTATAAAAACTAATTCTTCTCACTTTTTTCCCCCTTCCTTCATTTTTTTGTGAACACAGAGCTGTTGATAATCAACTCTACGTAGCTACTGTATCTCCTGCTAGAGATGAAAAAGCATCCTATGTTGCCTGGGGACACAGCACTGTAGTAAATCCATGGTGAGTTCAATAAAATAAAACATACCACCTTCAGTAAAAAGTATTTCAGTTGCCAGTCACATTTCAGTCCTACTTTTCCATCTACTGTTAAAACTGCAAATTCTTGGTAAAAAGCACATGAGACTTGAGCATACATTCTCAAGATCATAATTTAAAATAGCCAAACTAAAAAAAAAAAACAAACAAAAAAAAAACTCGAACTATTTTGAGTATGTATTCATTTTGGTAGTAAAGATGCTACTTAGCACTGGGATTAAGCATTAGTTGAACTGCTGGCCTTGTCACCTTGTCCCTGAAGTTCAGTCCATTGAATGCTATGCATAGGGTAATTCTCTTAAACAGTTCACACAGAACTATCTCATTTCCTCAAAGAACAACACTGCTTTGACATAAGAAAAGAACAAGAAGAATGTCTTCAGCTAGAGAAGAGAGATTCTGACTTGAGCAGAAGTCATGCAGGTGCAAAGGAGGTAAAAGTGACCAAATCTTCAGGCAGATGTTTTTCTTTCAGATAAATCTACTGATAGCTCACTTCCAAGCTGTTTGCAAGTAAGAAAAACTGTCTGTGTCTTGGGCTTTTAACTTTATATGATAAAAGCAGTGACAAAACCCTTGGGGGAGACACAATCATGTTCAGTAGCTCATGCAGAGTAAAAATACACTATGAATACCCATTAGGATCTTCAAAGGAGAAAGTGTTCATCTTTGCCAGTGTGGTTGTTCCTTTCCCCTTGAGGTATATTGCATGCTTAGAGGCAGTGTTTTTCAGAGTGGCTTTTACCACAGTTCTTGATCTTTGAAAGACACGTGTTAAGTATGCATATATCACATATAGAAAGTGCCATATATAAACCCTGGAAGCCATTTCTATCATGCCAGAGTTATGGACTATGATGCTATTTTTAGGACAGCCCTGTAGTTACAGCTGTAGGCATCAAGGGTAGGAAGTGCTTTTTATACAAACAGCAGCAACTGCACTGATGCCTTGAAACCAATGTGTTAATCCTGTGAACAAATGTACTTAATTTTGCAGGGGTGAAGTCATAGCCAAAGCTGGGGCTGAGGAAACAGTTGTATACACAGATATAGGTAAGGGAAAAATTGGTTTTGTTTTTTCCCCACTTTTTTTCTTGAGTACAGGATATGACACTAAGGAGGGACAGTTTTTTTTAAGTCTATGGCCTTACACATGCAACTGCAGATGATGCATAATGCAGCATTCCCCTGCCTTGTCCACCTTTGCTAGGTTAAAGCAAGAACCAGCAGCACTATCCCGTTCTACATACAATATTCTAGAGCTGTACCCTTCTAGTTCACTCCCTTAGGCAGAAGGTGCCACCTTAGGAAAGAGCAAAGCTGAGGCTTCCTTCAGCCCTGGCTGCACACTTGCAGTGCCCTACCACCCCATTCTCCATCACAGTTGCTATTTTCCCTGTCCTACCTCAGAGGAAGTCAGGAGCTTTCTTTTTTGGCTGCTGTTCTCTTAACTCTTTTCTTCTCTCCTGCAGATCTAAAGAAACTTGCAGAAATACGTCAGCAGATTCCTATTTTAAGCCAAAAACGTTGTGATCTCTATGGTGTCGAGATGAAAAAGTGAAGCTGGGTGAAGAGGGAAGGTTCAGCTGTCACAATGGCTGTTGCCTTCATCTTTGGAAGGACTTCCTTAGTAGTTGCTCAACAATTTACTACCTAATGTGCCAGTTAAGAAAACACCACCTAACAAAAAACTTGGTGCAATTCTAGTATGATTGAACTATAACTTTTGTATCTCCTCTCATACTTCAATATTTCATAGTATTTTACAGGTGGGATAAAGATGGAGATGAAAACAGTTCAATACAGCAGTGATTAACGTTGATTTTTAGTCATCATAATGTTTTAGTTACCTTCTGAGGCCTGTTTTGTAGAACACAGAAATGGAAATCTTGTTTTCTGAAACTCTCAAGTCAGCTTTGGTATTATGAATTTTTCAGTGAATTGTCAGAAAATCTAGAAGCATGATTCTTCTCATTCTGTCCTTTTTAGATGTACATGACTTAACCAAGGTCCTTGAATGCCCTACTTGGGAAGCTTAAAATTTAACACACTGAGCAAAACAGGCCAAATTCTGCTCTGCTCTACTCAGGACACTGCAAGAAGCTGCCAGACAGAGCTGCTCCTATAGAAGAATCTGTGACAGTTTTTGGTTCATGTGTTTTGTCTGGATCTGTGTATTAAATTCTCTTTATGGCAAATGCTGTTCACTGCTGAAGTGACACAGATTGCTGTGTTGTTACAGTAATTGGCCTTTGCTCTCCCTACTGCTTCCTTAACAAAATGTTTGAGTGGGCTTTACTTCTGCTGCCTGGAAAAGGCTGAGAGCAGTCGGGTTGGAAACCCTCCTGCACTAAGTCCTGCCCACAGTCTCCCAGAAGACTGCTCAGTGCTTGAATGCATTATTGCCATGGGCAGCTGCCATCCACATTCCTGACTGTGCTGCTTTTGCTGGACACAAACTGATTGAGAAAGATGACTTTAAAATACTGCAAACCAGCCAAGCACATTGCACTTCTGGTTTTGGGGTTTCTTTTTTGAAGGAAGACATCTTTTAATGTAAAAAGAATGTAACGATTTATGCTTTTTATTCCTTGGAATGAAAAAAAAAAGGCAACTTACCAGCCTCCACTGATAAGCTTTTGGTTTTCCAGCAGCATAAAACAGCTGTAAGGCTAAAAAAAATTTCAAAATACAAGAATGGGAGGGAGAAAAGGTTTTGTCTTACTCTACCTAACCACATTTCCCCCAAAACCATCTTACATTTCATTCACCTTTACCAATCCTCTTCCCAAGTTTTTTGGGTTTCTGGGGGGTTTTTTAACATTTTGGCTTCTCTGCAATGAGCTTGGTGTGATTTATAAATAAGAACAAACATTCAGCCAAGCCCTGACACATCCTTCCCTCAAAAGCCAGATCCCATCATTCCACTCGGTGGCATTCTGTAGCAGCAGGTGTTTTTGGTCTGTTTCACTGCATTTTGGTGTATATACTGCACAGGAACTTTTAAGAAACAACCCATACAGTACAAGGTAAAATGAAGGTTTATTTGTTGAAAAATAAATATTAAAAAATTAACAATTTACCATTTGAGCTGAGTGTCCTGCATTAGATTAGTGCTTCCCACATACTCAACAACCCCATATCCATGATGGCCATTGTCAGGCTCCAACTTCTAAGCCATAATAACTATTTTCTCTCTTTCCCTCCCATCTCTCTACTAGTTCAACACACAGGAGTAAATAAATACTACCTTTGGAAGATTAAAGTAGTGCAGGACTCTCATGGGCTGACCACTTAAATCTGAGAAATGCAGTTTGCAACAAGTAACAGAATCTGTGGTCTGAACTCTCCTCCCTGCAATCCCACATGGAGAGGATGGATGAAAATCTATTACAGCCGACTTGGTGAACTCACCTGAAGAGCTGAAATAAGCTCAGTTCTTTTCAGTCTGTGAGGACAACTTCTAAGCACCTTGTTTTAGCAGGGTATTTAGTAGGGTCTCCAGTGCGCTGCACTCAGAAATGATGCAGATGGGACTGAGAATTTGCGAGGCTTTCACTGAAAAAAGTACACTGTCAGTTCTTAGCCACAGTACTTGAAGCAGCCAATACTCAACCTTTGTGTTGGTAGAAAACAGGCACTTTCAAGTGTCCATATGACACATAGGCACCAGTATTCTGTAAGTCCAGGAAACTAATCAGTAACAACCCTGAAACAGTTCCAGAATTTCAGTCTGCAAGAATTTAAATTATTTTTGAAGAAACGGCAGAAAATTGGGCAGTGTTAGAATTCCTGGGCTGGGTAAACCTGCATCTAAGCTGCTCTTGGTAGTTCCAGAGTAAGTTACAGTATAACTTTGCAGTGCATGTTAGTTCCCTCTTTCCTTTCCATCTGCAATTAGATCCTAGGAATTCAAGTCACAGCTTAGACTGATGGAATATGCTGAGTTGAAGGGGCCTGTCAGGATCAGAGTCAAACTCTTGGCCCTGTGCAGGACATCCCAAGAATCACACCATGTGCCTGACAGCATTGTCTCTGTGAACAGCAGGGACCATACATGATGAGAATTAAGTTGCTAGACAATTGTATGTAGAAGCAACTTCCCAGAGTATCCCTCTAGGACACAAGGGCTTTATCCAAGTCTTCAATACTAGCTTCCTAAATAATTTCAACTTTTTTTTTTTTTTTTTTTAAAGAGCAGTAATACTTTTCTCACTTCAAAGTTCACATGCACACCTGGCTTAAAATAAAACCTCAACTGTAGCAACTACTCACAAAAAGTCCCTTTCATCACAGGGATGCAGCTGCATGCACACATAAAAAGGGTCACAGCTACTCAGATTCCCAGCCCTCCTGGCTCCACTTCCTTTCCCCTGTAATTTTCAGCTCTCAAGATCATACCTCTGTGGGTGATGGAAGCAAGCAGAGATCGGATTTGTTGATTCCACATTCTTTATCCTCATCCTTTCTTAAACGTTGAAGTGAGAGAAGATGACAAGGAGTCAGTCAATGATCAGTTCTTCCTAGACTTAGAACATAAGCACAGAGCTCACTACTGCAGGGAACACCTTCATCAAAACCTGTTCTTATACATGTCAGAGAGAGATACTTGAAGGTAGTTATTTATTTTTTCAGTTTACAGGTGATATGTCATTTACAAAAAAATTACAGACAATGCATCCTTTCAGTGCAGTTTCAAACTAGTTGAAGAACAGGCAAAAGTCCGTGATGATTTGGAATGCTAGTAATTGACAGCACATGCTTTTTTCCCTTAATTGATTGGGTGGGGTGAGGAGTGGGGTACAGATGGGGTGATGAGGAGAAAATGCCAATGTAAATAAGGCCATGCGAATAAAAACTCCTCAGAGAACAGGACTCGTCAGCCTGGCTTTTTTTTGTTGTCAGGTAACTGATGCAGAGATTGGAAGTTGGAGAAGACATTTGACACTTGTTACATTCAGTGCCCCTAGAAGCTGCCAGTACCTTCCCATATCTTCAATTCTACACCAGTGCTATGATTTCAGGTCACCTGATGAGCTACTAAAATAATGACTAAATCTTTATCTCTGCTCTCCACCATTTGCATACTCAACTGTAGTTGCTGGGAGAAAGGAAGGTCAAGTTGAAAATGCAAGCTGCTGCTGTATGGTGGCACAACTACAGACCAAGACAGTTTGACTACAGCATCATTAATTTCTTTAAAAGGTTATAGACAATTCACCACGAACAAATCTATGATTTCAGGATGGAAAGAAGCCAAATATAGTGTGTCCTAAATTAAGCTACATCATTTGCATGAGGTTTATCCAGCCACATCAGTCCAGGGAAAGGTAAGATGGACTGACTTCCACACCAGAAAGATCAACCCAAAGCAAGAGTGCCCTCTGTGAAGTTCCTAAGAGAGAAAAACACTTTCATAATTTGCCCATCTACTGTTTGCAGCACAACGGCTTCCCTTCTACAGTATTTGAAAACTTGGACAAGATAGGGTCTACACAAACACAAAATAAATGCAGTTTGCAAATCCATTATTGAAAGTTTGAGCCTATGCTTTGTTCCTTACCTCACTTAATCCTGCCAAGGAGCTCTTAAAAGGAGATCATAACCCAGCAGTCTCTAGAGACTGAAGAAAATTTAGATAGTCTATCAGCTGCTACACTTATGCAAAAGCATCAGAGATTGCAAAGATTATATGCAAGCATGACCTTACCTTTTGGAGCTTGACTCCCAGCAGTGCTTTCTGTTCTTGAAAGTCCCTCTGAACCCTCCAGAACAATTTCCTGTGACATTCAAGTAAGGACTGCTGCACAGGAATACATTCTTTCTTCCAGTAAAGTCTACACTGAAGCAATGTTACCTGACCTCCTTCCCCAGCCAACCTTTTTCCTAGCTCTCCTATGCAGTACTCTAGGGCTTTCTGGGGTGAGAATAAGGACTATCAAATTAATTCCCTAATAGCTGCCACAGGACTATTTCTAAGGAAGTTATGCAGAGGGTGGAAGGGGATTTAAGGGAAGATTGTGCATGCTTGCATATATTTACATGTATTCTCTCCACATCTACTGACTTAAAAAACCCCTCTATTATTAAAGTTTGAAAATTAATTTTTGCAAAATTTAAATCAACCCTCAAGGATTAATTGGATATAAAACCTATTTTACAGCACTTACTAGTATTACCTTTAAAATCAACAGGAAAAAACCCACATGCTGTAATATTATTTGATAAAGCAAAAATCGCCCACAACATAATCACCCAAAATGAATCAGTGTGAAGTTTTTATTTGCATGGCCAAAATATGTTCCTTTGGTTCCCCTGCAACTTTATTTCCCTTAACACTCTCTAAGGTTTCTGCTGCAGAAGGAACAAGATGCAGCACTGCATACTTCCTTGAACAACCACTCCCACAACACCTAAACATTTAACAGATGTAGCAAATGACAACACCATGAACAGGAAAAAACTAAGTTCCACCATTCAGCATGGTCTGCAACAGCGTCTTTAGGGCTGGCTGAAGTGGGCAACTTCACTTTGGAAGGTCATTTCCTCCTTGTTTCTTTACAGCGTTGGTGGTTTCAATCCATACTTCTTTGCAACTTCTGTCTGAGCATAGGCAGCATCACAGAGTGAGTAGAGGTGGGCCATCTCCATTTCTGATTTGGCCAGGTTGATAGCTTTGTTGAACATTTCAATGGCTTTATCCAGATTACCTCTGAAATAAACAAAAATTTAGCCTGTTTAAGACTGCCAAAGCAATCCTGTCATCTTTAAAACATCTTTTTTCTTTCAGGACTTACACTCTCCACCATTAATAACTGAAAAGGATTTCAGGAGGAACCACAAGAACTTGTGGTGATGATGAGTAAACTCAGAGTTGTTACCAAGCCTAAGCAACTAGGACAGCTGTTAAACAGCCTTCCTCTTGAGAGCCCCCACAGGTGATGGTGCAGGATAAAATGTTCTCCACAGGACACCAAGTTCACTACAAAGACAATGTTGGCCAAGTGAATGAAGTCTCATCTCCCCTGAAAGCACTTAGTATAAAAAAGGAGGAAAACTTGCACAGACAGAGGAACATTATTTAAATAGGAAATGCTTGCAAAATTTCTCATGGCATTAGTTTAATTGTCTGTCCTGTAGAGGACTAGACATATTAAAAAGAGACTCTGTACTGTACTGTCAGTGACACCCCAAACCTTTGCACAGCTGCACTACAATGTTACAGAGCGGGGCATTCCTCTTTCCCTCAAGAACTGTGAACTGGAGTCCTGTTGATTGCAGGAGAAAACAGCACAGGATCCTCAATACAGACAGTCCAGGTAATGACAAGCCAGGTAATGATTAAGGAAGTCACTTCAAATGAAGAAGGAATGTATTTAACGTGCACAGACTCCTCTGCACGTTGTCCATTAAGTATGAAATTGGTGATAAGAAGTTATCAGATCATAAATCACAATTATGCCACAGAAAATGCATATGCTTTGCCTAAGAGTTACAGAACAGAAATCAGGACTTTGGCTAAGAGCTGGCCTTACAGCACACCAGGAAGAAGATTGCAAGACCTAAGATCCATGAGGAAATACTGTAACTTCAGAAGTAACTAAGAATTCTTAACACTGCAATTCAGCATTACCTTTGCACTTCAATCGTTCCCATGGTCTCATATGCAAAATCACATTTGTTATCAATTTCAATGGCCTTACTTATGAGTTCTAATCCTTTGTCTAAATCTTGCTTCCACTGGAGCTGAAGTAAACTACAAGAAAGAGAAAATTTCAAACTGGCTTCACATACTCCTCTCAAAACCTTCATCATGGTAAGCAAAAACATCCCAAATGCATAATGTATTTAATTTCTAATGCAGGTACACAGTAACTTAATAACTTCATGATTTTTAAAAACACCTATTGTAGAAGTCACTTTCAATAAGCCACTTTATTGCTTTAATGATTCTAAAGACAGGCAAATTTTTCCCAGGAGGACTTGGTACACATTGTTTTATGAAAGAAAAAACTACAACACAAACTAATAGGGCTAAAGGAAAAGTCAGATGTACTTCAAGCAGATACTCAATTAGCAATGAACACTGATGAAACTTTCCTGAAACTTTTTTGCAGCTTAGTCAAGACAAAATATAGAATTACATTTAAGAGCACAAAGATGCTTTCAAGTTATTTTTCCTGGCTAAATTTCTAAATATACATTCAATTCAGGTTGGTGAATCTAAATATGCCAACTGCTCTCGACCAAAAGGACTGCAAATTCAATACATACCCTTTATGAACATATGTAGTGGCATTGTCTGGCTCAAGGTCAATGCATTTATCATACATTTCATCAGCCTTGCCAAACTGCTGTTGATCAGTTAGTGCCTGTATCAAAAGAGAAACCTGTTTGTCAATAAGCCACCAAAGAAGTACTCTGCATCCAGCTAATTCTAATTAAAACTGTATTGACAGCGTGAGATTGAATGTAGTTCATTTATGGTAGAGCAGGCCAGGCACATCAGTTACCAGAGTTAAGTTTCAAAATTGAGGCTTTTTGGAAAGCTTCTGTGCTTTAAATGCACAAATTACTGACCACACTGCCACCTGTAATAGGAGATCCACAAGCAGCATGCTGTGTGCTGTAAATAAAAACCATTCTAAAAGTTCTGTGCCTGCAAGCTTCAACTCTTTCTTTTTCAGATATACCTCTTTCAGAAGGAAATGCATGTCTATTGCCAACCTACTTAAAATCAGAATGTCTCATGCTTCCTACTAAAACCAGCAGTACAGTCTTGGAGAAGAAATTACAGTCTCTGTTACAAATGTACTCCCAACAGCTGTTCTACACCACTACATGCCAGTGGTAACAGAAGAAAAATGTCACCCTAGTTCCACACATCTGACTCTCAAATTACCCAGAGAATCCCTGACATGCATCATCTGAGATACCACATACGTGCAGGAAGGAGGGAACCATGCAGGAATAACCTCCGTCTCCTAATAACCACCCTCAACTCTCATTATTTACATCCTGCTCCACCAGTTCCCTGGTACCTCCTCTGCCCCAGAACACCCATAACCACAAATGCAAGCAGTTAACTCCAGGCAGCATGTCTTATCTCAGAATTTAGTGTCACAAATCTTCATCTGTTATTTGAAGAAATGAAGAAATATTATAGCCAAGATAAAAAGTACAAGAGAATGCAGCATTTTCTTTAAGTGAGAAAAAAACATACCTGAGCATAGAGTGCATAGCCCTCAGCACACTTTGGGAATTTTTTAATGACATCTTCAAAACCTTTCATGGCTGCTTGCACAGTCAAAGCATTACTTCCTGTATAAGCTTGGCGATACTATTCCAATGAAAAAAAAAAAAAAAAATTATGCCATTACCAGACTGAAAAAAGGCTGATCAGGCCACTACCCACCTCCCCAAGAGTTGCCTGCATCATAATAATTCAGTTATTTTACATAAGCTGAGCAAATTGGGATTGTTCAGCCTGGAGAAGAAAAGGCTTGGGGGTGGTCTAATCATGGTCTTCACATACCTGAAGGGAGCCATGAGAAAGATGAAGAGATTTTTTACAAGAGTAAAAATTATTTTTTACAAGAATATGTAAACAGGACAAAAGGGAATGGGTTCAAATTGAAAGACAGCAGGTTTAGCTTGGATATTAGGAAAAAATTCTTGTAAAGGTGGTGAGACACTGGAACAGTGCCCAGAGAAGTTGTGGATGCCTCAACCATGGCAGTGTTCAAGGTCAGGCTGGAGTTCTGAGCAACCTAGTCTAGTGGGAAGTATCCCTGTTCATGACAGGGGGGCTGGAATGAGATGGTTTTTGAGATCTCTTCCAACCCAGGCCATTGTATGATTTCATGCTAAGCTCCAGAAGGTTACATGCCTGTACATCCTACCAAATCTGGTTTTGGGAACCTGTCCAAGTGTCTGGGCTTGGAGAGGAAACCAGATGAAAGCAGGAAGTCGTAAGGCCTGATAATTGTGATAGCCTCCCTCTATTTCAAATGCTTAGAAATGCCAAACTTGGCATTCCTCCTTGTTCACACCATGCAAAACTGCCCTGACAGGATTCTTGCACACTGAGTCATTGTACTAGCTTGAAATTGTTTGTTTCCAATTTCTTGATGATGACTGTTTTCCACAATAGTAAAGCTTTATTAAAAACAATTTTATGTGCTCCAATTAGAATCGAGATTTTTGTTCCTCTCTCACAGAACAGAAAAAAATGTTCTACTGTTTGAACAATCAGTGTTTCAAAAGAAAAGCAGCAAATCCATACTCTTACTGAAGAAACTGTTGCACTATTCCTTTACCTTATTAAGACAGAGATGCATGTTGCCCTACTTGGCTGTTCAATTGGAATAAACCAGAGAAACAGAGTGTTTCCCAGAGCTCTCTAAAGCCAAAGCACCCAGAGAAGCCCCAGCACGTTATTACCTACCAGAGCGAAACATTTCTGTGCTTGCGCCAAGGCAGAATTGGGTCGCAATCGGATACATTCATCAAAGTCTTCCACAGCCTCCTCAATTTGGTCAAGCAGGATTTTCAGCTAGCCAGAATGAAAGAAACTCCTAATTCTCTATTTCATCTGTGCTTCAGACACTTACATGATAATTCAATTAGCATCAGTTACTCATATCATCTCCAGTTAGTTGCAGAACTGTCTAGAAACCCACAAAACCCATAACTAAAAATCACTGTTATAACTGTATTATCAAAGCCACCAGTGGAACTTTAGTACCTACACAAGCAGGCAATGACCCTGTGTAAGGATTGAGAATGTTTGCATTTTAGACTGTTGTCATCATTGTGTCAGCATTATGACCAGTCTCCAAAATTATGCCGTATTTTTCTCAAGTTGTTTTGCCTCTCTGTAGCCAGTATCTGTGGACTATTTGGATTTGAAACATTTCAGCTTTTCCAGCTTCTATTTCAACTTATTTTGTTGGGTTGGGTTTTTTTTTGTTGTTGTTGTTTGTTTGTTTTTTTGGGGTTTTTTTGACATTCTTTTCCTCCACAGGAGCAGAGTTCACTTCGTCATTCTCTTACTTTACTGTGAAGTTACAGTAAAACACAAATTTTCTATCTGCAGAACACTTTCATTCCTTTCAGTCAACACACAGCACCATCTTCATTTTGAGCACTTAAGAGATCTAACAAATTCATGGAGAAAAACTCTTGATCCATGGAAGTCTTCCTTACAAATATTACTCAGCCTATCTGCATATGCTGGTGTTCCTTTTTTACTGCCAGTACCATTTATCTTACAGGTCTGTGGCAGCAGGCTGCTCTAGGGCTAGAAATTAGTCAAGGAGCCAGCAGTGTCACAGGGTAGGGAGGGATGAGCTGCAGAGATCCAAGTCCAGGGCCCAGGGCTGCAGGTGTTCAGGGACACGTTACCTCTGCTGTACCAAAGCTTCCTGCTGTGCAGATGCTGCCCTGCCATCCAGGCCCTTCACAGAACAGCCTTTATCTGCTGGAAATGTAGACAAGCCCCAGTACTTGTAAGTCTCAGTTCATAGCATAGAGTGCTCTCCTACAGCTATAGAAAAACACTGCTTCTGCCTGACCTGAACCTCCAAAACAGACTGTGTGTTTATCCCAGAAAAGCTCCCAATCAGGAGTTCATGTTTTTCTGCACAAACAGTATAAAGTGTCTCCAACGACACCGTTTCTCCTTCAGTACACACTGAAATAGCCGAGTGTTGGGCCCAAGTCCCTCAGGCTGCTTACCTGTCCTCGGTGGTGGTAAACATCAGCATTCTGAGGATCAATGTCAGCAGCCATGTTGAAGTCCTGGGTGGACAGCCCAGGCTGCTGCTGCTGCATGTACATGCTGCCCCGTTTGATCAGAGCGTTGGCTCGCAGCTGCAAAACACGGTCGGGGAAACATCAGCCACCCCCGTGCTGCTCCACCTTTCAGCCTTCACTACAATCCCAGGAAATTTTCTGTTTCACTAGTTTCTCCCACTGACAGGTTTCAATTACTCTAAGCAGGAATAAGTTTCATACTGACCCTAAATAATGAGCTCCCTTACTTAATTTCAAAAACATAAGCCTATGCTTCCATTTCAGTGGACTTCTAAACCCCCCCCGCAAAAACCTTCTAAATTCCTATGTTTACAAATACATAAATGTTTTTTGCAGCAGCTGAATATACAAGTGCAATTAAGGTTTTTCACTTATCCAGACTGGCAAAGCCTCCAATTCATTCAGCTTCCCCCTTCTTTAGTTTGGAGTACTTATCACCTTCAGTTTGCACTACTCAGTATAGCTGTCTCAAAAATTAACAAGTCCTTGAAAAAAACAATTTGTTAGTAACAAAACAGTAAATAAACCAGAATACTCCCATTAATACACCTGAAAATTTGGACAAACAACTCCTTGATGTATATTGCAAGTTTATCATCTAACTTCTCAATCCCAACTACAATCCAGCTGTGACAGATTCTTACCTTCACATTTGCATCTTCCATGCTGATGACCTGATCTAGGTCTGGTTTGGCAGCACTTGCATTGCCAATAAGTAAGTAGAAAGTAGCTCGCAGAAGCAAAGCTTCTGCCATGTATTTTCCCTTTGCTTCAATTTCTTTTGTGCTTTCACTGATAATTTTGTCATAGTTCTCTTCTTCCATATATTGTTTTGCTCTCAAATAGCCAGAGCTGTAAATGATGTAAGAACAGTTGTATATATATATATATATATATATGCATTCAGTGAACACTGCAATTTCCATTCAGATGTGTCATCAAATTATTACAAATACTAACTTGTGCTATACTTCTACAACACCAGCACAGTCCCATTGGAACATCCATTCCTGGATGGAGCCATAATAGATGGAAAACACTTTGCAAAAAAACTGGCCAAATTACACTAGAAAGGAAGAAGAAAAATGTTTTAAAGGTTTTTGAATGTGAGCTTCATTTGTCCCTTGAGATTTTTTCCCACATGAAGAACAGCAATAATCTCTGATTTAAAACAAGAGGGTGGAATTCATGGACAGGAAAGTGACATATTAAACCTAGAAATGTGCAGCTTGTATGTGGAAGAAATTATTTAATAGCAAAAAACCGCAGCACTGCCTTGTTCTCAGCGGTATCCTGGATTCAGTGAATCTGCCTGTAGATCAGGACATTCTCTCTTACTTAAAAAAAAAAAATCATAATGCTTTTTGCAATGGTTTCCAAACTGACAGCACTGCCATCTTCCAAAAATAATCTGGAAAGTAGCATAGTAAATTAAAGAACCATTTATGTGGTGCTCAGGCTCCACTAAAAAAACACAAAAAACCCCTGCAAAACCAAGTTTTTCTATGTCAGAACAAACTTTTCATTTATGGGCAATTTGATTCCAGAAAGATAAAACACTATTTCAGCCTCAGTTGCTGTAAATGCATGTTTTCATTTAAAAAACATGCGGTCTTTTTAAAAACACCCCCTTTTCCTAGCTCATCTTCTCCCTGCCAGTCCAAAGGCTATCTTGCTCTCTTCCTTGGAAATGCTCCTTCATTATAAAATATTCCTTGGCCCCAAAGCATCATTCAGCCCTCTCCATCTCCTAAGATCCTTCTCCCATCTCTTAAGTTTTACTATGACACTGTAGTAAATATTCAGCATATCTTCCCAGTCTCGTTGTCCTTCCTCTGCTTAGTGCAAGTTTGGAACTAGCCAGTCAGCTTTTACTAAGGTTTCACTTGCAATGCCGATATCATTTATATCAAAGGAATCTCCAAACCAAGTACTACAGAAATGTGCAGCACGTAACACTGAGCAAAATCTCCAAATCACTGAAAACTTAATTCCAGTACCAAACAAGTCTCAACTATACTGTACACTCACTTTTCTTTTACTTCAGAAGCCTCTCCCTCCTTGTCCTTATCTTCATCTGATTTCTCACCCTTAAGCAAAGGTTGGGAAATTATATCATCTGTGAAAGAACTGAAGTAGGATTTAATGAACTGTGGTGAGGGCATCAGAGGCTCCCGATTCTGAAACAGAGAAAGGTAATTCCAAGTCATTAGGTGGTGAGATCAGATGGTAAAGATGGAAATGGATAGCAAACACAATTATCAAAAAAAACCTGATGGAAGAAGAACCACTGTATGACTTTCTCATTTGATAGCCTGATGTTTTGGATTTGCCATTCTGATGTTTAGGAATTTTTTAAGCTTTAGATCACAGTGCAACATCCGTCACCAGTGAAAACAAAGTGATAGTATTTGGGGGGGAGGGAGATTGTATCTTTCCACATATGTGGCTAGAAATAAGGACTCAGGATATCATAAGATATCGGGTAGATGTACTAAAGCATTGGATGTGCACATAAACTGGGTGAAAAATACAAGCTGGTGATTTAAGCATGACCCTAAATTCACACAGATTCTGAATGGCAGCTTCCTCTTTTCTCCAGCTTGTCCAAGAGAAGCTGCTGTCATTGTTACAATGGAGAGTAATGAAGCAATACCCTAGGTCTGTGTGGAACTTGGCCCAGATACAATATATTTTACTTAAAGTCACAGAAGTAACACCTCTCAGGTAATCAATCTTTTCTACAGCCAAAAAATATTTCTTGTTTAAAATAAACTGCACACAAGATTTACAATTCAGTCTCCCCTGCAGAAAAACACTGAATATACTCTTCTGAAGCACACCTGTCTACATCCACCACACTCAACACTATTTGTTGTTACCTCCATACTATACTATACTATACTATACTATACTATACTATACTATACTATACTATACTATACTATATTTATATGAATTTCTATAGTAAAGAAATTCAGCATCTCAAAACTAACACAGGATTTCAGTACTTCAACCACTATCAAAACACAAACAAGAATGCTTTAACAACAACCAAGAACATGCTAATATCTGTCCCAACCTTTTTGTAAACCTACAGTCACGTAAAATGACTGCTCCTGGCTACCCCTATGCTTCCAGTTTTCTCTTCTTCAGGTTCCAAACATTCATGCATAGATGTCTGTCTGTTCCAGCACGCCCAGTTTCCATGAAGCTGCAAGTTCAGAGAAGTCCTACGTACAGCAGCACACCAACTTAGGGTGTCTCTTGAATGTCATAACAAATTTCATTGTTAAAGGAAAACAACTGCTAGAAGTAAATCTCTCTTCCCTGCTGAGGTTCCAAAACTTTTGGAGGTCCCACAGGAAAATCCCATTGGTACAATGACAGCTTTGTAGAAACCAGTCTGTGTTTGTGCTTCTTATGCTTGAGCAGATGAAGACAGTGACTTGTTTACAACAACTGACAGAATGCCAACAACCGACTTGTCAACAGCTGCTCAGGTGAAATAACAATTACTCAGCACTATTACAAGTCCTACCTTGTACTTCTCTTTGGCCTTTTCTTTTCCAAGGAGTTTAAGAACTTTATCAGCTAATAACATACTTTGCTGGTTTTGGAAGGCTTCTAAAATGCAGACTGCAGTGACATCTAGGAAACAACGTACAAAAGTGAGATTAAAGGAATTCTGATAGTCACTGAAGTACATTATAAAATGTGCCACTGAGTACAATGAGGCACTGCCAAAATAATACATGTCTTGTTCTCAGGCCAAAGGCTGTTTCCATTTTGCTGTATTTACTGTATTCTTCAAGACACAAATTTGTATCCAAAATTATCTTCCTGGGATAAAAGGACTTCATGACAGTGAATGAAAATAAATTACATTTATTTTTCTGTTCATGCTTTTATTTAGAGACAAACACACTTAAATCAACAGTGAAAATACATACCTCTAGCAGGGGCTTTCACCATTTTGAAACTTTAAGGAGAGTAATTATGTTCATATGATCTTTGCATTAAAAGTGCTAACATGGCTTTTCTTCTGGGACTGGTCTTTATTTTCTGCTTCTAAAATTCACATTCAGTCCCATCATATCTCACTTACTCCTCAGTTTAAGAAATCTGCCTAAATTCTATCTCAATTTTTTTCTGCTCACCTCCATGACTTTGGAAGGGAGCAAGGAGAAATACCTTGCTGGCCTATTTGAAGTGCCAGCCCCTATTACATGGCTTTCATTCACACTGAGAAACCTCTGCAAATGTTAACCCACTGCTGCCCAAGTGAAACCTCCCAATGTGAAATGCACTCTTACAGAAATACACTCTTACAGTGAAATGCACAGTTTATCTGGACCCTCCACTTAATGCACTACTACCACAGGTAACATTTTTTTAAATGTTTTCATTTAAACATTAGTTAAGATGACCAGAGCCTGGACTTGAAATTCAAGCAGTGTATTGTCTGAATATGCTTGAAAAGTAAATGTCTTGCCCTGGAGTTTTAGAATATTTCTCTAATTCTGCTGCTAGAGGGATTATTAAGCTATCACTTATACAGAAACTCCCTGCACCTCTGGCATGGTCAGGAAGCATATCAAAGTCCCTGGGCAAATACAGTACCCCCAGAAAGAATGTCTTATACAAACCCAGCAGACACGCTCTGCCCAAAGACTGCTGCACTCCAGGCTTGGCTGCAGCAGCAGCATCTTCCAAAACAATACTGCCAGGGATCACTGGAGGAGTTTTCTGCTGGTAGTGGCTGGGGTTTTGGAGTTAGTTTGGTTTTGCTTTCCTTCACTACATGGGCATACCCTACTTCCTGGAATTTTACTGGGCAGATGTGGCTGGCAGGCAAAAGCAGGGTTATAGAAAAACAGTGCAGTTCAGAAAAAAAAAAAGCAATAAACTTCAGATGTGAAAAAACTGCAAGCAAAAAATCTAATAGAAAAAACGGCTGAAAATAATTGTCACTAATATTACTGCTATTAACAGTAAAAAGAAGCTATATTTAAAACTGTCACAGGGACACTTGATCTTTCTTGGGGCTTTTATCACCTGGCAGCTACATAAGGCTTAGATTTTATTACAGCACTCTAGAAGTGCAGCTGATACACAGTGGTTTGCAAAGGAGTGCACTAAATGGACCAAGTTGTCCTTTTCTAGTTACTATGGTCTTAAAGGGCATAAAGGCATCCTGCCAGCAGGTAAACAGACAGATAGATACAAGTTCCACATCTAATTTACCTTCTAATTTGGCAGACCTAATTCTTGGCTGTTCCGGATAATGAAACTAATTTAACTGTTAGATTTCCCAGCCAAAGCACCACCTTATTTTCTGTCCTTCTTTGATAATGAACACAGCTGAAAATTTCATTCGTCTTTTAACCTAACATCAGCAGGAATGATTTCACTTGATGAAATTTATATGGGTAATTCCAAGCAGTGTACTATAGCTCAAAAGTGCTGTGAGACAATACATCTGACCTGTAGGTCTTAATTTCCATGGCTTCTCAGTGACATCTTCCTGACAGTTCAAAATGTATTCTGTTTACAAACAGCACTGGAAGGATCTGACATAGCAATTTCTTCTGAACACAAAGTATTAATATTTTTTAAAAAATTAATCTGTTCTCGTTTTCATAACTATGCACCATAAAAAAAAATGCTGCTAAGCCTGTTTCCCCTTTAATACCAGTCAACGCATTTAAGTTACTGCAATACTTTTATTTCTGACCATGTACCTCTACCTGCAAAAATACCCTCATTTCTGTAGTAGCATAATTTCTCTAAAACAAACAGAAGAAGAAAGTCTCTTTACTGCATGGAAATATAACAACTGGTTATCCACTTATCATCTTAGACTAATTCTATCCAAAAGCGAAGGAGTTTCCTGGAAAATAAACACCTTGAGCTGCTACAGTAACATCAATTTCTCAGCAGTATTACAGATGTGAGCAGATGAGAATTTGAGAAACGTGAAAAGGTTTCTTCTGACAAGAGAAGAATATGTATTTGCAGAAGATACAAATGGTTTTAAATACATAATTCTGTATTACTGTAGCTACAGAAGAACAAAGTATTTCCAGAAGTTGCCATCTTCAAAGCAGCAGAACTAATTCCACTTTTAAGTACGCACAGCTTGAGCCACTCACCTTCTAAACATTCCTTCTTATTGTCTAGCTTCTCATGGGCCTTGGCGCGTCTGAAGAGAGCTTTGACATATTTCGGGTTAAGCTCCACAGCCTTGGTACAATCCTGTGCCACTTCTGTCCACTTTTGCTGCAGGCAGAAAAGGGCACAGTGAGAGGGGCTGTGCTGAGCTACTGTGCTGCTCCTGCAGGCGGCTCGGGGTCAGCACTGCTGCAGCCCCACAGGCAGCTTGGGGTCAGCACTGCTGCAGCCCTGGGGCTCGCTGCACCTCTGCTGCTGCTGCAGCCCCACAGGCAGCTCGGGGTCAGCACTGCTGCAGCCCCGCAGGCAGCTCGGGGTCAGCGCTGCTGCAGCCCTGGGGCTCGCTGCACCTCTGCTGCTGCTGCAGCCCTGCAGGCAGCTCGGGGTCAGCGCTGCTGCAGCCCTGGGGCTCGCTGCACCTCTGCTGCTGCTGCAGCCCTGCAGGCAGCTCGGGGTCAGCGCTGCTGCAGCCCTGGGGCTCACTGCACCTCTGCTGCTGCTGCAGCCCCGCAGGCAGCTCGGGGTCAGCGCTGCTGCAGCCCTGGGGCTCGCTGCACCTCTGCTGCTGCTGCAGCCCTGCAGGCAGACACTGCCCGGGCACTGCACACCCCTGCACCACAAACAGGACTCCCACAGAACCCTACAACGGGCCATGCACAGATCCCATGGGGGAACACAATGATAGAAGGATGCTTCCAGGAGGTAACATGGGCACTGAAACAGTGGTGTAGAAAACTAGAAGGAAAAAGATGGAAATAAAATGGAACAAACAGGTTTACTAAAGCGCTAAAACTTTTTTTTTAATGTTATTTCAATTTATCAAAACAGACTTTTCTAATAGAGGAACCACATGCATTTGGGATTCATTATGGCATGAATTTGTGTTAGAAAAAAATAAATCTAATACCAGATTTATGTAAGCACAGCCACTCACCTGATACTTCACACTGTAAAAAGCTACTTTTCCACTCCTTTATACAGCTCACCAACTCGACCTCACAAGCAAATCCATCATACCATAATAAGCAACACTGGCTGACTTCTAAAATAACATCCACTATACTCAGCTGTCAAGTAAATATTACTTCTCCATGTGCAAAATTTAAGTCTTGGCCTTTACTAGGATTTCAATGATTTTTTTGTTATAATTTTGAAGTAGCATCCAAAATATTTGGCCTTTCACATTTCTTTCATGGTTAAAAACTCAAGTAGAGAGATGTAAAATTAATTTATATACCACAAAATTGTTCTAGAGAATAAGAAATTAAAACTTTTGTCTTGAAAGAATAGGATGGATAAGAATTACATAAGATAGACTGAGTGCAGTTAAGAGAAAATAATTTTATTTATATGTAGAAAAGTATGATGAGCTGAAAAAAGCCACAACAGCATCTTGTTGTGAAAGCAGCAGATGCTATCACTTGGGACCTTTCAGCGGATGAAAGTGACAAAATTGATAATGCTACTTTTTACAATAAACACATAATCATCTTTAATTTCTTACCAGTTGTTCATAGGCAGCAGCTCTGTTTTGGTAGAAGGTAGAAAGATCAAGGTTTTTCTCAGGAGGACACAGGCTGATAGCCTCAGTATAACATTGAATAGCTAGCTCATATTTTCCTGCTTTAAAGTATTTGTTTCCTTTGTTCTTAGCTGCTTGGGCTCTACCAAGAGGACTCTGAAAAAAAAAAAAAGTGAGAGGTCAGTTCAAATTAAAAAGGCATCACAGCACACAAGCTATGCACTTCAGGGCTCATCTTCAAAGATATAAATATGGACCTGAGTTGTAAACTCTAACCCAGACTTCTGAAAAATCTCACTGATTTCAATTCCTGGAAACACACGAGAATTTTCTTTTGCACGTGTATCAGACAGGAGATAACCTTTTCACAAGATTCACTACAATGGTAATAAACAAGGCAGTGATTTCTGTTTGGAAAGCTAAACAGATTGTAATCTTTTACATGGCTGGTGATCAGAAGAACCAATGAGGTTAGTTGTTTCTCCAAAGGCTAGATGTGTAAAGACAACAAAACCCTCAAAGCAATTCAGACAGAAGAGCTTCCTTCTGAAATAGATACAGCCTCTAAGACCAGAGGTGATTCATCAGACTACGAATTAAATATGGAAAACACTTTGTGGAAAGACCTACTGAGTAAGACAAACAAAACCTGTAAGGAAAATAAAGCTGGTTTGCCTTTCATGCACTAGGCAAATCAACTTTATAGCTGATTCTCTACAGCTTCACACACTCTGCTTCATGCAATGACAAGTGTTGGACCATCACCATCTTAGCAGCAGATGGGACACTGCTGACTGGCCTGAGATCCTGCTAAATGCATCTTATGCTCTGCACCACATGTTGATGATCTGTATTTCTGCAGAAACTAACATTCGAAACCCCTGGATTTACAAATTAGTTATCAAATCTTGTGGTTTGTAAGGGATTAGATGTAAAAATGCTCTATCAAAGAGCATTTAAAAAATAAGAGCTGCAAAAGATTCTAACATTGATCTTCCAGATTTCTGCTCTTCTGTCACAGCCTTACTTCAGGGACAACATTTTGGGGCAGTTCTGCCATACCAAAATGAACAGAAGTATGGGCACACATGCCATTCTACCAACCTTTCTGAGGAGGGAAAGGCTACAGACTGGGGGCAGCAGTGCCTATAACAATAGCTGCAGAATTCACTACATATCACCTGCACTTCAGATCATGGAGGATTTGTTGGGAATTGCCCCTGCTGCTCTTTGACCATCCTTCTGCCTCCTCTACCTACTTATCCACTGCCAGGGCCAAACTTAATAGATACAGACAATTAGAAAGCTGTAACATAAATTTGAAAGCAACTTTGCATTTCTTTTGACCATTCCCCTTAATGTCTGCTCACTTCATTCCAACCTGATCATTTCTTGCATCTAAGTGATTTACTTTAAAACTGAAAACCTGAGAGGAAGCCAGGACTTGCTCTATATCCTGTGTTTTAAGGCCTGCATCCTTATCCTGGCAGGAGAGAATCAGATAATGGGTGCTAGCCTCAGTTCCTACATAAAAGTAGGCATCCAAATAGAACAAAAGTATCCCAGAGGCATTCTCCTGAGGGGAGACTTACAAATGAAACCATATAAGGAAGAGAATTTCTTAAATATCTCTACTGCCAGCAAATCTCTTCTCTCACAACTTATTAATCAGTGGGTCCACAGGAAATCAATCTGCACCATCTTTACTGTTCACAGAACAAGGCAATCTGCAAGGTTTTCAGAGTTTTCTATTGTAAAGCTTCACATTTAATTTGGTAAAAGATTCTAAACTTCACCTCCTACACTGTGTGTAACTCTACGCTACTCTATGCCAAAATTAGAGTGCAACTATTTTTACTGAGATACAGGTAACTGTGTATGTGGTAAGTTGTTTCTTTAAAACTTAACCAAAGTCTCAAAAGGTTACATTTATTTCCAGTAGGTAGTAAATTTATCTCCAAATACAACGTTTTTAACAAAGGGAAGGGTTATGTATACGCTGTAAACTTAAATGCATGCAAGTCAGCTTGAATTTTTCTGTGTACATTTCTAGAGGGAACCACATTAAAAACACCTTTGTGTAAAAATTATACAAAATTCAGTGCTGTTCCTACTAACTTGGGTCGGAAAAGGAAAACACATTATGTGGGCCATGTTGTAATATTCACACGTGTTCCCAGTGTGGAAATTCTTTAAGACTGCAGAGATGAAGGCTAACTGCAGCTAGGTTACTGCTTCATGATCACTGCCAATTGCTTCATCCCAGGGATGTCTATCCCAGTGTGTGCCCCAGCTGAGCAGTCCATGTGCTCCATCCTAGGCATTCAGAGAGCAAAGGCACCAGCTAGGGATGAGGAGTGCTGGTAACAGCCAAGTGCTGCTCCGGTGTCAGCTGTGGGACTGCAAACAGGACATGTGCAGGTCTGGGGCTCTCACTGGTGCTCTGCTGGCTCCTGGGAAGCAGCAAGCCTTCCCACAAGCCTACAAGTGCACACAACAATGACCAAAAAAATTCAGGGACTACAAACATGAAGTTATGAAAATCAGTAACTCTGTTATGTGAGTAAACTGTTGGTAACAGTTGCAGGATCACAGACCACACACCAAATCACACAGAAATTAATCATGGAACATTTGCTGACTCCTTGGTTACCCCTGCTGCACCCATTGTATGAGGGAAGAAATGTGGGGGTAAGGAGTTAGAACTTCGAGCACCTCATGCACTCATGCAATAAAGTCAGCAGTAGAACCCCAGGCAAGGAAAAAGTCAACTTGTTTGTTTATGCTGCCTTAAACTAAACTGCTTGCTCTGAGATGTTTTATCTCTGCACCCTTACTCAAACTACTCTGCTGTAGCCCTCAGTGTGCATCCAAAACACCACCAAATCCAATGTATGTTTTCGGTTGGTTTGGTGAGGGTTTTTTGCTGTTGATGGTTTGGAAGGCTTCTGGTAGCTGTTTATTAAAAAAAAAATAAATTAAAGAACTTCCATTATATGCTGCAATACCTTTTAGTGATAGCACAAATAAGACTATGAAAATTAATTCATATTAATTCATAAAGTCAGTTTTTGAAGGCTTGTCAAGCCTTAAATTTAACACTTACAAAATTTTTAAGTGTATTTTTAAAAATTCCTTCTCAATTGCTACACTGGACATACACAAGATAGTACGTAAGAAACTGATTATGCAAACAAACTTCATGCACAAGTAATCAAAAACCTCATTCTTCCATTTTCTTGCCAAAGAAATACTTCTAGACATTATTTTCCAGTTTCACTGGTTCTCCTCACCTGACCTGAACCATGCTGTGTGGCACACAAATAACACAGAAGTTATTAGCAGCTACACAAAAAATAACTGTTCATTAACAAGTCTTAGAACAGAGCTAAAGCCAAAGGACACTTGTGAAATTGAGTTATCAGTCATCCAGGTACCAGAACAAGCAGATTGCTAACTGACTAAAGAATAGACAACATTGGCAATATTTTATGAACTTCTACTTTAGCTTCAGCAAATGTGCTTTGCTCACAAAATGTTCAGAAATTGTGTGCAAACAGCAGCTTAACAGGAACAAACTGCCAGCTGCAAGAATAATAATGCTTAGTAACTCCCTGCAATGGCACTATTGTTAAACTAGCAGCTCAGAACCTTATATATTTGAGGGAGACTGTTATTCAAAGCAGAACAAGAAATTTCCTGCCAGCCAATGATGACAGTGGTTCACAACAGAAGCATGACCAGAGACTTTCAGTGTTTTCTTTTGGCTGAAAAGGATTTGCATAAGCCCTTATCTGACAGATGACATGGAGGGTGACTACTGTTTCAGCCATCTTAATTCAACTTGCAAAAAAAGAAGGCCTTGGTCTAGGCCTCTCTTTTGTCCTTTCCAAGTGAGAGAACCCTCTTAATGAGATGAGGTACCAGGAAAAAAATCCTGTCCTTTTCTGAATACCTTTCTACTACTTTTTTTTTTTTTCACTAAGGTTCATCTTTTTTCAAATAAAGGCACTAACTGAATATAAATAGTTTGAAAAGTCTCTTTAGGATGAAAACCATTATGAGAAAAAGTATGTTTACATGAGCTTTAGAAGTAAATTCAAAGCCCAAGCAAGGATGTATTACACTCAGAAAAAACCATAATGAAGTTTATGGGACAAATTCACAATGTTCTCAGTCAGTCACCTTCCTGTAAAATTAATTTGCCATCCATGCCTTCCATGAATAAGCCAAGAGTCTAACAGTTTTACTGCTATTGTAAACACATTTAGGAGTTTTCTACACCTGTCCACTGTTGCTAGCAAGAAACAGAAGACTTGCAGTAGGTTGATAGTGAGATTTACTAAGCAACAGGTACACAGTACAACAGAAATGACTTTGTAGTCACTTTGCTTAGACCGACTTAAGAGTAAGTACCAAGGTGAGTGTATCTAGAGTAAGGGGTTCCATTTGTTCATATCCTGATCTAATGTCACAGCAGTGAGAGGCAGCACTCAGCAGTTGCTACTAAAACAGACACTGGACAGCAGCCACGCTAGCTGGCTGCTGATCCCGGTATGTGGCACCACAAAGGCCGAGGAGTTTGTCACGTTCACCCACCTCTGCACTCAAGGACAGTTCCCAGCTCACAGGGAAGTGTCGGGGGACAGGGAACTGCTGGGACCCCAATGCTTTGTCTGCAGTACACGAGGCCACGCGGCTGACCTCCTCTCACACCAAACACAGGGTTACCCTGGCAGCTTGCTGAAAGAGTTAAGGGGTCACATCTGGACTATCACAGAGCTGCAAAAGGAATTGATTCCAACTTCAGGGGAAAAGAATACGGAAGCAACCCACACATTACCTCACTGACTAACCACTGCTCACTCCTGTAAGACTAGGAGGGTATAAAACCTGCTAAGAATTTATCGTGAAATAAGTTTAAAAAATGAATCAACTGGCCACCAACTAAAGCAATATATGCAAAGTGAAATGCAGATGAAAAATCAAACCCCACAATTCCAATAAAGATTTGTAGAGAATGGGTATGTTTGTATATTCACAGTGCTGGACCATGTGGGGACTCATTGTCCTTCAATGGACATGTGCACCTCTGAGAACTCCTGATATCCTTTTTTATTACCCTTAGTAATTTCCATATGCATAGATTTTCACAATAGGTTCATGCATATTCATTCTGCTAATTTCAACTTACAGCTAGTTACAATTGTACTCAGTTTTTGTCAGAAAGTACAGAAAGAACTCCTGGGTCACTCTGTCTTATCTCTTTTAGTGTAGAAATTTGCATTCTTTCTCCTTAGCTGGGGTAGTTTTGCTAGTGCTGCAGTTACCAGACTAAACAGCATATTTCACTTATGTTAGCAAGCTCAAAGTGGCACATTTCACTTAAATCCAAATGGATTTCTACCCTGGTAAATTTTCACTGTCTCAAAAGCACTCCATGTTTCAATTACACAATACTCCCCACAAACCAGGAGAGCGTGTAAAAAGCAACTGCTACTGGGTGACTAAAACACATTCCATCTAAATGATAAGAAACAATTACAGCTTGTCATTAAGAGATGCAATTTGACTTTACGACCTTTGAACCATCCATAGATGAAGTTTTATCATCATCACTCATCTGGCCCAAAAATACCAGTTTACTGTACTGTTAAGGAGCTGTGCTTACAGGAGAAGGAATCTCAGAAGTAGTTCAGCTTTTCCCAATATAGCACCTGTGCTAAGGGCTTCTGCCAACACAGTGTCAGTCACAGATCACACACTTGGCCAGTGCTTCGATGCCAAGAGAATCCTCTGGTGC
This sequence comes from Lonchura striata, assembly GCF_050655825.1. NCBI lineage: Eukaryota > Metazoa > Chordata > Aves > Passeriformes > Estrildidae > Lonchura > Lonchura striata. The sequence continues at coordinate 1,517,767 of NC_140703.1, forward strand.
AGACACAGCCTGGGAAAAAAATGTGAGGCCTGTGCAGCAGGTAAAAGAAAAGCTTGAACTACATGCAAAATAGTAACAAGTCAGAATAAAGAATAAGGAAGATTTCAGAACTTACATACTTTTAGAGAACAAAGAAAAAAATTCAAGTTCTTGTCTTCAGAAACAATGATCAGAACATCAAATGGATACAGGGGCTGATTTAATGAAAAGCACAAAACAGTATGTGTCCTAAGTTACATTTATGAGTAAAAGAATAGTTAGCTGACACAGCTGTTGGTAGCAGATTCATTATTGACCTATGTGTTTTCCAAAAGATTTTCCTCTGTATTTCAACTGTGAAATGAATTACTGGCTCTTATTCACTGTGCAGACTTGTATGTGAAATCCAAGTGAGTTACAAAACATACCTCATCACGTTAGAAAGGCAGATTATTACAATACAGGCAGTTTCACAAGTGAAGCATCTGCAGTGGTTGTATTTTCAATCATGGGTCTAATTACTAATATCTGTAACTAATAAAATATGAGAGGAAACATGAAATCTACATGGCATCACTGCTTTGGATATGAGCAACAGGAAGACAATCCTCCACACACATATAAAGCAGTCCTGGGAACTTGCAGCCACATTTATTTTCCTGATGCAGCCAGGAAATATTTTGACCAGCTAGACAATTATCTCATGTAATCAGACAAATCTGATAACTTCTGCAACTTTCCTAAGCAACATCTCTCATTTCTTTACAGTGAAAGCAATGATACTCTTCAAGAAACTTTGCATCGGGTCACACCACTCAACTTATCCTTAAATACATAGAGCCTTCTAGTAGTTCAATTTCTGGAGCAACACACAATTATTTTAAATCAAGTGCTACGTAAGTGTTTAAAATGTTTTAAGTGCTTCCTTCCTACAACTGCAGAATGACTACAAACCCCTGGATATTGCTGGAATTCAGAAACACAGTTAAGAAACCCAGAGTGAACACACGAACAGGGAAGTCACTGCAGGAAGACAAAGGTCAGGAGCAGCCTGCAGACCTGCAGAGCTCACACGCAGCAAGCACACTCCCATAAATATGCCAGATGCTGCTTTCAGCCACGAGCTGTACACAATCTGAATTTGTCCTCTGTACACAACTTCTTCAGTATTGTTTGGTGCCCAGGAAGAACAAATCACTGCACTCAAGTAATTGCCTCAAGGTCCAGCAAAGGTTCTACAGCTTACTGTGCTTTCAGGAATGCCTGAGAGAAGCTGTGATTCACCAGCTGGGGAAGCTGCCACCTTCCTCACCGCTCCCATGTGCGCTGCCACTGCCCGCCCAAGCGCCTCAATCTGCATCACTCAAACCACCAAGGTTAAAACGGACTTTTTCCGGCCTCTGAGAGGTGATTCTTTTTCTCTCCTAATAATTTCAGCTGGGAACCTTAAACTGTCTGACAGTTCAAAGCATTTTGGGTGATACACAAGAACAGGAGAAGAAAATGCAGTACAGGACATTCTTATAAAGCCAATCAGTTTGTCAAAGCCATTACTTTAAACATGCTTGTCAACTGCAACCTCACCTCAGTAAAGCTGCATGACTGGCAAGGTAGATCTGGGACTGCAGACGTGCAGAAAGTGCATCTTAGAGCCATTTTTTTCAAATACAGATATACAAGAGAACAGAGAACCATAGATCCAATCTGGACTCCAATCTTACATGTTGTCCTCGAGTTCTTGCACAGCCCATTTTAGCTGAAAGTTCTCAGAATGGTAATTTACAACAGCATAAATGTATGTTGAGAGCATGTCTACTTAGTTAAACTCTACACTTTGAAGTCTCTGCTATGTAAACTGTGAGACTTCTGTATTTTCATGGAACATACTATTCCATTTCAAAACAATCTTGATTGTGTTTTCTTTCTACTCTGCTGTATCCAGCATCTCACACACAAGAGATCCCAGATTTCCTTTTCAAAACACTATTTCTGAAGGAAACTTACCCCTCAGCAGCACAAATCCAAGCTCAGGCACTTAATGAGAAGTTGCATTTGGCAATGCCTGATCTTGGAACAAACTACTTCCAATCCTTCTGCAGCAAGGGCAGAACCACAACCACGAATGCCTGGCTAAGAGCTCTGTGGGTCACACAGGTTGACCACAGGAAGATGTGGAGGTCTGGGACCATGTCCAACCAAGGGTGACAAACGTGATTTAAGGGACTGAAGCATCATCTCTCACGGGAGCAAAACTTAAAGGAGAACGGCTTGGTCAGCCTTGAGAAGGGATGGCTGAGAGGGGACCTCATCAATATCTACCAACATCTGGAGGAAATATGCCAGGAGGATGGGTCCAGGCTCTGCTCGGTGGTGCCAAGCAATGGGACAAGAAGCAATGGGCAGAAGCTGACGCACAGAAGTTCCACGTGAACACGAGGAAGCATTTCTTTACGTGCAGTGGCCGTGCACCGAACACGCTGCTCAGGGACGGCGTGGAGTCTCCCTCGCTGGGGCAATTCCAGACGGTCCGGACACAATTCTGTGCCGTGTGCTCTGGGATGCCCCTGCCCCATTGCGGGCCCTCCGAGCTGCCCGGCGTGTGAGCCCGTGACCCGGCGGGCAGAGCCCGGCCGGGATGCCCCGGGCCCCGTCCCCTCAGCCGCCCGGCGCTCGCTGGGACCGGCGCCCTGACGGCGCTTTCGGCCGGGCTGCGGGGCCGCCGGGCCATCCCGCGCTGCTCCGGCCGCCGGGCCCCGGCCCCGCCGCTCCCCGCTCACCATCTCCTCGTGCCCGGGCCCGTCGGGCTGCCCGGAGCCGCCTTCGCCGCCGGGCCCGGGGCTCGCCCGCCCCTCGGGCGTCTTCCGCTCCCTGTCGCCCTTCCCGCGCCGCGCCGCCCGCCGCCCCCACAGGTACACCGCGCCGGCACCCAGCAGGATGGGCGCGCCCAGCACCAGCGCCAGCTGCCACCGGGACAGCCCGGCGGGGCCGCCGCCGGCGCCCGGCGCCTCCACGGGCTTCGAGGCGGCCATGACGCCGGGAGGAGCAGAGCAGGAGCAGGAGGAGGAGGCGGCGGGGAGGAAGGGCCGGCGGACACGCGGGGCGCGCCGGGAGCCGCGCCGCGCCCGCAGCGCCCCCTGCCGGCGCGGAGGGGCCCCGCGGCCGCGTGGCGCGGGCCGCGCCCCGGAGCTGTGGGGCGGGAGCGGCGGCGGGAGCGGCGGCGCGGAAATCCCACCGGAACGCGGAGGGGTTTCCTAACTGCAGTGACCGAGCACTGAACGGGCTGCCCAGAGAGGCGCTGGAGTCTCCCTCACTGCGGTACTCCCGACCTGTCTGGAGGCAACCCTGTGCTCTGGGACGGCCCTGCCTGAGCGGGGAGTTGGACCAATGTTCCACTGTGCCCCTTCCAGCCTTACCTGGCTGATTCTCTAACTCTGTCAAGTTTCAGCTAATGTGCCTGATTCGGACTTTCTAGGACTTCTTACATAAGAGTTTTGGAGCAATCCTTGTTATACATGAAATCTTTATGTTTTCTTCCCAATTATCAATTGAATCTGTCATAAAAATAATTTTATATGTAATACTGGGATTTTGTTCATGCGTGTGTCTATGCCTAGTTAAAATCCTTACCTGTAGGCAGAGGAAACTTATGTTCCTGTCTCCACTTCTTTCCGAGGAGGACTCAGCTGGAGATGAGTCGTTTTTGATATGTTTTCACAATCAGCTCCTGTCATCTCATGCCTGGAAATCTCATTGTACGTAGGAGGGAAATGTGAGAAGACACATATTGCACGGAAGAAAAAAGGGCTGCAAATATAAACAACAATAAGATTGCAAAGCAAACACCTCATGAACACAACTAAAATTTGCCTTGCTGCACTCTGAGTCAGTGTGTCTGTGTGCCTGGTAGTAAACAACTTGAGAAATGTCCTTTAATTGCGGATTATTACTATTTTTGTAAGCATATTTGGACAAAGCTGTGGGACAGCCCCTCTCCCTGTTCTCCCTGTCACCTCACAACAGAAAATACATATCCAACAGGTCAGTAGCTCCTGCAATTGGCAGCCTCAATCCCACCCACATCATGCTTTGGACAGGCCTTCACGTGTGCCGTGCCTGTACAGATGGGTGGCCTCCAGGGTGTAAGTCAAACTGGGCTGTTTGAGTATGGCCAGGAGTGCCTTTCCCCACCTAGAAAATCAGCCTACACATCATTGCTTCAGGTGTCCTCTGTTTTGCAGGTGTTCCTCTTGCTCCAGTCCGGGCTGCTGCAGGCATGGCTGTGTCCCCGAGCTCTCATACTGAACATCTGAGGAGATGCCATCTGTACACCCATGTACTCAGGTCCCTGTGCTGATCACAGGCTTTCCTGCCCTGGACAAAGTAAAATTGGCACACAGACATCCATGACCAACCATTCCCCTCACCTATATTGTGGAGAATAAACAGCCCCACATGTACTTACACTTCACACCTACAACCCCATTAATCAAACTGGGGTTTTGTAGCTACATCTGAAGGTCTAAACAGATTGGGGAAAAGGTTTAATGCTGGACCATTGAATCCTTGTAATGTCAAATTACCAGCAAGCTTTTTGGCATATTTCTGGCCAAGACAAACCAGCATTTCCACAGCAATGCCCGGGCACCAGAAGAGTGCCAGCACGCACCAAGGTTTGCTTCCAGTAAGAAGGTTAGGGTTGGATTTGGGTCCTTCTTCCCATGCACCATCCCAACAGGCTCTACAGCCTTAGAGCCCTGGTTGCCCTCCTGCCAGGCCCCAAAGCACAGGACACATCTTCCACTTTCATACCATGCAGACAAAAGTTTCATGGGCCACAACAGTTTTTGTGTTATAAAAGAGATTTTGAAATAGAGGAGACACAAAAATGACAACCAAGTATTACAGGCACAGTGCAGTAATTAGAGTGCAGAGCCTCGAGGAGACCCTCAGCCCAGCCACATGAAGGGTACATGTGGTCAGTTCAGACACTTGGTCTGAGGGCCAGAAGTCATGCCCTGTTCTGTGGTCTAGCTGAGGCTGTATGGCTCACACCCAGGGCTGGTGAGGAGGGGCCAGCACATCTTTACCCTGAGTGCATTCAGGTGAGGCAGGGCCTCCCATACATATGGCAGATGAAATTACTCAGGTGAAAAGCACTCTGCGCTCTCTGTCCTAACCCAAAAATTAATGAGCAGTTGCTTCAGGAAGGGTTTCTGCCTAGGCAGATGATGTTTCTGGAGCACTGAAGGAAGAGCAGAGGCAGCAGAAGTTAGGAGGGAGAAAGCAGCAGGGGAAGAGCAGGCCATTTGTACTCCCTCCCACAGAGCCAGCTAGGTCTCTGCAAGCAGCTGTGCCAGCTTCTGACCAGCATCAATATGTCAATTCTGCTTCTCAAAAATCACAAGCCTGCTTTGGGTCTGCCCCCCGCAGGCATGTAACTGTGGGCAATTCTGCATTGGTATTGACAGCTGGGGCACTCAGCAGCAGCACAGGCAGCAGCCACTGCCCTGCCACCCACCCCCTGCAGCAGTGTCATATTGGACATCGCTGCAACGGAAAGGTTAAAGGAAACCTTGTTGAAAAGAGATGAGAAAGGGCTGACTTTATGTTTAGACAGTGCCTGGGGCTGCAGTGGGACAGGTTTCGGGGAGGGAGTGCAGAAAGAGTGGTTGAAACCGTGCATCTGCTTCCTCTTGTTGGCAGAACAGTGTGAGGCTACTGGCTGGGTGGTGGAATTTGACCTTGCTTTGCCTTGTCTGGCTGGGAGACCCCCCCAAGCTTGGAGCACCTGTACATGGAATATGATGAGGATGATGATATTTTCTTTGCAAAATGGATGAGCAGCTTCTGGGGCCACAACTTGATTGATGAGGAGAAAGAAGGCAGAGGCCACAAGAAACGTCAGGCACAGCCCTGTAGTGAAAGGAGAGCATCCCTACCGGTAAGAGTTGTGTGCAGCTTTCTCTGTGTGTGCACGTGGTGTTTGTATAAACGTAAGTTCCATCCCCAGAGGCACGGCCCTAGGGGTGTATGAGGAATATGGGACACCTTGCCAAGTAAATTCAGATCCTGCTGGCAGCTGCTGGTTGCTTTTTGAGCTTAGCTGTCTGACAGGGTCAAGCCTCTGGGGTTCTGGAATATAGAACACTGGCAAACTCCAAGCTAGCTGTGTATTACAGTGTTGTTCTGGCGGCTCAGCACAACCTGGCAGACATCAAAACATTTTGCACCTGCATACATAAATCTGCCTGTAACAAGTCCGTCTTCTTGTGAAAAGCTGTATGTGAAAAATTCCATATGTATTAAAAGGATTTGGACCTAATTATGCAACTGTATTGTCTCCAGGAAGTTTTACCCTTTACCCCTTGGGACTTACCTGTTTTCAGGTAAGTGAAACTTCTATTTTAAGCTAGAGGATGCAGTCCCTCCTGTTCTAAAACATCTGGCTCTGAAAACAGTGATACAACACATAACAAGCTTACTAAATGGTGAAGTAAGATTTTAAGGTAGAAGTACATTCTTCATTCTTAAAACAGTAAGGAAAGGGGCAGGTTCGTGTGCAAAGGCAGCTCACAACTGTCTAAATGATTATCAAAATCAGGTTAAACTGAAAACTGTTCATAGTCTTCTCTTAATGCAAAGATTGTTGCTTTCATTTCAGCTTTTAAAAGAACTGTGGTCCAAACCTGTCTCCTTTTTTTTCCAGCTACATCAGCTGTCTTAACAAAGGTACTATGTTTCCTTACAGACCATTTTTTACTTATATCCTGAGATCATGATGGCTGCAATGAAGCAAATGGTAATATATTGGGGAGGAGCAGCTAACCTTTTCCCAACATTTTTTTTGTGCCATTCTATGTTTCTAACTTGCAAGCTCTTCTCTGCAGCTGTAAGGTCCTAAGCTGTGGGATTTTTCATTTCCAAAAAAAACTGGCTAAGAAAAACCAATGAGTCCAAAGCCACTTCCTCCCTCTTTGAATTCGTGGGCAGGCTGGAGAGATAACCTTCATTTATAACTTCTGGTCAGATCAGCCACATTTGTTATTTACTTTTATATTTCACCTCAGCCACAGATTGCAAGACAGGCTCTGAGCTAGAGCTTTGCTGCTGTATTCCATCAAAATGCTGAATACATAACATTTATTAATGGGAGAGGAAGGAGGTTAAATAATTTTACTGTATTTTACTTTTTTTCACTCAAGATACATGTATATGTGATTTCTTTTGGCCTCAAGAGAAACTGGAGTGTAAGAATTTAAATCTCTTTCCATTCAGCAAGGTGCTGAACACATCTTGTATATTTGTGTCTGTATTAGCATGTCCTTATATTCCATTTGCTCAAAAGCTATTTAAATAGTTAATAGTTATTCAAATACTTGGCTATATTTGCTTTCCTGAATCCATACCTAGAATTCAGATTAAGTTAGCTGAGAGAAAGACTATGACTTTTTTATTTTACTGTTTAACGAGCTAAAGATATTGTGTATACTTAATTGTATCTGACATTTACATTAATGCTTCACATAAATTTGTCTTGCTCCACTGGTTTCATATAGAAGATGTAAATTTTAACTGCTTTATTTCTCAGTGTCAAATGTTGACTGGAGGAATGAGACAGGAGGATTTGTCTGGGGATTTTATAATTTGGGGATATATTTTGAAATGAACTCTTGATTGGGAAGTTGAGTAGTTGGTAGTAAAGAGCAGTAGTATGCATTGTCTAACCAAAGCCAGAAGTTAAACAAATGGGCTCTACTGATGCCTTGGAAATACCTTCAGAAAGCATCTCCTTGTTGAGAGCAGTCACTTGAGAGCTATTGCACCTGCATATGGTGTTTTTGCACAGCTACTCCAAATTATAACTACTAAGATTAATTATTGCAAATTATAACTGTTGTAAGATTCAAAACACTGGTACTGTTATTTAAATATTGTCTTCATTTTATCAGAACAGTGCTAATTATCAGGAGGAATAATAACTGAGATCAGAGTGCATCTCTTCTGAAAGCTAATACCTCCACAGCAGGCCACAGTGTACCCTTCCTTCTGTCTCAGCATTGAAAACTGAGATAACTCCACTGTCTAGGTGAAAATCAAGTCAGCAAGTTCTGACAGCTGTTGGGAAAAGCTCCTTGTGCAGGTACAGTGGTACTGGCAAAGGAGCACTGCCAGCTCATACCCAAGGCTGGTGTTCAGGACATCAGCAGCAGAGCAGTGCTGCCCATGGGAGCTCTTCAGCACCATGAGCCTCTTGGTGCCACAAAGCAAAGTGCTCTCAGGGTAGCACAAAAGGTGGTTCTGCTGGGAAAATCACTTTCAGCTCCAAACTGCTGTGTTGGTCTCTAGTTTTTCCTGTGCTGTAGTGAGACATTCAAGCCACTGCTCCCACCTCAAAGACAAAAATAAACTCCTGTGGTATCCTAGAGTGGTACAGCCCCCACCCTAACTGTGGATAAAGATTTGAAGAATAACACCCAAACTAACAACAGTTTTCATTTTTTTCCCCCAATATCTTTGTATACCTCACAAACTCTACTGAGATGAGCTTTGCAAAATGCTTTTGCTATTGTCATTCACACTTTGCAGAGGGGAACACAAAATGATATTCATCCTTCACGGGATCACTTGCAAGTCAGGCTAAAACACGTAACTCCAGTCTGTCAGGCTGAAACAACATGCAACTCCACTGTCCTGGAAAGCTCAGAGCTGTGTATGCTGCTGCAGGCCAGCCCTGAATGTAAAACCTGCCTGGGGATAATAAGTCAGCTGTTTCCATCTCCTTTATTTAACTTGTTCCCCCGGCAAACTTTAGACAAATTATCTGTGGTACCCTTTTTGAAGCCTCCAGCTATGACTTTCCCTGACACATTCTAGTTACCCTACATAATTTAGGTTCAGAACACATCTTACCTCCCGGACATTTGGTTGTAAGGAAAAGATTGGAGACAAAGGAGAACTGATAAGAAGCTTACAACCCTGTACATGTATCCACCTTCAAATAGACATTATTGCTCACAGGAGAAAATTGCTAAGAGTGGCTGAGAGAAGGAGCAGAACAAATGACTGCTGTTGAAGTTACTGGCATTTAATTTAAACTGAACATCTACCACAATATTGTTCCTATAGACCAATTGAAGGCCAGACCAAAACATTTTAAAGAAATATATACTTGTCTGTAAGCTTCTCAGAAGGAAATGAAGCCATGGGAGAGCATCTGAATGTCAGATGTTCCAAAATATCCCTAAAATACTCGGGTCATTGTGTAAACTCCAGCAAACAATGAACACTTGTGCTGACACATTGAAGATTAATGTTCTTACTGACAGCTGTGCAAGCTCTCAGATCAAGCCCAAAAAATGTAAACAATTAACTTGTCTACAACAGAAACTGAGAAAGAGATAAGGCAAATTATACTGACAACAATTTTTGTTGTGTGAAGTATTTTTGTTTGTGTACCTTTTGTGTGTTTCAGATGGGCAATTAGCAGAAGATTATCTGTTTTGTAAATAGATATACTGAACATGAATGGCATTTACCCAACACAGAAGAAAGGAGTACTAATGGGAATAACAATCCCCAAGATCCCTTGGTGCTTCTATCTTTCCCAGCACTGGCAAAAAATTCCTATTTTGATAGTGGAGAATTTAATGTATCATGCAAAAGCACTGTGAGAGAAAGCACAGTCACTGTAATATGATTGCTTTACCCTTAGCCCACTGAGGCAGATGGGCATTTAGAGGAAAGCTTGTCCCTTTTCTGGACCATTGCTGCCATATCGGTAGGTAAACTGCAGTTTTTTTCTTAAGGGCTTAACTGTAATTCTATTTGTGAAGGGAAATGAAAAAGTAATGTCTTAGTAAAAGAAAACACTTACAGTCTTTGGATTCTATCAATCTTTTTTTGCAGTCCCCCATTTCAGCTGTTGTCCTGTGTTTGGTTTGTGGTTTTTTTTTTTCCCAAACCCTCTAGGTACAGATAGCAGTGATTTTTACCATGAGACAATTTTTATTTCCAGGAAAGAATATATGTTGATGCTATTAAAATGACAGGGAAGACATTTAGCTTGTTGAGGCTGGCATGGCACGTGTGCTCCTGTCCCTCGAGCACAATGCGATTGCTTTGATGCTTTCTAAAGTAACAATACAATATGACCTTACAGAACTTACAGCTGTATTGACTGATTTGAAAACAAAGTAAAAATAATATGGCAGAAATCATTAACACTACTCTCAGAGGCAGTCCATAATACTGGACATAGTAAGCTTATGCCTGGGGAAAAAAAAAATGGAACCAGTACCATGTATTTTGCAAACACTCTTCAAATATTAGGTACTTCTGTCAGGTATGAGATTTATTATTTTCAGCATGTCTCATCAAGCCTGTCTAATGTGACGTAGCTGCAGCCATATGAATGCACAGCCTCTCTATTCAGAGAAAGGCTGCATTGGTCCCTGTTGTGCCAATACATTTATAGTAACATCCAGAGTGAATGAAATTGTGTGCAGGACATATTTCAGGTCTCTCGCAGTCCAAGGTTTGTGAGTTCATGTGAACGCTACACCGGTTTGTTTTGTTTCCCCCTGTTTGTTAAAATAACAAAGCAACCAACACACACACCACAAACCCTGTGCTGAGTGCAGGGTTTTCTACTGGATTTTCTTAGAAAGCATTGCAGAACTGGTGGGACAGACCTTCCTTTGTTATAACCAGTTGCAGCTCCCTCCGAGCCAGCAGAACTTCTCGGGGTTACTCAGCAGCTGAAGGCTTAGCACCAGGCTGGTACAGAACAGAGTCACAGAATAAATTAGATTGGAAAAGACCCCAGAGATCATCAACTCCAACCTTTGACTGATCCACCACCATTCAACTAGACCATGGCAATGAGTGTCATGTCCTCTTTCCTTAAACACCTTAGGGGCAGTGACTCTACCACCTCCCTGGGCAGTCCATCCAATGCCTAGTCATCCTTCAGTGAAGAAATTCCTCACAATGTCCAAAACATATATGCATTCAAAAACATATGCCAGCAGTTGGGTGCCTGGAGTGCTTTAAGCTGACACCTACAGGAGTGTAATTTTCAGTACCTCCCATCTCTCACAACTTTCACCATCTGCATATTACCTGTGTTCAGCTACTCATCCTGGAAATCTTCAACAGCTGGCAGGGTTTGGGAGATCCCCAGCTCTGTGTGGTATCCTTCTCATGCCTCTCTTCTACAGGTCTGTCCCTTTCTAAAACCACCAATTTATGACTCCATGGGACACAGCAGTTCTGTATCAGTTTAATCACCTTTGCAGACATTCAATTAAACACAGCTGATGTAGATCAATAGCTTTTATTTGCATGCCAGGCCTCAGAAAAATGAATCACATAGAAACTAAACAACTATCTACTCACTTCCCCACTTCAGCCCTGCAAATATAATTGTAGAAGTTTGTTTCCTACTACTTCTTTGGTAGGGATGTTTCTCTCAGTACCCTGAAAGTTCTTCTTCATTAGTTCAAGACAAATGTGCCCAAGAAACCAGCTGAACATTCAAAGCTGGACAATAAAGCTTCTTGTCTGCATGTAGACCGTGCTGAAACCTTGACAGAACTGGGTGAGAAATGGTTGCTGTCACACTCTAAACTCAAACAGCTGATAAAACTTGGAGCACTCATGGGTCAAATCTCTTACCTGACTCATCTGGCCACAAAAGGCTGGGTAATGCTTTTTGAGAGTCCTGCCTAGAAACTGCAGCCAGGTGCAAGGCTTGAGTTTCTGAGGTTACAAAGAGTCCCAGTTCCTTTTAGTATCTTTTAGTATGAAAAATATAGGACCCACCACACTTTACATTTGAAGTGTTCATTGTGTGCCAAAACTTATATCCTCAAACCCAGGAATAATAGGAAATTCTGCTGCTGCTGCCTCTAGAAAGCAAGTTCTTGGCAGTGTGATTCTCCTACACTTAAAAAGAAAGATACAGAATTCTAGGGAAGGTCCTTCACTTTGCACCACTGTTTGGGAGAGTGTCTGTGGCAGAAAAAAATCTGCCTGGTGTGTTCTGCTTTACTATTCAATAGTCAACAAAGACCTTTTGTTTTTCAGGCCAGTTTTTCCTCCCTCCATACAGCACGACTTCATGCTTCTGCCAAAGGCTCATCTTCGGGCCACCTCAGGGGCTCCAAGGAATTTCAAGAAGACCAAGATGTCAAATGCCACTGCCACAGGAAGGCAAGCAGAACACCTTCAGCAGACAGCTCATGTCCAGAGACAAGATCAAACTCCATTCAGGAATTTGCAGAGTCCTTTGAAAAGAAATTGCATCTCAAAAGCAAACGCTCAGTTTCTTTGGTAGGTAAGAAAAAGCCCAATGGAAGAAAAAAAAGCCCAACCAACCAAGTCAGTTTGTGTAATTGCTGTGACTTTGCTGGGGGAAGTGCAGAAATAAACTCAAACTGGAATTTCTCATATTATGTGGTCTCAAATTACTACAAGTTTCACAAACCAGGTTAAAGTTGTATCATCAGTGTGAGGATTCTTGATGTGGTGCTGCTGTCTAGGCTTATTCAGGAATATTTATCCTCAAAATGAGACACCACACTAGCCCATGTGGCAATGTTTTCAGAGGTTTCTGTACAAACCCAGGTTTCCTTCACTTCTGCAAGATGCAGCTCACTTTTTCACTGCTGCTGACCTGACTTAACCTATGTGGAGTTATGTGTAATACTGCCAGACACTGCAGTGTTTGAGAGGCTTCTCATCTGCCCCTCAGGACTCCATCCATCTGCTTTCTGCAGTGTCACCACACAGCTGCAGCAGCAGCTATTGCTGTAAAGAGCAGAACATGTTTTCATTTTCACTGAGAGGCCATGCAGGCAGCAGGGGATTCTCTGCCCATTTCATCCTTCTCCCCATCATTCTGTCCAGAGTCATGAGCATTTTGTCTGGTGTGTGTTGATGAAATAGCCAGCAACAACTTTTTGTCTAGACTTTAATATATTTTTATTATGATACGTAGTATCTACTGTATCATGCAATGGAAGAAAGGGTAATAAATCCTAATTCATTTTTAAGTATCAGGAAAACCATATCAAATTGTCACTCCTTTCAAAAACTGTGCTTGAATAACACCTGACATTAGCATCAAATAACCACAGAAAGAAGTATCCTTTTTTCGTTCCAGGTTCTTGACACTGACAATTTGGATGGAAAAGTAATTTTCAACTCTCTTTGCACAGCAAAAGAGGGGGAAAATTTTCTTTTCAATAGGCAGCATAATTACATGATCAGTCGATACTTATAGTCCTTGCATCACCAATTGTCTAAGAATATGCACTGCTACACCATGATCAAAATTTCAAGTGCATTCCCTAATCTTCTTTTTCCCCTTCAGGAACTATTCAATTGCTTTCATTTGGAAATTTACACTGCCTCATGTGCCAGCAATCATCAGTGGTTTTCTGGTTTATCATTTATAATTTCTCAAAAATGCCTGTGGCTAGAAGACTGTGAGTGTGTAGTTGATGTATGATTAGGTATAATGAGCACAATGTATTAATTATGGCTTTAATTGTTTTAATCTGTTTTTCAAGTAGACCAAGTTGTTTCCATTCCCTCAGACACAATTGTAGTTTGGGAGATGTGAAGGACTTGTGAATCTCAAAGAACTGAGCAATAGGTCAGAGATCTGACAGGAAATGTAGGCTTAAACCTGTGTCTCCAGCTGGAGCATTTTATTTGCATTCAGAGCTCTGTGGATGCAATTCAAACCACCATAGTCAGACAGGTGAACAGTGTGGGAAAGGTGATAAATCTTCCCTGCATATTGCTTGTCTCATAGAAATGTGTTCAGATCTTGTTTTCAGTGAAGTCTTTGTAGCAAGCACTGAGCAGCCTTCAGGGATGTAAAGATGGATCATATGAAAGGATAGAAACATGGAGTCTGGGCTGAAATCTCAGAGCCCCTCCTCTCTCCTTCTGCCTCCTGTCTGCTCTCCTTTTCAAGTCCACTGAGCCTGTGATCCTCCTATCATATACAGAGTAAAATCAAAGCATTGGAGTGTGTTGCTTTTTGCTGAGCTTTAGGGTGACTGGCTTGGGCCTTGAATTTGAGCCCATCATGGTAATGCTGATCTTGGTAAGGCATTAATGGAACATTTTGTTACTTAGTGAAATAAAATAATGAGCTTTTTTTTATTATTATAAAACAATAATAAAAAAAATCTTCTAGGAGTCTCTTTTAATTCCCTGCTATTTTTTTCCCTGCCTTTTAGCAACCTGAAGGTGCAAAAGAGAGACAAGAAAGAGAAAAATTGCATCTGAGAAAAAGCAAGTCTCATAAGAAAATGGGCGAGAAATCAGAGGCAAGGAGAGAGCGGGACGAAGCTGAAAGTTCAGAAGCACCTGCAAAACACAGCGAACAGTTTCCATCACAATCAAGCATTCAGAAAGGTTATGTATCCACAGGCAGCTAGAATGCATTGAGATAATCCATCTTAACACTCCCCCTGAAGAACAGAGAGAGCATTCCTCTTCTGTTTTGACTAGAAGAGGCCTATTAGCTAGAGTAACCCCTAAGTTGTAAAATGAAATTTCAACTGCATCACTGGCACTATGTTACTACCTTCCTTTCTTTACTTTTGTCACTAGAAGTATGACCTTTGTCATAGGAGTGTATCAGTTGCAAGATCCAAGTTAGAGATTAACCACCATTAGAGGATTTCAGGCACATTTAGCATTGCAGCAGGGCAGTGGTATATATGTTCCTTTAAGAGGAGGTCACTACCTATGTATTACAGAGCCATTCAAAGCCTTATGTTTCTTTTTTAATTGAAATCAGGCTTTTTGGTAGGTTTGGAAAGAAAAAGGTACGTATAAACAGCCAACTGCTTCCTGGCCCCAAATGACATTCATTTAGATTTGTCTTGAAAACAGGTATCTTTTTGCTCTGACAATCTTTCAGCTCCACATTTATGTAAGTAAGAGAAGAGAAGCCCATATTCTCTTCTACACCTCCCTGATGTCTGACTTCTCTCTGCTCTTCCTATCACTGTGCAGTGTGACTTGTTTCACTGGCATCTCCCAGCCCTCTCCCAGGTCCTCAGTCCCATTTCCCCAGTCACACAACTAGCTCTTTCTCCCAGCTTTGCCCTCATTACCTTGCTTCTTTTGTGGCCTTTCCTCTCTCCTTTTACTACTTTACTGCCTTGTAGCTACCAGCCTCTTCTGCTACATCTCTACTTTTGCTTCATGAATATCTAAGCCTTGCTGAAAATTCTCCAATAAAGCCAGAGATGTTCTGTCTCTCATATTTCCATATAATCTCTTAGAGGGGTTGATGAGGCATTGCAATCCTTTTTCCTTTCCCAGAATTTGGGCCAAATTGGCTGTCTATGGTGAGCAGGACCTAGGAAAATGCAGATCCTCTGGCTGAGGATCTCCAGAACACAGATGTAAATCTCATCTCCATGTGCTCACAGGCTCAATCCCCCTGTGCTCCCCTCTCTTCAAAGTGCCAGTGTTCTCTGCAGATACAACCCTGCTCTCTTTGGGAATAGTCTTCCCAGGCCTAGTATGGAGAAAGCCTGATTTGGATAATACAGGAAGAGAAGAGTGAAGAGTGATGAAGTCATGAGCAAAAGTCAAGGTCTGATGGATATTCTTCCTGTGATTTTTCTGTAATTAACAAAAATCTTCCTAATTTACCTTAGAGCCTTACTTTTGAATATTCAGCCCTTTAAAAGCTTAGGGCATCCTTAAAACTTTGTAACACTTATATCCATTAAAGGATTGAGTTGTTCGGGTTTTCTCATTTAGGGCTTAGAGGAATATATAAGAAAATAATTGATCCCTTACTGATGCTTGTTAATTGCTTCTTGCCTGGTAACATATATTATAAACTAATAAATCTAATAATGGAAAAATGTTCCTATGCATTGTTCCTGTCCTTCCAAAACAGATTGAATTTTTATGAAGTTCTTCTGTCAGCCAAAACTTAAATACAGATGACTTTTCCTTTACACCTTTAATCTGAAGACTGCATTACAAAAGGTCTGGATAGAAATGAACGTGGCTGGCAGTGTCTGGGCTCCTCAGATAAAACCTCTTACATACATCCTTTCAGGTAGCAGCCTGTCCCCACATCCTGGGAGAGCTGAATGCCATGGCTGCATCAGCTTTGCCTGGATTCCAGGCCAGCAGCTGCCTCCTCCTTTTTACAGGCAAGTTAATTCAACAGGCCCAGTAGAGTTTGCTTGTGTTCATCAAACGTGCTGGTTGTGCATCACTCCTGATGGATTGAAAACACCGAACAGAGCTAAAATAGGAAAGGCCTGTGTGGCTGCCTCTGGCTTGCTGGTTGCCACCTCCCTGAAAGCACAGAGAAACCTCTCTGTGCTCTGCCCAAAGAGCTGCCCTGTGCCCACCGACTCCCGTCTCTGATGGAGACTCTCTAAGTGCTTGTGTCTCTTCAACTGGCCCGCCAGCTCCGTGTGTGACTCAGACAGGAGCTTGCACATAATGCCCTCTGTTCACCCAAAATGTTCCCTCTTGCTCTGTGGCATGGCTGATTAGAGCAGCAGCCCCTTACAGCTCAGTGCCTTCTAGTCTGAGGCAATGGTGTTACTTGGATGGACTGAATCTTGCGTGAGAGAAGGAAATCATTCTCCACAGACATTAACAAGTACTACAGAACAAATTGGGCATTTGGGAAGGCAGGTAGCCATCCAAAGAGGAATCTGATTGCAATGGCACATCTGATATTTCTGTCAGAAAGACTCCAGAGGGTTTCTGTTCTCACAGTAGGTCGCTAGTTCTGTGGCAGCTGACATAAAAAATAGTCACTGCCTTGATTCCATCCTGCATTCCCAGAGCAATGGGGCTGGCTGCAGGCAGTTTCTGCACCAACACCCATTCCTGGGCAAACACTGTTTGCTTTTTCTGCCCTTTCCAAGAGCGGGATCCCTGCAAATAACATCAGAATCCAAAAGCTGGACATGAAGGAAGTCAGGCTTCAGTGGGAAGCGAAGACAAAGGGATGAAGAAATCAATATGCTCACTAATAAGAAATATTGAAACCATGAAACAGAAAGGGGAATGAGCAGGAAAACTGGTGTGATTCAAAGGACCCATGAAGGAAATATTAAACTTGCTGTGTCTCACAAGACCATCGTCTGATAGAACCCTCATCCCTGTGCATTCTTCCAGCAGCTCAGGCTGGCTGGGAAGTGGCCTGTGGGAAGAGAGGATGTAGATACATACAAATCTCTCGAGAGCAAGAGACACACCCCAGTGTTTTCTAAGAGTGCTAAGGAGATATCAGTTGTGGTTACCTCATCTGTCAGGTGGGCATTCCCAAAGCAAAATATTTATGCTTGCTTCTCAGGTATTGCTTAACTGCAGCATGGTTTAGAGGATGAATTAAATTTTGAGTGCTGGTTAACTTATTGGTATATGTAATGCCATACCCCACACAGGTAAAATGATGTAACAGCTGTATTTATGCTCACAAGAGCCCTTTCTGGGGAAAAAAATAGGAAACATTTAAATGCACAGATAAAATAAAAATGAAAAACTACAATGTATAACTAAAGAAGAATATAATGCCTATTAAAAAACCTCCAAAATATTAAATACAAAAAATATGAAAATATTAATCAGCAGGTTTTTGTTCTTCAGCACAAAAATGGTACTTGGTTAAGCACAGCCCTGGATCTGAATTCACTCATTGTACATGTGAATAGTGTAAAACCACACAGAGAAATAATCAAGCTTGATAACTGAAATTATTCACATAGCAATGAATCATAATCACGGGACTTTGAGCTTATCACAGCTTTCTGCCAAAACTGTTGTAAGCAAAGAGGTTTTGAAATATTTCCAGAGAGATATTACAGCCAAAATCTAGTCATTCAATGAGAGAATTTAACACTGAGAAATACAACAATCTTCATAAATAATGCCCTGCCTGCAGTTGTTGTGCCAGAGCTTTAGGTAATTTTGTGAGAACAAATGTGAAAATAAACCCACTCATCATAGAAAACATTGCTCACAGCACGTTGATTTTAATTGTCATTGTTGTCTTAGATTGGCTTGATAGATGCTATTGCTCCTATTAGGAGGATCTCTCTGAATCCCAGCTCAGTATCTACAGTTCTTTGGAAAAAGATAATTTCTCTCAGCTGTATCTTGTCCCTGAGCTCAGATATAAAAAAAGAGAAAGAAATTATACAATTAGATATAAACCTCCTAGCTCCTTCCCAGTGATTAGGGAAGAAGTAAAAATATTTTTATAATTCCCTGGACAGTGTAAATCAAAACTGCACGCTTGCTACAGAAGGCATTGTTTGCAAGTTCTTTCACTTGCAATCATTAATCAGCTAGATAACCTTCACAGCCGTTCTCCAGCAGAGGGGGTCTGTCCGTACCAAGTGAGAACACACATGAGTTTGAGACTAAAATAGTTACAGTGCCACCAGGAGACAATCACCATCAACAGCACAGCTCCAACTGGTCCAATTTTGCCCTGTGTTGTTCATATACTACTTGTTCTTTTATACATAAAGGAAATCAGAACACACTGAAAACCACGGCAGAGCTTAGTTGGTATTAGGGCTGCAGTATTCACCCATGGTCAGCAGAAAACGGTGATCCAGCTCTCTGCTAGTCCTTACAATAGGAAAAACAAAACTTTTCTTGCCCCAGGTTTATTCTGACAGAAGTTTCTGACTGAGAAACTTCTTCATTTTTATTCTTATAAGCAGCAGAAGTACCTTTCACAGGCAACATAGCTGAAAGTAAGCCACATTTTAAGATACATTTCAAAACATCTCTGTTCATCAAATGCAACCTCTCCTCTACAACTGCTAAGGGACATGGGTGGCATGTCCAGCCCAGTTTTGGCTGGTCTGGTTCGGAGTCTGGGATGTGGGGAGCTTTGTGCTGCTTTGCTGGGCTGAGAACTCCCCTGGCAAAGGGCAGGGACACGCTGCTGTTGGTGGCTTTGCTGTGAGGGTACATCTGGCAGCGGGACAGAAATACACATCTGGGGAGCAGCAGGAGGCTCAAAGCACTCAGCTTCCTTGCACAGGTAAGCTAAGTTACAGTCCTTGGCCTCTCACTGCAATTGCAGAGGCAGCCTGGACTCATGAAGCCATATTGAGCTTCATTTTCCAAGCAAATATGCTAATTGCAGGGGGATTATTCGTGGCTGTGAAGTGACACATTGGCAGGATCGGTTCATATGTCCTGTCAAGTAAATGTGTGTATTTGCTCAGAAACAAAAAGCAGGTAAAACAACTGTATTTCATAACAGACACAAAGTCACAGGAAAGTCAAAACAAAGCTGATAGCAATTGAAAAAGGATGATTTGGCTGGGAACTTCAGCAGGAGACATGGAATTAGAATTGAGCTTTTTTCCTTTTTACACTTATCACTGGCTAACTAAATTAGTTGGTCATTTCATTTTTATTGTGACTGTTCACCAAGGTCCAAAATAACATTTTATGTATATTTATATAACATATGCACTATACATATATGCATGCATTTATAACCCCCCCCACACACAGAGACATGTGCTGACAATTAAACATTTGTATGTCTGCATCTCCCAGGAGAACTGTGCTGTACTGTGGGTTTCTCTCCTCCTGCCTGGCCACAAACTATTTTCAAGCTGCCTCTGGGTTTCTCTGATTTTCTCTCAACTTTCTTGCTCAGAAGCAGCATTTTCCCTGTCAATCCCCAGCTTTCCTACAACAGCCTTTTCCTACAGAGATGCTGAGCAGGTTGCCTGTGACCCCACTGGTATCCAGCTTCATCTTGCAAGCTCAAACCCACGTTCAGGCGTGCCTGTGCTGATATTGTGTCTGTGCCAATATATCCTAACCCATGGGCAGATGGACATTCCCATGCCGTGGGGAATCTTGTGAAAAGGCAGGAATGAGTGGGAGTCTGCACTGTGGAGGTGGCAGTGCCTGCTGGACTTCTGGGTTAAAGCAAAGAGGAGGAGGTCCCTGGTGAATTACTGCTGAAGCACCTCTGCAGCTGTGACTTTGTGCCTGGCTGGGGACCAGAGCTGGTGATGCCAGAGGTGAGGAGCTCGGGCTGAACTTTTTCCTGTTGTGCTCTGACTGGGACTCCACTGATCCCTGGGGAGGAGTGTGGTGGAGAGTGCCAAGAGCTGCCTTTGAGAGCAAGCTGGTTTGTAAGAGGTGTTTTGGGCTCACAGGGGCGCTGCAAACTCAGGTATTTTGGGAGGTCAAAGCTTCCCTAAGTGACAGCCAGTCAGGAGACCAAAGGATCCATTTCCCAGTGAGACAGGACACATGGGTATGTCTGTGAGGAGCTGTGGCTGAGGGGAAAGTATTTGTCTCCTGGGAATATTGCACCTGGCCACAGAGACTGCTGTGGCTTGGATGGACTCCCTCCTTATGATGGCTCTTTCTTTTCCCTGTAAGTGATAAATGTGCGTGTTGGGGGAGCTTTTGTGCACGAGGGATTTTATGGCCCTGGTGTCCCGTGGGATGAAGACTGGTACAACAAGCACATGTGGCAAGCAGGACATTTTCCTGCTGTGCTGCAGAAGAGCCAAGGGAGAAGGGTCACAGGAGGCAATGCCTATGCAGTGACACTGGATTTCCAACTCCTCATCATTCCACGCTCACCTTCCACAGCTGTGCTCCTGCTCCCACATTTCCTCTTCTGCTGGAAAAGCATTTTTCCCTCTTTCTCCCTAGGCTGGGCTACAGCTGGTGTTTTTCATACCATTGCTTAACTGGCTGGTTTCCCCATCAGGTTCTCTCTGCCTCGTGTCTCTGTCCAGAGGGTTGTTCACCCAATGGCTTTCCCCAGCAAACCAGCCTGACTCACCCGAGGTACGTGCAGAACGTCAGCGAGCGAGCCAGAGAGACAGAGAGCAAAAATTAACAAAACAGTGAGGGAGATACAACTGCAGCTTTTAACAAATACATTTACAAAGTTAAACTCTCAAATGCTGGACAAATCCAGACCTGAGGCTGCCTTTGGAGGGATAGTTTGGCCCCTTTTCCCTTCCCCCACCAATGTGTGTTATGTGACATGATTTAATTGTTTGGCTGCATACTATTTTTCCCACAGGACTAGTGCCTCATTTAGTGTAAACTCAGGACAGCGTCTGGGAATGAAGCTGCTCTCTGCATTTCCTGGACCAAGTGTGTGACCAGGAGCCCCATTTATCACCTCCTAACCCAGACACTGGGCTGAATTCAAGCTGACAGCTTCTTCATGGAGTTTTCTGGGGTGGCTTCCCTGCAGCCTCTGCCTGTTTATCACCAGAGTGTGCCTAAAGGTGAGAAGCTACGATTTCCAGGGAACTGGGAACTTTTTGCTAAGATTTGATGAAGTTTCTTTGAATGCTCCATTGGCTCTGGCATTTGTTTTGTTCAGAGTACTTTATGATTTAACAAACTGATGTACAGACTTTATTTGCTGTTCTGAGTGCTGGGTGCTTCCATAAATCTATAACCTAAAACCAGGTGTCTAAAAACAAGAAACCATAAGCCAGACATGCAGATATCTCACCTAGATGTGACAAAGGAACTTGACAGAAGCAGAAAAAGTTTCCAGTTCTTTCAGCTGCCATTTCTTTCCTTTGCTAGCTGATTATTCCATTTTCCCACAGCCCTCTGCCTTAGGTTTCCATGTCCCAGATAAGCTAGGACTTGGCTTGATATATGACCCTGAGTGAGCACACCAGATGAGCTCTCCACTGCCTGATGCTATTTAGAAGTTACATCTTGCAAACTTGTTTGACTATTCTGTTGCTGGCTGTCCTTCATCAAAAAATGCCAGGTCATTTTCATCAGAGTGAATAAGCTCTCATTTTCTAACACAAAACTTGCATCATGAGCTGGAGCATAGTAAAAAGAAATGCTATTCCACATTCTCGGAGATGATTTTCAGAGCTTTGTGTTGATATTTGCAGCTTAACAATCATATTGTCTCTCATTTAGCTGATACCCAATGAGACAAGGAAAAGCAAAGATTCTTGCTTGGCACTGTGGGGACAAGGCTCAATCATTTTTTTATGCATTTGTGTCATGGTTTAACATGTACACAAATGCAGCACAGTACTGCAGACAAGCTCACCTGCACAGCTCTCAGGGCTGAGACATATTTGCTTCAAGAACTGAAACTCTGAGAAGAGAAACATTTGGAACCTGAAAACTACTTTCTACTTTTCCTAGAAACCAGCTTGAGAAATTGCATAGACAGGATATAAACTCAGAAAAAATATTCCTTTTGAAAGTTTCTTACAAAGGTGTTATAGGATACTCATAAAAAACCAAAAACCAGACAATATAAATATAGCTAATAAATATTAACATTTAAAAAATTAAAAATTTAATGTATGATATAACTAGGCCTGGAAGCATTTTTAAACTTTACAGATTTAAACTTGTACCTTCAAAATCAGTACAAGAGCAAATATCCCTAATAGCACTCCGAAGAATGGACTTTTCTAATATGGGTCTCTGTATTCAAATTCACTTTTTATTTATTTTGGTGTTACAAGTTGTATTAAAACCAGAATGTCAATGTTTGTGTTTTTTATGAAGTCATAGCAAGTGCATGTATTTCTCTTTATTCAACTGTTGCATGAACTTTGCGAGGCCAGAATTATTTGTTTAGCTTTGTGGGCACTCTATCCAGAGAGCTATTTTTTATCAGCCACACTTCTATAGTGCATTTCATAAAATCGTAGAATGGTTTGGGTTGGAAGGAACCTTACAAACCATCAAGTTCCAATCCCCTTGCCACGGGCAGGGACACCTTCAGCTAGACCAGGGCTCCATCCAGCCTGGCTTTGAACACTGCCAGGGATGGGGCATCCACAGCTTCTCTGGGCAGCCTGTGCCAGGGCCTCAGCACCCTCACAGGAAAGAACTCTGAGGAAAGAATGCCTCATATCTTCCTTTCTCCCCTTTTTGAAAATAGGAGTAATGTTTCCCTTTTTTTTCCAGTCAGTGGGGACTTTGCCTGGCCACTGTGACTTTTCAAATACGAAGGAAAGTGGCTTGGCAGCAACACCAGCCAGTCGTCCTGGGACCCCTCTCACCAGGTCCCAGACACTTGTGGCTATTCACCTTCATCAGATGGTCCTGAGCCTGCTTTTAGCTTACATGCTGGGAGGGCCTTCACTCCCTCAGCTATACATTAGGTGTGATGCTACAAAGAGACCTACAAACAGCAAACACAATCCTTGGGCTGCAAGTGTTCAGGGGAGCAGATCAACATTTCACTTCAGTTTTCACCCAGAAACAAGTCTGGATTTGTAAAGCAGTGTTCCCTCAAGTGCCCAGGCTGAAGCCATCTCACCTGTCCCTAGGTGCTGTCTTGCTTCTGGGCCAAAATGCAGATGTTACAATAATCCTAAAACATCTAGAGCTCTAATTTGTCTGTAATGTGTTCATGAATTATTTGCATCAAGGCATAGATGTGTGACTTCGTGGCTGATGCTAGTTCCTGGTATTTGTGATAACTCTGATGAAGGAAAAGCACTGGACACCACACTAAATGCAATGTAATAGACCTGTGGGTCTTGGAGCCACAGGCATTTGACCATGCAATGTTTCATTAACCTAACTCCTGTGGAAAGTGATTCAAGCACTACTTGCAAATTCATCTCACATCATTTAGGCTTTGCTTTGAAATAATATTTTAGTTCAGATGCAATGCTCAATATCAGCAGGGAACAACCAAACAAATGCTCTGTTTGGATGCTCTATTCCTCCAGCAAGAAAAGAACTCAGTCACCCGTGTGTCAAGCACGGATCCTAAGTGTGTGAGAGGAGTGTTGAATTAATTTCCTAACTAACTTTGGAATAAGGCAAAAAGAGTAAGGTCACGAAAGATGAAGGAAGGTCTGAACTTGACTGAGTGTGGCATCACTGTCAGCCTTTTGTTGACCTTAGGTAAAAACATCACAAAAGATGTTTTGTTGTTTCCATAGTCTCCAACAGTTTTGTAGAATATTTTATGCATGCTCTTCTCTGTGGTTACTGACTTGCAGGATCCCTGCAGGGCCCTGGGGATGCTGCTTGGAGTCTTTTACATTGGCAACGTTGGTTATCACTTAGAATGACTTTTAAATCATTTTAAGTGTGGATGGAAATGAGGAGTCCCAAGAAGCGATTGTTGGCTCCACTTGGCTCCACTTGGCTCTTGGCTCCACGGCCAAGACAAGCATCAGACCCGTGGTAAATAGAAGAGGTAATTACAATGATCAGCATTATTGACTGATTTAGCTCAGTCTAACTGAAAACTCTTCTGCAAGAGAAGGATATCCATTAGGTAGGGATTAATGTTGTGATGTGAAATGCATTCTGCTGTCTGAAAAAAAAAGCAGAGAAAGTCACTCAGACCAGGAAGCAGCTTTCTCAGAGGCTGGATTTCTGAAGCACTGTTTACAGAGAGGTGGTCCTTCTGGGAAATATTATTGCCCTTTTCTCTGTACTAATTACATCATCCAACCTGCAAAGGCATCTGCTTGCCAGATGCTGAGGGGTGTTTGCTGGAGTGCTATTTATCTGAGAGTGAGAGTGTCACTTTGTACTAAAGAGCAGGCGTGGATGCAGCTGCCTGAGAAGATAAGTGAGCGTGAAAAAGTTTTAATCCCTACACGGAGTTGATTTCTTCCACAAATTTCCACAAAAATCTTCTGGATCATGAAAAGCAGAAATCTTAAATTAGGGGACTTGAGGGGGTGTGTCTCAGAATTCAGTCCAAGTCGTGAGTTACTGGTAGGGAGAATCTCACCTCGGCTTGTTGATTCCTACAGCCACAGGGGAATCTGGCAACACAAGGTCTTGATGCTGACAGGAGTGGAAAAGGGTCAAGAGAATCTTTTGGCATAATTTAAACAGAGCTTCAAAACCTGATTATCACAACTTCCTGGCAAATACCTCAAAGGAGGATTTTTCCACAATGAAAGATTTGTGGCTTTCACTGCAGTTCTCTGCTGGAAGTTGTAACAGAGGTGCAGTGTGAGATGCCCTTCTTTACACTGCGAGTGATCCTGTAATGTCACTTACGTGGTTTGCTACAGGACGACATCTGCAAATAAAGCCGTGGTTTCGTTCTTTAGATTTTATTTTTAGACTTTCTTCTTTTGGATTCAGGGCTGTACCATAAATTCCTGCTAAATTACAGGAATGACAGCCACGGGTGCTCATTTTGGTGGAGAAAACCAGGGCTGTCGGTGCGTGTGTAAATAAAAGAAGGCCTCTGTTATATGCAGCGATCAAAGGAAGGTTTCTATGTCTGGAAGACTCTCTACTTTTTCTATTTTTCCTCGCCTGCCGGGCTACTGGGAGCCGCTTTCTCCGCGCCAGCCCTGCCCGCTCCCGGCCGCTTTTCCTGGAAAGCGGGGCAGGAGAGGGGGCGGGCAGCGGCGGCTCCCGCGGAAGCCTCGCGGTGCCCGAGCCCCTTTCCTTTGGCTCTGCTCCGGGTCCTTCCCGGCCAGGCGGGGAGGAGAACGCCCGCCCCCCGCGGGGCCGCCGGGGAACATCTGGGCGGCCGCGCCGGAACATCTGGAGCGGCCCCGGCGCATCCCGCTGGAGGCTCCAGCCCCGGCGCTGCCCGGGGGCTGCGGGACCCGAGCGGGAGGAAGGCGAGGGACCCCGAGAGGAAGGTGAGGGACCCCCGAGGGGGAGGTAAGGGAGCCCCGAGCGGGAGGAATGTGAGGGACCCCCGAGGGGAAGGTAAGGGACCCCCGAGCGGGAGGAATGTGAGGGACCCCGAGAGGAAGGTAAGGGACCCCCGAGCGGGAGGAATGTGAGGGACCCCGAGAGGAAGGTAAGGGACCCCCGAGAGGGAGGTAAGGGACCCCCGAGGGGGAGGTAAGGGACCCCCGAGGGGGAGGAATGTGAGGGACCCCCGAGAGGGAGGGAAAGTGAGGGGCCGGTGCCGGTACCGGCGCCGGTGGCGGTGCCGGTGCCGGGGCCGGTGCCGGTGCCAGTGGAGGTGCCGGTGCCGGTGCCGGTGCCGGTGCCGGTGCCGGTGCCGGTTCCGGTGCCGGTGCCGGTGCCGGTGCCGGTGCCGGTGCCGGTGCCGGTGCCGGTTCCGGGGCCGGCGCCGGTGCCGGTGCCGGTGCCGGTGCCGGTGCCAGTGGAGGTGCCGGTTCCGGTGCCGGTGCCGGTGCCGGGGCCGGCGCCGGCGCGGCAGGGCGGGCGGCGTTTGCCGGACCCTGCCGGGGCAGCAGGGCCGCTCCCGCTCGCTCGCTCTCTCGCTCGGGGGGCTCGGGGGCTCGGAAGCGCGCACGGGATGCTCCATCCGCGCGGCCCCGCCGAGGCGCG
The DNA here is from genome assembly GCF_050655825.1 of Lonchura striata. NCBI lineage: Eukaryota > Metazoa > Chordata > Aves > Passeriformes > Estrildidae > Lonchura > Lonchura striata. The sequence goes on from NC_140703.1 coordinate 1,544,062, forward strand.
CTGCCCGGACGGGGCGCGGCGCTCCGCCCCGTGCGGGCTCGCAGCCGCGGCTCCGCACCGCCGAACAAAGCGGGCACTGAGCGCTCGGCTTACTTCTGAGTTAACTACGTGATGTTCTCCCTCTCCCTCCCTCTTGGATTTGTCAAATGGAGGTGTACATCCAAACTTGAATTTCCAGGCAAAATTAAAAGAATTTAAATGTACTTCGTGACCTCCTACTATATGAGAGAAACCCTAAAATTATCTTAGCCTCTTTATTTTACTCTCCTAATAACACTTAATACTTGATATGGTATAAAAGAAATTATTATCTTTTTGATAAAGGGCTTTCTGAAGAGTTTGGGAACTGGAGTACTTAAGACCAAAGTATTTCTGCTTTTTACTTTTTAAACCAAATGTTTGGTTATTACCATGCATTTGCATCCTTAGGACTTGTGATTTCTCCACTATGTATAACTTTTTTTGCATCACCTTATATTGCTATTTCTGTGGAGGTCTTTAAATTATGGCACAAGTTGTATTCCAAGTAATTGTAAGTACTTTGTAAAATGAATGTTTTCAATATCCATTTTAGATGAAAATTCATCATTGACTCTGAGGTTACCTTTCAGAAGTTTGCTCACATGTCTTTTGCTGCTTTTCAGGGTTGCTTGTGTGGCTTTTTCTGTATTTTTCCCTTTACAAATGAAGCTGGGCAAACCAAATAGATTTCTTCAGTTGTGGAGACTGTGGGTAGAAATAACTGCTGGAGAAGAAAACTCAAATGAACCTTGAGGAGAGGCAGGAATAATTACGCCTGTGTTTAGGCAAACTGCTGTTTACTCTCTTCTTGCACACAAATCTGCCTGTAAAGATCATTTGAGTCAGTGCTGCAGATGGCCAGTGCAGCAGTACAAAAATGGCTCCTTGTTTCCAGTCTGAAGAGGTGCATGAACCAAAACTTCTTAGTGTTGAAACTCTTGTCGACTGGCTCCTTTTCCTTCCATGTGACCAAACACACTCAAGCTCACTTGCAGTTGGCAGTAGTAATAATTTTGAATGTCTCTTCCAAGCTACGAGCAAGACAAGCTCCTAAACCCAGGAATTACAAATAATTTGACATTGTTTTTGAAATACCTTTGTTTTCATAGAGTGACTCTCTACGAGGGCAGTTCTCTCCCATCGTGCAGCATGAGCCAGACCTTGGGTCCTGGTGCTGCTTTTGCTTCCAGAAGGTAAAAAGGAGACTTGAGTCCCTTTGATCAATTTATGCCTAAATCAGGGCCTGTTATAACACTTTAATGCTATCCGAGCAACACTCCTAAAACTCTTGCTCCAAATCACCTTGCACCTGAGACATTTCTAAGACAAACTGTGTAGCATCTGTAATGCCAGTGGTTTTGGAAGAGGATCTTGCTGGGTCTGCTCCCTCTGTTGTGTTGTTGGAGGGGCTGCAGGAACTGAAGCTGCTGCTGATGCTGTACCATGGAGGACTCTTCAGTTTCTGCTAATGTTGCATTAGCACAGACTGATTCCAATGCAATGAGTATGAAGTGGTCCTGTAAACTGGAGCTACACCTCTCAAGCATTTTGTCTCCTCTGGCTGGGCAAAGCCAGCCAGCCATTTCTCCCAGCTAGCATCAATGTTACACTTGCCAACACTCCCATTTATTCATTAGTGTTCCTTTTTGGTTTTGATCCACACGGCTTTCTGTTGTTGATAGTGTGCTCCCCCCAGGCTACAGCTGGTAGAGGCAGTGCATTTGGCTCCCCTTGGAGAAGCAGTATTATCAGCAAGCCTGAGACTGACAGACAAGACTGCAGAGAAAACATCAAGGTACAAAGGCAGGTTAGTCAAGGCAAAGCTCTAGGTGCAACCCCACCTGCTGTGTTTCACAGCTTTGTGGAAATTACTGATAAGAAAATTTTTATATATTTTTTTTCTTATCACAGCAGAATGCTGTAAGCCCCAAGCACTCATAGGATTAGTTATAATCTTCAAATCCATAAGATTTAAACATTTAGTTTTAATTGCTTTGTTTGCAATGAGGGCTCACACTACCTAACTGTACTGCAAAGACAAATGGGGTGGCTGAAGATGGGGACAGTCTTTTTAGTAGGATTTCTTGACAGGACAAGGGGTAATGGTTTCAAACTAAAAGAGGGTCTATTTAGATTAGATATAAGAAAGAATTTTTTTGTGAGGAGAATGGTGAGACGCTGGCACTGGTTGCCCAGACAGGTGGAAAGGTTCCTCCCAATGCAAACTATTCTATAACTCTATCAGAAGGTTATGAACAGTTAATGGAATAACTTCAGAAAGCAGAGATTCATGAACAAGTGGTGGCTACGCGGGATCAGATAGCAAAATGAAGCACAGTGTCACAGCAGAAGCCAATGTTCTGGACACGTGGCCCATGTCTCCAGCCTTCTCCCTTGCAGGGGACAGGAGAAGTTCAGCTCTACAAGTGCCACCTTCTTGTTGCTGAAGTACGAGCTGCTATGAGCATTACATTAGGAAGCTGAGCCTCTTTGTAGTTTTTCAGTAAGAAAAGCAAGTCCTTCCTATGAAAACCATCAAGGACTTAATAATGACCTTACATTTGTTTATATGAGCTCCCTTCCCACATTTGTTTATATGAGCTCCCTTCCCATTTTTGTCGACTTGAGACTGTCCTTAAGGTGAAAGCTTATTAATGCACACAGCACAGATGACAATTCTGCTTCCCAGATTTTGTTAGTGTTTGGTGATTCCTTAAAACAGGGTCTTTGTAATCCAGTTTCTCATTCAAAGGCTTCAGTCACCCCAATGTCTGGTCCTGTACACGATGAAGAGGGTGGTGCCAGAATCTTTTCAGTGGTGCCCTGTGACAGGACAAGGGACAGTGGGCACAAAGAGAAATACAGGAAGTTCCACCTGAACATGATGAAAAACTTCCTTCCTGTGCAGGTGGCTGAGCACTGGACAGGCTGTCCAGAGAGGCTGAGGATTCTCCTTCACTGGAGACATTCAAGAACTGTCTGAGTGCAATCCTGGGTAACCTGCTCTAGATAAACTCGTTTCAGGTGGGGGTTGGACTAGATGACCTGCAGAACCCCCTTCCAGCAGTAACCATTCTGTGATTGCATGATTTTGTGATTCTATGATAAAAGGAATTGACTTCAAAAGGAGAGTGACCGCATATAGGACTTTCACTAGCCAGCACAACTTGGGTTAAAATAGGGAAGCACTGAGGGCTCCAGCCAAGTGCAGCTCTGGGTGGGCTGGACAGCAGAGGTGATCTCAGATGTTAGTGAAGAGCTCCAGGCACAGCAGCAGGATGTCACAGCATCCCTCTCTCTGGCAGCACTCTGCCTCTGCCACACAAAATAAAAACTGCCGGGCTGGGAGGAGCCCTGCAGCCCTCAGCTGGGAGCCTCTGTGGAGAAGGGACCTGCTGCCCTGCATGGGGACAGAGGGAGGGTGACCCCACTGTGGGCAGGGAAGTGGCTGGGGTGGCTGGAGCCAAAGCTGCTCCCACCAGAGACCAGCACTGCTGTTCCTGCAGCAGTTTACACCATACCCGTGCTCTTTTACCTCTATTCCAAGCAGTGCTAGGAAATACCAGGGTTTGTGACCAACACAGGAACTATGAACCTTTCCTAGGAAAAAATTACACTTGCATGTCCCATGCACTTACCAGGTTTGCTTTTTGTATGTGTAAGTTTTTTTGAACTTGTGGTGCTCTGAGAAAGGCTTCAATTTGGCAGTCCTGAAGACCAAAAATTTCATATCCCCAGATGAGCAGCTGCTCAGATATCAAGAGCCAATGGTAAGATTGTTATGTAGTACTTGCTGTCCCTGGATAACCCCTGCAGATAGCCTGCTCATCTGTGGGAGCAGAAACAGTCAGCAGATGCACAGAGAACAGGGAAAGAGAGCCAGAAAATGGACGGTCACGAGAGATAACAAACACAGTGAGGAGCACTCAGAGGGCTGACAAGTATCTGGGAAGGAGGAGTCTCTGACAGATGCAAGGCACTGAAAAAGAATAGAGCACTACAAATTGTGGGCCCAAACTCATCACTGTGGGAGATTGTGTCACAGAGTCCCTCCTTTCTAGGGCCAGCAGATAGAGTTCTGGTCATTACCACTGTGATTTTTGGTTTTCATCACTGTCTTCTAGGCTTGAAGATTCTCTCAAGGCTTGAATTCTTCTCCTACCAACTTTGGAAATGCATGTTTATGACATTTCTTTTTTTTTTTTTTCTTTACCTGAAAATCTTTATCTCCCACACCCCTAAGCCAAAACCACCAAGGCTGTCCTGTCACTTTTCAGCATTTCAAATAGTCTTTGTCCTGCTTTCATTCATACCCACAGTACTTAATCCCAGTCTAATTCTAAAGCAGCTATAGGTGCCAGCTGAGTATTTCCCTAGCACGGAGCAGTGATCTCATCTGGGAAATGGAGCTGTAATTGCTGAAGTGCTCTCAGTCATGACAAAAAACCAGGACTGCGTTCAGTGAACGATGTCCTTGGAGCACTTTTCCAAGCAGCCTGGCTGTCCCTGGTGCTCACAGCACAATGGCTGCAGGACAAAAGGCACTTGCCTCGTGAACAGATCTTTAGCTGCAAGCAGGAAACTTTCGTACTGAATCGGTTGTCTGTGATTTTCTTTGTCTTACATGCATTTCAGCTTTGCTGGTTTCCATTTTTTGTAAAAGCTGTACGATCACAGCTTGTGCACTGATTAGAAAATGCCTGCAATTGTTATTTCCTCCTCTTATCTGGGTACATCATTCTCACTGATATCACAATCCATTCCTGCAGCTGTTATGGATAAATAAACATTTCCCATCCAATATTATAAACTCCACATGACTATTTTCCAATCTAGCACATGGAAGAAAAAACTGGTGATCTTTAATCTTTGGGCTTAACCTTTGTTGCCATATGGATGTGTAGCAGAAATGGAAGCATTGCAGCAGAGTGAGTTTGTGGCTTTGTAACTGTGTCATTTCTGGGAAAGAAATCCACATTTCTGGTCCACAGTCCTCTGTAGCATCCCGCAGGGCTTGACAAACACAGGAAATTGCAGGGCACGGTGCTGTGGCAGGAGAATGTGCAGGGAAGGGCAGCTGCCTGGGGCAGGGCAGGCTCTGGCTCAGCTGCTGCTCGTGTCCCTGTCCCACGGAGGTTGTGCTGCCCAACCTGTCTGTCCTTTAAAGGGAGATAACAGGGACACTAAGCTAGCTCTTCCAGAAGCAATTGAGAAGCCTTCTGAGTAACCAGGTGGCATGGAGGGTTTCTCCACAGCACTTGCAAGTCTTGCCCCATGAGAAAGGAGATCAGAAATCAAACTGATAAATGTTACGAAGCATCTCTCCCAAAAAAATCAGACGATATTTAAATCAACCATCTGAGTCTATTCCTTGCCTGCCTTTCATGCTTCTGATTGTGTGAGGAAATTTTCAGGCTAAAAAGGCAGCTCTTAATAGCCACCAAAACACACACATTTTTGTGAGTGCTCACTTAGAAGCCTCCTTTTTCAGTGGAATCCCATGTTCCCTTCTGACCCCAAGGAGTAAGATGCAGCCTGAGCAGAGGGATGAACAGCCCGGGCACACAAAGCCTTATGACTACATGGGGAATTTGTTGGCAGCCCTGAACAGCCTATATCGGTTTGGCAAAGTGTGGATGTAAAATACTTTTGTAATTCCATGCAGCTTTCTAATTACTGGGAAAGCCTTAATCACACAGTGCTTTCTGTGGTTATTGCAAGAGAAAAACTATGCTTGGAATTCTCACATTAAAAAAAAAAGCATCTTACATTCACAGGTAGCTGTAAATTATTCTTGTTCTTCATTCCAATCAGCTGCAGAAACATTGACTGGTACTTAAAATTTATAAACTACCACAACAATTGAGTGTATTGCCATAATCATGCCTAATTACCTTCTTCTCCAGTTCCACTGGTACCATAGACCCCTGACAGGGGTGCCAGGATGGGGGTCCTTGGCAGAGTCTCACTGAGGTAGTTGAAACCTATGGCTGTCCTGGGACCCTGATAGCAGGTGTGCCCCACACTCTCCTGAGAGCAGCATTTCAAGGGGCACTTTGTGTGAAAAGCCTGGATCTGACTGGCAGGGATGCTCTGTCCAGTTCCTGGGCATGCTCCTCAGAGCAGCAGCCCTGCTGGGTGGCACAGGGGGACCCTCCCTCATCTTGACTCCAAAATTTGCTTTGCTGGAGCTCAAAATTTACTGTTGTCCTGGCTGCTGTGGCTCCATGGTAGAAGGATTCTGAGTGGTGAAACCTCAGGGTGGAGATGTGAGGAGTGAGTGATCCTGCAGGAATCCTGGGGGTGACAGTGGCCATTTGATCTGCAGTAGGCAGGGATGTGCCTGTGCTGGAAAGCCAGCCCTGTCACCCATGGGGACAACAAGGAGGCCAAGGGCATCCTGCCTGGGTCAGGAATGGTGTGGCCAGGAGGAGCAGGGAGCTCATTGTCCCCCTGTGCTCAGCACTGGTGGGGCCACACCTGAGTGCTGTGCACAGCTCTGGCCCCTCCGTGTGGGAAGGACCTTGAGATGCTGGAGCACATCCAGAGGAGGCAAGGAGGCTGGAGAGGGGCTGGGAACACAAACCCTGTGAGGAACAGAAACCCTGAGAGGGGCTGGGAACACAAACCCTGTGAGGAACAGAAACCCTGAGAGGGGCTGGGAACACAAACCCTGTGAGGAATGACTGAGGGAGCTGAGGGTGCTCAGCCTGGAGAAAAGGAGACTCAGAGGTGACCTTATCTGTCCCTATAACAATATGTTCTCCTCTCCTTTCACCTCCCATTACATGTCTGCCTTCCCCCTCCCATATCCATCTCCTGACCCCACAGTGACTTTCTTACTGAGGAGTCTGTGCTTAGCCTCACCATATCCTCAGTTTCATACTAAGACCCCAGATTCTGCAATATCCCCATTTTATTTGCAGGCAAAATTTTTCAGTCACATCAAAACTGTGGGTGTTGACAGGGGACTTCTAGACTCACCAAAAGGAACTCTCAGGCCTGAAAAGAAAAAACTCATTAATTGTGAAGTTTAATCAGTTTAAGGCAAGCTCTGTCATGATGTTTTTAAGTTCACAAAAACTGTAAAGGGTAAGTTGTGTAACTCCTTTCTGAAACCAGCTGTGTTGAGATGCAGCATTCCAAAGGTCTGCCACAACAGCTGGCCAGCAGAACTGATGTGTGTCTTTCCAGAGAAATCCTACAAATAATCCCTAACACTTTTGGATTGATTCAATTTGGAGTTTACACTCTCTAAAGCTAATAATATGTGATAATATATTGCATTTCTTTTAGCAAAAAAGTAATTTTTCTTCTATTTTGTTTATATTTGATCTGGAACATCAGCTGCTGTATCAGTCTTTTCTTCTTTTTGCTTGTTTTGAAAGGCAAAAAATAGTTCAAAACAAAGTTTCTTGATGGTTTGCCCAGATTAGTGCAGAAAAATCATACAGTGTTTAAAGATCTAGGTAACCCAGGTGTGAATTAACAGATTAAGAATTACATTTGAAGTTTTGTATACTGTGCACTACAAATGATGTCAACACAATTCGTTGTTTCACTCCTACTGCAGATGAACTCTCCTAAGGGAAGGTTATTCAGAAGTTTCATTTACCTTTCTGATCCATTGTTTTGTTTTGATGTGCAGTACAGGGTAAATTGTTCCTTTTGAACTGCTTTGTACCCGTGGTGAATAATAATGAATATTGAATAAAGTCTTTGCAATGAACGGTGTTCAGTGAGGAACAGCCACTCCCCTCTCCTCCCCTCTTCCTTTCAGTCACAGAGGCGAAAAGACCATTGTGTCTGAAAAGACAGCAATGCCTTCCAGGCCAGCATGTTTAAAAACCCTCAGAAAATAAGGTTTGAAAAGCAAAATAACTATTTTAAAGGTTAAAGCAAAGTTTATACGACTGTCTAAAGCTGTCAGTACTGCCCTTTATTGAGGCAAACAGAAGTGCAGTGAGTACTGGCAGGGATGTGCAGGCAGGTCAGGCTCTTTGAACTAAAGGTGTCCCAGCATGAAGAAAGAACCTCTTGGCTGAGATAGCAGGGGCTGGTCCCAGCTGTGGGGCTGGGTCCAGCTGTGGGGCTGGTCCCAGCTGTGGGGCTGGGCCCAGCTGTGGGGCTGGTCCCAGCTGTGGTGCTGGGTCCAGCTGTGGGGCTGGTCCCAGCTGTGGGGCTGGGTCCAGCTGTGGGGCTGGGTCCAGCTGTGGGGCTGGTCCCAGCTGTGGGGCTGGTCCCAGCTGTGGGGCTGAGCTCCCCAAAGCTGAGCAGTGAGAGCCCCACTGTGCTGTGGGCTGCTGCAGAGTGAGCTGTGCTTCCCCACCTGAAACAGAACACAGATCAAACACATCAAACACACAGGCATCAACCCAGTGGAACTTTAATGGTGATGGGGAGGCAGAGGAGGCAGAGAAAGGCTCTCCCAGCCCCTGGACCCTCAGCTGCAGGAGGCTTTCCCCACAGAGCAGAAACCCCAAGGGTTTCCTTTATGTTTTGTCCATGAGCTTGTCCCTGGTGCCCGCTCTGGCTGCCCCACGCCTGGCAGGTGCTGCTGCGCCCATCCCCACACGCTCTCCTTGCCAGCTCCCACCTGCAGGGCAGACCCTGCAACACCTGCAGGACATGTCCACATGGGCGTGCTTGGGCAGCCACATCCCCTGCTCTTGTGCTAGAAACGAGGTAAGCAGGGTATTACCCAGGGAAGGCTTGGAAAGCTCACCTCTCCCACTCAGCAGCCCCTACTGTGGGAGAGTTCAGCTCCGGAGGGTGAGGAGCAGCCAGGGGCTGCAGGACCCTCTTCAGCATCCTGTTTAAATCAGACCCATACTGTGCATGAACAGTCTTTTCTTCTCCTTTGTGGTTATAGAGGTTACCTCTCCTCATGCAGCTGGGATAGTCTTAGGAGAACTCCAGGACCTGTGCATGTGGAGAAGTTTCTCCTCTTAAAAAAAAGAAAAAAAGAGTACAACTTTCAGTGGAGTTTAGCCTCCAGAAATAGGAGAGGGCTCACACTACGTGACTAGACAGCCTTATGTGAACCAGCTGCAAGTACTCCATGGCCCAGAAGCTGCAGTTTAAAATTTCTTATGCAGAGCTGACCATAGGAAATACTTACAGAAAAGAAAAATATACCAGAGCTTCCATGTTCTGTTCATAGCCAGAGAGCTCCAGTGCAGTGTGGCAATTGAACTTCTAAGTCAGCAACAATAATAACAGAAAGTACAGACTGCCAATCCTTCTAAAGTGGTTATTCTTGATTGCTGCCTGTGCAGAGACTCAGTATTCCTTCAGGGCATGAGGCACAATAACTCGGTTTAGAGTATCTTAAAGAAAAATTGCAATTTAATGTTAGAACCGTCATTTTAATGAAGAAGCCTCTGGCTCAAAGCCAACTATTCCAAATGTTGGGATGATGACCAGAATTATGAATGGCACTGTTTTTAAATGACTATATAATCCTGACCAAGCAATAGCCTTGTCACACAGTGCACTTGATGCACTTGATAATAGGTATCTAGTGGTGGGTGCATAATTCACCCACAAAATAATAGAATTACTTCATGTTTGTAAATCATAACAAGACATCTGGATTGAAATAAAAAAATACAATTTGCTAGTAAATATTTACTCATTTTATGGGTATGCAATTCATTTTTCCTTCAGTCAGGTATTGTCTTGGTTTTCTTTCATAAAGGAAAAAAATATAAAGTTCTCTCTAAAGGGGAGAGCACCAAACAGTGAACATTCAGGTTCTCTCTTTTGCTAGCACAACTTCTACAACAAGACATAGTGTGCTATGGCTTTTCCTTCTCCTACCCTGCTGACTGCCAGCTCTGCATTTCAGATCAGCTGCTCTGCAAAACTATGAAACAGGGGAGACTGGCTGGGAAGAGAAGTACCCAAATTTACTTTTAAATTAACTGTGAGTACTCAATTCAGTGACAGCAGCTTGATCTATGCAAGGAGATACTATAAAATTATAACCCACAGAATTCTCCTGCTATTCCCATAATCGGTCTCTGTTTGCTTCTCCCTCAGGTATTGCCTATCAGAAAACCATGGGCAATTTCAAAGGGCACGCCCTCCCTGGGAGCTTTTTCCTTCTTTTTGGCTTGTGGTGGTCAGTGAAGTACCCACTGAAGTACGCCTGCAGAAAAAACAAGAATGCTTGCTACCTCGGCTCCAGGGCAGGCTTCCAGCGCCTGGAGTTCGTGGAGGGCATCATCAAAGCTCTCTTTGCCCTCATTGGTAAGTGCCCTGGGCTAGGGGCAGGCTGCACCTTCCAACACTTCTTGCTTTAAATTTTGCTCTCTGATAAAATGGGTCTCCTTGTGTCCTGCTCTTTCCCTGTGAACCACTGAGAGGCGGTGGGGCTGCTGCTGTTAATGGCACGGCTGAGGCCATGGCAGGGTTTCCATCCCTGAAGCTCTCCTGGAGCTTCTGTGAGGTCTCCTGCCCACTCCTGCCCACCCCTGCCCACCCCTGCCCACTCCTGTGCCCACCCCTGCCCACCCCTGCCCACATCTTGGTGTCCATGCACCTCTCACTGCTCAGGGACAGAGAGAAGATGCTGGGCCAAGGGGCTCACGTGCACTCTGGCAGCACCAGGCTGTGGAGGTGTTGCTTTTCTGTTTTGAATTCAGCCATCTCAGATGCTGGAAGCCTTCCCTGATTTATTGGTAAAATATGTAAATGACGCAGATGAATTTTTATTAATCTCAGTCAAAAGTGAAAATATTCACACAAAGAGACCGAACTCCAGATCTTATGGCTGCAGGGCTGTTTTTGGGGTGTGGGGGAGCACTTTGTTTTTCTGCTGTGTCCAGGCCTGGGTACAAACCCACTGGGAAGGTTTTGGGAACCTTTGGGAACCTGTAGCTGACTGGAAGTGTTTAGTTCTTGTTTGCTTCCTGGCAGGCTGTGTGGTGGTGATTTAGCTTTAGAAGGTAAGTAAACTAAACAACAGGGGATCTGAGGAACTCAGCTCCTGCGGCTCAAGTTGAAAAATCTCTAAATTTTAAGCATTTTTACGCTTCTACATTCTATTTGTCTGCTCTTCTTTAGATGCCCAGAGTTGACTCACTTCTAATCAAGGTGCAGACTGTGACAAAGCCTTGTTCTTGCTTTTCCTTCCTCTCTGTTAAGATACCAAAGGGATGTTGTGTCTACAGTTTTATCATTTAAAAAATGATAAAAATCTAAATATTAGCATTCATTTTGAGGCATGACTGTGGACGTCTTTCTTACAAATCTCCCAGTCTGTATCTAGAGGGAGTTTGGCTGGTAAAACATCAATCTACTGTTTTTATATTCACTTTGAAACCACAAGCTATTATTTCAACATATGTGAATTCTGATTCAAATTGAAAGTATGGAAAAACCACTTGGCTAAGACAGCCAGTAAAGGCAACAGGAGTAAAACCTGCTGTTTCCATGTTAGGAAAACTGGAAATAAAGGTGGAACAACACTGCATTTGCAGTACAGCATATGTACTTATACAGCAGGATGCTGGCCTATGCTTTATAAACAATATAATCAGTTTTAATTATTTAAAAGTAGAACAACTTTTAAGCTCTCCCCAAATTTCATTGATCATATAAAGAATTTAAAAGCAGTTTTCCCTTGCTGGAGAACCTCAGCTAGTAAGCAAGACACTGAGAGGCCAAGGTAAGGGAGAGAGTGAAGCAGTGATTCAAATACTAACTCCATGTACATTCTCACGGGACTTTTAATAGCTCTGCATAGTGGAGTGGTTTCCTTTTATGGCTTTAGAGGAAAAATCCCCTTTGAATTATGAGTCTAAACTCTGTCATCCTGCACGTGGCAGGGCACTGAAATGGTAAATCTTTCTTTTGGAGACTTTAGTGTGTGTTATGCTCATGTTTGAACCATTGGAAAAGGCATCTGAAAAACGTGGTCAGAGGACTGCTACAATAGCAATTGTTTAAAAGAAGGAAAAGCAGCAGAGAATGGCTGTTTTCATTTTCACTGCTGGAAACTGCAAGATGCAAATATTTCCACCAGGAGTGGAGCTGAAGCCTGATTTCCCCTGGCTCTCCACTCTCCAGATTACGTGATGCTAAACCCTCAGGCTTGTTGGCATTATGCTGCCTGGGGATGTATTGCTGCCTCTACTGTTTGTGTAAAGATTTGTCATCAGTGTATACCTTAAGTACCAGAAGAAAGAGTTTCTCTTCTTTCATCACAGGGATGGTGGCTGAGCAGTTTGTTCCCGATGGGCCTCATCTGAAGCTGTACAACTACGAGAAGAAGCACTGGGACCACCTGATGAACTGGCAGCACGCCACCATGTACCTGTTCTACGGCATTTCGGGGCTGGTGGACGCCGTGGCTCACGGCACCAGCGCGCTGCCCGCGGCCGTGGACAGGATGGTGCTGTCCTTAGCAGTCTTCACTGAGGGTATTTGCCTCTCCCTGCAGGGATGGGCAGGAATCCTGCGGATGGCTATTGACCGCTGGCCTGGGCATCTCAAATCAGCCTTTCCCAGTGACCCTCTGGGAGCCGGGCCTCCCGCTCCCCGAGGCACTTCAAAGAATCACAAAAAGATCACCCTTGGCCCTGCTTACACTGCCCAGGTCACGATCCCACGTTGCAGAGCGGATCTTAGCTTTCCTGCCTGCTCAGACAGCAAATGTCATGGAAATAGCAGCAAAAGCCTGCTTTGGGCACGTGCTCAGTAGCTCAGGCATGTGTTTGATGTAGCACTGGCATGGCACACAGCTGGTTAGCTGAGGCCAGCCTGAGTGAGGTGATACTGGCATCAAGAGAAATGCCAGAAATGTTTGCTAAAAGCAGATGCAGGGAAATTACAAGGGAAGAAATGATCTGAAACGGATCAAAATTTATTCCAGGTTTTCTCTTCTGCTACCACCTTCATGGGAGAGCCATGCTGGATGTTCACGTTCATCAGTTACTGCTATTTGCTATCTTTGGAGCTGCTGCCTGCATATTTTTGGAAGTTTTTTTCCGTGGCAGTATCGTGCTAGAGATGCTCCGTACAAGCCTCTGCATATTACAAGGCAGCTGGTTCTGGCAGGTAGGTCACATTTCTGCCTTTGTAATTTCTTCCTCAACAAAATTACTCACTTAACCCTTTCCAGATGTTTCACAGGTTATATATATGCCTTTTAAACACAGACCTCAAAAGACTTACAGAAAATAAATTCCTTTAAAGAGATACAGAAAAAAAATATTCATTTTAAGAGAAAAAAGTATTTCTCATAGCCATTTTACAGAAGAAGAAGCAGCAACTGTTTTACTGCAAGTGCCTTTTATTTGAATCAATAAAGGAGCTGAAGTGTTTTTCTTGAACTCTCTGTGTCACAGAGCTCTGATTGCTGTAACATCCTGTTCCAATTTTGCCAGGCAAGCGGCAGTGATTTTAGAGCATGGCCGTGCCTGTTGTTCTTTACAAAGAGAGTCTCCCCTGTCAGCTGCTGGGGCAGTGAGTGGACACCCAGTTTAGCACTGGGCAGGTGAGGCAAAGCCTCACGGACATTGCCAGGTTCAAAAGGTGCTGAAGTTACAGAAGGAGACAGGGTGATGTAAACCTCCTGCTTTTCAGCGCTCTGGGAGCTGAGCAGAAAAAAGAACAGCCAAAACTTTGATATTTCAGGGGTGTGGCTCCTGAAAGGACTCCTCAAAGGTAGCTTGCATGCCCTCACCTTCTTGGGAGTCTATCCAGTAACTGAGATTTGGCAGCAACTCTTTCTCTGCTGTAGGAACAAGAGAGACTTCAGGAGCTGCTGGGAGTTTGCAGCAGAAATAGGAGCCCTGGTGCTGATGTTTCATCTTATAGTGGGGAATTGAGGTCACTCCAATGATTTTTCTTTCCGGCATGTCTAGACTGGCTTCCCTTTTTTCTATGCTAGCCAGGCACCATGAATAAAAATGTTTGCTGTTTCTTAGGAGAACTGGACACTCAGCACCAAATCAAATATTTAAATGCTTGCTCTGGCATGAAGACAGACCTCAGAACTGGCTGTATTTTTCTATAAGTGAACTCAAGAATGTGATGCTGCAGCACTCGCTGGTTTCTTTTCTTGCTTTATTTTCTTGTCTGCAAACTTCTAGCCAGTGATTTAAAAGCTTTACATAGGAGGAATAGATGCAACAATTTATTCATGGTTTTCTGCCTAGTCGAATTTTAGAACAGATTATTTCTTTAGCTCTAGACACAATGTGGGGATTGTTTCAAAGTAAAAGTACTAAAAATAGAAAAAAATTAAGTGTGGCTTTTTTCACACTTGCATCAGACTTCAACCATCTGTGTGACTGAAAACCACATGCTGGCTGCAGCACAGGAATTTGTAAAAGGTAAAGGGACTTTCTTTCTGCATCATCAACACCTTCATTCATTGAATTCTCTGCATGGAAATGCAAAATTCTCTCCCCTCCTTCTTCCTCTCTTCTTCCCAGTTTCTAAATTCTCAGCTAAACTGCTGAGTGATGGCTTTGAATAGTATTAAGCAGTACAAAGCTGAGTGTTTGTCAGGCAAACCCTGCATAGCCACGGAATTAAACATTTTCCCATTTTATGCACAAATGTGAATTTGATCTTTCCCAGCTCTGAATAAAGAAATCAGCTATGTATTTCACATGAACTTACAGTCTTGCATGAGGAAGCTCCATTTTTATGCCGTTTCTGGCCCTTCCCTTGGATGGCCCAGCAGAAATAGAATTGTGGCTCCCCTTTATTTGTTCATTGATTATTCATCTCCCCAGCCACGGAGTCCGTGCCCAGACGTGCTGGGAAGAAGGGAGGCAGTGGCAATGGCCAGGCAGGTTTCCTGCTCCATCAGTGATTCCAGTTCAGAGCACACAGGGCTGAGCACCAGCCCCTCTCCTACAGTGCAGAATTGTGATTGTTGCAGGCCTGGGCTATTGGGCAGGCTCCTGAATTTTCTGGGCAAGAGCAATGGCTCTCTGGGGCTGGCACTTTATCTTCAAAGGCATTTCTGCACAGAGCTGTTTAAAGTGATCCATCACACCTGAGATTGACTGCAGAATTGGTTTAATAGTAAACACAGAAATAAGCAACACCATAAGAAAATTAAATGTCTGCTTTGTGATGGGTAGCATGAAACAGGATATGGCACAGGATGCTCATCAAATGACATGTACTAAATCTCTTTTCTTTTACTACAGATTGGCTTTGTACTTTATCCTCCAAATGGAAGCCCAGAGTGGAATCAAACAGATCACACTAACATGATGTTCCTGACCATGTGCTATTGCTGGCATTATGCTTTTGCTTTTCTTATACTTGCAGTGAATTACACAATTGTCAGCTGGTAAGTTACTTGAAGCACTAAAACTTTGGTGACTTGTCTGTGTATTCTAGTGGGAGGTTTATTTCAGAAAAATTTCACTGACAAATGTTTCTATGAAGTAAGAAGTTGTCTTGCAAGGTAAAATAAAAATAGTTATTAGTAATCAATGAAAAGCACATGACATTGCTTCAGTAGAAAAGGGAAAAACACATCCATAAATGCAGCTCTGATAGCACAGCATAATACTTCTCACATAAAATGAGTGCCAATAATTTCCACATTTGTAAGTCCATATAAAGTCAGAAGTAGGAGATTTTTTTACCTGCAGAATCTTGTCGCCCACTGCTCATTTCTGCTATTTTTAAGTGGCTCAGAGAGCAGGCTTCATGACTTTACTGTGAAGATTATTACACAGAATTCCTTGCTAGAAATTTCCTGTCATCAAACGTGATTTCTTTTTCACTCCCTAATGTCTAAAGTTAACCCTTTCCCCCCCTGCCCAGTGCTAATTCTGACAACATTCCAACTTCAGTGTTAATTTGGCTGTAAAAATGCCTCTGCCATCAGATCACAGAATGTGATCACCTTCTGTCCACGGGACCTTACCAAGCCTTTTCCTGCAGTGTCCTAAAATGCTTCTCACCCCTTGCTTTATCCCCACCATCCTAATAGCCCTATTAATCATGTTAAAGACATGGTTCTTCCAGCCTTGATTTGCACTGAGGTGCCAGTTCTTTTTGCACCTCAGTCTGAAAGGCTGGGTGGCTGCCTTGCTGTACAGAGGGGCAGCTCTTGGGAAGTGGCAGCAGTGTCATGTCCCTTCTGAGGCTGGGACCAGGGGCTGCTGAGCATCGGGTGAGGCCACAGAGGAGCAGAGCTCCCCTCTGGGGGTGCTTTGGCCAGCCTCTCCTTTTCTCACAGCTTTATGGTCCCTTCCCCAGTGAGCACAGTGCCCGCAGCACACTGAAGCTCCTGGAGGGTTCACTGAGGCTTGCTTGAAGTGCTCTGGGATGAGTCCATAGGACAAGTGCACACAGGCTGTACAGGCAGGATGCACAGTAACGGCAGCACTTCCTAACCATAGGGTCATCCTAACTCGCTGATGAGCTAACACAAGAGTTAAACAGGATTTTATCATGCAAAGAATGGTCAGAAGAACCTTTGAGTTAGCACTGACAGCTTTGTTGTTGTTGTTTCCAGGGTGGTCCGTTCGAAGGTGAAGCAGTCCCAGCCCATGGAAATGGGTTTACTGAAAACGTCTGAACGAGATCATGAGTCAGAAGAAGAAATTTAGAATGAGTATGGCTTGACCAGTTTGCCCACTCCAACCATTAGGCTAATTGATACCTCATTTCTACATTTTTTGCCATCTTATTAATTTTTTATTATGACCTGCTTTGCAAATATCAATCCTCTGTGATGTCTACATTTACACAGAATTTTTTTTTGTGAAGGGTAAGCTAGATATTGGTTCATGGTTGTTGCACTAGTTACTTGTTTATCACATGCTTCACAGAAAATCAGACTAGTATTAGACAGACTTGTCATGGATGAGGTGGCACAATGAAGTTTTTATGTTTGCCTTATTAAAAGCTCAGCAAAACGTTTTTCAGCTGCTGCTGGACATGAAGTTTCCTTAATCAGGGTGTCTAAATATGTGTGTTGGTTGTCCTGCAAGTGCCTGTGGATAAATAAGTGTGCAGACCTGGATCACAGTAGAACAAGATAAAGAAACCTCAGTCTTGCAGCTGTCTTGTGTAGCACCTTTGTGTCTCTGCTTGTGGTTTATGTCAAGCAGAAAATCCTCTCCCTGGGAGCCCGCTGAGCGGCTCACTGGAGGAAAGGCAGGAGCAGAGGTGTGCAGTGTGCTCACCTGCACAGAGGAGAGCCAAAGGTGTGTGCTGATCAGCCCCAGAGTGGCTGCTCGTGCTGGTGCCTGGGCACTCTTGTCTGTCTGCTCTGCTTTGGCTTCTCCAGGCAGTGGGGGTGACTCTGCCTTCTCCTGATGCTGGAACAATTCCTTTTCCAGAAAGGGGTGGCCAGTCAGGCAGCACCGAACTGCAAAACCAGTTTCTTTCCCAAAGCTGTTTCCTTTCCTTGGCTAGAGTTGGGTGGGTTTCTGCAGGATTCAGAGCAGACACCGGAGCCAGGAGTGGGTAACTCTGCTCTGTGGGCGGGATGAGATGTTTTCATCCCTTTCCTGTATCACTCCTTCAGCCACCAGGCAGCCTGCACAGTGTGCACAGGGAGCTGTGGGAGGGCAGATGTTTCCTTCTTGGTAGCTCCATACCCAGCTACCAACACCAGGGAGGGAATTAAAAACTAACACCACTTCTAATTAATGACACCGCATTTATTTTCTCCATGCAAACTGATCTAGTGAAAAGCATAGTGTTCATGGCCAATGGCAGCAAACTGATTGCTTAAAAAAAACTAGTTAATAAAATAGTTTGTACCTCAAAGGGATCCCAAGACCCAAAAAATCCTTACAGTTTTTTTCTAAAACTACTTTACCTTCAATGCAACATAAATATTTATTTCACTTTTAAGATCTACCTTTTATCTCCCCTTTTACCTCCCCTTTCTTAGCTGCAAATGCAGTTCAGTTAATGCTGTATTTTAGTCTGTCAGTGCCTTTTCAAAGTCAGTGGTGTTGTTTATTCTGAAGGAGATCATTAGAAACGACTTTGCTTCTCACAGGCAGGAACAATGCAAATTTCTTCACTGCTTTTCTTGATAAATACATTTAATACCATGCAAATATTAGGGTGCCGTATCTCTAAACTAAAGAGATAACCCAAGCAAGATGAAAAGCACAATAAACTGCCTGAGCTTTTGTATGTCTTCTTAGAAGACTTCAGCTGGCAATTTTACAAATTATTTTAGATGTTTGCCAAGTATTGTGAAGTAACACCTGTAACCAGGTGTCAAATTATCCAGATGAATCTTGTTTGGAAAGCAAGAGTAGTTGGCTCACATACATTTCTACATTTACAAATGTCAAGGAGGAAATTGCACATTGCTAGCCAAAGATCACTGCTTTTCTTAGCTATTGTTGGCCCTTTGTCAATGTCTTTCTCTGAAGGCTCCTGGAGATTTTGGCAAACTTTAGTAAAGCCTGTCTCGGGACATTCTTGTAAGATAGGTATTGGTATGGTATATTTGTAGCTTTGTGTCTCAGCTTTACAGTAGTCTTACTATAAACTCTGAAATATTTCTATTTTGTCCACTCTGCAAATCTAAGAGTTGAGTTTGATTACTGTGGTTCCATTAGAATCAGATTTACTGGAGAAGGAAGATCCATGGCTTCCCTGAGGAGCTTGCCTGTTGATTGCAGCAGAGATGCATTTGCCAAATGTTATCCCTGATATGATCTTACCTTCACTGCACCACATCACTGCTGTCTCTAAATTGTGGGGATTTCTTTCAAAGGGCAGATCCTTTTTCCTGTCAGAATGGTTGAGCTACAAAGCTTCTGTATACTGGGCAGAGAAGATGATGGTTGTGAATCAAAGAGAACTTGGGGATTATTCCAAAATCTGTCACAATAAGCCAAAATCAATTGATGAAGTGAACCACATGGGTGAGCTGTGCATACGGAAGGTGCTTAGCAAAATCTCCTTTTGAAAGCAACCCCCTGCTTTTACAGAAGAAAAGTGACAGTACTTGGACTCCTTGGCCAGAGAGGGGCTGCTGCTGGGGGCTCTGCCTCTGTCCTGGTCCAGCTGTAGAGCTGGGTCTGGTGAAAATCTGAGCAGGATTTGGGCTGCTGAGAGGTGTCACCTGCACATCCCCCTGTGCCCCTGCTTGAATCTCCTGTAAGTGGTGACAGAGCTGGATGAATGCACCCAGCACAGGTCTGCTGGTTCTGGTGCAGCCACGCTTAGCAAAGACACCTCTAAAAAAGCCCAGACTGGAGGCTGGTGCAGGCTGTGACACAAAGCAGGGCAGGCTTTGTGCACAAGGCTCTCTCTTCACATTAGAAAAGGTGTCATTGCATTATCTAGCTTGGAGAAATGCAAGGGAAAACAGATCCTGAAGCCTCAAAGAAACAGTAGTTTTAAAATTTAATTTGAATACTTAAAGTACATGCAAACTGAGTGTCCTTGTGGGGCTTTGTGCCTGACAAGTGTACAAAGGCAAGGAACACCCCATTTCTGAGTGGGGTTTTGCTACGTGGAGCACCTGATACGTCCTCCTGTGTCCAGAAGAGATGCCCAGGAACAGTAGGGCACCTATTGCAGTGAAAAAGGTACAACCTTCATCATTTCACAAGCAGCAGGTATTGCCCGAGTTGAATGAGGGAAGTCCAACAAGTTTATAAACACCACTCAGAAAAAGGAAGCTGCTCTCAAGAAAATTTAAATTATTTTAGAATATTGGTGCCTTTGAAAAACTATATGTTAGTTTTTACTAGACAAAATACACCTGTAATTTTATTTAAATAAAATTGATTTATTCATGTAAGATGTCTGTCATGTTTTCAGGGGAAAAAATATAACCATTTATGGGATGGGATGGGGTGGGATAAACAAGTTACTCTCATAACACATCCAGACATTTGAACAAGTTGCACTTTAATTCAAGAAAGGTCAGTACTGCCTTGTCATTAGAAACTGTGATGTTTGTTCTATTTAAATTATTTAAATGTATTATTTAAATGTATTATTTAAATGTATTATTTAAATTATTTTCCCCTTGTAACTAAATACAGCATGAACGAAGGGCAACTATGACAGCAAGGAATTTGGATCCTCCAGGTTCACTCATCCTTAAAACTTAGGCACTAAAAAACTTCTGTGGATCAGGTGCCTTAATCAGGTACTCTTCCCCAAAATGTTTCACTTCCTCCAAACAGCAGCTGGGGTGGGGTTTGCTGGTACAGAACTTGGGGGAAGAAAACAGAACAGTTTTTATCCAAAAAGACCTTCAGCATGTGCAGTGGTGGAAAGGAGCCTGACTCCCAAGGACTGAGTAACAAAGAGCACATCTGTTAAAAGGGAGAAAGACAACCAGAAAACTTCTGGAAAATTTGTCCTTAAAATCTATTCTAGGTACAATACGTGCTTGCTCAAAATATTTGTCAAATAAGGAATAACTTGTCCTCAGATGACTTTTTTTGAACACTAATTTCTATCTCTTTGCTAGGTAACTGGATCTCTAGATTTGATATGCTTCTTAGAATGAAAATACATTTAGAAAAGTAGATGAAGACCATAATTATAAATATTACAGCAATATTAAGCAATTTAGCTTGGAAAGGGAAGCTCTCACCTCTAGGCTCTGCCATTTACTGACACTCTGCTGGAGATGCCAGCTGAGAGGTCAATGCAAGGGTACAACAAAGGCATGAAACTGGAGCAGAAATGCTTCTCCTGCATGCCGTGGCTCCGAGGAGCAGGAGGCAGAAGTGGAGATCAGGCTGTGGGTCCATAGAGCTGAGCAGTGAATAAACACCAAGAACTGTCCCCCAGCTCTCTGCAGAGCACGGGAGGGGCAGCCGTGTCCGTGTGTGCAGCTGCAGCTCCTGCCTTGGCATTTAGGGCTCTCAGACACGTGCTGGCACTTTCATGGCTCCGGGGCCGCAGGAATCCCAATCTTCCAGTGGGAATGATGGTAGGACTGAAAGCTTGCACTGCTTTGCTGGAATTTTACTGGTCTGTGACTCTGACTCAGATGCAGTCGACACACAAGAAAAAGTCAACTATGGTGTTTACTGCTGGCACCATGCTTTGTGCACACTTGAAAACAAAAAAAAAGAAAGGAAATAAGAAACATCTGGCTCTAATTAAGGCCTAAAAGAAATGGAGGAAAGCAGAAGAAACATATCCAGTCACTCAAGAGTGATTTTAACTCCCTGCAGCTGCATCACAGATACAAATTTTCAAGTGTTAAGGTTCCAGTTCAGTTTGATTATCCTATCATATAAACATGGTTTAATATTTTCATAAATAAAAGAATACCATCTTTTAAGAGGTATTCATTCATTTCTGTTGGTTTTGAGGTATGTATTTTTTTTTGAGGTATGTATTTATGTGTTCATGTGAAGTAAGAAATTCACAGTCAGTTTTGCTCACAATCCTACTGCAACCTCCCAGCTGACAAACTGTCTTCCATTTGCAAAGCTGGGCTTGCAACCCAAAGGTTTGGACTCCTAGTATTTAATATATCTAAACATTCTAGCCAAAGATATCCATAATGTGGTTATCCATGTAAAGGAAAGAAGCAGGGACGCTTTTTCTGTTGAACAGGAAGGGCAGTGTAAGTAACCATGAGAATGAATTATGGTTTCTTTCCTATTTTGTAAATTAAAAATTCCTGCAAGCATCTAGCAACATTTCTATTAGCAAAGGACTCAGACCTGTGATTCAGTAGCTGGGTATGCTTTCAATATACCACAAACCTCAGCCTGAGTTTAGCAAAGCTGGATGGAGCTTAATGTCACTGAACTGTTCTGGGCCTCAGTTTTCCCATCTTAAAGACCAAAGTACACTTGGTTCTGTTTGTCTGTAGGAGTTCTGCTCAGGAATCAGCATCTTCCTGTGTGTCTCAGATTCAGTTTCACATTCTTATCCCTTTAAACAGAAGAAAAGCAAACATTTAATTGCTTATGGCAGGAGGCTGTAAAGTAATTAACACTTCAAGGTTCCCAAGCATTCTCTGTGAGCAGGAGGAGGAGGAGATGTTTCTGTCCAGCTGAGCATTGTGCTGCTCATGCCTGGCCAACCCCACCAACACTTCCAAGCCCAGGGGATCCCCAGGCACTGGATGCACCCTGGGCCACTCGAGCTGTGGGAATTCCTTCATAAGAGGAAAAGACATCATGACAATCTGTAAGGTGTTCCAGGAATTGCAGTCTGGAGTAGCAGCAGTAGCAGCATCAGTAGTATCTCATGGCTAGACAACTGAGCCACATCCCAAGAGACCAGAAGAACCCCTTTTTTTGACTGCATTTCTGTACATCCTCTGCAAGTCACATAAGCTTGTTAAGTCCTGTTTTTTAAAGCGAGATGGAATTGCTTTGGTAATTAAAAAAGCCAAACAAATCTCCTTTCCTCACTAGTAAAAAACACCTTGTAAAAGCAAGGTACTGTCTCTACTTACACAGTGGAATTAATCCACTGAATGCTAATAACAAAAAAGATGTGTTTATTCCAGTCATTCTTAAAATAACTCTATTTTCTTCTTCACTTTGTCTGCGTTGACTTTTATCCTGTGCCAGCCAGCAGCACCTCCCCCAGGGTATGTGCAGATCTATACTGAGGACCAGGGCTAGTCGCCAAGAGGTAATAAACACATAGGTGCCAAAACTCTCTTTTTAGAACAGAAAAGGTTAAAGTTTTAACATTAGTCAAGTAGTTAATGGTTCATGACAAGAATATGATTGCACAATAACCATTTTATAGCATTGCAGACAGCCTGCACTACAACATGCCTTCACCCCACTGGGACAGAATTTTGGTTGCAGTCACCTGTTGTATAGTGACTGTGGCCTTTTGGGCACTGTGTACTTGGCAGCTCCTCAGGTTCAAAGCAGGTAAGAGATTATTCTACCCCATTTGAACCCTTTGGGCTCTTTTTCCTTTCCTTAAATATTTAATCATGACTGCTGACAACCATTATTACATCCATGTTGCATATGTCTCAGGAGGAAATATTTTGCTTCTTACAAAAATGTTTAAAGAAGTACCCCAAACTCTGTATGCTGCTGTAAAAAATAATAGGATGACAAGAAATCTCTGGAGTGTTTTCATTGGAACATGTGTACACTGTTCATGACTCCTTTGATATAACTTTGAGAAATGTTAAATTTTCTCACCCTTCTGGTAGAAATTTGATTTATTTTTCAGAAAGAAAAAGAACCTCTAACTAGTCTAGTAAATTGTATTTTAAAAAGGAAATATTTACTTTGCAGATGCTTGTATGTTTGCATGCATATAGCACCTGTTCATGTTTTCATTGCAACTTGCATTGCAGAAATATTTACCAAAAGAATATCAGATATTTGCATTTTTTTATATAGCTGAAAATCAGGTCAATGCACTGTTGTAAAATATTTCTGTGTGCAAACTTGGAGCAGAAAGCTGGTCAGTGTTTCCTCTCAGCAAATACTCACTATATTGAAGTAACCCAAAACTATGCACGGACCTATATTTAAAATTCTTCGAAAGAATCAAGTAATCCTGGCTGCTCATCCAGTAAAGAGACATGATTTAAGACCAAGAAGCCTGAAGAAAAGTTTATATGAGGATTCATTAGGTTACATTTACTTCAACAGATTTATCAGGTGTTTGTAGGGATTGAACATACCCGAACCCAAGAAAGGACACAAAAGTAAACAGTGATTATTTAACATTGCTGTCAAGTGATTACTGTCAGGAATAATCTACCTTTGCTAATATCAGGATATGCTCAGAGCTCTGTTTGGCTTGATGGAGCCAAAGGCAGAGGGGATGGGAGCTGAGTCTCGGTGCAGCACAGGGACATCTCTGCTTGTGCCAGCACAGCTGCCGAGGAAATCACTTCAATGCAGCTGCTTCAGGCATGGAAAGACCTCCACGCCCAGAGGGTGCACTGCTCGCTGGATGTAGTGGTAGAGTTTCTTTATTCAGACTTCAATCACAAGTATTAGCATCAACAGTTCCCACGATTAAAACACCCTCAGCAGGTCATGGTTGTATGTATGTAAAAATCGAATCGTTTTAGTTTAGAAATATATACAGTCAGCAATCAGTGGGATTCTTGACATGATTAATGTCTGCAAAACTTAAAGACAAAGAGGATGTTTTCTGAGTCTTAAAATAAAACCAGAAGAACCCCAGGATTTTAAGCCTGTGGTGAGTTACTGCATGTGTAGTACGTAGGTGTGACTGCATGTCAGCCCAGGAATTTGCATTTATGAAAGACGTATTTCCCTCTGAAACAAAAAAAAAAGCTTCATGAGATGTTGAACAGAAGGCAAAGAAAATTACCAGGAAGCTCTAAACAGAGGCACGGTTTTGCCTGGCATTAAGGTCCTGCGAGCGTCACGCTGCTACAGAGGAACTCTTTGGGGGAATGCAGAGGTAAGGCTGATGCCCTTTGCTGTCACCTCCCTTTTGCTGCTTGGGCTTCAGGGCAGCTCCATCTGCACCTGCAGGGCTGAATGCTGAACTTTTCACCCCACATTTGCCTGCTTTTCTGCATCGTTGCTTCCAAAGGAGTGTCAGCCCAGACCTCCTTTGCACCTTTCTCTTTCCTGGCGCTGCCCTGCAGACCGTGCCCAGCCTTTGCCCAGCCTGCAGCCGCAGCCCCAGCCCTGCTCCCAGCCAGGCTGTCCCGGGCAGCTCCTCAGCAGGGAGCCAGGCTCCAGGCTCCTGATGTGCCCAGAGGTGTGGCTGGGATCTCTTTGTCACGTAGGTCTGTACAAGTCAGGCAGCATGGGCAGCTGGCACCATTTCTAAGAACACCTCCATATATTAAAATGTATGGTTTTGCCTACTGTGTATAATAAGGGCTTATATTTGATCAACCATAAAAGTTATTTAATCATTTTAACCTTGGAATACTACCCCACAAAAAACTACTTAATGGAAGTTAGCTGAGAAGCATTAGAGTATCACAACATCGAGAAGGCTGAGCGAGAGGGCACTGAAAATTCAAGCACAGCTTATTTCTGCCATAATACTATAGCAGGTTGCATGGCAACCAGTGGCTGTGGATTTTGAAGTTCCTTTATCCTTATTCAATGAGCAAAGACTTAGCCTGTATTTATTTTGGTAATTTCTAGAATTAGAGGCTCCGGGCTCCGGGCTGCAGGCTCGGGGCAGCCCAAGCTCCAGGCAGCCCTGCTCCCCTGCCTTTGGGACCTTGGTGCAGGTGGCCCAGCAGCCCAGCCCGGCCGGGCTGCTGCGGCTGTGCTCACGGAGCAAGGCAGATCCTGGGGCTGTGCTGCGGGTGCCCCTGGGGCTCCCAGAGCAGAGAGGGGAGGTGGTTGAGCCCCAGGGCCACTCCTGGCCCGGAGCCACCCCCAGTGCCAGGCTGCTGGGGCTCTGCTGCCGGGCACTGGAACAAGAACAACAAGGGTGTGATCCGGCCCCCACCGATCCAGAGGTGCTCCACAGCTGCTCAGGGCTGCACACATCCGGGCCACACAAATCTCAGTTGCTGAGGAGCTTTCCTTTCCTTCCTCTAAGAGTTCCGATGGAGAGATGATGTTTTTGAAAAGCTGATGGCTAGGACAGACAATATCTTGCTACGCTCAGATGTTATTCCGCTGTCATCAGAGACATTTGGCTGCAGTGGAGCTGAGACAGCCTGAAACACAACTGCTAAATAGCAATAACATGAACAAAAGCTGAGCAAAGAGTGCCAAGAACAGAATTACCCCTGCCACGTGGCACAGCCCTTATAGTTTGCAATAATCTTCCAGTTATATGAATCCCATTAAAGAGTAAGAAGTTAAGCGATCTCTTCAGTTCAGGGAGAACATTACAAATATACAATGACTCGTGTTCCTGGCAGTGCTGTTTACTTTTGAATGTTCTGGCTTTACTCTGTTTGTCAGTGTCTCAAAACACAGGCATTAAAGTGTCAGATCAAATGGCAGGCCTCAAAGCCAGTTTTCTGCATTATTTGAAACCCAGTGCATAGGTGTGCAATTTCCACTGTGACCCTTATTGGAAAGGATTCCAACTCCATCATTCACTTAGGGACCTGGGGAGATTGACTGTGAGGAAACCTTGCTCTGTGGAGATCCCCCGGCTTTTGGATCCTTCTTTCTAAAACTGAGGTCCAGCCATCCCTTTCCTGTTGCAATTTCTGCAGAAGAATACCCCTTTAGCCATTCAAGATTTGCCAGTCTCTTTTTAAAAAAACCTTAAGATTTTCAGAGGTTGCTCTGAAATATCATAATACACAGGAAATACCATAATATATTCAGAAATTTCTAAGATCTGCTATTGCTTAGACTGTGCCTTTTTGCTTCCTGAAGCAGTGGCAGCCAGTTAAATGATTATTTCAAAGAAAACCCACAATTTCTGCTCAAAGACAGAATAAAAATCGTCACCTGTCCTGAAGTGGGTATAGAGGCTATGGCTGAGTTTGGGGCATGGGGTTTTCCTGTTTTATCCTATAATGCCTGTCTTAAATCGTAGCATCCTTATCTGATTCTTGGATGTGTGGCTATCCATGTCCTTACTAATGCTCCAGGCCCTTCAGCACTGGGAATCTGTGGCTTTGTTTTGCCTTCTTGGTCCCGTGAATTCTTACACAAGAAATTTGGGTGTTTCAGACTGGAGGGCACATTCCTGCTCTTTCAGCATCTGCACACAATTGTTCCCACCTATATTGGTTTGGGAATGCAAATTCATGTTTGGAAGCTTTGACCTCACACTCATATCCTTGTTTTTATGGGCAAGTGGCTGAGTATATGGGTGGGATTATGTGTCATATATGTATTTTTAGCAATACTATGTGTCTTTCTTTCCTTCATCAAATTAAATAGATACATTATTTTGCATACCCATTGATGAAAATACACATATAGAGATGTCTTGATTCTTTATTTGCACAGGCACTACAGAACCCATGGAACCTCTGTGCTCCTGTCTCAGCAGAGGCAGCTCTGATGTGCCCAGAGGTGTGGCTGGGATCTCTTTGTCACGTAGGTCAGTAAAGCCAGGCAGCATGGGCAGCTGGCACCATTTCTGAGAACACTTCCACTTTGGGAGATCCCTGACCTTTCCCGCTGCTGAGATCTGCTCAGCAGGGTCAGATCCACAAGCAGTCCCATGGCTCTTGCTTTGTGAGGCTGCATTTTTCACCCACCTCAAAGGAATAATACATCTGGGGAAGGCATTACAGGTTTTGACAATCTGTGGCCTGTTTCTAGCCAATTTGGCCATTGTTTGAATTCCCCTGTTCTAAGATCACAGCGGCTTGAGAATCTGATTCAGGTCTCAGTGAGCAGAGGTCCTGTTTCTGGATTTGCCCTGTGTTTGAGGACACCACCCCCCTGGGCACCCTGCAGGACAATGCCAGCCTTCAGCTCCTGCTGCCACTGGCACTGGTATTGGATGAGTCAAATTCCCCACACCTGGAATAGCACTGTCCATTCCAGTCCCTGTGCCACAGCAGAGGGGACTGGCACCTCTGCCCTGCCCTGTGCTGGGAGGCTGCCAGCTCACTGAGCTGCAGGATCTCCAGAGCTGCTAAAGTCCCCAGCTCCCTTTTTCCCAGCCAGCAGCCCACAGTGTGGCCAGTATGATACACAAATACACCATCAAGTGTCAGCTGGGCTTTTGTCAAATGATGTGACACATTTGGTCAGAAGGATGTCAAAATATCACCGTGTACCCAGGAAAATATGCTTGGTGAGGACTGCTAGGTAGATGGAAAGTTCAGGTTCTTCCATGTTATTTCGCTCATGACAGGATGGGCAGCACATCCAACAATGATAGATTGGATGAATTCATGAGTGATTGGAACACTTGGGTAAAATGTTTCAGAGAAGTTGGTTTAAATAAAATAATCATGGCTGGGATTTTGGCACTGGAAACAAAGCATTGTGATGATTCTGTAATTTGCTTTGTTCACTGCTCTAGTGTTCTTCATTTGAGTTGTTGTGAATTGCCTTAAAGAATAGATTTTAATAGCTATAGTTGTTAAAATACATGAGGTAAGACTGTTTGGACAGACATGATTAACTTGAAATCATAACAAACATTACTGAAATTACAAAGCCTCAATTTTACTCTGTTTTCCCAAGGAGAGCTTATAGTGTCCATCTGTCTGTTGTTCCACTTTCTTGGCACCTTCTTTAACTTGCTGACCAGTTCCAACTAAATTTACCAGGTGGTTACACATCTTAAAGGTCTCAAAATCTTATGAGTTTTGCACATATTAGTTGGGTACAGAAGACCAACCCTATAGATATCTCAGAGAGGATAAGGAAAGGAGCCGTACGCAATCAATGAGGAGGTTAAGGCTGCACGGCCAGTCAGTCCAGTGCAGTCACTAAGATGCATAACTTACCCACGACATTCGTCTCCTCTCCACCAGCTAACAAAATGGAGATGTATATTTTATGTACTGAAAATCTAAAGATGGATCTAAGAGAGGGGCTGAGCCGTGATGGAGCATGAAGAGCAAGGGATCACAGTGCTGAAGGTGTTGAGGAGGCTGCAAGAAAGGGCAGTCAGGCACTGGCAGTATGGAGGAAATGATCCAGTTTATTTTCAGGAAAAGAGAGCATGGCATACGGTGTAGACAACTTTTGTAATCCAATTACTTTTGTTCCAACAATGGTGAAAAAATTTCCACTTGCTCATAATTCATTGCTTTTCTACATTATGTCATGGTTATTTTCTTCCACAAATCATGACAAAGGGCCTGATTTTCTTTTTGTGGTTTGTTCTGTTTGGGTCTTTTTTTGTTTGGTTTGGTTTGGTTTTATTTTGTTGTGTTTTGTTTTTATCTGGAGCGATCCTAATGGCATTAAAATATTTGGAATAATTTGAGATTTGCATCAGTGGGAAAATTTTATCTCAGATGGACTCTCTTTTCTAAATCTGAAACCAAGGAGCATAAGCATATAAATCAGCCCAAACCACTTTCAAATCAAGGCTTGAATAACTAGAAAGAATAAGAAAATAAAGCTTGTATGAATGCATGTGTGTTCATAGCAACTTACTCTTGGCTTTCATCCCTCAGATGGGCAGCAGGATCATCTCAAAGGTATTCAAAACCATGGGTCTAGAGAGGATTCACTCAAGAGAGCTGAAAGACCTGGCTGATGCCCCTGTGGGCTCCTGTCACTGTGGTGATGAAGAGAGGCCACAGGGAACTGGAATAAGGTTCATATTATGCTCACTTTTAAGAGAGGCAACAAGGATTTGGGGGAACCATAAGCCAGTCAGGCTTACCTGAGGTGCTAGCAGCATTTTGGAACATATCCTCTTGGGGTCTATTTCCATGCATGTGAGAGACCAGAAGATCATCAGGGACAGCATGGATTTACATGTAGGACCAGTCTGACTGTCTGCCATATGAAATAACTGTGTGTAGACAGCAGCAGAGTAACAAGGTGTAATACACTGTGATTTATAGATGCCCTGACACCTCAGTGCTCTTGTTTGGTAGGTGAAGACACACGTGCTAGGTGAATGAACAACTTGCTGGGCTGAAAACTAACTCAATAGGCAAGCTCAAAGGGCAGCAGTCAGTGGCTTGATCAGGATGTTGGAAAAGCAGAGCCACTGGTCAATAGGAGGGCAGAGCTGTTCAGTGTCTCCATCCGTGACACA
The DNA here is from genome assembly GCF_050655825.1 of Lonchura striata. Classification (NCBI taxonomy): domain Eukaryota; kingdom Metazoa; phylum Chordata; class Aves; order Passeriformes; family Estrildidae; genus Lonchura; species Lonchura striata. The sequence continues at coordinate 1,573,669 of NC_140703.1, forward strand.
GCAGTGCTGCCAGCAGTACACCCACAGGGCTGCAGCTGGGCTGGGCAGAGGCACTGCTGGCAGAGCTCTGGTGCAGAAGAACTGAGAAACTGAAGATCATTCCAGCAGAAAGCCCACGGTGCCCAGCAGGGTGTGTGCCAGTCTCCGTGCCAGGGACGTGGGTACGGAGCAGGAACTGCTGGCTGAGGAGCTGCTGGAAACCCTGGGAGTGACACTGGGTGCCAAGTTCAACACGAGTCAACAGCCTGTGGTTCTCTGCAAACAAGGTGGAAGAGCAGCTGTGTTTTGTGGAGGGAGACAGATTGATGGACTCTTTTAGCCTGTCCTTCCTGCTCCTGGTGAGGCACCGCTGGGAAATACAAGCTTAGTTTTGCCACCTGCAAGCCAGATTAAACAGACTTAGAGAAGCTGGGGAGGGTTCAGCAGGATGCAGTGAGGTCAGTGAGGAGCTTTGGGCAGGTAGCATGGGAAAGAGCTGAACTGGTTCTCTGGGCTGGAGAGGAGCCTGAGGGCAGGACTAACAGCACCTTCAGCTGAGAGGGAGTTGCAAAGATCATCAAACCCAAACCCCCTCAGCAGCACCAGAGGGTACAGCAAGGCACAGCAGTCATAAACTGCAGTTTGAGATGCTGAGATTGAGCATGAAGAGAAATGCTTGGATTTAGAAAGGTATCACATCACTGCAGCACATCTCCTAGTGAGGTTGTGGAGCCTCTGCTTGGCATAGATGCCCTCCAGAGGTTCCTTCCACCCGATTTTTGGGATACCTTGTCCTCCTAACCCCCTTCTGGCAAGCAAGGCTCAGGTGTGTGCTGTAAGGCATCCTTACAGCATAATATGTAATAATTTGTGCAGAAGGAAAGTGGCATTGTAAAATGGGAAACTGAGACCTGTAGAAAACAAGAAAGTTCAGTAGCTTGACATGAAAGCCAGAACACAGACAACACTCCAGGTTTCCTTAGCCCCCTCAGGACCCCGACCATCAATATGCTTTGAGTCAGTCTTGCTAATAGGACATAGCTGAAATGTGGTCTGAATTAGCAAAACTTAGCAAACACAGGATGTTGCAAGTCTTAAGATGAAGCAAAATTTTCCTGCCTGTGTGCAGCAATATTTTTTCCAAGTGTTTGCAGCTTTGTGAGGTAAATTTCTATTAAGTTATAGCAATAAAGTACATGAGAATGTAGTAGGTTGGTGTTTTGGGTCAGGCCAGGGTTTCCTGGGCTCACCACGCTCCCTTTAGATGTGACCAGTGCCAGCTGTGGGGTCTGGCGTGCTCAGCCTGTCCCAGCCCAGCAGACAGAGGGGCAGAAACTTCCTGCACCAAAAGCCAAACCCAGCCCAGCATTGTTTAGAGTCACCAAAGGACTGTTCCCCATTCAATGTTCTAAAGTGTGTATTTTTGTCCCCTGCTCTATTCTGTGGCATTAGGTTACCAAGTCCAATTTCTGCCCAAGTATTAAGATACCAAAGATGAGGCCTTATAATATTTTACAAATTTTCTAGGACTAAAACAGTTAAAATAGAAGAGATGGCAAAAAGTATGGGCTTTTAAGACTTCGCTCACTTCAAAAATATCACTTGTGGCAGCTTAGAAGCTTGGGTTTAAGTAAGATTTACCGAACTCCTTTTATTTCATTTAGGGCAAAAGATTCAATGAGCTTCTATTGATCCTTATGATAAAAATATTTCATCTAGAAATATATTATCTTTTTCTTTCTGTGCAGTTAATTTTGGGTGACTACAGTATCGAGACAGTGAACATTTTTCAAAGCAATATAAAAAACTTACTTTTGAACAGATAATAGTGGGTAAATATGGCCATTCCAAACAGCAATGTGCACCTGATAGTGTGGTATGTGTTTCTTTCCTTTTGCTCCCACTTGCCAAAAGTAAATGTAAGGTTTGTGAAAGATGTCAGATTATCAGCCCAGATGAGAGGTCTGTGTTTGAAGCCAGAATTCTCTGGCTCAGGCAGCACAAACTTCTCTGCAAAGCTTTCTACCCCAAATGCAGAGAATTTCAGATGCACATGCTAAGATGGGTCTGTGCCTCTCTTGGGCTGGGAGGAGAGGCAGGGTCCTGAACAGCCTTTTAATAGAAAAACAGCCTGTTTATAGCCCACTATTTAGCATTAGGCTCTGGATGCTTCCCATCACCCGTGGCTCCATGAGCTGCCTCAGTTTTCAGAGACCCTGTGGAGGAATAAGTGCTGCTCAGCTGCTCCACAGGTCCTTTTCATGTCTTTCATGACATATAAACTCTGTTTTTCAGGACATGATAAAGAGTCTTTCTGACAGCTCAGAGCTGATGCCAGTGCTTCCCAATTAAAAGATGTGTTTCTGCAGCTCTAACATAACTAAAGCCTGTCTGACTTTGGCATAAAGAATGTCAGCCCCTCTGACAGGACTGTGTACATGAATGTAAACATCATATTCTAAAAAGAACAATAAATGGTTAAATAATTGATGGCCGCTTGTCACACTGAAAGGCAAAATTTTACAAGCAAACAGAAAATTATAACACTGGATAGGGTGTCAGACCCACAGAACAGTTTAACTCCCAGCGAGGTCATGGGAATGTGTGAGAACTTCTATACTAAATGCATATCTTTCTGCTTTTAGAAAATTACAGGTAATGCTTCAATAGAAATCCGGATGTGCTTCAGAGAAAGGAAAATTCCTACTTTAAAGCCTCCCAAATTCTGAATTGTAATGAAAATCTGGACTCCTTAGCATCACACGTAATCTTAAATTACTACTTAAACAGTTTCTGAGATTCTGCATTGTCCTGGGGAAAAATGAACCAGGGAGTGGGAATAGAAAATTGGGGTGGGAAATACATCTCATGTTCCTCAAAACTTTGCAGAAAGCAAAATAAATGAGCAAAGCCTTTCCCAGTGGCATTCTTGGCACGTGTCTGCTTTGCAGATGGCCTGAATTTCCAATGGTGATAATTCTATTTTTCTTGGGTTTGCCTGAACACAGCACCCCATTTCATATTTCTTACTGGCCTGCAATTTCCTCAGTCAGGCTCCCAGTTCACAATGCCTCTGAGAGGATGTGATGCTGACCCAGGGTACCAAATCAGTGAGAATGTGAAAGGGATGAGGAAAAGACTGGCACAAGGGTGATACTGACACCAACATGTTCAGAAGGATTAAGAGTGAAGCCTTTCCACTCTGTCAACATTCCTGTCCCTCAAGAATCCAAATTCCAACTCTCTTGTATGAATGCTATATATAAAACCCATACCCCCCCTAAGTCTGGCTGTAAGGCTCAGCCCTGCTGTATCTGCAAAACGTGGAGAGCTCAGCATGACAAAGCACATTACAGGGACTGCTTCCCTTCTGCTGCTTCTGTGTTTCATTTCCTTATCACTAGTCCCACTTGGAAAAAAAAGAAAAAAAGGAAAAACCCCACCAGATACAGTCCTGTTAAATAAGAGAAGTCCTTTCCTCATGCATTTTTGCTTGACTACTGTACCTTCAACCCAATGCTTCACCTGCTGGGATCCTTTCCTGAAAAACTCGAGCTCAATATGACATTTTTCCAGTACATAACCTTCACTGAACGGTTCAAAGCAATCTATTATTACTTATATTACACTCCTACTAATATAATACATATTATAACTTCTTTCCAGTGCCAGTAAGGTGTGACACATGGTTTTTGTGCTGCCACCAGCAGTGTGTGGGTTTCTGGGGAGCTGTGATGTTGGGCTGCCATCTAGTGAGCTGAGGGCCACCTGGGGAGCTGGGCAAGGGAGCAGGAGCTGCTCATGACAGTGATCCAGAGCCCAGGTTTAAAGGGATTTGATTACTTTGAAATAGAACTACTTCTTTTGAAGCCAAGGTCGTGCTAGAAGTCAGAACAGTGAACACAGGCGTTCATGAGGTACTGTTGGGTCACCGTGCATATGCAGATGTTTCCAAGTCAAATAATATTATCTCCAGTAATTATAAATGTAAATTTCCTTCCTCCCTTTGCAAGACATTCACTTTTCTTACCTACCATGCCAAGTTTTATCAATGCTTCAAAGCTGCACGACAGAATTTATCTTGATTTTGGTAGCTTCCCAACATAAATAATTTGAGAACAATTCAGTTATTGAAGCAATTCGGTAGAGTTATTAATTAACAGAATTAAAAACCAAATGACTTGACCTGATGACTGGCAGATTTTCTGTCTCTTATTGTTATCTAGCTATACCTTAATATATTATATGAAGGTATAGCTAGATGCCTCAACTTTGTTTTGTGTGTTTAGAATTTTAAGATGCTACAGACATTTAGGGTTAGAAAAAGATGTGAAGAGGTAAACCAAGTAACCTCACACACACAGCACTGACAACAAAAATCACTGTATAACTCATTAACTGGTCACTGCCAATTAATTTCTGTTCACTGTTTCAGAGCACAATACTCCACGAACAGTGTGATCATGTAATTAAAGTCTTTATTATAATGCCAGTACAACAGAACACTTCCCCCAAGACAGATAGATATAAATGGTTTGTCTAAAGGCTGAAGGGTCCCCAGGTGAACAGCAGAGTTTCCTGGACTCTGGGCTAGCTGTAGCACTGCCTTGTGCTGGGTAAATAACTCAGAGCATGTAGCACGAACTACTCCCTTTGCTTATATATTTATAAAAGCACTTGCTCTGTAAATATTAAGCTTTCAACCATAAAGTTTTATACATTGCCCTCTTTTATGAACAAGACTCTTTAGGAATGACTGCATGGTTCTGATGTTTGTTATTCTTTCAGTATTTATTTCAGCTTCTCAGAGTTCATTTTTACTGTCTTCACAGAACAGCATTTCCATATTAGTACTATTTACTTGTTTCTGTATTTCCCTTTATGTTATGTATGTCCTTTTTGCACAAAGTGTCTAGATTCTAAACAAGATTCCTATCTGTTTATGCAAATGTAACTGCAATTTCTGTTTCACTGAATACATTTACATTTACTTGCTGCTTTATTGTCACTCCACAAACATAGATTGGTTTCAATTTATAATTATTTGTAATATCTTACCTTAGACCAAGAAGTCAAAATTCAGAATGCTCACCAGTATGGGAAGCTAAAAGCTGCTTTGTAAAGTCTGTGTCACCTCACATTTTATTATTAATAATTTAATCTGCTATTTTGATGAATATTTGTTTGGTATTGATAAATCTCTTTTTGGTGTTTTTCACAAGATTCTCTTGTTTTGGGGTCTAGAATAATTCTGTGGGACCTAAAAATTCTGGCAGTAGCTAGCAATAATCATAACCTTACTAAAACATTCTTGTTCCTACGTGCAACCAGAAACAGAAACTTTAAAAAGAAATTTATCTCGTCTCATCTCATCTAACTGATACAATTGGTTTTCTGGGCATTTCAGATAAAATATAAATATGCAAAGCCTTTGGATTATATTTCATATATTGGTTTGGATTGTCCATGGCTGGTCTGGTTATTACCCTTTTGTTTCAAATACTAGGTAAGAGGGAAGACTTTAAACTGCAAGTATTTTACACTAAGTTACAATATTTTGTTCTGAATGTAGTTTGAGGAAAACAATTAAAATCAGCTAGTTTGGAACACAGTGCAATATTATTGACTAGCAAATACTATTTTCAAAAGTAGCTAAATCACACAACACGGCTTGGGACTCGGTGACGCCTCTGTTACTGCCCTGGCCAGGCAGAGACAACACCAACCCGGGGTACCCAGGTCTGGGATGCACACTGAGCTTCTCGGGTCACTCCCTCAGTCCTAGGCTTTATAAATGAATGTGTCACAGTGCTCCACCACCAGCAGGACCTCGCCATCCCCTGCTATTGCAATGTGTAAACACTTCTCTCTTTTCCTAGGCAGTAAGGCAGTAGCTGGCTTGTGCTACTGTTCGGTTGTTTTGGTTTTTTGTGTGTGAATGACTCAATACAAACCCAATTGCAGCAAATTTTCTTGATGGACGTGCCTGTGATTTATGGTGTCCTGCGGCAGTGCAGCTGTGGCGGTGCAGCTGTGGTGGTGCAGCTGCAGCGGTGCAGCTGCGGCGGTGCAGTTTTGGCTGTCCTGCTGCACCGTTTCTTGTTGCAACGTTCCGTGGTCAGCGCTCAGCCCTGCACTGTTGTACCTGTGCTGCTCAGAGCCATGCAGCCGCTGCCTGGACGTTTCCTCCTACCCCGTCAGTAATCGATGGGGAAAGATTTAAAGTTGTCCATAGGGCAGCTTTTACAGTGCAGAGTGCATTCAGGGAGAGCTGTAAAGATAGGAGATCTGCAGAGAGCAATTAGAATCAGTGTCTCTGGGTTAGTGCCACGTGGTTTAATAATCTCCTGTTGCTGCTCACATTACGGGTATAACCTGAGCTTGCTCTCATTGACCTGATAAAACACTGGAAGTGATAGCCTGGTCCCTGGCACAGCACCACAGGAGAAATTTTCACAGTAATCAAGCATTCAACAATCTGCTTCTGCCAACTAAGTAAAAAAATCTTTTAGTTATGGTGATCGCATATATGGACTTAAATTCCTGATTTAGAGGTTCCCAGCCCGAGCTTTGAATACGTCCAAAAGCAATGAGTGCCCGATATTATTTTTTATGTATTATTTATTAAGTAAAGAACACATTCTAAAGTCAGTACAGCAGTTAGCAGCAACACTGCAAACTGAAAGGAAACATTCAGAGAATGTTTCACTTTCAGAGAATGTTTCAAAAAAAAAGTATGAACTACCTGTCCTATATAACTTTTAATGATTTTCTCTACTTTTTCTGGAGCCTTGTTTCTGGCATGACTGCTCTCTTTAGAGGTGTATCAATGCTCCAGTATGCTTATTTTCTGCCTCATGAGACAGCATGGATTTCAAGACATGGAGGACTTTTCAGGACTGATGAAACACTTCTATGAAGACACTCAGAAAGTCTCATGTGTAATGCACAGTGTATTTATAAATGCACATTGTAGTGGATTAGTTAGCATGTGTCAGGAGCCTGTCTCAGGATCATATTATTTCTCTCATCTGGATAGGATGAAGATAAAACCTGGCTGAGGATGCCATAAGCATTAAATGTGGTGTGCCATATCAGCACTTCAGTCAGATTCAGACAAAGGAACAAAGGCTTTAACATTTCTATACTGGTTTTCTAAATTCTCATTTCAAGAATTAAACAGGAGAATCTTGAGTCAAAAAAAAAAGAAAAAAAAAAAAAACCAAAAAAAAAGGAGGCTCATGTGTTTAAATAAATGGATCTCTGTTTCCTGCTCATACCTTCAGTTTTTAATCCTGGGAGTAATCTGTCCATCAGTGTGGTATGATCACCTCAGGACTTTTTGCACAGAGTTTGCAGATCTGATTGTCACTGGTGTACAGGCACTCAGTTTTCAGTAGGTCAAACTGACAATAAACAACTTAACGTTTGGGGATGGGTGGATTTTCACGTATTTCCAATTAGCTGTTTTATAGAAAATAGCCAGAGGCAAAATAATGAAGAATCCATTACTCCAAGTACTTCATATGCCTTCTATGGAAGGATGCATTTATAGGAATACAAGGCCAAGAATCCAGCAGAGCTGTGGGGGGAAAGAAGAGGCAGAAACTTTCCTGAAGGCTTTTTTCAGTGTCCCTGTGAAAGGCCTCAAGCCATTAAGCTCTTGTTACTTCCCTGGGACTCTCTCCAACAACTATTGCAGAAGAATTTTTTCCTGCTATTCTTTCTGAAAATCATTTCATATATGATTTGGTATAAGAGAAGCCACCCAGACAGAACAGTCTTTTCAGTGTTGACCTTGAAATAAAATCCCACCTTTATTTGTACAAGGGGAAGAGTTTTATGTGTGACAAAGCAGCATCCGTTTATGAAAAAAAACTGAATCCCTATGACTGCTTTCTAACAAGTTCCCACCCTCTATCAAGCTGTAGAACAAATAAGTCAAATTTTGTTTTTAAATCTCAATTATTAGTCTCATAATTGCTAAATATTATACGTGGGTAGCATTCAAAACACAAAACACAAAACGGAAAGCAAGAATGGTTTTTTCATTACTTATTAACATGAGGTAGCCAATCATTCAGGTGATCCTGAGCACTACCACTATAGAGATAGTGCTAATCATATTTTTCATTAATGAATCCTTTTTCTTCCTAGAAGCACACACACACAAAGTTATTAAATCTTTCTCTATACAATTTAATATCTGTGGGCATCCATTTTTTATTTATAAATCCAATGTATAATGCTTGCTTTTGTCAATTCCTCCAAATTCCTTCAGAAATATTCCTTTAGAAATTTACGTGGTTTAGGAAGGATGATACTTGATTGTGTTATAAAACACTGCTAGGCACTGTGAGGATGACTCCTTAAATGAGTGATAATATTTTCTAATAATTGATATTTTTTTCTCCCCAAACAAAAGCATTCCCTAAAGAACATCCCATTTAATTTTGAACGGCTCTTTAAAAAAACTAATAAAAATATTGTTTCCGTATTACCCAAAAAACAAGGTCAAAATCCAAGAATTTGAAGTACGGAATTGAAAGTGTTGACTTCCTTTAATAATGAAGCATCTTGTCTCTAAGTATTTCAGATGAGAATAAAATGTTGTTATTGCCAACACTGAACATCTCTTGCTTAATATAAAACACTTTCAGCATAAAGCCCCCCCCACCCCTCCCAATTATGTATTTCATGACTTTTTTTTCTTTCATGTAGGGAATCCTAATTTCAGAAATGGAACAAATTAAAATGATGTTTTTCAGGTAATATGCTAAATTGTTACAGGATTATAACAATAAATACAATAGTTCAGCTTTTATCTACACGTGGAATATATTTATCTTCATAGTGTAGTGAACTTTGGTATTGTTTGTGATATGTGGGCTTTAGGGATCACAAAGTTTCTTGTTAACACTTTGGAAACACTGCTTTGATAAAGAAATGGATTGGAGAAGGACTGAATCATCAGTACAAAGGTACACAACACAAGTGGCAGAAAGTATAACAGATGGAAACATCCACTTTTCCAGATTTTTCTCACATTCTTTAAAGCAAAAACTTTTTCATTGAAAGTACCCAAATATTTTCTAAATATTTTGTAACATTTAGCAGAGAAGCCTCATGAAACATGCCCCTCGTCCTTCTTGAAATGTTTAGAATTAAAATTCGTATTGTGTCCATCTTTTCTTGCTTCCATTGAAAATGGAGGTGAGAATTTGAAATCTGCTTACTGCTAGTTGGACCCTGCTCTAGGCAGGGACAGAGCTCTCAGCAAGGACAAATACTACAAAAATTAAACAACTCTTAAATTGTTCTTGTCCTGGAAGAAAACAGATACTAAAGGAAAAGATGTCTTTTCAGAGGACTCTTTAACACCAGGAAATAACGAAGCACAATCATGCTTTCGGTAGCTCTGAGTGAGCACCAGCACAGCGTGGCCTTGCTGCTAAACCAGAACGGGCAGCAGAAACCCCAACTACCCCTGAGTGTCCCCCAGTGCCAGGGGCTCTGGGACAGGCTGAACCAGAAATATCCACGAGTGTCCTCCACTTCCAGCATCTCTGGGACAGGCTAAACCAGAAACCCCAACTACCCCTGAGTGTCCTCCAGCTCCTCCACTTCCAGCATCTCTGGGACAGGCTAAACCAGCATCTCTGGGACAGGCTAAACCAGAAACCCCAACTACCCCTGAGTGTCCTCCAGTGCCAGGGGCTCTGGGACAGGCTGAACCAGAAATATCCACGAGTGTCCTCCACTTCCAGCATCTCTGGGACAGGCTAAACCAGAAACCCCAACTACCCCTGAGTGTCCTCCAGCTCCTCCACTTCCAGCATCTCTGGGACAGGCTAAACCAGAAACCCCAGATATCCCTGAGTGTCCTCCACTTCCAGTATCTCTGGGACAGGCTGAACCACAAACCCCAACTACCCCTGAGTGTCCTCCAGCTCCAGCATCTCTGGGACAGGCTAAACCAGAAACCCCAAATATCCCTGAGTGTCCTCCAGCTCCTCCACGTCCAGCATCTCTGGGACAGGCTAAACCAGAACGGGCAGCAGAAACCCCAACTACCCCTGTGTATCCTCCAGCTCCAGCAGCTCTAGGACAGGCTAAACTAGAACGGGCAGCAGAAATCCCAAATATCCCCGAGTGTCCTCCGGTGCCAGGAGCTCTGGGACAGGCTAAACCAGAAACCCCAAATATCCCTGTGTATTCTCCACTTCCAGCATCTCTGGGACAGGCTAAACCAGCATCTTTGGGACAGGCTAAACCAGAAACCCCAAATATCCCTGTGTATTCTCCACTTCCAGCATCTCTGGGACAGGCTAAACCAGAAACCCCAAATATCCACGAGTGTCCTCCAGCTCCAGCAGCTCTGGGAGAGGCACCCTTAGGGATCCATTCCCGCATCTCCCATTGACAAATCTCAGGAGCCTCGCTGCAGATCCATGTTTTTTGGGGACAAGCTCTGACCGCAAGGCAGCGTGAGAGGCTGTGAGGGTGCGCGCGGCCGCGGGAGTAACCAGTGCCCGGACGGGACCATTCGAGGATGAATGCTGCTGTGTACGGGCGTCTAACAAGCCCAGGGGAATTTTACGGCCCCGTTCCTCCCCGAGCACCGCCAGGCTGCGGAGGCCAAGGCGGAATCCGGCCGGACGCGCTGAGGCGGAGCGCGGGCGGGCGGGCGGGCAGGCGCGGCCGCCGTGCCGGGCGGGGCGCCCCGCGGGCGCAGCGCGCAGGCGCGGCTGGGCAGGCCCGGCCTCGCTGCGGCCGCTCCTCTCTGCCCTGCCACGTACGGGCGGCGGCGGCCGTGCCGGCTCGCGCGGCGCTGCTCGGGGCGGCTGCACCGGCGGGACGGCGGAGAAGCCACCGTAAGAGAGCTGGGGCTGCTGCACCGCGTGCGGGAGCGGCGGGAAGGAGGGACAGAGGGGCAGCTCGGGCCGGGGCCAGCCGGCCGCCCCCTCCCCGGCCCCGCCGTTCCCGGGGCGGCGGGCGGCGCGGCCCCTGGCGGAGCGGCCGGGAGACCCCTGGCGTGCCGCCGGCCGCGGCTGAGGGCGCGGGGCGGCCGCGGCTGAGGGCCCGGCGGGCGGGTCGCGGGCTCCGCACGGCCCCGCGGCCGAGGGCGCCCGGCCGCCCTCCTGCGGGGCTGCCGGCCCTCACTGCCGGGCCGGGACCGGCTGTGATCTCTGCTCCCCTTCGGGCCGGGCCTGCCCGTACGGCAGCGGCAGAAAACCGAAAAGAGCTCTTCTCCCTTCTGCTCCCCGCGCTTGTCCTGGGAGAAGTCGTGGCTCTGTCCCGTCCTGCTTGCTCGTGTTCCTGTCGGCGGCACCCTGATGCTTAGCCCTGTTTGACAGAAAAGATTGCGGCAGGAATGCCTGTCTTTCCCTCGCCTGGGAAAGGCTGTTTTTCTTGCTGCTGTGCAAAGAGGGTAGTGAGATACAGCATGGTCCTGAGATGCCGCTTTCAGAGGGGATCCTGAAGTGACTGGGCCGGGTTGGGCAATCCCTGTCCCCATGCAGCACTTAGATCAGTGCATGATGTGAATGGAAAGTGAGCCGGGAGGAAAGGGCTGTACCTGCAAAATGCCAGTGTACACCAGGAAGGTTAGAAAGATGTCAGTGTGATTCTTACGGGAAGCAGTCTGTAGTCTGAAAGACGGAGACATAAATGTTTTTTGGTTGGTTGGTTCCTCCCCGGCCCAGGAAAGTAGACACTGATTTTGTTAAAAAGCTCATTAGTGTGCATTCTGGATGTGTTCTCCATAGAACCATCTCAATGGAGTCATCCATTCAGCTGTGTCACAGTGAGGGAAGAAGCTTCAGTGCTGTGTAATTCAGCAATTTCAGTATTTCACACAGTTTTCTGTAACAGCTGCAAGCAGCTGCAATGTTTAGAATCTGTGTCTTTAAATCTGGACACCTTCAAGCAGAGTGGAGAACAGCTAGACCAAGAAAAAGTGCATTTATTCTGCTACCTTTTCGTAGTCAGTGATGGATAGCAGGTTTCTGTGGGTAATGCTGCTAAATAAGGCATTACAGTAGCTCCTTTCCTTGCACAAAGAAATGAACGATACATTCAATCTGTTGAAAGGCCACAGGAGTTCAGCTGTGTCCACCAAAATGTGTCTATGTTTAGGACATAGAGATGAGGTTCAATTCTTACTGTTAGCAGTTTCTGAGTAGCATATGTTGTAATGCTGAAGAAGCAAAACCACTGGCCAGACTAACGCTTAAACAATGTGAGGGGGTAGCTAAATGAACTCTTTGGTTCAACCACTCTTCCATGCCTTATCTGTATTTGTCCAGTGCAGTAAACGTACCTGGAGCTGTAGCAGCTCTGGGGTGAAAGGGGCACTATCCTCATGCCTTACTCCTTTCATAAAACATGAGTGAGGCAGCAGAAAAGTAGTCTCTTCCTGTTCCCCTGCTTAGCGTGTCACAGCAGTCTGTCACTGTCAGAAACAGGAACAATCCTTTTTAAAGAGGAGCACTGCATACTCAGGATGAGGGAAGCAGCTGCCAGCCTTTGAGAACCAGAGAGTACCTCTGTGTCTTCTCTGGGGTTTGCTTGTTCTCTGCCTTCGTCCTGTATGTTCCAGTTTGCTTCCAGTTGAGTTGAAAGAGGAGAGCTGGGAAGCCCAGCTTTATGTGAATAGAGGGGAACCTACTTTTTTTCTCTGGTTAGCAGTGAAACATCTAAAAATCAGATTATGGATTTTTGAAATTGGCTGTGCATGTGAAAGAGAGGAGTTGCCAGGAGGGTTCACCCATGGGGTCAGAGGGAGGAGCCACGTGTGTTCCCTATTGGACTGTTCTGTATGCCAAATCATCTCTTGATCTTAGTCCTGGAAAGGAATACATTCCTGTTAGGAATTCCTACATGCCATTAGAAAATTAAAAAAAATAATCTTCTATTACAAAATTGTAAGTCTTGTTCAAGATCTCTTTTAGATCAATGCAAATTCTACAATACTCAAAAGTGTAAATCTGATTGTTACATTATGGATAAAGCAAGGGCTTTTAAAATGGAGTATATTCACCAAGATGTTCTGAAGTGAAAGATGGATGTGAATTGTGTCATTCTAGGGAAGTGTGACTGTAAATATGTTTATTTTCTGATGCAGCTTACTGTTCTCTGGCATTGACAGTGCATGGCGGCTTACCCTCACTGTGTCCTGAAGTGAGGTGGGAAAACTGTCCAATAATCCAGCATCACTAAGACAGATAAGGTAATGATAAACGTATATTTTTTGGAAAGGAAATGAAAGGAAACCTGTGGGTCGATACTGTTTTATTTTTTAATGCTTAAATTAAAAAAATCTCAACTACCAACCAACTTGTGCAAAAATTGTATGCTTTTAAATCTAATTTAAAGTTAATTAGGCTGGGTTGATGTGCCTGCAGTCAAGACTCCTGTTGCAAAACCCGAAGATTGCATTAGTGAGCATTAACAATACTATAAACCTCACAGTTTCATCACAGTGCCTCAGCAGCAGCATAGCTGTGTTAATTGCTGGTCCCTTTTCCCTGCAATTAGGCTGTATCCATCTACCTCGTCTTACGTGTGATGAGGAGAGTGAGTTTTGTTCAATAATTGCTTGTATCTTTTTGGGCTAAACAAAGGGCTTTGCCTGAAATCTCTGATTTGCATTAAGTTAATTACCAACACCCCCAGAAATTTAATTGCAGTCTAAAGATAGCATTATACTCCATCTTTTTAATGCAAAATATTGTCACTGAAACAGTGGAGTTAAATATATAGAGGTGCATCAAGGAATGTATTAAAGGCTTTAGCTGATTGCCTTGTTTCTGGTAGCAGAGAATTTTCAGTGCAGTACTTTAAAATAGACTGACTATAGCAAAATTCATTATTCTCATAAGGCACTGTGTTATGACATCCTCAAAGGTAAAGGAAAAATATCTGCATATCTCTGAGAGTTCTTGTGAAAGAGAATAAACAACATGCCTGCCTGCATGGGGCTTCAGAAATCTTGATTTTGATATGGGCTGCCTACGTTTTAAGATCTCCTGTAATTGTATTTCAGATGTTAAGATAACTGCTTCTTTAGTTGCTCCTCATTCCAGATCTATTGCTTTGGCCCTGTCCAGAACGGTGAAAAGAGGAGGGGACATTTGACTAACTACCTGGCTCTCTTTTTGTGTTTTTTTCCCCCTCCATTCCTCTTTTGAGTAACTCTGCTGTAGTTTCAGATTTTTAAATGTAAAGCCTTTGTGCTTTTAAATTTGAGATTATTAATACAAAGTGGTAATTTTAAAATTTTCTTGCATAAAATGTTAAAGATATAACAGAGTATATGCTGTGTGCTGCTGGGACACAAGATGACTTTGTTGCACTTCCTACTCAGAGCAGTTGCTCATCTCTTAAAACATTGAGAGTAACAGACTGTCCTGACCATGTGTTGAGCCCAACGAATAGCTAACGTGTGGTCTCTTGAGCTGCTTTTAAAAGTCTAAAATCTTGGTTAAAATACCCCAACCAAAATTTCCAAAAATTAAAAAAAATGTGTATCTTCTTTTCTGAAGAGGAACACTCAGTGAGTTCGGATCATCCATGTGATAAAACCAATGTTTAGCCATGCACTTATTTGTTCAGGAAATGCTACATGATTCAGCTTGATCCCCTTAGTAAAGCCACTGTAGAACCTGCAATCTTTGAGATATTTGTTCTGGCAGTCTTTTCTTACATGAAAAAAAAGCCATTTGTTCTTTTTCATAATAAGGGGGGGCATGTAAAATAATCCAATTAGATGATAATGTAAAGCTTCAGAACTGTCATCAGATAGATGATGATAAAATAGATATTACAATAATTACCAGTTCAGTTTTCTGAAATGTTCTTAATGTTTTGCTGCTAACAGGTCTGCAGGTGATAAGGAATCCACCATGAATGGGCAGCTGGACTTAAGTGGGAAGCTGATCATCAAAGCTCAGCTTGGGGAAGATATTAGGAGAATCCCTATTCATAATGAAGATATCACTTATGATGAATTGGTGCTAATGATGCAAAGAGTTTTTAGAGGAAAACTTCTGAGCAATGATGAAGTCACAATAAAATATAAAGATGAAGGTAAGGTTTAATTACTGCTGTTGAGGTTTAGTTGACTACTGTTGCTCTGATATGGTTTATCTATGGATAGAAGCTTTGACATTCACCTTTTAGAATTGTCCAATGTCATGAGCAAATGCAAGTGATTTCTTGTGAAATCTATTTGGTCAGACAATAGAAGCTGTATTTCATTATCTCCTGTTATGCTCTCTTAACATCATTTCCTCCATTTTTTCCCTGAAATATTTCCTCAGTTTTTTCTCTCTGAAAGTGCAGCTTTTGCTGTTGCAAGAAACTGAAGGTTTTTCTTCTGTTCATTCATTTAATCATTTTTTTGAGTTTTCAGTGGTTTTGAAGGTGTAAAGAGAATAAACATTTATGACCTAACACAAGTTCTTATAAGACAGAAAACTTGATCTATGTGGTAGTAGTTCTTGATTGTTTTTCTCCATCAGTAAAGATTAGAAAAATAATTTTAACTTGAAATATGCATTAAAAGTTACCCTTTCTCTCTGGGACCATTTGACTCTGTTGCACATTGGTTGTTCCAAAGAAAATATTGATCATTAGTGTTAAAACAAACATAACCTTAAGGACTTCCACAGAATAAGGAGAGCCCTATTTGAGATGCATAGAGAAAGTTGTGATTGGAGGGATTTTTCTCTTTGAATGTCAATGAGGAATGGATAAGTTACTTAATTTGGGACAGAGGGATGGTGTTCATAAAATGAAACTTGGAATTAAGTGATAAAATCCAAAGCCTCTTAAAGACTGATGATTATGCTGTTGCACAGTAAAAAGTGCCATGTTACTGAAGCATTCAGGTTCATTTCTCCGAATAGCCCTAGGAAACATTAGTGCTGCCTAAAATGTCAACTTTTGTTCATATATCTAAGCAATAAAATTTCACTTTGAAGAACCCCGAGACATGTTTTTGAGGTTCATAAAGTTTTTGAGTTGCTGCTTATCAAAATTGTAAGTAGTGTAGGTCTTGATCTCTAGTGAGAGGGAGCTCAGTGGATTTGTGGTGGTTTTGGTTTTCCTTCTTACCACATTTTTTTTCCTTTCTGAAATGAGAAAGGTGAAAGGAGACTAGGTGCTTTTTCATTAGATGAAATTGAGTTACTTTGGCTTTTTTGCATTCTTACCTCTGCTTTAAGTATGGTCTTCTAGGGTTTTTGGTGTATATTACTCTGTTTTATTCAAACTAAGATAATGGTGTATGGTGGAGACAGTAATGACAGTTTCATTCTTTGGTTGTCTTTCACAGTCTAGAGACTTTCCTGCTTTCACTTCTAGTTTTCTTTGTCTCAGAACTGTATTTGGTTTGCATGGCCAGGTTTTGGTAGTGGAGGGGGGGCTACAGGGGAGCCCAAAGCCAGGCAGCTCCAGGACAGACCTGCCACTGGCCAAGTCACTCAGATGTAGTGGTAATGCCTCTGTGGTAACATATTTAAAAAGGAAAAAAAAAAGTTATGGCACAGATGCAGTTTTGGCCGGAGAAGAGAGGAGCAAGAATCTGTTAGAGGAATTGTTCTGCAGACGCCAAGGTCAGTGGAGAAGGCAGGCAGGAGGTGCTCCAGGCAGCAGAGCAGAGATTCCCATGGTGAGGCAAAATGTGTCCACACAGCTCATGGAGGTCCATGGAGGTGCAGCCTCTGGAGGAGCCTTACACCACAGCAGCTGGATGCCTGAGAAGAGGCTGTGACCCTGTGGGAGGCCTGTGCTGAAACAGGTTCCTGGCAGGACCCATGGAGAGAGGAGCTCATGCTCAAGCAGGTGTTCCTGGTGGGACTTGTGACCCTGTGGGGGGCCCATGCTGGAGCAGCACTCAATGGAAAAGTGACCCTCGTTAGAGCAGTTCTGGGAGGACTGTTGCTAATGGGATGCACTCACATTGGAGAAGTTTGTGGAGGATTCTCCCATGGGAGGGACCCCAGGCTGGAGCAGGGGAAGGACTCCTCTGTCTGAGCAGTGGTAGAAACCATAACCTTCATTCTCTGTGCCCCTGCACCACTGGGAGAGGAAGAGATAGAGCTGCAAAGGAAGAAGGGCTTGAAAGTTGAATTATCCTACTCCGATTTTGATTGGTAATAAATTCAGGTAACTTTCCCAAGTCGAGCTTGTTTTGCTCATGAAGGTAATTGATTTGTGATCTCTCCCTGTTCTTACCTCATATCTTATTCTTTCACTCTATGTTCTCTGCCCTGGCCACTTGTGGAGGGGAATGATGGAGTGGCTTTGGTGGGTCCCTGGCATCCAGCCAGGGTTAACCCACCACACAGGATGTACTGCTATTCACTGTGATTTTGGTGTATGTTATGGTAACCGAGCATCACTGCTGGGAACTGTAGGGTAGCTGATCATCACTACTGTTAACAAATAAATAAATAAATAAAACAAAAACAAATAAAAACAATAAGAAATACAAGGGTGGATAAGTCTAGTAGATAATGAAGCTTAGTAGATGAGGAAACAGCTGGAAGGGTGAAGGAATGAGTCAGATTTCTAATGTCATGAAGGTTGAAATACATCACGGTGATGCAGCATTAATGCTGAAATAACTCGCAGCCCAGTGGTTAGTTTAAGGGAGTCGCTAGTTTATAGAAAGAAAAAAGTTAGAATTGGCATAGCAGAGATTGTGGTACATGGGAAATTGTAGAGAGGGAAAGCAGTGTCCCTTGTAAAACTGAGAAAGATAAACTCCTGAAATAACAAGATTAGAAAGGAAAATAAAGGAAAGACTGTTTTATTTTTCAACCAACAATAATTGACATTGTGTAATTCTGTCTGTGTCATGGTAACAGGAATTAAGCTTCATTGGCATTCCTTAAGATGAAGAGGTTTTTTGCTATATCTAACATACTTAAATTGTCAGACACTTTTATGGCTTGACATATACATTATATGAATCCTAGTCTATACTCGGATAATAAATTGATGGCTGTCAATAGGAATCATAGAACTGACTTTATGCATCTAACAAGATTTTGTACGTGGTACTTCTCAGTCTTTTGTTTTCTGCTATCAATTTAAAATAAAAAATTTCTTCATTACTCTTAATGCCTTCAACCTAAAGGTTAAAGTAGGTGAGGGAGAATTAAGATGGAATGATCCTAGTTCTTTTAGGTGACATTAATCCATTTAAGCCACGTGTATTGGTGTGCATTTTCATTTCACGGTGCAGGATAGACTGTTTAGAACATGCATCTTTGTTCAGGTAGTGAATGTGAGCGTTGACTGGTATGACAGAAGAGCATCAAAGGATGGTTTGCCGATGTTGTGGACAGCTAAGAGAAGAAATTATAAGTGGATTTTGGTATCAGCATTTAGGAAAGGTACTGAAAAGCTGGAGAAACTGTTGAGTTGGAGGGAGCACACACCTCATCACACCCCTCTTTACTGCCAAAGCAAAAAAAGAGCTGTTTAACTTTGATAAAGTCTGATTGTTCAAGTCCTGTTATGGATCATCAGGGACACTGATCCTCCTCTTCCTGGCACTGGCGAGGTGGCACCAGTGAGGCTGCGTGGCTGTGCTCCCTTTTAATGTGTGCACCCCAGGACAAAAAGAACTTGGAAAAGCTGCAGAGGGGTGCAGCAGGGTGTGGTGAGGATAGGGAGGGGCTTTGTGCAGGTGGCCTTCAGGGAGCATTGGAGGGAGCAAGGCTTATTCAGTGTGCTGCAGAAGAGGGGGCTGGGGGCAGAGCCAGTGGAAAAGGAGTTGCAGTGACCATTGAATGTGAGCAATTTGCAGTAGCACCAGATGGCAGCAGCCAAAAAATGCAGTTTGAGAGGCTGAGCATGAGTTTTGGCCAGGAGGGCAGTGTGTCACTGGAACAGGCTGCCTGGTGGGGTTTGGAGCCCTTGTTTGTGTGGACTTTCCAGTCTCTACTCAGAGAATCCATGACTGATGCTGCTATCGACAGATGCCTTTTGAGATTGTGAAAGTGAAAACAGGAACATAAAAAATCTTGGGAGGCAACAGTATTTCTTTCAGGAAAGCTTGAAAACTATTTTATATGCTATCACTATATTAGTGTTTGTAGCTTAATTTTGTTAGAAAGCACCGTATTTGAAGACTGACAGGCACGGTGAGGTGTTATTACTAGTACTTACTTAGAGAACCTTCCTTTGCAGAGGAGTTACTTGTAGTCAGGGATGATAAAATTAGAATGTGTAGTTTTTCAGATTCTGTTTTTGACTTGATATCCTGTGTTTTATTATTCTTCATACTGAAACATTAATTTGAAATTTTTTACCATAAAAATACAGTTTGCCCTTGTCACCAGCGTGTAAGGAATTTATATACACTGAGAATTTTTAGGCAGTAACCTGTAACAGAAAACATGTTCCTGTGTCTGTCTGGAGAGACCCCTTGCTACAGTGTTTTGTGGAGGAACAGGGGCAGCCTGGAGTTGGCTTTGTTCCAGCTGCATAGCATTTATCTAAACACTGTTGCTTTTCAAGGTGAAACGTCACTATCTGGTGTTTCACCTCAGTTTTCAGTTATCAAACTGCTCGGGCAGGAAGCGTTCCTGCAATCCCTTGTGCCAGTACAGGTTTTCCTGATAATGTGCTCCCACTCTTTGCACTGCTTGCTTGGGTTCATTTAAGCTATGAATAACCTGTTGAACATGTTAAGCACCAGAAAATCTGTCCTGCAAAGACAATAGTCTTGTTTTAGTTGTGATTTTGTTGAGTAAGCAAAGATGTTAACGCAGCTTTCCTCGACTCAACTTGAAATTGTGAGAGACCAGACTTAATGGCAACTTGGTATCTCTTTTGAAAATTAATATGATTAAAGGTGATCAGTGCTTTGTGCATAGCCCTTTGTATCTTAAGAATAAATTATCCCATCCAGGTCTCATATAGTACCTGTGACAGATGGCAATGTGCGAGTTCATTAGGATCCTCTGACATGTGACATGGAAGAAATCCACGACTAAGAGTTGTGACTTTGTGTAAAATTCCTGTTTGAGAGAAGTTTTCTTCCAACTATTTTGGTGTCTTCGTGTCTTCATACTTATTTGTGTGTTAAAGTTGAGAGAGATCTTTACTATTCACTTCTACACATGAACTTTGTCAGCAAGGGAATGGTAATAGTCTTGCAACTCATGTTCTGAATGTAACCTGAGGAAGTGTTCTAGACATTTGAAAATTTATATTGGTTTTTAAAAATTGAATTGGGTTTGACTTGTGCTGTTTATCTGACTTTTGTCTGTTCATGAGCAGCATGGTTCTGGAGCCACTTTGGCATAGGCATTTCACTTTTAACTGGTGGCATCATTCTTCCTGGTGTTGGACTTCATGGATTCTTAGCTCTAATATTTCATCCTCTATGTAAACATAAAAGAATGATGAACTAGATGGAACACCAAAGCCTAATGTCAGAAGACTCCCTTTTGGAGCCATTCATGCTTCTGTCTGACCTTCTGTGCACAGTTTCTCTGCACACTGATTCTTGCAGTAAAATAATAAACATTTTTTCTTAGTGACTTCCCAATCAGATAGGAAGGTTATTTTGAGTAATGAAGGAACACTACTGATGTGAAGCTCAGTAGTCATAGGCTGTGATTTTAATGTAACTTTTTCTTGTTCTTTTCAGATGGAGATCTTATAACAATTTTTGATAGCTCAGATCTCTCCTTTGCAATTCAATGCAGTAGGATACTTAAGCTGACATTGTTTGGTAAGTATAGAAGACTGTATTTTTCTATTTATTTCTAATAATATTTATTAAAATTTAGGCAGTGGACTTCACTGAGAGGTACAAAATACTTCAGTTTGTCACCTCAGAAGGTGAAGAAAATGCAATCAGTAAGTTGGTACTGCTGAGTTAATACATAATATCTATTTTTCTTGATGTTTTTCATGGCGCTTTCAAACTTAGTGGAAGCGGAAATTACTGCTTTTTACACTTGCTTGAAGTGTAAAAAGCATTAAAATATTTGACATGTGTGCATATACATGTGATCAGTGGTTCTTTCTCCGTTAGTGCTCTTTTTTTCCATGTTCTCTTCCACTCTAGCATTTGTGGGGTTTTCTTCTCAGGTGCATGAGGATTTGAAGCTGACACTTACAGTGGTACACTGCTCCAAACTAGTGTTAGTTGCTTGGAGTTGAACAGATGTTAACGTTTATCCTTTAGCCTTTGTGTAAAAGTTCTTTATTTTCAGACTACCATAGGTAACTCAGCATGTAGTTCCAAGCCTTTAACTTGGACACTGACCTTATTGATAAATTGCAGCGGTGTTGTATGGACTGTGTTAGTTCTAAAGGGACAGCTTTCCAGAGCCTGCATCATCAGGGTATATTCAGGGAAATGAGTAAACAGTGCAGACACTTACTGTGGACTTTGCTTTGATACTGCAGCTTTTGCTGAACTGAGATTATATTAAAGGAACAGTAAGCTCTAGAATGAGTTCAGTCTGTGTGGACTAAACTTTGTCACTTTAAACTCGACAAAGGGTGATGATGCTACAAGCAAGTAAAAGTTGGAATTCTTTTGCTCATCTTTAAGTGGATGTTACTACAGTCTTAAGTTTATCTGTTTGGTGTTTTGCAGTGAATGGACAACCAAGACCCCTAGAATCCAACCAGGTGAAGTACCTGCGCCGAGAGCTGATAGAACTTCGCAATAAAGTCAATCGTTTGCTGGACTGTTTAGAGCCGCCAGCGGAACCAGGGCTTTCCACTAATCTGCCTGAGAGTGGTAGGCAGCTGGCAAAGAGTTGTTTGCTTTGATTTGCAGAGTGGTGTGCTGTTTAACAGAGTGAAACATGGATCATTCTTAATTGTTGCTTGGTGGCCCAGAACTTAATTTTTAATGATTTAGTTGTTTCAGAGACAGAATTTTTGTTTGATGTATCTGGAGTAAAACCCTGAACTAACTTAGGAATGAACTTCAGAATCCAAGGATTTGTTGCAATGTACAAAAACACTGTAACTAACACCTGTGAACTCCAGCAATGCCTTGAGAGAGCTTTTAGCCAAATTAATAGTTTGTTGCTGAAGAGTTCTTGCTCGCAGTTGAGTAGTCCCTCTGCTTACTTTGGGCTAGCTCTGGTGCTTATCTTGTGTTGCTAAGCGAGTTTGATTCACTAAAACAGTAAGAAGAGAATTCAGCAAAAATTATATCCACTTTTTTTGCCAGGTTAGGAAATTGAATCTACATTTTTTGCGTTCAGACCAGCATCAGAGCTGTCTCAGGGTAAGCAGCATGAGGGTGCAGGTAGGGGTGGGAAAGGATTTTTGGAGGAGGGCAAAATGGGAAAGAAAGTCTTCTTACCATTTCAAGGTATTGATCTAGCTTAGGGCAGTTGTACTGCAAATATTGTATCTCTGTGTACTTAACTACAGAGTTTAGGTAAGCTGGACACAGGAAATAATTAGACAAAGTCATTAAGTACAGTGCTCTGAGTAAAGAGGTGAACTGAGAACATCAGCCTGCCTTTTAAATGTTGCTTTTGTATTTGCACTTTGAAATTTTACTGCTTTTGTTGCTTAAAAAAATCTCAGCCCTGTTCTACAATATATGCAATTAGTAATTTCAGTTGAATACCATGGATTCTGGTTACAAACTATTTGGAAGGAAGTTAGAGTGATGATCTAAGAGTGTAAACAAAACTAGCCAGTCTGTATCTATCTGTAGTTCCTTGCTTTTAACAGAAAATGTGGCAGTATTAGGTAAGGCATTTCTGATCAATTTGATGTGTACAGTTGCAAAGATCTCAACTTCAACTGTCAGCTTAGGAAAAATTAGTGGAGAAAGGTAGAGTACAAACCAGAAACTGCAGATGATAAAACACCATAATAAATTGGAGCTATCCAGTATGTTTTCCTAATTTTGAATTCTTTGTGGGCAAATCATTTGTTTGAAGCGGGAGCTTTGTGCCTTTGACTTTCAGAACACATGATCTATTACTCTAATAGTCCACAGTGTTAGTGTGTCTTTAGGTAACCGTGAAAGAAACCTAAGCTTTGTGATCCATCCCAGTTTCAGCTACATCAGTGATTCTTCACTGTTACTCTACCATGCACATTTGAGCAGCTACATTTCTAAAGCCCCAGCTGTGGTGTTGCGGGTGCTGGAGTGCAGTGTGTGTGTGTGCTGCTGTTTCAGTTCTGGAGAGCTGGTAACTGGCGTTTTGCTTTGTAGATGCTGTAGATGGTAGGGACGAAAAGCCTGCTGCTGCTGACGCTAATGTTAAGCCATCCACTCAAGTTATAGCAGCGAGCATGTCTGCATTCGATCCGCTAAAGAACCAGGATGAAATCAGCAAGAATGTCATGTCAGCCTTTGGCTTGACAGATGATCAGGTGTCAGGTAAGGATGTGGCTGGTGAAAAGGAAAGCTAAGCCTTTTCATAATCAATTGCTCCAGTTTTGATTTGTGACAAAGCATTTGTATGCTGGATGTATTAAGCTGTGTTCTGTGTTCACTATGTCTTTTCAGAATTCTAAAACTTGCTATGTTAAGGTGTTGTATCTATGTGCTAACTTTTGTATACAAAATATTGAAATGCTACTGTTGATTTTAGCATTGTGTTTTAGCTTGGAGTACAAAATGGCTTCATTTTTAAAAATTTGAATTACTTAAAGCTATTGTGTGGACTAACTTAATTGGTATCTGCCAGTGATAGTAGAACTTGCTGCTCTGCTTTAAGGTTTGATCTTGCAGTTCGTGTTTTCGGCTTGTGCTTTTGCTGCTTGGGTCATTCAGAATGTGTTATACGATCCCACCTTTTCTCTGTTTCATTTTAGAAGTAAATAGAATCAACTTTTTCACTGTTAACAGAAAGGAATAACATACTTGTCTGTATTATATTTATTTTTGAAGAGCTGAAGGACTGCTGGCCCTAGTAATAGAATGCTAAGTGTATGAAAACTGATTATACTAAACTGCTGTCAACTTGAGACAGGATAAATGAAGCTAGAAAAGCAATGTAGAATGTGATAAGGAGTGTGATGCAGAGCTTAGGGAAGTGATTTTGCACAGAACCTGCGTGGGCCTGGCAAGGTTTAAATGTTCACTGAAACATGAGAATGAAACTGCTGTTGGCTAACAGGATTTGCTGTGTACTCTCGTCTCCAGAGCAAGTGAGTTTTATATGTTGTGTGAAGTAATGATACAGATGAGGAAACCAGTAGGAACTGGAGGTTGTTCCTCCAGCATGCCTGCCATGGCAAAAGTGTGGAGTAAAAGGAATAGGTCTGCACTGGTTGTGACTGTGCAGGATCTAAAGTTGTACCCACAGACAGTGGCTAAGTTCAATATGAAGTACAGGTCTGTGGACTAGGCTGACTGTGTGACCTCTTCCTCCATGGCACATTCTGGGTTCTTTCACAAACCAGATGGTACTTGAAAACTTGAAGTGAGCAATAGCAAGTGAAGCACAACTTGCAGAAAATTCGAGTTAATTTTTGAATGAGTGGTTTTGTCAGTGTCAGTTAATATTTTCATCGGTGATATTTCAGTATTTGTGTCTCCATAATTCTTCCGAGACAGTGCAATTACTTGATCATTCTTTGAATGTACAAAGAATTCCACAGAGGACCATTTAAGCAGGGTATAAGAAATCCCATTTCTAAAGCTGTAATCCTGCAGTTATGTATATAAATGTGAATCAAGTAGTAGACAGATCTTTCCCCTAATACAGTTAACATGAAAACACAATTAGGGACTTGTTTGGTGCATATTTATATTGTATAAATATAACTGTCTTAAAATTGGAGATGTATAACTGTCTTAAAATTGCAGTTCTAGTACTTGTGCTTAACTTAAAGCCTGTATTTGAAATTAGTGTCTCTTAGCATTCATACAGTTGGAAAGATCCAGGTTTAAGCTCCCTTGTTTCTAACAAAATACTTTGCATTAAATTGTAGTATATTATATTTGTTCACATGTGTGTTTCAGAACTTCTTACTAATGTAGAGAAAATTTGAATTCCCAGTTTTCATGCTGTCTTTGAGTGTCAGCTGGAATATTTTCAGAATTAGCAGAGCAGACAATTGCTTTTAGACTAAAGCCTGCCATGTCCTGTCTGGGAGTGTGGTTTTAACACCTCTTTGGAGGTTTTCTGTTCACATGCTGCTTGGCTATCAGTAAAACACTTTGTAGCCTGGTCCATGTGTTTTACAGTAAGACGCTTAACCATTTGGATAGTTCCATGCAACCTTTTACCTTTCCTCCAGATAAGAAAAAATAGGTAAGTGCATGTTGTGTCCAAACAGTGTGTGTGTGTGTGTGTGTGTGTGTGTGTGTGCAAGGTTAACACTTGAAGCTGTTGAAAATATGTGCTGTCATGAAGGGTTTTATCTCACAAATGAGTCAGGTTCCTCAGAACGATGAAATCTGAGTGGCCTAGAGAGAGGCAGAAAATTCTGCCCCCTCTGCCTGCCCCCCCTCCCCAGTATTTTCAAGTGCAAATATACATTTAATTTTAGCTTGGGTATGACACACATGTAAATTTGAAGTGGAAAAAATGTTCAAAACATTGCAAGGGAGGGATCTTGAATTAGAATTTTTTAATTCCAACTCGGTCTTCATTTCACATACTGTATTTTGTTCTTGCTCCTCTAGGACCACCCAGTGCCCCTGCAGAGGAGCGATCAGGAACGCCGGACAGCATCGCTTCCTCCTCTTCTGCAGCCCACCCCCCTGGGGTTCAGGCACAGCAGCCGCCCTACCCCAGCACACAGCCACAGACGGGGCAGGTGGAAGGTAAGCAGAGTGCTTTTCTGCTGTCCAGGACGTGAAGGATGGTGTCTGATCCTGCCTTCAATTAGCAGACCCAGAGTGGATTCCAGACTGCAAATCCATGTGTGCCCTAGGCAGAGCAGCTTTCGTGCTCGCTGCCCGTGCTGCTGCATACAGAAACAGCAGGTGGAGCAGTGGCTCTGTTTGAACGGGCGGGTGGTGTAACACGAGAGAATTTTCATGGTACTGTTTTCTGCTTGCATCTGTGCTCATGTCAAACACTGTATGTTGTGTCAAGCTTTCACTCAACTAACAGCTTGTGGACTTGTCTACTATGTATTAAAACTGTTTTTTAATCACAATTTCTATCTAACAGACTAGAGCTAGTATTTTACTGCTTCCTTTTTGTGTGGGCTAACCATCTTAAATGTAGTAGTTCCTTATGACTCCTGAGAGCTCAGCTGGCTCCCCTTTAAAGTTAAGGTCTTAACCAGAGTTAAGACCTTAACTTTATTCAGATCTGTTTGCACTATGCCCTTAAAATGTTATTTAACTTCTCAAAATTTGCCTATTCTGAGGTTTCCTACATTTGGGTATCATTTTTTCTGGCGCTATTTTCTAAGTGCGCTGAGCCTTAGACCTTCACACTTCTGGATTAAACTGTCTGTGAAATGTCCTGTTTTGTTACTCCTTCCTCCATATGAAGAATAATATAAAATTGTTTCTGTGCTGGTGTAGGCCACAAGTGAGAGCCCCCTGATGCTTGCTTTACTGATGTAATGCTCAGACAAGTGTGAGATGGTGATCACAGTATCCATAGTCACTTGGATTGTCTTGCCTGAAGAGAATAAGTAATATTTTAATTGAGCACAGTATTTGAACTGCTGGTACTTATGTACAATATTTAAGGAGGTATGAATACTGTTGGTTGAAGTGGAGCTTATGAAACACTTTTGCTGCTTTCAGCCTTTTGTTGCTTATTAGTCGAGTGTTATAACATAGCAAGAGACATCTTTGTAGCTTAAAGATAGAGCAGTTTGGTGTTTATGTATAAAAGTTACTTTTGTAAAAAGGGGATCCAGGTTCTTCTGTTGGCAGCCAGAAAACTTAATGTTCAGAAACCATATTCTCAGCTACTGAACTCGCCTTTTATGAGTGAGTTTTATGAGTAAGGTAAGAAGTTTTAAGTGTTGCTGTTAAACTGGAACTGAAGCAAAGAAGTGAAACACTTAAAAGCACTAGCAACACTAGCTTGGTGAAACACTTAAAAGCACTAGCAACACTAGCTTGGAATCTGGTATGGCTGCTAGCACCAGGGAAGGGGGAAAGTATTTGTTTCAGTAAAACTCACCTTGTTTGGGGAGGGATGTTATCTAGGCTCATGTATCAGAGTAGATGTAGTGATTCTTCTAAATTTGGATCAAGGAAAGTATAGTGCAACAGTACTAATTATAAAGGGTTTGATCCGTAGTTTTATGTAGCTTTTAATATTTCTACTGCAATCTTTTAAGTATTGATTATATTTTCTTCATTCTGTGGTTCAGTCTTTGGGAAGAGATCAGAAGTAACTTTTGTCCTTGTTCATTAGAAATTAGAAATACATTGCTTATGCTGTGCGTGGTGGTATGTATGTGGTAAGCAGCAGTCTCTCACCAAAGCTGGGTAATGTAAGTGTAATTATCAATTTTATTCCAAAGTGTTCAAAGACTTTTCTTCGAAATACGGAGTAGTTTTCTATATTTTGCTGAGGTTACCTCAGTGCAGTGGTAATTTGGGGGCTTGTGCTGTCCCCACAGAGCCATAACCCAGCCAGAACTTTGGATAGGTTTTGATTGTTAGGTTTTCAACAGGATGGAATCACATGAATGGCATTGCTGGTGAACAGAAGTTTCTGTTAGAAACTAGTTTTGGAACTAATTTGAAACTATTAGTTCACTTTATAAAAACCCCAAAATTCCCCAAGCTCTGCTTCCTCCACACCCTTTCCCAGTATTTTGAAGATATAAGTAAACTGGTGATGTCAATCATGTGTCAGTCATTCTGGTGAATCAGGGTTTGTTTATTAATGGCTTTCTCTGCCCGCGCATGCTGTGGTGATTATGATTGGTTATTAAGTTGTTATGTGTGAATATCAAGCCACCTCACTTCTGTGCACTGATACTACTGAAGAGCTGCCTCCCTTGAGGATTTTTCAGCATTCACTAATTTGAATTAAATCGATCCAGGAAAGATGTTCTAGTACAGTGCTGTGTCTTGTGGCCTCTGCTTTTCTATCACTAAATTCAGTCCTGAGCACACACAAGAAGCAATATACAGATGTGGATGCTTTTTTAGTCTTTGCTGAAATACATGTGAAATCTCAGTCCCAAAAACACTTCATGATTTTCTAGGGCAAAGAATGTTGTGAGAATATATGTAAATGGTCTATATTCTGAATCAGATTAAAAGTCTTTTTCAGTGCATGGGAACAATGGTAAATGCTGGCAGACCCCTCACTGCAATAAGCACTGCTAAGTACAAAACCAGACATCAATGCTGTAGCTCGTCTATTTTTCAGAATAAAAATCCAGGGAAAGAAAAGACCCTGTGTCTGAGGGCCCAGAGTATCCCTGCCTGTATTCATGGCTGTAAATTAAGATTGTTTTCTTAAATGGCACTGGAGCACCTCTCTGTTCCTCACTAATACCTCAGCCCTGGAGAAGACAGCAAGCCTTCTCAGAAAGCTTTGGTAAAACTCCATGCTGTTTCTTTGCTGTCCCTTTACCTGGGATTTCCAGCAGGTGCCAGTGTGGTCTCTCTGTTAGCCTGTAGCAAACTATCCCAAAATAGGCAGCCTGCTGGTTATTCTCCCAGAACTTCCCCATGTCAAATGAGCTTCAGAAAGAGAACTTTGTGAGTTTCTAATTCTTAATTATCAAGATATCAGGCTTAAATTCTCATCAAACCTTGTGTTTTGCACTCTCATCGTCCTACAATAATTGCACACCAAATAATATTTTAAGTGGCTGCATCAGTATAAAGTATTCTAAACACCTTACTGTGAATATAAAATATTGTTACTTTCAGCTGTAAATAATACAGGCAAAAGAAGAAATAAGGAATTACTTTAAAAAGGGGTCTGTCTGGGGGAAACTGGAGCAGAGTCGAGTTGCTTTTGACTTTGTGCAGCTCCAAACATAGAGTTTACAGTCTATTTATACAGTCTGCTGATCTTTGCAGAATGAATAATAGTACAGTAACACTTCATAATAGTAAAGTTTCCATGTCTGCTTCAGTTCAGCTAAGCTTTAGTTTTGGCAGATAATTGATTTTGTTCTTTGACTGTGACTTTCTAGATTGTAAAAACAGCAGAAGCATAAAGCCTCCATAGGACCCATAGGTTGTGTAAACAAATATTCTGCCTCTTCTGGCTAAGAAGTTGAAAACAGTGAATGTAGGAAAAATAAACACTGACTTGGACTACCAAGCTTAAGAATATATGGTTTTATTTTTGCTTTGGGTGTATACCACTGGGTCTCTTAAGAAAACTTGGCAATGCTAAGAGATGGATGTCTTATCTGGAAAATGTGGTCAGCATAAATAATGTACCACTTGCTTACAGTACTTGGTTGCAGAAATGGTCTTAAAAAGCTAATCTAAATGGACATTCAGAGGATATGTTTAACTTCTGAAGTACTTTAATTTACAGTGTAGGTTCTGGAGCAGTTATGAAGATGTTTAAAGACTCCTGGTCTGTTACCCACCACAGTGGCGCTAACTAAGGTGCATAGATTCTGGCAGCCTGTGAAAATATGCAATAGTAAGCCTCACATAACTCTTTAGATAAACTTAATTTAGTCAGAACAGCATGTTTCAGAAACTAAAATCTGTACTTTGATGTCACTGGCTTTGTTTCTGTGATCTTGAACTGTCAGGGTATCATTCACTGTAATGCACCAGGGTACTGGGCTTCAACGAAATGCGTTTTTAATCCCTAGGTCAGATGTATCAGCAGTACCAGCAGCCTGGTTACCCTGCTCAGCAGCCGCAGGCTCAGCCCCAGCAGCAGTACGGCGTGCAGTACCCAGGTAAGCAGCTCTGCAGCAGCAGCTCAGCTGCAGGCCCTTTCCTGCAGGGCCTGAGCCTGCCACGCTTCAGTTCCTGACCCTGTGGGGCAGGTCAGGGTGCTCAGCTGCCCAGATGCCTGCGTTCCTTATGGGAACTGGCACGAATCAGAAATTGTCAGGAAGAGAGTATTTATGTTGTTAATATGTAGTCAAAGTTCAGCCCGACTTCACTGTGACCAAAGGCAGACCTCATTACTAATCAGCAGAATGCCTTGTTAGAAAGGCAGGCAAAATGAATCACCTGAAGGGTGAGAGCCTTCAGGATTATATTCTGCAGTCATGGGATTCTAGCAAGTGACTAAACATCCCAATTTAGCCTCTTAAATATCAAGGGTGTCTAAAGATGGCCCCTGTTTCCTGCGTCTAGAATGATTTCCGTGTCCAAAATGTACTGGTGTAAACACTGTAGCTGTCATTCAGTAAATCTTTGGCTAACAGACATACTGTAAATCCCAGAGACACTTTCAAGTGATAGTTTTTCTTTTTTAGTTTCTGATTTTGCTGATACCGTAAGCAAAGGTACCAATAGAATTTCAGCAGAAGAATATTTTAGTGCACTAGAGGTTTATGTACAGTATGTGCAGTGAAATATGAAAAGCTGGCTTTAGGGTATACCCAAAATAAACGACCTCAGAACTTTCAGTTCCTTTGGGAGCAGCTGGCATCTAGGAATGCATAATGTATGATAGGAATGATAATCCAGATGAGGTTTAGGGATGAACCTGTAAGAGTACATTCTGTAACAAATTGCATTTTGTTTAATAATTTTAGAAAATGATACAAAGCATTTATCATTCCTTGTTTTAAAAAATCCTCCCAAAACTAAAGAAAAGACTCTCATTAAGTGACTCAGAGCCAGTGTGACCTTTTCTTGGTGCACAGTGGGAGTGCATCACTTTTTATATAGATGAGAAGATTTGCAGAGCTCACGAAGAAATTCCATGCTTAGCATGGATAAGAACCCTAGAATACTTGGACTAAAGGTTTGTGCCTCAGACCCTGTTGCTGTGCACTGTGTGAGCTCGTTGGTTTGAGTGTCTAAATGGTATTCTGTTCTCTGCAGATTTCTTTCCCCCACATTTGTAATTAGAATACAGAGATAGATGTACTCGGATATAATTTCAGAAGTAGCAAGGCTGTTGGAAGTAGAAGGGTCTGTTTGACACTCTAGGCTTAAAAATTGAGTGAGGAAACAAAGGAATTCCAATCTGCTTTCTAGACATATCCTATCATCATCTAATCCATTATATTACTGATATTCCTCTGAAAGCTGTAGTGCAATGTGAGTTTTGCTTTCCAACATCATTGTCAAGTATGAATGAAATGCCACCAGAAACTTAATGGGGCACCTCTGTTTGTCATAACTTAGTTCAGAATTAATGTTAAGAAACAGAGTTTGCTTTGAAGACCTATTGACAGCAGCCTTTGGAGATGCTGAGTCACAGGATCTTTTTGTTTGTGTTGCTTTAGTTCTCATGAGTATTGTCTCCTTTCAAACTCATGTCTCCCCAAGAGCAGGATACCTTCCCATTCTTGTAGATCTACTAGGCAACAGTGGCTATTTATACATGGGTGTAAAAATGGACCCTTCAGAGGTTTGTCTCATGAGTAAATTTTGATCCCAGTTTCAAGGTGAGTTTACTGCAGTGCATTCTTACCCTTACTCTTTCCATTTAGGGCTGTGCACTTTTAATAATTTGTGTGTCTGGTGTTTAATGCTGACAGGATTCCAGTCACTGGAGAGGTTTCATTGCAAGTAGCTGCAGGTGTGTTTCATGATGGATAAAAGTAGCTATTTCTTCGTGAAAGGACTTTGTTCCATTTTAAAATTTCTGAGAAGAGAAATTCCCTTTGGAAGCTAGTGTTATACAGAAAAATCAAATTTGGGACGTGTAAATGGAAGTTTTGTGCTAAAGCGTTCTGTTCTACATAACCTTTTAATATTCAAAGCTAAAGAGCTGAAAACACCTATGATTTCACCAGTGATTTTTTTTAAATATAAAACCCTGAGAGTATTGTCAAGACGGTTTAATTTGGAGGTTTTATTTGGGAAAAGGATTGAATTTTGCCTCATTTGCCAGTGAAGACTTTATTTTTTTGTATGATATTAAGGAAAAGTCTACTTGGTTGTTTTTTTTTTTTCTTTATTTCTTGTCAGTCACAGGAAGAGTGTTTCATAGTAACTGTTGTCAGTGTGCTGTGCTGCCGCGGTGTGCCCCAAAACCCCGGCCGTGCGCTTGTGTGAAAGGCAGGCGAACTCGCGGTTCACGCTTGGTTTGCCTGCTGTGCGCTTCCCGCATCGTTTTGCGTTTGTCGCTGCGAGCATTGGGAACGAGAGGTTTGCGCGGTCCCCCGGCGTCTCACCGCCTCGCTCTCTGCCTTTCCAGCAGGCTACAGCCAGCAGCAGCCCCCGGCGCAGCAGGGCCAGCAGTTCCCGGCCTACGGCGCGGCGGCCGCCGCGGGCCCGGCCGCCTTCCCGGGGCCGGCGCAGCAGCCGCAGTACGCGGCGGGCGGCTTCGCCCCGCAGCCCTACACCACGCAGGCCAGCCAGCCCGCCGCCTACAGCGGCTCCTTCCAGCCGCGGCCCGGCTTCACCCCGCCGCCCGGCAGCACCCTGACCCCGCCGCCCAGCGGGCCCAACCCCTACGCCCGCAGCCGGCCGCCCTTCGGGCCGCAGGGCTACGCCCAGCCCGGGCCCGGCTACCGCTAGACACCTGCCACCCGTGCGACGGACTCCAGAGCCTGGGGATTCAGTTCTGCTGGGGGGAGGGAACTGACCAAACCTGTCCTGCTTTAAATTGTATTCGCTTCCTAGTTTAATTGGGGGCTGGGCGGTTTTTGGAAAACACTACTTTAACGTCTGTAAAGTGATTGACATTCTAGCTTGCCTTGTCTGAAGGATATGAAGATACTAGTTGGAAGTTTAGCCCACTTATCAGGCTTGTTTTTACTAATACCATGATGTACTAAATTAGATTCATTCTGGAGGTCAAACTAGATATGATGTATTATAAATTGTAATGTTCACATGAAAAACTAATAAAAGCCCTGAATCTATTGAATGCCTGATCTTGATTTTAGAACAGGACAACTGTGCTAGAACAGGACAACTGTGCTAAGACTGGTGTGCGTGCTGGGTGCAGAGGTGCTGGAGTTTGGAGGAGGAGCAGCAGATTTCTGGGTGTGTAAATGGAAAGGTGCTGGCACTGCAGATGGCTCTCACAGCAAGGGGTGGTTTTGTGCTGTCTGCTGTCATTGTCAAGTGGCTCTTTAACCAAATCGTTAGGAACCAATCCTAAAGCTCAAAGCCTCTTACCAATTTTGCTTTAACAAGGTGGGGGAGAGAATTCATTTATTATTTAAAAATTTAAACAAATTTAAATTAAACTTTAAAAAATAACTCTTAAAAAACCCCAGCTTTCCGTAGGTTTTTTGCCACCCAGAGGAACTTGGGAGTGCAATCCTCGTGACTTAATTTTGAGCCAAGAAAAAGCAGATCAAGGGCTGTAATGAAGTCAGTAGACCACAGTACAGCAGAGGGCAAAACATTCTCCCAGTTAATATTTTCCATTTTGCAGATTCTAGGAATATGTAAAGCTAAGCAGGGAATAAAAAAAAAATAAGCTGGAGCAAACTGCTTGAGCTCTCCTAAAGACAAATTAGAAAGCTGAGTGAAAATATTCCTACCTTCAGCATCCTTAAACAGTGCTGTGCCCACAGCTACTCAGTAAGCTGTGGCTGTACCATTTCTGCTCTCACACCTAACACACCCCATGTTCATCACGCTATTTAACAGGGGCTTGGTTCCAGCAAGCAGTTTGTTCTGAATAATAGCATTTACCACAGAAACTAAGTCTTGTTTTAATGTAAAACACTTGAAAAAACCACTTGATTAAAAAATATTTTATTAGGAGTACAGTGTACCTGCAATGTACTTTATAAGGTATTTTCTATAAATGACTACTGCATAGATCTGGTAGTTCCTGTTCATATTTCTTCAATACATTAGTAAGGTAATGAATAACACCTTTAAAAAAACCTACATCTCTTTATTTAGTTCATAAATGTTCAAGCAGTACAACAAATAGCTTTGGGAGAGGTTTTAATAAAAATAACTGTAAAGCAGTTTTAAAGTTCAGTCATCAATATTTCCCCTTTGTCCCCAATGAAAACTATTTTAAACCAGAATATTTCTTTTTAAATAAAATAAACCTGATCATGCTGTTATAACTAGTTTATTCTTTTTCCTCTTTAATTTGTCTTTCCGAGTCCTCTTTCACGGTACATACGTTTGGCTTTTGAACCAGTAAGTGTCAGGCTCTGAAAACTGCATTTTCCTGAAAAACCCCAGCTGTGGAGGCCAGCTTTGTTTTTTCATTCCATGTACATATGTACCTGTCCACTTCAATTAGAGAACACCGACCCTCCCTGCTGGCCGCTGCCAGGCTCACGGGCAGCAGCTCTGACTCCATAATGACAGGCTGAGCATGGCTTTGGCTGGGGCTGAAACATTTGAAAACAAACATGGAAGAAAACCCCACTGAACTTGATCATTTAAAGCTGCACATACAGCAGCCTACCTCGGCATTTTGGCAGGAGCATAAACTGTACGTGTAAGGAGAAAGTGCTTCAAGTTTACTGGCTGCAGGATATTAAAAATTATAGGATCTTTTCTATAATTTACGACTGGGAGATGTTACAGATGGATTAGGATGGGTAGCTTATGGCACTTACGGCACGTTACAGGACCAGTGAATATTTAAAACTAACGCACATTGCATTCCGTGACCAACACTGGCATATCCGTGCCTTAAACATTTATTACAACATTGTGATAAATAATATACACACCGTATCTTTTAAAATACCATATAAACCATACCTCAAGAATAGGGAGCCAGCTTCCCTATACATTACCCTACAACACGTCCCTAGCCTGTGTTTTTTTAATTCTAAACACAGATTTGTAACACTGGATAACTACAGTAAGCAGCCTACACTATTACACAATGAAGGCAGAATTGGCGTTCGACTGGCACAACCCCGCGGTGCCGGGCACCGCGAGCCTTGCCTGCTGCAGCCTGCGCCGGGCAGTCGGGCCTGTGCACACGTGTGTGCCACCTACCACTTGCCAGGTATCGACGTGCCACACTCGTACCAGCGCACGTAGTTAATCTGAGTCTCCCCGCCTATCTTCCCAAACTTGACCGGTTCCTGACGAACTGCCCTGAAAAATCCTGGAAAAGAGAACAGAGTTTTGCTCGCATGAAGCTCCCAGGACAGTACCGTGGTTTGGTTCCCTGAGAAGTCTACTAACAATTCAGCGAGCGGCTGAAATAGTCACCGAGCCATTAACCCACGTGCCACAAGCAGAGCTGCTTGCTGCCCCTACATCCGCTGGCACTCTGCAGTGTGCCAACCCAACTCGGAGCTAAAACGCCTGGGATGCAGTGCGGAGGTGAAGCTGCCTCCCCTGGAGATCCCAGCACCCTGCCGTGGGTGGGGCTGGCTGGGTACAGCCTGTGCCCTCTGTGACAGTGACAAACAGTGCCCACTGTGCAGCCTTGACACTGCAGTGAACCTCCTAAAACCCGGCCACTGGGGAAAGGTCACAGCATCTCCCCATCCCAGTCATCCTCCTGCTTTCACTCTGCTGCCTTTGAGACACACTTGCTTCCCATTTAAACAAGTAACATGAGGTTACAAATTAAAGTGAGGAATTGGGCTCCATCCAACCTGACCATAAGGAATGCATATGTGGCTGGATCAGACACATGGACACACACACACACACACACACACACACAAAAATACTGTTCTGCAGCTGAGAGACAGCATCAGCCATGATTCTCTCACAGCACTTCAGGTCAAATATGTGTAGTTAATTCAGAAGTCAGCCTGCTGCAGCTAGAACAATTGGTCTGTTGGTCTGTTCTTTCCTCTGTTCAGTTCATTTGCTAGAAATACAAGCTACTGAAAAGGTGAGGTATTTGCTTTTTTTGTTGTTTATTTTAGCCTAAAAATGATTGTAGCTCATGAATTCACTCAAATCCAGCTGCCAAAATCAAACTGGTTGTAAGTATCTTTTAAACTGTGGTAGCAAGGTTGTTAGGTAAAAGTTTTTTAAAATGTTCAAATATTTTTAAAAGTGTAAATCTGGTACAACTGAAAAGTTTGCTGTCCTGGCAATGCAAATTGGATTCTGACCACCTCTTACACAAAATATCTTTTCAAATGGGCAGCATTGACTGGGAAGGGAAAAGCAAAAACCTCTTTAGAAGAAATGCACAAAACACATAAACAAACACCCTTCAGATCTTCAATTACTTTGTTTTTTGGAAAAACTTGTGAAAGACTTAGGAACTTCACATTCATCTCCCACAGCTACCTCAATGCGTATCTGCACTCATGTGGGGTGTTTTGTAAGTGAAGCACAGGATGGTTTGGTCAGCACGCTGATATTGTACTGAAAACTCAGTAAAATGTTCCATGACACGCTCGGCACGCGTGCACGTACCAGTACAGCCTGAGTTCTTACCCCACAAGGAACAAAACACCTCAGCCTGGCACTGCTGCCAGCAGCAAGGCAGGAGTTCAGCTGACACGAGTACAAATTTCTTATACCTCAGCCTCAGCAATGGGTGAAAAAGAGCCAGGCAGGTCATGGCTGTGTTTAGCACATCCAGCCTCATGTCCACTTAGACCTGTCTGGAATTTCGGGCACACTTTTGCAATCAGTACACACAGAATTCCTGCAGCATGAATTATATTTTCCAGCCATAAATTTTCAATTTCTCATTTGTACCAAACAAGGTATTTAATGCCCAACTGATTATGCACTGTGCTTTAAATCAACCTTGCTAGTTTGAACACACCACTTAATGCCTCTCTGCAAACTCAAACTTGTGGCTGGGTTTAAGTATTTAATACCAACTGTGAATAATTTGTTGGCTGTTTTAAACAGGAGAGGGGCTGTTTGCTACCTAACAGAACCCAAGTCATAGCTGTTATAATAAGTCATCATCCACTGTCAGAGAACTTCTTGACCCTCTTCTGCCTCCTGGCAGCACCTTTCATTGCCCACCCCAGCAGTGGGGAAACAGAAGGAATATAGAAACAGGAATAGCAGGAAATAGAAACAAACAAAGGAATTGCCAAGGTTTGCTACAGAGACAGGTGCTGGGAATTACCATCTTTGACTGGTAGATCTTCTTGCTGTCCCGTCCTTCCATCTAAGAATGAGTCTACAAATTGGCAGTGATCTTCTCCATGGCCCCTCTGGTCTCCTATGTTATAAAATTTTCCTGAAAGCAAAGAAGCAGCAGAGTTAGTGAAGAGTATTTCCAAAAACCACCAGAGGCAATGGGCTGTGCTCTTTCCTCTGTGGGGAAGCCAAGGTGAATGCTTTGATTCTTTTCCTCTCAGGACCTGTAGCTGTAATTTGAACATGACGTGCAGGCTCCAAGTGCTCATGGCTAAGGCAAAAGTGCCCGACTCTTGGCCAAAATCTATGCCTGGACATAATTCTTCCCTCTCCTTACATTTCATACAGTAAGGGAAATTCTGTTACTATCAAGAACATAATCAAAAAGCAAGTTTTGGTAGTGGTTTGAATGGAAGGCAGGTCTGGTTCCCTGTCAGGAAGCCCCCAGTACCTCCAGAGATGTTTTTATAGACCACCTCCTAACACAGCCAAGGCCTGTTGTCTAAATCATCACATTTTTACAACATGTATGTGCAAGTGATGCCCCTTAACATGTAGATGACCTGGGATACTAAGTACTTATCCAGAGCATGGAGCGTGCCATGTATTTGCTTGCAGGATTGCTTAACAGGACACTTGACTGCAGCCGAGCAGAAATCGAGGTCCCAGGTGTCCCATGTAGCATGTGCTGACCTTACAGGCTGTGCTTATCTGCTAACAGGCACGGGGAAGGAGCTTTGACAGCTGCTTGCACTTGCTGATCCGATTTGCAAGACATTAGCAAAATTCAGTTCGGAAGATGGACAAGAGCACGCTACCTTCTCTTCCCAAACCTGGGACGGAAACCTTTGATAAACTTAACCATTCTTTCTAATCGTCTTTCAGAGCACTTAGTTCTAGTATGGTCAACCTTTGGTTGAGATGTTGAAAGGAAAGCTGAGAGAATTTAGAAAAAGGCTCGGGATGCAGGTATAAGCTAGGCAGAAAGTCCAATTACTCATCAGATACTGGGTGTCCTGGAGCCTTGAATCCATGCCGGTCTGGCCATTTGGGAGGTGGTGGGGTGGATTATAATACTGCTCCCAAAGAACAATTAATAAAAAAGCAGCCTATCAATAAACTCCAACGTTTTTGTGATATGAACAATACTTTTCCAAAACTTTTCACCTCCAGTTGATGGCCTCTGTGCATGTGGTTCTTCTGTAGCTTTACAAAATTATTTATTGCTATCTAGCTTTGGCTGCAAACATGTTTTTTTCCGTAGAACTGGTCAGAGGGAGTTCCTCTCAGCAAATTTTTGCTCTGAAATTAAGAACATTCAGGCTGCCCAAAAAAGCCTTTTTTTTTTTTTTTTTTTTTTCCACAGCTGTTGAAGGTCACACACAGAATTTATTTTTTTCCTTCCCTCAATAAATACTTATTTTTAGGTGGCCTGCTTTTCTGGAATGCCTACAGTGACTGCTCTGGAGGACTGTTAAATGAGGTCAGCAGTGGATGCTGGTTTATGGAACAGTCCTGGCATGTGAAACGGAGATCAGTTTTTCTCCATAAGAGAGAGAATAAGCCAGATATTTTAATGGCTAGCACCAGAACAGTAACTTGCAGATACACACATATTCTTCTGGCCCACAGCTTAACCTATGCATAACTCAAACAATCGGTCTTCATGGATTAGCAGCATTCTCAGTGACTATTACATTCTTGCTGCCCAATTATTTCTGTAATAAAAGAACACACTTAAAACCTTTCAGCTAAGAAATAACTGGTTTTCTGTTTTGGGGACAGCAATTCTAACACAAAGTCAATTTTTTCCCCAGTGTTCCCTTGTGGGTGGCCTTACGATCTTAGATACAAACCTTGTTTTATACATTATAAATTCCACAGCACTA
This sequence comes from Lonchura striata, assembly GCF_050655825.1. Lineage (NCBI taxonomy): Eukaryota > Metazoa > Chordata > Aves > Passeriformes > Estrildidae > Lonchura > Lonchura striata. The sequence continues at coordinate 1,612,615 of NC_140703.1, forward strand.
GAAGAATAAATTCATGCTAAAAACCAGCATGCAAAGATGCAGTTTCTGCCTGCCTTATGCAATGGCATTTGGACGGTGCAGCCGAGTTTTGAGGCAATTGCAGCGCTTCGGGAGCAAAGCTCTGAGGGATTTTCCAGCGTCAGCGGAGCTCCGAGCTCGGTGCGGCCCCGCACTGCCGGCACACGCGGTCCCACACACGGTGCCACACACGCATGGTCCCACACACGGTGCCACACACACGCATGGTCCTGCACACGGTGCCACACGCACACATGGTCCTGCACATGGTGCCACACGCACACACATGGTCCCACATGTGGTCCCACATGTGGTGCCACATACACACACGGTCCTGCACACGGTGCCACACACACACACATGGTCCCACATGCGGTTCCACATACACACACGGTCCCACACACACACTGTCCCACACACACACGGTCCCACACGTGGTGCCACATGCGGTCCCACACACACACACACATGGTCCCACATGCAGTTCCACATACACACACGGTCCCACACACACACAGTCCCACATGCGGTCCCACACACAGTCCCACACGTGGTCCTACACACACACGCAGTCCCATGTGGTCCCACACATGGTCCCACACGTGGTCCCATGCAGTCCCACACGGTCCCACACACGCGGTCCCACATGGTCCCACATGCAGTCCCACACGCAGTCCCACACACACGGTCCCACACACGCGGTCCCACACGGTCCCACACGTGGTCCCACACACACACGGTCCCACGCGGTCCCACACGCGTGTGCTGGCCGTGCTGGCAGGGACAGCGCCGTCCCGGGGCACACGGAGCAGAGCTGGGCTTGGAGGGGAAGCTCCCGGCACGGGCCTCACCAAACACTCGCTGCTCTCAGTGTTGTGACTCCTGGCCAGCGCTGGTTCTGAGTGCAAGAACCAGGCTTAGCAAATATATGAACAGTGTGTGTCCCCCTCATCTTTCCAGCCAGGTTAGACCACCACCCTTCCAGCGGGAACAAAACAATCTAATGAAAATAGGAAAATGGGCTCCTGATCTTGAACTTTGCCGATCGGAGTTGCTTTCATTGCAGTGTTAATTCACTTGATTTAGGGCTAAAGTCTAGTCCCGCTAGATTGGCACTGCTATTTCCTCTGCTGGCTGGTTTTGGGACACATCATGCCTCACTGCCAGTGCTGTCATCTGATCAGAGCTGGTAAGTACAGCAACAGTTGCGTGAATGATACATCTGTTCAAAACATTCTCTTTTATTCACATAATCACTAAGATATTATTTACATATGGAGTATTGCACTTACTATTAATGACAAGGCTTTCTTTCCTTTTCTGCTCATCAGAGAATAGTGCTGAACGCAAGGCAGGGAAGCTTAAACTTATGGCAGGGTGGGCTGCCCTGCACATCCCTGCTCTTTTCCTTCCGTGCTCTCTCCACAGAGCCCAGAGCCCTGCTCCTGTAAGGGGCTGAGCTCAGAGATGGGGCAGCTTTAGGTTATGAAAGTGGATTCTTCCAGCCACAGTCTCTCCTAACTAATTCAATGTGATGTGCTGGACACACTCGCCTGGCTTGCTCTCAAAAGGCATTTCCCACACGTCTTTGTGCTCAGATGCCATGCTAATGCCATTGTCACAGAGCTGTCTGTGACAAGAGACTTCACACAGAAGGGAGCCAGGAGCCTGGGATGCATTATACGAAGTTAACATATTTCTTAATGTAGCTGATACAGCTTGCACATGCTGCATGAGGCACAAAGATCTCCTATCAACTGACTGAAAAACACTTCTCACAGGCTGTTTCCCCAGCATGTGTCACCTGATTCAGGTCTTAATCACACTCAGCTGGTCTTAAAACACCAAACAAAATTTCAGAATGCAAGGCCAGGAAGTTTCCCTTAGTAATAAAATATGATAACAAAAAGGTGAGGGAAAAAGGTCATAAACAAAAATGGGGAATGTGAAAACAAAACAAAAATGAGCAGGCAAGTAAAACCTGTTGACTAGAGTTAGTCATATATTTATAAGCCTCCCAGTAATGAAGTCACCAGATGTTTACTGAAAGGACTGGGAATGACAAGTGTAATCCTGGTATAAAATGAGTTCTACATCCTCCAATTAATAATTATTCCAGGCTACTCTTTAAACACCAATTTGGCTGTTTTACAATATATGGTATTCACTCTGATCTTTATCAGTTTTCTGTATGATCCCCAGTATATGAATAGGTACTTAAAATCAGATGATCACTGCAGAGAGGTTCCTTTGGAGTCTGAAAACTCTGTATCAAACATATCAGTGGTTACTGAGCACAAGCAGATTACTGTTTATGATTAGTCCGTGGACTAAATTAAACAAATCTGATCACACTTCACCAGAGCTCATCTTGTTAAACATCCTATTTTGGAAACCATAATATATTTCACGGATATATAATATGGACAGCACTGATTTGAATGTTTCTTACCTGTAAGTGAATCACTGAGGTATATCTTGTATCTCAAAGAATTGCACAGCTGCACACCCACAAACTTCTTGTACCAAGTCCTCTTTACGTATTGTTTGCCTTTGCATTCTGAGTATGAGTCTGAATTGAATGGGATTTCAGTCCAGATAGCATCTTTCCCCACTGCAGGAGAGGAAAAAGGAGGCTGAAGTATAATGCTGCATACAAAATTACACACGACAAATGCATTTGAATTGCTAGAACTGGAAACCTTGATGAAGCAGAATGTACCATGACACCTGCATTTTGAACATGAGAAATATTTCAGGGAAGCACCAAAGTATGCAGATAGAATTGGTGCTGTGACCTCCTCCTGCTGTCCTCTGGTGCAGGTTTGGAATAGGTTCATTCTAGGACCTTGTTAGGGGACAATGTTTGTATTGGAAATACTCTCATTTATGAAGTGTGTGATACAGTCACCATTCTTCAGTGCGTTCAAGCCAAGACAATCAACTTGCAGCAAACTGTGATCTGACAAAAATACATATAAAAATGAAGTGTCATTAATTATGTGGAGAAAAATGGTCCCAACAGTGTTTGTCAAAGTGAAAGTGATGACTATTACAAAAAACAGCCCAATTTGCTTGAATGATCTCAGCTCTTCTTCAAAAGCTCAGTCCACCTTCCATCAAGGACAGGAAGAGTCTTGTAAGTGGCCTAAAGCAGAGCTAGATCAAGCCTTCTGAGGCAGAAAATTTTCCTAAAACACAAAGACAGATAAATAGAATCCTCCCAGTTGTGCCTCTGTTAACTCACTTAAAAACTTTGGAGTAGCTTATTAATTTTGCAGAGCTTTCTTTACTTTAATGACAAGGTTGAGCAAATATGAGGCTGTCCTTTGCTCATTTGTGTACATTGGTTTGAAGCCATCCCAGCTGCCATGGGAGTTCCACATCACGTTGATTGCCTTATGCCCAGGTAAACAAACAGCCTTGAATTCCTTAGCAGGGGCAGGGTGGAAGGAGTGAAGTTGTGTGTGAAGCTGTGTGATTCTGTAACTCATCCAGCTGTGCAGCAGAGCCGCCCTCCTCGTAAAATTCTGCTATCTCATTTCTGAAAAAAACCTGCTGATCTGATTTATACATAAAACACTTACTTGAAATTGGCTCACTCACTCTTGGGTCCGCTGGGGGAAGAAAACAAACATTCAATCAGACACTGTAAAATGAACATTTCCAATAATTCTATGGAAAAGCATTGGTAAGTGATTTTTTTACAGCTGACGTAAGCTGTAATTTGTGAAACAGAAAGAGTTTTGGAAGCAAAGTTAACTTTTGTATTAAATTAAATTAGAAGAAATATATTTCTTGTGTGAAACTCCAGTATCAATGATCTTTTAATAATTTTACTTATGGGATAAAACCAGCCAAGCAGAGTTCTAGTAAAAACAAGAGTTTAAACCTGTAACCAACAACACCCAATTGTGCTGTGTGCTATTAAAATTTCAATTTCAAAACCTAAATAATAAAAAGGGCACATCTGTAATACTGGCCACAAAAAAACTTGGCTTTGAAAGACCAAATGTGAGAAATGGATGCGTGCAATTAAGAAAAAACAAAACTGAATGTTTAATTTGTCCAAACTAAATAGGAGACAGAACATAAGCCTTGTCATTCATGAAAACTGCACTTGGCACAAACAATTTTTTTTCACTTACAACAATCTAGAATTACAAAGAGTGTATTCAGAGTTTTTAAATATGTGTGGCATAGTCTGCACTCCTCCCTGAGTAATCCTTTGCTCAGCCAAAACTCTCATCCATCAGTGACAGCACTAGTTGAGGACTATTAAATTATTACACCTGGCTCAAAACACAGATTGAGAAAGTCCTTTTGAAAAGGCTAAGTCCATTTTGTGTTTTGTGTGGTCTTTCAGTACTACCAAGCAATAAACACTTCTGCACAAAAGATGGTATCTTGCTTGCCTAAAGTCAACAAGTCAGCAAGAATAGGGAAAGCAAAAGTTCTCTGGTTCTCACCTCTGAGTCAGAGAGAACTTGACTTGGGAACCAACCAGTGGCAAAACCAGGTTTGTATGCACCTCTTTAACAGTTTCACTGGAGAGTAAACAGGGTGGAAGGGGACCTACTGGGACACTGACTTTTCACAACAGCTCTTTCTCAATCCTTATTTCAGCCAAACAACATCACTGTTTTACAGCAGCCTTATTGAACAGGTAGCAAAAACACCTATGAACACACCATCCCAAAAAAACCCTGATGTTCCCCATCCAGAAGCTGCTAATGAGTTGGATAGATGCAAAAAGGTCAGGAATATAAATCTTAAATGACTGAGCCTTCTCTAAGGATGAAGTAATTTTCTTTGCAATGAATACCAGACAAAGTTCCTCTGTTTTTTCTCTTGCAGTCTGCCCATCTTACATCCTCACACAGCACAGTTCTGATCCCAGGCTGACTTTCCAGGCATGGTGGTAAAAAGCCAATCAGGAGAAGTAAAGAGCAAGACTGAATGCACAAAGTGAAGTGAGAGCCTTTCATGCATCCCACAAACATGGGTACTGAAGGTGCTGTAAATGGTGGTCTGATCTCTGAAATTCTTACCTGATTCAGTACTGAATGCCACAACATTGCTACTTGGACCTTCACCAAGGGGGTTCCTGGGCTTCACATGGAATTCATAACTGGGGAATAAAATAGAAGAGATGAACATTTTGCAAACTAAGCATTCTTGAATACTCTGGAGCAGGCAAGCAACACACATTGGTGCTACTCCCCTTCTGGAGAACATAAAAGCCCAATTTCTTGCCACAAAACCATGGAGACATCTTTTGTCTTAATTGTGTAGGACTGGAACTGAACACAAAATTAACCAGTCCTTTTGATGATTCTTTGCACACATACTATTAATATTTTATTTAATTCAACACTGACTTGTCTGTCTCCTCTACACAGCAGTTTCAGTTCTGGCCAAGGGAGCAAGGTTAGATTAGGTCTGAGGCAACCTGATAAGCAGAGACTGAGTAAAGGACATTGCTATTTATTTGTACTTTTTGCTGTTTTAAGAACACAAATCTCCAATTCAATGCCTGTCAGGCCCACCCACAATGACAGACAGGGAAACAGAGGACAAGTCTTCCAGGACAGGAGCTCGGCCAAGGCAAAGATCCAATTGCTTGAACGTATGTTAAAAATAAGTATATGAAGCAAAGACACTGTGCAGAGTCTCTTCTGCATGTGTTTTTACTGATGTGGCACAACACTGGTCTGTGCTGTAGTTATCTATCTCCTGATCCATTTTCATCACTGTGTTGGGAACCAAACGCATTGCTGTGAAAATAACACAACTGAAGAAAAAAAATCCAAGCCAGCCTCCTCTTCTTAAGCCTCCCCCACCCTTCAGTGCTTGATTAACAGTGGAAGTGCCACATACAGTGGGACTTGGGGACTTGAACAGAGATTCATCAGTGACAGGCAGCCACAGGACACGAGTCAAAGGGACTGTAGGTCTGCAAAATGGGCCCCAAATTAGAGGCACTTTTGCTGTAAACACATAAAAAAATGGGAGTCTCAGAAGTGGGCAACTAAACATCCAGCTCTTGACTGGAGAAGGATCATTTACCCATGATAATTTTGGTGGCTCACGACTGAAGCACAGCATTGTATTGCTGAAACATTTCCAAACAGCAATTTTCTAAAGAAAGAAAACTCCTATACCACACTCTGCACAGTTGGAAATTTGTAAACTCGATTTGCAATTCCCCAGAAGAATAATTCAATCCAAACTTTGGATTACCTCTCATTCCTCCTTGGCTCCTGCAAAACCTGAGCTAATTAACCTCAGTGGAGTATTCATGCAGTACCCAGCAACTGTTTTCCATCCACTGTACTTCTAAGACAATGTTTAACTTTAAAATTGCTTGCTTAAGCAATTGCCTTTATTTCTAGGGATTTATTTTCTTTTTGAGGGAAATATTTATATAGACTAGTATGCTGAACGGATGAATTGTGGAAATTCATAGATATTGCTAAGAGAAACACAGTCTTCTTTTGAGCTGAAAAAGTCTATTTGGAGAAATCTTGACATTTATTTAAACATGTTGAAAGAGCATTTGGAACTACCTATATTACCCACAGTAGGAGGGAGACATTAACTAAATAATCAATTTAAGAAATTTATAAATCTTCATTCTGAACTTCAAACTGCTTAAGCAAAGACATGCTTTAAAAAATAGGACCTGAGTAGTTAGTATTCACATTGGCCATGTGGCACAGTAACTTTTTTGGTCAAGAAGTGTTCTCATCTGGTAGGAAATGTCATAAATGTCCTAGGGGGACGTTATGGTGTTTGTATCCCCAGTCGTGTCTTCTGTTTTTGTTTGATATTATGTTCTGTGCTTTCAGAACTGACTCTGAAAGTGAATTTTGTTTTGTCTTGTTAGCAGCCAATATCAGTTCTCTTGTTAGAGAACTGTAGCAAAAGTGTTGGAGATTCTTTCTGAAGAATCACTGAGGCATGAACAAAGATTTCCTAATATATTGGGGGGTTTTTAAAGTAATAGCTAGATGATACATTTTCAAAAATGCAGAAATTAATCCACACCTAGATATAAAAGACTGCAAAGAAATTTTCCTGCTTCCTTTACAGGAGGAACACTTGATCTAAAGCTATTATTGTAATAGTGATCATCCAGATGGAATGTTCTATTGCATTATGGGCAGTTTATGGTTTGACCTCATGGGTGATCATAATCTGGGTTTGTCCCTTTGTATGCACTTTACTGATTTTTGAACAAATATATTGTTCTCAATAGTTGATATACCCTACTTTGGGCTGCATCAGGCAACATTCTTCATAGGAATCAGTACTGTTCCCAAAAATCTTTATGGACTTGGACTCACCAATTCTCTAATTCCAAAAAGACAAAAACAAGAACTGAAGGTTATTTTCCAAGCTGTTTTTCAAATTGTGGTTTAGAGATCACTAGGTTCTCTGCAAAAGACCAAACCACAGCTTGGAAAATTAAGGCAAAATTTAAATAAAGAACTAAAATCTACAGATAGAGATTTCAGCTTATGTCAACATATAAAGAAAATTGGAGAGAAGAAAAATAATAAAGAAATGTCCAAAGTTTGGCTCAGTCAATTAGGGGAGCTTCTTATTAAAAATATTAAAAGGAAATTTTAGATATTAAAATACATGCAATTCTACAGTTCTGTGGTATGTGTTTTTACAAGCATCACAGGCTCCTTTCCTCTGCCAATTTCAATCCTAAAACAATACCACAGTACAAAAATAACAAACTTTTGGAGATGAAGAGAATTAGCCAGTTGACAGAACATTGAAAAGGAGAGGAAGGGAATGTCGGACTGGGATCACAATATGGCATAGTTTATTGTACTTTTAAAGCTATACTGTGGCTGTTTTAACAGGAGACAATCTAAAGTCTTCCTTTTTTTGTGTCAGGCGATAGATCTGAAAAATATACTTAAAATGGTGAAAAGGGTACAAAAGGTACCATCTGTTATGCACTCCTACAGAAGCCACAAAGAAGGGGAAAAATGCTTAGAGTTTCAAGGAGAATGCATGGCAAAATTAATAGAATCCATGTCTGCTGCTTATTCAGATTTACCTAATGAGAATCTGGAGTCTATATTCCACTTTGTATCTGCCTCCCTAATACACTAAAAACTCTGCCGTCCTATGCACACCTTTAACATCTGTAAGACTGCTATCCTACAAACTTTTGGAGACCAGGTCTTCCAAATTCTCCCAAACTGTGTAAGACAATAAAAGTCCTTGTGCAGATTAAATGGACTTAACTTACAGTAATTACTACTTGGAGTGTATTTTTCCAGCACAGGAAATCACTATACCACATGGAACTCTGGCAAATGCAGCTGCTCCTGCATTTTTCAAATCATGCAGAAGGAGAAGATTGAAGATTGCAGAACTGAAAATAGGTGAAGAGAGATTTTCACCATAACAGGAGAACTGGAGCAGCTGAGGACAGTCCTGGGACTTCAGGTCTATTTCTGGGGAGATGCTGGGCTGGGATAGCAGTGTGACCATGGGAGAGAGAAAGAGAGAGAGAGAAAAAGAAACAGAAAGAGAAGAGAAGAGAGAGAAAGAAAGAGAGAAAGAGAGAAAGAGAGAAAGAGAGAAAGAGAGAAAGAGAGAAAGAGAGAAAACAAACAAACTGCTATGTTTTTTGAGGGCTCTTTCTCCTAACACAGTTGGAGGAAGGGCTAAGAGAAATGGGAAATGTTTATCCATGAACCCTGATAGCAACAGCAATTTACTACAGTATCTGTTAGTTTTTTAATAAAAGAAATAGAAACCTCCAGCATTTTTCTGCCACTTTCTGAATTTTGCTGCATTGAAGCTTTCTTTGTAGTTTCTATCTCTTGAGCCTTGATGTTAACAAAAGCCAAACTCTCTGCATTGATAGAAGTTTTCTTGGGTTTTTCCTTGTATGTGATTAGAACATTAGAGTACTAACTACAATACAAAACCATATTAGATAAAGGTGATAACAGTGTTAGGACACAACTGAACCCAAAAGTCCAACAGAAACAACTCAAGACATTTTTAAAAAGGAGAGGAGTGTATTTGAAATCACCAAAATAATTAATGGGGAAGCAGATCAGTACCTACTGGGAACCTATACAAAACTGTGGAATGCAAGCATCACAGGCTTTTTGTTTCTTATTAATTCTCTTTTTCTGCAGCAGTAGGCTGGTGGGACACATCCTCCAATGGTTACTCAAACTACCCCAGAGCTATTTGTGACAAGTCTTAATATTTGGCTTAACTACCTTCCAATTACTGCCATCACAACATGCATGAGAACAGTTTTCAGCAGTCTTCAGGCTCTTTTTTGAAGGCTTGTATAGAAATTTGGGCTGTAGAACTTCCTGGTCTGTGCTATGGGCTACACTGCCCTTAAGCAAACCACTAGAATGAAAGAGAAAATGTACACTGACTGAAAAAAAGGGTTCCAAGATACAGAAATAAAAACTACATATTCTGGCAGAGAAACCAGCAGAAATAACAAAAAATCTCATTGGAAAAAAAACCCAAACAACATCTGCATTTAATATTTTTGGCTAGGAAAGTCCATGAAAAAACTACAGGTCAGTGAAACCAATTTTTTTCCAAGGAGAATATGCAGAGGAGCACCATTATTACTACACAAGACATGGAATTAAGACAACAAAAACCACAGTAAGCCCATTTCTCATTCAGGCCTCTCAATGTTTATAGCAAACAGGCAGCTCAAGGAAAAAAAATACTGAAAATTGTGGATAACAACCTTATCTTGGCTCACATATGGAAGATTTTCCTTGACTGTTAATATAGGAGAAGTTACTGCAATGCTTTCTTATGAAATTTTAATATACAACAAGGAAAAAGCAGAGTCCTGGGTATGCTACTGGGAGTTCCAATGTGAGCAGCCTTTTAAGGAAACTCAGAAACATGAGACCTGTATGAAAATTTAGATAGAATATTGCAGGTCTCATCCCTCAAATGGCTGCTTGGAAGTTAGACTGTAACTACTTTGACCAAAACCATCAGTCTTGCAGCTTGACTCTCTTCCAAGTGGAATAAACACTGCATTTCTCACTGTAAGAATCACAGAATTTCCATGTGGAGGATGAAAAATTGTTAGTTCATATTAGTGCATTTGTTTCTCTCATTTTTCTTTGCTAAGACAGAAATGATATTTGCATTAACACACAAAGCCACTCTGCCTGCATTAAAGAAACTGGAGGAAACTGAGATCTGCAAGCCCAGAAACTGCCCCTAAAGTCCAATCTGACAGTAAGATGTGTTGTGAGACATCTCTGAAGGTGACCTGCTCTAAGCCCCTTTTCATGACAGGGGTTTAGTTCCTTTGAGCTCAGGGTTCACCAACTACAGTAGGGACATAGCTGGCTATGTTCAGACTAACCAGGAGAAAGAAGAATAAATGGAATTTGGTTGTTACAATCTTTTCATTAACAGAAAAATAAAGATGGCAAAAACTGCAGAAAGTTTGGTGTGTGCTTTAGTGTGATACTGAACAGGGGGTTGAGTAAAATGTGACTTGGACCTACTCTGAAGTCCTTGGAAATAATGTGAAGGGTAGCAGAAGCTGACTGCAGTCATAATCAACACTGTATATGTGAATATTAGATCACAGAAGCACATCAAAAAGAGAAATGTTTAAGCAGAAGACATTCATAAAAGAAGAGGAAGTTTTCTTCAGGCACTAGTTATATCCAGTGAGCTGTCTGTATAAGGAAGATGCATATCATTATCTAGCTCACATAGCATACCAACACCACATACTTTGAGATATTTCAGGTAAAGATTACAGATATTTTAAAGATATTTCAGGTAAAGATTACAACCAGAAGTAAATCTGATTAAATTAAACAGAATTCTAGACTGAAGCCAATCAGTAGTTTACTGACAGCAAGAATACTAATTTCAAGAACTCTGACTGACCAAATAATGGATATCAAATTTGATCTTTCTGGATTATTTAAACTATCAGAATTCTTCTAAGATCTGAAATCCTGCAATCACCATATTTGGCAATTGTCTTGGTGAAAAAGAGGATAAAATATTTGTCCTATAAGGAAAAATCTTTTAAATTAATGTGTGGTTGTCAACAGTGAGGCATGCTTTACTGTAGGAAAATGGCACAGATATGATATGTCTTTCCTTGGGCAAAAAACATATGGATCTCAGCATTCCAATGAAATCACTTTGTACAGGAGGCTCTAAAACATTTTTTAAGACAAAACCCTCAAACAACCCATTGCATTAGAAAGCAGCTGACTGTGCTCCACCTTTATTTCAAGGGTCTATGTCCTCAGTCAGAAGTTTTTCAAATCTCTATTTTACCTTCATCTCAGAGTATCAGCCTTGCAGTAAAGTCACCAGGAACACATAAAGGTGGCATATATAAGACAGAGGGGCATCAAACTTCCATAATATACGCAACTTAATTTGTTTAAAATGAACCTTCACAAGTTGTGGTACACTTATGAAAGTCCATTTTCATTTCCACCTCCAAATTATCATGGTAGGAGTCTGCTAAAATCAAATACTTGATAACTGTAAAGTCTGAACTCTTTTTTCAGCCAGTGCATTTTTTCTGGATCTAGTCACTTTTCAGACAGCTAAATGGATACTCAGGACACTACACCATAATCCTCATCCCACGGAACCTCTGGGTTTGTAGTTACTGACAGCTGCAGTTGCACATTGAATTTTTGATGGGTGACTGTAAAAGCCTCTTTGTTGCCTCCCTAACACTGTCCAAATTCCTGAAATATTTAAAGTCTGGCCATTATCTCCTAATGACAGATTCTCAAACCTTTTAATGCCTTTTTGGGAAGTCTTTGTTTCAGTCTGTCTGCTTTAGGTTCCTGAGCTGTCTTTAGCTCTGAATGCACTGGACCTTCAGCACAGGGGGTTCACACAAGCCTCACTGTGAGATTCGGGAAAGATGGAAAAATTAGGGTCTCTAATTCAGCTTGTCAGCTCTCCTAAGTGTTCCCAGGCCAAGAGGTTCTTCAGCCAGTGCTTTTTTTCTGGATCCAGTTAATCCACCTTCTGTTACTGAGCATCTCTCTTTACATATATTGCTGGAAGTTTTGCAAGTGGTGATCACTTGTGGGAGGGATTTCTATTTCTCTTCCAAGTTTCTTTTCCAGCTCTACCTTTTTTACAGCTCTTCCCTTTGAGGCTAGTTATGGAAAAGTTTCCTTCCCAGCCTTAATGTATTTCTTGATGAATTTTTAAACATACCAGGGACTCTGTTAATAAATATTGAGCTGTGTTTAATTTTTGCTCTTCCTCCCATTTACAGTCAGTTTTATCCACAAGCCCATTTCCTTTATCTAATGAGCAGCTCCTGATAGAAGACTTTTATTATGGACATGTGATGTTTCTTGGCAGAACAGATACTGTCTACACGATGCCACCTGTCTTAACCACATTTTTGTTTTCCCTCAGTTTAGCGTGCAGGCAAGCCTGGATTTAAGTGGTAACAGCACCTTCCTGCACTTCTGCCAAAGCTCTCAAGGTATCCTCAAAATTAGGAAATGCACATTTTGCTTGGAATGGGAGTTTTGTTGAACAAAGCCGCTCTGAGGATTTACATCCTTAAATCTGGTGAGCCCTGGGGGACAGGCACCACTGCAGTTTGTATCAAAGGTTTTCAGTTTTGGGCAGTAGCCTCTGGGTTCAGAAAGGCTTTCACTGCCTTTCCTTTTTGAGGCTGGGCTTGGTGAATGGTAGCTGCCCCCTGCTCAGGAACAGTTATCCCTTTGTATCTTAGATTGTCTAAAACAGAAATATCCACTCACCAAAGCCAAATGGACGGTCTTGCAGGAAAAACCCCAAGTGTCACTCATTAACTTTCTGATCAATTAACAAACAATGTAACAAAAGACAATGGGTTTTCTTCTCTGCTCTGAATTTTACTATAAAAAGTAGAATACTTTTTAATGAGATTTGATATTTAAAGATAGATCATGCATAAGCATAAGCATTGAACTAGTTGCATGAGAGGCACATTGTGATCTGGAATTCACTTACTCATTTTTAATTTGCCAGCTCTTTTAGATGCTGAAACAAACGTACATATTCAGGACAAATGTGTTTTTCCTCTCCACAGTAATTTTCTTACTTTTGACAAGTAGTCTTTCTGATACAACAGGTCACTTCTGCAGCTTGTCCAGACCACAAACACTCTTGGAAATTTCCTAAAGATTCCTCAAATATGTTTTATCTGTTAACTTACAAGAAAGATAACCAAACCATACTTTTTTTTTCTTTTTTTTTTTCCTATCAAAACAGGACTAAAACTGATTTGGTCTTATTTCCATAGGTATTACCATTTGATGTGGCAGACAGCTGAGAGTCTAAATTAGTTGGATTAACCTAGAAAATTATATTTTTTAGCTACCTTGTGTCAGGTTTTAGGTTTTCCACAGTAGAATGGGTTTGATTTGTAGTGATAATTGATTTCTCCTTTTCACCATCACTTCCTCCATTTTCAGTTGACACAACCTCATACTCTGGAAAATTACAGTAAAGAAAAATTAGATCAAGTAACATATCTTACTTGAACTTCTTAAATACAACAAGATAGTGAATGAGTATGCAATTTTACAGGGATGCAACCTCTCTGCCTTTTGCCAGCCTGAAGTCAACATACAGTTTGGACTTTTGAATTCATTCAAGTTGGAAAAGAAAAAGCAGGAAATGACTGAGCATGCAAATATGTGCATGCACACACAGACAGACACCAAAAACTACTGGCTGCATCCAGTGCCTGCTTGTTACCCAGTGCACAAAGCAACAAACTGCCCTTTATTTCTGTGGCAACACAAAGGAGCAAGGTGTGAGCAGAATGGTCTTGGTTCCTGACACCTGCAGTTTTTATGAAAACAAAGAGGTGAGTGTGATCACTGTTTTGGTTGTTATTTGTCAGACCTTTCCATTATACATTGGTTTTGGTCGTACCCAATAAAACCCATTGTACACAGTTAAAGTCAGGCAAAGTAAGGATTCAAAAAGCAAAATGATGCAAGAAATTATGTTTTCTGTTTCCACCTTTCTATCTGAGACAGTGCATTTATTTAAAAAAAGAGATGTGATGCTTAAATAAGATGATTGGAAAAACATGCATAAACTACAGAAATAGAAAGAGATGACAGCAAAATTGGTTTAAGCCTGTCTAAACAAGTAATGTACTGGTGCCAATATGAAGCAATCGCTGTTTTCAGAAAACAGGATTCAATGCCTTCTTTTGACTTCAGAATTGATTTTGATGAGTCATTTACTGGGTTGTTAGTTAACTTCAATGTTCAAATTTTTGTCAGCTAATGTGAAATACAGAAGAAGATGGAAGAATTAAGAATGGCCATCTTGCATGTTTACCTGTGTGCTGAGTCCTGCATGACTCACAGGCATTTATTCTTAATATAAACCCCTTCCTTTAGAAATAAAAAAAACCCAGATTCTTTTAACAGAGTGGTCTTGTTGACCCTCTTGCAGTGGGTCATAATATTGCAAGTAGTATGCTGGCAAAATTCTACTGATTAGATGGATGTAAGCTTTGTGTCTGGCCCACTGTGAAACAACAGCCTCAGGTCAAGAAAGATGCCTAAATTATCAGTGTGCATCTAGATATACTGCTGTACTGCTGGAACTTCTTGACTAGATCTTCTCCTGTACAGAGAGGAGACAGAAAATTGGAAGAGATATGGACTCCTATTTAAGTACCTTTTCATGTCATCATTGACACCAGTGATCCTTGTTGTGTAAATCTTGTTATAATCTAGTAGCATTTTCTTATCCATACTTCAGCTGACAGTAGCACAAAAAAAACCCAGACCACTGAGCTCATTTAATCCCTGGGGATTAAAGTACTTTTAAATGGCAAAAAACTACTGGGAAAGTAAACTAAGCTGGAAATACTATATTATCACACAATGGGGAAAGAAATCAAACCAACCAGTAACAGTGTCATTGTCTGGTTTTTCCCAATCCAGTATGACAAAGGATGGGCAGCCCTCTACAGTCACCACCGTGAGGTTGGTCGGAGGATTTTGTGGAGGACGAGTGGGCTCTTCCTTGCTGCCAACTTCTTCTTGAGGAAAATGTTCCAGAGAGCTTGTGATGGAGCAAGGCACATCATCATCCTTCTTCATGTACTTGACATGGGGGGCTAAGAACAATGGGAATTATTCAGTACAGTGTTTTTACAAAATGGCAATGCCATTTCACCTGGTGCACAACATCCATCCCAGGACACCGAGCAAAAGTCTGCACAAGTGAAACACAAAGCTTCCAGAATAAACCCCATGGATTCAATAGCAAGCTGCTTCTCATTTTTGTTTGTTTGGTTTGGATTTTACACTTTTGGGGTTTTTTTTGCTTGTTTTTATTATTTTACTTATTGTTGTTTGACCTGGAATCTGCACTGCTTCACCCCCTTCCCATTGGCACCACTGATGAAATGACATTCTGAAGGTATTAACAGGTGATGCACACTGCTTGAAAGAATTAAAATCTCTCATAAAATAGAAAAATCACTTAAAACTCATATCATAAAATAAGACTTGCAGCTTTTGAGGGGTACACTAATACAAAGGCATCACATATGCTGTTTTACCAGAAGGAGCAATAACTTTAGTCCAGAAAGTAAAAGTAAAATTCAGTCTAGAAAATGCTGGTTTGTACTAGAGCTCTTACATCTGCCACTAAAGTGACAGAGAATCAAATAAAATGTTGGCCTTTGAATAACCAAATAAGATAATTTGATGCAAGATAGCTCAGACTTCATATGCTCCCTAAAATAAAAATACTAATAGCTATGAATATCCTACCTTGGTACCTTGGTTTTCCTGAAGAATCTGTTTCTGATGTAGGACTTGAGCTGAAGACAGTTTCATCAACTGTAGAAAAATACAGTTATAATTTGCAATAAATACAAAGTTTCAGTGTTAGAACTGCAGCATTTCACCTTTGTAATTTTAAATAATTATAAGAATAGACAAATGGTAGGAATTTGCTACCAGATCTGGCTCTTCATTTTGGGTACTTTTTCTGAGATGCTGTGTAAGCCCTGTACTTACCTGCTAGTACAGCCAGCCATAATCAAAATGACAGATTTCATGACTGCTGCTGGATTTAGTTCATGCAGGATATGTAAAATACTTTTTAGACTATGGTCTTGCATTTACTTTAATTTAATTTTTTTGGTAAGGAAGTAGAAGGTCAGCCATGGAAAAAGGATCTTTTTTGCACTGTGCTGGCTGTTTAGCTTGGGGCTTTTTTTTATGTTTCTGGGATATATAGAATTATTACATTGGCAGAGTAACTTCTCTAGAAATGAAAATGAGGAAATTAAAAAAATTCTGTCTTCACAGTGTACAACTTCTATGAAATTTGAAGGAAATTGAAAGCAAATACACTAGTGAAGAGAAATGTGCTAAAGCAGTCAGGATTCATGATACAATGCTGTATTAATTAATCACTACACTGAATGTGATGCAAATACTACAATGGACCTCAACAGATAAAACACAATACCTTCCTAACAAGCAATTATAAATAAATCTAGCACCCAGCATGCTTTACTGGGCACTGTGGGTCACAGTGAGTTCATGCTCATTGTAAGGAGACAAGAATTTAAGTATTACTATAAATCCAGGAAAATAAGAAGCAGCATCATTCATGACAATATACCAGGAACTGCACATTTGGGCTCAAAAATTCTAAGCACATCCTCCTCCAAACCCAGGTATGCCACCTTGAAAAGACTTAGCTCTGAATCTGTAAGCCACTCCCAGCTTCATAAAGGGCACATTACCCACTGCCCACTATGATAGCACTACTACAATTTTTTTCTATTTAAATGGTGGCAGTTTGATCAAATGAAGGAGGCTACCCCATCCATGATGAGCACTGTCAGTCACTGACAAGTAATATGTTGAATTTATGTCCTGGGAAAATTGAAACATCCAGGAAAAGAAGTGCCTTTATCTGGTTTGTTCACAGCTTTAATTAGCCACAGAATTGTATTGAAAGCCTACTGAGTATGTATGGATTCCTAGGAAGAAGGAAGCTTTGTCATGTTCTCAATTACCAAGATGTGTACAAGAAGGGAGCTAGAGCTCAGTCAAATCAGAAAAGTCACTAAGTGGCATAAAAGAAATCAGAATTACTCCGGACTAAAATGTTTTATGTTAAATATACAGTGCATCAACAAAGTTCAGGGAAGGGAAGCAAAATAAAAACAGGAACTTTAATGTTAATTAAAAAACAAAACAAAACAAAAAAAAAGAAAGAAAAAAAAATAAAAAAAATAAACCAGAACTGTTTCTAACATGCTTACCATAATACTCTGGAGTTGCAAAAGCTGTTGGTGTCTTATATAATGTTCCTGTCCTCACAGGTGGTGTTGGTCCAGCAGGCTTAGCTATAGTGACAGATGGAGGGACTTGTAGCAACAAGACATTCAGCATTTGAAGGAGCAAAACTGCTTTCAGATTTCTAAGAGAACTCAGTTTTGTGACAACTGCTTCATGCAACAAGTATTTTCATTCAAATCATAGTAAATGCCTCAGCTGGATTTAGGAAAGTTCTGAACTGTGCTAGCTGCAAATGTAACCCAATCCTGAAACCCAGTAAGAAATTTCATTGCTACTTTGAGGTTGTCTTGGAGGGCTTTACTTGGCTAGAATATAACCTGGCTTAATGCACAGAACCATCCTACACAGACTGGTAAAAGGATGCACAATGACCACCACTGACTTTGCTGTTCCTTGAAGAAAAAACACATTTCTTCCTGAGTTGCAAGGCACAAAAGCTGAAGTCAGCAACTGAAACTTGGAGTCTTCCCTCAAATATAGGCAAGGTTAATTTCTGCTCTCAATACAGCACATACATTAGTGGTGCTGGAACATTTCTAGTGATAAACACCAAGTCCATAACTGTGGTCTGCACTGAGGGTTTAGCCACAGAAGAGTACTGGAGCTTCCACTAAATGAAATTAAGATACACTTCAAATGAAAGCAAAGAAAATGCAGCCAAGTCCAGCATTTTCAACATTTACAGCACTGTATCACTCAAGAAGGAAAGTTTTCTTGATGAACTCATTTCTGTAGTAGGTTCCATAAGTCTGGGCAGAAACTAACTGATAGAGGCAATATTATCACTTATAATTAGACAACTATTTTAAAAAAGTATTTTAGGCTATGTGACGTTGCTGATATTCTTCAGCTGTTACCACCTAATAAAGAAAACAGGTTTCTAAGAGGCAAACAATCCAGGGTAAAGGTCTTGATTTCTTGCATAACAGCTGTAAAAGACAAGAATTAAATTCATAAAACATGCAGATACTCCCAGATAACCATGATATGACAGCGAAATCTCAACTCTGAAGAGTCGAGAACTATATAATGTAGTTACCTCCCTGTCATATATGATACAGAACACGGCAACTGAAGACAGAACTCTGGTGAGCCAAGTTTAAGACAACAAAAATCCCTGCTTTCCACTAATTTTCTTAATAGAGTGGAAATCTGAAAGATTCTCGCTAGAGTTCAGTTTTACAAAGTTTCTGGAACTCTCATTTCCATTTTTTTACCCATTCAGGAGACTTTTAATGTCTGCATAGAAAACTTTCCATAATATCCACTGGATGAGTTAGAAAGATGCAAGTAAGGAATTAATCATGGTGCTAAAGAGAAAGAGGACAGAATTCTGACAGGGAAAATCCAAGAAGAACATTGAGGCAAATTTTTCCTGTTACTACAGTGGAACTGTCTCTCCAGGGAACCAGAAGAAACAAAATTATAATGTTTAAAACTAAGCTGGATAAAACACTAGGAAATACAGAAGAAGGAAAATCTACTGTCCCCACAAGGAAGAACCAGATCATTTAACCAATTTATTCCATCTTGAAAGCCTAGGAAGGTATGGCAAATGCTGACTACCACATAACCTGGCCTCCACCATAAGGAAAAAGGTTGAAATTTCAAAACACTGGTAAATTAATTAGACACTTAATGGAGAGAATTAGTATAGACCCCAGCACAAGCAAAAGAAAATATATCAGGTTTTAGGACTGTTTTCTCAGAACTATTACTAAGGAAACACCACCCTAAAACAAGTACAGACACAGTATTTCAATCTTGGCTCTGCTGATGAATAAATATATAGACTGCCTCATCCAGTCTGGAGATTCTTGCTTCTCATCTGCCACACAAAATACTAAAATATTATTTAGGTCTTTAGTACCTTAATAGCACACAGAGTCCCAAATGAAATAAACAAAAAAGAAAAATCCACAATAGGAAATCCAGTAGAGCTGTATATTCATATATAGCTGTATATTCATATATAGCTGTATATTCTAATATATCTCTAAGGAACTACAGAGATCAATATGAAGAGGAAAAAAACTGTCATGATGTTAGGCTTAAGGAGATGATAGTTTCTGACTACATGGAATAATGTTAGCCTAAGGATTCTTATATGGAATCCACTAAGAGAACATCCATGTGGATACTGAATACCTGCTTCAGGATTAACTTAAAATAAAATAGGAAAGGTGAAAGTTTCTATGTCCTCTTAAACCAGTACTGAGAAGCCAGAATACTTTAGCACAATAATCAAGCTAAACTCTGCAGATGACACAAGTCAGCTTGCTCTACCTCCCAGTGCAGTTAGCTCTCTGGGTGACTATTAGCTCATTTTTTGCAGTAGCTAATGCATGTACCATATATATATGAGCAGTTCCATAATAAATAACCAGTTAGTACTAGGCACTGAAGCACAATAGTCAACATCTCCCATTCAATATGCACATTAAATAGCAAAAACAATATTAGTAGACATTAAATATTCTTAAGGTTGATCTTAAAGGACGACTTGGAGTGTGCTATTTTGTTTTCAGCTCCCTTACTAGGCGTGATTTCGATATAACTAGGTTAGGGGAAAAAAAACCCAGGGTCTTTGTAAGAAGACAAAAGACACAAGGCCTGTATGTTCCAGAAGTCTAGTTTCTATAAATATCACAGATCAAAGAAATCTGTGCTATAGAATTCTCCTATACCCTGCTAGCCAGATAAAATATTTATGCTGCAAAGGCTGAAATACCTGGACTCCCTGGTTTACCAGTCACGGTGTTAGGAGGCAGAGGCTTTCTTCTCATTTGTGTGGGTCTGGCAGGAGGTATAGGAGGGTGCTGAGGGCCAGGTGGTATGGTCACTGAATGACATTACAAGACAGCAATATTAATTAATTATCCTCAAATTCCATAAAAGCAGAAACACACTAGAAGTTGTATTCTGACTTCTCAAGCAATGTTTCCTGTCTGATTTAATACCAAAAGTGGAGAGGTGAGATTAGGAGCTGATCTGAGTTGTATTTTCAGCCTTAAATCACTGAGATCTGTGTGCCACAAAGTTTTAAACAAAGTTTAAACTGAACAAATGTAGTTCCTTTGAGATTTTGCACAAGTGTTTCAGTGATTCACTTTCTGTGCAGTTACTCAGTTTTGTCAACAGTAGTTTTTTGGCATTCAAATGGATACATCTTCACACAACAAACATCAACTCAATGTGCTAGGAAACATCGTCAGTATCCTACTCACAAAATTTCTGACCTCTTGCTCTTTCTGACTAATACAACCGGCCACCCTCAGCTTGAAGCAAAAGATGTAAGAAAATGAAATTATCATTAGGAACACTTTATTCTGTGTCATTCAAAACTGAAAAAAGTTACTGTCACCTTGTACACTGACATGGCTAAAGTCAATTACTGCTGTCTCAATTTCTGAAGCACTCTACTTGGTTATTTCAATGTGCAGCTCCAGCCAGTACCCATTACATTTATCCGATAATTTCTTTTGACAGTGAGGTCTAAAAGGAAAACCTAAACCCCTTAATTCATACTTACAAATAATTTTACTGTATTTTCCAGACAATTATGACACATTTTATTATGCAAAGGCAAAGGAAAAGATTTTTGTTCCTTTGCCCTTCTTTTCTTAAGAAAATCCAGGAGATATGTGCAACACATTTATGTAACAAAAGCCTTTTTGTACCTAAAAGGAGAAAATCCTCAAGAGTAGCATAATTCTCATTAGGCTGCCAATGTCAACAACTATGCAAGTTGCCTGATACTGAATTACTGGCTCCATAAGGTACCTCAGGTCCTGTGGATCAGACCTTCGTTTACCCTATAAACAGAGAGATTGTGGGCGAGAAGGGAGCAGATCCAAAGACTCATTTAGGAGAGCTTTTTTGGTAATATTTACAATATACAAACAGGAATATCTCCATCTCTCTCTCTTCTTTTTTCCTTTTTGGACTCTTGTAGTCACTTATAAATAAACCAGTTGCTATTATTTTTTTTAAATCCCTCAGATCAAGACAGAAAATAATGCTCTATCTAATTTAAGAGAATGTAGTGATTTTGAAAATAGCATTTGTAGGTTTCATAGTAATTCTTAATTTCCAGATGGAGATGAAAAAAATATGCTTAAGGCCTGAAAAAGTATAAGAAATTCTTGTATATATGTTATCATACCCTAGATATTACTGTATGGTAGTATTCATTACTTTTCTACCTGCCCATAATTAGAGAAGGGATTGTCCAAGATGTTTATGAAGTAAGAATGTGCAAGTACTGACTTGCCAGTGGTCTCTGTCTATTTTCTGAGCAGCACAACTACAACAGTTACAGGCAAACTAAAACATTGCATTCAGTGTACTGGGTCTTAAGTGAATCTGTACTCTGGAAAACCAGGAATTCCTACTTTTCCCTTCTGCTACTTCTCATGATGATTTGGGCGCTGGTCGATGGTGCTACCAAAACTAATTACCAGTGTGTGGAGACTGGACTTGTAAATTAGGATGCACAATAGAATTTTGGGATTTTGTGAATGTAGGACGACGACATGGTGAAATATTTGGATTTACTAATCTCTAGGCTTATTATGGACTGTGAGTCCTTGACTCGGTCACTTGTGAGGAATGAGCAGCCTCTTAGGGCAGACAAAACACAGACAAGGTATTGATTGACCTCAAAACTCTAAAAGCTTAACTTTAGACATCAAATGCCATAAAACAAGTAAAAGTTGGTCTTAATGTCCCTTCAAATCTATGTGCATAAAAGAACCTTCAAGTTTCTGCAAATCACAAGTTGGATTTACTAAAGGAAACTCCACTACCTGACATTCAGTAACAAAAAGTGCAGAATATCATCCTTGTTTTGAGTTTACACTTTGTCTAGCACATCACACTAGACCTAAAAGTACAAAGTACAGTGGTCAGACTGAATAAACTTAAAAATGATAAAACATCAGAACCTGGCCATCAAGAGAGGCTCTTATCTTTGTAGAGGTAAATTAGGTGGAAAGGAAATTCAACATGGATTGGGAACACACAGCAGTTTATAAAATAGTGTTTTAAAATACAGTAACATGTTCTCAAAGATGAAGCTACCTAAAAGGAGCATCTGCAGCTGAGTAGTAAATCCAAGAGTAAAACAAGAGATTTCATTTTCAGTCAGTTTCTATGTCAGAAAAAAACCACAGCTAAAGCAAATTAGTCCTTGATTATGCTTATGAAATAGGGAAATTCTTTACACATCGGGTACTTACCTGTTGTATCTATGTTCCAGTTAAAATATTTTGATTGTTTTGAAAACATGATTGCAAGACTTGCCAGAAGAGTGAACCTTTTAAGTCTTACACATGTAAAAAACCTGTAACCTGATTTACTCCACATTGTTATTTTCCTTCAAGTCTAATGTTCTAATTGTTCCAATCCCAATATTCAGTGAAACTTCCTCATATATGCTGGTTATGCACATACTGCACATACATTCCCCATACAAGTTGATTATGCTTTTACCTTATTCACCTTTGCTATGTGGAAACTATTAGCATGAAAAAAATCAGTGTTTACAGTATTGTAGCTGTTAGATCATAAGGACACAACTCTGGTGGTGAACATTTCTACCATATGTAGTGACTAAGCATATGTAAGTGTCTAAGGACTGGCTATAAATTATTCCTATTTTTATCTCTTTTAGTAGCATCCTGAAGCCATAAGAATGTGTATTGATGAGAATGATTAAGAATTATTTTTTCTTCTCAGTGGAGGTGCTTTGTGAGCAGAAAAGGCAGCATTTTTATTTTTAATAACAACTGTTAAAAATGGCTTTATTGTTTACTTTTATTAACCTTACCAGAAATTGGCTTTTGCCAGGTATCAAAGTATTCTGGAGGTCTTTTGACACCCATGTCAATTGGTCTGGCAGTAGCCTCAGGTGTATAAAGGTCATCTGTGAGAAAAAGGAAATGAAGTAAGTATCAACAGTGTGGCACCAAATCATGGTATACCTTTATATTGAATATGTTCAAACTCCAGCTGACATGATGTGCAAAGCCAACGTGTGCCTCACCCATGATTTTATTGATAACTTAACCCATTATCTTCTTATTCAGATAAGCGGAAAGTGATCTGGTTCTACAAAGGCTGCAGTTTAATTTTAAACATTCCTTGAGTAAAGTATATTTGGAAAGAGAAAATTAATACGATGAAGAAGTAACAGATGAGTTAAACCAAGATAGAAAAATAAGCAGAGAGAACATTCTAGTTTTTCACTGTAAAGAATAAAATGTCCATTGATTCTTGCAAAGGGCAAAGTTATCCTTCTCCCCATTACATGATCTCTGGTCATCCTCCATATTAAAAGGTTAAAGCAATTCTGGACCAAATATATTCACCATATTTGGAGTACAGGGGACAAAGTATACACAACATCCAGTTTGTATATAAGAGAAAGTCCTACTTAAAAGTTATATAAACACATTTTTTAAAAAGCAAGTGGCATTAAAAAATCAACACAATTCCTGGTACAGAACAACTGTTTCATGTGCTGATATTTATAGGGCAGTCAAACTGTTAAATTAATGTCCTGTCTCTACATAAGGCAAGTATGTTTGCTTTATAAAGACTGTATATATAGTAAAGCAAGAAGATGCATTGCAACTTCATAATGTTTGTGGGAAAAACTGCCCTGCACCCTTGCTCATGATGTAAGATAAAAACCTCTAAAATTCATTATATTAAAAAAAAATCAATATTAATTTAATTATCAAATTCCAAACCTGTTCAAACATGATCTAATCACTCTAGCTAAAGATTTAATAGATTTATCATTTGGTTCTCAATTTGTTTTGATATTTCACTAGTATTTTAATGGTATGCAGCAGATAATTTTTGAATTACTTTACTATTTGATCACTTTTGCTGCATGTTCCTCACAAATCCACAGTCCATACATGATAAATAATTTACTGAAGATTAAAGTAAGCTGGGAGTTAGACTTGCAGTAAGCTGGGAACAGGATGCAGGTGACCTGGTGCCCATGTCTAAAATATCTGAACATATCATATATAACTGCAATTTGCCTTCAGGTAATTAAAAATATTAATTAGATCTTCAGCTATACAAAACACCAGAGTGATAATGTTTCATGTCAATGATGTTCAAGGAAGAAAAGGCATGAGAAGACCAGCACCAGCTGTAAAAAAACCCAAAAACTTGTACATCAGGAGGTATAGTTAGAGCTTGTTTAGTTTCTTAGCGCACCTTTTAGTGAACATAAACAAAACATGGCAGCACTTTGACTAATTCACACCAAATCACCCAAGTGTATATCACAAGTCTAAATTATTTGTGCATGTTACTGTCTCTAGAGAAAACCTACCTCTATTCTGCTTCTCAGAACCTAATTTAGATTCATAATCTTTTCTGAGTTATGTCAGCTGAGAATGAACAAAATGTTGTACATGATCTAGTTGGAAGCAGTAGTTTTGTTTTCTTTTCAGAAACATGCACTGCTGTTCTGCCATGAGTAAAGCAGTAATGAAAAGAAAGACAAAGTTTCAAACCACAATACCTTTATGTTGACCATGACACAGGCAAAAATGTTTCGGATAGATGGAATATCACTCAGGCTATCCTAATCTAGCTAGCATAGAAATAGTAACAGCAGCCAGCAATAATATGGGACAATAGCACTTTTAGTGGGTGGTCAGCCAAAAGTTTGCCTTGAATATGTACATTATTTACTTATTTATAATTTTAAACTTGAAATGTTGATGAGGAATCCCCAAAAGATATATTTAATTAACCAATGGCTGTATAAAAACAGAAATCCACAATGCTATTTGTATTGATGCAATAAATTAATGCTCTATGGAAAAAAAAAAGGATTCATTATGAATTACCAGTCAAAATATTATGCTGATTTGATGTGAGCACAGCACATGCACAGAGTAACTAGAGAGGGACTTGGCTTTGAGGCTTCCCTACCAAGCCTCCTGACTTGGACTCAAACAAGTGGCTGATCTTTCTCAATGAGGCATTTTCCAGTACTTACTGTGGGTCTGACATCTAGAAAACATTAGTAAAGAGCAGCCACAGAGTAATCAATCTGTAAATTTACACAGACTGAGTGCCAATAGCATTGCACAATCACCCTCGAGAATTGTATAACAGGATTAGTAGAAGCAATTACACATGGCACTCTGAGGAATTAAATTCTGTAATAAAACACAATGAGATATTTTGCAGGGCTCAAGATGACTTGGGGAAGTCACATTCCAATCTTTTATTGATAAATTAAGAAAAACCACCCCAAACCCAGAACTCTACCTGTTGTTGGCACAATCCACTTTGGCAGTGCAGGTGCTTTTGTTCTGGCTGGTGCTAGTGTGGTTTTACTAAAAGCTGTGAGAGAGTTTCAAAAGAAAAAAGAAAAAAAAACCAAAAGAAGTTGCATGAGAAAAATATTGAACAGACTTCTATGTGATGCCAAGAATTCCACTCTAGAGAAGAAGTA
The DNA here is from genome assembly GCF_050655825.1 of Lonchura striata. Classification (NCBI taxonomy): domain Eukaryota; kingdom Metazoa; phylum Chordata; class Aves; order Passeriformes; family Estrildidae; genus Lonchura; species Lonchura striata. The sequence goes on from NC_140703.1 coordinate 1,638,517, forward strand.
ACACCTGCTGTGATGACACATGTAGTTTTGGTTTCATTTCTTTTTTCATTTTTTTTCTGACTGGGAAAGGCTTTACCACTAGACTTATTAATTGATTAAAAAATATCCCCTTTTTTTTCCTCCCAGCAAGATTTAAAATTCCACTAAGTATAGATAAAATTAATTAACTATTTCATCTCCTCCCCATCCCAGACTGAATAAACATTATTATTACCAGGTCTGGTCTGTGGTTTATCTGATGGCCGTGGTCTTGCAGAAGTGAGACGAGTTTTATGAGGTGCTAAAAGAAATAAGGTCCTGTTTCAATGCTGTGTGTAACAGAACACGGACAAAGCAGTGCAATTCGCCAGACAAAAAAGGTCCATGCACCAATGTGATACAGCAAAATGGACACATGAGAATTCTATGAGTTCTAATCCAAAATGCATGTGGAAAATGCTAGTTTCTTTAGTGGCCAGATGGCTCCATCATGCAGTCTGACCAGTTACATTCATATGTAGGTTTAGGAAAAAGATGTAAAATATTTACAGCCAGTTACCCAACTGTATATGGATACAGAGTTAGCTCTGCAAGGTATCCATGGCCTTAAGACATTTAATTAGGTTCTGTAAAAAACAAACAAACAAAAAACCTCAAAATAAAACACTGAACTGAAGCCCCCCAAACCAAAGACTTAGATAAAACTATGCAACATCAAAATATTGCTGAGAAAACAACTGGGAGCATCCAATGCAGACACTGTGCAGGGCAGCTGAGGCACAGTGTCATCAGTAAGGTCGGAATCAGAAACCCTCAACCTTTTTTTTATTGTTGCCTTTCACTTGCAAAATAATTTTGATAGTCTAGATGCTATGGGATCTGTGGAAGCTGAAAGCATAAGCAGTAGTCACTGTTATCTTGTGCCCAATTAGCAAAGTCTGTAAATCAGCTTCTTTTAAGTAGAGCTGGCTATTTGATATTCAAGACAAATAAAACATTTGACCCATAACACTTACTTCAGCCTCTCCAAAACATCAGAGAAAATACAGGAAAGAACATACTACTCATTTTTGATATTTAGAATAGGGAAGTTTTACAGATGTAGATTTTGCAAGGAAAAAGTTGGAACTCAGTTAACTTGATGTTTGCAACGCTGTATACATATGAGTATACAAAACACAGCTCTAATACTGTTTAAAAACTTCATATAAATCTTCAATATTTGAGACAATATTGAGAAAATTGCATTTTTAGTGCAATAAACTAAAATATTTGATAAGGGGGAAAGTAAGTTTTCATATATGTATTTGAAACAGTTTTAAAGGTAGTAATGAACAGACCATTAAACATTAAACTGCACTGATTTTACATAAGACCTACAGACTCTCAATACAACAACTTAAGAAAATCTTAAAAAATTACCTGTATCGAACCAAGGAATTTCAGTTGCTTGACCAATTTTGGGTCTGGGTGAAATGTGGTATGTTTCATTGGGAACTGAAAATGGACATATTACTGCTTAGCAAATGCAAATGATTGCATTTTAAACATACAACATCACAGGTGGAAAGGAAATTCAAACTGTCTGTGCAGATCATAAACAAAAGAGTCAGTGCTAGAAATCTGGCTGAAAATCATGCTTTTATACATGTAAAAGACTTTTTGTGTCTGGTAAGATATATATCATTAGTAAGACAAAATCAGAAAAGATGATAAGGCAATGCCTTTTTACATGACTCTTCAGCCTCGTACATATAATACTTATTTTATAAAGAATCACATGAATAAGAAAAATGTTTGGAAAATTAAAAACAGCAACATTTTGGACATGCACTGGACTGTAACTAACAAATGAACATGACAAAGATATATTATGGTATTTCTGTTGATTAAAGTGTAGGTTTAGCCATATAGCAAAAGCAGAGAAAGTAAAGATTGATGAAAAATAAACTGATGTAATATTCTCATTACCCAAAGTTATTTTGGACCCATCAACAACATGAACTGTTACAAGGTTAATTGATCCCAGGTGTGTTGCCCTTGGAGCTATAAAAAATAAACCATTGTTCTGTGAGAAGGCAAATTAAAGAAGTTGGATTTCATGAAGGATCTGTCTTCATTGTTTCCTTAAAACCTATCTGCACATCTGCTGGGACAATTTTAACAGGCACGAGGCAGACACATTCTGATTAGTCTGGATGGATTTTCATGCTGACAACCAGACAGGGCAACTGCTCTGCAGGGCCCCACGAACCTCAGGACACTTGCCCTAAACCTGGGGTTCTGGCAGTCTTTGGTCTTTCTCCCACTTGTTGATTAACTTACATGTCTCAAAAAAATTCTAGAAGTTTTAAGTAATGTATTTATTTTTCAGACCTCACTCGAATTTGAATGAATTAACTGAAAGTTCTCAGTTACTGGATGAAAAGGACAGACTGGCAGGCAGAGGCACACACTACATGGCTCTTTGTCTTTCAGAAATAAGGTAAAAGTATGGAAGCTGGAAAATAACCTACTTACATTATATTTCACAGTAAACATTTGCTTACAATTTTTCCTACCAGTAGCTTGTTTTGCATATACACCTTTATAATGATTTAAACTTTAAAAGGCAAAAATTAAGCCTCTAAATTCTGTTCTCTAAAATTCTTTCCCTAAAACTAAATTTGTAGTGGTGCCAAAAGATGGCACTTGTTAACTATGACATGATTGGAAATAGCTCTTATTCAGCTGAGACTTGGAATCCAACTTGGTTATTGAACAGCCTTGCAAAATAAGGCATTTAGAAATATTTTTCCTTTTTCAGTCCTTTTTCCTGGACTGTTCAATCTGATGTTCACAGTAATATATATGTTCATATGGTATATGTGTAGATAGAATATAGTTCTTGAATGAAGAGAGTCTCTGCTTGAAATCTTTTTGGCTGTAACGAGCAGACAAGGAGAAAGAAGTGGGTGTGAAATTACTAAATTATCCATTAAGCTATTTGTCTAAGAATGAAATTTTATCAATTCAGAGGTTAGATCAGAGAGAAGGAAAGTTCAGGAGCTGCTCTGTAGTTTCTCCTAACCTAACTATATTTTCTCCTCAGCAATTTTTACTGAAACAGATCACTCAATGGTACAGCTGAGATATCACCACCCTTCACTATAGGCATGCATCCCTGAATCTACCATGCTTACTGCAAAAATCACTGGTATTGGAGGCACTTCTGCTCTTAGCATGTAAATAACTTGGACTAAAACTCTGTAGCCCGATTTTCAGAAGTACTTGAGAAATTGAATCAAATGCATTTAGAATAATAAAATTCCACCAAAACAAAAGAACTTCTTGAATGTAAGCACAGAAATATATTTTTTATTAAAATTAATTAAATTTCTCACATTTTTTGATGGCTACTAAACCCATCCAACTGCTTTCCATGGAATTGATATCCAATTCTTGGGCATTCACTTTGATATAATTTATGAACAAGTTCTCAGCTGAACAATGATATAAAATTCTATCTACTTATTATGCATGCTGCATGACTACAAAACTCAGTGAGAGCAGAAATATAACTAAGGCAGTGCCACAGCAACACTTCTAAAGTTACAAACTGTAAATTACCAGGTTTTGTTTGTGGTACTTCTGGCCCAACAGATGTTTTGGATTTGGAAGGAATGAGCAGTGTTTCTTTTGGAGCTGAAAGAAAAGGAAAAAGATTATTATTGTATTCTTCAGGAGCCATGATCCAATGCCATACTTAGCCCACAGAAAATGCATGCCTGAAATGCCTGGAAATGCCTGAAAAAAAGACAACAACAATTCCATGGCTTTCTGGAACCTGGAACAAAATGACCAGCCAAAGCACAGAAAAGTCCCAGCAGTGTGCTGTAGGATAAGTTGAGTTAGTGGCTAAAATTCTTGCTCTAAAAGAAAAATTAGGCCACTGATTTTGGTTGGAGATCTGACAAATACAGATTTCTGACCAGACATAAGCTGTAGGCTATTTTTGCTTTACTTGACAAATAGAAATGAGAATCCTCTGTGCTAAGATACGTGCATGTGGCAGCAGAACAAATGATAGTGGAATGGTGTTACATGAATGCCACATTGGAGCATGGTCTCTAGAAATTTCTCCACTGAAAAAATAGAAATACCTGCATCTTAATGTTAAGGAAACTTATTTACCCATTGTTGCCCTTGATGGACCAGTAGTAGAAGATTTTGTGACAATTGGTTGTGGAGTTGTCGGATATATTGCTGTTAAGAAGAAAATGTGAAAAATCTTAGAATATTAATCTAAACAATTAGCATTTGCTAAAACCTGCAAAATGTCCCAAACTAAGGAGCAGCAGAATATCTTGATAATCAACTGCTGACACATATAATTATCTCTCTATTAACTTCTGCTATGCATTTATACCAAAAATGGGAAATCACACAGCCCTCCATAACTATTTTTAAGCTACTTTCATTTCACTTCAGCAATGTCTGTTACTAACTGCACAAGCAAATTGTAAAGAAAGTCTGCTGCATTTCAAGAAAATATAAAAAGAAATGCTCACAGAAGAGCACCCAAGATTACCAGTAATCACAGAGAACTCAGTCTGCCTAGCCACTGGAATTTGTCAATACCCTCATTAATACGTTTCAGTCATCATTTGCTATGTGCTATAGACAGAGGAATACCACTGTATATGTTATAAATATTTACTATTATTTGTAGTGCAGTTTTGGCTTATTTTGGATTAATCATATGAAATTTAATGCATTGTTTCACCACAAAACTGGCTATGAGTAATCCCATTAAGAAGCACAAAACTTGAAACTTGGGGAAAGAATGATTAAACAAAAAATTAAAAGAATTACTCCATTACCAGGTCTGGTGTATGGCACTCTTGGTCTTTCAGTTGTTTTTTGTTTGGTATGAATGAACTGTTTTTCAGTTGGAGCTGGAATAAAAACAAAAAGTATCCAAAACAATAATTGAAAAAATGCACTGCTTTTCACAGCACACAGGAAACATAGGTATGATCTGATCTAGAATAAGGCAGATTATGTAAGAATAAACTGAAAGCTGGAATTCCTGCAAAGAAAGGAAAACAAGTTAAATGGTCACTTATACAAGAAGACTTCTAAAATAAATACACAAATTTGTAGCTTTGCATCAAGCAGTCTGGGATAGAATCATTACCATCTTCATACTGTGACAGGACAAAAATAGACAGTGGCAGCCTGAGTCTTCCTCATCTGCCACACATAAGTATATGAGGACAGGATTCCTTTTTCAGTGGAAAATTACTGTCAAAGTTGATTTCTAAATTGAATTATTTTGTTCTTATGTGGAAATGATTTAGCATTGTTATCTTCACACTATTCAGATTAAAAAAATCTTGTAAGTAAATGTAGGAATCATTTACTGGAAAAGGTTATTTTAGCACTTTTTAGTCTGTGGTCTCCACCAATGTGAGAGGTCCAAGATGATCTGCCTTAGCCTGTGCAGTTTTCATCCCCCTTGCTCTGAAGAATCATTTTCTGCATGTGACTATTGCTCAGGTAGCTCAGGTGTTTACAACAGGGCACCTACTTCATAAAGCTAGATGAACAAGTACTGAATGAATACTAACCTAATTATCACTGCATACAGGGAATATATATTGCAGTAGAAACATGTTTAAAAGCATTTTTAATTTCCTCATCTTCCAAAAGAAAATAAATATAGTTTGAATATTATAAAATGCCTATTAATATTTCATTAAATATTAAATATTAAATATTTCATTCTCAGAAAATCACAGTCAAGGTCTGTCTCTGAAGCTGGGGACAGATAACTGTTGAACCACAACTGCTCAAGCAATGCTCCTGCTTACTGCAGTGACCCTTACTTGGTCCACATCTGACAATTGAGTTAAGAAGGAAGAACACCCAGCTAAGGTTTCATCTATTTCAGCAAGTTTTCCCAACACATAACTAGAAGAAAGCAGAGATGGGTAAAGAAGCAGAGTGGGATTTAGACGGTCACATAGCTGGTCTGGAGACTTTATGCCATTGTTGATATATATTTTTTTTTTCTGTAAAATTAAACCATGAGGAGTGAAGAAGAAGAGTACTTTAGAATGAAATTATCCACAATTTACATGAAGAATAGGAGATTAACTCAGTTGTTAAAGCATGGTGAAAATGCAAGGGTTGTGATGGGCCAGTTTACTTCAGAGTGGAACTCGATGATCCTTGTGGGTCCCTTCCAACTCAGAATAGACTGTGATTCTGTGAAACATCACTATCTGCTCTTTAAATAAAGTCACCTTTTACTGAAAAATAGATAACATCTGGAGGAATTGCATCATCCTGACTGGAAAGGCTAGAAGAGAAAGAAAAGAACCTTTGAAAGTAAATGAACTTATGCATTGTCACCCTTATCAAGAGCAAAGATCAAGTAAGTATCTGCAAGTAGAGCAAAATTTCATTATTAGGTTTTAATAAAATATAATGAGCTCTCTCTAAGATGATATTCTCTAAAAAAGGTGGAAAATAGAATAATTATTTATGAAATAACAGTTACCAAATGTTGCTTTTGTTCTTTCAGGAATATGAGGAATCACAGTAGTATCTTGTTCATCAAAGCTTGGAAAAATCTCTGTTGAGAAAAAAAGTCAATAAATTATCTGAATAGTGAAAGGCATCTCCCTTTCCTCCTTTTCTCCAAAAACCTTTCAGTACTATACTGTATATAACAGGAAAGAGATGTTTTAAAACAGCAATGGGTATTTACCCTCAGAAATTTATGATTAGGAAACAACAGTAACAAACCTTCAGTGAAATCACTGATTATATTATGTAGATCTGTTTAATTTATGATGGGGAGTCACCTAAGCAAAATGTAATTGAAGGGAATCCTCATTCTAATCTGGGTGAAAATACATGTAAAAAGAAAAAGCAATGCAACACCGTTAGGAGGTTTCTCTCATAAGAGCTTCAAAAACATGATGCAAACTATTAAAATGTGTTGCTCAGATAGAAGCTGCAAATAACTTTTTATCCTTGATTATAAAATATAGGTAGATACTTTTTCTTCTGTTAATATACGCATAAAATACAAAAACTCTTGAACTGTTGAAGTTTCTGTCAGATTTAATTGCATCTCTGCAGAGGTTTCTTAACTTAGAATAATAACCAGGTAACAGTGGATGCACTGATGATTATTCCCCCCACTGCCACCCCAAAAGCAATTGCTCAGTTATCCACTGAAGCTTCAAAAAGACCAGATAATTTACCAGGCTTCCTGTATGGAGCATCCGGCATGGGAGTTGCTCTAGGTTTAAAAGGAATATGTTGTGGTTCTTTAAGAGCTGAAAGAAAAGATCTGTTTTAAGGCTTTATACTTTGACAAAATTAGGTGTGTTGCACAGGCACTGCATGTCACATGCTTGCAAAGAAAAAACAATCCCTGCATGACAGCCTGAAAAACTGAGTGTCACATACACACAGGAACTCAAGAGAAAGCAAAATCCTTAATGAAAATATGTGTGGAAAATTAATCAGGTAAGAAAAATCTAGAGTCAAGCAACAAAGCCTGAAAGAGCACAGACAAGTACAGGGAATATATTTCCATCTGTATTTCAGAACTCCTAACTGCATTACCCATGGAGTGCTAGTCTCCTACAAGTGTCAAAGGAATTACAACGTGTGTGACAGGGAAAAAGATTTTATGTGAAGACAAGAAACCAGCTAGGAATCTTTCAATACCTGCAACAGAATAGAACATAGTTCAGGTAGTAGAAAAGAAAACAATTCAAAGCCACAAACAGATTATGTGAAAAACAGACCAATGGTATATAAGCATTGGCCCAAGGAGTACTGAAAAAATAATAATGAACAGTTCAAGGTAACAAATTTACCTGCTGCTGTCTTTTGGTGTTCAACTGTAAATGTACTAAATGCCAAACTCCATAAAAAAAATAAGATACCCAGAGTTAGCGGTGAGGATAAGTTAGTAGTAAAAATACTTCCTTTAAAATGACTGTTTTGTTTTCAATTTGGAAAACATTCTTTTTTTGTTTCTGTTTCTTTGTAAAATTAGTGAATATACACTCACTCAAAATAATGTTCAATGGATACTCTCAGAACTGTTAGAAGTCAGAGTCTGGCAGTTCATTACTATGTAAATTCCTATTAAGTTTATTTTTAAGGGTGACCTTCCTTTACCAGGTCACACAAACCTATGAGCGACTTCAGTGAGAGTATTTGGAGTCATATATAAAGGCTCTCAAATAGGTTTTTCTCTAAGCATCTTTTGACAGGCACAAAAGAAATGAAATTTCTTCCAACTTCTCATAATGTTTGTTGTGTGTTGTCTACCCTGATGTAAAAAAAAAAAAAAATAAAAAATTGATAGACGTGTGGCGGAAAAGCAGAGGCAACTACTAAAACTCAGACATTAAAAATAGAAATCAGCTCTGTTTTCCTTGAAAAGCCCATTTAATGATCATCAGAGAATGTATTTGTAATATGAAGAAAAGTTAATCAACACTGCATTCGCTGAGGAAAGAGAACCCAAAAGGACCCCTGGGCATTCAGGCACAAGAAAACAACAATGTAGGTACCAGGCTTTGTGTGTGGTACGTCCGGACTTGGTGATGCCCTGGGCTTGGAAGGGACTCGTCGACTTTCTTTGGGACCTGTGGAAATGAGCAAAGTTTGAATTTGTTATTGAGGATGATGATTCTTGGACCTGTGAAGATGTGCAAAGTTTTGAACACATTGTAGAGGAGGATGATTCAAAATATGTCTTTCGATTTTTCTGATGAATCAGAGGATTAGTTTTCTCCTAAGAAACTTTTTAGGGATTATTTCTGTCATTTTAAAATAATCCCAAGGAGATCTCCTGTTAGTGCAATCAATACAATGCCAGTGCAGAGACCAAAAGCAAAGTGACTTTTACAGCGCAGTGTCAGATCAACTCTCCACTCCTAACATCAATAACAAACACAGCTTTCTACAGAGTAAACTGCTGTAGTTCTAATACTTCCTAGTTGTGCTTCACAAGTGTTTCATATTCCAAAAACCTGCTGCTCATTCAAATCAACTCTGCATTAAAAAAAAACAAAAATCCACAGCAAAGCTGTCAAAGCAGAAGAAACATGGAAATTTACCTCTAATTTTCAAATTGACAGAGCTATGTCAAAAATTTTTGGGAACAGCAAAGTACTGTAATTTTACACTCTTAAAGAAGCAAGTCACAAATATTCTGTCACCCTCTAAGGAAATCAAGATGCAGATTTTCCTGTGTGCAAGGGCGTTAACCCACACCTGTCCTTTGTGTGTCATTGACCTGTATGATACCCAGCTGAGTATCTTATTCCATGACAGCTGCATAGCAAAATTTGATTATGAGAGCAAAGCACAGCCTGTACAATAAGTATCTCTGTGTCTTCAGAGAGCTCCTCAGTTTTGAAAACTTCAAAGTGATGAAACTTTCGTGCACTAAAGGACAAATATTGATAAGCTTACTTGCTCTAGTTGGAGGAACACGTGGACTGGGTGATGTTTTAGGTTTGGAAGGCCTGTGATACGTGTCTTTAGAAGCTGAAAGAAAGAAACTGGGTTGAGCATTACTAAAGTAATAAATAGCTTCAAATACAAATACACTGCTCTGTAATGGGTGTTGTCCTGGAATGATTCACAATATCAGATTCAAGTGACAAAAATGCCTTAGATAAATGGATCTGCCTCAAGCAATCATATGACCCAAGATTAATAAAGCGATTGTATTCCAACAGTAAAATTGAGGTTTGAGTGGAACAGAATTATTTTTCCGTCCTCTCTGAAGGACTGAATTCCACAAAGTTGGAGGGGAAGGGAAGCAGAGAAAGAAAGCTTTCAGGATGCAGCTCTGCCCAGCCATGGTGCCCTGCACCTGCAATGGTGTACCTCCACAGGATGACTGAGAACATGATTAGGATCCTGTTCTGATCTGCTCTCTGCTTCTTACCATTCAATGTTGAAGGAAATTTTCCTATTTAATGTGCATAACAACTTGAAAGAAACAGGAATTCTCCTCAATTATTTCATAAAAATAAGAAGGGACTGAGGACCTTGACTGTTAAACTATTAAGGAACATGCAAAGAAAGATGAAAATTTTTTTCAGGTCTGCTTTTGACAATTTGTGCTGAAGAAGAATGACAGTGTGACCATTCAAACAAGAAAGCATCATTACCTATTGTTGCCTTTAGTTTCTCAGTTCTAAACCTAATTGTTTCCAGAGCTGCCTTAGCATAATAAAACAACAAAACCAAAATATTACCAAGAACAATCACTGTCTGCACAATAATCATCCATCCCTACTAGGGCTGATGACAGATGTTCACTTCTCCCTGAAACTCAACATTGAAGTATTATGTTCCTTAGAACTTCCTCCAGTTTAAGGTAACAGCTCTAATACAAAACAGATCCCAAATATAAACCTGAAGTTTTTCTAACTGCCACAGAGAGACTGTGGATGGTTTTTTGTACCTTCAGCTTTGTGTGCTTTCCTGACTTATTTCAAGGTTTTTTTTCAAGCCATAGGTGCAGACATACTGGGGAGAAAAGGAACCTGACTCCTGTGTCTCTGCCCATCTCTTCAACACCATCCAATACTCCCTGTGTCTTGGATACCCACACTGGTCCTGGCTAAATTGAGGTTATTTTCTTGATAGCAGGCCCTGTGGTAGTCTGCTTTGGATTCATGAGCAAGGAAGTGTTGATAAAATACCAATGTTTTAGTCGTTGCTGAATACGCCTTGTCACAGCATCCAAGAATTCTTTGTTTTTCACTCAGCCCCCAGGCAAGAGGGCTGGGCTAGGGGTGGGCAGGATGGACACAGTCAGGACAGCAGAACCACCCTGGCCAAAGGGATATTCCACTCACATAAAGTCATGCTTAGCAACACAACGTTCCAAAGCACCCACTGCTCCTGATGGTGCACTGGTCTGCCTCTGGGATGGGGTGGGCAGCTGCTTTGTACCACTTCCTTTCTTCCACCTCCTTTTATCCTTCCTTATTAAACTGTCTTTACCTTGAACTATGATTTTTTTCCCCTCTTTTCCTTTTTTTTTTTCCCCCTTCTGATTCTCTCCCCAGAGCACTGTGGGGTGGAATGAGTGAGAGGTCAGTGTGTGCTTAGCTTCTGGCCAGGGACAACCCACTGCGGTACCTCACATCACACAAATGTGAGTTGCATAATTTACTTTCTCCCTCCTTAATTCCCCCAAGGTTGTATATGGGCATAACAACCCATGCAGATACAATTATAGGAAGTATTACACAGTCTTAAATCTCTGAACAACACAAGAGCTCTGGAAAAGTGAACCAACAAGTATGAATCCTGAAAAAGAGCAGGCACACAATTTAAGAAATACAGAGGAAAATCCTTCCTCTTTGCAATGACACCCCTCATCCTCACCCTCACTTTGCCAGAACACAAGCCAGTTACACAGAAAATACTTACTTTCACTGAGAATTGTACAGAAAACATCCATTGCTGCAGTGACTTAAAATGTAATAAAGAATTGAAGATATTTTCAGTTTACCAGGTTGCTTATAAATTCTACATGTCACTGGATTTTATCCCTCAAGGAATGTTCCAAAATACATGCCCAAGGAATACATACAGATCTGAAGCTCCACTGGTTACAGCAGAATCCATAAGACACATGTGTCAGCATGAAAAGGTAAAGGAGCAATGAACATACCGGGTCTTGTCCGTGGCACCTCTGGGCTTGGTGATGTTCTAGGTTTGGAAGGAAAATACTGTGGTCCTCTAGGAACTAAAAAAAAAAAAAGCCAAACCAGCAAATATTAGAATTTTTTTATTTTTTGGGAATTGATACTGACAGAAAGTATAACATTAAAGAAGAACACATGCCTTTGGGACCCTTTGGAATCACAAAAAACTTGAGTAATGGAGAAATATGGAGGCTTGGTACATAACAAACCCCAGTGCTGATGGAAAACCTCTGTAACAGGACAATATAAAACAAGGCCAGTATGGTTGCACAGTATAAAAGGTGAAGCAGCACATGATAGGAATGGAGTATAGAGACAAGCAGTCAAAGGTAGGTTGTGGTGCTTCCATCCCCTTTGCAGAACACATTTGTGTGAGAAAAAAAGACAAAGACGATTATGAATTGTTAGTGAAAAATCACCAAACCCCCCCTTACAGGATGAACTTTAATAGTAAAAAAATTACAAGAGTGGAGTGCAATGAAGCAGTGCTTGTGATGGCCAGTGAGGAAAAAGCTAAATGTGATGGTCCCCAGGTGATTTACCCTGTAGGTAAAACTGTTACCTAGCGTTGGTTTTAGTTGATCAGTTCTAAGTGTTATAGATTCCAGGACTGTATCAGAAACAAAACAGAAAAGATGCTTTGAAAATTGAAAAGTTACAATCAGCACTACTTTCTGAATCATGTACTTTGTATTCTGCCTCATACAGAAACAGTTGTATTAAAATAAATATCTGAGAAAGCAGAGTAAGCTCCAGCATAGTGTGAGCTTAGTTCTCCCATAGACTTCCACAAAATAGCCAAATATTTTCATTCTGTTATTCAGAAAATGGATGTTTAGGGACATGAATCTCTTCCCTTGGTGATGTGTTTCAATTGCACTCTATGTACACAGCTAGAATCAGGCAGCAATTGGTTGTGTACTGAACACTTATCAAAGAGCATGACATGGTGTATAGCATTGCCAGTCATATAATTCAGCTCTAAACTGGGATGGATCTAGAGTCCATTGGTTTAGAGTCATAAAGATGTGAAATTGATGTCAATTCTCTGTCAATTCTTCTGTATGGATTACAATTTTAAAGAAGAAACGTCTTTGTATATTTTAAGACAATTACAAGATAAGTGGATGATGCTGTAGAAAACATTCTGTGTATTACAGATTCTTGAAGAAACAGTAAGTTGTTGGGGCTTTTGTTTTTGTTTGTTAGTTTGTTTTAAACACAGATCAATACAAGCTCATAAAATCTGAGTGACAAAACCATAAACCATTTCTGAGAAGGACAGACTACACTAAAAATGAAAAATGGTCACAAAGGTAAAAAATGGCATATGAGAAGTGGCATCTTAAGGTGTAACTTGGAAACAATGTTTTATAATCAGATGCCATAGTTAAAAATTTATGAGAAGACAAGGATTTTGCCTGTTTGTTACATGAAGAAATCACATAGATAAAATCAGATTTCAAAAATATTGGTCTGTGTCTACAATTTAAATGTCTTCAATAAAATGTTTATTCTTAAATTTTTCACATTTACCAAAGGATAATGGATGTTGATATTTGAGACCCTTGACATTTTCTGTTGCTATTTCCAGCAGGAGAGCATGGGACAGAAAGTAACTTTTTCTGCCTACTACTGAATTTAACACATTTAATGACATAAAAATCCAGTATTTTGGAATACAATATAAAGAATCATTAATGCCAATAAATGTTTATAAGCAAATACTACATATGTATGTATAACTGGGCAAAATCTACTCCTTCATGCAGAAAATAATAATGACATGAAATTAATTGATTGTGGCTTAGAAGGGAAACAGATTTATTTTAACAATGCAAAGCAACGTTGGAAAGAATTTTACCTCCCAAGCAGCCTCAGTACACACTTTAATTGCTTCGTATTTGCTTTAGTTAGCAAGATTAATCTGAGTGTAATAACACTATTCTCATCCTATTTCTTGAAGTAGCAGAGGTTTATTCTTTTGCTCAGTGAATAATACCCAGCAAATGTCACTACTCATGAAAACTGCAATTAAATTGCTGAACAGAACAGAACTCCATTCTGTTTTAACTGGCTCAGGTAACTAAACAGCTGCTCATAAATACATTTCAATCCAAAATAAACCAAACTAGAAACAATCACAAAGTAGTTTACCATCTTTGGCTTGTGGGATGTGAGGTTTGGGTGAAGTTTTAGGCTTAGAAGGAACACGTTGAGTCACCTTTGGAGCTGGAAGAGAAAATGTGGGCAATGAGTTAATTAAATTGCACAGCAATTAGCATCTGATAGCAGCTGAACACACAAGCACAGAAACCTCAGACCTGCAACTGAGAAGAAGTAGGTGAATCAGGTAATACTCTCCACGTGTTTACAACAATCTAAGCAAGAAAGTGGAATTTTAGTCATTTTTGAAGCTCAGCTTTTGTTCGTGTTTTTAAAATAAAAACTGGAACAAGCGCAAATAAGCATAGTTATGAGAAAGGTGATTCAGAGCTGCCAGCATAATTCCTTTTTTCATAAAGGAGACATTCCAGCTATGAAGAGAGCAATACACCCAACTGTTTTGAATGCCAAGCAAGATAATTACCTAGAATAAAAATGAGGGTAAATGAAATAATAAAAATGAGGTTAAATGAATCAATAAAAATGGGGTTAAATGAAACAATAAAAATGAGGTTAAATGAAACAATAAAAATGAGGTTAAATGAAACAATCCTGAGGCATAATGTGACTAACTTCAGTGATGCTTGCTGTGATGTAAATAAAGCAAACACAACAGCTTGCCAAGGAAATATTATTACCTATGGGTGACCTTGGTGGTTCAATTCTAAGTGTAATAGGATCCAAGACTGCAACAGAAACAGTGTGACAAAGTGAGTAAGGAACATGCTCCAAAAATTTAAAATTACTCCAGTGGTAAGCAGAAAAGCAGGCACTAACACAACACCACAGTAATACGGATCTTCAAGCTGACTTTTAAATCGTGGGCAATTAAAATTCTTAATAATACAGGTAAAATAAATAAGTAATTGGACAGACTTGATGGCAATAGAAGCAAAAATATGTGGATATAAATCAGTAAATGCAAGAACAAGCAAGAGAAGAGATTGCAGAGTTTAACTCGGAGACAGCAAGAGACTTTTGATATACAGAATGTCAGGAGTCCCCAAACTGAACTCTGTTACTTGAAAGTAGTGTGCTGACTGTGACAAAGTAGTTGAATTTTTCCTCTAAAGTGAGCAATTAAACAGAGGACTAAAAGGCTGCTATAAGTGGAGCTGTACTTATTAGTAATCTGAAAAAATATTAGTTTATAAAGCCTGTTAATTTTTTCTCATATCCACTTACAATCTGGATCACAAAACCAATATATCATGCCCTTTTCCTGATCACAAACTGTACCAAATGAGACAAAAAATTATGAGATGGAAGAATCTATAAAAAATTCTTGGCAATAAAAAAAAACATATAAAAGAATTTTAATGCACTAATTCTTTCCTCTCAAGGCAGTAACA
This sequence comes from Lonchura striata, assembly GCF_050655825.1. Taxonomy (NCBI): domain Eukaryota; kingdom Metazoa; phylum Chordata; class Aves; order Passeriformes; family Estrildidae; genus Lonchura; species Lonchura striata. Next base: position 1,653,767 of record NC_140703.1, read on the forward strand.
AGTAAAGTAGCATATAACACACAGGTATACACACCTAAAGATAGAACCTGTTCTATAACCCACATTCACTTATCTCCCAAACTTTCTTATGCATCTATCCATTTTAAAAATGGGCTTCACAGTAAATAACACTATAAAACTTTGATTGCAATTGAGGGGGCTAATACTATTAAATACTAAAGTATTTATTACATGTATATTAACATACACAGTAAAATATTCTGTAGTATTAATATTGCTGCAAATGAAGGAAAAAACCCAAAACAACCAGTATTAACTTCTACTGACAGTGGCCAGATACTCCACAGAAATGTCAGACCAGTCACTAATTTTTCAAATGTTCTCACCACATATGCCTGGTTTGCAAAGACTTTGCCATTGTTCAAGCTCATCAGTTATCTTTGGAATTCAGATTCAAAATATTTTCCTAGAAAACACCAATTTCTATTTTCAGGTTGCGTTTGAAAAATCAATAATTTCTTACCAAGAGAAAAACAGCTTCCAAATAATAGAAAGATATTCATATTATTTGTTAGGTCTGCAAACTGTCTTCTGGAGCAATGTGGTTTCCTTGTGTACAAGTATTATCCAAAAAAATTGGATGTTTCTTCTCCCCACCTAGGGGAAAAAAAAAGTTGTTCTCTTCTTTACTTTCTGCACTAATAGCAAGTCTCAAAGTAGGTAATTTCCACAGAAGTGCCTAATCAGGCTCAGCTTGAGGTGTTTTGATCTTAGCAGATCATTTGGGCTTCAAATGTGAGGAATGTGTATTTTGGATAGTGGGTAAAGTTTGTTTTGTGAAAACCTGCTTTTAAGCTGAGAGTAAATGGTGCCATAGTAAATCACATTCAGGTTCAGCAGTGAAGAAAAGAAGTTAGGAAATGAGCCTCTGTCCACACCAATGAACAACCACAGAAAAATGAACTGCAACACGTGTTCAAGGCATGAAATGTTGTTGGATATGAAAAAAACAAGCGATGATTATCCATTTCATGGATAATCAAAGAGCTGGATGTTCTCGTGCAGCAAAATTAACTTCTCATAGTTTAGTCAAAAGCCAAGGAAAAGACTTAACAAGCAATGCTCAGAAAAGTTTGTTACGCAACACTGACCTTGACAAATCAATGTCATTAGAGTTTTGAGAGTATTTCATGGTGTAGAACTTGCTGCAGTTGAAAAACTATGAGTTTAAGTGAGTTGCTGCTACTTGACCAAACCAAACTGATTCTATTTTATCAAATAATTTGCGTGAGGCTTCGAACTGTCCTTGTCCTGTGAGGTATCATATAGGTAGTCAGCTTAATCCAGGTTTAAAAGACCAAAGCTGCTGAAAACATCTTGAAGCCCTTCTCAGAATACAGCCTGCACGGTAAATGCAAAGAGTGATCCAAATTTTCCTTTGCATTAAATATAGCATTTCAGGGCTCACTGCAAAGGATAGACCCTTGTTCTTTGTCTGCATAAAAAAATGTATGTATTAAACACATTATATATGTTCCCATACTAAAAAAGGCCATATATTACTTTATATAAACTGTGCTCTGCATTGAAAACAAAATTACTTTTTTTTTTCTTTAAATTGAACACAGGTTTGGATGTATTAATTGAATAAATGCAGTATTTTCCATACATGTGAGAAATTGTCAAGCAATATGCCATAAAACTCCTTCTGCAGGAATTGTTTAGCAGTGTGTAATTTTAAATGTCATTTTAGACTGTTATTTCTATATTCCATAAAATCTTTATTATTGCAATAATTTTTATTCTTTCTTCTTCTAATGTAAGTGAAACTTTCAAGTAAATGCCTTTAAAGTGACATCCTGTCTTTTAGAAGACATGTCCATGTTAGAAACATGGAGAAATAACAAAGCACCAGGATCAGACTTCCATGTGCTGGGTTTGGACCACACACGAATAAGCAAGAAGCCTCCAGGAAATGCTGCTTTCAACGGCACACATGATGAGAGCAATGAAAGGAAGAATGACTAAGGATGACTCAGTCATTACCCTCTGCAGTCTTGGCACGTTCAGACGTGTAGGGACTCCTGGAAGTGCCTGACCCTGGCATGGCTGCTGCTGGAATAAAGAACATTTCCTTAAGAGAAATACAGGTGTATCTGGATCTGTTTTGTAGCTGCTGGTACAGCTCAACTGCTCTTGCTCCCCAGCTGAAATCCACCTCCTCAAAACTCTTCCAATGGAAACACTGAGAGAAGGATACATTTACTGCAATTACCTGATGTTCCTTTTGCTGCTTTTGGAAAATAAAAAGTACATTTATGCTACAGGAACACACTGGGAGAGGAGCTCTCTAAAGCTTCCCTTTCCTGCTTTACTGAATTTTTAAAAATATCTTTATGGCTGTAGATCACCAAAAAGAAACAATTCCAGAGAAGTCAATTTTCTTTGGTAAATATTTCAGTTAATTTTCCTGGGTTTCTCCCATAGTGATACAAAGGATAAATATGAAAGGCTTCAGGTGTAAATAAGTGTAAAGTCACAGAAAGCAAGGCTGAGGATCCCAGCACGTTATCTAGTGCCACTGCACATAGATCATCAAGTTAACAAGCTTCCCATCTCTATGTAGAGCACTTAATTGGGTTTGAAAGGAATAACACCCAAACACTCTGAAAAATATGAAGAACTATGCAGTCAAAGTTGGTAGAACTGTTTGATATTAGTGTGACTTTACAAACAGAATCCATTTTTATTTCCAAACACATCTACAAATATTGAGTAATCTTTGTGCTTTCCCTTTAAATTTTGCTTTGTTTACTCTGTTTTGACTCTCAGCCTCTGTCCCTCCCAATAGATTTTAATTGGGAAAGAAAAAGTGATGGATAAATATTGTATGATGTCCCTCAAGCTATATTTATGGACATACCAACAATTTGTCATATTGCAATTCACAAGCATTTTAGGACTCACAAGAAAACTTATTTAAAAGAGGCTACCTTAAAATTTTGAAATACAATGAAATCTGAGACCTAACACTTCCAAAACTCTGTCAGTTTAGACAGAAAATCGCATTCTTAATTTAAAATCTCTATTTTCCCACATGAAGGTTTATGGTGGTTTACCTGGGTGGACAGTGTTTAAATTTAAAAGACTGAATTATTTCAGATTTCCAAATTTTCCCTCTTTATGGACATTTTTATAGCTTAGAGAGATTTTATATTTGATAATATTGCCATTATTTTAAGAAGTCAAAATACTCCAAGATGTCTTCAGGGTAAAAATTTTTTCATCTAAGTAAATGGCCAGAGAAGTTGTGGAGTCTCAATCCCTGGAGATATTTTAAAACTTTCCTGTAAACTTTTGTATTTACAATAGAAAATCCATCATTATAATTTCCTTTTCTGAAAAATGGAGAATGTTTAGAGAGGTATTCATGTTAACAACAGTAAAAGTGAGGACAGGTGCTGGGCATGATCATATTGGCAACAAAACCTTATTTTTTTTTAATGTAGGCAATAGATTCAGTTATCCAAATGCCAAGAAAGAGAATAAAACAGTGACCTTACACTAGAATGTACAGTTGGTTAGTTGGAGAATCTGAAAATGATTTAAATGTTTGGGATTTTTTATATGAAGCCTTTTTTTCTCCACTGCCAAAAAAGGCAAATACTTTACCAGAAACAGCACAAAAATCATATTAATAATGAGAGTAAGAATTAATTGCTTCACCCAAAGGCAGTTATTTGCCAGTAAGTCATTGATTAAATACGAGTTTGGCATATATTGTTCATTATTTTGATTCACTCTTAGGGAAAGGTGACAACCACTATCATGACATGATCAAGTTTCTAATTTAAGCTGAACTTCCAGGTGGTGCTGGAACACAGAGAGGCTCCTGCTTTTTGGCCATTTTGCCACCTTCCCAAAAGCCAGCTTATCCCTATGCACTGCAGATTTTCTGGCTCAAATAACATTTTCTCAACAAGAATATCATTTGTCACCTCAGAACACATGCCAGCTTCACTTCTGCTTACAGGAGAATCATGGCAAGCTTCATCCAGATCAAAAAGTGGCTCAAGATTTTCCTGATTGATTTCTGAGACCACTCTGGGACAGAAAAAACCAGAGGCATGTGTACAAAATATGGAATAATGACACTTTCCTTGTAGGCATACAGAAATTTGTTATAGAGCCACTTGAAACACCAGGATAAAATTTTGATCTTGGCAGTCCCAGGGTTTAAAACAAATCTATGCAACAGTTTCCAAATGAGTTGATTTTTTTTCTCAGCCATTTCAAAAGACAACATGCAGGGCTCAGATTTATATTCAGACACAGACATCTCCAGCAGAGACAAAAGTAATGATTCTTCTAATACAGTACTGGATTTCCTACACTAAAAATTAATTTTACTGCAGGAGCTGTAATCAGCATAAAAAACTCATTATGCACAGTATTCTGAGACAATTCCAAGTCATAAGTGTCATTCCTTTAACAAGCTTCACAGGAAATAATTTGGCCTGAAGAGAGTTAATTTCTTTTTATGAGCAAAAAATAATTTGCAGGGAATCTGGAAAGAATTTAATAAAATCATCTGAGCTCTTTCAGCATTGAGTAATATATTCTTACAATAAACAATTATGCAATTTCAGGCTAATTTCATTATAAACCATGAAACACCAGAAATATTTTTACAACTCTATTTATATATTCTCCAGGTCCAGAAAATGCCAGGTGTGTTTTACTCTCTGCCATATATCATAGATGAAATTTAACCTTGATGTGAAGGTGCTATTTCATTTGGGATCATAAAATATGTCTCTACTGACTTGCAGAACAAAATTCCATTCTTTCACAGTTTCAGGTAAGTCTACATATGCTCTAATGATCACTGAATCAATAAAATTCTGTGGTTCTATGTAAGATGCTACAACCATCAGCAAAACAGCAGAATTTGTGTTTTCTGTACCCTATGATGAACTAAACTGGAAAACTTGTTATTCCAAAATGAAAAGCAGGAAATCAATTTGCTTTGATGTCTGGCTGCATGAGTTGGTGACTTGGGATATAGAAGTAAAAAGGTTTATTCCTTTGCTTCTAGTTTTTTGGGGATCCAATACAAAAATATCATTCCTCAAGGAGGAATTCCTCTCCTTTCTGATGATTAAGTGCTGAACTTCACATTAGCACAGAAGAAATTCAAGCTAAAATGCACTACTTAAGTGATATGCTATAACAAATGTTTGCTATGGAAATTAGTTACCAGGTTTAGTTCGTGGCTTTTGGGGTCTGGCAGATGGTCTAGGTTTAGATGCAGAAGTAGTGAGCTTTGCAGAAGTAGTGAGCTTTGCTTCTTTAGGAGCTGAAAGAAATATACTGGATTATAAGTGTATGTTTTCCACTGTAACACAAAAAAATCAAGTAAGGCAATGAATGGCTACTGGCAACAAAAGCAAATGGTAGAATCAGATATGCCAAGAAGGCTTTTCAAAAATCTTCCTAAGAATTGACTACTCCAGCAAAATCTCTGTTTGTCCTTCATTGTAAAAGTAATCGCATTTAAATATGCAGTTTGCAATCACATCCAAACATTCCTCTCATTGAGTTAGCAAATTCATTTTCACAAGATACCTAAGAGATAAAACAATAATGCTTTTTTATAATTTTAAATTCCAGGTCTATTTTAAGCCATAAGAAGACATATATAGACAAAAGATAGAGAAATGTCCTCATTTTTTGGCACAGTAAAGAAATTACTGGCAAACAGCTGAAAGAACATGGAATCAATTAAAAAAATGGAACTGCTTCATAGCTTCAGTCATTGAATTCTGCTAATGGAATAGAAGTAGCTAATATAAGTTGAATAATATAAGTAGAATAGCAGTATCATGGTAAATGGTAAAATTTAAAAGCAATGAGTCCTAGAAACCCTTTTTCCACTAAACATGCACGGGTTGAAATTGTAATTAGTTAATCTGCCTGTTAGTCTGACTTCAGATAAAGTGCAATCTCAGTTTCAGGCAGAGTTAAGTAACTTTGTACATTTTTAAAAAGCAGTGCTATGAGACTGCTTTCCATGAAAATGTTTCATAGCAATTGACACAGTGAAAAAATGTTTGATGTTTTCAAAAAGAGCAGAGAGGAGTGAGCCATGAAGAGACCGAGAGGTGTTTTTCAAGCCAAAGCGACATCCAGAGGGATTCATAAAGCAGTGGAATTAACATGTTAACCAGTACCACAGGAATCCTTCCCTGAGAGTTCTGGGATTAACATCCACAATACTACCTTTACACTTGGCAGTTCAATTGTATTTCCAATGAGTTTTCTGAATAAAGAGTGTTGGTGCAGAAAAGCTCTCAGCAAAATGGAAGACAAAAATGTTTATGTACCATGGAACTAGCAAAGCTGCATGAAGAAAGTGGTTTCTTTTTCTCCTAAGTTTAGAAAAACATTTCTGAGCACTTATCTCCTAACCTTCTTTCAGAGAAATGGATTAAATAGAGCAAAAGCTATGAGATGAAGTAACAGCACAAACTGTGGCTTGGACTGCGAAGGAGAGTGACTAGCAGCTACAGAAACATGTATTACCTAGGGTTGCTTTTGGCTGTTCTACAGTCTCAGAAGTTTTAGGCTCCAAAAGTGGTGGTTTAGGGGCTAGAAGAGAAAAATTCAAGTGTAATCAAAACAATCAGTAGGTGTATCAATACGAAGGCCAAAGTGTTATCATTCCAGGAGTTCAAGGGAGTTGTTTTATAACAGTCTAGAAAAGCCTTAGTCCTGTGTGTAACACCCTAGATCCCTTTTAGCTTTTTTTCCTATGAAATTGCACACTGAATGAGTGTATGAGAGCCTGCTTCTAAGGCTCCTTCCTATTGATGTTTTCAGGACAGTTTTAATCTTGTATTTCAGTCAATCAGCAAATGAATTTCTCTTCTGTTATGGGAGAATAGTGAGAAAGGAGAGATAAGGAAGAAAAGAATGAATGTAATGTAATGAACACCAGAGAATCTATATGGAAAGAAACTTCTAAAGGCCAAAGTTTTGCTGAAAATCTTAAATCAGTACTTGCAGTTAATTGTAAGAGAGGTATAAGACAATAAAGGCAGCTCCCGTTTTTTACTGATCTGTTTATAAGACATGACAACAGAAACATTTTGGGTTTCAAATAATCCACAGCATAATAGCTTTTCGTCCAGTACCTAAATCATTAAAGGAGGCAAATTAATTTCCCTTAATCCCAAATCCAAAGAAAATGAGTAGAGGTCGGGAGCTTTTTTGATCAAAAGGCAAAAAATACACAACACAATGATTATGTTCCTACACTATTAGTAAAGGTGTCATATTTGCCATAGTACATCTGTGTGAAAATGGGAGACGGAGAGTGGCAAAGGAGATTATAAAAATAATAATCATATTTATTACTTATAGGAGTGATATTAAAACACCCTTGTTCCACCCAGAGTCTCAGAGTATTTTTTTCCATTTCAGTCCTTTAAAAAGGTTACAACACTAGAGAACTGGTTTATATTTTTATCACTGGACCCAAACACATAAAACTGAGGAGCTGAACTCTCATTAAGTTAATGAGAGTTCATGACCTATCTGAGAGTGATGAGCTTGTCAGGATGCTCACATATTGTATAGCTCCTGTCCTTTTTAGGAAGTTTTGCTTAGGTATTTAGAGAACATATCTCTCTGCATACCAGCTTATGAAAATGATGTGCACAATTACCAGGTTTCACACGTTGTACTCCTGGGGTAGCAGATGGTTTCGGTTTAGAAGGAATAAGTGGTATTTCTTTTGGAGCTGAAAGAAAGAGCTCAGTTTGCAATGAAACAAGCATTTCCCACAACAAACAGCACATGTCACATGTTTGTACTGAAGACAACTTAGTATGGAATGTCAAAGCCAGCTGATGAAATCAGATTTTGAAGCGTGGAATGGAGACGATACTGAAATGCTGTACGTTGATCAGAAATAAGATTCTGTGAGTCCAAAACAATTAAAATTTCTATTTTGAAAGCTTTACATCTCAGACACAATCAGCACATGCGTGTGCATTGGGAGTAAAAGAGATAGCACGCTAATAAAAGGATGATGGTGTTTTATCATGCAAGAGACAAATTTTGCTTCTCTGAGACAGTAAATCCACCCAGAAGCTTGTTCTCATACACAGGTATGCCAAGAACAATCAATGTAACACTGATGGAAGAGCAAGACTCTCTAACCAGGAAAAAGAATGATTATGCATGTGAAATGATATGTGGAAGGAATGCATTCATATGGGATGGAGTGCTCAAAACAAACACAAAGTTTTTCACTGGGTGAAAACAACATTACCTAATGTTACCCTTGGCCATTGAAAAGGATGGGAAGTTTTAGGTGTGAAAGATTCCAGAATGGATTCACTTGCTGCTGCTGGAAGAAATGATGACAGTCATAAGAGAGCAAAGAGCTAATGGAAGAAACTCTTCCTTCATGAGCAAAAATAATTTTTTTTTAAGAAGAACAATAATTATTTCATGACTGTTTGGACATTTATCAGTTTAGTACACATTAGGGAGAAATTCTGCACAGAGCTTCAGTGACTATAAATCAGCACATCTGTGATGCACAAAACTTCTGGATATTTATTTCCTCTTGCCTTCATTGCAACTGGTCTGGATCTCAACCACTGCCAAGTAAGATTTTAAGGAGAGCTTCTGAACATTTTAAGTTTTGGTCCAATACTTAAGGGAGGCGGTACCGTCTACAATGTAGATATTTAATGAAGAGGACATGTTGAACAATCAATTAGTCACATATTAAAACATATAAAATTTGGAATAGAAACCTGACAACAGATCCAGCTGTGGTTTCAGTCCAAAACCACTGAATGTCTGTAACTATTAACCAATTTCATGCTGTTAATGATGCACTAATGTTAGTGCACATCACATTTTTAGTGATGCTACAACAATAAAATGCAACCTGCAGTTCACATCACAGTGTTTTCATCAGAACTACTCTACAAATACTTTTTTATCAATTTTCTATGTGGGACATTTTTTAACATACTGAATCATGTTATTGTGAGTTGCCATATGGTTTATAGCTGTGAGAAAACATCAAGTTCAACCATTAGCAGCAACCTAAGTTTGAAACCAGCTGTTAGGGACTAATCCAAATGTCTACTGAAAACAACAGCAGTGTATATCACTGGAGTTTTAGAGCATGGCTTGAGCTGTGAATTAAGAATTAGGTAGAGATTATTGTACCTGGTCCAGTTTCTGCCATTTCAGGCTTACTAGGTGACACAGGACTTGAAAGAACAGGCTGAATACCACTGAAAACTATAAAAAAAAACATGTCACATAGTCTGTGATTATTAATTCTACACACAGCTTTTTTTGATCACAGAAAAACAATCAAAAATATGATATGTTATGGCACACATAATTTGCACTTCACCATACCTCAGGAATGGAGCAGTATTGGATTAGAGTGTGAGCTGAAGGTAGTGCTTAAAGTGAGAACTAAAACTAAATTGTCAGCCAACCATAGCTAACATTGCTGTGGAACACATGGCCCACACAGCTTAAAACAACCCAGACAATACAAAGATAAAAACTTCTGATACCACAATTATAAAGTACTCAATCCCCCCACCAACAAAAACTATGAAAACTAAAAAGCACTGTAAGGTTATTTCCATGAAGAAAAGCACCTGCCTTAGTTCTCTTCAGTGCTTTGTTTTGCATCAATATTTTTTAGTGAATTTTAATGTTATATAATCTGTCACACAAGAAAAACAAGAGTAAAGTAAAAAAAACCTGCCAACCAGCAAAAAAATAGCAAGAAAGGAGCTTCCTATGCTGACAAGACAATAATAAAAAAACACGTTGTTTTGGTATTCTTAATAAGATTTAGTCAGTAGTAGTTTTAAACCTAGTTTAGTAGTATTAAACAGGTTTACTTCATGTAAGTATATCTCAAAATAGCCCTAGAAGTTTCTAAGAAATGAAAGTGAGACCAGAAACACTACCAGGTGAGTTTCTCAGCAGAAAGCACAACTTCTCATGTAAAAAAGGATGCTTTCAATGATTGTGACTCGCACAGAAGCAACATGGAAGATAATGAAAATATCTAGGATTAATGAAATTTAAGAAAAGGTTGAAAGGCTGTCCAAACACCAAAAGGGGTTTAAGTGAAAAGCTAAAGCATTACTATTACCCGCAGTTGTTGTTAGCACCTGAGGTGCTCTGGAAAGAGGAGACAAAGGCTTTTCCAGGTCAGCTGAACTTGTAACTGTAGAAAAATGCAAATATCCCTGAGACAGATGCATATTGATGCAGACATAGCAAGGGGGGCAAAAATCAGAAAAAAAAATTTGTTTTACACTGCTTTGCAAGATGCCAACACCACTATAACAGAGTATCATAAATTTCCAGCTTAAAAAGAAAGTAACAAAACTTCAAAGTTTTGAAGATGTCACATGCCTGTAACAGACAGGGCCTAACAGGAACTGCAGTTCCCCTAAAAGCAGATTTATCAACAGGAGTCAATTGATCTGTATCCATGTAGCATGAAAAAGCCTGTGCTTTTGACTTCACCTGCACCCACAGAAAGAGACTTATGAACTTAAAATGCATGCAAATATTAATTTGTATAACCAAGTATTTCTATTGCCAAAGCTTTGCATGTTTCAATATAGCAAATGCCAGTATTTTCACTAACAGGTTTTAACATACTACACATCATGCAATCTGTCATTTGTGGTATTTTATCTACTTGACATAATATAAATTAACACAGCTTCTGTGATATATCAAAGAGACAGACTGAGGCAGAAAATTTAACATAAAACTGTTGAACTATGACCCAGTAATAAAAGTTTCAAGGTGCAATAGCAACATAACCTGAAAAAAAGTCTTATAAATAGAGAAAACTGCAAAATGTGTATGATACGCCTAACAGAAAATCCCCCATGATGAAATGCCCCAGTCAAGAACATATCTTTATAATTGATAATGAACACATCTATCTATTGGTCCTATTGGTCTTCATCTATTCAACAGCTAAAAACCACACAAAAATATTAATTCCTGTGGTTTCATATGTATTTGATCCTATACCCCAAAATATCACCATGTAATTCTAGAGCCTAACAGACACTGCAAACAAAATTCTGCTTCAGACACCAAGCAATCAGAGCAAACAGCCTGTAACAAACATGCTTGATGCAAAACCAAACACTAAGCAACAGGAAGTACCATAAATACAATTTACCAGTCTCTGGTTTTGATATTTCTGCAGATGCAGAAGTTTGGGACAGGAAACTAATATGATTAGAGTCCAGTGAGGCTGGAAAAAGAAAACCAAAACAAAATATTTTTTGGCATCATCTGAACATATAGACTGTACAGGTTACAAGACTTTACTAAGAAACTAGGGATTCAGGAAAGGAAAACATCTCATATGAACATGCCATGGAATTCCTAATGTAAATGTATGAAAATGCACTGATGATGAAAATTACAAAGGAGATGGAAGAAATATGAAGAAGAGATGACATGACAAGAGCAGTGGAATTGCCATAGCCAAAGCTGGAATTAAAGGTGGTTTTGCAGGAATGACCCCTTTCACCTCTGTGCTGAAGCTTTGCTGGAATCTAGGCCCAAGAGAAGTAGCAGGTTGGCTAAAAGCACTACAATATCTCTTGGACAATTCCCATCTCGCATCACTACCAGAGCTGCAAGACATGTCATTACTACCACAGGCAGCTGGTGTCTCAAACTGTGAAGAAGCAGCCAAATGCTGAAACGAGGTTTAGATTTAAAACCCTAACAAGGCTCAAAAGCAGCAGCAGAGCAGAGCGTTCCCAGTTCAGGTGATTCCATGGAAAGGCGCGTCCTCTTCTGCTGGGTGCGCCCATCGGAGCGCCCCGAGCTTGAACGCGCCGGGGAAAGCAAGCCCCGCACCCGGACCAAAGCAGCAGGGCAGCGGAGCTGCGGGCAGGGCCAGCGGGGCGTCTCTGCGGAATGCCACATGCTCCGTGCAGAAGATGCTGGCGGCCCCCGAGAGCAGAAGCGCAGGGCCGCGGGGCGAGCGCCCCGGCCCGCCCAGCGCGCAGCGCCCCGGCCTCCCGCGGGTGCGGGCGGCAAGGGCCGGGAGGCGAGGCGGCAGGACGAAGACACGGCCGACATGGCGAAGAAGGCCGCTGCCATCGCCCGTCCCAGCCCGCTGAGCTGCCGCGGAGGAAGGAGCGCTGGGCTCCGGGCTCGGGCTCGGAGCGGCTGCGAGCAAACACAGGAAGCGCCCTGAGGGCCGCTGCGGCTGCTGCCGCAGGCTCGCACCGAGAGCGGCTGCAGAGAGCGGGACGGGCCCGTCGGGCCGGGCTGCCGCCGCACGGCCTCGCTGCCCACGGGCCGGCTCCGGCAGCCGGGGCAGCAGAGAACACCGAGAACGGCTCCCCGGGACATCTGCAGCTGGAATGGCTCTTGGGAAGGAGCCGTGAGGCCGCAGCGCTGAGCCGCTCGCCGGGACAGCAGCGCATCTCCAGCTCATCGCTGCAGAGAAGAGCACGGCCACGGCAGCAGGGATCGCCGCTATTTACCCATCCTGCTGGATTCCCGGGGGGCACACGAGGTCCATCCCAGCTCTGGCCTCTCGCTCGCTGCGGTCAGACACAGAAATGATCTTGAGATACCCACTCAGCCTTGCCACAGCGGTAGACACCCTAAATGTCTGTATTTAGGGACACATGTGCCCTTTCCTGGCAGCCCCCTGCGACTCAAGCCCGCAGTCACGTTTCCTGCCGTGGTTGCAGCTTCCAGAATACTGAGCCCCAGTAGCTAAATGGCTCTACATCCACAGAAAAATGCCAAAATATCCAGTTCACCAAACCACTCCTTATATTAACTTGACAGACTCTTAACAGTTCTTACAGAGGTAGCATGGCAACTAAGAATCACAACTATGTATTTAGAATTCAAGATCTGATCTCACTTTTTCCTACAATCAATGAAATCCTTCATTCTATGAGTCAGAAATTACTGTCCCTGGCAATAATAAAACACAGTGTAGAGAATTTATCTGTCTGTATATAAATTCTTTCAAGCAAGTGAAAAAAAAGAAAATTTTCCACAAAATTCTAGCACATCTTACAACTTACACTTGTGCAACTCAACTTCTCTTTGTACACTGAAGAACAAGTCCCTTTACTCAAGTGAACTCCTCATACCCCGTTATTCTAATTTTGCACAGGAAGAATGCACAGCCTGTGTCAAATCTGGACTTTGTGTACTCACTACTACTGTGCATATTTGCCCATTGCTTTGGGCTTGGTTTCAGGTTTTTGGCAGGCAAGACTTATGACAGTTTACAAACATGCCCTTGGATGCAGCTGAAGGCAATAAGGAAATAGTGTTGAGTGATTCCTCTGGGATATTTTGACATTCCCAGTCTTTGGAAACAGAAATCCTTCTGTTCAAGTCTCTTCAACTTGATCCTTTTCTAGCAACATTCAATGACTCACTAACCAAAGTGTTTGCACCTGCTTAAGAACTGTAGATAAATCTTTTTTCTGCCTGTGGAGGAGCTTTTCCAATGTGCAAAAGGATCAAATTGGATATGTTAACACTTATTTACCCACTCCTAACAATGGGCCTCCACATATGTATATATACCCATAAATACAAAAAAATCCTTCACAAGATAACCCAGACAAGCTAATTGTTTACCAACATTAAAAAAATTAATCTTATCATTGCAGTATTTAATTCCAAATGTCTCAAACATTGAAGCAGATGCAACTAGTTTCTGTCTCTCCAGCTTTATACAGAGCAAGTCAGAACAAACCCTCCGTTTAGCAAAGCGTTGCTGTGTCTTTTGAGAGGCTGCCTAGATGTGAAGAGAAGTACAGAGAGGACAGATGTCATTACCAGCTGAGACTGGTGGCATTTCTGGCATGCCAGATGTTGTGAATCTCGAAGAAGGAGGTTTCCTTTCACCTAAATCTGGAAAGATAATCTCGTGTTAAAAGGTTCAATTGCCTCAGAGCTACCTGAGTAACTCAGGACTTGGTGAAGAGATGTTGCTTTGTTAAAATGGAAGCACAAGGAAAATTGCTTGCAGGTCAGCTGGGCATTACCCTGTCTCATGGACTTTTAGGCTGGTGTAGAAATCCAGGGGAAACCAGGCAACCTAATTATTCATACTGATGAGAATTCTTATTACCTAATAATCTTAGCACATAATGCATGGTCAATAGTAAGAAAACACCTTTGGATCCAGAAAGTAGTCAGGGGCTAGACTTTCAATGGAAATATTACACAGAAATGTCTAAGTTTTTTATTCCCTCTCACAACTAAGTTCTCTCAGCACAGGAAAAAAGCCACTCAAGTACTAAGGGAGGCAGGTCCACAGCTGGGAGTCTTAATAATGAGAAAACCAAACACAACCAGTTAAAGGGAACTCTCCTCTTTGCCTCTGATCCTCCATCTACAAAGATGAATAATGAGTGCAGATGAGAATCTAGTTAACAACAGCAATAAGTGTATGAATTACTGTGCTGGTGACAACTAAAGCAATGCAAAGCTTCAAAAAACAGCAGCAAGGATAAAAAAAAAGAAAACAGATTTTTTGAAACTGTATTGAAGCCAGCTTTTCAATTTTACCCCATGCCATTCTAACAGCTGAAGCTCTGTAGTAATTACAGGCATGGATATTTCCAAAGCAGTATTACCTCTAGCTGCTGTTAAACGAACAAACACACAAATCTGAGAAATAATTTCATGCAAGTAAATAAAGAAGGAACATTTGGTGTAGAGAAATTTTACTTTCCAACTCTGCATTTATTATTTCTACTTATTTATTTAAAAACTAACCTCCTTCATCTGTTTCAAATACCATCACTACTTACTTAGCTGAAGATCTTAACTTGGGCATCCTCACCTTACTAGGCTCCAGGAAAACCAATATATTCCCAAAGCTGTTACTCAAAGTATAGCTTAGTTGGAAAGATCTGGCCTTAGCTGTGTTGACTTACTTATTTTAACACAATACATAGGAAAAAAAAAAAAAATCACAGCAACTGTATGCAAAAAATTGACAGGATAAAATAAACAAAAAAAATCTTATCACTAAAAAGCATGGTATTTTACTTGACTGGAACAGCCTTGAGCCTTGAAAAATTTAAATATTTTCCTGACACATCTCTTTGATCAATACTGCATTATTCTGCAAGCTACTTCCAGACTTGCTTTAAACTCTGCCTGAACACAGGAATGGGGATGGTGATACAGGAGTTGAAAAAATAAGATGTAGGTCTGCACCCAAGGCAAGCAGTATGAAATAGCTGAAAATGTCTGAAATCATCAACATGGAAGCAGCAATGAACTTTTCATCACAAACAAATCAAAATGGCATGAAAGGCTTCTGAAAGAATATTATTGTAATTTACCAGTGCCTGGTATTTCTGAAGAGGTAAGAGTCTGGGGAGTAGAAATAACATGAAGAAAGTCATGTGAAGCTGGAAAATAAAAGCAAAAAAATTGCTGAATTGTTTTGAAGTGGCAAGACTGACAAAACTTCTGGGTAATACTTAACACATGTTCCACAGAAAGGGTCCATTTATGTAATGACCAATGAATATTTATGTAATATTTATGTAATGCGCAATAAGTGATTAAGTGTGACTTGAAAATTATTTCCAAAAACATGCATTAATGCATAATGCATTTTATGACCAAATTGTTATCAGAGTCACACAAAAAGGTGAAATAGAGTTAAAAATGAAAATAGAGTTAAAAATGCAAATACAAGGCTATTCAAAATAGGAGAACAAATGATTAATAAAAAGGAGCAAACTGGAGAAGGAAAAAGGATGACAAAACAGGAGCTGGACCAAATGAAACACAGGAACTGTCTTTTGTCAGACATGTGAACAGTTGACTCTTGTAATCAATCTGCTGCTCAGTAATGGATTTCCTTCAATGTTAGTTTCTTCCAAAGACATATGCATCAGGCATTATGCTATTGGCATGCTAATGAAATGAAATCTTTCCAACTGGCTCTTATCTTATTAGTTTTTTCCTTATTTTGGAAAACTGTCAGTTGCCCTAGGCAAATAACATCTATAAAATAATAGAAACACATAACAGAAATTTTGTAAAGAGCAACTAGAAAGCATCTGAATCGTCAGTGATATGTTTTTATAGTGCTGTTTTAGAAATCTGGGCAGAATTATGTCTGTGTTTATACAGAAAAGCTAAAAGGAGAGTGATAGTATCAAAATATGTTGGAATTTCTCCAGTTTCCATTAATCTCTTACAACTCAGAACCCTTCAGCAAATCAGGATATTCTATTTATGAAACTCATGTGTGGACAGTCCTATTTAAATTTGATATTTACAGTAGGTCAAATTTAATTTTAAAATTAAGAATTACATGCTGTTGCCGAAGATGGAAAATCCCTTGAGCTACCAGCTTAATATTTCACATAGAATGCCATAAAGAGATCTAACACTTGATGCAGCACTTCCATACCCACACCTATTCTCCATTTATGTCAAACTGAACAAAGTATTTCATGAGGGGTACTGTCTCCTCCAAAAATTCCCAGCTGCCAGGGGGATTAAGCTCATGAGAAACCATTACCGGGTCGGGTTGGTTGCGCTTCCGTGGTACCGGCGGGTTTGGATCCTGAAGGAACAGGCTGTTTTTCCTCAAAAGCTGAAAAAAGAACCTAAGATAAAAATGCTGAGAGAGCTGTGACCCGCTGGATCAGCATCAAAAGCTGAGCGGGGCTGTGCATTTCCAGGTGATGGAACACTGAGCTCAGCAGGACGGCAGTGGCCCCAGGTGAGATGCGAGACAATGGGAGGGGATGGCTGGAAAAGCAGAGCTCTGGCCTGGGAATGCAAGTGCCACATGCTTCAATGAGCTCTCCAGCAAGGAATTCTCTCTTACTCAATTTTCTGGGTAAGAGCTCCAGCAATACCGAAAGAAATAAGATGATGACGAGATACCACAATGAGATACGACAATGAGATACGACGACGAGATACGACAATGAGATATGACAACGCTGTCTTTGGGCAGTTTTTAAGATGACAACAAATCCATTTTTCAGGCAGTTACACAGACACAAAATGGTGAATAAGCAGCTCTCTGTGAATGCTGGTAGCCAAGAGTAACATTTGCAGATCAACATGACGCTAAGATAATGGAAAAAAAATGGAACTAATCTGCTAATTACCCATTTCCATCTCTATTGTTTCTGCAGAAGGTAGAGATACGGATTTCAAGGTGGGACTCTGAGTAGCTAAGAGCAAACATGAAACAAAATTTTATCATTCCAAGACAGATTCTTCTGGCAAGTGATACAAAATCTGATTTCAACTGTAACTAACAAGTTTTTTTTTTGTTTCAAGGTCTCTTTGTTCCATCAATTTATACTCCATTCATATTTAGCATACCCTGTCTAATCAAGCTGAATCCTTATTACTTCAGAGGACTTTATTCACAGCAAGGCAGCTACAACCCAATATTTGATATTCACACCACTTGCAGGTCTCTAGTCACTACTGCAATATGCATAACTATTTTTAAAGGAGTTGTAATGGCAAAAGGTAAGAGAAGAGTAGTACAATGAAATCAGTGAAATAATTGTTGAAGTTAGAAACAACACTTTTACCACTTGAATGAAACACTTATTTTTTCCTCAAGTGTTGCTATTATTCCACCTTTACCACAGAGACAAACATAGGATTAGATAATTATTTTCTTTTTTTTACAGAAAGAAAAAATAATCCCTAATAATAATCCCTAATCCTAATAATGCCTAATTATTGTCAGTTCTTCAGCCACATTTATAGCAAACAGTTTCTTAAATCATCGTGTTTCTCTTTTTCCAGTGCTACTGCTACTTGAATTTAGCCAAATGTTTCTCTCCATCCCCTCAAACATATCTGGAAAAGAGCTGTCAAAAAACTAACAAATTAAGAATAAATTGTGAAGATTATTTTCACGCTCTTAAGAACCTGCTTCAAATATGCATTTCAAAAACTAAGAGGTGTTCCTGGAAATTATTTTTAAATTTGGCAGAATACATTAAGCAAAAGTATGCCATCCTAATAAACCAGTACTATTCTGTGGTAACTTCTTGACTAATGCTTAATGAAATATAAATGAATCTGACTCAAGGGCCCTCCAGGTAACTAGTGTAATAGCTGTTAATACTGAAAGCAGCAACAAGCAATAGGTTTGGTAGAATGAGCTATTTTAACACGAACACAAAGAAAATATGGGCCAGTTATGAAATCAGAGGTCTGGAGAAAGGGAGACACAGGGCACAGAGTAGAGGAGCAGAGGCACGAGATGGGACGAGGGCTGGCACTGCCACAAACAGCTCAGCAACACCAGCTGTAAAAACTGCACGCTTGGAACTGGACAAAAATTAGTTGTGGGTACCAACAAGGACCCAGAAATAATATCTACCATACAAAAAAGGCCCCCCATGTGGTGGGCTCACATCTGAGATGTCTCCAGCAGAAGGAAGCAAGAAAGAAGGGAGGAGGAAGAAAGCATCCACACAAACATCATTCTTCCCAGCACAGGACTCCAGATGCTCATAACTTGCTGAAATATCCCCCCTCACCACCAACACAAGCATCAAAGCACTGAGCTGAGGGTCCATTTATGTAATGAACAATGAATATTTATGTAATATTTATGTAATGCACAAAACACCACAGAAAGGATGCGATGTAAGAAGTTTGTGAGTTACAGTTTTAATTACATTACTTCTCCTATTGGAGCAAGCTTTGTGAAGATAGCTTTTCAGTGAAGTTTACTCATATTTACAAAGAAAGTAATTACCAAGTTCTGTCAATGGACTTTTTGGAGCATCAGGAATTCTGGATCCAGAAGGAAGTAGCTGAATTTCGTTAGAAGCTATGGTAAGAAAAATAACCAAAACATCTCTTGATTAAGAATAATACAAGGCACAACTTGGATTTATATTTGGTTTCTGGACCACTCACTCCTGAAAAAAATTATAATTAATAAAAAATAAAGGAGTTCCAACCTAGAGAAAGACCCACATGAATTGTCACTTTAAAAGGTATGCGGAATATGAAGGATGCCCTTTTCCCCTAATTGTTAAACAAAGATCTATCAATCATGGGAATTTGACAATGAACATCTGTCAGTAACTGCAAGCACCTAGTTTAAAATTTATCAATGATCCTTCTTGATTAGTTTCCATATTTTAATCTTTGAAACATAGCAAAACCAAGGAGAGTTGAGTATGGTTAAAAAAAGACAATTAGAAGTTAAAATGAAATTAGATTGACTGCTGGTTTCACTTCAGTAAATTCTGGCAATCTGCTGTCAAAATTTAAATGAAAATAAGAAAAAAGTGCAAGTAAGACATTAATGTGACTCAATAGGATTGTGTAAAATGCATTTATTGAGAAGCATTAGCAGTACTCTTTTTGGCAAGATCTGCATTTCAGTCCTGCAAACATTCCTGGTCCTTCCCTTTATCATAAATCCTCCTGAATGCAGGCTAGCTGTGCTTTAGAAGAACCTAAGCAAAGTTTTTAAAAAAAAAAAGAATTAAAAACAACCTCAAGTTTAGATTTGTCCTCGTAATTTTGCGTGGCTTAGGGAAGAAAGTACAAGCACTAAAATCAATATTAGAGAATTCAAAATACCAGAACTAAACAGGTGTTACACCAAATCACAAAACTAACTATACAACATTGAGATAAAAATGAAAAAAAATTCAGTAGAGCTCCTCTTTCCTTCAAGGCAAATAAAATTATTTCCCACCACATGCTATATAAAATTGTTCTTACTCATTACTGTTGGTGTTACCTAAATGAACCTGTAATCAGAAGAAAATCAAGGAGGTAATTATTTAAATTCTATCACTGAGGTCAATTTTACAGATGGAAATTTTATGTTATGTCAAACATGCAGATCACATAGACAGAAAGCATTAATTTCAAAAGTTAAATTGAATCCCGCAGTGAAATCTGTGAAAGCCACAGCTCATCCAGAGCTTGGTTCATCCTGCATTACAATTCATTCCAGTATTAGTCACTGGAACCACATAAGAAACCAGAATATTTTAATCAGGACGTCCTTTGGAGCCAACACAAAGAGTAGAAAGCGAGTAGTAGAAAAGTAGTAGAAAAGTTTTTCTACAGCAAGGAGTAGAAAAAATTCTGCTGAAGCTGAAAAAGTGTTTAATACAGAAAGAATGTAAAAAGCAGAAAATTAGTTACCCGGTATATTTTGAGTTTGCACCAATTTGGGTTTAGGCGTCGATTTAAAATCTTCAGGTCCATGTGTTTTCTCAGCCTGAGCTAGAAGAAAGAAGCTTAATGTAATTTAAAATCCCCCCGAACTTTTCTTGATCCACTGCCCAAAGCCTGATGCTTTTCTTATCACCATTTCACATCACATGATTAGAATGATTTCTACAGCAGCTCAAAACCATCATGATTAATATTTACTTTTGTTTTCAGATGGGAAATCTATAGGATGTTTTGGATGTATTTTGCTGCAGTTTTATATTAACAAAAGAAAATAAAAGTCACGAACTGCAAAGTTTAGGCCAGAAACTCACACTGTACTTCTGTTACAGGAAGGAAGAAATGGTTTAAAGTAGAATTGGAAAATATATTTATCTATTGAGTAGGAAGTAAAGTTCTAACCTTTTCACAGAAGAAAAAGAAAAAAAAATGGATCAGTTAGTCTGAAAGATTGTTGTCACTGATTACATGAGATTGCTGCATTTCTTTGCACCTTTTTAAGTCCTTATGTATTTTTTAGGGAGGGTTATTTATTCTGTTTTTTTTTTTTTAAGACTAAGGTGGTATGAATTTAAGCATAGCATTTTTAAATATACTTAAGGAATAAAATAAGCACATCTAATTTTAAGTAGTTTTATAAACCTAATAATTATATCACCTGAAACTTTCATCCAAAATTATATTCAGATTTTTATCCACATTACCTCTCCTTGCTAATTCAGCCACTATCCTCCTGTTTTCCAACTACTATTTTAACTGTAGAGCACAAAGATGGGTTTCATTTTAGTTTATGTATTTGGCAAAGATTTCCACCGAGTTTCTAAAAACAGAATTTTCATTACCTGGAAGGGACTGTGGGGAGATTTCTTGAACTTCTGGTGTTTTGGATTCAGCAGGCCATACTCCAGTTTCATTCTTAGCTAAAAGAACAGACATTAGAGAGCAATTAAAAAGATATTTCTGCTCTGTTTTACCACAGATTTATTTCTGTCCCACTTCAGTTTGACTGAGCAAGCTGACATGGATAAATGTGGATAGCTGAGTACTTTAGGACCCAATGAACTTCCACTGCACAGTCACAACAAGCTATGCTGAACACATATGCTTTTGGTTTTGTTTTGTTCATTAAAGATACTTTTAAAATAAAACTTACAGCAAGGATTTAATGGCTTATGCATTTTCACAGTGCAAAATGGTTTTCAGCATTTCTCATTTCTTCAGCATTTCTGCTTACCCAGTTTTTTCCTGGATGCTTGAGGTATGTCATCTATTGTCAGGAGAGGAGGAAGTTTCTGCTGACTCTCATTGAGACCTGGAACAATAAGGTGCACTGCAGAGAAAGATGAGTGCCATTAATTGCAGAAGGCATGAAAGCAAATTCTACTCCCTGAGATACACGAGTCACGAGTCCTGAACCACCGGGAGCTCGGTCTGAATAGCTGGGAAATGAATTTGCTCTATCCTGTAGTTACCTCTCCCATGTGGTGCCGTTTCCCCTTCGTACCACTCCTGCCCCCACCATCCCATGATTTACCAGGGGTGGAAGCCATCGGAGCCTGGAGCACAGCTCTGGAACTCTGAGCACCACGGGCACTGCACAGGCTCTGCCTGGTGGCCCAAGAAACTCACACAAAGAGAACTTAAACCAAAGCTACACCATCACAGAAAATATATAAATGAGTAAACAATAAATCCAGGAATAAATTGTCACAAGGCACATGGTGCAGTGATCCTTCCATGGGAATTTCAGGCAGACCAGTAGCTCACCTCACTACACGACAGACTTGCCCCTGGTTTTATGTTCTAAGCCAATGTTGCATATTCTTATAGGTGAAATAAGAACATAAGGCATGAAACTGAATGGCTTGGAGGGAAACAGTAAGGCCCCAAGATCTAACATCAAATTCTAATTTCAAGATCTCTGCAGTTTAATATATCAGGTTTGTGACTATAGATGTGATGTTACTGTGCTATCTTAAAAGCCCAATAAGATCAAACTCTCATCTGAACAGGATCTTTGCCATAAAACTTCATTTGAAGTATGAAAGAACTCATTGGCTTAAACAGTGACAGTGTCTTCTTTTAAATACAATGACAATAAAATTATTCTCTTTCACTTAAGCTACAAAATTCTTGAACCGTCTGTACCAACATAATAATGTAATAAATATTGTCTGCACCAGCTCCAAAATACCCTTTGATATGCAAGGAAAAACAATTAAGATCAAGAAAATGAAAATCATTTGCACAATTCTAAGTTTCAACCAGGGGTTAAGAGAAATAATAAAAATATCTTCTAGTCACCTAATATTGCTCCTGGGAGAGAAGAACTATCTGGTGCTTTTGACTGTGTCCGATTTTGAATAACTGTGGAGACAACACAGGGATATTAGAAGCTAATTAAAAGAAATAAAACAAAAAAAATGAAACAAGAAACAAAACCACAACTGAAACAAACCTCTAAAATCCTCTCCTCAGTATTTGCAGATAAGGTCACCATGCTAATTATTTCTGTATTTACATTCAGTTTAAAAGACAGCAAGCTGCATTTCCTCTACATCATCTCCTAATTGTGCATCTCTTTCCCCTGGCATACTAACTTTGGTTAAACTGACATTCTGTGCTTATGCTATTACAGGGGCAGCTGCAGGACCCTATAATAATCCCATTGCCCTGACACTCATTTTAATCTCAAGTTAGTCTTGCAGAGTTTAAGAATACATTTTTTAAAAATGCACAAACTTACTTTGTTTGATTATTGTGACAGGGACCAACTTCTTATTATCACTCAGTATAATCTGAAAAAAGAGAAAAAAAAAGATAAAAGTAGAGCCCTGGGAGAACTGCCATAATAGTAATTGAACTGAGTAATAAAAATAATCCAATACCAGGCCTGTCCCAAGTTAACACTGGATGTGGCCCTGGTCCCTGATGGCTGTGCTATTGCTTCAGTTCCCACGGGCTAATGTGTTACTATTGCATTTTGATCTCCTTCTAGCAGCTTGAGATGTTTTGCTTAATAAAAACATATTATTTGACATATTAGGAAACCCCAATTCTTTATTCTCTTAAGGATCTCTGGAGCACTCACTGGGGAGTAGTCCAGAATGCTGAAGAAAAGCTGAAATTTAACTACAGCAAAACATGTGAAACATGCAATTGCAATTTGGTCACAGGACACAAACATATTCTCAGCAATACTATATTTAGAACATAGACTATTCCAGAACCAGGTGCACATTTGTAAACCATCAGCACTCTTGGGTGCATAGCCTGATTAAAGTAGATCAGCTCAGAAAAATTTTATTTAGTGGAATTGTTTCCAAAGGACAAGCGGCCAGCCACCCACATGATTCTTATATTTTCATGCTAAATACTTGGACTTTTATGCTGTTCATTACTCTTTGGCCCAGATTACATCTTGCCTAAATGTGAATATCCAATTATATTGATACCATTATAAAAAGGAATACATGAATGGACCCCACAGTTATTAAAAGAAAGCAGCTGACAAAAATAAGAACTATGAACAAATTCTGAAAGCTTAATAATACACTCAAGTGATGAGAGAAGGTAAACCGTAATGCTAACAACATAAAAATGCTAAATACATTAAAAGGGGATTTTTTTTAGTTATTTTTGAGTTACAAAAAAGAAAATAACTCCAACAATCACCTTCTATGCTAAATGCATTCTGCTCAAACCAGAATCAGATAATGTTAATTTTGCATTTTATGACATATGGCCTACTTCATGTAAAAGAATACTTGCATGAAATCAGCATTTGATGAACAAATACTAATCATTTACCTAAGGATAGCTATCTTTGTTCTATTCTAAATACTTCTGAAAAGCCTAAGAAACAATGGTTGGGTACGCATTAAACACATACGAAAGTTTAGGAAGCTGGGAGAGGGCCAATCTCCACAAGTAAGATGGGCCTTTCCTCAGGGAAATCGATGGAGACACTTCACTGAGAAAGCCATTACTGTCAGCTGCCTAATACCAGCTTTGCAGTGGTGTGAACATGGTCTTAAGTGGAGATTTCAATCACTGTCATTATATGAGGATAGAAATAATCTTCCTCCTTTATTTTCCCTTTTTTTACATTTCCACTTTGTCTTCTAGTGAAAAAATTGTGTTGCAGATGATGAGCTTTTGAAGTAGCTCTCCTATTCATGTGACTAACAAATGGGATAATGCATTTGTTAGAAGAAGGTGTTCATTTTATTGTATTTCTCCTCAGAAGCCTTACATTCCAATAAACAGCTCTGCAGCTGTAGTGAGCACTTGTGTGACCTCTGCTGTAGAACTTGTAATCATAATTACTATCAGCCTTTTTACTAGTAAACAGCTCTTGTATTGACAAGAGCATTCTTCCTTTGTTGAGTAATAATGGATGGCTACAATGATAGCAATATAAAAGTTCAAAATACATTTTAATACATTAAAAATGTAGTTTATCACTCAGGAATGAATAATTGACATGAAATCCATTTTCCCCAGATGCTATAATTAGACTGCTGACCTGCACAAATCTGTAACCACTGCACTTGAAATCTACCCATGTCATCAAATCCTTCTCTGTTTCCACAAAGTGACTAATTTAGATCTCCCTAGTAATATTTACTATTACAAACTATTTTGGAAATGCCATCCCATCATCTGTAGGAATGGCATTATCAACCATATTTTTCAGACAGGCAATATAAAGCATACAGGTATTAGGAACATTAGTTATTTAAACAACTGCTGCCATCATGAAAGAAGATGGCAAATAATATATTCCTGATTTTCAGAGGAAAATGAGAGATGTAAATTTTACCACGTCAGGCATCTCACTTCTCACCATACACACACAGCACATTCTTACAGGACTGCAAATCTCAAACGTTCTGTGAAACAGCACAGGGTAACATTACTTTAAGAGACTTGTTCTTTCTTTCTGTGCTGTATTCTGATACTTCAAAAAGCCAAAACTAACTGGCATGCACAGAAGAGACTCCTCCAGGAAGGACCAGGGTCAGTCCGGACTGAATAAGGTTTGGAAGAGCAGGAATGTTTCCTTCTAGAGTTTAACAAAGGGTAGAAGCTAAGAGTCCTTTTTGGCTGGAAAGCTGGGGAGAGCCTCACCTTCCAGGCCAACAACAAACTAGAGGAACTTAACCAGAACGAAGAGGAAATCAATTCCTACTGCATTCTCTCTGCCCTACCACTACCCCTTGTTTATGAAGGAAGAGGAAAGAGCATTTCTAGAGCACTCCTTTTCTTCCACTCTCTCGTTAGCTGCTGCTCACACAGCCCGGGAGCTCAGACAAACTTAAAGGATGAAACTGCCAAAAGCAACACAAGATGATAAGTGACTGATGTTGAAAGGGCAGAATGACTGGATGGGCTGGTAACGCTGTTCTAATAAACAGCCTTTAAAAATGTCCTTACAGAGAAGAGTTAGGACCATGCTGATATGAGTCAGTTGTGTCTTTGGAGCAAAATAAAGCACAAACAAACTTGGCCCAAATAACACTCATTTTGGCTTTGCATCCATGATCTGCTCACACCACTGACACATACCCCACCTCGTGCTGTGCAAACTGAAGGAACAACCTAAACCATCTGCATTCTGGCTTTTTGCGCCAGTAAAGCAAGGACGATCAGAGAATTTTCAGAATAATCTAGGGTATGTTTTCATGCTATTTCTGTGGCGGGTGATAAAGCAGTACTGCTCTGGAGCCGAGCCCTGCGAAGATCACAAAAAAGAGCAGACCTTGCCTCTAGTCCTCCTTTTGTACTTGAGCTGTGCAAATATTTGGAGAACTGTTTGAGCTCACTTTCTCAGGGCTTCTCCTGCATAAACAGGATCCCTGCTTGCACAGAAGCAGCGGAGCACTCAGGGCTCTGGCACACAGGGTTTGCTGAGAGGAGCAAAGGAGCTCAGCGTGCACTCCATAGCCCAGGATGAATTACCTGGTCCTGGGCTGTGCAGCTTCAAAAACACCCGTGGCACCAAGGGAAAAACAGTAAAGCTGACTTCATCAGCATCATGAGATGAGCACCTCCTGAATATCCAACCAACTGGATTTATCCTGCTCACAAAGAAAACCTTTTCTCGTGAACTCGAGACATAAGTGTATTTCTAATAATGTAAGCATTCCACTGATCTAACTCTGTATGTAGTGCAATTATTGAAGCATTACTGCCCTAAATGAATGGACATAGCCTCAAGTTGCACTGGGGAGGCTTATATCAGACATTAGGAAAATTCATTTTCACAGAGAGGGGTGTCAAGCATTGGAAATGTCAGCCCAGGGAAATGGTGGAGTCATCATGCCTGGAAGTGTTAAAACATACATGTACAAAAATGGATACAGCACTTGAGGACATGGTTTAATGGTAAACGTGGTGGTGGTGCTGGGTTAGCAGTTGGACTTGAGGAAATTTAGGATTTTTCCAACCTCATTGATTCTATGAATCTGTGCATACCTAATTATTCCTAGAAAAAATGTATTTAATGGATTATGGTTTGATTCCTGAAGGAATTCCAGGTCTGAGAATTACAGACCATGTATAATATTCGGAAATATGAAAAACAAGCAATGATAAAACATACATTACCATATCCTACCGTGAAAACATTTGGAAAATTTCGGACAGAATTGTGAAGAATGGGTAATTAATTTTGTAATAATTAGCACTCATTAATTAACCCTCTAAATTAAAAACAAATCTCTAAATTAAGAGGGATTTGTACAACTTTTCTTGCCAAGTTATCCCATAGTCTGCCTCAAGGATAGCAACCTAAGAAGAAGCAGAACAAAAAAATCCTCCAGAAGATTAGATGCTGAAACTTGCACTTAGATGAAAAAACAAGGAAAGAAAATACAAAGAAACCAATTTAAGCTCATAGTAGAGCTGGTAATGCACAGCAGTTATGACTAAAATGTCTATTTTTCACTAAAAAAACGGGTTTTTTATTAAAACTTACTAGCTGCTTTGATCTAGAGAGCCTTCATTTCTGCTTCAACTCTTGGAAGAAACAAATATCTGGGTACATGAATCCATAAACAAATAAAATCCATCCATGCTTGCTTTAGAACATTTACAGAAAAAGACAGATGAGGGGAAAAATCTTTATTTATAAAAATTAATTTTTTAATGAATGCTAAAAATTCTACCATGCCACATAAAAGGATTTAAAGGACAGCCTAGCAAACTTAGTTAAGATGCCCTTTCCAGCTTCCTCTGGTTCTGCAAACACTTGCCTCACATATGGGAGCTATCAGTGAATTCAGTGCGATGACTAATTTAGAAGACCTGAATAGATACAAAATTGCTTATAGAAGTAATTATTACTTATAATTTTATTATTATAAAATCACGTCACCAAGTTATCCTGAAGCTACCTGATCACAACAAACACCACAGTTTAACAAACCTATTACAAAGGAATAAGCAACTTTTACATTTTGGATCTGCAGATGGAAACCGTCAGATTTATCTTTGATAGGCTGGAATAAGTGTATGCAATCATCTCAGTTACAGTTCTCAATTATTTTGTCCATCAGCACATTTAAACATTTTCCATACAGCGCATTTAACAGATTGTTTTCTTTATTGGAAGTTTGTGGCCTTGATAATTTCTTTCTCACTGAAGACTAATCGAAAATTAAAAATTTGATCATATGAAACATGAATCAGGTAAAAAAAGAGACTGTTTTGCATACCTGTGTTTGGGAATTGGGTACCAACTTATACATATTCTGGAGTTGTCCATTTACTTTTTTACCTGTTTTGACAGAAAGATAAATAAATACACAGAATTAAATTTTTGTTTTGCCCAAAGCAAAGCAAACCAAGTTTATTCACCTTTTATTTGTCAGGTTGGATAGCCTGTATAAAAACAAATTGTGGAAAAATATTTTTGTCCTGTGTCTCCAGATCCATTAATACATCTGCAAGGCCTTCTCTTGACATTTTAACAGCAAGGAAATTAAATATATTCTTCTTGTTTTGTTTACCTCAGTGTATCAACAAACCCTCAGATTTAAACTCTGAATCTTTTTCTCTTAGGTTTTCCTGTTAGTTTCTAAGTATTAGAAGTTTCTTGTGATGCAGCTGTTGAGCAAGCCAAGAATTCCTGTTAGCACCTACTCTACTCTAGCATGCTGCTTCAAACTTTCTCTGTAACGTCCACCTTTACACTTTTCTGCTGCCTTTCTATTAATGGATATGCAAACTACATGTTTGACTACATGTCAAGCTACATGTTATCATATTATTTTTCAAATTCCATCCAAAACAGATGAGAAGTAGAAAAAAAAAATTAACTCTAAAGAAATATCAATTGAAATTCATTTAAGTTGGAAAAAAGTCTTTCAAAGTGCTTGGTACTTCTAAAGAACAGGACTTACTATTGGCTTAAATTCAAGGGATAAGGGACAGAAGTTTCACAATGACTTCATGAGAAAATCATGGTAAGATGCTATGAAATAAGCTACACTCATCTCTTCTGAAAAAAATCAGTTAAAGAAATGCTGAACTTTTGCCATGCCTTTCATGTGTTCTCAAATAATGAATTAAAAGCAGATTCTCATCCCAACCCCTCCCAACATAACAAAAATTCAGCCTGTAGAATCAACAAATCCAGGAGCGTGCAAAAGAACTTCCAGGTTCTCGTGATTGATGCATTCTTCAGTGGAAGAAAGAACATTTACAGTGAAGGAGTTTGGTTTAGGTTGAGATGCTTCTCCTATATGAGAAAATCAGGCAATTAGCACAGAGGTGTCTGTGTTGGTTGTTAACCTTTACAGGCACCTGGTTATACATTTATTATAATTACATGCTGTCTTTTCACTGCCCACATTTCCTCTATGTACCTGCAATACACTAAAAATATGGAAGGCTTGAATTCAAGATTGCTGACAATTTTCCCATTATGAGGTTCTTTGTCAGTAGACCAGAATGAAGACATGCAGAGGAATCACAAATTCCTTGGATTTAGCTGCTGCAGAAGAATCACTGAATACACAAGTCTACATTGCAGACAAAAGAAATCTTATGTAAATAGAATATGAACAAGAAATAATCCTCCAACTAAAGTCAATGCATGATTCTCCTGACTTATTAAAAATGTAAAGTGTCTGTAAGAAACACCAGTTAGAAATACATTACATAGAAAGATAAAATCTGGTGATGTTTTCATCAGACTTGAACAAGTAATAAACTATAAACATTTTGCACTCATCACTCCCTCTAATTCTGAGTGCTGAAATATATTTCAGCACTTGCTCTACAGATAACTTTATGTTTCAAATGTAGAAAAAAACCAGAAAAAACCACTTGGTAAGACAACTGTAAGGCTGAGAAACAGAGCTTTTTGTGAGTCAGGCGTAGGAAAAGGCCACCACCACTGTCCTCTTTCAGCCATGGCCCAGCAGTGCCTTGCTCTGGGCTGCTGAAACATCTCTATGGCCACTGGGCAGGTGCCCAAACTTACAGCTTGGTACTTTATCATGAAGGCCAGCAAAGCTCTTTATTAGGGAGTATGAAGGTGTTAGAAGCCACCACACTGCTGCCCTCCCTTATCCTCAAGTGTATTCAGCTCTGCAGCTCACCCACAAGTCAAAACTGAAGTCCAAATTAAATTTCTGCAGGAAATCTCATATGAATAAGGCTCTCTAATGAGAATTCCCATTCTTTATATTTTGAGTCAAGCTAAAAATGCTAACTAATCATAGGAGTTTCCAGCATCTTCCGAGCAACATCATGTTTCAAAATACCTTTATGCAAATACTCGAGGAAAATAAATAAAATTGGATAATCTCTGTTAAGTCTTCTCATTACAAGGAGGAAAACTCTACTGATGCCTGTTTCCTCTGCTGGTATGAGTGATTCTTTCAGCAGTACATGCTTTTACAAGGGTTAACTTGACATCATGTTTCCTGCCTTGTCCTGGGATTTCAGAGAACCTTAAAATATAAATGGCAGCCAGCCAGAGGTGTTATACACTGCCTCCATGAAAACAAAAACAAAAGAATACACGACACTGCATGCTTCAGACATGATCCATAGAATACTTTGATTGAAAATTAGCTTTCTATTCAAGTTTTGAGTGGAGCCATAAAGGGCCCATTGAGGCAGGACAGGCCCTGTCCAGCTTGGAGACCAGCTTCAATGGAAATGGAGGTGCAAAAGAAGATTCAAACATGCTAATAATTTCCATCACTCATACTAGCTCATGGAAGAAATTCAACAGATTAGTTGGATGATGGTTTAGCTCATTACTTGATCATCTTATTATTCATGGCCTAAAGAAAAAGCTTAGAATCCAGTCAGAAGTATAAATATTCATACTCAACACTTGATGTGCATCTGTACTAAACATCATTAGAATTCTATCAACCTGCAGCAGATCCTCTATTTGCAATGATAAGAGAACACCTTTCAGCAGACTAGGTGGCAGTTTTTCAAAACCAAAATATTTCTAGTTTCAGCAATTCAAAAAAGAATTTTTAGGGGCATGATGGATGGCATTTAAACAATAAAAATTTGATCAATAGCCTACTCTAATTAATGCCATAATAGAGGAAAAAATACTGTCAAAATCAGCAGCTATTTTATTAACTGTTGTCAAATACTTACTAGAGAGAACTGTCTTATGATTCAAAGTCTTGCTCCAAATACTGTCCTCTGCATTGTCTTTAACTCCAAATTCATAAGGTGTGTTTGGCTTCAGGTTGTCAATCACTGTCTCTGTAGCTGGACAGAGCTGAAAAACCCATTTCTTGTCTTTTCCTTTTTCTCTGTAGCGAACTGTATAGAACCTGCTTGGGAAAAAAAAAATAGATCTAGGTAAAGGAATTCACTGTAACAATTCTTGTGAGAAAGCAATAAAAATAAAAATAAAAATAAAAATAAAAATAAAAATAAAAATAAAAATAGTAATGATGTTGTTCTATTGTTCTTATTCTTTCTGGCTCTTTAAGGTCACCAAATATCAGAAAAGCCAGACTTATTCCACATAGACATACCCCATCATATAGACCCTGACATTAGGAGTATTGCACAAAGAGCAGAAGGACATCCTTATTCACAAACACCCACTGTATGTGGGGTTCTAGCCACAAAGTGTAAGCTCATTGTCCAAGCAGCTCCTGTGATTCCAACTTTTGCCAGAACCAGTCAATTGAATCATGAGTCTGCTAGTCATGAGGCCTCTTCTGATTTCTCAAAATCTTCTATATCCATCCAGGGAAAGGTGTTCCCATCAAAATTAGTCCAAAAACATTCTCCAGGGAAGACCAGTAAGATCCATTGTTTGCATAATACATTCCTCATTCAGATATCCCATTATGTATTGCCCCCACTTCAAATAAAAAAAAAAAATAAACCGAGACATTACTTTCAGCAGTTTAAATTTACAATGTGATGAATACTAACAGACTGTGAAATTAGGAAATATTTCTACAGAAATTGCCCAATTCTGTCAAGGAGCACCACCCTGAAAAAGCATGACTGCAATGTTAACCAATCAAAAAAAAGGTGTAAATGGTGAGAGCTTCAGCACAAGAACTCCCCTGCTGACTCTGGTCTCATTTCCAATATACGTGCTGAATCACTACCAGAATGGACTGGAGGTTTCTTTTCTGGGAAAAGCAAATCTCAGAGAGATTTGGCAACTTTTTAATCCAAGTATAACTGAAAAGTGTTACACATACCATAAATAATTCATATTCATCATCCATATCTATCTCACATTAACATCATCTGAAAAGGGACGAATTCAGTCCAATTGTATTTTGCCAAACTTAAATAGAACAACTTAATGCTTGCAAATCAAGGCTGCAAGATTTATTGCAGGCATTATATAGACAGTTATATAGAGACAAAGGGAGAGAACTTAAAAAACCCAAACCAATCAAAAATCAGGTTCTTAAACAACTGAAAAAGTTTCAGAAATCCAGACTAAAATTACTTAGTGGACCCAACCATGCAGTCAATTCATAAAGCTGCTTCTGCTGAACTTAGAGTGCTTTCAGAGTACAGTTTACATGAAACGTGACTGCTAAGTAGGCAGAAATTCCTACTTCACTTTTAAAACACAACCTAAGACAAGTGTCACTCATGGAAAATATTTCCATACATAATGGTTAACTTTATTTACATATTTTGTCTCATAACTGTCAAATTTGTTTTCTTGGCACCAAAAATATAGATTCTCCTAGTAAACCAGGAGCTACAATTCAGCTCATCCAGGTTACAAGATCAGTATTTATGTTGGCTCACATAATTTAATTCACTGTACTAATTTGTGTTCAGAACAAGATATAGTCTAACTTAAAACTTGAAAAGGAAAGGAAAAAAAAAGTAAAAAAAAAAAAAAGAAAAAAAAGAAAAAAAAAAGACAGACAAGTAGTTACTATCCTCTCTCAGTTCCAGGACTACCAAGTAATAATCTGCCTCCTTACTTCTGTGGGCTGTGATCTAATCAAACGTCCAATAATAGATCTAATTGTCAGTTAAACTGACAAAGAACATTTTAAACAATAAATTATTGGCAATATCAAAAGAAGGAAAAATTCTTCTCCTGTATCCTCTTAATCTATTTGTATGTAGTCACAGAGACATTAAGCAACAGGAAAAGCTCCTTTGAACTCCCTGTCACTGTTTGCAAAGGATGTAACCTTAATAAACATTCAATCTTCAGCACAAATGCCTCTTTCTGGAACCCATACAGTCTTTTGGTGAGGGATATGTAATAAGTATGGACAGACATCAGATGTGAATTCAAGTGGAAACAGTCACCTTCTTCCCTTGCCTGAAAGAGGAATTTTCATTCGTTTTCATCATCATCCCTGCCTTTTCCTCCTATTTTAATCCAATGGGATAGAAATAAAGTGTTTGCATGTGATGGAAAAGAGAGAGTATATTGTTTCAGTTCAGTTATTGAACAATCTAAAATAACAGCTGTATCAGAAACGAGGAGGAAAAAGCACTAAAAACTTGTTGATAATGAATAGGCTTTTAAGTGGCTGTCCTCACTTGCTTCTAGTGGACAAAGTGTTCTACTTTTTAATGCTGTCTCCACACCTGGAAATTCCTTCATGTTGTATTTCACTCTAATATAAATTAAAATACTAAGAACACATGCACAAAAAATTTTAAAAAAATTAAAAAGGCCCCATCTTTCATTTAAATTCAGGAGTATTATAAAATATGAAAAGAAGATTTTCATAATTGTGCCAAACTATGTCAGAAGAACAGAACAGAAGAAATGTGCTTTCAACTCCAAGATTTCCAAGCCTATAAAAACTTCACCAAGGGTATAATTATTTCAGTGGAAACTTGCCATAGTGAGTATTAAAAACAGTGACTGCGATGACAGAATTTCCTCAACCATTTTAATAAAAAGCCATAAAAATGAAGTTCCATTTAAGAATTTGCAGGTCACAATCATTTGACTATTAAAAATATCTAAATATCTACATGTGCTTTTGGGGAAATGCAATCATTTGTTTACAGAGTAAAAATTCAGAAATGCCAAGTTTTGTCATCAAAGAACAACAATTCATTGTTAAACCAGACCAACAAACTGCCAAATAAAATGCAATTTCGGTGTCTGCCTGAGAACACTGTACTGATTGAATGTTGCAATTTTAATTTCTCTCCTTTTCAAGCCTTTCTTTCATCAAAAATACCATATCAAAGAGTCAGCACGTCTAATTGCAGCCATGAGTAAGCAGCAAGGTCCAGTCACCACTGGCATCCATCACTCCCCTCTGGCACGGACACACATGCACAGCTGGCTGGGCTGGACACGTGCAGCAAAACATCCTCACAGATCCTCCAACAGCACCAGGCAGATGAACTACAGTGCTGCCATGTCACATGGAGGGGCAAGCTGCACTGCATGTTTCTCAGTAAAACATTTCCCACCTGACTGCCCACCATGGGCTCCAACAGCGACTGCCCTGTGCAATGCTCCTAGCAATGTCTTCCCACCTGTGAATGTGGTTTGAGGTCTCAGCAAGGAGGTGGCACACCCAGCTACACCTGCTGAGAAATTATTTTAATCTAGATTCTCAGCAGGTATAAAGACCTAACAATATTTAACTTAATTTAACATTTCATTGTGATTAATTGATTTGTTATGTATTTTGGTGGGGGCCATTTTATCAGAAAAATGTTTATTGAATACTCTTGTATTTATATTTACGACGAATCATAATCAAATGTTTGCAGGGGTTACTCTGTTCCTTTGCCAACAAGCACTCTATAAAACATTACAGCTCTTTTATCAAACTCCATAAAAATTAGGACCTCCCTCTCTCCCACTAACAGGCAGTGCTTGTTTAAGATACCACCAATCAGGCCACCCTGGGAACTGTAGAAAAATTTTACCTCCTCCCTTTTTACCAGATAGCTAAAACTCCAATAATTTAAAACAAAAGGTGTCATAGGCAGGTGAGGGGTTTTGTTGCACCCAGAATTAATTGCTATAATAATGAGAAAAAAAAAAAAGTAAAATCCATCACAGCAGAGCAATAAGAGCCTACATTCATCAAGAAAGCCTCTCTCCATTTGCATTTGTGCAAAATCATTTAGTGTCTATATTCTTGGAATGCTGTGTCTTTGATGATATTTTTACTTTGCTTGCCTCCACATAAGACATACATAAAATGTGATGGCAGAAATGAAATAAAACCAAGTTGATAATTTAGAGGAAGCCACAAGAGCACAAGATCTCTCACAGGCCAGCCACTGTAGTGATGACTGTATCTGCAAAGTCAATGTACAAGGCTCTCAGC
Organism: Lonchura striata; assembly: GCF_050655825.1. Taxonomy (NCBI): domain Eukaryota; kingdom Metazoa; phylum Chordata; class Aves; order Passeriformes; family Estrildidae; genus Lonchura; species Lonchura striata. The sequence continues at coordinate 1,688,836 of NC_140703.1, forward strand.
CTGACACAGAAAGTTGTTTCTCTTCTGTGTTCAGCTTACATAGTTTGTTTTTCAAAACTCTACAATGCAAGGCAGTGCTCAGACAGCCGTTTCATTGCACTAGAAATCAAAATAAAATTATAATTTTAAAGAAACCGCACAGAGGGTTTTTGCTTTTGAGATGAAGCAAATCTTATTCACTGTTAAAAGAAGTAGAATTCTAGGATGGATAGGCAAGACATCTATCAGTGTTCATGATACTGTTTTGCCAAGAATTCCAGTGTCATTTTTCCATTTTTTAACCAAATCTCATTTCAGACAGATTCCCAGAACGTGCTTGCACAGTCAAATATTCAGACACAAACAATTAAACACTGGAAATTTTATAAGGCAGACGGTTTTTTGAGATTTCAAGAGTAGGTCAGTTTGTATAAATATAATGGATTTATTTGGAACCAGGTCCCAACCAAAACTCCAAACAATATAGTCACAACTGTTTCAGTCACACGTAACACTAAACAAACAATTAAGCCCTGGAGATATAAGAACATTCCAGCTCTGTGATTTCGTGTTGCACAAGACAAAAGATTATAAAGCTGATTTCTTTTTTGTTCATAGAAATGCAATCAGAATTTTTTAAAAACAAACTATCAGCATACCAGGTATTTCTTTATTACTAGTTAGACTTCTAATGAAGTGCAGCTTCCATTTAATGTTAGAAAGCAATAAAAGAAATGGTTTGAACTATGATTGCTCAGACACTGAGCATTGCACAAATTGACCCATGAAGTTGATTATATTGTTCCCCTTTTTATTGCTAAGTTTACTTTAAATTAACAGATACTGGCATGTATAAAAAATGGAAAGAATGACACCGGTGATGCTTACCAGTTAAGTTTTCAAAGCACTTTCTAACTTTCTAATTTAGTTTTGACTTTTACATAATCATTAAAACTCACTTCTTTTACTTAAAACTTTCAGTAGAATGACTGAAATGAAGAGTGAGAGGCTCTGAAGAAGGAGAGACTGAACAGCAACAAATCATTTCAGTTTAAACAAACTTTTAGCATGTGCTTCTACAGCAGCAACTCAAAACCATTTGAAACTCGAGGCGTGTATTTGGTGCTTATGTTTTCCTTTAAGAAATTCTGCTATGTTTAAAATACATATTGTAAAACACTTGCAATACAAAGTATGACTTAGTTGGCAGCTGCATAATGATAGAAGTTTTTAACTGAGCACAGGAGAAGATAGGCACATATCTTCCTGAATTTAGGGCTTTAAAAACTCTACTACTATGTACTACACAACATAAAGTCTAAGTATGGACTCTTCCCTGGTTTTCCCTTACCATTTTTCCTGCTTTTTATTTTTAGTATCAGATAAAAACAAAATAAAACAAAATCTGTGCTACTTGCAAATATGACATCAGGACATTTAAACCACAAGCAAACCAATTAAAACAATGCCAATGTGAATTTGTCATAGTATTTATTTTAAAGACATACCTTCAAGTTTTAAATTCCTATTTTTGCATGTATCTGTGTGTTTGTTTTTTCTATACAATCCACTCAATAGAATATTATATTTCACTGTATCTATAAACCCTGCTTTAATCTAACATGGAAAATAATGTTTTATGCTCCATCCCCTGACTTTTCTTCCTGAAGAATTGAAAATCAAAGTCCACCTTTTTTGACCCCCAGCTACAGAGATGTTCTAATCAAAGCAAACACAAAGACAGAAAAATCTGGAGTATTCTCTCTTTTTTAGACCTGGATGGACAGTAAATGAAGCTCCAGTACGTTTATTTGACAGATCTGTCCAGTAATATTTGTTTGAACACAGCTAGGCAGAGTGGAAACAAGCCTCTTACTCTTTTGGAAATAATGAAAAGAGGAACTGAACATGGCTGTGCAGCCAGATTTTATTACTTTGCCATCTTCCCTCATCAGCTGTCTTCCCCTGGTGTCAGAAAGCTGAGGATGCTGTGAAAGGTTCCACCAGTGGTTCTTTCTGGTGTTATGTAGTTTTCATCAGTTGCATAATACTAATCATTTCACTTTTTTGATTTAGATATTTTTGTTTTATTTTAAATTCAAGTGCTAAGGGGCAGATGAGAGAAAACAGTCACTTCAAGAATGCTTCAAAATTTCACCTTCTACTTTCACTTGCTACTTGGCAAGCCTTCCTGAGTTTCGTGCCACCCAGTAAATACCAAAAATATTGACAGAGAAGAGATCCTTTTTTACTTAAAACAGAAAATTAATGAAAGCTGTACTGTATCAGTTTTTGGTGATAAAACAAAATAAAGGAAACAAAAATCAAACGGTGTTAAAACAAGGCACCATTCCCCCGCCTCACCGCAGCAACAGACTTCTTTTACACTTGAAAAGCAAAATATGTCCTGTGATTTAACAAAGTTTCAATTGCTTTAGATATAAATGAAGGTAGAGTCAAGGCCATTCATTTAAGAGCAAAGGATCTAGTGTGAAACAGCAAGATTTGTAATTCAGCCTCTAGGCTGAGCTTCCCAAACTTGCTGTCAAGTCAAGATTTGCAAAGCACCAGCGTGAGCAAACACAAAAACCAACTTCACATTCAGAACTGCTGCTTGCAGCACCTGAACTTTTCCTGTAAAACTGGTGCCAGTCCCAGCAGGAGCTGCCCTGGGCGAGCTCCTGGCAGCAGGAACCCATCAGGTTACCTGTCACCAGCACAGCTGCTCGTCGCCGTCCAGTCCAGCTGAGGGTTGACCAGGATGCCCCAGGAGAGGAACACAGAGGTTGGGGTGAGAGTGCCAACCACCAGCTGCAGCGGCTTCTGTGCCTTGTTCCGACCTACAGAAAACATGCACAGTTAATTTCTCACCCCTGCATTACGCAAAGGAGAGGTCTTGCAAGATGGATAGTTAAGTAAATGAAGATTTACTTCTCTTCTAAGCTTGAAGTTCTCTAATTTTCATGGTCACTGTTTCCATCCCATGATGTACAAAAGTGGCAGTGTCCCTGGTCACTTTTTCAACCTGTATTCCAGTTAAAACTAGATTTTGAAAATGATCACTCGGTGGTTGAAGTATACTTGGTATAAGAACAAGGTAGATGAAATTAAAATCTCTGGCTATCTTGGTCTGTATCACAGAAGACATGACAGAGTCCAGAACATTAGAAAGTCTCCAGGGATGTGATAAAAATAGTAATTTCTTGTCAGGTTTCTCAGTAACACTGTAAATATATCTACACATAATAAATATTTTTAGAGCATTGTTAAGAGTAAAATAAAACCTAAAAATAATCTTTTGCTTTAACTGCAGATCTGAGGCAATGTCTGTATCTGCAGGAGTTGTATATGTATGTTGTATATGAAAAGTAAATCACTTTGCAAAATATTTCCAGACATATTGTGTTATACCTGGCTAAGAGGAAGAAAATATTTATCCCGAGCATTACCAGGAGTTAGGAAAAAAAAAAATCACCTAAGATCATCAAATAATTTGGGTTGGAAGGGACCTTTAAGAACCTTCCAAGTCCCCTGCCATGAGCAGGGACATCTTCAACTGGATCAGGTTTCTCAGACCTGATCTGTCCAACCTGACCTTGAGTGCCTCCAGGGATAGGTCATGAGTTTATTTTTTGTAACAGTCCACTCATCCTGAATTAAGTCCCCATATTAAAGCAAGGAATTCAGAGCTAACAATATTAATGACATGATTAAAGCCATATAGAAAGGCTTTGAAATAGATGAGAATAAAATTCAGGTTTCTACTCAGCTGTGCATAGATTCAGTTGGAAATATCACTCTTTCTGTAACTTCTTGCATCAGCAAACTTAGTAGTAGTATTAATTCAGAGACAGACACACACTACCATTTTCCAGTGAGGAGCTATGAGCATTAACACGTCTATGGACGAAGAAATCCTTATTGTAGTTTGGGAAGAATAACTTTAATGCCCCTAAACATCAGAAATTAGTATTCTAAATTTCAATTCTCATTTGTAAGAACTTTATACAAGAAAAATCTTTAGGTACATCTTCATGTTTTGAGCACCATGTGTGTGGCTGAGAAGCACTGTCCTACATTTTACTTTTCCACATATGGAATTTGTGCATCCAGTGAGAGGCCTACAGGTAGAAACATCTTTTCAGAGAAACCCAGCACAAGGGGCAGTTTTCTTTCAAATCTTTCAAGAAAGTGATGCAGGAATATTAGAATACCTGAACAAGATTTCTTGTTGTTTGAAACTCGTGCTGGTCGTACTGAAACCAAATACCGTGGCTCTGCATCTGCAAACGAGAAAGCAATTAGTACAGAAGTGCTGCTTATTGGAAAAATAAAAAAATATTGAATCTGAAATTAATAAGAAAAAGTCAAGTAGTCAGTGAATTCTTGACACATTGTCAAACTTCACAATCTTTAGGCCATTTTCCTTAAAATTCATTGAGTTCAGAGTCATAACTTATTCAATTAAAACAAGGTCGAGATGTTTATTTTAGTTTGGGGAATTTCTCTTCAGAAATAAGATTTTTCCCTTACTCTTAAAGCCAGATGTCAGAGATTCCTACCCTTCTTAATTATTTAAAACCAAGCTCTATTCCCTCTTAACTGTAACATGACAGAAGTTGTCTTAGGAGATTCCAGCAAGATCTCCACAGACAGAATTTGGCTCACTCTATAACAACCAAAATTATTTTTACTATAGCTTTAAAATAAAGGATTACTCTACATAGAATTCTTACTCTATCTAAATGTATAACTATAAATTATAGACTGAATTTCCTGCACTTTTCAGTGTAACAGGCACTTTGAATTCTCCCAACTAAACAGAACTGCTAAGAAATAATTAATTTTTCTCTTACACTCAGTTTTCTGTAAAGAGAGAGAAAGAAAAGCAGTACCAAAAAATCAATAGCATGCTGCACTACTGAAAAGGTTCTGCCAGTGTGGGGAAAACCACTCTAACTTAACTTCACTGATTCTGTGCTCCTAAAGCACTGGAAACCCATACTATGGATGTACTTTAACTGTTTAATTAGTCTTTTAAAATGGGTTTCATCTGCACCCGATAAGCAATATAAGCACTGAAAACAGCTGTTCAAAGCAGTGTGGAAAAAATGAAACTCTGAAGTGTAAATACATCTTCATCTACAAAAAATGGTTTTTAGTATTTAGAGAGGTACACAAGTGTGGGAGCTGTGTAACCACATGAACATTTTTTGTATTGAGACTGAAAATTAGAAATAAGCAAAACTTTAAAATAATTTTGTTTCCCACTGTTCCAAACCCAGTTTTCTGCTCTGCATTTTTGCCCACTTGTGAGACTGCTCTAACTCTCAAAGTATTCAAGAGGATTAAAGCATGACCTTGAAAGTTTGAGAACTACAAAGCCAGTCTTCAAAACTCTAAAAATGTATGGGTTTATGGACAAATGACCAAGGATTGTGAAAGAAAGTTATTCAAATACTTTGAAACAGTTTTCCCCTGCTCCATAAATGGAAAAATTAATTCTGGCTGAAATCTGAAATGACTTGTGTAGCTGTATAGAAATAGATTAACTGCTAAACAAAATATGGCAATACACAGAGACTGTTAATGCCTCACTGGACATCTCAGCTACAAAATCTGGCAGTTTTCAGGATTCATTAGTTCTAGCAGTGTTTTTGTAACCAAGTGTACTCTGTGGAAATATTTTGTGTTATATGCTCTTCATTAAGCTTTATTTTGGTGAATTTAACAAATGTTGCCTTAATAAAGAATACAACACATTCCCATTTTCCAGAGAATCCATGGCTCTTCTGTCTGTAATTCAACCGACAAAAGGAAGTATTTAGGAAAACAGGCTGAGACTAAATGTTGAGAGAGGGCTGTTAGAGAACAGGCAGGTTTTAAAAGTACCACTTCTTAGAACCACAGAATTTAAGACAATATTATGATCATTGTAACTGAAATCAGAAAACGCAATTGTTAAACAAATCCACTTAATACCTGAGATGCAACAATAAATTTCTGTACTGTACTTAAGATATATCTTTATTTAGACATATGATTCCATGCTTCCTGAGCAGAACCAGCCATGCTAATATATAGATGTTAAGAGTAGAGCAACTGTAATTTAAGTTAAATTCATTGGTTTGATGCACAGTACCAATGCATTATGCATGGACTGGAGGACACATGCCTTGAAATGCTTTTATTCTGGGCAGATATACATTCTCTATCAAAGGCACCTGAAATTAAAAAATGCAGAGAGCTTTTTCATTATCATATAATGAGCCCTGACTCATTAGAATTGGGAGCTCTTTCTTAGCCTTCCACTGCAATTCAACATTTCTTTTAGGAAGTTCAGAAGACTACTGAGTTTCTACACTGATTCAGTCTTTTTGCTGAGAAATATGACTATCAGTCATCAATGCTGAAATCATCTGATGCTACTATGACTCAATTCATTTTCAGGGCGTTAAAACATTGCCTCACCCTTAAATTCTGTCAAGTTACAGGAAATATTTCATGATAATCTCTGCTCTTTTATGATGCCTATATATTCATAATCCATTTCACAGTTCCATGTCTACAAGAAGCAGGAATCTTGGGGAGAAGTGAGTAACACAACAGAAGAACATTTAAATTCTGCAGAATACCAGAACTTTAATATAGCCATAATTTACTTTGCATTACTTCATGTAATGCTGAAGAGATAAATTGCTGGAATAGGAGGTAGGTAGACAAATGTGACAGTCATAAAAATAGGGATATTTGACTAGATGTAATTATGATTCATAGAATAGATCGGTCACTTGCATGAAAATATATTTAAGAGGAGAAGCTTGTTTGAAAAATAAAATGATAACCTCAAGTAAAAGCAAACTACACCACAGAGTACAGACAATCCTGTTTTCAACTTAATTTTTCTTATTTTCTTTGAACTGTATTTAGTAAGAAATGGATAGTTACATAATTAAGATCAGTGTTGAAATGTCTGGACACAGATGCATGAATCCAGCATCTGCCTCCAAAAATCATGTCAACATTAATCAATATATAACAGAGTCATATATGATAAAGATGCAAAATATAGATCTGTCTGTCTCTCATCTATGAGGATCCACAATCTCATAAATGAAGGATCCCTAGAAAAGAATGCAAGTTAAGTTTGAAATACATTTGCAAATTTGCTATGAAAATCTTAGTAGCTCCTTGATGCCTAACACATTCTTGAAGAGCTGCTACTCTAAGACCACTTGTTTGAATTTATTACTGTCTAACCCCCTTTATTAAGGCTAGAACAGCAAATATCTTGGCTAAGAATTCTTTCAAATCAGAAATAAAGTCCAAAGAGTGACCACCTTCAATATTTTATCCACAAAATACTCTAGGAAGATGCCCATGTGTACCAGAGAAGAGTTCCTCCATAAATCCATGCCTAATTATTAGTGGTATAATTCACCAAACATAGGCTATTATATTAATAAATAAAATTATTAAAAGAAAAAAGCTTCTTAACATCTTATGAAGACAACCAGAATATAACAAAAATACATGCCCCTGACATATCAGATCAACATAGGAGAACAACACTTCCTTTCACATGCCATGAGCTGGGCTATCAAATCAGGGGCAGCAGGCAACTAACACACACTACAAAATGCTGGGAAATTCTGCTTCTGTTCAAGACACTCTCCAGGGCCCAACCAATATGCACTTGAAAGCAAAACAATGCAAGCATGAGCTGACTGATGAACTTAGAACAACTCTTAAATAGTGTCACAAATGCATCATTAGAATTCATGGATCACCAGATTCAGAAACCAAAATAAAATTATTTTTTGCCTTCAGGCTGCAAGCGCTTAGTCTGTATTTAGACTTCCCATGGGATGTTGTTCAGGGCAGAGCTGCATCTGCTGCTCCTCCACTCCTCCCTAGGTTCAGCCAGCACCAGCCATGGGACCCTGCTTCCTGGTGGGTCAGCAGGAGGCCCCACAATCTGAATTAGCTGCACTTATTTGGCATCTCAAAAAGCACGTAGCTAACACCACTGCCAGGTTCTGCGCATGGATAAGAAACTGCACAGCAAATCTTTTAGCTAAGCACTGCCCTAGCACAGATCCCCGAGTTTCACTTTCTAAAATGTGCTCACGGTGGTACTAGAACCCTCTCATGCACATACAAAACCACAAAATTCACACAACACTTACTGGCATTGTTGTGAAGCAGGATCACTAATACATTCTCCTCTTACTCTGTACAAACTTGTACAGGAAAAGGAAAAGCAAAAGCTTTGCCCAACTTTGAGGTGGTTTTAGATACTGAAAGGGAAAATAATTTTGTTCATTCTGTTAAGTAATTGCTGTTCATTCTTACAAAACTTTCCTGTCTCCACACAGCTTTTTGGGTTTCTCCAACAGTATCAACAATTTCTAGGAGGTTGGCTTGCCATCTTCCTAGCCAAGTTAGAAAAGACTTACACAAATCTCTTAAGCAATACTCTTTCTTTATGAGTCAGGAAGACTGAAAAAATGAAGATAAAGACTTAAGTCAAGCCAAGAGCTTTTGGATGGGTCCATCCACCTTTTTATTAGAGTAGCAGAATTAACATCTTGATCTCTTTTGACACTGAATAGCTTTCATGACCAAAAATTATGGTGTTTACTGTCATGTGAGCACATAAAGCACATTCAGCACAAACCACACCTGGTGTCCTGAAACAGAGGCATCATTCTTGGAAACAAACTTTGCTGCTGCCTTGTCATTGACTTTTCAGTATGATTCAGATCTATCTACCAGTGCATGAAGCTGCTCAAGACTTTGCTGCCAGCAGAAACTCATCACAAGTTCAGGAAACCCAACAGAATCCTTTTCTCCTTGTCCATGCCCCCTGCAGGCAGATCCCAGTTTATTGATAATGTTATCCAATTGCTGCCTCAGTTACTATATAATTTGCAAAACAAAGGGAAAGCAGAAATTTTAAGATAAGAATTACTGCAGGGAGGTGCTGAATATTTTAATGGATGAAATGTAAGTGAATGTCACACATTGTTGTACAAAATCATGTATTTCTTCTGAAAATCCTAGGAAATGTCATGTTCTTAATAATTTCTTTAAAAATATATCCATCTATAGACATGTAATTTTATTAATTAATACATCTGCTGACTTCAATTTTCCTGTTAAAGAATCATGAAAGGTGTGTGACCCAGCAGAAAAGCTGACAATAAATTTCATATTAATCTACAATGGGTGGGTTGGAAATATGGAATTTGTGGGCAATATGGAATTTCTATATATTAGAATTACATATTGTTGCATATGGAAGATGACATGCAATAATACATAATTGCATAATGCATGCAATTATGTATTATTGCATGTCATCTTCCATATTTCAGTTCCAACTGGGGACAATTATCCCAAATACTGATTATGCTGCTCCATTAACAAAGCCAGGGTTGCAGAACTAAATCAAGGAAATGTGGAAATGTCTGCAAGACATTCATTCTACCTTGTAGATCTATACTCCTCATTAAGGAGAAATTATATTTTAAAAGACTGATGCATTTTAGGAAGGGAATAATGACTTATATGTGAAGCCTGTGTGTTATCTTACATTGGCCTAACACCTACATTAATGCCTTTTTTTTTAGTAGGGTCTACAGCTGATAGTGTATCTGTATGATTTTTTCCTTAAAAATTTTTACAGAATAAACAATTTTCATGCATCTTCCATTTTCCTGGATCTAATCTCTCTCCCAGGGGATTATATTCCACAGCATTGCTCCTTAATGCATTAGAGAAACATACATACCTTTCAGAGAGTCACAAATGCCCTTAAATGTCTATTTCTGATATTTACCTTTCGGCTACAAACCAATTTAAGGTTGTGATCATAGTCCCTAAATTGACTGGGAAAGGTTTCTCTTTCCATGAACCACTAAAACTGACAAGAAGGGAGGAAGCATTAAATTAGTCTTGCTCTAAAGAGACCACATTAAATTTTCATGTTTGGAACCACTTCTTCCACATTCTGCTCAACAAAAGCCTCATCTACCACTGTTTATAGGGAAGCCTATAAACTCACTTTCTGTAAAATTCAGGTAAGTCAAAGCATGAGAGGACCAAAAAGGAGTTCTTAGGGCAAAAATGAATGTTTTTTGTACAAACCTAGTTGTTTTCACTGTGGAAAAGTGTGTGGAACACACTGAAGCCCATTCTCAGAGTGTGCACGTGGATCACTAGAACATCTAGAACGTGGGATAGATAACCTTGAGTGTGAAATTTCAAAGTACATTGTTTTAATATGAAGATAACGTACTAGGCCAACTTCATCATATATGAGATGCACTAGTAGCACAAAGATAATCTGAGATTTTTCAGCAATAGGGTCTAGGGGGTTTATATCTTTGGCATATTTCTTGAGAGTATTTTTGTTGCCCCTCTACAACACCTTGCTTTTTCTAAAATCAATATAAAGTGTATGCTGGAGCTGAGGGCTCTGGCTGCCACAATAAAACTTAATCTTTGTTCCTAGAACTGAGAACCATTCTGCAATTCTTCCATTTCTGCCAGCAGCTGATCCCTAAATACGGTGGGGAGGAGGGCGTGTGCCAGCAATCACTCTGTCTTCATTTCTGCCCCACCAGCCACTCTAAGGCAGAGCCAAAAGCACAACTGATGTTTATTGCTTTAGCTCGTGTTCCACACACATTTGGAAAGCACAGTCAGACTGCAGTTCAATGCTGTGTTGAATATTTGTGAAATGGGAAAGATTATGCACTCTCTGCTTCCAATAAACAAGTCCCCAGGGCATTCAATCTAACCCTAGATCTCTCAACTAAAAGCAACAGCTTCAATAAACATACTGGTAATTGCCTTAAATAAAGTTTGCAACTTGAAGGACATATTGCTGATAACTTCTTTTACTCCTGTCTTTTCAAAGACAACGTTTTCTGAAGGTTAGAAATGCTTGTCGTGCTATCTATATTATTTGCATTTTGCATGTTTAGTTACTGGACATTCAGAAGTCACAAGCATAGATTTATTGTCACAAGGAAAGAGACAACTTCTATTAGCAGGAGGGAGATAAAATTTTGATATTATTCTCCTTTGAAATAATCATAAGGAAGAGTAGTCCTCAACATTTGTGCTTTTCCCTCTCCAGAGACCCTGCAGCAAATGGATATGCATGTGGCCAGTGCTCTGATGTGCTGTGGAAATAAAAAAAGGTGCCTAGATTCCAGCCATTAACTGTTATGGTTGAAGCTATAAAATATCAATATACCTGAAATTCCAGGTGACCTTGAGCTTTCAGTTTTCAGTTTTGCAAAAGATTAGTTTTAAAAGCTTTTATTAAATAGGGAGTGCAAATGATCTTACACAATGTTACATTCTGTCCTTTTTTTGCTCTTCCCTAAGATCTCTGAGTACCTGAAAAATGTTAATCCTCACTACAGCTGCAAAAGGCATTGTTATGTCTAATGCACAGTGTACCACAGAAAATCCTGCACATCATTCTTAGTGAACTGATTCAAAATTCACACAATCAGGTAAGCCAGACCTAGCTTAAGCAATAGTTATGAAGTCAAACACTGGATAGAATTATAGAGAGCTTCCAGGTGTACCAACTCATGGAAAGGAAAGTTAACCTTTGCCACAGTGATCCTGTCAGTCTCTAATATCTTAATTATTCCATGTCTAATATCTCATTTCTTCAGTTTTTATCTTGGAGCAGTTTCCATCTTGGAGCAGACACCCACAATGGCCTTAACTGACCACATCAAAAACATGGCAATTATTACTTCTGTGCTTATGCATCCTTTCCTCCCCTTGCTTTACACCAAGATCACAAGCTTTACAATGATGAGGGTAAATGGATTCATTTTTGGCTAGAAAAGCTTAAAGAAATCAATAGGAAAATCCTTAGGGATTTAACAGATTTCTCAGAAGGTCAAATCAGAAGGATAAATCGATGTTTTAATAATAGATTCTTCCTTCTCCCTATTCCAGATAACAGGATACAGCATTCTTGACATGCTTTAATCTCTTCCATAGAACAGCTCATGGAATTCCATCAGTAATGTCTGACGTGGGAGTTAGAGGTTAATCTACAACAGGTAATACTGGAATAGATCCCAACAAGAAAAGGCATCATGTTAACATGAGTATTTGTGTCAAAAGGAATCAACCACACAATTCTCAAGACTGTGCCACTGCTTATTCTATTATTTGTTAAAAGCATGCATATTTCCCTCATATTCTACTTAACAGCTGCTTCTTTAGGCAAACCATCCCATTTGATCTGTGATGTCTTCAAGTATAGTGCAGGTTCTCGCTAAAACAAAAATCCTGAAAACAAATACAAGTAAGCAAAATTTCCACACAAGAACTAGTTTTCTCCTTGAAGGATCTACTAATTCAATTTTCCACTGAAATTCTTGACAGCAACCTTAAATAAACACAAAGAAACAGTGAGCAACAACCCAATAAAACAACAAATATCGGGTGAACAAAAGATTCTTATTCTCCTCAGTCTCTTCACATAATTCATTACAACAACAGCATGCAAAGCAAATACGTCTTACCAAGTTCTGTTACATAGTTTTTTCCTTCTGAAGGTAAAGGAATGTACTGATTAGAAAAGAAGTTGTTTCCATAACCCAGGACAAAGCCTTCTAGCTTGGTGCCTTGACTTGGCCGGAGATACCTCATGCAAACCGTGTCCTCTGTGGCATTGATCTGAACCTTCAGGCTCTGCCTTTTCACTGGGAGAGGAAAAACAGGAGATCAGAGTGCATTCCCTTGCCATCACACACTCAGCAATGAAACATTAATGAAAATATAGCAATATATTGGTTGTTTAATTTGCTAATAGCACGCAACTGAAAAAATTCTTACAGGTGATGTCCCCTGGAAACACAGTGTATTTCTAGAAGTGAACTAACAGCCATCTATAACAGTGCTTGCCAACATGACTGTTTTTCCACTAGTTTAGCATTATCATTTGCTTTAACATCTATAACTGTAGTAGTAAAACCATGCATGAAGTAAGTGGAAAAAATGCCAAATGTTTTTTCCTTTAAATGCAAGACTTATAGTCATATTAGCCATATGTAGGACCCATAGGAGAGAAAGGTACAAGTTTTTGGCTTGATTTTTTTTTTTGATTCTTAGTAGAAAATATGAAGTTGTAAAATTAAGTTAACCAGTTAATCACACTCAAAAATTATAGTAGAGGATAAACAGTAACTAGATCCAAATAAATCTTCTACAATTTTTTTCCCTTTGTTGGGCTGGAAATGTAATTTTGTATTTGGAATTACACCAGGACACCTAACTAACATACTTTACTCAAAACTACGAAGAAACTCTTTTTAAACATTCATTTTTATGCTTTCCAGAGGAACAGCACATAAAGTAAGAAACATCTTGTATATCCATCTGCAAAAATTTAACTTGTAGCAATAGAGAATGACTTCACAACAGAATAACTAACTTTTTAGGCTATAAGTTGGTGTTTTGGCTTCTTCTTGGTGGGGTAAGGGAGGATTGGCTTTTTCCTTTTCCTTCCTTGGTATGTACAATTTTAATACTCCCTTGTTACTGTTAGGCCTATCATATTTTCAGAATTGTTGAATTGCTGGCTTTTCCCCAAACTTACAACAGCAGCACTAGACTAGTACATTTTGGGTTGTTATTTCTCTTCGCAGTCTCAAAACATAAATTTTTTATCCCCAGCAGATTTTCAGGCATCTGTCCAGTCATGAGGGCTGAAATTAACTTATCAGAAGAAAACAGTATTTTGGACAATAGAATTTACTTCAGGAATTAAATCCTGAAGAAAAACTAAGAGAACCAGGAGATAAATGATAAATAATATACCATTGAATAATAGGATAGAGTGACATTAACTTTCCCTCTCTCTCTTTTTCTTTTTTTCTTTTTCTTTCTTTCTGTTTCTTTCTTTCTCTCATTTCTTTTTCTTTTTCTTTATTTTCTCTCCTTTCTTTCTTTCTCTCTCTTTCTCTCTTTTTCTTCTCTCTCTCTCTCTCTCAGTAATTGCCGACTGATATTCCAACCTTCTCTAGACAAGTACATTCTGATTCTCTGGTATACCCCAACACTCCCTGCTTTTTGAAGAGAAACTCTAATGACCAGAGTTGCCAAGAGACCAAACCCCTCACTGTGTTTAAGTAGACAATTTGAGCATCTGCAGTTGTCTGCACACAGAATGTAAAGCCTTAAGCCAACACTTTATGCCTCTTCCCTTTACCAAAAGAAGTGTACAAGTAAAATTGATGGAAAACATCTGCCTCCCTTCCTTTATCTAAAGGCTGATCAAGAAAAATCCTTCAGCCAGGAAACTGTCACAACTTTCCAAAAGCAGCCCTGCCAGGTTCCAGAGGACTGCAAGGCTTCTAGAAAACTCAGTTCTCTGGCACGCTCAGCAGAGCAACACCTTCGTGGGGAAAGGGTGGCAGTGGCTTTAATCTCCATGACATCCTGCTCTTTAATTTCAGCACACAGGGCTGCTGAGAATGGGCAACTCTGAATATTGACAGGGCTGCAGACAGCACAAACCAGGGAGAAATCACAACACACTTCAAATACCTCTAATGGGCTTCAGAAAGACACTGAGTAAAAACTGGCAACAAAATTTAGGATTATTATATCTGACTGACAGTAAGATACATCTGTTTAAATTATGGATTCTTCAAAACCCATTAAGCATGATTGAAATTATGGTCTCCTGGTTTCTATTGGGTATTCATGTCTAAGAACAAAATAAAACTTACGGAACTTAATTCAAATATGGTCATTTGATTTCCATAATAGATTTCTTAATCAGTCTCAGACCCGAATTTACAAAAAAAAAATTGGAGAAGATCTATTTAATTTTAAATTTACAATAATTTAATCCAATTTTCCCCCACAATTGTATCTACGTATCTCTCAGTTATACTTTACATCAATTTGAAGACTTAATTCTATTTCAAGATTATATTCAACTGGGTCTGATTTCAGTTAGATAGATACTATTGGTTATTCATAAGCAGACAATTATAGTGACAAAGAGTCTTGATTTTATTAAAGCCTTAAAACTCTCAGTGAGGTTTCTACAATTAGAAAGCTTAAATGGGATCCCAAAACAGTAGTAGCTTTGAGATAAGACCCTTTAGGCCTCTTTTATATAGCTAGCATATCAAAACCACCAAGAGAGCTTTTAAAATCAAAGACAGTTCTAGCAGAAAATAAACAGAAATAATATATTAAAAAAAAAAAAAAAAGAGAATAAGGCAGTAAAGAAGAAAAAGAGATGAACTTGAAATATAAAAAAATAAATCCTCGTCCTCACCACCCTGTCTTGACAGGGCAGGTCATTTTCCTGTAATTTACTTTTAAGTACAGTGATGGCCTGCATAGCAAAAAGTATTGCAGAGTCCCTGTAGAATTTAGGAAAAAAATTAAGAAAAAAATTATTTAGGTTGGAAAAGACCATCAAGATCATAAAGTTCAACCATAACCCAGCACCGTCAAGCCCACCACTAAACCATGTCCCCAGGTGCCACAACCACACAACTTTCAGACACCTCCAGGGATGGTGCCTCAAACATCGTCAGTCTGTTCCAAAGTTTCATGACCCTTTTGGTGAAGATATTTTTCCTAGTATCCAATCTAAAGCTCAAAGCTCCCCTGGCACAATTTGAGGCCATTTGACCTTGTCATGTTACTTGAGAGAAGAGGCTGACACCCCTGTTGCCCCTACACCCTCCTTTCAGGCAGTTGTAGAGGTAAGGTCCCCCCGAGCTTCCTTTTCTCCAGCTCCCTCAACAACTCCTCAAGACTTTTGGTCCAGTCCCTTCACCATCTTTGTGGCCCTTCTGGGGACACCTTCAGCTCCTCAACATCTTTCTGGCAGAGAGGGACCCCAAACTTAGTATAGGATTTAGAGTGCAGCCCTGCCAGCGCCAAGCGCAGGGGTGGCCATCCCTGTCCTGCTTGGCTTGGCACACCCTGGCTGAGAAAGGCCAGGCTTCCACGGGGCTCTCGGCCACCTGGGCACGCCCTGGCTCTGCTGCTGACCAGCATTTCCAAATCTTCTCCCCAGGCAGCTTTGGGCTGTCATGAGCTGGGTGCAGGATCAGCATTTGGCCTCCTTGAAGGCACACAGTATCTACAACCTTTCCCTCATCCATAAGTGTGTGACCTCGTCATGAGAGGAGATCAGGTTAGGCAAGCAGGACCTGTCTTTCCTAATCCTGACCCAAAGAGCAGCAAAGAGCAAGGCAGACAAATCTCCTCCTTCACTGGAACTTAGCTGCGTGTTTTTCGGGGAAAATAACCGCTAAAGCAACAACACAGATGCCACACTTCATATGACTAAACCACATTCCTATTCGTGTGCATTCCAGCATCACTGAAAATGAGGGATGAGTATTAGCTGGTAAAACAATAAATGACCCGTTTCTGGAAGCATATGAACAGAAGAGGAGCAACCAAGGACAAGGAGAGCTCAATCCTACGTGCTGCACAGACACTGCCAGTGAAGTCAAGAGAGGGCCAGCCTGGAGCAAGGTGGATATAAATGATATCTTAGTATGAATTTTCTCAGTAAATGGGGACTGTCCCCAGGAGCATATTAGCAATATAGATTTTATTTGTGTCACTCTCACAGTGTTTTGAACAACTAACCAGGAAAGCATTCTCATTCTGAGTAATATGTCTCTTTTAGTCATCACTCAGATAAACATTCATTAAATATGACTGGATGGGCAAGGGAAGTCATAGGAATTTAACTTTTACGATACTGTGGTAAAAATCTACTTGATTTGAGAAAATAATTTTGTCATATTAGGATTCCAAGAGACCTTTTTTCCCTGCACCTCCTTGATGAAAAGCTTGAATGATAAACTAGATGCCCTCTAATTCCATTTATTTGTGTCAGCTTTTGGCATTTGTTAGTGAAACCCTGCTCTTAAGTATTTGCATTTGTATTGTAATTCTTTTACATTGAGGCCATTTCCAAATGAAAGATTTTGAGATCTATAGCCATCTCTGAAACACAATCTTTCCCTCCATGCTTGCCAACAGAAATTCCACACTGATCTGCAAGTATTCTCTTCAACAAAAGTCAGTTGATGGCCAAGATCAGCAGGAGAAACTGTGCAAAGCACAGCTGAAGTAACAGCACATAAGTGCATCAGAGCACTGGGAGAGTTGGAATCACTGAGGAAAGGAGTCTGCCTATACTGGGAGAGAAAGAAAAACAGCTTAATAATGAATCAGCTGCATCATAAGAGAACCAGCCACCACCAGCTCTTCAGAAAGTAGAAAATAGGTACCAATGGCCCAAAAAATCCAGCTCAAGAACTATAGTTTGGCTAGCTGGGATGTATAGACAACAGGAGACAAAGACAAGCAAGTATTGAAACTTTTAAAAGTTTAAATGCTATTTTCACTCTTATCAGGAATCTACTGTGTGCTTTAAGTGTGCATAGTCTGTAGTGATCAAGTACAACCCTATTTTTTGTTTTTATCCATAGAGTGAGGATCCTTGAACTCTGCCCTACAAAACTAGAGGGTGAATACAGCTGTAGTGTATTACAGTAAATTTGGCTTTGTTGCCAGAATTCCTTTTGCCTTACATTGAAACTGTTTACTTTCCACCATTTCAAAGATTTTAAGGGGCATGAAGGCAAGACCCAGCACTGCCTCCCAGAGTGCTAGACAAATGAAGTGTGCCTTATGAAAATATATTAGCACCATCTATTTGTGAGCACTACCTCATTTATTCAAATCGTTCACAGCAGTGCTTTGATTTTTCCAAATCTGGTGTCATAGTACCACCAGGCAAGTTTTCAACAATAATCTGAAACTATGAAACTTTTATTTTCTGCTCTTTTATATTTTTGCATTTATTTTGGCTGCCAAACATAGAGAAATACTGGTTGTTTGGCTGCAACCCAAATATATCTTAAAATGGGAAACATTTAAAAATAGTTCTGTTTCTATGTACTACAATAAACAAGACACACTTCTAAAGCAGCCACAAGCACAGAATAATGGAATAACTTAGGGTGGAAGGAACTTCTCTAAGTCATCTAGTTCAACTCCCTGCCTAAAGCAGAGCTCAAGTTGCTCAGGGCCACATCCAGCTGAGTCTTGAACACCTCTGAGGACACAGATTCCATAATATCTCTGGGGTAATCTGTTTCAGTGCTTAGCATACTTCTGTTTAAAAAAAAGTCCCAATATCTAACTGGAATTTCCCATATTCCAGTTTGTGCCCAGTGCCTCTTGCCAAATCACTCTGCACTTCTGCAGAAAATCTGTCTTTGTATTCTCCAATAAGATAGCTGAGGATCCTTTCTCATGAGAGATTGCATCAATCACTAAGGTTCCTAGCCATGACATTCACATTCACAAATACTGTGAATGGTGAAAGTAGGTGCCATATGAAAAGGGCAACCAAGAATACCTTTTTAGGGGAGGGTGAGCTAACAGCCTTGCATGAAGTTTTGTCATTTACAAATGAAGTTCCCCAAGCATTTTTTTTTTGAAGTATTGTTATGCCTACACAAGTGTAACGTTGCTTCAGAAGAATAGGCTGTCAACATACAGCAGCTAGCTGTGCAAAACACAAACAAGCATGTCTATCTACAAAAACCTGACTCTTGAGCTCTCACCTTACACCTTCAAACTACTTCCATTTCAAAGAGGGCAACTTTTCTTTTCAAAATTACTTTTTATTTGACTTAATAAAGTAATGACCCTTAATTTTAGGATGCAAAGATGAAAACAGTCTGGTATTAAACTTGGGATCCTATTTCAGTGGTCCAACTCCCAATTCTACCTTCCATTCTGCAGATCATTTTTCATTATTTATTAAAATAGGAAACAAAACTGAAAACAAGAAAGAAAACTGTGGTTTGAAAATAACCAAGCCTGCAGCTCTGATGGAAAGGGGAACTGTCTCTGAAAACTTCTTTTGTATGATTTTAAAGAACCTGACCTGGCTCCTCTTGTGGGATTCAGTTTATTTTTTTTTTAAACCTTACAAAATTCAGCTACTTTTTTTGTGTCCAGTTAGTAAACATAGTTTGGTGTTTGATGGTAAAAATTTATAAAATTCAACATTGAAAAATTTAACATTGTTGAAGGATAAGGGCCAAGTCTATTCATTATTTTCAATGCACCTTTGAACCTCCTTCAAGTTGAAGAATCATTGATTGATAATACTTTTAAAATGAACAGTGCATAAATTTAAAGGGACAAGACAAAAACTACTTGTTAATAAAACAACCTGAAAAACTTATTTCAATTTAGATTATGTATCACTTATTTGCAGTAGGATAAAGCTTAACTTTGATATGATGTCTTTAGGCTCTCCAGGGCCATGTTCCCCTGGCTCTACTCTCAAAGCTCCTTATTTATTGTTGTTTTTTCCAGACTGGCCTGGTATGTATTTTTCAGGATGTAATTTCACCTGGACAGAGCTGATGAGACAGTGACTGTATCTTGCCCAGAAGAGCTGTCTTTCCAACCCTGGCTCCTACTCCTGTCCAAGGAAACAAGTCCAAGGCAACTCCACCCAGGCTGGGCTATGAAGGAAACTGTCCTGGCCAAAGAACCTGACAGATTCTGCATAAATATATTCAATAAAGGCAAGCAGAAGACTGTGGGGAGCAAGGAGAATCTCACAAATTCTCTAGGTCTAACCCTCTTTTTTAAAGCCTTTAAAGAGCATCAGCCAATGCAAACACTAAATGAGAAATGTAGCCTTTGAACGTGGCCTCACACAAGGTGGTCATACTTGAGAGCTGATCAGCTGAATAAAATCAGAGACTTTCTTTAATAACCTCTCCTCAGTGGGAAAAGCTCTACAAAACACAAAGAACTTGAGCAGGTGAAGAATTCAAATGCTGTTGGACTGGCCCTGCCCATAGACTTCAAATGTATTGGAGCAATTGGTGTTAAAGCCACAGACCTGAATGCAGGGAGCTCTTACACCTGAGTTCTGAGCAGGCAGTGCATTATCGCTGCCACGAGCGGGCAGTGCATTATCACTGCCACGAGCAGGCAGTGCATTATCACTGCCACGAGCGGGCAGTGCATTATCACTGCCACGAACGGGCAGTGCATTATCACTGCCACGAGCGGGCAGTGCATTATCACTGCCACGAGCGGGCAGTGCATTATCACTGCCACGAGCGGGCAGTGCATTATCACTGCCACGAACGGGCAGTGCATTATCACTGCCACGAGCTGGCAGTGCATTATCACTGCCACAAGCAGGCAGTGCATTATCGCTGCCACGAGCTGGCAGTGCATTATCACTGCCAGAAGCAGGCAGTGCATTATCGCTGCCACGAGCGGGCAGTGCATTATCACTGCCACAAGCAGGCAGTGCATTATCACTGCCACGAGCGGGCAGTGCATTATCACTGCCAGAAACAGGCAGTGCATTATCACTGCCACGAGCTGGCAGTGCATTATCACTGCCACGAGCTGGCAGTGCATTATCACTGCCAGAAACAGGCAGTGCATTATCACTGCCACGAGCTGGCAGTGCATTATCACTGCCACGAGCAGGCAGTGCATTATCACTGCCAGAAGCAGGCAGTGCATTATCACTGCCACTGCCCGCTCAGTGCTGGCATCTCCACTCCCTCCAGCCACCTTTCATTTGCAAGTATCAGTGCATTTCTGAAGTGTTGAAAATCAAAGGCATCACAAAAAACCCTGGCTGGAACTGCAGTCTCCTCTGCATCCGTGAGAAGAGTGAGGACACCACACTTTACAATCAGGATGATGATGTTTATTGCTGAGTGCACAGGCAATCTGCTACGTGGGTTACCCAGGCTGTAGAGAGGGACTCATTTCCTACAGCAAATTTGAAGTCTGTTCCTTACATGTGATCACCATTTATTATACCACAATACATTTTTTTTTTTCACTCTGTGACTACACATCTGGGGATCTTTTGAAACACTTTGGGAGGAATCATTCAAAAGAAGAATATCAAAATAACCAACAGCATGAAAGTATGAATTCTATTGTGTAGAATTTATTAAGGCAGCTCCAAAGCAACTGTTTAAAAAACCTCAAGCAGTAATAAAATGAAATTTGCATGTTTATTTGCATTAATAGAACAAAATAGGTAGTCATACACTGAAATCCTCTTCTGTGATAAGTATTACTTTATTTGCCTTAATCCAAGCAAAATAAAGAGCAAGTTTTTAGCCGAGTATGCTATAACATTGGGTTAGATGATTTTAAAGCTTTGTTTAACTTTGTTTTACCTCCTTCTCTGATAACGCACATGGTTATTTTTTAGGGACAAACCTGCTTAAAGATAGTAGTATTTAGACAGCTAGGAGGATTTACAAGCTGTAGTAATAGAATAAATTTGAAACCAGCATGTACTTTCAATCCTTTAGTTGTAAATTAAGTCTCAGAATCCCCAACATGTCTAGGTATGTTTCAAAATTGTTATCTTCTCTATTTTAAATCTGAAGAATGGTTCTCAGTCCTTTTATGCATTAGTTCTCACTTCTAATAAGGTCTCTTATCACTAATAGATAAATACATAGAGCACTGCAAAACAGACCATCTTGATAAATTCAGGAAAAAATCAAATTCAATGACTCGAGGTACAGAATATATTACCCAGGAAAGAAGCCTGAGAAAGTAGGAGTCATTGAGCTTGGAGAAAAAGTACATAGATATGAAAACAGTATCCAAATACATATGGCAAGCAAACAAAGCCATGTGGAAAAGCAGTATAAATTATTTCTGCTCCATATTTGTGAAGGCAAGTGACAAACTGCAGCAAGGAAGATACTGGAAAACTGATACAGGGAGCTACACTCTAGAATAAACTGTCTTGGGAATAAGAACAAGGTGGTCAAAATGAGCTCAGGAAGTCTTATTTCAGCCCTATGTTTCCTTGTAAAAGTTACTATTTTTCCCATTGAAGGCTACTACTTTTGTTCTGCACATCTAGATATTCACCATAAAGCCTCAAGGAGGGCTGCCCTCCTCCAGGATTCTACTTCCTATCTCTAACACACAGAAAATGAAAATCCAGTAAGCCATGGCCTCTTCAGTATGGAGACAAGCATTAGAGAATTGACAGGGAGAAGTAAGATTATTTTGTTATGTGAGATGAGAAAAATATCTCAGCGCAATTAATTGAGTAAAGGCAAGAAGGAGCATCCAGGAAACTGCAAGCTGCTGTCCCTAGCCTCAGCCACCAGGAACAGTCACACCTGTGCACAGGATGAACAAGGAGGTGGTTTGGAACAGCCAGAGCAATTTCATCAAGGCCAGGCTGTCTGGCAAAGCCTGCTGCCTTCTGCAATGTTATTCCGGGCTTTGCATACAATGGGAAAGGGGTGAACAACATTTACTTCAACTTTGGCACAGTTTCCACAGGCATCCTTTGTGTTAGACTGCAGAAATGCAGACTGGGCACCCACATTACAGGGGAGATGAAAAACTGGGTTCAAGGAATAGCAGTCAGTGGTAAAAAATCCCAAGTCCCTTCTGATACCTCTTTGATATTGCTTCAGAAGCTCTTTCTGGTTCTCAAGCAACATCCAGTGTAATTCCTGTACTCATTTCAGTGAGGGAGAAGGTTCTGTGCTTTGTGTACACCTAGGACAAAATTTGGGTCATGGAAAAGAATAGAGGCAGGTGAGTTGTCCATAATGACCTGCTTTGGAATTGAAGGGAAAAAAACAACATGCAGAAGCCCGTCCAGAAATGGGTGACATTCTGTTTATACAAGTCCCCCACTATGCTGTGTGTAGTCAAAGCAAGAATTTTTAAAATAATATGCAAAAAATTGGAAATTGAATGGGATTATCCTTTTTCTGAAGTCACGACGGTTTTCCACCTCCAGCATTGCAACCTGCATATGATCACACAAAATAAATGCACTCTCTGCTCAAAAAAACACCCAAGACATACAGGGCTTCAAACAGAGCAAGGATTAATAGCTCTGAATGTCACTTGGCAAAGGTGCTTGCAATATTCTGTGTTAACTTTGGAATAAATTCCCCACTTTTAAGAAGCAGACAGATGATAAAGCAATTAAATATCTGAAGCACACATAAGAATTCTTGGGAAGTGTTGGATATCAAATGCTAAACTCAGAAAGGGTAAGAAAACTCTGTCAGTAACAAAAGCAGTACTGAAATATTAAATTCTATTGTGCTTGGACAACTATGATTTGGGCTAGTCAATGGAGCTTTGTCTGTCAACAAAGCTTTTAGCCAGTTACTTTCCTTCCATTTAGAAAGCTGTAGACACAAACAAACAAACAAAATGTAAATTTAAAAAAAATTGCCCTAGTTTTCCAAAAGAGTAGTCAAAATAAAGTGGCTTCACTTTATTTTATATACTTTCTTGCTTTGTTCCTGGTCTCTGAACTGAACGCTCTCACACATTTCTGTGACACTTGCTGGACACAGCCCAGTCCTATAAGGATTCATTCCAACTGCACATAGTTTTTCCAGCTGGAAAATGTATCTCATCCTGCACCATTAGATGAGACAGATCTCAGGACTGATGACCTGGCTTCTTACTACTACTCTAAAATAAACCCAACAAAAATCCCAACAGATTAAGAAAAATCAGAGGTGATCCTTTTAATCTTCTTCTATATTGTTCCACATTTTGAGTTTGCAGAGATCAAAGGAAAGATTCTACAGTTCAAACACATTGGAGAAAACAAGCAACAAATTGCCAGTACATCTTTAATTTTAAAAAGTACTAATAAATACTTCATAAGTTTAGAATGTATTAATGAGTTCCTAAATTTGACAGAAATTATTTTTTATGAACTCTATGAACACATTGTGAACAAGAAGCATTGTTATCTTAAGAAAACTGAAATATGAAGTCAATGGTTCTAAATCAGTGGACTACAGAAAATAATGGTCATCAAACTAAATAAGCATACAACATGTAAAATAAAAGCTATGTCTATGATCAAGCGAGTACTAAGAGAAGACAAATACTTATTTTTGACAATGAAGGTGTTTAATCTTTTCTCCCACATATTTCCCTTCCTACCCAGGACATGGCATAGAGTTCATGTTCTCTGACTATATTTCCAAATTCTTTATCTGTTACATCACCTGCTCTATTTTCACCATGTTGCTTTTTATCTACAGAGATGAAAGAAAGCTGCAGGAAGTAATCTCTCCTTCCTACCTATCTTTCTATGTCTATATTATTTTTTAAAATAAATTCTCCAGCCAGCATTTCATTGCAAGAGGAATGCCAGTAATGAATCCTATCAGCCACTCAAAAGGAAGGCTTATGAAAATTTTGGGGTGGGATACGGGCACACACATCTATGCACAAAACCACCAGCTAAGCAATCTTTGTAGACCTGACTTTGCATTTTCACTTGTGCTTTTCTCAGGCATTTATCCAAATGCTCATGGAGAATTTATGGTATGTAGGAAGCTGTGCCTCTCTCATTACTGATCTTGTAACCCAGTGTGCAGTAGATTACATTAATTCCCAAGGAATGCTCTCTGACTTAAGAGTGTATTAAGCACATAAATAATGCTTCACAACTTCAGAGTTTTTAAATGAGATGGTCTTCCCTGTGCCAGTTTTTTTTACAACTGACAAGTGTTTTAATACTACAAAAACAAATTATTGAAAAAAAATCCAGAAGGGCCAGGTAATGGAAAAAATTATTCACAATGCCTGAAGTTTCAACAGGGCAACGACATCTATTCCCTATAAGTAACTTTTCTACATCCTTAATTCTAGGAGCAACCTCACACTGTCTTCAAATAAGTACAATAATAGCATATGATCTCCCTTGCTAATTGCTGTAAGCATTTCTGAGGGGAAAGGGAACACAATAAACATCTGTTACATTACTGAGAAACTGCTTTCTAAGAATCCATGGCTGTACATTAACAACATACTGATGCTTTTATCAACTGCTATTTCCTCACGTTACCAAAATTGTGAGAGTACAGGGGATTGATGAGAGTGTGAAATATTAAGAGATAATATTTGATGTAATGCATTTACCAAAAGCAAATGAGCAAGATGCCACACTGCCTTTGTGTGTGCCTCAGTGTACTAGAGTGTGAAATCAATCATGATGCAAGTGCAAGGTGTGTAAAGATTTTCCAATGGAGCAAAAATCCCCAAATCTGCCACAATTCTAAAGAAGTTCTTCAGCTACAATTAATTGCATAATTAGTATTTTCATCTTTTGGGAAAGAAATCTTATTTCTGTTTACACAGATTTGATTAACAAAGGACATAAATCACCTCCTACTCCATAATACTGAGTCACATCAGATGTACCAGCTACTGAGGAGCACTGAATATCCAAAACAAGCAAGAAGACATTTTTATTAGAATTTCCAGGTTCTGTGTTCCTCAGAACTAAACCAAAGAGCAAGAAGGAAGGCTGAAGAGATGCAGTACTGGTGCCTGTCAGATCACAGCTAAAAGCTGGTGCCCATCTGGGAGGCAGCAAGTGATGAGCTGCCACTGTGGAGCAATTCCATAGTCATGATCACACAGTAAAGGTCTCTTAATTAGTTTTATGACAAAATGAGACCTATTGTTTAAAGGTGAGTAAGAAACCTCACCACTGTTACTTGAGTCAGCTCTCCACCAAACTAAGCCTGGCTGCAGCCCTTCCCTCACTGGGAAATGAGCTGCACACTGTGCTATAAATAAAAACCCTGCCCTGCCATTGAATCCAACTACTTCAGGGTTTGCATGAGCCACAGAATGGAACTCTGCCAAAACGTTCAGGTCAGACAGTGGAATTTTCTATTATTTGTATCTCAGAGCTCAATTTCTTATCAACTTTCAGACTATTGCACCCATGCCTTTGTTCTCAGTGTATGTTTGTTTATGTTGTACAGACACTGCGATTTCAAAAGAACAGTGATAAGCAATAAAGCCTGAAAGTCTTGTGATTTTCTCAGTGTGCATTTTTCTTGTTCATGTATAGGCTTGAAGTGTGGTAATGAGGTAATGTAAAATGCCAGAAAATGCTTTAACTTCGAAGTCAGAAAAGGATCTTCTGGGACATTTCAAGCATACATGTTTGTATTTTTGAACCAGCCACAATTTTATGTGTTCTAAAATTACTCCAGACTTCTCCAGCACAGAAAGAAAAATCAAAGTGAATAATTAACATAAAGCAGATATTGCAAGCAGTTGACAAAAGAAGAACAGTCTTTTCCAAATGTGAGGTTAAAAATAATGTTATCCCACATACACTCTCAGTCCTTTAAAACTGGCCAGGTTCCCAAACTATTAATTATGTAAACTCATATCAAGCATTCTGTGGCCATTTATAGATTCATAAATTAATGTCACAACTGCAGGTGATTGGAAAGAATCTTTTCCTACTCTATTGAATTGTGCTGTTCCTAAGCAGGTTTTAAGAATAATGCAAAACTTCAGAACTATATAAAAATGCTGGAATAGCCCTTAAAAATTCCCTCATACTTTGACAATCCATTTTGCCATCAACTCTTCAGCTTGAGAAAGAGTATAGAATTACAATTTCTTTTTAAGACCGCAGTGACACCCTAGTGTTAGCACACGCCATACATACACAAAATAAATAAAAATCCAATCATATGCAGAGGTTTGGGCACTTCATTAAGCTGGGTTTTATCAAAGTGGATTTCTTCACATGGAGCCCTGATGACATGCTTGTTCAAGGTAAACAGTATTTATATAAGAGCCACTGAACAACTAGGCTAAGCAAAATTATTACTGCAATTGCCTCATTTATTTTTCTTCCAGAATATGCTCTCAATAATACTAAATTATTGCGAAGTGCTAGACCCCAGCAACAATTCCAAAGCATTTTAGAAAACACAAGTTATATTTTGTCTTCCAACCTCTGAACAAGTGCAGTAAAGCTTCCCTCCAGACTGGGAGAAAAGTAGTTTTCCTCTTATAAAAGAGCATTCTCTACCTCCCTGCCTTTAGGTCTAGAATCTTCATCATGAGAGCCCCAACTCTTTACCAGCATTTTATTCAGCAGCTCTGAATGGGTGAAGACTGTGCTGATAATCTTACTGCACCCATCCTTCCATAACCTTGTCTGGACACCTGCACACTTTGATGAAGCAGTGAGTGCCAAAACATTTAATTCTGGTGACCATAACTACAATCATGACTTCATGAACAGTGGAAAGCCACTTGCTGGTTCAAAACTTGACCTGTTTTTTCTTCCCCTTGATATGCCACACACTGGTTTGCTCAAGTGAGGAGGTTCAGAGCTGATACAGCCAGAGTAAAATGGCACATGGTTGTTATGTTTTGAGGGATGGCAGTACTGGAAAAGTTGGCTCAGTCCTTGCCCATACAAAAGTTTAGTTCATGATGCTGCCAGTAGTCATCTTCACAACCACCACTCTCACAGCACAATAAGGCAAATACTCAGAAAGCAAACTGGCCTTACATACACACTGTCCTGTATCATAGAAAAAGCTATTTTTAACTAAGACCATTTGAACTCAGGCAGGTCAAGCAAGTCTGAGTAGCATCTGGCCTGTGTCCAGCTGCCCTTTTCCCCTTGGGAAGACTCTGCAGGCTGGGCTGTCATGCCAGTGGCACCTATTTCAGGCTGCAGGCTGGCCAGAGCACAAATACCTGCTTCTGCTCTCACCAGGACTCACCACGCCAGCGAGAGGGACTCCAGCTCTCTTCTGCAAGAGGCAGTAGTCAAGAACGCTCCACAGCAACAAATCTGTCTTGCTCACAAACAATTTCAAGTCTGCACTTGAATTCCCCCAAGGAAAATAAACCCAATAGGAGTTGCATGAACAGTTCTGACTGTGGCAGGTTGCTGCTAGCCCCTTTTCCCCCTAGAGCAGACAGAGGTTTTTGTTTCCACACGCAGTGTGCAGTGCACACCTGGGGAGTCCAAAAGGTCCAAAGAAACCCCAAACCCATTGTCCATCCACTGTATCAGCAGATACACAGACCATACCACCCACACAGAGGAGGTTATGCCAGGACTGAGCCCGCAGCTCTCCTCCCAAGTGAATTCTGCAGCTTCTCCTTCTGGAGCAGCCAGAGCCGGGGGTTTATGAAGGAGGGTTGAAAACTAAGGTTCAAAAGGAGATACTTGGGAACATGAATATTGAAATGAAGAGGTGGAAGGTTATACAGATTACCCAGCAGTGAGATAATTTTGGAGGCGTTCATATGCCGTGGAATTTAATTCTGGCAGAATCCACCCATATGTATCATCACAATGTTGCACCACTGCTTGTGCCAATACAAAAATGGAATTCTGGTATTACAGATTATCTTTGAACTCGGAAGCCTGACACTCAGTACTGGTTTTGATATGTTTATGTGTGAGCCTAGGACACAACTGTCTGCATGATAAGATAAATTTGATTAAATGAACTGTTATAACTGTTACATTCTTATGGGCTGTTTTCACTCTCAGCAAGACTCAGCCAAATTTGCCATGACATATCTAGTGACTGAAAACCCTTGTCACTCTATTACACCAGATAAAGGATTCATTTTAAATTTCCTGTTGGACTTGTCACTTACGTGCCATTAAACATAAGAAAATAGTTCTCAAAAAAACCCAAATTAATTTTGCACTTCTGCTTCCAGACACAACAAAAAATGAAGTTAAATCATTTAGTTCAAACCGGTTCTTCTTCATAAGAACGTTTTTTAAACGTTAATGCATGGTGCATTTTGAAAAATAGTTCCCAGAAAGATGTTTTGTAAACCAATGGGATAGTAACATATAAACTACATGTCATTTCAATCCTTTTGTGATATTTTGATACACCAGCTTCATTGCATGCTCAAAACCCCCAACTTCCAGAAGACTTTTCCCTGTCTTACAGTTTTTGCCCTGCCCCCCTACAGCTACCAAAGGGGTAATTCTAGCAGGAAGGGACAGGGCAGCACAAAAGTTTAAAGTTTGGCTGTTGCAATATAATAACTGTGATACAGTGAAATAACTCTACATTGTTTTAACTGTTTGACACTAGTAAATGAAAACACATGCTCTGCTTAGTGAGATGTATTACGTAATACAGCATAGCCAGCAAACTTAGCTAGGAATAAAATTAGTCTACTCCTTTTCTCAAATGTCAGAGTTTGGGAGTCTACTGTAAAAACAGCTTTCACTCTAAAAGAGATGTCAGTTATAATTACCTTAAGCAGAAATATTAGTAGTAGCTATCTACAATATCAGACCAAACATATTCAGTACTTCCAAACAAAGAAACAAATCCTCAGTGCAAAACAACTCTTCTTCCCACTTAACCCCACTGCTGACAACTGTAGATACAAGGAAGTTTTGGATCTGGTTTTCCCTACAGGAGTCTGTAAATCAGGCTTTTCCACATGGCCCCCTAAGAAATGTCAAATCTATATTGTTTTTCCCTAAGAAGACAGCAACCAGGAGAAAGCCAAATTAGGGTTTCCTTGGACAGCAGAGTAGGATAGTCCTGGAAAGTAGAGCCAGGATGGACCTGAATTCCACTGTACCTGATGACTAATTCAAATAGTAGGAAAACCACAGTGGTCAGAAACAGCCCTGAAAAAAACCCAGAAAAAACATTAAGACTTTTTTTTTTTTAATAACTTCCTAAAACTGAAATTTTATAAGACGAGATCAACCCCAAATTCTTTTCAGCTCTAACAAAGTAAAACAGAACATGAAGGTAGACAAAAGCTATCAGAAACAGAGAATGTAGTGAAAAAACACATTTCCATGTGCCTCTGCTGTAACTGGAAAGTCAAGTGACAAAATCAAAAACATGAAATGCTTTACTAAACACTAAGAATTTATTCTTCAGCTGTTCCTTCAACAATTGTATCAGCTCCAACTGGAAAGATGACAGTGAAACACAGTTTATAAGGCAGCACAATCTTGTGGATTACGTCCTGTAACTTGTTTATTCTGGATTCTGTAGCTTTGTTTTCTCATCTCTGTCTCAGATGTGGGATGCTCTGCTTACCAACTCATTCTCTAAAGGCAATTCTTTTTGTCTCTACTTAATTCCTGTCCAGAGAGACAACACTGAGCTCTTTAAGAATGGAACTTTTCTTTTTCTTTATGCAGAACCATAAAAATTAGAGCATGTTTCCATCCATCAATACAGCAGAACATTGTTGAACTTTAGAATCATGGCATTGGCATAATGGCATAATGAGGGAGACAAAAACAAATAGAAAAATTCTAATGAGAAGAAAACTTTAGAGGCTCAATGAAGTTGAACAGCCAGCTGCTGAAATACTGGATGAAATGTCATCTGTAATGGCACCAGCACCCCTCACTGTGCTGCTCTCTGGCCCCTCACTCAGTATCCAAAGGCAGAATTTTTTCAGCAAGTGATCCCCCAGATGAAACACAAACATAAGTGTAAAAACCCCACTGCCTTCATAATAAAACACACTACCCACCAGCCCTCCTTTCCCAGTTATATTGTCTTTCCTTATTCTTAGTATTCCTCCAACAATACCTTAATCTTTGAAGTCAAAACAATGAAAGAATTCATTAATAAAAACCACTCTTTTGAGAACAGCAATAATATTTCCTTTTCATCCTAGTAAAACACACACGTGTGGAGGTGAAAGTACAAAAAATACATGGAAAAAGGAGCAATCAGTGTTCCAGCCTCCTGGGCAGCACATTTGCAGCCTCTCACACAGCTCTGGAAGTCTCTGTGCTGGCTCCGTTCCTCTGCAGCTGCAGGAGGCAAGATGTTCCTTCCACCTTGTGCCAGTGAAAGGAAATCCCAGCCCATGAGACAGAGGGTCAGGGTGTTGCACCTCTGGGAGAGAAGATGTGAGCAGCAGAATGGCAAAGTGCTGGTAGGAAGGGCAAGATTTATCCTGGTAGCCTGTTCCCACATGTACCTGCGCCAGCAGAAAGCGAGTTTGGCTGGATTGCTCTCCAAGTCATGAACTTGATCCCACTGCTCTCCAGAGAGCAAGGGTGACTCTGAAACCTCACTTGCGTGCTTTGGGACTCAAAGAGCACAGGAGTTCACTGGAATTTAAGCTTGCATAGCAAGGCAGAGAAGCCCTCTTAAAACAGAATATTATCAGTACTTATTTTAATTTTTAAAACCCTTTAAGATCCACATACGCTCTTTGCTTACAAAAAAGGTCTGTAGTTCCTATCAAACAAGACAATGCTGTAGAAGGCAATCCTTTGGACATTTTCACATAGCAGCTAAGTACTAATACACTTGTTTTTCCAATGCAATTCTTTGTAAAGAGTAACTGGAGAGGCAGCTACAAACAAAAGAATTAGGCTGATGTTTCCACACTGCAAGGGGAGAATCTTTAAAAAAGCTATTTCACTGAAAAGAAATGAAGTTTCCACCTGCAGCTTTATGCATTTGGCAAACAGAACCTCACTTCTGCAATGTTATTTTAGGACAGAAAAAAACGCATGCCAGAATTAATCTTGCAGTGGATTAGAAGCTTTGTCTGAATTTCACAGTTAGCATAAACTTAGAGCAGCTATTCTACAGTAGTGAGCAGAAAGTCCAGTGAAACCATTTTTAAAAAGACAAGCACTGGAAAAGTTCATTCCCTCAGTCTACGCAATGCATACAAGATTCCTGTCTGGTCAACATAATCCTCTCTTAAATCCTTTTGTCACAAAACTAAATTCTTAGAGTTAGCTTGACTTGAACTGCATTTCTGTTACTCACAGACTACACACTGTTCCACTATTACCAGTATACAGAAAACTCACATTGGCTCCAGAAGAGGAGATCAAAAGAAAGATAATTTCAAAAGAACATCATTATAGAGAAGAAAGAAAAATAATTACATTCTACCAAAAAAAAAAAAAAAAAAGTCTCTTAAGGAGGGATGGAGGTGAAAAGTCACCTCAACTCCCCAAAATACCTTTAGGTTTCCCTTCTATGAAAGAGAATCTCCTAGGAATCCCTCAAAGTGCCTATTTATTAATAAACACTCTCATAATTAAATCACAGGTTCCTCTAAATGTCAGTGGCTGCAGGAGAATGCAGATGCAAAATGCATTACAGAGCACAGTGGACTCAGGCAAGCACTTCCACAAAGTGAGAGCAAAATGTGCTCTACAGAAACAGTTGTGAAACTGCTGCCTCTGTGCCAAGGCACTGCAAACTGCTTTACCATCCAGATAGAGAAATATTCTTTTCATTTTATGCTATGACAGCAATAAAATACTATTAAAATGCCAATGTTATGTGTGTCACATAACCAAGGAGAAGAAGAGATCACTGCCAGCTTAGCAAATCTACTGTACCTCCAGACTCTGGGAGAAAAGAATGGTTAAACAAATATTCACACAGGTTTGGAGGGGTTTTTCTACTTGTATAAACTTTAATCAGTCATATTTCTCTCCCTCAAAATGCACACAAGCTGACTTATACTAATCAATGCCTACTGAATTGTTAAGGGTAGATATAAAGGGAAAGTATAAAAGTTCTTTCAAAGACAAAACTGAAATCTTCAACTAGTGACACAGGGCGCCTCCAAGTCATTTTGTCTTTAATATATTAAACCACAGACCTGCACAGTGCTGTCCAAGTCACTATAAAATCATTAAAGACAGTAACTTTGCCATGATAATTCTCATTAGAAGCACAAGATAGTATGAAAAATTTAAGCTTATTTTATTCAAGAGCTTTAAGGTTGCTGTTATACCTGGATTTGCCCTTTTCCCTGACCTTCCTTCATCTTGGCAGTTACCTTTAATCGTTCCTAACATGCTGAAAGCAAATTTCCATAACAAAACACAGGCTTTAAACCGCCCCCCGAAGTCCCACAGCAGAAGAACAAACAAACCCCCAGAAAGTTGTGCACAGCTACTTGCCTCTGGGCAATTTCTGCGTGTTCCCCAGGCTCAGTGCAATACATCCACAGAAAAGGAGACAGGCAAATGTTGGCATCGTGGTCTCAGTGATGGGGCGGCAGTGCCGGGTACCAGGCAGGAGCGCTGCTCTGCATTTAAGGGAACCCTTCCCTGGGCCAGGAGGCAGCAGCCCTGGACACGAGCTTGCTCTGCACAGTGGGAGGAGACGGGGTGACATCATCCCCTCCCTCTGCAAAACGAGAATTAGCATTAAAAAATATTGTCAGCCCTGCAATAATCCTCCGGGGATGGTTGCAAGGTCTTTTCCACCACACATTACCATTTCGTTACTTACATTTCATGAAAATAAAATCACGAATAGCAAACTTTCTATTAATGGAAAACTGATCTGAGAGATATTTTCAGTGTTTTGTCCGAGAGAGCTGGACTTAAACTGCAAAAACGGCATTTGCAGTACTCAGACAACTGTTTGCTATATTGACCTCAGTATTTTTGCAATCTCAACAGTTTTCTTAAGGTTAATTCAGGCTACTTGTGGCTTTTAGCCAGGCAAAATAAATACTAGTTTAATTTGATGTGACATTAGAAGCAGACATTGTAAATATTTATTCAGCAAAAGAACTGGACTTGAAAAATCTAAATGTCATTTTTTCACTTGTATCTAGTGTTGGCAATTTAAAAATACTTCATAATTTTCCCTTTCATAAGTGTCTGGTGAGTTAATGGGTACAATGCACATTGAAAGGAATAAAGCAACACTTCTCATTCCAGGGAGACCTTCTCACCAGTTACATAACTTTAGGTAGAAAAGAAGTTCCATTTTTCCATTAAAAGCTCTTGCATTCCATGCTTACAATGAGCCAAGTAAGCACAGCATTTGGTCCCACTCACAAGTGAGAAGATGGGAAGGAAAGGGCAAAGCAGAAGAAAAGGAAGAATTTAGTTCCACTATCTGGAAAAGTTTCCAAAGAGATTAAATCTCTTCAACTAAGTAGTGGTATCTCTCTCTCTCTCTCTGTCCCTCCAAATAAAAACCCCAAAATCAAACAAGGAACAACCCAACTAACAAAGAAATCCCAAAACAGTCCCCAGGGGAAAAAAATAACACCAAAAAATCAAACCAAAAGCAAACCCAAAAGAGCCATCAACCACCAAACCTAGACATAGCTCTTGCTTGTAATATATGAAGTTCCTCAGTAGGTTTTGTCTGCTCCCACTTGACTGGACCTGACATTGTTCTGCTTCCATAGTGTTTATCAGCAGGGAAAATCCCAAAACTCACACCTGAGTTATTTAAAACTGCCTAGTAGTTTTAAATATAAAGATAATATTATCTTGAAGCATATGAGAGCATTTCTTTAAGATCAGATTAATCGTGTATTTAAAAAGACCCCGTGTTTGCCATAATTCAAGAAGAACTTCACAAGAGAAACCAGCAATCATTGCCTTAGAGACAAACCTGAGGAATTTCAAGCTCTCCTAATCAATATGGATAGCACACAGCTATAACAAAACCAGTTGAACTATGGGAATATGTTCCAGACTCATCATACTATCTGAATTTGGACATAAGGAAACTAACTCACTAACTCAAATCTGGGAAGAGCAACTTGAAAGCCAATATTTGAGACAGACCCCAAAAAATCCCTATTACCTGAAGGATCTTTGGGAGGATTCAGATCTTGAATATAAACACTCTGAGCAGGTAAATGAGACAGGTACAATTTGAATGAGATGAAAATATGTTTGTAAGGCTGTACAGGTAGACAGGGATCTCACAAAACACCACACAAAAGAGTGTTAAGTGGCAGAAAGATGGATACAGAGAGCAACATGCCATTCTGACTGGTTTTTAAGGTGAAGTACTATTTTCAAAAAATGTTCCAGCAACCATATTTTATTTTTTCTCTTCAAAATTAAAAAACAAGAAATCAGTCATTTGATGTAACTGTCTCTCGGGAGGAGTAATGGGAAAAATTGCTCCATAGTCACACAGAACTGTCTTTGTATTAGTGTAAACTGGACTCTCCTATTGGTCTTATGGCAAATTCACCTTTCTTCAAAAAATTACACAACACCTTCCAAAAAAAGGCACAAAGGCCAACTTCTACTCAGAGAAATCTTAGCGAAACAAACATATTTATTATTTGCCTACCTCACAACCTCTCTCATAGATAAATATAGTCCCACCCCTGTTTTCACAACTACTTGCTTCTCTGCTGCCTCTTACATCTTACTTTTCCTCCTTGGTGCATTTTTCAACCGTGTTTTCTCTGCTTAGGTGTTCTATATAGATATTTAACCTTCCCCTGAGACCCTGGCAGACCGTGAGGTATCTAACCCCCTTGAGCTATGCAGATCCCTCTGACCCCTGTGGAACACAGCTCTTCCCAGCCCAGAGTTCCAAAACCCATGTCAAGACATATCAGAAAATCTGGCAGCCCCCAAAGGGAAGAAATG
This sequence comes from Lonchura striata, assembly GCF_050655825.1. Lineage (NCBI taxonomy): Eukaryota > Metazoa > Chordata > Aves > Passeriformes > Estrildidae > Lonchura > Lonchura striata. The sequence goes on from NC_140703.1 coordinate 1,724,138, forward strand.
ATGGTGCCTGGCTCCAGATCAGAATGCTGAAGGACAGCTTTATAAAAAACATACCATATTGCATTAATTATACTATTTAAAGAGATATTATACTATTCTGCATACTTCTTACTTATCTAACAAACTCCTGACCCTCTGCTGAGACTCTGAGCCACAGCTGGATCCAAATGGTCATTGAACCCAAACAACCTTCACCAGAATCCAATCCAGCCATCACTTCAGGTGAACAATCTCCACACCAAATTCCACATGAGGAAAACCAAGGAGCAGAGATAAAGATTGTTTTCTTCTCTCTGTGCTTCTCCTGAGAGACAGAATTATGTCTCTCAGTCCAGAGAACGTGAATGCCACAAAGATGCACTTTCTTCTATCTTATCATGGATATGCTTTGTCAGGGACAATGCTAGTATAAGCAGATGCAAGTGTAACTTTCCATTAAATACACGCCAAGAGTACAAAAATCAGTTACAGGGTATAATTTTATAGTTTTCTAATATGGTCGCCTCATCTGCACCATAGATAATATATAGATAATAAAAATATACATAATAATTAGAAAGATAATAATTGTAATAGATATTCACTAATTTTGTCCACTTCTTTTCTAGAAAACCTCTGCTACATGAAAAATGGGGAAAAAACCCCAAAACCAACAGATTTTGCTTTCCTTTTTCCTAAATCCTCTACCATTTCAATAGATGCTGAGTGCTGCAGTGCAAAACTGAACAAGGGAACACAGTGGAACTCCTGGACTTCAAACACTGTCCTGCAGTGCTGGATGCTTCCATAATGCTGCTCAGATATCCATTTATCCTCCTGCTGGAGAGCTGCTTCACAATCCCCATTGAAACAGAGAGAATCTGACTTCCATTCACAAAGTTATAAACACAGCACGTTCCTCAGGTTTCTCTCATTCACACAGATCTAGAAGTACATTACCCATCCTTTGACTCCTCAGAAGGAAAATATTAAAAACCAAGGAAAATTTAGTTAATGACAGTTTTGTGTTACACCTTTAACATAAAAGGCAAGAATACTGAGTGAAGTGCAGGAATGAAAAGTCTCAAACACATCAAACAGAAAAAGACAAAACCTGATCTTCTAGTGACTCCTTTTCAGCACCAAACTAATGTTTAAGTAATAAAGTCAGGTACTCAAAAGTTTACTTGCTTACCTAAACTGGTTCTCTGTGGGTTAGGTCTCAAAAATGGAGATTCCACAAGATTCACAGCACATCTGGGGGTAAAGCAGAGCTTTTCTAGTCCTATTTAACCAGTAACCAGACTGGCAAGTACAATGAAAACAAAAGTATGGAAAGAAAAACTTGGGGGATGGGAAGAAGAGGAGCAGGAGGCAGATTTTCCATTTTGTTTCCAAATACAAATCTGCTTTTGTTGAGATTTGGGCTCCATCCCAATTCACCTATCATTCCTGATTATTTTGACAAGCAAAAGCCAAGGTGCCTAACTCCTAATTTAAAGCAGAAAGAATGTGCAAAGAATAACATTAACAAACAAAATCCTGTCTTCACTTTGAAAAGCACAGTAATGCCTTGTGAAGCTTTCCAAGAGTAAGGACTTGCAGTACACTTGGTCTGTCTTTTTGCAGAACATTTCTGGTTGATGCTGTACATTTCAGCAATGCTTTTCAATTATTCGTGAAGTGTCTTTTTCATAAAATATGTTATATAAATGTTAATTACAATTTTCATTCTCTTAGGGGTGACTCAATTATTGAACTCTTTTTTCTTGCAAATATCATGGGATGTCCTCTAAAGGCCTTGAGGAAAAGAGATGTCAAAGAACATTCTTCCAGATGTGCTGTTTATAGAAGAAAAAGAAGAAAAAAGAAAATAGTAACTCTACTTTCTAGAAGTCTGTAATTACTTTTGTTCCAATATTCCATTCTCATTTTGACAAGCAAATATTTGAGCTCTCATGCTGTCAAAAATACAGGGATCACACATTAGTCTGTTAGCCAAAGGTAAGACATATTCATTTCATACCATTAAAGAAAAAGACAGGGCATTCTAGTGTCCATATCCCAAACTGATTTCCAGATTTCCAAATTAATGGAATCTGAGACAAAGTGAAAAGGAGTGGACAAAGTAGCTGGTTCTTGTGACATGTTTTATGTAGCTCAAACTCTTTCAGCACACACTCATTTGACACTCGTAATTTCAGACCATGACTCGTCTTTTCTAATAGGCAATGTATTCCACCAAAATTCTGTACAACGTGGAGTGAAATAAAAAAAATCCCATTTATTTAATTTCTCTAGTAAGTATTTCATATCTCTATTAAATATTGACTTGTCTTATTGTTCCCTTTGTAATGCAAATAACCTGCTGTGCTCAGTTCTGCAGTTTTGATAACATTATCATGACCTGCCACATCATAGGGACATTTCTCTCTCTCTCAGGATTTTTCATCGAGGTGCACAGAGAGAAATGAAAGAGAAAACAATTTCTATTTCTGCTCCTTGTTTTTCCCATGTGGAATGTGTTTGGAGAATTGTTTGCCTGGGGTGATTGCTTGATTGAATTCATGTGAGGATTGTACCTGGGGCTGGACCCTTGAGAACAGGGTCAGGAGTTGTGAGTTAGAGATGGTAATTAGAACAAGCAGGTATGTAATTTTAGTATCTTCCTTTATATAGTATATTGATGTATTTTAGCATAGTTATAATAAGGAAATCATTCAGCCTTCTGAATTGAGTCAGACATCGTCATTTCTTCCTATCAGGTTTGCCTGCATTTACAATACTGCCACATGAAGAATCAACACAATTCCAGGTTTTCAACAGTGTCACTCCTCCCTGTGATCAAGACTTTGTATTATTGTATTTGGGGCTTATTTTGCCCTTTAAAATTATTTTTGAACAGTCAGGTTTTGGCTGACTCCAAGGAAGGACTCTGAAGAGTGTCACTAGGCTCCTGGTACCATCCACATGGGGGAAAATTTTTTTCCCTTAAAACCAGTCAAAACCTCCTTTGGTTCACCTCTCTCAAGCTCCCACCACACAGCAGTGTGAGGAGCCTAGCTCCATGTTCTTGGCCACCTCTTGGGAAACACTGTAAGGGCTGCTGCTGGGCTCCCTTGCCCCAACTGAGCAAGTCCCTGTCCTGAATTTGGGGGTGGGGTGAGAGACCAACACTGGATGCTGTCTAGGTATGTAATTCACCAAGTGATGAGTAGTGGAGGGTGGGAATTACTTCCCTCAATCTCCTGGCCATGCTCCTGTTCAAACAGCCCTGGGCACTGCTGACCTGCCTTGCTGCCAGGACCCACTGCAGGCTCCTGAGCAGCCTTCTGCCCACCAAGATCCCCACTGCTTTTCAGCAGGGCTGCTCCCAGCCAGTCAGTCCCCAGCCTGTGTCACTGCAGGGGTGACTCCCATGCAGATCCAGAACTTAGTTGTACTTGTTGAATTTCATTATGTCCCTGTCAGCCCATTCCTCCAGGGTGGTGAGGCCCCTCTGCATGGCAGCCCTGCCCTAAAGAGTATCAAGTGATCATCCAAATTTGTGTCAAAGATGTTAAACCAATAGGTGCTAAGATAACCAGCTATGGTGATCCACTACCTGCTGCCCTCTGAGCCCAGTCATCCAACCACTTACCTGGCCAGATAGCTGATCACAGTCCCTATGACCCTCTGTGGTAGATGTGCACTCCATCAAACACATGATGTGTGCTACAATTTATATTTTAAAACACTACCTAAAAACCAGCTTCTTTAAGCAAACACTCAACACATCAAATGGGTTCCTTGCCTGAAGCCTTCATTCTTAGGTCTTAACAGAAATAAATCTGCCCGACCTCATCATGCCTCTGGTGCAACAGCCAAGCCTGGTCTTTGTAGCACTACAGAATTACCAAGGACTGAAGAACTGCTTCTATCTGTGAAGAAAACCTTATTCTCCTCTCCTATCAACACCTTTGTGCCACTTGAGATAATTAACACAATTACATCCTCTCTATTATTGGTTTATCCCTGAACATGCCTTCCAAACATCTTCCATCTCTGCCTTTCCCACCATCGTATCTCTAAATACTTATCACTGCCTAAACATGATCTGATTAACTTGAAATGCAGGTAGAAGCAAAGAGCAAAACACAAAAAGGTGTGTGACAGTAATGAGCCTTTGAGTAATTGCATGAATCAAATCTCAGCATATGTTGACTTTCCTGTGATTAGAATGAATTTTGGATAGCCTAAATTATTCTCAATTATAATTTAATTACTCTACACATTCTTAAAATATGAGCAAAAACATTAAGCACCAGTCCTGTCCCAGATTGCTTTAGAAGGCGGGCTTCATGATCCATGCTGTACTGAGTCTTGGTGTTTCAGTACTCAGTTACAATCTTCCTCTGTGGAAGTCAGCACCTCCTGGCCTTTTTTCAGTCTCCACGATATCATCTGACTCGTGAAGATAATGTCAGATCACAGTCCAGATTAGTGAACTCAGATGTGAAGTCTGGAGTCCATTACCACACACTGGGATAGGCTACAAAAACCTGTTTATACATTCAGAACATGAATGTTGATGCCATTGGCAATTCTATTTTGAAGAAGAGAGATGTGTCTTTATCACAGATCTGCAGAAGCACTCACCTCTGAAGACAACAATGAAGTGTTAATGATTGACTTCTCTGATGCTTGCCAAGTTATACTATAGTGGGTTTGTAAAGGAGTAAATACCACATGCCACATGTCATATCACGTATCTGACACAGACTCAGTTTACTTTGGATTATCGCCACAGGACAAACTACTACACCCTTATGCTACTGCTTCCCCATTGCTCAGCCACATTCTAAGCACAGAATTCACAGAATCACTAGGTTGGAAGAGACCTTAAAAATCACTGAGCCTAACCCAACCCTAACAGCGGGACCGGGACAGCGGAGCGGGACAGCGGGACCGGGACAGTGGGGACGGGACAGCGGGACCGGGACAGCGGGACAAGGGGGACAGCGGGGACAGGGGAACCGGGACAAGGGGGACAGCGGGGCCAGCAGCCGGCTGCAGAGCCCGGCTCCGCGGAGCGCAGCGCTCCCAGGCGCTCCGATGGAGCTCCGGCAGAGACCGAGCTGTGCCCCGCACGGCTCAGCCCGTGTGCCCCAGGGACAATCCCCGCACGGCTCAGCCCGTGTCCCCCAGGGACAATCCCTGCACGGCTCAGCCCGTGTCCCGCACGGCTCAGTCCTGTCCCGCACGGCTCAGCCCGTGTCCCGCACGGCTCAGTCCTGTCCCGCACGGCTCAGTCCCTGTCCCGCACGGCTCATTCCTGTCCCGCACGGCTCAGTCCTGTCCCGCACGGCTCAGTCCCTGTCCCGCACGGCTCAGCCCGTGTCCCGCACGGCTCAGTCCTGTCCCGCACGGCTCAGCCCGTGTCCCGCACGGCTCATTCCTGTCCCGCACGGCTCAGTCCTGTCCCGCACGGCACAGCCCGTGTCCCGCACGGCTCAGTCCGTGTCCCGCACGGCTCATTCCTGTCCCCGCACGGCTCATTCCTGTCCCCGCACGGCTCAGTCCTGTCCCGCCCGGCTCATTCCTGTCCCGCACGGCTCATTCCTGTCTCGCACGGCTCAGTCCTGTCCCGCACGGCTCATTCCTGTCTCGCACGGCACAGCCCGTGTCCCGCACGGGTCAGTCCTGTCCCGCACGGCTCAGTCCTGTCCCGCACGGCTCATTCCTGTCCCGCACGGCTCAGTCCTGTCCCGCACGGCTCATTCCTGTCCCGCACGGCTCAGTCCCTGTCTCGCACGGCTCATTCCTGTCTCGCACGGCTCAGTCCTGTCCCGCACGGCTCATTCCTGTCTCGCACGGCACAGCCCGTGTCCCGCACGGGTCAGTCCTGTCCCGCACGGCTCAGTCCTGTCCCGCACGGCTCAGCCCGTGTCCCGCCCGGCTCATTCCTGTCCCGCACGGCTCATTCCTGTCCCGCACGGCTCATTCCTGTCTCGCACGGCTCAGTCCTGTCCCGCACGGCTCAGTCCTGTCCCGCACGGCTCAGCCCGTGTCCCGCACGGCTCATTCCTGTCTCGCACGGCTCAGTCCTGTCCCGCACGGCTCATTCCTGTCCCGCACGGCTCAGCCCGTGTCCCGCACGGCTCAGCCCGTGTCCCGCACGGCTCAGTCCTGTCCCGCACGGCTCATTCCTGTCCCGCACGGCTCAGCCCGTGTTCCGCACGGCTCAGTCCTGTCCCGCACGGCTCAGCCCGTGTCCCGCACGGCTCAGTCCTGTCCCGCACAGCTCATTCCTGTCCCGCACGGCTCATTCCTGTCCCGCACGGCTCAGCCCGTGTTCCGCACGGCTCAGCCCGTGTTCCGCACGGCTCAGTCCTGTCCCGCACGGCTCAGCCCGTGTTCCGCACGGCTCAGCCCGTGTTCCGCACGGCTCATTCCTGTCCCGCACGGCTCATTCCTGTCCCGCACGGGTCAGTCCCTGTCCCGCACGGCTCATTCCTGTCCCGCACGGGTCAGTCCCTGTCCCGCACGGCTCAGCCCGTGTCCCGCACGGCTCAGTCCTGTCCCGCACAGCTCATTCCTGTCCCGCACGGCTCATTCCTGTTCCGCACGGCTCAGTCCTGTCCCGCACGGCTCATTCCTGTCCCGCACGGGTCAGTCCCTGTCCCGCACGGCTCATTCCTGTCCCGCACGGCTCAATCCTGTCCCGCACGGGTCAGTCCCTGTCCCGCACGGCTCAGTCCTGTCCCGCACGGCTCAGCCCTGTCCCGCACGGCACAGCCCGTGTCCCGGCTCATTCCCTGACCCCTCCCGGCATGAGCCCCACGGGCGGAACGACCCCGAGCTGCTCTTGTACCGAGGCTGCTGCTTGTGCTCTTTTATTTAAAATAGAAACCTTTCTTCCCCCGTGGCTGCCGGCTCGATTCACCACAGCAAAAAGTAAAAACCAAAGGTTTAAGCTCTGCCTCCCTACAGTGGGGACACTGCACAGAACGCAACTCAGCGCTGAATCTGGCCCTCTCCAGAGACAGCAGGTGCAGCTTAAACTAGGCGGGTTTTTCTCTTCCCTTTCTCTACACCAATCTTTCAAATGTTCTGACAAAAAGCCAGGGAAGCTCTGCAAAAGTAGAGCAACTAATAAAAACAAAACACTGTTAACTTTAAGAAAATCAGAGAAGTCATCTCCAAGTTATATGGAGGAAGATGACCAGATTCTTAGTTTTATTAAAAGATGTTATTTTCTTGGCATAAGAAAATTAGTTTGTTGGCTAGGATGCAAAGATGTGATGAATGCATGCAAAGACAGGAGGGAAATAATTCATGTTTTTTCCTCTCTCCTTATGAATCATTTTGGCCTAAAACACATCTTCCAGAAACTTTTTGGCTGAATTTGGCTACATGAGTTTGCACTCAACATCAGCAGGCTTATCTAGGTCAGAATGCTGTGAATAACATTTGAGTGTCATTGCTTGTCACTACTGTGCACAGAATTTAAACATAAAAACCACTAAGAACTATACACTTCACTTAAAGCTGAAAAAGGCAGCTAGTGAGCAACAGAAACACATTATTCTAAAGTACACAGCACAATTATTATAAAGAACTTGTACACATTAATATGAACATCATATGTTTACCTGTCATAATTGTCCTCTGTACCCAGGGGTAAAAAAATAGGAAGTTATATTCTGTGAAGATTAAAGTAACAGCAACCCACAAAGCACCATCTGGACAAATCTTCTGGGTGACTATTACATGGCAGAAGAACACCCTCACTGGCAGGGTACAAGAAGCCACATAACAAACAAATATGAGAGCTACGTGATTATCCCCTAGCACAACAAGAAAATAAGAATTTTGGGATACTTCATGGATAGCAAATGACATTTGTTCCAAATAAAAATATTAATATATTTGTATCAATTAATATAAAAACTAGAAGTTTTTTAATAAGCTCTGAATCTGCTACACCAATGAAAAAGCAAAGTATTCAATTATGAGAAATACTAGTTGAAAACATATAGAAAAAACATTAACATACGCCTGCTCACCATTGTGTTGATTTTCAATTTTAATCTTGTAATTAAGAGAGAATATGAAGAAAATTTGTGGGTTTGATTGATTCATGTGTTATCTTTTCCTTCCTTTTCACATTGCAAATATCTTGCTATACCCTCTCCAGTGCGCAGGGGGAAAAAAAATCTCCCTTTTTATTTTAGTTAAAAACTACTTACTGGCGTTCTGTGAGAAAATTAATCTCTGAATCTTAGCTACAACTCTGCATTCCAGATCAGAAGCAGTAGTAGTCCTCAAATGGATTAAATCTCCTTTCACTCATAGTCACATACCTATGAAATTGGAAATATATTCTGATCTTGCATATGCCATTCTTATCTTCATAAGCGGATGCTGAACATGCTTTTCCATAGATGAGCTTTAAAAAAGAATTGACAAACACAGGAAATTTCCTGCTTTGAGTGTGGCATAAGATAAACACCAAAACTTACAAAGAAAAGAATCCCACTTGGTAAGAAAACTCTTCAGACTGTAAAGGCAGAAAAGAATTACAATACCACCATTTCCTAGTTTAATTTGATGAGAAAATGAAAAGACAGATGTGCAAAATAATTGCTATTCGAAGAAGCCATGGTTTGTCCAAGCAGAGTGGATCTCATTCTCATTACATGATGAAATCACTTTTCAATTAAAGCAGTGTACGTGCTTCCCTGTGGATGAAAGTTTCCCTAGCCAACCCAGCAAAGTGCTCACAACTTCCAGTTACTAGTGGGATGTCTGGCCCTTGGATAGTAGCAGAACAGCTAAATAGCTTGCATTCCCCTGTATAATTTATAACAACTCTGATAATACCAGGAGATTTCGTTTAGAAAATTTGGAACATAAAAGGGCATTAAAAGCTCTCAGAAGTCAGCACACAGGATTCCTGGAATGGTATAAAAATGTTACAGGATAACGTAAGGCACATCAGTTTTGCTACTTTACCAAATTACAATCCAGTGTTGGCTGCTGGAATAATTTAGTAGATGAAGATAATCCTTTTGATTAAGTACACATGGGTATACACGTATACCTTCTGTAAAAAGCCTTTCCTTTAACATTCTGTCATCTGCCACATCCCTAAAAATCTGTGGGCAATGATGAGTCAAAGTAGTTAAGGGGAAAAACCCACAGCATCAGTGGTATCCTGCAAGCAGTACAAACGTGGAGTTAATCTACTGAATCAACCAGTTCTTAACTCAGTGCTCAAGATGTTGGCTCACCCTGAGTGAACCAGCGACAAGGGAACAAGTGCTGCAACCACAGAGCTGTCCCAAAAATAGAGAAGAACAGCAGAAAGAAAGACAACCTCTTGATACTCTCAGGGTATGCTGAAACCAAAATTAGCTCAGTCTTGGGTCAGAGGCTTCTTCCCCCTGTTCCCCCCACCCACCCTTTTCTTCTATAGGAGAACTGAAAAAAAGTCAAACATGACATGGACTTAATTCACAGAAATTCCTCAGGCATTGGTTATGCGCTTTCCACAGATGTTAGCTGTTTTCAAATGGAAATTACAGTGTCAGACATCATTTTCTCAGAAAAACAGTTTTAGGCTCTTTTGATCGGAAGATCTTTAGCTCAGTTTCACATGAGTCAGGGTGAACAATTTCTAGAGGGTCCCCTGGGAGCAGCATTTGGATGCTAAAAGACAAAAGCTCTTCAAGCAACAAGACAACAGAGAAGCTAGAGGCATCTTCTGTAGTGTGCAGAGAGGGAAGGGATGGTGGGAAGAAGTGCATGAGGAGTACAGGGATTTTCCAAAAGAGCGTGTGAGAAAGCAGCCAATAAACTGACAAAGCGTACAGCATCACTTATGTCACAAGCAGCATTCAGTCTCTAAGGCACAAAAAGGGTTTTTTTAGCTTTCAAAACAACTCACAAAGCTGCCAGCTGTTACTCAACGCATTATCAAGTTAATGGAGGGAAGGGGTTGGGGTGGGCGAGACAGAAAGAGAAAGCTTTTATCGTCTCCAACACTGAGCAGAAGAATGAAGCCACAAGCAACAACTTCAGGCATAGGTCAGGGTCCTCCCCTGCAGGGCAGCGCTTGGCTGGATGAACAGCAAAATAGAACACAAAAATGTGCATGAAACCCTGCCTTGAGACCTCCATACTCAGTAGCCGAGTATTGACAATGAGTATTAAAAAATATACACACCTGGTTATGTGAGCCTAAGTTAGCCTTTATTTTTTGTTCATCTTACCTTTTCCTTTTATAAAAATGAAAAGTTCTACTTAGTCACCAGCATGTCCCTTACATCCTCATTTTACAGCATTCACTTTATGCTTGCTCTGCTTTATTGATATAAAGGTAGTAGCCCTTCTGTTGCATTGTGAAATTTTTCTTAACTTTCTTTTAACACTGTGATGAAGAAATGTACTATATTAGGCAGATTTCTGCAAAGTAATGCTTAAAATAATTTAATAAACATTTTTGTATATTCACCTTGTAGGTTGCCAAAAGTCAAAGTAATCCTAATAAACTGCAACAAAGATGTTCTGGATTTAGAACATAACATTTAATTTCCTCTGCCTTCATCCAATGAATAACTGTCAAAATACTTGCAGTTCTGGCTTGAAACAGCAAAGGCTTTTGCAATGGAATTATTCTCCTCTGACCATGCTCCACTTTACTCCGGTCTCTCAAAAAAATAGGGCAGACATTATTTAAGACACAAGTTCAAATGCTGAAAAATTCTCGGGCATTCAGCAAGTTTTCAGTCCACCTCACTGTCCACTTGCCTAACCCATAATTTGTCAGGGGGTCTATTAGCCAATAAGGATTTGACCAAAGCATTATCCTAATAGTCTTTATTACAGCAATATCTTTTTCTGTATCTGGAGCTTTTCTGTGTAACTATTTCTACTATTAAATGCGTCAGAAAATAAAGTTTAAGTTATCTCTTAAAGGAAGATCTTTGATAACAAAGAGCAGAAAAGGCTAGAAGAGGTTGCTGAAACCTCATGAGTTTATTTATTTGTATATTTCTCTATGAAGAGGAGGAGGTAATGCTGATTACATATTTACCAGAAACAGTGGAACTGATGATCTGCTCATACCTAAATGCAAGGAATAACTGAGTGTGTGCAAGTCCATGGAGCCTGACAGAAGGAACCCATGGATGCTGAGAAAGCTGGCTGATGAATTTTCAAGACCACTCTTGAATATCTTTGAAAGGTTGTGGTGATCAGGAGAGATTCCCCATGACCAGAAGAAATAAGTGTCACATTCTTCTCCAAGAAAGGTGAGAAGCAGGATCTAGTCAACAGGAGGCCAGTTCACAACAAGGTGATGGAGGAATTAATCTTGGAAACAATTTCCAGATGTATGAATGCCATTAGGAGTAATAAACATGGATTTAGGAATGGGAAATCATGCTTACTAAGCCTAAAAATCATCTTCAATGGTGATTAGCTTGGTGATAATCTTCCCTTAGATGAGGGAAGAGTGGCAGATATTTGCCTCAACTTTAGTAAGGCTTTGGACACTTTCTCCTGGGATTTCTTCCCCTCAATAGGATCCTGTTGCATTTACCCTCAGGTAAGCCCCAGCCTGAGGGACTGAGTTTGCTGAGATGTTTGCTACTCGTGTTTTTTCTCTCCTTTCTTAGAACAGCTGGCTTTCTCTGCAGCACCAGGTTTCTGGCTGTAGAGGCAGGTGTTGAGGTTTAAAATGCAGGAATTATGAAATTATGGATTGTTGAGCAGTAACCTGCTTAAGGCTGCACATTATCACGCCTCATGAGTTCCTCTGGGTGCTGGAGAAGCTTTTCAGGGGATCAGGATCCCTTCTAGGGGATTCTGCTGGGGAAGCAGTGGCCAAGAGCAGGACAGGTCCCAAATGAACATGCACGGGGAGGTTCAGGAGAGCAGAGGACAGTGTGGATGGGCTGCTGGCCTCCGTGGATTTCCAGAACCTGCTGAGTGCAGGGCTCACGTGCACACAGACAAAACCCGTCCTTTTCCAGATGGAAACCTCACAGCACCCAGCACTTGTGGGTCACAAACTTCCAGCAGGCACCAGATGGGGAAAGTCAAAGCAGCAGATCCCTCCTTGGTGTTCAGAACATCAGCTAGACTCTGATTTTCAGTGCAAAGGAAGGAAAAATAAGAAATTGAGACCACCCTTTGGGACTCAAGCAGTAACTGGACAGGACCTTTCCACTCCAAAAACTTCATTAAAGGCAATTTCTGCTTTTACTAAAAATTGAAAAGGATTTGTGATACACAGGAGGTAAGACCAAATGATGTAATAGTCTCTTGTTGTCTTAGAGACCGTGTGAGTGCCCATAACAACAGTGATTTTGTTCATAAATATTCTGCACAGCAGTCCTGAAATCCAGTGTATGTTGTGACTAAGCTGGACAAATACCAGAAATATTTGTATGAGATTATACATACACATGACTCTTATGCAGGCTCCCTTAGAGGAAACAAAGGAGAATTTTGAAAGGAAAAAAATTAAAAGCTGCAACTATCCCGAGGAAATCTGATAGCAATGGAAGCAAGGCAGGGGTATCAGAATATTTGCCAGGAAACAATTTGTTTATACACACCCATTGTTACATCAGCTGTTGTGCTGCAAGGCCCTATTAATCAGTTTTGAGAAAAGTGGGTTTGTCTTGACTGAGGTGGTTCCAAGCTTTATAAGGACTTCCTAATTTCAAAACTGGTGCTCAGTAGTTCTAACAACTGTGCATAAGAAAACCATGAATAGTAAGTCATGAGGTGTAATAATGTGGAGGCTTATGCATGTTACTCCTCAACAATCCACAATTTTATAATTCCATTATAAAATATAATTATAAATTATAAATTATAATATAATTATATTTTATAATGGAATTATAAATAATAAGTAATTATAATAAGTAATGACCCAATACTTATTTAAACTAATTATCAGGGAAACAAGGGACCAAAAAAACTCTAAAATACTTCTGCAGCAAAATCTCAAAAATTAGCATATGACTCATGTTTAAGTTGCCCCACTGCATTTTACAAGACTTCCAAAATAGCTACACCATGCAGCATCATTTATATAATGTGAAAGATAGCCCAAACAGTGTAAAATATTGATTTTCAAATTATTTGCAAATACCACTGCCATATTTTTATATTTTTTAACACATTACCATACGTTTACAAAAACTACAAACTTCCCTTTCTCAGAACACATCATTTATTTATTACACATCATTAAATACATGCCTGAATAGGATTTTTGACTAACAGTGTTAATCACCCTAAGGCCATTCAATCATAACAAAATAAGATAATTATAAAATCGCATCTGATCTGTGGCTTTAGATGAAATGCATGTTTCTCAGTAAGAAATTTTGGAGTACTGTAAGATTCTAGCAAAACCTTCTGAGCAGATGCAATTTAAATGTGGAAGAGGATTGACAATACAGGATAACTGAAATATTTCTGCATGCTAGCAAAAGAATATATCTATGTACAGTTTAACTGCCAATGTATCCAGTTACAATAAGAGAATACTTGGGTAAATGGACAGGTAACTAAGTAGGGACTTTATTACACAAAAACTGAATTAATTTGTATTGGTTTGCAAATAATAAATTAGTAGTAACAGCAAGAGTCCTCTGCCCCCTTATTTTATTTAACATGTATAATAGTCATGATAGGATACTACTGTTCCTCAGTCACTCTGCTCTCTGAAGGGAGCAAACAGAGATGGAACAGCACAAAATAAAACATATGCTAACGAGCTGTGAAAAACCCAAGATGCAGGAATGTAAAAGCAACAGGAAAACTAAGAAAAGAATTCAAAAAGAGCTGAGAAAATAATTATTTTTGATATGGTGGTTTATACCAGCTGCTATTAATGTAAATTTTGACAATATATTTGAATAATACAGTGTTTGAAAAATGCAGGGAAGCTTTGACAGGTTTGTACACTGAAATCTGCTCCCTGAAACAGCTGCCTTCCCTTGCAGGCAGAAACAACCTGTGCATGGAGACAGAAATCTCTCGGCTACACGGCCTTGCATGGTTTTTCTGCTTAGTCTAAGAAAATACTCGTGGTGAGGCTGTTAGAACAAGTTCATTCATCATCTCAAAAACATTATTTTACTAATACAAAATGCAGTGGATATGACCTTGAGACTGAAGAATACTTACTATATTGTTGGCCAAAGAACTAGAGATGAGTCAAAAGGAACTTCTTGTCAGTGCCCTGCCCCAGGCAAACAAAACAATCTGTGTTTTCCAGTCAGGCTCCAGAGGAAGAGGCTGCTCACAAATCCCTGGGTAGCCTGGGACACGTGCAGGGTTTCCACTCTCCCAGTGAGATTTCTGCCAGAAACTGGTGAGCAATCCCCAGCTGCCAGTGGGAGAATCCATCCAGCTCACACACTGCTGGGCACGCCAGCGTGGTGCCATTCCTGAGCATGTTAGGAGTTCTCTGAATTTCTGATGCACATTGCATTAGAAACTGTCACAAACCCACCACAACACTCCCACTCTGTCTCTCTGGTGGGCAAATGCCAAAAAGGAGAAAACAGGCTATATATACATTAAATACATGTATTTCCAATGAGACATCCATATTCTAACTGGTTTTAAATATGCCACATACAGAGAAAGGAAGCAGTGTTTTCCTAGGTTGGAACTACAAAGAGATCCTCTTCTCCCAAAATACAAAAAACAGCAATCAGAATAAAACCAGCTTTAATAAGCAGCATCAGCAACAAAAACTTTTTGGTATGCAGTCACAAAGTAAAGTGATGCCTGTCCAAGCTTGTGAATATTTACTCAGTGTTATGTTATATAAATTCTATTTTAATTTTTATTTCCTAAATTTCCAGTGTGGCCTCAATTACCACAAGAGAATTATTTTGTCAGCCTACAAGTAAATACCACTGTCTTTGTTATGATCATTGACGATTAAGCCACAAGGATTTTTTAAGTGGTCACATGTGGTCTTTTTTCTTATTTTAGGCTGAATTAACTTGGCACTGTGACTGAAAGTCAGGAAATTTTAGCTTACTGGAAATTATCCTAGCAATTCCATTTTTTCTGAACACACTCAGGGCTAAACATCAGACTTTTATCTGCTTCCACAATCCTGTAACCCAGGGCTTACTCGTGCACAGTGCCTCTAGCATTTAGAGTCACCATCCTTAAGTGGCAGGAGTTGCCAAAAGCAAGGGAATCCATTTAACTTCTTCACTCAGGAATGAAGAATAACTCCACTGCCTCAAAGTTGAGAATTGGAAATAACCCCTGTGTGCTGTGCTCAATAATGCTTTTCCCTAGCAGATGCATCTGGCACCTGGGAATGAGCCAAGGCAGGTGAAAGGCAAGGGAGGAACCCAGTGGAACATTGCTCTGGATGCTCTCTAAAAGGATCAATAAAAGTATTGGTGTAGCTGGAAAGTCTGGCCATGCTGATTAACCTGAGAGGAGCAGGCACTTCACTGATACACTTTTCAATCCTCATCACACAGATTAAATAATACTGCTGAAGTTTGACAGCAAAGCCGAGGATGAAAAAGGAAAATTCACTTTGTTTTGCTGACATTGCTGAATGCTTATCTGGCTGCTCCATCACCATATCTTGTTTAGTCTAACATGAAACTGCTCTGCCAGTGAATAAAAATTCCTACTCAAGCATCTGACTCAGATACAATCTAAAAATACTGTTCACTGTCAGATATAAAACTTAGAGAGAAAAGGTATATTGAAATGGAGAAGAAATTAACATCACAAAAATTTACCTCCAAGTAGCATTCAATTAGCTTCCCCCATATTAAAGGAAATTTTGGATTGGTCAAGTCTACAGAAAGCTGCAATCCTTAAAAAACAATATTCAAAATGAGCTGGTCATTGACAAGGCTCCACTTTCTGGCTGCATTTGTGGACTGAAATTCTGATGAGCAACAAGACTTTAGCCCTTGCAAAGATTTGCACGGAGAACAACCTTTAAAAATGGCAAAATAAGATGAAGACCCTAAATAAAAGTGCATACTGAGGCTAGTGTTCCTGTCTTGGAAGCTTGGGCTCCTTTTGAGTAAGATATGAAAGAGATTTGCTTATTTCAATGTTTATTTTCAGGATTGCTAACTACAAACTCTTTAAAAACTCCTAGATATGGGAAAAAAGTCTCCAAGTAATACAGAAAATATGTTCATTTACTTTGTTTTATTGACAATGCATGGCAAATTTGGAAAACCTGTGTTTCAACAGAATAATTTTAAAGTGAGCAAATTTATCTGATATCTGGGTAGAGCAGATTCACAGAAGACATTTTTTGTCTCCTTTTGTCCACCTGCTTTAGGAATTTGTGAGTTTGTCTTTTATGTTGATTGTTAAACTGTAAATCCCAGGATATCCTCATCTTTCATATTTTTAAAGTACTACATATGACAGAAGCAAAACTGCTTATAATATATTCACAATATTCCCTGCTATTTACTTGCTTCTTGTGTGAGAGAAAACACATTTTGCTTTGGGAAGATTTTTTGTTTTGTTCATGTGACAGAGAGGGCATGATATTAGAAATATTGCATTAGCAGGTGGGCTATTTGCATCATTAATTCAAAGCACTGTGACTTCTGTTCTGCTCCTTGTAGGGGTGGCAGCAGTTCTGTAAATCAGTGCCATTCCTCCTAGAGACTCCTGGATTCAGCTGGTTTGGGGGTGGAGGTAAATACCCAAACTCACCCTGAGAAAGTTTCCGCATACACATGTCTGTGGCAACACACGCACAGACACATAACTAAATTTATTGGGAAACTATTTGGTCCCCAGTACCCTGTCAAAGTCAAAATATTCAGGCAGAAGTTAAACCATCACATCTGCTAAAAAATTTGCCCTCTGTTTTAATATGCATCATTTACATGCTCATTCAGGAAACTGCATTAGTCTGGAGAGATGCTATGTGCAAGAATGGTGATGCATGTTTAAAAATCCCAAATAAATACAGACATAATTATACATGTACTTAGGTGTACCAATAACCACTTTCCCAGGGAAAATTTACTTCCCTCCAGCTTTAGGCTTGCATCAATAGGGCTTCCCTCCTTTTAGCTTGCCTCAGCCTTTGTAGCCATGTGAGACATAAACCACGTAAACTACATCTATATAACAGCCATTTGATGATAAGGGTATTGTTTGAATTCTTTCACTTATTTAATTTGAATTTTCAATGCTGATTGTATCTAATTGCACATGGTGATTCTCTCTTTAAATAAAGGTAGCAGGATTCCAGATCATTTTCCTCAGCAGCTCTGCAGCTGCTGGCATGCCCTACAAACCACAGTGGAGCGTGCAGAAAGCTTTTCACACCAGTGCTGCTAGCAGAAAGCCACAAATCTCCACCCACTAAAATTTCCTGACTGAACCCACAGCTTCACTCCTAAACTAAGAAGGGTCAATTGCTGGAATAACCTCTCAGTTCAGAGATTAAAGCCCTGACAATGTAATTCCATTGCTATACAACTTCCACATGGGGAAGGAAAGAACCTTTTGGCAGAGTGCAAGCACTTTCCAGAGTCAAGATGTCATTGTTTGCTCCTTCCCTTCCAGCTGCAGGCAGAGGCTGTGCCTGGACAATTGCTGCTGGTTTGATCAGCCTGGGGCAAGCAGGAGGTGCCTGAAAGCTCATCCAGACCTATTCGTGATGCCACAAATGTTTATTTTCTATACAAACAATTGACAGTTACTCCAGTTGATTTTTTGAGGTTTTCATATTTAGGTAGTCTTTTGCACCGTTCTCCTTCAGCAGTGCAACTAGAGGAGAAAATATGAAAGTTGTTCTCTGTGCTGTGGCAAAGACTCAGATGCACAATATTTGGCCTAGCTATAGTTCCAAAATATCTTAATGCAAACATAGCTTTTACTGGCAAAAGAATACTAGTTAATGTCACAGTTTGCTGAATTAGGCTGAGCAGTTTTTCAATAATTTATACTTTTTCCATTTCTACAAGGTTTCAGCTGTCCAACAATTTTCCTAACCCAAGTGTCCTTTAAATAAATATGCTCCTCAGCAACAAAAAACAAATCCCAAGTAAGGCCCAGATCCAGGGTAAAATTTACACCATTTAAAGTCACTTCCTAAAGAGATGGCTGGACAGAGTGGGTATTATTTAACAGAGTATGACTGTATCTCAATTTCTGCTTCCAAGCTTTGTGTTAGAACCCTTTTATTTGGGCAGGCATGCAGTAATGACTTTCTGCCATAAAATAAGTATTTCCACATTAGAAACATTTCACTTGTCTCTCCTGAAACCTTTTAATTTCACTCCTGAATATTTTACATGGATGTGCATTGCCAAGTTGCAAAACAATCTCCTTCAGTTATATTTTTCAAGATAAAACACAGGTGCAATGACAATGATAGGGGTTTGACTTTAGATAAAATGCTAGTGAGTGCTGACAACATCCTGAATCCGTGTCAATAGTTTGCACTTTTTTCTGACTTGACACTGCCTAGAATTTGGACAGTACATTAACAAAAAAGCACATAACCAACCAAACAAAAGGAGTTTCATTTAGAGGTGTCTCTTTCTTGAAAGAGGGCCAAAGAAAGGGAGGATGATCAGGATTTGAGCTGGTCTCTGTAATGTAGAAAAGACTCCCTAAGCCACTAGATCCTTCCACTTACATCTTCTGGGTATTCACTTCATTTTTACACTTCTGTTTCTAAGGTGATAAGAGTTTGAGTGGCTTAGAAGAAGGAAAAGCAACTGTCAGCTGTGCAAGCTGTAAATTTTTGGTAGACAAAAATCTCTTTGAGTTTAACTAGAGTCAAATCTTCCAGACACAGAGCAGTGAAGTAGATCTGGTGCAATCTTGAGACAATGAAACATAAACAATATCATATGTCAGATCTGAATATTGATATGAATTAGTCAATCTATTTATTAGGATAAGAGGAGAATACAGGCAAAATATGAAATAGGCATCATTCAGCATCTAGAACATTCAGGCTTTTGCAAGAAGAAACTGCAATTCTAGGAACCAAAGGGGTAAACTGAAATTGTACCACAATTTGCTGATAGTGGAAGAATAGGCTTGGGAATGAAAAGCTCTGCTGCTCAAAGTGCTGCTTAAACTGTCTTTAAATGAGTCAGTTTGAAATTACTAAGCCAAAGTTAATCACATCAGTGGCAGAAATGGCCAGTTAGTGAAAATGTAGTAGAAAGCCTATAACGACAACATAGATTTATATTCCTAAACACACTGTCCTCCTCAAGAGGATTTTTGAAAACCCTCTTCCTGTTCTTCTGTTGTGCAAAACAGTGTGATAGTGATAAAGAAACTACAAATTCCAAATTATTTACTTATTCAAGGCATATAATTTCCTTATTATTTCGCCCTGACAATATGAAGTATTAAATTTTTGAACAATCTGCAAACACGCACTCAGAAGTTTATTTCATAAAAAAACAAGAAAGGTGGTCTAAATGATACCTGTCTAGGAGGGCAAGGAAATTATATATCACCTAACACAACAGTGGGTTGGACACACACAGTTAGCATCAAAACTTGGTACTAACTTGGGCTTCCTTGCATCTCCAGACATTGGAGAGCCAGCCCTTCTGAAATAAATTTGAACATATTTTGGAGAATGCCATTGACAATTTTCCCTTAAATCAGCAAGAGGAGAAGAAGATCCCAATGGTCTCTCCTGGCCAAGCCCGGCACTGGCTCTCCCAGCTGGGAGCAGGTGCAGCTTCACCAGGAGCTGCCAGCAGCAGTGGAACCCCAAATTCCAGAGGAATTCCCGGGGCAGGAGCGGTGTGTGTCCCACCAAGCCCACCCTACAGCTGAGCCTCTTCCTCACGCGCTTCCCCCGAGCCTGCCAAGCATCATCCCAGGAAGGACAACACCACATGAACTTCTAAACTGCCTTTTTAAAAACAGCACATTCATTGCTACGGTTTTTTTATCTTGCCTCTTTGTAATGACTGAAAACATTCTGAATTAAACCAGAATGAAAGAAACATGACAAACGGGAATTACACTAACTTGATTGCAAATTTAAATACAAATGGTAAAATTGAACACCATTAATACCACATGGAAAGATTTAATACCTTGATATCTACTTTTATCTACTTAGAGATAAAATACTTACTTACTGTAAAAGTATCCTTCAGCTTGTGTTCTTCAAAATACAAGTTTAAGAAAAGAGGCAAACTGTAATGCAACAAATTGTGCTGATGATCTAGCTACACAAATCAGCAAAAAGAGATGGTTGAATGAATAAAAGTCATTAAGAAATCATTAATGACCTTGGTGTCATTAAGACAACAAAGGATATCACTGTGCCTAAGCACTAAACACAGAAGGTACAAGCAATGCAGCTGGCTCTGCCCCATGGCCCAGACTCAATAAAAAAGAAATGGCAGAACTGAAAATATAAAGAAAAAAAGCAACAGTGGGCAAAGTTTAGAAGTAGATTTCACAGGAAGAAGAAATAAATGTCAAAATAAATGAGTAAATAAGCCAACCAAACAAAAAAAACTCACCCAAAACTTTTCAACAGGGGAAACAGCAGCTGAAGGCTCCTCCACTAAAGATGTGCGAATCAGGAGTGGAATCCTAAAGGTGAAAGGAAACAACTGCTTCCCATTCCCCCTAATCAAGAGGCCAGAAAGCTTTGAACTAAACTTTCAAGAGAAGAAATTAAACATTCCACTTGTTTCTTTTTTCTCCCAAAATACTTACTTAAAAAATAGCATAGGATTCAAAACAATATGTATAGAGCAGAATCTTAATATTGCTGGCAGCATACAGAACATTTACAGACAATAATGTATGCAAAATATATGCTCATCACAGCTTCATTTTCTTAGAAAAACAGACCAAAAATGGTGTCTTAGTCCTCAGACAGTTCTGGTAAAGCAAGTGCTTTGAAATACTTTTATTCTATGTGCTGTTCTTCCATGTTTCACCTGTTTCTAATCCAAGTGTACTGTAGATGGTAACAGTCTTGAATGCACTAATATATTATCATTATATATTCATTTACTAAATAAAAAAAATCTACATAAAAAAATCTAAAAGTGTGGGGGAGAAGATGAGTAGATTGGAGGAAATCTCTTTTTACACAAATCTCATAGCTGTTCCAAGTTCACACTTTTAATGGGTTCTAAATAATTTCCCAGAGTAAGAAAGATTAAGATAAAAAAAATACAGACAACCTAAATACATTATTTCAGATAATATTTTACAAAAATTTTCTCTTTATAGGTCACTGTTATCAATTGATATTACAAGTGTACACAGAAATTACTCTCTGTTCTGGTCTAAGTACTAAAAACAATTGCTCTGCATATCAACATCTGTAACAGCTTGCTGGCACCCTCCTCAAAATCTGGGGTGGTGCAAGGGGAAAACAATTCACAGCCCACTCAGCTCGTGACTGAGGTTCATTTGTTCAGCACCACTGTGACTACATAAGCCATCCTAGTCAGTACAAAAATAAACAAAATAATTAGCAAAGAGGAGAAAAAAGGTCTGTGGCACCTGTCACTACAATTTCTCAATGCTAATGATTCAGTTCACTTCTAAATGTTAATTTATTTATTATACAAACTGATTATTTCACTTCCTATAGAGGAAGCCACATTTTTTTACTACATGTAATTAACTAAGTCTGCAGAAAAAGTCAATGTATTTCATTGTTTCATATTAAAGATTTAACTTATGGACTGAGAGAGGTCAAATACCTCACTTGACTCATATTACCCTGAAGGAAAATAAACAGAACTAAAGCATTTAAACATTAGATTTTTGGTCAGCAGTCCAGACTTAGTTAACCAAACCAAAAAGAATTACAAACCCCAGAAAAACACAACAAGCCAAAACCAAAAATATGCCACTGTGCCAAACCAGAGACTTTTCAAAGGATTTTTTTCACAATTTCCCACAAGAAGAACTGCAATTTCTACAATTTTCCCAAGTTGAGATTAAAATAATTCTCACAATACAAAATAATGTGGCATTTGATCCACTTGGTGACAGAAATAAAACAATATACAATATACATAAATAGCTAAATGACATGATAAAGATTAAATAAATAGCTAGATAAGCACAGCCATGTTTCAGTGCTTGGCCACATGTTAAGTTTGAAAGGTCTGTTGAGTTTCCATGATGCAGGGCTCTCAGATTACTGGTGGAATCTCCCACAGTACATGGATTAGTGTCTTTTCCCATTAATGTTTTGCTGAATATGACATTTGCAAGAGGATACATGTGCACATGTCTCACACGACACGTGAGAAGATAGAGCAGAGAAGCTGACACAGAAAGAACAAATTCAGTGCTTCATATGGCCTCTTCCAGAATGTCTGGGGACAGCCCCACCTGTTTAATGCCCAGTGTAATGCCCAACCAGTTCAGCTGTTTATTCAGCAAAAGTTGCCAGCAAAGATACCAACCCACAAACAGAATTACCTGTGCAGTTTGGAGAGCTGCCTGCTGGGAGTGGAACTGATGCAAACAAGACACTGCAGACTATGAAACAAGCATTGGAAGGCAGTTTTGGACATAGATTTGTATTTGGGGTTCCATGGATGTTAGTGGCTGAATGGGATTTCAACACTCCTAGCTGCCATAAAGCAATTGTTAATAGATTGTTAAAGTTCACCAGATATAAATCAGTAACTGAGGGTATTGAATTAGTCCAGTCTTTAAATTACAGATGCTAATTCTATGCATATACTTCCAATTAACGTACTCTTCATATCTATTCACAGCATCTCATTTTGTGTCATTAAAATAGATGTAGTTAGCAATGTAGGCACTAGCTGTGATTCTCTGAACATTCTCTCAGAACACGAATCCACACAAGCACAATACAGGATCCAACTTCTGCATGCCAAAGGGAAAAACAAAAAAGATTACTGCATAGCTTAGCCTGCACAAAACTGCAAAGGTTAACTCTCAAAGGTTACAAATCTTCGAGGTCTTAAAGATTCAAGAAGTTTTGGCCACGGCTGGCACCATATTAGGCCGTGTCAGAGGAATTAACCAGTACAGTCCCATCTGGGAAGCAAACCAGGACCACAGAAACCAAAACAGCTTCGAAAGGAAAAGGAAAAACACACGAGAGAAGCAGAGGAAAAGTTGCCATTAAATGGTGAGCCAAAGACATTCCACTTTGGGCTGATCTCTCCTCTTTCTTGTGGGCTTATTCCCTAGGGGCGTTTTCCATCAGTCCAGCATGTCAAGAGAACAGAGTTTAGAGCAGCAAGAACCAGCCATGAGGCCATGGGACCTTGAGCCCTTCCCAAAAGCAACAAGACCTCTATGTTATCTTAGGATTGCTTTTATAAACAAATGATTTTGCAACTTTAAAACAAGTCTCAAAGAGCATACCTTAAAATTTAAAGGGGAAAAACATAGAAAGAATAACATCTTCATTAGTTCAATCAGTTCTCAAAGGAAGTGACTATGGCAACAAAAATAGAAAAATTGTGTCTGTGTGCATACATCACTCTGTCACCATTTTTTTCTCCTATCTCAGTATTTCCTAACCACTGTAAATCACCACACCATAATCTCCCTGAAAACTGAGATATTACCTAAAAGCATTAAAGTTCTGAAATTATTTGAAAGCAAGTCAAGAAATAGAAAAATATGTCACATTCTTACTCCTTTTGGAGCAGCACATTAAGAACTGCAATCTACAAGGCATGAAAACTGTTATCATTCTCATGTGGGATTTTTTTATTTTTAGTATTAACATCCATAATTTTCTTTGCCATAGTATGGTTCCAATTCTATTATTCATATATTACAGCCAAAAATATTAAAGGACAGCCACGGTTCAATGTTAAGGGCTTCTTGAGGTGAAGTAAAGCATTCCAAAATTCACCCTCAAAAAACATGCTAAAATAACATGCAGACTCTATAAAAGAACAGTTTTTCTATTAATTAAAGTTTATCACCTTAATCCAGCAAAAAGCACCAATTCTTAGCAGAAAGAACAAAACCTACTTCCGCTCCTGCCACCTTTCCCTCTTCATTCCTTTTATACTTCTAAACCCTGGAGAGGACAGAAGTCATTAAACAATGAGCTTTCATTACTTGCAGCTTTGTCAGCATCTTACTCAGGTGACAGCAATATACTGCTTTTGAGCATTTTTTGTTTGGTTGAAAGGGAATCCAAACAAAGGTATTGCTTACATATGGAGTAAATTTATCCAGTGATGATTAAATGAGGAAAAGATGAAGAACATTCAAGTTCATTTTCACCAGATTATATTTTGTCACAAACATCATATGCTATTTTTAGGTGAGCAACAATGCTTTTAAGTTGTTGATGTTCAAATCTCTAAAGAAGATAGCAGCTGGCTCAGCTCACATGTATTAAAAATGTGGGAGTGCCAATGTGCAGGTTATTTTCAGAAACAACACAAAGATGAGCAAAAGCATTAAGAAGAATCTTAAGATGACTTGGCTCTTTTACTATCTTCCCTATTGACAACAGGAACATGCCAAAAACACTATATTAATTAATGTTACATTATTTCTCAACAGATAAACTAAAGGAGTTTTTAGAACACCATCAAAGCAAGCAGGGTCCTTAGATGTTCCTAACTTTTCCTGCAATTAACCCCCACAGCTTTTTTAAAAATTATAAAAACCTCAACCAACAGGTTAACAGGACAAGATATTTGTTAGCAACTCACAAAGGTAATTCTACCTCTTTGACTTAGGTTACAAAGCAAAATGTAAATCTCAACTCTAAATAATCACTAGAACAACAGAATCTGATCCTCCCGTCATCATGCACATACCCACATCAAAAACTCATGTCAGAGGCATGCCACTATGTTGGTTTTCTGTGGAAGTGACTCTTGCAGGCACAATTTATCATTTAAAGATTCTGGAAACATGCTGCAAACATAGCAAATGCATCAAGACAGTCCGAGAGCCCTCGCTATGCCCTGTCACTGTGCCATACTCTTGAAGAAAACATGCTACATCATCTTGTAGCAACAGCTGCATCTGCACAATTGTTTCTGCATTGCTTCTTGTTAATAAAGGCAAGATGACAGAAGCAGAATCAAGATCATCTTTTCAAAGGTTTCCGTTGCTGGAATCACTGCTGTTGGCTCTGACTCCCAGCAGAGAGCCGAGTGGGAAGTGCCCTAGACACTGAAAATACCAAAATGTGCCCATGCAGAACCTCCTGAACCTCCCTGCCAGCCAGGCTGGATCAGTGCTGCAGGTTTAGAGCCATTTTAGAACGATAAAAACCACCTGCAGCTCTTCAAATGAGTGCATTCTATTCTGTCAGAAGTGTTATTTAAAGATGGTGTTCTGGCAGTTGTGTTGTCACCAAAAATGCTGAAAGCCAGGTTATAGATGAATAGCCAGGTTATAGATTAGATAAATAGCCAGGTTATAGATAAATAGCCAGGTTATAGATAAATAGCCAGGTTATTATAGATAAATAGCCAGGTTATAGATAAACAGCTGGGTTATAGATAAATAGCCAGGTTATTATAGATGAATAGCCAGGTTATAGATGAATAGCCAGGTTATAGATAAATAGCCAGGTTATAGATAACTAGTTGCTGGTATTTGTTTGCAAAAGGATGTTATTTTTAGTTTTTAAAAAGAAACCAACCAAATAAAACTCCTAAATTGCAAATGGGTTGTGCCCAGTTGCAAAGTGATGCACATTTTTTCCTAACAGTATTCACAGGACCAGTCCGTGATGCACAATTTCCAGTCAGAATTTTTCTGTTGTGGAGTTTAGTAGAAAGTGCCAAATTTTCCTGACCTAATTATAGTTATATCTTGGAGATCTGTTTCTCTCCTCAAAGACTTCATATTTTCCTCTATAATTAATTTTTTTTCTGTGAAACTGTAAATAAGTGGTTGTTTTCTGGAGATGTATTAAATTAATTGATCACCTAGTCTTGTAGAGTACCATGGTATGCCTTTAAGACAATAATAACAATAAAATAATGGGATAGGCAACAGCAAAATTTAGGAACTTTCTTCTTTCCACTCTTCCCTTCAGTGTGGAAAATTGTGATACAAATTAATTAAATTAATACTAAATCTCCACTTTTCTCTTGGAAATTGGCTTTTTCTCTCATATTTGACATTGCATTTATTTAAATTTTTCTTGAAATTTATTGTTGAAGTGAAACCTTCTGTAGTAATTTGGGATAGCAGCCTAGATGTAACAGTCTAGTCTGTGCCTTAAGACAGTAGGTATTGACTACTTCCCTGAAATTTCCTTCCCTATTGTGCCATACTGCTGCCTTCTTCTAGTTAAAATAATATGCTCCTTTTTTGAAGTGCAGGTACCTTTTCTAATGCATCTTTAGGGCACAATGTTAACAATAATATAAGACTTCCAATTATCATTTGTACAGGTAAAAAGTAAATTACTTGGAAAAGCATGAGCGAAAAGATTCTCAAGTACCAGCCTAGAAATTCCAGCAGAGTGTGCTGTAGGCCACCTGCTGAAATACGTTTGAGGGCGAGGGAGTAGAAGCAGTGTTGGAAAGGCAGGAAATGTTTCCTGTGATCCAAAATGTGAGGTTCAGCTAGCAAGGCAGAGCCTGTATACACGCCTCAAAAATTTCTCAGGTGTTATTATTAATTATTGAATTTGGTAGCTGTAAAATAATTTTATTTATTTGAAGCCATCACATTTTATTTATTCAGCCTGAAATAATAGATCAATGTCAGCAAGTCATTTACACTTTACTTCTTTATTCAAGTTTATCCTGTTCAGGAGGTTAAGCTGGTGAAGTAGATATTGAGAGGAAGGAGGAATTCAGCTACTTTATTGACTCTTTCTATCTCATGTTAGTGATTGGTCTGAATGGAGAGAGTTTAATATATTTTAGATGGAAAAAAAATTCTGTCAATAATACCAAAATACTCTTGATACTGTCAGAGTGCCATGAAATACTTATTTTTCACAAAGATTGATCCATGTTTGTCTGCTGCCTTCCTAATAATCAACAGTGGTCATTCCTGTCTGCCAAACTGGTATGCACTACATCAAACTGCCTTTATGTAGAAGTCTTCTGAACCATGTTTGGGTTTGAGTCTCTTCTCTTTCCCTTTTGTCCCAAAGCTCAAAAGATGAAAAGAAAATAGCGTGAGACTTTCTAACAGGTCTCATGAGATAGGCTCAAGTTAGCAAACCCTTAAAATCAGGAAGCTGTAGTAGAGCCTCAGGCATCCTCACACCAAAGAAGACAAAGCAAATGCCCACTTTAAATATGTTCTTTTAAATGCTCTGAGCAGCCAGAGGAGCTGCTGGAAGGCAGCAGCTGATTAACCAGCACTCAGGCTGGGTGCATCCCAGCAGTCCTACAGCCTCTCAGTTGCTTAGTCAGATGGCAGGCTATTTTTAAAGACTTGCTGGTTTGTTGCCAAATGGGATAAAGGGACTCATCTGACTGACAGGAAAGCTTAAATTTTTCCAAGCCTGTCAGGAAAGAAGTCTTGTAGTAAGGGGAAAGCTTGCACTCTGCCATTTGCCAAAGACAGGACCGACAGGAGGTAAGACTATTAAATAAATGGATCAGCTTTCTTTACTCAGAAGCTGTGCAGGAATGGTAGACCATCTGCTCTCCCGATTGTCCTTAAAGGATAAATTCAAACTGAAGAGAAGTTTGGCCAGGTTTTCTCCTTCATTCTTTCTAATGAGCCCTGGTG
This sequence comes from Lonchura striata, assembly GCF_050655825.1. Taxonomy (NCBI): domain Eukaryota; kingdom Metazoa; phylum Chordata; class Aves; order Passeriformes; family Estrildidae; genus Lonchura; species Lonchura striata. Next base: position 1,751,846 of record NC_140703.1, read on the forward strand.
CTGTTAGCTCAGCATGCAATTTTAATTTAAGACAACTGTTACTCCTTATGTCAGTTACCAGCTTGCAAAGACCCTGACACTGTGGTTAGTGAGACATGAGGAGAACCATGTAAATGCAGAGAATTTTCTACGTGTAATTCGGAGGAGAGGTAATAATATATGTTTAATAGGCTATACAATCTGTCATGAATCTTTATTTGTCCTTCACTATAAGGGTCTGAGGTGCTTCACTGCTCTGCTTTTCTGTTTATTTTTGGCCACATTTAATGGCCTTTGTTGGGTTTAAGTTTTGCTCTTTTACCAAAATTCATTTGTACAACTTATGCATTAACTTTCCTCAAGTGCTTAATGGACCTTTTCAGCATCCAAATGAGGCACTAATATAATAATTGTCTATTAGAGGAGAACAATTAATAGGTTGAGGAAAAGGCATACAGATAAGTATCATTTGGCCTACCATCAACCTGAGAAAGCAGAGTACTTCTCTTGGTTCTCATGAAGAGGAAGAAGCCATTTGTTTTGATGAAACACAGGAAACTTGTCAGGACTAGCTGAAAGCAAGGCTCAAGTTAAGCAGTCTTTCCACAGTCTTTCCACACTCTGTGCCACAAATACATGGAAGAATCTGAAGGACAAAGGCTGTGGATTGAAATCTTAAACTGACAAGTGCCAAGAAAATCCTAAACTGGGCTGTCTTTCCAGCCAGCCATGCAGACATGGCAGGCAGCTGGGCCATGCCCTTTCTTGTCCTTAAAGTTCCTGAGTAATTCTTCATGCACTGCACTTCATTTGTAGAAGAGCACCCCTTGAAACTTTGCACATTCATTCAGCCAGGAATTCCACTGTGGCTCTGCAGTTGTACAGTTAATAAATAAATAAATAAAGCATGCTAGAGCTGGAAGGGAGAAGCCATGGCAGAGACCAAGGTGCACACCGTGTTTAAGCTATAGCCTGGAGCTATAGGTAATGCAGACTGTTCTCTGTTTAGCTACAAATATTTGATGACTAAGTAGTCATTGATGCTTTTTTTAAACATTATTTTTCTCAGAGTAAGGATAAAAGCCCAAAGATACCTGGAAAAATTTAGCAGATGCATGAAAATGTTCCCTGGGGAGCCCTGCCAGACTGTATCCAGACCCAGGGGTCAGACCAGGGAGCTGCTGTGACTGGAGTATGACAACACATAATATGATTTGCAAGGTGATCTTTCTGGCAGATATCAATCCTTTTTAGTTATTAATAGATTTGTCTTACTTGGCATGTGTTAATCATCCTGATAAAACAGGCAAAGAAGAATAGAAAGTCTCTAGTTTGCATTGCCATGCCTTTGATCAGTAGTGTTTAAAGTGTACATGGGGTAATGAAATAAGAACACTTATTTTGTTTGGTTTTTTTTTTTTTTTTCATTAAGAGGCTACAGGTGCAGATTTGCCAAGGAAACTTAAGAGATTTCTCTGATGCGATTTGTGTTCCTGGTCCTTACATGGTGTGAAAGTAGCTGCATTCAGCCTTAGCCAAAACCACACTGCTTACTCTGGGATAAAAATAGAGCTGCAAAGAAGGCAAGCAAATTATCTGACTATCCCTGTTTCAAGTTATTCAGAGATGCTCCTGTATGCCACTACGAAAGATTGGATATATCAAACAGCTAATAACTTCTGCTTTATATAAGGTGATTTCCACATTCCCAAGTGATAAATTAGCAGGAAATTCAGAGGACATTTATGTACCTCTTTCTATTAATTTTAAAACTGGTAATAACTGCTTGCATGTTTCCTACAATGTTAATGATAATATTTCTTTTAGAAAAAAGCCTTCCTAACTCATAGGGAGAAACTGGAGCATGAGAGAGCAAATTTTTAAACAAAGCAGGTAACTCAAACTTGGATGGTACTCTTGAATAAAAAGCATAAAGTCCAAAAGAACTCACGGAGGCGTGGAAGCTGATTACTTCAGACTTCCTTGTTATGGGTGATATGAGAGCTGCTAAATGTGAATGAATCATTATAAAGCAGCACTGCTAAAGCAGCAGTTATTTAAGAAGCTAAAGCCTTTAGCAAAGGAGACTATTGTAACACCTATTGCTTTAGGGGGTTGTGATGGAGGAAAGAAATAGACAAGATTTTGGATTGAAAACCATAAATTGTCCTGTTCCCTAATAAAGGGACTAAAATAAGGTCATATTTGGATTTCTGACATTGGTTGGTGGTATTATTTGGCATTCAGCTGTCCTCACTCCTCAGGTAAATAGACAGGTTATACTAGGGAAGGAGAAGAGTGTCCTACCCCTCTTTGATCAGTCTGCTGAGAAAGCCAACAAGACTTCCAGTTATGGTGGTGGATTTTGTGTGTGTGAAATATAAACTCCTTGGTAGGTACATTCTTCTCTCTCCCAAGATTTTTCATAAAGGTGCACAGAGAGAAGAAAGAGAACATTTCTATTTCTGGTCCTTGTTTTTCCCATGTGGAATGTGTTTGGAGAATTGTTTACCTGGGGTAAGTGCTTGGTTGGATTCTGGTGAGGATTGTTTGAGATAATGGCCAGTCCAACCCACCTGTGTCTAAACTGTTGAGAGAGGGTCACAAGTTGGGAGTGAGATATGGCAGTTAGAAAAAGTAATTATGTAATTTTAGTATCTCCTTTAAATAGTATATTAATATATTACAGTACAGTTATAATAAAAAAATCATTCAGCCTTCTGAACTGGAGTCAGACACATCATTTCTTCCCACCAAGCTCACCTGCATTTACAATAAACTCCTATTTATTTTCCATAAAGTGGTAAGTCACCAGATGGTAGAGGATTTTATCCATGCTGTTCTAGCTGGATTTGTACCAGTAAATTGGAGGTGAAAGGTACCATATGCTACTGTTAATCCCCAATGTATTCATTATTCCTAAAATAATTTTCAACACCTTTTAGCGCTGACAACTCTCTTTTATTAACATCCATCCTTATTTATGTGGGTAATGTTCAGATGAGGTGTAACTTGGATTACAGGGGGTTTTATGTGAGTGCTCCTGAGATTCAGTGCCAGCTAGGAAGTCAGTTGTCCTCAGACAGTGATTTGGTGGCTTATGTGAAATGAGTTTTTCATATCATTGCAGCCTCCAGTGGATATGGACTGTCACCAGCAGCCTCAGCAGAGAGACAAACTGCAGAGAAGTGTGATAACTTGGGAAGTGAAACGTGTTCGGGTGGATAATAGCTAATTATTACTACCAAAAAGTGTTTTACTGTGAGCAATGGTGCTTCTGTCACTGCTGGCAAGGACCTGCTGGACAGGGATGAGATTGTTCCGAGGTCCTGGCAGCAGAGCTCATTGAAGGTACAGTCAAAGATGGGACCTTGGGGACTGTGGGAGGAGGTGGCAGCTTTGGAGGGAGGTGTAAAGCACAGGATTAGTGTTGGAGGAGTTTACCTAGATCAGAATTTTCCAGGACTGGGTCATGATCAATTCTGGGACAACACTTAGGGGTTTGTTCAGTGGCTGGATGCTCTTCAGCCTGGTAAGTGTCCAGGGTGATGGACACTCACTTAAAGCCAACTTTCTGCAGAAGCACCCTGACTACAACACGGTGCCTCTAGAAACACTTTGTGGCACATTTTTCAGTAATGTGTCAATATCTGAGTGAACAGGTTGCTTTTTAAAAGTCATAGGCATAAGATTTCCAGCATGATTTAAAGAAATCATTTCAAAGCAAGGAAAATGTCAAACCTCATGCTGACAGTGGGAATAGGACTGCATTTATTCAGTCTTCCTTTAAGAAGCAAAGGCTGTACCAGCACTTGATGTCTTCTGCAGAGGAGTCAGTCACAAAACCACTTTCCATAATAAGCTATTAGGTGAATGTCAGACCCTGAAACCAGAGGACACTTTTGTCTTTGTGGTTCTGTCTGTTCAGGAGACACTGGAAAATGTGTTTGGCAGCTGATACAAGACAGTTCTTGAACAGGTGCTGAGCAGTGAAGCTGCAGAACCTCTGCTCTACTCCTCATGCACATCCCTCACTAATATTTCAGAAGTAAAGTTTTCCATGTAACCTCCAAGGATAGATGCATACAGCCAGCTTAATCCTTCCTTCCTGCTTATCTGTGGCTGCAGAGGCCCCGACTGGGCAAAATGCTCAGAGTTCTGCCCTACCCTTGGCAAAGCAACATTAAGGATAATTACATAATTACACTGTGGATTGATGTCTTGAGGTCTAAAAATGAGGCCTTGAGAGATCAGCCTGGGCTGCTTGAGACCCTCTGTTAAAGGGGCAGCTGGGAGCATCCTGAGGGACCTCATTTTCTTCTCTGTTTCCAGCCTGGAGGGGAGCCACAGATGCTGATGGACCTGTCAGCATTTAGTAACCAGTACCTGCTTTGTCCCGTGCTCTGAAATTAAGCCAAGTTATTCAAACCTGCACTTTTTACTTCTATCAAGTGAAAAGGCACATGCTAACTGATAATAGACTGATAGATTTGTACACAGAGCTGGTTGGGTGGTGGTTGGCTTTTTTTGCTGTTGTTGTTTGTTTTGTTAGGATATTTAGAGTTCTTTTTCTTTGCCTTGGATTGGGAAAGTATCAAAGAAAGTCAATCATTCATTAAGTTCTTGGCTTTTTAAATAGGGATGAAACATCTTCAGAAAAGTTTAACTGAAAGCAAAGCACCCAGGTATGTGCTTTCCAGCAGGAATTTTCTGTCTATAACCTTGCAAGTGTTAATGAACTATATTCAGCACTTTCGTTAGCAAAGGAGTTTAACAGCTTAGCCAACTCTGTTAAAACAAAACAATTTTCTGATCCTACACACAAATAAATGCTCATGGCTAAGACACCTTCTCTGTGTCAAACCCATAGCCTCTACATGAATGTTATAGGAAAAAATATTTTGGAAATAATTTTTTATTGTAGTGAAAACATACCATCATGTTCATATGTATACACACACACACAAAGAGAACATCTCTGTATATTCCCTGGAGCACCTCCCACTCAGCCTGTGCACAGCAGAACACCTTGGGAAGCTGTGTGATCCTGCTGCCCCCAGCAGCAGCACCAGCTCGCCCAGGGCTGTGCCCACCTGAGCCCAGCAGTTCTCTGCTCTGCCCCAGGTTTTGGGGTGGCTCAGCTGCTGCTGCGGGGCCACGAGGGGTGGCTGTGCCCCCCAGGCTCTGCAGCAGCTGCTCTGAGAGCCGTGGGCCAGCCAGGAGAGCACAAACATCTCAGAACATCTGCTCGCATGCTCAGCAGCACCACAGGGCTTCCTGCTGTCTGGCATTATTTGGCTTCCAGTGGTTTAGATGAGCATTGCTTTGACAGACCTGTGGCTCTGATTCCCATCCCCTGCCACTCAAGGCAAGAAGGTTCTACACGAGTGATCCAGTGAGGTTCTGCAGGATGTAGAAAAATTGCATGGAAATATTCTGTTGTTTAGCTAAGCTGTCTAAAGACAATCCAGAAATTCTCACTCTCACTTAACTCTAGAGAGTATCGGGTGGCTGTTGGCACATGTGGGCCGAGAACTACAGATGTAGCAGAAATAAATCACTTGGCCTTTCTTGCTAGCTCAAGCTACTGTGATGGTAACTGATGCCCTAACCCTGCCAGCTGTGTTAGTGGCTTCAACAAGAGACCTCGGGTGACTAACAGAGCCCCAACACACGTAGTCAGAACTCTCCTCATAACTTGAAGATAAAATTCCATTTCTTTACTTGGAAGTCCCCCTCTCAATTGAGCTATTTCAAAATGCTTCTTCTGTTTAAGGAATTCTGTGCTGATTTCCAGTAAACTAAGAATAATTTCAGTGTTTCCCTTCCCTACAGGAAAGTGCTGACCTCTACCAAATGTGCATGGACTTAAGTACCCAATTTTGAAAGGGAGCTCGTGGCAGGCTATTGCCCAGTTCAGTAATTTCAAATATTAGTTGGCTGAACTCAACCCTCAGTAAACACTAAATATAATACAGATATAAAACATGGGCACAAATGCCAGCATAGTATTGCATTATTAAAACTAGTCATCCTTCCATTTCAACAACTAAATCCACTATGAAAACAAGCTGGGAAGGAAACACACAACAAATAAATAATGCAATTAGCTTACAAAATATGAAATAAAATGTCTACATACAAAAAAAAAAAAGTAAAAATCAACGTTAGTCACTTAAGCTTCACAGAACATTTGCACGATGGAAGCCCTTCTGTGGCCCAGCTTGTGTGTGTGCCAGCAGGAGCTGCAGAACCACCCACGCTGGCTTCAGAGATGCTGCAGGCTGGGGCAGAGCCCTGCCCTGCCCGGGCTCCCTGTGGGGCACTGATGGGCAGTGGTGATGCTGATTTCCTCAGGGGCTCAGGCTCGGTGCTGTCCTCTGCTTTGCTAATGCCAAATGCACAGAAGAATAGCTTTTCCCCTGAGGCTTTGTTTGTGTCTGCTTTAAAATCTTGCAAATGCTTTAAAATAATGCTAATACAACTCTAGCACAATGGTTCTCCCCTACAACTCATTCCTTTGCAAATCAAATATTTCCTTCTGCTAGTGTTTTATACCCATAAAATTGCCACTGGAACCTCCAGTGAGGGGATAAAATGCCAGGCAGGGATTTTCAATGTGCATTTTATTTTGGTTGTCCATGTATCTTGTCTTTTTTTTTTGTCTTTTGCATACAAAATCTTTCTATGTCCATTTTGAAGTTAAAGAAAATTGAACTTTCATAACCTCTGCCACTTCTGGTTGTCTCTTAAAGGTGTCAGTTTACATGGAAAAGCCAGAAGAAATTGAGATAATCAGACATCTGTACATTTTAGCCTTTCATTTAGAAAACATCTGTATCCATCCATGCAATGTTAAGACTATAAGTAACTTTGCAGTTACATCTGAGCCCGTTGCTGGGGCAGCAAGGTAGCATTTATCTCCCACATGTATTCTATCAATTTCTTTTTTTTCTTAAAGCAGCTTCCTAAAATGAAAAACAGAAAATCAGTGGTTAAGTTCATCTCTTCCAAACATTGGATTCAAGGCTTATACAAGGCAGCCCTTACTGTTTTCCAGCTGTGGAAAATCTAGATGCTGATCCTTTTCAAGATGAAAAAATGAACGACTGACATGGAAAAATGGGAACTGCTGTTCCTTTCAATTAAAAAAAAAATGTTGCTGACAATCTGGGAACACGAGCTTTTGCTGCTGTATACATTTTTAATAGTATGCCAAGGAACTGTACTACAGTATGGTTCAAAGTGTGGTTTGCTGCTTCCTACAGCAGGAATACAGCTCATGCAAGTGTGCATGCTAAAATTCAGTCTTGGAGGACCTTCCTTGTGCTCAGCTTCCAGCAAAGCACCCAGCTCAGACTGATTAATTTTGGAATTGTAAAGTTCTGTCCCAGCTGGTGCCCACCACAGCAGGCAGGACTGCACCAATGATCTGTCCCATGCTGGTCAATGCCAAGTCCTGAGGACTCCAGACAAACTAGCATTTTTGTTTGGGCTTTTTAAAATTTCTGGTTTTAAACAAAGCACTGGGCAATGGGAATTACACCAGAAGATTCAACAAGATTCTATCGGTGCTTTTAAGGACCTAAATTGATGTCAGAGCTCTGACACCCATTAACTCTGGAAATCCCCTTCACTGCCCTTTTTTTTTTTATTCTTGGATTATTAAATCTGTAAAAGGGTTGAACCTCCTTAAAAATAATGATGAAATCTTAGCCTCTAGTGTCCCAGCACTTCTAGAATCTTAAAAAATACTACAGTAATGTAAAGGCCAGAGGAAAAAATACCAAAGGAGTTATTTAGCCAGACAAGACATTTCACTCACATTTGATGCTGCCTAACAAATTCTGCAAACTGGCGGTCCTTAGCGTAGAGCTCTATAATTCGAATTCTGTCCTGAATTTCCTAGAATACAACAAACAGAATTATAAGCACATAATAGAAATCAGCATGCTACTGAAATAACTGATTTCTGGGTTTTGGGAAATAAAACTCCTGTGTGTTGCTATTTCAAAGAGTGGAGCTTGAAAATTGGGCACTCCAATGCTAAAATTCTTCTTTATTTTATTATAATTTTTCTAATTGAAAATAAAAAATAAGTGAAGCACTTCATTTGAATTCATAATACTTTTCTAAATCAAAACCAGGGTTTGGACAGAGTGTAGTATTTCAACAGGCTTTAACAAAACCATTTATCTCTGAGAGATACTTTGCCTACCAGTCAGCCTACCAGCTATGTACTGGATTTGCCTCTCCCAGTGGCTCAAGTTTCTGTGGTTAGTTCTGGGATGTAAATCCCTTCTCTTTTCTCTAGAGTAAACTTTGGATACTGTGTATACAGGAAGAAATAAGATGTGATCTAACTTGCAGCTTATGGAAAGAATTACACTTTAAAAACTATCAGAAAAAACCCAAAACAAAAGCACCCTGTGAAATAGGCCTGGATGTACCAATTTTTCAGTGTGCAACCACTCTTACACAAGAGAGTTGGCTTTAAAAGATGCCTCAAGTAATACATCAAACCTCCCCAACTCCCATGAAGTGACCTAAGGGGTCGGCTCCTTTATTATGTGAAATTCATTACAGGTCAGAAAAACCCCATAACCTTCTCTAAAAGCAAGCAGGGAAAGCAAACCTTTCTGTCATCTATGAAACAGCTGCAGCAGCTGCAACCTGTTTACCTGGAGCACAGACCCTGGGGAAAGGCCGGGCACACCTCTGAGGGTGGAGGTGTGGAGTGAGCTTACTGCCCCTGCCAGCTTTCCCATGCCACTGTGAAAGCAAGGTCATTTACCTCCTTAGTGAGCTCACTGTTCTCATAAATGTGCCTGATCTCTTCACTGCTGTGGTCTGTGGATGTCTCTGCACTGGTGGAGCTGTAGGACGTGAGCTGCGGGTACCTCCGGTAATAGTGGCTGTAGCCAGTCGTGTCACTCTCGTACATGGGGTTGTACTTAACTGCATTCTCAATGGACGAGAGGCTGTCACCCTGCCTGGGGAGCAACAAACACAGTCAGCTCTCTGCAGCCTGGAAGGGCAGCAGAGACACTAAGGAAGCCTGGCATTGGAGGTGCCTGCGCGTGCTGCTGCTTGCAAACTGTGTGCTATAAGACTTAGGACAGAATTATCCTTACTGCAGCCGACGTGTTTTACAATAGCAGATGGTGTCACCTACCCCTGGGAGTCCCCAGTATCGCTCTTTGTGTACTGGTCTCGAAGGGTCCTGGCCAAGAAGAAGATGACAGCAGATGCCACGAGAAGGAATCCTGCCACAGAAGCAATTGCAATACCCACAACCAGCGGCTCGGACACGTATTCCTCACAGTGCTCCCCTCTGTACCACCAGTTCTCTCCCACACGGCACCTGCCACGAAGAAACAGGGGAAATTACACACCAGCAAAAGCTTTGGTTAATGTATCTAGGTTCCTGTTATGATGTGGCCTCAGTTAAGTCACCCCAATAAATATCTTTGCATCGTCCAATCACTAATTTTCTTTATTGTTGTTATTATTATGTACATACTTTTCGGTAGATAATCATATAACAGTTTGAGTTGAAAGAGACGTTTGATGGTCATCTAGTCCCCTGCAATGAGCAGGGACATCTTCAACTAGATCAGGTTGCTCAGAGCCCCATCCAGTCCAGGGGCATCTACCATCTCTCTGGATAACTGGTTCCAGTTTTCACAACCTCCACTGTAAAATATTTCTTCCTTATATCTAGTCTGAATGTACCTTCTTTTGGTTTAAAACCATTACATCTTGTCCTGTCGCAGCAGGCCCTGACAAAGTTTGTCCTCACCTTTCTTTCAAGCCCCCTTTAAGTATTGTAAGGCCACAGAAAGGTCTCCCAGAGCCTCCTCTTCCCCAGGATGAACACCCCAGTCATGGAATTGAATGCAGGCAGGTAAAATAGCAAAAGGCTCATGTATTTGTGGTGCAAAACACCTGTGCTTTATGAAATGTGAGGTGTTTAAAGTGGGAGGTGTTTAGACTGAGGAAAAACTCCTGCCCTGATTGAGCCCTGCACGTGACATATCAACACTACAAAGATAAAACTGGAACAGGCTTGGTTTCAGACACTTACCTGCTTCTGATTAACACTATCGCACAAATGTTTAAATGTATAATGCATCTGTGTTAATGTCCAATTTTAAAGTTTAAAAACCACTTTTATTTCTTCTTTTAACTGTTAGCAGTCTAAGATTGAATTTAGAGAAGTTCTAGGTGAACTTTAAAAACAAAATCACATGAAGTAACATAAATAACTACTAGTAGTAATACTATTGTTTGTGGTCACTTTCTTAATTTTTATTGATAAACATATTTTATTTTTAAAAATAGACTTTTACAGTGTTTGAAAAGTAAAAAGTAAAGTGCCGTGTCAGGGGCATCACCAACTTGTCTGCATTTTGCACAGTCTTTTTGATTACCTGCAAAATACAGCAATATTATTCAGATGCATCTGTATATTTTTTTTAAGCAAATATCTGGGGCCTATTCCTTCATCCTTTTATGAACCTACATTATTTTTTTTTCCAAATTTACAATTATTTACTTTTATCCTTTTCCAGACCAAAAGCAGTATATTTAATGTATTTATGCAGCATCAATGTGATGTTCAGATACAAATTTCTGTTATGGAATTAACTCTCACAGGTGACATGACACTATCACTTTGCCACTTGAGAAAACCTCTGGAGGTAAATTCTGTCCCCAAAGGCCAATAAATTCTGTCCCCAAAGGCATCTGTATCTTTTTTTTAAGCAAATATCTGGGGCCTATTCCTTCATCCTTTTATGAACCTACATGATTTTTCCCAAATTTACAATTATTTACTTTTATCTTTTTTCCAGACCAAAAAAATAATGTATTTATGTACTATCAATGTGATGTTCAGATACAAATTTCTGTTATGGAATTAACTCTCACAGGTAACATGACACTATCGCTTTGCCACTTGAGAAAACCTCTGGAGATGAATTCTGTCCCCAAAGGCCAATACAAGTGATTTGAACAACTGAGTGCATTCCATTACAACCTCTATTCCTTGTTAGTTTTTTTTTCCTGATGTTTCAGCTCTATTAATTTGTTACTATCTCATTTATGATACACACATAGGAAAAGCAATGCTAACACTGCGACTCGCACTGAGCAGCACAACAGGAATGACAATCGCAATCTGCTCGCTTGCTGCACGACACTGCACGGAATTTTGGACGGATCTCTAGAACGCTACAGCGGAGGAGGCAATAGGAGGAAGCAGAGCTGTCAGCAGCAGGGTGACCCACCTGCAGATGGCCCCTTGCCCGGGGCTGATGTCACACTTGCCGTCGTTCAGGCAGAAGTTGGGCTGCAGGTCGCAGATGCTGCTGCAGGGCAGCCCGTCCACGCTGAGGTAGCCAGGGTTGCAGACACACTCTGCTTCCCCGCTCCAGCGGTTCACCAAGCACTCCGAGAACTCGTTGCAGGCCTGGAACTTGCAGGGATCCGCTTGCTCACCTGACAATACACAGAGCACAACTATTCATGAAAGGGGAGAGCCTTAACTGAGACAAGGTGTTGGCTGCCATCTCCAATGGCTCCCTGATAACCCACCAAAACCCAGTGTGCATCTTCCCCGAGTAACAAAAGGTGAATCAACACTAGCAAATATTGCCCTGTCTGCACATGCCAGTGGCATGGCTAAGACCACACAAAAAAAGAGTCAAAAAAGCATTTATTAAGTGAGTTTTTCATGAGGCAGCACCTCATATTTTCTCTGTCTGCTGGAACTTTCTTTTACAAATGAATAAACCACTTGTGGTCTCCAGTATTTCTTGCTATGGAAAATCTTGGCAGCATATGGGGAAGGGCAGTGGGATGTCAGGCACTCACCATCTGCTGTAAGGGGATTTGCCTTTTTGTCTACAAGGAGTACAAGCTTGAAGCATTCAAAATATCTCATATCAGGCTTAAGAGGCTGGCATACAGCTAAACAATCACTAGCAGAACATTTGCCATGCTAATTAGACCATTGTTATAAGAGACCTATCTGGGAAGAACAGCCACCATATGCCAACAGGTCAGGACTCTTATTTTTATCTAACCTTAAACGAGGAGAGATTTCTGGGTCGCTTATATGGTAAACTACTGTCTAACTTGGACAGGGGAAAAAACCAGAACAACAAACCAGAACAACCTTCTCCCTGTATCAGAGAAGTGAAGCAAGAGGGCTTGTCACGTTACCAGAGCAGATGCCCACCTGGCAGGTAAACTGGCTACTACCTGTGGGAATAACCATGTGGAGTAAGTTCAAACCACACATGAAAGTAAGCACAAGAGAGATGGGCACCACTGTTCTCCCTGAGCTGTCTGCTCCTCCACTCCCCAGGTCAAATACAGCGGCATTATACATTAATTTTTCTCCATAAATTTATATGGATCCCATACAGCTTTCTCTGTCTGGGTCCCACTTTGACATTCATTTCTTTAGTCCCAGAGCAGATTTTCATTTGTTTGTTTTTACCCTATGAAAAACTGTCTTTCTAAAGCCCAGCCTGTGAAAAGCAGTGGGCAGCCTCTGAGCTGTGGGATCCTAAGCACTTAAACCAGAAATTTTTCTTTATCTCCTGCTTTAAGCTGCATTTCCTTGCTGCCTTACCCGATTCCACATCCAGGGAGTATTTGTCGATGGCCAGGTTCATGGTGTGATATGCAGTGTTGCAGAAATCTTCCAGGATCATGTACACAGCGTTGGTGACATTCCGAGGCACAGGTTTGGCAAATTTCATTCGACTGTTCACCACAATGCTGCCATTTCTGAAGTTCAGGATTTCCAGATTCTGGAATCCCGTCAGATTTGACTGAAGGTACGGCACCAGCTGCAGCACAGGGGATATGTCAGAAAAGCTGAATCTGTGAGTCTCTCTCTGCTCAAGCCAGTTGCACTCTTACTGCAGCAGACAGTGTCTGAATGATTTTATCCAAATCCTACATCAAGGTCATTAATCTTTACCCAGCTGAGGGCTGTGCTGGCAGCCTGCCAGGAACCTGGGTACTTCAGGTAGTTCTTAAGAGTATAGCAATTTGCAAGGAGTTTCTAAAAAATCTACAATTCAGAAACGCAGTTCTCAGGACACACATTGTGTTCTCCCTTGATCTATGGAATACTTGCCATTTCACTGGGTTTTTCCTTCAAGCATGTCCCCCTTCCCTCTCTCTTCCTTCATCTCTCACAAGAGAATGCTTGTTTCACTCAGAAGAGGGGAATTTCCCAGTTAAAATTTGGCAGTTGTTGCTGTGTAACTCCTGTGAGGCTTTCCAAGTTCCCTCAGCTACCTCTTACTAGGACAGGCTGAATGTGTTGCAGAAAGGTTACCTGCTCACAGCCCTGGGTTTCCTTGCATCTTCCTCCCTATACACTAACTACAGAGCACTCTGGAAGCACGCAGGGGGAGTGTAGCAGTGACTTCAGCTGCACTGCTGTATTTACTGACACCTGCAGAGCAGCTGCTCCATGATGCTAAGCAGCTCTCCTTTAGAGAGACTATTATCTGAATAAAAGATGGACAGCATCCCACCACCCATTTCCAGACAGAACTTCCCCCACAGAGGGACACAAGTCTTATATGTGAACCCCAGTTTTGAGTTGCTTTCTGCAAAAGAGAGATGACTAAACATAATTTACCAATGTTTTTTGTCTATCTGGTAGTGGAAATTTAGCATAGAAGTGACTCTTACCAGTTCCAAGAATCGCTGCTCCAAGGCTTTGTATTCAGGGGAGTTCTTATTAAACAGGTCCTCTGAAAACATCATGTTGGTGACCCGAAGGCTGAAGAACACAACTAGGGCTCGGGACGGGACGGTGCTGCTGTAGTGAGTTTCATGGGTGGCCCAAGCCACGCTGGCCATCTCTGTGGACTGGACACGAGTTGTTAGCTCCACGTGACTTTCAGTCATTCTCCTTCCCTCCTCAGCCTGCTCAGGAGAAAACTGGACAGTGCTAACACGACCCAGGCCTACTGAAACATCCAGGACTCTCGTTGTTCCATCTCCCAGCTTTGTTGGGGTAGCTAGAGACGATGACAGCGTGGATCCCACAGGAGGAGGATGGGACTGAAGCTCAGTGGTGCTGGTTGTTACACTCGCTGTTTGGTAATCCCCAGCAGTGCTGAAGCTCATGGGAATATGTGTGCCATGGTCTGTTCCATCCTGTCCAGCAAAGCCCTCTAGGACGGCGGTGTGATCAGTTACAGAAGGAGCTGGACCTTGAGTAGCCACTGGCATTGCTGGTTGCACTGTCTGAGCTAAGGAGGTTTCCAGTGCCCTGTCAGTCGGCCAAACTCCAGCTGGCTCCCCCACTGCTGATCCACGAGTGTTTTGGTCTGCTAGTGATGAATCCAGGGCTTGCTGCTCTTCTGTAGAGGCATCAGGCTTTACCACAGCAGGGTCTGCAGTCAGAATAGTTTCCAAAGAGATTGTGTCCAAGTGTTCTATTGTAGCAGCTTCCATTACGTCTGGCTGCTTCGCTGTGAATAGCTCTTCTACCACTGGCCTGTCTTCAGGGATTATGTTCTGGCTTACACTGGACTCCTCAGCTTGCTCCATGCTGACAGTCCCTGTGGATGCATGGAGACTATCTTCCACAGACAGATCTGTTTGTGGTGGTGAGACAGGGGCCTCTCCAGCTGGCATGACAAAAGAGGAATCGTACATGCCCAGTGTTTCTGTCTGTGTAGATGGCTCCACAGACGATGGCTCTTCTGTCTGTAACAGAGGTACTTGCAGAGTTGTGGTTTCTGGAAAGACAAATATTTCAGACTCATCAAGGAAACCTTTTATATCGACTATCCCTTCATTCTCATCTTTGGAAAGATCATAATCTAATTTATTCCCAGAGTTAAGAATATAGTCTAAAATCATGCCTTCAGGAATATCCTCAGTTTTGGTTAATAAAGACTCATTGTCATCTTCAAGCCAGCTATCAGGACCAGGGTAGAAAACTGGTTCCAGGGTTGCTTCTTCCCAAGGCCAGATACTTGAATCCATTTCTTTTCCTGAACCATCAAAAGCTGAACCAGACCCATCATCATATATAACTCTATCTCCAAGAAATATATCAGTTTCGTCTTCCATAGGGGGCACTTCTAAGGGAAAAGGCATTTCTTCCACAGAGTCTGCACTGTCACTGCCCTTAGGACTACCTTGGATTACTTCTTCCTTCTCTTTAGAATCAGTCTGTATGACTGACGAAGAGGCCACTGTTGGTGCAGGGAGCAGAGGAACTGCAGAGTCCTCGGTAGATGGAGATTCTTCAGGCACAAGGTGAGAAGGACTTAAAGGCAAAAGTTCTTCAGATAGTCCAGTATCTTCAAACATTAAAAACAAAAACAAATTGACAATTAGATGTTGTTTATGATAAAAAGTGTCAAATTTCATTCATTTTATTATCTGTAGATATGTATTCCACATTTTCCATAATATATCCGGGCCTATGTATACCAAAGTCATAAGGACCTCTCTCCCACTTTCCATTCAGAAATTCTACAAGCCCAGTAAAGATATACTAAATTATTTCTATGCTATTTAACAAGTATGTATCATTTCCAGAAGAGAGAAGCAGGTATTATTAGCTATTACAAGCATTTTACTTTGGTAAATAGCTCTTGGATACATGAACACACAAAAGGTAAAAGCTGAGAAAGAGACTCAATTTTCAGACCTTTCTGAAGACTCATTTCAGTGAACTATGATCTGGTGAGTATCAGGAAATACTTGTATCCAAATTTAAGCTTCAGTCAATGGCATTAGCTTACCATCTAAAGAACTGGGGGCTGAAAGCCATTCCAGAGAGTCCACAGAATCATGCTCTGACAGCGGTACCGTGACTAAATGAGTAGTCTCTAAATCCTGCCCGTCAGGCAAAGAAGTGACATCAGCTTCTGAGGAAAGTGGAGCTTCAGGTGCCCAGCCAGCCCCATAGTCAGCGTTCTGTGGCCTTGGCTGGATTTCATTGCCAGCAGCCGAGCTGGAGTCTGCTCCAGCATAGTCCAAGGGCAAGGCATTGCTGACGGTCGACTCATCTGCAGAAGGGCGCTCAGCTGAAAAGGTGCTGTCCTGGAACACAGAGCCTCTGTCAGCATTTCCATGCTGCAGGGGAAGCAGGTTGCCTGCACTGGGCTGAGCACACTGAAGGGGTTAACAGCAGGAGCCCTGCCTCCGAGGGAGCAATGCTCAGGATGGTGGCAGGTACAGACCTGGCCCTGTGACATGCACATCCTCCCCACAGATGACATGTCCATGGAAAAGGGAAAGGAGCACTCCGATTGTCTGGAGAACCCCTTGGGCTATTAAGAGATTTACCATCTATATCCAACCCCACCTCCTTTCCTATGCTGAAAAAATGAATCTGTCCATCTCCAACTAAATCAAAAATAACATTTTTCTGCCTTCCTAAAGCATGATGAATTCTAACAGCTATTATTCATCAGCCACGCAACTAATACATTAATTCCAATATTTAAGCTACTATGATACGTGAAACGGTGAACTTCAATGGATGTATGTCCAATTATAATTTATTGATATCTTTTAGCATATCTTTAGTACCCAAGAGAATAACAAAGACCAGAACCTAATGAAGAGCATTTGGAACCTGCAATAATTTAGTCTCAAGCCAAGATACCTGTGCAGGAAAAAAAAAAAAATCTATCAGCAATAATGATGAACAACAAAGTGCATGCAGAATGAATTTGTGAATTATCTGAAATGAGAAAAAATAATTTGTTGTTACATCTCCAATTTCCACACTGTTTACTTGCTATTCCACGGCCCAATCATTAGCTGGTTTACAGTTAAAGTAGTTAGCATATTTAATCTTTGTATATTAATCTCCTACTTGGTGTCTTATGAAATAATGATATTAGAAAAAGGCAATAAAGACATTGAGTTATTTGGTCAAGGCTCTGAAAGGAAGCTGATAGCCTAAAACTCAGGAATTAGTGTTTTACATGGATACCTGCCCACATATAAATGGGTGGGATATGGACCAAAACCCCTGTAGGGTATGAAAATCTGCCAAGCAGTTTCAAGAAGCAGCAATTTGCTAAGGCTAAAAAACTGCCAACAGTAACAAGTAAAGTTACAGTGGACACAGGTTTCTGTAATACATATTACAGTTCAAAACCACTGTAATCATTTCTGTAGCTCACCATTCCTGTCAAATCTCTTTCTATTGCTTGACCAGCAGGAATAACAGGAAGAATCCAAATACTCTTCAATTTGAAATTTTTCTCCAGCTTGAGACATGGGTGAATTGAATTTTCAGCTTAATTCAAACTGCATATGAATGCTTTGTAAACAGGCCAGTTAAGGGTTGTTTTTTTTTTTTAAATTACTTGTTTGCATGTATTATCATATTCAAAAATGCCAATATTTATGCCAGCACAGTCTCATCAATTTTTTAAATTTATATAGTAAGAATCAGTTGAAAAGTATATATACCATGCAGACATGCTCCAGCAATTTTATTTTTGGCAAGAACTAGCCACTATAAATAAAGCTGTAAAAAGAGTTGCTGTACAAAATTAGAAATAAATTACACACATAAATTGAATAAAGAATGAATTAAGACTACCAGCAATTTTTCCTCAATACATTAATTTAATGTAAGCATTTAGTTGCCAGGGATTGCACCTCATATTCTTTTATTTGAATATGGATAAATGGTCCTATGGCAACTAACATTATTCAAAGATCCTTGTTACAGGGCAATATATTATACTAACAAGTTTAATATCATATTGGCTAGTTCTGGTTTTCACCAATGTAAAAGGCTCACCAATATGATAGATGGCTGTAAACACAGAAGGCTTCTCCCTGGTTTTTCATTTTCTGCTCCCAGAAAGGCATTGTTTTCCTTAAGCCAGAGCATTCTACCTCTTACAACTCAACAAAAACAACAAGAAATTGTGGATTTCAGAAACTAGACCTGATTTTTGTTTTACTTTTAAAGAGAACTGCAAAACTCAAAAGAATTATTTGTACCATCTAGAAGCAATTGGATGATGAAATGATGATAGTCTCATGTTATGTCATTATACTGGTGTGCTAATGCAAATCCAGTTTATTCTCAAATCACCCAGGGAAAACTACAGCAAAATTCTCTTCCACAGGTAGCACTTCTACTTGAAAGCATCTACTTGAACGATACAGGTTTGACATCTGTGGAAATAATTGATCAATTGCATATTGTCTAATCATGTTTAGCATTTTCTTATATTTGTCTGAAGTTATTTTGCAAATTACCTGTGTATTGCAGATTGTACACAGCCAGTTTGGGGATACACTTGATACCTTTTACATAATCAGAGTTTTTAACTGAAGGCATAGAAGTCTTTTTCCATAGTCATGATTAGAAAAATATAGTAACTTCCACAATTTTTTGTCATAATATTCCCAAAAACTGGTTTAAAATTTATTATTGCAAAATAATATCTTCCTGCCTGCACATCTGTCAGGATACAGAATGGCAGATTCTTTGTCTCACTAAAATGAACACCTACAACATTTTAGACTAGTTCAATATCTCTAGTAAGATGTCTTCAGTAAAGATAAATCCCTTTTCTGAAAGCTAACTTAAATTCATGTTTATCTACACCATGTTTAATTCATTATGGCAAATCCACGTGAATTTTTATTTTAGACATCAATAAGTAGGTTTTAAGACTCAACAAAAACTGTCATGAAATTAAGGACATTATACCTACATCCATTCTAAGAATATCTGCATTCTGTGAAAACAAATTTTGCTCAAATAAAATTTTCAGAGGTTGGCTAAAATTAAAAGTATCTGTGTTCTCAACATTATCTCATGATGGACTGAGAACCTATCAGCCAGCACAAGTGGATCTGGATTTTAAGGCATTTTCTGAATTCATTTCTTGTTGAAAGCACATCTGTGTTACAGAACAGAGTGGAGAGCAGAAACCAACAGCCCAGACAATGATTCAGCACTCAGAAGATCTCTGTGTTGGCAGAACTGCCTGACTTGATCTCAGCATTGCTGGCACCCACCTCAGCATCTTTGCTAAAATCACTTTGTACAGACATGGTGAGGGACATCAAGTCTCTTATCCAATACACAACTCTAGTCTGTGTCTTGGATTATTCCAGAAGGAGTCAGAAAAAACAATTACAATTTCAAGAGACAAAAAAAAGAACCAGTGCCAGTAATTTTCCTCTGCTGCTATTAAGAGAATGGCATCATTTTAAAACCAAATTAAGAACTTTCTTTGAAATAAATAGAGTAACAAAAGGAGATTATGAAACTTAGTGTTTTATCCCTTCTAGCAGCCGGCTGTAGGATTTACATCTATTTCTTCTTTCCAAAGAAAAGTAATATCATGGAAGGAAGGATCACCTCTTTAGAGATGTTTACAATCAAAAGAAGATGATCACAGAAAACTGCAGGGCGGCAAGCACTACAATTGTCACACGAGAGATTTCACCAGTTCTGACTCCAATATAAGTGTGCTTTCATTAGTACTGCATGAACAAAAGGACAGGGGAGCTCTGAGTGTTGGCTGCAGTTCTGCCTTGCTGGACTAAGCTGTTCACACTGCTCAGAGCCATACTCACATCCAGCTCGGGGCGCTCCAGCACGATGGGATGCTCAGGAGCCCAGGACGGGTCCTCTGACGTGGGGTGCAGTATTTCCTTCACTGTGGAAACAGAAACACTTGGATCCAAAGGCTGCAGCCACACTGTCAGGAAGCTGTGTTGGGAGACCGACTGAAAAACCCTCTCTGATTTCAGATTTGTAAGTCAAATCTTCTCAAAAAGTTTGCCAGAGAGATTTTGTTTCTGGAAATGCATCCAAATCACTGACAGGAAGTGAAGGGAGAAATAACAATAAAGGGGTGACAGCACTCTTTGATCACCTCTAGCAGGATCACTGAATATTCAGCAATTATCTGGGTATTCCCTTTGTGCTGTATGAGGCCAGCACAGAGCTACTAAGCTGAAGGTCACCCTGATTCACATGATGCACCATGTGAACCACGTTTCCCCTTTTTATTCCTCTTAATTTTTGAAAATATTACTGAAACTGCACACTAAAAGCTTCCGTTTCAAAATAAAAAGATAAAATGGGGGGCTAGGCTAATGGTTCAGGAATAGGATGCTGCTGCTCATGACTTGGCCTGGTTAAGATCAGAGCAAAACAGGCTATATGATACTTGATTTTGTTCTGTTTAGTTTTTCAGAGGACAGCTGAATAATTCACCCGTCTGAGCTTTATTTTATAAGAGGTCAGATGTGTGGCACACTGACTCGTGATAATCAATACCCACCATTAGTAAGCTGAAGAGAGTTTGGGTCTAAGGAGATGGAAGCATTTTCAAGCAGAGCACTCTTCTGGAGGATCTCAGCAATATAATCTCGGAAGTCACTGATGGTGTATACAGCTGTTGGATTATCCTCTATGCCCATGAAGGAGTTGTCCTCCACCTTGTTTGAATGAAGGTTGATCAGGTCCCAGGTGGCATTGCTGATGGCTTTTCCATCAAATGTGACAGCATAGTGAACTTCCACCCCACTTCAGTTGTACACAGAGAAAGAATACACATGAGAAATTCCAGGTTTTCCTAAGCAAGCAAACACTATATTTTTTCACAAGGGTCCACATCAATACCCTTTGTAATACAAAAATACATGTTTTTAAAGGATGAATATAAACTACCTGATTCTTTTCACAAAGTGCTCAAGGGAAATGCTACCCAAAACTGACTTCTGGTCTGGTCCCAGTGCCATATTGCTACTAGTGAATGGCACACAGCCCATAAGCAGACCAAAACACTGACTTTCTGCAGCATTATTAATGGGTCCACCAGCATGCAGTGGTGAGAGTGGCGATTTTAAGATTATACCAAAAATAGGAAAGGCTCTGAGGTATGAAAATAGACAGGAAAAACATGTTGTACATAGTAGCAATCTATAGGAGCAAGTGAGAGCCCCAATCTCTGTCACTGTGCAGTGTTAAACTGCTTGAAATAATGTTTTTTTAATAGCAATAAAATAGTATTTAATTCATCAAATTGGGAAATTTATCTAGACTCATTTGATTATTCATTCTATAACTCAGTTTTGTATCTGTGTACAGTTTAAGGGTTTTTTTTTTCATATTAACTCTCCTCCATTTTCTTAATTTTCTTTTCCTTAATACATCTGGATGTCCTTTTCCACATGACAGATAGGCTGTAATCAGATTTACCATACACTAGGCAAAAGCACAAGGGAGCTTTACCAGATACAAACATTTTGGCTGTAGATAGAACACAGCAAGAAAATTAAACAACCTCTGAAGCATTAGAAACATGTGCTCTGGATACAGGTTTTCCTGATTCCACAGAGCTGGATTTGAGTTCTAAAACAATGGCTCTGTTTAGAGAAGACTTTAAAACCCCAGTTCCAGATACAACAGAGAAAATTCACAAAGACACTGATGAAACCCAGGAGCCTGGGTTTTGCTGGAGAACTGTAAGTTTCTTATGAACTTCTATTTCATTAACAATAATAATCCTATATCTATTCAAGACTTTGCAGCAAAGTATGAAGACTTTGAATCATTGTTAAGCAATTTTGTTTTCTTCACAAAAGGGACACTTATACACAAGTTACCCCAGTAGCTGACCTGTGTTTAGGATGATTTTTCCTGAGGGTTTTTCTTTTTATTATGACTTAAATAAGCAAATTAGGTTTATCCTTCATTGAAACAGATCGGTTACTTGCAGTTTCTGGTAGAACCCTCTCTCAATATTTATTTATCTTGCTCTGAACACAAAAATACAATTCCCCCCAAAAAATGCACTCCAGCAAAACATGTTATTCCCATCTGTATTATGACAATATCTATTAGAAAGTTGTCTTTACCTGTCTTCCTCAGAAGGGCTGATTATAAAAACAAAACAGAAGAGCAAAACCTATTACATCAATATCATAACTTCCTTTAAGTCTTAAAACTTTAACAAGTTTGCTTTGGTATTCTACAGGGCTCCCTTATTCTACCTAAAGGTTTAACTTACAAGCAATGGGTTTTTGTCATGCACAGCAGAGAACAGACTGCCAGAAATATCAGCATTGTATTTGTCTTCTCAAATTAACTAAGTGCTTGCAGACCTCCTAGGCTGCAGATACCAAGATGGAAAGTTTTGCTCCCTTCCAGTCTGAAAACTGGATGTAGCCTAGGGTTCCAACAAGACCTCTCATTACAGCTGCTGTGTTACCTACATGTATGCTACCTAAAATCTCCAGGCAATAAAGTCTAAGAAACAGCTTACAGTCTCATATAAAATACAATTTAGATTAACTCATGAAAATTAGAACTTGTTAGATTCTAAAAGTTATATCAAATCCATTCAAGAAAAATCACAATTTGTGAGCCCTGTACTCCAAAAGTCAGACATTTTACATTTGATGCATTAACTTAACAAATTAACTTTTTACTCTGAAGCACAAATGGATTTGAGGGAATCAGGTATATTTCTATACCTGAAAAATACATTTCTAGATGCATACAGACAGTTAAAACATTTAATATCATTTATCAAAGTATCCCACGCCTTTTTTTTGATACAGGAGAGAGAGAACTTTACATATCCTTTAGAGCCATCCCAAATTAACATCAAGAATTTGAAAAAGAAATCTAAATACATCACATTTTTCCAAAAGGATTTCTGTGTCCTTCCTTGTTTAATACTTGGACATATTAGAAGTAGCAGATACGAGTATATCTTTTAATTTTAGGATAGAACAATAATGCCTTGTCTTAAAATCGCAGCAAACATTTCATGTGAAAAATGCCAGGAGGAAAAAAATCAGTTGTGTATTTCTCTTTCAGTTGCATATATAGAGGTACCAAAGATGAGAGCACTTGGTTAATACATCCTGGGAGTTCCCCCACACACGCCTGGATTCCTGCTAAGCTCATTGCATCTTCATACATGATCATGCTCCATCACCATACATGCATCAGGATCTTTTACCTGTAATCCAGGATATGGATGTTTTTGTATCCAGGTTGTCCTTCAAATACGCTTTTAATCTATTTTGATGGAAAAACAAAAAAACAAAACAAAACAAAAAAAACCACTGATTCAGTTTGCTTCTGCTAATGTGGTGAGAAATCAGGAAGTGTATCTGAGCTGTTATATAGAATAGGTGAAAAACAGTTAAATATTCTTTCCTTTATGGAAGAGTAGTTTTGGTGACATTGTTTCATTATTAGAAAAAAGGGAAATAAAAAGTATGAAGAACAACATCCAGTACTCCCCAAGAACTGTATAGAAACACTCCAAGGGGAGAAATGGAAAGACACTGCCAAGATAATCAACTGTGCTACAGGAGACAAAACCAAGATAGAGAATACTGAAAGTTCATGCTGGTTTAGAAAGTTTTTTAGCTTTCAAAGATCTTTGCCAGTTGAGGATTATTTTTTACTCTGTAAATTCTTGTTCCCTTCCCCCATCTCCTTATTTTTAAACTGTCTCTGGTGAGACTTAAACAATCACAGTGCTGCTGCCTTTTTTTTTCTGAGAGCTTCTTTATTCAAACTCAGAGAAAACCAGGCAAGGGATCAAAGGAGTGGAATATCCATGTGCCAGGTGGACTCTGTCCCATTTGACATTTTTTCACACACACACACATACTGTGGCATTGCTACTTGGACTCACATAGGAAAACAGATGTCAGCCTACGCTGGCAACTTGTGACAGCCATGGTGGTGGGTTTTGGCTGCAGTGAAGAGTACATCCCTCTCCCATTTGGCCCAGGATCTGGCACAGGGTTAGCCCCAGTAATAAGGATTCAGAGAATCAACCCCAACTAAATGGGGCTGAGCAGGAGCAAAGCTAGAGAAAAGATAAGCCTTGTGATATGACAACTTAGATGCCTCTCCAAGGAGAAAAGAAAGCAATATAGTTACCACCATTATAGACAAAATAAAAAACAAATATTGGAAACCATAGGTACACAAAAATCAGCAGCCCTGACACGGATGCTTTTTGCTGCTATTGCTTTGCAGAGCCAGCAAAAGGAAAAATGAGGGTAGGGAAGGGAATCACCTGAGAAATGAATCGTTCAGACAGCAGCTGGTACTTGGCAGCAGATGGGTCCTTCAGCTCCTCACTGTACTGTTCTCCAACAATCAAAATGTTGAACTCAATCATCTGCTCAGTTACAGGCCTGACCAGCTTTTCATCCTGCTGCTTGATCTCGTTATTGATCTGGAAGGGAGGAAGAAGGGAGAGCAGGTAAGAGAACGGTGGATGCTGCAGCGCAGAGCACAGCCACCAGCACACCCTGCACTGCCCTGGGACAGAGGCAGTGACTAACGAGCAGTCTGGTAAGCAAGAACATTTCCTGAGAACTCTCATTTGGAGAGAATTCTGTTTTCCAGTTGGACACCTTCAGTGTAAGCCCATCTCACTGACCTCAGGTACAAAGTGAAGTACAGATGTAAGTACAGATGGGTGGACTGCTCACGAGGCAGTTTAAAGGGCAACCATGGCTACTCAAACATCTCACCTGAGCCCAGTCACTGTAGGCTGATTTACCCAAAATTTACTCATTTGTCACAAGGCTCCTCGTCACTATTCCAGCTGGGAGACAAGCTGCCTTTGCCAAGTTCTGCATTTGGAGTAAGACCCAAAGGAGGGGAAGGATCCCCCCAGACACACAGTGGGCACGGGGAATGGGAGCTCTGCTGAGCTAAAGCTGCTCTGCAGCTGCCCAAAAAACCCCAGGGCAGTGGCTGCAGTGCAGCAGGGATGCATGCAGCTTGTTGCCTCAGGCAGCAGTGAATGCCAAGTTTTAATCTAATTTGGATGACTGGGCATGCTTTCTGCTTACTTCCCTAGTATTTTTAAAATAGCATACTATTCCTTGTGGTGTACTGAATTCATCAGAAAAATAATAATAAAAAGATACTTGTCTAGGAGGGAAGAGAAGGCTGGCTTGTTAGTTTCAGCCAAATGTCTTTTGCTAGATGTTTTGTATTTGACTATTTACATACATATTTGCTGCTTTTTTCATATTAAAAAGGAAAAATAGAGAGCCAGTAAAACAGATCTTTTCAATGAAGCTGCAGTTTAAGTTATGCATCATGCAGGAAATGGAAAAAAACTTTCTTCAGAAAGTTTATCTGCCATCAGTGAGCAATTCCTACATTGTTTAAGAACCCTCTAAAATTTTTTAGTTAAATTCTCTTTCCAGCCCCTCACATTCCTTTTTCACTGGATAATTCTGTCCAAAGACTATGAGGACTGGTACATTACCTAAAGTTAGCATTTGAGAGATGCACATTTAGCTGGCATATATACATAGTACTAATCAGCATACAAAGTGCAGAAGATGAGCTTTGCTCACTCTTGGCCTTGTAATCAGCAATGCATTTTGGCTGCTAAGATACATGAGGTGAGATTTAACTGTAAAGAGTAAAAATTCTGTAGCAGCAGCAATCTAATTCTGGTTCCTTCCCAATTTACTGAGTGGTCCTATTCTCTGCTCCAGTAAAAATATCCCAGGAAATTCTGTTTCTAAATAATAATGCTGTTCTTGGGACCAAATACAAGTGTTCTTGGTACATAAGATAAGGCAGGTCCCTGCACTTCAGTCAGAAGCTCTTTCATGTTCTTTATTTATCCCAGCATCAGAGCTCCAGTCAGCACTGAGAGCTCTAGAAGAAAGCACAGTTTGGCTCACCTTTGTTTCAGGGCCAGGTTATTGAACAACATGGCCCAGTTAATCCAGTACAATAAATCAGCTTCACACATGCACTATGTGAAACTTTGTGAGCTTCTCTGGGATCCATTGATATTTCATTTTTATAAGGAAACAAAAGTCAGATGATTGATAACACTGGTTTACAAACTTGTCTTCAGCCATGTTGGCCCATGAATACTGCAATTGGATTCTAGGGTGTGGATTTAAATTTACATCTGGAGGATCTGTTTCCTAGAAGCAAATACTGCCCTGAGACCTACGTGGTGGTCAGCTCACTTCTACAGAGATGTTTTAAATATGGGGTCTAGGTTTCTCTGCGTTGTGAGCTGTGGTTAAATATTGCAGAAATGGTGACTTGTATGATGTTAAATAAAAGCTCACCTACATCAACAGAGGGCAAAGAGCAGAGTATCAGAGTCTTCAAGGCTGCCCAGGCCACCTCTCTGCTGTCCTACACAATTGTACTCTGCAGACCCTTGAAACTCTAGCACAGCAACCTAAGGAATATTGTGCTTCCACAGGAATAAGTGTTCCACACTCTTCTTGGAGCTTTCAGAGCCACTAGGCATTCCCTCTCCAGTCCTGTGACACTAGCAAAATCCTCACCTGATAGTTCAACTGATGTATTATCTCCCACTGCAGGGGAAGAGGCATTTCAAAGCCTCTCCAAATGGAAAAAATATCTACCCAGGAAAATGTCTTAAAACTTTAGAAATTCACACCCTGATTTTATTATTACCGTGATGATTTTTTGCCTTTTTAAAAATATACCTCTTAGGTTATTCTCAGTACCCTAAACATGCATACTTATAATTCCTTAAGTCTGATACTTAGCACAGTCCTGGTATTCTGTTAGGCCAGGAGACCAAACACCCAGAGGCCTCACAGTTGGTGCATCATAAAAATCCTTATTAAATACTGAGGTTAAACCCCTTTATCCCTTAACCTTGTCTGGCTCTTAATTTTAGGACCAAGAAAAAGGCATCACTATGAAATCCTAGTTTGTGTTAACACACTATATTCATAACACTTTTAATTGCTATTAAAATGTAAATGACCATAAACAATATCATGTAGGGAAAGCAACAGAATGTTGAAGCAAATGTAAAAATCCCACTCACAGTGGTGTCTACATTGTCATGCTCATGGATGGCATCACCTGCAGGACTCTCAACGGAGACCTCGTGAGGGGGAGGAACATTGGCAGCTGCATCTGAGTTTGAAAGAGAACAGCATTATTTTGTTTGTTGTTGGTTTTCTGCTATATACCCACAGAAGCAGCTCAGCAAGCATAAACCAATAGTCAAATTTGATTCCTATTCCCACTATCTTGACAGCAAAAGCACAGGAGACACATGAAGAGCCTGAGCAAAGGTATCAAATACACTAATCACTATAAGATGCTAACATTCTGCCTAAGCAGAGGTATTTTTGGAAACATGAGTAAAACCAGCACAGAACTAATTTCTTGAGCAGGATTTTCATGATTCATGAAATAATGAAATGTCAGCACATAACATGATTTCCAGGCTACAAATGGCATTAGAGAGGTGTAAATGTCTCAATTTTCTGATAATTCAGAATCAGCCTTAACAGCAGTTAGATAAAAACTGACCTCTCAGTGTGGTAACATCAGCATCCAAAGGTGGAGCAGGAGTCCCACTAGATAAAAAACAAATCAGAAACTGAAGCTGGATATGGTAAGATAAATGTATTAGTTCTTGATATTTCTGTGATTCTGATAGCACACCAAAAAGCACATGTGCAGAAGAAATTTTTCATGTAACTATTTTGCTCATAACTTCATAAAAATTAGGCTTAGCAGTATTTCAGTTATATTTTGCAACTTAGATTTGGGGTCACTTGCATTATACAACACATCATGTGCGTCTCTGGGTTGCTAAGCCTCTTATATCCCAAATATCCTGGAGTCCCATATAAAAATACATTTTGCCTTCTAGCAGTTCTGTAGAGAAAGCAAATGCAAAGAGATAAAACACAAAGATAACTGTGTATACCAAATAAACCACTCTGTTTTTAAAACATTCCCCAGTGCGCTCAAACACCATAACTCCACTCAAATCACTGCAAGAAGATGGGTTCTTTTCATAATTAATTTTACTCTGCTTATTTGGAAATCTTCAAAACACATCAGTTTCCAAACCCAGTAATGGGATGCACACACACATATGAAACGACTCTGGGCCAAATGTGAAAAACATTTCAGAAGAGCAATCACACGAGGACTGGCAGCCTGAAGGAAAAGGAACAGCTTTGACACAACTCTTACAGCAAACCCAAGCTGCTTGGAGCCAATTCTGCAAGCCTGGAGCAACTGTCAAGTTACCAAGGGTGGGAGACATGCTCTGACAGAAACAAGTCTTTCCTGAATGAAGGGAAAATCATTCTTTGAGTTTGTCATACTGTTAATATATACAGCACAAGAGGTAAGACTGCTGGGCAGAAACTGAACATTATATTGAGATATTTCTTTCACTTCTAAAGGATCACTTTTTTTTATTGGTGGTCATACCTGTGCCATGAAGCAAGCATTGCAGCAAGTCTTCCCTCTAACATACACAGCATCATCCCTGGCTCCTGGCCTTGCCAGGTTTGTTTGATGATTCACATGTTCTGCAGCTGGCCCTGCAATCCAGCCTATCCCCAAGAAAACCCCACTCCAAGCTGATCTCTTGCCTCCTTCAGTCAGTCTTTGTATTACCCAAAAAAGGCTTCCAGCACCAGCCAGACTCACAGGTCCATTCCACAGACAGCAGAGGAGCAGCACATGCCCAGAGACCACAGGGTCCCTGAGGTAATGTCTGGAACACTTTCTGCCCCTCACAGACACATTAGCCTTATGTGCCAATAAGCAGACCTGAAGGCAAACCTGATGAACTTTCTATTTAAGTCAAGAATCTTTTCCTCCACAAAATAATTAACTATACCAAAACATAATTCAGGGAATGTTAAACTGACAGGGTGAGATCTTCACAACAATTCTAAAAAATTAACAAAATATAAAAACTTCCACAGGAACAAATCAGAAAATACTTATTCAAGAGTTTAAACAGTAACATCATGTATTTTCTTGTACAAGTAAAATCAATAAACTCCATACAAGCTTTGAAGTGTAGTTCTGCCTGCTTCCATCTCATGGACACTGGTACCTGTTTTCAGCCAGCACAGTGCAAGACTGCTTTTGAGTTTGCCAAATCTTTGACAAGCTCAGTAAATCATTTTACTAAAAAGCGTCATTTAGACAAGATAGCCTCTCTTAAGGGTATTTTCTTGAGGATGCTGGTTATGTTTTGGAGGGATTTAGTTTATTTACTCATTTGTCATCTTAGAACTGCAATAAAAACTATTTCTTAATTATTAATTGGTCTGATGAAACATTTCCCAATTAAGTTCACATAACTTCAAGATGCCTCTTTTTCCAGTTTCAATAGGAAGCATATTACATCTGTAACAGAGTGTCACCAAATAACAGCATCAGAGCATTTTAGTGCATCATGTTTAAGGTTCAGAAGCAGTAATGACTCTACTTTTCAGTAGAGGTGAACCAGTTTGGGATTTTACTTCTTACAAACTATTCAGTGTAACTAGGGTCAGAATAAAACTCAACCAAAGCAAAGTGATGAATAGTAAAAGCTCTGCCACAGGATTTTTAATGTTCTGGTCTGTTCAAACCTATAACTAGCCATTAGCTGAGTCTTGTATCACCCATTTGCTAAAGAAGAGGTCAACAAAATACGTGATTTGCTGTGGGAAGCCTTGACCCCATCCTGAGGCTCATGGGGCTGGATCCAGGTGGCCACAGGTCGGTGCCCAGCATCCTCTGAGGGGCCTCCAGGCACTCCTGACCTCCAGCTCCTGCCCCACAGGTCACCCCTGCATCCCACCTTGTCCCTGCCAGCCTTGTGCACACTCGTGCTGCAACTAAGGCCATCTCAAAAGGACCAAAATTGCTATTTGACAAACTGAGCACCCAGCTCTGGGGTGGGTTAGCCTTGGCCAAGGGCCAAACACCCACCCAGCCACTCTCTCACTGCCTTCATCTCCGTAAGACAGGGAGAAAATAGGATGAAAAGTTTCTTGGTTGAAATAAAGCCAGGAAGATCACTCACCAATTACTTCCATGGGAAAATCAGACTCAGCTTAGGAAAAACTAATTTCCTGCATGTTTGAGTACATTTGGGTAATGAGGAGCAGACTAATATCAACACACCACTTCTTCTTCACCCTTTCCAGGCTCAGCTTCACTCTGGACTCCCGTGCCCAGTGCACACCCTGCAGGGGCAGCAGCTCCTCCAGGGGAGTTCTGCCTGCTCCAGTCTGAGTCCTCCCTCAGCTGCAGGGAACACATGATTTGCCATGGCGTGGTGCCTTTAGCCTTGGCATTCCCCACACAGCTGTTTCCCATGTTTTTTCTCCCTCTGCCTCTCCCTGTACCAAGTTTCTGCCCTTTTTCACCCAGAATTTCCCTGAGCTGTCACTGCCACCAGGGTAGGACTCAGCCCTGCCTGTCAGAGCCACCTCGGGGCAGCCCAGACCCACCCAGGCAGGAGCCCCTGAACAAAGCTGTTTGAGTTTTTAAAAGAAAAACCCTCAAAGTACACAAGGAGCCCCACACAAAATGCTGTGGCATAAATCACACTTTCAAAACAGGAGCCGTTTACAAATGGAAAGCCCTAATATGTTTCTCAATTTCTACTTCAAGATCAGATTACTGGTCACAGACATGTAAAAGTGAATTCTCCGAGTTTAAAAAGTCCAAGAGGACTTTCTCTGCCACTGACCCCCACAAATGGCAGCTCTCCAACAGGGCACTTCTGTCACGAGCATCACCTTAGGCACTGCTTTAGCCATGGTGACAACCACAGCCCAAGACTGTGTAACCAACCCAGCTCCTCAGGAAACAGCAGAGCACACTCTTTGTCAAGGCCAGGCAATATATTCTTCCTGGCACTGAGGGGCTTTTAAATACAAGCTCTCAGGAGCTACCAAATTTTCTGACAGAATTCCAGTGCACAGCTGGCTGAAAATTAAAAAGCAAGCACTTGAACATCACCTACTAAACCCCTAATAAATTTAACTAAACCAGTCAAACACCAAATTTGGTCAAATGATCAGCTACAACTTTTTCCAAGAGGATGAAAATACGGTTTTAAGGACACTATGCTGTAACCAGGCTCACTTTTTGCACAATATTGATTTTTCATTACTTTACTAGAAAGATGAGGCTTGCCTTCTTTTTGCCTTCTAATTCCCCTTAACATTTTTCAAATGCCTACTTTATTGATCACCTAAAAACTCATCAATTGTACTAGGCATCTCTAAGGAAGTCACTCAAAATGCACATGGCATATACTGAAATGCCTGAACACATCACTTTTCAAGGTAAACACAGGTTCAATTTTGTGCTTGTTTGCACCACTTAAAACACACAAGATTTTTTATGGTTTTTCTTCAGGATTAATCCAGGACCCACACTTGATTTTTAATTCTACCTACACAAGAAAGCCACTCCAGGTAGAGGGACTGTATTCACAATAAAGAAGAGTTTATTGTGAATTTGACACAGACATACGAAATGCAATTTCATACCTGCACGAGTGATTCCCTGGGTCATCTGGGCTGAGCAGTAAGCAAAATATAAAAACATACACGTAGGTACGGGGAGCAGGAAGGAGCACAGACAGGCAGATGTGCAAGCACCAGAACAAACACTGCGTGGTGTTTCCCCGCAGAAACACGAAGTGGGCTCAGGTCACCCAGCCCTGTCAGACACCAGCACCCAGGGACGAGATCCAAAGGGCTGGGAGCTGATCCAAAGCAAACAGAGCTCATGGGCAGCCTGAACACGTGGGAACTGTGAGAACCCCAGCCTTGCTCTGGGGTCCCATGTGGTGGTGAAATTCCTCCTCCAACCCATGATTCCAAAGAAAAACTGCTCAGACTCTTGCTGTTCAGTCTCAAGGCAGTTTATTGTGAGTTACCTAAAAGATTTTCTTCTCTGGCTGCTGTGGTTTGCTCACAGCTCAGGCAGAGGCACACACACACCCTGACATCCTCTCTGTCTGTGTCTTCTTCTTCTCCCCCCGCCCAGGGCTGCTGCTATCTTTTATATGATATATTATGAATTACATGTTTATAGTTTTCCCCCAATACCTACTACCTATATTACAAAGTGCTTTTCTACTCTAAACCAATCTGTGAGTGCCAACATCACCAAGAACATGGAGGCAAGGAAGAAGGAGGAAGAACAGGATCAGCCCACTTTCCTCCATCTTAGAACTTCTGACCCCCATGTACAAAGTAAACCCCCCCCCCCCCGTACAAGTGTTAAAACCCCCCTGTACAATACTAAAAAAAGTTCCCCTCTGTTTTGTAACTACTTTTACTATGCTATCTAACCCTTTGTGACTGCTTGTTCCACCTCCAAAGTTGGTAACCCATTCCATGGCTCAAACTCAAAGTCACAGCTGTTTGCAGCTGCCTGCCAGGGTCTCAAATGCTTCTGACCAAGGCCTGGAACCTCTAAAAATGTCTGAGAGACATTCTGAGTTCCAACAGGAACAGCAATCCCAGCTCACAAACACAGCTACATCCCCCTCCTCGTGGGACGCCGGCCACGGCAGGAGAGGAGATGACAAGTTCCAGCCCACCAAAGCAGCTCCAGCTCCACTGACCCACGGGCCACACCAGCTCTTGGTGTGCAGCCACACTGGGGACCGAGCAGAAACTGCTCTGGGCCTGCCAAAGGGCCACCACTGACACCATTTCACAGCTCCCCGTCAAGGAGGAAGGCGTTCCTTCGATTTTTCTCTACCTCAAGGTTTACGACAAACCCAACTCTGTAGCTGAAGAAAGTAACATCTTCAGATCTGTAATACATCTTCTGGACATCCACCAGGTTATCCATTATTTATAAGATGGTTGGTCAATTTGAATGTTCTAATAGCTGGCTATGTCAAGCATTTCTTTTTCTTGAACAATATTACTTCAATTATCATATTGCACAAAGGGGAGAAAAATTTATTGACTGATTTTCTCTTTTTTAAATATTTAAATTACACAACTTTGAACTAACTAGCAAGCAGCTTCAGTATTTTTACACTTAAATGCAAGACAAAGGCTTGTATTCAGATTCTCTTAAAATTTACATGCATTTATCTTAATTTTCATTTAGGTAGTTCTTGGATTTTAATCTCTCTTGGTTCTAATTAAAACAGGACAAACCTTTCATATTTCCTACCAGACAGTAGGAAGCACAAAAAAAAAAAATAGAGAACTGAAAAGAAACAGTGTGGAACTCTTCACATGTGGTAAAGCTGTGCAGATGATAAAAAAATGTCAGAAATGAGGAATATCACTGCCAAGTGCACATGCAAGCAGTAAAGAAGCTCAGGTATGTTTCCATGTCCCTGCAGGCAGAACTGCTGAACAGATGAATTTATCCCAGCATGGAAGACAAACACTCTTTCATGAAGCACATTTAGATAAATAGTACAAAAGCCAAATTGATACATCACCATCCATTGCTACCACTGCTGATAAAATATGGATTTCAGATTTGCCAAGACAGAGAACATGGACAGAACACAGGAGGTCTGGACAAGATTCACTGCAACTAATTTCAGTGAGGTTAGAATCAGCAAGTACCACCAGAAAGGACACGTACCTCTACAAATTTCATTTTACATTAAAAAATGCTCCTGAAGGAGTGAACAGGTAGTGTGTTCTATTCCTCCTTTTCAGCTATCCTGTCCTCTTTATCTTTTCCTCAGTAGCTGTTGTGCATACAGCACTCCAGCAAGGCTGTGACATAAAACTCTTGTTTTCTGCTGCAACAGTTCTGTGCTACTTCCTTGCTTGCAGCTGGTTCTCAAGGTCTGGCTTTTGATCCCCCAGGAATTAGACAGAAGAACTGTCCCACTGTCAAGAGACAGACTCTAATCTTGAGACAGATTTCATTGTGTGAAATGCCAGTGGCTTACTGAATAAATCAGTAAAAGTCTTCAGCTGATGTAGTGCTCTGACACTCCCAGCTGGGGCAAAAACTCTACAACGTGCACTGTACTGCTCTGCACACACGTGGATTGTGACCCATATATTGCTTTTCCCTTTGAGGCTTTCTCCTTGGTGGTCCTTAGCTCAATCCTCAGTTCCTGAAAAGGCAGAGTAGTGAGCATTCAGCCTAGGTGAATGCAGGCTGCAAACCTCACAGGAACAAACTTCCACCTGCAGTAATGCTGGGCTGGAGCTGTTCCAGAAACTAAACACAAGAGCACAAGGCACCTTTCTGTGGGCTACCTAAAACTATCCCAGCATTTAACCAGGTGAAGTCAGCTTTTTCCAGCTAGAGAGAAACACCACAGTGGCATCTAGGTAGGATTATATGAGTCAAGTCACAGTTTATGAAATCACTATGAGGACACCTAATTTGAGAAGCTGGGGGCTTTTCTAAGAAGTCTGTTGAATAATTACTCTTCCTGGTATTTTAATTACTCATATTTAGCATAGCTTTATGTGGCCTGTAAAGCAGAGAATTGATCCTGCCAGTTTTTCAGAGGAGTTCAGCACCAGATTGTTTGGGCTTGAATTACCCTACAAATAACAGCTCACATTAAGTTCTGAGGAGCAATGTAGCAATAATAATTTGAACTTGTTTTCAGTCCAATAAAAGACATGAAAATAACAGGACAAGTTCAGGTTTGTTTTGCTACAAAGATGCCACAAATTAGTTTTTGGTTTTATTGCCTTTTTAAAAGCATGAGGAGCACAAACAGCCAGTTCCCTTGTAACTGTTTATAGAACACATCACTTGAAAGTCTTTCAAAATAGCATTTCAAAGTATTCCTTTTTGGTTTTGTAATGATGACCAGGACTACCTGAGAGCCCTTGGGAGAGAATTTCAAGACGAGCAGAACACTGACACGAGTGACTGTGGACACCTCTTTCCCAGAACAGATTTCCCCCACTAAGCCTCTCCAGGTGAATAGCCCGTGGCTGTGCCTGGCAGCCACCAAGGTGAGGACACACTTAAGCACAAGCACAAGCCTCAGGGTGGCTGAGCCATTCTGAGCATGCCAACCACACCAGGACAGAGGTTCACATGCAAGAACCACCAGATTTCTCCACCACACTTTCCTGTGGGTCCTTTTGCACTAAGGTTAATTTTGTTCATCCCCAGCGCACCAATCGGTGCCAGCAGCAGCAAGAACCAGGGAAACAACCACTAGCCTTCAGAAAAAGAGAATTACTTACCCACATGACCAGTCAGCACAGGAACTGACAAGAAAAAGAGAGAAAAGGTTACGAAATGTCACAGCTCAGCCCTCTTGTTATCTCCAGAGACAATAAAATACAAGGAGAGCACAGATACCCACCTGCCCATTGCTTCCTTGGTGTAGGCCAGTTTCTGGAAAACAAAAACAAATCCTAAATATAGTTGAGTAATATAAATTGAAATAAATTGAAGTGCAGTTTATACCACTTTATTTCCTTCTGCATGCTGAAATAATTCTTTTCTCTGTACCGTCATTTGTTAAGTTCAAAATTTATTAACAAAGTCCCTGCTGAAAAGGAAATATGTCTGACATTTCCAAAATACAACTGAAACTCGACATCAGATAGTGTAAAGAGCATTAGGTTTGTCAGAGGTGCTCTCCATTTCCTAAAGTGTTCTGCAGGTACAACATTCTCCCACATTAGAGGACGCCAACAATAAGAACCTCTTAAGCAAGCAGTCTTCAGAAATTCAGTATTACTTCTGCTAATTGCCTGCAGATTGAAAACCACCTTTTGAAAGTAAAACCACAGCTTAAAGTACCACAAGCAGGATTAATCTGATGACTTTGCTCACAGCTGTACAAGTGGCAGGAATGATGTTTTTTCCTGTAGTGGTGTAGGCTACACAGTTCATATTTTTTTCATCACAATTCTCAAAGTATTAGTGCCATTAGTTCTAGAGGTGAGTCAGAGATGCTTCTGTGAGGAACACCACAAGAACTGAAGGAAGTCCTGAGAAATAATGGGATCTGTTGAGAAATAATGCTGTATCCTGCTGCTGTACCAATGTAAAGAGAATATCAAATACTTACAGAGAATTAATCCACAAAATTCCTACTCCTCTGCTTTAGAGGGTCAAAAAAGGATTGTTTGGTGGACTGCTTATTGGGCAGTTTAATTTGCTTTCCAGGCTGGGGTGGGGGCAAGCAATGACATATTTGAACTCCATGGCAAACATCACTTTTCCCCCTAATTAGAAGGCAAGATCTCTAGAGTTCTAATTTTGGCTTGTTTAATCATTTAGGACAGAACAGCCTTTGCCAAAACACCTCACTTCTCTGATTCAGTTCCTTCATTAAGACGGAGTTGGACATTTACCTATTGCACACAGACTGCAAAGATTATTTAATGTTTGCACTTTCAATACTTGAAGTGATCTACAAATAATCCTCCACAACAGCAGCAGCCACACTAAAGCTGAGGGGAGCTTTTACTCACTAAGATCTCTGGCAAGTGCTTGTACAAAATGAGTTCTCTTGAAGTGAGACCTTCCTGACATTATTATACCAATGCTCCTGATGCTGGGAGCTGACTTTTGTGTCCGTTGCTTTAGTGCTCACCTTTCTAAACAGTTATTTTATGTAATTAAAAGTTATCATGGATTAATAGCAATACATTAAACACAGGCTGCAACAACACAGCAAATCACATGTAGTACCAACCAGATGAGCTTCTGTCAACTCAGGATGCTGCAGAAAAGCAATTATATACAATATTCTTGCCTGATCCTAAGAGACTGTCGTTATGCACAGAAGACAAAATATCCTGGGGGTAATCCCAGGCACGAGAAAAAGGCAAAGGAAATGTCAAGGAGATCTGAAATAATCCCATATTAGTTAATCCCATCTGTGCAGTATTATACAAAGCATATTTGTTTTAATCCACCTATACACATCATTTACAAGAGGAGAGTGATACCAGAAATGATTCTCCACCTGCCAGTGCTCATTTCCCACCACGGGGCATGGCAGAGCCATGCTGCCACAGAGGCAAGGGCACAGCACTGGGGATTATTCCAGGAAAGGGAGGAAATGTCCAGAACTGAAGCTGCAGAGAAAGGCAGAACAGGGAGCAGTGCTCTGAAGCACACCCCTGGTTAGCTAAAAATACATCTGCAGTGAGCTAGAGGAGAAATGGCAGGAGCAGCTTAGTGGAACAGGCATTGTTTCAGCTACGTGCCACTTGAAATGAAACTAGAGACACACATGGCAAAGGTGGAGGGGTTTTCTTTTTAAACCAGAGGGGGCCAAGACTTGTAATGCAATGAAAATCAGTAAGAGAACAGTAAGTGCATGGATAAGAAAAGGGCTGCAGGAAGTCTGACACTATGGCTGAAAGGAGGGCAACTGAAAAATTGTTTTTTGCATGGATAGAGGGGGATGGGGGATGTGAAAGAGCAGATAAAATCTGATTTTTTCCAGATCTAGAAGAAACTAAAGGAGGTGTTCTATGCAAAGGACTGGAAAGAATGGTTAGGACCTTTAATTAAACAGAGAAGGACAGTGGTAAGCCAGGAAGGTCACAGAACAGGGGAAGAGGAGAGACAGCAGAAGAGATCTCCACAGGAACCTGAGGAATACCAAATAATCTGCCCCTGTGAAGTATTCAAACAGCACTGGGAGTAAGTGGTTACAAATAATTCATATAATTGGGATGCCACATCCCACCTTTGAATATGGCTCTCAGACTTCAGGCAAAATCACTCCTTTCACATGGCTAAGTAGCCCTTCCATCATGCTAAGGCATCCTCAGGCAGGGTTGCCTTGTCCCCTCTTACCCTCATCTGGCACTGAGCAGTTTGTGCTGCAGAGGCAGTGATGCAGATGGAGCTGCCCAAGGGCTGCAAAGTCAATGCACAAAAGCACTGCTGAGCCAACACCCTGCAGGGCGTGTGCCTTGTCCTGGGAACTCTTCAAGGTGCCTTTCAGTAGGTTAGCACCTCCCATCACAGTTTTGGGGATTCCTGGGGAAATTGTCTGCCTTTTGAACCTCAGGGAAAGCTCTACCACAAACTCCTTTCCACGCTAAATCTCAGCTTAATTAACTCTTGGCTCTCAGACCCACCACAGTGGGCAGAGCACAAATTTTCCTCCCACCAGCAACCAAAAAAAACTCTCACAGACCTTCTTCCTTCAGAAAGGATTCATAACCTAGTTCCTGTTGTCCCAAGAACAGGATAAGAGGAGCTGTGCCCTGTTGCACAGGGCAACAACTGCCCAACACTGTCAGACACACTTTGTTAAAGATGTGGGGTTGTACAGGAGCCCTGGGCAGGAGTGGCTGAGCATCTGCCCAATAGGTTACTCTGCATGGGGTCCTGTAAGGCTTCATTTCTCACAACAGCTGTTCTCAACATCTCTTGTCATTGCAGACTGTCATCAGACCTGTAAGGAACAGCAACTCCTTACAACTTGATTTTCTGACATTTGATTGAAATCTGGGGAAATTGCAATTATTACGTGTATTACACGCCCGCTTTGGAAATACAGGATGCAGACAGAACTTTACACTGAAAGCCCTGCAGGATCAGGCTTTCAGCTGCTTTTTGCTATGGACTCAGGAGAGAGTCCTGTATGCCAGCTGAAAATTCCCTTACGAACAGCAGAAGTTGTGCTGCACATGAGATCACCCCAGCAGCTGCTGCAGGTGCTCATTGCAGTGGGACACAATCCCTTGCCCACGAGAGCTCCCCAGGCAGTGGGACACGATGTTCCTGGCCACGAGAGCTCCCCAGGCAGTGGGACACGATGTCCCTGGCCACGAGAGCTCCCCAGCAGCTGCTGCACCCACCTTCAGGATGAGGCTCCGGTGCTCCTGGGACTGGCTGAAGTTGGTGCCCATTTGGAAGATGCTCATCGTGCCCTCCTCGCACAGCCCCAGCCAGCTGTTGTACTCCTCGCGCTCCGGCAGCCTGTCCCAGAACGTCTTGAAGACCTCCCAGACTGCTTCCTGGCACACTGAGGGCACGAGAAAGGGCTGGTGTTAGCACAGCAGGGCTGTTTCTGTGGCACAAGCAGCCAGGCTGTTGCTGGCCCAGTGCTGTAAGCTTGGCAGGACGTTTAATACAGAAAACAGCAACCTGACATCTCCATGGAATTGGGGAAAGCATTGAAGCGACTGCAATGAAGATATGGTGGATCATTCACACTCATATTGCCTCTCTCCCTGAACAACAGTATTTCCACTGAGCCAAACTGCCATTTGATCGATGAATTAAATTTTTAGAAAACCTAGAAAACCAAAATACCATGGCAAGTGCCCTCATAGGAAGTAAATGTGGAGCTTAAGTTGTAAGAAAGATGGTGGCACTGATCAAAGTCTAGTAAGCTCAGTCAGTAACAATTCCTTCAGAATCACTTTCACACAGAATTTAAAATACATTTCAGAAATTACAACGGCATTCGTAATTCAAAGAACAAGGCAGGATGATGACAAAAGAATATGCTGCTAAATAAGTCAAACTCTAACTGTGCTGTGCACGTTCACTGAGAAAGAACTGGACAGTTCTGAAGAGTCAGCCTGAGAATTAAGGTTTAATGTCATATCCTACACTGCCTACTTTAATCTCCCAGCCTTGCAGATGCTCTTTTTGCCAGTCACGTGATGCTCAAGCAATCACTCAGTGACCCAGGATAACTCAAAGAGAGAAAGATTTATAGGATTTTTGTTGTGTCCTGGAAAAGACCAACATTAAAAGGTGAACTCTCAAAATCATTTGTACCAAATGCCATCCTGCAGGAGTAGCATACAAACCTGTTTTTTTGCCTTAATCTGATTTCACTTATTAGACAGTTCAGCAGAGAAATGCTTTCCATTCTGGGAAAGTCCTGACACCACAAGCAAGCCCTTACAGGAGACTAAATCTATCTCCAGAAATCCATTGTCTTCAATCAGCTTTAAAATTAGCTCTGGGCTGCCAAACCCAGTTCCTTGCTGTTATTTCTTCCCTGTGCTTTGTTTTCCAAATTCCGTAGTTGAAATGTACCCATGTAAAACTTAACACATAGATCACATATGGAAATATTATTATTCAACCAAGAGATGGACATTTCTCTTAAATGCAAAAGCTTTACCACAGCAACCTTAAGGAACTATTTCCTATGCAGCACCACCCTTAAAGCTGAGCTGACTACTGCACTGGATGGCACCATGCAGAAAAAGTTCTTTTCTTCACCTTCAATTTTAATTTATGAGAGCAGCTGAGACCATTTCTGTGTTGTGGAACTCTACAGACACAAAGACATTTCTCATTTCCATGGCACACTCCCAGGTTTATGACATGGAGATTAGCATTGTAGCTCACATGGTATGCAGGACCAGAGAACAATAAAATCCCCAAACTCTGCATTTTTAACTGTCAGTAGTATATTACTGTTCTAGCACCCCTTCAGCATCTAGGCAGTTAACTTTGTCTGTAAAACACACTAATCTGGTAAGTATTGTACATGTTTGCAATCAGTGAATGCGTCTCTATTAATCAGAAACAAATAGGCAAATTGACAAACATCCATGCACCACCTCCCATTCCCCCCACATTGTAAACCCGCTGAGGCAGAGACCACATTTCCATCTGACCTCTGCACAAAGCTGGGGCAGTGAGCCATAATCCTGCTCTGGGATTCCTGGTTCCTGCCAGAGTACTAACAAGCTTCCTGAAGCAGAATAACATCCAGGATATTCTCTCTGCCATCCACTTGTAAGAGCTAGGCATCCAGGAGAAGACTGAAGTCTGGTTTCAAATGCAGAAGCCTACACTAAGGAATCCCACGTGCTTACATTTCTGTTGGTGGTACTTGTAGCCTCCATACCTTTCACTCCACGTGCCACGCTGTGGAGCAGCAATCCTACAATGAGATTACTCCCTGGGCCTGGGGTAAGCCCTCAGCAGACTCAGTAACCACTGGAGCCACAGCAATAGCCTGCAAACACATTGCAGGGACACTGGCTAATCCTAGAGTTTTCAAACACCACCAGGCAAAGGAGTGGCTTTCCAGTTGCAAGCAATTGAAGATAGTTTTCCTTAATGCTCTTAAACAAGTTTAAAATAAATGTGATGAGACAGTGTCCCGCCTGAATACAAGCTGCTCCCGTATAAACAGTTGTTCCAATCGGCTCCCAGTAGATTAAGGATTTTCTGTGTGTCCTTTCATTTGGAATTAGACACCCCACTGAATTCCAGTAGCAAAGGCTTTGTGCCATCTGTGGGCTCCAAGCCCATTATTAATTAGACCTAAGCTGTCAATGCAGCCATTATTCTGCAAAAGGAGATGTGGGAAAGGAGTCACATCTTGCCCTCTCCAGCCGTTTCCACTGAGGTGAGCAACAGGCTGGACAACAAAATGCAAATTCCTTCTCTATCCTCCTCCTTGCACACAGTCAGTGTGTGAGTTCTGACACACAGGGAGGGATTAAAAACTCCAAGCAAACATCTACCACAGCTGCCCTGTGAACACTTCTGGCAGCCTTGGCCAGGAAAGCACTCCTTGGTGAGCTGCTCACCAGCACAGGCACCTGCAGCACCTTGCTGACACACAGTCCACCTTGTCACTGCCTTCTTTAGCCCAGCTGGCCAGTTTGTAAAGCAGGGCATTGCTCTGCAGGATAACAAATCCTGGCTGTAAGGGCTCAACACAGGAACCATCCTCAGATGTGCTTACCCATAGGCTGCTCCAGAGAACATTCATGGACCGGCAAAGAAAGACTGAAACAAAATTGTTCTATTTCTTTCTCATAAATATTTTCATTGTTTTACAGTTAAAAGAGAGTTGCCATTTCACACACAGAGAGAGGACAACACAATTTATTTAGTGTGGTTCAAATCACACACATGTAAAGAAAGAGACAAGCGAGATTTAATCTTCCCCCTCTCCTTCAGGAACATCAACAGGGAGCCAGTTCTCATCTTGACCTGACATGGTCACCCAGGGAACTGAAAAGCCACCAGCCTCACTGTGCATTTAATTGGCTACAAAGTGTGATTGACCTTTTAACTCGAAGGTGTAGCCCACCCTGTGATGGGTTTTCAGCTATCTGTGAGGGAGGATTTTCAGTTTCTCAAATTCTGGAGAACTCCCATAAAGAAAAACACGTTTTCCATTAACTAGATTTTAAGCATTCTGAGACTGTAGACAAAATTTGGAGGCACAAAACAAAAGTTAAACAGGATTTGATTGAAAGCTTCAGATAATAACTATAACTTACTGTTTCAAATACTTCACTACCTTTCCTTTCTGTCCTTCCAGAAACTTGCAGTATCTGTGTCAAATACATTACCTAGACACAGACAATAAATAAAACAACTTTTGACTAAGATTTAAAATAGTAACTCCTTCACACCTAAGCAGGAATGAAACAAAATGAGAGTCAGGAGGACCCAAATGTTGACCACTGAGCTTTTCAACTAGAAATGCTACTCTGAGTTTTAAATATAAAACATTTAAAGGAGAGAGAGAATGGGGGGGAAATTGCTGCATGAGAGCTTATAATAAATTGTCATGAGCATATAATAAATAATTATTCAGGGTTATGATTGAAGCTGCTGGGCAGGATTTAGTTTTCAAAGACTAGCTAGAAAACTCTTAGAATAAAACAGCAGAGCAGGGAGTCCTGCCAGCATCAGGAGCTGCTGAGCAGAGCCAGCAGCACCACCACTGCCAGCTAAGAGCAGCCCAGCCTCGGGCCATGTGCAGAGCTGCTCTCCATGCCTGGATCTCACTCCAAACTGCCACCAGCCTGCCCAGGGGCACGGATATGTGGGACAGCATTAGCCACACCAGGCCCTGGAGGAGACAGGATTTGTGGTGAGGCTTCTAATCCCCAGCAAGCAATACTGATTAAAAGCATCATAAAATCGAGATCAATCTTTTAAGGCAGTGAGCTAAGAGTCTTGAAGCTGCACGTGAGTGGGAAGGTGAGCTCCCCTGGAAAATGGTTTTGCTCATTCCATGGCTGCAGTAATAAATAACTTGTATTCTTAAGTTATTGACCTCTCAGCTACCTTGCAATTTTCCTGCAAAGAATTCAAATGTTAAAAAAAGAATGAAGGCTTATGAGAAGAGAAGCTCCCTGCTACAAGTGCTGTGATCAGGTCCAGCTGACTACAGGAAAAGGAATAGTTATGCTGAAGACATGGAACTGACTGGCACAATAAACCAGAATTCAAACCAAGAATGCAAATCACACAGCTTGCTTGCAGTTTGTCTCCAAAGTATATTTCGCATGCATATACTACATTTTCCATGTACTCCATCCTGAAAGCCTCAAAAGTTAGAAGTCACTTAACTCATCACTGAGATAATCATCTTCAACATGAAAGGGTATAGGAAAAAGTGAAAGATGGGCACATCTGGTCCATGCCCTTGTCCAAGCTTTACTGAGCCAAGTGTCACAGGTACTTGAAGGAAGCAATGTCTTAACCTTTAAAGGCCAAATCAGGTTCCCAAGGCTGCTTCAGAAAGCCAGACATGTCATAAGGCAATTCCAATGGGAACTGTCTATCAGTATAGCTGCTGCAAAAGCAGAAAAGCCCAGCCCTTGGAGCTTATCTACTTCAAATGTAGTGCCTGTGCTCAAGTAAAACTCAAAATTAATAGCAAATATCCTGAAAAGCTTAAGAAAATTGTGTTTCAACCCAAAAAATTCCTCATAGGGAGACACAAGTTCTTTTCAGTCTTACTAATCTGCAGAACTGAGTGAAAAAAGTTTATTTGAAGTTTTCCTTTCCCAAAGGCATCATCACTGTTCTCAAAACCTCCAGCCAAGATCTGTGGTGTGATTAGATGACCTTTCCCTTGCTCTGAAATTCTCCACTCCAGCTACCCCTCGTGCACCTGGGTAGGGTACAGCATCCTTGTGCCTCGAGCTGGACCACTGGGGATGCAGTTACCTCTCAAAGCAGAGAGCTGGACCACTGGGGATGCAGTTACCTCTCAAAGCAGAGAGCTGGGCCACTGGGGATGGATTTACCTCTCAAAGCAGAGAGCTGGGCCACTGGGGATGCAGTTACCTCTCAAAGCAGAGAGCTGGGCCACTGGGGATGCAGTTACCTCTCAAAGCAGGGAGCTGGACCACTGGGGATGCAGTTACCTCTCAAAGCAGAGAGCTGGGCCACTGGGGATGGATTTACCTCTCAAAGCAGAGAGCTGGACCACTGGGGATGGATTTACCTCTCAAAGCAGAGAGCTGGACCACTGGGGATGGATTTACCTCTCAAAGCAGAGAGCTGGGCCACTGGGGATGCAGTTACCTCTCAAAGCAGGGAGCTGGGCCACTGGGGATGCAGTTACCTCTCAAAGCAGAGACAATTGGCAGACAATTAGCCTATTACACTCAGTCTGTGCTCAGGGATTTCTGAGGCTAACACTGCAGGGGTAGGGTGGCTTTCTGGCCATTTGTGTAAGTGGGCAGGGCTGGAGCTTAATCCCAATCAAATCTCATTAGTGCTGCTTAGGAGCTGAATCGTCTGTGCTAACTAGGAGCACCGAATCAGGCTGAATATTCTATTTTGAGGCAACGTGAGGCCAGCTCCTCATCCTCTCTAACAATTCCTGCACAAGTGAACAGCAGAATTGCAGAGGGGTTTGATAAAGGCACAGTCACAGGGACAGACCCTCTAAGAGGTCATTGCTGCAAAGGCTGTGTTAGCATCTGTTA
Organism: Lonchura striata; assembly: GCF_050655825.1. Taxonomy (NCBI): domain Eukaryota; kingdom Metazoa; phylum Chordata; class Aves; order Passeriformes; family Estrildidae; genus Lonchura; species Lonchura striata. Next base: position 1,796,315 of record NC_140703.1, read on the forward strand.
AACAAATTAATCCACACGTGCAGAGAAATCACTCATCTGTTGCTGGCATGCTGCTGGGTCTGGCCTGTAACACAGCAACCCTTAAACAATATAGAAAACAAACAAGGGGTTTCAATTGAGAAAATAATTGAATGTGAATTCGTTAATTCACATGAAAGGTTTTTGATTTGAACACTCACTAAACTCTAGCACATAAATTATTCTCACCAATAATATTTCACTAAAAACTAACAAGTGTCCTCCATGGATAAAGTTTCTTAGAAGCATATGCTGGTATCTAAAAACTCAAATGTAGAGGGAAACAGACCTTCTACAAATAAACTTCAGAAATTTATTGCTGAGTATGAGGTACATGTAATATGTGCCAGGGGTGTGGGGGAAACAGGGAAAAAGGCTCACTCAGACAGATTCTTTGTTTAATGTATGCTTTTTAGCCAGGCACTTTTCATGACCTTTGGCTCTTTGCTTCATCATTATTAGAAAGATCTGAATAATTTGTAATGTTGTGATTTCAGTATCAAATTGAAACTTTACTCTTAACTGTGTTCATGTGCAGAAAATGACACCATTATTTCTAATACTTCAGTAAACAGATTTGAAGGGACTGAAGAAAGGGGAAATGAGCAGGCATAGTGTTATGTCCACTCTAGGGATCACATTCATGCATAGAATTTATTTCCTGAGAAACAGGAATTCTTTCCAAAGTTCAAAAATGTCTCATCAGCTACAGCTCACTACAGTATCATCTATTTCCTTGTTTGGTCAGTATCTTTAAAAGCTCATGCTTAGATGTTTGGCTTTATCTGAAGCTCTGGCTGACAAGAACAGTTCTGGTAGAGAGACTATCTGATCTACTCATGTGAAAAGAAGATCAGTGCTCACAAAAAAAAAAAAAAAAAAGTACTTACAATGTACACTGAATAGTTTAAGACAGAGAGTCGCAGTAGGAAGAAATTGTGAAGAGAATTTAGGAAAGGTAGCCACCAGAGTAATTACATCTCAAAGGTGGCAAAGCAGCATATTACCCTGAGCCATGGTGACAAAATCCAGCAGCCCAATTAAGAGGCATGAGATAGCATGGCTTGTAGTGCTTACCCATCTTGTAATCCTTGTCCTGTTTCTGTTTTATGTGCTAATTCAACTTCTAAGTCTACTACAATCCTCTACCAACAACGTGCCCAACAGAGAATGGACAGGTTCACAGAACTGGGCACATAAGGATACTGGTCACAAAAGACTTGGTCTGGGTGGGCATGGCTGTTTTTCCTGTAATAAAGTTTATTTCTCTATTGCTCAGGCTGCCATTTCCCAAATAAGAAAAGGTTTGCATATGCTGATTATCCAGATTGTTTGTTCTATCTGTGTCTACCTTAGAAAGAAACAGGTGGGAATGTAATTATCTGTCTATAGCTCCTATAGCTTTATTTACTTTTGCTAGGTGGCAAAAGCCTCTCTAAGTGTCAGACTGGCAGATGAACATTCCTGTCATAGGCTTTAAGGAAGTGCTTCTGTCATATTGCTGGAGGCTTTACAGTGTACAGCTTTTTTTTTCCTGACATCTGGGTTTTTTTGAGCCTTAAAAAAATACGATATAAAGAATATTATAAATACATAATATAATAAACTATTAAAAAAATCAAAGTGCAACAAAATACAGGGATCTGGAAAAAAATCAGCATTTTCTAAAACAGCAGTATCACCCTTCAACATATGAAAGTCTCACTAATAGTATGATTATTGGTGGTAGTTTTATTACTGTGATCTTTACAAGCATTAGCCTGAAACAGGGGGGTTGCACTTGTTTTTCTATGCCTACAGGCTAGAAGACAAATTTCTGAAGTGCTGCTTTGTTCCTACAGTCAGCACAGAGTTTTGCAGTAGCAGATGATGCTATTTTCACTCTTTTGAGATGCATCCTGGATTATGATTGCCTCTGTCCTGCCCTGTCTCTGTACCTCTTGCAGGGTGTGCAGAGGTTGCTGCCGTTGGCTGACTTTGGATTTTGTTTTTTGGAATGTGGGGATGGAAATCAGTCACAGGTATTTACAGACTGGGTACTGTAGGCCTGTAGGCTGGGTCTTAGAGTGTTTCCAACTGATGTCCTTTTAAATGGTCTAATGTAATGGTTGCTGATGGAAAAGTCATGTAAATGTAATAGTGGTTCATTGTGTTGTGACAAACACAAATTGTGTCTAATGGCAGCTGGAGATTCTACAGAAAAATGTTGTGGGAATCCTATAGTGGGACAGTGAGAGGGCTGGGCTTGTTAAGTGTCTGGCATGATGTTCCTTACTGCTGGCAGGGAAATGTTAAACCCCATGTAATTCCACTTTATCTCCAAATACATTGTTTATGTTTACTTTCATGCCAACACTAAGCAACTCCTGGTTGTCAGTGGTTTTCAGTAAAGGAACTGTCACCAGTGAGTTTCTCTATAGAGGAAAACATGAGTCTCATACAACGTGAGTCTCTGAGCACCCTTCCTTCTTCTCTGACAGCAGCTCTGTCATTTTGCCAGTTTTGTACAGACATGTTAAGATAACTACAAATTGTTTGAATGCCACAACACACAGAGCAGCTGCATGGCTGTGATGCCCCATTCCAAAGCTGTCAGACAGAAGGGTTTGGAATACATCGTGTTACTGTAATATTTCATCAAGTGAAAGAAGATGTTAGCAGAAATATTGCAGCTCTTCAGAGAAAGCTCTGCCACACCAGCTTGCACACATTAAAAGAAAGACTGCTTGTCTATTATACTACAGCCTGACACACAGAGATTGTGCATTTGTACAACCAGCCATGGCCAAAAGTCACATGGCTGAATGCCAATGCCTCAGACTTGACTTTCCTGACTGGCCCCTCACTGAATTCTGCTGGCACCTTAAGAACACTAAATGAACCAAACTAATTCCATTACTTAGCTACTCTGTACATAGCATCTATTTTTGTTAGCATTCAAATTGTTCTGAGAAAGAATTATTTTAGTAAACAATGCTGTTTCAGGGAGCAAGAGCTCTTATGCTATATGGGTATAGACAGAGAGGGGTGGGGTTTTAGGCCAGAACAGCTCTCATAAGCAAGATTATCACAGCAAAGTTTCACCAGTCATAATGTATTTCCTATGGCCTGGTATTTATTACGTGTAAGAGCGTGAGCTATTTTTCAATAAGTGAATGTCCTTTATCAATTACCCACGAGGTGCACTTACCCCTGAGCCTGAAGTACCTCAGATGGTTGGCAATTGCCTGCTCAACAGACTCATCGGGGCAGATCTTCACCCCGCTGGGAAAGAGGATGGAGCGCTTCCTGCGGAGCTGCAGGTGCCCGTGGAACTGCTCAGCATCCCTGCTGCCAGGGGCCTTTGCCAGCCCGGGGGGCAGAGGAGGCTTTGCCAGCTGCCAGGCACTGAGCCCAGGGGCTGCTGAAGCATCCTCAGCCTGGCCTCGTCCTGCCGCCGGGTGAGCCGCTGCTGTGAAATCAAAACCACACAGAACGTCTCAGCTGAGAGGAGGATGCAATCAGCACTAGCTTCGTGCCACTTCTGTGCTCTCTGGAGGACATTGCAATGCTTTTTTCTGTTAACAGAACCTGTCTCTGACTGTGATGTTATAAACAACCTTAAGCTCTTTACAATATCCCATCAAATGGTAACACGGCATAAGGCTCTAACCCTCTGAATTCTAATAACACAGAATAAGGCTCTAACCCTCTGAATTCTAATAACACAGAATAAGGCTCTAACCCTTTGAATTCTAATAACACAGAATAAGGCTCTAACCCTTTGAATTCTAATAACACAGAATAAGGCTCTAACCCTTCGAATTCTAACGCCTTGTGTTTACCTTCCCATCTGCCATTAAATCAGTGGGGCTATATTTGTGAACAAACATGTATTTAAAAGCTTTCGAGGCTTTTCAGATATAAAATAAATATTTGAGAAGTAATCCTATTCCATACTTGCTTTCCATAACAGATTTGTATACCTTGCAAAAAGAAAGCTGCTTGAACTGAGAGTTAACCTTCCATCACTGAGATAGGTCTCTACTCTACTAGAGCAGCAGGGGGGGAAGGAGGAATAAAAGGGCTCATCAGCTTTATGTTGGGTTTTTTTGGTGGTGGCTTTTTTTTTTTTTTTTGGTGTTTTTAATTTTTAATTCCCTCTTATGTTAGTTGTTCCACACCATTCCAGAGGAAACATCTGAGGTAAGAACATGTATATTGAGATTTAGTCTGACAGTCTAATTTTCCATCCTTTAAGGTCAGCTGATCTGAAACCATTAAACTCAATTTCTTTCACTTTTTCCCTGGAAAACATACCTGAAAAACAATCACAACCAATCATTTATTAGAGAAAGAATAGTAATAACCCCATGGCATTTGTCATCCAACAGATTATGAGTTTATTCTGCAACTTCTAGTCAATAGACCTTTGACTTTTATGGCTGAAAGATGAAAGGCATGGTTATTTTGATAGTGTATTAATAACCAGCTCTGTTGCAGATCACCAGATGGTATAGCAGAGACAGAAAGAACATTGAAAAGGTCTCTAAGAAAAACCTCCAATCTTTACCCAAACTGATACATGTTCAGTGCCCATATGCAGAAGACAGCATCTTACTTTTTAAGATTTAATACAAAATTAATAAAGGAAAATGAAAAGGGAAAAAAAATGCCAGCATTTAACATTTCAAAGTTGAAAAAATTGCCTCCTACAGCTACTTCTACACTCAAGACTAATGTGCAGTAATACTACCTGGAAATCAGTCTAAGTATTCCATATTCACACTGCTATCACAGCACAGATTTGACCAAACATTTCTCTGTATTAGCCCCCTTTGTTACAATTAAATCAGAGAGCTATCTCTAATTCTATACACTGCCATAGCTAAATTTGTAACCAAGAACATAAGAAAGAAGTCTGCATTACCTGCAACCATTTGAAGATCTGTGTTAATCATTCCCGGAAGGCAAATAAAGATTTTCCACATGAAGCCAAACATGCTTATTTGTATAATAATAATAATAAAAAATATAAAAGCAAAAATTCCCAATCCCTTTTAGCAAAAGAGCTGTTGCCTTTACCGTAGCCTTGAACCAACCAAGAGCATTGCACTTGTTGAAAATGTCTTGACGTCACATATCGTTATCTTTGGAGAAAGCATTAGGTAAAAACAGTCAACCAATACATCCTGGCTCTGTTCTTTTTGAAGACAATATTCTGCTTTAGTGAAGAAACGAGAAAAGGTGATGGAAGCAGACTCCTTGGAGCTAGCAGATGGACTGACACAATTTTTTAATTTTAATCTGGCCAGCTAAGCTCTTTACCAGAGCTTGTCATACCATTAACAGACGGTCCAAACAAGGACAGCACCTTTCACATTTAATTAACCACGCTTTTTCATTGGCCTTTCCATTTCTGCTCTTTTTAAAAATCCTGCTGGCCACAGAACATCACGGGGAGCACACTGATCTCCAGCAGAAAGTCTCGTGCATTTTGTCTTCTGCTTGCACAAATGTAAACCCATCTATAAATGCATTACTCGCTTAAGCACTGTGGTGTATGTAAATACTGAAGCAACTTCTCTGTGGGACTGTTTCTTCTGGTTACAGGGCTGCTGTGGAGTCTGTGCTCAAGGAGAAAGTGCTGGAACAGCACAAGGCTATCCCCTGCATCCCAAAAGCAGTGCTTCTTCCAAAGATAAACCATGATTCCTTCGTCTCTGTTCAGGTGCTACCTGAGAGGAGCAGCAGTTGTATCTGTTCAAAAGTATTCATGCAAAGAACTCTGGCTGAATGAGAAAAAAAGGGAACTGTAATTCTAGTGACACAACCAAGTCATCCCAGCACCTCCAAAAATAAAGATGGTTTTCTGACAGCTTGCATTTCTGAGAAGGAGCATGTATTTTCATATAGCAAACGTGATTAGCTGAATCAGTTCTCTACAGAGCAATGCTCACTGAAATACAGCTGCAGCACACATACCATTCTAAATAATGTCCCTGTTTTTCAAATGCAATTTATTCAAAAAACTGAATCCACCTGTAACTAGAAAAAGGTCAACTAAAGGATTACTTTAATGAAAATGACTAATAGAGCCACACCATGGTTCTTTATTATGGAGATACCCACTATCTCCAAGCTCATGAGGGTTACTATCCAGAATCTAAACTGTCTCCCATAACTGGACAAAAAAAAAAAAGACTTTATGGCATTTGAGAGGATTTACCAACAAAATTCCCAATCAGTTTAGCAGAGACAAATAGGTTAGCCAAAACCTTTTAGCTTGTTCAGTTTCTGTGGTTAAGCATTCACCATTGTCTCTTTTTGCTTGTTCTCCTTAAGAGTTCTCTGGTGAACACCTCCCAAGAATAAACAAGTTATGAGGCTGTTCAAATTTCCAGCTGATGAAATTCAGCCCACCACAGCCTGCTGTACTGCCACCTCTTCCATCATACAGTATTGTAGAGTGTTTTGAGCAGAAAAATTAGGAAGTGAGGTCAACCAAATTAATCTCACACTTATCAATGCTGTCCATGTCATGTAAACCTATTCCAGCATTCCTCCTTTTCTGAACTGCTGACCAGAAATCTCTTACCTTGTCCAACAGTCAAAGGTGATCCCAGTGTCTGTGCTTCTTTGTACTTCAATTTCCAACTTCAGTTTGGTTGGGCAGAATGATTACTGTTAGTCTTGGTTTTATTCAACACATTTTCAATTCTGAGGCTTCCCAAGTTTCATGCCACAATTCCTGCTTTTCCATCTAGAAAACAATTGTCTTCTTTTTGCTTGTTTGGGTTTCTTTTTTTTGTGGGGTGAGGGGATGGGTGCCAGAAGCAATATTCTGTTTCTCTGTCCTAACCAGGATAAAAGTGTTACTACTGTGGCTCTCAAGTTTTTATTATTTTATAAGGTGTAGTACCTCCTGAGCACTGCAAGTTCATCTCAGGGTCAAGGTCCAGGAGGTGAGTACCACAAAAGCCCAGATGAACTATAAATAATCCATGCCTGCAATTCCACTGACAGCAGTCCCCTCATACTTAAAAAATGAACAAAAACCCTCAAAAAACATACTTTCAGGTTTGCTTCTCCAGTTCTTGATGAAAACTAGGTGTCTATTTTTAGATTTTTCCTGGCAGATGACCTTCCTACAAGTTAATTCTCTTCTACCTTGCTCCTTGTGTTGGGCAGTACCTTGAGCAGATCTCCAGGACTCGGATGTCATTGTGGAAGGTATCTTCTGGTCCCACAGACCAAATACAGTAATTTGTTTTAAAGAAACTGCCAGGTACACTCGGGTACAACTGACTGCCTTAAACACAATGACACAGCTTAGGGCAAAGAGCCTTGCAGGGGCTGGTTTGCTTTGGAACACCCTGTCACTCCACTAGTTCAGTGAAACAGGGCTTTATACAGGAAATGGAAACAGAAGTGATGTGCAAAAAGGTCCCTGAGTCAGTCTGGTTAAAAAGCTAACTTTGGGCAGTTCCAGCAAAGAAAAAGGAAACATGAGGATACCTGGAGTGTAGCTTCTTCCACAGAAACACTTCCTAGCATTAACCACACGCCTGGTAAGTGCAAACCCTGGGTGGGTGGTGGCTGAAGGTCCCACAATCACTGGGTGAGACATTTGGGTTAAGACACACGTACCTTAGAACCAGTCAGGTGGCCTCTATTACACTTAACTCGTGGGTTATTTGTAACAGCTGGGAAAAGAATGGTGACAACCACAGTCAGCAACTTCTGGAGATAATTTTAATATCAAATGCACTGGCATTCTTGTAGCACATACGTAAGAAATCTAAAAAGGCAATCCTTTTGTGTAATAAAATCAGTTTAGAAAATTGCATATGTTATTTTGCTTTTCAGTATCTATAAAACCAGTCAATCTAAAAAAGAACCAATTGGTTGGTGATAAAGCCTAACTTTAACATAAGAAAAAGCCCAAATTATTTTTCGTAAGGGAACACTGAAAATATTCTTCAATTAAGAAAGTTGTAGAGAAGGGGAACATATTACTGCATTTAATCTTTTGTTTTACAATAAATACACAGATTATTCTTGTAAGTAATGCTGGTGCTGTGATTTAGGTGCAACTCTGGGATGAGAAGGAAAGATGTTGGGAAGCAGGGGAAGAAGGGGTAGTGCCAAACTACAAAATTAAGGTAGAAACAAAGACAAAAAACATACACAGTCATTGCACAAGGCTGCTCACAGCTATACAGACTGTGCTCAGCAAATTGCTGTTTTAAAATTCTCTCTCCCCCTGAAAGAATGCTTCCTGGTTTGAGAAACAAGTAAGGGGGGTGGAGGGGTGTTGGATGGCTGTACAGAACCTGAAATGACTGGATTTTCAAGAAGCCAGGTTTCAGAGTTGTCTTGAGGGAAGGGGCCCTGAGAATTCGGCAATGACAAAAATGCTTGCATCTTTGGGTGGCCCTCAATTTTTATTTTAACTCTCAGTTGTGTTTCCAGCTTTAAGAGCTCTGGTTTTGTAGACTATTTTATGACACAAATGGTCTTGGTGGTTCTCTGACACACAGTCCTTCTGAAGGGTAAGATGACATTTCAGTAAAGTCACAGTGAACAGGAGAAAGCATCCTTTTAGAACAGTCACCTGCTAAGGTGCAGTGAGTACAGAAAGAAGTGCACACATCCAAATGTGACCACTGTTCAAGGAAAAGCTACATAAATACAAATTAAAACAATGAACTTTGCTAGTTTATCAAATCAAGTCTGAGTCCAAACAGTCAATATTCAGTCGTCTTTACTCAGTTCTCCTAATCAAGGTACAAATCCTTTTTGTCTTATATGTAAATAATGTATCTTAATGACCTTATTTTTCAGTGAAACACCTCAGACTTTTGAAGTTGTTAAGCCACAGCCTGTTTGCCTTGCTAATGCAGGTGACGCCTTAAGATTTGTAGGAATTATTCCCCAAAAATCAGGTGAACAGCATTAAAAATCTACTGCCTACACATATTGTATTGGTATGTACTCTGAGAGCAAGTTTGCTTCTAAAATCTGGTAAGAAAAAAAAAAAACTTAAAAGAAAATGCACTCCCGACTTTGAAGTATTTCAACAGTCACCCTCAAACAAAGTGAACACACTCGTACGAAAATGCTAGGAAGAGGGAAAATATCTTTTTAAAAAAATCATCAAAACTCATGAGCCTCAAATCTTGGCAGAATTTTCTGACACATGCAGATTACTTCTGTATATAACCAGAAACAAAAAAAAAATACATCTCTAAAGAGAGTCAACATTAAATCCTTAAAGTAAAAAAATACATAGTATTCATTCTATCTGTATCAACTGCAAATCAAGAGACATAACACAAGATCCAGATCCTGTCTTCAGGCCTGACTCCTACAGGGTCATTCATGCTTATATAGAATTATAAAGAACATGATCCAAAAGATAGAAGTATTTTTACATCCTTGAGGCATATACCTGTAAGCAGCTTTCATCCTCCAAGAATCAACTAGCAATCCATATGCATTAGGTTTAACTTACATATTTACATTCTTATCTACAACTTTCACCTTTCCCCATTCCAGCATCTTAAGACCACACAACACCAGTGAAAAAAAAAAATCTTTAAATAAATACATGATGAATAAAAAGTACTCCTTGTGCCTTAGTTTTTTTTCTTCCTTGCAAGGCAGGGAGAGACTGAACACCACTATGCAGAGTTCCAGTTATTTTACACAGCAGTGTCCAGGACTGCCTGATTTATTGGATTTATTAGCTGCTGCTGCCACTCTGCTGTTGGAAGTGCAGTTGCAAGATCAGGTCTCGAATTTCTTCTCTTTTGTTTCTGATCAGCTGACGAGGGAACCAATTCTCCAGATTCAGTGGTTGTTCAAAATTAACTATGGGATTCTGGCAAGAGAAAAAGGAATATTTATGGAGTTAATTTCCTAGCACAACCTTCAGAAAGAATTTCAAACCCTTCCACTGCTGCTGAGATCAAGGAGGCACAAATGAGTTCCATACAAGTCTGCCAGCCTTCAAAGTCAAATTGCAGTTCCTTCATCATAATCACACATATATGTGCCTTTACCAAAAGGTACTCAAACAGGTTATCATCACTAAGATACATCACTATTAACATGTATTAAAAGGCAGATTTCATGGATTTTGACAAATATATAGCAACTATAGCAAACTATAGCAAAGAATCAAGCATACTGTGCTCGAGCATCCTGAGATTTTTGTCTCAAGCATGTGTTTTTTCTGTCATGAGAGGGTCTTCTGACAGGAGACAACAAAAAGTAACAAAACTATTAATAATAGTTTTAGCAGGACATGAGAAGGGGAGAATTTGGAACAAAAGAGGATAGCAAAATTAAATAGCTGAGAGGCGCTGGCAGATTTGGTAGTCAAGACCACAACATCACATCTGATTTGCCAAAATCAATTTTTTTTCTTCTTTCCCTCTTCACTCTTTTTGCCATGCTTATGTTTCACCTCCTCCTTCCTTTGAATAAAGTAATATATGATAAATTGAAACAATAATCTAAAGAACACATCATGATTTCCAGTCTATGAGTCCTGGCATGTTTAGGATAAGTTACAAACACCTTTAACACAATTTACAAGGGGTTTGTAAACACCTTGTCCCAAACCTTGCTTCTTCAAGAAAAACAAGTCCCCCTTGTTAGAGAATGAGCAGCTCAAAAGCTTTGGTAAGAATTTAATTTTCCACCTACACAAGAGCTCAACCTATCTATGGGAGAACCACAGAATGGCTGGGGATTGAAGGAACTTCTAGGCTCCAAATACATGCAGGTAGTCAGGGATACTGCATGTGTCAAAATAAAAGCAACATTAAACTACAAGGTCAGAAACATTTGAGGATAGACACATACAAGACACCAGACAGACCTCTGCCATTACTTAAGAATGGGTTTCATCTCCTTTTTCTCAAATGGCTTTGACACTTTTGACTCCTGACAGCTTTTTTTTTTTTTTTTTTTTTTTTTTGTGTCTGGCCATTTTGCCCAGAAAATGGGTTTTTGTGGTTGAAGATAATTTGGGGAAAAGGGGAAAGGGGAAGGCAGTTTGAAGTTGTACCTGGAAGAAGCTTTCCACATACTGCAGCAAATAGACCCCACAGTCACTGCAGTTATCTTGTTTAGGCACTCTGGGACACAGGTCAATCATTGTTGATTTACTGAATTCCCGATGTGTTTTTCTTTTAGCTTCCCATTCCACTTCAAGGTACCTACAAAAGACAGAAAACAGTTGAAATACTTGAGGAATGACTCCCAAGCTCAAAACCTTTTGGGACACAACTCAACATTGTTCCAAACAGCCAATATTCTATTGCACTCAGAGGTGTTTCTACTACATAATAGGCAACATAGAAAACAAATATGCATGATGTCATTTAAAATCAGCTATTTATGCAAGGTTTCTATAAGCTGTTAGGATACCAGGACATTTTTATACCTTAACTAAAGGAAAAATTTTTCTTGGATATCACACATTATTCCCAGGTTCATTCTAAGAGGCCAGCAGTGCTTTTCAACCTAAGCAAACCATTAAAGCCCTCTTAAACCTCACCTTACAAAAGACTTCAGCAATAATTGCAGGTATATAATCCTTGCACTCAAACAGTGCACAAGGTATTTAAAGTCTTGATGCAAACCTTAGAAAGTTTTTCTATAGTGATTAGGATATATCTGTTGTCAGGCTTTTCTGTTGCTCTCATGCTTCAGTAGCAACTCACTGACTCCACATTCAGGGCTCTGCTGATTTTAGAGATGAGATGGAAAACCCAAGGCTCTGGTTTGCAAAGGCAATACTTATCTGTATTCTTCTCCTGGCTTTAGCTAGACTTACAGTCTCAGGGCTCCTGAAAATCAAGCATAAGGTCTGACTTAAAAGAATAAATATATGCATTAAATCAGACTTTGTGTTTGATTTCTAAAAGCCCCAAGTCCTTGCAGTCACGAGAATAAAAATACATATAGAACACTTAAGCAGCTTTTGGAGAAAATGGCAACTGTGAAAAAGCACCAAATATGAAGCAGTTCAAAGAGATGACATTTCAAGCACCCTTTCTAGAAACTGCAAGAACCTATGACTGTAGACTTTCTAATTCATTTGTCTGAGCCTGAAAACTGCCCAAAACATAACAAAAATCAACTCAGGGAAAAGAAGATGTCATAGAATCCCTACATCAGTTTACTTAAACTTCTGCTTCCAGGGTTTGCTTCCCAAACTCCCCTTATTTCATGACTCCACAGATTTCCACTTGTTTTCTGACTTTTTGTGACATCTCTCTAAACTCCAAGAAACCACACTCTGGAATTTCAGTCTCAGGAGTCATTCAAAGAATACTGCACTAAAATAATACATCCCACAGAGATTTTAACAATAAATAAATATAAGTTCCTATTTCATTCTTCCTCCCAAGACACATGGCAAGGAGGTCTCATTATTTAAGGAAAAGATGGTTTCACAAGGACTTCTAAACCTCATCTAAACTTTACATAGCATTTTGAAGAATACACTTTTACAATAATGTAGTGCTATTTAGTTTACAGATTTTTGTACCCTTCAGTGAAAGGAGAACATGAAGAACAATTGCATTTGGCTTCAGATATTTAATATTTTGAAAGTTGCTGATAGACATTAAAATCATTAGGAATGTGTAAAAGTATTTAAAATTCTTATTACATTCTTACTATACTTACATACTTCTCACATATAAAATTGAATATATTCTTACACTTTTCAAAACAAATACCATTCCACTATAACTCTACTGACACATCAAGCTTTTAGACAGCTTCAGTCTAGTTTCTGCATTTTTGTACATAGGAGTGGATTTAACACTAATTCTCTAAGTGTCATCCAAAAAAATGAACAACAGTCCCCTAGAAAGTTATTGTTCAGATTTCAAAGTATTCATTTTAAGTGTTTTTCTCCCCTTAAAAACACCTTCAGTTGCTAGACTAGACTGGATAAATCCTCCTGCCACAAAAACAACACTAGCAAAAACCTCTCTATTTTTCTTTTCTCCACTCTGCACTTTACAGTTTTTGCATTGTATGTGGGTTGCAGAACATAGGCTTTTCATGGAAGCCTCTGCATTATAACTACAGTTTTCTTAGTCATGACTTTTCATAGATTTTCCTTTAGCATTACAAATATACACCTTTCTAGACAAAAGTACTTTGCATATAGAAATAAAATCAGCAGCATTGATTGCTAAAAGATAGAAGCTGTAGTTACTTACTCTCTCAAAACCTGAACTGTTTTCTGCACAGAACATGCTTTCAAGGAATCCAAGATGAGTATACAAGGCCTGTACACAACAAAAACAAAAGTAAGTCACTGCAGTCTTTCATCACCAACACCATTGAAGGAAGTATTTTGTTTGCATACAGCCCACCCAAAATAATTAATATTTTAACCAATGTGGTAAAAATAGACAAGTACCTACAGCTGTGGTTTTATGACAATACCTAAATTACTACAGAATTTCCTAATTTAATGCTACAATATTAGAAAGAAAACAGAAACATACCTTTTACAAATCTGCTTTTTGGAATTACTTAGGGAGATCTGAGACAAGAAAAAATAAAAATAAATCTTAAAAAGCCAACACCAATTATAAATGCTAAGATCTTCACAAATTTAAAGGTAGTTAGAGAAGTTCTCATTTCAGAAAAGTAGAAACTGATAAATCAATTTTAAAAACAGGTGAAATCACAGCAGAGCAAATAGGTAAGCAGAGGAGGACAAAGCTAATTCAAAATGCCTTGTACATGCTGCAGGCTATGCAAACATCAATAACTACTGCAAAAAAGATTATGCAATATCCCTTGGTCAAGTCTCACAGCCTTTAGAAATTCAGTAATAGGTTTTCTCTGTCATTACGAAAAGGAACTTACTTTAGAAATAGCTGAATATAGAACTGAAGCAGAAGCAGCAATTTCACTGCCACCTAGTACAAAAGAACAAAAAAAAAATTAAGGAAAATAATGCCTAAGCAAAGTATTTTTATTTTCATGTTCATGATTATTAGTATTCAAAACATCAAAGAGCTAATTTATATACCACTTTTTAACATTCCCTTTTGAATTTTGAAATAGCAGTGTTACCAAAGGTCTTCCCTCCTGATAAAATTTTTACTGAAACCAAAGAACTTTCCAGCCATCCCTGATTTTCCATGTCTCTTCCAGTGTTTTCCATAAAACTTGCAGTCCTTAGTATGTATGTGTACATAAAAACATACTACACCAGTCTGGAAATTTTAGAAATCATCTTTCACATGATTTTCCTCCTTCAAGGACTAAGCCACTTCGAACTGCTCATGGCTTGACATTACTTTCTCCTAGATTATGTGCCTTTAGAGAACTCCTATTTGGAGTTGATTAAGGAGAATTCTATTTAGTTTAGAGAAGTTGTGTTACCGTGCAGCTCCTCTGCATCCCTGGGGCACCATGCAGCAGCTGCAGCGCTCTCCCTGCCCGGCTGGGGCTGCTGCCTTTAGAGAACTCCTGTTTGGAGTTGATTAAGGAGAATTCTATTTAGTTTAGAGAAGTTGTGTTACCGTGCAGCTCCTCTGCATCCCTGGGGTGCCGTGCAGCAGCTGCAGCGCTCTCCCTGCCCGGCTGGGGCTGCCGGGGACGCTCCTCGCACACGGCCTCTTCCAGCCAGGGGAAACAGATAACTGCCAAGTACCAGTGAGACCTGCCAGCAGAGGGGGAAAAGGTGTCACAATTCTGTAGCATTTGCTGCTGAAAAGGCTATGAAAAGCTTTTCTATACTGAGAGCTCAAGGACAACTGTTCTGTGACACACAGCCATCACTGCCATGTGCTTTCCATGGCATCTCGTACTAATCCTCTCCCTCACTTTTCATTTTGCATTGTGGCATAACAGCAAAAATAAGCATCAATTCCTTTACAAACCCCAAGAAACCCTCCACAGCAATTTATCAGTGTATGAGCACCCATTCCACACTTCAACTGAAATCCAAAATAAAAGAATATGAATCAGTGATGGCGATCCCAGTTTTGTATATAGCTGAAGGTATGGCACCTTTCCACAGCTGTTTTCCATTATGTACCTTCCAATGGTGATTCAGTTTTACAGGAGCTTCCATGTACAGGCTGGTTATTTAACCAGGACAAGGCACAGATTATGGAAGTTCTACTTTTATCTACTGACAATATGAGTTGCTGTGATTTCTTTATAGAAATATTACTGAAGTGCACAGGAACCATCATAACACAAATTAGTCTGAGAAATACCTGAGTAATTTTCAGTAAAAACAAATACCAAAGGTACAAAGTTGACAGCTGAATAAACATCTGACCTTTTGAACAGCTCTCAAAAATTACTCATTCCACATGTGCTACTTCTTCAAAATCTAATCTATCACAGGCAATGATCAGCCACAGATTTTTACTACTACAACATTCACTGAAATCTTTAAATAGCAGAAAAGGTGTTGAAAACATATAGACTTACTCCTCATTGACAGGCACAAAGATATAATCTTTATTGAAGATATTTATATGGCGAGTCCATGTTCTTACTCTTCTGTGTCTTCTCTGTGCTGCTCTGAAAAAACAAATGACAATTGTTGTTTGGTTTCACTCCTTTCACTTACAGCAAGGCATAGGGATTAGCACTCCTACATCTCCCCAGTCCCTCAATGGGTTTTTCATTTATTCTAGAAATTTCCTAGACAAACCATTGAGCCCAAGTGACTAATGAGCCATTTCTGAACCATTTTAAGCTCTTCTTGAAAGAAAACCTCACAATCATTCATAGATTGGAGTGGTTTTCTTGCAATTATTATTTACTGCACTAAATGCAAAACCCTCATCTGAACACCAGTCGGTTTCTGGTCATAAATGCATCTAAAATGAACTTACGAAACTTTGACATCCCCCTCAGAGTTTTTCTCTGTCCTGGTCAGGCACTTGTAGAAGAAACTGCTAAAAATGTGTGTACGGTCAGCAACATGTTTTGGTGCCTTCTCCAACAACAGATACCTACCAAAGAAGAAAACGAAATTATGAAACTAATTTTCTAGAAAGTACTGTTACTGTTAAAAAAAATGGCAGTTATTCTAATGACTTACCATACTCAGCAACTGATACTAGAACATATTAGTATCAATTGCCTTCACAGCCACTAATCACCCAACTGTCCTCTTTTAACTATTCACATCAGCAGAGTATATAACAGCCAAGCACCTACTAAGAAGGCACTTATTTTTTGTCCCTGATTTTTTTCTCCAGTATTCAAGCTTCTGACTTTATTTTGAAAGTTAGGTACCTAGCCCTTACAATTAAGACAGACTTGCAAGTACAAACCTATATGTGCTATACTATGTGCCTACTCTAAGAGCATGGAAAACAGGTCAGTTAAATTGTCCATTTCACTTTTTCCCATTGTTACTTCTGAAATTGTTATATTTAGTGACCAACACTTCCAGTAACATTCAAGTCCACATCACACCACAGAGAGCGTGAAGGATAGAAGAAGGGCTGAGATCACTTACTTTAGATAGAAATCAATGATGACATCATTGAGAAACTCGCCATATTCTAAGCACTCTAGGTCTTCTCTTGTGACTCCCAGGCCTCCTTTTGCAGGTGGGGGTGGATAAACAATTAAACTAGAAAACAAATCATATCATATCATAACAGTGACAAACTCTTATGTGACACTGTTCTGAATATGGCTGTCTTAGATGCAGAAGATTTTCTATAAAACCTGTGAAAAGCAGTAGTTCTCAAAACCTTACCATTTCCTCCTCCAACAGTTAGGTGGTACAAAACAAGTATCACCCCAAAGCACCCTAAAACTTTGATAAAAACTTTTGTCTTCATCCCATTTTCCTATTTTTGATCAAAGTATTTGAAAAATGGCTATATAAAATGTGAAGAAATACTAGAGGACAAATGGTCATAAAAAGATTGAGTGCGACAGAACAATAAAAGAAAACTTTGTTCAGATTTTACAAAAAGCTGGCATAAATTATGAAGTTTTGCTAAGATAGGATTACATGGGTACTGACAGAACCCATGAGATCCCACCCTCCTTGTTGATGCACCCATGATATGACCTTGTAGTCACAAATCAGATTTACTCCAATTTCTGTGAGACTGTCATCCTATAACACACCCATATTGTCTTGTAACAGGTAACTACATTGACATTTGCTGATATTTTAGATTTGAAGAGTGACTTTTATACAACACCTTCAAATCAACTAGAGAATGGCAGGTAAGTGAGGGCTTTTATTTCAGTAATTAATTGATTCAATTTATTATATTTTCCCTTTCTCATTTATATGAAATACACTTACTTCTCAACTGCTCCAATTTCTCTTACTTCTTTCCATTCATCATTCAGTGCAGAGGACAAAGAGATACAATAGCAGCCACTATTCTGCTTATTTGCAAGGGCATAACTGGGCCTGATGACTTTTAGCTTTGATTCCTATGAGAAAAACATAGACAAATGTAAAAAGCATTATACAGCTTGATACAGAAAACACAAGATGGAAAACCCAAGCCTAAAAACCACAGGAGGACCCTGCATCACTGAAAAGGATTCTTGCTGGAGATTCAAAGTATAAAATTTGGTATTTGGGCAAAAATACCATTGTTCAGACTAAATTAATAACTAAAAAGATATTAATATGTTAAAAAATAATGACAGATCTTAGTTCATAATAATCTCTCTAAAACTATTCAAGTATTATTTAGCCAAGTGAACCAAAAATGGTTTTGGAGAAAAAACATAGAAGAATGGAGACAAGTGTCAGACTGTCTTACCAGAAGCTGTATATGCTTGGAAGATTTGAAAATCTAGTCCTTGAACAATATGCCTAAAAACAACCCACATTAGAGCTGGCTGGCTTCCTTTTAAAGTCCCCAATTTCATGGACCTTTCAGATTCATATGCTGTCTCTTGGTTTTTTACCAGTGGGAACAAAGGTATGTAAATTCTGTGTGACAATGATGTGGGGCTGGGTTTGGACATCTACTCAAGAGATCAAACCAAGATAACACATCAACTTGCACGGATTCATTTCTCCAGCAGTCTGAGGAATAATTCGGTATTTTCAAGCTGTGGAGACCCCACAAGTACATCTAAAGGTATCTGGAGGACCATCTACACAGCTCCTCCTTTGCTGCACTTCCACCTCAACCAAAAAAATGGTTCCATTATTCATTACTTGATTAACTTCCTGCTTGCTGCCCTAAAGACACCACAAGGGCAGAACACCCCTGTGGTTCTAAATTTACACAACCATGAGTTGCCACTTATTGAGGCAAGTACCAGTGCTTTATATGAGGTTTACAGACTATCCCTCTGTGGACACAATCCAGCTGACTGCAAATTTTGGAGTAATCCTGACTGGGTTTTTTTGAGCTATGAATTAAGGAAGGAGGCTGACCTAAAATTTACTCAAATGTGTGAATGCCAACCAGTGGTGATGAATGAAACAGCAGCTATCCACTAACCTGAATTACAGGCTCATGAACATCTGAGGTATTCTCTTTCGGCATGTATTGCTTTAGTAGATCCTTATTGCAACTCACAAAAGAGCTTTCTTCAGGAGAAAGATCCTTAAGCAAGGATAATGCTTGTTTACAAGACAAAAACTCAGCAAGATCTGGTGCTCTGTTCCTCTTGCTGACACCTGTAATCAGTTTAGTCAGTCTGTCTTCTTCCCATTCTGTGAGTGGTCGAGACAGTTCAAAAAATACAAATTCATTTGATTTGGCTGGAAAAGGGAGAGAATGGTAATATTAACTATTAGATTATGTGATAGAGACTTGTCTGAACACCCACAAAGGAACATAAAAGGGACAATGGCAACAGGGAAAGCCCAAACAATGCCCTGCCAGGTTGATGACAGGAGCCATCAGCCCACAGAAGTCCCACTTTGACAGGCTGAGAGGAGCACACCAAAATGGCAGGTAGGAACCCAAATTACAGACTAAGCAAGACACACACAATCGGGGCCCTTCCCAGAGGCCTCACCTTGAATGCATGTATGCAATTTTGGGCATCACAATATAAAAATGGCATTAAGCTATCAGAGAGCATCCAGAGGAGGGCCACAAAGATGGTAAAGGGCCTTGAGGGGAAGTCGTACAAGAAGCAGCTGAGATTACTTGGCTTGTTCAGCTGCAGAAGAGGAAGCTGAGGACAGACCCCATTGCAGCTTCCTTGTGAGGGGGACAGGAGGGGCAGGACTGATCTCTGCTCTGGTGACAGTGACGGGACCCAAGGAATGGCCTGAAGTTGTGTCAGGGGAGGTTTAGGTTGGATATCAGGAAAAGATTCTTCCCCAGAGGATGTTTGGGCCCTGGAACAGGCTCCCCAGGGAATTGTTCACCCAGCACCAAGCCTGACAGAGTTCAGGAAGCATTTTGACAATGCTGTCTGGCACAGGGTGTGACTCTTGGGGATGGTGCTATGCAGGGCCAGGAGCTGGACTCAATCATCCTTCCAACTCCGTGTATTTTCTGATTCTGTGATCTTTACAACACTATAGGCTTTCCTCTGCATTCAAGAAACACAGCTGTAAAACAACTACTTTACTGACGTGACCTTTTCAGTGCACTTAAGGAAAGCAACTACTCACATGGCTGGCTGGTAACCAACATTCCCATCTGGGTTTCAATCTCTTCTACATAATCCACAGACAACCAAAGAAAAATAATTGTTTGAGAACAGCCACCACCACTTTTCCACCAGCCAAATCTTCTCAGATCCAGTGTATCCACTGTAAGCTGAATGTTATTCGGAAACACTGTAGAAAACAGAATTCAAAAAGCCATGCTCTTAACAGCCATAGACAGAGTACTACATATGCTGAGAGGTATGACAGGAGTGTATTAACACAATACTTATAGATTTTATGCCTTGCATTACATGAAATACTGAGAATTCAATATTTAAGTCAGTTACATCAAGCTGTGTAAAACAAAGTTACCAAATCGTAACACAAAAATATAAACACCTGCATGCAGGATTCTTCCTGAAATAAAAATGGTTTTTCCTCAAAATAACCACAGTTAATACCTACAAATATGGAAAAAAGAATACTGCAAATCATTAATTCCTATATGCCATCAGTCAACTCAATTTTGAACTGCTCATAAACCTTTTCCTACTAGATGTCATATTGGAAAATCAACTGAATGCAAATCTATATTCCTATTAACTTTAGTCTACACATACATTTTTGTAAACCTAAGGATCTAAAATGCTAGTTTGAAAAGTTCAATGTTTCACCTCAAAAACATGCACAGTCATATCTGCTATACTTCAACACCTAAAATATGCAGGAATATGGGAGGCACACCATAAAAAATACAAATTGACCTTAAAAGTACAGGAAGCTGCTAAGCTGTTAATGCTTACACTACAGACACCAAAACTTTTATTTATTGAAAAACACAAAAAATTATCTAACATATTTGTGAGAGATAAATTATTCATAACAGAAATACATACTTAGTGTATTAATGCAATACTTTAAAGATACCATTAAGAAAAGGCTAAAGAGAATTCTCTTACCCCGAAATGGGATCACAATATTTTTCATTGTAAACTGAAATAAGATTTTTAAAAAATATATATTAGTTTACATTTCACAAATTGATGAAAACAATATATGGATTTTTAAATATCTGCATTTCTTTCCTTATAGTGAAATAAACTGAATATAATAGAATCATCGTGTCTGGAAAACACCATTAAGCTCGTGTCAAATATGCTTAGTTTGAGACTTCACACTGCCTATATCACCCAAAAAACATCCCTAAAGGCACTGCAGAACATAAGTGACAGCAAGTAACTGTCAGAAATGCAAGGTACTGAGAAATGAGCAGAAAGTTGCAGACTCTCTACAGGCTCCTTAAAAAGAAAAGAACACTTGGGACAGAAGGAGCTACAACAACCTGTGTGAAGCTGTCAGGTGCACTGCATGAAATAAGGACATGATAGAAGTGGTTCAACTTTATGCTGCTATTTCTTTCCATCAATCTTTGAGTTAAAGGCCTTGAAAGATTGCACTTGCACTGCTGCTATGTTAAAGAGACTCTGCTAAATGAAAAATGCTTTCCTGTCACTTTGACAAAAGGTTATATAATATTAGCAAAGGAGGTTTCCCCGTGGCACCACAGTAGGCACAAAGTTGTGTTTCCCAAGCAAGATTTCTACTTTACACATAAGAGCATTGATCCTAAACTTATTTCAACTCATCATTCAATTATTTTTGCCTATTAATTTAGAAAATCTCCATGAAATGTTTTTGCAACTGCTGTTTTGTGAGAAGCTGAAATTGTTATTACAATCCAAGATTTCAAAATGTCTTACAGAAGGCAAAAGAGATGTAGGTTCAAGCATCTCTTTTTCAGTTGCAATATAAAGAATGAACGTGGTCAAAGACCTGTTGAAACTCCTGGAGTTGGTGCTCCATTTAAAGAACATCTTCACTTATGTTTCTACACCCTGTGAGTAGCAGACTGTCTACACACTAAAGCTTTTAGTACTGTTTTTATGCTATCTGAAGCCATAAAGCAAGCAAGTTTTTTTAAAAGGCAAGAGCATAGTATATATCTGAACTCTGATCATTCTTAATTACTTTATTAGAACACAACCACTATTCCAGAAAAGTAATTGGTCTTTATTTTAAGTGACATTAATTGGCCATTAATATGGCCCTTGTTTTCTGTTAGAATTCATTAAAAACTTCCTGAGTATGACTTTATTCCAGTATAGCATTTATACAGAACCTTTACACATGAAAACTGTGGCTACAGCAAATCCCAGTTAGCTTTTATAGTGATAGCAATCCAAATGCACAAGGCAATGGACCACACACTCCATTGTTTAGCCAAAGGAATTTAATGCAACAGTAATAAAAACTCTGTGCTTCCACATTAAGTACCACTGACTTTGTTTAACCAGAATTTTTATTTTTAAATATTCACAAAATAGCATAATAGAACAACTTACCCTAGCAGGGCCTGTTGATAAACACTTAAATTTCCCAATGTGTAGTCTGTCAAATTCAACATCCAGTGCCAGATTTGTCTGCTTTCTAGGTATGCTTCCAGAAGGTAAGCTAGAAGGACATTTATCTTCAATTGACTCTGTTAATAACTGAAAAAAAAAAAAATATTTGTTAGATATGCCTCATCTGTAACTTCAGGAATACCTTTCTTCATGGTTGTAAGAATTGACTCTCAAAGTCAGCTTCCACATTAAAAAAATATTAAAAAGCTCTAAGTGTTATTACATTCATTACTGACAATTTCCTTAAGGGTCTAACAGTACCTTGCTACACCTCCATTACCAGGACACAATCTGTGTTCTTGACTTGGTTCTAAATTAGTAAAAGCACAAACAACAGAGCAACAAAATAATAGCCTTCTTTCCATAACAAAGCTTCAGGATTCAGTTCTGTGCTTATGATTGAATTGATTCACCTGTGAGAAGAGGCAGCAGCAATGGCTCCTCTGACTTGTTTCAGGATTAGAGATAACCCATATCCAGGTCAGAGCAAGTACCCAAAAGCTAATTAAGTCCAAAATGGGGCAAACAACCTTTATGGCTACTTTTAGATTCAAGTTCTACAGCTAGCCTGACAGGAAAGGGAACTTCACCTTATCTCTGCTGTCAACAAAGATCCTGAACTTCTATAAGCCCTGAATGACATCAGAGGATTGGATGACAAAAAGAAACCACGATCAATGTAAAACTGTGTGAAAACAAATTTTTCCACACATGTATCTTTATCATGTCTGTTTCTACCTCAGGTTACTAGATGATCTTCCTGTTTTCTGAAATTAAGTATTTCCAAATGTTTATTCTCAAAATAGGAAATACATTGTGTGCAGCAAAAACACCCAAGCTTCAGAACCAGAGAAATTCTCTGAAGACTGTCCAGTATTCTATCTGTGAAATAAATTACTGCAGCTTCTGCTTGTGGCTGAGACCATAATAAACAATCATTTTCTATAACAAACATTACAGAAATAAGTTGGCATAACAATACATAGGCCAAAAGCTGGACTACCTGCTCTGTGTGACTTTCCATCTTGTTTTCTAATTGCTTGTCTGAAAAACAGAAGTCAGACTGTTGGTCTGTTTCTTTACTTTCAGTGATACTATCCTGTATCAGCTCTGTGCATTGTGATTCAGGAGATCCATCTTCATCATCACTGGAAAGGATAACTAAAAAGGAAAAAAGAAGTATACATATACTACAAATTACAGAGTTGTGAATATTTCATTACTTGCGGATTTCAGACAAGTAAAGAATTCTGTCTCACAGTCATGATATCAAAGTACACTGCTCAGACTGGTCAAGATCTGCATGCATGGAATGGTATGCAACAAGCAGTGCTTTGCATCTTTACAAACACCTTTTATACCAGACCCTCAAAATTATTTGGCTATTAAATGAAACAGGACAAAGCGCAGCTGCTTCAAAGAAGAGAGTAATTTTTATCAGTTTTAGCATCATTAAAAATTAAAAGCTTGGTTTTTCCATAGCCACAAAATCAGCTGAAAAAAGGGGATTGGAATTCAAGAATCTTGCTGTCCATCCTGTTTCTCAGGTACAAGACCCTGATATTAGGCACTGTTCCCTAACCTCCACAATGCATTAACAACAACAGGATAGCAAGTCTTCAATCTTTGGTTCCCTATGTCTCAAGCAGCCAGTTATGCTCCAGCTCTCCCAGAACCAAGTGCAACAGCAGGAATTGTCACCAGCACAGGCACAGTACATACTTGGGTCAATGGAAACAAGGTGCTGATTACCCCTGCAGATTCTGTTCCGCAGCTTGCTCAGGTACTCGGATTTGTCCATCCTTAACTTCGTGATTGTAGGAACCCTTGGTGAAATCACATCCTCGCTGGTGGCAGAAAGCTGCTTCTTTGGCAAATTTCTGTAAGCAGACTCTGAGGCAGAGGCCTCTGTGTGGCTGTGAGCAGGCCTTAAGTGGTTGTGGGTGGAAGAGTCTTTAGAGTCTCTCTCTGCTGGGCAATCTGACACCAGAATAGGATCAGATCTGTGGTTTTGTCCATCTTCACAGGGTATTCTGCAGCCAGGAAACTGAGCTGAACTCAAACTTTTATCTTCCTAGAAACAGGAATCAGAGATAGCATGCAAGTTTATTACTTGACATTTCTAGATGGTTCAAATCACTGATCTTAGCTATGTGCTAGAAAAAATAATTATGGCTTAACACAGTGACATTTAATGCTCAATTCTGGATAATGTCTCCCCGCTCATATTCCAAAGAGTATTATTACATAAAAGCATGAGGGATAACCTTTTAAAAGGCTACAGTGACCCCCTATTCAAACTGGACAAGGAACTATTTCTGATTTTCAGCAGCTCTGTCAGTGTCAGACATGGAGAGGCCAATAATCAGTGCTTTCTTCACTTTCCAAAAGTGTGGCTTGGTCAACTGGATTTTAGAGGTTTGATAACTGCCTGTCTCTGTATGGCTTAAATCAGAAGGCTACAGAGATGCCTTTATTGTTTATATTCAAATGCCTGAATATAAACCACACTTTGTACTTGACTGATGCCCTCAGTCTTTTATTTGCTGGGTTTTTTTTTCAAATTCTAATGATGGGTAAGAACAAAATTTCATGGAAAAGTGCAATAGACTATGGAGGTGACATCTGCCAGATTCCAATAACCTCAGGTATACTTTGCAGTTTTGCTGTTAATGCCCCTAATTAGTGCCCAATTCTAGATCACCTGTGAAAGAAGCCTCACTTAAGTAGCTAGATGCGTTATTTTCAAAATTGTTTGAATCTATGCTCCTGCCTGAAGGAAACATTGCCATTCATCTTTCTCAACCTTTCTGCTACAATAAGCACATTATGATGATGTGGACAAAGAACTTTTATTCACTCCTTGTGATGCATCACTGAACTACTTTACCTCAACAGGTAATACCTGCTAATATATCTGTAAAATAAATCCTATTTATTGGCAAAATCCTTCTATTTGGGATGCTGCTACATTAGTATGTGTGAATGTGTGCTAAAATTAAGTGTAACTTACAGAGAATGCAAGTAACTTTTGTGGAACCTGTGCATTGAAATTATCAGAAATATGGCCACTATGTCTTCTTTTCCTTTTCTCAGAATCAGAAGAGCCCGATTCCTTTTGACTAAGAGTAGTGCTGCTCATGTGTCTGCTCCTCTTCTCCAGTTCACCACAGTGCTTGTTTTCTGTGTCCAAAAAAAAAAGTAATTTAACATATTGTCTTTAAAAACCTTTACATTTCTTCATATTGTTTAAGTCTTATATAAAATGCATGTTAGCAGGTGTAATAAGTTCTCCACAGTAAGTTCTTTCCTTTTTTAATTGTATATGGCTGCCAAAACATATTTCCTAAAATTATTGTTATTTTTTTCATAATTAGTCTAGGGTATAACAAACTTCATAGCTCCCTTCCAAACAAAAATTAGCACTTTATACTCCACATTCTTATCTTCTCCCACATGCAGTATTCTCCATTTCCTGTTCTAATCTGCAAATATGAGTAGTCAGCATAAAAAGACAACACATTACCCCTGGAGAATGTGCACAGTGGTCATAATTCTTCAGCAGTAAAAACAGATATTGTCTAGCCTGAGTGTTTTAGCAGGGTTCACAAACTATTTGAGTATTCTTAATGGATTACATACTTTATTATAAGACTTTTTAGAAAATCAAGATTATATTGGTGCAGTGAGGGTGCACTCAGTCTCATTTTTCTTCCACAGATTTGATTCACCACAGTTTTATTCCTATTTAAAACCAGGCATTTGATATATTTTTACTGTAGCTGTAAAAAAAAACAACTTATTCTGAGGAAACATATACACTGTGTGCAATTCTTAATTTATTTCTGTGCTCTCCTCACAGTAAAAAAGGAAAATATCCCAACAATCTCCGAAATTCATACTTAACTACCACATGACTGCTAACTACAAACCTTTCTTCTGCAGCTCTCGTCTTCTGAAAGAGACAGCATTAACTTTTTCTGGTTCCTTAGAAGCCTTGGTCAATTTACACAGTTCATCATCTGTCTTTCTCAGGCAATGTTCAGATCTGTAAATAGTATTAACTGTGACTTATCTTTAATTTTGAAATAATACTGAATAAAAATCCCAACAGAAACAAGAGTTGATCAGACTTCAAACTTCTGCCTCTCCCATAAACATGTGGACCTTACCAAATTAAGCACAAATTAATTCAGGCCAGTTATGGAAATACACAGATACTCCAACATTATTAATGAAACGGATGCTTCTAAAAAGCACAGTATGAGAATCTGATATGCTTGAGATCAGACACTGAAACATTATTTTGCTTTAAGGAATGACTGCAACAAGAACACAAGGAAAAAAGAGAACAGTCAGTTGACTAACATTGCCTTTGTAAAAATATACTACATTCTCACCATATTTGTTAACTTAGGTTCAGAACTGGTGATAGAATCCATTGAGTAAGATCTTAAAATGTGAAATTATTTGAAATAGAAATTCCTGCTCAAAAGGGCCTGAAACAGCAACTTTAAAGGTGGTGGAAAGGGATGGGCCATCAAAAGAAAGAAACAGAAAAGAATGACAGTACTTAATCCAAATGGATTTTCTGCTTATCATTTTATAATGTGTTCAACTCAGAGTGTTGTGGTCTCAAATTTTCAAAGAGCAAGTGATCATCACAGCACCTGATATCACAGACAGCCAAGTTTCAACTCCTAAAAATCATCACCCACCATGGCAAAAATCATTCTTGACATTTCTAACCAGACAACCAAAACTGCTGAACACTTTTTGAACAGATGAACAGAACTCTTTAGTGACTCTTTAGTGACTCATCTCTAAATTGGAGTATCAGTGCTCTTTGGGAATTCTGTACAGACAAAGAATCCTGGAGTGCTCCAATACTACAGTGATGAGCACTGGGAAAAAATTACTGATTATCTTTCCATTCATAAAGAATCATGAACTGGACCAGACACAGAAGTA
Source organism: Lonchura striata (assembly GCF_050655825.1). Taxonomy (NCBI): domain Eukaryota; kingdom Metazoa; phylum Chordata; class Aves; order Passeriformes; family Estrildidae; genus Lonchura; species Lonchura striata. The sequence goes on from NC_140703.1 coordinate 1,823,366, forward strand.
GTTTCCAATAAGTGCTATTGTTCATTCTGTATATGGAACAAGACGCTCAGTCTTACACAGACTAGGCAGGTCACCATAGAAAACTTTATTTTGGAACCCACACTTCTCTGTCAACTCTATACAGCTGTTATGCATACAAATATTTTAGCTGAGAGTCTTAAAAGACCATACAAAACCATAAAGTGTTTTTCAGTATTTGTTTTACACCAACATCACAATTCAGGGATTTTAAGAACAGAAAGCACGTGAATAGGGCTGTTTCAGCTAACAGATTTTCCTAAACATGTTCACTTTGTACACAAATTCCACATGTTTTATTTTCCATGCCAGCTTCACTGATAATTCAGTTTAAAATGCACCCCTCAACAGATATATGCATCACCTATGAAGCTATGGCAATATATATTGTAAAGTGTTCTTAACAACCATGAGAAATAAATACTGTAAACACTTTAAAACCCTAGCTTTCTTATCTTTAAAACCTACCTCAAATTCATTAGTTATACTGACAAGTCAGTGCTCACTTAAATAAGTGCATTTCACACTGGGTTGTGGTAAAGCAACAAAAATTCACAAATTCTGTAATACAAAGAGCATGAATGGAAAGAGGAAGTTGGCAGTAAGTTCTAGCTGGTAGAGATAAGTTCATTTATTATGACCCTGTTCTGATGCCACACAACTCTTTAACTCAATCAGAAATTTCCACAGTACAGAATGAGCACAATTTTCAGCAATACAAAGCGTGCATTCTGGCTACTCTGATGGTGCAAGAGACTCTCTGTATGATCATGTGCATATATGTGCACAACCCTTACAAGGGGGGAGCTTTCATTATTCTCCTCCAAAGAAGAGACCCCAAATGAATCAGTGCCAAGTCTGTGGAATGCACTGACTTTAATCCCAGACACGTGACAGAATCAAGCCATGACTTTGCTGAAATAATTCCTCAATTCTCCATTTCCCATATTGTATCTATTACAAATTGCACTAAAGTGCTAGTCACTGGGGACGGGAGAAAAGTCATCCTAATGCTGGTTCCTGATAACAAGCTTTTTACACAATACATTAGAAAACCACGGACAGGTACAGATTATTAATCATTCAAACACTGAACCACTCCAAATCTAAAGCAAGTTGAGTTCACAACTACTACAAAAGATTGCTAGCTCAAACTATTATTGTGCTTAAGATATGATACTGTGCTCCAGATATGAGTCAGAAAAAATACACAAGATATACCCTCAGATTTAGAGTGTTAAATACAAGAGTTCATGTTTTCCTCTCTATAAATCCACTACCTCCCATCATCCAAAACTTTAAAAAGTTAAAAAACTTTCAGATACTGAAAAATTAGTCTTATTTTGCAATAAAATAAAACAATAAAACCCAAAAACCTAAACTCACAAGAATCCAAATGAACGCCCCACACTTCAACCAGCCTTAAGTCACAGAAAATTATTAGCAAAAAATATGATACTTTAAAATGAGACAACCTAATAAACTGCTCTCTCTAAATCTCATTTTAATTGCAGCTTTGTCAGATTAATCTAAGCAGCAATAGGTAACTGAACAGGAAAAAAAATTGCTATTAATTTCAGTTCTCTAATATGTTGATGTATCAGAATGAGGAATATGACTGACTTTTCTCTATTTTAACTTGGGAACTTTTAATTACCCCTGCCTTAAAAAACAAACAAACACCAAACCAAACAAAAAACCAAAAACAAACAAACAAACCCCACAAACAAAAAAACCCCATCAGTCTTATCTTCATCTTTCTACTGTCTTCCTCAGAATTTCCTGTTATTTTTCCCTGTGGCAAATTTGCTGTTGTAGCCATAACAGACAAAAAGAGGCAGCTTACTTTGAATACAACTGCCACCTTAGACCAAAATATGTGTTATCTAATCTTAATATCTGACTTCTGCTAGTTTTATATGTCAAACATTACTGTGATGCTCAGTCAACCTAAATATAGGAAGAAAAGATGAAAAGTAGATGTCAAGTGATAGGAGGACACACACAGCCCTTAACCAAAGCCACCCTGTTAGGAATACTGACACCACCAGTGGGTTAATGTGAAAAGAAATTAATTATCACAGAGAGGAATTTGGAGGTATTTTTGCAAAAGAAGTTTTTGAAATCATGCTAGAACACATTAACACCAACAGGAAAGCAAGACTTTGGTTCTGGACACAAAACCACCTTAGATGTGTTAGAATTACTTGTGTTGCTTCCCAAATCAAAGCAGTGATGCATTGCAAACAGAAATTCCTTCTAAGAAAGAAAAGTAGCCTTTTAACATTGGGTCCAGCAAACCAGAACAAATGCAATGTTAAAATGGCTCATTGGAGAAGCATGTTAAGTTGCACTCAACAAACCAATCTCCTGATTCAAGAAAAGAGTAGAACAAAAGTTGTTTCAGGGAAATTCTTTTCCATTGTGAAGTTAGGTCATTTCAGGAAGACTGGCAAAATCAGCAGTGAGTAACATACCTTTCAGACAGAAAAGAACTTTCATGAGGAGAACTTAACATTTGACATGTCTGTAGGCTGGCAACAGCTGATGAGGGCAGTTGACCCAATTGCAATTTGTCTGCAGCAGGTAAATTTGCATCAATTATTACGTGCCTGTCTATGTACTTTCTGCCAATTTTCGTACTCAGGACGTTCGTCAAGATAACTTTGGGTTGCCTGCCATACATATAATAGTAAATCATAAGTACTGCACTGCAATCTACAGAAACAAGCTTCTTGTTAAATTCATGTATCCTAGAGGCTTGGTAATTAAACATCAGCATTTTGTAGTCCCTTAGGGGCAAAAAAAAAAAAAAAACCACCACAATAATGTACATGGAAAGCAGGCAAACACAAAATAAGACCAAGGTAAGAAAAACTAGCCATGTAGTTTTACCTGAGCCAGATACTATGCACACTGCATTGCCTCTAACATATCCTGCAGTACTGTTTAAAAACTGGTAAATATTTCTCTCTAAACAGCTTCCATGCAGCATCTGTACACATTTGCCAGACTCTGGAACAAACAATCTTGATTTTCCTGTGAACAAGAAGCCTCCAGTAAAACAGCAAATTTTCTAAAGCACTTAGTGAAAAGGTAGAGAAGTAGCCCGTACACAAAAGGTAGCATTAGATTTTATTCCACTCCTCAAATATGAGGTGGCACTCTACAGTATTGCAAGACCCAGAAAAATACCCCCAGGTGTTAAAACAGACAAGCATCAAAAATAAGCCAAGCAGAAATACAGAGGTGCAACTCCTACTTGAACACGCACATGATGTGTAAGAGCAGCTCAACTTGACACAGTGACACAGCAGCCCATATCCACTTCCTTTCTCAGACTGGGATTTAAATGCTACCACTCCACTGCAATTTATTTTGTATTAGGTTGTAAGGCTATGGCCTTTTTGAATGTGTTTTGAACAACAATGCCTTTTGGGAATTGACTACATAATTCTCCTGTTGCCTGTGTTCATGATCCAGCACAGGCTCTGTGACATCTGGAGAGCACTCACATCTCCTCTGGCACCAAGATGTAAATTTGCTTTTCATTAGGAGACTACCTTCCAGACACTACTGCAGAGACCCACAGGGGATAAACAATTAAGAGATACAACTTAAAGATGAAAATTCTAATACTGAAGAACATGTAGACTGGATGTAACCTCCAATAAAGGAAGCCCCTAAACTGTCTGTCATCAGAAGCTCAACAGAAAATCCAGAGAATACAGCATTCATTCCAGCCATACTTTTCCCTGAATATCTACAATTGACCACTGCTTGCAGGGCTGCAAAGAAGATACTAGACTTGATATGCTTTTCTTCTGATCATTTATGCCAGCTTGCCTATTTTCATGAGTACCCTAAAGCAGTAACAGTGAAAATACTCCTTGGTATCTCCTCTTAGAGAAGCACTGCAGTTAAATACAAGTGTATTCTTTTCATGAGAACAAAAAAAAAGCCAAACATTTATAGAATCCAATGGCTAAACCATAATTAATTGGTCTTGATAGTACAAGATCATCTAGAAGCCATTTGATCAGAAAAAACACTAAAGCATGCCTGGCACCATCTCTCTCAATGATTATCAAAAGGAACCAGGTACAAGTGAATTCAGTGAAGTGAGATAAAATACATATCATGAACTAGGAAACTGTGGCACAATAAAGAACATTTTCTCATGAAGAAATAACTGCAAGGAAAATTATTTTGTTTAGTGACATGAGGCAAAGACAACATACCTTTTAGACAGAAAAAGATTTTGGAGAGTAGGGTTTAAAATCTGCCATATCTTTACGCTGGCAGCAGATGATGAGGGTGCTTGATCTGACAGCAGCTTGCCAGCCTCAGAAAAATTAACACCAGTTTTAGGTTGCGCCTGTGTGTATTTTCGTCCTATTTTCATCCTCAGGACATTCGTCAAGATAACTCTGGGTTGCCTGCCATACATATAACAATACATTAAGTGCTGAGAACTTTTTAAGTCACATGAATTCAAGGAAGATATTCTACGAGTTTGCTGTCTCTGCATCATACCTTGTAGAATTAAGATCCCTGCCCTGGCAATTTACAAAGCAGTTCTCTTTAGAAAAGAGCAATCACAAACTCTTCTTTTGATCAGGACAGCTCTTCAAGGTTTCTCCTTCTGACATGAATGACTAACATAACCATATGCCATTCTGAAGAGATAAACTTTCAGTGCAGAAACACTGGAATGGAAATTTTGGTGCATCTTGTCATCACAAAATGTTGGAAGCGGCATCACTATGGCCTCACAAGCTATTCTGAAAGTGTATGCTTGACCATTTGCAGGATATGAAAATAGGTACTCATTTTGTGTCATCTTATTTTAAAACCATGAATATTATTTTTTCCCATATAGCAGATTAACTATGATCTTGCTGGGGAAAAAAGAAGTTATTACAAATCTTCCAATTCTGAAGCTCCATTTCTATTCAATGTCACTAAACAAATTACTTAGAATTATGAATTACAAAGTCAGTAAAAATGCCCTACTGAAGTTCTTTAAAAAACTATCTATACTTTGGTAGTTCTGCTAGATTGGTACTGAAGTCTTCACATAAAGAATTAATCTGCATTAACTTGGAGAGTTTTCTTACAGAATCATAAGGTTTGGAAAGGACCTCCAAGATAACAAGTCTTCAACTGAATACCAGCATGCCCACTAAACCATACTGCAAAGTGCTGTGTCTATTTGCCTTTGAGCACTTTCAGGGATGGTGGCTCCTGGCCAATTCCTGTATCCCAGTGAATTGTCTTGTACACCACACTTTGGAGACCACTACCTAGACAATGCACAATAAATCTAAATGGTTCCTTTTCAAACCTAAGTAACTTAAGCTCAAGTGAAGGCAGTTTCCTTTGAGCTCTGAACATCTATCAGAAATTGCCAAAGAAAAACTGATGGAAAGGAGCTAAGGCTTTACCTCAAAAGACAAAGAAAAGGCACCAATAAAAAAGAACCCCAAAACCCATTTAAAGCACTCTGATGCCAAGGACATGGACACAGGACAAAGTGTTATGTAAGACTGTCCCTAATTAGCTGTTGGAAAAACAATCCACCGTTTATCAAGTGGGACATTGGCTCTGTGAAGGCAATAAGAAGTCACATGTGCAAAGGCAGTCTCATTTGAATACCAACCTAAAGCACAGTAGAGCTCCAGAATGTTTGATGCAGCCTGGAAAAGGCTTTCCTCTTTCTTTTCCTTCACCTACTTCTGTATACACAGTCTATGAATGCTAAAGCAAAAAAGTGTTCCAAGAATGTGCCTCAAATACTGGAGATGTCAGAGAGGCTTGTTCAACATTACTAGGATCCAGAGACTGGAGTTTCATTTCCAGATATGCTTTCATTACTGAAAACCTTACAAAGTGAACACAGGTCCTGGGGGTCAGCTCAGTAACATCAATGTCTTCAATGGTGGAGCTCAACTTAGTGAGCACATCCCAAGTCTGGCAAGTGCTCTTGATTCAGCAAAGGAAGAAAGAGACTTATTTTCCTATAGAAATCCCCACTAAATTAGAAGTTCTAGCTTTCTTCCAGACTTCTCAAATGTTGAGCTCACACATGAACCACAGTTTAATACCTCAGAAGAGTTTATAGCAAGCAACCAGACTTCTGCATCATTTGTTGCTTGTCTACTGTAACGTATATTAGAAATAATAAAAAAATAAACAGTACCTAAGGATATAGAAAATATGATAAATTAAAAAATTCAGCTACACAAGAACTTATTAGGGTGTTAAGAAAATTAACAGAAACTGAAGTAGTTAAGGAAAATTTCATGGTAGAATTCATCAAGAAAATTTGTTCAAGTTATCTTTTGAAACTAGGCATTCAGTCTTGTGCTTTAAAATGCTTCCCTAAAGACAAGTTTATAGGGCCAGTTACTGAAGACCAAAGAACTGAAGCCACTTCAGCTCTAGGGATGCCAGAAGAGATGATGCAATGAAAGTCTAAGCTATTTCCCCTCCTCCTCTAAAAGGACTCAAAATTAAAAATCAAACCTTAAAGTAACTAAATTATGTTTTTTCCTCCAAACAGAAAACAGTCATAGAAGTAAGCCCTAGCAATACGCAGATGTGAACCAGAAAATTCCTTCTTAAAAAACATGTTTTTAAATCATTATTGCAGGGATCCCGAGACAACATAAATGTGCTATTCTCAATGGATTACTTCAGCTTTCCCAATGAAAAAGAAACCAAGGCTATCAATTTCCCAGATTTCAATTCTTTCAGTTTTCATTGTTCCACCTCACAGAAATACTATCTTTTTTCTTTTTATTTCTCAAACACATGATATCACAATGAAATTTTACTAAATTTAGCCTCAAACAACAAGGTAATTAGTCCAGTGGGAAGACACAATTAAAAGACACTGTGACCATGCATGATCAAGTCTTGTAAAGATACCAGAAAATATTGCAACATTGAGTGTTTAAACATAATGACAGAAAAAGTCCACAGCAGGAGCCAAAGGAGTCAGAGGCAATATTTCACTACCTATAGTTTGTTGGCCACCTTGAAAATTCAGGTTTGGCATCCCTTGCTCACACTCACATCAGCCTAGACCTTAACAAGCTCCAGGTTCCTAGATAATTTGGTTTACTGATCGTCATGAAACAGAATTTGTAATGTTCCCCACTCCCTTGATTTAAATAGGGTTTATAGAATTTAGGCAAGTACTTTAGCAAAAATGATCTTATAATTTCAAGCACACACACGTCATGAGCAAGCTTTGCAGTGGAAATCTATGCAAAGGAGAAAAACCTTCAACAAACAAGGAGACCAATGGTATATACTGGTCAGTGCCAGGCCAAGGCATCACTTCTGATCTGGCACCAGGTTTTGACTGAAGTTTTTGAACCAGTTATGACCAAACCTTCAGAGCAGAAGAGGAGCATAAGAATTCTCAATGGCTTCCCTTTGTAAAAGGAGTATGGCCTCTGGCAGCATTTCTTGAAAATCATGTCACTAAGACTGGGAGTATGATAGATTCAGGGAAACATCTCAACTTAAACCAGCCTGTACATCTGTAAACAGTGGTTGGGACACAGATCCCTAAGTTACCTGTTAAATTGTTCACAGAATAAAGTAAGTAACTCAAGCATTAAAGTAAGCATCAAACAGAAAAAAGCAAAGTATATGTTAAAAGCAAGTCCCACCAGCAGACCCAGCACGTAATTTGTGTAACAGTAACACTGGAGGCATCTTGGTGAAGGAAAACCAAAGGCAATTATCCCTATTTCTGAAACAAGTATTTACCATAGTCTCTCATCTACCTTGCCAAAACTGAAAAAAAAAAATACAAGGGCAATGAAAACATAGTTATGCATGTAATGATGGAAAAAACAAAGAATATATTATGAAAAATGCTGTTAGCTGCCCCTGACAAGTCTCATATTACTTTTCACAGGCAATAAAACAATTATCCTAACCTATATACCACAGGAACAAAAGCTATCGTTTATACCACTTTGGGGAAAAATGTTTGACATCTATTTCACACAACAGTCACAGCTGCTTGATATGGTTCCCTACCCAACAATCATATTGTGTACACATACCAGTGCTGGAACTGCTGTCTCCAATTCATTCAAATTTGTATTAGAAAGTGATCAAAATGAGACAAGGAGACTACTGGCTCATTTGGGACTAAATTACTATTAATTGTTTGCACCACTGACTTCCTGGCTATATTCTTTTACTAGTGAACCCAAGTTCTGGGAAATAAATATTTTGGCAGTGGGATGTCACATACTGTTTGATGGGTGTTCCTACAGCCCTTACACAAGCTGAGGGTCTGTCCTGTGTTTACAGAATAAAGTCACTGATAGACTTGATGGGTATTCAGCTATCTGAGCTTCTGCAGCACATGCACAGCCCAGGAGCTCCTTGGACTTTCAAAGCCCAAAGGAGTAAGGTGATACACTATCATTAACAGGAATCTCTGATTGTTGTGAGGAAACCTTTTGATTGTCTGAGATTGGCTCCTATCAATAAAGTAGATTGCTTCTAAAATCTAATAGGAGCTAACAGGAGTTTGCCATTAAGACTTATTTCCTATTTTGTAATGCAAATGAAATTCTCCTCACTGGGAATAAAAACTATTGCATAAGTAAGATAACTTCACTCTTTCCTCTTTCTAGTTTTGTCAGTTCTCAGACTCTTGCTCAATAAACACCACCTCTTTAGAACCTGTGTGCTCTTTCCACTTGTTATGCAATGAAGTCCCCATGTTGATTCAGACTTACTGATAAACACTGAGAACCCCAGTGGAACACTTAGTACAAGCTTCATTGCAGACAGGAGAATAAATTGACTTTACTGAGAGGCTCCAGCCAGTCTCCAGAAACACATCTTTTTTCAAGGATCTGAAAAATGTACAGGTTTAATATCTAAATACTTGCTGTCTCCTTGTAGTCTAAATTATTTCTCAGTATTGTGCTGGTGACAATTTGTGTAAAAATTACGGAACACCTATAAATGCTATTTGAAAGTCTCTTACATATTGAAATAAACAGAAAATTAATACACAACAGATTTAAAGGTAGCTTTAAAGAAACCAAACTTCTCAATGTTTAAAGATCAGTTCAGTTTACTGAAAGACCTCTAGAGATGGGTATCTTGATATCACATATCAGCCATGTCAAAACATAAATAAAATTCAGAAAACTGTAATTAAATTCTGTTAGGTTGACCCTGTGAGCTGCATCCTCAGTTAAAAGTTACTGACAGAAACTTTTTGAGGTAAGTACATGTAAATTGACAGCTATGCCTCTGAGAGGAATTAAAAATAAACTCAGCATCTTTTACAATTTCAGCTCTTCCCTGCAACACTTTGAAGCATTCTGAATATACAGACTAGGCTAAACAATGACTATTCATAAACCACAGACCTACAGCACTCAGCAGTGTCAAAATCACCTGCATTTTCATTACCTGTGCACTTTGTTTTTAACAGTCTCTCCTGATAAGAAACCACTTATGGGCAAGTTTAGTTGCAGTCAGAAAACAGGGCAGAAAATGCTTATTCATTTATTTAGAATTAAGTGATTTAGGGAATAACAACTGTTTAATTATGGCAAACATATTCATTTTGTCACGAAGTCATTAGGTGTCAAGCTCCTGCTAATAAATCTAGAACTATATTTTTATTTCCATTTGTCAACTGCAGAAATTACAGCTTCAACATTTTCTTGGATAAAACAATTACCTAGCTGACAACTCTGAAGATGATGATTTTATCTTATAATAGCTTTTAATAATTTGCCATAATCTCAAAGAAACCACGATATTTGCTCTTGGAAATAGAGAAAGAAGTGATACATCAGCAATCTTAATTACTTAAGTGTCTTGACAGTAACACAGAGGTGAAAAACTCTCATTTTTTTTTCTCCTCCTTCCACTACTAATCACCATATTGTTTAAGGGATATTTTAATTGTTTTAAAGAATTGATAAAGCTTAGGCTAATGAGTGTGGACTACAGAACAAAAAGGGATGAGAAAAATAATTCTGAGAAGCTTCTTGCATATCTAAAGGTATCGAGGGCTAGAATGACACTTCACACTTCAGAGTAAGGAACACCTTCCAGGACTCCAAGCAGGTTAACAGGCAGTAATTCCTCTAGTAAGCACTCTCACTCTATTACACAAAGGAAAGGCTACAGTTGACATTAGACCATGGAAACATGATTCTCTAAAGGTGAACCACCACACAGCTTGAAAACCATCTCTGCATGACTCAAACAATTAGCTAGAGACCAGAGACACTCATCTTCAAGAAAGACTGTGAAACTCTGAATATGCAAACAGAGAGAATCTAATTTTGAGATTACTTCTTACCCAATTGATTCTTCATCATTAGAGCTGTGTCTGTTGCAATCCTTTTGCCTTTTTCCTTTTGTGGAAGGCTTTCTATTGTTGGCACTTAATCCCCACTGAAACAAAAGAAATAAAATTGGCAGATCTCAAAAAACCTGAGTATGTCATAATGGATAATGCACTAGGAAAATAGGACAGCAAAACAATGCAACTGACCAAAGTTATGAAGAGCATATACAACAATTTTGCAAATAATTAGTTTGCTTGATTTAAAGAATATACATACCACCTGAGCCTGAACAGAACTTTTCTCCTGAAGAAATATAGAGGACAATTCCATTATTTCCCAATTTCAAGGGGGAACTATACCAAACAGACTTAAATATTAGGCCTGTTCCACATAATCACAAATAGACAAGATGCAGAAAGTAGAGGCTAATGCTGTACATTTAGGCAAATTTTACAGGCTACAATATGGATATAAAAGATATAAAATTCTGAGAAGGAAAAGCAATTTGAAGGTTTGGTACTTAGGTTGCAAACCCCAGAACAGCAAGACTTCAATTTTTTTCCAAATTCTCTTACCTTACCAGAAAGTACTTACATTTTCAAATTAAATAAATGAAGCCTCACTAAAACATAGTTATTGCTGCAATTCCAGAAACCTCCAATCCTCCTAATCTTCCTCATTTCTTAAAATTCAAAATATAATAAACCCAAGAGATGCTTGAAAATTATGGCACTCGGGCTGAGAGCAAACAAACTTATCTTCATTTTTGACTAAGTGTGGTTTGAAAGGGTATCTGGAAAGTTCATGCCCATGCAAATTCTACAACATTTAATGAAGTCTGAAAGGCACATCCCAAATCAAACTTTTCACTACCCTAAGGACTCAGTTTAATGCAAAATAACCCATTATTCAAGCTGGCAGCAAGACATTGACTTGCTGAGCCTCTCCCCTCTTCCTGCCTTCAAACACCATCTAGATCACCTCATACCACCAGTGTTCAAGCACAGGAGAAGTCTCTACAGTCACTGAAAACTGCATCAAGTTTCTCAAACAACATGGTGACAACTCTGACAACGTACAACCAAGTTTTTACAGTAGAACATAAAAACCAGGCAGTGTTTAAAGCATTTGAAATCCCCCAATATATGGGAAACTCAAAATATTTATAGACACAGGTAGGAAAAATAAGAAATTTAAAATTAGACAACATCCAAGAAATAACAAGGATATCAAGTAATTTTCAATTCACCATTCAAATCATCATTATTACAGAGGCAGAGGGAAATACAGGAAGAACTCCATGCAAGTGCTGTCTGAATGTGCCTGACAGGTGCTGCTTGTAGCCACAGGAGACATCACCTCCCATTTCAAAACCTGACTGCAAGTGGATGAGCTGCTCACTGAGAGCATTACCAGTACAGAACACAGCCCACAGGAGTCTCTGCCACAGCATTCTCAGATGACCTGGCCTCCCAAGAGACCTGGGTCACATCACCACTGCTGCTCTGAGTCAAGAAAAGTGCCTGCCTCACTACACCTTCCAACCTCCTCTGAGGCAGAGGAGGTCTGTTTATTCAGGCCCATGATTCTGAAAGCACTGAAGCCACCAACAAACTCTGGATGCTGAGCTGAAGGAAGCAAGAGTAGCAAAATGTGTTTCCAACACTTAACATTTGAAACGCTTATGAAATTTGCAACAGATTTACAGAGACAAATACTTGCTTTTATACATGACTGAAATAATCCAGACACTCGGTTATGATAAATGCCATAAGACTCTTACAGTCTTTTAGTCTTAATACAGTTACTTTTGTATGAGCACCTAAAAGTCTATCAAGAGGCATAGAGTGCTTCATATATTCTCTTAAAAGCTTAAGCTCTTGGATAACTGAAAACTCAATGTAAAAGTTATTTCCATATAACAAAAAGTTTGGTAAGTGATTTGAACATAACCTAAAAGTTCAGCACTCAGAAGACAATCAACTAAAAAAATTGAATATCATATTTACCTTTAAATGAATGATTCTTGAGGTAGTTTGAAACTATGCCCAAAGACAAACTACTTTTCAATGATTTAGGAAACATGGCACTAAGACTCCCATGTCTGTAAATGTGTGCTTGCAAACATTTACAAACAGATTTCAGACTTACACACTTGTCTCTCAAGACAGTCTGGATTAGTTCTTGTCAAAAGGCAGCACTTAGTGTTGAAAAAACCCAGCCTCCAAAACTAAACCAAAACCTCATGTAACATTCTCCTAGACACTTTACACTCTGAAGAACTTCTCTTTACCTCTTTTAAAGGGTAGTCACAATGGTAGGAGCCTGGGAGCCTTGCCAAAGGGGACTGAACTTGGACATCCTCCGACTTGGTGTTTGTTTTCTTCTTTGGCATATGAAACTGAAAATAGATGATGTTACACATGGTAAAACTAAATTATCCACTGGTGCTATAAGCTGACATACCTCCATGTACAATGTTGTCTTAACTTGGCAAAATAAAGTTGTAAGGGAAGCCCTGACGTGTGACTTTACTTGAAATGTATTCCTCATTAATGCTTGATCCCAAATCATGTGTCATACCACATGAGCTAGTTTTAACACATGAACCATCTGCAAAAGCTCCATCTCATTAACTTCACATCTTCAAACATGACAAAAAGGTGATAACCAATCCACCGGCACAGTGTTCTTGGTTCATTTTAATTTGTTTATATTCTAGATTAACTGTCTCATCTTAAGAGAATGATAAAGAGAAAACAAAATAGCTGAATGTCATGACCAGGTTTGTGTTCTCAAAAGTTCAGGATGAAGAACAATTACATCTTATTGTTCTTTATTGTACAAATATTTTGGTAGGATACTTTAGCATCAAACAGACTTTAATGTACTCAAAATGGTATCAGCTATTGTCATTGCCAACTCCCACAGAAATGGACCCAGCACTTTGAAAGTAGTTATTGAAAGCAGTTAGCAATCCACATAAATACACCAGTTCAGAAAAAAATCATATGTAGGAAAGTAGGTTTGTTCATTGAAAATCAAAAATTAATCAAATTAAATTTGTACTAGTTCATCAAGATAAGGAAACGATATTTCCTATCAGTTAATTAAACTAGTTAAAATACCAACTGAAAGAATAAAAGTGCAAGCATCGATATTGCTCCAGGCATCCTGAGAAGCAAAACCTGACATTGCAAGTACAACCAGATCAGATTGCATAAGAGAGGGAATGCAACATTTACACTTCTCAGAAAACTGAATCTAGCTCAGGCAGGAAAAAGCTGAAGCTACTCCATATGATGGACACTGTAAAGCATCCTACGAACTTGATTTGCAAGCCACCAGATGCCTTGCGTTGTAACATGAAATTACAAGCAGGGATTCCAGAACAGTGACTCTGACAACTTAATTATTAGCACCTTAACTGCATTCATTAGCTCAGCAGGTAGTCCTTCAGACAGACCATAAGGAAGCATGCTGCACCATACTGAGATAATATTTCAATCCTTCAGTCTCAATCGTGAGTGCTCTTACTCCTTCTCTAAACTTCTTTGAAACTAAGATTAAAGTTTTATGTAATTAGACCCAATTTTCTATACAGTATCTCGGGCTGCCTTTGCTGGTCAAAAACTGCAAAAAATACTCCCTTAATAACAGATTCCTCAAACTCTAAAGGATACAAATGTCACACACAGGCAACAACTTCTCCCTTCCTCTTCTATCAACACAGAAGGATTGAAACAACATTTTTTTTATTCAAGAACTTCTACAAGTAAATTGTTTCAAATTTGTTTGGTTGGTTTTGTTTTAGAAGTGGCCTATAAACACATCAGTCAGAATGCCTATTTCTGATCTGCACTGTAATGGCTAGGAACAGGTCTCTTACTTCAGACCTCCACCTGCTGCCTGACTAGCAGCTTATGTTTTGACAGTCCAAAGAACATACAGTTATCTAGAATTTTAACATGCATTTAAAATTAAAGAGGTTCTGATAACCTCTGTAATGACATAACAGACAACATTAAGTACAGATAAAGTCAGACTCAGTAAAAAGAAGAGACAACTGACAGAAAGGGATAAAAAGCACAACATACATAAACCAGCAACATTTCCAGCTCACCACACAGCATCTTCCCAATGCTTGCACTCATTAAGAAGACGCTGGTTTACAGCACTCACAACTAACTTACAGAGCAAGCACAAAGTCAACAGGCAAAGAGAGGTCTGAATCTATGCTAAACACAAGGTATGCAGTTGCCTCAGCTTTTCCCAAATAAAAAGTGACTAACTCTACACATACATGTGCGTAGGCACTCAGCAGACTCATCTAAAGCAGCAATACTTTCCTGAAGGTTCCCACCTGTAGAAGCAAGGGCCAGAGAAAGTGCATAAACACAGTGCTGGAAATTAAAAAAGCTAATTTTTAAACCACTATGTCCCCTGGACCTCACCCAATCACACCAGTTCCTTTGTCCACCATCTGTTCTCACCAGTACTCCCACTGCTAGAAACTGCTTCTAATAGGGATATTTTAGGAAAAAACACACACTAGCATAAGAAGCCTCTGAGTACAGCTCTGCAGATAAAGTTTTACACAGTTTTGCAGCTGTTTTCTATTTACTTAAAATTACTCTAAAATTCCTAGGTCTTAAAATAACTTTGAAAATACCCTGTTTATACCTAATCAAATGCTAAGCCTATAACGTATTAATAAGTGTACAACAGTAGACATTAGTATTGACTGCTACCACAATAAACAGTTTGTCAAGAAAGCATGTTCCAACAAAGTGAAGAATTAATTAGAACACCCTAGGATACCTACAGCCTCAAAATAAAATGTTGACAATTTCAGGAACACTTACACTGACATGACTTGAGGTTGATGTTCGTCCTGACATGGTTTTCTCTACTGGAAAAAAAATACAAAGAGAAAAAAAAAAAAGAAATTTAAGAATTTCTAGTTTATTAAGAGGGAAGTAGAACCACAGCAGCAAGCACTAAGAAAGAATAAGAAAATTTTTGACCGATCTAGAACAAAAGAACAACATTCATAACATGGCTTGGGTTGGATAGGGAGTTTAAAAGATTTTATATTATAGTTCAGCCATCCTGTCATGGGCAGGGACATCTTTCAACTTTGCTTAAAACTATTCAACCTGACTTTGAATGCTCCCAGGGATGGGGCATCCACTGCTTCTCTGGGCAACCTGTTCCAGTCTCACTATTCTCATTGTAAAAAAATACTTCTTCCTCGTGTCCAGTCTACACCTACCCTCTTTCAATTTATAACCATCCCCTCTTGCCCCATCACTACAGGCCTTGGTAAAAAGTAATTGACAGCCACAATACAAGATAGACACACACCTGGGCAAGGCTCTGGATTGTCAGCACAGACTAAATTGTTAATGAAA
Organism: Lonchura striata; assembly: GCF_050655825.1. Lineage (NCBI taxonomy): Eukaryota > Metazoa > Chordata > Aves > Passeriformes > Estrildidae > Lonchura > Lonchura striata. The sequence continues at coordinate 1,839,153 of NC_140703.1, forward strand.
TTGTCCTAGAATTTATCCTTAGCTAAGATATTTACTGATTAACTCCTTGCTGTAAGCACACAACTAATAAGTAGCTCACACTTAAACTAGTGAAACGCGGATGAAAAATCAAACCCCACAATTCCAATAAAGATTTATATGGAATGGGTTGTTTGTTTATTCACAGCGCTGGACCATGTGGGGACTCATTGCCCTTCAATGGACATGTGCACCTCTGAGAACTCCCGATCCTTTTTTATTACCCTTATTAATTTCCATATGCATAGAATTTCACAACAGGTTCACGCATATTCATTCTGCTAATTTCACGTCACACTTACAGCTAGTTACACTTGTATTCAGTTTTTGTCAGAAAGTACAGAAAGAACTCCTGGGTCACTGCGCGGTCTGTTTCAAGGTCTGAGGAGTCTTTCTTATCTCTTATCTTTTAGTGTAGAAATTTGCATTCTTTCTCCTTAGCTGGGGTAGTTTTGCTAGTGCTGCAGTTACCAGACTAAACAGCATATTTCACTTATGTTAGCAAGCTCAAAGTGGCACATTTCACTTAAATCCAAATGGATTTCTACCCTGGTAAATTTTCACTCTGTCTCACTAGAGCGTGAAAAGGAATAAAAAAGCACAGCCGTGTACCGGAGCCGGTACCGGAGCCGTGTACCGGAGCCGTGTACCGGAGCCGTGTGCCGGAGCCGTGTGCCGGAGCCGTGTACCGGAGCCGTGTGCCGGAGCCGTGTGCCGGAGCCGTGTACCGGAGCCGTGTGCCGGAGCCGTGTACCGGAGCCGTGTGCCGGAGCCGCGTACCGGAGCCGGTACCGGAGCCGTGTGCCGGAGCCGTGTGCCGGAGCCGCGTACCGGAGCCGGTACCGGAGCCGTGTGCCGGAGCCGTGTGCCGGAGCCGTGTACCGGAGCCGTGTACCGGAGCCGTGTACCGGAGCCGGTACCGGAGCCGTGTGCCGGAGCCGTGTGCCGGAGCCGTGTACCGGAGCCGTGTGCCGGAGCCGGTACCGGAGCCGTGTACCGGAGCCGTGTACCGGAGCCGTGTGCCGGAGCCGTGTGCCGGAGCCGTGTGCCGGAGCCGTGTACCGGAGCCGGTACCGGAGCCGTGTACCGGAGCCGTGTACCGGAGCCGTGTACCGGAGCCGTGTACCGGAGCCGGCACTCACCGCCGGAGCCGCGTACCCGGCGGTAGCACCAACACGCACCGCACCGCCGGAGCCGCGTACCGGGCCGGGGCTGGCACAAGCACTCACCGCACCCCCGAGCTGTGTACCGGGCCGCGTACCGGCACAAGCACTCACCGCACCCCCGAGCTGTGTACCGGAGCCGTGTGCCGGCACAAGCACTCACCGCACCCCCGAGCTGTGTACCGGAGCCGTGTGCCGGCACAAGCACTCACCGCACCCCCGAGCCGTGTACCGGAGCCGTGTACCGGCACAAGCACTCACCGCACCCCCGAGCTGTGTACCGGAGCCGTGTGCCGGCACAAGCACTCACCCCACCCCCGCGGTGTTTACCGGGCCGTACCGGAGCTGTTTGCCGTACCGGGCCGTACCGGGCCGTACCGGGCCGTACCGGGCCGCCGCGCAGCTTCCCCGGCACTTCCGGGCCGGGCGCCGCCCCTCGGGCCTCCGAGCTTTAACCCGCTCGGGGCGCGCTCGGTGCCGGGCCGAGTGGCTGAGAGGCAGCGAAGAAGCGGCGGAACCGCCGTGCTCGGCAGGAAGCAGCCGTGAGCCGGGCCCGGCCCGGGTTTGAACCGTGCCCGGCCCAGGTTTGAACCGTGCCCGGCCCAGGTTTGACCCGTGCCCGGCCCAGGTTTGACCCGTGCCCGGCCCAGGTTTGAACCGCGCCCTGCTGATGCCGCTTGCCCGGCGGACAGCCAGGCCCGTCCCGGAGCGCCCTCAGAGCCCGGCCGGCCTTAGAAACCCTATGCGGCTAAGGGGAGACGAGAATTGGTGGCTGTTGGTTTTTTTTGGTTTTTTGTTTGTTTTTTTTTTTTCCCTCAGGACAGCTTCAGAATTGTAAGTTTTGTGTGCCGCTTTCAGCTTTGTTTTCTTCTTAGTCGTGGGAATTAAAACTGGTGTGGGCAAATGTTGAGTTTGATACTCGAGGTTTAGCCTTAGTTTACTGTCAGGTGTGAATTACAAACGAGAGAGGTGAGTTTGTAACTTGGAACTATCTGGAGCGCTTTAGGTAGCCACGAACTACCAGCTACTGACAGGTTTTGTAGGTACACGCCCCAGTACATAAAGTAATGAAAATTAAAACCATGATCGGGTTTATTTTTTTCATGCAGAGAACTTGTCTACACTCCCAGAGTGAAGAAGATTTCCATTTATGATGATGACAGATTTTACAGAAGAAGATACGGTAATATTGGGCTTTATTAGAATGAGATGGTTTTAAATGGAAAACAAAGTAATCTTTATGGATCTTACATAGTACTCATACTGCAGTAGTGTTTAGAATATGCCAAATGCTGCAACAAGCACCAGGTGAATATACATCTGAAGCATTTTAGGCTCTGAATAGAAAAGTGGGAGGAAGGGAAAGAGGGATTATGTTTCCCCCAAAAGCAAATTTTCAAAAATAAGGTAGCAATTGCTACCAGCTGCCAGCATATACAGCCTTGAATATTGCATTTATATATAGACAGTGAAGTACAAACAGCTATCAATGCTGATTTAGAATGCAGAATTACAGCAAGAAAAACTTAAAAGGTATACAGTCTAACTTGCCAAATATAACTTGATTCAGACAATTTACAGGAAAAAAATAAATTACTGCATTAGGACTAAACTCCTGTAAAGGTAGGATACTGGCCATACCAAAGGTTATACCTTATTTGCAGTTCTACAGCTAGTGACAGTCAGTAGTAGATTGAGGAATCACTCAGAAAACAGAAGGTTCTGCTAATCTTAATTTTTCAGCTGCACAAAAATCACTTTCTGGTATAATTCATATCAATCATTAGAGATGATCTGAAATTGGAGACCTCAGTCCAACCTCCTGATAGTTTGCTGCCTGGACTTTCTTTTTCCCTGCTCCTGGATCACAGTGGCTAGTTTATTTTGTCATCCATTCCTCTATTTCCATGTGGCAAGTGCTTGCAAGGATGAATGACGAACTAGAGAGATTAGACAAAGCAAACACATACATGTATGTACGTGTTACCTGTTCTAGTGCAGTTGAAGGTAGAAGAACATGGAGAGTATGCTGGTACACAAGCAATGGGAAGGTTGAAGTCCTTAGTAAGCACAGCTTATTTTCTTTAAAAACTCGGGATCCAGTTATGACACTTGGACTATTTCCAACTGCCTAGGCTTGTATTTCAAAGGTGGCCTTGAAACTCAGTGGAGTTCCAAGATAATGGCTAGGAGACAGCACAATAAAAGTTGTTCAAGTGAACAGTGAACCATGTACATGTGCCTCCTTCTTAAAGTCTTTAATTCAAACTACCTTAAACGGATCTTTAAATAAACATGCTACTTACAAATTTTTAACTACCAAACTGAAATAAAGGCAGAGGAGTTACTGCTGTTGGAACTTCACAATTGACATCTCTAAGGGGCTTTAGAAGCAGCTAGTTTGCTATACATCACCATTAAATACTCTGGATTAACAAGTATTTAATTTGTAACAGCTTTTAAATCTAAATTCTAATGGGGGTAGGGTGGGTAGACAGGTGGTCTATCACTACTTTGACATAATAGTCTTCTTAATTTGTAGTGGTTACAAATACAAGGTGAACTCAGTTTGAGGAAACTAACAGAGGGTTCAGAGTATCAAGAGGAACTAAATTACGACTTCAATATAAAAGGGGAACTGAGGCATCTGGATACAAACGAGTCCTTTGTTTTCAATTACTACAAGAATGAACATGAGCAGAATCATAAACGCTATGAAGTTCTGGGACATTTTATTACTCAGTATGTTTATGAGCTCCTGGAAAGAGTCTGCATGCTGCACAAGGTTTACATTCCTACTGATGCTACAGAGGATGAGCCAAGAAGCTTCTTTTTCATGAGCAAGGATGCACTAACAAGTTCCTCTAGCCTAATTATCCTTCTTCAAGACCGTGGAGTTTTTTGTGCTGGACAGTGGGGGCGAAGGGCAATTGTCAGTGAGGGCCTGAAACATGGAACACAAATGCCATTCATCAAAATGGCCCTGCAAAACCACTGGGAAGTGATTGTACTGAACCCCAATGACAATTTCACTGATCTGAACGCTGAAAAGAAGAGGTTTGCTGCCAGGAAAGAAGCGCTTACTTTTACACAGTCTGCCTGTTGGATCCCCAAAAGGGGCAGCAGCAGCCCTGAAGAGCATACCGTGTATGTATGGGATCATTTCATTGCAAAGAGTGCAGCCAGGAACGTGGCCTTCATTGCCCATGGCTATGGGGGGTTGGTGTTTGTTGATCTGCTGGTGCAGAGGAAATGTGAGGTGATGAATAAAGTGTATTGTGTGGCATTCATTGACTCCACGCACAACGTGCAGCACCAGAGCAGACACGATCCAGAAATACAAGAATGGATACACAAAAACTGCCAAGAATGGGTGTCTAACAGTAAACCCCTAAATAAAACTGTGCACTTTCTCATGAGAGCAAATTGTCCTACTTTCTCTGCTGGAACAGAAAAGTATAGTTTAGCACCCTCCTGCTGCTTACAATCCATCTTTAAGTACCTGAAAACCATGCTGAAAGCCAAGATTGCAACAGCCTTGAGGAATTCACCCGCTGCAACTAGAAGCAGCACAAGAAAGAAGACAGGCAATAAATAAAGGTACACTGGTTTGTTCTTGATAGTGGTCTCTCCCTTTCAAAAGTGCTTCTGCTCCTTTCCATCACTTAAGCACCTTCATCTCACTGTGGAGAAATTCACAGTGTTCTGAGTTTGAAACTATGTTTGGTTTTGAGAAGAAAAACACTAACTATTAGGAAATATAAGCCTTAAGCCACAACCCTTTGGCTAGCTGTGAAATTTAAAGTTGAATTAAGGATTTAAAGGTATACAAGCTCTCATCTATCATTTTCTATAATAAACATTCTATAGTTTTGGCTCTATAATCAGACTAAACTATCAGGAAAACATTTGCTTAAGTGCTTAGTTTCATTAGAAGGCCAAATCTGGAATAGCAAAACGTGTAACCAATCTTTGCTCCTATGTAACATGTATTGTTTGAAATCTTCCAAGAGCTGGAACATCTACTTTCCTCCTTGAAACACTTACTGTTAAGCTGAACAATGCTTCAGGGAAGTAAACACTACTACATTCCCGCCAGTCAGAGTTGGTGTGCCCCAAAGGGGCACATGCAAGTAAAATAATTTCCATTTTAAAGCCCACTGAGCCTGTGATAATACTGGACATGATCTGCTGCAGAGATACACTAGTCTGGCAACCTGCAGTTACCAAACTGATGCAAGGGAATTACATTGCTTTTTCCTCTCACTTGTTTAACTTTAGAAAGAGGTGGGACACACAGTTTTTACATACTCAAGGCTTTCAATGTGTACAAACAGAAGTTTAAATAATCTTTAAAGTGAATGTAAAGAAAAGAATTATTCTTAAATTCCAGTTTGAACCCATAGGAATCAAAAGTGCTCAATGGCCACGAAAAAGGATCCTTTGAAGGATGACAAAACCTTCTCCTACAAGTGTAGAGCATTCTAATCTCAGTCAAAAAAGCTATTGAATAGTAATAATGGATTTCAGAAAGAGAGCATCAACTTGCCTTTGTATTTATATCCATTTCAGATTTCAGTCATCATCTCTCTCAGAAGAAACTTGCTGTTACACAGCAATGGATAAAATATAAAATTCCATTGGAAAGGCACATTCAATTGAAAGTTCTTGAGAGCAAGCACAGCTTTTTTTATTAATGTCAGGTTTACTGTTATTACATCTGAATGAAAATGGTACTACACAGACAACTACCGGAGTGCCTCAGTTCCCTGGAGAAGATTCCACAGCCATGGATACACACAGCCTGCCTGTTTTGTAAGGGCTGCTCAGCACACAGCTCCAAGAACTTTTGTCAACTCTATTCAGGAACACGTAGCTTTATTTATGAGAGCAGCATGAGGTGACAGAATATCTGTCTTCAGAAGGAGACCAATATGATCCTTCAGGATAAATGCTCAAACTGTCCCACAACGTCAGGGGAGGCCAAAAGCGCTCAAAGGAAAAGGGATCTGCAACATCGTCCATTTGTGTAATTCTTATCTCAGGTCTTGTGTAATTCTTATCTCAGGTCAGACCGTTAAATGCCTTGGTAGAGGAGGTCGTATTTGGGAATGTTCTTGGGATCAATAGGACTTCTCACAATGAGCTTTCCCCGCATTGCTCCACGGTAAATCACTTCAATCAGATCTATAAAGTCTTGCTTTGTTTTGAAGCTTCCCACAAATTTGGTGTGATCTGGAGACCTAAATATAAGCATAAGACAAAAGTAGAATTGTAACGTTAAAGTGTTCAGAGAAAAACCACCTGAAAATGTGCAAAGATGCCCAAATGAGATAAGGAGTTCTGATCTGGTCATTCTGAATGAATGAACTAACTTTGTAATGGCATAACCAAGTCAGGAATGGGACCTCCAAAGGTCAAACGGGTGCAGCATCATGTCTAAGATTTTAATAATTTCTTACTATTTTTTGCAGAGTTGGACATATTTAACCTACTTATTGCATGAAAGCATATTTCAAATGGCTTTCCTAATTACATCCTTCTAGCTTCCTACAGAATTCTCAATGCAGATGCTGGTAACAACATTATAGTTTTCAAATGTTGCCTTCCCCAGACATGACAACATAGAAAAAGACTGATAATTCTTACGGACATAATAGTGGTAGGATGACTTACCCATAATCAACCTTCATGTGTTGTCCATTGAAGAAAAATACAGTAGATGGAATATAACTGATGTCAAAGTACTGGGTGTACACTGGGACGTCGTTCACATCCACCAGGTAAATGACTGCCATTTTACTTAGGTCATGAGCTGTTTTTGCAAGCTGGAAAGAGTGAGAAAGGCAGATGACAACTAGACTGATATATGAGGAAAAGAGGTTGGCAAGATTTATAAAGCCTGTTTCTCTTGTGTGTTACCAGTTAAAGCAGGTGTAGAATATAGAATATCACATCTTCTCTACCTCGAGCCTTTGTTCAGCCACTACAATAGTAACACAGATGCTTGCTTTTCAAACCTTTTTATAAATATAGTGTAATTTCATTCTATACTAGTCACTAAACTTTTCACGAGTGCCCATCTTAGCAAAAGCAACATTCTCTTCTATGCACCAAATATATACTCGTACAGTCTGTTAAAAAAAAAAAAATAAAAAAAAGGTCTTACAATATCATCGAGCTGCAGACAAACAGCATCATTATCTCTTCCAAAACGGAGAACCAAAACCTTCTCAGCGACGCTTTTTATTGCCTGATCCACTTCCCTCTTGCAGGTCAGTTTGGGCAGCAGGAAACTCATGGCGACAGATCACGGTCTGCACCGAAACCGCAGCCTTACAGCGGAAAAAACAACAAAACAACGCACCGTCAAACAGCAGCGACCCGCGGGGCAAAAAGAAGAGACACTTCTCTGTGCTACTAAATGTTTTAAAAGGAAAAAAAGGCTGTGAGGGGAGAGAAGAGAGCGAGGGAGGGAGAGGGAAGAGGAGAGAGGAGATAGCGGAGATCGGCAGGCCGGGCTGACAGACCCCGCGGCGGCGGGGCCAGACCGGGAGCAGCGTCCTCAGTGCCCGGGGCCACCGCGGGAGTGGAACAGCGATGGAACAGCGATGGAACAGCGATGGAACAGCGATGGAACAGCGATGCAAACCGGGAGAGCTGGGACGGCCGCCCGGCGCAGCTCCCGCCGCGAGGGCGCGGGCAGCCCGGAACGCCGGCGCTGCGGCCGCGGGGCGCCGGGGGACGACAGCCGAGGGAGCGCCGCGCGGCCGCGCAGGCGCAGCGGCTCCGCGGGGCGCCCGGGGTCCGACCGGCGCGGCGCGGCACGGCGCGGCACGGCACGGCACGGCACGGCGCGGCACGGCACGGCACGGCACGGCGCGGCGCGGCACGGCACGGCACGGCGCGGCACGGCGCGGCACGGCGCGGCACGGCACGGCACGGCACGGCACGGCGCGGCGCGGCACGGCGCGGCACGGCGCGGCACGGCACGGCGCGGCGCGGCACGGCCCCACCGAGCCCCACCGAGCCCGGCGAGCGGCCGGACATCGGACAGGTGCTTGTGGCCGCCCCGGCGCGCTGCCCCGGAGGCCGCGGGCCCCGCCGCCGCTGAGGGCTGGGGAGGTGTGAGCTGGCGGGCGGCTGCTCCTGGGCCGGTTGGGAGGTTGTTCATCAGCGAGAGTCTAAAGGGGTGCCCGGAGTGTGGATCCAGGCTCGTGCTGCCACAAGAGGCAGCGGGTTTGGACACTGAGGCACGGAAATTCCACCTGAACACGGGGAAGGAATTCCTTACTGTGCAGTGACCGAGCACTGAACGGGCTGCCCAGAGAGGCTGCGGAGTCTCCCTCACTGGGGACACTCCCGACCTGCTTAGACACAGTTCTGTGCCGTGTGCTCTGGGATAACACTCCTGGAGCAGAGGTTGGAACAGATGATCCACTGTGCCCCTTCCAGCCTTACCCAGCCTGTGATTCTGGGTGTGCAGCTGTGCTGGAAGAGTAAGGCAGCTTGTTCAGTCTCTGAAACATCACTGAAGAGCCTTTCTGTTATTGAGATGAGTTGCAGTGAAGTCATGCTCGAAAAGAAAAGAAAAAATACTTTCAGTGCTACAAATGTAGGTTCTTGAAAGAGCGATAGATGAATTCTTGCAGTAGCAGTGTTAGCGTGAATGACACACTGCAAGGTAGCTTGGCTCTATCAAAAGCTGTCATCAGGTATTCTGACAGTGTAAATCTGGTGCTCAATATGGACTTAACTGGAGCTCCACTAATGTAAATTAATTGAAGAACTGATCCCTTGGTTTCTCCATGCTTCTTTGGTTATTACTTTTGTCATTAGTGTAATGCTTCAGTGTGATATTAGGGATACTTCCATTGTAGCACTTACAAATTTTCACATTGTTAGGTTGCTTGGTTGATCTTGTTTCTTTTATCTTAATAACGGTAGAACATGAGAGGTCAGCCACCAACTTGACCAATTACTGTGTAATAAAACACATGCCAGGTTATATAACATTTCTAAATAAGCTCCTTCTGTGCCTGTATCTGAGCAGGTATATATTTACAAACCCAGCATTTGATTAATTAACTTCTTCTTCTGTATATCACTTTATTTTCAGTTTATTAGGAAGATTATTAATTTTTATTTTAAAATTAGGAATTAATTCTAGTTTCGTCCAAGTCACGTTTCCTCCGGGACTGAAACTTCACTGATGCTTACTTCAGTAGTGTGCACAGGCCAAGGAAACTGTTAAATGTTCTTGTCTATGTTTTTCTTTCTGCAGACCTTTCATATTTAAATACAAATGTGGATAAAATTAATGGGACTGGGGAGGGTTTATGTGCCTATGCCAACTTCACAGACAGTTTAGCAAAAAGAAGAAAGATGGGTCTTTTCCTGTACCAGTTTTTATTCTTCCATCTCTTCTTTCTGTTTTCACAGGATAGATAAATGATATAAAAACACTTCTGGTTTCCTTGCAGCAGTTCACTGATTTTGGTTTTGAAGGCTCATCATATGACAGAGATAACTTGAAGAGATCTTGCACAGTCTTGAAGGTTGTTTGTCTGCATTTTGAATTGCAGTAAGTATAGCTGGTTTAAGCCGGTTTTATTTAGGAAATAGTAAAAAATGCATACTAGAAGGAGGAATTTCTAGCATCCTCCAATAAGTAACATATTGTCTGTTAGTGTTACTAACAGAATAAAAATAAAAATAAAAATAAAAATAAAAATAAAAATAAAAATAAAAATAAAAATAAAAATCTGCATGTGTTTTCTTTGTGATTTCTGACAAGTTTTTTTCTCCTGTTCTTGGTGTTTCACAGATAAGTGTTGCAGCACAGCACATGTCTAAGTATGCAGTCTGCTAATATGCTTCTAAGAAGAATTGTAAGATGTTCTGCCCTTCCATTTGCTGTGCAACATGGGATGAAAAAGGATTTGTTTCTGCTCGGTAGAACTCTGAGTTTATCACTTTGTTTGAAGCAAGACAAGTCATGTGAACCCTCAGAAAAACTGGATTTAGATGAGTGGAAGAAGGTCATGAAATCTGGGTTGCAAGAAGAGGTCAGTGAGACAGCCTCGGAGCCTAAGGAGCTTTCTGGTTTGGCTGCTGCACGTGAGACTTTGGAGATGTGGAGGCTAGCTGGCAGAGCAGTTCCAGAAAATGTTAGTGAAGAACAGCTAAAAACTTTTATGGAGTGTCCTTCTAAGTCAGCCAAAAAGAAGTATTTAAAATATTTGCATCTCAAAGAACTTCACAAGAAAAATGACAAAAGAAAGATGGATGAGAAAAGGGAGAGGAGGCTGGAAGCACAAGATCAAGCTTCAAAGACAGATGAGACCAAAAACTGTCCATTCGTGTGTTTATGGTCCCGCACTATGGATAAAGCGTACAACTGGAGAGCTGCTCAGGCCATGGTCTTTGGCCAGCCTCTGGTATTTGACATGTCTTATGAAAAAGAAATGTCTGCGCGAGAAGTCACAAACACAGTGAGCCAGATAGTGATGAGTGAAAGCAGCAATCGCAGATCTGTGGATCCATTCCACATCCACTTCTGTAACTTCAAGGATGACAGCCTCTATCACAGGGAATTCATCAAGAATTACAGAGATGCGTGGGACAAACTGCTTATCACAGTGACAGAGCAGTGCTACACAGAAATCTTTCCAAAGGATAAGCTCATCTATCTGACGGCCGATTCTCCCAATGTAATGAAGACATTTGATCACGATAAGATCTATATTGTTGGGTCGCTGGTTGACAAGAGCATAAAAAGAGGAGTCTCTCTAGCACGGGCAAAGCGACTGGGGCTGGAGACTGCAGCCCTTCCACTGGAGAAGTATTTGCTTTGGAGTACTGGTGCCAAGAATCTCACACTGGATCAAATGATGCATATTTTATTAACCTTAAAAGATACTGCTGACTGGAAAAAGGCTCTGGAATTTGTTCCAAAAAGGAAATACTGTGGCTTTGTAAACAAGCCTGTAAAGGAACTGAAAAAAACGTTAGACCTGATCAACACACTTAAACTTGGAAAGGGACAGGAAAAAGTAGAAAAGCAGTTTGCCAAAAATTACCCCAAGAAGTATAAAATAAAGCAGAAGTAGAGTGATGGGGAGGAAAATTAGTTTTTTACACACAAACTTTAATGCTCTGACTTCTTGGTACATCTGGAACTCTGTTCAACTGTTAATCTACTTAAGTTTGTCACTTATGTTTGAAATGGCCATTGTTAAGAGTTGGGTTTTTAAATTACTTTTGTAGTCCAGCTATTTAAATTTATTCACAAATTATTGAAATTATGTAAGAGAAATGAGGTAATCTGTTTAAAAAAAACCAAAACTCTACATGGAGACTCGGTCTGTTCAGTTGAACTGTGCTTGGACAAAGGCGATTGTTACTGAATGCAGAGGTCTCCAGAGCTCGCTGCTTTGGAGGGTGCCTACAGTTTTATTCTAAAAGATTAGTTAAGATGAAGTAGAAGAGACCTCTCCCATTACTTCCTGAATCCTCTTGTATGCAGATGAATTGATAGCTGAACTAAATGGTTAAACCTTGCGTGAGTTTGGGGAACTGCACAATTTATTTCTGGATGTTCTAAATAAAGTCCATGTTTGCAAGGAATCAGGCAAATTTCTTTACTGTGCTGAGAAAAATTAATCTTACCTACTTCTGTGTAAAACTTTTATCCCAGAGTGCCTGTGTTTTCACCTGAGCTATTTACACGCACCGAGGAGGCGAGGAGGCAATGGTATCTGCAGGGTGCGGCAGCGGTTCCTTCGCACCCCCGAGACGCAGAGCTCATGTACCAAATCTTCCAAGAGCTGGAACATCTACTTTCCTCCTCGAAACACTTACTGTTAAGCTGAACAATGCTTCAGGGAAGTAAACACTACTACATTCCCGCCAGTCCGAGTTGGTGTGCCCCAAACGGGAGGTGAAATAATTGCCATTTTTAAGCCAGCTGAGCCTGTGAGAATAGTGGACATGAGCTGCTACAGGCGACGCTGGGGCGCGGTGCTGGGAGTGCCGGGGCGTGACTGATCCCCCGGCTTTTCCCGGGGGAGGGGATGGAATCCTGGAACCCGTGCCCACCTGAGCAGCGGCTCCGGGCGAGCGGCGGATGGGCGCCGCCCGCCGCGCTCCCGCCCCCGGCGCGCTCCCGGCGCGCTCCCGCCCCCGGCGCGCTCCCGTTTCCCGCCGCGCCATCCCCGCGCGCCGCAGGGGCGGGGCCGGGCCGGGCGCCGCGCGTGCGCGCTGCGCGAGGCGGCGGCGGGGGAAGATGGCGGACGGCAGGGCCGAGCGGGAGAAGGCGAAGCGGCCGCAGCCCGCAGGAGGTGAACACGTAGCGCCGCTCGCCGCGGAGCCGTGGGTGGGAACGGGCTCCGGGCCGGCCCGGCGGGGGTGGAGGGGGTCCGGGTGCGCCTCGCCCCGCCGTGCGGTGCCCGGCCCTGCGGGGAGAGGAGGCGGCCTGGGCCTGAGGGGCTGCGCTGCAGGAGAGGCCGAGTCGCGCCCGCTGCGCTCAGCTTTACAGCGCTTTCCTAAAAACACACCGGCTGCTCTTTGTTCCTGCCAATGCGCTGTTTCTCTCTCCTAAAAATACATGGGCTGCTTACGCCGTGTTCGGAGAGAAATACCGCTGCTGCTGTCTGCAAGGATGAAGACAGAGCCTTAACTATTAACTTTCAGCAGTTATGGTACCTTTTTATAAATGGGTGCAGTGAATATTCTTTAATTGCTGTTTTGAGCATTTGGGGATTTTTTTGTTTGACAACAATCTGTAAGCTTGCTGTTTGGTCTTACAGTATTTATATTATTACTGGACATTCCTGTAATTTCTGCAGTATTTGGTTCGAAAATTTTAATTGTATGTTTCTTTTCTTCTTTCTTCCCTTAAAGTTGGGAGGACAGTGTCTTTGCAAAGATAAAGCTTTTCTTTCTTGGTGTGTTTCTTTTTTTGTTTTAATTGGGTTTTGCTAATTCTTTTTTTGTTTTGGTATATCTGTAGGGAGAGGGAACTTCTTAGATCTGTCGAAAAATTAAATCGGGCTTGTAAACCAATCAGGATATCCTCAACAGTGAATGTTATTTCTGATAATCCTTGACATTTGAAGAGTATCGATTTTAGGTAGTTCCTTGTCTCTTGGTTCTCTGTTGGGCTTTGGTGGCTTTTTGGAATTTATTTTTTGTTGGTGGCATTGGGTGGTTTTTTGTGTTAGTAATACAATAACTGGACAGGATCAGCACATCAGTAATTCATACTGTTTTGTGTGCTGAAACATGATCTGAATGAGTTGAGGTACCTTGGCCCTAAGGAAGAATAGTTGTTCCCTGACGATTTTTGAAAGCAATTTGCAGTCCTTAGCTTTTTTGGCAAGATAATGGGTCTCACGTTAAAATTAGCTTAGCTGTGACAGGTTGGTCCCCACGGATAAGAGATCCTGAAGTGCTGTGCAGCTGGCACCGTCACTCTTGGCACTCCGGCCACCCGGGCCGTGGAAGTTGTTCACTCGTGGGGCTGTTGATCTGCATGAGTAAAACTTAGCTGAGGATAGGACAGCTTTAAGTGTCTGCAATCCATGGAAACCAGCCAGGCTGGTTTGGAAATAGTGCTGGTGCTTTCTGTGGGTGAATAAGACCTCCAGGAAATGATAAAGCAGCCTTGATACCCTGGATTGTATTATGGACTGGCATGGGATGTGGTAAAGACCTGCTGAATGGTCAGTGTGCCTGCATTTCTGCTTCCTGCAGAAATCAAACAGCACAACAGCTCCCTCCCCTCCTTCCCCAGTTGTCCCGTGCCCCTTACAGCTCTCTCATCAAGCAGGAGTGTTTCCTTCAGCAGTCTGGTGTTCATCCTTTGGCAGGCCCAGGAGAAATAACGCTCAGAATGCAGTGCTAATTCTGCCAGACATGCTCTTTGGGATTTGGTGAGAAAACATAAACAGATGTGGGTAGATTGTATTAGGCTTCACCTTGTGCTTAGCAGTATTTGAGAATCTGCACTTAAAAGAAGTAAGCTGTAAGAAGTAGTGTAATAACCTTCAAGCTAGCACTAGTGTAGGAACTGGTTCCCTGTGCCCTGAACTTTGGGCTGCTATGGATTTTGTATGTTATGAAAAATAAAGCTTATCCCTAAGGTTCCAGCAGGAACCAGTGAATCTGGCCAGTGAATCTTCTAGCTCCCCTTGAATGACAGTCTCTGGTGTACCGAGGCTGCACTTGGAACATTCTGTTTGATGTCATTCCATGGACTGGCTATAAGGATGCTCTCACAGTCTCTGCAGACTGCTGTTGGGTAAACTCTGCTAAGACAGCTACCCAAGGTCACTTGTGTAAATTTTGATTGTTTCTCTTTCCTCCTTTGCTTTGTTTTTCAATTTTATATCTATATTTTCTGGATCAAATTTCTAGTAGCATTTTTTAATACAGTGAAACTGATTAAAGTTACAAATTTTTTTTTCTGATCTGCCATATTTCTGAAGGTGAATGATAAATCCATTTTGGTTTCAATCACTTATTGACACCTGGAAGAGTGGGGCAGAAGTGGTATATTCTGCTGTTTCTGATTCGGGAAATAGCAGACAAATATATATATAGATTGAGTCCCTAGATTTCTCTTTCCTGATGTTGTTTGCTTCTTTTTTTTTTCTCAGAGCTACAATCTTGTTGACCCCCAGTTCAGACTTTCTTCTCTCCCATTGCTTCATCTTACGTAGTAGCTTTTTGCGTTAGCAGTGCACAGAGCTTTATCCCGATGGTTGGAATTTGCTGTTCATGGAAGGTGCTCTTCTCCATTTGATGTGATGAGGAACTTGTGCTAGCTCCAGTTGTTTCAAACTGCTGCTGTGAGCACTTCCCTGTCCATTCCTTAATGTGTGTTGGTTTTTCCCCCCTTCTGCTACTGCAGTGGTTTGCTTATCGCAGCAGCAGGGACTTGTCTTTTTGCTAAAGCATTTACTCTGTTCAGTATGAGTTTTCCAAGGACACCTTTGTCTTTGGTGTAGCTGAAGAAGCTGATTTTATAGGAATGGAAGTGTTGCTTGAATATTTTTTCTCTGTGGATCACTGTTCAGCTGCTATGTTTTCCATGGCTATACAAAACCAGAAAAGATGAAATCTATATATATGTTTTTTTAGTGCTGATTCCTTCCTCAAGCAGCGCTTGGCAGATTTATTACAGATGAGATGCGGACAAGCAGTGACTTGAAACATGATTGAGACAGCCGGCCTCACTGTAGTCACTCCCATGATTTTAGGCTTGTGCCAGACAAGCCTAGAGACTGGCATGGACATGATTTTGTAGAAATGTAGTAGAATAAGTTTTAACTTAGATTGTCTACTCTAGATTTGGAATTGGGATTCCAATTATGAAAGCTTATCTGTGGCAGCTTAAAAAGATTTAGTCATCTACATTTAATTTACTACATGAACTTTGACTTCCATACTAAATAAAGAGATGGTGCTTCAAGATGGTTTTCCTGACTCATACAAGAAGTTCTTTACAAGTAGTGGAGTGCTTGCAGTTTCTTCTCCTCTTTGTGTTTTGCTGTCCACTAATTATACATTGGTGGAAACTGCTGTCACTAAAAACACCTTACCTATTGCACCCAAAGTATAATGCTTTTTGAGGTTGCTGCTCCCATCAATCTGCTCAGTAAAAGTAGCTCATCTTGGTAAGTTGTTTCGACTTCACCAGGACCTGAAGAAGAGGCAGAAAAACCTGTGAAAACTAAGACTGTTTCTTCCAGTAATGGAGGAGAAAGTTCGAGTCGCAGCGCAGAGAAACGGGCAGCTAATGAAGAAGCTGAAGACTTCAACACAAAGCCCGCTCCTGCCAAAATGTCCAAGTTTGGATTTTCCATAGGCAGTCAGACAACAAAGAAGGCATCTGCAATATCCATCAAACTGGGAGCAAATGTAAGTTTACTGAGGGCTTTTAATTTAAGGGAAACCGAGGGTAAAGGGACTTTGGGGAGGCTTCCTTGCAGAGGAAACCTTGAATTCCCATGAGGGTAACTCGGGTGAAGCTTAGGCAGGGGTTGCAGGGCCAGCTGGTCGTGCATGTGTAAGTACTTCAAGGTGATTAATAACAGGTCGGTAGTCTCAGGAATCATAAGACTTGATTGAAATGAACTGTAGATCTTTGAACATGCAGAATAATTTTACAATGAGATTTGATAAGTCTGCAATAATTTCCTGAGGGAAATGAGACTTGTTAAGCTGCTCGGGCTACTTTGAAATGAGTGCTGGGATCTTCATTGCATAGGATGCTTAAAGCTAGAAGAAAGCATCTAGATGGCTTAATAGCTGTCTTCCACTCCGAAGATCTTATTTTAGTATGGGGAATGGTAGCGTATTTCCATGACTTTGCTTGTTCTTTGCAAGGTCAGTATGATTTGTGTTAAATGTAAGAGATGGGGCTTTGATAGGTTTCTAAGAATTCTGATCCCCTTGATTGTCCAGCACAAGGTATCCTTGTGCTTGTTCAGATGGGAATCTGATGACTCTCTGTACTTCCAGAGTAGTCCTCCACTGGCTTGGCCAAGGACAAGCCAGCGTATTAAACAGAACAGCCTCTCTGTTTAATACAGTTAATTTACATTTCCTGCCTATCACTGGGATGGATATAAGTAGCTGTCTGCACCGAATTCAGACTCTAATTGTGGAAGCCTTGCACACGCAATGCCAGCATTTGAGGAACCTGCAGAGGATTAAAAGGGTGCTCTGTTACTTTGAGATGGAAGGGAGATGTGGGCTGGCAGCATTCTAGGGTATAAATGCAGCCAGGTCAGCTCAGACTTTGGAAAAATAGACAAGGCTTCCTTCTCTGAGCTTCTAGCACGCTTCGGTTTCTCATGTCCGAAGTGGCAATAAATTTGGCTCAGGATTTCTGGTTCACAGAACTTAGTGGGTGATGGACAGTGCTGAAATTTACCCTGCTTCTCTTCAGTCATTTTTACTACCCTAGAACATTCCTCATTCCTTGGGCGGAGATGCTTTCAAAATGTTGGTATTTATATGTTGTGCAGTATCAGTAAAGAACAGCTGTAGGCAGTTGCATAAGGGTTCTGCTGCAGTACCAGCTTCTAGGAGCGTGCATTAAAGAATTGCCAGTAAAGGCAAAATTCAGAAAGCACTGTATAGGATTTATTTAGTACTACAGTAGCAATCTGTTACTAGTTACTTGGTTTTTTTCTCAGTGGTGTTGAAATAACTTCTGGTACCACTGCTGTAGTACACGTAACAGTTCTGAGTTAGACAACTTCCTACACTTTAAGTAGAGCAATAAAAAATTGGAAATAAAAGAAATTTTAAAGGAACTTCTTCATCAGACTGTGTGATAGATACTGGTAGTAGTTTAAATGCATTGAATTGTTTTAAGCTAGAAAGCTGTCACGTTATTAAAGTAGAAGAAAATAAACATATTATTTTTTTTTCTGATATTGATGGAGAAGATCCCAAAAGAATACTGGAAATAGTGGCACAATAAAATTTTGAATTCTACAAGTTATTCAGGTTCTGTTTTAATTGTTCATGTCATGCACCAGTGGCTGAGTACCCCTGCAGAGTTCTAGAAAGTGAAGAACTGCATGTGGGGAGTTGTAATATGAGAGGGCTCAGCTTGCTGCTCAGGGTGATCACACATAAATGAACAGTCATTTTCCTTTGTCATTAAAGAATCCTTTATGTGGTGGATTCAGACAAAAACTTTTACCCTGGCTGCCCATTTCAGTGAAGATGTTTGATTTAATTTTACCAAAATACTTAAAAAGCCAAGGATAGCTTTTTTGAGTTAGTAGACTTATGTTACTTGTGCATTTTGTCTT
Organism: Lonchura striata; assembly: GCF_050655825.1. NCBI lineage: Eukaryota > Metazoa > Chordata > Aves > Passeriformes > Estrildidae > Lonchura > Lonchura striata. Next base: position 1,857,169 of record NC_140703.1, read on the forward strand.
TTCCAGAAGCCTAAAGAGCCTGTTCCAACCCTGGCTCCAAAAACCCTTTCTGTAGCAGCAGCTTTCAACGAAGATGAAGATGTGAGTAATAAGCCAGTGATCAACACAAAATACCATTGGCGTGGTAGGCAGAGAGAGTGGGTTATTTATGGCTCTTAACGTAAATGTCAGGAATTTTCAACCTAGAAACATCTCTTTTGGCTTAGATTAAGAATGTACAATACCTCTGTGTTGCTTCAAGAAATCATTAAAGTGTTGAGAACTCCCTGAAAATAAGATGCACAACATAATTTGCATGAATACTTGCTTTCTCTAGGCTTGATTAGAGGGAGGCAAAGGAAAGATGTGCTTCTGTTTTGCTAAATAATTTTGTTGTCATGTTACTGCTCCTTCTGTGATGGAGTTGAACAAAGGAATTGGTACTTTGTGCTATAACCGTGCGGGAGCTCCCTTGTGCCAGGTCCCTGGGCACTTCCCGTGCCAGGCACTGAAGTCTGGCCTGCTTTTCCCCGCAGAGCGAGCCCGAGGAGATGCCCCCCGAGGCCAAGATGCGCATGAAGAACATCGGAAGGTAGGGCAGCCTTCACTGAGCCTGGGACAGGGGAGCTGTGGGAAGCCAGCCCGGCTCAGGGCAGGCCTGGAGGATGGTTTCAGAATGCAGGGAGGTCGAATAGGTGAAAGAAGCATTTCTCCAGAAACAAGATTTTCAAATGTGTCATCTACACTTGCATTTGAACTTTGAATCTTATTTGCATTTTTTGAGGAAGAAATTGAGTCTGCATTAAATAGAAAAATAAAAACTTTTTTTTTTTTATTTTAATTAAGTGTAATAGGTGGGAATTCCTGCTTGTCTCTACTTTGTATTTTTCTGGTTCTCCCTTTTATAAATTACCTTGAAGTAGGTTAGTCTGGTCACATTTTTAAACTCATGTGCAAGGAGAAGATAAGAATCATCTCTCAGAAAGACAAAGAATTGCTTCTTTACAATAAATAATGTAATTCTCCTGCTTGCCACAGATTTGAGAGGGTAGGGGACCAGTCCTAAAATAAGTTGGGACCTTTTCAGAGGAGCCTTCACTTAAATTAGGGATGAATGTATGAATGTTGAGAATTTGTATTTCAGAGGTGTTTGTCATTATAGACTGCTTTTAAAGTCAGTAACTATGGAAGTTCTCTGGTGGGTTTTCTTTTTTCTCCAGTAACAAATTTCAAGCCTCAGTTTCTTAATCTTTGTAGCTGGCAGCAGTTACTGCCGCCTCCTCTCCTGCCCCATCTCCTCACTCTGTTTTGACACGCTGTGTACAGATCAGTTCTGTGGCCAGCTCAGAGTTGCCAATAGTGAGGGCTCCTGATGTAGCAGAAGGAAACTCGTGTGGTAGTTAGAGGAACAGGCTGGGCTTGGAATCAGCAGTGTCATATGGCACAGTCTGCTATAGCTGAGCTGGCTTTCTCAACTGCTCTTGTTGTGCTTTTCACAGGGATACACCAACCTCAGCAGGACCAAATTCGTTCAATAAAGGAAAGCATGGATTTTCTGACAACCAGAAGCTATGGGAACGAAATATAAAATCTCATCTTGGAAACGTCCATGACCAAGAAAATAACTAAATGATGTGGATTACAAGTTGGGTGTTTTGGGGGGAGGGGAGGGTGTAACATTAAAGGAACAGTTTCCTTTTTTAAGAATGGTATGAGACTATCTTTGGAGCCACTTTTTTAAGACTTTGAGTGGTACACTAATAAATGAGTTTGAAATTAGAGGTAATTTATGTTTTGTATACAGATTTCAAGGCATTTGCTAATTTTGTAGTTCATGTGATTAGTTTCAAAAGGTTACGGATAATAAAGAAATTGGAGTGATACCTTTTTAAGATAATTTTCTTTTGTCAGTGCTTAAATAAGGTGGATGAAAAAGGTTACTGTCTCTTTAATCAGGTTAAAATTGAATGCTCTTGCATTCTCACTTCTGGCTCCCTCTTCATAACAGGAGAAACAGTTGACTCCTATGAATTCTGCTAAAGAGAGTGAGCATTGTCTCATACTAGAAGTGTTACTGGACTATTACTTTGAATATAATCTTACACAGGAAATAGTAAGAACTTGGATTTTTTCTCTCCCTGCAGTCACCTTTTGTTAAGTCTCTGCAAACTAGGAATTACGTTGCTCTGAGTGGCTCTGGTAACTTAGCTCTGATTTTGTTTAAAACTTCATGTAGGGTGTGTAACCTTCAGTGGCCTGTTCTGTGTAAGGAAATGGGCCTTGTCTGTATATTAGATACAGTCTGTAAAGAATATTCATCACAAAGGTAAATCAGTATTTTCAGTGTGCTCCTTTTAAATCATTAGCCTTGAGTAGTTATTGTTGGCATTTCCTAGTGGTACTCAAAAGCCACCACCAAAAATACAAGCTAATGTACATTAAGCTTCACCTTTGGTTGAAATATTTTTCTTTACTATGCCTAGAAGGAATAAAAGCCACACCAAAAATGGGTAACTCACTGCTTAAGTATGAAAAATCTAAGATGCACTTTCCCTGTCTTGCCATTTAAGATAAAATGCCTTGATGCCTGTGACCTCAGTGGACACTATCAGGTCAGAGAATGCTGTATGTGCAGTGCTGATGTTCCTAACAAGTATCAGCTTCAGAAATAAAACTTGGCCTTTTCCTGCCTGTCTTCCTTTGGCCGTTATTTTCTGCAGTGGCATGAATCTGGTCAGTTTATTTCTGAGCTGCCATACTGCAGGGCAGTGCTGAAGGATTTCAGTGCTAGTAATGCCCATCTACATTTCAGTCTTTGTAAAAACATTTTATTAACAGAACTGGTTAAATAGAACAGCAGTGTAACTGGTTAAATTACCAACAGCAATACCACCACCTGTCCCAACAGCACCCCAAATAAACATAAGGTTCTTTTTCAACTCAAATACCTGATAGTGTCAACCACTAAATTAATTTCAGCTAGGAAATGGTTGTAACATTCAATATACTAGTTGCTTTCATCCTGCCCCTAAAACTGGCTTCTTGCTGAAGTTGAACTTGCAAGTGCAGAAAGGAAAGTGCATCTTGAAATGTATTTTTTTATTATTATTATTTTAGGAAAGCTCTGACCACTTAGACTTTTGAGTTTGTAAGTTCTAAAAATATCTTTTGTATTTTTGTATTGTATGTGTAATCTTTTTTCTTTTGAAGTCTGATGCAGTTGAATACCTGTAATTGTTTTCTTTTAAAAGCCTTGTTATAAACTTAACATAAAAATGTATACATTATTTTTCTTCCATAGCAGAAATACCTGGTTTATTTAAAACACACTTTAAAAACTGACTTTCAGGCCTTCCAAAACCAATTTGGGCATTACTGGAACTAGGCAAGACAAACTTTTCACTTATTTTCATCACATGTGGTTATGTTTGTCTGAATAAATCCCTTTAAGATAGTGGTAATCCATAGTGAATAGCTATTTTCTTGTGCTCCTCAGTAGCTGGTTCGTACTGTATCAATCTGTACAGGAACAAAGCAAAACAGAACTTCAAATAAGAGAATGACTCGGATCTATTCCTTGTTTTAACCTACCACCAGCTTTCTTTCACATCTTTGTCTGAAGTAGATGTTCATACCCAGAATTTCCTTGTACTTCAACTAGGCAGAAGAGCAGACATACTATGAAATACCTTCCACGCAACTGAGAGAGCAGAAGTTACATTTATCTTCTTACTTCTATGGTCAGTAAATAATCCTAGACCTTGTGAGAGACTGCAGAAACTTCGGACCTTCAGCTGCAGGTGAGCAGTGGTCCTGCCTCAGCCAGTGCAGGTGTTCTCATCCTTCTCTGGGCTTCCTGGAGCAAAGCCACCAGGATGCCTCAGTCTCCTCAGGGCTGGGTGCCAGACAAGCTGCATTTTGGCTGCTGCTGTTTGATGTCTGACACTTGCACAAGCAACCTGGTTGATCTGAACAATATCATCAAAGCTGGGATTAACTTGATGCTGTAGGCTCTTGTTAGTCATGTTTTCTGCATGCAGAGAGCCTTTTTTTGTTCTTGGTGTGATTTTTTTTTTTGGCTAGTTGGTTTGGCTTTTTTTTTCTAAGGATGTTCAAGACTCCTGAAAGTCATGTAGATGGTCTGAATTAGCTGAAGTGCTTCCAGGAGCTATGCTGAGACCTTGAAGTGCTCAGTACAGCGTGCTGTGTGTGCCTGGCAGTGGGTGAAATGCCAGCTGGTGTGGTTTCATCCCATGGGGCTCACGCTTGCTTAGCAGGAGCTGGCAGCTGAGCAGCCTGCAGAACACTGATGCCAGAAGGGGAGGATGAGAGCAGTTACCCAGTAACCTTCCCTGTGCTGTCCTGATGGCTTGGAGATGGATCCAAACTCATCTAAACGTATTAAAATAATCAAAAAAGCCCCCAAAAGGCAAGAAAAGTCCCCTCCCAAGAATCCACACCAAAACAGCCCCGCCAAGCAGTGCAGTGAGCTGCTGGTGTCTGTGTTTCAGGTGTGCTGGGTGTGGCCCCTTACCTGATTTCATTCCTTTAAAGCAGGGCAGCTGCATTGTCCAGGTTCTCAGAATGAAGGTTTGAGCAGCAGCAGGAGGCCCCAGCCTGTCAAGGCAGCTGAGGGGTGCCAGTTGCCAGCCTGAGCCGTGCCCATTTTGGAGACGACTCGATCCTGGTACTGAACTTCGGCCAAAGCAGCTGAGATCCTCCTGGGAGCACCAGGGCAGCACCACAGCTGCCACCAGGCCTGCCGAGCTCCCTCTCCACAGCTGCCAGGTTTGGGGGCACCCCTTGGCCAGAACTCACAGGACTGCTCAGCTCCGTGTGCTGCCAGTGGCTGTACCAAGCTTGGCTTTCTGAAGAGACCTGGGAGGAAAACTCGGCTTTTGAGAAAATGGCAAGTTCTGTTTCCTGAAGAGGCAAACAGGTTTTAAACTATTGGAATTCACTGGTGTCACTAGAACTCTTTATAGGTGTCTGTAAGATAAACCTGTTTGAAGAAGCTGCAGGGTTTCAAGAAGGCTTTTTGTCTGTGTATTTGGTAGCCTTAAAGGGTGTTCTGCAAAGAGGTTTGGATTTTTTTAATTCCTTACATAACTACAAGTTGAGGAATGCTGAGTAGTTCTGCCCTTAAGCTACAAAAGGGAAGGTTATGTTCTAAATTCACCAGAATTTGTTGTCTAGTGTCTCTGTGTCTAGAACACCACAAATATTGGATAATTAACAGTTTGCTTTTTTACTTTATCCTATTAACACATCCCTTATTTCCTCTGGTTTCATTAACAAAAAGATGTACAGGTGGGTTGGATTGGCCACCAGGCTCAAACAATCCTCACCAGAATCCAACCAAGCACTCACCCCAGGGAAACAATTCTCCAAACACATTCCACATGGGAAAAACGAGGAGCAGAAACAGCAACTGTTTTCTCTTTCTTTCTCTCTGTGCACCTTTATGAAAAATCCTGAGAAGCATGCTGCCACAGGCGCTGGCTTTGGGGTGCAGCGTTGCACTCCCGAGTCAGAAGGAGTACGGTGTGAAGCAAAGCTGAATGGTCACAGCTGGGTACCAGGGCTGAGCAGCCACCCCGAGGACTGCAGCTGCAGCAATCCCACTATCCCTACACACGCTGTCTACCTGCTACAGCCACGGCCTGACACAACTCAGGAGGGCAGCGTCTCTCAGCAATTGATGGCAGAGCTCAGTTTATTTGATGACAGAAATAACCATAACTTTATACATCTTACACTAAATAAAAACAGCAGAATGTACAAATCTGATTCATTATGTACAGGAATTCACAAGGAATACTAAATGAACAGACACTTATTAATTTTATTTCTTAAAAAGTCAAATACCAGCTGCATATTTGCAGTCTGACTTTTGCAGAAGGGTAGTGAATGTCTTAAGTGCTGAAGTCCAAAGGAAAACATAAGGCAACCCCACAGGATGGGACAGCAAAGCCAAGAGTGGCACTCCCTACTTACCTCACACCGTTCTGAAAAGGTAAGGCACAGCACATTAGGAAAGAGTGCCACAAAATTCAGCTTTGACATTCCTGGTGAGTCTTGTTTAGAAAACAACCCTTTGTTACTAGTTTGGTTGGTGGCTGTTTTTAAACAGCAGATCATTGAGTCAGTAAAAGCATTCTGACAGTGGATAAGAAGGCTCCAAAATTCAAATTCACTTTTGCTTCTTCCATAGATTGGGCAAATAAATAAATGCACCAAAGATTAAACTAAGGTGCTGGTAATATTCTTTTTTTTGTAAGGTACCACACTAAATATACAAATAATGTTCTAGCACTATTTACAGCTATTTTTCCTTGAACACTTCTTCACTTTAGTAATACATAATTATTTTCAGGATACAGACACTGAAGTAAGTTTTCAAGTTTATCTAGTGCTCTTTTAAATCCTTTTCCATCATAATGGCAATATTTTAATTTTAAGCAGGATGGCTATTTCCAGATTCTTTACCATACAAAAATTCAAGTTACAGCTAGCAGTATTTTTTTTAATATTCATTTTAGTTTTACTCCATTTGGTAATTAGAAAATAATACAATTGTAAAGGGGTGCAGGATATATAAATAACTACATTATTTCTCTGAAATAAGACCCTGACTTTTGAAATAGGCATCTACAAATTAATTTGGATCCAAGACAGGAACTCAAACATAAAAAATCTTCAGCAACCGCTTATCTACAGGATTGCAAAGTATAAAAAGAACAGTCCACTCTGTAGCTTAGTAGACAGATATCCACATAGTTAAATAAGATGAAAAGTAGAAATACTAATTCAAATGAGGTGGTTACTTTGCCACAGGGTTTGCTGCAGGTTTGTTCAGTGGATCTGTTTCACAGGTAGCAGTTATATGCATGTCACTTTATTTATGACATTTACCCTGCAATATGACAAGTTTCTGGCTGCTCGGGTGTCCCACTGCTGTCCAGGTTAGCAAATGTGATACCACTACAGACTGAGAATGCAAAGACTACAGCTCTGCTTGTTCACATGCAAACACTCTCAGTTTCTGTGACAGACACGCTGCTTGCTCAAAGAAACCACGCAGCAGCAAGGGAACCCCACCTTGTACAGACTGAGGGGTGCCCTGTTCGTGGTGTCAAACCAGGGACACGGACACCTGGGCCAGGCACAGCTCTCATTCACACTGACTTTCAGGAGCACCCAGTAAGGATTTTTCCAACTGTGTGGTGTAACTCCACGTATCAACTGGCCCTAGAAGGATTTCTCTTAAAGCAGCAATAATAAGGTCTTCTAGAGATTCTGGTAATTTTGAGACAAATTTAATTTTTACCCCATCCTAAAATTTTAATATTTCTCTACCCTGGTACTGTCATGTGTCCTGCTTGGGAATTAGCAGGGCTCATCCTTTCAATGCAATACAAGAAAAGATCAGTCCATAACTACCTGAACTTCCTGAAGAAGTGTGCCATAAGACCTTTTCCTTTGACAGTTGCTACATCAAATGTAAAGCAAAAGCAGAATTATCCCTCATGAGGCTGCCTGTGCTGGGCTCACACACCAGTGCTGGCAACAGCTTGCAAACAAACCCAGAGCTGAACGTGGCTCTGCACAGAGCCTGCGGAGCACACTCCTCCTTCCAAAGGAAAAGGAGTTCACTTCCCTAAGGAGCCTCCCTGAGCTGGGCTGTCCTCTGGCCAACTTCAATTCACAACCACCTTGGAGAACCACTTCCTCAGACTCAGCAGATCCCTGCCCATGATCTAGAAAACATTTTACAGCATTTTGCTGAACCTTGGACCAGTCACCCACACACCTGGAATTTAAGTAAGTTCTTCAGAACTGGGATTCACTAACCACCAATGGTGCATTTGCCCAGAGGAAAAAGCTTCAGTTTTTCTGCATGCCACATGAAGCACAAGCCTACACAAAGTATTCTACCACCTCCCTTGTCTTGGGAATAAACAGACAGAATCCAATACAGGTAATTTGCTCACAAACTTGAAGAAATGCACATCAGAACAAACCAAAAAGCTACCAACAGTTGTGCATTTCCAGTATTATAGTGCAGCCTTTTTATATGTTTTTTTTAATTTTTCAAAGTTACAGTATGATACTTCATGACACAAAAACATTATTTTAACCTTGTTTTGTTTAAAGTTACAGCCAGTACAGAAATCTTAGCTTTCAAAGCCTTGGCCCACGCTGGAGTATTGGTACTTTTTCCATCTACCGTGGTGCGGTATCTGCCACCACAACATTCGGTCCTGAGATTTGAGAACGGGCATTGCTGAAAGCCTCAGCTAACCTGCTAAGCATTGCTTCTCACAGACACAGAAGCTCACCCTCCCGCTCTCTCACACGCTAAATCGACTCTGTTGTTACATGGGCCACTTCGACTTCCACGGTTTCGACGGCCTGGGTCACTTCAGCCATTTTCTGTCCCTGCTGCTGCGCCAGGACGTAATTCACCACCTGCATGATGCTCTGGTCGGACAGGGTCGAGACCGACGTGCACTCCTCGGTAGCCGCCACCGCCTCGATGGCCTCCAGCGTCTCTCCCGTCACCACCACGGTCTCGCCCTCGCCGGCGCCAAAGCTGATCTCGGCCTCCTGCTCCTGGATGTCCGAGGCTAGAATGCTGATGGCGTGCTCCACCTGCGTGCCCTGGTTGTGGAACTGCAGGGTGTCCTTCTCCAGCATGATTTTGCAGGGAATGTAGTCGCGGTGCAGGCGGGTCATGTGCTTGCGCAGGGTGCGCGCGTCGATGTAGGCCTCGCTGCAGACGGGGCACACGTAGGGCCGCTCGCCCGTGTGCGTGCGCACGTGGCGCTTCAGGGAGCGCGCGTCCGCCCACGCCACGCCGCACGTCAGGCACTCGAACGGCTTCACGCCTGCACGGGCACAGCAGCACGTCAGAGCCGGCCGGGGCACAGGGACAGGGAGCGCTGGCACGATGGGGACAGAGCCACAGTGCCACGGCAGGGACAGGGAGCGCTGGCAGGATGGGGAACAGAGCCACAGTGGCACGGCAGGGGACAGAGCCACAGTGGCACGACAGGGACAGGGAGCGCTGGCACGATGGGGAACAGAGCCACAGTGGCACGGCAGGGGACAGAGCCACAATGGCACGATGGGGAACAGAGCCACAGTGGCACGATGGGGAACAGAGCCACAGTGGCACGATGGGGAACAGAGCCACAGTGGCACGACGGGGACAGAGCCACAGTGGCACGGCAGGGACAGGGAGCGCTGGCACGACGGGGACAGAGCCACAGTGGCACGGCAGGGACAGGGAGTGCTGGCAGGATGGGGAACAGAGCCACAATGGCACGGCAGGGGACAGAGCCACAGTGGCATGGCAGGGAACAGAGCCACAGTGGCATGGCAGGGAACAGAGCCACAGTGGCACGGCAGGGGACAGAGCCACAATGGCACGGCAGGGGACAGAGCCACAGTGGCACGGCAGGGGACAGAGCCACAGTGGCACGGCAGGGACAGGGAGCGCTGGCACGACGGGGACAGAGCCACAGTGGCACGGCAGGGACAGAGAGTGCTGGCAGGATGGGGAACAGAGCCACAATGGCACGGCAGGGGACAGAGCCACAGTGGCACGGCAGGGACAGGGAGTGCTGGCAGGATGGGGAACAGAGCCACAATGGCACGACGGGGAACAGAGCCACAGTGCCACGGCAGGGACAGGGAGCGCTGGCAGGATGGGGAACAGAGCCACAATGGCACGGCAGGGGACAGAGCCACAGTGGCATGGCAGGGAACAGAGCCACAGTGGCATGGCAGGGAACAGAGCCACAATGGCACGGCAGGGGACAGAGCCACAGTGGCACAACAGGGGAACAGAGCAGCACTGGCACAACATGGGGGAACAGAGCAGCACTGGCACGCTGGCCATGAACAAAGAGAGCCTGCTCACCCTTTCTGTGCAACAATACAGTGCAAGCGTAGTGCATTCAGCAGTTAGATTTTCCAATACTCTACTTTAAAAACCTTTTCAAGATTCCTTTTAATGCAGTTTCTTTTAAGTGCACAATGCTTAATGGAATTTGGATCATTCTGGCGCTTTTCTGAAGCCATGTTTTACTTCACAGGACTTGTCACTTACATTTCTAGTCATCCTTTGCTTCTGTCAATTCTCTGTACACCTACAGCTTTATCCCTCCTCTTCACTGCATATGTTCAAATACAGCACCTGATGTTTGTATGATCATATTTTCCCTTGTAACATCTCAGTTCTGTGGTCTGTAATGTCTAATGGGGCGTGTGGGTGGTGACAAACACCATCTCACTACTGGCTTTTCCTCTGTGACAGTTACTGTAGATTTAGCCTAGGTACCTACTATGGGACACTTCCTCTGTTTAGACACAAACACAAAATCTTATTTTCAGAGCTCTTTAAAAGGAGACATGCTTCAAAAAAAGTGGGTTTTGCCCTGGGACAGGACAATATAGACTCCCAACACAGCTGAAAGAACCAAATACTCAAAAATCCATTTAATACCTTACATCTAAAGTAAAAATGCACACAATTCTTTAACAAAAAATAGAAAATGTTTTCGTATTTTCTCCAAACATCATACAATTTATCACTTGTCATAAATTAGAGGAAGTTGATCAGTTTCCAACATTGGTCCATTTTTTTCTTTTTAAATTTAGGCCAATCATTCTCCTATCTGAAGAGTACTTAGTTGTTAACTTGTGCGCCTTTAAAAATGGAGAATGTTTTAGTGCATCCAATTCTCTGCCAGATTTACCCCTCTTAGTCACTTGTAAAAATGATCCTCTTCTATTCAGGACCTGAGGACAAACTGGCACAGTCTGTGTGTGACTGGAGCTTTAGAAAGAGCCCGACAGCAACTTCTGGGAATCACTGACAGCAAGTTACCAAAGCAGGAGAATCTGTAAAAGATCCTCCATGTCCTGCCAGGCAGCACACACAAAGACTCAAAGAAACAATGACCCCCTTGCACATTGTGTTTTTAGGGGTTGAGGGATGTAATGATTAGTTGTGTTCTACATACCTTCATGATTGTTCATGTGTCTCCTATATTCCCGGAGTTGTGTGAATTTTCTTCCACAGTGCTCACAAACTCGTTCCAGATTTTGTTTTGCTCTTCCTTTTTTACCATGTGTGGCTTTCTTTACATGCCTTCTGTACAAAGCTTTCTCATAAAATTCTTTTCCGCATACATTACATCTAAAATGTGTTAAGTGAGAAATCTATTATAACCATTATTGTACGCTTATGTCTTTTAAGCCAAAATGCACTCTATTTACAGTAGGCAAAGATAACTGGCAATACTGTCTTACATGGTAAGTAGTTCCATAATTAGAAGTAATATTGTTGGCCCAAACTACATTTCCTCTTATCCACAGCCACAAAGCTTCCCCTTGCCCTTCTAGAGAAGTGAGACCACATAAGTTTGTAACTTCACTGATTGTATTTATGACTTCTTATCTTAGTTCCAGCACTGTGTCCCAGGTTAGCAGCTAACCCACACTATTTAAAGTCACCCATCCATCCTCAAGTACTCAAGACCCCAGTCACCATCAATCCATTGGTATTTCAGAAGTGGACTAGGCAGTGCCTTGCTGACAGGCTCTGCATCTCCATAGCCTCACTCTGATTAGTATATTTCAGTTGTTAAATTAATTTCCTCTTACCTATAAGGGTCTGTGACAGAATGAGACTTTACATGAGAATACCAGTCTTTCTTCCAGCTGTAACATTTTCCACAGAACTGACACTGAAATGGCTTGACACCTAAATGTTTATTCATGTGCTGCCGAAGATCCCGAGCTTCATAGAAACTCTTGTCACACCTGTAACAGCAAATGTTTTAGCATCCCATACAAGAAAGGCACCCATTTCAAAAGCACTGGGACCCTCTTCTTTAGAGATAGCTGCATGGCACTAGAGCTAGGTAACAGCTTCAAGCCAAGCCTTTGCTCTCCAGCACATGTATTTACAAAAACACATTTTTTATTCTCACGCTTTCCAAGTCTTATCCCAGGCCAGTGGAACAGTTTTACGCTACAACAAGGAGTATAAAATTTTCATGTTAAAAATTACTAGGATTATCAATACTAAGAAAAAGCCCACCAAAACCACCTGACTTACTGAGTACACTGATATCCACGAACTTCAGGCTTTGGCTGATGTTTCTTTATGTGTTTACTGAGTCCTGATGCCCTGTGGAAAGATTTTCCACAGATGGAGCAAAGATATTTGGATTCTCCTACCAAAAACAAAACAAAACATGTTACCAAGCCAGGTCTCCATTTCTCTGGAGTGCTTTGTGAGACAGGTTTTTAATTCATATATAACTTACCTTAAGCAATCAGAGCAGTACTACAAAACAAGTTTGTTTAATTACACACTGAGGGAATTCGTAAGTGTATTTTGTATGTGCTAATGTAATAATACACAAGGGGGCAGTAGCAATTCTAAATTACTTTATTTCATGTTTTTAAACATAGGTACATTGCTATAACTATGATTTAGTGAGGAAAAGTGAGCAGCCTAAAAACCTGCCTTCTTGTGTGAAAAAAACCATGACTGCCTGTGTTTATGTATTATGCAACTTCTTCAGAAACACAGCATTGCTTATGGGCTATTGCTTATATCTTGCATTTGTGGAAAAACACCTTAAAATACAAGTTTCTGATCCATTTCATCAACATAGGAGTGATGACTACTAATATAAATTCCTTAATTTCAGGAACAAATTATTCTGAGTATCTCTCTTGATTCTGCCCAGCCCAGAAAACCAGAAACACAGATGATCTTCACAAATAACAATTTTTAAATTCTGCTTGTGTTGAATTATTATGTTGCCATCTTTCACATGCTAAGATCTTTCAAGACACTACAAAATGTCAGTACAGAAAATCTTGTAAAACATACACGTAGAGATTTAACTTAGCATGTTTTCCTCTAAAAGGACAGGCTGGGAGATTAAGTGCATTAGAACATTTCAGCCTGTTGCCTATTTCTTGTTGAACTGACATGATACAGGCATTAAATACTTACATAAAACCACAGGAACAGACCAACCTGTTCTTGTATAGAACATTTGCATAATACTAAACTATGGTTTAGCCCCAGAAAATGACTACTTGCCTCTATTTCAGCTGCCTGAGCAGAAGAAAAAGAACAAACTACTATTTATTTTTTTTCAACAGTTTCTTTTGACACTGAAGAACAACATTAAAGTTCAGCATCACAAAATAACCAAGCAAAGGAAAAGGATTCCCTTTCTCATCACTTACCTGTATGAATGCTCATGTGTTCCTGAAGACTTCTTTTTGTGACAAAAGACTTTTCACACAAATCACACTTGAACTGTTTCTGTACTTCATGGAGAGCTAAGTGCATTTTCAATCCATGCTTATACGTAAAGGTCTTTCCACAGACCTAAAAAAAAACCCGTACGTGGTGGAATAGGACAAATCAAACTAATTATGTAATAGGTGTTTAACTTCAAACAGAACAAAACCTCCTGTATTTCTTGGGAACTAGAGCGGCCGAGCCTGTGATTTTGCACCAGTGACAGAACTAGCCTGTTGAAAAAAGAGGAGTTATCGAAGGAAGACATTCTTCTAGAGACAAGAATATGAACTTGCACAACTCAAATTCATTCTTGTTTTCTCACTCTTGGACTGCAAGCAATTTCATCATGAATGTTACACTGGTTACCAAAATATTGGCAGTAGAGAACATCACTGATCTGATGAAGAGAGCAAAGGGACTTTACCTTGCAGGCATGGGGTTTGACACCGGTATGTTTAAGCATGTGTATTCTGAGGGAATAGAGCTTGGGCAGAGTTCTCCCGCAGATGTCACACACGAACTCCCGTTTGGTCCTCCCTCTGGCCGAGGACACGCCCGTGCCCTCGGCTCCCGCAGCGCCGGCTTCCGTCTTCCGCGTGTGCCGCACCAGGTGCGCCCGCAGCGAGGCACCGTACTGGAACTCCTTCTTGCACAGCTGGACAGAAAACACTACAGCTTACTTTGCATGCAACACTCTGGATTGTTAAACAAAAACACAACAGAAGTAATCAAATGCTTTAAGACCAGCAATACGATGAGTTAAATCTATAACCCAACTCCAACAGCCATTTTGTATGAGGTTAATGATTAGTTGTAAATTTTTATTTTATGGCTATGGACAGAACCTCTGATCACTTCCCAGTGAGACTAACTTCCAGACTAGACTAAACACAAATTTACTGGTAGGGTTGAAAGCAAATCCCATGCTAGCATTGCCTTTAGCAGCAAGTCACACACTACTGTCAGGCCAAGTGGCTGCACTCCATTCTGCCTCACTTCATCCAGATCAAGGCTATATCCAACTCTGAAATCAGTAAGGAAAATAAATATACATACCAAAAAAGGCAACAAAAACAATTACTAATAATTACAGAATCATTTTTTGTAAGGAGGAAGGTTTACACAGAAAAACACCAACCCAACCCCTCAACTTACTGGGCATTTATATTCCTTAGATCTCTCGTGCTTCAGCGTGTGCATTATAAGTGCATAGCGCCGCTGGAACACCATCCCACAGTCAGTGCATTTGTGCTGCGCTTCCACTTCGTTATTTTCCGTGGTCTCTCTTTTGGGCTGTTTCATTTTTTTCCCTCTTTGTACCAGCTTCATGGCAACCTAAGTTGGAAAAACAGAACCTCTGAATGAATTTTACTGCATTGTACTTCATACCTTGTCTGAAAGTTTATATTAAAAGCTGATGTTCTGTGTTTCTGTAATACCTCTTAATTTTGCTTAGCTGACTAAGCTGCTTCAAAGTTGCCTTGTTCACTACCAAACTACAGATGTCAAGGTGAGTGAAAAACCATTCTTTTTTAAAAACCTTAAACTTACTGTGATGATGGCCACACAGTGACTTACCAGTTCAGGGACAATGAACTCTTCAGCCCTAACTGCCTAAGTGACAGCTATGGGATAGTTAAAGAAGAATCACACAATACTGCCAGTCAGGATTTCTATAAAGTTGAGGGCATTCCAGCTTTTCCTAGAGATTTTTATCTAGGAATAAGGCACCAGGGGGTTTTTCTAGGCGGTATTGGCAGTGCTACCTGGAGCTGATAATCTCATCTTCCTTTGTAGAAACTTGCCAAATTCTTTAGAAGGCAAATTCTAGAGTGATCAGGCTGAAATGTCCTGTATCAGGTGTGTCCCATTTGGGTTCCTGAGAATAAGGCAAGGGAAAGAAGTACAAGCATCCCAATTTCTTCATCCTGTTCTCCCAACTGTTGTAGACAGGTAGAAGAATTAAAAAAGGAAGGCCGTATGAAATCAAAACCTCAAGTGAATAAAGATTCGGCTTTTCCCACATGCAGAAAATGGAGTCTCACGTGATTTATCCCCATACCCAACAAGTGAGGTAGCTAGCAGTTTTTGAAAACATGCCAGCCCTTCCATGCCTCTGAACACCAAACTGAAACAGAGAAAACTTTTTAACTTTTTTTTTTTAATTTTCCTGTTGCTCTGAAAACTTATGCAACCTTGGCTAAATTATGAAGCCACAAAAATAGTTTTGTTCAGTATGTGATTAGTAAGAGCTAGGAAAAGAATGAATTCCTAGAAAGCACACCTCACCCCCAATATCTCCAAGCCAGGTGCAAGTACTGTAACTTAAACCAGAAGCATTTTTCCTGCAATCTCTTTCCTGTTATTCTCCCAGCATCAAAACTGGGAACTCAGGAGAGTGTCTCCTTCCCAAAGCTTGTATGACATCCCATGCCATAGGGGGAGTTGAGGGATGCACAAAACACTAAAGGCTATGAAACAAGTTAGGAAAGCAGAAACCTATTCCTGAGTCCAATCCTGAGTAATCATTCAAATAAATTTATTTTTTCCATAGGTCTGGCACTTCGTCTGTCAAGGAGCTGGATTTAAAAACCGCAAAATACATTAACAGGAACTATTCTCAAAGGTAAATATTCTCCTTCCCAAAACAGAACACAACCCTGGTGGCTCTCCAACCAGCATAAATAGGTTGCTCAAGTATTTTGAAGTGCTAGTTTTAGCATCTGGGCTTTAAGCTGCCCATCTGTAAAAAGACACTAATGCTACAGTTTCTATCTACCAGGGTGTTGAAATGATTAGAAATTATTGTCCTGTGTGTGGGACTGGTGGCTCTAGTATACAAAAAAACTCTCAGGACTCCTCTGCAATTTAACAGTTCTTCAGAAGACTTAGCCAACATGCAGTGAAGTGCACTCTGTCACAAACTAAATGCATGAATGCCCAGTGAGATGACTGTCAACTATCCAAAGGCACTGAAAGAGGAAAGGCCCTCAAAGGGGAAAGAGTAATAAGAGTGTTTCATTAAAAAAAAAAAAATGTAACTAGAAGTAGTTCAATTACTTAACATTATGTTCAGGTGCTAGAGTTTTTAACACCAGTGCTTTTTGAACCTTTTTCTTAATTGACCACAATCAGAAGGTAGCAGGAATGCATTGTGACTCATGATTACATCTTAAGCTCTACAAGGGATGTAAAATTTTTCGTTCCCAATGCTGTTGTCAAGTCTGAACAAATGTAGGATCTCACTTCTCTAATAGGTAAATGTATATATCTGTGACTGACATACACATGAGCTAGCTCAGAATTAAATTCACAGATCATTAAGAGTTTTGGGGAGATGATACAATTTCTGTCCAAACATAAAAAGCTGTGAGAAGATACTCAACCTAGACTGTGGCCACTGTGCATTCTAAGACTCTTCAATATGGAAGGAATACTGATGCCAAGTCAATACTTTTGGGATTTTCTTTGCCCAAATGTCACAGCTTAGAAATGACTCTGGTAACTACAAGGTCTAATGACAGACATAATACCTGTTGCACTGCAGATTTAGGATTTGCCTTTCTATTCTGCAGTTTTTTTTCAATTCCTTTATGCAGCCTGATGTATCCCCCCTCAGTGACTGAACGCTGGCGAAGCTTGCTTTTGTAAGTATCATCCTGGCTGGAAGTGATGCTTTCGGGCTGGGAAATGGAGCTGCTCTGCCCATCACTTTTTTGCTTGAGTGTCTCTGAGGAGTCTTCAGAAGCAGAGGCCACATGTGCTTCATCACTGTGATTTTGAACTGTCTCGGTTTCCCTTTGGCTCTGCACGTCCATGGCTTCCACAGCCGATGGCTCAGTGCCGAGTCTGCTGTAGAGGCTGTTTGAAATGCTCTCCACCAGCTGGATCTTGATGTAATTTTCAGTTGTTTCACACTGTTCCACAGCCTTGGAAAGATCACCTGCAGTGGCCTCCAGAGGCTCTGGGTGCAGGAGGTCAGGCTGGGGTGCTGCCTCCTCCTCTGTCCCAGCAGAGGAAGGAGCTCCATTCACAGCTACTGGCACTTCACTGGCTGTGAATTTAGGTTGCTCAGCACCACCCATGGGCTGCACCTCCACTTCAGCCTGCTCTGCTAGATTTTGTGTTGACTCCACGGTTTGAATATCTCCCTTTTGGTACACTGTAATTTGTTTCTCTTCCATCTGCTTGTGCACATTCTCACAGATTTCAAGGACCTCTGACATGAAGAGATGCCGGGCGAGCATGGCCACTTCTGCCATGCTACAGAAGTCAAACGTTAATTCTGAAGTATAGGCAAATTCCAGTAAAGGCAGGAAACTGGACTTGCAGAAACCTACCAGGAATAAAACAAGATATTAGAGTAAGTAATGATGAGCTGAAATTACCCCAAAATATCCCTTGATGAATACAACAATTCACCTTTGATACATCTAAGCCTGAAACTTAGAGCAAAACACACTTGGAAATAACAAGCCCATGACTGGCACTCAATTAATTTGTCATTTACACTACAGCTTTTTCCTCACGTAGTTTCCATGTATGGGAAAGCTCAGACAACTTTTTCAAAAACTAAGTAGTACTTAAAGAGTTTCACAATAGGAATATTTCAAGTTGCTGGGAGAGCCACAATACTTTTGGAGCAGATTAACTGAAGCAAAGACTTTCTGGATCTGCTACATTCAGAAAGTACTCATGTCTTAAGTAACAAGTGATGTGGTAGAAAAATAAGGAAGTAGCTATTGAAAACAATAAAAATATGGACATATAGATAGAAATGCTGAAATATAAGAATTTGGTATAATCGTCCACAGTTACATAAATAATAAATAAAATATTTAATGTGGGGAACCTTCTGGACTATCCTACTAGGCAATTATTGTTCATGCTGAGAAAGACAGTTAATAAATGAGAAAGCAATGAAGAAGGCATATGTTCTGTACACTGTTCTTCATCACTACAAAGCTATTTTTAGAACATATATTTTAGCTCCTGTCTTTCATGTACCAGGTCTGAGAAATAAGCAGACACGTATAATTCTGCTTCACAGAAACAAGAAGCAATTTAGCATTTGTTAAGCTGGACTACTTTCCAAGCAGCTTGTCAACATCCCCACTTGATGCACCCAAGCATTCGACTTTGTTCCCTTTTTAACATTTGTGACTAATACAAGGAGGGAACATGCCTCAGTAAGGTAAAAATCCCTCAAAAGCTTCTCAGAAATTTTAAGGTTAAATACCACAGTCCATGGAAAATCAGATTAGGCAAAATCAGAGTGATCACTTTTGCATTACAATCCACACAAAATATTTCTAGATTAAAAGAGAGAAAAAAGCAAGATAAAATTTGGTTGTCTTTAACACTCAAAAAAGACTGAATTAAATACCGTACACCTTACTTAGGATATTATAGATTTCTAGCTTTGAAACCCACAGCAATTCACCTGACAGATCCACTACAGCTTCATGACTAGTGACAGCTCCCTTTTCAATGAAGAGCTCTCGGAAGTACTCGCTGTTGGCTGCCAAGACAGATTTGTGAGCTTTGTACTCCTCTCCTTCAATCAGCAAAGTCACATCACAGAACTGATTGGAAAGCCTCTGCTGATTCAGCTGGTTTAAGACTGACAGACAATGTTTGGAAGATGACTGCTTCACAAGGCCCTTACTGTCAACCTGTCATAAACAACATTTAAGAACTTCATTACATTTAGATTGTGCCTTTTTAAGCATTCACACTGAAACACAGAAAAGGATTATTTTCTGCAACCATACAATCAGTTCAAGCCTGGAGAATATACAGCTTAACTTTACTATTGTTTTCTTTCTTTAAGTTTCACCCTCCCTCCAAACACAATTAAAACCAACTGGGAAAATGGGAAGACATATTCAAACAGCTCTTTGACTGTATTTTTCTATGTTACAGTCTGAAAAAGTTTCTAAATTCAAATGTCTTTTATGTGCATGTGAGCCTGCAGTTATGAACAAGAAGTTTACATATCAGTACAGCATCATGTGTTAAGAGAAAGATATAGAGCCCATAAGAATCGGGTATGTGATGTTTTACTACTGCCATTCACTTTACCTTAGATTCTATATGCGTAATATATAGGGTGATTTTATTTCCCAGCAATGGTGTCCTGTAATTAATTTCATGACATATACACCAGTATCCCATTTCTACATATTCGGTATCTTTGGCAAAATTTATAGTCTTGCTGTAACAAGATTACCACAACAATGGAAAAGAAGTACATGACCAAGAAAGCAGTAATAGAAAATGCAAATCTATTCAGCTGTAAACAGTGGTACTTACAAACACAAGCTCGTGCTTTGCTATTGGCTTCTTCTTCACAGGCTTTGGGGATGCTGCTGGGATTGATGCTGTGTTACTCAATTCATCATCTGTTTCATTACTGTCTTCATGAGATTTTGCATCCAGTCCTAGCTCCTCCAGCATTTCAGAAGGATCTGACAGAGATCTAGAACGATCTAGCTTTTCCTGGCACTTGCTGCATTCTTTAATGTAATCTTTAACCTGCTTAAGAATACCTAAAAAAAATTAATGGAGCTTGATTAGGCTTCTAATCTTAATTCCATTTACTGTAAACAAATAACTATGTAGAAGATTAGCAAAATATCAATAACAATCAAAAATATTACATACTAACCAAGAAAAATAAAGCGAGTCACCTACACTCTCCCTCTCTAATGCAATATTATCAATTCTATTGTCTCACCATTGCATGATATTTTATGTCTCTACTGCTAATTTGAGACAGAACATTCTGAATACCACTACATCAAGCAAACCCTCCTAGAAAGGTTATTAAGGCTAAAACAAAACCCAACACGGTATTCAGAAATATAGTCTCATCATCCCAAGGTAATGACAAATGTAATGTAATCCTGTATTTAGCCCACACAAATGGCTTGCTCCTCCTGAAGAGGACAAGAATTGGAAGGCTCACTTATGAGCTTTAGCAAAATTGGGATCAACGGTGCTACATGCAATGACACTGTTGGGAACTATTAATGCTGATTTAAAACAATTGCTTATGATTTTGGGATTTAAATAACTCCATTTCCCACCACTACTTTAACCAGTGGAACTAAATATAAATGAGAGCACCCAAGGAAACAGCCTGCATTTGTGTCAGGGGAGGTTTAGGTAGGATATTAACAACAGGTTCTTCATCCAGAGGGTGTTTGGGCCCCGGAACAGGCTTCCCAGGGAAGCAGTCACAGCACCAAGCCTGACAGAGTTCACAAAGTGTTTGGACAATGCTCTCAGGAATGACTCTTGTGCCTTTTGGGGATGGTCCTGTGCAGGGCCAGAAGCTGTATTCAGTGATCCTTGTGCGTCCCTTCCCACTCAGCACCTTCTGCAATTCTGTAAATCATTTCAGACACTCAACAGGTCCTAGGTGCAGGGTCCTCTTCTAGATACCAAGGCATTTGCCACGCATGGCTTTCAATCCAAGTTCGTTCTCTTCACCAGCACAATATAAAAGCACGTATAGCAGGTGGCCATGATTTAAAATCCAGCACAGCTCAAAAGCTTTGCTGACCCAGACTTAGACTTGCTTGCTCACATCTCCTCAGAGCATGACTTGCACTATCATTAAATACCTGTCTCTGCAAGGATGAGGAAAACAGAGACTTAAGGCAAGCTAAGATATGAATGCCCATTTCAACATTTGTACATCTCCTTGATTTCATCTGAAATGAGACAGGGGCTGCAAATCACATCTCTAACACCCTTCCTGGCCTCAGAGCCATTCTCCAGCCCATGGCCTTGCAGCTAGAGAACAGACACACAGCAGGCTGATGTCCTTCTCAGGATGGCAGCTGGGCCAAAGCTGCTGTCCATAGCAGCCAGCGAGTACTGTCATGCCTGGGAAAACATTGTCTTAAGGGAGACATATGTAAGAAACATAACACTTGAACTGAAAGCATGGAATGAATTTTAGTATTCTCAGTGTAAGAGAAGCAAGACGATTTAGGATGTGCAAATAAAGGTGACCAATAAGATCAAAAGAATACAGAATGCCTTCTCCTGACTAACAGAAGCTACACTGAGGCCCATGGAGAAAGTTTCCAGCACAGGATAAGAGTAGATGCCAGAACAGCACAATGCTGAGCAGACAATGAGAACGCAAATAAAGGCAAGGAAACAAAAATGGGTGTATCAGCTTTGAGATGCCAAACCCTTTCTTCACATGAAAATACCTTCAAGTCAATGAGATCTGGACTGGAGGGAGTGGCTGCAGCTAGAGCAAAATCCCTCCAACTGAAAATAGGGAAAACTAAAGCTGAAATTACAGACTTGCTGATGGATGAAGAGAGCAGAACAAGAGAAGCAATATAAACATAGACACACACTGGGCCCATGGCAAGTGAAAAGCAGGCTATTTGTTTCATGGATATCTAGGGCTAAAAGCAGAACAGCAAATTGAAAGGGAACAAGATATGGAGTCATTCCCTCAGGCAAAAGAAAATCCCAATTGGAAATGATTGCTGTTCAGGCACCAGCATTTCTAACAGCTGTGACATCACTCAGGACCCAGCTGAGAATTAGCCTGGTCTCTTCAGCGTGTCGCTGCAAGAAGGAGACAAATAAAGCAATGAGTGCCAGGACTGCCAACCACCACTGGCAGCTGCAGTACTTTAACACGAACACCATCACATGCACGAATGAGGTCCAAAGCTAACACAGGTGACGTGGACTGGATTATCACCCTATCCCAAGGGCACAGTGGAGATGCCACTGCCTTACCTGGGCTGCGTGCAAGACCTGGAGGGGACAGCTATACTCCGCGTTTCTACCTATTCAAGGTGCCAGCACCCGACCAGAAGCCTGGACAATGCGCTGACCAGATGCAGCACGCAGGGTGAGCCCTGCCTCTCGGGCTGTGACACATCTCACTGCCACACTGCTTCCAGGTGGCGTTTAAAGGCTCTGGTCACTCAGCGAGTGACAGTCCCTCCTGTCCCGCCAGGGATGGGAACACGGAAGGGAGACCTTCAGCACAAGGGAGACATGCAACTCCGGCTACAGCGGAGGCAACGAAGATGGTT
Organism: Lonchura striata; assembly: GCF_050655825.1. Lineage (NCBI taxonomy): Eukaryota > Metazoa > Chordata > Aves > Passeriformes > Estrildidae > Lonchura > Lonchura striata. Next base: position 1,879,573 of record NC_140703.1, read on the forward strand.
AAGGGACCGAATCATCTCTTTACGAGGAAAGGCTGAGGGAACTGCGCCCGCTCAGCCTCGAGACGAGACGACTGAGAGGGGGCCGCATAATGTCGGTAAATATCTAAATAGAGAGTGCCAGGAGCTCGGAGCGAGGTCCCGCTGGTGCCAAGCAATGACACAAGGAAGGGAAACTAATGCACGGGAAGTTCCACGCGAGAACGCGAGGAGCTAGAACAGAACAGAACCAGAGCACTCGAGTGAAGGCGCCAGCGCGCTGGCACAGGCTGCGAGCCCGCATCAGGGGAGCCGAGCCGAGCCGCGCCGAGCCGAGCCCCGCTCTCACCTCTCCACCAGTAGCGCTGGGACAGCCCGTGCCAGGTCTGCAGGCGGGTGCGGTGCGCGCCGTCGGGCGCCAGGTGCGCGGCGCGGATGAGGCGGGCGCGGCGCTCGGCCTGCAGCACCACCTCCAGCTCGGCGAAGCGCTGCTGGTCGCGCTGCCGCCGCTGGTAGTACAGCGTGCCGCCGCGCACCACGTAGCAGGCGGCGGCCTTGCGGATCTTCCGCTTGGCGTTGCCCTCCGTGCCCGGCGCGTACGGCTCCCGCTCGTTCGTCAGGTACCGCAGGATGGCCAGGTAGCTCTCCTCGCTGGACATCGCGCCCTCAGAGCCCTCAGGGGCTGCGGAGGAGCCTGCCGGGGTGCGGGAAGGGGGTCGGGATGGGCCCCGGCCCGGCGGGAGCCGCGCCGGGGGGGAACTGGAGTGTCGCGGCCCGCGGCGGCGGGAGGGAGGGAGAAGCTCGGGCAGCGGCGGCGGCGGAAAGACAAAATGGCTGCTGCACAAGCGGAAGTGAGGCGGCGCCGCGCGCGCGCGGGAGGGGCGGGGAAGGGGCGGGGGGAGCGGGTCCGCCATCTTGGAACCGGGCAGGGGACAGCCCGGGCACAAGGCGGGGCCGCCATGTCGGAACCGGGCAGGGCAGAGCCCGGGCGCGAGGCCGGGGCCGCCATGTCGGAGCCGGGCAAAGCCCGCCGCGGGGCGCGGTTGCGGCGGTGCAGCCGGGAGCGCTCCCGAGGGAACGAATGCCAGGAATGAACCCCTGGAATGAACCCCTGTGCAGCCCCGGCTCCCAAACTGCTCGGCGGGCAGGAGCTGCGAGGGGAGTAGTGGGGTCACCCGTGCCCAGCGGGAGCAGCAGCAGCGCCGCAGCCACGCCCCGGGGCGCTCGGGGCGCGCTGTTCGTCCGTAAGGGGCAAGAAACAAAGTCCTTTAGAAGGCGGCTGCGCGTTTTGCTTGTCCGAGCTGTGCGCTGGTTTTTACGCCCGAAACAGAGGCACGCCAGGCGGGAGCCGGGGGCTGTGGCTGTTTCCCATTCCCAGTTCCATTCCCCATCCCTTTCCCTGCGCTCGGTACCTGCGGGGCGCACGGGGAGCACCGCGGTCCCCACACACAGATACCCACCAGACTGAGCAAAGCCGCCCAAAGGCGCTGTTTATGTAGAAAAAGGGCTCTGTATTTAGTTTTTCGGATTAACAATGGCACTGGTCGAATAGTGGAACAGGCGGCCTTAGGAGGCTGTGGAATCTCTGTCCTTGGAGTTGTGTTCAAGACTCAGCTGGATACTAAATCCCATCTAAACAGACGCATTTTCAACAGAGTTGATGTCCTTTTAAACCAAAATTATTTTGTAGGTCTGTGACAAACGTAGGTACTCAATTTCTCCTGACAAATACCTGATAGAGGCTCAACTACATTAAATTAGGTGAACACAAGGGCTTACATTAATTTCCTTAACTCATTCTATTACATCTGTGTTTGAGGTGAATAAAGTGCTGTTTATTCTGCTCTGAACAGCCTGCCTCACTCAGTGCATAGCTTTTCAGAGGAGTAACCTGATGGGCTGTCACTCTTCTTCTCATATCAGAACTCGGGAATAAACAGCAAGAAGAGTAATTGTGAAGCACTTCTGTGCACTGCTGCAGTGACACCAGGCAGCCAAAGCCTGCAAACTTAAAAGCATTAACAAATACTAACTTATTAATAAGTCATATCTGCCAGTTTCTGTATATATCATTAGTGGTATTTCAAGCAGATGGTAAAAACTCATCTTTATTTTCAGCTTCTTAGCTGAAAATATTCACAAGGACACATTCAGGGTACCAGGTGTCTTGTAGAAGACAGTGATGTGATTTTTATAATCGCCACTAGCATGGGTAAGATTCAGAGGTGTTTTCAGCCTTCAGTATTAAATTATTATAATTCCTTTCCCTCCTAACTACAGGCAATTTTTCTTCCTCTCTTTCCCCCTCTTGTTTCTGGACCCTTTGCTTTCAAACGTGCTAACTAGCTTCCAATTTCTTTCTAAATAAGTAGCGCTGGATTTTGTTAATAGCAAAAAGCAAAATTGTTTGGAAGATCATGGTGCAGAATCAATTAGTATCATCAAGCCAGACCTTTTTAAATGGGTTGTAGCCTTCATCCAGACCCATATCTATTTTACTAAAACCCAAACAAGGTGTAAGTACAGCCCATAATCCACAGTGCCCATTACAGCCATTGTTTTCGAAGCCCAGGACTGCAGGAAGTTGAAACACAGCAGTCTTCTTGACTGGTCGTAAGGTAACAAATCAAGCCCTCACAGTATCAACAGAAAAGTAACTGATACAGAAAATAGTGAAGGTTTGCTTTCTGTTTTGGTTCTAGTTAATCAGGACATTGCTTTGCCAAGGCCATTCCTGTCCAGCAAAACCGGCAAAGTCTGGGCAAGCTGTCTGCACAGTGCAGTTACTTAGCAGACACAGGAACTCCCATAAGGAATTTCAATCCCTCTAGCAGTGGGAGGGTGGAAAATTACTAAGGGAGCCCCTAGCTGCATTCAGCAAGTTAAATATGAACCTAAATGTGCTTTAACTGTGTAACATCAGCTGCATTTGAAACCAAATCTTCACACATTTCCTTTCCCTAACAACAGCTTCCAGCATAATTTTGGAACTTCCTGACCCAGAAGCTGCATCTGAATCTTTGTGTGTAAGAGTCATGCAGTCTGTGAAACCATCCTTTCCTTTTTTTTTACCTTTTCCGTATTTGATTCTGTATCTTGCCACATGCATTCCACAGGACCTTTGTAAGTAATCTGCAGATGGTGTTGCTTCACACCCCCTTTTAGCTTGCATGTATCTCTGCTCTTAGAAACCTCTTTTATGTCACTTGTCATAGATGCAGAATAAACTTAGATGCTGTTCTGTCCTTCAGGCAAGAACATTCCTCAAATACCAGCTCCATCTTCCCTGCTACCTGAACCACTCAGTGAAGACTGGGGGAACTGTCTACGACACGAAACATTTTATGGCAGAAGATCCTTTTCAGTCTGCAAAATCCAGACATGGTCATTTTACAGATTCGTTCCCTTCAGTGTATCTCACACAGCTGAGCAGACCATGGCACAAGTAATGGAATTCCATCAGATTTATTCAGCATGACCAACAGTTTGGCATGTTAGCGCTTTCCACCAACACGGGGAGCAGAAACCTTGACTGGTTTCACAATCTTCTGCTTAGGTGCTGCCTTCGTAGGGGCCTGTAGAGAAATAATGAAGTATGAATGAAAAGAAGCTATTTATCTGCAGTCCTAAAAGTGTCTTTGTATGCACTCTTCACAGAAATCAGATCCGACTAGAACTGCAATCTGTAATATCTGGATCATGGTAACAGATGTTTACACACGTAATGCTAAGCCAACATATGGTATTAATTAATAAATGATAATGAAACACATGGTAGCATTCATCAATATATTGTTACCAAGTTCCTAGATAATGAAGACGTCACATTGAGACAAGCTTTTATCTATTAATTATCTCTGATATTAGGTCAGAGAATTGTTTTACTGGAATACTTATTTGGTAAAAAAGATTCATTCTATGCAGCTGTGCAATTACAAAAATGCTTCCACAAAACAAAAACAGAATTTCCAATGAAGTGCTACAGCAGAACACTGCGTATCATGCTACAACATGGTGTATTCTATCTTATAATCCCTGTTCACCTATTGCATCTCACCTTTGCAGCAGAAACAGCTGTTTTCTTGGTTGCCTGCTTGGCCTTCTTGGCTTCCTTTGCAGCCCTGTTAATTCACAGAAAAAGTGCAAGTTATCCGTGTCTGCCCTTCACTGTTTCCTTGTTTCAGTACTGTAAGAGCTTCCCAAGATTAAGGAATGGAATGCATTCATGCAGATTTCTCCTCTATATTCACTATCCCCTGAAGGAATTTCTACAGAGACAGCAGAACTTTGTACAAAAGTACAAAGGGAAAAGGCAAGGAGAGAGCCTTCTCTGCTGCCACTATCTCTTGCCAAGATTACTTAGTATTACATACAAATATACAGATTAAAAGAAACTAAACTCCCCACAAAAATCCTACAAAACACAGAGCTCACCTAGAGTTTAAGCTTTTGTATGTAAAGTACTGTAGTCTTTGAAAAGTTTGGGATAGCTCCACTGAGCTGACTTCTCACCTAATAGCTTGTTCCCTCTGTGCCTTTCGTACTTCGGGCTTCTGGTTCCGCTTGGCCATGATCTCAGCGAGAGAGGCACCAGTGATGGCTCTCTGGAACTTCACAGCACGGCGCGTGCGCTTCTTCTGGACCTCTTCCTAAGAGGGCAGAGACAACACAGACAATCAGCAGCACAAGACATCCAACACGGGGCTGAAGGCAACTGTGGAAACAAGCTGCTACTCAAATTGAAGCTATTTAAAACTGTACACGGTAGTAGAATTTTACTCCTCACTTGAGAGGATCCAGTGCTGCCCTACCTCCACGTGGTCCCTTCTCCAGCCACATCCTGTACTTTTCATAGTGTGTTATTAGCAACATGGCTGGCTCCCCAGCTATCAGTGTTGGAGACATACACATTAGACCCTGTATCTTCCACGCTTCTACAGCAAAGTATGAAAAAAAATATTTTGAAAGAATGTTAGAAGTTCAGCCATCTGTAACTCCCAGAAGAAAGGGTGGGAACCATAAACCTTTGATGGTGCCTTCTGAAAGGAGAACACTCCACGCCTATTCATGTGGATCCAGTGCTGGGAGCAGTGTAAGCCATCACGCATCAACTTTCTTCAACAAAACTGGCAAGAACACTAACCTATTGCACTGATGTAAGCCTTTCTCAAAGCCTCTTCTGTGCTAGTTTAAATAAGAGCATTGCAGCATACCTCATTCTACATGCCCTCATGATTTATCCTTTTCATGCAATGACAGCTACACAGGGAAAGACCTCATGCTAAGCTACAGCCCAAAGCCTTCAATAAGAGTGTATTAGGAATGTCATCCCTGCCCCTCTAACCCCAAAATCAGCCCCCTATGCTGACACCATTGAGAAGTTTACCAGACCAAACTTTTAGGAAGTCTGCATATTAAACAGCGTTACCCACCTTCCCTAAAGCTAACTTTTAAAAACATGCAATTCCCTGATCTGATCTGCTGAACATACCGTGGCTGAGTAGTCTCTCAAAGAAGTGCTACAACACAAGTGGTGTATAAACCATTATTAACTAGTCTTCATCCTGGTAACTTGGGTCATGCTTCTGCACTTCTGACACTGGCACACTTAAGTGACCTCCAACAGACCAGTGACCACATCTTTTGGTCATGAGCTTGCAGTGCCATGAACTGGTGTGTACTTACTGACTGTCCCTTCTTGTGCTTACGCCTGTAGAGAACAGTCCAGTTGATCTGACGAGGGTTTCTCTTGGAAAGGAATGCAGACTCACATTTTGCATTCAAGAACTGAAAAACCTGGGAAGGCAAAATGTTTTGTGTAAGCTTTGTTTCCATGAAAGACATTATCACAGTTTGCATTAAGTATTCTTTGAGTCAGTGTTTTTCAACATTGGTGCTTTTGGAGCTCTTAAGCACAGCTCTGACTAGTCAAAATTTTAGCAGATAACTCAAGAAATCTCAGGCTTTGCATTTTGTTACATTGGTCGAACTAATGTCTTGCAAGGCATTCTGAAGCATCATCATTTTGCTGAAAAAAGTTCAAGTAACCACTTGCATGCAGTGCTGCTGTGTATTTCAGGCACAGCATGAGTAGCTGTGTCCAGCATCATGCTCTCCAAGTGTCTGTCCTCAAGCAACAATGTACTTCCTGTATGTGAGTGACTCAAAACTTGGCCTAGGGAACACAGGGAGACCAGTGTTCAGCTTCTTGGTTAGTCACACTAACCTGTTCGTCTAAATCAACAGGCAGAACGTGCAAGCTGGTTTGTTATTAGCTATAGAGTTCCGTTTAAAGTATAAGCTAATTCCCAGGAGTGCTCACAAGGATTTAACCAGTCTATCTCCTGGTCGTTTTGCTGGGAATTCCACAGAGAAAGCTGACTGTACTGGGATACTCAAAAGCCAAGCCCTCCTTTCACAGGCAGGGACAGTCCTCTCTGCCTATGACATGACAGCTTGAAGGGGCTCTCGACCCTATTTTACCTCATAGATTTCTACTCAATTAATTTGGAAGACCAGCTGTTGGCACCAGCGGATCTTAGCATTTGATACAGAACGTCTAAGCACCATTTTCTACACAACTTCGGTACTTTACACCTGCTACTTTAAGGCTCCCTTTGGAAAATACGTTCTAAAACTCAACCGCAAGCTACAGCGCAGCAGGGATCTGCTGCGGAGCAGCCACGGCATCTGCCCGCCGGTGCTGCTCCCACAGCTGGACAGGAACGGCTCGGGCAGAGGCCGCCCCGGCACTACCGAGACTCCGGACAGCGCCAGAGGCGCAGCGCCCTCCCGGCCGCAGGGCCCGCTCCGCCCCGGCCTCACCTTCCCGTCCGTGCGGGCGTAGCGGCGGCCATGGCCCGGGTAGATCTTGTACCCGCTGAAGCTGCACAGCTCGACCCTGCGCGGGAGAGAAGAGTTAGGGGAGGGCGCGGCTGCCCGGGGGAGGCGGCCGGAGCCCCGCGGCGGCCTCCCCGCGGCGGATGGCCGCGGATGGCGGCGGATGGCGGCGGGCGGGACGCTCACTTCATGATGGCGGCGGCGGCGGCAGAGGCGGGAGGGGCGGGCCGCGCGGCGGGAGGCGGTGTCGGAGCGGCGCGCGGCGCGACGGGAGCGGGCGGGCCCGGCCATCGCCGCCCGCCCATCGCCGCCCATCGCCGCCCGCCCATCGCCGCCCATCGCCGCCCGCCGGGCTCGGCGAGCGCGGGGCATGGCGGCGGCCGAGGCCAGGGCGGGGCATGAGGCGGCCGGAGCGGGTAAGGGCAGCCCGGGGGCCGGCAGGGCGGCGGTGGTGGGGCTGCGGGTCCCGAGAAGCGCTGTGCCGCTCGGGGTGACGGGCCGAGCGGCGCCGGGGCGGGCAGCGCTCCCCGCCCCGAGGGGCGCGGGACACAGCGGCTGTCCATCGTGCTGGGCGGTCCCGCCGCGGCGTAGAACCTTTATAAACCGGGATTTGAATGGTATAGGGCCCGTTTTCCCCAGAGGGGAGGGCTGAGAGGTCTTGGAGACAGCGCCGCTTCGGGGGGTTCCTTGCTACCTGCCAAACGAGAAATAGGCCATTTTGAAATGTTCTCCTGGGTCAAATTCAAATTTTTTAATTTCCTGGGTCCTGAAAGCCTATTAGGAAAATCTCGTTCTTTATGGAATGGAATAATAATAATTTCATAGAATTATACGTGTGTATATAATTCATGCTGTATAGTGAATCGCCATGCTTGAGCAAGCAAAGTAAAGCTTGTTGCAAGAAGGACAGACGATGGTGAAAGAGAGACCTGTGATTCTCTGAATCTTGGAGGTGCTCATAAAGGACACCCCCAGACAAGGGAGATAACGCCTCTGTGAAAACCTTCCTTTGTCAGCATCATGGAGAAGTGATTATAGCAAGTCTGACTGCAGGGATGTCTAGTTCAACAGCAAAGCAGGTGGATGATGTTGCCATAGAAATACAGGTTCTTTGCAAATAGTTGTGTGTAGTAAGTAGCAATTGGATCACATTATACTTGAATGCTGGAAATCTATGAGAACTGTGTGTACAGCCACATTCTGAGTGCCCCAGTTTGAATGGGACACCTCATGTGTGTAAATAAACTGATGACTATTGCAATTCAGTACTGTGGGTCCTTGCCTCTCTCCTAGGTTGGAGGGGCCAGTTGTGAATTTTTGTAACAAACCCTTGGATAAATGAGCAGATGCAAAGTTTGTCTGGTCAATTAAAGTGACGAAGCGGTTGCAGAAGTGACTGCTTGAGTGAAAAGCAAGTGGTACTTCCTCCCTGCATGTGCAAAGACAGGAGAGTGATGGTTGCTGGCTCTGCCTTGCTGCTCTCCAAAGCACTTGGGGCAACCGTGGATTTGAAAAAAATGATGGAAATGTAATAACTGTCATCAGACATGTTTTTTAGAAATACATGTTCTCTAGCTGACAAAACAAAAAAAGTATATACACAAAAAAATGTTTGTCTCCATCCATAGTGTAACTAAACCCTAAAAACCTATAAACGATAATATTAATCATATTAGGGTGAGAACACCCTATGTTGCTGAAAACTGAAGCGTTATTTACTGAACAGATATTAAGAGATCAAGAAGCACTACAGTGATGTTTGTACATCAAATATACGGCAGAGGCTCAATGTATGAAAATTACTCTGATTATCAGGTGTCACTTTGAGTACCCAGTGATTTAAGCTCCCTGTAGATGGCATATGTTTGCCTTTTAACTTTATGTTGTGACCCTTTCTGCATGGAACGTTTGAATTGTGTGTTGCATTAAGTAAATAGTAGGCTAGCCCATTTACAGTTTGTTCCTCCCAATGCCCCCAGTACTGTAGTATGGCTGCATGGATGGCTTCTTAGTTTAGATAGAATGCTTACACATAGTTGTCAAGCTGCTCAAATTTCTCTGAAGAATTAAAAAATTGAGGCTCTTCTGAAATTTGGGGTTTTGAGGATCACACCTTTAAATTTAGCTACCAGAATTTTGCTGCATCTCACTTCAAAGGATCTGTTGTGACTTTCCCAGAATTCTGCCAGAGTTTTTAATTGGAACAGTGTCTGGAATGTATATTTTCCAGTTACTGGATCAGTTACTCTTAAAGTGTTCGAGCTGAAGTAATTTGCTTTAGTTTTACATGGAAAAGAAAACAAATCCATTTTTCCAAATTATCTGCATCTATTATAAAACAAATCTTTTTGTCTTGCGTTGCTTTTCCAGTACATGTTCTCATATATAAACTTTGTGGTGCTTTTTTGTTGTTTTTTTTCCTCCTTTTTTTTCCAAAGGCTTGGTAGTCAACTGCTCAGGTCAAGGATTGCAAAAACTGGGTCCAACCTTGCCCTGTGATGCTGATACTCAGACTCTGATTCTGGACAAAAATCAGATAATTAAATTGGAACACTTGGAGAAATGCAGGAATCTGATGCAGGTGAGTGTTACTTGATTTGAGATTATTATCAAATAATGGTGATATGATGTTAGAATCTGCTGTCTTCAGGCCATATTATGAAGTAAGCTAGCAGTTACTGTCTTCACAGGAAAATAAGTGATGGCTGACTAAAGTAGAAAGCTTTGCCTTCAATGGAGGGGGCTGTAACTAAAAATGAGCTAAATAAATCCTAATGGGGGAGGGACATCATAAGGACACTTAGAAAAGTTACTGATAACTCAAATTTTGATACTTGTTAGCTTTTGAGTACATGGGCTTTGTAACCTTGAATATAACTTAATATTATCACTGAAAGTTCTTCTGGATAGACTCGAAGCTGCCTGATAACTTCTACAGCCCAGCTACACTGAGTTGGCAGAGGTGGGGTTTGTTGCTACAACAAACCTTCTCCACACTGCCAGCTTGGTGATCATGTTACTGAAGTGTGTGTCTAGTCTGAATTTACCCTTTAAAAGTTTGTGGTTTACAGTCCTATTAGCACAGGACCTCTTTCAGAATTGTATGAAATACATTTTGTCCTTTGCCATATTGACAGTAAGGGCAATTTTACACCAGGAATGGGGCAAAAATTTGCACAATGAATTGGCAGTTCTGATATTACAACTGCATTTTCACATAACATGATTCCTCATTCTTTTTCCTTTATTTAGCTACTGCTAGAATGTTTTCTCTTAAGTTTGTGGAATGAGCTGTGAGGACTCATGTTCTTTGATCAGTAATTTATTTCCTGGCTCTTGCGGGTTTTTTGTCTGTGTCATTTACATGAAAATGAAATACGGAGATTGAACAAGTATCTGTTGGAGTAGAGATTTAACTATTAGAAGTACAACCTTTATCTGCATAGTTAAAACCTTTTATTTTGTGTGTCCATCTGCAGCTCTCTGTAGCCAACAACCGTTTGGTGCGAATGATGGGTGTAGCAAAACTGACCAAGCTCCGGGTGCTCAGCTTGCCTCATAATAGTATTGGGTACGTGGAAGGGCTGAAGGATTTGGTGCACCTGGAATGGCTGAATTTGGCAGGAAATAACATTAAGGTAAAGTGTTTAGTCTGTTGCGTTTACCAGAATTTTGTGTTATTGAAATTTGGAAAATGCTGCAAAGAAATCAGAATATGTTTTGATTGGAACAACAATGTTAATGTTTTGTGTCTGCTGGCTTATGAAATAGAAGATGGCAGCTTTTGTAGTAGAGCTGTCTAGGAAAAAATAAAAGGTTTGATATCAAAATGAAATGAAAGTAAGGAAGTAGTGTCCAAAGTAGGAAAAATAATTACTATCTTTAAAATACAACTGTATTAAAACATATTTTTTACTTTGTGTTACTTAGCTAGTGGGTTTTTTATCTTTCAAAATACTTTATAATTATTGATACCTGGTTTTATTTAGTAGCTAAAAAAAAGTTACTGTGAGTAACCAATTTCTTTATTTTTGTAGGCCATTGAGCAAATCAATTCCTGCCTGTCTCTTCAGCATCTTGATTTGTCAGACAATAACATAGCTCAATTAGGCGACCTCTCCAAGCTTACCTCACTAAAGGTAGATGTTCTAGCTCTGTTTTTATTGCATTCTATACACAAAGAAATTTGCTTTGAAAATTGCTGCCTTTAGACATTCACTCTTTGAATACTAGCTCTTAGAGCATTTTAATTCATTAACTGTAATTTCTTGAGGGAAACGTGTAAATATTCTCTTCCTTGTTTTGAAGCTGCAGGAGCTGAGGTAGTGATTTTTCTATAGCCACTCTAATGATTTTGATAAAGATGTGATGGTGATGCCTTCTTCATAGCTCTTTATTCTCTTATCTCCTATCATGAGTCAAAACAAAGTATACTTCTAACTCTTCCAACATGCACACTGTAGAGAAAAATGTTTCCAAATGCATTTTTTGGTAACTGTGACCAGAAAGTCTTACTTATACTTCTTTTGCAATGTATTTTTTGTCAGGTGATGCCTAAAAAAGAAATCTGTGGGTTTTGATCAGACATTTATTTCATCATGTGTTTTTATTTTATAGACTCTTTTGCTACATGGAAATATTATAACTTCACTACGCACTGCCCCTGCTTGCCTACCTCAGAGTTTGACTGTTTTTTCTTTGGCAGAAAATGAAATAAGAGACTTAAATGAGGTAAGATATAGAAGATAGATTACCTTGTCTTTATTGTAGACTGAAAGAAGGAAATTGAACAATATTTTTGAGGTTGTAATTGAAAATGGGCTCTCTTCTTTGAAACAACCCAACTTTTAATAGTTTAATTGTGTATATGTAATAGCCATATTTGCATTAGCTGCATGAGCTAGTGGTATCTTTTAGAATTTAGTCTGGAAAGAAAATTGTTTTTTTTCTGTTATGTTTTTGTTATTCAAGGATGTTACTTCTAGGCCTAACCTTTTCTGTTTGTCTGAAAGTTGAAAGCTGAGGTGATTAAATGCTTCAGACAGCTTCTGCAGCTGCTGGGATTAGAACAGAGGTTTGCATTGCACTTGTTGCCACTGACCTATTTCTCAAACACTGTGTAAGAGAAATAATCTGCCTGTGACTTTTGTCTTTATTGTTTTGTTTGTTTGATGTATTATAAGTAGCAGTCAAAACTCTTGGCTGGGATTTCATGTCAGAAGAAAAATTTTTGGTAATAATTTCTCTTCAAAACAGGACAGGATTTTCCCAACTTTTTGGCTTGCCTTTTTTTTTTCTTTTCTCCTTTTCCTTTGTTTTCAAAATCAAAATCCAACACCTGTTGTAGTAGACTGGATTCATATTACACCTTTCTATACATAAAGCCCCAAATTTTAAGAGAAGGTAATTTCCAAGGACTAACAGCATTTACAGAAGAATTAATGGGAAATGGCAGTAGCTGATAGAAGGTCCTTTGTAGTCCTTTGTGTTCAAAAACTGAACGTGATTTTTGATTTATTTGTCATTCTGTTTTGCATGAGCTGTCCAGCTGTAGTTAGGAGAAATGTGGAATGTTTTGCTCAGTTAACAAATGTGTCTTTTTTTCTCAAGGTTTCTTTCCTGACCTCTCTTCACCAATTGGAACAACTGTCAATTATGGACAATCCCTGTGTGATAGCTACACCTTCCGTTCCTGGCTTTGACTACAGACCTTATATTGTCAGTTGGTGTCTGAACCTTAAAGTTCTTGATGGATATGTGATTTCTCAGAAGGAAAGGTGACATAATAGTATTATTAAATCTCTAAACTTACTACATAAAGTTTGGCTAAGCTAAAATTGCTGTAGCTAAATTTATCATCTGTTGCACGGGAATTATTATTTCGTTTGTTTAGATAGAAGTATGAGGTTAAACTTTTATTTTGTTGCTTAAATTACAGAAGCACTTCTACAAAGCAAAACAGTGGTAGCAGTTCATCAGTAGTCTGGTACCCTTTCTTTACAGCCTCTTTGACTTTGTAGTATGTGACAATCAGCAGGAGTTAAAGCTGTTGTCTTGGGGGAAGTTCAAACTTGTCCGTATATAAGCATGATTTGTGTGTGCATTTCTAGATTTGGCTTTTTTTTTGTTATCAATTACTTAAATACTATTTTGCTCAAATCATTTGTTACTGTATCACTGTGCTCATTAGATCACTATGGTATCTGTATGACAAAGTTCTTGACATTAGAACAGTCCAAGCATAAGGATTATCCAGTATAAGCACATTCCAATCCCGGACACTAACACATTCTAGGACATTAACGTACTTTTCCCCCGTTACTAAAATAAAAAGGTGCCCTTTTTTTGGTCAAAGGTAAACCAATTCTTTTTCTGTTTCACCATAACATGCTATGACTTTCCAAGAGAGTTGCCTGTTGGAATTCTAGACTTTTTTTCATGACTAAGGGGATGTTCTGTATCAATTGTTTGTACATGTACTTGTATATATACAACTGTATATACACGTATTTGTATAATGCATGTGATGTATTGTATTAAATATTCTCAGAAATTAATTTGAAAAACAGACTTGTTGAATACTTTTTAGCAATATTTGCTCTGTGTCTTTTTTGCATATTTATATGAACTTCTCTGTTTCTGTGAAAGCTTTGCTGATAAGTTCATTGAGACAAATGTGTTTTCAGTGCTCAAAGACTACACACAAAGCAGACTGCACAGTTTTGGATAAGTGGGATTTTTTTTTTTTGTTTCATTGATGCTTAAATGAATGAATACATTAGTCATTGTTCTGTTTATGACATTGCCAGTTTCCCTGGGCATTGCACATGTTCCAAATTTTGCTTAGATTTCTAGATTAGCTCTTTGGTACCTACTAGAAGAACTGTAGTGAAAACAGAATTACTGTTTCTATGCCATTTATTAAAGCTGCCATTTATTAAACCATTTTCCCCCTTTCTTAACAGTTTGAAAGCAGAATGGCTCTACAGTCAAGGGAAAGGGAGGTCATTTCGACCTGGGCAGCATGTTCAGCTAGTTCAGTACTTGGCTACTGTTTGTCCTCTCACATCTGCATATGGACTCCGGACTGAAGAGGATGCCAAACTGGAAAAAATACTGAGTAAGCGAAGGTGAGAACTTAGTTTCTTTCTTAGAGAATGTAATTAAGAACATAATTATATATCTGATGTGTTAGATGTAGTAAGATTTCATTTTAAGTATTTCAAAGTAACAGAGAGGACTGGAGATGCAAAGTGTCATGGAGGTACAGGATGTGTCCTAGATGGGAATGAGAGGCAAGGCAGCAGCAGCAGGAGTGTTTTCCTGCTTTCTGGGCCATCTAGGGGAAAATTCTTTCATATTTTTCAGTCTGTGCTTTGTAGGACACTGAAAGTAATTTGTGTTAGAAATGTGATTAAAATAAACAAACTATACACTGGGATATTTTTTTATTGCCACACAAAAAAATGATGAAAATTTCAAAAAGGAGCTTGGCTTTTGTTCTAATTGTAAATGAGGACTATTGTGGTACACAGGTGTATCAGCCACTTTTTTACTGTTGAGATGTTCTTTCTTGGTTTTAAAGTTGTCCTTTGAGAGACACTGTTCCCAGTGATGCATTTGTCCATCTGTATCTGGCATCTGAGGTCTGTCAGCAGAGGCCACTGGCTCTGCCAGCAGTAGCTGTGTTGCTAAGGTCTGTGCAAATAGATGAGTAAAGTTATCATGGTGTAATTTTTGTCCATGTAAAGATGAACTAATTTTGGTTAGAAGGCAGAAAACAAAACAATGCAGGTTGTTCTATTCTGCAGGACCTATTTACAAACTTTTGCTTGCAGTAAGAGCAGAAAATTAATCTCCCAGGAGCACGCTACCTAAGTAGCATAGTGTGGTTAAAAAGCTGAGCAACAAAAGTGTTGTAGTTAGCAGAAGGGTATCTCATCAAAAGGGCCAGAAACTTGGGAGCATCTGGGAGGAGTCACTGCCCACTTTGCAAGGCTAAATTGGTCTTGGGAGGAAATTGCAGAAATGTTGTAGCTGTTTCTGAGGAGGAGGTGCAGTCAAGGCATCTTGACCTTGGAATCTTTAGCTAAGTGCTCTAGCATTCAATGTTTCTGGGGAAAATTCAGGAAGTTGTTCTGCTAAATATAACTCTTCAAAAATTAAAAATCCCTCAACAACCAAGCAAAGAAAAAAAACAAACCCTAGCAGAAAAAGCAATCCCCCAGATCATCACCTGTATGCATATATGATTTATAGGACAGTTTGACTTTGTCCTGTCTCCTGAGCTTCTGATTTAGCTGGGCTGAAACAACCTGTGCGTTCTCTGAATTTGTAAAGGATGTTTTTTTTTTCCCTGTGAAAATATTTGTTGATTTGTACTAGGATTTTGGGCTGTTAGTAACAGGAGCACCTATTCCTTGATACACTCACTTTGAAATGTAAAAGATACTCCTATACCTACACACATCATGTATTCCACATTAGACATTTAAAATGTCTGCATGCTTTCTTTGTTTGTAGAAATAACCTCATGTTTTTCAGTTTATAGTCAGAATTGCATGTTGGGTTTTTTCTCGTTTTTGTTTCGGTTTGGGTTTTTTTGGTGGGCTTTTTTTTTGTTTTGTTTTTGGTACATGTAATGAAGAAAGAGGGGATAGAGGAAGGGGAGCAGGAAAAGACTGCAATTTCCTGCTTTGTGAATAGTCCTGTTAGTGCCTTATGTGTGTAGGAGTCTGCATAACTGGCCTCTCCTTTAGAATGTTTTGATCACTTTTCTTTTGAAATAGTTCATAGTTTCTTTTAGATGTTTTCTGTACTAAAGAAAGTTTAAAAGGAACATAAAATCTGTTGTTGGCACTCTGTGCTTAGACTCCACCAGAGGCAGCTGATGCATGAAAACCAAAATGAGGAGCCACCTACATCTTCTGCTCCCAGCAAAACAGTGCCAGTTGCTCATGAACACAGTGGTCTGGCCCAGCCATCGCAGGTGGTTCTTGAAAAGGGTAAGTAGCTTATCTACACCTCTAGAAATAAATATTTTTCTTTTGAACATGGGTTACTTTGTGGAAGGAATTTCAGAGCAAGACCCTGTTATTATTTTATTTTATTGATCTTTGATTTTCTCAAATTAAGTTATAATTTGTTCCTAAAAAAAATATCCAGTCCATGCTTATTTGTGTTTTGAAATGCTAGTAGACTGGTTAGGTGAAAAACCCAATCCAAGAAACTAAAGAGTAACTACTTTGACTTTTGCATTTCATACAAGTTTATTCTCCAAGGAAGTGCAGTTTGTGTAATTTCCTGTACCCAGTATTTGCCAAGTTTGGATATTACTGTGGTACATATTGTCCTGATACAGAAATGATGCTCATCATTACTAACATGTTAGATCATCTTGCCCACCCAGGTGCTAACTGTCAAAACCAAACTGGGAATCCCTATGAATTAAACAAACTGTTACTATTTTTGAAATACTCTTAACACTATAATGTGGCTTTCTGCCTATCTAGAGCCCGTCATCCAGAGGAATTCTTGGGTTGGACCAAGTGCAAGCGGTGATCATTCCTATGCAGTAAAGAACACTTTTCTTCATGAAAGAAGCTTTTCCAAGGAGCTACACCTCGAAGATTTACAGACAGATGAAGACAAACTAAACAGCAGCCTTTTATCCTCAGAGTCAACTTTCATGCCAGTTGCTTCAGGATTGTCTCCAGTGTCTCCTGCTTCAGGCCTGAAGCTACATGGAATCAATCTGGGCCTAGAAGATGATGATGATACAGTGATTGAAGGTGTGAGAGATAATAATAGTAGGGAAACAACTAACAAGCAAAAAGCTTTGTCTGTTACAGGAGAGCACCCTAATAGAGCAGCAGGAAGTGTGGAAAGGCAAGAGAGTGTCAGAGAGATCCTGCAGGTGCCTGCTCCTGATCCAGTAGCAGCTGGCCTGGCTGCAAAGACTGGCAACTCTTCAGGAGCCTCTGCAGGCCAAGCTCTGCACAGTCGCCCCAGCACCTCGTTAGGTGGTGAATCAGGAGTAAAAACTCTTAGTCCTGACCAAATGACAGAAGAAAGGTCTGGTTCACTGTCTGTGCAAGGTGCAGCACCAGCTGATCAAGGTGCAGCTGAGCTGCAAAGGATGACTGAAGCAGCTACCAAGCTTCAAGCTTCCTGGAGAGGCTTTTACACGAGGAACCACCATCCTCGAGCCAAGGAAGTGCGCAATGAAATTCGACTGCACAGAATGCAGGAGCACATCATTTGCTTAACAGCTGAAATAAAAAAGTAAGTTGAGATCTGCTGTGTATTTGCAAGTCTGTCTGATATAACCATCATTCCAGATTATTTCAGAACAGATATATACGATACAACTACTCACAGTAGAACCTAGCATCAGAAACATAAAACTGATCACATTACAGGATCACTTCCTGTAAGGTAAGCACAGTTTTGCACATAGCTATTCATACTCTCAAAGTGCCTTCTATAAGTGGATTGGGTTAGAACACATTTTTCTATTCCTCTTTTAGTAGACTTGCATATTTCAAAATAGAAATTGCTGAATGGGATTTTTTTAAATTTGTCTCCTCACAATTAGAGTCTATAAATAGTGTCCATCTTGAGAGCCATTCTTCTGTTGCTGTGAAAAGAATTTCCTCTACCTTGTATGATACAATTTAAAAATGTGATTCTGTGTTTGATTCTGTTTTAATTTTTGATCCTGTGAATCCATGTTTGGAGAAGATCATGGTCAAAGTTCCTCAATTTGTAAGCCAAAAATTCAGTATTTACTTGATATCTTTCTAGATCATCCTGGATCAGCTAGTCTGACGGTCTCTTTTTCTTCACTATCACAAGTAACAAAAGTTCTGTAAATCAAGTTGAGTGCTCAGTGAACCTCCAGAAACTCCCAATGCTTACACACCATACTCCATCCATACATCAATGGGACAGCATAATTTGAAATGAAGAAGTACTATTTGGTGTGGAGGGAGTGATAATTGTGTAGGAAAAAATAAGAGCTCAGATTCAGTTTAGAAAAAGACACATTATTGCCAAGTCAACAAAAGTGCTGCGGTAAAAGGAAGCAGAATTTAAATGTAACTGAAAAAGAAACTTGAAGTCAGCAGCTGGGTATTTATGGCAAGCCAGACTGCAGTAATTTCTTAATGTTAGGCTCTGTTATATCTTTCAAAAGTGCTGTTATGTAAGTAGGCATATTTATGTGTTCTTTTTGCTCTTGTTACCAAAATGTTGCTTATTTAAGCTGCATAAATTTTGGATGTGTGCTCTTGCAGACTGAGAAAAGAAAGAGAGGAAGATAAAGTGCAGAGGCTTGTACAGGAGGAAGCTATCAAATTTCTTTGGAACCAGGTAAGTAATTTTAGCCCTCTTGTTTTTGTGCTTAAATGTGAATTTGGAATTCGAATTTGAATCTGCCTATATGTGAATTTGCATTATTTCTTACTGTAGATCCTGAAGAGACAGTCAATATGGTTCAGTTTTTCTGATGATTTGAGTGGTTTAATAGAATCTTATTGCTGTGTTGTCTGCTATACTGATGCTGTTGGGGAAAATAACCCTCAGAACATCAGTGCAAGAACACTGGTTTTATTACTAAAGGCTGAATTGTGGCCTGGTGTAAGAAGGAAGACAAAATGCAAGAAAAGCTGAATAAACATAAGTAGGACTGGGGAGAATGATGTTATGGGTAAATGCTCATGACAGATGAGATGATATCAAGCAGTGTTGGTTGTGAGCAGCTCATTTTTGAGGCAGGAAAGTTGTTAATACACCTTTTAATAATCTTTGCTTCCAAAAATAAGGCTGTTTTCTTAAAAGCAGATAAATCCTTTCTGGTTTTAAGAGCAGGAGCTTGTGTGCTCTGTCAGTGTTTGGCATGTGGGTTTAAAAGCCATGATTTCACAGTGAGAAGAACAAAATTTCCCTAATGATATAGGAAACCTTTTGTTTGTCACTTGGTCTTGGATTTTATACTAGAGCTTGGTTGCTGAATGCAAGAAATCCACTAGAAATCAAGACACATTTAGCTGCATTTCATAATGAATTTTTCTCTATACAGGTTAAATCCCTTCAACAATGGCAGCTTTCAGTGATGCAGAATTTAGGTGGTGCTGGGGTCCCTTCAGCCAATATTTTATGTACATCCAAACCACCTCTTCAGTCATCTGCAGTGGAGCACGAAGTCCCAGCAGCTGTTAGTTCTGCTTTGTCAGTTCCAGCCAGTGAGGATGAGCCTCAGGAAAGGTCCTTGCTGCAGTTTCCAGATTCTGGCTTTCATACTTCTGCGGCTGATCAGACTCGTGCCAGTGACCTGTGTGGCTCTGAAAAGAGCTCAGCTGAAGGAACTGAGAGCTCCCTTTCAATGGAAACCATCAAACAATGTGGCAATTCTGTTTTAGCATGTTCAGAAGAGGATGGCCCTGGGGCGTGTGGGCAAAGTAAAGAGAGCTCTAGTAATGAGCAGGACAACGGACTGATAGAACAGTATTTAAAATCTGTTCAGCAGCTGGAAGAGGCTGATGAAGACACAGTTTGCAATGAGGAAATGGAGGGCAGCTGTATACAGATCTCTGTGTCAGCAGAAAGCCAAGATTCTTCCTCTGACACTGTCTCTATGGAGCTCCCTCAAGACACATCTTCCCCTGTCCGAGGTGAAATCTGTCAGACACCACCAGAAAGCTTCAAACTGAATTCAGAAATGGTAGAAGGGAAGCAAACAGACTGTGATTCCTCGTTTCAGGTGCTACATGTTGGGATAGCTGTATAATAGGATCACTTCCACAAAGGACTAGGGATTCCATTTCACTTTCTCTTTCTTTTTCCTGTTTATACAAAAGTTATTTTTCATGTGTGTTGTTTCAGATTTTGACTCATGTTAAGAATTTGTTGTAATTACTATTTTATTGATGTTGCTGAGGATTGACACTAACTATGCTAACCTGAAATAAGCAAAGTTCTCAGTGACAATCATTATGCACTTTATTTTCAAACATAAAACTGGTATCCTAATAATTGGCCTCCATTAAATTAGTTCTGAAGATTGGGTGGTGGTGGTGGTAATGTTTCCTGTAAATTCACTTTGGTGAATGTGTTAGTAAGTATTTGGGGTTTTGGTTGGTTTTTGTTTGTTTGTTTGTTTTTTCTGCAAAGAAATATTAAGTTCTTATTTTGTAAAGAGAAGCAGACAATGCTGGAAGAAATGGATTCAAGACAGGCAATATCCTGTCATAGGCAGGATGCAGCCTCCTGAGAAAGATGAAAAGTTGCTTTTCAAGCTTCTTTTGACTTAAAGTAACTTGGTCAGTGTATCAAAGATGCATTCCAGAAAACCAGTGTCCAAGTCAGTGACTATTTTGTAAATAAGTTGAAGTTGCTGGCGAGGAATTAGATCATTTACATACACACACTGAAACAAGGACTCACAGGAGAGAAACCTCAGGGAGCTTCAAACAAGCCTTGACGTTTGTTTGCCCTGGGGTTGAATTTCCCTGCCTTCTCAGGTAAGACTCAAAATGGAGCCAGCAGCAGCCAGGACTAAGTAAGAATTTCAAAAGGGTGTGTGATTTGGGAACATCATTTCCAGGACTGCCCTGTAACCGCCTGGGTTACAGCAGCAGACTTGGAGGAGTATGTTTTGCTGCACTAGGATGCTAATGTCCATGTGGGATTTGGACTTGCATGGCTTTCAAGACATTAGTGAGTTTGATGGATCACAGCTATTTCTATCTACAGGTATAAATACTAAAAGCAAATCCTATGATTTAACTCATTCCTGATATCTCTGTTGTGATTTTTGTTTGTTTTTTTTTTCTTTTCTCTTTATGTCCAGTAGTTGACATTTTAATTAGATCTGGATAAAAAGTTGTCTTTCTTCCCAGTTAGCAAATATGCTGAGATACCTAGGCTATGCTTTCCACTTAAACACTGAGAAAGCAGCAGGGTTTGTATGTTACCTGGCCATGGCTATGTTGGGATTTTTAATGGAAATTGATTGGGTATCTTGTCATACTTCAGCAGTGACAAGAGAAGTCTGTTTTGCCATGTGATTTGGGATGGCCACCAGTGAAATAAAGTTGGTGTTGTGATTCACAGGCATCAGTGGCATTTGCTGATGCTGCATTTTGCAACGTGTACTGGAAGCCCAGTGTTGCAGTAGTTTGCTAATGTCTTCTCAGTTACAAAGACACTTGCTTATTGTAATTCTCTGGATCCACAGGTTAACTTCTGGTGCTATGATGTCATGAAAACCAACTAGCACTCTTAAAAGGACACTTGAGGCCACCATACCATGTAAAATGTTTTACCATGTGAAATAATTTCATTTTTGTGAAAGCTTTGGTTGCATGTCTGCTTTAGGTTCCAAGCTGAAATTTACCACTACTCAGGAGTTTGGGATGAAGCCAGTATCTATCTGCTTGAGGCCTCAAAATATCCTTTATTTAGAACATAAATTGGATTGATCTTGTACTAGCCATGTTGCCAGTGGTGAAGTTCACCTTGGAAGAATAAAGCTTGCCTCTGTGTATAGAGTATCCGTCATCTTTTTTTCTCCCACCTCAAAAAAGTTCTAGGGCACCAACTTCTCCAAAGAGCTGTCTGTGCAGTCAGGCTGACCTTTGTGCTGTGCATATATGGGAGCATTAAAGAAAACCCATCTCAGCAGAGGTGGTAGGTTCTTCACGTTGCTCTTTGTAACTGAATGTAGTCACAACACATTTGTAACATGACCATCTTCATAATTAGATCTTAGAGCACAGTTGTGCTTGGGTGTTGAAAATGGTACAGGTGCATTAATGCATCACAATGTCTGATTACCTGGGCAAAGCAGTGTGTAGTCCACAGGATCATACCCTTGTCCTCTGAAGGTGCTGAATTTGGCTTTAAGTCTGCCATGCTTGAGGATCTGCAGTTCATAGGACTTAGCTCTTTGAATGTCAAGATGTTATATAAAACCCCCAAACTTCAAAGAGCCCTCTTTGTATATTGAGAGAGAAATTATTTCAGTGTTTGAAGCAGTTCTGGATCTTGCACTCTGGAGGCAGTGGTCAGTGTAGGTTCTCTTGACAGAGTGCTATGTTGCAAGAGCTGGAAGAAACTAGACCCTGCCTCGATAACTGAGGGAAGCATATGTATTTTGCTGGTTTGGATTCTCACTTTTGCTGCAGAATTAGGGTTAATTTTGGAGTTGTCAGAGGGGGGAACCTTGGTTCAAGTAAATTTTTAATGGAAGCCCTAGATGTTTCTTGATATTTCCTTTTGTTATTAGAACTTGCAAGCACAAAGACAAGGCAACTTACTTTAACTAATCTCAAGGTCAGCTGTTGTCCTTATTAATGTGTAACCTAGATATACAAAAATGGTTTTATGCAGGGTACAGCGAAGCGTGTACCAACAAATATTCAGCTTTATCTTACTTTTTTGGGGAAACAGTGAAATACTAGAAATTTTTTTTCTAATATTCTGAGAAGTAGCTTGCATGTGTAGCAGATGAGTTGCCTAAATATAGAGAAATCAAAGAATGGTGAAGTTTGGGATTAGTTTTTACAGGGCTAAATATAATTAGTTTGTATAAACTAATATTTTCATCCTGATCATTGAAATACATACAGGGAAAGGCATAATGAGGGATACAGTGGAAAAATAAGGAATAAAACTGGATGTATACTTAAAATTGTCTTCTTTCAGCCCTATTTTTGATCTCTCAAAGAATTATGATGTGGAAGTGTCTTAGTTTAATATATGGCTTAGCACTTACTCATCTTTTAGTAAGTTTCCTTAATCTAGGTATGTAATAGTCTTTTAGTTGGGTAGGGATGCACAGTTTTCCTTTAGAGGTGATGGAAATTTCATAAATAAATTGGAAGACCTAAAATACATCTGAAACGTTACTGTGTTAATATTATCTTCTTTCCTTCTGAAAGGCTTCATGTTCAGCAGAAGAATGTACTTTGTAGAAGAAATGCTTATCTCTTGTGTTTTGTCCTGGGCTGATCTTCTAGTGTTAGTGGGAGAGATCACTTGGTTATTTGACAGGTAATGTTGCCAGTTCTGCCGTGAGTACAGTCCAAATGCTTCTTTAATTTGCTTCAGAAAAATCATATAAATATAGCTCAGACTATTTAAACTGCACCACACAAGTAGTTTTGCCCCAGATGAGGTAGCAGGCACATGAAAGCTATTTTCTGCTAGTCTGTGGCAGAAATTACTCTTGCCTCTTTTTCTGAAGGCTGGGACAAGTGGCTCTATATACAATAGAGCAAGAAGGCATTAGGACTGAAATTTCATTTTGCTGCTTCTAAACCACAAATGTCCTTCAGCAAATACTTGAGAAAATCCTTGCTGAACTAAATTGCAGATGCCTAACAGCTGTTGATAGTTAAGTTTCTTAGACAACCATAGGTTCCACTATTTGCATGCAGCAGTTTAAATGATGCACTTAGCAGCCAGTCTTTATACTAAAATGTTGGGGTTTTTTCTGAATAATGTTTGTATTTGAGCTTGCAAATTATTCCTGATTTTTTATGAATTTATATATATATTGTCTGAGGAATTGCAATTTTTGTTTCTACTTGTTGCAGGTTATCTGATGAACAAATATGGAATATATGTTCCTTTGAGATTACCTGGGTAATTTTTACTGCACTTGATGTTCTAGTGTGTCTCTCACAGATACATCTTTTCCTTAGAGGATAAAATTGTAGCAGTTCGGGGAGACTGACTAAGTGACAATAAAATGTAAAAACCAGTCAGTTCCCCTGCTAGTGGAAAAGACACTTTATTTTTCCTCTCCTGTGATATTAATTCCCCCCTTCCCCCTTGAGGACTGTGCCACCCAAGTAAGTATGCATCAAATATTCATAAAGTCTTTCAAAATGTCTTCTTTTAATAGTTACACTTCTTTTTTTTTTCCCAGATTGGCTTTCTAGGACAAGTTACTGAGAAACACTTGCTTTCTATATGCCTACCAAAAAGTTTGTGTATTTTTAAATGTTTTCTTTGTCAGCAATGGAAAAAGCATAGGATCCTTTTCTTGCAAGAACATAAACCAGTATTTACCAGGAAAGGTGCTTTATCTCTTGGAAAGTGCCATGCCAAATTTCATTGTGCAAGAGCTCTCAGTAAGAATCTTTTTTTTTCTGGCTTCATTACGTTTATAAGTATCTGGGCCAAATTTATTTGTAGCATAATTCTACTGAATTAATTTGGGTTTTTTTGAGACTTTCACAGTGGTTTTCTACCTCTAGACTAGAATTTGAGAAGAAAAGAATTTGGTATTGGTTTGTCTTTCTATTTCTTGCTGTCTTCTGTGAACAATGGTGGGTGGTTAAACTGGTACAGTTCATATATTTTCTATAAGTGTTTACATTTTGGATTTATGGTTTAAGTATTTGGTTTGTATTGCTGAGTTTGGAATTTTAAATAAATGATTTGTACATTTATTGAAAATGTTATGGTGTATCTTATATTGACTCTTATGGCTATAGTCATAATCTTAAAATTGGAGAACTCTTCTGGACATGGGAAGCTCAGGAATAGAAAGCAAGTGATGACAAGATAAGAGTTGACATTTCTTTACTTGGCACAGCTGGTGGCCACTGTTCCAGTGCCTAGGACAGTAAGAGTGTAGTAGGGTACATGAAATGAGTTCACCAACAGCTCTGAAATTGGTCTTTGTGATTTGCAGCCCTTTGTTTCTATTCCTTGGCCCTCTTTTGTGTTCTTAATTGCCTGCTGTGTTTAAATTAAAAGATGTGGCTGTATTTTGTACAGAGTTTTCTAGAAAGAAAATTAAGCTTTAAGGGCTTATCAAGAGAAACACAATTGCAATGTGTGGTGTTGCCTGTCTTGGTTTGGTCAGATACCTGCTCTCTTCTTAAATAAACGAAGGTTAATTAAACATCTTTTTAGGCTTTAACAAAAAGAAACAGTTCAGTTCTGACATACATGGAAGTCATGTTTTACTGCAACACAGTTCTCTGAAAGGTAAAAAGAATACAACAATAACAAAACTGAAACAACAAAGCTAACTTTGTTTTCACTCCATTTGTAACTCATGGAGGTCAGTGGACATTTTAAATTCTTTACTATGTGTTTCTACTTCATTACACCAGAGAAAAGATGTTTATTTCAAGTGGGACTCTTCTTGCACTTCTGTGAAGGTGTTTGCTCTTAGGCTGGTGAGGCACTGGAACAGGTTGCCAAGAGGAATGGATACCACCCCTGGAAGTGTTCAAGGCCAGGCTGGATGGGGCACTGAGCAGTCTGGTCTGGAGTTGGAACTAGGTGATCTTTAAGGTCCCTTCCACCTCATTCTAGGACTCTATTTAAAAGTCAAGAATAGGCACAGCTAAAGTAACTCCAGGTCTGAAAAGAGAAGAGTAGTGCCCTTTTATTTTAAAAGCCTTAAAGCTGGTCTAGTAAGTTTAAATGCTCTGTGTTGTAGGGATAGTAACCATAGTATTTCAGGGACTCAGGTTGAAGTTCACTGTTGTCCCTGTTTTTTATTCATATTTGTAATAAGATCAAATCTTAAAATCTCTAGCTAGATTTGGAAAATGAAGGTATGGCTAGGATGGGCCCATTTTGTTCAAATTGAAGTAGTTACTTCTAATTTTATGGGCTGAAATCCTTACTTATGCTAGGATTTATTTTGTTTGTGGGGTGGTGTGAGAAGCAGGAAAGCTCTTGGCTCTGAGCCTTGCTCAGCAGTAGCTAAAACAGCCCTATGTTATCAGTGCTGTTTGCAGCACAAATCAAACACAGACCTACCATAGCCACTGTGAAGAAAATTGCCTGTCTCCCATCCAAAACCAGTATAGCTGCTCTTTCTAGCATGTGCAAGATGATATTCACCAAGGGAAGGAATATCAGAAAATTGTGCTTAGGATGCCCAAATAAAATGAGTTGCGTCTGACTTCTAAGATGCTTTAATTTGTGAAAATTAAGAAGCCCATGATCATAAAGGATGCTCTGGAAAATGTAAAATCTGACACATTGTGTTTGAAGTGTTCATGTGTTGGACTGAAAGCCATAAACCCTTAGAAAAGCCTAAACAATTCTCAGACAATGTACTGCTGCAAGGGGCAGCAGTCTAGCAGGCAGGGAAGTTTGCTTAGCATTGTGCTAAACTGCATTCAAGCAGCAGCCTTTGGGAAATCTCTTCCTATCCAGTGTTAACCCAGCTGAAGTTATCCAGTCCCTTGAGTTTTAGCAGGATGTTTTCTGGTGTGGGAAGTGCATGGAAGATGTGCTGAGCAGTTTACTGCTGCTTATGCCTTAGTCTGTAGGACGTGGGGAGAGACAGGACTCTACAACAGAAACTCTACAACCAGGATTTACTTTTCTTCTTTCCATCAGTAGTTCCTACAGCCCCTTCAACCTGAAGTCTTGGGCAAATGCATGTGGTGTTGGAGCCCATGTTTTCAAGACTGGCCCTCCAGCTGTCTTGTACTGGTGAGCTCTCCAGGACAGAGATGCACTTGTCATCACTGCAGCTTGCTAACTCCCAAGCTCAGTAGCTTTACAGCAGATTGGCTTTCCTATTGGTCTCTGATTCTGATACTGAAATTTTTAAGCACATGAACTAGGTATTATTTTACTACTAGGACAGATAAGCTACCTTTATCTCACCTGCTTTCTCACATTCCTAGCTGCCTGATGCTTTCCTTCCTTTGGTGTAGCAGTGTCAGTGTTAAACGGGCAGGATCTATTCTGGACAGGCTGTGGCCATGTCCATTGTCTGGTGGAGAAATAGAAAGGAAGACCAAGAAGAGTTTCTCTTAGTCCCAAAGGTGAGCAGAGTTATCTGAAAGAAATGGAAATCTGTTCCTTCCTGTCTGCCCTGGAGTGGGAATGCAGGTTCATGGAAAGGCTGATGGTGCCTATAGGAAATCTTCCTCTTAACCTTTTGGAAAAGGACTTGAGGAAACTGCAAGAAAATTCTTCTAGCAAAAGCATTATCCCTTTAAAGCATTAGAGGATGTGAAAACCATTTGGATGGCACCAGGTCAGCAAGAGTTTTTCCAACAGTTAAATAGACCTTATTGTTGCTGTGCCTGAAATCGGGGGCCATGCTGAACTTGTGTGCAAGATGAGAGTGAAGCTCACTGTTCTAACGACTGCAGAAGAACAAGACCTGGATGATTGTAGAAGGGAAAAAAGATTGGAGAAGTGATACAAGGGTAATGTAGCAAAAAGAGACAGATCAAAGCTGTCTATAGAAAGGAAGCAGTGTGAATTGTGCTCTTTGCAGGCTGTCCAATGCATTGTTTGTTAAATCTCACCATACTTCAGCACGAAAGCATGTTTTAGTTTGTCTCAGGGAGCAAACCAAAATATTCCTCAACACTTGCTTATAATAAATAATGGGTTCAGTAGTCCCATATATATTATCAAAAATACTGTGTTTTATTGATTTTTTTGTTTTTGTTTTTGTAGGTAAAAGAGAGGAGGGCAATGGAGCCAAGTGCCCAGCATAACTTCATCTTACTGCATATAATTCTGGAAAAAAATAAGGAAAGACTGATTATTTTTCATTATCCAGCTTTCTGTACTCAGAATAACTGGCAAGTGATTCTGGTGTGATAAACAAGGAGGGATGTAAAGTGAGCAGCAGCTGCTACAGCTGTACTTCTTTTGGCACTAATGGCATTTAGATGTTGCATGGTGATGAGGTGGAACAGACCTCACTAATGCCATTGACTCTCAAATAACCCAAACACCCTTTTACATGGGGCTTTCTGTAGAGCATGGGGGCAAACACAGAGAAATTGGTTTCTGGCCTCTCCGCAAAAGGGCTTACCATGTTAGAGATTAGAAAGGCATATTTGATTCATCATTAGGCCTTCATCAAGACTAAGTATAATGATAACTGAAGAATTTATGGAGAGAAGTAGTGTGGGGATCACTTCCCATCTCTGAGGGGAGGTGAAATGTAAAATGTGGCAGAAGGTAGCATAGCAGTACCTATTCCTTTAGAAGTAGCAGGTTTTCTCACTGTTGTCACCTTCTGTACCTTCACCCCAACATCACTCCAGATGTATTAAGAGATGGGATGATGCTTGGCATTTGGCACGTGAGTTTTGCATTAGGTTGCACTTTGAGCTGCAGAATTTGTAGGGGAATTTGATGCTCATGAAGGAAGACTGAAGAGAAAT
The DNA here is from genome assembly GCF_050655825.1 of Lonchura striata. NCBI lineage: Eukaryota > Metazoa > Chordata > Aves > Passeriformes > Estrildidae > Lonchura > Lonchura striata. The sequence continues at coordinate 1,907,568 of NC_140703.1, forward strand.
GAGACTGCTATGGAACTGATAGACTTTGTATATTGAGAGGGTAAAAAAAATCAGTACCAATTATAATTCAAAATACTGTGTTTTTAATGTGCTCTGCTTGTACAGCCAGATGGCTTTCAGTTCTTGACCTACAGTGCATAATAGGAATAAAAACTGGTGCCTGTTGAGATTTTGCCTCCTATCTCTACCAGGTAACTACTGTTGTGTAAGATGAAGAAAGGAGAAGAATAGAGGTAAGATCACTTCTTCAAAATAGCTACGGCTGATGGGGATGGAGGCAGAAGACAAAAGCAGGCAATTTCTAGCGGCTAAAATACTGTGTTCACAAGAATATTTCAGCTGCTCTGTCTTGTTTCTGGTTTTAAGCAACTCACACATTCCTTAGTGAAAATAAGCTCAAACCCTTAAGCTGTACTCATACAAAGAACTTCTGGCAAGTGAGCATTTTGGCATTCCCAAACTTATGCAGCGTTTACCAAACTAATTAGAGATGTCCTGCGGATTGCAAGTGCCACCCGGCTGTGGCGCAGGGTGCAAAGCTCAGCGCTGTGTGCGTGTCCTCAGCAAGCATCCCGAAGCGCTGCCCTTTGTGCAGCTGCGTGGGCTCCCGTGGCTGGGAGATGGTTCAAGCCGCGATGGTTCGGGTCAGAGCTTCTCCCGTGGCTGGGAGATGGTTCAAGCCGCGATGGTTTGGGTTAGAGCATCTCCCGTGGCTGGGAGATGGTTGGTGTCAGGGCTTCTCCCGTGGCTGGGAGATGGCTGGTGTCAGGGCTTCTCCCATGGCTGGGAGATGGTTCATCTCAGGGCTTCTCCCGTGGCTGGGAGATGGTTGGTGTCAGGGCTTCTCCCGTGGCTGGGAGATGGTTGGTGTCAGGGCTTCTCCCATGGCTGGGAGATGGTTCATCTCAGGGCTTCTCCCGTGGCTGGGAGATGGTTGGTGTCAGGGCTTCTCCCGTGGATGGGAGATGGTTGGTGTCAGGGCTTCTCCCGTGGATGGGAGATGGCTGGTGTCAGGGCTTCTCCCGTGGATGGGAGATGGCTGGTGTCAGGGCTTCTCCCGTGGCTGGGAGATGGTTGGTGTCAGGGCTTCTCCCGCGGCTGGGGACCCATGCCAGGCCATAGCGCCTGGCTCCTCCCCGCAGCCTGCTTTCTTGGGCTTCATTCCCTGCGGTGGCTCAAAAATTCGGGCCGGTGGTGCCGTTTCTGTTGTGTTTTGCGTGTTTCCCTTTTCCCCCGGGCTGGAGGCTGCGGCAGCCGCGGCGGGGCGGGGCGGGAGGAGGCGCGGGGCGGGCGGGGGGCGGGAGCCGGGAGCCGGGCTCCACAGCCGGGATTTTACAGCCGAGCCGCTCCAGCCGAGCTCTCACCGCCGCGGGCCGGGGCCGAGGCCGCGCCGGGGCCGCGGTGAGGGGGCGCGGGTGGCGCGGCTCTCCGGGCGGGGGGCGCGGGCGGCCGGGGCCCGGGCGGGAGGCGGCCGCGGGCTCCCGGGGCCGGCCGTGCCCTGCTCCGGTCCCCCATCCCCGCGCCGGGTCCGCCCGCCCGCAGGGCCGCGCTGCCCGCGCCGCTCGGGCTTCAGGGAGGCGGCGGCTGGAGGTGCTTCCTGCCGGTCCGGGGATGCTGGGGCTGCCTTGTGCCTCCTCCCGGGGATGCCGGGGCTGCCCTGTGCCTCCTCCCGGGGATGCCGGGGCTGCCCTGTGCCTCCTCCCGGGGATGCCGGGGCTGCCCTGTGCCGCTCCCCGGGGATGCCGGGGCTGCCCTGTGCCTCCTCCCGGGGATGCCGGGGCTGCCCTGTGCCGCTCCCCGGGGATGCTGGGGCTGCCCTGTGTTTCATCCCGGGGATGCTGGGGCTGCCCTGTGCCTCATCCCGGGGATGCTGGGGCTGCCCTGTGCCTCCTCCCGGGGATGCTGGGGCTGCCCTGTGCCTCCTCCCGGGGATGCTGGGGCTGCCCTGTGCCGCTCCCCGGGGATGCTGGGGCTGCCCTGTGCCTCCTCCCGGGGATGCTGGGGCTGCCCTGTGCCGCTCCCCGGGGATGCTGGGGCTGCCCTGTGCCGCTCCCCGGGGATGCTGGGGCTGCCCTGTGCCGCTCCTCGGGGATGCTGGGGCTGCCCTGTGCCTCCTCCCGGGGATGCTGGAGCTGCCCTGTGCCTCATCCCGGGGATGCTGGGGCTGCCCTGTGCCTCATCCCGGGGATGCTGGGGCTGCCCTGTGCCGCTCCCCGGGGATGCTGGGGCTGCCTTGTGCCTCATCCCGGGGATGCTGGGGCTGCACTGTGCCTCCTCCCGGGGATGCTGGGGCTGCACTGTGCCTCCTCCCGGGGATGCTGGGGCTGCCCTGTGCCGCTCCCCGGGGATGCTGGGGCTGCCCTGTGCTTCCTCCCGGGGATGCTGGGGCTGCCCTGTGCTTCCTCCCGGGGATGCTGGGGCTGCCCTGTGTTTCATCCCGGGGATGCTGGGGCTGCCCTGTGCCGCTCCCCGGGGATGCTGGGGCTGCCCTGTGCCTCTCCCCGGGGATGCTGGGGCCGCCCTGTGCTTCATCCCGGGGATGCTGGGGCTGCCCTGTGCCGCTCCCCGGGGATGCTGGGGCTGCCCTGTGCCTCTCCCCGGGGATGCTGGGGCTGCCCTGTACCTCCTCCCGGGGATGCTGGGGCTGCCCTGTGCTTCATCCCGGGGATGCTGGGGCTGCCCTGTGCCTCATCCCGGGGATGCTGGGGCTGCCCTGTGCCTCATCCCGGGGATGCTGGGGCTGCCCTGTGCCGCTCCCCGGGGATGCTGGGGCTGCCCTGTGCCTCATCCCGGGGATGCTGGGGCTGCCCTGTGCCGCTCCCCGGGGATGCTGGGGCTGCCCTGTGCCGCTCCCCGGGGATGCTGGGGCTGCCCTGTGTTTCATCCCGGGGATGCTGGGGCTGCCCTGTGCCGCTCCCCGGGGATGCTGGGGCTGCCCTGTGCCTCTCCCCGGGGATGCCCGTCCCTCGGCAGCCTAAAAAGTGCCTTTGGAGCGATAAACCAGAGCTGCGCGGCTCGCACTGCCGGCAGCGGCGCTTCCTGCTCGCTGACCGTCCGTGGCTCGTGGTGCGGCTCCGCTCCCGTGTTCGCGGCCCCGGGAATGTCACCGGGCTGCGGGCTGCCAGCTCCCAGAGGAGCAGGGCGGAATCTGCGAAAAGCAGCCAGAAATCGGGTTTTCCGTGCTGGCAGCCACGCGAGCATCGAGCCCCTGTGCCCCAGTGACACGGGCATCGCCGGTGGTAGCGACTCCTCTGTGCCTTACATGACAATTTGGAGAGGTTGCACTCGTATCTGCCTTTGCAAGGTTGTTGGCTTAGAGAGCTGCAGGGATAGAGAGCTGACAGGAATTGGCAACTCGTAAAAAAAACCCAAAGCAACAATCCTGTAATGGAGCATGCGGCATAATTTAATGACGTATTCATAAAAATGTCATTAAATGGGTTTTTGTTTTCAACATTGGGTAAAATGGGGCTTGTGGCAACATGGAACAAAGCTGAGAGAAGCGATACTTAGCAATAAATAGCAGAAAATTCAAGGGCACAGCATTGAAGTTTAAAAGAATAAAATACTTCAACAAAATCCTTGGGTCATTGTAGAAACTAAAGTGATTTTACAGGTAAAAAGTCATAACTGCCATTTTATTTTGTGCCACTGTAAGCAAACCGCCAATGTATAAATTTTATTAAGAAATATTTGTGTGTTTTTCTATACATGTATTTATTTTTTAATGTATTGTTTCCAAGGTTATCTGGCCTTTTGTGTGGATGGCTTCAGAGAACACTTCAGGAGTAGGGTAAGTCCTAAGGCTTTTTAGTGTACTTGTGGGCTTCCCTTATACAAAAAATGAATGGGATCAATTGTTCACCAATTGTGATGAAACTGGCAGTATATTCACCCTTTATCATAAAGAAAGCTCTAAACCTGTACATTTAAATATTTTGGGGCATGTGACATCTACAGAATACAGAAAATTTTGAATAAAAATATATGGAACAGTGTTTGTGGTATTTTTAGGCATCTGAAATGACATGAAATTACATCTGAAATTTTAGGCATATGAAATTATGTTACATTTTCAATGTCTTGTGCTTTTCAGTGATGTGGAAAGAATTCTCAGCAACAGAACTGAAAGTTCTGGTTTTGTCTAATGTGTTTGTTTTTCTTCCTCAAAAGGACATATATGTCCTTAAATTAGCATTTTCATGTACTCTAGGTATATTTAATATCAATTTACGACCCAAGCTGCTGTTTTATGCAAATTTCATATTAGTGCAGAACCGTTCCAACAAAGCTGCATTTTTTGTGGCATTTTGATACTTTCACTTTAATGGATGTCTTGCTCTTTCAGTGCTAGTACACTGGTCAGAAATACAATCTCTCTAATTCTCAGCAAAGCATTTGAAGTTATAATCCCTATAATCCTTGTAAAGCAATTTGATGTGTAGTCTATTTTGAGGCTGTCCTGGTTATACCAGTAATGTATTTCAGTTTTCTAGCCTGTGTTGATTTGATAAATAATTTTTCAATCTTGATATTTAATGTATCATTATGTTTCATTTAAATTTACACAGCATTTTTCAAATAGTCTAAAAACTATAGGTACAATATATTATATTAATTGTATAAATTCTCAGTTATACAATTTATATAAAGTTTTACAAAGTTTATATAATCATTTGATTGTGTTGTTGCACTTGGTGCATGGTTGTATGACTAATCCTGCTTTGAGGATATTGGGTTTGGAGAGATTGGTGTCTTTTGAGTGTCTCTCCTTGCCATCTGTTTTCTGTTTCCAAGTTTAGAGCTTCTGCAAGAACAGTACCCTTCTTGCTTGCAAAAAGACTGCATCAAAATTGTCCTTCTCAGAAGAAAAGGAAGGTTTAAGAGTCATTCTCAAGCATTGAGAACTTTATCAGTGGCTGTTAATTCTGTGATTTTATAGCAGATCAGTCAGCAAGCAACCTTAAAGGAACAATATTGTATGGAAGTTAAAGCTTATGAAAGACAGTACTATTATTAGATTTAAAGAACCAGAAACACTGAATCCCAACAGATTGTATTCTTTCCAGAAGTTTTTTTTTTTATTTTTAGAGCTGCATATCAGTACCTGAGATAAAAGGAATGATAAAAAGCAAAACAGGGAAGATGTAATTTTACAGATGTTGCATGAAGCTAAATTTTAGTGCTTTTGACTCTCTTAGGTATCTCTTCTTTAATGCTACAGTTGATTTATTTTCCCCTCTTCCCAAACAGAAAACTGGAGGAAGTTTTGTCTTGCTTATCTAAATTTGTTTCAGACACCAGTGTTTAACAACTTATTGGAATGTGTAAGCAGGTAAATGGGAGATGTCCAAATCCACAAGTTTCTGCTATAAAAGCTAATGGGAGATGTCTCAACCCATAAATTTCTGTTTCAGTCTGGTAATGTCTGGATGGTGGTGGTGTGGCCTAACAGATAAATAGGGTGGTGGTTATTTGTTTTTATGATAAGAGTTTGCTTTGGCAGATCCAAGAGATTTATGTAACATGATAGATAGTGCTGTTCAGATTAGTTCCACAAAAACAATCTGTGTTGACTGCTCTATTGTGCTCGTTATTGACCCACCATTTGTCAGCTTTCGGTGCAAAACTTGACTTTAGTTCTGGTAACATTTTGGGACTTAATTCAGTTTTGCAAATGCACTTGCAGGAATGAAGTGGAAGTCAAGTGAATTCTCTGGTGCTCTGCTGGGACGAAATGCCATTCCTGTTTGCAGTGAATGGAAGCCATGGCAGTGTGTAACATGGGAGGGAAAGGCACGGATGGACCATGTGGCGTGACTCGTTCAGGCTGCAGCTCTTCTGCCTGCTCATGGCAGTGCTGGCTCTTGTGGTGCTGGTCCATAACTTCTTTCAGTTAGAGGTAAGTGGAGCCTGTTTCTTCTCCAAGCTGGCTTGAGCAACATTATTGGCTTTTGAGTGTAAGGCTAGTATTATCTGACTGACAGCATTTAGCTATAAGTTGGAATCAAGAAAATTCATAGTTTGGGGAACAATAGGTGTAGAAGGTGTATTGTCTGACAATAGTTGAAGGCATGTCTGGATGTATATATTCCAACATCCTCCTCAAAAGGCTGGCATCAGAGTTAGCTTGGACTGCAACGGGATATTTTGACTTTTGACCATATTCAAGGGCACTCATATTTCGCAACCTACCTAGGCAGCCTGTTGCAATGCTGCCTCCCTCTTAGAGGAAAGAATGTTTGCCTTATGTGCAACAGGAAGTTGCCTTTTATCTTGTTAGAGTGTACTTTAACTCCAGTTCCTCTGTGACTCCCCTGTGGGTAGTGAAGGACTGCAGTTAGACTCCCTTTTAGTCTTCTCCAGAATTAAAAAAGATGCTTTGGTTCCCTTAGTGTCATTCCAGTTCCCTAATCATCTCAAGGGTTCTTAGCTGGGCTTGCCAGCTTTAGTCTGGCATAGGTTGTCCAAAAATCAGACACAGTGTTCTAGGTATGACTTCACCATGGTCAAGTTGAGGAGAACTCTAACTTTGCTCAATCAGCTGGTTAGGATCTTGTTAATTCCTTGCCACTGTGCTGTTCTGCTGATACATGGTAAGTTTGCTGTCTCCTGGAATCCCTAGGTCTTTTTCTGCAGAGCTGTTACTAGCTTGTTCATCTTCGCCCTGTACTGATGCATTTTTTATTTACCTTTCCCTCTTTCCCCTTTTCCCTCTGCTGTGTAAATCTTTACACTATAACATGCAACTCTGACCCCTTCTCTTGACATGACTTTTCTGCATGGACATGCTCCTGTATTTACCTTGGCTCAGTTTTCCAGGCAGTCTAATACAGCCATTTATGCTGATTCTTTTCAGTCAGAGATCAAAGCCAGAAAAAATATTATAAAGCTTTCACAGAATATCTGTAACCAAATCTGTTCAGGCTCTGGAAAGAGAGTTTATTGTTGGTTACTGTTGAGAATGTGTTTGTAAATGCATCAGACATACTTTTCATCCCCAAGTCATCCAGCCTAGCTGGCTACAGCTCAAGATTTAAGGCAATTGTCACCTAGTGTCCTTTCTTTTTTTACTTTTCATGTTAGAATGTTTCCTCTTAATTTCTTAAGCTACTAAAGACACCCTCACAGTAGCCATGTGCATGTCAGAATTTTACTTTCCTTATCTTGTGTTTAAACCCCTCCCCCCAAAAAAAAAAACCAAGCTGTCCACAAAAAGTTTGGTAGCCAGCTTATTATTTGCTTTGCTTTTTATTATGGAATAACTATTCCCTTGAGGTCACATAGTTGATCATATAGTACCAGAAGAAATGTGGTTTTATTTTATTATAATCCTTTTCTGTGAGTATAGCCAGACAGATAAAATGTACAGTAATTTTTTTTTGTGAAGTATTAGGATGTTGCTCAACATCATGTTTGCAGGATGCATGAGGGTTTGGTTATTTGTACCAGTGGCTTTAGAGTGACAGAACAACTTTGGGATAGGTTGTTTTATTTAAAAGCACCTAGAAGAGAGAGTGTATGGGGAGAAGCTTCTTGCCAGGACAGTGTATGAAATCAGATAGCTGAAATTGAACAAAAGAACTGTGTAACAAAGCTTTAAATTCTTACTGCTAAGCTGCAGGTGCCTACAAAAGATAACTTTATCTTATTCCAATTATTTCTGGAACATTTGACTGCCAGGTGATGGCTTTTGAGGACTGGCTTTGACACTTAGAGTACTTTAGCAGCTACTTAGTGCTGTGAGATGGTAATGATAGAGAACTGATTTCATGTCTGTCACAGACAACAAATAAAGTACCTGGAGTGTAAAATTACTGAATATAAGATGACTTACCTTTCAGGAATTGGTATTTGTTCAGATTCAGATGCTGATCCCTGGAACTTTTATTTCCCCACTGTGCCTGTTGCCTGGGAATCTCCTGTGCTGTTTCCTGCTCTAGTGACAGTGACTTCTGCATGTCTGCAGCAGCTGCTCAGGATGTATCTGGCCAAGGCAGGAGGTAACAGCTGCTGGAAGATACTGGGCTTTGAGGTGGAGTTCCCCTTTTCCAGCAGCAATGGAAATGCTCAATGATTTCATCAGGCACCTCCATTGTGGTGTTTAACTGAGGACAGGTGTTCACTGCAGATCTTCCCAAGTACTCTGTGACCCATCTAGCATATTTTTGAGAGCATTATTGCCTGGATTAATCTATATGTTGTATCTAATTTTTGCTTAGATGGCAGTGAGAATGCCAAAAGCTGAGGAGATGAGCTGAAACTTCCATTAGTTCTCATAAAAATACAGCATCCTTTTTTCCTTTTTATGACATCTCTAGTGCAGGAACTGCTAGTGGATTTATTTGTGCTTAACTGACATGTAATCTCTTCTGTCCTGCCTGTGTTACTTGGCAGATAGCCATTAAATTACTTTGTGGTCACAATTGGGTTTTGGTTAGCTTCAAAATGCAGTAAATTAAAAAAAAAAGATAGAAAAAGCCCCAACAAAACAAAACAAAAAAACCCTAAACAAACTCCTCCCACACAAACAAAAAACTCTCAAACCCAACAAACAAACAAACAACACCCTTTGGGAATTGCACTTAAAAATACACAATACCTTGAATGGAGTATACATGGAAATAAGCAAAGCAGGTGTTATCCAGCATGGAGCCTGTAATGAACACTAAAAGAATGTGTGTCATAAAGGAAGTGCACTCTTGAGAAATGCTCGTTATCTCTTTTTCATAAAGGAATTTTGTTTAGTTGAGCTACTGACTACAGTAGAAAGGCCTCCATTGTCTCAGGATGACAACACAGGGAGCGAGAGAGGGAAATGCCAGGAGGGAGCAGGAAATGGAGTGGGCACAAACTGAGCTAATTATTTACCTCAGAGCAGGCCTTGTGTATCCAGAGGGGCAGGAGGACTGAAGTGCTTCTTTGGAGCTGAGCCTGGGAAACACTTAAGAAAGGAAGATGGTTTGGAAAGCTTTTATATTCCAGTCTGGGATCATTGTATTAATTGACTGAAGCTGTATTAATTGACTGAAGCTTTTTCTGCCTTTACTGGCCAAGAGAATCTCTGCAATATTTTCTCCTGTGAATAGCATACATGGTCTAGCTTATTTTCATGCATAAGCTTATAATTCTGCAGCAATACAGGGTCCTGGTTGGGCTTGAGAGAGGGCTGTAAAGATGAGCAAGGATGCTGGAGAAAGAATGCTCCTTCAGGATGTTGAAGAAGCTCTGCTTTTACCTTCAGGGAGCTTCCCTCACAGGCCCCTTGAAGATAGAATGAGGAAATGTTTGTTGTATGATCTCTTCTGCTTAGTGGGACATAACCTGGAGATGTTGAAGTGGCAGTGCTTGTGCTTGTTCTCAGCTGCATACAAGTGAAGAGCTTTGGCCTTATGCTCTGCTGCAAATCTGTGTAGGTGGACTGATTTGGAGACATCAAACCATATTCTGTTTTCTGATTGAGTTTGTTGGCTTGTTGTTCCCTGCACCCTTTCCCACTGAAAGATACAGGTATGCCCCTGGAAAAACTTCAGAAAGCCTAGCTAGGCCAGAAATGGCATCTCTACATCTCTGACAGAAATACTGGGTTAAAAACCCCGAGGCAATTTATAGAAGATTAATAATAGGGATGCATAAAATTTTAAGCTCTCTTACATAACCATCTCTTCTTAATTTGAAAGGATTTGTTTTTCCCATGTCCACCAACCCAAAGTACCAACCTCTGAAGAACCAACTGAAACCAGAAACTTTCTCTTGGGACTTTACACTGAAAACAGCAATTAATTGTAACACATATTCTCTCTTTCCACTTATCTTTAATAAAATGCATAAATATTTTTGCTGAGACATTGTTTGTGGCTTATTGGTTGCATCAAAATATACAGCTAACTTTTAAAAATATTTCATGCAGCATTTTCTGTTTTATATATATATATATATATATATATATATATTTATGCATGAGCAAGTGAAGGGAAGAAGTTGTGAAGTATCCAAAAATAGAAACTTGGCTTAATTCAAGAATTCATTAAAGTAGAACTGTGCCTGAGATTCACTCTCAACTTTGGCTGAAATTTACTGGACTAATAAAAGTAATGTGCAGCATACATCTGCAGCTTGGCTTGCTGCAATGGAAAACAAAAATGATTATGAATTATGGCCTTCAGGGAAAATTTGTTAAATCCTGGGTGGGAATATAAAACAGAAGCTAAAGCTTATCTTATGATGTTAACATCTGGTGCATAGATGGGTATATGTCAATTTATGTTTTAGAGCTACAGTGTAGCAATTTAAAGTTTCAGTCATCCTACATCCTCATGTGCTCATCCTCTTACTCTAAAGCTGATCAAGACCAATTTATGCCACTGACTTCAAAAGTCTATATGTTTCTATGGCTTGTTAGGTTTACCTATCTTCTGAATAAGTATGTTGAATCTCAGTGTGGTTCAAATTATTTTAAGACACTGCTGTTATTTCCATGGCTTAAGAATGGTTTATAACAATGAATAAGGCTTTAATATGAGTGTTGTGACTTTTAGTACATTACTGAGCAGTTAGTTAAGGAGGAAGTAAATGGCAAACACTGGGGTATTGGTAAGTACAATGGTATTTTTAAAGATTTCAAATAATTTAGTTTGAATTTTTTTAGCAATCTTTCAAATCTAAATGAGCATATCATCTGATGCTATGTGAATGATACACTGTATAATTTTAATCTTTGCTTGAAAAACTATTCTTCTTTATGAAATAGAACTATTGAGAAAGTATACTATATATACCTGGTAATTAATTAACTGCTGATTCTGTGTGTGTTTGAAGGGGTTTTTCTTAATTTGCTGATTAGAAGTCTCATGGGTACCCCTGGAGTCTTAGACTGTGCTATTTTTAAAATATTCCTAATGCAAACCTGCAAAATTATGTGATATCATAAAGAAGATGGTATCTGCAGTCATTTGCATGTAAATACAGTTTTGGACACTGATATTTTTGCACAAAATGCAGCTTTTTCAAGTTGCAGCAGAAGTCTCCTCTCTTAGTCTAGTTTTGAATTTAAGTATTTTAATTTTTAAACTCTTGTGTGATTAGGGGATGCTTTGCTTGCTGTTTCATCTGGTGCTAGAAGCAGACGTGTATAGATTTTTAAATCTTATAAATAAACAAGCAGGTTTTTTGCCTGTTTAATCCTAGCTTGTGCTGCACTATTCTACTTGCCAACTGGCTCATGAATTCATTGTCCCAGGAGGATCTGGGCTTTTGTTCTTTTATTTCTTTTCATGTGTACTTTACAGGGAAGCATGCATTTCAGATAATAAGCCAAGAAGCGATGCGAGTGTGACCAGATAAATGACTGCAGCTGCTACATGCAGCAAACCTCTCTGGAAGGCATGTGCAGGGGGTGCATCAGCTTAGCCTGCAGTGTAACATCCCAAAGAAACCCTATTTCCTTGCATTATATGAGACAGCTATTAGAACACATGGGGCAGCTATTAGAACTCATGGTGCTCCAAGACTAAAATGTTCCTGCAGAAGAAAATGTGAGTTAGAACTTAACCATCCAACCTTTTGTCATTTTTTTCCCACATTGCTGATATTTAGAGGGTGTACTGGTAGCTGAAATGCTGCCATACACCGGATGTGATCTGTTTAAATGCTTATTTGCCAAAGCAAGAGAACTACAGGTTGTCCACCTGCTTCCTTAGAAATCCCATGCTCGAAGTAATAGATTTGGGTCTTCTAGAGAAGTTGCTTCAAAGCTCTGCATAGCAAAGCCCAGTTCTTGGGATCATTTCCCAACAAAGCATCCATTATTCCCAGTGTTTCATTTCACAGCGCAGCTTCAGGTCATCTTTTTCTCCCCAGCACCTGGATGATGACACAGTTTCCGGATCGAATTGGATTACAGAAAACAATGTGCAGCATTCCCTGTCGCAGACAACCAAAAGCACCAGGAAGCCTTACTGTGGGGACACGCAGCAGCCCTTGTCCAGAAGGGAGCAAGCGGAGCAGGAGTCGCTGCTGGCTGCCATACAGTGGCCGCAGCCCCCCGAGGGCAGAGTCGCCTTTGCACAGAGCACTGACCCTGCACACAGTGACTTCGTGATTGTGAACCCCAGCAGGTTCCTCAGGGTGGGGGATCAGCTGGAGGTACTCGTTCGCATGAAGGATTTCCAAGGAAAAGCCAAGCAGTATGGCGGAGACTATTTACAGGCGCGAATTCACTCTCCCGGGCTGAAAGCTGGAGCGGCGGGAAGGATTGTAGATTGCCATAATGGCCTTTACAAAATCTTCTTTACCTTGCTTTGGCCGGGAGAGGTCAAAGTTTCTGTGTCACTCGTCCATCCGAGTGAAGCAATCCAAGTCCTCCTGCGGCTGCGAGAGGAAAGGCCGGACAGAGTCTATTTCAAAAGCTCTTTCAAGTCCGGCAGGTATTCAGAGACCACGGAGTGCAACGTTTGCTTGCCTGCAGGCCTCCCAGTCTGCAACTTCACAGATCTCTACACGGGTGAGCCCTGGTTCTGTTACAAGCCTCGAAAACTGTCCTGTGCCAGCCGAATCAGCCATGCCAAAGGTGGATATCTGAAAGGTCTTCTGACACAAGAAGAAAGCCTCTTTTTCCAAAGGTTTGTATGTTGTTGAATTTATATATATTCAGTCAAGTTGTTTTGTTTGTTTATTTTAATACAAACATTAGCCTGTTGCTTAAATATGCCACATTGCCTTAGAGGAGGAGTGGCTCTGCAGGACCAGGTGTTTGGTGTGAGTTGTTGAATAGTCTGTTCCCCTCCATTCACATGTGCAAGAATCTTACACAGCAATCTTAAAGGAACTTGACATGTAGTTCTCTTTCTGTGCTTGGAATTCAACCCTACTGAATTGCACAAGAGCATGCTGTCTAAATCTGGTGGTGGTTTGTGGGGGTTGCTGTTTCCTTATTTTCTGTTTCCATACCTACACTTGCAATATTAGTAACAATGCTTCGAGAAGTATTTCTGTCCAAATATAAACTACCCAAAAAGGGTCCAGGTTTTAGACTCATTTTTACAGAAATTACCAATTGTTTTTGTCCACATCAAAAATTATCTCAAATGTGTCCCTTGTTACTCAGTATGACTTTCAAATCTTAGAAACAGTTTTCATAAAGAAAACACCTGGTGGAACAAATTGCTGAGCAATACCCATGCAAATGGAAATGATCTGTGTATGTAATTTCAAGTGTCAAACTAAATTAGTTTCACAGTCATGTTTTATTTCTGCATTCAACATTAAAAGAAACCACCCAAATAATCTCTTAGTGCCTGGGTATGTGTGACAGAACTGCTTCTTTATGAAATTACACAGCTGAATTTAGATAAAGTTAGTTACTGTGTAGTGTCAGATTTGTAGTTATAGGCTAATGCCTCGCTCTACAACAAAATGTAGGAAAGTCTTTTGGCATAATGTTCACTTGAGGCCTAAATTGGGAAAGATTTTAGAGCAGCAGCTCCAAATAGTTTAATTTAGGAAAGCGTGTGTGCATGTTCATAACCAAAACAAGAAATAAAAAGTAAGTATCAGTAGAATTTTTTTTTGGCTGTTCTGTATCAAGTTTGTAAATGGGTCTTTTGACTTTCTTTGTCTCTGCCAGTCCACCAGTAAAATATAGCTTATATTTATTGGTGATGTTTCCATTTGGGAATGGGAAAGATGTTTTTCTTGGTTTAGTTTTGATTGTTCAGCTCTGAGATCCTTGACCAAAGTGGCTTAAAGAAATCCCACATAATTCTGAAATGGAGAAAAAAAAATAGATAAGGATTCTCTTCAAAACAGTAGAAAAAGACAGAACAAGATCTTATTGTCAGTCAGCTGGGGCTGCTGCTGTGGCCCTGTAGCCTTGCAGGAGCTTGTCCCCACAAGTTCTGCAAGCTGGAGCATCTTTGGGGCAATTCCCCAAAAGCTTCCTGCAGACCTCTGACAGCTGGGTTGCTTCGCTGAGAGTTGTGTCAGTACAGCGTGTACAAGATTTGTGTCAGTGCCATGAAATGTTGAATTTGGATCAAGAATAGTGATGGTGGTCTCAATGTAAATGTGGAATGAATTCAGCTATAGGAAGTAGAGTAAACTTGGAGTAAAAATTCATACTGTGTGCTTATTTGAAGTGGAGTAAGAAAACAATGAGATTTATATTACCTTCAAGTTTCACGGTAACTCTTACAAATACTGCTGTGTTCATTTTTTGTTCAAGTGATGTGAATATCAAAAGGCCAATACTCTCCAGTGGACCCGATTCAGTCATTGTAAAGCCCAAGGCATTTACAGGTAAGGTGAACTGCATGAGATCTTGTTTGTAATTCATAATTAAATTTATAAAAAGAACAACAGGCGTCAAATAATTTGGGTTTTTTTAGCATGGAAAAAAAAAATCAGTATTAGATTTCTATGGAGATGATGAAGGTTTTTGAGTGTTAACTGTAATACAAGTTCAGAATATTTTTCCCTAAAATTACATACATAAATGGGATTTTTAGCAAAAAAAGAAATCAAAATAAGAGAGAAGTTTGTTCTCTTGGCCAAAAATGTATTTTATTTCCCCTAGCATTTACTCACAGTGTAAAATGTCTTAGAGTAACTGCTTACCAAACTCTCAATCTAATGAAAACAGCTGTGTTCTGTTTCTTAATTTCTTTCTTTATTAAGGATATTGTCTAACAGATTTTGATAACTTGCATTTAAGTATTACTATAGTTTGTGTTACCACAGGATGTCAGAATCTTCAGTTCTGGGCTAGAACCTAATTGTTCTGTGCCCTTTCTAAGAATAAAACAAAGTCTGTACTAAAATAAATTCAGAGGTTTTGTCTCATTCTTATCCAAAAGCAAGCTTTTTATGCTTCTAAAAAGTCTGCATATAATGTGATACACAGGAATTATTTATTAAATAAAAACTTTTCATATTTTTTCCCACAAGGTTATAAGACACTTTTAACTTAGAGTTAGTGACCTGAGCAATAAAATCTGAACAGAAGGCAATTTAGAGAATTTCTTGCTTTTAGTTTTACTGTTCACTGAAAAAATGCAGTTCTGCTAGTAGGCTTGCAGCATTTTACCCTCCACCTCGTTTCTTTGTCCAGATCCTTTAGCTGATGTGTTTTTGTTGCTTTTTTAATCCTGTATGTTTCCTGACAGAAACTGCTGCAAATTCAAAATTTGATTGTCACCCTTCTTCCAGGAGCTAAGAATGATCAAAGCCTGCCAACAATGTGGTGACAATTAATGCTAGGTTAAAAAGGGTTGGTAGGAGTAGCACATTTCCTCAGGGAAATTCCTTCCAAGTAAAGCAGTCTCTGAATAAACTGAACTCATTGGTGTACCACTGTGAGTGTGTGCATTTGTTAGGACTGATGCCACACACAAAGTCATTGTTCTGCTGTTGTTCTTTTTGTTCTGGTTTTTCTGTGTGGTGGTAAATGTAGATCAAGTTTTTTAAAACCTTTCTTTTTGTGACATACAAGATGGTTTTTTTCTATCCTTGGTTTTTAACTTCAGATTGGAGATTTTATTCTCTTTTATAAAATCTCAAAGTAAAGGCCCGTTCTGAATTCTGGGCCAAAACTGGTATGATACTATACAGAGTTGAAATGTTGATTTACTGTGGGACACCAAAAAGTTGTTCTAGTTTTATATATATAAGAATCCATCTAAAAGGTAAAAAATTGAATTTCTTTTGCATCAAAACTTAGAGTCAAACTCAAGTTGTGAATTCGCATTATGAATTAATCTTTAACTGCATGACCATGTGAAGGCTTTTTTTTTTCCTTTCTCCTGTTAATAAATATTGGTTGAGTCCACATTATTAGCTGAGTTTTTTTTTTTTACTTCTGTGTTCCTGCTGTCAGATTTAAAGAATCATCCAGAGATAGAATTTACTGATGGTAATTGTAATTATATTATTTCTGTTACACAAACATAATAGTAATTTGCTTTTTAGTTTCCCTGTGCAGTCTAAGGAGGTTAACATCCTCTAACCTCTAAGGTTAACATCTACTAATACAACATGCAGAGGATATTGAATAGAAAAAGAGCTGTTAGAAATGCTTATTAGGAAAGATGGTTATTGGCTGTGTGTGCTATAATGAAATATCTATCAGAGGATGCTTTTGGGCCCTGGCATTCCAGTGCTTGTGCTTTTACATAATTTGAACAGTCCCAGGCATGATTTTGGCCATGGCAAGGTGTGCTTTATCAAACAGCTGAAAGTTAGGACAGGGCATGGCCGGGGAAGATCTCCATGCTTGTCTAGCTGAGGTATTTGAATACACAAAAATGGGAAAGGAAGAACCTGAAACAACCTTATGGAATTTTGATGTACCAATATCACCCTGGTTACTACGAGAAATATGGCAATATTTGGCTAATATAACCATGAGATTGCAGCTTCTCTTCCTGTAATCTCCTGTAATCCAAATTTTCTTGCGAGGTATTGCTCATTTTATGCAAGTTTAAAAGGCATCCTATGGAACAGAGCTTCCCTAATGTGTAGCTGCTCCTCAGGGGGCTGCCAGTCCCAGGAAATAAATGGGGAAGGGGGCTATATAGCAGAGAGAAATTACAAAATCCATGGAATCAGAGACTCTTACAATGATCATATTCATATAACATTTTTGGTCATAGCTTCAATTCTGGCATTTTCTGGGTTTGGATTACTTATGGTTCAGACTTAACTCTTGTAGAGTGCCAGGATATGTGTTACTCTGTAGGAGCAGCTTTTTGGGTTTTGTTTTGGTCTGTTTGGGGGGTTTGTTTTGAGGTTTTTTGGGTGTTTCTGTGAGTGTTGCCGGGCTGTCCCCGCCGAGCAGCGCTGCCGGGCGCTGGAGGGCAGCAGCGCCCCGCGGGAGATGCTCCGCTGCGGAAGATGCTCGGCCCCGCGGACCGCGGGAGATGCTCCGCTGCGGAAGATGCTCGGCCGCGGGAGATGATGCTCGGCCGCGGGAGATGATGCTCGGCCGCGGGAGATGCTCGGCCCCGCGGACCGCGGGAGATGATGCTCGGCCGCGGGAGATGATGCTCGGCCGTGGGAGGTGCTCCGCTGCGGAAGATGCTCGGCCGCGGGAGATGATGCTCGGCCGTGGGAGGTGCTCCGCTGCGGAAGATGCTCGGCCGCGGGAGATGCTCGGCCGCGGGAGATGATGCTCGGCCGCGGGAGATGCTCGGGCGCGGGTGATGCTCCGCTGCGGGAGATGCTCCGCTGCGGAAGATGCTCGGCCGCGGGAGATGCTCCGCTGCGGAAGATGCTCCGCTGCGGGAGATGCTCCGCCCCGCGGGCCGCGGGAGATGCTCCGCTGCTCTCCCTGCCTCCGCTGCTGGTGCCGGGCGAACACCCGCCACCGAGCGCTTCTAGCGCGGGGAGAAAGGTGGCAGATGCGTTTGTACATCAGCGGCAGAGATACCGCTTAATTTCAACCGAACTATAATCGGCCACTCGGCTCGCGTCGGCAGTTGCTAATTAGGTGTGAAGATTATGGAGGCTGCTTTAATTGCATGTTAATTTCAAAGGATTTTTCTCTTCCAGATTCAAGCAGTATGGGCAGAGCTGAAGATCCCACAGCTTCCCCTTCTGGTTATTATTATGAAGACCAGTGGAGGTCCAGAACACATTGGATCCATAATTTTAACAAATCAGATGATATAATTGAGTGCTTACAAGGAAAAGTAATCCATTTGTTTGGAGACTCCACAATAAGGCAGTGGTTTGAATATTTGACAGCATTTGTTCCAGGTAATTTTTTGTTATTTAGCTTTGTCCTTAAGGTCCCTTGCAAAGCCTTATCTCTCACATCTCAGACACAGAGCTGGTTTCGACAGTGACAAAACAAAGGAAGAGGAAAGACAAAACCTCATCAGAAGCCCTGGCAGAGAGTCAAATGTTTGAGCAGACACTGAAAACGTGTAAACCTTGTAAATGGGGCCACCAGGTATCTGTAAAGTTGTCCCTGTAACAGGACTGCTGCTGTAATTGTGAGTTAAGGTCCCACCCAGGGAGGCATGGCAGGAAGTCACTTGAGTTGCCTCTGTAAGGCCTTGCAGCATCCCAGCCACAGGAGAGATTTTGGAATGAAGTAGCAAATTACCTCCATTGCTGTTTATAGGTTTGGGGCCTTATTCAAGTTTCTTAAGTAGAAGAATTTCAGTAGACAACTAAATATTCCCCTCTCCCTCATCCCTTTTCCCTGAACCGCTTCAATTGTGTTGGATTATAGTTTTTGAGCTGCCTAAATTCCTGCAACTTGAGGTAATCTTTAAATGTAATGGAGTCCTAAAATTGCTAGAAGGGTTCTTGGGAACCCTGGATTCGGAGAGTAACAATGACTATTCGGAAAATTTATTTTTCACAAGAGAGAAAGAAATAGTTTGGGAAGCTTGGAAAAGACATTGACAGCCTTATGAAGTCCAAATGTGCTGTCCTGCAGGTTTCAACACCCACATACTCCACTCTGAAAAATGATGCCCACCTTCTGTTTAATTTCAGAGATATGTTCAGATTTCCTTACCTACTCCTGCTTTGCCCCCGTGGCGCGAGCATCTTGTTGTCAGTTTGAAGTTCTTGTGCCACCTCTCGCTAACGCTTGCTCCCGGGCTTTCAGATCTGGTGGAGTTTAACCTGGGCAGCCCCAAGAACGTGGGCCCCTTCATGTCGGTGGACCTGAAGCACAACATCCTGCTGAAGTTCCGCTGCCACGGGCCGCCCATCCGCTTCTCCACCGTGTTCAGCAGCGAGCTGCGCTACATCGCCAACGAGCTCAACAGCATCGTGGGCGGCAGGAACACCGTGGTGGCCATCACCATCTGGTCCCACTTCAGCACCTTCCCCGTGGAGCTCTACATCCGGCGCCTCAGGAACATCCGCAGGGCCGTCCTCCAGCTGCTGGACCGCAGCCCCAAGACTGCAATCGTCATCAGAACCGCCAACGTTCAGGAGCTGGGGCCAGAAGTGAGCCTCTTCAACAGTGACTGGTACTCCTTGCAGCTTGATTCTGTCATGAGGAAAATGTTCTCAGGAATTGCTGTGCACTTTGTGGACGCTTGGGAGATGTCTGTGGCTCATTACTTGCCACATAACCTGCACCCTAGTGAAATAATAGTTAAGAATCAAATAGATGCATTTTTATCTTATGTGTGCCCTCTGCAAACTTAGCACAAATGGGTATCCCTATGTCATCTTTTGCTATAGCCTGAGAACAGTTGCTCTTTCGAGCTGTGGAATGAGGCTGGATGATGTGGAGGAGCTCTGGGTACTGTACTCACACGCAGGATAAGTAGGGTGGCCTTAAAGTCTGGGTAGCTGTGAAGGGTGGTAAAGAGGAGTTGACTCTTCAGGCTGTATCTTCCTGCAAGGTTGATTCCTTCAAGCTTATCATTCATACCTGAGATTATTAGAGAGCACCTTAAATTAAATTGGCAGGATTCAATAAGAGACTATTTGGGTTATTAGCTTTACTAGTTTTCTGCACTGTACACTTAATCTAATCCCTGTGACACTGATTCTGTTGCCAGGGTCTTGTTGCTCAGAACAGTGTGTGAAACCTGGGAAGGATTTTGGGAATGGTCTTTCTCTCAGCATTCCAGAGCTTAAGGGATGTCTCCTCCAGTTGTGTGTCAGAGAAGTACAGTGTCTATTCTTGTTTCAAAGTCCTAATTAGAAATGGGAAGGGAATGTACCAAAGTCACCAATAAGGAAGCACAATCACAATATCTGTAGAATTAAGGCATGAGGAATTTGCTGAAGTTTGATTGAGCACCCTAGTTAGGTACCTTTGTTCTTTACAGATGGCTGCTAATAGAGCTAATAGCCATTATTTTAGTTTGGTTTCTTGTACTACTGAATATCTTTTGAGCTTTGATACACTGTCTAGTTCTTGATTTATCATTAGCAAGGATATGTGTGTTTTACGACCTCAGTGAAAACACTGTCTCAGGCAGTTTTTTACAAGTTCAAGTTGCAGGCTGTCCTACTTGAAGCTTAAAGTATTTTCCAGTGAAAGTGTTTCATTTGCCAATGGAAGTGTTTCATTTGCCATGGAAGTGTTTCCTTTGCCATGAAAGTTTCATTTGCCACGGAAGTGTTTCCATCCCTGCGCGCTGCTGACGCTCCTGCCAGGCCAGGCTGGCTCTGCACACGCGCTGGGGACGGGAGGCAGAGTGCCCCAGGGTCCCTGTGTGCTGTGGCAGTGGTGGATGAGGCCGTGCAGGGACTCCTCTTTGGGGTCTGGCAGCTCTGTCATTCTTCATGAACTTCCCTGCTGCCAGTAGAAGAGGTGGAACACCCTGCACCCAAAGTCCAGCGTGCCAGGCTTGCCTTCATCTATCTGCTTGGCACTGACCCAGGCTTGCTGTGCCTCTGCAGCCTCCTGGCCTGGCATTTCCTGCTGCTTGTTTGATTGAGCCTGTCTACAGTTTTAACTAGAAGCACTTTGAAAACAGCTTTTATTAAAGTCAACTCCCAAATGAAACAGCTGGGAAGTGTTCCATGCTGTCTTATCTCTGGTCCCACTCAGGCCAAAGCCAGTCTTCACTGGTTTGTGTCAAAACCAAGTCATGTCTTCGTGAGCAAACTGAGAGGATTAATAAGGCAAATTGGCAGGTTGCACAGAGTGAAATGATCAAAATATCTTTATGCTAGAAAAGTTTCACCCCTTGTTAGGTTTGCTGCTCTCCTAAGGAAGTTTGTGCCCTTACTGCCAGAGCCTTAAGAGAGCCAATGCTGCCAGCTACAGCAACAGTGTTTCTTACAGTGTTCATTTTACAGGGCAACTGAGAAGTAATTGAAAAACAAATATAAATTATTTCAGCATGTAAAAGGCATCAGTACTATCCATCTCTAAACTTAACAATTTAAAAATGTTTAAACATGTCTGGAGGAATTGTGTACACTGAAATAGCACCTATTCTTAGCTTTTCAAATATGCAGTTCAGAGGTCAGATTTGCTGGTTCCTACTGACAGCTGCCTCACACAGCACCTGCCCATACATTAGCATTAGGTAACTGTTTCTTACATTAATATGGTAATGGCAATTTATCCTCTGCTAAAAAGAGGCCACACCAATTCAGGTCTGGGAAAGTAAACTGCTACAATGAAACATGAACTTTCATCTTTTCCAGTTGTGATTTTTATAATAGGTAAAGGCTTTCATCCTGAATAACACCTCTATCCTAATAATGCTCATGGAAATAGGACTTCAGACTTCTTTGAAGGAAACTACTTAATTTGTGGACTGACCATTAGATTGAACTCCTAAAGCCACATTGTGTGTGAAAATGTTGTGGCTGCATGTTTCTTCTCTGGGTGTTGTAGTGCTTGCTACTGCTCCTCAACAGCAGCTTTAGATCACTGCTAGCTACCGAGCACCGAGAGAGAAAAATATTCTTTTGAATGCTTTGACAGTTGAGGGAAAGAGGACAGAACTGCTATTAGAAAAGGTGTCTAATTGCCTTCTGGTAGAACCTAATCCTTTAGATTAATTAGATTAATTTTTAATAACAGATGAACTAACTTATCGGTAATGAACTTCAGGGAAATTGCCAGTTGATTTAGAATGAGGGTCAAGATTTTATTTTTTAGGCTCTGAAATAGACAGGGAAGAGCAAAGAAGAATCTGAGGGTCAGGTGATCTATGAATGATTTTTCATTTCTCATCTTGTTACCATCTATCTCATTATATTACCAGTTGTATATGTATGGGATATGCAAACACAGAAGCAATAAAATATTTTAAAATCAGTTTCTTTAAACTTCTAAATGGATTCTACTAGGGACTTAGGTTAAGGTGTTGGTTATTTTTGAAGTTACTTAATGTGAAACAAGACTGGAAAGGAATTTCTCAGCATCTGTTAAGGATCTTCCTCAACACGTAAAAAATTAATTCACAAGGTTTTCAAAGTCCTGTCTTCCCTTTCCTTGTATTTTCTTCCTTTGAAAGGAAGAAATTGTATTATTTTGTATACTTTCATTCTTGTACTGATAATTTTGATTATTAATCTTTAATTAGATATTTTTTATTTTTTAATTTCTTATTCAAAATCCAGCTTTCTCAAATTCCAGTGAAAGAAGATAATTTTATTGTTTTTATTAGAAGATATCAGAGTAATTTATTTGTAAAATAAGTAAACTCCATTTTATATATATTAGTGTTGCGCTGTAATATTTTGAGTCTTGTTTCTCATGTGTATCTTAGGCTGATTTCTTCCTTCTAGAAATTTAGTAAAAATGTCAGTTGAATTGTTGATGAGAAAGGAGGATAAAAAGCAAAAGCTTCCCTTTATTCAAGTTTTCAGTTGCTTCTAATTTCATCTGCAAATGTAGCACTGCTTAATGAGATTTAAATTACCATTTTTCATTGCTTTGCTTGTTATAGGTAAGCAATGAAAAATGGAAACTTTGCTTACCACAAGTGTCTGTACAGTTTTTTATGTACTGCAGGTGACAATTTCATGGATACATGACAAACACGAAGGTTTGAAGTTGCCTTCTAGAGGGGTGGAGGATACTGGGTTTTGTTTTGGTTTTGTTGCAGAATTGTGGGTTAGAATATTCTTCCATTCATGACAGTTTAATAAACAGCAAAAAAACTTCAGTCACAAATGTGTTTTGCATTTGTAAAGCACTTACTCCTTATGTCCAGATCATTTCATATATATTTAGATTGTTTGGAAAGCTCTCACTCTTGGGAGAAGTGAAGAACTCTGTATATTAGAGAAAGAACTTGTTTTCAAAGAACTTGTTTTTTTCTAATATATGTATGTTGTTGTAATGCTTACAATATACAGAAGGCTCTACTGTCTTGTTTCCTGATGTGATCAGAAAAACAATTTAAATAGCCAAAAAGCTCAGAGAATGAAAAGTTCCTAATAAAGAGGGCAAGTTTACTTCAACCGTTTAATCTGATTTAGTCTCGGTTTATCTTGTTTGCTGTAACCACGCGTCCTTTATATTTTTATAGCTGCATAGTAATTCCCTTAGCTTACCTATTATACTTTGTGCTGTGTGTTGGGTAGGAGTTTCACGCTATCGTTTACAGATTAAATTCGCTCCAAGTAATTTTTTATATGTGATTTGTATTTGGAGAGGGGTGATTTGTACTGGCATGAGACCTGCCACTGAGCACCCCGATGTTTCCCTCTGTTGGTGTGTCAGACCCGACACATAATAAAAGCTTGTACCTAATCTAGGCTTCCTTCTCCGAGGGCTTTGCAGCCTGACTGACCCACAGGACATCCTTAAACCACTTCATTTAGAAAAAGGGTGAAGAGCAGGTGCAGCGTGGTCATTGCTTCTCTATCTTGTGAGCAGTTTTTATTTAAATCGTGGGAGAAAAATCGAGCTGTGTCCTGTGAGTCAGAGTGTTCAAGGGCAGTGGGGCTGTGTGGAGCCCAAGAATGTGGGGATTTTTAGAATGGGTTTCAAGGGGGTACAAGATGGAGGGATTTGGGCTTGTCCTGGCCTTCTCCTTTGTCTTGTCCTCCATGTCTTGGTGTGATGGTGACACTTTTCTATTGGTTTAAGGTAGGGATTCAGTCTGACATAGGTGATGGGAAATGGTGAACAAATTGTAAACATATACATGTAGTTTTGAGTATATAAGGTGGGAACCGCCCAGGGCTCGAAGGCAGATGGCCATGGCCTCCTTGCTAGCCAGAGCTCAGCAGGTCAGAGAAAGGATGTTATAGATAAGATAAAATAAACAACCTTGGAAGCGCAATCAGAGCCATCCCAGGCTCCTTCTTTGGCTGCTCAGGCTAAGGGAACGAGGACTTTCACACTGTTGGGGTCTCACCAGCTGACCCTGACATTCACTCAGCCAAAAATGAATGAGAGAGGCTGCAAAGTATGAGCTGCTTCTCAGTGTGGGGTTAGTCAGGCCCCAGGCCTCTTCAGAGGGGAAGTGAGAGTGATGAGTAGGACAGAGAGGGGAAGAGAAAAGTAGGATGTAGTTTAAGAAAAGAAACATGTATTGCTCTGTGACACCAGTGAGAGGAAGGTCAGGGATTTGGTCACGTGGAGATTATTTCCAAAGGCAGTGTGGGACAGACTCACTCCTCTGAGAATGCACATAGATGTAGTGCTCCACGTGCTTTAAAAAAGAAAGTTCTTCCCACCCAGGCTCCTCACCCACCTCTTCCTCTATGCCCTCCTGAGAGCAATGACACAGCAATCATGTTAGGGACAGTTCCAAACTCTGCCTGCAGTTTGTTTGAAGCCCTGTGTGTTGTGTTCTCACATGACAGATATCACAGCTGGGGAACTTTTTAAAAGAAACCCAAAGCATTTGTAACCAAGTTAAGGAGGAGGGCACAGGCAGGTTTTCATCCTGCACCAAGTGCTCCTCAGAGGCTATGGTGACTCAGAGGAGGCATGTACCCTGCCTGGTTGGGCATAGGCTGCTTGGCAAGGGCAGGGGCTTGAGCCTCATCCATCAGCCACGGGGACAGGAGGCTCACCAGGGCTGGCAAAAAGCCAAAACTTCATCATGGTTTCTGATCTGGTGGGAATGGGGCTCCATGTGCTCATCCTCTGGTTTAGCCCTCAGTTAGCAGTGTAGAAGGTAACTTCTAACATTAGCTGTCCTATTCATGGTGCAAGATTGATGTATTTGAAACCACGGAAATGTTTTGGCCTTGAATCTGGATCTTTGAGTCTTCCTGAATTGTTAATTCATCACAGTGCTTGTCACCCAGATCTGAACTCTTGTGTGAGGGAACCTAGCTTGTATCTGGGCAGTGATTCGAAAGTCCTGTCCCAGTTACTGTGTCCTCCTTCCCTGTTGGTGTTACCAGCCTCTGGTGGGCATTTTCAGCATGTTCACCCTTCTGGGGTGATGCCAGCTGCTCTGCTCTGAGTCTGTCACGGTGAATTGTACAGGAGCTTCTCTGCCTGGGAGGCAAAAGAGGGGTTTTGTGGGGGACTGCTAGAGAATGGAGTGAGTTACTTTCTGTGAGCACGTCACTAAAGCTAAGTGAAAGTGCAACGTCCCTCCCCTGCATCACAACTCAAGCAAGTCAGCTCGGGCTGAAGAGATTAATCCCTTAATGAATGTGGCCAGAAGAGGGCTTTGAGGCACTGGAAAAGAGTCTGGGATGACTCTCAGATGAAAAACATAAGCCACAACATATTTGTCTTGGTGGTGGTTTGTTTTCTAACTCCTGCATAGTTTGTGTTTTGAAAACAAATGTCACAAATACCATTGAGGCTCTTTGACTTGAGGTTTGTGAGTGAAATCAGTTGATGACATAGATTTGATAACTCTTAGATTGAAGACTATGTTTCAGAGGATTATTTTCCCCCCAAAAAATATTCTTTTAAATCTGATTTTTTTTTATCCTAAGCCACAAAAGGATTGAGAGGCGTAAACTTTACCAGGCTAGAATAGTATATTTCAAGTTACAGCTTTCTGCAACATAGAAAATTAAGCAGTGTCTGTGGTCTGAGAGCAAGACATGCTGAGGCAGTCAGTGTTCTCTGGGACAGCCACCCACTAAACATTTTGTCCCCTCCAATTTTTACTCTCTCCTTTCCTGGTCAGTTCTGAACATGGACAATTTTTCCGAATTTCACCCTTTGTCCTTGTGCTTGGACCCTCTGAAGGCACCTGTTTTTTTTTTGGCTCAGTTTGGTACAAGGCTGTCCCTTTTCTCCCTAAACCTCTGCTGAGGCTGTTTGCAGTGACCAGGAGTGTTTCTGTGACAAGGACAATTCCTCTGCTGTGGGGTGGCTCTGAAGAGCTCCCGGGTGGGACATGCCTGTGGGAGTGCAGTGGGTGAGAGGCACGGCACAAGGAGGACCTGCAGTGAAAGAACAATGACAAATTACAGGGTTTTTCCCCTCTTGCCATCCTGCAGTCAGTTCTTTCCACTCCTTCCTACCTCTGGTTTTCCCTGAGCTCTGTGAGTCATGCTTTCCAGTCTTGCCTGCCCTCTTTTCTGAGTCAGCTTCTCTCAGGGCACTGCTGCTTGCTCTCAGCAAAGCAGCTATTTCTGTCTCTAGCTGTTTCTTTCTTCTGATGGTTTCATATCTTTCTGCTCCACATTTGTATTTTCTCCTGTGTAGTATTATTATTATTATTTGCTTTCGCTTTTGCTGTGCCTTGCTTTTGCCCTTGCTTTGATAAGTAAAAATAGGAAAAGAAAGTTACTTTACTGAAAAAAAATGTCCTGTCTTAAAAATACAATAAAAAAAATCCGGTGCTCCAATAACAAGCTGATATTATAATTACTTTACATTGTTGTAAAATGTGTTCCATATATGTGTATCTTCCAATCCCAGAAGTTTCATATCTGCTGGCTGAAATGTAGGTTTCCTCTGTTAACACATTTCTTCCTGTTGCCCGTGTTCTTGTGTGGAGCAAACATTGCTGCAAGTAGATATTTTCATTTGTGGCTGGAGTCATGACTTTTCATCCTGCCCTGCCACACATCAGCCATGACATTTTTACTCTTCCTGTCTTTTCTTTTCTTGTCTTGTCTTTTCTTGGATTTTACTTTTCTTTGCAGCGGGTGCTCACCTCTTTGCACGGGTGAGTGGTGCCCAGGAGGGGGCTGCCCTCCATCTCCTATTCAGCTGATAACAAATGTCCCCTGTGATTTTTGGAGGAAAAGCCCCCCCTCTTTGCAAAGAGAGATCTCTGTACCTGGTGAAGGCTCTCAGGAGCCCCTCAGTCCCCAGAGGCAGCAGGTTTTGCTGCACAGACTGAGGACACCACAAATGCCACCCCCAGCTGGAACAAAGCATCCTGATTTCTAAGAGAAGCATCGAGTCCATCAAGATTATCAGCTGAACACGTTCCAGTGATCTAATACAGCTGTGAGCAGGAAGATGGAGCCCACGCTCCGTTTCCTGCCTGCAGGGGAAAGGTTTTGATCACCTTTGGGATGGAGATGTTCTCTCCCACCTCCCTCCTGCAGCTTGCTGGGACAGGGCAAGGGTGGGAATCAAGTCTGAGGGTGTTCTCTTTGTTTTTAACACCTGTGTTGCAGTGCAGGAGGCATTGGGGCAGGGGGGACCAGTGTTCTGGTGTTGCTGCCAGCTGCTGGGAATTTTATCAGTTTGCTGCTCTTGGGAAGGGGCAACACAAGGCCCTGGAAGTGAGAGGAGTTTGCCCTGAAAAGATCTGGGTGTCCTGTCCTTGCTCACCATGTTTGATATGCATGGTGAGTCCTGGCCCATCCCACTGTGCAAGGAGAAAAGGGATTATGATTAAGATGGATTTTCACACATTTTAGGAAAATCCAGGAGACTTTTTTTATACTGAAGGTTGTTTTTATCTACTGGAGCAGGTGACTGACACATCTGTATACACCTGATACATCTGTGACAAATGAGACTATCTTTTTCCTTTTTATTTATTTATTTTTTTACACATATCCCCCTTCCCATTTTAACCAGGCTCCTGCTTTTATGGAGCTTTCACACTGACGCCGTGTGAAACTCATTGCAAACTTCCTGAGGGCAAAGTCCTGGTGACAGCCAGACTTTGCCAAGGAGAGGCGTTTGCCCTGCACCACCTCCCAAAGGCTGGAGCTATTTTTGTTTTTCCTGTGGGACACTGGATCTCTCTTGCTTCCTAGGTGAATGCTATTTTACCCAGTAATGCCGGACAGAAAAGGGACAGTGAGAGGCAGCCTAATGTCTGTGGCCATCCAGACGCATGCAGCAGTGTATGGTGGGCAAGCAGAACCTGACCCTGGCAGGCCAGAACCCCACTGCTTGTACCCACAGGTTTCTCCTCATCCCATTGTTGCACAGCACCTTTTCATGATTCTTATCTCATCAGTGTTTTCTAGACCCTTTTTTGGCAGCGTTACACCAGCCTGGGATTTCCTGCCAGCCTCTTTGACAGGGGAATGTCCTCAACCAGGGCTTACCCCACCTGGGAAATTCCAGGGTGCAGAAAAAGTCCAGGGAGCTCAGCCACTGTCCTCCTCCACCCTGCTTCCTCTCACATGTCACAACGTCCCCATTTCCTGCTCACCAGAGCTAAAGATAAATGCTGTGTGAGCCACTGCACTAAAGATGCCCTGTGGGTACTCAGCCAAGAGCTGAAAGAAACTTGTGGGGTGTTATTTAGGGTTTTGGAGTGTTTTTTTTTTTTTTGTGAATAGAAAGCCAAAGAAAGCAGGACTTTTGTGAGGGAGGGGAAGAAAAATTTCCTTACCACTGCTTCTCTGTTTCACACCTTTAAACCTCAGAGGAACTTCTCAGTCATTCACAGAGGCATGGCCATAAGGAATGATCAGTTGCCAATGGGGTGCAGAGAACTGCCTTGTTTTCCATAGAACTATTTCTAACTTCACTCCTCCAACATGAAGGTATGCTGGTATCATTTTATTTAACTTATTGCTTAAAAAACCTAACTGATTGAAACAATATTGGCTTCTCATAAGTTTTTATACTTCTAAGAGCCTCTCAAGTAGCTTGTGCTGTAATAGTCTGTGTGTGTTTTGGGGTTGAGTATGATAGAAAGGTTGGCTTTTGGAAAGGTAATGGGTAACAGCCAAGAGCAAAGAAACCACAAAGAATGGTGTGATTTTTGAAAACCCTCTGTGAATCTGGTGGCAAAATACTCCTAAATAGCTTAGCTGTTCTTGGTGACTCTCTCTCTGAAACAATCTGCATTTTTAGGGGAGGATGTAATAACTTTCCAGAGGATGGATGGATGGATGGATGGATGGATGGATGGATGGATGGATGGATGGATGAAAAGCTAAGCTTTGAGACTACTGAATAGAAGAAGCATTGTTAGTGAAAAAAGGTGTTTTGTACAATCTTGATTACAATTATTTCCTGGCAGCTCATCAGCTAATTTTGGAATAGCAGAGAACCATCATATGAGCATATAAGTCTGCCAGCTTCAACAGGACAGGAGTAAACTGTCATGGTGCAGTGTGAGACAACACAGGGAAGCATATAGAAATAGGGATCCACGCCTAAAAAAAAAAAAAATTGGTGGGAATGAAAAGAATTACATTTAATTAGCTTAAAATTCGCTTTAAATTTTGTTATGCTAAGGAGTTTATTAAACAAAACCATAAACTTCTTTTCATCACCTGGCGAGGGTTTCCCTGGCTCACCACAGGAGGCTGATTATGCAGCACCCATTCATCAACGCTGCCCGTCTCTGGCAGCTCAGCAGGAAGAGTCTGCAGAGGATAAACGGGGTCTGGCTTTCAGACCCCAAATGTCTGGGGGCACGTGTGTGCCATGATGACATTGGACACGTGTGACTGGGGGTGGGCACCTGGCACTGCTTCAGATGGAAGCCAGGTGATTCCAGCTGAGACTGGAGGTTTGCTGGAGGCACCCCGGGCTCTCCCTCAGCCAGACTGGGTGCCCAGCATTCAGGGACAAATGTCACCTAGGGGCCACATTTCTGCTCCAAACAAAACTCCAGTATCAGCTCAGCGATCACGTTCCAGCAAGTGATTTCTGATTTTTGTTCGCTAGACTTCTATTTACTTTCTTTGCAGCAAGCCACATTTCCTGCTGCATTTGGTGGCAGTGGGTGGGAGCAGGGTGTGTGCAGGGAGGAAATGCCCTCTGTCACGGGGTGGGGGGACAAGCACCAGCCAAGCCCTGGGCTGCTTGGGGCAGCCTTGCTGCCTGCCACCCTGGAGGTTGTGGTTGGGATATCATCATCATCATCATCATCATCGTCATTATCACCACCAGTTGCTGGAAGCAGGTGTGCAGCAGCAGTCCTGGTGCTGGGCACTGGGAGCTTCCTTTCCCATCCCTGGGCTGCTGGCAGCAGCAGGAGCAATCCCATCCCTTTGGCTCTGCCTTCCTGGTGGTCTGACCTGCCTTTGCTTCTCGCCTGGGCTTTCAAGAGCTCGATGGTGCTGCTAAGAAACCCCTGTGTGACTTGATGTGTTCCCAGTCACAAACTCCTGAGATAAAACGCGCGAGGCAGAAACAAGAGCTGCCTTTACTTTTGCTTTCTTCTTAAGAAATTGGCAGGAAATGAAAAGGAAACTTCAGCATCCATGGGCTGTCTTCTGCGGAGAGCAGCGTCCTGTCAGACAGGATGTGTCTGCCTTTGGAAGGTGTCTTTTCCCAGCTGGGAACTGGAGGAGGGAGCCAGCGCCTGGGAACAGAGCTCTGCACAGTGCCCCACCAAATCAAAGGCTTTATTTCCAACTTTCTTGATGTTTTATGCTAACTCGTGCACGATTTGCATATTCCTGTGAAGTCGACATTACTGTCATGGATTTCTTGCTAAGCCTGTAGCAGGTGGCTGTTAAGTCCATAGAAATAACAGAGTGTTTGGGTCCTTTCTGTGATATTTGAATCTTTTACACAGCCATCCGTGATTGAGACTTATGTGGCAGCAAATTCTGACCCATAGGTGGAGAAGTATTGTCCCAACCTGTTCCAGCACACATTTAACTGAAGATAAAGCCTGCCTTAGTAGATGCAGTTCATCCTAAGCACCGGGAAAACTTTTGTATTGCTGTTTGGAAGTGACCTAACATTTTCCCTACTATAACAAAGTTTTATTTGTCTGTCTTGATTTAGGTGCTTTTTTAAATGAGAAAATTTCCTGTTTATTGCATTTTTGTCTGACTAACTGAGGACAGCTCTGTAGCTGAGTTTCAGGACTTTCCCAATGGTCAGATGGACGTATATTTTGAAAGCTGGGACTCCTCTAGTGAATGGATATCTGAACTGAAGGCATTTAGCCTCTATCAGCTGGAAAGCAGAGCTGGAAATAAGCTCAGGACATTAGATGAGGGCATTGCATTCCCTTCAATGAACTCTACAGTGTCAACATGCTACAGGTGCTTTTTGCTGGTTGTCTTGCTTGTGCCTGGACTTTCCTGCTCGTTAATCTGCACCCTTGAGCTGATGGTATGTACACAGGATGTGTAGGATTGTGCAAATCAGTGCTGAGGCTTCCTGCAGGTGCTGATCCTGCCACGCAAGTGCTGCACAGGTGGGCTGTACAGTGCTGACATTGTGCCTGGCCTTTCTGGACTGCTCAGCTCTTAGACTTCTGTCTGGTAGATGTGACTGCTTTGCCATGTCCAAGAAGAGCACAAATTTTCAAAATCTGCCCAGACAATGTTTTTGAGTGGAAAAAAATGCATGTTTTAGAAACCTGGTTGTATGGCAATCTTAATCTTAGATAGGTTTCCTGCTACTACATACTAACTGAATCTAGGAATGCAAGTGTCTGGGTAGAAAACAATTAAAAAAAAATCATGTTTTTCTAGGTTCAGATCTCACTTTGAGAGTTTTTCCTCCCATTCCTGTGCTGAAGTATTGTGTGGCAATGTACAGCAGGCCAGCTCTGCAGTCCCTGTTTGAAAGTGGTTTTGTTTTACAGGTGGTTGAAGTGGTCCTTGTTTGTGGAAGGTTGAAATAATTTTCAATGTTGAAAACATTGAAATCAAAGTACACCAGAGCCCAACTCACCTCCTGTGCTTGCAGCACACGCTCTTGCATCTGACAGCAGAACATGAAATTAATGTGAGTTATGAATGTCAGGTTTTGGCCAGGTTGATCATCTGGGTTAGGAAGAAAAATATCTTCAAGCATGAGCGACAAGGAAAACTGATGCTGACCCATCCAAACCTAGACTGAGAAACCTCCTAACAGCACTGAGAAACTGTGCCAGCTCCCTTTCTGAACTGGAATACCACAACAAGCCACGTACTTTGAGGCAAGAACGTGCACTCTCTACCTCATCCAGGTACACTGAGAATCCTTTAGGGTAGGCAGCACATGACATTGCTCTTTGCTATGGGGAAACAGCCTCCTGCTCCTTGTTTGCACACTGTGACATCAGTGGTGTGTGCATTTCTTCCCTACTGCAAGGCACTAATGAACTAATGAGATTGGTAAGCTGCTGAGAAAACATGACTAACCAGGGCAGTGAGTATGTTGGGAGGAATGTCCCCAAACACGAGGTATATATACAAGGAAACTGCTTTCACAGAACTCAGGTCCTCTCAGCCAGCTTTGCAACACTTGCTGGGTTTAGGGTTTCTTTTCTTCTGTACTGATTTCAGCTGTTTTATATACTCAAGGTTGAAGGATCTACTTAGGAGCAAACCACTTTTTTTTTAATTTACTTTTTCTTTTTTTTTTTTAAATATCAGATGGCTTGAGAGAAAAAAAACCCGAATTGAGGGTATTCTCTGGATCAAAGGAATAAGTCCCAAAAGAAATATGTATAATAAGAAGTCTAAGTTTTTCTTTAATATGAAGGATTATACGTGCCCCCTTTTGATGTTCAGGTTAATCCCAGAATGTCAGCCTTGGAGACCAAAGTCTAGGAAAAATGTAGCAATACAAGTATAGCAAAGAGGGAAGAAACACTAACTCTGTACCAGTTTTTAGAGTAAAACTGTGTCATGGGCCACTTTAGAGTAAAACTGGGCCACTTCCAACCTGCTGACAAGTGCTTTCCAGAGCCCGTAAAGCAAACGCAGCTACAGACCCCGAATGCTCTCTAGGAGTGGGGTAGCTCCTGAGATGTTACCTGTTTTTCTCAGTGCCAGTCTAGAAGCAGAGTGGGTGTTGTGCTGCATGGTTTGGGAGGTGTGTGCTGTTGGAACACTGCTGGGGTGCAGAGGTGTTTGCACACTTCAGCTCTCGGCGGGCAGCAGGAGCCTCAGTTACACCCAGTGGAGAATAAGGCACGTTTGACATCAACACAGCAAATATTCACTTGCGTTAAGCAACTGGATTGTAAAGTACCATTTTTATGTCCAGTTTAAGAAACACCACAAAGGTCACGCTGCTCCAGAAACACGTTGCAAAACCAAGCTCTTGTTACTAGCAGTTTGTGCTCTGACACTTGGCCTGGAGGCTGTCCCGTGCTGCTGCTTGCGGGGCAGGCTGAGGGGAGAGATGGATTCTGCTCCCACACCTGCCAAGCGTGGGCTGCTCTGAGAGCTGCCGTGCTCCTCACTCACACAGGAGGTCATACACTGGCCTGGCAGAGTGACTACGTGCTGCTCTACAGGGAAGTCAAAGCTCTGCTCACTGGGCTTGCTTTGTTCATTCATTTATTTATTTAAAGCTTACATTCCCTATAGCGTTCACCCCAGTGTGTGCCCCAGGGACCAAGCAGTGCAGGCACACTGCATCTTTTCTCTCTTCTGATTAGGATGGCAGAGGGGATAAACGTGACCTTGGTTAGCCTAGATCTTTAGCAGGTGCTAAAGTCTAAGGTGTTGGGATTCAGCCTCTTTGCTTTCTGTAATGAGACCCCCCTCCAGCAAGCTTCAAGACAACTGGATTTTGGTTTTGTTCTTAACAAAAGTTTTTTTTTCTGGATCCCATGAGGTAGCTCATGAGTGTGCACAAGTCACACTCTCAAAAGTTATTTCATTAATCAAGTATATTGGATTAACCTAAACCAAGACTGATTGCTTTTAATGTTACAGTACTGGGCTGTGCTCAGAAGAGAGGTAAGAAACAGAGTTTTCAGAAACAAGTGCATTCTCTTTCCTTTTTCTTGTTATTTGAGATCCAAGACAAGCCTGTCTCACTTTTTGCAGGTGTATAGAAAAGTGGTTTCAGGACAAATGCTGCTGCTGATGGCCACTAGCTGGCATGATTGATACATCCCAGCAGGGAGGTGGTGTGATAAAAACAGGGGCAGTCAGCACATGGAGGAGCTGGGGTGGCTCCTTGTGCCTGAGCTTGGTGGGTTACACCGAGTTACAGCTCAGCCAAAGAAGGCTGAAACCACTGCACGCCTTCCCCAGGAGAAGAGGTGACAACTGCTTTTTTCTTTGGCCACCACCCTGCCCCAGAGGAACTTACTTTGGTTGCAGATGTCTCACAGGGTTTTGGTCACCACAGATGTTACGTAGTGCTTGGGCCAAAACCCATTAATGCTCAAGGTCTGCAGCATTAATAATTAGTTTGTGGATGTAGCAATAATTTACCAGTAACTCTCATAGAAGCACTTTGAGAACGCAGGGCTGCTGTGAGACAGCACATCTTGTGCAACCAATGGGTGTGTGTATATTTTTGAAAGAGCCTTTTGTTATGGAGCTTGGTGGAATTAGACTTGCCTTAATCTGCTTTGACTGGGAGTAGATTTATGCCAGGAGACCTGATAAATAAGGTGTCACTGATGAAACAAGTACGAGCTGAGGTATCAGAGTGTTGCCTGAAATTAATTTTGCTGGGTAAAAGGAGAACAAGTCAGCAATCTACTCCTTCAGGAGAGTAGAAACTTTGGAATAGGAGAGAAAAAGAAATTCCATGCCTTCTTTAGGGAAAAAAACCAAACACAAACTCATTAAATTGTTTTATAGAAGTTTTCATTCATATGTAGAGATTAATCTCCAATTAAATCCATTCCAAAATTGTTATTGAATAGCAAGGATAAAGGCCTGTCCCTGCCTGCATGTGGTTTAGGGACCTTCTACAACACTGAAGAACTGCAATGAGACAAAGCCACTTCTGGTTTGAAATCTTTTACTTTC
Organism: Lonchura striata; assembly: GCF_050655825.1. Classification (NCBI taxonomy): domain Eukaryota; kingdom Metazoa; phylum Chordata; class Aves; order Passeriformes; family Estrildidae; genus Lonchura; species Lonchura striata. Next base: position 1,942,038 of record NC_140703.1, read on the forward strand.
AACATTTTAAAGGGAATAGCAGGCAACTGTGATGACAAATCTAATTTTCTGGATTATCAGCTTCTCAGATTTGCATTACCATCTGCTTGTTGAAAGGCAAGATGCATTTTGCAGTAGTTGTGAGGTTGAAATGGCTTTCTGGGCTCCCTGGCCAGGACGAGAACACAAAGGTCCATTGGTTGGGTCCACTTTGGAAATCTGAGCTGTGGGTCCTCCTCACAGCCACCGAATGTGCAAAGAGCATTCGTGGGCTCCAGGACCTCTGAGCACCAGGTGCTTTTCAATGAGGAGATACTCACAAGCCTCTGCCTGAGGTTAAGGTTCCATACCTGAGGTCCAGGGCTTGAAGAACAGGGAACCATCTCCTTGCTTGTTTAAAACACACGGCCTGAATTCACAAATCCTCACTTGTGTAAAGCGCTTTGTTAAATGAGGGAGAAGGTGTGCTTGGGGTGAGTTTCTGCTCAGGGAGCAAGTGGATTTTTACCTTTATCAGGGTATTTCTGGCACTACTTGGCATCTGATTTTGTTTTATGGGTTATACTTGCAAGTTTCACTCTGGCTGTGTAGATTCAAAACGACAGTCTTTGGAGTAGAAACCTGCCTAGACAGTTTCAGTCTCAGCAAAAACCTTCGTTCACTTGATGGTGGGAGAAATATTTGAATAATATAAAGCAATTCCCTCCTGATTAATATAATTTCGTATTGCACCTGACCCGTGTTATTCAATACAATTAAAACACATAAATTATAGACCTCAAATTTGCATAATATACTTTAGAAAGACCATGTTGTTTTGCTACATATTTATTGGAGTAGCCACAGTGCTAAAAACATCCTAAACTCAAGCTCGTGGGCAAAATTGGTCACTTGTATTTTAGAAGACGGTGACTTCAGTGGGAATTGGAAAGCAGAAATATTTGTTTGAAAAGCAGAAACCTGAGAAGTCTTCCTGCGAACATGGGGAATAACTCAGTGAGGTTAACAGCGATGGCACGTTTTTGCCCTCTTTTTGTTTTGGTGTCGTGTTCCTTGCCCGCTTCTCCCCGTGGCCTTGCCTGAGAGGCTCTTGGCACCACAGCATGGTGCAACCTACAACCAAAATCACTCCTTCTCTGCCCCCGCCTGCTCGGGTAAGAGGAACACAGGTGACTCATCCCCACTGTGAGGAACTGCTCACGTTCCCCTGCTCGCTGGATGGGACGCACATGACCGAAAAGTCTCCGTTCTTCCCCGCCTGTGTCCTGCAGCCAAGGACTGGCAGGACAGGGGCGAAGGGCGAGGGATACCTGCCCGTGGGGACATGAGGTGGCACAGCAGCGTGGCAGACCGACGGGGATTCTGGCCGTGCCCAGCTCCGCAGCTCCATGAGAGCGTGGCAATCAGCAGCAGCACGCGTTGTGAGCGAGGGCTGCCACGCTGCAGCTGGACAATGCTCCGGGGCTCGTGTGTGCTTCTTGGGGTGCCGTGCGTGATTCTTGGGGTGCCATGTGTGATTCTTGGGGCTCATGTGCGATTCTTGGGGTGCCGTGTGCGATTCTTAGGGTGTCATGTGTGATTCTTGGGGTGTCGTGTGCAATTCTTGGGGCTCATGTGCGATTCTTGGGGTGGCATGTGTGATTCTTGGGGCTCATGTGCGATTCTTGGGGTGCCATGTGCGATTCTTGGGGTGCCATGTGCGATTCTTGGAGCTCATGTGCGATTCTTGGGGTGTCATGTGTGATTCTTGGGGCTCATGTGTGATTCTTGGGGTATCATGTGCGATTCTTGGGGTGTCATGTGTGATTATTGGAGTGCCATATGTGATTCTTGGGGTGCCGTGTGCGATTCTTGGGGTGTCATGTGTGATTCTTGGGGTGCCGTGTGCGCTTCTTGGGGCTCATGTGCGATTCTTGGGGTGCCGTGTGTGATTCCTGGGGCTCGTGTGCGCTTCTTGGGGCTCATATGCGATTCTCGGGGTGTCATGTGCGATTCGTGGGGTGCCCTGGGCAGGCCCAGGAGCTGGACTCGATGGTCCTGATGGGCTTTTCCAACTCAGGCTGTTCTGTCGCCCCGCGGAGCCCGCGGGGCAGGCTCGGCCCGTGGTTCCCGCCCGGCTCCTCCCTCCGGCTCCTCCCGCCGGCTCCGGGCAGCGCGGCCCCGCCCGCCCGTCCCGCCCGCGGGGCGGCTCCGCTATAAGCGCGGCCGCGGCCCCGCGCCCCCAGAGCCGCCGCTGCGGAGCCGCCGCGCAGCCCCGGGCGGGAGGAGCCGGCCGTGCAGCCCCGGCCGTGCCGCCCCGGCCGCGCAGCCCCGGCCGCGCAGCCCCGGCCGCGCAGCCCCGGCCGTGCCGCCCCGGCCGTGCCGCCCAGCCCTGGCCGTGCCCGCTCCGCCGCCCGGCCCGCGCCGCCGCCGCCCCGCCATGATCGTGGAGAGCAGCCGGGACGCGGCGCCCGACGGCGGCGACGGCGGCGCGCTCAGCAGCCCCATCAACCTCGCCTACTTCTACGGGGCCTCGCCCCACTCCAGCGAGGGCAGCTGCTCGCCGGCGCACTCCTCCGCGCCGGGCTCGCCGGGCTCCGACTCGGACCTCTCGGTGAGCAGCCGCGGCGGCGGCCGGAGGGAGCCCAGGGGCGGCGCCCGCCCCGCGCTGCAAGGTACGGCGGGTCCCCGCGGGCCGGCCCGGGGAGCGCGGGGAGCGCGGCCCCGAGCCTCCGTGCCGGGAGCGGCCCGGGGAGCGCGGGGAGCGCGGCCCCGAGCCTCCGTGCCGGGAGCGGCCCGGGGAGCGCGGGGAGCGCGGCCCCGAGCCTCCGTGCCGGGAGCGGCCCCGGCCCGGGGAGCGCGGCCCCGAGCCTCCGTGCCGGGAGCGGCTCCGGCCCGGGGAGCGCGGGGAGTGCGGCCCCGAGCCTCCGTGCCGGGAGCGGCCGCGGCAGGGCGGCGGGGAGCGCGGGGAGGGAGGGCGCAGCGGGACGCGGGGCAGCTCCCCGGCTCCTCTGCTGAGCCGGGGTGTGGGTGCCGTTCCGCGAGGGTTTCTCCTTTGGGTGTTTTTTTCTTTGTTAAATGTCAAATGGGTGGCTTCAGTTTGGATTTGTTTTCGTGTCCCCGCAGTTGAGCAGCACATGGGGGGCGGAAAGCAGCACAGAGGACCTTTCCAGGGCGTGCGTGTGAAGAACTCCGTCAAGGAGCTCCTGCTGCACTTCAGGAGCAGCAAGCAGATGTCCTCGGCTCCTGCCACCGAGGACAGCAAGGTAACCGGCAGCTTTCTGCGCTGGCAGCTTTCGTTTTAATGGCTACTGGAGCTGGCAAGGAAGCTCTTCGCGGTAATGCTAGAAATGAGCTTCTGCTTTACCTGCTGTGAACACAATTCTCCTTTTCAATGGAAAAATACAGCTGGGGAGAAATCAGAAAGGTTTGCCATGAGAGAAAGAGGCACTTAAAAATGTTCTTACTAAGCTTTGTTTTCCAAAGGGAGTCTGGATAAAGATACACTTGTGTTGCGAAACCACAGAAATTCTGTGTTGGCTGGAATGAGATCATTCATTGGAAGGGTTAGGGATTTTTCTCAGATTTGTTTGTCATGCTATTGCACCTCTCTGTGCAAACACACAGTGTAAAGGGTAAACCCTTTCAATCTGAAAAGACAGAAATTACAGGAAATTCTGAGAAGATTATAGAGTGTTTTTGATTTGGTTATAGATTACTTTTTCTGAGTGTGTGTTTGAAAGCTTCCTAGATAAGTGTTTTCAGGGGAAGATTTTTGCATAGGGAAGTTCACAGCACTAAGGAAGTGTAAAATTGGCCGGGTTATTTATGTTTCAAAAAAATCCTCTGGTCTCTGGAAGGAATAATGTCTTTCTCTAGATTTTTTGGAGTTCTGTGGTTTTATAACGAATGGCTTGAAAAGCCTAAAGAAAAACAGTGGGTTTTATTTAAGTTTCATTAAAGTATTTCCATTTTCTAACCTTAATTAATAGCAATTAAGTTAGGGTTATACAACCACGTACTAGAATTATTCTAAGGTGTATTCTGTGTTTATAGAAGGAAGTCATGGCTGCTTTCTTGTTGTTATTGGTTTTTTTTTTTTTTTGGGTGGGTTGTTTTTTGTGTTTATTTGTTTTTATTTGTTTTCCCCCAGAAATAACATTATAATAACAGAAAAATTTGGATTTTTCTTAACAGGCACAAGGAGGATTGGTGAACTACGAACCATACACAGGTAAACCATTTTAACATAACATTTAAAATCAATTATAAGAGTAACCTCCGAATGGCTTCTGAATTTATTTTCTTTTTCATCAGAACTGAAGAGCATACTGGGCCACAGTGGCAAAAGAAAGGCTCCTGAACTCCTTTCTGATGGATCTTCTTTCAAACGACAAGCGACTGTTCACCCACATCTCCTGGTAAGTCTGTAGTATTTTTTTTTCTGTGTCTTTATTTTTCAGTTTGCTTTGTATGATCAGAAACTACCAGATACAGCTGTACCTCTCATCTTCTCGGGCTTGTTTTGATTTGCGTTTGTTGTTTATTTTTTTTCCTCCTCTGTCAGACCCCACCCCAGACACCAACCTCTATGGATAGTATGGAGGAGACACATAAAACCGACCCAAAGCACGACGGCAGTTCTGATCTGCTTCAGAACATCATAAACATCAAGAACGAGTCGAGCCCCATTTCCCTGAACACGGTGCAGGTGAGCTGGCTGCACTCGGTCTCCAGCCACGGCTCGCCTGCCGAGCAGTACCAGGAGGGCCCGGGAGCACAGGCGTTCTCCCCGTCCCACAAGTACCAAGCGTTCCAGGACCACACCAGCCAGCATCTGCTCGATCCGCCGCAGCATTACCAGTTCCCTGCGTCCCAGAGCCACGACCTGTCCCAGAGTTATCCTTCAGATGCCTCCCTGGACTACAGGCCCTTTGTTGGCAGTGACCAGTCTCCTGCCTACCAGCAGAACACCTTTGAGAGCCATGAGCTGCCCTACTGCCCGTCGCAGAGCTTCTCTTCCCTCTTGAACGACTCGGAGGGCTCGGACAGCATCTCCGGTGCCCTGCAGCCGCTGGGCAGTGCCCACCCGCAGGCCGAGGTCGCCCCTCAGGCCCCCAGCTTCAGCCTGCTCTCCAGCAACCTCTGCGGTAGTCTGGAGCGCAGCGTCTCCTTGGCTACTCTGAACGCCTCGCTGCCCGACCAAAACATTGCCAGAAGCACGACGCAGCTGGGCAAGTCGTTCTTTCAATGGCAAGTGGAGCAGGAGGAGAACAAACTGGCTAACATCCCTCAAGACCAGTTCCTCACAAAAGACGCCGATGGAGACACGTGAGTGCCGTTTATCTTGGTCTCTCTTCTGTGGGAGGTTGGGGAATGTTTCTGTTTGGGTTTTGGCAGTCCGTGGGTTATAGTGAAGCGGTTCAGTAGCAGTGTTTGCCACAAGTGCAGTGGTTTGGCTGATCAGGGGAAAGGTGTGGTGCTGCTGATGGCTGCCATGCAGTGCTCCAGGACACTTGAGTAGATGTAGTTTCTAATTTCAGGTGCTTATCGTTAGAATTGGCTAAATGGGGAATAAACATTGTAATTTAGATGCTTTAGATTGCACTGGTAAGAAAACACCCGTGTTCCCATCTTAGTTACAAAGAGGAGGTCTGAAGCTGGCAGCATAAAACCCTTTGCAGCATTTGGTTCTCTGCTGCCTTGAGCCCTGGTTGGTGTCTGGTGGTGTAACTCTGTTGCTCCTCTTTCCTGCAGCTTCCTCCACATCGCCGTGGCCCAGGGCCGTCGAGCACTCGCCTATGTTCTTGCCAGGAAGATGGCTGCCCTGCACATGCTGGATATTAAAGAGCACAATGGCCAGGTGAGGTTCTGAAAAAAACCTTTGCACCTGCTTTCTGCACCTGAGTGCTTCTGCATGTCTGCACCCTGGGAAAGATGTGGTGAAATGCTTATTTAATATTAACCCCAAGATTTAGCCTGCATACTAATATTAACCTTGAGCTATTAATACTTCTTGGGATCACCTTGAGCTGGTAAACTGTGCTCTGCTTCATTTGTCCTGGCTTCCTAGTATTCATAATCACTGCTTAAATAATACCAGGTAGCTAGGGTATTTTATTTGTTTTAGTTGCTCTTTCCTGTTAGAGATCAGATGACTAATAGCTTAAATTTTCTTCTTGATGTTTGCAGAGTGCTTTCCAGGTTGCTGTGGCTGCCAATCAGCATCTCATTGTGCAGGACCTGGTTAGCTTGGGGGCTCAAGTGAACACCACAGACTGCTGGGGTAGGACGCCGCTGCATGTCTGTGCTGAGAAGGGGCATGCCCAGGTCCTCCAGGTAAGAGCCAGGCAGGCACAGCTCTGCCCTGGCCCTTGACTCCTACTCTTGGCGTTAGCTGTGTTGGGAAATTCTGGGAACACCACTCCTTCCTTTATCTTTCTCTCTGGGCAGCCTTGCGAGTCTGTGTACACTGACTGGTTTTTAAAATGGGACTGATTTTCTCATTAAGGTTCTCATCAACATTTTTGAGTAATTGTGGAGGAATCCTGTAGTTTACCAAACCAAAACAATAAGTCTCCTCTTAATCACAGAATCATTGAAGGGTTTGGGTTGGAAAGGACTTCAGAGACTTTCTAGTTTCGACGCCCCTGCTATGCTCAGTGACACCTTTCACTAGACCAGATTGCTCAGAGGCCCATTCAGCTTGGCCTTGAACACTTCCAGGGATGCTGTTATTTATTGCAACTTTATTACAGCTATTGTATTAAGACAATAAACAAATTTGAAGCAGTATGTGGTTTGGATAAGACGTAAATGTGTACCTGTTTTCACTTTCGTAGGCAATCCAAAAGGGAGCTATGGGAAGCAATCAGTATGTGGACCTTGAGGCAACAAACTATGATGGTGAGTAGTTAAGAGTTTATAATTTACAGAGTTTACTGGGCAGTGCAGTGTTTTATAGCTACTGATGGGAATGCAGTAAAATGCAATATTTTTTTTTCAGATGGAAATTTACAGTTGCAAATATCTGTCAGATGAAAACGTGGTTGATCTGTGTCTGTCAGGAGCTCTTTCCTCTTGCATGTGATTGCTGTGTTTGGCATGGAGAGCGTAGGTGGTAACTGGCCATTGTTTGAAATGTTGGAGTGCCAGCCTTGTGTCAAGTGGATACAGCAGCCAGAATTGGGCAGTAGAAAGCTGTTCTATTTGGACCCCTTTTTCATAAAACAGCTCTTTCTAATGCATAGTTTGTACAAAAATATATTAGAAATTGATTCTTTCACTATCTGCTAGCTGAGGGCTCACAGTAGGCTGCTACTTCACTGTTCACTGATGGACAGTCCAGATCTCAGACTGCTTGAGACCAGTCACTGCCACCTACAAATATGGAACCATCCCTGGGCTTAATGGGGTTAAAGGCTCCTTTATCCAGGCTCTGAAACAAGCAGCCAGTCAATTCTTCTGTGCTGCGTTTGTTCATTCATGATGATCTTTATGGTTTTCTTTTGGTGTTCAGGTTTGACAGCATTGCACTGTGCAGTTCTGGCCCATAACGCTGTGCTGCATGAGCTGCAGAACTGCCAGCCACCTCACTCCCCTGAGGTCCAGGAGCTTCTGCTCAGAAACAAGAGCCTGGTAGAAACCATCAAGATCCTGATACAAATGGGAGCCTCTGTTGAAGCAAAAGTGAGTAAAATGCCTTAGTCTGAAGTGCCAGATCCAGAGAGAATGTGGAAGCAGACTCTATGTCCCTTTCTCCCACGCTGCATTTATTACAAGGGAAGTTGACTAATTCGAAAGCTTCCCTACAGCTTAATTTACCCAGATGGGATGAGAATGCTGCATTTATTCAGAGCAAGGTATTATCAATGCAAATGAACCCTGGGGAAAGAGGGAGATGACAGTCTAATCTCTAGACTAAGAATGATGCTACGCTGGCTGCAGTGAGTAGTGTTGTAAAAGTAGGAATATGTTTGGAGTACTCTGAGGTCCCCATAGTAGTAGGGTGCTGCTGATGACACCTTTTTCTTGAGCTGCAAATTTTAATTAAAAACTGCTTACCTGTGCAGTTCAGGTCTATGCCGTGCCAGACCATTACTTAGCCAAAATATCAAATGTTAGATTATGTAAGCTTACCTGCAGATGAGATCAGGTTCCATTGTTCATTAGATGTTGATACTAAAATATATGTATTCAGATTCACTTTTGATGAATTGTAGTGCAAGTATGTTTTCTCAACACTCTGCAGTTACTTTGCTTTTCATTTTTATTTGTCTACATGTTCCCCCTGGATAGGTGAAGCACCTGCAGGGAAGACTAAACAGTTTCTTTTTCCGATAGGATCGCAAAAGTGGTCGCTCTGCTTTACATTTGGCAGCAGAAGAAGCAAACCTGGAGCTCATTCGTCTCTTTTTGGAGCTGCCCAACTATCTCTCTTTTGTTAATGCAAAGGTAGGGTGATTTTTCCATCACACAGATAGAGGGAGGCTGATGCTCCTCTCCCGCTGTTCCCTGACGGGGCTGCCTTGTGGTCCGCAGGCGTACAACGGGAACACGGCCCTGCACGTGGCTGCCAGCCTGCAGTACCGCGTGAGCCAGCTGGACGCCGTGCGCCTGCTCCTGCGCCGGGGCGCCGATCCCAGCGCCAGGAACCTGGAGAACGAGCAGCCAGTTCACCTGGTTCCCGACGGCCTCGTCGGGGAGCAGGTACGTTCACGGCAGCCCTCTCCCTCCAGCTGTCCACGCAACAGCTGCGTTCCGCTCCACGGGTTTCTTTGGGGTTTTGAGTTGTAAAAGATTTAGCAAATACTTTATTCTTTAGATCTTTAGCTTCAACCCCAAGATCAGGCAGAATATACAGACCTTTAGGTTTCATGTTATTTTTTCCATCTCAAAAGCTTTTACCTGTCAAGATAGGCTTTGTTTCCGTAACCCTACAACATACTGGAGGCAATATTCCTTCTCTTGCTCATGTCAGTATGGCCTGAGTTCATGCTTTTATTGCTCTTGTCAGAACTAGTAATGACAGTTCTTAGGCCTGAGTAACAGATGAAGAAAATCCCTTTTTCCTGCTTGGTGAAAAAACTGACACTTGACCGAAGTAACTTAAGCACAGCTGAGTTGCTGACTGTTGCCTTTCATTGGTTCAAATGCTGTAAAAAGTGGGATCATTTCTAGTGTCACTGAACTGAAGACCTAGGCTTGGATAAATGAATGCAAAACTGGATATAGGGTGGGTTTTTTTCGAATTGTGGCTCACTTCAAGACAATGAATACTCATGTTTTTGTCTCTTTTCTTCTCCAGATAAGACGTATCCTCAAAGGGAAGGCGATTCAGCAGAGAGTGTCGCCGTTTTAGGCTCCATGTTTCTTGGAGTTCAGTAACTTACACTCACTGTCAGTCAGGCAGTCCTAATCTATCTGTACATAGAGCATTTGCCTGGTGTGGGCAAATGTTAGTTGTTTCTGTGAAACAAAACTATTTTGTTCACTATTATATAGTGGGTTACGTAAGAGTGAAAAAGCCCCAAACCCAGCAATCAAATTCCTCCATCCAAAAGGGAATGCTACATTCCTAAGTATGTGGAACATTTTCCTGGCTACCTGTATTTTCTGTATTTCACAGCTATGGTGAGATTGATTTTATTTAAATAGCCATACAGGTAACTTCTAGACAAGGGCAATTGTATGGGATTTTTTTTTTTTTTTTTAAATTTTAGAGAGGGCTAATACAGGTCAAAATTGCAGTGATTGTTGTGTTTTTAGTAACACTTAAATGCAAGAGAAATTAAATATTTTTGAAGTTGAACATTTATTTATGTTACTTTGTGGCTTTGTTCCAGTATCTTGTGCAGGATTGTATATAGTTACTGACATTATTGTACAGCTGTATAGTTCTAAGAATCTATTGATTACTTGGGGAAGGATCTGAAGAAACAAGTTTCTTGATCTTGACCTTGCAAATTGCATACAGAGTTATAATACTGTACTGGTGCAAATCAGGTAAATTCTGTTGTTCTGAAAGACTGAGGATGGAAAGTAGAGTTAAAATTGTCCCTGGCACTGATTACTGCATGCTTTTGGAGTTGTGTAATAAAACATGAAAAGCTGTGCCTCTTCAGGGGACTGTGTCAGTTTTTCTTGTACCCAGTAGGGTTTTTTGCTTGTGATAGAACAATAGATTGAGAGAGGAGGCTCATGATTTTTATAGCATGTATGTAACTTGTACTTTAAAGGATATAATCCTGATTCAGTGCAAATGTTTGGCCTGCACTACACTGTTGATGCATGCTGAAATCTCTCAATGTTAATTATAATACTTCAACATGTGTAAGCCTTACTAGTGTTGGTGGGGCTTAAGCACATGCATAAGTAGCTTGCTGAATTGAGCTCTAGTTAATTCTAGAGACTTAATGTTTTCCACCTCCTAAGCAGAGTTAGTCCATTTATGGTTTTACCTTATAGGTATAGTGGCTAGCAAAGTAATATTTGAAGTTAACGTTTTTTCTATTTTTTAATAATTATTAATGGAAAATGTATACTTATGATGCTGTCTACTTGTGTTCTGTTGGATAAAACTTCCTCCTGTCATTTTCTGAATGATCCATGCTGGGCTGTAATCCAGTAATATGTTCTCTGTATGGTCATTGTTCTCAAACTGTTTTTTTCATCACATGCAGTTTTCTGTTGTAACCACTTAATTAGTCTGATTATGCTCTTTTGGCAAAGTATGTCTTGTAGACAAGCTAAATGAAAAAATCTGATATGCAAAGGCTTAGTTGCAGCGTATTTCTTGAAGGGTTATGTGTAACTTGTGTTTGAATAAACATGCTCATTCAGTTCTGGTGGTTACTGTGTGTGATACCTCAAGCTTGACTTCATCATGATTTGTAAAACTGATTTAGCATGGTAATAGTGTGGGGCTGAAAAGCCATTTGCTAAGATGAAACGAAGCGTTGCCATCCTGCTGGTTATTCTTTCTGCTGTTTGATGCTGGTGTTCTGCGTCATGCACCGTGCAGTTGTTGTCTGTGAACTTAGTAGGTGTGCCCCAAATCAAGTTACAGTCACCAGGTTGGAACCTGAGCACTTGTCCCTGCATCCTGGAAAGAATGGTAGCAGTTCTGACAATGTTATGTTCTCCCCGTGGCTTCCCTGCCTTGGTCCTCAGTTCTGGCAGCTCGGGCACAAGTGTCAGCCTAGCACAGGAGGCAGATTTTGTTAGGAAATGCAGCTGTACATGTGGGGTTGGGCTGTCTGCCTCACAGGTGGTGATGAGGTGGTTCTGAGCTGTCAGTGACCCTTCAGGGGAAGAGCTGTCCCAGCTGAGCATGGAGCTGGAAATAGTTGAGATAAAAGTGGATGCAGCATTAGGATCTGTAGGAAAGGAAGGAAGCCAAGAGGACTTCTAACTGTGAACCTGCTGTCCAGCCTGCCTTGCTGCTGCTTGTGGGCAGGTGAAAGTGTGGGAATTGCAAGAGGCCCAGAGGTGTGGAGCAGCTTCCTTGCAAGGAGCAGCAGAGTAAACGAGACCTGCAGAGCCATTACAGGCCAGAGACCCTAAGTGGAGATGAGCTCACTCTCCCAGCATGAGAGCTGGAAGCTATTGATGATACCATGATGGTACCATGATACTATTGATGGTACCATGCACACAACAGCAGGAAACAGAATTGAATTTATTAGGATATGCAAAGATGAAATGGCAGCTCTTTACGTGAGCAGCTAATTGTTGAAAATGTTGTCATCTGCACTTCTCAAGTGACCCTTCCTTGGGTATACATTTTTGATTTATGCAAGGAACCTGATATTACTGTTTCCAATTATTTTAAATTTTCTTAATAAGAGATGATTACATAGGAGAAAGAGTTGCTGATGAGATATTCTGGTCCTTCAGATTAGCCTGCTCTGACTGCCTGGCACTCCTTTCTGAGTGGCATTGACTGTCCTCTCACAGAGGGATTAAATACCCTGGGCGTGTAAGGCTGGCACATGTTCAGCCAGTGCTTGAGTGTGAAGGTGAGGCATTTAGCAGGCAGTGTGCTGCTTTCTGTGGCACTTGTGCCCTTCTGGAAGGGGCACTCCTGGCACTCCAAAAATTCCTAGGGGGAGGTTCTAATGTTTGAAACTTACTTCATCTACCTGGAGCATAATTTCATTGTCTGGAGAGTTCAGTAGGTAATTTTACAAGAAAGCATCCCTGCTCTGACGCATTTTTCTCTCCTATGATCTTGGGAAGGTCTGGCATATCTGACCCAATTTAACTAGCTATTAGAAGCAATTCCTTTTTACTAAAGGCCAAGTGACACAAAATATTTAGCGGGCTAATAGTGTTTCCCTGATAACTTACGATTCTTGGAATTGTCAAATAGCTTTTATTGATGTGGACATAGGCTCACCATTTATTTCACTGGTTGCAGTAGAGACAGAAGAGACTCTGGCTTGGTTCTCAGTAGGAATGTTAAGACACACGGTGCTTTCTTCCCAGGATGTTTCTGATTTGTTTGTCTATGTAAGCCACACCTCAGTAAAGGGCTGCTTTTTGATTTTTGTGGGCTACTCATCTGGCTGGAGTTGTGGAAGGTGGTAATCCATGACTTACAAGAAATGTGTCCTGCTTCCGGAGATGGAAAATGTACATTTCCCACGTTTATTGCTCATTTTATATTCTTATCAGAAAACAAAAACACAGACAGGAAGTACGTTCTTAGAGAGGTTGGGTGTGGTGGAACTGACTGGGAGGATACAACACGAACTGCTTGTTCTTACCTGACAGTGTGCTTGTCTGGTTGCCTTTCTTTTAAAAATATATATGCTCTTCTGTGTAGGGGAAGAGCTGAAGCTCATTGAAGTGCAGTGAGCATGTGAAGATAAAACCAGGTTCCAGCAATTAAGTATCTGCCAAAAATTGACCTGGTATTTCAATGCATTCAGATCTTTCTATTGTTATCTATTACTTTTCCTGAGTGTTTGGTGATATCCTTGGCCTGAGATACTGATGGCTTGGGAGGAAATGCTCATGTGTACACAGAGCCTATATGGTCAGCTCTTTTCCTGGCAAAATTTCCTGACTGTTCTTGGCAGTATTTCTTTAGATCTGCTTCCTCATAGCAAAAAATCTCAAGGCAGCCTTAATGGAATTGGGAATCACATTAGTGCAGAAGTCCATGAGGATGACAACCTGAGGTAGTCTCTCTTGTAATAGTGGAATTTAGATGTTGGTTTCTTCTCCAGGTACCTATCTCTCTTCTCTTGCTGGAAAAGAGTAGAATATTGTGAGCTGTGTTTTCTTAGTGTCTGTTTTCAGCTTTTGTGATTGAGTCTGTCTTAATAAATCTTTGTTTTACCTGATAATCTTACCTTTAGTTCTGAAAATGTAATCTAAGCTGTTTTGAGAAAGTGATTGCTGTACTAACCAACTTATACTTCACATGTTTTTCCCCTTAGTTTGTGGTGAAATTTTTCCCTCCTCCTTTGCTCAGGAGGCCTGAGGGAAAGATGACTAAGGTGGTGCTTTAGGTTTAGAAGGGGGGACAGGGAATGGAAAGAAGTTGCACATTGCTTCTGTAGATGTGTCTGGGCTGCAAGGCAGACTGAAGAGTGTGAGTGAACTGTCTTGTGGATGCAGTGCAGAGATACTTTTGTATGTGCTTAATTCAGGCTTGTATTTCTGTTCAGATGATCTGGGCCACGCAGGTGACGTGTTGGTACCTCAGTGGGTACCATCTTTTTCTAGGGTAGGTCATGGTGTCAAATGCTATGTGTTGGCCCCAAATACCAGATTTCTTGAGCAGTGCTGAGTACTTTTCATTGACTCAACCTGGGGGAGAGAGTCAGAACTTGGGTTATTTCAGTCCATGGCTCCTTAGGACCGCCTTCAGTCTCTCTTGAGGCTTTTGTAGGAAGGCCCAGGGCTGCCCCATAATCTTCTGAGCCAGGCTTGCCATAAAAAGGACAAGGACTCTGTAAATAATGCTATTCATGGCTAGTCAATAAACCCCAAAGAGCTGAGCATGTACATTTTGTTGTTTATCCACAGGCAGAACACAGGTCCTTGCCCACAAGGACTTTCACTCCACTACAAACATCCCAGTAAGTGATGCCAATAAATTTGGCATTTCTATAAGAAGAATTGGAAGTTTGAAGTCACAGTGATGAAACATCCCCAGAGATGCTCACGGTGTCCTTTGCACTGTGCTGCAGCTGGATGTGCAGGGAGGAGTAAGAACTGGCTCACCAGTGACAGCCCATGTTCATTTTGAGGGGAAGTGTTTTGGGAGTAGTTTGACAAAAACCATCAAGATAGTAGCATGCTATTACCATTATTCATCAGGAGCTTTCCAGGTGGCTTCAAAAGCCAGTGGTAATCACTAGTGCCATCAGCTAGATAAGAAACCCGAAGCAGGGAAAGGAAAGAAGCGTGTCTGAAGAGATTCAAAGAACCACAGGAGGAGTTCCATCCAAAGGCTGTGCAGGCTTGCAGTTATCCTTCTAGATGTCTGCTCTTTCTAAATTTGTCAAATAACAAAATGAGTAATGGCTGATCTATTGGTCATTCGTGTTGAGTTCATGTGTTTTGCGTGCTCAGTTTGGAGATCCTGCCTGTAATGCTGCTTTGCTTACTGCTAGGATTACCTGGCAGTTTGGAGGAGCCGTTGGACAATGCCTCCAAAATGAGCTTTTTCACCTGAAGAATTTAACATTTCTAAGCCCTTATTGCTGGAACAGGAAGAGAAAAAGCAGAGCCAGACTAGGAAAATATGCACCAGAGCAAATTGAGTATGCTACCATGGCAGGGAACTCTGACTTAGACCCACGACTCTAGACTCACTGTGTTTTGTGAACACTTGAGTCAAAACTAGGAAACCTTTTTAAAGTGAGGCAAAATCATATAAAGGCATTTTGAAAAGCTGGTCATGAAACATCGTTGGTCATTAATGGATTTCTTAAAAAATTAAAGGGGAGATAAGTCAAATGACTCATCAGGAAGTAACTATGCCACTGAGTCAGCTGCTTTGGTGCTTGGGATAGATGGACCTCTTAAAAAAAATAAACATGGGAGGGAAAAAGAAAGTATTTAAAAATTAGCAGATAGGACAGGATGCTTTACTGCTTATTTTCTTATTAGTATTTTTACACAGTTTTTATCCACTTCTGTTCTAGCCCCTGGCTCTAGTCTCAGGCTGGTATGATTATTCATTTTCTCAAACTTTCTCACACATGTCTGTGAATAAAATACATGCATATGTAGAGTAAGTTTATAATATGGATCAATTTATTTTTGTATTCTGTAGGGGAATTGTATGTATATATATGCATGCAAAATGTAAGTATGTAAAATGTATTGTGTGGGAGTACATAAGGCAGCAAAACTCTTTCAAGAAGATGAATCTTTTTATCCAGGAGTAATTCATTACTTTAGAAGTTTTTAACCTTCTTTTGTTAAAAATAGAAACTTTTCTCATGCTGTTCTCTTGAATTTGCAAATTGAATGCACTAGTGAAAACCAAAGCACTATGAAGAATAAAAATTTGGTTTCTAATGGTTTTCCGTCCTGAGAATAACTGCCAGTGTAGACTCTCCCATGCCTAATGAGGATGAAGCACATTCCTTGGCTCTTGGTGAGGTCCCTAATATTCTCCCTCTTTCTTGATAAATCTATAAAATCTGACATTTGTGTGAAATAGTAAGTCTTGCCATCTGTCTCTCCTTTACCATAAGGGGAAGTACCCCAGGAAAGGTGTTTTGGGTGTACCTTGTGTCACAGAGTGTTGAGTTAACACTGCAAAAGGTGGATCTGCCACCTGGAAACCAACATGCAACACACCAGCAAGTTCTGGTCCTCACCCAGGGCTGAAACCTGTCTGTGCAGCCAGTAGTGCAAAGGCAGGTACCTTTGTACTTTATTATAGACACAGTAAACAAAGAATTTTTGTTTCTTCTTCCTTAGCTGTCATAATGAAATTTTATTATTGCAGTGGTTTTATCTGCCCTCTGATGAGCATGTATGTCGTTAGCGTTTCCCACGCTCTCTGCATCCACGTCTCGAGGTGGATTCCATGGGGGCCCTTCTCCCCACGCCTCGTGTCCCCAGCTGGCAGAGCAGGCTGGCCTGGGGACAGCGATGGGAGGGAGCTCTGCAGCAAACCTGGCTGCCCCTCGCTCCTCTGGAGCAGTCTGGGCTCAGGACTGGGACTGGCTTGGGTGTGGAGAGCAGTGGCATGGGTGTGCACTCCTGGCTGGCTGGTTTGGACACTGGGCACGAGTGAGTGAGGGGTGTCCTTGCTGCAGGGACAGTAGCAGTCATCTCCTGTTTGAGCATGACAGAGCAGGGCCACCAGGAACGTGGCTAATAAGCTCCATGTGCTTTCTAGGAAGGTGCTGTAAAGATGCAGCAAGAGCTGTGGGGAGGGTAGCTTGCTCCCCCTGCCTTCCTGCTCCCAGGCTGATGCCTGGACTCCTGTTTCCCTGCTCCCACGGGAGGATGGTCCTTTGCTCCCCAGGAATGAGCTCGATTGTCACACCGTAGCTGGGGCTGCAGCTATGGAGACCCTTGCCCCTCCCTCTGCAAGTCCAACAATGGCACTTTCCTTCAGGGATCTACTGGTGGCTGCCACCCTCCTCCAACCCTGTGTGCATTCCCCCTGTGTGCTGTGGGTCTTGTGACAACCTCTGCCTCAAGAGTTCTTGATTGAGCTGCTGGGTGCAGGGACAAGTGCAACAGGGGCCCCACTTCAAGAAGATGTGTCTTCCCTGATCACTGGCTTGATATCTTCCCAAAGGCCTCCCGGCACAGATGGGAGCTCAGGGAACATTTGAATAAGGAGAGGGAGGAGGCCTGACAGCTCCATCTGGGACTCTATCAGCCACTCACCATTTGTGTACAGGCTTTATGCTCTGCTGTGGCATTGTCCTTGTTATGCTGGTGGCTCTGGTTCTTGCTCTGCCTGTTTATTTTTACTCCATTGTTGAATTTACTGCTCCTGAACTCTTTATTCTTGCTGGCTTCTGATAAATTACTGTCTCTTATTAGCCTTAATTTGCTTCCTCCTAACAACCTTTAATTATTTGCTGCCATCATATCTAGATGCTATATACTCTTAATTAGGGTTGCCATACTGGTAGAGACTCTTCTGTGCCTTTGTTAAATCCAATAGCTTTGCTTCTGGCTTGTTTTGGCCATTCTCTCATCTTTTCCTACTCCTGCTTCCCCATCCACTTGTATCTTCCATTGATGCTATGGACAATCCTTCCAGTCCTTTCCTGTTAGCATTCATGGTCCTACTGCAGCCCTCTGTCCACCAGGTCCTTCTTGCCTTGTTCTTTCACAACCTACATCCTACCTGCCTTTTTTGGGCACTGGATGGTGTGGGTCAATTTGTTTTATTTTTTTTTATTTCTCTTCTCTGTTTGTTTTTATGCATTCTTTGATCTGTCTGTACAGCTTCCCCTATCCCTCTTATTTCTTGCTTTGGGAATGGTTTTGGTTTCTTCTCTCTGCTGGTGTCCATATTCCTTTGGTGAAGTGTACTTTGCAACTTTCTCCTTTGCTGAAAAACTTCATTTTGAGAAATTTTTTTTTCCTCAAGACTAGTTCCAATGACTCTTTGTGACCCTTTTCTTGAGCAGCTCCCAGAAGCCTCTATCTTATTGTCTTCAGTCCAGCACATCTAGCTCTGGTACTTGTTTACCACAGAATTATGGAATGCTATGGGTTGGAAGGGACTCCAAAGATTATCTAGTTCCAGCCATAGGCAAGAACAACTTGCACTAGACAAAGCTGCTCAAAGCCCCATCCAACCTGGCCTTTCCACCATTTTCTGCTCAGGCTCCTACTTGGAGCCCTGTGTCTTTGCTGGGCAGTCAGATCCTGCCTCTCCCAGTGCCTTGGGGTGTTCCACCTCTGTGGAGCTTAGGCTTACCTGTTTGCTGCAGCATTCAGTGCCCAGCACCACTCTGCATTGTGCTCTGTGCTGCTGTTCCCAGAACTGAATCCATTTCCAGCATCACACTGTATCCATCTTCTCTCCTGACTGCTGACTTCTGCAAATCCTACCAGCTTTCCTTTGTAGCACCACCAGCACATTTCCTTTTCTGTTGGCTGCTACTAAAGTGTTGGCTGTGGAAAAAGTAAATAGAAACTTAGGTGACTAGAAGAGGAAGGAAAAGTGGTCAAGCCTAAAAACAGATAAACCTTGTTCATGAGCCTAGAATGAATCTATTCTCCCACTTTAATCTCTTTTTCAAATTCCTCTGGTCGTAACCATTGCTGAAATGCCGAGTGCCTGCTTCTCTCCCTCGTGTGCCATTCCCAGCAGTCCTGCAGCCCCTGTGCCTCTCTCTGCACCCACACAGAAAGCTGGCACAGCCTGCAGCTCACCCTCCTGCCCAGCCTGCACATGAGGCTTTGTCTAGAACAGCCATCCTGCCTTGCAGCACTGGGGCCAGCAATTTCCATAGTGCTGCCCTTTCTTTCCCAAAACTGGAGCACACAGATTTCCAGCTGCTGTCTGTGTTGTGTTTTCTTTGCTGTGCCACGACTTCATGGCCTCAGCGATGCAGTTGACAGAGGCTGGTGAGGCCAGGGTGTTTTGCTGGTAGTGGGGAGCCATCTGCCAAGCAGCCTTTGCTCATTCAGTCAGTTCTCAGGACCTGTCTGCTTGCTCCAAGCATCGGCAAGATTACGGGAATGATTCTGTCTGTGTAAGTCATTAGTTTAACTAATATTGTATCTCTTTAGTATAAAAACGTTCTTTGAGGTTAATTAATGAGGAGTGGGAGGAGATAAAATGAACTCTGGTTTTGCAGGTGAAACACCATTCCTTTAAAACAGAATTCTTGTAATGTTGAGAAAAGGAATAAACCCACTTAAAAGAAACCTCTACTTCTTCCTGTGGGAGACTGTTTCCCACAGAATGCTGTACCTTATCCCCCCCTCGCTTTTTTTTAGCAAGATATTCCCTACATGTCCATATCTGCCTATCTTCAGTCTTTCTCTTAATGAAGTGATAACATCTTGCATCACCAGGATGTACGCCAGTGGCTTGTCCCCTCAAAACACATCAGGTGCATAACATAATGTATAGAAATGCTGTGATACCTCAGATGAGGGGCACAGCTTTCTGACTTCCCTTCCATAGTGCCATGGCAGCTGCCAGCTCCTGCCACAGCTCACAGGGCCTCTTGCACAATGTCTCAACAATAAATCTCAGCAGGCTCTCAAGATGTCCATGTGAAAATTGCTCTCTTTGTGAAGAAACGTGCCTGAGGGTGGGTGTGGTGCCCAGCTCTCCCTGTGGTACCCCAGGAGATGGGAGGTGGCTGCTGCCAGGAGCATCCCAGTAAGCTGCTGTGGAGGGGATGGCACAGCCCCTCTCTGCCCAAAAACATCATCTTCTGCCAAGGCTGGCAGAGACCTTGCAGACTGCAACAAGCCCGGGAAGAGCTTCCTTAGGTGTGGCTCCTGACTGTCATTCCTTATCACAAAGCCGTGGGGAAGTTTGTGTTAGGCCTATTCTCTTGCTAAACAGAAGTTCAGCTTCCAAGTCGGTCAGCCCAGCTGGAAGCTTCATGCCAAGTGGGGGTGCCTGAGGGAAAAAGCAATGCAGAGAGACCCTGCAGCTCTTGTAGCCTTCCTTGTAGCCTGTTTCTAACACCACCAGCCTCTGTTGGTGCGTGGCTCAATGGTACCTTGGCAGCACATGTGGGAGTGGGTGAGGAATTGCTGCTTGGCTCTTACACAGGTCACAACTGCAGCACTCACAACACATTCAGTGTTCTCCAGCTGTGTTAAAGATGGCTTTTTGCTTTTTCTCCACAAGACACATGCTAACAAGAAAACAGCTACTAACCAGCTTTGGAAATACCTGGTCATTTTGATGTATGATACACAATGGCCTTGAAAGCAAGCCCGGAGCATCAGTGCAGGGCGCCCTTTTCCATAGGTGCTTGTGCTGGCTGGGGTGAGGCTGGGCTGTGATCATTCAGCTGCAGAACTGGAGACTGAGCTGCTGAGCAGGAGATGATGAATTGGCTCACAAAAATGTGTGTTTGGCTGTAGCCCAGTGCCTGTGTGCCTTGGCATGCTGTGGCTGGGATGGGTGAGGAGCAGGAGGGGCGGGCGAGGCGCTGGCACGGCGGGGAGGGCACGCCTGCTCGGTGGAAGAGGGTGGGAGGTGATGGGAACCTGGGGGCTCCTGGTGGCATGGCTCAGCTTGCTCTCTTCTGCCCTGCCAGGCCCCAGCCTGGCACTGCCTGCTGCTATGCTCCTCTTCCACGTTTTCCTCCTTGCTTTGTTTGCTTTCTGGTGAGCCAAGCCTTGTTTTGGAGGGGGAGAGAGAGTGGTGCAAGTGAAAGAGATCTTCATTGGTGGGGAGAGCAGAGACTCATTCTTAAAATCTTCTCTTGCCTTCCCCTTTCTTAATCTCAGAGGAGCAGCAAAGCACTTCCAGTGTCCATGTAGGAGCTTGCCTGGGATGCAAGAGGATGCAGCTCCAGGAGGATGCTCTCAGACCCCAAGGTGCTCTCTTTCACATGGAAATGAGTGCATGGGGAGGGCCAAAACACAAAACCATCCTGTTAGTTCTGCAAGGGAAAGCTCATCATCACGCACAGCCCAGCCTGGAGCTGTGTGCAGATTCCTGAGGCAGGCACAGGGACAGAAGTCTGCATGATGGGGGTTGAGTTTGGTGTTAATCACCGCAGCAGGCTCCCGGTGTCTCTAGCCAGGGATTCTGGAAGGGTGACTCTGGGTGCTGTCAGCAGGCATGTAAATGCACGTAGAGCCAGCTCATGCTCCCAGCAGGGAACAAGCCCTCCCTTCAGGAGGGAGTGGGTGGGCCTGCTAGCTGTCTGGGCCTGAGAGGGAGGAAACACCCCAGCATCAGTCCTGGCTCCAGAAGCAGTGTGGGGATTTTTGATGGCCCTACCCCACACTGGTTCATTCCTGTCTGCAAAGAAAGAGATGTTTTTCTGCAGTGGGCAAAGGGGAGCTGTGATCTCCTCTCCATTTCAGTCCCATCCATTTTGCAGCATCAGGAGTGGCGCTGGCACGGCCATCCTGGGGGGGTGGGTGGCCTCAAATGCTTTCCTGACATTTCTTTATACACCAGCTGTCACCCCTGTGGCATGGATGTAGTGAGGGAGGCCTCTCCAGGAGAAGTCACAGACAGCAGGGCCAGCTCAGTGTTGGGCAGAGTGGGGATGCAAGGCTCTGCCATGTCCCCTCTCCCTCTCGGGAAGGGCTGCTGGGTGCTGGGTGCCAGCAGCACCCTCTCTCCTGGCTGCTGGGTGCTGGGGCTTGTCTGCTTCCTCTGGCAGCAGCCCAGCTCCAGTGCTGTCCCCGTGGGGGTCACACACAGCTTCTTGTTGGGGGGGGTTCAACCATGGGCTGTTTTGGGGAGGGACATGGTGGCAAGGGGCCAGCACGTGGTTGGGGAAATAAAAAATCTTGTTTTCCTGAAGGCTGCTTCTCTGAACAGAGCACCCAGCCCCTAGTGGAAGGCTTGTCCCCACCAAGGAGGGCTTGACACTGATCCAACCAAGGGTTCCAAGCACTGGTGCCAGCTTTTGCAGGATAGAGGAGATCAGGAAGTGGTGGGAATGGACCCCAGCTCTGACTCCTCCAGGGACAAAGGTTTGCCCCATCCTCCCTCGTGCCCACTGCCACTGACTGATTGCCACCTCCGTGGCTTTGCCAGGTGTTGAATGGTCTCGGTGACCCTTCCCATGCACTTCCTTTTTAAGGGGTTCTTTTTAATCTGGACCCTTCAATGTCTGCTAACAGGTTTGATGCCGTGGACAGCTCTGGGGTGCCATTAAGAGACACAAACCCTGCAGCCTGGGGATGGAAGAGAGGGGAGGAATGTGATAGGTAAGAGCAGCTGGCTGCTGTGCTGCAGAGTCCCCAGACTCATGGGGAGGGGCTGTGCTGGAGATTGTCTGGCCCATCAAGGCAAAGTGATGCTGGCTCGAGGAGCACTGAAGCCTGCTGCATCTGGGTGCTGGTTTGAGATCTGATGTGGTGAAATCCTGAGAGCCTTGTGGGGATGTGAAGGAGGTGAGGTTTTCTGACTGGCTGTAGAAGGGTGTGGAGGGCCTTCCTTGTGTTTCTGAGAGGTTATAGCAAGTGCAGAGGGTGAACAAAACTAGTCAGTTGGTAAGACAAGGCTGTAATTAAAGCCTTTCAACCTCCTTGCCTGACCTAATTTTTCTTAAATCATGTCTTACCTACTTTTTAACTTTGCCTTACCCAAGGATAAATGCAAAGTAATGCAATTAGGTTCAATGAAAAAACAAATGGTAGAAAACTGATCAATGATAAAAGTTTGATTTGATCTATAAAGTGGCGGTCTTCCTGCTGCTTCCTTGCCCTAGTGAAACCTAAGTTGTCAAGAGGACCTCATCTAGCACTCAAAAAAATATAATTTCCCTTTACTTTTAACACCCAAAACCTCCAGCCAAGCAAATAATTAGTGTGCATAAAGCTTGCACCAAACAAACCAGGACAATTTCCCCACCGTTGCAATTAACTTCCAGCACTGCTCCTCACTCTCAAATAGCTGGGATATCCTTGCAAGGTGACTGGCTCACCAGAGCCTTGAGGCTTCACACAGGGCTGCTCTGGCCACTTCTCCTACAGCAAATCTTTTTTTTCTTCCCCAGGAAAGTATTCCAGTTTAGATGTGAGCACGTGTCCCTGAGCAGCAAGGTGCACCTCCACCTGTGAGAGTGGAGGTGGAACTGGCTCTCCTTGGTGCCCACGTGCTGGAGGCATGGCAGCAGAAGGTGTGGGACATCCCTTTGGTGAGTTGGAGCTGGATGTCCTGGCTGTGCCCCCTCCCAGCTTCTGACCCTCACTGCTGGTCAGGGCAGGCTGAGGAGCAGAAAAGCTGTATAAGCTGCTGTACAAACACTGCTCAGCTGTAGCTAAAACAGTAGTGTGCTCTCAACTCTGTTTTGGTCACAAATCTGAAACACAGCCCTGTATGAGCTGCTATGAAGCAAATGTCCCAGTCAAAACTGGTGCACCTCTCATTTCCAGTGAGGAGGCTAAGTCAGAGCTTTTGTCTTGGTATTTTGTCATGAAAGGACAAAAGATGGATGAGATTTGTAGGTAAAGCTGTAATATTTCATCAAACCAACTGTTATAATTGCAAAAAAATGACACTCTTATTGGAATAGGATAATCCTTTGATTTTGGGTTGTAGGCATGACAAGTAGGGTTTTCTCCATCTATACCAATTAGTTTAATAAAAGACAGGTTTGCAATCATATAATCACTCAGAGCAGGTGTCTGCCTCTGTAGTACTGAGGCTACAATGAGCTAAGAAGTATAAAAGCAACACCTGAGGAGGAGTAGACCTGCAAGTATACAGTGAGTGTATAAATCAGGGCAAAGAAATGAACAAATTAACTTGTCCAATTCAATAACTCAACATGGCATGTAATCCAAAGTTCAGCTTTGTGTAGGTTTTTATTGCTTGCTCAGGATCAACTGCTCCAGTACCCTGCTGCTGTTTGTTTTTCTTTTGAGTGTGTTAGTGCTGTTATTCCAAAGAAGTAATAAAACTTCAAGAACTGGACTTTGAATTTACACTGTTTGTGCTTGAGAATTGAAAATTTTAAATTGAATTTGTCTTTATCACCTAGAGACAGTGTGTGTGAGAGAGAACAAGCAAGAGGCAGAGTTTTACATATCTACATCATCATGAATTTCAAAGGGCTTTACAAATCCTACTCTTCCAAAATCTACTAAAATGCTGTGCTTTGCATATGATTATATGAAGCTCATTAGTAAGAGTACTAATGAGCCTCTACACACCCGAGGCAGATAAATGAGGTTCCAAAGTAAAATGATTTGCTTAAGGTCAGACTCCTGAAAGTTGACAGCAGAGCTGGAAATAGAAACTATTGTTTCCCAGTCCCTTATACCATATTCCCACGGATGGAATGTGAGGTGGTTTTTTTTTTTTAAGATGAAAACACTGCTGTTTGTTCATGCTGTTTCATTTCTTGTGTCTTCAGTGTAATCTTCACAAATGCAAATGTCCTGACCTAGGGCTATACAAGGCCTTCATTAAAGCCTCTCCACAATACCAGCCTTCATGCAATTGTATAAAGCAGAAGGGGTAGCCCAATTTAACAATTCCCACGCCTCATAAAATGATTGACCTACTTTCTTTAAAGTGGGTTTAAGCCATAGCCCCCAACGTGATTGAGCACGGAAGCCACACTATTAATTGTCTATCTTCTGCCACTAAGGTGTGAGTTACTGGGGAGTGAGGCAAACAGTGTTTGTCTTTCATGCACTAATAGACAATTTTACATGTTTTTTTATCTTTATTTTCAGTCTGCAATGGAGCACACTGAGCTTCCTCCTCCCTTCTCCTTTGAGGAGCTGTAATTGGGATGGGGATGAGTGCAGGGAGGTATGGAACAGGTGCTGCACCAGAGAAGTTCCACTGTTGGCATCACAGCTCTGTCCTGGATGTGGGCAGCCACTGAAACACCCTGTGCCCACCTTTCCTGCCCTGCTGTACACACATGTCTTTTCCTCACTTCCCTGAACAACTGTTGCTCTTGTCAACAATTTAGAGTAAGGCCAGTGAAAGGGGTTTTGACAATTCTGGGCTTGTAGAAAGACCTGTGGCCCAGAAAAAAAAAAATACACACACATATATATATATGTATACATACATATACGTGCATATGTATGTAAACGCGTGAAAGAGAAAGCAGGAGACTGAGCCTGCCAACAAGCCTCCATGTGAATATGTGTGTGTACTTCTTGGCAGGGCACATGTGACTTTGTGCCTGCACATTTTATACCATTCCTACACACTCCTCTTATCCTGAGCCCATTTTAAACTTGGATATATGGAGACACAAACTCATTCCCTGGGGTGGCAGTGCTGAGGAAGCCATTGGCACCCACGGTCATGGTTTGCCAGCCTTTGTGGCACTCATAACACAGATCATCCATCCCTGGGCAGATGTTTTCTCCAGCAGCTCTCCAGCCAGCACTGGTAATGCTGGCAAGAGCAGCAGAGTATAAGAAGTTTACTTGTTGTATAAACCAAACAGATAAGTACACATTCTCCTACTTAGCAGGGCTGGATCAAATGATGGCCACAGAGTTCAAATACCTCAGGTTGATTAAAATTGGGTTGTTTTTTTTTTTTTTTGTAGGTTATCTGAAAACAGATAGTTCAATGCACTGAGACAATGGCAATAAAAGCTGTAAAACTGTGTTCTTGTTTTGGCACTAGCCCATTGTAAACAGTGAGCTCCTGGGCTTAATGAGGCAATTCTGTACCATCACTTTTAATAACTGAATGTTTGTCTCCCGGCTATTCAGGTGGGCTATTACTGGTATTTAATATTACTGGCAATGTTGTTGTGTATTTTGTGCCAGTGCTGGCAAAGAACAAGGTGATTCTTCCAGATAACAGCCCTGCAATAGTATTTTTCTGATTTTAACTGAGCAAAAGGCCAGGCAAAGCCACTGCACACTTGTATTCAGCTTTGCCTTTTCCTTACAAACTTTATTTCAAACGCTGAAAGAGTTAAATGAAATAATTACAGACATAAGCATGTTGATTCTAGCTTCTGTTATGGCAAACACAAAAATGTATTGAGCTAAAAGGTAAATGTTGATTGAAGCAGAAAACTGACGTCAATATGAACTCCAAAGTATTTTGTATCTTGATGTTTGGCACATGAACACCACAGTGTATATATAGCGTGAAATACTTAGGTTTGTTTTAATTAGATGTATGATAAACTGCTGATTGTGGTTCTCATTTCAAGTGTAACAATTTACGGCATGACTAATTCTGCTGAAAAACCCAAAATTGTCAGCAACAATTTGGAGGGTTGAGCAAACTGCCAAATGGCATTGATGGGGTTTTCAGAGAAAAAGATTCATATGCTCTGCTTAGTCTGCCCAAATTTTCAGGGTGATTTTTTTTCCCTGACCAGCATGCTTTATACCAATACTTCCCCCTCACTCAGAAATGTGCTTGATGAAGATCAGTTTGTGGTGGAAGATGTAGATACTTGGTGCCAGCACCGTGATTCCTTCCCCTGTAGATGTGCCAGGGCTGGTTTGGGATTCTTCCCATTCTCTTGCCTGCCACAGCCCAGGCTGGGCCCCTTGCACAGGGAACCCCACCACTGTCAGCCTTTCTTTGTGTCAGCCAGTAGATCTGAGCTTGTTGCTACAGGACATGAGAAAGCACAACACAAGCCACCGCGATGGTAAGGTAAAAAGAAGAAGGTTTATTTTTCTGACTCTAACTTTTATACTTTTACAAAGGTGACAGTGGGTTGGAGAGTGAATGGGCCACTTCTCCAAAGACATTGGAGAAACCACCAGTACATCAATTTCTTCCACCCCCACGAAGGAATGCAAAACAATATGTTGTTTATAGAAAATTGTGTGAGAAAGTTTTCTAACAGAATGTAAACTCAGAAGGCTTTAGAAAATCTTAAGAATCAGGGTGACATGAGCTCATGTTTTTCTCTGTCTGTGGCTCTGTGCAGCAGTGATCTATCTCCTGAGAGTCTGGCAGCTCTGGGAACATTGTTCTGCTGAGGACAGGGTGGCAGCAAGGCTGAATCCTGCTGAAGTGTTGTGGATGGCTCAGAGAAGTCCATCAGTCCACCAGTGTGCTTACTGGTGGGTCCAACAGCACTTCCACCATGTACAAAATGAGGGGGAATTTTATTTCACCTTTCCATTAGATCCCCACTTGCAGAGTGCAGAGGTGGGTCATGGCTGGTGGCAAAGGGGTTGTGTGGGCAGCTCTGGCTCCTAGAAGTGAGGGATGGGGCTGGGTCCCAGCCGTGGAGGCGTTACAGGCCTGGGCTGGGGTGTGGGTGTGCTGGGACGAGAGATGGCCAGGAGCTGGTGGAGCACGAGCGCGTGGGGTGCCTGCAGCTCTGCCAGCGGCCGTGCTCGAGTCAACTACACTTGGAATTAGGCTTGAAATGTCCCGAGAGCCCTTGGGAAGGTGCCCGTTGTGATTCCCAGGGCTTCCCCAGTCTGCGTGGCACTGCGTGGTCAGAGCCGTGTCTGGCACCGCCACAGAGCCTGCTGGTGAATCTTCCTGCACCAAAGCCCTCAGGCGTGGGCTTGGCCTTCCCTCTGCATCTGTGCACTGACTACATTTAGATCTGTGAGTCTCCAGTGGGGCCACAAGTGTGGATAACCTAAATGTGTGTGCTCCAGAGCAGCAGCTAACAAAGGAAAGGCGAGATGGATGACAAAAAAAGGAAAAAAAAAGCCCAGCTCTTGGTTTCTTAAGGAGATCTGACCTTGTACATAGGCTTGTGTTTTTTCCTATTTCATTTTCCTCACCCTGACATATAAATGGAGAGTGAATGGTTTCACAGAGAGTTCTGCTCTTGCTAGATCAGTATTAACCCAGGGTTAGCTTGAACCTGGGTTTAGGAGAATGACTTGATCTGAAGGTAATTAGGAGCAGAGCTTTTTCCCCTCTGCTTTCAGAGTATCCCCATATCCCTCTTTCAACCATTTCTTTTCCCTTTCAGAAATTCTGAAGGAAAATAACTTCAAGTAAAAATTTAAAATTAAATATAAAAAAGGACATTCTTGAGATGCAGCCTGATTGTCATAGTTTATGTCTTAAGAAAGAGATTACTGAGTGTTCTCCTTTTTCATAACTTGGCTACATTAAAAACACTGCATAGGTAAGTAGATTTCCTTGGAATATGTTCAGGAACTTAATGAAGAAATAAGTAATTGACTAGTTTTCCTTGAACCTTGATGGATAATCTGCAGGCTTTTCTTTTAAAGCAAGAAGACATTTTTTCCCAAGTATTTCAGGTATTTTCACTATGCAGCCAAACAAGGTCTCCAGCAAACAGTTTTTTTCTGCTTTGCAAGTCTTTTTCTTCTATTAGCTTGGCTGCCTTCAGGAAAAAATGTGGCAGACAGAAGTGGTGTTTAGCAGCAAAAGCCAGCTGGGGAATCCCACCACCTCTCCTTCTGGGGAAAAGTGAGCCAGACATCCAAGTGAAAAAACGAGCTAACTGGAGAGCCTGCATTTTCCTCTTCTATGTGGCTTTTAACAAAATACCTTTTGGTGATCATAATCTGTTGCTTCAGGCCACTGACCACGGATGTGGGTCTGGAGAGAACCAAAAGCAGACGCTTCAGAGGAAATTTCATGGTCCATGTTAACTCAGTTATGTGATGTGGCACACTCAGGCTGTTTCCACACCTGCTACAATCTCTCTCTTGAGGACTGAACATCCAGCTTCCCAAGACATCATGGGGACAAATGATCTTCATGTCCCAGTGTTGTGAGAAGCAGAAATGGGTCTCCTGCATTTTAATGCTGTGCTGTTTGTGACTGCTTTTGTGATTAATGTCCCAAGGGAGAAAGCATCAGGATGCACCAGAAGGAGGTGCTTTAAATAGAAAGCAGTCAGAAATGAAAGGCTGCTTGCATGAGGCATAGCTGTGCCACCTGGATCATCAGGAAGGAGCCTGTCCTGGGGGTGAGTGGGTGGTCTTGCTCCACAGCTGGGGCTGAGCTCTGAGCTCAGGATGCAGAATGTGCTCAGCATGTTGCCTGTGTCTGGCCATGCAAACTTATCTTGGCCACCCAAGACATCTATTACACTCTGACTCACTCTGCAGAGACACAGCCTGAGGAGGGATGGTAATTTTTCAAGGCAGTTTCTTCAGAGTAAAACCACACTTGAGGAAGCCAGTTCCTTCCCATCAATGAGCTCAGCAGCTCTGCACCAGCACTTCACATCACAAATGATGCTTGGGGGTGTTTGCCTGAACAGCACAGCCTGTTCAGAGATGAGGAACCCAGCCCACTTGTCACAATTTGCCAATAAATCAAGGTTTCATGTAGCTTGTGAGCTAGGTGATTCATCTTTTTCTTGGTAGGTGGGTGATGTTCTTGTTGCTAGGTTGGGTACTTCCCTGACTTCAATACCAATGCTGTGGTAAACTCATCTTTCTTAGGGCTCCTCTGCAGGTGGAGGCTGAGTTTGGACGTCTCCAGGCACATCACTGCAGGCTGGGAAGGATGACAGGGAGAACAGCCTGGCAATGTGCTGGACATCCTATCTATTTGGCCTTCTAAAGGTTTGGAGATCTCCTGCTCCAGGTCTTACATGGACTCCAGATGCAGGATTCCTGCTTAATCAGCATGTCTTCCTCTTTGCTTTTCAGGAAAAACTCAGCAGAGCTGCCATGTGCAGGGCAGTTTAAGGCTCATAAAGCTGTGTCAGAAGCAGAGCTGCCTGAGCAGAGCAATAGCAGGACATTTTGTCACCTCACAGTGTTGGCCCTGCCACTGACTACACAGAGCTGCTGTATTTGGTGGCCAGGAAAATTTGATTCTGCATAGCTGGAGTGAATGACAGGCTGCAGGAGCTGTGCAAGCAGCAGCTGTGTCGTGCAGGCTGAGCCTGTGCTTCGAGCAGCTCAGATGCTATCTTGCCCAGGTTCCTTCCACGCTGTCAAATTCAGTGCTGCTGGGTGGTCATGTAGATGTCAGAGAGGAGATGGTTTGACCTAATTGTTCTGGCTTAATGCAAATCAATGCCTTTTATGAATTCTTATCCTGGTGTAAGTCTATCTCATTTCTGATCATTCAGAACAAATAAGTAGGATCCTTAGGAGTTTATACACTACAACTTGTTACACATCCATTTCCAAAACTGATATCCAGTGTCTGCATTTGCAAATGGGCAACATGTGGGATCCAGCCAGGGGTAAAAAACTTGTTGTATGAATTATACATAAGCCCTGTCTGTGCTCTGTGCTGATGTTTCTAACAGCTCTTTAGCTGAACTAACATGCAATCACATAAATATTTGGATTCTGCTTAACAGCTGGAATGGCAAAGAAACCAAGAGCAAGTTAACATTATACAATCCAATATAATGCAGGCTAGACCTGTACCTTGGCTAATGTGAGTGTTTATACACACTTATATGTATCTGTGTAACTATATTGTTAATTCTTGAGGTGGAGCTGCTGCTGTGTGTGATATGCTGGTTTGATAAACTGTTTGGACTGAAGTGGAAGAAATGGATCATTTATTTGCAGAATAAGAATGGAATGATTTAAACTTAATTCTTTGCATTTGCTGTCCTGAAGACATAGCACACTATTTCTGGTTATCTTTTGTACTGATCTTTTGTCTGGTTGTTTCCTGTATTGATGTTTGATCAGTATGAGGTATACAAACTTCTGGGTTGCTTTGCTGCTGGTTTTCTTGGGAAGCAAAGGGTGCTAGCAAATACACAGCTTCAACTCCAGCCAGGAGCCAGCCTTGGCTGGGCACCAGTGAGCAGCCTGGAGCCTGACGGGGCAGAGCCCAGGCTGGGGCCACGGCCACACACAGGGAGGGTTTGCTGGGTGCCTGGGAGGGTTTCAGGTCCTGTCACACACTGCCAGCCCCACTCTGGCCAGGGCACTTTCTCACCGGCTGCCTGCTGGTGGATGCTGGCTGCAGGTGATGGGGCCTCCAGAGCTCTTCGCCCACTCTGCCCACCAGTGTGGGAACTGATAAGATTTTGCTGCCCACCTTGACTCCCACCTCCTCCTCAAGGCCAGAGGCTAGGAAAGTGAAATTGGTAAGGAACAATTTGATGGTCTATATCTCTGGTGTCTCTTGGCAACCTCATCTAGTGGAAGAGGAGGCAGCAAATGCTCATAGCACTCCAGCCAGTTTAAGCTAAGCAATTGACAACCCCCACCCTCACCCTTCTTTTTTTTCTTTTGTTTTTTCTTTTTCATTATATTTTCCTTTGAAAGAGACTTCCTTTTCCCAGCATTTCACGCACTTCTTCATTTCCATCAGGGCTTAATTCCTGATTAAAACAGGGTTTGCTAACAGCTTATATAACCCTGTAATGGAAAAAAAAGGTTTCTTAGATGGAAAAATATTTACCCAGAAAGAACTTGGCTCTAGGCTTACAGCAAGCAGAGAAAGTATGTGAAAGCATTGTGAGTAAATGAAGGTCATCCTTCTCCCTCGATAATTTGCTTGAACTGGTAAATAGGAATTTGTTCCATATGGAAAATTGAGACATTGGATACTTGAAGAGGCAGAATGCACATACTGCTTCTTATGACACCAAACCAATCAATGCATAAAAAGACAAGATGTCAAGGATGTAGTCTCTAGCAAAATCCAGACAGCTGAAAACACCTTCTGAAAATCTGTGAGGATGTATGCAAAATGAAAATAAAAATAGCTATGCTGGTTTGGAAATGCACAAGCAATGTCTGGTTTGTATTTCTTAATAGGGGCTTACATTTGCATCAAATGAATTTCATTACTTGCTACTGAAGAGGTCTTCCTAAGAGGCATGCATTTCCCCTTATTGGCTCAGGTTAAGTATTCCTGCTGAGTAGAGATTGTTCTGTGCTTGGATAGGAATTCTCTGGTTGCTGTAAAGCCTCGATTTGTGACTCCAGGCATGTGCAGTGGTGTCAAGTGTCAAGGCAGGGCTGCAATGGGCTCCATTCTTGCAGCCTGCTTTTCTTACCTGCTATCCTGTTACTTTACTCCAAGGAGTCTGGGGGTTAGAGGTATTGTTTAGACACATGGAGTCTTGTGAGATTGTGCTTGCAGGTGAGTGTTACCACTGACCTGCAGAGAGATTTCCTTTTGATGGAAAATAATGTAGATTTCTATTCTGAGTTTTTCAAATATAGGCTTTTGTGATGGGAAGAGAACACCAGTGATACAAGGTCCTCTCAAGAAAGGCACTAATAGCTTAATGCAACAGCTCACTATTCTCCTTCTGTCCCCTGCTCTCTCTAAAGCTTTCCTCTGTGGCACAGAAATACTTTTTAAATCCGTACAACACACCCTTCCTATCTGCCAAATATGCTCTTGCCCCTGCCTGTTCTCACAGCCATTACAGTTCTCCACCCTGGCTGTTTGCTGCACTTCTGCTGCCTTTTGGAGCTGGGTCTGGGTGTCAGGACAGTGTAACTCAGCCATGACAAAGCAATAAAACAAACAGTTTATCTCCATGTTCTGGCTCTTGGATATGCCTAATGTAGGAAGTAATGGTTTACCTAAAAACAGGTGGAACCCAGGCCATGGTAGCTGCGAGCTCTGCTTGGCTCCAGACCATTACATCAGCAGCGGACTTAATCCACAGAAAACATCTAAGATTTGTAAGTAGGAGGGATCTGGAATTAATATGTTCACATTATTAATTTTTTTTTATTTGGAAGTGATTACTGGGAAATGATGGTGTTGCTAAGTAGCTGGTTTTCCTTCCAGCTCTGTAGTATGTGTATTCCTTTGCCTTGTTTAATATTTTATGAGCATTTTTTTTTAATGGTTTTGTTTGTAAATAGGACAGCAGATGCCATTAGATGCTATTAGAGATGTGATCCAAAAACTGTGAAAGTCGGGATTATCTTGCCTATGAGATCAGATGACTAATAATCTAATTATTATAAGGCCCAAACCAGAGACTGAGTAACTCTTCCATGCTTTTACAGCAGTAATTCTGACTATTCTTTTTGTCCATATGGATTAGATAGTTGATCCTTTGCTCCTTATCTCTCACCAGATCATCTCTGAGTGCCAGTGATATGTAATTTTTAATGGGAAACTGTGAATTTGGAGTGAAATAAACTTTACATGAATTGCAGTTAGCCACCAGTCAATATTTGGTGTTTCATTATTGAGGGCAAAAAAAGCAATATCTGAAGAGCTCTGGTTTGTCAATTCTGATAAGTCGAATTCTGCTGAGAGCTGCTGTGCTCAGCCTGCCTCACCTGCTCCTGTGTCTCCTGTCCTTGGTATACAGTGATGCCTTTGCCACTGCCACACCAAAAGCCTAAAATCCTCTGAATGTCTCCCCTAACCTTCCCTATATCTAGATGGTGAGTTCTTTTTTTTTTTTTTTTTTTTTTTTAAGTTGTACAAAAGATTGCCCAGGTATATGATTTAAAAGCACTTGCTTCTTTGGTAGGGCTAAAATTGGGGTCTGCATGTTCTTTGTCATGTTGACAGCAGCAGATCCAGGGATGACTCCCTCAGAGCCAATGGTTTGGCAGGCTTTTTCTGGTTGTTTACCTGATGATGGAGAAGTGAATACCTGAGAGCTGCTGAGCAGAGAGACACGTCACATCTCACTGATGCTATTTGAACTGCCTGACTTGTGACACATGTTAGAAGTGTTTTCCTTCGGATCTAGGGTGAATCATGAAAATGCCTCATCACAGAGAATGTCAAAGTATTTTCCATACCGGCTCCAATTTCTCTACGTTGTTACTCTCCACATTTCCAGAAATGACTTATCAACAAGTTTGATTTGTGCAACGCTAGAAGCTAAGCTGGCTGAAGGAGCAGCTCCGGCGTTCTGAGTTCTGCCGGCCAGAGTGAGCATCCTTGCTCTGCGATGTGACTCCCCGTGCTCCTGAGCCTCTGGCTGTGGAAATCCCCAGCCCAGCCCAGGCTGTGCACACTGGCAGGGAGCAGGCTGGCTGGCCCAGCATCTCCTGCCGTCAGTCCCGAGTGTGCCCTGCGTTCCTGGGCAGCTTTACCCCGGCAGCGTCTCTGCCACCAGCGTGGCTGCCCCGGTGGGATGGGCAGAGCTCGGTGCCCAGCAGGCACTGGCATCAGGAACAGTTTTTATCCAGCCACAGGCGTTCCCCAGCTGCTGGAGCAGTTACTAATTGCCAGGGACCGGCTCCAATGCCAGCCCCGCCGTGGGTTCCGGGCAGGAGTGCCCTGCTCAGCCCTTGCTGCTCCCCACATCCTGGTGAAGGGCAGCCTGTAAATTCCCTGGGGGCTGAGCTCCTGCTCTAGGTAGGTTATGTTGAAAGGGGGGTTTCATTTCTTTTGGTGTGAAATACTCTTTGCTTGGCCTTTTTTTCTGATTTAAACATGTGGATCTTTTTTGTCCCCCCACCCCCCATTTTATGTAGAAATTGTTTCGGATACCTAAGCATCATTTCGCAGCATCGTTTTTGCTATTATCCAAAACTGTTTAAAATAATATGAAGTGGCTTAAAGATTCTCCTTTTTGTCCCATTTCCTGGCCTATCTCTCCTGACAGGCACATCATACAACATCGTTCCACCAGGACTTGTGAGCTGCCCTCACTGAACTGGAGCTGTCCTCTCCTCTGCACTGCTGGTGACACTTGTGGAAAACTGCTTCAATATCAGCTCAGCGCCACATCACCCTACGTTTTCATAAATGTTTCGACTTCTGATTTGGTCATTTACAGCAGATGCCATCTCGTGTCATTTATGAATGGCCAAAGCACAAGGGTATGAGTGGTGGGAAGCACTAGACCACAGCCTCTGCTTCCCAGCCTGGCTCTGTGACATGGCTCTCCCTATGTAAGGTGGGATAGTAATGGGTGGATTAAAAGCTATTGGAGTCTATCAGCTTGGCATCACCTGCCATTCAATTCCCATGATTATTGAGAGAGAAGTGAGTCAGAAACACAGAGCAGGGGCTGGGGAGGTCCTCTGGAATCACACCAGATGCCCCAGTGTTCTGCTGCTGCAGTTGGCTCGTGGGGGTCAGTTCTGAGAGGCAGCAGCAGGAGCTGAGGGAAGGGCTCTTGCATGAGAGGCTGAGGCTGGGTGAAGAATCCAGAACAACTGTGGGACATATTTTCTGTATAGAATATTTTATGTATGACTTTGTCACCTACATGGTTAGTCAGTCCTGTCCAAGCTTTTTGCAAAAAAAAGTGAAGAGAAAAGAAAAAATAGCTCCTTGTTTTTAATGGTAACATTTAAAAATAATATAAAACCCTCCTCAGTGGCCAAACCACAGAAATTGCCATGCAGATCCAAGAGCAGGTGTGCCTCCTGGAGCTACTGGAACAGCATCAGAAACCTGCTAGATCCCCAGTAAAAAGTGTCCTCTTAATTCTGAGTCAAATTCTGCTCCAAATGTGGTTGAGAGCAAAACTCCTATTTACTTTAATGCTTGCTGCCTTTCATCTGTTTTTGGAATAAACTGGGATCAGACCTGAGAAGTGCACACAACTAGTGTCTGTTAGGGCAGAGGGAAGCCAGTGATGCTGGGAGATGTTTGGGAATGAGCTGTTGGCTATGTCCACATTCTTGGGATGAGACCTTTCATGAGTGTAACACACCAAAGAATATTCCTGGTCTTTCAGCATTAAACTGAAGTTATGGCCTTCCATTTTCACCTCATATTTCCCTTAATTTCGCCCCCAGGCTGCTTTGGATGTCTGCAGCCAAATGCCCGTGTGGCACTCAGCTCTGTAGTCCATTTCCACTGGGTTTTTGTGCTGCTCCCACCTGCCAAACCAGTGGTTCTGGGGGAGCCATCCCTGTATCTGCTGCTGTCAGTGTGACCAACCCAGCAAAACAGCTCCATGCCTGGCCTCCAGCATTGAGCTGTCCCCCTGAATTACAGGGCCTGAGTAGGTGCTTCTGCTCAGCGGGCTTCATGGAACTTCATGGACTTCAAGTTTCACTCAATAAAAAGTTTCTACCTTCTTCAGCCACTTTTTGTGCCATGGAAATCATCACATCCCTTCAAGAACAGCAGGTTGTCTGAATAGGTTCTTGTATTGTGGTGAAAATAAGGAAAGAAAGAAGATAAGTTGTGTGCATAGGCTACTACAGGATGTATTTCCAAATTCAAATTCCTAACCATATAGCCAGTCCAGTTTTTGGGTCAGTGTGGATTTGGGGTGCTAAGTCATGGTTAAGGCAGAGGCCCGAATAGATTCAGACCTTCCAATTCTCCTATCTGATCGTACCCATCACAGACTTCAGAGATAATTGACCTATTATTCAGTGGGAGAACTCCTTCCCACCCACTTTCCTCCCCCCCATTTCCCAAACCATTCTCTCTCACTTAAAGCCTTCCAAAACTTTTAAGACTTGATACTCCAGAGTGTTAAGCACCCTGGCCCCGATTCAGTCGAGCACTTACACATAGGAATAATTTCATTTGAAGTCAATGCAATTATTTGCATGCTTTAGTTGCTTTGGAGGGAATTGCTCCATATTCAATAGGGTGGAGTCCACCGAGTCCTCTCCTGGCTGTGTCCCTGCTCCACAGGGAGAAAGCTACAGCAGCTCTTTTCAGTGCCTGCCCCAGTGCAGAACAAAAGGAAGCGGCAGCTAGAAAGGGTATTTCTGGGCAGGATGGGGCTGTGGTTCACTAATGCTGTGTTGTAAAAGCCTTGTTCTCATTGTAGTCTTATCAGAGCCTGAGAGATTATTCTTATCAGAGCATGTAACAATATTTTTATCAGCTTGAAAGATTATTCTTTTATACCAGGGTGGCTGTAAGCCTCTTAAGACCTTTCCTTTTATTTGCTTCTCTGCTTCTCTTCAATCAGCATTTGCCCTTTGATATGAAAGCTCTCAATGGACTGACATTTGACATAACATTGTGCTGGAGGTGTTTTACAGTGTTATATACCTGGATATGTGATTTAGGCCTCTTAGTTTGCTACTAGGAGTACATTTCAAGTAGTAATACATCACCTGTGCCTGTTTTAGGAGATTTGGCCCAGCAGTGCTCATTCCTGACTGACCAGGCTGAGGGTAGAAAATAAAAGCTTGCACCTGTGATTCTACCTGTGCTACTTTGGGCTGCTGGTTTGTGCTCTGGGGTGAGCTGAGCAGCTCTTTGGGACAGGAACATCCTCCTATTACATATGGAGTCCAGAGCAAGACTGAAGCTCCTGAGTCCTCCTGGAAAAAAGGTACTTTTTAAACAACAACAGCAATAATGATAATAGCCCTGTTCCATCTTCTGTGTCAAAATCCCCAGCCTGGCCAATATGCACTTCCTGGTATTTTGGTATCCTGGTTTGGGAGCCTCAGCAGACTCCCTGTCCAGTCCATAGAGAAGTGGTGTTGGAATGGCATCAGCAGCTGCTCTGGGCCTCTTGTAAAGTCTGTCTGTGTTGCCAGGACACCTCCGCAGCACAGGGAGGTCTGTAGGACAGTTTTTACTCTGCCTGCTCCGGTGAGAATTAAGTGCATCTCATCTCAAAGGTGACACTGCAGCCTCAGAGCTGCCAGGCAGGGATGTGGGCTGCAAGGGGCTCCCAGAGTGGTCCCCAGAGGCTCCTGTGTGAAATGCCCGGCACAAACACAGAGGGAGAGGATTTCTCTCTGCACCAGGCACAGGAGCAGGGCCAGAGCAGGCTCAGGGGCACGTCCCCGGGGCGGGCACCCAGCCTCAGTGCCAGGGTGCTGCCTCGCTGAGAGCAGCCCTGGCCCTGGGGCAGCAGGGCGCTGATCCCTGGGGCTGTCCCCCAGGACAGCACGGATGGGTGCCAATCTCCTGGCTGGGGGCAGGAAGGCTGGCTGCAGGGGAGCAGCCTTGGCCTCTGGCCCTGGCTCCTTTGTTTCCCAGCTTAGCCAGAGTCAAAGAGACCGGCTGTGGCTGTCCATGTTTGCAGTGTAAATGAGGGCACAGAAAACAGTGTGAGTGCTCGGTGGTTTTATTTTATCACGTTCATGCTCCTCTGCTCGCTTCCCACAAGCAGAGTGTACGTAGGGATTTTCTGCTTTTGTTGGTGCTGCAGATGTGGTGAGAGCAGCTGTGCACGGAGGGAATGCCAGTGCATGGTACTGGCATGCCCATGTCCAAATGCCTTGGCAGCTAGAGAGGGTCTAAATGTCCCTTTCAGCAGCAAAACCCACTCCTGCACCTTCCCTCTCACTCCAGTCTTACCGTGCCACAGCCAGAGAGGGAGCAGGAAAAGTGCCATGGTGAAGGAGAAAGGAAACACTGGAAAACAACAGGAGCTGTCTGGAAGGAACCACTCCTGTTCCTGTCTGGAATTTTC
This sequence comes from Lonchura striata, assembly GCF_050655825.1. Taxonomy (NCBI): domain Eukaryota; kingdom Metazoa; phylum Chordata; class Aves; order Passeriformes; family Estrildidae; genus Lonchura; species Lonchura striata. The sequence continues at coordinate 1,979,831 of NC_140703.1, forward strand.
AGCAGGGATGAAATCGGAGCTTGTTTCATATCAGAGATGTGAATGCCAGGCAAGGTTTGCTTGGTCAGGGACTTGGCCCTGTCCCAGAGCAGGGGAGAGGGACCAAGGTGGGGAGGTCAGACCCTCCCCTCCTGCAGCACTCGGCTCAGGGGAGCAGCCTGAGCCCTGCTCTCCCCCAGGCTCCCAGCTCGGTGGCCAGGTGCCAGAGCAGAGCATCCTGGCAGGGCTTGTGAGGACGGCATCGTGCCCAGCAGCGAGCACTGAGCCTGGTGCTGCCCGGGGCATGGCGGCACGCTCGCCATCCTCCTTGGCAAGCAAGGGCCTGCATGCGTTTCTGGAAGTTTGTTGGGACTCTTTCTCCTGAGGTCCGTGCTGCCTGGGTGCAGTGCAGGTGGCAGAGCCCAGTGGCAGCAGGGCTGGCAGTGCCATGCAGATTCTTGTGCTCGAGCTGCTGCCTGATGCACTTGGAATTCCCCTTGCCTAACCCTTTTTGGCCTGTTCTTGGCAATTTTTAACTCCACCAACTTCCATTGGGAAAAAATGCCCAGTGGATCCCCCTCTCCCCTCCTTTCCCTGTAGGGCTTCCAGTCCACAGATGGAAAAACATGCTGGTGCATCCCATGCAGCCGTGCCAGCTTCTGTAAACGGGGTCACAGCTCACAGCAGCAGCCTGGCATCCTGCAGCCAGGATTTGGGCTGCCAAGGAGCTGCTGCTGACCAGCTGCTTCTGCTTCTTGACTGGGAGCTCTGCTGGGCCCCGGGGCTGTGGTGAAAGCATTTGGGGTTGTGGCTGGAAAACTCCCCACGCTCAGGCACCTGGAGGCAAACCGCCCAGATGTTCGGGTTTTTTGATTTTGTTATTTTAAATTGTTTTCTCTTGAAGACCTGAATTTACAAGCTAGCCTTGTGGGGATTTTTTTTTTTAGCTGGTGTGGGAAAGATCTGTGCCGTGGAAAGGGGCTTGTCCCTAATTTCTGAATGCTTAAAGCTGGGGAAAGTGGCAACAGGACTGTGTTGTTCACTATGATTACATCTACCCCTCCTTCTGATGCAGATAGGTCTCCTCCACAAAAGCACAGACCTGAGCTGCTTAGGGAGTGATCCTTTCAGAAAACCCTTTTCACATGGACTTAATGAGGAGCTGGATCAAGATTTTAAGGCAGCTTCTGTAGTTTTTTAAACAGAAACTAAAGTCTAATCTAGAAATGATGTTGCAGATTGATATTATATAAAAGGAATGATGAAGCATAGTAAAAATGCCCTGTACCTCTCTAATCTCCAACTGTAACTTAAAATCTTAATTTCTCTTGCGGTTTTGCTAGGACAAGAGAAAATGGACAGAAAGTGGAACATTGGAAGTTCCACCTGAGTATGAGCAAGAGCTCACCTCACTGTGTGGGTGACCAAGCACTGGAACAGGTTGCCCAGAGAGGTTGTGGAATCTCCCTCACTGGAGATATTCAAAAGCTGTCTGGACAGAATCCTGAGTAATAGATCTGGGGGACTCACATTGAGCAGGGAGCTTGGACCAGATGGCCTCCAGTGCTCCCTTCCAACGTTGCCCATCCTGTGATTCTGTGACTGTGGTACCAGCTGTGCTACATTTTGCCAGCACCAGTTGCATCATGTAGACATCCCAGCTGCAGACTGACAACTTCTCTGGCCAAAAATCCCCCAGCCTGGTGATGTGTACCTGGCCTGTGTGGTGTAGCCATAAGGTGCTCGTCATCAATGTTTTATGCAGCTATTTAGATTTGCATGAGCTTGGCAATCACGTTCAAACCCCTTGAGCTGCTGGGGCACTCATGGCTTACTGCGAGGGGCTGGGGCCCTCAGCAATTCACAGGGTGGAGCCCATCATCTGGATTTAAAGCAGCTCCTTATGAATGTTCCAGACTGAGAGCCGAGGGACAGTGGTGCTTCCCACTGCTTGTACCCGGGGAATAAAGGGAAGTGGGATTAGTGGGAGTTTTCAGAAGCCTCTGACTCGCCATAGAGCATAAATATCTTCAAGGGTTTGCCCTCAGGTGCTTCTTAAAAAAGCAGCTGGGTTAAAGTGGCTTTGCTAAGTTTGTTCCCATGAATATGATTTTCCCCAGGCACACTTTTTACATATGCCTGTTAGATAAAAGCTACCACACAGTAAAAGAAAAACAACACACAGGCCTCTTAATTAAAGATATCAGGGCAAGGAGGCTCCTCAAAAAAAAAAAAAAAAAAAAAAAAAGAGTGACATGGTTCTACTTTACAGGGCCCTGAGAAATAAAGCTGTCCATTATTTTTAGGGTGGTCCCCCTGGTTCCTGCAGAGACTCTAGGCTCAGTGAATGCTGGCAAATCATTGCCCAGTGATGGCAGGCATTAGAAAACCCAAGTTAAAAGTTTCTTCTAGCAGTCTGTTTTCTGGGGCTGGTCCCTCTGGGTGTACCCTGCCTGCAGCCTTGTATCTATCTCCCTGCTCAGGTTGTCTTCTGCCTATCCAGTCCATGCTGGGATCCACAATCAGGCAAGGGTGGGCTGCTCAACTCCTCTTTGGCAGAGGTGAGACCCCCAGTGTGGGAAGCAGTAATTTTTATGTGGCTATTCCTAGCTAGCCAATCATGGGCTGTGGAAATGATCCTAAGGGGTTCAGGACCTGGGACAAATGAGTATTTTACTTTGCCAAGAGCACGGTGTGGAGGAAATGGAAGCAAGAACTAGTGCCAACAGAGAAAACAACTGCTGGATGTGCCTGATTTGTGCCAGTTAGTGCAATTTTGCTGACAGCTTGCTTTGATGTAAGCTCATTCTTGTGAACAAGCCTGAGATCTTGTGTTTGAAAGCCAAGAAAGCTCTGTTGTTGAAGATTTGAAAGCTGCAAAGGCTTTTTCTGGTGTATAATGACAGTATGGACCCATGATACGTGCCTTTCAAAGTATATCACTCTGGGACATTATGGAGGGAGGGAAAAGATGGAAGGGGAGGAGGCATTTATCAGGTGGAGGCTGCTAAGCACTGGGTTTGAAGAACCTGTGTGTCTTTTTGGGTGTGTTGGTGTGGTTTAATGGGAAGGGGTTTCACTGTGCTCCCATCTGCCCTGCTGCACTCTGTGCCCATGGGGCATTTTTGGGAGTGATGTACCGGTACGGACAAAAGCAGTGCCTTGGTAGTGGAGCAGCGGGCCTGGCCCAAGTGCCTGACAGCAACCAGAGCTGTGTGTGAGAGCCAGGGGATATCCCAGGCCCAGAAAGCCTGTGAGAGCGGCAGCGAGCGCCGACCTGGCGCTGCCGCTCGTGGAACCCACGCGGCAGAATTCATGGCGAGGCCCATGTGGGGCTGGGCGAGCTGTTATGGCAGGAAGGCAGAGCTAGGCACGGCAGCAGGCTTGCCAGGCTTGCCAGGCTTGCCCTGCGCCTGCCCCGGCGCTGCCAGCTCGGCATGGGAACGCGGCAGGATGGGGCTGGACGCCAGGGAACGCCGGCACCCTTTGGCTGCACTTCCACGCCTGAATTGGTGCAGCCTTAGATGGAGGCACTCGGGGCTCGCAAGTGGTTGTGGTTTTGTTTTGTAAGTGGTTATCTGGTGCCCAGATCTGTGAAACCACGCTGTGGCCGACTAGCAAAGCCAGCATGCTCCGGCTCTCAGAGGTGCCAGCTCCGAGCAAACTTCAGTGGCTCCTGGAAACACAGATCCCCTCCAGCGTGAGGAAAGTGGCTGCAGTAAAACAGAGCTCCAAAGTGAGAAATCCCTCGGGTTTAAGCCTTAAAATCTCGTCTTTCCTTCTATGTGGGAAAGTAACTACTGATGAGGGGTAATAGAATTACACAGTTTTGAGCCCTGGTTTTACACAAACGTGACTGAATCCAAAAATTGTTTTGCCTGTGAGGGATAACAAGAAATGTGCCAGTTGCCTGCCTCCAAAGGTCATTTCCTCTCCTTTTGGCTGTTCCAGTGGCATTAAAGCAAGTAAATGTAGTAGAGACTTTTCAATACAAGAAAGTGTAGGAAGCCTATTCTGCTTTGAGCAGAATCTGTAGGACCCCATTGCAGGGAGTTGTGAGGCTGTACTGAAGGAGGCAGAGGCAGCTTTGGTGGGTGACACACATCTGAAGCACCCTGATTTGTGGAGGCATTCCCTTCTGCTGCCACACTTTTAATTTACTTGCAGCACAAGTTGCCACAGTTATTTAACTATCATTTTCTTGCTACATATTGATTTTATTCTGTTGCCTGTAGGCATAGAAATAATTAGCAAAAGAGTCTTCCCATGGCATTTATGCAGATAATTAGAAGTTTTATCATATAGAGCAGTCATGTGAGAAAAACAGCACTGCAGTAACTCAGTGCTCTCCTCCCAGCTGATATGAAATGGCAGGTCCCCATTGACTCCTGCCAGCCCTTGTTGTTTTATAATAGCAGCAGGAACATGCTATGTTCCAAAAGACATTGGAAACACCAATGGCTTTTGTTTCACGAGCACTTGGAGACCCAGCATGTGCTCCAGGGAAGCTCTCACTATTTAAGCAACCTGTAGGGTAATTAAGGTGACTTGTTGCAAATCTGTGCACTGTTCCTCCCCAGTTTTTTTGCTGTCAGTTTGGGAGGGGGCTGGCAGCTCTGTGGCATTTCCTTACTCCTCACGTTCACCTAGTGTGTGGAGAGTCCAGGCCAGTCAGGAGAAGAGTTTGCCTCTGGGCTTGGGAAATCTGGGGCTCACCAAAGTCATACCAAATGCTGAGCCTGGCATTGCACCTCTGCTGAGGTTCTTCCATGCATTGACCAGCTTTGTGATGGCAAAAATGCCTTTCTTGCCTGACAGTGATAAGCCTCTAAGTCAGATAGATCAAATGTCTTTCTTCTCCTCCTCTCTCTCACACAGTGGGTCCATGCAGAGCTTCCCACGGGAAGTGACTGATGTTGGGTGCTGTGTCTGCCTCAGGAGGTGGCCAGTTGACCACCTCCACTGACATCTCTAAAATGGTTTTCCTGGCGGAGTCTGGCAGTGTCGGTTTGTGGCTCATGGAATGGCAGAGACCATGGGTTGGCACTTTTTTGTGCCGCACTTGAGGTTGACAGTCACAGATCAGCTACCTCGTGTGTGACTGCTGCCCGTGAACTTGCAGGTGCTGCTGCAAGTGACCATGTGTATGTGTACACAGCAGAGAAGAAAAACACACTTGCACATGCCAGTAGGTGCTTTGGGCATTGATAATGAATCTCTCTCTTGTAACTGAGTAGCTTAACTCCAGCCTACAGAGAATAATGTTTATTCCTGAAAAGAAGGCTCTTCAGCATGATTTTTTGGCTGCAGTCCAACATCTGACATCTGTTTCTTAAATTGGGGTAGTTACATGTGAATCCTGGACAGGAACTTTGACTGGTGGTTAGATGAAGGTATATCTCAGTCTCACCTCCTAAAAGGTGGCTCCTGTAAACTTGGGAGGAAGCATATGCTGGCTTGGCTACTTTTCCATCTGTAGAACCTCGTGTGTCTGGAAGAGGTGTTGAGCATGCAGCTGGAAGTCCTCTGAAGCTGCTCCCATTAAAGTATTTGTTCCAGACTGCGACATGAAGAGAGCCTTTGTGCTTTGACAGAGAGGGCAAGACTGGCCAGGAGCTGCTTTTGAGTATTGCTGCTCCCTGCTGAGAACACAGGGTCCCAGCACGCAATCTCCTGAACACATGGGCTGGTGTGGAGAGGTCCCCAGGCAGCAGAGAAAGGGTGTGTGGAGGTGCAGAGCCAGGAGGGGTCTGAGCAGAGACCGGGGTGTCAGCAGCTCTGCTTCCACATCCTCCACTAGAAGGTGGCTGTAGGCAATGTGCCTTTTAGCTCTGCAATCACCAGTCTACTTCTATGGTAACTTCTTTGGATCTGGGTGCTGTGCATTCTCCTGTTGTCTCCTGAAGCCCTGGTTTAATGTGATTCTCTTCTGGAGGGTGGGAGCTTCTCTGCAGAGCCACAGCCCCTGAGGTGCCCCCTGTGCCAGGGGAGCAGGCAGGGCAGAGCACCCAGGGTGGGCTCTGGGAATCTGAGTCAGCTTCTGGATACTCTGCTGAGTCCCTAGCCCTGCTACAGCACCTAAGTTAGATGCTAAAATTAGCTCAACATTAATGTGTGATGATCCTCCCCAACCCTTCACAAACACATCTGCTTTTTAACCTTGCTCACATTTCCATTTGGCTGATGTGTGTTTTTTCCAGAGGAAGACTTCTTTACCTACAGTCAGTGCTGTGAAGTGGCTCATTCCTGGGGAAAGGACATTAGGTGCTGTCTCTGCCTCAGGAGGTGGCCACTTGGCCACCTGCACTGACATCTCTGAAATGGCCTCCCAGACTGGTCTGGTGGTGTCTGGCCCACGGTTCAGCAAAGGGCAGAGACTGTGGAATTTGCATACAACGCTTGGTGATGATAGTCACTGATCACCTTGTGGGTGTCACGAGCATGTGGGGCATCTGCAAATCACTGGAGGAGCCTGGAACCAGGGATCATCTATTCTGTGTGCCTCAAGATTGTGGTCTGTGATGCATGTTCAGTTTGGACAATATTAGACAGTACTTAAAAAAGCAATTTCTGTTGCATCAGTGGAAAATGAGAAATTGTGCTTGCCAAAAGCCCCACCCTCTTAGATATTTATCAATGTCTTGTCTAGTTAGATAATATATTCACTTCATAGCTCAAAGGTAATATTGTGTTAAGAGTGACCTTTCCATCTCAGTCTTGCAACAAAGAACCTCCGAGTTCAAAATTAATAATCTCAAATTTAAGGTGTAGTTTTATAAGAGCTGGATTCTAAGTTGATTGCTTCTTCAGAGAAGACTTCTTTTTTGCCTTCAAGTATCTTGATAAGCAATATTGCTTACTCAGTTATAATTTAAGGCAAGTTCACTTTGAACCAGCTGTGCTAAAGGAAGATATTACCATTGCCTGCCCACTGGCTCCTGTTGCAGAGGGAGGAAGCTGCAGGAGCAGCAGCCCTCTCCGGTGTGCCGTGGTGGATCCCTGGAAGCATTTCCCAGGCACAATCTTCCTGCCTGGAGCAAGCAGCTGCCTCTGGTGCTTTGGGGGCTTGCCCTCAGCATGAGGTGCAGGGCAAGCTACTGGGCAGGAAGACAACACGAAGCCCTGACTTGATCTGCCAGCAAAACCACTCGTTATCTGTAACCCGCTGGAGATGAAAGCAGCCCTGTTTACCTACGTAAATTCTTGGAATGAGCCCATTGTGGCTCAGTGTGCTAAGGAGGAAAGCAGGTTATGGACATGCTGTGGTGCTAAGCTGTTGAGCTGACACAGCAAGACGTGGAAGTCTTGTCCTTCCATAACTCCAGACTTGGAGTGGCCTGTGATGTGCAGCAGTGGGACGTGCCCCGAGTTGTTTTGGGCTGAAACACGAGAAGCTGCTTCTACCTGCAGCCGTGGGGAGGTGCCTGATTGTATTTCTAAATGGTGGATGAGAAAAAGGGCAGCAAATCTTCAAGTGCCTGTTGTAGTTTAAGAGGACCCCGAGCTTTTGGATATTTTAACTTGCAGGATGACTTGGCATCTGATGGGAAGCAACACCGATATCTATGTTTGGATTCCCATGGGCTGTGTGAAAAGTCTATGGGGAACGCCAACCAAAGCCATTTCTGTTCTTGCCTGTGATCTTCATGTGCTTTCCATGTTTCAGTGTCAAACAGGACATTTCACAACTCGGAGTTGCTTATCTTGTTTGTGATGAAAGCAGCAATTCTCTTGCTGGAGAGCAGAGACTCTGCAGTCTCTCCTTACTGAAGATATAGTTTCTGGGGTTGATCTTTGAGCCTCTCTGACCCTGAGGTACTTGGGAGCTACCACAGATGCAGCTTCCACTTTTCCTCCTAACTGGTATTCTCAGTGAGGCTTTCACAGTAAGGTTTTAGCAGGAGCAAAGAAGGGGAACACATTGAAATTTCCCTCTGCAAGTAGCTAATCAGGACCCAGTGGTCTCTTTGCACATCTGAAACTAACCTTCAGGTGGGGGATTCCTGGAGTCCTTTCCAGATAGCAGAAAATGTCATGGTTAGAGTCTTGTCTTCTACTCAGAAGTCAAATGTGAAGGAGTTTCCCTTTCAGAAAGTGCCTAGAATGCAAAATTTGAAGCACATTTTGATGAAAGGTCATAATTTATCACTACAGGAAAATATATTGCTTGGTAATTGAATTCAAATCAAAGCTTTTCATGTCTGGCTTCTTCTGAGGGAGAAAATAAGCTGGCCATAGCAAACTGGTATAATTGCTATGGATGCTATGCAGTACACCCCGAAGCAGACTGGTTCAAGGATATTTTTTCAATATTGCACTCACCCTGCCTTTTCAACTTGCACTTTCTCTTATGTTTCTGATGTGCTGGAGAAGTGCTTTGTGTGCAGGCAGGTTCCACCTCTTGTGTTGGGATGCTCATGTTACTGGAAGATGATTTTTTTCTTCCCAGCTCCAGCAGGCTTCTTCAAATCCAGCACCCACTGGAGGCTGTTTAACTTGCACAAAAGGGGAGGAAAACCACAATTCTGTCTGGCTGTAACCTTCTAAAATAGAAGAATATCCATCACTTTTAAAATTAATAAATTCCTCCAAAAGAAGTGACAAGAGCAAAGGGAAAATCAGTAACTACCAAGGTGCTTGGCTTGGTTGAATCACCTAGCCTGCCTTTCTGAAGTTAGCTTACAACACTGCTGAAATCACTCACAATAAATGTGCCTTAGGAAAATGAGAGTGATCTTGGTTTCTCTCTCTCTAAGAACAGAAAGTGCTGTCTGACACAGGGCATCACTGCATGACGTAGGAGGCTCTGGCGAGCCCTCTTGCTGCAAACTAATCTGGGGAAGAATTACTAAGAAAAAGCTCCCTTGAAATAGGTGAGACACATGCACATTTGGGCTGCTTCCTAAAAGCAAGAGGTGTCTGCACTGTGATTTAAGAATAGCTGGTCTATGAATCAGGGTTTTCCCAGAGATGAGCTACTCTGCTTGTAGGGGCTGCTGCTGCAAGGCTCTTTGCTGGGCCAGGTAGAGCTGCCCTGGCTTTAACCTTGCACAGAGGTTGTGCTCACGGGTTTCAAGGCAATAATACCTCTGCCATTTCATGGGTGTAAAGAAGCTGATAGAGCTTCAGTGCTGGCTGGGGAGCAGACACGTTGAAGAGGGGTCCTTGGATAGAGGAATTGGTGGGCGTGTGGGCTGGCTGCAGTGAGTGCAGCTGCCACCCCAGCCTGGAAGAATGAAGAATTCCCCAGGAACAAGCCTGTAGGACCAGGGGCCCCATCCCATTTTCTATTCTGACCTTCAAAAAGTGAACCTGGCCAGAGTTTGCTCTTAGTTTTTAGGACAGAAGCTGGTTTGGGGTATGAGTCCTTTAATCTGTTTTTCAGAAGTTGGCCCCAAACCTGCTGCAGGGGGGAGAAGACCACGTAGGGAGCAAGATGCTGCTGAATATTTGCTTCAAGATGCTGGTGCATCCTGAGCAGTGCTAGATCCCTAGCTGGTTTTTGGGACATTATCATCAGTGTTCCATTTTTGTGCTCATCCCTTCTGATGGTTGTCAGTGTGAGTGCTTGGAGCACACTGGCTCTCTGAGATTGAGCAGAACGGAGTAAATCAGATTATCTCTGGCTTCTGGTGATGTGTGCCACCTCCTCAGCTATCCATGGGGTGTTTGTACTGCACCTTGTGGTGCCAAAATGGGCATTTTCAGTGTTAGCCTCAAGACACCAGAGGATCAGAGCATTCAGGAGAAGCAAGCCTGTGGAACACAAACTCTCCAGCAGCTGCTGGGGGTGGGCTCACCTCTGATTCCCTGGCTGCCATCCACAAGGTTGGTTCCTTCTCAGCCAGAGGGCTCTGCTCCCTCCCTCTTCCCAACAGTGGCAACAGAGAGGTTGGTGGATCCACAGAAGCTGCTTCTGAATGTGTAGAGTTGAAATGATACCCAGAAGTGCATTAAACTGGAGTGAAAAGACATGGAAACCCCCCAAAACTGAATCAGAAATTGAAGAAATTGAAGGGAACAATGTAAAAACAATGCCTTTGCATCAAGCCTGTTAAATTCAATACATTTTAAAGCAGTGAAGGGCTTTGGAAATGAGGCTTTTCCATGAGGTCTAGGAGGGTCAAAGTAAGCTGAGGGCAGGATGTGGATGATGTAAGAAAAAATAACTTAAAACCAAATTATTTTTATGCTTTTACTGGAGAAATTCATACCTGTGCATTGGAACCTGCCATTTTTTTTGTCTTGTTGAAATGTTTATAAGGAGATAATATACTTCAATTTTGAAGTAAACTATGGTTTTAAGTCATAAAAATATTTTCCAGCCCAGTTGCTGAATAGTTTGTAGTGATATATTCTGAATTACAGGTATGATTGAAATTATTTCAGTGAATCTGCAAATGTAGAAATAAGCCAAAACCTTGCCTCTATGCAAAGGAAAACAAGGAAAAAAAAAATAAACAAAGGACTTTCCCAGATTTATTCCATCTCTTCTTGATGTCATTTCATCTGATGTTTATTTGAAAATCAAAACATGAGAGCATGTGTACTTCCTGTGCCTCATATTACTGCTGTTCCAGAAGGAGAGGAAATAAACGTTTCCCATTCAGCTACTACTTTTGTTCTGATTCAAATGTTAGCTGCTCTACACTGGGTACAGATCTGTCCAGGCATTTCTGTTTTGTTCCTCTTCCCCTTTTTCAGTTTCCCAGCCTGTATTTTTCTTGACAATCTGTAGCAGGCAGGCTGCTGCTGCGTGCCCAGAAACCGCAGGAGTGTGGAGGAGTAACAGAGCACACACCACTCACACGCTGATATTTTTATGAAATCAGGTCAGTCATTTTCAACCCCTCTTGCCAGCAGAGGAAGGTGACGTCTTGTGTTGTGATAATTCTGAAAATCCCCTGTCGCTTTCAGCGTGACTCAGAACTGTTCCTGTCTGTGGGGCAAGAGCAAATTTCAAATGTCCATGTGCTGCAGTGAGATGAATTTGGGTGGGCAATCTCACTGCCCCCAAACACAGAAGCCAAAAATCTCCAGCTGATAGCACAGGCTTATTCTTATAGTCTGCTCCTTTGAGACTGGGAAGGAACAAGGCAAACGTGAGTGAGCTGATGGTGCACAACTAATACTGATTTGGGATCTCTACCCATGAGCTGCAGCCCTTGGAGATGTGCCTGTTGCCAGCTGTGTATTCTGAAACATCAGTGTTTATATAATAAACAAATTACTTCCTTAATTCTATTGTTTAGCTTGAACTAAGAGTTTCACATTTGGTAATAAATGTCCAAGATCTGTCTTAGAGGTGTAGGCTTGAAACAAGGACCTATTCTGTTGCTCATTTTCTGCCAGAAGTTAAATTGCAGGTCAATTTTCAGATGTCTTGTTAGCCACCACAGGTTTCTGGCTAACAGGTTACTATGAGTATTTTTTTGGTACTTTTTTTTACCAAAAAGCATGAAGGTATGTTTATCCTGTGGGAACTGTTCCTCCTTTCCACAGAAACCCATGTGTTCCTGCTGACTAACATTGCTAGACCATTAGTTATGGTTCAGCAAGGGCTTTTCTTCTTCTGGTCTATTCTGCTCTTGGCCAGATGGGTTGAAAAGACTTATGATGTCTGACAGCACTGCTGCCAGTCTCCTTCCCTTGGGTATATTTACGTTTGGGGAATGGGGGAGCACTGTTTGAGTTCTGAAAGAGGTCGTCTGTGTTTTCAGAGCTTGACTTCAGTCCTCTCATGATGGCAACATGAGATGTTTTTTGTTTTGGAAGTGTTTCACACAAAAGGTGCCTCTGCCCTGGCTTTGCTCTGGTCAGGGCTCCTTTCCATGTCCTTGTGGTGCCATGCTGTCCTTGGCATGACCAGTGGCAAGCAGGTGGGCACGCAGCCTGTCTGCCAGGGTGCTGAGCCTGGGCCCTTACTGTGCATGAGCAAAACACACAAAACTTCTTCAAAGATTAGGGCAAGTTGTCTAAGGTCACAGAGAAGGCTGGGGGGAAAACCAGAAGTAAATCTAGATCTTGATATGCTGCGCTGGTCCAGACCAGTCTTTCCGTCTTTGTCTGCTTGAGAAAGTCCCCTTCTTCCTTTGCAGAGAGCATTTCCTTCTGCTAGGGGTTCTTGAACAATGGAATCACTGCTGCATGTCCCTAAGCCAGGTCTGTCTCCTCCTGGAGGGGTGCTGCCAGCCAGCTCCCTCTCCCTGTGTTGGCCAAAAGATTAAGCTGCCTCCCTCTTTTCCTCTGTGTTCCTTTCATTGTGAAACTGATGCCAGACGAATTTTGGCTGTGTCCCCATTGGCATGAGCTTTGTTTTACAAAGTCCCCATTAAATGTCTGTGCACAGGGGAAGCCACAGCCAGATCTTTTCAGGAAGAGGAGAGCAAGAGGGATGGAAGCTCATGCTGCCTTCCTAAGTGCAAGCTGGAGGAAAACTCCTGATGGGCTGGAGAAAATGTGAGCTCAGGGAAGCAGTGGCAGCTTCTCCCCCAAGGGCTGATGGAGGATTGGGAGCACATATATGACCCATAGAAAAAGATGTTGGCTGCCCTTGTCTGTCTCACCTGTGATCCAAGCTAGCAGGGCTGGAGTTAAGCCAGGCAATGTACTTGGGATGCTCACCAACAGCAGCAGAGCTGCTGGAGCCTGGCACCGTGGTTTCATGTTGGAACTCAAAATGTCCCTCAGACATTTTTAGAGGTTCCAGGCCTTGGTCAGAAGCATTTTAGACCCTGGCATGCAGCTGCAAACAGCTGTGATTTTGGGTTTGAGCCATGGAATGAGTTACCAACTTTGGAGGTGGAACAAGCAGTCACAAAGGGTTAGATAGTATAGTAAGAGTAGTTACAAAGTAGAGGGAAATTTTTTTTAGTATTGTACAGGGGGGGTTTAGCACCTGTCCAGGGGGGTTTTTACTTTGTACATGGGGGTCAGAAGTTCTAAGATGGAGGAAAGTGGGCTGATCCTGTTCTTCCTCCTTCTTCTTCCTTGCCTCCATGTTCTTGGTGATGCTGGCACTTATGGATTGGTTTAGAGTAGAAAAGCACTTGGTAATATAGGTAGTAGGTATTGGGGGAAAACTATAAACATGTAACACGTAATATATAATATAAAAGATAGCAGCAGCCCTGGGCGGGGGGAGAGAAGAAGAAGACAGCAGACAGGGAACATGTCAGGGTGTGTGTGTGCCTCTGCCTGAGCTGCTGACCAAGCAGCCACAGCCCGAGAAGAAAATCTTTTAGATAATTTGCAATAAACTGCCTTGAGACTGAACAGCAAGAACCTGCACAGTTTTTCTTTGGAAGCAAGGCTTGGAGGAGAAATTATACCACCAGATGAGACCCTAGAGCAAGGTTCTCACAGTTTCAGAGCTAAATGTTCTCTGCAGTGGTGTGATTGATCAGAAAAGAGAAATGGGATGGCTTAGGGCTGGCAGGCAGCCACGCCTGCTCGGTGTCCTGGGAAGCTGATGGTGGCTGCCAGTGCCAGGTCAGCTCTCCTGGAGGTACTGCTCGCAGCCAGCAGGATTGTGCAGTGCCTGGCCAGAGCCATGCTACGCCACGCCTGGGGCCTCTAGACATTGTTGTCCTACAGATAAATAACAGGGTTTGAGCTGCTGATGCTGCTCGCAACGTTGTGAGTCAGGTTTTCCAAAGAGCACGGTGCTGAGCTATGGGAAAAACCAGCCCTGTGTTTAGGTGTCTGCTGGACTGCTGAGCTCCTGAGAAATGCTGGAGCCCTGCTGCAGGAGCTGCATTTCCTTGGGTGCCATGGCTCGTGTCCTCTGTTCAGGCCTGGCCCCGTGCTGTGCCCAGGGTGTGATGGGGCAGGTCTGGGTGAGACCACGCCGTGCCAGTGTGTCATCCCCCGTGCCTGGCTCTCGCAGGCCCAGAGTGGCACTTCTGGGGAAGTTCCTGCCTGTAGAGCTGGGTGACATCAGGCAGAATTGGCTCCCTTGTGTACCAAGCGATTTCTGCTTAGGACTGTGTGCTGATTTTCAAGAAGGGAAGTACAGCTGGACACTTTTCACACTGCATCAGTACCGAGAAAAACCACAGAGATGAACCGGTCACAGGACAAACCCCAAATCTTCTCTAAATGATTCCAGCTGTGCTTCTCTTTTTACATAACATTGTGGTGTAGCATTTTCACTCTTTTTCTGCTTTTCTTTTTGTTTATTTGTTTTTTGGTTTTGCTTTAGGCCATGGACAAGGTTCAGTGGCAAATTTCAGAGCAAGTACTGCAAACCCAGTGAGCTGCTTGCAGCCTTCCCCATGCCTACCACAAGCTAGTGAGCAAGACTGCTTCATGCATGCAGCTAAGTGTGGGGACAAGCTAATCTTTGGGTGATACCTTTGTTCTATTGTGTTTTCCCTTACCCTGTATAATATTTTTATTTCCCATTTCCTCCTTTTTTTTTGTTGTGACTGTTAGATGTTGTTAATGGATGATTAATGCAAGGACTCCTTGTTCTGCTTTTTCCTCTTTTTCTTTCTTTTTAAAATATGATTTAGAGATATCACCACCACCATCTCTTCTTTCCCTCAATGCTGCTAAGACAATTTACAGTGACGCTGGGATCTGGATAGTGGCTTTTAAGGTCACCTTAGAAAATTAAAGGCTCGTAGAAAATTTGTGAAACCAGCAGGAATGCTGCCAAAACCTTCTTCTCACTACCCTGCAGTAACAAATTTAATTGTCATCCAGTTTCTGAAGCTGAAATTGAGTTATGATTGAGATAATCCTCATGGCCCCATTTCCACCCCCTGATGAAGCAGTAACCCTAACATAGTCCATACACATCCTCAGGGAGAGGGTTGGGAATGGCTGAGGGAGCTGGGGGTGCTCAGCCTGGAGAAAAGGAGACTCAGGGGTGATCTTATCACCCTCTACAACTCCCTGAAAGGTGGCTGTGCTCAGCTGGGGTTGGGCTCCTTCTCCAGGAACTGACAGAACGAGAGCTCACAGCCTCAAGCTGTGTCAAGGGAAATATAGGCTGGATATTAGGATAAAGTTTTTACAGGAAGAGTGATAAAACACTGGAATGGTCTGCCCTGGGATATGGTGGAGTCACCATCCCTGGATGTGTCTAAAAAAATACCGAATGTGGCACTCAGTGCCATGGCTTAGTTGAGGTGTTAGGGTGTTGCCCTGATTTTTAAAAGTGTTAAGTTTTCTTTTATAGTTCTTTTGAAAGTTTTAAAGTTCTCATAAAACTTCTTTAGTCTTCTGATAATGTTTACATATTTGAGAGTCAGAGTTGCCACACAATTTCATCTATAAATAAAATAGTTTATATATTTCTCTGTGAGTAGAGAGAAATGATTGATGGATCTTTGGACCAGTGTGGTTGGAGAGGTGGTAATTCCATCCTCCAATCCACGGTCACCTTTGGAATTCTAGAAATACCAATGTTTGAATAAAACCGGGTCTTTTTCTCTTTTGAACTTACCAAGCTTCTGTGCTCTCATTTTAGTGTCCGATAGCAACGTTAGGGCTGGGTTGTGCTTGATGGTCTTGTAGGTCTCTTCCAACCTAATGATTCTGTGAATTCTGTGAAATGAGCCCTGTTTGTCTGGTGGCCACAGCAGCTGCTCCTTTGAATCAGCTGCTTCTCTGGGGGCTCAGTGGCTCTGGGGGCAGTGAGCTGTTTGGGATGCCAGATGTGGAGGGTGGAGAGCTGCCTGGGCCCCCTCCAGGGCCAGGCTGGACACTTCAAATCCTGCTTGTGGAAATGGTGGGAATTGGACTGTTATCATTTGGGATGTCTCCTGAAACTGCTGCACGATGGTCCAAACTGTTTGAACAACAAGAATTCAGACTACCCCCTGTAACCTTTCCTTCCAAGACAGAAAATTACACTTTTTAGTTTAGTTTAAAGTAAATTGTTATGGTTTGGGATTTGGCTTGCATCTTAAGGTTGTGTATTTTACTATGCCCATTTCTATGAAATTAATAGAAAATGTATTGAGACATTATAATTTGGAAAGAAGATTCCTCAGTAGTTTGGTTGGCTGTGACTGGGGCATGGAACCTTTTGCCTTGTGACCATTTTTACTCTGACCCAGGGTATTGATGAAATCAGGGCTGAGTTGTCAGATAGTGAAGCTGCTCCACTACAATTTTCCAAACAAACCTAGTTGTTATCCTTGCGGTGTGGGAATGTAGTGTTTGCCTGCAGATCTACTGGATGAGGCACAAAGACTGTTTGGCCCAGCCTGCAAGCATGCTTAAGCATTTTAAAATTGATTTCAATGGAAATGGCCTGACTAAGCATCCTTTGAATGCCAGGTATGGTGTTAGCTGGGAGGATGCAGACAGCTCTTGACAGTGCAAAGAACATCTTGCCTGAAAGATGGATCCAAGGTACAATTGCAGTTCCAGACAGCACTTGTGATGGACTCTCAAAAAGAGCCATGGCTGTGAGTGGGTGCTGTGAGCTCAGGCCAAACAATGGAATTCTTCTATATCACAGAAAAAGGTGCTGAAAGGGTAAGGAGAGCAAATGGCTTTGTAGATTAAATAAGTTTAGTGGCCTGCATGAAAGTAAACCTGAGAGAGAGTGAAATGCCAAAGCAAGGGGACAACGAAGTAATGATTTATCCTGTTCTTCAAACCATGGTTATTAGATGTGCAGATGCTGGAAATGCTGCTGTGGTCTGTGGTGATGCTGCATGACAATGTCAGCAGGAGTGTCACATCTCCTGAGTGCTCCTGGGAGGATAACAGAACATGCCAGCAGCACTCCAAGTTCCTGAGAATTCAAGCAAATGCTGAAGCTATGCAAAACCATTTTATTTTCTTTGGCAAGATGAACTCATGAGAAGATATGAAAGTATGGATCCTTATGATGGAAGGGAAAAAAACTCAGTGTTTCAGCCCAAATTTATATTTTCTTTTGTTTAAAGAAGAAAATTTCTTCTTCTGGTTTTTTTTTTTTTTTTTTTTTTTTTTTTTTTTTTTTTTTTTTTTTTTTTTTCCAGAAAAGTCAGGAAGAGGAGACTGGAAGTTTAATTTGCTGGTTAGATGTTCAATTTTCATGTAGTTAGAAGGTAAAATGCTCTCAAAGAAAGATACTTGTGAGTGCTGCAGTTTGTTTACATTGTTCATAACATTGTATGCCCTTGTTATGTCAGTCATGGTGAGAGATTTCTGTTTTTAACACACCCAGTTGCTCAGCCAGGAGACTAAATCTCAAGCAATCAATGAAATTGAAAAAATTCAATTTTTCAATAAATCTCCTCTGCATCTGTCAATGTAAAAGATGTTAATGTAAAGAGTGTAATTGAATGAAATATATAGACTCCTAGTGGAAAGAAAAGTTAATTTCTCGATTAAATTTATTCTGCATCTTTTCAGGTGAGCAGCTAAATTGACTTGTCACTCTGAAATGTTTATTTTTATGTCAGTAAAAAAATGCAACAAGGATAAATTTAGAGCATATGAAATTTAAATAACTTATTTAAAAAACAAATCAAAGCCAGAATTTAAAATATTTGATGTTGAGACAGGTTTATAGGTGTTAACCAGAGAGCATAAGCCTGGTAGATTATTTTCTTTTTATTTTCCTGCCTCATGTGTGGCTGGAGTACTGTGGAAAGAGCATTACTTATAAGGGGAGAGGGATGTTCAGTGTATGGCAGAAGAGTGTAAGGCACTGTCATGGCTGGACTCATCTCCAAACCTCTGTTCTGATTCTCAGAATCAGAATCTGTCTGCTACCTTGTAGTGCCTTGACCTGCCCCATGTTCTCTTAGATCCTGATATAAGGTATCCAGCGATTGAAAATCTGGTTTTGGACATTTTTTAGATTCCCTCCCCACCCCTACTTCCCACCTGCTCCATGGTTCTTGTTCTCATAGCTTCTCAATCATTCCCCTCTGCCTTGGCTTCCTGAAGGAGCCCATCTGCTCCCTTGCACTGCCTTCTGTCTGCACTGAAACCACAAAACTCAGATTAGGCTCTTCAAAAGCTTTACCAGGCTTCAGGAACTCCTGGAGCAAATCTGGGCCCGTTTTCATGCAAATCCAAATACCTTTTATGGTTTCGTTTCAACTTGACATTTTGATTTTGAGATTTTTTGGAGCTTCTCAGACCCTACGGCTTTATGTGAAACCCAAAGGGCGTGAACTTACATGAACTAAAATGGAAAAAATATTCAGATGAACCCACTGAAAACTGAAACTACGTTCCCACAACTGTGCTTAATAAACTGCTCTGTTTTTCTCTTAATTGCAGAAGTGGTAGCTACTGTTCCACAGCTAGGAGCAGCAGCAAGGCTGAGTTTACAGTTTATGTGTATTGGGTATATTAAAAAGGGATCCTGGTAAATCACGGGTGGTTTGTCATATTCCAACTGGCAGCCAGTAAAGAGGGAACCTTCTCTACCTCACTGTGATCCGAGCAATGAGAAAATCAATGTTTTCCCCTGCCAGGGTGTGCTGCCACAGAAGTGATGCAGGCATCTTGTCACAGTGTCACAGCTCACTCTGTCACTTCAGGAAAATTGCAGGGTGACCTCTGCCTCAGTCAGCCCAGCTTTGACCACGGTGGGGAAGTCCTGGTACTGCTCTGGCTCAGCATCTCCAGAACCTCTTCTATTTTTTTTTCCCCAGCACTGGTGGCTGTGCCAGCATAGGGGGCATGTCCAGACCCCTTTGACCACCAGCTGAGCCCCCCACACGAGCAGATCACCCCAGGGGTGGGACATGCATTGCTGGTGGCAAACGGAGGCACCAAGGCACTTCTGGATTGGTGCCATCCCTCTGCTCTGCTCAAGCTGCCCACCTTCCCAAGGGACAGATGCTCCTGGGGACTGCCCCATGGTGAGGGGATGGGAATAGGAGGAGAGAGAAGGAGAAAGGTGTTCCTGGACTCAGGTATAGGCAGGGCTGCTGATGGGAGAGGGAGCAGCGCGTGCTCCAGCCAGGCTTTAGCAAGAAATCACGACCTGTTTCTCATGGCAGTAGCCAGTTTGGCCCCAGCTGACCCAAGCCTGGCAGAACCTCCAGCACCAGCCCCAGTGTTTCCCTCTGCAGCATGAAGGGTCTCCAAAGCTAGAGGACAAGCTCATGCTGCTTCCCAGCCCGAGTGGCTGAGCGTGGTGCTAGGGAGCTTGTGAGTGCAGGTCCTGGAGGACATGGAGCCTGCACAGGGCTCTGGTCACCTATGCTGTCCAGCTGTCTTCTTGGACATCAAAAACAGGATCAGGATCTGCGATCCAAATCACAAGTCCTGCGTTACTAATTAGTCCTGTGACTCAAAATTGCAAGGTCCTAGTATTGCAAAGGATTTTAGCAATTACAAATGGTGCCATGGAAGTCTTTCCCTGAGTTTTTCTCTGCAGCTCTGAAGCACAGCAACTTTTCTCTACCCACTTAATTCAGCTTGTCAGATTGGTACACCCATCAAGGTTTGGGGACTGTCTCTCCAAGAAAGCTCCAAGATAGATGAGAAGATCTGGAAGTTCTTGGCACCCTGATGTTCTCTGTCTTTTTTGTCAGACCTGTTATGGGACAGGAAATTCTGTCCTGGATGCTGTAGTGCACAACACTCCTTCCCCACCCGTGCCAAAGCATGGAGGGCTCTTAAAAGGATTTTTAGGACTTGAAAAAAAATTGTGATGCTATAATGAACCTCTCCTTCTCATTGCTTTGGTAGTCCAGACTGCTTTCCCTTCCAGAAAGGACACAGACAAGTGCTCCCTGCAGGACAGGTGGGAGCAGAGGCAGAGCTGTGGGAAATGCAAGCCAAGCCTGGGGAGCTGCCCTCACTTCTGGGCTTGGTCTTGCACATGAGTCTTGTTCTTGTTTTGTCCCTCAGGCTTCAAGCACAAGAAGATGATATGGTAGGCTCCATTAAACGAAACAACTACAACTGGTAGTAGTGGGCTTTTACTTTTTTTTTTTATTTATTTTTTTTTAATTTTTTTTTTTTAAAGCCTGTAAGCCTTACAGACAAAGCTTGAAAATTCAGGCTCTTACAGGGAAACCTCATAGCCTGTACCACTTCCATATACAGGCAAATGGTGGTCTATGACCTTTTGGCACCACGTTTCCAGTGAGACTTTACTGACTAAAGAACATGGAAAAACCACTGTGGAGCTGGGGCTGTGAATGAGACCGTGCTCGGCCCTTGGTTTTCACATTTTTTAAGAAAATGTGTGTGTGGGAGTGAAGGTCTGCCATTTCAAAGGCTGGTTCTGATTTTGTGTGTCTCTGTCTATGGGAGAAGTGAGGCAATCCACACCTAGGAAAATGAAGCCTTTTGAAATGAAGCTTTCAAAACCATCAGTTAAGACTTTTTATGTTAATGAGGAGATTAATATAATTGAGTTAAAGAGCATGCAGATCACAGCAGCCCATTAGGGATATGCTATCTGCAGTTTACATATGGTTACTCACTGCAAATACCATAGCACTGTGAAGAGAAGAAGGTGGTGAGGTTAGGTATGGGTGGAGTGGAGCAAGTTGTCCTCATTAGTTATCTTGTGGTAAAAAACACAGCCACCTTATCTCTTCTAGGAATTTACTATGGGCTTGCTAATGCCTGGTAACCAGCTTGTTTTTGTGTTTTCTTTCAATCCTTTCCCACCAGCTTGTCCTGCACTAGAGCCTTTGTTTCTGAGAGTTACCTGAGCACACTTTCTCCACATTAGGTCATTGCTGGGACTTACTGCTTCAGAGGTCCTACAGCTGGGGTAGACACAAGGAACAAGTGACTTTCCCAGGGTGACAGAGGAAAGTCAACCTAGGCATTTCCAGTTAAGTAACTTACTCAGAAGTGGTTTATTTTGGGTTTTTTTCAATCTCTCCACATTACTCTCTGAGCCTTTTTCCCCAGGCCAAGCAGTCAGTTAATATACTACCCTTTCTCTGTGACTTTAACACCAAAGTTTACATAGCTCCCTAGCAAACTGAATTATATTTGGTTTTTTGGTTTTGTTTTGGTTTTTGGTTTTGTTTTTTGTAATAGACAAGTGTTAAAAAGAGCACTTAGTCTCTCATGGTGTGGGGACAAAACTACTGATCAATGTCTCTCCAGCAATACTTAAATTTACTTTGAACAAATCTGGGCAATGATTGTGGCTTGACTTTCTTTCTAACAGGTTTACAGAGTCCGCATGGTTGGAGAGAAAAATAAAGGCTGCATTTCTTTTCCTCTCTGGCAGATATGAGAGAGTGCTTCCTTAAGAATATTTACCAGACTTTCACTCCTATTTCTGTGTTCAACTCCTATCCTGAAAAGGTTTTGCATCAAGAATTATATGTTTGTGAGAGAGCTCATGGAGAATTTATTACATGAACATGGGCTGTTTTTGTTGTTCAAAGCTTCCTCTAGAGAAGAGGGCCATTAACCTTGACTGCTCCTCCTTTTATATATATATCAGCCTGTTCACCAAAATTGCATTGCATCCTGGAAGCTTGGTGAAGCATTGAACCCTAAAACAGTTTATCACAACCAAAACATGGCAAGAAGCAGAAACTTGGAGGATTTTAGGCATGTCTGATTGTCATTTGTAATGTCCCAGTCGTTGCTTTTGGCCAGGCTGGCAACACCTTGGAAGATGCTGAAGCAATTTCTAGCAGAGGAGTGCTGTTGAGGATCAGCCCACCTGTTGGGTTCAGTTTCAATGGGTCAGCAGAGCAGATAATTTGATTTTTTTTCTTTTCCTTTAACCTGAGTTTCCTACAGGTGTTTCAGCTTGAACGTGTTATGGGTTGTACGATTGGAAAATGTGGTGCGTGGCAGTTTTGGGTGAGTCTCACACTTTCCTTCAGGTGGTGGAGCCTTATGGGTTTAAAACTGCTTAAATCATAGCTGCTAGTAATGTTTCCCAACTTCCCTTACATCCAAATCACTGGGGTGCTTTTCTGTGCTGATGATTTTAAGAAAAAGCCTTCAAAAGTAATTTAAAGTGTTGCGTAAAACACCATCTGATCATTTTGCATTGGCACGAATGGTGGCAAAAAGGTGGACAACTGTGTGCTGCTGGTCCATCTGGAGTGTTTTGTTGTTTTTTTATGTAGCCTTTTATTAACAATTTTCTGGAGCTTTGTATCTGCTTGGTAATGACAGATAATTTGTATAATGAGGAGTCTGCTGGGTATCAGAGTGACAGGTCAGGTGGGTTCTGCTGACACATGAAGTGGGTGACTCCCAGGAGAGCCAGAGGAGGAGGTGGCTGCCCAGGGCTGTTTCAGGGAGTACATGTCATGAGCTGATGAATATCCAGTGTTTCTTTTTGGGAATATAGAAATGATGATGAGTAAGTGCTGAAAAGCAAAGCCCATGCACATATCTTTAAAAGCAGAGTACAAAATTTAAACTCTTGGTTCACTGTAACTTCGATTTGGGAGGCAAGAGCTCATCCTTTGGAGGTTTCAGCCATCTCAAAACAATGCTGTGTCTCTGAGTGACATTTTATGCCTAGAAGAGGCCAACTGATAATCTATTAAACAGCACTCAGAAAGCTTAAGAGATGTTTAGATTAGAAATCAGATCTCACCCACACATGGCAGGTTGCTTTTTGTTTAACGTTTCATTGTGGGTGCAAGAAGAGACTGTAGATGTTTATTTCTTGTGGAGGTTTTGCACATCCTGCTATGGTTTATTATAGCTGGCATATCTGTGTTTTCTGAACAAATTAGAAGGGGCTGGAAAAATAATTAACCACCAAAAGAGTTGCTAGGGTAGGAGATGGAAATCTATAATTTCTGAAAAAGGAAAATGAGAAATTTCAGAGAATGGAAAACATTTGTCAGTCAAAATAGAAGACATAACTCAGCTTCACACTGAGTTGACAAAAACTGCTTACTTGAGACACTTACTGGATCTCGTTTCTCCCCCCTGCTCCTAATTACTCCTGTTTTCATTAACTTGCTGACTGCAATGGAATGGAGCTCCCTTGGCTTGATATGGAAGAAGCTGAGGGCTGTCCTGTGTTAGCAGGGAACCTGGGCTTTTGTTGCAATGAAAATTTTAGCACAGCTGTGAAAAAGCAGAGAAATTATGTGCATTTACCACAGATATTGATTTATCAGAAATGTTTTCTTCTCTGTTTTTTTCTTTTTTTTTTTTTTTTTTTTTTTAAGGCTCAACACTGGATGCAATTTCTTTTGCTTGACTTGTCCAAACACCTTTGGCTCAAGTTTCCAGCCATTATTTTTCTAGAGAGTCAATGTGTAGAAAAGAAATCATGGTTCTTATGTTGGATAGACCCTTGTGCTGCAGCTTCTGGGCATGATGTGGGATGGTTTTAATTTGAGCTAGGCTGTGACACTCAGCTGTATCTTCCCCATGATTATGTTCCCCTAAGTGTCCTGGTGGTAATAATGATATGTTCGGAATTAATATTCTTCAGAGAAAAGCGATCTGAAAACTTGTTGATTGCCTGCAAGGTAGGAAGATAGCCTGTTGCCCTGATTTTTAAAAGTGTTAAATTTTCTTTTATAGTTCTTTTGAAAGTTTTAAAGTTCTCATAAAACTTCTTTATCCTTCTGATAATGTTTACATATTTGAGAGTCAGAGTTCCCATACAATTTCATCTATAAATAAAATAGTTTACATATTTCTCTGTGAGTAGAGAGAAATGATTGATGGATCTTTGGACCAGTGTGGTTGAAGAGGTGGTAATTCCATCCTCCAATCCACGGTCACCTTTGGAATTCTAGAAATACCAGATGTTTGAATAAAGCTGTGTCTTTTTCTCTTTTGAACTTTCCAAGCTTCTGTGTGCTCATTTTGTGTCCAATAGTGACAATAGCCCATAGATTTGACATGCTCAGGAGCATGTTCAGTTCCTTCCACTGTCTTGCTTTTAATTTTGGCTCTTGCTGTTAGATGCCTCTGCTCCCAGAGGTGGAGGCAGAAGCTCAGCCATCACTGGGCTGTAGCTCTCTGACTCCTAGTACCAAAAATGTCCTGCAGAAAAAATATTTTCCTGCTCTTCTTTATAGCCTATTGCAACTGCACAGCAGACGTGTTCCTCTGCCAAAGCCACTCAAGTCTATAAAAATTTCTGGGAAATGGCACCATGTGTACTCTAACCATGTCCTAGGAGGCCTTAACCAGGAATTAGGTTTTTTTTTGCAGCTGGCTCAGTGCAGCATTGTACTGTGTGTTGCAGTCACTGAACCATCTCCAAAATGTTTACCAAATTTTCCTCTGTGCAGGGCTGTCTCTTTACAGGAGTCAGGAGAGCCCTGCCCTTATGTTCCCTGGTCTGGCTCTGTGTCTGATGGGTCTGAAGAGCAGCAGGCTGAAGTGGCTGTTCAATAAGTGATGGGCACTGCTCAGACTCTGTGCTGAGTCTCTGTAAGTACATGTCCATCCCCACCCCCAGGCCTTTTCTGCTCCCTAAAACAATGGGGCACCACGCATGTTCATACAGCTGGGGAGGAGGAGGAGGTTGTGGCCAGGTGGGGCTCAATCTCTTCTTGGCAGTGACTGGCAAGATGAGAGGACAAGCTGCCACAGCCTCAGGTTGCACCAGGAGAGGTTTGGGTTGGACATCAGGAAGAATTTCTTCATGGACAGGGTTGTCACGTGTTGGAATGTGCCACCCAGGGAGGTGGTGGAGTTATCACCCTTGGAGGTGTTGAAGAATTGACTGGACATGGTCACCACTGTCGCTGTCGAGGCAGGACGGGAATGAAGAGACTGATCAGAAGGCTGCTGAGAGTAAAACTCTGATTTATTCAAAATACACTGCTCTTTTATACAGAGCTTCGCAAAGATCAACTCCATTGGTTCTGAAGTGAAAACAACCCACAGCATTGGTGCAGAGTGCTTGATGCACAGTGATAGAACTTAACTATAAATAATGTGAACAACAAGAGAGATAAAGAATTATTTACATTCTTCTCCAGCTCTTTCCCAGGCTTCTGCCTGGATAGAAACTCTCAGTTTCTTTCTTTGACTAAATCTGAGTCCCACACACCACCAGGGCTTCAGAGAGGGGAGATGAGGCAACCTCATGGGCTGGCTCCCCTCTGTGCTGCAGAAAGTGCCAGCACCCAGCATCAGGCTACCTGAGTGTCAGGGGGATAGAGGGATGAGGCTGCTGGGGACCAGCTAGATACAGATACTGGCTCGGGCAAACCCAAACCTTGCTCCAGCACTTCACAAAGTGCCCAGAAGCTCTTAGGTAGGCAAACCTTTGAAGTTTCCTTGCTGCCCAGCCCTTGGTATGCTTGTTTGACCACGTCACTTTGTGTATATATGGGGTGGTGTTTAGCCTGAAAGCGTTTTGATAGCAAAGTACCAGATGTTGGATGGAAAAGATGGCACTGAAAAGTCATCACTGAAAAGTCCCATGTGCTGCTGGGAAGAGGCAGGGATGCAGAAGAGGCCAGGCTTAGAGGGAAAGGTGGTTGCTCCAGGCAGCTTGGGTTTTGCTTGTCTGTGTGTTCAGCAAGCTGTCCTTCATTCAGACAAATGCCTGAATCTGTATGTGGTTTCAAGCATTTATTTCCATAGTCATTGTGCTGTTATTTATTGATCATTATTCATACTTTTCTTTTCAGAATGTCTCAGTCAGAGAGGCAGAAGTACTGCTGGCATTACAAAACTATTTTAACGATTTGTAAACAGTTGAACAAAAGTGTTTTCAACCAACTGTAGGGCTCCAAGCTGTTTCAACATCCCTGTGGCAGAACAAACTGAATGACTGACACATTCTTGGAAATCAGGACTGCCCCACAAATGAACTACAGACAGCAAAATATTTGCAAAATAGTCCCTTTCAGTCTTTTCAATAATTAATTTCAAAAGTGTCGAGTGCATTGCTTTATACAACTGAACAGAGCTGAGAGCTGAACTCCATTAGAACTTTTAAAGGATTTTCTTACGGATGCCAGTGATTTGGGAGCCTGTCATGTGAATTTAGCAAAGGAAGCAGAAGGTGTATTTCATGTGGCTTGGTCGCTCAGCATGGGTGCCATGCAGTGGGGCCTTTGCCACCACACCAGCTGCATTTTACCCATGTCAGTAAAGCAACAGTGCTGTGGCAGCAGTTACCTACCCCACAGGCTCTGCAGCACCACAGGAATTGTGCTGCTGGATGCCCAGTGAAATGCTTTCAGCAAAGAAATGAATCTGCCTCTTCATTTCCTTGTTTCCAGAAAATACCCACAGGGCTGCTCTCATTTCTTTTTTACGGGACAGAAAGTTTGAGTTTTTGTTAAAAAAAAAAACCAAAACTTTTCTTGTACTCCAGGTTCACTCATCCTTTTGAGCATGCTGCTGAGGGAGACAACTCACATGCTTTAACCCAAAGTTTTTGCTGAATGACCAAGGTTGTAGCAATGCTATGTTAACAGGCTTTTTCCTGGTGTGAATGCCTCTGGAAATCCTGCCTACCACCAAGTTCCAGCTACCAAAGCATCACCTGGGCTCAGAGTGCTGTCACCAGCTGTGGTCCAGCTGTGGTGGGTATGAAATACGTAAATTTTATGTATCAAGAGTTACAAGATATTGTATAGCACCATCTGATTGCAAACCTTTCCTGCCTGTCCCCTCTGGAAGGTGGCTGTCCTGCTTGTTGGGATCTATATCAAAGGCCACCTTGTCCAGCAGTCCCTCCTTAATTAATGGAACTAGGACTGGTGTGGGGTGAAACAGAACAGGATTGAACAAGGATAGTTGTTTGCTCTAAATTCATTTGTTTTTCTCATAAAATAGAAAGGGTTGAGGGAGCTGGGATCACTAGCATTGCCTATCAGATTTGATTCCTTTGATGTACACAGAGTAGGACTAATCTAGTCAAGGATCAGACAAAGGGTCTTTCCCCAGTGGAACAATAACCCCATTAATTAACTCTGCTGATGCTGAGGTTGAGGGCTCATCTAACCCTCCGTGAGATACCCAGTTCTATGAATAATCTCATTGTGGTCCTTTCCCCCACCTCATTACCTTTCAACAGAGGATAATGACATAGGTCATAGATACTTTTGTACAAGATTGCCAGTATGCACCATTAAGTTTGTATAGTGGTTGATTTGGTGCTTTTAGATTTGAATAATTCACATCTATTTTACTTTCCACATATGAAAGCTCAAGTGGGTATTGGCTGCAGCACAGTGAGAAAAAATATTTGGGTATTACTTAGGAAAATGAATGACAATGCAAAACTCCAGCAATTATAGCTGGAATTAAATATTTTCATTTTTCATACTTCTGTCACCTTTTAGAAAAAACTCTGGGTTTTTTTTTTTTTGCTTTTTTTTTTTTTTTGTATTTTGGAGAACTGATGAATGAACTCCTTAGCACAAAACCACAAATGTTTTCCATGAAGAGGAGTAAAATCAGATGGTTTTAGGGAAAGCAGCTGAAAAACCCTCTCAGACCAGCTTTTTCCTTCCTTCTGATGAGAATCCAGGCCATAAGCCAAAAGTACTGTTTGTTCTCAGGCTAAATATAAGTCCCAAGAGGGCGAGTGCTTTTGGACCTTACAAGCACAGGCTCTTTTGGGTAGCTGGAGGAGCATTTGTGCCTGGGGCTGCAGGCAGGAGCTGTGCTGCTCCGGGCACTGCAGTGCCTCCATCACCACAGGCTGAGCCAAGCCCTGTGCCTGCCTTGCTCCTGTGGCAGAGAAAGGCTTCTCAACATGCAGAACCAACAGGCTGCTGGGGCTGAATCCCACTGGCTTGCTAAGAAACAGGAAACAAGGGGGAAGCGAGGGTCTGTTGTAAACGTGCATTTATTCAATTTATCCCTATGTGTGCTAACTTTGTCCTTTTTCCTAGGGAAACATGGGAAAGGGGGAGGGAGAACACAGCTCCTGTCTGGGGGTATAATGGCAGGAGCGCTGGCTGCTGGGCTGGCACGTCCTTGGCACCTACCTGGGGAGCTGAGAGAAGAGGTGATGTTCCCTCCCTGCACAGCCCCCCAAAATATCCTAGGCTAGCTCAGAGGTAAGCAGGCTGTGAGGGGGAGGAATATCAGGAGACGGCAAAGATTTCCAAAAGAGGCTCTTACCCCAGATATGTTGGTTCAGCTCTCTTTATTCTGTGATGTCCATGTGGAGAGCGGGACAAAAGAACACAAACAGAAAATGTCAGGGGTCTATACAGACTTTGGACAGGGTGGGCTTCCCTGGCTCTCCACCAACCCTGTTGGGGCAGGAAGGAGGGTCCAGGGTTATCTGATCAGAGCCACAGGGTCCCAGGGAAGGGGAACAGAGTGCCCATGAGCTCAGTGTAACAAAGAGGATTGGTTCAGCCACGTTCCTTTCGAGAGGGAAAGCCAGGTTGGGAAGTGGGGAGTGAAAGGAGAGTGGGGCTGGCAGAGGGAGCTGTGCCTCTGGGGCCCAGGAGCTCACAGCACCCCTCCCAGCAGCTGGTGTGGGCTCAGCACTGCCCAGCACTGCCAGCCCCAAAGTCCCTTTTTGTCCCTGCTCTGCAATCAGTGCTCAGCACTGGCTCTGCTTTGGGCCCTGCTCTCCTTTCACAGCAGCTGCTGCTCTGGAGGGATGAGCTGAAGAAAGGTTTGGGTTTGTGGATTGGTGAGAGGATGCTGTAACAACCTCTGTGTCGCTGTCGAGGCAGGACGGGAATAAATAGGCTTGACTCAGAAGGCTGCTGAGAGTAAAACTCTGCTTTATTCAAAATACACCGCTTTTTTTATACCAACTCCATTGGTTCTGAAGTGAAAACAACCCAAAGCATTGGTGCAGAGTGCTTGATGCACAGTGATAGAACTCACATATAAACAATGTGAAAAACAAGAGAGATAAAGAAGTATTTACATTCTTTCCCAGCTCTTTCCCAGTCTTCTGCCTGGCTAGAAACTCTCAGTTTCTTTCTTTGACTGAATCTGAGTCCCACACCTCTGTGTCTTTTTTTTCCTACTGAGCAACAATGACAAACTTGATTAGCAGGTGAGGGTTTTTTTTCTGAATAGAGACAGGGAAGTATTGGTACATTTATACTGACATTCTTCAGTGAATTGTTTTTATAACTTTGGTTATCTATGGTCCAGAAGAATTAACTAATTAAATGGTTAATGGGAGAAGAATGTCCTATCTTCCTTTGCAAGAACCATGAAAAAACACTGGCTTCTTAAACTGGAGACATTAATGATGTCTCCTTATAAATATGTTTTTGGGAACAGGGAGAGAGGGGAAAATCACAGAGGGAAAAGAAGCATTTGAGTTAAGTGACACTACTGGCTCCAACCCAACTGGCTGGAAATTGGTCATGAGGGAGTTCAGGCTTGAAATTAGTAAAACCATTCAAAGATCAGTCTCTCCAGCAGTGAAATCAGTCTCTCAAGCAGTGTAATGGGGGTAAGCACCTAGATAATTTTCAAAATGGAATGCACCAAATTGTTGAAGTTATTGTGCAGCAGAGGAAGAAAATTCTTAATAATTAACAAGACATGTGCCAGCTGACCCTGAAATAGCATGTCCAAAGGGATTGGAAAGGTGATCAAGTCACCATTCACATTTCCCTTATTACTAAACCCATGCTGGGGTGCATCAGGGATGTAGGTGCCACGGAGGAAGCCCTTTCCTCTCCCCGGGACAGATGGAGAGATAGTGGCAGGATGTATGATGAAGTAAGAAACTGTCCAGTGCTGTGGTGGAGGAATGGTGCACCCTGTTTGTGTCCTCAGGTTTAACCTCTGGACTGGGACCATGCTTCCTTCCTGCATTCAGCCCCAGCATTTTGGGGGGTGGGTAACTCAGTTGACCTATATTACATGTTTACTTTGGGCTGAGGCAAAGACTGCTCCAAAAATGCATATCCCTTCTTGCTGCCCACACTGGAATTGAGATGGGTAGCTACATGCCAGAGGAATCCTTTTGTCCTGAGGACAGGGTACAGCAAGGAGAAAAAAGGAGTTTTTTCTCAGAACAGCTACTCTGATGAGTTCCCAGGGAAACAAGCTTTTGTTTGAGATGGGATGAATTAAGTTCTTCGAAGCATCAGCTCCCTTGGCTATTCAAAACTTTCATCAGCTCTCACCTCCTCGGTCTCTTCTTTGATGGATGTGAGGGAGAGCTTTAGCACCAAGCTTTGTGGAAGGAGGGCTGATCTAACATGAAAGCAGTTTGTTGTGTGTGTGTCTGCGTGTGGTTAGCACAGCAGAACCAGACTACAAGGCCTGCAGCTTTCCCGAGATATTCTCATTTACATGGAGATGTGCTGCCCAATTACTGCGGGGTCCTTTCATGGCACCTTCCTTTTTAGATTGTGGTGGATCTTACACATGTGAACCTTTACGTGGTGTGCATGTGCAAGCCTTTGCTGTGGTATGGGAAGAGGAAATGTATTGTTTGCCCATTTAAAGAGAAGAGTCTTGGGGGTTTTTTCCTCATAGGAAGTAATCATGCTTTGTAAGCATATTTCTTGTAAGTAGGTATGCTTGAAATGTTTATACTTCACTTTGACAAAGTAAACTACTCTGAATATAATATCAGGTATACAACACCTGCATGACTGTGTTATCATTTGAGCTGATGTGGAAAATAGTTTTTGAATCATCTTTGCTTTCTGGTGCAATAACTTTCTTTCTGAGGTACCTGAGAGATACAAGATTCTGTTCTCACACTGGAGAGGTTGAAAGTAACTGAAGTGGAAACAAGGAGATTATTTAGATCTCAATTACAGTACTGGGACAGAATTATGAATGAAAACAATCTGGAAGCCTCCAGAGGATATTTCATTGCCTCTTAGTCTCCTTTCTCTCCTGGAACAGCAGTAAAACTGTATTCTGAGGAAGCTGGCAGGAAGTGGCCTCAGTCAACCATTAGGTTAGATGTGAATTTGTGAATCAGAGGCTCAGACTGGAATTTTGCTCACTTCTGTTTGGATACAGGGCTGTAAATGTAGAATAAACTCCTGAGTGGCACTGTATTGGCCTATATAGTTAATTGTGGGTGACTGTGCTTCAGTCCAGCTGTAGATGTGTCACCTACCAGAAAGCATTTCCTTATTTTGGTGTGTTTTTTCTGCTCTGTGTAATACAGCCTGCTGAGGTAGGAAGGAGTAACATGCCTTTATAATGTGAATGAACTCTATCCTGCAGCTCATTTCCTGTCATTTCCCCAGAGAAGTTACTCTCTTGGCTTTGCTAGCTGACAGCCCCATTCAGTTTTCTGCCTGCATTGGAACTGGAGCAGGGAGGGGATCAGCCTGATGAAGGGTGGGTGGAAGGGGAGAAAAGCAAAGTTTTCACCCCAGTTCAACTGGTACATTAAAACAAATACACAGCCTTGATATATAGCCACAGTCACCACTGGTTACAACTGAATTACATTCAGCCCCTACAGTTTGAAGTTAGAACCAGATCCATTTCTCCACCTGATTTTTGAGTGGAAGTAAGGTGGGAAACCAAGCATGTATCCAAGAAGCAGCTCTTTGGGTGAGCATGGCTGAGCCATCCCAGCTGGAACACACACCAACAGCTCTCAAAGTGTAGTTTTCACCTGTCAGGAAGGTGTGCTCTCCTGTGGGAGCTTCACTTTCAGCCACCCTGGGTGGCAGTGGCACACCTTCCCCAGGCCTGATGCTTAGGATATTTTCCCCCATTGAGGGAGAACTGAGCTCTCTGTCAGAAAGGAGGGAATCCAAGCTTAAAACAGAGTGCCTGTAGAGTAATGCAGCCTGAAGAAACAAATCCTGAATGCTTGCTGAAGTCAGATATTGCTGCTCTTCTGAAGCATGACTTTGCCTGGTGCCTTTCTACACCCAGGTTCTTCTGCCTGGGATGAACTTCTCATGTCAGTTTGCCTCCAAAAACCCCCTCCCTCTTCCTTGAATTAGGATTCAGGATGAGAAAACATGCTCCTCTCCTCCAGAGAGATCTTTTCTAAGAAATTATTCTTTTGGTTATTTCAGTCTGTCTGGCCTTTCTTGTAGTTGGCTCGGCCTGTGTTCCACCACTTTCATTCTGATGATAAAATGCAGTTACTGGGGTTTTGTTGCTTTGTGCCTTTATTTACTGGAGTTTAACATTCCGAGCTGGAAGTAAAACCACAAACATGGCTGAGAAGGTTACAATAACACTCTGGGGATTTCAGTTTGACACAGACCTATTTCTGCTGCTCATCACAAGTTCATCTAATCTCATCTCCCAACGTCCACCTCCAGTCGCATCAAATGGAGTTCCCCGTTTTGATTGCTTTGGAAACAGCACAGCTGTTGTGTGACAGCCTGGGTGTGTGTGAACTGACACTTCTCCAGCACGTGAAGCAGGGACAGAAGAAGAGAAGGCATCAGAAACTAGCTTGGTGAAGCCCTCTGTGGTGGAACCAGCAGAGCGATGAGCGCTGTGAGTGCTGGAAAGCTCAGTGACATCATGTTTAGCAAAGTGTTCCAGTGAGCTCATGGGTACTCTGTGGCCCCTTCCCCAGGACCCTGTGGCTCTGATCAGATAACTCTGGACCCTCCTTCCTGCCCAACAGGGTTGGTGGAGAGCCAGGGAAGCCCACCCTGTCCAAAGTCTGTACAGACCCCTGACATTTTCTGTTTGTCTTCTTTTGTCCCGCTCTCCACATGGACACCACAGAATAAAGAGAGCTGAACCAACATATCTGGGGTAAGATCCTCTTTTGGGAATCTTTGCCATCTCCTGATATTCCTCCCCTCCCAGCCTCGGACCTCTGGGCCAGCCTGATATTCAGGGGGCTGTGCAAGGGAGGGAATGTCAGCAAAGTATTGTCACTGCCATTTCATGACCCATAGCTCCTGTCCTGCTGGTTCAACAGGGCATAGAAGCCAAAGGTCTGCTCCCACCAGGGGTATTTTTTGGCTGTGAGGGTGGGGCAGGTTTGGTCCGTGTGTGGGCTGCTCCAGGGTCATGGGCTACTGCAGGAGATGGGACTGCAGCATCCCTCCCCTGCAAGCCCTGCACTCACAGGCTGCACTTACCCGGGTCAGCCTGCCTGTGTGCCCCTGCTGACCAGGGAAGGGCAAAGGAGGGAGCAGCCACCCTCTGCTGCCCTCGGAGGGGACCTTGGTACTCACCTGGCAGAGCTGATCTGGCCAGGCTCTGACCTGCTGGCTCTCCATTTCAGCTGATTCCAGCTCCTGGCAAACGTGCAGCCTTCTGTTTCGCTTCCCACTGTTAACAGGTGGAACAAGTTCCTATTTATAGCAGTTTTCATGGGCTTCCCAAGGGTTTTCTACTTTTGTGGCAAACACAGTGAGTATTAAAGTTATCTTTTTTTTTGACGTGGCTTTTCACCTTTTTTGGTAGAGACATTGTGCAATGTACCTTTTGGACTAAAGTACATGTATGATGAGGTATTAATCACTGTTGTCTCTGCTATCTGACAGAATGGTTTGGGTTGGAACAGACCTTAAAGATCATCTAATTACAACCCCCCTGCCACGGGCAGGGACACCTTCCACTAGAGCAGGTTGCTCATAGCTCCATCCAACCTTTCTTGGAGCACTTCCAGGAATGGTCTATCCACAGCCCCTCTGGGTTCTGGTGTCTCACCACCTATACAGAAATCTTGATATCTGATCTAAATCTACCCTCTTTCAGTTTGCAGCCACTCTCCCTTGTCCTACCATGACATGCCCCTGTAAAAGTCTCTTTCCATCTCTTCTGGACCCTCTCAGGTACAGAAAGGCTGCATTAAGGATCAGGATCAGGCTGAACAACCCCACCTTTCTCAGTCTTCCAATCCCAATTCTCAGCCTTTGTGTGCCAGGTAAATGGCAATCTAGTTCAGTCAGAGAGATCTGCTTTTAACCCCAAACCCAAGTTTACTGGAGCACGTTGGTGGCATGGGTGAAGAGCTGACTCCATGGGTTCATGTGCTGGCAGGGTGGAGGAGACCTGCTCTGCTCCCAGCTCAGCAGCAGCAGTGTCTCCTGCTTTTCCATCAGCCCTGACAGGTGGCCTGCAGCAAACCCTGCATGCCATATGCTGAGGTAGGAAGGAGGGAAAGCTCGGATCAAAGCTGTGTTTGAATGTTCTGGTAGGCTCTGATTGTATCTGGTTGTCTGACAAGCCACTTTTACACTCCTTGGGAACGTTTCAGAGAGAAAAGGGAGAGCTGTGCTTTGTCACAGGAGTGTTCAGCAGTAAACCTGGCAGCATGTGAAAGCTGGTGAGATGAGAGAATGTGCTTTGTTAAGGAAAACCCACCTGGCAACGTGCCACAGACTCCTGGAGGCACCAACAGCACTGGGGAGGGTTGGATCCAGCCTTCCCAAACCCACAAGTGTCTCCTAGCATGGCACCTCTGCCAGTGCTCCCACGCTGCTTTGTGTGAGCCTTGCCCCAAAATGTGTCGTATCTGGGGCTGCCATCTCCACCAGCTCCCGTGAGAGGGTGAGCAGTGCCCACATCCTGGCAAGAGGCAGCCCTGGTGCAGCTCGGAAGCCCTGCTGGCTAAGAGCCCCAGATGGCTTCAGGCACATCCCCCTGCCCTTCCAGCTTGCAGGGGTAGGATTTCCCGAGGGAGCAGCAGATGTTTCCTTCAACACCTGCTGGTGACTGAAATGCATGGGCTGGGGCTGTCACTGTGGGGGCAGTGGGTATTCTCCAGGTGATGGTGGCACTTTTCTTCCTCCTCAGCCCGGCACGGGTGAGGTGAGAGCTTGGGCAGGTGCCCTCAGAGATCTGTGTCCTTGCCCTGCAGGTGTTGGTGCCTCTGCAAAACTGGGTCATCTCCTGTTTCCTGAGCTCCAGCTCAGTTTGGGATAGATGCTGGGGATGGCAACAGAGCCCAGCTCCCTTATGGTCTCCTACATGGGACCTCCTGCTCCAGCTCAGGGCTCAGAGGGGCTGCTGCATTGGGCAGGATCACTTTGCTTGGTTTGCTGGTTTCTGTGATACTTCCCTTTGCAAAACTGCAGTTTCCCCTTTGTCATGGCCCAGTGCATAGCAAATGTTACTGCACTCAGGTATAAAGAACAAAGAGCTTAATTAGGATCTGATCAGGCCTGTGACTGAATAATGCATGCTGGAGTGTTGCATACAGGTTAGAGTGATGCACAAGGGAAACCAAAGACAACTAAAGTATCTGACAAAGCAAATAAACAGAAGGTCTCAGCCAGTCTAGAGAGCATTGCTGAGTCCCAGAGTGAGCCTTTGGTTCCACAGACTTTTTTGTTTTTCTGCTCCAGCTGCCAATGTGATATCACCTAGCTCTGGAGGCAGAGGGAAGGAAGGAAGGAAGTAAGTGCTGTGCCCACTCCCTTCGCAGAGGTTTGAGCAGTCTGAGCCACAGGAAGATGACTGCTTCCATCTCCCCCCTGCAGGGAACAGGGGCAGGAGCAAGGAGGTGGTTTGGAGCAGCACAGGGCGAGGAGGCAGGGCAGCTGCACAGCCCTGCTCTCTGGTGTTAGGAGCATCTCCTGGGGGCTGGCGTGAAGAGGGGAGGGAGCTAACACCTGCTGGGTCCCTGCTGGTTTTGTGGAGGGCGTGGGGTGGAGGCTGGGTGCCCCTCCTCTTGCAAGCACGACAATGCACTTCTCTAGCAGAGCCCCATTTATAAGATTTTTCAGCAGAATCTTACAAACCCCATCAGCCTTGGGAGCCTGGTAGGCAAGCACTGTGGTGTCCTCATCCCAGTGCCCCTCCATGGCTGCTTTTTTTCCCTTAAACTCTTCTCACCTGTCCTGTGGGAGGTGCATACATGTCTTGCACATCTGTTTCTCCTGGTCACTTCAGGATTTTGTGTAATTTTTTCCCTTTGCAAAGAATTTTGAATGGCCGTGGGTGTGCAAATATCTCTTTTTATCTCTCAACTAGAGCCTCTGTGGGCAGCAATTGTGTACAGTACAGCACAGCTGCAGTCTTTAAAAAATAAACTGGCTACCTGCAGGCAACCACTCTGCTGGCATGTAGAAAATATCAGTGAGATCCTCACATGCTGCAGGATCATCTGCCCTGCCCTGTTGTAAAGGTATCTCCTTGTCTGTGCATGGCTGAGTGTCCTGAGCCCTGGTGGTGCCTCCCAGCATGTCTGTGGACACCTCTCCTTCACCTGAGTGGCATTCCATCAGGAAACAGGAGCAATACTGGCCACAATGGGAAATGTCACAGCACCATTAAACAATATATAAACAGCTCACAGGCTGTAAATATTTTTCACATTGATCGGTTTTAATTTGTGTTTCTGACTCATTATGCACTAAGAACAAGATGAGGATTAGATCACAAGTCAGGAAGATCAGCGTAAGGAAAATGGAAGAATGTGCAAAATTTCCTCATAATGAATCATGCAAACAAGTCTCAGTCTACTATGCAGCAATGAGCATTGGCACATACAATAAATATCAGAAGGTGGTCTGTGGTATGGCCATACAATTTGGCAAATCCAGGACAAGCTGCCTGGTTTCGAGGAGGGAGACAAGGAAACAGAAAATGGGGAATGAGGGACCATTAAACTTTAACCCAGATGTCATTTGGCTTTAGATAACAGTGCTGGTATCAAATGTGCAAGATGAGTTACTCAGACTTTTACTTTTGGTTTCATGACGTCTAGATGTGCTTTTAATTTTGAAGGTGTTGGTAGATTGTCAGCATGCTGCTCCACCCACAGTGAAAACCACAGTTCTAATGGCTCTGACATGAAGTAAAGAGCGGCTCAAGATCCATCTGGATGACTGGCTGATCTTTACAAAAGTGATCCAGACCTCAATGTGATGATAATGTGACACAGATATTTATAAAATAAATGTTGTTGTACTTGTCTCTGTAGTTCCTTCTTTTCTGATTTAGCACTTATTAACATGTAAGCAACTATTTACTAACTGCTGTGAATTTATGCAGTGTTTGGCTTAAAATATTGTTTCTTTAAATTTACCAAACCAGTGTGAGGTTATAGTCAGTACAGCAAGGATGAATGATGCTGTTAACTGTGTATTTCTCAGCCTCAGCCTGTGGATTTTAATCCATGAGGTGTAAAGGAAACACTGTACCACAGAGCAACTGCAAGCGGTGTTTATTCATTACAGAGTGAGGGGGTGGGGACTGGAAAATGGGACTGAGTCATAAAATCCCAAGCTTTCCCAAAATTTGGGTGTGTTCAGAAGCAGAGTTTTCATCCCTGTGACTGTTCATGAGACAGCTGACATGGTCTCATTTAATTCTGGAGAGACGCTTGAAAAACATGGATATTTTGAACCCAGTTTCCCACAAGGCAAGATGATAAAATCTTTTTATAAACCCTATCTTACACAGCCCCTCTCCCTGGGCACTGTGCCTTGTACTCCTGAGGCTCATGGAGGCAATAGTTGCCCCACACCTCTCTTAGGGTGGAATGTGTCAGGCTGGGTAATTAAGGCTGCTCTTCGCTGCTGAAGTTTGCCTCCAGCTCGTGCTGCAGGAAACACAGCTGCTGCTCTCTTGAGTGGACAGCTTCTAGCTGGGCATGGTCTTGGACATCCCTGGGGAGTCTCACGCTCAGCCAAGAGCAGCTGGCAGTGCCAGAGGCTGGGCAGCTGTGCCCACTGGTGTCACCCTGATTCTTAAGATTTTCTAAAGGCTTCTGAGTTTACATTCTGTTAGAAAACTTTCCCACACATTTTCTATAAACAACATATTATTTTGCATTCCTTCATGGGGATGGAGAAACTTGATGTACTGGTGGTTTGTCCAATGTCATTGGAGAGGCGGCCCATTCACTCTCCAACCCACTGTCACCTTTGGAAAAGTATAAAAGTTGGAGTCAGAAAATAAACTTTCTTCGTTTTTACCTTGCCATCGCAGTGGCTCGTGTTGTGCTTTCTCGTGTCCTATAGCCACACACTGGGAGGAGGTTTGGGTGCTGGATGCACTTCCACTCCGTGCCTGGCCAAGGAGGATGCTCAGTTGCCTCAAATAAGTCATTATTGCAGAGGAGGCTCAGCTAGAGGCTTGGAAAACACACTCCCCATTTTGGCACCACTCTTCTCTGTGCTGGGACGTCTCAGCATTATGGGGAAATGAAATGAACACAAACAACACAAACTCTGAACCTTGGCCGCTGCTATCCAAAATAAACAGGGCGTGGGCACCCTGTCCCACTTGGCTTTTTTCTGCATCCTCCACTCATGGCTGGGAGGGATGAATTAACCCCACTGCTGCTAAGCTGCCCTTGCAGGGGGATGGAAGGGATGTGCTGCTGCTGGCACTGCTGCTGGTGTCCCTGCCAGCCAGGGGCACAGGGAAGGAGCTGTCTCCTGGGGCAGGTTCCCCTGCTGCCCCCATGGTGTGTGAGGTCCTGCTGGCACTGACTGCACCCCAAGGGACTGAGCTCTCTGTGTGGCCCTGAAGAGTGGGGGAGCTGCACACTGAATCCTGCTCTGACCCTGCAGAGCTCTGCAGCATCTTCTCCCTCTGCCTTGTGCTACCTGCAGGTGCTGTGGCTCCTGCCGTGCCCCACCTCTCCTTCAGCCTCCCCTGTGTCACTGGCAGAGTTGTTTGGTGATCAGAAGGTGGTAACAGCGCCCAACAATCTTTTCAGGTAGGTGTGCAACTCTCACCGTGTGTCTTTGCTGCAGTCATCCCAAGGAGTGACATCTGTCTTTGCTCTGAGTGAGCTGGGTGGCAGGTCCAAGCTGTCACCCTAAAACACTTCTCATCGGCAGTATTCTGGAGCAAGGAAGGGCATTCTGCTGTTGGATCCCCAAAACGTGCTAAGTTTGTGCATCTGCTGTTGAGTTTCCTGACCTCTGACAGTGCAGCAAGGGGAGGAGTTGCAGCTGCTCTGCCAGAGCCTCTGGGTGTCCCAAAAATCCCAGAGGTGTGCACCCAGCCTGCCTAGAGTCCCTTGGACTGAGATGTCCATGCTGAGCAGGACTATTGCTGATGCTCTCTCACAGCTGAGCTCTCCCAGGCACAAATATGACTGTGTTCTGTATCCCCCCCTTTTTTGGTTTTGCCAAGGTAGATTACTATTCTAAACAAAATGGGTTTAGGAGCTTCATTGTCCATTTTTTCTAATCTATCTGAGTTATTGCATTCTCACAGGTCCCGATAATGAAAAGCTGCTGATGGTAACAGTTCTGTGCATTGACAAGAAAGAGAAATGTGTTTAGGAGCCTAGAAGATTACATAGAAAGACAGGTAACCCTCAGTAGCTCAGACAGCAAAGTTATAATTTAGGGAAGTGTTTATTGAAGACACTCTGGGGGAAGAGGTCCATTTTGTCAGGATTTTCACAGAAGACTGGACAAATGACTAGAGAAGGTATTAAGAGTGCCAGTCTGGCATTATGTGTTGATTGATTGATTCTCATTGAAAATTAATAAATAAAATCTGTAAATAAATAATAAATAGCTGTTAGATGTGCCATGATGTCCTTCTCTGAGCTGGCTTCCAGGCCAGTGAACAAGTTGACCCAAGAGGGAGTTTCTATTTCTGTGCTTTTAATGGCTGTACCAGTGTTTGAGCTGAACTGAAGAAATCCACACTAGAATAAAAACTAGAGCCCTTGGCTTTTTGCCATCCACCTCTCTGGCTGTCTGCTTCTCTGTTCCCAGAACTTCCCTGAATTTAGGGGTTTCAGGCCCAGGCTGTGTGAGGGGAGATGTGCCAGGAGCTGGTGAGGGGATCTGCCCAGCCGGCACACGGGGCAGGGCACAGCACCAGCAAGTCCCACTGCTGGCAGCAAAGGCCCAGCGTGGGCAGATGTCCTCTTGGCCAGCTGCTGAGGTTTGAAAGAAGTGAATGGACTGTCTGTGACAAGGAGTGCTGGAAAATGCTTGTGCACAATGGCTTGCTCCAAGTATTGTGCAAGCATGAGTGCTCTGCAGCACCAAACCTAAGATCAGAGTGGATTTAGCTGTCCTGGCTTAGGGTTATGCTACTACACATGTACTGATTAACAGCAATTTTCATGCTGTTGGACTGACAGGTCCTAAGCAATCATGTTGTAGGCTTGTTATTTTTTCCAATATTCCTTTACCCATGCCTAGGATATCCAACCAGACGTATGGGAGCACATCTGGACTCTGAGTATGATTGTTGCAATTGGCCAGTTTTTATGGGCTAGAAAAACAAACTAATGATTTAGGCCTTGGTGTTAGGCAGGGTTTTTTACAATGAGGGTTGTGAGGCACTGGAACAGGTTGTCCTGAGGAGGGGTGGATGCCTCACCCCTGGAAACATTCCAGGGCTCTGAGCAACCTGTCCAGTGGATGGTGGCCCTGGATGAGATGACAAGGTGTCTTCCAAACAAAACCCTTCTGTGATTCTACATCTGCTTTCTCATTCATATCTCTGTTTAGCTCTGAGCTTTATCAGTGGTGTGTGTCCCACAATGCTTCCACAGCCCAGTATTTGTAACACCAACACACACACAAATTAGCAGTTGAGCTTCTAAAACCGATCTAAACATACATGTTTTTACAAACTCAGGTTTCACTTGCCTTTGGTTTTGATTCTTAAAAGATACCTGCTTTGAAGCAGTTCTGAGCTCCGGGAACTTAATTTTGTTTTAATGAGAGTCCAGATTGTCTTAATTGCATGATACTTGGCACTGTTAAGAAAAACAGTAACAATCACAAGACCTTTGCCAGAGGTGTGCCAGAACCTGTGGGTTATTTTTTATGTGTTTTATTCTCCAGCCCAGTTTTCAGGAGTGGCTGACTATTACTGCTTTCCATTAGTGAACACGAGCTTTAGTCATGAGTAACTTTGTTTTCTACACTGGTATGACACATGGTACCTGCAAATTCTGTTTATTTTTTAAGGGTAGCATGAAAAGCTGCTTTGTCATAGCTGACTCATAGCCTCAGTATTTATCATCGTGGTGCTAAGCCCCATCAGTTCATCTGATGTGCGTGAGCACGTGTTGTGGGTACACATCACTGCTGGCAGATTTCTCCTTCCCAACCCATGCCAATTACTCTGTCCATCAGTTCAAAGTTTGAGATGGGGAAGGTGGACATGATAATTAATCATGGACTGGAAAGCTTGTACTGTTTGAGTTGTAATAGTATGTATCAAGAAACAGGCTAATTTTTGGTTGTACCCCACTGGAGCTGGATTCAGTGCCCACTGGAGTCAGTGGATTGGTGTTGTTGGCTCCAGCAACACAGGATACAGATTGTACAGCCCACATCCAGCCCAGACAGAATGGCCCCATCTTTATTGCCACGAGTTTTTTCTGCAGGGCTGAGTCTTTCCAGGCTCTCTTTCCCACTATTCCAGTGTAATTCCCCTTTGCTGGTAAGTAACCAGCTCTTTAAAGGAACTGGGAATGACATCCAGTGGCCCACCTGGGCTTCATTGGGAGGGAGAGGGAGCAGCGGGGCTGGGGAAATTCAAAGAGGCTGGGGATTGTTACATCAATGTGCTGCAGAGAGGAGAATCACCTGTGAAGAGTTAAGGTGCCTCTTTTGGGTTATAAAAGGAAATGCATTAGTGCATTTTTATTTTCTCATCTAGAGGGATGGAATAGAGGCAGGAAGATCTGATGGGACCTGCCCCCTATGGCTGTGGCCAAGAGAGTGCTTGTATGAGTCTTATTGGCTACGTGGTGACAAAAACCTAACCCAAAAGGTATGATTATTCCTTATTTCTGTGTGTGCTCTCCAGGCAGCAAGTACCTTTTTCTTTTTCTTTGCTATGCAAAGTTTTAGTGATGCTTTACTTGTTTTTTCCTGAGTTTTTGTTAATCATTTGACTCTGCTGCAGCCTCTTTAATGCCCTTGTTTTTTTCTAATTCATCCATGAAGAGGTAAATAATTTATATCAGTGTGACTTCTAAAGAAATATTTGTTAATTAGTTCAAGCTATCTCTATTATTTGCCTGTACCCGTTGAACTGGTAGTAGCTATGGACAGACATAATGGACCTCTCTGAGCAGTTATAGTTTTATTTCCTTCTGATAAAAACCAGCCCAGTTTAAGAAGTGTCTGAGCCTGGGCCTTGGTTTTGTTACAAAAGAGAGGTACTCTTACCATGCCTTAGTTAGCATTTGGTGGGAGCCTAGGGAACACAAAGCATTTTTGTAGCTGTGACTGGATAGTGAGCTGGGCTAGTCAGTTAATTATGGACAGCAGAATGGGACTGACCCTCAAAGCCACCTTGGTTTTGTAGATTTGTTGGGTCCATAGATCTGCAAATAAATCTTTCAGGTCTAGACACCACATACAGGTGTGAAATAACTTTTTTGTGTGCTGCTTGGCTGTACTTACAAGGAAGTTCTGTCCCCTTAAGTGTGAGCAGAATGGAATTGATTTGGCTTTCCATTGCCCCGTGTCTTATGAAATGCATGTGGGACTTGCCATACATAGCTTAAGAGAACATTTTTTCAGTGTTGTGCTTACAAAGGTGTCCAGTCCTTCCTATTTCCCAAGTGCTCTTCCTCCCTTTTTCAGTGTAATCCCTCCTGCTGCTGCCTAAGGCTTTCATTATGCTGGGAATATGATCTCAGCCCGAAATCCAAACCAAGGTGTAAACAAAAGAGCAAGTGGCAGAGCTGTTGGTTTGGGGCTGTTTTGTTTTTCCTCAGCCTGTGTTTGTTTCTGGAGAAGTCACCCTTGTGTTTAGCATCTTGTTTCAATTGCTGAGGCGTTCCATGCCTTTGAAGGGTCACCCTGCACTTGCTTGTGGAGTTCTGTTCCTCATCACCCCCATTGCTGCTCACACCTCCTTGGCTCACTCTGTGTGTCTGTGCTCTGGGGAGGGGGCAGGAGGAGGAACCGTGGTGCTCTGAGCTGCCAGGAAAGGAGGATGGAGCTCTCTGAGCTGCCAGGGCAGGAGGATGGAGAGATGAACGACTTTGTGGGCTTCTAAATAAGACAGTGCTGGTGTATCTTCCAAAATTAGCCACAGAATTTTAGGTCTTCCTATCACTCCTGTTAAAGGGAGCTCCCCTCTCAGAGAGCAAATACTCAGTTCCTACAACTTGTGTCCTGCTAAGATACATTAAGAAGAGCAGCAAAATCATTAGCTGCTCCCAAGAGCTTGGTCTGAGAATTTAAAATATGCTGTCCAAGAGGATATGAAGGTTTGAAAGACAACGATATTGTGGCTCCTAGAGTGGTCTTCTAGGCAGCACAGAAATGCAAAGGACATATGTTATGAAGCTCTCTTGAAAAAGCAACTGCAATTCATAAGCTGTGCTCATGTTTCTGGTGAAATTGTCCATAATTCTTTCCATGTCAGCCTGATCAGTTTAATGAATTGCTACTGGGGATTTCTTTCAGCCTTACAACTGGCTCATCAGTGATTTAAAGTCAAGTGAAGGCTGGGATTTCAAAGTCTGGAAGACATTTTGCACTTGGGAATGTTTTCAGCCATTCTTTGAACTTGCATACTTGTCTTTTGTGATCTGGATTAATGTTTTCTTTCTTCAGTCAAACCATCATTGAAGTAATGATGTAAAATTAGTCATGATCCAGTAACTTACAGCATGGGATGTTTTGTCAGCACAGAACATTGTATGTTTTAGATTGTAGGGCAGAAGTCCACTCACTCTGTTTAATTTTTAAAAATAAATAGCACAAGTTGGGATGCTCTCTAAAACTAACAAAAATAGGGAAAGCAAAGATGATTGTTTTCAGGGTTCTAGCTCAAGGGGTCAAAGGTCAAAAGCCTGCAATAGATTGAAGTTATTAATTAACAACTACTTACTGGATTTTACCTAATTTATGGCTTCATGTATTATAACTCTTTCGGTAAAACATCATAAACCAGCCCAGTGAGTAATCATACAGTATGAATTGACAAAAAAACACTTAGAACACAGCAGCTGCAAATTAGTAGACTGGAGCAGGTCGGAATTTACTCCACCGAGCCCTTTGTTGCTAGAATGTCTTCTCAGCTGCTTTAATGCAATAGAGGGATCCCCTGGCTGCTGGACACGAGTGGCTCTGCCAGGGTGTGCTGCCCACGCCTGGGGCAGGCTCAGCTGCTGAAGGGCAGCCCCACAGCTGGCCAGAAATCAGCTGCATCCCTACCAGGGACCTTGTGTGCCTGCCTGGGACTGCTCCAGCTGTGCTGAGGGCTCTGGTGCCATGGCTGTGCTGGACTGACTCTGGAGGGCCCAGAAATTTCTGGGCAAGGTGGGGACCCTCATGGGAGACCCCCAAGAGGCTGGTGATGATGGACATTTGTCTGAGCTTTTATTTACACAGGGCTGTGCAATTTGAACAGAATATTAAACCTCAAAAGGACTTTGAGAGCATCTGCTTCTCCACTAGTCAGCAGAATTTAATATTTAATCATCCTTTCTAACCAGGGCATCATGAATATTTGTGCCCCCTCTAGCAGGAGGGGAAATGGATAGGAAGAGAGGCAAGTCTGAAAAGTGAGTGTGGAGTCAAGAAAGTGAAGACCAAAGGACTCGATGAGGCTTTTTCTTTCCCTGGCAGCTGGTGAACTTTTTTTTGTGTAGGGGCGGGACCCACAGTCCACCTTATTCTGATTTAGCCATATTGCAGTAATAAATGCAATTTCAGTGTGCGAGGCTGAAACAGGCATGGAAATCAATGGTAATTAGACAGTGGCCATTTTACTTGTGGGAGGTTTGATCTTGGACCAAATCCCCAAGGGATCAGGAGGAGTTTTCCATATCTGCCTGACTGCCTCTCTGCCTCCCATCATCATGGCCATTTGCAGTCACTAATAACCTCATAACTTGCCTGTGAGGCATTCTTTGCCTTATGGATTAGAAGCTGAAGTGCTGTACAGACAAATGACTTGCCCAGGGTCATGCAGGAAATCTCTGTGTGAGCCAAGAACTTCAAAACCAGCGTTTCTGAATCATGGCTTGAACATCTCTGTAGCGGCTCTAGCCAGGCTAAGGCTGGGTCCCTGCGCGGAAGGAAAGAGCAGAAAAACCCCAAAACACAAACCAAAGCAAACCCCACGTTCACACTCTAGTAAGAAACAGTGCCTGTAACTCAAGCTTTTCTTTCATGCTCTGACCCCTCATATTTCCCCTGCTGTTGGTTACTCTGAAGAGCC
This sequence comes from Lonchura striata, assembly GCF_050655825.1. Lineage (NCBI taxonomy): Eukaryota > Metazoa > Chordata > Aves > Passeriformes > Estrildidae > Lonchura > Lonchura striata. The sequence goes on from NC_140703.1 coordinate 2,024,684, forward strand.
TTTCCCATTGTATTTACTTGGCCAAGCCTTTGGGGTCACAAAGCCTTCCTGCCCGCTGCCTCTTGGATTTTTCTTTGTTTTCTTCTCCTTTTGGTGCTGTGGAGGGCAGGCAGCCAAGGGTGTGAGCAGAGCCGGGTGACATAATGGCTTTGCTGACACGGGTTCTGGTAAGTGCTGCCCGTTCCTGCCCTGCCAGGAACACCCGTCAGGCGGCAGCTTTTGGAAGTCTAATCAGTCCAGACCAATAAGCTGTTGACCCATAAAGGGCTGCAGGAGAAACCCTGCTCATAAGTGTGTGTTTTCTCAGGGAACTTATTAATTAAATGTAATAAGATTTAATTATCTTGGTAATAGGTGGCTGGGAGCTACGGGAGTCTGGTGAAGCACAGGTGAGAGGCTGGGGAGGTTGTGTGCTCACCGTGCAGGAGGGAGGGCACAGGCTGAGCTCAGGGGGACGAGGGGAGCTGCTCCCAGCAGGGCCTGTCCCCAGGGGCAGGATGCTGGTGATCCCTGGTAAGCACATCTGCTCAGTAAAGGGTATGATTCGCTCTCACTTTTTCGCCTGTTTTTTGTCTACCTCCTCTTCTGTTTATTCCGGGTCTGTTGGAGATGCTCTGCAGGGGTAGAGTTGCAGGCATTTTGAAATGCCCAAGCAAATCCTCTGTGCTGGTTTGAGTTTTAAAGCCATCTGAACAGGCTGGATGCACCACTTTATGGTGTCCACAGGGTCGTAAATTTTATCTTATTTTCAGTAATTGCTTTAAACAGGATACTACCCTAAATTTTCTTCATTAAGCAGTCTGGCTCTTTAACTAACTGATGAAGCAAACCCTGATATCTCATTTCTGCATTTTTCCTGCCCACTTTGAGTTCATTAATTTAGCCACACCTCCTCCTTGTCACACTGTCAGAGAAGCAGCTCAAAGCCTAGTGCTCTGAAGGTGACTGTTCAAAGGAACAGCTTGATGGATATACTGAAATTTGGATATATTTTGAAGTCTTCTCTCAAAAAAAGACATTAGGTTCTGAAAGACAAAATATCATTATGAAAATATTTTGGAGAAAATGGTGTTTGTTCAGGGAATTTTTTTTTTTTTTTTGGAACTGTCCTATTTGTTGCGATTTGTAGTGGTCAATATCTGTGATTGAGTTGGAAATTATTTCCCTGACTGGGACTCTTTTGTAGGCACTGAGCATGTCTGTGCACTTTTCCACATCATTCTGGCAGGAATAATCAATGCTGCCTCTTAATTCTCTTGAACAGTGTCAACACATTCGTGCCTAAGAGACACATTCCTTGTGTTAACACATGGCAATCAAAACAGTTCAGTGCTGGATGAACAAACTGAGGGACCTGAACACACAAATCTGTGTGCTTGCTCAACAAGAATATGATCTGATTTTAGTTCTGGAGTGAGAACACAGATGATCTTGCCAGTCCAGGTAGCTCTAGGCAGAGCAGCTGTACTCTGTGTATGCTTGTGTTCCCTGGCACGTGGTGGCAGGAGGAACCGTGCTGGCACCTTGTGGCCTGGATATTTCTGGGAGAGATGGAGCCCTTTTAAACGTGGAGCCTCATGTAGCCAGGCTGTTTAAACCTGCCTCGTCCACGTGTTGTGTGTGTGTGTTGGTCATCAGGAGCTCACTTGATCAGGATTGGAGACTCTTCTGGGCAAGTAGGTCCAGCAGTGCCATGGTGAGCACACCTGAAGAGCTGCACCAGTTTTTCTGGACCCTGTCCTCTCTCCAGGAGTGGCCAGGTGAACAGGCAGTGTGGTGGAGGCAGAGCAAGGCAGGTGTGCATGTGAGGGGGTGTGCACAGGAACCTCCTGACAGCCACCCGTGCACTGGGGCAGGGATTTTACAATATTATGTGATCATGTGCTTTTACAGTCTTCTCTGCCTTCGTGGGGAGCTCCCCACGAGGCAAGGTCTTAGACAGCAAATAACCTCTAAGAACAATACAGGGGCTCCCCCTTCTCCCTCACTTTGTGTCCTGACCTCAGAGCTGGGTGGCAGGGACAGGAGCCCAGCTCCTGGCTCTGATGCAGGCTGGCCAGGGGCTGCCCAGGGGGTTCAGATGGTGCAGTGCCTTCAGGTGGGCTTTGGGACAGAAGAAGAGGAAACCTCTGCTCTCAGATGCTGCTGTTCTGTACCAGAGGTCTCAGACCTCGCTGTGCTAGCAGCACAAACAAATGTCCCATCTCCTGGCACGCTGTAAGCTGAGAGGATTCTGCCATGAACTCGGGTAGGAATCCAAACAGACACATCTGCATTCTCTGGCTTTGCTAGCAAAGATTTGCCAAGTCTCTTAAGGAAGCAGAGAATCCGGAGACTCTGCAAAGCTGCTCTGGCAGCTATTTTATTTTTAATATTTTATTGGGCATCTTTGTCAGGAAACTGAAGCAATGCCACGATATGGTAAAATATTTAACTCTCTTCCAATATCAACATAGTGTGAACAAATGGCCAACTGACACAGAGCTGTATGAAAAGATACACATCAAATATGTGCTTATGTGTAACAGATGACAGACACTTGTCATAACCTTAAGCATAGCAAATATGCTGCTGTCTGGACCAGAATAATTGTTAGAAAAACTCTTCAACTGCATTCTGAGTATTCTCCATTTCAATGCTGTTGAAAGCCATAATGTAGCCAAGATATGAGTATTTTAAATGATTTGGCTTTACGGATAAGAAAAATATCTCAGTAGTAAAATAAATTCTTGCTTTTCCCCCATCTTCTTGAAGTAAGAGTGGACTCCTTAGTACTGATTAGTATTTTGTCAGCTTATAAGTTTTAAGTAGCATTCAGTGAAGACTTGAAATTCTACTAGAAATTCCTATTTTAAAGGAACAGATTGGTAAATTAAAAGAAAAACAGAGGTGCAGAGCTTTATCTGCTTCAACAGTTGGTGTTAGTAAGTGGGAACAAAAAGTCACCTGAATTTTCTTGCACTATTTAATTTGCATTTCTGGGATTTTTAGAATAACCAAATATACATCTTGTAAGAGGTAACTGAATTCAGTTCATGCAAAGAACGTGTTACAATTTTTTTGTTTTGCAACTTTCAAATTTGCTTTGTCTTTCTGACAGAAGCATATAACTTTTCACATTAAGATAGGCTCTCTGCTCCCTTCATTGTCTGAATAAAAGGCAGAGGCTGACACTTGTGCATTATGATTTTTATACTGATGCACCTTTTGATGCAAAACCATTTTCTTTCCCTACATAACAGGTAGCTTCCTTTATGTGGTACTGAGAGCTAGACAATGAACCCCAAGTGATTGTAATACTCTCCAGACACTTCAATTATGTCACTTTTTTAGATTTCTGATGTGGAACAGGATCATCCAGCCTGCTTGAGCAGCCATCCTCCTCCCTTTCACAACATTTAAAAAGTTTTCTTGAAAGGTAAAGTTGTTTCAAATGCTCTAGATGTTGTACCGAAAATGTCTGGGTAAATCAAATAGCAGATGTGCCTTATTTATCAGGAAGTGAATGAAGTTATGATGGATTCTTGTATCATGAACAAACTGGTTGTCTTCCCATCATCCTGGAAGTGCCCCAGTTTCACAGCATATATCTCTGGGGCAGAAGGAATTCAGCAGGTGAAAGCTGAATGTGTTGAAAGTTCATTTGTGTTTTTAATTCTAAAAAAAATGTTTGTGGAAGAGCTGTTGGGCATACTCTGATATGAAGGAATGATGAGCAGTGGCCAAGAATGCAAAGGTCCTTTGGCTTTATTGCCTGGCTCTGGCAAAATCATGTACTGAGGCTCTCCAGGAGAGCTTGGATCTGCCTCCAGGGCAGGTGCTCTCATTTATAGGAAAGCTCACCTGCCTGTTGCAGAACTGTGGGAGTTAGGCATGCTAGCTTGTTTTTATTTTTTTTTGAGAAATAGTGGGGCTGCAGGGAAATGATGAGGCTTTCCAAAACTCTGTGTAAAGCTGAAATCAATGGGCAGTGTGGCACTGTGGCACCCAGAGCCTCCAAGGACTGTGATTCAGTCCCAGCTGCAAGCTGGCAGTGGGGTGGTGCTCAGGACATGGGCATCACTCTGTCCTCATCAGTCTGGCTGGAAGAGATGGAGCAGCTGTTTCACTATTAGGGAAAAAAAAAATCACTGAAAGAATAATAAAATACTGGAATTGTCTTCCTAGGGAGGTGGTGGAATCACCATCTCTGGATATATTTTAAAAAAAGACTGGACTTGACACTTGGTGCTATGGTCTAGTTGTGGTGTCAGGACATAGGTTGGACTTGGTGATCTTCGAGGTCTCTTCCAACCTCATTATTCTGGGATTCTGTGACTGCTGGGATGTCCAGGGGAGGCTCCTGACAATGGCAGTACCCAGGTTTGGATCTCTCCTGCCTCATGCCACTTAGCTCACTTTCCACCTCCTTGTTTGCTCAGCTTGTGGAGTCGACTCTGCACAGAGAGCTCTCTCTGAATTCATATTGATCATCCTCTAATATGGGCTTATCCCACTGTGTAGAAAGAAGAGAGATTTTTAATTGAAGAAGTAGAAAAGAATGGGGTGGTGGCATTTTCAAAGCTGTAGGAAATGTAGATGTAGTACTAGGACAAAGTGTGCTGCAACTGGTCATTGTTGGTGGCAGCACTGAATGAGATCCAGCTGGGTTAAAGCTCTGGCTTTTCCAACAAAGCAGGTGCCTTTTACCCTTGCATGACAGGCTGGGAGTGCTGCAGGTTGCTGTTGACCAGCTCTCTTTAGCACCATCCTTCTTGAAAGCACCTCTTTTGTTAAGACCCTGGGGAATATAATGAGGAAATGAAAGAGGTAAATATATCTTTACTCATCCTCCTGGTTCTGTGAAGGGAGTTTGAATGCACCTTTGAAACCTGCATTGACACAATTGCACAGAGTCTGAGCTAACAGGGATCAGTTTCTGTTGTACTAGGATGTGAGTCTTGAGATCAGCCTGGCTGTGAGCCATTGGAAATATTTTACTTGGTATGAGGAGAGGTGAATGCCAGGGTTGTATGGCCGGTCTAGCTGAAAAAAGACTCCAGGTAATCTCTGTTGAGGATTTTCAAAGGGAAGTATTTATCCTTGTGCCAAATGTCTGTACCTGATATGTCTGACCTTGGGTGTTGTGCATTTCTCCTCTAAAACGTGAGATTTGAAATGCTGCTGTTCTGATTTGCTAGTTTTTTGGGTTTTTCTTTTTTTCTTTTTTTCTTTTTTCTTTTTTTTTTTTTTTTTTTTGCCTGAGAAGAGCAGGTGTGGGTGTACTTCTGCTCTGTTTCAGGGCAGCACAGTGAGAAGTGAAGGCAAGCAAAGCAAGGTCCTGTGAGGGGTGAGAGAGGGGAGACTAGCGTGATCTGCCTGGAGTTGTTCAAGTTACAGCTTCCAGCCCTGCAGTGGCTCTATTTGGGTAGCTCAAGGTGTGTGCAATTGGCCTGCCAATCAGTGCATCTCAAATGCATTAAAAAATGCAAAATAGGACTCGTCCACCTAGAAATTGTTCTTATAAAAGTGTGGCCATATACGTAGAAGAATAAAAAGCTTTATGGGGCAAGTCTATATCTGCTGGATATCACTGTGAAAACAGAAGTGCTCAGTCTCTTTAATTTTTTTTCAAAAAATAAAAGAAGCCTCTGTTTAACAATGTCTTCAGAATTCTTTAGGTTATTGTCTCAGAGCAGAGGGACCAAATTGTGGAAACATTTAGTTTTTCTAGAAGCAGAGAGTGCAGACCTTAGGTCTTGCTAGAGCCACCTGAAAGGAGGCTGGAGCAAGGGAGAGGTTTGCCACTTCTCCCAAGCCACCAATGAGAGGATGACAGAGAATGGCCTAAATTTGCACCAGGGGATGTTTAGATTGGATATTTGGAAACATTTCTTGATGAAGAGTGTTGTCAACCACTGGAACAGGCTGCCCAGGGAAGTGGTTGAGACATCATCCCTGGAGGCATTTAAAAGATGTGTAGATGTGGCAGTAAGGGACAAGGTTTAGTGGTGGACTTGGCCGTGCTGGGCTAATGGTTGGACATGATAATGTGTAAAGGTCTTTTCCAACCTAAAAGATTCTATGATTTTAGTTCTATGCTCTTTCTGAAAGTCTTCAACATTTAAGGAAACATGATGAAAAAATCACAAAGCTGAAAGCAAGGTCTATGAGGAAGGGAGCAAGGATATACTTTGGATGTTCTCTCAAGACAATTTTGAACTGAGAAACAGTGATGAGCAGGAGGATTCTGTTTTGGAGGGGAAAAAAAAAACCATGCTTATTCTTTTATTTCCTGTAATCCAGATCAAAATTTGTAATGACCTGAATGTTCAGACTTAGGCTGAAAGCAAACCCAAGTAGTGAGGTGGAAATGCATTTTTCTGTGGGGTTTCCTTGTATGTAAAAGCAGAAAGTTTGAGGTGATGCTTGGCATGCAAAGCAGAAAGCAGAAACAAGCTGTGAAGGGGGCAAGAGTCACGAGATGCCTGAGCATGGGCTTGCTGAAACTCTAGAACTGGAAGAATAAAAAGTGGAGGTGCTTCATGCTCTGCATGGGGTGATCCCAGCAGGCTGTAAAGTCTTGATTAAAAGGTTGCTGCAAAATGAGACGTGAAAGGGTGGATCTATGCACACTAAAGAAAACTTTAAAAACCATGGTTAGAATGAAAAAGAAACGAATCCACATACTTGGATTAGGAATAGGATTTTCTGCAGTTTCCCAGACAATGCTGGCATCATGTGGCCACTTTACTTAGCTTGCCTTGTACTAAAATATTTCTGAAAAATCCTTGCTTTCTCAGCATCATTCTGATTGGGATTCCTAAAGAAAAAAAAATAAAAAAGCTCATGAACACACAGAGTTAAATGCTCAGGGACACCGGGGATGTCCCGTGCAGGGCTAAGAGCTGGGCTCACTGATCCTTCCAACTCAGAATATTCTGTGACTGGTAAACTCAGCTGCTTGCCTTGCCTGGATGTCCTGACACTATCTCCATCTTCTGGAAGACACGAGGAGTCTTCAGTTTGGGGTCTTTTACTTCCTGACCACTGAGCATGTTTTTAAAGTGATCAGCCAGCCTCTTTTAACACACAGGACAGATTTTAGTTCTGCTCGACTTTTGAATCTAAATGAGAGGAAGAAATTTCCATGTGCATGGCAGGCTGTGATGGGAGTATTTTCCAATGTGGGGACGTTTGTAAGGAGGGGGAACAATGTTAAAGGACAGAAGGTTGGCAGGGAGGGAAAGAAAATGAAACAACAATTCCAAACAGGAAGAATGGGGACAACAGGAGAAGTGAAGCTCGTTTTTGAAAGACCAGGAGCAGGAGGGATGATGCAGGGCCCAGGGCATACCTACACAAGGAAAAAGGAGTGAGAACAAGGAGGAGAGCTGCAGTGATGCTTTTCATGTGCTCTCTGCAAAGGAGCAACATCCTGTTTAAGGATCTTAGAGGAGTCTTATGTGACTGCTGGGAGAGAAAAACTGCGCATGCAATTCTGAGTTGAGCTGATTAGTTTAAAAAATCAGGCTATATGGGAGTATTTTTCCATCAATACTGCTGGTATTTTGAAGAACAGAAACTTGAGTAGAATAGCACCTAATGCTACGTGAAGTAGAATCCTCTTGCACTGCCCAGGTTCAAAAAACTTTGCAGAAGTGCTTCTGGAGCTCAAGTGAACAATGCTTGGGTAGAGTGGCTTTAATCAATGATACTAGCAGCTTATTAACATGCATCTCAAGTCAGCTGGCAGCAACAGAAGCTGGTTGGGGGAGTTCCCCTTTGAAGTTCTGTACATCCAGATAAAATGGAAAACTTGGCAAAAAGCATAAACAGTTGGCAAAGTGTTTCAGCTTGTGTAAGAGATGATACAGCAATATTGAATTTATCATAAGACAGAGCAAATTAATAATTGCACACAAGTACAAATGTATGAGGTAGTGGTGCATCCTTGTATATATTTCTGTACTTATAAACACTTGCGTGTATATATATGCACAGAGACATTCTTATGAATTTAAAAAAAAAAATCTCATAAAAAAGAAATGGAAGTATAAAATGTAAAATAAATGATAGAGCTGTCCAAGCTTGTAAAACCAAAGTCTCAGTCACAAATAAGTGCATTGAGTCTGGATGCCTGATAGCAGCAAGTGGAAAGTCAGTTCCTAGGAAACACGTGCCTCCCTCCAAAGTACACAGTGCTTGTTCTGTAAATGCAGATATTTCTTTAAATAAATATTGACTATAATTATGGTGCTGTCTTAATGGCTTTAATGCGTTTAGGTGACATGAAATCTTTAATCTGAATTGACTGAGATTTAATGTTTAATCTTCTTCAGACTTGTTGCTCTTTGTTAAGATATCTAGCTTGGATTCTGACAAAACTTCAGCTGGGAGTAGGATACAAAATTCTGTAATTCTTGCTAATAGAGTTACTTGGACATCTGCCTTGGGTAGTATAAAACAGATGGTTAAATGTTTTTGCATCTAGGTGACAATTCAAAGCAGATCGCTAAATTTCTTCCTTTATCATTTGGAATATAACTGCAGTTTCCTGGGAAAGGTTTCTTTATCTAGAGTAGACCCAGGAAAATCAGACTGATTGAATACAGTACTGCAGATCCATTAATGCAGGCTCTGCCTTTCTGTGGTAATACTTTTCTGCAGCTTCTATCCAAAAAGGAAGACACTTTTATTTATTTGGCTATATGTGGTTAAATATAAGGAGTAATATATGCACATACCTATTCTGTGTGAGGCTTGGTAGGCCATTTGTTCATAAAGACTGCTCTTCCAGCTCTTATTCTTAGAAGTTTTCATGAAAAGACGAAAAAGGTGCGTGCTGTTTTGTGCTCTTTCAGTGCAATCTTAATCAGAAGACTGTCTGCATTGTTAAAAGTTGTTGGGCTGGATAAAAATTGAACTCTCCAGCATGCAGAGGTTTTACTGTCAGGAGTATGACTTACTGGAAGCTATTAAATACATTTTCCTGAGTGTTTTGAAAGGGTACAAATGGCTGAAAAAGGAAAATTAGAAAATAAGTGTGGCTGGGGAGAAGAGAACAGGCTCTTCTGCTTAAATGTGGAGCTGGGGAAAGGGTGAGATTTTGGTAGATTATGCTTTCTCTAACTGTAGCTTTGCCTTCTCAGTCCTCCTGGTTTGAAGAATTAGAAATTAATTCCTTTATGTTTTAGAGGCTTTTGCACAGCTCTGTGGGTGAAACTGGGATGTGTCATTTACAATGACCTAAATCATTCTGGGCCACAATATTCCTGATGTCTGTGCAGTTTTAGCAGAGCCACAGAGAGCAACCCCTGGCCTGTGGAAGTGAGGTGCACCTTTCCAAGGCAAACAGGCTCACGCCTCTTCTGCCACAGAATGAAACTTCCTTTTGTGGTGAAAGAAAAATAATGAGCTGGTCGAGGGTTTTTCTAAAGTGTCACTTCCCTGTTTCACTCTGGTTCCTCAGTGGGGGCAGAGCAAGGAACAGCTTAAGATACCATCAAACACGCTAGCAAGGCATGCTTTATCTTCTCCAGAATATTGTCTGTGAGCATGCCTTGCAGGGAGACTGACATATCACATGCACTGTAAAAGCACCTGCCAGAAATGGGCAGTATTAAAATATTTGTTGTTGTTGATTTCAAATCTAAGTCTATTTTCTAGGAAAGAATGAAACCATGCTATATGTTTTAATATTTTTTCCTTTTCGAGGGGAGGAAGGAGGATACCTTCTTAGCTGATTCTGGTCACGGTTTCCTACCTAGTTTGTTAAAGATTTAAAGCCTTAGGGGGCATGCCTCCAAGTATCCTTGGTGACAGAAGTCAATAGGAAGGTTTCAGCCTTAATTTTTGAATGAGACACGTCACAAGAAGTAGAGTCCAGACTGAGTAATCAGCTCAAATGCCCCATGGAAAATTTGACTGAACTGGAAATGATGTCAGATTCCCCCATTAACTAAACTATTATTTCCTTAAACTTCTAAACAGGTCATCACCCTGGCAGTGGTAAAAAAAAAAAAAAAAAGGCAAACCAAAAAATCCCTAAGCCCTAGAGAAACCAGGATTTCTAAGACTGCATTGCTGCAGGAATTGTGGGTTTTACTTTTTGGGGAAGAGTGGATAGACGTGGTAGAAATTGGAGATCAAAGCAATCTTTAAGGATAACTTTGTGTCTGCATCCAGGCTGGATGCCCTGCTTTCCTGGCTGTATCTGTTGCCACTCAGAGCGAGGACAGGCAGGGAGGAAGGTGGTGCTTGGTGAAGCCCATGGGAAGGGAGCAGCCCTGCTGGAATCCAGGTGAGCATCAGCAGGAAGGAGAGCTGCACTGGCTCAGGCTGGCACTGCGAGTGCTGCCTGCTCAGAGGGAGACATGAACAGTGAGATAACCCCAGCTCTGGCACGTGGGGAACAAAGGGGTCTTGAGGCACCTGTGGGACCTCCAGCAGCCATTTACAGAGGCTGACGGTTTTAGCTCTCCTTTGGGAGGCAGAGGCTGCAGAAACACGATGCCTGTCTGTTTTTTGGGGGCAGAGGAGCAGGCAGGTGTGGGGCTTGGGCCAGCTGCTCCTGGCATCCCTCCTGGCATCCCTGCTGGCATCCCTCCTGCTTGCCTTGCCTGGCCTCTGTGGCACTGCAGGCTGATGGAGCAGCTTGCAGGGTTGTTGGAACTCAAAATGTCTCTCAGACATTTTTAGAGGTTCCAGGCCTTGGTCAGAAGCATTTTAGACCCTGGCAGGCAGCTGCAAACAGCTGTGATTTTGAGTTTGAGCCATAGAATGAGTTACCAACTTTGGGGGTGGAACAAGCAGTCACAAAGGGTTAGATAGGATAGTAAAAGTAGTTACAAAACAGAGGGGAAATTTTTTTAGTATTGTACAGGGGGGTTTAGCAGCTGTCCAGGGGGGTTTTTACTTTGTCCATGGGGGTCAGAAGTTCTAAGATGGAGGAAAGTGGGCTGATCCTGTTCTTCCTCCTTCTTCTTCCTTGCCTCCATGTTCTTGGTGATGCTGGCACTTATGGATTGATTTAGAGTAGAAAAGCACCTTGTAACATAGGTAGTAGGTATTGGGGGAAAACTGTAAACATATAACATGTAATGTACCATATAAAAGACAGCAGCAGCCCTGGTGGGGAGAGAAGAAGACAGCAGACAGAGAGGATGTCAGGGTGTGTGTGTGCCTCTGCCTGAGCTGTGAGCAAACCACAGCAGCCCCAGAAGAAAATCTTTTAGATAACTCACAATAAACTGCCTTGAGACCAAACAACAGAGACTGCTGAGCCTTTCTTTGGAAGCTCGGGTTGGGGAGAGACTTTTCCACCACATGGAGCCCCAGAGCAAGCCCGGGGTTCTCACAGCAGGGCTGCTCTGTAAATGTAAAATGTGTGCCAAAGCAACCTGAGGGAAAGAGTGTGGGAGCTGTGCCTCGGTGGTGAGGCTTGGGAATAAAACCAGGTCATTCCACAAAGGGCAGCAGGTGTTTTATGGAATTCTTATGGAATCCTGGCTGCAGATGGACTTGGTGCTGTTGGAAAGTAATTGGAGGGAAAGTTCAGTATCAAAAAAAAACCACCCCACCCTGTTTTTTCTGGTAGAGACACATAGGATTTTTTCTGCTAAATACATCCTTTCTCCTTTCCCTTCTCTAGCTGTGTTTCTACCTCATTCTGACCTTGCAATATCTTTAATATCTTAAAGTTTTCTTTTGTATCCTTGCCATGGCATGTGCTCTTTTGAGCAAGTCACTGTGAGCTTTGTAGGCATTGTTGCTTGTTCTCCACACAATTGCTCTGCTGCAGTGAGGCTTCTGAAACTGAATTTGTTTGCTGCTGTTCTCTTTCACAAATATTTATTATAAGATATATCAAGGCTGTAATGAGACTTTTAAATTTAAGAGGTGGAGTGGGTAATGGAACATGTGAGACATGGAGCTCTTTTAACATCTCTGAAAGAAATCTGGATATTTTGTGTCTCTAAATGTTTTGCCTTGGTATGCTTGAGCTGTCTGTAATTTATAATCAATTCAACCCTTCCAGCATTTTTAATGAGAAAAAATACCCCTAATCTATAGCAATAGCTTCAAAATAGTGTATCTTACCCTGGTAATAAAAACATTCTACAATATTTTAATCTAGTATTATGGAATACTCTTGGGTATTTTTTTAAATGAACATAAGGCCTGAATGCTGGGAGATGCTCCATGAAAACAAATTGTATTATTAATCAAACCAAAACACAGAATTCCTCACATAGTGATTTTAAAATGCCCAAGACAGTCTTTAATTGAAATGTTACAGAAAATAACAGACTGAGAAACTGTGTGCTTGTTGTTTAATTAACTTTACAATATATGTTCGGAAGCTTGTTAGATGGATCAAAATGTAACTATAGGATGTATGAGTGTGTTGGCAACATAAATTCATTTATGTGTTGTCCAATAATAAATTTCAACTTAGATTAATAAGCACCTTCTTAATTAACAGTCTTCCCTTGTTGCATGCAGAAATGGCTGATGCTAAGTGCCATTTCCATTCACTGGCTCCCATTAATGCCAGCACTTGCTCTTCCTTATGAACATTATCTATCAAACAAAGAAACAGGTTTTAAGAATCATTTTTCTCTCAGCACCTGTCATGGAGTTGATTTTTTTTTTTTTGTTCTCTTATCTAAATCCAGGCTGTATTTTAGCTTTCTGTGGCTGTGAAAAGGGTGCAGGAGATGTAAAGAACTCCCTGGAGGCAGGCACCAGAATGGCCTTCTCCACTTGGTGGTTCTGCTCTGCATCTATTTCAGAAAAGCTACAGGAGGTCATCCAGACTTTGCCAAAAGGTGCAGTAGTCTTTTGCAGTAGTGGTGGGTAGTGGGTGACTGGAGAGGAGCACAAGGACAGGAAAAACCCGTGATGATGCACTCCTGTGGTGTCCAAATCACATTGCTGTGCCTTTGTTCCAGCTGTGGATGTCCACGCTACTGCAAGCTACTTCCAGAATTGTCCTTTTGGGTCAGCAGACGTGCTCTCCCCTCTGCCATCTCAGCAGCTCCAGCCCAGCTCTGCCCTGACATTTTGGTGGTGTCCTCACCACGCCAGCACTGCCTATGGCTGCTGTGGTGGGGCCACAGGACAAGTCAGATATGAGCAGTTTCTTTGCACCTGACAAAGAAACTCTTTTTTAACTTTATAGCCAGTTGTGTGGGATGGATTGTAGTATGGTTCTGGCACCTCTCTAATACCAATATAATATATTAATATAGCATGGCCTGGGTTAGACAGAACCATAAAGTTCATCTTGTTCCAAACCCCGCACTGGACCAGGTTTTCAATCCCCCATCCAACCTGCCACTGAACACTTCTAGGGATGGAGGGTCTCCAGCTCCTCTGAGTAACCTGTTCCAGTGCCTCAGCAGGCTCATTGAAAATCAATTCTTCCTCAGCTCTAATCTAAACCTACCATTAAAGCCCTGTCCTGTCACTGCGTGCCCTTGTAGGAAGTTCCTCTCCAGGTGTCTCGTGGGCCCCTCAGATCTGAAAGTCTGTGATGAGGCCACCTCAGAGCACTGCTGAGCATTGTTAAACAAAGGAGGATTGAGCTGGAATAGATGTAAGGAAGACTTTTTTAAAATGAGGGTGGTAAACCACTGTAATGGCTTGTCAGAGAGGTGGTAAATGCCATTCCTGGAAACATCAAAGGTCAGGTTGGACAGGGCTCTGGGCACCCTCATCTAGCTGAAAAAGTCCTTGCTTCTTACTTCAGGTAGGTTGGATTAGATAGTCTTTAAAAGCTCTTTTCAACCTAAACTATTCTATGATGCACCCCAAAAAAGCAAGGGAGGATGGTGAGCAATAATCTTGCTCCTATTCAAATACCATTTGATATCTGAAGCAATGTTTAGGACCACGTCCCTGCTGCTTTATTCCAGCAGGGCCCCCCTCTAAAAAAGTGTCTTACCCACACTCACCCACAGAATTTGGGTCAGGGCTGTCCCAGAATCCCTGACAGGACACCCGTGGGGGTTGCTGGGCTGGGGGAGGGAGGTGCTCTCAGGACACAGGGTGGTGGTATCACTCACTGGTGATAACAGTGAGGGCAGGCAAAGGTTTTCCTCTCATCTCAGCCACCTGAGCCAGGTGCATAGCAGTGTTATCCTGCCATACCCAGAGCTGCCTCTGCTTTGTATCTTCTGTGAGCCATGAAGCCCTGCTTTTAGTGGGAAGGGTCCTGTCTCTGTTGGTGCCAAGGGAGCTGAGTGTGGCCCCGTGTGGGCTGCAAACATCAGCCTGAGAGCCAGGGCTGCTTTCTGCCTGCTGATCTGCCTTGCTGCTTTGTCTGCAAATCTGGGAAAGAAAACCACCAGCAGGGAGCTGGATAAATGGGCTGCTTGCTCTCGTGCACCTGGCCAGGTGAGGTCCAGCAGCACTGAGGGCATCAGGACTGCACTAACAGATGTGCCACAGCTGGATCTCACTGCCACAGCACTGGGACTTTTGTTGAATATACAGCAGAAGCTTTCAGTAACCTGAAAGCTGCAATAGATGAGAATGTTTAGACAAGGACAAAGTAAATATTAGACCACAGTAGTTGTAATTTATTAATATTTACTTCTCTAATTTGCCCAGCTCTGTTGTAAGGTCTTTGACCCTCTGAAGTTTCTTAGCAGCAGGCATCTGTTTTGGGTGTCAGAGGATGTAGTCTCAAAATCTCCAGCCCATCTCACTTAGTCTGTAGCATGTTCTGCTGTGCTCCACAAGAGAGCAGAAGCAAAACTGCTCACTCGGAGTGTATTAGGAATGAAAGGAAGCCCTAGCCCAACAGGATGCATTCCCTGAAGGACAGATTTAAATCATAAGCAATAACCATGCTACCAATCTCCTTATTTGTTTATCTGCTATCTTTCCTTTTAATCCCAAGCAGTATAAGCATCTAGCAGATAAGGCAAATCAAGTGGCATTTCCATTTTGCTTTTAGTTTCTGGGGGCTTTGTGCTTGGGGAATATGTTTCCCACCTTTCATAGCACCCTGCAACAGATGTGTTCACCTGTGCTTGCCCAAAACTTTGATGTCTTGACATTGCAGAAAGTTATTCCTAGTGCCTGTTAAGTACAAAACATTCTTTGCAGTAAGAAACTTTCACAATTCTGTACTTCTGATCTGTGGTACTGACTCACAAATATGAGCAAACTGTAAAATTGTGCTGGAGAGAAGTGAGCCTGCCCTGGACATCCATCATGCCCCTGACTCAGATGTTATTTCCCTCTGAGGTGTCTGGCCCTGCTTCAGCCGTGACTCAAACGTTTGTGGCACTGAACAGCACAAATAACAGCCTGGCCTGCTGGGGAAAGCTGCAGCTGGCACTGATTATGATATATTAGTGTGCTTAATATAAAAACAGTTTGATTTTTTTTAAATCACTTTTTTCTACTTGTCTAATAGGGACATGGATGCTCTCACTGGTGAGGTTAGGCACCCTTGGAGAAAGGTGATGTGAGAATGCTCTGAAAAAGTACAGCTTTTGCCTTTTTTTGTTTCTTCTTCCTGTTTGAGAACGCAGTAAAGGCTTCAGCTGCTTTCTCTTTAGACAGAATCTGTCTCATCTCTGCTTTTTAAAGCTGTGCCAAGAAAAAGAACTTTTTGGGGTTTGCCTGAAAAATGCAGTAGAAACCATCTTCATGTTAATATCTGCAAACTGTTATTTTTCTTTGCAATGAGACTGGGAAATGGGTGATGTCTCAGATAACCCTGGAAAGATATAGCTGGCAAAAGCTGGCTTGAGTGAAATTGCTAAGCTGCATTTCAGCCACAAAAATCTTCCCTAACTGATTCCTACAGAGCTTGTGAGGCTGACCGTGAAGAATCATGTTTTTTTCGTATGTGTAAACAGCATTTGGAATAAAAAAAGTATTCAAATGACTGACTAAAATATGTCAGTGACTGGCAAACTGGAAAAACTGCCTTCCTGTCTGGCCTCCCTGCTTTTCCTGGTGGACAGGCTGTGCCCTCAGCACCTCGTGGGAGCAAATGCAGCTCGGGAGAGGCAGGGTGGGGTCAGCTTTATCCTGCATGGATAGAGCTGGGGATCACTCTGGGGCTGGGAAAAGGATCTGTGCAAGGGACAGGATAGGAAATAGAGACAACACAGGCAAGCAGACCTTGGTTTGAGCAGTGTTTTCTAGTCTATCTGCTCCTCACAGGCATCAACTTAATATGAACTTATTTTATAGCAAGAAGCTATAGTGCCTTTGAAGTCCCTTAACTGAAGAAAGTTTTGTTACATTTGCCTTTTCTCTGCTAGCTCAGATCTTGGTTGTTCTCATCTGCTATTCTAATTTCTATATGAGTGGATGCTTCGGGGAAAGGCAAAAAAATAAAATGAGCACCTTAAAATGTAGTACAAGTGTATAAAGTGTGGAGAGCTGTGTGTGAGAAATGCTTCCTTGTCTGCAAGGGTGATCTGCCTGTGTAGTGAAGCATGAAATTTGGTTATCATCTTATTCCAAACTTTATTGTAGGCTGTGGAGCTGAAAGCATTATTAATGTAAATAAAATGATTCAGCCTTTCCTAGGTAACATAGTACTCTTTAATTTTCAGAGGCAGAGAGTCCTGCAGATTGGTTCTGTGCATCCAAGCTGGCAATTGTTATTCACCCCACAACTTGCTTTTGCAGTAGTTAAGGGATAAGGGACCCACAGAAGGTCTCATGTTCTGACCCAATGCATATAAAACTGAATGCTTTCAGAGACAGTGTTTTTGGTGTTTTTTCTTTTTTCTTTTTTTCCTTTTATATTTTTTCCTTTTTTCTTTTTTCTTCTTTATTTTCTTTTCTTTTCTTTCTTTTTTCCTTTTTTTCCTTTTTTCTTTTTTTCTTTTTTATTCTTTTTCCCCCTTTTTATCTTTTTTCTTTTTTATTCTTTTTTCCTCTTTTTTCTTTTTTTTAAATTTTTTCTTTTTTATTATTTTTTCTCATTTTTTTTCTTTTTTTTTCCAATTTTTTTTCTTTCCTCTTTTTTTTCGCTTTTTTCGCTTTTTTCGCTTTTTTCGCTTTTTTCGCTTTTTTCGCTTTTTTCGCTTTTTTCGCTTTTTTCGCTTTTTTCGCTTTTTTCGCTTTTTTCGCTTTTTTCGCTTTTTTCGCTTTTTTCGCTTTTTTCGCTTTTTTCGCTTTTTTCGCTTTTTTCGCTTTTTTCGCTTTTTTCGCCCTTTTTTTTTTCTTGTTTCTTTTCTTTCTTTTTTCTTTTTTTTTTATTTTTTCCTTTTTTATTATTTTTTTCCTTTTTTTATTCTTTTTCCCCTTTCCTCCCTTTATTTCCCTTTCCCCCCTTTTTTTCCTCTTTTTTTTCTTTTTTTTTTTTAAATTTCTTTTTTCTTTTGTTGTCTCTGTGTGCTGCTCTCTTTACAACCGAACCCCTTGCGTGCCTGGTCCGAAGCGCTCCTTCTGTCCTGGCAGAGCAGACACGACCAGTGGATGGTGGTGCGGCTGTCCGGGTGTTTCGGCGCCCGCAGCCCGGCGGCCGCGCCAGGGATGAGCGGGGAGCCGGCCCTGCAGATGGCAGCAGAAGAGCGCTGGAGGCAGAGCCCTCTGCTCAGCCATCCTCCACCGAGTCCTCTGCGAGGCTGAAAAGCGAGGCAGTGAATCCAGAAACTCAAGCCATGTGCAGAGGTGTTGGAGTGCTGTGCTTTGCTGACAAAAAATAGCACTTCGGAAGAAAGTGAACTGTAAAGAGGCAAAAATCCTTAAATGCAAAGTGCATTCTAATAATGTATTGCAAGGTGATGTCCTCTCAGCGTGTCCTGTTCTTGTCCTGAGTAAATAGTGACAAAAGAAGCTGTTGGTTCCTATCATGGGGTTCTTAATTGTGGTTCTGATGAGTGCTCTGGTTCCCAGACTGAGCTCAGGGGTGCCTTTGGCAAAGAGAAACAGAGTGCCCATACAGACTGGGAGAGACCTGCTTCCAGAATGCTCCAACTTAATATTTAACAATTTCTCCCTTGAGACACGAGACCAGGAGCCCTCAGACAGAGAAAGAAGTGAAGTCACATCATGGCTCTTTGTTGAGTAGCAGGGGCTGTTGCTGCTGCAGCTGAAGGGGAATTGCAAAAGCTGTAGGACTCTCAAAATTCCTTGTCCTCACTGCTGTTCTCCTGTATGTGTTACAAGGTGGGAGGCTTCAGCTCAGAATTTCCACCACTTCCAGGGTGAAGCTTATTCTGGGAAATCTTCAGCCAGCTGCTGGAGCTAGTTATGTGTTGCTACAGGACACGAGAAAGCACAACACGAGCCACTGCAATGGCAAGGTAAAAAAGAAGGTTTATTTCTTGATTCTAACTTTTTATACTTTTCCAAAGGTGACAGTGGATTGGAGAGTGAATGGGCCACCTCTCCAATGACATTGGACAAACCACCAGTACATCAACTTCTTCCACCCCTATGAAGGAATGCAAAACAATAGGTTGTTAATAGAAAATGTGTGGGAAAGTTTTCTAACAGAATGTAAACTCAGAAGGCTTTAGAAAATCCTAAGAATCAGGGTGACAGTTATGAGCCTGTTGTGCATGGTTAGCTTCTGTGCCAGGATCTTGCTCTGGGTGTCTGTTATGATTATTTATTATTGTGGGTGAATGTAATCATTCTAGAAGGCTGAAGAGGCCATTTACTGTATATAATAATGGCTGATTTTATTTGTTGGTATGTTTTACTGTTATTAAAAGCCCTCCCAGCAATGGATCTAGTGTTATGGTATCAATCAAAATAAGACTGCTATGAGAAAAGGTTATTGCCCATGCAACACAGCTCTTCTGCAGCAGTATTTTTATTATGTATTTTTATACACATGCAGGTGGTAGTACATAACCTCTGGAAAATGTGCAATTAAACAGAGTACTTGCACTCTTTTCAGAAATCATAGTAATATGCCAATTTTGTCTGCAGTCGTGTTTCTGGTAGTGGTTTCTTACAATCACCATAATAATTGAAAAAATGGGCAACGTTCTATATAATGGGGTTTATTGGGCATGTTGAGCAGTAATACACAGCTCAGTGAACCTGTGTGTAGCCAAGTAACTGTAAGGTGTGGCTGCAGTACCTGCTGGCTTGAAAACAAGCTAAAAATGCTTTAAGCATAAGGGTCAGCAGGATGGGTGCTTGGCTTCATGTTTATCACCTGCCCTGTTGACCTCTAAAGCACCAGACAGGCAGCTGGAAGGGTATATTCCCCCCCAAATATTTGCTTTAAATAACAAAAAGCTTCATCTAGCTCCTGACAGTTTGCAGCACTGTCAAGTCAAAATAGTCAAGTACTTCTAGCCAGATGAAATGTGGTGATCTCTGCAGTGCCATTGGCACTGGTTGCCTGATCCAAACTGGTTTGATACCCAAGGCTGTCACAGTACCAGTGTGTAGGAGCAAACAGAGTGGGTCCCAGTACAAAACTTCATCTGTGGTATGAGAAAGGTAGGGTTTAAACCTGTAGGTTTGGCTTGGATAGAAATTGGAAAAAAGAACTGTCTCAGAATAGTACCTGTTGCTTAAAGGATGTCGCCAGACGTCACCTGAAGTATTTTGTGGTTGATCTTGATCTGTGTTGCTTAAAATATGATTTTGAGAGAATTACATCTGCAGTGGTCACAGCACTTCTTGGCACAAGAAATATCTGGATTTGAAATTTAGTTCTGACAAAGGATTCCAAAATTTTGTGTTAGGGTAGCAGATCAGCAGAAAGGACAGAAGGTAGGTCCCACTGTGCATTAGCTGGAAGTCAGACACTTCTCCTGGAAGTTGACCTCGTCTCAAGGATCCATACATCCAGAGATGCTGGCTGTGTTCTGTGCTCAGTAGCTGTTCCAAGCACTGGACCACCCTAGGCCATGCAAGGGAAATCACACTGAAACCATTGCTTTGTCACAAAAAATCTTAAGATTTTAATTCTTTGAGCTCAGCTTTTTGCCTCTGTTAAAAGTGGCCATCAGTTGGTGAGGAGAGGGGAGTGGCTGACTTGTTGTGGATTGAATGGAGCATTAAGGGAGTGACCTTTGCAAGATTGTTTTCAGAAATATTTCTGAAGTAATATTCCCGTCTTTGTCCCTTTCATTTTAGACCCTGGGCTTGCAATACACTCCTTGAATGCTCTCAGGAGCTTAGTTTTCATGCTGCATGTCCCTGTAGCCTGGCATGCAATGCAAGAACTCTGTCTTAGCTGGGATTTTGTTGTTGAGGTGTGTCTGCAAGTTCAGGCACTGTTGTCTGGAAAAAACAATACTGGCAATTTCTAGCAAAGTATAGAGGCTGGCACTGAGGCAAGGAACATTGGAGTTTCTTTCTGGCCATAAAGTTTTGTAAACAATGAGACTTCCCTGTGTATTCAGTATTTCCAGAAGACCTCGGGGTGACTCCTTTGTTCTACCTCTCCCTGCACAGCATCTTTGTTCAGGACCACTGCAGGAGTGGAGGTTACAAAAGGTGGAGAAGAACTTTGAAATCGTGTGGGCCATCTTGTGAAGACAGAATGAACTCTCTGAGCCAGAGAAGTGTGTTTTAGATTAAGACAGCAATACAACAGGTACAGAGATGAATGGAAATGAAATTCACAGCATTTACAGTGGTTTGCCACCAGAATGGGAGAACTAAGTGAGCCTGGAAAGTGTGTTCTGGAGCCTATACCACTGAGAAGTTACAGAAGATAGTAATTGAGTGTACTAGTGCTGGATTTTAAATTTCCTGGGCTCAAAAGAACTGCAGGTAGCTAGGAAATAAAAAATAGCTTGAGAAACCAGGAAAATCATGTGTAATAGAGAGAAATAGCATAGAATAGAAGGGAAAGAGAAAAATATAACTCAACAGAACAAGCATGAGATACTTTGCTTAAGCAGGAACAATGAATTGCACAGAAGCAGGATGGGGGAGTAACTCAGTGGGTGTAACTCGGGGGGGGAGTAAATCTGGTCTCCCCTACAAAAGAAGAGGCGGGCAATGGTAATTTATCACAAATAGCATATGCATCAGTAGTGTTATGACACTAAGAAAAGAGGCAAATATGTTACTAAAGTGTATAACAGGCAGGATTATGGTCAATGAGATGTGCTGAGCAGACACACTGCTTCCCACTGCTGTCCTGGCCCTGCTGGAGTTGTGTGTGGAGGGTTCAGGTGTGATCTCCTGGGGAGGCCCCAGCAGAGAGCTCAGCCAGCTGGCACACATAACCTGTGGCAGGTCAGAGCAAACTGATGGTGTTTGGCTCAGAAAATGGCATTCCTCTGTAGGGTGCTGTAGAGAGGGGCAGTGATGTGTTCCCTGTCCCTGTGGTGGGTGCAGGGAGACCTGATGGAGCTGAATTGCTGCCTTTAGTTTAGGCAAAGTGTCAGGGAAAATCTGTGGTGGTTAAGATGGAAAGGATGGCAAGAGGGACTCGGAGAGCACACTCAGCATCTGGGGGTATTCAAGAACAGAGTATGCACCCCTGTCAAGAGTGACACCAGGAACCCATGATCTCCCTGTTATTTGGGTGCCTCTATAATTTGTTATTGGAGCGCTGTCTCCATCTTTCATCATTTTTAGGGCTTGTTGGATATTCCCATTTGGAAATACACCTCCACCCCGTGCAATCCATCCCTTTGGCAGCCAGCTGCCTGGAGCTGCTGGCTGCCCTTTCCCAGCCCGAGTTTGGGAGTGCCACGGAGGGAAAGCCAGGCTGCTGCCTGGCAGGGAAGAGCCAGGAGAAGCTTCCCGAGGCAGGGATGTGCTGGGCTCTGTGCTGGCAGGAGTGCTCAATCAGTAAGAGAAATGTGAAAAATGCAGATTGAATGATGGGCTCTTTGCAAATACTGAATTGGATAATAGGTGTGTTATGGAGGGTTCTTTTGTAATACTGCATTAATCGTTTTTAAGTAGTGTGTTAAATATAGTTTTAAGTTATAACAGAATGTTAAAATAGAAACTGTGCCATGTAAGATATTTTTTCCTAGCTCAAGAAAGTGATAAGATAATCAAGAAACTCTTCACACAGAGATAACAGTGACAGGACACCTAAAGAATTACAGCCTCCTTATGGGAAAAGACAAACATCCTTCCACCTTCTCTCCATCTTTATGGAACCACCAGGATTAAAGGGAAGAAGTTGACAAAACCCAGACAAATTCTTAATTTGCAAGGAATTTATGCATCATTTTTGAGATATATGAATGTGCAATAGGTTATTGCTTTTAAAGTTATTCTTTGTTCACAAGGCGTGGTTTTGGCAGCTTCGTGCCCCAAAATATCCAGATGTCCATAATTCTTTGCTTTTTATTGTCTTGTATTGTCCTAATCCTAATTGTCCAAATTTTTATTACTCTAATTTTATTACTATTTTTATAACTATTTTTTCAGTAAGAAACTTTTAAATTTTTAAAAAAACAAGTGATTGGCATTTTTCACATGAAGGTTTGCTGATTTCAATCAGTTATTGTTCACTTTCCAAGCCTTGGAAAGCAGGAGCATGATCCCCTGGTCATCCTTCACAGCCCTATTTTTTTTTTTTTTTATTTTCTTGAAGATCCAAAGTTCATTATGAATGCCAGTCCTGTTTTTCCAATTAGCTGTCCAGCCTCTGAGTATTACATAGCTGTCACTTTAGGTACTTGAGCACCTTTTCATACCTTCATGTTTTAGACTTTTTCTGTTCTCTTGAGAATGAAATTTGAAGCATCCCTTAGATTCTGAGACCTTCCCTAAGAATTTGAGAACTTAGTCACTGACAGAGTAAACTTGCCCTGTTCACTGGCCACCTCTGCTCTGAATTCTTAATACTGAGTGCTTGAGCAGCTGAGCATGTGACAATTTCAAATGCAATGTGACATGGTTAACTCTTATTGCTCAAAATTAGGAGAAGATGCACTTTTGTGTAAGCCCCTTCAAGTCCTATCACCTTCTGAGGAGCTGGGAGCAAATCCTCAGGATTTATGGTGTTTTGCTTTGTTGGGAAGAACATTTGGGATGCACTCCAGGTCTCTGAGAGCAGGATTCTGCATGGCTGAAAGACCTTTTGGTTTGACTGCAAACTGGTCCCACGCTGCCAAGAGATCTGCAAACTGTGTCATCCCTCTTGTTCCCTGCAAATGAAAGGAAGCATTTTGCTATTAATTCACTTTCAACTATACTTAAAATGAATAATAACAATCTCATTAAGGGCTGACAAACCTGTCTATTTTAGAAACTTTTTTTTAACAAGGGATGATTTGAATTTCCATAGATAAATTAGGTGCTAGCCTTGAGTAAGTACAAATTTGTAGATAATTAAAATCGGGATTAGTGAGAGAAGAGGTGAAAAATGGGGGTCAGATGCAAACCATCATGGGTCAGCACTGTCAGTTTTGCTCTTGCATTTTTGTGCTGCTCAAAAAATGGTTTTTGATTCTGCTGGTTAGAACAGGTTTTTAATAGTTTGGTGAACTGAGCTACTCATTTCTAAACAGGGCCTTATCTCGGTGACAGTGATAAATTCTCTCACTTAAGTGAAATTTGCAGACTAAAAGGTTTAAATATATACCGAGTGTCCTTCCAGCTTTATGGAAATGATCCACAGACACCTAAAATAGGTGCAAGGAGTTCAATTTAGTCTAGGAAATATATACATTTTTTTTAATAGGGGGATATATTCCTTAATAATGGATAAATTCCTTAATTTGGGATTTCCTTATGGATGGTGCTTTAAGTGTTAATGTCTGTTTCTTGTGCTCATTGCCTATCTTATCTCTTGGTAGCCATTTTGTATGGGTGATAAAATGGGGATTCAGCTCAATGTGCTTTGAAATGGAACTGTTATTCTTGGAGTATAGTAAAGTGCTTGAGGTAACATGCAAAATTCATGCAGCTTCATTGTTCAAGGAATGAGATAATCATTTATGAGGAGTGCAGGATTTAGAAGTCCTTTCAACCTCCAGCAGATTGCAGTGGTCCCCAGCTTGAGACCTTTTTGTGATATAGTTAAGGGTAAATGCTGGAAAATATGTTTGCACACTTCTGGTTTGAGCAATGAAGAGCTTTATTTCTCACTGCTGTTGGAGCACCATTCTTACAAGTCTGTACCTAATTACTGCACCATTATAATGCTACTGTCAACCTATAGGTACTAAAAATTTTAAGAGATTTAATCCTTCTTATGGATTTATTTTTGTTACATCAAAAACTATGTGACTTTGTGTTTCAGTGGGAGTTATTTAGTACCATGCAGAAGAGAAGTCTGGGGCAGAGGACTCGCCTGTAATTTAATCTAGGGGGTTTGGAAGAGAATGAGAGCTTAGAAAAAACATCTTGTGCTTTGAGTAACAGAACTTCTAAGCATTGCTGAAATTGAGCCTCGTGTATTGCTCAATACATAACCTGGAAGTAGCCTTTTAGCAGAGGCAGAATTGAAAAAAAGTAAAGACTGGTCACAAAATCTCCCAGCAGATGCGATAGAGGGAGGGGACTGATGGCAAGAAACTTGGCTGTGTTCTCTAGGCAGAAGTGAGGAATGCCTTCATTCCTTGGGGGTTACTTGGCTCTAGACCAACCTGATATTCTTTGAATTCTCTGTAATCACAGAGTCCACAGTGACTCTTCTGGTAACAAGAGATCAGTGAATTCAAGAGACATGTTCAATTTGAATTTTTACTGTTTCCCTTTATGTCATGTATCCCAGAAGTGCAGAAAGGGGCTTGTTGTAAAAGCATGGTCATGTTCCTCTGAAGACCTCAGGAGTACAGCTGGAATTTGGCTGTTTGCTGAGATTTCTTTGGTTATTTTTAGGAGGAGGACATCCATCTTCTGAGGCTTCATCCTCTAGCTTGAAGGGAGTAGGGGGCACTTAAGGTTCTGACAGAGGGTTCATGAACCCTTACAGGGGTAAAAACATGTAACTGTCCTTTGTTTCTAATAGCCACAATTTTTATGGAAAGAAGCTCATTTCTCTTCTGTTTGAAGAGCTGAACCTTTGCTTTAGTTGTCACTTAAACCCAACCAATGAAACAAAACAAAAAAAAAACCAACCAAGCTTCTGCACCCCCCCTATTGCCCCCTCAGTCTCCCCAGTAACTAAAACCCTAAAAATAGAAATGCAGTTTGCCACTGTGGTAACTTGCAGGTTGAAGATGATTGGAGTGGAGAGGGGAAAAACCCCATCACCTGCAGAGCTTCTAGCAATTCATTCATTTTCTTGGAGAAAGTGAATATTTTCCCACAAGATATAGAGGTGTTAAGGAAAGCTCAGTGCTCCACTGCATGTTTCCTAGAGGTATCAGTGACCTGGTTCCTACCTTCTGCAATAATTCAGGATTTTAGATGGGAATCTTCCCCTCTGTCCTTCAGTCCATCACTGTAATGCCTACTGTAGCTGCCAGGTTTCTGCCCCTCCTCATTACTTGGCTGCTCAAGAGGAGGAAACTGTGACTTCCATATTTACAGCTTTGGTGGAAAATAGCTAATTATGGATAGCCATTTGATGTCATTAGAAAAACTGGAATCATATGTAGATATTGCCCTTTTAAGATGTAGCTGAAAAGAAGCCAGGGTACAAAACCAGTAAATTAGGACACTTATTTTTCATCACTTGTCTGGAGTTTCCATGTATTGTGCTGTTTACAGCAGTGTGAGAAAATGAGAGTTAAAAACGGAATATATTTCTCTGTGATGGCACAGTTTGCAATAATTTAAGCATAGCTAAAGTTTCCTGCAAATAAAGAAGAGGTTGAGTCTTAGGAATTTGCTTCTTGTGTTTTAAAATTGCTCCTGCAGTTGTTGTAAGTGCTTGGAAAGCAAGATTACAACATTATTAGAAACTTGTCCCTTGGGGCACATCTTTTATAGTATTACCACTGGGAAAGAGATGGTTGGGAGGGAAACATTTATACTGAAACAGCAAGGTCAAGAGATATTTTTCTAAGTAATACAGTACTGAATGTCCAGCCTGGTGCCCCTTCACTGTCACAAAGAAATCCTTTGGTAGGCAGAGTGCCATTCATTTCCAAAGTGCCCTCTCACCTCCCTTACTTGTGCACTGGAAGTATTTTTCCTTTCTAATTTTACTTAGCCATGAGAGTCTCCAGCTGAACCTATTCAAACATGGGTGTTCTGGTGAACCTGGATGTACTTTTTTGGCTTTTCAGCATTCTCCCCCTGGCCATTTATTGTCACATGGCACCTATGGAGAACTTTCTTCATCTCCCTGACAGTCCATACAAAACAGACTTGCTCTGTTTGCAGCAGCATTCCAGCTGTGAAAGTCTCTAATGGGCTGCAGGATTGAAGAGGAAAGCAGGAAGAGCAGGCTGTGGAGAGGAAGGCAGGTGGTGGGACCTGTCCTTTGGTTTCTGTGATTCTTTGTTAACTTATTTAGGTCTTGTAGCTTTTTTTGGCTGTTGGTGTTTCATTAAATCTGCAGAAAAGGTGCTTGGGGTTCCACAGAGCTACTGTAATTTCCTACCTGCAGATATAAGGATTGGGATCTGTCTTCTCACTCCAAGTGGTTTTTGTTCTGCATCTAAGGAAAATCTGTGGGATATGTGCTGGTTTGCAGTGGACAATGTGATCCTCATTTTTTGTTTTACAGTAAAGTATTCCAGCTTTCTGAGATTAAAACCTTTCCTGACAACCTATTTTGGTTTAAATATCTTTCTACTTATTGGTCTATTTTCTTTCATGAGGGTTGAAAAATCTTTTTGAAGAATTTTTTTGATTCCTTTGCTTATTTAGTTTACTGAACCTTCTGCCCCCAGCCTAGGTGCTGTACAGAAATAGGTATTCTCTCATCAAGTTCTTTCGGGTTTTGTATCTGTGAGGGAGTGTTTTTACCTTTTCCTTGAAACTTCCTAATGCTGAGGTGGTAGAACAGATCAGCATCCCAGAAATGTCAAAACAGATGTAGAGTATCTGGGAGATCTCAGAGTTTTTTCCGCCCTTTCCTCAGTGAAAACATTTTCTAGTTTTAATTATGAGCCCTGGATGTGCATCTTGAGATTTGCAGCATCTGGAGCACGGTGCAATGATTTCTGCTCTGTGAGAGGCATGCAAATAAGCAGCAGCTTAAACTTGCTCCCTTCTGCATGCAGGCTGTCTCCTCAGCCCATACAAATACCTTTGTATATTGTGTCAGTGTAAGATGTATTTTCAGGCTCCCTTAGCTTTCAAGGCAGAGGGAGGGATTCTCTTAGGGGAAAACCTTACATGGCTTCAGTGGTTTGACTTCTTGAATTAAATGAGTATTTTCTAACTGGATAAACTCAAGTGAGTCACACAGCTACATATGAGAGGGGAGGGAAGATTGGCACTGAAATGGTTTGTTTATTGCTAAAACCCATGGCTAATATTCTTCATAGTACCAAGTTTTCACTCCCACTTCCCTGTCCTGTCCATCACTTCATATATTGCCGAGGATAGCTCTAAATGGAACAGCTGTGCCATCTGCCTCCAAGATTATTTCAGTCCTCCCTGTTTTGGGATGAATTTCATAAAGTGTATTGCACATGCAAACATTTAATTGAACAAATGGGAAGCCTCTCCATTTAAGAAAGCTTGCAAATGACAAGTAGTGTCCAATTTCCATTCTAATGGTTACTCTGGGGCTTTAAAATATGTGTGAATTCATCTAGCAGGGGCTGATGGTATATTGGAGGCAGATGGCTTGGTTCTGCAAAGAAGAAATGTAAGTGGCTTTTCCTATAAATCTTATTTTATTTTTGGCAAAGGGTTGACACAATAAAGATGTGACTATTACTGAGAGTGCTCTTTAATAATCATACTACCTTATGTTTTCCCTCAAGAATATAGTTAACTGACTAGAAAAAATGATTCTGAATTTTTATGTTTAACTCTAACAAACAGTTTGGGAACACCCTTTTCTTCCTCTAGGAACAAGACTGAAGAGTGGGCAGGTGATTAAACAAAAGGCAAACACCAGGCCTTGCAGAAACACTGCAACCTCTGGGAAGGTGTTGGACCTTGTGAGAAATTCAGCCCAACCACACTCGATGTCCTTACCTATCTGAGGACCCTAAGACCAAGCCTAGACCTCACCTTCCCTGTAGATTCTCAGATTATTAAGGTAGTTAGGAAGTGGGAAAGCAGAAAATATTTGAATTTTTTCTCTTAAAGCTGTGCTGGTGACCTTTGCTTTAAGCTTCGATGTCTTGCACATCTTCATGCTCACAAAAGCCCAGCTGAGGATTTCTCAGTGGTTTGGCTGGGTGGGCAGGGACAGGAATTGCTGAATGCAATGGAGATGAACATGCCTCTGGCATGAGTAAAGGGGGAAGGTCTTCAGAATTTTGATAGTGCTTGTCTGAATTTGCATTCAATGAATGCATGGAACTTGGATGTCTAATGTAGGTTTAGCTGTTGCCTATGGCTTTGAGACACTTAGGATGGAATAAAACATGAACAAATATAAATTTGTCAGTAAACTTAACTGCACAGATCTTGTTAGCAGGAGCAGGAAGGGTGGACACCCCAGTTTCAGTAACTGAGAATGTCTGCAGGTTTGCCATGAATTTGCTCAAAGCTGCATGGTCATCACACCTTTCTTCTCAAGGTTTACTGAGCTCCACTTCTTCCCTGATATTGGCCCTGCAAAATAAACTCTCATCATTTAGTTTCATTCTAGCTCAGGATTTGGATGTATGCATGGATTTTTTGTGGATTCTGATTGTAAAAATGTTACTCGGATAGTTTAGTGAGCTCTCTATTTGGAAAGCTGTGAACAACTGAGCTCTGGGGTTCTATCATAAAATTAAATGAGAAGAGAGAACTAAATGTGCTACCTATCCCATGGACCAGCACTTGACATTCAATACAAAGAAGACTTGAATTAAATCCTAAAGCTTGCAGTAACTGTTGAAAACCCCACAATAGCTACACACAGCCACCACATTATCCAGCATAAAGTCTAGGCTTATGTGTTTGAATTTGTATACTAATGAATACTCACATATATCTTAAATAGTAAGATATTCTTCTCAGGGCTTCTTTTATAAGAACAGACTGGATTATTGAGTTTTCAAGTGGCATTTTTTTATTTGTTACTTGAGACAAGTTTTACTAGAAAGGAAGACAGACAATGAAACCTTGACAGACTCCTTAACTGGGATAGTTTTGGCAGACACCAAACTAGAGTTCATAAGCATTTTCTGTAGTTCTTTTTCTAACTGTAATAAGCAGGTATTGACTTTGTTGTAATCAGCATCAAGATTCATTGACCAGAGAGGTAAACAGTGGTGAGAGCAAAGCCAGGGTCAATACAATCCTCAAGGGATGGTTAATCTCTGTGGGCTGAAAAGGAAGTCAGTATTGGTAGTATTACATTATTCCAGTGTAAAAATTTTTTATATGCATGCACAAAGGAAAAGAGGAAGGATAATCCAGAAATGTAATGTAGTTATTTCAATGTGTAGCATTCAGGTAATAAAAGTTGATTATTTTACAACTAATAGTATTCTACAAGTAATTTTTTCTTGTGGTGCAGTCTGAATTTGGATCAAAAGCAAATGAAGGCTCTGAGACAAGGTGACAAGCAGATGACACTGCCCAAATGTTTTCTCCATGGGGTGGGCATAACTCTGACAAGTGCTAAATACTGTCCTGTTAATGCAGCAGGCTGTAGGAGTTGCTGTCATTTCTCACTGCAGAGTTACTAAGTGCTTGCTGCTTCTCAGGCTCTAACAGCAAGGCAGGATCTACATTAAAGCTGGCTGGTAAATGGATCTGTGCAGACCAGGTCTTCTGGTCAGTCTTCCTAAACGATTTCCTGACTTTTAACTGAGCCATGGTTTTGAGCAGTGCATGGTTTTTTGACATCTTGCTCCCTGTTTGTCCCCTCCCATGGCCTCTGTTCAGCTCCTCTTCTCTGGTTTATCTCTATCTCAGCTTGGGTAGAAATCTTAGAAACTAGCTTACTTGATGACTATTCCATAGCTTTGAATGCCATGCCATTTGAAAACACTGCTGAGCTTTTGGAGAACTTATTTGGACGGGCTCTTGCAATTCATGATTTGTACAGTACAGCAGTAACACAGCACAAAAGAGCCATGGGCTCACAGGGATGCCCAATAACTGCTTATGAATGCCTGCAAAATGAGAAGTCTTGCCTTTGTCCTAGGGAGGTCATGGTCTGAAGGTGCTTCTGGGCTTCAGAAACAAAAGTAAAGGCATTTTGAGAGCCTCCCTGTAGCACTTTCCCTGCTGCCTGGGTCAGAAATGGGATTTGCCTTCTGATGCAGCACCCTGCCAGCCCTGCTGCTGTGCTTCATGGGTTGCACTTCTTGATGTGCTTTCTGTCAGCTCCTAGACAGCCAGGTAGAGATGGCTTTTCACTAGAAAACAAAGGTGGCTGTTCCTGATTTGTGGTTTGTTATTCCTCTTGTATGGATATAGCAGCTGAAAGTTTCTCTCATTCACTTGGGGAGTAGAAATAAAGTTGTGTGACTTGGGAACCTGCTCAGGCACACTGGATAACAGACAGGGAACAGGAAAAGTGAGCAAGCTCGCAGGCAAACCCTTAGGGTGAATTTCCTTAATATAAATTATTCAGTGAGCAATCTGCAAACAGCAAAGATATTTGTAGAGAATGGATTTGGTTTTGAATGACTCAATAAAGTAAAAATAAGTTTGGAAACACTGGCCCACTTAAAGTAAGTGGACTGACTCTTTTCTCTCAGGATTTCAAAATTCACATGTGTTGGAATCTTGGATGATGAGAATTTTAGACTTTCTGTGCTGAAAGGCACAGACTCTCAATAGAGCTCTGCATTTGACCTGAGGCTGTGGAGAAAACTTCCAAAATTGATTGATAGCACTGGGATTACAGGTGTATAGTTGGTTAGAAGTGTGTAATATCACAGGGTGGGAAACTTAGAGTTTAGGTTTTTAGATTATAGTAATAAATATGAAGCAAGATGGAGGTTTTGGGGCAGAGGCAGAGGCTTTCCAAAAACGAAATGTTGCATCCAATATTGAGAAGTGCAAGGAAAGAGGGTGCTGCTATTTATCTAGATGTGTGTTAGAAACAAATGTAGCTACATAAAAACCCATGAAATAATTGAACTTTTCCATCCAGAGTTAACAGAGCTAAAAAACAGGAGCTGCACAATTGTGGCTAACTTTATTAAACCTAGGGTTTCAAAGAGCTTTGTTGAAAAGAGGAAGAGAAGGAATGATACTTCTGAAAAACATTGAGGGTTTTGGTGTTGTGGTTTGTTTTTTAATATTTTTTTTTAAGAGAGGGGATTGCTTGTTTTCATGTAGCTCTTTGAAGTAGTTTCCTGATGCTCTGCAGACATGGGATTATATCCCAAAATGAAGAAAAAACCCAAAGAACCCTAACACATTTCATCTACTATCATGCTAGGGTTTCTATTGTCTGGCATCTCTATTTAATAGTAGTAATGATAACCTCTCTTACAATTTCTACAGAAATTGGACAATTCCTCTTTCCTGAGGTAGAATTAATTGTATTTTAGGCAAGGAAAAATTGAGCATAATTGTGATTTGTTAAAACACCCACTTTTAGAGAATTCCAACATTAAGGAGTAGATAGATATATTATTGACAAGAAAATATTTGAAAGAATTTGATAGAAAATATTTTAAAAGCCTTATGTAAAAAACTTCCTAGGAAGGAAACTGTACCCCAAGTATTCATTGCTGTGTGTGCATATTGTGAGTGCTATAAATTGTGAAATGTATACCCTTTTAATCTGTCATGAGAGCATTGATTTATCAAAAATTGATCGGCAGCCCATCACAGATTCTGCATCTACTTTGTGCCATGGAATTGTAACACAGTTTTGTTTGAAAGATTCCTGCACAATCCAAGTTTCTTCTTTTCAGTAATACAAATGAGACTGAGGTATGTATAACCTGGTAAAAGAGAAGAAATGCTTTTTCTAAAAGCCCAATATTTCAGTGCAAAGTGTTCATTTGTCCTGGAAGCTGCTGCTGGAGATGTTGTTGCTGTTAGCACTGAATGGATGCTCGATTTCCAGGCTCACAGCAATGAGCTAAAGAATGTTGCACCAGCATGAGTGTGTGAGTCAGACGTGGCACTGGGCTAACAAATTCATGTGCTGGGCTCAGTGTTAATCAGCTTCTGCCCTGTGAATTCCTCACATTTGCTTGTAAAGTGTGTGCTATCCATTTTTTATGTAAAGAGCAGATGTGCACTTCCAACACATGGCGCAATCAGACAAATCCAGAGGACAGCAGAGCACATATTGCCCATCTTTTATTAGATTATTTTATTATTCTGTGTGCTGATAGCACACAGAGCAGCTCTCTCAACTTGCCTGTCTGTTGCTTTGGAATGCCCCATCTCTTTTCTTGCACATTCCAGTTAGAAGTTGGTAACAGTTTCATATTACTTCCATTTGTCAGAAACTTTGTTCTTTTCAGTTTTCATCTATCTGTGTTCTTTGTGATACAAATTCAGTAGCTGTAGATCTCTCCCTGCCTGTCTCTGTTCCCTTGTTTTAACTTTGGAAACAATGCAAGACCTTTTTTTTTTTTTCCCCGTGTGAAAGCCAGAAATAGTTTCATTCTGGTAAGATCTCTTGGAAGGATGGTTTTCCCTCACTTCTGAGTTTTCTTAAGGGACTGAGGGCAGGCTAAGTGTATTGTAAGTCTTGTAAGAGCCCCGTTGCCTGAATTCAGCTTTGCTGTACTTTGGTGGCAGCAGTCAGTACCAAAATGTGTAAGATGTGTTGCCCACATTGCAGGCTGTGTTTATTGTGTGTTAAATCTAATTCTGGATCCTTTAGGCACATATACCTCCTGTTCTGCCTGCAGGCTAAAATGCTATCCAAGCCTCTATTTTTTTTTAAGGTTATCCACATCAGAGGCTGATCAGACTTTTGCCCTTGCTAGCTTGTCCTTGTGGCTTCCTCCTGTGCCCTTCACAGTGAAAAAAGCAGTGTAAATTTGTTCTCATCCTGAGGCAATATTCACCTGGGTATGCCTCGCTTCTCCTGATCCAAGATCTTGGAATAAGAAGTCTTCATTAGGACTTGGAGGTTGGAGAAGGTTTTCACTGCAGAACTCTCTCATTGATCAATCAAAACAAGTGGCCAGAAGTAAAAAAACCCCCTTAGTTAAAGTTGAAAAATAATATTTATTTATACTGAGTTTTGATTATACTACATATCTGTTCTTCACTCCAAATACCCTCCAAAGCAAATGCTGTAACTTCCAATGCTGTCTGATCAGAAAGCTTCTGAATAATGACACTGTAAACGCATGGAAACTCAGTAAAAAGATTGTTTGCAGAGTCTCACATGTGGCATTGCCAAATGCTGGGGCTAAATGAAATAACTGGCAGCTGCGTGCAGAGCTGTATCCTCATCATAAACATATGGCCAGAGCTCCCAGAGGAGAGTAGAACAGAGTTTGTCAGGGTTTGAGATGACCTTGCTGGTGTCCACTTGGGAAAGTGGATCTGGCTGGGTTTCTCTGCCCCTCTTCTACTTTGTTCCTATTTGCCCAGAGGGTTAAGGTGAGGGGACCAGAGAATTGTGTGTCATGGCTTGGTGGGACTGTGGGAGGTCCAGGGGATAGGAGTGCCTGCCAAGCTCCTCCAGAGCCCCTTGTGCCCAGGCTGTGCCTTGTGCCCAGGCTGTGCCCTGCCCTCTGGTCTGTGTGCCCCTAAAGTGGCACACAGCCACTAAAGGGCTGTGACACTGCTGGACAGCCTGGAGAGCAGCCCTGGGTAAGGGCTGGTAACCAAACTCCTGCCCTGGGGCTGCTGCTCATACAGGAGTGGAGCTGAAGAATAACAGCAGAGACTCCAGGCTCCTGTGTGCTCCCCACCCCACAACATATGCATTGTCTTTGAAAAACTGGAGAGGGATTTCTGGGGCCTTGTGTGAAACATGATTTCCCTCCTGTCCATTATATGTGTATCCATTTTCATCTTTCTTTCTGTTTTGTAAACCCCCTTTTGTCATTGGGCATTTCTGCCTGTCTCATCTTATAGGTGTGTGGTGGGAACCAGCTAGCCTTTTGTTTTCTGCAGATGGAAGGAATATGACACCAATGTAGTTTTCTGGTATTTTACCAAAATTAATATATTTCCCTCTCTGTCTCTTCCCCAGCGTTAGAAGAGTGATGGGAGTGATTTGCCTTGGTTCTTTAAATCTGTGGCAGGAGACATCAGGGAGAAGTATATAACTGCATGTTCTGCAATGGCACAAAGCTGAGAGAAAAGCTGCAAGGGTAATGTTCTGTCCTTAATCTAATAATGTTCCTTGCTCGGTATTAGTAGAAAATTACTCTTTCTGCATTCCTTCATGTTGCTCCGTAATAAACAACAGCGTAATACTGAAAATATGAAGTAATTTAGTAAGTTCAGGTTTTGTTGCAGATAATGGATAACTATGCTCAGGAGTGTAGTAAGTCTTGAATGACAGTTTGGTTTGATTACGGAGCCTGAATGCAATGTTCCGTGGCACTGCTTTGCTGTGAGGCCCTGTCAGCTGCAGGAAGTCTGACTGCCTCAGATCTGGTGGAGCAGTCCTCATTCTGTGGCCTCCTGTCTCCTCAAATCTGTGCCCCAGCAGTACTCGGGTGGAACCTCTGGAGAAAATTTATGTGGGATAGTGAGAAGCCCTGGTGGCTCAAACCCATCATCTCCACCCAGTCCAACCTGAAACAGCCTCTGAGACAGTGCTAAGGAAGTGAAGGTTTGGTGCAGTCTCCATTTTCAGGTGTGATGTGCTGCTCAGACTCATGCCAAATATTGAGCCATTAAAATAAATTCTGTGGTTTCATTTTTTTCTTTTTTTTTTTCTTTTTTTTTTTCTTTTTTTTTTCTTATTAAATTAGGGTTTTTTCAGGTATCCTTGCATTGTCTCTTGGCTTCATTGTAATGATCAGTGAAATGGTTTCTAACAGAGTAGAAAGATGGCAAAGTGCTGTTTCTGTTAGAAAGTCGAAGTTATTTAATAATTATTTCTCAGACACTGATAGGCAGATGGAATGTGTTCCTTCTCTCGTGCCAGTTTTTTCCATTCAGCCTCAAAGCCACTGTGCTACTTTGGCAGGGTGGCTTTGAGCAAAGCAAGAAGACATTTGCCAGCTTTCCAATGAAGCACTGACACTGTCCTTTAATCCTGCCCTGAGAGAAGTCATGGTATTTTGCTTTTGCTTAATAGGGGGTGGCCAAATGTTGTGACATTTTGTGATGTGTGGGAGCTGGGAATGAGATTTTGTCCTTAGGCACTAAATTAGTTAAGTGTTACATTTGTTTTGCAGTCAATAAAGTTCAGTCCAGGTTTACTGAACACCCTATGGGTGTGGAAGGGGTTGCTGTTTTCTTTGTGGAGATTGCCAATTTTAACAAAGATTGTGTTGCACATGATTACTTTGTTGGGTCTCTTCACAATTTGCTGGTTTCAATTCTTAGATTTTTTGGTACGAGGTTAGTTTTTTTTTTATTTTTACATTTACACATACTTTAAGGAGGTATAAAGTGAAATGGGTTTTCAATTATGTTTTTTGATCTTTTTTTCCTTGTACCTCTTTGACAGAGATCCTGGGACAGGAGGAACTATTTCTCAATTATAAGATAAATTGCTGGAATGCTCTGTGCTAAAGATTGAAGCTATAAAAAACTACTGTGGTGGGACACCACAAGGACATAGAACTTGCTCTTTGCTAGTGCCAGAGAGAAAGATTTGAGGCTGGAGAGGTCATTTGGATATGCTCTTAACACCACTGTCAACTCATAAGAATGCAGTAAAACCAGCATTGCATGAGGATCACATTTTCCAAAGTGTGCTGTAAATGGTCAAAATAGGGGCTTCTTTGTATCCCAACCAGTGGATATAATTTATTTTGACTTTCAAAAGGCTTTTGTTATACACATTCATAGAAGATGGCTGAGAATTTTTGGGTGAAGTGTGAGAGGAGGGGGGCCCTTTGAGAGAAGGAACAAAGGCTGAGAATAAATAGCTAATTCTCAGTGTGGAGGGAGGTTAATAGTGGGGCAGACCAGCTAAGATCTTGAAAGGAGTACTGGGAGATCAGAGAAGCTGTTTTAGAGAGTCCATCACCTAACTTTAACATCTCACCCACCACTGAAGCTAACTTACACTTCTAAGGAAACTTCTTTTGTCTCCCTAATTAGTTTGAATGTTAAAAAGCAGCTGGAACTTCTGCAGCTAAACTGAGGCCAAGTGGATGAATATTGAGGTTTCAGGGTCCTATGAAGGCAGGATAAATACCATGTGATGAGGGCACTTGTTAGGCAGAGCTCCTGCCATCTCTCCATGCAAGTTTGTAGGATTTGATTCATGTTTTATAATTCTAGAAAAGGCACTTAATGGGGAAAACCAGCTAAACTTTTTGTTTCTCTTTGAAGAAGGTGTTTCTATACTGTTAGGCCCAATAACATCTCTGACAGACACCAGCTGTTATATTGTGTGTTTTCCTGGTTGATTTATTTAGATCACACCCGTGCATTGAACAGCCAGTGAGGGCACCACTAATATGCAGCCTGTGGATACAGAATGCAGATGAGAATTTTGCTCTAAGGAGCTGTAAGTCAACATGAAAAAAGGATGAGCATCACCTTTTTTTATCCACTTCTGTGGATTTCTCTAATGAGGCTCATTTTTGCAGAATGCTGTTTGGATTATGCTTGTCATGTGTTTGAGGAGAGGAGATAAGGACTGGAATGAAGTAAGGAATAGAAGCTGATTTACTTCTGGTCCCTTTAGATTTGAATAATACTTATTAAGTCAAGTATTTGGCCCCAATTCACTTGGCAGGATGAGCTCTCTATACTAAGGCTATGTGCTATATATACACCTCAATGTCCTTACTTACAACGAGCTATTAATGCACTACAGTTGAGTAAATAATACACAATCAGTGATTTATCCTGCAAATAGAATCTTGTTTTTCTCCTTTGGAAAATCCATGAGCAGCAGCACAGTCATCTTAGCACCAAGGTCTGTTTAAGTGCAGCACTTATATTTTGCAAATAAGCACCTTAAATTCTTTTTTTCAGCTGTATCTGCTAGCATGACACAGTGGCATAAACATACTGCAAAGTGGATGCAAAAGAGGTCCATGTGGTCCAAGGAAGTTGATTGTGTATTTTGAGACTTAAATATATATATAGTTATGTATTAAAAATTTGTATGTAGCATTCACTCAGATCTCAACTCATTGCTCTTTTACTCAGGGGAGAGTTGCTGAAGATGTCATGTCTGTGAGCTGTTTGGTAATATGCTGCCTAAATTAAAACATTTGCTTTGGGAATAGCATTTTTTTTTTTTCTTTAATCTAACCTGTGTATTTTTGGTCAGAAAATGTATCCAGAATGCAGCCAATTAGAGATTTCCCTGATGATGTAATGGGCATTGGTTGCCTGAGGAGAAAGTGGGTGGAGGTGTCAGAGCACTGCAGGTCTCCACTCCATTCCCTGCATTTCATCACGGCTTTTAATCAACTCTCCCTGCCTTTTCTCTCAGAACATCAAACTGATTTTAGGAAAAAAAAAAGTGCTAAACCAGGAAAAGAAATCCATTCTTTGTTCTTGAAAAGGTGACAGTGAGCACAGACATGATCCCTGTGCGAGTGCAGGTAGAATTTCTCTAACACGGCCAGATTTGTCTGTAGCTAATAACGTGATGGGGGCAGGTCATGACTAAACTGTGTCCGTGTCTCTTCAAGGGGTTAAATTGTACCCACTGAGGCAAAATGCACAGCTTGCCCAGAGAAGGCAGGATCTGGCCCTGGGTGGTGGAGGAGCTGGTATTACACGTGAGAATGTCAGGCAGAAAGCCGCTGGAGTGTTAAGTGTTAATTTTTTTCCAGCTGGATTTAAGGAGTTAAGTCCTGTGTCTAGGACCTTCATAATGGACTCCTTTGCCTCCTTTGGGTGTTGGGTGTAAATGTGTAATGGGTACAAACAGCACTCACACAGAGGTAAAGACAGCAGGCTTGTATTTATTTGGATCCATCCTTAAGCAATGGATTGAAAGCATCCACAAGCATGGAGAGCAAAATTAGGATATTCAACAACTACTGTCCTTTCAATTAAGCAACAGGCTGAGTTTTAGCTGAATTGTTAAACTTCCTTATGACTCTGGCTTCAAGTCACCTTCTGTTACTTTGCTTTGGGTCTGTTGCATGTAGATGCAGTATCTTATGCTGGAATGGCTGAGGAGTCTGCTAAGACCATCTGACCTGCATCATAGAGAGCTGACACACATCAGAATACTAAATTGTCTTTGGTGCCAGTAATCTACACAACCCAACAGGCTGTGACTGCATTAAATTGCTATGATTTTTGACAGAAGAGACCTTGTTTGCATAAATCCCTTGAATACCGATGGGAGTGTGATTACAGCTTTAACAAAGGGAGAGGTTGAATACAAATTTGGGAGGGCCAGAGTGTTTAGTATCTCTTATTGTTTTCATCAGAATTCTAAATCTTATTCATGCTGGTGACTCTGATCTTTATATCAATGCACAAAAAGAGAAGAACAGAGGAGCAGAAAGACTCTTCTCTTTTGACTGAAACACTGATTTTGTTATCGTGTTACCAATGAGGGTCCATTTGGGATATTATTCAAGCACAGAGATCAGTGCTAGCCTTTTGTAAGAGCCCTTAAATGTTTGGAATATGTTTGCCCTTGAGGGAGATAACCTACTGCAAAAAAGTTAGATTCAAAAAAGAAGATAAAGAAGGTGGGATTTTGCTTTGCACATTAATGCTTGTTGGCAGAGAGGTTCTGCCTTAAGCTTAAAGCTACCTGCTTTCTTTTGTAGCCCTCTATACTTAATAGCTGGGGTCTGTTTTCTTTGTCAAGTTTTGTTCATGGAAAAAAAATGGCAATTAGCTACTGGCTGAGGCAACAAAGCGTATTTGTTTGGGATTAAATGTGGTGATCGGGATGTGTCTTGTTATTTGGTTTCTTTTGAGATCAAAACCACCAGGCATGTGGGCTTTTTAACCAAATGAGTGAAACAGACTGCTTATTATACTTAGGATACCCGTTCAGTTTTATTTTCTACGTCCCTTATGACCTCTTGTTGCTTCAGGGGTGGTGGGGTGCCTTGCAGACAGACCTGGACAAACCTGAGAAGAGGCTACCCACAAGAGCCAGGTGCTACATCTGGGCTGGGGCAAT
The DNA here is from genome assembly GCF_050655825.1 of Lonchura striata. NCBI lineage: Eukaryota > Metazoa > Chordata > Aves > Passeriformes > Estrildidae > Lonchura > Lonchura striata. Next base: position 2,063,790 of record NC_140703.1, read on the forward strand.
CTCAGACATGAGCACAGACTGGCAGGGGAATTGAGAGCAGCCCTGTGGAGAAGGACTAGGGTGTTTTCACGGATAAAATTCTGGAATGTGAGCCAACACTGTGTGCTCACAGCCTAGAGCCACATCCTGGGCAGTATGGCCAGGAGGTGCAGGAAGGTGATGCTCCCCTCTACTCTGTCATTGTGAGAACCTCAGCTGGAGAGCTGCATCCAGCTCGGGGGTCCTCTGCACAAGGAAGATTGGAGTGACCCCAGAGGAGGGCTGGGTGGGCAGAGGGGTGGAGCACTCTTCTGTGAAGAGAGGCAGAGTTGGGACTGCTCAGTCTGGAGAAGAGGTGGTTCCAAGGAGGTATCACTGTGCCCTTCTGGTACCTAGAGGGGGCTTCATTAAAAAGAAGGAGAGCAACTTTTTATGTGTACATATAGTGAGAAGACAAGGGGAAATGGTTTTAAACTAAAAGAGGAGAAATTTAAGGCTAGATGTTAGAAGTTCTTTAATCTGCTGGTCATGAGGCACTGGCAGAAGCTGCCCAAAGAACTGTTCCATGTACCATGTAGGTACAGGATTTAGATGCCCTTTTCTAGTTCTGATCATTGTTTGCTTAAAGTGGTTTAAGAACTGTCCTGACTACCTGGAATGTTCCATATGCAAAACTACTCTCCATATAGGCAGTGTAATGGTATACTTAATATTGAGTACATAAACCTATGGGCATAGATTTTGCCTACGGACTTCCACAAATGGACTGGGTCTATTTCTGTCTTTTTTCCCTGCTTATCTTCCTTCTCCACCTTTCCAAGCTAGAAAAGCTGCCAACAAAGGACATTTCTTTTTGAAGGAATAAGGTCTGAGTAATTAAAATAACCTTTTTAAGGATTGCCATGGGTCATTAAATAGCACTGTAGAGAAAAGAGACATATAAATAGCATTATTGGTTTTGTGCTTTTATCAATCAATACATACTGCCTCAGAAGTGAGCACTTTACTTTAGGCCATCAGTTTTGACAGTCCCAAAGAAACAGTTGTTAAACCAATGCTCCTAATCAATAAAGCAGGGTTTCTAGGTATGCATCTTTATTTTAGTTACCTTTATTTGTGCCAAGTGTATGGACTGCCATAGGTAGCAGCTCATATACTGCAAAGGAGATACGAATACTATTGATCTTATCCAGTTCCTCCAGTGAATGTACTGCTCTGTGCTTCCTTATTTTCTCCAGCACTGTCAGTCCCATAAATGCTACCAGGGGACCATAAGCACAGGAACAAGAATACTGGCAGTGCCAATTGCCCCTCTAACAGCAGGGTGCAGTTGTGCTATGTTGTCCAGTGTTTTTTTTGTCACAATACTGACCAAGATGGGTACTTCAGCAGTGCTCCTGTGGGCTCCAGCTGATGCAGAGGTGCCTAAATGAGCACGGGCAGTGTAAAGGACTGGAGTGTGGGTGTGGGTGATCCATGTGTGTAGCAGTGACAAAAGCCATAGGAGTTGAGGGAGCTGGGGAGAAAAACCCTGCATTTACCTGCCTTGCCAGCTCCTTAGTGTCAAAATCCTGCTGTCCTTAGGTGCTCTTGCAGCTGTGGGAGAAGCTGGAGTGCAGCACTGAGCTGTGACCCCTCTTTGTGCTTGCACAGGTTACATGAGAGCAGTTTGGCACAACAGCAGTTCCCCTCACTGGTCACAGGAAAATGACAGGTTGCTGTCCAAATATTTCACTGTATTAGCCCAAGACTACTTTAAGGGTTATTCTGTGTGATAATTCAAATCAGAGTGATCTTTGAAACTATTCTTTTTCTTATTTTTTGCTTTCCAAATAGAATGATGTTTTTAAGTAAGGAAGTGTTGGTGTCCTCTGTTATATTTAAAAAAATAAGTTAAAAAGATTAGAAATATTGAAGTACTCAATGTCTTGCTGCTCAGTTAGTGCTGTGTTTTCTCAGATTACTTCAGAGTTAAGATGATGCTGTTTCTAAATTACTTTTAGTAAAACTGGAGTTTTAGACCCATTTAAGCTGAATATCAGCTCTTTGCAAGTTCCTAGTTTTGACTTTCTTGCTATACAGTGGCATGGCTAAAAGGGAAATATCTGGGGTTCATTCTGATTCCCAGTAGAACACCTTATTCCCCTGTCACCTATTTAATATCTTGGCTCTTATCTGGGGCTCTCTAAGCAATTAATCAGGAACCACTTTAAAGGAAGTCAGTGAAAACTTGTCACACTCCTTTATCATATGTTGGCTTCAGTAGCATTCATTTGTGAAGGGAGTTCTCATCTTCACATTTTATTTGCTTTCATGGGAATTAGAGCCATGAATATTGTGTGAAGCCCAGATCCTCACACAAAGAAATGAAGGCCCCATGGCCAGCATTCATTCCTCTCTCAGCTTCTTCCATCTTCGTAGTCTGCAACATAACACCTTCCACACACTCGGTTAATACTCAGATTTTGAAAGCTGAATCTTGCAGGTTTTCAGCTCTGTACTCAACAAAAACAAAACAAACAAACAATATATATATATTAAAAAACAATCAAGCCTAATGAAGCATCTTGATATTCTAAAGCACTGCTTCCCATAACCAAAAGTAGCCAAATGATGGGTGCCAATATTTACCTTGCTAGGGAGACAGGTGTTGTCTGCAGGCAGAATGTAATTAGTGATTAAAGAATTTTTCTTGTGTGCAGAGTCTGGGACTGCCTGAATATATAGAGGTTAATCATGGGAGATATTGAAATAAATAAACAAAAAAAATGTACAGTCATCACCACTGTTTCAGAAAATGAATGGGACAAATTATGTGCTAGATTTTTTCAAATTCTAGGTTGTTGATTATTACATTTAATGGCATACTTGTTTCACCCTGTTACTGCATTTTATGGAGCAGTACTTTTAACAGGGAATAAATGTAGAGCAAACATTCTGTAACTTGAATTTGTCTAGTTTTGATTTGAAATGTTGCTTGTATAAGCCCCCGTTGATAGGCATGAAAGCAGATATTTATTTTCCATTTGTTTGATGAAATCAATGAGGAATGTGCTTCAGGCCAAAACTTGACCATCATGTCCAAGCCGAGTGTGAAGCATGAATATGGCTTGAAAATCAGCAGTGAGAGAAAACACGGCTGGGGTCCCTGCTGCATTAGTGTTTCTCACTTATTTGCTTTTTGTTTTCCATGTGAGAGCTTGCAGAGGGGCCCATCTTGCCAGCTTCTTGACAGGGCTTTTGCCTGGTCCCTCTGTGGAATGAAGATTTGCATCTGGCCCAATTCCCTTTGGCTAATGGGGAAAAAAGAGATGCTGTCTGTGGCTCAGCCCTGATAACTCAGGCTCTGAGTGCCTGTGTGAACTCAGTACTTGCCTGCCCAGTTCTGGATCTCTGGGACTAGAATCCTCCCCCAGAAGCAATCATCTGCTTTGGCTTGTACTCAGCCTGCACTGGATTGCACCAGGCCAGCAGGGAGAGTGGGAGAGCTGTGAAAACCTACCGGCACAGGAGAGAATATTTCCTTTTTCCTTGTGGCAGGAAATATTGTTCTCCCTTTGCAAGCATCTTGAAGAGCCTTGAGAAAGACCTTGCAAATGTTGGCTTTGTCTTCTGTGATGAGCAGGAAAAAGGAGGGGAAGGAAGCTGTCCTTTGCTCTGGCTGTTGGAGGGGAAGCAGTTTATAAATAACGAAGCACTGGGCACTTACGTGAGGTGTGGCATAAACACCTTTCTCTGCCCATCTTGCAGGTGAACAGCATTGTGGATTTTTGTTCTACTCTTAAAGAAAAATGGGGAAAAAGTCCTGTAGAGATGCCAAGACTATAGTACAGCCTTCACACCTTGTGGCAAAGAGTTATGGCTGTAGATACTTCAGGTTTCACAAAGGCTGTGTCATTTCTTGCTGACATGTGGCACGGCTATCATTTCTCTGCTTGGGCAGGGCTGTCTCATCAATCAGTGCTTGTGCTGCTTGCCCAGGCTGGGAAAAACATATTGTAATAATGACAATAATAATAGCAATCAAAATAAAAGGGCTGCTAGAGGAGCATGATGGGCCCTCCTGTTGAGACTGCGTTGTAAACATATTGACAAATAGAAATGTGCTTCAGTCCATTTAATGCTCTGTTTCCTTGAATACATTTTGATGATATAGGACTGCCATGTCTTGTGTGGAGTGGAGAGTTGCTTCATGTTTTGTTCCATTTATGTGTGCTGTAATTATGAAGTGGAAATGGAATTTCGAGTTGTCTCTCACCTGGGGTATGAATCTTCTGCTCAGTGCAGCTGAATGCATGCATGCTTGTTTTCCCAGCACCAGCAAATAACTACATTAAAAGAGTGTTAAGGCTGTGAAATAAGTGTGCAGAGTAAGAGCTGAGGAGTGAATCTCCAGCCCGGTGGTGTGGGCTTTAAAGGAAAATCAGGCTCCTGAACCACACCCATCTGCTACTCAGCAGAAGTTTAATACTTGGGGTATGTTTCTGTACTTATTTCATTACTTGAATTACCATTACATTCCCTGGTTTTAAAAGTCCTGTGTCAGCTGATACTGGTGGGCTGGTGTCTCTCTGGATATGATATTCTGTTTTTTCTTATTCTTGGAAATAACAGAAAGCAAAACCTGTATGAAACGACACGGGTGTGTCAGCAGTGGCTGCCGTGTAAGAAACACTTGTAAATTTATTCATGTGAGCTTGTACTAGATATGTATTTGCATTGTATAGTTATATACAGCTAATCAATTTATGTAATTGGCTATTGTCAACCATATATTTGTATGTAAAGAAATACATGCTCTTTACCGACCATGTTTTAGTTTTTTTAATAGATTCTATTGTAAAAGGAACCTGAATATGAAGAACTCGGCATTCAAAATAGCTGCTTGAAAATGTGGTGATTTTTATGCAAGAAATTTAAATTTAAAGTAACCTTTAAAGTACCTTTCTAGTTAATGCAAGTCTTGGAATTCTGTCTGGAGTTGTTGCTGTTCACTGCACGTGGTATTGTGTGTACAACTCCAATGGTATTTGGAAGATCCTGATTTAAGAAAATTGAATTAAGTATCTGCCTTCTCTTGTGAGGCTACTAGTGCAAATTGCTGAATTTCTGTTATATGGTAGCCTTTCAAGTACAGTTTCACAAATGGAAAAATAGTATAGCATTGTAAATTAGGCATGTTTTGACAACTACTTTTGGCTTTATAGAATTAATTTTGAGCCTTGGCAGGGCTTTTCTTTGCATTTTGAATGTTTATTCTTTTCATGTGTTCTGCCTGCTTGAGAGCACAGTTGTTCCTAGAAGTTAATGGAATTTAAACAGGAACAAATGCAGTAAGATTTTTCTAGTTAATTTTCCCAATTCTACTTCTAGATAAAGTGTATCAAAATTCAGGGTATTTGTTAATAATATATTTAAGTTATACTAGCTTCAAATATCTTGGTATTTCATAATGAATATTTTAATCAGGGTTTTTCATCTTGTCTTTTTAGCCTCTAGGAACATGAATTTTGCTTTCCTTTTGTAATTATTTCCTTTTTTTGTGTGTATGTCTGGACTCTTATCTCTTCCATAGAGTTGAAGCACTTAAGAGCTGGTGCCTGAAAAAGATTTGGAATAAGTGAGTGCTGCTAGATCCAGCAGTCAATGTTCTATTGCTGTAAAGACCAACCAGTTTTATGATCACTTTGTCAGCTGCTGAAAATATGATGCTGTGGTTTGCAGAGTAAATTTAAATAAGGCTGTACAATAAATTCTCTTAAATTGCTTCTGAATTAGGCAGAATTCTCAGATTCTAGGGGCAGAAGCAAAAACTGTGGGGAGACATTCCTGCTTAAGACTCTCCCTTTCACAAAGGAAAGCTGTTCCATACAGAAGTTGTACTTATTTCTGAAGTCTGAGCTTTGTTACGCTAACTTTTGCCTGAAATAAATAAAAATATCTCCTTTACATAGCATGTAAATCTTAATTGATGCCAACTGATTTTATTTATTTTGTTTTTTGGGGGGCCAGTGTCATGCTCAGTCCCTTCAAAACAGATTTCCTCTGATCAAAGAGGTTGTGTTCTACCATTTGTAACTTTGGCCACACTCAGCTTCTTTACTGTTTGGAACTTAAAACCAGAGGCATAATTAACCACTAATGAGGTATGACAAAGAGTTATGTGCCTTACCCCACTAATAATGTATGACTAAGCATTGTGAGTTTGTTAGTGTTCATCTAATTACAAATTTGATATTGATCATTGGAGTATTTGATGAATGTTTTACCATTTGGGATAGCAATTGAAGGAGGCTGTTGTTCAGAAAGCTGATTGTGAAAGATGACATGAAAGTAAGGACATTTGTTTCTGTGCTTGTGCCATTTATGTAAGGTGAATAAATTCCTAAAAGGAATGCATAGATCAAGCCTGCTTTTGGCTGTTTATCTAAAACTCTGACAACTGTTTAATTTTTTTCTGCCAGCACTAAGATTACAAAACAAAATAAAAGAGAGCAAACAACTTTTCAAGCAGGAGTTAGAACCTGAAATGCAAACAGCAGGGGAGGTGTTCTGTTGTGCAAAAGCTCAGATTAGAACATTAAAGGGGTTCCTCTGGTCTTCAATGCAGATTTGAAGTTAGAAATCAAATTTATGCTGTTCTGAGACTGAATTGCAGCCTAGAGTGGAAACATACAGATGTTTCTGATTGTGATGGAGATGCTAGTGACTGAATTCATGCTATGCAGCGTGATAGAGAGGACTCAGAACTTTGGTTTTGACATTTAGAAAATACGATGATGGTAATTTTTCTGCCTGCTATTACCTTGATGGTTCTACACTTTGGTACATTGCTGGGTTTGGAACAATACCAGTTTTCACATGAGATATTTTTGTTGGTGGTGTTTTCCCTCTGCTTCATTGGTGTTTGTTTTTCCTGGAGGTGTTTAATGACAACTCCAGCAGAGAGATTTCTCAGCAAGAACACTTGACATGGTACAATGTCCCTGTTTCACTGGTTCCTGTGAGTGCATTTCCAAGGCCCTGGCATAGGTACTTTGCAGCTGAAAAGAAATGGATGATGGAGTATTCATCTGGAGGCTGGTAACTGGGGTAATTAGTCAGTGTAACAAGGAGTCCATGCTATTGATGTGTTTATATCCTTCTGGTGTATATAAGACAAGTAAGAATATTCCTGATTATTCAATAATTTGACTTAAGAAATCAAAATAAATGAAGAGTAGCTGTTTACTAAGATGAACGCTTATGATTGATATAACCAAACACTATTCACAGTCTCAGAGATGCAATTTTATGTATTTTCTTGATGAGAGAAATAAGCATCTTTAATCTGGGAGCAGGCCAGCAGCTGTCCTGGCTCAGTCCATGGGGTGATGGGCCCCTACATCTCCCATGCATGACCAGCCAGCTGTGCAACGTGGCCATGTGAGGCCTGCTGCCTTTCAGGGGGACATGGGGGGCAGCTGCAGGAAGGGCAGCAGGAAACCAGGCTCATTTCCTTAGGTGTTACTGAAAAGGAAGCTCCAGATCTGCAGCTGATGGGTGGCACATCACCCTGTTCCACACGTGACAGCCCAGCCCCACCTCTGTGCTGAGGATGGTGGCATCACTGCCTGGCTCACAGAGAATGGGAGAGAGATCTGTGTGGTCCTGCCTGTGCCTCCCAGAGGGGCCTTGGGTCTGGATCCTTTTTTGTTTTGTCCAGGGCCACTGATGAATGCCATGGCTCAGGTCTGCCTCTTGTCCCAGAGCCTGGGAAGTGGTGCTGAGGTGTGGGAATCCAGGGCTACCCTCTGGCTGTCCTGGAGGATCTGGGACCTTGGCAGGGGTCAGGAACCCATGGACAGAGATCACAGACAGTGTCTCTGGGGGATCTGTACAGAGCCACCAGAGACACTGTCTGTGATCTCTGTCCATGGAAGAGTTTTCAATCTTACAGGATGAATTACCAGCTCTGAGGGTTTGATATAAGTAATAATTAAGTGTGGCACAGGTGCAAAAGTAAAATTTTAGGATTCTAGATGAGGGTTCCAAAGGGGACAAGATGGAGGAAATTGGGTGTGTCTTGTCCTTTTTCTCCTTCTTCATGCCCTCCATGTCTCACTGTGGTGTTGGCATTTTTCTGTTGGTTCAGGCTGGGGACACACTGTCCAACGTAGGTGACAGATATTGGCACGTTCTTGTAAATCCAGCCCAGGGAGTTTCTGGTATTTAATGTTTGTCACATCCCACTGAGGGCAGAGCCCCACACGCTGCCCTGCAGGACAGAGCTGGGCAGGGCAGCAGAACATGTGAGAGATAAACAGAATAAACAACCTGGAAACCAGCACAGACCAATTATGGCTTCTGCTTTGGCAGAAGAGACTTTCTGCAGTCTCAGAATCATCAATACCACAGATTCCAACACTGAGGGCCACCAGGGCTGCTGGTGCCTTGCCCTTTGCTGCTGCCTGGGACTGGGTGACTCAAGTGCCCTAAAATACCATGTGTCTTTGGCAGTGCTTTCCTGAGGAATCAGGTCCTGGAAACCAGTGCTTGATTTCCCTGTTTATCTAAGGTGTTAGCTCTGCAGGGGAAATAATGTTAGTATTTCTAGTAGCTTGTGACAGGAAATATCTCCTTGATATCTTGCTTGCAGAGCATAATGAAACAATGCTGTGATGGCCCAAGACCTTTAGTAGTGTAATAACTGTGGTTTTCTGCACAGTGGGATCTTAAACATGGTACATATGCCATTTCTTTTGACAGACATGCAGCACTTGAAAAAGCTGGGTTTTCAGCTACTGAATGCTTTACAAACCGGTATTGTGCTGGTGGTAAGAAAGATTTTCAGTGAGATGTTAATGAAATTTAATAATGTGGATACCAGCCAGGCCAGCCAGAAAGGTATTTGCAACAATCCAGAAAGGTATTTGCAACAGTTCTACATGTAAAACAACATGAAGCATATGCAATGCTTTCCTTTTCCTTTGTGATGGGAGGAGAGAAGGTGACAGCCATCAAGCAAGAGCTTGGCTGTAGAAGCACTGGGAACTGATTTGTCTTGGGGTCATCATGCTGCAGGACTGCAAGGCTGGATTTGTTCTGCTGTAGGAAAGCATGGAGAAATTATGATCCTGAAAAAGGTTTCGGCTGGTGGAAACTTTTTCTTTTTCCTTTTTCTATGATATTTTTAAAACCAGGGAGGAATTGTAGAAATTTTATTCACATTACCCACATTAATGCAACATGTCACCCTTCAGTGAAGTCTCCTGTATGCATCTCCTGAGTGAAGAGAAGAATGGCCATCTAAATGTTTTGCAGTAAAATAGGAAGCTAAATTGATGGAGGTCAGGGCTACAAACTTTTGTGTATCAGGGAAGTGTGAGTTCTGCAAAGAGCTCAACTTGATTCCCTTTGGGATGTCCTTCAGAGTTTGTGGATTCCTTTGTGTTCTGCCCTCGTGTGGAGGAAGGGAGATGCTTGTGGCAGTGACTAAAGCTAATGTGCCAAATGGAAAGTCTTGGAAAAGGTGAATTTGAGGAAGGTAGGCACAGCCTTGTTTACCTGCCTATACCACATTGCCTTCCTGCTTCTCTCTTTTCAGAGTACTGGATTGTGTTGCTAGCTTGTCTGTACCAGCGCTGCTTGTAGATTACATACTATTTTTCTTTTTGCCCTCTGTGCTTGCTTCCAAATGCTTATCCTTCTGCCCTGATCTACACAAGACAGATAGGCACTTCAGCTTACTGTGCTCCTACTTAGTGTTTAAAAGGCTTTAGTCTGGATCTAAGCTGAGGTAATTTTTCTCCCAGATGCAGGTAATGAAATAATCATGTTAATATAAGACACCCTAATTTAGTAGAGCTACTAAATCTACTTCATCAACTATTTACTGGTATATTAAGAATGCACCTGCATAAAAATAGGCTGAAGTCTCAGTGAAGTCTCTGCCCATGTTTTTCCTAATACAAATATTTAGATAGAAAACTCAAGGGGACTGAATTGTTAGGTTGGCTGATAACCTTTTTCTTAAGGGCATGGGAAAATTGTGTGACCTAATTGTTACTCCTATAGGTGTATTTTAGCTTCCATACTTCTTCATAAATTTACCATGCTAACTTAAGTCAATAAATGAACTCAGATGAAACTTATTAAAATCTAACTCTGTCCACATCATTAATTGCATGACATTTTATATCCCTAGAACAAGCATCTCTACTCTAAAAGAACCTGCCCACAAGGTCATCTGTGTTTGCAAAGTTATGGATTATAAATCTGGCCCAAGTATTTATGCTGATAGTAATTTTTGTTCTTCTCTTGCTCATAGTTCATAGTATGTTTTTAATAATGACATTATGGAACTTACTTTGGTCCAGTATGAGCATTTGTGTTATTTACAAGCTGAGAGCCCTCGTCTGGTACTATTAATGTAGATTTTTGAAATAAAGTAATAAAATATAGAAACAATATGAGTATAAGTAGAAGTAAGTGAATTCTGGAAGTAATTTCTTCCCAGCATTGGTATGCACACCCAGTGTATTGATCTGTGTTAATGTGATTATCTCTAGGCAGTGCCTGGGTACTGCAGCTCCCTTCTCTGGAATCTCTAAGTTTTCCTCACTGTGCAAGTGGATGAGGCTGCTCTTGTTACACTCTGTGTCTTGCTGCAGAGATGGGGGCTCTGCCTCATTGCCTGGTGGCTTTCTGAGTGTATTCATGCTCTGCTTGTACTCCTCTAGGTTTTTGCTGGCTGTGTCACTGCTGCCAGTTTGTTCACTCCTTGCTGCCTTCTCCTGCACTGACTTGTGTCTGTGTTCTTTGCAATACCCTTTGTGGCTTTAGATGTTACAGTTCCTTCCTCACTCATTGCTGATAATGTTCCCTTCTCCCCACAATCAGTAATGTGTCCTGCTTAAAACTTAAAAGATTCTCTTCCTTATTTTGCTTCCTCTCATGCCAGGTAGGAAATCCTGGCAAATGTCTCTAAATGCACTGTTCCCCTCTCCATTAAGGCCTGAACACATCTTGGCTCATGGTCTAAACCTCTTCTCTTCCATTCCCAGCAAAGAAGCTTCAGTGTGGCAGCATGGCAAGGCTGGGAGCAGGGATAAATAAATCCCTTGTGGGATTTACCTGGCCTCTTTTCCCTGCTGCCCCAAGGACCACAGCTCCTGCTGCTGCATGGGGTCTCCTGGCTTTCCTGGCTGTCCTGTCTGTGAGCCACATACTTAAATATACTGCAAATATAATTACCATGCTTTTGGGACAAAAGATGCTGTCCTCTGGGTGTTTAGGCAGTCTCTGGCACAAATGTAGCATTATTACAGTAGAAACAGTGTATAATTGTCAATGGATTTTAATAGAGTGCTTTATCTAGTTAAAGTTCTTTAACCAGAGCTTTAGCTGAAAGAAATTAGAAATACAAAGTTGAAAGAGATTTGAAAATGTTATTTATTTAAGAGAAATGAGTTTTAGTGTGGGCTTTTTTTTAACTAGTGCATTACATTGTATGTTCTTTCCATATATTATTTTGATACACACTTATAATATTTGGAATTAAACTAGACAGTAAACTCTCCAAAGCACAATTGTTTTCCCAAATGTATTTGTCTTGCAAGTAGCAGGCTTTCATCTTAAGAGAGCAGCTTCTTGCATAGAATAATAAAAAGCAATAGTAGTTACTTTTGTTTGGACGTAAAGCTGAAAATTATGTGAACTGTACAGAAGAAGTGTAAAACCAGTAGGCTTTGTTTATGATCTCCCTTCCCATGTGCTAGCTTAAGCTATAAGCTACAAGTATAGTTGTGGTCTGTGGATATACTGCTTTAAAACAGATACAAGATCACATCCTGATGCATCTGTTCAAATATTTTTATGATCATTAGTGGTTACAGTGGTAGATTATTTTAGTAAGAGTTTTAATCTACTTTACTCAGATTCCATTTTTTACTATTGATAATGTTGCCACAAACTTACATCTATTTTGGCATCACAAATGTGACTCTGTCTCTTATGTGATTGTCTCCAAGGTTGTACGTGGGCCCTGTTGAGGGGAAAATAATTTATTTATGTATAAAAAGATTTATTACATATGTGGAGTTTGTGTGTTCATGTTGGGCAGATTCTTAAAGTGTGATCTTCATTTTCTGCAGCTCTGTGACTTGATATGAGCTTTCTAGTTTTCTCCAGTATTTCTTTTAAGTTAATCATAGGTCTGCAGCTCTTCATTGCTACAAGGATGCTCTTGAAGCTGTGATTTGTATTTTATTCAGGGGTAGCATTGCTAAAGTTCTTGCTTCTTCTCTGTTTTGTGACCCATTGTTATTCATATGTTCTTTTCTCTGTTCTAATTTTAAAACTGTCTGCGTTCCAATTTAGCTGAAGTGTTCAATGTATTCCTTTTTATGTTACTTAAAAGTTTTAAATAAAAGCCACTATTTCTTAGTGGCTTGATTTCAGAAAGAGATCTGATGGAGCCAGCTGGCTGAGAAATGGATTTCTCCATTTCACAAGAGAACTTCCCTACTCTTCCCTACAAAAAATGATTTCTTTATTTCTCCAGCACCCTGATTTGAAATGGAAATGAAGTTCCAAATGTTCTGTGGAATTCAGTTTCTGAAAAAAATATTTCATATATATCAAGCTAAAAAAACCTCAAAACCCAAACTCTGATCCTGTTTTAATAATTTATTTAACATTTTACTTGTGATATTTTCAACGACCAATATGCTAATGTTGTGGGCCCTTTAATCTGATTTTGTTTTCACTGCTCAAAAAACAGACTCTCAGCCACAGTGTGAGAATACACAGAAAAAGAAATAAAACACCTGTTGAACACTGCTTTACTTTACTTAAAAAGCCATGTTTTGGTAAGATTTGCTGTCCTTGTGTAGCTGGTAACAAGCCTGAGAGTCTGTGCCTATCCCTGTGTAGTTTCAGCCCTTGCTGCTCAGCATTCAAAGGCACAAAAACACTTGTGCAGGTTTGTTGGAACTCAAAATGTCTCTCAGACATTTTTAGAGGTTCCAGGCCTTGGTCAGAAGCATTTTAGACCCTGGCAGGCAGCTGCAAACAGCTGTGATTTTGAGTTTGAGCCATGGAATGAGTTACCAACTTTGGAGGTGGAACAAGCAGTCACAAAGGGTTAGATAAGATAGTAAAAGTAGTTACAAAACAGAGGGGAAATTTTTTTAGTATTGTACAGAGGGGTTTTAGCAGCTGTCCAGGGGGGTTTTTACTTTGTACATGGGGGTCAGAAGTTCTAAGATGATGGAGGAAAGTGGGCTGATCCTGTTCTTCCTCCTTCTTCTTCCTCACCTCCATGTTCTTGGTGATGCTGGCACTTATGGATTGATTTAGAGTAGAAAAGCACTTGGTAATATAGGTAGTAGGTATTGGGGGAAACTATAAACATGTAATACGTAATATATCATATAAAAGACAGCAGCAGCCCTGGGTGGGGAGAGAAGAAGAAGACACAGACAGAGAGGATGTCAGGGTGTGTGTGTGCCTCTGCCTGAGCTGGGAGCAAACCACAGCAGCCCCAGAAGAAAATCTTTTAGATAACTCACAATAAACTGCCTGGACACTCTCATCTTGTAGGATAAACTTACAAACCACGTTTGGTGTGGTCAGTGTGGGTCCTGGAGCTGAGCAAAAGGCAGAAGGCTGTCTCTCACAACAGGACTGCTTTATCATAGAAGGATAAAAATCTCCTTTTATACCCTGAAATGCCTTTCTTGGCTGTAGCCATGCAGTGTGTCCTTAGTGCAGCGAGCTTTTTGTGCTGCCACACATAACTGTGGGCTGTAAATTCCTCTGATCTGGTACTGCTGCATTTAGCAGTAACAGTACTTTTAAATCAAATGACTTCTGAGTGGTTATCTTGATTAAAGCACTTGAATGAATAAATAATTCAGTGGACTTAATAGTAAGGAAAGAAATAGATCAAGTGGCGCTGTAATTCTTGAGAAAATATATTTTCCTCAACTTTTGATTTTATGGATTCTTTTAAAATATATTTAATCACAATTTTTTTCATGTTTTTGTTTTTTTGCAGTGTTTTTTAAGTGTGCCAAAATATACTTTGATCCGTTGCTATGGTATTTAATAGGCAATTCTGATATTTAGCCTAGAGTATCTTTCTATAATGTACAGACTAATGAAGATTTGCAAGCCTTCATTTCTTCTGTGCTTTCTCTAGAAAATGTGTGTGAAATTTAGAGCTTAAACTTTGCAGCTCTTTGTGCTGGTTTTGCATGGAGGAAGCTGAAAATTAAGATATGTAATGCTGAACCACCAGCACGTTTTAATTTCCAGTCCTGAGAAGTTGTCTTGCAGACCCCTGTACAACAGCACAGAAGGGACAAAGCCACAGGCTGGGTAAGGTTGGAAGGGGCACAGTGGGTCATTGGTCCAACTCCCTGCTCCAGCAGGGACATCCCAGAGCACAGGGCTGCATCCAGACAGGTCTGGAATATCCCCAGTGAGGGAGACTCCAGAGCCTCTCTGGGCAGCCCATTCAGTGCTTGGTCACTGCACAGTAAGGAATTCAGAGTATTTCAGAGAAGAGCAGCTCAAAGTGGGGATTAGTTTTACCAATTCAGATGGATCTACACCTTCAGCAAGTGAACAAAAGAAGGGAGCAACAGCTTCGAGTTCTCTCAATGAAAAACGTGGGGGATGTTGTTTCTTACCTTGGGAGAGACACTGTGCTACTGGAAATACATGTTCAAGCAATCAGAGAGAGAGTAACAGGTTCCTTCCCTCTCACCCACCAAAGAAATACCTGATCTTATTTACCTAAGGTAAGGGACATAATCCTCATTCTCCACTGAAATGAACAGCTTTGGGAATGTCTAACTTGTTCAGAGATGTGACAGAATGGAAAAAATAAAGAATATGTCCAAAACTTGGAGCACTCCTCCCCCTTATAATTCTGTGCCTTTTGCTAGAGCAAAAACAATTTTGAAGTACTAGTGATCGTTGGAACACCGCATTTAAACAGAAAACAACAACTCAGCAACCTATTCACTTCCCTCAAACTATACCATTTTTTAATTACTCTACTCTCTAGCAGAAGATAAATAGCTCCTGAAGATAAACAACATTTTTTTATTGAATTTTGCCCTGACAAACAAATAGCTCCCTTGGAATCCAACCAGGTCCTGGGATGAAGATAACTCCTTACAAGAGAAAATTGTGCCTGCTACACAATAAAGAGGTGATGTAATAGACAATTAATACCCAGTCTAAATTGCTGACAAGAGCAAGGTGCAATCAAATAAAATGAAAGCACTAGAGAGTGAAAAGTGAGAGGAGTTAACATAGAATTTTGTACATATAGGTCTTACTCTAAATACAAATTATAGAGGAATTAAAAGAACATAATATGTAGAGGAGTCAGATGACAAGACTGTTCCCTCTGATTCCAGCCTTTCTCCTGAAAAAATCCAGTGAGTGCTTTTATCATAGGGCATTTGTGGACTGATGATGTATGGGTGGGAGAGAAAAACAAGCCTGACTCATGGTAGAAAGAATGTAGATATGTTATATGGATTTTGTGTGTTGCCATAAATGAAGACATTAAATGTCAACTTGAATGAAAAGACTGTTTTTAACTTATATTATCCCTCTTGTGATGTTATTTGTAAAAAGGTTCGGTGGTGGTGATAGAAAGCTGCTTCTGCAGTAGCTGCTCTCTGTTAATTCAGGGATCTGGCTGCTTGATTAAGATGTTGAAGACTTAGGTTTAATTCCTCTCTTGTCTGAGAGTGTTATTTCTATTTTCTTTCTCAGGACAGTGCTTTAGGCACTGATCTAGAACATATGCTGAACTGGATTATTCTCTCACTTGCTGTAATTGACATTAGAGTCTTCATTTAACCATTTCAGAATGAGCTGGGCACAAAACTTGTTGCTGCTAACCCAGGTGTAAATTTTATGCCTTGACCTAATGGAGTGGTCCCCAAGGTGGAGCTGGAGGAGGGACATTGGCTCTGTTCTCTGGTGCACTGGGTAAATGCCCTGATAGCTCTGGGGATGGAGTGGGATGAGAACACAGTCTTGGCAAAACCAATGAGATGGCAGCACAACTGCTTTTGTCATCAACTGATTACAATTAACTCTTTGCCATATGCGTGAAGATGCCCAAGAGGGGAAGCAAATATTTATCCAACAGGGCACAAAAATGCTCTCATTCTCAGCTTTGGTAATGACCATGAAATCTCCATCTTGAGTGGATCCAAAGCCATGTCCTTTTCAGCTGATGCAACCACCAGGCTGGGAACTCCTCCTTGCACAAGGAGAGCTGTTCTGGCACAGGTCCCTGCTTGGTGGGAGCCTGGGGCAGAAAGGTGTTCTTGTGCTGGGTGCTCGCAAATGACCTGAAGATGAGTGAAAATCGATGCACCCTTGGCAAATTATGATTTGGGAGCTCATTATCTCTTTGTGAAACTCATTTTCCAGCCTACTGATTAGGCTTATAAAAGCACAGTTTTAATATGCCTCCTGCCCTGTTTTTAATTCCCTGGCTGACAGTAAAGAAAATTCTGACCAACTCTCAGGACAATTTATGCTTTTCTTTTATCTTGATGGCATATTGATCCTGCTGAATGTTCCTTCTGCAAAATAATGAACATGCATCTTAAATGCAGTTCATAGGGGTTGTGTAGTAAGCTTTTTTCCTCCTAGGGGCAGTTTGCTGCTTTTGTATTCCGAGAGCAGGTGCATCCTAGGAGGAATGGGTCAAGGCTCTTCTTTGGCAAAATCTTTCTGATCTCTTTCACTCTTTTTTTACTCCTTTATTAGAATTTCCTGACATTTATTGGCCTTATTGTTTTGAAGTTTTAATCTTGCATTAAATGCTAGAAAATTGTCCTAGTAACTACAACAGTGACTGAACCTGACTGGGAAATATCTTATTGAAAATGGTCTTAGAAATCGGCTAAACATGGGAAAATCTGCATTTATTCCACTAACACTGCACTTGATTTTTTTTTTTTTTTTTGGAAAATAAGTGGCCTAAATCCCCCCTGCCTCCAAAAATAAGAGACTTCCAAGAGAACCTTCTAGTGTAATGTAAATCAGGCTCTAAAGCTGAAAAGCCCACTTCTGCCAAAGGAGACACGGGGAACCATTTGGCATGGGGAGCTTTACTGGTGCATTAAAGTACATTAAACTCTCATCCTACCTTCCTTGGTGATTGCTTTCCTCCTTGGAGGAGCCCCGGGCTGTGGGTGCATTCGTGGTGTGCAGCAGTGCTTGGTCAGAGAGCCCCTTTGCCAGGTCACTTTGGGCTCTCCCTGAGCTGGAGCAGCAGCTGGGACTCTCTGCACGTAATTTTTCTCCATTGTGAGCAGGGCCTGACTCTCTGAAAAGGAAATAAAGGTCTCAGGATTTGTCCCAGGAATAATGACAACTTCAGGCATATTTCTTTGCAATGCAAGCTAAAGTAGCTGTATTTTTCCAACAAATAATTATTGCCTCATTCACCCTACACTCTGGAACAGGCTGGCAATCACATGAATGAGGGAATCTTTCAGCAACTTCGCACTAAACTCGAGAACAGATGAAATAAGGAAACCACTTAGGGGAAAATGACCTCTCTGTGATAGCCCTTTCTCAGAAATAGAAGATTTGCTGTTCAGCACCATCAAGTGTGTAGAGAACCAGCTGAATGGGAGAATCTGTCCACTCCTCTAAGTACTTAATGGGACACTTATTTCCCTTTTCTAAAGAAAGGCTGGTGACATCTGCATTTAGCTGAAGAAGCTAATGGCAGAGGGAGACAGGAAAAAGGCTGTGCTGTAAAGCAAGAGCACCAGGTGAATATTCCTTTCAGGTCAAAAACACCCTTTCTTTCTCATCTGAGGGATGAGGGGGCCTCTGCAGATGAAAAAATGCTTTAACTACTGAAAAATTAAGAATAATCTAGGACAGGAATAAAGACTATGGGTTTGGCTGGGAGGTGAAAATGTGTTCATAAAGGAGGGTGCCTCAGTTGTTACATTCAAGTGTGTAGGGTTTAGGATTCATCTAATGCTACTGAAGAGTGTGCATATTTGGAAATTGTAGCCTTAAAAACAAACTTGCATCTTGTGTGTGAAAAGTGTAACTCTCTATGATTGGTGATAAGATAGCAAATGGTAACATGGTGATTTTTTTTTTTTTTTAATGTGTGATAAAATAGAAATTTTCTGTATAATCCAAAAGAAAGTTGAATTCCAGATTTATTTTCACACGGAGCTGTCAAGTCTGTAATTGTCAACACGAAAACTCATTTTCAAGACAGCCATGGGTGAGCTAAGGTAATCTGTGGTGTAGATGTAGATCAGATGTAGGTTCTGCCAGTTGGGGCTTAAAAATCTAAAACTAAAAGGCAGAGCTGTGAAATAAAAAGGAATTTTCCATGAAGAAATGAGCTGGTTTTAATGTTGTTTTAAAGCAGAGGGAGTATGTACTTGTTACCACTGAGCAGGCTGGTTTACATAAATCCAGAGAAGCTGAAGGAGTCTTGTGTGTATTTTTTATTCCAATTCCCAATTTATAACCACAGCCATTTCTAATTCACATTTACCTCTGCTGACACTGAAACATGTTGCTCTTTTGATATATATAGTTGTGTGCTGGTAAAACTAACAGGGATTTGTCTATCCCAGTTTTGTGGTCTGTACCCAAATGGAACTGATACCAGGGTTATTTGCAATCTGTTCAGGTCACTTTTTTGTCTTTGGTAAAACTTTGCCTAAACTGGATTTGGGTTCTGTGGTGTTTCATTGCAGGTATATTTTCATGATAATTTTTCCCACTTGTGCTCCCTGTTCTGCTAACAGTTTGCATTGGAGAGATTTAAATTACAATTGCTATGGCAAGATAGAAAGTGAACTAGATAGTTTTGAGGTTGAATACTATTCAGTTAAAACTGGTGTGCACTTGCTCTAGATGCCAATAATGTAAACAGCCATGGCAATTTTTAAGCCATATGTTTGTATGAGTATATTTGATTATGACTAGGGAGGAATCTCTCATGCAGTATTGATTTTTTGCATTTTTTTCCCTTGTGGTTACAGCACACATTGATTAGGTACAGTAAGAATTATATAAGTTGTTAATCCAGTTTAGCTGGGGTTTGAATTAAATCTGATCTTTTAGAAAATAAACTTGGGTAATAATGTGAATTTCTTATGTCAAGGGGCTCAACATGGACTTAATACTGAGAAATGTCTAGAAAAGCAAGTGTGTGTGTGTGGGAGGGTTTAAATGAAGATGAATTGAGCTATGAGAGACACAAAACAACTGTAGATGGAGTTGGGGGCTGTTTGGAGGCTTCCAAAATTTCACTGTCAGAAAAACTGAATGTGTGTAATGATGATGATGATGATATCTTGGGAGGAAATCCATGAGAATATTCTCAAATATAAGTCTATACACAGATATATGTCCCAAAAATATGCCAAAATTTGTCAGGTTGTTTTATCAGAAAGATTTGCTTGTTTGTGTTTTGTCAGCTGAGGTTGTTCTTCTAACTATCCTTTTTTTCAGACATATTTTAAACTTTTGATGTTGACATATATGCTACAAAAATATACGGCTAGAAAAAATTACTTTCCTAATTGTACCTAAAACTTCTGTTCCTAAACAATGGAGATGTGCTTTGGCTGAATTGTTCCAAATGTCATTTAAGCTGCAGAACTAATTTCATGGACTCTCCAGCAATTAGTGTGCACATTCAGAGCTCATTTCCAAAAGATCCAGAATCCCACTTCACAGAGCAAAGCATTTCACTTTTAAACTGAGAGTGGGAATTTCATATGACTTATAACATTGAAGAATCTTTTGTCTTGAAATAGCCCCTGTGCTTCAAGCTAGCAATCTAGCTGAGGTTTGTAGAATTTGGTATTAGCAGTGAAGTTTGATGTGGTCTGTGTTTGGTAGAAGCTAGCTATCAGAGGATAATAGTAATAAAACCCAGTTTTTTTTTTTTTTTTCTGGTTAATAATAGAGGATTACCTTATCAATCTTATTTTTTTTTAAGATAATTTCAAATCTGGCAAAATATGTGGTTACATTGTGGGCAAAACAGCAGTAGAATTTGGGTTACACATGGACTGGTTAAAATCTTTGAACATAAACTTTTATTTGAAATTTGTTCTTTTCTACTGAGTTTTTCTATTCTCTTGCAGTTTCTCTGTCTCCTCACTGGTATTTAGATATGGGTAGCAAGGTGTGGAGGCTTTCTAAGTTCTGGAGAAGAGTGAAAAAGAAATGTTTTTCTTACGTGTTATACCTTTCTATATGAAAAGAGAAAGTTCTTTAGAAGCTAATTCATAAAATTAGTAATCAAACTGTATCCAAATCTCCTTTAAAATTATAGTTTAGAAGAATCAGCCTGTGTGATTTCAAATAATACATAAAATATGAGTGAGATGGGCAGAGGATTTTGTGGAATGGAGACAGATTTTTAGTTTGGAAATGAGCAAGATGTTGCCTAATGAGGTACATTTGGAAAGCTTATCGTGATCTATTCATAGAAGTGTAATCATATATTTGTTCTGGCCACAATAACTGTTGGAAATGATACCGAAAACTTTCAAAACCATTGAATATTATACAGGGTGAAAACAGTATTCCTTATGAATACACTCTTAGATTAGAGCATCAAATATTTGGGGGCACATTCTCTTGAGGGTTAATGGTGAAATAGGGTTTTTTTGGTTTTTCTTTTTTTTTTTTTTCCCTGTCAAATAATTTAGGGATTTTTTTATTTTTAATGTAAAAAATAGAGGAATAGCACATTATATAGCAGGGGAATTACTGAATTCTCCATAGAGAACTTGAAAAGGAAACTTGGATTTTTGAGTGCGTGTGGTATATCCTTTAGGTCAGTTATAGGTACAGTGTTATAGCAGTGAAGGGCTCATTTTTACTAGGAACAGAGATTTGTTGGTTGATAACTTCCTGTAAACAAGAGTAGCTAATTAGACATGAAACATGTTGGGCTGTTATTCCACCCTGCCTATGGGGTTTTAATAGATTGAGGAGAAACCAGCTGCCCTTGCAGGTGGCAGAAGCTGTTTGGGGTTGGGAGCATCCCGGAGATCCGTGTTTCCCTGGAGGGTTCAGGCGAGAGGCGCTTGCCAGCAGAGACTTTCACAGCAGTGCCCTGAGGGGTGCAGGGATGCTGGGCTGCCTTCACTGTGAGGACCCCGGGCGTGGTCTGGGGTCTCGTGTGGTGGAAAAGTCTCTCCTCCAACCCTGCTTCCAAAGAAAAACTCCACAGCCTCTTGTTGTTCGGTCTCAAGGCAGTTTATTGCGAGTTATCTAAAAGATTTTCTTCTGGGGCTGCTGTGGTTTGCTCACAGCTCAGGCAGAGGTACACACACACCCTGACATCCTCTCTGACCCCGACTGCTTCTTCTCTCCCCACCCAGGGCTGCTGCTCTCTTTTATATGGTACATTACGTGTTACATGGTTACAGTTTTTCCCAATGCCTATTACCTATATTAAATGGTGCTTTTCTATCTTTTATATGGTACATTACGTGTTACATGGTTACAGTTTTTCCCAATGCCTATTATCTATATTAAATGGTGCTTTTCTATCTTTTATATGGTACATTACGTGTTACATGGTTACAGTTTTTCCCAATGCCTATTACCTATATTAAATGGTGCTTTTCTATCTTTTATATGGTACATTACGTGTTACATGGTTACAGTTTTCCCCAATGCCTATTACCTATATTAAATGGTGCTTTTCTACTCTAAACCAATCTGTAAGTGCCAACATCACCAAGAACATGGAGGTAAGGAAAAAGGAGGAAGAACAGGATCAGCCCACATTCCTCCATCTTAGAATTTCTGACCTTCATGTACAAAGTAAAAACCCCCCTGGACAGGTGCTAAAACCCCCCTGTACAATACCAAAAAAATTTCCCCTCTGTTTTGTAACTACTTTTACTATGCTATCTAACCCTTTGTGACTGCTTGTTCCACCTCCAAAGTTGGTAACTCATTCCATGGCTCAAACTCAAAATCACAGCTGTTTGCAGCTGCCTGCCAGGGTCTAAAATGCTTCTGACCAAGGCTGGAACCTCTAAAAATGTCTGAGAAACATTTTGAGTTCCAACATTTAACCACCTCTGCTCACACACGTGGGCAGCTGGAAGTGTGCCCACCTCAGCCACGCTGCTCCTACAGCTTCTGGAGGAGCTGTGTCTGGAGGAGCCCAGCCCAGCTCCTCCGTGGATAGCTGGTGGTGAGCAGCTCCTTGAGTAAGTCTCACCTAGTAAGGACCTGTCCCGTGGTCTTGTGCTTTGCCTCCTTTATTTGTTGAAAACCAGTCTGCAGCGAGGGAAAGGTGGGATGGCACCTGTCAGGATTTCATAGTGTACATACTGCTGCAGAGGGAGGAAACCCAGATGTTGCAGAAGCTGTGATTGGTGTCAGTGGAAACAGAAATTGCACTGTGATTTATGATGATTTGATGCTTTCAATAATCTCCTCTGAAGACCAAAAGGCAAGGGATGGCTTTTGTTATTGGACATGTCATAAATAAATAAAAACATAAATAGAGATTCTCATTTTGGAAACCTACTCAAGGTTAGACTGTTCTTTAAATGCACTTGTTTGTGAAACTGATATTGCGTAGGGAAATTTCAGTTTGTACGACGCTCCAGTGTTAAGAGGAAAATCTTCTTTCCTCTGCCACTGCTCTGACACTGAGGATGATGATGAGGAGGTGAGTCAGTGCATCGTGCTGGTGCTGGTCCTGCTATGTCTGCTCTGGGTTGCCATCAATGTACACAGTGTGCTCTGCAGCACTTCGATGTTGAAGAGGAGCTGGCCAAAGTGAAGGAATGGCAGAGGCAGGGCTTTTCTCTTTTAAAAACTGCCCCACACCCCAACAAATCCAGGCACCTCAAAGCTATCTCTATGATGTAAAAGACTACAAACTACTGTTTTCTCTGGCCAGAGGTGTAACAAAAGCTTCCAGTCATAGATGGTTATGATATAAACTGAAGGGAAGGGGCAGAAGGAGGAAGAAGTCTAATGCTAGAAATGGGAGTTAAAGACCACCCCCCCCCCCAAATCCCAGAAATAGAGGAGTAGATATTGTGAAGCAGGCTTAGTTTCTAGCAGCTTGATCTTTGCCTTTGTGTGCACTTGGCTTTGTGTGCATTGATGTCCTGTTGGTAATTATCATTCTGTTGTCACCTGTATTCACCATGACACCCCGATATCACATTTTCATCACAGCGTGAAATGTCGCTCTTTTTGCTTTTGTTTTGATTAGTACTATGAGTTTAGCCCAGAGCTGAAAAAAAACACAAAAGACATTTCTCACAACACACAATGGTACATTGATAGCCTTGCAGTTTAGTTACTGATCCTATCTCAATGCTTCCATCTCTCTCCTTTCTCCCACCCCTCTTTTCAAGCAGACAAGGTTTTCCCTCAACAAGCTGATGACAGAATAATTTCTCCAGGTCGATTGTTTGTCCCACATGGTCCTCTGAATTTCTTCATACAAGTGGAGAGAAGCAGATCAAAAGCCTGCAAGGAAAAAAAAAAAAACAGGCAGAGGATTGAAAAAAGCCACCATAAAGAACCTACTCAAGTTTCATTCTGATGATGAACAGGCTTGTAAAGTATTCTGAGACCTGTCAAATTTTCCCATCTGAAATCCAGACCTATTTTAAAAAGAATTTTCATAATGAGTGTCTCTTTTCCTCCATCCACAGGCTCAGAGTATTTTCTGAAAAAGTTCTGCAGGGCAGAGGAGTTGAACAGTTGATCACATGCAGGAGCACGGGATAGATGGAGTACAGCTGACTCAACAGCTACAGGGGATTTGGGTAAGTGCCCACCATGTCAGCCAACTAGAACTTACTAAAATATTGGTTAATATCACGGTATTCATTACTTTTAAAAGGAAATTCTTGCTTTATCACCCGTCAGACAAATTTAACCTCACTAGGAAATCTCAGTGGTAGTTTGTTGGGGAAGAAGTATGCAGGGAATGGCTGGGGCAAACATGAAGGCATTAGGCTCCAGCTGGGATTGACTTTTGCAAGTTAGCTTTTACCTGGGGGTACACACACCAGACCTGTGCCATTAATGTTAGGGGAGGAGGGTTCTGAGCCCCGTGCAATGTGGAGGCTATCAGTGCATGTCAAACCCACTCGTGGTGCTTTCAGGAGGGAAACAATCAATTGCTTGAAGGAGCCAATGTTATCCAGCTTGTGGTGTCAGGCAGCCTGTTCCCACAGTCATTGCATTGATGGAGGAAAATTTTGATAAGCAGGACTCCTTATCTGGCTCCGCTGCAGTTGAATGATGAGTTTGTTGATTGGAAATGACATTGTTTCTGGTCACAAAGCTGGTAATTGCACCACCTTTGTTTATTTTTAAAGTAATGATAACAGTGATATACTCTTCAGTGAGGATCGCAGGCATTTGAAATCAAGTCTTTGGTTAAGCTGATGAACTGATACTGTCCAAATTGACATAGTTACTATAATTGCCTTGTGTACTGTGGGGGGACCCTTAAGAGCTTCAGAAGACAGGAATGCTGGCCCTGCTTGCATATTCTTGATCAAAGAACGGTTTTACCAGTGCATGATGATTTGTTTTCTTTCAGCTAGATCTTCAGCAGTACACCTTGGGCTTGTTTTACAGGTTGGCTCAAAAATTACTTCAAATCTTGTTTTAAGTCCCAAAGTGCTACAACACAGACTTGAAACATGATGAAAGAAATAGCCATGAGTGAATCTCTTCTATTTCACAATAGAAATAGTTTTTCTTTTTTAAATATAAATTTGGGAACAGAATCTCTTTGATTTCATAGTTTATGAAATCTGTGGTATTACATATTTTCTTTGACCAAGATATTGGCAGCGTTATTTACTGCTAATTTGTTTAACTTCCAAGGATTAGATAAGGTTGCACTCCACTGCAGCATTATTCTACATCTTTACTGCTTAGTTGTTGTTTCTAAAAGCGAGGAAATTGAAGTAATCATGATGGCATAATCTCTTGGTGCTTTTTGTCAGGGATGTCTAATTTTACTGGTAACTTTTCAAGCTGCAAACAGATGGCTGCAGTATAATCTACTTGCTAGTGACATCAAGCATTATTTTACTAAGATTTATATTTATATTGCTATCTTCAAAAGCATAAAAAGCGTAATTAAGTAGAATGATACTCATTTAGATCTTTATCTGCCCATGTGGTTGCAGGGCTCTGGGGTCAGGCAATGGGATTAAGAGCATTTCATCACTAGATCAGTGTTTGAATCCAGACCATGGTGAGAGGCAACTGAAGGCCAGTAGAATGTCATGACACTTCAGGGGCCTCTATCAGATGATTTGTAATTTATCTGGAAATTTGCTAGCTGGTGGAACCCCTATAATAATCAGTGGTCCAAAAAGGAAATCTGTAGACTGAATGTGCATGTGTGGAGAATGCATTTCTTAGGAAAAGCTTCTTAGTTTCAGGTTTTAGGGACAGTCTTTGTACACTACCTGTGCAGGGGACGTGACACAGCTTTCCCTTTTGTGTTTCAGTCCAAGATGATCCTGGACTTGCTTTAGTCTCAGTGATTGTCAAATTGCAGTGTCTCCACTGAAGGAGAAACACCATGTAGACCAGCTGCAATAGAGCTAAATGGTCCCATTTTTTTTCTCCCTATTGGATTAATTAGACAGTATCTTAAATACTGTAGTTCTGAGCATTACAGATACTTCTATATGTGCTTGCCAGCCTGTAAGTGAATGTGGCACAGCTGGTGTTTATCTGATGGTTCTTGTTTTGTAATCAGTTTGTTTGCAGTGTTTGGTGGCTGAAGTAAGATAAAGAAAATCCAGCATGATTTTTATTTTAGTTTTATGATGTGAGGCAGAAATGCAGTGACCTCAATGGGGAATCTATCAATGCTTAAGTTGGTTTATGTTCTTGGTGTTTCAGTTGAATCCACTTAGATTGTACTAAAGAGTTTAACTATAAACCACAAAATTTAAAAAAAGCAGAGCACAACAAGCCAAATAATGTGGATTTTATTAATTAAAAGCAGGTCTTGATTTGTCAGGAACATCCAAATTTGAGCTAAAAATGATCTTTTCAGACTAGTCATTGCAATAGTCTCCAAATCTTATACTGAGCTTAATTTCTTTTTTTCTCAGGTATCTTGCTGATGTCAAAGTTTTTCTGATGCAGTAGAAAAATATGAAGAGTGGGAAAGTGAGAGAATAATCTGTTCAAAATTGTTTAATTCAGGTCCAAGGCCTTGACAATAAATTTCTTCCTTAAGACTAGTTTTCCTCACAAATCTGCTTTCACTGGCAACATTCTGTGCTTTATATCTGCACGAACGTCCTGTGGGAAACACTGGTTAGTTCATGCAGGCTGGAAGAATAGAATAGAAATGAATCTTTTCTGTGAGGCTCAGGAAATGTAATTTTCTGCATTTCTATATGTGGAACTTAAAGCTGATTTGGGTGTTCACACTTTATTGAGGTATCTGTGAACCATGGATTTGAAAACAATTTCAAAGAGAGACTTATATTTTTTAGCTTAACTCTCAGATATATAATTATGAACTTTTGCTGTATGATATCATTAGCATGATTTGAAAAATGCTAGCATTTCCTTAGGTTATTAAAATAAATGTATGGCAGAGAGATATAAATATACTGTTGAGGCTGCTTTTGTGGGACTGCAAAGCAAGTACTCTGGCAATATTTAAACTAAAATTCAACTGTAACTAAGCAGAGCTATGGTGAAAGTAATATGGAACAGTGTAGGGGGAAGATATCACATTTTAAGAATATTATTTTACTAGTGGATACAGGAAATGCTAGAATAAATCTGTTATTTAGCACAGAATAGCAGGTAAAGAGTCTACTCCATGACCTCAACACTTGCAAGTGAATAAATTTAAATAGGCCTAGTAAGTAAAGATCTCTGGCTTGTTCAACAAATAGTTGTTTAGATTTATTTATACTTTTATGATTGTATTTTCCCAGTAGTCAGTCTCCTTGGAAGAAGGTATTATTCTGCTTTGTATAAATCTTCTGGAAATATTTCATAAAGGTATAGTATTCACTTGATCACCATTCTCTTTTCACATTGTAAATATGCAGTTAACTTAGTTTATTTTCAGACTAGATTTAAAAAAAGTGCATCCAAGGATTGGTTGTAAAAATAAAGACATACATGTATACTAAGGTACAATGTTTAAAAGTTTATTAGGAATGTTTTGAAGTGTTGGAGGGTAGGGCTTTTTTTTTAAGAGCTTATTGGCAGTACTGTACACTAATTAAATTTCCCTACTCATTAGGCAGGCAAAAAAACTGTCTCAGCTGGAATTCTGCCTATCTGAGGGTCTGAGATGAAGCTCCAGATGGACCTGTGCTAGTCCCTCTCTCTAAACACACCTCGTTTTATAGATTCAACAGCTGTAAGACTTCTGTTATTTACACAACATGCACATTTATTTCTCACTAGAGCCAAAAGAGTCACAAAAAATACTGAGCTGTGAGTTCTGGAAGCAGATGGAGGTTTTCACCCTTTTGGTGTTCAGAAGGGTTTAGAATGATTATTTCATTTCAATTCATAAATACACTATGTATTGCTTCCACATAAGTGTTTTATGATCTTGAATATGAGTTGCCCATTGTAGTGTGAAAATCTGAGCTCTTTCAAATTAAAGTCTAATGATTTTGATGTGGCTTCCTTTTGTGGAAACTTAACATCTCTTTCTTGGACCCTTTGGCTTTTTTGTTCTGTGAAAGAGATTATTGAAAAAAATATTTGAAAATAACACAAAATTATTTTAACTTATGCTACAATTTTTTTAAACTTTTGTACCAAAGCAAAATCTCTGTTTTTCAAAAACAGCAAAAATATCTTCAGTCTCATTTTCCTTGGGCACACTATGGGCACCTACTTGACTCACAAAACATTTTGGCATTTAAGACTGTAGCTATGATTTAGAATTGGTCAGGGAAAGCTCCTGTTTGGTTCTGGTTGTATTTTGATTAAGAAGTTATTCCAAGCTTTGACCTAATATTTAATTACAAATCTAATATATTACGGAGATAATTAAGGATTCCTTTTTATAAATCTCAAGAACTGAGGGCAAAAATATGACTAGAAAATATGTACAGGTCATTCTGGGGCCAGATAATTGATGCTGAGGCACGTTTGTCCAACTAAAATGTATTTTTAAATCATAGTCTTTCTCATTCAGTCCACAACTGCTGTGTTCTGAATAGCTACAAGAGAGATTAGTTTACTTATTTAAAACAAAAATATTTTCACATTTTCCGTGTGTGAACAATCAGCTGGTTTTGTACATCCTGAGGTGCACAGATTTCTGATGTTCTTAGCTTTATTATTTCCTCATATATGCCACATTATTACATTTGCTGTGAGCCCTTAAATACTGTAATTTTGGGGCTATACAGGCTGTTCATAGGTTTAGTAGGAAACCTGAACTTCAAGGCTCATGTGTGTGCTTCTGTGTGTTTGCACTTGTCATGTACATATATGTGTGTGCGTGTCTGTATATACTTATTTTTTCCATTTTGCAGGTTTTTCTAGCTGTCAGAAATGTGGTGGCACTATGGGGTCTGAAATGACAGAACACTCTAAAAAAGATATACGTGTTTCAGAACCAAAGATTATCCACAAACATAGGAAAATATTGTAGCTGAAATATATCTTAAAGTTCTTTGCACCTCAGTTACCCGTTTTTCTATTAAAAAAACTTTTAAAAAGGCAATTATCACCTTTTGATAGGCTTGTGTTTAAAAGAGTTACTGTAAAGATCTAAGTCCTGTTTTATCTGCATCACGAGACCCAAGGATATAAAGTGGAAGTGAAAATGAGCTGGATAATCTATTTCAATAGGATGTACAACTTAAAAGAAAAGTTCCACTGAAGAACTTGAGGTAGGGAGATATTCCTCTGGTTTTGCTCACTGGGTTACTTTTAAATGATGGCAAACACTCTGGTGTGTGTTTAGAAGCAAAGGGGCTCTGGAGGACCCGACAGTGGCACCATAAATGCATTTCACAACTTGGGTGCACGTGCAGAAGCTGAATGCAAGCCAGAAGGACAAGGAACTATTCTGTCACAAGATGACCAAGATGGATTAGTTGAACTGTGTACTGATAATTTGAAAATACTTTTGTGAGCAGAACTAATGTTCTTACTCCGTCACTTGTAGATACCTGATGTACATTGCTAGACAACATCTAGGCAGTTACTAGTATACTAGGCATGTATGAAAACACTTACAAATGTGCCACCAGCTTATTATGTGCTCATCACAGCTATAATTTTCTTTCAGAAATTTTTGTTATTACTGTTAACTATTCTTTTGGAAAGATGTGTCCAGTCAGAAGCCATGATGCTCACCATATTCCGCTGAACTGCCATACCCTGTGAATTAAAATTAGAAAATTAGCAGTGGACTATAGGAAGTTCTTATAAAATACAGGAAGACTATTTGAAATAATAATGTGCTTAGAAGTTGCAACTGGCTCACAAATGCAATTCAATAAAAATATAGGGCTGAATCAGTGAATGCTGTTGACAATGGAAAATTTAAGATCTTTTTAGGGAGCATGGGAGAGAAGACAAATGAATATCAGGTCATGACAGAGGAAAAAAGAGGAAATTTAAATCAAACTACAGCTTTTCAGTGGAATTAAAATCCTAAATTGACTGCAAAAGCTTGTGATGTTTAAATCATAAGCATCTTTACTTGGGAATTCTCTGCGGGTTTTTTGGCATGGTGAAGTTTATCAAAGCAGGGACAAGGGCTCTGTAAAGTGATAGCAATTAAAGAGAGGACTGCCTGCTGCAGCTCTGACCTCTGCAGTGATGTGCAGCAGAAAGGAGGGCCTGGCTCTTGGTGCCTCAGTGAAACGTGGGCTGGGTTTGTTGTTTCAGAGTTTAATGAACAGAAAGGGTCAGATTTCCTTTGCAGTAAGTGTTGACATCTGTTTAATCCTGGATAACTTTTTAAAAGCCAAATAGGTTTGTTGTAGATCAAAGAAGTCTTTTTTTTTTTTTTTTTTTTAAACCAAGAAGAGCTGCATTCAGAAAAGGCACACTAAGAATTGCATACTAAATGAAGAAAAAAAGGCAAATATCTTCCTCATGAATTTCACTCCATGATTATAAATCATCCCATTCCTGACCACTTGCTGCTGTTTTATGGTTTTGTACGTGGACTTTTAGTTTCACATTTATACGCCAGCAAGAATATCATGTTCCTGTTACTATTTTGATAAAACTTTTATGCTTCTATAATTGTGACATGGTCAGCCATATTGGTATGGTACAAAACTTTTGGTTAGGATGCCTTATACATTTTGAGGGGGCTGAAGTTCAGAAATTTCTGTTGAGCAATAGCTTGCTAGGAGCCTTTAAGACCAGACTGGAAAAGCAAGAATGCCTTAATTGTGTCTGGGGTGGGCAGATCAGTGATGTTGGCCTCTCAGGATGCTTTCTAGCCATGCAGTTCTCTTGAAAAATAAAAAATAATGCATATTCCTAGCTTATTTAACCAAAAGCAGCAGGAGTCAGCTCAGCTGGTGATGTGGATCTGCATGTTGATTCATATGCAAATGAGTCAATAGCCAAAAAGCAAGTAGGACATTATTGGTTGTGTTATAATCTGAATTGTTCTGAATACAGCTAGAGAAATAATGTTATAAATACTTAATGTCTTAATTCAGATGTCTTCCTTAGCAATCATCTATCCTTCCTCCAAAATGCAGCAGTTTAAGTTATGTTTAATAATTAAAATTTTAGAATTTATTATAAACTTCTGCTTTTCATCTAAAATAATATTTACAGCTTTATCAGTGGCATCTTTCATTTAACTCTTTTCAAACAGTTTTTTTTTTTACTAGCAGAAAACCACGGTGGATGTTAGAAAATTAAACTCAGATTTAGATCTTGGTAAATTGCCCTTGATGTATCCATTGGAATGGGCATCAGAAGCCAGCCCATATACAAGAGATCAGTAGTAGCCACTTTATGGATGTAACTGCTGTATGTGCAAGCAGAGGTAAGGCTGCAGAGCACTGGAGAAATGCCAACTTTCTGAAAGAAAAGATGTTTCTCTCAAAATAACGTATGCATTCTCATAGTAAACAAACAAGGAAAACACTGCTGTGCTTCTTCATCTGAGAGTGATGGACAGGGTGAAGAGATCATGAAAATACAGAGGTTTCATAGCAACCCAGTTGGAAATTTTATTTTCTTTCTTATGTTTTCACAATTCTTCATCAACATTAGCTGCAAATGCTGCCAATCTCCACAGGAATCTAATGGAAGAAGTGTTAAGAGTCAAAGAGTGCTTTTGTTTGGAATTTAGTACCCACCTGAAACAAAAAGGAGGTTGCATTGTTGCTGTAACTCACTTGTTGAGAAAGTTGTGAAGAGCTAGGTGGGAGAGCTGCTTTTGGATGCGATAATAGCAAAAGTTACACCTGACTTCCCAAATGTTCATGCTTTGCTGGAAGCTGCTGTTTCCAATTCTGCATTTTATTCCGTGTCCTTCCAAGCAGGATTACACAGGAAACATTGGCTGTACACTTGGACATACCTTTGACTTTTTAGAAGAATTTGGGTCAGTGTTTTCTTGAAGTCGATCTGTTCATGGACAAAGCACATGGGAGTGTCCTCTAAGGGTCTTTCAACGCAGAGCATTAAATGAGCATGGTTTGAAAAGTAGTGAAAGCTTTGCATCATTGAGGAGAAGTAGCTCAGGCTGCTGTGCAGCCTTGAAAGCTCCAGTAAGGAGCAAAGGTTTGTCTCAAATGTTCCATCCATGTGCTGTGGCCAGCTCTTCCAGCAATGCAGGACAGTCCCTTGCCATGCCAGCTATGGCTGCGTTCAGGTGTGCAACATCTCTGGAGTTTGCATGTGTTCCTCATCTGCAGGTGATCTGTAGTCTCAGAGGAAGCAATTTCCTAAGTCTTAGAACTGCTGAGTTCCTGCCTAAGCAAACATTGCCACATTTGGGGTCTACATCAGCAGCTGTATTCTCTAGAATGACAGAATCTTACACATATAAAAAACCCAAACAAAATAAACCAAACAAAAAATTAGTGCACTTGGATCCACTGACAAAAATCTCAATGTTTTGGGATACTTTTGACAGACATGCATAAAAAGCTGGGGGGTTTTATGTTGTGGTAAATACCACAGGTATTACACCTTGGAGCTTTCCTTGCAAAAGGAATCATTACTGAGAACATTAGAAATTTTTGTGTTCTGATTGCCAGATACAATCCAAGTAGATGCAAGTATCTGTACCAGCTCTTTGTGTAAGCTCAATTTAATTGCGTTTGTGCTGCAAAGAAAAAATATTTGGCAAATAGATCTGAACCAATTTTTATTCTAGGATCTTGAGCCTGAGAATTGCTGAGCATTTATTTCTATGGTTTTCTATCATTTGGAACAATAGTTTTATCTTAGCCAAGATGTTTTTCTTAAGGAGTTTTACACTGAAACATCAAGATACTGTTTGATTTTAAATATTTAAGCAATTCTACTCTATCAATATATTTTAAGGTTGTTTTTTTCCATTTTCTATTATCCTCGAGTGCCTTTTATTTTGCCACAAGTTATGATTGGAAGTTGTAGAAGTTAATAGAAATCACACATTACTCAGGAGCAGAGCCCTGCTGTCTGTGACCTCTTTCCCACAAGCTTGTGAGCTCCAGTTCCTTTGCTGGAGACCATTGCCTCCTGAGTGACAGAATGTTTGCAGTGAGCATCTTTAATGCCATGAACAGATGTCTGCAATAACCACTTAATGTTTTGCTAGGTTTTGCAATGGAACAGGTATGGTTGCTGCTCCTGTTGACAATTAAAGTGCTCCCAGTGACTGCTCAGTTCAATGGATACAACTGTGATGCTAACCTCCATAGCAGGTTTCCTGGTAAGTATTTAATAGACTTTTTTTTCTAATGGCTCCTTTATTGTCTTGGTTCAAAGCAGTGCTTATTTTTAAATACAGAGCTTTAAATCTGTCTAAGGCCTGGGGGTAGGACTCAACATTAATTGAGTGTTAGCTGTTTTTGTGAAAATGAACTTGCCTAATGCTGCACTTTGCTTTCTTCTTAATTGCACAATGGGTCAAATTCAGCCTGGTAGCAAGGCAAACAATTCCCCTCAAACCAGAGGGGCTTGACCTGCTTCTGCCAGTGCTCTGAACTGCCCAAGACATTCACCAGAGCTCATATTGTTGTTAATGTTCTCTATAGATATAGCACTCTCACACTCCTAAATGGGTTTTCTTTCATGTTAAGATTTTATAGTTTTCTTTTCCTGGGTAAGATAATATAATTATATCCTTTTAGTAAAAGAAAGGAATATGTATCTCTTTTAAGCAAAATTACCTTGATGGCAAAATTTTAGTGCCTCACTCCAACATCAAATCCTTGCCTAGGGATAGGTGAAGCAATGACTTTTGTCTATGGATGATGTATTTTCCTTCCTCTAAGAAAATGGGAATGAAGTCATTTTGGGGACATTGCATGCTCAGAGCTGTTAATACAATGAGAAATAGAAATGAAATGTCAGTCTTGGTGGCATGGTATCAGGGTTTACTCAGGCAAAGGATCCTTTTAGTTTCTATTATATTGCTGATCCTTCCTGTTTCAGTTGTATCATGGGCAGAATGATAATAATAAAAAGAAGGCAGTGAATACTGTCGCTCTCACATCTTGTTTTTCTGAGATAGCGATTGAATTGACTAGCTCAGTAATGAAAATTCAGTGTAGTATTACACTGTAATACCTCTCCTGTTGTTGCCTTCTGAATAATAAAAGTTTAGATTTTTTTTTTTTCAGGAAGGGTCAGTTCTTTTATTAAATTTAAGTCAGCAGAAGGCAGAAAGTTGGTTTATTGATTCCACTGTTACTATCACGCTGCTAGGTGTTTTGTTGACATAAGGAGCAACAGTGGGTTTGATTCTTTTCCACTTAATCAATATGAACATGAAGAAGAGAGAAATGAGACATGCAAAAAAGATCAAATCGATTGTCTCCATTCCTGAGAAAATCACAGTTTAGCTGAGTATTTTGCAAGCTACTTTATATATATATATATATATACGTATATATATATTCCTATTCTATTCATAATATATATATTCCACTTCTTAGAGTCAATTTTTACAGGCTTGCCTCTGAATTGTGAGTGAATTTTGTCCACCTGCTTCAGAGCTACCTTTTGAGTTTCTGATGTAATTGTGGTTATTTGGTCCCTGTTTGAGGCTTCTTGAGATGTTTGCAACAGAAAGAGGGAAGTTTATGTTGCTCTTTCTGTGTTTTAAAATTTTTCTCTGGTCATTTTTTGCACCTGCTCTGTACCAATGTTTGTTTGCAATGTGATACCTGCGAATTGAATTAATCTCCTGTTGAGGGTATTTAGGGGCCTCTTGCAGTTCTGCCTCATAAAAATGAGTCATATCAGATTCCATGTCTGCCAAATCTCATTGACTTGGGAGAAAATCTGTTTAGGTTGCAGGCAAACAGAATTTTTTTTAAAGTAAATTCTAATCACCCCTCACTGGCCATATGAGCTGAGAGCAGAGATTCAAAGGCCAGGATTTGATCAAGTCTTACTGTTAATTTTGAGATCTAGGAAATAGCAATAATTCTGTTTGTTGGTTGTGCACCTGAGATGGTGGTGAAAGCCAGGAACCCCTTTTACCCCAAATTTAGCAGGTGTTGTTTCAATATGCTGTTCAATGCATATTGAAATACATGTATATATATTCATATAAATATATTCAGTGTTCAGTGGGCTGGGGCTGTTCAGTGGGGCTGAGAGGTGCTGAAGATGGAGAGAGGCTCTGCAGGGAGAAGGAGCTCATTCTTCTGTGCTGGCTTCCCCAGCTCCTGGCTCAGGTGTGGTTTTGGGGATGCTGCCTCAGGGCTCTTGGGGCTCAAATGTAAGGGGAGAGGTGAGAGAGAGGTCAAAAAAGGGAATATTTAAAAACTGGTTTCTTCCAGGCTGAGATGTCACTCACAGAACCTGGCTCTGGACAGATTTTTTTTCCTGTTCCTTATTTGTTCCACACAAGGAGTCTTTATTGCTGTCAGCTGGAACTCCAAGCGTGATGTGCAGATACTGGAGAAGCCATTGGGTGTTGAAATTATCTCCTCTTTTTCTTTAAATGTTGATAAGAAACAGAAGTTCTCTACAACAAAGAGGACAAATGAAGCCTTCCTGGAGGAACCATGGAGCTCATCCATTTTTCATTTGTTTGTTCTTTTATCATTCATCGCTTAGGTGACTTTTTGCATAGGAATAGTGCTGAATAAAGAGGATGACAATCAAACAGAACTTTTGTTTCTGCACTTTGCGGGTTTATTTTAGACTGCAGGTATGCAATAGTCATCAGGAATGAAGGAAAAATAGCCCCATTTTTGGTACACAGAAAATGCAGTGATTTTTTTGTGCCAAAGCTAGATGTGCTCTAGAGAATATATAAGTAGGTTAGATCTTTCCATCATTCAGAAAGCTCACATAGAGAAAAAACTTTAGTTCTGCATTGCAGTAAAGCATAGTTTTTAGAAGGCTTCTGGGGCACAGAACCATGGCAATCTGTCTCCAGCTGGGACATGCAGTTTTGATTCTGGGGGTTCTTGTCTTGAGTTCATGTTGAGAACTTCATAGGAACTGAGGAAATGTTGCAGCTTTTCCACATACACTATGCATTTTAATTCAATATCAAAGCAGGGATTTGATCAAAGAGGAGGTTCGTGAGGAGAAACTGGTTTTGGACTACACAGATATTTTCATTCCCTTTCTGATGGAATGACTTTTATCAATGGTATTCTGTAGAAACTCTTGTCCTCTGGGTTTTTTTGCTGCCTGCTCTGTGTGGAGGGGTACCAGAGCAGAAGTGGGCAGTGGAGCTCCCAGCATTTGCCCCCATGGGTCTGCCCATAATTCAAGATGGTCCCTGTTCCTGTAGGATCTGTGCACCCCTTGGGCTTCACCCCTTGCTTTGGAGACATCCACGAGCACTTCTGGCTGTGTATAGCTTGTGTGATTTGAGTCAGAAAGAAACCAAGTGGTTTGCCTTTATGGAAACTCTGTGACAGAGAGGCCATTATAGTTAAGGCTTCATCAGTTGGGTCCCAAAACCTTCAAACCATCGCTCCTCTGACTCAGAAAACCAGAGGCTTTTAATGCAGGAATGCAAATACTTTTTGCTTGTTTGTTTCTTTTAACTTATAGGAATGATATTTACCTTCCCAAATTGTCAAGAAATGAGCTAGATATGTAACATCTAAGAGGGCATTAGATCTGTTTGGGACTGGCTGCAGATAGACTTCAGAACAAAAAAGGTTTTAATTCCAGAATGGATTAATTTGGCAGCAATATTTCCTCATGAAGTAGTGGGCAGAAAAGATTGAGTCTGGAAAGGTTGTTTATCCTCCTGTATCAAGCACAAGTTGGTTTTGTACGTTAGGGTCTCATTTCCCATAGTGTCAAATGACAATTTTGCAAGCAGTAGTGGTAGCTTAATTGGTAAAATTATTATTCTGCTTTTTGAAAAGGCTTGAAGTGAGTTATGAAATTAACTGAGCTACTTTGTTACATCCTGCAATTCATTATGAGCTGTTTGTGCATCAGTCTGAGGAAACCTAAATGAACACTTTGCCATTCCCCGTTTTGTGCTGGCCCTTCTACCTTGGTACACTCATTAAAAGGATGGTAATAGTCCTCCTGCAGTGGAAATGCTGCTTCCCGATCTTTGTGTGTTACATTAGTGGGATTATGATTGTGTACCAACCAGGAGAATTTCATGCCAAATCACTTCACCTTCTGTCTTGCCTCCAGTACCTAAATTTCTGCCCAAATTTACACCCAGTGAGTAACATTTATCATGGCATTATCTCAGGACTGAGTTTGGCCTGTTATTTTCTGCACTTGATTGTTTTGGCTTGAAAGCCACCATTAAAGCTGTCTAAATTAAACTGCTTGTGCTCCTTTACCATGAGGGAAGAGCTAGTTCATTGTAATGGAAATTTTATTTCTTCTCTGCTGTGACTACGCAGTGAAACAATTCGTTTTAGCAGGCTTAATGGTACAGTATTGACCGAAGTTGTTCTACAATTTTAATAGCCCTTAATCTTTAAGCAGATGCAATAAATTAGTTCTATAAAGGAGTAATGTCTGTGTTTAACACAGTGCAGTATGTATTTTTGTAAAGCACTAGGGGGAAACAGCCCCCCAACCTTCTGTGGGCAAAGAAGACCTTAAAGAAGAGCAATGTTAGAGCTTTAAAGCAAAACAATCTGGTGCTTGTGCCTGCATCTGAACCTGATGCTTTTCCATTCAGAACACAAAAATCTTCAGAACTTTTGAATAAAAGGTCAAATTGGCAAAGACAGTTTTTTTGCTGTTCAAAAATTGATCAGTTTTAACAGCTGCTTCTTTCTGGGCCTTTTGTGTTGTCATAATGCACAGAATGAAAGATTGCAAGATGCTTTGTGGTATTGATCATAGTCTTTCAAGAGCCAACTGATTTTTCATTAAAGCTCAAGTTGATGGTTCTTAAAAAAAAAAAGCCCCAAAGCCAAAACCCAGGGAAAACCAATTTTGGAGAGATCATAATAAATTACTCTGATATACTGTTGATTGTACTTCAAAGTCTGCACTGCCTGAGACTGTGATCTCATACACAGTGGACTCCAGACAACTCAGAAAAATGTGGCCAGTTTCCATGCCAGAATGGGTTAGGAGGCAGAGCTTGGCCTTCTCTATTTCTCAAAATTGCTGGAAATTTCTGTTCCAGAGGGGGCTGCTTAATCAGACTCCAAATATTTAACCACTTGCTGTTTTCTACTCAGTTGCAGTGTTTCATTTATGAATGTGCTACTAAAAGATTTGCTGTGGGATTAATGTATTTCTGGCTTGGTTACACTATGTTACTATATTACTTCTTGGTTTTTTCTTCAGCAATATGGTAGAGTCAAATCTGTTCTTCAGATTAATGCAATTCTTTCCTTTATATTCTAATATTTTCCTGAAACTGAAATCTAAAAATTTATTTGATTGGAAGTCACAATGCTAGACTAACTGCTACAATAGTTGTATAATGATTGCTTCAAATCTTCTGACAATGTCTTTCCCTGTATTTTTCTTGCAGCTGAGCGAGATATCAATGTTTTCTGTGGAGTACAGACAATTACTATGAAGATAAATTTTTGCACAGTTCTTTTTTCTGGCTATTCTGAGACAGATCTGGCACTGAATGGGAAACATGGGGATGCCCACTGCAGGGGCTTCATCAATAACAACACCTTTCCAGCAGTGGTCATTTTCATAATCAATCTGAGTACTTTGGAATCCTGTGGAAACACTTTAGTGGTAAGACCAAGTCAAAGCAAAATTATAGCTATGTATATATAGGATCAAGTGAATGCCCTTGGCAGCATTGTGTCTTTCATAGATAAGAGTTAATTGGTCTTTTCCAGTTGGAGATATACTGCATACATTGAATAAACGAGAGGAAGTTGGTAACTTATAAGGGACACACATCTGTCCTCTGATTAGAAAATATAATTATTATTTAAGTATTTTTTCAGTGGAAGAATGAGATTTTCCCAAGGTGTTTGTAAAACCCTTGCTGACCATGCCTTAGATTTTGCAGAAGTGGAGAGTCTGACAGTTCATGTCTATCACATTGAGTGATATCAAAATATCTATGAATAACTTTAAAAAACAAGTTTAAAAATGTATTGTTTTGAAGGCTTTTATTCTCTCCAGAATTCTTATTTGCACTTCATCCCTGTCAGTTTTTATAACAAACCCCCTGTTTTGTTGCTAATAATTTTGCTGAAATGTTTGCTATGCTCTGTGACCTCTTTGCCTTAGGCTGAGTTTTCTTTTAAAATTTCACCAAACAACCAGTTCAGCCAATTCAAGACTCTTTTTTCCAACTAGAGAACCTCTATGACTTGCAGTAGAATAATTTTCCAGGAAGCAACTTCTTCCTGCTCCTGTGTAGCTGGTCACCTTGTAAACTCCCTGAACTTGCTTGTAATTGCAAGAGCTTGATGTTTAAAACCAAACAAAAAGACCTCTCAGTCTGATAAGTCCAAATAATTGGAGCTTCCCATGAAGTCCCCACTAGGCTGCACTGAATACAAAGACAAAGTAACTGCTAAAAATATAACAAAAAATATTCCCCCATCCTCTGTTTATTCATGCTGTGCCCCCAGCTGAAGACAAAAATGGAGCAGGGAGCATTTCTTATCATGTTCCCCACACTGGAGTTTTACAGTGCCCTGCATTTCTTGGCAGTGTTTCACAGCAAAGACCTTCAAGACAATTTTCAATAAAAGAAAAGACAACAGTTCAGGCAGAACTTGTGTAAAGCCCATGTCTTTCTCTAAAACCCATGTTTTTCTGTAATACAGCAGACTCATTTTTTTACTTGATGGGGGGTAGGGTGGTGAGGAAGTTAAAAAAGCTTTAGTTAGCTCTACTAATTTAGCCTGTTTAGGCAAAAACTTAGATCCTGAACATTCTATTTTCAACATTTTTGTGCTATTAAGAAAATTATTAGGTACGCTATGGGCAAAATGCATGCCTGCTTCTGTCTTTTAGGTGTGTTTTTGTCAGACAAAGAAATCAAAATTCCTGCTGTGTGTCCTGTGCTACTTACTGCAAAATGTTACAAATCACGTGCACCTCAGGATGATTCTTCCATAATCAATTTTTTTTTTAAGAAACCATGTGTTTTAAAGCTACTGAGAACACCTGCTTTGCTAATACAGTTGTATAAAAGAAATGCTGCAGTAGAAGTCCAGTGCCATGTTAGTTTGCTCGGTTGTGTCTGTGCCTGCTGAGAGAGGAATTTGTGATGCTCTCAGCCCTCATTCAGACCACTAGCTACAGATGGAGTGGGGCTGGACTGATACCAGCAGGGAAGTTTTCCCCTGTTTTCCTCTCAGTTTTCCCCTCAGTTTTCCTGAGGGCTGTGTGTTCTTGCAGGCTCTGCACACCCTGAGCTGAGCAATACGGAATAGCACACGCCCATGGATGCAATTCAGGTTGCATTGGC
Organism: Lonchura striata; assembly: GCF_050655825.1. Taxonomy (NCBI): domain Eukaryota; kingdom Metazoa; phylum Chordata; class Aves; order Passeriformes; family Estrildidae; genus Lonchura; species Lonchura striata. Next base: position 2,103,871 of record NC_140703.1, read on the forward strand.
ATTAATTTTGTATTACTTTTCAGCCCTGTAATTTCTGACAGTTTATAGTTTATATTTAAGATTTACAAATATATAATATAAACAAAGCCACGCTCAAAGTTCAACTGTTTGGCTTGTGGCTGCTTATAAAGTCCCTTATTTTTGATGTGCCCATCCTGAAGCTCAACAGTGAGAGAGTATTTTTTCTGTAAACAAAATTGTTTGTGTATTGGGCTTTCTATTGGGTATAGAAGCTCATTGTAAGGTAATACTTTTTAACTGTAATAGGAAAGTTGCTTTAGTTTTTCCCAATAAGTTGCATTAATTCGTTGGGAATGTAGAGGAAAAAATATCTACTGAAAGTATACTTGCAAGATTCATAATTCTTTCCAAATGTTGCTCAAGTCTGTTCTAAGAACAGGGATACAGCTTGTGAATTTTAAATGCATGATTCCAGGAAGGTGAAAAACAGAAGATGGGGAAGATATTATTAAATGAAATAATTTTTGCAAACTTTAGTGGAGATGTTTCAGGGTAAATTATGGGCTAAACCATCAGCATCCTTAAGTTAACTTCAGCTAATAGCAATTTTCTCTCTTCCTCCATAGGTATCCTCAGCTCGAGGTATCAATGCTTATGGAAATACCTCAGTGGTACAGATAGGCAATGTTTCAGGCTATATTGATACACCAGACCCACCCACGATTATCAGCTATCTGCCTGGGCTCCTGTACAAATTTAGCTGTAGCTACCCACTGGAGTACCTGGTTAACAACACCCAGCTGGCCTCGTAAGTGTGCCTGATCATTTCTGCCTTTTCCTCCCCATGCTTGTGTGAGCATCTGTATGTGCATGCCATAACAGCATTGTCCATGTAGCAATCTTTGGCTGTTTAAGAGTAAAAGGAAATAAAAAAGCACCAAAAGAAGAAGCGTTGCAAGAAAAAATAAAATTCTGTAGCGTTATTATATGAGATAATATAATTCATGGAGACCTGCTGTTATGGAGAGGCCATTAGATAATGTGAAACTTCCCTTAAAATTCAGGTGTTCTTATCAAAAATTATAGCAGCAAAAAAAAAAAATTCTTCATGAAATAGTTTGTAAACTTTTAAATAGAATGCAAGAGAAAATATTTCCGTGAGTAAACCTTGTGCATCATGTGAAGCGAGTTCCTTTTTATCACTTTGCCTCTCTGCTAATTATTTTTCTGATTCGTGTTTTCAGTAGCATCCATTATTTTCTGCATAGTTAAGACTGTCAGTATTTCCACTATAAATTCCTGTTTCTGAAGTTTATAACCCAAATGCATAAATTAACTCCTTGTGATAGGACTCATTGAGGTTTTTTAATGATAAAGCCCACTGAAGTGTGCAAAAACAAAAATAAGGTATCTTTCTTCATGATGGTTTTTGGTTTCTGGTTCTGTTGTAGGTCATCAGCTGCTATTTCTGTAAGAGAGAACAATGGTACATTTATCAGCACTTTGAATTTGTTGCTTTACAATGTAAGTATAAAACACAGTATGACCTGGACTAAATGAATCTCTGCGCTATGTGGGTACAAACTGTTTCAGCAGATGAAAGTATAGATTCCTCTTCATAATTTGCTGTTTCCTTCCTGTTCCTCCCATGAGCCAAACCTTTCTTCCAGGCATCTTTCTTCTCTGAATTCCTTTTTCCTTTTTGTTGGCATGTACCTGCTGGCTGTGTTTGTATGGCTGGTCTTTGAGGACAGACACAGTCTTGTTGTCCTGCCCTTTACAGGAAATTCCTCAATTTGCAGCTCTGGCTTTCAGCTGGCAGTGCCACATGACTAATCAATTGTAGCCACAACAATCATACTCCAGAGTGCATATTTTGTTTGCATTTATTATGTTTCTCTGTGTGTGTATAGGTGCTTTGTGCTTAAACAGAGACTACTCTGAGGAATTCTGTACAATTATTCCAGACCTATTCCCACAGCAATGAACTGTAGCACTTTGGCTGTGGTATTTTTATGTTCAAGCCTCATCAGAGTGTTTCAATCATCTGTGATTGTTGTGAAAGATGCATCAGTTCCAAATCTATAGCCTGATGCATATATTGCCTTACAGTGTGGACTTTAAAGATTTTAAGGGTTAATAATTATGACAGTTTTCATCCAATGCTTCTTCCTTATGTTTTAGATAATTGGAATATCCATTATTATAAAAGCTTTTACCATGTAAATGATTTGGTGACACTGAAACATGAAAAATGCAAGGACCTCTATTTAACATTAATCCCTGAAATTATATTTTTGTGTTGATTAAAATTTTTACTCATACATTTTAAATACCTGATTTAAATATCAATTTTTCAATCTATCAAGCATCATTTTTGTAAATTATGAATCCGATTTTTTTGCATTATTATTCATGCCATCGTGTTGCTGAGTTATAATTCATGCAACTGATTTAAAAGTCAATGCTTTATGCTTTGAACATAATGAGCTATAAATATTGCAACAGGACATTTTTCAATGGCACTCTCTAAAAAATCATGTTTGTTTGAAAGAGCAGAGCTCCAAATAAAAACCTATAATCTGTTAAAATGATGATTATAGTTCTCTCATTTTTAAATAAACCCATGATCAAAAAGACGGGGCAGAATAAAAATAGGCAAATTTCTCATCAAGCCAAGTATTGACCACTGCATGTTGATGCCTTTCAGGGCCCAGGTCAGCAAACAGGCAGGAATAAATGCTGCTGATGCTCACATTGAGCACACTTTTTCCTCAGATGTCCCCAAAATCCAAAATGTGCTTTAATCTTCCCCAGCCCTGTAAGCTTGCAAGCTGAGCATGACCAGTGGTGCCTGTTCATCCTGGCAGCAGTGACACTGCTGCCCCGTGAGCTGCAATCAATGCTGCCAAGGCTGGCAGACTCCAGTGCTGGATGTGCCCTTCTCTTCCCTTCCCAGGCTGCATAAATACCTGGGCAGCCTGTGCACTGCCTGCATTTCTTCTCCCTGCTAGGAGAGCCTTGGCCACCTGCTTCTGTCTCCTGGGCTCACTTATCGCTGCTGCAGTCCTGGTTTTGGGAGCAGCCCCTGGGCTCGTGTCCACCCTTGCTATTAGAGAGTATGTGTACAGGTTTGTTTCTTGACTGCAAGCGCATTCTTCAAATTTAGCTGTAGTGTTCTTTCTTAATGTTGACTTATTTCTTAATGTTGACTTATTTCCTAATGTTCATCCCCTAAGCTCACCTCTGTCTTCTGTCACAAAGTGCTGTTGAGATTTACTTGGTGATGCTAGTACATGTCATTGGTAGGAAAGATAAGAGCTGTTGTGGTAGACTCAGAGTTTAATAGCAAAATGTTTAATGGGCTTTCACAGAGCCTAAGTGGCTATGTGCTTTTATGCCTTTTTGCAAATGTCTCTCTAAATGAATAAAAACTACTCTTAAAGAATAAAAGAGCAGCTATGGAGTGTAATAGTGAGGGTCTTGCACTTTTTAATCAGTTGCAAAATGTGGCAGAGCTAAGTGTTATAGAAATGTATAATTAACTTGAAAGAAGACAAACCTACCTGAAGTCCTCTGATACTGCATAGATTAGATTTTGGGTATGCTGTTAATTTTGGCATTTGAAAAAAATCACTTGGTCTCTGGTGTAAACCTTCTTGTTGCTGCCAGCTGCTGCTTGACATGGCCTCGATTGCCACAATGAACTGATTTAAATCCTATCTACCAGTTTTTTTTCATATGTATTGAGTGTTTTGAACTTTCACAAGAGGTTTCAACATGCTGAGACACTGTGCTATCTGCATTAGCACTGTGTTTCACATAGGTGACTTTACCAGGTAGTGCATTTTGACATTCTTGATTAATATCTGTTGCACAGATGTTTCATTGTATTGTTGCTAAAGTGATGTTAATGATTTAGATTTTGAGCAAAAAGCCCCAGTAAAACAGCTATATTTAAGTAGTATATGGGGAATTCCCAACTTTTATGTTGAATACAGCTTTCTTGAAACAGCTCTTTTGAAACAGATTTTAAATGAAAATGTTTGTTACTTCTAGTTTTCCACAAGTCAGCTTACATAGAAACCACACTTTGCATAAGAGAATGTCTTTGTTATCCCAGATTAGAGCTTAAAATATATAACATCTCATAGATAGCATTGCTATCTCCATTAGTTCAAATAACCTTAGCAACCTTTCCTGGGAAAGAGTGCAGTGTGACAACCCAGTAGAGCTCCTCTGTTAGAAAACCAGAGCAGCTCCTTGGTGTGCCTGTAGGCTCTGGGAGATTCCTGAAGTGTCGATGAATGATGTTTTCCTTAATCACCAATTCAACCACCTTATTAAATCATATATTCTCCCAGATTGTTGCATGGGGCAAAGCCAGTCTTTACAGACAAATCTGTAGGCAATTTCTCTGGCATTGCTCCTTGCTTCTTCCCTTACAGAGGACAAATTAACAATCATTCTACACAGAAGAGTCAGGAAAATTACTGAGAGCTCAGTCTGGATGCAGATGGGTTGTTAGAGTGGAATTTCTGTTACAATTGAGGCAATATTTGTTTTACAGGATTCAACCTACAGCCAGCAGCTCCTTATTCCAAGTACAGGTTTACCTTTGAAAACCAAAATATATGCAGCTGTGAGAGCAACGAACCTTGATGGCAGGTACCATGGAGGGTGTTATATCTTGTCTTGCTTGCTTTTCAGCTCTTGTTACTTATCTGATTTAGAAGCACCTGTCTTTCCTCATAGCTTTTTGTATTTCAAAATAATGGTTGGTGTTCAATAATCACTGCTCTCAGCTGGCGGATGTCAGGTCCTTGGCAGTGAATGCATATTTTGCTGCTGTTCTCGTTATGAAAGTTTTCCTGAATTATACTTTAAACCCTATATTGCTTTTACTTAAGAAAAGGCCTCTGTTGGACCAAGGGCTGGAATTCAGGACTTTAAAAAGTGGGCTGGTTTTGATTTCTAGTCCTTTGTGGCCATGATTTCTGGAGGAGGCATGCAACATGTGTTGGTGTGGTGGTTGATTTACATGAAACCAAATGATTTGATTTATAAAGTTCTGCTGCTATGTGGTGCTGTTTAATCTTCTAAGCAGAGGAAGAACCAGGATGACTGGCTTGTGACCTGTTTAATGCAGTAACTCAGCTGCACTACCTGTTGGTGTGCTTTTTGTGCTGTCCTTTCATCTCCCCTTGCTCTCACCCCCCGTGCTTGCATTGCCAGTTGCCCTCATCCATCCCATTACTCCCCGTGCAGGTGGAATGTTTTGATGGACTACTGCTACACCACACCATCTGGCAATCCCAGTGATGATCTTCGATATGACCTTTTCTTCAGGTAGGTCCTGTGCAAAACCAGTATTTTATTGGTCCTTCTTTAAAAAAAAAAACTATAAATCTCTTCAATAGTGATGCCTTAAACTGCCTGGAAAGTTTAAGCATTTAAGTAGGCAGGACTAAGGGCTAGGTTTATAGATAAAACGTCAAAGCTTTGTTTTGTGTGGACAAAAACATAGAAGTAAGTGCCAAGTCATAAGAATTATGGAGGTAGAAAAGCATATATCCAAAGTAGTTCTGCAAGAGATAACAAACATGATAACATAAGTGCTTAAAGTGAATGGCTAAACAGGCCTTCATTTACCAAAGGTGAATGTGGTGAATGGCAGTGATGTAAAACATTGGAGACTTCAGTCCAGGAAAGTAGTTAAGCAAATGATTAAATATAAATAGATGCTCCTACTTCTACTCCTGGTAATAACATTTATTTGAATTGGAACTTTGGAAAACATCTTGACAGTATCTCAGATTAAATTTTATCCGTGACACCTAATGGAGAGGCACTGTCTTCATTTGGAGTTATCTGTCTGTACTGGTTAACATACCTGATTGCTTTGTGCTTCAGGTCTCGAGTGTCTGTGACCACTGGAATTAAATGGCACTTTGGTTTAGCTGTGGTGCTGCAAAACAAATCAGTGTTTTTGCAGGAATGTGTTTCAGCACGGGAGCCTGCAGCCTGACAGGCAGATTGTCTGCAGATATTTGCACTCTGCTCTTTTCCAAGGAATGGAATGTTCATCTTGCTGCTTAAGCTATCATATTCCCAGCTAAGGGCTTCAAAATGCTAACAGAGCTGCTCATCCCAGTTTCCCTCTTCTCCACAAAAAACAGCTGTGACAAGGACCCGCAGACGACGATCATTGAGAACGGCAAGAGTCAAATGGGGCGCTTTTCCTTCGAGGTGTTTCGCTTTGTGAAGCACAAGAACCAGAAGATGTCCACGGTTTTCCTGCACTGTGTGACCAAGCTGTGCAGAGCAGATGACTGTCCCTTTCTTGTGCCAGTAAGTTGTAATTATCTGGGTATAAATCCTGGAGTTCTGCTTACAAGTGTTATGGGAGTTTGGATGGTGCAGAATCAAACTGACTGTAAAGACTGAAGTAAGAATGTTTTTTGTGTCTGAAGGAATGTGAAACTACTGATGAAGGATATGGAAATTAATGCTGGCATCTGGAATTAAAATAATACTAGTCCTGCAAAACGCAGGTTATTGAATAGATGAGAAATTACCTCTTTGCCTTGTGGTCCTTAATTTTTAAAAGTAACAACTCTGAAATGGCTTTCAGGTTGATGTTCGTAGTATAGTAGTAAGGTATCCATCATCACCGTGGGCATCTTAGAATAAGTTTAAAGAATTTCTTTTTAAGAATAAAAAGAAATATCTTAGAATATAGTTTATGGAAAAGCTAAAGCTATAGAAAGTGCTGTTATATTGAAAATTTGTGGAAGTTTCTCACAGTGAAGAAAAACCCCATTCCCCTTAAAGTATATAATCTCCTCTATCATGTGAAAACAACTCTTGTGCTAAAGTTCATGATGTTATGTGTATTTAAAATTAACTAATTTTAGGAGAATCAGGAATAGCAAATAAATTTTGGAAATGGAAACATTTAAATAAACACATAAACACAAAGTTCTGTGCTGTCTTCAGAACACTGCGTTGTTTCCTGCTGGATGACTTCCCCTTTAGAATTTTAAAGTGTGGTCAGTTCAGTATGCTCCTGAAATTTTGTATGTTATTTTATATTTTTATGTTACACATTTACATAATTAGTTTTGCATCAATTTATGTTCTGAGGTTTTTGAAGTTCTTTCACAAGAAGCTGAAACTAAGGAAATGCTTGGTGCATGCTTGAGCACTGTAGATTAAGGTAGATGGTAGGTTTAAAGGAGGATTCCAGATGAGAGTGTTGGGGGTTGTTTTGGTGTGTCATTGCTATTTAGAACTCCATGGAAGATGGGCAAACTCTCACTCGAGAAGCTTGCTAGAATGAGGATTGTCAAGCAAAACAGATTTGTTGGGAAAAACTGTAAATATAGCTTTGGGAAATTAACTACTGAAGATTTAATATACTATAAGATGGATCTTGTACACAACAGCAATGTAGTTTTGTAAACAAAGTGAGGCAAAATAAAATGGGAAGCCAGGAATTTATAAGACATGCTTCTAGGCAATATTACAGATGTCTTTATTGCAAAGTGATTTAATGCATACTAAGAAATAAAATCAAAGTTGTAGTATTGCTTTCCAAAGAGTTCACGTTACATCAAGAAGCACAAAAAGGCCACAGTTGAGTTCCACTCTGAGTGTGTGATTGCTTTGGTTGACCATGCAGATCTGCAGTAACAGAGAGAGAAGGGACACTGGTGGCAGGACGACGTGGCGCCCTCACAGCACATCTGGCAATGCTGTAATCTCTGCTGGCCCCATCATTACCAGGAGTGGTAGGAACAAAAAAATCTTTCTCTATGGGCTGCAGGAATTTCGGAAACCTGAGGAAATGTTTTGCACTTTAATGTAGATCTGCAGTGACTTTTTGCTAAGTATTCTTTTACTACTGCTGAAAATTTTTATGGCATTTTTTACTGCTTTGTTTGATAGAAATTCTGAGCTAGGTTTTTTGTTTGGCTCTCACATGCTTCCTCCTCCAATAAAATCACTGTGGGATACATTTATACATATAAGGCCATTATAAAAGTCCAGACTCAGTGGGTTGACTTCTCTTTTTGTCAGATATCACTGGAGATAATAGAATTTAAGATACTGTGTTCAGTGTTGCAATTTAATTTGGATGGATAATGAATATTCACTACCACTTTCTATTCACCATTTCTCCAGCTTCCCCCTGGTTTTTTATCTACATGATGCTTAAAATTAATGCACACTATTCTTAGATTCAGCTATAAGAAAGAAATGGGACAAAGCCATTGTAAATTTTAAATGGTGGGCCAAAATCCACTGCTTTAAATTGAGGGTTAAATTCCATGATTTCCATTTTTATTGCCAATTGTTTTAGGAAAAAAATTAAAAGGCGGCTCTAAATGCAACCTCCAGTCTCTTAAAAAAATTTATGTGAGTGCTGTTTAAATTTTACAAATTATAAATATTTATAAGTAGTTGCAGTTAACTGATTTCGGCAGTCTTAGATTTAGGATGCAGAGAGTAGGACTGAACCTAGTCTAGGAAATCTAATTTAAAACTGGAGAATAAAATCCTTCTTTAAATGCCAAGTTGTTGTACCTGTATACAAAGGGAGCAGCTGACCCTCCAGAATGGGGAAGCACCTAACAAGAGACCATGTCTGGAAGAAATAGGTTCTGTTATGAGCAGCAGATCTGCAATGAAAATTAGTGATTGTTTTTGCATTATACATGGTCCCATGTGAGTTGCTGCCTTCTGATTAGCCAAGTAAAAGTGAAAAGAACTAACTTCAAAGTTGCATACATGAGTACATATGGGAAATGAATGACAGATTTCTCAGCCAAACAAGTGTGCTGGAGTAATGCTGCCTTAGGCAAGGAATGGCAACTAGATACAACTTCTTATACAAGCAGCCCCTGGTAGGTAATATAGCTCATGATTCAAATGCTGTGGATGCTATTTTTACATTAAAAAAATTCTGATTAATTATCTTTAAATATTGCATAGCTTCAAGCAAAGTGATCTGATGGATGTTTAATGGCACCAAAGAAAGTATAAACAATTTTATAATTTCATGACAACTGTTGAAGTTGTTTAAATGAAATCATGAACAAGGCTGAAAAAGGAAAAGATTTTTTTAGGTGTACTCTAAAGTTGGGTGAGTAAAGCTTTTTTGGTTTCTCCATCTTCATAGTGTGCTTTTGGACTCGCACTGACAGAAGGATGGTTTAATGGGAACTACTTGAAAAAAAAATGGGATTAAATTCTAAGCTCTGCTACAGATTTCAGGATTGGCATTGGGCAAGTCCCTCAATCTCACTTGCATTTCCCTTTTTCTTCTGGGTCATAAAGAAGGAATTAGTCCTGCTGTCAATTCCCCTTGTGAAAATAAACTCGTAAGAATCAGGAGGTTTATGAATACTATTATTAACAAACTAAAAGCGGGAAGATCATATGAGAACTTGACCAAAATGATCTGGATGATGAATAATCTTTGGATAAATTTGGAAAAATTTGGATAATTTTTAAACAATTACATTTTGGGTCAGGAATACTAGGGTGTAGCTCTGTAGGACGGCACAGATGTGCCCTTCCCTAATTTAGGGTGGAGCTGCAGCTGTCCCAGGGGTGACCTGTGCACATCAGCACCTGCAGAGGTTCCTCAGGGCAGCCAGGTCCCCCGTGACCTGCCACCAGCTGTGCTGGCAGTGCAGCTGCTGATCCAGCTGCTTGGTGCTGCTGCAGAACAGTGATGGTCCTTCTCCTATTTCTAACACCTGGCTCTTTCCAGAGAAATGTCATTCTTTTTTGTTAATCCAAAAGAAGCCATTCCAGGAGATGTGCACAGAAGAAAATGCTTTAGTCTCTGCATGGGAACAAAGCAGGTACCTACTTGTGGAGTTGAAATTACATAGCTTTTGATGGATGTCTCACTTAAGCCTGGGAGACAGCTGCTCAAAACAAATGTATATGTGAAATGTGCTCACAGACTGCACAAAAACCCCCAAAATAGTGACAAGAAATGTAATTCTGAAATGGACACTGGTAAGTAAGTACAAACTGAAGACAAAATACAAATGTTACCCTGAATATAAAGCCACTATGTAACTGCCAAGAGGAAAATGAGCATGGTGAACAGAGCTTTTTTGTAATAATTTGATTGCTAACATATTTTTTCTTGTAAAACTCAAGTTTTTCCTATAGAGCTATTTTATAATACGTCTAAATGAAGGGACTTACATTTAACATGGTGCTTATGCTTGTGTTGTTACTGACAGAGACAACAGAACTGGCCACCTTTTTAATTAAGAGATTCCTGATTTAAGGTGGTGTTGGTTTGTTTTTCCACAAGACATTAATTTTTTTTAATTAATATTTTAATATCTCCTGATATTAAAAATGAAGCATGCAATGGAATGCATGCAATGAAATGCATGCAATGACATGCAATTAATGTTATTGTCATTAATTTAACAGAGATACTAAAAGCTGCTAGTTAATGGTGGCAAGTAGACCTGATGTATTTTTAAAATAAAGCTACAACTATTGGCTTTTGTGTTGCAAGAGGGGAGGAGGTAGGCAGAGGTATTTTAAAAATATGACACATGCCTTTTTTTTTTTTTTTTTTTTAAATATAGATGAGATGCCAACCAACAATTCACAGCTTGGTAAGTTAATCAGAATTCCAAGAAGCATCAGAGAGGGTTTATGAGGGAAGAAGCAGAAGTGAGGATGAACCATTTTGATTAATAGCTATGTACTGGGATTTTGTTTTTCCTTTTTTTTTCATTTTATTTATTTTTGTTGCTTAAATGAGTCAATACCAATATGCGCTGACAAGGAAGCAATTGGTAAGTATGGAATTCTCAGTTTAATTTGTGAGTATGGAATTCTTAGTTTAATTTGTGAGTATGGAACTCTCAGTTTAATTTGTGAGTATGGAATTCTCAGCTTAATTTGTGCACCCAGTGCCATCTACACTGATACTTTTAATTCCTGTGATGAAGTTGAAATGAAGATCTGATGCTGCAGCATATGAGGGTGAAGGGTACATTATAGCCACCAGATGCAAAACCAGAGTTGAGCAGTAAATCTTGCCCATGCCACAGAGGAGTAGAGCAGGAAAATTGTAATTCTGGTGCAGTCTAGCTTGGTTCACATCTAAAAGCCACAAGTTCAGACCTTCAGCTTCTGTTCTCCTGGTGTTTGACCTTGCAAGAGCCTGTGGAGAAACTTGGGTAGAACTTGTGCCCTGCTAGGGTGGGGAAGGAAATAGGCTGCAGGGGAGTTCAGCTCTCTAAGTTTTTGGGTGCTTTTCCTTTGGGCACTTGGAACACTTGTTTCAGCCTATCTGTTCTCTGCTGGTGACAAGGAGTGGCTGATGGCTAAAAAAAATGACCAGGTGGAACATTGGGCCATTCCACCTTGTATTTCTTCATAACAGGACTGAGTGGAACAAGGAATCCATTCTGTCCTCTGAAGTCTAAAATTTTTTGTTCCTTTCTTTACTCAATTTAGAACATATAAAAGCAGCTGCTGTTCTTGTCTGTCATGGAGGGTTCTCCCTGTAATTAATGGCTCCCTGGTGTGCTCCTACCCATGGATGTAATTAAAATAATAAAAAGCAAACTCTTTATTTGCTACACAGAGTTTGTTGTGTTGATGGCTGCTGCCTTTCCTTCCCATCCAACACAAGAAGCAGCCTCTCCATCCCAGAGCAAAAGCCTTTCCTTGCCTGTTGCTGTCTCTGTGGAGAGCAGAGGCAGAGCGAGGTGGGGTCACTGCTGCAGCAGTCAGGAAGCAGCACATCTTTGGGAAGGGGAGGGTAACCAGAGCAGCATTTCCTGCTGATTTCCTTTCAGCTTGTGGGGAGCAGAGTGGGGTTAACAGTGTTGAGGACAGCTGGCTGCTTCTGGGAGGAGCAGTCTGGTTTCTCACATGAAGGCTGTGCTGTCATTTCACCTCACTCTCCACCACTGGTAATGGCAAATGCTCATTGGTACTCAAATGCTTTTCCCCCCTCCTGCTGGAAAACACAGTCCTGGTGGTGGATGTATGTGGCCCATTATCTCAGAACTGGTCCATGAACAGCTTGCTGAACTGCAATAAGTATTAAATATGTCACCTTTTCTACCTGATAATTGATAAACATATTAAGAAGCCCTTTCTGAAGGTGTACAACAAGTTTCCTGATTGTCTGATATCTGGTACCAGACATGTCTGCTGATTTATATAGACTTTGAATTGAAATGTAGATAATGATAGTGGGGAAGAAATCCTTTCATTACCTTGATTAGGCCACAAATCCTTACACATCTACCTTGATAGTCCTTGGATCATTATAGTCTTGCCTTGAGTAATTCGCATCAAGGCTGGTCACTTGCAGATGAGGGATAATGCCTTAGAAGACACATGTCTTTATCCCCCAGCACGACTGATATTGAAAGAATTAATGACTGTTTTCAAAATATACTTAGATAAGCTTTATCCAAGTAGACAGATGCCCATGCATACAGTTATAGTTCCTTCATTGCCACTGTGCAGTATACTGGGTGTAGGAGGGGAAGGCAGAAGTGTTTGGCACCCGTGACAGATAAAACCACATCTCACCTGAGAATTTTTCTTCTCCTTGCAGCTCATCCAAACGGGGCTCCTTTCCAGATGAACCCAGTCACCAGCGCACTGATTTCAGGCATTGTGGTCCTAGGAATTTCAAGCATTTTCTTTTTTGTCTGTTCTCTGACCCTTCTGCACAGAAACTGGCCCAACAGTTCGGTCCTGAGTGGCATCCAAAACCCAGTTTTCAACTGAAAGTGATGATTTGTTTGCACTTTTTGTTTGGGGTTGCCTTTCTCGTCTGTGAAGTATGATTGCATTCAAAAGTAATATTAAGGCAACACTTCAGTGGTATCCAGCTTCTGTTCCAGCTATTCTATACTTGTAGCTTTTCTAGATGATGTTGTGTAGGCAAGCAGCAGTGATGTTGGTAACAAGGCTAGAAAATGTTGAGAATCTCAATTGTGTTTGTGGTCAGACTGCATGACATTTGCCCATGAATGTGCTGACAATAGAGCTCACATCTTCTTCAGCTCAGTAAGGTGTAAAAGCTGAAGAGGCTGCAGATGAGAACCTTTCCAAGTGTGCCACTTTAATACAAAGGCTGACATATTCAGAATAATTCATAAGTTCATAAACACCTAGTAAGATAAGAATAACTTCGCTTTTGTCATTACATTTTTCACAAAAACAAGTGTGTTTCAGGAGGAATTTGTTTTCAGCTCTCTTGGTTAAAAATAACCTAAGAGAGGCTTGTAACAAGTGACTTTTACTTATTTGTAATTTGGAGGTATTTTCTTAAATATATCTTCTATTGGCTTGTGGAGGTATCAAGTATCACCCAAATGTTCCTCACAGAAAATTATTTTTGGAGCACAGTTTGGCAACTGAGTAAAACTCTCACTAATATACTAATTGTTAAGGGCTAGCTTTGCCCTGTGAGTTTTTCAGTTCTCAGATAAAGCTTTCATTTCCACATGAAGAGTCATCAATCAGTCTATTTGTTTAGAAGATTTTTTGCACGAGTTAGACTTGTTCACTGCATAGATGAGGGGAAGAAGGCAACAAAAAGGATAACAGGCTACAAGAAGTACTGTACTGTTGCCTCTAGTTAATCTGATGAACATCAGACTTAACCTGAAGTGAGTGTGAGTGGCAGTGTGTGCTCAAACAGGAGCACAAGGCAGTGGCTCAGCTGTGTAGAGTAGACAAAGATGCTGGCACTAGAGAGGCCACCATAGACACAGCATATTAAGCTGGACTGGATAGACAGTTGGGATTCTGGTCACACATACAGCAGTTAAATTTCATTTTTCATGTACTGTACATATTGGCCTAGAAACACCTCATTGATATTTATCATCATCTTGTGTTAACTGTGTCTGTGTCTTCACTGATGTGACAGAACTGGCTAATGATCAGGGCTTTTTGGCTCTCAAGGCTAAAAACAAATACAGTCTTGTTCTCAGTTTTCTCTGATCCTGCAAATGCTGTATAAAGGCCTGTTGTTTGCAAATTCCACCCTGCTGTAGGGCAGTATCCCTAACAACCAATACTGTGCCTGTTTTCCTCCAGTCTTAATACCTCAGAAACATTTTTGCACTTCAGGGGTTAGGTCTGATGACATGTAAAACACGATTGTCTAATAAAATTATTTTAAACGTTTCAGACTGGATGTTTTGTTTGTACTGTTCCCCCCCACCCCTGTCCAGTTGTTACTTTTGTACATTCTTCCAGGGACCTCATTCTACAAAGAGGAAAACTGGACCTGCGTTTTTAAGTTGGTTTGGTAAGAGCTTTCATTATACAGGATAAATTAATATCTTTATAGATTTACTGACCTTTAAAGGAGTATGGTAAACACTGGAGATTTATATTCCAGCCTGGGGATAAATAAATTCAGATAATCTATTTTAATTTACTAATAAAGACAACCACAAGAATCCCATTAATGTAATTACTACTTAGTAAGGAGCAGATTTAGCTGAAAGTTTCCAGTGATGGAGATAGCCATTATCATCCTTAGAAAGTTGTTTCAGCAGTTAATTGTTAATTCACTAATGTGAATATGCCCATCTTAACTTAGCAGCCTTTAAAAAATGTCAGGCTTATGTCTACTGGAGAGAGGGAGAGACCCTTTTTCTAACACAAATCCCATACATTTTGGCCAAGACCACAGAAAAAGTAAGTAAATGGTGCTGGAAGCAAAAAAAGTTGCTGATATAATATCATACTTGTCCTGTTTGATTTCTCTGTGTTTCTGGAAGACTCTTGCTTTTCTATAAGGAAATGTATTTCATAGTAATTAACAAAGTCTTGTTGACCACCTCTTTTGAGGCTCAGGTAACCTATTGCAAAAATGGAGTTGCTACTCAATAATGTAATATGCAGAATGTTATTCTTCTATTTGTTAAAATTTCTGGAGTGGTTTGTTTTTTGTGAAGAACCAGGTAAGATATTTGTGTAACTTTTCATTGTGTGGAAATTGTTAGGTACCAAAGGGTGATCTCCCTCTAGCTAAATTAGTGACAGAGTTCCAACAGCCATCTGTAGGAGTCATTACTGAACTTGCTACGGATTGTGAATATATTTGTCTCCATCATTCATTAAAAGAGATAAATATGTGTTCCTCCTTGGTAAAGAAACATAGAGATCTACAGCTGGAAAATGATGCCTAAACCAAGGCTTATCCATTTACAGATCTGACATGGGAATGATTTATGAATTGTAGGGGAGCTGAAAACTTGAGCCAGGCTGGCAAAATATTTCTAGGAAGGTGAAGACTGAATTTGTAAAAACACCCCCATTCTGTTTTGTTTGAAAGCAGTGTACAGGTATTAAGGACCACGTGGTATCCATAATTTGTGACCTCACAAATTTCACATAACAGATGAGGCAGAAGTTGAGTGGATGTACCTGAAGGTTACAGCCTACCTTTTGAAAGCCGAATGTCAGGCGAGAGGGAATGGGGAATAGATTGAAAACAGAAATTACCTGTAGTGGGCACTTGAAAGATCAAGTTTCAAATGCGCTGAAGCACTCAAACTAAGAAGACACTTTGTACTTGTATGAAGGAGCTCTGGTCTGATACAAAATGGGAGTTTTGCAAGTGTTAAGTGAAACAGAATTGCTAAAAGAATAGTGAGTCTGATGATGCAAGCACTTCCTTCCTTTAGAGGTGCCTTTATGTGTGTTTTAATGTTTATTTTGCCCAGAGGTCAGGTTTCTACAGGGAAGCACAGTGTATTGAAATATTCTCAAATCTGTCACCCAGATTGTGGAGCAGACTAAAAAAGAGACTGAAATTTGAAGCTCAGTTCTAAATCCAGTAGAATTTAATAAACCTATAAAAGGGTGAAAACACTTCCAGGCTTGCCCCGTGGAAGAGAGAAAAGGCATATCCTACTGGAGCTGTGTACACCAGTGCTTGGGATAAATTCAGTTGATGTTTGAGAAACTGGCCTTGGCCAAGGAACCTGGAAGTAAATCACATTTCCTGCTTCATTCAGCAGACAGTATTTCTCACTCTTGATATCTGTTAGGCTCCACAAAGGTGCCAGAAGAAGCAGATTTGCCCTGATTAAGCTACTCATCTCTTCATCTGGAGGAGGCATAGGTAGGAGTATTGTGGTAAGCTAGGAAATGTTCCAAATGCTGCAAATTGGTCCTTCCTCAGGTTACCCCCATGTTTTATTTCAATGCCACCTGGACCTTCCACCATGCCTTTCAGGAAGAAGGAGGTAGGATGGATGGGAAGAGACATCAGAAAACAGCTCTGCACAGTCTAGACCTGTGGTTGCAGTACTCTCATGGCTGTTTGACATAATATCTCTTTTGAAATGTTTTGTTAATTTTTCTGCTATTAGTTCATTAACTCTTTCCTGGTCTTTTAAAGAGAATGTTTGTATAATTAGGAAGCACACCCTTGAGATTAGAGAAATAGAAAATATATAGTTGCAAAGTTGTTAAGTGACTTATTTTGTGAAGAAGGTAAACTAGTCACATTTGGTAAACCGAGGAACATGCTGGCCAGCCAGATTTACATGCTGCTATTGCACTTGTAACCTCTGCTTTTGGACTTCAGGGTGTAGCATGAAAAGTACTTTGTGCTAAAATGGGATCTGCTCCTGTCTTTGCAACCAAAAAAATAACCATTCAGCCATAGCTGAAAAGTTTGCTGCAATCCCCTGGGAAAAGGGGAAATCGTCACTCTTTTGAACTCCTAAGATGGTGCTGGTTATAGACATTCACTGTCCTCACCTGAATAGGCATAAAATGCTCTGCTTGCATCTGTTGTGTACAGACTCCAGTCTCTGAAGTGTGTTTATTGAACTTGCTTGTTTTGCATAAATAAAACAAAAAATAAAAATAGCTTTGCATCAGTATGTTTTAAACCCATTTTCTGGACTGAGGATTGAGTCAAGAGAGGCCCGGTGCTCCTGCCAGCAGTCTGCTATATTCCTCATCAAGCCAGAGATGCTGAATGACATCCAGCACAGACACTCTTCTAAGTGGGTAAAGAAGAATCTGTTCTTGTGACAGTTTTCTCCTCAGTGTTGTAATCCTTTGTCTCTTGATTCAAGCTGAGCTTGAATCAAGCTCTATTCAGGCAATTTTATTACTTTTATCAGGTAGTAATATCTCTCCGCTCAGCAGCTGGTTTGAGGGATAGGCCTCATTTTAGTGTAGTTTTTAAAACTACTTTTAAATTCTTTTGTTTTTACTTTATGAGAAGGAATTAGTGAACTGGGCCAGTCAGTACATTACATGTTACATATTTACAGTTTTTCCCCAATGCCTATCACCTATATGAAATGGTGTTTTTCTATCTTTTATATGGTACATTACGTGTTACATGTTTGCAGTTTTCCCCCAATGCCTATTAGCTATATCAAATGGGGATTTTCTATCTTTTATATGGCACATTATGTGTTACATGTTTACAGTTTTTCCCAATACCTACTACCTATATTAAATGGTGCTTTTCTATCTTTTATATGGTACATTACGTGTTACATGTTCACAGTTTTTCCCCAATGCCTATTACCTTTATTAAATGGTGCTTTTCTATCTTTTATATGGTACATTACGTGTTACATGGTTACAGTTTTTCCCCAATGTCTATTACCTATATTAAATGGTGCCTTTCTACTCTAAACCAATCTGTGAGTGCCAACATCACCAAGAACATGGAGGTGAGGAAGGAGAAAGAGGAGGGACAGGACAGGCCCAGATCTCTCCATCTTAAAACCTCTGACCCCCACGTACAAAACCAAAACCCCCCTGTACAGCACTCAAAAATTCTTCCCTCTACTTTGTGACTACTTCTACTCTAATATCTAAACTTTTGTGACTTCTTGGACTTTCTGCAAGGTTGGTAAATCATCCCATGGTTCAAATCCAAAATCACAGCTGTTTCCAGCTGCCTGCCAGGGTCTCAAATGCTTCTGACCTGGGCCCGGAACATCAAAAAATGTCTGAGGGACATTTTGAGTTCCAGCACGTGACATGTCAGGAGGTGAGTAGAGTATCTCACTTCAGAGTCAGCCCCTGGTTCTGGATGTTGGGGCTGCACAACTGAGTCAATGCTGTGTGATGGAGTGATGCCTGGGTCTTCCCTGTCTCCCCCCAAAACGCTGAGCACTGGTTGCATTGGAGGCACAGCACTGCAGTTAGTGTGGGCAGCACCAGGGGATGGGTGGGCAGGACAGGGCTCCCTGTCATCCTCCTCAGGGTGTCCTGGTGCTCCCCAGGTGCAGGGCCAGCCCTGGAGAGCTCTGTGTGTGTGTGCTGTGACTTGGCAAAGGGTGAGCAGAGCCCTGGCACTGCTCGTGCTGCTTGTTTGTGCTGCTGCTCCTGCAGGGTGCTGAGCAGCACGTGAGCTCCACGCAGACTTGCTCTGCTGGGACTCTGATTAAATACAGAAACAGGAGTGTGAGTTAGTGGGGAAGCACTGAGAAAGCCTCTGCGTGGATAATTGTGGTTTTTTTCCCAAATAAAGGCAGGGCAGGAGATGGGAGGTGTCAGGACTGTGGCCTCAGGTGCAAGGGCAGCAGCCCCTGCAGAATTGGCTGCCGAGATGTCAGGCCACAGGAAGAGAAGCAGCTTTATTCCATGTGTTATGTGGCAGGAATTTTTAATGTTTATGGTGGCTGTGGGGCAAGCAAATATCTGTGGTTGGCCAGGTACACTCCAGGGCAGTTAATGCATAATGTAAGCTCTGGGGTATAAGCTTGGGAGGACTGAGTCATCCTGGGCAAATGCTTACATCAAGAGCATAGATGTTCAGATTGAAACCTTAAGCACTCATCTGTTTTTTTTTTTTTTTTTGTGCACAGGTCACTTCTACAGCAGCAATATGTGCTTTGCTTCAGTGGCATTTGAGTGCTCTCAATTCTGTCAGCTTTTTTATCAGTGCTTACAGAACACTGCACAGGTACAGTGCTCAGATAGAATCCTCTTCCTGGGAGCCACTATTAAATTAATTTCACTTAATAAAAGTGTTTCTGGTCTGTCAGGCCTAAAACATCACTGTGATTTGTGCTTTCACAGCTAATGTGAAACTTAGACATGCTTTGAGTATGGCCCTGTTTCAGTTGCTACCCTAATTTTAATCCTTAGAGTGGAAATTGCCAATAGCTTATGATGGTGCTTTGTATTTTCTTAGCATTTTTTAAATCTTCAAATTCTTTAAGCCTATTAGATTCTTCATTCCCTCTGCAGGCGTTACATCCACTGACTTTCTTGTTGGCCCTCCACCAGACTTCTTCCAGTTTACTGACGTTTTCCTTCTAATGTGGGGATTAGAAAATGACATAGATTATCTAGCTTGTGCAAAAAGGGATGAGTAGTGGAGGGTGGGAATTACTTCCCTCAATCTCCTGGCCATGCTCCTGTTCAAACAGCCCTGGGCACTGCTGACCTGCCTTGCTGCCAGGACCCACTGCAGGCTCCTGAGCAGCCTTCTGCCCACCAAGATCCCCACTGCTTTTCAGCAGGCTTGTAACATTCAAATGAATGTTCCTTGTCCTAGCACGACAGTTCCTGATGAATTTAGTTACAATAATTTAATTTTATTATACATAATTGAAAGACAAAATAGAGGGAACCAATTAAATTATAATAGACCAGAAATATTTTGGGGTTTGAAACAATTGCAAAAGCTCAGATGTTCCACAACAATCCAAATGAGTTTGTCTTGGGTATCTAATAATTCCCAGCCTGTGGCACTGCATGACACTCCCATGCAGATCCAGGACTCAGTTGTACTTGTTGAATTTCATTATGTCCCTGTCAGCCCATTCCTCCAGGGTGGTGAGGCCCCTCTGCATGGCAGCCCCACTCTCAAGAGTATTGGGTGGTGATCCCAGTTTGTGGCACCTGAGAACCTGACTATGCTCTGCTCTGTCCTTCTCCAGATCCTTGCTAAAGGTATTAAAGAGGACAATCTGGAGCAGGCTTCCACAGTACTCCATTTGTTGCTGATACCAGGCAGGCAGTGCCTGCTGCCTGCTGACCTAAATCATTCCTCATTTATCCAGCTGAGAGAGATTGTTGCTGTCAGTTCAAGGTTCATGTTCTGCTGATCTTGTGTGATGGGGACAATGACAATGCTACACAGCAGAGGTGGCTATATTGTTTATTTTTAATCAGGAAATGACATCAGAAATCCAATGCTGACAGAAAGCTAATGGTACAAAGCACTATGCTCAGGCACGGTGTATTTTCTTGCAAGGGCACTTATTTTCCTTGAAGCCTTGCTTTGCCTTCTGGGTACAGGCTGAACAGTGAGCCAGGGTATTTCAAGCAATGTTTGAAAGGGAGTTTTCTGCTGAGTGCAGCCCTATCTCCTTTGCTAAAGAAGTTAAGTTTCCAGTGAATAAGGCAGGGAAATGGTCTAAAAGCCCATGGCTGTATGGGGAAAGCAGCTGATTCTGGTTTTCCCAGCTGGACAGTGCTTCTGGGTCAGCCTCTTGCTGGATGTGGCTGGGATGGCAGGTTAAACTTCTCTCTTGCCCTCTTTTGAAAGATAGGAATCTTCTGTCCCGTGGCTTCTGATGACAGCTCAGTCCCTCTTTCCTGTTGCTGCTGGCTCATGCCACGAATGGTGGCAGGACTCAGAGCCCTGCAGCTCATATAATCCATCCTGATGGTTTGTATCAGGTCTGTCAATCACTACAGCACTGTACAAGGCTATTTCACTCACCCCTATGAGCTCTGAGGAAATGGCTTTGTGCTGGGGTGTAATATCATGTTTTGCTTTTATAGTGCTCTATGTTGCACTGCAATATGAGGAGATTGTTTTTTCTTATCATCTGGTGCCATTATTTTCTTGTTCCATGGACAAAGGCCATACAGATGCCCTTTGTATGTGTAATAAACTCCTTGGCAGCAAGAAGGAATAAACTGGGTTTTTCAGGAGCATTGACGGAGCAATTAAAAAGCCAGGTGTTTATAAATAGGTGTCTATTCTCTTAAAGGTGTTATTCTCTTCTATGAATAAATAGGTGTTTATTCTCTTCTATGAAAAACTTTTATTCTCTGTGGGAATGCATGCTGGTTTTGCACAAAAAAAAAGGATGAATTCAAGAAGCAGTTTGCAGTTTTGAAGACTACAGCACTGTTTTGAATAAAAATCCTTATGTGTCTGTGGCAAGATAGTCCTCATGTTAAGGCCTGTTCTTCCAAAATCAGCCCTAGAGTAAGCTGTTTTCAAGGTGGGGATCCCCTGGCTCTGTGGAAAGGCAGCAAAGCCCCTGCTGGAGCCAAGGTTGTTGAAAAGAATTGTCAAATACCAGTACGTGACAGGAAAAGAAAAAAAGAATCACTTTTTCCACAGTGAAGCAGGTGGATCTTCCTGTCATCCCTCTTCTGGAACCTCAGGCCTGGCCATGGATTTTCAGGTGAGACATCCTACCTGGGTGCAAGTGGGGTGCAGCACCACCATTAGCTTGGTGTTATTTCAAGGTTGCTGCTGTGCTGTGGGTTAAAACCAAAACTGCTGGAAGCCCTGTAGATATGGGGCCTTTTGACCATTCTGTTTCAGATTGAGTCCCTGTAAATACCTTTTGCCTCTGCTTTTCTGATTTATTTTCTTGGAGCTCAGAGTGTGTGAAGGTATCAAAAAAGTGAGTTTCTTACATTTTAAAAAGGCAGCAGTTCTGTATCTATTAAAAAGTTCAGTTAACTGTTTATAGAACAGGTTTAGGCAGTCTTTCTCACCACTGGCCTGATTTTTCAAATTATTTACTAAGCATCCAAGATCCTTCAAATTTAGAATAAATGGGAGATAGTTCATTGCCAAGCAGTGAAAACATGAAAAAGAAAGAAGAGCATTCCTTGCTATCCTCTCTCATATTTAATGATTTCAGGCCAAATAGATTGCCTTTATCCTCTTTAACCTGCACATCTGTAGTGTGTTGTAGAGCACCTCCAGAGTGAGCAGAAACTTAAAGCAGAGCAGAGAGGAAGTACCAGCTGATAAAGTGTCACAGGAAGCTCACAGAAAGCTGAGCACTCTCTATCAGGTGTGATTGTAGCAGAGGAATTTTTGGGACCCATCACTGAGTAACTGCTGAACCCTGAGCTCCTCAGAGCACGAGCAGAGAGCCCCAGGGACCTTGGCTCTCTGGTTTGGTTTGGTTTCTGGTGTTAGCCTGCCCCAGCTAGAGAGGCAGTGGATGACACACACACAAGCTTATTCTAGTTCATGTTTTTCTTGTATTCTTGGTGTCCTGTGTGAGAATGGCAGGAGGGAAACAGTGTGCAAAGACCTGTTAATATCATAGATGCTCTATAAAGCAGGCACCAACCTCCCTCTCCACACTAGAGAAGACAGGAGTATTTTTTATTTGTGAAATTGTGGGGAGTGGAGTAAAGGAGAACAAAAGGCCTCAGCATGGTAGCAATCTATGCCTAGGAATAAACATAGAAATATTGTACAACGAGAAAGAAAAAAACATCCTAGGGAGAGGTTACTCAAGCCAACAAAACTCCTTCAACATTAAATGATGTATGAGAAACTCAGAAGTGTAATTTGAAGACAGATGTCTTGCCAGTCACACTTCTTTGACTTCTTACAACAATTTCTGTCAGCAGATACTGCAAAGTCAGTACCATTTCATGAGCTGCTATTGCTGTTGCTTCGCTCTGTTTTTTTTTTTCCTTTGCTGAAGATTTGCCTTTTATTACCCAAGACTGATTCTTGGAAGAGTGACATTTGAATAGCTGAAGCTGCAGTGACCTGCTTCTTGTAACAGTTTGATAAGAAGCTCCACAATGGGTCATGCCTCTAAACAGCTGTATCTTGCAAAAACATTTGCTTTGTGGGAATTTTAATCTCATCTCTGCCCCTTTGTATCTAACTAAACATGTGAAAATAGAAAGATTTTCCAATGAGTGAGCTTGCAAAACTGAGTTTGTAATGAGTTAAATGGTGCAGAAAGTGAGCCCTGACTGATATCTCAAAATATGAGAAATGCTGTAAAGTCACAGCAAGTTAATTCCTCCTTGGAGCAGGGTGTAGGGGTGGTGGCAGTGTGTGTCTGGGCTTGGCATGCTGGTTTTGCTCACACTGCTTGCTTACCTCCATCTGCTGCCTCTGATTTGGAAAAGATCCTTCTCTGCTTGCACTGCTCTCTACATTTCCCCCCCATCCTCACACCTTTCCTCCCACTCCCTAATTTCCTTCCTTTATTTCTCTCATAATCATTATGCCTTCCCTGCTTCTTCAAACCCAAAGTAAAGACGAATCTATAAACCTCTACTGATAGTTTAAAATCAGTTTCTTGATTTTTAGATGAAAACTGGATTCTAGCACTTGCTCCTCTTCAACATGACAAAGCAGAGAAATAATGCATAGTTTATGGAGAAATCAAAAATGGAAAGATAAGTATATAATACTTTGACTCTCCCTTAATTATTATTAACTTTCTTTTTTTTTTTTTTTTTTTTTGTCAAATAATGCTTAATAGTTCTTCCTAGAGTTAACTTTTTGGTTGGTTAATATTGAGGTTGTTTACATCAATAACTTACTGCTATGTAAAGTAACAAATTTGGAAAGGTTCAGGACAATGATCTTTTGGCTGTTTTTCAAATCAATAGGAATAAATGAGGCATTTCCATTGAAATTACATTTCATTCAGGAATAATTTCATGAAAATAGGCTGCTACAATTAAAAGTAACTTAGATTACTGATGATCCATTCCACAAAATCTTTCCCCAAAAGAGAACGGACAAAAATGTCTCTCCCCAATAAAAATACATCCTCAAAAAAGATCTTTCTCATTGTGCTTGTTCATTTGAATAGAGAAAAAAATCAATTTGATGTTAAAGCTTTTCTGTTTACAAAAGAAGTCCCCCCTCAACACAATCAAGTTAACTAATGGCAAAGCTATTTTTCTGCTAAGAGGCTGCATCATTAAACTGGGAATTAGACAAATGAGATCCTAATGTCTTTTAATAAAAACAATACATTTCTCCCTTCACTCTAAACCCCTGCAGTCTTGCATATTTTTTGTACTTATGCCACTGGCTATGTGGAGCTCAGTTATAATTGCTCACCTTATAACTCCTTCTGACACTTATACCTAGAGCAGATTGCATTACAAAGATGTAGATGTATTCTGATTGCATGGAATATTTTTTAGTTATTCTAGAAATGTTTTCAGGAGAAATTAAGGTCATTTTGAATGGCTTTTCAACCACTGAAAATGTGAATCTGTTATGGATTTTATGCATATTATGCACATCTCGCTATTCCGCATTGTTCCATTAAAAATGTGCATTTTGGAAAGAAATGGCAATGTGTAGGAATAGCATTTATCTATGCAACAGTTCTGTTCCTTGGGCATACTGAGACATACTTATATCCTTTTGTGAGTAAAACTAAATGTTGTGACTTTTATTTCTTTTCCTTGCAGCTAATGTTACAGAAAACTCCCCCATGCATGTGGAGCCAGATTCCTGTCTCATCCCTGAGCTGGGTTTGGTGCCTGCCAGGGGGAGGCTGTGAAAGACAGGGAAACTGGGTAAAGGGGGTTCTCTCATCTTGCAAGTCATGATTAATTTGTGAATCATGTTTAGACATTAATGCCTTGTTCATAAATCTCATAGAGGTGCTAAGCTATGCTTCCTAACTCTACAAACCCATGTTCATCATCTCTTCCACCTGTTTGAAATTTCCTTCCATTTGTCTTCTGTTGCTTAAGCAAATCAGTTGTTTGATATCCCTGCTGGATTTTTGGCTTGTCTTTTCCGTGTGGTTTGTTTTTTCTTTTTTTCCCCTAATATGCAGGGCTCCTGTAAACTCCTTGGGATTTGTTTCCTCCTGTAAACTTACTGGTGTTTCACACAGAAAATCAGAAGGTTTCAAAGACAAACAAGTTCACATGTTGGCAGAGTAATCACAGAATCATGAAGGGTGGAAGAGACAGTCACAATCACTTAGTCTAACATGGGTCTTCAACACTGTTGGAGAAATGCTAGGGATTTCTTTTATTTCCTTTGTGTGCAGTTCTTTTTCCAGTGGGAGAAAGGATTTAAATGCTGTTCCTGAGTGTGAAGTGAGCAAACATTCAGCAGGGAAAGCGCTGGCATTGCTCTTTCCCATTTCTAGCTCTGGTTTTCACCTTCAGAGTGCTTTAAGCACTAGATCAAACACTGCAGTTCCTTGTCCTATAGCTTTCCCTGCTTTCCCTGCCTGCAGTGGCATCTGTCAGCTCCTGGCTGTCAGGGCATCTCTCCAGGATCTGCTGAGGTGAATGAGTGTGGCCTGGTGTTCTCAGCAGCCTTGCTCTTTTCTGGTTGTTCTGAGGGAAAATATTGAGATGGTGCCTTCCAAAATTGCTGTTCCTCCCCAGCCAGGAGCACTCGGGTAAAGGAGCCTGGTCTGTGTGTGGAGCACGGTGCTCCTCATCACAAGTATGGCCAGAGTTTGGGCCACAAAGGTGGGCAAAGGGTGCCAGTGGAGTGCATGTTGAGTGGATGGATGGGTCCTGCTTGGTCATGAAGAGGAGGATAATGACTGTGGTGCTGCTCTTTTAAATGCTTCTCTGAGCTTTCCATTTTAAAATTTTTATTTTACTCTCTTTGGTGAGAAAAGCAGACTGAGCAGAACTGGAAGGAAAAACAAAACCCTGACATAGTTCTTGTGGTCCTTCTGGTGGTACTCATGGATTTGAGTTCAGCTAGATTGCTGTAGGGAAGGCAATGTATGAGTTCAGCAAAGGGAATTATTTGCCTTTGAGCATTCGAAGGCAAACCCCAAGGGTAAAATGTGTGCCCAAACCACTGCCTGCCAGTGTGATAAAGGCTCTGAGCAGAGTCAGCACAGCACCCAGGCGTCCTGCACACGTGCAGGCAGAAAGCAAATGCCAACTTTAAACCTGAATTTGCCCCTCTCTTAGGGGTGGTGACGTTCAGAACCAACTTCAAACTTCAGGTGATGTTGCTGGGGAGCTGCTCACTCTTTTCTTACTCATCCAGACAACAAGTGCTGCAGAATTTATTACATCACTGCTAAAAAACGGGTGAGGCTTCGTGTCTATCAATGCCCTACTAGGTGGCATTGGGCAGGCAGACTTACTCGTCTTTGTTCTTTGCAGTTTCTGTGATTCTTTTAGAATCTTTGTTACCTTACTCTCCAAAGCTGCTGGGTTGTATAAAATACAAAAGCATGCTCTGCACAGTGAATTGTAGAAATCTGTCTCTGCTTACCCTGAGTCAGAGGTGAAACTCATGACTTGCTTTGTCTGTCATGCTTCATCAGTCACAATAGGAACAAAAAAATGCTTCATTATTTTGATTAAAACCAAATAAGCATGAAAATTGCCCACTAATTACCATCCATGTCAAGTAATTTTCTCCTACGCAGTAGTTATATTTGTTTATTATGCATGTTTATTGCAGTCTTCTGACCAGTGCTTATGATCAATACCCATTAAGGAAGAGGATACAGAAAATTCAGGGTCTGACCTGCAAAGCCCAGTCAGAAATATACAGTTAAGTTCAGACTGAGAAATATAACATGGTAGTATTGTGAGTTTTGTCATCCTCTCCTAGGTTCTCAGATACAAAACTCTCTTGGCTTTCTGAAAAGCCTTTTCTTTTGTGAAATAGTGTAAGTCCATAAAATTGGTATAGTTCTTTGGATAGTCTTGTAATTCATATCTCACTCACTGTCCTCTGGTGCAGCTCTGAACATGAGTCTCACTGTTCATTCCTAGTCTTTTCCTATGGACAGTCTTGCCAGCTCTGTGTTACTGTATGCCCATTGATTATTTTTTCTGTAAAAAGGTTTCCTTTTCTGGAGTTGCATGGTTAGGTGAGATTCTCAGGCTTTGTTCAGAAAGTTCCTGATCTCTCTTAGTGGTGGAAAGGATTTTAAAAATGTGATCTCTAAGGGCTCAAAGGATGAAAGAGTGAATGCCAGAGGTATTATTTTTAAATTTTATGCCTTCTGACATCTGATGTGGCTTTTCATGGCTTGAAGAAGGCATTACACCCTTAAAGCACCTGACACAATTCCCTTATGATGGAAAGGCAATAATTTTGCTGCTTTAGCAAAAAGGCTTGGCACTTAGGCACCTGAATCTGCATTTTTAATGCCAAATGGGTGTATGCTGCTTTTGTGGAAGCAAAGAAGCCTGTGTCAGTGTGAAAGAGTTTCCCTCTGCATTCTGCTGATTGCTTTGCATGGGCTGCACTGGCTCTGGGAAATGGTGCCACACAGGAGAGCCCTAGCATTGAGGCAAGGAACCTTCTGTTCTACTTAAGACCTCATGCTGTAATAGCTGTGGTGAGGTAGATTCATTTAATTGTTAGTATGGTGAATCTTGATTATATTTTCCTCATTTCAGTAACCCAGTGATTTCTCTCCCTGTTGTCTCCCAGGGAGACTGTCCAGGAAAATGTTCCAGAACAGATGAATTCTGACCTTCAGTCATCAAACTGAAGAACAGCTTTTGTGGCATCTGACTGGTGTGAGCAGAAGCAATTCTGGGTCCTGCATGAGCCTTTGGGAGAAGGCTTGGTTTGGGAAGAGGTCTTTGTGGGCTTTTTCTTTTTAGTCACGTGTGTAATGGGGTCAGCTGTAGTTCCCAGCAGTTTGATGTGTGTTTCAGACTCTCTTCCATGGGATGGATCTTCTGGGACCAGAGACCAGTTCCTTTAAAAAGATTTTATGTGCCCAGTAGTTCCCAGCCTGAGTTGCTTTAATCTGTGATTTCAGAAAAGTTTTACTGGCACCCCCTCAGACTTAAGACTTTGAGTCCTTACTGAGAGTAAATTCACAGAATCACAGAATGATGAGGTTGGAAGAGACCTCTAAGATCACCAAGTCCAACCTGTGCCCTAACACCACAACCAGACCATAGCACCAAGTGCTAAGTCCAGTCTTTTTTTAAACATATCCAGAGATGGTGATTCCACCACCTCCCTAGGAAGACAATTCCAGTATTTTATTATTCTTTCTGTGAAAATTTTTTCCTAATATCCAGCCTAAACCTTCCCTGACGTAGCTTGAGGTTGTGTCCTCTTGTTCTGCCAGTTGCTGCCTACTTACTCCATTGACAGCTGGCTAAAATTGCCCCTCGAGGTGGTAGGAAGGGAGGTGGTCCAGAAGCCATTTTGGCAGAGGGGTATAACAAATAAGTTCTGTTTAAGGACTTCTCACTGGGACACAATTGCACAACAAAGCATCTAAACAGTTTCCAGATCACAGTGTCATGCTGCAGCCTTGGAGCCCAGGCAAAGCCCCTCAAGGCACCGTGCAGCTCCTGCAGTAGGTGTGCACTCCAGTTCCTTTGAAATTCTGATTTTCATCTCTGTACATCCCTTGGCAATACTTGTAACAAAATGCCTGTGTCAGAGAAATGCATTGCTACTACTGACACGTTAATACAGGGGGAAGTCAGACATTGCTTAGAAATTTGAATTTCTGTTATAAAACTGCCTCTGTCAGGGCTGTGCATTACACAGTACCTGCGTTTTCTCATTTAAAGTAGTATGTCATCTTCAGCTCTACTGTTGGCTTTCAGCTATTCTTTCCCCCCCCCCCAATTAATAATTGGCAAATGATGGGATGTGATTACATGGCCATTTACAGTACTTATTAGCATTTCATTTATAACATTATCATATAAAACTGACTTAATTGCCCTCTGGGTGTAAACATTTAAATTTTGTACATGGCAGCTCCATTCACTTCTCTGCCACTGAGGAATACAGTATATTACTTCTCAGAAAAGAAAACACAAATTTGTCACGGATGGCTGCATCCACTGTACATGGAGAAGAAAGGGCTTAAAAGATGCTATGGCTCCTTGGGAGTATACACAAGGATAACAACATCATTTGCATTCAGGCATTTGCATATATGGTACAGTAATTTGGCACGGCTCCTTTGGTTTTTATCTCAAAGGAGGGAAGGATTGTCATTTTTCCAGTTAGTATCCTAAAAATCACATACCCTAATGCTGAAAAAAGCCTCTGCAAAAGCATCTATAGCTTTGTCACTGTAGAATTGTTCTCAATAGAGTACTTATTGGTGCTTTGTCAAATCTGCATTTAAATATAGCAATTGATAGCTTGGCCTTATTTTCTGTTGGAGGGTATTCCAGAAGCTAAGCAGAAGTCTGTCTGGGGACTTTTTCCTTGGTGCTTGGTCTGAAATTTCATTGCATTTCTCCTTCTGTTCTTATCTGGTCTGTCGCCTGCGTGCTCATCCAGCCAAGCTGGGCATATTTTTAGCCACGCATCTCCTTGCAAGGGACTTCTGAACCACTTCAGGGAGCTGCTGTTTCCCACCTCATGGTGCTTTTCAAACGCCAATCTCTTCCATAACACTCTGCCCTTGCCTCCAAATGTTATTGGCCATTTTCTTCTGAGCTCTCTTTGGACAGCAGCTCGCTCAGAGCAGCCATCAGTGTGCCAGATGCTGCTGTGCAGGGCTGCCAGCCTGATCTGAAAGTGCTGAGGCCAGGGGAAAGCCTCTGCTGATTTTGGATCAGTACCATAATGAGGAACCAGGGGATAAAATAATGGCCCATAACTTAAAGCACTGAAATGTGGGCCCGCATCACAAAGATTGAGTAGCTGAAGGGTAAAGGTCTTCCACAACTGTAACCAAGAGGCAACAGCAATTAGCTAATAAACCTAAAAAAATAAATAAAAATAAATGGCCAGAGTAATGTTTTGTGTCTGGAGGAGGCTGTAGGTGTTTTGGCAAGCTGGGCAGAGCTCAAGCTGGCAGGGGTGGGCTAGGAGCAGTGCAGACCCTCTGGGGTCTGGGGTATGAGGAGAGCTGTGAGGGCTGGGGGCAGGATGGGGCTCCCTGAGACTGGGGGGTTTGGGCACAGGCTGGTGTGGGATCTTTAGGCTTGCTTTGGGGTTTTATATGGTGGTGAAATTTCTTTTCGAACTTGTGTTTCTAAAGAAAAACTGTGCAGGCTTTTGCTGTTTGGTTTCAAGGCAGTTTATTGTGAGTTATCTGAAAGATTGTCCTCTCTGGCTGTGGCTGCTTGGTCAGCGGCCTGGGCAGAGGCACACACACACCCTGACATCCTCTCTGTCTGCTGTCTTCTTCTTTTCTCCCCCCACCCAGGGCTGCTGCTCTCTTTTATATGATGTATTACGTATTACATGTTTATAATTTTCTCCCAATACCTACTACTTATGTTACAAAGTGCTTTTCTACTCTAAACCAATCTGTGAGTGCCAACATCACCAAGAACATGGAGGCAAGGAAGAAGAAGGAGGAAGAACAGGATCAGCCCACTTTCCTCCATCTTAGAACTTCTGACCCCCATGTGCAAAGTAAAAACCCCCCTGTACAATACTAAAACAATTTCCCCTCTGTTTAGTAACTACTTTTACTATGCTATCTAACCTTTTGTGACTGCTTGTTCCACCCCCAAAGTTGGTAACTCATTCCATGGCTCAAACTCAAAATCACAGCTGTTTCCAGCTGCCTGTTAGGGTTTAAAATGCTTCTGACCAAGGCCTGGAACCTCAAAAAATGTCTGAGGGACATTTTGAGTTCCAACAGGCTGGCACAGGGTGACAGCAGTTGGCTTGGGTTGGAGTTTGGGAGCAAGAAAAGAGGTCTGCAGGGCTGGCAGGAGCTTTAGGAGGCTTGTGACCGTGATGAGGGGTTGGTGTGGGGGCTTCTCTGCTCCTGAAGCCAGCCAGTCTCCACTCCTGCCCTGAGTCTGGGGAGGCAGCAGCTGTGTCTGCAAAAGCAGGTGATGGGGCCAGGCCAGTGGTGGCACATTCCTGACAAACAAGGGGTTTTGCTTGTGTGGTGCTGGGGACACGAGTCACTCCTGTGAGCCTCTTTCAGCAAAAGCCTGTGAGGATGAGAGATGGGAAGAGACTGCCTGCAGGACAGAACCACGAGTCAGTGTCCTGCCTTTTCCTCCCACTGTGCTGCATTTCAGACAGTGCTAACTTGTGTGCCCATGGGTCTGGCACTCACAGGAGGGGCTGACATCTTTCTCAGGACTCCCTGGTCCCACCTCTCCTTCTGGATGTGCCTCTGCTTTTGCCACATAGCCGTATGCCTTTTGTTTGTGCCTTTCTTATTTCCAGCATCTTCCTGCTTGGGCATGATCCTACTGGTTCCTCCATTGCCAGAAAGCCACCCTCGTGCTGTCCTGTCCCAAAAGTGCTGCCCCACATCCTTTTGCTCTTGTCCCTCCAGTGCCAGCCCAGCGCTGCAGCAGAGGCTTCATACACTAAAGCCAGACTGGGGAGGATGAAGAGCAAGGTGATTTAAACCTGAATAAGGAACTTCTTGGAACTCCACTCAGGTAAGCTGGGGGCAGTGTCTGAGCTGCTCAGTGCCCTGCTGTCCCCTGGGCTGGGCTGAGGGCAGCAGGGGCTCCCCTGCTCTACAGCCCTGCCCAAAGAGTGCCTTTCAGGTGACAGCCTGGTGAGCTCTCCCTGTCCCAGCACTGGAGCAGAGCCTGTAGTGCAGGGGAGTGGTCTTTGCTTCAGGAGATGCTGCTGGGACATCCCACTGCTCTCCCTGAGATGTTCTTTATGCTACCTGGAACACAAAGGGCCTCTCTGCCTGAGGTGAGACAACACACAAGTGGCATCAGTGTTGTTTTCCCTCTTCCTCTGCAGTGTTTTCAGTCTCATCTGGGCTTCCTGTAGAAACCAGATAAGTTTTTGATCTTTTATCAAAGACCAGCAATGCATATTTCCATGTCAGACTGAGCTAGCTGGCTGATATCCTTTGCATCAACAAGGTTGTTATTTCAGATTTTCTTCTCCTCAAAAGAGCTTGATTCATTTCAGTCTCTTTCTGACTGACCTTGCAGGTTAACGTTTTTAGAATGTGAGTCCATGAGAACAGAGGACCTTTAGGAATAAACCAAAAATGTTGTCATACCTGAGCACGCACAGAGAGGATGTGAAGCAAATTGCGTTAAATGGTCTTCCACTCAGGAATGGGGAGAGCAATTATTGGAGATAAAGAAGGAAAATAAATATGAAAAAGAAGAAATGTGAAATGAAAGAGGAAGGAGAAAAGAAAAAGACCACCCCACGCAAAAAAGTAACAAATGATAAATGACAATTGCAGTGACCACGTTCCCATGGCTAATTCCTAAGGATGCACTGCCACCTGCCAGCCTTTGAGCAAAAAGCACGGATACAAAAAGTGGATTTCATTCCTAATTGTGCTGTTCCTTGAGTGCCTAAATTGCTACGTGGCAGGTATATCCATTTAGAAAGGGAAGTGCAGTCCAGGATTTACCCAGGGATTTGTGCCCTTGCAGTGCACATCTGCAGAGGGGCAGAAGGCATTTCAAGGGGCAATCCAGGATTTGCACAGGGATTTGTGCCCTTGCTGTGCACATCTGGAGAGAGGCAGAAGGCATTTCAAGGGGCAATCCAGGATTTGCACAGGGATTTGTGCCCTTGCTGTGCACATCTGCAGAGGGGCAGAAGGCATTTCAAGGGGCAGTCCAGGATTTACCCAGGGATTTGTGCCCTTGCAGTGCACATCTGGAGAGGGGCAGAAGGCATTTCAAGGGGCAGCACCCCGAGCCCAGCCCAGGCTGGCTGTGGCTGTGAGTCAGGGTTGAGGAGCTTGCAGCCAAGGCTCCACAGAGCCCCTCTGGTCCTCAGCTGAAGGTGTGGAACATTGAGGGGAAGGCACAAGGCAGGGGTGCTGATGATGGTGATTGATGCTCTTAGAAGAGATTAAATCTGCTGCTCTTACGGGATTGTTAAATGGGAGCAAAAGGGGTGCACTGCTGAAACTTGAAGGTGACAAATAATGGAAGGAAAAGAAATATTGATTTAGGGTGGGTGCCCAGGAGTAATGGGATGAAATTTCAAAGGGAAGCATGAGTGTTGTGTATTAGGAGATGTTTCCACATACTGAGATCTATCAAGCTGTGAATATCTCAGGGGAAGCTTCTTCACCCCAGGCGCTTTAAACTAGAATAGAATAAATGGTATGAAATGATTACAGAGTGAAGTCTTATAGTGGTAAGGGGATGAAATAAACAATCTAATAGGTTTTTATTTCCTCTCTGAGCTGGCTCTCCATTGTCTTTCATTATGCAGCACAAGCTGTTCAACACCAGTGCTGCTATGCACAGATGTGTCGTACAATGCCCGTAAAGGATGCGTGCAGTACAGCTCTGCCTTGAACCTGCTGCAAGGCAATGGAAATTGCATTTCTGATCTCTCAGCCTCTTAGTCCTGGCTCAGATTTTGCTTTTCTTTAGCACTGTGCAGGGTGCATTACCGTGAAGAAACTCATACGTGTTTTGTTCAATATATTTCTCAGATAAAAATACTTGTGTAATTTGAGGCAGTACATCACCTTAAGACCTGATTGAGTCAAAACCAATTTAGCAAGGACAATCCAGTTGCCTCCTCCTTTTGTGACACTGTCTTCTCTTGGTAGGGTTGTGTCAGATGTAAAAATTCAGAAATGCCTCCAGAAATTAAACAAACCTTCCATTTCCCTTTTAAACTTTGAATGTTCTTTGGGATTGAAATAAAAGTATCTGTCTTGTGTTCATGACTGAATGAACATTCTTAAAAGACACCTTGTGAGAAATGGCAGACAACTAAAGAAGTGGCTACTTGTGAGAATTTTTCTTTTTGCATACAAATGTGAAAATTAGTGAAAATGATGGAAATGCACAGTTGGAAAAACATGTTGAGAGCAGAATCAAACCATGACTTTTATCACCTCGTTAAATGAGTTCACTCCAAAAATACTGGCTACCAAGAATTCTTTTTTCTTCTGTGTATTTATTCTGAAATACAGTTTTAAAAGAACCTCTCTAACTTTGTCATAAAGGCACCAGACCAGTTGACTGTGGCCTTACAAGCTTCATGCATTAGCTGCCATCCTAACACTGTGAGTTTAACTTTCCTCTTCCCTTGTGAAACTGACTGTATTTTTTTCCTTTTTCTTTGCTCTGGGAATCATTTTAAAACAATATCCACTTATAGATGTAGAGAATCTTCATTTAAGGATGCAATTAACATATGGTTGAAACTAGGCATATACTGAGCCCTATTTACCTTAAATGAATATTAATAACATGTGCTTGTTTCTCAAAAGCAGTTCTTGTCTGTCACTGAGCTTTGGGAACTGAGTTTATGGATTTATTCATGGGAAATTCAACCTGTAGTGAATGCAAGAATAAAAATAGTTGCTATTACCTACAGAGTGATGGCCAAAGCTTCCTCACTCTGAAGACCAAAGTTGGCTGACTGCATGTGGTAGCACCTGAACTGCTACATTATCTCTGGTGACAACAGAAAAATATTCACAGCCTCAGCTCTTGCTCCTGTGGCTGAACCAGAGGTTGTCATGTGGTGGTATTTTCCACCAGAAGGTCTCTCGAGTCTGGTTTTTCTCAAACACAGCTTGGAGATCTCACGTGTGGTGGAGTCCCAGTGACAGATAGATTGAGCCAGCTGTGAAAGTCAGAAGAGAACCAGCATTCAGTGTGTGGGAGCTCACACTTCTCCTTGCAGTTCACACATGGTCAGTGATCAAACCAGAGGGCAGCTCTAGGGTACAACAATGCCAGCGTAGCACCAAGGAAAGTGCCATGGCAGAGCACATGAACATTCAAGCTGGGCCTGGGCAGTAATTCCTTATTTGAGGAGCTTATTTGACATTGAGACAGTTGGGAAATGAGGTGGTCCTTGCTGCAAAACCAATGTCTGTCAGCTTTCTCTCAGGACAGGGGAACTGAGTGACAACTGCTTTGGCAGGGAAAGGCAGAGTTAGTGCCTTGTGGGCAAGGGACCAAGTGCTGGAAGGTGTGTGGGAAGGAGGAGTTGGGTGAAAAGCAAAGCAGCTGTAGGGTTGGATGACACACTAGAAGAAAGAATAAATTATATGGACTGTATTGTGTTCATTGTTTTGCCTTCTGGATGGAGTATGCTGTGAGTGGGGACACAGGGATAAGTGAATGCTTGATTACAGAGTATTTGTTAGGACTTCTTCTGGCTTGGTTAGGCTAGTGACAACTTGTGCAGGAGGTTCTTTGATTTGTATTCTCTGCAGGAGAGGAATAAAAATGAATACCCACCTCATTAATCCCTTTTAAAATGATGTGTGGATGGGCTAAACAAACTTCTGTGTTCTATTTCCTAATAAACAAGGAAATCATTGCAAAAAGTTTATCAGCTTTACTTTGGTTAATCACCTCTATTGTTTCACTTCTATTGTGTAGTCTTCAAGAATAAATTAAACTAAATGAGCTTTTATGAAAGCCTTTTTTAACATTTTTGTTTAGAGTTTACCTACCAGCTCTGTAAAACTCTTTACATTTCCAGGTTTCCAGATGGATCTTACAACGTCTATTGTGCTTGCCTAAATGTAGAATAAAAAGGAAACCCTAGTTCTCTTAGATCTACCCTCTGGGACTAATTATACTCATTTGACTAGAGTAGCAGTTAGATCTGAATTATAGTCATGAATAAGTTAGATCTTAATTAAAGTCATGTTTGGGTGCAAAAGGCAATGTCATACATGCAAAGAAGCTACTTTGTAATATGCAGAAATTAGTGCTAATAATAATTTGTGCATGAGATTTGGATTCCAATTTATTCTTCATATTGCTCTCTCTGGCACTTTACCCATTTCATAGTGCATCCTGCTCCCGTTTCCATGTTTGAGTACTCAAAGTAATAGCAGGTAAAATATTGCTAATCCAAAAAATAAAATTACTCACTCAATTCACATCAATATTTAAGGAGCTTTGTAATTGTCAAGGCCTTACCAAGTGTTTGACAATGTCTTGCTTCTATTTGGAATATGTTGAAAAATTAACAATATTGTGGTGCACTGTAACATCTTTCTTCTGACGACTTTCAGAGTTTCCCGGGAGTACAGCTTAATCTCATTTTTTATTCCCTGTTCTGATCTGTTCTTATCTCTCATAAAATTGCCAATAACATATAGATTAAACTGTAGGAGGCTAGGTTTAGATTAGATATCAGAAAAAATTTCTTTATTGCAAGTGGGTGAGGCACCGAGAGAATTTGCAGAGTGGTTGTGGATGCCCCATACCTGGGAGTGTTCTGGGCCAGGTTGGATGGGGCTTGGAGCAAGGAAGGGAAGGGATCCTTGGCATGGCAAGGGCTTGGAACCAGATGAGCTTTGAGGTCTCTTCCAACACAAACTGCTCTGTTTTGGCTATAAATAGCACAATCCAAAACACTGCTGCATTTGGGCGCCCATCAAGCCTTGCTTTGCTTTGGATGATGGTTAAAACTTCTTAGGGGAATATCAACATGGGAATGCCACCTAGACCAAGGGACAACCAAAACACCCCAGTGCAGCAGTGGCTGTGGCTGGTAAGTGACTGTGTCTTTGGGATAAGTTCCTCTTGCTGCTCTAGGCTTTCTACAGAGAATTGCCTCCTGCTTACCATGAGTAGGCAGCCTGAGCCACGGTGTGAAAGCTTGGCAGACTTCTTTCCTATGGCATGTCTTCTGCCAAATGCTGCATCTGAATATGTTGGGTGACAAAGGATTTGCCACATTTTTGTGACCATTCTGTCATATGTTTTTATTTCTGAAGAAAACTTTGAGAAAGTCCAATTAATTTCTTTTGATATTCTCTAAGGAACATGTTGTTTCTTGAAACAAGATGTTATCTTTTAATCCCAAGCAATTTCTTTTTTGACACTTTGATATATTTATTTAGAAAAATAAGGAGGAGTTGAAGAGACAGAAAACTTAAAATAGAATAAACCTATTTGACACCATCCTGAGAGAATTATTATTGCCTTGTGTTAATTTTTTCCCCCATTAGAGGCACTATATATACACACACATATGTATCTGTATATCTATAAATATATATATGTTGAGAACAATTCAGGCAAGCATGGTACTCTTGTATTTGTTTCACTGCTCTGGTGATTTCTGGCTCTGGCTTTCCCCTGAAGAGCCTGGGTTTAGCCCTCACAGTGTCCAGGGGGTGTGGATCTCTGGAGATATCTTGGAAGATGGATCTGGTGCACCAAATTGCACTTGGATGTAGGTCAGATCATTGTGCATATTTAATTCTGTAGCCATGGCATCCCTGCCAACATTGTGCCCGTGGACATTGCAATTCTCTCTCTGTACTGCTCACTCCACTTGTAAGGGTCATTTGAAACTACTCAATAGCCAAAATACTCAGGAAAAGGATGTCTAAGGCAAGCTGGTTTAGGAGGAGTTGTTTGCACTACAGGTATGTAATGACACACAAACAGGGAAAATCTGGATGGGTTTGAATTGCAGCAAGGGAAATTTAGGCCAAACATTATGACAGGATTTCCAGCAGTTCAGCACCAGAATTGTCTATTCATAGACCTCATCACATTCTGCTTCATAGAGAGCTTAGGAACAAATAAACAGAGTGGTTTTGGCTAACTTGGTCTGTACTTGGCTAGAAGATAGATTGGAGGGTTTCCTGAGGTCTTGATGCTTAGTTAAATTGTTCAAGGAAATTACCCACAAGATATCAAGGCTAGCTCTTTACAGCGGCTTGCATTTAAGATGTAAAATAGCTTAAGGAAATAGTAGAAATTTTAGGACTTGATCAAATGAATTGTAATGAAAAATAAAAGTCTATAAAGAAATACTTAAAGGTATAATTTAGGCCTTTTTTTGTACCGTTTATTGATATTTCAGAGATTAGGATAACTTGATAAAATGGAGGATGGTACTCTGAATTTGTATGATTTTTCCTTTTTTGCTCCTTTTTTTTTTTTTTTTTTTAGTTATGAAACTCACTCTTTTGAACACTATTAATGACGTTTTGAATCTGACTTCAGAGGATTCCACTCGAGTGAATGTCTATAGCTGTTGTAGCTGGGATGAAGTAAGTTATTAAGGATTTGAGCCCTTCTGCTTCAAGACGTTAACTAGTCTTAAGCACCTTGGTTTTAAGAGAAGCATTCTCTATGGGAACATTACTGCATGACTGTCTATGAGGATTTGAAGCACCTGCTGTTGGTACCTGTCAGATAGGAGCAAACAGACTGACTGTGTGATTCAGCCCTGCAATTAATTTCCTTTGTAGGAATCCAGTAAAGCACAGAGCAGAGCAAAGCCCTGCCACTTCTCCTTTGTCTTAGTCACTGCTTCTTTTCTTCTAAGAGAAAAGTAATTATTGCAACTGGAGAATGTGAATTGCAAATACAGGTAACATTCCTGTGAGTCTGAGAACAATTCAAATATATAAAAATCTCCAAAATTTAGACACTAAGTATAGGGTATGGATGTTCTAAGATGCAAAAGAAGTCTTGAGTGTTTTGCAAGGATGCATTTTGCCATGAGGGAAATGCAGCTGACACTCTTCTTTGGCCTTGCATGTGATGATGTTTACATGAGTTACTCAAATTTATTTCAAATTCTTTTTCTTTTTTTTTCATATATTGTGGATTACCAACAGTCAGTGTCAGTGATATATCTACTTTTATTTAATTACATATATCCATGCCTATTTCAAGGTGCTTTTTTCCTGTTGGCAAAGGCAGAATTGCTGTAGCTCCCATTCATGTGAATAAACCTAAAACAAAACTCAGGGGCTGATATAATTAGAACACATTTATGCTTGTTTTCCAGTCTTGGTCTGCTGAACAGCAATTACTTTGAAAGATAGTTCCTGTGCCTTTGTAAAATTTCTTTTTCTTTTCCAGTGTTCCTTTTATTCAGTCATGGGCTTGCAGTGGAAAGATGGATGAAGTGGAGAGGTACACTCTGCATATTCCTCAGAGCAATGAAAAAGAATACAGTGTACCATATACAATAATCTGCACATATACAGAGACTGCTGCAAAGAGTAAGGGCCTTGGATGGAAAAAATTATTGATGAAAGAAAACTAGAAATAATGGGCATGTACTTCCCCAAGGGGATTTGAGATTGGATGTTAGATAACCTCATATGAAATACAAACTAATGCTTCTTTAACAAGACATGGGCTTCTATAACTTCCTGTCCTTAAAACAGATTAGATGAGCTGTTTGGGAAATGCTGAGAAGTTCTTCACCCTGCTCTGTGCAGAATAATGGACAAGGTTGCCTCTCCACATCTCCTTTAGTTTCATTAGTTGATGTACAACTTTGGTGTGTCATGTTTCAGCCATATAGGCACAATATTCTTCAAAATGGAGTTACACAGCTACAACAGTGATGACAGCAGTCTAAGTATGTGCCACCAAGATACAGCTGCTCCCGTGAAAATGCCAGTCCCTACCAAGCATTGTCAAGAGCAGAAGTGGTGATTCTTAACCAATTACAACAGCACTGACAGCAGGGTTCACACACAGACGAGTCTACCAAATGCCATCTGCTCCACTGATGAAGGCAAAAATGCTTTGCACTGGGACAGAGCTTTCATTTGAGGATCTCAAAGCGTGTTACGAAGTGGAAATATAAAGTGACATTATCTTAATTGCACAGTTACATGAGCAGGATTGCCACCTTGCTTAATTGCATGCTGATAGCATAGCCTGGCATCTTCCTGAGGAAGGATTAAGAACGTGAACAGAGGGGCTTTTGCTTAACTCTTCTGGGGATACTTGGAGGTTAAATTGTTCTGTTGAGCCACAGGCCGTATGCAAGGGTGTGTGTGTGTAAGCAAAAGTTTCTTTCACCAACAGAAGTTCTTTACATAGAGGTTGTGATGGGATTTTGATCTTGTGAGGTATCTTTACAGAAGAACACGTGCACCCAACACAGCTCTTCTCGTATGTCTGCGCCACCGGCAGCGTCACTGAGCTAACATGTTTGCATTGGAACAGGGCAGTTTATGTCCTTGAGAAGGAGTTTAACAGAGGCAGCAGTACCTGG
The DNA here is from genome assembly GCF_050655825.1 of Lonchura striata. Classification (NCBI taxonomy): domain Eukaryota; kingdom Metazoa; phylum Chordata; class Aves; order Passeriformes; family Estrildidae; genus Lonchura; species Lonchura striata. The sequence goes on from NC_140703.1 coordinate 2,143,715, forward strand.
AGACACTGAGGTGAACACCACCATTACTGAATTGGTGCATTTCCTCTCCTCTGGCAGGGAAGCAAAGGACTGCTGATGCTGGGAATGCAGTGACAGGCCCTCTCCTTCGCAGCATGCTTTCTACCAACACACACGTATGCACCTCCTCCCTGCTGCAAATATCCATAGAAATAATTTACTAGCCTTTTTGCTGCACATTTAGGATCCTAATCAGGAGAGAAGTTACCATTTTACCTGGTGGTGAGTCACAACAGAGACGTCACGACAGAATGTGTGTCAGTGATGAACTTCTATCTGCTCCAGTTCCTTTTCAATATCTGTCTAAGCCAAAGTGCATGAAAGATATCAGAGCACAGCATGGGAGCTACATAAATCTGTTTTTGGACCCTAATAATGTCCTCCAAAACTTCCTTTCAGCAAGTCATTTCTCTTCCTGCTCTCATTTTTTAAATCCACTCTGCAGGTGAGATAAGAGGATTCTTTTTGCCCTTAAATTATGGCAGTTACAAGTAATCCTTGCTGTCTCTGTACAATATGGGGCTTTTTGTTGTTTTTTTTTTTTGTCTTTATTATTTTTTTCCCCAAGGAAAACAACTATTTCATGCTCATGGAGAAAAATAGAGATTAGCTACACCAGAACAAAATATATGAGTTAACCTGAGGCAAAGCACAGCTGAACAGCAGTAATACAAACTTCTTTGTTTTTGGCTCTGGTGCCAAATGTCTCCAATGATAAACCTTTGCAGGCCATTAACTGGAAATGAAGTGTCCTTTATCAAGTTTCATTTTTATTAAAATCAGTAAATATAACTGAACATCTGATAGTAAATAATCTCTCTCCATCCACCTACAGATAAAGGAAGGATCCGAGAGGCAGCAAGAACTTGCTCAGAAGAAACAGTTCTGAGATGGTTTAAGGCAGCAGCTGCACTTGTGATCAGACAGGTCAGTGACATTAATATAGATTCAATGCATATTTAAAGACTCTCTGACCTACATACGAGTATTTCCAGGACATGCACATTCTTATTCTAGCTGGCATCTTTTACGTGACTTGAGTGGCCCACACCTTTCTTGGTGGACAGAGGTGTCACCTCCCCTGTTTCTTGGCTATGGGGAGGATTTGGAAGCTGCTTGGATGAGTTATTTTTGGGTGGATTTTAGCTGGGAAACACCTGTTAAATTGTATAGAAGCTAGGAAAAAAAGTCACATTCATCAAATACAAGAATCTTTATTTTAAAAGAGATTGTCTTAGGAGAGAGATGCTGTTCAGAGAAGGGCAATAATAGTGGCAGAGTGTGCTCTTATTTCACCAGAGTAGGCAGAGACACTTGGGGACACAGAAGAGAGGTTGTATCACATTTGCCTGGTTGAGATTAGAGGCTACAGGGCAGTCTGGAAGAAACATCCCTGTTGCAGCTGTGCTGCTTTGTATGGATGCCAGAGAAAGAAGAGCAGCAATTAGGTTCTTCACCAGGACAACTTTGTCAGAGCCTGTACCTTGCATTAAGCAGAGAGAAGCTGCTGAGACATCTTCAAGTGTCAATTATTAAGCTATGTGGGCAGGGCCCTAGACCTGTTTTCTCAGGTGATCTGTGCCACTCAAGCCTTTGTCTTGTTAAAACTGTTGTGATTTGTTAAAAAAAAGAGAAGTTTTAAAACCTAAGAGACTTATTTTCCTTCCTCAGGAGAATAGTATTTTGACTGTGATGGGAGAATTTGGGTTTGTCTTGAACTTGTAGCATGTTGGGGAGAATCAGGATCTTGCCAGCCTCTGGGACTAATCAGCAGTGTGGTAAGTGACCACCCTCCTCCAGGTGTTTGGGGACATACGAGTTTCAGATGAAATGGGAACTTCTCCTCAAAGTACCTCTGAATAATGTCATTGTCCATGTTTTCCCAGAGTCACTGTCCCTTGCTGGAGCAGGGCCAGTGTGGCTCTGCTAGGGGACTGATAGAGGTTTCAAATTTGAACAGGGACTTTTGAAGCTGGCATGCTGCACCACAAGGCAACATCTGCACAACGAGAATAAGTTGAGAATAAATCTGAGAAAAAGTGGCATGGACATTTTGGTTGCCTTTCAGGACTTGTAGGTAGGAGAATTTTTGAGCTGCTCTGGCAGTTGTCTTGCTAATAATGAAAACAAGACGTGGCCAAGAATAAGAGTAAGGAAGTGCAGAAGGGCTGACCTCTGTTTTAGGACAGAGCTAAGAGTGAGAACAGGTGGTCACAGACTCACTTATTCATAAGAAAACTGGAGACAAGCATATGATGGGAGAACTTGAAAAACAATAAAGGGAAGATAGACAACTTTAAGGGTATGCAGAAAAAGATTAAGAGAAGACAAGCAGTTTCTTACTTTTTGTTGCTTGACTCCTAATACTCCAGTGAGTATTACTTATTTGTGCAAAGCAGAATGATGCAGGGTCCTCAGGCAGGTGCAAAGGAGAGCTTCTTTATTGCAAAAACCAGGCCTTTTAAGCAGCCAGGCCTTTCTAAGTTCCATAGCTTTAAATCACAACAAAAACTATTCAACCAACCAGCATACACCACGATGCTGTGATGGCTATAGAACTTGTTTTTCTGCCTCTAATTCATCTGCCTCACTTTCCCATAGTCCTTTTCTACTTACCAGAGTAACTGGCCTGAGCCGTGGTTTTACAGGGCCTTCCTTTTGTAAGATTTTACTTATATGCAGCACTTATTGTTTATTTATAGGGCTATTGATAAGACATGGCTGAAAATGACAAGACACTGGTTTCATCCCCTAGAAGGAAGGATTAAATCATTACTGTCATTCACAGTTCAAGAAAAAGAGAAATTATTCTTCTGATGCTCACTCAAGGGAAGCTGGCAGTCAGAAGGACAGGGGATTGTGCTCCCCTGTTACTCTGAAATGTGTAATGAGATTGCCCTGCAAAATAGCCGTGGAAATGTTAATTCTGAAGTATGTGGTGTGCTGTGGAAAGAGCAAGTGAGAAATGATAAATGAGCAACATCGATCAAATATCAGCATGGGCTGTGATTGCCAAGGGCTTAGGCAGATCTCTGCTCCTTAGGGAAGTTCTTCTCCCTAAGAATCACATGAGAGACTACTCTGTCGGGCAGAAATAATACTGCAGAAATTTGTGAAGTGTTCATTAAGTACAGTAAGAGCAGGAACTTTCTAAATGAATGAGTGTCACTTTGATGGATAGACTACAGTAGGTTATACTCAATAAATCTTCATGATCTCTGTGTGCATTGTCATTCAAAAGGCATTGCTATTCCTAACTAAATAGTCACTGAAAGTCTAAGAGGTCTGCATGCTCTGCACTGCCATGTCCTGAGTGACTGGGCTGTGGAACACAAACTGGTGTGGAGATAAGAGAACTGGCACGCTCTTGGACCCTCAGGGATGGGCAGAGGGAAGTGCCCTCCCTGTGTTTGTTGTCCAGACACAGCTGGATGGCTGTGAATCACATCTCACCTCTAGGGCTTCTTAAGATCTAGACACTTTCTTCTAGACCAATGTGCAGTCATTTCAATATGTGTGAAGGGAAGAGGGGAAAAAATAGAGATAAATGATATGTTTTGTAAAAATGGATTGAAAATGCTGTGGGTCTAAAGCAGAGCCCAGTTCAAATTTGTAAAATTCCCTTGACTTTCACCATATTAAAGCCTGGGAGCAATTTCAAGACTTTGAAGAACTGCTGGGGAGTTCTTCAGCAGGTGAGAAAGGCTAGGAGGATAACGAGGCAAACATGTTAGTGGAACAGAACTTCTTTAGATGGGTGATGTCTGAGAACAAAGCTAACTTTATTCATCTTTTGACCAAGTTATTGGGAGTCATATAGGATCTCATTTAAACTTCATCATTAGATTCCATACCTCATCTGTGTCCACGGACATGACTAGCATGGGAATAGGCTTACTCATTTTCTAATTGCATTCATTGGACCATGGGTAGAAAGCAAGCATGAAGGATGTGGGTGCAGTATTCCAGGGCCAGAACAGGGCATTTGTTGATCGTGTCATTGTAAAATGTCACATCACATAAAGGCATACAGTATTGAAAAATATAGCCACATAATTTCCTGGCATCAGTACTAATTAAAAAGCAAATTGGAGTGGGAAGCAGCTGAAGAAAATCCAACTATTTCTACTATCATATTTTTTTTCAGGAAAAGACAGATGAGTAAATGCTGTGTTTGAATTGGAGAACATTAATTGTGCAGCTTCAAGGCTGTTGAGAAAATGGAATTTGCCTATTTTTTTTATACAAAGATGTGTTTATTCATCTTCCTGCTATTTAGTACACAACAGTCTTAATAAATACAATACAACAATAGAGCTGCTGGATCAGGTCCAAATAAACCCTAAAATGTCCAGGTGCTATAATGAGAATAATCAGAGTTTGACATTTTAGTTCCCTAAATTGTCCTCCTTGTTCCTTTTTCCAGCATCTACAAACAGTGCACCTAAAAAATGGCCCCATTTAGAATGTCACCAGCACAAGGTGGGGAAGGAGAACTCTTGGCTGTGGAGAGGCTGGGTTGTCTCCAGTGTGGCACATCCTGCCTCCAATGACCACACTGGGCCACAGGAGGTTTGTGGAGGGGTGCAGTGGAAGGGTTACAAGCAGTGTGCTGACACTGTGGGATGTGCTTACTCTAAAACGAGTGTTTTTCTGACATCACCCCCTGCTTCAATTGATGCCGAACCTGTGTGGAAAAGTATTATGCACCTCTTAATATTTCCTACCCTCGCTGAGGTGAGCAGTGATGGAGAGTATGCACCACAATGGCTGTTGAACCTGGATCTTTGTCTGTAGCTCTGCAGAACTAGATATGTTGTGTTCCTTGATCTGCCTCAATTTATTTTTAGGTTGTGACTGTGAAAAAGCTAGCGCTTTGCTGGAGTCAATTTTCACAAGAAGCCAGTGACAGAGTAAGAATTTCTGCCAGTCTTCTTAACTTGCACTGAAAGCCTACAGTTTCTCAGGCTGCAAGGGCACAACATTGAGAAAAAAAAGATGGCAACCATCAAAGCATGCTCAGAACAGAAATATTCATTTTTTCACACAGAAATGCCTAGATTTAGAAGACATGACTTGGGCATAGTCCTATATTTTGTCAATCTAACCCCCTCCTCTCCCCCTCAGTCTCTTGTCCCAGTCACTGACATAGTGAAGAGTATTTTAATTTTGGTGGGTCTCTTGGCATGGCTCTTCCCTTGGTAGTGCTGCTTGTTGCTCCTTATTCCTGAAGAGGTGTAGAACTGACTGATCATCACAGCTGGGCTTCATGAAGGAGGTCATCCTCTAGATTTAACATGCAGATGGAACACATTGGAAGAAAAATGTACTTTTGATAGCTTTTTCCTAAAAGAAAGTGAGGAAAGATCTAGATTTCTTTACTGAAACTTCATTTTATCCATAGCTGTCTACAGAAGTACAGGATTGTGCTGGCCTATGACCATAGAAATTTTTTTCCAGGAAAGCAAGTTTCCCAGAGGTTCCAGAGCACTTTCTTGCTTTGCTAGGAGTTTGTGTAAGGTGTGAATGGTAAGCAAAGGATGGTGCTGCTGTGCCCCTTACATGCCCTGTGTTTAGGTACTTGTTACAGGAATGGCATGGATTTATTGGTGAGGGTCAGGAGCCTCTGTGTAAGAAGTACCAGCTCTTCAGTAGGGTCACAGAATCACAGAATCACAGAATAATGAGGTTGGAAGAGACCTCTAAGATCACCAAGTCCAACCTGTGCCCTGACACCACAACCAGACCATAGCACCAAGTGCCAAGTCCAGTCTTTTTTTAAACATATCCAGAGGTGGTGATTCCACCACCTCCCTAGGAAGACAATTCCAGTATTTTATTATTCTTTCAGTAAAAAATGTTTTTCCTAATATCCAGCCTAAACCTTCCCTGACGTAGCTGAGGCTGTGTCCTCTTGTTCTGTCAGTGCTGCAGGTGGAAGAGACTGACCCCACCTGTCTGAACCTCCCTTCAGGAGCTGTGGAGAGCAATGAGGGCACCTCTGAGCCTCCTCTTCTCCAGCCTGAACAACCCCAACTCCCTCAAACCTTCCTCACAGGGCTTGTGTTCCAAACCAGCCTCGTTGCCTCCTCTGGACACGCTCAAGCATCTCAATGTCCTTCCTGAACTGAGGAGCCAGAACTGGACACAGCACTCAAGGCGTGGTCTCATCAGTGCTGAGTATAGGGGAAGAATCACCTCCCTACTCCTGCTGGAACCTCCCTGCTCCTGCTGGAACCTCCCTACTCCTGCTGGAACTTCCCTGCTCCTGCTGGAACCTCCCTACTCCTGCTGGAGCCTCCCTGCTCCTGCTGGAGCCTCCCTACTCCTGCTGGAACCTCCCTGCTCCTTCTGGAACCTCCCTACTCCTGCTGGTCACACAATTCCTAATGCAGGCCAGGATGCCATTGGCCATTGGATGTGGCAGAGAGGGGCCAGGCTTTGCCTTCTCTTACAGAATCATTACTGAAATCCTCATGGGCTGACAATTGTTGGAATGGGCATTGTTGGTGCTGGGAATTGTCCTGGGCTAGCAAGGAGGCTGGAATGACCCCAGTGCCACAGGGATTTAGACCTCTAGTAGCAGCACATGGCCCAGGGCTCTGTGCTGGGAGGTTCCTGCATAGTGCATGTGCTGCTGGCCTTGGAAAAGCTCACTTGGTAACTCAGGACTTGCTTCTCAGGTTGCTGTGACTTCCACAAGAATTTCCCTGCAGTGTACACAGCCTTCATGGTCAAAACATAAAAAATTGGCTGCCATTTTACCTGATTCCAGTTGGTTTTGGTGCTGTGGAAATGAGATGCTTAGAGATAAATAAGCTGGCTGATAACAGTGTTTTTATTTGGTTTTAATGGTTTGTACTAATTAACTGGGTCCTGTCTAGTTTCACTTGAGTGGGAGTGACACGAGCACAAAGATTACAGGTTGGCATTTACATTAGTCTTTTTCATTAAACAGGAAAAGATTCCGTTTAGCAAGAGAAACATCCAAGGAAAACAATGCCAGAGGGAACAAAACTATTTCTGTGCTTGAAGAGAGCCGAGCTTCAATACAGTAGTCTAATTAAGATGGTTATCTGCTGGTAAACAAACATAGCTGACTCCTGTACAGTGGACAGGGGAATTTAAAGAGAAAAATTATTGATTGAGTCTGGAAAAAGAGTTAGAGCTCAACAATGCAACGGATAAATACATATGCTTTCTCTGTCTCATTCTTTCACATTGAACAGATCTGATGGTGTTGAGGAAACTTTTTTTTATAATTTGTGTTTTTCTTTTTTTCCCAACAGACTTTTCTGTGTAAGACTCTGCAGGGATGGATGGGTAACATGTGTCAACCAATTCATCTCCTTTGTTTAATTCCTTATTCTTTGATTCTGCCTGCTCTGAGAACACACTGTTGGTGACACTTTGGTTGAAATTCCTCTGCAAATCCCTCCTGTATGAGTTAAGGCTTGTGCAGATGGTGGCAGTGCTGATGAAAATGATACTAAAGAGATGTTTTCTCTTTTCTAAAGCCAAGCAAGAGCATTTTAAATAGGAAATAGGCAGCTATTATGATTTTGGTGGCTTTTATCACTTCTCTGTAAAAAGGTATAAAAGCCCTTTGGCTGTCTCTTCCACTTTGCTAATTTGAAAAAATAAGAAATAAAACGTCCCCAGAAAGTGGTGATATGCTGGTTGCTTCTCCTCCAAATCTTTTAGAAATCCTAGCTTTATGAAGGGACAGATGCTTTAGTTTTGATGTGAAACTCTATTTGTCCCAGAGGCAGTCAGGAGTCTGAGTGCTGGGGAGGCTGACAGAGCAGAGCCCAGGGAGCCCTGAAGATGGGCTGGACAGGAATGATGCAGAGGGCACCAACTGGAGCCAGCCTGGCACCCTGCACTGGGAAAATCTCCCTGGTGACTTCACTTTGTCTTGGTAAGTTCATTGCCTGCTCTGTTGTAAATGAACAAAACCCTGCTGCTGTCTTTTTCTCCTTTTTGGAATACACTGAAGTTATGTCTGCATCATCCATATGGAAATATCCAAGCTACATCCAAACAAGGTGAAGCAGACTACAAAGAAAGAGAGCAGTGGGGTAAAAAGCAATCAACCTCTGTTTAGTCAAGTCTTCCTCTACAGGTAATTTTGTTACTGACTTGTAAGATATGCAAGAAATCATCTGGGAAGCTGTGGGAAATACCTCTGGTCCCTAGTAAGGCGGGGAATTGGGTTAGGCACAAGCCATGAACTGGGTAACAAGAACAACCCTCCCTTTCTACTGCTCTGGTTTCTGTGTGTGTCTTATCATGATAACCCAGACCTGAAGAGTGTTCAGTGAGAAGTGTCAGATAAAGCTGGATGGTGTTTCTCAGAAAGTCTTGAGAGCTTGGTGAAAACATCCAGCCAGGGCATGGGAATGCCATGTTGTTCAATTGACGACTCACAGGCCAGAAATAATAGTTAGTCAAAGAGCTAAAGAAGTGACTCACCCACAGACAGAATCCATATGTTGAAATATGTTTGCATCAATTTTTGCTGAAGGGCCTTGAATAATGAGGAGATTAGTAAAAATCAAAGTCTTTTTTGGATAATATATGAACAGGAACAAAACAAGGTAAGTTATGAACTGCAAAGGGTTCTCCTAATTGTAGTCATTTGCTTGTGGCATTCAATCAATGCCTACTAATTTAGATCTTTAATGATATTCTTTTAAATTGCCTTTTTTTTTTTTTAATCTGGCATAGAGGACAAGTTCAAAGAGACCAGATGGTTAAAGAAGTGCTATGAAATAGGTGGGCTAAGGGATCTAGTTGGTGCATGATAGTGCTTTTTGATTGTGCTTTTTTGTGCATCTGGTATCTCTTTTCTGCAGAATCTTTGGGACATTATCCAGTGAGCATAAAGGATTGCCATGAGGACAAGGACTGCCCATAATTGTGACAAGACTGGCAGATCAGACTATGTGAAAGAGATACAGCCAGAAACTTCATCACATCTCACAGAGAAACCTGAAGTGTCAAGAGTTTAAAAACAGCTGTTTAAAAACCTGTCTGAGAATTGAAAGTGGGGAGGGAAAAGGAAGTTCCAGCTAAAAAGGGTTTAAAAGATGTGTTTTTGAGCACACTTGTTAAATGTGTTTTTCCCCAAGGCAGCCATCCTGGTGGATTGGAGAAAGTCAACATGCAAAGCTGTGCCTCTCTATGTGTGAGCAGGGAGCAATAACTGTCCTGATTTTTTCCCTGAGCCCCCTCCAGCAGCTTTTCTCCCTCCCTGCTGCTTCAGCTCAGGCTTCTCATGTCCCTGGTGCATGTGCCAAGCAATCTGCCAGCCTCATGTTCTCTCTCCCTCCGCTCATCACGAGCACTGACCTCCAGCACCAGCACTAACAAAACTTCTCCTGCAGCTAAGATCATTAGATTAAGCATGAAGTGCTCAAAAACATTGATGATTATTGGCAAGCATGTTACAGGAGCAAAGAATATCCACTTTGAGTTCCTAAGGGCCAGAATTTTTAAAGGGCTTACAAACCTGCTCTTGTGAAGGATTCTTTCAGCATTTTCTCAGCAGTGATGAAGTAATTTCTGAAGTACTGAAATCTGCTACGTGAGGGCAATGAGTGATTTTCTAATGTTACTTAAATATCTTGTGTGAATTTCTTTCTTTGCTTTCTTGGCTTTGCCATACAGAAAATTTGTTGAAGTCTCTTTTCTCCTCATTTCATGGCTTCTCACTCTGCCTTCTCCTTCCCAAATCAAGCTGCACCAGACACAAAACCTCCTGCTGTAATATGCTGGCATGGCATAGATTTCAGGTAAGAAATACATGCCTTTTTACAGATGATGCAACACAGCTTTCAAGTATGAAGGATTTCTTGCAAAGAGTATCTTCAGGCATTTTAGTGTTTTGGTACTTTATAACAATTTTAAATTGACCTGAATATATCCTAACCCTTTTTCCATCAAATGGCAAACATACAGTGCTGCAGGCCTTGAAACCTCCTGCTTTTCTCTGAATTATGGAGGGGGCTGGAAAGCCCATTTTTCTTTAGCTGCCAGGTGTGCAATCCCTGCCTCTCAGTCCATCCCTGAGCAGAGCTGCACCATTAGCTCACTCTCTCTGTAGCAGCACACGTGGGTGAAGCACAGACAGTTTAATGTGGCTGCCTGGCATTAGCAGTTGCTCAGAACTGGTAATTTATAAATATATCGAAATAAATATAGAAATAAACTTGGCATGCTGGTAATTTCTTGGTAACACCACTTCAGCTGGAGAAGGGATAGAACAAAAAGACTGCCTCTGAAAAATGATCAGAAGTCTCTTCAACCTTGGTTTAAGCAAGAACATGCAACTCCATCATTCCTAAGCCTTATTGGAAATGCTGAGAAAAGACATATTTAGGAGTGTGCAATCACTTTTGTGCTTCGGAAAAAGCCATATTGTAAATACAATTTCTCTTTTGTGTTCTCTTAGAACTTTTCCTTTTATCCATTGCCAGTAGAGCTTCCCACTCCAAGCCTTTATTGATGCTGTAGTGCCACCCCACTATTCTGATTTGTCTTTGCTTTTGCCCCGTGGCAGTGGCTAAGAGCTCAGGCAGTGGTGCTGTGGCATGGGGACCTTTAGGGACCTTTGGTGACCACAGCTCTGCTCTAAGCAAACCCCAGCACTGCTGCACTCTGCATTCTGCTCCTGGAAGGCAGCTCTGTCCACAGGGTTCACAGATTTCCTGCCATGTTTTGCAGATGGTGGCGGTGTCTCTGGGGAAATAATCATCCTTCCTCAAGCTTCCAGGAGAGTGATACATGCATAAAAGGAAAAGAGACTACTAGACAAATACAGGACCTCCTTTTAATATCTCCCTAAGCATATTGTGCACTTTCGTGTGTGCTGTGCTCCAGGCTGTATTGTTCTGGCACTCTGATGAAAAGCAGTTTCTTTGATTCATCTTAGCTTTCTTCTCAATAATACCTGAGTAACACTAATTTGTAGTGGAACAAATCAGTATGAATCCAGGAGCAAGTCCTCCTAAATGGCTTCAGCATCTGCTTTATAAAGAGAAAATATATGTATGTTCTCTTAATATATGCTTGCCTCTTAATTCAGTGCTGGTTACTCTGAGAGAATTCAGCTGCTCTGGGAGCTGGCACTGAGTCTGAAAGCTTTGGGATATGCACTGGCCTCCTTCACTGACCTTCTGCTAACTCCTCACACCAGCAGCAGGCATGCATTTATTGTCCATCCCAGTCTGAAAGGAAAGCACAGATGGTGCAGAACAATGTCCAGCCCTGTGACCTTTCTCGTGGCACTGCATTGTCTCCTTTGGAAAGAGAGAGAAACAGTGAGCTGTGACAGACAGTGACATTTACACATGTCAGCTTGCAAAAGTAAATATATTTATATGTAGTCATTTGAGAAAAGCCAAATGTGATGTGTTTCGGGAAGATAGGCACATGGGTGAATTGCAGGGTAAAAGACAGGCTAAAAAAAATAGGGATGCATGCAAGAAGGCAAAAAAAATGCTATTTGAAAGTTTGCATCCCTTGAATTTGCATTCTTCACCTCTGAATGCCAGTGCCTGGAGCACAGTGTGGCTTGCACTGCATGCCCAGTTTTGTCTGGTCCTGAGTATGGTGTGGGGAATCATCAGGATCTGCTGTGTGTTTCATTTGCAGCTGTGTGCCTAAAATAATCTGAAATTTCATCGAGTGCTTGTCTTCCAGTCACAGGCTACTCACAGGAAATAAATTCACAGGTATTCAAAGCAATGTTGAATGGGTAAAATCAGGCTTGGATAGCTTCCTCTGAGGTGCTGTATAGTTCATATGTATAGTATATATGGTTCAGGGAGGTCCTCTGTGGGAGCTGGGTCCAGTTTTGGGGTGCCTGGTTTGGGGTGGAGGCAGAAGGGGGTCAGGGTTGGGCTGGGTTCTCTCTGCCCTCCCTGCTGGGGTGGAGATGGCTGCATATGGAGCAGGGCAAAACCAGAGCCAAGGTCTGCTGGCCTCTGCAACACCATGAGATAATGATAATTTTGAATTTCAGAGGAAATCCTATGCTGCTCTCGAAGCCTGGGAAAAGGGATGAGAGAGGAGAAGGAAAGGTTTCAAGATAAGGAATGGGAATTGCTCCTCCAGACCCTGCTGGAAATCAGTTTCCGTGTGAGTGACACTGGTGGGTCGAGTCAAATACAAAAAAATAGGAAATGGATCACTTCCATACAAAATGCTCATGCTCTTACAATAGAGCAGGAGGGAAAGGCAAGGGCAAGGTTAGCTGATCACAGAGACTGAGACCTTGCTATAGCCACCAGGGCTCTGTGTCACAGGGTGGGGTGTGATGGAAACATGTCTCAAAGGGGCTCTTCAGCCCTGCCAGACAGTAATTTATTTTTTAATTCCTCTCCTTGTCCTGGAATGCCCCATGGAAATTTCAGAACCAGTTTAGTTGAAACTGTGTGTGAGAGAATAGCCAGATCTGTTCTCAGTTCCACGAAGACAGAGCAGTGCCAATGTGTCTGTTGGGGAAATGGGAAAACCCTCATCCAGTATTTGCAAGGGGAGAGGGAATGTTACCTTCAGTCATGTTTAAACAATCGAGAACAGGCAAAAATCCCCAAAGATGGCTCTTTGGGTTCAGTTCTGACAGGTTGACTGAACACTGTTTGATGCAGTATCTCTGAATTGGTTTCTTGAAGTACGGGCACTTAGAAGCATTTCTTTCTTATACATCAAATGGGGGGAAAAAACAATGGGGAAAGTTAAATGGGATAGTCTTAATGTAAACTTTCATGGAAAGAAGGAAGAAACAAACAGATTTGGGTGGGAATGCCAGCCTCTGAGAAGAAAAAAGAGGATAAACACAGCAACCCCTTAAATTTTGCTAAGGCAAAGAAATGGGTTTTTCCACTAGCTGCTGGTTTTCATTTGATAAAGTCTCTTATTGTAAAGAACTGAACAAAAGAAGAGCAGCTTTGTTGTATCTGACCAGTGGCAGGACTGTGGACAAAGATAAATTTTTGCTATTTTAAAGCAGTATGAACTCTGAAGAAGTTGGGATAAACAAAAGCAAGGGACAGGAAAGTGTAAGAGACAGCTGAGGGCCTGGAATGCAAACTCAGAGCATTGACAGAATTGCAGGGCTGTCCTTTCACAGCAAGCAGTTGTCAACTCAGATGATGTGACAGCATTGAATGTAGGAGATCCCAACAGAAAGGCTGAATAGGTGCCTAGAATCAAGTGTCTCCACATTTCCAGTCAACCCATAAATATCTGAGGTCTTAAGCATCTAATGGGTCTCATGTGGCAGCTCTTGGACACATCCTTTGTTAGCACTTCTTTTTCCTTATCCCTTCAGTGAAATTGCTGGTGGTTTCTTCTAAAATATAGCATATACAAAGATCTATTTTATTTTAATTTTTCATATTTCTAAGAAGAGTCTGCATCATTATAAGAGAAGGAAACTTTGCTGCTGCTTTATATTGCTGCATACTGCCATGAGTAAAAGTCTTTTTCTCAGTGCCTCAGGGGAACAGCCAGCTCAGTAGGAGCTGAGGGACTTTCCTCTGCATCAGTTTCAGCTTCCTTTCCTTTTTTCCAAGTGTCAGCTAGTTTATTCTAAGTCAAACACTGAGAAGGAAGCACATATCATAGTTAAAAAAGAAAATCTGTAAATGATCTAAATGTTTTCTTCTTAAAATGTGCTCCATTAACATGCATCATTATAGATAGCTCAAACTAATTTTTGAGTGAGTAAATGAAAAGAAGTCTCATTCTGATAAATGCACTGCACTAATTCTGTGCTATAGCAGACTGGCATGTTACATACAGGAAAAAGATTGACAGCTTCATAGTGAAAGAAAATTGTCTGCAACTATTAGACTGAGTTAATGAAAGGGGAAAAAAGAGGGAAGAATGCTTGTATTAAGCACGATATGATCATTAAACTAATGAGAGGAACATTATTTTGCCATTAGCTTAAAGACTAGGAATTTATAGCAATCTAATGTTAGAATTACACTGAGCTTTGTTTCCATTTCCTGGTGAAGTAGGAAAAATAAACCCTACTTGCAGGAGCTGGAATGTTGTGTGCATACTCATGCATTCATATGCTACATGACACTTTACAGGTGCAATATATACCTTTTTCTAGGGAAGGAATTGGGATTTTTCTTTTTTTTTTTTGCATGTTCTGAATTGTTTAAACATGCCTGAAGGTAACATCCACCTGACAGAGTGAATGTTTAAACCTCACAGTGGTTATCTTCATCTGAGCTCCCCACACTGGTCCCTCCAACGTGGGCAGTGGGGACTGGAAGCTTTAGGACATGGTCTGTTTGATTGAATTTGTTCATGCATAAAATTAAAATTAGGGGCCTCTACAAATACCATTTCTTTCTCCATTGACCACAAATGGTGTTCATGCTGTCTGCCTTGGGTTTGAATGTAAACATATTCAATCAGATAAATGCTCTATTAGTGTTTGAATTCAGTGCATGGGTGATACTCAGGTGTCAGGATCTGAGTGTAAAAGGAGTGTTTAAGCTTCCATTATAGCTGATAAAGAATCTATTCCAAAAAATCTATTTAAGATGTGATACCTGCCTCAGATATCAAGTCTAAACCATGAATTTTGTATTATCAGGAGAGGGAGAAAAATATTATTATGGTATTAGATAAAAGTAGAGATTCAAACACCCAAATCCTGATAATCAAGGTTAAGCAAGGTTAGCCATTTACACCCTCAAAAAGTATGAATTACTATTTTCCTTGTTGTTTTGTCTCAGCTTCTGGCAGTTATATAAGCACTCTTTAAACCAGAGCCTGCATTAGAAATATCATTCAAATAGTCACTTAATAGTCACTTAGCCTTTGGAAGCTTAGCTAGTCTCTATAAATTTATTTAACCACTCTGGTATCCTACTGCTTTGAGTTCTACCATACATTAACACACTGTCCCCCAAAATCAAACAGTTCCTTTATTTAAAACTGGTGGCTTTCCAATCTTCAGAACACTTGGTATTATGGAGAATGATTGTTCCTTATGCATCTTTGTGGGCAACAGTCAGTACCAACTTATTCTTGCCCTCTGTCATATTCCCTCAAACAAACACATCTTTTCCGTGCCAAAATTTCATCTGTGTGTGCTCCCTTCCAGCTGAACAGGTTTCATGCCTTTCTCTGTCATCCTTCTGTCTATGCTGTTGTGGTTTCTCTTTTGTTGGGCATGGTCTGATTGCAGCACCATGGAAGAACTTAGGGAAATGGCAAAACACTTTTTCCTCTCGAGGCCTTTTGCAGACAGTGCTGATATATGGGTTTGCTTGTGTGGCCTCAGAGCACTCTGTTGGCATTTTCTGAAAGGTATCCACAATGACTGAATTTTTGTTCGTGGCTAATGCAAACCCATTCATTATCTACATACGGATACATCAGATTATTTCATCTTAAGTACCTTACTTTGATTTTCAGAACCCTGAACTTCACCTGCCACTTTATCTTTGGTGTCACTTGAGTATTGTGAGATTCTTCCAGAACTACTCACTACTGGTTTTAAGCTATACTGCCAATAATTGCTTGCTGTTACTGGCAAATATAAGCACTGTTACATTTCCTGCCCCTGGATTGTTTATGGATGAGTTCAGTTACATGGAACACACCTTGGAGATGGTGCAGGGTCTTGGTGGTGGGGAGCCTCAGGATTCCTCACCTGCTCTACCAAGAAATATGACAAAATATTTGAATAGAAGCACTGTTAAAAAAGATACAAGAACTTGGAAGTGTTCTTTATGTAAATGTTAGCCCTTAGACCTTGTAAGCAACTGTTCATGTTGAAGAGACTGTTCTCCTGAGGCTCTTACTCAGTTCTGCTTAAACCAGGCAGAGAGCTACAAGAGCTTTAGGTTCTGCCAACATAAATATCTCACTGAAGCGTTGGGTACAAGATCAAATAAAATAATAGATGCTATCTACCATCCTAATTAGATGAATTTCAGAAATAATGATCGGGTATTGATAGTACAAGATTCCTGATGGAATTAATGAGTGTCTGTAGATCCTCAGATAAATCCCTGCTGCAGTGCTGCCCTGATGAGGAAAAGGCTTTTGACAAGATTAGGTTGATTTGGCCCTTTAAGCAAATTTGGCTTGTGTTATTATTTCTCACCTTGATTTTAGTGTTGCTTTATTTTAGTCCACAATCACTTTGACTTCAAAGGAGGTTAATTGCTTAATTCTTAAAAGCTATGCAAAAGAGCAGGGCATCCCCTTTCACTCCTTTTATTTATCACTGTTCTTGAATGGTTGGAAATGCAAAATAGGGCTGATCACAAACTGCAGTGTATGAGATCAGGAATGTGTCAGGTTAAACCATTACTGTATGCTGATGAAATGCTTTTATTTATATCAGTTTGACAAAAATATTTTCCTTGTGCATGGGACATGGTATTCAACTTTAGGAAATGTTCCTGGCATAAATCAATTGGACTGAATTTGGGTTGATGGCAACCTCCCAAAGTGTAAGAAAGACAAAACTAATCAATAGCACTTTTCAATGGCATTAGACTAGTTTTAAATAGTCAGATGTTCAGTTTCCTAGGAAAAGTAATGAAATTGTTAGAGCTAATCTTAATCCTTTAATTATGGAACTGACTAATGACTTAAACAGATGGTAGGCTTCCCCCCCACCTCATTATGGGGGAAGGTTAATACAATTAGAACGAATGTATTACCCAGCCTTCTTTCCACCCAGAGTACATTACCAGTTTCTGTTCTATTTTTCTTACTTTTTTGAAATTTAATATGTTTCAAGTTCTTGGGGATTAAGAAACAAACAAACAAAAAAAAAGTCATTAAGGAAATTTAGGAGCCTTATACTACCCAACATTATGTTGCATTATATGCCTGCTATCATGGGGGCAGGTGGCTTGATTGCTAAATGATTATTTTTAAGGTCCTCAGTGTGGTAATAGAGAGAAAATGACTATCTTCTCTGCATTTATGGGGTATTTTGCATTCTGATAACTTGCCTCCTCCAGGACATTTGCCATGGTTGGAGGCAGCTGGAAATGTCCTCTCTCACAGGCAGAATTTTCAGCTTGGTTAAACTGCAAATTTCTGATGCTCAACCACCTCTGCTATGGGAAAACTGGCACAGAAAGTCCTAGACGCCTTATGGAAATTGGTGAGTGTGTGGCTTTTGTACATCTTGAGGAGAAACCTGCACTAAAGTCCCACAGGAAATTGATGCATGAGAGAGAAACTCAAGCACACAGTGACACTTTGGGACCCAGTATTGCCACTGTGATGAATCTTCCAGAATCCTTTTTACTGGAGTGCTGTGGCCTCGTTCAGCAGGATGAGAAGTGCCAGACAGAATCTACACAAAAAGCCAGCCACCAGTGGAGCTACCAACTGCTGGCAACTCAATTATTCAGTCTGAAACCCCATGATATAGCTCGTATGGCTTAGTCATCTGATTGCCTTCACATAAGTATGCATTAGACCCATGTAAATAATTTTAATTTGATTCTGTATGTAGCCTTGATCATTGACATTGTCTGTGAGGATACAGGAATAGCTTGTGGGAAGTGCTGTGAATCTTTCTCTCAGGGATCCCTCTTCCTCTGGTAGTTTGTTTCCCCCTGCTTCATCTCCTCTCCATTTTTATTACTCTTTCTGCCAGCTAAATTTTATGTGATGTGTTTAAGTTAGTATGATTGGTAGTTTTATGTTTTGTATGGTAATATCTGTGGCCATAAAAGAAATCTGAGAAAAACTAGAGGAACTGAAAATGATACTGGACTTATTTCTCAAAATGTTTGCATGATGCAGAGAACAATTTGGGAAAAAGACAGCAGTGTCAGCAAACTGCCAAATGACTGCCTTCATACTGTATTTCTGTCTTCCTGTCAGGAGATTATGCAGTATCTTTTTATTACAGACCACATTTTAATAGGCAGTTCTGATAATCTCATTTACAAATTCACCCATTATAAAGGGTCATTGATTTTACATTTACTTCCAAAATACTGCTGTTTTGTATGAGCAAGTGCTGCATATATTCTACAAAAGTTATTGGGAAGATCTTGTGCTGTAGATGTTTGGGACTTGTAAAATATATTTGTGCACACTTGCATGGCAGCTCTCTCACTTCTGCATTCCACTATGAACAGAAGTGGCTTTTTTGTGGATGAGCATAATATTTGGTATGCATCTTTCCTCTTTTATGACTTGTCCCTTTGGTTATCATCTGTTTTTTTCTGTTTCTTTTTCTAATTACCCTTAAGTGAGTTTTGAGAGCACCTCTCTAACCTTAGTGTAATAAAAATTAAGGTGACACTTTTCTGCCACACATCTGATCAGATGAATTATGGCAGAAGAAATTAAAGAAGAAATATCAAGGGTTAAGTATAGCATTCTGGTTGAGAAAGAAACTTTTTTCTCACGTGGGCAAGGAATGGAAAAATTTTCAGGAGAGAAAGAAATTCTAGAGTAGGGTAATTTGATAAATGTCAGACGAAACAGGATGAATTTATTTTATGTAGACAGACTATAGCAGTCTCACTGAAACACACCAATTTCAGCAGTTCACCTCTCTCCAATAGAGAACTGCTTCCAAAGGACTTTCACACATGGAGGAATCTGGGGTCAGTTGAAGTTAGTGGGAGTTTTGCATGATTTTCATGCAATCTAGTCTGGTTTCTGGTTTCTACCTGTGCCCTAAATTAATTTTTAAAGTGAAATAAAAAATAATAAAATAGATACATACTTTAGAAAGACTTGCCAGGTTTTATGTAAAGAAAGATTTGCCAGGTTTTATGTAAAATCACAATTTTTAAGATGGAATATATGTATTTTAAAGATGATTTTATATGGGTTTTTTTCTGGGAAGAACCACACATGGAAAGGAAATAAGGATTCACAGCTCAATGGGAAGAATCACTGAATACTGATGAACCATATTTTTCTATCACACTAGGATAAGACTAGCAAAAATACTTTGTGGGAATTGTATAGTTATGGATAAAAATGAATATTTAAAGAAAAAAAAGTTAGTGAATTGAATTGAAACCTGCATTAAAACTGTAGTCTGGGAATGATAAACATTGTTTTGCAAGTTTGGGTCATATTCAGGTCATGTAGAAGAGAAATGAAAGAAGCACTTGAAAAAGTTCTAAAATTTTTGACAGCTTTTTTTTTTTTTAATGATAGAAGAAACAAAATCAAGAATTTTTCTGAAAATTGAATTTCTTTTTATTTTGAATTTAAACCCCCAAATCTCTTTCTCCTATACAAATACATTTTAACCAGGTAAAAACGACCAAGTACTATTATTTCTGCAGTGTTGTAGCAAGTGGATAGAGATGGTACTTGAGCAGAAGGAGAAGCTATCAAGGTCAGAGGTTCAAAAAACCAGAAAGGTAGGTAAACTTTAAAATACTTAAAGAGGAATATTTTCCTCACATTTATTGTTTCACAGAGCTTTGTGGCCAAGCTGAAGAAGGCAGTCCTATGTCAGTGGTGAAGGTCAACCACCACTGTCAGAACAAAAGATTATCATCTTCCATTTGGATTTCTGCTGCTGGATTTTCCTGGTCATTTTTGGCCAAATAAAGCAGCACACGTCTGTGGGTGCAACACTATAATTCTCACAACTTCATGCTTTTCCAAGAGTAAAATGTGAGTTGCCAAGGTGCCATCTGTGTTCAGTGTTTGCTTTTTTTCCTCAGGTATGTGAGCTTTAACTAGATGAGAAAGAAATTATCCTCTTTTTGGTAGCAGATGTTTCCCCATGAGAGGCAAGATTTGGGTGCTTACAAATTGACTTGCTGGTGAGAAGAGTTCCTTTGTGTGCTAGTTAAGAGGTTGTTTATGCTCCCACACCTGAGTGTTCAAATTCTTTCCAGAATTCTGCATTTTCTGGTGTTTGCATACAATCTTCATCCAATGAAGGAAGAACTGGGCCATAAAACTGTAGGTGACAAGACTGAAAGGAAACCTTTGGTTACTCTGTCCATCCCTCCTCTCTCTGCTAGGTGATATGATGTAGGACAGGAAATGAAAGAGCACCCAACAGCATCTGCCTGGACTTAAGCATTTCATGTGGTCCCAACATGACACCCTTGTCTGGAAACTGGAGGGACACTGATTTTATGGATTGACCACTCAGTGGGTGAGGAATTGCCTGGATGGTCACACCCAAAGAGTTGTGGCTTGATGCCCACGTGGACAGCAGTGATGTGTTCCTAAGGGCTCAGTGTTGGGACTGGCAGTGTTCAACATCTCTGTGCTCCACCTGGAACGCTGCATCCAGCTCTGGGGCCCCAGCAGAAGGATATGGACCTGCTGAAGTGGGGGCTACAAAGGTGAGCAGAGAGATCTTTGTAGCAGAGGGCTACAAAGATGAGCAGAGAGATCTTTGTAGCAGAGGGCTACAAAGGTGAGCACTTCTATCAGGCTGAGAGGGTTTTTCAGCCTGGAGAAGAGAAGGCTCTTAGACCTTAGAGCAGCCTCCCCAGTATTACAGGGGCTTCAGGAGAGTGGAGAAGGACTTTTACAAGGGCATGGGTGGTAGGGCAAGGAGGAATGGCTTCAGACTGAAAAAGGAGAGGTTTATGTCAGATGTTAGGAAGGAATTCTTTACTGTGAGAATGGTAAGGCTCTGTACCATGCTGCCAGAAGAAGCTGTGGATGCCCCTTCCCTGGAAATGATCAAGACCTGGTTGGATGTGGCTCTAAGAACCTGGCTTAGTGGGCAGTGTCCCTGCCCATGCCAGAGGGGTTGGAATTAAATGATTTTTAAGGGCCCTGTCAACCCAAAACATTCAGTGATTCTAGTGTGTTTCTGAGACAAATTGGTATTTCTATTTTTTAACTGACCATGTCTGTCTGGAGGTTGTCCTCTATAATGCAATATTTGTTTCTGTTTATCACCCACCAATTTAGTAATATTTTTAGATGTCTGTATTATTTACCTGAAGTATGTAAAATATTTATGTTTTCAAAGCATTATATGAAAGGTACCAAAACAACAACAGAGATTGCTTGACCTTGGTATATTTTGATTTATTGTAGATCTGCACCATTTTGGTGATTGGAGCCAAACAACTGTAATTTGTTTTTGCTTACACTTTTCAATTTTATAATGTATTAGACAATATATTATATTATATTATATTATATTATATTATATTATATTATATTATATTATATTATATTATTATTATATTATATTATATTATATTATATTATATTATAGTTAGTGGAGAGCTAAGGAAGTAATTAGTCTTCCTTCAAAATTTGTTTTGGTTCCCCATTTAACACTTTAAATCAACTCAAAATCAGCCTTGTGATTATTTGGCTGTGGGACTCTTATAGCTTTGTTTTGGGCATAAACAGATGTCAGGAGTCAGCAGCAAACATCTTGTACTCCTTTCATTTGCTACTCATAGGCCTATTTATAATGGTGATATGTATTTTTCTTTTATGAAATAGGAAGATACGAGGAATTCTCCTTACATATCATTCTCTGTTTCCTTTACTTAGTCTCCTGAATGTAAAAGTGCAATCTTCATACATAAAAGCATGTGTCCTGAGATGTGAAAATGGCAGAAATTCAAAATGTCAGTTAAAAATGACATAAAAACTCCAAATGGAAACAAAATGCAAGGCTACGTGCAGTTATGCAACTGTTCAAAATTCCAAGATGAGGTACAAAGTTGATAATTTTATAGCTGCTTATTGTTGTAGGTTTGAATTTTTTTCCTTTAATTGAGTTTATTTTGCAGGCTAGAAAAGTAGTTCTTTTTTTTTGAGTTGAAAAACTAAATGAAAGCTTCATAAAAACTCTTTGTGTTAAGGTCAATGGTAATAATCTCAGGAATATACAAAGAACCACAAGAGCAGAAAGAGTCTGTTGCACTCTGTTAAATGAAGAGCAAGGTTGCTAGTCCTTTCAAAATCTCCACACAGTGCTTTTGCATCCTCTTGTCCTTATCCATAGGCTAAGTTGGTAGACAGATTTTTCTTGTTGCAAGGGTTGACTGAAGATTGGAGTAGTGCACTCCTTCTGTGCCCTCAGCAGCATCTTCCAGTTTTAAAATCCTGGTTAACACTGGAGGATGTTTTTCTCCTCAGATTTGTCATTGCAAGATGTATATTTATAGTGTTCTGAATAAGCAGGTTTTTCTCAATATGAATATAGTTATGTGTCATAGCAACATCGTGCAAGTACAGAGACAATACAGAACAGGCTAAATGTTCTGAAAGAATAAATTTAGGAGGTGCATGAGCACCTCTGGACCTCCTTAAATTGCCAGATTTATTGGTGTGCAGTGGGTGAATGAAGTACAGAAAGATTTTAGAAAGGTTTGCTTCACAACTCCAGCCAAACATGCCTTGAGACACCATGCAAAATGATTCCTGTCTTTGTGAGGATCTAGAAAGGGCACAGGAGCCTGTTTTGGTTTTAGAGCATAAAAGTCTCTTCTTTACAGAGCAACTACAGAGTTTTAACCAATGTAAAACAATGCCATGTGAATCAAATATTCTAGACCTTGGAACAAAAGGGTCTCTTCTGTTTGGGCAGAGATTTGAGCAAAGAAACATAGTTACATATCAACTCCATTTAATTCTACAGCTAAGCCATTATTTTCCTACCTTTTCCTCTACCTCTTCTGCCCTTCTCGAGTCTGTCTTTTTGAAGATAAACAATTTTCTGTCAGGTCTTAGAAGGAAATTAAAAAAGGTAATTTTGATGTCACATTAATGATTGGAGCAAAGAGACAAAAAAAGGAGAGCTGTCCTTGGAGACAGCTTACTAAAGAAGAAACACTGGAACAGGCTGCCCAGGAAAGTGCTTGAGACCCCATTCCAGGAGGTATTTAAAAGATGTGTAGATGCAGCACTGAGGGGCATAGTTTCATGGTGGACTTGGCAGTGGGAGGTTAACAGTTAGATCTGATTATCTTAGAGGCCTTTTCCAACATAAATTATTCTATGAGTCATGATTATGGGTGCCTGTCTCCCTGATGGGAAAAAAAAAAACCATTAGGAGTAGGGCTCAAATGTGGAATAGCCTACAGATCATGCTGCATGAGGAAAACAGCTTTAGGCCAAGTTGTTGTGGTTTAAATCGCTGAAAAATTGACCAAATTGATGATTAAAGCTGTCTGGTGTTTTCTCTTGAAATATAAAGTAATTATGAAATGATTGTGTAAGACGCTGGGAATTTCAAAGCAAAGAGACAAAAACATTTAAGATGGAAATTGTTTCTTGAGCACAAGGTAAACAATTTTTGGAAAGAGTTCCAGATTTCGCTGGACAGCTAAATGCTTCAGAGGAGATATACTGGAAAAGTTTATAAGCAATGGAAAAACTTGTAGCTCAATCAGAGGTATAGGACTGTCTTGAGAATTGATGACCTCAAAAGGGGCTTGCTCAGGATGAAAATCAGGAAATATTCTTCAACCACTTAAAAAATATAAAAAGTGGGAAAGAAATGCATAGCCCATATTTTCCTTATAAAATACTGGGATGACACAAAATACTGGGATGGTGGTAAAGATTAAGCTTTCTCTAGCTTCAACACTTCCCTTTTGATGACTAATATGTCTTGATGCAGATACATTTTAGTATTTTCATTAGGCCCTAGATTAAAAAGTTTGGGGTATGTCATTAAAGCAAACAAAATTTAGATATGAACTGAATGGCCTCGACAGTCTGGGGCAACAAAGACAATAGATGAGATTCAGTGGTGCAGTGTGTAGACATTTAGCACTTGGGATTAAATAAGATTTTTGTCTCTAAACTGGCACTTATCAGCTAGAGGTGACAAAAATGAAAATGGATAGAGGATGTCTGTGATCCATAGCATGACAGGAAAGTCTAATAAAGCCCCACAGTCTGCCAGAACAGAAAAGGGGAACAGCTGTGGTAGCAAAATAAATGCTGATGTCACTGCATCCTGGTATTATGTCACCTAGGTCACCTGAAATGTTGGTGGCTCATGTTTGAAAGTGTAACTCAGGCTGGAGCACAGGTGAGGACAGGCCACCTGTGTGATTAAAGTCATGATGTGCTAGCATGGTGTGTGGGAATGTGGGATCATGGAGCAAGCCTTCCCCCAGGAACAGCACAGGCAAGGATTCTGCTGGCTCCTTAGATGGGGCTTGGGACATTTAAGGGTGTGATTGTGAGATGTCTGCCTGCAAAAGCAAGCAACAGGCTTGATCTCCCAAATTCTGCTCCAGCAATGTGTTTCTAGGCAACCCAGCAGATAGGGATGGAAGAGGCCACTGTTTATTGTTATTGGAGCACAATCAAAGGCAGAGCCTAAATGGACTTTTATTTCACAGAGAAATGTTCCAAAGGTATGAAAGTGCACACACTCTAGCTGCAGACACAGGTCATCACCACATATAACTAGCACAGACAGTGAAGCTGTAGGCATGAGACACGGTGATCTAACCTGCTGCTGAAGGCTGTAGGGTTGTCAGTGTCTCCTTTTATGTTTGTTTCTGATTCTTCAAAATAAAAAGTTCAAACAGACTACTATCTTAGCCAGCAAGGAAAAAAAAACACCCAAAGAGCAACCTTTTCTGAGGCAGAACTTTAAATGATAAACCAAACAGGAGCAAGACATAAATACTTAAACTAAGTTTGAACTACAGCCAAGTAATGTTCTCCTGTATGTAAGCATGTGTTGTGCTCTACCAGGACTTCAGCACTTTGTGTTCAGTAGGTGTCAGTGTTGTTGAATCTTATAAATCATAATAATGCTTTCACAAAGTTAAACTGTTAATGAATGCAGCTGCAGAATGATAAGAGCTATTTGGCATTTCCATGTGCTCTCAGAAGTAAGTTTTTATGGCTACTGCCCAAGGTCACAGGTATTAAAAAACAGGTTTAGTGGCTGTCATGACTATCCAGTTGAAAATTTTGAGGAGTTACTAGCACAGAACATATGAATGATGAGCCTAGCTTTCTGCTTTGCTATACATGTGGAAACTTCCAAGAAAAGTAGGTAAGAAATATTAACAATTGCTTTAGATCAGCTCTTTTTCAGGCAAGAAGACTAGTGGCAAAGTTGCTGTACACCACCATCTTTCCTTCTCCCTCTCTCCCAGCCATTTTTACAACTCAGGACTGTGAGTTTTCAATTTTTGTTCATCAAAAGTACAATTCATTGATTTTATTGCCTCTCTCCTATTTTTGGTCTCTGCTTATCTTTTCCAGAAAATTGTTGCTCAGGGTCATATAGCTTCATTTTTCAAAGAACTCTGAAAGACTTCTAATGGTGAATTTACTGTTAGTGTATTAAAAGTGGGTAGAAGCATTTGAGAAAGTTCAAAAATTCATATACAAAATTTGGGGTCAGCCATCTTAAGGAACTGCCACCTGAAGTCTAAGAAATTGGAACGAACAATCAGATTCAAGGGAAAAAAAGTAACTAATTCTGATTGCTACAGATTGATGTTTTCCAGATGATCAATATCCCTTTACAGGGAAAGTTCTTTTCATGCTTGAAGCAATACAGAGCCCACACTGCAGTCTGGAAACCCCAAACTTCAGTGCAGGTTTGAATAATTGTAGAAGGGATCATAGGATCAGTGTGTGACACAGCCATAATTGAGCAGTCTGTGAAATAAAGGGATTGGAATATAAAGGACAAAACCAGGCAGTCCTTACTCTCTTATTTGGACTTTAGGTTTCCCAGTGATGCCACTGGAACCACTGGCTGCTGTACTTTGCTGTACTTGCTAAAGGTGCAGTGACACCTTTCCTTCTAGGCATCCCTGCAGGTAACTGCACTCCATCACATTGATTCTTTTATCCCTGCAATAAGCAAGTCTAGAGAAGAAAATGCTGACCCAATTTGTTTCCTTTACAGTAATAATTATGAGTATTGTGTCTCCCTGTCAAGCAACGTCCTCTTTAGAGTCACTCTTCTTTTTGAGAAGTAAAAGCAAAGCTTTTCTCTGGTATCATTAAGTAGACTTCATAACCTACTTCTTCTTTCCTTAAGAAGTACTGGAGTGTATTTTTGATTGAATTTTGTGTTTTTTCTGGGCTTCCTCCGTGTGCTTTTTCCTTAGCCAGGATATTTCCACACAGGCCTGTTTCTCTCATCACTTTGCTTTCATCTCTATTCCCTTTATGATGCCTCTCTCCTAGAAAAATATTTTAATATCTTTAAAGGATGTCCTCTCTAGGAGGCCTTGACAACTATATTTCCCCATTCATTTGTAGTATTTGTACTTCATATGTCTAACAATCCACCTTGCCAGCATGGGGGTTGACCAAGCTCATCACAACACAATAAAATAGATGAACAAAGGCCACCACACTTTTGTTTTGTAAGCACAGTGTGGTTGGCAGGGTTTTAACAGCAAACAAATGTTCTTCTGCTAGCTTTTATGTGCATTCACTAAACTCATCATACCTACACCAGAAACCAGCTGGCACTGTTCTCCTGCTTTGCTGTGCATTCCAAGATGTTTATCACATGCCTCCTGCACATGTGCTCCACGTGTCAGAACTCTTTCTTGCCAGATTATTGCCTGTGAGAGTGTAATGCCATGGAGACAAAACTAATGCTGGTAACATACAACTTATTTTTTTCAGGGAAACACTTTTAATTAAAGAAGAGACAGCACCTGGCTGAAGTGAAGAAAAAGGGTATTTGTTCTGATGCTGGAGAATGCTGACAGAATTCAGCCTTTGTTGGGCCACCTTGGGTCCCAGAATAATAAAAAGTCAATGAATTAGTGAAAAAACTGCATACTGCACAGAACCAGAAAAACAGGTACGTGACTGTGTCCTTGCTTGGTCTAGAAACAACTAAAATTTAGATTAAGTATATAATTTGAATTCTGTTAGAATTCTGTGATGCACATGAATTAACAAAGACAAGCATGTTGACAGCCAAGATTTATTACCAAAGTATGTTGAGTCTCTACAGCTTTGACAATTTTCTTCTTTTTTCCTACAGTGTATCAAGCCTTTTTAAAATCTCTATCCTTTCCAAAATGCTAGACTGAAATGATTCAAGCCTTTAGGAAGCATGTGAACTTTTCTTTGCAAACAATTTCTTTTACTATTCTTCCTGTATAAATCTTGAATCGGAGCATCACAGAATGGTTTGAGTTGTAAGGTAAAGATCTTGTTCCCATCTCCCTGTCATGGGCAGAGACACCTCCCAGCCAGACCAGGCTGCATATGGGCTCCCTGCCCCTGAGCACTTCCAGGGATGGGGCATCCACAGCTTCTCTGGGCAATTTGTTCCAGTGTTTCACCACTCTGACAGAAAAGAATTTCTTCCTAATATCTAATCTAAGCCTGCTCTTTGTCAGCTTGATGCCATTTCCTCTTTTTCTACCACTCTGTGCCCTTGTAAAAAGTCCCCCTCTAGCTCTCCTGTAGGTCCCATCAGGTGCTGGCAGGTTCTCCAAGGTCTCCCTGGAGCCTTTTCTTTAGGCTGCACAGCCCCAGCTCTCTCAGCCTGTCTCCACAGGAGATGTGCTCCAGCCCTCTGATCATCTTTTAGCCTCCTTTGGACTCAGCCCAGCAGGTCCCTGCCCTTCTCAGGGTCTCCAGAGCTGGATGCTCCAGGTGAGGTGTGGCCAGAGCAGGGCAGAGGGGCAGAGCACTGGCCCCTGCCTGCTGGCCATGCTGCAGCCTGCTTCAGACACAGCCCAATACCTTTGGCTTTCTGGGCTGCAAGGCACGTGGCCAGCTCATGGTGAGCTTCTTGTCCACCAACATCCAAAATCCTCCTCAGGGCTGCTCTCAATCCGTTTTCTGCCCAGCCTGTATTTGTGCCAGGGAATGCCCTAAGTTCTGTGAACTTGTAAAAAGTCTTCGATAAGAATATAATTGCTTCCAAAGACTTTGTCAAAAGTGGTGAAAAGGATAACTGGAATGCAAGGGCATGTGATATCTGTTAATATTGAGAGTGTATTTACATATTTAAACTGACACAGTGGAGTTGTCTGAAACACGAGTCAGAGATCACTCCATAGATTGAAGTCACAAATATTGCTCAATAAATGCCAATTAGCACCTTAAGCGAGACCCCCTCCAAATCAGTTGTCACCTTTGACACTGCACAATGCTCACAGTGACAAAGTCCAAATATTTCCTAACATTTTCAATAGTTCATAATGCCACCAGCTCACATTTATGACAATTATTATTTGATGAGCTCTCATTTCTATTCAGAGAGGCAAAGGGCAAGGTTGTGAGAATGGTTAAAACACAGAAACGACAAAAAAAATCCCCAACAAACCATTTGCTTTCATCTTGTGCCTGCTTTCCTTGAGGCCAGTTTGGGAGCCAGAGTTTAATGCAACAGCACCAAACCTCAGACCTAGCAGGGTTTTCCTCAGTTGCCTTATGAGGTCAAGGTCTCTGTGAATGCATTTTTCCTGGAACTTACAGTGCAGGAAATGCAGACAACACCCTGAACTGACAGCACAGATCCACCTTGCAGGTAAAGGTGAAATGGAACCCCACAAGCAGCCCCTGATATTCCTTCATAGCCTTCAGGGATGGAAGAGATAGGGTTAGTGCACAGCATCATGCTCAAAGCTGCAATTTTATTTGCCTGTTTTCGTGTCTTGTCACACCTCGGAATAGCGGGAAGCATTATTTGTCCTTTGTTTGTTTGACAGCAATTTATGTAAAGGCAGTTTCCCTTAATGTTTGTCCAGACCTTTAGCTCAGTAGTGGGGAATATAATTTATTGCAAAGCAAAAGGAGAACAAAGTAGAAGACAATTGTAAGAACAGAATTATTGGCAGGGGACAGTCATACCTGAAAGCACTCAGACTGGTTAAGGTACAGAACTTCAGTCTGTGTCGGTGTCTTTCCAGTAAAACAAAAGTGCATTTTACTTTTTCTGTAAAATAAAAAGCAAGACCATCTTTCTTGGACTATTGTCCTGACAGAATGAATCAGAAACCCTTCAGGAGGGCTTTGCACAGAGCACAGGCTCTCTGAACGAGCAAGGTGAAGTTAAATGGGTCCTGAACCTTCATGGACACAGAAGTGACAGTGCTGCAGTAATGAACTGCATCTCACAATAAGTGAACTCTGCCCTTTTTTAATGCCCCCATCTCTTTGTTTTGATGGCACAGGAAGACCTTTTAGGCTACCCATGGTCATTAGGCACGTGAAGAAGCTGCAGGAGTTGCAAGCATATCCTTGTGAGTGGCTGAGGGGAGAGCTCTGCGGTTGTTTTAATGACACCTTAGCACAGGAAAAGCACCTCACTGTGCAGTGCAGCCACCGTGCTGTGCCTGGAGTGTGAAACATCTGCAGACAAACCAGAACACTTCAGAAGGGCCACACCTGAGCAGGCACCTTCAAATCCAGCAGGTACGAAACAGCCCAAAACCCTGCAGTGAAGACTGGGGAAGTGAGGTGCTCACCTGTAGCCATCACTGCATCTTCCCTTGGGAAGAGGCAGCAAAGAGATAGGAGAGAGTAGCTTTCCCAACTGGGAAAAGAGAGCAGCTCTCCCTGGGAGCACCCTTGCAGTGAGAAGACAAAGAGGTGAATTTTTTGGGTCCCTTTCTCTCCCTTACTCAGGGATATGTTTAAGAGTATCCCAGTGAGGGTGGCTTGCACTGTGCCATTTCACAGAAGCAAATCCTGAATATTTCTGCAAGGACTTACGGCGTGGTTGTAGGAAGCTGTAGATATTTTGGGCGTTTTTCCTCTCAGCTGATGATCCACAGCTGAGAGAACTGAGAGGGATAACGTGGACCAAATTGGTATGAATTAATTCAATAGAGATAAGTGCTCATTAGGGATGTTGGCAGATTCTCTGTGAGTAAGCTTAGGGTTCAGAGATCAGCTGTACAGACACGGTGTTTTACAAGTGTTGGATGCTGTCAGTGAGGCTCCAACAAAACTCCCTGCAAAACATGCTTATTAAACCTTTAAAAGCCATTGAGGGTATGCTGCTGATGGGAGGATTTTTCATGTTATATGATAAACTTTGTGGAGAAGACAATCACCTTTGTTTTCTTTTTAAAATGAAGTTGACAAAAACCTTAATTTATTTTATAAATATGTATGTAATTGGTGGCATGGCAGACTGCCATGTGCTGTTTTACCTTGAGCACTGATAACAGAAAGCATATTACTCAGGAGATTAACATTATCTTTCCAGGAAAGAATAGTAACAGCTTTTTTTGTGCTTAAAGTCAGTACTGAAGGCAATATCTGTGGAAGGTGGTCTCCCACATGGCTCGGAATCTCACAGTTTTCATGTCACAGTGGCCAAAAAGTCTCCTGAAGAATTCAGGTCTTATCACACATAAGAAGGTTTGCTCCTTCTCTTTCTGGCAACAAAGCCATGCTTCATTAACTGTTTGATTTTTTAGTTTTCTGCTGTGGAGGAGGCTATGGGAAGGGGTTTGAACTAAGTAGCTGCTGTTGTCTAACTGAGATAGGTCTCATAAAGGTCTAGCTGAAATAAATCACTGCTGTGCATTTCTGGTTAGGGTAATTGAAAGGATGATTCAGGAGCTCCTGGTCTTGGCTGCTGCACAGGTAAAAGTCTGTATTAGGTAGACTTCTGACTCACCCTATCCCAATATCATTCAGAATCTTTAATCTGAAAAAGATTATTATTGAATAAGCCAAGTAATAGTGCCGTAGGGGCTTCATGGTGTCACGACTAAACCTGTTCACATTCACAGTGGCCCTGCAGCTACTTATTCCATGTTTAACAAAACACCACGAGGCAAACTGGTAAGTATGGATATGTCTCATCAAGCATTTTAGACTTGATGAGAAGATGGCTTCTGAAATGAAGCTCTCCAGCCTCACTTACCACACTTTGACCTGCCTGCTGGAGTGGTTTTGGGTTGCACAAAGCAGGCACCTCTCACCTGAATAAAGCCCAAAGTGGCACTCCTGCAGCTCTGCAGGAGCTCTGGTGTTCAGGCCATGGGAACAGACTGTGAATTCTTGCACCAAACCCTTCACCCCAAGGAGGTGTGAAGTGTTAGTACCAACTTTCTAGAGATCTGCTCCTCAGTGAACTTGCTTATACAGACATAGTCCATGTGTCACCTCTGTGCTTCTGGGACCAGCTATGTTCCAACTACAGATATTTTTCACTTCCCTAAGATCTGGATCAGGTGCCATATTCACACCTTGCTATAAGTGAGCTCTTTGAGTGCCTTTGGAATACATACAGTGGGTTGAGAAGGAGAGGGCAGAATTGCTGCAGCCTGAAAGGCTAGACCCATCAATATTTTGCAAGCTTTCCTTACCTTAAGATCAGCTATCAGCTTAAATGGCTACCTGAGATCTGTTGAATGAGAACTCATAAATGACAAAAAGCAGGAAACTTTTTCCTGACAGCTGATCTGCTATGCTTTGGAGCACAAGTATGAGAAGGCCTCTAACATATATCTGCCAGTATAAGTTGTCAGTCCCTCCTGAGAAGCTTTCAGTGGAAAGACTGCCATGCTAACTGCAATCAATTTGGACAGGTACACAGCAAATGAATGTGTTTACCTGGCATTTTTGGCACAAACATAAACTTTTTGTTAAGTGCATTCAATATAATTGCATAATGGCGTATAGCATGCGGTTTCAATAACTTATTGGAAGTAATCCAAGTTCTATTTTTTGTCCTTAAAAATAGGTATAATGTTGTAACTTTAAAGTAAAAGTCACCTGCAAGATACTTTGTGGATATGTGATGAAAATCCTGAGAGCCTCAGAAATTGAACGTTGGCAGCTGTGAGATTTCATTTTACTCATTGATGATTGGATGCAAATGTGAGCCAAAGCAACTGACACAGTATTACTCATTTCTCACATGCCACTCTCAAAAAAAAGTGTCATAAAAATGAATCACCTCTGCCCTGACATTATTTATGTTGTCTATAATATCCATGCTTACAAAAAATGAAATCAAAATACATGGAAAGAGAAACCAAGTGAAAAGGCAACATTTCCACTGCTCTGGACTGCTTCTCTCTAATGCTGGTGTGCAAGAAACTCCAAATAAATGTGATGGGGATTACCTGAGCCCTTAGGGGACTTTTGATGAAGACTTTCCTTAAGCTGAGCTCATGCTAATGTTCCATGTAATTTTCATCCATGTGCAGCTGGAATGTCCTTCATTCCCCAGCAGGAGATTTTAGCAGGAGGGAGGGAATAAAGACTGCCCATGGACAGCTGAAGTTAAAATACTTCACATGGCCCAAGGTAATGGTCCATCCCATACTTGGGTAGGTGTGATTTAAAATACATGGTGGAGCCTGATAAAAGACAATTTTCAGAAGAGAGTCTGTTTTATGCCAGTGAAGTATTTTAACTCTTCCAGGGGTGACTGATAACTCGTGCTGAGTTTCTCCTCAAACTCACCCTAGGAAGGAGTGAGTTTTTTCATGGTTACAGTGAGTGGGTAGAGATAGACATCCCTAGGTCAAAGACACCCCTTTCAAACAGGCATTGCCATTTGTATTCCACAGTAAAGGGAAGGTGCACTGCAGAAATGTTAAGGCTTGGGAAAAGGAAAAGCCTGTGGGTCAGGGAATGTGCTGCTCCCAGCCCTGATACAAACACACTGTCATTTATAACAGTGGAATTCTTCTTAAAGGAGACCTCCAAATAGAAAAGAACTTGTCTGCCTTATTTTTCAGTAGAACTCTCAGCTGATCACTTCACATAGATGCTGTACTTTTACTCGAGAGATTACTTCATGCCGAGAGGCACAAAGCTGCTTTGTGTGCCTCTCTGAGCCCTCAGACAAAATGTTTCTGCAATGCCACTTGTGCCATGGCTGCAAAGCTGAGCCTGCCACAGCTGGCAGCAGCTGTGGCAGCTGCGGGTGCATGGAATAACAAAGAGACTTGCTTCTGAGGCTGGAACCAAACTGCTCAGTTACCCTTTCTTCTTTTGTCTTGTGGCTGGGTACCCACTGGTTTGCTCAGCACTGCTAGGAGCACACATGGTTTCAGCCTGTAGCATAGCTTTTCAAGTTTCAATAACATCAATTTGGTGTGTCAAATCTCACCTTTCAGGGACTTTCCTCTTTGCTGGAGAATGCTGTTCTGTGTGCTGACATGCTGCATAAATACTACTGTTCATTTCACTGCTGGTAGGTTTAATATGCATTTCTTTAGTCCTGCAATCAAACTTTACCACAATATAACTAGAAATGGTTGAAGTGCTCTGTTTTGAAGATACATTCATGCTTTAAACTCTATGTCGCCTACGTACAACAGAAGGCAAATCTGGAGTGTCACTGACACAACAGACCCACATATCTGTTCTTCCATATTATTATAACTATTTGAACAAGCTGTCAGATTTTTTTTGTTGTGAATTCTGAGTTTATGGCAGCTAGTCCAAGTACTATTAGTCATAGCATACAACCTAATTCACCCTCCCTCTACAAAACCCTTCTGTATCTTTATTAGTTTCAATCTTTGACTGCATAATAGTTTTCTCTCCTAAACTATCAGCATTTTCTTTGCAATCAATTGACACCTGTACATTGGTAGCCGTTCAAATATTACATCAGAACCCTTAAAGGTCAGTTGCAACATTAATTGAGAAAACTTGTCATACACGAGCTCTTGGTGTAACTTGACCTTCCTGTTGCAATCCTGCACTGAGTACTGAAAAGCCTACTCAGGCATGCATTCATTAAAGAAATACATTTTAAATAATTAAAAATCCTATTTTTGGAGCTCTGAATCTGATGTTTCTCTGCAAATAGTGTCATGCTGAATTTTTTGCTTTTTATGTTTAGGATGTTAATAACAAAATTTCTTCTCTTGTTAACTATCATCAAATTGTAATGAGCTCAGGCTTTCTAAATGCTTAAGAGTAATGATCATTGTGGTGAATACAGTCCATCTTCTTCACGTACATTTTTAGTGCAAATAGAATAGATTCCTTTATGATAACAGAAATTATTATAACGCTGGCTGAAAATGAATACATTTTTGCTATAGTATATGTGCTAATACATTCCTGAAATTAAATTGCAAGCATTTCAGTCTTTAAAAAACTTTTCAAAGATTGAAATATATTGGATAATACAGTATCTCTTATGCATTATGGCATACTAAAAATGCTCAAGCAGTCATATTGCTCAATAAACTGAATTTACTAGCTTTACAGAAAAGCGCTACAGAGTTTAATAGAAAAAGGTAACTTTTTTTTTAACATGCATTTGCACCTTTCCACGGGATGTAGCAAAGAATGAATGCTTGTGGGAGGATGGCTCATACTGCAGATAGGATAGAACAGTGCCTGGAGTGTAACCCAGTGCAGCATTTGGGCATGTGCTGTATGGACTGAGAGTCATCCCACTGAGCTTGAACAGAGACACACTGTTCTCATTTCCCACTGACCTTCAGGAGAGAGGGGCATGATACACACTGCTTCCCACAGAGCATAACGTGGGAAATAAAATATTCTAGCACTGTGATGGGTTCAATGTGGAAAACTGGGATTTTGGAAGTGGTAGATTTTCTACTGTCCCATTGTGTGGTTTCATTTGCAAGCTGTCTGAAGTTAGGCTGGTTCTCTTTCCTTGCATGGTCTGCTGAGGCTCAGTAGAGCTGCCTGTGACTGCAGAGATTCCTCTCCAGCTGCATTTTACAAATGCAGAATAACTTAGGTTGGCTCTGTCCTTCAAGCTGGACCAGCTTCAGAGTCAGATCAGGTTGCTGAAGAATCAATACAAAACACAAAATCAAACTGGCATTGTTTTTAGTTCACAGTAGGCAGTGCAAAAGGAAGGCCACTGCTGGTGCTCATTCTCAAACAACCAGAAACTTGCATGAAGGATGAAAATTCTGGAGCCAACAGTTAACACTTACTGCCATGGGTTACTGAAGCCTAAGCTTCAAAGGCTACCACAGTCTTTTTCCATGAGAGGATTTCTTTTCCCTAAGGAAAACTTGCAGTTATGTTTAAAAACTGTGTTTCATGGAAGTTTTTTTTTTTTTTTTTGCCACAATTTATTGATAGAAAAATGTACTTCAGGGAAGGTCACCTTCCTCTGAGACAACTGAATTCTCTGTGGAAATTGCCCTCTGTGTGTGAATGTCTGACATAATCCTTCCCCATGCAGCCTCTCTGGTCATGGGCCTGGCTGTCCAAAAGATGGGTTAAAATGATGGCTGGCTATACAAACATACATATTGAAGGTGAAGAACAGAGGAAAAGTCTGCCCTTGCCTTTTTAGGTGTTCCTCTCTCTTCTCTCACCTTACAGCTCTGTCCGTACACACAATAACAAGAAGCTTGGATGTCATCATGCAGCGTGCCAAGGTGCCTGTCCTTCCTGGGGTTTGCCCTTGGCTGCCTTTTGAGGTGACTTCTGAGCACCTTGGAGCCATGCAAACTGAGCAGGGGTGATGCCAGGAGCCCTGTGAGATCCAAGAGCAAGAACCTGTTCAACATGTGGGACAGATTGTGCACATCTCTTTGGGAGGTCAGTGCTCTGTGGTGTAAGGAACAAGCCTCCCTGCTTTATTACAGGCCCCAGTGCAGGAGGCAGGAGAAGAAAATATATTTTATTCAGGAAAAGTGCTGGACAAGTCAATACTGGCAGAAGTATTAATGCAGAGGTGTTTTCTTTTTCTAGGGCTGACACGGTGTAGAAGTTTTCCTTCACAAGCTTCTATAGAGGCTCTATTGATTAACTTGCTAAAATGCAGGTTTAGCAATATTATGATGACAGAGAATTGCTGTTTACTTATGGAAAAAAAATTAACTTCTGCCACTCGTGAAGAGCCACAGCCAGAGGGGAGCAAAGGAAGGATGGAAGCAGCTGCCTTGTTCAATGGGACAGCAAAGGGGAGGAAGACCTGCAACAAGGGAATGATTCTTGAAGCAGCCATCACAAAGAAAATTATGCTCTTTTGACTCACTAATTCCATAAATGATATTATTTCTTCTCTGGCTGACTTCCTCATCAGATCAACCTACTGGTGTTCAGCCTCAGGCTTGAAATTCAGTGCAGTTGCTTAAGTGCTTTTCTGAATTGCATCAGTAGAAGGGCTGAGCCCAGGTCCATTGAAGTCAACAGAAAGGTCTCATTTCAGCCCTGGTGAAGCTGAAGCAGAGATGATTTTTAGCCTTAATGGATGATGCTACCCAAACACACAGTGTTTTGGCTTGTGTCCTCAATCGTAATGCTGAAACTGTTATTCACTGCTGGGGAAAAGGTAAACCTTTTAGACATTCAGCTTGTATTAGTTACTGATAGAGATCATGCATTCCAATAGAAATTATTCAGAATGGTTTTTTTAAAAGATTTTATTTCTAAGGAACACAGATTATTATGTGCTTATCTGGCAGCATGGCTTGTGTGTAGAAGCCAAAAATAATTGTATTGACTCCTGCTGGCTCGCCTTTGGAAACAAAAAGCAGCAGCCCATTGTTTGTTCTTTCTCAGAAGTCAGGGAGAAAAGTTTTCAAGATGAGGAGTGTGGTATGCACCAGCACACTTCTGCTCACAGCTAACAAATACAGGACTCATGCTTTTCAATTTTGATTTTAGGAGGAACTGCTTTTAAGACTGCCTTATTTAAATGAGCCCATAGTGGTAAATACAGCAAGATAGCAAGATCTCATAATATTTTAAATTGCCCAACCCTGCAACAGGTATTGTAGATATCGATCTAGGATTATATGTGAAAGCAAGTGTATCTCATATTAACTTTATTGTGCCACAGTTATTTTTAGAGCAAACAGTTTTCCTAATTTCTTCTTCCTAGCTCGTGCATTTATGCTAAGTACTCTGAGAAAACAGAAGTCTTGATGAGTGGTTTTCTAAGATACCAAATACTTGTAGTGTTTGTAAATATACTTATACTATATAAG
This sequence comes from Lonchura striata, assembly GCF_050655825.1. Lineage (NCBI taxonomy): Eukaryota > Metazoa > Chordata > Aves > Passeriformes > Estrildidae > Lonchura > Lonchura striata. The sequence continues at coordinate 2,180,590 of NC_140703.1, forward strand.
TGTGTATATATATATATATATTTTTTTTTTTTAAGATTTGAGTGTGGGAATGGAGATGGCTCTTAAATGGTTAGCCAGGGTGCTGAGGTATGTCAGCAAGAAAGCCCATTCCTGATTTCCTCACTGGCAAAGAACGTCTGTCAATTAGCCAGTGCAATGGAGCTGTGCAAAAATACCTTTGTCAACATAAGCTACTGCTAATTACTAAGCTGCTTTCGGAGGCAGGTTTTTAAACATTCAAAATCCATAGCAAATATGGTGTTCCTGCTCCTAGCCCTCTCCTTATCCTTCTTCTCCACTGCTCTCCCTGCAAAGGGGACTGCTTTCATGTTTTATTTATTTGTCAAAGAGCTTTGCAGTAATGGGTTCTTTAAGTCCCCTCGATGCTGACATCTTTGCATCACTTCAAAATAGCACAGGAAAACGATAGTGTCCTCCTGGTGCTGGGGCTCAGCGTGAAATTCCTGTCACAGTGTTTGTTGTTGCAGCATTTCTCTGAGCTTAAGGATATTAGCTGGCAGGAGATTTCCTCTCTTAACAGAATTTTTAATTTTGGTTCCATGCAGAGGTATGCAGACAAGGAGCCCCACTGGAGTCTGCATGGGGAGAGGGCCCAGCTCAAATTCTAGACTTCCTCAGCTGCTGCCACTACAAACTTCTTAAGAACCATTCCCTTGTTGGGAGAAAAGGGGATGGGAAGGAGGAGGAAAGCCCGCTGGCTTTTTGAAAAAGTTGCTTTTCCTTCCACCAGAGCTTCTCTTCTGGATGCCTGATGGTTTGTGGGAACTGGTGTGTCTCTGTTTGATGTCTGCTCTATTCCCATCAGGATTAGCTTCCCGTTGTTATCTCCTTGGCTTTGGAGCAGAGTTGGCACAGGCAGTGCCAGGGAACAGGGAGCTCCCTACAGCTGCTTTCCAGGTGTGACCTATTGGCACTCTATGGCAGGCAGCAGGGCTAGGGACTCTCATTTACTTTTATTACATGGAAGCTTTACTCCATCACATCAGGCTGCCCTTCAGGGATAATTAAGGAAAAATATTTCTTAGTTTTCCTCCGTTGAAGGAGTAGCTTTGATTTTGCAGCCAGGCTTTTGGGTTAGGTTTCTTGTATGGAGTCTGTATATTTTCAGTCATCCTTAGAGACCTCCCTCAGTTACACTGGTGTAACATCTCCGCCTCTGACACATTCCTGGTGATTTACCCACCATGGGAGAGGTGTGTGTCTGGGGCTCTCCTTTCTCTCTGCTGCTTTCCAAACAATGAGCCAAACAAATGCTTCAAAGCAGAAGCATTGGCCATTTGTTCATCAAGAATGCCTATCGCTTTCTTGCAACAATGCCCATGGGTGTTGTTATTTTTTGTTTCTTTTTATTTTTTTTTCTTCTCTGAGCTGCCCCAGATCTTCCCAAACCCATAAATGTGAGTTATACATCCATCTAGGACTGGGAGAGTATCAAAAGTGCCTAGCTCCTTATTTGTTGTATCTGGCTCTGCTCCAGGCAGCTGATTAATTTTGATGATTCAGAATCTTTGGCAATAGAGGGCTGAAAAATATGAAAAAATATACAATAAAATATATTGAAAGCAACTTGAAATGTCAGGTAGAATTCAGTGCAAATAATGTTCCCATCAAGGGAGATTAATGGCATTTCTACACAACACTTCACTTCTTCTGCATTCTAGATGGGCAAATAACCTGTTATTCTCACAATTAATCATGGCTATAGATGTGGGTATTCTTTGCATCTGACAACCTCTGCTCTCGTACCTTTTCCACCACGTGTGCTTCTCTTCCCTTTTAATTATTTCTTCCTATCATCCAAACTGTTCTTTGGCTTCTCCTGCTTGCTAGCACCTCTCATTTACAGGTGGCCCTTCCCTTCCTTCAACCCTTTATTTTGTGGTGTGGAACATGCTTATTTCTGAAAGGATTTTTTTTTTTTTTCCAAAAGGATTATTTGCTTTGACAAGTTTGGGAGAGAAATTGTGCTTTCCCCTTAGAGCTGAGGCTTTTCAACTGACCTTTATGTGAAGGTCACCTTTGTTGAAAGAAGAGGAATCAAAATTACTCCTGCCTGGTGTGGTGAGGATGTCAGGCATGGTTGGTGGTGTCATGTCTTTACTTGGCCTATAAGACTATCTAAACTAGATGAAAAGCAGGAGATTATCTCTTCCCCAGCTGGTGGATTTTGGTAAAGAAACTTCTTGCACCATTCTTGGGTTCTGATTGCAGCTGGTGAAAGTGGCCAAGCAGAGCTGAAAATGAGCAGAAGTGTTGCTGTAACAGGTAGTTTCACAACGGACATCCTTGAAAAACCATAGCATTGTTGACAGCAAGTGATTTTGTCAGAAAATGCTTGAATAATTTTCTGTTCTTTTCCCTTGGGGATGTAGGGAAAAGGATCATGGAAGTGTTTCAGTCTTGCCATAATGCAAATGTAACGATCCTCAATGTAAGGTAAAATTACACCTGAAATGTCATTAGTGTCGGTATTAATCTGGTTTTACTGAGGAAGTGTAGGTCTTCAGTGAGAACTGAGCTCAAAATTGAAAAGCAGGACTTTCAGGTCAGGGACAAAATGATTTTGCCCTTTGTTTTATTGGCTGCTAGTTCAGAACACTGGGGCAGGAACAGGGAGCAGGAGGTGCCACACCTGCCAGCAGAGACCTCCTCCCCTTGCCTACAGGGAGAGCAGATCCTGTCTGGACTCACCCATCTCACCTGCACTCCCAAGGGAAATAGCAACTCCCAAAGGACTGCCCTTCATTTCTGATACACCACTTTGCAGTGAAATATGTTCCTCCCTTTCAGTTAAGGTCCTGCTTTTCTCTTTAGCAGAGACCAGACCTCCTTTTGCATTGTGTTTCCTTACTGCCTGTTGCCTCATGGATTTTCACTCAGCATTGCCTCCCTTCCCTTTCCCATATTTTCCCTTCCCTCACCTTAAAATTGTACTCTCTGCTAATTTCTTGGTCCCTTTCCTTTGCTAGGATGTAATAATATGTATTTGTTGGTCAGTGCCATTTTCTTTTATGTGCCATTTACTTCTAGGCTCCTTTTTCCCATCCCTCCTCTTAATTGCTCCTTCTGTTCTCAGCAACAGTCACATTATCCTTTATTTATTTTATTTTTTATTTATCTGCTCCTTTTAGTCTCCCCAGGTCCCCTCATTCTCTCACCTACAGAGCTTTTAGGTAGTTAAAACTTTCTAGTTTTCTTTGTTGGAAACTTCACTTGAATATTCCAGAGCTTTCTTTAAATATTTAATTTCCAGGAGAATTTGAGGATGCTGCCATGCCTTATGATTTACTGCAGGTCTGAATATTTTCAAAGAGCAATATTTCTGGATTGTAGCCAAAGCACCAAACCCTTCATTGCATTATGTATTCTGCTTAGATGAGGAGATGAGTGTGAGAAGCAGCTGCATGTCTCAGGCACGAAGGTTGATCCTGGATTTCCAGAAGCCCCTGGAGAGGGTTTTTAGCTCAAACCCAGTGCTCAGAGCCACGGTGTGTGATGCCTGACCCAGGGAACAGCTCTCCTCACACTCCATAAGAAATAAGTGAGAAAATTCTCCTTTGGATGCTTCCATTGCCCTCAGCAGGCAGGTGGGTGGTCTCCCTCCCTGCTCCTGAAGCTCCCTGAGCACCATCTCCTGCACTGCCTCTTTCCCCAAATTTCTTGCTTTCAGGCCCACTCGTTGCATCTCTTTCCTTCAAGTACACTTCTTTCAGAAATCCTTCTGCTAGCTTGTTCTCATTACCCTAATGAACAATTAGAGAGTGAATCTGTCAATGTAATTTCTATGTTCTTTCTCCTTGGCTTTGAGCAGCATGAGTTATACCCCTGCTCTGTGACTGCAGCATGCCACAGCTTTTCAAGAGATGGGGAAATATTCAAAGGTGCCTAAAAACTTCCATCCTTCTGGCTTTGAGACCATTTGATTTTTTTTAGAGGAGATTATTAAGGCTGGCTGCAAAAGGGAGCAAAGTAATCAATTTTTTAAAAAAAGATAACTGAAGACTATTATTTCCTCTTCTAGGAGGAAAGCAAACAGAAACATCTGAATTTTCAGTTGGTATATAGAGCTTGCTGGATGCCTCCGTCCACCCCTGGTGAGGGAAGGATTGTCTGCCTGAAAGCTTCATCTCCAGCAGAGCTCTGTTTAACTGAGGCACCAAAACTACCTCTGATGCTAGTGTGCATTGAACAAATGTTTAAAATAAGGTAATGCTGGCGCTGGGATTCTGGCTAGGCTTCTCTTCATCGAGGCTGAAAAGGATGCCACCTTGCACAAAAGGTGTAAACATATATTTGTATGCAGAGTCTTGGATAGTTCTGAGATGATATTTGAATTTAAACATTCATTAAAACTGAAATAGCTTCAAGTCAGTGGGTGAGCTGGGAGAGACAGACAGATAATGCTACTGTGAATGGGGCCATATAGTGATGCTTTGCTCCCAGCAGATCGTGCAGATTCCAGTAATGTTTTGTCTTTATGTGCTTCTCACCTTCTGTCTTACCTCTTTAACTTCCTGAAGGAGCAGGGAAATAATTGAAGGCTGTGCTGGCTTTCTAAGTTGTAAATAGCCAGGAGAGGCACAGTTTCTGGGTAGTAGAGTCGATTTCTTGCCACTCTTAGAGCTGTTGACACAGGAGGCTGGTGCACACAGGTCCTGGCCCTGCTGTCCTGGCCTCTCCTTTCTGTTTGGAATTTGAAGATCCTGGGGGTTCAGGGGTGTTGGAACTCAAAATGTCCCTCAGACATTTTTGGAGGTTCCAGGCCCTGGTTGGAGGCATTTGAGACCCTGGCAGGCAGCTGGAAACAGCTGTGATGTTGGGTTTGAGCCATGGAATGATTTACCAACCTTGCAGAAAGAACAAGAAGTCACAAAAGTTTAGATAGTAGAGTAGAAGTAGTCACAAAGTAGAGGGAAGAATTTTTTAGTATTGTACAGGGGGGTTTTCACTTTGTACATGGGGGTCAGAAGTTCTAAGATGGAGGGATTTGGGCCTGCCCTGTCTTCCCTCCTTCTTCTTCCTTACCTCCATGTTCTTGGTGATGTTGGCACTCACAGATTGGTTTAGAGTAGAAAATCACCATTTAATATAGGTAATAGGCATTGGGGAAAAACTGTAAACATGTAACACGTAATGTACCATATAAAAGATAGAAAAGCACCATTTAATATAGGCAATAGGCATTGGGGAAAATCTGTAAACATGTAACATGTAATGTAGTATATAAAAGAGCTTTCTGGAAGGTGTGGCAACCATAGTATTCAGATTTTCCTGATAAATGATGAGACGTAGAATAACTTTAAGAAGAAATTAAAACATATTCTTTGCAGATTTTCAAACCCACTAAAGTCTAACTTTATTTTTTTTCCATAGAAAACAAGTAGAATGCTGTGTTTTAGTTGACATTTCATTTATATTTCTGACATTTTTATACAGCCAGGAATGGTAAAGCAATTAATTAAAAATCATGAGTATTTTGATGACTGGAATCTGTGGCAAACTGCATCCAAAGAAACCCACATATCACAAAATATGCAGTCCTTACTGAGTTAGGCAGAAAAACCCAAAAGCCTATGAAACTTGTTTAAAGTGTCAGTATTTTGGAAAAAAAAAAATCTGTTTGGAATGACCTCTTAAAAATATTTTCAGCAAATTGGCAATGTGAAAAATGTCTCGTTTGTCTCATGGGACTGTAAAAATATCAAAAGATTTCTTCCTAGTGTTCATTTTTTTCACATTTTTGAAAGGCAAATTGCATTTCAAAGCTGAAAGCTATTCTGGACTCAAGACTGAAATGTTTTATGAAAAATGTCATTGCTTTTAAACATTTTTAATGAAAATTTTGCAAAGTTCATGGCTTCACAGAATGTTTTGTTGTATTCAGCTCCTCATTTTCTAGTAAGGCAAGTTAATAATGAAATGCTTTCGTAGGAAGGTGCAAAAGAGCATCTTCCCACTCAAAATCTTCCATAACCCAAGATGACAGTCAGTAGTTTTGTGATAATTTTCACCAATAGTTCCTCATATTTGCACGCTTCATGAGCTTCTTGCTTAACTTCAGAGGTTTTGTTTCCACTGTGGATTTGTGGGTGAGCTGCAGAATAACCCCAGATCCCAGTTTTGTGTCTGGATAGGATAGAGAGAGACTTCTGGGTTTCCAGGGTATGTGGTGCTGTGTTTCTCTTTCGTTCTCTTGGCAAGGAGAGTGAGCATCCCTTGCTCCCCAGGGGCAAAGGGCAGCCACCTTCCTCTGCTGTTGAACCTGCAAGAAGTTGGGCAGGGCATTATTCCTGCTGATATTCCTAGCTCATGGGCAGAGAGGGAGGCAGGAAGGAAGTGGGGAATCATCTCCCATGAGTTTCACATGGAAAATATGCTGTGTCTTCCCCTGCTGAACCTCCTAACCTCTCCCAACGGAGCAGCCTCCATGAGAGCATGGCACCACATCAAGTAAACCACCTTTTTCTCCCATGGCTCTACTCCCTTCATAAAGAGGCTCTTCCCTCTTTGTCTGAGTTGGTGTCTCAAGCCAAGACCCTGCTGGGGCCTTGAGGAGAGCATTTCTAACAACTCTGACCCTGTGCTCCTTTGGGCCACCCCACATCTTCCTATGAGAGCCCCTTTAGTCTCAATCCTGGTGCCCCCAGGAGATGAGGACAGAAGCTTCCAGCTTCTGCCAGAAAGACAAGGTCATGGCTAATGGGGTGTGTGTGAGGCTAATGTGACCTCAGGGCACTTTAAAGGGCTGTATTCTTTCCATCCACGCCAGAGGAAGAGCTATTGCAGGCAATTTGGCAGGAACTAGCCAGCAATTAACTGAGCAACGATTTCAACCACTGCAAGGCCTTATTGTGAGGGTATTGATGGCAAAGTGACTGATGCCTCCCAGGCTGCAGGTAAATGTGATTGCTGGTGCTGGGTCCAGCTGGCCTAGGGGAGTCAGTACTGACAGACTTCTGCTAAAGAAGCAGGCTTTTGTAAGAACGAGTAACAGCAATACACTATATTATATCTAATGTTACACATATCTGTATGTTTCTTGATTTTTAATATGAAACAGTCCTGTTCAAGCCTCGACAAACAGAAACTAGCTGGCCGTGGATTTTGACTGCTAATGTTGTTAAGGCAGGCCAGGTTGAAATAGTTTGACTCTTCTTGCCCCTTTGCTGCCTTGGTTGATGTATTTGGAAGTGGCTATTCACGTGGGTGGTGTGAGGAACAGTGCTTTTAGGGGAAATCCATTTTTTTGCTGTCCTGGGCATCCCTGTACCTCAGAGCTCCTTTGTAGTCCTGTTCTCAAGTGAGGCTGGTTCCTCTATGGCCAGTTGTCTCTATAGGACACGAAAAGTACAACACGAGCCACTGCGATTGCGAGGCAAAAGAAGAAGGAAGTTTATTATTCTGACTCCAAACTTTATACTTTTTTAAAGGTGACAGTGGATTGGAGAGTGAATGGGCCACCTCTCCAAAGACATTGGACAAACTATTAGTATATTAATTTCTTCCACCCCCACGAAGGAATGCAAAACAGTATCTTGTTTCTAGAAAATGTGTGGGAAAGTTTTCTAACAGAATGTAAACTCAGAAGGCTTTAGAAAATCTTAAGAATCAGGGTGACAGCCAGTTTTAGGGATCAGCCCCCCATCCATGGAGAAGCAGGCTGCAGTGCTTGAGGAGGCTGCCAGGGCACACTGCTGAGCCTGTCTGCCGTGCTGGCGTGGCATTTGTTCAGCTGTCAGGGTTGTGCCTCTCCAGCCATGCTGCAAGCCTGGGCAGGGGAAACACTTGCACAGAAGCAAACCATGAACATTATTCATGATCCTGATTTTGTTGGGAGGGCTCAGCAGTTCAAGAGCTCTGAGGGAGTAATTGAGGCACTAAAAACAAAGAGCTGACTTGTTACGGCGCTTGAGAGAGGAATGAAAAATAAATGGGAGAAGGGAGTTCAGATGTGTGGGAGAATGCTGGTGGCTGAAATTTCAGCCTGCTTGAGAAATTGTCTCTCTTCTTGTATTACTGTCACAGCTAGGGTTTTTATGGGGCTGCTGCAGCTGAATTTCAAGCTGGATGAAGTTGATGGAGGTACAAAAGGGAGTGTTCCTTGCTCCTGCCCCAACATAAGAGGGGAGGGAGTGTGGGAGGTGCTGCTCTCACTTGGTTTCCTGCTGCTTCCAGATACATCTTTGCTCCTTGGTGGTCCTCCTCTCAGATTGCAAGGGTGGAATCTGTGCTCAGTGTAGCCTCCTGAACTCTGGGGTTCACCTCAATTTTCTATTCACCAAATCTAGATACAAAGATTTTGAGGTCAAGTGGTAAAACCCACTTGTTCTCCAGACCTTTAGCAGGTGATGAGTGTTCACGAGGCACTGTAGTGCATGGTGCTTTGCTTAACTTTTGCACTGGTGGGAGACATGAAGTGCTAAGTTATTAATCCTTCAAATGAGATATAAATCCTAAATCCTTGCTAATCCTTATATCCATAACACAAAACCATACAAATGACAAGATGTGCAGAGCCTCGGCTCATAAGGGAGAGGCAATTATGGAGCCAACTGCAGCACTGGGCAGTGGTGGGGATAACTCAGATGTTTAATTTGGTGTGGAAAAAGTGAGGTTCAGAACTTGTATTGTTTATTTCCCAAAATTATAAGCCAAATATATCAGAGTACTGATAGAATGAATGACTTCTGGTTTTAGCCAGAGTAAATAGTCTCTTTGTTAGTATTGCCCTCTCATTTCCTGTCCTGGTGGGTTTCAAGTGAGACAAAGGAGAATTTTAAGATAAGTTGCAAAGACCATAGCAGCAAGGTGAGGAAATGGTATGATCACTTCTGGCTTCATGAAACAGGCAGCTCCAGGTGCACCTGGGCTATGGTTATTATCTAATTCCCATAGCCCTGTTTCTTCACATGTAATTTTTCTGTATCACAAAATTCTTCTGTAAGGTGAATGGCTGTACTGGAATGGGTGGGGAAAATTAGGCAGAGTTGAAAAGCAAGGAAAAGTTTGATACATTGAAACCATCTTTCATGATTTTAGAAGCCTTTCCCTCTCCCTTCCCTTGGTATTACTGATGGATGCAGCCTTGCTGGAAAATGGACATGCATATGCTGCTATATAGAAGTGGGTTTTGACTGAGTCCTAAAAGATTTTAACTCATCCATCAATTGATTAAATTGTCATTGCTACATAGGGCTGATCCGCATAGAACATCTATTACTGAGGCTCTGATTGAAACATTGCCCTTGTTGTGCAGAACTATTTAACTTTGTCTCTTTGAAATGAAATGCAAAATGTTTCTTATCTCATAAAAAGACAGATTTGTTCTCAGCCTTTTGAAAAACAGATACGTGAACCTGAAAGCATTTCTTTCAGCGGGCACACGTACAGGTGCCAACAAGGCTTAGCAGAGCTAGTGAAAATAAGGAACTGTGAGTAAGTCTGGTCTAATACAAACTGAAATGCACGCATCCTTCCCCCAGAAGTTCCCATTTTGTGGCTTGCACAAGCAGGATGGAATATGGTTTGGAATTATCATTGGCTTCTTGGTTTTTTACCTGAAGGAAGGGGTGGCGAAGACGGCGGAATGGAGGGGGTGGTGTGTTTGGGGTATTTTTTTTCCCTTAAAAGGTAAAATAAATTGTTGTCTGCCTGCTCTTTGCGAGGGGCTGCCGGCTCCGGGAGCCCGGCCCGGGCTGGCCCCGCGCCGCCGCTGGGTGCCAGTGCAGCTCCGGCTCTGCGGCCACATCCCTGCGCATCCCTAAGCATCCCTAAGCATCCCTCCGCATCCCTAAGCATCCCTAAGCATCCCTAAGCATCCCTCCGCATCCCTAAGCATCCCTGCGCATCCCTGTGCATCCCTGCACATCCCTAATCATCCCTCCACATCCCGCCGCATCCCGCTGCATCCTGCCGCTCTTCCATCCCTCTCCTTCCACAAACGGCACAAATCCCCTGCCCCGAAAGGCTGGGCAGCCTCCGGATGAGGCGAGCCCTCTGCTCTGGCAGGCTCCAAATCTGCCTCTTCCCTGTTCTTATCCCCCTGTTCCCATCCCCTTGTACTCATTCCCTTGTTCCCAATCCCATGTTCTCATCCCCTTGTTCCCATCCCCTTGTTCTCATCCCCATGTTCTCATCCCCTTGTTCCCATCCCCTTGTTCTCATCCCCATGTTCTCATCCCCTTGTTCTCATCCCCTTGTTCCCATCCCCTTGTTCCCATCCCCTTGTTCCCATCTCCCTGTTCCCATCTCCCTGTTCCCATCCCCTTGTTCCCTTGTTCCCACTCCCTTGTTCCCATCCCCTTGTCCCCATCCCCTTGTCCCCATCCCCTTGTCCCCATTCCCTTGTTCCCATTCCCTTGTTCCCATTCCCTTGTTCCCATCCCCTTGTCCCCATCCCCTTGTTCCCATCCCCTTGTTCCCATCCCCTTGTTCCCATCCCCTTGTTCCCATCCCCTTGTTCTCATCCCCCTGTTCACATCCCCCTGTTCCCATCCCCCTGTTCCCATCCCCTTGTTCCCATGTTCTCATCCCCTTGTTCACATCCCCTTGTTCCCATCCCCCTGTTCCCATCCCCTTGTTCCCATCCCCTTGTTCCCATGTTCCCATCCCCTTGTTCCCATCCTCTTGTTCACATCCTTCCAGCCTTGCAGAGCAGGGTCAGTGCTCACAGGCTGTGATGAGCACTGGATGAACAAGGGAAGGGTGATCTTCCTGCCCAGCTGCTCCTTGCTCCCTGTGCAGTTCACCTCAGTTTTCCCTCCCTGTGAGGCTCCTGGGGCTGGAAACATCAGAGGCTGGGATGTGGTTGATCTACTCATCACTCGGTTGACTAGAAAAAGATTTAAGCTTTCCAAGTAACCTGGAGCTGTGGGAGCCTGCTACTACCCTTTGGTAGTGCTAAGAATTTGTGACTGATCTAGTGCAACACCTTTGGTTTCAGCAGAGGGAGGAATGAGCATCACTTCTTTCTCATAACCAGCTCTCTTTGTTGTTTCAAGTTGGAAACTTAAGGAATCAATTACACAATTGATTTCTAAAAGGCAAAATTAGACTGGAAAGCTGTAGACAAGGATACTTAGAGAAGGGTGCAAATCCAGCAGTGGTAATTTATTACCTTTACAGCACTTTTTAACTAGCAACTTCACAGTTACTGCCCTGGTGTTCTAAAGGCAGAAAGGTATTGTCTTAGCCTCCAAAATAAAAGTAAATGAGCTACCTGCAAATAAATTGACCTGCTTAAGCAGCACAGGGAATCTGTAGCAGAATATGAAAAAGGAGATAGACCCCCCCCAAATCCTGCATGCCACTGGCTACATAGAGAAATGCATAAATATAACTATTACCAGACCTATGTCAAGATATTTAGCCAAAAGCCTAATGCTGGGTGAATATTTGAAAGTTATTGCTTCTAGCCAGTGCTATGATACCCCTGAAGATAAAGGGATCATGAAGCTTCTGTTCAAAAGCACTTCTATGGTCATGGAAAGATTTCCTCCATCAGCAGGTTCATTTTTTTAGTCAAATCACGCAGCTTGAAGAGAGGATAGTGCCCAATTTCAAGTTGTGTTTCTTTTGCAGATTGAAAACCTGGAGCCTGTCATCTCTGAAATGGCCATAAACATCTCCTATTAATGTTAAGGATCACAGATGGGCATCAGGAGGAGCCTAGGCTTTAAAAAGAAGCCTGTCACTGGGGCATCATTTCTCCAGGAGCTGTCAGGAGCACTGTCTCTTTTGAATGGTTCCTGTGCACAAAAGTAACAAACATGTCATTATTTTGTATTTCCAGAGAGCCAAAAGGAGTCAGTCCACCCCAAGCTGCCTTCAAAAGCAAAGATCCTGCAATCAGAAGCAGCAGCTCTGTGAGAGCTGAAGGAAGATGTGAGGGAGGAAGCAGAGAGCTGTGAATGATGGATGCCAGCTAAGTGTGGCTTTAAAAAATGCCAGCAGGAATTCCTCTTGGCACTGCTTGCATGACAGAAGCTGCTGAGATTGGGCACGTGCCTGACAATGTGAGGCTGTCACCTCTGTCTCTTGGACATCCTGCACTCAAGGATGGAGGTAAGAGGTGGAAGGGGAAAGGGTGCATGGCCAAAAATGAAGCTGAGGTACAGCTCCCCCACACGAGGAGTCCTTTCCATGGGGCCACAGTGCTGACTGGGCCTGTTGAGCCTTGAGCTTCATCTCTCTCTGGAATAAACAAACAAAATTCAGTCTCCTTGGTCTGTGACATACTTTCTGTTTTTCTTGCTTCTCCTCAAAGTAAAAGCCTTCATGCAGAAAACAATGCTCTCTCTGCCTGTGTTTCCACCTTTCAGCTCCCCCTTTCCTTGCTTTGCTCACTCTGCCTCCAGCGTATCAGCAGGAACATCCTTTTCCATGAAAAGACACATGTACTCAGTGTTTAAAGCATCACGTTTCTTCCAGTTAGTATTGGAATAGTGCTAATTCTATTTTCTTGCCTAATTCTATTTCCTTTCCTGGCCCTGCTGATTATGAAGACATTTGTGCTAAATACAGGTGTTCTCCTCCCTTTATCATCCAGATCCATTTAGCAATGCTGCAATCTAGTGCCTGTGACATCATGATCCATCAGCAGTGACTGCATTACTGATGCAGCCAGCACCAGCAGCTTTAAATCGGGTGGTGGCAGTGGCAGGTGCCTGGTAAGAGAGCAGAAAGTTGAGGCTGCCCTGTAAACAAGGTGGGGGCTGCTAATCTGTGACCCTGGGAATGTAAAAACTGGGGGGGTGCCTGAAATGTCACCCCAGGCCAGATTTGCCTAAGCAAGAGCAAGGGTGTGGTGGAAGGTGACCTTGGCTGTCCCAGGTCCTGAAAAGGCAGCTGTGTGCCACCAAACATTGCTGCCCTGCACACACAGGCCATCTCTCCTGCCAGCTTTGTGGGACTGGGATGAAAATCCCTGCGAGCTCAAGTACCTTGGGGGATGGGGGAGCTTGGCTCTGCAGCACCCAGGTCTTGAGGTGAACTGCTTGTCTTTGGCAGCTCAGCTGGGAAGCAAGAAGGAAGGATGGGAGAGACCTTTCTGAGGCTGAGCTGCATTTTCAACTGTCAAATGTGAATGTAAATTGGAAATATCAGTGTTTCCCAGTAATGAATATGCTTTTCACTTGTGCATCACAGCCTAAAAATGCCTGAATAATTCCATCCCCTCTTCCACTCTTGTTTTTTGGTTTGCTTAGGATTGCCTATTTTTAAATTCCAAACCCCGTGTCATAGATGTGCCTAAGTAGCTGCAATGAAGGCAAGTGATGCTGCCAAGCTAGAAGGGGAAGGAGGGAGTGCTCTGCAGAGTGTACATCAGCCTAGCCACAACAGTGGCTGCCTTGGTTCACACGTGCAGGTGGGCATGGTCTGAGATGGCAGTGTCCCCTTCACACAAAACCTCCCTGGGTGCCTGTCTGCTTGGAGGGGATGGAGGCATGGTGGATAACGAGCTGCTGGCTTGCAGCAGCACCAGGTCACTTGCTGACGTGTGTGCCAAGGTGTGTGCACGCTGTGACTGTCACCTGAACGTGCTGGCTGCACACCTGACTGCCAGGACTCCAGGGGTGGCCTCAGGGTGACAGGGGCAGCAGAGGAGCACCAGCCTCTGAGTCTCTAAGGAAAGGAGCTCAGCTGCCATCTCAATCCTCTCAGCTTCTCTCCTTGTCCTCTCTACCCCTGGCAGCTTATTGCAGCCTTGGTGGCTGATTTCCCCCCACACCTTCGAGCACAAAGCCCTTGGATGAGGTGAGCCCATGGAGAGCTCACTCTCTGTAGGTGAGCTGGGCTTTTTGTTTCTATTTTTTGGAAACTTAAGGAATCACAATTGATTTCTAAAAGGCAAAATTAGACTGGAAAGCTGTAGGCAAGGATACTTTTGCTGCCCACCTTTGGGGAAGCTGCTGTCCCCCCACGAGTGTGACTGCCCCTTGCTTTGCTGAGGACAAGGGACAGCTCTGGGCCAGGTGCTCTTGCTGGAGGACAGGGACCATGAAAGCTGTGGGAGACAGGGCTGCTGCTCTCACAGGAGATCCTGCCCTGATGGGAAGTCTCCCAATAGCCAGGGATTGCCTTACCCTTTTATTTTGGTCAGGGTAAACAAGGAGCAAAAGGACAAGAGGCTTCCATGAGCACATCTTTCAGCTGGTACATTTTTTAGGAGTTTGTCTTTCTGTGTCTTAGGGGTACTCCAGTGACAAAAGATGAGCAGAGCATCTCTGTGCATTCTTTTCTTCCTTCACTATGTCATTAAAAAAAAAAAAAAAAAAAAAAAAAGGTGGTTGAAACTTTTTTTTTAAACCCCTTCCTTAGCCTCTAAGGATTTTGGTGATGCCAGAATTTGGGTCATGTTTCTCCAGATTTGTCAGCAGCTAGAGATTTATGTGTCTCTGTTTTTAACTGTGTGGCCCATGATAGTGGGAATAATGTTGTCTTGCTGTTGATGAGGATGGCAGGGCTGTGGCTGTGGAGTCATTGAGCAAAATTTGAGGTTTTCCCTCAAAAGAGAAGGGATCTCAAATAGTGAGAGAACTGAAATTTCCTGGGTATGTCCGATACACATAAATCTGGTAGTTTTTCATGAGGCCAGACTTACTCATCATAAGTATTTTACTCTTGGTGTGGCTCTATGTTGTATTTTTTCAGTCTGGGTAGAAGCAGCAGAGCTGGGAACGAGGCACCAGATTGTGCTGTGGCACTGTGCTGGAAAGGTGCACTGGGCACTCCGTGTTGGTGCCTGCTCCCAACACACATTTTGGCTTGAGGAACACACATGTCTGCATAGATATATGGATTTTTCTCTGTTGTTTGTTGTGGAGTAAACCTCAGCACCTCCTAAAGTCAATGCTTTTGCATCAGTGTAAAAGTGAAAAAAAAACCCTCCCCCCCACAAAAAACCCAAAAAACCAAACACACCCAAAACTAACCTCCTCCAGAAAAAAAAAAAAACACCACAAAATTGCAAGAAAAAGACGGCGTTGAGTTCACAATTACTTTTTCTGAACGATAACACTGTATCACTTTACACTTTTGAAGATTGCAATAGTTCTGTTATTGAGCATTCAGTGCCTTTTAGCAAAGCTTAGAGTTAAAATATTTTTTTTTTAATGACAGTTTGTAGTAGAACATCCTGCCGGATATGCAGAAAGGGAATGGCTGAATATATTTCTTTGCTGGTGACTCTTTGGAGTCATGTGGTGGTTTGGTTCTTATTTACTGCACCAGAACATGCTTGCTTCTTAAAATAGTGCAGGGGGACAGACAACCAGTCAGAGCAAGGCCATTAGTGCTGAGTCAGTTTTCCAATAGAGATGTGAAGGTGCTGGCTGTATCTGTGGGTATGAAAAAATACATTATCACCTAGTGCCTCTTAAAAGTAGCCAATTTATTTCTATTCTTCATGGGTTGGATGTCTATTGCCAGAATTTATGGCAAACATTTGAGATAAAGGTAGCTGTAGTTTTGACAACAAAAGTGATAAAGAAGCTGTGGAGGGCAATGAAAATTGATGGGGAGAGAGAGTGATGAACAGCAAAAGTACCATTACGGTCAAGTGATGGGGTAGAAGGTGAAAGAGAAAGAGAAATGGGCTGTTTGCAGTAATTTGGATATCTTCAAACCACCTTGTTCAGCTGCCTGTGAACATCAGCTTACTTTATTTACTGGTGCACGTGTTGGCAATGTCATTGCAGTGGAGTGAGATACCTGAATTGTCCATGCTTATGCCTTTTGCTTTGTGAGCTGCAATTTGTGTATTTTTTCTCATTTTCCCCGAGACTAAGAGAAAAATACTCCTAATGCAAACAAAGCAGTGATGTAAGTTCTAGGACAAAGATCTAAAAATTGCTTTCCTTTAACAAAAAATGTGCTCTTTCTTTAAAGCACTTTCATATGTGCAAGAAACGGTCTTGTTTTCATGGAGAAAAGAGGGAAAGGGTGGTTTTGGAGGTAGGTTGTTGGATGGATGTGGGTTTTCCCTAGGAGCCAAGCTATTATTTTAACACTAGAAGGGTGCATGTGAATTGGTTTCTCATGCAGTTTACAAACAAACAAACAAACAAAAATGCAGCGACCCCTTTACCTACATTGTGCTTTTACTTGTAGCTGCCTCTGATGATAATGCAGTTACTTGTGGAGGCAGCTGGTCCTTGTCAGGCATAATGTAATCAAAATCCAACTACTAATAAAAATGAAAGAAAAGGGTAAGAGAGGAAAATTTAGCAGCATCTCATATCACTAGTGAAGTTTTGATGACTTAAAATGTCAAGAAGAGTGGATGCAGCATTTAGGGAGAGTTTTATAAAAGCTCATTTCCATCTCTGTAGCTTCTGTGACCCTACTACTTCTGCCTAATGTTGGTAGTTGGAACAAAAATATGAGCTGTGCTCCCTTTTCTTTACCAGATTTAAGTATGGAGAGAAAGGGAAAATACATGATTCTGGAAAGCAAACCAGAGAAACTTTAAAACAGGGAAAACTTCCAACTGAAGAAATGTTATTAATTTTGGTAAATTCTGCTAGCTGAAATTCTGTTCAGCCCAAAGCTCTGGGTAGTGCCACAGTGAAACTTTCCCTTTAGCTCATTTCACATTTTATTTGTTTTGATTTAAAAATTGCCAGGGAGGTAGAAGGTGGACAGATGTGCTCTGTCAGACGTGGCGGGAGTGGGTTATGAAACTTCCGTGAGTGCTCCTTTCTGCTTCAGCATAAAGTCAGCCAGCAAATTGAAATCTTCTCCAACAAGGATTTAAATTAAATTGACTGCCTTTGCATTGGGTCAAAGCAGGAGCATTCATATAATCAATTAATGTGGCTCAGCTTTGGGGATGGCAATCTCCAGTTGAGACAATAATGAACAGATGGGGCTTGTAGCTTATTAAATTGCTACCTCCATGGCATCTGTGCCATGGACTAAAAAGCAGGTAGGGTCATGTTTTGCATTAATGTATTGCATGACCTTGGGGGAGTCTTTCAATTGCTTTCTGCCTCGGTTTCCCTTCTTGCAGAAAGCCTTTAAAGCATGAGCTCTTCAGTGCCTACTTAGGAAGATGATTCTCTCCCAGTGGCTAAGACCTACATTTGGAGTTGCTGATCATAAAATAATATTGGTTG
Organism: Lonchura striata; assembly: GCF_050655825.1. Classification (NCBI taxonomy): domain Eukaryota; kingdom Metazoa; phylum Chordata; class Aves; order Passeriformes; family Estrildidae; genus Lonchura; species Lonchura striata. The sequence goes on from NC_140703.1 coordinate 2,197,728, forward strand.
AGCTATTTTAATAATGCTGATATAGACCCCTAGTTTAGATGCTGCTACATGGGCAAAAATAAAGTGTGGCTTTCTGCTGGAGATCTACATTCTCTTTGGGAAGTGGTTTTTTTTGGGTTTTTTTGTTTTTTCCCCCTCTGGAAATGAGGGAGTGGCATTGCCCAAATGATGTGCCAGAAGTGGATGCCAGTTTGCTCTGCCTCAAGCTCAGAAATGACCAGAAATGACGTAGATAGATGAGTGCCTTGCTAAACCTGAGGCAGTAGATTTTGCTGAGAGGAAGGGTGGATTAGCTGAAGTTTGGCTCTGTGGCCCCTCAGCTTATAGATGGGCTGGCAGAACGAGCCCCTGTCTTTGCCATGTGCCGTGGGAAGATGTATTGTGGGTCTCAGCGAGGAGGTTTTGCTCATATAATCACACTTGAAAGCCTCTTCTAGCACAAAGCAGGCCCGAGCAGTTCTCTAACCCCGGCTGCAGTACGTTTGCAATCCCACTTGTCTCTTTTAGCTGCAATAATGTAATTGCTGCTATTAATAATAAACTGACAGGCTGTCTTTAAATAACTGTAAGGCTGACAGACTGGTGTCGGTTGGATGCTCCCAAGTTTGACTAACAGCAGGGAGAAATAGAACAGCTCCCTTCCCAGCTCCTCATGCAGTTACAGAAAGGATGGCACTGGGAAGAGGCAATGGAGGGCTGGCACGTGGCACCGTGATGCCTCAGGGACCCTCTGCAGAGCAGTTGCTGTGTGACTTGCCTGGTTTCTCCGGGAAAAAGACAAGTTTTCATGCTGACAAGTGAAATTTCTAAGTTCTCCTGTCTCAAAGAAGGATTTTAGCAGGTGCTAGTTGAGGTTATTGAGTAAATATGTGTGCAGCTGGTGGCCAGCAGAGGCAGAGTGGAAGAAGAAGCCAAATTCCAAGCTGCCCCTACATTCTCCCTCCTTGGGTGAGCTGGTGCTGCAGCGATGAGGCCGAGTGCCTGCAGAGCCCTGCAGCCAGGTCCAGGGGATGCTGTCATCCTGCAGGGTGTCTCTGGGAAGCATGGTCTGTCTGGGTTGGTTTTACCTCTTTTATCCATAAAAGGAGCATCTTGCAAGGGGTCTTGGGCAGAGGGGTGGGACCATAGGATCACTGGAGGCAGCATCAGGGCGAAGACACCAGCAGAGGAGAGTGGAGGGTGCCTGGGGGAAGATGATGGCACCTGGGTTTTGACACTCCACAGGCAAAATCCACCCACTCAAGAGGGTAACTAGGAGGGGAGACATCCAAATATGACCTGTTTCCAAGGCTGGGGCCTAATGTCTTGCTTTCAAAGCTTCAGGGGGGGATAGCACTTTGTAGTACAAAACCCAGTTTGTATTTCTGCAAACTGGGGTTTGCAACAGAAAGTCTGGCAGCATCAGCATGCAGATGTGCTGCTCTGATGTTCATGGGCTCCCTGTCAAATGAGAGGGGACGAACAAGATAATGAGCCAAGGAGAGAGAAGCCTGGCATGGGTAAAAGCCGTAAAAGAGCTTGAGAGTGATCCGTGTATTTTAACCCTAGTAGCTGAATTATTTTTTGGATGATATAGCATGCTTATATGAGGACAAAATGGGTTTTTAGCCTGCATGGACATTTAAAGTCATTTTTGAATCCCTTGCAAAGCTTCATTAATATCTGCAATTATGGGCAGCTACAGTGCACTTGACCCAGCGTGCTAGTGTCACCAGGCTAAGCTGAATGAATCAAAAGACTTTTTATCACAGCCTCTGACTCTGCTTTGCCTACAGACCCAGGGGGTGAGTAGAAAAATGTTTTACCTGCACCAGGTCACCAAGTCTGTGCATCTATGTAATATGTGCTCCTCTTAAAACCTCTAAATTTTTTTTTGTTTGCTTATAAACGTCTTTAATACTTAATTGAGGTTATGGAATTTCTGTTGTGTTTAAACTGCTAAATAAAATGATGGTTTTCAGTGATGAGAACAATTAAGCATGCAGAATATAATGAAACTTGATAGAAACTCAGCTGCTGTCCCCCCATTAGTGTGCACAGCTGTGCATGTGTGTCAGCATTTGCAGGTTAAAGAAGCAATTAATCTGAGCAGGGTGAACGTGAAACTCTTACTTAACCACACAGACAGATTGTGAACCTCAGTCCCTGACTTTTTTTGTTAAGGTCACAACTCAAATTGCAACCAGCTAAGTAAGTCTGTTCTTCTCCAATCCCACAGTTCTAATCATGTGAGGGGTGCTACTGGTGAATGATGTCCTGGTGGCATAAATCCACATTGCCAGCAATTTATGCACAGAGTGTTCACTGACACTGATTCAGATTTGCTATGATTAAGAGCTGAATGGCTTGTAGATTTTGATATAGTTTCTGTGGAGTTAGATTACTAAACCAACAGAATATCAAGGAGCAACATTGGATATTTTTGCTCATGAGCAGGCCTCGTGTGTTCGGGCAAGCTCTCAAATGTTTGGCACAAGCAGCACTGATAGCTAGAGCAGGTGGTGCCACTGCACTTTGCCAGGCTGTGAGATTTGCAGGGTGTGCCTGAGTTCTCCTGCTGGGCACACAGGAGCTGCCAGGGCCTCTGAACATCCCTGTGTGAGGTGAGAAGGAAGAGGCACAGGGAGCTATCAGTTTAATTTCATTTTGAAAATCATACATTAAAGATGGTGCTATTGATAATCTGCTGAATGTACTGACAACTCAGAAAGAATGGAGAAAGTAGGTTAATAAATCACCCTATATCCACTTTAGTCTGCATTTCAATTTTCATTTCTCAGAAACACAAATTGCAGCTGTTCTTTAAGTTGTCTGATCTCTCCTCTCAAGAAGCCAATTTTGTTTTTAATTTCCTCTGATGAGACTCAGAAGATGCTAGATAAAATATTAGGTGAGTTCTGTTCTTTATTTATTTTTGAGGCAGCCTTCTGTGTGTAACACAGAATCATGGTTTCTGTGTGTAACAGAATCATAGTTTTCCTTCTTTGCTGCCAAAGAAAGTGCTCATCACTTAAAGCATTCTTGATGGAAGAGTTGTCAATGAAGCTGGAGTAAAGCTCCAATCTCCTCTCTAGCAGGGGTAAAGAAAATGTAATCAGTAAAATGGGTGATCAAAGCAGGTGCAAGGCTTGAAATTAGTCAAAACACTTTGAAAGGGAAAGAAATAGTAAAAAGACCTGAGCAGCAAAGGTTTTAATGGTGTATTTCTTTCTCTCAGCTAAGCTGCATTTAGAGAAGTTCCAGATCTAATTCCCAGTGCACTCTATAATAATAAAGGTATTTTATTAAAATATTAGCAGCTGGGAAGGAACTTTGCAAAATGCTGTAAGAAAAACCCTTCTGCATAAATAGGATTATATGAAAGTTTTCAATATGGTAATTTAGTTGGGAATTTTTATTATTTTTTCTTCAGTTGCTATGGGACTTTAAAGCCAGGGATGTAAACAGAGAAATCAAGGTTTTGGAACCAGCTGCTGTATTACACATCACCAGCCATTGCTTTCATACAAAAGCATCCTGTCTGCAGCAATGGCATGGAACCAGAAAAGCAAAATTAAAATCTCTTTGCATTACAAAAAAGGACAATAATTATGTGTTAATTAATAACATACTACAGAAAAAAGGAGGAATCAAAGGAATCTGATAGCAGCCTATATTATTCCCCCCTTTTTGTGCAGAAGTTAATGTATGGTGCAGAGCAATCAAATTGTTATATAGGATAGTAATAGAGCTGAATTCACAGAAAGCCTGCATTTGACTTTTTTTTTTTTTTTAGTTTGTCATTTATCTGTACTAATAGTTTTTTCTACAGATGTGTTTACTTGAAACTGTCTGAGTTGGTCTAGTCTTGGTCTAGTCTTTTCCCTGTCCAGGCACCTTCCTGCTTTGGACTGGTGCTGTTGCTGTTTTCCCTCTCATATGGAAGGCTTGACATTCCCTTAAACAGCAACTGGTGTCTAAAATGCCCACACAGGCTTCTTTCTGGACAAAACTCCCAAGACATTTTTGGACAAGGCTCTTTTTGCGTTGAAAGAATTGTTGCTGGAGCTAAGTCTGACAGTGTAGAAAGCCTGGGGGTTTTATTTGGCCAAACAGTGCTGCAGAAATTCTGTCTGAATTTGCCATGTGCCTTGTCCTCTCCAAACTCTGGATGGTAGGAAAGTCAGTGCCAGAGTCCTGTTGCTCTATTATGCACTATTTGCCAATTTTTGCTACATTTCCCTTTTATGCTTCTTTTCATATGCAGGGCTGCAAAACCAAAATTTTCAAAGTCTTTTTCAGAGGAGATGAGAATGACCAATCTCCTTGTGCTTAGGTTGAAACATAAAATTTGCTGCTTTTACATAGTTTCCCTGCAGACTAGCACAAATTACAGAGCAGAAGGTGAAAAGGAGGAGAAAAATATCGAGGGGGTGAGGGAATGGAAACAAAGAAAGAGGACAGAGTGAAGAAAAAAGGGGAATGAGGAAATAAACTCAACTGTGCAGAGCAGATGAATGCCTTAGGAGGAGAATTAGTGAGGAAAATGAGTCTGTTGTGATTTTTTCTTCTTCTACTACTGGGAGGGCTCTAGAAACCACCTAATGTTGGATAGTGTAAAATAAGCTATTTCTTGAAGGGAAATAAGTGCTACTTGTTTTAGCATCCATTCATGGAGAGCTGCAGATAACCACTGGAAATAAGGTAATGTTTTTCTAGCTGCTGGTGGTACCTAATCATCCTCTCTCATCAGTCTTGTATCTTTTTTAAACAGATTTGCCCTCTGAAGTGCCTGGAGTGGGGTAATTTAAATTTCCAGGCAAAGTGGAAATTAAATTTCCAGGTAATTAAATTTCCAGGCAAAGTGAAGGCTGCAAGGAAAGGCAGAAAAGCGAGAGGCTTACCTGCTTGCACTCCGTGGGATTTGCCAGTTTTCCCAGAGGAAGCCTGGGGTGGCACTGACCCTAAACCAGGTTTGCCAGGCTGGCAATGACTGCAGGACTGCCCACAGCAAAACTTACCTGTGCCCACTTTGCCATGAAGCTGCTCATGACAGGAATCCACACAAAGCTCTCAAGCTAGCCTGGTTAGCTCAAAGAATCTGATTTTATGGTCAGGTTATCCAGCCAATCTTGCAGAGTTTGATTCTGGGATGGTTTCACTGTAATAGGGAGTGACCTGGGAGCAACTTGTGGGGAGGTAAGGCTTCAGCTGCAGAATTGATGATGTTTGACCCTATAACTCTCTGCTCAATTGAGTCATATTCTCTTGATAGCAAAAATTATAAATATATTTAAATGCAGCCATGGCAGTTTTGAGTCCAGAATGGTCATGGGCCTGGCATGGGGTCAAGCATTTTAAGTTGCATTTAACCAATCAGAAATATGGATCCAGGGTGTGACTTTTCATACAGCAACAACTGTTCACTGGAAGCAAAAGCCAGGAGGGAAGAAGAGGCAGAACATGTCAGCAAGGTGTCTGCTTAACTATAACAGAGCATGGGGGGTTTGATGTGGGCGGGAAAAAAAAATGAAACTTAGTGCCCCAAAAGTTGGAACAAGTGCTGCAGAAAGTTTTGTAACAAGTGCCACAGGAGGCAGGGCATTGTGTCTGGCCCTTTCCCTCCTCGCTTCCCTACTGGGAGTGCCAATTAGATCCAGCTCTGATGGTGGCTTTTTGACACTTTTGCTCATTGGGAAATGGCCTCACACTAGTATTTTGTTGCATTTAGGCTTTTAAAGAACATCAGAGAAAAATGACTTTCAGCTACTCCGTCTGAGCTGGATGTTAGCCAAGACTCCCCACAGAAATGGAGAGAAGGTCTTGGTTTGACAGGACTATTCCCCAGTGTGTCACTGGCTTTCTGCAAATGTGCTGGGTACCCTCAGGATGAGTGTGTGCACCTCAGATTATTTTAGGTGCTGTCTCTGCACCATTAGCATTCCCAGGAAAAACCTGGGAAAAAGGAAAATCAGAGAGGGAAGGGTTTGAGATTTTATGTGAAAAGAGTTTTGCTTCCAAATCCCCCTGAAAATTAACTCAGTTCATCTGAATGCCCTTTGGAGGTTGTGAATTTGACCTCTGGTCCTCACAAAAATAATGCTGCAAGTGAGACTTCAGGCCAATTGTCTTTTTCAGATATCAGCTAAGGCTTTACATAACTTTCATTAACTTATTTGTATTTCCTATGTCTGTGCATTTGTATTTTACATTTTCTGTGCTTTCTGTGTCAAACTAAGAGCTTCTTCTGTTTACAGTTTTTAGCATGTGTGTGTGAATTTCCCTCATTGCTTCTCTTTCCTCTATTAACTGAGATAAGTATGTTAGTGATTTTTTTTTTTTAATTCTAGTCTTTTTTGAGCTTTCTTTTTCAAAAATTTCCAGCAGATATAATGAATCAGGCAAGGGATGCCAAGAGCAGGAGAGGGAAGAGTTGATGGTATGTGTGTGAAGAGAAAGGATTTAGATACAGCTGTATGTGTGCTGATTACCAGGGGTTTGGGGACAAAATAAATAATACTGCTATTTCCTTGGCTTATAAACACACACAGCTTAAATTTAAATTTCTCACCCTGTTGCATCATTTTTTTTTAAGTTATTCAGCTGTAGCAAATGAGCTAAAATGTTGCCCATTGAAAAAAGGATGTAGCTCCAGCCTTGGCTGAAGGAGGGAGAGCTGTCCTTGGCAGTGGCTGTTTGTACCCCTGCCTCCACCCACAGTGTGTGGCGATATGCACCAAATGAAAAAGATAAAAATCTGCTCATGGGTTTATATAGCATCCTCCTAACTAGCTTTTGAGTCCTCCAGCAGCCATGGTACCTGAGCAGCCAGAGATGGGTGCAGTCAGGAGTAGATGTTCAGCCCCCACTCCTTTCTGTCATCCTCTCGTGGGAAAACACAGCCTTTGTCCATGGGCTTGCCCGTGGCTGTGGGGACATTGCACTCCATGCCTGAAAAATAAATCCATGTCCCCTCTGGAAGTTCTCATCTGCTTGTCTGCCTGGGAGGTGGCACGTTCCTGATGAGCAGGCTCCATGCCCAGTTTTGTGCCATCCAAACCTTCCCACGGCGCCGTGGTTCTGGACCTGGGCTGGATTTCACCTCTGGTCTGAGAAATAACATGGAATTAGTAAGGATGACTCATCCGTAGGGAAATTCTTTGGGCTCCTCGATGTCTTTAGAGCAGCCAAGTCTGAAAATTAGACATGAACTTCCCTAAAGCTTATTTTGGCTCTCACGAGGGCTGCAGTAGAATGACAAGCAGCAAGCTGCTTTCTTTATTGTTTCAGCTCAAGGACTATCTACAAAGAGTCACAGTCTTGTGCTTAGCAGTACACAAAAATATTCATTTCCTAGCTATACAGGAAGGTGACTGAATTGCAGATGATTAACATATGTTGTGTTTTGTCTTCTAATTCCTTCTCGTCTTCTCGTGGTGCACCTTTGCAAATGGCATCAGAGACTTTGCTTCCAAGGAGCAGTGTCCCTCAGAAACCTATTATCAAGGCTATTGCAGAAAAGTTGTTCTTCCTTGCTATGTCTGGTAGACTGGCTCCAGAATCCAAACTCCTAATTGCTGCAGCAGCCTGACCTACGCCAGTCAATGCATTCCAGCTCCAAGCTAAGTTCAGGAATTGCTTTTTAAAGGACTCCTCTCCAGGGTAAATGCAGGCTTTTTTTACTCTGAGCAGTTTTGCTAGGACAAAGAATCCTTTAACAGCTTTCTTTTAAATGTGCTTCAGTTTTTTATGAACAAATCCGGCTGCCACACTTGATGATGATCAGCAGCATGGAGATTTTATCAGCCTGTGTCTGGCACACAGGTGCTGCTCCTGATTAGAGCACAGCTGAGATAGGCTGGGTACTCCAAACTGGTATTTAAACTACCAAATTCTTCTCTGTCTTGTTTCTGGCTTTAGAGACAACTTCAGTGGTGTTTTGTGTTCAGAATTTTGTTCTGAGACTGAGGCAAAGACTAACTCAAGGCATTCAACCCTGCTGAATTTTAGGAATTCTCTGTTGTTTTGCAATTTTGATTGACTAATCATTATAAGAGCAAATGTCTTCTCATATAAAACAGTAGATGATAGAGCCTGAAGGGACTGTTGTGATAAATTTTTGTCTGACTTATTGCATCACACAGGCCAGAGGAATTTTTATATGAACTGGGACAAGACTTCAAAGGAGACAAAAAATTTGGATCTTGATTTAATCACCAGATACAGAGAATCAGCCAGAATACTTGGTAAATTTTCCAGCAGATAATTGCTGCCATTGTTAAACAACTAATTGTACAGCACTTAATTTCTCTTCTGTCCCCTTTCAAATTGGGTCATTTGGCCTTGTTTCACTCTTGTTTGATGAACTGACAATTACTTAACTTACATTGTATTCCATGTCTTTGTCCCTAAAAATTGTGATCAAGCTTCTCCCTTAACTTTTTCCTTGGTAAACTAACCAGTAGACTCCTGAAGTCTCTAAATCTAAGGGAAGTTATTTTGTTTTTGTAATTATTATATTTTTTTTCTCAGCTATCCAGTTCTAGGCTCCCCAGCACAAGAGAGAGATGGAGCTACTGGAACAAGGGCAGCCAAGAGCTGCAAAAGTAAATAAACTGCTGGAGCATCTTCCCTATGAAGAAAGGCTGAGAGAGCTGGGACTGTTCAGCTCAGAGGAGAGAAGCCTCAAGGGGGAACTCATCAATGTGTACAGATGCCTGAAGGCAGGGTGCAAGAAGGACAGAACCAGGATCTTCTCCGTGGTGCCCAGTGGCAGGACAGAGGTGATGGGAACAACTGGAAATGCATCAGGTTCCCTCTGCATGTCAGAAAACACATTTTTCCTGTGAGGGGAACCAAGCCTTGGCACAGGTTGCCCAGAGAGGTGGTGGAGTCTCCTTCCTTGGGGATAATCAGATCCTACCTGAAGATGGTCCTGAGCAGCTGCTGTAGGTGGCCCTAACTGAGTGTGGGAGGAGTTGGATCAGACTAGCTCCAGAGGTCTCTTCTAGAGAGTTCTCAACTCTATTATTCAGCAATTCAGAGTCTTTCTTCCATGGCAGACTGTAGATTTAGCACAGGATTCTGTGCAGGGTCAGAGCCAGGGGGTGACCTGCTTTACCAATCCTTGCTCTGGCCACATTGCCAATGCTCAGGTCTTTGTTTCTTCTTAGAAAAATGAGACCCACCTGTTTCAAGGATTTTATTAGAGAATTTTAAAATGCTTTATCTATTTATTTCCAAATGTGTGGGAATCTGAAGCAAAGAAAGATAACATAACTTACAAAATGTCATTCAGAAGCCCAGCCACATGCCCAGCTACACACCTTGGCTTTTTAGAAAAGCAAAGATCCATCTATCCCCTCTTGCTATCATGGAAAAGCAGGCTCCCTGAATAGCAAACTCCATTTGCAAGAGTACTTTTGAGATGGGTTAAAACCAAGCTGGATGTATAAAATTTCCTCCAAACTAAAAGAACAGCATTAAAATAAGAGAAAAAGAACTTTAAAGGCATTCAGGGATCACATTTAACTGAAATGGTTTTCTGTGCCTATCAATTTATGGTTCTGCAGGTTACTCACAAACCACTGACTTAGCTAAAAAGTATCTAGTCAGGTGAGTGGCAAAATTTTGCTCTGAATGCAATGTCTCAACAAAACTCCATAGATTTATGCTGATAAAAACCTCTTGGAAATTGTGCTTTCTCGGCAGACCTAACAGAGGTTATGAACAGTACTTCTGAAATCAGCATTTAAATAACATTTCAAAACCACTAGAAACCTCATTATCTTGAATATATTGTTTTAGTGGTCCCACAAGTAGTGAAAACACTGTGAAACAAATGTGTAGCTTGTAACTGGGAAGAAACAACAGTATTGCCTCAATACTTTGTTGATAAATGTCCAGTTAGCCACTAGATACCAGTACATTCCCTGAAACTTGGTAAGGTAGGAGTAATCCAGAGGTAAATATCCACCCTGTTTTATGGGAATTTCTTTCTGAACTTGCCAGAGGTCATGATAAATACAGCTCTTAACAATACAAGTGATGCTTTGCTGTTACCCAGGCTTATCTAGAAAAGTATAGCTAATCCTGTAACCATCGTTAAATAGAATTTCCATATTTTGTAATTGACATTTTCTGTGCCTTTTTCTTCTTTCCTGGGGTCAGATGGTGACTCCTAACCTATCCCCTCCTACCTACCCCAGGCTCTTTACTCTGGATAAAGAGTTTCTGTGAGAAGTCATTCTTTAAAGTCAATGAGCTCCCACAGACTTGGCAAAAAACGTTTAGATCTTATTTGTTCCACTTTTTATTTATTTACCCTCACACCTAGGTGTTTTATTAATTATTTGTTTTGCCTGCCTCTTTTGCCGGTTTCTGTAGGCTGCATTTTGTTGGTTTTTTTTCCCTTTTTTCCCCTTCAGTATAAAGCAGCGTGATTCATTGTATTTCCTTGGTGATCTCTCCTGGTCCCTCACCCCGTGTTCTCCACTGATCAGACCCATTGGTGATTAGATGCTCAGCAGAAGTGATTTTGCAGCCTTTGACACCTTGCATCCCCTGCTGCCTGGATTTCAAAGAGGTAATCAGTCCCAGGGACCTGCCACTGACCCTTTGCTCAAGCTTTTGTCATTCCCTTTTTACTGTCTCTTTTCTTAAAGAGCTTGAAGCATCTTGATTCTTCTGCGAGGGAAAAAAAGGACACACGCACTGAAACTGTAATAATTTTACAGCACTGTCATAGTCCTTTCACGGAAATGGTATCAGATAGTGCCTCTCTATCACTTCTCTAATACCTTTGGAAATGAAATCTTCAGCTGCTATTCAGAGATCCCCTTTTGTTCACTGGAAGCCACGGGGAGGGTCAGTACTGTCCCTTTTAACCCCTTAGGTGCTGGCAGAGCGAGCGTGGGTGGCTCCTTTGGAAACCTCAGTGGGATCTCCAGAGGCTCTGGTGAATCCAGTGGGGCTGTTCCCAGCTCTGCCTGTGAGCCCTGAACACAAAAAGGTCCCAGTGCTCAGCTGTGAGAACCCCGGGCTTGCTCTGGGGTCTCATCTGGTGGTAAAATTCCTCCTCCAACCCGAGCTTCCAAAGGAAAACTGCTCAGACTCTTGTTGGGTCTCAAGGCAGTTTATTGCGAGTTATCTAAAAGATTTTCTTCTGGGGCTGCTGTGGTTTGCTCACAGCTCAGGCAGAGGCACACACACACCCTGACATCCTCTCTGTCTGCTGTCTTCTCCTTCTCTCCCCACCCAGGGCTGCTGCTCTCTTTTATATGATATATTACGTATTACATGTTTATAGTTTTTCCCCAATGCCTATTACCTATATTAAATAGTGCTTTTTTACTCTAAACCAATCTGTGAGTGCCAACATCACCAAGAACATGGAGGCAAGGAAGAAGAAGGAGGAAGAACAGGATCAGCCCACTTTCCTCCATCTTAGAACTTCTGACCCCCATGTACAAAGTAAAAACCCCCCTGGAAAGGTGCTAAAACCCCCCTGTACAATACTAAAAAAATTTCCCCTCTGTTTTGTAACTACTTTTACTATATTATCTAACCCTTTGTGACTGCTTGTTCCACCTCCAAAGTTGGTAACTCATTCCATGGCTCAAACCCAAAATAACAGCTGTTTGCAGCTGCCTGCCAGGGTCTAAAATGCTTCTGACCAAGGCCTGGAACCTCTAAAAATGTCTGAGGGACATTCTGAGTTCCAACACTCATCCAAACTCTGACTTGGACATTAGGAGGAAAGCCTTAACCCTTTTCCCCCTGGCTCTTACTGTTTGGTTTTTCCTGAACCAAACGTCTGCCCATGACCACGGCTGCTCTTGGAGTCAGTCTAGCAGCCTTTGCTGTTATTTACAGATAACATCCAGTGCCACAAACACTGAGAAGATATTTATACATATTTTGCACATTATATTTGAATTATTATGAACATTAATAAAGCAGCTAAGAGTAAGAAAACATATTAGTGCTATTTAGATTATTTAAGTGGCGGTGATTTCTCCGGAGATTTAAAATTCTGCTTCAACAATCCCAAAGGCTACATTAAATCAATTGCAAACACACAGAAGATTGACTTTTAAAAGTATGAAAGCAAAAACTCCTATAACTCATCCCAAAGCCCCTTGATAAGCCTTTGATGAATACATCAGAAAAAATAAAGAGGAGCTGAAAATTTATTTCCAGGAGCATAATGTGCTTATTTTAATTTTATTTTTTCTTCAATAAATGATACATTTGAAATATTTCCTTTGGGTTTTCACTGTAAATAGATGAAGTAATAATGTGGTATTTATTTTTATTATTAAACATCTCGCAGAAAAACAACTTCTGGATTACCTCAAATGCACTGGAAACATAAGCAGCAACAGCCTTCCAGATGAAGAAGCTTGTGTGGAACATGTTAAATGGTAAGCAAAACTTGTGTTCTGAGTCTTATGAAAAGTGTAAGAAAAGGAAATTCTGCAGCTTGGATTCCAACATGCATGTTTACTTTTTAAATCTAAATGTGGCCAGACTATTTTAATGAATGTAGGCTGGCTTTTTTTTTTTTTCCCTTCTTCAAAATACTTCATAAATTGTGATATTTGTGCCTTATTTATTTATAAGCGTGCTGGGAATAATTTGTTTAAAAGACTGCAGATATTGGATATGCTGTAAATCAAACACTGTCATGTTTTTCTTCCTGGTCACCTAGTAGTGCTATTCTTCTTCTTTAGTTGGATGAAAAGCTTTATGAACTGGTGCCTAGCTAACTGTAAGCTTCAGCTAAATTCTCATGTTTGAAGTATAAATGTACATAGATCAGAAGAATAGGTATGGAGCAGCTATATAAGTGCAATAGTCTTTGCTGAATAAAATGGGAGTTGGCATTGAATGTATTTATATAGATGTGATTTTATGCTAAAACTCTACCTACATTGAGATTTTCTGGCAAAAGGTTACTTGGCCATTTCTGGTCACCAGATGCACATGTGCAGATGTTTTCTGGTTTCATCAGCTGTACATGTAGAGAGTTTTATACAGTTTGCACTGCTAGATAGCTATATGCCTAGTAATTAACCATATACCTCCTTAGCCACCTGCTCTTTTTTGTTTGTTCGTTGTGCTGTTTTTTGCTCAGTGGGTCTTTTTCCAAAAAGGGCTTTTCCTTGCTCTAGGAATGCTCAGAAATGCAGAAGAAAGGAAGGGCAGGTAGTGCTGTGCAGAGGTCAGCAAAGGCAAAGCAGAGGTGAGGATGGGGTGGCACTCCCGTGGCTGTGGCTGTGTCCTGGCTCTGGCTGAGGCAGTGGCTGCAGTGTGGCTTGGTCCAGCTCCTGCAGTGCTGTGCCCAGGCTTGGAAGAAACACTGCCATGAAATCTCTGTCCTGCAGCGTCTTGTCTTCATGAGTCCCTGGTGAAAAATTAAATATATTTTGTTTAAGTCTAATAGTGGGCAAGAAGGGCTCGTGATCTTAGCTCAGGTATCACAGAGGTGTATGCATGAACCTCCTGTAAATCAGGCAGCATTTTGTCTGGGATTTCTGCTGGAAGAAACTCCTCCTTTCTGTAGGGGCACAGGGGAGCTTAGGGAAAGTGTCTCCACACAGGCATAGCTGTGCTCACAGAGCTTCTGTTAACTCTGCTGCAGTTTAGAGGAAGATGAGCTCAATGGATCGGGCTGTAGTCATCTAGGTATCTAAACTCCCTGCCTTTCTCCTATGAGCATTCTGTACATCCTTTTTTAGCAAGTTTTTAAATCTTTCCATCTGCAGATGAAGTGTGTTAGTTTTTATGTTCCTGTCTGGGGTGTTCACCAAAAACCAATAGAAGACTTGGAGACAATGAGTATGTGGAGATGGTACAGCCTGCAGCCAAGAAGCAGCACTGGGATGTAGGAGAAAATAAAGGAGGGATTTCATTCTGAGGTCTTTAAACATGGGAAATCTGGTCTACAAAATGAGAATGGCTTTTACTTATGACCTGGGGTTCTTGCCATTCTGAAGACACATCAGGCAACTTGACAGAAAGGGTAAAATTATGTATTTGATTTTGGAGAAAGCCATTCTATTCCTTTTTGGATTCATCAGTATTTATTTACATATATCCAGTATACTTGCCCCTAGAACGCCCTTCAACAACAGTGGTGTGGTGGTCTCAAAATGCACCAGGTTTTTATAAGTAGTGTTGAAATTGTGAACTACGGAGTATTTCCCAAGAAGCTCAGGAGGCTCCAGGCTCTGGCTCTGCAATTATAACCTGGTACACACAGAGCTGCACCCACAGGACACTCTGGGACCTTCACAGTCTCATCCATCAGGCTCTGACACAACCTGGGCAACACGGGTGGCTGCTTTGACAGCTGTGCTAGGAGGAGGAGGAAGCCATGTGCTTCCTCTGTGGAGAAGAAGCAAATTTTGGCCCAAGAGCCAAAATGGGCTCATTTTGGACTCATACCCACACCTCTGAAGCCATAGAGAGGTGCTCTGATTGCTGTGTCTCATGTTATTACACATCTGGTTTGTGCTTGTTTAAGACGTGGCACAGAAATGAAGAGGCAGGAGAACAGAAAAGAAATATGTGGAGATATCTCTCAGGGTGTTTGAAGACCTGTGAAGGGACTTGAAATACACAGCTTTTGTGCTTACACACAGGCACAAATCCTGATGTTGCCACAGGCTGAGCAGGAGGTGAGAACAGAGCTGTGCAAGCCTTGTAGAAGACAGAGCCCACAGCTGGAAGTCCCACTGGGTGGTTCTGGGACAGGCACACACTAATGTGTTGAAATATAAGCTGGATAATACAATAATTTGAGTTTGACAGAGTTCAGCTGGAAATGGAGAGAGAATTAGAAAAATCATATAATCCTTTCCCCATACACAGCTTGACTCAAGGTAGATTTGGTGAAGCCCTCTAGCCAACTTCAATTAGTAGTTCCTGTGCAGTCCCTCACTTCCAAATCATGTAATACTGTAATAACTGTCTGCTATTTAAAGTCAAAGGAAGAATATTAAACTGCTGCTGTCTTTGAAGTTCACAGGCAGGGAATCATGGTTACTAAAGACTATTAATTATCTCAGCAGTCAAACTACGCCAGGCAAAATTCCAGTCTAAACGCCAGACAGCGAGTCTGATGTTGTACTGCAAGATTTCCTCAGCATAATGTCTACAAACCAAGAACAAAAACCTTGTGCAAACTCTAATCTCGTTGAAACAGCCTGCAGAGGTACATCTATAAATCAAGGGTTAAGCAGGAATGTGTTTTTCCGAGGAAAGTAAAGGCACTTTCTGTGTTTAATTAACAGAATGCTAATAGGGCAAATGAGGGAGAATTAAAAGTGAATCACTGAGTGTCTGTAAGAAATTGGTGGTGAAACTGTTAGAGATGACTGCTTGACCTGTGCATGGAAATTGCAAGAGCAAATCCTACATTTGAGAATTATAATGAACACTAAGATGTTCAGAAAAATCTAAATTCCTGAGAGTGACCATGTTCAGAGCAAAAAACACAGCTATTTTAGCCAGGAATATGTGAATGCTTTGTATGGGCTGACCTCCTTGCACTGACTGCAGTTTTATACATCACGCCCCTGTGAGTAACACTGGAAATGTGGAAAAAAAATTGATGCATCTTTTGTATTCATCAGAGCTGAGAGCAGGGAGGAAAGGATGTCGAAGAATAAGTTTTTGCTCATGGGCAGTCACATTAGGAGATATTTGGGAAAGTCTTTATTCATAAGAAATGGGACCATGCATTTCACCATGGTTACCAAAAGTGCAATTTAAAGCACACGTTCTTTGAGCAGCACAGGCAGGGATGTGATAAGTCTCAGAGTCCAGCCTATGGAGAGGGAAAAAGCAAAAACCTCTGAGCCCGTGCTCATATTTGGCAGACTGCTGAGGAGGAGCTGCTCTTTTGTGGCCAAGCCCACTGTTAGGACAACAATGAGAGCTCCCACTCCTTTCAGTGGCTCCCTGGGCACTGTGTGGGAGCTGCTTGGAGCAAGCCCCACTGGGCATTGATAGTGCTGGGCTGATGGAGAGAGGATTTGCAGGCTGAGAAGTGTGTCCTGCAGTTCTCTTTTGACAAATCAGTGGCTAAAAGTCCAGAAGATCACATCACTTTCTGTGATTGTACAGAGGGAAACTGCTTGAGGCACTGAAAGCAGCAGCCCAGCAGAGAAAAACAGTCAGTGTTACAAGACATTTGCAAAGTTAAATAAACAGAAAATTATTCCAATCATGTGCAAAAATAATTTAAGTTGTAGCTGGAAACAAGGCTGTGTGAAACACTTCCTTCAGTCTCCTCTTATCTGTGTCCTATTTTAAGGACTGGAAAGAGGCAAAGTGATGAACATGAAACATAAGGTCCTCTGGCTCTTAGAAAAGGAAAACAAACCACACATTTTAGTTGTCCTTCATCCTAAGATAGTGACAGCCAGCTTCATATGTAGCAGTGTCTGATATATACATATATAAAAAAGAACATATGCATCATCTTTAAAAATGCATTTTTCAAAATTAATCTCTCAGCCTATAATTCAGTTCTGGGCTGCAGATATTTTATTTCTTGGTGTATGCCAGACACTTCTCTGGCACATTCTGATTCAGTGGCCCTCCCACATCGGCTCTGGGAAACGCAGTGGCTGAGCCAATGCCTCTGAAAGGAATGGGTATCATTCCACCAGCCCAGGGTGGCCTGGCAGCAGTGTGTGCAGGGTGAGGGCCAGCAGGCTGAGAAGTGTTGGGCTGTAGCCCAATTTATCCATCTGAGCTCCATCTCTTCAGTCAGTCCCATGACAAAATCAGGATCTATTGGATTTGTGCAATAATATATTGTTTCTTCTCCTGCAGCTAGTGACAGCGTTTATTTTTCCTTCTTCAAAGTCATGATTTGGACTAAAATTGAGCCTGTTCCTAAGGCTACAGTGAATGGTCAGAGCTGAGTAATTGCATTGGCACCTAGTATATTTGGTGAGTGTTAGGATCTTGGATTCATGAATTGTTTTCTCAAAGACTGAAAATTATGTTTAGCATATCATGGACTCAATTTTCCCTGACACTTGGGACACTTGGAAGATTTGAGGACAGAAATGCATACTAGGTTTTGCACATGGAAATTAAACAGGGTGTGAAATCTCATTAGTGTTTCTGAGAGACTGATTGTATGTTAGCTTTGGGTATGACTGGTTGGGTGGATTGTGAATTTGTACATGACTTGAAAATTCACTTAGATTTTATTTCAGAGTGTGGAGGTTTATTTGATTTTTTTTTTTTAGTAAAATGAAGGAATTTAATTTTTCAGGTGAATTAGGGTATGAGTTGATTGAGCCGCAATAACACCATTTTCACTCCAGAGATTACTGTGATTATCTTCAGTTGCAGCAGAAAAATATAGCCTCAAACCAACCAAAGCCAGTTAGAGTCACATATCTTTTAGATGCTGCATGATGATATTTTAAGAAGGTGTACAACCAGCAAGTTGTAATTGGTAAAATAACATTTAACTGAATCAGATGCCATGCTTGGTTACTCTGTCCTGCCTCCTGCAGCTGGCAGATGTTGGCAGGGTGTTTGCACCTGCAGAGAGCTCTGTTTTGAGGGCTGTGTGCCAGCACAGTGTCTAAATCCAAAGGCTTCTTCAATGGGCCTGTCTACCCTTAGGATGAAAGGCATCTAAGCTGGCCACAGCTGCACCACAGCTGGCTCCACTGCTGTCATGCTGTAGCACAGCAGGGATTTCCCAAAGTCCTCTGAAGAGGACTGAAACCAGAAGTCTGGTTAATAAGCCTGGTTTCAGAAACCAGGTTTATTAAACCTGGCTGGGTGTGAGCAGGCTCCAAAGGAAGGTGGAGGTGATACCACTACACTTTGCTCCCAGATAATTTCTTGTTCTAGTTCAGCACGTAGCCAATAGACACTCGGGCGAGCTTTCCCTGGAGCAGCTCCGATCAGGCAAGGTTTTCTGAAGTCTCTGCTGTGCCTTTGGAGAGTGGCATGCAGTTTCTGGGCTGGATCTGCTTCTCAGGAGCATGGCAATAAAGCACAGGCTAATGAGCCCCGCTGGGCTTGCACGAGCCAGGCTGCATGAATGGCTCCAGAGAGGGGAAAGGAAGGACTGAGCTGGCACAGGTTGCCTTTACCAGAGGGAGGTGGGGGTACAGTGTGACCCTGGGTACAGGTACAGACCTCAGATCATTCAAGGGGCTTTCTCCAGAGAGTTCATCAATGAGAGGAAATTTTTTGTGTGTGTGGTGCCACTTGGGTTTTAGTGGAAATATCGGATTTCTTAATTCAATCAGACCCCTTCCTGCCTAGCAAGTGTCCTTGGACTCAGAGCACCAGAGGAAGAGCCAAGAGCTCCAGAATTCCTGGTCCAGCACTGCTGGCAAAGCCCAGTGTGGCCCAACTGTGCACAGCCCCAGCTGAGACTGTACCTTTACTAGTGTCTATTTCCACTGGCTTAAAGCTGATTCCAGCTTGCCTATATGTTCTGAAATTATGCCCCTGGCTGCAGCACAAGAGCACCCTGTGTGCTGTGCTAAGATCCACACAGCAAACCTGTCCTAGGATACTCGAGCTCCCTTGTGTTCAAAGCACGTGACTCATCCTTTAAGTCTGTGATAAACTTCATATACAAACATATATATATATATAGAATTACAAGAAACATCCATATAGAAACAGTATTGAGTCAAAGCCCCCTGTAATTCCATAAATAACAGCATAGGAGATAAAATATTTGCTTTTTGAAAACTCATTCTGGCGTAGGAAAGGAACCTGCGGACCATTGTTCTTTTTTGCTAAGCATCCTTGCTGGCTACATCAATATTAACATTAGTTATTCAGGTTATTGATATGGTTTTCACTGACACAGTTACTGATAGTTTGGCTTTAGAGTTTTTCTTCGAAGAACATGGTGGACTTGCAGATGTGGGCTTCTGAAGTTCTCAGAAGCTGCTGTTATGGGTTCCCTCAATGACAGGAGCATTGCATAGTGCTGATGGCAGCTTTTTAATTAAAAAAAACCCCAAACTACAAACCTAAACAAACAGTGGGGAATGCTTTTAAATGCAGCTATAAAAACCTTGCTGGCAAGAATTTTGGCATGCCTTTTTATATTGGCTTCAGTTTTTGGTTTCTTGCCATTTTCCCTAAGGTCCAGGTTTTCTCTGTGAGCTTCTAACACAGGACAAACAAGTCCCTGCAGCCAAAGCCATTTCAAAACCTGAAAAATTTCCTGTGCAATCAGGCAGGTCATCCAGTTTCAAAATCCATTTTTGTTTATCACATGTGGTGGGTCTGAGGTGAAGTACTAGTCTCATTGATTTTGGCACAATTTAGATCCAACCTGAGTGGAAGGCATGTTCAAAATGGTGATGTGAGATTCACTCACACTACTCTGAGATTAAAAAAAATTGACTTTCCTAAAATCCAGACGTAATTAAGAAACTCACATGGCTCCAATTTGAAATAAACTAAAACTTTAAACAGCAGCACAAGGGATCCTGGAATGTAGTCTAGGACACACCAAGGATATGATGATGCTCCTCAGTTCCCTGCCCTCTTTCCTTTGGGACCAGCACGTTTTACAGCTGACAGCCCTAGAACTTGTTTAATGTGAAATGTTCCAGGGAAATCATTAGAAATTAGATCAAAAGAGAATTCAAAGAAACTTGAGGGGTTAGAGAAAAGTGCTGAATTTCTTGCAATCCTTACCTTTAATTCATCAAACCTGTAGAGGCAGGTCATCTAGAATAAAAAAGCCATGTCAGGTCACAACAATATGCATTTTGACAGCCTACTTGTTTATCAAAATTGCCAAGAATCTCCCAGTGTTTTCCTTGATGGTGATGAGGAGGATTCTGAGATCCAGTGACTTCATTAATAGTGCTCTATCCCTTCTCTTGACTCAGTGAAGTTTCTCTGGCATACAGGCTCACTTGGTTAATGAGATATGACACTTGGCATGCTACTAATAAGAAGGAGAAATGGGAAGAAATGTGTGCCTCACATGCTGCAGGCCCCTTTTCTGTACATCTGGTACATATTTCTAATCTTTTGTTTTGCGGAGTAAGGTGCCAGAAATGTGGGAGTCATCAGCAGTTAGTTATTTTCATAAAGAAGAAGATGCTGAAAATCTATGTAATTACAGACACATTTAAATTTTATTCTCTGCAGTTGAATTATTTCAATGTCTTTTTTATAGTCAAAATGAACAAGTTTAGTTTACAAATATTTTATTACCATTAGGGTAACTTGATTTTGGTATCATCATTTTACAACTGTAGTATTATTAAAAGTGACAAATGACTCTGTAGGCAATTGCTCTTCTGAATAAATGTCATTTTGTGTGGTGGTTTATTTCTTCTGCCAACCTTTGATCTAATGAGAGGCAACAGATTTTATTTGGACTTTTTATTTTTTTTTTTTTTTATACTTTGGCATGTGACAGCTTTGCCTTAGTGACAAGAAACAATTCATTTTCAAGTGAGGCAGCTGGAAATTTTGCTGTAATAAAAAATTTGGCATTTGGCATGGCAACATTCTGGGATCCTACAGCAGGCTTTGGCAGTGCCCTTATCTGTGTATTTCTACATCTACATCACCCTTTAGCAACAACAGAGAGATGCAACACCTTTTTTCCCTTTGTCTGTAGCCTGGGAGAGGCTGCCCAAAGCTGCTTCACTCAGCTGAGCTGGAGGGACTCCTGTTATTCCCTGCTTGTCATCTTCCCCTCTTTCTCATGTCAGTGGACTAGCAAAACCCTGGAATAATTCTTGCCCTATTAGTCTGATTTATTAAAGAAATATGGATATTGATCTAGTACCAATAGCCAACTGTGACGGACAAAAACTCTCTAACAGTTTAAAGTCCCAAAGTGTGTGTTTATTGTGTTTATTGTGTGTGGGATGGCTCCCAAATCCACACCGCACCTTCCAGGTGATTACAGAGTCCTTTTATCCATATAAGTATTGAATACCCAAAATACAAATCTATATTCATCATTTTGGTACATCCCATTCCCCGCTTCATAGGCTAATTACTCCAAAAGCTATTAAGCATGCGTGGTTTGTTCCTTGAAATGGGTCAGGGTCCCTTCCATGGGGAGGGGTCCCAAAATGAGGAAGTCAATGAAGTCTTCCTCCTTCTGACCTTTCTACCTTTTCAATGCCAATATGACAAATGAATTCTTGGTAGAACTCCCATTCCTTGTCTTCAATTGGTTTCAAAACAGAGGAGGCCACAATTGTCTGATGTTCCTAAAAGCAATTTGTCAGTGTGTGTATTCTTCATTATAAACCCAGCTAACTAAACATTGTGCTGGTAAGCAATCCATTATTAGTTAACTACTAACTCCTTACTTCATCTAGGCCGACTCATTTATTATTATTATTTTAATTAACTCTAGTAAGGTTTATTTCTAAAATCTTAGCTCCTCTAAAATCTCTAAATTCTTTAAAATTTATGTTTCAAGTCAAAGTCAGATAGCACTGGCTCTTTAAGATCATAAAGCCAATATAGATCTGAAATGCCAAAACCTTAATGTGAGAGAAAAGTGGTAAACCTTTGCTATTTGCTGCTCTGAAATAGCTGACATCAATTATAAGGCTGGCTGAAGGATGTATTTTGGTTTTGGACAATTTACAGTTCACACTCTTTGATTATTTATTCCTACAGATAGCCAACTGCATTTACTCATTTCCCCCTCTTTAAAACATTAAGTAGAAATGCTTGGAGGCTTTTTTACTGAAAACTGGTGACATTCATTTTCTAAAAATGAGGTTACAAAAACATTTGATCCTACATTTAAAGTATGCATTTCTTTAAAGGATGCTGCAAAGGCCAGTCAGTAGCAATTGCTCTGAGAACCCTGGTCTAGTGGAAAGTGTCCCTGTCCAAGGCAGCAGGGCTGAAGCTAGATGATTTAAAGGTCCCTTCCAATAAAAACATTTTTTTGATTTTATGAAATGCTGTAAGTGTTTGACCTCATAGGTTTTATAAAACTTTGCCTGCCTGCAAGCTGGCCAGGGGCTGTGGTGAGCCCGTGGCTCTGAGGTAGGTGTGAGCCAGGCCAGGTGATGGGACAGGCTCAGCTGCGCCGTGCCTGGGGTGAGGAGCAGCTTCAAGTGCCCGAGATTGAGTGAAATGTGTGAGCCTGACAGGGAAACTCTTATTTCTGAGGTATTGCTCTCTGAGCCCAGCATGGGCTGCGTGTGGATGTCCCTGTTTGGTTGAAGAGAATGGGTTTTAAGTTTGGTGTGTTATATTGCCATTGCATTATTTTCTTAGCATTTCTTTTAATGAAGGATGATTTTTCCTCCTGCCCTCCTGAGACCTTCTTTGTAAAAAAGGATAATTCCTTTGCCTCCCTTGGCAAGCCCAAATCTGATTTTCTGATTTTGGGATGGAAATGTGGCCATTGCTGTTTTATGCTGACATTTTTATTTAATTCCTGGATTTAGAGATCCTGCCTGATTTAGTCTGTGAATCCCTTTGCTATTACAGACATAACCCTGATTCAGATTTACTGGAAGAGCTAAGGAGACTTCTCCCTCCTGTTTTCACCAGCTGTGGGTTCCAGCACTGTGTGGGGTACTTAGGTGGCTGCAGAGCTTCCTGCCAGGTCAGGGCTCCATTCTCCCCTCTCTGCAGTAGAGATGCATCAATAGATGCTCCTGACTGAATCCAAATGAAAATGATTCCCCACTAGCTCGTGTGGCTTAGGGAGGGTGGTTTGGGAGTCTGGCTGCCTTTGGCTCATCCACCCTTGACCCTCTAAAGAGCACTGCTGTGTGTGCTCCTGCAGAGCTCAGCGGGTGGCATGAAAACCATCCTGCTTTTGCTTTTTGGAGCTGCTTCATTGCGTCGTGTTTAAGCATTAAAATTTTGGCAGAGGGTTTTCTTCCCGCCACCAAACAATTGTTCACAAATGTTTCCATTATTCAGCCACCTGTAATGCATGCCTATCAAAGGAAGAGCAGTCCTATTAATAATTGCTGTCAGCCGTGTGCAGTGATGCAGTTACTTTGCAGAGTTCACTCTTGGGGTAATTCCACTCAAATGGTGTATTTTAAATGTCAGCTTGATGTTCCTGTTGTAAAGAGGAATGTTTTATTACAGGAAAATAAAATTTACTTGTAATCCTGGTCTACAGTCTCAGGTGATAAAGGATGACCAGGATTTTAAATTCCATCTTAGTGTTTGTTAAACCTACTGTTTTTTTTTCTTCTCTTTTTGAGGTTCCTGCATAGGCTGGGGTGATTTCTCCATTCCTGGGACTAGCCCAGGCTAGCCATGTAATTTGAAAGCCACTTGAGTAAAGATAGGGCTGATTTATCAAATTACTTCTCATAGGAGTAAATAAGAGTCTGTGCAGTGCTCTGGGCTGTTCTGTTAGACAAAGGTGGTGAATGCCTGGGGAGTAATGAGCCCTTTTGCTGCCTGTTTGTGGTCTCAGGGGGATGGCAGCTGCTTGGGACCACATCACTGATTATCTATGCAAGTCCCTAACCTCTGGCAGGCTTTGATCCTCCATGGAGCACTTTTTCCCTTGGTGGCTCTCACTGCCCTGTGACGGGGCACTGGGAAGCTGGAATGCCTCCAGCAGGAGCATCCTGCATCCTGGCACCTCCCAGGATTCCTACGCTGTGACATTTTATCTTAACTCCTGAGTTTTCTTGCTTTTACTCTCTTGGTTCTCAGACCCCATGCCATTTGTGGGGGCAGAGTGGGGGGCCAAGCCTCCCCAGCTGGGGGACAGGGCAGGGCCGGTGCTGCTCTGCTGCTGGGGAGATCTGTGTCAGGGTTAGGGAGCTGCTCCTGAAAGCATGAAAACATTGAACTCAGGAGAGGTTTGCATGTTAGGGATAGTGGTGCTCAAATTTTATATGCAAGGCTCTTCATTGCATCACTGAGCCTCACAGGGCCCTGAGGTTAGATGTCATGAGATGAAGGATAGAATCCTTATAGGAAAAGATTAAGCACCATTCTCTGCACACCACAGGGGCCTTGCTTGTGCACTGGGATCAGCTTGTTCAAATTTCTAAGCCCCTTGCCCTGTGGTTGGGTTTCCTGGGTTGCAAAATTAGTGGTGTATTTGGGGTAGCATCTGCTGGCACTCCCACTGTTGATGCAGGCACACAAAAGGAGCAGCGTGAGGCAGCATCATGTTATTCATGCTTGGGTATTTGTATGCCATGGAGTTCTGCTACAATGACTTTTATTTAGCTCTCCCCTGAATAATGTTGGCCATTGAGCTTCATCAGTGCTTTTGGTCCTAAGCCCAAATAGCAGTAAAACCTATTGCTGCTAAAACTTACTCATAACCATGTCTGCAAGAACAGTTTATTAAATCTTGTGCTTTATTCGGGTCGAGCAATTCTCAATGTTTCTCACAGTGACAGGAGTGTCATTTTTGTGTTTGGCATCTTCTTTCTGTTTTTCATTTGTTGGTTTATTTGCCTAATAAATATCACAGTTTTATCCAGAAATAGCTCATATTACCAATTCACCTACTCTTGGATTTTTTTCTGTAGTATATCTTGGTAAAACTCCAGGGCAGAGGGTGCTCGGGCTGCTGTGGAATGAGCCTGAATAACTTTGACAGACCTTGAAATGCATCTGTATGGATTAGATTACCTGAGAAGTAAGAGGAAATTTATATTTACTGGAAGGTACCAGCCATTTCTTACTACTTTTGCTAGCGCTGAGAAAAGTGTTTAGGGTAGCACTTTGGAAAGTATACAATTAATATTACGGGGGCAGTCTCAGGGCTGAGAGATCACAAAACTGGTGTGCTGTATAACTTACACTAAAATCTCACTTTGAGAAGTCACCATTTAAAAATGCTCTTACTCAACACATCTGCTGCCTCTGTGCAGAGTCGTATCTGCTGACTTCAGTCACAAAAATAAGTTCTTACTACTTTTTATTTCCCATCAGTCCTGCAGAGCTGACACAGCTGAGGAGTGTGGCTCAGTCTGGAGGACTGGCAGCCAAATTAAACTCCCCAGGTGCTCTGATGCAGCCACACCAAAGCCAGAGGAGTCAAACAGCTGAGAAGAGACCAGGGCTGCAGGAGAGCAGGGATTAAAGCAGCCACTTCAAATCTTACATTCCAGCTTTCCAGGCTAAAATAAAAAAGTCCACATATGTAGGGAGAAAAGAGGAGTGGTGGGTTTGCTCCCACTGTAAGACCATTTGCATCTTCCAGTTCAGTTAAATGTAGTTTTCCCCTTGATATTTAAATGCTGTTTGGGTGTTATGTGGTGGAAGAGTTAATGCTAAGTGATGTCAATGCTGACCATTTCTTGTACCAGCCTTTTTGGTGCCTTTTGTACCAACCAAAACCAAGTCTTTTGTTTAGCATAGATTTTGATGTCTGCAATACTTGTTTAAACTCCAATATTCCTGTAGCTTTTCCCATTTTTGAAGATAAAACAGTTATTGTTTCTTGCTTTTATTTCTCTCATGAATACATGTGAAATACTGACATCAGCATTGTGGTTTTGGGCGATATTGTTAAAGAGAGATACTAAAGTATCACAAGCCAGACCTCCCTAAACCCACTGACACTTCCTTGAAAATGTAATATATTTAAGACTGCCTGGGATGCAGCATCTTATGAGACATGTTTTTTTCCAAAGGAAGGGGCCCTAAGAGGATGGGATGGCCAGAAAATAAGAGAGATGCTCTCAAGGAAAGAGAGCAGATATTTGAAACTGTATTTTCTATACTTTTTTTTCTTTAAATTTCTCATTTCACCCTCTCATTTAGAGGGCACTTTGGAAAGGACATTTTGAGACAGCTTTTATTGAGCTCTTTCAACATGCCCTGAAGTACCACTGCTAACAGAGAGGAGGGAGGAAAAAACTCTCCCTGTTCAGGATGATTGCTGCATTTCCATGAGTTTTTCTCTTTTCTGTCCCTGCTGGAAGACCCCTGACTAGAGAGAGCTCCCATGAGGAAAAGGAAAATACCATGGTTGGGGTAATGATAACACAGGGCTCAGGGCACTGGGATGAAAATAGCTATTGTGACCATCCCAGGGTTATCTTAGTCCATAGATACATATATATATATATATGTGTGTGTGTGTGTGTGTACATTTAATCTCAAGAGTGTTTGTTTCCAAAACCTCTCAGGTGAGTTTTTGAGAGCTGGCTGCCAGCAAGGCAGGACTTTCTGCTCCCAGCAGCAGCAGCAGCCAGCTCTGGGTGCCCAGCTCTGCTGTCCTTCCTGCAGGATGCACTTTTGGAAGGCAGCTGATAAAAGCACACACACACACTGAGCCCTGTGCAAAGTAATTCCAGATATGATGAGCCCATTGTAGATGTGAATAGACCTTTAAGGCATGCGGGAACGAAACCTTTTTTGATCTCCTATCTCTTCAGAACACTTCATGCTGTTGCCTCTGTCTCTTTACTCAAATTCTGCTGGTGTTTTATTCATCTGCCTCGTGCATGGCATATTTAAAAGAGGAAAAAAAAAGTTTGAGGACCAATCTTTCAGAACAGATTAGTGATGGGGGAGCAGTAGAGGAAGGAGCTGCCCATGTGTGCATGTGAGGAAATGTTTTTCTAAAGGCCACATGGTACCAAATTTTGCACATACAGCTCCAGATGTTGGAGACAAGTCCAAATGTAAGAAACTGAATGCTGTTGCAGAGAAAGTATGGTCAAGCCACACTCTGAAAACAGAAAGCAAATTCCCACATGTATTGCTGAGAAAGGAAGCAAATTTGGGTTGCACAGACCAACTGTTGCTCAATTTTCCTGCTTTTTGTTTTTCTTCTTCGATTCTAGTTCTTCAATGAAGGTGGGGTTAAACAAGAGGTGTAATTCCTCCCTGGCCCAGCAACAGAATGATATTTTGATCTTGAACCTGATTCCAGGCAAAAATAAAAACTACTTGGGGGGGTGGGCATGACTGGAATGACTTTGGCTCTCATTTCCAATTTTGCTCTGAAAAAGATGATGCTCTAGCCTTAAAAGGTACAAACTGCAGAGCTGTAGGGCTCCCCTGTGTCCCAAAATAATTTGCAACACATTTTCCAGTAGATTTGGAAAAAGATCATCACATTTCAGGAGGGTCCTCTTGATGAGCTGGAGGGAGGGGGACTAACCCTGGGTTGTGAAATTTTTAATGTAGAGCAAAAATTAGCATATGCACCAAAGAAATTGGAAGAAAAAAAAACATTTCTGGTTTAGCACTGTACAGGGCTGAGAGCATGGGGATTAACGAAGCCTGGCTCTCTGTGGGCCTCTCTTGGCTGACAGAATTTTTAATTGAATTTTATCCTAAAGCAGCAGTACAAGGTCACCCCTTCTGGACACCATGAAGTCTGCTCAGGAGAATGCTGTGAGGAGAGATGTTCAGATGGAGAGATGTCAGTTTGAGACAAAAGCTGAGGCCGTGTAGATGTGCTCAATAAAGCACAAGCTGTGGCAGAAACTGCAGAGCATGGGTGGCTGGAACATTTTTCACTGTGGACGCCCCAGCTCAGCTTTGGGGGATGCAAGTTGTGACTCTGTTTCCACACCATCCTAAGCCATGTAGTATCTTTGAGTCTTTGACCTGGCATGAGTTTGGTAGGCATTAACCTCTGGGGTCAAAAAATCTTTATAACGAGACTCAGCACTGGATTAATATGTGAAAATTTGGCTAAAAGACAGAGTACTTTGTGTGTTTGTTGATGTTTTCTGCTCTTTGTGCATGCTGAGATCCTTCCCTCCCTCCCTCCCTCCCTCCCTCCCTCCCTCTCCTAGGGCTTGTTAGTGGAAGATGCTGGTTGGAATAAAATCTCTGCAGTGAAGTACAGAGTACCTTTTGGAATCCCAGTTCCTGCTGGCTGCCATCCCAGGCCCTGGGCTGTGATCAGACAGGAGGTTTTGGGTCTCACACTGAGGGGTGGAATGTGCCATGCTTGCAATGCTGGAAAAGCAGGAGCAGGAGAAGCTACTGGGACGTGTGCTGGGCTCAACCAGCTCTACAGGGCAGTGCAGCCCCATCTGGCCTCTGCAAAATTTGGAGGTCTTTTCTGGCCATTTTTATCTCCAATCTTGGCCTGGCCTCAGTGTCACTGAGTATTGTAAATGCAGGTGAACTCAATGGGAAGAAATGAGGATGTCTGACTCAATTCAGAAGGCTGAATGATTTCTTTATTATAACTATGCTAAAATACATTAATATACTATATAAAAGGAGGATACTCAAACTACATACTACTTTCTCTGACTCTATATCTAACCCTCCACAACTCGTAACCCTCTCTGAGAGTCCAGCCCCAGGTGGGTTGGATTGGATTGGATTGGATTGGATTGGATTGGATTGGATTGGATTGGGTTGGGTTGGATTGGATTGGGTTGGGTTGGGTTGGATTGGATTGGATTGGATTGGATTGGATTGGATTGGATTGGATTGGATTGGATTGGGTTGGGTTGGATTGGATTGGATTGGGTTGGGTTGGGTTGGATTGGATTGGATTGGATTGGATTGGCCATCAGGCTCAAACAATCCTCACCAGAATCCAACCAAGCACTCACCCCAGGGAAACAATTCTCCAAACACATTCCACATGGGAAAAACAAGGAGCAGAAATATAAATTGTTTTCTCTTTCATTTCTCTCTGTGCACCTCTATGAAAATCCTGAGAGGGAGAGAAATGTGCTTGCCACAACTGAGTGTGGCTGCAACCTGGTTCAGGAGGGTGATTTAAAGTGAGGCTCAGGGACCTTAACTCAAGACTTCTTTACTCGTATCAGCTTGCAAAGCTGCCTTTCAGTTATTTTAATGTCATTCTTACACACTTTATTATTCACTGTCATGTTCAGTTTAATGTAGGGTGACCAGATGCCCCAGCATGACTCAAACAGTCTTTATCCTTAATTAAATGTCCTCTATACATCTGTTTTTTCCTTGCTGGTTTCTGATGTCCCAGAAATCTAATAAAGTTTTCACTTTTCTGTTATTAGCAAACATTGTTTTATATCTGGTTTTACAGTTTTATTATACAGTCAGTTGTAGAGCTTAAAATTGCATTATAAGGCTCCATTGAATACTCTGTTTTAATATATTCTCCCTTCTGTAGCACCATGTTTCTAAAGCTTGTGCTATTACACAGTGATAATGCAAAATTTTATATTTTACAATCACCAACTGTAAAAATAAAACAGTAAAAGTTTGTAATTTACAAGGCTATAGATGATATCTGCAGATCTTATGGGTTTAGAAATGTATTGGTTCAGTTTCCCATATATATCAGTCTGAGATGGAATCTATTAGGCTCTGCACACACACAGCATATTGCTGCCATTTACACTCAATGCTGTCGTGTCTTTGAGGGCCAACATAAAAACAAAAATAGATGGGAAAAATAGGAGTATGGACTCTGTTAACTACAGCAGAGGTTTTCTAAATATGCCAAGTCATGGAGGTTCAGTAGACATGAAATGTCAGCAGAAACAGGCCAAAATCTTGCAGTCACCTATGGATATGCTTCAAGTTTGTGCATCTGAATTGTGGTGATTTTAATGGAAGTGTTTATGGATGTCATGCCAAGGATGTGCATGAGAGTTTACAAGAATGAATGAAAAGTGATTAGTTTATCTTAGGGGCAGAAATTAATTGCACATAAATGTGAACAACAGTGCGTGGTCTTCATCTCACATCCTTTTCTTGCTGAAAAGGAGGGAGGGAGGTGTGTGGCTGTGGGGTAGCTGCCACAGCTCCTAGCTGCCTTCTGAGGATAGCAGTGTGTGTAACTGTGAGTTTCTGTGCTCCAGAAAATGAGCTTTGAGAAGATGAATGCTTTTAATATTTCTTTAATCATGGAAGAAAGAGCAAAGAAGAAAGCTGTTATGAGACACATCTGACTGTTGCAGGTACAAAGAGCAACCCTATCATTTGTTCAGATCAACATTACTATAGATACATTGTAATTTGAAAGGAAAGAAACCCAACAAACCAAAAATATCTCCTCTTTTTTTTTTTTTTTTTTTTTTTTAACCTTATGTGAAGATGCTTTCAGAAAGGCATATCTGGGTACAGTACAGCAAAACTGCACTGTACTGGAGGGAGAGTGTTTGGAGAAAAAGGAAGGGATGTCTTGGAGTGTAAAATCAATGAAGAATTGCAATATCACTCAGATTGTTTTGCACTCAGTCCTAAGTGCACATTTACAGTCTGAAAAAAGGTCTGATATCTGATCAGCAAAGACTGGGGACTATTATTGATTTTCAAACATTCTTGAAAGAAAGACTTTTTCCAAGTACCTATTGAAGTTCAAATAAATATATTCTGGACAGAGCAAATGTGTGTTCATTTGATTAAAAAGGCATCAATTTTTCATTATTCCAATTTTAGAAATCATCATATTTCCACTAGTACATATCTCTGTATACCAGGACAGGGTGATTGATTGGACACATGTTCATCGAAGCCAAAATGGTCCATTTCAAACCTATTTATTGCCCTGCAAAGCAATTGCGTTGTAACATATTTTGTTTTCTCTCCTGTGGTCTCCCAGGCTGTGGGAAGTAGTGCTGTTAAAACAATAGCCCCATTCATTTAACTGAGTAGGTGCTTGCAACTAAATGTATGGCATCATTATCATTAGCTTCAGCTCCATCAACAGGGTGTCATTATCGCATTTAACTTAATTAGTATGGAAGCTCTCTTAAAGAATGCTTCATAGAGAGGGATGTTGTAAACGTATCCTTGACTTCTAGTAAATAAACCAATAGGCTAATGCACAGTGAGGAATGTACAGAATAGCTGCTGGAGTGGAAGGCAGGCAGGGGGACAGAAGGCGTGCCCGCTGCCCAGGGCAGGGGGTGGCAGGGCAGAGACAAGCTGTCCCAGCAGCTGATTTATTGAAAAAATATGGATATTGGTCTAGTACTGATATCCAGCTGTGAGGGACAAAAACTCTAACAGTTTAAAGTTAGAAAGTGTGTGTTTATTGTGTGTGGGATCGCTCCCAAATCCACACCGCACCTTCCAGGTGATTACAGAGTCTTTTTATCCATACAAGTATTGAATACACAAAATACAAATACATATTCATCATTTTGGTACATCCCATTCCCCGCTTTGTATGCTAATCACTCCAAAAGCTATTAAGCATGTGTAGTTTGACCCTTGAAATGGGTCGATGGTCCCTTGCATGGGGAGGGGTCCCAAAATGAGGAAGTCAATGGAGTCTTCCTCCTTCTGACCTTTCTACCTTTTCAATGCCAATCTGACAAATGAACTCTTGGTTGAACTCCCATTCCTTGTCTTCAGTTGGTTTCAGAACAGAGAAGGCCACAATTATCTGATGTTCCTAAAAGCAATTTGTCAGTTTGTGTATTCTTCATTATAAACCCAGCTAACTAAACATTGTGCTGACAAGCAATCAACTATTAGTTAACTACTAACTCCTTACTTCATCTAGGCCTACTCATTTATTATTATTATTTTAATTAACTCTAGTAAGGCTTACTTCTAACTAAAATCTTAGCTCCTCTAAAATCTCTAAATTCCTTAAAATTTACGTTTCACAGCTGCTTCTTGGGAATGTGTTATGGCACAGCAGCAGCCTTTCAGGTGTGCTGTGGGATGGATACACAGGTTCAGGAGGTGTGTGCAGCAGGGAATTCAGCACTGCTCTCCTGAGCACGCCCGTCCCACTGCACTCCTGGCTCTGGGAAGGCAGCAGCCACTCCAGAGCTGCTCATGCCAAGGTGATGCTTGCACTGTTTGCTCTCACTGTGGTTTTGTAATCTAAACAACTCACCTACAGCTGTGGAAAACATGAAAGGATCTATTCCAAGATACTGGCCTCCCTGGCTGATCAATGTAGCCTCCTCCTTCGCCTGCGGGGCTCCTGAAGTCGTGGCTGAGTTCCATGAGGAGTTGGGGCTGCATGGTGCACATCTGCCTGTGACATACTTTGGATGGGTTTTTGGCACTGCAGGCATCCCCAGATGAGCTGTCTAATGAACAATTAAATAGATAGGTTAATTGTATCCCTTACCCAGCTGAGCAGGCGTGCATCCCCTTCCACCCAGTACCCTCCTTTCTTATTTGCAGACAATAGAAGAACCTGTGAATTTTTCCTTGCTTTTTCAATATGTTGCACCTGAACACTAGCCTCATCCACTCCCAGTTAGGCACAGGCACTCATAATGCTCCAAGCAAACATGGCAGCTCCCTTTTTTCCTTTGCATTTCAACAGAAGGAAAGGTACTGTGGTCATGCTCTGGGTGAATAAGAATTTGTGTGGCTGTTTGGCCTTTCTTCCAGAATAATCTATTGATCAGGTTTCACAAAGAAGTTGGGGGTATTTACTTCCTGCAGTTTGCCAGGCAATGAGTAGATGGAAAGTCTCAGACTGATCTCAACCCTAATTAGACTCCAGGGAGGGAACAGACCAGGGGAAGAAGCAGAAATAAAGATTAGAAGTGTCACAAATGTGGGAAAAGCTTCAGCTGGAGTTCCTGTGAGAATGGGTCTGAAGGAACCCTGGCTTTGTTAATTCAGCAGCTCATCTAACCCAAATGCATTCTGCTGTTTGTGTGCTTACTGTTCTAATGAGCATCAATTTCCCAGCTTTTTCTTATAACAGTTTAGTCCAGAATTGTGGGGTTTTTTTGGTTTTGTTTTTAATTTTAATTTTTTTTTTTTTTACTCAGAGATTAGCTAGTTTTTCTTAATCATGGAAAGCCTAAGGAAAATAAAGAGTCACAACACAAATATGCAAAGTGACATCTCTGACAAAGAAAGATAAGGAAAGGACAAATTTTTCTGCAGGCTGCCTCAATGAGATCCTCTCAAATTTGCTCTTCCCACATTAAGTAGAATATAAATAATTAAACATCTTCCCAAGGAGCCCAGAAATAACTTCAAATGATAAAAAGTTTGAAACCTACCTCTCTGCCAACAGAGGCAATTTTGTACCATGTGTTTGACTGGGGGCTCAAGTGAAGTCAAGCAGGACTGCTGTGGGCAGGTGCTGCTTCTGGCTCCCTGAGGCAGACCCAGCCCTCCGTGCTCACCTTGCTACACACCTGGGCAATTATTATTGTTGATGTTTTTGTTCTTGCATTTCACAGATTCCAGATGTTGGAAGATTTCACAGCAGCAGGAGGTCCACAATTCAATGGACTTACCAGCAAAGCTATGGGTAAGCATTGGACACAGTTCATGCCTGATTGATTGCAATGGAAAATATGTGGGAATACTTCTGACTGAGATTAGGAGAAGCTGGGAGAAAAACTGGGGACATTGAGACAAGTTGTTGCCAGAAAAAAAAGTCCAGCAAGAACTGGAAGGGACAATCAGAAAAAACTTGCAACTAATAGTCTTAAACTTTTAGGATAGGTAGGGAAATGCATCAGAAGATGCTGAAGTTATTTTATTGTTTTTTATCAGGAGTAACAAGAGGGAACATTTTTACTCTGTCATACTCATAGCTGGCTAAACTCACAGCTCCTAAGGCAATTCTTTTTTACTTTGCAGTTGTGTTGTACAGATCACATGTCCATGAAAAGTGAACTGTCAAAGTAGTATTGAACAAAAGCACAGCTCCTTGGGTAAACTGGCCTTGAACCTTTGTCATAGACAAAATAGGTACAGCTGAAGTATTTGAGATATGAAGCCCCTGGTGGGACACAAGTGGGCT
The DNA here is from genome assembly GCF_050655825.1 of Lonchura striata. NCBI lineage: Eukaryota > Metazoa > Chordata > Aves > Passeriformes > Estrildidae > Lonchura > Lonchura striata. The sequence continues at coordinate 2,231,368 of NC_140703.1, forward strand.
ACAGCAGAATGACAAAAATCTGAGGAACTTGAATGGTTTCTGAAGAAGTCTGTGGCTGAGCTACCTGCACTAAAGGTAAATGGCAATGCTTCTGTGAGATACATATGGATTTATTTAATTGAGACAGATCTTGAATTCTTAATCCTAAATTATTTACCCAGAGCTCTTACCTCCCTCTTTCAGAGAGAGATAGATTAAACCAACTTGAAAAAAGAAGGTACATACTGTTTCTGATGTGAGAATTAATGAAATTATTTTGAACACAATACGAGGAAGAATTGGTGTTTGTTTTCTCTGATTAAATGTAGTGCCTTAGGAATCCTAGATGAACATGAGTCAGAATGCCAGGGGAGTCAATAGTGAGTGTGTATTTTTAAGCTTGTATCTAAATGCACTGCTGTGACTTGATTTGCAGTAGGCATTTTGTCCATTGTGCAAGCCATGGAGCTCACAGGTGTTAACTTAGCCGTGGTAGGACACCTCCTTGTTTCTCAGCTTTGAAAGAAGCACATTGAATGGGATGGGGAGAAAGTCTGCTGCAAAACTGTGTAAAAGCAGGCTGCAGAGTTCAAAGAAATTGCCTTCCCCTATTGCAGTTGGGTTTTGCAGGTGTGCTGGCTCCCTGGCACACCTCGGTTCATCTGCTGCTGTTTTTGCTGCTCTGAGAACAAAAACCTGCCCGTGTGCCAGCCCACAGCTGCTCCTGCAGGCAGACTGAGGCTGGATGGCAATTCTGTGTGTGCATGCACAGAGCTGGGAAAACTGAGGTTACACACCAATGGTGGGTCTTGTCAGGAAGGCCTCAGAACAAGGTTACTCTTTTACAGAATGAGATAATTTCTTATCTTTATACAAAACTGTCTGTGAGGTACCTTCCCACACGTGCAATAATGAATACCTGCTGAGTGTTGTGTGTGGGAGTCCAGGGCATCCCTCTGGCTGCCCTGGGAGCCTGGCAGGGGTCAGGAACCCATGGACAGAGCCCCCAGAGACACTGGCTGTGATCTCTGGCCATGCAAAAGAGTTTTCAATCTTACAGGATGAATTACCAGCTCTGAGTGTTTGATATCAGTAATAATTAAGTGTGGCCCGGGTGCAAAAGTAAAATTTTAGGATTCTAGATGAGGGGTCCAAAGGGGACAAGATGGAGGAAATTGGGTGTGCCTTGTCCTTTTTCTCCTTCTTCATGCCCTCCATGTCTCACTGTGGTGTTGGCATTTTTCTGTTGGTTCAGTCTGGGGACACACTGTCCATCGTAGGTGACAGATATTGGCACGTTCTTGTAAATGCAGCCCAGGGAGTTTCTGGTATTTAATGTTTGTCACATCCCACTGAGGGCAGAGCCCCACACGCTGCCCTGCAGGACAGAGCTGGGCAGGGCAGCAGAACATGTGAGAGATAAACAGAATAAACAACCTGGAAACCAGCACAGACCAATTATGGCTTCTGCTTTGGCAGCGGGGCTGACAGACAGAGACTTTCTACAATCTCAGAATCATCAATACCTCACATTCTGATGGTTGTGATTTGGTAAGGGTATAATGCCCATTTTATTTCATATTTCTGCAAAAGCTAAGGGTTCCTCTGGCTATTTTTACTATTCCAAAAGTATGTCTTGCTAGGTCAGCTGGATTAAGCTGGCGTGCATCTGGACCAGACTGAATTAAAGCAATTTTTCCCCTTCTCATTACCTGAACTCATTCATTCACAGCTTGGTACTAAGAGTGCTGTTCTGAATGCACATTACTCGGGTCATCTTCCCCTCAGCCTTCTGAAGTACAGAGTGAAGAGCTTTAGATTTATAATTGAACATTAGATTTACCATTCTGCAAAGTCAGAAACAAAATTCAGGGGAGAATAAATGGCTAACTGAAGTGCCACACATAAAGAAAAAGAAAACAAATAAATCCTTTTATCTGGGGAAACAATTTTACCTATTCCCCCTCTACAGCTCCATGCATCCTGCCTCTTTCCTTTTCACTGTCCATGGAGAAAATATTTTTTGTCTTCACAGCCCAATAGGAAGGCTTCCTCAAATTTATTTACACCGAAAAGGGCAATTGTTGCACTGGTTAGCTTTATAGGAACAGCCAGTTCTGCAAGGACCAAAATTATGCAAACTGCATGTGACATCCACAGTTTCATTGCTAGTGAACTAACAACATATCCAAGTTAAATCCACAGTATGTCCATTTTACAAAGGCACAAAATTCAGAGCATTTAATAATAAATAAGGGCCTTGCACATGTTGGGATGGGTGGCTTTGAAACTATAGTAAATTTTGATAACCAATTCAATCAATGAAATACACATGCCCTAAAGGAAAATGCATTAGCAAATTAATTCATTGTAATGAAACAAAATTCCTTATGAAAAGACAAATGAAAATTAGAATGATCTTATTCCTTCTGCATGTAGATGCTCCCTGTATTTATATTTGGTGTTTTAGAATGCATGCAAATTATGGAAAAAAGGTTACGTGGCAGCAGTGTGCAAAGTGGCTGTTGACCCAGCAGCTCTGAGAGGCTCATCCAGGCAAAAAGGTCTTTTTGTAGGCTTTTTAATATGCCTTGGCACCTGAAGAACCTGCTCAACAGCTGGAAATGATAAAAGAGAAAACTCAAAAGCGAGCTCTTTCGACCCCCACAGGAAACTTGCAGGCTCTCAAGGCTGATGGCTGTCCCTGGTACAAAGGAGAGCTCACGTGCAAATGTTTGAGAGCTTTGTAGTGCTGTGTCTCCATCCTGAGATAAATAGAGAGCTAATGAAGATTTTGGAGGGCTAAGGTAGCATGCTCTCCACAGCTCCTGCCTCCTGGGAGGGAAGTGTGTGCTGCACCTGCTGGAGCTGTCTGAAAGTGATGCTGGAGGCCCTTCCAGTCAGCTCAGTAGACAGCTGAAATATAATAAAAAGATGGTGTGTGCTTTGTTTTCTGCAGTTTCCCTTTGCTCCTCTTGTAGAAGCCTTAGAGAAACTTTAGCTGCTTCTATACAGTGAAGAAGAGCATGCTTTAGCTAAAAGGTCTTTGCAGTTAGTGGTTGTTTTTTTAGGAAGAAAAAAACATCCCCTGCTGGGAATTAATGACACTGGCTACTGCAGGAACATATGGTCACTTCTAATGGCTATATTTGTTATTAATGAAGTGACAAAGAGCTGACTTCACTTTAGAAGAATCATAAAGTCCAACAAGATTTAAGACTGGCTGGTTGGCTCTGTTAGAGACTAATATGTAGTCAGTTTTAGGAGAGAATGTGTTTTAATCATACAGGAGCAGAAATCACTTATATTATAAAGCTACTGGAGATTAATTTTCTGGTCTGTAGATACAGAGTTCCTTGGAGCAAGGAGTTGTATTGATGCACTGCAGGTCAAGAATTAAATTTTTTAGATCTGGATATGAAATTTAGTGGGGTACTGTCCCATGAAATATTGTTTCAGTCCATGTTTTTGCACAGGCACCCAGGTGTGTGGAAAATACAGATACAGTAGAATAAATAGAACATTTTTGAAAGCCTTGGTTTAAATGTGAAATATTCGTGTGTTTTAGTTTGTCCTTGAATTGTCTTCTGTGCAAAATTGTTTGTCATTGAATCATTCAAAGACAACAAGCAAGGACTGTTTAAAGTCTAATTTGAGTTCCCATTTGCAGCTTCACCAGAGAGTGGGTTAAGCAGAATTACAGTCCTGAGTAGCTACAAGGCTCTAAATCAGAAGGTAGCACCATTTAATAGCAGAAAGAGACAACATCTTTTGCCATTTGCAGTGGGCTTGACTAGTAGATGTTTTGGTTCTGGTTGATCTCTTTGGAGGTCTGGTGTACTTGCTTGTGTGTGGTGGCCACATGCCTGCAGAAGTGATTACTGTGTTAAGCAAGACTTGGAAAAGCCCATAGCAGCTGGCTGAGATCTGCTTGTTAATGCCACTGAGCTAAAAGGCTGCAGAGTTCAAAGACACCAAAGAAAAGAACAAGCTGGTGAAGAGGAGCTGTTGGTGGGGTTGGAGGAGCTTCTGCAATAAGCCACTGAGCTGGGGAAGAAAATGGTACAGTTGGATTAAAGGAAAACAGCAGATTGACCACAGCTTTACCCAGTGCAGACAGTCAGGAATGAGACCCCTGTGCTGGGGGCAGGTGGAGGTTTTTCTGCTATGGCCAAAGTGATTGCTGAGGCACTGATACAGGGTGGGGGCTGCTGCCACTCTGGGAGAGGCACAGCCCTGGAAGTGGAGGGTACAGGCAAAGGATGGAGCCAGCAGCAGGCACTGCAGGGGAGGCTGGGGCTGCACCTCTTGGCTCAGCTCTTTGGGACTCTCTGATGGCCAGCAGGGAAACTGAGGCACCAATCTCTGCTGCAGGCTTCCTTAGCCCTGGTGCTCATGTTCCTCATGGTGGGGATGAAGGTTTGGGCCATCAGCTGCGGCTTTGAGTTTCCTCTCCTGATTTTCCTCTCCTGATTTTCACTTCTCCTTGTCAAATGATCCATTTTCTAAATGCAGGCAGACTTGGGCCAACCCTCTCTCTCTTCTTGGGCAATTTATTCCCCAGGAGAGGAGATAAGCTCCAGCTTTTCAGCTCAGCTTTGGCTTACCTGGAAGGGGGAAGGTGATGGCACCTTTCCCAGCACAGTGGCACTTGGTTCCTTTAGGATCTCCACCTGACATGGAGATAGATGTGTCCAGGACAAGACATGGGCTATCTTGTTAGCAACCTGCCTCTTTCTGCTCTGTGGCCAGGGCAAAAGAGGAGAAAGCAATTCAGTGCCAATAGTGGTCATGGCTCTTGCCGTGTGCTCAGTGCCAAGCAGAAGAAGACAGAGACCTGGCTGTCCTTGGCAGCCTGAGATACAGGTGGTTTCTGTCATTTTGGAGCTAGCACCAGCCTGGCATGATGTGGCTCAAGATTTTCTGTTGATTTGATGGTGGGCCCCTGTCCCATCTGACACATTTTCTAGAAGTACGTCGATGGACAGAATATTGTCTTTCCCTGAACTGTGTCTGATCACAGGTTTCACTCCCCTTTCCTACAGGGAGTTCTTGTAGGAAGAGCAAGGGAGTGCAGCCTGGGGGCCCACAAAGGCTCTTGCACTGAGCAGGAACAGAATCTAGCAGCAAAGTGCTCCTTGACATGATGGCACTCTGTACATGGAAATATTCACCAGGAGACTGCTGCAGTATAAAACATATTCATCCCAACAGGTCACTGTGATCTCTGATTTACGCACTAGACTCACTTGCTTTGCACACATCTCTTTTCCCTAGCACTCTGGGAAATTTAAGGCAACCTGTAAAAAGCAGAGGGCAATCAAAGTACCCATTCTTTACTGTAACATGGATAAAAATATCCTTTCTATTGCTGCCTCTGCTCTTAGGAATTTGTCAGTGACATTTGTGTTCTGTACAATGTTTTCCTATTTCCATCAGGTTATCAGGTCTCACCCCAGCCATTGCATCTTACTGTGTAGCAAAAAGCAACTTGGCTACAATTTTTTTGGGCATCAGTAGCACTCTTGCTGTAAACTGAAGCAGTGAACAAACAGGGTTTCATTGACTAGAGCAGGATTTTCACAGCAGACACCCTGGGGCATACCAGCTTTGCAACCTTTGTGGCATTGATTTTAAGTGTAAGAGGGTGGCACAGCATACAGAATATTGGAACGGCACTGACAGAGTTAATTTACTCTCTGGTTGGTCTTGATCTCTTGCAAGCAAAGGGTAATATCATGAGGCCATGGATGCATATATGTGATCAATGTGATCAATGATATTTGAGCCAGCAGAATCCCAGGAGACTTTTAAATAAACAGGTGGGCCTCAGGTTGCAATTAGAAAGATGAGGCTGATAAAAACCCTTGATATGTTACATTTCATTAGGAAAGGTAAAACTTTCCTCTCTGTGCTTGTACAAATCTAAAATATCTCCTGTGCCTGGGAAGGATTTACCCTTGCATTGCAGCTCAGACTGAAAACTGATGTGAGCATGTTTACCTTAGGGAAGGAATAAAATATGGGGACAAAACTGCTGGTTTGGAGTACCAGGTGAAAAGTGACAGCATCAGTGCCTGTAGATAGTACCAGGTGAGTTTTTTATAATTTGGTTATGGGGTACTGTTTTGTCTGTGCCAGGTTTTATGTGCCATGTGAGCACCTGCAGCTCCTTTCAGCTGTGCTGTAGCTGCCCTGCTCGAGCAGAGCCTTGAGGGTTTTATGCACCTCTGTTTGCTCCAAAATTCTCTCGTGTCGTGTCCATCCCACCCTCCCTCACCTGCCCCTGTGTAGGGTGGGAAGCCCTGCGAGTTTCCTGGCAGGTGATGTGTGCTGCTGCACACAGCTGCTCACAGAGCCTTGACCTGAGAGCTGCCTTCTCCCCAGCTTCTGGGCAGGCTTTGGGGTTGTATCTGCATTCCCTGGCAGCAGAACAGGGGGAGCAGACTGAACCACCTGCAGCACAGACCTCCCGGTGCATTCTGAGAGAAAGGCAAGCAAGCAGTGAAGCAGGGAAAGGAGGATAAATGAAGAAAATAGGCACCTCGAGACAAATATGATATGATGGGCAAGATTAACTGACCTAAAGGGACTAAGGTAAAAGAGCAGGAGAAAAACAAGAGGTTTTTAATGTGGTGCACAAACCCATTTATCAGCCTAAAATGTTGTTTTTGTAGCATTCTGTGCCCTGCACAGTATGCAAGGTCTATAAATCTGTCCTATATATATATGGAAAATTTGTGGGTCAGGACAAGCAGAGAATGCAGCATCAAACAGAAGAAAGCAGCTCCCAGCAAAGTCAGTGATAAAGAATTATTCAAACAAACACAGGCTACTGGAAATGACAGCTTTAAAATTCTTGAGCAGTGGGCCTCTTCTTGAGGCAGCCAGTTATTAAATATAATGTTTCCTTATGAAAGGCTTGGAGATGAGCAATCTGATAGTATGGATTGCAAGTTATTGTCTGCTCCTTGAGCTTGCTTCTTGTTAGTTACAGAAGACCTTGAATTACAGGATAATTAAATGAAAGAACCATTTTAAGGAATTATCTGGATAATTAGTTATGATAAATATGATTTTGCTTTAGAGCACTGAAATAATAGAAACCATTGAGTTGAGACAAGAAATCATATGGGATGCCTTTCATGTGAACATATTTATTATCTGTTTTAATTAGCAAATCAAGTCCTAAATGCCTGATGTAAAGTATTTGTCTGGAGTTTCTGTTTGTTAAATGACTTAATTTCTAAAAATCCATTATGCTGAAATTTATAGACATATCATTCAAGGACTACATTAGTGGCAGGGTTTTACAAAAGGACAACAAAGTTAATTATGGAGAGATATGAACATTTTGAACTAAGTAGGAATTTTTTTGTATGTTGAGTCCTTCATTTGAAAGTTTTTGTGTATATATAGCTTATTTCTAGTGGTTGAAATCCTTAGACTATTAAAGTCTACAAAAGCTACTACAAAAAACATTAATTCTATGATTGAAACTCACCAAAGCAAGAAAAGTCTGACTGACATTGAAATGCTTTGCTTGGCTTTGTCTCTTATGCCCATCCCTGGATGCACATCCAGGTGAGAACTCAAGCTCTTCTCTGGCACCAAAATGTTTCTCATAATAGGAATTTCTGAAGACTTTCCAGTATCATGAATACCCAAGGAAGATGATCAATGCTGGCCTTTCTTACTAGAATTTAACAGGTTTTGCATTTTCTCCAGTTTATCGTTTTTAGAGATCAAATGATGTAGTAAAATATCCAAACCCACAGAGTTCCATTTGTACCTGGAAATCAGTCCTGTGAAACTTGCTGTCTCTGTCTGCATTCTGGGTATATCAAACATGCATTATTTATTCCTGTTGGAGAGGATTTTTGGAGGCACTGGAGAAATGACTTGATTTATGATCAAGATTATGTGGGAAATCAGGATCTCAGGGAAGCTGGCTGATGGAAAAACCCTCTCTAAGGGCAGTTCCTTAATGTAACATCCTCCTTGCTTGCTTTTAATGTTATCCTGATGGCTGGAAATGTGACCTGGACACAGAAAAGCAAAGATCCTTGTAATCCCTTCCGTGGCACTGGGAGCTGGGCCTGCCATGTGCTGATGGAGCTGCAGTGGGTGCAGTGAAGGCTCCTCCCTTGGCACCTGATTGCTCCTGATTCCCCTATTCTGATTCCCCTATTTCAGTCATGCTCTACATTCCTGCCTTAGTCCTGTAAATAAAAGGTTTCAAGTTTCTTTTCCTTCTGTGCTTGCTGTTAACACACTGGGGAATGCTAGTTTGATAGCTTAATTTGCTTTTCTCTTTTTTTTTATGATAGCATTTAAAGGAAACAACATGCTGTTGACAAGTGCTATAACATTAAAGCTCCCTTAAATCCAGAGTCCTACCACTGGCCTGTCAAGAGTGTTTTTGTTTCTTTTTTTTTTTTTTCTCCATGTGAGTGGCAATAAAGAAATAACATAAAAAATATTAGGGCTTTCATCTGCTGCGGATTTAAGGTTAATTATAAGCTGCAAATTCAAATGAGGCTTCCTGATATTTTGGGATATTGCAGTAGTCCAGATGCAGGTCTCAAACACACTTGAGCTAATTTCAGCAGCCAGCTGCTTTCTGTCTGCTGACTCCTTTCTGGATCCAAGTGTGGGAATCCATGGCTTCCCTCTGGCTGCCCTGGCAGGTCTGGGACCCTGGCAGGGGTCAGGAACCCCCCTGGACAGAGCCCCCAGAGACACTGGCTGTGATCTCTGCCCATGGAAAAGAGTTTTCAATCTTACAGCATGAATTACCAGCTCTGAGTGTTTGATATAAGTAATAATTGTGTGACATGGGTGTAAAAGTAAAATTTTAGGATTCTAGATGAGGGGTCCAAAGGGGACAAGATGAAGTTGGGTGTGCCTTGTCCTTTTTCTCCTTCTTCATGCCCTCCATGTCTCACTGTGGTGTTGGCATTTTTCTGTTGGTTCAGGCTGGGGACACACTGTCCAACGTAGGTGACAGATATTGGCACGTTATTGTAAATCCAGCCCAGGGAGTTTCTGGTATTTAATGTTTGTCACATCCCACTGAGGGCAGAGCCCCACACGCTGCCCTGCAGGACAGAGCTGGGCAGGGCAGCAGAACATGTGAGAGATAAACAGAATAAACAACCTGGAAACAGCACAGACCAATGATGGCTTCTGCTTTGGCAGGGGGCTGACAGACAGAGACTTTCTACAATCTCAGGATCATCAATACCTCAGATTCTGACCTCCAAGCAGGACTTGGCTGGATGTCATGGGGAGCTCACCCCATCCTGGTGGGCCCCGCAGCAGCTCCTGGGGTGCCCTGTGCAAACCTTTGCAGAAATCTCCTCCCCATGGCAGGCGGGCTGAGGAAAGATCCCTTCCCACTTAAGTCCTCCTTGGGCTGCATTTTGAGAATTTAAGTGATTCAATGTCCTTTCATCACCCTTCCGACCTGCAGGAAACTTCACCTCTTAATGCAAGACTTGACTAGGATTCTTGTAACTCCCTGCAGAAATCTGCTGTGCAGTCATTATTTTCATTGCGAATTGGGGGGTTTGCTTAAGTCCTCTATCAAACTGAAATTTAATTCCTCAGCATTTATCATCATCATAACCAGGCCTGTCAGTCTTTGGAAGATAAAGCTTGTTCACAGCAACAGGACCTTTCAAGAGCTATATAGTTTTGCAAAGTATATCATATATAGCAATTTTTTTCTTAGATAGAAAAAATATTTTACTGCTTTCCATATATTTGCATGAATAATTTCTGAAATAAATTATTTGGTAAAAAGAGATGGAATTTGGAGTCGAGATACTTGAGGTCTGGTACTTTATTAATGCATTGTCTTAATTTTAATCAAATTGTTTTCCTTTCCCTATGTTCCCTTTTGTAATGTAGTACAGAACTCAAAGTTATTCTCCTTGGAAAAGTGTTGGGTGGAAAATATGTGTCAGGCATTTCTAAATTCTCACAAAAACATTTTTTTTGTCAAAAAAAAAAAAAAAAATCACCTGACACCTAATAAACAACTGACTCTTAGAAAATGTATTACTTCATTAGAAGTGTTTCTCAAACATTTAATGGAAATTTAATGGAATATTTAATAAAAAATTATCAAAACTATTATTTAAGTAAAACTAGTTGATAAAGAGTTTTTTAAAATAATTGAACATCCTTACAACATTTACAGCACTGCTCCCCTCAATTCCCTGTTTGCACTTTTTGGGCCTGAAGCTGCAATGGTGTCCTTGGTTCTCGGGCTGGAAAAGGATTGTTGTGTCTAACTAAACTTTGAGGAGAACTTGCTAACACTTTATGTGAAGTTCAGACTTGTATACTAATACAGTACAGAATCTGGAAAATATGAAAGCTAAAACTTAAGGCATCAGTTTGAGAAAGGAAAAGGGAGGAAAAAAATACAACTTAAGAGTAATACAGAAATGTAGAATCATTTCCAGACGGGTTTGGTTTTTAGATTTGTTCAGTTCTAATTTGCTGTAAAGAATTTTTATGTATGCTGTGACTTTCCCTGGAATGCAAGAGAGAATTTTGGAGCTTTTCCTGGTGGTAGCCACAGAATAGGAATGGCAGGATCCTATTGCATGCTGTCCTGCAGGACCCATCACCATGGCTGTTTGTGCCCTGCACTGTGCATGACAGAAGAGATGCTGCTGTGGTGAGAACAGTTGATTTATACCAACACATTCATCCTGCTCAGGAAGGACATCTCTATTTTTATGAGGTACAGGATTGAAAGGATTTCTTTGTCTCATTGAATTAAGTCCTCCTGCAGTCCCAGGCAGTCACTTTACCATGCTGCCTCCCTAAACACATAAAGTTCTACTTTAAAATACCTGAATTTGGTGCTCCTTAATGCTTCTCCAGAATTCCCTTCCTCTGAAGGCTGGAAATCATGCTCCCAGCCTAACCTTATTTATGTCTGGCTTCTACCTTTTTGTTTTTGTGCCAATACTGGCCTTTAGCTTAAATAGCTCTTCTCCTTCCCTGGCGTTTGCCTCTTTGATATGTTTATAGAGAACAATTATATTCCCTCTCAACCTTCATTTGTTAAACAGTTTCTCTTTACAGCAAAGGTTTCTATTTTCCTGATCATTCTAGAAATGGTTCTGTCCATCTGCTCCAGTTTAAATAGCTTAAATTTATCATTTTTGAGACTGTGGATCACCAGAGTGCCCACAGGGCTCCACAGGACATTTCAGTAGCTCTCAGTGCAGTGTCTTGTGCAATTACCTGTGCTCAGTATCACTTGTGATAAAATTGCTCCCTCCTGTCTTCCTTCTCATCAAATTGATGCCCTCCCATCTTCCACCTGAATTTCCCATCCATCCCCACTACCACTGTCCTCCTCTGCAGTATTTCATCCCTTTTCTTCAAACTGCTTTTAATTATCATGTTTTATTGTATGGTGATCCTCACAAGCTTTGTCTTATCAGCATATTACTTAACTGCCTTCAAATACTTTTTGCTGAGTCCTCTAAAATAAATATTGCTGAATAAGACTGGCTATGAAAATCTTTGAGAAAACCCTTATTTACCTCCTTCCAGTGCATTGCTAAGTAGCTGCTCCTATGAAGTCCTATTGTCTAGGTAATTTCCCATACAGATTTTCTATAACAGATGTTCTTCTCAAGTCCAAATACACTGAAAAAAGACAGATTAGGCCAATTTAAATCAGATTAAACTATTTTGAGTTTTATTTTACCGTGTCCCCTTATTTCTGTAACTTTGATTATTGCTTCGTTGCAAATTGATTTGGATATATCACTAAAATGTATGACTGGTATTTTTGATGTGCAGGCAGTATTTTTGCTATTGCTATCACAGTATATTTCCATATGGTAGTAGTTTTCCTAGAGATTTTTGGATATTTATCATTTGGACACATCAATTGCATAAGTACTTTTTGTTCCACCTCATTTTAGCCCTGTTTTATAGTGATCCTAATTTTCTGCCTTTATTCTACATATCTGAGTATTCTGTACTGTCACCTTTAGTGAAACTATGCTAAAGTGAGTGAAGCTATGCTAAAATGCTTGTTTAGCTTATGGGTTTATGAAGTTTATATTTATTGAACCCATCGTCAGTGTATCATGACCTTGCTCTTCACTATTTATGTATCAAGGTAGGAAGAGGCTTCCTGTGCATTTGCTTTTCATTTGAACACTTTCCACTTATGTTATGACAATTCCTGATTTATCCTTTCTATAACCCTCCAATAACTGTCATCATGTCATCCGTCCATCTCTTTTTCTTTTTGTTCTTGTTCATTCACTCTTTCTGAGTATATCTGATATTTTAAGTCTCTCCCAATCCAGCTGTTGTTTCTCCTTAGATTCTGGTCTAAAGTATTCAGAGTAGACACAATACTAAAACAAAGATTTTACACAATACTGAGTGAATAATTAATAGTTCATATATTCCACAGGCTATCTTCCTGCTTTTATATTGTCATTGTGTGCCTTTATGTCATTTGTATTAGCCCCATATTGCTGAACTGCACTTATTTTGTAATCCCCTGTAATCCTCATACCCTTTTATGCTGAATTGCTACTTAACCAGTTGTTTGCTATCTGGTATTTGTGCAAACTGATTATTCCTGCCTAAGAGTTGTGTCCCATGTTTGTCCTCCCGCTTGTATTGAATCCCATTTTTGCAAGCTATTTATCCAATTTGCCAGTGCAATTTGAATTTCAGTCCTGTTCTCCTTTGTTCTCACAGCTTTAGTCGTTGTAAATTTTATAAGCATATGCAGCATCTCATCATTCCCCCATCATTAATGATAATATTGAATGGTCTTGGACTGGGGATGAAGTTGCAGGACAGCAGTAAGTATGTTATTTTATTTTTATAGCAGTGCTGTTGTCTCAGGATAAAATTAAGTTGTTGTTTTAATTACTTGTCAGCCTTCACCTCTTTCTCGTGAGCATCTTCACTAGAATTTTTAATGTGGATTTCCATCCAACATGCTCTATGAAGTTTTTCCTTTCTCCAAACTTAGAATGCATATACCAGATTTGATTTTACCCATTTGACTAAGAGGGTTTTTTTATGCCTTCTCATTTAGGTCTCTGCAATCTTTGGTTCCACTGACTTCAAAAAGCAGGTCTTAAACCTCACTTGCTCAAAATAAAAAGACTGTGATACTGAGCCAGGATTATCCCATCTTTAATACAAGTTGATATGAATTACAAACTCCATTTTATAATGTCCTTATCATTAACTGTCTACATTTTCTGTTGGCTCAATGACTGATCAATGAAGAATTTTTCTTCTCCCAGCCTAGAGGGTCTAGGTCCTTTTGTTGTCCTGTTCTGGGGATTTTTGGCCTGTTCTGGGGATTTTCTTGGTTTGGTTTGCATAAGGCTCTGCTGCCACAACAAATCTTTAGCTAATTGCTGTTTTGTAACACCGTCTCTGACATTCCCCAGTGGAAACAGCAGTGTCCTTGGCTTGGTACTTGGGTTACTTTTCATTTTGCCTGGATGTAAGGGAGTCCTGAGGATGCTTAGGTCTGGCTTCAGAACCTGAGCTGGGTGTGCTGAGGCACTCCAGGGACTGGGGAATAAAGCAGGATTGAGACCCTGTTTACAGTCATGTGCTTGCTCTTGAAACCCAAACAGATCTAAGAGCAATGACATTATTTTGGCATTTAGCAGCCACTTTGGACTCACCTGTAACTGCTGGGGGTTGTTGCCCTGCCCGGGCTTAGAAAGAGATGCAAATCTCAAGCAAGACACTAAACTATCAGGTCTTTCAAATTGGGCTATAATTTATATTATAAATATTGCATCTTTTCCAAATTAGAACTTTTCTCTCTCCTCCCCCATGAAATGTCATCACTGTATAAACAGGTAATGATGATCAGCACTCCTGATGACACAGCCAACGTTGTGTGCAGCTTTGCAGATGTCACAAGGAGGCAGTAAAACTTGCCTATTGAAAACAATCCTGAGTGTGAAATAGGACTTTGTTATGAGAGAGACACTTATCCATTGAGTTAATTTCTCTTTTTTTTATTTTTTTTTTATCAGATATTAGGATATCCATCTATCTGAAGTTGCTTTTTTACTGAGGAATTGATGTCTACCACTTTGATTTTTGCTTGGACTCCTACTGAATGAAAACTTGCCGGGTTGTGTTAGCATGAATTGGATAACTTTGGAAAATGAAAGCTCAGCTTTTGTCTTTTGTGTGCATAAGATCTGATTCCTTGCTTTCGTTTTTTCAGCTCTTTGAGCACTAAAGATTTACATGTACCCGCTGTGGATCTGAAAACTAGCCAGAGATCCTGTTAGATTTTCATGTAGGCTTTGTGCTGCTTGCAAGGCTTTTTTGGGAGCAATCAGAGATATTGCATTTCTTCATTACATTTTGATATATATTCTTTCAGTATCCCAAGAAATATTTCTCTGTTTTTGGAGATATGAGGCCATTATCATTCCATTAACAAATTTCTAAATATGAATGGGTCCAAAGTTTTTAGAACAAAGTATTCACAGCTGTGACCCTTGGACTGGTGAGCCACAGTATTGAAATGTACAAAAGGTTTTATATTTTAAGTTTATTTTCTTTTATGTATCACTAGAAAATTTGATAACATTTTTTGTACTAAAATAGTGCTTCTTTAGTAGGTGAGAATATAGACAGATTATGGACTACTGATGTTTAGGAGGAGGGGAAGGCTTATATAAAGCAAACCCAAGATGAAATGAAAACCAGGGTGTTTTGTGGAATGCTGTTTGGTGCTTGTGAATTCTGACTCTCCTTCTGGCTGTAATGTGATGCTCCTCTGTAGTGTGACAGCTTCAGCTTTCTGCCTGAATGATCCCATCACAAACATGCACTAAGAGTCAAAAATGGAGAAATGAAAACTCTCATATTGCTTATCTGCCCATCTTCTTGGTGAGGAGAAACTCATAATGTCTGTGCAGAACTTGAGACATAAAAATGCTCTATAAATGCTTAGTGTCATTTCCATGAAGGGAGAGAAGGCTGAGAATGGGATATGATTGCTATCTATAAATGCATTATGGAGGTAAACTCTATAAAGGAAAAGAGAGATTTAAAGTAGAGGACAATGCTGGCACAAGAGAAAACAGATGTAAGAGGGCCATGAATAAATACAGGCTGGAAATGGGAAGGTTCCTATTAGAGGGATGCAGTAGCCTTCAAAACACAGCCACAATTCAAAATATTTCCTGCTTTTAAGATGCAGTTTCAAGTCTTAGAGTTGCTGTGGTTGCTTGTGCAGAGGGAAACTGAAATTTTGGGAAATCCTTTCCATTGCTCACTGGGCTGACCAGAGAAACCTTTGGCTACAATCAGATGTCCTTCAGAAGGTCTCACCCCTCACAGAATGGTCACAGCCTGAACTTTTTGTTCCTCTGAAGGAAAGCAGAGACATGGTGTGAACTGGTTTTGTTTCTCCAAAGAAAACATCTTCATCCTTTCCTTAACTGACTTGTACCTTATATCCAAGGTACTTTTTGTATCATTTATCCATAAATATCCTTCAAGAGCAAAGTATAACTTCCTGGAAGTGGGGTGCAGAAGCTTTAGTGAAGTTTAATTTGCACAGCATACAATTTTGGTGGGTTTTTTTTCCTTTTCTTTTTTTCCTTTTTTTTTTTTTTTTTTTTTTTTTTTTTTTTTTTTTTTTGCTAGAGCATTAATTCCTGTGATCTTAAAACTTCCTTCTGCTGTCAGGGAAATAGAAAAGGAGAGCTATGCAAAGACTGAACAAATGTAGGTGCAGTTAAGCTTAATATATAAGTGCAAGTAGTCACCTGCCTCTAGGTGCAAAAAATGAGGATGTTATTTGCTATTGAATCAGCTCAGAAAACTTAGATTTTTCCATGGGAACTTGGGCTTCTCAAGACCTCCAGGAAAAATATAATGCAGTGAACAAAAGGAGCCACACAGCAGTCAGCAGGATATTCCAGTTGGTTGACTTGAGTTATCTAGTGCAAGTAGCAGAGTGGAGGGGTTTTTCTTTCATGAATGGAAAGAAAAGCTACTCCAGAGGCAGTTCACAGCAAGGACACAATTCAAACTTTCATTGCTATAAAAATAGCCCTCTAGGACTACCTAGCCAGGCTAGGAATATAATAGGGAACAGACAAAAAGCCTAAAAATTTACCATTTGGAAATTCACTTTGATGGAATCCAGGTGAAAATAGTTTCAGTGTGTGGAATTCTTTGTTGTTTAGCCTTAGGAAGGGTCTTGAACTTTAACATTTGGAGTCATCTGCTGCAACCTTCACAAGTGAGCACCAGTTTGGACTGTTGGATTAGGGTTACGTGATGTGTAATATGTCTGCAGAAAGGAGCCAGAATTGCTATTTGTGGAAACATAAGCTTACTGATAACTGTACTCATTCCATGCTATTAATTAGAGGCTAAACAATGATATTGCTGTTGCCATTGACAACTGAGTCTGTAACCTTGGGTTTTTTGGATATTAGTGTTAGGAAACAAAAATCTGTTCCCCGTTTGCCACGGTATAGAATAGGAATAAAGACTCAGGCTTGCAGCTGAAAAAAAAAAAAAAAGATTTGAAAAGAGCCATGCATTCAAGTTGGTCTCTAAATTTATATTAATTAAGAAAGAAGGCCCTGGTGGATAGTTTTCCTCCAAGTGGCAGACAGGCTGTCTTCTTGTATGAGAGAGAGAGAGATATCAAAATTACACTGTAGTGATCCATAGTGACTGTAGGATAGTGCTCAGAGCTTGGTTTTGAGGTGAGAATAATTCCAGAATTCCAGTTCCAGGTTGAAGAATTTAAGCTGTTCTTGTGAGACTTATGCCATAACCCAAAGGAAATATTTCTGACTGTGATCCTAATTTTTTGCCTATGAAAACTGCAGGCTATGTTTGTTTCTTGGGTGATAAACCCTGTGTGATAAGCCCTGTGTTGGCTTTGTGTTGCTAATGTGGTGCAAAGGAACTGCAATGCTCTGTGGATTGGGGCTAACTCTTCTTTATGGGAATGGGGCTACCTGGGGGGAGCCTGGGCTCTCACACATTGTTTAAAAACCAGAGAGCAGATGTCTGTTACCTACAGCTTGCTTTTCTGTGTTCCAACTTTTCCCTACAGAGAGCATCTGCTAAATGCATGGGTTAGGGAAGAGTAGATTTTTTTGGTGATAAAGGAGAAACTTCATGGTGAGAGGTCAGAAAGTCACTGAATGTTGTCATCCTGTATGAGTCTGATCTCTGTCAAACCACAAACTATCCCCCACAAAATTGTTTAATGCTGCAAAATAATGGTGCTCTATCAGCTCTTATATTCCAAGCTCATACTGGAAGCTTAACCATTTTCATTTATGGCCCTTCTATTTTACATTTTACATTTTACTATTAAATCACAGCTGATTTAGTGCTGCCTGCATCAATAACAATGATGACATCTGTGAAACAATACTTTCCAAATCTGTTAAATCTCCCTGAAGTACATTTCCTGAAATGCTTTTCTCTGTTTATATATAACTTGTTGGGTCATTAAAGAATTGAGAGAGGGTTACAAAAGAGTAGAGAAAAAAACCTCATTCTTTCTGCATCTACAGTTACAGTGATGCTTTGATTTGGAAGCACTTGAGGGCTGCCTCAACTGGGCAATCTCCTCTCAGTGTATTATAAACAGTATTTGACTAATATAGTGCTCCTACTGGTTTTATGTACCTGAATAATGCAGACCATCTGAGAAAGACCCCAATAAACTGGACAAAAGTAATGAAATGTGTCTATATTAGGCTACAGAACCCCACAGAGGCTAGGTCTCACATCCCCACTTGTTTTCATACAGCGTCAAATACAAATTAAACCACGGTGCATTTCTACATGTGGAATCCTCTGGGTAGTAAAGATTATTAGCTTTGGAGGATATGCCTACATAAGAACAGGCAGCGTGGGAAGCAGCTTTGCTGGTTAAACTGGAGCACACAAAGCCCAGCCCCTGGCAGGATTGCTGCAGCACCTCCCTTGCTGTGAACTGCACTCCACTGAGCCCACCATGGGACACGTTCCTGCACTCCAAGCCTGCCTTTGTCAGCTGCATGGAGATGCTGTGAGTGTGAAACAGCAGGGAACATCTGGCAGGGTCAAATGCACGTCCAGCCCCACTGCTGCTCTCACTCTTCCCTTCCTTGCAGGTCCAGGTGGGTGACAGCAAGGGTCGCACACATCCGCTGCCTCTCCTTGCACTGCTTGGGACCACTGCAAAGACAAAGCCAAGACTGGCAGGTTAAATTTTTTTGGGGCTAAAAAACCAACAAAATTCCAGAGAAGAAGCCTCTGCTCTGCAGGAATTAGTCCTCTAGCTGCCCTGCTTAAGTGGCAAAGTTGGATTACTGCTTCTGTTAAAGGTAACATACAGACTTCAGAGTTAACTGAGTACCATTCCTGGCTGGTGCAAGCACTGTATTTCATCTCCTTTACTGTAAGACTGTATATTAAAACAGGTTTTTTTGGTCCCTCTTCTTTCCTTCAAAAATCTAATCTAATTCTTGAGTCTATATTTTTCAAGCTCAAGAAATCCAATTTAAAGCCTGTACTCATTTTTTCTTGTGTGAACTCTGATTTTAGCCTAAATAATTTAGTGCATAACAATCATGTTCTTTTCAGTCTTTCTGTCTCAACTTTCATATTGACTTTTCACCAGAATTAAGTTCTTCAGTCCTTTGGCAGAATTATACCTATAATTCTTCCTCCTACCTCTCCCATTTACTATTTTATTTCTCCAAATAGCAAGTATCCTTCCTCACCTCTACAGAAACAGCTCATGGTTTTGTGTGCTTGGATTTGCTTTTTTCATGTTTGCTTTCCCTCATATTAGTGGCCTACAGCCCTCCTACAAATCAACATGCAGAAATGAATCCTTCTTTTTCTTATCCATTTCCAATGGTGGAGCATTCAGCCTACATGAGAATTTCTTGCTGTTAGTCCCAAAGATTGTTATCTTTCAGTTTGCACTTTAAGATTTCTTTCCATTTTATTAACCTAGTCTTCAGTGGTATCCATTTCTTTGTGTACTGTAGCCCAGTTCTTCTCTTCAGTGAAAAAAATTCAATTTGTGAGGTACTTTTCTTTATTAGTGTTTCTGAATGTTTCTTCCCTGATTGTTAGGGACATTTATGAAGTTATATAAAGGGAGGTCAAAGCTGATTCTTGAGGAACCTCATTTCTTAATTTCCTTTCAGCCATAATCCTTCCCTTTCAAAAAGCACACTCTGACTCCAGACATCTCATACTCACAATTTCTCTGCTAACCCCCATCTCTTCCTGTTTTACTATTAATACAGTTTGTTATCATAGGCTTTGCTAAAATTAAGACAGATGGGATCAATCACGTCCTTTGTCTAGAGTCTAGGTTATCTTGTCAAAGAAATGTATGAGGTTAATCTGGTACAATCTACTTTTGTTAAGCCCATGCTGTATTTTATGCCATTTTCATTTGACCTCTGTGTCTTTAATTATCTTTTTCCTTAAAAGCTGCTCTGAAGCTTTACACCAATGAAGTCAAAATTCAAGGACTATGGTGATCCACATGCCTTCTCTCCAGCTAAGTACAGGCACTACATTTTCTTGTAATTTGTCTTACAGTATTCTACCTGGTAGATTTATTGCTTGGAATTACTAGCTGAACAAGAAGTTTCACATTACTGTAGTGCACTTCTGGTTCAAACCCTCTATCCACTCATCTTAGGTGCTGATGTTTATTGGGAATTCTTGGCCAAACAAAAACAACCCATGGAATTAAGGGTGTACACAGAAGTGTAGTGAACAGAGGGCCCCAAGTAGGATGATGTTCATGGCAGTTCAGCTAAGAAAGATGGGGAGGAAACTGGAATTTGTCCCTGGAAAGTGAGTTAGGCTGATGTATTTTAACTAGGGCAGGTCTCACTTTGTTGTTACCTGTCATGAAGGGAATTACCTTCATGCCCAGTGAAGGGAGAAACTAAACCAATGTAAGCTTCAATCTGTGACCCTGTAGAGAAGGTTCTTCAACAGGGGGTTGCTAGCTGCTGTTTTTGGTAATTAAAAGACAGAAAAATATTTAAACCAGAATCTGGGAAAGATCCCACAGATATGGGACTAATACAACCCCCAGTGCATCTCCAAAAAGGATGGGAAAGACAAATCCAGGTGGTCAGACCTCAGCTGACCAACACGAGCATGAGCAGTGATAACTTCAAACCTGCAGATATTAAGGGAGTTTTCTGGTTAGTCAAGTTTTGTGCTGATAGTGAGAAACTTCAGAAAGTGTTGTCCACAAAACCCAGCAGATTAAAAAATTGTAGAATTAGAGAGAAATAACCTAAACTGTGCTACTGCAATACTGAGCATTTCGACAGTAGTTGCAGCTCAGGGAAGAGACCTTGGAGTTGTCCTTGACAGTCCTCTAAATTGTTGCTTGGATATCACACCAGCCAAAAAGTATCACTATCAATGTACTGAGAGCAAACCAGAAAACACTATTTTGTTCTTATCTAAAACTTTGATGCACTTTTTGAGTACTTTGTGTGATTCAGAACTTCACAATTTAGAAAGGACATAGTGGATATAGAAAAGATAGTGGAAAGGGCAACCTCCTAAGAGGGTGAAGAATTTTCCTCATGAAGAAAAACTAATAAGGCTGTGATTTCTCTGGATGGAGTGGAGGCTGAGGGGAGTATGATGGTAGTTCATGACATCATCAATTTGCAGGTAAGGTAGCACAAATCCACACCTAAGGTGTCTAGTCTTTAGTCTGGGTCTCTTGATTTGCTAACATAGAGCAGACTTTTTCTAGGGCAAGACTAGAACAAGAAATATGCATTAAAACTAGCAGAAGTTGGTTTGAAATAGACACAAAGAAGAACTTTTTTTACATCACAGAGAATTGATCCCTGAATCTTTTGAAACAGGAGGCTGTGAAGGCAGATTGCATCAGTGGGGTTAGAAGGGAAATGCAAAAATTAATGGACATTTATTTAGGTCCATAAAACACAGGTAATGGAATAATCAGGGATGTACATCAAAAAAGGCTTTAACTGAGGAGCTGTGGAACTTGGAGGAGTATTAGGAAGATAAATAGTTAAGTTACTGCTTTGCTAATGCAGAAAACTGGGCTAGAAGGTCTGACCCAGCAGGGCTTCCCTATGCTTTTTGTTTTGCAGTTCCCCTACAGCATGGGATTTGTTGCTGTAAGTGGATTCCTGAATGGGAAAAGGCTCTCAAAAGGGTTCACAGCTTTTCCACAGGACTCATTCCTATTCCAGTGGGACCTGCTGTGTATTGCCCAGTCCCTTACCAGTAGGTCTGTCCTGACCTCAGCTAAGACTGTGTATTTGGTTCTGGCTGCTGAGCAGAGATGCTCCTTATCCAGGTTTTCAGCCTGCATGGACTATCTCTCTGATTAGGAAGAAAAATAAAAATATAAATAAATGTACACATGTGCACACGTAAGGAAGGACAGAAGTATGGTTGTTTATATTCAGTATTTCTGAGTAACTTTAGCTAGGTGTTTGTAGAGACAGTTATTTATTTTACTGAAATCCTCATTAGCTTCTTATAAACCCTCCCTCTTAGTCAGTTGCTTACCTTATAAATTCCATTAGCTTTGTGTGTTTTGGGTAGTGTAGAATATTTGCCAAGATAGAGAAAGCATAGATTGTTTTCTATTTCTTTCAGTTTGTTTTTACCTGAGTGGGGAATGCACAATTATGTGGCCAAGTAGGAAAAGATGGAGCTGTACCATTCAAGCCCTTTTCAAGATAACAAGGTTTTGTTTTTCTGACTTTTCTCTGACCTCACAATGGGCCTTTTCTAGTTTGTCCTTTAAAAATAGCTGTGCATATGAAGGCTGAGGGATGATGCAATGCCTGTCACAAGAGGCAAATCTCTCCAGAGATTGCAACCTTGCACACAGAACAAGGTTCTGCTGGGGGTAAAAAGAGAGATTTGGCATGCTGATGCAATTGGATGGCAAGTCTGTAGGATGAGGGACCACAATTGCCCTCCTGAGCTTATCAAGAAAAAAAGAAGTTCAGAAGTATATGGTCTTGGGAGAAGATGAAGCCTTCAAGGAAAAACAAAACCAGGCTGAACTGAACAAGGAGGGAGAAAAATACCTCTCAATAGGTGAGGAAACAGAACAGGAATGCTAATAGACCCAGGTAAATAAGGTTTGGATCCAATTTAAATAACACAAACCATTAAATACCAGATCAGACTTTCATAGTGGTAAGAAGCAGAGGGATGCAAATGTACTAAATTGAGCACGAGGGTGTGGGACATTATACCACTCCCACAGGGTACAAGTCAACATCTGCTTTTCCAGGAGGATGGCTGCTTGCAGTGGGATGTCCTGCTGAGCTGGGAGCTCCTGCCTGGAGGGGAGCTTGCAGCAGCCCCTGAGCCCCACCAGGCTTCCCTGGCAGCCTAATGTGGTGAGGCTCACACCACTCTCAGAAGAAATAGTTGTGAATATTTGACTGTTTAAAATCAAATCATGAGCCTCAGAGTATGGAAAAATGGCAAAGAGAATTGAGAAGGAGTAACTTCAGCTCAGCTGATGACTGAATCTTGCCTTTGTTATCAAAAACTACACAACAAAGTGATGGCATAGAACTGATTGCCTCTCTGGACTTTATTCTGTGCCCTGGTTAACTGAGCCTGGAAAGTACCAAGTACTTAAGATTCAGACAATCGTACTCATAAGCATTTTTGGGTTGCATGCAGTATCTCTTTTTAAATTAGATACTTAGGAAGAAGACACTTTTTTCACCCCTTTGTAGCTAAAAAGTATCCCTGACATCTCTAATACAAAGTAAGCAGTACACCTTGTAATTTAAGATCAAAACTTTCATATAAATGAGATTATTATTTTACAATAACAACTCCAAACTACCCAGATTCAACATACTGTAAACGTCAGTATTTGGCACCATTACTGCAGTGCTGTGTTAAAACAAGGAAAGGCTTAGAAAATCAGAACATGGTGATTGATACAGAGTTCCGTTTATCTGCCTTAGGAAGATGTGATGAAATAAAGATTTGTGTGTGTACAACTTTATGATTTATCTTTGAAACTGGAGGCATATGAGCCTCCAATTCTGTGTATGGGTTATGCGACAGACTGGATTGACAGCTGCATTTTAAATTGCACTGTTGCTCCAATTGACTTCTATGTCTGTGTTGAATTAGACTGCAAAAAATTGTGTGTGTGTATCTGTGTGTAAGTCTGCCAGTGAGAGAGATTTGCTCCATTTTCTACTGGGAAATAGACTTCTCAGTTTCCCTTATATCCTCTGAGAAATTAGTTAGTAGATTTCTAAGAGTATTGCTGAATAATATAGACTCGCAGTAGGGATCTGTGTTCCCATGGTTTCCAGTTAGTATGTCTTTGAGAAAGGGGGCTGTGGAAGATCTTTAAAAAGGTTATATTGTTCTAAGAATTTTTTCTCTTGATTTTAGGGCAAGAAGATTTTGTAGTTGGTAGTGAGACGAACAGGAATATGAATACGGTTTGTGCACTCCAAAAAGAGAAGCAATAAGTGTTTTTAAGTCTCCCAGAGGTCTGAAGTCTTGCACGAAGTACAGCTGGTGTGGTGGTTTTATTACAGCCCTTTTGCCACCGTTTCAGATTCTCTCTGTGTTCAAATCAAATTTCCCTCTATATTCAAAGCATGGATAAAGGGACACATGAAGCTCTGCCTGCTTCAGAGGGCAGCACAGGGCAACAGGGTGTGGAGTCAGGCAGCTGCTGCTGGATGCCCAAGGTCTGCACTGCTTGCCTGTTAGTAGCTTTAACATCAGATCAGGTCTAGGTGCCACACAGGTAGATCATGCCAGGTGCAGGCATCTTTTGGCTTGACCTCATCTGAAGGGCATCCACTTTGCAGTCCAGAGACTTCCCCAGTATGAACTCAAATGCAGGAAAGAGAAATATTAATGTAACTTCCAAGTTGCTTTCCTGAGCTGAACTAAAATCTATCACTGGGTTCACTTTGAGTAGAATGCCCAGGAGCCTGGGCACCATTTTTCTCTAGAGAGTGTGCATAGTCTTTGCAATGTGCAGTACAGCCAGAAAATTTCAGAAGTGGGGTGTGGAACAGAGGCAAAGAACTGGTAATTAAATGATTTTCATAAATAAAACATAAGAATAAGCTACTATATTTGAATCTAGGCTATTATTTTTCTGCTTGTTAGGAATCTGGAATGAACTTTGCCAAAATATTAGGATTTCTGACTGACTTGTCACTCCCCCTCAGCCATCCTTCAAATGGGTCAAAATGTAAATGCAGCATCTTGTACATGAAGTGAAGTCTTCCAGCAGCTGATTCACTGACAGGAGAAGTCTATTGCCTAGCTACAGCTCAAAGAAGATTATTCTGAACTTTCAAGTTGGAAACATGTGCTTTTCGGTGCTGAAGATCCTGAGTTTGACTCCCAGTGTTTATGACACTGCAAGAAAGGAAGCTGCAAAGTCAAATTTTCTGCAGCATAACGTGGTGCTACTGTACCAGTGACAGCAGCTGGTGTCATCCTGTTTTGGCAGGAGCAGGGCTGTAGGAGCAGCCTGTGAGGCAGTGGTGAGGAGCTGCTGTTCCCATGGCTTGTGAGACACCCGGGCTTGCTCTGGGGTCTTGTGTGCTGGAAAAGTCTCTCCTCCAACCCGAGCTTCCAAAGAAAAACTCCACAGCCTCTTGTTGTTGGGTCTCAAGGCAGTTTATTGTGAGTTATCTACAAGATTTTCTTCTGGGGCTGCTGTGGTTTGCTCAGAGCTCAGGCAGAGGCACACACACACCCTGACATCCTCTCTGTCTGCTGTCTTCTTCTCTCCCCCCACCCAGGGCTGCTGCTCTCTTTTATATGATATATTACGTGTTATATGTTTATAGTTTTCCCCCAATACCTACTACCTATATTACCAAGTGCTTTTCTACTCTAAACCAATCTGTGAGTGCCAACATCACCAAGAACATGGAGGCAAGGAAGAAGGAGGAAGAACAGGATCAGCCCACTTTCCTCCATCTTAGAACTTCTGACCCCCATGGACAAAGTAAAAACACCCCTGTACAAATGTTAAAACCCCCCTGTACAATACTAAAAAAATTTCCCCTCTGTTTTGTAATTACTTTTACTATCCTATCTAACCCTTTGTGACTGCTTGTTCCACCTCCAAAGTTGGTAATTCATTCCATGGCTCAAACTGAAAATCACAGCTGTTTCCAGCTGCCTGCCAGGGTCCAAAATGCTTCTGACCAAGGCCTGGAACCTCTAAAAATGTCTGAGAGACATTTTGAGTTCCAGCAATGGCTCATCCAGCAGTGCTGCCACTTTGTCCTCCTTCTCTCCGAGGAATATGCCTGCAGTAATTATGGATTTGGGTCAGTCACTGAGAAAAGCCCTCAGCTACTTGTGGCTCTTGCTCTTCTGGCACTTGAGAGAAAACTATTCTGGCCACAAGGCTGTGGCTGGGGGGTAAGGAAACAGGACGGTGGTTTGGAGAGCTCAGTATGTTCACTTGTATGCCTCAGCACAGTCTGAGTGCTGGTTTTACTCCCAAACTGGTTTTACTCCTAAGTAGTTAAAGAATTTTAGGGTTTTAGAAAACAGCTTGCAATTGAAAGGCTTTTGAAAGTTTATCTTTGAAGACATGTCTTTGGTGAGTATCAGCTAATGCAGCACCACTGAATTAAACAGAAATATCTCTGAGTATCATCAAGGGGGTCCTTCTTTATATCAGCTGAAGCAAATCAGTCAAATGTAGGTGGAAATGTACCTCTTTGTGATAAATAATTCTTTAGGCATTTACACTTTGTTTTGATCAGTAGTGTTTTACCCAAGATTCTACAAATCTGAATAAACTTAAGCATCTTCTAGAATTTGGGACTTCTGATTTTAGCTGTAGAGAACCAAGATGGCTTCTCTAACACACAAAGACAGAATCTCCTCCCTCCCCCTTTTCTGTTTTGGGTCATATTTGCACATTAGGAAGAAACTCTGTCCCATGCAACCCCTCCAGCACAGTTGGCGATTTTCCTCCAAAGAGTACAAACTCTTTTCATCAGGTTTAAGATTATGAGGCCACACCTCTGATTTAATAAGGATTATGGAGT
The DNA here is from genome assembly GCF_050655825.1 of Lonchura striata. Taxonomy (NCBI): domain Eukaryota; kingdom Metazoa; phylum Chordata; class Aves; order Passeriformes; family Estrildidae; genus Lonchura; species Lonchura striata. The sequence goes on from NC_140703.1 coordinate 2,257,488, forward strand.
GCAATATAACTGGGGGAACTTGGGGCAAGCATCCATCCTATTTTGCCTTCAAAAATAATTGAAAAAGCACATCACTGGTAGCTCGGTGACTACCTGAGAACGCACAGACCAAATTAAAAGAACCTGGTTTCCATTTTGGATAGCATCTATCCATAGTTTCCATAACATTTACAGACATTAGTCTCAAAGACAGTTTTCCTGAGCCTGTACCTCAGCACAATTTCAGCACATCTCTCCTTCTCTCTTTGTGTCATTCTCTCGGAGTACGTTCACACTCTGATGTTTGCCAACACACTGATGATAATCTTTCTATATGAACAAGGGCCAATAATAGCTTTTGAGAAAGTATTATTGAAAAGTATGTTAAAAATTGCACAGAAAGCAGTCACCTTATTTAAGTCTAAGTGAAACATGAACAGCCAGTTAGAGACTTCTGAAGATGATAAATAGTCTGTTTGGGTCATTTAAAAAGATTTGCTAAGCAATGGCTTCTTTTTATAAATGCTAAAACCCAAAATGTCATCTGAATAAAATATTCTATATGGCCACCCTATTAGGTTAGCTGTGGCCTCTAAGAAAGCCACATACCTAATGGATCTAATTGCTCAAAGAGCACTATAAAATTCCATTTTTTTGTAAAATGTATTAGATCATGTCCATGCAAAAATAGTTTAGTGATTAATATTCTTTCTAATTCTAGAGTGGAATCTGAAGCAAGCATTGAAATGGCCTGCTGAAATCGTAAATAGCATGCATGTGGGGAAAAGATAGCAAGTTTGTGCTAAATGGTACTTATAAAATATTACAAAAATAATGTTCTTAGCATAATTGTATTCCATTAGAATGGATAGGTGCCTGGAAACAAAGCTGAACAAATGTATACATACCAAAAAAAGACTATCTTTATGGAAAAGATATTTCTCAGTTTAGGCAACACTCCCTTCAGCAAGAACAGCTGAACACATATACATAAGAGAGCATTCTATGAAACACACAAAATTAAAAACTATAATTTGATATTTTTGATACCCACTAGAAAATATTAAGACATTCTCAGCATTGAGTTTGGGAAGTGTAGAGTGTTGATTAATTTTTGAGGAGTTTTAGGTATTAATTTCCCCTTCCTCCAAAGCATGAACTGAATCTGATGGCGTTCAATGTGCATAAAAAAGCAGGATGCATGATGTTTCATTTTGGGATGTGAAAAAATGGAAGCAATCTTAAAATAGTCATCTGTGGCATGGTCCTGGCTATTTGAATAGCCATAAGTTAAAAACAGGTGAGGATAAAGCTGGGATCCATGTGTGAGCAGGCCAAGGGGCAGCTCAACAGGAGTATTTTCCTGGATGTGTGCTTGGTGATGCCAAGCTCAAGGCTTACACTCTAGGAGTAACCACTGCTCTGTGCAATAATTTACAGTTTATTGCAGCTATCAGCTGCCTCTCAGTGTCTGGCCAACCTGCTGGGAGCTTTCATACTGGCAGGGAACAAGGCTGTGATGGAATGCTCCTTTTGAAATGTAAGCACCTCACACTGCAGCCCCAAACAAAGGTCGTGTGTCCTCAGACATGAAAAGAGGTAAGTTGTTAAATACCATAGAATTATAGAATGGTTTGGATTGGAAGGAAATTAAGGTTTATCTAATTCCAATCCCCCTGCCATGGGAAGGACCTTCCACCAGGTTGCTCAGGGCTCCATCCAGCCTGGTCTTGAGCATTTCCAAGGATGGCGTGTCCAGAGCTTCTCTGGACAACCTTTTCCAGTGCCTCAGTACTGTCACAGTCAAGGATTTCTTCTTAATATCTAGACAAAATCTCACCTCTTTCAATTTAAAGCAATTCATCCTGTCTTTTACTCCATACCCTTGTAAAAAGTCCATCTCCTGCTCTCTTGTAGCCCCCCTCCAGGCCCTGGGAGGCTGCTATAAGGTGTGCACAAACACATGCCCATGGTGTGAGACGTGCAGTGGGGAGCACTCAGGATGGCTGGGGGTGACACTCGGAGGTTACATTCCTGCAAAAAGGGATTTGCCATGGGGATCATCACTGGGGGTCCCAGCTTTGCAGGGCAGCTGGAGAAGCAGTGGTGGGATGGCAACAGATTCCCCTGGGGATGGTTCTGGTGTCACTTTACTTGAGGGAAACGAGTCACAATGTTCATTTTAATGCCTTGTATATGCTCAATATTGTGCTGCAGTAGGAGCTTAAAACCACAGCTGTCTGCCTGCTGCTTTTTTTTGTGTGCACACGGAGTGTCTGAGCTATTTAACTTGTGGAAGCTGTGGCACAACAGCCTGAACAACTTGGTGATGCTTTTGGGGCTGTTGGAGGGATGTGCCTGGGCTTAGATGCACTCTCCCCTGCAGCACACAAATACAGAGTCATGTGCAGAAACCTGTGGGACTCAGATTCAGTCAAAGAAAGAAACTGAGAGTTTCTAGCCAGGCAGAGGCCTGGGAAAGTGCTGGGAAAGAATATAAATAATTCTTTATCTCTCTTGTTTTTCACATTGTTTATAGTTAAGTTCTATCACAGTGTGTCAAGCACTCTGCACCAATGCTGTGGGTTGTTTTCACTTCAGCACCAATGGATTTGGTCCCTGTGGAGCTCTGTATAAAAGAGCAGTGTATTTTGAATAAATCTGAGTTTTACTCTCACAGCCTTCTGAGTCAGAGTTCTCTTCATTCCCGTCCTGCCTCGACAACAATAGAAACCTATCGCTGTTTTCCAGGCAGTGCTTCTTCAGTACTCTGAATTTTTGTAAATAGTTTAAAATTTGGATGTGAGGGAGCAGAATACTTGAAAACATTGGTTACATTTCCTTTGAGAGGGGTATTTGTGTCTGCACTGAGTAAAGGCACGGCGGCCTCAATAAAAAGTGTGGCATTTCCTCTCATGATTATACAGCATATTTCTTCCTCAGGGGCTTTTCTGCTTATGCTTGAAAAATCATTTTACCTACCACTGCCACAGGTTACCTTGGGATCAAAAGGAAATGCACAACTGAAGCACAGCTTGCTGAACATCAGTCTCTTTTCATGTAATTACAGTTTTGTTGTCACTGGATGGTAGAACTAGAGAGGATTAATTCAGTCAAGTCACCTTTTTCCTAGGTGGACCAGAGAAAAAAGGAAAAAAATTCCAAAGCTCAGTCTTCTGGCAGCAGGAAGCCAGCAGAATTTAGGTTGAACTGAGTTGCAAATGCCGTTGATAAGCAAATTTTTGTAACAGACACAGAAACTTAACATATTGTAAAATGTTTCAAAGATATCAACTATGGCTTGGTATCCTCCTAAAATATTCCTTTTCTATTTTTCATGAGATATCCATTGCCACCTTCACAGATGTATGCTGGGGGATTTTTTTTTTGTTTGTTTGTTTGTTTTCTTGTTTTTTTTTTTTTTTTGTTTTTTTTTTTTGTTTTTTTGTTTTTTTTTTTTTTTTTTTTTGTATTTTTGGCCAGGAGCTGCAGACAAGCAGGGAAGTGTGGGGATGATGCAGAGCCCTGTGCTCCAGGAGAACAGACAGGGTCAGGGAGGTAATGGCCTTGATACTTCTGCTTAAAAATGATGGCAAGAGGAACAATTCAAGAAGGAAAAAATAAGAGTGAGGTCAAGTGTGGGGTATTTTATGCAGAATTCCAAATGGCTTGCATGTTGTTTGTTTTTCCCTCAAATATTTATGACCTTCCACCCAGGTTTTGTTTTATAGGTATGGCTAAGGAATTGCTCTGCTTCCAAGCAAAATGAACTGCTGGATTAATTCAGTGTTTCCAGTATCTACCCTGGGACTGGTCCCTCACCAAAAAGACTAAATTACACATATTCAAAGCAAAGAGGTAGCAAATGTTTCAAACACTGGAACAAGTTTATGTGGAAATGTCTGCAAATAAGATATACAGCCCCAGTATTTGGATTGGTTCACAAATTAGTTACAAAGAAGGGGGGGGGAAGGGATGAATATCATCACATAATTTATTTGCAAAATAAATAAATAAATGAAATAAATAGTTTGACTGGCTCTGTTTTTTAACATAAAAGCTCAATGGAAATGAAAAAGGACTCTGTAGTTCTCATTACTGAATTACATTTTTTTTGAGACTGTCTGCAAAAGGAAGAATTGAATACTTAGATGTTGTTTGACCAGAAGCTGATGAATGCACTCTTTAGAATGTAAATATGCTTTTTCCAACAACCAGAAATATGTAAAATGTGAATAGACCTTATTTGCAAACTGATTAGACTCCTTCTTGGTCTCATAGGGTGTGAGGAAATGCAATTAAACTCATATAGTAATTGGGTTTCCCCCCCCTGTATATCCCTTATAGCTCATATAAGGCCTATTTCATAGTTATACCTTTTGAAACTACAAAGTCGAGAGAGAAATCATATTTGCTCATTAAGTAGTGGATGATGATCTGAAAGACCACACAGGCAGCAATAAAAAGTCCCCTAGGTCTACAAGAAATATGCAGTCAGTCAAGTTTTTCAGCTCCCCAGGAAAGTAAGCATTTAAAAAATATTTTCCTTTATATATTAAAAAACAAACCAAAAAAAAAAAAAAAAGAAACTTTTAATCACAAATATAATCTGGAATAAAGATCAACTACAGACTAAATATCATGGAAAGATATGGCCATTTAATAACTCTCTAGCACTCATTGATTGTGAGCATTAGCCAGAGGTATATAAACACTTATAAATATTGTATGCATAAGCTGAGCTGCACTTCCATTGGTGATTAATAGGTCTGTTGTTGGGAATCTGTGGCATCTCTTTTGCATGGAGAAAGCAATGAGAAACACACAGACAGACCTTAGTGATACACAGCATAAAATTGAAATCCTGAAATACCTGCATGCAGCAGTCTGAATTAAATGTACAGATACAGCCCTAGCATTCCCTGCTGTAGTTAGTAGGAAAGTGTCAAAGCTCTTAGGTTGAAAACACAGTTTAGTTTGCTCTTATCTTTTTGAATGATCCCTAATGTTTTCTGTGGTTTTTTTCCTATTTTTATTTATTTTTATATATTAATGTGATAAAAAAAGTAGAACAAAATCTACACACATCTGAAGGGAAGAAGGCTTCCACAAGCAGGGCTTCCGGACTGTGTAAGAAATTTATTTGCTATTTGTTACTCTGCATTTATTTTTATTTTGGGAAATAGGTGTCCAGGGTTTTTTAATTGCCTTAATTTTCTGTTTGCATATCTGTAATTTTGTGGAAGAAATGATAAATGCTCTGCAGCAGCTTATTCAGAGATAGTATTTGCTCTTGCAGCTTCATCTGAGAGTAATTGTTAATGTGGGTGGAATTTTTTTAATTAGGGAATTAACCCCTTCATAACTTCCCCAAGGAAGTTTTTGGAAGGAAAACATATCTAATTATTAGTTTCTCCATTTAGATCATTAGAGAATAATGAAGTGCTTGATTAAACCATAATTTTACATTCATCCCCAGTTTTGGAATTCTTTTTAAAGTATGAAGAAAAAATCCATTCTTCTATCCTGAAATTTCTCCTGCTGATTCTCGGGCAAGGAGAAACTTTTTCAGCCTTCATATAGCTTGGCTGTAAAAACTTCATATTTTTGCATTAACCACCACAGCAGGCTGTCGATAAGGGGTCTTTCTTTGCTTTGTCTTGGTACCTTTAAAACACAGGAACATTTGAACTCAAAACACTCTCCAAGCTTGGCTAAAGATCTAAATTCAACCTCAAAGCACCAGGTAATTCAATGTCCAGTTTAAAGTCCTGTCCTTAAGCTATTGTACCTACAAATTGAAAGGGTCACCAAACCACCAGGAGGCTGTTCAGAGCTACAGTAGGTGCCACAAGCCCTCAATGCAAACAGTAGGTAAAAGTCTGATGTTAGACACAGAGAGAGGTTCAAACTTTCCTCTGAATTTCCTTACTTTTTGTGCATCCGAGGTCAGAACCTTAATGCTATCTGAATATATCGTGTTTTGTGATTTAATAAAGCAATGTTAGAGGCTAAAGGTCTAACTACTGAGCGAGTTATTTTTAAAATGTCCTTCAACACTGTGGGACTCTTGTGAATAAAATAACTTTTTTCATATGAGTTAAGTCATCAGGGAGAGCACTGGTCAGGGAATGATAAAACTTATGATAGCAGCTGCTCACCCAATTTAATTTTGCTGGTGTTCACAACTGGGGAGCTTCCTACACAGCTGTATGTAAATTAAACTTTTGAACTACTATGTTTGTGTGACTTGGCAGCTGGGTCTTTCTAGAGCCTTCAAAAGGCAATGCTCCCTGCTTTTCCTTTTCCCTTTCCAGAGCTACCATTAAAAATCATATCAATTAATAGTTTCCCTTAATTTACCACAGGATTTAAACCACACCTCAATATTAATGTCATCCAGGTAAGTTCTCAAAGTCCCAGGGGCTGTAACAGGGGCATGGAAATCTGCAGGAATCTCCAGGAGAGGAAATATCTCCTGAGTCAGTGCATCATTATTTGTGAGACTGTAAGCCCATTTATTCTAGTTCTGTCCTACACTGGAAATTGAATTTCCAGTTTCAGGTGTCCCCTCCTGTAACAAGACCGACCGCATGCTCTTTGTCTCCATTTTCTATTGCACTGTTGGACTTTATCGCACAAGGTATTGCAAGCCTCCCCTATTCCTTTTGATTTGGTTGGAGGAGCAAGCTCTAAGAGCTGCTGCTATCTGTGGGATACCTGCAGCTATCAGCACTCATCTCCTGGCTCCATGGCTTGTCCCCCTGCAGGGCTCCCTGATCCCAGCTGGTACCTGCTGACCTGGGTCCTCTGGGGCCACCCTGCACCTCACTAGTGCTGAACAGAGGCCAGAATCTCCATCTGCAGCTCCTGTTTTGTGAGAACCCCGGGCTTGGTCTGGGGTCTTGTGTGGTGGAAAAGTCTCTCCTCCAACCCGTGCTTCCAAAGAAAAACTGCACAGGCTCTTGTTGTTCAGTCTCAAGGCAGTTTATTGTGAGTTATCTAAAAGATTTTCTCCTCGGGCTGCTGTGGTTTGCTCAGAGCTCAGGCAGAGGCACACACACACCCTGACATCCTCTCTGACCCCGACTGCTTCTTCTCTCCCCACCCAGGGCTGCTGCTATCTTTTATATGATATATTACGTATTACATGTTTATAGTTTTCCCCCAATACCTACTACCTATATTACCAAGTGCTTTTCTACTCTAAACCAATCTGTGAGTGCCAACATCACCAAGAACATGGAGGCAAGGAAGAAAACAGGATCAGCCCACTTTCCTCCATCTTAGAACTTCTGACCCCCATGGACAAAGTAAAAACACCCCTGTACAAGTGTTAAAACCCCCCTGTACAATACTAAAAATTTTTCCCTTCTGTTTTGTAACTACTTTTACTATCCTATCTAACCCTTTGTGACTGCTTGTTCCACCTCCAAAGTTGGTAACTCATTCCATGGCTCAAACTCAAAATCACAGCTGTTTGCAGCTGCTTGCCAGGGTCTAAAATGCTTCTGACCAAGGCCTGGAACCTCTAAAAATGTCTGAGAAACATTTTGAGTTCCAGCACTGTTTAACACCTTACTTCTGCATTTGGATGGGATTTTCCAGGTATCTAAGGATAAGAGGGAAAGGGACAAGTGTTATTTTTCAGCTCATGCTGCACTGGAAGCTGCTCAGAGCCCTGCCCATTAAACTGTGGCACATGATCCGTGATTCCTCTCCCAGACACAACAAGTGGGAGTTTTCCCTATCCAATTTGAGACACATAAAAATGAAGCACCTCATCAAAGGTAAATGTTTAAACTCTGTCTGTAGTCAATAGAGATAAAATGAAGATCAATGGCTCCAGAGAGCAATTAGTGTTACTACCTTAGATAACTATCTTAGAATGACATAAAAATGATGAATCCTCTCAAAGTACTTCCCTTACTGGAGAGTGAACCTAAGTAACTAGCTAAGGCCAGGTACTCATTTTAGGATGCTAAAAATTGAATTACATGAACTCCACTCCTGGGTTTAATGAAAATAGAGGCTGGCAAGTGACTCTTTATTTGTAGAATCTTGTACAGAATTGGAAATGAGAAGTATTGTGTAGGACAATTATTTTTGTCTTTTTCAAGCTGTGTCTGCTTTGCTCCAGGACATCCCTGCCGCCATGAAGGATTCAATTTGTTGACCTTGCAAAACACGCTGTTCCATGTCTCTCTTTTTGGAATGTGAGCATCTCTGTTACTCGAGTTTGATTTTTTGATCAGAATATGATTATAATACTGGTAATATTTTTTCTGTAAGTACCTCTGGCTTTCAAACAGGATTTGGCAGCTAATACTCCTTTTAAAATTGAACTGAAAGAAAAGAAATAACCACTGGCCTGTATGTACTGCAGGTTTAAACCCAGCTCTATAGATTTTTGTCAAAGGTGAAGTATTTGTGCCTCTATTAATTTTTTTTTTTTTTAAGTTAGCATGACTTTTATAACTCATACATTGCAACTGGGAAAAATCATGTTCCTGTTTTAGGGAAGTAGACTATTTGCCAAGCCCATTTTGACAAAGATGTTAAATTGTTTATGGTTGTTTCAGCTCATCTGAGCTTTATGTAATAATAAAATTTTACACACGTGGACAAAGTTCCACTCACTGTCTCTGCTTAAATATAGGATGTGAATGGTCTCAGGATTTGACCTCATCATTTTAGGAGAACTGTGACACTTCCTTGCTTGAACACATTTGCAGGAAACTTATCTATATATTTCCAGGCTTATGGGACTTGAGATTTACTATTTTGTGAGAATATTGTGTAGAGCTCTTTGTGCCAAGTTTCTGAATTCTTACTTTGAGTCATTCACATCTTTCTGTTTCTGTCATTTTTACATTCTCTGTAGTGGCTTAGGAATCCAATATTCCCCAGCATCAGCCTCAAGTAAAAAAAGCCTGGTTCAAGATACTAACATTTTTCTTTATTTCTTTCTGGTCGTTGTTATTGTTTTAAATTACATGTTAATCCCAAGGTTCTAGTAATCAGTTTCTCTGGGTGTTTTCTCCCAGTTGTAATCACCATCTGCTCTCTTATCATAAGCTCAATTACCATGATTGCTAACTGCAATTGCAAGATTAGCTCCTTAACCTTAAATCAGTAACAAATTCCTCTGGATTTTCATCTTTTGTTTGTTTAAAACTTCTCCCTGAACCATTTCACTTTTATGAGTAGCAACATCCTTCCCAAATTAGCCTCATTTGCCTGAGTTAACTGATAACTATTACCACAATTTTTCTTCTAGATGTTGGTTTTTTTTCACTGAGGTACTCCAGTTGCATGTGACTATAGCCAGCCAAACCCTTTCAATACCTATTAGACTGAGTTTAGCTGAAAAAATCCTAAAGGGATTAATTCAACTAGAGAATGACTACCCACAAAACAAAAACAAAAGCAAAAACAAAAACAAACAAAACCAAAAAACAACAAAACAAAAACAAAAACCCCACCACCAAAACAAAACAAAAAAAAAAAACACCAAAAACCCCCCAAAAAACCAACCAAACAAAAAATAACAAAAAACCCAAAAAAACAAACCAACAAACAACAGAAAAAAAACCCCAAAAAACAAAACCTACAAATTGTCAAGCATTTATTTACTTAATTCATATGCATCGTATTCCAGAAATTCTTCAATAGTATTTATATTTGAAACATTTGTATTGCTTCTTACTTGTTTCCTATACATCCGTTTTGCCCATGGAAGTGACAGTATATTCTCTGTCAAGCTTGAAGTAAAATATCTTAGCATCTGCTTGGAAAAAAGCTACCTCAAGGTACAGCAATTCTTTCAAGAGTAAACACAACTTTTCTATTTTCTGTAGTTTATTTATTATCCTTGTTGCTTATACAATTTTAATATAGACTGAAAAATTTCTGCAATAATTCAGAATATCAAACAGGTTGCCAAGTTCCTGCATCACAATCCCTCCTTCAGCTTTGACATCCAGTTGCTACCTTCTATGTCTCTTCCTTCCTCCCTCCCTGCCTCTCAAAGTGTGTCCCAGGGAGCAGCATCCAGGGCTAGAGCTCCTCCAGAAGGGTCAGGCAGCAGAGCTGCTTGGTTTAGGGGCCTGGCACAAAGCATTGAATAAGGTAATTTAGTGCTTGGTACATTCAATGGAAGAGGTAGGAACATAAGAGGATGCACAGCTGGCTCTGCTGGTAGTCTGTGAGAGCAGGGCAAATTTCCTGTCTTGGAGTTCTACTCAGATCTGATAGGAAAGTCAATACCTAAACTCCTTGAAGGATGAAATGAATGGAGAATAAATACTGCAGTGTCTGATGCAAGCAAACCATTCAATATGGTGTGTGCATTGCTAGGAGTTGTATTTGTGTAATTATTTTGCTAAAGTCTCCCAGAAGGGGAATGAAATCCATAAAGTCTCCAAAAGGATGCATTGGAATAAAAAGAAAACAAGTGGCTGCTTTTTCTCACCTCTCATGCAGAGGTGTGAGTGGTACAGGTCTTTCTGGGACTGGGGATAGCTGAGGAAGAAGACAACCAGCTCAGAGACTGAACAGGAAACCATGGGAACATTTCAATCACACACTCTGATAAACCATGTCCACATTTCAATCACACACTGATAAACCATGGGAACATTTCAACCACACGCTCTGATAAAGCATGGGAACATTTCAGTCACACAGACTGATAAACCATGGCCACATTTCAATCACACACTGATAAACCATGGGAACATTTCAACCACACACACTGATAAACCATGGGAACATTTCAATCACATACGCTGATAAACCATGGGAACTTTTCAATCACACTCTGATAAACCATGGCCACATTTCAATCACACACTCTGATAAACCATGAGAACATTTCAATCACACACGCTGATAAACCATGAGAACATTTCAATCACACACTCTGATAAACCATCTCCACATTTCAATCACACTCTGATAAACCATGGCCACATTTCAATCAAACACTCTGATAAACCATGGCCACATTTCAACCACACACTCTGATAAACCATGGCCACATTTCAATCACACACTCTGATAAACCATGGCCACATTTCAATCACACACTCTGATAAACCATGGGAACATTTCAATCACACTGATAAACCATGGCCACATTTCGACCACACACTCTGATAAACCATGGGAACATTTCAATCACACACTGATAAACCATGGCCACATTTCAGTAACACACTCTGCTATTGCACCCTGAGGGAGGAATGGCAGTGTGTACATGTTGTCAAGGCCCTGGGGGCACTGATAAGCCTTAGTGACCCCAAGAGCCTCACCTGAGGCCTCCATCCACACCTTGTATTGAAACCAGCTCTGGGCTCTTGCTCCCTGTTTGAGCTTTGTGGAAGGAATGTTCCTCTGCAGTGTTTGTGCTGGTGTAGTTTCCTGCTCTTGATCTCAGTCTCTGGACTGACCTCCTGCCTTGGCTTTGTCTACCATTAAGGCCCAGCTTTGTAATTATTAGACCTGATCCTAGTGCTGGCCTGTGGGCTGGTTTCCTGCCTGGTACCAAACGTGCATTATTGCCAGGAGATTGCCTTATGATCTAGACTTTTGTCTGAATTTGGCTGCTGCTGGACCTTCTCTTGCTGAATGCCAGTGAGGACTCTGCTCTTCTTGCCATGGGACCCCGTTGGTGGCCAAGCCTGATGTTGCTCCAGCCTGCTGCATGGAATTCCTGCAAGGCTTCCCAGCAGCCTTACTGTGGGTGAGCCCATGGTGTGCTGCCAGAGGAGCAACGAGAGGCTGAGGAAGGGGATGCTGCTCTTCCTCTCAGATTACTTCATCTAGTGAGAGTACCCGGGCTGTCCTATAGATTTTTCATGTATTTTCTTTCAGCAAAATAAGATTTAATTTACTTTGTTTTTTATTTTTTTAATTTTTAATTTACTTTCAGAAAGACCTTGCTGCTCACTTTGTGAACTGAGCCCTACACCTCTTTGAGCACAGAAGTAAAGAGCTGGGGATAAGCATGTTCTGCTCTGTTCTGTTCTGAAGTGCTGCTACAAAAGCCCCAGCACCAGGTGAGGCACGTGGGGTTGCTGTGTGCTGCTCTCCACCACATGTGTGGCTGGATTTGAAAGTGGTGCTTGGACTGTGGAGCTTCAGCTGCAGCTTGTCAGGGGAGCTGTGCCAAGGTTAAGCTGCCTCTCCACCTGATTATGGGTTAATTGGTACATAAGAGAGCAACCCCCAGCCAGCTGGAGGCACAAGATGTACGTGGAAATGGGATGAGAGGCTTCTAAAACAGGAGGTGGAGAAAGTGCACCGCATTCAAAATCCATTAGCAGGAGCTTCAACCAACCTCAAGCAGTCATTGCTAATGCAGCTAAAGGAAGGTAAAAGTGCTGAGCTTAATGGTTTTGCTGATAGGTCTGTACTTTTGGAAGTAGTATGCTGCATTTACTTAAATGCCTCCATGCATATTTGCAAATATAGTGTCTATTGATGCTTCTCAAAGGTATTTGAAATAATTTGTGTGTCTGTGTGCCCTAGTGTTATTCAGTGAGCGTTGCTTTAGCTGCCAGATACTAAAAGCCCTTCAGAATAAGACTTAAGAGTGACTAAAAGGATACTAAAGGCAAGTATTCATAAATTAAACAAGCTTTCTACATGGCTCAATAACAGGACTAATATTCCAGTGGGTGCACACCCATATATGACTGCAAAGACTTGGTGGGCTTGGCTTGGAAAGATCTTTGTGTGGATGGTGTGTGTCACCTGAGCTGAGCTGATTGAAGCTGTGGTGCAGGTATTGCTCCACCTCCTTCAGCCCACTGAGGTTTCTGTCCTGTGCTTCAGGGAACAGAGCAGTAAATGAAGCTTTTTGCCTGAGAGGTAGCAAACAGAAATCCTATATGGAAAGTAAAGGTGAAAGTGAGCTTGTACACTGCATCACATTTTCAACTTCCAGAACAAAGATCCATAGGATTAGCCTTACAGTTGAGGAGGGAGAGGAAAACCATACTCAGCTGCTGGCTATTCCTACATCTTGTTCTAACTGTGCATATAATTAGAAATTAAGAACTTAATTCAGGAATATTTTATTTTTTTCCTCATAAAATGGTCAGAAGCAGAGTGCAATTTTCTTGATTTCTTTTTTTTTCCCCAAGACTTTTACACAGCTCAGTATCCTTTTTTATTTATATTGTGTGGAGTAGTGTAGCACAGTTTCCTTGTCATTCAGCTTTTGAACTGCTTTTTTCCTTTTCAGGATAAAGTATTTATATCACCTGTAGACTACAAAACAAAAAACAAGTGCAGGTTTTTTTTTGTTATTATTTTTTTAATATACTTTTCTGATGCACATGTTGCTTGAGAAGTTTGTGGTCTCATATTCTTAAGAGACATGCTCACCTGTGTCCCTAAGTGGAGAAGTTCCATTAGGGAGGAAATAGGATAAACTCTAATGGGCCTCAAAATGATTGCTCTAAATCCTTGGTTACTTTTGGTATTGAGCACATGGCATCGACTAGAGTTAGTAATCTTATTTCCTTGATTTTACTTTTGTAGGTCTTTCACGAAGATAGAGAGCAGAGGCAGTTTTTGTGAGATGTTGTTGTGTTCTTGTATTTCATAGCCATGTCCATGACCACGTGGTGGCTGCCTAGTCTCTCCCAGAGGGCAAAGACATGAAACATGGCACATTTTAGAAAGTGTTTGTGTAGGGGGGATGGATTTTGATGGCTGCTGCAAGAGTGGAATATTTGTTGTTGCTGTGGAAATGTGCTGCTGGGGTTTAGTGTGGCATGCTTCCATCAGGTAAAAGTAGTTTGTATGCTTGGAATAAGAGTTTAGCAAAGCTGGAGAGGCAGAAGTGTAAATTTGGAGGATAAATGCAGAACCTAAGGGGTGGTGACATCTATTAAATAATATTTGTCATTTTTCCTAGGTCAGGACAGTGTGATGAGCAGGGCTTCTATGCATGATTTTTCTAATGAAGAAACATGCAACATGTTTCACAAAAGCCATATGGCTTACTTTGAATCTTAAAATCTTAAATATCTAAATATCATAAGTGTCTAACTTATCAAAAAGAACACTTATTGTGGGAGGATTTTTTTTGTTTCTTTCTCTTGGTGGGTTGTTTTTTTTGGTGTTTTTTTTTTTGGTCCATTTTGGTGGATGACTAATAAAGCTATTACTACTCTTCAGTCTTATGTCTCAACACCATTATGGCCACAGCACTACTTTAAAACTTATTCCTTTTGTGTCATGCCAGCTTCACACTGGAGGGGCTGTTGTGCCAGAGCCTGGATTAAATCCACAACCAGTGCACAAAGCATTGTCTGAACCACTCAAACTAGTCACAAAAACTGGAATTATGAGCATCCATGATGCTTAATTAAATCTGCTTCAAGGAAACTGTGAGTTTAAAAAGAGTAATTTGATCCTTTCCTAATTAATGTAAATGCCCGCGTGTCAAGGCTGTGGAGCATGGATGTTCTTTCTGTAAGGCAGGCAATGGCCTTTAACATCAAACTTGCTATTTTGGTATGAATATTGGAAGTGGCAATCTTAAAATTTACTTTCAGATGACATTTATGAGCTAAACTCAATCATTTATATTTGTGGAAAGCTGACATTGAAAGAACTTGTCTTTAAACTACACTGGATACTTGGGAGACTTTTTAACATTAGGATACCTCTATTTATAGGATAGATTTAGATGGGAAGCCTGGCAAGCTGCCCCAACAATACAAATCACTGGAACTTTTTGGCCTTGTTGTGCCTGTCTTATCACTTTAACATCATATCCACAAGGTATTGACTGCAATGGGAGCCCTGCTTATTCATAAACATTTAGCTAAATTGGAGGAGAAAGGTTTATTTTTTTATTGAATAAAAACATAGAAAGTTACAGTTTGATTTATGTGTAATTATGCATGCAGCCAGATCTTGGTATGAACTAGGGAAAAATCTTTTGTTTGAACTTTCTGGAGCTTCTATTCAAACTTTTAATTAACTTTTTCTCTGTAATTCTCAATATGTTTCTATTGTAATTCTCAATATGTTTTGATAGCAATCAGGGAACAAAAGGTAAGGCTTATTGTGGCTAATTTAACACCTGTAAATTCCTGCAGATGAGCAAGTGAGGAATGCAGAGCCTTTTGGGAAGGAGATGGGAAAAGGTAAGCCTTGGGTTATAAAAGAAATAGTTCAAATGCTATTTAAATTAATTCATCAGTTAGCTGTATTTTTCATCTGTGCAATAGTAAATATATTGGTCCTAATGCTTTTATGCAGATAAATATAAAATATAGAACTATTCAAAATTAATTAAATCAATGTTTTAAAAGTGAGACTGCTCTGTGGCCAAAAGGTCAGGCCAGGATTATTTCTGCACCTTTTTCATTTTCTTCACTTCTTGCTTTGTTTGGGGGATGGGAGGGCTCTTTAAAATCTTTTTTTATGTCTCTGAAATATTTATGGCCTTAAAAGAATCAGATATTGAAGACCAGTTCAGTAAGGAACTGCAGCTGATGGATAATCTTAAATTTATGTACAGTGTCAGCGTCTTATTGAATACTCACTGTCTTGTTCTGCACAATGTGGTGTATGAATATCAGGTTAGTCGACCAAAATTAAATTATGTACACTCTTGTGCAGAAGCCAGCCTTTGTACTATGTAGGCTGAAATTTTTGTTCTAATGGATTGTGCCTTGAAACTGATTTAAGAATACTCTGAACAAAACTTAGATAATTTCATTTTAAATCTATAAAATCTCCAGAGAAAAAAACTTGGAGTTTTATTACTATTATGTACAGGATACTTTTGCCATGAAGTGTAGACCCTAGAAGGTTTCAAAAGGCTTCATAAGGATTAACTTTTGGCTCAGAAGCAGTTAAGTAATGCTGCAAAACCCCAAAAGGTTCAATGACCCAGATTTCTGCATTGAAGGAATTTCTTGAGACTTTATTTTCTGCATGTGTAGGGTGAAGAAGCTAAGCATCAAGAGATGAAAGAGTAAAATGAAGCAGCTGGGAACAGAGTGCAGGACTTATCATTTGTTTGTTTGTTGCTTTTGTTTGTTTGTTTTAAAACTAAATGTCACTTTTCCTTATGGAAGATGGTGAGTCATTAATTCATGCTCCTGCTGTCTCAGAGCAAAAAGGCAGTGGCTGATGTTGAGCTGAGGTGTGAACTATAGCAGTTACTGGTGGTGAATTCCAGTGGGATCATATTTTTATAATCCTGAGTTTGGGAAAAGAGAAACACAGACCCAGAACCATAACAACTGAGGTGCTAGAACAGAGAGAATTCTTGAGTGACCTAAGTGTTTCTGATGTGCAACTGCCTCCCAAGTGTAAAACTATGGGTTCTGGTGTTGGGAATGCAGCTGTGTTGCTTTGAGATGACTCCTAAACTGCAAGAAGGTTTTTGATGCCTTTCTATGCCTTTATTGTAGTGTTATTTAAAAAAAATAAATTTAAATATGAGTCATTACATTTATTTGGATGATACTGGTGCTTTCTGAAGGCTGACATTTACTACTTTTTCTGCTTTCTTTTTTTCTTTTGTCTTATTCACATGTGTACTTTGAAAAGAGAAGATAAATCAACCGACTTCTGAAATCAGGTTATATTGCCTTAAAACATGTTTGAAGTATCCTCTTGGTATTCCCTCTTTAAAGTACTTTCATGTAATAATACTCTAAGTTCCTGGCTTTAGCTCTGTGTCTTCAGCTGGTTTGCTTTGTCCTGAGCGTGCCATGGGTAGATGAGCTCCTCATGTGTGTTAGGCTGGGCTTTTGCAGCGGGCACATTTATGGGCATATTTATGGCAGAACCACTCTCCTCTGCACACATCTGTGCTACCAGCTGGCACTCTCCAGCTGGCATCTGTGTCAGCCACCGTGGCACTGGCATGGTGACACGTGTATCTATTGTAAATGCAGGCGAGCCCAATGGGAAGAAATGACCATGTCTGACTCAATTCAGAAGGCTGAATGATTTCTTTATTATAACTATGCTAAAATACATTAATATACTATGTAAAAGGAGGATACTCAAACTACATACTACTTTCTATGGCTCTATCTCTGACTCTAACACAACTCATGACCCTCTCTGAGCCCAGCCCCAGGTGGATTGGATTGGCCTTCAGGCTCAAACAATCCTCACCAGAATCCAACCAAGCACTCACCCCAGGTAAACAATTCTCCAAACACATTCCACATAGGAAAAACAAGGAGCAGAAATAGAAATTGTTTTCTCTTTCATTTCTCTCTGTGCACCTCGATGAAAAATCCTGAGAGGGAGACAAATATGCTTGCTGCAGGTATCAATCACCCTGGCACTAGCATGGTGGCATGAATATACCCCAAAATGCTCTGTCTCACCTGTTTCTTCCACAGTGAATAACAATGCAGATAATTAACTTGGCCTCTCTGCAATGTGATGTCCATCATGTCCAGCTGCTCAGTTTTAAACTATGATTATAAAATGGTCCTACAGTCCCTGGTCAGCTTTTTATTTTTAAGGGTTTGAAGCATTTATACTGTTTTTTTGAATTTTTTTAGCAAATTGCTCCTTCTTTTTGCTTTATATTTTTGTATCTTTATATCTCCTTATGGAGATGACATGTGTATCAATCACCCTTGCACTGGCATGGTGCTCAGGGTCTGCCAGCCTGACCCTAGGGCTGCATAAATGTAATTATTGCATAGAGCTTCCACACCAGTCATGGTGAGGACAGGAGTTCAGCTCCTCTCATGCTCTTTTTGGACCACTGATAATGCTGAGGCAAAGCAAACAAACTAAATTCTGAGCAGTGTTTTCAAAATAGATGTTCTTTCACATTTAAGTGTTAAAAAATCATGTGGCTGGAGGTGCTTTTGTAGAGTGCCAAAAAGCACTTGGATTTTTTTTTTTTATCAAAAGCTTCTCCTAAGTCTTTGTGCATGCTGAATGACATTTTAAAAAGTCAAGCACAAAATGGCATTCATCAAAATGCTTTTTGGTTAACAAAAACAAAGTTTTATTCCTTATTATTTTCATCACTCCTATAGCTATTTTTTTTTAACAGTCAAGCTGTTTTCAGAATTCCTTCCCTGAAAAAGAACATGGTGTGTCTGAAGGCAGTGTGGGGTGGAAAATTTTCTATTGACACAGGCATTACTCTTCAAGATTATTCTGACACTTTTACTGCTTGTTAAATATGGGAAGGGTAGGAGAAAACAGAGAGTTTGGGGCGTACACTTGTGTGTGTTTGTATGCAACAAATCTATGTGTGACTAAAGTTAACTTTTTATGAGATTCCAGAAATTTCAGCTCGTATTTTGAACAAAGGTTTGGGAAGGTTCATAATTCTTTTGAATTGCTCATCTAAATCATTCACCTAAACTTTTTTAATTAACAAGAAGTGGGCTCTGCAGTGTCTAAATCAGAAGACTGAGTCTTGTTTCTGCCAGTCATTTTGCGTGTGATCTGAGAATGCAGTGTATTTTAATTTTTATCTTGCTGTAATACCACCTTGATTCCCTGGAACTATGCTGACTAATCTTGGTAAGAGAAAAATATTTGATGTCGGTGAGGGCAGGAACAATTGGTACAAGAATGCTCTGGCAGAAACACCAAAATAATTCTGAGTAAGATGAGATAAGCTCCTTTTAATATACTTTTCCACATTAAAAGGAAAAAAAGTCATAGATAAATACAATTCTTATGCAAATGATGTATGCTGTAGAACTTGTTTTTTCTGTGCTTTGACTTCTGTTCACTGTGATATTTTATTTTTTTTTCAAAGTCAGATTGAACTGTTTTTCAAAAGACAAACCTATGCTGTTCTAGTCTGCACAATCTGTATGTTTTAACATCTTCTGTGGCTCATTACCCTGTAGGTTTAACTGGTCTGGAACTGATTGTGATTGTCCAGAAAAAAACCCTGCCTTTTCCCTGTGCCCTGACCTGCTGCAGAAGCAGCTGGTGCTCCAAAGAGGTGAAGGTTCTTTTTGGGAAGGACATGCACAGGAGGTAGCCCTGGGGCTGTTAGTGCCAGAAAAGAGATTTCCACCCAGCCAGTGACTACTGTTGTTAACTGTGCTGTGTGTGAGAACAGTGCCTTTCTCGTTCCAACCAAAATGCTAAAGTTTGGCTTAATGGTGTCTAAAAAAATAAAATTAAAAATTGCTAATTCGGCTTCTGAGCTCTCGATTGGGCAGCCTGGAGGGAAATGCTTTCCATCCTAACACTGAGCTCCATGTGTTTCAAAGGCAAAGTTGTCACCACCCCTGCTGGACTCGGATGTGCCAGAGATGCTTGCCTGTCCTGCTTGGCCAAGGTGGAGGTGTCTGGCCATGAGTGGCTGCAGGGACAGCATGAGTGCTGGCAGATCCTGGTCTTGCTGGGCCCCCTAGCTGCCCAGGGGAATAATTAGTGCTGCCTAGGGGGTAATTAGTGCTATGATCTTGGCTTGGCAAGGCCATGGATCCCTGGCTATTTGGTCTCCCCACCAATGGCTGGGAAATAACAGCCTAGCAGGTTAAATCCCTTTGCTCAGGTGGGTGTGAAGCTGTTGGTGTGCCTGGCTGAGTGTTACAGGTGATGAAACACTGATTGCTGAAAAGAAGCACAATTAACTCTAATTATTCATTGTTTTCGTTGTGTGATGTTTTGAAGGGCAGAATGCAGTTCACGCTGCTTCTCATTCTTTGATCCCACTTATGCCCTAGGTCAGTTGTAGTAAATATACTCTCCTGAACCACAAGAATCCCTCATTTGCAGCTATTTTATTTCAGAGGGTCCTAAACTCCGTTTTCAGTACTTGGGCATCTGCCACTTTCTGCTTTTGCATCTAAAATATATAGCCTTACTGCAAATTACTCAGCAGTCCCAATGTGCTCATACTCATTAATTAGTGCCATAAAAACCTTGAGATTTATTTAGTAAGTCTGGATATGCAGAATATTTTACTTTCATTTAAAACGGTATTGTGTCAAGGCCTTTCTGAAATTAAATGTGTCTACAACTTAGTAGCTATGGGCTTTAGACCTGTGTTTAAAATAACTTTGTCAAGGCATATTGGAGTTTTTATTCCTGTATTAAACCACTTTTTATTGTGTCGTTAAATGCAAAGGCAGTATTCACACTTCCAAATATTTTAAAGATGTAGCCAGGCTTTAACCAAAAATGGCATAGTGGCATCACTCACTTCAGTGAGGCCTTGCTTCACGTGGATGCTGCTGTTTCACCTTTTCATTGTGTGGATATGTCTGCTGGGATGTGCATTACATCTTGGTTAATGTGTTTTCTGTGGGTAGAGACCCTATCAGACAGTCAGCCCTTAATGGAAGGCTTGCCAGATGGTGTTGCAGCAGAGACACTGCTGGCCTGCTTTCTGGGCTGGGGAATTGCAAACTGGGAGAGCAGGAGTCTCCTCACAGGGCTGCCACTGTGCCATTCTCACCTGATCTTCAATGTTCTTGAGCAAATCACTTAACTCCTCTAAGTTACTGTGCAAATTGTTGTGAAAACAGGTAATGGGTTGCTTGAAATATCTGCCCTTTGAAAAAAACACTGATACCTGCAGCTGGAAGCTTCTGGCAATATGCTGTATACTGCTTTTCTCTGTGATTCAAGTGCCATTTGCATCAAAAACAATACTTTTGACCGTTGCTTTTTCCACTAGGTGTAGCTCATTGAGAATAATCCTCGGCGTGTTCCCTAGCAGTGCGTAGAAATCCTTTGCTTGCTAAGAGTAATGTGACTGTTTTGCTTGAGTGCCTTTGAATTGCTTTGGCAGAAGTACAACTTCATATTTTAAAAATATTTATTCCACATTGTCCTATTCATGTACTTTAGAATAGTTCTTCAGGGACTTCTTCTGAAGAATGAGTGCTACACTGATGAGTAGTAGTCAAAATTCTGTGCTAGTGCAATCTCTTGCATCAGCCAAGGCTGCTGACAAGCATAATATTTCTACAACAGGCATTTGACCTTTAAAATTTGGTCTTGGATGGCTTAGCTGCTTCACATTCTTCCCAAAATTGCTCTGGCACTTTAATGGGGATGATCCTGATGTTCAGGCTTCGTGGTGAAGCCTGTTTGAAACCAGGAGGCAAAATGTTGTCTACAACTAAAGATTGGACTCCAGGCTCCTCTCTGGGTTTGTCCATCATTTTGCTGTGCATTTTTCTTGGATCTTTTTGGGTAGGAGGATGGCAAAAAAAATACCAATGTAGTGATGCTTTTAGCAGGCTTGTCATCTAGATTGATTGTTGGACCCAAGATTGGTCAGGAATTTTTACCTGTTTGGGTTTATTTTGTTGGAAAGCCAACTCGGGTTTTAAAACATAAAAAATCATTCTTCCAAACTGTTCTGAGATCATAATAGCATTTATTTTGGAGCTGAAGCTAAGTAATGATTTTTTTTTTTTACTTTTATATTTTGCTTTTTTTTCCCCCATACCTCAAATTGTGGAAAAATGCAGTGAAATTTACAATACTTTTTTCACATAAAAGTAAATCCAAAGTATTTTAATGCTGTCATATTTCCACTTTATCCATATAAAATACATTCCTTTGAAATGTTTTGGCTTTTAACAAAATGATGTTTTTATGATAGAACTGTTTCCTCAGGTTTCTGCTTATTCTAGGGGTAGCCTTGTGGGATTCCCATTGCAAGAGTGACTGATTTGAACACATGCTGCCCTAAACACTGTATTTCAGCTCAGCAGTTCTCTTTGTGTTATAAGAGTCTAAAAAAGTCTGTCATAAGAGGGAGTATTTCCTAAACAAGGAAAAAAAAATCCCACAGCCAACTACCAGATGTCTACCTTGTTTCTCAAGTTTCTAAAACAGAAATCAAGGGCTCTTCAAAACTTGGATCCTGAAGGAGAGCCAATTTCAAAGGCTTCCTTTGGAGATTACTGGATTACTTATAGCAGACTGAAGATATCACATCTGGAGGTAAACCTTGAAGAAATTCAAGACCATATGTTTGACAAATGCTTTTAGTGTAAATGAGCAAAGTAAGTATCTGAGAAAAATTGGTGGAAATTTAAAATTTCAAGCCATGAGAAAAAGACACACTTGTGCAAAGAGCAGACTAATACCTGTTGCATGACTGTGTTGGAAACAGTCATGTGGATCATCCTCTGGGCTCTGTGCAGCTTTGATGTTAGTCCTTGATCTGTGTCATTCACACAAGGACAGGAGCATTACAGAGGATCTGTATTGAAGATCTGGGATAAATATGGTACAGAAGGTCAATAAATGCTTCCAGTTTTGTAACTATTGCATGAGTTTGATAATATCTGGGTCCTCTATAGGGCACTACTGCTGGAGCTTACCCTAGGTCGGGGATGGCTCCGTGTGGTGGAAAAATCTCTCCTCCAACCCGTGCTTTCAAAAAAACAAGCTCAGTGTTCTTCTGTTGTCCAGTCTCAAGGCAGTTTATTGCAAGTTATCTAAAAGATTTTCTTCTGGGGCTGCTGTGGTTTGCTCACAGCTCAGGCAGAGGCACACACACACCCTGACATCCTCTCTGACCCCAACTGCTTCTTCTCTCCCCACCCAGGGCTGCTGCTGTCTTTTATATGGGACATTACATGTTACATGGTTACAGATTTTCCCCAATGCCTATTACCTATATTAAATGGTGCTTTTCTATCTTTTATATGGTACATTACGTGTTACATGGTTACAGTTTTTCCCAATGCCTATTACCTATATTAAATGGTGCTTTTCTATCTTTTATATGGTACATTACATGTTCCATGTTTACAGTTTTTCCCAATGCCTATTACCTATATTAAATGGTGCTTTTCTATCTTTTATATTGTACATTACGTGTTACATGTTTACAGTTTTTCCCCAATGCCTATTACCTATATTAAATAGTGCCTTTCTACTCTAAACCAATCTGTGAGTGCCAACATCACCAAGAACATGGAGGTAAGGAAGGAGAAAGAGGGAGGACAGGGCAGGCCCAAATCCATCTTAAAACCTCTGACCCCCATGTAGAAAACCAAACCCCCCCTGTACAGCACTCAAAAATTCTTCCCTCTACTTTGTGGCTACTTCTACTCTAATATCTAAACTTTTGTGACTTCTTATCCTTCCTGCAAGGTTGGTAAATTGTTCCATGGTTCAAACCCAAAATCACAGCTGTTTCCAGCTGCCTGCCAGGGTCTCAAATGCTTCTGACCAAGGCCTGGAACCTCTAAAAATGTCTGAGGGACATTTTGAGTTCCAACACACTATTCCTGGTGGCTCTTAAGGACAGCAGCTCTGATGCAGGTGGCACTTGAGGAGCAAGAGGCAATCACCTGACACAGACCTATTGCCCAGGTCTTCTTGGTGTTTAGAGCTCTGTCCACGTGGCTGCATAGCTTGTACCAGTGCTGTGAACATGTGCAAGGAAATGTTCTACCAGGCTCACTGAAAACAAAAAATTGAATCAGGGTTCAGATTCAAACAGGTAGTTTTGGGAGTTCCCAATAAGTGCCCATGCTCAGGGAGAAGAGGAGAGGTATGCTATGTGAGCTGCATGCCAATCAAAACAGCTGGAATTTTTAACAGCTAATAAGAGCAGCTATCTATTCAGGCAGAAGGTATAAGCAAATAGCAATTCATGGAGATGATTTCATAGATAATTTCTGAATAACAAACTTTATCTGAAAATCATGAGCTGTTCCTGCTCCGTTCTGGCAGGAGGTGGGGAGGCATTCAATGGCTTAGATTATTTATGACTTATTCATACAGCTCAGAATGCACTTCTAATATGTATGCTTGGCATCTTTTATAGATGAGGGCCTTCCTTCTGCAGGGCTGTGTATTGAGGATCTTTCAAAGCTGCTAAATTTAATTTAGGAAATGGGTGTATATCTGTGACTTTCTTTGTCTGTTCAGTCTCTGTTAAAGGGTGCTTCCTTCCTTTTTAAAAATGCATTGATTTAATTTTTTCACATAATTGGACAAAATCCAAAATCTAGAAAAAATAAATTTTGAAGAAAGTCAGGCCTTGATAAACAGCTGATTAGAGTTGTTCTCCAATACTGTCCTGGCAGCAGTGGGTTCTGCTTAGACCTTTGATTTTTGTTTGAGGAATAAATTAATGATTACTGTTACTGTGCATACTACTGTGCTGCAGGTACTGTGAAAAAGATGGGACAAGCCACAAAAGTGAAGAACTGGTAGCTTTAGTGTTGGCAATAACCTTTTCCATCCTGCAGTCACCCAAGCAGTCTCTGGTAATCAGGTGCAAGTTTATGTACTGGACCAGAAAAGGGGTTGGATACAAAAGTTGAGGGGATAGATAGTAAGATAGTTTTGTGTATACATGCAGCCCTGTTTTTTAGTTATACTTGTTCATCCAGGCAATGTTTTGGTTTGGGTTTGCCAGATGCATCTTTTATGTCTACTGCTGGTAATTGAAATGCTGGTTTTGCAGATCATTCAATTGCCTGCTTTGCTTTTGTGCACTCCAGTCTTTGAGCATGTTGTAGTGTAACTTCATGGTGTAATTTTTCTTAAAAAGTCTGTTCAGCTGATTAAGCTTTAGCTTAATGAGCCCAGATGGATCTGGAATACTAAAATTAGAATCTTTGGGTCTTTGTTCATGTAGGATCACTGTATTTTTTGAGGGTATCTCTATCTATCAGCAAAGTTGTTCAGTTTCCTCCTCTTAGCCTCTGTGTTCCCAGTGTTTGCCATGTTAAATGTTGCTGACAGGAGCTATCAACAGCTCTCGTTTGTACACTGATATGGCATTCACCCTCTTAGCTCATCCTGAGTATGTGTGCCTCACACCTTTACAGGTCAGTCCCAAGTCTGCTTGGAGGATCTATAGATGAGTATATGCATAATTGTTGCCCTGATTCTTAAGATTTTCTAAATCCTTCTGAGTTTACATTCTTGTAGAGAATTTTCTCACACAACTTTCTGTAAGCAATCTCTTGTTTTGCATTCCTTCATAGAGGCAGAGAAATTCGATGTACTGGTATTTTGTCCAGTGTTGTTGGAGAGGTGGCACATTCACCCTCCCATCCACTGTCACCTTTGGAAAAGTATAAATGCTGGAGTCAGAAAATAAACTTCCTTTTTTTCACCTTTGCAATTGCAGTGGCTCACGTCGTGCTTTCACGTGTCCTGTAGTGACACATCATAAACCTGTTGATTTAAGAGCAGAAATGCCTCCTCCAACAGATATCTTCCCTTCAGCTGTGTGTTTGTGATACTCACTACTTAATGGGTTTTCTTTCATGCAGACATATGGCTTTACATTTTTGTGAAATCTTGCCATTTTCTCTTTAAAACTTCTCCTTCTGCTTATCATCATTCAGAATGATGGTATGTCATGGTAATTCATGCATTTAATATGAGGAAAGATTTTGGAGCCACATTTAACTTTAAGATTTTTTTTAAATTTCAACTTTCACGCATTTTCAGTTTCCTAGATGAGGGGATTGCTTGTAACTGTCCTTTTGATGATCAGTTTTCTAAGAGATGATTTTGTAATTGAGGGCACAGAATATTGTGGCTGAGATCTACTGCAATGTCAGGAGGAGGATGCTTTATGGGTGTTGGGACCAGAGTATTTCATTTCCCCAGTACTGGATGTGCAGACTGTAGTGAGAACACTCAAACAGTGTCCCCTCATCTCCCCTGACTAAACCAGCTGCCCTGTTCTGTGCCAAGTGATTGCAGAGCACCAATCTATGTGCTCATCCAGAAAAAAAAAGGAAGAGCTGAGGAAAAGACAAGCATTTCAGTGTTAACAAAGCCACCTCTGGTAGGGTTTGGCTCCTTAAGCAGCTTTCTAGCTGCCACAGTTCTAATAAGGAATCCAACAATAAGGTGACAATATAAACAAGTGGCTCTTGGTGGAGCCTGCAGGAGCTGCACACCCACTATTATTTCAGCTCACCAGTGGAGGGTTGGAAAAAAATCACAGCTTTTAGTTAGGGTAAACTTCTTACCCAGACCTCTCAAATCCTAAATATTGATACATTTACTGCGGCATGGGGTGCTATCATGGTTTGAAAAAAATTTAGAGAAGAAGAAATCCCAATAAGAGATGCGAATGGGAGGACTTAGGAAAATGTAGGAGGAAACAGAACAGAATTAGAATGAAGGAAGAAAATTGGTGACAGTTTTTACCAAGGACATGGCTAATAGAGAGGGACAGGATTATCAGTTACTTCAGACAAAATCTGGGTTTTTATTCTGTAACCAGAGCCTTTTCAGTCTTGGTCTGGGTGCATTTGAGGGAGACCCACCAAAGATGTTCCTTAGTTCATGATTCTCACTTTCCATATCAGCCTGAACAGGAGGTGCTGGTTTGTAGCTACAGCACAGGGAAATCAATCAATGAGAAAAAACAGAGGCTGTCATGAACTGCCAGGACAAATCTACCCGGGGAGAGGTGAGCATCTTCTGTTGTTGGCATAGCAGTTTTAGCAGTTTTAAGTGCCAAAAATGGATAGGTAAATGTGCAGCTGATGTTGTGAGCCACATCTAACCAAATTAATCTTATTTCTGTGGGGAAATAAATTTGCCTGGATTTCTTTCTTTACAATGAAATATTTAAACTAGCTGCTGTTTTCTGCATTTCTGTATGTTATGGCTTTTCAGAAATTTTGCTCTCAGCCTATCCATCAGCTTATGATAAACTCATACCCAGCAGTGTATTTCTATCAATAAGGTTAAAACAGCAATGAAAATCTAAATGTTTTGATGCTTGCTTGTGAAATAGCACATTTTTCTTGGTATTAAGCAGCTTTTTTCACAGCAAACAACTATATCCCTTCTACATATGATGACGCAAAAGGAATATTTTTCTGCTTAAATCTCTTATCAGCATGTGCATACGTGGACTGAATAAAGGCAGGAATTTGCATGTCAAGTTACTGCTGTGCAGCTGTTGCCCTTTTCATGATGCACATGATAATTTTAAAAACACGAGTTCTGCAAGCACATCAAAGTTCTCTTCCAGAAAATGGTCACTCTTCTCCCTCTGCAATTAAATCAAGCCCACAGGCACCTCTACCTTGATTTATTTTTTATAAAATTTATCCTCATCTATTATGCTCATATAGATTGCTTCCTTCAAGATGCTTGCTTTTCCACTTTGAATCATACATTTGATTGAATTGTAACTAAAATAGAGTGAATTAAAATACCTGTGATCAATCAGTCACTTGATTCCCTGAGAGAAATCGCTTGGCAATTCTCACTTCACTGATCTTGTGGTTTTATCCCCATTTCCTGTTATTAGTAGATTTCAATTTCAACTGTTTGATTTTTTTTTTTTTTTTTTTGGCTTCTTTATTTTCTCTGGACCCTTTACTTCCTGTATATTACTGTGAATGTCAGAACATGTCACTTTCTGTGCTCCATTTTTTAACTGGAATGTTGCTGTGATAACACTAGCTTTTAAAAGCTGCCATCCCTACTTGTTAAAAATAATGTTCTTGTAAAAGCCTTTAGGTGTCAGTCATTGAGTTATAATTTTTAAGCATTTTTGTTTTCATAACCTTGAGAAAGTGGGTGTGTTGGTTGTTCTTGTTTTCTGATGGCTTTTAAACCAAAATATTTTCTAAAAGAAAAGGAAACCAGAGAAACAGTGAGATGTATTTCAGCAGACACAAGTTTGATTTCAAGTGGTTTTGGCCACATATTTCTAGGAACAAGGTGTTTCCAGTGTGGGTTTAGACAGAAATTATGTAGTCAACCTTACTACTTCAAAGTTTTTCTGATACTTATCTCAAATGCTGTTTTGAGCTTTGTAGCTGTCTGAGTAGCTTCCAGTATTTGTTCATTCTCATGCTCTTAGAGATGGAATGAGGCACAGTGAATTACTTAAGTAAGATCATGCAGGAAACTGATGGTGGATCCACTGCAGCATAGCCTTATCCTCTTATTGCATTATCTTTCATTTTAGTAAGTTCGACTCAATTTTTTGTGTAAGGCTGTTTAACCAGAGGTGGTTAGTTCAGCCCCAAATGCTCTCCCTGTGGGAAAAACTGCTGAGATGAGTTTTTGGATGTGGGAACAAGCTTTGAGTAAATATGAACTCTGAGGATACCAAAATCTCTATGACCACATGGACTTTAGCGTGTTAGATTGGATAAAGGTGCCACTTCTCCCAGTGTCTCCCAGTTGTCCCTGTTAAAGTCAAACCCTACAGGAGGACTACTCTAGAGGTGTGCTTTGGTGATTTATTAATATTTCTGTAAGGTTTTTTTCAGTGAGACTGGATTGCATGTGTGTGTTCCTAATCTTTGTAAGCACTAAGGTAAACATCAGGTTTGATTGGTTCGCTTGAGGTCTTCGAGTGTTTATTTCTCATTGTGGCTGGAATATATTGATGGTCACTTTTTGGTGCCTTTTATTTGGATAAGTTTGACTAGAAGTCCTTACCACATGAAATAAGGCTTAACACACACTAGATCTTCATTTGCTTGGGTCATCCAAGCTGTGCACTAGGGTTTAAATATTGCTCTCCCTCTTTGTCTTTCCATTCCCAGCTGGGGAACAAAAATATTTTGAATAGAGTACTATTAAAACTTGTAAGATTTGAGGTTTTCAGCCGCTACCCAGGATGCCTGGCATGAACATAAATGTGAATAGCAAATCACTGAGTTGCAGTGCATGAATTATTGTTAATAAGTAGTCTTGGTTCTGGCTTTTTTTTCCCTTGTAATAAAACTCATCTTATGGATAAAATTTTGCTAAAATGTAGGCAATAGGGGGGTAAACACTTTCAGAATAAATTTTAGTGTTCCTGCAGGATCCTGCTAGTTACCAGGTAGTTTTAAAATTACCTCTCTTCCTCAAATCACTTAAATATTTTAAAATAAAAAACATTGCCCAAATAACATGTCTTCAGCATAAAGAAATAGTCTGTTATTTGGAGGAAAGAGGTGTTAATTTTATCTTATCCCTGTCTGATACTACATTTCATTAATTTCTGCTGGAAGAGAAAAGCAGCAGGTGTCCAGCTCACACCCGTCTTTTTGCTTCAAAATAATTTGCCCTCTCTTTAATTTCAATTCAGTAATCTATTTTCTCTTCCTGCTCATTACCTTGCTTTACTACCATCAGTGGAGTGAGCAGGACTCCCAGAGAAGGGCAAACAGGATGTGGTGCATCAGTTTGCATCAGGGCTCAACAAGAAGCAGCCTGTTTTTGGCAACAAAAATGGTGTCTACCCATCCCAGCTTCCTGGCTGAGACTGAAACCCAGACAGAAAGGACACAGCCTCCCTGGGTAGATGTCTACACCACAACAGGCCTCCTGAAGGCTGAGAGCCAATGAAACCATCCTGACATCTCCTGGGAAAGCAATGCTGCTAGCTGCAAGCAGTCCATGGGACCCCTGCAATGTGTAGAGGACAGTGTCTTGGTCCAGGTATGGGATGAAACAACCAGAAATGAGTATTTGCTGGATCTGGAGCTTACCAATGGGGATGAGATCATTAAAGGAGTTAGGACTGATGACAGACTGGGCTGCAACAACCTTGCCCTAATTGAATTTGTGATCTCCTGGAGCACTGTCAAGACTCTGAACATTGAAAGGGTGAAATTCCAGCTATTTAGGGGGTAGGTAAATAAGATGTCTTGGGTAGCTGTCCCTAAGATCAGAGGGGCTGACCAGAGCTGATGTCTCTTTAAGGCCACTTTTCTGAGAGTCAAGGGTTCTCTCTCCTAGTGTGCAGGAAATCAAGCAAAGCAGTCTGGAAACTGAGGTGAGTGAGGAAGGATCTGACTCTCAGACTGAATAGGAAGGAGGAAATGCAGAGCCAGCAGAAGAAGACACAGGTGACCTGGGGAGAGTACAGGGATGTAGTTTGAATTTAGGGATAGAGTCAGGAAAGCAGAGGCAAAACTGGAACAGGACTTGGCAAGGAATGTGGAGAATAACAAGAAGGGATTCTGTAAATACATATATACATATTTATTAATTATGAAACCTCTAAAAATCCATGTTAAGACATGCTGGGTCTTAATCTACCTGTGCAAGAATATTAAGTTTTACAGGGAGAGTAAGGATGGCAGAAATAAAAAGAAAATCAAAAAACTCCAACCTGGATTAAGCCCCTGGAGGCTCGTTCTTTGCTTGGAATGATTGGTATAATTAAATTTTGTGTTATTCATTGCTTTATACTTGTACTGACCTGCTTTGCTGGATCGGGGTATAGTTAAGAGATTTTAGCTTATATCCAGCTCTAAGTGCAGGCCCAGTGGTAAAGTTGAGGATTATTAAAAAAAGCAGACTACTTTCAGTTCTGTATCTTAAAAAAAAAACCCAACAGACTTCCAAATTTTAGAAGGACTGATTTAAAAAAAAAAAAGTTTGTGTTACAAACAAGATTTTTAAAGTAGTTTGTCACCATATTCAGCAGCTGAGCCTGGGGCTGGAAGTAAATTTGCCAGTGTGCAAGGATCATTAATGCTGGCTGGAGAGCAGTGCAGCACTTGTTTCTTGGCAAGAAATCATGTAAATAATCAGCAGGGTCCCAGAAGGTCATCCTCCTTCAAGTGTTGCCTAAAAGGCTTTTGCTCTTTTTCTTTCCTCTGTTTGAATTGATCCTGTCCAACAGGGTCTGGCTTTGTACATAAATCCTTGCTTAAGCTTTCAGTCGGCGCTCTGGCTACGCTAAGTTGACTCGTACTTCTTGGTGTACGAAACTCAAGACATATTCCTGGTTGGCCAATGATGATATTTCCTAGAGCTGTGCCCTGAAAAGCTCTGCTCCCTTGCTGCAGTGCCCATTGTGTCTGCAGCAGCTGCTTCAGGCTCCTGCCTCGCTCTGTGCTGTATTGCTCCACAATGGGAGCTGGCGGGGCTTGGCGGTAGACAAGGCTCAGATTTGTGCCTCTGAATTACTTGGTCATGGCTGGTAAATTCCACTGTGTTCCCAGTGCCAAGCAAAATGGAGAGCTAGCCCTGGAAAAAAAGCACTGCTGTGAGCTGGTACTAGATAAACCTTTTGTTCTATTACTGAAGAATTTTTAAGAAACTCTTTCCTATGTCCAGAAACTGAAGTGTGCTCCTAAAATTAATCTGTTTGTCGTGATCCTGGACCTTGATATCATGCTGTTAGGGAAAACAGCATCTAGGCAACTGGTTCCACTTTGTTTTCAATTTATCAGATCAGTATAATTTGGTGTAGAAGTTGTTCTTTAAAAAACAAAGCTCTGAAGTCCTTTCTCCTTCCTTTTGCCTGCCCTGTTAAGAAATCTTGTGTTTGGACTTGCCAATGTCTTACAGCCCTGATCCTGCCTTTACCAAGGTCAGGACTAAGGTACCTCCTCAAGAGTTTTCTAGTATGTTGAAGAAATAAACAATGCTTGGATCTCTATTCCTTTGACAATTTTACTGAAACAGAGATAACTGTTTTGAATTTGATCAAAAGTTAATAGAAAATGTGGTTATAGATATGTTTGTCAGGTAAGAAAAACAATCTGTACACCGAGAACCTTTTCAATATTTGATTTTAGATTAATGTGCTAAACTTCCCCTTTCAGTTGACTGAAGAACTTTACAGTATGGGTAGGAGGTGGAACTGTTCATATTTTTTATTTGACTAGTTGAAGAAAAGTAAAAATTTGTTGAGATCACATATACCTTTTGAATTGATGGATCTGGAAAGTTTTGATGGATGACAAGTAAATATGAAGTTCAATAGCTCACGTCATTCTACAGCTTGTGCTCCCAGGCTTGGGATGATGAACTGAAGTGTATGCGTTTAGGATAGTGCAGAATACTTTTTTGCACTTCAAGAGGCAATATTGAAAATAATATCCTGTAACTTCAAGTATTGTATCCCCTCTGAACATGCTGGTTTTTAACTCTGAATCCAGCCAGAGACACATAGATGCAACAATGTGTGAGCAAAATTGCTTTTGACTTTGGCCAGAGTAGGCTTTCACAGGACAAACAAGAGTTTGACCTAATAACACTGAGCCAAGCCTCCTTTATTTGGGACACAACATGGCAACGTTCATATCCACTCAGGCACTCTTATTCCAAGGTCACATCACAAAGGTGTATACAGAATAAACTACCTGTTGTTCAATTTATCTGTGTCAGGAGGACAGAAAAGGGAGCTGACCCTGCTAGATCTTCATCCAGTTGTGCTTTCACGGCCAGGTTTTGCTGTTGGGGTAATGACAGCCCTGTGCTCCTGGGATAATGGGTGTCAGCGTGATTCTTCTCTAACTGGTCTCTAATGCTTTTTTTCAAGGCGTGTAATGGTTTGATAGCCCATCATGATGTGTACTGTAGAGTGAGTGCTTTACCATGCATGAATCCCTGATTTTTCTGAATACTTCAGCTGCTTCTTCCTCTGCTTTAATGGAAATAGATGTTAATGTATATGGTGGTTGCAAAAACTCATTGCTGTTACATGTGAAGATGAAAAGAGCCACGTGAGCACTGAGCAGTGACAATGCTGTGGACTGTGACAGAAACTGAGAAAACCTACACTGAGGATCCTAGGTTTAAAAAAAACTAACCAACATAAAACTTGTTGATAAATGGTATATACTGCTACATCTTTCATGGCATTAAGAAAATCAACACAAAAAAAGTATAGAAATATTATGTGATTTCCCTTTAAACAGTTTAAAGTTACACTGTACGCTGCTTCCAGCATTCAGAAACTTGGTTCCATAAGAACCAACTGTAATTGTAGGTTGTACATGGAACTCGTTTCAAACCCACCAAAATAATTAAATGTCACCTCTGACATGAACCATGCGTGACATTTTATTAATATAGAGACACTTTGTTTCCCAGCATTTCTTATAGAGAAATAGCTGTTTTCAGGGAGCAGGGGCATAGGAAGTTGGGAGTACTTCTGGTATTTGGACTGTTCTTTAAGTGCACTGGGGTTTTTTGTGTGCATCTTTTTTATCTATATGAATGAAAGCTGCAGTTCTTGTTCAGGTCCAGATCGGTGTACTTCTGTTATGTTAACAAATGGCAGCCTGATGGAGTAATAAATAATTTATGAACTTGGGATATTGATTTTTCTTCAGTGCTTATAGGAAATTATACGCTTGTGGCTTCAAGAAATAATTGGTCCAATTTAATCGCATAAAAATTATAGTCCTTTTTAATTCTTTTCAAATGGAAATTTAATGACCGCTGAGTGTGTTACAGAACAGAAGAGAGGATGTCTGCTTGGACTGAAGGAATAAGAGAGCCAGGAACAGCAGGTTTTACAGGTCTAATAAAAAAATTATCGCTATGGCAGTGGTTTTGAATGAAGGCTAATGGACACTTGTCTGATCACAAATTGGACTTTTCACAAGGAAATAGTGTGAATTATAATAAAGACATTTAGTATCACAATGCAGACTAAAGGTACAGAGGCCTGGCATATTAGGAAAAAAATACTTCATTTGTAAAGCCTCATTGAATAGGAGGCAGATTTTGCTTTAATGCAAAATACATTTTCTGGTGTACTGCTCTTCTATGTAAGCTCTGTAGCTGGGAGCAGGGGTGAAAACCAAAGAGGGAAGTGATTTCAGCAACTTCACAGAATGTAAGTCTGAATTTATCTTTTTTTTTTTGGGGGGAGGGGGCACCAGTTACTTGGTCAGGATGTTCCTGACTGTGTCTAATTAAAATATAAGTAGCTTGTAAAACATACCTCTCTGAATATTCAAGTTTGAAAGAACTGGGTTGACCAGCTTCCTCAGCATATAAAAAGAAATTGTGCATCAATCCTTGCTTAAAAAGTCAAGCATGCTCACCTGCAAGCAGGTTTTAGTGAAATCACATGGTACTTGGTCTTTTGACCATTCTAAGATTTTTTTTTTTTTTGTTTTTTAAGAAAGCCACCAGGAAATGGAAATGGACCTTTTATAAAACAGTTTCTAACTGCTCTGGAGCAATAATTAACTTCCATGTTCGCATCATAAATGTAAAAGAATAATATGGTTTCATAAGGCTCAAACTTCTAATTTTTTCTGAGTAAAGAAAGGAAAATCAAACTCTTATTTCTGTCTGCAGGAGAGTATCACTTGAGCTGAATCTAAAGCTTATGTAGTCTAATCCATTCTGCCCATCAATAGAAGGAACAAAGCAAACGGGCACTAGTGAAAAATGGAGAAGCTGCCAATAATTTCAGGACCAATAATGAGATGGTATTAATAATAACTCATCCTGGTGACCCCTGTAATGCTTATTGTAGGCTTAGTGTGGCATGTCAAATGGTACACTAAGCCATTTGCCTGGTGTTAGCTGGAGGCTGAGAGCTGCACAGCATCTCAAAACATTTTCCAGGGGAATAAACCATATTCAGGAACCATGACACAGGTAAACAAGCTAAATATCTTCAAGCCATGTCTTCTGCCAGCAGCCTGGGCACTGGAACCATACCATCAAGGTTTCAATCCAGTGTGCTGCCTGCTGGGAGGGGACAGCTCCATGTGCACAGCTACACTGTTTTAGTGGTGTAATCTGCTAAGGGGATGTGCTGGATGTGGGTGTTTCACATATGCCATGTCTTCTGAGAAATGTGGGACTTCTGGTGTCCTTTGGAGAGCTTACTCCTACGGCAGAGTACAGAAGAAACTCTCTGCCATGAGGGACAGGCTATCCAGGGAAGCTGTGGATGCCCATCCTTGGAAGTGTTCATGGCCAAGTTAGATGGAGCTCTGGTGTCATGGAAGGTGTCCCTGCCTATGGCAGAGGGAGTTGGAGCTAGAAGATATTTAACTTCCTTTAAAACCCAAACTATTCTATGCTTTGTAGCAAATATGGCATTAAATAAGCATAGTGATGGTGTGCAGACGTTGCAAGACCAATGCTCATAGCTCACTTTAGCTGGATGAAATGAAGATTTTTCTTCTTCCTGGAACTCTTGAGTTTTCTTCACTCATTGCTGGCCAACACAGAGAAGCTAAAACTAAGTTTGGATTTCCTGTTCCAAATATGACATTGTTACTATTGCTGTAGCAGGAATGTACTGTGGTGGTTTTACTGAATATAATGCCCTGTTTCTAAATGTGAGTTTTGAATCTGCAGGTTTATAGTTCTAAACACTGATAATGGCTGGATAAGAACAGTCCTCTTGACTATTTTATTAAAAACTCACAGTAGCTATTATTAAAAATTCTATAAACATAATATTTTATAAATATAGTATTCAAAATGTCAACAAACACTTTATGACCACCAAATGTTTACTTTATGATTGGGGTAATAATAATGTTATTAAATACAACATTATGGGTCTTTATTCTGTTTTGATGCACAGACATATGCAAATAACTTACATTAGCATACTTATGAGTGAAATTTCAATAGCAAGTTTATTAATAGATCCTTGCATAGTGTTCAGATTGATACAATTAGCTCCCTCTACCCTTTTATTTGGTCAACTAATGATTTTTTTTCTCTATAGTTGCCAATTCTGATTTGATGACAGATTAGGACAAAGAGAACGTGGCTGCAGAATGCCTAAAACTATACTTTGTTGATAAATTGCTGGTTCAGATCTGTTTGGGGTTGGGAAGTGAGCAGTGACCAAAGATCACACTGAAAGATGCCTTACAGGTCTGTATGAAATAAGATCCTCACGTGCCCTGCAGCACAGGCACTTGGGGAGGGACAGAGCAGAGGGAAGCTGGTGAGCATGCTGCGTTTTATTTTCTCTCTAGACATCTTCTGGAAGCTGGCCTTGCTTTCATACCGAGGCAGGGTTCACGGTGGCAGGGCCTGTGGCAGCATGAGATGTGTAATACAGGCTGCAGAGCAGTGGGGGTGTGACGCTTATATCATTTGGCAACGTGTTGTCTGTAAGAGGGAAAAGAAGTAATTTGCTTAGGCACAGAGACAGAGGCATCTCTGTAATCTTGAACTGCACTGAGTCTGAGGAAAGCATCCTTTTCCTCTGCAGACGACAGACTGGGGCCCAGCTGTTGGGATTCCAGCAGAGTACAGGTGGTGCAGGCTGTACTGGGAGACAGCGGGGAGCACGGAGCTGGGACTGCTCTCTCTGCAGGGCACCACTGGCTGCCAGTGCCAGCTGTGTGCCAGGGATGGAAAGGAGCAGGAGAGCTCAGGGACAGTGGTGCTGGGTGACTTGCGGTACAGAGGAAACTGGCAACTGAAGAGAGCTGAGACAGAGCTCAAGTAGCTGGACCACCTTCATTCTTCAGTTCCCTGCTGTCTGTGTGTGCCTGTTTTAAATAGAGATGCTTTTGAAAGTGCTCTCTATGATGGTTAAGGTTATGAGGGGAACATTATCACAGATCTTCTAAATGTGCTGTAAAATCTGAAGTTACTGAGGTGTCCAGCTGAGGCCCTGCATTAGCAAAACCCTGACAGCTCAGATTCTGTTTGATAAAGAACTTGTGAGCACAATTCTCTAACACCAACGGTGCTGGAAAATACTTGCAAACACTTTGTTTGTACAATCTCTAAATTCCACAACAGTACAGATACTCAGTATATAGCCTGATATCTGTTTCTCATTCTAAGCTGGTTTGTTTCTTTGCTTGATAGTATGGATCCCACACCCTGGAGAGAAAGCAGAGTTTACTGTTCAATTAGAAAATTTTATTTTCCTGGAGGCAGCATTGATCTCCTGGACTGTTATGTTATCTGTCAGTGTCTAATCACAGAAAATCTGTTGCTTGTGCAGCAGGTCCTGACTGAGCCTCCCCTAAAAAGGTAGGATGTTATTTCTGTGTGTAGAAAAGGGTTTGGAACAACAGGGGTTTGTGTTTGGCATCTTGCTGATTAAACTTTGTCGAAAAAGACAAGTCTAGTTAGCCTAACTAGGAGATAGAGGAAAGAAACAGCCAAAGGGCACTGAGTTTTTTCATTGCATAATTGGACCTGATTTGATTCAAAAACAATGGTGCACAGCTATGAATTAGGCAATACGTTACTGTCTTGAGCTACTTCTACTGATACTCTGGTCAGAAAGTCAAGACAATTAATCCTCACCTCTGCTATCTTGCTGTCTGTGGAGCAACTAACCAAAAAAATAATTATCTAACAGTTTCTTACCTAAAACCAAAGTGAGAATCCATTTGAGAATCCATTTGAGAGATGCACAAAAAAATGTCTGCTGTTCCTGTACCTGCCAATTATTGTTCTATCAGACTGGAGAGTATCCAGAATCCCTACACAAGACCGCTGCTGTGGTTTGTTTTGGAGAATGTCCAACAGGAGTTGGACTTCAATGATCTTTGTGGGTCTCTTCCAGCTCAGGAAATTCTGTGATTGTATTTTCTTTTTGCCCTTTCACTTGTCCTAAAGTTCTAGATGTGACCTTGCTTTTAAATATTTGAGTTTAGCCTCACATAGGATGACATTTCCCAGAAAATATAGCTGGTTATCCAGATCCCAGAGCATATGTGCTTCCTGACAGTTGGCTGGTTGTTACTTCATGGACATCAAATAGAAGAGGGGAAGGAGAAATGACAGTTTTGAGTTTGCAATTGATTTGATCAGTTTGCTCCTAGGGATGAAGAAGCTGGGCAAAATGAGGTTTGGGGAATTTGATGAGTGTTTGAGGGAAGTGCTGCCAAGCAGATGGGCTAACAGCAATAAAGGGGAACTGGTGGTGTAAATCAGGCAAAAAAAAAAAAAAAAAATAAAGTGTAAGTGGGAGCATTGATCACAAGGATGAGTGTGGACTAGAGAAAACTGCACTGTCATCCCAGTGATCCCGAGTCAGTCTCATCCCAGGCTGAGATATAGGCACTCCATGGTTTTTTTATCTCTATCAAGAAGATCAAGTATTTTAAAATTTGGGGTTTTTTTTGGTTTTGTGGGTTTGTTTTTTGTTTGTTTGTTTGTTTTTATTTAATAACAGTCTAAGCCAGGAAAAATGAACATGGTAAAACTGAAACCTTTGGCTGTGTAATACCAAATACAAATACGAAGATATTGTGAGTAACTCTTGGCTGTGTTACTTCACGGGAGGTGTGTGTTCTCAGGCTGTGTCTCATTCAGCTCTCATGCCAGGTGAATTTCAGAGCGCGGCTGCTCTTCTCCGAGTTTCGCTCCGCCACGGAATAACCGGGGCGAGCGCTCGGGGCGAG
Organism: Lonchura striata; assembly: GCF_050655825.1. Classification (NCBI taxonomy): domain Eukaryota; kingdom Metazoa; phylum Chordata; class Aves; order Passeriformes; family Estrildidae; genus Lonchura; species Lonchura striata. The sequence continues at coordinate 2,295,524 of NC_140703.1, forward strand.
CGCTCGGGGCAGCGCTGCAGGCGGCCGGGCTCGGCCCAGGAGCCCGGAAAGACACGGACGGAGCCCGCACCGCGCTGGCACCTCCTGTCCCCCGGGGAAAGAGCGTGCGGCTGTACCAGAGCAGGGTGTCCGTGTGAGGGCACAGCGGGATGGGGAGGTTCCCAGCCGCGGGCAGGCGGCTCCGGCCCCGCGGGATCCCGGGCAGTGATGGCGGCAGCCCCACGCTGCCCTCCCACACGGAGTGGGTACCCCGCCAGCGCAGCCGTGCGGCCGGTTAGCTCAGTTGGTTAGAGCGTGGTGCTAATAACGCCAAGGTCGCGGGTTCGATCCCCGTACGGGCCACTCCTTTTGCCGGGCCCCGGCGGAGCGCCCGCGGGAGCGAGGCACGCACCGATGGGCAGGGGACATGAAACAGCGGAAAAAGTGCTAATAAATAAAGGAAATACTGCGTGGAGGGAGGTTTTGAATCTTTCAGCAGCTCGTCACCAATTTATTACTTGTTTTGTCCCGGAGCACTTTGTTCTAGTCCTCTTAATTAGCTTTAGGCCGAATGAAAGCATGCAGGAATTCAGAAGGTCTTCCCTTTCAGTAAATAATCCCAAAGAACTAAAAACGTCAGGTCTTTAGCTCGTTGTATTAGTGTGACTCCTCCATAGCTCTCTGTCAGGGTCTGGAAGATGCTGAAGAGACTAGGGTTTTATTGTTTTTCTTCCTTTGAAGTAGGAAGACAAGCAGAACTCCCTTGACAGCCTGATTTTTCATAGAATGTTCTGAACTCCATATAGAAGGTATCCAAACTTGACAGGAACACTGTAATGTGAGTGTTAATTTTTATGGGTGTGCTATTTATTCAATAAAAAATTCCAGGCAAACAGGTTTTGTAATGGAGCACTACATCTGCAGAGTGGCCAAAATAGACCTCTGCCAGCTCAACCTGCCTCTGTAAGTTTTCTCTCTAAGAAACTTCTCTTAGGAGCTCAGGACAGTTATTATTTTTGTCCTATCTGCCTCTGAACTGAAATTGACACTTTCTGGTGTAAATATTTTCATTGTAGAAACCACTGCTTTTGTTACTAGAGCTGCAAATGTGCAGGTCATGGCTTCTTTGGGAAAATGCTTTGAGGCAACAGCATTCTATTGACTTCTTTTATAAATCTGCTATATTTCCCTTTACTGTTCAGGTCCATTGCTTGCATCTTCTTCCAACTGCAGAGGCTGATTCAAAGTAAGAGATAATGATAATAATAATAATAATAAAGTCGTGATACTTCATGCCAGAGTTCTGACATTACTCATTCCTCAGAATGTCACAAAGGTACTGCAAGGGCACATTAGAAGTGTCACTCCAAAGTCACAGTGTAACTTGTAAATCACAAAGATGAATATTCATGTTATCTAGCATCCAAACTGCTGTCATGGCTCCATCAGATGTCACGGGAGAGTAATATGGTCCTGGTTTGATGACCTTCTGTCTTGCCACTCCACTCAATGATGTTCCTCAATTCCTTTGGGTCCAGTTATAGTGGCCAAGATTTGACTGTGTATAATGACATCCATTTTAAATTAACTAAAAGGAGAAAAACCATGACGTTCTGCTTCAGAAAAAAAAAAAAAAAAATCTGGGAATACTTTTGCTTTGTTTTATGTTTCCCACATTAGGAATCAGATTTTTATTATAGCAGTGTTGCTGTATTGCAAAGTCCTTGCTATAAAACCAAGGTAATGCACTGGCCCCTTGACCACTTTTTCAGTTTGGTTTGAATTGCTTATAATCTGTGTGGTTCTTTGCCAGCCAGGACTGTATGGGCATATTTTCCCTAAATTTACTTTCAGCAGATGGTTGTCAGATTGGGAGGGTCAGCCATTGTCCCTAGGGGAGTCATTCCAGAGCCTGTTGTTCAACCTCAAAGCTAGCTGGAGAATAAAAAGAGGTTAAACAAACAAACCCATACAGTGGAATAATGCTGTCTTGAGGACGGCCTGGAATTTCCATTCTGATGCTCTGCAGTGACAGATGCTGGAGCATATCCTGGGGTTACTGTTCAGTGTTTTGTTTAACCTGTAATTGGATTGCACATCAAGGACAAAATGGGTCTCAGTTGCTGTGGGGTGAAGTGTAGCTCCTCTGTCCACAGAAGGCAGTGATGGGGAGGCTGAACCTCTTGTTGCCTATGACAATGCCAAATGCTGAGAGCTGAGGAGGAGCCTTCTGATCTGTCCAGGCAAACCTCTTCAGTCACTGGTTCTGATTATAAGCTATTGTGGTCTAGAGTTACACACACCAACTCAGCTAATTAGTTTTCATGGTCTTCATTGTGGTGTCTACATTTGTCTTTGCATTAAATACTACTAAAGAGGGCTCTTAACTCCAAACGTTTGAAGGTAACCAGAACGTGGGTTCACACAGCATTCTATTCAGTAGATGAATATTCATTCACTCCGTGATGTTTTTAAACGTTTTCTTTTCCAGCCACATCACAGGTTAGTTTTATAATTTGTTTTTTTGTGTTTATTGCTAGAATACATAAGTCTTTTGCCACTGGGATGCTTTATTCATTCAGCTTTCTTTTGAGGGTCTTAATTATAGTGAGAATCTGAGTGGCAAAGATTGATCAGGTATATCGATAGAGCAATGCACAGATGCAATCCAGAAACATAATTTTTGAAATCACAGGCAGGATGTGGTGGAAGGAGCTGCTCTTTAGATTGATTTGTGTGCAACAAAGTTGTAAGTATTAATGCTGTTATAGGTAAAGCTTAACATTTGCTTAAAGCTGGGGAGTGGAGTATTTGCATTCCATATGTTAGGGAAAAAAGGCAGCTCTATCAAAAAGCCTGATCCTGTCCTGAGCCCAAACAAAGGTTCTCATTTAGCGTTGTCATGAGCAGAGATGCAGGTGGGAGGGGGATGAGGAAGTGTCATAGAAACAGGCATGGGAAGGAGCCAGCAGCCAAGAATGTGGCTCAATGGACACAGGCAGCCCAGCCCTGTGAGCCCAGGATTTGGCTAAGAGCAAGCAGGAGCTGTAAGGAAAAGCCCAACAAGCAGCTCCCTGTTTGGGCTCTCGAGTCTCTCAGAAACAAGGGTTATTCAAGAAAGGGGACAGCATGACATGGACACTGGCTTCCAGTTTCTTTGCTACTCAAATAATAAGGACCCTGATTTTTTATCTTGCAGCTCACATCAGAACAGAGTAACTATATTTACTGCTGAAGCTGGAGAAATATTTTCAAATTGGTATTTCTGAGGAAGTAATTGCTAAAATGAAATGTAAGCAAATCTGAGTAAAATGCTAAAATGAGAAAGTGTGAATAAGTGGACTTGAACAAGAATCAAATCTTTGCTCTTGTCTGTAAAAGGATTAAGTAATTATGTAAACAAAGTATGTAGCAATTTCTGCCACAGTTTTGAACTAATGCCTGCCTGTAGAGTTACTAAGTTTAAATAGCTGAACAGTCTTTTTTTTCACTGTGTAAGAATTCACCATCAATGCCCATAGTACAAGAGGGCCATGTGGAGGGCACCAAATTCTCACTTTAATCTGTGTCATATAGAAACAGGTGAAAGATAACTGTGAAAATATGTGGTTTCAGATGTGTGTTTGTACTTGTTTTAAAAATAATAGATGAACTTCTTTTACTAGATTAGCAGGAGTAGCTATAGCTGTACACCAGTGTTGTGTGGTGAGGGGAAAGTGTTCCGTTTAGTCAGAATCTAGTCACTGTTTCATAGGGGAGCTAAGCTAAAGATGACATAACCTTTGGCAATATTCTCTCAGAGTTTAAAATAATGAATGTTGAAGTCTGGATATGAATTTTCTTATTTTTGCAGATGAAGAGGAATAGAGTTTTTAAAGACAAATAACATGGATGTATTTTGCTATGTCATTTTTGTCATTAACAATGTGAGGAACAATGAAGAGCAATGAGGGAAGTCTGCAGTTTGATATGCTCAGGCTTCTGTAGAAGAGCTGTGCTGCTTCAAGGGGGACAAAATGATGGGCCCCTAATATTTGGTAGGCTCGTGATGCTGAACAGGCAGTATAGTTGTTAAGTTTTCTGTCTGAGGCTAACTGAATCACAGCTGGCTAATATCCATCACAACTTTGAGAGGTAAATCATCTAATTTTCTATTAAATGGTTAAAATGCTACATGGGATGCAGAATAAAGCACCTTCTCAGGTGTCTTCCTAATGCTTTCAAGGGCAGAAATTCTGACTTTTTCTCGGCTTAAGCCTAAACCACAGAAGGCAAGACAAAGTTGAAGATAAAATCCCAGAGTCCTGATACCAACAGGTGGTAACCAGCAGCTCATAGTCCTTTCTTGTACTCATTCTTTTAGAGCAATCTTGAAAGCAGAGAGCAAGTGGGCAAAGCAGGACAGCACATCTCTGGTACATCACTCCACGTGGCTGAAAAACCCTTGTGGCACATTTCACAGACAGCTGCTCTGGCACTGAGCTGGATGGTTGCAGTTCATGCTGCTGTGCTGTGGACAACTGTCAAGGTGGGTAAGTTTCAAGAAATGAGCATCTGACGTTGTAGGCTTGAAAGAAGGCTTACCAAAAAAAGCCCTTTGGCTACAGCTTCTGTCACTTGGACTGTATTGCTGAGAAATTGTTTAGTCTGCAAAGAACAGCAGGGGATTCCCTGAGGGTCCAAAATTTGGCATTAAAGAGGACATTCGAGTTTCTGTGGCTTTTCTATTCAGCCACAGAATATTCAAATATCTGGTCAGTCCAAAATAAAATAAATCAGGTGTCAATATAATCTTTTCAGTTGTACTTGAAGTCTGCTTTCTTTTTGACTGGAGCTGGCTTTGAATTTATTGTGTTTGGTTAGTGAAGACTTCACATGAAGCCTGGATTGGAGAGCTGAAGAAAATATGTTTCAAGAAGCAATTTAATTGAGGCATAGTGGAAAGGCATGGGTAATTGTCACATACACATTTCAATTTAAGTTTCTCTAGCTTCTTCATACGTGATATTATGATTTTCAGTAAGAAGAACCTTTTCGTGGTGAACTCTTTGCTCTCAAATTATTAAAAGTGTTTTTAAGAAAAAAGATTTCCTGCTTAATTCCACTTAAGAATTATTTTTCTGGCTTTACCCTTATATATGAAAATTGAAAAACTGAATAAAATAAAACAAATACAATTGTGTCTTTTGCAAAAAAATACTTAATTTCAACAAAACCAAAGTGATGGGGACAAGCATCTAACTGTGAATTAATTAAAAGACAGATGAATATACAGGTTTTTAATTCTGCTTTTGACTTCATGCCTAGGCCTTCAATTCTTTTTTCAGTCTTTACTTATCTGTACAGAAAGGGAAAATACCTATCCTAAATAGGAAACCCTCTTGAAAATCAACAGAGAAGTGTTTCAAAAATAAAGGAAAAGGAAAGGTGGTTATATTATTGTACTCTAGCTGTACAACAGCAACTTATTGGGCTCGTATACTCACCTTCTAGTGGTAGGTGAACACCAGTAAAAAAGTAACTCATCTGGTGATGAGTTAAAAAAATATTATAATCTGTTCAAAGTACAAATTTATTTCTGCTAGACCAAAAGCATGGTGAGATTTCCTTAGGGTTATAGGACTTTTAAAAGTGGCAATTTTTGCCTAATATTAGTTTTAATGAGGAAATTGGATTTTCTTGTTTCATGTGTATGTACTTTACTTCTTCTCCAGCTTTGTTCTCTAACAGATAGGTTTGCAGCAACTTTGCCAGAAATGTGAAAGGTAAGTTTTCTTTTAAGCAGCTGAGGCTCTAAGCAACTGATGATGAGGCAGCAGATACAGAACATGTTTCTGTTGTATTTTGGTGGATAAACCGACCTGGGTCTTCATTCAAGAGCACTTTGGAAAGAAATTTCATTTTAGAGAATGAATCTGAGGTACAGTAACTCTGGCATTTTGTAACAGAGACAAGAAAGAGATTCCACTGCCTGTATTTACCTTCTCATCTTATTTTGTCTCCTCTTACATAGCTATTTGGGGAACAAGCAGCTGAAGGCAGGCTGACTGGTTCAAAGTTTAATTTTTTTAATGAGGAGAAAGTGACTCTGCAGAGATGAATAAATAGAGTACCCCAGTTGTTCTCTTCAGATTTTGAATTATGTTCCTAGTGCACATTTTTTCCCTACACCTACTACCCTGCTAATGTCACCTGATCCTAAAAAGCAAAGTTATACTGTTTTGTAAATCACAGATGCAAATTATTCTCCAGTTAATTTTGTCATAGCTTGTAAATGCTAGATGCTGGACAGAATCTGTTTTACTCTGACAAATATTATGGGTCTACAAGGGAAAAAATGGGACCTGAGTTTTGTCAGATGTCTGGTGAAGTTTATGCAAAATCTAAGGATGGGCTTCATAGAATGAGACTTTACCTCTCTTCTGGGCCAGTTCTGTGTTCTGGCTACAGTTGAACCTTTTTTTCCTCCTTCACAATCAAAGGCAAAACTGATTGTAGATTTGGGTCATTGATTGTCAGCTAGTAAAAATTTGAGGAAATTATCATGATTATAGTGATCAGTAAGGAAGGGAAGGTCACTAGAGGGTGGTGAGAGCCCAGAATAGAATCAACCATTCTTGGAGTTCTTTCAGTCACTGCAGATAAAACTCTGGCTGTAACTTTGGTCAGCTAAGTGGGAGCAGGATAGAAAATAGCTCTCCCCAGTTACTGATTTGGAGTGGAGGCATTGGTGTCTTAAATGGACAGAGAGCTCAGCCAGAAGCCTCATGGCCTTTTCATTCTCCTTTCCAGTGTTCTATATTGGTCTCCTGCACTTGAGTTGTACCAAAAGAGTCATAAAAGATCAAAAATGTATAAACCCAGGAAAGCTCAGAAGAGGGAAGGTATAAAATTCTGTTAAGATACAACTCCTCAGACTCCCAAAAAATTATCATGTCATTAAGTTCCTACACATGATATCTCAGCCTCTCATACCTACCTAGTGGAGTTTTCTTCTCAGTTTTCTGGAGAGAAAGTGCTGTCCAAGGCTTCATGCCCTAAATTCTCTTTGAAGTCAGAATGCCAACAAGGAGGACCTTGACACATGAATAAATAAGAATACATATATATCAGTCAGTGGAAATGCATGCCTTCTTTACAGTAGAGAATTGTTCTGATTTCACTGTGTTAACTATGAATATTTGGGGTTTTTCCTGTCCTGAGTTGGAGCAAAATGTTTATTTTAAAAGCAATTACACATAACCCCAGATTTCAGTCAGGCTAATCTGTTTTGACTTGAACTCTCTTAAAAGATATATGGAAATATCTAGTGCAAAATCACTCTGTCCAAATTTCTAAACTGCTGAGGTCCTTGTGTAGTTAAACCATGACAATTTCCTGAATGTGAGATGGAAATTTTATTTACACTAGGAACAATTCAATGAGAGATCATTTTAAAAACTTTATTTTTTCAATTGAGCTATTTGTGGTTGGTTAAATTCTCGGTATCATGTAATTTTTGAATGAAAGGATATCTCTGTCCTTTTTAGATTAATGGTTTTAATTAGATTATAGTTTTAGATTAATGGTCCTTTTTAGATTAATTAATTTACAAAATTGTGAGATGTCTAAATACTGTAAGGCTTCTGGGCCACATCTAGGTGTTGATAGAAACAGCTCTACTGTGCAGCAAGAAATGTTTTTCATCACCTCTAAAATGACTTTGTCTCAGAAGTATTGACTTCCAGTCTAATCACTTTAGAATGGTCTTCAACTGCACTTGAATTATCTGCACATTTTGCAATTGCTTAGTCTCCATGTTTTGTCACAGAGATTTTCTCATAATTATTTCTCTTGTTTTTATGATTTTGAAACACTTGATCTTCTGTAGCTTGCACTAATGTTCTCTTTCAGTCTGAAACACAGGAATCTTGAACCTCCAAATGGTGCTTGTCCTCTCTGTTTCCAGTTGTTCCGTATGGGTACAGTTCCCCTTCCAGTGTGGGCACTGCCACAGGTACCCTTCCTGACAGCTCAGGTGTGCACATTTGACAGCTGAGACTGTGCTCTGATCAGCACTGATCTCTCCAGCCTACTAGGCAAGGCTACTGGATTCTAGTTTTAATTTGTAAATCCTTTCCTGACACTGAGATCTAGGTCAGTGATGTCAAATTTCATTTGGTGACTTAAGCAGGCACCAGTGGCCATGAGCTACAGTACTGCTGAGAATTGAACATAGCACCCACCCTGAAGTGTTCAGTGCATCTGTCATGCTGTGAGACAATTGCTGCTGTTTTCTTTTGTAATTACTGTATGTAATTATTTATGATGTCAAAGCTCTCTTGATCTCTAGCTATTCAATTTTAATCAGAAGGAGACTCAATAATGGTACATCTCTTCTAGGCTCCTAGTGTAAATGAAAATAACCTCCTGGAAGTTCAAAGGAAAAAAATCCCAGGTTCCCCAATAAATGAGGGCCCCCACACTGTGGAACTCCTTGCTTTACAGTACCTTTACCATAACTGTCATTAAAAGTACATATGAATTAGAGATGCCTCTAATTCCAATTAGAGGTTGGAATACATGAGGGAATGAGCAGTAGTGGTTTATATTCCTCTTGTTTCTTCCCTTAGTACTTGGGTCTGGAATCTCTGTGCTACAATGTGCCAATTTTTCTACTGTCTCCTAAACACATGAATGAATATTCAGTCCAAATTTGCCTGCTACATGTCTGGTGCTTCTTATAAAACACGTCTTTTGGTGTTTTTTATGCTTCTGAATCTAAATCAGCCTGAGCTCCTGGGATTTCATGTCTCCTTATGAATTCTTACTTGAGCACTTTGCACTCCTATTGCCTGGTCCTCCCAATGCACGCCTTAAACCAAGGCTTTCTTCCTGTGTACACCTATAATCCTTTACCATAAAACATACTTTGGGTTGTAAAGGTGAAATCTTATTTGAATGCCAAAATATTAACTCTGACTTCTTTGTATGAAACATTTAAATTCTGACATTGACTCTGTCCAGCTACGCAGGCTTTGTAGCTGCTACTTCTGTGCAGATCAACTGTTTTCTACCTTTTTTTCTTCCATGTCCAAATGTGTTGCAGCTGTTCTGTTTCATTGAAGTGTCACAGACTGAGGGCAGGTTCAAACCTGAGGGACTGTGAAGTGTAAAGTCTTGTATTATCAGGCTCCTTAGGCAGTTGGTAGCTGCTGTGTGTTTTGTCTGGAGCTGGTTTGCAGTTCTTTCCATCTGACACCAGTTCTCAAAGGAATGCTAGGAATAGCAGAAGAGAGAATTATTTTCTATTTATAACATCTGAAGAAAGGGAAAACATTTACATCTGTGAGGGTTTTAGAAATTTCTCATGTGTTGTAGGTGCAGTTCAAATGATAATGCTGCCTATATATTCTAACACAAAATTTGAAAAAGAATGAGATTACTTTCATCCAGACTGGATTTTTTCTCCTCAAAGTGAGAGAGTAGCTATTACAGAGGAGTGAATTTGTAACATTCATCTTCCTTACATAAGTAATATTTCAAAGAATAGAATATTAATGGGACATCAGAAGATCCCTGTTTAGGTGCGGAGGAAAAAGGGAAGCAAAATCTGAGAAATTTCAGTTCCCTGCTCCAAATGTCAACGCAACTCTGCATTACAATTCAGCACACACCATTCACACCTAAAAGCCTCTGTTCTGAAGTTCTACAGTTTTCATCAAATGCCCAGACAGCATCATAACCCTCTGCAAGCTTGCACTGAATAGGCTGGCAATGGTCCAAATGCTGGCAGAAGCACTTGCACAAACACAAAATGTTAGCTTTTTCTTCTCTTTTATTTTCTGCCAGACACAGTTCAGCATCATTCCAGATGACATGCCTTCTGTTAAGTAAGGGGAAGGGAGTGATGAATGCCTTCAGAAGGGAAATTGTGATGCTGTGGCACCAGTTGAGCATGGTCTTCCTCTGGTTGGTTCCAGCCCCCAGCCCCAATTTCTGCATAATTTGAATGATCAGTGGTGATCAAGCCCATCCTGTTTGCTCACAGCCTCAAGGACTTTTAAGATGAACACAAAATGACTCCAGTGATATCAGGAAGTAAAGGAGGGGAAACCAATTTAATGCTGGGAAAAGGGCAGAGTAAAGGGGGGAAACCACTGTTACCACAGCTAAATATGTACCATCTCTTCATGCTCCATCAAATTACACTGTAAGATATTTTCTGTTTAAATTTCTTTGGTAGTATGTAGTTTTATTTGCCTTCATCATCTAGGCCCTCTCTGTAACTTGAAAATGAGCTGTGATGCTGACATAGGTGTAGGGACTTTTTTGGCTTTCTGTGTAGTCAAAATCATCAGTGTAAGGAGGAAAGAAAACCAGCTCCTATTCAATCTTCTTTCAGAAGCAGCAGAGGAAAGACTGATTCTTCTCCAGTAAAGTTGTTGATGGATGTCCCAAGTATTTAAGTCCTATTTTTAAAAGCATAGAAAGAAAAGGTTTGTTTCTAAACAAAACCTGTTAGAGAGGGTTTTTATGCCACTTCCTCTTCTGTTCTTTGTCCTGCAGGAGTGAGAGGGGCTGAAGAGCACTAGTGTCCTAGGAACTGTTGACTCTCCTCTGAAAATGACAGTAGACACCATTTAGAGTGACCTTGCATTTCATCAAGGGATGTTTAAAATTTCACTACAGGCAAACAGGAAAAGATAAAGAAAAATACATTTGTCTGCCTATTTTTCTCATTCCACGTAGACAGGTACTGTAGAGCCCTGAAGAAAATGGGGTAATGAAGAAAGACCAAGAGCAAATGGTCAATCACACCATAATAAAAATAATTTTAAAAAATAGCATTTAAAAGAAATCTTACTGCATTTTCCTGTAGGAAAGGTCACTGCAGATGACACATAAGGTCTGTCTGAATTTAAAGGCCTTGGTCTTAGACCATGCATGAATTTTGTGTGAATATGTTACTTCACAGTTAGGAGCCTTCTATGGAGAGTGTCCTACCTGCTGCTCCAGCACAGCCTTTGCCCCTGATGCTAGGCAGTGTACCTGGCAAGCATAGGCTTGGGCCATTGCTGCTGTAGAAATAAAAGGTATAAATTAGGTGTTACATGCAAAACAAACTCTGAGGTGACTGGGGAAGTATAAGAGTCACAGGAATGGTGAATGAGGAGTGATCGCTCAGTGTCTCTCAACAGGGCAACAAATATAACTCACTTGTGGCAGATGAAACCAAATGTGAGGCACATCCTCACACAGCACACACTCGGCATGCTCCAGGAGGAGCCACGATTTGCATGGTCACAGAAGTGATTGGATCAGTTTGAGAAGGAAAGTCTGTTCAGGGATTTTAGATGCAAAGATCCTGGGCAGCCCATAAGGTCTCTGCTGAACAGAGAGGAGGAGTGGTACTACAGAACCATCCCTGCTTGGCAGTCCAGTTCCAAAGGCTCTGGTGTCTCTGCAGGTGGGCAGAAGACATTGGGTTGAGCAGACCTTGAGTCCACATGCTCTTCTGACAAAACCCTGCACAAGACAGAAGATACAGACATTGGGGTATTTGGGCTGTGTTTTTCTTTGAAGGAGAGGAAACAACAGAGACTACTGCCTTCTCTGGTCAAAGTCTGTGCTGTTAATTGCTAATTGATTTCTTTTTTAATGAGTTCAGCAATAGATCTGTGCTAGCTCTATTATTTTTATTTTGTATAATAGATTTTCTTTTACCCTCTTTAGGTGGTGATAATCTGGTTTAAGGAAAAGCCATTTTTTTGTTGTTTTGTTTTTGGGAAGTGTTTGTTCTATGTATGTTTACATACATATATATGCATGTATATTTACATGAACTGAAAAAAATCAGTTGGTTTTAACTGCGCTGCCATAGTGATAGCAGCATCAGGTACATCTGTTTGTGAGAGTTCTTTCGTGGTTCTTCATGATGTCTTCGTGATTCTTTTCCTTAAAATATGATGTTTGCATAAGTTGAAGGGTGTAAAGTTAAAACTTTGACAACTTGAGCCTTATTTTATCTTCAGATAAGTTATTCTGAAAATTCAAGGAATAACACAATATTCACCATTCTGGCTTTGTATGAGCTCCTTGTGCTTGCAAAAACAAGGCAAGTATCCTAAGTGTAGCTACCCTATGAAAGCAGATTAATAATGTTTGCAAAGGAAGCAGGGATGAAGGATGCTGCAGCTAATGTAAGAACCATCCTGACAGATGGTTTAGGATAAGCTTCCTGCATTTCTATGGTTCCACAGTGAATCTGGTCATCTACATGCTAAGTTAAGGGCATAGAAATATATGTGGAAAAGACATGGATAATTAAGTCCATTCTTCTACTGCAGGCAACAGCAATTAGATCATGAAAGTATTAAAACCACATTTCCTCTGGCTTCACACTATCCAGCAAAACTGATTTATGCTCTGAGTAAGCAAGTTGCATTTGTTGCCTGCCATTTGTGTGCACTTGACAGACAATTTTTAGCAAGTGATCCAGGTCTTCATCATTATTCAATAACAAAGTTCCAATTCACTAGGAAAAAAACTAAAGCACAACAGACAAGGAAAAGAGGTAAGGTGTATTAATGAGGTGAAAGCAGATATTGAGGTCAACACTTCAGACATTTCCTCTGAATAAGAGTAGAAGCTGCTTTCAAAGCACACTAGAGTAAAGAAGAGGGACTTAATTTCGGATACCACAACTCATATTTGAATGATATTTGTGGACTTAAGTGCCTAGCTTTGAATATTCACATTTGAAGACTGTACTTACTTTGTTCCCAAGCTCATTGTACTAAGAGTTAACAACAGAATCTTACTATTTTTTTAATTAAACCTTGAATAGAAAAGCTTAAAAAAGTGGGGTGGGAGAAAAAATGCATTTTGTAGTTGTGTGATTTACAATGGTGGCCTGTTTCATCTGTATCATCACTATGTGAAGAAAGAGAAAAATGTGAGAAGCAGCAAGAATAGATCATCATAACAACAGCAACAATGTTCTTTATCATTTTGGACTTGTCACACTTTGAATGATTAGATACTTGGCCAATATATAACTGGTGGTATGTTTCAAAAACGAGTGAAGAGATTCAATGCTTTTACATGCAAACAAATATTGCTAAAGATATTCCACAGGTCTTTTTGAGTTTTGAAGAATTATTTAAACAGCACTGGATTTTTTTTTTTTCATTCCATGTTTTTTTGATGTCGGGGTTTTTTCTGACCTTTAATACATCTCTGTGATGCTTATTCCTGTAATTGGTTTATGCTTCTTTTGACATTTGCTAGATAGTTTGGAGGTATGAAGAGGTTAACAGGTAAGATATTCCTCCTTATTTTTCCTTTCTACTTCCTTTCTTCATCCCTGTTTCATACTGCTGAGAGGAGTGCTAATATTAAAAATAGATGAGGTGTTGTTTTACAACTGATATTTGGCTCCCCTTGTTACTAGCTGAATATTAATCTCTTTGATAATGCTGCTTGTCCTTTTTGTAACAAATCTTCACCAGCACTGGATGCTCTGTCAGACAGAGCTGGGGGCTTTGACTTTGTGCCTGCTTCACTGTACTGTATCTCCATCCTTTAGATAGTCCAGACCCTGTCCTAGAATAGCCTGGGTTCTCCTGAGAATGGTCTTGTCAGAGCCAAGCTCATTTAAGTTAATAATGTCCTCTCTCTGATGTGGGTCAGTAAGGTCTAACAGAAGGTATGGCAGCAGGCCTGGCATTTCCTAGTATTTTCCTAGAATTCTCTCCCAGGCAGAGGAATTAGGGACATGGGGGCATCCTGAACCAAGAAGAGGTGACTTGTATTACTAGCCCTCAGCAGCATTTTCTTCTCTAATTGTGTCCAGGCTTTTTCTGACTAGTGGAAATGTATCCATAATATTCTGTGGCAAGGAACAAGAGACACCTTGGGCTTCAGACTCCTACCTCTGAGTTTCTCTTCATGCTGTGCCCATACCTACTCCATAGTTCTTTATTTGGGGGCTGATAATAATACTTTGGTTTTATACTTGGTATCCACAGCTGCATATGCCTTTAAGTGTACCTATCCTTAGTTACCTCTTTCCTAACTCTGCCTTTACTTCAGTCTGTTGTGTGAACAATGAGATCATCAGTTTAAATGGTTTACTTCTGACCCTTTTGCCAAAGGGGAGGAAAAAATTTCATCCTGTTAGTTGCAAATACTGCAAGGCTGTTGCAGAAAGCAAAGCGGGTGTTACCTCTGCTCTAAATGCTTGGGTGGTGTCACTCTTTCAAGCTGCTACAACAAAGTATGCAGCCAGCATTCCCCAGACTCCAGGGCTGGTGCTTGAAGGACTAGCTGGGATTTTAACTTGTTTTGGATCTTATCTGGTTTTTCCCCTCAGAAGAAATTAGTAGTCAAAATTTTTTTGGGAGGAAAGAAAAGGCTCAACAGGTCTGAAAATCAGGCTATTAATGCTGGGCAGCTGCCCTTTTGGCAGGGCAGCCTACTGTTCTGTTTTTCTGAAACATCTCTCCTGGAATAATTTTTTTCATGTATTGATAAAAGTATTTTCTAGAGCTGCAGGGAACCAAGATACTTTGGTTTTGCCTGTGCAATAATTGCTGCTACTTCTTAACAGCTGAACTGAGTTGCCAGAGACATTAGGTGTAGAAACAGGACATTAAGAAACAGGTAATGCCGTTCCAAAAAAGATGACTGTCTTCTTTTGGACTGATCAGTACGGATAATTGTGGAAATATGCTCCCATGGAACAGAGACAGGTTGAGGTTCTCCTTTATTAACCTGGTTTGATGAAAAAAGGACTCCAAAGGATAAAATCCTTCTCCAGATTGTCCTTATTGATATTCTGTTAAGATAATAAGGGGTGCAGAGCTGTTTATTTAACCACTTTCTGCTTTCATGTCTCCCAGCGAGCATGGGTATACAGACCTGCACTTGAAAAGAGAAGAGGACTGGCTGGCCTTCTTCAGGAGAAGGTATATAAAAATTCCTTTTCATGATCTGTGTGCCACTACAGTCTCAGCTCTGCCCTTGAAATGCAGATTAAGCAATGCTGCCAACTTGTTTTCTCCTGTCAAACATTTCACTGGCTTGGGAGGCTGTACACGGCTTACAAAGTACATCCTGTGGCAGGGTTACTGCATCTGGGTGCTTGGTTGTGGGGTTTGATTTCCTTTTGAGCAGACAATGAAATTCAGGTACTTGTTTGTCTGCTCCTAAGATAATATGATTTCTTGTATTTGCTCTTTTGGGTATTCCAAATTTTTGTCATTAGTAGGGAATTTGCTGACTGTGAAATAAAGATACTCTTGCATGGGAAGCGTAGGAGATTATATCATCCCACAAAGCATTATTCTCTTCCTTTCCTGCAGTGCTCTGCCTTTTAGGCAGTCAGCTTGCTCTTTCTGGCTTCTTTCCACATAGTTTTCTCTTTTTGACAAAGAGCATTTTGACAATAAGGTGTCAGCATGTCTGCTTACATGTTGTATCTCAGGCAACGCACTTGTCATTTAGAGAAGTTTCCTGGTTTAATACAAATATGCTTGCCTCTTCCCTTAGAGTTAAAGATTTACTTCTCCAGGGCCAGCTGGAGAAGTGGCTGTTATGGAGACATGACAGCATTTGAAACTATGATTCGAGATATGTAATTTGAGATAATCCTAAGGAATAGAAAGGCTTTTGGGTATATCAGCCCAGTTCACCACCACCCGGGGAAGGTGCTCTGAACTTTCTGTACTTTGTTCTTTTTTTATTTCCCTGTAATGTATTTTAAAAGGAGCCAGTTGATCCTTCACAAACTTCAAAGCTGTGGAATTCACTTTTTCCTGTCTCTCTGGCCTGACTGTTGATTCTGAAGTGTTTGCCTTCTGGGGGTAGAAGGGCTACCATATTGATCTCACATTGCATGTGGTGTATTTTTGCTGATCCTCTGGATTAAAATGTTGCTGTTGGGTGGCAAAAGTGATGTGTGAGGTCTGAGGTGTGTGGTGAAGGTTACAGTGTTATCCATCATTATAGAATCCACTTGGTACATTCCCTGTTTTCAAGACTTGTGTTAGGATAGATATGCTGGGAAGAAAGACCATATTGATCTCTTGGTGATGCATCCTATGCAGTGGTTCCAGCAGGACAGAAAATGCCATTTAGCAAGACCTGGGAACAACTGCTGGGTTGTGGTGGCATGTGAAATTTATTTGTAGCTTTCATGGATGGATTTTTCTTTTGGCTGGCAGGAAAATGTTTGTTGATGTGATTTTTTGAAAAGGCACTTTGGATCTCCTTTTTTAAACCGTCTTTCAGACATTGGTTTTAAGGAGACATAGTTATTATGTAGCCAGCTCTGTCGAGTTTAAGGACAGACTTTTCTGGAGAGGAGATAGAACAAGTTCTGAAACTGGGTTTGTTTTTTTAAACTACACTCCTTTAGAAGAAAAAGAACATGTTATAAGTCAACTAAAAATAAGACTCAACTTGAAAAAAGGATAAATCAGTGACCAATTGAGGTCTTGAATTCTATGGTAGCTTAGAATATTTCTGATCTGAGGCAGTAGAGAGAAGATTTGCTAGGGTTTGTACCTATCTGTATAAGGTGTACCAAAGCATTTCCTTTAATGTCAGAAGGAAATTCTTTCCCTTTGCTCCTAATGAAGTATTCTTCCTTTACATGACCTAATTGTTCACCAGGCTCCTTGTCAAGCTTTAGGAAAAAACCTTGGGCAAGATCTGATGCATCTGTTTTGCCAGAAGAAGCACCCCTTTAAGAAATGGAAAGAAAACCCAAAATTAAATTAAAAGAAAGTAATTTGTGATGACAGTGTGTGTTCCTCCCACTGCTTTTTTTCTCCCCTTCCATTTGGTTAAACTTTCTCTTTTGAGAAAAGAAAAAATAAAATTCTTGCTAAATGGCTTGCATTACAGATGTGAACTCTCCCTGTTAACTGGGATGTTGAACTTCATTCTCTCTAGCAGTATCCCAACAATACTGCACACAAGCATTCCCCTCAAACTGAGCAACTGCAGAAATTGAGGCTGGAGAAGACCCCCAAGAATACTGAGTCTAACTGCTAAACTAACACTGTGGTGTTCACCACTAAGCCAGATCTCTAAGTCCAACATCCACGTGCCTTTTGAACACTTCTAGGGATGACAATTCTATCACTTCCCTGGGTAGCTCACTGTGATATATGTCAATGATTCCAGAGAAGAAAATTTTCCTCATATCAGACCTAAACCTCCCCTTGAGGCCATTTTCTCACATCATGTCACCCGGAGGGAGAAACCAGCAGTCACCTCACTACAACCTCCCTTCAGGTAGTCGTAGAGAAAATAATTAGCTCCCCCCTGGGGAAAGGTTCTCCAGGGTGCAGGGAGAGACTCGATGGTGTGACTTTGCATGACCTTCTTCAAAGTAAGTTATGTCTTGTAGGATTGAATTGGCAAGAGATGTGGGGGAAATGGGAATCCTTGACACCACTGATACCTAGGGAAGTCTGGTCAAGAGTGTTTGGTTTCCTGATGACTGTTTCTCTCTGACTCAGCCTCCTGTGGCAGTGAGTCCTCCTTCCATGCCCTTAGTCTGCTGAATCCTGAGATCTGCAGGTTGCACAGCTGCTTGTCTCAGTGATAAGCTCTGGGATGGCTGGGGTGCAGACCAAGAACAAAGCTTAGAGTGGGAAACCAGGGGCTGGAAACTGATAGGATTGCTCAGCAGTGTAGAAATCTGTAAAAATTATTCTTATTCATAATTGAAACATTTGGTCAATCTTTCTTGCAATGCTTAAGTGTTGTGTATCTTTTCAGCTCTTAAGAGACTCAATTTTCACTCAGTTTGTCTGCAGTTATCTTCCTTGGTTTGGATTTATTGCAGGATTGACTGAGGAAGTTATATTGATTCCAAGCCACTTTCTGATTTTTTTCAAAACATTTCCATTGGGAAAAAAATTTCTACTTTCTTTGTCTAACCACCTAACAAACAAGGTCTTTGACTCCTTGTTAGCAAATACATACATATGCATGTATATATATTTGCCTAATTTATGTATATGGGCATGTAAATATATATATTTTCCTAATTTGCCTCATTATAGAAGAAATAAAAACAGCCTGGAAGGTACTAATAACTGGAAGCTGGAGATGATAGATTGCTCTAAAGAGCCTGAAAAAGAACCCTTTGATGACTCCAGAGAAGTAAAAAAAGCTGTTTTGCCAGTAGTGAAAAGAGCTGTGAAGAAAGAGAGCCTAAGGTGGTAGGTACCTATAGCAGTTTTATTCAAGACATAAGTACTGTGGAATATCCTTGGCTGCAATAGCAAGGCCTGGATTTTTGATTTCAGGCTGTTCATGTAGACAGAGCAAGTGTGATTTTAGCCTTGATAGGAGCTGAAGTATTCCTTTCAAACAGTTTGTGAGAGACTCCTGAGGTTTCTGAGGTAGGAAGCTGCCAAGCCTTTGCTTCTGCTGTACTTGAAAGATGGGTGGATGCTTTGGTCATGTTTACAGTTAATAAACTGATTTGCAGATGTTAATTTATTTTCAGTGATTGAACTGTGTTCTAATGGATGTAGAGGTTTGATTATTAGCCAACTGCCTGGGCCAAGAGCCACAGACATCAGACTTCTTGGATTATCTGGATGCTGCTATGGGGCAATCCGTGTTCTGAATCAGTTGACAGGGGAGTGTTTTTGGTGGGTGAGATGAGGCCGAAGCAGGCTGTGCCTCTTCAGGAGTGTGGTGTGCGGTGTGCCAGGGTCCTGTGCTCCAGAGAGCCTGCAACAGCCCTTGGGGGATCTTTTCTGCTGTGGCTGGTTCCTCTCCTCTCTTTGGCAGAAGTGAGACCTAGAGTACAGCTGCAGACAGCTGATAAGTGAGCAGGAGGTGTCCTGGAGCATGGGGCTTAGTGAGTTCAATAAGTGCTTTTTCACAGGCAAACAAAGCAAGCTCCTGTTTAAACTTTTGCTGGTCATAACCTTTCTAGTGCTAAACAGGCCGTGGCTTTGCTTAACACATGATGTAGCATTAAGTTGTTACAACTTCATTAATGTTGGTCTTTGATGTTTTACCTTTTGATAACATCTTTGAGTAGTTTCTTTAAAATTATTTTAGAAGTGCGGAAGTGAAACTTGAAGTGACAGTGAAGCAAAGTTGGACCTTTATAACTTTAATGGAATAAGCTGCAGAGAGATACTAAGGCTTGGCAGGTCAGAGAAACCAAAGAGAAAATAGCAAGGGTTTCTCTGAAGGATCAGGAAGTAAAGTCACACTCAGTCATTTAGGAAGAGAGCTGTTGAATAGCTTAAAAGTATGAGGAGAGCCTCCCCTTGCTTTGGGTCAGAAAAGGGAGTGTGACTTTTGGCTCCCGAGACCCCAATTCTCCGTTGTTCTCTTTGAACCAGAATGTAAGGTAACAAGAAAGAAGGGTAGCTGCAATCCACCTTTGAATGCTGGGACAGCTGACAGCTCTTAGGTACAATATTAGAGCAACATCAGAGTATCCTGAAATTGCACTGTGCTTTGTGTTCTGTGCCAGCCATAGAGGGACCAGAGAGCAGGGTCCTCATAGATTGAGTGCTCTCCTGTGCTGCTCTGCCTTTGGCCTCCTCCCAGTTCATATAATTCTCAGGATGGCATTTCTAACTCCTTTGCCTCTTCCTTAACTCCAGCCAGATGGAGAAAATGGATTCAACAAGCTCAAGAGCTCTTAAGTTCAGAAGCTCAAGAGAAGTCCATCTCCAAGAGTGTAAAATCGATCAGGAGGTAGCAGGAGGTCAGCTTGGGTAAGCAAGGAGCTCCTGGCAAAACTTGGGCACAGAAAGAAGGGTGCAAGAAGCAGGGGCAGAGTTAGGTGGCAAAGACAGTAGGTAGGTAGAGCAACTGTTTAATCTACCAAGGATGGGATTAGGAAAACCAAAGTCCACCTGGAGGTGAGTCTGATGAGGGGGTGCAAAGAGTGACAAAAATCTACTAGTACGTCAGCAGCACAAAGAAGCTGAGGGAAAACTGCCATTAACAGGGTAGGTGCTCTGGTAACAAAGGACACTTAAAGGACTGAAGGTAATCTATATCTCCTTCATCTTGGTCTTTAATGATAAGATTTACCTTTCAGGAATCCCAGATTCTTGAGACTAGAAGAAAATTTTATAGCTAGGAAGACAGCCTAAGATCAGGTGGATCTTAGCTTAAACTGGTCATGGATGTGTCCCTAGAACAAGATGCCCCCATGCATGCTGAGAGGGCTGAGTGATGTGACAGCATTTAAAAAGTCACAGCAACCAGTGAGGGCTGCAAGGCAGCTAATAGCACACCCTACTAGAAGGGCAAGAAGGAATATCCAGAGAATGTGGATTGACCAGCTTTACCTCCATCCTTGGGGAACAATGGAATAACTATTCCTGGAGGCTGTTTCTAGGTCTGTGAAAGACAAAAGGGTGAACAGAAGTAATCTGCATGGATTTATGAAGAGGAAGTGACAGTCTTTTGTGAAGAAATGAGAGGCCCAGTGGAAGAGAAGTAGACGTGATTTAACCTGTCTTTAGAAAGGTATTTTGAAGCATCCTCATGGAAATGGGTGATCATAGAATCATAAGATGTCAAGAGTTGGAAGGGCCCTTAAAGATCATCTAGTCCCAAGCCCTCTGCCATGGGCAGGAACACCTCTCACTAAACCAGGCTGGGAGAGAGGACTTGGACTTCTCATTTGCAGATGATATAAACCTGAAAAGAGTGGTTGATATGCTGGAGGCTTGAGTTGCCACCTAGGGAGACCTGGATGGGCTAGAGGATTGAGCAGAGAAGAAGGATATGAAACCAAATGAAATGCAAATTCCTGTATGCAAGGAATCTCATTCTTGAGTACAGGAGCTTTTCTTCCACCATGCACATAAACTCACCTAAATCTGTGCCTAAAGCTTCTCTTTCCCTTCAGCTGGATACTGTGGCAACTTGATTCCTGTTAATGACATCTACCAGGCTGAAAGCAAGATTAATATGGAGATACACTTACAGCTATGGAATTTTCTTAGATTGAACTTCCTTTAAAAGGTTTAGTGATCCATAATTGCAATCTTCAGTAATTGTGTTACAGCATATTCTTTACATTGATCATTTTAGTTGTGCTTCAATTGTTTTTGAATTGATCACAAAGAAACTGACTGCTTTTTGGGTGCTCATCTTAAGAGTTGAACATGAAATAATCAAACTCGGTTGGTGAAAACATCAGAATAATTTATAATATTCTGGCAAATATATCTGTAAAGTGAACACTTCCACACTTAAAGTTCTTCAAAATTGGAAATCATGGTCAGTTGCAAAAAACATATGAGTCTTTAGGGGACTGCAAAATTGGAAATATCTCAAGAAAGAAAAATGTGATCTCTTTAAGTATCAAGAGAGTATTGTGTAGGAGAGAAGGTATTGATCCTTGGTTAAGTGAATTTAGCTTATACCATTGTTCTATCCTTGTTCTACCTAATGTAACCTATAGAAAATCCTCGAGATCATCACTTTTGGTAAGTAGTAATAGTATTTTTTTCACTTAAAAATTAAAAAATAAATTTAAAAATAACCACTTCCTCTACTCTTTGACATAATAAATAAATTGAATCATGTGACTAGTGACAGAACCTAAAGGAATGGCTTGAAGCTGTGTCAGGGGAAATTTAGTTTGGATATTAAAAAATCATTTTTCATCCAGAGGGTGGCTGGGCACTGGAACAGGCTCCCCAGGAAGTGGTCACAGCACCAGCCTGGCAGAGTTCAAGAAGCTTTTGGACAATGTTCTCAGGCACATGGTGTGATTCTTGGGGTGTTCTGTGAAGGAACAGGAGCTAGATTTCAAAGATCATTGTGGGGCCCTTCCAACTCAGGATATTCTGGGATATATTTATGTGAAAATTTGAAGAGGAAAAAAAGGAAAATTCTTATATTTTTAATTAGTCTTTCCTTCTCCCTTTCTACCCCTGTTCTCACATGTTTCAGTAATAAAAGATGAAAAAAATAAAAGATGTGTTTCCTTACCCTCCTCTTCAAAATGTTTGGAAACCCTTAGCTGGATACAGAAAGAACAGAATCACAACAAAGAAATGTTGAGCTTGTCAGAATGGCAAATGAGCTGCTAGCTGGTAACTCACCAAACTACTTTGTTCCCCTTCCCTTTTTCTTGATTCCTAACATACCTCTTTTGCTCTGATAACATGAAATTTATTGTTATCCTTGGAAAAGGAAGGTAAAATGAAGTGCTGGTTTATATATATGCTTTAGGATGCAGTGCCACCATTGAAGGCATCAAGACTGCAGGAATTAAAAAATGATGCAATTTTGCAGAAATCCCAGGAAAAAGCCTCTTATAATCTTTAGTTTAGTCTGTTCTCTCATGTAGGACAGGCTTATCATAATTTCACAAGATGACTTTTGCTTCACAGCCATGATTTCAGCTTGGGTTAGTGTAGCCCATACCAACCTTAGGCATCAGTACGACCACCAGGGAAAATTCACAAGACCTGAAGGAAGGAGCAGGTCCTTCAAATGGCCTAATATCTGATGTGTGTGGTGATATCTGATGAGGCAGAAGGTGCAGATTCTGCTGGACACTTGGCAGGTTAGTAAACTTTCTTTAAGGATGGGGTGCTACCTCTTTCCTTGCAATCCTGTGCAGCAGCAGTGCTTGGTCAGCAAATAAACCCACCAGTTAAACTGGCTGCTGCAGATTATTTTTCACTCCATGCCATGCTCTGAGTGGCAATGAATGGCTTGCTTACTTGTTGCTTGGGTTCGCAATGTTAGAGTTGACTTCTCGCTAAAGGATGAAACAAAAGGTGGGAGATGTGTGTTAGGGTGTCTACTCCCATCCCTTGCTGATGCAGCAAGAAGTCTTCAGGTTTTGCTTGCTGGGTGGAACTTGTTCCCTGTCACTTCTAATATTGTTTTTCACACATAGCTACAGCCTAATGTTGCTGACGCAAGTCGACTTGTTTAATTTTATCCAACTGACTGTGCCACTTAGCGCGCTTCGTCGTCTGCTAAAAATGCTTTTGTTAAGATTGAGAACCAAACACAATACTGAGTATTTGATCCTACCTACTTATGCGTGGCCAACATACTTTGCTTTTATGTTTAGCTTGCTGCTACAGAAATAATGAAATATTTATTCAGCTGTTAAGGATCAGAATTTGTATTCTCTCATGATTAAATGATCTGCAAAGGATGTTCCTTAGAGAAGGAGAAGGGCTCTGGCATTCTTCAGCACCACTGTCAGGAGCAGGTAGTATGCTGAGGTATTGTTATTTTGGCAGGCTAGGCTTTTTTGCTCAAAGGCACTGTGGTAAAGCCTTTGCATTTTGACATGCCTTTTGGTGTCACAAGTGACTTGCTGTGGTCAGCCTGACTCCTGATCATCTGTCAAATGCTGCTGTCTCATGCAGTGGCCTGCTCTGCAGTCTGTCTTTTTGGCTTATGTTTTGTAGGATTTAAATCAACATGGCTG
This sequence comes from Lonchura striata, assembly GCF_050655825.1. NCBI lineage: Eukaryota > Metazoa > Chordata > Aves > Passeriformes > Estrildidae > Lonchura > Lonchura striata. The sequence goes on from NC_140703.1 coordinate 2,318,955, forward strand.
ATAATACAATGATCTACAGCAAGTGCAGTGCCATATTGCTATAAAAATCAATTACAATTATGATCAGACTTCTAGGACTAACAAGGAGAAAGATTTTTTTTTTTTTTTTTTTTTTTTTTTCCTTTCACCCTTTCTGGGGTATGTTGTATCTTTCACCTGGGGATTTTAACCCTGATAACTTAATGGTGGTTATTCTGAGCATCTCACCTGAAAAGTGTGTTCCTGTACAGATGAAGCCAGATGAGAAAAATCTTCAATATATTTAGCTTACCATATGTTTTTAGAAAGCTCTTCTCCTGGAATGAACATTCTTAAAAACAAGTCTGCTAACAGGATAGCATCTGTTCATTTAGTTGTCAAGACCTAGAGTGCACTTAGACAAGAGACAGTAAATGCTAGAGAAGAGGGAAGAAGAAAATATAATTAAATGACCTCTGCTTTCCTCCTCAACAGTCATACACCCACACTCCCTAAAAAAGCACCATTTTTTTTATGCTGCATGATTTTCTTATTTCCATTAGATTAAACATTTACTGCATGGGTAAGTGAGCCTCAGGCTAAACTTCAGGTTGAAGTCTAGTTTCTGTATCATTGAAAATCTCAACCAAATGAATCTCTTTCTGACAATGACACCAGTTGCAAAAAGACCCCAACTAATGGACATTTTATCAGCTTCATTTTCTGGAAGTGGCTCTAATACGTCTAGACCTTGAAACCTGAAAGAAGATGAGTTTTTTCTGTTAGAGTTCAGTCTTTGCCAATTCTGTGAAATGTTACTAAATGTGCAGCTAAGCAAGAAACCTCTGGAAAAAGATCTTTTCATGCCTTGTGAATTCATGTTTTAATTTTCAGATAAGTGTTTTAATTATTCTGCCTGATGATTTTTGTTTTGTTTAATCACTGCTCTTCCTTACTTCCCTGTGGGGTGACTCTTCAGGAGCAGGCAATTCTGGTCTGCAAAGCAATCACTGATGAAAGAGTGGCATCACCACTTTATCTTTTCATGTGAATGTGTGTGCAAGAGGAGCATTTTTATCCAAAGGTAGGTTGGTGCCCCTGTCTCAGAGGAATCAGTACATCCCATCGTGCAAAGGAATAGGCAGTGAGCATCATTTTTTTTAAGTACTGGCAGGTAACATTAGAGATGTGCACAGAGCAAAGCCTCATGGTTTTCCTAGCAGCAGCTTCAATTGAAACTTTTTAAAAATTATTGGATTATGTGAAAGGAGGAAAGCCGGGAAGAAGCCTCAGAGTTTTAGAAAGATTTTGACTGGTACCATCAGCTTGTAGTTTGTTAGAAATCCATGCTGTCTGGCATTAACTCCTCCCTGTTAGCATTTGATCTGCATCTGCAGGGCTTTGTGGGGAGCTCACTGATCTTTTCTTTAAGGCTGGGGCTAGGTCTTGTATTCTGTCCAACAGCAGCAAAGGAAAGTACCTGCAGAAGTAGAAGAGTGCAGGTGATCTTTGAGAGAGGGAGCCAGGCCTCAAGCTCCTCCTAAGAGAAAGTTCAGTTGTTATGCTGCTGCACATTCAGGTCATTGAGCCCAACTTCTCCCACTTCAGAAGAGAGAAGCCTCTTATTAAGGGTTAGCATTTGAGAAAAAAAAAAAAAAAATGGGAAGAAGGGAGCTTGGTACATTGCTATAAGTCATTCTTGGGTTTAGGTGCAGCCCCTGATCATTTGCCTTTCTCAAAATACTGGTAAGTCCATATGAATTTGCTAAAGGAAGCAACTGAGATATTCCAGCTTATTTTCTGAAACTTTTCCAGAACATAATAGATGCACCTGCAAAAAGTGCATAATCAGTATGTTCTCTTTAGGTGCTGAAGAAGAATGAAAGCTTTAAATGCAAGATATAGTGGGTGCCTGCCATTGAAATTGAATGGAATACATAGCATGATATTCTTGCATTTTTCAAGCTGTGTCGACTAGGAGAAAAAAAATGGGGATGTGAGAACAAGTTGAATTGGGGGAACACAAAGGAGCTTTCCCTAGAGGTGCTACAGTTAAGGTGGAGCATGTTCAGCAAGAGAGTTAAGCATGGGGGAGGGTGGATTTCTTTTGGGTAGTGTGAGAGCTTGGCACTTTGCAACTTTATTATGTTATTTAGAGAATGAGAATGCTAAAAATGGCCCCTACTATGCTTCAGGTACTTTTGACATGCATTAGAAATACATGATAAAAATACCCTTAGTGCAGAAGTAAAAATGAATATTTCAAGGAAAATGACAGTAAAATGAATTAAGGGTTGAGAGTTGACATTAATAATGCAGACTGATCTACAGCACCTTCATTTTTCATCTGTAAAATGGAGATAATGGTGCTGACCCAGATTGTAAATGAGCCCTGAATTCATCTGATGGAAAGCATCACCAACAGAAGTGGTAATGGTAGAAATTGGTGTTAGAGATGTGGCATAATTGTCGTAAGCTAGAATTTTATAAGTACTGGGACATCCTAAGAGAAGTTAAAGAAATGAAAATATATTTAAGTGTGCAAACGCTCCTGCATCATACAGGAATGCTTCTGCCCAGCAGTGGTGCCTTAGGGTAACCATGCAGTTGCAAGCAATATGGGTTTTTATGGATCAAACCAATCCTTTTAAAGAAACATCTATTTTTTTTTTGACTTGGCTCCTTCTGCTGTCTGTCACTGTCAATCATCAATTCCCTTTCAACAGGCTGTTTCTTGCCACCTTCCTCTTTTGCTGCTCCCTCCTCTGAGGCCCTTCAGCCAGCTGCATAGCACAGCTGAGCACTTTGTCCTTTCTGCAGTGGTTTGAGCCCAGACTGTCCCTTTCAGCCTCTTCCTTCTGGCTCCTTGTCTTACTCTCCTCTGTCAACTGCACCCAACCTTTTCTGCCACTCGAGTTCTGGTACACTGAGAGAGTCCCTTTGTCCCATTTTCAGAGTTCAGAGTCCTGCTGCTTGTCAAAACCCTTTGTATCTGGGTTCCTCACCCATCCTTCACCTCCACACACTGCTGACATTCCCACCACCCTCCTGACGTGCTAAGTCTGTTTTTTACCTCTTCATTGTATCCTGAACTTAGCTTCAGTCTCCACTCTTGTTTCCAGCACCCTGACCTGGGACCTGCAAGAGCCTTTCATTTCACTCTGTCAGTGCTGCCAGAGCTGGATTGCTCTTTGCCTCTTCAGTTTTGCAAAAACAAGAATAAAGAGAAAAACCTGTGGAAATATTGTCTGAATAAATAACTAGGAAATTATAAAAAATAGATCACTTCAAAAAATGAAAATTATAAATGTTGGACTCTCTAGGAATGGTCTCATGTCTAGGGCAGGACACTGTATTTCATTTTAGCAATGTTTTATTGACCTGGCTTCTGATTTTAAAAAGCAAACCCTTGGCTTCTGATCCTATTCATACATATTTAATTCTGAGTATGCAGTATATTCCTTTGGATTCTAAGATAAGCAGGTGAATAAGCCTTTCCCAGATCAGAGAACTGGAAGGCAAAAAGCAGTGTGAAGCTGTGGCAGAAATCTGTGATGAAATACATGCCAGTGGGTCTGTATTAACATCCTTATTTTTAAGTATTCTCCAAGGTCTCTTGCTTGTATTTGATTCTGATGTGTAGAATGATTGTAAAGGAAGTAAAGAAAACACCCTTTTCTCCATATTTTTTGGCTTTTAGTTTTCCAGACTGCTAAGACTTCAAATGCTAGAGGCTGCACCAGCACTGATGGCTTTTATTTTCTTTTTATATTTGTGTGCCTGAGACCAGAACAAGAGTGATCTTACACTTAATAGAAAGAGGGAGTTGGTAGAAAATTCAGCTAATAATGGAAAGCTGCCTTTCACTGTAGGCATGCAGGTGTTCTGTAATAACAAATCCATCAGGCTTTCTCCCTTCATTTCTCCCTCCAATCTTTGCAGGCTTTTTAGCAGAGGGGATGTTTCTACAAAGGAAAGGAAGAAAGGTTGTATGATCTATTTCGTCTAATTTGCAACTTTGGTAAAATGTTATGTGTAGCTTTTGTAACTTTGAATCTATGGGGTTTGAGGAGTAAGTGTTACTCTGGTTTTTGATGAAGTTACTTGACAGATTAAGAAATAAAGTGCTAAAGTAACCTTGAGTCTGAAAACAAAGATGGAAATAGAGTAGATGTCATTTTGCAAATGGGGAGTAAAAAGGTTTTTGTGTTTGCCAGCATGCACAGTTTAGAATAATTTCAGTGCATCAGGAAATGAGCTTTAAATTATTCTAAAGCGGTTGGTAAGTGGGAGAAACATAGTTAAATTTATCAAAGCTTTTTTTGGTAAATAATTGATATAGTGTTGCAATAAGAGTATGCCATATATTACAAAATGATACATTATGTAAATAGAGCATAATTTTCCTTCTGCCTGATGCTAGATCCCACTTTCTGGGTAATGACTGGGAAGGAGCTCAATCCGTTTTTCTTTGAGAGGCACAGGTACTATAAGTGTGGAAAATTGGCAGGTGTGTTATTTAAATTATTTTCTCCACCTCCATACAAATTTTAGACTAATTTAGATATAAAATGATAATAATAATAATTTAAAAAATCAGCCCTAGAGGAGAAGATAGGCCAGCCTGCTTACTACAAGTGACTGCAGGCAAAAATGGGAAGTTAATGTTTTCCCCCAGTGTCACCTGAGTGATGTTCAGAGACCCATTGTTCTGGGCAATTTGCAGCTGTGGAACTTGTGCAATCTCCTATATCTAATCCAAATGCTGGTTTTAATACAGCCCTGATTATCTCTGACTCTGAGCAATAGTATATCTGTGGTTTTATTAAGGCAACATTGCTAATGGTAAACTAAGCTGTTAATTTCAAATTTGGCAGCAACTATTAACAATTCTTATCTTTTTAATTTAGTACCCTCATTTGACAGGGTACATCTCCAACCTCAGCAAGACCTCTAATTATTGTAGTGTGAGGATTTCTTCACTTTTTACTGTTACTGGGTTGCAAAATCATCTTCACATTTACTCTCAGGAAAGGGACTTGTAGTGAGTACATCGTTTGTGTGGGCACTTTGTTTATTGAAGTTTTCCTAGATGATTAGAAAAGATTACTAAGTGTTTCACAGAGGTATGAAGCATAAGTACAAAACAGCTGTTATGAGTTCTGCTAGTGAGTCGTGCTGAGTTGACCCTACAAAAGCCACCCTGTCACTCCCTTCCTACACTGGACAAGGAAAAGAGAAAATAGAATGAAAGGCTCGTGGGTTGAGATAGGGAACAGGGACAGATCATTAACCCATTGCTGCCCCAGGCCAAACAGATGACTTGAATAAATTAGTTTAATTTATTACCAATCAAATCAGAGTAGGATAATGAGACAGAAGAATTAAATCTTAAAGTATCTTCCCTCCTCCCACCCCTCATTTCTTCCCTAGGTGACATACCTCCGGTAACACTCAGGTATTGGCAAGACATTGCCAGAAGCTCTGGAAGGTGCATAAATGGATTAATTTAATATGGTGTTGCAACAGTGTTGTGGTTAGCCCTGTAATAACTGTACTTACAGAGCAGTACTGCATATATAACTATAAAAAAATCAAGTATTTTTGAAATGTCACATTTTCCAAAGAGATGATGAGTCAGAGGTGCCTCTTTAGCAGGAGACAGAAATACAGCAATGTTTAATATTGTTGCAAAGGGTAGATAGATAAACATTCTCCTTCCCCTTCTGCCTTGCTTTGTGATACAGGTTTGTCTTGTGGCTATAGTGGTATCAACCCATAGAAACACTACTTGAAGGAAATGGATTTTCTGCTGGTATGTCTCACGTCAAGTTTTTTCCTCATCTCTAGGGTCTTGATTCATGTCTGCTGGCATTAGTAAAAAAAGACAAATAGTTACACAACAATAGTATGGAAATATTGCAGCAATTTTAGTAAATGCATTGAGATATTAATGTTCATTCATCCAACTAAAAAACATCCAAAAACTTTCAAGAAAGGACTGCAGAGGTAAAACATGCAACAAAAGTTGCTGTGTTATCTTCACCTCTTTGTCATTTGCTCCCTTGTTTAATTTTTCCTCTATTCTTTCTAGGTACAACACTAGACTGTAACAGCAATTACAGTGCAAACACAGTAGTTGTCTGCTCAGCTTAGACTGATCTGGAGAACTCAAGTAGATTGTGTTCATTGTATTTGTATCACAGGTTAACTCTTCTCAGAGCTGTACCTTTGCTCAGCTGTGGTATCCCCAGTTCCCCCTGCTTGTCCAAGTCCTCCTCCAACACCTGAACTTTCTAGGCTTGCCACATGGTAATATTTTGCACCAATCCTTTCTCCTGTCTGGCCCTGAGTGGCTCACCAGAGTGCCTTTAAACTGGGTGACTGATCCTTTCAGCCTGTCTGAATGGCAGGCAGCTAAAGTGGAGAGCAGGGGAAAGGGGAGAGGATGTACCAAGCCCATCACTGCGTGGAGGATGAATGTCTTCTACTCAAGTGATGGAGGTAAAAATGAGCAAAAAACTTAGGGGTGGTAGGAAACACTTCTTCTGGAGTGTTCATTAAACTTGTTCCTCAGGAACAGGAAATAAATATGTCATTTTTGCAGTACTTGAATCAGGCAGAGTGATCCTTTTGCCTGAGTTTTGTCTGGGGTTTCTGAATCCTTCTTTTAGTCAGTCTTTTCTGAGCTCTGTCAGTCCTCTTTTTTTTCTTTTTTTTTTCCCTTCCTGCTTTCTCTCTGCCGTGTTTCTCCCTGGAATTTTGGTTTCAGTTGCAGTTTCAGTCCTTCTGCTGTGCCTGCAGACTTTGAGCTGGGAGGCAGAGTGGAAGGAGCAAGAGGAGCCTGCAGTGGGGTGTGCAGGGAGGGGATGGGGGTTGGTGGTGGGGCAGTGACCCCTGAGGCTCAACTCTCCAAGAGGAGAAAGAGAATTAATCAGGAAAGCTTTCAAAGTTTTCTTGCTTCTTTTCGGGGCCTGTGCTCCTCTAGTTCAAATTGAGTATTTGAGCATCCAGGCAGAGCAAGCGTGGCACATTTGAATGCATAGGAGGCATTGAAACAATTAAAAATGATATTTCTGGTTTGGGTTGATAGAAATTTTCCCCCTTCAGCTGTTCTGTCCCCAATGCTGTTTGTATGTGTGTTCTTGCCAGGTACTGGCACTTGTGACTGCTTTCTGGCATTATCACAGTCAGCTTGTTTGGATGGTCTTTTGTGAGGGTTGCCATGGGATGTTGGTTTGCTCAGGAACGGTTCTTCTCTGTTGGTCAATTACAGTACACATCAGCTTTTATCCCATCTTAATTCATTTAAAGAAAATCTGGTTTCTTGGCAAAAGAGTTCTTCTCAGTATGTTCAGTGGTAGGATATCACTTGTAGGAAAGGAGTGGATTAGTGTGCTGAAACTGTGCAGAAATAGAAGATTGTTTTTTGAATAATTGGGTATGACAGTGTTGTTACAGGAAGGTTGGAAGGCAAAGCATTTTGAAGTAAGCCTGATGTTCTGCTATGTTCCTCAGCCCTGGAGCCCAAGCAGCAGTCATGGGACACTTCCACTTTCTCCTGTGCTCCTTCCAACTTGTTTTGGAACTGTGAAGTTTTTTGAATAAATCCCCTTAGAAGCTGTTAGAAATGCATGTTTGCTGTTAGAAATTATGCCTGGAGAGAGTTGCTTAAGTTATTCAGAGGTGGAAGCCTGATCATACTGGGAGACAGGCTAAATGGACATAGATCCTCTGCCTCCACCTCTGACAGTTGATTTCAGGGTAGGGGTTAAAGCAATAACTACACACCACAACACTTGTAACTTATTATCTAAGAGTTTTTTTGTTTGATTTTTTTTTTCTTTTTTAGTTTGTCTGAATTTTGAGGGTTTTTTCCCACTTCTTTTCTCTACTGCATTATCCAGAACTGAGATGAACTGCACTTCCACAGGTTATTGTGTGTAGACTGAATGCATCAGGGGCAGTCAACAGGAAAGAGGCTGCAGATGCACTGAGATATGGAGGCAGGTCAGGCTTAGTGGTGGCATGCCAAGTGCTCTGCCACCTGAGCCTTGGTGGTTTGTTTGAGGCACTCTCTTCCCCACTGGTGAGCTGAGCCTGTTTGCACTGATGTTTATCTGTGAAAATCCCATCTGATCTCATTTTGCCCTGGGTGGCAGAGACAGCCTGACAGGAGAGAGCAGAGGAAACATTTTGAGTATAAACAGCAAGTGAGGGCATGATTCCTTCACTGCATCATTCAGAGTCTCTGTTATAACACTTCACCTCTAGGAGGTTGTGTGTTATGGCAAATCTTTGCCTAGAAGCTTAAGCTCACAACTTCAGAAATTATAGCAGAAGTGGAATATTACCCTCCCCAGAAGAACTACTGGAGGAGGAAAAGAAAAAATCCTTATTGGGATCAATGGCTGTTGCTTTTAGTGAAAAAAAAAAAAAAATTGCTGAAAGAGGGCAAAATTATAATTATTGATAAATTCCATTTTACTACTATGGGACCCAAACCTCAGGGTCTTAATGATGGTTCTTAATTATTCCCCCAATGGAGAGGCTGATTTTTATCACTTCTAAAAAGGCTTGTCTTCTCCAAGCCATTGAGCTTATTAAAGACTGCTTAAATAAGCTGTTTGTAATCATTGCTGATTGTTTCCCTTTGTTTATTTAACAGACTAAATCTATTTATAAATTCAGTTTCTGTTCCCCTGTGACTGTCATTAATGTATCTGCTTATTTTACATCAATTATCACTGTCATGTAACTGAATAGACTAATATAGTCTGTTGCCTTGTGATTTCTCAGTGCATATTCATTTTTACTCCCATACCTTTGAGCAGACACTTCCAAAACCACACTAACCAAATCTTGTGCTTTGTATTTTCATTTTTTCCTAGTTGACGAGATCTCTGTAGAGATTTTTCAACATGCAAAATATTTTCCCCTGCTCAAAATCCTTGTATTTTATACCACTTTCCTAATCTTTCTCCATAATATTTGTATATACATTTACAGTAAAATGGGGAAGGAAAAAGAAGACTTTTGCCTACAATATTCCATATAATTTCATCAGGAGGATGGAATCTACTGTTCAGGTTCACAGGCTGCAAGTACTGCTATCACTTTCAGGTGCTGGCTATCTTTATGCAAGGACTGACAATGCCAGGGAGAAGAGGTGCAGAACTTCAGGGATCTTTTAATTATTTGTGTGATAATGCATCGAGTTAATCTGGACAAATAGAAAAACAAGGAGTGGGGGATATTTATGTACATTATGCTAACTATAGCAGACCAGCTCTGGTAACACCCATTTGGATGATGTGTGTTCCACTATTAGTCTCAACAATTAACAAAAAAAAAAAAAAATCCAGCAGTGTCATGGTTTTTAAAATCTCTGGGGTCTAATGAAGAATAGAGGCAGCGTGTGAAGGGGTGCCCATGCAGCTATGGACAAATTCAACAGGAATCAGCTGCAAGCTGCTGGGCTCTAGTTCTGAAGAGAGAGAGGGTTTTGCTTTTGAATCAGGGAATGTGGTGTTTTCTGAAGCCTCTTCAGGGAGAATAGTGTTTTTATTGCTTCTCTTTGGGACACCATTGTCCTGAGGAACAGCCCTGGCCTGGGAGGTTTCAGTTATCCAATGAAATGCTAATTGCTTGCTTTAAAAATTGTATGAAATCTCAAACACCTTCCTTTCTATCAACTACATTTCAGGTTACTAGCTTTGTTCCTGAACTGTAGTTTTTTCAGTGGGTGTAAATATAGTCCTTAAAAATATTAAAACTGTTATTTTCTGCCTTAAACATAGGCTCTACATTTTTTCAACTTAGGGTTTCTACATGCCTGCTGAGATGAGCTGAAAATCCCTCCTGTTGAAGAGAACTGACACTCAGATTTCAAAAGAACTGCAAGTAATATTAGACATAAACCTGTTCTAGGATTGTGCGGACAAAAAAAAAAAAAAAAAAAAAGAGTTATTACAGTAAGACTAAAAGCTTTGGAAAGCTTTTGATGTGGAAGACTATATCCATATTTGTGGTGACCTACACAGATTATAGCTGTGCTTGCAGCAGAAAACCTTCCAAGAGGTCAAGAGTCAAAAAGATATATTGGTTTATTGGCCAATGACTATAACTCTCATCTTGCCTGGGACTTATGCAGTTCCTCAGCATCATGTTGTTTCTGTTTCTGCTGGTGCTGGAAAGTTGTACTGCAGAAGAAATGCTTCCTGAGCATTCTCTTAGATGTGTAATGCAAGAATAAGAGGCATCCTCAGTTACAAAACCAGAGCTGAGTGGTGCAGGGCTCACCCTCCAGCATGTATGGATTTGGTGATTAAGAAAATACCTTGAAGCTGTCTGCAGCTCGGCCCTTTTGATCTTGTCTGCCCTCTCACTTCCTCTTGACTGTTTCTTTATTTCCCCGGTGTTTTTAGGAACTCTTTGAGTTTTCATATTCAAGCAGATGAGGGATGCACCAATTGTCTAGCAGGCACATAAGGGCCCTGAAGATGGTCCAGTTCAGCAAGTGAATAATATAATACAAGCCTTTCTTTTGTGGTGAGAGGCAGGGTTCTGAATCAAATTGAGATATGGACATCTTTCTTTTACAGTGAAAAGAAAAAGCCCAATTATGAACAGTGTCTGAAGAAATTCATGCTGGGTTAGACCTCTGGGCCACCTCACACAGTGCTTCAGGTCCATTTTTAGAGGTATTTGTCTGTATAGCACTCAGGACCTTCAATATAATCAATTTTTGTTTTCTTTTCGTGTTCCTCTCTCTTAACGAAACTGGTCCCACTGATTGATATGTTTTTAATGATTGCTCTCACAATATACTCCATACTACGGTGATTTACAGTCTTTAAGAACTTTTTTTATTTGACTGCTCCTTCCTACTCATTTTTTTGTCTCTTTCTGGCAGACACTGCAGTGATTCTGTAGTGCTGACAAAATGGGAATTATAAGGAAGCACTTACCAACAAATCCTGGCCAATCTAATGAAGCTGTGTGAGGAGAGGTGAAGAATGACAATGTGAATGTTTAAAACCACTTTATGTTTAGCTCATCCACCTGAGCAATCGGTGTTTGTATTGAATAACCTTGTTCATAATTCAAGAAAAAAAACACAACCAACAAACCTAAACCAGAAAACCAATTTTTTTTGAAAGACATTTGTCCGGTCATGTAGTGAGAGAATGGCACTTGTTGTAGGGCATCTCACAAAGAATTTCATGAGGCAGAGACCCTTTTTATTTCTATAAATACATTTTTCTTTCCCAGTGGGATGATATTCTCTATTGCTAAAATGGTGGCTAAAATATTCAGAGAACAGAAATGGAGCTCTGGGGATTTTTGCAATTGTGTGTTAATCTGAAAATTAAAACATCAAACATAAAGAAAAGTTTCCTGGAATTTAAACATGTTTAGCCCATTACCAAAACAAACAAAAAAAAACCTATGAAGTTATAATTTCTCTTTTTTGTTATTCCACCTGTGTTTTACTTCATAGAGAGAAATCCTTGAGAATTCCCTTCCATGGAGTAGGGATGCTTTCCAATTGAACAACCCCTGTAAAAAGACCCAAGTCGTTTAAGTGAGCAGGATTTGTATTTCCCTTCACCTTAACTGTTTCCTATTTCCCACAAGACACCCCTGTCACTGAGCTACTTAAGCCATATGAACAGCACAGCAGCAACACAAGCAAATCAAGGCTTGCTTTTATAGCATTTTACTGTGTCTTTATAGTCTCCCAGTATTGTTGGTGCTATTGTTTCTGAGCTGGAGAAAATCTATTTGAAGCAAGCAACTCAATGAATATGGTCCTTTTATTCAGATAATGAATTATCTGTGTAGAAACTCACACGAACAGAAGCCTTTGTTGCTAAAAAATTATCATGAGAATAGTTTAGACAGAACGTGTTTTGGCTGGCTGTCTGTCTGGGTGCATGCAGCTATCTAATAACTATTATGTTAGTTATTTCCTACACCCTACTTGCTATTTGCTTCCTGGGATTGATGTCCTATGTCAGGTGGTATTTTTTTTCCGCTCCCAAACCCACAGAGGAGTTATCAAATTCTTGGGAAATGCACTTTCCTTCAAGACATTTGACTGTTCAGACAAAGAAACATGCACCTATATTATAGTATATATGTAAAATGGGTCAACAAAACAGGGAGGCAATCAAGAAAAATTTACATTTGGATGGTGGTTTACAAGAAACTATTTCATATTATTTGCCCAGCTCACATTTGAAAAAAACTGATTTAAGTACTTTCCTTGTTCACAGATGGCACATAAATAGTAACTACAAAAGTACTGTGCTTTCTACATAGCTGGATGTTTCTTTTAAAAGTCTCTCTGCATTTTTATAGCAGTTTATCTATCTTAGCTACCTCTATCTCCCATATTACTATAGCTTTTGAATATCTCATAATCCTTAATGTATTTATCCTCATAACACCTCAAAAAATTGGAGGTGCTGTTATCTTCTTTTTATGGGTCTCTTATTTATGGTTTTATTCCTTTTATTTTTCTTTTTTATTCCAAGATTGGCGATAAACAGGCTTGAAGAAGTAAAAGCTTGTGGTACACAGCACTTTGATGTCTGTTGCTATAGGACATGTGAAAGCACAACATGAGCCACTGCTATTTGCAAGGTGAAAAAAAGAGAAAGTTTATTTTCTGACTCCAACATTTATACTTTTCCAATGGTGACAGTGGATTGGAGGGTGAATGTGCCACCTTTCCAGTGACATTGGACAAACTACTAGTTTATCAAGTCTCTTTACCCCTATGAAGGAATGCAAAACAATAGGTTGTTTACAGAAAGTTGTGTGAGAAAATTCTCTAATAGAATGTAAACTCAGAAGGCTTTAGAAAACCTTAAGAATCAGGGTGACAGATGTCCCTCCCAAGCCACCATTAATGGTTCCTGTTGCCACCCCACTGCCAGGCTGCCTGTGAGGAATTCCCTGATGCACTCTGGGCAAAGTGAAGGGAGGAACCAAACGCTTTCTGTTTCATTCTCTACAATAATCTGACTCTTCTTGGCTGCCACGTGAACAGCTGAGACGGAAGATGTGAGGTGACAGTGGCTGGAGAAGAGGAGCCTGGAGAGGATGAGTATCTCAGACTGAGGTAGTGCCACTGCCTGTGAGATGCAGGATTCAGCTCGTGTGTTGTCACCATTTCCCTTGTGCCAGCACGTGCCTAAGGCCCCCAAACCAGGGAACATTAACTCTGCAACACAGCTTTGAGCAGTTTTCAGCAGGGATTTTTCCTTGCCCACCTAGCAGTGTCCAGGTGAGCCTCTGTGCTGCAGAAAGAAACTGAAAAAAAAGTGAACAAGTGGCTGCTGCTGAGGAAGGTCAGAACGTCCCCAGTTGCAGCAGAGAATGTGTTGGGAACCTTCACCCTTGCCAGAGTGTCCCAGCTGCACTGCAAGGCTGGGTGTGAAGTGATGGCCAGAGTCTGTAGGAGAACAGAGACTCTGCCCATGATTTCCAGCTCCGTGGCTGCAGGCTGTTTTGGCCATCTGTGACCTATTTCCCTTTCTGTTCTCATGTACTCGTTCCTGGTTTTCTGTTGTCTAATCTAACATGATGGTTATAGATTTAAAAAATATACTATTTCACATTTCACTGATTAACTACGGGATATATATTGTCAAATAGTCTCATGCTTGTTATTCAGGGTTATGTCAAAATATTGTTTATTAAGTAGGACTTCCATATTTGGTGGTTTGGGGTTTTTTTTTGCACTGGGATGCATTGCTAATTTTAATGCTGGCTCTCAGATTTTGTTGAAGCTACATGTGTCGTTCTAGTAGGCATAAATGGTCTGTGTCTCTGCTTTCACATTTTCTAAGTTACTTTTTGCTAACAATTACCTATTATAGCAGCTCCAATTTCAGAAATTACTTTTGTAGAAAATGTAAATGGTTTTTATATATTGCTTTATTTTTCTCTATTCTAGAAGAAGTGTAAGTAACTGAAATGAGGATATGTGAGCTGTTTATATTGTGTGTGAAAATGAATACAAAACAACACATTGAAGTGAAATATTTTAGTTTATCAAGATATAGCTTTGCAGTTGTTATCCAACACCCACCCACTGTATTCCTTCATATTCATAAGGAATTTTGGATTTAAAAAAAATTAAAACATATCAGACATTATAAAATTTGTAAAGTGATATAAAATCTAGCTCCAATAAATTATCCACGTTGATGGCCTGAAAATGTGAAAGAAAAATCAATCTGTTTCTTTACAGATTTGACAATAGTTCAGATATATATTATGGAAGCAATTTAGAATAAAGCTAAACTTCTCTGTCCCTTAACAAATGGAAAACACTTCTAATAAGGGTTTTAAAACAAATTGTTCATAAAATAAAAAGGACAAAGCAATAAACAAGAGAGAGTAAGTGTAATGTTATCTGTAAGGAATAAGATAAGAAAGAGTTTTACACACAGAATCAGAACGAGTAGAAGGGAATACCAAAAGCCAGATTTGACTACTGTTGTGTTAATAGCCCTTCTGTTTCAAGTTGTAATAGGCAGATATTATTGCAGAGTAGATAAACAGGGTTATCTGGAGTTCCTATCTGCATTCTTTGGCTTGGAAAACTAACTGCAGACAGAGTTAGAGCTGAATGTCCCTAGCAAGTCACCTAGAATTTCTTTCAGTGCTTTAGTTTCCTAAACTCCTTGGTATCTTTTATGAGAATGGGCTGATTTAGGTTTTATGTAATGTCAGTTATTGCCACATTAAAATATACACTATATAAAATCTTCCTTGAATAATTTTAAGACTTTTTTTAGACTTTTGCTGAAGATTTTAGTTCCAAACAGAATTCGGGGTCTCCAAGACATGTTTTGCTCTTTGGATTCTAAGAATGTGTTTCCCTTTGGTGTCAGCAATGTAGCAAATCTCAGAGACATCATAAAGGGGAAGATGATTTCATTTTAAAACAAAACTGGTTTCAGTTGTTTGTACTTCTGCACTTAACTGGAAGTGGAATGAGTGTGGGACTGAGTAGCCTGTTCTGCCTGGCCCCAGGAGCAGGATGCATGTGCCCAAGTTCTCCGTGCAGGATTTTGAGTATTGATAATTAATACAAGGGAAGCTGGTTACTGCACCAGCAGCTCCAGGCTGCTGCTCTTGTGATGGCTTTTTTCTGTCACTTCAGAGCCTGCAGTTGATAAACCTGTGGGAGAAAGGAAGTCTCTCCTTCCCGTTCCTCCTTTCATTTGGCTCTGTTGGGTTTATTGCCAGTCCTGTGTTTTGCAATATGGGTGTCTAGAGAAGTTGCACAGAGATGTGCAGCTAATCTCAAACTAATTAGCTAATCTGAGAGCTACCAGCACTTGTCCTTCACAGAGCCCTGCTCCTGCCCCTCTTCATTTTTAGGCATTCTCCATGTCTATCAATCCTGAAACTTCTCTGCAGAAATTCCTGGGCAAATGGTGGCAATAGCTGTGGGTAAGTAAATATGGCTGTATATTATTCTCCAGGCTCTCAAGTCTCCCTTCCTATCTTGGTCTCACTATTTGTAGGGAGAGGCATGAAATGAAAAAATATTGACAGAACATTTTTGAACACTGGACAAATAAAGTAAAATCACATTTTGAGCAAACTGGTGCATCTTGCTGCATCCAAATTTGTTTATAACTTAGCTGATAAAAATCTGCTTGCTGTTTTTAGGAGAATCTTGTGGGTATTATGTATTGCACTGCTGAGAGAGCTGTTCAAATCAAGTTTTATGCTAAGACAATTGTGTTTGGTGATTGTTTGGTACAATAGCGAAAGAAAAAATTACTGTTTTAGTGGTACCCTCTGTGAAGCCATGTCTCCTGTTATTGGTTTCAAAGATTTCAAACCAGAAGGGATCCTTATTGTCATCAAGGCTGACACCTGCATATATAAAAAGTGCACTTTATCCAATAGCTCTTGTATCAGTCCTTTAATTTCTGCAGAGCTAAAGCATAAAAAGGTACTGCAGAGAAGTCAAGATCTCCAGCCAGCAACTCTCCTCTCTACTTTGTTGTTCAGTTTGCAGCTTAAATTAGACATTTCTTGAAAGTCCTTCTCTACAGAGGATTTCTTTGCTCAATGTGAAATGCATTAATGGTCCAGATCTGGTTTTAAATATGTCATTAACAAGGTAAAAAACTGCCAGGAGCAGCCTCTGATTTATCTGATGACTGACAGGGTACTTAGTGTATGCAGGGCTTAAAGAAGTGCACTCCCCTCCCCAAACCCATTTCTCTGTGGGTCAGGTAAGGGGTGTCCAGGCCCTTATTAGCTGTTATGTGTGACATCAGTAGCTAGAAAAGAGATAGAAATTTTCAATTAAATGTGACATAAGCTTGGGTATAAACATGATATAAATTTAGGTATACTTTGTTGATATGTAGTATATGAGTTTTCTATTATACAGCTAGTACTTTTTTTTATTTTTAAACTGTTTTAGCATCTGAAATTATGTTGGCATTATATGAAGCAGTCTGTTGCAAAAATTAGCAAGATTTAAATTAATGTCAAAATCAATGTCAAAATTCACCACAGGGTAAAATATACATACATATGTGCATGTATATAGAGACACAAAAAACTCCAATATCTACTAGTTTTCTTAACAATCTAAATCTAATTTCCTCTCTAAATTACTTCAGCATATGAACAAAATTATTGTTCAATTACAATATTCAATTTTATAGCATTAAAAATTTTATGAAATACTGAAAATATAAATCAAAATATCAGTAGTAATTAGGGGGGTTGTGCTTATAAAGAGTATTCCTGATTTAGTTGCAGGCATGAGATCTGGAATTATAATCCAGATTATATTAATGAAATATATTTTAATGAAACCAGCAAGATGAAAAACTGCAAGTTTGTAGAGGCTACCTATCAAATATTCCAAGGTTAAATAATGGTGGGAAAATGGCAATATCTTAATATAACAGAGTGTTTTAACAGGTGGGGAAGTGTATAAATTGTGATTTGGGATTTCTTTCTATCTATTCTTTGCCTTTGATGCCCTGGCAGTCTTTATTTAAAAAGAGGAGGATAAATGAAAGGCTATGTGGTGCTTGGCTGCTGGCTGAAGTGAAGCCATGGCAATGTGTGAAAAGTTTTGTTAGATTGGCATCTATAATTATTTTTTTTTTTTCACTTTGCCAGAATGTTATTAATGGCACAGGAAAAAAAAAAAAGATATGTTCTTTCTTGTGAACTAAATCTTACAGAAGATTTCAACATACATGATTAACAAGGTTATTAACTTTCCTTCCTAATCCATTTTCATGGCGTGGGGGTAAAAAAAAGTCCCACAAATGAAGCCCTGCTGAGGTGTCTATTAAAATATTGGTTTGATTTTGTGTAAAATTTATCTCAAGGCGGGTACAGAAGTGCTTGGTGCTGCCCAAGGGTGTTGAGTGCATCCATGGATGAGCTCTACAAAGTGGAGCAGTGCCTCTGTCCCAGGCTCTGCACAGTGAAGCAAAGGAGAAGATGGGTTTGGAACTTTTCTGTGAATCCAGTTTCAGCATTTGCCACTATGACGTTAATCTACCACAGTCATACGTGGGCTTGAATTTTTATGGCAGGTGGTTGGGATGACGGAGGAGAAGAGGGAGAATTTGGGTGTGGAGAGGAGGGGCACACAGATTGCTTTTATATGCTGTGCTTCATGAGGCATATTGATCAGCAGCACTGAGCCAGTCTGGGCTCTCCTCCTGAAGGATGAGGACATTATGGTTTGTCTTTTTCCTTTTTTTTTGTTTTTTTCTCCTTCTCCAGGCTCAATTCTCACTGTTTTCCTGGACATCTGTGTATGTGGTTAGGTCTTCAGGGAGCACACTCTTCTCTTGTAGTGCCTCAGGGGCTTCTGAATAAAGTTGGACTGTCTTGGTAACATTAACTGAATTTCTGCGTTGAGATGGTTTTACTTTTAATCCTCAGAGTGTAGCTGTCCCTCGATCTTTTACGACAGAAATATAGTAGCACAGATAGAAAACTTTTTAATTTGACAAAAAAAAAAAAAAAAGAAATTAATGTGTGTGCACAGTATGACCAAGTTCAGATCCCTAAAGTCAGACGAACTCTATTTTTAACCGTGCAAAGTAGAACTATGTTAACATATGCAGGGAGTGGGTTTTTTGTCCTTAATATCACAAGTATTAGACACAGATCTTCACAGAGTTCACTTTAATTCAGATTTTCTCCATCTGTCATGGAGCTGCAAAATTAGGACACGTCCCATCCATCACTTAGTGGGGAGCAGAAGGGAAGTGGAGGCCTGTGCTCTGCATGAAGGTTTGCTGCAGGTGGTTTGCAAAAATGTCACCAAAACAATACTGAGGACAGGTGATGCAGGGTGCACATATTTCCTGGGGTGTTTGCTTGAGGTGTGATGCTGGCGTGAATCTGCCGCCCAAATTTCATTTGGAAGTGATCTTGCTCTGGGGTTGCTTAATGAAGCAGATCAAAGTGGAGATCAGAGCTGCTTGGAAAGAGCACTCTCTTCTGAACTTAAAACACCCCCCCCCCAAAAAAAAAACATAGGGGTAAGGCAGGGGGGGAAAAAAGAAGTCCCTGCTTTCTTGGTTAGGAGGTCCTATGTGCTTAGCAATTTCTGTCAAATGAGACTGCTTTGTTTCTGTGTCTTAATGTGGATTTACTGCCCAAATTATTCTGTGCAGCTTGATTTCAAGGGGAAGACATGGTACCAGATGAGAGAAGCATTAAGCCTATTTATTTTGTGATATTCAAGCATTGTCAGTTTTCCCCTTTTTTGCTCCTCTGAAAAAGGGCATGCTGTCCCCAAAAACTGTAAATAGGCAGCTTTGCACTGAGCAAGGAGAAGGAGCCAGCTGTCTCCAGGAGTTTGGTTTCTCTCCAGTGCCTCTTGTTCTTGTTTCTCTGTGGATCTTCTCACAAGTTTTTGTTATGTGGCATACTGCTGTTTCACCATGGATGAGGCCCTAATTAGTGTATAATTTTTATAGTTGTGCATATTTCAGTTTGCAAAAATGTTTGGAATCCGTCTGATTCTTACACAAATTTCCACTTGCACTGTTGGAGAGTGCAGATGGCTTGTGAATTAGAAAATTGCCATACACCCATTTTGCCCTTCAATCTAAAGTCCCACTGTTGCAAAAACACAGAATTACAGTGGCACATCCTCTGTCTTGTATACTCTAAACCCACATAAGGTGAGCTGCTGTGGCATTCTCCCTATGCGGAGTCTGAAAATCAAGTATTTAATCGACGGAAGCGAGTTTTCTACCCTGCAAGTATTGACATTCTCAATTACAGTGGAAACATCAAAGCTTTCTGCATGAAGTTTCAGCCAGCCCTTGAAACATATGGTGGAATATTTTTGTGCTGCTGCTGCTTTACTGTGGTGTATTGGATTTGCACTGGCATCATTTTCTTCCATTCGTTAGGCTTACCCTACTTCACCTTTCCAATTTATTGGAACTTAACTGTTCATTGTCAGGTGACTCAGGAATGCAGAGCCACACTCCATAGCCAACATAAGTCATGAAGTTCATAAATTTAAATGCATGAAATAGAATAAATTAGAACTAGTATGTTAATGTTGATAACTTTTACTGCAAAATTCTTATTACATCTGTCTTGGAGATTTTAATTTTATTTTTAGATGTACTTCATGCACATCATATTATATATATGCATGATATCACAACTTTTCTTTTTCCTTACAGTGGCCTAATGGGAAAACACGAGGATTTGTAAAAATAAAATCTTTGCATTCACTGAAATGGAAATTATACAATTTCATCTTCTAGTCAAGACTTTCACTGAAATTCTCATAAACACTAAGAAGATAAGAAATGGAAAAACATGTTGAGATGTGGCTGAGAGAAAACTGCTTTATTCCCTTAGAATTGTTTATTTTTTTTCTTTCTCTCCCTGCTTGTACTGGCATAATATACAGCTAAGACTAGTATGGGCAGGCAAACTGTCCATAAGCCAACATCAGTTGACACTTATGGGAAAAAAGAGCCTCAAAACTGTGTGTGCTTTCACTACATCTATTAATTTTTTGGGGGGCAGAGACATCATCTGAATTTATTTATTTCTGCTTGGCTTGGATTGTTATCAGTGCGAGTTCCCAGTGCTGCTGTTGACCTTAAGGGAAACAGGATGAGCACCTCAATGGATTCTCTTCCACTCTCCTCACCCCTCAAGATCTGTGGTGATTGGGTATGGAAATTTCAATTTGTTTTGAAAGGACTGGAGGAGGAGACTGCTGTGGCACACCTTCTATGGAAGGAGTAATAAAATTTTGGGAAAGGTGGTCTAAAACCAGTTGAAAGATTGCATTGGCATTTTCTTTTGCCCTTGTAAGACTCTAAAATGACAGAGTAAGAGTTGGCACCCTTGAGGTCTTGGTAGGTTTTCTCCCCAGGTGATCTGAGGGCCTCTGTTGGACATCTTATTCAGCCCAGAGAGTAGATTTTGGGGTAGATCATCAATAAAGACACTGAACAGGACTGGGCCCAATACTGAGCTTGGGGATCACCACTTGTGTGCAAGCAGAGCAGCCCTGGGAGAGATGGATATGTCCAGGGCTCTTGGGCCACATTGTGCCTTCCTGAAGCCACAATGCTGGTGGTGCTCTTGTGAGCCTTCTTCTAATCCTCTACCTTGGCATGATTTTGGTATCAAGAAATTCAACCTCTTTTATTTTGTAAATAGCTGTTGAGCACTTATGGGAGGAGGGGAAAAATTTGGCCCTTGATGGAGATCTCCTGGCATCTTCCTTCAGCCCCATTCCACCCACCAGCTCCTCTCTCTGCTCTCCCAAATTCTGGAAACTGAGGAGGGAAGATGAGATGGAAAATGATAGCTGAAGGTCCTTCAAAAGAAGTCTATGTGTTTTGGCAGCACCTCGCTTGAATTGCATCTCTGAATAAATGGCTGGATGTCATGAGGTCATTGCACATGGCACTGCTCCATGAGCATGAGGGCTGTTCAGTAGTTTGAGTTCCATATAAAAAGTGCTGGACAGAACACAGTTTTTGTGGGGAAAAAAAGAAAAGAATTATCTAATCATACTTCATGTTAGAAAACAAAAAAACTGATGTTGGTTAAGTATGGATATGTGAAAGTGGCAGAAAAACCCCTTCATGAATGGCATAGGGTGAAGCAGCCAGCAGTGGCACACCAGCCATTATTTCTGTCAACTTTTCATGTTAGCCAGGGGAACAATTAGGATTGTAAGGGCATACTGTTCTCTGTCTGCTGGAGAGAAATGAAGTAATGGAGAGGGTAAAAGTTTTCTCTGAAGTTATTCAGCCTTGTGCATGTTCTTGTACCCCTGCTTCTCTCTCTGCATTGTGCTTTAGTCTTAAAACTTTCCCTTTTCTTCCTATTGCAATATTTCTGTTACATTATATATAAAACCCAGGAAAACATTGTAATATATATCAGATTATATATTAACTACACTGTTATATTTGTAGCTTAGTGATGTGGGTTTTTTTCCTTAATTTTCTTTTTTTTTTTTTAGGTCAGAGGGTTGTGTAGATAAATCTAAGTCAAAACCAAATGGGTAAATAAACCCCTACTTTTTCCGGACTGCCTCCTCTCTTTTGCCTCCACTCTCCAATTTTTTTCCTAAAGAGCAAACACTATTTTACTGACACTTTGTAGAAAAGCAAAGGAAATTGATAGAAATCATCCCCAGAGAAAGGAAGGAGGAATTTCTTGCATCTCTTCTTACTCTTTATCAGTAATCAAGATGCTTATAAGGTAATAGAAGATTTGACTGAATTTTCCTTTGGCATGAGCGGAAATAAGAACAAAGTAATGGAAAAATGTATGTGCCTTATGTACAAAATAGGTTATATAGATGTCATAATCTTTTATACATACAGAATTTAACAAAGCATTTTTTCTAGATTTTTAAAAAATTTATTTCCCTTCAGATGGCTGGCTCATGCAGGAATCTTATACGAAGGTACTGAAAACTTTGTGGCTGAGCCAGGGACTGAACTTGGCTCTTTGTTCTTAGATTAGCACACTCAAGACTGTCCATCTTTGTGCCACTGTTTGTCTACCCCTCCCCAGCTGAAGGCAAGTTCCTGTTGTTGGCTGCCCATTTTCTGTTCCTTTAATAGATCTGGTGACTACTCACAAGTAGGAAGAAAACCAGATGCCTGAAAAAATTACCATGTTCTTAAAAGATAAGATTGCTGGAGAGCTATTTGTTCAGATATCTCTGGCTTGAAGTCTAGCTTCTTGAAGACTGATGCCTTGGACAGTGTTATTGGCCCCTCAGGAGCTTGAAAATATGTGCATGTTTGTATATTTTCTGCTGCAATGAAAGTTTTTGCAATACACTTGCACTTACCTAAGAGGCAATTACATAAACAAGCATGTAATAACTAGATGCTTCTTAGTATGATCTTGAGCTAGTCTAAAATGCATTTGTTGTAAAAAATAGAGACTTTGCCTCCTGTGCATATGGGAAAGGCTTTGAATATTTTTCTTGCCTGTGATTTCTAGCTCTATCGTTGTCACCCTTCTATGATGTCTGTTGTGCCAACAAAAATTGATCTAATTTATCAAATGCAGAATTACTGCTCTGCTGATACTACTTTAAATATAAAAAACCCTGTGCCAAAAGAACATAAGTAGAAGCAGGGGGAATGTCTTGCTTGTGTTTGAATACATGGTCCTGATTCATACAGAAACCTGTTGACTTTTCATGTCATGCTTTAAGTCTCATTGCTCAGTGTGTTTATTTTCCTATGTTTAAACTGTGCTCTTGCCCTACAAATTCTTCATCTGCTCTCTACTGAGAGATGCAAACACATGGCCCTTAAATGTTCTAGGAGAAGGCCTAGATGTCTACAAGCATCAATGCAACCCTGGATAAGAGTAGTGTACAGGAATTTTTGGCAGAGGAGGGTAGGAAAAGGAGAGACTAGAAATCAGATGACATCAGTCTATTTTTTATTTTGATAAATCAAAGGAAAGCAATTTTGATTTGAAATAGACCACAGAGCCATGGGCACTTTAGGCAAATTCTTCTTCCATGCCTTAAATCTGCTTTGAGGTTTTTACAAACGTGACTGTGATAAATGTATGCATATAAATTAAAGATAGTATGCAGACCTATGTTTTAGAGAGTGTTTGTAACTTTGAAGTACCACAAATCTGAAGATTTAATCTTTTTTTTTTTTTTTTGCATTTGATACCGTTCAGCCAGTCTCCTGAGGGTCCCTGGGCTTTATTTAATGGGATTTTGTAAATGTGAGGCAAAAAGAGGTACAGAAGAAAACTGCTTTTCCTCATGAGAGGAGTCCATTTCTATTTTATGTGGCAGACTCTGCAATCTCTCATACCTGGTATACCTTAGAGATCACCTCTGTAAAGACAATGGTGATATTCTCTCAGCTCTCTGCAGTCTTTTGGGTTAAGGGGGTCTCTGCATTGATGGGAAGGATTTATTTTACCAGTGATATAAAATGATAGATTTCCCTAGAGTTTTTCCTTCTTTTTTTTTTTTTTTTTTTTTCAGTCTCTGGTGTCATAAATCAAGGCATTTGCAGTCTTTTACTTCATATTTACTGGTTGCATGCACTTGAAAAATATTTTTCAACCATTTTTTGTAAGATTGGGGCAGGACATATCTTGTCAGAAACCAGCCAAGTAAACCTCAGAGAAATATTAGATGTATGAAGAAGCAATGCTCCTTCTCTTCAACCCCAGATAGTCTTCCTTTCCTTTGTGTTTTTAGTTTTGTAGTACAATTAAGAAATATTTCTATTTTACAAGTTGATATGTGCACAGTTATTTGTTCCTTGCATTAATACCTAAAGGGTTTTGTAAGTGAGATGGAGAGAGATTTTTTCTAAGGGTGGTAGGACAGGAAGGAAGGGTGTCAAATTGAAGGAGGGTGATTTAGATTAGAAACCAAGTAGTAGTTCTTGCTTGTGAGGCCTTAGAACAGATTGCCCAGAGAAGCTGTGGATGCCCCATGCCTGGAAGTGTTCAAGACCAGGTTGGATGGGACTCTGAGCAACTTGATCTTATGGTGAGGGGTTTAGAACAAGATGGTCTTTGAGGTCCCTTCTAGCCCAAAGTGTTCTGATTCTTCTGAAGTTACTGTGGCCCCTGGATACTCTTCTGCTGAAATTTCAAGCAGCAGTATTGGATTCTCTGTGGGAGACAGACATTTAGTTGGCATTGGTATTATAATATAAATTCCATCCAGGGCTTTAGATCCCATTATTAATTACGCGGGGTATCCCTGCATGCTGAAAGGCAAAGCCTGCTCTGCTTTCTCTGCAGGCAGAGTCCAGCACCACTGAAGTGGTGACCAGGCCATTCCAGTGGTGACCAGATTTTAGTGAGGTCCCTGGCCTGGCAGGAGCTGCCCTGGCTCAGGGATACCTGTGCTTCTTTCATTCCTGCTCCAGCTGTGCAGTTCTCAGGGTGGCAGGGGCTAAAATTATGCCAAATTAGTGAAACATGCTTAGAGATAATTATAAACCAAGTTTAAATGTAGGCTGGTCAGGGCTCTGGTCAGGTGGGACACACCTGGGTGTTTTTCCCTGGCAGCTGTGGGCATCAGCAAAGCAAATCCCTTTTCCCAGATTGTTCATCTGACACTCCCTCAGCCGGAACTTTTCTAGAGAGAAAGAGAAACCCTAAAGCCTCAGCACCATGCATGCAGACCTGCCCTAAGACTTGTCTCAGCCCAAAATTGTCCCTTCCCAGGATGCTCACCATGATGGGACCAGCTGCTGTCCCTTACCTTACTCTAAATTTGCTCTCCCTGCCTGTGCCCCGTTCTTCCTCTGTAAAAAAATGAACGTCTAGTTCTGAGTTAGGTCAACCTAAAAGATCCCTGGTACTACCAAATACCTTTCCTAGGTGGTAGGATGAAGTACAGGGAGGAGTTGGACGTTTTTTTAATGACAGAGACAGTTTTTGTTCTTCTAAAAGTGTTTTTCTGCTGATTTCTTTTCTGCCCTCCATTGTGCAAATCTCAGGTATTTAGGGACAGACCCAAACTGCAGTTTCTCTCTCAGTATTTCCATTGTTCTGTTTCTACTGACAGCAAAACAGCTCAGAATAACTCGATTATTTGCCATAGAATTAATTAATGCCACTATGTGCAGTGTAACTTACCACTGGAGAAAACACTGGGTACTAAAAATGGTGCCTAGAGCTTCTTTATGACAGGAGAGGAAGCACTTTAAGCTGGTTATTCTGGTCTGAGATGAAGAGCTTGGATTTGTTTTACCTTTGGAAAGAGTCTAATAAAAACATCTGCGAGGAAATATTGTGTGACACTTGAAATACTTGTATACCAGAACACTTGAAAGTATTCTTATTACCAGAGATTCCAAGTACCTTTCTCTTCCTAGTTGCAGCCTTTGCCTTTGAAGATATCTAAAAGAATGGAAAAGCATTAGTAAAGTTCCTTTTCATCTCCTCTCCTTTCCAGTCATAATAATATGCTACTTTTAAAGTTTGGTTTCGTGACTCATTAGAGAAACATAAATGCTTGTTTTTAGAGGTATAAAGAATACGTTAGTAAATGGATACAGAGAAGCTTGCTGCCCAAAACCTTTTTTTCCCCTCTTTTTAAAATTAGTTTTGTTCAACATCTTTTCATCTAGAATTTTCCAGGCAGTTTCTTTGCCTAAAGCCAGCTGACAAAAACTATAACTCATCTGAAAATAGTTTATAGAGCAAAAGATGGCAAAGGGGACACAAAGGAACAGCTCTATGGGTGCCCCCATTCCTTGACTGGTTAAACTGGTAGGAGTTTTGCTGCACTGGTTTGGCTGCCCAAAGCAGGCAGAAACTGTATTTTGCTTGATGTATACTTCAGTGAGGCTAATAATTAACAGCATCCTCCCTTACTTATAGAAAGAAGAGATGTTTCTCTAAACCTAAATCAGCTGAAATTTGACTGTAGGCCCCTGATTATTGTTCTGAAGAAAAGCACAGTGAGAAGGTGCATCTATCTCTCTTGTGAATGGCAAGTCCAAAAGAAATCCTTGAGATGCTATGCCAGGTTGCAGCTTCCTGGAAAATATGGCACAAAAGAAAAAAGTTTACATTTAAAAACCAAGCAAATAATTAATGAGGCTATTTTGACTTTATCTAATTGGAATTTTAATGCACAAACATTTACAATGATGACAGACTGGAAGGAAACAGTGATTGAAAAAAGCTAAAGGGAAGGGTGTTTCTGGATATTTATTGTACACTTTAAAATGATCTATTTATTATCTATATCCAGGATTTAGCTCATCATGGTTTATGGAAAAGTAATAGCTGCGAGTCACAACCAGGAAAATAGCAAAATGGGGCTGTCCTGGTTCAGGGCAAATTTGGGAAAGAACCCCAAAGGGTTTCTCTAGGAAGCAGATTCAATTGGCCCCTTCCCCCAACCGGTTTGGGAAAGATACCTCTTTGGAGAAAAGTGGAAAAAACCTGTTTATTAAACAAGCAAACTTAAACAATATTAAACAATACAACTTCTTGCCACTCCAAGAGAGAGAGAGGGAGAAGCTCAAAGAGTGAGCTGTGAGAAGATCAAAGAATGAGAAACAATTCTTATCTGCTGTTGAGCACATGTGGGACGTGTTATGGAGATTTCTTTACCAAAGGGTGATTTCTTAATTGGCCAGTGGTGATGGTGTTTGAATTGAGGACTAATTGGGCCCGCCTCTATTGTGACTGTCTGTAAGGGCAATGGGTTTTCTTAATAAGTATAGTAAAATAAAGGGTTGATCAGCCTTGTGAGAATCATGGAGCCAATGGTAATTATTACCCAGCTGGGGGCCTGCAAAGAGAGATTCTTGCCTCTTTTCCTAACCATAAGTAGAGGGACTACGAAACTATTCTCTACTCTGACTTCAGCAGGTACTCCCTTTATAAACATCTTGATGATAAAATATTCATAAATCTTTTTAAAGTGGTGAGAAAATGTCTGCCTGAAATCTATCTCTGCATTAAAGCCTCAGTACTTAAGCAATTAGAAAAACATAAATCAAAACTGAATTTTGAACTGTTATGGAGTTTCAGCTTGGGTTTGTTGGCTCTGTGTTTCTTTAGCTGTTCAACAAGTTTTTCAGCTTTTTGCAATTACACAGATATCTCACAATAAGGTGTGGATAGACTTGGGCTCTTTGTACCCACTTGGCAAAAAGGAAACAGAAGAAAGAGAGGTAAAAAGACCCCTCAATTTTGAAAAGAATAAAGTACATATAATCACCAGTCAGTATGTGATTTAAAAACATCTGTTGAATAAAGAATTGATTTCAGCAGTGTATTTGTTCTCTCTGCCTTGCAGGGCTCACTTGAGAGAGCAGCTAGGTTACCTGTGTCATTAATATCTGCTAGGCTCTTAATTGCTGTTCTTCTAGCAGATGCCTAGCTTGATTTCTTTTGAAATTTTTTGGTTTATACCTCCAGAAAAAGAGTATTTTATAAGGCGTTGTTGCATTGTTGAAGAAGAATTGAATTTTACAGTTCTCTGAAGGGAAGGTGGGCTGGAGTATTAAGGTGTGTATGACTGAATGCTGCCCTTTAGCTTTCCTCAACTTGTGTGCAAGGAGAATGAAAAGAGAAAGCCATAGAAATGTGTTTGCTGAATTTGTGGACATGTGTGGTTTTCCTTGTCTCAGAGATGTGCTTCTTTGCTCTTGAAGCAAGTTGGACTGCTTTTATTACTGAAAAAGTAGGCTTTGTGTTATGTTCTAATGTCCTGTGCACATCACTAAGGAGTTAACTGCTAGCTCTGTTCTGGGGAGTGCCTGCTTTGCATGGAGATGAAGCTGGGAAAGCTATGTGGTAAATAAAGAAATGTCCTTTCCAGGGACCCTGGCTCTGCTGCTGCTTCTTCTGCCTGGGGAGCTGCTTTTATTCTTCCCTGTAAAGCTATTTTTATTGGTACAAGTAATTTCTTCAATGAGCCACGAATAGGCTTAGCATTGGCAAAGTTTGTGGCTATGAAGAGACTTCAGAGCAGTACGTTTTTCTGTTTTCCAAGGCAAGGTCTTGTGGTCAAAAGTTGTCTGTTCTGGCATGTGGAATGCTGTTTCTGGTCTCCTTCAGCTGGTATTGCTCCAGCAGGAACACCTGCAGCACAACAGGCACCTGGCTTCTTTGACCACTCCAATTAGACCTTTCATGTATGGGCATTTGTAAGCTAATGCTGAATTGAATTTCTGATGGTCTGCTTGTTCAAGGGAATTTAAAAAAAACCCAGGTCTTTCATAACTATAGCTGTTGGTTTGGCTGTTTCAGCCTTTATTTGGAGAAGCTTCTAAATTTTCTCTCAAACTTTCATACAAGAAACTTGTGGTTGTGATTTTCTTTTAGTATGAAAGAAAAGAAAGGGAGTAAGAGGCACTTTTTAGAAATATTATCATTAAATATAAGTCACAAAAGAAAAATAGAAGAAAGTAACCCCATAAATGAACCCAGATTATCTTTTACCTACTGAGATACACATTTTATTGCCTCCTACTTCTCTAATACTATCTTTTACGTGATAAGGGTAAAATACTTGCACTCTCTAGTAAAAGCTCTTTATACCTGCTAGAATCACTACCATTAAAGTAATTTACATTGAGTTGCTAAACCAAAGAAGTTATGTCGTCAAAAGTGCAGCAAGATTGCTGTAACTGCAATTGTTGACAATATAGGAATATTACAAAAAAATATTTTATCTCTAATCAACACTTACATAGACAGGAATTTCCTAAGTCGACCTGAACTGGAACTACCTACCTTGTGTGCATGCAACTTATATCTATTGGTTTGTCTACCTCCATTCATATAGAAAGGTATTCATTATTTTCTGTCAAAAATCAGGCTACCAAGCTTCTGCTTTCAATAACATAACATAATTTACTTAAAAAACCAAAACCAGCAACAAAACAAAACAAACAACAAAAACCCCCAAAACAAAACATGAAAAAAACAAAACAAAAAGCCAAACAAACAAAAAAATAAGAGCAGGTCACAAAGGCTTTGTGACCTTTGCCGTCTGTGAGCCTGCTTGGCCTAATCTTACCCAGAAATTAAGCACTGGGCAGTACTAATCAGGATAAAGCAAGAATCATTTGCAGGAGTCAGTCAAGTATCATTTATCAAGTATCATTTATCTTAGGAAGGCTAGATATGCATTTCAAAGTGTCTCAACTTATAGAAAAAGCCCACATAATCTTCTAATGGTGAATACCAGGTGTGGTATATCTCCTTCCACCTAAATTTTGTGAACTCGCTGAATAAAGAGTGAGACTTGGAGCTGATGCCAAACTCATTGCACTGAAGGGAATCCCAGCAGCTTCGTGTGCTCTGCCTGTGTGGTGATATGGATTTTCCAAAGTGTGTAACAAGCCTGCCCCCTGCTCTTCACAATTTAGTGCCTGTTCAAACACCCAGTGCAGATATTTGCTGCTCTTTCCCCCCTCTGCAAGCCTCCAGTTCTTTCTCCAAAGGAACCAGGGATCAGCTTTCTTCTGAAATTACTGGAAATCTGCTTATTTCTGATTTACTCTAGCACTGCTAGTAGATCCAGCAGCCAGTTGAAAGCCATCTGTGACCTTCGGGTCACAGCAGGTCTCTCTTGACTAGAAAAAACCATTTTGAGTGTTTGGTCCCTGTTTCATTTAGTGGTTTGAAGTCTGCGCTGCTTTGTGTTTTCTCACAAGGTGTGACAGTCACTCATGAATGACTTTTATATCTTCCTGTGCCAGAAGCCATGCAGCACCTTGTTTTGTGAGCTTAAAAGACTTTGCAGCAAGAGTCCTTACAGTTCTTTGTGCTGTGGCTGTGAACATTGTGAATTTAGGAACATTTTGTTCAAAGGCCAGGGCATGTGCCAGCCCTGCAGAGGCTGGGTTTAAAAGCACAGCGTTTGTTACCCCAGGCACTGAAAGGAATTGTGTGGCACTCTGTTCTCATGGGATCTTGTGTTTGTTCATTTTTATCAAAATTTTTCTCTTTTTTACATATAAACGGAGGTAGATTTTACAAATGCCTGCTAACATTTCCAACTGTGTAAGCCTTAGATTTTGAAAATTATTTTGCTTTGGTTTGCTTGTTTCTTGGTAGAAATCATGTAGCTCAGAGAACAAAAGGAATAGCACAACTGCTGAACAGAAAATTTATAAACAGAAATTCAGTCCAGGTTGTTTTACTCAATTGATGATGAAATTATCTATGAATGTATATTTTCCCTATATGACCAGTTTTATATATGGCTCAGTAATATTCATCATAGAAAATCTGTTCTGTTCTACCTTGTCAGCTGCTAAATAAATTACTAGGGAATAATTTTTTTGTTATTCAGACAGGGATCCCTACTCTGCACAGGGATGTCTGTATACTACTATCACCAAATAATCCATTTTGTTTCTTTGCATCCAGTGTAGGTACGTGCTTCTGACGTTTGGAAGAATTTGATCCCATGTCATTGGGAAATCTACATTTTGATGTTATGAAGGAGAAAAATATGTCTATTTAGAAAATTCTGCTTCAAAACAATGTAGAAACTTAAGCTAAATGTTCACAACAGACACTTTCAATGTATCTTAAATACATTGAAATCAACATTTGATTTCTAAATGTCTAATGTAGACATATATTGAGAGTTGATTAAAATACTTTCAAAAAACATGTTGCTTGACAAGCACATTACACAGGCAACAGTCTTTTTGAAAACTACATTTCAATGCTTTGGTAAAATTGCTTTGAAGTATGACACATTATTCTCCTGTAAGTGGTCAGAAATCTGAATAAACTGCGATGGATTGCAATGTTCAAGGGAATGAATACATAAGACAAGTTCTTAGCTTGCAACTTTGGCTATTTGTTTGTTATTCAATCATAACTGTTTTATAACTAAAAGTGCAAAAGCAGGAGTGAAAATCTCTGGATCTGCAGGTAAATATAGATATGTCTATGTGTAACTAGATAATTTGGATCACCTGAAAAAAAGAAAAATCTATATAGTCTGATACTTTGCATCTTGTATGAAACATTACATAGATGATTTTTTCTCTGTATTTCTGAAATAAGTTATAGTCCACAGCAAATAGCAATGGGCAGTGTTATAAAAACCCAATTTATCATACAGTTTGTTAGTAATACTGACACAAAATTATTTGGGATGCTTTAGAGAAAGGATTTTTAGGATAAATAAGTTTGGCTGGCTGCATACTGTGCATTCAGTCACAAGGTGACAGGTTGCCATTCTATATTCAAGGGCAAAAGAACAGCAATATTTTTGCTTGCTAATTATTGTCATTAGCAAGTTTAACTGAGGGTTATGCACTGGTCATAAAACCTCTCTAAAGCAAGACTCAAGTGGTTTGTTCATGTCACCAGAATTCCAAGATAAATGTGGCAAAAAGGATCAGCCATGATGTATTATATATCTACAGACAGTGCACATTTTTCTCCCACTGTACTCCGGGAGTGAGGCTTCTCTAGATGACAGTTATGGAAAGTCTGAAGTGTCTGGAATGTGCAAAAATAGAAAGTTCTGAATGCACTTAATAAAAGTTTAATTTGTGAGTTATATGAGCATAGAAATAACTACTGGTGTGTGAAACCCAAAGGTGCATAAGTTCAGTCAAAGTTTTATATATGAACTTTTTACAGATTTCATTCTTTCTTGCGGTATAGGTTTTATAGCTCTTTTATTCCTCTTTCCTTTCAGGGTTCTTCCATTTTTTTATAATGCATAAATTATTCTGCTTGTTTACAGCAGACCTTAAACCACTCTCTTATTGTCTTATTGGTGTTTCAAACAGTTTATCTTTTATACCAGTATGCTCTGGTTGTGCAGGGGTGTAATGTGTTTTGTTAGTATTTTTTTTTTATAATTGTTTTCTTTTCTCTTTTTCTTGTTATTGACTTTGGGAAGGGTGACCCATACAGATCTTACATGTTTCTTGATTGTTTTGTTTCAGAGTTAATTCTTTCCCAGACTTTCCTCTTGCAGGATTTTATCACAGGGTCTTTGCAGGCCTGCCAGGACTCAGCATGAACTTCCTGTGAGTTTTGGCTTGTCTTGCTCTCACAGCAGGGAAATCTTATCAATCACTGCCCAGCCCAAGTCTTGATGATTAGTGTTGGGATCTTAGAGGTTTATAAAGCTCAAAGAAAAGATGTTGATGTAAGTAATACTCTGTGGTTTGTGTGGTTCCCTAATTTCTCTCAAAGGCTCCCATATAAGAGAGCATTGGCAGGACCAAATCTTGGTGAGTAACAGTGAGCAAGTACTGAGGAGTAAGGGATTATTACTATAGCAGTATTCTGAAGATAAGCAGAAAGCAGATGGACTTGGGTAAAAACACAGAATTTTGTCATGTATCTGTTATATAGGCATCATTAAAATTGGCATTTTCCTTTTTTTTTTTTTATTTTTTTTTTCTGGGTGCTGAAGACCTTTTGCATAGCTTGCCCATTATTTGCCTCTAGAGGTATCCTGCAAGGGAGGGATTTGGAATAGCTTGCTGACAAGTATCAGCTAAAAGTAACTCTCATTTCAAAACTCCACAGGAAACATCCTTGTACCTTCAAGTTGTGATTGAAGAGTTCTAGACAGAGCAGCTGTTTGCTAAAAGTGCATTGTATTTGCTCTGGCAAGAGCAGCAAATCACCTTTTAAGAGAGGCAATTTCTCTTCCCATTGGATCTGATTTTGATGTTTCCCCTGGTATAAGCTGGGAGTAACACAAAGATGCTCTTCCTTTGCACTGAATGTGATAGTGGAAAAGGTGAAGGAAGAACTGTGTTTGCTGGATCTTAGAAAGTAATTATTAAGAAATAAGTAACTAACTACTTATGTATTGTCAGATTTCATTATAATTCCTCAGTACAGTGTTGGGACAGTGCAGTTCTACTGTTCAGAGTCATACCTTTCTCACATCATGACTCAATCTGTATACATGTGCAAGCACCAGTGTCCCCTGACTTCAGTTTCTCAGCTGACTGTACCTTAAGGAAGGTTATATCAGCTCTTTAACACTTTTAAAAACTGTAGGACTTGCTCCAGAATTCCTCCCCAGTGCAAGGGTGGCCTGGCCTGACTCCCAAGATGTAAAAGGCAGTGTGCTCACGTGGCAGGCTGTGCTGCTTTGATAGAGTTGAAAGAAGGCAGAAAGTAAAAACTCAGATTTTGTGTAGGGATTGAAGAGATATGGGAAGTTCTGGTAATGTGTGGAAAGCTGAGAAATCATGTCTAAGATATTTGCTGCCTTGGGGGACACAGTGACTCAGATCAGGATAATGTGAGGAGGAGGTGAAGAAGAAGAAGGGATAAGTGTTTATTAGTGGTGGATCCTTCTATTTCTTTCCATAGAACAGGTGCCAGCAGTAGGTGCTGGTTGGTAACTCAGCATTCAAGGATTTCTTTCCTCATGCAACTAGAAAATTCTAATGCCTTTCATGGTCTGTTATTTTATACACACGGAATTAAAAATCTTCTGTTTGTACTGCTGAAAATGTCCTTTATGGCTGTAGTATTTCATGTGCAGTACAGGCAACAACATCTAAAGGTGCAGTTTGGAAGAGGCTCCATCTGTCCTCTGTTTCCTGTGATTATTGTGCTCTTTTAAGTCTCACTTGAATTCTGCATGTCAGCTGGACTGGCAAAGAAGGCATTTGAAACTGAAAAAAAGAGCAAATGCACTGTTAAAAGGAGGAGAAAGAAGTCAGAAAATCTATTAATGTTCATGAGAAGATATAAGGAAAGGAAATTTACGGAAAAGAAAAACTAGGATAGAATCTTCCTATATTGTGTCAAGGCAAAATAATGAAATTCACTTTCACACCGTTTCAAGAGGTGGAGTCAGGGATGAATGGCACAAAATAACTAAAGATATTATGTAAAAATTAATCTTTATTTAAAATCGAATAACACTGAGAAATTGGCAAGGTAGAGGGGCAGCTTTGAGGCATACTTGAATTTTGTAACATTTTTGGAGTATTACTTGATTATTTTCCCCTAGCTTTGATTGATAGCAAAAAGCTGTGAAGCATAAGAATTATTTGGTAGAATGGCTTCTAAAGGTCTGATAAAAACAGCAAGTCTGTAACTAACTCTGATTGTTCAGACTGTCTAATTTTGATGTGATGAAAATTTGTTCCTTGGCAATTACCTTTTCCTGCTCTGACTTTACTTTGTTTCCTTGCTATCCTAGTTTATGGACCTGCTGACAGTGATGGCTGAAGATTTTTCACCATTCTGTGAGCAGTTTTTACCTTTTTACTGGCATGAAGAAAGGTTTTTGAGCAGTAATATTAACTCAAAGTAAGTTGTTCTAACTCTACTTATTTTCTTTTATTTTCCTTTTGTTTCCCTTCTTTTTTAACCTAGGACTTTTGATGGTCTGCACTCTAAGTTGCATTTATTCCATCTATGTTTGTGATTTTGGTTTTGATGTCTGAACTATCATAATTAAATACATTAATTCTATGTAGGTATTGCTGGCAGTACAGGAAAAATAGAACACGTGAATAGGTGTTGATATAAGTGTTTACAGATTTATATATACCTTAAGTATAATATTATTATTATCCACCTCTTGCCTAAATAATAAACCATACTTAAAAAACTGCAGACTACAATATTAAGAGAAATACTTCCTTTCTTCATATTTACAGCAAAGTGGAATAAGCTGTTTATCATGATCATTGCCCTGCAGAAATTCAAAATGTTTAATAGAAAACACAGCATGGACACTAAAATTAAGAGACTTGGCAATTCACCTATTGAAATCAGTGACAATAATAGGTATTTTACGAGGGAAAACTGTTAAGAGCTTGATGAACTAAACTTTTGTCAAAAGCAGTCATAAATTTTGAAATATTACTGACTTTTATGTCCAGGAGGTTTTTAAAAAGTGCAGTGGAAATAGGGGTTGGCTGCCTGTTTGAAGCATCCATTAGGACTGGATGTTCTGAGGTGCCCCTCAAGCCAGCTGTGCTCCACAGAGGGAAGGTAACAAGTGGTGATAATTTCACTCACAGGTAAAGAGCAATATACTGGCAAGGATGTGTTGTTTTTGCATTTTTTTTAATTGTTAATTTTCAAGTATATACTTTGTCCTCCTGATTCAGTGTAGGGTATTTTTTTGGCAACCAGAGATGAATGGTAAAATTGAAGAGGTAGTAGTACTTTAATTGGCACATCCTATTGACTCTCACACATTCCTTGTCTTTGGGGTGTCTGAAGATGTATATGACCACAGAATTACTGGTTATATACATTAGAGATATATATGTATTAGTGGGGTGGGAAAGAACCACGACATCACCTATCCTAGAACTGCAGAAGCAGATTCCCTTAGAGCAGGTCACACAGGATCACATCCAGGTGGGTTTTGGATATCTCCAGACAGAGTTAGGATGAGAGCCGGAGATGAATCGAAATCCTTGTCCCCAAACTGATGGTTCTAAAACACAGTGCAAAATGCTTCCTATGAGAAGTCTGGCTTTATGAAAAATGCCTAGATTCAAAAAACAATTTAAAAAAAAGTCAAAATAGCCTTTATTCACCGTAGTCTACTAGCTAAGAAAGAAAAAGACAGGAGCATAATAAGAAGTTCTATTTCCTGACAACCAAATCAAAAAATATCATCCCACTGGGCACACAAATAGATGGTTTGGAGGAAGATATACAGGTGAGGACTGTACATTGCATCCTGTTCTTTCCCACCAGGGGAGCTGAGTGTATTTAAGGGCCTCGTCTCTGTGAATTACTAATGTGGGCAGGGATGGTGGAATGATGCAAAGCAGTGTTTATGATCTCTGTCTCCATTTCCAGTGGTGGTTAGCTTCTGTGGCCATCCTGGCTTATTTGGACAGCATCTCTGTATCTGCACAGCTGGGTGCAGTGATCCCTGGTGGGCAAACCATCATTTCCATCAGTGAAATGCTGCTGTTTGTGATACCTTTGGATGGGTGGAAATAGCCCAAGCTCCTGGGAGACGTTGTCAGACACTTGCAATAAACTGTGTGGGTTTCAGTTTTTTATTGAAGGCTCTCAGAGGAGGCCTTGTTATAAGCAACCCTTGGAGAATTAAGTATGAGAATAAGTGATCTTTAGAGAACATACAAACAGATAGTATATATATGCATAGATGTATACATATATATACGTATGTACAGACAGGGCATTCATGCCAAGCTGATTGTGATCTCAGAGTTCTTTCAGATAACTCTCTGTAAATGGATCCCCTGCTTGCTGTGAGCATTCCAACCATTTACACATGTAAGCTGTGAACTTGAAAATATTGCATTAGTCACCTGCTGGAAAAAAATGAAAGTTTGCATGTGGAGAAGCTATGTATTGGTAACACTTGGAGATAATACTGAAGCTGAAAACTAATGTTATAATTCAGCCCTAGCAGTTGTTTACATTTCCAGAGGGCAGTGAAGGAAAATAAACCACACATTCATATCAATGTTCATTATACTATAGTTAGAACAACACAATGGTTAAAGACAATAAGAAGTACATATAATCTATTCTTTTTAGTCTTTTTTTCATCCCCTTGAGTTTATAGTTTTCCCCATAGCTACATATTGGAACAGTGGAGAAGTGAGGTGACAACTCTATCTTCTGTGTAATGTGTCTTTTTAAATTTTTGACTACTTTTTTATTATTATTGTTATTTTATGGTGACCAAGTTTCTTTTATGGCATTGCTGAGATGCCTGTTGCCTTTAGTTGGTGCTGAAGATGTGAAACACTTCAGAAACCAGTTTAAATTCAAAATTAAACTATTGTCTCTGAAAGCATTAGCTCAGGAAGGAACTTAATCAAAATAATGTGGCACTTCCTATTTCTCCACTCTTGCTAAAACTTAAATTGAGAATCTGCTTTCTCAGTGACCTCTCACTTTTCAAAAGCTTACAGCCTCAGTTCCCTGCCTAGCTATCCCACATTACAAGTTATGGCTGGAATGGTTACTTTTGTAGTAAAATATTCTTGAAATGTAAGTATCTTGCTCAATGTTATGTCCAGGGAAGCATGAAAATTGTAATAAGAAAAAGATTTACTTTGTATTCTTCACATTTACAGTTTCAAATTCCAATTACAAAAAAAAGGACATTGCTAAAATATAAACAAATATCAAGTTATCTGCGGTGTCTTGTTTAAGTTTAGTGACAAATTACTTTTTAAAAAATGTATTTTCTCAGCCCTCAGAAGCTTTACTCAGTGGGAAAGAGTAAATACTGAACAAGTTCTTGTGATGCAGACAATTAGAATTGCTTCTGAAAAAGCTTGCCTCTGCTTCTCTCCTTGCTCAACCACACATTTTAATGGAACTGGAGTAATAATCCTGGGGAAGAGAAGAATGAGATTTGAGAATCTTGAAGAGTAGCAGCTTGGCAGTGCAAGTTAGACAAAGCCTGACATTTCTTCTTTCTGTCTCTTCCATGGTCAGTGTGATATAGAATTTACTGGAGAATGCTGAGTATTTTTCTGAATTGTTAAATATGGGTTGCTGTAGATTCCTGAGTTTGATACATACAAACTTTTTCCTTCTGTCCTTCCCTATCCTGAGCTAAGGTACCTGTCCTTACCTGTTCCTTATCTATAATTTCTGCAACTTGCTGTCCCTAAAGAGCATTTTGGCATACACAGCAGAAGCTCTTTGTGGTTTACTGGTGCAGGCAGCGTGTTTTGTGCCTGCAGGATTCTCACTCTTGGCTTTTTTTAACACGTGTAGAACCATTACGTGGGCAGACTTGTCTCCTTTTGATGTTCACAGATTGTCCTCAAGATGATAGCCCCTTTTCACCTGTTGGAAGAAGAGTGTTTGCTTTTCCCAAGAAGCTTTCTTGTAGTTTCTTATCTGAAGGAGCTATCAGGACCTAATTATTCAGAGGAAGAACAGGGAGAACATGGAATTATTGTGAAACAACGTTCTTTTCTTGCACTACTGCTAGCAGTGCAGAATGAATCATAGATTTAGTGAATGCATTTGAGAATTAATGCCAAAAACTGGCAAGAGATGAGATGCGAAAGACTGGTACCAAAGACAGGCAGCCATGGGCACAGTATGTAATTCAGCAGGAACACATCCAGACACACTCCCAGCAGAAATTGCAATGCAGCCTGATGTCACAGGAAAACAAAACTCTTCGAGTGCTGCAATGGATTTATTTAGCCTAGTGACCACAATTAAACATTGTGTTTGTGTATGGGAGAAGGACTCAGCATAAAAAAGCAAATTAAAAACCTGACACAATGTGCAAGGCTCTGAGATATTTTTGGTAATGCAATGTTCAGTCACAACTGCTCTGATTCTAGAAAACGCTTGGTATAAAAGTCAAATAATTATATTTTGTAGGTATTTAAGCTCTTAAAATTTAGGTGAGTTTCAAAATGGGTGTGCTATTCCTTTTCCAAATCAACAAAATACTTCAACTTCCCATTCTTCCAGCCTGAAAGTATCAAATTTGCAGATTCTTGTTGTAGGGTGCAGTAGAGGCCAGAAATATCCAAAAGGATTTCTGGTTTTGTGTAACTTCAAAGAATTAATAGTTTATCCAGTTTGTAATTATTTTTTTCCCCACAAAAATTTCAATGATTCATGGCAAATAACTCAACAAACATTTCTATTGATACATAATTTTTACCAAAAAAAAAAAAAAATCCCAACAAAACACAACAAACTTCTGATGGTTATATTGAACATGTAATATATTGCTTTTCAATTTGAAACATCACAAAGTTTCCTCTCTCGGAAGATTATATTTTTCAATCAATATGAAACAGGTTCATAATGACTTCTTTCTCTTTCATTTAGCATGTGTCTTCATGGGCAAAATTACTGCATGTGGAATTGCATGCCCACATAAACAAGCAGGAAGTGTTCTGTAATAGGACATTGGTAAAATTTGACTAACAGCATGTGCATTCTTGTCTGTGCAGTTTTGTTTTATGGCTAGGGTAGGTATTTGGGACCTTGTAAGTAATAAAACTCCTACGGAGATCCCCAAACTAGTTCCTTGCTTAAAGGGCAGGGAGGCTTTTGCAGACAGCCTAAGCTTCTTGTTCTCTCCAAGCATTCCCGACTTGTTAGAGATGCTCTGACATTTCTGGTGTTTTAGAAGAGAATATGTGTTGCCGCCCTGGCAGCAGAGTGAAGCTGGGCTAATGATGCCCAGGTATTATTATTTTTGATACACTGGGAAAGGCAAGTGAGGGAAGGAAAATGCCTGATAGTCTCCAAAGCCTTGAGTCCTTTTTTCTGGCACTGCTGAAGAGAGCTCTGGGAGTGCCTTGGGGCTGGGGAGGAAGGGCAGCACGATGGGGGAACAGAAGAGAGTCTTGCACACCAAAGAGGGTTTTCTTTGCCAAACAGCCATGCACCTGCAAGGCTCCTTGCCTCTGTGAGCCTGCCTTGGACTGGGAAAATGTAGGTGAGGAGAAGGCACGAGGCAGCAGCACTGCTGGGATGTTTTCATCTCCATCTGCTGTCAGCCTGGGGGAGTCCAGAGCATCCCTCTGGCTGCCCTGGGACCCTGGCAGGGGTCAGGAACCCCCTGGACAGAGCCCCCAGAGACACTGGCTGTGATCTCTGTCCATGGAAAAGAGTTTTCAATCTTACAGGATCAATTACAATCTCTGAGTGTTTGATATAAGTAATAATTAAGTGTGGCACAGGTGCAAAAGTAAAATTTTAGGATTCTAGATTAGGGGTTCAAAGGGGACAAGCTGGAGGAAATTGGGTGTGCCTTGTCCTTTTTCTCCTTCTTCATGCCCCCCATGTTTCACTGTGGTGTTGGCATTTTTCTGTTGGTTCAGGCTGGGGACACACTGTCCAACGTAGGTGACAGATATTGGCACGTTATTGTAAATCCAGCCCAGGCAGTTTCTGGTATTTAATGTTTGTAACATCCCACTGAGGGCAGAGCCCCACACGCTGCCCTGCAGGACAGAGCTGGGCAGGGCAGCAGAACATGTGAGAGATAAACAGAATAAACAACCTGGAAACCAGCACAGACCAATTATGGCTTCTGCTTTGGCAGGGGGCTGACAGACAGAGACTTTTACAATCTCAGAATCATCAATACCAAAGATTCTGACAGCCAGCTGCAGACTGTGGTGCCATCAGAGCACTGGTGTGGAGGCAGGAGCTCTCACCTGGGGCAGTGATGCTCCACGCTCTGGGTATTGGATATTCTACTGGCAAGGATGTGTTGTTCTGTTCTTTTGTCTCTACACTGGCAAAACAACCTCTTGAAACCATTCTCCCCTGTGGATGTCTTACTTGCTATTCAACTCTCTGTGCTATTGAGAACATTTGTACCTTTAGGCCTGCAAGAAAAATCTACTGGTTTTGGGGTTTGGTTGCCTTTAGTGATGTTTTCAACCTCTAAGAAATGTGTGGGGAGAGAGAAAAAATCACATCTGTGTCGTGTAGCGAGGCTCGGGTCTTATATTCTAGGAAGCTTTGAGGAGGAGCATAATAGGCTGATTTTTGTATGTGCATGGAATTGGGAATGTCACAATGTTTTCTTGCAACATGAAATGTGGTTCATTAAAATATTTCTCGATGCTTTTATTTTTCCTGTGACAATGATGTGATGGAGCTCACCTCCCAGGCACAATAAAGAGGGATCAAAACAGTAAGTGCTACAAAAATAAATGCAAATAAATTAGAGGACAAAATAGCTTTTAGTAGCCTGGAATTTTATGTCAAATAGGTTTGACAGGGTATTGAACAAACTAAATTGCTGGTATGAGCTGGAATGAGGTTTTGAGTCCCATTTTTTTTTTGTTCTTTAGCTGTGGCTCTAGTGTAATTTGCTTTTTTATGCTGAAAAAGGAGTTTGAGTCCTTTTTCATGTAAAAAAATTACCATGCTACAGCAGAAAATAAGAAAAAGGAAAGCATTTTTGAGCAATCTTATATCACTGTAGTGGTGATGGTCAAGTATGTACTGTTTTGAAGTTTAATAGTATTGCTGTCCTGTGTAGGTGTCCTCACAATAACCTCAGATAACTACTGCTTGTTTTGGAGGGGGCAAGAGGGGAGGATTTCTTGATTTTATTTTGTGTAATTTCAAAATGTCATATACATTATGTTATGAGGTTGAACTTTAGGTTGATTTGCATTAGTATTACACAGGATTAAATTTCTTAATGCAAATAAAGGTCCAGCTTTAAAATTCACCCTGGTACACTTAAAAAAAAAAAAAATTGGCTTTAAAATTCAGCCTGGTTTCTACTTAAACCATATGGGTTTTTTTATAAGATAATTTTTTTAATCTGGAGATACATTAACTATCTCTAAAACATGCATCTCCCTGTTGTGAACCAATAGGCATCGCACATTTCTAAGATGTCTCTCCACAGAGCAGTGGTGCAAATATGCCAACATTTAAAAGTTAAATACAAATGGATCCAGATGAAAGCCAATCACAGAGGTCCCCATCTGTCAAATATCTGTGTACTTAACTTTTTGCACATAATATTAACAGGGAAGTTAACTGGATTATTTATGTAAAATTAAGCACATATGCTAAAGCCCATTTGTGTCATTTCCTTCTCTCTAAGGATGTGAAAATGAATATTCATAAACTTTGCAGAGGAGTTTTGCAAAGATGTCTATATGTAGGCAGGTGCTTAATTTTTAAGGTCTTGTAGAGTCAAAGTATTTGTGTCTATGAAATGTAAACACGTGCAGAAGACTTGGCAGAATCAGTCCAGGTGTCTAAGCAGGTGTATTTATAGTATCAAACCACACTGGTTTATTCAGAATAAAGCCATTATTTGAGAGACTTTTCAAGCTGAAAAGGCTCTGGGAATTTGAAAAGGCAATGAAGTTCCGAGTATTATTAAAAGAAAAATAGTCTTGTACCAACTTCCTATTAATTTTAATTGTATTACACCTCATTTTTAATTCAGATGAGCTCAACTCATCACTGTCTGTAAATCCATAGGGTGTTTATTTTCACTCATATTTTCTCCCATGAAATGTATTATTAGCACATCATATTTGAGTCTTTGCTTATTGCAGATAAGTCTGTTTTCCATTCAGAGATAATTTAATATTCAAATAGTGTATACTTGAGCAATGTGATTTAATTCTGCAGCTTGTTTGTGTTTGAAAGGCTAATGTTTTCCAAACCACAATTTAGGGGTGCATGTACCAAGGCAAATTACAGTTTCCCAAGTGAGTCAAGCTGTGTAAATTGTCAGCATACATTGACATGCAAAGGAAAATTCTGAGCTGTTATAAGGCAGGTCTCTAGATAAGAGTAGGGAAACAAGCAAATCAAGAGAAATAGGAATTTCCCTAGCAGGAATTCCCTACAGAGCAGGTAAAATTGCAAGAACTGTGTAAATCACTGCAGAGAGAATGGAAAAAACCAGTTTGTAGTTATTTACCCTGATAACTTTTCCCTCATTCAAAAAAAAAGAAATTCCATAAGGCTTCTGTTTTAAGGGAAGATGTTGGCACTTAGGTCCCTGCCATCACTTATCCAGATCCATTCAGCTCCTCTCTGCCAATGCAGACAACACTGTGCATATATAATCTGGCTTTTCTCTGGCAGAGGTGGTTCTAATATTTTACCAGGTATTTCTGTGGGAGTGGTAAATGGGTATTTAGTCAAAAACACCTTTCTTTGATGGACACAAAAAAAGACCATTAGGGCACTTCACTCCAAATACTCATTGGGTCCTGGAAAATACTGGGGTCAATCCAATTTGTAAGGCACTGGTGTGTTTGCAAGGGACTTGGCATCAACCAAAACTAACATAAATAACCCTGTAATGTTACAGCATGTTGGCACAGTAGAAATTGGGTCAGCTTTAGAAAATGTAAGTATGGTACAGAAACTATGCTGGGCTTGAGTGATGTATTCTTGATATTCAATGGTAAAGAACTGTGGTCCAGTTTGTAGTTAAACTAGTAGTTTCAGGGATTTCTAACCATGAACTGTCTCAGTTAGGATCTTTCACTTGTTTATCAGTTATTTTGTTGAGAGATTCTTAGAAACAACCCCTGGCAATGCAATGCACCTTTATGAAGCTGGTGTAGATTTTCTGGCACCTTGTGCTATCACTTTGATTCTGCAGGTTCTTATCTGCTTACACAAGGCTGGCAGAGTGTAGGGTAATCAATTATTATCATACTACTTCTCAGTCAAAACTATTTTACTACATGCTGTCAGTTGCTTTCAAAAGTGGAAAAGATGATGGTCAGCAGCATTTGGAAGCTGATAATTGTTGGACATTAGAACTAGCAGAGGACGGCAGGACATTTTCCAGCAATATTTATTTGAATTTCCACTTTTTGTGTTTCTACTCCATTCTTTCTTCCTGTGAACATTTCAGCAGTGGACCCAGACCACATGGAAACTGGATTTCTGGTGTATCTTCTAAGATCATTGTTGTCAAAGGGAAATTCTGTTGGAATTTTTAAAAAAGAATTGTTGAGGGCTAGGAATTACAACGGTGAGGTGTACACCTTACTTGTTTGGCTACTTTAAAAAAAAACAAAAGCAAAAATCTCAAACCAGAAAAAAAAACCAACAACACCAAAAAAACAACCAAAGAAAAAAAACCAACTCAAAACCAACCTAAGACCAAACACAATGAAAACAAAAAAAACAAAAAAAAACCAAAAAAAAAGGCAAAACTACACACACACACAAATGAAAACAAACCAAACCAACCAAACCAAAAAACCCAAACCAAACAAAGACACAACCGAACCCCAAAAAACCCCTTTCCCCCCCCACCCCCAGCCCTTGCAAGCACATTAAATTTAAATGTTGGGCACCTCTCTGTATCCCTGGGTGTCAAAATACCTCTGACTATGGCTAGAAAAATAGAAACCTCAGACACCATAGACTTGCACTCTGATTTCAAAGAAACTTTCTGTAACCCTTTGTTGATTTAATACATGTATGAAATTCTGATTGTAAGTAAATAATAAAATTTTAATCTACATCTACTGGAGAAGTTGATTTTGCCTTTCTCTATTGTATGGATTGACCCTCCGGGGAATGTTTATTTCTTACAGATTTGCTGTAGCTTGAAATCATGGAGTTTTGTGTCTCTTGTTTTCTCATTGCCTTCCACTCATTCAGGGCTCACCTGTAAAGTTATAACTCCTAGGGTGAGATCTGACATGGGTCTAAGCTGGAGAAATCCATACAGCAATTTTGTTTTCTGTAGTTTAAATATGAGTCTGACTAGATCAATTCTGTTCCTTGATAATAGATTTCTGCAGTGATGGGCCCAAGGAGAAGTGAAATTTCATCATTTACTCCATGTTGTGTGCAAAATTACCTGGCCTGTATCTTCAGGTGATTTCTGGCTGTTGCTTGTGCCATGTCCTCCCATCCCTCCCAGCTTTTTGTATCACACTATCCAACTTTAATGTCAATTCTCTCTGTTATCTTTCCAGGTCAAACTTAGTTGGATCTTGAAAAGGCAGAGACGTTGATAAGTCTCTGAAATAATTTGGATTTCTGCTGATCATATTCCCTCTTGTGATGAGGCTACAGTTTAATCTTTACAGAAAGATGTTGCCTAGACTTTCCTGTTCAGGGAACTGTGTTTCCTGTACAGAACCACAGTTTTCTGCAAATTCAGTAAATGTAGCTGTAACCACAATGTAGTCTTGCTATCACATTTCAATTTCATGTGACCTTCACAGAGAGTTTATCATAGTGAACTCTATCACTTTGGAAATGCTTCTTGATGTGAGTCATTCATAACATGCATACCTGCACAAAAACTGCCACTCCCTGTATGCTTCATTATTTCCTAACATATTAAAATGTCCAAATTTGACATGGAAAAAAAAAAAAAAGCCAGAATGAAAAGAAAATATCTCCCTGAATTACAGACTTCAAAGAAAATCCTACCTCCATTGGCATTAGTTGAATTTCTGCTTTTCCAGATGCATCATAATTCTATTCTGAATTATGCAAGTGCTTCAACTCA
This sequence comes from Lonchura striata, assembly GCF_050655825.1. Classification (NCBI taxonomy): domain Eukaryota; kingdom Metazoa; phylum Chordata; class Aves; order Passeriformes; family Estrildidae; genus Lonchura; species Lonchura striata. The sequence continues at coordinate 2,363,911 of NC_140703.1, forward strand.
ACAATTTATTTTTTTCATTCCATCTTTTTTTTTTTTTAACGTGGATTCCTATATCTATTTTAACAGAGTTATGAGTTTACTCTCAGAGTATATTTAAAACATTTTTTGGCTCTTTCTGCTGACCCCTTTCTTGCTTCGTTGTCTTATCAAAGTTTCTGAAATCAAATGCATTAACCCTTTGTTGCCTACAGTCCTGCCATCCATAAGAGTAAACTTAAATCTTCCTCAGGAGAGAAAAAGAATAGGAAGCTGTTTCAGTCAGCTTTGTATTGTTTATATTGCATAAACACACAGATTTCTAACATTAAGAAAAATCAGAGAACAGAACTGTATACCAGAGTCTCCCAGCCAAGGAAGGGAACATATTCTTACATGAGAAACCTAAGGAGAATCTAGCTTGTGCAAATTCCTAAATATCACAAATACTTTTCTGAAATGTTTGTGTGCATATTAGGGAAGTTTCTGTGTTACTGGAGACCACTGAAGATTAGACCTAAGAAAAGAAAAGAGAGGATATGTGATTACTTAAAATAGGATCCAGGTTTTTTCTGAGTAATTTCTACTGTGGTTTGTACTGTAGCAGTGATACTTGCTGAAGAGTAAAATGAAGGTTTAGAAATATTTGGGATGCTATTGAAAACTTTGTCACTGAATATATATATATATATATATATATATTTTAGATGGATTATGGGCAGTCCAGGAGGATGGAAATTGTCAGGTTTTGAGGAATGCTGGAATTACAGGGGAATGTGGCAGAGTGACTTAAGGTACACTATAGGAAGGAACTCTTTGGTCCTTTGCTAAGCAATCAGCCCCAAGTTTGCAGGGAGGGTTTTTTGGAGGAAGCTGGGGTGGGTGCATGCACAGTGCTGTCCATCCCTCACCAAATAAATCCCTGTGGGGGTACATCCAGTGCATTGAGGAGTGAGCACACAGCTGCTGTGAGTATCCCATAGCAATGCTCACCCCAACCAGCTGGACAAAATTCCTGCCTGAGTGGAAGCACAGCCCAAGCAGCTCTAAAGGCTCCTTCCCCTCCACTGTATCTAGGATCTGTGCAAAATCTGCCTTGGTTTGCTTGGGTAAATGATTTTCCTTCAAACTCACTCTCTCAAATATTTAACTTGAAGAACTCTTTTAATTTTGCTCTCTGTCTCCCACTTTCTGATTCACAATGTGCTTGCAGCCACTTATTGTGGTAAGTTTAACTAAAGGAATGTATGGCTGTTACTCATTTGCCTTTGTACAAAAAGTATTTAGGATGCACATCCTTAATTACTAATTTTTTTTTTTCATCTGGAATCTTGTGGTAATGATAGTTTTGAGGTGGGAGATGTTAATCCCTTTGTTGAAATCAGCCATATGCTCTTTTCCTCTGATTATAATTACTTTCTTTTTATAAATCACCACAATGTTATGAATGTGCATTGGTGGGGGAATTTGCACTTTGGCTGGCAGGGAAAAATGCTGCAGGTGTGAACTGTGATTTGTAATAATCTTTATAAGAGCTGTCTGATTTCTTTTTGACAGTTTTTCATCAAAGCTGTGCTCTTATTGAAGTTGAAATGTTAGCAGAAATGAATTATTCTGACAAACTTTGAAAGGAAAAAAGTTGAAACATTAACTTTTGACAACTGATTTATTTTCTCTTGACTTGAACTTTTAGTATTAGCTATCGGTACACTTAATATCATATGCACAAAAAAATGCATTTAAGCTTTTGTTCATTTGTTCTAATCCCTTTCTCTGCTCTAAGACAACTTTACGTAAAACTTTGTCATTCCTGAAAGATGTCCCCCAAACCATTCCTTAAAGTGTTCAAGTCTTTTACCTCTGCGTGTGATCTATTCTATTATTTTCAGAATTTTTTGCGATTTGGAGCAAAAATAAGTGTTCAGTGTTAAATTTTAAAGTAGAGAAGGCCTAGAGAAGTTTCAGTTGTAGGCCAGCTGAAGAACATCTTGCCTTTTGGGCAGCAATGCCTTCATGCTGTGCAAGCTGAGTAGAGCCAGATTTTCTATGATTTACTACAGTCTGTAAAGGTCTTGGGTTTTGCTGCATGACTAGAAAAAATCCAAACAAACACAGATTTTTTTCTAGGAGAAAAAGATGCCTTTGTTTTGTGGAGCTCTTCTTTGTCAAAATTAGTCTCATTTATATGTGTAAAATTATCACTGAAGTATTACTAGGCTTTCAAAAGTTTGATTCAGGATTTAGGTTCTGGTTTTCTCCAGTAAGGTATAAGGTTAAGTGTGCATTTCAGCATTTCCTGTGATTTTCTTGCTGCCTTTAATCTCCTAATTACACTGTTGTCTTCTGCCTGGCTCATGTTAATATGCTTCATTTCCCTGTTGTCATCCTTTGTGCTGCTTTGCACAGCATTCCTGAGATTATTCCTTTTGAAATCACTGAAATTGGTTTGATTTGGTTTTTCCATTCACGAAGAGTTCTGATTAGACAAACAGTCACCATCAGAACTTCGACTTGCACAATTGCAGCTCCAGGAATTCTGGTTATTGACAGATTCAGGGGTCTGAACCTTGCAGAATTCAGCCTTGCAGATTCACAGGTCTCCTCAAATTCTGGGAGTGTGCTGGAGACTCCACCCAGGGTGTGGAGTGAGTAAAAAGAAACCTTTGATTCATGAAATTTTTCACTGTAGCTTAAATTCAGAGCCTCCAGTGAGCCAATGTGAAAATGTAGGAGGAAAATAATGGCACAAAAACATGAAATCCGTGGGGCTGCTTTCTGCCTGGTGGAACAAGGCTGCAGGGTTTCTTTCACACAGAAATTTTCCTCTGTGTGTGATGACAGATCCACTGTGGGGCAAGCACATGGACACGGATTAAAAAGTACCTGGTGCATTCTAAATTGGCTGATTCCTTCAAAATTTGTTATATATCAATCAGTCATAAGTGGCTTCTCAGGCTTCATCCCTCTGAGCTGATAATAAACGTGTTTCTTTATGCTGCCTAAGGTGAATCAGTGCATCATCCTGAAGACTTTAAAAAATAAATTAATGGCTGATTTTCTGTAGTCTTCTAGGCAATTTTTCTAAGGCCTAATATTTAGCATTTTACAAATGTTGTGGAACAACCTTTACCCCTACATCTGCTTGCATGTCTGGCAGACTGCAAGGTGATTAAATCTAGATTGGCTAGCTTGCTGCATATAGGATGTAAATTCCTGTACACTCCTACTTTTAAATAAAGTAAATGTTGGTTACTTGGAAGGATTCAGGGGAAAAACAACAAAAACAAGTGATGTCAGAATGAAGTTCACCAAAACCAAAAGATTGTGGTTGTTTTCAATTTTAAGCCATAGAAAAGAATTTAATATATGGAAATTTGTTTTTAATAACTCTGCTTCATTTTCTAAGGCAAAAATTAAATCATACAGCATTTCAGAGTATGCACATGTAGTAACAGACATGATTACATGATTTTGTAGTTTTTTATTGAAAATAGATAGCATTTTTAAGGCTGTTGAAGGGCTCTAGGCTATATTTAAAATCAGAATTAATGCACATTCTAATCCCCAGCATGCCTTTGAAAATATCAAACAGCATTTATTAAGTGGAGAAATAGAAACATGAGGTCACATTTCTCATTCATAACAGATACAAATTGGGAAAACAATTTTTGACCATAAACAGAGGAAACAGTTATATTTCTGTTTTCACTCTACCTAAGATTAGGCTAACTTTTCCTGATGAAAAACTTCTATTTAGGAAGAAAAAATGATTGAATTAATTCAGATTTATAGGGCATGCATCACTCTATCCCAGGTGCTGCTGAAGAATGATGAAGATAATTGCTTTGACTTGATCATTTGCCTTTTTAGCACAAATGATATTATGTTTAGTAGTAAATCAAGATGACCTGGCATTTATGTATTCAGATTGAACAGATGAAAGCAATGCAATGAGGTCATGGCAAAACCTCATTTTGATTAGCGTGCAATGAAACCTTTTTCTGGAAGGGGAAAAAATTGCAACAAAATTGAAATGTCCTTTATTTTATTTTTTTTTTCAACAAAATAAAACTAAGTGTATTTGAACTTATCTATTATAGGAGCTCTAACTGGATATGTTCTGCTTGTTATGGCTGAGTATTAGCCCTGAATATTTCTGTTTTATTTGGTGCTATTAGGAGACAGCTATGCTGGTGATCAGTAAAGGAGAAAATGCTCTCTGTTCATAAATTCATTATTTTGTGTGTTAAATTTTTACACAGAAATATTAATTGAAGCTTAATGTAATGAAGCAGAAATATAAAAATGGAAATAATAGTTTGTTGAGCATATTTAGAAGTGCGTTTGTTTTGGGTAATCTCTAAATTTGTGCATCTGTTCTGATTTCAAACAAATCCAATTTTGAAATGTTGTAATACCTGCAAGTGTAGTTCCCAAACACTCCAGTTCATTTTCTTGTCACTGCAGGAGACATTTGTTATTGGCAATCTCAGAGGAAAGCTATAGTCTTGAGAGGGAAATGAAAAAGGTAATTTTCATTAAAATACAACAACTAACTTGCATAAAAATTTGATACTACAGCCAATTCAGCCATGTAAATAAAGCAGATGTTTTCTTGTGATAAAACCAGGAAAAACATGGCAGAGAATTAAAAGAACTGACTTTTTATGCTTGCTTGAATGATTATGCAGACTGCAGGCCAGTGAAATAACAGATCTAGAGCACATTCTTGCTAATTCTTCAACATCTCCCTCTGTACTGGGATTTCTGAATGGGCTGAACCCATGACAGGCAGCTCATCTCTCATTTTACAAATGATGATCCATGTGCAGGCAATGACAGAATTAATTCCATCAGAAATGTGACCAGTGGCAGGAGATGTTCAAAAATCACTTTTAGCAAACTTTTGGATGACATTTAAAAATCTAAAGACTTTTGATTTCAGGAGGTTGGCCTTTTGATGAAAAAAAAAAAAAAATCAGTGAGGGCAGATGTTTTTCAAAATGTATTACATTGTTCTGAGAAAGACAGGCATTTTGGAAATTTTCTCAAAAATGATGACTAGGTTTCCCACCCCCCCACCCCCTGATATATTTTTTGAAAATAAAAGCAGTGGCTAGGAGTAGGAATAATTGGAAGTCAGTCTAAGACTGAATTTAAAATACTTTTTGTTCCACCAGCAACAGCAATAACAGGTGCTCAGTAACACATTTATTTTTGGCATAAATGAATTTAGAAAAACTGATTGCACATATGACCAGTGAAAAGGAAAAAAAATGAGCAGGATAAGTTTGTTTTCACTTTTAGAAAAAATGGAAATGGAAGGATTATTTAACCCCTAACACTGTTACCGATAGAATACATTTTATCAGATTATTCTCTTGTGTAAATATGATAAAGATTAGCCTGTAAAGATAATATTTTATTATGGGTTTAAAGGGTCCTTCAGATATAAGTAAAATCAAGGGTTTATGGATTTCTCTGAAAGCTTACAAAACACTTCCCATCATCAATATCAATACATTTTGAAGCATTCCAGGTCTCTTTTAAGTGGATATTTTCAAATGTGGGGATAGTATTTTTAGCTCTGACCACCAAGTATGACCTTTCAAAATCCATTTCCCTTGGAGAGCAGCAAGGGGAGGCTGAAAACACAAAAATGTCTGTGAAAGAGAAAACTTTGAGGGTATTTTGGAGCATGACCTTGTTTTGCTGAGACTTGGTGTGGCAGCTGTGTTTTCCATTTTCTGTCTTCTTTACATAAAGGCCATATGAAATGATGCCTTAAGTTTTACCTTAACAATTAGTTGTTAGTCACTTGATGATATTAAATTTGAAAATTTTACCATGCTAAATGCCATTTTTAATGTTTATATATCTTGTTCCTTTCTTATTTACCACTTTTTTTTCTTTCATTGAACAAATGGTTGAAAAGGCTCTAATTATTAGGGATACGAATAGAAAAACAAATACTTATTTTGGAATAGTTCTTTAGAATTCCTATTTTATTCTGATTTATAAGAAGGTGACACCAACACTATGAAATAAAAATTTCCAGTTCTTTGATACAGATTAGTTCTTTCTACTTTTAAATATTTTCTTAAAAAGTGTAAGACAGTCCCAAATACTCAGTCTTGAGAGCTCTTTCTGAACCATAGTTATCCCTGAATAAGCCAATTTCTAGACAAACTAGGAGATCTCTGGGAGTAAAAGCGGTTCATGCCTCTAGAGAATGTTAAATAAAAGGCTTTGGGAAAAAAACAGGAGACAAATAATATTCAATCATAGCAGATAAAGGAGAGATTAGTGGTATTTAATGAAATATGTGAAGTATATGCAATTATCTTTGAAAGAGCCTTTTCGTTGAAGCAGATCAAGGGCAAAATATTGCCTTTGGATGTCAGCATGTAAAAAGAATTTCTGCAAATTGAAATAAACATGGTTGCTATTAAAGTCTGAATTTAATTTTTCCTTAATGCATTTTTTTAAGTTATGTAGGTATTTTTTTTTTTTACCAGCAATGGAACTAAGTAGTGGGTGAAATTGGGTTTTTTTGGTGTTTTGTTTTGGTGTGTGCTTTCTGAGTACAGTGTAAAAATGGCACAGAGGAGGTAAAAAAATAACATCTATTTGATACAGGGGTTTGAAAAGAGTTTTAGAATTGAGTGTTTTTTCATGTATGGAATATTTTATCCCTGTCTTGCCATATACACCACTGAAATGTGATTATTGAAAAATCTGTATCTTAAAATGCATAATAATCAACAACAATAACAATAAAAACCCCACAAGTGTATTTTATGGCTACTTCTTATTGCTTTATTTTTATTTATATGGGACTAAAATATGTAGACTGTATTTTTATGTATGTTATATATAAAATAATAAATTATTTTCCTTTCAGATACAGCAATTCTCACTTAAAATTGTGCATATCTATTTATCTCTTTTCCACCTGCTACTGGAGCTCCAGCTAAAGTTCTGATACTCCTGTCTCTTAAAACATCAGTCACTCTTTTGGAATAAAACATAATTACTTTTAGCAGTCTTGCTTTTCTCTGCCAGCATTAAGAGGTGCAAGTGGCAATAGCTGCATATTAATGCCTTTATTGTGAATAAGACATTTGGATACTCTTTCTTTGCCATGGCAACATATTGCCCTTTAATGGTACAATTGGCTGCTGTCAGTAAGGGAGAGTCATACCCATAAATTATCGAGGCATAGTGCTCCTGTCACCCAGAGGGCTGAGGGGAACTGGAGGAAAATAACAACAGTGATGCCTAGAAACACCAGAGGAGGAAGGAGCAAGTAGAGTTTGGAGCTGCTGGCATATCCTTGATGATTTTGAGAGTCCTCTTTTCTTTCATTTAGGTTGGTGGGAGAAGGAAACTCTCCCAGAGAGCAATAATGATGGCAGCTGAAATTTTGTCAGCACTGGAAAAAAGGAGATTCCTGGCTCTGTCCTCTTGCCGTTATCACAGTGATGCAGGTATTTTGTTTCTGGATTTCATAAAGTTTCTGACTGGGTCTGAGGCTTACCACTACAATCAAGGTGTTTTAAAGATGTGAAAAGAGAAATTATCCCACAGTTCCTTTCACCTGGGGATCCAGGTTATGATGCCAATCCTTTAGATCTCAGAGTCAACTTTAAATCTGTACAAGCAAAGAAAGGTTAGCCAACATGTATGGAACTTTGGTCTTTGCAATGAATATTTGACACACATAGATTTGAAATGGGCTCATTTTTTGCAATGTGTTATGTTAAGTATGAAGGAGACATCAAAGAACTAACACTTATTAGGCCGTTGTCCAGAAAGCCCATGTCTATAGAAATACTTCTAGACTTCTAAATTAATTTCTAGGGAGAGAATCTAAATTATCTAATTTTCAGAGGCACTGAACAACCCCAGGCACCAGCGAACTGATGGCTTACAAAGAAGGAAGAGATTAAAAGCATGAATTTGGATCCCAGCAAAGCAAAGGCAGTTCTTTCATATTTACAGTTCCACAGAACTCATGTTCTGGCAATTGTACAGACTTCTAAAAGAATCTTGCAATTATTAGGGTTTGATATAAGTTTTAAATCCTCTAAATGAAAACACTGGCTCATTGAGAATACCCATGTTCAGGAGCATGCAAATTCTCCTTATTTTCTGTTCCACAAAGGAGTTCACCATGGAGTGAAGAGCTGTACAACATTAAGATCGTGTGCCTTGTGTCCTTGCATTTCTTGTTTTTCATTACGCTATTTTCTTAGAGTTTGAATCTAGTAAATCTCCCTTTCTTCTGCTCTCTCCTCCAGGTGGAGGTCAGCCTCTTTTCCCAAGCATCACTTAGTGACAGGATGAGAGGACACAGACTCCAGCTGTGTCAGGGGAGGTTCAGGTTAGACATGAGGAAAAACATTTTTATGGAATGGAAAATGTTGTTTCAAGCATGGGAATGGACTGCCCAGGGAGGTGGTGCAGACAGGACCCCTGGGTTGAGGAAAGGAGTGGATGTGGCATGTAATGCCCTGGTTTAATTGACAAGGTGGTGATCAGTGAAAGTCTGACTCGATGACCTTGGATGTCTTTTTTTTAACAGTTGTCTCTGCAAAATCTGTGACTGGACAATGTATTTGTAGTAATTTGAGGTAATACTGCTAGGTATTATAAGCACAAAATACACGATGGCTTTGTAAAATGTGAGCTCAATTTCCCAATTTTAGACTTTTATTGCTCAAAATCTATAGAGAAGAATTTTTAAAATGTAGAATCGAATGAAGATCCTGTGTGTGCCTGCTGGGATTGCTGAGACTTTTTCAATAATGTGTCACTAGAGCTGTGAAATAGAAACCAAATTTGTTGTCATTAACATTGGTGTTTTATGATGCTGGAGTGACTATTCTGCTTTTGAGTCCAGAACAAGTCTTGGCTTCTGGAAGCTTATTTGGTTATATAGCATATTCCAGATGCAGATATGCCCCAAACCCCAGTAAGTTAGGTAATTTATCTGCCTTAAATGCTGTTCAGAAACTCCTATGTGACTTTTTTTTTTCATTCTTGGTTATCCAGATATCTTTCTAAATCTTTTTATACGTTGGAGTTTTGACACAGTCCCCAAACTCACATTATGGATTAAATAGCCGAGGGATTAAAAGATAGAGCTATTTACAAGAGCTGGGAAACTAAAATAGCAAATTCTGTTCAGTCTTGGCAGTACACAGGAGTGAGCTGACATGATGAATGTAAACAAACAAATGTGTTTTTTTTGCTGCTGGTTACTCTTGCTATAACAATGGGCTGTTGATAAATGTTTTGAGCAGTAAACTGCAGTCTGTCTTCTGGGGGGATTTCAGCAGATTTGCTGACTGGGTTTGTGCTGAGGTGTGTCAGGTAGGATACATCTGAACTGTGACATGCTATTTATCCATCATCCAGTCTTTGTTAAGGTTCCTTAAAGTGTCAGAGGATGAAGGTTTTGCCCTTGCCTGCCAGCATGGCTGGAATCTGTTGACACAATTGTTGTAGTTTTTGTTCCAAGAAGACTTTTTCCCGACTCTCTGCAGATGTATTTCCATACTTTCCCATGGCTTAACTCTGGGGTATTCTGTGATGTGAAAACTCAACAGCCTTAATCTTCTGAACTCTGTGGCTCTGTAGACATTACAGACCTGCATTTTAGAATAGCTTTACAAAAAAAAAAGAGTGAGATTCTGCTTTTGTTACACTTAGTAGGGTTTGTTGTTGTCTTCAGACCAAGACTTCATCCAGCTGATCTGAGGGCTTAAGAGACACTTTGAATATCTAAATTTATATATTCTGTGCAATTTGATTACTCCCTCTTAGCCACTGAAATATTTCCCATATACTTATGCCAAGGAAACACCTTTTTTTGTTTTATTTTCATAGTTCTTAGCAAAGTGTAGTGTGATACTAGCTTGGGGCTTTTGAGTGGCATCATTGTTCAAAAAATGAGTAAATATCATGTTTGGTTTAAAAATTCTAACATTTTTCTCATAAATGGTTTGCTGTATGTTTTGGGTTGGATTTTTTTCTTTAAAGCCCCACTAACTGCATGAATTATTAATTAAATTTCAAAATTAAAAGCTTCCAAAACTTGAAGTACTACAAATGGAATGAGGCTGTAAAAACTTTTTCAATTCCACAGAATTTATTCTGCTTTTAATTTGCTTTTTAACTAATATGACAGATTGAATAACTCGTGTTACTCAATTCACTGAATTTGCTTCATTGATGTGTCAAGACAGCATGTAACTTTCTGTGGGTAGGCACATTGGCTTTGTCAGTGATTTGTCACATTGGTAAACTATTAATACATAGATATTAGCACTGCAATGAAAACATCCAGTTATGTATCAACTAATTTATGTTGGGATTATTCTCATGTTTTCTTGATTTCTAGGCTTTCTGTGGTTTAGACCAGGTAAACTGTTCCTAAAAATCATAGCTCAGATAACTAAAGGGAGCACAGAAATCTTATGGACTCTATGTCTTAGCCTATGTCTCCTGCTGCGACTCCTGAATAACATCTTGCCAAAATCAATTGCACTTCATTCATGGTAAAACAAATTTATTTTATCCTTCTGCAAGGAAAATTGGATAAAAGGAGCTTTTTAGCAATCTGCTCGCAAAGTACAAAAGAAAAGTTCATAATAGAGTCAGTGTAGCTACAAGGAGACGTATTGTGTAATGCTCTGTGTGTGTGCCTGTGTTAAGCCAACTACATGCCAAATTTATGACCCATTTTCTTTACCACTATGAACATTTCTAGAGTACTCCTCATGGTGAGGCTGCCTGCTTGAGACTGCAGCTTGCTTAGTGGTGGCAAAACATGGTTTTGAGTGGTTCCTCAACATGAAAAGCAATTTGATCTTAGGTTTATTTCACTGATTTTTAAAAAGTAATTTCTGGTAAAGCTGCAGTAAAATACTGTACTCTTTGCTGTATTTAATCTGAATAGAAACTGCTTCATTCTTTTAACAACTAGCCTGCCCCCCACAATAAAAAACTCAAAACCCAAACAAACCAACAAAATTAATTTTTCTTCCTTGAAGTTCCACAACTTGAAGTAGTGGTTATGTTCCTTATTATTCTCCCTTTCAGATGAGGAGCAGAAAGGAGCATGCACCTCTTTGCACCTTCTGCCTCCCCAGGCACTGCTGCATTTGTGGGAACTTTCTGGGATGTGTGGAATGCACCAAGGATCAGGACCTCCAGCCTCATATGGAAAATTCAGTTTGCCTTGACATGGTTTCCAGACTCTTGGATTTGAGGGAACAAATATTCTTGTCTCCATTTTAGGACAAAATCAGAGGTTGAAACATTGAGATCTTTAGCATAGAGATTTTAAATCAATTCTATTTATACAAGTGTGTTTGCATGCTAAAAAATACTGAAGGAGCTAGGGATTGGGAAAAAGCTTTGAGAATCATACACACAAACTTGATATAATTAATGGGCTGTTTTTTGTAACACAGTGGAAGGTGAAAAACCATGAAACAATGATTACAAATGCTCTGTGTATTATATTAGGTACCTTAAAAGTATTGCAGCCAGAATTAAGATCAGAATTGTCCTGGCAAAAGTATTAAAGGGAATCTGACAGCTTGATTAATGCATTTGAAGTGTTGGAAGAAGAGCAGAATGCTAGATGAGTGATTTTGAGAAAAAATAGAAGTAGATTGGGTACACCAGGACAAAACCCCATTTAAATTACATACTACATAGAAAGTATTACCTATACATTTTGAAATAAAGACTTTTATAGAGGAAAAAATAAAGGTATACTCAATGCAGTGAACATTTCCTGGTGTAGATTACGGTCTTTTATATAAACCTTGATTCTCTGAAGTCTTGTGTTTAAATTTAGACTCATGTTTAAGTCTTTTTGAGATTTATGGAGCTTCATAATGATTTAAGGTAACATTCAACCACTTTCTAAAAGTGAGGGAAAGACTTTAAAAGATTGACTTTTGAAGAAGTAAGGTAGGAAACAATATGTTAAAGATTACCAAATAATTATACATGAAAAAACCCCATTATCTGTATTTAACTTCTCTGTGTGTTTTTTTCCATGTTTTGATAAATTACATTATGTGTTGCTTTGCTGAGAAAGAAACAGAAATAATTTCCTAGATAGAATAGGAGGTATTTTGTCCTTTTTCTCTTTCTTGTGAAAGCTGTGGATTTGCTTATCTATCTGGCCTCCAGCCAGGAAAATCCTGCTATAAGTAGGCAACTACTGTATTTACCTAATGTTATTTTCTGAATTATTTTATGTTTTGCATAAGAATGTTGCTAGATAATACCAGAGGAAAAATTGCTTGTGTGACTACATTACGAATTAAGATTACTTAGATGTTGGCAGTTTCCTTCCCCCTGGTAAATGAAGAACTGCACTTTTTTAAGTTTGGAGATCCATTGTGTATTTTTGTGAGGTGTGTGGTCTGGAAGATCATGATCTACTCTGGATCCAGTAGCCAGAACTGGCTATGCTAATCAAATAGTAACTTAAAAGTCCTAATATTCCTTTTAAAAAGGAATAGCTTTCCTTAAATGCTAATATTCCTTTTCAGCTTCACATGCACCTTAAGAATGCATTAGTCTTTTTAACCCCGTGAAAGATTAGGAATGGGACTGGATCCAAAAAATGATTTTTTTGAAGCTTCTCCTGAAAAGTTATTCAAAGTCCATGAGTTATTTGAATATTTTTTGGTCTATGCAGATGTGGGGTTTTTTGGGTTCTTTTTTTGGACTCAAGAGAAAGTGAACCTTCAGTGCTACAAAATATATATTGTAAAGATAAATTATATATGGGGTTCTGCTTGAAATTAAATTGAAAACGATCCCTTCCTGAATAGACTTGTGTACAAGGAGGTGTACAATGAAACTTTAGAGCTCATAAATTTAAATATAAAAAAACCCCAAACTATGATTTAGCCAGCTAGATTCTGGAGCTTACTGATGTTGTATTTGGGTGGGGGGAGGTAGGACAGATTAAAAAAAAATAAACGTAGAAATGGTGTGTGGACCACTTACATAAAAAAAAAAAAATCAGGAATGCACGTTAAGAATGCAATGTTAAGAATGGTAATTGAGAGAAAATCCTACTAATTTTGCTGAGGCCTAAACTCTCAAACTTTTAAAAACTCTACCACACCCACACATCTATCCCAAACAAAATAATCCAAAACAACTCAACCTTAATTCCACTTTCTTCTTTGGGACAGGAGCAGTTCTCTCATGCAGGGAAAAAAAAATTTCCTTGCCATACTGTATTATTTGCAGAAATAGAAAATTTAGGTTTCTGAAAAAAGAATCAAAACAGCTAATATTAAAAAACCTCCAAGAATGATTACAGATCAATTAATTCCCTGTTCCTAAATCACATATAATCTGTTTTATTGTGTATCTGTTATGTTGCATTTATTCAAGACTGTAACCTAAACTTCTGAGTCTAGGTTAGTCCTTGGAGTAAACTGCACTCAAAATAATGGGCTTCATTTATGCACTATAATCAGGTTTGAATTTTTGATCAGGACTATGATTAGAACTTGAAAAGGATCTGTTGATCTACAAGATCTGATTGACAAGTCTGCAACATAATGAGTTACCTTGTAACTGATACAGAAAAAAGGATTTTTTCATATGATAATTTGAAAAGTTTGGAGAAGCTTGTTGTCACATGAGAAGACATTATTTCTACTAATTATTTTTCTCTGGTTGAACCAAGTGAAGTATTTTTTTTTGCTTTTCTCCTTTCATTTTTCTTGTTCTTCTGAGATGAATCATTGGAAGTTTTGCAGAACCTGATAATTACATTATCATTTGTGACACATGTAAATGATGCCATTGACTGGTTATCTTCTAGCTCTACCTCCAGTTTAGTATAAGACAGTCTTTGCTAACTGTGTAAAAATGTCCTTTTGTGTTACAATTATTGCAGCTGAACACTCAAAAAAAAGTTTTTGAATGGTTATTTATTGCCAGAATGATCATGACTGCAGTTGGACTCATAAAGTGAATTCCCTTGTTCCCAAAGCACAAAGGACAGGCTGGTGCTGGGAGCAGCTGCTGGAGGATTTGTACTGCTTGAATTTTGTTCCCAGCTCAGTGACCTTGGGGAAAGTCACTGAGCCACTCTCTGTCAACCTTTAGTGATTTTTCCTAATGGCTATCAAGTTATGTAGCCAGATTCCAGAGGTATGGAGCTGCTTAATTAATGAGTTGGCAATGTGCTTTGAGATGCACTGATGGGACCTTTCAGCCTGTGCTCTCAGAGCCTTGTCCCTCTCTTTATCTGTGTTCAAGCTGATTAAGGCTGTCTGCTCTTGCTGTCTCCTAAACATGCCACCTCTCATATCTTACAGGATATAAACCTAAATGTACATCTAGACATTTTTGGAAAAAAAAAGCATAAGGTTAAGCAAGAAACTGGAAATGGATTTACCTATAATGTCACGACCTGCATCCTCTGAGACCTGCATCCACAAGAAGTCCTGTTTGCTGTGCTCTGCTTGTCTTGGCTGTTTAGCCACCTTTTCTGTTCCCTTTATTCCTCTGCTGCATTACACCCCAACAAGCTTAGGCATCTTTATTGTCACCTGAATAACTACTGAGTGTCACTGACCTTTAGGTTGGCAAAATAACCCTCAGCTCTCTGTTCTGAGAAAGTGCAGCCTTGAGCATATTTATTCTTATAATTTTTTTTTTTTGTCATCATTCCCCCTCGTACTTGGCAAGAATTTTTCTGTGTGCTGCCCAACTCCTCCCCCATCTTGTGCCCTTTTCATCCTCTCCTGGGGTTTAGTCCTCACTGAAACACCAGTTCTGGTTAGGATCCTCCTAATTCTTGTTAGGATCTGATACCTGTCACATTGTTTAGGTGGGTGCAGTCAGTAATACAATGGAGAATCTCACCTGCTCAGCTTCTTGTCTGCTTATCTGCTTAATAGCATGATGTGAACCTGGGTTTTTCTTTTGTCACTTAAAGAATTCTTTCAACTCCATCAAATTTGAAATCATCTTAAATTCCCTATGTAGAATCTGTATTTTTCTGTTAACAAGCAAGTAAAGTAAAAGGAAGAAGCAGTTTCCAAGATTTGCTAGGTATTTCTTATGTGTGTATGTATATATGTGTACATGACCTCTTACAAAATATACTTAGAGGAAGAAATATTTTAAAGATCTACTTTCAAATATAATTGCAGTGATTATCATGTTTTTCAAATATAATAAACAATATAAAAATATATATTTTTTTATGCAGAGCCGCCCATATCAAATCATACTGCTTGTGATGTTACAGCTTTTATTAAGGCAAAGCCTTGTTTGCATTGGACAGAACTCAGGGCAAAATGACATTTACCTGTTTTGATTACTAGTCCTTGCTTTTCCAAACTGGTTCTACCCATATGGTGCAGCAATGTAACTCCCTTAGAGAGTCTTCATCCAAGACTGAGAGAAATTTCATCACAGGATGATAGACACCTTCAAAAGGACATTCACATGTAATGGGAATAAGGAAAGACAGAGGATCCAAACAGCTAGACAAAGGTGGGAATGTGAATTAAAAAACATCCAGTAGGATGGTGATGCCCAGCTGGCAGAATACAGTAAGTAAAATTATCTATAGAAGATCTTAAGTGGTTCTGGGGAACATTGTGCAGATCAGGTGGGATCCATATGGAAGTAGGGAGCTTTCTTCATGGAGGTCTTGAATTAAGGATAAAAATGTCATAGAGCCTGACACAATTTTCAGATAATTTGCAGAGCCTCACTCACCCTTTGACCTTACCTTTTTGGGATGAAGGTACACAGGACAGGGGTTGTGCTTCTCTTCACTGACAGAGCAAAGCTGGCTCATGCCTGAAGCTCCAAAGAGCTTTTGCTCATTCCCACAAATCTGGATTGCTTCTGTTGCCATCCTGTCCAACAATATGAAATGGTAACAAGTGAAA
This sequence comes from Lonchura striata, assembly GCF_050655825.1. Taxonomy (NCBI): domain Eukaryota; kingdom Metazoa; phylum Chordata; class Aves; order Passeriformes; family Estrildidae; genus Lonchura; species Lonchura striata. The sequence continues at coordinate 2,379,852 of NC_140703.1, forward strand.
TAGACTGCAAAACAGATAATTCAGTTTGTCGAGGAGTGGCCTGAAGTACAGAATATAAGAAATAAGACTTGAGATAAAGAGCACAAGAGAAAATTAATTGCTCTGTATGATAGAGACTGAAATAATCAAGCAGAAATTATTATTCAGAATTTATTGAATTCAATGAAATGAAACCCAGTATTAATACAAATAATTGCTTGAACTGTAGAAAAGAAAAGGCAGACCTGATTTACAAGATATAAACCTAAATGTACATTTGACATTTTAGGAAAAAAAGCTTAAGGTTAAACAAGAAACTGGAAATGGATTTACCCATAATTCAAGACCTGCATCCTCTGAGGCCAGCATCCACAACAAGTCCTAGCAAAGAAAATAAATTTTTTTACCCAGGTTAGTCCTAGCTGGAAAATATTACTTTTTTACAATTTTGAAAATATGCTTGAAGAGCTGAAAAATGTTGAGTGGTATTTTAGGTAGGCAAGACTGGCCTAACCCTGAGAGAGGGGAAAGATGACATATCAACTAAAAAAGAAACAATTTAAGCAATCTGGGCAGGTGTGCAAGTGGCCAGATTGTACTTTCTAAATAATTGCTGCGGTGTTTGGCTCTGTTTGATTTAATAGGTAACGTGTGTTGAAGCCAGAGCCGAATGAACTATTTACAGCAAATAATTTATTTGATCAATGTCATCTTCTTTTCTGTTCATGAATTATCCATAAACAGGTTTTTCCCCACTAATTCGTTCATTATTCAAAATTGCTCAGCAAATGCTTTGTGTGAGTGCCTTTTGGACCATTTTTTTTCTCTCTTTCTTTAGAAAATTATAGTTATACGAGAAGGTTTTTTTACAGTGGGAATCAAGAAACCTGAATGTTCTATTTTAGTGTTCTTTTGACTGAGGGGAGAATAACCTATTTTCTATTGGTTATTTTCTATATTTGCTGAAAATGTGTATAGTGTAGCATCTTTTCCTTTTTATTTATAGGATTTTAGGCAGGAAGGGACTATTAGATCATCTACTCTAATCTTTTTTATGATGCAGATATAGTAGGAATTCATCTAATTTCTCCCATACTGAGTTCAATAATTTGTTCTTAACTAAAGCAGATTGGAACTTTATTTTAAAGCTCTTTCACCCAAATGGCTAAGTAGTTCTTTATGAAGGGGTTATTATACTATTTTCTTTTACAAGCTTGTGTATCTACTTGATGATCTCTATTTCTTGTCATGTGGAGTTATTTTTATTTGCTGATTTGATGTCTGAGCAGCCCAAGTTCTGAGTGAACTGATGGATGAGGTGGTTAAGCTGCTATCCATCATATTTGAAAGGTTGTGGCAGTTCATTGAAGTTCTCACTGACTGGAAATGGAGAAACTGAACCCCCAGTTTTAAAAAGAGAAAAAAGAAAAACCTTGGAATCTTGCAGGCTGGTCAGTCTCACCTTGCTTGTTCACAAGATCACAAAGCCCATCCTGCTAGAAATTATGCTGAGCCACATGGAAATTTAAGTTGTTTGGTGAGATTTGGGCTCTACTAAGGGTAAATTGTACCTGAGAAATGTGGTGGTCTTCTCTGACAGGGTTTCGACATTGGTCAGAAAGGCAAGAACAGCTGAGACCATGAACCTATGCAAAGCATTTGGCACTATCCCACGTGACATCCTTGTCTCACAACTGGAGAGAGGTGGATCTGATAGCTGGACCATCCAGTGGGTGAGGACTTGGCTGGATGGCCACTGGTGAGGAGTTGTGGTCAAGGGCTGATGTCCAAGTAGAGATGTCCATTGATGAGTGGTGTTCTGCAGGGGTTGGTGTCAGCACCTCAGTTGGGAATGTGGACAGTGGGGTTGATTGCAGCTCCATCAGGTTTTCTGAGCACAGCAAGCTGTGGTTGACAGGCTGGAGGGAGGAGAGGCCATCCAGAGGGACTCTGGGAGGCTTCAGAGCTGGGCCTCTGCAAACCCCATGAACTTCAGCATGGCCGAGTACGAGGTGCTGCCCCTGAGTCAGGGCAACCCCAAGTATAAACTGGGTGAGGAATGGATTGACAGCAGCCCAGAGGAGAAGGTCTTGGGGGTGTTGGTGGATAGAAGTTCAGCACGATGCAGCAATGTGCTCTTGAAGCCCAGAAAGCCAAACGTATCCTGGGCTGCACCAAAAGAAGAGTGAGCACAAGCTGAGACCACAAGTCATCCTCTGCCCTGCTCTTGTGAAAACCCCACCTGGAATGATGAGTCCAGTTCTGGGACCCCAAACATAAGGAAGGTGTGGAAACATTAGAGTGAGTCCAGAAGACAACAGTGAAGGTGACCAGAGGGCTGGAGCACCTCTCCTGTGGAGAGAATGAGTTGGGGCTGTTCAGCCTGGAGAAGAGAAGGCTCTGGGGAAATCTTGTAGCAGCCTTTCAGTACCTGAAGGTTCTGAAGGGAGCCTACAAAAAAGATGGAGAGGGGCTTTTTCCAAGGACAAGGGCTTTAAATTGAAAGAGAGGAGGTTTAGTTTAGGCATTAGGAAGACCCTTTTTCCTTTGGATGGTGATGCATAGAAACAGGTTGTCTAGAAAAGTCATGGATGCCCCATTCCTGGAAGTGTTCAAGGCCAGGTCAGATGAGGCTTTGAGCAGCCTGGTCTAATGGAAGGTGTCCCTGACTGTGGCCGGGGGGGTGAAACTAGGTGATATTTAAGGTTCCTTTCAACTCAAACCATTCTATGATTCTATAAACCTTTTTATATCTGGGAGGAAAATGAGAGGCTTCATGGTTACCTGAAGAGTTCTTACATAAACCTTCTTATCTGTTTGACCAGGTATAGCTTTCCCACAAGCGACTTGAGGAAAAAAAAAAAATAAGAGACAAATACAGACTGAATATCTGAACAAGTCAAACAATGACCCTTGCAAACGCTGTCAAAGCAAATGTGTGCTTTTAGTCAAATGAATGTTTGTGAATTCTCCTTGCAGTATTTTCCCAGTACTAGCCAAGAAAGACATTGTTAAATGTAAATTGTAATGACAGTAATTTTTAAAAATTTGAAATAGGCCTTGTTACTCAGAAGGCAGGATAAGTGCATTTGTCACACAGTATTATGATGAAAAATGCAGTGAGCTGCTTCCTTTCACTGAGTTTGGATTGGGATCCACATGCTGTATAATATAGCAGAAAAACACCAAGCTTTTGGCAAAATATGATGGAAGCCTTGAACGCATAAAATTGGTGGAAGTGCTCTTTAGAAGTGAAAATAGCCAAGCTTAAAAAATGCTATTTACTTGGAAAACTTGCTCCGTACAATAGATCAAAATAAGTGATAACTAGTTTTTCTCAGTGGTATGCCTGGTAAGATCTCCTGCCAAAAAGCCACAGCTCTCAGGTTGAAATTGTGAGCTGTCCCCATGTTGCAGCAGCATTGTTTCCCCCAAGAAAGCTATCCTTTGAAAGTTGTGTGAAACCAACTGCATGGCCTGAGGATTCCAAGCAGCAAATCACTGCTCACCACTGCTGAACTGAATTTACAGGCTGTTTGGAAACTCCCTGCACCCCACTTCTGCAGCTTCTGCATTTCACTGCTGGCTGTGGCAAGCCTGAGGGTAGTTTACCACTGCCTGCCACCATATGCAATCAAAGTGCTTTAGATGTAAAGATCACTGCAGAGCCCTGAAATCTTATCCTTGTTCCCTGGCCTCATCTGGCAGGTGGACAGTCAATGCATAAAGTCAGCGTGTGCGAGCTTTAAAAACAAATTGGAGTCCCTAAGTTCCTTTTGTTTCTCCAAGGCAAGAAAATAAAGCTTTAGTAAGTAAGATTTCTGTGAGAGCATGAGGTATAAATAACTTGACAAATGTCCTTCAGACATTTGGATTCATCTTGCCTATCTCTAGCAATTTAAAAGATGTTGAGGCTAAACAGATGATGTGTCTCCTTTGCTGGTGGAGGACAATCCATCCCACTGTTTTAGGATGCACTGAGATCTTGTCTGCTGGAGGCATCTGGCTTTCTTCACTGACTTTCAAGTGGAGCTAAATGAATAGATTAGATTACACTCCTGACTTTTTAGACTGCTAAAAAAACCTGAGATGAATGTCACCCCAAGTTATTTGCCTCAGAATGGCCGTGATAAAACAGCTGCACCTGATGCATTAACAAGTAGCCACGCTTTTTCTCTCTTGGCTGAAGAAATCATCACTTACCACTTTTTCCTAAGTAAGCAGCAAGATCTGTGATATATGGAAATGTCAATAAAAATGTGCTTTTAATTCTCAAGGACTGGCCTTATGCTGGTGTTTTTGAATACTTTGCTGAATCTTTGAGTTGAGTGACTGAATATGGGACACGTGCCTCATGGTGGGTGATGCAGATGAGAAGGTGATAAGGTATTACCTTAGGGTAGTGATAGGGTGATAAGGAATTACCTTGTCTGCATCATGCTGAAGTATCAATTCAATGTATTCTGAGGAGAGCAGCACCCAGTCCACTTGTACATGAATGAGACAAGGGTTGACTCGAAACATCAGGTTATTTGTTTCCTTTCATGATAAATCAGGTGTCTGGGCAACAAAGGCACTGCCCTGCAAAAGGAAGCTAGGAGAATGATGACCCTGCATTTGGGAATTCTCTCAGTATTGCTCCGAGTAGATACATAAACACTTCTTTATATGCCCTGTGACCTTCTGTTTCTTGAGGCCTTTGTAGTTAGAAGAAATAGCATCTCTGTCAGAGTGGTAAGAAAATGCTACACCCCTTCAGGTGAAGTACCTTCAGGTGACAAGTTGTGTATGATAATTTATGGAACATAGTCCTTGTAATATTTTATGCTTCTCAAATGTTCCAGATGATTACAGTCTCTAGATCTGCAGTTAAATTATTATCCTGATCAGAAATTTAATTGCTCTCACTTGTCTTGTTCTGTGTGTGCTTTTGGCAGAGTGACAGCACTTTCTATCACTGTTTCTCCATCCATTGAGTGACACAAAATATGTTTTTAAAATCAGAAGAAAAAATATTAATGGGGCTCTGTTGCCTGATAAAATGCTTTGTTGCTCTTTTCTGATCCGATGGTAGAACAAGGAGCATTTTAAATATTTAACAATGTTCTTAGAACAAATTGTGAATTTTGAAGCTGCAATTTTGTACCTGAGTTGAAAGTAGGTCTGACTGGTGTTCATAACCCAGATGTCTTTTGATATTTTCCTTCCTTTTACATTTCTGCACAGATTTATATTTTGTAACAAGCTCACTGAAGGCAAGATAGACAATGTGTTTTCCAACACAGAAGAATGAATGTTGCTTTACCAAGAATTTTATTTCCCATACGGTAAATTGTCACAGCCAAACAGGAGTCAAAATCAACACTAGACAGTTATGATCTAAGCTTGCTGAATCAGAGGGAAAAACCCTCCACCAAAAGAGCAGTATCCAAATAAAACAGAGAAACTAAGATTTTTGAACTTTTATTATCAGCAGGTTTTGAAACTGCTGTGAAATTTAGATTTCCTGCTTCAGTAAGTTAGAAACTGCTTTAAGTAGTAAGATTACATGTATGAAAACTTCTGCTCATTGTGCTAGAATGATGCTGATGTTAATTTATGGTTTGAAAAGCCTGTGCAGTTTTGTTTCTGTGGCAGATGAACCATATGTTTTGCAATAAATACTTTTAATTCAAGTAGTGAGAATGATTGCAACTGTTTGGTTTTGTTGCTGTTATTTACACCAGCATATGACAGAAAGCAAGTGAAAGGAAGACAGGATGTATTGTAAAGCCTATTAAAAAAACAACAGCGTGGAGTGCTGAGAGGAATTTTTAGACATGAGGGCCTTAAAATGGTGGGGTGAAATGATTATTTTAAGTATAGATGAAGTAAAGCTATGAAGAAAGATATATTTAAAAATATCTATAATAGGTATTATTATATCTAAGATGTAGAAGTATTTTTGGCTATATATGTAGCTCCATGGGTTTAAAGGAGCTAGTTATCATTCTCCTGCAAAAGGAGTTTTAAAAATAAGCCTTCAAATTTGGTTTTCCAAATTGCATTTTTTCTGCATAGCTAAAGGAGGAACTAAGCTGTAAGTGAAAATGTAGAAATATTCTTGCTGCCTCCTTTGAAAACTTTGTAGGATATTTTTCCTTAGGCAAACTAATACTTTGATTGCCTTTAAAGCATGCAGAGACAGCCCAGCTTACCTAGCTTTGAAGGAGCTGGGTCAGTGTTGCTGTGTCAGCTCCGTGTCCTGGCTGGGAACAAATCCTCTGCTTCTTTGCAGAGCTGGTTAACCCCTTCCTGCCCCAGCTGTGCCATGCCTGGCACCCACCTGGGGCTCTCACAGCAAACTGGGCACATCTTGCTGTGCCACATTGCACAGAATCTTGAAATAAAACTTCTGGTACGGTTCACAGGTGAAGTGTTGGGAATATTTGTGTCAAACTAGTGTTTTTATTTTTTCCTTAAAAAAGTTACTATCCACAAGTGGGAGTTGTGTCTATTATTTTTTTCTTCATGATCATCTGCATGACCACTAGTTGTGCTGCCAGACACAAACATGGTGTAAAGTCATTTAAAATTAATATAGCTATAAACCACACAAGAGAAAGATGTCACACAACTTGGAAGACACTAAAAGTTCCCAGAGATCATAATTTTCCAAGGCAGTGTTTGACCCTGGAATATTTTTTTTCTGTAATATGTTTTAACATTAATTCACTCTGATTCAATTAAAATATTTCTAGCCTGGTGATAGCTTTTTACCACTGCTTACAATTTGCCTGGATATAATAATTGCTACTGTTTTCCAACTTCAGTGTTACTTTCTTCCTTTACAGATTTCCCCTTTTTTTCTAGGAAAGCAATAACTGGCATAGAGATAGACTCAGATTTTGTTCTCTGCAGTACAGCCCATACTACAGTAACTGGACCAGTCCAGATGCTCTTGCCTTCACCTGCATTTTGGAATTGCTTTCTGCCACTTTGTGATGCCTAAATTGTCTTTTCACAAAGTATTGCTTCTCCTTTGTGCCAGAAAGATCTGTTGCTGTCAAGAATTTTCTCCAGCTGCTCCACCTGTTGGTACTTCTCTGCTCAGTCTTCTGACTTCAGTTTTCAATTCTCTGTGCACCTTCTTTCTTTTTTTTTCTGTGGAGAATCTTCTTTCATGTCTGTTCACGCTCCACCTGTCTTCTCTCTTTTGCCTCTCATTGTCTCCTTCTTAGATTTACTTTACATTCCCATTCTTGCTTCCTTTTCTCAAAGCTCTCTGCCCTTTTCCACAATGATAATGTGAACAGATAACACAATGTCACTTAGTGCAGATCCTTTCTAATAACTTCCCTGACTGCACAATGCAGAGCTTCTGAATGGCTTTCTAAGTTTTATTTTATTAAGCTAGATTTTACTAATTTAATATGAACACTAGAAAAGTCTTCCCATCAATGGGGACTTCAATCAGGGATTGACTCATATACTTGATTCATATATTTTCTTTCTAAACTCATAAGATAGGAGTTACGTTTCTGCCTGATGAAGCCCTTCTATTGAATTTGGAATTTTCAGGGGTTTTGATTGAAAACCTAAACTTGGACAAGCAGAAGAAAGATTACAATGACTGCTTTGATGTCCTTATTATTTGCTCATTCTTGGAACGGGTTAGACTCTTGGTTGCATGAAGTAAAGTTCTGTTTCATAGAAGAAGTCTGTTCTAAAAAATAAATATATATATAGTCACTGGAGTCCTGTAGTGGGACAAATTCAGAATTTCAGTTTCAACTTTGGAAATGTATAGTGAGATTGGCAACTGTGACATAATTCTGTGGTCTTTCAATCATTAGGCTGGCCTTGGACAGTTGTGTTAATAGAGGTAAGATATGGTTATATCTGTGTGCTTTTATCTAGGCTGGAATTGAGTGCAGAATGTCATTGTGGATGGGATGATGGATATCTAACCAAGATGACAATGTCAACAGTAGTGGTGAAATGGGTCAGTGATATTTTTATTGTGGAATATGACAGTACAGGTATGTCCTATGGTTAGTGGATTCCACCCCTTGTGCAGCCCTTTTCTTCAGCTAAATTAAAATTATAGCAGGGAAATAGCTGAAACCATAGCTGTGTAACTATGCAGCAGATTAACCTAAAGTGATGAGTATATTTTACCTTTAGCATTTAGGCCTGCAGTTTTCTGAGTGGAAGCAAGCAGGGTCCAAGAACCTTCACTCTCTCCAGTAGTTTGCTGTGTTCTAATGATGCAGACACCTAACTGACATGGTAATGTGTCTTATTGTCCCCGCCCTGCTTTAATTTCTTTAAGTTACACCATCACTCTGTGCTTCTTTGTCTTCACTGACCTGTCTGGACAGTAAGCTTCCTAGGAGTAATCAGTACCTCACTGACTGTGTGTGCAGACTTTAGAGCTGTGATAAGTAATTTGGAACTCAAAATGGACATATTTCTCAGTTAACGTCAGAAACCTCAGAAATGCTGGGTACTGCCTAGATTCCATCTGCAGGCATAGAAAGAATGAGGGATCTCCACCATACAAATTCTTGGATTTCTTTGCTATTAGAAATCCTGAAGACAGAAACCCATGAGGCTTGGAAAAGAAATATGTTTCATAAAAACCACTAATTAATAAAAATGTAGAATACATATGAGCACATAGTATATACATTAGCTATAATAATATATACATTAGATATAATAGTCCTGTAGCCCATAGAAAGAATGTGGGCTGTCCATGAAGAACATGACATGAAAATATAGGGGAAGATGTTGATGAGGACACAAGAACAACAGAGGGAAGGAGAAGTGTGAATCTCCAAAGAAAAACTTTGAGTTTAACGTCTTGTCCCTTCTCCCATTGTGGGAATAGGAATAACTTCATTTTTCCTCAGTTGTCCTCCAGGGAAATTTCTAACCTTGGCTCTGTCCCACTGATGAGAACTCTTTAACTTCCCTTGACGGTCGGTTCATTTGCCTAACTCTTCTTACTCTGTGAAACTTCAAGCAGTAACTATATTTGACCTAAATTTCCCTTGATGCTGCTTAAGTTCATTACTTCCTCTTCTGTCCTCATTAATTAAGGGGAATAATTGATTCCTGTTCTTTTTATAACATCACTTTATGTACTTGAAGATAGCTCTCTGTCACTCTCCCCAATTTTCTCCCTGGCACATAAATATGAAGACAAAAGGGAAATATTTTTCAAGCTGGGTTATGTCAAGAAAATAGGGCAACTGTTCAAGGAGAAGAGAGATAAACCATGAGAAACAGTTTATAATTGAGACTGGGAGGGGTCTGCAAGGCAGCCTCTTGTCTAGCCTCTTTTCTGGCTAAAATAAGATTGCTATGTACCCTCCTCATTGCTATGAGCCACAGATCACTTGTTTTCCAACTAGTCATAGGTGCAGTTTCTTCTTTTTAGACAGATAAAAGTCTCCTTGCTTTGCTTTCTTAAATAATCTGAAGGGAGAGCTGGCATTCTTTTGTGCATGGGTTTTTGATATAAATCAAGTTTAATCTAGTTCTTTGGAAGCGGGTGTGTGTTTTTAGGGTTTCTCACTTCCAGCCTTCTGGTTGAAACTGAATATAGCTCTCAATCCTTTCAAACCTAGCAGTCTGTCTATCATTTTTATTTCCTTTACATTTTCAAGGTTATCTCTGACAGAAAATTGGATAGAAACTTTGTAAAAATATAACTGAAAGCTGTGATTATCGTTTATGCATATGCAATTCCTGGAAGACAGGGAGGCCCACAGCTGTCTACCCTCATGAATTCCTAAGTGGGGCACAAATCTGATCATCACATGATTATGTAGTGATGTGGTCTGGTATCTGTCAGTATCACACAAACTGGTGCAGGATGTTTTTTAGATAGGTAGGATCAAGAGGACAGATGTACGTACCTTGCATATATTTTAAGCATTTCTGCAAGTGGAATAAACCCCTTCCCTCCTCCCATTTCTAACTACAGGGAATATTTAGTCTGGAGACATAAGGTTGTTTATATTGTCATTATCATAAATGGTGTGATTGTTCCAGTTACCTAGGTAGAGAAGAAATTATCATGTTATTCCAGAGTGTGATCTGGCACTGACTTCGTGTTTTATCACCTCAAAGCTATCATTAGTGGGTAATCATTTTAGGAAATTATTCTATTGCTCATTTATATAGCCTAAAAGCAGTTTTGGTGATTTTCCTTAGGCTTTTTGTTAGTTATATCCTTTAGGGTTATAATATGGTAGAGACTGTGTAGAAAATATTTCATTGTATTTTAGTGATGGAGAGAGGCCAATGACTTTGGGTTATTTCCTCCAAGCAGTTCAAATACTGTTTGTATGTTTCTTTTACAGCTGTGTTTCTCATCTGTGTTGCTGATGTATAGCATATTTTAGTGCTTTGATGATAGGAGAGCCAGGATTTCATTGTCAGAGAAGTAATCTTGAGCAATAGCATAGGATACTTTCCAGATTTTGTGGCTCTCAAAGCATTTAAATAAAATGGGACAAAGCTCAGTTATTGCTCTATTGCTGGAGCTGAGGATTTACCTGTACTACTCTCATTTTGATGACTACAGCATATGAGGTGGGGTCAGAAACAGTGAGGTTAATCACTATAAACTGTGCAGCTGAAAGGCTACTCTGGATCCAGCTGCAGAGCTGACTGTGTTACCCAACTCCCTGCACTAGCTGCTGGTGCTACCTAGTGAGTAGATTAAAACTTGCTTGGATGAATGCACAGGAAATTCCTTCACAGCAGAAGCAGCAGTCTAGAGCAGTGCTTTGGGCTGAGACCTGTGGCTGAGGTTCTGAGCTGGACTGAACTACTCTGGAGCAGCTGACAGCAGCAGCAGAGCTGCAGGGAGTTGCATTTTACACGCAGGTGGAAGCACGCGTGCAACGTGCTTTGACTTCAGGGAGTTGCTCTGTGCTTATTGGAAATGTGCAATCAGAGTTTCAGGATGCCAGGACGTATCTTTATCTTTATCTGTGATAAAGAACTGGCTGTGCAGCAGGGTGTGAAGACCTCAAGCATGTCCCCTTATTCCAGATGGCAAGCATAAGCTAATGCAGTTGTGCTTTAACACTATGGTTGTGTCCTAGTATGCATGGATTCAACATAGGTTGTGTGTGGTCCTGTGTCCAAGTGTCCAAGGGTAATTTCTATTTCTAGACAGCAATACTTGGGGCTGTTATTTTTTTTGTTTGTTTTTTTGGATTTTTTTCCCAGTTTCCCCACCCTCCCTAGAAGCACAAAGGTACTTCAGAAAAAAAACACCTACAATGTTTGATTCTGTCATAGTCACATATGTACATCTAGTTCTCTGTTTGGTAAAATCAAACATTCACCTTTTTAAAGGGATAATTCACCCTTATTTTAAAGGGATAATCTGTGTAATAATCCTGTATTGGTTAAATTTTTTGTCGTCAGCTTCTAAAGATATCAAAGACCAATTCAATAAACTTGTTACAAGGAATTCTGTTAATTACAGCAGCTGGCACTGTTTCTCCTTCAAGGCTGCCTAAAGAGGGTATTGTAAATTAATCTTGGTAGCTAATTATCAGCCTGTCAGCCAGTCTAGAGTAACAGCCCCTCATGCTCACCATGGGCTGTGTGAGCCCACGGTGTCACAGCTGAGCATGCATTCAGTGAGCAAAAGTCAGTGCTGCCAAATGTCACTGTGCATCTCACATGGTGCATCCCCATCACTGAGAGGCAGAGATTCCTGTTGTTGGGGAACTTCCATGATGCCAGCAGCTCCCTTCCTGCGTGTTTGCCATGTACATTTTTGTTCTGTCACGCCAGTAAAGACAGTCTCGATGACAAGTGCATTTGCATGGATGTTTGCATATTGCTGCACGTTTGTGGTGTCTCTGTTGCAACACCTCTGCAGCAGTTTTACAGCCGAGGCTTGTCACAGGAATTGAAGTCTGAAGCAGATCATAAGACATTTGTGTTGTAGATTGATGTCACATTGTCTATGCAGAGAAAGGCTGTTTGCTTTTTCTTCTTTCTATGAGGCTTTCTTGTATATTCTGTATTCTGACTATGGCTTTTCCAGTGATGACTAACACATCTTCTAATGCACAAAACTAATTTAGCTCTGTTTCCTGTCTTAGGCTTGGATAGCTGGGAGCTTTTCTGTCAATACCAATCAGGTATCAATCCTTTAAGGGAAATATGACAATCCCACGTTTTCTGATGGGATTTAACCACTTACAACTTCCACCACTGCTTTTCTGCCTTCTTAATTTTAGACAATATGGTTTAATATATTAGACTTGCTCTTTTCCTTGTTTGGCTGAGTAACTGCCTAAGTAACTATAGAAAACCCACTGCAACCCTTTTCTCTGTGGGCTTGGGTTTACAGAAACTCCCACTGTACATAATTTTATATGTTTGATGCCTTCTTCCCTTTGTTGTAGCTGGCTGCTGCTCTGCAGCAAAGAGCCAAGCAGTAAAAGTGTCAGCCACAGAGCTCTTCTGAAAAAGCACATATTTAGAAATGTCATCTCTAAAAGCATCTCTCAGCAGTCCATCACATGGGGCACACAGGGCATGGCACACAAGGGGGGCCCAGCTGGATGGTGGCACAGGGAGGTCTGCCCTGCTTGTCGTGAGGCTGAGCTGAAGCACAGCCACCACTGGACACATTAACCAGAGTTCTGCTGTGGTTCAGAGCCTTGGCCAATCACTTGACAAGTATCAGCACAAAACTGACCAACTCTGAGAAGTATTCCACACTGACTGAATTCATGAGGCTGAAACAAATGTTGACACCTGCCCATCAAATGGTTGAGGTGGGAAGGGAGTGCATTACACTCCCATCATGGCTTTCACTTCAGCTCATTTAAAATATAAATGATTAGAATAAGCCAAAATATGTGGGACAGTTGAATTGCAGCCATACCACATTTAAGGATTATACTGATTACATACTCTTTAATTTTTTCCCCTAATATTCTCCTTACTGTTGCAATTTTCCCTTTTAGATTTTAATTTAGGGTTTGCTTCTATTCCTTTGCCTGGGGCTTGTTGCCTCTGCTGCTCTTATACTGTTACTGTATTGGATGACAAATTCATCTGCTAAAATGATTTATTGCCCCAGCTCACCGGGCAGTAGCAGTGCTCACTGAACAGACAGACTTGTCAATTTGTAGCACAGATATCTTTATCTTCCCCAGGTGCTCTGGAATGGGAAGTAGTGGAAGCGTATTTGTGACTGCAAAAGAAAAACATCTCAAGGAACAAGGTGCAAGACAAATGAGTACACAAAGGCAAAGGAGAGAAAGCAAAGGAAAAGGGTTTAATTTTCCTGTGTTATGAGATATAAACTAGTGGGATGAACTTCATTTCTACCTCACAGCTTGGCTTGTGTCTGATGAATTTCTTTTCTGGTCACTGTGTTTTTACTTGCTCTTTACATTAGCTGTTTTTCTCGTGTATTGAGGAGAAAATTTTTAAAAGAGACCAGCCAGGAGCAATGAACCCTATGAAGGATGCTGAGGTTTGGAGCCTATCCCTTTGCCTTGCACTTCCCTGCTCTCCCATACTCACCTTGTATCTCCTGTGGGTACGATAGAAATATCATTAGATTGGTTGGGGCCTTTGGGTTTTATCATTAACTTTGTTTTTGATGTGAACAGTGAAAAATTAATGATAATAATAAGTTTGCACTCTCAATGATGATGCAGTACCAACATCCAAAGCACAGATTCCTCTGATTGCTTGACAAAGATACACCCATTCTGTGACCCCTGATTGAGTATTCCCTTCCTGATCCATGTCCCCTGTATCCTCCTGCCAAGGTGTAAATGCTTTTATTTCTTGCAGCTCACTCTGTGGAGTAAACCTTCGTGCTCTTTATCATTTTGGCACAGTTTAGAAGAGGGTTGTCAGATTTTTTTGGCTCAAGTTTGCTGTATGCTTTATTTCCTGTATTCTTTCTTCATTTATTTTTCCCTGGCTCAGGTTGAACTAAGTGCTTGAAATGGATTTTTAATTAAAATCCAAAAAAAATTCTATGACAGAAGAATTTTTCCTGAAAAAACCTTTACATTGTCAAAGGTTAATTCACACCATAAAATAGAAATAAACATTGGAAGTATGTTCAGCTGTCACTGAGAAGTCTGTTTGGACAACTCTATCGAAAAACAGATTGATACACTGAACATTGGGATGGAATTGATTTTTTTTTTAAAGCAGATCTATATGGCAAAACAAAACAGTGCATCATCATCTTCCAAATTAACTAAATGAATACAAAATAATGTATGTGTTTCTCCAAGAGAATCCTACATGCATGGAATCAGTGAGTAGGTGTGATAGAGCATCAAACTGGCACTGAGTTCACCAAGAATCCTGTGTTCAGCATCTCAGAAAGTAAGACCATTATTGCTTCACTCAAATTTGAACTGATGTCCAAATGAGACATTTAAAATAAATGAGTGCACTGCAGTAGGTGTGGGTAGATTAACTGGCCTAGTTCTGACCCTGTGTGTGTGTCTGTGTGTTTTTATGTGTGTCATTGTCTTTGTTCTTGTTGACATCTTTCTTCACTCCTGCAATCGATTGTGTTAAATGAGATACTCTTTTCAGAGAGATTTTTACTTCCTCAGCCCAAACCCAGCATATTCTCAGACATACACACTATTTCTTAAATAATTAAATTTGTAAATAAAATAAAACCCCATATATAGTTTTTCAAGCCTGCAGGCAGCTCAGTTGTCAACTGAAATCCTTTCAGTGTCATGCTATGAAAATGGCTTTTATATAGATTTATTTCTATTTTTTTTTAATAAAGGTTAAAGAGAATAAATGATAGCACTATGCCTTCACAGGAATTTTGGTAAGTGCAATAGTGTTCACGTAACCCCTTTCTCACAGAATACTAACCCCTTACTTATAGTATACAATTCCCTTTCTTTTTTACCCTGTTAAGACTGAGGACACACAATTAAAAGATAAAGTTTGAGTTACATTTCTTTAAGGCATTATTTCTCAAAAGCAGAAAGATAAGATATTCAAGGACAGTAAAAGGGAAGGGAGTGTAAGAGCTACAAAGGGAAATCAAAGCCTTGTGGAATACAGAAGAGAACTGGTGTTTCCCATCCCTCTCCCCAGTTAGTCGAGGCAGATTTTGAAAAGAAAAATAATTTGCATCCACCCCTACATGGTAACAGCAGCCAGCTCATTCATATTACTATTTAATCATCATCACTATATAGTCTTTAATTACATAATCACACACTGGGTTTCCCCCTGGATTCTGCCTTGTTCAGAGCACAGAGGAGTTTTGCACACTGAAAGAACAGCAATTCAGCTGCTATTTTCCCTCTTTGCTAGTCAGTGTTCAGACCCAAGCCTGATTCAACACATGCTGTGCAAAGTCTGTTTTCATATCCACATTATTCATTTTTTTCCCCTAGGCTTTTTCTAACCATCACCTTTCATGTCCCCTGTGCAAACTTCTTGTGTTTCAGAGCATTTTCTGAGGTGTTCAGATTCATCTTCACTGTAGCACTGTGGAGCTTGGATGCCCAGTATGAAAGCTAGATAAAACCACTGATTTTGGATACCCTCCTTGAGATAATTAGTGCCTATATTTTCTGGGTGCTTAGCACTGAAAGGTATTTTGTGTTCAAAGCTCAGCTCCTGTGACTTCAGATGCAGCTGTAATTGCACATCACAGTCTTAAACTAGAACACAGAAGCTCTACACTGGGTCTCCTAAAATGAAGAATAAATTTGTGAGTGCTGTATGTGAGTATTTGTAGAAAAGCTTTGTTAAAATATCCTGCTTCACAACCTAAAGGAATTCCCTGACAGCAGTGGGCTGAATCCAGTTCTCCAGGCAGGATCTGGCTACTTTTATGATAAGGTTGTTATAGGAAAATAACTTCATCAAGTCTGTTCCTTTCTGTCACAGGGAGATATTTCTTAAAACTGATAAATTGCACTTTGCCTTTTAGAAAGATACTACAGAACTAACCACTAATAGTGGTGATTTCAAATATTTTGTCTGATTTCTAGCCTTAGAAGGCTAGACATTCATGGTTAGATGTATTTATACCTCTACTAGTATAGATATTGTTCTTTTACTAAGTAGTTGGTTTTACTCTTTATGTTCCTCCATAAGATATTTATGGAAAAAAATTATATTTTCTCCTAACCTTTATTTTGCTGTATTTCATTCCTTAAGTATATAGTAGCCCTTCTCTGTGCTCATTGTTATTTCAGTGGCAGGTGATGCTAAACTCCCTACAGAATTTGAGATAAGGTATTATCAGTACTATCTGCCACAAAGGGTAAATATTCACCTTTTTCTATGCCAATATCATACCGCTGGCTGATGGTCATCCTATGATCCTATGATTGATTAAGACAATTAAATCTTTATTATTTTCTTGCATCAGCATTCAGAGAAAAATGTTAGTGGTCTTTAAGTGCATGTTAATGGTGCTTAAGTGAGTGTGCTCTCTTCCAGTTTCTTTGACAAAGAATGCAAGGGTCTTGAAAAATGTTCTCCCTGTGCACCTTGACTGGCTGTGGAGCTGAAGTACACTGCTCACTAAATGGAAATGCAGGTTTGTTGTAAAACTGACCATGCTGCAACACCCTTTGAAAAGGAGGCCAAATGAGGAGTAAAAAGGATATTGTTTCCAGCTTTACTTCAGACTGCAGGGTATAGCTTTTCTGAAGTGGAGGTGAAAAACTAATGGAGTACTGCTAAGGAAACTATGTCTAGAGCAAATTTCTGCAAGTGGTACATTTCTTAGACTTATCTTGATATTAAGGTAAAGCATTTAAGGTTTTCTACAGGGAACTGTGATGAATTTTGCTATCTATTCCTTAAACTTGAAAAACTTAAACTGTCATATCATAGGTGGACTGAAGTGAGATATGTTTTCAGAGGATTCAGAGATATTAGGTGTTTACAGAAAAAGCATAGCAGTGTAGGTTTTGGAGAGGTTGCAGACTCCCTTCCTTGTCCCTTCCCTCATCCTCTCAAATTTGATGCTTTCTGCTTTTAGAAAACCATAAAAAATAAAGTATGGAGATACTGAGACCTCATGCTCTTCGTTGGCATGAAATATGATGCATTTTACCTTGCATTTTATTGTCTTCTGATAGAAAAGTATCTTACTTGATACAAGGAAAAGGCACACCTGATGAAGGAAGCAGTCTTGCAGCAGCTGTAGGTTAGGATGGGGTGTGGATTCTGTTCTGCAACAGACCTTTGGGGCATCTTTCAAGTAATCTTTTCCCTCCCTTTCTCTCAGTTCTTTGTAAAAATGGAGGAATCCTTTCAAAACAGGTGGAAATGGCTTAGAAAATCTGAGATGTTCATTTATTGAAATTTAGAGGCCATGTAGGATTATAAATGTGTACTTTAGTTAACCTGATTTTTTCATCTGGCCCCAAGACTGTGACAGCCCAGAGGTGATGCTTAGGAAAGAGGCATGGCAAGAGGAGCAGCATGTAGCTCTCCTCCCTAAATCAAATTTCCCCTTTGCTCCACTGCTTTTTTACCCTTTGGGTGGAGACAAGTGTACCCTGCCTCAGCAGCACTGGAATTTTCTAGATAAGGTTAATTTACCTAAGAATTTTTTTTAATGATAGATCATAGGGACACAATAAAGTTAAAGGTTATTATTGTTACTAATTATGTTTAATTTCATTATTTATAATAGGAAAGAGAGCAGGAAGAATCCCCTCAACAGCCTTGAGAACCACATACCTGAGCTCCTAGAAAATGACCCAGTATGTTCTCTCAAAGCTTTTAGCTTTAAAGGAAAATTCAGATGAGTATCTAGTTTCTGTGGCTGGCACTTTTCAGGTTTTGCCTGTGTATGTGTTCATTTTTGGTCTCTCTACCAGGCCACAAGTGAACAGAGAGATAGTACTGGTTTGGTGGTGCAGAATAAATTTTACAGTTTTCCTGAAGCTTCTCTCTCAGAAACAAAAAGAGAGAGTAAAGCTGCAAAATAGCAGCAAGCCTTTGATGGTACAAAAGTGCAAAAACAGCAATTAATTTCATTTAAAGTAGTGTCCTAAATACCCACCTATTTAAAGCCTGATGCTACAGTCCCTTTGGAAAGCAACATAAACTGTCTTTTGTCTGGAAACTCTGCTAGTTTGCTGCATCTATTTTGAGTTCTGGCAAGCACTTTGCCAGCATTTCACCTGCAATCTCCAGGCTCTCTGGAACTGAACACAGATGTTGTTCCACAGTGAAATCCATTCCACAACACCACTGCAAAGTGGGGCTCACCTCTAAAGGAGTGGAATAAATGCTCAAGTAGATGTCATAGCTAGCAGAGGAAGGAAGACAAAATGGAAGAATTTCTTGCCAAATATTTAGGATGAAAAGCCTCAAGAAGAGTTCAGAGATGGAGATACAGGTGGATGTCTGCTGAAGTGCTGTTTAAAAAGGTGCCCTTTGTTCCTATTCCCTAGAGGTGCTGGGGAAATTTCTTCTCTATGGACTCAGAAGAATGAAGGAGCAAGTCACCAGGGCACCAGGAGGCAGTGCAGTGTGTCACCCAAAAGTTGGAACAAGCAGGGAAAGCTGCAAGGCTCTTTGGGATGGGTTTAGATATTGCAGGTGATGTCTTTGAAGCTGGTCTTATTAGCAGGGCTGCTAAAAGTTGATATGCTCATTTGCATGTGTGTAGCAATGCATACAAATATTAACAGTGCTTAATAGAACAGAAAAAAAAGCTAGGTAACCATTTATAGGCAAAGATCAAGAGTAAAATATGACAGTTGATTTTTAGTAATTAACATATTTTGTTTGGTATGCCAAGATTCTAGGTACTAAAAGATATGGCTTATTTTTTAACTGGCATAAAATCTCTTTTGAAAGTTGTTTAAAAAAAAAAACCCACTAGGTTATGGAGAGAGATTATTTCTATTTATTTTAATTCTAGCTAGATAAGAAACAGGTAATTATAGACTATTACAGACGTTTATATATTAAACTGTGTAATTATCCCATAAAAATCTGTTTCTGCTGTTCTCAGGCCTGGAGGTAATGTAATATTGCAGCTCAGCTGTAAGGAGACAGGTAAGGCCAAAAAAAGATTTGGGATAATTATGCTTGGTTTTGTGGACAATTGCCACCAGTGATGTTCACCTAGGCAGTTTTTGTGATCTGTCTCTCTCTTTGGTGGCTTATTCATACATTCGTGTTACCTTCTCTGGACTGAAAATCAAATGAGCAAGAAAAAGCCATTTTCAGCTGGATAAGCTCTGTTTGGTTACTCATGCAGCAGGACAGAAGTAGGGAGGAGCAGGGGTAGGGGCAGGCAACTAAAGAGGTGAAAAGACTCATAAGTGAAACTTATGGAAGTTTCAATTAGCATAAACTAATTAAGTCTACAGACTGACGTTTCCTTTATTAATGTATTATGCTCCAAAATATGGTGGGTTTGGCTTTTTTTTTCTTGTACAGGGAATTTCTAAGCAACACAAAAAAAGACATGTGAAGAGTAGCCTTGGGAGGAAAACGTCCCTTATGTCAGTGGGGTGGGAAATGTGCACTGCAGGTAAAGATGGAGAATCCAGGATTTCACAGCCTGGTGGGATACTCTGGCTGTGAGGTCCCTGCTGTTTGTGGGGTGTTTGGGCAGCAAATTAGGGCACAAAACACCTGAAGATAAGGTATTTGATGAGGTATTTGATGTAGAAATGCTTGCAAGCCAGGATTTAGCCCAGTATTATATGGAACATCTGCTTTTCCTGCTCTCTCTCTCTCCTGGTTTTCTGCTTACTTCTTCTTTGCTTGCTGATTTGATTTGTTTTGTTTTCTTGGAAACTGGGGCTGTACCAGCTAGATTTGCCTATTTTCTTTGTTTATTGAGATGCAAAATCTGATTGCTGAATGCACAAATGAGTGTGTAAATCACACTTCTGTAAAATTGTGTGAAAAAATCCTGGTCCCCTTGAATTCAGTAGGAATTTTGGTTTATATGTCAACAAGGCCAAGATTTCTTTCTCAGTAACCTGTATGCATGAAATGAAAATTGCTGCAGGGCTGTATTTTTGCAGAACAATTTACTAGCTGTTAAATTCCAACAAAAGTATTTTTATCTTCTGAAGGCAGGAAAATATTAGCTTTATTTCATGTCATTGCTTAAGCTACATATTAATAATTAACCATTATTATAATGGAAGTCTTCCAGGTACAGAATGTGCCCATTACTGAAAAATGGAAAATAGAAAAATGAGATAGGTCAGTGCCAGTACAGAGCTTGAGTATCTTAGACAAGACATCAGCAAAATTGCAAAAGCAGAAGTGTGATAACATTTTAAATAGACTCAGGTGTATTAATATCTGTTATTCCTGGTGTCTAAATCTTGCATATTTAACTCCATCACTGCTAGAGTATCTGAATAGCAGCCTATGAATTACCAAAAGTAATTAGCTAGCAAAAATTTTCTCCTTTTTATTGTTCTAGCAGGGAGTTTTCCTTTCTTGTTTTGCCATATTATTCAACAGTCTGCATTATATAGGGAGCAGCATGAACTCTCTGTACTCTTGCAAAATAGACCTTTCTCCAGGATTTTTTTTCTTGTCCAGGTACTAAGGGCTGTGTGAACATGCAACTGTGTCAGACCTATACCTGTAGCAGACTGTACTTTTTTTCTGGTAAATTTATTTGTGGAAAAGAGGGTGTAAAAATGGATACTTGACAGTATGCAGGGTAGGTTCTCTGGTAGCTGCAAGAGAGCTTCACTTCAGGTTGAACCACAAAAATGGTTCAAAACGTGGGTGAAAGTCATTGTGCTCCATAAATGCTGAGTATTAGGAGCAGTACCCAGTGTTGTCTCTTGGGCACTACTTTCCTGAAAGAAACATGCAAAAACACTTTGTCAGGCAATCTTA
The DNA here is from genome assembly GCF_050655825.1 of Lonchura striata. NCBI lineage: Eukaryota > Metazoa > Chordata > Aves > Passeriformes > Estrildidae > Lonchura > Lonchura striata. Next base: position 2,400,723 of record NC_140703.1, read on the forward strand.
TCTCCTCCTGAAACTGCTTTTGAGCTCTGCTTCCTTACATGATGAGAGTTCCTTAAGGAAACTCAATGTAGACAAATCCCACTGAATTGTGTGTTAGAAATATTTCACCATGCAGGAAAAAAATGCGTTCCAAACAACACTAGTAATGTTACTAATAAAGAAATCATTCCTGTTTAGAGTTAACTTAAATATGCAGGAGGAAATGTGTGTACACAAGACCTGCAGAGCCCCCAAACTTTGAATTTAATATGTGCTATTATTTTGCATAATGTAGGCTTGTTGCCTGCGTTCTGCATATAAATTAGATTATGGGGGGAAAATCACACTGTTTCCTCTCTTAGCTTTCTCTGCTATTTTTAAAATTCTTGTGAGCAAATACTTGTGAGAGTGTTGGGTTGTCTGGAATTGATAACTCCATTGCCACAGCTGAGGGGGTGCAGGGGTGTGTGCTGCCTGGGGTGGTGAGGGTTTGCTCCTGCAGTGAGGAGCAAACACTGCTCCATGCCCCCTGCCAGCTCCATCACACTTGGCAATGGGGGGTGGCAGGGCTACTGCTCTAAGAGATTTCACATTATTCCAAATATTTGGAAGCTTTAATTATGGAACCTGACTTTAGTCTCCCTTTTTCCACTGGCATGTTGCAGCTAAGCCAGCTGAAACCTACCATGACCAAAATATTTTTTTGCACAAGTCCTGTTCTGCATACAGAACGAGTTTCAGCTCAGATTCAGAAGGAATTGCTGCACGAGGGTGGCACAGTCCAATGGCAATACTTAAAGCCAATATTGCCAATGAAGTTTATACATGGGCAAACAACAGAGCCAGGTTCAAAATGTGTAAAGCAGAGCTCGTGAGCAGATAGGCAAACAAATACTTGAGAGATCCAGCCATTGTGTTAATTAAAAAAAAATGTTATAAATATACTACACAGATAGTAGTGATGCCTACAGTTAAGGAAGATCTGATGCTTTCCATGATGGGATTCCATTTTCAGTTGCTTATTCCTTTGTCAAACTTAAATCAGCAATGAAATTTTTCAGCCCGAGAATCTGCCTTGGACTCTGTGTGTGTGTTTGCTGTATGCAAATTTCAGATAACATAATTCAATCATTTTCTGTAACAAGGTTAGAGGAAAGTGTATTGCTTGATGCTTGTTAAAGAAAAATAATAAATATGTTAATATTTCACTTACAAGTTATGGCACTTTGATACTTTACTAGAGTTGGTGTTTGGCATTCAGCAAAGAAAACTGACCGTGCACCAAAAATGTGCCCATGATTGTAACTGTACAAGTTCATCAAAATATGGGTAATTAAAAGGCTCTCACTTGTGCAGGATAGAAAAGCTGGTGCCTCATATTGAGGGTCAGGGGTTGGAATGTGTGCTCTTTGAGAAGCTGAACTGGGAACAAAACAGAAGTTTTCTATGATCTGGATGTTACACTTGAAAGGACCAGGGAAAGGATGATGCTGATTCTGAACATCTTGGCTGCTTTTTCTCTATTTTCCAAGCAGAGATTAGTTTGTTTGGAGTTTTGGAAGAGGCATGCTTTGGGGATATGTTCCTTTTGCTGATCCAGCTCAGAAAGAAAAAGACTGATAAGGTAACATAGTTACTGCCAGTACAAGTTCTGAAGCATAGCTGTTAATGTGGCCACAGCAGTCCTTTATTCCTCTTGAGTCATAGGGAAAAATTATATGGTGCATATGTTTCTAAGAAATAGACTTCAACATTTATGCTGAATTGTGGTACAGTCAGAACTGCCCTTGCTCTTTTATTTGTCATGATGAGACAACGCTCCTGCAGGAGAAACATGTTTGTACTTTCATTTTCTTCTGCCCTCTCCCCCACATAGTGTTTCTTTTCTTCCTGATATCTTCCTTTTTGTGCATCAGTTTCTCAACACACTTCCTTTTCTTTCCCCCTCCTGGGCTAGGTGGGACTCTGTGTGTGCTGCTTGTTTTCCATGTTTCACCAGTGCAGGCTCCTTCCAGCAAGTTCTCTGCAAAGGAGCAGTTTGTAAATTCAGTTTATAGAGCACAGAGGCTGCAAAGAAATCACAGTTTACGAGGGGCCACCTAAGGCACCAGCTGAGATAGGAATCAGTTCAGCTTGGGAAAGTGTGTGTTTGCTATAACTTCCCTGTGAGCAGCCTGTTTCTGGCTGTTGCTATTCTGGATTTACAGTATTACTTTTGCCTTCCTGATACAGCAAAAGAGTGAGAAAGATATCCCTAAATTAGAGAGATGGAAATAAATTTCAGTGTAATTTCTTTTACCCCTTAGATGAAATGGTGAAAGAGAGCAGTCTCATTCCTTTACAGTGTGCCAAGCCTCAGCTGAGAGCAAACAGGGATCCAACAAGGATACACCAATATCTTCCAGGTAAATTATACATCAGGAGTTCTATAAAGTCAAGGACAATGATGGGGCACATTGAGCACTACAAACTAGGGACAGCCAGAAGCAATAATCTCATGGATCTCATGTCCATTTGAGATGGGGAGTTTTGGATTTTTGTGCTGTGCCAGAAGTCCACAGACCCTGTTCTCTACCTCAGGTTATTCTCTGGTTGTGGTTGTTTCTGAAATAATGCTTGACTACAGACGGTGAGGTCACTGTGAATGCTATAGTGTGGGATTTAAAGGGCAGAAAGTGCTTTGTGGAGAACAATTATTTTCTCTAACTAGAGCAGGAGGATCTCTGAATCCACCAGCCAGCTGCCTCCTTGTTTTTTCAATAAAAGTAGCTGAGGTAGGGTGTCACACAGGATATGAGAGGCATAAAGAGGAGGGATGACAGAGGCACTTACAAGGGTTTGGCTTTGATCAGTGCCACTGCAGTAGCACATGAACCAAGAATTGGGGTGCTGCAAGCATTAAATGGTTTTTCATGAGCATGGACTCCTAGAGCTAGGGACCTTCTGCCATACTTTGTGTCAAAAAAAAAAAAAAAAAAAGCTTGATATTAATAATGTCAAATTATTTTCATATTTATGCTTGAAACTTACTGAGAGTTTAGCTTTCTAGAATAAATAAGAGTTAGAGGCTCTTAAATTCTTGTCAGTGGTGTTTCGTGGGCTAAAGGCCACTGCTGTTTTGATATGATACTTCTGATTTCTGGTCATTGCATCAGCATAATTTGTCACCCAGTCATGCCTAACATTGGAAATCTTTTTTATTGGAAATCTTTTTTCACAGCATGAGGATTGAGAGAAGGAATTTTTAAACCACTTGCCCAAAATGTCAAGAAAATTACAAGAAAATGAGCTGGAGTTTTTAATCTGAAAGGACACTCACCTTCTTTCTAACTGTACTAATGTTTACTGATGTTTTTCTTTATGAATATTTAATGCACAGACCCTGAAAACAATCTCAGTCTCTCCTGAATTTCTGGAAATATTAGTTCTCGGTGTTCAAGATGTTACAGTTGGACTAATGTGCCAGGTACTTTTCCAGAAGATTGGTTTTGAACAGATGGAAATTTACAGTGTAAAATAAGCCAAAACAGAAATGAAATATTTCCAGTCAGTCTTGTTATAAAAAGCCAAACCCCAGTAAAACTCATATTATTTTGTCTTTTGAGATACCTGTAAGAAAAGATAAAAGCTGTAATTTCAAAAAAAGTAAATGTGAAAGTATGAGGTAACTTCCATAATTCTCCTATGGTATAAAAATAAATTTATTAAAATAAGTTTATTTTCTTTTTATCCTTGAGACACAGTCATTTTTGATTCTTCTAAAGAAAATATTTAAGCAATAATGTTTTTTATTTGTATAGGTTTTTTTGGCATTATAATCTCTCTTCACTTTTTTGTTTGTTCTTTTATAAAATTAACTGGCAAATAACAACATAAACTTCTTGTATCCTGCTTTGGTATTTATCTGAATTGAGAGCTAAAATGAAGTTTGGCATCTAGGGGCTCCACAGTATCTTAACTAAATATTTCTTTCAATAAAAAACTGCAGATGAGAATTGAGCAAACTATTAATTTTCAAAGTCTTGCGTTCCCTTTAACCTTGTTTGTTCTTTTGCCTGTCTCCAGCAGATGGCTGGATGACTGGCATTCTCTAACAATATTCACTGCTCATTAGCACCATGTCATTTTGAGTGTTCTTTCCATCTTTCCTGTTCCTTTTTTCCTCCTTCATTTATCAACCTATACCTTCATATGTTTAGTAAGTCATTGACAGTGATGTAGGTTTTAACATTTGCCTTCATTATTTTCTCCAGAAATCCTGCTTGATGGCTAGGAGAAAAGAAAAAAAAACATCTCTGACATACAAAGTGATTAATGGAATATTAACCTCAGTAACTACTTTTCTGAGGAGCCTTCAGAAACGTGAATTATTTGGTTTTACCCATCAGTAGCCAAGATCAGTGCATGCACTTGAAAATTCAAGCCAGCCTTCTTTTCATAATGTTTAACAAAATGCTGATTACAATGTATGCAGGGTGTCATAATGTTAAATGGGTTTATTCGAACGATGCAAAACAACACTATTTCTGAGATGAAATTATGAGTTTATTGGTGCTCCTACTGATCTCATATTGTCTGCTGCTCACCTAGAGCACACGTTCTGCTCTCTCTTGTAGTCAGTGGTGTCAGATCTGATGACTGCTGTCTGGCAGCTTCCAGCACTGCAGAAAGAATTCCTCTCAGAACCTGCTAATCTCCAGTGGAAGAAATCTACCACTGAGAAATTTGCTTTGTGCATAAATCTGAAGAGATTCTGTTACAATGTCCATTTTTCTTCAGTTTATATCTGCTGAAGTGTTTAAACGGATACTGGTGCAATCAGAATAAAGCTCCATGTTGACAGCACGTTCATGCCTCTTCCAAAGGCTTCCACAATTCTGTTCTGAGAGATGGGGTTATCAAAATCTTGCCCACCATTCTTCTGACTCTACTCTTGATGAAATTCCTCTTGACTCAAAGTAATAGAGGGACACTGTTCAGCAGATTTTCCTCATTGAGCTGATAGCAAGGGCAGGGAAATGCAACTTATCAACTTTACCCTAACTGTTCTGAACCCAAACTATGAGCTTGTTTCTCTCTTTTTCTTTCCTTTTTTTTTTTTTTTTAATATGAGAACATTTCAGTGTTACTCTTCAGAATATTACGTTCTTTAACCTTCTCTGAGAGACTGTAAAATACTTTGAATCTGTTTCCCTGAATTATTAGCAGAAGACCTTTCTCAGAAAATCGTTGTCTTTGAGCCTTCATATTTAATTTGTATTTTACACCTTAAGTTACAAAAGCAAGAAAAGTCTGACTGCAAATCTTTAATTAATCATAGCAGAATCTCCAACTGTGTGAAACATGATTCATTCTGCCTTTTGACTCCTACAGCATTTTAGATTTGATTTTTATAAATTACTTGTGCCACCACTGTAGTGTAAATGGATGTGTAAGGGATTGTAATTACCAGGAAACTCAATGATGTACAAATGAAAATAAAGCATAGGGAAATAATTGCAGTTCCAAGCACCATATTATTTAATACAGTGACTTTTAAAGATTTTTTCTTTAAATGGAACAGAGGTATTTTCTGGTGAATGCAGATGATTGTCAGAATCTTTTCATTGCATAGGACAGAATGAATGATACTGTATGTACCAGGCATCTCTATGAACCCACGGATAAAACATAAAATTATAGAATATTCTGAGGGGGATGGGACTCACAAGAATCATAAAATCCAACTCCTGGCCACACAGAGGACAACCCCAAAAATTAGAAACCTAAGAAGAATTTATGTAGAAATACATAATTTTGCTTTTGCCTCATGTTCAGTGACCAAATGAAATAGGAGATTTGCAAGAATTCATGTATGGTATCACCCATCCACTAAAATAGCTTCTATTCAGTAATTTCACATGAAACTAATGAAGGCAAATATTACAAAAATGAAAAAATGTATTTGAAAAATGCCAAGCGAGCAGTTGAGCAGTTGTTAGTGCAGATTGCACTTAGTATGTTGAAATAAAAAGAATAAATATTATAACAATCTATAAAAATATATGTATAAGTCAATGAAAATAAAAGAATTGGTTTGTGCTTAGATAACACTTCTTTCCAAGACATATTTCAAACTCAGTTTTCCTTAAAATGGAAATACTTACAAATGGAAACAATTCTTTTGTGATCAAATTTTATTTACTAAAGCCAGAAGGATTGCTAGGGTACTTGGATTCACTCCATGTTTTAATCAGAACTGAGAATAAATCTGCTCTCTTCGAGGCTGTTGGATCAGTTAATGGATCCACTGGGTGACAATTACAACTTTCTGTCAAAGCAAGACTTCAGTTTCCCTAGAGGTTAATTGTTATATGCATATTTCCACACTTTTTGATCTAAACTAGATTAGATGATTTAATATCCACTCAAAATTAGGACCAGCACACCTGGTCAATAAAATTTAATCCTGCTGATTTCTAATCTGCTGCCTTAAATGTATCAGATGTTTATTAAAAGACTATATTATATAAGACTAAATTATTATAGCAGCTTGTTAGTGCAGCGTCACCTGGTAAAGAGGAGTCTTATTTCAGTGTGGTAGGTGAATTTTTTTCTGAAATCTCTTGGGAGGAACTAAGGGATAATCACTGAAAATTAGAAATTAATAAGTGGCAAAAATTCTCTGTTTCCTCTCAGATTTGATGCTGTTTTTTCTGTACAAGAAAATTTAAAGAGTACTTTCTTAGAATTATACAATAGTTGGGGTTGGATGGGACCTCTGAAGAAAATTCCATCCAAATCCTTGCTCAAAGCAGGGCCTGTGCTGCTCAGGTTGCTCACTGTCTTGTAAGGTCAGTTTTTGAACTTTTCCAAGGACAAGATTCCACATTATCCTTGGGAACCTTTTCCTAATTTATGACAGCTCTCAAGGTGAAATATTTTTTTGTAGCATTGGAAATCTATGGCAGTGTTGCAGGGTTTTATTATTATTATTATTATTTTTTTTTTTTTTTAGTTTGCTCTAATTCAAAATCCAAGTCACAAGGAAATGATGAGCATGTAGCAGCTTGATCTCCAGCAGCACTGGACATGTCAAGCCAGGACAAAACATAGGCCAGGTTTCTGATGGGGAATGTTTATTAATCCACCAGCTGTATATAGTACAACTTTGGCAACCCTTTTAAACCATCAAAAGAATGATACTGAGTCCTAATGTCAACTGAGGGGTTCTGAGACTGTCACAGAAGTGGTCCCAGTGGATGACAGATTTATTAAAGGATTCATTGTCTTTCATGGTCTTGAAGTCACGTGTGTTGGCAAATGTAACTCTTGTTGGTTTGAAAAAAGTTCACATTTTTATCTGTGGTAATTCCCTAATGGAGACAAGGCTGTGTCTAGAGTACTGAATATAAAACAAAGTCTCATTTGAGTCTTAAAATAAAGCCACAAAATACAAAGAAATCTCACTCCTTCCTCCAGCAGATATGCACACTGTCCTGCAGGGAACAGAATATGTTGGAGCTTGTGGAAGGTAAAGAATATTCACTATCATAATCCTTGGATGACTGATCTGCTGAGGCCTCTTAGTATTTGAGGGGGATAAGCTGGGAGAAAGGCTCTTACGAGAGGGAGATTCCAAATCCCTTTCACTTGGGATACCAATCATGAGAGAAAATTAGCCCCATTGAGTTCCACCTCAAAAAAAATTGGCAATAATGCTTTAAAATGTGTTGATTTTTTCCTCCCAAAAAATTGCCTCGGTGTAGGCTAGACTCTGAATAGTATTGTTCTGGAAAGGAGAGCATGGCTGAGCCCCTTCTGCATGGGAGGGCAGGTGGCTCTCAGCTGTTCCAAATACTGCTGCTTTCTCAGTGGAGTAATGCAGCTATTGATACCGATTTGTAAACATGTCCTCTTGTTTGTTCTTTCTTAAAGCTCCTTGTAAAACTCAGATAAAACAAACAAGAAAAAAAAAATCAATGTAAAACATCAAAGGTAAATTTGAATCTGTGTTATCTGAAAATCTATGCAGCCCTGATGAGCCTAAACACAGTTCAAATATGGAGTTCAATAACTCAATCAAACCTGGTTCTCCAGTTGAGCGTTGTGAATGTTTTTGTGAGCTTAATCTGCATGCTCAGTTTAAAATTAAACTGGGTCTCATGAAGGCATACAGCTCGTCTGGGGCTTCCTCTGCAGAATTTCACACAGCTCCAGTCAATCTTAGTCTACAGACAAATGAGTGCCTACCCCTTAGCTTGTTTGCCTGCTCCTCCTAGCTGGGAGTGGCAGTGCCATGCTGGCACTCTGCTTTCCTCAAGGCAGCTGCCAGTCTGTGCCTGCTGCTGCCCCAGCTTGGGCAGTCTGCAGAGATGAGCAGCTGTGCCCAGGTGTTAGAGTCCAGGAACACACAGAATCACAGGATATGATTATCTGCAGGCTCTGGGAATCAGGGGTACAGACCCAAATCTGACTCCGACACAACTTTTGAACTGAACGTATTTTATATCCTATCGTTACATAACTCACGTATTAATTATTAAACTTACATTGTTCTATTGTATACATTGACATGAGTTTCTCGTGATCTTTCTCAGGCCCCTGACCACAGTTCCTCATGATTATTCTTATGATTAAACAGTAATTATATTCAATTACTAAAAATCACCACATCTAACAATTATATCAATTATCATGTACTAGCTACACAGTGCAGCTCTAGCAACTACGAGTTCTCCATGTGCTTAGGGTGTTTAATTTTCCAGGGCCTACTAAGCTTATTTTTCCTTTTAACCCTTAATCCCCATGATTTTAAAACCCTTTTACTATCACAGGGAGATGAGCAGGGATAACTGCTGTCATTTCCTCGTCGGTGTGGTGCTGCCATGAGCTCTCTCCCCATAACTTTTATTGGTTTCTGGCTTGTTTTAACTTGGCACCAGTCATTTTCCAGCACAGAATTCCCAAATTGCCCAGGAGTGTCCTTAGCATGGAACACACAATGAAAAACAGCTGAGTTTCTGTCAAAGGAGTTCAAAAGCCCTCGTGTTTGCTTTGCTTTAAGGCGTGAAGGAGCAGTCAGGGTGGTTATCCTGGCTCAGCTGTAGAGCAGTCACTGCTTAGGGCTTTTTAAACTCTTTTGACTTACTTTCCTCAAAGCAATATTCAGTAAAAGTTACTACCTTGGTTTTGGGTTTTTTTTGTGGTGAAAAACTGGAGTTGCTGCTGTCACAGGGTTTAATCAAGCATGAGACATCATAGTGGGCTTGGCCCGAGCTTGCTGAAGAATGAATTTTCATTTGGGAAATTTGGCTTTTACACTGAGGCTATGCAAGTATCAATTTAATAATCTGCCACCTGAAAAATGCAAAGTGATTCAAGTAAGAATATTTTGGTAATGCTTTCCTATTCTTGTTCTGAATTTCTATATGAGAAACTATCTCAGCTTTCAATTTTAATATACTTCAGTGTATGTATGTCTATATGCATTTCATAATGCATATTTTATACCATATTGATGTTTTTGTCAGTATTAAGCTAAAACATCTAAGAAAAAATTTAATGTTTCAAAATATAATCAGTTTGAAGAGATGAACTAACAATATTTTCTAGGTTTAAGAAAATACCTGCAATTTGAATGAATGTGTGTTTTAGTTATCTGCCAAGCTTTATTCAGTGCAGAGTTTATCTTGAATTTCACCCTTCTCCCCAGACTAATTCTCCACTCAGTCAACATTGCCATTTTCAAAGAGCTTTAATTACAGGAAGTAAGGCAGGGATTTATGCTTCTGCATGGGGTAAGACTTAGAGGAAGGGAACAAGCACCACCAACATACAAACCTGGAAGTTTTGCCATTGCTGAGACCTTTTCTAATTTTGTTCTGAAGGGGAGGATACGTGGGGTTTGGTGCTCATCAGAGCAGCTGCTGCTACAGGTGTAGTAAATCTTGCAGATGGTGGGGGAGGGTTCCTCCCATCTGTGCACCTCCTCAGTGCCAGCCCCAGTTTCCTAAGCTTGATGCAGGGTTCTTGAATTTGGCTCTAATATGATGGTTGTCATTCATCTTTGGTGTCTGGAATCAGTCTCATGCAGGACAGATAAATTTATTCCCTTAAAGCTGAGATGTGGCTAGTGTGTTCATTCACCTGCAGAGAACCAGGTGTCTGTCTGAGTGTGCACACTGTATGCAAGTCAATCAAAGGGAAAACTTTTCATTATTTCATTGTCAAGCACCTTAAAAAAACACTCTCAAGCATGCTGTGCTTGAAATTCATCCTACCATGAAAATGCTGGTTTTTAGCTTCTCACAATTACAGGAGACAGAGCTGAGATCCCTGTGCTTCTGCATCCAATAGTAAATATTAGACTGAATTATTACTGGGCTCTCTTTAAACCCATTGCTGAGCTGATCCCCCGTATTATGGCATGCTTGTCTTTGCAGACAGACTGGGTAGGAGCTTTGTCTATCTTAGTGTGTCTTTCCTATGGGAAGAGAATAGTAAGGTGATAAAAAAGCAATGTGAGGTTGAATGCTTTGGTATTCATTTTCAGTTGTGGTTAGATACCTATTAATTCCCACTTATAGATAGCCTAATCAATTCCCACTTATAGCTAGATAGTTTTAAATTTCTGTGGCTGCTGTTGTTGAAAATTAAATTCTTCTCTGTTTCTTCAGTTGAAGTTTGAGGTTTGACAAGATTGGCCATTCTCAAAGACAGGCCAGCTATGGTTTTCTAGAGAGCAATTAAAAGATTTTGATGAGGTTACTTGAGCAAGAAGATTAAGTTCTGTTGGCTAGACACTGTGCTGTGTGAGAGACAGCCCTGGAGAGCTGTTAACCACTGCTGACAGATGGCCCCCAGGTTCCTTGGTGCTCTTAGTGAGAAGATCTGAATTATGTTCCTGGTAGATGCATCCTTATTAGATTAGCACTGTGAAATAGAGCTCCTGTTTCCCCTTCACACGCTCTCTGCTTCCTTGGCATGGCTTTGATGTCACTAATAGATTTTAGAGGCACGGGCTGACCTCTCCACAGTTACTTCTATGCCAAGACCTGCTGCTTTTCATCATCCTCAACAACTGCACAGACATGTTTTTATAAGAGAACATTGGTGAGTATTTAAATTTCATTTCTGCTTTCTTTATCTCAGGAGAACTAAACAAGAGAGCTTCACTTGTGTTTAGCAGGCTGAAATTAGGGGCTTACATTATGGAAACACAACCATGAGGGAATCAATAGGCAGACACTGCCTGAACAAAACAGAAGGAAGCAAAATCCAAAATGCTAATTTACAGATTATCTTTAACTGAGAGTAATAAACCACACTTAAATAAATAAATAAGTAAATATTCAATTAGCTGTGATTAATTATGCTTCTGTACATTAGTCCTGCTTGTCTTTTTCCTCTGCCTAGTCCAGGAAATGATTCCAAATTAATTCCTGGTTAGCCATGCGGTTCCTGGCAGAGTAAACATCCTATTTTTTAGACAGACAAGTGGTGATGTATCTTGGATCTGCACAGTCCTTTTTCAGCAGTACTGACAAGTGTATAGCAGTGTAGAGATGCATGTATTGCAGAAAAAAACTTTTGGCTCTAAACAACATCCTACAGACCTGATGTTCATTTTGTTACTTTGCAAGGGTGTCCAAGAATATTTCCAGTGAAAGAAACAGGCCACTGAGTTTTCCAGCTGGGACAAATTGGGGAGGAAAGCACAAGATATTTAGTAATCACCTACCTTGATAAATAAAAGTTGCTGTGGTAAAAACACCTACTCCATTTCTTCTATAACTGTAGAATTAGGGGAAGATGCAGAGGAAAGACACAGTATAAGATATTCCTTGAACACATGACTATAATAGAGCTGCTTTCCTACAGGGAGAAGGAATGGGATGTGTATCACTGAATCACAGAATGGTTGAAGTTGGAAGTGAACTTTGGAGGTCATCTTGTCTTACTCACCTGCTCAGTGCTCAGGACCATGTCCAAATGTCTCTTGTATACCCCTAGGGAAGGAGACTCCACAGCCTTCCTGGGCTGCCTGTGCCAGTGCTCAATCACCTTCACAGGAAAAATGAGTGTTTCCTGATGTTCAGAGAGAGCCTCATGTGCTTAATTTTGTGCCCATCACCTCTGGTCCTGCCGCTGGGCACCAGTAAGAGACTGGGTCTATCTTTGCACCCTCCCTTCAGGAATTGTCACACTGATGGGATTTCCCCATGTCTTTTCTCAGCTGAGCAGTCCCAGTTCTTTCAGCCTTTCATCACACAAGAGGTGCTCCAGCACGTGAATGATTTTTGTGATCCTTTGCTGGACTTGCTCCAGTACATCCATGTCTCTCTTGCACTGGGGAGTCCAGAACTGGACACAGCACTCCAGGACTGACTTCAGTAGTGCCAGGTGGAGGATCAGCCACCTCAGCCTTCTGCCAATACTTGCCTTAAAGCAGCCCGAGTTATTTCTTTGCCTTGAGGGCACAGAAGGCTGTGTTCTGGCTCTCATTCAGTTTGCTGTACTCCAGAACCCCAGGTTCCTTTTCTGCTGAGCTCCTTTCCAGCTGGCTGCTCTTCAGCCCATCCTGATGCAAGGGCTTGTTCCTCCATGGGTACAGGATTTTGCACTTATCCTTCTTAACTGCAGGAGATGCACTTTGTGCCCCTGTGCACGGGGCTCAGCCTCCTGTGGTCCCTCTGGATGGCAGCACAAGCCTCTTCTCCTTTTTGTTTCATCTGCAGACTTGATGAGCTTTGCCCCATCCTTCACATTGCTTATGAAGATGGTAAACAGAATCCTAGTGTGGTTCTCCAGTGCAGCAGAGAAGTTTTGATTTAATGAGGAAAAAAAAAGTAAATAAAAGCGTGTTATTAATAAGCTAGAACACTTGTTTTTTTCTGAGCATTTTGAAGGATTACGTAGCCTCCAATATCCTTCATCTACCCATTAATCTGCTAACAACATTTAAGATTCTGTGCATTCATCTATTTACTTTTCAGGTTTCAGTATGTAAAATAATTATCTTACTTTGTAGCAGGATGTTCTGCTATTGCATCGTTAACATTTTGTAAATTACTCTGCTAGCATTCTTTATCAATTGAGCCTCCTTGAATAAAAGGTAAAACTTCAAGCCTAGAGCTAAATTATTTACATGCAGCTTGGTGATTTGTCTAAAATTCACTTTACCTACAACTTCGTCAACCAGCTCTGCTTTTCTTGACTCTCAAAAGATGGGACAGATGTGAAGAGAGGAGCACAGACACTAAACAGCTTAGATGATAAATAAACAATATCCTCTAGGAGAATGACTTCAGTGTGGCTGAAAAAAATGTGATGACATATGATGGCAGGTGAGTGTAAAATGTTCTGTGGGTTATTATGCCTTTGCACCAGCTATGTCCACCAGCAGTCTGCTTGAAGAGAAGGGGAAAGTGAACATTTCATCCTTTCCCATTCCTATCCTCCTGTCTTGAACAGATTTAAGGCAGCTTCTTGAGTAACCAGCACAAGAGGGAGAAAGTTTTCTTCTTTTTTTATACATTATCAAGGAAACAAACACAGCTTTCAGGGAGCTGATCAGCTGTTGTGATTAATCTGCATTTCAACAAAGATGTTGATGGCATTATGCAGGGTTCTCTGCACTGTGCTATCTGAAAAAGGGGAAGGAAGTAACAAATGCTAATAAAACATTAATGGTTTCAGGAGGCATTACCATATTTAGCTTGAATTAGTTCACATTTCTTTTGAATCCTTTTATGCCCTTATGAAAGCGAATATTTTCTGGCTTGGGTGCCTGAAGCTGGCCTAATGAATTCATATAGGAGCTCTTAAATAAATGTCTCTTGTTGCTAAATCACATAATTTCTTTCTGATGCTGAAGCATTTTAAGCATCATTCACCATATGAAGCATTGTAAACCTTTACTTTTTTATTAGTGGCTTATACGTAGAACAGCAATTTTTATAAAGCAATTTAAAATCTGATGATAATAAAGACTACATAAAAACCTGTTATTTACTTTTCTTCCACTGCTTAGTTTTTACAGAATGTTCCAGGAACCCTCTATGTTGTTTTCATTTTTAGTAATGGGTAGAACTATCTCTTCCTAGGGCACAGGTTGAATCATAATTATTTCATCTTGTAAGAAGCTTCCTTCTGTGCATAATGTTGTCTCTGAATTCCAATGGGGAAAGCACTCATGAGAATGGTAAGCAGGTAGTATTGGCAACAGAAGGGCATAAGATCAAGTTTTTGCTGATCAAGTTTCAAAGGTGCCTTAATGTACTAAAATTAAACTTCCTCTGTTGTATATGTCCAATCTAAAGATCACATTGATCAATACATATGTTTATAACCTATGTAATTATTAATTTTGAATTCGCTTAAAGCAATATATAACAACTTGACCAAAGTTCACAATTAATATGTATGTAAATATATTTTTATTATATTGGTTTGGGTTTGCATTTTTATAGTTCAAATCCCGTATGTTTGTGATTTAGGGTTTAACAGGAACTCATTCACTTCATAAATATTAATTACTGCATAGGCCTACTCCATATTAGAGCATCTGGGGGGAAAGTGCTGATCATTACATTGCTTGTGAGGATGTATTTTTACCTAAAAATACCCCTGGATAAATTAAGTCTGATTTAGAGAACATTAGTCTGAAAGGTGCAATGCATTAATTTCAGGCATAATATTTTAATAGCAGCAACTGCAATGTAAAAGTGTGTTCAGCCCTGCAGTCTGAGATGTGCTGCATTGTCCCAGTGTCCTCCAGCAGAGTCTGAGCGGCCAAAAGGGAGAGTGATACCATCAGTTTAATGTGAAATGGTAGTAAGAGAATATGCCTATCCATTGCCATTAAATTGCAAAGGACTAGTTCTTAGGGCAGCTCCCGAGGTAAAAGTAAAGCAGGAAACTTCGTTGTCTTCATTAGCAGGATCATCAGCTGGTGTCAGTCAGGATTGCTGCATTGCTTTCAGCACCGAGCTGGACGAGTGACTGACCTTGCTGTCTTTAAAAACAGAGCCTGGGCTTGGTGTGTTTGTGGGGTACAGGGGTGCTCCAGCTGTGCAGCGTGCTGCAGCATGCTTTATTTCCATAGCCACCTTGACCTGCTGAATAATGTGATTGCAGTTAGTCGGTGCCTGGGAACTCATATTTGTTCTTTTACCAGGTCTTCATCACCTTGACATACTACAGTGCATTTGGCTTGTTCAGCTGGCTAGCTCCAAAAAGGTACATGTGGTTACCTGGTGTGTATGGGGGGTGAAATCCAAACAGGCTGCCCCTGAAACACTGCCTGACTCTTTATCAAGGTGCCAGCAGTTTGTTGTCATGTCTCCTGAGTACTGATCCGGGGCTCTGCGTGCAATCTGCCCACCAACCCATGCACCGTGCTCAGCTCAATTTCTTGTGGGCTGTCTTTGCTTGACCTTGAAATTCTGAACATGGTTGCTCTTTTCTGAGTGCTCTGAGCATCCAGGGAAATTCTTCAAGTGTAAACTGTTTAGAATAAAACTCTTAGTCTTGTCATATATTTTAATGTGCTATATATTTTCCAAAGCTATTTAGAAGCTGGATCTGAAAAAATGCTGGGTATTCTCATAAACATGTTCTCTGTGTTGCCACCACAGTCTGCTACCTCCTGGTTTATTCACAGAGAATGGCAGGAATTACAGCTCAAATGACCCCAAATCCCTCACTACTGTCATGTTTAATAGAGGATCAGTAACTGTATACAACATTAAGCAAAGATCAGTATAAGAAGTACAGATTTGCTATTTCCAAGTGTCAGATAGTCATACTGCAATAAGGCAAGAAGTTTAGCAGGAATATTTGTACCAATACTTTTATTTTTTTTTGCCTAAATATTTTGTCATTTTTCTACTGTACCCATTTAATGAGTGGAGAGAACCGTGGTTTATGTACCCAATAGCAAACTGTGATTATCGTTGCCAAAAGTAGATATTGGTTCCTTGTGAGAATACAAAAAAAAATTCAAATAGCCCAGTAAATGATGAGTTTGTGAGCATAATATGTGAGAAAAGTCATGCATTCTTGAAAGAAGCAATTGCTAGCAGAAAGCCTTTGGGCATAAATGAGAGGTGACTCTTCAGTCTCAAAAGCTGAGAGATGTAACAGGATTAAATCCTGCTTCTATTCAAGTCAATGGAATGATATATTTTATTTTCCTTATTTTTTTCAGTTAACTTATTGAGACTTTTGATATTTGAGTACTTTGTGTACAGTCTCTGTACTCTTGTTGTAATATGATCAAAAGTCCACTCTAGTTCCTTGAGCTGTTACATAAGCATTTAAGGTTGTACTCAGAATTATGTGGAGGAAAAAAAAGGCAAAATTTCAGTGTTTTTAAATGGTCTATTCTTCACTTACTTTGTAAAAACTACAAAAAAAAGTCATACTTCTAACTCCTCTTTTCAAAACCAGCATAATTTCTCTATATTGAGCCTTCTAGTTAAATTAAATGAAAGAGAAATTAGAAAACCGTTTTTTTTTTACTAATAGTTCTTCAGTATATTATGCATTCTTTTCCAGTCTGAAAGAAAAAACTTTTAGAGTCAGAATGTTTAATTTCAGTAGAAGAATTATCAATAATTTGAATATGTTGCAAATCATGGGAGAATTCATTTTTATCAGTTTTAAAGACTTGCTAATGGTCATTGACAATTCCAGCCTTCTTTTTTTCTGAAATGTCCAGAGCTGTTAAAATGAAGTTGATAGACAATTAACTGATCACCAAACTTTTCCTCTAAAAGATAGGAAAATATACTACATTTTTTTGCATTTTTAATGGAATTGGAATTTTGAAATATATTCCTTGATGGTAGGAAAGTAATTCTCCCTTGGCTCAGCTGTTCATTAGGAATCATCCTCTTTTCTATTGTTCTCTCCTGCGCTGTTTGTTCTCGGTGCCTCTCCTTTCCCTCTTCTCTCTCCCTTTAATTGGAGACTTTAAAAAATAAATCTCCTTACAGATGTGCCCAGCATATGGTGAGACTGCAAGAAATATACCATGGATTTAATCAAGTATGGTTGGCCAAAAGAATAAGCATCTTCCCTTTCAACCTTTTCAACTATTTTTATTTGGGAAAAAAATAGATTTCTGGGTTTTTTTTGGTTTTTTTTTTTTTTGGTTTTTTTTTTAAGAGGTGGAACTTTGGGAGATGTGGCTTTTCCACCCCATTTTCTCCTTTTTATTCCCCATTTTCCCTTTCCCCTTTTCTGCCATCTCTGTCCATGAGAAGGACACCATCAGTGTCCTGGTTAAGCTGCCTGACCATGTTAAGTGCAGGCAATGACTGGGCCAGTGCCCTTTTCCTGGCAGGGGCTGCACATTTTGACTTGGCCTGTCCTGCTGCCACCCAGATTTCTCCTTCCTCCTGAGGCTGAGTCTGAACAAGTTCTGATTTGGGCAAACTAATGTGGAATTGGTACACTTCAATTTAAAAGTTAAACACTTGGAATCACAGAATCATTAAGGTTGGAAAAGTCCTCCAGGGTCATAATGTCCAAATTTCGACCAAGAGCTATCACATCAATTAAACTGTAGCCACTAAGTGCCACATCCAATGGTTTCTTGAATAATTCCAGGGCTAATGACCTGCCTTTCTGTGAAGCAATTCTTGATTTCATCATTTTTCTTATCCCAGAATTAAAATACACTTTAAAAAAGTATCCAAGGGCATTATTTTTTACTTTCCTGACATCTGTAGAGATCCTTTGTTTTCCTAGCTGCCTCATGATCGTCACATCAAAAGTTATTTCTCATCATCCTACAGGCAAGTAATAGGTTTAATACATATAGTTTTACCCCTGGGTTGTTGTTTTCCCTTTGCTTTATTTCTATAATTCATTGCAATACATGGTTTTCTGCTGAAGTTTAAGAAAAAATATTAAGGGTGATAGTTTCCTGTATTTGTGTCTGTCTTCTGATCTTGCCTTACATGAAACACATTTAAAATATTTCCAATTCTTCAAAGTCACTGCCATTCATTCTGGCATTTATGTAGTTCCATTTGGTGCCACCATGTGCTGCAGAAATTTGGGTTCTCTGTTCTCAGCAGATGGCAGGGAGGGGGGTATGTTTCCTCTTTTTTTGGGAATACCAGTCTGGAGGAAATGTTTGTGCTTGTTTGTGCATGGGACTCTCAAACAGTGAAGCTCACCATGTTTTTGCAGGGTCTAAAATGTTTAGAAATGCTTTAGGTGCCCCATTAACTTCAAAGGGGAAATAACTGGAAAGCATGGGAATGCCTGTGTTGTAGATTCATTGGGACCTTAACATGTTTATTGCTATTTCCTTTGCAGTAAGGCCTCAGATTCCAAAAGTGAATGTCACGCATCTCTGGTGACAGAAACATCACCTTTTTCCTACTGCAATTCCCAGGCAAAAGAAGTTCTGAGGTGTGAGAAAAGGACAGATATCATTCTGTCTAATCATCTCCTCCCCTAGGGGTTGACCTTCCTTTCCATGGTGGCCTTCAAGATAGTAGTGTGTGGATGAAATGTCCTAAACCATGGAAGTTTATCTGTGTTGTGTTTGGAGGGAAACCAACACCCAGCCAGGCTGTAATCCTATATTTTGTACACCACACTTAAGTTTGCCAACAGAAAAAGCCTGGGAGTTTTTTTGTTTGTTTGTTTTTTTTTGTCTTGCTTTATTTTGCTTTGTGCTAGTTTGCTTGGCATGTTTAGTATCTTCTCCGATACCTAATGCCAGCAAAACACTTTGCTTTATTTTCCAGCAGGTTTTTTTTCCCATCAGGGACTTTAGACCTTTGGTCTCGTATTCTGTTGTGTGCTATTCATAACGGAGTCCTCTGCCTTTCTTTCACAGAATTTTTAATTCCCATGTTTTCCATGTCCATCTTGTCTTTTGTTCCATTATATTGGGTATTGCTTGTTCACTGTGACAGCAAAAAGCTTTAAGTGATGTATCCATTTTATCACCAGTACCTTGAATCAGCTTTGGAGATTTATATGCATATGTTGGTATAAAACTCTTAGCAAGCTCTCTTGCTGAAATGAGGGTGAGTGATGGCAATTCCATTGATGTTTGTGCTCAGTGGAGTGGCAAATAGGAAGCAGCAGCATCGTGGTTCATCCTTCTCCTTTGTTTCCTTGTCCCCTACCCATCTCCCACTGTCAGGAGGTTTAACCTTTGTGCTGTTGGTAGCTTTATGGTTTGAGAGACTCTACAAACAAACCACATCAGCTTTTTTAGGTGCCAGTTCCCCTGGCAATCACACCCTTCCACCCCAATTATCTTTTTCAAGAACATGCTGGTATTAGCCACTAAATACAGCAGGGTGTGCTTCTGTCTTCCAGCCTTTCCTGTTCAGCTCAAAACCAGACAACATTGATGTAACTTTAAGTGTTTGTTTACAGCTCATCCATCACCGTGGCACTGGGGACCTTTTGGATGCAAAATATCCTGGCTTGCTTTATCTCACAACTGCAAGTAATCATTTGTACTCTAGCTGGAGCTGGGAAGCTGTTTCTAGGCCAGGTGTCCAAACAGACCAGCAGAGCCTTTTTCTGAGTTTGGAGTCCAGCTTTGGACTCATCTTTTACATCCTCTCCCACATCTTCCCTCAGCATTGGAGGACAGGAGTGATTGCCAGGGTGGTGTTTACAGTCTTTGATTTGAAGGATGAGGTGGCTGAATGAAACATAGTGGACTTTTAATGTGCCAAAGGTTGTATCATGTGCTCTAACAACTCTTGCTGGCATAAAAATCTCCATCCTTCCTGTCCTTTGAAACACTGCAATGGACGATCCTAGGTTGTTCCGTGCTTTTTCTAGGCTTAGCTTTAGATCTGGCTTTCCTCTGGCCAAGAGCATGATGGCAGCACAAGACAGATCATTGTGGAGATAGCTGCATGGATGTGAGCTGATGTTGCAAGAAAGAGCGAGCTTTATGCACATGTGCAGGAGAAACTGCACAAAAAAAAGCAAGCTAGGTACAGCTCGTTGTATGGATAGGAGGAGAAACTCCTTGCAAGGAGTGGGCATGTGGAAAGCCACCTGGTTTTCACTGCTTCATCCATAGCTTAGCAGCTTGGGATGCTGCCATCCAAACATTTGCCCTACTATGTTGCCAAGATTTACTGTAGGAATAGTGCCAGGTAGAAATAAAAGGCAGGCAAACAAAGAACCATTTTAGGCATCTACTGTAACTTCATACTCCATCAGCTAGGAAAAAGTTTGGGTAGATTTATCTCACTTCTCTATGTTTGTTTCTGTTCTCTGCCTCTGTGTAGGAGCCCAGAGAAGTGCTGCAGTTCTGCCTCATGTTTGTAAATCCAAGGCTTTTGATATCCCTTAGTGAGGTTCAAACCAACTACCTCATGTGACTGAGAGCACATCAGAGCCGAGCCTCTGAACTGCCAGAGATTTTAATTTTTTTTCACCAAAAAATTCTCTGTATGGCTGGACTCAAACTTTCCCTTGCCACTATCTCTTTATAAGCAAACTATTGTAATCCTTATTGGAGCCAGCAAATTCCATATTCATGTTTTATGAGCACAGCTGAAGACATTGTTTGTTTTCCCAAGTGCTTCAGTCATTCTGAGCGAGCTCTGTGGAAGAGACAGTTGACATCCCTTTGGAGAGGCCTTGTACAAAATGTGTTCTGTTCTGAATCAAGTGCTGAAGGGTACAGTGATGTGACAGGCTTCAGGGAAACTGGCTCAGGGACTAGGCAGGCTCTAACAGGAAATGTTTAAAAGAAAATAAATGAGACAAAGGGAAAAAAAATGCCCACAAACAAACCAGAAAGGGAAACAGAGGATGAAGATGAGGGTACAGAGGTAATCACCATGACTCTGACTGAAGCCTTGCTGTCTCAGCTGAAGCCAAAGCTCTGCCTTCTTTTTTTGCCATCTTCCCTTGTTCTTCTCCATCCTTTTACTATGCCACTGTAGCAGGTGGAATGGATTAAACCAACATAATTTAGTTTCCTGAGCAAAGCACCAATCCTCCATTTGCAGGGAGTGGAGATAGAAAAGCACTTCTAGGATGTGATTAGCCTGACCTGGCTTTGGTGTCCATGCCAATGTGATAGGAATGTTCATTTCTGCCCTTCTAATCAGAAGAGGAAACCTCAGATATAAAGGAAGTATACACTGTAGAATATTGTATTTGTTCAGATAAATTGTCATACTGAGAAACAGCCCAATACTGTGGTCACTGTCTTGGTCTGCTGCTAAGTGTTGAGTTTGGGGCTCAACATTAGTTTTATGCTAATTGAACAGAGGATTGAGAGAGCCATTCTCTGTTGAAAAGTGCAGTTTTGCTTCACAGCTACTCCTGAAATGGGGATGAAACCTGTGTCTTAAAGAAGCTGCCTGATACTGTGGATGATTAGGTCAAAATTTGGATTACTTCTGTCATCATTAAAGCATCTGATCACAACTAATGGGGATCTTTTGAACAAGAATTGAGAGAATGGGAGCACTTCTAAAGGCCGTGGTAAACTTTGGAAATAAATTCTGCAGAAAAAAATGATGAAAGAACTCAAAGCTTTGCAAAATAGGGTAAAGAAATAATAAAACTCAGGAACAACAATAAAAGACAAATCTGATCTTCCATGCCAAAAATAGCCTGACTTTAGGTTTCATGGCATTTAGACTGTGCTCTGGGAAGGGAGATGGGTTTTCCAGACAAAAAAGTTCCGTCCCCAACCCCCCTTCTTTTTAGCAGCAAATTGAAATCTTAGTTTATTTTCATAGAATTAGAGAACGGTCTGTGTTGGAAGGGACGTTAAAGATCATCACCATCAAAGTTCCAGTCCCACTGCCACAGGCAGGGACACCTTCCACTAGAGCAGATTGCTCAGAGCTCCATCCACCCTGGCCTTGAGCACTTCCAGGGGTGGGCCATCCACAGCTTCTCCAGGCAACCTGTGCCAGGGCCACACCACCTTCACAGTCAGTAATTTCTTCCTGATACCTGATCTAAACCTAATCTCTTCCAGTTTAAAGCCATTTCCCCTTGTCTTATCACTACATGCCCTTGTAAAAAGTTCCTCTGCAGTTTCTTTGTAGTTCCCTTTAGGACCCGGGAGGCTCCAGGAGCTCCTCTCTCGCTCTGCTCCAGACTGAACAACCCTGCTCTTCCAGCCTGTCTCCACAAGAGATGTTCACAGCCCGAGCATCTTCTCTGCCTCTCCCCAGCAGGTCCATGTCTCTCATAGGTTTGGCAGCCCAGGTGGGCTCATCTCTCCAGGTGGGGTTTCACCAGAGCAGGGCAGAGGGTGAGGATCCCCTCCCTTGGCTCTGAGAGACTCTTTTGATGCAGCCCAGGACACTTTTGGCCTCCTGGGCTACGAGTGCTTTTGGTTGGATCGTGCTGAGCTTCTCATCCACCAACACGCCCCAGTCCTTCTCAGGGCTGCACTCAACCCAGCCTAAATCTGAGCTTGACATTGCCCTGACTCAGATGCCGGCCCTTAAACATGTCCTTGTTGAACTTTTTGATGTTTCAACCTTTGTAAAATTAACTGCTTTGTTCCAAGATGATTAAGATTAAAGATTATGGTGTTAAATGTTTGTTAAAATTACTTTTTTGTTTTTTCCCTCTTCTAGAACTCTGTAATTCAGAATGAGTTGATAAGAATAACTGAATTGTTCTTGGCTCTGAATTTAGCATCCGGTGAAAACATTTCAGCATTTCTTGATAGATCTTTGCCTATATAGACATGATTGCTAGAAGACTCTTTGTTTCCAATTTACCTCCTAAGTTTGTCTTCTGTTCTTTTTTGTGTTTGTGTTGCTGTGAAATTCACTCTTCCAGTCAGGGGTGAAGGTCTCTTGAATCAGGCATTCTGCCAACACAAGAAAAGTGGTACTTAACCTAAAGAAGTCATTACCTCACTGCAAAAGAGAAAAAAAAAAAAAGCAATTAGCATAGTTTTGTTGCTGAACTTTTAACTATGTTGGTTATATTCATGTTCCTTATCCATGATGTTGAAGACTCTTTCAAGCCTCTTTATGCTGCTATATAGAAAGGCCCATTAATTAATCTGCATATAAGTTTTTGGGAAGGTCTACAAAGATACATTTGGAACAATGAGATGTTTCCATGTCTTCACCAGTAAGAAGAACTGTCCTGGGCTGAGCAATTATGGATGAGTTCTCAATAAATCAAGAGCTGACTTGACAGTGGAATAATTTCTGTCCTTGGACAGGATAAGTCTGACACTTTCAGACATAGAGAAAGTAATTTTGTGATCATTGCTTAGCAGAACTGCCAGTGGATCTTCTTGGAGGGCTCTCTGCACTAGATTGAGTCAATCAGGAATATGTAAATATGTTCAAAGGCAGAGATTATTCACAATTCATCAGAGGTCTGTAGCCATAGGAAAGTGTTCTGTAAGTGTATGTGAGGCACAGCAGTGCTGTTGAAGATTTACAGTTACTAGTAAGCCACTTTTCCTTTGAAAAGTGTTGCAATAATTTTGTTTTCATGCAAGGTAGTTTTCTGTATTTCTCTTAATTCACAAATCCTCTTCCCTATGTACATATGAGAAATACAAGAACACTGGAAGAAGGGAAAACTCTATGGTTATCCCAAACCAGCAAGTTCTGCAGAACCCACGGAAATATTTAATTTTTGGAGAGTTCCCAGCAAGATTTACATGTGAAAAGGATTGCTAAAATAATGTACTGTTACTTGTTACAGGGGTTCTTCCACCTGTAATTTGCAATTGGATTTATGTAAAACAGCTGAACTACTACTAAAAATAAGATTTCCACCATTTGGTACTTCTGCACAAATGTTGTAATTTTGAAAAATAACGCAAGAGTAGTGAGTGACCAAAAAACCCAAACAACCAAGCCCCTCAAAATGCTGTTTCTGTGCCTAAATGCAGTGTATAGTATTTGATTGTTCTCAGAGAGCAACTATATATATAGTGGGATTTTTTGTTTCAGTTTTCATTTGGTTGGTTTTTTTTTGTTTTGTTTTGTTTTCTTGGTGTTTTGTTTTGTTTTGTTTTTTAACTGGTGTAAACCATACTGTGTTTTTTTTGAGATGCTGAAATTAGGATGTAAATAGTGCTGTGGTCTTTGGAATCAAGCTATCCCATTTGCATACTCTTTTATCAATGAGTATCTGTCTTAGCAAGAAATAAAAACCTAAAACCTGATCAAGCAACCCCAAAAAAACCCAAATAAGCTAACTCCTAAAACAAAATTAGTTTTTGGTATTTGCCCAAGTTGAAGGTTGAATAAACTTGATTTCATATATTTATTTTTAATGCTGAAAAAAAAAATCAACATTGTGATGAATCTCACTTTTTTACCTGCAAAGAAGTGCATAAGTCACTATTAGTCTTGAGTGATATATAATTAAATAGATATACTGTCTGTTTTTTGAACTTAAACTCACAAAACAAAATCCAAATTCAATCTCTGCAATTAATTCAGGGAAAATGGATTAATTGTCATGAAGAAAAGGAGAATACAGTTGCATAAAAAGAAAAATCAGACCTATTCTGAGATTATGTAGTGCATAAAATAAACTTCAGGATTGTCTATAATTTAAAAATATCTCTGCAGTTATATGTGTCTGGTACATAAGCACAGAGTTTGAAAATTCTTTCTTATAATTAGTTAGATGAGGCAGAAAAATATAGTAGCCCCTACTAGTTGAATCAAACCCATTTAATACATTTTCTACTTTCTTTGCATTGCTTTCCATGCACTCCTGGCCAGTTGGTCACTTCCTGTTTCCATTGCTAAATTCTGCAGTAGCAATAAAACAATATATAGCCACGGATATTACTGCAGGAGGACAGTGTTGCACTGCTATAACAAGCATTACTGCCAAATAATTAACCTTGCTGTTTGTTTAGCACCCTCAGAAAGCTTCATTACCAATGTAGTCAATTATCTTCTAGTAATGGCTGTTACAGAAAGTAGACTTGCTTAATTAAAGTTATTTAGACCAAAGATGCTGTATGATTGGGTAACAGATATTCGAAAGGGATAGAATATTCTCTCTGAGCTATGTAGCTCATTGGAGGCTTGTATTTCACATTTCAGAATGCCAAATTTTGTGTCTTTTTCCACACAAAACCAGCAATAATAATTATGAGTTCATTCTTCCACCTACATACATTTCCTTGCTCAATAACATTCTTTTATAAAGCAGGTACAGTGGGATGAGGAAAGAGCTAAATCCACCATATAGACTGCTTTAAAGAAGGTGGATCCATTGCATGGAAGGAAATGAAAAAGAGGGAAGATTTTTGTTGGTAAGTGGTGTAATTCACAGCTATGCAGGTGTGTGTTAGGTATTGCTGAGGAAATTCTCTTGCTGGCCTCCCCTGAGGAAACAGGTTTCATTTGTTTCCCCCCCGTGACATTTTGCATTTCCACCTTCTTTATAGACCATCAGAGAAGTGGCAAATGGCCTGAGTTTTTGACAGTCAATCTCAGAGCAGGACTAAAAGCTGGTTGATGCAGAGATAAAGCTCTGGGTGCCTGTTTCTGTAAGGCTTTTAGATAAGGTTTGTTTTCTATACTATTAAAGTCTTCAGAGCCTTGCTCTCACTTCCAAGAGCACTTGAAAGCCCAGCAGGTCCATTAGTACAGACTTAAATTGATTAGTTAGTCTTAGAGCTAGTTCTGTACTCCCAGACAACTGAGCCCTGACTGATACGTGTTTTGCCAATAAAACCCCCAGTGGGATGGAATTGTATTGCTAGAACTGTTCTTTTATCAATCTGTCTCCTTTCACTCATAGCTGATTTTCTTTTGTGGCTGCAAATCTGCAGCCTTGCTGGAGGCCTTGAGTCCATGTTAAGAACTCTTTGCTGTGCATCCAATGTGTTTTGTGTAGCTTTTTTTATAACAGCAACTTTAGTCTAGGGCATGGTAGATGACTTATTCAGCATTATTCAGTATTCCTCTCGGGGCTATACTTTTAAAGTTAAATAAATGTCAAATATGTAACACAATTGAGGGGGGAAAAATGGCATAGATAAGAACATCCACTGCATTCCAGCACCTAAACTACAAATTCAAGGTGCAAAATGTGATTCAGGATAAGCATCTGGGTGCCAGATTACCTCAAAAAGTTCAAGTTTTTGAATTTGTTTTTGATAAGAGGTGTTGGGTTTCTATGTCACTTCTGTGCATTTGAAACCTTCATCTGAACTTTTTGAGTTATGGCATTTTTGAGTGAATTTATACTTGTTATGGAATGGCCTCCAAAGGTAGAAGCTAATGAAGTGAAGGAAATCCTGGTGGAACAGTGTTAATGGCAAAACTCACATTGGTTTTATAGGATCAAGATCCCACTTATAATTCCTGTATCAACTCTGAATTTCTACTGTCTTAAATATGTCCCTAACAACTAAAGTAATTTTATTACATAGAAAACATGAGATATTAGAGCTGAAATAATATCCACTAGCTATAAATAAACTCTGCTTAAAAAAAAAACAAAACAAAACTGTGATCCTTTCTGCTAATTCTGTCTCAAAAGAACAACTGTGCACATACAATTGAAACCAGGTACTCTTCCTTGCTCTTCCCAGAAACCCCAAACAAAAATGCAAATAAGTAGCAAATAGCTGCTTAAGAAGCACTGCTTCTCTGCTAAGCATGTAATTAACCCATGGACCTTGCTTTCTTAAGATATTATTGAGGCAAACAACTTAGCCAGATTCCAGCAAAGCCTAGCTATTTATATAAATACTAAGAATAATACAGATGTATAATCGCTGCCCTAAAACATAATGATTTTAAGAACTCAGAGTTAAAGACACAAGCAAGATTAGTAGCCATGTTCACTGTTTAAAAAAAGCCTCAGGTCTAAAGAATGTTGCTTGTGAGAAATTAGACTTTTTTCCATATTTGTAAATGTGGCACTTAGGGCTTAGTGGGTGTCCTGGTTTAGCCCAAATTTGGGAGGAAACTTTCAAAGGGGTCACTCTAGAAAGCAGATTCAAGCAGCTCCTCTTCCAGCTGGTTTGGGAATATATTTCTTTGGAGAAAAGTGGGAAAAGCCTGTTTATTTAACAGGGGAAGTATTCAGAAGCGTAAAAAATGAATAACATTAAACAATAAAATCTCTTGCTGTTCTGAAGGGATGGCAAATTCACCAAGTCCTTTTTGTGGGGTGCAGCTCAGCTCACTCAGTCTCTGATCACTCCCTGGAGAGCTGGATGCAGCACCCCTGGCTCTGGTGGGCCACAGCTGTGAGCTCCTGGTGCTTCCCTGGATTTTCAGTCCAGAGCAGGGCCAATTTAAGTCCAAGAAAAAGAAAAGCCACAGTCTGGGGAACTTCTCTGCCTCAGCTAGCTAAAAAAAAATACTAAGAAGCAAAGGAGAACTCTCTCTCACTGTCCATGCTGCAGACAGCACAGACCATGACGAAGAATGTGGGGCAGAAAGTTCAGTTTCTGAAAGTAAAATGTGCACTTCTTTTCCCTTTTTGCTCTTGGAAGTCTTAAAGGTGCAGAACTTCACATCCACCATAAACAGAACAAACAATTAAGGATACAAGCATCATAAAGTTAGCCTAGGACAGTAAGGGACTTGTAAGTATTATATTTATGGTTGGACTCAATGATTTTAAAGATGACTCTATGATTCTTGTTTTCAGTTAGTGCAACTTGAATAACCAATTTGCAAAGCTGTATACACAAAATTACACTGCTGATTGTAACTTTCTGAAGAGCCTGAAATTTTGTTTGTATCTGCTGCCCGAGAGAGGCTTGTCCACCCTTAAACAGTTCTTGCTGCAATACTCAGTAGGGTGCCAGAGTGTTTTCAGATGATTGAAATGTAAGTGAAACCATAGGCAGCTTGCTCAAAATATTGAAAGCAATAAAGCAGATTGGCTGGCCTAGTAGTCCTCACACTGCTTCATGGTAATAGCAGTGATGGGCTGTGTAGAAGTGCTGGTAGATAAAAGAGATGGAACTGACCCAGGACAGGGCAGTATTTCTACAGAGCAGGAAAATTACCTTTCTTTTTGAGAAATCTACCTACAGCTTCAGAGCACTTTATGGATAACCTTTGTGTTTGCTCCTTCCTTCTTCTCTGCACAGAGAGCTGGCAATGCCACAAGGACGCTCTGCAGCTGAGAGCAGATGCTAGTACCACTTTAATTTAGCTCTTATCATGCAGTGATTGATTTGCAACCGAGTGCCCTTAAACATGTTTGTTCCCCCCAAATACAGTCAACTCAAAATAGAACCTCAAGTGAGACAAAGTACAAACAGATTCAAGTACATGATATACTGACAATTACTGTATGGAAACAATAAAACAGGGAAAAAATAGAAACCACTTTAAATCTTATTTCCTTCCAAAAGAGAGTGTAATCAAGGTATAATGAGCATTGAAATTAATAAATTAAAAATAAATGCCCATAAGAGGGAGAAAAAA
Organism: Lonchura striata; assembly: GCF_050655825.1. Taxonomy (NCBI): domain Eukaryota; kingdom Metazoa; phylum Chordata; class Aves; order Passeriformes; family Estrildidae; genus Lonchura; species Lonchura striata. The sequence continues at coordinate 2,429,114 of NC_140703.1, forward strand.
ATGTGTTAATCAGTTGGCAATTATATTTTTGGCATTGTAAATTAATTCCCCAAATGAATCTTCTTCCAGTTTATTTCATTCCATTATCTGTTTTCTTGCTTATTTTTTATTGAATGATTAACATTTCTGAACTCTGTACATAATGATTTTTTTTTTAAATCAAAGGTGTTTGTTTAAAGATAAAAAAGACAGTGTGTCAAATGCAAGATTATGACATTTTGTCCTTTCCAATCTGTGAAGGCAGGAACAGAAATGTCCTTATAATGAAGCTGTCCTTTTAAAGCTTTTTTTTTTTTTCTTTCTATTCTGGATCAAGCCTGGTGGCATTACTCATCATTTCAGTAATGGAAATGATTCTCAGTTGTCTCCCATTTACCAGTGAGCAGCAACCTGCAACACAGCTCATCTGTTCCAACTCCTCCATCCTCTTTGCCCCACCCTCAGGTACTAAGAGGCTTCTGGGCAGTCTGAGGAGTTTTAAACTAAGAAAGAGGGGAGGAAAAAATCCTGACTGTGTTTATTGACAGTTTCCTCTCACTTCTGTATCTCCTGATGTAATCACAATAGCATGCTTTTTCTGCCCATGTATCAAAGTCTGTAGTAGCCAGACAGTTATGGATGTTAACTTGAAAAGAAAAAAAAAAGCAATATATTAGGTAGCATCCATAAAAATTTGATCTGGGAAATAATTAAGAGAAAATCAACAACATCTGGAATACCTTGCCTTTGTTCCCTCCTCTGCCCTGCAAAAAACCCCAAAACAACACAACAAAAACAATAAGAAACCTCAACACCTAAAATATCAAGACTGTGCCTTGTAGATGAAAATTCTTGAAAGAAAATGAATGTCCATAAATGTAATTCACCATTGCAATGCAGTTCCGAGAGGGCGCAGGAAAAGGCTGGATTGCTCGTGACTTTCTGAAGCATGGCAAGGAAGAAAAATGTATTGTGGAAGCAGGAGGAAGGGCAGGACTGACACATAAACCAGATGTCAGTGAGATTTCAGAACCCAGGGGCTTTAGGATCTGCTGCAGACTGGCTCCTGCACCTGCAGGGCTCAGAACTGCTCTGCAGAGCTGCCCAGGGGCAAGTGCCAAGTGAACACGAGCACCCTGTTGCATTTGCCTCTCACACATCGCAGAAGAGGTTTGCCAAGGGTTCAACTTGATGAGCTGAGGAAGAGGGATCCCCTTGGGCTTTCTCTGATCTGTTTTTCAAGTGCCTTCTACTCTTAGAAGGCAAATATATCAATGTGCTACTTGGACCTCTGCCTGGGTCTATATTTCCACCTCCTGACCACAGCAGGACTCTGCTAGACTCCTTCTTGCCATCTGTCCTCCCATCCCTCCCCTTACACCAGTTCTCCTGGCATCTTGTGGGGAAGTGACTCAAAGATCTTCATAGTATGGGGGAATTTTGTGTGTGCCCTCTTCTCTGGTGTCCTCCCAAACTACACCTATCCTGCCTGGAGTCAGCTGGGGGAGATAGAATAATCTGCCAACCCACTTGAGTCACTGTAGCTGTTGTGATGTTGAGAAAAAATATCTGAAGTGAGAAAAAAATAAAAATAATAAAAATAAATATCTGAAGTGAGAAAGGAATAAATACAAGTGAGGTGTTCCTGATGGGCCAAGTGGATTTTGTCTGAATCCATGGAAGCATGAATGCATTGTGCAGGCTTGCTAAGCCCTTCCCTGGGAGATGAGAGAGAGTGGGCATCTGTGTTCACTAGCCTCTGAAGAGATCTTTAGCTGAACACACAGTGGGCAGTCGTTTTGAAGTGGAAAGGTTTAGCTCTGTATTGGTTTTGCAAGAAAAAACCATCCCAACCAATTACAGTGCAAGATTAGCACAGCAGCATTTTGTTCTTTATTTTCCAATCTCTGTCCTTGTTTCAGCATTAAAGAGACTAAGGATTGCTCATTTGGAAGTACTGGATCTTTTGGAGGTGTGGAGTTAGTAAATCTTCCACTAGTAGGATTCTTTGTGTTAGATTTTTATGGCAGTATTTTCAAGCCATTCTGTTTCATGTTAGTCTTGTCAGTAAATTTTTATGACAGCATCCTTAGCCTGGTGTAATTGGATAATCCTCCATCAAAGATCTTTGCTTTATAAAAGAAAGCCTAATATTAAATATTCCTATGTAGTAAACTGATGATGTATATGTTCTATCCTATATTTTAACAACTCAGTACCTGCAAGTGTTTAACTGCAAAACTGGCAAATCCTGGTAAAATGGGCAAGGGCTCTTGGACTGTAGTGATTTGTGCTGTGATGGTGTGGCCTGTGTTCTGGCCACAGCCATACATCCTCTGCAGATTATGCTATTGCTGCCTTTCAAGAGATTGTTTAATTCTTTGCTTGGCAAGACTTGTGCAGCCTTATTAATTATAATTACAGTTTCAAACAATTTTACTGTTTCAGTGCTAGTGTTTGTTGATTTGGTTGTTTTGGTTTTTCTGTAGGATCACAGCATGGTCTGGGTTAGAAGGGACCTTGAAGATCACTTAGTTCCAAGATCCCTGCCATGGCAGGGACACCTTTCACTAGACCAGGTTGCTCAGATCCCTGTGTGACCCAGCCTTGAAGAATTCCAGGAATGGGGCATTCACAGCTTCAAAATAAGTCTTGTTCCAGTGTCTTCCCATCCTTACGTTAAGGGATTTCTTCCTGTATCTAACCTAAACCTACCTTCTTTCAGCCTGAAGACATTTCTCCGTGTCCTGTTAGTACCTCCCTTGTAAATAGTCGCTCTCCATCTTCCTTTTAGCTCCCTTCAGGTACTGAAAGGCCACAGTAAGGTCATCCTGAAGCCTTTTCTTTTCCAGGCTGAACAATCCCAATTCTCTTAGCCTTTTCCTAATAGGAAAAGTGCTCCATTCATCTAATCATCCTGATGGTTTCCTCTAGACTTACTCCAGCAAGTCAATAATCTTTTTTGGTAAAAGGAAATAAAATATATCTATTGTTAAAAGTAAATAAAATATAGAATAAAATTTAAATAGTTTGTTTGCATGCCTACAGAATAAAATCCTCCCTTAGCCGTGGCATGACTCAACCTGTAGGCAATGCTGACCTGGCAACTCCCACATGAAGGCAGCAATGATTCCAGTATCATTTTGCCTCCTTTCATGCTGCTCATGCCCCTGGTGATGCCTCCTGAGTTGGAATGTCCACGGGAGTTTATTCCATGTTGTAAGCAGAATTACACTGCACCCTGTAAGCCTGCTCCTTATACAGTCCTTTGTAACTTTGCATGTAGAAGTGCAGAATTACAGGCCTTGGTTCAAAGGTTTGTAAGGTGGAGGGTTTTGTTTCTAAGCCACATAAACCAGAGGTCTTTGGTGATTTTAACACCTTTCTTCCTACGACAATGCTTTTGTCATATGGTGTAAACAACTGGCAATAAGTGGTGTGGGTCACCTCCCTGCAATTTCAGGGTCTCCTAAGAAAATGCCTGTTAGTACAGCAGCAGCAATGTGGAAAGGGCTGTCAATTTAAAAGGTAATTTAGAACTCCACATGGAACAGGGACATTTGATTTGTGTTTGTTATGGACAAAAAGTGCTGTTGGTGGTTGGAGGTTCTTGTCCTTCCTGTCTTTGCATACTAGCCAGGGACTAGATTGGCCTCCTGAAGGGACATTTATATGTTCTCTTGCCACTCTTGATGTTGAAAACATTTCCCACTGTGTACAAAGGAACAGCCTGTAGCTTAGCATTAAGCTTTCTTAATATTCCTTCCCTTTGCTCAGGTGCCAGGGAACAAAATGCCAGAAATGGGAAATGTGTACGCTCAGTTCTGCCCTGCCATCCCCTCCGTGGAGCCAGGCAGAGCAGCAGTGTGCTCTGCTGCTTGCTGCTGGCTCTAGGCATGCCAGGAAGGAGGAAAAGGAGCAGGAGCCACTGACCAGTGAAAGAGAAGGGCACTTGTAGTTAGTTAGTAATGAAACATCACAGCTGATGTATCTTCTCAGTGACAGGGGTGGTATGACCCTGAAGAACCCCACCTGGACTCAAAGATGGCTTTTTAAGGGTGATGGTCAAGAAAGGGAAAGCTGGTGTGTATAATATCTGAGGCATGTTTCATTTACACACAGAGAGCTGCTCATGTGCTTGGATAGCGTGCTGTTGTGTTGGAACTCAAAATGTCCCTCAGACATTTTTGGATGTTCCAGGTCCAGGTCAGAAGCATTTGAGACCCTGGCAGGCAGCTGGAAACAGCTGAGATTTTGGGTTTGAACCATGGGATGAGTTACCAACTTTGTAGGAAGAACAAGAAGTCACAAAAGTTTCGATATTAGAGTAGAAGTAGTCACAAAGTACAGGGAAGAATTTTTGAGTGCTGTACAGGGGGGTTTTAGGTCTTGTACATGGGGGTCAGAGGGTTTAAGCTGGAGGGATTTGGGTCTGCCCTGTCCTGCCTCTTTCTTCTTCCTTACCTCCATGTTCTTGGTGATGTTGGCGCTCACAGATTGGTTTAGAGTAGAAAAACACCATTTAATATAGGTAATAGGCATTGGGGAAAAACTGTAACCATGTAACACGTAATGTACCATATAAAAGATAGAAAAGCACCATTTAATATAGGTAATAGGCATTGGGAAAAACTGTAACCATGTAACACGTAATGTACCATATAAAAGAGAGCAGCAGCCCTGGGTGGGGAGAGAAGAAGCAGTCAGGGTCGGAGAGGATGTCAGGGTGTGTGTGTGCCTCTGCCTGAGCTGTGAGCAAACCACAGCAGCCCCAGAAGAAAATCTTTTAGATAACTTGCAATAAACTGCCTTGAGACTGAACAACAAGAGACTGCTGAGCCTTTCTTTGGAAGCTCAGGTTGGAGGAGGACTTTTCCTCCACACGGAGCCACCCCTGACCCAGGGTGGCCTTTGACACTGTTGCTTTTGGAGGACAGAGCCACTTTCCAAGGGCTGTGGTGTCAATTTTTACAGAGAAGGGAAAATAAATGTGATGGGCCAGAAGACCTCAAGAACTTATTAATTCTCTACAGGGTTCTGGGGCAAGGGGCTTATTTTGAAAGCCACTTGGTTTCTCATTCTGGTAAGACAATAATCCAAGCGGAAGGTGGAAAAGTCATGAGGTCACATTACCCCTGTGCTGTTAGGGATGTGTTTCAAATGCATATTTTTCTCTGTAAATAAGTTCAGCAAAGCTTCGAGGGGGATCTAAAAGAAAACCCACACACATACTTATGTATGTATAAAATAGAAATGTGTGTGCTGGAATAGAACATAAACATTTTGATGTATATACACATGCATTCATAAAATAGGTAATAAAAGCTCTATTTAATGAATAAAGGGTGTTGATGAATATATTCATCCTGCAGTAAAACTCACATTTGGAGAAAGAATTAAAACTAACCTTTTTGTTCAGCAGCCATCAGGCATTTCAGGACAGGAACAATCAGAGCTATCCTGCTGAGATTTGTTAATAGTACATATGTGCTGTCTGCACACTCCTGTTTTTCAGATTTCATGTAATTCAAAACTAAGCCAGGTTGCAGAAATACTTGCCTCTTGTTTAGAAAATCTTGTGATAGAAGTATGTGCAGCAGAGCAAGAGGGAGTACAGGGAAAAAGTGAGTGGTAATTTGTTTTTCCTAAGTAAACTTAATGTCATCTTGACATCCTGCAAATCAAGGTGTTGCCTACAAGAAAATTGTGTGGTTAACCTGTGAGAAAAAACAGCTGGTAAACTGCATGTTTTCTTTAGCTGAATCACCAGAGTTCCTAAAGCTAAAAATCTGTTTTATGTCATAACACAAGACTTATTCTTTGTTTCCAAGTTTTAAGCAGACTTAGTCTCCCTATTCCAACTTCTCCCAGCTTTTGCTTGCACAAATTTTTAATCACGATGGTATCAAAAATTGAGAATTGAACTGTAGCCATTTGGCACTTTCAACTTCACGTGTTTTACACATTCAATAGGTTTGATAAAGTCTCTGTAACAAATCTACCAATCTTGTTTATCTGCTTTTGCTATCATTCATGTGGATTATCTACCTGTAATTTACTGCCTTTTCATTTCACATCACTTCTAAACAGCCATGCACTTTAGAGTTTGTGTCAAATAGTAGAAATAAAGAGGATGATTGTATTTTCCAGCCTAAGCTGCACTTGTTACTGTCAACATTTTTAGGGCAGTGGCCACTAGGGACTGCTTCTTTTTAGTCCTTGCTTGGAATCTAGGCATTGCTACTGGACTGAGACCTTGGAAAAAAGGAGATATTTGTGTGCCCTCTATGAGTGTTAGATGCAGTCTGTGCAAGGGGAGAGAGCTTAATAAGGTGAATGCTTATGAAAAGTGTTTATAAGGAGAAAGTTACAGCCCTTTGTTTTATGCATCAGTAAATATATTTCTGCTTAAACTCACTTTTGTTCTGAGATCAGGGCTGTTAAATTAGTAATTGTTTCACCTTTTTTCCTGTTACTGTTTTATAAAAGGATGAAAAATATTAGGGATGTAACAGAAACAGAAGTGTTATTAAATTGAAATTGTGAATTATTTCCTGCTTTTGCTTGGGAGAACTTTATGCAAGTCACCATTCCTGAGGGCAAACACTTCGAGGGTGCTCAGTTCTGAGTAAAACTTTCCTCTGGAATGAAGTTTTGGGTGAATTGTATTTTCCAAAAAAAGCCTAAAACCATGATGTATGATAGCATTACTTTAAATAGTGCTGTGGGAAATAAACCCCATCAGATTATCCTGTGCTTTATCAAAGTCCTCATCTAACTAACAGTAAAAGAATGCATCTAAATAAGATTTACTTTTAAACAAGAATAAAACAAACCCAATCTCTCCAAACTGCACAGTCAAGCACATTGCAAACTGTCCAATCAATAAAACAAATGGTTAATTTTTAATAGGATTTTAAAAGCCCTCTCAAACTTGATCCATATTTCCATAAAACTGTTGAAGGTAAATTTAAAGAGGAACAATTATTTATTGAGGATATTCCATTATGGCTGTGTAGCTGTGAGTGGGAAATGAACCTGCACTACAAAGCCACACTTTAAATTTGTTCTTACACTTGACATTCCAGCAAAATTTCTGATTGACAAAGTAAATCTGTAATGTAAGTGTGATTTTCAGCTCTTTTATTTTAGTGCTGTTTCCACTTCAGGAGTGCCTGGGGTCAGACAGGACAAGGTGGTCTCCAGGGGCAGATTTGAAGTGTGCCTGAAAAAAGTGATCCCATCAAAACGGGCAACTTGCTGCTGTGCTGTTCATTGTTAATGATAAATAAGGGCATGCCTGGTGTACCTAAATGCTCCTCAAGCACTCTTTTCCTAAGTGCATCCCAAAGGGAAGTGGGTTTTGGAAGACAAAAAAAGCAATGGGCTTTGACATGACTTCTAGAAAAGGATTTCATACTCTGAACTTAGCACTGAGATAAATGTTGAGGCATTTATGGCAGAAGGAAAAAGGTGAGGTTACTGGTTTTGGTACAAAGCACACCTTGGAAATAAGTTCTTTTTTTTTTTTTCCTTTTCTCCTTTTTTTTTTCATTGAGGTAACAGAAATGAATACTTAATTTGTTTTCAGACCTAGTTAAGAATTTAATTTTTTTTTTCTACCAAGATGTTCAAAGTGGAATGAGGGTGATGCAATTTAGCACTAGGTTTCTTTTGGGAAATATTCAGGCTCCAGACTACTATGCCATTCTTCATTACAATTAATTCTATGCAAATTCATTGTGACAAGAGGAGTTTGATTGAGGAGTCTGGATTATATTGTGTATTGGGGACACACCCATGGCAGGTGTTAGAACAAGATGATCATTAAGGTCCCTTACAACCCAAGCCATTCAATGATTCTATCTCATTGTTTATTATATTTGTAGTCCTTAAAAATACTAGGAAATAGGTAGATGAAACCTATCTAGAATCTATGGAAATAATTTTAATAGGTAAAAATAGGTACTGGAATCTTCCATAAAACAGATATTCTATATTTCTTTATTTTTAAGTTTTCATGTTTTGCATCTCTCTGCAATTTAATGCAAGCTGTGCTCAAGACATTACTCTTAAATTTCATGACCTAAGCCACTGAGAGCATTTTCCTGCAGATTTGGTCTATTACATCGCCTACCTCCTCTGAGAGATTCAGCAGATATTAGATTGAAAAGACAGAGCTGTTGTGAGCATAATTCCATCCGTGGGAGATGCTCTTGGTATGTGATTCACATAGGATGGCCGTTCATAGGTCTATCACTAACTTTCTGGAAATGTGTAGCTGACAGGAAACAATCCAGAATTTTTACACTGTTATTACAGTACACACATTGCTTCACAGGCAGCCCAACACAGTTTGTATATTCTGATATATGATACATATCTGCTTTATATATTAGGAAATGCCAGGACTTTGATAAACTCCAGTGGAAGTATGGGATGCCAAGAGAAGATGACAAGATGTCAGCTCAGAAACTGTATGATATAAATAGGTATCTGTTTTTACAGCAGCTCTGTGACAAGAAGGGAGTTGTAACTAACTCAGCCTCCCTTCTCATTAGCAAATGGGAGAACCCTGCAGGAAGCCACAGCTGCCAGCTTCTCCTTCAGCAGGGCTGTGCAGAGGAAAGCAGGGAATAAAATCAGGACTGGCACTGGGGGTGAGAGCATGTGGGAATTTTCCAGGTGTTAAAAACACAAGCAGGCACTGGGAATGGCGTGCTGCCTTTGTGACTGCTCAGGAGCCAGTGAAGACCCCACGTGTCTGTCAGCACAGCAGCAGTTCAGATGTTTGGGCAAGATTATTCCTACAGCACTCGTTTTCTGCACTTTCTTCCATGGTGGGGTGCTGTTCCTAAGCAAAGTCCTTGAAGGGTGGAAGAAGAGCAGCAGCAGGGCAAGTTCCTGCACCTTGAATTATGAATTGATGCTCGGCATGACTCTGAAAGAATCTCTGCTGTGCCCTCACATAGCTCATCGTATACACTGAATAACAGAGTGGTTCCAGGTGCACTTCTGTTTGGAGACTTTGTTGAGGGTTTTTGGCTGTCTTTTTTAAAATTCTGTGCCTTGATTCCACCCTGTGTCTGTGGGTTTGCTTTATTTTCTGTATCTCACGAGTTAATGCTGTACTGTTGTGTTCTTCAATACTCTTGTACTCTGGTGCTCTGAGAAATCAAGAATCTCATCAGTTCTCTCAAACCTTTTTTTAATACTGGTTTATAATATTTATTCTGTAATATATAGTCTAATAATCTACACAAATGCTATGTTCACCATAAGAGTATCTTTTTTTTGAAACAGCTGAATTACTTTGAGGTGTAATTCCACTGTGTGGTTGCATCTGAGGTATGCTTTTTAAATTTAATCACTTTTAAACTATAAAATGAATACATTTGATCTGTGCTTGTCCCCAACTCCTCTACTTACCAGCCTCTCAGACAGCAAAAGTTTATTTAGGCTGGATATCCACAGGAACTTGGCGGAAATCACTAAACTGCTCTGGTGGTGAATCATTCGCTCCGAGAGAGGAAGAAACTGCATAATCAATTATTGATCTCTCCTGCTCTGGGCTTCCTCTTCTGATTAAATCTTCCAAAATATTGATACAGAATTATAGCAAGAAAGAGGTATCAGATGGGGGTGAATGTGCCTGACCTTGCCATGGGATGAAGAAAGTTGAAGAGCAGCGAGACTTGCAGAATGCAAGAGGAGTGGTGAAGTCATCTGGCAGTCTGTGAGTGTCACTGTATGGAGAGAGAAATTTTCAAAAAAGCAGGTGCTGGATGTTCCTTCAGGCACTGTTTAGATAAGAACCTCATTCAGAAGAAGCCCAAGAAGCATGAGCCGAGTCACTGCCAAGCATGGGCCCAGAATTAAGTTCCTCTGGAGTCCATAACTGGTGTTCTGTCTGGTCAAAAAGACTGAATCTGGCAGCCTTCTGGGATATGCTGGGAAAAAAAAATTAGGTTGACCAAGTTTATTGAACTTGCTGAGCATTCCTGTCTCAGATTTTTGAAAGGATGATGATGAGTTTTTGAAGGGGCTCGCTACCTTCCTGCTGGAATTATTGTTTAATGAGATTGGATTGCTGCACTAAGGCTTTTCATGCCTTGAGATGAATATGGAATTCTCATTATGTTTCTTTGTTAACCCAGGGCCACAATATCTGTGACTTTGATGGTTAAATCCAGCTCTAGGTTTTTATAGGTGAACCTTGAGCAGGTATGGAGGAAGTGCTTAGTAAACAGCCTTAACCCATTTAAAGTTGTCACCTTCTGGACAGGAAAAAAATAAATTAAACAAAGAAAGGCCCACAGATACTGTGTGGCAGAGACCATTCCACCTCAAACCAAAATCAATGTTATGCTTCCTGTTATTGTGTTAGAGGATTGAAAACTTGCTTTTTCAATTGATTTGTTTTCTACTGCAAAACTAATTATGTCCAATGCAGTTCTTCCTTTGCCTTCATCCGGAGGGGAAACTATTTGAAGTGGTGGCTCCTGTCCTCTGCTCAGACAGCTGTGTCAATATCACCATTGCTTCATTATTTCTTGAAAGGTGAAAAATCCCAAGCTTCAGCAAGCTTCAGTTCTCCATGTATTCATTCTAGCTAAATGTCCTTTTCAGCCTTTCCAGAGTCTAGGCACGTGCTGTGGATCAAAGTCACCCATGGGGATGCCTCAGAGGCAGAATGTGCACATGGATGCACATCAAGAGGAATCAGTCCATAGGAGTGATGGGTGCTAGGGCATTTTGCCTTCACCAAGGTTTTTCAGAGATGCTTAAGGAAGGAGATGAATTTCTAAGGGGCTTGAAGACTTAAATGTAGTGGAAGATCAGAAGGCTTTTTTTTTTTTTTTAATGCTTTGGAAGCATTAAGTGGTTGGGGAAAGCCATCCTTTCTTTTAGTAGTTTTTAAGCCTAAAATGTTTCTTTCCTGGAGATGTATGGTAAGCATACAGAGAAACATTATTTCTGGGGTTATTGTCTGGATTACTGCTGTGCAACTCTTCCCATGCCAGTAGTGACTGAAAAGTGAATTTCATGGTCTATGTCAGCCTGAAAGATGTGGTGGCTTAGTCCAATTTGGGGTTTAGTGAGACACAGGCTTCACATGTAATTCATTCTCTCAAGGTTTTAAAATTGTAGAGTCCCAGATGTTTCACTCAGGATGGCAGCAGACTGTCATACCCGTGTTGGATTGTCATAAATTCTAGGCATACCAAATTATGCAGTAGTAAATCACTTCTGCATTTAAAAAAAAAGCTTTTCACAGCAGCAAAACTTGTCCTAACTTAATGTAAGGACTGGGAGTTTGACTTTCAGAATAATGGTTTCCCCAGATGGTAAGAGCTGCATTGGGCAGTAAAATCTTCTGTTGACATTGCCTTGCTAAAGAGCAGGTCTCAAGGCACCCCAGCAGCTTGGCAAGCTCATCCCCTGCATCAGAGCCCCAGCTGCTGCAGAGCTCTGCTGCAGCGTGCTGGCAATTCCACAGCAGGGAAAAAGGACTGGGGCTCTAACAAATTAATTGTGACCCTCCCCAACCCAGGAACTGCATTTTCTGCTCTCTAATACACGCTCTTTTGCTATTTTCTGTTGGTTTCACACTGCTCTCTGCTCTCAGTTTTCAAACATGCTAGAGATGTTTGCATTGTTGACGTGGAGCAGTTTTGTAGATGCCAGTGGCAAATCAGGAGGCATTTGAACGTGCCAAGGGGATGATCTGGGCTGTTTAGTTGGGAGAGCCTCTGAGGTATTGGAGGAACTGAGACGTGAGGGGAAAAGTAAATAGGAGCAATACACTTCATATCCCAGGTGCAGTAAAGGAATGGGATTTTCAGAGGTAAAATATTCATGAACTACTCCTCTCTGAGGACTTGGGGGTTTTTAAAGCTCTGAACACTTCCTCTGGAATGCTCTGTACCTCAGAAAAAAACAAATAGCTGCATTTAGGCTTAACTCAGCCTCAGATAAGGGAGAAGGTAGCTTTCATGCAGTTGTGATGCACGTAGCTCTTTGTGGGGCTACATGGTGGTGGTGGTGCACATTTCAAGTGTAAGTAGGCAATGAGAGACTTAAACTTACCTGTCCTTGCTTGGCACCATCCCTCCTCCTGCCCTGCTGCATGCAGGCTCCTGCTGTGTCCTTCTCTGGCTACACCTCTCAGCTGGTTTTCAGCCACGTCCCTCTCTTTGGGTGCTGCTCTCTATCACTGGTTGGGTTTGCAACCATTGGGATCAGACATACAGCTTAGATGTCTCATCAGTTAATATATCAATTTTATTGCATGAGGCTGTTTCTCTGCCTATATAGCTTGCTGTCTTGGTTGTGCTTTGTGAAACTTCAGCTGGAGTTGCAGTTTTAGCTCAGAGGTTCAGCAATCATCAATCTCAGCCAGAGGCTAGATTCCATGATGAGATCCCTTCCAGCCTCAATGATCCTATGATGATAAGCAGTACCACAGGCACCCTGTGTTGCTGTGGCCATGGAATTTTCTCTGGAACAATGCATCTGAAGAAACCACCATGCTGTGAATCTTGATACAGTATTAGCTTTTGAATTTATTAGCAGCTGGAAAGATGATTTTATGGAAACATAATCTATCTTATTGATCTCAAGCAACTGATAAATCAGGAAATGGAGGCAAACATCTGTGCTGCTAGTAATTTTTTTCAGGATTAACTGGGAAAAATTAAAACCCCCAGGTTCCAAGTACATCAGTGGGCACCAAAAATCACAACTCTTCATGCCTAGCTGTCAAACCTTATAGCTCTTCCATGATATCTTTGATGGAATTATAAATGTTCAGTGCAAAAAGATTTGTTGTACCAAAGGTGGAACACATGGAAGTAGTATAAAATAAAATAGATTTAGTATAAATTAAACCGTATAGGGATTGCATTCTTGGTTGCACAAATAAGTTTGGTGCTTTAATCATTAGAACATTACTTGCAGAGTTGAAACTTTTAGGTAAATTGAACTGCCTGCAAAACAACCACATAACATCAGGTTTAAGCACTCAGCTAATCAAGGGCTCTTAAGACTGTAAAAAAACTTGGTACAGATCATGCATTAGCATGCCCAAGTTATACAACCCACCTATAAAAAAAAAAGCTTGTCTTTTGTCCATTTTTATGCCAGATTAGATGTTTTTCCTTCTCAGTAACCGTGTTAGTGTATGTGCCTAAGTCTCAAAACATGTGCTTTTCTCTCCAAGTTAATGAGGTCGTTTTAAAGGTGAAAGGCATTCCTTGAAAGGAAGAGCACCACCTTGTGACACCAGGAATAATGTTGCTGTGCACTTGATCGAGAACAGGGAAGAAGTAGATTTACAAGGTTTTATCCTCTAACAGGATTTTTAGAGATGGGTTTTCTCTTTCATTTGCCTTTTCTTTTAAGACTTAACAGGGGAACTGATATTTTCAAGTGATACAAATTCAACAAATCAGCTTTATTTCCTCGACATGAAAAGCTCATTTTCCAATTTCATCTCAAATTTCACTTTTTTAATAGATTCACTTCAGAGAAAGATCGTTATGAAATCTTAGCAGATTTTAAAGCCATCAATTAGACTATCAGTCCTTTAGAACTGAAATGTGGCGTGTTTTTACAGACTTCTTATCCCTTCATCTTTCAGAAGCCTTAAGGAAGGAGAGGGATTTTATAAGCTTCATTATAAGTAGCATGCAGGGACCCTCCTATTTAGGCTTGCATAGTATTAAACATTTATATGCTCTCATCCAATTTGTGGTGAGATTCTTGCAGAAGAAACTCCATCCTAGCACACAGGACTTTCAGTCAGGCCCATACACTTTTCACAGCTTCAGCTATCAGTCTGGAGCTTCAGTCAAGCTAAAATAAGTTATAGCTGCCTGACAGGGCATAGATGGGAACAGTGTCAATCCTACTAACACAAATTTCTTCTGGTATTTTTGCACAAGCAGAGGCTTTGATAAGGATCAGTTGCTCAAATACAGTGTTAAACAATCCATGTAAAAGTGCAAGAGCACTGCCAGAGATCTGGATTGAGACTATTCCTACTTCCACAGAAAGCAGAGTTTAGAGAATTTACAATGCATTGATTGCAAAATGAGAGTTTTAATTAATACCATAACATCAACAATAAGCCATCTTTTATTGTTTGTTCAGGGTTTGTTTTTTGGTTTGTTTTGGTGGCTTATTTGGGTTTTTTTTGCTAAAGTGCAAACTTTTACAAAATTTAGAAGAGTAGACATGTTTGTTATTGAGGACATTTTATTACTATTGCCTTAGGCATTTATCTCCACAACAGATTAGCTTTTACCACTGAGTTTTATTGTGCAATTTACATAACTGTGACTTAGCTGAGCCTTGAAAGCTGGATCTCACCTGTCTTTCAAGAAAAATGTCATTTTACGCTTTCTGACTTGTTTGCTTAGAAGCTTGTCAATTTTTTTTTTTCCCAAATGCATATTTATATTTTAATGAGAAACCAAACAGCTTCAGACCAAACCTAAAGCTGACTCAGAGAGTGAAACCAAGAATCGTCTTCCTGCTTGTGACACGGATTAGTGTAATTTAGCCAAATATCTGTCAGGGGTTTGAACTACTGCAACATTCAGCAAGTTCCTTATGCTAGGACAGGCAGCATCAGGTGGCAAATGAATCCTGCAATGTTAACAGGGTGTGAAACTTATTGGTACCTGGTACTTATTGGGTTAGGGTCCTCTAGGAAAAACAGGGACAGAAGTCAAATGTGCTGCCAAACCCATTCCCTGAATGAAAGAGAAAGGCTGGACCTGGAGTGAGTAAAGTTATTTAAATTTTGCTTTAATGGGTTTTTTGCTGCCTTTGCCTGGGACAAATAAAAGATGTTGTGGCTTCCCACCATTCCTGGTTTCCTTGGTAACACTCTGCATGTTGGGAAGGAGCTGTTTGAAAGTCATATTAAAGGAAAAGCCCTTGGAGAAGAGCAGTTTGATACAAGGCTGTTTTCTTTCTTTAGAACAAAGCAGCAATAAGCATGTATGTATGTTTTTGAGAGAAACTCTAATAGAATGACTCATTTGTGTGTTGCTGACAAATTCCATCTGCTGATAAAATATACATTACAACCCTGTTCATCCAGAAAGGGGTGTCCTGGATCTTTCACCTGATTGCTGAAACATACTGTTCAAAAGAGAATGCTGGGTATTAGTTTACTTTTAAAGACAATGAACAAATAATGAGTTTGGGTCATTTCGCAGCATGTTTTGGGACACTAGTTGAGGGCTATTTATTTCCTCAAGTACAATTCCTGTTCCATTTTCACAGAAAAAAAAAAAAAAGAAACGGGGCCTGATTGGGGAATTTAACATTTGTACAAAGTATTTTCCTGTTTAACTGATTAAAGCTCTTGAATCTATCACAAAAATGTGTTTTAAAATTATAAAAATACCTTCTGTCCCTCTGTCAGCAACTGAAGGCTTTCTGTTTAGAGGAAAGATGCTCACACAGCCTCTTTTGGGAAAACTATAAAACTCTTGTTTGTTAATGGAGGAAAAAACCCAAGCATGAGGTTTTGAACAGAATTATTAATGTCCCGAGTGTTCAAGCAGTCAAGGGAGGTTTCAGTCACTTTCCTTTTCCTCTTGGCAACCTTCTATTTTGGAGTGGTGAAGGGCAAGACTTTTGAAGTAGTGCTGGTCCTTGGCACTTACTCTGCAGCATTAGAATGGCAAAGCCCAGAACTACTGGCAAACTTTGGAAAATGCTGATTTTTGATCAAGCTGTTAGTACAGTTTGTGATTTGAGTGGAGGGCTGACTTCAGACTGGGGGTTCCAGGCTGAAAGGCTCCATTTGCCCTTTGATAAGAGAGCTCTACTCTGACCTGCAGACAGCTCCATCCTCAGCAAGGCTTGCTCTGGCAAATTTTTCTCTTCAGTTGGCTTGGACTGGCAAATTTTTCTCTTCAGCTGGCTTGTTCTGGCAAATCCCATCCTCAAGGAGCCCAACCCCTTCCTCTGAGAGTGCAGAAAGCTTGGACACCCAGCTTCAAGTTCCCTGCTGGGAGCTGAGGGTACCAGCTTGGTGGCCCTGCAGGTGAGCCATCCCTGGATCTGTTTTGCAGAACAGGTGTTCTGCAAAAAGCACATTTAGCAGACAAACTCAGAAAATCTGGAACGCCATACTCAAATTGATTTTTGGTCCTTTTCTCTGCTGAATTTTCTTTTTATCAGTACTAAAAAAATTTCTGTCCAACGCTAGATAGTATATGCAGAACAGAATATGTCAAAAATTGTCTACAGTTTTTATAGACTAATGTTTTAATTTCTTGCATTTCATGGGGGGGTGTTTTGGTTTGTTTTTATTTTTAAACTTTTTTTTGTTGGTTTGGTTGTTTGTTTGGTTGGTTTTTTAATTTGTATTTTCTTCTTTTTTAAAATAATCATTAACAAAGAAACTGTAATCTCAGTTTTACTTCTCCATAGACAAAATATTATAATTAATATAATATAATATAATATAATATAATATAATATAATATAATATAATATATAATATAACATAACATAATATAACATAACATAGCATAACATAACATAACATAACAAACATAACATAACATAACATAATAATTAATATAACATAACATAGCATAACATAACATAACATAATCACATAAATATACTATAAATTCCCATAGTGCTGAAAACATTTCTGTTTATTTTTAGGAAAAAATAATCAATAAAAATTGGAATAATTCTGAGTTCTCTATATTGTCAGGAGGACTTGAATAAAAGTCTCACATGTTAAAAGTGGGGACATTTCCATTTATAATAATTTTTTTAGGAATTCTGAGTGGGGTTTTTTTATGCCTCGCTCATACAATGCATGAGGCAACAGTATTAATTATTGAGATTTATAAAAACTAAGGGGACTGTGCCTTACTTATCTCCCTTCTACTCAAATAATACAAGACAATCAGTTCCTTTAAAAAATGTTTGCAGAGACCATCATAGCAAGACCCAAGCCTAAATATTCTTTTTGCTGAGATGCTCAGTATCAGAATTGCACCTATATATTACTCTGCCTAAAATGCCTCTTAAGGGGCGTTTCAGCTTAATATAGATAATAATGTGCTGGAAATTGTGTTGGAATTGTGTTGTCCATCTCCTCCTTCCTGTTGTCTTTGTCTTCATTGTAGTGCACCTTTATTTAACAGCAGTGGAAGCTGCTTATTTCTGCAAGCAATGCTTAGATATTGCTGTGTGTTTCAGCTGCACACTATTGTGTTCTGTAGAGAAAAGTGAGTGGCTATGTCTGCATTTGTTCTTCTGCACAATTCCTGCCTTCATTGCTGTGTTTGATCTGTTTTTGTCATCTCTCTGTGTTCTGTTCTTTCTCCCACACCTATGGCAATAATCTGGGGAGGCTACCAAAATAGCAGCCTCAATGTCTCCTATTCAAATTCTCTGAAACAGGAACTGCATCTTCTTCCTGCTCCTAAATATTCACTTATCTCTGTGGGCTGCAGACACATCAAGGGGTTTGGTTGTAATGAAGAAATGCTCGAGCTGCTCTCTTACTGAGATGTATTTGTATTTGAGTGCAGAGAGGAATGCATATACAGCAGAAGAAACCATGTGCCTTTACTTGGCTGTGCAGGGCATGCTCTTCTCTTCATATCCTTTTCTAAATCCTTTTAAATACGTTTCACAATGCTATTTTTGATACTTTATTATGTCTCTATGGCTACCGTAGATTTTAACTATTGTAACAGTTTTTGGGCAGATGACCCCAGTGTATAGAAATATCTGATAGGTGGGAAACATTGCTGGGGATGTTCTAGGGAAATCTTTACTGTAGTAGTGGAATTTTCCTGCTCAACAGAAGGGGCTTATAATTTTCTTGCTTTCTCATTCAGGCACTGTCTCTGAAACTAGACCTCATCTTTTTTTGCTGCCTTTGGGGAAGAGGAAGACAAGGAATATACATTCCTATTTAGTCACATAGTTTTACTAATGGAATTAAAATATCAGCAGACTTAGTGGTAATTTCAGAGGAACTCAGACAGACGCCTGCAAAACTCCTTTCTCTTAAGAGCATTGTTGTTGAACTGTTTTAGTTCTCTGGTTGCATGGGATTTCCTCTTTTCCTTCCTAATGGTGCATCTCTGATAGCTTTTACAGTGTTTTAGGCTGAGCTGCAGAATTTGAGGCCACTTATATAAACAAACAACACAATTTTGAGACCAGAAGAGAAATTTTATTGGACTAGTAAGGGGACAGTAGGAAAATTTCACTTTGTGTTCTTCTGCTGTATGTCCCCAGATTAGGATTTTTCTCCCTTGAGACTGGGCCCAAATTAAAGCTTTCAGTCTTCAAATTTCAAATCAAAATAATGAAGTAATGTAATAGCAAACTTCTCAGTATGTCAATTATGTGGCATGGCACCTTGAAAGAGTTTATCCATAAAAACTAACTCCTCACTGTGGAAAATTGAATCTTCTTTTTAACATGGTAAGCATTTTAAAACTGAGTAGCACCACTAACTCAATGATTAATTCTTTCTCATAATCAATTTATTATATAACCCTTTTAATCCCTGCAAATCATACTAATCTGTTCCTCATGCATTAGCTGTTCATCCAAAATATCAGTCTCCTCCCCTACCTTACCC
The DNA here is from genome assembly GCF_050655825.1 of Lonchura striata. Lineage (NCBI taxonomy): Eukaryota > Metazoa > Chordata > Aves > Passeriformes > Estrildidae > Lonchura > Lonchura striata. The sequence goes on from NC_140703.1 coordinate 2,447,739, forward strand.
TGCATTCTTCCAAATAACTGATCTTCCCCCACTTCCAAATCAACTTTACCAAAAGCCTAGCTTAGAAAGGGAATAAAATAAAACAGATTAATTTTGGATGAGAAAAACACTCCAGCAATAAACAGGATCATCTGTTGTTTTCTGTTTGTTTTAATTTTTATCAAGTGGAAAGTAGAGACACACAGGTCTTCATAGATGAGGCTGGGTTTTTGGCAGCCAAAATGAAAAGCGTAAGAAAGCCTCTGCTGCAGAGTAAAATTGACAATGAACAAGAAATATTTTGCTAAATGTAAAGCAAGGTTTTTGGAATGCAAAATCTTTGATCTCTGTGGGTTTTGCATCTCTGCCTTACAAGGTTTGACAATTAGAGCATAAATCACAGAACTTGATGGGAAAGAAATGACAGCTTTCTGTCTGCTATCTGGATTTCTCAAATTTCCCCTATGTTGCAGGAATTAATGTTGCACATAGTTCAGCACCAGTGGTGTTGCTGTTACATTAAATTGATTCTAACAACGTGTGGTGTTTAGGTATGGTAAAATATAGACTGTTTTATCTGTGCATTGCATGTGTTAGCTTCATCCTTGTAGCAATTCTGCAGATTACAGTTTCTTTCTGTAACTGCATATATTGACAACAGAAGTATTGATGGAGCTTTGATTTTTGGTAAAAAGCAGGAAAAAAAACCAAAACACTAGCATGATAAAGTTCTATTGGCATGCAGATTTATGAAAGTGCTAAATAGAAATAGAAGAATTAATTTAGTAAATGCTTAATGCACAAAACAAGTTTGTCTGCCTGGGTGAATTGCTTTACTGACCCTGAAATGCAAGGACAAAAACATGTACCATGAAAAAATGAAGAATAGAACATTTGTCCCTGTCCTTGCCCTGCAAGGTAGGGTATTTCTAGCTACAGAACTTTTAGAAGTCTTTATAAAAAGGGAGGAAATTGTGTTGTTAAGATTAAATTCTAATGGTTCTTGCTCTTCCATGGTGCTTTGTTTTTATTTGCTTTCCAGGGCTTCTTTGCTCTCTCAGTCTGATAAGATTTTTTTGCAATCTTGAAGCAGAGAGAGTCAGCAGCCACAATTAGAGACAATATCTCTGACTGAACTTTTATATTTCTGGGGTGTATGTCTCTTTTCATCACATTATCTATGGAAATTATATTCCAGACTTGGCATCTTCCATGTTGTGCTGCTGCTCCTCTGTCCACTGCCATTTTTCTGATCTCTTCTTGCAGCAGAGAATCTCTGGAACCTGGGAATGCTAAGGTACAGAAAAGCTGAAGTGAAACACAGATTTTCCACAGCTCCCATGTGGGTCAGGAGAAGAGCAAGGAACATGCTGTAAAGCTACAAAAACTTGTTGTTTTGTAGGGGGTTGTGGTGGGTATTACAAGAAATATTCAGTTGTGATGGGTAGAAGAAATATTCAGTTTTTAATGCAGAAATTTCAGTGTGTGTGCTCTGGTAGAAATATATTGATTAGAACTGTTTACACAATTTTGATGAATTCAGATTCTTTCTTGGCCTCAGGGCTTTTAAGTTCACTGTTAAGCCATACCCTAAACTGCCTGTGGGGCTGGCAGTTGGGTTTGGATTCCTGCTTGTCCTTCCTTTGAAGTGTTGGAAGAAAGTATGAGGAAAGAAGGTGACAACACAATGATTTTGGAGGGATATTGACAACTCTGGGTTTGAATTTTAATTTAGTGGCCATGTACCTAATGCATAGATATTGCAGGGCTTAAGCTCTCATGTATTCAAAGCCTTGAGTAGATTTTACCCACAGGTTAGAAATTTTCTAATATTTCTAATTCCTATTTTATGATAACTCTTGTCCTACATCAAAATGTGGCGACAAAGAGTTCTGGTTTTGCCTACCAAATTTACAGGGGTCACCCATGTTGCAATAAGAGTTGTACAGTTTAAGTGTGACTGCACTATGTTGGTTTTATAATTAGCACTATCTAAGCTTATTCATATAAGTCAGCCTCCTAAGGTTCTAATTCATACTTGGTCTGCAAGGCAGGAAATTTGCATGCACTAAATGGCTATTCTTTAAAATGGCTAATCATTGGAGAAAAAATCCTTTTGCATTTAATGTTCATAGGGAACTGTGTAGGTATTAATATGGCTATAATTTGTAGCTAAAAAAATTCCATTGTAATTTAATTCATCTCCAATTGGTATAAAGTGATACTTTTCTTGTAGCAGGAAGGGTTGTTGCTGTAAAATCTGATGAATTTCACTTTGTAAAAAGGTAGGTGAGGTGACATTTTAAAGTTGAAAACAGCAATTGTAATTTGGAATCAATACTTTATGCCCTAGAATAATGTAAGGTACTGTTCTGTCCTAATTGGCTGGAAGCTAAAATGTTAATGCCAAGCCAGCAGATGTATCCCCAGCCTGTAGTTTCCCATGAAGATTTGGTTTGCAAATAGATGACTTTCTATTTATGGGTAAAGTAAAGCCTAATTGTGAGTCTTCACAGTACCAGGAGCTACAAGGACTGGGACTTTAAGGGAAGTGACTGGCTGATCACAGGGATGCCACAGAGCATACCAATGAGCTGCATCAATGTGTGTGCTCCAGTTTGTGAAAATCCTCAGTAATCAGCAGAATGTCGACAGTAAATATCTCATTGTTTTTAACAGCAAAGTGTTGCAAGATCAGAGAAATATGGCAAAGTCTAATTGGATTGGAAACAATGATTTCCTCTCAAATAGATTTCTGATTGAAAACTAATATAATCGAGTGATGTCCCAAGTAATAACTGTAATGCACAGATGGTGCCAAATTGAAAGACTGAGTGACTAAAAGTGTTGACATGGTAGATTAAAAATCCATCCTGAAAATATTTCTATTTTAAAAATCCATGCTGAATAAGTTTCTATTTCAGTGTGTGCTTCCTGCATTTTACCTTCTGTCCAGACTAACAGATTTTGTAGTTGTGTGGCATTTTCTCCAATAGTCAGCCCAGCCAATGTTACGTTAAATTCCAATGTTTTTGGGACAAGGAGAAAGCACATATTATGTATAAGTAATGCCAAGACTTTCTTGTTAGTAAATCTGAAGTTCTGAGAGTTTGATCATTATTAGTCCACATCTAATTGCTGCAGGAGAAGAAAAAATAATAATGCAGTTAACATTGCTGCAAACACACACACACACACACACAGAGAGACACACAGAGTTTCCTCTCCTTTTCTGGCATTACACTTGCAGTGTTGCTACTACTCTGGATCTTAATCAGTGATTTCAGTCTGTGTGGTGAGTGTTCTAAAGGGTGATGAAGAGTTGTCAGTATCTGGAATCCTTTGCCAGGAGGAATGTGCTGCTGAATATGGAGTTGGTGTTTTCTTCTTCATCTCTCTTGGATTGATGAAGGGATCACTTTTATGTCTTTGTTAACAAACTTTTGCATTTTTCTCTCTTCTTCACTGGTCTACAGCTTCAGGTTATGTCTAAATCTACTATATAATTGATGTGTGTAAGATACTATTCCTTTATGACTGCTGAAAGCAGGTTTATGCAGCTCAAGATCTTCATGCCTTTAACTGAGCCTGGCTGAGTTATAGGATATCCAGTGCCAAGCCAGGCCCCCTGTCTTGTCTTCTAGTGCCAGTGATACTTCATGCCACATCCTGTCTCTTCCCTTTCCAGATCTTCTCTTGTACCATTTCTTTATGCTGTGTTACTGTGCCAGTCATAAATATTTCATTTTTTTTAGCATAACTCCTTGTTCCTGCTCTCTGTATGAAACAGTGGCTGTTCCACACAATGATAAACAAAAGTAAACCAAATTCTTGCAGCTCATTTGGGTACAACAAAGCAAAAGGGGTGGTTTGTACCAGACACCCTTGACACGACCTCCCTTTCTGGCTTCTTCTCTTCAGAGAGATGTGAGAGGAGAGGAGGGGATTGTCAGGAAACATCCCCACCTGAGCCCTTGGCTCTTCATGCACCAAGTAGACTTGAGAACCTGATATCTGGCACCAGGAGGTCAGGCTGAACAGGGAGCTGGTTAAAGATGGTCATGAAGCACCTTGCCTACCTGCCAACAGAGACAGAGAATTTCAAATGACTGTTTCAAATGTCTTGGTGAACTAATTTCTGTTTTTCTCAAGAAATAATACTGAGTTTACATTTAAACCCTTTGATTCTGCACTGAACTTATTTTTTTTCCTAAAGAAGTGAATTCCTTCTACAAGAAGAGCTTTGCTTTCCAAACAGCTCTGATAGCCATCAGAGTATAGAAGAGTGCTTGGTTTGAATGACAATTAAAAACAGTTTGTGTGTAAAAGTATTGAAGAATGTCCTCTGATGGCCTATTTTCTGGACATAAACTATGCAGGTAAAAGCAATGCATTTTGGAAGTGTATTGATGAAAAAATTTCAATTAACATTTCCTCAAATAGAATGCTTCAAACTTTTTTAATCCTTTAAATAAACTTTTATCAAGCATATGACACCTGAAAGTTTGCCCTCAAATTAAACTTGACCACTACCCAATTCCGAACTGTTTGAAATTTCTTTCCCTGTGAGAAAAGAGCTGAAGTTAAAATGTGTTCTTAATGTCTTACTAATTTTCTTTCTAACACTAAATTTTCTACAAACATTAAGCATGTTCTTAATGTCTTACTAATTTTATTTCTTAAAGTTTTTTCATTCATACAACTTTGTCAGCTATCCCCACACCCAAACATCTCTTTATGTAGTAGTTGAGAATATGGCTGTCATTGCATTGAAATATCAACATGAAATATGAATCTCACCCCTAGGAAGCTAAAGTTAATACGAATTCATGTAAGCTAGCTGCAAAGTACTTTTCATGCAAAAAGAAAAAAAAATTAAATAATGAGAGAGTAAAAAGAAAAGCAAGTATCTTAGTGACATTTTTCACAGAAACAAACCCATTTTCAAGCTTGACCGAAATGTAGAAGTGTGATAGTGGTATTGCAATTCATCATGAATATTTCAAACACATCTGATTTCTACACATGCTATGATTACTAATGTGTGAAGTCAATTAAGTATGCATTTAACCCTTCTTTTCTTTTCTCTGTGAGGGGCTTATGAGAAATTGAGCTTTTTAGCTAAAACAAATCCACAGACAGCATATATAGTTGCCTTGTCTTGAAAAACAGGCAAAAATCACTTCTGAAATATTCATTTCTTTTGTTTGTTGAAATGAAAATAATTTTTTATCCAGTTGCAGCCATCGTATATTCTTCAGCAGACACTTGGCATGAAGGTCAGCAATAAATTCTTCCTGCTGCTATGTTTTCTGGCCCCTGAAATCACAAATAATGTTCATTTTCTTTGCATTATTTCATGATTTTATTTGGTTGAGCTAAAGATTGATTCAAGATTATATTTCTTGGGGGCAGGAAGTGGAGAGGAAGGGAAATGAAACAATTTTTTTTTAATCTTGTAGCTGAAGAGGTTTACGGATTTGGCCTCGGTTTTCTTTTTTTATTGGAAGTGTTTGAAGAGAGGCAGGGCAGACTCTGGTGCTGCCACACATTTGGGGTGAAGGAGAGCGGGTGGAGGCTTGGGAGAACAGTTTGGGTTTTTTCTTTATTAGCCTCTGCTGAAGCTTTACTTGAACCAACAATAAGAGCATCCTTAAAGCAGGTTCCTAATGACTCCAAATGGCTCTGGATCAGAATTTTGCACTGTTGTTTCCTGAACTCAGTTCCTGTGACAGGCAAAGCCTTCCAAACTAGTATAGATACTATATATATATATATATATATATAATGTGTAATAGATATAATTCACGCCATTTCTAGTATGATATATGTAATATTAAATGTTAATATTACATATATTAATATGTAATATACATATTAATACGTTATAAACATATATTACATATTAATATTAAATATTTATTGAAATATACATGTTTGTATTAGGAGTTCCCCCCACCCTCACAAGTGAAACCTGGTGTATGTTGAAACCAAATTTACACATAAAGAATGTGTCTCAGCCTGGGGATGGGCCATGTCTAAAGAAATAGGAGGATGCCTAAGCACTAATCATCACATAAAAGACCTGAGATAAATATCATAGAAATCCTCAAACATATATGTATAAATACAGAGTTCCCATAAATTTCACCAAAGGATTCAACAGCTCCAGACACTGATTTGCTCCTCCTCATCACCAAAAAAAAAATCTTATATATAAACTATTATAAACTCTAAATAAAAAAAAAAACTAACTGCCCAAATCTTGGTCTCAGGCGGAATTTTTCCTATAAAAACCATTTGTGCCAAGATAGAAGTGTATGGGCATAGAGGAAAACCTCTGCTAAAGCTGACTTCTTTATTACACACCTAGGGCGGACCCCAGGCTCAGCACTAGTCTTTCCTTATAGCTGGCTAAATAGAATTGGATCGTAAAATAAATATTTTATTTTTTCATTTAAATTTGGCTGGACAACTTTTCATTTATAACAAAACCCTGCCCCGCTGGCGAGCGGCTGGGTCACGACCTCGCGCGGCCCCGCGGCGCGGCCAGCACGAGTGATGCTCACCTGTGCCTCATCTGCCAGGGCAGGCGACTTCAAAGTCCTGTTCAAGTCTCTAATGGGAGTCAGAGGTGACCAAAAGCAGCTCTGACTGCTCTGCCACTGAGCTCTGGATAACCACATTGTTCCTCTCAGAGAGGGGAGGAAGGGCAGGATCCCTGCCCCTGGCACTGCTTCTCCAAGCTCTCTTCATTTCTTCTGTGTATCAGTGGGCAAACAAGGAAGACCTGGAAGGATGTAGGAGGCATGGTGGGAAGATTTGTTTAATTTTTCTTTCTACTACTTTTGCGTGCTTGCACAGAAATTAGAAAAAGTCCTGCTAATGTCAATTGGGTCAAAGCCTGCTTCAGCTTGCTGCTGCCGTGTCGCTCTGCCTTCTTCAGCAGGGCTGGTAGGACACACACATTATCTGGAGAAGAATCTGGTAGAGGTATTCAGGCAAGTCTGTCACGAAGGAACTGCACTTTCTTCTGATATAAAATCCCTTATGCTGCCCCTAACATTTTTTTCTTACTTAAAGGGGCTCACGCCCAGCTGTGGACTATATTCTTCTGAGCAAATATTGTTGATGAAAGCTGCAAAGTCTTCCCCAGGGAGCCACGAATGAGGTACAACACAGGGTTGTATTGGTAGTTAGTCTGGAAAGAGGAAATGAAGATTTTTTTAAGAGCCCTGTGAGGTCCTCAGGACTGTCTGTGTGGCATCAAAACCTGTTGTAAGTCAAGCTAGTCTCCATGACTTTGGAAACTGCCTTTTCCTTTTGTCCGTGGTGTCTCTAAGGCTCAGCTCTTTGAAGACACCTCAAATATCTTCTGAGGGTGAGGTAGTTTCTCTGACACCGCAGTAAACAGTGAGGAAATCCTGTAAACGCTAATATCAGTTTTGACAGCCTGGCTCTAAATAGCCATAGGAAGCCCTCAGGCTTTTAATCTCAGTATGATTTCTTTGTCATTTTGTTCATATAATTAAGCAAGTTGTCTAATTATGTGAATCAATAGGATTTTATAAAATGATGCATCTTTTGTACTGGAGGTTTACACTAGTGCCATTTAATGTTGTATTGTAGGAAACTCTAATCTTGTGCAGATTCTTGTGGTTGTCTGGCTAACTGGTAGGGTTATTCAGATATTTGACATTATCCATGGTTAGAAATGTTATTGGCTAGCACAATCAGTCCCAGGCCCTTCACCAGCTCCTTCTTGGCCACACTGCTGGCTTGTGTCCGGCTGTCTGTCCACCAAGACAGAAGCCCTAGGTCCATTTACAATTAGTGGAAAAGTTACTTGACTTCACTGAAGATTCACAGCAATGGTAGCAAGGACAGACATTCTTTTTGAGGTATTTGTAGGCTGTAAATGCATGTTACAATAATCAAGAAAGCATTAGAGGGGCATTTGAAATCCCACAATTTTACATGGAAGCAAGTGCCACAAGATAACAGCTGTGAATGTTTATAAATTGCACATGGAGAATATTGTTCCACTTACAAGGATAGACTGCAAATTGGCAAAGATAAATTTCTAGATAATGGGAGATATTTTATTACAAAGGGAGTGTACATGACTTCTACCTCAGTTACGTAGAACAGAGTGGTTTTGTGAGACATTTCAAGTAAAATGAATTTTAATGTAGGAGCTCTTTTCTTATAATAAAACCCTCCAGCTGCATCGTATCCCTGGTATGAAACTGAAAATTTGTTTCCTAACAAAGCTAAGAAATGCTTAGCATATCAGTTCCCTTTGAATAACTGTATTAATCCTAAAAGAGGTTGCTTTATGTGCTGTTTCCACCCGACCAAAAGTTGTAGCCATCCTTCTGCATCTTCCCAACAATGGAGTGCTTTATTATTATTATTATTATTATTATTATTAGTAGTAGTAGTAGTAGTAGTAGTAGTGTTATTATTATTATTAAATATTTTGCTTCATTTATTTGTTTCAGTCCTGGATAACAAATAGCTTTCTGAGCTTTTCTCCAGGATGTTTTAAAATGCCAATTAATGTACCTATTATCTTCAATCAGCACAAGACCTCGCACCTTTCTTTTGAGAAGAAATTTTTTCTCTTAGACTGTCTGTGCTTTCTATCTAATTGTTATTCCCTTCTTGTTTTCTTAGCTCTTACAGCCTTGCAATTTATTCATAAGTAATTTCTTATAATAGACTGTACCCTTGTTACTTTCCTTCCATCCATAATGCTACATTCTGTTCCTCTTTCTCTCCCCTCTTCTCCCTCCTTTTCTCCTTCTCTTTCACTTTCTTTCTCATTTGGTAGCTGACATGCTGCATGTCATATTGCTGGTTAAATTAAACCATACCAAATGCAAACCCACAGTAGCACAATGGTAGTAATTTTTGTGCCAGCCGTATTCAGTTTAAGCATTTCTGAATTCTTTGGTGTTTATCTTCTTAAAGCCCTCATTAGCATAGAAATGAGCATCTCTCATTTCCTGCTCTCCCCCATCAGATAGCAAGGTGTCTCAATTTTATAAGAAAGACAAGAAGTTTTAGGATAGATTACATGGTTTGACAAGAGCATGCTGTGAACCTGTGGTTCAGATAAGGATTTGTATTTTGATCTCCAGAATCACAGTTTTTGTTTAGGGCTCATGTAACTCCTACTCAACCTGAACGACCTAAGTGGACACTACACCATGAGGAAGCTGTTCAGTGGGGATAGGATCACAGAGTCACAGAGTCAGCCAGGCTGGAAAAGATCTCGGGGGTCATTGAGTCCAGCCTGTGACCACACACCTCCCTGTCAACCATGGCACTGAGTGCCACATCCAGTCTTTCCTCAACACCTCCAGGGATGGTGACTCCCCCACCTCCCTGGGCAGGCTCTTCCAATGCTTTCCTGTGAATAAATCCTTCTTAACATCCAACCTAAACCTCGCCTGGCACAGCTGGCCTGGACTGTGTCCTCTTGTCCTGTCTCTGCTTTCCTGGGAGAAGAGGTTGACCCCCACATGACTGCAACCACCTTTCAGGAATGATAAGATCTCCCTTGAGATCTCTCCTTTTCTCCAGGATAAACAACCCCAGCTCCCTCAGCTGCTCCTTATTGGATTTGTATTCCAAACCCTTTCCCAGCTCCATTGCATTCTCCAGCATCTCAATGTCCTTTCTAAATTGGAGGCTAGCACTGAACACAGCACTCAAAGTAAATGAAGCATTGTAGAGGCAGAAACACCTTCTGGAGAAGATGCATAAAGAGATGTAAAAATCTACCCACTCTCCTAGACTAGCTGCTATAAATATACAATTCAGGTGAATATTGGTGGATTCACATGTTTTGCTTGTTTATCAGTGATCTATAATGTCTGAAAGACAACCATGCCAATGCAGAATCTCATTAACCCCTGGTATATGAACATATAATTATGCAAATGTATAAAACTGTAAGAATATTTATATGTATTATTGATGCTGCACTTTATCAAATGAGTTATGATTCTCTAGCTTTTACTCAACAATTTTGCAGCAAATATTTGGTTTCATGTTGCTATTAATTGGCTCATGATTTGAGTTCCTTGTTCTGGAGTTGTGGTATTGTAACATAGCAATAGTAAAAGAAAAAAGTCTTAAGTAAGAGTCAGAAAAGAACTTTATCTCCAGTTCATGTCTAGAATCTAATGTGGATCATGTTTCATATGTGAAAAACTGGATTTCACAATCAGATGGGAATGTGGAAATCTAAGACATGAGAGCACATGGGTGAAACTGCCGATGGGATTCATATTAATTTTGGACTGAAGCTGACAGCCTGGGGAAAATTTAAGTCTGTCATCAGTGGCATAAATTCTCTAGTAAAGGGAGCTATGCTAAAGCCAGTTAAATTCACAGAACAAATTAGTCTGCTGGTCTTGTGGCTTCAGTGTAGGAAGTGTAAAGAATTTAGAAGAGCCTTCTGCATAATTTAAGTTGCTGAGCAGTGCTAGGATTGATGGCCATCTCCACAGCAGGAAGCTCCAAAGAGCAGCTTCAGCTCCAGCAGCATAAAATCCTGCAGGCCACCTGCAGCAGTGCTGGCTGCAGCAGCCACTGGTGCTGGGACAATGACACTCACTCCTTGCACATAAAGCAACCATTTTTAGGATTAATATGGTTATTCAAAGGGAACTGATATGCTAAGCATTTCTTAGCTTTGTTAGGAAACAAAGCATGCTCCTTTGCATGAGGAGTGTTTCTGCTCTCCATCAGCAGGCAATGACAACAGCTCTGCCCAGGGCAGCTGGCTTGGGGGTGAAGGTGCAGAATTACAGGTTCCTTGAATTTGGGTAGACATCTGAATTGGAACTGTTTGTCTTTGTGTGACAGTGAGATGTCTGAGGTGAATGCCTGTACTCATTCAAGTCAGTCACAATATTTGGCTGGTTTAGGATTTTTTATATTTCTTTTTATTTGTTTTACCAAGCCAAAACCTTTTTTTATGTGGGTTTTTTGTTTGTGGGGCAGGAGAGAGCAGTTGGTTGTTTCTTTTTTTCTTAGCAGGCAGGTAACTGTATTTGTTTTCATCAAGAAACTTAATAAAAGAATGAACTGGACCCTAAGTCTTTACTTTTTTCTGAGGTTCCACTAAGTCCTCTGATAGCATTGCTTTTTAGTTGTTCTGACAGTACCAATATTAAACTCACAAGTTTTTCTTGTTTTCAACTGTAAAAAGACTTGCTTTGATCCTCTACTTTCATTTTCTTGTTGTTGAACTTTTTGAAAATACAATATAGTAGAGTCTGCATGAGAATTGAAATTGCTTACAGAGAATTTTACAGTAAATGATATCTAGAAATACTGTATTGCTGGGAAATGGTCTATTTATCTTGGGATCAGGGCAGACATGATAAAGATATGAAACATGATCATCAGAATTCTATACCTTGTGCCAATTTCAATTCAAGGCTAAGTGCAAACAAATGCCACCAACTTTTCTGAGGCTGGCATTGCTTTACACCACACGTGGTTTTTATCCAGATATACTTTCAGATAAGATATAGCTTACATTTTCTATAAAATGTTTCCGAAGAACTATATTGTACTGTGGCATAAATCACAAAAAAGTGAAGCCTTGTTTATTCTTTCGGTACAAACAAAGAATTTATTATGGCATATATTATTTGACAAAGAAAATATTTACCTATAATGAACATCTTGCTAACTCTGAACTGTGTTAGCATACCTATAATCACAGTTTGACTTGAAATCTGCCTCCCAAGAGATAACTCCAAGAAATAGTTGCCATTGAGGGGACTCTGTGTATGGTTTATATATATTTTATATCTTTTAAGAATATAATACTTCTATGATCTCTATTTTCCAAGGTATCCATGTGTTTTCACCTGATGATAATTTTTAGGATCAGATTCTGGATATTCTGCTGTTTCCTCAGTCAGGATATCTCTTCTACACTCTCTTGCTTATTAGTGGACAGGAGTCATATTCCTGAAGACAGAAATATCAGGCTCCAGTCCTAAAAAGCCTCTGAGGAGTAGCTATGTTTACTTATTCATCCTAATATAAATGTATGGATGGGTATGTTTGAAGTTGTGTGTGGCATGGGACCTCTGGATACTATCACTGTACTGCGTCAATTCCAAACCTGCAGGCAGATATCAGGGTGGAAGGGTTTGTGATAGATACAGCCTGGAGGTCTGGTTCTGCAGAGATCCACAAATCCCTTTATCACACACCCTCTCCCTGCCTTCCAAAACATATTTACCTAAAACTGGTGTTCACTTGCACCGTGGCTTGCCAAATTCTTCAGCTTGCTGCCCATCTTCTGCCTAAGGTAAGCTGAATTTCAGGGACAGGCTGCCTTTTAAGGGTGCACGGGGGGAAGAGTTTCTGTGCCCCACAGCCTGAGAAAAGACTGATAAATGTGGCACCTCTGTGCTACAGGGTTTAAGCCCCTTTCTCTCACACCCTTTGAAAATCCTCTACCACAGGACAGGTCTGGGATGGGGATCACATCCTTGCAGCTTTAGGGATCAGAAGGACTGCAAAAAAAAGCAGGAGCAGCTTGGACTTGAGAGGGAATAGAACTGAGAGAGTCAAATTGGTGCTGGAGATAAGAGGGGCTCTGCTGGCAGTGGGGCTGATGATCCATGCCCCTGCCTGTGTTTTGTTTCCTTTAGGTGGAACAAAATCTGCTGAAACCCAGCTCAGTGTGTTCCTTTTAGGTTCCTGTTTCAGACTGTTGGGGGCAGAGCTGCCAAACTGTCAAACTATGACTCAAAGTTCTGGTTTCTGCTTACTGCAATTTTATTCTGCTGGAATTCTGTAGTCCTGATTTACTACAGCACAGGGATTACCAGAAATAAGACTTGATGTTCTCTGATGGAAAAGCCTTATTGAGTTTAATAGCATATAATAAGATTTCTTAGGGTTTCTTTCTCTTTTTTTTTCCTTTCTCTTTATTCCATTTATTTTACTAATTGAATCCCATCTGAAGGGATGGTTAGAGAAAATCACTATGATTTCTGTAGGGGTGACTAGTCTTTATCAAATTGTCATAGACTTAGCAAAAGAGTGCTTTTTTGTTCTGACTCCCTTGAAAATTCTCTAAGATTTTATTTTAAAAGTTGATAAAATTTATTTCTGATTATTTTTTGCCATTGCAGATTGTTCAACACATGTATTTTCAGCTACAACACTGAGGCATTATAAAGCTTTTCAAGTCTAAATATTGTTCCAATTTAAAGTGCCATAAATTCTTCCTTTTCAGTGTCTCTCTTATTTACATCAGTGTAAATGAGATGTGATTCAGTCTTGCACTGTGTCTAGAGAAATTGTTTTCCTCTATCTTAGATATTTTGTTAAACTGAGTGCTAATAGGGTACCAGGCTTGCAAAGCAAGCCAGAAATGAGTTTTTTCTAGTCTGAGCAGATGAATTCCCTTAAATTTGCTGCCAAAATAAATCCCCAAAACAAATGATTTATGAACATACTGAAGCAAAATGGGTTATTCAAATAATTACTTAGTAATAGAGGAAGTTTGAGCAATGATACTTCTAATAATGAAGCTGCCTAGAGAACCTGATGCTTAGGGAGATTATGAGGGATTAAAACAGTTCTTTCTCATTCTTTCAGCTCTGCCACCATCCTACTGAGAATGCAAAGAGTAGCATGTACCTTAAATGATGAAAAACAGGGAAGTTCTTCTTAGGAAAATAGCAAATTCAGTGTTGCAATTTAGTACAGTTTAAGCAAGCATGTAGGTTACACTTCGAAAGGTACAGGCTTAATTCACTGATGTAAATTAGATCTGAGAAAGTCTGAAAATATTATCTGGAGGAGGGGGAGGATTATGATTTTTTGTTTTATTTTTTCCCCTCAATTTAAATTTGAGGATTCTAGAAATTCGCAAGCCTAAAGGGAGTTTAAACATGCCCAAAAGCAGATCTCCAAAGCAATTAAGGCACTTAAACTTTGTACATAATTCCTTCTCCACAGCTAGCCTACTTTAGATAAAACAATACCCAAGTATTTTAATGTTGGTAATTCCCAAGTGTATTTTCTATCCACAGTCCATCACCTAATTAACACAGTTCTTCATGGCTTATCCCCCTCCTCTGAATTTCAAATTTGTAGTGAGCAAAACAGGATCACTTTTGTTGTCATTCCTTACAGTGAAGCTGCAGAGGTGGAGGAGCAGTTGCACCTAAAATTACAAGAGTAACAGTAAATCAAACTAACTTGGAGTTGTGTCAGTAGTGAAATATTCCTGCATGATGGTAATAGAGAACTCTGAGTTGCAGCTCATAATTGTGATAAGTTATATATATATATATATATACATATATATATATATATATAAATATAATATATATTAAAAACCCCACAAAACCCCCAAAACAAACAAAAGACCCTGAACATTAAAAAAAAACAAAAAGCCAACAACCCCTCTCTTCCTCTCAAGACATAAAGGAAATATTATGGTAGTGGAGAGAGAGAGAGAGGTCTGGAAACTTCCTTTCTTCATCAGTTTACCATTAAGAAAACCACCATTAAAAGAATATAAAAATCTCTACCAAAACTTGCCAGGGTTATCATATTTTTCTCAAAATGCTGAAATGCCCAGTTAGGTAAATGTAATTGTTGATAATAGAAGGCAATATCTAGGTCTTGAAATAAACTTGTTTTGTGGCTGTTCTAACCAGAACCAGTAACATCACAAGGTTTTCCATCCAGCTGTTCTGCAAATGTGGGAACAGCAGCTCTTATCATAAAACCCTGTGATTCATTTATTTAAAGGCATGCAGTGAGGAATCAAAAGCAGAGGAGTGAAGAAAAGATGGGACAGTAAAACGGCCAGAGGACACTGAAAGCTCTGTAAAAAAATATGTTCTCACCTTGTCTCTACCATAGATACCTGAATGACTTAACCCAAACCCAAACTTAGCACACATTTTGGGTGCCCATGCTGCAGATGGGTCAGGATGCTGTCACAATTTACACAACACCCTGGAGTGTGTTTGGGAAACATTCAAAAAAATTAGGCCATAAACATCTCACGACTTGCCAAAACCTAGCAAGTGTCACCTATGGCTTGGCATCTCATGGAAACCATCATTTTAGAAGCACTTTGTGAAGTTGTATTTCTATTTGCATTTTATATCTGGGTATGCTGGGCTCGCCAGTTCTCCCTGAGTGTGGCTGGAAGTGGATTCCCTTACAGAGGAGGGAGCTGGTGCTGTCATGAGAGATGAAGGATGTCCATTTGAATGTTTGCTCTGTGTCAGGAGGTGGACCACAGGCAGAAATTTGGCGCATGCAGAAATCTCCCCCTGCCCTTAGCAGTATGACTCTGGTCCTTTTCCCTGAGAGGAAAAGGACTGAAACGTTCAAGAGCTCTGTCATCTTTTAGTCACACCTCCCCTCACAGTGGGCAGCAAAGGAGATCGACCAGCAGACCCCTGTTGCAGAATTTGTGAGAGACAGAGGTCATGGTTTATGTTTGGAATGAGGTTTGAGCCACCCCTCAGACGAGGCCTGATGAGCTGCCTTGATGGGGCCTGGAAGCCTTTGATGCAGTGAGAATTCAGTTGTGGTGCAGACAGAAATTATATTAAGGTAACTACAAAGTAATGAGATATCCGAGCATGAATTAGAGAAGAACTGCAGTGTGAAAAGTTTGACCACCTTAAGGAAAAGGTAAACAATGTTAGCTTGCCAATCAGAGTGTCTTTGTTTTTGTAAACTATGTAGAAGCTTATATAAACTACCATCTTATCTCAAATAAAGGGAGAACGTTTGATTAACCACATTGGTTCAGATCTGTGTTTGTCCTGTCCAGCTTCCCGTTTTCCTGAGGTTCCCTGGCTTTTGATCCTTCTTCTTCTTGGCAGAATCTGGTGGGACGTGGTGCACTGCCATGACTTCTGAAGGCTGGGAGCAGGCTTCTGAATTCCAGGAAGAGCTGGAGAAGTGTTGAGGCCACTGGGGGAAAAGGTGATGCTGGGAAGATAATGGGGATAAAGTTATTGAATAGCTGCTGATTAATGGAGAGCATTGAATCCTGTGCATTGCATTAGGCAGGATCCTGGGGGGGGAAAAATGTCATCTGATTGTGTTTACTAAAGATTTCATCATAATGCAACATGTGTAAAAGAGCTGGAGGAAGTACAGGAGCTTTAAAACGGTATTTCTTAACTGTGAATACCCAATCATTGTGGTCTTAATGGTCTTTTTAAAACAGTGTATTTTTCTCTAGGCTTTGCAGGGATGCTAAATAGGCAGCTATTTGTAAATAGCTTGTTAAGAAGCATTTTTTTTTTAGCCCTAAAAGGATTTTTTTTTTTTCCTGAAGGTGGCTATTTCCCCTAAGATGTATTTCTCTCCAGAGAAGAACTGCTAGCTCAGGGCAGTAGTTCCTTTGATTTTACCACTCTTTAGTTATTCTCCTAAGGCCAGCATTGCAGACTCCTCGCATACTTGTTACTCCAAATGTTCTCTTCTCAAATGTGCTTTTGTACATCTCTCTGCATCTTAGTCAACCTTAACATTTTTTACACACTCATTAACAAGCTGATGGTAGAAAAGAAAAAGGCATGAAAAAACACAGTGCTTTAGGTTTACAAAAAAAAAAAAAAAAAAACCAAAAAAAAAACCAAAAAAAAACAACAAAAAAGGTTCACTATGGGCTTTAGCCAGTGACATATCTTGTATTTTACATAAGTACAATCTTGATTGATTTTTTTGTGGACATATAAATTGAAAAACCTAAGTAAAAAGACATCTGACATATGTGGAATGCAATTTAATTGTTTTCTCAATGGTAACAATGCACAAAAATGCTAGAATTGTGCTAATCTGGAGCTCCTTAGAAAATGCCCATCGAATACAATAACAGAATAAACAGGAAGAATACATTTGGAAGGAGTTATTCATAAATAGAGTTTCCCAAACAGTATATAAAACATTTAGGCAAGATTAGGTCTGTAATAAACAACCCCTATGTCCTACTGTGTATTATGTTAATGGTCATATACTATTGTGCAAGCTAACATAAATCTATAAATATATACAAATTGGCTTTGCATCATACAATAATCAGATGGAATGACTTTGATGACTCATAAGTTGGCAGGTCTTACAAAGATAAATTTCCTTTATTTTTTGTACATAGTTAATAAAACTATATTCTTCATAGACATATATTTTATTTGAACCATAGGGACATTTTACATATATTAAAATATATTAGGATGACTAGCTTGCATTTGAAGCTCTTAACCTGAAGTGGAAAAAAGAAGAGAAATGCTTATTGAATATGTTTTTCACATAAATGCACGGGAAGTGAGCCACAATTTTTTGCTATCTCCACAAAAAACTTTCTTCCAAGTGCCATTACCACATTCTGAGCATCCAGCAAATACCAAAAGTAGCACTTGGGTCTAGTGTTCAGAGGAAGAGAATACTTACTAAAAATCTACTTAATTACACAGCCTGAAAATAATGAACCCCTTGAGCTGATCAAGTGTTAAAATACTTATTTAATGGAAGCATTGTTTTAAGTGTTAGCAATAAACCTGGAAGAAAAACTGTCCTCTTTATTTCAGTGTCTGAACTCTTACAAAAAGCTTTGCTTCTCTGTAAGTAAGTAACAAAAATAATTCTGTCACCTTGGGCTGATTCAATAATGTAGCCCAGTGATCTAGAAATGAAATGCCATATCCAACAGTTCATCCTGTCTCCTTAGTCTCTACAACGTGTCCAGGAGTTAACATGCTGTGCTTAAGATTTGCTCTGTCATCATGTAAATTCTACAAATCGTAGCAGTTCTCACTTCCCTTGCTTGTTAAATAAGTCCATGCTACCAAGTTCCGAATGATTCCTTCTCTCATAAGCTGTTGAGTGTGTTCTCAGGGAATTTAATTATCATACCAACGAAGAGGAAAAAGTGCACATTAAATTATTGGATTTTCCCCTGTGTATGCCACAAAAACATATGGGCAGCACCATCTGTGTACTTATGACTACAGATTTGAGTGTTTATTGGTTTTAATCTGGAGATCAGTGTCATTTGAACCCAGATCTGGCATCAGAGCTTGCATCCAAAATCCTGGCTTCAGCCCATGTGTACATTATGTTTACAGCTCTAGCTTGTCCTGCAACACTGAAGGCCAGGAATGTGTCTGTTCCCTTCTGCAGGAATGCATCTGTAGCAAATGGAGCTGTAAGGAAAAATAATTCAGTGATTCAAAGCTATCTACTTTGGAGATTTTGTGTCTATAGGAGAATCTTCAGCTAGCTCTTCCATTTTTCCCTCTGAAAAACAATGATAATAATATCTATCAGGACAATTGCCAGAATTAATTATGCAAATAGTAAAGAATTAAAGCTGTATTTAGCTTCTAGACAGAAGCAAAAGGTGTTCACTGTCTTTAAGACCTTGGTCTTCATTTCGTGAAGTTACTCTAAGATTGTACATGGTTCCTCTATCACTATTGTTATTGAAACTACTGGAAGACAAACTTTCTCTTTTTAAGCACTAGAATAAGACAATTCCTGCTGTTTCTTTCAGGAGATGATGCATATGGGTGCTCCAGATTCTTTAACTTCAGGTGGTGCAGGGCTATCATTTGCCCATACAACAAGTGCATTAGTTCTGGGACTTGTGCATGTGCATGACTGTATTTTTCTTGTTGGCTGGAGTATTTGCCATTAACAGTATTTGTCTTCCCTAGGAATCTTGTGATTCAAACAGAAAAAAAAAATTCAGACACCATGATCAAGTTTTCCATAGTTATTAACATTCTTTCCTTGTTCACGTTCATTTTGTAGTCCTTTGTCATCCATTTCCCAGCTGTGATGCATTTTGACAAATTGTTTTCTTCTGGTTTTTATCTCAAATGTTGGAGGTAGTGATCTTGTGCAGAGCATTGGTGCTGGAAACTGCTGCAGAAAGGTGAATAGGAGTGTAAGAATATGAATACAATGGTTATTGAGTACAAGCCTTTTCCAGTCTCTCCTGAAATATTGAATTTCCGTAGTTGAGGGAATTCAACAATAGCTTGCTAGGAAGTTATACACTTCCCTTGTGATGGAATTATTGTATTTATTATTCCTTCAGAAAAGTAGACCGCCAGTCCTCTCTGCTGAAGAGAATTTACCTTTAATTTTGGGGCAACTATTTACTGCTGAGATGCAGCAAACCTTAGAGTATGGCTATTGAGTATGCTGAGGCTCTGAAATGTAGAGAATTAAAGAGTCTTGTTAGGTGATTGTTTTATTCTATTCACAAATTTGGACACAAATACTTATTTTTAATGTTTGTTTCAGTCTTGAAAGAAAACTTAGAAACTCTGTGACACAAGGGTGTTCTGGGGAGGGGATAATCTATAACCTCACAGGGAATTTTAGTGCTCACCTTCAATATTCGAGGCTAAGACTTGGGCAACTATATCTACTTGGTGGTTTTAAAACTGTATTCCATAATTTTTGGGGAATTATGCCAAATGAGGACTGGAGAATAATTGTTTTTTAATTTGGCTTTATAAAAATAGAAAAACCACAACTGAAATCAGCCTGGTGTGGAGTGTGTTGTTAGAGTTGCCGTTCTTTGACTAACACATAGAACTGAGGATCTCCTCAAGTCACTTTGTATTCTTTGGGACTCAGCAGAAAAGTAATGAAATCAGCTTCTCTGTCTTGGCTGAACTCCAGATCTCTTAATGACATATTACCTACTTAATTTCCAACGGCATCTTTGGTTATTAGGGAAGGTACAATTTTTCAGCACTTGCTACAAGCTGTAAAGTGGTAGGCATGTACTGCTAAACAATGACTGCAATTCAAGCCACAGCTGATTGCATTTCAGAGTTTATCAAAATACTCCTACTGATTTGCAGATCACTTAGTTTCCATTTAGTTTTGGGATCCTTTAGGATAAAAATGTGCTGCAGGTGGTCCTCATCCAATGACAAATTAAATGAAGAATGCAGATCCATTGCAAGTAAAAAAAGGTTTTAGGAATACTAAATGTGCTAGTATCTAAGAATATGTGCTGTTTCTTGCCAATGTGCAAGAAAATTCAGAAATCTTAAGATGCAATTATTTAAAGGATGTTTATAAAAAGGAATATTTACATGCAAGTGTAGAAAGCATTAGTGATAGTGAATTATTTTATCAGTTTGACAAGTAATAGTGTTGTCTAAGCATCTTTATACATATTAAGTGATATGTTTTAATGAGGAAACAGGAATAGAAAGTTCTATGAATGCCAAAATCATGTCACTGCTAGAACATAAACTTTTTCATTTTCTAAATCTTCTTGATTTATGGTACTAGTCCAACAAGTAACACATAAATTGAGCAACTTTAATGTAAGTGTTGGTGAATGCACTTAAATATTTAACTAATTTAAAGCCTAGTTGTTCATATTTAAGGGTTGCTTTGAGTGGCTTTTGCATTTCATTTCCTAGACTTTAAAAAATAACTGCTGAGGTGATGTAAAGTAGGTGAATTTATATTGTAGGCTAGGGCATAAGTTGTCTCCATAATGTGTATGGTAGTTTTGGCCAAATTTTTTTTGGCTTCAAGGGGTTACATCACCTATGTTATGTCCAAATCCCTGCTCTGTGCCATAGGAACATGCCAGCTATCCCATAAAGCTTTATAGTCTGTTACAGAGTAAATTTTTAGGAGGTCTCCTCCAGACTCCTTTTCCTCTTACCTATCTCTGGAACTGGTCTGGCACCAAGCTTGCCCAGCTTTAAAAACATGCTGAGCATGTCCCTCTTAACCCATCATTAACTGAAGCATCCTGAGCTGGATGGAAAGATCAGTGTCAACTGACTCATAAATTCAAGGAAAATCAAACATTGAGCACAAAGTATTGCTGCATAACTGCATTAAGTCCTGAAACCACTCCAGTAGGGTAAGTTAAATTCTGTCCTTAAAGAGGTAAAATTCCACTCTGAAAATAGCTAAACATATTTGTATATGTAAGATATTGCAATTTGGACAGGAAATTGGATAGATCTTTAGTCTAGGACTTATAAAATGTTTCATGTTTTTAGCTGCTTCTGAAGCCTGCGAGCATGAAATGTCTCATGCACTCTGCAAGCTGGAATGTTTCAAGAAATTACAGCCATCATCAATAAAATTACCAAGATAAATTTTGCCTGTGCTTCCACTGTTAATTGGCTGCCTTTTTAGTTCCTTGTCTTTTGCTCTAACCACACAAATACAGTCTTTTCATTCTTTGACTTTCTAGTCCTCCTCCTCACTCAGTACCCTGCTCTATCTCCCTTAAAAACTCATGAGCCACACTTCAGCCAGTCCAGTCACTTCGTAGAGGTTTTTTCTGACCCTAGTGAGATTCTCATGCTCATGGAGCCCTTTCACACTGTCCAGAACGAGTTTTCTCTGAGTAATGTTTTTTAGTGGAAATTAGAGAGCAGAGGGATTTGACACACTTTGACACTAATAACTAAATTATTGGAAACAAATAAATTCCAACCTCCAAAACAAGCACTTGCAGACTTACTCTCTTTTTTTTGAATGAGATAAAAAGACAGATTTCAGTATATTTGTGGTATGCAAGGGACATTTATTCACATAGCTGATTTTGGCTGTCTTACAAAAATATCCTGTCCTGTATCCAAAAATCCAATAGTAAAAGAACGTTGAGGTTGCAAAGTCAAATATATTGAAATTAGGAAGTGCCAGAATTAGGTTTGCTTCTGTGACCTTAATTTACCACCTTTGCCTGCTTTTTATAATAAAATGTACAGTTATGTAATTATAGATTGTGGTATTTTTTTCCCCTAAGACCTTAGCATTTTTCAATGAATGTTTTATTTAATATTGCCTTCACATCTCCACCTCCTTGATCCTTGTATTGAATTGAAAATTATTAATTTGTTGAGGAACTTGTTCTGCAAGCATTCATGAATTTAGCTCCTAGCTGAGGCCAGCTGCTATTAATATCTGTTTTTATAGGCCCAAGAAGGCAAAACCAAGCATCTGCTAAGTTTGGGCTGCCAACTGAAGGCAAGAATCTTCAGGTTACTTAGCATACAGGATTCTTCTTACATTCAAACCCTTTTTCAAAGGTTTCAATTACAGAATTGATATAAAAGCACTCCCAGGTACTTCAAATAACCATGACTGCTTACTAGAGAGTAGCCTGTGACAAATTCATTTTCACCAGAAGTGTTGGAGGGTTTACTGGATTGTTTAAGTAGCCTATCCACTAAATAATCCCTTTTCTAAAAAGCATCTTCCTGCAACCTTGACTTCAGACCTTCTAAAGCAGTTGGCAAGTATCCAGGGCTTGCACAAGCAGCAGTCTTTTGATGCATAATCCTTGTTCATTCTCAGATGGTCATCATGTTTACTGAATGAGGTGAGGAGATCCAATTTAGCAAAATCTTAACATTCTGTTATCCTAAAACCTTTCAGGGGAAGGGAAAGAGAGCTACAGTTCAACATGCATAAAACCTTCTGAAAAAATAGAGCTTACCTGTATTAAGGAACTTCTGCAGATTTGAAATAGAAATTTTCAGAGATTTGGCTTTTTCTTCCCTTGCTGCAGAGATGACAAGGAAGACAACTAACAAATGTAGACATAAAATCCACAGGTCTTAAGCCATTGTCCTAAACCCTGGAGATAGTAACTTGTCTTAAAAGAAAAGGAGAATCAGCTTGGATAAAAGAAAAATAATGAGTCTTTTGGTTGTGGGAAAATGGCACACTATTTTTCTCTCTAAATGTAAGTTTAAAGTTCAGCTTCAATATTTAAAACATGAAGTTATAACCAACTGCAACAAAGGCTTGTGCTAGAAAAGTGTCAAATATCATTAATAAGGTTACTAGCTCCATACAGAGCATTGTGCTGTTCCTTTTAAACACGTTACAAAAATGCTGAAATGTCACTTTGTGCTTTCATAGCATATGTAGCTGGGCACACCATGTAGAATAATGATACTTGTTTCTGCAAGACAGCATGTAGCTTTGTAAAGTTTTGAAGGGGATCTCAAATAATGATTTTCTTCCTGCTGAGATGTTAGTTTTCTTTTTGAAGTTGGGTATCACTATTACTAAATAAAAGGCTGAAGTACCAACCTTTTGCTACGTAAGATGTTTTTGACCACATCTTAAAAGACTTATCATTAATTTATGTGGAATAGTATGCTAAGACTATTACCTTGTGCTAATTTTCTTGGTTCTTTTACTTACAGAGAAGAGGGAATTTAGTGGCTTCCAAGCCAGTGCTGCTGATCCCAGATAGATTTGAGACTGCCTTGAAGGGGTTCACATACAGTTCAGCTCTATCAGTTAATACTTGGAATAATGAGTTCAGCAAAATGGAGCTCTCAAGTAGAGGTGGTAAAAAGTCAGAGGATTACTTGAGTTTTATGTATGCAATTGCATATGCTCAGAGTGGTAATGTTGCTTACAACTTCTGGTGCTTTGGAGATTGACAAATGGTAGTGAGATCCTGGGCATTGGCCTTTTTGATCAGGTATCACTGAAGTAAAATTCAGTATATCAAATGTGGAAATCTTGAATCGCTAATACAAATGCTTACTTCTTTATTGAAAGATATATTTCAATTCCACTTAGTGAACTTTTGCCAATGTATTACAGAATGCATGTTTTAGCTGAAGCAGGAAGTTGTGCTAAACAGCTACTGAGTGAGATTGGTGATTGATGAGACATCTGGGGTGGGGAGTGCAAGAAAGAGGTGCTAAATATTTTTATGACAAAGTAAACTTTTCTCACCATTCTGCACAGTCTATTCATGATCCTCAATACCTACTGAACATTTGAGATATTGAGGTTTTTTTAAAGCCATGAAGTGTTTTCTCCTTCATAGCATTACCTAGGCATGACAGTGCCTAAAATGAGAAGGAACAAAGCAAAGTGGGATATGATGTTAAATCCAATGGAGTTGTAGACAACATCACAACAGAGAAACAGGTTGGAGCCTCCTTCCAGAATTACAGGTCTGTGAGCTGATGCTGTGAATGGAGTTCTTGGGTCTGATGCCTTGTTTGTTGGGCATCTGATGTTCTCTGTAGATTCTGTAGCTATGTAATAGCACAAGCCATGCAATACAACAAAATCTCTTTAAAAGAAGGGTTAAAAAGCCAGACAGACTCCTGCAGAATTACTTGGCTGGCAGAGGTAAAAAGCTCACACCACCTTCTCAAATGCTTGTTAATTTTTTTGTTAAAAATAAAGAATGAATACACATCAAGCCAGATATGATTATTTCCTCTCCTTTAACCTATATTAATTCTTATCCAAAACTGCTAATCTATGTTAGGGATGCTTGGAAAAACAGTTTCCACTTTACAGTAAAAAGATACAGCTAAGGTACAGGAATATAGTTTACAAAATCAGCCCCACATTTGAGATCCATAGTTTCTGCAAGGAGGGATGGAGGTAGGAAGTTTTACTTTAATTTTGTATTTTTTCAGAGTTGCAAGAAGCAATTTTCTGTCAGACTGAATGAGCCATCCTTAATTTTAAGATGATTTGGAGTCCAAAGGGAAGTTTTCACATTCTGAGTCACAGTCTCTGAAAATTATGGTTTGCTAAAGAAATGCTGACAGGTCCTTACCTTATCTAGTATTTGAAATATTTATGGAAATGGTTTAGCTTTTATATCTATGCCTATTTCAATCTCTACAGCAACAAGGAAAAGTTTTGCTGCAATCTTAAAAATCAACTGGTTGAAATATTTTAGAAATGTTTTGCAAAATGTGAAAAGTCTTGTTTTGGATTCCAATATGTGAAGACGTTTGCCTAATACAAAGATATTTCCATTTTTACTTGAGTCATAGATTTTTCTGATGTTATAGCACTACTCAATTACAAAAATTCAAGCAAAACCTTTTATGTCCAAGATTTAGGCCTAGTTGAGTTTTCATGACAGATCTTCAAAGACATTGCAAATTAAAAGTTTAGAGATAGACATATAAAATTTCTATCACTAACAGCTTATGGAAAATGCTAATGAATGAAATATTCTGGGAATCAAAATATAGTTTCACTATAGATGAACAAAAACTAATTTCATTAATTGAAGGATAATTTTTTTCTATAACCGGAAACCTACCTGATGGACAATTATATTTATCAGCCAGAAAAGATTTTAAAATTCTCTTCAACTTTTATGATATTAAGATTTAGCACCTTTAAGTAACAAAAGAAGAAAAAAGGAAGTGCAAATCTATATCACAGGTCTAGTGGAGGCCATAAGTATGGCTAGCTTTATGATAATTTAAATATTGACCTGACTTCCCTGAGGTCCACGTGATACCTTATCATGTGTGACAGTGTGTGCATAGATCACAATATGATCACACTTTAAACTAGCCAGTCACTAAGAAGGGTCTTTTAATTTTTTTAGGGACAATCAATTCACAGCTTCAATGTGTGCATCATTGCTCTGCTGTGGGGAAAGTTTGAAAGAGTTGGGGTTGTTTGGCCTGGAAAAGAGAATGAGAGGTGACCTCATAGCAGTAGAGAGGTGACCTTCCAGGACTTTGAGGGTCCTACAAGAGAGTTGGAGAGGGTCTTTTCACAAGGAAAGAACAACAGGAATGGTTTTAAACTGGAAGAGTAGGCTTACATTAGATATGAGGAAGAAATTCTTTACTCAGAGGGCGATGAGGGGCTGGACGGTCTTTGAGAAATGTGGTCTAATGGAGATTGCCCAGAGAATTTTTGGAGCCTCCATTCTTGGAGACACTCCAACTGGACACAATCCTGAGCAGCTGGCCCTAGGTCACCTGGCTTAGCAGGGGGTTGGACTAGATGAACTCCAGAGATCCCTTCCAACCTCACCTAATCAGTGATTCTGCCAATCATCTCTGGTAGCACAGAAACTTTTGGGTCTGTTTAGCCCTTAGTGTCCAGTATGAGCTTCTGAGGGAACTGCAGGCACACTGGTCAGCCACGTGTATGTAACACAAATCACTCCCTCCTTTACGAGTGGCATCTCCATGAAACATCAATGTCTCAAGTGAATTTTCCCCCTTTATGTCCTTTGGATGTATAAGTTTGACTTCAAGACTTGTTTGGTTTCAGAATAACTTTCCCCCTTTTGTTTCAACTAT
This sequence comes from Lonchura striata, assembly GCF_050655825.1. Taxonomy (NCBI): domain Eukaryota; kingdom Metazoa; phylum Chordata; class Aves; order Passeriformes; family Estrildidae; genus Lonchura; species Lonchura striata. The sequence continues at coordinate 2,473,853 of NC_140703.1, forward strand.
CCCTGGCCAGAGCTGATACTTCCTCAACATCTTATTGGAAAGTTTTTTTTCCCAAGTCTTTTATTCAATAACTACAGAAATGTATTGTCATATTGCCCTTTTATTTATTATTCCTAGACTTATATAAGCTACTGCTCATTATCATTTTTATTGAAAAATGCCTTAGTTTTTGCCTATCACTTTACTCAGATTCACCTCTATTTATTTGTCCAATTTCCTGACATCTGACCCTCTGACCTCTTAGAAAAATGCATTTATATTTTAATCTAGTTTTGTCCACTGATTTAGGATTTATAGCCTAAACTTAATTCACCCTAGTAGTGTGCTGGGATTTTGCTTGCCTCTTTGACCATGGCCTCTGGGCTTAGAAAGTGTGCAAGCTCTCAACATTAAACAAACTTTAAAAAATGGAAAATGGCTACTTTTTTTCTCCTGAAAGGTGAGTTGGGTTGCTGTTCTAGCCCCTATTTCAATGCTCCAGCCAAATAGCTGAGAAAAGAGAGGATTTGGAAGTTCTTTGGCTTACTGCCTAACTCTCTTATCTGTTGCAATCTGCAAGATAAATCGGAATCTCTAGAAGGTGGATGTAGGAAAGATTTCATCACTGTCTGTATTTTATGTATTGCTAGCTCTATGATTAAATAACTCACAGATAGACTAATGACAGCACATTTTTTATATCTAAAATTAAACTTTGAGCTGAGAAAAGTGAGATAACCCTTTCAACGCAGGCATTGTGAACAAATAATTAAAATCTTTTTCTAATAACATACTACTGACAAATTGATCTTGCCATTAGTAAAGTATCAGCAAAAACAAGCCCTTGGTGTTATTCTGGTTTATTTTTTTCTGATGATTAATGTGGTTTTTTGTTGTTTATTTTCCTGTTTGTTTCAGGTGTGAACATACACTGGGATGATTAATTAGATGTCAATGCAACTATACTATTTACTTATTCTAGGGTAAAATTTTGTGGCTGAAACTCAGCAAGGCTTTTGAATAGATACCTAAACTTCCAACTTATGAACAGCTGTTCCATCAAAGGCAATAAAAGTATCTGTGGGCTAAAAGGTTAGGTGTGCACTAAACTGAGTGGTGAATTGAGTCTTTTGCAGCTACCTGAAATTATGAGAACTATGAGGAAAATACTGAGGACAGGCTGTATTGCATTGTATGGGAAGTAATATCCATAACACCTCCCAAAAGCAACAGCATTTGTGTGTGTCACTTGCTGTGCACTTGAATTGGTGCTCAGTTGACAATCCATGTGTTCTCTGGGCTGTTTGTCCTCTGACTGTAACTCCATGCAGGTCCAGATGGAAGGAGAAAGCAGATTTCACATGTTTACCTGGATAAAAAACTCCTATTGGTTTGGGTTTGCACCTGAAACTTGGTAAAATGGTAAACAAAGCTTCCTGCTTAACTGATGAAGAGGCTCCTTCTTTCCAGTTCTAACTGTTGTCTTTCCACAGAGCAGAGTCCTACATCAGGCTCATTGTTCACAACTGAAGTCAAAGCTCTGGAGAGATTAAGAGAAGATGTGTCAGGGACAGAAAACAGCAGTGAAGCTGCTGAAGATGACCAGAAGTTTTTACATAAGAGGATTGAGACATAATTTCTATTACGTGTAAATATTTAAATATTAGATTAGCATAATTTAGCAGAAAAAGACATTTTTAGCAGTGTTAAAATGGCCTCTGATAATTATGCAGGAAAGAAAGAGAATACAGTACCTGCTTTGAGACCTAGACTGTCAGTGAGAAAATGAAGGGGAAATTGCAGGGTTGTTGAGTTTTGTATTGGCCTATTGAGGAAAATGAATATGTGAGAGTCACATCTACTGCTGTGATAGGGAGTTCTTACCTGAGGGTAAGTCGATGTTTCTTAGCTGTTGTGAATGGACTTTGAATTCACCTTTATCTACCCCCTCCTGTAACTGCTCCCAGCAAACTCTGTCATGAGTTTGAAAAGTGGTAGAACTGCTCCTAAGAAGAATCAAGGGATGAATGGCTTCGATTTTATCCCTCTCTTTGTAAGCAAATTGGAAGACTCCTAAATGGGCACCTTTCAGCTTAACTATATTGACGTACCACTATGGGTACCTCATACAATGACATTTATGAAGCCTGCTGAGCATGTTGTCATGACATGACAATGCAGTCTCACAAGGTTAAATGTCATGACAGCATGGAATATAATTAGGTGAAGACTTTCTTATTTTGATGATACATAGTTCAGGGGCTTCTCAATTAAAACGTGTCTAATTTCCTGCATGCATCCTGGATTGGCATTTGCATTCGCCCCTGCAATTGGAACTGAGAGAATGGCTCAAGAGGGATTTGTAAGTGTGTTGAGCTGATGTGCTCATTAGTGTGGTTATGTGATACCAGGAAGCCTGGAAAGTGCAGCAGCAAATGAAAACATGGCATGTAGCAATGTCACTTCTCCTTCAGCAGTTGCACCCTGTCTCTGATAAAGGTCAGCACAATTTAGCTTGTTACCCACTTTGCTAAAGTGCATATGAAATGGAGAAAAATGACACAAAATGACCCTTTAACCCATGTTACCCTTATACTATTTGAAATTATGCTTATTAGACAATTCCAAGTATTTAGGACTATATTTAGAGATCTCCTGCTAAAACCCCCAAACTGATTCTTTCTTTTAACACCCTTCTTGAGTGCCCTCCCCTACTCCAGCACACTCATGTCTGATGAATTTGTGAAGCTGAACTTTGCTTAAATAATGGGTATGGAAAAAAATTAAAGCTGTGGTGTTTCAGTTGGAGAACTAAACGTACCGTAATTGTACAAATTTCCATCTGAGGAGTAAACCAAACTCTTTGGTTTAGGGTTGTCACTCCACCTGGCTTGTGTGCATCAACAATGCATTTAAACACCCTGATAAGCAAAAGTGTGAGAGAGTGTGTCATATCAAGGCAAATCTGCAATCTTCTCTTTGAATGCTTTCAAAGCCTGGAGTATTTGAGCTCTCTCCTTCTCCTTTATTTGGTTCTTATAATTTTAAGCAACTCTCAGGAAAAACTGTTGCCCATCTAAACATCTTGGTTAATAGAACTACAAGGTGATATTGCAGGCTCTTGTGGCTCAGTGTGTTGATAAAAGTAGGCACATGTTGCATCAGCATCCTGAGAGCTGGCAAACAGCATCACTGCTGTCCCAACATTCTCACCCACTCATGTAACAAAGACTAAAGATATTCACACAGAAAAGCATCTTCCAGTGGAGCCAATGTCCCCCCTCAAGGGGTATATTCTCAACTCCAGAGCTGTTTCCATGACTAGCTTTTAACTTGTTCTTGTAGTATTGATTCTTTTTATGTAATGATTATTTTCTCCTGGCCTTTTTTGTTTTCTTTAAAAACCCACAGTTATTACCAGTATCTTGCAGTTTTGGTTTGAATATGATGTTTTAGATAATTTTAATATTAATTTTATTTTCTGGACATGGTTAAAAGACAGTATTTTTGAGGACTTATTTTGATTTAGTAAAAGAAGTTAGATAGCTTTTACTAGAATAATACATGGAATGCAGAGTATTCTCCAGTATTTTTTATCACAACATACCGATAATCTACAAGTAATTAGTCTTGTAGATCCCCTTTAGGACACCTAAAAGCAGATGTCAGAACTTCTGGGCTATGTTCCTGGTTTGGTAGTATTTCTTGTGGTTACATTGCATAATGTGTTTACTCTCTAACCTGTTGGACCAATTTGTGAAACAGATACAACACAGTGAAAACAGCATTAATATATATTGTTGGCTGAGGTGCCATTGGCACACAAAGTTGGGCAGTTTCACTGCAATAAATGAAACTACAAAGATTTACATCAGGTCAAAGCTAGCTCTCTGAAAAGGGTAGAACTTAGTGGACTGCATAATTCTACATATAGAAAACTTGCAGAAAAAGCAATCTTGTGGACTGTGCAGGACAAAGGGAAATGTTTTCTACTGTTGGTTGATTCCTCTGCAGTTCATGCAATGTGACAACACTCCCATTTACAAGTGTTCAGTGTCAGTTCTGTAATAACCCATGAGTTCATGTACTGAAGAAGGCTTTCTCCACATATTGTCAAACACATTAAACTTCTAAAGGAAAAAGTGGGAAGAAAATCCATCTGCTTATTAATGCATTGTCTAATTGTTTCCATGCAATTTCTTTTATGTCAGAAAGTATTTAACAAGATTTAAGCTTGTCTATTCTCATCAACTTTGTGGCTAATTGCCTATTTTTTTCAGATATTATCTAGTAGTTAACATTATAATGGCTTATAAAAACACACTGTGTTAGAATAGCCTACCACATAAAAAACATAGAGTTTGCACATAAATAGAAACTAAAAGTTGACATTGCTAGATCAATTTGTTAACTATAGTTTCAGTCTTCCCTGTGCAAAATACTATGAAAATTATGAGTTTATTTAAAGGTTAATATGTAGTGAAATTGTCTGAAGGAAAGAGCAGAGGAAACAGTCAGGAAACCTGACTTTAACCACATCAGTCATAGAGTTTCAGTGCATATATATCAGCCTAACAAAAAAATAAAAGAATATAAACACAAACAAACAAAACAAAAAAAAAAAAAACACCAACAACAATTAAAAAAAGCCCCAACCAACCAAAAAACAAAAACAAACAAACAAAAAAACAAAACAGCCACAACAAAAAAGATTAATGGACAAAAGAAATCAGGCCCACAGACAAGTGGCTGTGTTAGAGGTGTGCTGCTAAATGGAAAAGACAACTTTGCAAAGCTTGAGTAGACAGCTGTTGGTTAGAGGAATTAATCCCTCTGGAGTCTGTAAACACAAAAATTATCTGAATCAGCAGGTAAAATGCAAATTGTGTAAGAAGTTCAATGGGGAAACTCATTTTCCTCCTGGAGATTTTCCAACATTTTGAAGCTTTAGTATCAACCAAGGATTTTCTATTATCTCCAAGATAAAAGACTGCTGGTGCAGATCTCACCTTTCCCTAATTCTTCTTCAAGGGAGGGACAGTTCTTAGATCCCATTCAGCCTGCTCTTCCTCAAAAGTTTGGTATCTTATAGTTTGAAAATAGATTGTTTGAAAATTTCTGGAGAATAAAAAGGACTTCAGGGCGTAAAGATGCTGAATTTTGAAACTGTACATCAGGAAAATACTGTTTCTGCTCTAACCTACCAACAGCTCTCTGGAAGTGACTAGTGGGTTTAAGCCATAAGTTTTAAACTTATTTACCAAGTTGATAAAGGGCAGGCCTCTGAAATATGGATGATTAAATACTCAGCACTGTGGTCTCCCATGCTCTCTAAGTTTGGTGCTTGTCTAACACAACCTTTATTGGTTTAATAATGAATTTTGGTTTAATTTTCTAGAAGGAGAAAAGTCTGTGTTCATAGCTTTCAGTCCTACTCTCCAAAAATCTATGTGTGTGCTTATGCTAAGGTGAGATAAATTTCACAGTTAAGAGGGAAAGTTGCTTTCCAAATACAATTAATCCTTGGGAAATAGGAAGATAACAACACAGGAAAAAAAGTTTAATCATAAACATCTCAAATACATTATCCTTGTTTTTGTTGGTAAAAAAATTACCATGCTGGAAGAAAAGTATAAAAAAGTAGCTCTTATGACATTTTTTCTGAATGTTTTGACTTAGCCCAAAGCTCTGTGATTTTGATGGAAACAGCATACTGGGGAAAGAAAACCAGCCTTTTGTATTCAATTCAACTCTCTTCATAGGCAATTTTTTCCTAAATTGCAGCTCATAGATACAGACAGTTTGTGAGCATCTCTAGATGACAAAGCTGTGTATTTTGCTGCTTGGTTTCATACATTAGCATCAGAGGTCAGTGGTGGCCATTTGATGTAGGAAGCCCCTGTCTGGTGAAATCAGAGGTGGAATCATCATCACTGGGGCTGGAGGCAGCAGTCTGTTAATTTTATTGCTATTCATAGAGTTAATTTTATTCCCATTTTACTCTTATGGTATTGTGTTGTGAATTTTGTATGTTAATAGTGCTGGTAACACACTGATGAGCTTAGTTGTTGCTAAGTAATGTCTACACCAAGTCAGGCCCTCCAGCCTGCTCACTGGTGGGGCACGAGGAGCTGGGAGGGGACACAGCCAGCACAGGTGACACCAGCTGGCCAAAGGGAGATTCATTTGTGCCACACTCAGTAAATTAATTAGATTGAAAGCTGTCCAGGGACCATGGCTTGGGAACTGTCTGGGCATTGGTTGGAAAGTGGGGAGGAATTGTGTTGGACATGGCCTGTTTTGTATATTCTAATGCTTTTATCATTACTATCACCACTCTCATTTGCACCCCTTTCTGTGCCATTAAACTGGGTGAGCACCTGGCTGGTGCTTTTTTACTGGTTGGGGTTGAACTGTGTCAGGACCTGAAAGATTCAAATTCAGCTGTGTGGAGAAGGGATAGAAGCACATTTTTTAGCATGACAAATGAGGGGTAGAGGTTCACTAGAGGGCTTCGTGGCTGTTTTTACCTGTATATGAAATTATGCAGAAAAAAAAAAAAAAGTCCTGGGCAATATAATTCACTTTTCCACATTTCTAAGTACACTATCATTAACCTAAGGCACCTTTAAGGAATTCATATGTGGTAAGAATATTCCCAAAAGGTTATTTTGATGTGAACATCTTGCTTGTGTTAGCGTTCAGGAACACACATAATCATGGGATATGATTATCTGCAGATGCTTTTATTAAGAGCTCTGGGAATCAGGGGTACAGACCCAAATCTGACTCGGATGTGGCTTTCGAGCTGAACGTATTTTCTATTCTACCGTTACATAACTCACATATTAATTATTAAACTTATATTGTTCTATTGTATACATTGACATGAGTTTCTTGTGATCTTTCTTAGGTTACTGACCACAGTCATCCCACAACTCATTTTTCCAGGGCCTACTAAGCTGATTTTCCCTTTTAACCCTTAATCCCCATGATTTTAAAACCCTTTTATTATCACTTGCAGGACGGGTTGGATTTTGGCATCTAGCCTTAGTGCCATGGAATAGTCCAAGGCCCATTTAATTCACATGGTAGTGTAGAAGGGGTATGTTTCCAGCTAGAAACCCACCATTCAGCACTTACTGTGGATGATCCCAGCTCAGGTCAGCCATGCCTAGGGCTGTTGAGAACTGTGTCCCTGTTGTGTCACGAGCCACACCAACAGCTATCACCTCCATAGCTTGGCTTAGCAGATTCCCTTGCCCCTTGACACTTTCCCAGTGCAGCCAAAGACCTGACCTCACCATATTGTATGCCAATGATAGTGCACCCTTTACCCTCTCTCAGCCTTTCCAAGTCCAATTTGCAAGGCCTGGAGAAATGAGTTGTGGGATGATTGGTTTCAGCCAGCATTGCATATAGATAGACACTTAAAAGGCTTAGCAATGTGATCCCATTTGTTCAAGAGGATTGAGCTTGCATAGATATAAATACCATTTACTCTGAAAGAAGTTGACTCCTCTGGATGAAGTCCTTAAGAATTTGGTGACTTATCATCCCTTCAATATAGAGGTCAAGCATGATTACTTTTTGCATCCGTGCCTTTGTTTGCAGCATAAGGCATGATCTATTAAATGGTTTTTCATACTTTTTTTCCAGCTAAGAATGCAAGAATAAACTCAAAGTTGCTAACACATATAAGTAAACCATTAACAAGGGTAATTATGTAATTGTAAATCAATGTTTTTCTGAATCCTATTTGGATATGTGTTCTGCTGATCAAGTCTTGTAGACACTAGCAAGGTTAGAATTAATTTAATTTCAGATGTGCAAATAAGATAAGCCTGTGAGAGAAAGGAGAAAGAATAGGTAGGAAGGAGGTCTGCTAATAAGTAGGTTTTTTCCAGACATCAATGAGGTTTATAATGTAGATTTGCTATTCTGTTATGAGGTCTGAAAGTAACATCCTAGCCTCACTAAAGTAAACCATATTTAGCAGCAACTGTTGAAAGGTGCATGTGCTTGGGAAGTGAACAATATTATTTGTGAACAGTTTGCTTGCAGTATTCTAGGTTTCAGGGTTAGTCTTGTAGTGTACTTGAAGGACTAAATCTGATTCCTAGATTACTTCTGTGAAAAAACTGAGTAGTAAAAGCCCTTTAATACACTGTTTTGCTAGAAGGTATTATCTGAGAGTAGCTTATAGGAATTCAATTTTCTTTTAGATTATGTTAAATTAACTGTTACTTTTTCAGAGTAAGAAAAAGGAAAAGCCAGTATTGCTACTGTGCTAGACAAATTCCTATTTCCTTTTGGGGGGCATTCAGCTATACCTTTTGCTTTGTTGCTGTCAAAATCAAATTATTTTCTCTGGATTTAATATTAGTACTTGTTATAATTTTCTCATTATTATTCTGCCAAAAAAAATTTATTTGTTACAATATTATTTACTAATGTTGCTGTGTAATGGGTTTACATGGCAAGATTTTGGTACTGGGAGGACATACAGGGATGGATTCTGGGACAAGCTGCCAGAAGTGTCCCCCATGTCTGATGGAGCCAATGCCACCTGGCTCCGAGACTGCCCCAGCCCTGGCCAAGGCTGAGCCCATCAGCAAGGTGCTAACACCTTGGGGATAATGTGTTTAAGAAGTAGGGGGAAAGAAAAGACAACTTCAGCAGGAGAAGCAGTGAGAATATGTGACAGAAACAGCACCAAGGGCAAAGGAGAAGGGAGGGGAGGAGGTGCTGCAGTGGCTGGAGCAGAGATTCCCCTGCAGCCCATGGGGGACCCCACGCTGGAAGCAGTTGGATACCTGAAGGAGGCTGTGTGTTGGAATCTGAGCTATTGATCATTCCGAGATTGTAGAAAGTCTCTGTCTGTCAGCCCCGCTGCCAAAGCAGAAGCCATAATTGCTCTGTGCTGGTTTCCAGGTTGTTTATTCTGTTTATCTCTCACATGTTCTGCTGCCCTGCCCAACTCTGTCCTGCAGGGCAGCGTGTGGGGCTCTGCCCTCAGTGGGATGTGACAAACATTAAATACCAGAAACTCCCTGGGCTGCATTTACAAGAACGTGCCAATATCTGTCACCTACGTTGGACAGTGTGTCCCCAGCCTGAACCAACAGAAAAATGCCAACACCACAGTGAGACATGGAGGGCATAAAGGAGGAGAAAAAGGACAAGACACACCCAATTTCCTCCATCTTGTCCCCTTTGGACCCCTAGTCTAGAATCCTAAAATTTTACTTTTTCACCCATGCCACACTTAATTATTACTTATATCAAACCCTCAGAGCTGGTAGTTCATCCTGTAAGATTGCAAACTCTTTTGCATGGGCAGAGATCACAGCCAGTGTCTCTGGGGCTCTGTCCAGGGGGGTTCCTGACCCCTGCCAGGGTCCCAGACCTGCCAGGGCAGCCAGGGGGAAGCCCTGGATTCCCACAGCTGTGATGCCATGTGAAACCCATCCTGGAGCAGACTTGACAGCACCTCTGGCCCCATGGAGAGAGGAACCCACACTGGAGCAGGCTTTTGCAGGATTTGTGGACCCATGGAAAAAGGAGCCCACAGTGGGGCAGGTTTGCTGGCAGGAATTGTGAAGCTGTGGGGGATTTTTGCTGGAGCAGTCTGTTCTTGAGGGACTGCACCCCGTGGAAGGGACCCATGTGGAGCAGACTGTGAAGAATCTCAACCTGCAGGAAGAGCTTGTGTTGGAGAAGTCCATGGACAACTACTGCGGCAGGGGAAGAATGTGAGGAGTCTTCCTGCTGAGGATGAACAATTAGCAGACAAAACATAATGAACTGACCACAGTCCCTATTTTCTGTCCCCCTCTGTGGGGGAGAAAAAAAAAAACAGCACAAGTGAAGTTAAATTTAGGAAGAAAACTGAGGTGTGTGGAAGATATCTTAAGATTTGGCTTGATTTCTCATTATTCTGCTTGGATTTGATTGGTAATAATTTAATTTCACCGAGCTGAATCTATTTTGTCTGTGTTTTGCTGAGTGATATCTCTATATCCTTACCTCAACCCACAAATATTTTTTTATATTTTCCCTCCCCCATCCAGCTGATTCTATCCAGTGAATAGAGCGGCTTTGGTGGTCATCTGGTGTCCAGCCAAAGTCAACCCACCACGTGATGGTGCTTCTAAAGGTCACACCTAATTAAGTGGAGCACTGTGTCTACTTCCTACTGAACTGCATTTTAAACTGGTGGATAATTATGTCTGCGTTTTAAACTGGTGGATAATTATGTCAGGAATGAGATTCCTACAACATAAAACACATGGCTTGCTTCTGCTTGAAGGTTTAGCAGAAGCTTCATCTGAGGTTGGGTATGCTGACTTTCTCCATGATAACAGTGGAAATATTTGAGTTACTGACTCACAAGGGTGGCAGGACTCTGAGTCATGCATGGATTTCTTTATTTGCATGATGCACCTTCAGCTGCATCATGAGGAGTAAGGTAGTTCTTTCTTGGTCTCATGCCTTGTTTTGGGAGTGGAGTGCATTTGGGAATGAATTATTTGGAATGAAGCCCAACACCATGGCACTCACTGCAGACAGAGTTGTCTGCACAGACAGAGACAAAACTGATAGAGCTATTGGAATAGGACTGAATGTTTCTGAAATTAGACTAAAATGATCATAACAGCTTCCATTGTCAAAGGCAGCTGTTCTGTCTGTGCTCCAAAAAAAAAAAAAAAAAACCAACCAAGAGTGGAGTGGAAGTAAGCATTGAAGAATAGCTGTCAGCATGGAATATTAAGACTCTCTTTTCAGAGTTTCAGTGTCTTTAGTAGTATGGTAGCAATTTCCGAAGTGCTTGTGTTGTAAGATAATTAACTGCAAACTACACTGAAAAGCAAATCTAGAGACTCAAGAGTGAAGCCGAAAATCTGAGCCAATCTGAATCTTAACCTTAAAGTTTTCAAAGCTCTGACTTATAAACAGATATGGGGTATTTAATCCACTGGTCAGGGTTGACATATACAACACCACCCCATGACCTCAGATCAGTAAAATACAATTGAATGGCTTTTTTCTTGCTCAAGGTTTGTATTTTCAAATACAGTGCACTGTAGCAACTCTGATGAACAGAAAGACAGGGAAAAAAGTGGTAAAACTGTCAGAAAAAGAATAACCATAATATTCTCTAGGGTGTAAAAAGACACTGCGTGACAGAGAAGATGTGCAGGAACTCAGCAGTGGGATGTTTTTGCAAACTGGGTTAGAAGAGACCAGAGCAGCCTGTGAGGAACATGACACACAAATTATTTCTCTTTTGTAACACCACAAACACATTTCCTTCTGTCAACTGGTTGACTTTTGGGAGAGAACTGCAACTTTAAGGGTGTATCAGTCAGGTAAGGGACAGAAAGACAGGCAAAATTTATCAGAAAGTTGGGGAACATCTAGGAAAAAAAATGAAACAGTTCTATTTTAGTAGCTGTACAAAGAGGACAAAATGGGAGTAATTATTGGAGTCAAAAGTGCATCCCCTTGGAAGAGAAATAGCAGTACTTATTAGTACCACATGGAAACTCTTACAAAAAGAAAAAAATAGTGAAGAAAACTACTCATTTTGTGGGAATTAAGTTAGCAATATATGCTCATCTGATGGGAGCAAGCGCCATCAGCAAGATACATTTGTGACATTTCTGTAAACTCATTGTTATTCTAGATGGGAAAAATCTGCATGCAATAAAATCTGGGTGAATCCATATTGGCTGGATTGCAGAGCCTGGATCTTCTGGAGATCAAGAATCCAAGAAGGTGCTCCACCACATTCTTGTAAGAAAATACTGCTTCCTTGACCTTGCAGCCTCAGGAATGATGTTTTTCTCCCTTTGCACAGAATCATATCAGAAAAGAAGAAAAGAATCGTGACTGATTATGGTAATGCAAAATTATTTTAGCAGCAGTGCTACCAGTAGATCACCACAGCCTGTAAACTTGATTCTAGTACTTAAAAATAAAATAAAACAAGTTATATTAAGAAGAATAAAGAGATTAAAATTCCAAGTGTAGAGGAAACAGCTGTTTGTTAGGGGAGTTGTTCAGGGGCTAGGAAATTTTGGGACTATGTTACTTTCTTCCTATATTTTTGAAACGTAAATAGTAAATTCATGAATGTACACTGGAATTCTACTAATAGGAAGAGAGAGTGCATACTTTTCCAAGATTAGTACCAACTTTGGAAGCAGGTTAGTGCTGTGCATGTTGTGGCAAGAGGTGGTGGATTTATGTATTTTGCAAAGAAATGGTTATATTTTTTTCTTCAGTTTAACTTGAATTTTGTTTTTCTAGCAAAGGACATCAAAAAGATGTAGCTAGTGACCTTGTGGAAGTTGCTTTTTTCTCCAGTCCTGCTTGAGTGGGGTTTTTAGTTGAGCTGCCCTTCAATTATAACAAGAAGAAAGAGATAATTAATATAAACTTGCTCCTTCTCCCTTCCAACTAAATAACAGGTTTATTTATTTTACCTATGTTGGTACTTATTAAAACACATTCCTATTCCCTAAGCCTCTGGATTCATTTACATCTTTAGAAACATAATTAAACTTCAGTCATCCATAGCTGTCTGTCCACATTGGAAATTGCCAGAAGACAGGCATTAGATTAATAGCTTCCAACGAGTTCCACCAGAGGGGGAAGCTGACACCATTCCTGAGATGGATTTTGTCTTGAGCATGACTTTGTCCTCTCCATGTGTGAGTCCAGCAGGGAGTCTGTGTGGGCAGGGAGGGGGATATAAAGGGTGACAAAAATGTGATTTTTGGTTTCCAGGCATGATTGTTAACTTTGCCTGTCTCAGCTGGACACTTCAGAGCAGTATGATTTTTAGAGAATATGTGGGAGGCTTTCTTTAAAAATCAAGATCCTTTAATGTTTTGCAAAAGTGATACTTTGAAATAGATTTACTTGGTGTGATTTACAGAAAATTTGAACCACACATTTGTAGGATTTTTTGCTTGTTTGTTCTTTTCTGCATAAATAGTGTGTTTATTTTCCCTCCAGCATTTTTTTGAATGAAGAATTCATTAATTTTTTAAAATGTTGAAATGGAATAAATAAAAGTATTATATGCAGACATCTAAAAAATGTATATGCACTGTATAGCAACACAGGCTGTCATTTTAAAGTAATGTGCTACACAGAAAAGGGATTTAAATTAAACCCTCTGTCCATTACTTTAATGGATGTTTTGGAGAACATGTATTGCACTGATTCTCTCTTTTTTCTTGATCTTTTTTCCCCATTTCCTTTATTCATATTTTTTCATTTTTTCCTTCTGTATTTTGTGTCATTTCTTCTCATTTCCTTCCTTACTCTCTCTGCTTTAGCAGAGCTTTGTTTTTCTTTTTCCAGCTTTCCAAATTTTTGTTCAGCTCCACCAAAGACTCTCAGTGCTGTTCTCCTATGTGTCCCTCCTACACTCCCAGGCTATTCCTCTGCTTTCTAATACTCTTCCTTCTGCATCTTCCTATTTTCCTCAGTAATCTTCCTACTGTTTTTCCTTTCCTGTTTTCATTTATGTGTTAACACATACATGAGAAATAATTAAAAATATATATATATCTCTCCTCTGTCTCTCCTAGCTGTCCCTGGCTTCTGGACTTGGCCTCAGTAACAGATTTCTGGGGGAAAACATCTGGCCTGTCCTGTTGGAAATGGTTTCTGGCAAAAAGGTGTGAAACAGTCAGAGCAGGGCAGGGAATGATTGTCATCAGGTGCAATAAAGAAGGATGTGACCAAACCCATGAGAGAAAGGGGCTCTGAAGGAAGAAGTTCTTCTGAGACCTGTCTAACATCAAGCAGATAGAAAGGGGATGCTTAAAAGAAGCAGGCAATGTTTAACAGAAGCAAGAGGTCTTCTGGGACCTCATCCAGCCCTAGCTCTCAATGATACAAAAATATCTTGACTGTGTCTCAAAATACAAGCAATATTGGTTATTTTTAAAGACCAGGCATGTCTTGGGGACAAAAAAAAACCCAAAAAACCCCCTATGTGGTTCACACAGTTTAAATCAGATAATGGTTTTAGTAACTTGTTGTTTTATTGATGACATCATTAATTGCCAATCACTAAATTTTACACATGGGACAGCTATACCAAAAATAAACCACAATAGCACACTTCCAAAATAATAATAAACATGTATAAATTTCTAACCATCCTTCTGAAGGAATCTTAAAAAAAATAAAACTAAGCTAATTTTGCCCTCACCCTGCAGACTGCACGTTGTCCCCAGCATTGTCAGCCCCGTGGCTGGGTGGGAGGGATGGGAGGGCTGCTCTATGAGGCTGTGGTAGAAGTGATCATACTGCCTGGCAAGTCCTGTCTCTGCCAGACCAGGTTTTGTCTGGCCCTCTGTTTCCATTTGGGCATCTTTGCTCCATGTTACAGATCTTCATATTTCCCATTTATTGTTTGTTGATTTCTTCTTTGTAACAAAAGTCAGTGTAATTCCCTGGTTGCTTTTTATTCTGGATGATGGCCATTTTCCTCTTCAACTCCTTTCTCAGAAGCTACAGGATTAAGTACAAAGAATATACATCAGAACATTGTTCCACCCACACTGACCAGCTTTGCTAACAAATAGGATTAAATAGCTTGGTTAGTGTCTCTGTAGTCTGCCACATCATCTTGCTCTGAGCTGGCTTTTGAGACTGCTACGTTATTCTGTGTAAACAAGCAGATACAGAAAACTCTTGCAAACATGAATAAAAAACTACCCATGAGGAATGCCTGTGAAGAAGGGAGGGCTAAAAGCACCTTGGATCTCTGGGGAAACCCTGCAGCATTGCTCTATGGTTTGTAAGGAAAGCCAGTCTGAGCTTTTGTAGATGAGGTCTCTATTGAATCTTACCGTGGTTTTTCAGCTGTGTAACCCATTACTCTGCCAAATATTTTTGTGTCTCTGGAAGACTTCCCAGAAGAGGGCATGTGCCTGCAGTTCAGCCTGGCATCTTAATTCAAACCCTCTTTCTCTTCAGAGTGTCTGTCTTAAGGCAAGTACAGAACAGGGTGATGTTAATTACCACGAGTTACCATCTGAAAATGAAAATATATGTGGGGACAGGTTTGAATGAGAAACAAACAGCAGCAGTATTTTAAAAGACACAAAGAACAATCAGACTTCTCCTGCCAAAGATGTAACTTGGTATTTCTGAAGTGTAGCATTAGATAAGATTAAGTTATAGATCTATACATCTATATCTATCTATATCTATATCATCTATATCTATATCTATATCTATATCTATATCTATATCTATCTATATCTATCTATATCATCTATATCTATCTATATCTATCTATCTATATCTATATCTATATCTATATCTATATCTATCTATATCTATATCTATATCTATATCTATATCTATATCTATATCTATATATATCTATATCTATATATATCTATATCATCTATATCTATCTATCTATATCTATCTATATCTATATCTATATCTATATCTATATCTATATCTATATATCTATATCTATATCTATATCTATATCTATATCTATATCTATATCTATATCTATATCTATATCTATATCTATCTATATCTATATCTATATCTATATCTATATCTATATCTATATCTATATCATCTATATCTATATCTATATCTATATCTATATATCTATCTATATCTATATCAGCTGATGATTTTTTGAAATACTTCTACCAGCTAAGCAATTATACTAAAGCCTAACTGTTGCTAAACAAACATCCTTGATTTTCAAATGTCTACTGTTCTATAGTTAATATTTACAAAGGAAGAAAATGCAAGGTCTGACCCCTGAATAGAATTCCTGCTTGATAAAAAGTGCCTGTTTAGGAATGCACCTAAACTTTCCAGAAAATAGACATTTGGTATAGATGAAGAATAATTAAAGACAAACGAAAATGAGAAGTTTATATGCTCAGGGACACCAGAAATAAAACAGAATTCAGAGTTGTTATTTAGTCACATATTTTCACCGTATTAGTAACAATATGAATAGCAGAAAAAACGGGAAATTTGAAAAAAACAAACATATCTGACTGGGGTGGAATTTTTGCAGAGAAAAATAAAAAGCAATCCAGATATTCTTTGTAGTTGCCTTTTTTCTCTTAGAGAAGCAGACAAAGGAAACTTGGAAAATGCTTTGGCTGAGAAAGATGAGGATTTCTACAGTGAAGGAAGATCAGCTTTAAAGAAATTTTAAAAGCTGTCTGTACATACATAACAGAAAAGGCATCTTGCACTGGAACTCAATGACAAAACAAGTGAATTGTCAGTGAATTGCTGAAACCTGCAAAACAAGACAAAGTTGGAGGTTGTCTAGAAGCTGAAGAGATCCCCAAGAGAGGCATGAATTAAGATGTCAAGGTTCCCTACTGACTGGAAGGGAAACTGGATGCTTTCTAAACTGAATTCTGCAGTTCACTGGAGTCTGAAACGTCAGAAGTTGTCACTCAGACGGGAGAACTGGGGCCGCTGAGGTAAGATCTAGTCATCCTTGAAAGCAGCAGGGCCAGCCAGCTGAAGGAATGAAGATGTGCTTGAATTGGATCAGCTGTGCAGCCAGCAGCAGAGGCAGTGAGCAAATGTTGACAAATTCCATATGTTCAGCTTTTCAGGTAAGGTCGTTTCGTCCCAGAATCTGGACAGCACTGACAACTGATGAATTTCAAAATGTTTCTGAGAGAGTGATTTGGGCTGATTTTGAAGACACTGCTGGCATTCTTCTGCCATTTTTTCCCCCCCATCAGTCACAACTGTCAGTAAAATTGTGGATTGAATTCCCACAAAATAAATAAATAATTTTCCTAGTGGAAGATTAATAGCTGGCTATATGGCAGGAAAAGGAGAACTTCTAATCTGGAAAGAATCCATGTATATGCAATGTAGACCACTTATGTACCCCAGGGCAGTCCTGTGTTTATTTAATGTATGTTACACCTGTGAAATTTGTTAGGTGGATAATTTTAAACATTTAAATGCTGAAAATTTTGCTATTTCATTATGAAATTTAGATATTTCACTGAAAATATCAAGAGAAACTTCAAGAAAAATGGATAAATTGGCTAAATTTGGCTAAATGGATAAATTTGTAATTGCCTCCATTTATTTCATATGAACACATTTATTTCCCTACACGTATGCACAAATACAGACACATATGTATAAATGATACCTCAAAATCATCTATACCTGAATTGATGAACTTCTTGGGTAGAGAAGAAGTAATTTGTCCACACCAGCCTTGGTGTAAAAAAATATATATCAGGCATTTAGACAGAAGTGGTTTTACTACAAGAGTTTTTGGCTGCTTTTCTGCCATAATGACCAGAGATAGCTGAGCAGCTCTGCAGCAGGTCCCAGACCTTTTCATCAGCAGTTAACAAAGGGATGGACTGATACCCTGATTTCTGTTAGGAATGGGGGAAACGACTCATGTCTGTTAGCTCCACAGGGCATTTCTGCTTCTATAGACGGGTTTGAAAGCATGGAAGTACCCCAGATAATGGCACATTAGTATGGCACAGTGCACAAGCTAACGAGCCTTGCCTCTTGGGGGAATCATTATGCTGAGGGCAGTGCTATTTTGACATAGTTTGAGTACCTTGTTCCCAGTGTCATAGTTAACTCAATGGTGCTGGCTTGGTTGGAGGGGGTGAAGTCTCTGAACCATCCTATATTGCTACATGGAGTGCACTGGCTTGAAGTACCTCTAGTTCTGCTGCTTAGGTAATCTAAATCAGGTTAAATTAATTTTTTACCAAATTAACTTAAATTAAATTGCTTCGGAAATTGTCTGTTGCTATATACTGGATCCAGTTTCTAGTCAAGTCAATGGGTCATTCCATGGACTTCTCTAAATTTTGTACCAGCCTTCAGACATTTTCATGTAAGAGAAGTAGCAACAAAGTGGGAGAAGGAGGAGAAGGAAACGCAGACCAGCCCCTGGCTTGGCACATTAGGAAATTTAGACAGATACTGCAATAAGAACACGCTGTCTTATCTTCAAAGGCAAAACAGAGTCAAGGCTCAGAAATGACAATCTATGCAGAGAGAGCTGCAGGGCTAGTTAGATGATGAGAGACTGATTTTCATGGAGAAAGATGTATCAGCTGACAAGAGCACAGAATCATTTTAGAGAGCAGTGCATAATGTGGTGTTTTTTCTAGACATTTCCCTCCAGCTATACAGAGGAAGGATGTCCTACAGAAATGTATGTGAACTCAAGAGATCCCACCTGGATTTCTTCTTCTGCCACAAACTTTTTGCGAAAACTTGAACAAATCTCTTTTTGTTAAATCCACAAAGGTTGCTTTTCTTAGAGCCAGTTCCAGTCTCTTGCTTGCAGTGATCTCCAAACCATAGCATTTTTTATCAGTGGATGCTGGGCACTTCCTGAAGAGCACAGCTGAGCACCCATATGGACTAGCCTTTCAGTTTTCTTTTGTTTCAATGCCTCCTGAGTAAGAAAGGGAATGAGGTGCTAGAAATTATCCTGTTATACACGCTAGCTTTATACATGGGAGTTCTGGACAATGGTTTGGAATGCTCTGCTTTTTTGGGTTTTGTTTGTTTGCTTTTGTTTGTTTTTTGTTTGTTTGTTTTGTTTTTTAATTTTCTGAAGGTGGGTTTAGTGCAAAGTTTTTTCCAGTTGCTGTCCTGTCCATGTTGCAACAATAACACTGTTATAGTTCAATGATAAGTGCATTTAAAGAGTGTGAGACTACATAGGTAGCAAAGGTAAGCAGCTGTTTTTCTACCTAAAAGTGATAAAAACACAGAGGTGGTAGAGGGTCAGGTCTGAATAACGTAGTCTCAAGGATATTCTGTATTGCACAGCACAGTGGCACAGCCTGCCTTCCCGGGCTGCCTCATTCTGAGGGGAGGCAGGGGTTTCAGCAATCAAACCTTGTTGTGAGTGCCACACTCAGGTGGATGTGGAGATGCTCAGAGCTGGCTTTACCCCCTGGAAGCCAGCTGGGACCTCTGTCATGGGCAGTGCACGTGGAGATGCTCAGAGGTACCCACAATGTGCAGAGCAGCGTCAGCTCGGGCTCGGCAGGTTCATGGCGACTTAAGCTAATCTTTCATTACTTTGAAGCAATCATACTTTGGTTGGACAACTGTTCTCTAAACCCTCATTATAAGGCTCCTATACCCACTAAAGGGCAGAGGAACTGCTTTGTAAATAGAGGCAGACAGCTCCTAGGCTGTGTAAATCAGTGCAGCTTCCTTTAAATCAATGAAGGTATTCTAGTACACTCAAGGTGAGGATCTGACTCAAAGACTAATGAAAGAGAGGTGACACGAAGAATGAGATTTTTCTAAGGCTCTCAGCATTAGTCTGGCTCTGTGCCCATTTCCTCTGAAAGTAAAAGACTTATTAAATTCTGAGGGAACAAGCTGAAAGCTGAGAAATCCCACCCGTCAGACCAAGAGTGCCACAGATTGCACTCTGGTGAGAGGTGACTGAATGTGAAGGTTGAGCACTTGGGTGCAGCACACTTTGGTCAGCAGTGCAAAAGTTGAAAAACTCTGGTCCACTCAAAAATCATGAGAGGAAAGCCAAAATAGACAGGATAACCAAAAATCAGCATATTTCCACTGCATTCCCAAGTACTGAAACAGAAAAGCTACAAGGCTTTAGGTTCTCCCAGGACTCCAAGATGTAGTGTCTAGCCAATGTCAGAGTAGCTTTTTGGATATATGTTTCCATGAGGATTTCAGGAATTGTTTAAGGCCAAGCTGTTCTGTGTTGATGTTACTATATGCCTAAATCATATGAGTAGGGGGAGAGAGGGCTTGTTTTGGGAAGGACAGTGGGATGGTGTCACTGAAATGGCCAATATCTTTGCTGATTCATAGTGGAATCAAAAAATGTTGGATTCATTGACCTTCACTGTCCTTGCTGTATTGGACCTAATGGCAAACAAATGCCAGTACAACATAAATAACTCAAACAATTTAATTAAAGAAAAAATGTTAAGCAAAGGGGCCAAAAATAGTGCTTCAGCAGCCCTCCTCTCAGACAATCTTTTGTGTAATGATACAAGAAAAGAAATTTAAATTCATAAATTAACTTCTAATGGAGCAGGGAATGGGTTAATGTAACTGAGAAGATAAATGTCAGGATAATTTTTTAAGTGCTTTATCTGCTAATAGCACTGAGCCCAAAACAGCACTGATGTGTTAATGCAACGTGATCAAGCTGATTATAGAGCAGCATAAAGACATTTTGCTTATCTGCTGGCCTCATCATCATTCATGTTCAGTAAGTTTGAACCGACTACACTACACATCAGTAGTTATGTTCTATATGCAGTAAAATTACCACATTACATGTTTGCAATGATATATGTTTATAAATTTGCTTCCTGAGGACAGGAAGCTTTCCATCATTCTTTGGCTGTGCAAGTGCTTTCACTGTGAAAAGAGTTTCACACAGGAAACATTTCATTTATCACAACTATCCTTTTGAATCAAATAGTTATGGTTAATTCAGCAACAAGCAGATTCTTGACAAGAACATGAGGATATCCCTCAGTAGCAGTTACTTACCTCAGCTGGCTTCAAAACAGTCTTCCTGAAAGAATAAAGGTTCATTTTTCTGACTAAGGGTCTCCAAATGTAGATCTTAGATAATCTTGACCCACGGTTCACAGGCAGCATGCAGTCTGTAGGAACTTCTCCATTACCCACCACCCTAGGGAACAGCAATGTTCCAACTTAATCTGGCAGGGAGAGAGAAATGCCATCTTGTCTGCAAAATGTTTCTGTGTTGTGGCTGCTGCACCAGAAATGGGAACAGCATCCATGTGGAAATGGGCTGAGGCAGGGTGTAATTTTTAGCTCTGCTGTGGAAGCAGCTCCCTGTCTGGGGTTCTCTGCTGCACAGACAATTGTGCTGGCACAGACAGTCATTCAGGAGGCCATCCTTAAATGCTGTAATTTAGGGGAGCACACTGTGCCTGCTGTATTTTATAGAAAGCAGATGAATCCCTGCTTTCAACAGTACAATCCAACTCAGATTACTGTTTGCAGCTTTAAGTATTGCTTCTATATGTAATTTTTCTATAACATCTCTGTTTGCATTGATAGTAAAATCTTAAAAGGGAAGAGAAAAAGAAATTGTCATTAAAAAGTTAGGAATAAACCAGAAAGTGCTGTTTGGGGTAGGAAACTTTTAATGTTAGCATTCATATCAGAATACATACAGTGCCAGTTCTTTTCAATTATCAGAAACCAGAAAGTATAAGTATGGGAGGAAATTTGAAGTTGGAAGCACACATGATGAGAAAAATAATCTCTAAATAATTCTTATTTTTGCAATTTTTCTTTAGGCATACTTTTTGTAGCAGAGAGCATAATTTTTACTGTTTTTTAATGTTTCACTAATTGTTTTGTTTGCTTTGTTCAGATCCTGAAGAGGTTTGGTGATCTTAATACTACTGCATGGCCCACCAACAGTAGCCCCAAATGGAAAAGCATCTTATTATGAGATGTTGTCTTCACACCAAAAGGCATTTTGAGGTAGTAAATAGCAGTTTGTGGAATAAAGCAACTGAAAATATGCAAGTACACTCAGCAAACAGATGGTGTTTAGACTGAGCTGGATTCCCTTTTCATAGCTCCAGCTCAAAATATTTGATTAAAAAGTTCACTTTGAAGTTTTTTTCTCCTAATCCCTTAGCAAGCTATGGTGGTCTTGAAGGTTATCTGTCACCTCAGCTTGAACACAGGCTTTCATTTCTCAAGCATGATCTTACTTGCAATTAGACCATATAGAATCCCAGATATTCTGTTCTATTTAAAAAAGGGAAAAAAAAAAAATAAAGAAAAATCTCCACAGCTCTGTTCACAGCAGTATTTGGATTCAGGAAATTGTACTCTAATAGCACCAACATGCTAATGGGGTGTTTCTACAAGAAATTATAAAAGGAACTATGCCTTTTTATGATGAACTCAACTAGTTTGCAGGAGGTTATTTTTACTGGAAAAAATGAAAGTATTAAACATAATTTCAGATTTGAAAAGGCTGCTCCCAGTGAAAGATAAGGCCAGCAAAAACCAGGCAGATTTGCCAAATGGAATTTTAAAATATTCATTCCTATTTCTTTGTCCTATTCCGCTAATGGGAAGGAAGTTTGTATATGCTCAGTAACTGTAATGGTGCTGAATTATGGAGGGACAGGAAGGACAGGAAAGTAAAGAGAAGGGGATTGTGGTCAGTGTTGGCTTGGATAGAAGAGCTTGGATAGAAGAGCTTGGATAGAAGAGCTGTCCTCTTTTTGGAGATGATCTCTGTGACTGCCAAGATTGCAATGCTGGCAAGTGCATGGAAAAACTGAAATAATGGCCTTGCCTGGGGGGAGTGAGCGCAGGCCCAGGTTTGGCAGTGCTGTGTCCATGTGTGGCTGTGTGCTGGGTTGTGTTTGTGAGCCACAGAGGCGTGGAGGGGACATGAATTGTCCTGTACAGGGCAGTGAGAACAGTCCTTGTCTCTCTGGGGAAATTGCCAAGGAATTATTTAACTCAAGCTTGTTCCCTTGTGCCTTCTGGCCATTTACATGACAAGTGGGCTTGCCTGTGAATATTGACTGCTCTGCTTGCATGCCCTGCCTCTGCTTGGTGCTGTCACAAGGCTCCTAATGTCACCTTCAGAGCCACGCCAAGCCCAGAGCAGCCCTCTGGAGTCACCCAGGAGAGCACAACCTCTGGGCCTGCAAACATTTCCAGGAATTGTTCTGGGCACTTCTGCCTTCCCAGTGACCCCCTGGTTGAGCAGAGCTGCTGCAGTGCCCCAGCGCCCGTCCCAGCGCTGGAGCTGCTCCGTGTCACCCCGTGTCCCAGTTTGCCCACGCGCAGCGTGTCCCTGACGTGACACCACAGCGTGGCCAGGGCAGTGAAATCCTCCTGCTAAGGGGGCTGACTGTGTTCATCCCACTAGCTGGAAGCTCATTCTTTCTCTCCTTTTCTGACAGTATCCAGCCCTGGTGTGCTGGTTTTGCACTGGAAGAGCAGCATCGCTAGCCATGTGCCTAAGCTGTGATCCTTCTCAGGTCACCTCTGTGGAGTGTGACCAACACAGCCCTGCTCAGCCCTGGCTCCTCTTGCCACTCCTCCTTGGGTTATTGAACAGAAGCACGATTTCCAAAACTGTAATAGGGCCTTCTGACTCACCCTTCACTCTTTCCAGACTTGTAAATCAAGAGTGTAAAAATGACAATGAATTTCCACTCTTGAAAGGTATCCATAAAGGATAGGAGGAATCTGTATTCAAGGTGTTCAAGGAAAGACTGGATGTGGCACTCGGTGCCACGGCCTGGTGACCAGGAGGTGTTAAGTCATAGGTTGGACTCAATGATCTCAAAGTCTTTTCCAATTCTTACTTATTCAAGGCAGGATCCTCCACCTTGGCCAAGGACACTACTGGGCAGTTTCCTCTATGGCTGACACAATTCCTCCCAGCCTGACTGGAAGCTGTGCTATAGCATTTGGAAGAGGTAATTGTCCTGCCCATATTCTCTGTGTGCAAGCAGACAATGATCCACTGATATTTTAACTAGGAAATATGAGAGGAGAGGGAAAAGGAAAGCAAAGCAAAAGAGATGGAGTGGGACAGAGAAGAAAAGAAAGGCAGTCAGAGGGAAAGAGGAAGAGATAAGGGGAGGAAATATGGCTATTCTTCTATGACATGCACATAAACCCAGGGTTTTCTGGAGGGAGCTAAGGGACCAGTACTGTTAATGATGAAATGTCACTCTTGCAGAGAAAGTATTTGTGAACATTATTATTTTTTCACTGACATTCTGGTAGAGAGAAAAAGACAATCTATCCATCTATCTATTATCTATCTATCTATCTATCTATCTATCTATCTATCTATCTATCTGTCTGTCTGTCTGTCTGTCTATCTATATGGGTATCTATTGGTACCCATCACTAGATAAAGTTTTAAGAGTACTCATTTCTTCCACAGTCTCTTCTGTGTAAGTTTGAGATTCGGCTGGTTCATTTGTTTTTCACTTTTCAGGAAAAGCTACATTCTCCCTTAGTTCATCTGCCTAGTAATTTTTAACAGCCAGCAGAATTACTACAGCACCCAAGATGCAAGATGGTGTTTATTTTGCAGACTCTTCACAGTAGCTCCATAACTTCACCACAGAACTGGGTTCACAGGCCTGAACAGAAACAGAATATAAACTGTCTTCATGTACCCAAAGATATTATGACAGAATAAAAATAGCTGTTTGTTGCTAAAATACAAGTTTACTGTTTTTCTAGTGTACTTTAAAAAGCAAGCTCTGATTATAAAGAAAGCAAGTAGTTTCACATAGAGCTATGTTATTTGAAATAACTACTATTCTCGCATAAAAGATTTTTCAGAGGGAAACTTTTACTGTGATTGGTACAACTCTGTTGCATTTTACTGATAATGTTTGTCACAGAAGCCAGAATATTTTCTTTCCTAGGCTAAGGAGATATAGACAAATGCACCAATTGCCTATGCAAACAAAATATTGCATTCTGTGGCTGTCAAAACTGGATCAATTGTACTCAATATTCTTTTCTACTGATGAGTTCTTAGGACACAAACATACATATGCCACTTAAGGATACATTATTTGAAAATGGAATTAGCAGTACACAGTCAGAGCCACAAAAATAGGATACTTATCAGAAGCCATGCTTGTAACTCACATGATTCAGGAGAAGCAAATGTGGAAATACATCTTCATAAAAAATTCACACAGTCACAAATTGTGCCATCTATTTCTGTACACTACATTTTTGTTACTCCTGGAGAGAGAAGGTCTTTTTATTTAAAATAATTGTTGTTGGTTTTTCGAAAGACAGAAAGTATTAATCTTTTCCCCTCTCCTGCTGCCTTCTAGAAGTAGTCAAGGAGCTGAAATTAATTAAGTTCTGACCTCATGTCAGCTTTGTGTATCATCATTAATGGAAAACAACATCCTTAAGGTCTAAGATCTGCACAATTAAAGCCACAAATCTGTGGGAAAAAAAACAAGATTAAAAAGAAAATGTTGAGAGAGAGAGTTCAGAAGGTGAATTCCCTTGCATGGAGAGCTGCAGTCACTGAAATGTTCACCTAAGGTACCCAGGTACATTTACATAAATCCCTTTGTTCTCCTGTGCAATTACCTTTCCGTTTGTCTCCACGGAGTTTCCTGTCTCTAAATCTTGTATGCTTTTCTCATTTATTTCACACTTGTGTGTTACAGCCCAGACACTCTCAGAAGCAAATATCCATTTGGACAGCAGAGGTAATCAGGATTCATCCTGGATTCAGCCCCGGTGTATGTGAAACAGCAAATTGTTCTCTTCCAGCACCTCTTATTGGCTGCCAGGGAAAAACACATGCCAGTCAGGACACAGTTCTTTGTGACTTACCTTCCTAAAAAGCCTGCTGTGTGAAGATCTGATTTCACTACCTTATGCTGATTTTAGAGCTGCATTAGGCTAGTATGGCTGGAAAGACTGAGTCTGCATTTTGCCATACTGTGACTTACACCAGGGTTGCTCATTCTCATGCTCTCACCCCTAAGAAATGAAGCCTTTGCTTATTCACTTTCCAAGCTTGGTAATTTCCAAACATGTGGGTTTTGTCTTTAATGCCATCTTTCTTATCTCTTCATATTTTAAAATTTGATCTAATTTTTAGGTTGCATAGCTCAAAAAGTAACCAGATACACTAGTTGCAAAAAATCAATATCACACTTTTACTTCAAAATGAAGTCCTTTTCCATTTTCACTTTGCCCTTGAGAAAAAAGGGTTGAGTTGAAATAGAAAGCTGTTTTAAAACCAAAAAATTGACTATTTTGTTCTTGCTTTATCACAAAAGGAGGAAAAAGCAATATTAATTAAAGCAAACCTTGATTTTTTTGTTAAGAACAATTAATTAGAAAAATAAAGATGTAAAGTGTTTTGATGTCTTCATTATTTTTTTGATTACTTCTTTGGATTCATCTTTACTAGTCCTTGATACAGTTCCCCTTTCTACTGATTTCTGTCAAAACTCCAATTGTTCTCTCTGAATGGTGCTTAAGGCATCATCTTTATTTTTATTGTTTTTTTCCATTCTCTTTACTCTGACTTTGACTGCTTTTTGTCTTACAGCACCTTTCTTCTTTCTTCTTTCTTTCTTCTTACTACTAATAAATTGTTCTGTTGTTGAATCTTCCATATTTCAATTTCATATTTCCCCATTTCAATTTGAATTCCTCAGTCCTACTGGCATCTTTTAAAGGAATATTTGGTCACTCATGAATGTGTTACCTCAGGGGATTCAAAAGGTCTTTAATTGGAGAGGACAAGAATTAATCCTTTAAAGGAGTCACAATCTAGGTGCATCTTTCATCTGTGTATTAAAAAAATCTGCCAGCTTGTATTTTCATTTAAATTGTGGGTGATCTCACCTGTTTGTGCACTGTCCTTGTGTTGAAACTGGTTAGCTTTTTGCAGAGTCCTGATCTAAAGGACATTTGAATGTTCTCATTTAGGATGATTCTTCCAGTTCACTTTTTCCTCAACTGATGCAAATTTCCTTAGCTTCCTGCCCATCATCATTTTCCAAACCCTCTCAAAGGTACATTGGGTGCTACTCTCTTGTCTCCTAACACAAAGTCTAATGATAAAATTGTGATTCTGGTTTCCTTTTTCAGAAATCTGGTTTAGTTTCCTGTACGGGATTCTACTTTATTACTCTAATTCTTTCTAGCTGAAGTCTTATCCTTGTCTATCAGAAATGCAAGAGTTAAAACAAGCTTAGACTGTTGTTCTGAATGTGAAATTCAGGGGGCCTTATCCAAACCCTGTTTATTCAATAAATTAAGACGATGCTCATTCCCTTTAGTGTCCTGTACAGATTCTCTTGTCTATGTATGTACTTTTATCTTTCCTTCCTAACTTCTATATTCTCTGTCATGAAACCTTTTTATAAAATTTTCTCCTCTGTTGTCAGAATTCCTTTCAGCTGTTGCTGTACCCAACTCTGTATTCAAAATCTCATTTCTGTTTTGCAAAACTTGCTAATGCTAATCCATTTCTGTAAAAGTATATTCCCTTTTTGCAGGACTGATTTTGTCCCACTTGGTAAAATTAATTAATGCAGTAAGTAGTTTTTACTGAAATGTGCAGAGCTTCTCTCCAACATGGGTGGCTGCATCTGACCCTCCATAACATTCTTTATAATATGTGGTTGTGCTAGAAACAAGTCAGCCTGCCAGAAGATTATTCTCTGGATCAGCCAGGGTGGTTGGTTTTACTTGTTTTGTTTTGTGGGTGGTTTTTTTGAACTATATTCTCTTTTTTCAATAAAAATTGCCTAGAACTGAGACCTATTTCACAGAAATGTATGTTGGCCTGAGGCAGGGACACTTTTCACTAGACCAGGTTGCTCAGTCCAACCTGGCTTTAAACACTTCATGGGTGGGACATCCACCCTGGGCAACCAGTTCCAGCATCCTCACAGTAAAGGATTATTTTGTAATACCTAATCTAAACCTACCCTCTTTCAGTTTGAAGCTATTCCCCCTTATGTCCTGTCACTAAATATTGTTAATAATTTCTCTCCCTGTATCTTAAATGTCCCAAAGAGCATTGTTCACACTTAAAAAATACTAGTTACTACCAGTAAAATATAGCATTAATACCAAATGTTACAGGGGGAGGAAAAGAAAAGAAATGTTCTATAAAAAGGTTGCAGTGAGGGCATACAAAGACTGTGAACTGCTTCAACTGAAATGTATCCTGTCATTCTGGAAAAGTAACTGGGCAAACAAAGGCAGAGGAACAAATTACTGAACTCCTAGCTCACTTTCACTTGCCCTAATCCTGTTTCCAAATAGCAGCAAAAAGCCTGAATTATAGGGTGAGAAGCCTGGATGTACAGCAGTGTGGGAAATGTCAACTTTGTCCCTCAGTTGTTTGGGGCCTCACTTTATTTTCAGCTGGCTGCCAATTCTAGCTGACATTGCTGCTTTCTGGAAGGGAAAAGCAAAGCTGCTGGTTTTGTTATCACTGTTGTTCAAGCCACTAAAAAAGGAGTAGCTACAGATTTTGCTGTTGTTCTGGTTAACAGAGGGCTTGA
The DNA here is from genome assembly GCF_050655825.1 of Lonchura striata. Classification (NCBI taxonomy): domain Eukaryota; kingdom Metazoa; phylum Chordata; class Aves; order Passeriformes; family Estrildidae; genus Lonchura; species Lonchura striata. Next base: position 2,501,971 of record NC_140703.1, read on the forward strand.
AAACAGCATGTTTACAAAGCCTGGAGATGCCATTGAAATAGTATTTCCCTGGTAACTTTCATTAAAGTTATCTTAGTATTTCTCCTACTGGTAGGGGTTTTTTTTATTTCTTATTTTTTGTTCCTCCTTGGATTATTGAACAGAAGCACGATTTCCAAAACTGTAATAGGGCCTTCTGACTCACCCTTCACTCTTTCCAGACTTGTAAATCAAGAGTGTAAAAATGACAATGAATTTCCACTCTTGAAATGTATCCATAAAGGATAGGAGGAATCTGTATTCAAGGTGTTCAAGGAAAGGCTGGATGTGGCACTCAGTGCCATGGCCTGGTGACAAGGTGGTGTTAAGTCATAGGTTGGACTAATGATCTCAAAGTCTTTTCCAAACTAAGTGATTTGGGGATTCTGTGAAGATCATGTGAATACAGAGGGAATTAAGGATGCCCATCATGCTCAAGGGGACAGGTGTGAATCCAGTTTCAGGTCAGCAAGAACAATTTTCTCATGTTTGCTGGCAAACCAACCCTTACCAGGTAATAACTTTCACCTTATTGCCCATGTTTCAGCTCATGTTCAGAGCTCACTAAAATGCAAGTATATAAAGAAGCTATCTAGTCCTGTTTTGAAAGCATACACTCTTTTCCATTGTCATTCTCTTTAGTGAGTTAACCATACTTTTTTGTCAAAAAAAGTTTGGTTTTTATCTCAAATTGTCTGGTTTCTCTTTCCAAGTATCGTATCTATGTCTGTCCTTGCTTTAATAAGAAAGATACTGTTCTAGCACCTTCATTTTCTTTCCATGAAGATATTTATATGCTGGCATTAAGTCAGCTGTCAATCTATTTTTCTGATAAAATCAACAGACTGAACTTCCTACTTCTGGCACTGTAAAATATTTTTTTCCAGTCATGAAGGAATTTATCTGACATTTCCCTACTTCCACACACTTCTCGTGTTTAAAATATATTTAAACGTGTCTATTAAAAATGCATGCAGTTTTCTAATATCAGCACCATGAATGTAACAGAGGTACATAATTTCCCCATATGCAGTCTCCATGCTCTAGCACATAAAGCTTAAGAAATGCACCAACATTTCTTACCCTGGTGTGGTGATCACTGTGGCTCATCCAACATAACCCACAAAATTTTCTTTTACTCCCTTCATTCTAGGACACAGCTCCTAAGATGATACAGTCCTGACAGGGCCTCTATCTCTTCTTCCCAGATGTTTCTTCATTGATTTCTTTCACTGCAGCAAGTCTATTTTCTTTGAATGGATCCAAGACACCAAGTAACCAGGGCACTCAGTTTGTTCTGCCTGATTCTTTTGCCATCCCCATTGCTTCGTTGTGGAATCCTCAAGCTTTATCAACTACCCCTCTTAGAAGCCTGTTCAGGTACTTGACCACCCTCTTGGCAAAAAATGCTTCTTAATATTCAATTTAAACTTCCCCTGATGGAGGTTTTTGTTGTTTCCACCCAATTCCATTCCTGGATATTGAGGAGAAAAGATCAGCAGCTCCCTCTCCACTCCCCTTCCTCAGGGTGTGTGACCAAAGGAAAAGAGTGTGTGACCAAAGGAAGAGTGTGTGACTGGCTATCTTCTTCCTCTACTCACCCTGGATTAACCAGAAGGAGCAACTAGAAGCTGACATCAATTTTGTGACAGAAGATAAACTAGAATAAAAAACACAGAATCAGGGAAAGAAATATAAATGGCTCTTTTGATATATCACCTTCCAGTTTTCCTTATCCAGCTCTACCTGGTTGCATTTGGAAACTAGGATATAAAATTGTAACAAGAAATGCCATCTCCTGGAATTTGTGATTTCTTAATTAGCTCCTATTCAGGCTGAAAATCACAAACACTATTCAAATGTTAATTCTTCAGATTGTACTACATTCAACCTATTATATGGGTGCAGTCATCCATTCTCAAAAGTACAAGAGGGGCTGGAAAACACTTCCCAAAGCAGTTAGTTCAGATGTTGCTAATAATGGAATTAAAAACTTGCAGGAACATCAGTAAATTCCTAGATTTGCTCATCCACTTGTCAGAAGTGAAAATCTTCATAAAGCAATAGGGAAACATTTATTCCTTTCTTCTAGATTCTTTGTCTGCATCTTTGTGACAAAATGAAGCACTTCCATGAACATTTCCATAATTGTTTAATTTACTGTTAGAGTGTAGCAAATACAGGGATGTTCTCTAGCTTGCAGGAAGAACGAGAAAACTCAACTGATGGGAAGAAATGCACTGTGACCATATAACAGAGTAATGCAGTTGTCCTCCTACACGAGCTATGATTTTGTCAGGGAGTCCCATCTTCAGGCATCCAGCTTAATTCTGCTTTGAGCTCTTACCTTCTGGGCATGTATTCTCCTAAGAGTCTGTGAGTAAGGAAAAGGGGAAATATCTTTGCTGCTTAGAGAATAATTATCCTCAGAGAACTGCTAATAGCCACAAATATACTGCAAATGTGGAAGACAGAAAGCTAAACTGAAGTGATTGTGCAATAGAGCCAGCTGAATGAACCCAGAGAATCTCTAGAGATCTCTGTAAATAGGATATTCTTCCTGGAACTAATTTGGCTGGTGTTCCTAGTCATACATTGTAAAAATGCTCTGCTTTTCTATTTTATTTTTTTTATGCTCATCTGTAAACATAGTTCTGGACTTGGTACACTGCTTCCAACTGCCTTTTTTGTGGTTCTTTGGTATGCTGCTCTTGCTGGATTTTTGGTTTGTCTTGTTATATTCCAGTCAGTCCATTTCTACCTAATGGCATTAAAACTGTCTTAAAAGCTCAGAACCAGATAGCTTTCTCCACCTTCTGTGTTAGATTTTGGTGTTTAAGCTTTCCATTTCTGTGCACAAATCTGTACAGAACTCCACATCCACAAATATTTTTCCTTTTTTGCCATTAGTGAGAAAGCCTACTCAGAAAAGTCAGGACTAGAAATAGAATCCCTGTAAAACAAAAATTGCAATGTGTCAACTCCCCAGAAGGCTTTTTGTTTTATTTAGGAAACATAAAATTCTTAAAAAAATGTCCTGGAAATGAACCATTTGCTTGCTTTCCTCCCATGGAGATTTTCTCCTAAGTGTTAACAAAATCAAACCCTCTTCTTTGCCCCCACCTTGGAGTGAAGAAAGAGAAAAAGCAGGATGACCAGTATAAGAAGTACCTTTTTATCCTTACTTTCCAGCCTTTTTTTCCAAATGGCTTTTGCAGCTGCTGCAGCCTTGTTGGCACTAACAATGCACATTGAAGTGTGCTTATCCCACTGGCTTTGCTGCTTTGCATCTCAGCTGCTCCTTGTTCTCTCCTAGACTAAGAATTCCTACAAATGCAGGCTCCTTTTCTTCCCAGTGTTGCATACACTTGAGATTGCTTTCCCAGTGCTTAATAAATCACCTAAATGAGGTACTGCTTGTGATCACCTGCCAGATGAAACAAGGTGAATCTGTTGATGTCTGGCTTCTCTCACCTTGGGTTTCAATTGTACAGTATCACCCAATTGCACTGGTGCATGTCATGAGGATGGTTTTTCTTTGGCTCATCTACAAAAACCTCATCTGCAAGAACCTAGAATTATGAACCTAGAATCTAGAATTATGCCCTGTACGTAGATATTGTATATATATACGCTGTATGAAGATATTGTATTTTGTGTGTGCATGCACACACATGCTAATTTAAATCAGTGATACAAAGATGTCTTATGGTACTCAAAGATTCACAGACACTTTTGTGCAACCAAAGGACATGGATAGATACCTGCTGGGCAGTTCATTGAGACTGGATAAAGGTGGATTTGAAAGGAAGACAAATACTGACATTCAGTGATTTAAAGAGCCCAAGGCACATTACACTGAAAGGAATCATTGTACAAAGTAAATTTTCCATCATTATTATTTTTTCCCTATTAGTCAGAGTGTCACCTTCCAAAAATCTAATTCCTTAAATTTAATGGCTGAAATTTGAATGTGACTGGAGCCATCAGGGTAAAAGTTTGTACTCAGGTCCCTCTTAAGTACATATTTAACTAATTACCGGAATTGTCATTAGAAAAAATAATTGTTTCAGCCTCTGTGAAAAGAGTGTTGTATTTCACCATATGATAATGTCACCAGGAGCTGGGTGGATCCTACAACCTGAAATGTAACTGGAGCTTTATGAAAGCTCAGAGAATGGTTTGGGTGGAATGGAGCTACTTTTCTGTTCCCTCTGATTCTGAGATTTCTCGCTTAAACTTTTAAGTGGTTTGTTACTCCAGGCTCTACAGAGATACTCTAAATTTTACTGATGTAGAAGCTGCACAAAAGGAGGCTGTGCTGCTCAGGTGATTATAGCTGAAAAATCAAAGTTCAGTGTTAATCTCCACAAGATTATTTGTCTCATCATAATACAACTTTATTATGCAAATGGGGGAAGAAGCACTTTCTATACCTCTCACAATAAATAAATAAATATATGAGAAACACTGGTTAAAAAAAAAAAAATCTGTGGAACTGTAAATTTACAAAGATGTCCAGGATTTCAGTGTGATACTCAGGGTGAAAACCTTGGCCATCCCTGAATGCTTTTTCTCTAGAAAGTAATGTGATGTGGTTTCAGTGGAAGTGCTGACCCAGGCATGGTGTACAATCTCATAGTTTACCAGACAGTCAAATATGAGTGAGTTTTACCCCAAAAAAGCAATTTAAGTGTGGCCAGCATGTGGCACACACTGATTCTTAATACATGAAGCATAAATTTCCAAGGTGAATATATAAGAACACCTCCTTTAAATATGCATCTTAATCACAATCCTAGAACTCTTTTAAGGAATTAAAACCTCTTAAGAAAGCTAACATCCTGCAATGAATTATTTTTAAGAAATTAAAATGAATTAATTTCAAAAGGCAATTACAAACAAATACAGTAGAAGGAGAATAATTTGTACTAATGACTGGGATAGCCATGGCAAGTTACTGAGTTTCACAAATTACTCAGTGAATAAGCAAAACAAATCCAGCCCAAGAATAATGCATCATAAAATATCCAGTATTTTGTTTTTCCAGATGCAATTTAATTGTAATTATGGTATAGTAAAACAAGGAAAAAATGCTTCTAAATGCATAGAAAACCTGTGGACCAAATGCTGTAATCTCAATGTAAAATCCTAGCTAAAAACCATCTCTTTGAGCTACTGAATTGTTTTTTGGTATTTCTTATAATGATCTAGGGAGTAAGAGAAATGCAGAATTACTGATATTAATCATGAGGTGTAAATGGATGGGTCTAAAAGAGCAAGGACTGTGAATGCTCCAGAAGCAGAGGTCAGCTTCCAAATGAAGTATCACTGTCTATGTGCTTGTAAGCTCCTGCTCACCATGATAGCTGACTATTTCACAATCCTTGATGCATTCTCTCCTCTCGTCATTTGGAAGCAGGGAATTTTTCCATTTCACATCTGTGAATAAGTACTGCGGAATAGATTAAAGAGGTCACATACAGAGTCTGCTGATGAAATGGGAATTGACCTGAATCTTCAGAGTCTAGTGTGGTACCTGTTAAAGCAGGCTTTGGTCTGGTAAAGCATCTTAAGTAAAGCAAAAAAAACCCTGAATGATGTTGTTGTTGTTCTCAAATTAAAGTATTCCTTAGTTCTTTAACCTGTTTGTCAGGAAGGGTTCATTTGCAGCTGAACCTGGAAACCAGAAATCCCCACAGAAGATCCATACAGGCTGAGTAGGGGCAATGCTCCCCAAAACTGCAGATCTCTGTTGGACCAGAGCAGCCACTGGGGAATCAGATGAGGCTGGCCTTCATGTTTTTGATGATGTGCTCAGAAAATCCTGCCTTGTAGGAAGCAGGAATAGGCTGAAGGATAAAATCATAAAACACAGTGGTGTAAAGTAAAATAGCATCAACAGATAGATTAAAGATAAAAATATATTCTCAGAGATGTTCACACAAGTTATGCTGGTGTAAATCCTTCAGCTGCTATAAATGAAGCAAAGCTTTTAATGCCTGAACTTATGCTCTTGCTTCACCCTCTTTTTCAAAGTTACTGATGCTGTCTTTTTCTCTGCAATTTGACTGGGAATCAGTCTGTGTCAGAAGAATCACAGAAACTATATATTTCCCTCATGGGCAGAACTTCTCAAGGTACGGCAAAGCTGTTGTAATGCCTTCCTCTAAAACTGGGTAGGAGGGGATTTCCTGGATTAGGTATTTTTAAAAATGAAAGAAACTTATAAAGTAAATGAAATTATTATGCTGTGATTTGGGGTGCTTGCTTGGAGTTTTTTGTTTGTTTGCTTGTTTGTTTTGCTTTCTTTGTTTAAGACTAAGGATATTAAAGATGAGGGAAGACCCACCAGTAGAATGATAGGAATGAACAGAGGCTGCCAAAAGAGGCCAAGGATCTCTTTGATAATGGAAACTCCTATAACAATACTGCTTGTGCAGAGAAAGGGGATAGGGATGTCTCATAATTTCCTGTAGGTTGAAAACAATTATTTGGGACTATTTGAATGACATATTGCAGTTTTGTTGAGTTGTTTTCCCTGTGATTCTGTTAGAATTCCATAGCCATGGTCAAAGAGGGAGAGATCAGGTGCTGTTGTTCCCAGCAGGACACCAGTGTGGATGCAGTGCAGAACTGGTTCTGTTTTACTCCTGCCTGCTTGGAGCTGGACTGATTGCACCTGAGCCCTCTGTATTTCTGACTTTGGGTAGTTACCACATAAATTTACATTTCTGGCAAGTAGATTCTAGAACACAGCTCTCTATTGATCTATTTCAAACAATTTGTTGGGCTTGTCTGGCTCTTGCGAAACAGCTTTTCTGAGTTTTCCTCAGAATGCTCCTGAAATGTTGAAGACTTTGAGGTTCAGAATATAAACTTGCTTCCAGCTACCAAATTAACAGACTATCATATTGACCAGGCATATAGGTTTACTTTACAGAGCCCTATTAAAGCTGTGTGTTTAATGATTTTAGAAATGTGCTACTTCCAAAATAGCTTAGAACAGCTACATTTTTCCTGTGTGTGCACCAGCAGGGTAGTTCAGAGGAAGGGGGAGCTCTTCTAACTCCTGTCATGGTGCAGATCTCTCACTGGAGGAAAGTGAGAGGAGTGAACCAAGCCTGGATGTCTGTGCTGCTTTGCTTTAGAAATAAACATTAAATATAGACTTTCAGTCAGTCAGCTGATACTGCATTTTTAAAAAATGTACATGTCTTTATTGTTTTATGGCTTTTTTTAAATGAAGTATTTCTGATTACTCAGAGTGCAGTATTCACCTCTACCTGGAAAGTATGAGGAAATTGTGGAAAAAAATTGCAACATTCTCACCCTGACTTGTCATAGACCCACCGACATACCAGTCTACTTCCTATCAAAATGCAACTAAAGAAACAGTTATTTCCCATACTAAACTGTTCCAATCCCATCACAATTTATGGAAGAACCATTCCAGGTTGTTGCCCAAGCAAGCAAAAAATCATATTTATTTTTAACTATACACAAATTCTTTTGTTTCTCTAATAAATGTTCTGTCTGTTTAGCAACTCAAATTTTAGACACCCTTACACTCCCAAGTTCAGTGGGATTGATGGTGATCAACCATAAATATGAAAGTCTTTCAAAGATGTCAACTTATATTCAAAATTTCTCTCTTTTTTTTTTATTGATTGTTTTTGGTTTTGTTTGTTTGTTTTGGTGGCTTTTTTTTGTTTGTTTGTTTGTTTTTGTTTTGTTGTTTTTTTTTTTTTTTTTAAAATGAAAAACTGTCCAGAATAACAATGTAATTCTCCCAAGAGGAAATAGAACCTACAGTTACCCCAGGGACTATGATGGGACCATCCTGGAAAACCTTTGCCTGAGAAGTCCCTCTGAAGCAGTCCCTTTAAATGTGAAAGCTTCACAAAAGTGCTGGATTGCAAGTGTGTTTGCAACTTTTCTCTGCTACAGCTGAAGAGCATACTTGACATTAATTATGCTTCCCCTTACACCTTTCTTTTATGTTTATGCAGAAGTAAAGAGTTGCAGTCTGGTATCTCTCAAAAAGAAGCCTCTGTTATGTTTTAGAGTGTTGTTTCTTAAATATACTTGTGCATTTCATATAAGCTCTATAACTCAGCACCTTTATTTATAAAATAGTATGTGCTGGGTCTTCCTTCAAAATTCTGGTGATAACTTTCATTGTGTTTTGTTTTGTTTTGTCATTTTTTTTTTTCTTGGGTTTTTTTTTTGGTATTATTTTGGTTTTTTTCTAAGAAGTACTGAGGGAAAGAGTTGGAAAATTTTATTTGACTTGTTGGTGATTTGACCTGTCTTACATTTTTTCCTTGTGGTTTTTTAATGCTATTCCACAGCTGTGAACACAAGGTAATAAAGAGTAGCATATCAATACTATGATAGTAATAGCTCTCTGTGTGTGTGAAATAACAAAGTGGGGCTGAAAAATTCAGAGATTAATATAACTATTGTCTGGAGCCTAGCAGTCACCAACAGAGTGCCTCAGCACTGCACCGTCAGAATTACCCATTTCCCATTTTTACCCTTTTGTCTCTCTCTGGGTCATTATAGTCCCACTTGCATGTTATTATTTTCCAGTATTATGGCTCAAATCCTGGTCAAACACAATTACTTAAAGAGGTTGATAGAACATTCACCTCTGTCACTACGTGTTGTTTTTATTGCCTTTCTAACTCAAATGGAAACTCTTAGGGGTTGGGTATTTTCCTCCATCGCCTCTGCCTCTTTTCCTTTGTTATGATCTCTACAGCTCAGTTGACTCTGTGACAGTTCAGTTCACTCTGACATTTTGGGAGCACAGTTTGCATGAAAGACACTACAAAACAAAAACTACGCTTCAGAGGCTGAGTTCTGAAAACCTCTCCTGAAGCAACATCCTGAGTGCAATAATGATAGTAATTCCTACATCATTAATTATCCTATAAAACCCCTTACATCTGAACATTGTTATTTAGGCTGAAAAATCAAGTACTAGAAATGTCTGACCTAGAAGTTTTCCATTCAGCTTTAACTCTGCTCCTTTCAAGTGTCTGCCCTGTGTGCAAGCTGGTTTCCATAGGCAATATTGTTTGTATCTGTAATTAAGTTTTCACAAGCCTTATGGGGTCATAATATTTTAGTGGCCCCTGAACAACTGAATTTTCCTATATTTTAAGGAGGCCTTTACAGGCTTGATCTAATTTAAAATTATCCTCTGTCTGCATATAGCATGCTATGTAGAGAGCATATATATGAGACTTTTAAATACTAAAGACTGGTAATCAGATTCTGGAACTAGAGTCCCACATTTCAACCTCAATTCCCATCTTCCCCATCACAAAAAGTGCATTTGTGTTATCTGTGCTTCTCAGTATGTTGTCTCTATTGCCCTCTTGCACCAGATGGCATAAGTAGATCCAGTGAGGAGTAAAAGTCTATCATGAATAGAAGATCAGTATATTTCTGGTAACTTTTAAGGCTGTATTTGTAACCACTGCTTTATTTCTTACTGATCAGATGAATTATGTTGTGGTCACACCTTTCTTCCTCTCCATGCTAAGGTCTCCGTATTCAGAAAATGCAGTAGACAATATCAGGGCTATTTCAGTGAGGTTACTCTTGTTCATGTTAGCAATAAAGACTTTGGGATTTGTTTTGCAGATTTTTTTTTGCTCACCTAAACCAAAAGTGAATTTAGCCTGATGTTTCCCGGCTTATGTTTCAGTTCTGTGAACACTGTAATGGGGCTGCTCATGAATTCCATTATTTCAATGGATTTACTCATGCAAGAAGCTAATAATTTGCAGGTGGATTTGCAGGGTTTGGTCTCGTTTGCATTCTGTTAGGCAGCTGCTGAAGTCCCTGAGTCATGAACACCTTCAGCCAGGTAGCAGCTCTTGGTGGTCAGGAAAGATAACCTGGCTGCAAAAGGAGGAATATCAGGGGATAAAGAAGTAAAATCCTTCCTTCATCCTAAAACCAGAATATGATAGTCTGGACTCTGTCTGAGAAGTATGGTAAATGTAGTTATGCATCTCCTTTCTTTTGATTACAAAGTTGTCTGTGATGATAATGCTAAAGATTAGACCAAAAGATTGAATATTGGACCAGTATGGTATTTTTTTAAAAACAAAATATGAACACTGTTTAATTTCAGGAGATAACTGTAGTCATTTTTCACTATAAAGTTTTTTTTTGGTCATTGTTAGCTACCCAACTATATGACTGAGGACAGCCTATAAATCTTAGTCTATGTGTTTGACTGTTACAGTGTATTTTCTCTGTCATGTCTTTAGAGAAGACGAGAATATAGCTTTTAGTATTTCTAAGAGGGGTGAAGACTCAGTTATCAAAGTTGATACATTGCTATTTAACGCTCACCTTTTAAAAATTTTACTCTTACCCAGTTCCAAACACTAATGGTCAGCTGCCAGAGTTAACACTTATGCTTCAGGTGTTTTCTTCTGATGAGATCTTCAAACACTGTCCTGTTCCAGCCTGACCTGGGCACAGCTTTTCCTTACCCCTCAGCATCCCCTTCCCTCCAACACTGCCCTGATGTCTTTGCATTGCATCATCTTGAAATAACACACACTGGAGACAGAACACCACCCTGCACCTCAAGTCTTGTGGCTATTTCACTGCTTATTTCCTTTTGTTTGCTTACTTGCCCTTCTCATGCTTTGCTTATTTGATTTTTTTTACGTGCTTATCCTCCTCGATGAACATTCTTTGAGTTCACTTTAGCTAGTTCCAGCTCTGGGCCTGATTCCAGCTGGGGGCTGCCTTGCAGAGCCCGTGGTGCAGTGGGTGGAAGAGTTTGTCTTTGCAAGTGACTGCACAAGACTAAAAGCTCTCTCATGCTGTGTGTGTAGTGAAAAGGAGAAAATAGTTGCTGCTGCACTGGTGTGCCCCAGTGGGAGCAACCACTGTTGTTGCTCCTGATTTTTGAGAGTACAGTTGTGGCACTGCCCAGAGTCCCTTGCTGAGCTTATTTCCATTCTGAGTTCCAAACACTTCTGAACCCAGAAGAATGTTTTACTTTGTGGTTAAAATGCAGGTGAGGATAAAGGAACTTAGGATAAAGGAAAATAGTTGGTCTAATATTTTCCTTGTATAAGCACACATGGTTTTTGTATGCTGATGCTGGTTCCAAATGTTATGATTTGGATTTTCTCCTGAATAGTAACACAGAGCTATAGCTCTGCAAATTAAATGTTTGCTGAAAACAGGACTGGAAGGAGAGCAGTAGTTCACACAATGCTTTGTAATACGCTTAAGTGGAGTCTGTATAGCTGGGGAATTCGAGGTATGTTTGTTTTTCTTTGCCATCTTTTCAAGTCATGTCACTAGACTTGCAGCCAGCTCTCAGGTTGTTTCAGGAGACTCTGATGTCCCTCCTTTTATGTTTCAGAGCTGTCTTCATCAAAACAAGCCTGGCATGTAGGGAAATCTTAACCAGATTGAAAAGGGGCAAGGAGCAGAAGTGGGATATTAACCCTGACATGGCCCAGTGCAAAGAAATCCCTGACAGCTTTTATATTTCCTGCTGTGGGAGGAACTGAAACAGCCTGACTGTAGCAGAAAGTGATGCAGAAATAACAGCAACAGCCACGAGAGAGGAAAAGCTGGAGGAGAATGACCTGCTGCAATGTGATCTAATATTAATCTGGATAGCTGAGTGCCTTTGGGAGCCCTTCTTGCTCATGGACATGAAGGTACAGGAGGTGGAGAGCCAGCTTTATACAGCTGGGGGTGCACTCTGCCATGCCATCAGGGCACTGACCACTTACTCTGGCACTTGCAAGCCACAGGAGCAGCAGGATGGTTCTTACCATCATTACCTTGGGTGTCTGGTAAAGAGCAGCAAGTTGTTGCTGTGATTAATTTTTTTTTTTTCATTTTCTCTTCCTAAATCTAATTGATGCTGCCAGGGATAAAGCAACTTATTTCGATCACATCATTCTACTTATTTTAGTTTAGTTTGTGTGTTTGGTTGCAGGTGAACAAAGCCCTTCAGATGTGCTGGCACAGAAAGCACAGGGATATTAGCACACGTTTGGCAGTGCTGATCCAATTTCTTGCTCTGCCAAAGACTCTCTGTGCTGGCTTGAAGAATAGACAAGATTGCTCTTCAATTCAGTCCCTCATCTGTAAGATCATCATAAAACTAGGCGATGAATGGGGTTTTTTTTAGTTCAGCAGCCAAATTGTCAAATCAAATGAAAAGGTGACAATTTGGTTTAGAACAGAAACACCTCACCAAATCAGATTGAACAAAAATAAAGGTCATTTGGAGCGTTTCATTCCCTCTGAAATGAATTGTTGTGATTAGCTTTATATACTTAAAGAAGACCGTTTTTTTCTTTGAAAGGAATATTGTATTGAAATGCAAGCTTAGTTTTCATGACAAGATCTGAAAGACTGTCATTGCCAAACACTTCCCTGTTTTCCTCTTTTATACTCTAGGCCTTCTCCCTACTTTACAGAGCATTTTTCACAGGAGTTGAAGAAATATATTTTTATTTCTCTGAAACATTACTGCTTGAGAAAATAATAACAAAAGCAATAAGTTAGTTCATTTTAAACAAGTTTGTGTTGCCTAACAGTGTATGTGTATGTATGGAGGATGCAGGATGGGATCACCTAGGTGTCTCACAGAGTGGTGTTTGTACCTGGATAGAAAAGCAGACAAGTCATCTTTGATAAATAATTTTTCTTTTGTGAAGAAGTGTGCCCTTGTGGTGGAAAGGTCAGTGTAGCTCCACAGTCCAAATTTTCTGTCAACTTTGTCTCTAAATTTGGCCTAATCTCACTGCTGTTAACCTTAAAGCAAGTTTTATAGTGAGCAGGATCAACCTCCTCTGTGTGAAATTGATGAGTCACTTAACCCACCATTGATTAAATAAAGAGTTGTCCTCCTTTCTTCATAGAGGTGTCTTTCTGTAGCATTGACTCCATGTTTGCAATGTGCTCTGATTTAATAATTTCTCTCTGTAGATCATCACAAGATCTAATTCAGCTTGGTTAGACCGCTGGTAAATTTAGGAGAGGGAGATCAGAGCAATGGCCATGCTGCAACCTTTCCCCTCTCTGTCTTTTCCCATCTTCTCTTATGCTTTAATAATGAGAATGAGCTTTTAGATGGACTGTTAACACTGAACAGGGTGCTGGGGAAATGAGATGTCATTAAAATATAGAAGACAAATAAGTTTTCTTTCCTTTTTTTTTTTTTTTAATTTATTTAGGCAAAATCAGTACCTGACATGATCTGATTGAATCAGCAGAACAATGTACCATACAGGAATGTAGGAATAAACTAATAACAGCCTACTAGTTAAAAAATTACCTTCACTGCACCTAAAAAGGCCTTAAAGTTCAGCACTGCCACACAGCTATTTCTGTTCTGGTGTTTCTGTGAAAAGCAGTGCCAGAGGCATTTCTGAGAAAATAAAGCCAGAAAATAGTTGTCGTTCATATGAGCATCTGACACAGTTACATAACCTCTGAAATCACTGCAGAAAGTTTTGAACAATGTGCAAAATGAAAAAAAACCAAAATGCCCACCAAGCTCAGAAAAGAATTTCAAGGCCACTTGGAAACTGCTGTGCCATATAACTCTGTGCAGGCACATAATCTTCAGCCTGGTTGGAGACAGAGGTGCTGGGATGCTGTGGATTGACCACCTTCCCCCATAAATAATCTGTTTATTTGCTGAGGGGTTAATGAGAGCTGTGCTGATTCTGACCATCAACCAACAGCTCTTAAACCATCAAGAACAAGAAGGACACAAACCAAAATTAAAAGTCAATTTCTGTTTATTTCTTGTCCTAGGAAAAACACTGCTTCTTTTCATTTGTTTCCATTTCTCTAGTCTTTAGGTGTTTTATTTTCAAGGTTTTCTCTGTGGTTTGCCAGGCCAGGTGTAAAAAAGTCTGACGTTCTCATACAATTTCCCAACTCCCAGAGTAGAAAGCCCATTTTCTTCATGGCTTGCAATGATGACAGCCCCAAGATTAGCCCACGCTGCTTATTCCAGTGTGGGGTCTCAATAAAATTGCTGCTGCTTTTCACGGAACTTAATAGTTTGGCCGGGATCCAGCTGCAGAATTGAAGTCTCTAGTGGCTGAAAGAAAAGGGAGGGAAGGCAGGATCTTTTTTATTGAGAGGGGAAAAAAAAATTAAAAATTGGTTTGTCCTGCGCGGAGCAGGATCGGCGCGGGGCGGCCGCCAGAGGGAGCCCGAGCGCCGCTGTGCGCCCGGGGACCCTGAGGGGCGGAGGGGAGGGGGATGAGGGGGATGAGGGGGATGAGGGGGATGAGGGTGATGAGGGGGATGAGGGGAGGGTGATGAGGGTGATGAGGGTGATGAGGGGTGGGTGCTGATGGGTGGGTGATGAGGGTGATGAGGGGAGGGTGATGAGGGTGATGAGGGTGATGAGGGGTGGGTGCTGAGGGGAGGGTGATGAGGGGGCGGGGGTGCTGCAGCTGGGTCACCCTGTCCTTCAGCCAGGTCACCCTGTCCTGCAACTGGGTCACCGTGTCCCTGTCCTACAGCCGGGTCATGGTGTCTTTCGGCTGGGTCACCCTGTCCTGGGGCCGGGTCACCCTGTCCTACAGCTGGGTCATGGTGTCCTTCAGCCAGGTCACCCTGTCCTGCAGCTCGGTCATTGTGTCCTGCAGCCGGGTCATGGTGTCCTTCAGCCAGGTCACCCTGTCCTACAGCTGGGTCACGGTGTCCCTGTCCTGCAGTTCAGTCATTGTGTCCTGCAGCTGGGTCATGGTGTCCTGCAGCTGGGTCACCCTGCCCTACAGCCGGGTCACGGTGTCCAGTGGTCAGGTCACCCTGTCTTGCAGCCAAGTCACCCTTTGCTGCAGCTGGGTCATCCTGTCCTGCAGCCAGGTCACAGTGTCTGTCTGCCTGGTCATGTCCTGCATTTGGGTCACCCTGTCCCTGTCCTTCACCAAGGTCACAGTGTCTGGAGGTCGGGTCACCGTGTCCTGCAGCCAGGTCACCCTGTCCTGCAGAGGGGTCATGGTGTCCAGCAGCTGGGTCACTCTGTCCAGCAGCTGGGTCAGGGGTCCTACAGCCGGGTCACCCTGTCCTTCAGCCGGGTCACCCTGTCCTTCAGCTGGGTCACCCTGTCCTGCAGCCGGGTCACCCTGTCCTTCAGCTGGGTCACTCTGTCCTGAGCCAGGTCACCCTGTCCTGCAGCCAGGTCACCCTGTCCTTCAGCTGGGTCACTCTGTCCTGCACCAGGTCACCCTGTCCTGCAGCCGGGTCACCCTGTCCCTGTCCTGCACCCACATCACTCTGTCCTGCAGCCAGCTCCAGCCTGCCCATCTCTCCAGTTAGCTGCACAGTGCACGGGACATCACTTACGATGTATATATGAATATAAACCATGTACAGGACATTACGAACACCAGTGTGCTGGTGGGCACGAGCACACCGCTGCGTTTCTGTGGGACAGCGTGTTCCCTGAGCCCCACCTGTGTCCCGGGAGGTTGGCACAGCACCCGCTTGCAGCCAGCTGCTCTGCAGGGAGGCTGAATGAAGTTTAAAGCTGTACCAGCTTCCTTCTGCGGGAAATCACACGCTGAGTTGAGGCATTAGGCAAACTACCCTGCTGTTAATGAGAGAAGAGAAAATTCAGTCTCTAAAGAAAGGCTCTGCCTGTGAGATGCTCTTTGAGTCTGAGTTTTTTGTGCGGTATTTAAACCTCAAAACTGTGTCCTGCAGGAGCGTCCAGGACCTCAGGAGCAACACCTGCTTGTAGCTTCACTTTGCCAAAAGGATTCACTTTGCCTAAAGGCTTTGCATTGGCTTGAAGTTAAGCATGGAAGATGAGAAATTGCCTCCCACAAAGATCCTTGATATATGAGATGGCATCCTGTCTGCCTAACATCCTGCTACGAAAGGTGGGGTCCAGCACTCTCTAGAGTGTAGCCTGTTTTTCAGAACAAATTGCTTTCTCAGGTATCAGTAATGAATCAGGAACTGTAATGAGGTTTTTCTTTATCAGGAGTTCTAACGTGGTAGGGAAATGTACCAGCTGCTGGAAGAGCACAGCGAAGAGGGTGCTGTACTCTCTGGAGTGCAGCTTCTGGCTTTGCTGAGCATGTAAGCAAGCGTGTCCAGGCTTGATGGTGGTTCAAGAGATGCTTTATTACAGCCACATCTATTCTCACTGAGGGTTGGATGTACACCTAAGTGCTTTCCCAGTTTCTGCATTTCAAAAATCTAATCCATGCCCTTGTGAAATAAGGGAGAAATGTTCCATTTGCAGAAATAGATTTTAAATAATGCCCTTGTTATAACATTGTAAGAAAGTTTGCATATTGATATTTGAGGGTCTGGATTTTAAGTAGGTTCAAAATTTATTTATTATATTAGATTGGAGGGCTGCTATTACGTATCACACTTGAGTTATGTACAGATAAATCGTATTTAATTTATTTAACAGTAAATGACTAGGAAAAAGTTGGACGATTTGAGTCTGGTTCGTTCTATTTTTTGATAATAGCACATCTCATATTATGATTTGAAACACTCAAGGTTGTTAGCATAATGTTCACTCCCACAGTGGATGAGTCAGCTCTTCAAAACCAATAATTAGTGTCCTCATTGATTCACGCTATCCCTGAGCCCGTGCTGGGTCATTTGTGGCTTGCAGACTGCTGGACACAGCCATATGGCATCCCAGTGGGAGCCGGGGCACTGACCCTGGGCTATTACAAGGGATACATGTTGGCATGCTCGACTGCTGATTAAATATTAACCACGGCAGACACATTATTTCCACTCTGCTTTGAAATGAGTCTTTAATTAGAAAGAAAATAACAGCAGCAAATGAAGTTTCATGGTTGTTGCCAGAAGTAAATATTTTGACCCGTTTCCTGTGGTACAAGCTCAGAAAAGTCCCTGGAGACTTTCAGGCTGCCTCTCAGACCAGATACAGGTGTCTTGAATGGTACCCAGCTGTCAGTCATCTGACAGAGGTAAGGAGATTCAAATAGGAGAAATGACTTGCCTAGATAAAAGGAAAATACCTCTGTTAAATTTAGCCATGTCTTTTTCTAGGAGCAGCTACTCCTGAAGCTGTAGTTGGATGAACAACTGAAAATACTTATTTTCTTTACTTTTTTTTCTTCCCATTTTTCCTCATAATGGAAATTCTTGTCAAAGAAATTTACCAGGAGCTTTAATTCAATCCGTTATTTAACAGTCTCGTTTATTATTCTTACATGTTCTGATAGAAGACTCATTGGTTTTAATTACATTCTAGGGGTAGGGGAAATAACTAGTTAAGGATGCACATTTTGCACTACATGAATAATGTATGATCTTAGGTACATAACTTTAATGCTTTATCTCTTTGTGAGATGCTGAGATAATCCAGAATTTATTTTTTCCCTGAGTAATGAAGATGTAATTTTTTAAAAATTCCTTATTCCTAAGATCTTTAATTTGGATTCACTGTTTTCCTACCACTAAGAAGACTTCCCTAAAAATTAAGCAGATTCTTAAGATTTAAAACAACCTCTAATTTACTTGTAATTAAATGGAAAGTGATTTGCTGATCTTTAATACTTATTACACATCCAAGGGAGTATTTTCTAAGCCGTAATTTTAAATTTTTCATTGCAGAGAAATATAGACTTACTGTTCCTGTCAAATTATGTGCATCTCCTACAACCTATAGGCCGCCACTTCGATGTTTTATTAAAAAGAAATATGATTAAGCCAGTTGCTAATAAAAACAGTGGTTTCACGTACATAAATCCTGCCACTCCCTCATGAGTTATAAGCACTAAAAGTGGATATTTTGTATTTCCATACAGCTTTCTCAGGGACAAGGATGAAAAGTGTCTTGGTGTGTTTTCACAGATTTTTATAGTTTTGGATTATATTATATACATATCTATCTATGTATCTATCTATCTATCTATACACACATAACCTTAATATGAGCATAGTCTTAGGAACAATTTTTGCTGTGGATCAAAGCAGGAGCCCATCAGAAGCCATGGTAGTACACAGTACCAGACTCTAAATGTAATTTATAGAAAAACTTTCTCACAGAGGGGTTCAGCCAGCTCATGGTTGTTTTATGCTCATGAAAGTCTGATTCCAACAGTAAATGCTTGCATCATACTGGTGTTTTATGATGTCTGTTTTGTAGAACCACTGTTAGTCTTTCTCTGCAGTATCTATATAATACAGAGCGTTTTTCCAAGAATAATTCTGGCATCACATACATTGGTGTGACAACTTGGTTAATTTTCTCAGGCTAAATTTCACAGCATCCCACTTCTTAATTTAGGCATTCTGTGGGAATTTTAGCCCTAGGAGTTTTGTTGAAGACCATCATTTATAAAAACAATTCCCTCTACTCCCCCAATATTCTACTCTGGGTTATACTTCTGCATGTTGAAAGTATGTATTAATTTTCTTCTTTATTTTTGATTAAATCTGGCTACTCTAATCAAGGATTTAGTAGTCTTTAAAGTAGTGATGTCTTAACCCACTAATGAAAGTGAATGTTTTCTCTGTTAGCAGCTAGGAAGATTGTGTACTTAAAGGAGGTGAAATGATAACAAGCATAAATATCATAATATCATAAATGCTCATTGATATTGAAGTAACTTTCTACTTATTAAGTGAGGACAAATTGTTCTTGGAAGCAGAGGAGCTATTAATGAAGATGTAACTTTCAGGAGAGCTTCTGTAGGGAGATTGTGCTCTTTGAAGTTCCACCTTTATCACACACTAAACCTTGTAGCAAACCTTTGGACGTGGCAGCAATGCTCTTTGCCAGCAGTTTTCCAGTTCTTGGTGTAGCTGCAGTGGTCTGGGGTGGTCTTCCTCTGTTTCCTCCAAAGGGAAGCTCTCTGCACAGCCTTCCTGTACCTCTTCAACCCCAAAAACCATCATTAAAAAAAATGGAGAATCTCTTCCTTATCTGTTTGTTTGTGTACTAGAAAGGTGGCCACTGACATCCAACCTTCACTAGCAGATCTAGTCCAAGCACTGAAATCCTTGGGGAGATTCTCTTCCCAAGCCTTTGGATTAGGCCTGTTGCAACTGTTCACTCTTCCACTTCTTTGCACCCAGTCTCTTCCTGCTACATTAAACCTTTCAAAGTTTCTAAGGAGAAATCTATTTGGAGACTTTGTGGATTCATTCAATTAATTACATGGTAGAGCAAATTAGCTGTTTTGCTTAGCTGGTGTTATTGGCAATAGGTCAAATTCTGCCTGTGGCTTCTCTCTTCTAGATGCAGAGTAGATCTATTGAAATGCATACGGACTTTCACCGTTTCACTTGGGAACAATTTGGAGCAGAATTTAGCCCATTGCACTTAATTACATGAAAATCATCTTGTAGAGGTCTCATTAGCCTTTCTATTTGTGCCACTGCTTTTCTATATTACTCATTGCAGCTAATATGTGAGTAATATTGGTCTGCCTGTTTCCATACAGAGAGTTTATATTATAATACTCCTTTACAATCCCTAGGTGTGTTCTTGGGTTTTCTTTTGGTGGTAGTAAGACTTGATTTAACAAAGGGATAAATGATTTCAAGACTATAATGATCCTGCACTAGAGAAAACTCCATTAAGTCAACAGATGTCTGTTGATTTTTTTTTCCATTATGTTTTTTTCTTTACTATGCTACGAACTTTTCAGCATGTTATTCTTTTTTTGTTTTCCATGTTCTTCAGCATCATCAGGGCCTTAGATATAATGCATAGTAAAGATAGGGGACTCATGGAAAAATTTAGTGCACTTACTTCAGGGTTGCTGTGTGGCTGGAATGGCAAACATTAATGTTTATGGTAATAGAAAAGGAATAAATTTTGCAGTGCTCAGAGGTGCTATGTCTATTTCTGTTACCTGTTAGAAGATAATGCAGTCTCTGAAGAACACTGCCCTGGGCTGTGTTCTTGTCACTCCTTCCTCCTTCATCACTGATTGAGTAATCAGTAGAAATCCTCCTGGAGACAACTGACTGAACATAGGAAGGGGGCAACTATTTGCTAGGAATCTTCCTTGTTAATTGGAACGGTATCTTAATAATCCAACCTGTCACCTTGGATATGTGGAACACAGGGCCCTAAAATACAAGTCAAAGTAATGGTCTCATCACTTGTCTTCATGGATTCAAGAGCTTTTATGGATGTTTTATGGCACTGTACTGTGAGAGAATTAACTGCATGTTGCCTTCATATAAGGGGAACAGTTGCTCATCAAGATTTCCTCAGTCTTTCTGTAGTTTTTAAGACTTTGCACAGTATGTAAACTTGTACATTCCATTGTGGCAGATGGATAGATGCAGCTTCCAAAATACTTTTAGCTAGAAAATAATGAAGAAATTACTCAAGGTTATGAAATAATATCTTTGCAACCATATTTGTTTGTGTCTGAGGTGTAAGGGGACTTTTTTAAGGGGACTTTTGAGGGTTTGGTTTTTTGGGTTTGGTTTTTTTGGTTGGTTGTTTTATTGTTTTGGGGATTTTTTGTTTTGTTTTGCTTTGCTTGTTTTTTGGGGGGTTTTGTGCATGCTATCTTTCTCCCAGTTGCACCTATTTTATTGAGTAGAACTAGGGACAAAGTCCTCCCATTTCTTGTTGCACTGTACCATTTCAGATCCTGACAGATTGTAGGGATATATCTCTCCTGTCAAATAACACTCATAGAAATGTCTTTAATTTTTTTCTCTGACCTTACTAAGCCTAGAAAATACAGCCTGTGAACCCTAACTATTGCTGTATCAAACCTGCTGAAACACTAATCAAACAGCACGTTGGCTGGCTTCCAAAGACTGCAACAGTGCTCAGAAATGACCCAAATAATTTTTATTAATGGGTTTAACATTACTTTCAAAAGAGACAAATCATTTAATAAAATGTGTGTTCAGTTGTGTTCATTAGTGCTAATCAGGAGTTCATTAAACCTTAATCATAGCAATTTCGGGCCACTAATATTCAGGTAGTTTAATAAAGGCCCCAGCAGTAAAAGAGCACACTTTGCATATTCAGGAACATATTTATTCCTAGCAAACCCTACTCAAATATACAGTGTCCATTCAGGTGAGTATCAGGCATGTGACAGTATCAGATGAAAGAAAGAAAAGTATACATGGCAAAATACCATCCACAGTGTTTTAACTGCAGCACAGGCTCTACTTTTATATTATGAAGTTTTGTCACACAGACCACTGTTAATGACTTGATTGGGAGTACCATTTGAGCAAGGAATGCATCAAGCTGAAACTTTTGATGATTGGAGTTAGCCTCTGTAGTGGAAACAGCAGGACAAAGTCTGAGTACACTGGTAATGCCTATTATAACCTTTTTGAAAGGCTGATTTATAAATCAGCATATTGGATAATACTGTCTCTCCAGTTCACAGAGTAATTAACATATGTAAATTTTCAGCGTATGTGTGGTTCTACTGAAGTCACTGCTTCTAAAGTCTTGTTCAAAGCACATGAATGTGGCTTAGTAATTTTCCAAGATCTCATGCTGCCTTCCAGGGAAGGCTGTTACCAGCTGAACAATTCTCTCTGGATGTGTGAAGCCCAAACTGTGCTACAGACAACACTGAATAAAAATGCTTCACTTTTTACTATATATATATATTAAAAGTCACTCTGAATTTCATGCTTTTCACTGAAGCCTGAGGAATAAGAGTGACTTGTATCAATATACACATTCTGTGTCAGCATTACTATGTGCCAGAAATATCATGAGCTGGTTCATTCCAGTTAAAATTTTATGCTAATGCAAGTTTCTACAAGCATGTCAGTCCTAATGGCTTTTGTGAAGGAAACAAGAGTTAACAGTTGGTTAGAAGGATGAAATTTTATGCGGAAACCTGGAAATCCTTGTTGGCTCTTCTCAAGTTCTTTCCATTGAAATCCAGTTGTAATTTTAAGAGGCTGCTTTCTATACTTTAGGTGACCATAAGTGAAGCAGGCATGTGAATCTCTTCCCTCCAAGAAGTGTAGTGTACTGTTTTATCATCTCAGTGCAGTAACATATCATCATATAGTGGGTTATGCTTCAAATCTTGTCCAGGTAAGAAAATTATTATTTAACTCAAGTTGGGTCCCTACCTTAATCTGCTTTTACACTCTTCTATCATTTCTTTTTTTCTGATTTAACAGTTCCCATGGATGGTGTTGACCCATTTCAGTGAGATGACTTGATTTTGTATTGAATTTTTTCCTCTAATAAAACATTCTGCCAGAAAGAAGACAATGATTTACTTCTTCCCACCTCTTTAGATTGAACACCATATAGAAAGTATTTCCATTTTTTCTTGCTGTAACCACCCCTTTCTGATTTTTTTTTCTTGAGTAGATAAGGAAATGAAAATGCTGTGAGAAGGTATATTCTGCAAAAACTGCATGTAGTAAATGAATGTCCAGAGATTTAATGTAATAGAATTCTAAGTGTTTCTGGCTAAGATAGCTGTATTCATCATGTCTTTACTATGCCCTGTTGTATAGGTAAACAAATAGTATATTTGTTTTCTGCTCTTCTCTTGACTGGAGTCTCATGTAATGCACTTTGACATCTCTTTACAGTTCTGCTTGAAATAAAGCTGACATTACAACAGGCTGATGATGCTTTAATTTACTGCACAGGAGCTTACCACCATCTCTAAGAAGCAGTATGGGTGTGTTGTCAAACCTGTACTGTGTCACTGGCATCTCCAGCCCAAAAGGAAAAGGTTAAAATTTTAGCCTGGAATGTTTTCTACTCCTCTCTATTGTCATATGACATGGAGAGCAAACTAATCTAGTGGGGACAGAGAGATCTGCACACATGGGTTGGACCTCACAAACACAAATAACATGCTCCATTCCTGGAAGTTTTCCCTTCTCTTCCATCTTTTGTATTCCTTTGAAACTTACAGGAACGTTTCATATGTAATACAGCAAAGTCTGAAAGAAGAGGTTGGATAAGGCCTGGAGGGAGAAAATAGCTCAAACCATGCACAGTCTGGATTTGTTGAATGATCCAACACAGTAGATTTCAAGGACTTCTTTAAATAATATGAAATAATAAGGTAAGGGGTTTTGTCAAGTCAGAAGAAAATTAAAGCAGAGGTTTTTGGGAAGTCCCAACAGCACAAGCTCTCTGACAGACACCCCTTGTGATATGCAAGCTGTTAGCAAAAAGAAAAGCAGCTCAGCCTATAAAAGGCTCATGGTGGACTGGCATGAAATTCTGTGGTGCTGTAACTTTTTACAGCTATGAAGGTGGCATATCAGACATTGAAGAATTGGTCCGGTCTGCATATGAGGACTCAGGTAGATACAAGTTCTTCTAAACCCTGTCTGGAGTCATTGACAGTGCTTCAGCAGAGGAAATCCAAGCTCTGTTTTGGTAGATGGTCTTTTTTTCTTCCGTTATTTCTTATTTCTTTTTTTATTTGTTTATACTGGGGAAAAAAAAAGCATTCAGCTTAGCTAAAGAGCAAGACTCTCCATGAGCAGCTCTAACAGGCCTATTTTCTGTGGCCTGGGTTACCTGAGGTACATTGTCTAGTGGACCAGTACTGGAGTATAAATAACACCATTTGTGAAGCAAGAATGGAAAGAATATAATTAGGAATGCAAGCTGGTCATAAAAGTTATATACTGGCATTGCTCAGGGCATAAAACAATTTAAATACAATATTTCCTTGCAAAATACTAAGAATCGAAGCTTAAAATACTAATAAAATATTTGGTTTAAGACCAACAGTAAGGGGATATTTGGAACAGATGAATCCTATGTTTTTATATAGGCTAATAAAACTGAACTGGATATATTTCTAAAATTGCTGCTAAGGGGGGCTGGATGATGTGGAGGCATTGCTAACATGGTGTAGAACCATTAGGTCTTTCTCACTGTAGTTCAGGAAATCCCAATATGAAGTGAACCTTCTCTTTCTCCTTAATGGCTGTTTGATGTCCTGCATGAAATCTGTGTGGGTGGGTTTTCAGTTCTGATATTCAGCTGGTAAATATCCACACAGTGAAATAAAAGTGTGTTAATTTGCTCTTGTATCTTCTACAGAAGCCATTGCAGGGAGGGCTCAGAGCACTGAAGCTGGGCACTAGAGACTGAACATCCAGCACATAGTCCATGTTACCCATCATGTATGATTTAAATAGCTCAAAATAAACATTTGTTTTGTCATATGTTTTAGAAGACTATTTATAATTGCCTTTAAGTTGGAAACAGGTAGGCATCAAGCAGAAATGTCTTTCATTAAGTTGGCAACATGATCTCCTTGTTCTCCAGGAGATTAATATCCCCATTCTTGAGGTCCTTTCTAGACATTTTAATGTTTGCTATAGTGTCCTCCGTTTAAAAAAGTTAATTGTTAACTTGTCTTTAAGGGGCCTCAAAATGAGTTTTATTCTCCCAAGTCCTTTCAGCTTGACTGTGGGCTTCTGATTTCAAAGGGATACTTTTTCTACTAAACAATTTCTGTCTGTACTCTGACTCACTCTAGGAGAGACTAGTGAAAATGGTGGGAAAAACCCACTGAGATGAAGGGTTTGTCTTTTTTTTTTAATTAACTGATAAAAACAACCAAAAGAAACGTATTTGAAGTATAAATAAGACAGTTTATTTGAAGTGTAAGATATTGAAGGAGAAAGTTAATAAAAAGATATGTCAGGAAAACATCAATGAAATATAGAAACACTAGGGGGAAAAGGGGTAGTAAATGACATATGACAAACCAGTTTAAATATGTAGAATATAAAAAGAAAAGTGCACAAGGAATCTGCAGTCAAGTGAAGGGTCAGCAAGGCTCTTGGAAAGCCTGAATGAAGTTATAAGTTAATGAGGTTAATGTTGCAAAATCCAAAATTGTTTGTTAATTTGTTTGTGTTATTTTTCCAGAAAAGCACTTGAATACCCCAGGCAAGAGATGATGATAGGTATTTCTTCTGTGAGGAAGGTAAGGGTTATAATGAATTAGATATCTGAAAATTAAAACAGTAGCTGAATTGTATCCACAAGTATTCAAAATAGGTAAGGAAAAGTTCTTAATTGCAAAATGAAGAGGAAAGTAATGTGTAGATAAATGAATAGTGTTTTCTGCAGCTTGCTTTGCTGGAGCTGTGATGTGGTAGTTGTATGTTGTCATAGCAATGCCTTATTTTAAGAAAATGGGAATTAAGTTTGCAAACACTTCATCAATTGTTGGATATGGCAACCTGTATATATATGTTGTTTGGTAAAAGAATATACCACCACAGTAATTCAACAGAATTTGAAAGTGGGCCTAAGGGATTTGGAATCACACATTGCAGTGAAAAATTATAATGAAAGTAGTACTCTTGTATCAACTGAAATCCATGAAAATCAGCCCTAAAGTATTGAGGGCTTTTGTTGGGGTTTTTTTGTTTCTTTGGTTTTTATTTTCTTGCTTGTTTGTTTTCCTAATAAACATGTCTGGATAGGCATTAGGAGAAGTTTTACAATTTAAACATGTGGCATCCAAGAGTACAGGTTTTTCTGCAGCGAGTGGGTTTCAGCTAAGTCACATTGTCTTAATTCTTTTCATTTTGCCTTCCACCCCTTTACTGCAAAATGTCTGCTGGAAAGGTGCGGGTGTGAGACTCTTTGTTAAACAGGGAAATTTTATCTGAAAATCTGAACTAATTTAAAGCAAGGATGCTGTAAACTGACTTGATATCAGGGAATTAAATGACTTTGGAATCCCCTTTGTAAAGAACCAGGGCCATAAGAGTAGATTTATGTCTATAAATGTATAATGTCGCTTTAGCCAGACATTATAGCCTGAGTGTCAAAGGCTTGTGGTGAGTTGCTCACAGGGAGTCTGAAAACCTGTGTATGCATGGGCATTTTGTAACACCAAGAGGCTGTAGGCAGATGGCTGCAGGGATTTGGGTTGGTGAAGAACTCGAGCCCTTAATATACAGAGAGGAGTACTTAAAAAATCGAGTAGCTGATCAGCACTTTACCTGAAGTGCACACTCTAGGTTTCATGGTTTGGTTTTTTTTTCTTCCTGCTATAATCTATCTTAAGCGCTTGTTGGTTTTTATCTTATGTTTAATTTTCATCTTATGTTTGATTTTCATTCTAAGGATTTTTTCAAGTGAGGGGTTTTAATCACACTTGGAGAAAAATGGAACTGTTTTTTTCTCATTTCTGTCCAATTGGCACTGCATACAGATGGAAATATGTGACTAATATAATGGGTCAGTGCATTCCTATGGCTTGAATCAAAAGAGTCTAGTGAAACTAAAGGCCCTGGCTTTACACATTTCTTTTTGATCCTAGCCCAAAGCAGACCTAAAGATCAAAGCATGCCATGTCAACAGGTATAAAGATGATATATTGCCTCTCTGCAGTATTCTCCGAGCCTGATTTATACTGCATGGTGCACAGAACTAGATGGATGATAGAGTGTAAATGAAGTGTTGGTAAATATTTGAATCATTGGGGATGAATTTTGGAGGAGAAAAACCAGCTAGCTGATTCTTTGATTTGTCATTCTTAGGCCTTATGAGATGTCAAAATGAATTGTTTTTTATGCATTTTAGAGCACTGACACCTCTACTTGTTCACATAGATTTGAGTTGAAGGAACGTTTCTTCATACCATCTTCCCTCTAGCAGCTAAGGAATTCCTTTGATAGAGTTTCACTGATTTAGAAGAGGCCTTCTTCAAAAGCTCAATGTTTTCAACAGCTAAGTCCTCATGTACAGCAGTTTTCTTTGCTATTTTCTTTAGAATTAAACTTAGTAATCACTAGCTATGAGTTACAGATAACAGCAATGTCCATTTTGTGAAATGCAGGCTTATTAGGAATAATTTCCATCCTGGGATGGGGAGAGAATAGCACTTCTCACACAACCTCCAGAAAGGAGGCTTTTTGCTTTTGTTTCCTTGGAGGTAGAAACAGAATTAGATATAACTATCCTAGTTAAAAATGCTTTTTGGGAATTGTAGTTCAAGACCCTCCTACTCACATTTCCTTGAAGCAGGCTACAGATGGAGCCTGCAAAACTTGTGATCTGCCTGAAAACAAGTTCTGGTTGTGGTCAAGATGTAGCCCATCCTGAGGTGCTGCAAGGAGCAAGAGAGGCCCTTCAACTGTGGTTTGCATGAGGTAGGTGAGCAATATACTGAGACACAGTTTGTTTTGACTTTGCATTCTTCTGCCTGAGGACATAATTGAGAATAACTTTTTTTAAAGGAAATTAAATTTTGACCAAAATTGTCTTTCAAAAAAAAAAAAGAAACTATGTTCAATGGCTTCACTTACATGTCCCTCCAGATAGGCCCACTAAATATTAAATATCTTTGTCTATGTGTCAAGCAACTGGTTTTCAGGTTCCTTTAAATACAGATTTCCAAAGGAAGACTCTTTCTATTAATACACCAGAATAAAGTATATGTAATAAAGATTAAAGGCCATGAAGTATTTACAAAAAAAACCTGTGCAAACAAATGTTGCCATTTTGACACTTCCAATCAAAAATCACAGTGGGCATCTGGTGGGCATTGTGCCCATCCTGCTGAAACATTTTAAGGATCTGGTGAGTTACATTGGTGCAGGAAGGCAGACAGCAAAAATGAAAAACAAAAAGCAAAAATTGGATTCAGATTATTTATACAAAGCTCTTTTGGAGCTTTACTACCTTTACTATGCCCAAAAGCACACTAGAAACTTCATGGGCACAAACAGAAAATGTCTCTGCCTCTGAGAGTTTGCTATATAATTAAATATCTTGGTTCATGTGATCCCAAGAATTAACTTGTGGGGTGAGAAGTGGAAGGGCTACATTTACTGTAATACAGTGGTACAACAATATTCCTTACTGCATTTCTAAATTGAGTTGCATCCAGTTCTTTCTAACTGTTTTTAGATTCCGGTTACTGACATAAGCCTCACTTCTGCTGCGTTGTAGACAAGGAATGGCTTATGGGGGAATTTAAATTAGGAGAAGATTATGGTCTATTTAATGGGCTGATATTCTCTATGTAAGGAGCAATGTGGAGTATTTGAGCAGGAAAAAACCAAAGAGAAGACCCCAAATTAATTAGCTAGATTAGTTGTGGTGAAGCCACACGAACTAGACTGAAACTTCAGGGCTCACTTCTGAAACTTGAGTTACTTCTCAGGACTGTGGATGTCTTTGGCTCACCACATTAGATATGGGTATAAATTATGCCATGAAAGCCTGTAGTTATTAATTCTGGAGCTCCTAAGATGCTTTGATGTGCATGGGTTAGATGGTGAATGTACCCTAGCTGAGCTGGCAATATCCCACTGAGGGCAGATACACGCATATAGCATGAATATAAATTCTCTTTGAGGTCTTAGAGAGAAACAGGGTTTACATACAGATCTGACAAACTATTTTGGGTTTCTGCAGGAGGATCTGAAAAGTGGAGTGTAGAACAGGAAGAGGCTGTATATGGAGCGTCACTTTGAAAGTTTCAGGTAGAAACCTGCATGTGCTTTTACAAAGAATGAATAAAGTAACATTTTGTATGGGGTGGAAACAGGCTGGGAAAGGTCATGGTACTGAGCCTGGTGTTTGTAGTGGCTTTGTTTGAAGGTGGAGGTAAATGAATGGGACTTGAATTGATTTGTCCTTGGTCCAAGGGGACTGGAATGGAGCCAGGTCCATGCCATGGACTCTCTGCCCATTGTGCTTTTCTTGTGTCTATAAATTGCTCACATGTGAGAGGTATATATTTATAACAGAGATAAATAAAAATTTATTTATTTATTTATTTATTTATAGCCATAGGCCTATGGGAAGCTGACAATTGAAGGATTCTGTGTGAAGGAGCACTAGTCAATATGTTTATTGTCTTCCAGATAATGAGTGACAATCCCACCATGCATTTTATTAGGCCATGTTAATTTTCTGTCTGTTCTCAGAGCTATAGAATTTTAGTGATGTTTGTTGTTTTGTGGTTAGTTCTATTGGTTTTTTAGGGCTTTTTTTTCCATGTTTCTTTTAATTATTTTTCTTGCAATTTCTGTCTCCACTTCTAAATGAGGGAAAGAATTTAATCTTTTGTAATGACAATTAAACAGTTTGAAAGATCATAGCCTGGGTGTAATAGCCAGATTCTTGGAATTAATTAACTCAGAAATTAAGTGAATAATTCAAAACAAATAGCTTTCTTGAGAAATAGACCCTCCAGCATTCTTAATATTTTCACTGGGAAGATCATATTGTTGTCATCGTTGTTCCTGTCAGAGCAGATACTACTGGTTCCAGCTGAAGCTTTCTTTCTGAGTTAGTTCTTGTTCTCCAGCGCACTCAGAAATATGAATGCATCACATTTTTTCATTTCTTTTCGATGGATGTTTTGGTCCTGCTTTTTTGACCTGTCCTTTTGAACTTGGTTCACGTAGCTGGGTATTCAACAACACCTTGAGCTCATGGAGGGGAGAGTGATTTATGGTGAGGTTTTGGACCAGCATGTTGAGACAGCTGTGATCTGAGTCTAGATCAGCTCCATCCTGATTTTTAAGGAGGACATGCTTCAGCTGGGGTCTTCATCCCACATTTTAAGTGGTTTCTTAGAAGGAGTGTGCAAAAAATAAGGATGAAGATTTTGTCTCACGGTTTCGTAGAAAGTCACACCTGAAGCAGAACTCTGTAGCTGTAGTTTTTCTGATGAGCTCTAATAGAAGAACATTGTGTATAACTTGAGTTTTCCTAGTTCTGGAATCATCTGCACTAGAAGCTTTAATTTTTTGTAGTCCAGAGATAACAAATGTGTATTTCAGGCCCCTCCTTTATCACTATGGAGGGGCATCAGCTAGAACAGTTGAGAGCATCATCTCCACTGTAATATTCTACATCTGTAAGATACTAAAATTAATGAGGGAAATGGAGAAAATAGAAGGCAAAATAAAACAATAGCTATTGTTGGTCAGAGACATGAAGCAAGTTAGTGGTGGAATAGGATTAAAATTTGGTTCACTGGAAATTCCCTTCAATAGTAGAGTCATGGACCATGTGTTTTTCTTAAAATGGTTTTTATATTTACTGATATTCTTTGAAATTTTTTGGTTTTATCCTAAACTATACATTGTGTAGAGTCTCTATAGCTTTTATTGAGCAATAATTCTTTGTGATTAATTCATTAAATAAAATACCATGGACTGCATGACATAGATATACATACTTTTACTTTTTGAAAAATGTGCTTGAATTTCATATGCTGTTTCTTCAAATTTTGTCAATTCTTTCTGTGAATGTTTACCTTCTAAAAACTATTTCCTAGGTCTTTGGGGAAGGCAGAGAGTGGTAGGAAAACCTGTCAAAGACCCTTCATTGAAAATTGGTAGGGCTATTTATAGAGTTAAATATTACTCAATTGTACTCGGCCCTCTCAGCTCTTTCTAAGGTTGTGGAATTGGAAGCAGGAGAGAAAATTACTTATCTGTGTTATGTATATTTAACAGTGTTATTGTGCCTTCCCCCCAAGTCCCTCTGGGCTGACTCCAAAGCTGCTAGAAATCTTTGAGGGGCTGTGCAATGAGAGAGCTCCCAAATGAAAGGGGAAGACACTAAATTAGTTTGTGGTAGCAGTTTAAAGAGACAGCAAACAAAGATATTTTTGCCAATATATTTATCTACGATCATGCTTTTAAAATATTATTTTGTGATTAAATTTTTAAAAATTGTTTATCCCTATCATCACTTGCAGATTATTACATGCTATTTACTTAAAAGAAAGTCTAGACAATTTGCCTAAATATTTTGGGGATGTGTGTATGCTTATTTAAGCATAAACTCTGGATTATAGTAGTGAAAGAGTTAGCTGCAAAGTGAGTAGTTGTTCAAGAATGTGATGCTGCAGGTGCCAGTACAAAGGTTGCAGAAAATTAACCAGGGGGCAAGAAAGGGTCACACTAGTTTCAGGATATTTTTCATTGCTTACTATATTGAACATTTGGAATTCTTGTACAAAAAGAAAATTTATCTTCCAAATAAAAATGGAAAGGCAAAAAAACATTTTAAGACTACTATCTGAGACAGCATATATTTGTCTGGAACAAAATACAAGCAATATAGTCCTGCCTTTCTGTTTAACAAGATAACCCAAACACCTAAAAATAAATGAAGAGAATCTTGAGTAAAAAACAAACTTAATGATGGCACAAAGAATAGGAATGATTTATTATTTGAAACAATATTCCAAATTAGATCAAGCTAGAAAGACAGGTAAATAAGATGCATTTGATTCTAATTTGTCATACATTCCCCCCTCTTTAAATTTAAAAGCAAGATACGCTACAAAGTATTTTAAAGATAATGAGAGGATTTTAATTTTGTTAGAAAAAAAATCATTCTATAATGTCTGCAGATGACTAATTATGTTGTGTTCCTGGAGGAACTGAGTTGCTCGTCTGCTTTGAAATTGGAAAGATAATAAAGCCATTTAATGTTGTAAAACTTAAATTCTGAACAATATCTTTACCTACAATTGCTTCAAAGTTATAGAAGCCTCAAGCTAGACATATATAAACACTAGCAGATTTTGTAGTGATTTTTGTTGTGTGTTAAAGAAACAACAAAAAAACACCCCATAACAAAACACCTTTTCCACACAATTACACTTGTGAAACATCACCCTTGAAATGTAACACAGACAAAGATTTATTTCTCTGCCATTTGTTCCCTGCATTAATCTTCAGGTCTTTTAATAAAGGTGGGGAACAAAGGGTGAGGATGACTCCCAGAAATGGTAATGGGATATACGGAGCTCTTTGCATGTAGGTCAGTAGATCAAGTCCAGCCAGGATGAATGTTACCTCAAACCTTTTCCATCCTGTTATTACTCTGCAGCTCTAAGGAATATAAACTGAGCAATGCTTCTGCTTTCTAGTAAGCTGGTGACTGGTGCTGGGAAAAGCTACTGCCCCTCTGATCCCAGGTCATGCTGAGGGCAGGAATATGGGATTTGACTCCATGCCCAGCTACTCTGACAAGTGACTGAAACATGTGGATGAGAGCAGCAGTGAAACTTGCTTTAGTGCTGCCTCAACTGCAGTGTTTTTCTTCTTGATCTATGAAAGATTTTAGCTCAACCCCCTCAGCTCAGTAGTAACATGGTAGATGAGAGAAGAAATAAAAATAGAAGTGGGATGTGTCTAGATCCCAACTGAGAGGAAGAAAACCTACAAAATTAAATGAGATATCTAGCACAAACATAGACCTGTGAGTAGGTGTAGCCTCTGAGAGTAGGGGAGCAAAATCAGTGTAGACTTAAGTTCCCCTATAATTTTGAAGAGCTGAGAAATGTATAGAGCCTGGTAGAACCTGCTTCAGAGAAACTAAATTTTAAAAAGTCTGTCTGGCCTCTTGTAGATGCTGACTCAAATACAATAATGCACATAGCTTTTATCTGTGATAATTGAGTGTCTAATACTTGGTTTATAAATGGTTGGAAGATGTGGGCTTTTGTTTATGTGTTCAAAGGGGTGTATGTCTCCCCCCTTTTTTAAGGATGAAAGTATACTTTATGGGTATTGAATAAAAGAATTCATGGACAAATATATAACTAGGAAAAGGACCAGCTATATCAAGAAACAAAATTGATAGTTTTGCATATTCTTAGTAAATGAATATCATACTGTGCCTGCAAAAACTTGCCATGTTTTTCCTGGACTTTTTCTTTTGAAAATGGGTAATTGTACATTCAGCTGCCCTTGGTTCAGCAGGGACCAAACACCATGTAGCTCCAGTTCTGTCTACTGCAGTAAGGGCTGTCCCATTTTGAGTCCTCTGTTACCATCTCTCATCTCTCACTAAAAGCAGAATAGTTATACAAGTGTAAACAATCCAGCCTCAGGGGTAGTATACTTGTGTTTTATTTGTCTCTACTAGTAGAATACTTTAAATGAAACATTCTTCTGCATGTGTTAACAAAGAAAGCAAAACAAACTTGGTATGCCTAAAACTCCAAGGAATTCAGAACTGAATGTGAATTTTATGTTAAAAGACCAGAAGTAACTCTTTAAAGTTCCTGATGCTTGCAAAATGATACAGTAATTGAATTACAAAAAGCATTTGTAGGAGGTTTTTTAATCCTTTCTACATTTACATGTGTGTGGCTGTGCCAAATCAAGGTTTATCTGGTGCAGTATTCTGTCTCAAAGGAGCTGAAGGTGGGTGCTTAGGGAAGAATGCAGGGAAATGTTTGGTGTATGATATTCCCTCTGAACCACAAGTCAAGGACTTTGTGAGCCAAAGGTAGTTTCTGTGTATTAAACAGCCCTTAATGCATTTTTCTTCCTTGGTCATGTCCAGCTTTTTTTTTTTTTTTGAGGCCATGTAAGCTTTTAATGCATTCCAGAATCCCGTGGGTTGGTGCATCACAATAAAAATACAAACTGAGTGTAGAACCTGCAACAGCCCCCAGCTCTGAGCACCTGCAACTCATGTGGGATTGGGAGAGGAAGAGAAGAGCCAATAGGGGCCCATCTTCCCATTTTGGCCCATCTTCCCCTTTTGGCTCATCTTTCCATATTCCCTTTTGTGTGCAATGGGATGTGGACAGACCTCACTTACAAGCACCTCTCAAATGTTGGTACATTGTTTTCTCCGTATTGAGGACTGGACTGTGCTTTTTCTCAGGTTTTAACAAAACTGAGCTACATCATTAAGCCTTTTCAAGTGGTAATTTTAAACAGGAGGGCTAGCCACAAACAGCCCAAAGCCTGTGATCTAGGATTCCCTAAAGGCCTTATTTAGTGGAAGGGTTGCATGTACCTATTTCTGCCTAAAGTCATGGCCCTAGTGTTTTGAAAATGTATTTCATGAAAAATTGCAACCATTTTTTAGATGCCTGAAAGTAACTGTAAGAGATTTTGGATAGAACAAGTTTGAGAAAATGCCTCTTAGGGTAATTGATCATTGTTTTGCTGGTATATCTGGTACCTGAGGGAAGGAATCTGTTCTGACAAATGCATTTCCACTGCAGAATTACCTCTGGGCAGGGAAGGTTGAACAACAATTCCACTGACTGTAAAATAATTGGTAGGTGCCTTATTACTGGTAACAATACCAAAGTTATCTATGTATTAAGCTGTGCTCTTCCTGATAGTCTTCCCCTTGGAAAAGGTATTTTTACCTTGATAACTTCAAGCAGAGCCCAGCAGCCCCCATCAGTCGTCACGGCAGGTCCCACTGGTGGTCAGGCAGTAACGAGATTTAGGCAGGGAGGATTGCCTCTCCTTATCTCGGCTGCCAAGCCTGCTCCCTGCAGCCATGGTCTGCCTTCCCTCAGGAACAGGGAATCAGCACTGATATCCTGGAAAACTCAGCTGTGCACAGAGCTGGGGACCCCCTTACTGCAGCTGCTGCTGGTTCCTCCTTCCCCAGCAGGGATTATGCCTGCCTGGAAGGAAGGAGCTCTTGGAGCTTGGTTTAGGTTGCCCTTGCAGCGTCAAGGACTTGCCATCTGTTTAGTGTTTATTCTGCTAGTGGATTTTCAGTCTCAGCATTAAGGCTGCTAATGATTGATTAATCCAGCTCAGTATGGGCAGAGCACACCAGGCAGTTATAAACTAATTGCAACAATTTCTCTGATGCCGCCTTTCACAAAATGTACTGTCTGGGGCGCAGATGAACAGCCCTGGCTCCATTTCTAGCCTTGACCCTGAGCTAATTAGGACAGATCTTGCTCCCTTCCATCCACTGAGATGAAAAAGAGAATTTAGAAATGGTTTTTGAAGGAATAGTTTTGCCTGATATGGTTGGGTTTTTTTTCCTTTCCATTTTGTTTGGTTGATTTTTTTAAAGAAAAATATATGATGGGGCTTTCTGTAAACTCATGGTTGTCTGTAGCCAGTAGGGAATAATCAGATGTGTGAGAGCATATACACAATGTATTCTTCTTGAGAATTATTATTCTCAAGATGTATTATTATTCTCATATATGTATTATGCTTGACAGTGTGTATGTGTTGGTTTGGTTTTGAGTTTTGTTGTTTGTTGTGGGGTTTGGTTTTTTGGGCTTTTTTGTTGGTTAGTTGTTGTTTTGCTGGCTTTTTTTTTCTTTTATTCTTTTTTTCTTTCTGCAGGTTTTTGAGTTTTTAAAGGGGAAGGAGGTGGGGTGATCCAATTCCCTATGCCTTTACAATCTATCATGTTCCTTAGTGTGACTGCAAGCCAGCAGTGTATGCTTATCCTCATGGCTGTCTGGTTGATAGTCAGAGAGAACATGAAGACATAGAAGGAAGGAAAAAGGAAAAAGATTTAGAGGTGGAGCTCAGGCTGCACAACTTACCATGAGAGTATTCTGGAAGAAAGGGTCAGTTCTGCATGTGCAGGTTGCAGAAGTTCCTTTCCTTTACAGGTTTCTGCTATATCTTGCAGTTTCGTGTGTAGATTGTGCATCTTTTTCACAACATGACATTGTTCATATTGTGCAGAGGCAGCCTTCAATAATGGATTGACATAATAATTACCATGACATTTAGAGTCTATTCCTAATGATCAATAAGAAAGTCTTTTGCATCCTGGCCACACACACACACACACAAAAAATCACTTATCAGCAAATCTGACTAGAAAAAAATCTTATGAAATAGAAGTCAATTTCCTCTTACAACTGTATGCATCAATTTATCCAAACCACTTGTTGTTTGCTCCATGAACATCTGGAAGAAAGATGAGGGTGGGTGTGGGGAGGAATACTTTCAAAGGAAACAATCAGCACTAGAACTGAAATCAGAGCTTTTGCATTTAAAGCAGCTTTTCTCTGAAGATGAAGACCAGTGTGATTCCAGGCTGCTCAGATTCCAGTGTTAACATGTCTCTTTAGGTTTTGATGAGAGTTAACATAAATACTGATGACAAATTCACTAAAAATTTGGTTTCATATGACATTCTTTTTATTTGTTCTCTTCTGCTGACATTCTCTGTTTAATAAATGCAACTTCATTCAAAATTGTCATGTATGACAACTATTTTATTACATGCCTTGAAAACCAAAGGATTTTTCAGATTACAAGCATTTGCACAGGACATGACCAAGGTGTACTCACATTTTGGTGTAGAGAGTTGCTGGACACTGTAAAAGTGTCACAGGAAAAACTGCAGGACAAAGCTGAAGGCCAGCTAGTATGGCAGGTGAACAGAAGACTAATGTATATTTAGTAAAACATTTTTCCTTTCTTTTCTCTCATTTTTTAGTATCTATTTCCCTGTATTTCGTGTCCTCCTTTGTCTCTGTCATGACAAAAATAAAATTACTATCCAGCTATGTGTTTAATATTAGACTCACAGTATGGTTTTTTATGTTATGAATCTTGTTTGTGTTTATGTAGCACTTGTTGATGTGCAAGCAAGTATTCTTCACTTTCTCTAATAGCCTTACTGTAAATGAGTCTTTTACAGAAAACACATAAATACTATGATTCCCAGCATTATGATGTCATAGCACCTATAAATACTCAAAGTACAGAAATGCATCCTTCTAAATGGAGAGTTTATAGTCCTCTTGTGGATACCTTCCAACCCGAGGATGAGCAGCTCATAACTCTTTTTTGACAGAATAAATAGGAAATCCATGATTCCTATCAAGTTCTGTAGAGAGACCCAGACACCCAGATCCATATGCTATACTTTGCCTTGTACATGTTTGAAGCATTTGCAGATTTAATTGCTATGCCCTGGGGAATCTTCAAGACTACTGTTGGCAGATACAAGTGATATTAACAAGACAAATGTGTCTCAGTATATTTACCAGGTGATTACTGCTGTTTCAGAAGCAGTAAATTATTGTATTTATTCATCTGTGATGCTTCCATGGGAACAAAAGGTGAGCTGTAATTTTAATTTTTTTTTATTCCTTTTTTTCCCCTATTTGAGGGCTGGTTAAGGATAGGGAAGTGGTAAGAAAGAAGTGGGTTTGAATGGTACTGTGGCAGCAGGCATGTAGTGTAGTTTACCATTACCTATATCTCAACAGCAACATTTAAAATCACAAGGTTTTCACTCTGTGTAAGCAAGTGATTTGTAATGCCATATACCCTATGTGCTAGCATATGTAGTCTCCAAATGTTTCATCTCTGTCTTAGCATTCTGTTTCTTAAATCATCGCAATATGTTGAGCCAGCAAAGAACTTATCATATAACTTGATTTAGCATGTGTTTGTTTATGTTTAGAAAATGTTAAATATCCTGTCTCCTTTCTCTCATCTGCACTTCTCGTTCTCCCTGTTTCTTCTCCCATCTTCCCCAATACATTATTAACCAACACTTGACTTGTGTGTGTCTGATATGTTCTGACTTTTGTAGTATTTGGCTTAAGGTAACTAAATCAACCATACATACTCAGCATAAAATCTTCAACCTAAAGCTCTATATGAGAATGAAAAAAATATTCTTACCCTTTCCCCTCCAACTAACCCTTTTAGGGCTGAGTCAGCTCATGCTTTTTAAAACTAAGCTTTATTTGAGGATGAGCAGACATAGTCATGCATGGAATCTGTGTGGTAATGTGACCATTGATGTACTAATTCTGCCTTTTCTTGCTTTCTTTCTCAGCTGGAAAATCCCATAAAAGGTGGATATAATTTTGAAACCTTTTTGTAGAATTCAAGAATTTATGGCAGTAAACAATATGTACTTTTTGCAATATGTACACAAAAAGACCCCTGATATAACAAAATCAAAGCCACATTTCTTAGCAAATGCCAAAGTGGGATTGTAGAAAGTGTTTAGTTTTTTTGCCTGTGAGTCCCCACCTTGTTTGACCCATGTGCAGTGCTTGCCTGTTGGGCAGATGTTTTTTTTGTTTTCCCCCTGTCCTTCAGCAGAGGTGTCTAAACATCACCTGTTAAATACTGTTTAAAATTCTCTCGGGACATGGCACTATTGGTTTTAGTATCTGCACTCAAAAATATGCTTATTTTCAGAAAAATGCTGTGAACTGAGGTGAAAGGTCTTGAAGCTGGGTCAGGCCAAGGCCAGGCACAAATAACAGGCTGAGAGAGAACGCACTGAGAGCAGCCGTGAGCAGAAGGACTTGGGGTGCTGTTATCCTGGGCTGCATCCAAAGCAGCATGGCCAACAGATCCATGGGGATGAATCTCCCCCTCAGCTTTGCTGTCTGAGACCCCCAGGTGTCTGCATCCAGCTCTGCTGTCTCCAACACAAGAACATGGACTTGCTGGAATGAGTCCAGAGGGCCACAAACGATCTCAGAGGACTGCAGCACCTCTCCTATGAAAACAGGCTCAGAGAGTTGGGGTTATTCAGGAGAAGACAAGGCTCAGGGTGACTTTATAGCGCTTTTCAATATCTAAAGGGGCCTACAAGGAAACTGGAGAGGGAGTTTTGACAAGGACATGGAGTGAGAGAACAAGGGATAACAGCTTCAAAGTGGAAGAAGGTAAATTTAGATTAGACACCAGGAAGAAATTCTTTGTTAGAAGTGATGAGACACTGGAACAGGTTGACCAGAGAAATTGTGGATGCCCCATTCTTGGGAGAATATCTCAGCCAAGCTGGACTGGGACTTTGACCAACCTGGTCTAGTGGAAGGTGTCCCTACTCATGGCAAGGGGTCTGGAACAAGGTGGTCTTTGAAGGCCCTTCCAAGCCATGCCATCTTATCATTCTATGATAGTGGAAATGTATGAAATTAGCTCCTTTGTGTGTCCCTGTTTTGTAATGCCTAAGGAATTTGCGTGGTATCTTCTTTTGAGCATACTTTACATTAGTCAACACTATATGTGGACAATATGTTTATAACACTTACACTCGTGATTCTCACTGAGCAGTTCCCCGAGTACAAGAGCAATCCCCAGCTGCAGTTGTGAGCTCTCAGCATTTCTGCAAATCGTTTTTCAAGCCAAGGAAAACGGGGAACACATTGTAAGTAACTAACAGCAAAAAACTCAATTAATTAAATAACTTCTTTATCTTGAGATAATAACATTAGTTCTAACAGAATAAGAGCAAATATTGTTGGGGTTTGTTTTTTACTTCATAAATTTTACCTTCCCTTTGCCTACTTTTTTTCTAATCACTGAAGAATGGGGAAACTCTGGGAAACTTTCATAGTCAATATGGAGTGATGAGAGTTCATTGGGCAGAGACCTGGCCTCTGCTTCTCATCATGATCATCATACTCTTTGAACCTTGCTTGCACATTATTTGTTGGGAATTTTTTGGTTTTTTTCTGATGTGCTAGTTAATTTTCCTCCTTAATGTTCTTACCCCGCTGCTAGCCTTACTTTTTTCCTTGTTCAGCCTGTTCCTGCTCTGGCTGCCTGTTTATCTCTGACAAAGCTGCAATTATAGAAAGAACGTCTTTTTTAGTTCTCTGGAAAATTTCTACACAATCATACAGCATTTTCAGCTATTTTGAGACTCCTACTAGTCAAGAAAATTTTAGGAATAAAGGTCTTCAGTACTACTGGAGACAGTGTAATTGCAAGAATAAAGATCAACATACAACTTGTCTCAGTGTCAGTGATAGGATGCCTGTACTTGATATTGGATTTCCAAATACTGCTTATTTTTACACTTGTGCTCCCTGAGCATGCCTATTTTGAGCAGGAAAGAAGCTTGAAGAATTTTTTTAATATTCCTTTTTATGGCAATGGGCAAGACTTCAGATTTTTTATAAACAAAATAGTATTAGGTGACTGCTGCTGGAAAATAACAGTGTGGCTATTGTGTAAGTATAAAAACTTGATTCTGATGGTGTGATTGGTAGGAAGCTCGAGAAGAGATAAAAGGGTATTATTTCACATGGTAATGTTTTGGAGATATTTGCCCTTGGTAAGATCAAGCCCTTTCTAAAGACAGAATTTATGACTCAAAAATATTTTCAAGAGCCTTGGGGATAAATGGTTTCTGTCAGAGATGATTTAGCATAATCTAACAGGGAAGTGATTCCATTTGATGCATCATAATCATCATCCCAGACACCCCCTTAATTTCTTTGCAGAATGCTAACAGGAATACCTCACTGTCAGCTCTTCCCACAGGCACCAGCTGAAACACTACCCAGGCTGCTGCTTTCTGCAGGGCAAGTCTGCATCTGCTCTTGGGTCACACAGAGGGGCTGAGAGCAGTGGGACCTGCATGGGGTTATCTGGTAAAGCTGTCATGCCATTCTCTTCTTAACACTACTTTCTGGTAAATTTAAGGAAAGTGTAAAAACTACAAAAGGGCAGATCAAAAGTGTGAAACTGCTCACATTACTTTTTTCTGATAACCACCTAATATTTTCTACACTTTCTAAGATAACTGTTGTTAACTAGAAATTGCCAGATATGGGATTTTTAAAGTCTTTCACATAACCACTGAAGTTCTGCTGTGCAGAACTCATTCTACATAGCTGTTATCATCCAGTGGTCATGCTCTTATCATCTGTCATTGAAACATCAAGTTAATTGTCAGATATATCTTAAATTCATACCTCTGCATATGCCCATTTTGAAGACCTCCATCTTTCATACTTCTTTGCATCCACTGTCTCTGTATCTTGGAAGCCACATACTTCCAATTGAAGAGAAAGTTTACAATAGCTTGCCAAAGTGAATAACCTTGACTGTTTAAGGTACCCTGTAGGAGATCCGCAACCAGCAGAAACACATCAAAATTAAAGGAACTGTGCCTGCACACGTAATCTCAACTACAATTCTTTTTAAAAAGTGGATTTCTGATTTCCAAAATCAGATTTTTTGGTGTAGGTTTTTTTCCCTCTCAGTAGAAATGTGTAATTTCTACTGTGATGATATTCTTGCAAATACTCTTTCTGCATTTCTACTAGCATGCTTTAGCATACTGTAATCTTGCCTTTAATATTGAAACATTCCCTAAGTTTTACATTGCTTGGCCTCTGACCCAGCTGAAGGGAAAGAACTGCTTTCCCTTACATTTGGCAAATATTTACCCTGTTCTTTCTCAGAAAACATGGAGATCGTGTGAATCTTGATTTTCAGCATTATCAACACTACCTGTTCCCAACCTGGTTATTATCTCAACAAGATCACTCAGCCTTGGACTTCCTTTTACATCTCCCAAATTTTATGGCAGCATCTTTTCTGCTTCCTCTGGCTGTGTAAGGATGATGTGCAGACTGGTGTGCATCTAGCTGTGCCACAGTGCTGGTAAGATCACTGCATCAGGAGCTCCAAGTGCTTGTGAGAGGAGAGGTGAAGAACTGGTGCAATGCAGCAATGGGGTATGAAGTGTGTGAATATCTACTACAGCAATTCTTAGAGTGCTGGGACCAGCTTAGGCCACTCCTGAAATGCTTGTGTGAGCAGTAGGATGGGACTTATTTGATCTAGTTGTGGATATTTTGGACAGGGAGAAAAGCCACACTGTGTGCAAGTGTTTTTATAAAAGATGCAAAAAGAAATGTATGACTGTACTCTGATTACTTTTTCAGATTTTTCTGTCTTGGTGGCCACCTAGTCTATGGTGTTGGAAGTTCAGATTTGCTTTGGTTTTATTAAGGAGAGGGAGATAATTCTAAGCACATAATTGATGGCATTGTATGCTCAGCCTATGTGTACAGTGCCCATACATCTGGGCTCCTGATAAACCCAGAACCTGTGTTTAAAACTGACCACTTTCACTGCAGTCAAGACATAGCAGCTTTTGTGCTCTGTAAAAAGTGCAAGTTAAAGGTGTTAGGTTACTGCGAGATGATTTGAAAATATTGTGTTCCCTTCAATGAAAGAAGATTGTTAAATAGTTCATGGAAACTTTTACTTAAGTGTTTAAAGATTTATTGTCCTGTTTGTTATGCATGGTTAAAACCTTCTTTTCTTTTGTGAAGATCATTCCTAAATGTCCTAAATGGGTTTTGTATTTTGTAATAATTTGCACAACCTTATTTTATTCTGCTTCACTGATATGAGTAGTTCTCTGAATTAAACTGAGATAATACTAGGTTTTTATGGAATAAACACTGCTTTCGAATAGGAAAGGAAGAATAATTGAAAGAGATATTCACTGACATTTTCATATCAAAGTAATGCTTTGTGACTCTGCCAGCAAATATTATTTTCCAGCTTTGTCAAACAATGCCTTTAATGTAGCAGTGAAATAACTATTAATCTGAGGTCGATAACTACAGTCTTGTTTTTCTTGTCTCTGCCCCTGCTGAGTCCAGTCAAGTTTCCCTGGCCCCACACAGCTCTGTTGAAAGAACATGGGGTTTTTTTGAGGTTTTATCAGTTTTCAACCTGGCAGAAAGTAGCAGCACTTATCTGTGCTTTGCAGTGGCTCCATGTAGCAGCACATTGTGGTGCTGTGTGTTTTTGGGATGTCTACTTTGGCATCCATCTGCAATTGTTGGCACCACACAGTACCGAGCCTTCTCTTTCTGCTCTTCCTCCTGTGTCTGAATTTCTGGTTTTTTCACTTGGGGCTACAACAGCTCCTAAATAGAGCTGCCCTTGCACAGACCCTGCTGTAGAGGGCTGGGCTGTGCCTCTGTTCTGCACCTCTGCCTACCCTGAGAATCTATGCGTTGCCATAAAACTGCAGCTTCTCCTCCTATGATTTTATTCTTTTTTTCTTTTAAATCCAGTATTCTAATTTTTTTTTTTCCCCTCAACAAACCTGTAGGTACAACTCTACTTACACAAAAGAGCACAGACAGGGTACATTTCTATTTCCTCTCCAATGTCTATGGCCTATGCCCCAGGTCTCTTACTGCAGTAAAACTTTTACTGTATTCCTTTTCTAATTCCTTATATATTGCCTGCATGAAACTCTTGTATGAAAGCATTTTCTCAACTCTCACCACTTTTGGAAAGCACCTACCATTTCCTACCTATATGAATAGGGCTGCTGTTTCTAGACAGCTTTTACCTCTCACTTCTTCTTTTCATTGTTTCTTCCAAATTCTTTCTCTGAAGTGCCATGGAACAAATGGAATTAGAAATAGAAAAATACCTTTTTTTGACCCAAAACCTTTTTTACCACTTCAGTGAGTCTTGTTCTAAACATCTCATAAGATAGGATGCCTTCTAGGCACATTTCTGTCTGATTAATTTTGTTTTTTCCCTGATGGTCAGCCTCAATGGCTTATTTTTCTAAAAGACTTCCCTTTATTATGGTTATGTGCTTTTAGACCATTCAAACACTACTGTCTTCTTG
Organism: Lonchura striata; assembly: GCF_050655825.1. NCBI lineage: Eukaryota > Metazoa > Chordata > Aves > Passeriformes > Estrildidae > Lonchura > Lonchura striata. The sequence goes on from NC_140703.1 coordinate 2,545,148, forward strand.
CTTTCTATACCTCCCATGCTTTTCAAGTACTCCTGTTGGTGTTTTTAGTCTTGATTCATTATGGCTGTGCCAAGTTGCATATTGTGGGGTAAAATTTGCCTCCGAGTTGGTAATTTGGTACAGAGGTACAAAGGAGCAATATTACCATGCAGTAGATTGCAGGTCTGGGCTTTTAACTTTTGAATACCAGTGTTCCTTTCTCTGTACTCACCCATTGTTCTGTCATTTTTTTTCCTCCTGTATGCCAGTGAGTTCCCTGCCACTCTAATGGCAGTTTTTTTATTTTCCTCCCAGCTTCCTGCTTTAAGGTACAAAATGGATTTCACAGAGCTTTCAATTTCTTTTGGCCACAAACCTGCTTATTTAAAAAGTAGACTAATCTCAACAATTTAACAGTAACCTTCAGTCTACAGAGTTAGCATAATTACTTCTAAATATATTTAGAACAAAAACTAAAATCCTGCCTAAATGACAGTCTAAAATATTCTAGCTGAGTGATAAGCATATTCATCTTAGAACTGTTAGCACTTATTCTTTCAGTGTTTTCTCTCTTCAGATTTTTATCAATTTAAATAATTACATTTTTAATTTAATGTAGTAGCAAACAGAATTTGGCTTCTACTCCATCTTTCATATTGTCTCTTTTTAATTAATATATTTATGTGAATATCTAATATAAAAGCAAAGTCATCAAGCACAGACCATTGGAGCCTTTGAAACTTCTAAAATTATAATGACATCACAGATTAAATAACAAAATATGTTGCAACTGTAACTTCTGTTGTGGTCTGTATCACATGGGGCAAAGAGAGAATTTGTTAAGACAGATACCAGTGGAAATAGAGGGATTTTGAATAATTTCCCAATTTGACCTAAGAGTCATTACAGTCCCTGGTATTTTAGAAACTTTTTCTGATGCTGTCGTTAGGAATATATCCCTTATGTTTAGAAATAAAAAGGACACAGTGTGGATGTTGTGGACTGGCTGATGAGGGAAGGAAAGAAAGCTGTGAACTTGAATTTGCTTTCTTGGTAAATTTAAGTGACAACCTCCATTAAAGCAACCTTCCAGTCTCAGCATAATTCAATTCATGCAGGCATTATGGCAGCGTAATATGCAGATGAAAAGGATGTTTGCAGTCTTTTGGCCACTTGAAGATCATAGGAAGAAGAAATATTAGTGGCATTGCTGTAGGGTGAGCCAGTGCTTCTTACAGCTCCAGATAAAATCTAGAAAGCATAAGGAGACACTGCTGCCTTGAGAGGGTAAAATGACTTAATATTGGGCAGGAAAAATTTGTTTGTCTGCAGAACACAGTAAAAAGAGCAGAGTGCTATGGATGATTTGAAGAGAAAGGATAAATAATTCTGTATTAAATTAAGATAGTGCCATGCTTACTTTAGTTTAATTTTTTAAATCAGGAGCTGCTGTGAGAAGTGTCTGGGAGAAGCCTGAGTAGTCTCATGAGAAATGAAGATGAGATCCTGTGGGTCAGTTGTCACCATTAGGAGATGACTATCCTGAGGGACAGGTATCCACAGCTACTTTGGTACTTCATGACCTCCACTAACACAAGACATTGTCTATGGCAATGATCTTTTCCATAAAATTGAATAATAACTTATGGCACAAATATGTCTAATGTGTCTCCAAAGGATGGGGCCTCCCTGACTGTGCACATCTAAGAAGGTTTTATCATGGTTTTATTACATGCAGGGACAGAAGTTCTCTCTGCCTCAGACTTTTCCTCTCTCCTCCAGATTTTTCCACCAGAGTATTTCTGTGGCCATGGAATATTCTCCTCTTGAGTGCAGTAGTATACTACATCCTAGTATATCATCATATCATATCAATAATCATATCATATTATATATCATATCCTCTTAAATTACAATGTACCAAAGTCTAAATATACACGGATCACTTTCTATTAGCATGTGACTTTTGGTACTATGACACCTTTTTTGCCACTTTTCTTATGTTTAGAGGAATTTTTTGCAAGGTTGTTTCTTTTCATATTAGGTGGGCTTTTGGGAGGGGGGGTGAGTTTTGGTTGTCAGGTTTCTTTCCCTTCCCCTGTTTGGAAAGTACCAGGAAATTGCTTACATTGATGGCAAGAAATAAGAGACAGGTGATGACTTGTGATGCATCCAGACTTCTGTCTCCCACCTGTGTGTAATAAACCTGTGACTGGGATGTGCAACAATACAGCTACTGATGGTGGGAATTCTGCCTTCAGATATTTCAGAGCTTGAGGTTCTTTTGTTCATTAAAGTAACACTAAGAAAGATCTGAGTAAACTTGATGGAATGGTGTATAATGTTTTTAACATATTGAGTATATCCTTTGGGAAGGATATTGAGCATCCTTTGGGAAGGATCTCATGGCATTAAAAAAAAAAAACAAACTCTGACACACTTAATATGTTTGAAACTGGATAGCATTTAGTGAGTCAGTCAATCATTTGCCTGCTTCTGTTAGAGATGTGTTAATGTTTGCTTTGATCCCCTGGGAACTTCAGTGAGAAATTGGCCATGTGCAACACATCCAAAGGTACTGAGAGCTGCATTTGTCCTGCTCCTTGTCTTTAGGAGACAAAATTTAGACAAAAGCACAAAATACAGAGTACCCCTCTCTGCTGGCAAGGAAAACGTTAATGGCTGTGAGAAGCTGTCTGCAATTGGAGTGGGGCTATCCCGAACTCAAGTTTACATTTTTAATTTTGTCCAAGGAGAGGGAGGGGGAGAAAGTCTGAGTCTCTGCTGAGGGGTCCCAGGCACAGCAGACAGCAGAGACGTGGGATGCATAATGTCACACTTACTGGGGGTCTCCTCTGGAGATGTGTCTAAGGAACTACAAAATCCTATCCACAACTTGTCTTTGCTGACATAAAAATCTCATTCCAGGCACTTTTTATGACCTTCAGTCAGCATATAAAGCTGCATGGGAAGCTTAAGAGAAACAGAGGCAGGTAGCAAAAAGATGGGAAAAATCTGATTTTGAATGTGAATATTTAAATTTTGTGCAACAAACAGTATAAATTGATTTCATATGAGAAAGGTGACATTATTTTAAAAGGAAAAGTCAACAATAATGAAATGAACTGGGCTTAGAGTTCTTTTTGCCATATTGGATAGGGCATTGGTAGAAGCTACATGATGGGAATATTTATTAAACAAGTGAAATTGCATTTTTTACTTCTCCAAACCTCCTTCTTCATCTTTGGAAACCCTAGTAAGTCAAAGATTAATACTGCAGGGAGAGCTGGTGTGACTGATTAGCATTACTTGCAAAGGAAATGTACCTAAATTAGTGTTATTTGCAAAGAAGGCATTATTCAACCTGAGAATAGATGAAGAGAAGCAAGTTACTAATGAAGTTACTTTCTGTATTAAAGGAGCCTGATAAGATTTTATAGAGCAGTGTCTAGAGCAAGGATCATGTCTATCCCCATCATTCAGCAGACAGATTGCAATAAGTGATCACTCAATGGAAGGCATAAACAGATTTTAGTTTCAAAAGTACCATCCAGACCTACAGCACTGTCTCAGTCACTTCTCTTAAGAGAAACTGAGCACTTCTATGCCAGTCCCATGGTTGATACCATAAGAGTAACTTATGCTGAGCTTTTTTTTGTTATTGTTTGTTGATGCTTTTCGTTTATTTTTCATTCTTCATTAAGAAATGCAAAACTAAGAAAGGAAAGTGTGGAAGTGGGAACACTTCTGAAATGAGTTTCTCTCTGATTCAGCACAAGGACAGGCCTAGAAACCATGTCCCTGTAGACACAGCTCCTTTGTGTGTTTGCAAGCACTAAATGGCAGCCTCTGTTGATACCTGTACAAGCATTTTGAGGTATATTCAAGTACAGGTTCCCTTAGGATTAATGGAAAATTATTGCTTTTGCTCCCCCCCCCCCCCCCCCCCGCACTTTTAGAGTTAATAGATCAGAAACATGTTTTTTTTTTTGTGGTCAGAAATCTGTCATCCGGAGCTGTTTCTGTGTTTGTGGATATCAGTCTCAAGCAGACAGTGAGAGGTTCCAGTGCCACCAGCTGTGACACCAGCTGTGGTCCCATTCCTATCACACAGCACTATCTTTCTTGAGAAACTCTCAACTCAGCCCAATTTGTAGGCAATTTTTCTTTGGTTCCATCACTTGAAACTACACTTCTTCCATAGCAGACCTTTAGGAAGTTCTAGTTATTCAGTTCTTCAAAGCTACTTGTTTTCAGAGACTGTAAAACAGGACATTTCAGAACCACCAAACTGTGCCTGGTGATTGCTGTGAGTGCCACTAGAGTGCTGCACAATTTCAGGTTTCACTCTTAGATGAACATAAACAGTATCTTTAAGTAGCTGGGGTCAGGTAGGGTGTTTTTCTTTGTTTTCTGTCTTTGTTATTTGTGTGGCTTTACATGGAACTTCACAAATGGACAGTGAAATCCGACTTACAGACTTGAAGAATGTGGAAAATGGTGTGCAGAATGTTGTAAAGCATCCACTTACCAAGCTTGTAAAAATAATTTCTGAATTTAGAACCTAAAAGAGCTCGAGCCTCTAAAGAAGAACGGATCTGCAGAATTCAGAGGTTTCCCAGAGAAGTGAAGAAACACTCAGAGATTTAAGTTGAGTGTATAGGAACTAAATTTTCTTAGTTATCTTTCAAATGAAGAAAGAAACTGGCCCCTTCTCATTAGACATTAATGTACACGCTTCCTTATTTATCCAGTTGTGCAAACCTGTGCAGTTTCACTGGGCTCAGGCAATAAATTCTTGTGTGTGCTCTTGAAAACTCAAGTTATTGCCAGCTGAGTCACAGACTATAAATGTACTTGGTTATCTTATTCTTCTTGGTGATTAAAAGTGGTTAGCTAGAAAATACTTAGACTGGCTGTAAGACCATTAGAATATTTTGATTTTCTACTAATATTTTGGTATGTTCTGATTAATGTAAGTTTTGACTTGCAGTTTTTTACTTGGCTTTTGAATTTGATTCTTTAAATTTTCTACCAAAATCCAGACTTTTGGCATAGATCAGTGCCAAGTTTTGCTGCTCAAAACTTAATTCATATTTCTAAAATGCACCTGTGCTCACATTTTCAACACTGCATCTGAGATTCATGATTGGCAAAAGCTGAACCCATAAAAAACAGGACAATATGACAAATTCTTTGCCACTCAGTCCTTGAGAGTGAGTTCAGTGAGTGTCCCTGGAATGTAGAGGAGTGCAAGCTGCCTGTCCCCTTGTCTCACTTTGAGCACTGATAACAAAGGAGACAGGAGTAGCTATGGAAATTTGCTCTACAGGAATATGACAGGGGCAGAACTACTTAGCTCTGAACCTGTAAATATTCATGAAGAACATATTGGGCATTTATAGGTTTCCCCCAGAGGCAGGTAGTGATTCACATAGTGATGTGCCAACAGTACAGAAACGTCCTTAGAGCTCCTAGGAAAATCCCACTTTTCCCTGGCAGCTGCTTGGCACCAGTGTATTCTGGGCACAATGCTTCTGCCAGCTGCCCAATCTGCAGGGCCAGCTATGCCCAGATTTCCCCTTCATGGCAGATGAATAATGGAGTGTCTGCCATACAAGTACTTCATCCTGTGTCTTGGTACTTCTCTTGCATGACCAGAGACCTTCACTGGCTTTTGGGGACTTGTGTCGTAATGTAAAGAGAGTGTCAAATGAGTGTGTGATGTCTATTGTTTATGGTTAGCTTTTGAATAGTCTAGGGGACTGTGGAACATGAAGTTTCAGACTGGTTGTTCTTGACTTTTACTCTTTTGATATCAAATGACTTTTCCCCACTCACCCCTTAATTCTGATTGTGGTCAGAAAGATGCTACAAAAAGACTTTCAACAGTTGAATAGCAAGCAATAAGCACTCCAGCTCCTTTTTCTTTCCCCTTCTGCAATCTCCTGTTTGCTTTGACTTCCATTTCACATCAGGAGTCCCCTAACAAAATGGATAGCATCTGTCCCATGCCCAGGAATGCCTGTCTTTCATTCAATATTACTTTAATTTGTGTTATGTTTTATTTGCTTATAGTATCACACAGTGCACAAAAAGTGAGGCAGACATCTCTGATTAAACACAGATGGCAGCAACCTACTGTCTGCTGAGGTACATGTTTTGAATTATCTGCTGACAGACAGGAATGATGCAACTCTGAGTCTGGGTGGGGAGGTTGAGGAGTGAAAGATGTTTAAAAACAACTTTTTGTATACTTTGTACTATATGTATACTTTGAAGAAGCAAAATGTAAATGCCAGCCCAAAGAACAAGGATCTTGTTCTGTTTGTTGTGCCAATCTGAACTTAACATTTTGTAGGGCTTAAAAAAAACTGTGTTGTTCTGATATTAGCATATAATCTTTCTCAATGGATAGATTTAAGATGCAACAGCTCTGAAGTTTTTTGGGTTTTTTCCTTTGGTTGGTTGTTTTTTTGTTTTTGGTTTTTCAATGATGTAGTAACGTATTTCATAGCCCTGATGAAGTTATTTTTTTGTCATCTTGGTAGCATCAGCTATTGCCTCTGCCTATCTATCTCTTTTTTCTCTTATTTTCTTTTCCAGCCCCTAGGTCTCTTTTTTATGATAAGTAAAAAAAAAAAAAGAGTAAGTATAGTTTCTTAGCTCTGACAATGCCTACCTGTCAATGTGTTTGAGTGCCTCCACCATTTTAGCCACACACTTCCATAATTCACTTCAATGAAGTTTATTGTACAGCTAACAGGTTTGATTGGATTACTGCCCATCTGCAGGTGATTTTCTACTTGCTGTGTGAGGAGGGAACATTTCCTTAAGGATTTTTGCTTGTTAGTGGTGCTTGAACTTCAAAAACCCCACTCCACTGCTGCTTGGTCTCTGATGTTATGACAGGATTGCAGTCCAAAGGTGAGGCACCACCACAAAACATGTAAAGAAAAAAATATTTCAACTTCACAATTTAATGGCAATTTTTTTTATTACCCTGTGGCTCTATTAGATTCTTATGTGTAGGCAGATATTCTGCAATAGGTATGATGCTAGTGACCCTTAAGGGTGAGATAGAATGGAGTAGGTGTCAGGTTCCATGAAAGAGAAACTTGTGTGATATAATTCCTCTTTTTGAGCACTATTTTAAAAATTTTATAGCTGGAGTGTCAAAGTTCACTCCAAAGTGAGACTTGTTTTTTATAAGCTTTCTTGTTTAAAGGCTTTTTTATTCTTTCCAAATTTATACTGCATATTTAACAGCTTTAGCTATGCAATAAACCACAGGTGCTATGGTTTCCCTTTTTTGTTAATTCAAAAATTACTATATAATTTTAAAATGGAGCTCTGTTAGTCTCTGAATTGAACAGCTCACTTTGAGTGTATATAATTCAGGCTTGCATAAAACATGAGAACTATATTCAGCCATACAATCTGAGTCTATGAATAATCTTTCATAGGCTTTGTGGCTGTTGCCTAATACTTTGAGGACATGACACAACAAAAGACTCATATACCCACAGAAGGTAATATAGCTATAGAATAAAACATGTGAATACTGCCAGATTGGTGCCAAAGCAGCCATTCAATGTCAGGAAAAGGTTCTTTCTTGTCATTGCACTTCTTCATTGGTATGAGATGATGCATTGACTTCAGTACATTCATGAAACAAGCATGGACATTTCAAACTCTTCTAGTTTATTGTGTTCATTTTAACATGTCGATTTTTATAGTATGAAACAAGGCTTGTTTCCAGTTTTAGAGAAGAATGAAGTTTAGACAAAATTTGAAGATTTTCTGTAGGATATAATAGTAGCTGAGAAAAGGGCAATGTTCCATTTTGTGAATTTTTGTGCGTTGAATAAGGTTGTTGGTTTGCTCTGAGGTTGGATTTTCAATTTATGCCAAGGATTTATAGAAGCACATTGTATAATGTCAAAGAAGGAAATCTGATAAAGTTCAACCAAACCAAATTAACCACACTAGAGTTTTTCTTCTCTGATTAAAGCATGAGAAAATACTTTGATGCTACATGTCTGGTGCTATTGAAGGACTGAACAGGTTCCTCAAGCTTCTTGCTGTTCTTTGGCAGAGAAAGCTGTTTACTGCACCTCCCTAATTTCTAAAGGTATTAGAGACCTTGTTTGTTAGCAGTGATGCCTCCTAGCATGCTGTAAGTACATTGAACTCCTGCTCCATTGTCCACCCAGCTGGCTGTGACTGGCCTAATTTCAAAACACGCTTCTGCAGTGACAGAGAAATCTTTTTCTTTATTAGTAATGAGAGCAAAATGCAGGTCTTAGGCTAAATTTTTTCTCTGAGCTTAATGTTATTCAGACATATTCCCCTTTAGAGAAGAGGGGTACACTAAGCAATGTAAGGACTGGGGTCGTGTTCCTTCAGATCACTTGCAGCAACTGAAATTGAGGGAGGGTGCCTGCACTGATCTTTGACCTTGGTATGTATCTGTGTCTGTGAGAGAAAATTGTGTCTGCTGTCTCTGCTGAAGGTCCTGTTTGAGAAGCATACCTGAAGGGATAAGAGTCATACATTGCTATGCTGGTGGAGTCTATGAGCAGATCATCAGCAATCAGTGGCTGTGGCAAAATTTGTACCGAGGTTAGAGAGCCTATAGATTTGACCTCTACCCTGAGTCACAAGGAAGTCATTGATCCTGTGCTATTAGCATCATCTTTTTGATATATCCAAGCCTGCAGCGTGTTTTTGAAAAGCTGCTTAATGCTGGCAAACAGCATGTGCTGGGCTCTCATTTTTCTCTGCCAAGAAAAGGGAAGTAGAGCACAGAGAATTAATTAGTGAGACTGTCTCTGAATGTAAACTTTAAGTAGCTGGTAGGTAGTCCTTTCTATTAGAAAACCTTTTTCTACAGACATATTCAGCTTTCTCAGAATGGAAGCAATGGTGACCAGCTTAACATAGCATTTTCTGCACCTTCTGCTGTGTTCATGGAGAGGCTGAACAAAGGCACGTCCTACCTGTGTTGTGGCACTTCTGGCACTTGAAGTTCAACATATATGTAGTTGCTCTTTTCTGTGAACTTCTCCTGATAGCTTTTGATGTTTTTCTTCTGAACTCCTAGTGCTTCACCTGGTTTTGGTACTTCATTTAGAAAATTGCTCCAGTCTCAGTATGAGGGTTGCCACTGGGAGTAAAGAGTCTTCCCTTGTGTCACTTTATTAACAGAAGTTTTAGTGTTGCCTTTGCATAGTTTCCCTGTGAGCTGAGTGGCACCCACCTTCTCACCTTGTGTGTGTGTGTGTGTCAGTGAATGTCATAATCCATGTGGAGTCTGGGATTTTAACCAGTCACAATTTTAGACAACTGATTTAACTCAGTCTCAATACATTTTTCTATAAGGAGAGGTAAACACTATTTATTGTTCCAGAGGCATGTCAAGTCATAACTAACCACCATTTTGTCACATCTGAATGCATGCTATAAGGAGGGTATAGTACAGATGGTTTTGATTAGAATGGAACACTTTGAGGAGCAGTGGCTTTCTGGTTTCACAAAAAATCATGGCTGCACTAGACTTCAGTTTCTTGTCATTGAATCAATGTCATAGAGAGTCATGAATAATATAGTTCTGCTGCATTTGTGGTATCTTTGCAACAATGTTTCTCATTTATTGCCAATCTGCAAAAACCTTGCAACCAATCACACAAAATGCAGTGATGGTTCTGGTGGTTCAACCCCAGCCAGCATCCAAGCTCCATGCAGCCACTTGCTCACTCCCTTACCAGGGATCAGGGAAAGAACTGCATGGGTAAAAACCAGAAAACTTGTGGATTGAGATAAGGACAGTTTGATAGGGAAAGCAAAAGCTGTGCACACAAGATAAAGCAAGGAATTCATTCACTGCTTGCCCTGGCAGGCATCTCCAAGACAGCAAGGCTCCGTCATACGTAACAGGGACTTGGAAAGACAAACAGTGTGATTCCAAACTATCCCCCCTTCTTCTTTCTCCCATCTGCTTTATGTTCTGAGCATGTTGTCATAGGAGATGGACCCTCCCTTTTGTATATTGGGGTCACCTTTCCTGGCTGTGTCTCCTCATGACTGCCCAGTCTCCATCTCCTCTCCATCCTCTCCATCCCAGCCCTATGAGAAGCAGAAAAAGCCTCGGCTCTGTGCAAGCCGTGTTCAGCCATAAAAAAGCACCTCTCTATTATCATCATTGTGTTCAGCAGAAATCCAAACCATAACCTTATACCACTGGGAGGAAATTCAAGTCTATCCCAGCAAAAATGAGTACATGGTTAATGGTTCTGGAAGCAGCTGGAGGTTGTAGGCAGCAGATTGGCAAATATGATGTGTAACCTGATCCCTCTGCAGACTTCTGCTACTTTTGAAGGGCAATTTTACTTTAAATAAGACTTTTTCCTACCTGTGAATTTTTTTTTTTTTTTAGAATGTCAATGAAAAGTAAGAAAAGGAACAAATCATTATGATGATTAGTCCTTTTCTTCCTTACTTCTATACATAGCTAGCTAATTGGCCACTCTGTACCTTCCAGGAGGCTCTTAAGGTAGAAGAGAAAAATGCCTAAATGCATTCTGGTTACAAACATACCTGCATTTACCTCATTTTATTCACTAGAGAAGTAATAGAGTAAGGGCTTGTGAAAACTTTTTGGTTGTAAAGGATTTTGATAAATTTAGGAAATAAATTACAGTTGTGTTCAAGGTGATTTAAGTAAAATAGAGATGATGAAGATGATGACAAATGTAGCTTTCTTCATGCTAGCAGAACAAAATTCAATTCAACATCAAAGGAGGATAAATAGGGATAAATGTAATGGCAACCTTTTGTTCTGTGAATGCTGTCACAGAGGGCTTGAAAGCCTAAGCAAATAATGAGAGGCAGAAAGAGAAACAGCAAGTGCATGAGAGAGACAGCACAGCAAAGAATAGGAACAGCTAGAAGAAATATCTGTCGTATTAATCATAGCAGAGACAAAGGGAAAGCCCAGGAGCTGAGACAGCTTGCTGTGAGCAGTAATCTGGATATAAAAGTGTAAGGTCTAGATGGAAGATGGGATTCAGAAATGTCACTTTCCTAAAACATCCTCATCACTTACTTCTCACTTAAGTGGTTTGATTACTTTGCAGCTCATGCCTTGATTCTCCCTACACATCTTTTCTCTTCCCATTTTGTTCTTGCTCTTTGATGTGATAAGAAATTTTAACACAGTGGAGGAGCAGCCAGCCCTCTTTTGCCTTCTGCAGGCTCATGTCTTGTTAGTTGCTGTAGTTACTCTTCCCACCACTCAAAGAATCACACTTTGTAGGTGTTGTGATTTAATCCCAGCCAGCAGCCAAGCCCCACGCAGTTGCTCACTCACTCCCCAGCCAGCAGGATCGGGGAGAAAACTGGGAGGGCAAAAGTGAGAGAACTTATGGCTTGAGATAACGACACTTTATCTCAAAGGCAAAGCAAAAACACAACAAGGAGTTCCCTCACCACTTCCTATGGGCTGGAAGGTGCTCAGCCATCCCCAGGAATGCTGGACTCCATGGTTTTTGTCTTTGGGAAGACAAAACACCATCAGTCCAAACATCCCTCTTCCTACTGGGGAAATATGCCAACAGGTAGGTGTTTGGAGGCTGCTTAATTACCTGAAAACATTAGGCATGAAAAATGTACATCCCAGTTATAAGAAATTGCAGGATGAATAAAAAAGGGCCTCACTGGTGATTTGTATTCAACATCACAGCCATTCCCTTAGCATTTTTGAGAGGCCAGAGAATGTGCTGCCAAATTTGTTGTCCATTTGCATTTTTAATTATTTTTAATGTACATGGTTATTTTTTCTTATACAGCCATGCAGTCCCATAGAATCACCCTGAAATGGTTATTAAGAAGCATTTATTTCATTAATAGCACCCAAGCAGAATCACGCAAAATCGAGATTACTTCAAATGTAAGGCTACCTGGATGTTGAAAAGTATTATATCCAATAATTGGGTAAGAAAAATGTGGACTTCCTATTAATACTCAACTAAAAATGCATACATATATTTCCATATATAGACTTATATATTCCATACCATTCCATATATACACTATATATGTATTCCATATATAAGTGCAACATTTACCTTGGCATCTGAGAACTTGTATGAACATTTATTGTGTTTTACACCATTTTTTAAAAAGATATAAGTGAACAACAAAATGGATAATTGCAGGTTTTATTTTATTTAAAGTCACTTTATAAAATCAAATAAATTACAGGAACTGTTTAGAGCCATTAGCTACACTTATTGCTGGCAGACATTGCTTGTGTTTTAGTCCAATGATGGCAATATATTCCACCATGCAAAATAAAAAAAAAAAAAGTGTTATTTCATTTAAAGTAAGGTTATCTGAGGCTCTAATTATCTTAAAGTGCATCTGTTAATTTGCAAATTATTCACATTCTTCAAACTATGAAAAGCAACAACAGCTCATACATGATCTCATGCTCATAATTCAGAATAATATTTAAGGTGATGTGATAGATTCTAAGTGTCTCAATCTACACAATTTGACTTCAAACTGCCTGTCTTCAGTTCCTTGCTTTGTGACATCCTGCCTATTTTGCCTTGAGTAACTTGTTAACTTGGGAAATATAATTGTTAGTGTTTTTCCACCTTTTTTAAGTACTGATGGGAAAAAACATGTAGTGAGGTGCTTATATATTCCCAAGTAAAAAATAGCATTTGTCTTTTCAGAAATAGATGTCTAAGATAGTAGTATAAGTAAAGAAATTAATTTTTTTGGTGATATTTGTGTGTAATAAATGACACAATATTATTCCTAGCCAAAAAAGAAGGATTTGAAGTTCACAGAAAATTTCGCTTTTGGAACTTCCCATAGATTAAAATTCAAATCATTTTGTCAGAGGCTAATGCTCAGGTGTCCAGAGTGTGCAGCAAGCTACATTCCCTGTGTCCTGTAACTACAGCAAATCTGACAAAAAACAATTCTCTGAGACATTTGTAAGAGGATGTGAGAGGTGGTCCAAAGGCTCATTGAGCTCTTTTGGAGCTGTATGCTGAAATCCCATGGACTTGGACCTCAGAGAGTTCCAGAGCTGCCCATCCTGCAGGGGTGAAGACCACTGGCTTGGGGATTAGGAGTACAAACCCTTGAGTGAGGGACTTTTCAGGCTGTCCCTATGCTGGGAACCACTTTGTGTGATGGCAAAGCAGAAATATTCTTTTAAGACCCCAAAATTTCTGAAATTATGTTTCTTCAGGGCTGTGTGTCCTGCTGGGAAGATGTGCAAGCCTCTTTCCAAAGTCACACAGCACACATACACAGAATTTTCGTGGTATTGAATATCTCTTGGTCTGATCACTGAGCAGAATGTGCCCAGGCCACTGCTTGTTCCAAAAGTTCTCCCAGATGAGGAGACCTCAGAAGACCATGTGGCCTCCTCCCCAAAATCCATGTTTGTAGAGAGGATTATCTTCCATTGGATACAGGGCCCTTTTCAGCCTCTTCTGCTGCTTTTGTTCTTTGTATTTGTGGAATTGGACTAGAACTATAATGAATCCTTGATTATTTTTTGGTAATAAATATATTTCTGATGTGTGGTGACCAAACTGGAAAAGGTATAAGTTTTCCAGGCACAGTTTCTGCAGTGTCTTTATTTGCTGCTAATTATGTTTTCTCAATCTGAAAAAGGGATAAAGGAATTTAAAATAGAAAAATGTCAACTTGTGTGAATTAAATGAAAATGTGATATAATCACTAAAGAGGTGCATGAACTTTAGTGCAGGAATATTAATTTACTTTGTTTGCACATAACATATAAAGGTACTAATCCATGTCTCTTAAAATACATATTTAAGTCTACAGACTGCAAAAGAAATACACTTTATGTAGCAGAATATACCACTCAAAGCAAATGTTTTAAAGGTAATAGGCATGTTTTGCATGCTGAGAGAATGTGCACAAACCCAATCTGCAAAGTGGATGAATCCATTATGTAAATCTAAAGTTGTCAAAGTGATCTATTATAACTATTTCTACTGTCAGCTGTTCCACATAGCACAAATTCAGCAACATACTCATCTTGATAGGGGAGAGTATTTAGATATTATACCAACTACTTATTAATCTTACTGATTTCCACAGCACCTATCACAATGACAATTTTTGTTATGGGGATTAATGCTGAAAACAGAAGATGACAATCAAAAGCTAACAAAAGAAGTGTCATGTTCGTGACTGGAATATAAATTGAAGGCTGTGAAGCAGCAACGTGGCTTGGAGCATTGCTGCTGGAGGCCAGCCTTTCATCAGAGGCTCACGTTTAGAAACCAGAACTGTTGGGAGGGAACAAAATGTCACTAGTGATGGCTGTTGGCAACTTATGTGAGAGGCGTGCTCTCCATTCAGGTCCTAGTATGTTGCATATAAAACAAACCAATAAAAAGTATCTAAATAGCTCTAATTTGAACATCACTGGTGTTTTCTGAAAAGAGTTTGAGGGCTACACTTTTTAGCACCCAGAACAAGTCATTGAGTATTTCTTCTCTTTTATTTTCACAGAAGACACTTCTCCAGGCTTGCAGGTGAGGCGATATTGTAAAAGATTTTTCTGTCGCTGCTTTTGTTATCTTTTCTTGGCATGCTAGATATGAATTTGCACTGTGAGAAATTTAGTAGTTCAATGCAAATGCTAAAATCAAACGTTTAAAAATATTCTGTTTGTGAAAGTTACTTTAATTATTCTTGTTGTGTTTGCTTAAGTTTAAAAAGACAAAGTGAAATATGTTGCTGCATTCCAATGGTTGTGCTTCTTCCTAACCAATAGGAAACCTTAAAGTTTTGAGCCAGATCCTACAAAACTTGTCCATTTCATGTGTTTTAGGGTTTCATAAAAGAGAAAAGGTGCAGTAGACAGCATTGTGAAGTTAATGTATGTAAGCTTGAAAGGATTAACCAGCTATATAGCCATTAAATTACAGCAAACTAGTGCTTTCTTTACTTCCTTTTTTTTTATTACAATTTTAGTGATTGCCCCATTCAAATTTCTTCATTTGCATACGTTACCAGATTAAATAGATTTGGGTGTTGGCACCTTCCAAAAATAGAGAGAGCACTACAGTTCACCACACTTAATTTGATGTTGGCTGGACAATTCTGCAGGAGCTAAAGAATGAGGCTTCCACATTTGTTCACTACAGGAAGAGAGCAAAGTGCCAAGGGGTGCCCAAGGGCTGTGTCCACCCAAGTCTGGGCTCCAAGCCAGCAGAATGGGTTAATCAGTGAATGCCCTGAAATCCTCCTCTGATTGTTTGGCATTGGGGTTGGGAATTGGAGGCTATTTTTGTGTTGGTGCTTGGAAGCTATTTTTGTGGTTTGTTTTGTTTAGTTTCACTACAAAATTTGCTTTGTACCAGCAGAACCTTCCGGTCATTGTTAAAAAAATAGAAAGCATTCCACAAAAAAAAAAAAAAATAGCCAAGAACTGCCATTTTTTCAAGAAACTGTTTTAATGTTTTGCAGAAGGAAGATTTCAGATGATCATCACATATCTACTTAACAATTGCATATTATTTTTGTGAATATCTGAATACTTAGTGACTACACAGTGCCTCCTGTAAATTAACTCTGTGGGTTAACTTTGGGGTGGAACAAACTGGGCAAGCTGTATGGAGGTCTGGGTTTCAATGATGTCCATTAGTGCTAGGTGTTTTAAAGCAGCACTGTTGGCATTTTAGAGGGCTCCACATTTAATCCTTATGAATTTTTCTCTGCAGACTGGTGTGCATCTTGGCACAAGTGGAAGGACAGACCAAGCAGAAGGCTTGCCAGCTGTGGGCCAGATGAAACCCAAATGCACCCAGGTATGCAGCCACAGTGTGCCACCAAACAAGTGTGTTGGCACCTTTGGTGAGTGACATTCCCTGCTGTCCTCGGGCAGAACTGTCCAGCAATGAGCACTGTTGTAGCAGCATTTTCTGCAGAACACATAGAAATGTAATTGAGTTGATGTGATGGTTTGTTTGGATGTGTGTTTGTGTATTTTTGCCTTTTTTTTTTTTTTTTTTTTTTTGTAAGGGGTGGTCTGTTTGTGTTTGATCTTTTTTAAAATTTAAATTTAATATAAAGAGATCATGAAGAGTTTATTTCCAATAAGTTCAGTTAGGCACAAATATATGCCCTGCACTTTAGGTGTTGAAAGGTTCTTCTTCAAAAGCTTCAGATGAGAGTCCCTGTCTGAATGCTAATGCACACATTTTAATGTGTGAGGAATTCCCTGCATTTTAGTGAATTTGTCTAGACTTTTTGGGTATCTTTGTGAACCTTGTTTTATATCTTTACTACGAAGTAAAGCTGGTTAATTACCGTTTTTTCATGAAAAGCATTACCCACCATGTTATTACTGCTGAAAGGGAAGGATTCTTACTTGGAAATATTCCTTTGGCATAATTTGTATCATTGTTATTCATAAGACTGCATTTTCAGGGTGTCACACTGTTCTCTTTTTACTTTCCATGAAAAGTATTTGCTAGTTTTGAGATTGTTCAGCATTTTGTGGAAAAAAAACATATTTAGAGCCAAAAATATGCAATTTCATGAAATGATGATGTAAATATTTTTCTGATTAATTTTAATCAATGGAAAATTATGTCCTTCAAAAGCAGAAAGCAATCTGGTGTGTACAGGAGTCTGGGAATCGCTAAGGCAAGACAATGTTCTACTTTGTGCCATATATATATATATATATATATATATATATATATATATATATATATTTATTTATTTATTTATTTATTTATTTATTTATACACATTTCCAGAGGCTGTCTGGGGATATCCAGCCCTCCACCAGCTGATGTTTAGGGACAGACCTACATGTGGAGCCAGGGCTTTGCTATTATTCTGTCCAAATAAGGGTGTGATTTTAGTGAACTTGCTGCTCTGTTTAATTCTTTATCAGTTTTGTCTGGACCTTGTGCTTGCATTATAGATTCAGATCTGTCATTTTTTTGCAGTATTTTTTATTCTGTGATTATGGCTCTGTTGTGTTGTCAGCCACTAACAGATGGCTTAGTTCTTTAATATAACAGTTATTTGATGCATGTATCTATCTAAACAAAGTACCTGATGAATATCTGTTACTGGAAAAACAAATTGTTACCAGTCTTATTGTAGGTAATAGAAATATTTTAAAGTAAAGTTTATCACATGAGTATTGAATTTTTATACAATACAATGACAGGTTAAAATAAAAGAGGCAAGCTAAAATAGTGAAACATTCAGGTGATTTTTTCTTCAGATCTGTGCAGAGGTTCTTCTAAACACTGGTAAATGCTCCTGGTATATTTCTGAAAAAGTAAAAGCATGAGTACTATAATCACTTGAAATATTTCTAATTCTCATCCAGAGCATGTCAATGTGTAAGCCAGGAAATATAGCTGTGCTGAGATATTTTCATTGAAAAGAGTCAAGTTCCACTAGTTGGTATTTCAGAGCTGCAGGCAGCTGTAGTCACAGTACTTTGGGATAAGACAGTTCCTTTATGAAACTCTCTCTTGAGATTTGTAACCGTACTTGAAATTGTCTTTAAAAATCTGATTTCGATAAAGAGGTGTCTTCTAAGCTTCATCCAGACGACAGCTTCTCATATTAAAAGTTCTTTCATCCTTCTTGATAATTGAAGAATGTTGTCCTAACACACATGCAGTCCAAATAGATTCAGTTGATTTTTTTTGTGTGTGTGGACTAAGAAAAGGAAACATCTGGTCCTCGTGGCAGTCTCTATGTTAAGGATTCTTCAGTCTATGTAAATGTAACTCAAAAGTTGAGGCATAGGTTTAATTCATGGGTCACTCTGTAATGCTGTTAAATCCATTTGTTTCCCTGTTGGCACCTTATTTGTTCTCAGTCTCTCCAGAAGATATTTTGCTCACTAGAGTTGGCAAGAAAGGGAACAATTTTTCTAAAGTTTTTATGGCCAGATAGCTTCAGGCCAGTTCTCTTACCACAATTTTGATTGAAGCAGAAACTGCTGTCCATGTCTGTCTTCATTGTACTCTTGGAATTTTGACTAATAACTGGATATTTTATATAACTTTTCTGCCTAGTATCTTGTTCATGGAAATAAAATTACTGTGTCCTGAGAACTGAACTGTAAAGGGCAATCTATGATAATATTTTTAAGTTAGATTTTCTTTTTATTTCTAACATTTCAATGTCCTTTTTTTCTTCTCCCCCCCTAAGAAATTAAATGACAGTAATACAATTAGTTGCTCTGTAGGATCTCTGAAAAAATAACATTGTCCTGTTCTCTTCTGAGTCTGTACTACATAAAGCTCCTTTTTACTTTGCAATAACCATTTGGCCTTCCTCATTTCTTGAATTTCCTTCTGCCTCTCCTTGTCTATCATTAACAGCTAGAGAATTTTTAAAAAGCTACCAAAACCCTTTAAATTAACTTAGATCACAATTTTTGATGTATTGTTGGGAGTTACTCATCTGTTTTCATATTTTGTTCTGTGGAAAACTTCATGTGGGAAGATAGTCTGATAATACAGTATTGTCTGTAATATTCTTTAATTCCAGATCATAGTCAGTCATTTCTCTGTTCTCCCATCTCTACAGAGACTTTCTGCTCAATAGAAACTTTTAAAACCAGGATAATTTTTCGGAATGGCTTAATCTTGGTTTTGTATCAATATTGTGAAGAACTGAAACATTGATCTTTCTATCTTATCTAATGGTTCATTTGCTAAGACAAATGACCCACTTCCTGCATGGGCCTGGAAATAATTTAACTCTTCTTCTTAATATGTTGAATGCAATTAATAGACATAATTGTGTAGCATGAAGTAGTGAACTATTGGATTATATAAAACTTTAAAGAAACTGTAGATCATAGATAGCATCATAAAATCACAGAATATCTTGAGTTAGGAAGGAACCATTACGATCATCAAGTACAACTCCCCGTTCCTCACAGAACTACCTAAAATTAAATTATGTGAGTAAGAAATCCAGACACTGCCTGAATTGTGACAGGCTTGGTGCCTGGGAGGCCATTCCAGTGACCAAATTCTCTCTCAGTGAAGGTGCAGCCACTGATGCACCCTTTCCTTGTGTGCTCTGCTGGTCCCCAGAGAGGGAGATCAGAACTTCCCCTTGCTGCCCTCCTTAGGGAGGTGCAAACCTGAATGAAGCCACCCCTAAGTCTATTCTTCAGGCTGAACAAGCCAAATTCCCTCAGCTCTTCTTTATAAGTTTTTCAGTTTAGAAATTTTGCTGTTCATGATGCTATTGCTTCTACTAGAAAGATCTAGTTTTTAGGTTTTCCTCTTTTTTTCTTTTTTAATATGAGAAATGCAAAATTCGAAGCCCTTTGTAAAAGGAAGTGTTGATGTTCTCTTTTGTTTGTTTGTTTGTTTTGGGGGGTTTTGGGTTTTTTTTGTTGTTCCTTTTTTTTTTTTTTCTTTTTTTTTGGTTTGGTTTTGTGGTTTAATCACAATCCAAAGTTCTCAGCTTTCAGGTGAGTGCCTCATCTTTCCACAGGCTTCTAGATCCTTTGTATCCTTGCTGATCCATGTCCCATCCTTGAGACTCATAAAGTTGTCCTCATCACCTGGTGATTTCTTTCACTTTCAATGACTTTTTAAGCATTTCACACCAGCTAGAAAAGTAACAGCAGGAAACAGGAGAAAATCACCTCAGAGTAATGGTTGTGGGCACACTCCTGGGAGATGCAAGATACAGGTTCAAACCCTTCCAATTAATTGTGTGGCTCCCAAAGCCCAGATAAGTAACTGCCTAAAAAGCTAAAAGAATAAAGCTTAAAATGTTTCCAATAATAGAGGAATGTGAAAGAAATTTGTGGTTTCAATAGTGATAACTTTGACCTGAATTTATTAACAGATGATTTAATTCTCTGTGTCTGATATAGTTGTCTCTTTTGGTGATTTTACTGGTGTTTTGTTGGTTTTTGTTTTTTTTTCCAAATTACTTTTGATTTATAAACTTTTTAAAAAAACATCCAAGCAAGAGATAATCTTTATTACAGGTCAGCCTGAATGTTGCCTTAGCTATGTTCCCTGCAGCTAGGTCCTGTTCATAGAAGTCTGTGGATACCCAAGGGTTAGAAATTCACTTCCATTTCCTATGGCATGCCTTCTTCCAAACTCTTTACTTTAATCACAATTTTGACAAGGCAACTCTTTATAGGTTCCTGAGCTTGGAGAGCGGGGAGATCAGTGGATCAGTGCCCTTCTTTGGACCATTTCCTTGAAATAAACACACAGTAGAAAGGGCTTTGAATGTCAAAATACAGAGTTTAGCAGGATTGCACATTGTAGACACCCCACATCATACCTCTGAACTCTTTTTGGTACTGGAAAAGCTTAGAGTAAATTGAAATTCATATAAGAGGTTTGTGAACAAAACTGCCCCATGCCCTTTTTTTGTCCTGGTGGAGCAGTCTTTAAGACTGATTCCCAGTGCAGTAGTATTCAGCTTTTAGTTGAAAAATGCTGTGCAGCCCCTCTGTATCCCAGGGGTGATGTTGTGCCACCCCAGCTCCCTGGCTGGCTGTTATTTCAGCAGACTCCTCTGTGTCACCTCAGATGCCCTTCAGGCTTTCTTATTCTTGGTTTGCCCTCGCCTATCCCACTGGAAAAATGTTCCCCAGAACCCAAGCAGCACCATCTGAGCTCTGTTGCAGGAACATTTCACCTCTTGCAGAAGGCTGCACTGGACTTTGTGGGCAGGAAGAATTCCTCATGCCATGGTCTGTCCCCAGTCCCACAGCCTTCCCGGGAGGGAAGACAATCATTTTCACAACAGCTCACAAGAAGTGGAAGTGATCTGTAATCAACTGAAATGGATACTGCCCAGTTTTAAATCTAGAAATCGTTCATTTACCTCTTTTTGTCATCCAAAAAAAAAGTTGTGGTAAACATGCTGATAATTCTGATACTAATTTTACACAAGGACAAACCAGAGTTCAAACTGGACTAACAAAAAGTAAATAGAGAATCATATAATCACAAAATCCCTAAGGTTGGAAAAGACCCTTGAGTCCAGTCCTCATACTGCCAAGCCCACCACTAAAATCTGCATAAGTGCCATATCTACACCTCTTTAAAATACCTCCAGTGTTGGTGACTCAACCATTCTCTTGGACAACCTGTTCCAATTCTTGGCAATTTTTTGATGATGTAATATTTTCTAGTATACAGTATAAACCTCCCCTGGCACAATTTCAGGCAATTTCTTCTTGTTCTGTCACTTGGTCTCTTTTCCCAGAACAACACCCACCTGGCTACAGAATACTTGTAGATAGGTTATATCAGGTATCTATTTTCCAGATTTCTTTGCCTGTTGCATTAAGTTAACAGATAAGCAAAACCCTGAAGACTGATCTGAACTATTCAAGCATAACTGACAGCTGCAATAAAACGTCCCTATCTCTTAAATAAGTTTTATCCTCATTACTAGAGCTTAAAAACCCCAGATGAGAAGCCCAAGTGCACTAAACCATTGTACAGCCACACAGCAGGAGACAGCTCCTACCTCAGCAAGCCTGCAGCCAAGAGATGAAATACACAGTTGTCAAAAATGAAAGCTTTTGATAACTACAACCTTCCCCAAGCAGTCCTGCACATTTTTTCCTTATTTTTTTTTTAATCCTATCACCTCCTATTTATTTTTTTCTTTGTTTTCTACAGTCTTGCAATGTAAAATCTGTGTAAAGATGAAATATTTATAGCAAATAAAAAAATAATTTAGACATTCACTAAAATAGTATGCAATTGCTAAGTAGATTATGTGATGATCATCTGAAATCTTCCTTCTACAAAATATTAACACAGAACAAGACAAAGCAAGGATAGTTTTTAGATATGTAATTTATTTACTTCTCACTGTCACTCACAAAATTTTTGAAGTTGTACATGTTCAGGCGGGGAACACAGAGTTTACCTATATGGACAACTGTGAAATTGTATTTGTTATTACTTTTTCTCCTGAGGAGAGAACAGATGTTGGTTCAAAATAATCCTAGATCAAAACCTGCAGAACAAAAAAAGAGTATCATTGCTTAAAAAAAAAAATTAGGGGAGGCTGCAGTCATGAATTTAAGTGATTAACTACATGCCTAACAAATATTTTTCTTCCTGTCATATAAATGTTGTAACAGGTTTTTACCTAGGAAGGAAAACCTAAAAAATGAGTATCAGGAATCCTGACAGGGACAAGCTTAATTAAATAAAATGAAGAAATATATTCCTCAGTAGGTTCTAGGCTTCTTCTTTGTTGTGGGGATGTAAAACTACTCTTTTGTTTTTCCTATAGTTCATTTAGAAATTAAAGAAAGGGGAGATGTTTTCAGAAGTATTTAAAATTAGGAAGAAAGGGGAGATGTTTTCAGAGGTACTTAAAAATTAGGAAGAAAGGGGAGATGTTTTCAGAAGTATTTAAAATTAGGAAGAAAGGGGATTTGTTTTCAGAGATACTTAAAAATTAGGAAGAAAGGGGGATTTGTTTTCAGAGGTACTTAAAAATTAGGAAGAAAGGGGGAGATGTTTTCAGAGGTATTTAAAAGTTATGAAGAACGGGGAGATGTTTTCAGAGGCACTTAAAAATAGCTGTTCCAGCAGAGATGTGTGGTGCCCGGTGAAGCTGTTAATACATTGATATTTCTGTGCTGTTCAGTATATATCTAATAACATTAGAAAGAGCTACAGAAAACAGAGGCAATGTCACTTGTCCTGCTGTCCTCCTGGTGTCTGGCCTGCCCGTGACACTTGCACCAGGGACGAGGCTCCACAGAAACCTGGATGGCAGCAGGCAGAGGAGGGGCTGCAGCACTGATGCCTGACAGGTGAGGGAAGGACTGACACCTGTGGGATACGTGCTGATAACGTGTCCAGAACTTCATTGCTCCAAAAAATGTCAGGTTTGAAAAGTGGCCCTAGAAAAGTAACCAAGAGTGTGCATAGAAATGTGCTCCACAGCTGAGATGGTGAGGAAATCCCAGCTGCAGTTGGACCACAGTGACATCAAAACAGGATCTGGATATATCACTCTTCACAGCAAATGTCTGTGTCACAAATGTGTCACAACACATGCAGACATTTATCTGTGGGTGTGATAGTAAAATTAAATTTTATTTTTCTGGTTACAAACAGAAAAAACTCACAAGATGTGTTGATGAATTGGATCTTTGTGTCAATCTTCCCTCAGAGAGCCCAGACTTTAGTAAAGGATAGCACTGCCCTTATTGGGAATTTTTCTAAAACTCTGTAGATCTGCCTGTTGCCCAGTGTCCCCCTCACCTATGCAGAGCCACTGGAAGACTTTTACCTTTTGGTATTTATTAGATTTCAACTATCCAATATGAGCAATGAGCCTTACTGAAGAGCACTCTTTCAAGATAAATGTGATGGTCAAAAGTTACAAACCTACAAACTATGCAGCTCCTCTTATATGCAATAAATTCTGAATAATAATCACATTTCAGAAGCATGAAATCCAGCCATGAAACATTCTTAGACAAAAACAAGGACAAAATCTGTCGCATAAATCAATTTCTGTAAAAGAATCACCTCCCCATTATTTCACTGTCCCAAGTGGCTGTGATGGGGCTACTCAGTTTATTTTTGCCAAATCCCATGTGCTGCCCAAAGTGAGCACAGACAGGTCAGGCAGTGTAAAAGTCAGCTCAGTTGCCCAGGAAAATAAGCAGTAGTCATGGCTCTTGGCCAAAAGTGTAAAAGACAATGCAAGTGGGATTTTGGTGAAGTATGGAGAAAATCATCCGATTAGCCATTCTAACACCTCAGGTCTATTATCCTGTCTAAAAGATGTCCTGTCTAAAAGAATGTAGAGCAGGTACTTTCTATTCTGTTTTTCTCCACTTCTGAGATGAAAGCTTGGTGCATTCTTATTTCATAATTTCCAAGGAGAAGAAAGGCTAAAATCTGGGTTTTTTTTAAGTTGGTAACTGCACCAAAGTCTTGCTTCATCTGTTTTTATTACCTCCTTACCTAGGTCCTGTCTGTAAATACATTGACCCAAATAAAATGTAATATGGTCCAAAGCATATGGTCAACAATACTAAAAATAGAGGAAGACTAAGGACTGGTTAATACTGTTTTCCATGCACGTGATAGAGCTCAGTGAGCCAGTGTAAGTGATTAGTAGAAGCATGATGTTTGCTTTGTTAGGTACAGAATAGAAATATTCTGCATGAAACTTCACCAGTCTCTCAAGGGAAAATTCAAATGCAGAGTTTGAAATTGCTGCATCCTCTTCCAAAAGATGCGTGCTCTGGTGCCTCAGTGTGAAATGCCTCACACCAGAGTGGGAACTCTGCAGAAAATCAGCAGCTGAAGTTGGACCTTGTGCTAAGAGTAAAGGTAGCTTGTTGCTATAGGACACGTGAAAGCACAACACGAGCCATTGCTGTTTGCAAGGTAAAGAAGAAGGAAGTTTATTCTCTGATTCCAACTTTTATACTTTTCCAAAGGTGACAGTGGATTGGAGAGTGAATGGGCCACCTCTCCAAAGACATTGGACAAACCACCAGTACATCAAGTTTCTCCACCCCCATGAAGGAGTGCAAAAAAATACGTTGTTTATAGAAAATTGTGTGAGAAAGTTTTCTAACAGAATGCAAATTCAGAAGGCTTTAGAAAATCTTAAGAATCAGGGCAACAGTAGCTAATGTCAGCCCAAAGAGCATGCAGCTCTCTGAGGGTTTAACAGTGAGAAATTGTGGGGAAAAAAGGTAGAGAAGAAGTCTTATATTTCTCAAGATGTCACTGCCTCTCTTGGGGTTCTGGGGAGCACCTCTTCCTGCTTAGGTCTGCCTGCAAGCTGCTGCACTGCCAGCATGTATTGCCTGCATGGAGAGCTGGTGGGCAGCTCTGCTTTTTAAAATGCAGACAGGGGAGGACGAGAGCTGGTTGTGGCACTGTGTTTTGTATAAAAGTACAGACGGGATGTCTGCCAAATGTCCAGATGTGAATCACGGGTACTTCAGCCTGTTCCATCAGATGCTTACTGGTTAATTTAATCTGAACTAATTTTAAGTTAGCTGCTATTTTTATGTTTATGTTTGTCAACATAAACATAAAAATACTAAAATTTGTTGGTTTTTTTTTTCTTTTTGGTTGTGCCATGATAGGGCTTCATTATGAGAGACAGAAATAGACAACAGTATTTTTTGACAGAGGAGATGCTTTCCTCTACTCCTAAAGAGTTGACATTTATATTTCTGAGCTGTTCAGTATATATCAGCCTACAATTTCTCCACCCCTCTGTTACCATTTTTGTTATTAATAGTGTTTCTGTTCCCCTGGCATTTCTCTACTCCCAAGCAGCAGCTGGTTTAGAATCACCCTCTTTTTAACCTTTCATAAGAAGAGGTTGGTTACATGCCTCTAAACTGATTTGCTCCTCAGGAGTGCTTGGTGGAGAGCTGTTCTGAGGAAATCAGCATCAGCCTTAGGCCAAGTGCTAAATCTCTGCTCTCCTGAATCTAAGCCTACTCAAGTCAAAAATTTGTCCTCTTTTTCACCTGCTATTGTTCACTGACTTTTTTTTTTAATATATTCCATCCTCCATATCTTTCTATCTGGTGCTTTGTTTGCATGCTTCTGTTGTGGGTTGTTGCTGTGGATCTGATTTGTAAGTAGTAATTGAGGTTTTGGAATTTAAACTGGTGGCTGAGCGGTGCCATTCTTGGCACTAGAATTCAAGATCTCACTCTTTTCATTATGTCTTACTTTAGCAAACAGCTTCTAGTTTAGATTATCCACTTTTGACAATATGGGATAGCAGCTGGAGGAATTATTTTATCGTGAAGTTCAAAAGGAAAAAGAAAAGGTTTTTTTCAGCCAGTTTCTAAGAGGACATCAGTAAGAGGATCCTAAGAGGACATCATCAGTGTTCCTCTTTATTTTAAACAGTCTAACAGATCTTCAAATTTTACACCTTGTCTAGAAGTGGTGCTTCATGATTATATATTACCACAGCCTTTCTGCTCAATGTTTTCCTTCTCATTTGCTAAAGGATTTCTCTGCCTCCCAAAACTAGTCTGAAATCATGTGAGAAAAAAGAGGTGCCTGTGAAAATAATTTCTGTGAAAGCAATGGGCAGTTCATGACAGGAAGGTTACATGTGGTCTTCAGGGCTAGATATCTTGTAATAATGGGACTAAATATCTTGTAATTATCAAAATCCAGAGAGATTACTCACTACTGTGTATGAAACCAACAGGGGATATCTTTGGGATATGAGGGTTTTCAGTGTAAGTTCTCTGAGATAGAGGAATAAACTATCTCCTGTGACATGTCTGCTTTTTTTCAACAGTGCATAGGTAAAAACACTTGTGTTTTTACACAAAACATAATTTGCAACATGTCTTTTTCAAGCACTTGCTAGCAAATAGTCTGTAATGTGCTTCATGCTGTTTTGTCTTTTAAAAATAAAATAAATGTTTATCCCATTCACTTAAAAGTTTTGAACATAATATTACTGGGATATTTAGGACACAGATTTACTGTCTGTTCATGCTATCTGTAATGACCCAGTAGACCAGAACATTTTCAGAAGAGCTGTCACAATCTATCAAGTCAATGATCTGTGAAATATAAATTCTCTGTGGAAGTTGTTATGGGCCATTAAGTAAATAATAATACCTATTTTATAAACTCTATAATAACTTTATATTTATTAGAGAAGATCAAATTTATATGATAAAATAAAAATCAGCCTGAGTCTCCAAGTCTTAAACTTCTCCAATATAAAGAAAAAAATTCATTACATTTCATTTTGTCACACACATTCTCTTTATGAGCATCTAGTGTAAAATTGGTATAAAATGCCAATGTACCCAAACACTATAATTTTCTTAGCATTTTCAGTCTAGATTTTAGAACAGGCTCCTTGTCTAAGCTGGCTTAGATAACTTAAAATATTCTTCAACAGAGCTGAACAAGAAACTTCCTGAAATGTGCACGAAATTACAAAATACAGCAATTAACATAACTAATTGCTCTTAATTCTCCGAGTTCCCTGTAAAGCATTAATTTTGAGAGCTCCATTCCAGGAGCTATATTGGAACATTTTAAAATATTTAATGTGTTTTTCCCCCTGAGGTACAGGGCAGGACTCTGATCCCAATGTTTTATGAAGGAGAATCTGAATCACAGAAGTTAAAATCTATCTCTCCGAATAATAATAATGTAGAAATTAGGCACTGAGTCAAACATATTCTCTTTATAGGCTCTGCAGGAGACCAAGATTTGCAAGATTCAGCCAAACAGGGGTGTCTGAAGCATTTGTTTGTGCTTCTGTTCAGAGCTGGGATTGGATTGACCAAGCCTCTTGTCTCCAGCCTCTTCTTCCAGGCTGCCTTGCAGGTGAATTTCTCTCTACTCGTGGCTGAGTTTCCTTGGCAAATCCACTTGCTTTGCTCCAAAAGGGCTCCAGTGTATGACACAACATTACCAAGGTCAAAATCCAAAGCTGGTCTAAGGTAAGGTAAGGTCTTTAAACAAACGTTGCATTATGAGGAGGACTCAAGGTGTTTGGGGCCATTCTGCCTCTATCTGCTGGTAGATTTGGGTGATAAATGCCACTCGGTATTTATCAGAGGTAGCACAAGTCTTACAGCAAACAAATGAGGTGGCCATATCTGCTTCATGATCTACTTACAGTGTTTGAATTTCGTATTTTCAATAGCAGCCTGTTTTCTGTGGAACGTTTTTTGTTGGATGACTTCATGGAGCCCAAGTTTGAAGCAAGTATCAGAACCATCAGAGAATTGAATGAAAGTTTGAAGCGGTCATAAGAAAAGGTACATGAAAAATACACCAAGTGATCAGTAACAAACAGAAAACTAGAATCAGTTGGTATTTGCAAGGCAAGGTGATTGCAGGTGAGTGAGTGGATTTAGTAACATTGCTGGGAAGGCTTAAATTTCTTTGGTACCAGAAGACTGAAAAATATTACCAGTCTTTACAGCAGTGTAGAGGGCCTCTAAGCTTGATCATTTTCACAGGCTAATTAGTGAAAACTATAAATGATGAATGTAAACATGGAAATACATGACCTACTTGTGAGGAGTCATCATGACTGCTTTAAAGTTCAGCTTTAGAAGCCTCTTGGCCTCCTTTGAAGGGACTACAAACATGCATAAGAATGAATTTATTAGTACAGCCTAGTTAAATTTTAAGGAGCTTTTGGCAAAGGCTTGTAAGAAAATCAGGCTGGCAGTGGATGAGGTAAATAATCATGGATAAAGAATCAGTTAAAATAGGAATGAAAGACAACAGAAAAGTCAGAGTTTTGCTTGGCTGTCTGTTGCATGTTGTGGCAGTCATGGTATTCTCAGAAGACATAAAAAGGGATGAGAGGTGGTGAAGATACAAAGTTTTATCAAACTGAAGAACAGATGAAGGATTTTGCAAGACTGAAAGACTGGGCAATAAAATTGCACATTAAATTCAGTATAAAATGTGAAGGGACATACTGGGAAAAGGTGTTGTGGGCTCATATAGGAAATGGTGGACTCTGAGATGACCATTAACATTCAGGACTGAAATCTGGGGTTGTGATACCTGTAGAAATGAAGGTATTTTTCATGCTGTGTAAATATTTTGTTAGACAGTTACTTCTTTTTGTAGTTTTTTTTGTAATATATCAGATGACACTGCCAGTTTGAAAAATAAATCATCACATCTTTCCATCCACAGTGGATAATTACCAGGATGCAAGTTGAATTCTGTTTAGAACATGACTGATTACAACGAAAATTGTATAGCATGACTCATCAGTTGGTAATTAGATCTCTCCTCTTACCGTACCTAAGTCATGTCACCATAATCTATAATGATAAAGGAAAGAATGACTGATTTCATGCTTTTGGCAAGCAGAAGCCACAGCTTTCTAATACAGTCACAATAAGGAAATTGATAGGTTTCTCTTCTATTGACTTGCATCTTTTTACACCTTTCATTCAGAGCATTTTTGCTGTCCTTTAATTGATTTTTTTCCTAATTTCCCCTTCAACTTCCTCTCTTACATTCAGAATTCTCATCAGCAAGCAAAGACAAATGAGAATAAAGAAGGGAGTTATGGCTTCAGTATGGACAGGCTTACATGAAAAAATGCCAGAAAAGAAATAAACTGCCAGAAACCAAACATTATTAAAAGTACTGCACTAAGAGGAACTACTACTGTAAGCACTGTGTTGAAATAAAGCTGGTAAATGTTAGGGGATCATGTGCTGTCTCAACAGTGTCTGGATCTTGAGTCTGACTAGCCAAAACTACAGATGAATTTAAATTTAGGGTTTGTATGGATCCATGTTCATTTCCAAGATTTAGGATGGGTACTATGGCTGTAATCCTCTAAACATTTTGCATATTTAACTTAGTGGGTTCCTTTAATCTCATTAGCACAAATAAGAATTTCAAGTAATTAAAAGATGAGTGTTGATTTGTGGGTAAATTTTCATGTCATCCAATCCATATTAGAAGCAGTGGAATAGCCAAATTATGTTAGCATGTTGAAGTACTTAGGCAACACAAACAATGAGAATTAGATGAATACTTAACAACATCATCAGCTTTATAGCCTCTGCATGATGTAATCAAGATGCAAATATTTTACACTGCTTTAAGCAGGAAGAAAGATGACCAAGGAGATCCCTTTTGACCCTACTTTCCTGTGCTTACTAAGAAACAAATTTAATCTAGTGGCATCAGTGTTAATCCTGATTCACATATTATGTGCTGTGAGTCTGTTTAAAGTAACAACTGGAAACATTTATATGGCTGCTGGGAGAAAGGAGCCTTTGTGTTTGACTGTGCAGGTACCTGATCCAGTGGGAGACTGGAAGGAATATTAAGATTCTTTTGCATTTGACTTATAGCTCAAATGCAGAGTCAGGGTTTTTGAAGGATTAAAATCTTATTTTCATAGCCAACCTTCAGCTCTAATCCCAATACAAACTTAAAAGATGTATCTACACATTAATAATATTTTAATCATTCCCAAATGTAAATAGAGATGCATAATTTTTTCATAAATCAACACTGTTATACACTTTATGAAGCTGTATGTTCAATGCTATCCTCTGGAAGAACTAATTAAAATTGTCAGTTCAGAAAGTTAATGAGTGATAGTATTTCCCATGTAACACTTAATATAAAAAATTTAGAAACCAAAACTAGTTCAACAAATACATGGAGAAAATCCACAGGTCAGAGTAAAGGTTATCCTGTAACGATGAAAAATGCATTCCTTTTATGTAAATGTGAATAATATATGAATAATGGATGTCTGTTATGTAGGCAATGTAAAATTTATTATGGCTTTTAATATTCACTTCTTGGGTTTTAAGTGCTTTGCTTTGTAAATGATGTAATAGGTAAGTACATCTGTGTCATTTAACATCCTGGGTATTTTGTGTTAGAACCAAGTCATACTTGTTTGCAAAGTTTAGAACTGGTTTAAGGGCCTTTGCAGTTTGGATATGGTGGAAAATTAAATGTAGTGATTTGTTTGAGATGCTTTGAAACTTTTATTAAAACCTCCGTAAAGATCCTGACAGATGAAATAATTGAAAGATAACATGTATTCCACTAGCATTAATGAATCCCTTTGTGTGTCTAACACCTACCGAGAGGTGTGAAGAACAGTTTGTGTGTTTTCTGGGGTTCCTCCTGCTGGTTTAGTGCTTCAGGGCTGCTGCAAGCAGCATCCTCTCTTCTGAAAACTAGGCAAGGGCAAAGCATATCCTTCCTCCTGAGCTGGCAGTGTGTGTCATATTGAGGATTATTTTAAGGTGTGCACAGTAGGAAATTGAGGCCTTCTCAAGAAGGCAATAGTTTAAAAGTTTACTGGTTTAAGATTTAACAGCTAGTCCAAATACAGTCTCTGAATGAGGGGAAAAGTATTTTCTGCTTTCTTCCTAGTAAGGAAAGGCTCTAGGGTTAGTCCTTTCTGTGTGACAACCTCCAAACAAAAATGAATGAATGAATGAATGAATGAATGAATGAAAGCTTGTAACTGTTTAAATAGAGAAGTCACTGGTTCCCTGAGAACTTCCAGAAAACTGGTTCAGCAAGTGTGGAGTGGCTCAGCTCATGCTGTAACCCCTTTTCCCTTCTTTATATTTGGAATGGGAAAGAGATCACTTCCTTGTAAACTAACATTTTCCTTTTTGCATAAGGCTTTGGAAAACAGCCTAGGTGAGTAATGGTTGTAAAGCAATGAAGCACCTTTCTCTAAACAGTTCATGTTAGCCAGCTTTTTTCAGACTGAACAAAACTGCACTTTTTACTCCTGGTCTCATATTCACACTGCCAGATGGTACTAAACAGGAAAAAGGGACAGTGAATCACTCTCTCTAATAATTTTCATTGTTAGTGCAGCCACTGCATATCTGTTTCATCTAGATTAATGTTCCCATGGGGCAGCTGGTGATCTCCAAGTTATTTCAGACTGATCTTCCCTTCAGCCTAGTGTTACCAATCTGGATTCCACAAACCTGCTTTGTCCAGAGGTCCATGTAGTTATGCTGCAAATAAAAACAATAGCTTAAAGTTTTCTACCCCATTTTCCTCCCATGCAAGCTCTGATAAGAAATCTCACTTATTAAAGCACCTGGCCCTGGTAGAGTAATGTTAAACTTCCTCTGAATTTAAGTGCTGTGAATTCTAAGGTGAGGAGTCATTTTTCTTGCTCAGGCATGAATAGCAGGATACCAACATCAGAACACCATCAAGAAGATTCTGGACAGTGCCTCTGTTTTTGGGAATGTTAGCTATTGCTGCATAATAAGAACCATGTTTGATTACTATCTTTTATTATTTAGATTTCCAGTTAGAGTGATGATAAAACTTGCATTTATAAATTAAGGCCAAACAGCTGTCCCTTTGCAGCATGTTTTAATTTTCTTCCTGTTATTTTGTTCTTGTTATAAGTGTGGGAATATATGTTGATGCTAGGTGCAAAATTAAAACAATAACAAGATCCTCTTCATCCCCTAAGCACTGAAGCAATGAAAGTTGCATTAAGAGGAATTGAATGGTCTAGGCTGTAGGCATTAACCTCCAGAAAGCATTTCTCATAGCCACACGTAGCAACAACCAGAAAGCTGGGAATGGAATTCAAAATCAGAATGTGAGACTAATCCTGCTCCCCAGAGCAAACTGGAAAGTCTCAGGCTCTTGAGCTGAAGCCTGCCTCAGAGCAAAACAAAAATCTACCTGAAAAACCCAATCCATCCCAGTCCATCCATTGTTGCACAAACCTTGCATGATGAAGATATAAATCCAGTACTTATTATGAGTTATTAATTGAGTTTTAAATCCTGGTCACCAGAATATAGTACTGTCTTTGGGTTTTCCCTTCTCTAAGGGAAGAGAGAACAGAAAACAGTGATTTGAGGAAGGAACATTTCTGAGTTTAGTCTTTCTTGAGCTTTACATTTTACTGGGGTCTGGAAGTCTCAGCAAAGCAAGCCATGTGTAGTGACAAGTGTTGCACTGTTGTGTGATTTCAGTTGTAGTTAACTGCTGTGTTCTTGTGTGGTTCCCACATTAATGAGGTTGCGTGCTCTAAGTAGAAAGATAAAAAGATGGTATCCCCATTTCACAGGCATGGATTTCACACAGGTCAAAGAGCTGCCTCTGAAACTAGGGCTCTTACGTCTAGTTGCTTCAAGATGATCTTCCCTACCCAAGTTTTTAGCCTCCTGTTACTGCCAGCAATTTCTCTGATGTCTTAGTTGCCTGCAGTTCCCTGCCTAACAAGGTCAGGCTCCTTTGGAAGCACATCAGGCAGAGGATGTTCAAATCACTGCGTGATCAGGTCTGCCTTCCCCTTCCAGCTGAGGCAATTCTGAAACCATTGATATCAACACTTCAGCGTGGTTATGGCTATAGGAAGAGGATGATCTGCAGTATTCAGTAACCTTCTTGGCATTTTCTGACACTTGCTACTAAAGCATATTAGGCTAAATGTGCATATGTCTCATTTTTGAAACCCCACCTCAAATGTTCCCTCATAACACTTTCCAACGTATTGTACTCTTGTGTGCTATTAAGAGCTGTAAATCTTTTAACAGCAGAACTTTCTGCTTTGGTGGTAGCCAGGGTGTTTGATCAAAGATTTTATTGGTGCTAGCTCAAGGCACAGACCTCCATTTGTAGGCTAGGCACTGGCTTCCATTCTTTTGCCCTTTATGATCATATATGATGTGCTGTCTTAACCAGCACTCTGGACAAGATAGATTGTGTTGAGACTCTTGAAATGAAGATGAGCAGCTTTTCCCATTCTGCTGTGGCTGTCCCTGGAGCAGTAGGTAGGATGAGACTGAGAATTCTGTGCTATTGCTGTTATTTCCTCCTGTGTCCCTGCTCTGTTCTGGCAGTTGCCCAGTTGCATTTGCAGACCTACTGTAAGGCTGAATTCATCTTCTCTGGTGTCTCCTTAAGCCACAGCAGCTCACAGCCCCAAGTCATGTCTTCTTGTCCAAAGCATGCTAAGAAGGATTGTGCCAGCTGTATTTTCCAGCTGTTTGAAATGTTCTCTGCTCTTTTAGGGAGCTGTCCACCCCTGCCCCTGCCCCTTCCCCTCCCTCTCCATCCTTCCTCCCACCACCTCCACATATTTCCATTTGCTTTAGAAACAAACCAGCTTGACTTATTTGCAGTCAGCCACCATGCACTAACGTGTGTGGAAGTGACAAATAATGCCTGGTGTATTCTTTACAGTGTGCATTCTTCTTTGAAAAGGTGAATGCAAGGTAGTTTGAATATTGTATGAGATCAAGCACCAAATTTTGAAAAATAGACCTTTTTTCCTCTCTAGAATTCAAAGGGGAGACAGTTGAGAAAGCAGGTCTCATGTTGGGATGGGAGAAGGAGTAAATGGGAAGAGGGCTTGAATTTAATTTTACTATAGAATGAAGCACTTGAAGTGATCATCTTCTGCTTTTTTCCCTACACCTGAGGGATTTCTCTTCTCAAGGACAGTTTAAAGCTGTGGCTGCAAGAGCTGGAAGAAGCAGCAGAGAGCAGTACTGAGCTACCTGTCTCTACTGGAAGTGTTTTCCATAAGGGCAACTGGTCTACAGGAGACACAGAGGCACAAAATGTGATGCTAATGTCCCCTCCTCAGTTTCTAAGCTGCTGTGAAAATCTTCCTTTCTGCTAACTGTGTCTTACCCATGAGCTGAGGCACTGGGACCATTTGTCACAGTCCCCTCATGCACCTGGGATGAAACCAGCCTTTGTTTTCCTTCAGACTGTGCCTTGGCAAAAGCTTTCAGGTAAGAACAGAAAGGAGGTGAATAATAAATCTCTAAAAGGGAATGAAATAGAGAGACCAAGATGGGGGAGTGACAAGAAGGTGTATTTTAATTGAAAGGTTAAATTGCCTCTTACAAAGCCATATTTTTTTGTCCATTATAATGGCAAGTAATCAACAAACAGCCATTAAACTGATGAGGCTGCTTTCTTTAAGATCAAGGCATTTTTCAAGTGGAAGTGCTGAACAGTGTGTTTCTTTTAAACAAGAGTTTTGTTTTTTGTTAATGAAATAAAAATCCTCAGGGAAGGAGGCCATATAGAAGGAATTATACAGTTCAGATTTCATAGGAGTTGTTTAGTGCTAACACATGCTTTGTGTTTCAGATGGAATAATGGATCTCATGTGATTTAGTTCCAGTGGAGTTTGAGACCACTTCTGCTTTCCAGAGCTGAAAAGAGAGCTGTTTGTCAGGCTGTTCGTCATTTCTTATTATTAAGAAATAAATACAACCAATTTTGGTTGTATTTATTTCTTACCTCTCCTCAGCATTTTGGCTCCCTGTATTCTCTGTGTGCTGCATAGCACCTGCAGGCAGAGAAAGAGGAAAATAAGAAGCTTGTATTTTGCTTGTCTACATTGCATTTCCTCCACAAATGAACTCTTTCCCGTTAAAAATTATTTTCCATAATTCCTGTAATGTATACTCCTAAATTGGCTGGCTATCTTCCAAAGCACATCTCAGGTTCAAATATGTAGCAAGCCTGAGTTTATATTGTTAGTTTAGATTGTTAGTGCAGGCTGTACACTCTTAGAGGCAAATCTTTCAGAACCCCAATATCCTGTTAATGTTTTTACCTGCAGGGAAAGAGAATAGAAATCTGTGAACTTGTGCCTTGTGAACTCCAATCTCATCTCTATATTCTATGAGATAATCAGAATTTTTTCTTTGTTTTTTGCCTTTATCCCTTAACACAAAGAAATCAAGATACCAGGTGTGAATTTACCAGTCAGCTGTGTCTACATCATTTTACCTGGATGTTATATTATTTGCACTCCTATCTATGTATTAGAGGAGTAAAGGTGATACATTTGTAAGAGGTTTTGTGTGATTTTAAACAGATTTAAAAGATTTCTAAGACCTACGTCTTTTAATAGATCCCATTGAAAGTGAATCTATATAAAAGTTTCTTCCATGTTGTGTTACAAATTTTATAAGCTACAACTTTACAAGTTATCAGTTTAATAACTGAACTTACACACATTGAGACTCTTTAAGTCCACGCAAGGGTGAAAGGCTGGCTGCAGTAATCACCTCAGCCAAGGCCTTTGGACGTGTTTGGCATGTCAGTGTCTCTGCTTTTATTATGTGCTAAAAGAATAGCTCAGCCTCCCTGCTTGGAGAGGGAAGTGAAAGTTCTCCTGTCTGCAAGCTGCCCAGGGAACTGATTCATAGAGGCTTGATGTCTCCCATTCAGCTACACAAATAGCATCCAAATTGCTCAGGTCTGCTTCTCTACTATTCCATTAATACCTCTCCAGAAGCAGACCTAGTCTGCAGCAGATGAGAAAGCCTTTTTTTTTTTTCCTTACGTTAGTGGTATTTTCCTCTCAGTCAGCCTGGTTATCCAGTCTGGCTGTTTGGTGACATCCTGGCTCTACAATGTTTGAGGGCTTAATCAGGTAGCATGCCTTCACCTTCCTTTGTACCCCTGTGCTCTTTTTATACTCTGTATTGCTAATCACTCACTAAATCTGACAGCCAGGACCACCAGCATGAAACAAAATGGGAGAATTTATTTTTCAAGCTAACACTCAGAAATTTTAGAACAAGTTATATGAATTTATCTCTGCCTTGAATTTAAACTAGTATCTTGTCCTGTGGTATTTAATTTCAGAATGGCTGACTGTGAATTTGCCTGGGATCCACAAACCAGAGCAACAGTCTCCTGCTCACTAAATGAACCCCGACATTCATGAATTTATTACATTTATTACATTCATATGGTGGAATTTTCTGAATTTAGGGATATGACCTACAAAAGCTGCTTGTACTGCTGCAGCTGTTTTTGTTTATAAAAGTCACTAAGGCTTTACTAGACACGTGTATCATCCCTCCTGTGCTTCTGTAGCAAGAAGCAATTGTCATAGTTTAACCCAGCAGAGAGCTAATCACCATACAGGCTTGGTGGGATGGAGGAGAGGATCTGGGGGAAAAAAAAGTAAAATTCTTGTTTTAAGATAAAGACAATTTAATAGGAAAGAAACAGAAGACACTCTAATGATGATCATAATTATGATAATAGAATATAGAAAGCAAGTGATGCACAATGCAATTACTTACTCCCTACCAAGTGATGCCCAGCCAGTTCCCCAACAGTGCCTCCCTCATCCAGCTTTCCTCACAGTTTATATTCTGAGCAAAATATCCCATGATGTGGGATATTACTGTCCCCTCTGTGTCCTTTCCCAGCTTCTTGTTCCCCTCAACCCACTGGCTGGTGGGGCCATGGGAGAAGCAGAAAAGGCTTTGATTCAATGTAAGCTCTACTTAGCATCAGCTAAAACAACCAACGTGTTAGCAACATTATTCTCATTCTAAATCCAAAACACACTACTACAGATTACAGTGGCTCCCAGGAAGAAAATTAACAATATCCCAGATAAAATCAGGACAGGACAGCAACAATTTTTGATATTTGGAAAACTGCTGGCATAAAAAGCAGAAACAATTGAGCTTTTCTTGGGAAAAAAAAATCTGGAAATTTTTATGTAGTAAAAATGTAATATGCTCTGAGCATCACCACTTGATTTCCAAAGCAGTTACATGAAACACTTTTGTGAAATGCAAAACAACTTCCTTGAGCAAAATTAAACACGAATAAAAGGCAGGCTTCCAATAATAAAAGCTAAGCTTCTAAGGAAGATTAACCTCTACTTCAAGAAAAGACTAGGAACTTGAAAGCAAGCCAATTATAGGTATAGAACTTTATAAAAAAAGCAGATGTTGTATTGTGAGTAAGACTGAGCTTGAAAGCTCAGTTCCATGTGAATATGGAAAGAATTGATTGGAAGGAATAAAATAACTTTATTGAACTGATACTGGAACAATTAGAGCTGATTTTGTTGTGTGTATTTTATACAAGGGCTAGGATGTGTTTAAACATCAGCAGTGATTTGTCTCTCTTTATGACCAGCTTTCTCTGAGTATCCAGCAGTTTGTCCAAGAGTGCAGAATCGTCTCTGCCACACCGTAAAAACTGTAGTCATCTGCTCAGGAAAAATGTATTCTAAGACTTTCCTATTGGTGCTTTGTTTGGGTTTGGCTCTTTGTGTATTCTGGTATGAGTTATAAGCAGCAAAAGATAAACTTTTCAAAGCTCTTTCAGCTGTCATTTTGCTTGTAATGCTGCTAAAGGCCAGCACTCTTACTACCTCAGGATCCTGTCTCCATCATTTTTCCAACCGCTGAGAGCAGGGCTGATACTACTTCTCTGGTAAGCTCTGTCTTGCACTTTGTGTTTTGATCTCTTTCTTCACTGCAATTATATTTCTGGTACAAAAAAAAATAAAAAACAACAAAAAAAAAACAGAAGCATTTTTGAATGCTTACTTCAAGCTACCAGCAGCAATTTTCAAGTTATTTCAGCAATGGTCTCGGTAACAAGAACAGCAAAATCCTGTCTCAGCTTCACACCACTCCCCTTGTTGGTAATAGTAGTCCAAGAGATTCTCAGACTTAGAAATACCCAACCTTCAGTCTTTCCTCCTCTTTTTGGCTAATTAGAGCATCTTGCATGAATGATGTTGAAATGTTTCTGTGATCAAAAATGAGGTAAAATCATTTTAAGGACGCAGTGCATGGCATAAACCTGGAAGCA
Organism: Lonchura striata; assembly: GCF_050655825.1. Lineage (NCBI taxonomy): Eukaryota > Metazoa > Chordata > Aves > Passeriformes > Estrildidae > Lonchura > Lonchura striata. Next base: position 2,583,333 of record NC_140703.1, read on the forward strand.
GTCGCTAGCATTGATGATATCCATGCAAGGTAAAAGATTTTTGCACTATCTGGTGCAAGTAGAATAGAGAAGGGATAATTCCTAAACGTTAGTTTGGTATCTTCAGTGTTTCTTCAAAGTCACAGAGCACGGAGGATGGGCAGGATGGATATTGAAGAGGAAAAATGGGGTGTGATAGATGGATAAATCATGTTTTACAAATCTGGCCATCTGCTCATCATCTTCCTGTGTGAGACAGAGTTGCTGGAATTATGACTCAGCTGCCTGGAGAGTGGAAAGTGAAGGTTTGAGACTGAATAGGATCTCTGAGTAAGGACTGGCTTTCTTCAAGGATTTCAGAGTTATTTCTTCATAGGTTTTTCTCATTCAGTTATTTTGATGCTACCCTGAGTCTGTGTGTATATACATATACCTGTAGTATATGACAATAAAGACAATAGTCCATGCACATATCCATTAAGGAATTGATATCCATACCCATCCAAATGAAATTTCACAGTTTTACTCACAGTTTTTTGTGCCACTCTTCCCAAACAAAGGCTCAAATGCTTACTTGTTGCTAGCCTGAACATGTAGCTATAAAATACCTCCAAGTCCTATTTCCCAGGAGCAGCAATATGTCATTGGAATGTAATACTTACAGTGCTGGAAATAACACGTTGTGCAGGTCCTAGTGTCTCCAAGGCCTCAAAGATTTACCTGCAAACAGAATGACAATTTGGTAGCTAATACTTAATAATTATTTGTGGAAAGATTTCAGCAGTCGTCAAATGCCTTAAATGTCTTAAACTTCCCTGAGTCATTTTCCTTAATCATGGTTTTCTATGTAAAGGCTTTTTCCATGTTGTGGTAACAGCAAGTCACATTGTGTTACATCTGGTTTTGTGACTTGGTCACCCAGGATTCACATTACCTACGTATTGTTTGTGTTGTAGGTAGCAAATGCAGAATATATTTGGTTTGTAGGGGGTACTATGAGTGTTTGTCTAAAAGCTATTTCTTCTTTTTGAATTATTAATGCAGGAAAACTGAAAAAAGTTTTATATTTTACTCAGAGACTCATCTCTGAGAGGTTCTGTGCTTTACAAGAAGGCTATTGGATTCTTTTCACAGTTCTCATCACCTTTGTTATGTTCCTGATGTGTTCTGATACTGATACCTTGGAAGGGCTACCTAGAACAGAGGCTAGACAGCGTAGGTAATAAAGTAGGTATTTATTAAAGACCTTTAATAGACACACCTTGGGCAGCCCAAAAGCTTTCCAGAGGCTGCACCCAAGATACATGACAGTCACAAGTTTTTCAGACAGATAAAAGTTTGGTCTAATTGCATATTAGAGATTAATTTTTCAATTACAGCTTCAGGTAATTCCCCCAGTTTGCTCCTCCCCAAGTCACCTTTGTTTATACTTTTTGAGGCCTAAGGCTGTGATGATAACCATGGTTCTCAGGCCTGGGAGGATTGTTTTATCTGACCAAATGCAAAGAGAGCTAACTAACACACTATATGAAGTTCAGAGTTACACACTAATGCAGTACAGGATCTGAAAAATATAAAAGCCAAAACTTAAGGCATCAGTACTCCCTGTCAAACATCTTCCTCCTCCATCTTCAGGTTATTCCAGAGCAGCTAATGTTTATTTTCTTAAATGACTATATACTAATCTTTTCAAAGAATACCAATCTTTCCCAGGCTTCTAAAGGGGCCACAAGTGAACAATATGTGATTTTCCCCCTTCCAGCCTCCCTTTTGTAGCCCTCATATGAAGTATGTCCATTCTTTAGCATTCAGCTGATGCAGTGCTGGCATCAGTCCTGTTTAAGGTTGTTATTGATGCTCTGGATGTGAGGATGGAGTGCACCCATTCTGTTCATGGACAATGCCAAGTTGGGTGGGAATGTTGATGTGCTGGAGGGCAGGAAGGCTCTGCAGAAGGGATCTGGGCAGGCTGGATCACTGGGTCAAGGCCAGTGGGGTGAGACTCAACAAGACCAAGAGCCTGTGCCCATATTTGGGTCACATTAATGCAGAGAAGCCAAGGAAAGCAGAACCTTGAGGGCAGCATGAGCCCATGTGTGCCCAGGTGGCCAAGAAGGCCAATGGCATGATTGTGCATGCAGGTAGGTTCCTTGTCTGGAGCTTGGTGCTTTTAGTTCTCAGTGGCTTTCACTATACATCTCTGAGGATTGTACTGACATGTTTCACCTTTATAATCTTGCCTTTCTAAACTGTGAAGCTAAATTCTGATTGGGAACATCATACAGCTAGAGTTGAGGTAATGAGACCTGTTTCCTTTTCCCACACAGATTTTGTTACAGAATTCTGTAGTCAGGTCTCAGACAGAATTTAGACCTATAATCTAAGTACTGCCTAAGTACTGTCATTGGAACAGAAGAAATAGATGAAATTATTAACCATGGACTAGATCAGCACTGGCTGGAATTTATGGTGTTACCTGTGCTTGTGTAAGCAGAACATAAGAATAGTGCATTGTCTTTGTTTCACAGCTTGCTTTTTCAAAATAGGAACAGAATTATAATGTTGAGATATAAAAATATAATTCTTGGTGGCCTTTCATTTATATGTCACCTATGCTTAAAAATTTCAGTTAAAAACTTTTCTTGTTTAAGAAAATTGTCTATGTTTTCTGCTAGACTTTGTCTGAGGAGTAGCTCAAATGTATTCAGTGTAGTTGGTGAAGGAATTCTGTCTTTCAGTTTTGTACAAAGAACAGCATTCAAACTCACTTTTTATTGTAGTCACTGTGCGTGTTCTGTCTTCCAAAGCAAAATTTATACTTCTAACTAACTCAGGCACTCTCAGAAATTTTGCCCTTCTCTTAATGAAGAGCAAAAAACCCTTCTGATTATTGTATGATGGCCATTTCCAAACATCTGTTGGAGAACTACCTCTCATATTAACAATGCTAGAATTGTCAGAAATATTGCAGTTTTACCAAACCAGAATTATTGAAAAACAGTTTAAATATTTTACAGTTGTGCCTCATTACACAGTAATTGCATACTTAATAATACAGGATGTACACTTCTACTTTCAAAGCAAGTTAATTAATTTGGGTTCCGTATTTGTTTTTTTCCTTTTGAAAAATCTTTCTGAATGCTTCATAACTTGCATATGTTTATCTCATGCTATTGCTAACAGCCTTAAATCAGAAGGTTTTAACTTGGGAAATATTAGAGTACTACACACTTCATCAAAATGAGCTTTAAACAGCTCTGAGTGTGTTTCATTTTTCTTGGGACACTCCATGTTTATGTTTAATAGTGATGTGGACATTCAGAACAACAGCCACTGATGCCTTGAGAGGCTACCTGGAGCAGAAGCTAGACAGTGTAAAAGGAATAAAGTAGGTATTTATTAAAAAGGCCTTCAAATGATACACTTGGGCAGTGGAAGAGCCTGGCTGAGGCTACACCCAGGATGGACAATGGGTCACACATTTTCACACTTTTATAAGTTTTGGTCCATATTGGGGTTAATTGTCCCATTACACCTTCAGGTGATGCAGTCCCATCCTCCCAGACTGCTCTCCTCAATTCCCTGTTTGCACTTTTTGGGCCTGAAGCTGCAATGGTGTCCTTGGTTCTTGGGCTGGAAAAGAATTGTTGTGTCTAACTAAACTTTGAGGAGAACTTGCTAACACTTTATGTGAAGTTCAGACTTATATACTAATACAGTACAGAATCTGGAAAATATGAACGCTAAAACTTAAGGCATCACCACCACAAAAAAGGAAGGAAAAGAGAAGTCAAAATAATCACTTCTAGCCATTATTGTATAACATTTGCAGCTGTTACACCAAGAGAAACCAACATTCAGGGTGCAGTAAAATATTTTTATAAAGGTTTTCTTTTTTTTCCTCTTCATAAGCTAGAAATTATTTAATTTTTGGTTTAAAATAATTTGAAGTCATTGGGACTAATCAGTAATAACTGATCAAGCAGGTTTTCTTCACCAAAGGTAAATTGAAGTACTGAAATGGACCCCAAAGCTCTGTTGGTGGCCCTCTCAGAATCCAATTTAATCCAGATCAACTTTCTCATCATACACTGTGGTGTCACCTGGGTCTGCACATCAGCCTTCCTAACTAGCACATGCTTAAAAATGTGAGTTTTCCTTTCCCAGCCAAACACAATACAGAATTTCTAGTGTTTGTAACCTCTGTATTCATCACGCTCATGATGAAAGCTTGATTCTTTTGTGGGATTCTGTGTGCTTTAGCAGGCTTGTGAGTCTTTCTTAAAGTATTACCTACAGTAGTGTCAAGAAGTATTAAGACTTTTATTTTTCCATGTCCTGTGTCCTGGCCCAGCTGACCCAGCCTGCTGTGACTGCTGTTTGTTTGCCTGGGACAAGTCAGATTTCTGTCCTTTTTGTCTGACATTGGGATTTGGAAAAAAATGCCTTTTGTTAACTGTAGGGCTGTGATGAAAATCTCACAAACTCCCACAGGCTTTCCCCTTTACTTCCACTGTGTTCCTGACCATTGTGTTTTATAGAGTTGCTGAGAATGCTGTGGCCATTTCTGGGACCCCAAATACAACTGGGATTTTTTTCCAAGGTATTTTCTGTTTCATGCCTTTAGGGACTGTGGTGTGAAGATCTAGCACAATTTATTTTGGGGAAGAGAGTATCAGCAGAGGCCAAACTGTTCTTTATTTTTGGTCTGCAATTGTATGGCCCAAATATATAATAGAGTTTGTCTTCTGCAGGCTTTTTGCAAAACTCTAATACAGATTGAAACTCTTTTCTGTCAATACTTCAGATGGGCAATAGCAGCTAGCTGTGGTGACATGTCTAAATCTTTTTTCTCTGTAAATTAATGCTCATTTAACCATGTGCTGTGGTCAGATGTGGAGATAAGTTGTAGCAATAACAGTGTATGGGAATTTCAGATGCACAATTATTTCTTTATCTGTAGTATCTACCTCTTTGCAGAGAGGGAGAATATTACTCCAGGGAAACTCTTGATAATATTTGGGTAGCTAGTTGAGCATTTTTATTCTTTTTGTAGGTTGCTTTGTTTTGCTGGTTTTTTTCTTGTGAGGATGGAAGAGTTGGGAGAAACACGGGTGGGAGGATGTTGGTTGTTTTGTTATGTCAATCAACAGTAACATCAAATATACACACTATTTTTTTAAAATTTTTGTGTTTGGGTTTTTTTTAGTCAAGTTTATTTTATTATTTTTTCCTGGTGGTACCCATGCTGATAACCTTTTGTTTAGGACAAATTACTTTTAAATTAATTTTTAATCTTTCTCAACCTAACATGTTTTCTTCAGCATGCACTTCAAAAAAAAGTTAGCTGACTCTCAAGAATCAAACCTAGTAAGTAAAAAGCACTAATATTGTTGATAAAGTCTGAAATGGAAACTGTCAAATGATTGAAATTTTATTTGCTTTTCCACTTATTTGTGACTTTGAATATAAATTAATTCTCCTAGCAACCTGGAAAGCTGGACATTTATGGGAAACAGGGCCTAAAAATCCTTATGTATTTTGGGTAGCCTTCCTGGCAATACTTCCCTGCTGAGATGGAAGTCAGAATTCTATTTTGCCAAGTATTGCTTATATTAACTTCTGTTTTTCTCTAGGGGAGTGGGAAGGTGCTTTTATGTCCTACTTCTTTGTTCACCGACTGATTCATGCAGGTAAGATCATCTCCCTCTTTTATGTGGTCATTCCTTCCTACCTGTAGCTTTACAAACACTTTTTCCTTTTGTTTCATGAATTTCTTTGGAAACCTTTCTTGACCTGAAATTAACAGAGGCCTCATTGGTTATTCATCTTCTAATTATCATTTCCCTTGCTTCTTGGAAGCTTTATTGTTATTGCAATTTTATGGTGTTTTTTTTTTTTTTTTAATTTGTTTTTCCTATCCTAAATGTGTAGTATTGCTTTGACTCCTGCTTTTTGCCACTGGTCATCCTTTGTAGACTTATAGAAATTTTGGTTTTGTTTAATTATTACTATTGCAAACCTGATTTCACTCGGCTATGCCAAAACATTATTCTGGGGCTTCCAGCACAGGGGTTTTATATTATATCCATCCCAACAGTAGCTGAGTTTCTTACAAATAACTCCATTAAAAATTGTAAAATTGTAAGACAGGTTTCTATGCTTACAGTATTTTTCATTTAGAAACTGTCTCTCACCTCTCCTTTTATATGGAATGCAGTTCAAATTTCCATAATACAGTTTCAATACAGCTTCTTCTAAAAGTTGACTGAAAACTACTAAAATCATCAAGAGCTTCAGAGTCAATTGTTGTCAGAAATAACACCACTCCTTTTTGTTGTCTGTTTTTAACCACTGCTTGAAGACAAAGAGAAAGGCAACATTTAAGTATTTTTCGGTTTCTTCCATGCTTCTGGAGAGTTTCAGTCCTACTGTTAAGTTTTAACTGCTTTATTTGTGGAGTTTCCTCTAGTTACTCCAACTGAGCAGTGTTTTTGTTCAGAAATCAGTGAAGAGAAATATAATAAGGCTGCTCCTACTATCCTTGTCTGCTTTCTGACTGGCCTTAGCATTGCTTAACACCTAGTGTCTTCCTATTTAAAGAACATACTTGAAGTTCCTTAAGCCAGGATCTAAATTTGTTATAAAATCCACCAAAGTTTTATTAACTATATCAAGGTGAGTAACAACAAGGCTCAATCTAAACTATGATATCTCATGGAATACCCCTTAGCCATGCCATGATACTAATTCTTCTTCATTTTTTTGGAAGAGCAATTTTTTTCTTTTTGAAAGTTTAAAAAAAAGTTGAGATCCTTTTTCTGAAGAAACTTCACTTGAGAGTGATGCTGTGATATTATTTCTGGAGGGACTGTATATGTGGACAGAAAACCAACTTTTTCATTCAGTCCTTCAGCTTCTTTTGTCCCTACAGATTCATAGAAGGAGTCTGAAATCAGCAACCTGCAAAATCTTATCACTTCACACAGCCCAACGTAGTACAGGCAAAATGTATAATTAAATCAAAAATATTGTAAATTTTACCTAGCTTTTCAGACTGTCCTGTAAAGTGAAAGACAGGAAAGGTGTCATTTGTCTTCAGAGAACTGATCATAACTTGAATAATAAAATTCAGATGTAGGAAAATGGCTATTATGTATGAATAATTGCAGTGAGTATTTCCCATTTTGCATATTTGATGCCATATCAAAATATATTGCAATGTAATCCACAAGATCAAATACAAAAATAATACTTTTAATTAGAAAAGAGCTTTTATTCCACTTGTAATAATGATTATCAAAAATATATTCTTAAAAAATCTGCACTTTATTCAATTAGAAAAGCTCAATTAATCAACAAGAACCAAATGAGTTCTGCTCAAACTAATGAAACATAACACCATTTACTCCCTTTATCCATTCATTTTTTTAGAGGTCAGTTTTGTGACTGTGCTGCTGTCAGGCTATTTCAGTACTGAGGGTTTTTTGGAGGGATATTTTTTTTTTTTAAGCCTTCCAGTCCCAGCATTTAGAATGAAGCTGCAGAAGGATTAGTCCATCTTGCAATTAGCTCATGTGCAGCCACCAGAGAGCCTGGTAATAACAGCTTCCGACAGGAATGGATGGTTATTGAAATAGAATTCTATCTCCTGTAGAAATAGTGGGGAATTGATAAATTATTATTCTATAAATTATTAAATCTATAGACATAAGATGACCATAAGTTCAGTTCCTTCTCATCAATTAATTAAATGAGGACATACACCCATTGTTAGCATCTGCCTATTAATTTAATAATTTATTGAATAATGGATGCTGCTAATACAAGGTTGAACATGACAATATCCATCTTCAGCGCTAGTCCAACATTAATGAGCTTGACACTGCATTAGCCTCCTCCATCTTTTTGGCAAATGTCTTTATTTAATATGGTCCAGCAGAATGTGTTGTCCAGATTTGTAACCTGGCAGGTCCTTAATTTCTGACAAATTTCTGTTCCACCAAAAATTTGGCTTCACAAAAGGCACCAGGTTTTTGAGCAGCGAGGGAGTGTAAAGCTCTAAAATGGTGCTGTGAAAATAAAGAGGAAAGGAACAAGACTGATGTGTTTAAATAGGACAGATGAGTAAAATGGCAGCCCTAATGACAAGAACTGACTAGCTTTTGGGAGAATCACTTGGTAGATCACGTACTCTTAAGCTTGATAGTAAATTTCAGATTTTTTCTTAACTTCATTCAAGATTAAAAGAGTTCTCATAAGCCGTCTTAATACCATCATCCCCTGTTTGAAGAGGATGGGATTCTCTCATTTTTTTTTCAAATTGTTGCAGTTTGAGCACAGTTCAACAGTAACACAACTGCTGCTGGATCTAACAGAAGGCATTGATGTTATTTTCAGTGCTCTGAAAGCAACATTTTCTGGTGAAGCTGGCTTCAAGGTAGGTGTGCTGATGTACTGATGTACATCATTAAAAGCTAAACCAAATCAAATGAACACTTGCATATCCCTGTGACCTCCTCAATTGTGTTGTACAGAGCTTCAACTGGCTCTTGCAGGCTATATTGATTATATATTATCACATACACCAAATGGTCTTTGAAAATCACATTAACTAGATAAATGGCCTAAATACATTTAATTGACTTCACATGCTTCTCTTCAATAAAATGGAGCGTCAGAAAACAACTTACATTTGAATTTATTTCTCTTATCTGCAATGATTAATCAAAAAATTGTTTTTACCACTAGATAATCACAGTTATATGGTCCTGGTGATATCAAATAGAAGATGATGTTCAGGAAAATTAACTGAATTCTAATTGGCTTGGACCTAAATGAATAAAATGGATAGAAAACATCAAGCATGAACTAACTGTATAATTATTTCAGATATAACAGGCCATATTTTTAGGTATTTGAATTTCCTTTGTAAAATGGACACTTGTAATGGCTGCAAAAGAAAAAGAAAGTGATTTAATCATACAGTCCTTGTTATTAAGACTTTATACTGTTACTTGTGCAAGGTATTAGCAATAATGAAAATATGTTACATTTCTTTAGTTAGATGATCTTTGATTCCAGGTCTGTGAGCAATAAAGTATTAAAGAATGCACATTTTATCCAACTAGGAAAAACTAAATATTTTATCATAAGAACAAGCTTTCAGATTTTTGGCAGATTCTTTATTATTTTGATATGGATAAATTGAAAAAAAACCCAAAAAAACAAAAAAAAAACAAATGGTCATCCCCTCCCAAAAATGCATTGAAATTGTTAAAAGACTTATCTTGAGCAATGCCTTCAGATAATTTTTTTTACTCTTCTTGTACAGTGGTGCATTACCAAGTCTCAGATGGTTCCTGCAGATGTGACTAATGACATATTCATAATTTTGACAGAGCAGAAGCAGTGGCAACATCAGAATAAGTCTGGCCTTTTTTGGCTTCTTGTAAGGCAGACTCTTATTGAATACACTTGATAAAAGTTTTCCCTGTAATGGAATAAAATTTTGTACCCTAATTTGGACTTTCATAGGATGCTGGCACCTATGAAAAGACTTGTACGAATTTCCGTGGGAAGAAGCTCCTGATGTGCAGCAGCAACATGTGAAGATGCCCCCCTTCCCTTAAAAAAATCCTATCCCCACTACAAATTCAATCCAGAAAACTGATATATTAAACTTATAACACTGTATGTCACAAAAGTGGATGAGACTTTTTTGTAGCATCATCAACAGTAGCTTCCATACAGACAGTATTTTCTAGATGTGGCAACAGATGGCTCCACTTACTAAAAGAATACAACCTTATTCATATTTACATTCTCTTAGTCTTTCCTTCAAGCCAAATTCACTTGCAACTCAGCCCACCAGGGAAATTAAAGCACAGCCTGAGACAGCAAGACTGGGGATTACAAGAAAGGCATACCTGCATTCATGAGAGGTCCTTGCCAGTTCCACCCTGTGCAGAAAACTGCTTTAATACCTCTGCTGCTGGTTAGCCCTCAGAAAAGAGTATTGAAGGAGTAATGAAGTGACACATGTGCTTTCTGCTGTCCTTTCAAAGAAGGATGAGTTTTATCTCCTTAGCAAATTGTCCTAAATATGTAACAGAAGCTTTACTTCTAAATCAAAGATAAAATATTTCACTGAAAAGGGATTCTCTTTACTACAGCATATGCATGTTAGAGCTCTAGAATGTATAGGATGTGCCATGTGAAATATCCATTAATCACATATATATACACACAGACATATTTTATTTATTTTTTTATTTCTGTGTAAAATAAGAAGGTACGGAGAGGAGGATGAAACAGGAATGCTGGAGTAATACCCAGCTATGTGTTACCCATGAAAGGATGAATAAGTAGTAACATTGTGATTTATTGGGATAATGGCACAGAAATTGACTTCCCCTGTCATAAAGTCGTGGACAAGCTCTTTTTCTCTCATGTTAATCATAAGTCACCATTTTGCTTTTATGCTTGGAAAGAAACACCTCAGAGTACCTCAGGCAGTAACCAGAGAAAGAATGGTTTTCATCCAAAGGTCAAGCCTTAATCTTACCGGAATTTCCATTTTTATACCATCTGGATGCAGGTAATACAGCACAGTATTTAGATCCAGATCACTGTTAATAGCTCTGGTGACAGAAACTCCCCTAAGGGTGAGAGCCTTTAACAAGGAAATGTCAGTGCCCCACTCAGACAGAAGCAATCTTCTGTGAGATCTAACAGTGATTTAAGTGACCACCATTGGGATGTCATGGTACAAGTGTGTGATGTATCATCAATACTGCAAACACAAATAAAATCTGTCAGGGAGAACTGGGAACTAGATAGAAAATACTGAGTTTCTCTAACTGCATTGACTAAAATGCTCTTGGTTAAAAGCCAGGAAATCTCACATAGTGCTTGGAAATAGGGCCCTTGGCTGCTGTTAGCCCAGTTGTATTTGGTCTGGATCTCAGACCCTTCCCTTCTTCCATGTCACTGATGGAGAAGATCAAGCAGGAAGTCTTGCTGTCCAAAATGCTGTCCAAATGGCCAGTGACATAGCTACAACACAGTGGATTTTGGACTGAAGTTATCCTATGCTTATTCTGTGTGATGGCATGGAAAACACTCAACATGACTTGGGATGTTGCATGGCTGTCTAATGGATTCTTGCTGAGTGTCCTTGCCTTCTGCAATGAGGATGAAGTCATTCAGGAAAACACCTCTTCAACCTGCTCCCATCAGAGGCTCTGGAGTGCCCTGAGCCCTTCTTTCAGGCTTTTCTCAGAATCATGCTCCAGTTCAGTTTTAGATTTTTTTTTTATCTTTTTTTTTTTTTTTTTACTTCAGAGACTTTGAAAGAGCACGAAACTCAGGACAGCTCTGGGACACCTCTGGGCACTGCAGGTATGAGACATATTTTTCGTGGTAACAATTTTAATTCATCAGGAATTCAAATGGGCAGAAAGATGAGAAAGAGCCCACATAAAGACCACTGACTTTTATTTGGGAGTTACTCTTATTGATTAATCTTTCTGCCTCCACAGGTCATTTGCTTTTAGTAATGACAATTTTTTATATTTCTATGAATTCTTGTTATTGCTAATAAGCTACTGGGTTAGCTGGATCCTCCTGGATCAATCACTGTAAATGGTTCCATTCACATTCACTCCAAATGCCTAATTTTTGTGAATTATTTGTACTTTCTCATAGACTGAGAACAATTTTTTGTCCTATATACCACTGTTACTACTTCTCTCAGAGGAACTTGGTTCAAAGTCACCTGCCTGCCCATTTTACATTACTTATTAAACTCACATATAGCCAAAATTTTTTTTGAAAAAGAAAAAATGTTTGTGATAAGTTTTTTGCCATATAGAGAAATGTATGGAATCTTAGAACAGTAAAGCTGCAAATTGGTTTGTGTGCTATTCACTTTTACTGATGAAGTAGGATAGAGGCAAGTCTAATTTTGGGATGCCTCTGCTTTTCTTTCTGAACCTCTGGATATTTCATAGCTATCTATGTAATTTCTTTGACAAGATTGAGGAAACCACCAGAAATTTGTTTCAGTTGTGAAATGTTAATTTTACTTCAGATGTCATAGGAAACTTATATTAAAGTAAAGTAGCTCCAACTTGAGGCAGTGGAACAGGATGCAGTCTGTGCTTGTAGCTGCCCTCCTGTGTGTGATGCTGGAAAAGGGAATATGATTATTATTATTATTATTATTATTATTATTATTATTATTATATTAATTATCATTATTATTACTACTACTACTACTACTACTAGTACTACTACTACTACTACTACTACTACTAATAATAATAATAATAATAATAATAATTTGGGGATGGTGTGTCTTGTGCCCAGCTCAGCTTTACAGGAGGGATGGAGGAGTCAAGTTTGTTCCCTGACTCTTCACAGCCAGGTAACATGTGAACAAATTCTGCTCAGTGGGAGTGAATCACAGAGGTGCTTACAAGCAAATACCCAGAGAGACTTAAAGGAGGAACAAAAACATCCTTTTCCCTTGTCTACCCCAGTCCAAACCAATTAGCTTTCAGTTTTGGTGCCCCAGGCAGTTTCCCTGCTTCCAGCAGTGTTTTGCAGGAGGAATTTGAGGGTTTTCTAAGTTCTGGTGCCTCTGAGAGTTGCTTCTGGAGTAAAAACAGTTTATGCTTCCTCCATTCTTCAATGCACTAAGGGCACCATCCAGTTGAGAAACAGTAAAAAGAGTAATTAAAAATAATAAAACAATGTGATGCTGCTACTAACCATCATCTACAATGATAACAGTCTGTAATGTACTCTAATTATCTAATTAATTATACTAATAATCACTAATTAATGAATATTTTAATAGATTGGGAAAATGTGCTTTTAAAGTGCTGCACTCTCATTTGTCTGGCTATATTTGTGATTTGGCACTGAAAATGCTCATCAGAAGAAACACCTCTTGTCTGCAGCACAACAGATTTCCTGAGGGGCACGCAGGAGTCAAAAGACTTTACTTTCCTGCAGTGACTGGGCAAATCTTGAGATCACTTGAAACAGTATTGGGGAAAGACTGGCATTTTCCTTTCAGCCATGAAGATGCTCATCCTATTCACCAAATTGCAAATTTGCTCAGAAATGTTTCCAAACAATGACTAAAATGTCTCTGGAACAATCTGAATATATAAGATTACCACTGCGCCTGGAAACACCACAAATATTTGTCTAAGCTGGAACAGACTTTTGATTTTTTAAAATACATATTTATTAATAGGAAAACTTTGTGGTAGGCTTATTTTTCTCATTATGTGGGAGAGCTTCCTTCCTGCTTGTGTATGTGTGCTCACTGCTAAAGTGCATTATAAATTCTTTTTTTTTTTATAGAATGAGTCTCTTCTAAATTTGCAAAAGCCACAACTTCTACTCATGGAGTTGCAAAAGTCTTATGAGTGGTATAAAAATTATCCCATAATATCCCTCAGAGCCTTGAGTGGGGATGGTTGTCCTAAACCAGTCTTCAGTCCAGGGTGATTGTTTCTTCTCATGTGTGAGAGTCAGCTGGGAAGTGTGGATTTTAATCTCAGTCATGCCATTGCATTGCAGCAACAGTTATTTCATTGAAGGAGTGTTTTTATCATCCTCTTCCCAGGTGGGGAAAGTAATGCATGGTAAGGAATGAATGATGCCTGGAAAAAAGCATTATGCTTGTTTCTGATTTATATAAATTATAGGCAATCTGAAGGATGCTGGGATTGACAGTTTTTTGTGGGTAGGATGTTGGAAATTTAGTTACAAAGAACACTTGTTCTGTACATAAACTTGAGACTTAAATTTTTTTAACTATTTCTTGTGTTTACTAGAAATCTGGGCTGAATTTATGTTGAGTAGGGGGTTGTTTTCTCTTTTCTGATTTCTAATTTATCTAAAAAGTTAGGTGTTTTTACGGTATTGAAAGTACTCTTAATAAAAAGGAGAAGACTCAAAGTGAGCCAGCCTCTCCCTTCCCTGTTTTTTCTCACTTAGTCAGCTAGTCGTAGTTGATTGCATCTTATCTATACTTGAACACACTCTATTTAATCAAGATTAAACTTGCTTTTGCAAGTTGCAAAAACCTGTCAGTGGTAAAATTAAGAACAATGTAATTTTTAGTTGGCCACTGTATTTACCAAAAGCCACAGAGAATGAGTAAAAGTGTTTTATTAGACAGCAAAATATATTTGTGAAAGACAAGCTCTTTTCTTTCCCAAGGGCTTTCAGCTCTAAGAACAAGCTATAGGTTAGACTGATAAGAAGTGGGAAAACCAGAGGAGCAAAGAAACAGAACAGAAAACTTTATGTATATAAATCAGTAAAGAAAAAGAAGCTTTTTCAATAAACAGTTGAAAAGGTAAGTAGAAGCTCAGTTGGACTATGACTATAGATAGAGTTCCAAAGGAAAGAGAATATAATGAGTCTGAATCCTATTTTATTAGTCATGGACCTTATATTTTTCCCTGATGTTAAAAAAAATTGCAGAGAAATCAAATCTCTATCCTCAATAACAAGAAATAATCATTCTAGAACAGTTGCAATAATTCAGTATAGGAGCCCCTGAGTAATAATTTCTGGATTTCTGTCATCATCAAGATTCCTGAGGATGGGTAAACTGGGTTAATTAGGCAACCAATCTCCCTTGGGAGAACTGGAAAATCTCTCCAAGCTCTGAGCTTTGCAAGCTCAGTGGACTTGAACCCAGCATAGGAACTTCTGGTCTCCACTGCTCCCACATTTCTCTTACACATATTATCAGATATTAGATTTTTCTTTAGGAAGCTGGGGAGCTGAAATACTGCAACAAATAATCTCCTTGTAATTTTTTACTTAGCTGAGTGTACCACAAGGTAAGAAGAAGCTGTTTTTTTTTTTTTTCCAAAAAATTCTGTGAGCAAGTCTTTACTCTCAACATGATAAACTTTTGAGCATTTTTGGAAAATATTCAGCTGCATTTTCTCCCTGTGTGGCTGGGTAAACCATACCAATAATCCTAATAATCTGGCTCAGGGGAGAAAGGCTGTCCTGGTCAGGATGGGTCAGGCTGGCTCTTTCCTTCCTGCTGCAAGAAAGGGCATAAGCACTTTTTTTTTACTGCATATTTAACCATTTTGGGAAGAATGGGCAAATGGCTGTGGATTTTGTACTTTTTTGGATGTTTTTAGCCTATAAACAACTGAATCAGCTTTGAATTTTGTCTGGTGCTTGAATGGCTCAGGCAGAGATTGCTGAGGCTCTGTTTACCACAGCTCAGATATGGAACAGCTGTTAAGCTTCTGGATTTCTGTAACTTTGTTAATATAATTAAGTTGCATACAATTCAGTGTTCCAATCTAATTTTTCAGTGATGCTGCTTTTGACATTCTGGAGTGAACATTATCGCCCCTCTGTACAGTTGAGATTCAAACATCTTTTTTTTACCACTGAATTATTTTCTTGTCTTTTCGTTTAGAGAAACATGTCTTTCTAAAAATTTCATCTTGCAAGAAAGAACATCCCCAAAACATTCCTACTGCATACACATTCAAAGAGTTCTCTGTTCAGAAGCAGAAGACTAATTGTTAGTGAGTCACTTTAAATGTCTGATTCTGTTAAATATATTGCAGAGGAGATCTAAGCAAAGATAAAAGGAATTTTAATCCTGAACTGAAGAAAGCAGCTTTACAGTAATAACTCGACCACACAAGGGAGGAGACCCTTTTGTGATTTGGACATGAAGTTATTGTTTTAAAATCTCCTTTGAAAAAAACAGATTTCACTGTTTAATGTAACCCTTACTCCAGTTGGGTTTAACTCAGGATAAATATTTTGGCTTTTTCTCTGCAGGTGCAATTTGATATTGACACATGTACAATGATTCTAGTGCTGTTATCCTGATTTTCTTTGTGTCCTTTAATCACCTGCTGATCCAATATTTCCTCCATTTTTTTTCCTCCTTGTGCAAATACTCAGTGACCTCATCTCATCCCGAGCAGACTGCAGGGCAGCTGGCAGCCTTTACACGTGATGCTCTTCTCTCCTCCCTCCCCACCCCCAGACACTGGGGTCTGAATAGTTCTTAATGAAATTTACATATTCATGAAAATAAAGTCTTAAGCACAGGAAACCAACATGCAGATTTGCATTAACGTTGTAAGATCTACTGTTCAGGGTTTTTATGTGCAAAATGTTCTCATGGCCGTGTCTGCATTAGTCCAAGGTCAATCTTCCAACAATGGCCATGTGCTTTTATGTGCAGCAGATCGACACTTGTGCGTGTGTTTTGCCATTTCTGTTGGTCTCACATGGTTAGAAATGTGCATAAGTTTGATAACCTTTTCCCACCTTACTCGTTCCTCATTTCACAGGTATGGACAGATGAACTGTCACAGGTATGGACAGATGAGTTGACTTCCTCATGAGCAAGGAGAAGTTGTGCTGCAGAGCCAAAAATTCTTCCTCTGGCTACTAACCCAGTCCTTAGCAATGTGGCTGAGAGAGGATTTTGCTGTATGTAATGTCTTCTTTACAAATTCGTACAGAAGTTTTGCAGTTGTTCAAGGACAAATTAACAGCAGCTATCTCCTGATTTTCAAACTTTTTCTAGCTTGCACATGTGAATTGTGTGACCAGTATAGAGTGCAAACCTTGGATTCCTGTTCTGCAGGCATCCCTTAATTCTGTATCAATACTCTGAGAAAGTATTCTTTTGATTTTTTTTTTCTCTCATCTCTTCTTTAGAAGTCCCCTGAGGGTAACACCAAGCCACTCATTTTCCTCATTCATCTAAAAATCAGTTGTTAGAAACAAAGTCTGGTATTGTTTGTCCTAACCCAGTACACATGGAAAATAGTGTTACCCTTCTTTTGTGACTTTTTTCTTATTTTCATATTTGCACACACAAGTCTACTCTACCAACCTTCTTACAAAATAATGCCAGTCCTTTGATTGTTCCTTGGCTGTAGATTTCCAGATTTTCCACTCTTTCCTATTGCTTTCCTTGGGAGTTTTTCTCATTTCCAGTTCAAGCTGGTGGCCTCCCTCTTCGTTGGTGTCCCCAGCAAGTCCCTCCACTTAGTTAAGGTTTCATCACATTGTGACTTAGCTGTCAGCCAGCACATGAACTCTAAAGTATTCACCATGAAGCAAGACAACAAATTCCACTTGCTGAACGTTGATTTCTGAATTTCATGGACGCCCACATAAGCACTAAGTTGTGTTTGGGGATTGTTTTATACCCTCCTTGCACCTCTGTCCATCAATCACCATATCTGTAGAGTTCACCTCTTTTGATCATCCCTTTGCTTCCTCTTTTGGATTATTAGGAGTAGTACTTCTCTTGGTCTTGTGTTTTTAGTGAAACTTTATACATACCTCTGTGTTATTTTTTCTGAATTTCCTTATTTTTATTATTACCTTGTCCTCTTTGATTTCTCTTAATTCTGCTTTACTCATCTGAGAATGTCTGATCATAACCTAAAAACAAATGAGAAGCACATCTCCAATGAGAATGCCACCAGCTGCACAGTGACATTTTCAACATTTTCTGTTCAGACTGCATGACTGTCATGTTACAGTATGAACATAAGCAGAAAATATTCTCAGAACTAACTGAACATTCTCCTTGGACCTTTCCACTGTGTCTCATGCCATCATCAAAAAACTATGCAAACTTAGTGTTCTTCAGTTTCCATTTTGCAGATGTTCAGGTTGTATATACACAGAATTGTTTTACTTAAGCTAATGCAGGTGGCATTAACTCTGGAGGCATAAATCTAAGCTTTTGGTACAAGAATTCAAGGAATCTGTCATTAACTGCCTACTTTCTTTGTGTTACAATAGTAAGATAAAAGTTAACATGAGAGTGCTGCACTGTTTTGCAACCATTGCTCCACTTTGGTGTACAGGTATAATCTACAGCATTAGAAGAGAGAAATTGTGTTTTCAATTTTTCCTGTATTTTTGTTAACTGTAAATTTTATAAAGTGGGTACGTCATCTGAATCTGCAGAAAGAGTACTCTAAAATTTTAAAATGCATCTCTATGCAAAGCCTGCATGACTTTAACTTTTTCTCTGCAAGCTTTCAAATATCTTATCTTTAGCACATGTCCAAGCCATGTTCTGTAACTGGTCTACTTGCACTTTCTCCACCCATCTGTTTTCTCTTTGATCACATTCTTGCAAAAGAATGGAGGAAAAGCAATATAAATCTGATGGTCTTTCTTTCACATAATCTGTGACTGTGATTTTATCTAATAACTTATCTAACAGCTTTGTTTTTAATTCAGGCTTCAGAAAAATTTAGCTAAGTCAAATTGATCTCATGACTGCCATGTAAATGAGCATTGGCATCTACCCTCATTCTGCTGAGAGAAGATCAATTTTTAAGCTGGGTAATTTAGGCATAGCTTAATATAGAGAAAATTGACTGGTTGAAACATTTATTGTCCCATATAATAAAAAAAAAAATACATGAAACTTCAGCCCTAGTAATGAAATCAGTGGTTATTAAAGCTAAGGTTTTCAGTTACCACTAATATAGTTACCATCAAGTCAACTGAAAATCTCATGCTGCCTCCAGAAGGACTTATATCAGACTTTTAGGTAAGAGTATACAACATATATATAATTGCTTTACTCTCAGTAAACGCATAACTTTTCTTTCCCATGCTATATCCTTGAATGAGGTCAAATATAGAAGATGGTTCTTTAAAACAGGGGATTGTAACGTGAAAGAGGTAACCTAGAATACTGGGAGTGTAGTTTTTAATATAAAAATGTATTTTCTAAGTCTACCTTCATAATTTTGTTTACTTCTCAGACCAATACATTGCAGGGCTGCTGATCTGCAGGTTAAGGGTATATGTGTGGGAAGTTTGTCATTATTACTTCAGCTCAGAAGAATGTGCATATTTCTACCAATGATATTTGACTGGAGATAAAATATTGTTTCAGATAAATAAAGGGAAGTATTATTGTAAAAAAGAGCCAATTTTTTTAAGGTTTCAATATAGTCCAAAGCTTTTTTCACTGATAAAGAAATCATAAATAAAATTAAAATAATGTTATTAAGGGGGAAATGTAGTGAAAAGAAAATAATAGATCAATAATAATTGATCCATTTCTTTGAGTCTTAGAGATAAAAAATTAAAAATGTGGGGGAAAATGATGCATTTGTAAGAGTGAATATTGCATCTCAATCAGGAACTCTAAGAGTTAATACCAAATTATTCAAGTAGTTTGAACTAGCCTGTGATTTTTTTGCTGCTTGTTAGATATCAGGAGAGGGAGCAGATTGTCTTGTTTTTAAAAGTGTGATACAGTGTCATGTGTGAAAGTCAAGCTGCCTTTCCTCCCTCTTGGAAGCTGTGCTTGTTTCTTTTATTAGTGGAAATTTAAATAAAATTTACAATACCTTGATATACAGTAAAATGTGCTCTAACTTGTAGAGACCGTGCCTACTGCTGATAACTCAGGAGTGCTAACTATAGAGGTTAACCATTCCTGACCCTCTTTTTCTAGTATTTTACTCTCTTCTGAAAAAAGCCAGGACTTTCAGACTTATTCTGGCAGGAATTTGGGAGGGTTAAACCCTTTGGTAGCATATGCAGAATGAGCAGAAATGCCAGCTTCATTGTGTCAGTCTCAAAGGAAATTTTTTTCCCTGGAGCAGCTGTCAAGGGAACTAATGAAACACTGAGCATTTGTTAACTAACAAGATTGGTGAATAGTGAATAACTAATTTACATGGCAGGCAGCAGCTTTCTATGAAAACCTTCATTTTTTTGTGACTGTGTGTGTAATAATGGTTGTTATCACTACTGTCATTGGGAGCAGACTGTTCTCTTTACCTCTTCAGCCCCTTGAAGTGGGCAGAGGGAAACATGGGAGCAATACAGCAGAGCAGTAGTTGGCATGTGATAGTAAAAAATTTTGCTGCAGCTCTTGCCATTATTTTGCAACTGGTAGAGGCACAGGCAGCTGAAGTATTGACAATTTATGTGGTTGGGTGGGTAAGAGCTGCTTTTCTACTGTCAAAGCCCAGGGCAGCAGATGTTTACATTAACAGGGAAATATCTGAAAAACAAACCACTCCTGATTGCCTGATGGAGACTTTTACTATTTTATAAAATGCAATTCCACTACTTATTATATTTACAAGCTTTAAGATCTAGTCTTGTAGTTGACATTAAGTCTTCTGGAATAAGTCTTTTTCTTGTTTTAGCAATATGTGTGATGCTGGAGAATCGTGATGCATGGCATGATGCTGTATGTACTTTTTATATTTATAAGCTTTAAGATCTAGCCTTGTAGTTGACATTAAGTCTTCTGGAATAAGTCCTTTGCTTGTTTTAGCAATATGTGTGATGCTGGAGAATCGTGATGCATGGCATGATGCTATATGTATGCAAAAATAGCCTGATGTGTTTACTTAAGGAAATGAAAGAACATAGATAAAGTATCATGAAAGGGATGTCCCAAGAGAACTAAATCTGCTAATATGTTTAACATAGGCAGAAGCTGGACAATAATTTGTACCACACTTCAGAGACTCACTGATGGATGGGTGAGAGATGGTATAGACAAGTATACGTATTGGGCAGGAATTCTGTTTAAAAAATGCATTAACTCTCACACTTTTCCTACAAAAGCAGATGGCTGTGTAACATACTGCAGTTTCAAAGCAAACTCATAGTGCCACAGGAGGGTGTTCCCTTGAGTAATGAAACTGGTTATATTAAAAAAAAAACAAAAAAAAGGTAGCTTACCAGTTGCCTGAAATAAAGATGAAGGAGAGAGCAATAGGCCTTATTAAAGAGGCTGACCAACCTCATATATTTGATAATGTCCTAATAAATGTGCCCGCGAGCAGCGGAGTGGATGGACAGGTCTGAGAGTGTCACCTCAGTGGGGACAGGGGGTGCTCCCTCCTGCCAGGGCTGGTGAGGGGCAGCCAGGCTGCGCACAGAGCTGCAGAGGGGCTGTGTGTGATCACAGCTCAGCGCTGTGCGCGGCTGCTGCGTGTGTGCAGCAGCTCCTCGGCAGCACCGACCGCAGGCAGCGGCTGCGGGACTCCAGGGCATCCCTCTGGCTGCCCTGTACCACCTGGACAGAGCCCCCAGAGACACTGGCTGTGATCCCTGTCCATGGAAAAGAGTTTTCAATCTTACAGCATGAATTACAAGCTCTGAGGGTTTGATATAAGTAATAATTAAGTGTGGCATGGGTGCAAAAGTAAAATTTTAGGATTCTAGATGAGGGGTCCAAAGGGGACAAGATGGAGGAAATTGGGTGTGTCTTGTCCTTTTCCTCCTTCTTCATGCCCTCCATGTGTCACTGTGGTGTTGGCATTTTTCTGTTGGTTCAGGCTGGGGACACACTGTTCAACGTAGGTGACAGATATTGGTACGTTATTGTAAATCCAGCACAGGGAGTTTCTGGTATATAATGTTTGCAACATCCCACTGAAGGACGGACCTGTGGCAGGGCAGCAGAACATGTTAGAGATAAACAAGAATAAACAACCTGGAAACCAGCACAGACCAATTATGGCTTCTTCTTTGGCAATGGGGCTGAAAGACAGAGACTTTCTACAATCTGGGAATCATCAATACCACAGATTCCAACAAGTGGCTCCCAAAACAACCCTCAAAAGGTTTGAGTGGCATCCCAGAAGGTGCAGAGGGCATGGCCATGCTGGGCAGCTCAGCAAACGAAGCAGAACTGTCCGAGGCACTCAGCTCTTCCGTGGCACAGGTCTCTTTGTGCTGGGACAGGTCCGTGTCTCACAGGGGAATGCGGCTGCTGCCGAGCTGGATTCAGCCAGGGAGATACTTGGGCTGGACTGATGGGGAATTATAACACAGGGATGTGGTTTAAATAGTGCAGAGCCAAATGGGATCCCTTCTCCACTAAGAGCGACAAAATTAAATCCTCTCTGTAAAGTAGACCCTCGCACCCATATCTTGGCGCCTACAGCAGGGAATCTCCTTTTTTAATTTAAAAAACAGGGACAGATGGTGCTACCCACATCTCTTTCCAATTCCTTTTATTCCACAGCCTTTTTGTGAGCATACTTGAACAGGATCTGGAGGGTTAAACTTGCTTCTCTTCCTCTTGGTCTTGATCCAATTTCAACTTAGTCCTCATCTCCTCCTTGGAGAGTCTGTGACCCACAAGGTGTTATCAAACTCTGGATAAAAGGTAGAATCCACCCGTGACTGGTATGAAAACTGTGCCACAGTGCAGAACAAAATGGTGAATGACTGCAGGGGCAATGTGCAAAACTGACTTCTTGTTACAGTGGTTGTCTTTTACTAGTTGACTATAACAAAGGATTCCCTTTTTAAAGGCAAGTAACCATATTCAACCACATAAATTATAAAAGTATATATTTTTTTATAGGTAAACCATCTCAACAAGAAGAAAAAAAAAACAAAAACAAAACAAAAACAAAAAACAACAAACATATCTACCCGACAGCAGGTACTTTCAAGATTTTCATACCAACTGATGTTTTGTAATGTGTTTGCACAGAAGGGGAAAAATGGATGTACCACACATTCTTCTGGAATGCTAGGTCATGGCACATAGTGGGACATAAAAATGGCTTTGTCACATCTGCCTTTCATCAGATGCCAGTCCAAGAAATGGTCTGTTAAGCTTTGGAGATATTAGCAGAAAAGAATAGCTAAATTTTTGTATATTTGTCAGGACTGTGTATGCTGCAGGCCAAAAGGCTATAGCAAATCTGAGTATGCCCAGGAAATATCTTAGGCAACAAATACAATTTAACATAAGCTGGGTGCTTACAACTTTTAAATGCTTTTCATGTTCATTGATGTCTTGGTAAGACAAATTTCAAAATCTGTCCATATGCAGACAATAAACACCAAGGTCCTGCACAAGTTTATGAAGTTATTTTCTAAATCTCCATGTATTTCCAGTGTTAGGGGAAATCTGACTTCAACCATAAGCAATGCCAGTAGTATGAATATCATCTGTCACTATTCTGAGAGGCCCCGTCCCTGTCATTGCCCCTCAAGGACATCCTAAGTCAGAGTCCAGCTACTGAGAGGTGAAATTCTGAGTGCCCTTAATTATCCAAAAGAAAGTAACACTTATAAAGTTGTGGTAGTGACCAAGGAGTCTTTATTACACAGTTCAATAACTTCTTGTGCACTCCATGTCTTCTGCCAACTCTATTAGCTACTCGCTCTGACAAGTAATACATTTAATAAAAAAAAAAAAAGAAAAATACCATTTGGTGTTCAAACATCCTACAAATATCCATTTAAATATATTTTTACACAAATTCCATAGGTTGACAAGCTTGTATTTGAGAAAAAATGGCATTTCCTAATCCTGTATTTGATTTTCTCTGTTATGGACTAAATCCAATTGCCTAGAGTGGAATAAACCTTGGTAAAATATGATATTTGTCTTTGTTAATCATGCAGAACACCCACAGCTCAAAAATATATCGAGGTGGAATAATGAGCCCTCAATATGCATCCTAGCCAATAAATTCTGGAAGAAATGGGCCCCATGCTAATAGCCAATCCAATAACCTCCTCCTACTGAAAAACCTACAGGAAAATTTGAGATGTGGATTGTTGTTTTTTTGGGTTTTTCCCCATCCCCTCAGCACTGGTCTTGCATAGGTTTTTCAAAAATATTTTCATATTCAGAAGGTGCAGGAATGTTTTACTCTCCCAGAAGCTCACATCATTTGCACAGTTCTCCACTGGTTCTCCAGTTTCCTCACAAAGGTGACCAGATTCACCTCCTTGGTATCAGTGTCCCATCATGGACAGAGTCACAGTGCTGGGGCTGCCCTGATGTGCATTGCGTCCTACACCCATGCTCTTGCCAGAACACAGCTTGCTCAATCAGAATTTTGAGGAGCAGTATTAATGAGTACACTTGCTAGCTAGCACACCTTATCCTTCTCTTTGCTGACTGCCAAACCGTCTTTGGCACCACTCTTGGCTGATGTGACTCTTTATCTTCATGAGTTTTCTGATCTTATTGACCTAAGGATATCCAAAGTCTTAGAGGAGTCTCATTTTCACAAAGGTGAAGATAACATCGGAAAGCCAGAACTGTGGCAAGCACATTCCTCTCCCTCTCAGGATTTTCATAGAGGTGCACAGAGAGAAATGAAAGAGAAAACAATTTCTATTTCTTCTCCTTGTTTTTCCTACGTGGAATGTGTTTGCCATTTTCAAAATCCATTTGCCTTTATTTAGTAGATGTCTTTACATACAAAAAAAGACATGGATCATGACAGCTTCCAGGTTTGTTTTATGCAGAAGAAAAAAGTTTAAAGGTGGAAAAATGCCCACCAGCACACAAGCTGTCCAGTGAACTGCAGATCTTCAGCTGCATAAGCTTTTCTCTCTTACTGAGAATTATTTTCATGCCTTGTGGAGCTGGGTTATCAATTAGATTAATCAATATTTTCATCCAGCGTGATAATTCTCATCTCCTAGTCAAACAAATATTGTCTAAGAATTCTAGCCAAACAGACTTCCTTTCATTTGCTCTATGCAAGTTACTAGTTTGTATTACAGATGATGTGTGGTGGCCACTGAGGCAAATACAGATGGTAGTGGGCAAGAATCAGTTCTTTATTTTACATCCCTGACCAGCCTTGGGTCAGCACTGGCCCAGTGGGACTGTTTAGTGGCTGGCACAAAATACTTCCTCATTGGAAGAATTTAAAATAGGAAAGGCTGAGTGTTGAATAAAAATGCACATTTCATGAAGTTTTTCAAGATAATTGCTGGTGCTAGAATTCTGGGGTTTTTTAGGATTCATGGAAGTTCTTGCAAATAAATTGCTGATGAACTGAATGTACATGAAGGACTAATTTTGACCTCCTTGAATAATGATAGCGCTAACTTGGTACTTTCTTTTTGTGTCTATGTTAATGAATGACTTTTTGTACTACTTGACTAGATCTAATTTGTGGCATTCTTTCATATTCCAGGCAGCCAAGTCACATTTTCCCCTCCTAAGTATGTCACTAAGATTACCTATCCCTTATAATTACCTATCAAAAGGATTTTGTGATAGCATGGGGAAGAGTGGTGTATCAAGGTGTACTTCAAGGACCTGTGTGTAGCACTCTTTGCATTTTTCCTTTTAAGCCCAGTTCTAGAGGTTTGTTTTTTTTTTTTTAAGATCTGAATGCACAGCAGGGGGACCATTTTGACTTTGAAGAAAATATCTGCCTTTTCTGATAAAATTAATGTGATTCAAATAACAAATGTTCAGCTTTCACAAACTGCTGAAATAATGCATCTCAATTGTGACAGGGGGAACTGTGTCTTTGTCAAAATTAATGTCCCATGGTTACTGTAAGCCTAATGTAAAATCCAGTTATATCCACTGTAATTCTTTAAATAATTCCTGGAAATTGTTATGATGGGCCATGTATTAATTGTGATTTCATCTAACACAATGCTTTGTAAAATTTACATATTTTGGTATGTGGGCTTTAAGATTAGGGTTGGGTTGGGGCTTTTTTTCACCCCTTTTTAATATCACTACAATTTAATAGTTAAGCCATGCTTTCTCAGCAAAGGAGTCTATTTTTGCTTTGCACTTGTCCTGTTCTCTGGGAAAATAAACTGATTTGTAAATTTGTGACAAAACCCAAAGAAACTTAAATTTCAAGCTGGTTTCTTACAACACTCCTATCATCCACACTCTGGGAGCAGGACCAAGACAAAAATATTCACATAGGCTGTTAAGTGATTGGAGTGAAATTCTGACTTAGCCGATATGAACATATTTTATTCATTTCAGTGAGGCAACTTCTTCTATATCTGGCCTGGTTTTGATTGGGTTAACTTTCCTCACAGTAGCTAGTTTGGGTCTGTGTTTTGGATTTGTGCTGGAAAGTGTTATTAAAACAGAGATGCTGTACTGCTGAGCAGGGCTCGCACAATGCCGAGACCTTTCCTGCTCCTTGCCCCAGCAGCGAGGAGGCTGAGGGTGCTCAGGGAGCTCTGAGGGGACACAGATGGGATAGCTGACCACAGCTGACCAGGGGAAATCCCACACTGTCTGGCATCATGCTCAGCATGCAGAGGGTAGGGAAGAAGGGGAGACATTTGCAGTGATGATTGTCATTTTCCCGTGTCCCTGTTACTTGTGATGGAGCCCCACTCTTCTGGGAATACCTGAACACCTGCCTGCCCATGAGAAGTGATGAAGGAATTCTTCATTTTGCTTTGCTTGTGCCCCACTTTTGCTTTAGCTGTTAAACTGTCTTTATCTCAACTCACAAATTTTCTTTTTCTCTTCCAAGGTTTCCCCCATCCCACTGGAGGAGCGAGTGGTATTAGTTGCTGCCTGGGTTTAAACCATGGTAATGGTAAGCAGGCAATGGATGGAAACATCTATTGAACCAGCAGTTCCTTCAGATAGGAACTTGAAATTGCCTTAGAAGGTTTCTGCTATCTCTTTGGCCTCTGCTGATCACACCTTCACATAATTGATTTAGCTGCATATTCACAGATAAGATGGTACCTTGGACATATTCAGATCAAGGTATTTTTCCATGAATATTTGTTGAGTCCTGTTCCAAATACTTCTCTCTATATTTTTTAAAACATATATGTATTTTTACACTTTAGAGTTACCAAGGGGAAAAATCAAAATGCAAGAAAATAATCCAGGAAGAGAACTATAAAACTTATTTACAGACTAGACCATCCCACTGCTCAGGATGGTCTTTGAGGAAGTTCACAGGCTTTGCAGCTGCCCTCTCTTCTAGCAGGAGTTCCTTCCATGAACTGGTGACCAGCTGGTTAGTTATGGAAACGTTTTTTTCAATGAAGGACGGATATTATGAACATGTAAAGTGGATGTTTTGGGTACTGTTTAGACAAAAGAGGTTTTCAGGGACTAATCCAATTATTTGCAAATGCACAGGTTCCCCTGAACTCATTGGCAGCAGCCCAGGCAGCTTTTCATCTGGAGGTCTGTAATCATCCCTGTTCAACACTTTCTGAGAAGCTGTGGCTCATGTCTCACGATGGGCTCCTCATGACTATTCTGTTTTTCAGCCTACAGCATGCAAATCCCTATCTTTAGCACCTACTTCTTCAGGAAAATCCCTGTAAATATATCTAGATTTTTTACTGGTTTTCAATTATATGGTATGTGGCATTGAATAATAGTTGCCTTACAATCTTGGTGCAATTGTAGGCATAGGATTTCTTTCCATGCTATGAAAGACTAGCATTTATTACAAGAATTATCTCTATCCAAGCATGTGCTCATCTCTGGATAGAATAGTATTCTGAAAGCAGCTGCAATCAGCTTTCAGCATGAAATTTTCTATTTTTTTTTTTTCCCAACTGGCATCTAGAAGTTTATTTTAAATCACACAGAATGTATGGCAAAACTTGTAAAAATACTGCTGCACTTTGTAATATGTGACTAAGATGAAATTCACTGCACAAACATCAAGTTTTGAACAGCAAATAATTTGCAAGCATTCCATGGGCTCATACAATGCATAAAACATGTATTTCTAAATGATTAAATGATAATTCATACACTGTAAATAATGATTTATGGACAGTTCAAAGCAGAGAAATTTACTGGTATTAATTGATTGCTGTAGATAATTCTCTCGGTTCAGTCATTCATGGTTTGGACAGGATTTAAATTAATAACTGGTACTATAAGAATTTGAAATCCACTGAAAATGCCCTCAGTGCATCTAGCTCCTCTTCTGTAAGAGTTCTCAGTTTATTCTGCTTTTTTCATGATTTGTTTATGTGTTTATTACTAGTATTTTCAGAATGTTCTTGATGGCATTTATGTTTATTTTTTTCAAAATTACTGCCTTAGCCCTTAAAGGCAGCCGACCATTATTTATTTTTATGTCATATAATTTTTATTGTTAAGCTTAATCTTTACTAGTATTTCTAACTTTCCTGCTAACAATTCTCAGCACACAATTATATTGTGTTGACTGCTGCTTCTTGTGCCAGATGATGATTAGAAATTGTACTGAATTCAAAACATTTCCAGCTCAAGGAAAACATTTCATTTACAGACTAATATGTGGTTGGATCCTAACTTTTTCATGTTTCCAATAGATGCCTCTGGGCAAACCAGAAGTATTAGTAAATAGGACAGATAAAGAAAAATATCA
The DNA here is from genome assembly GCF_050655825.1 of Lonchura striata. Taxonomy (NCBI): domain Eukaryota; kingdom Metazoa; phylum Chordata; class Aves; order Passeriformes; family Estrildidae; genus Lonchura; species Lonchura striata. The sequence continues at coordinate 2,611,499 of NC_140703.1, forward strand.
AAACTCAGCTGAAATAGCTACAGAAAACCAAGTAAAAATATTTGCCAATACTCCAGAGAATTAAACATTCATTACGAAGTCACTGTGGAGTGTAACTGAGAAGCAATGTCATCACTTACACACACAAGTGATGATTCCTAAGTCTTTGTTTATCATCTGAACATTTACATAAAAGCCAAATATTCCCCAAAGAGATTCAACTCACTCCAAGTCTCTGGTATGACTTCAGAAAAAGAAATGCACCTATTCACAAGTGTTACGAAATGAGAAGAAAATGAGATATCTACAGAAAATGAGCCATGGTCTGGCCTAGCTAAAGGCACTAAGAAAAACTTGCAGTACTCATGTTCATTTGCAGAATGGTTTGTCTAGCCTGAAGGTATAGTGGTTTTTTCATATAAATTAAAAATTAGCAACTAAGAGGCTGAGAACCCAGGCACTTTGGTCTGCTTTCAACGCTGCTTGTCAGATTTGAAGCCTCCATGTTCCTAGGAGTGAACTTGGGACTGGCAGTGGCAGAGTGTGTGAGGAAGAGGAGGAAAGGAAACATTTGTGTTCACTATGAAAAAGCAGTGGGAGAAGGCATGGCGGTCCCAGTGGTTTCTGCTAAGGCAGACTGCAGCTGAACAGAGGAAGCACCTTTGAAAACAAAGAATAAACAGAGAAGTCTGTGGCAAAAGTCATACAGGAAGAAGCAAAATGGAGCTGTGGACCAGCAGTCACAGTGGGCTTTGGTGACAGATGGGCTGAGAGAGGTATCAGGTGTGGAGGAACAGGTTAGAATTCCCTCTTACCAACATGAAAGATGATGAGTGGAATGACATCACATGAATCAATGAGTATGTGGGTGAGATACCAGAAGAAGAGTCAAGGAAGGTCTTGAGTCTTCTGTCCCTAAAACCCTGTCTTGGAGGGACAGCACAGCAGGCTAAGTAGTGATGAGGTAGTGCTTTTTTTGGTGGATGAGGGATTGGCCACTTCAAGGTAAGAAAAGGCTTGCCAACAGGTACCAGTAGACACCAAAGGGTTTCTGGCTGGTGGGCATCTGGATTAAAAGATGCCCGAGTGTGTTATGTTTGCTCCCAAGCTTTCAGACTACTGTCTGTCTTGTATCTGGCCCTGATTCTGTACACTGACAGGCTGCACTGACAGTGAATTTGTGCTGATGCCTTCAAAACCTTAAACAGGGTTCACTGCACATCCCAGTGGTGTTGCAGGTTTTCTCCTGCCTAGGTGTGTATGTGACTATGCCATCTCCCACTTCACTGTCCCAGCACTTCTGGCAGAGAAGCTGTGACCTTCTCCCTGTGATCTACACATCCCCTGTCCTGCATCTCTTGTCAGTACTTCTCTTATCATCATCATAGAGTTATATTTAGAATGATTTCACATGACACAAGAGTGTGTGATTATGTACTTCTGCATATTGCATGTTGCTCTTGATCTTTCTCCATTTTCTTATTAGGCCATGCCATTTGGTTGCATCAATTTGTATTTTAAGAGAACTATTTATAGCACTTGAAAATAACATGTGAAACTGCTGCACATGTGTTCTGCAGAACACGGGCAGCCTAGTATGTGAAGAAGAAAGTAGGCTTTTGCCTGTTTAGTAAAATAGTCAGAAATATGTTTTCCACAAAACTAAGTAGCTTTTTTTCCCCCACATTTACTCACAAAGTCTTGTTAGTATTATTTATGTGTTCTCCTCATGCACATTAACAGCAGGCTGGGCTGTGGTGGTGGGTGGCAGCAGTTTAATATTTCACAACACTAAAAATACTAAAAAAAAAAGTAAAATCACAAAGAACAGACGTGCTGTAATCCTGGGAGTCAGTGGGATTTCAGGAGGCCATTGTCCACCTTGGGACCTTAGAAACCTGCAAAAAAATGCTATGCCCTGGAGCAGCTAAAGGGTAAAGAGAAGAAGGTGTTGGAAGAAGAAAATGCTTGACTTGCAGAGTGACGTGGTGCAAAGACTTCACAGGGAAGGATGAGACAGCAAAGGAGAGGAGGGATCCAGGGAGCAGCTGAAGGAGCTGCTCACCAAGAGGGGATTATTTGTAAGAAACAGGAGGAGAACAAGTTGAACAAGAAGAACTAGTTGAACAAGAAGAACTAGTTGAACGAGGAGAACAAGGCTCTGGCTGGGGCAAAAGAGGTGGCCTGCTGAGGAGATTGCAGCAAGCAGGTGATCATGGCTTAGGGACAAAGTGTCAGAAGAGTCTTAGGATGTCCCTGCAGCTCCAGCAGCTCCATCTGCCAGTGCTGGGATCTGCCTGCCTCCTCCCAAGCCTCTCAGCTCTTCTTTGCCACCTGCTAATGATGGCTGCTAATTGCCTCCAAGCACCCACAGTGAAAAGGGTCTCCTGAGGCAGAGAGAGATGCCAGGTGATAGAGGGACCCCCACCTACATCCACATCTATGATTTCCCCTCCCATTTCAATATTCTTATACAACCCTGCAGGTGTTTCTATGGTGCAGCCTCTGGCTGCTGTCCTGGAGCAATCTGGGCATGGTCACAGCTTTACCTTTCCAGGAACAAAGCCCTCTTGGAAAACTCTGGTGTGCCTCCATTCTGCCTTGGAGCTCTGCCTGCTTGGAACTGGCTCCTTCAGGGACGGAGTCATTCCTGCCAGAGCTTTCACCCAGCAGTGCTCTGAAACCTGTGGAAGAATAATCTTTCTCATTTTCTGGAATCCCAATTCTGAAACAAGTTTTTAACAAAAATGAGCACAGCAGAGCACCTAAGGAGGCTCTGATAGAAGCTAAAGCTAGAGAAAATGAAGATAGCTGGGTAGGATTACTGCAATGCTATTGTTTTCTGGGTTCTGTATTAATTTGGGGTTTTTTTTATATCTTGAACATAAAAGCTCACTGTAAGTCAAGCTCTAGCACAAGTACAGCTTTAGGATGGTGACGTTGTCTGTTATTCATTCATTCCCTTGGTATAATCTGCCCAGTCAGGTACACTCATGTCAAATTAGAATATGAGGTTTATGTTGTCCCTTGTCCTTATCTAACACAAGGATAGGCCACAAGAAAATTCACCTGTTTCGTGGGCTTCTGTCTTTAACATTTTTTTTGAGAGAATCCTGCCATACCCAAGTCTGATTGTTCCCACTGCCTAATGCATTTTTATATTATAGAAGTAAACAAAATTGAATTTCTGCAGTCCTAATTGCAACCCCCTCCAAGTTTGTTACTGAGATACATGCTGATTTTTCCTTACTATGCTGTATCTGTATCCTTCCCATACTGTATCTGTGTTCTTTAACAAAAGAATCTGAACCAATAGTTCCAAAAAACTATTTGTATGCTGAGATAAGAACAGTTTAATTAAAAGTGTTTGATTTCACTTTTAAAAAATTGATTTCTCTTAAAGATAAGTTTGCTTAAAATGTGATAATTTTTCTACTGCTTATTGTTAGGAAGTGTGACTCTGGAGTAATAAATCTGGAGATAGCATGTGCAGGAGCAGAGTCTGGGTTCCTTTGCCATCTTTTCTCAGCACTCTGCCTTTGTCATGTAACCTGGGGCAGTGAGATCTGAGAGACTGGAGACTCAGTGCCCTGCTCTGAGCACAGATGTGTCCTGCCTCAGCACCGTGTGCTGCTGGGGATGTCACACCAATGGTACCGAGGAAGATGAGCAAGCCTTTCTCTGAGCCATTGCAGAATTTCAGCTTCCCTCTCAAGGCTGGAAAGATCCACGGTGTGTGCATCAATTTTCCCTCTTAGGCCTTTGGGCATCACCTGCCTGATGTGTCTTGGACTCTTTTCTGTCAGAGTGCAGTGACCTTTTGGCATCGTGTCACTTGATTTGTCTCAAATACCCAACTGGAGGACATTTCTTCCAGTGAAGTTACATAGGATGGAACTGGAGTAGAATGAGAAATTTCAGATCTGAAATTCCTTCTATTTAGGGGAAAACTCTGAATAAAATTTGGTTCAACATTTTCCCACTTTTTGTTTTATGAGTTACAAGCGTGTGAGTTCCAACAGATTGTTTCCATTTGGTTTTATACAACAGAATGAAGGAAACAATATTTTTTCAAGCTCCTTTCTTTCTGTACTTTCAGTCACAAGCTTACAACTATTTTCCCAGAAATATTTGCCCCATTTGATTTTCAGCTTTTTTTCTGAAAAGAAAGTACGTGAAACTTTCATTTTTTAATGACTAAGCTACCTAAAAACCACATTAAAGACATATAGCACTAATGCTTAACTGATGTCTTTCAAAAGAATGCTCTTTCTCCATTATTTTTTTTTATTATTTTATTTTATTTTATTTTATTTTATTTTATTTTATTTTATTTTATTTTATTTTATTTTATTTTATTTTATTTTATTTTATTTTTATTTTATTTATGTGGTGAGCATACCAAAGCCAATTCTAGAGGTTACCTAAATTATGGTATCTGTGGTTTCTACCTATAGATAGATAACACAACTATACTTGCCTGTTGACAAGTCTATGTGAAAACCCACTGTGAAACTGTGGAAAAATGGAATGCCACAACGTCTTACCAGGTTTCTTGGAAATTTACAGCAGCAATTTTGGGTGAGGAAAAGGGAGATGTGCTCACTTCAGTTATCACACTTCCATAACAATAGCAGCAAGAAAATTCCCAGAAGACTGCAGACAAAACAAAGCACAGGGGTAGGACAGACACTCAGAAGTAAACAGGGAATTTTCATGAGGAATTTTTGAAAGGGTTTGGGCTCAATCTCATTGCAGGAATTAGATCTTGCAGAGATCTAATTCCTATTTGTTCTGCCTGAGGAATACCTCATCTTATTTATCTGAAGATAAGAGAATGCAAGATAGAGATTCTCTCTTGTGGGCAGAACCAAGCTGAGAAAGGGAGAAAATGAACCTGGCTTCTCTGCAGCTGGAATAAATCAGAGCATGCAATCATTTTCTAAAATTGACACACATATAACCCTTTAAGATTATTCTGTTGCTGCATGACTTCCAGGTGATCAGGCTAAAATGGTCAATGCTGAATAACATAATTTACACAGATGTGAGAAAGTTTCCAGAAGTGTACTGAGAATGAGAAACCAATGGAAGAACCTTTCTAGTAAACTATTCATAGTTTAAATATTTAAATCCAATAGATTCTTTAAACACATTTCAGCCAAGTGGAGTCATGTAAATGAACCTGATAAAACATGCAAAAGTGGTGAAACAGCAATAGTTTCCTCTTGCTGTGAGCGGGGGTTAGGCTGCTTTTCAGATGGCTTTCACCTTCAGGCAGTTTAGAACACAGATGTATTGGAACAAGCCTATGATTTCTGAATACCTTTCATTTAAAGAAGGACTTTTTTTGCCATTCAGCAATTCTGATTTAAAGTTGCCCAATTTGGAATGATCCAGTAGCTCCTGTCCAAAGGAAAGTTAAATATCAAAATTTCTTTAGGAAACTTCTCATCTGTTTAAAGTGCAAGATACTTAAATCAAATTGATGCAATAACTTTATCTGCTTTCTTTTTTTTTTTTTTTTTTTTGCAACATCTACATTCAGAAAACTCTAAGATTAGTCAGTCTGTCACCCTGATTCTTAAGATTTTCTAAAGCCTTCTGAGTTTACATTATGTTAGAAAACTTTCCCACACATTTTCTATAAACAACATATTGTTTTGCATTTCTTTGTGGGGGTGGAGGAATTTGATGTACTGGTGGTTTGTCCAATGTCTTTGGAGAGGTGGCCCATTCACTCTCCAATCCACTGTCACCTTTGGAAAAGTATAAAAGTTGGAGTCAGAAAAATAAACTTTCTTCTTTTTTGCCTTGCCATCGCAGTGGCTCATGCTTTCTCGTGTCCTATAGCGACAGCCAGTCACCTTCTTCTCTAGGACTATAGTCAAATAAAAGGAAAAAAATGTTCCTTTGAGATTTATTTCAACAGTTTATAAATTGATTCTCTCTCGTGATGGCCCAGTGGGGTGGGCCAGTACTGGGTGACAAGAGATTTCATGGGGATGTAAGGCATGATGTCTTCATCCAGGCTCTTCCAGGCTAAGGGACAAGGAGGAAACTTGCTTTTGTGGGCTGCTGCCTCTGCCAGCGGTGTGGGGTGTGACTCATGGAAATGAATACCTACAAAGTGTGAGTCTCTCCTCCAACCCGTGCTTCCAAAGAAAAACTCCACAGCCTCTTGTTGTTCGGTCTCAAGGCAGTTTATTGCAAGTTTATTATTTTTATTAAAAGATTTTCTTCTGGGCTGCTGTGGTTTGCTCACAGCTCAGGCAGAGGCACACACACACCCTGACATCCTCTCTGACTCCCAACTGCTTCTTCTCTCCCCACCCAGGGCTGCTGCTATCTTTTATATGATATATTATGTATTACATGTTTGCAGTCATCCCCCAATACCTGCTACCTATATTACCAAGTGCTTTTCTACTCTAAACTAATCTGTGAGTGCCAACATCACCAAGAACATGGAGGCAAGGAAGAAGAAGGAGGAAGAACAGGATCAGCCCACTTTTCTCCATCTTAGAACTTCTGACCCCCATGTACAAAGTAAAAACCCCCCTGTACAGGTGCTAAAACCCCCCTGTACAATATTAAAAAATTTCCCCTTCTGTTTTGTAACTACTTTTACTATGCTGTCTAACCCTTTGTGACTGCTTGTTCCACCTCCAAAGTTGGTAACTCATTCCATGGCTCAAACTCAAAATCTCAGCTGTTTGCAGCTGCTTGCCAGGATCTAGAATGCTCCTGACCAAGGCCTGGAACCTCCAAAAAATGTCTGAGAGACATTTTGAGTTCCAACAACACAGAATGCTGCACAATTCTGTGCCTGTGTGGAGTCACAGAGCCAGAGGCTGAGTAGCTCAAACCACCCAAGAAGTTCAGTAATAATCCCTAAAGAGCATTACAGCTGAAATGCCTTATTGATGTTGTGAAACAAAACCATAGCAGTAAAAAGCTGGAGTCAGAGCGTGTGTTTGGCTGAGTACTCGGAGTGCAGCTGCCTCTTGGCAGTTTCATTTGTACCTGAATTACTGTAGCCAATTCCTGCATCGGGAAATAAGCCAGATATTTAAAAAGCTGAATGAAAGACTTATGTGTTTAAAGATCTCTGATAACCTTGCTGGGACTTTAAGGCCTGTAAGGAAAAAGACATCTACATAATGAAATATATAGTTTGAGTTACATAGCAAAGTTAGTATGTTTCTACTTTTTCCCCACAAAAAGACTTGCATCACTTCTTGTGGAAGAGTTCAGTCCATATGTAAAACAAAAAGATGGTGGAGACCCATGCCCTGAAATGTCTCGAATTCAGTAAAGCATTTTTATCCTGCTATACTACTTAGCATATTTTGTATCCCATTCAGCTTACCATGCTTGTTAGAAATATCTAAAAAATTATGTTTTCTGATTTTAAATGAGCAAGATCAAAAGCTATAGCTTTAGATGATGGCATTCTTATTACTTGGGAATAGGAAGGTGATTTTCAACCCAACTTTTAATCTAGTTTAACAGCCCTTTATTTCTGACTTTTATGGAATAATACATTGAATTGTTTGGATTATTGTTCTTTTCATAGGATAAAATCCTCATCATATAAACATTTGATGGCTTGGTGTGTAAATTCCGGAGACAGGTAAGATGGATTTGATTTTTTTGGAGGTAGTGAAAACCACTTGCTAGAATAATAATTCTATGAGTAACTAAGCAAGCATTCATTATTGATGGCAGTGCCAAACATGCCATGTAATTAGAGCTGTAAAATTATTTCCATTTAAACCCTATTTCTGTGTTCATATGTGGCATCTCATTTCTGAAAAGTATAGTCAAAATTCAACATGCCACTAAATGATGATGCATGGAAAGTACTGGCATGAGTGGCAAACCAGACTAAAATAGTAGAAGAAAAAGCAAGAATGTACAGTAGGTGGGTATTCATTTTCTTTGACCATTGGCACATTGCTGGCAAACTTGGATTAGGAGACTGCTATCCCCTTATTGTCAATTTGATCATTAGCAAGAGCTTAGTTTATCCAAAGATTCAGAGGAGACAAAGAATGATTCCAATAAGAAGCCTGAATTTTCTGCTTTTATGCTCATTTTGGGGGAAACATCTTACTGGGGGTTGTTCCTTCTGCTTCCTTCCTTTTCTAACTTTGAGCAGTTCTGTATCCTTGACAGTCATCACTTCTAATGGCAATAAAGTCTTTGGAATTGCTTCTGTCACCTCACAGAGGATTGTGAAATAAGGAAATGGCACTGCAAACCCTTGCAGCTGTTCAGATGATACAAGTTCTGACACACTAGAAAGCTTCAGGTGAATTGAAGAGCTCTGAAGGAACATTCTTTGATTGGAAGAAGTATTCAGGTTAGTTTTTAACTGATGGCAAATAAAAGAATGGTAAAGTTCATCATTAAAATTTAATATTTATTTAATATTTTTATGTGTAAAATACTGGAAGCTATGTTTCCTCCCTGGACACCCCCCCAGTTCCACTAACAATGCTTTTAAAGAGTAGGAGATGTGCATCTGTAAGTGCAAAATTATTGACTAGTAATGCATTTTTGGGAAAGTGGCTTATGCAACTGGTATGATTGTTTGGGCTGGAGCCTGAAATATTGGCTGGAATCTGAAACAGTCTGTGCCAGGGATTCTCTCTCAAAACTCTTGAGGAAAAGAGTAATAATACCAGTACCTGTATTGCTATGTGCTCTGCACAATTGTGTCTGTGATTTTTCAAGGCTATTGAACACCTTCAACCTCCTTTGAAATAACTGCTTATAGAACATCTTAGAAAGTTTGTACTTGACTTTGAATTCCTTATCATTCAAAGAAGTGTTTGTGCTGTTATTTGGATGAGTCCCACTGCAGTGTTTGTTACATATACTCAGATATGCATTTATACTGAGTTTGCAGATACCCCTTAACCTTTGATATTTAGATCTGGGGAAGTGACTTGCATCCACATCTCAGAAAGCTACATCTCTTTACTGCATCCACCAGCAAACCTTGTTTGTAGAAGTATAAGTGTAGATTTCAGGATTCTGTGATTTATAATCTACAGCCATTTACATGTTCCCATATAAGTAATTTTATTTATATATTCAGAGAAAAACACAAACTCTGATTTACTTTTGCATCTGGAACATTTCAAAGTAGTTAACTGTGCTGTGGACAATACTGTCTTATTAATTACAATTCAGATCTCTATAAAGCACAGAGTTTAGAGGTCATACCATAAGCATAATACAGAATTTCAGAACAAATATTCAGACTTTCCAGAGTACAGGACTGTGGTGGACCTGAACAAAATTCTATTAATCTGTAACTTTCCATATGTGTTGCTTCCAGATGTAAAATTTATAGATTAAATGAACCGTGCTATTAGCTTAAGTTCAATTTAGAAATAGGTTTAAAATGCCTTTTTCCATGTAATTTTTTTCTTATATATCAAGTATATTGATCTTGATGCACAGAAACCTTGAAACCAAAATTGAGTGTTTCCAGATTTAAGTATATGGATAAAATTTGATCACATAGTCTACACTTAGTTCTGAGGAAATAATGAAAGATGCTCCATTTTTCCACTTCTGCTTCCAGCTGATCCTGAAAATCTTGGCTGGTGGAACTTCTGTAGCTTCCCACAACTGGAGATCTCTTAATCTAAGAAAAAAATAAACACATCTTGCAAGTCACTTAAAATGCAGAATCCCTGTCTTCTGCTATATTGAATTTCCTGGCTAGACAAAGAATTTGACGGGGAAAAATCTGGATTTAATGATCTGGTCAAGCTACCACAGTTCCTCGTGTAAGATTTCTGTACCCCAGCTGCACTTGTGACCCTGACAGAAATGCAGCTGCAGCAGTGGGGGTTGCCAGCCACAGGGAAATTATGGATCCTGAAGTGAAACCAGGTGGAAAGCTTGGAATCTGATGCCAAAAATTATTTAGACTTCTCTGATCATCATGATTTTTAAAGGCAATTAAATGAACAGCAAGGTTATAATAATACTCTTCAATAGTGTTTATGAAAAGAAGCATGAGGAACACCAGGTTAATGAGATAACAAACAAAACTGTGGTATTGTTATTGATGGCTGAATTATGATAGAAATTAAAGTTAATATTTTTTTTTTTTCTTAAAAGAGTGCAGTTAGTATTAATGCAGTTTTGAAACAGAAGTTTTGGTAAATGGCAGAATGAGCAATGCTTTGTCCATTTTTTAAAATTTGTTCAAGCTTTTGTGACAGGTTATGAAATCTTCTGGTGTAAGTTTGCTTGCATTAGTACTTGTTGGGATGGATATGAGAACAAGGAGATTTTTTCCTTATTAGAAAACAACATTGAGAAAAAAAGGGTAGTGCACAACTCCAGTTAATTTGGGATAACTGACAGTCTGTCATAACGTGCTGTTCTGTACTGAGGGAACACCTCAGCAAGAGTTCCACCTCCTCTCTGGAAACCTGGTAGTTAAGCCACTTAAAAGTGCACAGAATCAGCTGTAATGTGTGCTTCTAATGTATACCTTTAAATTGAATTACTAGCCTTCAAGCATGCCTCAGCAGCATGTATTTTGTTAATCAGGCACTGAGTAGCTGAGGCCAATTTTGTTCCTTTCCTCATTCATGTCAATACAAGCAGAAAAGAGAAGTTTTTCCTTTGAGCAACTCATGTGAGGAAGCTTTCAGTTCTCATAGAATATGAGTGCTAATTTCACTGTTACTTTTGCAGTGTCCAAGAGCAAGGATTGCTCAGAAATCATCAGAGTAGCACAAGTACTATCAGAGAAGAAACTTTATCTACAGATAAACAGTGGAAACTAGCCAGAGGATAGATGTCGTTGCAAGGTTTTAAGAAATTGAGTCAATGAATGTTAGTGGCTGGATTAATTAAATTTTAAGAAAAAAATAATTTATCATAGCTCCTTTCTGCATCTGCCAGTTTGCAGGATTGGTATTTTTCATGTGCAGTAAACCACTGCGTGCCATCAAGTGGTGAGGCAATGAAGCAGGAGAAACTGAGCTGAGATTTGTGAGATGGGCAAATATTTAAATTAGTAAAGGCAAAGACTTCAGCAGCATCCTCTGAAATGGTGTGTATTGTGTACTGTGAAATGGAAGTGTTAGGCCAGTGGCAAATTTTTCCTGGTGTGTAACATACTGCCATACTCAGGAAATGAAAAAATCCATCTAGTGTCAGTTGTTGCCTGGTGCTACTCCCTCTGTGGGTTTGTGTTCATGTATGAAAATACAGATACTCTGGTTGGTTGTGAATAAACATTAATTCATTGCTTTCAGCGTGTTCCCACCAGTTTTTCCCAAGTGAAACATTGGCCTGGATTTAGTGGAAGTAGAAATATCAGCGATTTTTCCTCCATTCTCTTTCCTAGAAAAATGTATTCTAACACCTGAAAAGCTGATAAGTCATTTGGAAAGACAAAATATAGGTTGTGCCTCCAGAACTTTTTCACTGCAGTCTCTATTATTGCTGCTTCCCCCTCAGTGGGAAAATATGTGTAAATCCCTTGTGTAGATAAAGCCCAAGTGATCTCAGATCAGTAACTTCCAGTATTGACAGTGCAGTCATATTTTCTTTACTGACAGAGAAAAAAATCAAGGTCACCTCACAAAAAAGGAGGTTTTGCTTTCCCTGTATGTGGGAGGGGATTGTTTTTTTCTGCTTTGCCAGTGAGGGGTTTTATTTTTGGTTAGTTGGTTGGTTGAGGTTGGTTTATTTGCTTTTTTTGATGGGATTTTTTTTGCTTTTTGTTTATTTTTCAGACAGTTCTTGCCAGTGGAAGGCCAATTAAAAACCAGGCAAACTGAGATCGACCTTACTCTTCAGCTGATGACAGAAATTGCCAGGCAGGGTTCCCAGTGACTCAGAAGCAGGGATGAATCTATTTGACATCCTAGAAACAGTACTTTCTCTGGCAGAAGTTTTTATCACCCCTGTTGTTGCAAACAAAATAGGTCAGGGTCAAGAATTTGGCATTTTTCAGCAAAACTTTGTTTCCTCTGAGAATTTCCAGATAGATTCACTTTGAAGTGAGGGAGTCAAAAGGACTAAATTAGCATCTTGTCAGAGCTACTTCTCCTCCAAAAGCCTATTTAAAATACTGTGGCACAGATGCTCTCTGCCGTAACCAGAATGTTTCAGAGCAGGATGTTGTTTAAATTTTGCTTGTTCTCTCTATGTTCTCTCCCCGTGATAATGGCAGTCTTTTTGAAGAAACAAACAAATGGAATAAAAGCTGAAATAAAGCTTCTCTGGGAGAATTTGTGGGGGAATTTGTTTTGTTCCATGCTCAACAAGAAAGCCTTTGAAAAGAAGCAATTGGAGACCAAGCCCCCACTCCTTCCTCCCACATGCTCTGTCTTCCTGGGCTCACCTTTGCAAAGTGGGCAGATCACATCCTCTGCAGCAGGAGAGAAAAGGACAAGCACCTAGGAAGCCAAAAAAGTTTAATCATTTCATGGTCAGGCTTGAAGACTCATCAAGGCAACCTGAGAGGAGCTCTGTGCCACAGCAGCAGACCAAATTCTTTCACTGCTTGGAGCACTAGGGTCAGGTAGACAGCATTCCAAAGGAAATCATGTCTTCAAATTATAAAGGACAGAGGGAGAGAAAGGTCACTCTGCTTCATAGGGAATACCTCCTTTTATGTTTAAGTTCATATTTGTTGGATATTTACGGTTCAAGTCACAAGCTACATCCAAAGCATTTCATCCTGCAGAGGTCTTTCTGTGGATATGGGAGAAAAAAAACAGGGAATATGCCTATTCCTCATCTGGCCTTTTTTCCATTTTTATTTTGTCATATTTGATTTTATACTCTTGGGTGATATACAGTTGACTTAAGCACTAAAAGGAAAACCAAAATATCTCTCGGTGTATTAAGTTTTTGAAGGTGGTTTTTGTGCACCTCTGTGTAAAACAACATGTGTCACCTTCATAGCCCTGATGCTTTGTCTCCAAATTAGAGTAATATTAATTTCCCCACTACATCAAGGATAGAAGTGTCACCTCAAGACCTAATTTAGGCTTTGACAGACATCAGGCCAGCAGTCCCTTTTTCCAGGCACAGATGGGCCCCATCATCACCTGCCACGCTGTGCACTAACCTTGTCAGTCCCAGCATCCAACTAAATGAACTCCTGTGGGACAAAACAGCACAAGTACAACATGCTTTAGTGTTTTCTTCACCCCTCTAGGTGCAGTTCTTTGGCTCTGAGGAAGAGCCCTCTCCTCCTGTGGCCGCTATAAGAATGGCATAAATCCCATTATTATCATTAAAAGTAATAACGATCATAATATCATAACAGTATAGGTCACCTCAGGGTGTGGTGCAAAACACTAAAGCATCAAAAGAGTTCTTAATATGTCATGAAAAGTTACAGAGAGGTGCTTTGTGGTGCTTAGAAGCCAGTTAAAAGGATGTATAGCTTTTACATCCACCAGTCTGATGTCTCTTTGGTTGACAGTATGCAAAGCAGTGAGCATCCTTCTTTTCAGTCAGATCTTCCTGCATTACCCCATGCCTCTTTCTTTTCCTAAGTCTTTAAACATATGAAGTAGTGTCTTTCACATGTTAATGTGACTGGTGCTTGAGTAAAATAAACCATCTAGATGGTTTTAGTGTTGCGTGTGTTGTCCTTCAGTATTCATAGTAAAGAGGATTTTGAATTCAGCTGAATGTGGGCAGCCATTAATGTAAAAGTCTTGCAGCTCAAAATCATTTGAAGCAATTAGAAGAAGGAAGAGCAAAAGGAAAAAAAAAAGGAGATGCAATAGCACTTTCCACCTAAATTCAACCATACACTTAAAATGCTTTTATTTTTGAATAATGTTCAGAAGCTCCAGCAAAGGGGTAAAGTAAGACAAGAAAAGCTGTTACCCATTTACCAATTGGAGACCTCATTTTGGCACATTTAGGAGCCATTGTTGCACCTGCATTTTTGTTCACATTAAAAAGTCATTCTCCCTCAAAGGAAAAAAAAATATATATAGGATTATATTTTCAAAAGAAGATATTTTACTTCCAGTCCAAGGCATAGAAAATCATGACATGCATTCATGTCTGTTCCATGTTCGTTGACCAGGAGGTTGATCCAGCAGTACCACAGACAAGTTCTGTATTTGCTTTTCTATTTCATCTGCTTCCTTTGCTACAAGTTAATTTTAATGGTATTTTGGTTCAAGTCCTCATTTTCTTCAACTCTTACCACCTTATCCAATACACAGGAATTAGAAATCCCATAGAAATTATTAAAAGTTTCAGTTGGCCTTTTCCTTTATTTTTATGGATGCTTTCTTTATTCTTCTATTTTTTTTCTTTAGTTTTATTTCTGTTAATTGCAGGTGCTTTAAACCGATAGGGTTTTTTTGGTGTGTTTTTTTTTGTTTGTTTGTTTGTTTGTTTGTTTGTTGTTTGGTTGGGTTTTTTGTTTGTTTGTTTGGTTGGTTGGGTTTTTTTGCTGTTGTAGATATTTGGAGTCAGCTGCTTCAGCAGGTTTCTGATATAGTGGTTTTACTTTAATCAAAGACACTTGGACTGGGAATGGAATAGAAAGGAGGGAATTGCCAAGAGGGTGAGCAGTGCTGAAGGTTCGAATGCAATGTAAATCACAGAGTATTCAAAAGGCTTGGAAGCAAGAAGGAAAAGATAGGCCAGCCTTTTCCCATCTGACTGTTAAATAAGCTTTCTGGAGAGATGTTCAGGAAATGTCTTTTTCCCTCGCAGCTCTGTTTTTTCCATTCCATGATCCTGCAGCAGAAGTGCAATCCTTTCAGAGTGGCTGCGTGAGCACAGACGCCTACAGGAGGGAGGATGAAGCCCAGTAGCATTTTCAGCAGGAGCTCTGGACCAGCGCAGTGGCTCACTGAAGATGCTATTAACATCTGCTTGTCTGCTGCTCATGGTCTCAGTCTCAGTGGGAGCTCATCTGCTGGGGGAAGGGTTTCAGGAAAGGTCAAGTGAAAAATCTACTCTGCCCCACCGCAGGCTTTAAAGGGTTTGTTTTCACTGTGGTTTTGTTGTTTTTCCTCAGGCTATAGTACAAAGTCATCTGGAGTGAAAAACGCGTGTTGCTCATTGTGCATAGATGGGTTTTCCACGTGTGGGAAGCAGCACTGCCATTCACCTTTTCTCTCCTTCCAAATAGTAGGAATACCCACAAATAATCCCTCTGAACAGAAAAGTTAACCTGCACTGCTCTTTCTGCTGTCATCCAAATACAGCCAATTATCTTTGTGTTGGTGATTTCTCTGTCTGGTGATCAATCATTTCTGCTGAGCTGTGGTGGGGCTTCCTCATTAAAAGAAGGGCTAAATAAAAAAGCTAACTGTGTTTATAAGAGATACAAACTTCAACTAGACCAGAACACTTCAAAATGTGGGATCTGAGGATTCTTTTGCCCAAGGTGTAAAGTTTTTCATAGACTCCAGGGAAGGACAGAGTGGTATTTATTCTAATGCTATTATTTCTACCCATTGGGAAGTGTCTGTTTGTTTTAAGGTGGAAGAAATGGACTACTGTTAATATTTGCATTTCAGCAGGTTTGACGGTGACCTTCCTCCCCCAGTTCACTCAAATGAAATTAAAGGATGTAAGGGGAAAAGTTGTAAGTTCTCGAAAAGGACTGTCTTCAAAAGTCATGCAATAATGCTGTGGATGGATTTTAAAATAGGGCTTGTTAAATTTATGATCACTAATAACATTTGTAGTTACAGTATGCAAGCAAAGATAAGGCCACTCTAATTTCATGCTCCAGGAGCTGAGATGATTGCCCACGGGGGGTCAGGAAGGATATTTTCCCTCCATGCATACACAGCCCTGCAGAACTGCTTGGGACCCATAATCACCCTGACACCCAAAGAACATGCCTGGCTTTAAGCACATATTAAGTGATATGCTGAGCTGGGGCTCTCAAGGCTCCTTATTACCATGGGTATTATTAAGTGTCCATGTAGCATTCTTCAGTTTCAAATGCTGTAGAAATACTGAACCAAATTCTGCTAATTCTCATAGGAGCTCCTTTCAGCTGAGTGTGGTATCTGCAGGATTGCCAATGACCTATTGAGCTGTCTGTTTTGTTACCCAATATATTCTGTGAACTTACCCAAAAGGATTACATATGTGAAACACAAGTGGTTCAAGACACCTAAAATACTTTGAAGTACTCCACTAGAATCATTTGGTTTCTCTAATCTTAGGTTTGTGATCACTTTTGAATTTCTCAGATAATAAATCTTTGGTGATGAAATTATAGCTAACATATAGCTAGCCTATGTGAATGGCAAACAACAAGCAAATAAAAAACTGTATTATCTTCTAAAAAATGTAGTGAAAACGGATGGGAGAAGCTAGCCTTTGATTTAAAGGATGTTGCATAGGTTTGTCAGGAATTGAATCTAATGCTAGCTTTTTAAAGTACTTCTAAGAGTGAACTACAGTATGTACTTCAATATTCTCACTCAACAGATTGCAAAAAAATAAGACAAAACAATTACGTGAATCAGTCAAAACCTTGGGGTATTTTGGAGAGATTCTGTCATTTGTCAAAAAAAGAATGTAACATTTAATATATCTTAAATGGCTGGTCCTGCTTGTTTACATGGAGAGAGAAAAGAAAGTAACCCACTCATGTATCTATTCATATATCCAATTATTTCATATGAATATATATATTTTCATAACTAGTCTTTTTATACAAAGAGACTTCACTGTTGACAGTAAATGTTTTGTAATATAAATTAAATTCCTATAGTTACAAGGAGAAATTGTAGCAAATTTAGTCCAGCTGGATTTGGGATAGGTGATATGAAGTTTAGGCATTTTGACATCATAAATAAAAGTGATCCTTTGTCCAAGTGTCTGCTGCCTCAGTAGCCCAGACAGCTGGAGAAACACAGCATTTGCCTTCACATGTCAGTCAGTCTCTGGATGGAAAAAGCAGATATTTTGACATTGTATCCAGCAGAGAGATGCGCCTCACACAGGTTTTGTTTGATAGGAATACATTTATTTTTATGTTGGATTGCTTGATGTTAGCTTGCTGTAATTTTTTACCTCGCTCATGTGCTTCTGTTGCTACTCCCCTGGGTTCCTTCAAGGACCAAGAATACAGTTTAGCATTTCCTCAATCTGTTTATTTCAGTCTCATTAAAACCCAATGTTTACTTGTTTCAAAAGCTGAAGGTTTGCAGATTCAAGGCATTTGATTCAGATTGCCAAGCAAGCCAGATGCCACAGACAGAAACATCTCTTTACTCTGTCCCTGAGCAACAGCAGGAGAGGAACTTACAAGACATTTGTGTGCCCTCAGCCTTTGATGAATTTCTGGATATTTAATTTCCCTGCGCCCTGTGATGCAAACTAGGTGATGCAGACAGCACAGCTAAGGCTTGCAAAAATAGTAACCTGAAAATTTGTCCTTCAGAGCTGCACACAGTAGGAACCAGAGTGGTCCAAAAGTATTTTTGACTTTATTTTATCAGGTAAATGCTGTGTGGTGGGTGAGGAGATGAGCCCATTTGCACAAAGCAGTGTGTCAATGCAAAGCAACACAGCAGCAGGTGTGTTTTGGCCAGAGTAGAGGGGCTGCTGAGTGCAGTGGGGCTAATCCTACCTCTGCCTTCCCTCTGTATTTTCAGCCTCTAAATCTTCAGTGAGAAGCTGAGAGGTTGGCAGGTCTCTGTCTGAGCTGGAAGCCATTGATAATTTCCTGGGTGAGAATCACAGGTACCATGTTTTCCCATGTTTTCAGTGTGCTGGAGGTGACAGCCTGATGTTAAACCACACAAAGAAATTAGTGAGTCTAAAGCTCAGTGTACAGTGGATTCAGGCTGGTCCAGTTTTGAGCAATTTTCTTAGCAAGCAGCACTGTTTATCCTCTGTTGCAGCCATTCATTTATTCCCATTATGACAACATGAGTTTTTGGAGTTAAATGCAGTAATGTGACAAAAGCCAATTACCCACTGTGTGTTTGGGTACGTGGATATTGGTGAATATATCCCATCCACCTCCACAGTGATTCTGTCCATGTGTATTGGTGAATACATCCCATCCACCTCAACAGTGATTCTGTCCATGATAAACACCTAGGAAAGAAATTTCCAAAAGGCCCAGGAGGAATCCCTGTGTAATGAGACCTGTTTTGAAGTTATTGAATTGCCAATAGCCAACTGCGAGTGTAGGTTTTGGGATTTTCTGATTATTCTTGTTATCATCTTAGAATATTTGCAGCTCTTTGTTATGTCTGACTTTCCTTTTTATATAGATTAACATCCAGCTTTTTTGTATTGCCTTATAGTTAAACATTTATAAACAGCTGAAGATTTTGAACAAAGGAGAAAGCTTTATGCAGAATAAAAGTAGTTGCAGTAGGCTGGGGAAAATGGGTCTTAAAGCTGCAACTTAAAATGTGGTGGGAGTTGATGTCCCACATCTGTAATCGTGAGTCTAATTATGCTTTTGTTAGAGATACTGAAATTGGATTCTATGCCAAAATAGCAGAGTAGGCAGGGGAAAGAGTCTGTATTTTATCTTTGGAATTGGCTGCATTAAAGTCCAAAGAACACCCAAAGTTCAAGAAATACCTGTCAAAAAGCTTTGTATTTGAAATTGACTGCAGTATTTATAATTTTAGCTATTTCACTCGATTTTTTTTTCCATCCTTTACTGAGTTTGAACCAGTACCTCCTGATTTTTCAATGTTGTCATTAGTTGTGTTTTAGAAACCTAGGTGTTGGCAGCAGTGTGCCTTAAAATACAGTATCCCAGAGGAAGCAAGCATTTATCCTGTATTACATTGCATCATAATACAACAGAGCACAGCTTGAATTGCACACTCCAAATCTGAGCCCCAGGGGTGCAGTGTGATTACCCAAATAAGCACAGTAAGAAAATAAGGACATTTCAGAAATTAAGAATGAACTTGCATCTTGGGAATGGACTGACTTTGCTGTCATGCACTCCAGCACAGAGCAAGGGAAATAAAACTCTGCTGGTGTGATGTACTGTGCCCTGGATGTCAGTGTGCCTGGGGTACGTGGAATTATGCTGAGAAAGGCACAAAATCCAGACAGGGATCCCTAATTTCAAAGCTTTCTGTCTTGATGTTGAACTCAGCCACTGCCAATAATCTTGCATGAGAGTCAGGAGGAGAGCAGGGTGTGCTGCTATGTGGTTTCACCCTACTCAGGAAGTATCCCTTACACCTACACTGAATTCCTAATGTAAGGGAAGGAATGATTGCCTAAGGTTTGGGACGAAAATTGTGATTCTGGAGTTATGAGTTCTATTGTTTCCTCTATCTCAATGCTGATGCTTGATTTTGAGCAAGTTTCTCACATCATCAATTCCCATTTGTTCAAGGCAGGTAATACTAGACTCCTGCTTCCCAATTTTTTTCCCCAATAAAAAATTGTGTGAGAGATTATGAGAAACAGGGGCTTTTAGAAACCAGAGGGGTAGGCGGGGACTGAAATCTATTTGTGGAAGCCCTGAGAGGTGTTGGCCTTGAATTTCAGTTGCCTGGTGCTGCTAGCCTGGAGTATTCCTGTATTTTGTTTTTCTCTCTGCCTCAGACATGCTCCCAGCAGAGGCTTGGATCGTGGTTTTGCTGCAGTCAGTCCAGCAGTGGCAGCAAAGAAGGATTAATGGCAAATTGCTGGGGAGGGCAAGCTCGTTTGGATGGACATCCCTATCACTGAGAAGTTCCTCAGAGCATCCAGCAGACAGCTCAGTGTTAGTTTCAAGCCAGACTTGACTCCTTTGACATTGTGCTGGCAAGGGAATATGAAGCTGAGGAGTATTTCTCTCTACAGTATGGCCTGAGCGTTCCTTCAACTGTTTTTTTTTTGTTTTGTTTTTGTTTGGTTTTTTGTTTGTTTTTTTTTTTGTAAAAAGTTGATCCAATATTTCTTCAGGAAAAGAAAAAAGAAGAAAAGAAAAAAAAACAAAAAGGAAAAAGGAAAAATAAAAGGAAAGAGAAAAGGGAAAAGAAAAGGAAAAAGAAGAAAAGAAAAAAATGAAAAGGAAAAAGAGAAGGAAAAATAAAAGGAAAGAGAAAAGGAAAAAGAAAAGGAAAAAGAAGAAAAGGAAAAGGAAAACAGAAAGGAGAGATAAAAGGAAAGGAAAAAGGAAAGAGAAAAAGGAGAGGGAAAGAGAAGGGGAAAGGGAAAGGGAAAGGGAAAGGGAAAGGGAAAGGGAAAGGGAAAGGGAAAGGGAAAGGGAAAGGGAAAGGGAAAGGGAAAGGGAAAGGGAAAGGGAAGGAGGGGAGAGGGAGAGAAAAGAAAAAGAAAAAGAAAAAGAAAAAGAAAAAGAAAAAGAAAAAGAAAAAGAAAAAGAAAAAGAAAAAGAAAAAGAAAAAGAAAGAAAAAGACTCAGCAGATGGGTGTCAACCTCTCCTGGTGAGGGAGAAGGCAGAGAGGCACCCTGGTGGTGCCTGGCTGCTTGGGACACAAGCCACACAATTGCCCATACATCCTCTCCTAAAACAAGTCATTAACAACAAAGATAAGCAAATAAATTAAAGCAGAACACTGTACTTGGCTTTTGTGTAGCTCAGTGAGAGTCAGCAGACTTAGCAGGTGTACCAGGCTGCAGTGGGTCAAATTCTTGTGTTCTGCTTGCCAGGAAACCACCCTCATAGGAGGTGATAAACACAGCAGGCTGAAGGAGGGGGCTTGGTTCATGGCAAAGGGCATTTCTGGCCTCTTGGGAGAAGATCACTCCTCTCTAGCCATTCCCAAAACCTTCCACTTGTTGAAAATAATGAACACTGCTTCCCCTTTGTTAGCCAAAATAAAGGCCCATGGGGACAGCAGCTGCCCAGCAGCTTCAGACCCCTGAGCAAGGTTCTGTCAATGGGGTTATTTCTCTGCCAGGTATAATGGATTCAGCTGAACCACATGCAATTTATTTGGCTGGCAAACTCCCACCTGGCATTCATTTCTACAAGTGAAATTTCGACCTCAGAGTGGCATACCCCCTTCCTTTCTTTCCTGATGGCTCCCTGGTGGAGCCAAGGCTCTCGTGGCAAAGATGTGTGAGGAAAGCACCAGAAACACCAGCACAGTTGTTAAGAACATAAAGGGCTGCCATAGAGTGGGGAAAGAGTGAAGTCAGTCTCAAATGGTACAAAACAGGTGGGAGGGCCAAGGAGGAATTACTGCTATCTTACACTGCCTTTCTTCCATATAACCATTTTATATAACCACTTTAACTTAACTGGATTGACTCCAGGTTTATAGAAATGAAGGTAATACCAGATTTAGATGCAGCTAAGGGTGTCTGATTGTGTCCAGCTCTCTCTCTCAAAAGGCTTTGCAATGCTGAAAGCCCAGCCTTCAAATAAAGCCCATACTGTCAAACCTAGCAATGAGTTTTAAGGAGAAAAGATCTATTTTAATGCTTTTGAGCTGGAAACTTTGGAGATGCTGTTTCTTTGTCTAGCATTTTCATTATTATGCTAGATAATAAAGAGTTAGCTAGTAATAAAGAGAGATTAGAGGTTAAATCTGTGATAGCTCTAAAATCAGAAACTATTGTGATGTATAATTAAGTTGAAAAGGCCACAAAGGAAGAGTTTCTAATTTTAACATAAAATACACAGCTTCAGTTATTAAAAAAAAAAAAAAACTTGGCAAATTTTACAAAAAGAAATTGAAGAAACCACATAAGACTCATAACTAATGCATATCAATTTTCAGAAGTCATAAAGATTGATTTTTTTTTAATGGACTAGCTAAAAAACTGGTATACTTTACATTTTTTTTTCTGTGTTCCAAGGACTCTTTAAATTTTTGTACATGTAATTTTTTTCCTAGTATTTACTCAGTATTGGAAAGTGTAAAACACTGAGTGCTACATTTGTGTAATTGTATATTTAATCATTTAATCATCTCAACACTCCAATCCATACTGACTGATACAAATGCAGATAATTCTTACAAATACATCACAGCTGTGTGCAATGAGTAAAGACAGGCATGATTGCTTTATTATGAGATTAGGCTTTAGGTCTTTCTTCACAAGAGAATAATACAACTGTTCACATGACATGTAAAATTTTCAGTGTGTACTGGCATTAAATATATCAATGAAGCAAAACTATGATTGTTCTGAACCCCTTATTGTTAGAGTTTGGGAGGAAAAATTCGAAGTTTCAGTGCAGTATGAAACTCGCTATCTGTTTCTCTGTTAAGACACTGATTTTAATTCTTATATTTCTCTAGAGTTTTTCAATACACCATAAGCAAGATGAAAAGAAACAAAAATTTTGAAGTTTTTCTAAAGTTTTTTCTAAAGACTGCAGCAAGGTAGAAACAACTGTAGTAATATGGTGTGCATCATTAAAAGTACAGTCATCAGCACTTGCTGCTTTAGACTTGCAAGATTTTTCTTTTTCCCTTAAAATGCAGTGACAAATTTAACTACTGTAGAGGTGAATATCGACTTAGTGATTAGGGCATTTTCAGTAATGGTGCCTAATTTTACAAGGTTTTGTATAGTTTGTATCAGCTGTACACAGTAAATATTCTATATCTAGTTGTAGTAACTGCAGATTCTGGTGGAAGAACAGAAGAATGGCTGCTTGAGTCAGATCAAATTCAGGATCCTGTCACTGTCAGTGATTAACTGGATTTCTAGGAAAAAAAAATGAAAACTAGCACAAACCTGCTGCAGTAACTCCCTGGTGTACATTAACAGGTAACATCTTTCTCTAGGCCAGGTATCCCCATGCAGAAGTACCTCAGTACTGAATAGCACTTGGTGGATTTTCCTGCCATGAATTTGTCTAACTGCTGTTTGAAATCACGTGAACTTTTTTAAGAATGCACAATATCCTGTGACAATGATGTGTGTTCTCCATGGATAAATCGTTCTGTTTGGGATTTGCTTCCCTGAACTTAAGTATGTTGTGCCAAATGGTTAACAACTCTGGATTTCACACTACCTGCCACTGAAAAATCACTGTGTTTTTTATGTTAAAGCATAGCAATTATTTCTGAGCAAGTCCCAGTTACCTGTGTGAGGTACCTAAGAAGTTTGATGTGAGAACTCCCAGAAACAGATATAAGAAAACATTATCAATTTTTTAAGGAAGAGGCAAACAGCACTTTCTACCATGAATAATGGTGTTCTACAAACAAAACCAGTTTGTTTTGCAACTTTTCATGCAGTGGTTTTAAGACTCCGTTGGTTAAATTTGTCTCAGTCCAGAATAACTACTGTGTTATTTCATAGGTGTAACAGAGTCCCAATTTAACCCAGTATAATTTTAATTTCCTGAAGTTGTCTATAACTGTGCTCTGTTAAGCAGCTGCCATGTTTCATCACAGTAATAGGTGATGCTAGTTCTGTGTAACATGAGTGATACAGAGCACTGAAAATAAAATATTATTATGCTTTTCAGGAGAACAATGCTCAGACAGCAGTGGATTCTCAACACAGATGTACAGTGAAACAGAGATTGCAGCTTGTCTAAAGTAGCCAGACACCATCCTCTGAAGAGGACATTGATATTTCACATTTGGCTCAGGTGAAAACTCTCAGTGGTGGCTTTCCTAAGTCACTGGAAATGAAACATTGAACTGCTAGTCCCTAGCTCCATGCCACAAGACAAGAGACACCATGTCACTCCCTCTCCCCTGTCCTTCTCTTTTTTTGCCTTCATGCTAAGGAGGAAACACATCTCCATTCATGGTTCTCTGGCAGTGTGGTGATGCTTTATTGACAGAGCATCAAAACAATGTTATTTTGCAGATCAAACTGGCATTCCCAGTGTATAACAGCAAGAACACAGTAAAAAATTAGTTCAATTAGCTCCTAGATGACTTTAATTATGTGCCCAACATAAACTGTGAGTGACAGAAGTTCAATGCAGATACTGATCTTAGCTACATTTCAGCAATAACGTTTTCCATGAGTTACTTGTTCCTGAGCAATTTCTTCACTCTACTAATTTACACAAAAACACCATTTTCTTTCTGTTTTTGGTGGATGCCTCATCCACCTTGAATTCCTTGGTTATGCCTATGTCTGCTGATCAATGCAGAAGCAAGACTGATCCTATTTATAGATGAATCTCTTCAGTCCAACACATGCATTATTCTAGGCTGATAGAAACCCAGTAGAAACTTCTCCTCTGCAGAGTCCCTCCTGTGTGCCATCAGTCAGCAGCTGCTCTAAATCTGCTGCTTCTTCTCAAAGCATTTTTATTATTTTTCTTTCTGCAGTAAGCAGCAGGTTCAGAAGTACTGCATTTCATCAAGTTGCTTAAAATCTGTGCACTACTCATAGACATATATTTATAATATATCTGTATGTATATATATGTGTGTATGTATATAGATATATCAATGCACAAAAATTGAAGTAGTCTTAGGGACAGTGTTATTTTCTGCCATCTGAAAAGAAGGCATGGATAGGGGTGTCCTTGATGCCTGGCAGTTCTAGGCATGATACATAATTCCTCTTGACCATTCCATCTTTTTTTCCTGTGTTTGCTTACCTGTCAGTCTTCATGTGCTGGGAGGCTGCTGAAGAGGTGGGCTGTAATCAGTCTCACCAAAATGCAAACATTTATGCAATTAAATTTCTCTCCCTAATGGTTGAAATCCACCTGTGTTGTTGAAAAACTCTGGAGGGCAAGGGAGTCTCCTGTGGTCACAGATATTTGGTGCCAGCAGAGTAATGCAGTGTCTCAGGAACATGTTCTCCATTCCTGTCTCCTGTGGGTTTACAATTCAGCAATACTAATTGTTCAATTAACAATATAAATGAGCTGACGGCCTCTATTAGAACAGTTGGCAGAGTTCACATATTCATTATGTGTTTTAATCTCCTAATTAACCAAAGATTTTATTTTATTAAGGTATGAAAGTATTGCTTACTGACCATTTGCACCACTAATTACTACATGCAGAGAATAAATTTATTCCTCCTATAAATGTAGAAATTATATCTTTTCCCCCACATTTATTTGACTATGACAGCCTAAGATCCCTATACAGAAAAGGAATAAGCCTTCTTTACTTTATTGCAGATATGATGGCTGACCTC
The DNA here is from genome assembly GCF_050655825.1 of Lonchura striata. Classification (NCBI taxonomy): domain Eukaryota; kingdom Metazoa; phylum Chordata; class Aves; order Passeriformes; family Estrildidae; genus Lonchura; species Lonchura striata. The sequence goes on from NC_140703.1 coordinate 2,636,550, forward strand.
AAGTGAGAAATACTAGAAGAATAAGTAGGAAAAAAAAATTATCAGAAGGGACATACTGGCTTTTATCATTCCTACAGATTCAGGTTGGTTTGTCCTTCAGCAGCTATCATATATTGTTTGCTGTGAGACTTGCAGTTATTCAGAGATTTTTCTCTGTGTTTGGTGTGCCTGTGACTGGGAAAAGCTCTACCTCTGCACAGAAGACTTGTGTTTGGTAAGGAACCCGCCACAGATAATTGCTGGGGCACAGTGAGATCTGCAAAGAGATGCAAAGTAAGAAAGAGGGGAATGCTGAAGGAAGGATGCACCTTGAGGACAGAAAGAAACCACTTGAATCCTTTTTACCCTTGTCTCCGTTTTTCTGCCTAGAAGGGAATGGGAGAGGGAAGTTAAAAGATATGTAGAAATTGCCTATAAGCAATTTCCTGAGTCTATTCTCTAAGGCCCTGTCATGTTATTGGCAACAGAGAGAATAATCTACAGCCTTGGAAAAACACAGTTACAGTGTTGAAGTTTTTGTTGTTGTTTTTCTTAAATTTGCAGTAATAACCATGACAGTACCAGTGTGGTCAGGGTATAATGAGAAGGGACATTTCTTCCTCCGTGCGATAAAATATTAATTTTTTTGAATTCTGTGCTAATAAAGATAAATTAATAATACTGTAGAAATCAACTGTCAGTCTAGCTTGTGTTCTGGCAAGATAAAGGCACTTCAAATGCCATTTTTGTCCCATCTGAGCATACTTGGGTGGTATTTTTATATTTAAATATTCAGGAGAGTCTGGGCTTTTTCAGTGCTGTAAAAACATGTATTTTGCAAGTTTAAATTCCTGGGCAATGGATTTTAAAAGCTGCCTTGGGACTTCTGAATGCCGTTCCTCAAGGGCAGTAGGGGAAGTCATGAGAATGAAAAATTGCCTAGATTCTGATGGAAATGAAAGTGCTTATTCCACTTAGGGCTTTGCATAATATTTGGTTAAAGTGGCCTTGCAAAGGTTAATCTCCCTCCAACAAAAAGGAGAAGAAGGTTGTCCTCTGTCCCTTTCACCTAATATCTATTTAAGAGAGCAGTGACTTTCCACCTCCAGTCACAAGTCAAGTACAAGGAGAGCTTGTGGGAATAGTTTACAGTAATGTTTCTGCAGTGCAAGCAGTGCATTCTGCCATTTCTATCCTCCTGTTGTTCCTGCCACCCCACCATCAGCAGCTGCCTAGAAGACTGCAACCTTTCCTTTTGGATTTGGCCCTTAGTGCACTTACCTCTGCTTCTGTCATTTTAATGCTAAATGCTTGCACTGCCCTTCACAAAAGGGCCATCATTTTAGATCATTTGGAAATCCCAGCAAATGAAGAATGCAGCTATTTATTTTGGGAAATATTTTGCATGGGCAGATGTGATCCCAGTGCTCTAGAAACTGGGGGCACTTTGAGCTGAAATTGAAGCTGCTGGCTCTGAAATGAGACTTCATACATTGGAAAATTTCTCCTCTGGGCTGTGCTGCAGAAGCTGTAGTCATTAAACTGGAGCTTTCTCGTTGTGCAAAAGCAAACTGAAATTCCTGCCTGGCCTGGGATGAGAAGTTGCCTTTCTGTGGTGAATTTTCAGGCTGATTGAGAAGCCAGCTATTTGAAGAATATTTGGAGAAAGCTGAGAACAAACTTCTCCCAGGAATCATGGGACAGAAAGTGGCATCTGTACATTGGATTCCCACTGAAATTCCTGAATTAACGGTGCTGGATTTTATTTTATTGTATAAATTCATAGAAGTGTGGAACCTTTTAGGTTGGAAAAGGCTTTTCAGATCATTAAGTCCAACTGTAAACATAGCACTGCCAAGCCCACCACTCCAGCTGTCCCCTTGTGCAATACATACATAGCTTGTAGAGACCTGCAGCAATGGTGGCAGAGCTGCCTCCCAGGAAGGCTGTTCTAGTGCGTGACAGCTCTTCTGGTGAAGAAATGTTTGCTAATATTCAATCTGAACATACCCTGCCACAACCTTAGGCTGTTTCTTCTTATCCTGTCACTTGCTACCTGGGAGAAGAGACCAACCCGCAGGAGGATACCACCTCCTTTCAGGGGAGTTGCAGAGAGAAATAAAGTCTCCCTGAGACATTTTCCTCCACCAGGATAAACATCCCCAGCTCCCTCAACTGCTTCCCATAGGATCTGTGTTCCAAAATGTTCACCAGTTCCATTGCCCTTCTCTGGATGTGCTGCAACACTTGCATTTCTTTCTTGTAGAAAGGAGCCCAAAAGAGAAAAGTCTTAGAAGTTGCTATAGAAGCCTGTAGCCATAGATAAGTATTTTTTGTTATTTTAATTAAAAATAAATTTTGTGGGCTCTGTAGGACTTGTATTAATGGCAAGGGAATTTATGAAACCGGATGAGGCTGCCTCTTAGCTACGAAACAACAGGTACAGGCCAACGAGAGTTAGAGACAGATTTCCACAGATTTCCAAGGTCTGTTTACCCATGGTCTCAGCATCAGGGCAAATACTCTTTCATTAAATATGCATTTTGATTTCTCTAGGGTAATAGATTGATATTACCTCAGCCTAGCTTAATCTTAATTATCTGTGATTTCCTTCAACCCCAAGAAAAGGGCACATCAGTCATTCCCAGAGAAATGTTTTTCATATGTTGGGAAGGAATCCCTGTAGAGCACAGTGCCTCCTAGCAGGGTGTTTCCTCTGGGAGGTGGCCTCCAAGCACCATGTTCAGAGCATGGATGGGAGGGAAAGTAGCATGATGCAGAGTGAGCAGCATATTAAGCCAGTCTATTGCATGGGTAATGTTTGTCAGAGATGGGTTCCTCTGCAAGCAAGAAAGGTGTTCTCACAGGGTATCACAGAGAGGTCTTTTATGCAGAGCTGGCTGGATTTATGTTTATCAAAAGCCGTGGGAGCAGGGCTGGGTTCCTGTGACTCACATCGTGGTTCACAGCCCTGCCCTGAGGGAAGCTAAAGGAACCAAACCCTGTGAGAAGGAAGCCAGGGAGGGTGACATCCCAGTGCCATCATATCTTGTCTGTGTGTGGAAGATGACTTTAGCTAGAAATGATAGGTGTTTACTACCAGCATTTCTACAGTTCAGCACTAGCCCAGCTTCCTTGCCCACTCTATGCATTCAACTACATGCAAAAAGCAAATCTGGCAGCAGAGAATGTCACAAGAGTGATTAAGACAAGTGATAAAAGCTGAAAGCTGCTGGCATTGGTGAAGATCACCATTCAGGAAACATCTGGAACTCTCTGCAGTTCACGTCTTGATCAGATGGTTGGAAAGTTCTTGCTACGGCTTGTGTAGTGTGTATGCACAGGTATTGTCCTTGTACTACCCAAAATTTGTTACTGGATTAGTAACAAATGATTTGCAAAGTGGAAAGCAGCACAGTCACTCTGTGAGTTCAGCTATACAACTGAGCATGCTTTAGATACAGTTCATAGCAAGTATCCTATAGTTCTTTTTGCTGGTAATTAATATTCTTATAGCAAAAGAACACTTATTTTTTTGCTCCAAGTGTATAAATATTTGGAAAAATAAAAACCAAAACATTTTCACTGAACAGTGGATGTTATGCCCATGGAAGTTGTGAAGCCTACCTCTGACTGATGCTGTATGAGCAGGGGTATCTGGACAGGATGATCTCCAAAGACCTTGTCCAACCTCAGCTGTTCTGGGGTTCTGTAACCAAGTGAACATTTCTTAGTACAGGGGAATGCAGGCTTTTGCACTGTAAATTAATTGTTGATATTTGCAGGCTTAAATGCTAAATTCCAGAATTTTGAACTCTAGCTTTGTTTAAATTTAGAATACTGAGTCCAAGTCAAAAGAATATACAAATATAAAGAACTTCAAATATAAAGACTTCACTAAGGGGAAGGACTTGCAAATATTTGAGCAGGGATCTGAATCACTTCACGCTCACATCAGTGAAAAACTGAAGTAACTGTAGAAGGTGCAATCTGTTCTTCAGTGTCTTATGATGAGCAAGTAAATTATTTATCACTTTTTTTTAGGTGGAAAAAATCAATACCAAGAATGTCAGGGGAAAAGAAATGTACATTCTCAGCCTCTGTGCAAGGATTCTAGCTCTTCCTATTTCCACATTTCATTCTGTAATTACATGGACATGACAGAGTTAAGAGTTTTACCATGTGTGCTACTCTTAGAAGAACAGATTGGTGCAACATATCTATTTTCTCAGCAGATAAACATGAATTTTTTTTCTGACGGGTGGTTTTGCAATTGTATTTGGGCAGTCAGCTTTGCATATGGATGCCAGAACACCTGTCACTCAAGAACATATTTATAGAAACTCTAAACTAATTAATTCCCAGCAGTTGTAATGACACATTGTGATAGTCTGTCCAGTGGGGGATTACATCACTATTTTTCTGGAGCTAATTTATTTACCTGCTTCCTTTTTTCCTTCTACCTTTACTTGCCATCTGCTTCTAAAGCAAAGATAACAAAATGCTATTCCTAAAGATTAGTGTGTCAAACTCCTCTCTTCTTTGAGACTGCAGGGCCTGGCTCTGGGACCCAAGTGACACCTGAGCACTTTTTGTGGAATAGTTTCAGTGTGAGGGCTCAGTGCTGGCAGCTTGCTTCCCCCCAGCTTGAGCAAGCTCCTCTGTGGTTTTTGGTACCCCTCTCCCTGTATGGCTATCCCACAAGAGAGAAGCTGCTGCTCCTCCCTCAGCAAGAAGGGCAAATGTGCTTCACCTCTCTTGCTTGTCTGCACAGAACCTCAGGAACTCAATGCTCTTGAAACCACTGCTACCCTGTCAAATTTGGCAAAAATTGGCCACCTTCAAGCAGCCACAAAGAGGTAAATCGACAAGCAAGAACATGACTGCATCAAATAATATCTTAGGAATTGCATGTGCCAGGCTGAACCTGGGGAAGGTTTGGACTTTCTCCCAAGGATGAGAAAGTATTGTCCTCATCCTCTGCAATTTCTTCAGCTATCCAATAGCTCTATGGCTCCACACCTACGTTGTTCCTTCATTTTCTGGTCCAGTGTTAAAGACCATATTTCATTCCCAGAAGGAGAACACTGTAACTCTGCCTACACATGTGCTGTGAAATGAGGGGGGCCCTCAAATTTTTATTTTGGAGCTGTTTCATATTGCTTGATATAACTAATTTTAGTGAGCTAATGGGAGAATCAGCATCATCAACTCCTCAACCTAGTGATGATAAACTTCCTCTAGGAATGAGAATATCTTGGACCTAGTCCCATTCTTGTTTGTATGACTACAGAAGATGATTTGCAAGTACAGGGAGAGGGAAAAAGTGGGAAATGTAAGCTTTTGAGTGTTACATATGCTTTAAGCTATGTCACAAGTGCAACTGTGCTTTTTTCCCCACGTATTTTAATTTCTAGTCTTTGACACATACATACAACCAGACACTACCAGGTAAATGTTTGCTCTGGATGAGTGCTTACAGCTGGCATAAGTGGAGCATAAATTCAGTTCTTTAAGAACTTGGATTCACTGTCTTCCTTTGCTTCAGACTTTCTGCATACTTTTGTAATGCTACTGCTCAGGAGAGTTTCTCCAGTTTCCTACATGAGTGAAAAAAGGGAAAGTAAGGAGACAAAACCAGCCATGCAGTGGATACCTTGGAACGAGTGGCTGTAAGGGTTTTCTTCATGTTCTCTGTGGTTTCTGTTTCCTGGCTTTAGAATAGGGACAATGGTTCACATTACAGGCTGTAAATTGCTCACATAATCCAACTACACTGGGTTTCTACCTTGCCTACACATCATGCTTGGGCACTGTATAAGCAGTTAATATGAGTTTCCTAGAACAGTCTATTCTGTGAGGTATTTGGTTACTTGTAAAACAGTGAAAAAACTAGGAAGATAAGCTGACTGAGCAGGTAGCAAAAACATCAAGCTGTTTACTGACATAAAAATGTTAAAATGTCTGAGATTTTATTCAGACATTATTGTATTTTGTATGACACTGATTTAATTGCATCATTATTTATTTAACAAGTTATTTTATCAGTTCATTCAAACGATAGGATTTAACAAGCTTTAGTTAATGTGGTCCTGTTAGATGCAGTATCTAATGGGAATGTACCAGTTTCATCCCATTTTCATGAAACATCAAAGGTAGTTCATCATCTTAATAGCAAAACTGATGTGAGTAACAATACATTTGGCACCCAAGTGCATCCAGAATCACTTCTGGGTAAGACAAACAAAGTATTTAACTGATTATAGAATTTTCAGATGGTAAGATCTATTAGTGAGTAAACTAGGATTAAGATACTTGGCCTTAGCTCCCTCTCAGATTTTCTGCATGGCTTTGGAGAAGTGAGCTAAAGATTTTGTGTGCTATTTAAACTTTTCCTTACACCCCAATGGGGTGATGTCACTTGTATAACACTTGACCACAGGAAGCACCTTCCAAGCCAGAAAGAGAAATTAGCAGAATGCTGATTTTTGCCTTCATGCCAAATTGGCTTAATTCACAAGACTATGAAAAATTGTTTATCCACCCCCAGAAACCCCATCAATCTAAACCCAGTGAACTTTTAAAGGAGAAGGATATTTTTATTTTACACATCCTTTTTTCCTCAGGAGATTGTGTGAGCAGTTATATTCATCTGAACAGTAGCACAGAGCTGAAGCTCTCATTCCCAGCTGGTATTCATCTTCATGGTGTCTGTGTTTGTATGTCTTGACTACCAAGAAAATTAAATTAAAAACATATTGTGATTGATTTACTTTTTGGTGTCACTCCTTACTGCTTAGAATAGTGCACATACATCTGTTCTGCAACATTAACTAGAAGGTGTTTGCTCATATTTTTTCTAATCCTCAGTGTTTGACTGTTCTATATAAACCCTTACTCAGCTGATTCAAAATTTTCTTTCTGGATTAGGTACCCAGCAAGGTTTTTTTCCACAGAATACAACAATCTCCATTACTTATGCTTCTCTTTTCTTCAGTAGATGTAATTTTTCTTCCTTTGACTGTTAACTGAGAGATAAAATTTCATTTTTAATGTATTCATCCTGTTTACTGACATTTTAAACAAATTTGTTGTTTTTATACTTGCCATTAGTCCATCATAAAGTAAAACTCACTTGTGCTGATGATTGCTGAAGTAACTATTATAGAATAGTTGCATACACAAAAGAATATTATTTCCAAAATATTCTGTCATGCCTTGCATCTCTGGACATTTCTGAAAACAAGCTGACCATTATGAATTTCACATTATCAAAGACATGGCTGCAACTCTAGGCTGTTTGGGCTCAGAATCATCTGAGATCATTCAGATTCTCTGGAATCAGTTAGCAGAACAGCTTTTATTTTTGGCTGAAGAAAAGCCATCAGGTGAGTTCAATCTGGTTTTGTATAAGGCAGATTTAAAAAATTCACATCAGGTTTATAGGTATAAATCAATGTCTGTGCCTCCTGCTGTGTTTCAGAAGTTGACTGAAAAATTTGAATTTCTGTTTTGGCCACCTAGGCCAGGGAGTGAGAAGGAAGATTTTATGTAGGATTTGACAACTGGATCCTCATGTTTAAAGGGATTTTCTCCTGGATTGACTATAGATCATAGACCCTAGAATGCTTTGAGTTGGAAGGGACTTGAAAGACCATCTAATTCTAACAAACCCCCCCAATGTGGGCAGGGACACACACCACAGGGGCACTCGCCACCCCCACAGTAAAGAATTTTTTCCTGATACCCTACCTAAACTTACCCTCTTGTTCAATCACCCCATGCCCTTATAAAAAGTCCTCCTCAGCTCTTCTGCGTGGCCCTTAAGATCTCCCTGGATGTCTCTTGTCTAGGCTGAGGACCCCCAGCTCTCAGCCTGTCTCCACAGGAGATGTGCTCCAGCCCTCTGACCAGCTTTGTGACCAGCTTTTGAGTCCTGCAGACTCAGCCCAGCAGGTCCATGCCCTTCTTATCTTGGGGGCCATACAGCTGAAAGCAGATCCTTCTCAGTCCCCTGTCCTCCCAGACTTCAAGTTTTTAACAGGGTTTTTTAAGGTTTTTTTTTTGTTTGTTTTGTTTTGTTTTGCTGGTTTTTTTTTTTTTTTTTTTGTGTCAGTGACTTTAACAGAATTTATTGATCCTGATGTTTACATATAGATATGCATGAATACAACACAACTTAGACCTTTCTTGCTCTATTACAGAAGCCTTTTCTGTTGACTGCATAGGACAAATTTTCTTGTGCAAGGCAATGTCTTGACTGAGTAGGTGCATCTGCCTGGGTAGCTGGAGTGTTGCCCTGAATAACCCAGTTAAATCAACTTCTGGCTGCATGCTCTGTCTACACCATACAACAGAGGTATGGCAGAATTGGGGAAGACACACTAAAATTTACACAAGCTAAGCCAGCACACTTAGAATGTTAAAAGTAATTAAAGTAGAATTTTGAATTGTAGTCTTTAGCCAAATGCATATATTTTATATTTTTATGAAAGAACGAGTATCAGTTCTGCAATTTCACAAAATAACTTTAGTTTTAATGACTGCTTAAGCTAAGCATAAGGTTTTGGGAGTTTTTTAACCTTATAAAGAGATCTCATGATATGGCTTCTTCATACCTGCTATTGTGCATAGTATGTCTTAATATCAATGTGCTTCTTCCAGATATGGTTTTATCTTTGTGCTATTTGTTGTTGAGTATGACAAGTAAAGATGCTGACTAAAATCTAAAATGTTACAGAGAAAATGAAAACCATCTAAGTATTCAATAAGTGCCCTTTCAACTTGATGAGTTGCCAAGTGGAGCTGGCTGGCAAAACCATGACTAAACAACTTGTGTCAGAATTGTCTCACTTTCTGAAGCTAAAATTTATCACCAATAAGGTTTTGTTGCAGCAAAGAGCATTTCTCTCTCTCCTTCTCAGCAGTCTGCTAAAAACAAAAAACCACAACCAACTAATTGATGTTTCATTTGTGATCTCAGGGCTGTTGAAAAACCAATAGGTTACTTCACTTACTGATAGAATGTCAGGGCTGTGTTTCTTTTTGCAGATGGGACTTGCTTCTGGAGGCAAACAGATTTCAAAATATGAAAATTCTTTGCGAGAGAATACTTCCTTTTTCCACACAGCTCTATTGCCAAGGTAACCTGGCCACAAAGAGTACTTCAAAGAGATTGGATGGTGCTGTTCATTTGAAATAAAAGCACAATCAATAAGGATATCCAAGCATGAAGTGGTAAGAATGTATTGCTTTATGGAAAAACAATTTTTGTTTTGGTACATTGAGAAATGAATATAAAATAAAAACCCTCAGGGTTGATTTAATGAGATCTCTTAATGCCTGTGAGGTCATTAGACTCAATTAAGTATTTGGCTGGCAGTTACACTTAGCCCTTAAGAGATGAACAGGTCATGTTAACATAGTGGACTACAAATACAGCTGAAGTTACCTCACATTGCTTCATGATGAACAGCTCAGCTACTGCAGAGCTTTCAGACAGCAGGAAAGGATTCAAAGACTCATTTTACTTCAAAAAGTATGCTCCAGCAACCAGCAGAAAAAAAATGTGATGGAAAATCTCTGACTTGTGGAAAAGACATGGAATAGTGCAAAGCTTCCTGCAGGGAGCAGGGCCCGAGGGACTCAGGCTGCTCATCTGGTTTGTTCACCCTAGGCAGATCAGCACACGTGTGTCTCATGACACTTGGTGTGAAAACTGCTGCAATGTTTTTTCAAAGAAAAATAATCGCAAAACTTGGAAGAGAAATTCCTGTATTTTTTGTCTCTGTGATGCAGAGACATCCAGATTTTAGGTTAAAATGGCATATTTGGTGAGAAAGTTTATATAATTTTATTTGTTGGGGAAGCTGGCTGTCTCAACAACCAAAAAATTATCTGGAATGTTCCTATCTATCCAGTGGATTTTTCCCTGACATGAGGATTTTTGACAAAGTCTGTCTAAGGCTGTTCCCATTTGGCCAGTGAGAGTGTCTCCTTGACTGGTAACAAATGAGTTCTTGTCAAACATAAGCAGGCTAATAATTCCATTTATTTGAAGTCTGTTTTAGAGAAGCCACTATGAAATCTAGAAAGAAAACAGCAATACAGCTGTCAGTGCCTTGAATGAAAATTACATGAATAAACTTTGACTGTATTTCAAGGAACCAGTCATTGAAACTGCAGAACTTTGAGATGAAATTTTTGTGCGAAAAGCATGACTTTATTTTAAAAACTGAATCTTTTGTTATCTGTCTCAGAAGCTGAATAGCCACGTTAAAGATCTTTAAATAACTATTGCATGCTTCTATTCGACCAGCAAAGCAATGTTGAACTTTTGATTGTCAAAAGCATTTAGATAATGAACGCCCATTGATCCCCCAAAAAGGAATATGGTGGGAGAGAGATTCTCAGTCCTGAATTTCAAATCCTTCCATTCAAATCACAGCAATAAAAAGAGCACTCACAAGCAATAAAAAGAGCACTCACATTGGACATGTGAGTTTATACATTTTGTATTGCCTTTATTTTGGCTTAATGGGAAGGGCAAAGTCTGGGTGCAATAGGAGCTGCCATAATGGATGCAGAGAACCTGTTAGGAGGAAGGGGGAGAAGAAGGAGGTGGAAAGCAGGCAGGGAGAGAAAGGAGGTGGAAGGCAGGCAGGGGAGCAGGCAGGATCCCTGCTGGCTCTGCTCCCCACAAGAGCATGGACCAAAACTCCTCCCATCCCAGCGGGATCTTCCTGTTAAGACCCAGGGCCACTATGGATGGCCTCGTGCTCAAAATTGTGACCAAATGATGGAGCCAGGGCATTCAACCTGCTCACAGCAGTGTGCTCTTATCAAAGAGTAGCCACAAGAGTGATTAAAGCGCTCAAAACACACGTTGTGCTCAGACTCCAGCGGGCAAAACCTGTTTGCCCTAACAAAGACAGGGCTACGGGGGGACTTAATCACACTTTGTAACCAACGAATGAGCAACAGCAATGCCATAATTAAGAGCTAATCAGCTTTGCACATGAATACATAAGGAGAGCTGATGTCTGGAAATGGGATGTATGTAGACTAGAAATCACACACAAATATTTAGCAGTGAGGTTATTTAACCTTCAGAAGAACTTACTCTTACCGAAAAGTGTGGTGAATTTTTCATCCCTGCAATTTGTTTTTAACCCAGATCTAACATAATTCAGGGCATCTCTATTAACTGGGTTATGCAGAACATCAGGCTAATGAATAGGAATGTCCCAAATATTATGTACAAATAATCTATGCTGGTGGAAGCACAGAGAATTCTGCCTCTGTAACAATCAAGAGACATATTCAAGTACCCAAACATGGATTTTGGCTAGAGGTAGTTGGGAATTCTTCACTGAAATGATACTCCACTGTGAAGTGTAATTTCCAAGGCAGGAAAAAGAGTAGGATAGCATTTTTTTAGGTGTCATACTTTTCTGAGGGAGAATTAAAATTAAAATTGCTATTTTATTTTATCTTAGCTGACCTGAATATGAGTATTGATTTTGTTTTTGACAGTGATCTAAACTATTTTCCTTCAGATCAATATTAAATAAATATAATATAAAATAGCATTTTGCCATAGACAAATTTTACCTTTCTAGAACTTGCATTCATTTATAAGCTGAGTTTTTGGTCAAACATATATTCAGTAATGCCTTTTTTGGAATCATATGACTCACTTTAGCTAATGTGCACTGTTGATGGCTTTATTTTGGTCCTAATGCTTCTCTGTTGGCCTGCTATGGAAGCAGAAGACAAAACTGGATTGAGAGAATAAGATGAAGAAATTTCATGCTGAAATACGACTGAGTAACCAAACCACTTATTTCTAAGAAATTCAGATGTTTTAACTGAAAATGGCAAAATGGGACCTCTTGACATTTCTGAATGCATTTCATTTCTTGGAGTTTTTTCACTGTACTTATTCTGAATCAGAATAATTCCAAACTTTGCAGAGGCCTGACTTTGCATTTTGCCTAGTTTCTGTTTCCAGATCCATTTTTGAAAGTTTGTCATAGAAGACTGGAACTCATGGCAATACCAAGTCTACCATGGTTATGCTTTTTCATTATTAAAAAAACCCTACTTTTCTGAATGGAAGGGATACTGATTCTATATTAAGGCATTTAAAAGCTAAAAAAATAGATGAACTTTGAAGGCTGAGCTGCCATAAACAAGTCACAAAAAATTCTAAATTCCTTCATTTCATTTTCCTTGAAAATATTGTAGGCACCTGCAGGCTTGGCAGTGTCCCCAGGAATTAAGGCAGTGTTTATTGGGGTTTTTGGGAAAACAGAGCACTAAGTGTCAAAGGGCTTTTACAAAGCACTTCTGGAATAGAGACTAGTGCTAAAAACATGAAATGTAGAGATTCTGGTGGTGGACAATAAAAAGATGAAGAGAGAGAGAAGAAAAAAAGAAGTTGTAGGATAGCTGTGGCCACCAAGCCTCACACAGCCCCTCGCTGGGAGGAGAACTTGAAGAGTAAAAGTGAAATTACTCATGGGTTGAGATAAAGGTAGTTTAATAGCAAAAGAAAAAGCCATGCACACAAGCACAAGGAACAAGGAATTAACTCCCTGCTTCCCACGGGAATTACTCTTATTACTGCTCCAAAGAGTAGTAATGATGGGGGAAGAGATGGCATAAGGAAAAGTATTATTAAAATTAGTTAAGAAAGAGAAAATAGGAGTTTTGAAATAAATTCTCATCTTTAATATCTGTTTTCTGGATGAAAATATTCCTTGATTTTCTTTTATTTATCTCTCTTTATTTCCACATTTTCAACTTTTTGGGATGATTTCAACTAAACTTAAAGTGGACAAGAATTTAAAAATTCAATTTTCAACAGCAACACAAATCATATGACATTTCTATAGAGTCTATATTCTTAGAAATGGATTTGGTAAGAACAGTTCTAATTTAAAGAAAGTCCTAATTTGTCAATTTTTTTCTTTTAACCTGATCCTTGATTATTTAACCTTGTTTATTTTGTGAAGGAAAGCATTCTGATTTTTAAAATTAATATTATTTTAAATTCCCTTATATAATATTATTATTTTAAATTATTTATATTTATTTATTTATTTATAATTTTTATTTTAAATTAATTATATTATTATTTTAAATTACCTTCCTTGTAATGAATAAGCAAAATGTAAAATTAATGTTAAAGTCCCAATTTTTTTTTTTTCAGTTTTAGGAAAGTTCAGTGCTAGGGTGCATTTTGGAACATTTTAAATTAGCTATTGTTCTTGTTCAAAAGGTTTTCTTTTATATTGCCAAAGATCTAGACAGTCTTTCATTCTGTTCCAAACCTTAATCTAAAAACTGTGTTTTTGAGGTTCCAACAGAAAACAATGCACAGAATGCAAATATGGAACAATTTAGTGTGGAGCAGAAGCATACCAATCACCTTACTTGACAGGTTACAATTTGCAATATATCTGGTCATATCCTTAGTCTCATTTTTCCTAAGACACTGTAAACTATTATTTGGTGTCTTGTGGTTATTTGGTAAACAACTCAGATCACTACTTTTCATTCATTTAGGGTTATTTTTTTTTGTGGTTGAACTATTGAAGTAAAAAATATTAATTATGAATTCCGCTGTTTCTTCTGCTTGTGAATCATTCATGAAAGAGTCCTGATTTCTGTGAATGCCATTTTTATTTGTCAGCAGTGTCTGAATGTTTTCAATCAATAACTTACCCCTTAAGGGTGTTTTTGAGGACTGTTTGCCTTGAGATTATTCATTATTGATGTTGAACTATGGGAAATATGACATAGTTTAAAATTGTCTGGAAGACCAGCATATTTTAATTATGGAAAAAAAAAAAAAACAAACACTAACTTCCCACCTAAGGAGAAAAAAAAAAAAAAGAAAAAAGTTACCAAAAATTGAATCTGGTAAAATGCTTCAGTCCAATAGACTTATTTGCAGAATGTTGAACAGTGTGCCTCTGGTCTCAAAACATTTTCTGTGAAGAATTGGTAACTTTATAACAAACAAAGCCTCATCTTATTGATCAAATCAATTGTTATAAATCATCTATCATAGTAAATTTTATTTAATGAGAGCATGTAAAATATGTAAATATATTTTTATAATTGTATACGTGCAACCTCTTTTGTATGAAGGTGTTGATTCAAGGCTTCACTGAGGTCCCCTTTGGTGTTTACATTTGCTTGCTCCTGTTGATTTATGCCTAATTATTGATTCAAATGTGCATTATTCAAATGATGGCCTATTGCTTTCATTTCTGCTTTGCTTTCTTCCTTTGGAGTTAATAGCACCATGACAGTTTTGCCAATGAAGGAGTTAGGCACGTTGAATTCTCCTGCCTCAGAATGTCACTTCCCTGTCCTCATCCCATCCCTCCAAATGCAAAGCAAAAGCAGCAATCAATCCAAACTTTAATTTCTTAATTTTTGTTTCAATACAAACTTTAATTTCTTAAATACAGAAAATAATGTGACTGCAGAAGCAAACTGCTCAGCAGAGGAGAGGCTGGAATTATTTCCTGCTAGCTGGTTTCAAATGTTAAAACTATTAAAAAAAACCCCACCAAATACCACTTTGAGGTTCATAAATAATTTTAGTGTTAAAACCTGTTGCATATGGTGACTGCTTCAGGGTATTGCACAGCCTCCTGAGATGTGACCCAGTGATTTTTAAAACTCTGAGGGCTCTGGCAGGTTCAGGCTGCATGCTATTATCTACCAAGCTCTGCCAAGATACACACAGAGAGAGCTTGTATCCAAGAACAAATCTTTGACTGTTGACACTAGAAAACAACTCTCCAAAAGATTAAAACACCTAGGCACTTTCTAGACATGCAAAGCATTTCCTAGACATCAAATGTTTTGAAAATGTTTTGAAGGATGTTCTTTCTGTGATTTATTATTTATTGGAGAATTGTATTGGAAATGCCTATTATGGCAAATAAATAACTTTCAAGTTATATGAAAAAAGGGTAGTATTTTATGGTAAGGATTGAATCACAGTGGGTATGGATTTCTCAAAAGTCCTGATCATTTACAGTTTCACCAGAAATCAATGAAAGCTGCAACTGCTCAGCACCTCTGTAAAATCAGACCCTTTAGGAACCAGGATAGTAATGGCAGTTATGATATCAAGGACAAAATTACTAAACCTATAAATTCTTTTGTTTCACTGTTATTCTCTGAAAAGTTATTTACAAAAAAACATGATGTCATGGGGATTTCCATTATTCTGTAACTCAGTGACTTTGTAGTTAACTTGTCCTTTTCAAGGGAAGATCACATTGCTGCTACACCAGACACCTGAAAATTAATCCATCCTTTCACCTTTTTCTTTCACAGGTCCTGCCAATAGAAGTTTTGGGGGATCAGATTCCATCTCTGAGTTGTACCCATTATCACTGGCCTCTTACAAGGGAAAAGAAACCAAGGGCTGTGTAGTTAATGGCACAATAAACATGACAGTTGCATGCTTTGCTAAAAAAGAAAAATAGAGCACTATAGTAAAGATGTAAATAAGGCTCATATTTGTTAAGCACATGGTCTAATTCTTCCATCCTCTCTGAAACTGATAATAATATAATGTATCATAATATTATATATTATATTATATTAAATATGTACAGTATCTATAAATATATATAATATATAATATATAATATATAATATATAATATATAATATATAATATATAATATATAACTATATATATGACATATAATATATATTACATATATTATATACTATATATTATATATAACAATATATAATATATATTATATATTATATAATATATATAATATATATTATATATATTTTTTATATCATTTATATTTGTTTTTAATATTATATCATAACAAAACTATTCAGTCTGATCCTGGGTGTTGTGGCTTAGCAGAGATTTAAGTCAGGAGATGATCTAGAGGAAAGTGAAAATAAAACCCATTAATTGGAACACATTGAAGGAAATGGGTTGTTTAGTTGCTGTACATTGGAGCAGCTGCCAGGAGGACCATGCACGTGGAGCCAATCCCACCTGGAGAGAGGAATTTTACCAGATTGACTTTTGGGTCATTTCCTGTGTTGACAGATTTTGTGTTTACTATGGAAAAGCCTTCCATGGATAAATGTTGGAAAGGAGATTCAACAAGGCAGGAGGAACAAAATCTGTTCCTCATCCAAACCTGACTTCTCCTCCACTCTTGGTACCCTGAGCTTGCTGTTCCTGAGAGAACATTTCCCCCCTCTGCTTCATTTTCTCATGAGAAGTTTTTAAAGGTCCTGGTTATATCCTTGATCTGTTTATGATTTGTTTTCTGTTAAAAAAAAAAAATAGAATTTCTAAATTTGGACAAGAGAACTAGTTTCTATGCTGCTCTGAAGTGTTAACAGCAGCTCTGTTCAGTTGGTTCTGTTTCAAACCAGTTCTGACAGAGCTGTGCAGTGTTTAGTCACTTGCAGGCTGTGAAGGAAAACAATTGTGTGTGAAAACAGACTTTCTGGCAACAGTGGAATATCCTCAGTAAAACAAAACAAAAGTGAGCTTCCTATCCCAAAATGTTGCAGACTAGTTCCTATTCTGAAAGGGACGTAATGCTGAAGTTCTCAAAAATGTTTCTAAATTGCTAACCTAGGCTGGGGAAAGGACTTGGTCAGCAGAATTTTGTCTTAACTTCCTAGGAACTCAGAGCACAGCATCCTTTTTACATCAAGCTTCCAAATACTTCAGTATTTCAAGGCAGTCCTTTTCAACTAGAATACTTCTATGGTAAAAACAATAATAAAGAAACAGCTTTTAGGAGTGAGGATCCCTGTAAAAACTGGATCCTTTGCTTGCAAAAAGTTTCAGTTTTCATGAGCCGGCAAAAAGTTTATAGAACTCTCTGACTTTGTGCCTAATCCTGGAAGCTTGTTTCAATAAAACAGCAGACTCTAACACAAGCTGATGTACAGGCACCCTCTTGACAACGCATGGATTTGTCACCTCATTCATTTCAGTGGATGTCTTGCCAGCAGGATGTTGATTTCCAGATTTTTGTTGCAAATTACAGCTCTCCAATGTCAGCTTTAACCCTGCCTCTGTCCTTTAGTATTATCTCTCTTGTTTTTAATTAGGTGGTGCAATTTATTCCTCCTAAATCAGTGTGGTGTGGTAAAAGGTCTGTGCTCGGTGCCAAATTGCTGTTAGTAGAATTGCATTTGATTCCAAATAAATTGTGTTGTCCTTGTCATGGTCCAGCCCACAATAGTTCAGACAACATCTTTGCTGACTTCATGCTTTGTTATGACAGCTTGTTTGTCCCTCTCAGAGACAAACATCAACCTTTTTCTCATCCCTAGCTATTCCATGGCATTTTCGAATTTAGATGGCAGCTGTGTTCAAATACACACAGAACCTTTTCGTGCCATTAGCAGGGAGACCTATCCCTCTCTGTAATCATAATTGTTAAATCAGGTTAATTGCACTTATCCCTGGGCTTGGCCTGCAATTCTTTGCATATTTGGATCATCTCAGGGAGCATGTAAATGTTACAGGAAATCTCATTCCCAACTAGCATTGATACAGAACATTGTTTTACTGCCTTGTTTACAGGCCACTCAAATTTCTTATTGAATCAACTGATAAGAAGAAAAGGAACAGGAGATTAATGCACATTCTTTCACCGCAAAGAATGCACTAAGCAAAATATCCCAGCAACAGATGGCTTAGAAATAGTATGGGGATGTGATTATGAAAATGGTCTACCTATTTTGATATCCTGAAGAAGCTGGAATTATTTATATATTATGCTCAAACTTGGAGTTAGGATGAAGCCTGATAGCAGCAAGTACCCAACACGAAAAAAAATTATGAAACATTTTTCCAGTATTTCCCATCCTATTGTATGACAGGTTGTGTTATTATGTTGTTATCATGTTGAATATAAAGGGAATATAATTTAATTCACAGTGACCTGAGAAGTGCGAGGGAATGGAGAACCATGCTGTGATTCCTAAACAAAACAATTTTTGGTGCTCAGAATTGAAATAGGTACCATGAAGTTACTAGAAGTCATTCACTGAGTTAAAAAACATGTGAAAACTTTTTGACTTCATGGCTTGTTTGCTTGAAAATGCACAAAAATTATTTATGTGTAACCACTGCATTTTTGCTAGTTTGCTTAGAGGACTGGATGTAATACCTCTAATTACAAAGTGGGATTGCTAAGAGAAAATCTTGCTGAGTTCCATTGTTATAGATATTGGGATAGTGAAACAAATGCAACTGTAGCCCATATAAATGTCAAAATAAATGAATAAAGTTGAAGTTATAATGCTGTTAAACAAATGAGATTAAATCCTGAAAGCAACTAACATAAAAATTCTGCAGTTCCAATCAAAAGAAGGAAAGTCAACGGAAACTATTGGAACAGCCTGAAAATGCTTTTAGTGAATATTGAAGCTGCCTCTTATTCTAGACCTGTATGTGAATTGGTCTAAAATGGACCATCTGGTACAATAATATACCTTGTTTCATTGTTCAGCACTTTTCATTTCTGGAATTGTTAGAACAGGGCTGATCTAGGCTGATGAAGCAAAGTAAAATCCATTCTCTATCCCTGGACATTGAAATAACTCCCAATCATTGGCCTTTATCAACTGCAGGAGAGACCTCCCAAAAAGCAAATTATTGTGGATGGAATCATCGATGCCTTCATTTAACAGAAGAAAACCAGCTGTGCACAGATCATGGTGGGAAGATTTCTGGTTAACAGTGTGTGTTGAAGATTGCATCTATGCCTTTTTAAAATGTCTTCCCACAGCTTGTGGCCAAGTGTTTCTAGGAGGCACACTTCTTTCTAAGATGTGTTCTTTTTTTTTTCCTAGCCCAATGATCTGTTATCATTCAATGGAATCTCTTGGAATCCAATGTTATAAATTCTTGGGGAGAGGGCCAAATGCATCAGTCTTATATTGATGTAAATCTTATCTAGAAAAGCACTTCCAGATTTAGTTCATAAGTGAGGGAGTATTGGGAAGATTTGCTTTTAACAACCTCCTAATTGGTATAACTAGAATTGTGACATTTCAAAAGTCTGAGGACAAATGAAGTGTGAAACATCATCTCCTATTTCATGCTCTCTATTATTTACTCAAACCTAGAGGGGCTTAATTTGATAAGACTCATTCTAATTTTTCATTGGAATTCCACCATGGGCTAGCTTCAAATTAAGCACAAATACGGAGATCTCCAGGCATATCAGAAATGAATTGTTAAAAAACCTTTCTGGAAAGCTGCAGTGACCCAGGCTCCAATAAGGTGCAGGTGCATAACTGGGCAAGATGCAAGTTGTGATGCTGATGGCTGTGGGAGTGGGCTTGCTTCTATCCATCTTCCACCAGTTCTTGCAGAATTCATCCCCCACCTGGGCTGCTTTGGC
The DNA here is from genome assembly GCF_050655825.1 of Lonchura striata. Taxonomy (NCBI): domain Eukaryota; kingdom Metazoa; phylum Chordata; class Aves; order Passeriformes; family Estrildidae; genus Lonchura; species Lonchura striata. Next base: position 2,655,973 of record NC_140703.1, read on the forward strand.
AATTCGGGGTTTCAAACTGGGTGAGACAACCCTCCATTATCAGTTCCAAGAAGTTTTGGCAAGGAGCCCTTTAGGACTGAAGTGTTCAGAAACAGAAAGCTGGATCATTTTGAATTTCTCATATTAAAAAAAAAAAAAAAAAAAAATCTGTGTGCATCTGAGGTTTTAGGAGGCAAGCAGGTGCTTTGAGAGTGCCTTTTGAACTTGACTTATAATAAAAGTACCTCCTGAGTTGCATTTCTGGAAAAGGCTCATGTAACTGAATCAGACCCTGTTTAACTGAAAAAACTAAGTATAAAAGCATTAAGGGTTAATGTTACAGCAACTTCAATTAATGATCCAAGACAATTATGCTTAGTTACAAACCATTATAAAGAAGATGCAAAACAGCCATTCTATGCAGTCACATATAGTAGTGTTATTTAACATGTGACCCAGCAGCATATATTATCTAGTGCAGATGTTTTCAATTGAAAAAAGCCTATAAAACTTGCCATCTCCTGGCAAAACTGGTAGAATGTTATTTCTGCAAGAAAAATAAATTCTGCACAGACGTTTCATCTGTCACAGCCATGATCCATAAAACTGGAAAAGTTTTTTTTTCCTGGAAACTTGCCTAACTGAAAAGGAATGAGAACAAAGTACATTTTTCACCTTTATCTTTTATTTCTAAATGTCTCTGACATATCAACATATACAGGTGTAGGATTTCTTTATATAGTAAGAGATCAAATGCTGCCAGTTTTGTTGCAACTCTTTTTAAATAAAACTTTCTCTGAAAAAATTGTGTGACTATAAATACTGGAGCTTTGCTCCTCACCTATGTGAACCAACTTGATGTGTAATTAGCGATGTTATATAAGGCAAATGATTAATTAAAATAGTATTAAGTTTTTAATTTGCTTCATATTTTCTCTCTTGGCTGCCTGTTCTGTAATCTAACCAATTATGGACTGGATTACTCATAAAAGTGGCTACATTTCTGAGTGGGTAATGCTTTGCATCAAAATTGTTTTCATGCCATGGGATCTCAAATAAAGTTAGGGTTTAAATGTTGAAAAGTAATTTTCAATTATAGGTAGGAATACTACTATATACTTGAAATGACTGATTATATTTTAGGAGGCAATTGTCTTACTATAAAATACCAGTAGTGAGCTGTTTAAGTACATCACTAGTTAAATATCAGGAATCTTTTGCTCTTAAATACTCTGTTTTATCCCACTGAAATGGTAAGCAGCTCCTTTTCAGTAATAAGGACGTTTCAATGTGCTAACTGTTAAATTCCTGAATTTGTGAGAACTTAAAAATTAAGATTTCTGAAAGCACGGGAGACAATTATCTAAGAAAAAATAAAATAAAACAGAGGAGAGATTCTAATGATTAAACAGATCATGTGTGCAAGGAAAGGCAGAGAATGTCTGTATATCCCAATGCAATGCATGTGTTCTCTTGCCAGCACAGGTGACCCCAGCCTGAATTGCCACATTGCTGTAGTGTATGAAAATGTCAGTGGCTCCCACCTTGCTTTTTATTTGGAGCATTCTTTGGCTGGCTGTCACTGTGGGAAGTGCACACAGGAAAATTTCCAAGCTCAAATTGCACTGTAGCTTGACTAACTTGCAAAGTTATCAATTAGATTTTGGTCCAGACTGGCATAAAACTGATTATTAACGTCCTGGTGGCAGCATCCTGGGGTTTTGGAACAATTGAGATAATTTTTAGTTGAAATTTTTGGACGAGTTTTGGAAGTGTGGAACGTGGGGGCTTGTAGGAGAAAGATACTTGTATGGTTATTTTTATTTTAGATATAACACAACTACTCTATCTGAGCTTGTGCTGTAGGGCTCTGCCTTAGGTCAAGAACAGATTCTGAAGCAAGCAGTCCTAGAAGCCCTTATGCACAGCAATGTTACAGAAATGTGAGTAAGAGCTGCAGGTCAGGTTGAAAATTCCCAGGGATCTGTATCTGCCTTACTCTCATCTCCATATATGTGACAAGAATTTAGATGTGCCACGTCCTTGGCTTGCAGAGAAAAGAGTGAGTGTGAAGCAAGGCAAATCTAGAGGCACTACAAAAACAAAGGTCTTCTCTGCTTGTGTACTTGAGACTGGGAGATAAAACAAAAAAATCTTAATTCTGGAGTTTTCCTATTTGAAGTTGCTGTTTGTGGTGCAACGGGTTGTCAAAATTATTTATATTTATTTACCTGCATGCAAAGTTTCCTGATTGAAAGAGAAAGCATAGATTAACACACCTCTTTTGGGGTAGGATCTGAGGAGGATGTATGCTCACCTTTTCTCCATTAAACAAAAAAAGGGGAGGTGGGTACATTTTTGGTGAAAAGACTGCAAAATGTAAGCAAGACTTAAGCCTCATCTCCTAGTACTAGTGACTTTCATATATGTTTATTTTGAAGGGCAAATTTGTAGTGTGCAGTTCCTTTTCTTTGCAGTGGGAATAATGTAGCTTTTTCTACCTAACAGACTTGTTTGGATAATTGCTGAGATGCCACATTGATGTGTCACCTCAGAGAAATCATTACAAATAATTTAAAAAGCCTGAAGATACATTATTCCTATCTGAGAAATAGCAATTATTTTTAAAATATTAGGGCTTATCAGCTCAATGCCTTGTAAAAATTTCTCTGTTGCAGGCATACTCAGAAGTTATTTTTCATAAGGTATTTGCAATAATATCCACTGAAGAGCAGAGCTGCTCTTCTAGGGCAGGCATGAATAGCCAAGATTGTCACACAAATTTCCTCCCTCTTCCCACCACCTTCTTTGGGATGCAACATTTTGCCAAGGGTAAATCAAGAACATTTGATCATTTGCAGTTTCCCATAGCAAATGTGCTACCACTGACACAGGAGCTGTTGACTTTTAGTACAAAGATTTAACAATAATTTCCCTTCCCCTGGAGTTACCTCTAACAGCTAACAAATTGCTTAATGAAATGTTGTCAGGGTAGATACAGTTTTGCATCTCAGTATGAGGGAAAAGAATAAAGCAAATCACTTACCTTGCTAGCTTCCATTTCTATATCCAGGATGATGGGCAGAAAGCTGACCTGGATTTTCTGATAAATAGAATGTTTGCTGAGATGGTTTGTTGGGAGGTATTTTGTGGGGCAAAGGGCTACTATATCAAAATATTTTTTAAATGAATTAATCATTTAATTCACATGTGGGGTATTGATAAGAGCAGTATGTCCTGTGTGTGGATTTTAAGGGCTGGTGCTTGCTGGGAATGAAATCCAGCATTGTGACTTTCTCATGCAGTTTTTTGGCCATTGAAGCTTTGCCAGGGCACCCTCCCAATGGATCGTGCTGCCATTTCAGAGATTTCCTACAAAAAAATGCACTCGTGGCTCAACACAACTCCTTTTCTGACATAAAGGAAGAAATAAAACAAACTCCAGAGTGGGATTTCTACTGGTTAGGAACATTTTTGCTCATCCTTTGAACTCACAACACAGATTTGAATTTTTCTCTGGGTTTTTTTCAGCTGCTGAAGGACATGTCAGACAGCATGCAGACTCCCATGGGGAGAAAATAAAAGACACTGTGGTGTGTGAAGGAGAGCAATGAGAAGCTTAAATCTACTCTCAGTGAGGTACACAGATCCTGTAGGCCATTCCTCTTTACATCTGCTCCTACTCCTTTCATTCTGAGTTTTTTTTTTGGGTTGGGGAATATGACTTTTTTTGATAGCAGAACTTATTTTCCTTTTGGTGTTTCCCATTACTCCACTTTCCCATTCCCAATCTGTTTTGTTGTTAAATGATTAAGTGATTATCAAATGGGCAAAGGATTTTTCTGCACTTTTGTTGCCATGGTGACAGGATATGAGGGCCAGAGAAGGAATGGAAGTTGAACATCAGAAATAAAATTGAATCAAACTACTTTTGCTATTAGAGAACTTGGGCCACAATTCACTTTTCTCCAATGAAGTTATTTTTATGCAAAGGAAAACAAACTCTTTCAGTGAAAAAGGAGAGGAAAAGGAAATTTTTATCTTCTTCACTCCATCTTTCTATTGAAGAATTTTTAATTTTTTTTCAGATTGGGACCATGTTGATACTCAGTTTTTAATTAATCAGATTCCTGTGTCCCTTTTCATTTTGTGTTTGGAAGGGGATTTCTTTCAGCACTCAATGTTGTACTGGGAAATTCAATTTTAGCATCGTGGGCTGTGAATTTTCTGCTAAAAAGCTAACCAGCAGTGTTTGCTGTCATAGAAGAGCAGATCTGGAGAAGAAGTCAGAAGAAAGGCACTGTGAAAGGTGCTTCACTGCCTCATATTGCTCTCTATAGTGCTTTCCTTCCCCTCCTTGTTTCTAATTATGTGTACTTGGGAGATGGGAAAAGCAGCCATGGGGTGGGGATTTTTTTTTCTTTATCTGTTATCAGAAATTATGAGCAAAATCCCTTCAATGAGAAATTGCTCCACCTCAGAAACATTTTGATTCAGGCCACAAAAGTCTTTGAACCACAAAAAGACTCAGAGCCAACAGAGAACTCAGACCTTGAACTCTTCAGACCTGAAAGTCCTTTATTCCATTTTAGAGGTGTACTTAATGTCACTGTCCTCACAGTCTGTACAGAACAAAATCTCATGCCCAGCCACCTCCACACTCTCTTCCCAGGTCAGATTTCTATACCTAGGCAAGAATCAAAGGTTCAGCACAGGTAGGTTTGCAGGAAGGTACATCAATCCCAGCTGGAAGGTTCAGTGCCTTTAGCAGGCACAAAACTCTCTGCCAGGTGTCTAGGAGGGAGATAACCACATTGCAGAGCAACCTGCTCATTCTTCCAAGTAATCTTCCTTTTAAAAACTGATGGAAGCTCAGGACTGGACAATTATTTACCCATTCACTTAGTCTGGGTAACGTCTTCATCAGGTATGCAGTGTTGGAATAGTTGTGATGGGAACTAAATTAGCTGCTGGCTCTTTTGAGCATGAGGAAATGATGTGTTGAATAGCACCCAAGGGAATGTGATGCTTTTTAAGGTTAGAACCAGGCAGTAAGAGTGATTTTTGGATTATCTAACTGACAGGACTGAGGGATGATAATATTTCTCTTCCCATGAAAACCTTATTTTTCTTTCTGCACTCCTGATTCTCTAACTGACCAAATACTGCAAAATTTTGAAGTTAAGGCAAGTGTAATCAAACGTGTTATTTTTACACATCATTAAGTTGTCCAAACTTGTTTCAAAGTGACCAAACTCTGCCCCATTGCACTGTTGAACTCCAGGCAGTAGGCATTATTTACCTGTATCAGGGAAACATTCTCCAGCTGCTGTTCTTGGGCAGATATTTCATTCTAAGAGGCACTGATTCCCCTTTTTGCATGTCAGGCTGTAAAAGCAAACCCTGTCTGGGTGGGTTCTCTAACCTGAGCCTTACCTGACCAATTTTCCATTTCCTGGGCTGAACTTGTAAGTTTTTAATTCTAATATCCTGGAGAGAGGGTTTATATCTGAGCAGGAATGACTTCAGCTGGTGCTTTGCTTTGTATCCTCCAGTAGTGAATTATTTGCATTTTCTCTCTGAGTCATTCTCTTTGCTTGCTGGGATAGTTTTAGCTAGATTAATCAGAAGCCTAGATTTTATTTTCTTTTCCTTGCTAGTTAAAATGAAAGACAAAAATTACTGCCTCCTGTCTTGAATTTAAGCTTAAAAGCCTCAATAGGCATTGTTTTGGTTAGTGGTTTGCCTAAAATGTGGGTGAGTTTATGTTAGACTTTGTATGCACTTTTTCCATATTACTGATTCCTCATTGCTTCAATATTAATATCAACTGTCACGCAAGAGACCAAAAAACATCTTTGATGTATTCTGGTGAGGTCTTTTTGTGGCTGCATTGAGCTTTGAAATAGCTCCACTCTTACCTCTGGAAGAAACGAGCAGTCTCATAAAGCTGCAGAGAAGGGAACAGGCACAAGTACTCCACCATCTCTTTCACATACTTGAGAGTTTACTTTATTCTGGGTATTGCAGTTCGAAACACAATAGTATTTTCTTGCCTACAGCTTCCTTTTGTTGTTTTCTTTTCATGGGTTTACACTGATCCATGCAAGTCTGAGTGACTGTACAGAATCGTAGAAATGAAGAACTGCTGTGTAACACTGATCTGCTGCAGTGACTGGGTTGAAGTGATGATGTTTTAGTATCCAAGAGTTGTACTTGAGAATGTGATTGTTTTGCAGGCTGTCAGACCTAAGTGTACAGATGGGTACCTGATGTTCAGGCTGGTCCAATTTCAGTTAGCACAGGCAAATGTGCCTCCTTTTAAACAGTCTGACTGGTGGATGCTGAAGGTCATGTGTCTGAGCTGCACAGAATTTCTAAAATGCTTCAAAACCATGGAGCCCACCAGTAGGAATTAGCTCTCCATCTGTGTGACAGTCACTAGCAAACTTTAATCACTGGCAACTGGGAGAGAAACCTCTCCTTTTGCTCTGTCTTTCACTGAAGAATCGTCTTGAGCTGGAGTTCACTAAAGAAATTCAGAACTAAAAGCATGTTGCCACAGGGCTTGACACAGTAGATTTCAAAGAGCCACATTTCTGTACATCTTTATTGCCTTTCTTTTTGCAGGTCAAGTCAGCTAGAGAGCCCTGCCTGAAGTGACAGTGATGAATTATGTAGAATTGGCATTAGTGTGAAATGGAGTGGCCATAATGTAATATGTGAGCATCTTAAACACATGAACTAATTCACCAATGACAGATGTGGTGATGAACGTGTGGAATCAAAGTAAATAGCGTTGTGTGTAAGCAATCAGTGATTTGCAACAATAAAACTTTCTGATGTGAGCCCTTGTATTGCCTATTGACTCAGCCCTGGAAGATTACCTTGTCTTACCTATAGCCCAAAAGCCTTGGGCCTGTTGCTCTCTCTTCTGCTGCTGTAAGCCCTGTGCATGCCAGACCAGACTGTTCATACTTGGCACTCAGCTGCCCTTAGAATTACCATGTCATCTCATGCTTAGAAAAAGACAAATTTTCCAGTGTGCTGCCTCTCACCCATACAGACTAAATGCCCCTCTCACTCTCTAAAGACACAAGTTAGTAGGGACAGTTTCCATTTTTCAGGGTAAGAACAGGTTTTCAGATTTTTTTAGGAGCTTGCTAAATGGTGCCCAGAGCAGTGCTGCCTTTATCTTTGAATGGATTGATGATAAGGTGGACAGTAAACTGCAAATACTGCTGAGGCCTGAGAACTGGCTCTTCCTTGAGAACATTTTTGAAGCCTTGAGTTGGTTTTTCCAGGCAATAGTTGCCAATATGTGTCTTTGGAGTTGTTTTATGTAGGTTTTTTTTCTAAATAACAAAAACACTAAAGAAATTTGGACATGTGATATACCTCATCCATTATTTTTTCTGTGACACTCTCCAATGTTTCCAAGGAAGAGGGTAAAAGATCTGTGTTCAATTATTTGTTGATATTGCTTAGATTTTCTTTCATACCCTTCTCCCTACCCCAAATGACAGCCATATCTGGGGTTCAGAGTATCTTCTGCTTTTATAGTGTTTCAGAATTCTATTAATTAGGAAATAAGAATATTATTGCATTGTCTTCTGATATCCCATCCCATCCCATCCCCAAACTCTGGTTCGGGCAGGAATAATCATTGGTACTGGAGATTAATGAAGACTACTTTGAATAAATGAAGAGTAAAGAGTGAAATATTTTTGCAAGAATATTTTGAAGGAATAATCATTCTTCTTTCCTCCTTTTCAGTTCCCCAATTTCTTTTTCTATCATCCCCATCCTGCTTCAAATGCCATCCTTTTTTCATTTATTCTATTCTTTCATGTCTAAATTTTCCTAGTTTTTGTCTGTTATTTATCATGTGATATTGGAGTCTGCATGCTTTGCAACACCTGCCCTGTGCAGACTGGAAGTACTACAGAAAAAGCATCTACTCAGCAGAACTGTAGTGATGGATAAAAGGTTGGAGGAGGAGAGCATTTTCTGTAAGCCCAGAGGCAGGACATCATCTCTTACATATCACTGTCTCCTAATGACAGACCTCTGTGCTTTGTGTTGTTGCTGCTAGGTCATTCTCTATTTTAGGCAGAGCACTTGTGGGCACAACCATTATATTAAAAAAAAACAAACTTCACAATAGCTAAGTGTCATATTATTTGAAAAATAGGTTGTATTTCTATGGGTTAGTGAATGCAGCACTTGGAGCAGCACTGTGTGAGCTGTTTTTGTTCACCCAGGATTAGCCTGAGCCTTGTGGATGTTTGCCACGGGCTGGAACTGCAGTCTGTCACAGCCCTGCTGGATAAATTATATGTGACAACTGCAGAGATGGGCTTGGGAACAGAACTGGGGAGAGTTCTGACACACAACCAGCCCTGAACAAACTGCTTCCCACTCCCAGCAGTGTTCTGCATCGGAATGAGGAGTTTACAGCTGGAAAGGGATACTACAGAGAAAAGCTGAAAATAGAGGAGGCTGTTACAGCAGAGGTGGGAAAGGACAGTGGAAATGAAAGGTCATGCAGACCAGGGCAGGATAATGAAAGCTGGCACTTCCCAGTCACAACCCATTCTCTCCTAGTCACTCAGTGACCTGAAAATAATACAGATTCACAGTCTTTTCTCTCCTGTCAGTGTGGTCAGTGACCTTACAACAATATCCTGTAGTCCATTAAAACAAACCCATTAAAAAAAACATTACCGGTCCCACCCCCTGAAATTAAAGCAGGGTGGGAGAGAGTCATAAATAAAAGCTCTTCTAAAGTAAATTAGCTATCTTGGTATTTGGATGAGAAGACAGGAAATAATGAGTGACATACCAATCTATCAGAGGTATAAGCTAAATGAGATGCTGAAGTTACAAAATGAACATGGTTTGCTACCTTTGGGATTCGATTTTTTTTCCCCCACTAAAATATTTTTTTATTCTGGGCATTTTAGAATAAAACCCAAACAATTTTCTATCGTTCATTAGAGTTAGTTTCTCCGATAAAATTTAAACTCTTGGGGACTGTCTGGAGCTGTTTACAGTTGACTGATTATTCTCCTGATGCTAATACTAAGGTCATTAAGTAAACATTCCAGGGAGATGCTTAGATTTGATAAGAAAAAGTATCCAAGAATGTGCCTGGAGGAGGATTAAAACGTATATCGTTGGAGTTTGAACTCATTTAAGCTTCTACCTTCTGAAATCCTTCCTGTGGCAAGGTAAATATTACGTCAGTGCCAGAAAGTTGAACACAGCAGATGGATGGGGGGAGGGTCTTCAAATGTACTCCTGGGCTTGTGTTTCAAAACTTACCTGAGTAAGTGTGAACCTGGATGTTTGCAGGGTAATTTCAAATAATGAGGATTGATGTGTAATTAATTTATAGTAAAGTATAACAGGGGGTTTCAAGGATAGGTTAATTGGACCCGACCAGGGATGGGGGATGGGATGGGATGGGATGGGATGGGATGGGATGGGATGGGATGGGATGGGATGGGATGGGATGGGATGCTGAAGTTCAGGCCAGCTGCTTTTGATGTCTATTTTTCCTCTAAGGACCATTTTTCCCCTCTTTACAGCATCATACATAGCTGTTCATGATATCTTTTACTTCCCAGACCAACCCTACTCAGCAACATCTTCAAAATTTCATGTCTGCCAAAGTGCATCTTATTATGAAATTTTTTTTTTTGATGCTGTGACTGGTTTGGGAAGAGGTAATCTGATAGTGGGGCCTTTCCAAGACAGAATACATGATAATAAAAACAGACCAAAGATATGGGGATTTTTTCTTTTTACAGGAATGCACATATGGATACCTATAGCTTGCTTTTAGACCAATTCTTTAAAATGAGCAGTTGACTGAACTTTCCTTTCTTCCCTTGAGTTTTCAAGTTTCTGTGAAGTTAAATGTTTAACTGGTGTAATTGTGTTCACTCAGGTGCTTCCATTTTCATCACAGAATCCTTACAATATTTTAAAATGTTCAAAGATATTGTGGTTTGCTCATTTAGAAGTATTGAAGCTCAGGTATACAAATCACTTCTGTATTGCAGTGTGTCTTCACACATTTAATGTCATTCTGGATTTTGTAAATGAGCTTGCTAAACTCTGAAGTATTTTCACTCTTGCAGAGCATATGGAACCATGGAGCTGTGCATTAGGTGAATAGTATGGAGGGAATTTCTAGCATTTTTTCAGGAATAGAAGTCCACGAGTTTTGAGCAAAGCAATTGTTCAGTTCAGACTGGTAATTTTCTTTTTAAGGATCAAACTCCAAAGTGAACATATCCATGTGTCTGTTTGGGATGTGGTTTTGATATGATTTCTGTTATGGGTCAGAAAGCAGAGTTGGTTCCTATGGAAGAGTGCACAGAGCAGGTAGAAAATTGTAATGGTTTCTTTGCCCCTCGGCATAGGAAACATCAGAGAAGTCTGCAGTGGTTAGAAATGACTTTTTGAACCTCTTGGTCTGAGCTCAGTGCCATCAGCAGTGAAAAGTTCTGTATTTCGCAGTGCAAAAGTTACTTAAATGAGTAGTGTAGAAATAATAATAATAATAATAATAAATAATAATAATAATATAATAGGAAGAAGAAGAAGAAGCAGAAGAAGAAGAAGAAGAAGAAGAAGAAGAAGAAGAAGAAGAAGAAGAAGAAGAAGAAGAAGTCAATCTGGCTTCTCAATAGCAATGGCAAGTGCAATTATATTTAACACACAGAGACCAAAAATATGTTGGTTTGTTTATTTTTGGAAAAGAGTTAAAACTCTGAAATGCTATGCTGTAATTGTAGGGACTGGTGTGCTGTTCAAAAAGATAACAGCTGAAGGACATATGACCTCCCTGCACACTACTAACAAAAACTATTAAAAATAAATAATTGAGAAGATTGAGGGGACTGGAGGGATTAGTCTATTATGTAATGTTGGGGTCAGTAGCTGCAATTTGCTTTGGCAATGGCAGACTTGAAGATGGAGAGCAAACAAACATTGAAGAATGCATCCATGATTTAAAGAATTTCTTGGCATACTAGAGGGAGGGATGGAGTCAACTCAAGTGAAAGTTCAGGTGGTATGTCTTCAAAAAAATTCCTGACATTGACATTTATGAGTCTAACTATATCCCAAAGGATGTAGTAAAATTTTATCTGTTGAAATATTCAGAGACTTGAGAAGAATTAAACATATGGCATATTTCTGCAGGAAAAGAAAATATACAAGGTCTTTTCCACATATAGAGATTATGTGGTTTTGTGAATTTCAGGATATATTCCTATCAGATTCTGAAAGATAAATGCATTTGAGCCTTGCCAGAACTTGGATTCAAATAGAAGATATTTTAAGAAAATTTGGAGTCCTGTGGGCAATAGGGATTCTTCCTCAGAAGCAGTGTGTAGAAGCAGCTTCCCAAAACACTCTTTAATAGTAGAGGACAGAAGCACCATCACAGTCCTACCCACCATCTCAAGTAAAATAATAGTGTCCTTTAATTTCATGGGATTTGGCATTGTAATTTTTTTCTTCTCCCTCCCAAAGAAAGAACTCTTCCTGAATTTGGTGGGGGGGGATGGGGGAGAATATGTTTTTTTTTTTCCTTTCTACTGTCTTTCCCTCAATTTTTTTGCTTCCTTTGAAGGAAAGGAAACATTTTGTAAAATCTTGTTGTCCTCTACAATATGCCTGGGTGTACTAGAAGTAGGGAAATTCCAGTTGTGTGGGGTTGCTTTTTTTTCCTTGCAAGGGTTGTGTTTTAACTTAACTGGTTTCTCTGAGAAATTAGAAACTTTGCAAAATTCCCCCATTGCCAAGGATTCCGTTTTAACCTGAAAGCAAGTAGACATTCCATTTACTGGAGATATTTGTGGACGTCAGAAGTGAAAGCCTGTTTATTGACAGGTTTGGTGTGTCTCAGTCAGGACAGAGTTTATGGGGTCTCTTCACTTGCTTATCTATGGGGTCTCTTCACTTGCAGGTCCTGCAAATGCCCTGACACCTGTGGGGCCACTGCTGCCCATCCTCACAGCCCTGCTGCTCCAGCCCCTGGGATGGCTGTGCTTGCTGGGCAGCACGAGTCCAACTTAGACAAGTCAACTGCAGAAAGAAAGCAAATAGTGCAAAATACCAGTGGTTATCTGCTAACGGGCACCCATATTTCCAAACGGAATGTTCTGGCTGGAATTTTTCTGGTTAAAGGTCAGGGTGAAGGCTACGTGGTGTGAACCTCAGTCTGCAGTTTTCTCCTGCCATGGACTACAGCTTTTACTGCATAAACTCAGCCCTAGGGAGACCCAGGGAATGCAGCCTCTACGTAATCCTGTTTTAATCTGTTTTAATAAGGTTTCCATTTGGGGAAGGTGCAATCAGCAGTCCCACTGTGTAGTCGTTTGCCCCTTTAGGAACTTGTGCTAAGCTTTCATCCTGGCAGCTGGTAAGGCACTGCTCAGTGTGTGAGAGCAGCTAAAAGATCTGAAGTGGTTTTTTTTCTTTTCGCTGCTTTGAAAATAATTTTTTTTCCCCCTTTCTTTTGAATCCTACTGAATGTGGGCACCCTAAAACATTTGAAGAACTTTGTGTGAACCCATTCCGCTAAGGTCTAGTTGTGACAAAAGAAAATTACTGTTCAAAAATATGTGTTTTCTTCCAGCGCTTTAATGATTGTGAGCAGCTTATTTGTTAGAGGAGACATTCTGGCAAGGTTAGAAGAATTTTTGAAAGTGCATCATTGATTAATCTGTTACTCCAAAAATGGACAAGAAAGTTATACCTATCCATACAAATAGTTCCATAAGGGAAGAAGACAGCAGCTAGCAATTTCCTAACTATAAATTGTTGCCCTAATTTACCCAAATATTTCTGTGATGTCTAGATTGTAAAAGAAAAAATGTGCTGCTGAAATACATCTTAGTCCTTGAACACTCCCCAAAGGTCAGAAAAGTACCTTTTGGAATACGACATTAATTGTGGAAATAGGTTCCACATGCAAAGCATTTGTATTACTGGCATATTTTCCTTATATGTCTTTTTACTGCATTTTATACCAATGACTGTTATCTACTGAGGAGTGTAACCTTCCCTGCAGCAGAAACAGTCTGGAGATTTGTCTCACCTTTAGAAATGCCTTAGACCCCTCAATAAAGTGTGCAAAATGTGTCTGTACATTTTTCAGTGGCTGCTTCATTAATCCATAAAATCTGGTCACCAATCAGGATGTGCCCAATTCTTTTTTGCTCAGTTTTTAGCAGCTTTCATTGGAAGGTTTGGTTTTATCTGAAGTCACTCAGTCTGTGCATGAGCGTGTGGGCGTGGGTGTGAGAGAGAAAACGCAAACACCCGGCAGACTTCAGTCACTTTGTGCACAGTGCCTTGGAAGGTGCTCAATCCTAGGTTGTAAAAACATCCTGGTGCACTCTGCAGAGCGGGGGCCCGTGAGGTTCACTGCTGGTTTGATAGCTGAAGAGCTTTTTCAGGTCTGTCTATCTTTTCTCCTTCTCTCCTTTCACCTCCGTGCGCACACGACAGCAGAGAGCACCTTTGTTGCAAGAGGCAAAGCCAAAAGCTCTCCAGGCAGCAGATAGAAATCCTAGTCAACAGCACCAGCACTTTTCCATCATGATTTAATTCACTGGGAGCAGGGAGCAAAAAGAAGAGGGATTCAGCAGAATTAAGGTCAGACAGACAAATCACACATATTAATGCTCCTATACAGGTAACGCAAGGGTATAAAGGAGCAAAGAGATCAGGATCCTAGTCCCTCTGTGATAAACAGAATTATTCTGAATGTGAACACAAAAAAAAAGTCAAGCTTTGCAGAGGACATTTCCTCTCAGTGCTCTCCTGATTATGCAGTTTTTAAGTGTTGTTAATTCAGATGGAATATGTCATGCAGTTCTGCAGCTGGATGGCTGATCCACTTAAAGCCCTGGGGTGCAGCTCAACTACCTCTGTAACTTTCTCTCCTAGCCTGCCCTTTAGGAGTACTTTAGAAGCCTCCCTACCTTGAAAGCTGATATTGCAAAACCCCTGTAGCTAGCATCTGCAGCAGATGGAGTTCCTATCCTGGGCTGAATATACAGATGGGTGCAGATCAGCCAATCATGCCTACAAATTGCATTTTACCTCTTTGTGTGCTGTGTACATCTGTGAATTTTTGGTAAGACTCCTCTATGGCCATGTAGCAATGTCACTAAGATTATAAAATTATATTTTCTGTATATGTCTCTTCTACATGTGTTCAGGTAAGAACAACAGTGTGACCATGTGTGACAATGAGGTGAAACAAATTCACTTGGATAGCATTGAGGCTGTCCTCCTATTTAGGTTAAATAAAACAAAGAATGAATGATGTCACCTGTGTTATAAACATCTTCATCCTTTATGCAGAACTGGTAAGAGTGGAATGCTACACTGGCAATGTTTTAGCAGATTTTACATCTTTACACTTATTTCTGTTTGCTTCTGTACTCACCTTTTGCAGAAGCATTATGATTAATAATGGCTGCCTGAGATTCTTAACATTTAGGATAATTCCTCTTATTGAAAAAACATGCAATGTGACACGTAATGTATGAACACAACTCAAATATGTTTTCTACCCAAAGAATAATGCTATATGTATTCACATCACTTCACAAAATCATCATCCCTAAACTGGCAGTGGATTGTAAAGGTTAGAAGTACATGGATATAAATCATGATCTATTTATCTCTGGGTGACTTGGAGATCAAAACAACATGAGACATTTTGAATGATGATAACAACTTTGGAGGACTTAGCCAATTTTGTTCTACATGTTTTAAATTCTAGCCTGGTGATGTTAACTCAAGAGCATTGCCAGGGTGGAGTTGGGAGCCTGCCATTAAACATTGATTTTCCCAGTATCTCACAATTACAGCAACATCTGTGCTAAATAACTTTTACTGATCATCTGTGAAGAGTTCATGGACAATGTGTCTTACTCAAAGGTCTCCTTTCCTACCTGTGCATGAGGGACTTGTAATGATTGTGCAGTAGGATATTCTGTGACAGGGATTGAGACTGAAATTTCTTAAGGCTTTCCTTTTTATTTTCTTTTAATGACATCTACATCTTTATGTAGATATACCTAAATTTTCTTATCTGTACCAGTGTATTTTGCCTACGTCTCTAAAAGTGTTTCCTTGCCTGTAAGATTTATAAGTAGTTGATAAGTCATTTATTTTTTTACCTTCATAAATTCTCAATATATTAAAAAAACCTACCAAGCAACAGCAACAAAAGAATGAGTGTGTGATGAACCTATGAAATATACTCCTACTGGCTGAGCAAAGAGAAGCTGTGTGTCACAATGGATTCTATAGAAGGGGCTGCTAAACTGACTCTTCCCTATCTCAGTGCTCATATTTTGGGTATGGTGCCATGTAATCCTGAAGGGAAATGAAACTTCAATAGTCTGGAAAGCAAAATAACACATCTCCCAAATTTGTTTCAGAGAGCAGACTGCATCCATTCTTCCCAAAATGCTTTATAAATGCTCATGAATGAATCAGCCTGTGCAGCACCCCTGTGAGATGGATGCATGTTGTCTGCATCCTTCCATAGGTGCAGAGAGCTGAGCTTGCCCTGGGTGATGCAACAACCCAGCAGTGTGGGTGAGGTAGGACACAGCACAACAAAGCTTCAATTTCCATGCTGACCAGTGAGATTTTTGGCTTCGTGATTCAGCCAGAGGCTTGGCTCTGCTTCGCAGTACTACAGCACAGGCCCCTTCAAGAGAGAGATTTAAAGACTTAAGGAACAAAATACAGGGATGCAGAGGAAAACATTTTCCTCTCACAAGAATGGATCACTCATAATGCTATGCTGAGTAACCCGTGCTTTCAAGGATCTCCCAGTTTGGGGAGGAGGAAGAGCAGGAACTGTGTTCCTGCAGTGCTGGGGATTCAGGCAGAATATTGTCATACGAGCAACCTGAAGTGTCTGTGAGAAGCCCAGCAGGAATGGGAACCTGTGCCATAAGAGTCTGAGGAGCCAGTGCCAAAAACAGTGCAGGATACGAGGATGAACTCATTGAGAAAGAATATCCTGGGTCTGTCTCCTCCTTCAATAAGTTTTCTAGAAGAGTACCAAGCCTTATGTTCTTTTAAGATGCTTATTTTACTTACTACTTATATTTTCAAAACTTGCCTGGGAGTTGCATTTCGAAATCTAAAAACATAAACTACCCAGGGATCATTCTGCCTTGCCTGCATGATCTGCAATGCCAAAATCATCCAGAACTTTCTGTACTACTTTGCTGTTCTCTAGTCATTAAGCTATCCTGAGGAAGCTGCCTTTCTGAAGTATCTCAGAAATAACACAAGAGAAAAAGCAGGGGTTAGCATATCCCTTTCATGTAGTACCCTGGCAACTTCCTGAATTTTCATAGAAGACAAAGACTGATAAACCCCTGATATTTTTAAAGGCATCATCTCAATTTTCTTTATATTCTTTTTAAAAATCCAGTGTTATCTTAAGCAGAGATAGTTTTGTACTTTATCTTGAAACACACAGAATCTGTAATTCCAGTAAACTCCTTTATTTGTTTACAAGGTTCCCACCCTGTTAACTTTGACTGTCAGACTGGTTTATTTTTAAAGGACACTTCAAATGAATTTGTGTCTCTTGCTAGCAATGAAGTTTCCTTGAGATAAACTGAAGTTAAAATTCGGTAAATTGTGCATCAGCTGTTTTTCAAACCCCCAACTGAGAACCACAGGATATTTATGGTGCTCAAAAAAGAGCTATTAAATGGATTTTAAAGTTCATTTCCATTCATTGGTTTATAATATATTTATATTTTGCATGTCAGCTACTATGTGGGCTTCCAAACAACTTTGTCAGTTGAAAATTTCTGGATGCTCTTATAACATCAAACTTTATAAGCCAAGTGGAATATTACAAGACTATTCAATCAGGCTGACTATCATGCCTGACATAATTCTCTTGAAATCCACTCTTCAATCAATGTGATTGAAATGGTTCTCCCTTCAAAACAAATATAATTTTGATTATTTCTGCTTCTCCCTTTCTGTTCAATTCTTTGTAAGTCTATTGCATCTCTCTGTGCAAATCTCTCTTCAGCCTTTATGATCATTAGGTGATTAACTGTGACTCTCTTTGATAAGCGATGCATAATACCAGTTTTCATTAATAATAACTGCCTCTTACATGTCATCCAACTCACCAGTAAAGAATATTAACATAAAGCATGACAGCTGCACACTGGGAACATGCAGGTGAAACTCAAGATTTGCCATATATTCCTACAACTGCAGAGGAGGTTAGAGGGGCAAAAAGCACTTCACTGGAGTGGGATCTGTCTGACATGGTATTTAATGGCTAACCATGGTCACAAAATGTTACAAGAATTTTCATATCCAATTGAAGTTAGTACATTATTAAGGCAATTCCTTCAGCTGTGAAGAGAGGAAGGTATTTATATATGGAACATATTGCTCCACACTTTCTCTTTCTTATTTTGGAGAGCAGGACATGCCCCGGAGTGGCCTGACAGAGGGACTGGGGATGAACATGACCAACCCTCCGTGGTTATCACTGAGTTTGCACCTCCCCACAATGCTCAAACTGCAGCTGAAACCTGTGATTCTGGGTCATGGAGATGCACAGTAGTAGGTCAGGGGAGCTGCCCCGTGGTTACCTGCCCCAGCTCCATCCTCCTGCCCTTTGGCAGAAGTTAACCCTGCCATCCTCTCTTGGGTCTTAACTCAATGCCACTTGACACAACTGGTATTTGCTTAACCTATCCAGTTGTCTGTGCAAATAACTTCTCCTTCTCTAGCTTCCAGCAGATATTCTTTTTCTAGGCAACTTCTGTTATATTCAACCCATTTAATCTGGATCATGCTACAGGTTCATTTCTTTCCCAAGTCACTCTCTGTACCTTGGCATATTTACAGTCAGTTGTCTTTTCTGCACTCCCACCTGCTGGTGCATTCCTGTTAGCTCTTTGTTTGAGCCATGATGTTTGTGCATTTCATCTGCAGAACTCTGATAATAGGTATTTGGGAAATGTGCCTCACAGTTAATCAAAATCTTTCATGAGCAGTAACCATGACTCCCACTGCCGTGGTTGTTTTTGTATGTACAGCGATATTCATGGACTTTCTTTACCAGTAGTACTTACAATTGTTATAGCCTGTTGTTATAACCTTTTTGCTTATCTAAACAATTGAAACACAAAAAATACAAAAAATAACTTTCAGCTCAAAAAGGTGTTTTAAAAGGTGCTTTTTATTGTAAAAAAATATGTCTTCTTTGAGCCTGTGCTTCAGATTTTGCATATCATGAATCTTGATAGAAGGGCAAAACAAGCTGTACATTGCTGTTTCATGTATTGGCAACAAAACTACAAGATAAATCTTGAATGCAGATTTTTTATTATTGATGACAGTGTAATTGAAAGAGCACAGCTGGATTTTCAGATCTTGTTGCATAGATCTAAATGACTATATAGATTATGAAGCAGTGGAGAGTCAGCTGCTATCTCTTTTTGCATTTCCTGTTATATATATGTGTTGCTCTAGGTTTCTCATTTTTTATCCATAACTCTTTCCAGTTTATTTCTGGTATTAGAGGTGGTGTGGGAAGAAACAGATGAGCACAGATATCAATGACAACATCCCTATACACAGTTTTTCAAAGGCAATCTTTGGGCACCTTGACTGCAAACACCATTGGCAAAGTTGTTCAGCAATGTTGCAGCTTATTCGAGATCAACTACAGAAGATACTGAGGCAAGTAAGAGAATAACCTATACAAAAAATAGTTCAATGTATGATTTTTACAGTTTTAACTTACTTCATCCTTAATTTTTAGGTGTCTACCTACTTTTCATTAGACTGAACTTGATATTCTCTTTCTCATGAAAGGCTAATATGTAGGCTTTTGAATCAAGAATATTTCTTGGTGAGGCTTTTCAGAACATAAGTCCTTTTCTCTCTCACCCACATTCATGTGACTCAAAGACAGCTAAAAACAGTTATCATGTAACTAAGAATTTACTCATGTGTTATGGAGTTTTATCTACATCAGAAATACAGCCTACAGTGAAAAGGAGAAACTTTAAATAAGGAGTTTGTTTCTTGTGGAAAGTTAAGAAATATGTCATAATATGCTTAGCATCAGTCAGGTAAAATCCACCTTAGGCTACCTGCAAACTTATTTCTGACCCATTTTGTTGACCTGAGTTTATAAAATACTTCCCTAATTCACTTGTTACTAAACAGAGAGTAAGCTTCAGAGTGACTTTTGGTGGGTAGCCAGAAGAATGTTATGAGTTGAACTGAGAATCTCCTTGGGATTGGGCTTGCCTGCTGCTCATGGCTACAGAAGATTTTGTGACTTGGCTGCCTACAGCCACTGTGTGTGTGAGCATGAGGTGGAGCATCCTTGTTTGTGGCCATTCCTGAAAGCCAAGCAGTGCAGACCACAGTGCAGGATCCCTGGTAAAAGAAAAATACATGGGAAGGAAACGATCTGGGTGTTTCCCTTCGGGGAGGAATGTTTAAGGTTAAGTGATGTTTAAGGTTAGAAAGGCTGCAAACACTGTTCTAAAATAAAGAAGTGCTGCCTTGGGAATCTCCTTTGTTGCACAGTGTGCTGTGTCAGCTATCCCTGTCATTTGTCAGTGCACTGATTTTGTCAGTGATTACTGATTTTGTGCTGTGTTAATATGGCACACTGTAAGCTGCTGTGGCTCAGGAGCTGTGCCATGAGCAGTTCTGGCATCTCTGCAGCAAAGATTGGGCAGCAAAGTGACATGTTGCACATACCTGACCTTCCTATAGACCAGAGCCAAGAGTTTGCCTGAAGATACCACTCATGTCAATATAAATTTGGGTTTTTTTTCAAACAAGGAAATAAAACCCGTGGAATGCAGAGAAAAGAGAAATTCCCTGATTAAAATCTTACTTCTGCAGGGCTCTGTGGTCCATCACACCTTGCTGGCTTTCTGCTGGTGTGAGTGGATAGCACAGTGGAGAAAGGTATCCTACAGAACAGAAATTATGCACTTGAGAGACTGAACATGGCCAAACTGCCAATAAATCAGAATGCTCCCTAGAAGGACAGGTGGCATTGGCCAAATGTATTCCCTGTGCCACCTTATTGTCTTCAGTGCAGTAGCTCCAGAGATAGATTTGGCTGTTATTCCTCGGAAAACTGGTGAAAGATAATGCTTTTATTTAACTTTTGGCAAGGCTTGTGATTGAACTGTGGTGTGTTTTATGTCCTCTAGCTTTTGACATGCACTTTTAATTGTTCTTAATAAATTTAAATTGGAGCAAGTATCTTGAAATACTTAACTAAAATATAAGTTATAGCTTTGATCTGTGCCAACCATTGGAGGATTTGTCAACCCAGCGCTGGAAGTAGGGGATAAAGACCTCTAAAATAAAATTAACAGATATTTAACAAAAATAAATAAATTATGTCTGAGCATTTTTATGTCTTTACCATGTCACATAAATAATTAATCATATTTTTTTTCTGTACAGCTTATATTTTTAATGGCTTTTCCACAGAGATATCCTGTTATTTGTTTCCACTGCTAGTAGGTATAAATAATAGTATATCACCCTGAAGTAAGTATTTGTAACTCTCAGCTCAGCAACTAATTGTCAGTAGTTTTAACAGTAGTACTATTTATTGCACACTGCAGAACAGTGAACTTTTGGATTTCTTTTAGTCCTTGTGTCTGCTAACTTTTCAGTGAATATAATAATGATTGTGTCTATTTCTTTGGTCTGCAATACCTAAGAAAGAGAGGCAAAATTGACTCTGTCATACAGCAGGAAGCCAAAAAACCAAGAGGGCTACCCAGTGTGTTGTACAACCCAGTACAGTAACTCCTAGTCTAGGGTTCTGTTCACTGTTGGACTGCCCAGATCTAACAGTCTGATTCAATTTGCATTAGCTTTGTTCACTGTTTCCAGGAAAAAAAAAAAACCAAAAAACCAACAAAAAAAAAACCCCAAAAAACCCAAAAACAAAACCAAAACCAAACACAAACAAACAAATAAACCCAAAAAAACCACCTAGTAGTGATGGCAGTACTGGACATCTGATCTGCTGCTCTCCTTAGTGGAAGAACCATCTCCAGGGCCTCAGTACAAAACAGATTTGTAGGAGTGTGGGTGGGGTCAGTTGGGACAGCTTTTTCTCATGGAATATTCCATGAGAAATGAGAATTTGGAATATTCCATGAGAATGTTCCAAACATATAATGATAAATGCTGAGTTACCACTAACTCAGAGCAAATCAGTACTGCTCTAATTCTGTTTGGGTTACAAAATCCATCGAGGATGCTCCAAAAACACCAGGTCAATGCTGACAGAAGCAAGTGGATTGAACACAACCTTTCAGGACCACAGAGGGAATTTTGAAAAATGCCCTAAGGCTGTGGATGAAGATCATTTTACTCAAGGCCTGTAACCAATTTTGGTGCCTCTTCTGAGCCTTGCTCAGAAGCTCATCTGCTCCAGGACCTTGAAGTGTGCTAGAGGGGAGCAGAGTCCTCCCTGGGTGTGATGCTGATGGTCCTAGGGACAGAAACCCTGGGCTTGGCAGGGGACACACACACCCAAGGTGGTGGAGCAGAACAACACGAGGGGTGTTTGCAGTCTCTGTTATTCTCAGCTGCCTTGGCTGGCTCAGCTCTGGGGGGAGAGCATGTAAGGGCATTCTCCAAATTTAAGGTTGTTCTCCAAACAAATGTGAACAGTTTTTTGCTGGGCACATTTCTTTCTGCAGCACCTAGAACAGCTTGGCAGCAGTACAGCTGACAGATTAGTGCAATCTAATTAACTCCCTTAAAGCTTCTGATCTATAAGGCTGCCACTCCTTTTACCTTGTGCTCTTTCTGTGTGAAAGTAAGATGTGCCTACGAGTAGAACATTCAGAAATGCTGAAGTTAATAACGTCCATCCTCCAGCATCACTGCTGTTAAATTATGCTGTCATTCTAGGGTATTCACACCGATATCATTCTGCTCCATCATGAGGGGATCCATTCATTATGACAAAATCTTTCTCCTGTACACACCAATTATTCTACATAGGATGGATTGGAAGCAGGTCCTATAATTATACCCTAGTCAACCAGTCAAGTCTATAAACAAAATCTTTCACTCTTTAATTACCTATTTTGCTTCCACCTAGTATTCTTCAAATGTTTATAGAAGTTGTGTGTGTGTGTGTTTTAATCTATCAGCAGTTGTACATTTTTCAAGTACAAATGCCCTAAAACTGTGGTTATTATTCATAAGGTTTCCAAATGCCCTTCCTGTTTTCTTGTCCTGTCAGCCAGAGAAGAATAAGCCATCATTAAAGGCAGAATAAATTATACTGCTAATTAACAATATGGTTGGTGCTCTGGAAACCTGCATTTTTCTGCTGTTATCATTGGGAAAGGAGTTCAATGGTGAAATACCCAGCTCAGTCTCTCTCTTTTAGTCCCCTCACAGTCTGTCTATATGCCTTAACATTCAATTTTCCTCTGTTCAAATAATTAATTAATTTTACAGAACCAATGCCATCTCTATGAGTGTAAGTTCTGGTATTTTCTCCCCATGCCTAATCTTTTAATTTGCTTGGACTTGGGCTTTTTTTGGTTCTTTATGTTTCTTTATTTAACACCATTGATGCTGGTATATTCACACCATGTTTCTTTCTCACCAAATTTGGGTCATATTTAGATATCTTCAAGATGTTTCATGCAGACCTGTAAATGTTGCCATTTGCCCTTTTTGGGGGAATTAGATACCGAGGCTTTCAGCCAAATAACAAATGTCTTTACAGCTCTTGGTTGGAAACAACAGAATCCATTAGAGGCTGTGATATTGAACCATACTGACCTGCACATCTGCAGAGGGCACTGCAAGGTCTTTGATGGTAGGAGCCTTCCAGTTCCTTTTTGTTCTCCTGCAAGAAGCTGCTCTAAGCCTGAGAGCTGTGTCAGCTTTTACCTAGTCTGGACAAGAAATTGCTTTGCCCATCCATAACACTTTCGGATACCTTAAAAGAAAATATTAGTTTCAATTTGTGTTCTGCAGTGTCAGGAAAGCAGATTCAAATTCTTATTCTGCATTATTCTTCCATCATTGCTGTTTTCAGGTGTGTTTTGAGGTGAGTATTTAGGCTTCTTTTTAGAGCTCTGCCTGTACACCACAACTCACTAGATAAAGACTTTGAACTTGAGTCTCTTACAGAGCCCCTTGAGTGCTACAAATGACAATATTAACTGTCTTGAATAAAAAGCAAAACAAAACAACAACAACCAAAAAGAACTGAAATGCTAGTGTTATTACATATCTCTTTTACTTCCTTTTACAGCATAGGTTGTACTTATGCCAAATCTTGCCAGAATTGAGTGAAAACATCAGCAAACTGTACACATCTCAGGAAATACTCTCAGGCTTATTTCTAGAACATGTCCTGGTTGGTGTTTAGACCAACCTCCTTCCCTGTGTTTCTTAGGGGGAGATCAAGATACAAATTGGCACAAAAGCTGCACACAAAACAAGTTAGAGGTTTTTTCTCCAGTGCCAGCACTGTGGAGACAAATGCTTGCACCCATTTACAAGCAGTGATGTAGGAAGCTTCTGGAATTCTGGGGACCAAAATTAGATGAGTAAATTCAGGGTATGGCCTGATGGTAGAGCTAAGACCTGTAAACCTGGCAGGCTGTAGGACTCAAAACATTATATGCCCAAGATAAGAGGCTTGAGTTCCTAGGCTGCCAGTGTTGTAAGTGAAAAGTAATCACTTCCTTCAGAAGGCAATGCATCACTTTTCACAGCCTGGAAACAGGAGTTCTGGGAGTCCAGGGCACAGAAAGGTTCAAGCATGGCATCTTGCAACCCACCAGCTGCTCTCACCCACTCTTGTTTTTCTGCCTTTACACACTGAGCTATTAACCTGTCGGTGAGGTAGGCACTACTGTAGCTTTTTATCTTGTATATTTATTTCAATAAAGCCTTTATTTAATATATTTTCCACACTTGGATGGTTCTGCTAACACCTTCTCAGAATAATTCCCACTCTGCATTTGTCAAGGCAACCTGTGCTAAAGTAATGCAGTGAACAATGAGGTTTATGAATAGCAGAAACTAGAACAGTTATTCAGGTAGTGAAGTTAGAGACATAATATGGTTGTAGGGAAAAAAATTGTCCTGTTCTGTGGCCTCAGAATGTTTTCTAATGTGTCTTTAAAAAGGGAAAAAATCCCTCTGTACACTCAGAATTTTTTTAATAGCAAGCTGTCATATACACTTCCACTTATACTTTTTGTAGAAGTATCCACAAAACCCATTTCATGCCTTAGTGCAAGTAGTCAATTAAAAACATAGCAACCAGAAACTGAAAAATCCTAATAATCAGTGCTGTGTCCTTCCTATACTGGAAAAATCTTTTCTTTTGTCTCTCATTGATCTGAATATGTTAATGGAAATGGTCACACTTTCCAATACAATGTTTGGGAACAGGTCTATCTTCTCAGGAGAATCACTGGTGTGCCTTAGCAGTGAAAACTAGAATGTCTTTCTTGGCCTGCTGTTTTACCCTAATTTTTTGCTAGGATATTTGTGATTTCTTTTTTTCAGCATTCATTTATTGATTTTGAGATAGACAAGAATGAGACGAGTGAGTGTGGCTTTTGAATTGTTATGTACTGCTTCTCAGCCATGTCTGGTATTTGGTCTAGGTTGCCTATACATCTGATTACCTGGGATTTTTTCCAAAAGAGAGAAAGAGCTTTGCAATTTCTTTGAGAAAACAAAAAAAAAAAAACCAAAAAGTGGCAGTTGAATCAAAGCTGTAGGGTTACATCTCAGAAAATAGTAAGCTCAGAAAAAATAAGTTCATGATACTGTCAGCAGTGTGTTTGGCCCTGTACTCCTCCTGAACTTCCCCCAACAGATGCCTGTTTGAAGAAACTTTGATGGGAGCAGTCACAACTAAACCAATGTTATTGATGTTATTTTCTGGTAGTTCTTTTTCCTGAACAAAGCAATAGACATTTTCATACTGTGGTCAGAAAGTGCTACAAAACAAGAAAAGGAATGAAATGCAGACAATTTTGCTTAGAAAATGATGCCTTTTCAAGATAGGCTAGCAAGGCCTAAATAAACTAACTAAATTAAACATCATGTTTACATTGTCAAGGTAGCTTTTTTTGTCTTTATTTTAATTCTGCTGAAACAAATATTCTTTTCTTTCTGCCATTGGCTGAAGTAGTGCAGAACCTCATTTGTGCAGGCATATCTTGGCTAGGGTTATTTTCAGACACATGTACACTGCACTGATAACATGGCTGGGTGTGCTTGTTCCCTGTAGCAGAACTTCCCATTTCTTGGTAACTGCAGTGAAACTCCTGCTGTGGGAATCTGATGTGCTGCCTTCTTTTAGTAGGCATTTACACAGTGAGTGTGGACACCAGGAGCAGCAGTGAACCTGCCATGAGTCAGGTTCTCAATGCACGCAGAATTCAAGGCAGAAATGGTTGCAATGGAGTCACAGCACCTCTCTTGCTGAATGAGGTCACTGGGACTGGTGTTCTCTGCCATTTCCAGCAGTATCAGGTCATGTTTTACCAACCCTGCTTCTTGTTTTCCAGCGCTTTGGTGGAAGGGTACAAAATCACACTAATTCTTTTCAAGAGAAAGCCCTTAAATGCAACAGGCTGACAGAGGATAGTATCTCTGTATATGTGTCACAAATGAGACAGACCAATTAAAACTCAGCAGCAAGGGAAAGGTGGAAATTTTGGAGACTTTCAAAGGTCAGGAACTGCTGATTCTGAATGGACAGTGCTAGAAACCTTGTATGTGTTTTCAGATGTCTTGGCCAGGTTATGGAAACATATTTTAAGTTTCCAAACGTACTTAGGCAGGAGAATTAAAATGCTTTGCTTTTCCCAAAGCTGCTGAATATCTCCTGCAGAAACGAGTTCAATTTGTCCTTCCTTGGTATATCAGGGCACATTTAGTTCAGGTTCCCAGTGGTGGATGCCTTTAACTTCTCAGATCAGATTGTATTACTCAATTTACCTGAGCCACGTGTACCAAACGTGGCATTGAACTAATCCAACACTGAGCAGTCTCCCCAGAAACTGAACACCCTGAGCTGGAAGGAAGCCTCTAGGATAGATAAACAAAGATCAAGCTGTGCAGGGGGAGGTTCAGGCTGGGCATCAGGAAGAATATTTCACTGAAAGGGTTGTCAAGCATTGGGCCAGGCTGCCCAGGGAAGTGGTGGAGTCCTCATCCCTGGAAATACAAAAAAAAATGAGTGGATGTGGCTCATACTGCCATGGTTTTGTTGACATGGTGTTTGGACCATGTCAAGGTTGGACTCTGATATTGAAGGCCTTTTCCGACCTGAATGAGTCTATGATTAAATTAATGTTTTATATTAAAAAAAAAGCATTTATCATTAAGTCTGTTAGAATTAGGGTTCTGCAAATTTCATATTTCAGTGGAAAAAAGAACTATTGCTTTGTGATTACAAAAATGGGAAAATCTTGTAAATGTATGGTTCCACTTATTCATCAATTTGTAAGCATTGTCCTTCTTCATTGTCCTTGCAGTCTTTCACAGATCTCATTGTCATTTAATTATCTGCTTTCTCCCTCTCTTGTAGTTATAATCAGTGAAATATATAAATATTTCTTCTTTATTTCCTGTTAGTTATTTGCCAGTAAGTTTAGTATATGAGAAATAGCTGGGTGAAGAGATGAGTAAGATTTAAAAGCCTGAAAGAAGAATTACAAGTGGATAAAGTGAATTTGAAATTGTTTGTTTTGCTCCAGATAATCTGCAGAATGATAATCCTCTGGTTTTGTAATATTTATTACTTCTTATACAGTAAAAACTGTGATGTTTACTATTCTTTGGAACAAGATTTATAGAGATGAATGATGAACCATGCTGCACGCAGAATACCAGCTCCACTATTTATTGGACTGCCAAATTAAAGGAAACTAAAATAAGACTATGATTTTTCAGCAAGAGTAGGTGCTAAATTTAAAAAGAAGGAACAAAATCCAGTCCCATGCCGTTTATACCACAGGGATTAATTATACTGAAAATCAACACAAATGTAGAAAAGAATCTGGCTCACAAGACAGCTTGTCTGTGTGATGTAAACTGTGACAGTGGCAGCTCTGCTGTCACTGGGGGCATCTAACAAGGAAATAAGAGACTCTCAGCAGGAAACAAAGACAACCTGGCA
The DNA here is from genome assembly GCF_050655825.1 of Lonchura striata. Classification (NCBI taxonomy): domain Eukaryota; kingdom Metazoa; phylum Chordata; class Aves; order Passeriformes; family Estrildidae; genus Lonchura; species Lonchura striata. The sequence continues at coordinate 2,683,232 of NC_140703.1, forward strand.
TTCCCTCTTTACTGGGACATACTGGTTCTCTTTAATTTTTACATAGCCTCAGAAACCAAGCTGAATAATGATCCAGGAAATCACAGGTTATGCAGTACAGAAAATAAAGCAATATCTCCTTCTATCTCTGTAGGTCTTTGGGATGCCCCTTTGTGCACACACCTTTTGTGTCAACACCTCTAATGAAGTGTGTCCATCCATGCAAAACATTTGATAGAAAAGAACTTCAAGATCATTTTCCATTCCATTTCCCTTGCAACAACTCTCTGCCAGTGTGGTTCCCCAGGGCTAAGCAGAAACATATAGCAATTAATCCCAGAAGTGGCTTGATAGACAGTATGGATTGATGGAAAATCCCTGGATGATATTGAGCCCAGATGGTCCCAGCCCCAAGCTCTCAGCCCTGTTTAACAGTGTGACATTAGGGTTTTCTCTCAAAACCAGTGTCACCTGGTGATTTCTCACTCAGGTGAACCTTCATGCTTACTTCTGCCTGAGAGTGGACAGAATGTGCACTGCTACCACATCTCCAAGTTCCCCTTTCTCACTAAAGAGATATCAGTGAGCGATTTCAAGACTTTGAGGAAAGTCTGAGTAATAGGAGCCAAATAACAGCATACCCCTAGCATAAGTTTTTGTTTGATAATCAAGAGTTTCATTAATGAGGAAGTTTTGTTCTCATTTTATAGTGCTACTTTGTTGCTACTTTAAACCTTAACAAAAATATTAATTGTTCTTCAGAAATTCTGAGTTTTCCAGAGGGGCTATTCCAGCTGGCTGCAAAGGGATATACAGACAGGGAGCTAGAATTTGTGAAAAATAGCAAGGGCAGAGAGATATTTAAGATCCATGCACTACCTGGGTGTTCTGTAATTTTTAGATGGAGTCATTTTGTGACTAATATCTGCCACGTTCAATCCTTCCAGTTTGTGTAAACTTTGGTTATCTCAGAGCCTTGCATCACACAGCAAGAAATATGTCCATAGTCCTAGTGTAAGAAAATATCTCAGTTTGGTTGTTTTAAATAAATGTTGGGTTTAGAGGAAGGCAGCAGGTACTGGAGCTTTAGCTGTCCTGCTCATTCTTTGTACATTTCATCATTGCTTTCCTAAAATGAGGGGCACTGTTTTCCAGGAATGGCCAATTCACGTTCAGCATCTGTTCACAGGTGTTAACACAGCAGCTCCTCATCCATCTCCAGTTTCACCCTGGGGCAGAAGTGGCTGTGGTCAGCCAGACATCTGCCTTGTGTTTGCCTTCTCCTCGCAGTGCCCACCCTGCTTCACTGTGCAATCCATGGAGAGAAAGAGGCTGGCCAGGAGCTCAGCTCAACCTGTGCAGGCACCTCAGTTAGGAGGAGTTGCACTATTTACTCTGCTCTAAAAGCAGGGAGCTGTCTCTGAAACAGACCTATACTGTAGGCATATAAAACCCAATCAAATTATTCCACCCTAGAATTCTGTACTTTAGTGTTGCCTCAAACTTTTGAGTTACTTGAATTTAATTAAAAAAGGCCCCTATGGGCTTGGCTGAATCCTTTGTATTGCACTTTCTGTCCCCGAGTCCCACACCCAGTGAATCCCCAGATGGAATTTTCTTTGACCGACTTTGCCTTGTTTACCCGAGTCAGATGTGTAACATGCATTTTTCCAAATCACTACACAAGTATAAGTATTTGCTATAAAATAAGATTTATTTTACATACCTTAAGTTTAAGGTCCCTCTGTTGCTAGGGTCAGTTGTCTATTTTCAGTTTCTTAACTAGAGATAAGCAACAACTGTGAGCACTGGAAGGCTTATTCCCCATTCTTATACCAAAGTCTGGGCAATTGCTGAAATGGATTCAGACTTCTTACTGAAGGATCAAGCTTTAAAGCTCAGACAAGTTGTCCATTTGCTATTTTTCTTTTAGATAGGAGCATTTTGTTATTTTGTTTGAGATGGAAAAATCTGTGTGCTTATAGTAAGACCTGCATTCGGTACCAAACAAAACCAGGAAGTGCACAGACAAGTAAAGCTAAAATAAAATCACCAGTGCCATTGTTACTAATTGGTATCCTTGTTAGCAAGCTCAGCAGAGATGCCAGAAAATTAATGTATATATACAAGGGCACAAGAGTAGACTTGAGCCCATAATTTACAATGAATAATTTATTCAATTAATTTAGCCTGCTTTTCCTCTCAGCAAAACAGATTACAAATTTCTTACATTTATTCATTATTCAGAAGTGTTCAATAAAAAATACTTATTGTTTTCACTGATTACAAATATTGTAGTACTGAATTGGGTTGTTAAGTTCAATTGAAGAAATTGAAGTAGCACACTTTCTTTCACTTTTTTTTCTCCTCCCACTAATTGGAGGGACAAGTGAGCACTTAGGGCTCACACATGTGCCGGTGGGAATTTAAAGTTTCCTGTCAGCAGATATTCAACATACACAATAAAAAAGTTTTTCCAAGAAAAACTTTTTTCCAAGAAAATAGTTTTATCTTTTTTAACTTTTTTTCTTAGCCAGGAAGAGTCAAAAGCAGTGGACACTTTGCACCCCAACACTAAGGGTAGCTCTGCTCTAGTGTTATAAGTGTTACAGATGCATATTCTTTAAAAGAACAAAAAACAGTGGATTTTATTCCCTTTAGAATGGCAAGTCTGTCTTGGGAGGATAGTTGCCCAAGCTGTATTGTAATTATTTATGGGGTGTTTTCATCATGACTATCAAATTGGGCAGTTTTGTTTGCTCTCCTCAGGCTTCTCCTTTCCCCATTCTTTTAGAGTTTATAAATATTTTGGAGTTATTTTAAGATTTTTTTTTAAACTTAAGCTTACTGTTTTAGCAAATTAGATTTGCCACACCCTAGCAAAAGCCTGCAGTTCCAGCAAAAGGCAAGCACCATGAGAAAAGATGAGAAAAGAGATTGCAATCTGTCTTGCAGTGCTCAGCCACAGATGAATTTCACACCGCAGGGTGTGTTGCACTGGGGTGCAGTGTCACACCTGTAAAAACACACAGCAGCTACTGATGCCCTTGCAGAATGAGCCCCGTGAGGAGTGGTGCAGTGAGCCCCTGGGCACCCAGCTCTCCTCTCCAGCACCTCCTCCCACAGCTTTTGGGTATGGAACCCACAGGATGGGTTTCAGCAGACCCCAAACCCCCACAACCTACATGCCTTCCCAAAGTTGCCTCTCCTCCTTCTGTTTGGGGGTCAGCCACACTCTGCTGTGCTCATCCTGCTCCCACCCTGCTCCCACCCTGCTGTGCCCATGAGCAGCAATGTCCCACCAGTGCAGCATCATCCTGCAGCCATGGCAATAGTGACAGCTGGGTCATTACACACAAACCCCACCTTCTCTGAATATTTACTGTGATTTTTAAGCAAATTCATCTTTACTGGGTTTTTGTTTTTTTTTTTTTTTTTTGGGGGGGGTGGGGTTTTTTTGGTTTTTTTTTTGTTTTTTTTGGTTTTTTTGGGTTTTTTTGTGTGTGTGGCGTGGTCAAAGCAGGATTTATTCTTCACAGCAGTGGGTATCAAGTTGGTATTGCAAAGTGATCACTGGGAGGTTTTGTTTGAGTTCTCTCACTCGGTTGTTAGGGTTTGCTCAAGCTGGTTCTTTTACAGGCTACACTTGGCCAGTCAAGGAACTGAAATTAATACTGTGACCCGTGTTTAGCAAAAGCAATTGGAAATTCAAAGTTGGCTCAGCACAAGGAACAGCGTGCAGGCAGTGCAGCAGACAGGTGATGGATCTCACTGAATATTAGTGAATAATGAATATATTTTCAGGAGACTCATGGCCTCTTAGTGGACATCAACAAGAGTCATAAGACATTGCTAAGAACATTTTGTATGCATGTGCCTAGAACTAAAAGCAGATCTTGACTTAAATAATGAGCTCTTCAAACTAGATTAATGCTTATTTGCTAGAAGCACTGCAAAGAAAGGATCACCTTTCTATCTTTCACCCTGGAGTTTTTTAAGTGAATGCCAGCCCTCAAAGCTGTAAAATAATGGATACTCAACCTACTCAGATATTTTATCATCAAATGTAGCACCTTTGGTAAAGGAAGAGATCAAATGTAAGAACAAAGAGAAGGGACCATAAGGCAAAGGCTACCAGCAGTCACATCAGACTCTGAAATTACATCCAAATTTTATTAAAGAGAAGAAAATAATAAAATATAAATAAAGCAGTACAGATGAACTTGTAAGAATTACTTGGTACCTCTAAAAAAGCTAAAAAGAATTCTTGAATAGTCTCTGTTGGGTGCAGAACTACTTAAAGATACTCTGCCTAAGAAAAGCTTGTCTTTATTTTATTTTTTCCTCTTTTTTTTCCCTTTCTTTCCTTTTCTTAGTCTTTAAGAATGATCTGAGTACTTTAAAACATGATTATAATAGACATATTTCGTGAACAGTAATTTATGAGGCTTTTCTTTTGGTGCTGTAATTTTATATGGGCTGAATTTTTGGTCAAACAGCTTTTGGAAGGCAAAAAGCCATCAGACCAGCAGAGCTTGCTTCAGATACAGCTTCTAGCTTTCCTTCCCTTTACCTTTCCATCTTTGATTCAAAATTCAAAGGTATCAGACCATGAAAGAATGGCACCATGTTCAACTTAAAATTTTTATCATTTTTCTCTCATGTGATGAAGGTATCCTCATTCAACAGAGCTGGGGAAGCCTGAATCCCATCTGGTTCCATGTGAGTTCACATCAGAGAGAGGGAGCAAAAGACACATGTGACATTACAAAATAGTACATCTTAAAAAACAAATAATCCCGTTTAAGTAGATCAGTAGCCCCTAAATCAAAAGAAATTAAGTGCACTAAAAAAATTAATCCGAAAACAACTACAAAAAAGACACATCAAACCAACAAAAACCCATAGAATTCCCCAATATTCATCATTCAAAAAAAAATTTCAAGATCTTAGAAACTACTTCACAACTCAAAAAAATCAACAGTCATCAAAAGCATAAAACCACTTCAGCTAAAACTTCCATTTCTCTCAATAATCCAAAAAATTAGTCACTTATAATCATTAATCTCAAAAACTGTTTCTTCAACATTCCACTCCATCCAAATAATACTCCACATTTTACATTTTCCATCCCAAACATCAACAAAGAAAAACACGTACAAAAGTACTATTAAACCATTCTTCCACAAATCCTAAAAAATTCTCCAACCATCTACCAATAGTACATAACTCAAGCTTTACATCCAACACAAAAAAAATCCAAAAACAAAAATCATTCATTACAAAAACAATTTACTAATTATTACACCAATAAAACAAAAAGTACAAAAAAGTTCATAACTATGTAATCACACGAATACAAAAAGCAAAACTTAAAATCAGTACACCAAAAATACAAAAAATTAAACCTTAAAAATACCTAAAAAAAAATCACAAAACAAAAAATAAAGCCACAAAAACTAAAAATCAACACAAAAATGACCAATCTACAAAACTTGCAACAACTTTTAAACCAAATCAACTAAATAAAACCAATCTTAAAAATCACAAATAATAACATCTCATTACTCAACCTCTTAAAAAAATACAACATCAATTCTCCTGAAGCTCTAACGCCTAAAACACAAAAAAAATCTTTAAAAAAATCACAAATATAATTCAACAAAAACAAACACATCACTTTATAAAATCACTACCTTTTTATTTAACAATAGTAAAAAAAACAACACAATGCACCTGTAGGTGTCATGGGTTTACATGTGATGTTTTTGGATTGTTTGTAGAGAAATACAAGATCTATTGGAAGAACTCAAATAATGCCCAAACATTGCACTACTTTTGCCAATATCTAGCTGACCTGGGCAATGAAATCAGTCCTGTACTCTGCTGAGTGTAAGTGTCCACAGTATGGATTTATGGGAGGAAATAAAAGATTCCTTACTTTCAAGGAATTTACTACTGTTACCAAAAGTAAAGTACCTAGCACAAGGAACTCCTAGTACTCTGGAAGTATAATAATCTCCTAGGAAATTAGTACAAAAGATCTCATTTACTGAAAATTTCTGTTCTTTATACCATCCCCATGTTCACAGGCTTGAGTCAAAGCCCATTGAAATTTTTCCAAGGGTAGAATGGGAATGCTAGGAATATTTCCAAGTTCATGTGGCACAGCTTGTTTCTCTTTTTTCTCTATTTGCAGTTCATGGGTTTTCTGTGACTCTCAGTTAAGTTTTTAAAATTGTGGACTCTGACTGAAGAACAAAAAGGATGCAACAGTCACCCTGTGAAATCTATGGGAGTTTTGGAGCATGGACATTGGATGAGCCCATACATAGTAAATCACTTTATTGTGAATGATTATTTTTCCCCAAAGTCTTGCAAATAAAATAATATTTTGCACAAGTGACAAACATAAAAAAAAAAAAAGTTCTATTCATTTATTCTTTATTAGTGTCCATATTCCTATTTCTTCTACAGGGAGTTCAGAGCATTCACACTGCAAGTCGTGCAGCTCAAAATTCTCAAGAATTAGTATCATCACTAATGGATGTTTGGACAGATTCTTTGTTGCTTCATTTCCTGTGCTCAAATATATTTACAAGAAACATCTATTTTTGCTTCAGTCTTCTCATTGCAGCTTCCTTGCCAGTCACACGTACACATGTGACAAAAATGCTTTTTTCATGTCCCCTGAGTGGTACCATATGCTGACAAAACCTTATTAAATTCACAAGTCAGATTTCATTGGCTATTTGCCCTTCAATTTAAAAGAGACTTGTTAATAAATACTCCTCAACACCACTGCTTTCAATCTGTTCCCCCTCTCCCAAGGAAGCCTCAGATCAACCGTTTGCAACAATTCCATGGTTCCTGAATTAATTACCAGGCAAAATCACATGGACTGATGCAAAAATCTCTTTTCTCAGGCACATTTTCCTCCTTTTTGTTTGTCCCAGCTGGCTTTCCTCTGTAAATAGCCTGCAGTGACTCTTTGCAGCCCAGATTTTGCTGTTCTTTTAGGAGCTTGAAGGCACAAGTGCCCAGGGCTGGGAAAGCCTGACATTTAAAAGGTCTTGCCATGGTTCAGGGGATTTTCCCCCGGTGTGGGACAAGTGCTGGGGATAATGGGGCCATTGTGCCCTGGAACTTCCACGCCAGCTCTGGTTCCCATCACTGCAGCCCCCTCCTGACAGCCCAGCTCAAAAGGGCACGAGTTCAGGCTGGGTTTTATTAAGGCTGAGGCCTGCTAGGACTTCATGGAGAATAGAAATCTCCCTCAGTAGCAGGCAGATGTGTGGGCTGAAGCAGAAGCAGCACTGGCAGTGAAGCAGGGCAGCTCTCAGGTGCCAGCCTGTGTGCTGGATCCTTTCCCTCTGTCCTTCCTCAGAAGTTTGCTTGGTCACACATCCCACGGGCTGCTCACATGGAGCGGGCTGCAGCTACAGCTGCCTCTGTCCTCCCTTTCCCACTTCTACACCCCTCCCTTGCACACCCATTTTCCTTCACTTCCTATCTGGCTGCTTTCTTTGTCTCCCCATCCAGCTTTTCATGCTGCCCCTCTGTGGGAATCCAGAGCATCCCTCTGGCTGCCCTGGCAGGGCTGGGACCCTGGCAGGGGTCAGGAACCCCCCTGGACAGAGCCCCCAGAGACACTGGCTGTGATCTCTGTCCATGGAAAAGAGTTTTCAATCTTACAGGATGAATTACCAGCTCTGAGTGGTGTTTGATATCAGTAATAATTAAGTGTGGCACGGGTGCAAAAGTAAAATTTTAGGATTCTAGATGAGGGGTCCAAAGGGGACAAGATGGAGGAAATTGGGTGTGCCTTGTCCTTTTTCTCCTTCTTCATGCCCTCCATGTGTCACTGTGGTGTTGGCATTTTTCTGTTGGTTCAGGCTGGGGACACACTGTCCAACGTAGGTGACAGATATTGGCACGTTCTTGTAAATCCAGCCCAGGGAGTTTCTGGTATTTAATGTTTGTAAAATCCCACTGAGGGCAGAGCCCCACACGCTGCCCTGCAGGACAGAGCTGGGCAGGGCAGCAGAACATGTGAGAGATAAACAGAATAAACAACCTGGAAACCAGCACAGACCAATTATGGCTTCTGCTTTGGCAGTGGGGCTGACAGACAGAGACTTTCTACAATCTCAGAATTACCTCAATACCTCAGATTCCAACACCCCTCCTGTCTGGAACAGCTTTCCCTTCATGCAGTCCAAATTCCTTTCTTCCTCACAAGTGTCTGAAGGTGTGGCTGCTCAGTGCAGCATCCAGCACAAGTGCCACTAGTGCCATGCCTGCCTGTGCCTTGCCAGTTTGGTAGGGAGGGATTTCTTTATCTTGCCCCACATATCTTAACACACAGGACATTTGTAAATTTGTTTCTCTTACTCAGTACATGATTACAGAGTGATGCTCAGATTACTGAATTTGTGATTAGGAAGCCCAGATTCAGTCCCTAACACATGAAACAGCAATGACTGCACCCTATAGGAAAACTTCAGGCATCTCTCACTGAAACAAAATCTGTTATATCCTGAGGTGCTCTGAGGAGCAATAGCTAGTGTTAGCTGTAGCAGCCACACGGGCTTGGAAAGGTCTCTTTCCAGCCTTTTTATTTTAGGACTTCTTGATTTGTCATTTTCATAATTAAACACTCATCATATTCTTCAATCCCAGCCCTGGTGCTTGCTAAGAACCATCAGAGCAATCTGTTATGAGAAGCAGAGTATGGAAAAGTAATTGATACTTGTGGTGTTGGATGCACGTAGGTTACCTGCCACTGAGTACTTTGTTCACAACTTTGTCACTCCAAAGCATGCCGTGACATCTAGAGATGCATCAGCTCAGAACTTAAATCAGTAGGATAAGAGAATACAAAAAGAAGATGTAATCCCAGGCTCAGAGAAATCAAAGCTTCTGCAGCTTCAGTAGCAGCATGACATTCAGTTGCTTCTTTTGCAACCTGTGACAGAAATAGTGCAAATAGCCACATTATAAGACAAACAGAAGGGAAACATAAATAGTAGGCCCTGTAGTGAGTTTTCATGTGTTGCTTCACCAAAAACAACAACAAAATATACCTGTGCCACTTGTTTGTGTCTGCCCATTTTTTGAAGCAATTTGCCATGTTTTTTATGTCACCAGTGATAACCATGGTAAAGGCATGGGTGGGGTGGACAGGTGTAAAGATGCAGTGGCAATGCACTACAGATACTAAAATCTGATGTCATGGAGATTGGCTAAAAGAGGCCTGCAGCTGATGGTGCTTTGGAGGTCGAGTCTATGAGCTGCTGAAAGTTTGAGCTAAGAGATGAGCATCCTCAGGTTTCACCAAATTGACCTGAGGATTCTAATCACTCATTGGGCTCAGATTATTGGTTTGGTGCTTATACAGTTTGTGCTTTTGCTCCTTCTGGCAGCTTGTGTTGGGGAAGGATGGAGGAAGTGAGGAACAGCACCATCAGAAGTCCTGAAAAACGCATTCATTAACTTCACGTTCCCTTGGCAGCGAGACCCTCTGCAATTGAGGAAACAAAAGTTAGCAATGCAGCACTTTGCAGGGATTTGTTGTGCATCCTGGGATGCTCTCCAAGGGATAGCAGAGAGTGTGGGGGCAGGCAGTGCTGGATAACATCCACCACTTTCTCCTCCTCCCCTCCCACAGCTGGAGCTGCAGGCAGGCTGTGCCGCAGGTGCGCCGCGCCGCATCTCCGCTCACTCAGGCTGCCTAATGAGTCTTGTTAGTGGAGTGGTTTATTTTACTTTATCTTTTCATGAGGAGGAACACTTGACTTGGTGTTATGAAGCAACATGTCATTAATCCATCTGATTGCTGGAACCTGCTCAGTAAAAGGAGAATACTTGGGAACATTAGAGTAGCAGCCTATAGTGGGTGTTGGAATGTGTGCACACACCTACAAAAGCTTTTTTAGCCCAGCTGCAGGGACTCAGGCATCTGAGATACAGGTGTCCATTCTCCTCAGCCTAATTTATCAGGTGTACAGTATAGGGAGTTTTATTTTCATGGTCATGCACCAATCCAACATCTAAAAGTCACACTCAGACTCAGTCACCTAAGGGTCACTGAGTATGTTTAAATAATAATTAAATTTTGCAGCACCTTTTGTGAGGTTGCATTATTTTTTGTGGTGAAACTTTTCCTATTTAAAAAAATACATTGGCTGATATTTAGGAGCTTACTGGAAGTCATGTAAAAACAAACAAACAAACAAAAAAAAACACTTGGCCCTGAATCCTTTCTGTAACTATTAGGTATTTCCTAATATTTCCTAGGCAGCCTAGAGAGTTTCAGGCACGACAAGTTACACAGGAATCTAAAAACACAAAAGACAAAACAAGTTTCGCCTGCCAAAGATCCCTTTCTTACAGTTCTTCTAAAGTTTAAGCTAAATCCATTAAGTTTAATAAATTAATTTAAGTAATTTAGCTTCATTAATTCCTAAACTAAATATTGGTTTCAGAATTTTAAAGTCAACTTGAGGGTAATTTTAGCTTGATTCATGTCTACTTTTGTACAAATATTGGCTGCAATGCTATTATGGAAAACTATGTAACTATTCCAGAAGTGTTTCTAGATGACCTTATTACAACTGGAGATTTTGAAACATTTCTGTAAAATACTGACGTTCTGGGGAAAAAGCTTTCTCTCTTTCATTAGGCAAAATTCCTATTGGCTTTAATAGGAATTTTGACTGAATAAAGATCACAGGTGATCTTTAAAGATCCTAGAGATCACAGGATTTTGTGGTCTTTTTTAAGGGTAAAAGATTTTTCATCAGCAACAATGGTGCTCACCATTTTTGGGTTTTTCTTTTTCTTTTTTTCTTTTTCTTTCTTTTATTTTTTATTCTCTTAGTTGAAATTGAAAGAAATGCCTGAGCTGGCTTTTCCTGTAGACTTAGTTACTCACAGAGATAAATGGATATCTAAGAGAAAAAAGAAAAGAGAAAGAACCTAATTCATTTGCTGTTTTTTTTTTTTTCCCTCAAAATCTTCAGTATTATACTGTCATCATTGCTATTATTGAAAAGCTAAAAAACAACAAACAAACCCTCAGAAGTCCAAACCCTTCTGGTATTCAAATACTAAAGTAAATCAGGCCCCTGTGATTAAAAAAAAAAAAAAATTCTTTGAATGAATTTGTTCCATCCCACCAAAAGCAAAAATCTTTTCATTCATTTCAGCATTGTTTTTCTTAGCATGAAGATCTCTGTCATCTAGGGGACAAAATACCCAAAATCTTATTGAACATATCCAGGAATCTCCATTGCTAGTCTTCTTGAAAATGCAGCAGGCCTAGTCTTGAGAGGGTCTGAGTGCTCACAGTTTCCTAGTCAGGTAAGAATTTTATGAAGCACATTTCCCCTCTCCCACGGGCTCCCAGTCAGCTTATTCCCTTTTGGTTGTGATGAGATAAAACCACCTTAGCCTGTGGGTCAAGTGTGATGCTGGCCAGCCTCTGTGGCGCTGCTTTTCTGCCTGGCCATGGAAATCTGTCATGACATTGCTGAGATATTTTCTACAACACATAGAAATCAGGGTGTTTTTCTCCCTCAGGAACTAACTTGCACTGTTGCTCAACAGAATGAAAGCAAACTTGCATGAATGTTATAAAACATAGCCTGTATTTTCATGAAATTAAGATTGCAAGGTAGCTTATCAATAGCTTCATATAATGCAACCACTCTTCTCTAATCCTTGAAATTCAAATAAACATTTCAGTCAACAGAAATCTGCCATATTGTAAAAAATAACCAATATCTATTCATCCTGGAGATTATTCTCTTTTTAAGTTACCTCTACAGATAAACTCTGCATGCAATTTGTACGTGGAACTACTTCTAAAGTATGTGAGTATGAATGAAGGAAATGGTATGTGTGTTTTTGGAGAGTATATACTCTTGCAGACCCACAAAATGTGGTGTTTTAGCTGCACACACCATATTTCTCTGCTCAAAGCACCTTCCCAGCACCATTATATAGCTATATATCACAGAGGCTTACATCCAAAGGCACTGCACAATTTTCAGAGTGTCTATGCATTGCCTGAGCTTTTCCATGTTCGATGAGTGATCAGCAAACAGCATTGCCTGATTTTCTCAAAGATGTCAGAACCACACAAAATATTCTCCCCAGTCCACTGGGTATCCGTCCTCTGAGTTTAAGAAGTAAGAAATTACAATAATAAAGAAAAGAATTAGGTTGTGGCATGGCAATCTTCCAAGCAGTTATGATAAACCAGCATTCTTCGCTGCTTGGGAAGTTAAACAGAATTGTGCATTGTTCTAAAGCAGCTGAGGAGTTGTTCCCCAGGCTGCCTCTTACAATAGTATTTTAAGGAGGTATAATACAATCTAGTATTGCTTTCATTTAAATTAGCCTAAAATGGAAAAGCATGTACTGATTAATTTTCCAGAGCTGGAGCTAAAAAGTAAACATTGCCAAGGTGAAGGCACAACGGCAGCTTTTAGGAAAGAGTGCTTTTGTAAAGGAGAAATCTGGAAATCTGGATGTTTCTTTGTTATAAACTAGAAACAAAATAATTTTGAACAACTTACTTTAACTGATTTATTGTTAGTGCATATTAATTTCAAAGTCATTGTTCATTATCTTTGCTCTTCATTGTGGGAAATGAATGGTAAACACTTCAGTGCAATGCCACCACACTGGAAAAGAAATAATGCTTTACCTCTGAGACATATTGGCCTAAAAGCTCGTGCTTGTTTCCAGCATGGTTCTGGATAGAGTGGAGTTTGAAGGGCAAACGTGACTATTCACTCAGATTATTTTGGGAGCAGCTCTTGGGTTCAGCTTTACTGAGGGTGGGAGTGCAGAGCACCGTGCTTGCTGAGATTCCTGACAGGTCCTGTCAGGAATCTCTGATAAGGCACTTTGAGAATTCCAGGAGTTTTACTATATATAAAGTATATGTATATATTGTACATGTGCTGTTCAGGAAGTGTTTAGGACTTCTGGAAATTAAAACATCCCCTTGAAATATATACTGCATCCTTTTTGTCCCTCTCCTTTAGATGCATCAGGATACAAAACAGTTGCTATAGAGACTATTTATTTAAAATGGAGGAATGAGGGAAAAACAACAAAAAAATCTGAAAGCTGGTGGGCAATTTTTAGGTAACAGGGACTCAGTGGCAAACCACTGAACTGGCCAAAATAAATGAGGAGGCCACTAACCTTCCTACATGTTGTGAAGCTTTCATTCTCCCTCCCTGTGTTGAGAGGAGACTTTTAGTAGGGAGAATTACCCACCTGATTTACTGCAGCAGGGGAAGAAAGGACAAGTACTTCCCCAAAACTTCAATCATACTTTAGGCCAGTGGGGATGCTGATCATTTTGTTGTGGGTTGAAAATATATGATATTTTCAGTCTTGCCAGAAAAAGGGGTAAAGATCTTCCAAAAGTGCCTTTTGGAAAAGGATGAATGCAGGATGGAATTTCTTGCATCTCTTTGAATCCCCTTCTTAGCTAACATTATTGGAAAGACACAGACTCTTGAACTCTTGATATTTTCTGTGAGTCTGCCTTTGCTTCAGTACAAATTGGATCTAATCCAAAGCCTTTCCAAACTGATACAGAGCATCTCCATAACATCTTCAGTGGACTTTAGAGCAAGGTGTATACACATATATATAGATATGCCTTAGATCTTTAGCAACATTTGGTATTATTTTTCTCCTAAACATCCACTGTTCATTAGTGAATGCTAATGTTCTGCTGGTGATGGTTGACTTTATTTCACTTTTAAATATATATTCAGGAAGTTTTTACCCATTTCAAATGAAAGGGAAGCTGATCCATTTTCATGTTTAAATTTACAATATTATGTATTAGGTTATGTTTTCAGGATCCTTTGATTTCTACTTCCCTCCTTTCCCAAGCTCCTACAGGATGCTCATCAGTTTCTAACTTGATAATTATACCTTAAGTTATTCCCAACCAAGCTTTTAGCTACAAAAGCAATTAGTATGATCAACGTTGAAAAGGAACCTTCCTTTCTTCTCTCTTTTGCATATTTCATTGTTTTAATTCTAAGGATTTGCATTTGCTCCACTGAAAATTCTTTGGTGTGACAAGAATCATATATGTGAGGAAGGAGTGTAAATTTTTGTCAAGGAGGGACGGGGAAAGAATTTCAGGAATTGTTCTCTAATTATATCTTTTGCAGTGAATTACTTAATATTGATTTCTGTCTTCAGAACTACATATTTATGGACTGGCATACAGAGGCATAAGGCTCATTTATACAACACTTATGTTTTCCCTCAATAATAGGAACAGCATTATTATTGACTTGATGATTTTTGCTTTCAAGTGCTTTTATTCTTCTCATTGCTTAGCTGCCATTCATTGGTTTCCTGCTGGTCCCTGATGTGAAAAAAATAGAAGAGCAAATTATAATTGGAGACCAATTTGGTATCCAAAGCAGCCTCACAGTACTCCCTTTAATAACACATGGGTATTATGTTTTGAATATTTCATATCATAGGTCTGGATAGTACAGATTAATGTTCTGTATTTTTCACTGTATCAGAGCATCGTGGTCTGAGACAACATTTTGTAGTAAGTGAAATTATGGCTGTTTGGGTTGTAGACAAGTACTTATTGTCATTCTGGTACTGGCACCTGAATTTAGTGAAAATCTGCATGCAGTTATTATTTCACAGGTGAAGATGATGGCTGGTGCTTTTCAAACACAAGGAAGGCAGCTGGGGTGCAGGGATGCGTTGGGAGGATGCTTGCAGTGAACTCAAGGAAAATTCTGAAGCCATTTTTCAAGGCACAAGGCACTAACAGAGTGATGCTTCTTATGGAGTAAGTTTCTTTTTCTAGAAGATGAACAGAAGCTGGACACATAAAACAGAAAAAGTGTTTAGAACACTGAAAGACTGAAGAGTTGTCTTAAAAGGATTAAAAGGCTAGCAGGACAAAGTATAAGAAGGATCTGGTTGCTCTTTATCATCATGAAACAAAGTGCAAGCCACCAAAGGAAAAAGACAATGCAGACAGAGGACAAGGTGGCATCATTTAGCTGTGGAGCTGCTTTAGGCTTGCAATCAGGTTTCTACCCAGTGCAGGAAATAGGAAGCTGAGGTCTAAATGCATTTATGCATTTATGTGAGCATTTATGCATTTATGTGAGCTCTCAGAAAAGTTGTGACTGGGTTATGTATCTGGCTGGCTGCAGAGGAGAGGAGGCTGGTTTCAGGAAGCAGCACCATGGATCGTGTTTGCCAAACACTTAATAACTGTAATTTCCATGAAAAATACGATCACATACTCTTCAGCTGGCTAAGGTCAGCTCTGTTTCATACCACTGAGAAGAGCAGACACAGGAAACACCTTGGACAGGATTCTCTCTAAAGGCCCAATGATAACAATAACAGCAAAACCAAAGAATCCTGCACAGAGCTCTCCAAATCCTCTCCAAATCAGTGTGCCTATACACTCGTGTCTCTTCACTCTGTATATGTTTAAACACAGACATCTTTAAGTCATTAAAAAACTAGATGGGCCCACAATAAGTTGCTGTGACTCTTATGTTAAATGTGTTTTATTTTCTACCAAACTATCCATTGTTCCTACTTTAATTGGTTTGTTTCTCATCTTGCCTTGTAGCTATACTGCTAACAAAATAATATTTTCATTTTCTCTCTTAAAACATTCCTTCTTTACCCCTTAAGTTATGGCTGTGACATGCAAAGAGGCAAATCCCTGTTTTATTTCCAGAATTTAATGCAAATCCAGCACTGAAAAAAATACATGGTCATATAGTCCACAGCCTTGGGTGCCTGAAAAGCAAAATAAACAGAAGTTGTTTTTTTTTTTTTTTTCTTAGGTCTTTCTTGGCCTTGTTTCTTTCATGCATAAAGAGCTGACCACATTCATTCATGCTTTTGTCACCTTCAGACTTGCTAATGCAACCTTGTGGTTACATAAGACAACCACTGTGAAATTTCATCTGGTTTCAAATGCATATAAATATTTCACATGTGGAGCATATTAAACTGATGTTTCAGGAGTTTTGCTGGCTTAGGAATTTTTTGCTTGCGTTTATTCCTTTTTTTCCTTTTTCATGGGTATTTTTGGTTGGGAGTTTTCATCCACGAAAAGGGCTGAAAGCACTTGTATGATTCACCTCTAATTTTCTGGGGGAAACACCCTCCAGAAATAACCAAACCTCTTCTTTCTTCCTGTACTCTGAAATCTCCAGTCAAAGGCACTTTTTGAATGATCTCATGTTCTTCCCGTCCCTTTGCGCTCTCTCTGCTGCCGTTTCCTCACCCATCAACACACAGCAAAGCCCTTAGAAGATGTAGAAGATTTTTCGGCAGTCTCAGAGCTCAAGACTCCCTCACAAAGCATTCTGCCAGCTCTAAGCTGTGCTGGGCTCCCAGATCACAGTGAATAGAGGCTGCTAAAGGGCTTTGAACAGGGAGCTTGGGTCAGGGTTAGAGAAACCTCTTAAGCAAGCAACAGCCTTGCCATCAGAAGGTGATGTTGCCTTTCTATCACCGAGACAAACTCATATTTTGCTCAATAATAGCTGCACAAACCCTTACTGCAAAAGTGACATGTGTTGTTCTGTACGGCTCATATGAAGTCATCAAACCATGTTTTCTGTCAGACTTAAATTCTCTCCACCTTAATTTTCCCATCTGTAAAATCCAGCTAATAACACACCCTGCAGATTCCTAGTACCCCTCAGGACAGCTGCAGGTGTTGTTTGGGTTAGGCTAACACTGACTTTTTTGAGCAGGAAAGGAACCTAAGACATGGGAAAGGTAATTAATTCACTGAGGGAGGGAGCAGAGAGGAGGAGGTGGTTCAGAAGTCAACTTGAAAAGTGTACATTTTGGAGAGCTAGAGAAGCAGAAGAGAGAGGAAGATGCTTCTCTCGTTGCCTTCTGTGTAACCTCTCTGAAAAGCCATGGCAGCGCCTCTCTCATAGTTCCTGATTGGTATGAGCTGAAGGGAGTGGCCTCTTGACAGTCTTCTAGTTTCCAGGAAATAATGGTGATTTCCATTTAATGAAAACATTCCCTAGGAAATAAACAGAACTATAGGGCAGAACCTGAGCCCAGGTGAAGACTGCTGGTTATGAATGTTGAGAAACTGTCACATTTTCAGGCAGAAATCTCTACCCCCAGCTCTACAGTTCTGCTGCATGCTGCAAAGCTGTGTCCTGATTCTACTACTTGCTACTTGCCTGACTTTCACTTGCAAGTTTCTGAGCTTGTGACTCCTTGTTTCTGGAGTGGGACAGTGAGTTTACTCTGTAGACCTAGACTGGCCTGCAAAAATTATCTTTTTTATAGAAGCAAGACTTCTGTTCTTGGATTAACTGTGCTTTAGGATATTCAGACCTACAGTCCAATTTTAATCAAATTTGATGTGGGTATAGGAAGATAATGACAACAATTACTTATATAAAAATAGGTGTGTGAGCACAGGAAGAAACGTGCCTTTGACGAGTGAGAAAGAGGAAGCAGAAAGTGTTCAATCCTTACAGACATCCATCCACTCAGGAAAAGGCCTGCAGAGAAGCTACAGCTGCAAGGAAAACTTCAGGTGGCTCTTTCATCTTCCCTACAGCCAAATCCAATTAGCCATGAGCCATAAATTTACAGGAAATGAGGCTCATTAGTCTTCCTGTCTGGAGAACTACTTGATTTTCAGTTTTTAGCACTATAAGTACTAACCTGTGGCAGAAGTGGGTGTAGAATTTAGCTCACCTCGGCTGTGGTTAGAGCCTGTTATGGCAAATATGCTTGGAAACCACAGATTCAGCAGAGCTGCATGATGAGATCAGATCAGCCTTCATACAAAATACAGTTTTCGCATGACCCTACAGACAATTCTAACACAGCTATTAACAGTTCACTGAAATCTTTATCTTCTTCTAAGAGATTCAAAGGTCACAGCCATGAAGTCATGGGAATTTAATTTGGATAGCACTTAAGGCACATACTTAAAGTCTAAATTATACTATTTTGGTGATCATTTTTCAATACACCTTCAGCCTGACATCTGTTTAAAACCCTACTTTTGGATGCCTCTGGCAGTTTAAGACATAAGTATTGTCATATACCACTTGCATAATGCAAAATGTGGCAGAGAACCCTCATTTCTGACTGACTAAAAAAATTCCGTCCTAAATTTTAAGGTAATGTCAGGTTATATTCCCCATGTGTAGAATGCATTGCCTTAAAGTGATATTACATTTACCTTATCCATGCAAACTTGCTGGGAAAGTCTGGGAAATATCCCTGTTTCCCTAATTTTAGCCAGTATCAGTGCAGTATAATTACACTTTGATGCCCTCTTGCCATACAATGTCTTCTTGCTTGTTTTAAAATTGGTCTGCTTGCTTTTGAAATACCCAGCAGTGAAGAGGGTTAGTGCCCACCCACCCTAGACCTGCTGCATGATGAAGTGCTTTTCTTCCCTGGCCTCCTAAAGCTCAGGTATTAAAAACACAAGTCTGCTTCCAGAGGTGAATAAAATGTAATGGCATGGCAGGTGATGAGGCTTGCATCTACAGCTCCAAGATGAATATGACACTGTTTAATTCATACTTAAGTCTGAAAGCATTTGGAACGATCGGTACATTAATGAAATGATAATTTCATGCAAAATGTCTGACCATTATTTTTCCTGAAAGAGGCCACAGTATTGGCCACATATCTTTATAGGGCTCTTTGAGAATGAATTATTGGCAACTCCCTTTATGTTTGAATTACACTCCTCTGATCCCAAGTGAAAAACAAGCCTAAAGAATGATTACAATAAGCCATCATTTTCCATAGCAGAATGCAGTGTAACTGGTACTGAAATATCCAACATGCAGAGCCCTTTTTCAATGCACTTTACATACCAATTTCATTAGCAGGTGGATAGGGCAACTATGCTAAATGAGTCAGGATTTATCCTTTCAATCTCTTCTTTATCTGATATTTTGCAACCTCAGTGCAACACTTTAACCTCATGATTCAACTGTAATGATCTTGTGCATTCCTCAGAGATATGTTTAATCTTTTCACTTAGATAAGTTCTTGGCTTAACATTACAGTATCAGACAAGCTGAACAGAAGGAGAATGTATTTAACCTAAATGGCATTATCAGGAGGAGTGCCTTTTTGCCCTAATATTAAACAAAATGGTTAGCAAAATTAATAGCCAGCTAGCAGAGATGCAAAATATGCTCATGCAGAGCAACACAAGCCTAGTTCCACCATCTGATGAAGTAAATTGCTTTATCTAGAACAGGTTTAGACTTATCAAATCAACTTTAAAAAGTAAAAAAATACAAAACAACACTACTGGGATTTAATTACATCCCTGTAGTGGCACTGCAGAAGGTGACAAAACAGTGAGTCACAGTCAAAGTCTTAGATATTTAGAAATCCTATTTGGCTCTGCAGGTATCAGAACAATTGGTCTGATTTTCAGAATCACCAAACATTCCCAGTTCTCTGCAGAACGGGCACTCTTCAAGGCTATTTGTGTCCCTGCTTGTGGTATGTTGGCTCTTACAGATGTATAAATTAGGCTAAATATTCTGATAGCCTAGCCAGAAGTGGCCAGGAGTAGAAGGATGTATGAAAAAAACCCACTCACTAAATTATGCTTCTTGAAGAAAAGCCTCGTGTCTGTTACCTGTTCTGACCCAACCAATCTCTGCTCACAAATACTGAGAATGAGTATCAGTGAAGGTGGAAAAAGCCTTGTCTGGGCTTCAGACTCCTTCACTCTTATCTGGACTACTTCCAAACAAAAGGAACTTTTTAATTTATTTTTTTTCAGAAAATAGATATGTCAGGGTCTGCGCCCTGACAAAGTGCAATCCTTACAGCAGACATTGAAACCAAAGGGCTGAACACTTGAAACACTTCTTATTTTAATCAGAATTGAGACTATGCTGGAAAATTTTCCTTCATCCCCTCATGAACTACTCTAAAGAAAAAAAATGTTTTTATCATTGGCTGACTCTTATTTTTCTTAAAATCAGGTGTGCTTTGCTTTTTACACAAGCTAAAGTGAAATTTAATGATAATGCAAAAGATTTAATGGCATAAAAATGTTTTGGCAGTTAAAAAATCAATCTAAAACGTAAGAATATCAAGGGAAATAATTTATGTGTTTCAGAATGTGTTTAATTATATATTAAGCAGATTAAATTAGTCATTCAGTTCAACAAAAAAAAAAAGAGGAAATGCTTCATAAGGTGGATGAAATGAACAGTTTAATAAAATAGTAAATATCATCAGTATTCTGTTACAATTGAAAGCATTTGTTCCACTGAAACCAGTTATGGTTTTGCCTTTGACTCTACAGGGATGAAGTGCAAGTCCCTCCTGTTTAAAATGAAGGTTGAAGGAGGTTAGTTGGAAATGAAGACCAGCAAATAGGGCAAATGCATGAATCTGCAGGTATATTTTGCCTTCCCATGATTTCCATCAAGGAAGAATTTTTGAGAACCAATTTTGAAAAACAATTACAAGACAGACCGTTGGGCAGAATGGTTTTAGTGAATCAAATACTGCTGGAAAACAGGAGTGGGAAGGAACACGAAGCTCAGCTGCTGAACAGGGTTTGTTCTTCTGGTTCCAGCTGCTATTCCCCTCCTATTGCTTCCTGCATTCCTACATGTACTATTCACCATGGAGGGATACTATGTACTCATGAAGGAATTTGGGCAGTTTGAATCAAGATTTTAAAAAACAAAACAAAAATTCCTGCACGTTGCCTGTGAGAGGTCTATGGTGGTAGTTTGCTGGGACCTCAGTTCTTCCAAGCCAATGAACTTCTAGGAGAGGTGAAACTGAAAAATTACCTTTCTGATAGATCTTTCTGATACCCATCCTTCTCTCTGTGCATCCTGTAAATTTTTTGAATGTTTTAGCTTTCTTCCCTCTTTTTTCCTTCCTTTTCCCCTGCTGGAAACTCTGTTCCCCATTAAATTTTCACTGTAGGACTAGAAAAATGGAAGATTTGTTTTGTTTTCTTCTAGTAGAAACCCTTCAACAGAAATCAATATTTTTCCTGCTGAGAGGAGCCCACAGGAATGTGGTGTTTCAGCACTAACTGAGCAGAGTGCAGCAAGGGAATTGAGATTGCCATATATGTGAGCAAACCTGCACACCTGCTTGCATTAGTGGCTTATATAGGGTCAGCTGCAGAGGAAGAACGATGGGATTCATTTATCAAATTTTTAGATTTTTATATTTATATTTATAGGGATAAAAATATATTAATATATTTTTATTTATAAGGAATTGCTAGCAGTTCTTCCAAGCATTCCTAGTGCAAAGATCAAAAGTGAATGGTGGTACAAATCAAGAGATGATTTAATTAACTTATACAGTTACCCTATAAGTGCAAGAGTATAAAAATTAATAATGTCTCCTTTCATATTTGGTGGCTTTTTTTGCATTACTTTTCCTGACCAACTCAATGGAGCACAGCCCCAGGCTGTGTTTTTTTGAATACCCCTCATTGGCCTAGGTTCCAGCAAAGTACAAATCACAAAGGTTCTCTTGGTGTCAGCAAAGTACAGATGATCTATTCCAGCATGAGGGTCTGGCCTTTAATGAGTCAAGGATGATATGAAAGCTGTAAATGAAGAGCAAGTAATTTAAAAATTAAAGATACTTTAACCAAAGCCTGGAACTATGCCTAAAATCATAATTTCCATCCTGTGTTTGAACTTAGACATTCATGAGTTACCTCGTGTTATTCAAAGCTTTATAGTTATATTCATTGCTGTGAGAACCCCTCCTATAATGCACACTACAAGTGACATAGATCACAATCACATCAAAGTAGGTTAGACTTCAGAGAGGATATACAAGAGGATAATTTGCACTTACATAGTTTCTTTCATCCAGGGAGTTCAAAAAGCCTGTATTCATTAGGTCTAAACACCACTCCTTATGGTCAGGTAAGTATAAGTACCAAACCCACTTGACAGACAGATAAATTAAAAGGCAAAACAAAATAAAGGCAGCAAAATGCACTCACTCACAGAGTGACAGGAGGCACCCCAGTTGCCAAAACCATCCACATCCATTAACCATCATGGTCTACCCTTCGTCCTAGCCCAAATTATTGCCCTGGAGGTAGGAAAGCTTACTTCTAACACATGGCTGACACTATTTGGACCATTCCCAGGGAGTACTCTGGGCTGACCATTCCCCCGTACTGTGGGCATTTTATCCAAAAGTGGAAAGTTGATTTTGTAGAAGATTATTTGCCAAAATGTCCTTGCACTGTTCTGAACATGGGGCAAATATTTAACAGGCACCAAAGAGATAAGGTAAATATCTTTGTCAGAAAGATGAACGTTACCATATTACACTAGATCATACCAAAGACCTAAAAGTCAAAAAAAGGCCTATGCACCTCTGACCTCACCAGAGGACATGACTGGGGATGGTTTGATGTGCATGGTTGGGTTAGAATCGCCTGCATTCCTCACATGCTTTTTGGGGAAAGAAAAACAGAAGGAACACTTCAATCCATTTTTTCAACAGGTATGGAATAATGTGTCTGCTAAGCAACCCATGAACTTGCAAACTAAAAATAAGTGCCTGAATGTACGTGCAGAAAGGAGATTTTTTTATACTAATTTATAGCACTCAGGAGGGCAGGTTCCCTAAGCCTATAAGAGGAGAAAGGTTAGAGTAGTAAAAAATGTCAGAGAAAGCATTAGCCCTTAAATCTCTGGGACAGTTTCTGTAAAGAAACTCACTAAGATATTTTCCTTAACTGTGTAATCGAAAGGGCTGAGAAGACTTAGGGGGAGGTTACTGAGCTTTCACCTCAAGGTCAATGATTGCATCTGTTTTCAAAGTAAACACTAAACACACCATTACCTCTGACAGCTGCTGGTAGTTCTTTGCTAAATAATCTAGAGTAGGTGTCAACTTTCTGATAAATAAATATCTAGGTAAATAGCTATTTGATGTTGTTAACCCATCTGGACAGAAGAGAATCACAGAATAACTTAGGTTGGAAAATACCTCTAAAATCATCATGTCCAACCATCATCTCAGCACTGCCGAGTCCACCACTAAACCACGTCCCCTAGTGCCACAGCTACACATCTTTTAAATACCTCCAGGGATGGTGATTCCATTGCTTCCCAGGGCAGCTTGTGCCAGTGTGAGACAGCCCTTTCCCTGAAGGAACTTCCTGATAGCCAATCCACACCTCCCCTGCCACAATTAGAGGCTGTTTTCTCTGCTTCTCACTTTCTGGAAATTGAAAACTGTGTTTGAATGGTGGTCTGATAGCACAGAGGGAGGCTGCGCCATCACTGCAGCTGGCCAGGGCTTCCAGGGAAGGCCTGGGTTTCCAGTGCCCCTTACCTTAATGTGGGACCCTTTCAAAAAAACGTTTATGTTGCTGAGGAAGATCAGAGAATAGACAAACACTCTTTAATTTTACAGGAAAGAAGGGTCTTTCTTCTTTCCTGAAAAACATTCTTAATAAAAGGCTCAGGTTTTTTGGTAGCAATCTCCCATATCCAAATTTTCCATATGGAAATTTTCTTGAAAAATTATGTTATGTTTCTTGGAAAAGGAGCAGGTTGTTTTGTTTTTTTTTTTTTCAGTTAAATTGACAGTATCAAAGATAATGAAGTTTTGAAAAATGTGACATCTGCCATGGCAAATTCTGCAAAATGGAACCGTAGAATAAAATGTGAAGTCATTGCTATTTCTGTGTATAAATAGGGAGTGATCACAGTTTTATGTCAGTGCAGTTTCACCAACACAGAATCAGGCAGAGGTACGATTAGGTCCAAAAATTGAATTGTTTTTTCCTCCTGCTGTCTTACATTCAAGCCAACATGGAACTCATTGCTTTATCTCTGATCTGACACTACCATGAATGAAAACAGAATCATAGCTACAGTCTGTACTCACACTTGTATCCATGCAGTCAGGTTAGTTGGAATTTATTTTCGGAGCTGAATTTGGCCAGATTTTAAGATGGCATAAATCAGAGCAACACTGTGCTGTGCCTCCAGCTGAGGATCTGCTCCATACAGTTTAAATTAGCCAAGATAGGATACCTAAACCGTGTGCTAAGGGGAGTAGGAATCTGTTGAAAACTGGAATAAAAAATACATGTGTATGAATGACTAAAACCCCTATGTAGCTGAAAGAGAGTTGATCACTAGTTTATATGTAAATCTATGTACTTGTAAAATGTCAGGAAAACTTCATGTACTCTCCCTTAGTAATTCACTTTCAAAGTACTGTCATGACTTTCACTTCACTCAGTGGAAATGCCTTTTCCCACAAAAACTTCATGTTTTGTCTTAAAAAATATTCAAACTAGATGCAAGAGTTGAAATAATATTGTAAGGCAATGGTTATTTTATCCACATTTTATCTCCTAGCTATAAATTTTATAAGTTGGATTATACAAGTCCCAATAGATCTTGGTATAAGAGACCTAAATAAATCTCAAGCCATTCAATACAGAGGAAATTTATTTGTTATTTGTGTCATGTTTTATTAGTGCCCTGCAGTTCAATCTTGACACTGGAGAGATAGCTCCCTTCGCCAACAAGTAAGAAAAAAAATCTTTACAGCTTTAATTTATGGTAACAACATATTTATTTTTTTTTTTTTACTATGCATCTTAATTCACAGATTCAGGTATTCCAGCATATTTGTCTGAACATACCTCTTCAAATTCTGTGACATACTTATATTTTATGCCACTGATATAGGCTTCATAAATCAACAGCATTTAACTAGAGTATGCATGGAAAAAAATAGCATGCAAAAGATTTTATTTTCCCACATTGGAAGTAAAAGCCACACAGTAACGAGATGGATGGGTAAATAGACAGAAATTCCCTTTTCTTTTCAATCCCTGGATACCACATCTGTGCGGCGCATTGTGCCAAACGTTACTACTGTTTCTGCTGCTGTTGTGTCTCAAAATTGCTTTGTAATTCATGAGCTATGTAGTCATCTCTAGCTCTTGGAATAAAAAGGTAGATTCAGTCTCTTGATATCTATAATGGATATGAGAGTATTCATTCTCTTATTCTCTCTCTGCAATGGATGAATGGAAAGGAAACCTGGCTTCCAGCTTGTGAAAAGAAAGCGTTATCTCACCATTATCATATAAACAGAACACCACGGAGTAAAGCTGCGAGGACCTGATGTGGAATACATTTCCAGCTTTGAAAAGAAGAGCTAAACACTACTTGCAGCCTTTGTAACCAAGGGGTGGTGATATGTAAGCAAATTTGTGTTGACAATGGGTAAACAACAAAAACCAGGCCAGCAACTAGTCCTGTCTCCCATTCTGGCCCCTCTGGTCAGCCTCATAGTCATAAGGCAAATTACTCCATTTAGCATGTCCAAATTCCAAACTGCAAAAGTCTCTGCAACAGGGACATTGCCCCCATCCTGTGAGGATGTGTTCCCAGTTTCATGCAGTATTCCCAGAAGAAACTGCTGAATGAGACTTTCAAGTTCCTTTTAAACTATAGGGACAACTAGTTCTTTTCCTTTTCCACTGCTTCCCACGGAGGAAAACCATGGACTGATTGCAAGACTCAAGATTCTGATTGCAAGATTCTGATGGCATCTTACCTACCTAGGTCTTACCTACCTTCAGCTCTGACTTTCACCATGGCCTTGGGTAACTCCCCTCATCTCACAGGGACATTGACCTGATAACCCTGAGCTCAGCTTTTAGCAGAAAACTCTTCTTTCTAGGAGAGAAATCCTGAGGGATGTCCAGTGTTGTTACCATGCTAACATGGTAACATGTTTTATTGATCACACAATAAAAAGATCTCTGTGTTTTTAGTTATTTCAAATTTAGAGAGAATATTGCAGCCAACTTCCAAACTCACTTCAAGAATATATTTCCATTTTGACTTCACAAAATCTAGTGCTCTGTCAATTATGCTGAAGTGTCATTGTTTCTAATAAGAAGCTTTGAAGGTGTTTTTATAAAGTTTTTTAAGTTTTACTTTGTAATGACCTTTGATTTTTTGAAATGTATGTGGAAAATTATGCCATTGAGTCAACATTGAATTGAAAAGTTTTGAAAATTGCAGTTGAAGGGAAAAAATTAGGATAATGTGGAATTTTGTCCCCATTTGGAAGGGAAAATTATAATCCAAACACAGGAGAGAAAATCTCATTTTCAAGAATTCCTTACAAACATCTATTTTCTCTCATATTGGTTCGGTCTGTATCTCTTAGGTATTTTTATATCAGGTATGTGATGTTTGCCTCACTGCAAAGGATTCTAACACACCATGGTAACAGAACATGTTAAGAATGTAATCTCACACAGCATATGACAATGTTTTCAATGAAACTCTGTCTATCCTTGGGAGAGAACCATCTGACCAGAAGTTCATTTCAGACCTCTGTGCATAAGGCCAAATGCTGAGAAGTGCTGGAGGTGCTGCTGGCATTTGTGGTGATGGCCACCAAAGTCACTGACTGTACATCGTGCCTCCATGTCTGGCCCTGAGCTCTGATCTGGAGATAAATTCTGTCCACAGACCTTTATTGCAGTGTAGGTGAAACCTAATCTCTTCATCTCATTCCATCAACACTACTGAAAATAACATAAAATAAAATCTGAACTCTAACACAGGAAAATAGCTTTTCCAGCCAGGCTGGACTGACTGATCATTTCAATTACTTGGCCTGAATTATAGAAATACTAAGTGATAGGAGATATATATTTTCTGAATACATCCCCCATTGTAGTTCTAATGGCAGATCTTTGGTTTGGATGGTTTTTTTTCTGTTCATATGTGATTATTTTCTGTTAAAATTCAAACTTTTCATGTTTGCCTTGTAAACAGAACTTTGAAAAACTTGTTTCAGTTCATGTTTATAACTCTGCTGTTCTTTTACCTTGCAAGCTTCGTGTTTTGTTTAAGGTCAAACACTGAAAACAATATTGTTCATCTGGTAAACTTATCGCTCCATTTCCAAGGGTAGTGTTTGACCTCCAAGACCTTCCTTTGTACCCCTATCAACAAGTTTTGTAATCATATTACCATGGACCTCCATCCCAGAAAAATGCTGACAGTCAAGGGACAGGAGAAAATTTGTCTTGATACTTGCTGTTAATTCTACAGGGCACAAAGCCATTTTGCATACAATTTTCTGCCTCTCTTTCCTGCAGTAGTTGGGAACTGAGACTAGTCCCTCAGTGTTGGGTGCACAGGAGATGGAGGAGGAACATATTTTGCAGAGCATGAGGGCTCCTGTTTTCTTCCAGGCTGCTTTGTCTTGTGGGTGTTGTGGTTTTCAGCAGCTTTCCCCACAGAGCTGCATCTTCTCTTTGCATCTCTACACATGCCACTGTGACCTTGCTTTTTTCTTTTCTAGCATCTTGAGCACTGTTTATTTCTTACCCGTTTCCTGTGTTTCTCTCAGACATTTTTCTTCTCTATGATTCCTTTTCAGATAGTTTAGAAGACAGTTTAAAAATTTTCCCACATTTTCTTTGTTTCTGTCTTCTTTTCTCTTTTCCTAAATCTTATTTCAAAGATGAGTCCTGTTCATGACAGCTCTTGTGCATCTATGGAAGTCACTTGAAGCCCAAAGAATATGTGCCTATGTACTGCCTTAATCTCTCAATCCCTTTGCTTTTAATTTTGTTACATTTTCTATCATTCAACAATATTTTTAAAGGAAAAAATATAGAGTGACTTGAATTTGGCTTATGAATTCCTGCATTCCTTTCTTGCTCTGTAAGGCTAGAGAGAAAACTGAAGTATCAGGTAGTGGGGCTTGAGTGCCTCCTGTTCATGGCTGAGGTAGTTATTTTTGTGGAGTGGAAGGACCTAAACAGAAATCAGAGATATCTGCTGTGCTCTTAGTGAGACACAGACAAACTCTAAATGCACAGATAGCTACATATGGAGCTTTTTAATTCTTGGGTTAGGAGTTCAAATCCATCCACCCTGCCATTTGCTAAGACTCATTACTGTCTGATGGCCACTTTGGATTTATTTGAAATTACTGAGAGTGAGCGATGATAGAGGAATAGAATTTAAAAGGTGAAGGTGAAAGATCAGGGATGAGCTTCTATCACTTCACATACGACCCCTTTTCCTTCTGCTGAGAGAACTTGTATTCTTGTCTGCACCTCAGCTGAGGAGGCAGAACTGTGGAGACCTGACAGAGCTCACCCTGGGTCAGGGGTGGCTCCGTGTGGTGGAAAAGTCTCTCCTCCAGCCCGAGCTTCCAAAGAAAGGCTCAGCAGTCTCTGTTGTTGGTCTCAAGGCAGTTTATTGCAAGTTATCTAAAAGATTTTCTTCTGGGGCTGCTGTGGTTTGCTCCCAGCTCAGGCAGAGGCACACACACACCCTGACATCCTCTCTGACCCCGACTGCTTCTGCTCTCCCCACCAGGGCTGCTGCTGTCTTTTATATGGTGCATTACATGTTCCATGTTTACTGTTTTTCCCCAATGCCTATTACCTATATTAAATGGTGCTTTTCTATCTTTTATATGGTACATTACGTGTTACATGTTTACAGTTTTCCCCAGTGCCTATTACCTATATTAAATGGTGATTTTCTACTCTAAACCAATCTGTGAGTGCCAACATCACCAAGAACATGGAGGTAAGGAAGGAGAAAGAGGGAGGACAGGGCAGGCCCAAATCCCAAATCCATCTTAAAACCTCTGACCCCCATGTACAAAACCAAAACCCCCCTGTACAGCACTCAAAAATTCTTCCCTCTACTTTGTGACTACTTCTACTGTAACATCTAAACTTTTGTGACTTCTCGTTCTCCCTACAAGGTTGGTAAATCATTCCATGGTTCAAACCCAAAATCACAGCTGTTTCCAGCTGCCTGCCAGGGTCCCAAATGCTTCTGACCTGGGCCCAGAACATCCAAAAATGTCTGAGGGACATTTTGAGTTCCAACAGAGACCAACGTGCAGACCAAGCTCTCACTGCCCTGCAAGGAGGAGCTGCTGAGGCAGGGCTCAAACACCTGACAAAGCCCCAAGGACCAGCTTTTCCTGGCACAGGCTGGCTGAATGCTGCTGGGCTCCAGGCTGCCACGTTTTAAAACTCATTTTAAAACATCCTTTGATGTTTTATCTGTCTCATCAGAGCAATTAGCTCCTGGATGTTCTCCATGCAACAAAGGAAATTAATTAGGAAGAGTCAGATGCTGTGATACAGAAAGGTGTATGGGAGTTTGCAGGGTCTCGGGTGGGTTTTGTTGCTGCAGCAGCTGAACTGGAGACTGTTGTCATTTCATGTACAGCAGGGTAAAGCTGGACACAGAGATTTTACTGAAAGAGAGAAAGTCACCTTATAAAAGTTCTGCATTTCCACCCTAAATGCTAAATGTTTTTCTCTGAGCAGAGACAAAGGGTATCCATGTGGTGCAAGCAGCCACCTTGGCATCCTGTCATGAATATTACAGTCCATAAAAAACAAGGAAAAGACCATACTTGCATTTTTTCAGTTCCTAGATACACCCTAGCTGGAAATCAAAGTGGAGTAGCTCTGTTCTTGATTCCCCCGTTATATTTCTAAATGGATTTTCCCTGTAAGGCACTGAGATGCTAAACTTTGATCATAATCATCTGACTTTGAAACCGCCAGATACCAAGAGATGTTTCTTTTCTGTGATGTGTACAATCTACTGACATGAAAAGAATGCATTTAATGTGATTGAGAGAAGCAGAATTTTGATCCCAAGAATTCAAAGTCAGGGCCTTCTGTTTGTAAAACTTGAAGTACAATAGTATTTTCCACATGCCTGACAGATAATTAGAGGATTTTTCTCTCTTGCTGCTTTAGTTAAATTTTATTTTTAGGGTGGGGTGTTCTTTGGTTAGTTTTTTGGGTTTTTTTCATGAGTCCCCCAAACTGGTGCAGATTTCTTCAATCTCCAAACTGGACCATGGAGTTCCAAAAGAGTTTGTACCCCTGTTCTGGCAGCAGCTGAGGGACAGCTTCACAGGGGACAGTGTGTCCTGGGAAATGGAACACAGGTGGCAAAATAGTTCAAAAAAGTATCATGAGAGGAGACAGCTCTTGTGTAGCAGAGGTTGCTCCTCTAAGTATTATCATTAACTTCAAAGGAAAGGCAGACAAATACAATAAAGGCAACTAATGTTCATAATACAATTTTTAAAAGTTTTTCCAAGGATTGAAGGAGCTCTTTTAATGCATAACCAAATTTCTTGTTGGGTGGACATGAGCTGCACACTAATTTTCTCCCATTAGACTCAGAATATTTAAAAAATATTATTTCAGTAGTATTTCATCTGGAATATTTCTTTGTTCTCTTATTGAGGACTAGGAAAAAAAATGCATAACAGTTTTTGAAAGTTAAGACAAAGGGGAAAAACACATGGAGGGCTGAAAGATTTGTCAAGTTGTATGTTGCAATTTTCCTTAAGAAGCATAGGCAAAAGTGAAATGAAGGGAAGAAAGAGCCGTGAACCATGATGAAGATGATTAAAGAGGGTACAGAGTAGCTGTCAAAGCAAATATCAAGCAACATTAATAACTTCGTAGCAAATCAGAAGACTGAGTCCTGCCTTCCCAAGAAACAAGAGCTTTTGTTGCTGCACAGGGTAAATGGAACTAACCCCCAGTGCAGGTACTAGTCCTTGTCTGTCAGAGATACTCCAGTGTCAGTCTGGAGCAGAACAAGAAATTTTAATGGGGTTAAAATGACTACAAGCTACCAACTAAGAAAAAAAATCGGTTCCAAGATTTCAAGAACCTACATGGGAAAAACTGTCTTCCATGGGGAATTTACACCTTCAGAGAAATGAAAAAATACACTTTCTTCATGCTCATTCTTGCGTATAAAGGAGATTAATTTTCCTGTGTACAGAAAAAGAAAGCAATGAGTGTTTGCTGCAAAGAGCTCATTTTTTTAGTCAAATGGTCGACATTTTTCTTTCCCTAAAAGCACAGCAAACTTTCATCTCATGCAAATTCACAAAAAAATTATGCTTTGGACCATGGAATGGAATTTTGCCCATCTTTGCCTTCAGTTTAAGCAAATATCTCTTGTCAGAGCCGCAGAGAGGAGTTTGTGAGAGATTTGTTGGTGTGGCTGGAACTCCCTAGCCAGTATTTTAGGAAATTTTTCTTTCTGTCAGATTTGCTATGTCCACCTGATTCCTGCGTGGGGGTTAAGAAAACCTTCAACATGAGCAAATGAGTAAAATGACTTCCTTTCAGGAACCAAGCAAACCATGTTAAACATTCTGGTGTCAGCGTGGTGTAATCAGTTTATAAATGGACAGAACAGACGCTCCTGCAGGGCTGGATGTTCTGTCTACAGCCAGAAGCCAATGCTACTCTGAGGTGTGTCAGCTCCTTTATGGCACACAGCTTGAGGTTCTTGCATGTTGTAAAGTCTCCCAGGAGGCTAAGGCTTGATATCACACGTGGTATGAGACTGAAATCCCTTGTGTTTCTATAGCACCCATTAGGAAGGGGTACTCTGGAATAGCATCTGTGAATATTAAAAGATGAACCACAAGGAAGCTATTACTGACAGCAGTGATGCCTGTTTTCAATCTCCTTTTCATATTAGAGAAATTTCCTCTGACTCAGGTCAACATGGAATTATTCCAGTTTTGTCCCCACTTGAGATTTACAAGTGCATCTGTTCACTTGTTTAAATATCCCCCTACTCTGCGCTGACCTTTCCTCTTTTGTCTCTTTTTAAACAAAGTGATTGACATAGGAATGCCTGAAGTCAACATTAGAAAATCTTTTTGTATTTTTTATGAAGTTCCACCAAGCTAACAAGAGTAGAATTTTGTCACTTTCTCCTAGAAAACACAACCTACCTTCTTATTTCCTGGTCACAATTATGTTTTTCAGATTATAGCTCTGCTATTTTGTTCTCCTTGCCTCTGCCTCTTGTGTATAATCTGAGAGATAAACACTCATTTCACATTTAAAGCTGTTTCTGAGTTTTCAATGCAGATATAAAGACAAGAGGAAAATTCCTGCTAGGATATTATACCTCCACTATGGGATATATACTCTGTATTTTCAAAATACAGATCCTATATAGTCCAATAGGCTCCCTCTTTCCTTGAGCTGAGCAGTGAGTCTGTTGATGTAATGATCAAATACAAATTTCTTTCTTTCATTTTTTTCTGTGTTTTTAATGAAATGGGTCATTCTAAGAGAAGGAAAAGTGTGTTTGCTTTGGTTTTTTTTCTTTCTTTTTTTTTAAATGTATTCTTTCACTGTCTTCACCATGTGAATCATGATAAAATTTGTGGGAGTGCCCAGTAAAACCAGACACATTAGAATTATCTGTTGGTAAGAAATGAGCCTGTATAGGTTGTCCTGGCTTTGCAAAACAGAGATTTTAGAGTTTCCCAGCATGTCTCTGCTTTGAGGATTTCACCCTCTTCTGTGTCCGTGTATAATGACTACTTAGACATGATAAGGGTGGTGAGAGGGGAGGATGTTCTTCATTAGAACAAAAAGCTGGTAATAGCAGAGGAAAAGGGACTGTCTGAGATAAAAGCCTGGCTACATGAAAGATCAGATGGGTTACTCATATGTAATTACTCACTTGATTCCATATGGTCATGGTGTATTTACCATTCCCACTCATCAGGCCAGAGGCTTTTTGTTGATGTCTTTCCTGTTATTAACCATATCTGCCTAGTCCATTCAAAGACTTGATATTTTTCTCCTAGAATCGATATTTTTAGTGTTCCAAATATCTTGTTCTGCATTCTGAGCCATCCCAGCATTTCAGTAGCTGCGATGGGAATCGGGAGCAAAGGAGCCCAAAGGATTTTTGTAAGCGATACAGAATTTTTGCCTGATGGAAGATCATGTGTCCCCCTGCAAATGAGATCTGGGAGCCTGTGATAAAGTCTCCAAATGGCACTTGCACAGCTTTGTCCCCAAGGGAAATCCAGAAATGTTATGTTAGTGGTACTTATTTGGAAGTGTTTTAGCAGATCAGTCCTGTTAACTCCTGTGTCCTTTAAGTTCCCAAGAGCTGGATCACATTTGAAAATGGGACTTGGCATTCTGAGTTTCTTAAGCAGAATCTGTCTGTTTTCTTTTCCTAACTGGAATCAGGCAATTGGAAATTGCTTCCTTGTTCCAGGTGTGTGTACATGCAAGTATGTGTGGGAAAGTAAGAGTTTTAACACAAAATTGACCTCTTTCCCAGATGTAAAACTTTTTTTAACCTTTTTTTGAATAGCATAATAAAATACTTGAATATGTTCAATTTGAGGGACCTTGGCATTCCTTCATGCCAGTTTGGCTTTGCCAGAGGGAAGTCTCCCCGTAGTTAACATGCGAGACACTGAAATATAATAAAATCATGAAAAGAAAAGGTTTTGAAGAAAAATGGAAGTTTCAGGAGCACTTCAATAATTTGCAGTGAAGAAGCCATCAGCCACTTAGCTTATGAAATAGAACTCAGCCAATATATCCTCTGAAAATAGCTGAGTATTGGCAATAATAAAACATGCAGCCTGTCTAGTCATGTTGCTTCCCTTTATTTTTTCATAAAGAAAACATGCTAAATAGACAAGAGAGCTGAAAAAGGACAATACACACGTGTGTCTAGTGCACTTTGAGTATATGTGCACACATCTGCTGAGTCTCTCAAAGAAAGCTGTCACAGTCTGGTTAAAAGCTTTTTGTTGGCATTTGTGTGAGTTTAGCTGCATGAATGTGATCTTCAGAATGCAGTCTCAGCATTTTCAGTGGTTTAAACAATGGAAAGGAAATTTTTTTCAAGGCACCAAAAAAAAGCTTTCTAAATGTTTAACGCCACAATAAGAAAATGCTTCTCATTGGTTTTGCTGACAGCACTCCTCTGGGTGGAATCCATGGTCCAAGTTCAGTAGCTAACCAGGGTCTTGAGGTCATGTGGGAAAATACACCTACGGAACTTCTAGAGAAAGCAAGCTACTGTGCTTGGCATTCTTTCCTCACCCCAAGGCTGCTGTACTCCTGCCCATGCTTTGTGCTTTATGCAAGTGCTGTAAAGTTGAGATGGAGATGAAGACATTCATTTGTGAGCTTGGCCACAGCCTTCAGCTAGAGCCAGAGCAGGCACTTGCTCAAAACAGATAATGCCTAGAAAATATCTTATTTTGTAAGAAAAACATGCATAAAATGCAAATTCCTTAATTGCTATTCAAACAAGAGGGGGGAAGAGTATTATTCACACTGTCAGTCAGCTTTAGAATAATTAATACAAACAAAAGTTTGGGGATCAGGGAAAATACACATTGGTCTCTTGTTTTGGAAGGGATTATTCCTGCATGTGCTGCTAATCTGACTAATACATTTATGTTACACTTTGGGGGTAAAGGGGATTAGGTGGGAGGAATTAAAGAGATTTGATATGGATACCATATTTGGTAGAACTTCTAATGAGATTACTTAAATAAAAAAAAAAATAAAAAAAAAGCAAAGCTGCCTTATGCATTGGCTTGATTTAAACCAGAGACTCAAATGAGATCATGAATTCTGTCTCCAGTAGGGCAAATAGTGCCAATGCAGGACTGTGATAATAAAATTCATTGGACTCTGATTAACTCAAGGATTGTAGTAGTACCCAAATTGGCACTTAAAATTTCAAGTCTCTTGGAGGTCACAAGGAAACTCTGGAAACAGAACAGGGAGTTCTAAAGCTAAATTTCATGGATGAAGTTTTATTTTCCTATTTCTTAAAAAGGAGATTTTATGGAGGGTTTTTTCCAAATGAACTTGGAGTTGAATCAATGGTCTATCCCTTCTGTTCATATGATTTCAGATGCCTAAAGCCACAGGATATGAGGTGAATTATTAGATATGCCTTTCCAAAGAGGAAATGGTGAGACAGAAATGACCTGCCTGAAGTTACAGTTTATAGATTAGAAAAAGGCACAAACAATTAAAAGACTGAGACATTTACAGCAAATTACTTGCAATCAAGCTGCAGCTAAATGAGCTTCTTGATGAGGAAACCAAATTTATGTTGTTTAGAACCACAAAGAAACATTCACAAAGCAAACAAAAAAAAAAAGTTCAAGGTGAGTAAAGTGTTAGCACAGTTGGATACAGATGTGTTGATAAGAGAAATTATGGGTGCAATTAAAGGTCTGGTCTTGGAAAAGAAAAATAATGGTATTAACTACAGACTGCCTTCCTGGTAAATCCAGTGAGACAAAACCTTTAGAGGTGTAGGATGGGATGTTTTCCCCCTCTCTGTTTTCTGTGTGGCCAGCAATCTCAATAATCAGTTTTGACTCAAATAAAGCAAAATGTGGCAGTTCAAATCAAAACATATATTCTCAAAAAAATCATGTATTTAAAGAAAAGGGTGGATGCCAGGAGCAGGGGTGAATACATTTAACACTAGAATTAAACATTTTGTTCTCTCCCACCATAAAAATGTGAATTACCTCTTTGGCAGCTCTTTGAAAAGATCTTTGTGAAGTTATGTATATTCAGCGAGGAAGACAGAAAGTAACACAAAAGCCCTGAAGGCATGTGAAGGCTTCAGTGTGAAGCACCACATTTTTCTCTTTGTTGCTCTATACACATTTTGCATTCAGTGTAGTATTCATCAGTTTCACTGAATGCTAGCCATTGTCTACCTATGTTTATCCAAAAGGAGTGACTTTATAGACTTTGTAATTATGAAAAGGCAGTGAGCAAAGCTATCCTTCTCCCCTCTTATTGCCTTGGAATGGTAGGCATAACTGAGTAGACAAAAGCAAGGTATAATAGGGCTTCTTATTGGCAGTCAGAAAGCACAGTTATATGTAGAAGGAGATAATACTCTGCTGGCACTTTTCCTTCTCTTGAATCCTCCTGTCCTTTCATGCAAAAAGTTTTGTGTGAACAGAGCCCTTTGAAAATAGGCAGGTGGAGAACAAGAGTGAAAAATTCGAGTTGTGGGCTAGAGGAACCGAGATTTCCAAGTATGAATTTTTGACAAAAAAATTAAAGTGATTGACTCTGTCATCTTTAGAACAGTAAATCAGAAGTCCAAACCTCCAAGCTCCTTAATGTTTTGTAGCATGAAAGAACTAAAAATACTATATATAGTACTGTAGTTTTCTGCTCAGTTGAAAATATTTATGGTCTGAGAAACTGCTATAATACTGAAAGAAAGCTATTACAATGTGTGGGCCAGTCAGTCATTAAAAAAAATTAAGAATAGGTTTTCCCAATGATATTGCATAAAGTGATACTTGCCTGCTTAGTTAAGTTTTGAATTTTGAAAACTTAAGATAGATTTTATAGATGTACAGCCTTAATTTTGTTGTTGAAATAGGAATGGACTTTGTGAGGATTTTCTTTGTTACCAAATGCCTCTTAGTTTGTATAATCAAAGGTATTATTACACTGCTTAAAAAAATGTAGCTCATAGAAAGCAGATTGTGGTCTGGTTAGTAATAGTGAGATTTATGTTTCATCTCTGGTCTTAATACTGTTCTGAAATGTGATTTGGATTCAGGTCAATACCCTTAATATGCATTATTTATTTTTACATTACATGATAACTCGTATGGCTCAAAGATATGGAGAGTGAGAACACGCTTCAGCTGTATGTAGTTTTATCCCCATTAACTTTACCTTTGTACAATCCTTAATTCTGTCTTCTCAGCTTAATGTGGAGATGATCAAAGGAAGGAAGATAAGTTTGGGAGAACCTGCTTTTATTTTTTATCAGGATTATAAGGGCAGCATCATCTGTTTTGAGGGATTGCTGGCAAGATGTGAGATTAGGAACTCAATTTTCATTACTTGTGATTTGGGCATTATTTTGAACTCTCTGGAGATGAAGGGTTGGATGATTAGACAGGTAAGTAATGTGAAAAGTCTAATGACTTGGAACTGCTGAAGGGAAAATTTTTCTCCTCATTTTTATACCAACTCTGAGGAAGTGAAGTTGTCTTTGGTTAACTGCAGGGAGATTTTAAGAGTCAGATGCTGACTCAGAGGCAGACCTGGCAAGAGGGCTGAAGGTTCAGTTTGGTCAAAAGGAAGAGAATTATCAGTGCCCTTCTGAGAGGACACTTACCTTAGCCCAGTTTATCCTTTCCAGTGCTCAGCAGGAAGCAAATCCAGAAACACTTGAGAAACAGAGCAAGAGAGGAAATGGCTGGATACATTGGTGTGTCTCCTACAGCATTTTCTCCCCTATGACTTTTTCTCCTCTTTTAATTCCTGTTGGCTTCCCCCAGCTGGGTCTGTCCCAGGTAATATACTTTATCCTCACGGCACTGAGAGCAGGCAGGGAGGAAATATGGAGCACCTTCAGGATTTGAATCCTAATCATTTTTGTACAATAGTATTAAAATCAGTGACTGAAGGCTTGTAATTACATGGAAGTATCTATTTCAGAAGCTGTTCTGTTACACTTGGTCTTGTCTTTCCCTGTAGCTAACATGGAAATAGCCCCACTAAATCGTGTTGACTGTGTTCTTTAAAAGAAATAGTAATCTCATTTCATACTGGCCAACTGCATTTCACTGGAACAAAGAGGTGGGACAGCAAACTTGAGAGCGTTCTCCAGTTTCTCTGTTGTACAGACTAAAATTGGTATTTAGACAATCAGAAACTTGGAATGGAAAAATAGAGGCATTAAAGTTATTTTCATTGCAAAGAGTAAAAAAACCATGATATTTCAAACAGGATTTAGATTCCCCACCTCTTCTCCCCCTCAAATGTACAACACAACTTTCTTCTATTTCCAGGGATAGACAACATTCTTGTAAAGGCTTTGGTTCTGATTCACAGCCTCTTCCAGGGTTGCCCTGAACCTGGAAAAAGAGTTTTGTTTTTCGAGTCTACATTCAAGGCCTATTCTGGTCATAAAAACTTAATTGTAAGAATATCTTTTAAGCTGTAAATAGTTTTGAAACTGTGCAGCAGGCTTGTCCTGCAGTCATGCTTCATCACTTTACAGCTGGAGCTGTGGTTGCTCTTCAAGAACACGACAATCGCTCTCCGTCTTCTGACAAGGAGACTATTTGACCCAGAGGGCAACAAAAAAAAAAAAAAAAAAAAAGCCAAGGAAAGCAAACAAACAGAAAAAGCCAAGGAAAGCAAACATGCT
The DNA here is from genome assembly GCF_050655825.1 of Lonchura striata. Classification (NCBI taxonomy): domain Eukaryota; kingdom Metazoa; phylum Chordata; class Aves; order Passeriformes; family Estrildidae; genus Lonchura; species Lonchura striata. Next base: position 2,721,367 of record NC_140703.1, read on the forward strand.
CTAAAAATGTGATACACAACGCCTCCAACATGAGCTTAGAGCACCAGGTCAAAAGCTTAACTCCTCTGTTAACAAGTTACATTGAAAATATCCCCATCTTTCTGCCATAAGTCATCTTTGTGTCTGAAATCTCAGGTTAAGAGTCCCATTGAGTTTGTGGTGTTTGCACTCTGATCAGCTCTAACAGCTCCCTTCATTTGCAAAACAAAGGAAAAACTTGCTCAGTAGAGCTCTTTACATTGACTTAATCCATCCCCCAAACCAGCTATGTAGGTCTCTACAGATGCAAACACTGAAACACAGCCCTAATTTCATCTCTCGATGGTTTCCCACTGAAGGCACCAGAATGGCAACACATACAGAGAATTTGTCAATCTGGGGTCCAGTTACTACAAATACAGGGTTCTGTGGCAGGACCTAAAGGTTCATTGGAGAATTTTCCTGTGGGAATTTTCACTCATGCCCATCAGGCCACTTCTCCCAGCAGCTGTTCACTAACCTCAGCTAAAGCATAACCCTCTCTTCTTGCAAGGGCCAGGCCAAGGCAGGAAAAGAGAAGCCATCAGCTGTGATCTGGACCAGCATCTTGGTTTGGAACTTCTTTTCAACTTCCTTCTGCAGATGATCACCCTCTGCTTTCCACATCTTTTCCCTAGAAGCTCCAGCAGCCATGCAAGAAGAATTGTCATGCAACTATATGCACTGAGGATAAATTTAGAACTACTCCTACTGAGCAATACTTACCAATCAAGTCACTTAATGAAGGCATGTGATCCCTTATTTTCTGATACATAATTCTGTCTTTCCTCAGACATGAGTATATTCTTTATATTCTGAGGGAAAAAGGCTGTGTTTGTATTTTTGTGCCAACCTGGAGAAACGCTGTTTGCTCAAGTTTGTACTGTCAAGTGGAATTAGGAGGTAAAGGACTAAAAATCTTCACAATAATTATTTGGTGCTTGGGTAGTTTGCTGGTCTCTTGGTTCCCCTTTTTTTTTTTTTGTCCTGATGTTGTTTTCGCTCTGTTTTCTGATGTTTCTCACCCTCATTTGTGTAACTTTTTCTCCACCTCTTCCCAGTTGTCAGGATTTTTAGCCTGATCTTGTCAGGGAATGAGCACACTCAGCCATACTTTTGTCCTCTTCTTTTTCCCACCAAGCAACCTGTAAAACCAGTGGCAAAATTCAATTCAGTTTCACAGACGAGACAGGACCTTGGAGAATTTTCTAAGTCCTGTGCAAACAGGGTCTAAGAAAAGAAGATGTCATGTTTCTGCTGATGACATGGTGACAGAAGACAGGTCTTCACATCTCTGAAGGTGTGCATAAGGTCTTCAGTGAGGGTGTGTATCTGTTTCCCAAGTACAAGATGCTTAAGTTAAAGTTTGATGCATCCTCTGTCATGATTACAGAAAACAAACATCAAAACCACTCAGTACAAATCCCAGAGAAAAAAGAACACATAAACCAGGAAGGATGTGCATTATTAAAGGCAGTGATCTGCAGACTGGAGACTTCAGGGATCAGATTGATTTTATGTACACTAATCAACAGATTTATCAAGAAATCTTAAAGGGAAAATTTCTAAAAAAATAAGTTCTTTGGAGACATCAATACAATATAGTCCCATCTTAATTTAATAAGGATGTGGATGAATTCTGATCATACCAGGGTAATCACAAAACCTACTGTGACAGGGTATCTCCTCCTTTGAGTCTTCCCTACAGATGTGTCTATGGGGAAGAAAAGAGAAGGGCTTTTCTGAGGATCTGCCTTCTTTTCTTCCTTGCTGGGGTTCTGTAGAGTGCAAAATCAGGTGCGTACACTGCAAGAATGCTGAAGGTACCTGTTCCTCCTCCCTTCAGGCTAGTGGTGAGAGGTTCTGCTTGTCAAATTTTGGATTGCTATTTCAAGGCAACACAACAGTTGGCACAATTATCCTGGCCCAGCTTACAGCTTGGACCAGTTACATATTAATTAAGATTGAATTCTATCCTTGCCTGAGATTTTGTGATATGTGCCTGCTTGTGTTGTGTTTTTGTTTCTCTTCTTCCTCTTCAAATATTCCCCAGGGTTTGGGTGAGAAAAGCATTCTGTACTGCTAATATTACTACTGCTTTTCCAGCTTCATCACAGAGGTGTAGGATCAGCTGTGTAAGCCTTAAATTCTGTGTTCTTATCAGTTTTTCTTTATTATAATAATGCACAGCCTTTTCAGAAAGTCCAGGATAGAAGATGTTGGATGTTTTGAGCAAATATAGTGTAATGATGAGTACATAGAGATACAGTTGTGTGGCAAATTATACCATGAAGGATGAGTCTCTGGTTGAAAAATGACTTAATGAGACAATGCCAAATATTTGCCTTATGCTATAGTCAGCAATGAGGTTTTCATGTGTCAAGATGCTCGTGGAACAAACAAAAATGCATTTTGAAGAACATTAACAAAGGACTAGGCAAGAGTCAGAACTGGAGAATGCACATGATACAATAGTGTTTTCAAATTAGGAAGGTATGGTCACATCCAAGATACACCACTGCTCAAGAGAGATTTAGGAATACTAGTGTTCCAAACATCTAAATTAGACCTGAATTATAATAGAGAGTTTTATGATCTAGAAAGAGCCACAGTGAGGCAAGCTGCTCTGTCATATGTGACTGGGGAGGTACTTTTTTCCCTTTTTTTGGCAAGTTGTTCAGTGGAAACCGTGAGAAATCCCATCTGAAATTCTCTGTAAAGACAATCAAAGTTTATGAAAGCCTGTGTCAGGAGAAGGGCTTAACATTGTGTGCTTAAACATGTATCAGGAGTTAACTGTGACTATTTCAGCTTTTACTCCACCAGCTCTAGGGAGTGTTTTTGTGCCTGTATAATTCTCCATCTCATTTAGAGTGGAGCACAAGCTGTTGAAGTGTAATGTCGAATTTGCACTTTCTTGTGTATTTATGTAGGTAAGGCAGATTCATTATGCAGCTGCTTTAAACCTTAAAACAGGTAATGGATTTATCAGCATTTTATTAAAGGAAGACAAAATGAGAGGAGGAGGTTATTTTTTTTTTAAGTATCTCACCTCCACCTTTATTTCAAAAATCCATTACCTGTCCTCCGACTTTTCTGTGAGTGTTCTTTCCCCAGTTATCCATTATTTCAACTGCTGTTTTTTGTCTGAAGAAGGATTACAATAGCTCCATTAGCACTTGCTTCTTAATGGGAGGTCTGGGTGAGAAGTGGTGTTAAAGCAAGGACATACTGGAGGAGTTGTATTTACTGAACAAAGACTACTACCCATGGTTCAGGACACTGCTCTGATCCACACTGTTTGCTCTCACCACCCTGCAGCACTTCCAGGCACTTCAGTAATTTCACTGCTGGTGAGCACTGTGAGAAGGATCAGAGCAGGTCCTGGTGTCTTTGAAGAGCTGGGCTTCAAAATGCTCAGTGCAAAGTGAGACCTACCTGGAGTGTGTAACTACATTATCACATCCCTGCAAATTCCTGTGTTTCTCCAGTAAAGCCACCGAGGATGGTTTGTCCTCAGTTGCACTGTGGGTGTTGCAGAGCTGCAGTGAGCTGGGGCTACAGGAACAGCACGTAACCTCTGTGCCTTACCAGCCACCTTTGGCCACCACTGATGGAGGCATGGAGTCTGCTGGCTTGTGGGAATCCAGAGCATCCCTCTGGCTGCCCTGGGACCCTGGCACGGGTCAGGAACCCCCTGGACAGAGCCCCCAGAGACACTGGCTGTGATCTCTGTCCATGGAAAAGAGTTTTCAATCTTACAGGATGAATTACAAGCTCTGAGTGTTTGATATAAGCAATAATTAAGTGTGGCACGGGTGCAAAAGTAAAATTTTAGGATTCTAGATTAGGGGTCCAAAGGGGACAAGATGGAGGAAATTGGGTGTGCCTTGTCCTTTTTCTCCTTCTTCATGCCCTCCATGTTTCACTGTGGTGTTGGCATTTTTCTGTTGGCTCAGGCTGGGGACACACTGTCCAACGTAGGTGACAGATATTGGCACGTTCTTGTAAATGCAGCCCAGGGAGTTTCTGGTATTTAATGTTTGTCACATCCCACTGAGGGCAGAGCCCCACACGCTGCCCTGCAGGACAGAGCTGGGCAGGGCAGCAGAACATGTGAGAGATAAACAGAATAAACAACCTGGAAACCAGCACAGACCAATTATGGCTTCTGCTTTGGCAGGGGGGCTGACAGACAGAGACTTTCTACAATCTCAGAATCATCAAAACCTCAGATTCTGACACTGTCTGCTTTTCATCTCTTAGGGTACAGGAGCTCCTAATCCTGGGTGTACTCACTTTGGATGGGATCCAAAGGAATCACCACAAAAAATCTACTTGATGCCAGTTTAGGTGGAGAATGGTAATTTTTAGCATCAATCCAGATTACAGATTAATCAGATTACAGTGAGTTTATCACTGGGAGAGTTGGAAATATTGTCTCAGGCACCTGATGTGTTTTTTTAAATAATGGCTATTATCATGGCCTGGAAATGGCCAGGCTGAAAGTGCTGAGATATCCACTTCTCTGGACACAGTTTGGAGAGTGTGTTAAAGAAAAATTTTGCTCTCCAATTTCAAAGAAAGCAGCCCTGTAAAGTTATTTGTAGGCCTTTAGACTGCTTTGAGCAGGGAAATGGGACTTTTTTTCTGAGTGGAAACCATAGAGACATTTAATTACACTACAAAAAATATACACAATAAACAAGTCTATTTTATTTTATTTTATTTTTTTCAGCCAAATATACTAGAGAGCCCTGGAGGGAAAATATATTTTAGTACTTTACAGTTACAATTGCAATTTATGTTAGTCTAGTGTCTTTCATACAAGAAGTGCCATATCATAAAACACTTTACAGTCTGTTTATCAATACAATAAACTGAGAATATTGCTCAATTTACTTTATTAGAACTTGCTGAGAGTTACAAAAAATAAAACCCGCTTGGATTGCTGGTACTTTTTTTTTTTTTAAAGCGAGTGAAACGTTGGGAAGGGTAAACATAGCTAGATAAAGTCTTAGTTATGAAAGAGCATAAAAAAAAGCTTCAGGTAATGAGAAAGGTTTGATGCAAGGACAGATTTCTCATCAAAGTCATCCAAGAAATGTCTGGACTGTGAAGCACATCAAGAAATTTTAGTGAAGCTTAGACTCAAATTAAACCATTATGATACCACTATTTTTGCTTGGTTGAATTGTGGGTTATTGTGCAAGTTGTTTTTACAGCCAGCATTTGCTGGAATTTGTTTCATTAAATATTCTTGCAGTACTGCAGGACCTTGTGGTAATGCTTCAGCAGGGGTATTCATATGAAAATTCATGGCACCACCAGAAAACAACAAAACTGTTTTGACAGGCAAAAGTTTCTTCATTTCTCTACCTTTGGAATGAGTCACAAATAGACCATGGGCAGTAACCAGCTTGGCACCAGAACTTAATAAGACATAGACATGGATTTCTTGTGTTTTAAAACATTTTAGGTACTCTGAGCACAAGTGTTTAACCTGCCCCAGAAACTGCTGCCAGTTGTTTTACACGGCACTCACCCAGTGCAACGAGGCCATGAAATCTCCTGTGCTCACAGGCTTTGCTGCGTGGGGCTGCTGTGCACCTGGGAACACTTTTAATGAGCATCTGAAAGGCACATTTCCCTAGTCTGAGATTATAAACACAAAAATGCATTAATTGCGTCAGCAGGTTACTGAATACTGCTCTGCAACACCATCACTGACAGCCAGAGTTAAAGCTGTTCAAGAGGCTTAAGTGGGCACTTCCATATGGTAACAGCTTTTGGGTTTTTTTTGAGCTTAACCTCATTTTATAAGATGATTGAAGTTTTTCCTTGAGTTGCTTGCTGTTAATATCTGAAGAAATATTTTCAAATTTTCCCCCTATCCTAGTGTAGTTTATAAATTTTCAGTCTGTCTTATTATAAAAAATAATTACAGATATTGTTGCTTTGAAATTTTTTACCACAAACTTCAAACTAGCCCAAATTTCATGCTGTGTCAATTTATTATAAATTATGACACTTAATTTTTTCACATTATTTTTTTCTGTGTCTCTACAATGTTGTTTTGCCTTTCTTTGCAATTGTTACCATCAAAAACACTGGCATCTCAAAACTGTGCTTGATATTTTTTATATGTATATATGTAACACCATACCCTATCATTAAGTCAGGAAAGACAAGTGGTAGCAGAATGATATTCGTTGAGAAAATTAGATTCAGAAAGGCAAATATCTGTGCAATAACAGGAGATTAGAACAAATAAGCTAATTATGCAATGAAAAATTCAGTTCAGGTGATTCATTGCTGCTAATTTCAGCACAAGAAGAAGTGTATTCTATTTCAGTTGCCATAAGAAACTCTTCAGGAATGCCAGCATAAACCCAAAAGGGAGAAATGCAAAACCCATCAAAAGTTTGGAATGCAAAGAGGTATTTTATCCACTATGAGATTGCCAGGTACAGCAAGGTCACTTCTGGAGACTGGGAAATTCAAGTTTTGGAACACAGGGTCATTGTTTTTCTAATTGCTTTGGACACTCCTGCATTATTTAGTAGTTGTGTGCTCAGTAAGAACACCCTTTCACAGTAACTTCCAGACAAGATGACATCAGTGCAACGCTGCAAGAACTAGAAGAGCAGCGTGTGAGCTCTATTTGTGTTTCTGTCAGCATTTAATTGAATTGTCTGTGAGGAATTGCTAGGCCTGGAGCAATTACTATCAAGAGCAGAACTATTACTTTAAATCTTCCATACCTTCTTCCTGCTTTAGAAAACACTTCTTGTATTTCTTGTAACTTCATTTGCTTCCTAGATGTAATCATATACTTCAGGACATGCAAAATCAGGTTTCAGGCTGTGGTCAAATAAGCAAACTTATATTTTTACCAGTCTTAATATTTATCAGGTGATATTTAAATACCATAGCTTCTGGTTTCCAGTTTTCAGAGTTAAGTTGATAAAACATCCATGTTTGACAGTACTTCATGGAAAAAAGTAGTTTGGTGGCTGCTCATGCCAGAAAGAAAGGTCACAAACATAATTTTTCAATGAATTTACTTCAGACATATAGACTTCATTAGACAGAATACCTGTACTGTTCTACTGAATTTCAATTATGGCCTGGGCAAGGGAAAAGGGAAGTAGGGCTTCTGCCTTCAGACTGCTAAGTGGCTCCAAATTGCAGTCTTTGCCTCTTTGTTTGCATATTCAAAGTTCAAATTAGTGGCATCCCTAATGCCACTAAATATATATATTTTTTAAAGCCATTAAAAATAAAATTTTAATGCTTAACACATATGAAGGACAAAATTGTGTTTGGTCCTCTAAGAAAAAGTTGCTTCCTTTGGCATTTTCTTTGAGACATATTCCTAAAAATGGTGGTGGAATAAAATAGAAGACTGAGAGTGGAAAGGAATAAATAAGGAACTCAAAGGAAATAGTGACAAAAGGAGTCAAAAATCAATCAAGCTTTAAATGCTGATAAAGAAAAGAAGCTTAATGTGCCATCAAAGGAAAACAGTTGTGCTATTAAAGAAAAGAGCATTAAAGAAATAAATGAGAGATTAATCCACAGGAAGAAAGAAACCATCATAGCAAGGTGGGAAAACCTGGAACAAAAGGTAAGGGATGAGAAGTGGTTTTGTCTTGTTCAAATGTAAGTGTGCATGTAGCATTTGGGAATAACAATATTTTGCTTTGAAATTTGCATTAAAATGAAATTTGAATCACAATAGAAGGAAAATGAAAACACGTGTGAAGAGTCATAGAAAAAAGGACCCTAAATTACACAAATGAAAATGAAAACATCAATGACAAATAAAGAGGAAAAACAGGGAGACAGGGTAGGATACTTATGAAGACAGAGTTCAGTGATGTGAGTGGACAGAGAGAAACTGTAGAAATGTGTCATGTGCTATAAACATCTATCCCATGGAAAATCAGAAGGTGCAGGTCAGGGGTTAGAGGGTAGTGGATGGGCTGGCAAGGGGAGGCAGAGGAAAATGTATGTCACTAAGAACTTAGTGAAAAGATAGGATCCCACAAATAACTTATGTTTGGATAAAAAATAGTCTATTGCTTTAGGTAGGATGAAAATGTACATATGTACCTTCATTCTCTGAGGCATAAATCGATGTGTAATTCAATTGGTTAAGGAATAAACCCGTACTTTGTCAGTATATCATTTACTCCTACACTGTGCTGAAGTGTCAGACACTGGCTAGTGGATTAAATAGTTTGAATGCCTGATTTTACCATGCTCTTCTAAAAAAAGTTCAAGAAAGCAGTCTTATCCACCCTTGTTTGCCTCGGCTTTCAATACCTGCAGTGAGACATAAACCTCTGTAATAAAGAAAATGCTTTCTTGTCTGCACTTGAATGTACCCCTCAAGAGAAGGAAAGAGAGAAAGAAAGAAAGAAAGAAAGAAAGAGAAAAAGAAAGAAAGAAAGAAAGAAAGAAAGAAAGAAAGAAAGAAAGAAAGAAAGAAAGAAAGAAAGAAAGAAAGAAAGAAAGAAGGAAAGAGAGAAAGAGAAAGAAAAAGTAAGAAAGGAAGAAAGAAAGAAAAAAGAAAGGAAGAAAGAAAGAAAAAAGAAAGAAAGAAAGAAGGAAGGAGGAAAGAAAGGAAGGAAGAAAGAAAGAAAGAGAAGGAAAAAAATTAATCTAAAATGTTTGCATCTAAACCCCTTCAGAGACAAAACAGAATTTATGGGGGGCGGTAAGCAAGTGTTCACCTATATTACAGCTGAAAGACATTTGGTTTACTTGGTGTGATGTTACCATGACTTTCAACAGAGAGGGCTGAGCTGTCTTTTTCTCTTGAAGTATGAACTGTAGCACAGGGAAGCTGCATTTGTACATTTGTATATTGTCTACTAATGTCCAGTCTAAGCCTATTCTTTTTCAGTTTGAAGCCATTACCTCCTGCTATTTTCACTATGTGCCCTTGCAGTGCTTTCTTTTTCCTCTTGTTGATTTACATGTTTGGATGTTTTTCAGAATATCCTTTAACTGCTCAACAAAAAGGAGCCTAATAGAACTCTGAAAGTAAATATTACCCTTTTTTTTTTTTTAAAGACCAGAGTGTTTGTAAGCTTAGGTAGAAAAATTCAGGTTAAGAAAAAGCATTTTTCATGTTTGTTGTGTGGGTCACTGACTGAAGTAAGGGGTCTGGGCTCTCCAGAACTTCACTATTTACTCTGGCTCTGACTCTCAGGGTTACCTCCAGTGAGGGGGTTTCAGTAACCTCACAGACTTGTTGCTGTTGGCTTCCCTTCCATGTGTTTCTCTCCTACTGAGGCGCAGTGCTGTTGGGACATGCTGGAAGTTGCATTGGAAAGCAGAACAAAGGTCTGGGCAACCCTGAAAGCTCATGGAGGTGATGGTCACTTGGGGAGTTTGCTGCATCCTCAGAATACAGGGGAGAGAGCAAGCTAGGAGGCCAAGTACAGTAAAATGAGACCAAGGGGCAGAAATTGAACTTCAGGTGAAATACAAAGGCTGGTGCATTCTTGCCTGCTCCCAGTCCAGTCTGACTTCTGGCCACAGATGACAGTGGGTTTTGGTCAATAACTGGGGTTCTTCCATTTTCTGTGCCCTCTCACCACTAGCACTACTATGGCTCCCCGATGAATTTCAGATGCTCCAATCTTTCCTTCAGTCTTGGCTTCAGCAGAGCATATTAACTTACACTCCTGTTTTGTCTGTGTTAGAGAAAAAGAGAGGCATTTCTTATCTGACTTTCTTCAAACTGTTGTTTGGCCAAAGTCAATTTTCCCCTATTTTTTTCTGTCTTCTTTCAGCACTAGGTACTAAAAAGGGACAAGCTTGCCTTGCATGCTGAAGAATGTGTGTGATTACAAAGTAAAATAGATTATAAATGTCAGAGCTTGCTTTCCTTAAAACTGTACTAGAAGGAGGCTACTTTGTCTAGGAGGAGAATGGTTGGAGCGGAAGGACTGTGGCCTGGGCCAGCCTTTGATTTTTCTGATTGCAAAGGGATGTGATACAATTCAGGTCTGACTCCATCCTTATCTTCTTTTCACCTCCATCTCTAAACCAAAGAGACTCTAGGTAGAGGACAGGAAAGTTCAGCATTCCTGCCTTGCAAGCATTGAGATCCTCTTAGCAGGCTGAGGGCAACCACGTGAATGCATTTTTTCCCTTGTTACTAGGCTGAGACCACCAGCTCTCATAAATAAAGGAACATCAGTGATTTTTTTTCCTTTTTTTTTTTTTTCCTTTAATCACCATTGATGTGGCTCACAGTTTGAACTAGCAGGAGTCCCTCCTACCCTCCTCCTGGATCGTGCAAAACCTTTGTTTTTAGACCTGTGTGACTGCTCCTAGCAGGAAGGTATTAGGTAAGCAGCAGGTGAGGTGGTGCTACATGAGGAGTAAAGCTGACTGGGAGAGACTGATGCCACACTGCTAAAAGGTCACTGAAGAATATCTGTATTTGCTGTGGGGACACTCCTTTGTCCCCTTGGCTCAGGCAGAAAACAGCCTGGCACTGCACTCACTCTCTGGAACATGGATATTCCTGCTTCAGAAACCAAAACCCAACATTTTGTATTTCTATATTATGCAGCTGTTTGAACTAGGATAAGGATGTCTGCCTGCTCTGGCAAGAAAGTGATATTTATGTGCTGGCATCTCAAATGTATGACAGCTCACTGGCAAAAGGTGTGAAGGAAGCAGAAGTTGATCAAAGACCAAACTGTTGCCAGATATGTTTTGGATCAATGTTACAGCTCTCCACTCACACAGAGAAAAGGCAGGATATAAACTATTGAATAATTAAATCCCTGTAGGTTGAGGGCTTTCCAGTGAGTGCCTACAACCTCTTCAGGCTAGTTTCAAGGATGATGCTTGAATTGTGCTCATGTGACCTTAGGAGTCATCTGGTATAGAGTAGGGAAAAAGATTTAATTACAGAGAACAGATAATCTTTGTTCTAATGCCATTAATGCTATCACTTTCTCTGCAGCTGCTTTATACATAATAAGAGCTTAGCTTTCATTACAGATATATATTTTTTTAAAAGACAGTGTCCTCCTGTCACCACATAAGCAGTGCTGCTTTCATTCATTTAAAGTCATCATTTCCTTCTGGCTGTAGGGGATTGCATTCTATGTCATTCCATATAATAGTCTTCTAGGAATATATATTTTCACCTTTATTATTGAGACTGCTTCAGTCGGCAAGTGCCCATGGAGCAAAATTGCAAATGATGCATGCAGAAAGTTGGCAATAAGATGTTTTTCTTCTCTCGATGTGCTATACTGACCCTTAGGAATGAGACCTAATACACAGCATAATCTGAGGTGCCTTTTGGGAAGGTGGAACTTCTGAAGGGAAAAGCTGGACACAGCATTTCCTCCAGAGAGCTGAAATCATTCAATGACTCTCTCACAGAGTGTTAATTGTGTTTGACACGAAGAACTGGTGCTTCAGCGTACTTGTGATGGACAACAGAACATTTTTCCACCCTGGATACTGGGTTAGTTTTGTTTCCACTGATACCACCTGGTGATTGCATCAGAGTGTCAGCTTTGCTTAAAGAGGGTTTGAGATCAAGGGCCAAACCAGTTCTTAAAAACAATTATGATTCATGATAGCATTTCTATACCTGAAAAAGTCCAAGGATAGAAATTGTGAAAATATTATTTTAGGGGTAAACCTTGTTTTGGTTGAAACAGTTTAGAGGTCAAGCTGTAACAATAGGATGTTCCCAGGCTCTCCCTTTCACACTACAGCACTGCAGTGAAGTTTTACCCAGCACTTAGAGGTGGATGTAGGACAGAGTGCTGAAGGCAAGAATTAGCTTTGCTGCCCAGCAGGCACTTCCTGCAGTCAGGGATGATGCACAGAACTGTGTGTGGGGCTGCCCATGGTACACCTCTGCATGGATAAACAGAGCAATTTCATCTCCCCACCTGTCACTAACCTGCCAAGAAAGCTGAATGTGCTTTGAGAAAAGCCAGGTCCAACCTCTGCATACCAGAAGTAGGGAATCCACAGGTTGTGTGAGGATATCTGCCTGTGGAGGAGTGAAGTGCAGAGTGTCTCATTTCTGGCCTGGTTATCTTGTTAGGTTCTCCTTTGGCATGAATTCTTCAGGATTGCTGGTAAATAGTGCTTGCTGCTACCAGGCTCGGAGATAATCGACAGCTGGAGTATAAATAAGGATTTTTTTATATTAAAGAGTTTACTTTGAATTCTGAGTATAATGGTATAAACTGCTACTCCATTGTAATTCAGCAAGCCTCCTACTTGCAGCAAATCTGCTGCTGGGACAGCACCACTGAAGAGCTTGTGCAAATGTCTCCTTGTCACCCCAGGGCTACTGCACAGGCAGCACAGAGCAAGCCCTGAAGGATAACTCACATAATGAGCTCTCCCCCACTGCAGAGGAGAAAAGTGATCCCCAGATGGCACACCAGAGAAGCAGGAGGTTAATTTTATTTGCAATTCCCTTAACTAAGAATTTGGTCTCAATAGGTGAGTGAATTGAACCACCAGAGCAGATGGGTTGATGCTCTAAATCCCATGCCACAAGGCTTGCACTATTTTTCAAGAAACAGAGATGAAACAACAACTCTTTCCTGGCTTTCAGCAACTTTTTCCTCATTAGGGTGCAGTGAAATGCTTTGGACGATGCTTACAGACCTTTGGCACCTTGGGTATTACAAATCATGGGAATATGCACTATTAAAAATAAAAGATTAATTTAGGCTAGACCCTTGAACTTAGCTTTTCATCTGTGTCCCAGAAGAAACACTGTACAGATCAGCAAAGCACAGGCATGAAAAAGCTTATATGTATCTCCTTATATCCTAACCCAAGTATATCACTAACAAAAGCATTTAGCCTCTTAGACCCTGCATATAGATGATCAGTATACTTTCCTTCTCTTTCCCCCACCATGAGATCATGTCTCTTTTTAAAAAAAAAAAAAAATATTCTGCCTTTGGCAAGGTGTTGTGCATTCTTCCTGATAATAGCTCCAGGCAAATGTAGCAGTCACACAGAATAAAAGGCATTTTGGGAAGGGGCTGTCTTATATCTTTGGCAATAAGATGCCAAAATGGTGGCAAAGTGTCAAGTTCTCTGATAATCACTCTATAAATACAGGTTAGTTTGAAACAGGTGTCTTGAGTTTCATCAGGTTAATCAAGTGAGAAATGGGTAAGTTGGACAGGTTTTACTGTTGTGGGAATTTTATTGCTCAAGCAGGTAATTAAATTGTTCACAGAGAAATCACCTCACAATAAAAACACATTTATGACAGGATGGTCTTGTTCATCTTGATGAACCAGGCCCCCAGCTCCTCTTCAGATTGTGTGTGCGTGTAGGTTCAGTGTGATATTGTTTGGGAGTTATACTATCACAGCTTGTGTGTACAATTTTACAATAACACCAAAATATACTTGATGCTCTATATTTCAATTACAACGTAGTAAGGAAAGTGGGTTTAGAGCTGCTTTTATAAGGAATCAACACACTTTGAAAAAAGGTGCATGCTCCTTAGGGATTCAAAAGTTCAGGAAAGTAGCACCCACATAACAGTGGTTACCACTAATAGTATATTTAAACATTAACAGTGGGATTCAATTTTTAAAAACTAATAATATTTGTGCACTTTTCTAAATGTTGACAAAAACCATCCTGAAACGGTTACTTGAATGTTTAGCTCTTTATGAAAGCACAGTTTAACAGGATCTCAAAATTAAACATGGCATTCCTTTAGGTATTTCCAGCCACACCCTTCTCTTAAATTACATTTTTGTCTGTGAGAAAGATTGAAGGATGACCCCCTGGTTATTCTGGAATTTCAGCAATCTTCAACTAACAAAAGTCTAAAACTTTCCAGAGCACTTGTCCTGATCATTGAGTCATCCTTGCCCTGATAAAAATCTCAGGCTATTCTTTCATTTATTTGTCTCTACATTTATCTGCCTGCCTCTGTAGATATAAACAACAGAATAAAACAAAAGAAAAATTACATAATGTTAAAAGTTTCCTTGGAGAGACGAGTCACCTCTGGGCAAAATGTAACCATGGAAAATTCCAGATAGCAAGGGGTGTTTCCTTTTCCTTTGGAAAATACCAGCATTTCAGAAGGACCAGGATAAGGGATGGGCAGACTCCAGCCACAGCAGGCACTTAGGGAAAGCTTTGTTTGGAACTGCTGAAATGCAGCAGGCACCCAGCCCAGGCAGCCTTGTCCTGAAGGTGCTCCGGAGAAAAGTGATCCCCAGATGGCACACCAGAGAAGCAGGAGGTTAATTTTATTTGAAGTTCCCTTAACTAAGAATTTGGTCTCAACAGGTGAGTGAATTGAACCACCAGAGCAGATGGGTTGATGCTCTAAATCCCATGCCACAAGGCTTGCACTATTTTTCAAGAAACAGAGATGAAACAACAGCTCTTTCCTGGTTTTCAGCAACTTTTTCCTCATTAGGATGCAGTGAAATGCTTTGGACGATGCTTACAGACCTTTGGCACCTTGGGTATTACAAATCATGGGAATATGCACTATTAAAAGTAAAAGATTAATTTAGGATAGACCCTTGAACATAGCTTTCCCTCTGTGCCCCAGAAGAAACACTGTACAGATCAGCAAAGCACAGGCATGAAAAGGGTTGAGAGTTTCACGGGACTGCTGTCCTGTCTCAGGGCTGAGGAAGGATTCTGCTCAGGCTGTCCCTGGGGCCCGAGGCTGGTGGCAATGTGTGGGTCTCCATCACTTATTCCCCTGTCACATCTCCAGAGTGATCCTGTGGCTTCTGCTGTTTGCTGCAGGGCTCAAGGACTTGCTTGGGAAGTTTGGTCAGCCCCCACAAGCAAGGCATAAGTGGGGAGTGTGCCATGAAAGTGATTTAGTCTTTTCCAAGTGTCACTCATCTTAGACTTAGAAGGTGAAGTGGGACCCCCCATCTTCCTTAAACAGCTCACTTATACCTGTTGGCCTAACACCTTCCCCAAAGTACACATTTGTTCTCTGCAGAAACACAGCACACACCATTTTCCCCAGTGCATTTAGCCTCTGTGGCATCAAAGTTTTGCTTTGTGCGAGGAGGGAATGACATCCCCCAGCTGAAATCCCCTCGTTTCCCTCCTGGGGAAGAATTGGGAGCAGCCCTCCCTCTCAGGACAGCGAGGAGACCCATGTTGGGGAGCTCTCACTGCATGGGAAGGGAGAGGGGAAGATGCTCCCAAAGCTCCTGGTCCATCCTGGCCACCACGTTCAGTGTTGTTCTCACCCAGCATTGAAAGAGTGGCATAGCTGAGCTTCCACTGTGCTCCAGGCTTTACTAGTGGGTTACTCGTGGTACTTAAAGATCATCTCCCATCTTTGTTCTCAAGGTTAAAGTGGCAGCTCTCTGTTTCAAATACTGCTGTGGTGGCACTGATTTTTCCAAAGAGCTCAGTTTTATCACCGGCCATATAAATGCAGGTGGGAGGTCAACAATGTGTTGTGTGAAAGGGATAGGACTGGATGCTCAACACAAATGCCAAAAAAGGATCTTATTTTCACAACCATGTAAAAATAGGAGGGATACAGAAAGGAAAATGTGATAAAGCAGCAGCATATTGTACATTGAGTGTGTTTGCCTGCTGAATCTCTTTGGGTCTTTTGAGAGGAACAAATTGGAGAGAGTACAGTAGGAAGTAGAAATTCCTGGGAGTGGAATGAAAGAACTCAGACAAAATATTGTCATGATTAAATTATCCAGTATATTGCTAGGTAATAACTAAGGGGAAATGATGTTATAATAGACTAAAATTATTTCACATGTAGAAACATCCAGGAATAAAAGTGCACCCAAGCATGATTAAGAGACATGGGGACGTAAAACTCAAGTGGAGATACATTTAAGCCAAAAGTCAGGTCAGATTTTTCAAAAGGAAGACTGAAATACCTTGCAAAGGAACCACTGAAACCTGTGATTTGTGAAAGTAGTTTGAACAAAATAACTCAAGAGGCCTGTGGAAACCAATCCAGCTCCTCCAAAGACTGAATGACTTAACAAGTCTTCACACATAGAGTGAGGTATATTTGACCTTAATTAGCTTTTCATGTAACAGAAATTTCTCCAGATAGGCTCTCTAAGTGAAAGTTTACCAGGCATGTTCATTCTTTGACTTCCTGGGCTGGACTGGACTCTGAAAGAAGTAGAAGTGGGTAGAAAATTATTCTGCACCTGCTGTGTGACTGTAGGCACACCACAGCCTTTCCCTTTGTGCCATGCCGTGCCCAAGGACACGGATGGAGCTGGGGAAGGAGTCCTGGTGAGCTCAGGCTTCCTTGGTGGGGAAACAGAGGCACGTGGCACCTGAGCTGCTGGGAAACCAAGCACTGTGGCAGAGGGTTTATTTTGCAGGCTACACACAGCAAATGTAACCCCTTTCCCAAGGTTAAAGCAGCCAGGGTTAGGAGTTGTGACAACTGGAACATGGCCCATGCTGCAGAAAGTGGAGAGGTCCCCAGGCTGCCCTATAGCCAAGAGAGGTGTAAGTCACCACAGGAGATTTCTGGGGCATGTGAGGATACTGAGATTTGCTGCTCACTGCAAAACACAGGCTGAGGACTGGCTTTGTTTGTCTCATTGCTTTCATTTTCTTTGTTAACCTTAAGAGCTGTGGAAATCAAACAGTGAAGAGAAAGCTATTGGAAGGGGAGATTGCAACTCTTGGTCTGACAGTGGAGCTGGTGCATTAACTCTTAATATTTTCATGAATTGAAGAATCGAGTTGTAACATTGAGTTGTCTTATCAATAAGCCAGGGTTCCTAGATTCTTATTTTCAGGAGCATCAGTGCTCAAGAGGGGCTTAAAATCTACCAGACCTTTATTAAATTCCACATTTGGTCTAACTTATGAAATTATTGTCTAGTCTCAAATTTCCAATACTTTGGACATCAATGAAGACAGAATACACCAAAGAGGAAATCTCTCCAGCTGTTTCTGTTTCCCAAGTTCTGCAAGAGTTTATTCTGCAAGCTTCAGGCTTTGGAACAGCAGAAATAAAAAATTCTCAGCCCAGCTTCCTAGGATTTAGTATTGGTAGATGGAGTTTTGCCTTATCCTGATGTGTATTATCTCTTCTACTGTCTTGACTAATTTGTAGCATCTATGAGTCCTCTAAATTATGGCAGTGATTTAAGAACATGCCACAAAATTTTAGGAAAAAAAAATAAACACACCTTCAAATGTCCTTATTGGTGCTCTCTTTACTCTTTCTCTCCTCATAAACTTTTAGTGTATATTTGGTGTTAGGAAATAAATTATTTGCATTCTTCATCACCCAGTCATGGGGTAAATTATCTTCTTTCTTTGTCTATAGGTCTTGTTAAGGATTAACAACTCCTTTGATTAAATTAAACAGCAGGGTACCTTAAGTCATTGAGCTGTTACTTCACCTGTAGGCATAATTACCATTAGTGATAATAAAAAAAAGTACTCTAGAAGTTTCTAGTGCCTGAATTTGTTCTGAAAACCCTATGTGTTTATTAATTTCCTAATAAGAATTTAGGAAAGCAGGAAATAATGAAAGAAAATAACCATTATGCTCTCTGTCCCTGATAGATTTCACTTTCTATTACAGCTCTATGGAGAACTCAGCAGCTGTCATGTTACTTATGGCTGTGTAACATGTGCTTCTTAGGTTTGAGGATGGCTCAAAAAATTTAGATTCTCACTGAACATTCCAAGGCTCTTTTGTCAGCTACTTCTTAGTCTTGCCTCTCCTTTGCTCTCCATTTCTGCAGACAGTCAAATTTCCCTTTCCTCAGTATACTCTGAATAGTTGATCAGCTAACTTTCACTTTCCTGGGTCAGACTATTGTCCAAAAGTGAATTTGAAAAGCTTATCTCAATTTGAAGCAAGTTCTACACTGATTCCCTATGCAAGGGAATAAGACAGGTGTGTAAGGGAAAGAAATTTCTCAAGTTCTCTCTTCTTTACCTTTGGAAAACTGGCATTGTGCTTTTTTCCCCTACTGTTTTCACTAAAATATTCTGATAAGGATACCTAATTCTTCTGGATTAATTAGAATGCAAAGCAAATACAGGCATGCAGCATGAAAAGTTTGTATTTGTTATTTTAAAAATGACAATTTCTGTTCTCAGCATAAACACAACAAATATGTGAAGCATGTCACAGGTATTGTCATACTTTTGATATTGCAAAGAAATATCCCAGCAGATTTTGGAGCTGTCTCCTTGGTGAATAAGCACCAAGTCCCTTTTCTGTCCTGCCCTTAGCAATAAGCACACCAGCCTTGTTTAAGGTACAGTAAGTACAGCATTAAAAAAAAAGACTCAATCTGCATCCAGTTGTAAAGATAAAGTTTCATATTTCAGGGATATCAGTCCAAAAATTTTCACAAGCACTTAACACACACATACCTAAAACCATCTATTGGTAGATGCAGAAAAAGGCTGCCATATCAGATCAAATGTCTTCAGCCTGTCTAGGGTCCTGACTAATCATTCTTTGGTCACAGGATAATATTGGGTGCTAATAAATCTGCCAAAACAGATTTGTCTGGGCTTGCGTTAATCAAAAGTGGTTTAAATTGTGTGTTTCTATTTATTGCCAATTAACTACCTGAACATCTCAGATGCAGATCTGGTCTGACATGGCTGCTTGAAGAAATCAGATGGACTGCCTGACAGACAGTTTGTAAGCACCAGGCTGTATTCTTGTGTGGTGTACCATCGAGAGTTATGATTCCTTGAGAACACCTGCACCCATCAGTATGTTTTCTGTTTTTTGAAAGTGAGGAAAGGTTTGCAGATTTGTATTAATTTCAGTAATTTTAGTAAAGTTATGGCAATACTGTCAAAGGTAATTCTACAGCAGAACCTTCTTTATTCAGTGTTGCTATAGGACATGTGAAAGCACAACACGAGCCACTGCTATTTGCAAGGCAAAGAAGAAGGTTTATTCTCTGACTCCAGCTTTTATACTTTTCCAATGTTTACAGTGGATTGGAGAGTGAATGGGCCACCTCTCCAAAGACATTGGACAAACCACCAGTACATCAAGTTTCTCTACCCCTATGAAGGAATGTAAACAATACGTTGTTTACAGAAAGTTGTGTGAGGAAGTTTTCTAACAGAATGTAAACTCAGAAGGCTTTAGAAAATCTGAAGAATCAGGGTGACAATTCAGCAACTCAAAAAAGAAGTTAAAATATAGATTTTCAGCAGTGTTACCAAAAATTGCCTCCGAAGTTATGCAACTGCCACCTGTCGAGTTGTTCAACACCTGTGAGTGATGCGTGTGGCCAAGACCAGGACCCAAACTCCTGCTAATGGCTCTTGTGCTTCATCCAGCAGGCTGCCCTCCCTGCTGACACACTCGGGAGTGTGGAGGATGTGGAGGCTGCCTCGCACAGGCACTCACAGACCACAGGGAATGGGCCACAGGTGGGGGAAGGGGGCAGGTACACACGTCACCAGCCATCTGTCACCGCCTGGTTGGCGTTATCTGATCGTGGACAGGTTTCCCTGCAATTTTGAGCAAGGAGTAAGCGTTATTAAATAGATGTCTGGCTCCAAAGAATGCTTTGCTCTTGTGAATTTAACACTTGATTGACATCCCTGGCGACTGGAGGCTTCTCCCTGCCCGTGGGAGAAGGGAACAGCAGGCAGTCACAGGCACAGCCTCACACCTCTCCTCGGCTGGCTCGGCCTGGGAAATCGCGCTGGGAGTGAAAATTGGGTTCAGTCCTTGGACCCACTAAAGAGCTGCAGGAACAGCTGGCAGTTAAGTAGTGCAGTGTCAAATATTCCCCCGTGAAACTTTTTTTTCTGGCAAGCAGAGAGGATAAGAATAGCGTGTAGAGGATGAAACACATCCAACGCTCCTATCTAACTCCACATTATGAAAAGAAGGGTTTCTTTTGGGAAGGAGACTTGAGAGACATGCAGAGAGGGCTAGAGCTGGAGGTAGGAAAGCACATTTCAGCAGCAGCAAAGGCATTGACGTTCAGTGGAAGGGAACTGGCCAGCAGAGGAGTGGAAGTGAGGATTCACAAATGACTGCACAAAATGTACAATGAAACAGGGGAGTATTTCTGCTTTAAGACTTTCTATTTAGTGAGAGAGCTACTCATAAATTTCCTTTCCTGGTTTGCTTATATTCCTTTAATATTGTTTACTGATTAGTTATTTAATATCTTCTGTGGGAGCATCACACACTTCGGAATAATTGCAATTTTCCCAGTGGTAAAAAGAGCATTGGCAATAACCCTGGATGCAGCTGGAAAAAAACAGCAGTCCAGAGGCAATTGCTGAGGAGATATATTTTTTTACTCTAGGAATAAAATAAAAAGCCATGTATATTCTCCCAAGTGTGGGGGAAAAAATGTTGGGAAATGAAGTTAATATATTTTTTCTGCCCAAGGTACAGGTATTTGCAAAGAGTTCAAGCTTGCCTAGTCAAAATATGATGAACAGAAAGCAGTAGCTTGCATTGAAATAGTTTCACCTTTGCCTGCCCTTTAATCCTGAGCTGCCATATTTTTCATTAAACTTTCTTCACTCTGCTAATGTGTCACTACCAGTTCATGAAACCTTTCTGCCCTTCTGAAAGTTCCTTCTGTTACATGAAGTAGCCGTGATGCCTAAAGATTGTGATTTGTTTGTTTCTATAATGGTGAATGGTGCATTGTACTTACAATGAAATGTCTGTCAAAGACAATGTAAAATGTTCACTCACACCAAACTATTCCTGAACTCTTGGAAAAGGTCAGCTTGAATTAAAAGTGACAGGATACTTAGTGTTACAAGGTAAAAAAAAAAAAAAAAGTATCTGAGTGTCCCGTTAATCCAGCAGCAAGGGAAAGCTTAGTGAAAATCCTCCAAAAGGATTTTAAAACCAAAGTCAGCTCCATAGTCTGGATAAAAAAAAAAAAAATTGAATGAGAAGAGAAAGGCAAGAGGGACGTAGAATTGGGCTGAGACTTCACTGTGCTGTTTGTCACTGTTTCTATTAAAGTGTCATCAGGTTGACATCAGAATTCATCATGCCAGAGGCTGCCTCACCTGTATAGTCCCTGAGCTGGAGAACTGTTCTCAAGGCTTGCAAATAAAGGCAGTTTCCTAACAGGACAGAGAATAAAATCTGATGAAAACAGATCTCTGTGTAAAGAAAATACCTTATCCACGCTCCTAAAAACAAAAAACCAAAGCCCTCTTGCATTTTTCTTCAACAACAGCAAAAACAAACACAAAATCAAAAACCAACCAAACAAAATCCAATAAACAATCAAAGAAACACACAAAACCCACCAAAACAAACAAACAAAACCCAAAACCACAAACACACAAACAACAACAACAACCACAAAGCAACCAAAAAAAGGAAATTAAAACTGGAAGAAGTTTGGCCAACTCCCAGTGACTCCCAATGTAACTGCATACTAGCTGCTGAAATGTGTTTTCTAGAATAGACCTTAGATCAACTGCAGCAGTAGAAATTGGACTAATTTGTCATGTTTTACATGACAAATATAAAACTGGTGGTTTAAAACTATAAAATATGTGTTAAACACTGAGTTTCCAGTGTCTTTGATATGAAAAGAGCAAAACTTTCAAGGCTTTTTTCTCTATAGGTATTCTTTAAGCAGAAAAAAAAATTCAACAGATGATTCCTCTGAAGCTGTATTTAATTTTAGCAGAACATACAACAGCACAAATATGTGGGTCTTAGACAACACACTTGTAATTAAGAGCCACTTTTTGTACTGTGCATTACTTTTTTTTGCAAGCATTGAATTCTAAACCTGCACTTTAAGTTTTACCTTCTGTATTCTTTACCTTTATTTATCTGTCTATAAAATGGGCCAGAAGCCCTTGTTGTCATGATCATTCTGTATCAGCTCAATAAGGAAAGATTTGAAACAGGTTAGTCAGGGTATTGCACATGTGTCCTTAGAATCACAGGAGGCCTCTGTAGTAATGGTGAAATGAAATAATTGAAACACTCATTCCCTGAAAACCCTTTATCTTTTTGCTTTCAAATGGGAATGTTGTATTCTCTGTAAAGAAATGGATGTAAATAGAGAAACATATAGAGCTGAATTACTCTTGTTCCCTGCTAATGCATTAGTTCCTGACAGTAAAAGCCTGTATTATGTGAGTACAAGGAAAGTGGGTACTGTATGAAAGCCCATAATAGATCCAGCTTTGAGAAGAGAAGGAAATACACGTGGTAAGGTTTCTTCCAGGGCTACAGATGTTGCTTAAGTGGAATCATTCCAGGGAGACAGTCCTTGAAGGCATTTGTGCTTCAGAAAGTTGCAGGGACAAAGGGATAAATGAACCTTTGCCACAGGCTGTGGCAGGGTAGGAGACCATGTAGGCAGATCCTGTGGAGCTGCTGACATGCTGTGTGTGGCTTACCTGGAGTAATTTGAGTAATTTATGTCTGTGTCCTCGAGCGTGAATTGCTTTCCAATTCCCCTTTTCTCCCAGGCTGATAGTCATTAGCTGCTGCCTTAATTCCTCTGCTTGTTTAGCTGTAGATTACAGCCTACAGAGGGGAGAGGAGAGTCAGTGCCAAGCATCAGAGCCATCTTTTCTGCTCCACATGCTGTGCACAGGGAAAAAAAAGGGTGAATCTGTCTGGGCAGCATGGCCAGGCATGCCAGAGGTGTGCAGTTATTGCCATCCCTCCATGGGAATGTGCTGCAGTAGTGTTCCAGGAGAGTGGCTGGGTAGGTATGATAGTTGTGTATCCAAACAAACAAAACCTGGGCTCCTGTTTCAAACATATTTTTAAAAAATCAATCCATGTTTAGCTGCCGTTTGTGGCTCATGACAAAACCATTGTTTCAAAATCCTCTGCAGCAGTGGACCAAGCCATTCCTGCATCAGTAACACATGAACATTTTTTAGCCAGGTGTGGAACAGGCAACATGTTCGTGGGAACTGCTCAGTCTATCACCTGCAGCCTAGTCTGTGCTCTTCACACTGCTCTACTTAGTGCTCCTGAGGTCAATTTTATACTTCAGTGGGTGCACACTCATCAAAACTAAAGAGAGGCCTACATCAGGAATGCAAGCAGTTAGAAGGAAAAAAAAAAAAAAAAAAAGGCAGCTGAAACAACAGTGGGGGCTTGTTTTTCTTCAAATTTTTACCTCAAGAAGGAAATCCTGCTTAGATTGCATGGAGAAACTGGCTGCTCATGGCTTGGACAGGTGCAGTCTTTGCTGGGTGCAAAAGTGGCTGGGTGGCCAGGATTCTGGTGTTGAATGAACGGGACACTGGCAGTATTCCCCAGTGCTAGTTTTGGGACCAGAACTGTTCCACACCTTTACTGAGATCTGGATGAGGGGAGAGTGCATCCTAACTAAGTTCACAGATGACACCAGGTTAGATGAGGTGTTGATCTGCTTAAGGATAGGAAGACATTGCACACATCAGACTCCTCCATTTCTCACCAAATATGATTTTTCATTCTCCCCATCATTATTTTTCCAGTTAGAGCTCAGTACAGGAAAGACAGGTTGGAGCAGGTCCAGACAAGGTACACAAAAATGATCAGAGGGGTGGAGCAGGTGATTGTCCTGTGAGAAAAATGTGAAAGAATTGGGGTATTTCAGCCAGGAGAAGGGAAAGATCCACTGAGATCTCACTGCAATCTTTCCACACTAAAACTTTTTAGCACAGCCTGTTGCTATAGGGCAAGGGTCAATGGTTTTAAACTAAAAGATTACAACTAGATATGAAGATTGTTTTTTTATGAGGGTGGTGAAACACTGGGACAGGTTGCCCAGAGAGGTGGCAGATGCCCCATCCCTGAAAACATTCAAGGTCAGGTTGGAGGGAGCTCTGAGTAGCATAATCAAATAGAAAACATCCTTGTTCATTGCAAGGGTGCTGCACTAGATCAATTTTAAAGTTAATTTCATCCCAAGTTGTTCCATGATTCTATCTTTAGTATAACTTTCAATATTAGTAGTGAAAAGGAAAGATGGGAAAAGAAAAGAAAGAAAAATAAAAAGGGTTATTTTTTAGTGGCTATGTCCCCCTAAGTAATTTGTTTAAAAATTCTAAGATTTACTGGCTGGTGGCAGGTAGCAGGAAGAAATGAGTTCTCTTAAAAGACATTGAAAATTGCAGAATCAAATTCCAGCTTGGTAAGATTTTAGTCTGTGTGGAAAAGACTGAGGAACAAAGTAATTATCTTCACCATTGCATTTAGCTCAGTGTAGAAAGCTTTCATGGTAGACATATGCCTTTTTTTTTTGTATGTAATTATGATCCACAATAGTTCTATCTCCAACCAAACCACCATTTATTTTGAATTATTTCAGCATCTACTGAAAAAGAATAAGTTGTCTTTTTGTGCTTTTATTAGGACTACAGAGATAAGATGAACCTTGTTAGTAGGGTCCTCTGGACTGAAATAAGTTTAGTACTCTTATGGTTTTGTTTGTTTACTTGATGAATTCCATTTTCATGTGTTATCTCTCCTCCTTAACTCTGATAGTCCTGTCTTGCCATTGCAAAGAAGGCTTGCAGTCCAAGCTGATGAGCCTGCTGCTGCAGGAACAAATGTTTCTGATTTGAAAAAGGAATGCAAAGCATGTCCAGAGTATATTGTTAGCTTTTTTTTTTAACTTCTTCTTCCCTCTCTGGTGTTCAATTTCTCTGATTTCTTTTTTTTAGTTCTCCAATGCACTAGTGCCAAACTGATACCCTTACCTAAGCATTTGTAACCAGGATTTGATGAGAGGTCTTTCAAATGAAGAGATAATTTGTGTTGAAGTGTCTCTTACTTGAAGCTCTGTACAGCTTGGAATGTTCTGAGTTCATTCAATGATAGCCACAGCAGCTATGATTCCATGTGGCTGTGAAGATAGAAGTGTTACCCCCCTGCATTTAGTAAATAAAGCTTTGATTTGTTGGTGGGTGGGATTTGGCTCACATCACAGCTACTGGAGTGCTAGTGGTTGGATGGAAGTGGAGCTTAGCCCAGCAGAAAATCTTTGTTTATTAAGAAGCAGCTTGGGAAGAAAATCTGTGATATTATTTGCATAAATTTTTATTATATACAATCCCAAACATTAACACTGTTTGAGCCATATGGAACAATTTGATTACCATGCTTATGAGTTTCTTGTGCCTCTGTAATTTTATTAGTAAACCATCATGCACTTTGTCTGTCTCTTATGTTTTCTCTGTTTTCCACTTTGCAGTATGGCTTTAGCCCCCAGCAGAAGAAGGTTGCATGACCAGAGACTTTAGTGTGCTGTCTTTACAGCAGAAATTTTGTCAGCATGCAACAGCTGACTTTGACATGTGCTCAGAAAAAAACAAATGGTGCTATTTGAGCACATAATTTGTGCAGTCTCCTGGATGGTTGGTACATGGGGTTACACAGTACAAGTGTTCTCCAAACTTCCCTCTATAATTTTTTCCTGCAGGATACGCTTTTTTGTGGTTTACAAAAAAGCAGAGGAGATAAAGAAATCATAGGTGGGTGATGGTGGCTTTCCACATTTTCTTTTCTTCTATTCTTTAAATCCCCAGCACCCAGAAGTTACCTCTCCCATGTACAGTCATCCTACTGATGTCTGTACGTAACTAAACTAGACAATTTTCCTGGATCTGGTGTAATTTAAACAAATACTACTGCTGTGACCCAATGGGATTTTCTGAGCCTGTAGAAGGGGGAGTTTTCCTCTGAAGATCAGTGGTGGTGTAGATGGGCCTGATCTTGTTCTGGGAATCCAGGGGAAAAGAAAGCTGCTCCTCTGAGAATCCAGTGGGGAAAGGCTACTTCTCATGTTCCAAATCACAGATTGTATCCAGGAAGGAATGCTTGGCTCCTCCTGATGGGAGCATCTCCCAGTGGGATGATATAATTTTTATCAGTCATGCAGTGAGACTCAGTGGCTCATTAATAGAAGATATTTCCCAGAGGGAGGATTGGTTGTGGAAGAGGTAAAGAAAACTGCCCAATTAACAGAAGATGGCTGCCCCACCTCTAACAGATGGCAGTAGAATACACAGCCCCAGCCACATTTCCAACCCAAGACAAGCACCAAACAGATTCATGGGGGAGTGCTGAAGCTTAGGAAAATCTCAGTCTACCACGGTGTCTAACAGGGGCTTAATTGTTGCTTTTTTGGAATACTTTTCTTATGTAAAGAGCTTAAATATTTATAGTAGTGTTGTTTCTTTCAAAAGGAAGAGAACAGGTGTTAGCAAACATGCAGTGGTTCTCATATATTAGCTCTGAAACTCATCACACATTTTTAGTGTATGCAAAACTTCTAACTTATCTCGTTCAGAGCAAAGAAAATGTGTGGATGCAGGAGATGCCTGTTACCTGTCCTTGCAGCACACAGGAGTGCAAGCTGCCAGTGGAGCAGGTTTGTTTTCATCTCATCATGGTTTTGTTTTCTACCAGCATTCAGTGGAACAGCTAAGGACTGATTAATATCTCCTGAAAAAGGCTGCTGAGACCAGCTTTAAAAGCAATGATATTTGAGTCATCACAAAATGTTGTACAAGCAGAGAGGACTCTTGTTGCTTCATAGCAAAAGTATTTCTTCCTGAAATAAGTTTTAAACAGCATTCCCCTCTGTCGTCTTCTGCAACAGCTTAGGCTGTTTGGAGTGGGGAAGTTTGTCTTGAACTTATAGTTGTGTGTTTTTCAGTGCATGGGTACTGGGAACTTTCTAAAAACACCCAAAACCTCAGGCTGAATTCACTGTTGAGTTTTTCAGCAAATACGCTTTTATGTCTTTATGTGACTTTTTAAATTTCGTTTGGGGACGAGGATCACTATTTTACTAATTTATGAAACGTATTTCTGGTGTATTTTTGTTTTTCAACAGTTGAAACCCTACCAGATGGCTCACTCAGTCTCTTGCTGCATAGCTAGAACAATTTTTGAGATAAACTATCTACTCTCCACGTTCTTTCCTTTTCATCTCTACAAAGAACTGGCATTTTTTGGGGAGGATGTAAGAGAGGACAGGTTTATGTGCTGTGCATGGGGACAAGTTGTTAAAAGAGTAAAATTTTACCTAAGCATCATCCCTTGTCTTCATGTGGTGGCAGGTGTCAGCCTAGTGATTTTCAAAAGGTCAGAGACTCATGTCAGTGTCACCTCCTTGACATTTCCTATGTCCCAGAGACTCTTCCATTCCATTCTTCAAAGTGCTACTGAGGCTGAAGAGGGAGGCACCACCAAAAAGGAGGAACTGCTCCCAAATCAGGGCAGTTATTTGATGATTTCCAGAAATTGTGTGGATTGTGGTTCTGCTTTACTAGGACAGGCTTCCCTGGCTGAGCCTGGCCAACTTTCTCTCCTTCATTGCTGCTGGTGTGTGCCTCCCTCGAAACATCATGTGCATTCTGAGACCTTCTCCTATTCAGGGCACAAGATGTAATCAGGCTTAAAAGAGAAAGAGATTTTCCATTTTCCTGAAATTTGTCTGTTGAGACCCATGCAGAAATTGTTAAGACTTTGCATTGTGAACCTGGGCTATGAAACAGTTGTCACCGTGTTAAATGTGGCCAAGAAGAAGGAGCAACTGCAAGAGAAGCATAATAGTGTGTTCTGAAAAAAGGTGAGACTCATTTAGCATAGCCATTTTTTATTCCATTTAGCATAGTCATTTTTTATTCCATAATGAGAAGACATCCTGGGTTACAGAACTATGAACTTATTCTTTTGAAAATAGAGTTAGAGATGGTTCTTTTATCATGATTTCCTCATCTTTTTTGGGATGCCTGATGTGTCTGTGTATAAAAAAGATAAAACTGGTTTTACCTGCCCCAACAGAGCAAGCTGCAAGTATGTGAAATAGGTGGTGTTTGCAATGTGACAGCAGATCTTTTTCTTGCCTTCTATAAACACTAAAAATAAGGTTCTACTGGTTTATTAGTGCTAAATATAAGTAAATTCCTGATTCTGATGTATCTCAAAATCTTTCTTGTGTCAGTCATTTTTCATGAGAAATGCACATGTGCAATCCAGGTGCAGTTCCTAAAAAATTATGTTTTATAGACTTACATATCTGATGTTACCTTGTACAAGTGTATATATCCAGCTGCAATAAAAGTTTCTGAAGAACATTCTAGTCACCTCTTACTTTGAATCTCTGAAGTGAAAATGTGAAAAAAACCCTAAAATAATGAAAAAATCAGAATTTCAAAGTTCCCAATTTGGGGTATGCATTAAAGCCCTGAATAAAAGGACCTTTGCCCTTTACTTCAGTAGTGTCTAATATGAAATCTGTATTGTGTGGCTCTTAGGGTATTTTTCCTGTGTCAAATAATAATAGTAATAATGAATATTCACCTTCAATACGTATTTAGGTGTTAGAGGATGTCACCATAAATATGGATGTTTTTCATAAAAAGATTTAGATATGCATGTGTGCTGTGGGCTTCAGTTCCAGTAAAAAAATGAAGGAACTTCCACTTGAATAGTAAATGAATGTTGATAATTTTTTATTTAGAAAATGTGCAATTTCCAACTCAGGCTCACTGATGTCCTAAATAGTTGCCAACATGTAAAATGCTGTGTTAAGCAATCAAATACCACTTTAATATCTCTGTAACTGTATAGCCAAACACAACCACTGTTAGAAAATATAACATTTCCTCTTTAAAATTTTGCCTGATTATTAACATAATCCATATCACAGGTAGCTGCAACAACTGATTATAATGAAAGAACATCTAGCACTTGTGGAGTAGTGTGTAACTGCAGATTTGGTACAAACATTTGCCTCTTGAAATAAAGCACTAGTTCTTTTGAATTTTGTTGGGTTTTTTAAATTAGCTTATTTTCTAAAGGTCATAGCCCTCCACTTTTCTGCCTCCTGTCCCTCCCAGGCAGAAGGGTAGAGATGAAAATTAAAGCTGGTATGGGGTTTTTTTACCCCTTCTCATTTTCCAGCACAGCTTCTGACCAGCTCATTATTTATACTTCCTGGGACTGAAACATTAGCTTTTGGGAGGGAATTTGTCAACCCTTGGGCTTTCTGCAGCAGGTGACTTTTAATTGAAATCATGAAGAGAAATCCTCACTCTCTGTGTGGCAGTAGCTGGAAACTCTCCATCTGAACTCCAGTACCAGTGAGAGGTCTATACAAATAGAAGATTTGGGGTGTCCTACAGAAGCTCACAGACCTGTCTGGCTAGCTCAGACTGAAGTCAGGGGCAGCATTTTCCAGTTGTTTCTAACCTAAAATGTGTTAAAACTTTAGTATTATTTCCTCCAAGCATTTAAGAATTATCAAGAAATACATTTTGTTTACATGCAGAGATTAAAATAAAAACATTATTTTCCTGTTGTCGGACTTGCACGTTGGAGTCTCTGCTTCCTTCCATGAGATGATATCTGATATTGCCATGTGAACAGAAGCATAAAATCCTTTCATGAGATCAAATAGCACATATCTGTAGGCAGCATTATGTTTATTAGATTTTTCTCAGTTAATACATTTTCCTCTCTCTTTCCTGTTGCTTACTGTGGAGTGGAAAATGCGCTGATTCAACACCCATCCACGTAATGGTTGTTATATTCCCTGATATTATAATTGGCAAAATAATTAAGTTATGCTTGCTACAGAATTACAACAGGGTGAAAATCGCCTTAAAATTTAGCATTAGGATGCAGGAAAGGAATTGATACTCGAGGTTCCTTCTTCAGTGGAACACCTACCTACCTCTGCACACCCAGCTTTACACGCCTACCTCTGCAACACTCCAGAGAGATCTCCAAAAAGGCATGGTACTTTGAGGACTGAGGAGAAAATTAGGGACTGTATCCAGTGTTTGCTTCAGGATTCATGAAAACCTCGGGGAGGTGACGGCCTCGTGGTGCCAGGGAAGGGGGAGAGATTGGTGTGTCCCCACAGAACCTGCTAGGGGCAGGGAACTTCACCCCAGTGGGATGGACTACAGAGACAACTTGCTCAATAATGGATTCACTCCCAGGCTAAGGGTGGTGCAGGAACAGCAGCAGAGAGGAATTCTCTGACCCTCTCCTGCCCATGATTTTCCAGCAGGTCTCAGCTCCTGCCTCAGAGACTCCTCTAAGCAGAGAGGTCTTTATGAAACACCAAGTGTCAAAAGGGCAAGGTTAGAGCTCAGTAAGCAATAAATGGTCCTTATAATATTTAGATCATTTGGGGAAGTCTGAACATTTTGTTACATTAGGGATGGAAATGGATTAGCAGAAGGATTTAGAGGACTTGGAGTATTATATTTCTCTGTAGCCCCTGTGAAATAAATGCAGTAGTCCCAAGAGATGTGTGAATTCTCACAAGATTTCAGTTACAAATGTTAGGATGCTCCTACCTTTATCCTGTAAAAAAAGAGCTAGAAAACTATCTGATGCCTTTGCTCCAGGCATTGTCACAAGATGTCCTGTAGTTGCTTCTAGGACTTTTAATGTTAATGACTGAAGGATATAAAACATTTTTTAAGCATGTCACACTTGTAATGGACCTCTGGCTAAAGTTTGATTCTGTCTAAAAGGAATTGCATTGGATGTTCCTCACATTTTCCAAATTAGTTTCTTTGTTCTTATGAAAGATCCATCCTGATTTTTCTCAGTAATATCAGAGGTAAGACTAGGCACTATTTGGAGGTATCAAGAGGAAAGGGGAGAGTCTAGGGTATTTATGTAATGTAAATTTGTGTAAATAACATGATATGAATGTCCCTCTGTCAGTTTTGCTGTGTGCTTTCCAACAGTTTCAACAGGGGAATGCAACTGAGTTGGGAGAACTAGGAGAACACTTTCCTACGTAGGGAATCAAGAGAAGTTACAAGCCACCAGGCATCAGCATCAAACTTAGGATAAGACTCATGAAAAAATTTTAATGATCAAAGAAGCTGCAGATTGAACCACCCATTCCACTCAATTTCTGCAGCATGGTGGGTGAGGCACATTTTTTTCTGCATAGGCAGCAAAAGTTTTGCTTACCTACATTGCTGACTGGGTGGAGAAAAGAGCTGGGTGGTGTGACATTCAGCTCTGTGACTGTAGCTGCCAAATACTTTAGGTTAGATATTCTACCTAATAATTCAAAGTCTTGTAATGCTGCGTTCTCTGAAAATAATTCAAGCTTTGTTGTATTGGGTGTAACAGCTGCAATAATAGAGTCCCTTCAATCAGCTCAATTGAAGATGATGACCGTGATTAAGTGAATGCAATGGAAGAGATGAAGCAACTTACTCAAGATAGTAACATCAGCTACAGACACCAGGTCTCCTGGCTCCCAGCCCCAGCATTCTCACCAGACACCAGGCAATAAATGTCAGTCACGCAGGCAGGGGTAATGGCTGGGATAAATTAAATGACTGACAGAGAGAAATGTTCATGCTGAATTTGCATAGCATTGAGGACAAACAATTGACAACAAAATGGGGCAACACAACCCCAGTCTCAGAGACTTTAAAGTTAGAAGAATAAGTTAGATCATTGAGCCTGACTTGCAGAAGACAGACTTCCACCTTTTCACTAGGTAAGCCGGTATGGAGTTTAAAGTTAGATTTTATTAATTTTCAGTTTTCAGTTTAAATTTTCACCCAGATTTGAGTTTTCCATTTGGATCAAAGCAGAATCTGTGTGATTTCTTAGAAAGACATATAGATTCCCCCATCTTCCTGGTGATAAAATCTGTTCTTTTAAGTAACATGACTCATTTGCAAACAGAGCTTCCAAGGTGATGGCGAGATCTTAGCTGGTTTTTCAGGCCTTGGCTAATTTACAAATTAATGCCCTGTTCTCCTTGTGCCTTGGAGCAAACTCCTGAGAGTACCATTATCAGAATTCTTCTGCCCAAAGACAACAGATAAGGATTGTCTGTTTTCTGGGATTACTCATTGTCTGAACAGCAGAGATATTTGGAACATTTTGCTTCGGCTGCTGGTCAGCCTGAGTTGCCAGAACCCATCAGTAAGGAAACAGAAATCAGATTTGTAGACAGCAAACTCCACAACATCAAACCCTCAGGTAGCCTGATGAAATAGTCAAAGGGTGTTGCATCCACATTAGTGTTTGATGAGTGAGGAGATGAGTGGGTATTGGTTAATCCTTGCATCTGGCTTCTTCTAAATGTTCATGCTCTGTGGATAAAATCTTGACCTCAATAAATATGGAGCCATGTTTGCCTGAATAGTGTCCAGCCCTGCACACTAATCAGTGCAGAGATCACCCCCAAATGTCTCCATCTTCCTGCAGGACCCAGAGCTGGAACATTAGAGGGTTAGGGGGGTGATCTCATCAAGTGCAGAGACTTGGTGACTCTTGTCTCTAAAGCCCTTCACCTTCCACGTTCCAACAAAATCCCTCTTGCTTTCCCTCTTTGCATGAAGAACACTGAGAAGTTTCTCTTGGAAACTCAACTCGTTTATTACTCTTCAAGACATCTATTTATTTGGTTAAATATAAATAATAAGTAATCTCTATAGCAAAGGGAAAAAAGGCATTCCAGCTGCCTGAAAACCCTGAAAAAGGAGTAAAAAGAACTTAATGTGTTTTCTTAAATTGCATTCGTGGCAATGGATCCTTGTGCATACTATCATGGGTAACATAACGCAAATTGCCAAGGCTGACAAAGCTGCTGTAGAGCCAGAAGCTTTGTGCTTTCAATCCTCAAGTGGAATGGAGATTGATCTGAGCTCCCAGCTTAGCAGTTAAACAGATTTTGCAAATCATTTTTTTTTTCCCTTATCAAATCAAAATGATAATGACACATTCCTTTATAATAATTTAGAAATGTAAATATATATAAATTCGAAGTATAACCAAATTAATTACTGTAAATGGAAGCATAATTCCAAGTAAATACATAAGGAAACAAAATCATTAATTGATTGGACTTCTTATTATAGTGAACTGTTTGAGAGGATTAACAGCTCCTTTCTGAAACACTGAACCCTGACACAATGTTTACATTTCCATATATTTTTAATGATCACATAGTTTATCGTTTGAATAAAACAGCACCATATGCTTTAGCTGTATTAAATTCTTCAGACATTAAACACTAAATATGGAATAAATTATCATGTAAAGATCATTAATATTGGCAAGCCCCTCTAATATGCCCTGTCACTTTAGTTTTAATATGCCAGGACTTTGCTAAAATGAAATGCCTCTTTTTATTTACTACAAAGTAAAACTGTTTAATATAAACTCATGGGAAAAAAGCACAGACTAGACACAAATGTCTTACTTTTGTTTAAAAAATAGGAAGAACTTTTATACTTTCTAATACAAATAGAATCATTTTCATGGCTTGGATTTGCAGGGGGATTTTTTTTCATGCACAAGTGGAAAATTATGTTATTTAGATCTACTTTCAGAGCAAGGAAGAGAAATATGCAATAATAAATGCAGCATAGACTGGCTGTACTTTGACAGCTAGGATGGGCTTTCTAGTTTCACTGAAGCATCTGAAGGAATAAACCTGCTAGAAAGGTACTGTGAAGCCAGTTTCTTTAATGGCAGGCTATAAATGGAATTATTTTTCTTCTCTGCATCTAATGGTAGATAGTCCCTTTAATTTTAGAGTTAGCCAACACAGCCTAGAAACAATTTGCAATAGCTGACCAGGAGACTTGCATGTCTGCAGGACTCCAGGGGCAAACTTTGGTGAAAAACCATTTATCTGGCACTCTTCTGCTAATGAAAGACTTTATTCTTGTCAATCTCCTGGCTTTTGTGGTTCAGCCCTTGCATTGCTAATTAGTGAGAACATTTTATGGGATGGGTTAGGAAGTCTGAGGCTCTGTTCAGTTTCTTCTGAAACCTCCAAGCAGACCTTGGCACCAAATATGTCTTTCAAAGAAATGACACTTAAACCAAAAGCTTGCTCTGTAATGTGATACTATCTAAATCCTATAATGGAAGTAATTTACCAGATTGGTTTGGAGGCGTATTAAGGCAATATAGGAACCACGGTCTGCATCACTGATAATGTTATCCATGCACTTGCTAGTCCATTAGCAGAGTGATTCATCTGAGACCTGCAAAAGGGCCAGTCCACGCTCCCAAGCATGCAAACATCCAGACAAAATAGATCACAGAAGCAACTAAGCAGCTGCTCCCTTTCCTGCCATACCTGCTGCTGGGGTGTGATGGAGCAAGTGGCCATTTGGGTTCCTACTTTTAACAAGAACGTATGTGCCTCTTTGAGAAGTGTCCTTTGAGCTGGATGTGTTTTTCTAGGAGATACTACATGTAGCTGCATTCCCCAGGCTTGCTTTTCAATTAAGGACAAATCTGGAACAAACTATGTAGCTGCAGCCTGCTGGACTTAACCTGGCGTTAGCCAGCATTAGGAAGGCATGCTCTGATAACTTCAGCAGGCAGAGGAGGTTATTTAAGGGAATGCCTTCTCCATCTCACATAATCACTGGGATTAGTCCTTGCTGTCTTTTCTTTGTACTCTCCACCCAGAACACAAGTGCAGCTGCAGAAACACCAGCTGTGCTGGCAGGGGCAGGCACAGCTTCAGGAGGGGGGTGCAGCAGGCTCCCCTGCAGCCTAGAAGGAGGGTGCTGAGATGGGGAGCAGGGTCAAGGCTTGCATCAGCAATTCCCTGCTGGACTAGCATGCAGGTTTTAAGGTCAGTGTCGAGCTCAGCTCTGGTTCAGGGGCAAGTAGCCTGAAGGAGGCTGGTTTCTCTCAGTGCCTGGTTTATAACCAATTGTGTCAGTGCAATGTGAATTTGTGTGTAATGCAATAAACAGGTTCAGTCTGTTCAAAATGAGGGCTTTTTAAAGGTACAGTCAGAAATAAGAACGGTTCATCAGCCTGAGTGTATCTTAAAACTCTGCTTCAAATACATATAAGTAGCAATGTTCAAATAATCCCTGAAGTGCCTGTAGTTTATTGAGTCCTCTTGAGTATCACCATCCCTGTGGCCAGGTAGAGATAAGTGGATTAGTTCTGGATATGAGCATCTGAACTTAGATTTCACTGCTCAAATTCATACCTGCTGAATTTGAGTCCATGATCCTGTTGTAGGGCTCAGCTATCTAAATTTGCTGTGGTTTAAGATATAGGCCAAGATATTTAAAGAGAACAACGAAAACAAATCCAGCTTGAGGGGGAAGAAGATGTTCTTTATGTTTGATAGAGCTGGGCAACCTCCTCTAATATCTGGTAATGTTTTTGCTGTTCATATCTATTTGTTTTCAACTATCAAGAAACACTGCCTCATTTGGTGTGGTCAGAGAGCTGATCTCACATTAATTGGTTTTGTTCTGCCTGTCTCTATTCATCTGTATGCCCTCAGTAATTTTGACATTGGTTTCAACAGTGCAGGCAGGTTTTCTATCTGCATCTCATGGAAGAAAAAGAGGTAACAAACTGCCTCCATCAATATGGTTCCACAGCACTATTGAATGCAGATATGAGTCTGACTCAGTATTCTGCATTGCTTGTTTTCTACCAAACACTTGGGTGGCTGAAAATGAGTGTTTCCTTCTTTAATCTATGTTTTTACTGCTAAAATTTAATAGCTAATAAATTTAGCACATTGACAACTGTTACTATGTCAAGAATATGATATCTAGATAAAATAAATCTATTTTTGTGTCAGGTTCTTCTTCTAATGCTTTCTCTCAACAACAAGAGGTAAATGCTTCTACCAAGACAAGTACATCTCTGCCCTGTTTGGTCCAAAAGAGATTTGCTTTGCCACTAGACAGAACCTTTTCACTTGTTTTGGTTTATATCCTAAACTTAGTTTCTTACTGAATACTGGACATAGGTTTGGCTGTTGATTTTCTCCACAGCTGTCTGCAAATTCATCTTCTGCTTATTGTGGAGTCTGCCTTTGATTTTGCATATTTTTCCCTGCCTGCTTCTTGCCTGTAGTTTGAAATCCTCGGTCACATTATGCACTGGCCTCAAGCTGGATTATGCTGCCCTTCTGAACAGGAATAGCCTGAAAGTTGTTCCAAATTCTAAACCACAACTTTGTGTGTTTTGAGTCATCTGGCCATTTAGGCCAGGTCAGCTACAAAAATAAGCAGTGACCAGATCTGAAGAGAATGAAATCTGCCATCTCCTGACAGAGATACAGACCTGAGCTTGCCCTTGCCTGCTGGCCAGTATCAGCATCTGCCAGATGTGTGCCAGGAGAAGCTTTGGGCAGGATTCCTTGCCAAGGCAGATCCCCTTCAGCAGCACCTCTGCTCTCTCAAAGTCCCCTGGTGTGACACAACACGTGAGCAGTGCCCAGTGAGGGTGCAGGTCATGCTGGCATCCCCGTGTTCCATCTCAAGATAGTTTTGAGCTCTTCTGCCTCTCTTCTGGCACCTGCCTGTTTTCAACCACACCTTGTTCACTTTTCAGGCAAAGTGCTTCAAATTCTTGCACTAAGGTTTCACTGTCAGCTACACCTGACTTAATTGAAAATTGTTAAAAAGCAGTAACTGCTCCAGAACCTGCTATTGTCATTTATCAAGGTAATTCCTGGCAGTCCTCCTTTTGGCAGGTCTCTTAAGTCAGCAGGTACTTACAGATTTCCATGCTGTCTCAGCTCTGGATTAGCTTTCAAGGGCCATGCACTGTTTGAAATTGCTTGGAGCAGCAGCTGCAGTGTATGGCACACAAACCTGTGGTCGAGGCACCACCCTGTGGGTCTCAGATTCAGTCAAAGAAAGAAACTGAGAGTTTCTAGCCAGGCAAAAAGCCTGGGAGAG
Source organism: Lonchura striata (assembly GCF_050655825.1). Taxonomy (NCBI): domain Eukaryota; kingdom Metazoa; phylum Chordata; class Aves; order Passeriformes; family Estrildidae; genus Lonchura; species Lonchura striata. Next base: position 2,758,111 of record NC_140703.1, read on the forward strand.
AGATAAAGAATTATTTACATTTTTCTCTAGCTTTCTCAGCCGTCTGCCTGGCTAGAAATTCTCAGTTTCTTTCTTTGACTGAATCTGAGTTCCACACCACCCCAAAGTGAGCTAGCCCACAAGGAAGAGGTTCTGGAGCTTGCAAGGCTATTGGCAGTTCCTGGTTTCTGTCTGAGAACAGGCTGAGTGCTTTGCACCTTCCTAGAGTTTCTTTTGTGAAATCCCAGCTTTGGTGTCAGCTGCTGTGTGCATCTCATACACAATGGGAGCCCTCATGCAAAGCTCCAGCTGGTTCTTCTGGGCTTTGGATGGATTTCCCCAAAAATAAAGCTGCTCATTGAGAGATATGCCCTCACTCAGGATTTGGAAAAGTCAGTAAAAGAGGTTTCTTTCAGAAAAAAAAAAAAAAAAACTACTTTGGCTATAAGATTTCCCAAAAAAAGATGGAAACAAAATTTTAATTGCAGCTGTATAGAGGTTGAAAACAATGGTTTCCACCATCTGCTTGATGTTCCCTTCTGGAAGGAAAGGTCCACAGTGTTTGTCACACATGGAAGCTCCATGTGGTGCTGCAGCCAGTAACTCAATGGCAGCTGACCCAGCCCAATGCTTCTTTTCATTAGCAGCAGCAAAGTTAAATGAAGAGCCCAAGGAGGACACGCTGTGTGAAACATGGGAGAAGATAAAGAGTTGATGGGGCAGAGAATGAAGAAGCAGCAGGACTGTGTTCATGTGGTGATCTCCAGCCATGTGCTTCCCTGGCAATGGCCAGGCTGTTTTAGTGAGGTGTGTGCTGTGCATGACCCAGGAGAGAGAAAAAGAAGCAGTGTCCTCAAGTTATACATTATCTCTCCATTTCAAAGAAAGGAGGAAGTGGGAGTGGGATGACCTATATGGTTATCCTGGATTTTCCACTGTGTTCTGATGCCACAGGCCTTGCAGGTGTCAGTCTGACCAAAGGAGAAAAAAGGTTTCTCACTGCTCTCAGGATATCCTGTGCATCTGTCTGAGCTGTGGGTCTGAGAGCCACTCACCAGAATCACAGAACTGTTAGTTTTGTAAGGGACCTCAGCAGTTCATTGGATCCAAGTCCCCGGCCAAGGCAAGGTCAGCTGGAGCAGGTGACACAGGAATGAATTCAGGTGAGTTTTGAATGTCTCCAGAGAAGGAGATTCCATGATCTCCTTGAGCATTCTGCCACCCTCAATGAAAAAAACCTCACCTCATCCTGAGGTGAAACTTTTCACATTTCAGTTTATGGCCATTGCTGCTTCTCCTGTCATAGATAATGACTCACAAGAGTCTGGCACCATTCTCTTTATAAAGGGCCATGCCCTTTCAGCTTGTGTCAGCACTCACTTCTTTGCTCTCTCAAAGAAAATGACAATCTTGATATCTTTCTACTTCTGAGCTCTTGCCAATATCAGGATTTCCAGAGAGAAGATAAAAAATACTAATTGAAATTATTCTATTGTGTGTGTTTAGGCATCCAAACAAATAGAATTACTTCAGATTTCTGGGAAATAGATATTCTGATTTATTTATCTGTCTGGGCAATGATTTACTGGCTGATCACAAATGAATGATTCTCAGCTTGAGCTACTGATGGGAATTTCTCATTACAGTCACATGTCAGGCAGGGGATTTACATTCTTAAACATACTGATGTTAACCAAGCCCAAACATTTCCTGTATTGGTATTAGAGCTACAGGACTGCTTTGCAGCTGCCTGTAGAGATCTCTTTCCCCAGCAGCCTCCTGCCCACAGTCTCCAGTGCTGTCTGGAGCACCGCAAGCCCAACCCTGCCATGCTGTGCTGGGAATCTGCTCTTGTGAAAGAGGAGCACCTGGCAGGAGCTGTGCAGGACATGCAAACCAGCAGCCAACATGTGAGAACTTGTTAAACCACCGGCAGGTTAATTTTTTTTCCTTCCTCTTAAAGAAAAACAAGTTTTTTCTTTTTTTTTTGTTTTTTTTTTTTGTTTTTAAGTCCGTTGGGTAGTAGTGACAAGATGTCAGTTTTATTCCAACAAGACTGACAGGTGTAATTGTAACTATGGGCCACGATTTTTCTGTGCAGCACTGGTTATTGTAAATAATGCAGTATCACCTGTAAGCCTTATGTTTAGTTGCTGACACTTAGATCTGTGAACTGTGAACACTTTGAACATGGTGCCATTAGCACATGGCAGAGTGCTGAGAGTACAAGCATTTCTGAATTTCTATGTGCTGAAGTGTAAGTATTTTTGTCCCATAGATTTAAAGTAGATTTGTCTGTGCTTTGGCTTCTGGAGGCCCAAAGACTGCATTTACAGTTGAATTGGAGGGTTTTGGTAATCAAGGGCTTTCCAAGGCTGAGCATATTTGCATTTTCACATTATATTTCAAGTACAGTAACTAACCCAGAGTAGTTTGTTATTGCTGAGACAGCCAAATAAATGGCCATCATGCTGATGGTAACACCCTGTGAAGGGTCGCCACATATATGTATATTAGTATGTGTATTGCACATAGTCACCCTTGGGAAATTTGGTTATTTAGTTGAAATCCAGTGTTGGAGAGCTCTTGTATTGTTTTAAAATGGGTATTAGCACTGATGTGGTAAATTCAGCCATATGCTCTGTCCATATGCTCTGTCTGTAGTTTACAGCAGAGTACATATAGGATTCAGTAATTTACTTTTTCATGTCTTATAACTTTTTGGATAACTTACTTTAGTAATGAGATGGTATCTTTTTCAAAATTTTGAAATCTCAGCGGCAGACAATTTCCTCCTTACTTTTGGAAAACCAGAACAACTGAGGAGTTGTGTTTTTACCATTTGGCAGAAGAGCAAAGAGCCCAGTCACCACAGTTAGAAAGGGCTGTAGTCAATCAAAGGGTGATCCTGAGGAAGATCCTGGAAGGTCCAAGGCTGTAAGTCTCTGTTTCTGTCAATACTACAAACAGTTTCAGAATTAAGTTTCTGATATTGGGTTTTTTATTTACCAACTAGGAAGTAGCTGTAAAGGGTGGCCCAAACTCTCCAGAAAGAAAGTTTAAATCAAGAGTACAAAGCTTTATGCAAACTACAGAGCAGTGCCATGCTGAGGTCCTGTGCCTGAGCGCAGCCCAGTGCTGGTTGTGAAATCATGCATTTCTAAAAACAGAAAAAGAGGATGTGTGCCTGACAGCTGTGCACGTCTGGTCCTTCCCCTGGCAGCCTCATCAGAAAGCATCTGCTGGACAGAAAGGTGGTCTGTGTTGATGTTTTCACTCACAAAAAGCTCCACCTCTAGGTTCAGTTCAATAAGTGAACAGTGGCCTTGTAGCTGTGGATCCAGGTTAAAAGGCAGAGCATGGAAATGAAAAGTATCTCAACTTAATGCTTCCCAGCACTGACCAAATGCTCTTCCTGTGTAGCACAGAGTTATATGAAGTTTCTGACCTGTAAGGAAGAAAACCCAGCAAAGCCATGAACCAAGGTTATTGTGCCTCTGAAAGTGAAGTCTTAAGAGGCTTTTTCTTAATAAAATCTTTTGAAAAACCAAGAAAAAAAATTTCATAGTTCAAATCACAAAGATTCTAATGTTGCTCCATATCTCACATTGTGATTTCTTTGCATTGGAGAGACACTATTTGCTGCAGTTGTCTAGATGGAATGAAATTTCAGTGAAAATGGGCAGAGTTTGGAATCTGTCCCTCCCCTTGTAAAATCAAGGAAACAATCTTCAAGAAATGCAAAAGTTAAAGCTAAATTCTTAACTTGCTGTTATTTCCAGCAATAACAACAAAGTTAAGAATAATCCCAAATGCCTTCAGAGGGTCAGTTCAGATAAGCAACCGAAAGTTCATTTGATACAATCTGAAAAGTTTATCTAAACCTCTTGTGTCTGCATAATTGAGTTTGAAATCTTGCAAGCACAGCCTTGTTCTGTATAACATATATCTTCTACATGTCTGTAGTTTCCAAAATGTTAATCTCTGATGACCCAGAATGAGTCAACAACATTCACAGTCATATGTAACTCCAACCCTGTTGAAATGTGGCATTCCTGCTGCCTCTATAAATGGCACTGACAGAGCACAAACCTGAAATGAGGATTCCAGATGCAATAATCTTTTATGTTCTTGGCTTTGACAGTATCTTCTGATGTCCTGCATAGCACATAACACCAGGTTTCAAGTATGCTAGTTTTAATGAACTGATCGATGGGATAATCAGAGTTTGGCCTCAATTCAAATACCAGAGTATCAAATGTTATATTCAGCTTCCAACTCCAAACTCATATTAACCTAGCATGTTGTTTTGTAAAGTTTATTTTCCCGAGTTTCCTTTGGAAACACATGGTAGTTTTTTGTCTCAAAGCACTTGGAACTAATTAATTCCTTCTAGCCCACACATCAATAAAATGAATCATAACCTCATCTTATAAAGACACTGTTCTTTTCATGATAACAGGTCTCTACTGATAAACCAAGGGAGTACTCATAGATTCATAGAGGGCTTGGGTTGAAAGTCACCTTAAAAATCATTGAGTTCCCACTCATCTGCCATGGCCAGGGACATCCTCCACTAGACCAGGTTGCTCAGAGACCCATCCAAACTGGCCTTGAGCACTTCCAGGGATGGGGCAGCCACAGCTTCTCTGGGCAACCTGTTCCAGTGCCTCACCACCCTCACAGTAAAGAATTTCTTCCTGATTTCTAATCTAAACCTACTGTCTTCCAATTGGAATCCATTACCCCTGAACCCATCACTACGTGCCCTTCCCAAAAGTCTCTCCCCATCTTTCTTGTAGAAACTCCCTTCATGTGCTAGGAGGCCTAAAGGTCACTCTGAAACGTTCTCTTCTTCAGGCTGAACAATCCCAATTCTCTCAGCCATCAATCATTACCATGGCCCTCCATTGGACTCACTCAGGATGTCACTGTCCCTCCTTTGCTGGGGTCCCAGGGCTGGATGCCACCCTCCAGGTGCAGTCTAAGTGTCCTTCCTTTGGCTAAGTGTCCTTCCTTCTCTGTGCTCACAGACACCATGGACCCTCCCGTGCACTGAAACTGCAGAATTTGGAACCAAGACATTTCTCCAATGGGCAGAGGAACGTGCCTGGCTCTCAGCGGCCACGGGATGGAGGTTGGCCACAGGACAAACACACAAGTGTCACACAAGTGTCCCTGGGTCTCTGCTGAGACTGCTGTGGGTGTTGGTGATCGCTGCAGCGTGGGGAGCACAGCAGAGGCACAGAGCACGGGGAAACCGAGGCACAGGAATAAGGGAAGGACACTTGTCTGAATCTCCAAATATTTAATGTCAAAGCTGTGGTAGAGCAAGTGACACATCTGAACCTGAAGGAGCTGCTTTTATAGGGTGGGGGAACATGGGGAACAACCTTTGAGCAACAGGAGGGCATTAGGGGAGGGGTGCAGGGTAAGGGCTCCCCAGCAGAAGCCAACATGGGGAGGGAGCAAACCTCACAATCCAATTCTGCTCCAAGGAAGGGATGAAAGACAGGGAACACTCCAGAAGCAAAGGAGTGTGCTGTCTTTGACAGACAGGGGAACAAGGGAGGTATACAGGTGGATTGACATGTGGACTGACATACATTTTGGCAGGGAAAACTGTGGTAAACAACTCAGGACTGAGCCATTAGGGAAGTCAAATGGGGTACAGAGACTGAACCATTACAAACTTATAACAAGGTATATTAAAACCTACCACAGAAGAACTGCAAAATAACAGACTAGCACAGAGGAACCTGCCCATGCCCTGCTACCTGGTGGAGGTCTCTGTCTTTGATTAGACAGCATCATGTTGCCTGTGCTTCCAAGAGAGCTCCAGGACACTGTTGTTTGCCTACTGAAGTGGTACCTGAAAAGGCTTTCCATAGGCCAGCCAGCAGAGAAGGGGGTAATGTAAGGCGAGGAGAGAGGGGAAGCAGGCTTAAGACTGTACAGCCTCTGCCTTTCCTGGCTTGATCAGGCAAGTCTGCCAAAAAACCCATTTTGCAACACCTGGAACTGGAAGTTCTTCCAGGCATGCCTTGTGCTGGTCATGTACCATCTCTTTTTGTCCCTGCATCCCCAGCATCCTTGTGCCAAGCCAAGGTGAGACAGGCATTTCAAGTGCAAGCTGTGTGCTTGACTCCTGTGAGACACTCCAGTTTTAAAACCCCTTTTGGCAGCTTCAACAACATCCTCCTAAACTGTTTATTAGGTGCTGAAAGATGGTGGCATTTGTGAAGCCGCTTTTAAAATGTTTACTCACAGCAGTATAGGCGCCTCTGCTTGTTATTATCATTCAGCCCTCAAAATGGAAAATGTCAGTAGCATCTGCTTGATGGACTTATCTGCCTGATTCTGTGCCTAAAGTAACAAGCAGCAGATTTAAATGGAATTTAAGTGGTGCATAAGTAAAACATAGCAAGACCCCTAATATTTCCAGGAATCCTGTTCAGCCACCTAGAGAATTAGAGCCCTTCTGATGTGGGGAGAAAGAGCAACTTGCTGTGTGTGCCTAGACCCACACCAAGTCCTTTGGAAGGAAGAAGGCACGTGTGCCAGGGAATTTGGGCAGCTGGGAGTAGGGACAGTGTATTTACTCCGTGCTGGGTTGCCCTCTGGCAAGCAGCCCTGAAGGAGCAGTGCAGGGCAGAGCTGTGGTGAGACCTCTTGTTGAAGTGTGATTGCCTGCTGCTGTTGGATGATATCTTCCTCCTTTTCACAACAGTCTGCCAGAAGGACTGAAGGACTGAAACCTGCTGCACCCTGCTCTGCCAACTTCTTCCCACCAGGTGTGGCCCAGGACTCCCATCCTCCCTCCCTGCTTCTGCAGCCAGGCTCTGCACACATTCCTCAGATATTTCAACCTTACTACCTTAGAAGTGGGGTGGGAAGAGAATGCTACAAATTTATTCCACCCTTCCTTACAATAAAAGCTAGGAAAGGCAAAGAAGATCACTGAGCTCATTTCTGCTGTTTGGTGAAGGATGTAAACTCAGATGGAAAGTATGTCAGCTGATATGAAGCACACCTCCTGACAATGAGTTTCCTCTTAGCAAGGCTGACTAAGAGGAACTGACAGCTATGTCAGAAGTATGCTCACCCTTTAAATTAACTGAGAAGTATTTACAGGAAGAAAGGAGTTGCATAAATAACCTGGAAAAAGAAGTAATTTTTTTTTGGTTTTTTTCTATCTAGTATAAGTCATATTTCCTCCCCTCTATGATTTTTTTTTAAATTCAGATGAAAAAACCTGACATTTGCAGGGACTTTTCTTTTTGCCAAGTGAATGTATACATGAGATATTGCCTATGTTGGATCTATAAGTGCTACTGACTAGTGTGAAAGTTATTTTGTTGTATGAGGCGGAGAATTTCTTCACAAAATGCTCTTTCATAAATTCAGCTAACAGCCAGCTAAGTTACTCTCATGTGGCATGAAGATTCGGATTGGGGTTTGCTAGCTGAAGCAAGTTAGGAAAGCTTGGATATTTTTAAAGGACATGAAAGGAAGTAGAAGATTACTGCATTGCTTAAAATCCTAATTGATTTTACAAGACTGAATACCTTTTTTCCTCTTTAAAGATAAGTGTAATGTGTGGAAAGTCACAAAGGAAATACAGTGATAAGGAGCCATTTTTACAAGATGGGCTATTTTATTTCCTCTGCTGAAAAGAGAGCTGAGCAATACTATTTACAATATTATAATTGGTATTCCTGTGTTATTTTAAAGAGTTTTAAAGGATGAAAGCTGATCTGCTAGAGAAAGGTTTTGCAATTGCCAAATAGGACACACATGCCCTAGCTTTGCAGAGAAGAATTTGCCTTTATATTTTTGCTAAAGGTATTAAATATTCTACACGTATGCTGGACACAGGATAAGATTTAAGGAGTAATTTTCAGGCCTTGATCACAACAGCTAGTGTGTAGTTCCCAGTCCATGTAAAGCAAAGGTGAGATTGTCAGAGAATTGGCACAAGCCCTGGGGCTTTACGTTTCTCCAGGGGGCTCCATCAGCAAGGGGAAAGGGAGGCACAGTTTATGCAGCAGTTTTCCATCTGGGAACACGGTGGCAGTGGCTGCAATACACAGGAAAGTTACGTCTCCAGCTAATTTTTCATCCAGAGAAAAGACTGCACCATGGCCACACATTTGCAATCTTCTGCTCTAGCTGATAAGTGGCAGTGGTGGCCTGAAGGGGACAAGGGTCCTTTGTGAAAGCCCTCCTTGGGTGCCCCCAGAAAGCAGCAGCAAGGGGAGCTGTGCCTGGGGCAGAGGCACGGTGGCTTTGGCAGCTCCCCAGGATGGCCACGAGGATGAACACGAGCAGCAGCTCTGCTTTCCACCCTGGCCCTGGCCCTGGCCCAGCTCGGCACGTACAGGGCCACTGCACAGGGGTTTTGGCACTGATCCCACGTGCACTGAGGCATCCGAGGCAGCTTCTGCCTTCCTTGCAGGACTCACTGTGCTCCTGAGCAGTTCTGGTCAAGGGGACGGACTGCTGCTGCCCAGTGCAAGGTGCTCCTGTGCTCTCCCATGAGTCTGTGCTGGTTTTTATTTTCTTTCCCTCTAAAACCTGAACTACTCTAGAAGGGTGGAGCACCTCTCCTGCCAAGACAGGCTGAGAGAGCTGGATTTGTTCTGCCTGGAGAAGAGAAGACTCTGGGTGTCAGAATCTGAGGTATTGATGATCCCAAGATTGTAAAAGTCTCTGTCTTTCAGCCCCCTGCCAAAGCAGAAGCCATAATTGGTCTGTGCTGGTTTCCAGGTTGTTTATTCTGTTTATCTCTCACATGTTCTGCTGCCCTGCCCAGCTCTGTCCTGCAGGGCAGCGTGTGGGGCTCTGCCCTCAGTGGGATGTGACAAACATTAAATACCAGAAACTCCCTGGGCTGCATTTACAATAACGTGCCAATATCTGTCACCTACGTTGGACAGTGTGTCCCCAGCCTGAACCAACAGAAAAATGCCAACACCACAGTGACACATGGAGGGCATGAAGAAGGAGAAAAAGGACAAGGTACACCCAATTTCCTCCATCCTGTCCCCTCTGGAACCCCCATCTAGAATCCTAAAATTTTACTTTTGCACCCGTGCCACACTTAATTATTACTGATATCAAACACTCAGAGCTGGTAATTCATCCTGTGAGATTGAAAACTCTTTTCCATGGACAGAGATCACAGCCAGTGTCTCTGGGGGCTCTGTCCAGGGGGGTTCCTGACCCCTGCCAGGGTCCCAGACCTTCCAGGGACTCCCCCATCTGGGTAGACCTGAAGAAGCTTTCCAGTACCTGAAGGGACATAGAGGAGAGCTGGAGAGGGACTTTTTACAAGGCTGTAAAATGATAAAACAAAGGGCAGTGGTTTTAAACGAAAAGGTGAGATTTACATAAGATGTTAGGAGGAAATTCTTTACTGTGAGTGTGACTAGGTGTGGAACAGCCACAGCACAGAGAAGCTGTGAATGCCCCAACCCTGGAAGTGTTCAAGGCCAGGATGGATGGGGCTTTGAGCAGCCTGGGCAGGTGGGAGGTGTCCCAGCCCATGGCAGGGGGTTAGAAGAAGGTGATCCTTTTCCACCCAAGACATTCCATTATTCTATTAAACACAAGTTATTACACAGAATCACAGAATCACAGAATGATGAAGTTGGAAGAGACCTCTAAGATCACCAAGTCCAACCTGTGCCCTAACACCACAACTAGACCATAGCACCAAGTGCCAAGTCCAGTCTTTTTTTAAACATATCCAGAGATGATTATTCCACCACCTCCCTAGGAAGACAATTCCAGTGTTTTATTATTCTTTTAGTGAAATTTTTTTTCCTAATATCCAACCTAAAACTTCCCTGACGTAGCTTGAGACTTGTCAGGCTTTGTCCTGTATATAAAATTACAGTAAAGCTGCAAAGAAAAGAGAGGGAGTAGAATATAGGAGTTAGAATAATTTCAAATATGAACCTCAAAACTGCCTGTGAGGTCCTTTAGTTAACACATTTGATGCTTTCTGTTACCTCATGGTTAAGGACTGGAAGTTTTGATGGAGTACCTTATAAACTAGATAACTGTTTAATGTGTAATGGAGAGAAATTTAGATCTAAAAATAAATGACTGAGTATCTAGAAACTGTTGAGCTATGGGCTGAAAGGGCCTCTGAAATGTAATGTATAATTAAGTCTTCTTTCTCTGACATGTTCCAGTCCTTTTCCCATAGACACTTGCATGTTTAAATAATAAATTGTAAAGTATCCTTCATTCTGTAACTCAGCCTTTTTCTTTCCTCATTCAGCAAAAGCAGTAAAAATATTGATTAAAAATTCTGATTAGCCTACTGCTATGATAAGGATCTGCATATTCCTGAACGTGAGGAAGAGGACCACTTTCTGATTTATATCTACAAACAAAAATGAAAACTTCTGTTTCAAATTGTAGTTTGAATTACTTGTCATTATGTTTCCATTTTTTTCTCTTCCCATTGAGATCTGAACTCTTTATGAAATATCAAGTAAAAGGAACTTGGTGTAGCTGCATCATGTAAGCACTCTTATTATCTTATGAAAAAGAATCAAACTACGACTGACTGAGGATACTTTAACTTATAAAATAGAACTGTATGGGGAGAAAAAGAGACCTGGTACTTAGATAATAACTTCCACCATTGCTTCTTTCTGTACATGAGTCTTCTTGTTTTATCCACTGATTACAGAAGTCAAACATTTTAAAGCAAATACAGAAATTTTAAAGATAAACCTGTCAAGCTCAGCAGTTGGAGGTCTGGAATTTGATTCAAAAAATACTGATATTTGTTTAAATTTCCATATAGGCTTTTTACACCAGCAGCCACACTGTGCCATAAGAAAAATCTTTATTTTCAGATATTCAAAACGGTACACAAAGTCTGCGACATTTCAGCTGGGAATTGCCCTTTGAGGTAAACTAGTTGATCAAATTGGTGAGGGAGCCATAATATTCTAAAGATGTTATTTTTATGAAGGTCCAATTGCAACTCTGATTCACTCTTGTTCTCAAAGAAAATTTTGCTAAAGTCTGGTTTTGTTGATGCCAACAAATCAAAGCATACAATAACAGCTATTTCAAGAACATAAGGTGGAACAGACCAGTCCCAGGTACTGATGAAAGACCTGAATTAACAGAAATAGGCACATCATCAGTAAAGCAGAGCCCCACATTCCCAGGAAATACAAACATATTTGCCTCATGGCATTAGAACCCTGACCTGAAAAAAAAAAAAATCTTTCCCTGGGATTGAACATTACATAAGTAAGAAAATTGTTAAGGCCTTTGAGGGATGTGCAGAAATAACAGAAGAGAAATCTGTGGAGCTGCCTGAAGGGAAAATTGGTGTGAGAACTGGGGCACAGGATCCTGAGGGTATGTCTGCACCACTGAGGAGCAGTGCACAGGGAGGGAGAGCCTGCACTCCTGCTCTCCCAGCTCATCCCCTGGCTCCCCTTCAAACTATTCCAAATATTTGTTTCCAAGACAAACCTGCCACAGAAAGGGCAGATTTCTGCCCATGGGGCCTGAGATGGGTCCTTGGCTGGCTTTTATTTAGTCGTATCAACATAACCTGATTGACCAGTGCATTCAATTATGTGCTCTTATTTATCCCTTGCCAAGGAGGCACTCAAATTCCTACCTAGCTTTAGGCACAGGGTTCAGCCTGAAGCTTTTTGCATGCAAGGTAAAAATGCATTCAAGTAACCTGGAGTCAAGATATCTATGTTTTAACGTATATATGAATTTTACATATGTAAAGTGTGTGCTACTCGAGTTGTGATATTCTTGTTTTTAATGAAGGCAGAAGCCAGAGGTCTTAAGCATTTAAAGCAAAGCAGATGCTATTTTGCTAAATCAAGATCATTGTTTACACTTTCCTCTGAAGTATTTAACATTAACCGGTATAAAATAAAGATGCTACAATATATGGATCCTGGTTTGTTTGGGTAGAAAATTCCTTGGCTGCTAAGGAAGCTGCCCTGCTGCCTTGCAGACTTAAGGATCATCGTGTTTTATGCAAGTTCACCAGTGGGACTGTGCTGAGCTGAGCCCACAGGACAGGTGTTAGACACTGCTGCACATTCCCAACACACAGCAGTGCTACACGTGGCATTTCCTGAAGCTGCTTCCTTTTTGGCTTTCTGGAGACATGGCAGCCAATCTTAAGGAAGGTCACATGTAAGACACAGGCTGGCAGCTCCTGCCATGTTAAGACACAACAAGAGGCTGTGGAAAGGAGACAAAACTCACAAATTCAGAATGAATATTTAAATTAATCTCATATCGACTCATTAAAAAGGTTTACAGTTGGTTTTGGAACACTTTGGGGTTTTTTTTTAAGCTTAAAAAAGTTCCTTCATGTATGCAGTTATTTACAATATTTTGTACATTTTGTTAAGTCTTGAAAAAGTTGCAAGCCTGCTATATAGTGATTGTGCTTGAGAACCTTAAGAAGATGTCCTTTTTTAAAAATCCTGAACTATAGCAAAAGGTGACGTGCATATAAATCATAAGTAACATTGTTCCGATCAGTGGAGCAATGTAACTGATAATGGGTCAGAATAGGTTATTCTCCCTTTTCCCTTTAACCAGGTTATTTTTACTCCTTTGGAGGATTGCGTTTATTTTTGGTTGGTTTTTTTTTTCCCAAACTCCAAAAATATTATCAACTAACATATAATTTGGCAATGGTACAAATTTTAGTTTTGACACCTTTGCAGATCTCTGGAAAAGAAAGAAATCATCTAAAATTTTGAGGGACATTTTGGTGGATATTTAAACATTTAAAATTTAAAATTTAAAATTTAAATGAATTTAAATGAATTTTAAAAACATGTAAGTTTATGCTTCAGGTGGAACATTATTAAAAATCTACCCTATCACAGAAGTAACATGTAAAAGTAGGAATATTTTGGATTCAAGCAAACTGTACTAAATCCATTGTTTGTCCACTTGGATGGATGGAAGCTGGAAGACAGCGAGATAAAGGATTTCCAGCCAGCACACAATGCCACTGCAGCAGTGGGGCATCAGGAGGCATTCCAGCAGCAGGCAGCTGGAAATCAGAATGAAATTGATAATCACATGAAATGCAGAGGGAGAGAGGGTGGCAGACTGTCCTGACACCCAGCCCCTCTTCCCAGTGCAGAATTAACACAGAGCTGGTATGTGACTACACTCCTAGCACCTCACTGGTAAAAGAAAAGTCCAGAATCTTCCTTGGTCACTTTTACAGTGGCTCTTGGCAGGAACTATGCCCTAAATTATCAGATTTGTTTGAGTTAGGGATGATTTCAATTTGTGCTGATTTTCAATTTTCCCCCTGACACAAGGGTGTGTTACAGAGGGGCTACAGGACAAAAACCATACAAACAAATTCCTAACATAGGATCCTCCTCTCCTTTATAGGGTGGTAAATCAGGAGACCTGGTGATGTCTTTTCATTCCTTGAGCACAGGACTCTCCTCGCATGCAGCTGGGCAGCATTGCTGGGTAAAATGCATGAGAATAAAGTCTCTGTGAGCATAGAATAGATCACAGGATGCTTGGGTTGGAAGGGACCTTTAAGATCATCTAGTTACAGCCACCCACTGTGCCAGGCTGCTCAGAGCCCTCTCCAGGGGCTTCCCCTTGGTCACATCCAAAAATGGGGCATCCACAAGTTCTCTGGGCACTCTGTGCCAGTCCCTCACCGTGTGTGCTGTCATATTTAGGGTGTGTGAACAATGTGCTGCCATGTAAAACCATCAAGACTTCTCCTCAATGCCACCACAGCCTTGAGAAAGCTGCTCTGGGCTCCCCAGAGCACAGCTGTGTCCTGACATTTCCCACACTCCACAGATTTATATCATTCTGTAGAATTTAATTCTTTAAATCCGTCTTCCCAAAAAGTTACTTGATGAATTTCTCTCTTTAAATATTTGAAGAACAGTCTTGAGCCTTTATCTAGCAAACAAAACGCAAATTGAGATATTTCCCTTTCTATTGACAAAAAAAAGAAAAAAAAATAGACATACATAAAGGATTCTTTGAAATCCAAATCACAGTTTTACAAGTACTGGTAGGATAGCAACCTTGAAGCCAATAACATCTAGTTTTTATGAATCCTTCTGTAAAATGGGGGAAAAGGAGAGGATGGGGAAAATCCAAGTGCTGGGGTGACTCTGCCTGAGTGCAGCTGAGGGTTGTAAAAATTTGTCAGGTGCCTCTGACAGGCAAACATTTAGTTTTATAACTTCAGCATTTGCAACATTTAAGGCATTTCCTGTCTTAAGTATTGGGAAGTACAAGTAAATATTGCTTGTTCTGAGGTTAACTGCTCTGCTTAGTAGGTTTTTCATGGTCAGAACCAAAGAGCAGGAAAACCACAAAAATCCCAAAGCTGCTGTCACATTTTTAATTCATTAGTAACAACTCATACCTATTCCCAGAGCTACCTTTAATAGTGGGGCTTTTCTGAACCACAGGGAGTTTTTGTGTGTAGAAAACCTGAGCCTGGCAAAACAGTCCTGGCTTGATGCTGAAATTCTCAGAACAAAATTTCTCCAACTAACTCTTCCTTAATAAGAAAAGGGGAAGCTCATTTGTTTTGTTCCCTTTTTCTCCTTTTTTTTTTTTTTCAAAAGCTATGCTGAATTTCCCCACGCTACCTCATATGCAAATTTTGCAGATATCTCTGAATTTCCCATCTCGGGCTGGCAGCCTGCTGGAAAGCAGGGAGGGTGTGAAATGGGTGGGCTTAGAGCAGGGCTGGAGAACATCTCTGCAATTGCTCCATTGAAGCCGGCAGAGCTTGATCGATTTAAGGCCAGGTTTGGCTCATGATTGAATTTTTTATGTCTTCAGAGCCAGCACTGTGCATAGCACATGAAGCAAAACACAGTACAGTTATTGCTTTTCATCTCAATCTATTTCTTGCTCTTCCAGAATTAAGAGATAATGGAAAGCAGGTACATATGTGCCTGCACACATATATACACCCAAATCCTTTTCTTATATAATTATCAATACTTTATTTGCACACTCAGGAGTTCTGGATTGTTCAGATAAAGCTTCAGAGAAGTGTAATGAGATTTAGATATTTATTTTAGCCAGCCTGAACTCGGATTTTCCCCATGGCTCAGGGAAAGCTTTCCCTAGGGAAGCCTGCTTAGGGGCAGCATCCATGCAGGGAACAAACCCTGGCTTCAGAGCTGTGGCTGTGAAGCATCCATTACTTTGGGGAAGAAAGCTCACCATATGGCTGTTTTGTTTCCAGTAGCTATAATGTAATTGAATCAATTGCCCTCACATGATATGGGTGTACTAACTGCTCATACATCATTTCTTTCTGGGTTTTGAGGCTTGTAAAGAGTGGAGGGTAAGGCCCCTGAGGATAAATCAGTCTAGTTTGTCTTCAAGAAAAATAGGTTTAAATCTGACCTGTGGTACAGGCACAAATCAATTCAGTGCTTCTGACAGTCCCACGTGGATACTTTCCTCATTTGGAAATTATCCTCTGATGAAGGTTGCTGTCAGTCTTTACACAGCAAGGCTACAAAAAGCAGATATCTTTTGCAGTGAAGGTCATCAGTAAATAACATGCAAAATTCAAATACAGATAACCCAAGCTAGGTAAAGGGATAGCAGCAATTCTCATGATACTGTCAGAAAGTAAATCATGAGGTGAGAGGAGGGGAAAGAGAAGAGGAGGCTGCTAAAGGCTGACTTCTCATGATGCTGAGATGTCCAACAATAAGGCAGCAGGCTGTGCCTGTCTCCCATTTTCCTGTTGCAGCAGGACCCAGGTAAGGTCAGTGTTTAAACCTACTGTGCCCTAGCCCTCCACTGCTTCCTTTCAGTAAAATAACTGGAGTTTGTGGGTTTTTGTTTATTATCTGCTCTCCTCCAGCTCTGTACCAAGAGCTGAGTAAAAGCATTGCTCTGCTCTCTCTGGCCAGGCATGGATGCTGCTGCCTGCTTTGTGTCTGCTTCAAGCTCTGAGAACCTTTCCAAGCAAAACCAAAGTCAACTTCAATGCTTCCTCATTCATTGAAAAGACAAAATTTACACCTGCAGAGAAACAAGGCCAAATCCCAAGAAAAGATGGGACAGCTTTTGGAGGGTGAAGAAATGCAATGTCTAAACCTGTCTTATCTAAGGTAACCACCTGGGCCTTGGGAATTAGGCAGCTTGGGATGAGTTTCTTCCTGCAGGTGCATTTTTATTGAGGTGGGACAATGTGTCTCTGGCAGTGCCCATTTCCTTCTATTTACAATTAATCCTGGATGGCTGGCTTCACAAAGTGCCAGCTAAACAGTTGGGTTAGTTGCATATATCTTGTGGTTGCTGATAAAGGGGTTATTCTTTGAAGTCAAATCATGGTTTTGTGGGATTTTTGTTCTAAAGGTGAAAAAAGAAATCTGGGCTTAAATTTTCATATCCCCTTCCTTAGCATTTCAGGGACTCCAGATTTGGAGTGGACCATTTTAGAGCTGGAGACCATTTATCAGCAATTCATCACATTGCCAGAGAGTTTGGAAAGTGTTTTTCAGATCTTTCAGCTATTTTTGTGACCAAAGAATTGTTTTCTGCAGAATGTGTCCTGAAGCAGAAATTGAAAATCTATCCTTTCACTGCTATTATTGAGTGTGTCCTGCCTTTTAATTTATTGACATTCTTGCTTTCCTATATGATATCTGGTAAAAACCCATCTTATTTTTCTCAACTCTTCTATGCACCTTGCTGTTTAAATGCACTTCTTCAATTTCTTGCTTCTTTCCTTTCAGACCTTTGAGTTTTGTAGCCCGACAGCAGCAATTTGCCAACTGGCAAATATCTTTACAGCACAGAAGTCTTTACAGGAAAAAAGTTGAAGGTCATTTTGGAGAATAGACAGCATTTCTGGAGGGATGGGATTGGAATACCAGCATATGGACAACCTCTGGCTTGGAACATAGCTGATGCTGCAAAGCTGCAAAGTAGGAGAAGACAGAAGCAGGAGAATACAAAGCCAGACCCTCTGCAAGCTTGTGAGAGGCTAAATTCCAAGGTCATACACTACTTCAGGTCAAGCTAATATAATTTGTGCCTTCTTGGTAAATTTATGCCTTCACACCATTTCTTACATTTATTTCTCCGTTTCACTTTCCACCAAATTGAATTTTTTTTCTATTTCTGCTTCCTGGAAACTTAATTTTCTGCCATCTAATACCATTTTAGTGCAATCCCTGTACAGACACATTAGGTCAGAGCAGAATTACACAGATGCCAGACATAAAACCTGTATCAAAAAATTCCATTCTAGCTGGTTGTGGACAAAATATGTTGGTTAAAGGAAAGAGAAAAGAAGTCCAGTACCAACTCATGGCAGTATATAGTGTGTTATTACTAAAAATTGCACACTACAAACTTTTCTGATTTTGTGCAATGCGTTTGTTTCTTCTTTTTTTTTTTCTTTTAAAAAAAGGTAGCATTTTCCTTTGAAACACCTTCCCTTTACTCCATCTCTTCTGTCCTGTTTTTTGTCCAGAGTAGCTCAGACTGTATCTCCCCTAATAGGCCTGAAACCCATCCCTGCTCTCACTTCAAGACACTCACTTGAAGTGTCATTGTTCACAGTCACTTATTTGAAGCTGCACTCTAATTCATCTTTGCTTGTTTGTTCCCTGCCTATTGATAAGGAGTAGAACAAGGGATGGTTTTTTTTTTCCAAGAACAGGCAAATAATACTTCTTCAAAATCAGGCCTGTGTGTCTTCAAAAGTCTTTTCTGGCCAGGGATCCTTGATGTGCACCAGGGTATTGACTTGCAATGTAGAGTTTTCTCAGAGGGGTGAAATAAAAAGATGGATTAGTTGTTTTTTGGGGGGGATCTGAGTGTAATTGGCTCCCTTAAAGCATCATCTAGTTAAATTCTGCTCAGTAGTATAGCACTGAAGCATAGGAATTTTTCAAGGCACTCTGCTAAGTCGATTGTGCTTCTAGATAATTAATTGAAATGAGGAAAATAACACACACCAAAAAAATAAAAGAATCACAGATTTTCAGCTGTTCTTCATAGACAAAATTACAAAGATTAACTCACCTTAATAGGAAAGGAAATATCCCACTGAACAATGGGTTCCTTTGTCTCAAGCACCAGGTTTAGCAACCATTTCCTTTGGAAAGACTCACATTTCTAAAGCAGCAAGGAAGAATTTTAAAACTATTGAAATATATTGAGCAAATATGTAGTGGTTTTATGTACATCTCAGTGAGTTTATAGACGTTTCAGATGGTTTTATAGGTGGTTTAAACTTTTGGAAGAATAGTTTGAAAGAAAAACACAAACATTCCCATTCTCTGCTGTTTATTTCTTGTGGTTCATGTTTGGCTTTTGTCTTTATGTACAGCAGTTCTTTTGACATTGATCATCTCAGGATCATTTAACATTCTGTGTAATTGTTTTCTAAGTGTTTGTATTTATTCCATTCGTAATCCTGTGCTAGAAACCCTCATCCATACTAGGTTCTATTCTAATATTGATTTTGTTTTCCTGTCTTCTGGTCTTAGTTACAAATTACACCGTCCTTTTTGCTTGGAATGTTTTAGGGTGATTGATTACTGAATGAATCAAGTGTACCCACAAGCTGAGGCTTGATTTAATCCCCATAGTGCCAGGGATCTCAGAGCACAAAACTGAAAATAAAGGGCAGTGGGTATTTTTCCTGGATGTTGGAGAGCTGTGCCTCTGAGTTCCCCACTTAGGCTCAAGTACCCTTAGAGGGAACAGAACTGAACCACAATTTCTGTCACGTCAGAGAATTTCTGAGGTGCTTGTTTGCAGATTCATGTGTGTGCAGCACTTTGGGGCTTTTGGAAAGAAGGAAGGGAAAGGGAAAGGGGAAAAGGAAAAAAAAAGGGAAAAGGGAAAAAAAGGGAAAAGGGGAAAAAGGGAAAAGGGAAAAAAAGGAAAGGAAAGGAAAGGAAAGGAAAGGAAAGGAAAGGAAAGGAAAGGAAAGGAAAGGAAAGGAAAGGAAAGGAAAGGAAAGGAAAGGAAAGGAAAGGAAAGGAAAGGAAAGGAAAGGAAAGGAAAGGAAAGGAAAGGAAAGGAAAGGAAAGGAAAGGAAAGGAAAGGAAAGGAAAGGAAAGGAAAGGAAAGGAAAGGAAAGGAAAGGAAAGGAAAGGAAAGGAAAGGAAAGGAAAGGAAAGGAAAGGAAAGGAAAATGTATATAAAACAGTGATTTGGATCAGCAGGAAAAACATGTGGCTCCAATTATCACCAAATTGTCCTCTGAAGTCTCTTCCCCAAAGATAACTCTGCTTGCTTTTCTGCAAAGGAAGTCACTGTGACCCTGACATTGCAAACAGTGCATTTGGAAACACTCAGGGACAAAGTCACTGAGTGTGTGCTGAGGAGGACTGATCAGACACACAGGGATGTGCAGCTCTCTCTGAACCTGAGCTCTCAGGCAGGCTGGGATGCAGAGGCAGGAATTACCTGGGGAATCCATTTCTGTGGTTTCTGTGCTGCATGTGTGAAAGTAGAAGACTGCAAACAGCACGGCTTGTGGGGACTTGTTGCTGATACCCCTTTCATTCCTGTGGCTTGGCAGACTCTTAAAAATGTCATGTAAGGTGCACGCCTTTTCCTAGCCTTTGGCATGTTGTAACCACACTGTGCTGAGCCTTCACTTACAAGTGTCATAATTACCTCCATCTCCTCCTGCTGCTGCAAATGAGCAGAGAGAAAAAGTTCATTAATCAATTAGCTGAATTTTGGAGAAAATCAGAGCTGTGCTAGTCTCCTGTTTCCTAGAGATTTGAAATATGCCTCCTTCCTTCGGAAGCAGATGCAGCTTCAGCCTGAGCAGGGAGTGGGGAGGAAAAGGAGGGGGAGAAAAAAAGGTGCACACACTTGACCTGGCATCTTGCAAAATGCTAGGACAGAGAAAGGCCTGGAACTACCCTATTGTGGAAATATATTTATCACAAATAATCTGATGTATGAGAGAAAAATCTTAGGAAATAAAACATCTCTGAAGAGCTTTCATCTTGTTGCACCCGATGACCTGCCTTTGGGACTGGTTTTATGCATTTCACTTGCCAAAGCCTCTTGAACATGGTATCTTGGGAAGCCCAGCTTATTTTACTGGTTCTGTGAGTACTTTATACAGCCATTTCCCAGACCATTTCTCTCTTCCCAACTGCTTTCTCTACCATTTGGCTTTGATGTTGTGTTCCCACCTTTCCTTTGGTGGCTGTTGTTGTGCTCCAGCCTTGTTGCAATGCCCTAACCTGCTTTGTACCTCCACAGCATCCCAGGGATGCATTTACTGTGGAAGGTTTTTAGAAGAATTTGGAAAACTGCAGCTAAAAATTCAAATGGGCAATCTCAATAAAGAAGTTAGGAGGAATTAGGATATTTATGTATTTTTTTTTTTTTATCTCTATTTAAGTAGAACATACTAAAGCACTTCAGTGGGATTTCTGGTTTTAGAGTAATATTTAAGGCCACAGTTCAGCACACTGTGACTGGAGGCAATAGCAAGTACATTTATCAATATTAACAGCAACAAACCAATGTAAAATATAGTGATTACTACTTAGTCCAAGTTTTAATGCAGTAAAATGCATAAGTTAAGCATGTGGTTAGCACTATAGGGCTCCAGCCAGTGCTAAAATAGGCACGTTTTAGTGATGGATTGAATTAATGGCTATAATAGGCACCTGCAGATACCAAATTCTGCTTTTTTGCCTTTCACTATATTTTTGTAGAGTCTAAATCCCCTCTATATTACATACAAAAAAAAAAAAGTGGTATTTGGCATGTAATATAGCAAAGATCAGAGAAAGCACATTTCTCTGTGCTTACACACAGAGTTTGCAGTTACAGAGAAGTCGTAGAGAAAATTCTCTTTTTTCATCCAATCATTTTATTGTTATGAAATAGGAAGAAATACAGTGCACTATAACCTGGCAAAACATTGTGTGCCTAAGTTCTTTATATGGACTAGGGAATGAACTTCAAGTCGAAATAGAAGAAAAGCCAGGAGCTGCCAGAGAGGGTGCAGTGAAGGCTACAGAGATGATTTGGGCTCTGGAGGAGACTGTGGGAGCTGGGCCTGTTCAGTCCAGAGAAGGGAAGGCTGGAAGGGGATGTCAACATCTCAGAGGTATTTGTCACTAATGCCAGTGGTGCCCAGTGACAGGACAAGGAGCAATGGACATACATGAAAATACAGAAAGTGTCACCTCAGCATGAGGAGGAACTTCCTTGTATTGAGGGTGGCAGGGCACTGAACAGGCTGCCCAGTGAAGTCTCCTTTTCTGGAGACATTCCAAACCCACCTGGGCAAGTTCCTATGGCACCTGCTCTAGGTGACCCTGCCTTGGCAGGGATGATCACCAGATCCAACCTTAACAATTCGGTGTTTCTGAATCTTATGTTCATAATTTTTAATCCCTCCAGTTCCTAAGTTTATCTTCTGTTCATAGAACAATATGAGAGAATGAAAGTAACTGATTTCAATTACATAAATATGCATAGCTATTAACTAGAAGACTTTTTGGGCATAGGGCTAAAATATCAGCCCTAAATTTCAAACATTTCATAAGTGTACAGTAGTCAGTTCATATAGAGTTTATTTTCCTTATTTAAAATTCTTCAAATCTTTTATTCTCTCTGTATCAAATAGATGACTACATCTTCAATACTTAATTGTTTGCACTAAAGAAAGTAATCCCCCTTAACAGTTGAGATAATATTTAAACAGCTTTTCTTTTTTTTGTTATTATAAATTAACCAAAACATGATGCATGATGTATAAGGTAATCTACTGATGTATACATGGACATCCAAATAAGAATAAAAGAAATGTGCTTTCTCTGATCTTTGAAAATTTGCATTCCATTTTTGCATCATTTTATGCATGGTTTGGGAATCCAGACAGATTTAGTTACATGAATTTATTTGCAGAGTCATGCCATTACGAAATAGTAGCTACATTTCTTTATTTTTGCAGAAGAATATAGGTCTGTTAGACTTACCATGAATACCAGCTTCTCATTCCCGAAGTCATAGGCAGCAGCTTTTGAAGTTGGTGAGGGTGGGATCCTTACCTGAAGTCTGTGGTGAGACAGGAGAGCTTTTTCAGTTCAGATATTCTTGGAGGAAGAGGAGCTGTTTGCTTCCCCTGGGAAGCACAGGAGTCTGAACTGAATGCGAGTGGGACAGGAAAGTGGAACTTAATTTTTTCCATCTGAAATCTATTGTTAGAGATCTTAAGGAGAGTGTGGTAGAAATATTTTTGGGGGGATGTAGCTTAGTTCTAGTCTTTAAGGTATTTAACATATTTCAGTTAGATTTACTAAGAGTCTGGGATGAGTGGAACTTCAGTGAAACTTCTGGGAAGTTTCCCAAGATACACTGTGATTATTCAGCCAGCTTTATTTGTTTCTTTCAGAAGTGAGTGACCTCTCCATGTAGTGTACATCCTCATCAGCAGGAGCAGGATTTCCTGTTTAACCTGCTGTGTAACCATTTCTGTGGTACCTGGCATGCCCTCTCCTTGGCACAAATATTTCCTGTGTAAAATGCAGAGCACAGGAATGGGTCACAAGGAGTCACTGGTGGTCCTTTCCATATTTCCATATGTGACAGAGGATCCCACATTGGCTTGGAGTGGCTGTGATGATGTATTTAAAATAAGTGCTTGCTGTACAACAGGATGTCAGAAATATAGACTTACACACACAAAAAATGATTGTAAAAAGTGTGGAGGTGAAACTATGTGAAATTTGATCTGTGGACAGTGAGAGCAAGTGAGGGTTTTGACATAAATCCAGGTTTCCAAAGAATCATGGGTATCCTCTGAGAAAACCCTTCCTGTGCTTATGCATTTTGATTTCTGTGCTTTCCTAGTTCTGCATAAATCACATGTCAGTTTATCTGGAGGACAGAAAAAGAGAAAATACTAGAAAGGGGTTAACTGTGAGAGCTTCAGGCTGCCTCCTACAAAAGCACCTCTGCAATAAGGGGAGAGGCTTCCCTCTGCTCAAGATGTGGGCAGACAGGTAAAGATGTGCCCACAACAAGAGGAGAAAGTGGTGGGCATCCTCCTTCTTCCTAGCTCTGCATCCATGGTTTGGGACATGTCCCAGCAGAGCAGAGGCTGCTGGAGGAAAGGGATTTCCACATCCTCACCCAGATTACACCCACTTATGGAAACAACCACTTTCCAAATAAAGTTCTGTAACGTGTTATGAGGCTGTGTGGGGGTTTGTGTTGAAACACCCTCCTCTGGAGAGCTCTGAAACACAAGCTATGAGTGTTCTTGAAGACATGTCACTCAGCAGGCTTTGCTGTGATGTCTGGTGACTCCCTGGCATGGAATGTGTGGGGCAGCCTTGCCCACGTGGGGTAACACAGCCCCCTTTTCTTGCCCTATAGACTGGTGCCTGTATTAAAACACCAGTCCTTGCTTGGGACATCCTTGTGAGTGCTGACATACTCGGTAGATTCAAGCCACTGGGGAGTCCTCTGGGATGATTTTCTCCCTCTCAGTGCCTCCAGTAGCCTGTGCTGGTGTGTGTGACCCCCTGTCTCCCCAGGGGACAGCAGGAGGGGCAGGGTGACACCAGGGAAAGCTGCATGTGAAGTGCTTTGGCACAGCACTGGCAGTGAGTGACTTGCTGGCCTGGAGGAAAGGGAGAGTGGAAAAGGCAGGGAGGGAGCAGAGAGGTAAGTGTCATGCAGCAAGGAAGAGACTTGACAGATCTGTGCTGGCATTTTGTGTTCATAAGCCATCCTGTGACTGATGAGCTCCACAATGAAATCCCTACTGTCTGCAGAGACTGCAGAAATGACCCTTTTTGTTGGGGGGAAGAAAGCACAGACAAAAGAGGGAGGGGGTGAACTCATATTTCTCAACATTTCATCTGAGAAATGTCTCCAATGCATTCTTATGAAAGAAAAAGCTCTCCATCAGCCCGTGCTGCACTGGCTCACCATGACACAGAGTGAAGGTGACCAGTGCAGGAAGAGCCATTCAGCATTTCAGAGCCCCAAGGAGTTTCTCTGTGTGCCATTTTCCGTGTAAGGCCAGGGAGGAGGGGAAGGTGGGGTCAGAGTGAGCATAGTCTCATTGCCAACAAGTGGCCTCTGCCAGTTGTATCATGATGGGCTGTAAATTGGGCAGTAGCTCTGAGATCTTACTTCTCATGATCAGCAGTGATAGATAGATAGTCCCTGCTCGCAGGGGCACTTCTGACAGAAATTAAATTTGTGTTTGTTCAAGCAAGTAGCAGAGACAGAGAGGGAGGTGTTGCTGCCATGCTGAAGAAAACATCTTAACCTCCATCCTCACTCCAGTGTCACCCTCACCAGCTGCTCCACTCCCAAAAGCAGGGGTGTTGCTATAGGACACGAGAAAGCACAACACGAGCCACTACAATGGCAAGGTAAAAAGAATAAGGTTTATTTTCTGACTCTAACTTTTATATTTTTCCAAAGGTGACAGTGGATTGGAGAGTGAATGGGCCACCTCTCCAAAGACATTGGACAAACCACCAGTACATCAAGTCCTCCACCCCCACGAAGGAATGCAAAACAATATGTTGCTTATAGAAAATGTGTGGGAAAGTTTTCTAACAGAATGTAAACTCAGAAGGCTTTAGAAAATCTTAAGAATCAGGGCGACACAGGGGTCGTTCTGAGAACCTGCATTCAGGGAGACATCCCGAGGAGGCAGAGAAAGAGCAGCAGCCACAGCTCCTCTGAGCACTTCATCTGTCTCCCTGGAGGCAAAATCCCCTTCCTCTGGCTCCAGGGCAGAGCTGAGTTACATAATGCCTTTGGTCTGCCATCAGAAGGGGAAGGCTGTGTCAACACCGAAAATGCTGTTTGCTGACAGGTTGTTAGAGACAAAAGAGATGCAGTCAAGATCAAGAATAAAAATAGAAGTTCTCAAGTAAAAAAGATGTGAGAAAAGAGGGAAGATTGATTGTTGAAGTCACAAAAGACAGAAAAATGAAGGGAAAAGTAAAAAGACTATTAAATCAAATATGCCTGCCCTTTAGAATAGCATTGCTAAAGACTGTGGATGTGAAGGGTAAAGGTTGAGACACAGCTAACTGAGGGTCTCATCTGAAAATTTATGGTTAGGGAAT
The DNA here is from genome assembly GCF_050655825.1 of Lonchura striata. Lineage (NCBI taxonomy): Eukaryota > Metazoa > Chordata > Aves > Passeriformes > Estrildidae > Lonchura > Lonchura striata. The sequence goes on from NC_140703.1 coordinate 2,783,241, forward strand.
AAATAGATCATTTGGTTGATGTGAGTATTGTTTCTAAACCATCAGATATTAGAGGGCTGGAAGGAACACATCACTATAAACATGAAGCAGGTGTCTGAAGACCATCCAGCTATGGAAAAAAAAATAAAAAGAGCTTATGTTTATTTCTTTGCTTGCTTCACTCTCCCCTCCTGCTTGCTGCAGAGAAGTCAGCTCAAAACTAAGTAAGACAACACACATTTTTTGTTCCCTGTTATAACTGGCCATATGAGAAAAAATGCTTTAATGATGTCTTAGATTTCTAATGAAATGCCTGTTAAGCTTTATGGTATAAGTGCAAAAAAGATTTAGGAGTGTTCCTTCTTCAGGTCAGCCTGGGTCAGAGAAGAGTGAGTGCAATTAAAAGAAGCAAGAATTATTAGAAAAACCTGGATAGAGACAGAAGTAATCAAGAAAAGGTTGATTATGCTGAATGAGTAGACTCCTTATATAGATATATTAATATTGTAAATTGTGTCAGCCTGTGCAGGGGCCCAACCTCTTGGTAGCTGCATCTGTTTCTTTTCTGTCAGCTGCAGAATCAAATACAGTCATCAGGAAACAGACACATTTCCAGAGTGCAATTGTACCACACTGGCTGGAGCCCACCAAAATAGCTGGATCATTCCCTCGTTGCCTCACAGTTCCCTAAATCTCCCCTTTTTTTTTTTTTTTTTTTTTTTTTGCCTGCCACTTTTCAAGTCTGCATGTACCTGCTCTCCAAATCAAACACAACTCTTCCTTGGATTGCTTTTTTTTTTTTCTGAAGTGTTTTCTTTGAGGCCTATTCTATGCAATGCCTTCTCTCCATCAAATAGGGAGAAAAATGCAAATCTCAAGAGTATAATTTACAAAGACAGACTGTTGAATCCTTCTCTGAGCTCTTTTGCTTGAAGCCTATAATTGTATTCTCTAAAAAGCCAAACTGATTTTGCTCACCCTGGAGAGCATTGTGTTGTAAAAAATCAAATCAGATTTCAGCAGTTGATAATGGGAATAACTTCCTTTAACTGATGTAAAAGCGATTTATATTATGAAATGTATGTGATTACTATGAAATTATGTATTTATAATATGGGAATTCAGAGCCTTCAATGATACACTTCCATTACAGTTTTTCCAGACTCTCTCAATTGTTTGTTTTGGAGAAGGTATCGAGAACTATACTCTTTTAGCCAGGGTCCCAGACTGTAATTAAATGGAAATGTGCACCCCTTCTTGTCATCACTGAGGAGACTGGGGTGGTGCTGGGGATTCTGCACCCGCTTGTCTTACATGGAGAAAAGTCTGATGGATGTGTAAAACACATGACCTGGTGAACTGAACTGGCCTCTTGTCCAGACACACCAAAGATTTCCTATGTGCCAACATTTGTGTGTAATTGCACCTCTCTAAAATGGTACTATGGTTTCTCACCTTCATCAGGGAAAGCCTCTGACCTCTGCAAGTGTTTGGTGTTATTGATAAAGGCAGAGCCTCTCACTCCTGAGTTCTGGGCTCTTCCCTGACACCCTGAGCCTCAGGTGGTGCTCGTGATCTCTCTGACCAGCACTGCACGGTGCTATAGCTCAACACTGCCCATGGGCACCCTTCTGCACTGAAGGATTAAGTGTTTACTACCATTTACACCAGTTTGGATCCAAAGAAGCAGAAGTGTATATGTATAAAACCTGTATTAGTGTGCAGATTTGTGCATATGCGTCTGTAAGACAGAGGACACATCCTTATTCCTTGGAAACTTTAAAGATTTTCTGCATGATCTTCTGAAGTGACTGTGAACTTTCACATCTCAGATTTGGGATTTACATGGTGGTCAGTGGCTTTTACTTGTCAGTCCTCTGGATTTTCTTTTCTCTTTTCATTCGATGCCAGACTCTCAGTACTCTTTTCTTTCTGTTCACTTACAAATAGCAGGACTAACAGCCAGAAATCGCCTGAAAACTGACTTGGGTCTTCCTGAACTAGCCCAAAAAAACAGTGTATTGGTGGAGTTCACTACTAAGGTTGTTTTTGGTTTTGGTTTTTATTTTTTTTTTGCCATTTTTTGAGGCCTAAAAGTAAGCTCACTTCTCAGCACAGGATATTTCTTACTTGATCTGAGCTCTGACCAATTTGGTGTGACAGATATTTGTTGCAGGAAAAAAACCCTAGCTTCCTGGATTTTATGAAGTTGGTCCAACTTCACTGAAAATACCTCCCAAAGGAAATTATTCTCTTCTTCCTGAATTCTTTCTTTCTGCTACGAATCGTTCACCTCCGGGAACCCATTGTTCCCAACGTTGGAAATTTCTGCATCTTTCCAGTTATTTCATGCTTTTGAAAGTAGCAACTCCCCTTACTTCACTCTGCTTTTAGGACTTATCCAGTGAAATTCCTGGTGGCTTCCTCTGTTTTTGTCATTGTTGTCCTGTCACAAGGGACTTCTCAGCTGCTGTGTTATCCTGCTTTGAGTTAAGGATGAACTGGGTTTGTGTCTCAAGGAAATAATGCAAGACCTCCAGAGAAAAGAAGGACCTGCTCAAGGCATTCTGCCAAAGTCAATGGCCTTCATTTCCAAATAAATAAGAAAAGGGAAAAAAAAAAAAACAAACCCAAGGCCACCGTGGAGAAACCACAAGCCAGCTCTGAGCTGTGTGAGAAAGAGAACTGCAATTTCAGAGGATGGAGTAACACCCTGACTACTGGTTGCAGCATGGGAGGGAAGTGTTACTTGTCATTCAATCATATGTGATAACTGGAAAATACATGTTGCAGTATCAACCCTTTAGTGATGAAAAATTCGTGACTGAATAATATCTGCTGGTGATACGAGCCAGGCACCAAGAAGCTCCCTTTATGATTTGTGCTCTGAGGTCAACATGTTTGGGTTATTTCATCCTTGCACTTCTTTACCACTTTCAGTACTGGCAGACACATTTTTCTGCTCAATCTTTGTCCTTCTACAGCCTTTTCCTATAATATGCCTGTCCTCCTCTCCATTCCTCCCCTTCTGTGGCCTTACCTCTTACCCTCCACTGGAATCTTGACCGCCCTTCACCAGCATTCTCTTCATGATATCCTGGATCACCCCAGACCTCTATGGCAGCGCATTTCAAATTACTTTCCCACCTCTGCCTCCTTCCCTAATTTCTGCCTTTCTAGATACTGTTGCCAGTCACTTCGTTGTGGCAAAATACATATTCCTTATTCATAATCCTCACCCATGCTCTTCAGATTTTTCCCCTCTAACTCTACACCTTCAGGACACTTCTAAATCCTAATCCCCATTCTTTGCCTCTAAAATTTGCATTTCTACTCCTCATTCCCCAGTCTACTTCCAAAACCCGCTGTTTCAGATGTTTCTCAGGGTAAGGTTTTGTTTGAGCAATATTTTTTTCTTGAAACATGGAATAAAATGTTTGGGTGTGACTTTTGTGGAACCCCAGAATGAACCTTCAGATTATTAATTAGGAGGAAATTGTAATAAAATAAAATAGAAAACTTTTTCATTTGAACACAAATTAAATTTAATCCAGCATTAGAAAAAAAAAATCCCACAATGTCATTTTGGAGTTCTTTTTCATAACACAGGGTGTTGTAATAGCTATAACCCCATTCCCAATAATATGTGCAACAGATGGATAAGGAAGAATGGGGAAGTTGCTTTCTCTCCTTCACACTAGCTTGGTTTGAACTGTGCCCCAAGGCCTCAGTTCCTACACCAGCAGATGTGTAGGTCACTGCCAGATAGCTCTGGGTCTGATTGCTTGTTGCTTTGTGCCATATGTCAGCTGCTGTGCCTGTGCAAAAGCTGATGCAGGCTTTTGCTCTCTCTTAATGCCTCCAAGGTAGTTCTCCCCTTATGCCAGCTATGTTTAGCTGCAATTTCACTGTTGAACTTTGCAAAATTGAGCTGAAGAGGAAGAAAAAAAAAAAAAAACCAAAAAAAAAGAGGGTGGTAGTCAAGTCGAATAGGGATTATGCTAAAGGCCAGCAGTGCAGCATGCCTGTGGATGCTGTTCTGAGCTTCCCAGACAGACATATGTCTGATAGTCACCTCTGCTTTGTGCTTTCAGGGTCACTTGTTTGGCCTTGGGATGGGGTTTAAAGGAGAACATGAGGCAGGGTTTGCCAGAGAACAGGTTAAGGTGGGAACTGGCTCTGGAAGGGACTTAGACATTTCTGGGGCTGAGAGATGTGAGGAAGAGGGAAAAGCAGCAGTGCACTGAGTCATCACTGCTTGGAAAGTGCTTGGTTAGGAGAAGGCAATCCCCACTGTGCTTGCTAATGTGTAGTTAGTGCATTGTTACAAGCTTTGGGAAACTCAAAAAGGAAATCTTGTCTAAAGGTGTGGCTGTGCTCCTCACACGCAATCCTCATTTCCTTTCAGCAGACCTTTTGGATCACTCTACCAAAAGGGTTTTTTTCCCTCGTTATGTTTTAGGAATTCCTCAAATCCCAGCAAGAATCCCAGCAGTAGCCAGGGGATAACAATGGCCCTGCAACGCACTGATGCAAAAACAGTGAGCTGTGTGCTCCACATTGCCCACAAACCAAAGAAACTAATTCCTGTTCCCACTTACATGGCTCTGGCTGCATATCCCCTTCTGTAAACCACACCAGCTCTCTCTTACAACTGCAACTGTTAAGGATATCTCTATTCTTGCAGTCCAAATAAGTCCTCCACCTCCTGCAGATGCCCCCTTGAGTAGATCTGTACGTTCTCCCCCCATAAATCAGTTTTATTATCTGCATTCATCCCCAACTTTCAAAAGCCTGATGGTAAACTCACTTTTCCTCCCTTCTACTCACACAGATAGGTGCTCCTAGAGAGGGAAAAATTTAGATTGGCAACTGCTTCCTGAAATGCTTCCTATTATTTTGCTTATCTTCCTGTAAGTATGTTCAGAGGAAATGTTTAGTGTGGGGCAGATAATGTAGTTACTGATAATGGATCCTCGATGCTGGGAGCCTTGCAGTGATTTACCTCCATCAAATTAAATAAGAGCAGGTGTTGCCAGCTCAGTTCCAAATCAGAAGGTGAGCAGGTGCCACTAAGTTGCATCTGGCAGTAGGAGCAAACAAATCTCAGCCAGAGAATTGTTGAATGAGATGGTTTTTAATTTAGGTACACAACCTAAGCAATTAGAAGCAGCTTTCCAAGGGTTCTTCTGCACACCCCTCTCGAACCTATTTAAGAAACAGTGGCAGAGGGACGCTGTGAGAAAACAGTATTTGGGTTAGGGATGATTGCAAACATTGCCTCTGCCACTTGAGGCATTTTGTCTCTTTGGGAGGGAGACATTAAGGTTGATATGCTTCAAAGTAATTTTCCTGGTGTTGGAAAGGCTGAGGAGGGCAGACCTCTGGGGCAGAGAAGGGAGAGCACTGTGATGAGCTGCAGTGATTCTACAAATTGTTGAGTCTGTTTCTACATTGCAAACAGCCTCCTGTAAGGATGAAGCTTCACTGCAGAAATGCAGCGTGTTACTTAGGGATGCTCTGACACTGTCATAGCCTGTGGGTGGTTCCAGGGCTAGACCTGAAATGAGACATGTTTCTCCCTCAGAATATCTCGGGCTGTTACTTTGGTAATGAGCAGTGTCTCCATATTTGGCTAAAATCTGTGTTTTTGAAAGCATGGATTAAGTCCTCTCCCGGCTGTATGTAAAAGCATTTTTGACTAAGTCATTTTCAACCAAACAGTGCTCATTCAGGGCAGTAAATCACACAAACAATGTTAATCACTTTTCATCATGTTAATGGCCTTAAGCTCCTCAGAAATCGCTTCACCTAATTTTATTTCACTGAGGCTCTGTAAGGGGGTCCAGCTGCAAGTAACCACTCTCAGAATCAAGACTGAATTACTGCAAATACCCCAGTAAAGGTAAGAAGGCAGATCCTCAGATCATGTAAATCCCTGCAGTCCTGCTGATATCTGTGATGTTCTGCTGATTGACACAAGCAGGGCTAGTTGATACAGGTAAAGTAAATTGCCTGCAGTTTTAAATGCGTGATGCTAATGGGTCCCATGGTAAATCAGTGGCTGACTTGTTTGTTTTTCTTTATAATGGACTCAAGAGGTACATTAATGGTAAAACAAAAACAAACAAAAAAACCCAACAAAACAAACAAACAAACAAAAAAACAACAAAAAAAAAAATCAAAAAACCCCAACAAAATCCACCATCTTAGCAAAGCAGTGGGCAACCCAGGTAGCACTGCAGTCAGTAGTGCTCACATTTGCAATTAGACACAGGGGCTGGTTTGTTAGCAGAGTGATGCTTGTGCCAGTACTCCAAGGGTCTAGACAAGTCCTGATCCCCACACAAACCACGTCCTGCCCAAGATGAGGATATGACCTTCTCTGGTTGGGATCTTACCTGCATGTCTCCGGTCTCCTGAGAATTAAAGCCTAAAAATTAAAGCTAAAGAATCAAAGAATTCTACTTCCCAGCCCTCTTAAGGGTCAAGAAACAGATGGCCTTGAGCACTCTTCCAGTGAGAAATACTACACCTGGATGGGGATGAGCTTCCTCACCCTGTTAGGGTTTTCAAGAATTCCAGTATTTTTCCAATGTCCAACCAGGGATGAAAGGTCCTTTTAAAACTTGGATGAAAATTTCCAAAATAAAATCAGGATGGGGCCAAGCTAAATATTTTACTTTAATAATGTTCAAAGAGTTTATTTAGATTGTGACCTTTCAAAGCAGTTGTCTCTTTTTAGTACAAAAGGAACGTGGGGTTTTTGCTTGTTTCCTTCAATTACAAAATAAAACTTTTCACTTTTAAAAATGTCAAAACAGCCATCCTTCATCATGAAATGGTCCTTTTGCAATTTTTTTAAGCTGAGAGACTTGTTGAGATGAAACCATTGCTATCAATCAGCTTCAGTTTTGACAGGTGACTGGGTTTTTTTTCGTTGTATGTGAAGAGAAAAGAAAATTTTAGTCCAAAAATTCCTGACCACTGCTAGAAGTTTTTACCTCAATTCTGAAAATCTTCTGCCTTACATAGGTTTTCAGCCCAGTTAAATGTGGCTGCACTGGGCAGTGTAAATGCACGAAGTGCAATTTTTTTCTTTAGTTCATTTTTAAAATAAATATTTTAATCTTTTTTTTTCTTTTTTTCTATCAGTGACCAACATGATTTATAGAATTGCTAAGTGATTTATATTCTGCTTGCATGATTTAGTGTCCTGAATGAATGCAGTTTGGTTGAAAATGGCTTAATGAAAAATGGTTTCTTTATAGCATAGATGGAGCTTAATCCATGTTTTCAAAAATCATTCTGATTAAAGCCTTATAAGGATCAGACCAAGACAGTGTCTGTTGCCAAGGTATCTGCTACAAATATGGTTCCCAGGGAAAAACTTAAAGGCTTTATGTCATGAAAGAAGAAAGACTTTCTGAAAATGTACTTACTTTCCAAAATGTAGTGTTGATGAGAAAACTTTATGGATTTCTAGCTCAGAAAGCAACAAAGCAATGCTTTCAGGAGAAAACAGGGAAATAAAACCAACCTGATTAAAAAATTAAGAAAGAAAGCCTCCAAAGAGCTGCTCACCTGATGTTTTATGCCAACTAAGATCACTGTCTGTATCCTAGTTTTTCAAATTCTGCATGCTTGGCTCTGACGTGATGCTCCTGACCACAGTTTCTGGCCATCTGTCCTTGGATAGGTGTATGAAATTTTCAAATAATTTTGGGTAAGGTTTTATAATATGGGTTGCATATCCAGTGACTTTGTCAGAAAGTGGCAATTAGTGACACGTTTCATTTAAAATTGTCTCATCTTAATTTGAGTATTTGTTTACACCACTTCTCTGCTAAATGCCACAAATACCAAATACATCCTTGAAGGTGTTTAGGCTCCGTGAGGTGAAATGGAGTTAGAGTATTTATGGTTTTCCTTCATTTGGAGACTGTCTACAAGGCAGGATTTTCAGACCCAAATATACCCTACACTCAATGAAGATTTTACTTTTTCTTGGTAGTTCAAGCCAAAGTTTAAGGACAACTGAGCAATTTCAGTTCCTCAGCTGTGTCCACCGAGAGTAAATTTGATGCAGGAGTGTCAGCACAATGCAGTGCTTGATGCTGGCAGGTTTTGTGATCAGCCCCCATGAGCAATGTTTTTTACCTTCTGGCTTCATTTTTGTACACCGACTTGATGATGCAGGTAAGTGTTTTTGGTTTTAGTTGTTTTATTTTTTCATTGTTTTCAGGTTAAGCACCCACACAAGGATTTTTAAGTGTGTATCTGATTTTGTTACAGCCAGTATGAACTGAACTCAAATAAACCACATTTCTGTGTATAAAGTGATGGCAAAGTAGCAGAAAGCTCTTAAGGGATGCTGCAGACTGTCAAGAAGCAAAACTTCCAGAACTTGGCTCTCCAAAGCAAGAGGAGCAGCATTCCCACAGTATTCCCAGCTGGCAGTGGCTGCCCTGCTGCACCACTGTGGTACAGGCTTTGCAAGCACAGTGGCCCTTCTAATGCCACAGCCTAAATATTCTGGCTTATTCTTGACTTTCCTGAAGAGAACTACAAGACTCTCCTCCCTTCCCACACCACTGGTGAACTTCTGGGCACAGTTCACTGAACATGGATGTGTTGTTCTTCCTGCACATGCCTTTAGAGCTGGGCTGATCTGCCTACATGCATAAGTTTACTACATGTTACTTGATGTTTAGCAAACATCAGAGTGTCCAGCAACCACAAAAAAATGGGCCCCATCTGCTTCACCTAAGAATTTCAATGTAGAAAACAAGATATAATAGGGGAAATGTGGAAGAATGGTGCCTTGTCCTACTGCACCTTTCTGCCATCTGTGTCACACAAAGGAAACGTCTGATCAGAATTGCCAGGGTTGTGTCACACAAATTAAACCCCTGATCAGACTTGCCAGGGTTGAGTCACACATAACCAGGGTGTGACTGTGTGTCCAAAGTCATCAGAGCAGCAACACACTGATGATCCTGCCCAAACCCTGTTACCACTCTGCAAATAAATGCAACTCTCTTGAAGCATCTGTTGGGGGGTCTGCTGCCCACTACTCATCCTTAAGTCTTACTTCACCTCCAGGTAATGAAGGTCATTCTCCCATCCTTGGAGCACAGATTGCTGCTGCTGCAGCGGTTTGGAAGGTGGCAGCACCACCACAGGTGTGCCCACCTGCCTTCCAGTCATACCTGTGCTTTTCCAGCCAGCACCTTGCTCACCCAGCTGCAAATCACAGCAGTCCTGCCAAAGAAGAGTGATGTGCAGTAGGTAACTGGAATAGACCAAGGCTTCATGATTACTGTATTTTCACAGCCTTATAGCTTACTTTGCCACATGCATCTCTGCAAAGTGATTCAGAGCAAAGCTTGCAGAAACAGCGTTAATTCTGTGCATTTAATGAGGTGGTGGTGCAAGTGATTATGCACGGTGCAAGTGGTAAAGGAGCTGGAGCTTGTATTTGCATTTATGTGGCTTTCTATTGTTTTTACAGTCCCTCAGCCTTCAGCAAATGCAGTTGGGTGACTCTTGGTGCACAGGAAGGGAAAGCTGCAGTCAGACAGTGGAATTACACTGGCAGGTTAGACATCAGAGGTTTGTGTGGTCAGGGGAGGGCAGTCAGGTACACAGGTGAGTTTCCCACAGGTAACCAGGATAAGCAACAAATAGAAGGGATTAAGTGTCAAAGAGGGCATTGTCTCTTAAGATGGCTGCTGAAAAATAGACTAAACAGTAAAAGAATTTTAAGGACATTTACCTTAACATGCAAGGTATAGGCAGCAGTTCAAAGGAATGCCTTTAGTTAAGCTGCACGCCTGCTGGTCTCTGAGCACATGTTTAGATGTTCTCAGCAAGGAGGAGCACACCTGCCTCAGTGCTGTCCTGAGGAGAGGCCTGGATGATGAAGGAAATGGTGAGATTATTTTCCCTGCGGCAGCAGAACTTTGATTCACTTTTCACCTTCTTTTTCAACAGTCTGTTTATTTTCATTGAGCACTGGTTTGAATTCTTGTGTTTTGGCAATAACAGTCTTGACCGTTCCTCGTTCCTTGTGTTGTTCTCCCCCACCACTGCCACCTCTGAAGTTCAGTCTGTTTTTTGTACTTTCTGTGTTTGGAAGTGGGGGAGTGGAGGAGTTGCTGACAGAAGTAGCCAGTGATGGTTACTAAATGTGTCTGCTTGGTTAAAAGTAAAGAAGCACATAACAAATGGTAAAGGGAACAAAACGGATTGTTTGTTATTCTTGGGGGGATTCTACCCTTAAAGTGATAGCCCAGAAATCCAGCTGGAATGTTAAATAAAAGCCAAAGGCTCCTCACAATTGTCTTAGCAGAGACAAACTCCTCACAGTGAGGCCTTTGAAAATTAGAACGCAAAAATAATCCTCCATAATGGAAAAATTCTCCTAAGAAAACAGCAAGCAAGGAAATTTAAGGCATAATGAGGACTGGTCACAGCACTTAGGTTGTGCAGGATCTATCAAGAAAAATGCTGTTGACACAAACCCCTGACTATTTTCACTGTACAAATACACATGCTCACACTTTATTTGGAATAGCCCTAAGTTTGCCTTGAGATCACCAACTGAGCTTTTAAATTAACACAGGATGTTCACACTGCCGTGGGCCATCCTAATGGCCTTCCAGAAAACTGCTCTTTACATACAGAAAAGCATGTGTGACTGCTTTCTATTTCCCTTTCCATCTCCCTGAAAGGCATCGAGAAAGTTAAGAAAACATTAGGGAAAGGAACGTGCACCAGTTATTATTCTGGAAAATTATATATATATTTGTTTTTTGGGGTATTTTTCCTATGCTCTTGAGGTTACCCTATCTGTCTTCTTCTCCTTCCTCTCAAGTGATCCTCACTGTCCTACATGTCAGAGACTTTCTTTAGTAAAGAATAATCTTGCTGTGTTGATTTAACACCAGAGAGGCTCTGCCCCATTAAACTCAGAGAGAATTCATTAGTTAGATAAAAAGGACATGAGTCTTTCCTTTACAGGCCAGAGGAGCTGCATGTCCTAAACACAAAGGTGTGGAATGATAGACCCGGAACGTTATTCTTATTCTAAAAGTGGACAGAACATTAATAGGAGTTGTACTGACTTATCACTTTGCTGATATGCCTCAAATGTCCTGCTGTGTGTGAGAAAATGGACCACTTTTGTGTTTGCTGGGTCACAACCTTCCCTTTTGAGATGCTCAGTGAGTTTACCCAATGTTGCCAATTCAGATGTTGTGTCAGTGACCAGACAATTGGCAACCCAAAAGTAATAAAGCTTGTCCCAGTGCCCTGAAGTCTTTGAACACAACCTTGTACTGGGTTTTTCTTCTGGATACAGTTCTCTTCTTAATTATGTTCTCTCTAGCTTCCATGAAAAGCATTCATGGATTTTCAGAGGGTGGCACAGAATGATGGAAGGCACATAAACTGCTTGTCTCAGCCTCCATGTCAGGTCCCACAGCTGGGAGGTAAAGGGGAGAAAGTGCATTCTTCCCATTATATTATCTGGTGACTCCCATCCATGCCTTTTTAGAAAGTCTTGATAGACTAGATTTGGCTCTGTTCCATCAAAAATATCTCTTGTACATGTTTGATTTTAAAAGAAAATGTTTGTAACATGTCTGTACAAAGGGGTGTCACATCTGCAGACAAACAGACTCTTCAGGCTGGAGTGAAATTCACTCATCAGGTGAACCATAATGATGGTGCCAGTGGATCTGGGCATATTCCTAACAAGCAGTGAACTGACACCATTGATCCATTTTGTGTAAATCATCAGCAACTCTTCAGATTACAGGCATGTTTTGTCATGGACCAAATTGAATCAGTTGACAGAGCATGTACGAGGCCTACTCTCCATTTCCAATCAGCTGATGACTAATCTGGACCACTAGAATTTGTAAAGTAACAAATACTTGTGCAGTTATAAACTTAGTGCCCTCAGTCCAAAATAAACGAGGGATATGTGTGCTAATTACCTTCAAGTAATGCTATAGGAATTTATTAGTTCCTCAGATTTTCAAATTAAAACATACATTCCAGAGAAAAAGATTATCTGTCCACTTCATCACAGCTACTTTTAAGAGCCTTAACCAGGATATTATGGTTGTGCTGTGTGGAAGACACGATACCCCAGAGCCATAATGACACTTTATATGAAATTAAGTGTACTTCAAACTCTTCTTGTGCATCAGCTCAAATCTGTCATAAAACTTGACATGGAAAGTATCCTGAATAGTAAAATGCCTTCAGTAGTATAAAATTATGGTACCCATTCAACAGCCCTTCAATAGGTCTAAAGAAAAAGGTTTTAATCCACTTTTTAGTCTTCGAAACTGAGTTGGCTATGCATGGATTTTTGTTCATTAATTAAAACTGCAGAACTCATAAATGGATCAGAGATTTTACAGTAAAGTAAGAATTTGGACACTAGATGTCCCAGGGACTGTTAAAGTGCTTAAAGAATAATTGTTGGTTTTTCGGTGAAATGCATCAATCCTCTGCCAAATCTATAATGAATCAACACCTCAGCATGAGATTAGGAGTATCCATATTCTACAAAACATGCAGTGTGTTGCAGTCCTTTGGAGTAGGCATAAAATCCATGAACACATTGACTATTGGTCATTAAAGACCCCCAGGAAACTTTAAGCATAAAGACCTTGTAACAGATGGTCTGGGTGAAAAATTCTAACTCATGTCTGATATTCATCTGTTGGTATAAATCAGCATTGTTGCTGTAGCTTTGGTAACTCAGTAAAGATTTTCATCAAAAGATTTCCTGGCCCTGGCTGCCTAAACAGTCCCCTGTTCCTTTAATGTTCTTTTTATTTTATGTTTATGAAATTTTATGTTATTTCTTGTCCCCTCTACTGGGAACAGAAAGCAGCTTCCAGTGCCTGCATTTATGGATGATGGGAATCAAGGAGTGTATCTTTTAAATGTCTCCTTATTCCTCGTGGTCAAGTTATCTCCCATTTTCTTTATGGTGTAGGAGCTTGCACAGGCAAAAAGTGATACAAATACAAAGGCATAATCACCCAAGCTTAAAGCAAGTTGTTTTTCTTTATGCACCAGCAGGGAAATAGAGGCCTGAAGTGAATGTCAAGTTTTACAAAATCACAATGTTGGGCATTTTAATACTCAATTATCCTGGTGTATATAATTCAGCAAATTGCAGAGCAATGCATAGTCAAGTCTCACTTACTGCTACTGAAAAATTGTCACTCATAAGGAGCTACCTAAGTGCTGGATATTATGCTGGAGTATTTAGGATGTACAGTTAATTTCAGGGCAATAATTATAGACAGTATCTCAAACACTATTGCTGATAACTGAGCTTAACTTTTCAATAGCTGGTACATCTCTGATGAGGTGATGCCCAACTACACCACTGAGAACCATCTGAAGATAAAGCCAGCTGCATGCAATTTGGTGCTAAACCATAACTTGCCATTAAAAGTATTGCCTTCTGAGGTTTCAGCAGTGTGGTGTCACCTGGAATTGTATGCCAGTGCAGAAGTTCCTAGAGAGTTTTTCAGCACTTCCAAAGGGAGTGAGCAACTTAGAGGCATTACCTACAGCCTAGCTTAGACCTGCTTCACTGCACCAAGGGAGCTGACCCTTTCACAAGCACATTCAAGTTATAGTTTATGTATGCTCATTCTACTCCTTTTCTCCTGGGCGTGTTGGCAACCTGGGGATCCTTCTTCTAAGGAAGCAGATTCAGACACGGTCATTTAAATCAGCAAGATAAAGCTAGCCAGGACAGATGTTTGCCTCTAGATTCTAGACAGCAATTTACAGTTAAATTAATCATAAGTAATATCAGGAACATCATATTAGCATTTCCCAGGATAATGAGTTGGCTCACTTTAAGTCACCAATCCTGTTATCAAGGCAGCATGTGCAGCAGCAGCTGCAGTGGGTGCTTCCCATGCTAGGGCCTCTTTTATATGGCCTTTGGTGATTAGGAACAGCACACTGTCTCACAAGGGCTGCTTCCAAACAAGCAGAAATGGGAAAACGTTGGTTCCAAGAAATAGAAAATCTGCAAAAGCAATCCTGCCAAAGTTTGGCAGCAGAAGGGAGGAAAGTAACCACCTTCACTTTATCACATTAGCTTTTGTACCTAATTATTATAAAATGCATCCCAAGAGCTGAATCAGTAGCACAGAAGTTGCTCATGCAATTTTTCTCTTTATGTATGACACTGTTCTGTTAGGGCCTGTGGACCTTCTGGAGGAGAGATCCAGTTCACCCAAGAAGACTTAACATTAAATAACTTTCACAGCATTATTATTTTTATTACTGTAGTGCATGGAAGTTATAGTAATAGAACAGACTCCCACTGTGTTAGGGACCTTAAAAACAGAGTATAAAAAGACACTGTTTTCCCAAAAGAGTTTCAAATTAATTTATCCTTCTTCATTCCGGCCACAGTCTCTGTACCTACAGCAAAGAAAAATCTTGTTTGCTTATTTATTTTGCTTGATTCAATTTAGAATAGACAGCTCAGTTTATTTTTCCATTAAAAAGATGATGCCAAGCTGAGTGCTAACATACATGAACTACAACCCCTTTGTTTTTAATAGGGGAGGAAAGAGGTAAATACTTGTGATTAATTTGGCTCATCCTGGTTGAAAAACAATAAAGACTTGTCTTAACTGGCCATAAGTAGAGTGGACACTTTAAACACAAGTAAGCTACCTCTCAAACTGTGGGTGATAGATTATCTGGGATATGGTATGAAAAATTAGCCAACACATTTACCATACCGTCTAGGAAGGCCTGTGATTAAATTTAACATAGCTGACCTTGTTGTCCTAAGTCTAATGAGCCAGAATGGGTAGAAACGTCCTTGATCCAGCTGGTGGTTTTTAGTGTCAGGCTTTAGTCTTATATAATTTATCCACTTTAACCCCAGCACTGGTGCAATTGCTTAATGCACTGGCCTGTCACCTTTCAAATGGAATTTTTGGTCTGCTTGATGTAAAGTGAAATTAGACTCAACTGCTTGCTGAGGCAAGGATGCATGGATTCAGCCTAAGCCAGCAAAGTCAGGGTTTTACTCTGGGACCTATCCTGGTACAAAGGTGAGGGCTGAGCACTCCCCAATACACTGAAATTTGTTTCAGAAGTGCAGGGAAGTGTCTTGAATACTTCTGCAGGAGCTCCCGGTTAGAGCAAACACTCACTTGTGCTGTGATAATTCTCTTTTGTGACTGCTCTTTCAGATAATGTATCCAATTTCTACAAATTTATGCATGACTTAACCTAAGTATTGTGCATCATGTATCCAGCACATGCTATCCAAAACAAGCAGAAGAAAAGAATTCTCAAACAAAAGGATTACAAAATGCATTTTTGCTGCCTGAGTTACATTTCCAGTCTAGAGCTGTAGTCTTCAGTTTCTTAAATCTGTCTCTACAACCATGAAACAAGCATGCAACTTTTTGTAGCAAAATTTCAAGATTTTTTCTGCCGTGTCAGATCTTTCACCGTGAAAAGAGATTCAACCCTTCCTTGTGCAGATCCTTTCCCAGAGTTGCAAGAGGGAGCTGGCTTTGCCCAAACAAAGCTGGCCAAGGACCCACAGGCTGTGTTTAGCTGACAGCACACACTGGGACAACTCTGGAGGAGTCTGCAGGACTGTGAGGGAAGGAAATCAAATCCCAGGAGTGTCAAAGGCCACCCTAGATTGTGGGGTGGCTTTGTGTGGTGGAAAAACTTCTCCTCCAAGCCGTGCTTCCAAAGAAAGGCTCAGCAGTCTCTCTTGTTGGGTCTCAAGGCAGTTTATTGCAAGTTATCTAAAAGATTTTCTTCTGGGGCTGCTGTGGTTTGCTCACAGCTCAGGCAGAGGCACACACACACCCTGACATCCTCTCTGACCCCGACTGCTTCTTCTCTCCCACCCAGGGCTGCTGCTGTCTTTTATATGGGACATTACGTGTTCCATGGTTACAGTTTTTCCCAATGCCTATTACCTATATTAAATGGTGATTTTCTATCTTTTATATGGTACATTACGTGTTCCATGGTTACAGTTTTTCCCAATGCCTATTACCTATATTAAATGGTGCTTCTCTATCTTTTATATGGTACATTATGTGTTACATGTTTACAGATTTTCCCCAATGCCTATTACCTATATTAAATGGTGCTTTTCTATCTTTTATAGGGTACATTACGTGTTACATGTTTACAGTTTTTCCCCAATGCCTATTACCTATATTAAAAGGTGCTTTTCTACTCTAAACCAATCTGAGTGCCAACATCACCAAGAACATGGAGGTGAGGAAGAAGAAAGAGGGAAGACAGGGCAGGCCCAAATCCTTCCATCTTAAACTTCTGACCCCCACGTACAAGACCTAAAACCCCCCTGTACAGCACTCAAAAATTCTTCCCTCTACTTTGTGACTACTTCTACTATAATATCTAAACTTTTGTGACTTCTTGTTCTTCCTGCAAGGTTGGTAAATCATTCTATGGCTCAAACCCAAAATCACAGCTGTTTCCAGCTGCTTGCCAGGGTCTCAGATGCTTTTGACCTGGACCCAGAACCTCCAAAAATGTCTGAGGGACATTTTGAGTTCTCACACAGGAGATGCCCAGCCTTTCTTCTGGGCAGCTGGGACACAGGAAGGGGCAGAGAGCTGCCACTCAAGCCGCCAGCAAGTGTCCCATGCTGACACTTTCCTGTACTCAGGGGCCAACACACAGCAATGCAGGACATACTTAACTCACAGCGTGGAGGATATTTTTTCTAACAGAAGAAATCACACCTGTGTTTTTACAGCCCACAGTAAGGTAACAGAGTGAGGCACAGCACTATCATGGCCACTTATGCAATTTCTTCTGCTTCCAACACTCAAGACTAGCAGAAACCTTTAATGAAACCCTTGGTTTCTGTCTTTTTTTCCCCTGTCTCTCATACCATGTCTCGATGGGATATTTCCTGAATAAGGTAAGGGTAGTTTTCCAAAAGGCTTGACCCAGAAACCCTTCCATCAGGCAATGCAAAATTGCAAGTTTTTGTTTTGGTTTGGTTTGTTTTTTTTGTCCCAAACCTAGAGTGAGGATGTCCCTCAGTTCCTTACACTGAAGCAAATATGAAATGCCTTCGGAAGTTGGGGACATTCATATTTAAAACTAAAGCTGTTCACAGCAGTTGTAAGTTTTTTCAGTGGCATTGCACTGAAGCCATAAGCCATCCCCTGGACACTTTGTATGCCAGATGAGTCACAAGGGGAAAACTGACAAACTTTTCAGCAGGGTGAATAAAAGCAACAATAAATCATCTGATTACTAGAAATTAATATAGTTTCTGAGTATACCTCTATGCTGGAGCACTTCACAATGCATATGAAATGCTCACACATCCTTCTTGCTATTCCACATTTTTGGACTCAGAACTGACTCAGTATTAAAACTGGGTTCTTCCTAATTCTTATGCTGTCTGTAATTAAGAACACAGATTCAAATAGGGAAAAAAAAAAAAAACCTGCTTACTAGAATAATAAATTTGTGTTTTTATAAAAGAATCCAATTAATTCAAAAGAGTTTACACATATATTTCCATGCTTTTCTTCCTGCTCCTGATCATGTGATGGTATGTGTATGTATGTGTGTGTATATATGTGGTTGGGTTATTTTCCCCAGCTATTTGGAAACACTCAGATTTCTAGAGAGTATAAATGCCCAGAGCAGTGTCTAGATGCATTATTGCAGGGATCAACAACATAGCAGAAGCTACAGGGAGCTGCCCCTGATTGTTTCCTGAGCATGGAGCCAGTATCTGTCCCTGAAGAAATCCCTTTACAATCAGACTTCACTGGATGCAATATCAGGCACCCAGTGAAAAAGATAATTAAAAACAATTTTTTTTTTTTTTTTTTTTTTTTTTTTTTTTTGTCTCAGGGGGTTGTACTGTTTGAAAGCAAAGCAAGGCAGACATGAGAGTCTTCATAAATCTGAATGGCAAGAGAAACCTCTGAGAAGCACCAAGGTGGTGGCACTCTCAAGCAATGAGGGTGGTGATCAATGGCCTAGGATGAAATCCTCTGTGATGGAATATGGTCATCAGTTCAGCTGAGACACAATTTCTGTCTTGTCTTGAGGAGATGATCTTCATTGAGTGGGCTTGAGGCATTTGCAGAACATTATTTTAAAGATATTTAGGTGTCTGATTTAGGTTTTAGATGTAGGAATGGCTCTACATGGCTCTGACCCTGCAATTTTGATGTTTAATCATTAACTTAGTGACTGTGAGATTAAAGTTTTGCAGCAGAAGAAAGATGAAGCTTCCAGAATTGCTAATGATATATTATCTACTCTCCATTGAGTCAAAACAACACTTGTAGAGTAGGCTTGCTACTTCTATACTTTTTTGTGTAATAAAGTTTTGGCAGGAACAAGTGTGCTCAGATCCTTGCAAAGGAATAAAGGCATAGGTGTTATTAGAAGAATTCATTTTCTCAATTTTTTTGAGAATAGAAAATACTGTTAACAGTATCACGTCTTAAGAAGACTGGTTTTCAGATAGTCTCAGGCTCTGGTAGCTTAATTTTTCTATAATTTCTTTTTTAAATTGTGTTGGTTATGGGAATCCAAGAGTGACTGCTGTTGTTATTCTCATTGTCTTCCCTTGGTTTGCTTATTTTGCTTTTTGGCAGTCAGTAACAGTAGTTCACATTTTCCCAGCAGCTTTCTTGAGCCTAGATTTAGCTAAAGCTCCAAGACCCTGATCATTCTTGTTCTTTGATCCAAGTGGGGTTTCTGTCTGAAGCTGAAGAGACTGTTCTTACCCTCCAAGTCAGACTCTAAAACACTGCAGTGGGGTTTCCATTCTATACATAAATGGCAAAGGACCTGGCCAAACCTCCTTAATTCAGTGGAAAGGCTCTCTTTGACTTCACCCAGGTCTGGATCAAAGACAAATGAAGGGGGTATTTTTCTTGTGGGCAGCATTTCAGTGTCGATACTGTAGCAGTCAGATTGAAGGAGATGATGGAAGGAGGAGTACTGAAAGTAAATGTCAAAGGGATAAAATATGGGTAGAAGTAATTTAATTTTTCTTCTTTGTTGGGTCAGTTCATTTCATCTCAAAACTGAATACAAGCTCAGCTCACAGATCTTTGCAAAATCTTCCAGACATAATGTGATTTGGGAAAATAAGTGGTCCACATTTGTTTGATGTGACAACATATGGGTATTAGCATTTTTTAATTTCTCCAATCAATATATGTAAAACATGCAGAAGGAAAACAACTTATGCAATAGGACTTGGATTATTTTTTAATACTGTCAAGATTTTATCAGTCAGCAAATTAGATAAAGAAAGGATAAGTCAATTTGAAATTACATTGGACAGCAGTGAAGCAGACTCTCTTCTCTCAATTTGTGTCAGATTTTGGATTTCTTTACAAAAGAAATACAAGTATTTTAGTAAGCACATGGAATGGAAATAGAGAAGGACTCTGCATTGTTTCTCTGCAATCCCTTTGTGAAAGCTGCTCTTTTAATTTCCCAGAGGTTACCAGCATACTAACTTTTTTTTTTTTTTTGTATTTTAATTTGTATTATGAAGAGTAGGAGCAGAGGGATCTTGTTCAAAAATCCTTTTATTTTGCTCCCTGAAAAGAAAATTCTTCACAATTAGGAATGTCTAATTAAAAAGTCTTTTTGTGTGTGTGTGTGCGTGTTTGTGTGTGTGAGCGTGTTGGTTTTTTCCTTTCTCTTACTCACTTCATATATCAGTTTCCCTGGCATTGCCACAAAAGATAAAATTTACTGTGTAATTGGATTGTGGCATAGGAAAAAAAGGTAGCTGTCTGTATTAAGTTATTATTTTACAATGTTACCAAGCATTTGCCCACCTGAAATGGTTCAAGCGTGGCAACAGAATTAAGGGAATATAATTTGATTTTGCTGTAAAGAAAACATTAGAACACTTTCCTGCTCCCCAGCAAACAGTACAAAAAAAAAAAAAAAAAAAAAACCAGAGGCAAAAAATACTAAGATGCAATTAAGGAGATACAATACATGTATCTCAAACTTGTAGTTAGGGCTGACTTAAACAGAATTTAATATACCAGACACATTTCATTCCAAGTGAATTCTCATTTCGACAAAACACTAACAGATGTTTAATCAATAAGATGGACCATAAAGGGCAACACAATTAGTAGGTCTGAGAAATGTTCTCCTGTGATGTTAGAAAGCTGTAATTATGGACCAGATCTCATAAGTGTTTTGCACAGATGACACATAATACCAGTATTCTTGCTCATAGAAAAGGCTGCATGGCACTTTTAATACAATTACAGGCAAAAAGATACAACAACCCTGATCTTAGAAAATCTTTTTAAGCAAATATCAAAATTGTCACTGAATTAAAGGGGAAAAAAACCCCAAAACTAAAATCAGCTCCTTTGATCCAATTCCCTGCTGCATTTTTGGTCCTATTTTTGCTCAGATGGGCACTGAAAACAACCCCACTTTCCTCTTACACCTTAAGGTGGGAAAGTCAAAACTGTTCCACCCCTCTCCTCAGGATGGGAGGTCACATACAGCTGATGCAAACCATGGTCCTGCTGGCAGGAGATGGCACAGAAGGGAGCAGCCAAAGCAGATGAAAGCATCCTGAGGAACTCTGGTTTTGCTGGAGGAGCAACACTTCTAGGTCTCACCAATAACTTGGTTTATATTGCATACTCCAATGTGATTGGGACACCAGCTAATCAGCAGCCCATCATAGTGCCTCTGCCATCTGTTATTGGTAGGAGGGAGAGGTTCCCTGCTCCTGGAGAAGCACAGAAAGGAGAATTACTGAAGTGATTTTTTGAGTTCTTGAGTCCTTGATTTTTTGACAGTGCAATCATAATGTTGAGCAGAATGGCAGCTGGGAGCATCACTGGGTTCATGGCTGTGGTGAGAGTTTTTTACCCCGTCTTCCCCTCATAGTTCTTTGCCTTTGTCAGAATATGACTAAAAAACAGTGGAAGAAGTTAAAAAAAACCAAAACATTATCCCTCTTAAAATAAAATAAAAGGTTGTGCATCCTGGTCTTGAGTTTCTTCAGCAGAAAGAAGCCATTAGTTAGACAAGTGCTCTCCCATCCATTCCACATTTGGAAACATAATCCTCCTAAATTGCTGGGATTTCAAAAATGTCGCCTTTGTGCATGAATTTGAACTTCCATATTTAATGGTTTAAAAGAATCAATATAGCAATGTTGAGCAGTCTGGATTTGCCATACTTAACCTGTAATTACAGCTCCTTACGGAAACTTATAGCTGCAGCCCTTCAAATCTTAGATTAATCAGACTCAGCTTAGCGTCCCTGCCTATAAATTCCAGAAAGTTAAATTTATTTCAATATAGTGAATCATGAAGGTTTTGGCAACAACCAGAAGAGTGTATTTTTTCTATGGGAAAGTGAAGGAAGAAATATGGTTGGATGGATTATGTAGAGGGGAAAAAAAGTCCCCTTCAAAATCATGTCCTACAACTTAATTAATAAATAGGCCACTGATTGGCTGGTGCAGTGATAGGATTCATTGTAGCTAATGAAGCTTCATCAATGTATGCCAGATGAGAATCTAAAAAATAATTCTTCATGTAAGATTTATAAATAGTACAGAGGAAATATGTTGTCATAAAATGTGAATGGTAGCCCTATTAATGCATCCTTTTAATTTAGTTATTCCCAAGGAGCATTCATCTCATTGCTCCAAGCCTGACATAGTGGAGATCTGTGGGAATCCAGGGCTTCCCTCTGGCTGCCCTGGCAGGTCTGGGACGCTGGCAGGGGTCAGGAACCCCCTGGACAGAGCCCCCAGAGACACTGGCTGTGATCTCTGCCCATGGAAAAGAGTTTTCTATCTTACAGCATGAATTACCAGCTCTGAGTGTTTGATATCAGTAATAATTAAGTGTGGCACGGGTGCAAAAGTAAAATTTTAGGATTCTAGATGAGGGGTCCAAAGGGGACAAGATGGAGGAAATTGGGTGTGCCTGTCCTTTTTCTCCTTCTTCATGCCCTCCATGTCTCAATGTGGTGTTGGCATTTTTCTGTTGGTTCAGGCTGGGGACACACTGTCCAACGTGGGTGACAGATATTGGCACGTTCTTGTAAATCCAGCCCAGGGAGTTTCTGGTATTTAATGTTTGTCACATCCCACTGAGGGCAGAGCCCCACACGCTGCCCTGCAGGACAGAGCTGGGCAGGGCAGCAGAACATGTGAGAGATCAACAGAATAAACAACCTGGAAACCAGCACAGACCAATTATGGCTTCTGCTTTGGCAGGGGGCTGACAGACAGAGACTTTCTACAATCTGGGAATCATCTCAATACCACAGACCCTGACAGGGGTCATTTTATCCTGTGTTATGCCCCAGGCACATCCCATAACGTGTGTCCTATGAAGTGCAGCTCCAGGCTGACCCACGGACACACACAGGTGGGTCAGTGGGCAGCAGAACTGGGACAGTAACAACACCTGAACCTGCTGGGCACAGCTCCCTGGGTGCTCCCTTCTCCCAGCCACCAGTCCCTGCCATGAGGACCTTCATCCCCACCTTTTGTGAGAGTGGCACCTGAAGGAGGGGGAACCTCAGCCATCAAGGGGGTGTCTCTGTGCCAAGAGACAACAACTGATACAGGAGCAGGTGGGGAGGAGGACTGTGAGAACAGGGGGAATAGAGCTCCTGTCTTCTGAGAGCAAACTGGGAAAAGCCTGGATTCTCTAGCCTAGCAAAATGAAAGCTGAGATGGGATCTGATTGCTATCCATAAATGCATTACGAGGGTAAACACCAGGGTGGGAGGAGAGCAATTTAAGCCAAAGGACAATGCTGACACAGGAACAAACGGGTCTAAGCAGGCAATGAATAATTTTTGGCTGTGTAATAGAGCAAAGTTTCTGAGCATTGAAAGAGACTCTGAAGCAGCCGGAGGAGACAAGGTAGAGCTTAAATCCTTTGGAGATAGTGTAGTGACATGGCACAGAGACGTGTGCCAGCTGTGAGCTGGACCTGGTAACCCAGATCATCACTTTCCACCCTCTGCCTGCCCCTTCTGAGTTGTCAGCAGGAGGGATGTACCCCCAGCTTAGACTTTGTGTACTTCTACTGCTGTCTTTCACTGGAAATGTCAGTAGTCCTCAGCTGTGAGGCACTCTTGGTTTGGATAGGAACTGTGCTTGTCTTCTGTATATTCTCTGTAAGTCAGAAATTCAACTTACCTTGTGAATGAGTATATATATTTTCAAATAGGATGCCTTTTTAAATGGGATCAATTTTCTTCAAATTGAAGCAAAAAAGCAGTAGAAAAAGTCAGAAGTTTGAAAAACTGATGAAGAATTTGATGTAATTCTGCTGCTGATTTGTATTCATAAAAGCCTTTTTGGAAGGAGTCAGACTAACTATAAAAATATTTTTGGATTATTTTTGATTGTTTTTTTTCATGACCTTACCTTTTTTTCTTTCCAGCAAGTATATGAATACATAATCTAATTTGATGTATCTCATAAGAACAAAGTTAAATCCAATTTTTGTGTATGGAAGCATCTTTTAATATTTGAGATGACATATAGTACTTGGGCAAAATAGCTGGGATTTTCTTACCTGTTTTACTTCTCTGATAGTCTTTGCTGCTCATAACTACAAGTTTGTAACTGCTTATGTGTACATATATGTGTGTCCATACATGTAGTTAGGTTTTATTTCATGTATTAATTTTTTTCTGAATGCTTTCCAGGAGACACAAATTTGTTCTCAACTGTGTTTTAAATTTTCAGCTATAGCAAAAGATACCAAAAACCAGTTCAGATGTCAGCACTTTCTTAAAGTCATCAAGCCCCAGTTTTATTCAGCAACTCTTGGTTCAGGACATTTACCTTGTAGGATATAGGTACAGATTAAGTCCCTCTCTGCTCGAGGGCATCTTAAAATCCCAGCACCTCTATTTCCAGTGACATGTCCCAAGGCTTCGATTTGCACTCTGTTCTCAATCCTTCCTGTTGGTGTTAGTCCATTTTGGATAAACAACTGGGTCCCTGATGTTTTAGCATTCTGACCAGCTGCAGAATCGCTTGTGCTCCCTCACCAAATATTTAAGTATGCTATTCAAAGTGGAGCAGTTTGGGCAAACCAGCCTGAGGGAGGCCAGCTTCAGTGTGCACTAATAACTTAGCAGCTGAGAGAGAGACTTACTTGAGAGGTAAGAAACCTTGGATCAAATCATTGCTCTGAATCTGTAAAGTGCAAAATAATAATAAAAGTACCTACTTTAATCTTGTCCCTATTTTCACCTGTTGTAAACGGGTATTATTTATTATTTCAATCAATTTTGTTTTATTATTATTTAATCAAACCAATATTTTTTTCCCGGCTCAGCTGCCAAACTGAACATTTCCTGCTGATGTGTGGTGGGTTCACATAGAATATTTCATGATGCTGCAGTACCATTTTGTCCCATCGATTGCCTAAGCACACATTGCAAGTCTCAGGACGTGCAGGCAGCACACCACGTTGTACAGCACACAGACATTTGAACTGGTTTTAGTTATCTCGGGTACTGAAGCAGAATAGCCACATTAGCATGATACAAAAGTAGAGTAAATTAGCCCTGGAAATGTTGCACCCATTACTGTCACTACCAATTACAATAATTAATGTTATTCATCTCTAGGCAGCGGATTAAAACTGAACTAACCCATTAGTAACTGAATGTCACTGCGGCTGGAGGGTCGTTGGATTGCCTGCGTGAAGGTGGTGATTTCATTTCAGTTCCTACTGGCAAATGGCCATGTTCTTTAAATGAATAATAAATGAATACACAACAAGCAAAATCTTGGCTCCCTGGAGCTCTCCATTAACTGAAATGGTGCAGGACACAAACACATCTGTGTCAATTATTGAAAACTTTATCATGATACCAGATATTTCTAGGTTTCAGTACGGAAAGGAGTCGATAATAGAATGGATCATGGAGACTGAGGGGTTCCATTTCTCCTTTAGAAAATCCCTCTAGAATAAGGGTGTTCACGTACCATTTATAAGATTTTAGTAGATGAATGAGTGCCTGCTCCACTGTTGCTTGTTTGCACTATTTCCTGTTTGTTTATTAAATGATCGCTTACAATGAAACACAGGACACGGTGTGGGCAGAAATCACCCCTCAGTCACAGCACATTGCATTACTATAATGAGATTATTTTATGCATTTCTCTATAAGCACACACTAATCAGTTCTCCAGGACTGTTCCAAAAAATAAAATAGAGCCTGAGTTTTAGAAATCCATTAGTTGTAATTTGCTAAGCATGGGAAAGAAAGCCTTATATTCAGTTCTATAAATAGCTACTGCAATTAGACAACAGTTAAGCCACTTCAGCTGATTTACTTAATTTGTCTGTAGGGTGTTTTCCAAATCTGATATTTTCTAATCCTTATACTCTTAGCTCCCCTTTAACATATCCATTGGCAAGATGACACACTTTGACACCTGACCTCCCAATATGGTTTCTTCTTGCTTGCCCCTTGGTGAAGGAGAAATAAGCAAGGAGACTTAAACTCAAAGGAAAAAAAACAAAACTCATGCAATTTATTAAAGAAAACTATGAACAAGTTCCATCTGGAGGGTTTTTTTTTTATTGGGGTGGCTTTTTAGGAGGGTTGGATTGGATATTTTTTGTTGTTGTATTTTTTAACATGACCTTTTCTATGCAATGTACAAGACTAGATACGGGCCAAAATTTTAACCCTAATGTGGAACTGACAACATCTAACTACTAGTCTGCAGAAAAATAAGTATTTGTTGTGTCTGTTGCTGGAGCCCATAGCAAAGATGAGAAGTTAACCTTGTCGTCTTGATAGAGGGTGTTGAATGGGAAGGAATGACTTCTCTGAGCTGCATACGATATAATTATCACGTTTTGGATGAACCCAGAGCAGAAACAGCTTCCTCTGCATCTCACTTCTTGGATGCCTTGCATGCCTTTCCTCTGGGAGAAGATAAACTCATATGGAAGAAAATGTAATTTTCACTTTTTTCCCAGCTGTGGCACCCAATTGCCATGGTTTTCTCCTCTCTTTTGAGCTCCTCAGCATATAGCCATGTCCTGTTCCACTCTAGGCTGTCATGTAAACTGAGCAAGACACTTTCAGGTATGGAATTTGAGAGAAAATCAATTATGCAATGATTACAGAGCAAGCCTCTCAAATTTCCAGGTTATAGTCCATGAACTCCCAGCACAGGATAAAGGTGTAAATAATTATTAGACTCCTACTGCTTCTCAGATGCTTATCTCTGCATTTTGTCTACAGCATTAATAGAGACACAGCTTTCTAATTGCATTATATACATTATGTTACATTTCAGTCTTGGTAAAGCAAATTAATCGGCCGTGTCTAAAAATAATGACCGTGGCTCTTTAAGCTAACTGTGCATCCCAGCCATCAAAAATCTAACTCCTACGTGGTTTGCAGTATCGCCCATGCTCATAGACAAGCAAGATGTTCATGCTGCAACATTTAGATTCTGTAACTCTTTCAATATGTGAGGTGCTAATCTGCTAAAATGCTCCTGATAATCATTTTTTCTATGCTTTATTTATCCTTATTAAATTACTGAAAGCCCTGGGCTGGGACTTTGGTATATTTGCCTCTGTCCTACACAATCCTCTTTAGCTCTAAGAGCTGACCCATGGGATGGAGCTTTAGATCAGAGTTTCAGATACTGAGAAAGATTTATCTGTGTCAGTCAAGGTAAGCACCACAGGTCTGTCCAGGAGGCTGCACAAGAGACGAGAGCCCCACAACAGGAAGCAGCACAAATGGCAGGAAGCATGATGGAATATACACACATCTCTAGTTCCAACCAGAGGAAGATGGCTTTAAACTCTTTGTGGGACCTCATTTGTGGAGACGGCCAGAATGGAAATGGTTTGTGTCCCATGTGCCCTGCATTCATCATCTCTACACAGCCCTGAAAACCTTCAAGATAGACCCAGCTGGTAGACAGTGGCTTTGCCTGTGCCAGTAAGAATATATTAGATTGCTGAAGGGGAGATTAGAGAAAAAGGGTTTTACTTTTTCTCCCTGTGTTGCAAGAAAAGGATATGTTTCACAGTTTGTGCCAATTGGAGAACTCTCCTGAGCCTGTGTTTTATAAAGGAGCTTGTTTACTCTCCAGCAGATGAGTTGCCCAGCAGTCAAGACTCCTGAGTCAGCTGTGCCCTTAGTGCTGCTGATTCAGAGCTGCAAGTTTAGTAAGCTGCAGAGAAATCTCACTGGAAAGATATGGGTACAGAAAGGCACACTGAGGCTCTGTCAAACACAGGGAAGAAAGTTTTTGTTCTTAATGCAGCAGTAAATCCCTCACTGTACAAACTGCAGTAGCAATAACAGCATCCCATATCTCTACACGGGGCAGTGGCATGACTTAGTAGGTGGGAAGCTCTCAGTAATCCATTCAGCTGTTTTCTTCCCTGCAGACCCCAAAATGTAGCTGAACTCACTAAGTCCTTGTTGGGATTTTCTTTTTCTGTTGCCTCTTTTTACAAGACACATCTGGCACTTCTATTCAGTACCCATCAGTACACCAGTTGCAATGCCTTACTGCAATCTCTCTGCCTCCACTGTCGCCCTGTTTTCTGTTGTGCTGCTGTAAATGAATTGATTTGTGCAATTAGCACTGGAGCTCTAAAGTGCCTAATAACAAGGAAAACAGGAGCCTGTGAACCTGGAGCCTGAGAAAACAAGGTGCACAACCAGGCTGGGTTGCATTTTCTTCATGAGAAGAAGAATATACTCATTGCAGCTTCAAGGTATCTGGAAGTATTATAACAGTAAAGGTCTCAGCCAGATGGTTCTGTAAGTAGCTGGGAGGTACCACTGATAGTAAACTTAACATAGACTTTTCAGGGTGTGCCTTTTTATTTCAGTGTAATGTGCTTGAGAATCAGCAGAATTGGTGTTCAAAGTGGTCATTGGCTAAAATAAAACTTTACATAAAACCAAGACTGTCCAGGACTTTTTTGCCTAAATAAATGGAAATGTTCAATCTTTCTCACAGTGAAATATGGCAGTCTGGGCACTCTGCTGGCACAATGGAAACAAGGTGAGAGAGCACACAGAGTGCAATTTGACAGCAGCTAGTCTTGCATTTGAAGCCTGCACTAGCTGGAATTTAAAGGGGCCTCAAGCTAGATTTAAGTTGTACATGAATGATCCTAATAGCATGTGGCAGAGATCCAAGGCTTCAAAAACACATGCAGAAAATGTAGGGCCACAGCTCCATGTGATGGAACCCAGCTGTATTGTGTTCTCTGGTTTGGTGAGGATGAGGAAGCTTGTCCTAAAATGCTGCCCTGACCTTTAGAGAGGATCTCAGACTGACATGTTCATGTATGGCTGTCTGAATTTAAAGGATATAGCACCAGTAGCCACTAAATAAGTTTTGTTTTTTTTTTTAATATAGTTTTTCATTGAATCCAGTGGAACTGCTCAAGTGTGTAAATGTTACTCAGCTGTATGTACAGTGTCAGGGCCTCAGACATGATGGGCAAGTTCATTATAAATAGATCAAAATATTGATGATGCTCAAGCTGCAGTTGTAAATTTTACATTAGTTTTTAAGACTACTCTCATATATTCATATTCAGCCTGCTCTCATACCTGGACTAACTGCTCTAAGGTAACAAAGCAAGTCTGATATTGATGACAGATCTGTTCATTCTTCTTGACTCTGTGGAGATGAATTGATGGAGACAATGTGATGGATTTTTTTCAAGCACCTATAACCCTTGTATCTCAGTGTTGGTATAGTGCAGACATGGAAAGCAAGAATTTGAGGACATCCACTTCAGGGCTACAAGGTTTAGAACCTAACAACTCTTACTTAGTGGTAGAGATACACATACTCCACACAGTGTGAATAATCACTCACTACAGAACTATCTCATGCTATAATACAGGATCTTTCGAGATTTTCTAGGTTCCTCTTTTCCTCTTTGTCCTATGCTATCACACAAAATCCATT
This sequence comes from Lonchura striata, assembly GCF_050655825.1. Taxonomy (NCBI): domain Eukaryota; kingdom Metazoa; phylum Chordata; class Aves; order Passeriformes; family Estrildidae; genus Lonchura; species Lonchura striata. The sequence goes on from NC_140703.1 coordinate 2,812,291, forward strand.
TAACTAGAGATAATAAGAGTGAATGGGAGGTAGATTCCTAGACTGAGCCATCATTTTTATGTCAAACATCCATTCTCCTTCAGCTTTTAAAAAGAGAATAAAGCTCATGTGTACTAACCCACAGCTGACACACACTGCCCCTCCCAGCACCACCAGGTTAAAAGATGTTCTGATATTTATGAATGCACAAAGTCACATGTCCCATTTATCTGCAGACCTGAGGCCCCATTATCATGTTAGCTCACTTGCTCAACCTGAAACTCTTATGGAGAGAAATTAAATAAAAAGCTGTAACAGAACAAATATCCCTTAATCAATTGCCCTCTGACACCTCTCACTCAGAGGCTGGCACTTGCAAAATGAATTAGTGTAATAAGCTCAGTATGTACAGCAGATGGCATGGACATTATAATAAAAGTAGATGAAATAAAACCTCAAATAACTTGTAATGATTTATGACTATTGATCCCACTAAAGCATTTCTCTTCCTTCAGGGGTGGGTGTAAGGAAGGAACATTAGCTAGGTTCTTTCTTATATATTGTAATTTTCTTTTTCCACTTTATACTGAGGTGTAAAAAGCATTGGATGTAGAACACCTCTAAGCATTCAGGTAAAAAACCTTTTATATAAAAGTTTAAATAAATTTTCTATCTATTTGAAGGAGTTTAAATACGATTTGAAGGTGATATTTTAAACAAAACTGCTTTATGAAGTGATTTTTTGGGGGGGAAACTACATATCAAAATCTCTCAGCTTTATGGGGCATATCCATCTGCATCAGTCACATTGCATTATGTTGTTTCACAAAATGTCATAACATCTCATAGGACATATTTTTTTCTGAAAATCATTTTTACCTAAATGGTAGGGTATGCTATTCACAAGGAAAGTGAGATTAGCTGGCAAGATATGACAATACAGAGCTGAAGGGAAAACAGAAAAGCCAAAGACAAGAACCCTAATTCAACTTTTCCATAGAAATAATATATTCTGAAGAAAGGGAGGGAACAAAATCCAAAAAACAGTGCTCCTGCACGTGTATTAGCAGGCGATAAAAAATGCCTAAGCCTTGATTTATGCAAGTTCAATCTCAGATCCCAGCTCAGAAAATATTTTCTCCTAACGGGGGCTGCACGTATGTCATTGTGATTGCTACAGCGAGGAGTTTCATTTCCAAAGCCCAGAAGATGAAAGAAATAATATAAAGAGTTTAAGTATAACTGAGTTATTTGCTGGTTACGTGCTTCCCAGTTCAGGGAACTATTTGCACAGCTTAACTCTGTCTTTAGGCTAGCATTTGTTTAATACAACTGACCTCGAAACTGCTTCAGCACAGAGGGAAAGTTACACACTAAATTAAAGCTGTCATGCAGACTTAAGACCTTGTTAAATTAGTTAACCTATTAGCGTAGCTGAGAATTAATTTTGGTAAAAGCAATTTACCCCTGTTAATTTACAGACCTTAACAATGTCTCGTATTCAGAATACAGGTAAGTTACATGTGGTGCTTTTATTCACCCAAACACCACTGATTTGCACAAACAGCTGCAATTCTTTTCCTTGGGGAGAGGAGAAAGCCTTGCAGACCCCTGCTGAAAGGAGGGAGCCTTTCAGATCCCTTAGACGGGTCCCACTGACAAAAAAATGGGATTACTGATTACTGGAGATAAGGGTTTTATAAGATTACATGATTTGCCATTTAGGACACCATGTGTGAAATTGGGTGGTGACTGAAAATTGCCAAAATTGGTATTAGTGGGTTTATTAACAGTTTCAATAAGCAGCTGAAGTTCCTAACTGAAAAGCAGCACCTTGTTACACCCAGTGCTGTACTAGCCCCTCTTGAAGGGCAATACTTGTCTGAAATGAGCTTTGCACTCCCTGGTGCAAATGAAGGCTTTTTAAAGGAGGGGAGCATCCTTTCTTAGGAAATTTTTTGAGCTGTTTCCATCTTCCTTGGTAAAGAATGGTCTCATTTTTTTTTTTTTTAATACCATTATCTGTGCCACTTCATCAGTTTTAATCACAGTGGGATTTGAAATTCTTACGGAATCATTCTGCTTGTTGTGATTAAAGATAAAGTATGGAGAAAAAATGGCATTTTTTCTCACCTGAAACTATACTGAAAAACCTTTCTTTAAACCTCTCCCAACCAAAACAAAACAAAACAAAACAAAAAAAAAAAAAAAAAAAAACCCAAAAAAAAACCAAAACAAAAAAAAAAAGACATGTGACAGGCTGTCATTATAACTATATAGGAGACTAAAGTGAATAATCAAAAGAGGCTAGAGCACAGGAAGGCTGAGGCTGTGCTGTGTTCAGCTCCTGGAATGCTATTTTTGCCTCACCACATGCTGTAAGCCTTGTGGTGGGCTGCCATCGTGCTGGGGGAAGTGAATGTCCCACACAGCCCTGGTGTCAAGGAGGGAATCCAGGGCTTCCCTCTGGCTGCCCTGGCAGGTCTGGGACCCTGGCAGGGGTCAGGAACCCCCCTGGACAGAGCCCCCAGAGACACTGGCTGTGATCTCTGTCCATGGAAAAGAGTTTTCAATCTTACAGCATGAACTACCAGCTCTGAGTGTTTGATATAAGTAATAATTAAGTGTGGCACGGGTGCAAAAGTAAAATTTTGGGATTCTAGATTAGGGGTCCAAAGGGGACAAGCTGGAGGAAATTGGGTGTGCCTTGTCCTTTTTCTCCTTCTTCATGCCCTCCATGTGTCACTGTGGTGTTGGTATTTTTCTGTTGGTTCAGGCTGGGGACACACTGTCCAACGTAGGTGACAGATATTGGCACGTTCTTGTAAATCCAGCCCAGGGAGTTTCTGGTATTTAATGTTTGTCACATCCCACTGAGGACAGAGCCCCACACGCTGCCCTGCAGGACAGAGCTGGGCAGGGCAGCAGAACATGTGAGAGATAAACAGAATAAACAACCTGGAAACCAGCACAGACCAATTATGGCTTCTGCTTTGGCAGGGGGCTGACAGACAGAGACTTTCTACAATCTCAGAATCATCAATACCTCAGATTCTGAGAGGCAGCAAATCCAGCTTTGCCCCCGAGGAGGGAATGCCCAGCTGGGCACGAGTGGGGCACGAGGCTGGGCTGGCAGAGCAGTTTGGCTTTGGGTGGGTGTCAGTCCCACCCTGTGCACACAAATATCAGCACAACCAACTCCTGCATGGGTGCTGGTGCAGCTGAGCCTCCCAGGCACCTACAAGGCAAACACAGCTGCTCTTTTATCTGCAGGGTGATTTGTGAGACGCCCTCCAGGTTTTTGTGGGGAACTTTGCAGAACTGTTTACAGTATTCTGCCTGTAGAGATGTTTAGGTGTCTTTAATAGCATTTAATTTCATGGAGCTGTATGCAGCACAGCTTCCAAGCCCAAACACTAAATTCTTTCAGCTATCAAGAAAATTTTGTTAATAAATTAAAGCCATGCCCTTCCTTTTAGATGCGTGGAGTGAAACCTAATAATGTCTGTCTTTTTTCATGCTCTGATATACATAAGATATATACAGATTTCTTTTGCCCTTGCAGTCCCTTAGTGGCCCCCAGCCTCTTGCCAACACCAAGTGGCAGAAAGGTGGCATTCAAAAAACATGAATTGGGTTTGGTCCAAGCAAAACTTTACTTCAAGTTGAAATACTATTGAGAAATTGCAACATGTCATTTCTGAGAGTTCATTTGGAAAGAGCTGGGAGGAAATTTGCTCAAGCTGTATTGAGCAGGCCTGTCAGACCAGTCAGCATCCCTTCAGGAGGATTTCCATGGATTTTTAAGGGACTATTTGAGTAAGACCAGACTACTTCTGTCTTTTAACCCAGGCCTGCTCTCCATGGTTGAACCTGGATTTTGCAAGTAGATTTTCTGCAAGACCTTGTAGTGTGTGTTTTTTGATGTACCCCCAGGCAAGCAACAAGATACCTGCTGTCTCATTTGTCATGATATAATTGTTAACCATGGCACAGCAGGTTATGCAAGCTTTGCAGTGTGAAGGGGCTGTCCTCCTGAAAAACCTTTCAACAATACTTCTTATTTAGAAGGCATGGTGTGAATATAAGGGAGGGGCAGAATCCTTTTCTTTTGCTTTTGAATGAGAAAACTAAAAAAATCTTAGCAACACATACTAAATTCTGTCCCCAGCCCAACAATAAAAAGCAGCTATAGATTAATCTCTAGGAGAGAAAAATTCTTCTCAAATTCTGAATGAAAGAGACTTTTTCATTTTTCATTGCCATTTTCTTTTTTTTTTCTATTATCAAACATTTTAACTACCTTTCCTTCCACATATTTAGCCTTCTGTTTAAAGCTTTTGTTATTGAAGGTTTTTAAAAAAAAATGCATTAGAGAAAGGCAAAGTAAACAACAAAAACCCCTACCTTAACATAGCCACATTTAGTCACACTTTACTGGGGCTGAAGGATGGTGGTTTTATGAAAATCCATGAAGAATGTCTCCTAAGACATCACTCCCAAGAAACATGGTGGCTGCAAGGGTGATAATCACTCTGCAGTATGAAAAAAGCAAAATAGCTTAGGTTGAGTGCTGGCAGTGCTCTGACTGCACCCTCCTGCCCCACCTGAACCCTCAGCACACCCACTTTCACACAGGTGAGCTGTACAGTGGCACAAAAGGTAGTCACCCTGAGATAATTCCTACTTTTCCAGAAGGGGATTAAATAAAAAGCTCCTGTAGCTCAAGTAAATGAGAAAATCCTTTCTGTGCTTTGGGATTCTTAAAGGTTGGGAAAAGCAGAAGTCACCAGCAGTTAGGAACAACTGGAAATAAAGCCCCTGAAAGAGACAAAAAGAAATAAGGTAAAGAAGGGGAATCATAGCTGGGTCTTGGGTATTGTTTAGATTCCAACAAGCTTTCATGGCTGTTTGTACAATCTCATTTTTCAGACCTTCCCCCTCCCACTGTGCTAATGAGGCAGGAACTGACCTGCCTACTTATTTTCTGGCTTCATACTTAGCAGTGGGGCAACATGCTGAATAGCTGGCTGCATGCACCTCATTGTGGATCAAATCTGTGCTCTTTTGTGACTGATGCTTATTACATCTCTGAAAAAGCATACACCAAGTTCCACATTTGTATTTGCTTTGGGTAGATAATGGCATTTTCTCTCAAGCAAGCTTTCCTTTCTCCGCAGCATGATCATCAGTCGTCATGCTGAAGTGACATATATTATTCTAATTAATTCCCTTAGATTTAAGGAAGAATGCCTCTGTATCTGCATGGAGCTTCATAGAAATTGCCCCTGAACTCCACACATTTCACTCAGTACTTGCAGGCTATGAGCAGCTCGCAGGTGTGCCAGCTCTCCACCCTCTCCTGGGCAAGGAGTTTCCCTCTGACTTCTCTTTCCCTGGCAGGCTGTAGCCTTGGTCTCCTTCCCATTTATGAATGTTTCTTGGAAGCCTTGAGTACAGACTGAGGTGACATTGCCACTGGTGGCACATCTAATAAAAACTGCTCAGGATGGCAGAGCTGTGAGCTGGCACCAATTTGTGACTCTGTGCCCTCTGCAGGTGATGTTTATTCTGTCCAGCAGGTGTTCATCGTGCGTGCCTCCAGAGTATCCCACTTTTGCCTTTGAAGTATCTCTGAGAACACAGAAAATTGAGAGAAATGTGGGGCTGCTGTGGGAGTTTCGGGCACTGATGTGGACACAGGATGAGATGTGCTTATAAACAATGTGAGCCAGGAAGAAGGAGTAAGTAAGAAACAGAGAGGATGTAACCCTTGATTTGGAGTGATATTAGATTTTCCCCAGTCTGGACACAACTGCATTTTCCTTTTTCCTCTCTAACAAAATCCCACGGGGATTCACCTGGAGAGCACAGTGGGCTAGGAAGAAGTAAAGCCTCAGCTGGAAACCAAATGCTTTCCAGTTTCATGAGCTTGCTAGATCAGCACAGTAAAACAATACAGCTGCATACCTGCAGACAATATAATGGCAGAGCAAATTGCTCTCCCAGAATAAAAGCTGTGTTGCTGTACCAGAAGACGCTTTCAAAACTCCGTGGGAGAGCTGTGTGGATCGCTTTGACAAAGGCAGGAAAAGCATTTCTTTGTGCAGAAGGTGAAATGACAGCTTTTAAACTATGAAAGCAGCTACAAGTTGCATGTATAAGTTTCCTGAGACGTAACAGGCTTTCAAATCAAGTAACAAGCCTTAAACTGGGGAACATAATCAGACATAGTTGAGACAGGAGCTGAACCTAATGCAGGATTTCTCTCCCTAGTGCATACTAAGTTATGTTTCACATCCACATAGCCTGAAGCTTCAGCATTTCTCAGGAGGAAATATATGTGCAGGTGAAGTTCTGGAAGAACATTCACTTACTTGAATAATTTTTTTTTGAAAATATTATTTCCTGACCAAATTTTGTCAAAGAATGTATACTCAGCTTTGTATAAATGCTCAGAGCACCATGTAGAAAACAGAGTATACTCCTTTGGCTACATCAGACAGGCTCCTGAAAATAGGTAGTTTTCTTCTTCTGGCTCTTACTTGCTGTTTTGTTTCACCTTGCAGAGGACACTGGACATTTTTATCTCCTCATATGTTCAATCCGTGGAGATACTGTGACTAATTCAGGGGAACTCTGATCTCCCCTGTCACACCACAGCGATGCTGTAATCTAAGTAACAGCAGCCACATCTCTTAATTAAAAGACCACGTGGAGCCACATGGCACCGCTGCACATCAAACTGCTGCCACGTGTAACTCTGGCTGCTGTGTGCCCATGTATGTGCTGCTTCAGCTTTTCAGCCACCAGATTCTGAAGAACAGCAAGGCTGATGACTGCACTGAATCTTTGTTAAAGAGCAGCAGAAAAGATCCCTGAGGAACACCGGCTTCATGTGAAAAATGAAACATCCATTGCGTTAATTTAGTCCTGTTTAACTGTACATTGGGAAGGCATCATTTGAGTTTTCCCCCCAGTTAAAGGGTTCCATGTGCAGTGCACCCAACCAGCCAGGAATTAGGGAGATCTACCCTGGGACTTCTCACAGACAGTGAAGGTTGCAAGCAGTTCTCATTAGCATGCAGCCCACTAAATGAAGCGTAAGTAAGGCTTTGCATTAAGAAAGGAAAAAGTCTGTGCCCCAGAATACTGATTTCTGTGAACAGCAATGCTACAGTGGAAGGCATTAGATGGGAGAATGCTTTTGAGAGCAGAGTATAAAGAGGGTTTGGCTGTTTCAGGTCAAGCACTTGATTTTAAGAGATTCTTGATCAGTTTATACCCTAAAACTGGAGTAAGCATCTTTCTGCTTTGTACAATGAAGGTCTTGGGAATTGCATTTTCTCTTCAGGACAAGTGTAGTAAAAATCAAGGGTCATTTTGAGTTACCAAGATTGTATATCACATAACTGAAGCTGAACTTGCAAAATCACTTCAGGATTTTGGTGTGGCTCTTTGAGAATTTAATGGGATGGGGACAGAATAGAGGCAAACTGCCTGCCAAGCAGGCACGAGGTTCAGATCTCAGCTTTTTCTCCAGGAACTCACAGCTTCAGGGGCTTAGGCTCACCTTCCTCACTGATCCAAGGGGCATGACTGTGTTGCTCTCAGTCAATCCACAGATTTTTCATGAAAACAATCAAAAAAAAAAAAAAAAAGCAGTCACCACCTCAAACCTGAGAGCTGTAGTCAATAAATACAACTGCATACAAATTGCTTCCCCCCATGCAGAGTGTCCTTGCATCTGTCAGAGCTGATGCCTCTCCTCAGATAATGCTGGAGCTCCCTGGTGCCAGCAGCTCCCAAGAGAACTGAAACAAAGGAGGGCAGTGCAGGGAGGCATGCTGCACACATTCCCACTCTGCTGAGCTCTCAGACCCTCCTAGAGCCTCCAGGAGTGTCTGTTTCTTGTTTCAAGACCTGATAGACATTTTGAATAGCACAGTTCGGTGCCGAGTCTCAAAATACATCTGTGAATGAGGTAATATATTTGAAGAAGTTGTGATAATGAATTACCTTCTGCATTGTACTTAGCCTTAAGGTTACTCAGGCAACCTAGATATCAATATGCACATAACCAACTGGGTACTGGAACAATTACTGTTTTGCACACAGCATTTGCAGTCTGCACATTGTTATGAAAGTGATCTTCTGGCACCATCAATCAGTACTTGCCTTGCCTACATAACCTTATTACTAGAAATAGAGTCTTGTAATTATTACCTAAAAGCACAGGTATTTGAACTACTTTCCCATTTTGAAGCTGGTTTTTAAGTGGCATGTTTTTGGTTCTTATTGATATATTTCTGTAGCAGAGGATTTTCAGGGCTTCATTTGGATGTATTATCTAGAGAATGCTTTTATAGGAAATTTTTGTATTAGAAAAGGGGAGTCTGCAAGTCCTGCTCAAAATTTGTTCTCCATCATCTTCTTTATCAATGATGTTGTAATGGAAAAGTCTTTGAAAACACTCTGCCCCATTCATTTACAAGGAAAAAGTTGCACATACTATGTGTGGTTTTTCATAGGCCTCCTACAAATTCTTCTAAAGCTTTGCTACATACCAATTTCCTTCAGAAGCCACAAAAACAGTGACAGTGGTTGATGTTTGAAAAGAACTAGCTAGCTTTGTCCTGGAAGTGTCCTGCTCTGGGATCCAGATAAAACAGGCCACGTTTTTCAGTTTCATAGAGTCATAGGTTGAATTGGAATGGAATGGTTGAATGGAATGGAATGGTCATGGGTTGAATTGGAATGGAATGGAATTGAATGGTTTGAATTGGAAAGGACCTTAAAGATCATCTCATTCCAACCCCCTGCCATGGGCTGGGACACCTTTCACTATCCCAGCTTGCTCAGAGCCCCATCCAACCTGGCTTTGGACATCCAGGGATGCAGCATCCACAACTCTTTTGGGCAACCACTCCCAGTGCCTCACCACTCCCACAGTGAAGAATTTCTTCTGTATATGTCGCTATAGGAAACGTGAAAGCACAACGTGAGCCACTTGCTATTTGCAAGGTAAAGAAGAAGGTTTATTTTCTGACTCCAACTTTTATACTTTTCCAAAGGTGACAGTGAATGGGCCACCTCCCCAAAGACATTGGACAAACCACCAGTACATCAAGTTTCTCCACCCCGATGAAGGAATGCAAAATAATATGTTGTTTATAGAAATTTTGTGGGAAAGTTTTCTAACAGAATGTAAACTCAGAAGACTTTAGAAAATCTTAAGAATCAGGGTGACATGTATAAACCTAAATTTCCCCTCTTTTAGCTTGAACCCATTAGTCCTTGTCTTATCCCTACAGCTCTTGATGAAGAGTCCCTGTCCATCTGTCCATCTTCCTCACAGGCCCCCTTCAAACAATGGAAGGTTGCTATGAGGTCTCCACACAGCCTTGTCCTTCAGCCAGGATGAGCACCCTCAGCCTCTCAGCTTACCAGATAGATTTGTTTTTCTTTGATTGAGAAAGTGCAATCAAAATGTAATAACGTGCCTGTACAGTCTGAGATGCAACAGGCATCAGACACAGCATGCTTAGAGAGTGACACCTCCAGCTGTCATCAGAGGTGGGGTCTGTGTTGTTTTGAGCCCTACCAGTGGCAGAATGGATCATCCCTCTGCCAGGAGTGGTAAGAGTTGCCTACCCATGGCAGAGGTCCCGTGCTTCTCCATCTGTGCTCCAGGGGAACCAAGGTGTGTTAATGGCACCCAGGTGTATTCCCTCATCTGGAGCACATCACTTGCTGGTTTTCCCTCCAGAATTCAATAAGAACAGACAGGTTTATAAGAATTACCACTGAACTCTGCTAGTGCATATTTGCAAATCTCTCTGGATGTCTCTTTTGAGCAAAATATGGTAAGACAGTGAAAGCTTGTCCCAGTTCATTTTTAGGACATGCTTGATTTTACGTACATGAGCAGTCTTACTTGTGTTCAGTGGAAGTACAGAATTCTTTAAATGAAGTATTGAGATTCATTACAGAATCTGGCCCAGAAATGTGATCTGTGAAACTTTGACTTCTAAGCATTAAACTTTTCTTTCCCTGTTAACAAAAAACCCAAAAAACCCCAAAAAAACTCAAAAAACCCCCAAAAAACAACACAAAAAAATCCAAAAAACCCCAAAAAAAAATCAAAAAAACCCCAAAAAAACAACACAAAAAAATCCAAAAAACCCCAAAAAACAGAAAAACAAAAAAACCAGAATCACCTGTTTAAGAAAAACAAAACCAATAAAACCTAAACTATTCTAGTACTGAGATTCTAGTATTTTTAGAGTATTGATAATGTTCCATAGTCATAGATTGGTAAGTGCACAGTAAATGCATATTTAACTTCACCCTCTACACCTCAGAGCAGAAACAAAGCTGTAGCTTAGTATAACCTGGTTCTTTATTTGTTCAGTCTTTGCAACACAATGGTTTGTAATTAGGACAGTCTGAAGACTGTTTCTAGACCACCATTAATGTGCATGCCTGATAAACAGCTTTGGAGGTCACAGGTATTTTCAGTATAATATCTTGGAGCAGACTGATTTTCAGATGGCTGGTAGCTTAACACTTCCCAAAATTGGAGCTCCATCAGTAGGGATTTTAGGGAGTGTCAAAATGGACAGTGTGGAGCATCAGAGCTTTCCCCACTATAGCTACAGCTACAAATTGAAACAGATGACAGACAGCTATAGACACAGCAATTTATTCAGCTATATTTATCTTCAGAGACTTCCTAGATATTACCATCTTAAACTTTTCTTGGTCTGAGCACTTTTAAGACAGTTTTTGCCTTGATTAAACCACTTGAATAAAGAAATTATTATAAATGCGTCAGGAATGATCAAAAAGACATGCCATGCTTTCATGCATCAGATTTTTCAGTCTTAAATTTAGTAGGGATTGAGTATTCAGGTTTCATTCACAGCTTAGGTCGCAAGGAAAGACAAAACAAAGCAGAACAACAAAAAATAAAAGCAATGTGGTGGTGAAGGAGGCTTGCAGGTAGGATAGGGAGACCTTGATTATTGGGAGGGAGCTGTTTGATATATTGAATTGTTTGGTTCTGAGCTCCCAGTCTTGACCAGCCAAGATGGGGCTACAGGAGGACTCTGCTGGTCTCAGCAAGAGGTGGCCAGGAGCACCCAACACAGCCAATATTTGTACAATTGATTACAAATAATCATTACTAACGTTGGTTACTTGCTGTATACCCTTCCCATCAACCTTTTTCCAGCAGTAACAGAGGAAATTATTGTCCCTTTAGCTTTGTACCCATGCTCTGGCAGTCATTCATACTGGAGAAAGGGACACAAACCCATAAAGTGTCTGGCTGACTCAGGGCTGTGCATTCACTTTCTGAAGCTGAGCTACCTTGTGCTTTTAAATGCTCAGAATGTGTAGCCCTGTGCATAAAGAATTTGTAGCTGATTAATTTTTCTAGAGCTGGTCTAATTAGTAGTCTCTATCAGTTACCCAGACAGGAAATTACCAAATATATTGTAATTTACATCTTCTATTACACTAGTATAATACTTTTAAAATAATAATAATAATAATTTGGTAATAATTTATGCAAAGAAATATAAATCTGTGCAATTTGATTTTGATTACTCACTGCTTGCTAATATTTTTAACAAAGTACAGGCATCAAAATCACATCCTACTCTTTTTGCTTCCTTATTTGACATCTAAATATCTATCAAATTTTGTGTGTTTGGTCTGAATTTTCATGCTAATTAGCATAAATTTCCATAATATGGACATTTCAAATGTTTTATAAACATTTCCAGAAAAAACATTACAAACGTAAAAATTCTAAAGTACTGTGATTATAGCAGCTCAAAAATCTGGATTAATGTTGTAGGAAGTTCTGAAAGAGTGAAAGGTTTGTCCTTATTTTGGAATGAAAATCAAATGTGTACAACTGCTGAGTGAAGAGCGAACACAAAATATGACATCTGAGAATTGTTAATAATGAAAATTAATAATCAGCACTTCTTTATTTGTGTTGTAACCTTGGCCATACTGAAAGATTAAAGAACAGCCTGAAAAGCCCACCAAGAAAAGTGAAGTGGCTAAGTGATCTGGAATTCTGAGTCATGACTGCATTTTTCTAGGCTTCCAAAATTTCTTCCACTAAGTCAAAAAAAATCAGAGTTTCTGATAGCTTTTGTGGAGTAAAGACTGATTGAAGTGTCACTGATTTCAGCTGTGCTTTGTATTACAAAGTTACAAATTCTTTTTTCCATTTAAGCAAAACAATCCCAGGTAATGGAGATGACAGGATAAAGGTCAATGGTCAAAGATGTAAGCTCTTTAGTGAAATTTACTGAAACAGGAAAAAATACTGATTATATCTCTGTGCTTCTCTTTCATTTATATTTTTTTAATTAAGTAAAAAGGCCTGCAACAAAGAAATTTCTTTCCAATGTTGCTTGGTGTGATTTGGCAGAGCCCTGAGATAACTGCCTTTCTAACCCCTCATTAGCTCAGTTTCACTGAGCTATTTCTGTAAACATTTCACTTTCAAGTGACATTGTTTTCTTTAAAGAAAACATTGAAATTGCATTGAAAAATATATGCTGAACTCTGATGAGTGATGTCGATCCATAAACAACTTTGTTGACTTGCATAAATATTGACTGTCAGTGTAATGAAAAATTCTAGTTTTGAATGTGCATTTTAAATGATATTTGATTGATTTCTACAGGTTCTTTAGAATTTCTGTAGCACATTTCAAACAGTATTCTGCTTTATGTGTGGAGAAACATGTTTTCTCCAGTAAAAAAGGATGCCCTTTGCAAAAGATCCATTTTCTTGAGGTAAGGTGAATGAGTGTACTGTTTAATTATTTAGGAAGTGAAAGCTAATGGACTTCCTATAATGTGGGTTCTTATAATTTCCTAAAGCATCCTTCTCTGTATACCTATGTGTGGTTCATCTCTGTCCTCATAAATCAAATCTCATTATCAATTGCAGGAATATTTGGGAAGCAGAGCACAATGTTTCAAAGAAATTTCTTTGTGCCAGGATATCATTCACTTCATTTAAAAGAATAAGTAAATGAAAGAGAAGCACAGAGATATAATCAGTAATTTTTTTTTTCTATTGCAGTAAATTTCACTAAAGAGCTCACGTCTTCGACTCTTGACCTTTATCCTGTCATCTCTGTTTCTTGAGATTGTTTTGCTTAAATTGAGTAGGGCATGTGTAACTGCAATGCAAAACACAGCTGAAAACACTGGCACTTCAATCAGTCTTTATTGTGCTGAAGTCACTGTTGGATGTCCCTTACTTAAGCTGCAGTGTCACAATAAAACAGAGTTGATTTTAGCAGAAGAAGGCATGGCAATCATATGCAAATATATAAATGTCAGTGCAAACAAAGGGCAATGTGCAAACAGATTTGCTCTCTGCAGAATTTGTTTTAATTTTCAAATGTAATAAAATAGAGTAGATGAAAAGAATCACAGAAAAGAGGCATGATTAACTAGTCATCTCACCTCCTGGCTGAAGTCTTCAAAGTCCTGCTGTTCAGCATTGAGAGCAGTTACCTGAAAAGTGTGAATGCTGCAGCAGAGCCTAAGTTAAGCTTTCTCAAGACATTTAGAAAACATATTTAATCCTAAATGTTCCTGATCCAAATGTTACACGATTGAGTGCAGATCTGTGATGTGAAAACAGTATGCTGGCTTCCATCCACAAAAGAAATTAATGTTCAAACAAATCAGTGTTGTCTAAAATGCATGTTAGAAGAATAAGTAGCAGATGACATTAAAGCACTCCACAAATGTATGTGATCAAATAATTTCAGAGGATGCCTGCAAGCACCTCAAAAAATGCTAAATTAGTAGCATAGTAGAAAAATATACAATGAAAGTAGAAAGGAAAATGTGAACATTGCCACAGTCCACAAATAGCAAAATTCAAATAGTATAAACAGGTGGAGAGGGCTCAGCAAGGAGCTCAGTGGATTATTCTTGGATTACTTTTAAATATGTGTTCAAATCCTCATTTTTACTGCAACTGAAATAAGCAATCGATGATGTGAATTTTTTCTGCAATGGAAAGTAATCCACATGCTAAAGACTTCAGGAGTCAGAAGAGGTTCTTCATGTTTCTAGGTGACTTAGAGCAGCCAGGATCTACATCCACGTCCAGGCCCAGATCCTCTGTCTGTCTTTTGATGTATAGCCTCACCTCAGTAGATAGGCAAACCTGACCATTTTTACTTACTTACAGCATATCTGTGGGAGAAAAAAAATATGTAGGAACTCAAAAATATTCTCACATAACCTGGACAATAACACAGAGTCTGTGAGGATGCTGAATTTCATATTTAAAGGGTGACCCAAGGTGTGATATTTACATGCAGCTTCTCGGGCCAAAATAGCTGCTGTGTCAGTGAAGCATGAGGAGAATGCATGCACACACATTTCCATGGATTCACAGTCTCCAGGCTTTTAGAACAACTGTGGGTTAAGAGCTCCTCATCTCTGAGATGAATGCACATCCAGCCTGCCAGTCCCATCACCCATGGGACCCCCAGTCCCTGTTATGGGACACATTCCAGTCCAGCCCTGGGGCCATTCCCACTGGAACCACACAGGCACCCACCCTGCTCACAGGCTGGGATATCTTAGAGTTTACAGCTCTTTCTGAGAAGTGATACATCTCTTTCAGCCAAGTATATTTCCATTTCACAGCTCCATTTCTTCAGGGTGACACTCACCCTCTCGCAGGGAGATGGTGCCATCACCTTGTCCAACCCAGGTGACAGAGCTGCTGCCAGACTGTGGGGCATCAGCCACGAAGCTCACAGGAGAGCTGGTGTGTGCTGGCTTGGTCACTGTCAGAACTCAAAATGTCCCTCAGACATTTTTGGAGGTTCTGGGCCCAGGTCAGAAGCATTTGAGACCCTGGCAGGCAGCTGGAAACAGCTGTGATTTTGGGTTTGAGCCATGGGATGATTTACCAACCTTGCAGGAAGAACAAGAAGTCACAAAAGTTGATATTAGAGTAGAAGTAGTCACAAAGTAGAGGGAAGAATTTTTGAGTGCTGTACAGGGGGGTTTTGGTTTTGTACATGGGGGTCAGAAGTTTTAAGATGGAAGGATTTGAGCCTGCCCTATCCTCCCTCTTTCTCCTTCCTTATCTCCATGTTCTTGGTGATGTTGGCACTCACAGATTGGTTTAGAGTAGAAAATCACCATTTAATATAGGTAATAGGCATTGGGGAAAAACTGTAACCATGTAACATGTAATGTCCCATATAAAAGATAGAAAATCACCATTTAATATAGGTAATAGGCATTGGGGAAAAACTGTAACCATGTAGCACGTAATGTACCATATAAAAGAGAGCAGCAGCCCTGGGCAGGGAGAGAAGAAGCAGTCGGGGTCAGAGAGGATGTCAGGGTGTGTGTGTGCCTCTGCCTGAGCTCTGAGCAAACCACAGCAGCCCCAGAAGAAAATCTTTTAGATAACTTGCAATAAACTGCCTTGAGACCCGACAACAGAAGACTTCTGAGCTTTTTTTTGAAAGCACGGGTTGGAGGAGAGACTTTTCCACCACACGGAGCCACCCTGACCCAGGGTGAGCTCTGGCAGGTGACTCCTGCAGAACATGCCCTGCACACCACTGCTGGAGCCTCCCTGCTCCAGCTCAGCCACTCCTCCCTCCCTTGCCTGCTTCTGGACGAGTAAGCAAAGCACATCCTGAGCATTCTACAGGCCCCCAGATATATTTACCTCAGGGGATTTCCTGACCCTGGTGTTGTTGGCCTGTATCTCCCAGCAGCTCTAATCTCCAGTGGCTTTTCCCATATGTGTCCCTGGAATCGTGTCAAGTTTTGCATCCTCAGACTTGTTTGCGTACTTAGCAGTGTGGCTGTTGTGTTTTGACCCTCAGCTGTGACTGCTTCTTTTGATTTGTCTTCTCCTGACATTTTTCTGTGACCTAGCATAGGTTAGAAGCTGTAAGAGGAAAGACATAATTAAACAGAAAGCATACATGTACTGACAAGGGGTGGTGGAGTACCGAAGCTATATGAGGCCAAGAGGTACAAGATCATGTAACCTCAGCTGAATTTGGCTTAATATTTGATAGAGTCTATTCAAAGCAGTGTAATAAACTCAGAACATCTGCTTTTCATTGTCACTATTAATGTGGATTTTATATGTGACTGGCTCATAAAAAAAAAAATAAAAAGATTCTGCTCTAAGGTGTTGTTTGTTCAGCATTGAGCTGAAGCACATGCCAGCTTTTCTACCCCCTGATGCAACAAGAGCCTGACTCCTTTACAATGTAGTATTTGGAACTTAAGCAATATTTGTTTATAAGTGCTCACCCAACCGTTGGTGTTTCCTAGCATCTTAAAAGTTACACAATTTCAGAGTTTTCTGTTGGCTGTAAAAATTATGCAAGCGCATATTTCTTTTTCACCTTTTTGCTACATTCATTGAGTCAAACATTACATAGTTATGATTACATAGTTATTTCTTTTACATTTGCTTTCAAATGCACTTTTTTTCTTCTTTCTTTCAGGAAGAATTTCTCCACTGAAAGGATTGTCAAGCATTGAAACAGATTGCCTAGGGAAGTGATGGAGTCACCATTCATGGAAGCATTCAAGAAATGACTGGAAAAAGGCAAAAAGTGACGCAGTTTTGTTGCCAACATGGTATTTAGTCAAAGGCTGAACTCAATGATCTTGGAGGTCTTTTTGAACCTTAATGATTCTATGATTCTATTCTATGATCCCTGTCTCTTTTCTGGAGCTCTTATCCCAAATCTTGACAGGGGTCAATATTTTTTCTCCTTCTCATCAGCAAGCTTTATTTTCAGCATTCAGCCCAGCCTCCGTTTTCAACTTTCATGTCAAACACCTGTGTAGATGCCTGATAAAAAAAGGGGACTTCATGTTTTTAAAATGAAGCTAGTTCTTAAAACAAATATTTGTAGCTGCCATTCCCACCCCTCCCATTTTGCAGAGGCAGACTTGCTGTTGCCTTCTCTGAACATTTCTCACCTGTTGCCCCTGCTCTCTCCTTCCCCCATCACTACATCCCTTGTACCTCCCTGGTGGTCTTGGCACGATATCAGTTCATGTGCAAGTAAAAATAAGCATGGCTGTATGTCAATTTTATTTTGTTCTTTGCTTTCCTATTCTTTAAGAGGGAAAGGGAGTCAGAGTTACCCCAGCCAGGAATGTGGGGTTAAAAAAGCACTTGCTTTTCAGAGGGACAGAGCTATTCCTGTATAGTTTATGCCTTTGCCACTGCTCTAGAAGCCCTCTGGCATCACAGCCTTGTCCTGTTCATGCCCCTTGTTCCATATCTGCATGCTTTAAGCCTTTCAGCACGCATCGTGTGTGAATTACCAATCTAGCAGCAGAAGTTCACAGAAGGGACAGTGTATTTTAGCAAAACTTCTCTCTTTATACCCTCTTGTAGAAAACATAGCTAGCTAAATCCTATCCAATATCCTTTTCAACATGGCATGCATACCACATAGAGTAAGCTAGGCCGTTCATTCCTTGGGTGAGCAGGATTTTATGGAACAGAGCTAGATGATTCTTACAAATCAGTAAGAGTAATAAGATGAAAAAAATGGAGTCCCGCTTTAATTATCTGTTCAGAGGAAAAAAATGAGTCAACATTGACAATGTATTCGTCTTAATGAGGACAAATATTTATACCAAACAAAATTAACATATCAGAAAATGCAAGAGAGGCATATAATTAACAAAAGGCAAGGGAATTGGCATAACGCTGTTAAATTTTTCATTAATAAAATAGCTGTTTTAAAATGTCAAAATGAATATATTTTATTCATAAATTGTGTAGAATTTAGCACACTAATTAAAGACATAGATATTTACATGGCAATTAAATCACAATGCCAGTGACCCAGCCAAATTAATGTTGGCCCCAGCTTAAAAGTAGACTGTATAAATAAATAATTCACACAATCACCAATGTCTTTGCTTAACCAAACAGTTCAGTGTAGAAAATTCTGGGAATTATGAATGACTTTGATGTGCATTAAAAAAACACAACAAAATAAAATGCAAAATAAAACACAAATGTTTTATTAGAGACTCAGATTCCAATCTAAGTTATATCAACAGTGATGGGAAGAACGCAGGCACAGCAGGTGATAAGTGTCCAGCTGTCTTTTTAAAGCAACTAAATCTACTTTACAGATTCTTAAGCAGCAGAAGGCCTCTGCTTATAGTTCCACACAAGAGTCCTCCAGATCCTCAGGCATTGTCATTGGTTTTGACTGGGCCATTTATCACATAAGAGTTATCAGGCTTGTGCCTCACCCTAATTCTTGTTCCTGGGAAGAAAGGGAAAAATAATCAGAAGCACGCTAAGAACATGAGAAGAAAGGAATGGGCACATTTTATATTACCATTTGATTGTGCATGTTCATGTTGGTGGCATGTGGAATTCCCTCTTCCCAGGAATTCAAACTGTCAGCAAGGAGCAGCAACATATAAAGGTATGTTTAACAGTAGCTTGATCACAGTAAAATCCTACGAGGAGATAACCACCCTGGCAGTGTTCCTGCAGAATCAGCCACTTGCTTTTAGAGTCGGGTGCAAAAAAGGGCACTGCTTCATCCTTGGCCAGGTTGAGAAAGGAGGGAACAGGCATGGCCTGTGTGCCCAAAGGTAGAGCTGCTGCATGCTGATGCTCTGTATCTGCCTATGTTCACTAAGAACCTGGGGCAGAATCACCAGCAGATGAGACTGACTAACCAAAGGAAGTGTATAAAAGAAGTGCAATGCCAAGCACAAGTCCCAGGGCTAGGTCAGGATGAGTTCAAGGTGATCCAGAAAAGGAGGGGCCCGGAATGATGCTTGTGTTTTATTCTTCCCATTACAACATCCTGTCTTGATCCTTCCTGGTGCCCAATGAAAACCATACCCCACAGGAAACATACCACAAAAGAGGGAGGAAAAGGGCCATAAAATTTAATTAAAAAATCAGCTTTGTCATATGCTGTGGTCTGTTTGCACAGAGGTGACTAACTTTTGTAACTAATAGAGGTAAACAGACTGGCAGTGTAAAGCATGCAATCCATTCTCAGAACATCTCCCACCTCAAAACAGGTCTCAGAAATGCAATTTAGGTATCATGCTGGTTATCTGCAAAGAAGTGAATCTAACCACTATATCTCTTCAGTACCTGATTTAAAAATTGGACTGGAAAATATCCATGAAGTGTTTATCATTTTCACAGGTCAAAAAGGCTGGAGGACCATGAAGCAGGTCCAGTTTGCTCTGAGCATCAGGGTTTTTTCCCCTAGCTGTGTCCCATGTGAGGTACACAGTGTTGTTATACATGCCATGCAGAAGAGACCACCAACATCTTATGGCTCAGGGTTACTGGAATGCAGCATTTAAATTTTTTGCAATTACTTACAGGGCTTAATAATGCAAAGTCCTTCTGAAGTAATGATTCTCCTAAACCAGTGGATATAATCCTAGGTTGTTCTGTTCCAGAAAATATTGATAGGTTGGAAGGTTTTCAGAGAAAAGTAACAGATGTGTTTAAGGCACTGAAGGGACTGATTTATGGAAGGAAATTGCCAGAAATAAAAATGAACATTATATTGAAGCTTTGACCAACCCAGAATGAACTGGGAGGCTGATGTGACAACAATGTATGGGGTTTTTGAAAGGTGCAAGGTTCATTTATGGAAAGGAATTCATGTGCAGGTCATCCAAGGGCTAAGATAGTAGGATGTAAAATCATGGGTAGAAGTATCAGGGAAAAAATGAAATATAAGAGATTGGTTAGCAGAGTTGCATCCCACGAGAAGCTACTGAAATATTTTAAACAAGCTTTGGTAATACACTGGGGGCTGTACCATAAGGGAAAAATCCTACATAATCAGGGAGAGAGACTTAGTAATGTTTTCTCTTTCTAATTTCAGTGACTCAGCACCTCACTTTGTAATATCTGCTGTTGCAATTATCCTTTCCTTTCACTTTTTCAGATTTTTTTTTTTTAACTCACATGTGCCACTCAGCCAGTAGTTACAATGATTTCATACTAAAATGTCCAGTTTTCTGTCCTAGAAGTCCCCTGACCATGAGGAGTTGCACCAAGTCTCTGGGGAGAGTGCCTGCAGTCAGATCCTCCTCTTCCCATCCAACCTCTCCTCTGCAAATTTGATTTTTTGAGGTTAGCTCAGCTTTTGGGCCCACACCATTGAAATGCTGTGTGTGCTTGGTTTGGGTTCATCCTTCAGGACTGCCCATAGTTCAGCATAGAGGGCATGTCACTAAATCATAATATATCAAGTCTGGTACTTAATTTGTTCCATAATAACTCTTCCTGATACAGCTCAACTGATCTTGTCTCAGTCTTTCTTGAGTTCCAATACTTTAGCTGCATGATTGAAAGCTCTCATTTTTGGGGGCAGGATTTCCAGAATAGGAAAGTGATCCTGATATTGGCTCCTTCTCTGCTTTCGAGCCATTGCTGCATGCAATTTTTCTTGTAATGTACTTTTCCAGTAATGGATTCAAGCAAACATCACTTCAGCCAAGGTCAAAATTTTGGACTGAGCAAGGTAACAGATCTGTTTATATGCAATTCCAACAAAAGCTCTTACAAAGACAGCAGTTTCTGGTAAGTATTAGCAGAGCCAGTTGTGACCTGATCTTGCAAGCTCATCCAGACTCTACGACTTTGTCCGGAGTTTTTGATACACAAGGGAATATTTCACTCCACAGTCCCAGTTAAAATGAGGATCCAGTTCCTGAATGGATATTTTGAACATTCTTCCAGGAGTAAACCAGCAATAACAGCTTCAAACTCAATTCTTTTTATAAACTTTATAAAAACACCTTAGAGAATAAATTAATATCATTGTCTCTATATCCCCTTAAAAATTCCACTCCTTGTCCTGAATGAAAGACCAGTGATGTTTTTTTCCTTCATCACACATACTTTTAAACGTGTCCCTAAAGACCTCCAACAAAACTCATCTCCGGGAAATCTATTCTGTCATTTTAATACTCTCAATGTTAAAACTTTTCTAAATTACAGCTAACCTGATTATTTCTGGTCATAATGTAAGCCTGTCACTGCCTGTCTGCCTTGCTGGGGGCTTTGAAGAGTCAGCCATGCCTGTGCTCTCTGCTGCAATCAGAACTCATTCAATTTTCTGTATTTTTTTTTTCATGAACTCCACTACATTCCTTTCTATTGATCCCTACATTTTTTGAGGTGCTCTGCCCAAAACTGTGCAGTTGTTCTAATATTCAGCTGAAGCTATATGGAATTCTGAATAGAGGTCAAAGTCTATTTCACTTATTCCTAGTTATACGTTCTGATACAGCATTGAATTTTTACAAAATAGCACAAAAATATCTTTTTCTTTTTTTTTTTTTTTGAGTGTTTGGATCCCCAGATCTGTTCTGTAGAAATGCTACCTATAGTTATTTTTGAGCCTGAGTTTATTCATGGTGATGATTCCTCTCCATGTGCTATCTACTCAGCCCTACTGAATTACAGTCTCTTTTTAGAACTCCAGTTCTATCCCCTTCTAGGGCATTCCAGGTTTATCCTGTCTTCTGACACACCTGCAGATCCACTTAGTTTGATCACCTTCTCCAGATTTTAATAATCTCCATCTGAATAGTCATTGATGAAAATATAAGTATCACTGCATCACAGACAAACACTTTTAAAACTCCAGAAGCACAGTGTAACTTGTCAAAAAAACTCATGTTTTCCCTCCAATTATAGCTTTCCTACCTCATTTATTACTCTGCTCTGATACATTCATCCATTCTGTGCTCCCCTAGCTTGTTTATGTGGTCTTCCTGAGATATCCCACAAAAAAAATGTGTTAAACTTATATTATATAATGGGTATATTTTTCCTAACCACAAAGGGAAAACATGTTATTATCTTCCTGAAATGAATGAGTTGTTGGGTATGGTTTCTCTCTAACAAATACTGCCTGTTGGCTCATCTTCTTGTTTTCTTTCATGCATTTACAACTAGGTGGGCTTCTTTCTTTCAATAATTTTCCTTCCTTCCCTTTCTATAATGCTAGTTGCTTTGTTTGCCTTTCTCCTGTCATTTGCATATGTTGTTTTCTGTGAATTATTCCTTCCTACAATCTCTTTTCTGAGTTCCTTTACATTTTTTTTTTTTTGTCAGAAGATGTGATTTGTTGCGTATAGACAAGCAGAGATGTTTTATGACTTGGAGCATGTTCTGTGTTGAATCAATTTCTACATGATTTTGAATAAGTAACCTTAATGGAGAAGGCATCATAAAGCTGATTTGCCAGGATAATTCTGATTTTCCTGATATTTTTATACACTGACTGAAACAGAAGCATTTAAAAATAATGATCTTTTAAGCCAGAAGCATACTACTTCCAGATTATGCTCAAGCAGAGCTGAGAACCTCTGAGTGTTCTGGTATATCTTGGTTCTTGCACTGTCTGAAACAAAGACAATGATTGTTTCCAGGAAAATGTAGACTCTACATTAAGGACAACTTTCTGCAATATTTTGCTTCCAATAGTTCACTAATTTCTAGGGAGGAAATAAAAAATCCAGTAAATGGTAATAAAGCACTGCCCTTTTGACAATGAAAGTTGTCATTTCACCCCCAATGTTACTTTTATAGTTTCAAAACTTGTTCTTGGCTACATTTCAAATATTTATAGCTCTCATATAATGTGTCTCAAGCAAATAGCTGGTCTTGCCAACTCTTGCACATGTGCTAAACTCTGCTATGTGAGGTTGTTAAGCATGGGAGTGCTAGCAACAGCAGAGCCCCAGCATTAGAAGAGTACAACTTAAATCACACTGACAGACCAAAGCAACTGCTGCATGTTTCACAGACACTTGTGGGGATCTGTGCAGGACTGGAACCTTTACAAGGTGACAAGAAACGGAGATAATGCAAGACCACATGGAAAAAGTCCAGCATAAAGATGGGACATTGGATAAAATGACTTCACAAATCAGTCCATGCAGTCTGCACTTAAGTTGCTGTTTATATTCCCTTTTTTTCAATGATCTAAAGTAAGCTTGTCTGCTTTCAGCATCATGAGGCACTCAGAGAAGAGCAAGCTCCATTCCTCACTGAAGGTTTTGGAACTGACATTCAGGACAGTCAGATCTCTGAAACAGGGAAAAAGAATAAATAAATGCATTTTTCTTTCTTATACATTTATGACCATAATTGGACTTTTTCAGTCTTCAGCTTCTGTTTATTGTTATCAAAATTTCAGCCCACTGTCTGTGCCCAGACTTTGCATACATGAAAACAGCACAAAAATGGCCAACAAACTCATGCTACAAGGTCCTTTTAAGTCTAATGAAAAACTAAACTACCTATTTAAGAAGTGACACCTAAATTATTTTCCTTTCTAATCCAATAACCCCTAAAGACCCACAAAGTGGATTTTTCTACCCAATTACAAGATACCACCTAAACCCAAGAAGAAAAAGGAAGAAGAGAGAAGAAAGGAATTTGAGAAAACATCCTATATCCTCCATCTTGAACCCATCTATAACATACTAAAAATCCTAAAACCTAAATTTCTCACCCATGTGACATACTACACTACTCTCTACAA
Organism: Lonchura striata; assembly: GCF_050655825.1. Taxonomy (NCBI): domain Eukaryota; kingdom Metazoa; phylum Chordata; class Aves; order Passeriformes; family Estrildidae; genus Lonchura; species Lonchura striata. The sequence continues at coordinate 2,835,899 of NC_140703.1, forward strand.
TCTATTTCACCCTTTTGTGGTCCCTAGTCTACTTTGAGGCTTAGGAGGCCTTCTCCATGAATGAGGGTGAAAGTCACAATTCTCCTGGGAGTCAGGGCACCCCAGGGCAGACAGGGGGATATTCCCCCTGCCCTGGGTTCCCACACCACGGCCCCTGGCTGTGTTCTTCTTCATGGATCCTTGCTGTTGACCATTTTGTCCAAACAGCTGCTGCCCTCTCTTGGGATGTGGGACAGCTTGGCCTGAGCATTGTGTGAAGGGTGGACAGACACATCATCCTCTTTTGGCCGGGAGGTATGTAAGTAATTGACCATAATGCACTGATTTACTTCATGGCTGCTCAGCTCAGTGGCAGATTGTGGGAATCCAGGACTTCCCTCTGGCTGCCCTGGCAGGGGTCAGGAACCCCCCTGGGACAGAGCCCCAGAGACACTGGCTGTGATCTCTGTCCATGGAAATGAGTTTTCAATCTTACAGGATGAATTACAAGCTCTGAGTGTTTGATATGAGTAATAATTAAGTGTGGCATGGGTGCAAAAGTAAAATTTTAGGATTCTAGATGAGGGGTCCAAAGGGCACAAGCTGGAGGAAATTGGGTGTGCCTTGTCCTTTTTCTCCTCCTTCATGCCCTCCATGTGTCACTGTGGTGTTGGCATTTTTCTGTTGGTTCAGGCTGGGGACACACTGTCCAACGTAGGTGACAGATATTGGCACGTTATTGTAAATGCAGCCCAGGGAGTTTCTGGTATTTAATGTTTGTCACATCCCACTGAGGGCAGAGCCCCACACGCTGCCCTGCAGGACAGAGCTGGGCAGGGCAGCAGAACATGTGAGAGATAAACAGAATAAACAACCTGGAAACCAGCACAGACCAATTATGGCTTCTGCTTTGGCAGCGGGGCTGAGAGACAGAGACTTTTACAATCTCAGAATCATCAATAGCACAGATTCTGACAGCAGATGAGACTTTGCATAGCAGCTTTGGCCCTCACTTTTCTGCCCCTTTACACCCCTGTGCTTCCTGTGTCACCCCCCTCCACCCCTGCTGCCCCCACGTCCCCTCGGGTACTCCTCTGTGTGCTCTGCCTCCCCACCTCCCTGCAGCCCTTGTCACAGCTTCTCCTGCCTCCTGCTCATGGGTGTGAGAAACCCAGGCTTGCTCTGGGGTCCCATGTGGTGGTGAAATTCCTCCTCCAACCCGTGATTCCAAAGAAAAACTCCACAGCCTCTTGTTGTTTGGTCTCACTCTATTGTGAGTTATCTAAAAGATTTTCTTCTGGGGCTGTGGCTGTTTGGTCAGCAGCCCAGGCAGAGGCACACACACACCCTGACATCCTCTCTGTCTCTGTCTTCTTCTCTCCCCCCACCCAGGGCTGCTGCTATCTTTTATATGATATATTACGTATTACATGTTTATAGTTTTCCCCCAATACCTACTACCTATATTACAAAGTGCTTTTCTACTCTAAACCAATCTGTGAGTGCCAACATCACCAAGAACATGGAGATAAGGAAGGAGAAAGAGGAAGAACAGGATCAGCCCACTTTCCTCCATCTTAGAACTTCTGACCCCCATGTACAAAGTAAAAAACCCCCTGTATATGTGCTAAAAACCCCCTGTACAATACTAAAAAAATTTCCCCTCTGTTTTGTAACTACTTTTACTATACTATCTAACCCTTTGTGGCTGCTTGTTCCACCTCCAAAGTTGGTAACCCATTCCATGGCTCAAACTCAAAATCTCAGCTGTTTCCAGCTGCCTGCCAGGGTCTAAAATGCTTCTGACCAAGGCCTGGAACCTCTAAAAATGTCTGAGAGACATTTTGAGTTCCAACAAGCTGTGGTGCAAGTTTTATTTTTGTGTCTATTTTTCAAGTGTTTCTTTTCTGGCCCTGTGATTTTTCTACACCATTTTCTGTTTTAACCCTTATTCTACTGGTGACTGTTCTGCATGTACACAGAGACTCCTGCAAACACACTTACCACAACTTTTTCCTGCCTGCTGCTGCTTTCCTCTATGGTAGTTTAATGTCAGTGCATAGTGAATTTCTATTTGCTTTCAAACCATGTCAGAGAAAAAGCAATTCCTGCAAATTTTTTAAGGCACCTTAGTTTTGTAGAAGACTAAGCCTCCCTTAGATGCTCAGGGACTTGAGTGAATTTAGATGAGAAAAAGGAGTCAGCTGCTTAAGGCCAAAAATCTTCAAGATGTGTAAATAACTTTAGACTAGACTGAAAATGAGTTTTTAAAACCCATACCTCACATCACCTACAAAACTTCCAGTAGATATTTTTAATCCCACTAGACATTCATTTTTACGTATCAACCTTCATTTATAAACCCTTCAGTTTTAAATGATCCCAGGATACTTCTGAAAATTGTTTCCTTATACATTTTTCACCCAGTGTTTGAGCCATGACACCAGTTGGTGTCCTCTACAGATGTTTAATATTTATTTGGGGGTAGAAGACTGACAAGTCTGATAACAGCATGTTCTAACCTAGTTATTAAATGTTAACCTCTTGAGGTTAAACAATTTCTTCTGATATCATTAAAAATGCCCCAGGAATCCTCATGTACCCTCCTCACATTTGCACCACTTGTTTAAGGAGAAAAATATTGTAGTTCTTCCCACTCCAGCCACCTTGTGCAGAGCAGTAAGACAAGAAGTCTTTGTGCCCTTAAGTCATTTTTTCTTCCTGTTCTGACAGGACCCCCTGCCAGAAAAACTCCCCAAACCATCTGCAGTTTGCAGGGATTTGAAGGTATAAGAGTCTAGGAGGGCCCAGTGTGAAACAGAGTAAAGCAACCTCCCTTTACCATTTACTTATTTCAGAAAATCAGGGCCACTTTCAGTCCTTCTGCCAACAATCCCATACCAAGGCGTGCTCCATCCCTGAACAGTTAACCCTTTGGGAGATTTTGGAAGAACTGCACCCTGCAATGTCAAGGAGCATTACAGCTGCTTGGTCTTTATGACTGCTGAGCCATTTATTGATGTGCCTGTGTTCGGATTTATGTCTCACTCAGACGGGAACAATTCAGCTTATTACTCACCCTCCCCAAAATGATACGTCCACAGAGTGACATTTAATGGTACATTCACCCAGAAGAAGGGATGAGATGTCCAAAGCAGTTAAAGGAAGAGGCATTTTCATTCCTAATAGCAGTCAGGATATTGGGAACGGATGCATCCATCAGCCGAGTCAAACCTCTGGATGTTCCTGTTGCAGTGCAGATTTCTATTACAGCCTCATTGAGAGTGCTCAGTAATCTCTCAATGAAGTGCACTGTACACAGTAATCGACGTGTAACCTTTCTTCAGGACACAAAATGTAGTCCATGAATAAAAGCTGGCTGTTTAGGGCTGCACACAGGTCTGGGGTATAGTTCTGCTATCTCTCATCTCCCTGGTGCATGCAAAAGAGGGAACACCTGCAACTGCTTGGCAGGAGGGTTTTGTGATTAAAATGTTCTTTTTGTGAAGGTGAGAAGCTTCTGACTTAAAAAAAAAAACTACTTTTGCCCTTACGTAGGGGTCCCTCAATGAACTGGCATCCTGTGTAGTTGCTGTGGTTTGTGCTGGGCTCCTTTCCTACCACACAGTGGTGTCACTGCCCTCCTTCTCCCACCATGGAAATGGAGAAAGACCACACTTCCATGCCTGACTACATGGAGGACTCAGTGGGACATTTGTGAGCCCTTTGGGCATAGCCAGTTTATTCTCACTCACCATGCCTCTGCACCAAGCATGTAGAGCACACATTGCTTATTTTGAATCTGCAGGGCCTGAATTAGCCTTGACACGATGCAAAAATTGGCTTGAATTCCTTCCCTGGGATTTTCTAATTGTTCCTTTTTTAATCATGGATGACTTCTTGCTACAGGTGTAACATCTTCTGTCTATCACTCAGATAAAAAGATTGTTGCTAGCTGCAGAGATCATAGCTGAGAAGAGGGCTGTAACAGAAACATGCTTTTTGACTAAATGTTTGTAAGATTGGAAGTCAGTGCAAAAAGTATTGCAGAAGTGTTGCTTGGCTGTCTGACAGAGAAAGTGATCACTTTTTACTGTTGCTGCAAAATTGCCATATAAGGTTACTTTAAAGTTGTGCACTACATCTAACTTTCTCTTTAAATAACCAGGACATAGGGAGAGGAAAGCTAGAGGGTGGGGAGACTGCACCGAGGCTGTCTGTAATAACATGTTTGATGATGTTTACTTTTTGCTTTTGAAAGAGGAATGAAGTGCCTTCTCTTTAGAGAGAGACAAGAAAACACTTCTTTCTAAAGTACCTGGGGCCAGGATCAACTTCTGTTCACAGACACTGACACACCATTTCCCTTGTCTTCAGCAGGAGCTGCTCATGCATCTGAAGAGAGCCCCTAGGCTCTACAGGTTTGATAAGTTCCCAGCCAAGGAGTGCATGTTTCTCCCTTCTCAGTTTTTATCATTTACTCACTATCCTCCAGACACATCCTTTGTTAAATGGAAAGCCTTGAGAGAAAGCACCCGTCTCTCCAAGTCCCTGCTCGTGTGTGTAAAAGGCAATTATGATTCTTCCATGTGGAAGATTTTAATAGACACCTCCAGCTTGATTTGTACTCTTTGCCTAGCCTACCTGAGAAGCCCAGAAATGGAGAGTGCACAGTGATTGTGTTCCTGCATGGCTCTGTGCATGGGCTCAGCACACTGTGCAGCAGAGTCCCTGCTCAGCACTGCCAGTCTCTGTTTCTAAGGGACCTTCCCCTGCTTTTGCCCTTGTAGCTCTCTTCCCTAACCTCTGAATAACCATTAGCAACAACAGACCCTTGAGTTTGCAGTAAGGGTGTAGGGTATTTCTCTTAGCAGACAGATTAAAAGGTTTCTTACATGTCAAAGGTCTTTCTGCCAGAACCACCTTGTGAAGGGTGGGATCAGCTGAGACACTGGGGGCTTTCTCTACAGCAAATCCCAGAATTACCAGACATTAATGTGGCACTGGCATTTCCCTTCTGGCCACATGTACAAGAACACCTCTTTTGAGGGTGCTGCAGAGTTTGTCACCTACCCTGCAGCTGTGCCCTGGCAGATACACATGTGAGATGCTCCTCCTTTAACCCTCCTGCCAGTCTGCAATGTGGGAACTGCTCTTTAAACTCCTGGAATGAGAAGTTCTTCACTACAGGCCATCCTGTCTGCCCTCCTTGAGCACAAGAGAGAAAAATTATGATCTTCACAACCGAGAGTTAAAAGCTGTAAATCGTGAACGAAACCACACATAAATCTTAGGAAGCACCAAGATTTAGGATGCACCTTAGCTTTCCCTTTTCCTGTTGTCTTTCTTAGAAGGTTTCCTTCTTAATCTTCTGCAGGTCTCAAGCCCTGTTCTGTGGTGTGGAATTCTCCCTGTGCACAAACAAGGGCCCTGGTTTGGACATCACAGAGCCCTGGAGGGGACTGGATATGATTAACAAGATGTGTGCTGCTTTTCCCAGTTTCTGAGCACAAAGCATTCATTGTGCCATTAATAATATATATCCTTGTGTGGAGTGTGAGCTTGTACAAGTCCGTACTGCTCTGGGATTGAAGGCATACACTAGTTTTTCAGTCTTACCACAATAACGTGTGTTTCAGCGTACTTTAATACCTTCAAAATTTTGTCAACATTTCCTAGCGGGGGGATCTTTTCTGCTTCACTTGTTATCCATATGACAGTAAAATAAATAGTCCGTTGGAAGTATACAAAGAAATTTTAGACTTAAAAGTTAGAATGCAGTTTTTTTTTTTTTTTTTTTTTTTTCCTTTAAGGGAACACTTAAATTTTGTTTTAGGAGATGTGAGGTTTTGCCAATTTCTTGTTCATATTCATAAGGTATGAAGTCTGAGTAATACATGAAAAATGCAAGTATCCATGTAGCTAGGAACTGCAAGCTGAGAGTCATAGATAAGAATATGAATATGATCCCAGTAAAATGTTTCCATGTTGCTTAAACCCTGACATTAAGTTACTTCTAGTGAAACATGCTGCAAAGTGAAGTTTTCCAATTTTTGGAAGAAAAAGACACAACACAGCGACAAAATAAGCCTCCTACAGATTTTCTTTCAGTCTGTCTTCACCAGCTGTAAAAAACTAAAACAAGATGGAGCTGAAAATCCTGTTATCCCATCAAGGCACCTTCCCACCATTTCTGACAGTAGTGGCAATTGTGACTCTGGATCCAAAAAGTGAAGAAAATGTTTCTTGCACGTTGGCTTATTAACAACCACCATTAACACCTACCAATATCCCATCTACTGCAGAATCCAGAATTAGAGCCTGGTCATGTGTAAATGTGTTCAGTAAACATGCAGAAAATCAGGTACTTTTTTTTATTTTCCAGTGAACATTTTGTCAAGGATGCTTACAGATCTGTCTCAGACATAGAGGTCTGTACAGTAAGCATGGCAAAGACTCCACTCCAAATATTTTCATATTTTTTCCAAAGCAATAAGTATCCTTTTAAGGTGCTCAATAGCAGCCACCATCAGAGTTTCACTGAAGATTACAACACTTAAAAATAACTACATGATCTCTTGGCTTTGAGGGAAGTTTTTCTGTAACCCAGGAAAGCTGGAAGTTGCTAAGGGCCTGATGCAGGAACAAGGATTTTCTTTTGAAAATCATCCTATGAGTAATATGACATTATTTTTTAGTCTTTCTATAATAAGTATTTTTCATTATAAATGGATATTTCTATTCTTTTTAGATATGACTCACTCCTTTCAGTAGCCTTTTTTCCCCCTCAGTTTTGCTGAGGTCAGCAAATACAGGAATTTTCCTTTTTATCAGTCTGACAGTTATTATCTTTTTTATTTCCTCCTAGTTATTCTATTACAAGATAAAGCCCAAAAAAGGGAGATTCTGACCTTTGTAGAGCCAACCAGTATTTTGTGCACTCCTATCTGCATGAGCTAAAAAAATGCCTATTCAAAAATATTTATTTTTTTGTTGCTGTAAATCAGTCAAATTTAATGTGGATATTACATGGAAAAATATTACATGGAAAAGTGATTCTGATGGAACATGGCCATCAACTGGAAGAAGCTCAATGAGTTTGAATGTTTAATTTATTTGAATGTTGCTAGAAGAGCATTATCAGTATCATGTGTCTGAACAAGGTCTATGTAGATTGTATTTAATTTCTAAAGGCATAGGAAAGAGTTGTCCCTTCAACTGGTTGGTTTCCAGCCATGGTTTTCATGCATTGTCAGCATGTTCTGTTCTGCAAGTATTTTTTGAAAGACGCCCTTAGCTGTAGCATTTGTCCATTCCTCTGAATTATGACATTCTTAGGGAAAAAAAAAAAATTACTTCAAAGATCTTAGAGAACCCCCAGCTGGAATATGATTAAAAAGATTCTGCAAAGATAATATATGCATTAATACTATCCCAGACTGATCCTTCTAGAGGCTAAGCATTTTTCTTCCAAATTTTGTTTATAATTTCACTGAGCTTTCTCAATAGCCATTTATTCATCTGTCTCTCACCAAGAAAAGTCATGCACTCAGTGTCTACCAACACCAATGACTTTCAGAAGCTGTTGTCTTGTGGGTGCCATGAAATATTCACTAGACAGCACAAGCTATTTTGCAAATATAAATATCTGTCTGTGGATTGCTTCCAGAGGCAGATGGGGCACAAATCAAAATTCATATGAATCTTATTTTAAAAAAATAACCCTATAACAAAAGAGCTTGTTTGGATGAATTACAGAATAGATAAAGGAAGTTATCACTGCAATAAAGTACTCATTAAATTAAATATTTTTCAATTATTAAAAGAAATCCATCTTAATCTACTAGGAAAAAGTTATGTGCTAAGGCACAAATGACATTGATTTATGCATAATTGGGTATAAAAGAGCAAAATAGTATTGAGCTTTCAGATATGAAAATGTATCTTAAGAACAAACTGAAGGATTCCTGGACATTTTTATAGACTAACAATAGTCAGTGCCCTTACATTTAATCTTTAAATCATAATATCAAAGGATGCAGTCTACTTCCTTGAGCTTCAGGAATCCAGCAACATGGCACACAGCCCATGCTTATCAAGGAAAAAAAAATTGGGCATTTTCAGAGAATAATTATTGCTTGTATTTAAGACTCCTGTAATGGGGTGGAAGAAGGCAGCTGTTTTTTCTTGAGCTCAAGAATGCTGAAAGGTTACACTGGATTGCCAAGTGCCTGCACTTCTAGCTCATGATGGAGTAACAGAGAGATGTGCTCCATGAATGAAAAAATGGGCAAATTGAGATTGAGACATCTCAATTTCACTGTACAGGAGGGAGGTGAGAGTTTTGGAGGAAGGGAAAAGTGTGGGCCCTATGCAGTGGGAAATGGGCCTGGATACTGGTATTGATTTGGGAAGCTGGGAGAGCTTATGTTAACAAGTACCAGCTCATGATTTTCTGATCAAAAAAGGATTACCCTTTAAGGAAATCGAATCTGTGTTTATGGGTGTATGTGTTGTGTTTAGGGGAATTTGGGTGGTCCACAGCCATCAAGAGCTGTACTAAATGTTGAGCTGTGAACACCAGAAATAGGCACCCCAGCTTCAGATTCTCTAGATCCCCTCTGCTCCACTCTACAGCAAAAGGAAAATAGGAAAATGGGTGGGTGTGGGGATGTAGGGAAAGTATCAGCCAGCTAAGAGTGAAAAACTTGAATTTGTCAATCTAATAAATACAGCTTCCAGAACAGTGCTGTATATCAGCAGGAGCACAACTGGTATCCTGCTCTCAGATAAGAACCATTTTACCATGCTTTCATAAATCCATCCCCTTGAGAGGGGGTGACAGTATCTTGGGTACTCAGATAATGGTACTGGGTGATAGTGGATGGTGTCCAGTGTCTGAAGCAAAACATCTATCACAGGCATTTTTATCTTGTTTAAATTATGAGAGATAATGCTAAGAATGCATCCTCAGTTATTTATCCTCTACACCTTTTCCCCAAAGCTTGCATTATCTAATTTCAGAGCCATTTTCACTTGCTTTTTAGTCCATACATGTTCAGGGCACATCTTTGGAAGGCAAAAGTGTAAGTTGATGGTATAATGTCAGCAGCACTGGTAGTACAGCTAGGAAGGTTAAAAATAAATAAATCCTTTCTAGCATAATCTGCTTCATTTGGGTATTGTGTGAGTTATGAAGATCACCTTTTGCAGAGCTCAGGAAACCTCAGACATGCTTGTGACCATCACAAAGCACAACAGTACTTTTCAGTCTGCAGGAGGGACTTGTTATCCCCAAAAGTCTTTCTTCTTCCTCTGATTATTTAGTACCTGCCAGCCACAAGCTTAAACATTGGTGACTATAGGATGAATGACCAGAAAATGACTATTTTTCTAGGAGACAGGGAAAGAGCAGCAGGGATTTGCCTGCATTTAGTTTTCCTAACCTGTTTTCCACTATCTCAGTGTTTAGGTTATGTGGTGTTTACAGACACTATTTCAACCAAACAAAATGACAAAAAGGAAAATAAAAGCATAATTCACGGATGGGAACTAGTCTACCACCAGCCTGCATAAACATATGTCAGGACCTGTGACTGAGGGAGTGCAGATCATCTTCTCTAGTGAAATGGCTCCTCCACCTACCTGTCACGGTTGGAAAGCGAAGGAGAGATCAGAATCCCCCTAAATGGAAATTATAAATGCCTTATTATGCCACAATAAAAAGCCCATACTCACCTATCCGTCAGTCTCTTCCAGCAGGAAGAATTCATATATATATATATATATATTAAAAAAAATATGTATAGGGTTTTTTGAGTTTTGGTGGGTTTTTTTTGGTTTTGGGGTCTTTTTTGTTTGTTTTTTGGGGGGGGCTTTTGTGTTTGAAAGGGATAATTGCACCAGATTTCATCCCAGTCCTCCTGTGGTGGCTTTCTTTGAAGCTGAGCAGATAAACAGTGTCTTCAGGGACTCTGTCTAAACTCTTTACACACATTTGTTCAAAATGAAAATGTGAGCTGGCAGCAAGCCAGACTTCCCCTGTCTTCTCCCGTTTTCCTTCTGACCCCCGAGAGACACCAGGGATGTGTACACACACTGCACATGGGCTTTTCTGCCCAGAATTCTGATCATCTTAGAGCTGGGCCACTGCTAGAGAGAGAAAGCCTAGGTGTTCAGCTAATCCCTGGATGGTTTTACATTTTTATGGCTACTAAATGTATTCAGAATTCACCTTTCCTTTCCTAATTGCATGGCAGTGTAAGCCTGTACATTTTAGGGGGTTATATACCTCACCTTCAGAGACGATTTGCACAGCTTCTGGTTCCTGCATTTGCTTCACTTGTAGAAGTACAAATCCGTGCTGCAGGTCCACTCAATTATTGTGGAAGGGTCACTGAGTAGTCAGAGGCAGGAAAAGTTGGCCATCAATAAAAACAATAAAAATTCAGTAGAACTTTTGATGCACTCTACAAATCAGTGACATTGTTCTTTTAGGTGTCAAACAAAAATGCGTTGCCATTTACAAGACAAGCTTAGAGAAGAGCTAAAAATCAAACAGAAATTTCTTAGCTACCTCCTTGTCAGCTGAGAGTATCACCAAGACCATGGCTACCAGCATACCTAGTGAGCTTGCTGCATGCAAATAGCACTTATTTCACAAACTCCCAGATAAACCCAGTGATCATTTGAATTGCTGTTAGCCTGAAGCACACTACAGAAGCAAGGGGAACACTCAGGAAACAAAAACTCAGGGAAATATGTGTGAAATGTAATCCTGTTACCATTTGCCACATACTGAAGGCGTGTGTCATCAGCACAGGAAATGAACAGCTATAGATCAGGAGTATCCCCTGGACCTAGGAGAAAAGCTGCAGAGGATTTTTCATTGAGCTAACCTCATAATCTAGACAAGCTTTCAAAATGTGTAGACACTGCTCTCCTTATCCTGGCAATGCCGCCCACATTTCTTCCCTTGCTTCATGTTTATTATTGCACTTAATTGGCCAAAATGATTGACATGTTTCTGCTTCAATACAAATTCTCCTGGGTGGAGGGTTGGGGCTTAGCAAGGGGATTAGAAATAGGCCTTACTTGATGTTAATGGATTCCTGTCGAGTACAAAGCAAGCAAGGATGAAAACAATAATACTACATTCTTCCAGTGGAATCATTCCTGCTTCTTTTCTTCAGCCCTCAAAATTAAAAATGTTCTTTATATTTCCATTTTTGATGTGGCATCAAATCATGAGCATTAATGTTTGCTGCGATGCAGTTTATAATCAGCTTATTCATTATTTAATGGTGGACTTACTGCTTTTTCCTCCACTCATATCTAGGAAACCATTTTTACATTACATTTTTAGTTTCTGAAGATATAATTGATCTAAGCATGTGGTGTACAAAGCAAAAAGCAGATGGGGTTGTCACCTGTGAAGAGATTGAGAACAAGTTTTATTTCCCTCAAGGAATCTTCTATCTGTATGCCACTATCATGAATATGTCCATTTTCTGGCTCCAAGCTTAAGACAAAGAAGTTCCTGCCAAGCAATTACCTGCCTGCTTTGGAATTCACTGCCTGCTTTCAGTCTCACAGCCCTACATTCCTGCAGGTGGGACAGGAAGTTCACAGGTTGGGATTATCTGGGTGACTGACAAAGCCAACACTGTGATAATACTTCATACTGCCTTTATTTCTCCTTAGCAATTGAAGCTGTGACACTCCCTGTGCTCCTAAAGGGGAAATGCCAATGGTGCTGTACAGTTGCAGTGCTAAATCCATTGCTAGTAAAAGTCACCCATGAGCTGAGGGTGGCTAAGCTACCTGAATCCATGGGGCTTGAAGTGTAGAATTTAGTTAATTACCAAAAATGTCTGTATCTGCTATGATCATCAGCAAAAGCACTGTCCTAGTTCTGCTTCCTGCTGTTTCCTGCCCCTGCTACAGGTGCATGACTATGGAGGTGAAGGTCTGCTGCCTAAAAAGATTTCCCAAATCTTCTGAGATCTCATCATGACTACAAGCTCCAAATGTCTGTTTTTACTATGTCTTTGAGAATCCTGCTGTTGTATTTGAAATTCAAGTGAAATTCTCTTTGGACATCTTGAGTCTGCACACATCATGTGCCAAGCAGCAAGGCGTGCTCAGGAAAGCTGGAATTTATTTTTGACATACAGCATTATGAAATTTGGAAAAGTAAATTTGAAAACACTCAAAAAGGAGGTTTTGAATGCTTTGCACCTTTTTTTCTGAGGTTCACAGTGTCAAAAACACATATGTGGCAGTGCCCCCTTCCTCCTGGTCATTCTTCCACTGGCTGTCACAGAGCTCTCAGACAAAAATCAGCTTCCAGCTGCCTTGCCTTGCAGTCCACACTCCCAGCTGTGGATAAGAGCTTTACATTCAGAGCCTAAGGAACATTTGCAGTAACAGCTCTTTAGGGAAGGTAAACTATAGGTAGGGTAATCCCTGCCTCTGCTCCACAGTGAGAGTGAGAGCTCTGTGACACAAGCATCCTAAAGGAGGAAGATTTGGCTGAAGACATCCAGAGCACACCCTTCCCTTGATGTACTTTGCTCCTCTACTGACTTTTTTTTCCTGTGTTATCATGAAAATCGGTCATGGGGCCGACATTACTGAGGCAGAACCTTAGGGCAGGGGGCATTTATTTAATCTGGCTGAGGATGGCATGTGTGTCTGTTCTCTCTTCTTGTTTAAACTGTGCTGAGTCATTTGTGATGAATAGCTCTAATGGCCCTGCAGATCAACTATACTGCTGGGTTTAGGTGTACCAGGAAGGTAGGGTAAGGATTATTGAGGCTTTACAGAGGAGATTAAGTGTAACCCACATTGAAGATATAGCAAAGACAGCAGAAGCAAAAGAGAAAAAAAAAAAAAAAAACCCACCAAAAAACCCCCAAACAAACAAAACCAAAAACCTTAAAGAAAAATTATTGTGAAAAAGTCATTTTGTGATTCAGGAGTGCTTAGAAAGAATACACCTTATGGTTATACATTTTAATTCTCATTGGCAGCAAGACTAGAAACTCTCTGGAAAACACTTGTGGCCTGAACTTTGCAAAATACACCAAAAAAGGGTTACTAAAAGGCCTCAAAGTACTTGATCACTTTAAAATTTGTTTTTTGGGAATGAACTTTTGTGTCACTTGATATGTCACACCTGACATGCATTTTCTTTTGCCAGGGTCTCTACATTCAAGTTGCAAGCAGGGGGAATGGAGGAAGAGATGAAAGCAGACAGCCAGGATTCCTAGTCTTTGAAATGACCCTCCCAAGAGCTTTAAGTGAAAACATGTGTAGATTTTTTAAAAATGTAAATAAATCCTTCACAACTGATCTAGAATTCTTACCCGTTTTGTTCAGCTTTGCTTCTAGCCAAGAAAATGTCTACATTCTTAGTCTAAACACATCCTCCTTGTCTGTAATTTTTCATAATTAAACACATTTTCCATAGTGTGTAATCCAACTGGGGCAAGTCTAGATGATTGCCTTTCCATGTTGTTATAAATCCTTGCTACAGAAGGAGGGGAGAACTCTCTGAGCATGCCCAAGTAAAACATGAACAAGCACAAGACCCAAACCAGATTTTAATGTCTCTGCAGCTTGCCAACTCCTTCTCCGACCCCACAGCACTTGGTTGTACCAATAAAGAAGAGCAGGCACGTCTGCTGTATTTGTTGCAGCCCCAGTGGCTGCAGTGCATCTCAATTTTGAGATTGTCCCAAAGGAGAATGGTGGCTTGCAGATTTGTCCTCAGTTTTTCCCATGTGATGTCAGCAATGATGCAGATTTTTCTTACTTTGAAGTGGCAGCCTGCATATGTCAGAATTTCCTCATAGTCTGTGAGACACGTCCGAATTGCCAAGGTATTTATTGTAACTCAGGAATAGCTGACCAAGCATCCTCACAAGACTGAGGTAAAGGAAGACTAGGATGAGAAACCTTCATTTGTCTGCTTTAAAGATCTGACTCTGCTCATTGACCATGATTTGAATATGAGTGGAGTTCTGGTTGAAACATGCAGCACAGACTCTTAAAATACTGCCAGTAGCCAAGGAGAGCTGCCCTTTGCAGTTAGATAACTTCAGTGTTCAAAATTTTCAAGGAATTTCCTGTAGTAAGTAGAGAAAAGTACAAATTATACTGAAAACTTGGACACAGCTGTATCTGCATATCTTTATTAAAACTGAGAAGTTTTCAAAGGATGCTGTTCTTTGTTCCTTTCTACATCTGGTCACCTAAACACAGAGATGCAAAGTAAAGATTTCTACCAAAACCAAAAAGGATGTTTGCACGATTTCAGTTTTGTCTGAAAGCAGATCAGTTCTACAACAAGAATTTCAGAAGAATTGAGTATCTCCATAATTTTCAAAAGTCTCTCTGGTTCAAAAAGTACTCTTCTCTTTGATCTGTTTATCTTCAATTGAACAGATTCTCTGTATTGCTTTTAGTCCCCTTACTATTTAGCTCACCCTTTTTTAAACTTAATTACTTTGCTGACAGAAGATGGTTTTGTGAGTGAAGAGGTCTGAGACCCATTCCCAAGTAGTTATTCATTTCAGATGTTCCTTCTTCAAAATCATGAGATATACAGTTTGTAGGATCATAGTCCTCTGAGGAAAATAACACCAGGCAATGCTCAGCACCTTAATCCTGCTAAGAAAATGAGCAGCATCCTTCAAGGGTCCTGACACAAGGAATCAGAGGCTCTACTCAGCAGGACATATGAGGGACAGCAAACTTAGCCAAAGTATGCTTTCTCAAGTCTTTCACTTATTTTAGAAAACCACAGCAGCACTGTATATTCTTCAAGTATATTTGCTGTGTGCTTTGAAAGCACCTGCACACCCACACTCCATCACTGAAGAGCCCTGTGGCCAATATTATAATCACTGAAGCAAATAAGTACAAATCAAGTAAACTTAGACCACCATCCTTTTGAGATGATTTCATCTTTCATTTCTTATATCTTTTACAGATGATCTGTCTCCTGATATTTTCTTTGATTCTTAGTTTTACAGAGAGTTTACACCTGGAGTTTTACAGAGATTAATTTTCCTGCAGACATGTCTTGCTTATTTGTCCTGTCACCCTCTTACTTCACCATGCTTAAGTGTTTCTGTTGTTCTGCTTCTGTAGAAGTCACATGTACATTTTTATATAGCCTGTTTCTAATATTCACCAGTCATGTCTTCAAAATTAAGGACTTTGACTTCTAACTTTTTGATTATTTATGTTCTTGCTTGCTTCTCATATATATTTTTTTGTTTCTTTAGGAAAAAGAAAAAGCATCCACAATGTATGTTTGGTACGCTGTGGACAAACACTGGGTATAATCAGGGATTAAATGATGCAGTGTTTCAAACTGAAAAAGAATTTTGTGACTAGAAAATTTACCATCCATCATGATGCCTCTTCACAACTGCAGATGCTATGTTAGTCCTATTAGCAACACTAGCATCTAGCAAGGTAGAGGTCATCTCTCTCTCACACTTGTCAGACTTGAGACTATATTTGAGGTATGGCTCATATTTGATGTCCCTGTTTGCATTGCTTTCAAAATTTTCAGTGCAAACACGAGCTACAATAAATGCCTTTCTTTACGTGCAGCTCCCCTTTCGACCGGCCCGTGCTGCTAGGAAAGCAAACAGCCTCTTCTTGTCCCTTGAAAGGGGAAAAGGCTGCTGGAGCAGCCTGTGGCTGTGTGAGAACAAACAGGAATGACTCACCAGCTGGCCTGGGTGTGCTGTGCAGGGGGGATGTAATCCCACTTTGACACCTGGTGATGGATTTGAGAGAGAGAAAACCTTTGCAGATCCCCAGGTCATTGCACAAACAAGCAGAGCAGGTTCCTCCCTTGCTGTGAGCTAAGCATGCACCTGAGTGTGCTGAAACCCAGGGGGATTCTGCTTAGATCCCAGCACTGCTCTAGCTTCCTATCTTCAGTGGCTTTTCAGCTGAGCACACCTTCCAGTGCAGGAGATTCTTAAACTGCTCGATGGCAGCAGAGAGAAGTGAACACCAGAGGAAGGAATGCTCTGTTGTGCTCTTCTTCTCATGTTCTTTATTAAACTGATCTAACATCAATGTCATGACACAGGGCATGCCATTCCTAAAGTTCATTAAACCACACTACATTAATTAGGTGATAGAATAGTCCTCTTGGCCACTGTAACTCTGGTTCTACCAGCATAAGGAGACAGAGTGAAAAATCACATCCACTGGTCAATATTTACTTGCTCTGCTGATCCAAAAGACAATAAGGAAAAACATGGTGAAAGTAATGGTGAGGAACAAACAGAAACTCAGGACAAATGGACATGAATAGAATATTTACAAGTCCATCATTGTCCGTGCAGGTGTTGGGTGTTCCCAGTTTTCATCCTGAAGTGCAAACAGAAGAGTTCCTACCTCCTGCTCCACAATGGCCTCATGCTTTTTGCAGTGTCCTGGACCCATAAAGAACACTAAAAGAACCCTAAAAAACAGAGTCTGAGGTCAACATTTGAGAAACTGGCTGATGATGTCAACAGACAGTACTAGCTTTCCAGCCCAGAAGGAAATGTAGGAAGAGGAGTGAAAAATCAAATAGATACAGCACAAAGAGAGGGAAAATCCCAAACAAACCAAACAACTCACCCACACAGCAGACCAAAAAGGAGCAACAAAACCACAGAAGAAGGTGTCTGAAATCTGAAAGACTCCAAAAGTGATCTTGTTAGAGATATAAACTATGATTCTGTTTTCTTTGAAAGAGAAACTTAACAAAATCTTAAAAACTTTCAAAAAATTACTCATAAATTCCAAAAGAACACATTGTGTGCTTTCTCTCTTTTTCATTTCATTTGTTAACTGCAGCTTTCTATGTTTTTTTCTTTCGTTTGCCTAAATCTTGTCTTTTCAAGCCCAATTTACTGGATTAACCTTGTTGCTCAGATAGCAAAGTTTAACTCCAAGATAAGCCTCTCGAGGGGATTTATGTGAAAAATAACTTTTCAACCTCCAGAGCCTCCTCCAGCTCTGACTTAGTCATGGAGAGTCCATACCAGCTGACCCAAAAGCCATCCTGGCTTGGTGCCTGGCTATAACTCAGAGGTTTCTGAGCAGTGGCCAAAGGAGTCTGTCAGAAAGCAAAACATATGTAAGCTGTTTTTCTCTGAACTGTGGGGCCTGAATACTGAAGTAAGAGGTCCAGCAAACAGCAGTATGGCTCATCTTCAAAGCAGGACAGGAACGGTGTCTCATCATGCCTGGGAAGTGCTGTGGTGGCAGTTGTGCAGAGAATAAGCTTCAGGAACTCTGTGATTCATTGGTATCAGGCTGGTCCACTCCAAAGTTGCTGAAATGAAGGTGACTGTGAGTGAATGAAAGCTAATTTGTGTCTTGATTATGATGGAAACAGGGGCTAGTGCTCCTCATGGTGAATTGCAGTTGTTCTGCCAAGATCTGTTGTGAGTTCTGACTGAGTGGCAACTCAAAACTGCATCACAAGCTGAAGTAGTGTGGCATGCACACACCCTCTGAACAGAGACTGAGCTTCCTCAGGATTTCTCCTGAGAGAAGCTGTGAGAGAAGCAGAGAAAAGAGAATCAAAACAATTATTATCTCATTTGCTGCTCCCTCTTTATACCCATGTAGAATGTGGCATAGAGATTGTTTACCCAAGGTGATTGCTTAATTAGATTTATAGTGATAGTTGTTTAGATTCATTGACCTGTTGGATCCATGTGTGTGTCTGGACTCCCAAGAGAGAGTCATGAGTTTTCTAGTTAGTTAGTTAGTGATAGTTCTTGTTAGTGTAATATAGTGCAATAGAGTTATAGCATAATATAGTATAACAAAGTAATTAACCTTCTAAAATCATTAGAGTCCTACACATCATTCTTCTCAGGTGTTGGGGGTCACTTTTACAATAAAAGTAACCTAGGATAGACTTTGAAGAAAGGGCTTCACAAAGACCAGAACCAGAAGCACACAATTATGTGGGTATGTGAATTGCATTTTTTAGCATATGAGACATGCCTGACCATCCCTGGGTTCCAGGACTCTGTGATACCATGAGAGAGCAGCCCAGAGATGCTGGTGTCAGAGAACTGGCCAATATTCTGGCTGCAGACAGTCTGATTGAAATGGTGTGTGCTTAAAATTGCTAAATTTTGTAATGGGGAGGAAGCAGGGCGACCTGCCATTCTGCCCAACTCCAGCATTCAGAAACCTTGAATAACACCTTCCCTTCCTGACACCCTCTCCTTTCTCAATCAATCAGAGGACTGACTTAACACCATGAAAGCAGACAATTTCATTTTACAGTCTTTTTATGTGTGTTCTGGTGCTGGAGCATTTAGAACTTTCATTTCCAGGCACTGTGGGTGAGAAACATACTCCTTTAAAAATAAAGTGAGATTTTCAGGCAGTAATCTCTGTGAGGCAGCTATAGTTTTCAGAAAAAAAAAAATGTTCA
Source organism: Lonchura striata (assembly GCF_050655825.1). Taxonomy (NCBI): domain Eukaryota; kingdom Metazoa; phylum Chordata; class Aves; order Passeriformes; family Estrildidae; genus Lonchura; species Lonchura striata. The sequence continues at coordinate 2,854,359 of NC_140703.1, forward strand.
GACTAAAAGTGCAAAGCCTGTAACTGCTCATAAATCCCTGTCTGCACCAGGCCTTATGCAATAAAGCCCCAGTCTGGCTGAGACCCCAAAACTCACAAATTTTAAGTTACAATATGATAAAGATATAATGGGTTTATTTTTCTCTCCTGTTCAAGATAATCCTGCACAAGCACAGTTACCAAGCTAAAGAGATCTGTCTTAAAAACCAACTAGAAAAGACATTGACTCTCTTGCACACCAGTTACTAACTGGCATATTTCCAGGCTTTCTTTCTTTTACCAGTTAACAGAGCAATAAATGGGAGATATTTAAGATTTTAATTTCTGCTAAAACCTGACCGTGTGGGAGATAGTCCTATTTTTTCAGTGGTGTATTCCTTTTTATGTGAAAAAGTAAGATCGAGTTAGTATTGGGATCTTTGCAAGATGAGTGTTCACTGGTGAGCAATTCATATTTGAAATATCTGCATGATATAAAAATACCTTTAAAATATACCTCCTTAAAAAGAGCAATAGCCAAATGCTGTCTTACACATTACCCAACCACTTTATTTAATTTTTTAGTAAATGTTGTTTGTGATTTGGTCTATGCTGCTGCCACAGTCCCATTTGGCTGATGCTGTCACTTTAGGTGATGCTGGTCCGAGCTGTCCCATTGCAGCTCACCTGAGCTTCTCCTCAAGGAGCTGTGCTCACTGCCACATCCAGGAGTGCTCAACTAGGAGCTGTGCCCCTAGCTGAGCAAAACCAAGCCCACCTCAAGGGCAAAATTCACTCTTGGCTTGATACAAGTCTCAACTCTTGAGAATTAGCAGTGGAAGTCACAGAATCACAGAATAATGAGGTTTGAAGAGACCTCTGAGATCACCAAGTCCAACCTGTGCCATGACACCACAGCTAGACCATAGCACCAAGTGCCAAGTCCAGTCTTTTTTTAAACATATCCAGAAATGGTGATTCCACCACCTCCCTAGGAAGACAATTCCAGTATTTTATTATTCTTTCAGTGATTTTTTTTTTTCCCTAATATCCAACCTAAACCTTCCCTGACGTAGCTTGAGGTCATCTAGCACTGTTCCTGGCTGGACATTCAGGAAGTGTCTCCAGGAAAGGCCAGGCTGTGGACATCTGATCCACGTGCAGATATTTTTTTCCCAGCACAGCCAGTGCAAATGCTGCACAAGGTCTCAGAGCTGAGTGTTCAGCTATGGGTTCTGAGCCTTACATGGTTTTCTTTAGAACTCCTGAACTGATGAAGACAAGCTGAAGGGTCTGTCTGTCTCTTCCAAGAGTGTGTGTGGATGTCTGCGTGTGTATTTTATGGCCAGGAATTTTCTGCAGAGTTTCTTATTTACTTTTGTGATGGGCACTAGGCCAGGATGACTGTCTGTCTCCGACCTAAATGGGCTTATAACTTTATCAAGCATTTTTCACTGATGCTTTGGGGATGAGGAAAGTGGACAGGCTGTGCAACTCCAGGGACCTCCAAAGAAGTGATGACTTGGGCAGCTCTGAGTGCCTGTATATGCTATTTGCAGGCCAGATACATATAGGATTGATTACTGGTTTTTCAGTGTGACAAACTTATGAGGGCAATTTTAAGAGCATTTGTATGTTCCTTTGATAGGGGGAAAGATTGAGTATGACTTAGTTTCTCAATTTTCCTTCCGTGCCTGAAGAGCCTGAAGCAACTCTATGGCCTGTTGCACCATTTCCCCAAACAGAAATTTTAATTTATAATGTTGTCCACAACAGGGCTAGTAGACTGCATTGCTGAATGAAACAATGGCCTGTTCCCCAGCAAGAAAATTGATTAATAGAGAAAAGGGCACAGAAGTAAAAGAGTAAAAGTACATAGGAATTTTGCTCTCTACTCTTTGCTATTTCTTGGCGTAGGGAGGTCCCCTGTACAGCAATTTTATTTTAACGAGGCATCCACTTCACCTTGACTACACACTTATATTAGTCACAAATATATAAGCATCTCCATAATGAGTTCCTGTACCTTCTCATACAATAAATAGAAAATAAAAGACGTTTAAGAAGATATTAAAGACCTGATTGAAGTAAAAAAAGAAACTAGGAAAATTTGAAGATAATTATATCCCTACTTCACCTACAGGTCCAGAGGATTATAGAGATCATTTATGGTATCCACTATTGCTGTGTAACATGCTTCAATAAAAGAAAACACAAGATGCAGTGTAGTGGCAATGGATTGATTTAATCAAAAAGCCTGAGCATTTACTCTGAATTTCATTCCCTTTGGCAATTTATAGAGAGAACACAGGGCCTCCAGCCAGCTTCTTCCTCTATGCTCTGTGTACAGAGCTGAGACTGTCTCTTATGTATAATGTATTTTAAATATCAGATGTCTGCCTACCTGTCTGCTCAGGACTGCCAAACTCAAGCACTTAAATAAAATTTGTGGACTCTTTTTGGTTCACACACTCCCCATAAAGACAACCAAGATATTAGGTGAAAAGTCACAAGGGTTTTTAAATTATTCTCACTATCGAACTTCAGTCTGTAGCTGAGAGATGTGCACCCATGTCAGAAGGTGCTCTCTGCAGAGACCTGCAGTACTTGGAATTTGCTGTGAGAAAAAAGGGAGGTGAGCTGAATTTCCCAGGAAAATTGCCTGCTTCCCATAGCTAAAGCCTAAGGAGAACTCCAAACATCATGGAAAGTCTTGGAAGTTGTGCTGGATTCTTCCAGATCTGCAGTGCTGAAGGAAGCCCCATAGATGGAAGAAGCAAGAGGCATGTACCTATACAGACAACTTCTCTCCTTGCCCACTGTGGAGCTCTGACTTTAGTTCTTTAATCTCCAAATTAGGAATAAACAACCACCCAACCAAGAATAAAAAAAAGGCGTGTAAAGAATATGTCCTGCTTTTGTATGTTGAAAGCTTACCAGCAGGCAGAATTATTACTGCCATGGAAAAAACAATTTGACCACACAAAAAGCTCTTGTGCTAAAGGTTAAAAAGGCCTTTGCAGATTTGAATGGGGTGTGTTGAGAAGAAGGAAGTTTCAGGTGCAAATGAATCTTGTGCTCTCACGTTTCTAGTCTATTAAAAATAAGTTATTTTTCTTTCACTTCAGAAACTTAAAAGCAAGACAGCACTAATATAATGGCACATTTTAACACAGGGAGTGTATATTTGATTTGAAAAGTCACATTTTCAAATCCATATTTCCACTAAATTGAAAGCAAGAAGGGAAGTTAACATCTGATTTGGGTTGACAGCTTTGCAGCCAATAAAATTTCCCTTTCCACTACTACTTTCTAACATATCTTTTGCCCCTGAGAGTCTCTGTAGCAGAATGCTGGCAGCAGCAGAACCCAGAAGAAGGAACTTGGCTGTTTCCAGCAAAGGATCATTCTCATTAGGAGATGTCAGCTGCCGGCTGGCTGCTGAGATTTACAAGAGCTGGTTCCAAAACTCAAATGCTAAGTGCCTCTTTCTCTCCTCTCCATCCTACTTCACACTGGAGCAAAGAAAGTTAAGGATTAAAATGGAGGAAGAAAACTCTTCCAGTACTGATTTGTCAAATAGAGCTGAAAGCATAAGCATAAACAGACAAGCGTGCTTTCTCCTGCCTGGTAGCATCAAAGAAAACATTCACCAAACAATATCCTCTTTCATAATGAAAGTCACTACAGTCCTCACTAATGAGTGCTGTTCCAGGAGCCACAGCTAAAAAAATGTATGTATAGTTGTGATCTTCTGGCCTCTGCAAGTCTGGTTGTGACCATGACTACTCATTCTATGAACTTACATTTGTCCTTAGGCCGTTGAAGGAATAGGGTTAAGGTCATTATATTGAACAATAATCATGAAGAAATCATGAACCAGAACCTCAATTACACTTAGTATTTATCTCCAAAAATATCTGCCAGTTTTTCTCTCCTTAATATCAAGTTATTTTTGAGAACCAGATCTGAATGGCTAAGTGCTCCTGGTGATGCTTTTGTGATGCATGCATTGCAGTGTGTCTGTCAGGCTTGCAGTGAGACTGCAGCTCTGCCTGGCCATGAGCCAGCTACTGTATTGCAGACTTATGCCCTTTGGGGTTTTCCTGGCTCAGAGGCACACAAAGTGCATCCTGGGGCTATTTCTAAAATTACTGCTTATAATTTTCCTTCCCTCTGAGTCCTGTAATTGGACTGATGCTAGTAAGGTGTCTGGCTTTTCAGGAAAGTACTTCAGAAGAAAAATCCTAACAATCACTTTAGAATGTGTTTTTAATTATACTCCATTACCCACTGCCATGACCCCATGAAGGGGTTGAGTGTATGGCAAAAGAATTTTGTCCTACCTTGACAATGGGTTTATTACTTGTCGGGTAAAGGGCAAAGACTGAATTTTTATACAGATCTTTTGAATGCCAAATCACCAAACATACAGAAAGAGAGACATATAAACAAGATTATTTTCTGTACTGCATGTACCATATGCATGTGTATTTGCATCTTATGGGAGATGTTCTGCCCTGCTAATCTGTCTCTACATGCAAAATCTAGTGCCTCCTATGGAATTCATTGGACAGACCCAAAGTCATATAGATTTTCTTTCTGTTCGTCTCCTCAAATATTTTCTGATATATGTTGGAAATAAAAAATAAAATTAAAAAAAAGCCCTGCAATTAATTGCATAAAATAACCAGTCACATCTGTACTCAAGTGAGAAAAATATAAATAAGCCCAGAAAATTGAGATGTGTCTAGCCTGAGCTCCCAGGCACTCTGCTATCATATTATGTTTTTGTGTGATCCTACATCCACAGGAGGTATTTTCCCTAAACAAAATATGCAAAATCATTTTTTTCCCCAAAATCATCATTCAAAATGTCCATGCTTCTCAACAGCTGCTGAAGATGCTTTTGAGGGCCAAGTTGCTCTGGTGGTGAAAATCCTGCTGCTGGAGATTCCCAGTGTGGCTTTGCATGAAGCTGCCTACACCAGAGTAGTACCAAGGGCTGAAATTAAGCTCTGTGGCACTGTCTTTCCTTTTCCTAAACATTCAGGGTGTGGCAGGGGAACTCTATTTCATGGGCATTGGCAGCAAAGGTCTATGTTGTACAGGAAACTGAGGCACAGACAGAAATGTTCATCTGGGAGCCCCTGGTTTAACACCTGGGTTTCAGTTTTCTTGGATGAGGGATGTGACTAATTAGCCATGAGATGCCAACTCTTACAACTCCACATGCATTTCCTACAGCTGAGAGGCACAAGACATGTACAATACAATTTGGTGAGCTAAGAGAGGAGGAGGGCCAGCAGTACACTGAGATTGTTGGCTCCTCAGTGTTGGAATCTGAGGTATTGATGATTCTGAGATTGTAAAAGTCTCTGTCTCTCAGCCCCGCTGCCAAAGCAGAAGCCATAATTGGTCTGTGCTGGTTTCCAGGTTGTTTATTCTGTTTATCTCTAACATGTTCTGCTGCCCTGCCCAGCTCTGTCCTGCAGGGCAGCGTGTGGGGCTCTGCCCTCAGTGGGATGTGACAAACATTAAATACCAGAAACTCCCTGGGCTGGATTTACAAGAACGTGCCAATATCTGTCACCTACGTTGGACAGTGTGTCCCCAGCCTGAACCAACAGAAAAATGCCAACACCACAGTGAGACATGGAGGGCATGAAGAAGGAGAAAAAGGACAAGGCACACCCAATTTCCTCCATCTTGTCCCCTTTGGACCCCTCATCTAGAATCCTAAAATTTTACTTTTGCACCCATGCCACACTTAATTATTACTTATATCAAACCCTCAGAGCTGGTAATTCATCCTGTAAGATTGCAAACTCTTTTCCATGGACAGAGATCACAGCCAGTGTCTCTGGGGCTCTGTCCAGGGGGGTTCCTGACCCCTGCCAGGGTCCCAGGGCAGGCAGAGGGAAGCCCTGGATTCCCACACCTCAGGGACCCACCTTTCCAAGAGAGGATGGAAATGGTTCACGCCTGTAGCACTGAGTGCCTGGGCAAGCTAATGATGGCTCCCTTGGGAGTCTCTGATCACTCTTTCCCTCTCCTTGCCAGGTATTCATGTTCAGCAGCATCACTGTTGGGAGTGGACCTAGCAGTGTTAGGTTAATAGTTGAACTCGATAACCTTAGAGGTCTTTTCCAACCTTAATGAACCTGTTATGATTCTACAAGTACTGTGGCTGCATAATATAATGAGGTCAGTCTTTGTGTTGCATTAGAACTGTCAGAGCAGCCAAAATTGGTAATATCCCTCCTCCTTCCATTTCTCCTTGGTTGCCTTTGACCCAGCATAAAATGTATGAAATGCCTTTGCAATTTTTGGATCTAGTTGCCAGAGGAGTGGCAGAGGAATTGTCCTTTAACTCACAGAGTTGTTCTGAGTACCCAAAATATTGTGAGGCATTCAGATAAGAGCACAATGGCAAGATAAATAGTTAGGAATCAACATAAATACTGCCAAAACCTCATGATATGGTGGAAGCACACACCTCCTGAGGTCCCCATTTCTTTAACAAACACTAATCCACTACTAACATTGTCTGGAAATTTAGTGGGGGTTGGTGGGAGAGGGGATGTCCGTTTTGAGAAAGGAAGGAAACTCTTTGATTGATGGCTTGAAAAATGACAGTTATGTGACACTACCAAGAATGTCTTGGAAATTTGAATTGAGCAGGGAAGATGGATTATTGGTCAGGGTTTGAAGAGCCAGCTAAGAGTGCCTGACAGATTTGTCAACCATATGATGGAAAACGTATACTGTACACATTTTCTGGGTTTGCTTTTCATGCAAATATATATGAGGAGGGGACTTTTGAAAGTTTCTGTAAATATTCATCTGTGATAGTCAACTATCAGTCCAGACCAGTTCACTGTGATGTGACATTTCTACCATACAATACTGGTGGCATTTGGGTTGAACTTACTTAGAGGTGTGCAGCAAAAACTTTCATGATGCTTTTCCACCATTTTGGAAATTAAGATGTTAATAATAACAATGTTATAAATAAATTTAAAGTTGAGTCTTTCCGAATTTGCAGCAGCATTTGTCCTTTAAAGAGTGTCACAAAGGATATGGCTCCAAAATCTGATCTATTATAGCTCAGGGAATCTGTAGTCTTCACTTTAGCTCCTTTTATAACTGCAGTTTTTAAAGTTATCACCAGATGTATGTAATTACTCAGAGTTGCTGTAAAATCAGTCTCAGAGAAAGGAATCTATTATTATGACTGTAATTTTTTTACAAGATATAGAAGCAAAATTATGCTTATAAGGTTCTGTTCTTTGATTAAACTCATTGCTGACCTATTAAAGAAATTTCACTTTTCTGTTTACATTAGGGGTTTGTTTGTGTTTGCTTAAGCCAGGGCCTCAAACACTCGATTTTGCCAGTTTATTCACTTGGATGGTGCTCGTGTGGTTGAGGTCATGATTTTGTTTCCTCACACTCAGCTCTCTAGCCCTACCCAATGATTAAGCCGTTGTACTCTGTCTCAAAAACCTAGTGGAATGAGTTCCTTTAGAGTGGGTTTGGTAAGGAGGTTGCATATTTTTAGTCCTCCATCTAAGTTTTGCAGTTAAACCACTGGATCTTAATTGTAGAAGACTGGAAAGTATAAGGCTTGAACATCTTTTCTTATCTAAGTTTTTCTTGATAATACCTGAAGTTGTTACACATATAGCTCTGCTCTAAAGCATTTTCCTGGAGCACTTGGAGGGTTTTCAAAGGCACTTAGAGTGGAAGGGGATAAGATATTACAAAGAGCTATTAAAAATATCCAGACATGATTATCTAAAGAGCTTCACTTGCACTAAAATGAGATTCTTCTGTACGACTGTACTTCATGAACAGTTATTCACACACAAGATAAACATTACTGTACACATGTTTTCCCACTTTCCCTGGAAAAGCTCAACTTAAAGGCATGACAGGGTCTCAAATGCTCCAGTTTTATTACTCAGGCTGTACGAAAAAATAAAATATCAACAGAAGACAAATGCTAAAAGAACACTCTGTATTTTGCCTCCACTTCAAAAATACTTGTTTCTCTTTGACTGGCTCCTACGTTGCTGTAAATTTCTCATGAATCTCCATTTCAGTATCACAGCCCTATGAGCCTGGCATTAAAATACACACGCTTTTGAATTGTTGTGCTACACACAAACCAGACAGTATCTCTCCCATAAATGTGAAGAACATAAGCTGCATGTTTTACATATTAAAGATCGCTTATCGACTCATACACATTTCCCCTTTCTATTTAACACTCTAGGGTTTAATATATGGCATAAAGGCCAAATGCATTGCTTTCCTTCTCAGATCAGAAGAGATAACACAGAACTTATAAAGAATGCATGAAGCTCTAAATATAGAACTGGATTTTTCAGCTAGTTTAATGCTGCTTCCTGTGCAATAGAAGTGTGTTTTACCTTTGGTATGCAAAAGCAATATGTACCCAGGGCTGAGATACAGCATTTAAGGGCCAACAACTAACTGCCAGGCACTGAAAAAGCATGGAAGCACTTCACAAAAGCGTTAGCTTGGCTGTTGATGGCAGCTTTACTGTTGGCTTTGACCAGTATAAAAATAAAGTAGATCTCCGTGGAATATTGCATTCAAGTGTTCAGAATCTGGTGCACTTTAGAGACTATTTTAATAAAATGACGACAATAATGAACTGTGGTTTGACACAGTGTAGGCAATAAACTCAATGGAGTCTGAAGCAAGCTCCCAGAAATGAGGCAGACAGAGTAAAATACAGTGACTAACTGTTATATGGCCAAAGCCAAGTACCCAGGGAGTAGATTCCAGGGCACTCAGCAATGGGAATAATTCTAGATAGAAAGGATTCTCTCATTCAAATCTCAGTGATCCAATCCAGGTATCTGCTGCAAGTCAATGCAAAACAGAAGCAAATACTTACCCCTAAATGAAAAATACACAAAAATAACACAGAGGACAGAAAGCCAAATAGGAACAGCTGGACAGTCTGGGAAGTATCCAAAACTAGATTTTTAGAAGCTAATTTTCTCACAGGCTTGACCATAGACTTGTGGCCAATGGGTGCAACATAAACAAAACCAGAGTAACAGTAAAAAGAGAGGGTGGCAAAACACGAGACCCATCAAGGTGCTACCCAGTTAAGCACTGTCAGTTTTCACACTGGAAATAGGCATAGCAAAATACAGCTTCTACTCCTGGAGAAAAGTGTGACTTTTTCCCCCAAAGAAGCTAACTTTCTAGATAATAAATCCAAATCACATGAAAAAAAGAGAATCTCAAAATTTCAGAAGGCCACTTACAGGGGGAAAAAAGGGACTGTGTGTTCCATCACCATGCTTAGATAATGAGCTTAGATGATGATTAGCATCATCACCCAGACAGACCTTGTCACTTTAATTCAGTACCTGGAAATTTCATCCATAAAAACTGGGGCCTGGGCTCTGAACATTGCATTTTGGCAGCTAAATGGATTTATTGTGCTTAGGAAATCTCTGAGATGGATTCCTTTTCATATCATTTCATGAGGACAGGGCAGTGGCTGGACTTTTGTGGACAGAAAAGGACAAAACGGGGCTTTTCACTTCAATTTCATTCTTTGTGAAAAAGCCAACATGCCAAAAAAACTGAAGAGATACCAAAATGAAGCTACCAAACTTCATTGTTAACAGAGTTTGGGTTTAACTCAACAAGGACCAGCTCCTCTCACTGTGTTACTACAATGCCATTTTCTTGCCTTTCTTGCACTTTCCTGTTCTTTCAAGGAATTTTCTCCCATGCAATACATGTAAATTGTCCCTATAAATTGTCACAGCCATCAGATGGCAAGAGCCTCTTTCTCTGAAAAGACTTTTGTATCTGAGTAATCTTACGTATGTTAATGCTCAATGGCAGTAAAATCAAAGCCAGCTTAGCCAGGCCTGGGAGGGGTTAGAACATCTAAGCACAAGGGCAGGCAAATTAAATATATATATATATATCAACAAACTATAAATCTTTAGGAAAATCTGAATAGGAAAAGGGAAGTAATTGAAAGCAGCTTACACATTTCAGACAGCAAATACCTCATGAAGCTTGTCTGCCAGGGTTGAGTGCCTACACAGATATCTATCCACACAGATCTCCATCTACATAGAAAGCAATATTTGACTTTTACAAAGAGCACCTCTGAGACCTGCTGAGCATGATCAAAGAGTTATTTCATGCACCTGAGAATATTTGTGTTCTATTTCCTGGGACCCCTTGTTTTGCTGACAGCATTATTTGGGAGGCCTAGTAAGCAAAGGCTGCTTGGAATTCTCCCACTGTGACTCAAAACAAGGAAGGAAAATGCTTTCCTTCCTAACCCCACTTACTTTTTTTCAGCAAGTGAAGAAATAGTGGAAGTAGAGTGGGATAACATCAGAGATATTAAAAATATCCAGACATGATTATCTAAAGAGTTTCACTTGCACTAAAATTAGATTCTTCAGCCTTGATTTAAGATGCTGGACATTTCCATCAGAAAGGGAAGTCTAAGAGAACCCAACAGTCGAGTTCAAAGGAGCCAAACTCCAAGACTCAAGAGCCAGCCTCCAACCATACATGATTCAGTGTCTTTCTATAGAAGCCTGCTACTTCTGACTCCTCAGTAAACATCATTCTGGCACAGAGGTGTGTGTTGGGCAGTGTAAGAGCTACTTAGCACAGCAACAGCAGTTACAGTCTACTGCCTTCTATCTAACTGAGAAATAAAAGAGAAAACAGACCTCTTCATTTCAGAACTGGAGTGTTCATACCAATCTTCTATTTAGGTATTTTTAGATACCCTTTGGGAAAGTAAAGGTGCTATTCAAGAAAAAAGACCTTGACATACACAACTGAATGTGGCAGGCATGACATAAAGCATGATGGGGCAGGGAAGAAGCATCTCCAGCTGACCCATTCACCCACCAGTTTTCTGCCCCTCCATATCCCTAGAAATGTGTGTGCTCTTTGACCACATGCCATGACCTGGCAGAGAAGAAGTTAAATACCAGCTCAGGGTAGCAACACACACTCAGAGGAACAAAAGTCTCTCAGATTAGTAAGACTCTGTGGATGAGTGATGATGATGAACATAATTGGCAGCAGGAACCTGATTTCCTGCAAGCAAAGCATGTAAGTGAGCAACAGGGAAGGTATTCAAGTCCTGGAGCCATAAACTGTTCTTCTGGATCAAGTGAAGGCTATTCTTGGTATAGACTTCAGGATAAGACAGAAATTGTATCCCACTTTCTTCCATGTCCCCAGTCTTTAGATTAGATTTGGCTGCTAGCAACAATTGAGAGTGGCTGGAGATTTCTTGGCTGAAATATTGCACTGCTTGTTAAAGGAGAAATAATGGAGCTGATATTTATTGTCTGCATTCTTTTGCAGATCTAAGAACAAGTGGTTTGTTTCTTATCTGTACACAGTGACACTAACTAAGGATCAGAATACGATTTCAACTTTGTATTTTTTTAAAATAAAATATTTTCAAAAGGTCATTCAGGTATTTTGACACATATTTTCCCTGAACTGGGCCATAACATTAAAATAATTCCTATTTTTGCAAATTTTGTCAATGTTATTTATTATTTTAAAGATAAAGATGTGTTTTGGCACTGCTGACTACAAGGCTTTGTTTAAAATAGATTTCATTGGCTTGCGGTTCATTTCTGTACTCAATCATGGAGGTGATAGGGAAAATTTTGGCAGCTCTTTACACTGAGACAACATTAAGTGCAATCAAGAAGTGTTTGTAGTCTTTTCAGTTGCATGAAAAATTTCATCTTCTCCTAATCCCCTTCCTAAAAATACGAAGCTTTTTTACAGAAATCAGTTCTTTTCATGAATACATAAACCAGCTGAAATCCTGTTTTCTGTCAGTAAAGTGACAAAAAAGTTTTGAGCAGACCTAAGCTTTGCCTTGTTTTAAAGTGTGCCCAAAAGTTTGTTCTTACCCTTCTTTCTCATCTACCATCTTCCCCTGCTTTCAAGAGAGCACGTGTGTTCCAGCAGCAGTTTTCCTTCTCACAATAATGTGATGAGCTGTGGTTGCAAACACTTGGAGCCCCCTGTGCCAGCACACGAGGTGCTGTGTGTGGGTCTCAGATTCAAAGAAAGAAACTGAGAGTTTCTATCCAGGCAAGAGCCTGGGAAAGAGCTGGGAAAGAATGTAAATAATTCTTTATCTCTCTTGTTGTTCACATTGTTTATAGTTAATTCTATCACTGTGCATCAAGCACTCTGCACCAATGCTGTGGGTTGTTTTCACTTCAGAACCAATGGAGTTGGTCCTCGCGAAGCTCTGTATAAAAGAGCAGTGTATTTTGAATAAATCAGAATTTTACTCTCAGCAGCCTTCTGATCAGAACTCTTCATTCCCGTCCTGTCTGGGCAGTGACAGCTGTGTGAGCCCACAGCTGCAGGGCACAGCCCTAGGACTGCATGCCCTCAGCAAACGCTGGGACAAGCTCAACAGAAAGCACATTGCCACTGTCATCACTTCTGGAAATCCTTCCTTTGATATCTTCAGTCCTCCTTCACCGAGCCCCCTCTCTTTAGGTTATATGCAAAGCAGCTGAGCCTCTTCACCTTCATCTGTTCTGTTTTTCAGGAATAGATGCAGGCAGCACGCTCAACTCCTTTGGCTCCTGTCATGCCATTGCATTCCTGTCAAGCTGCTCCTCTGAATTCCTGCTCACCAGTCTTTCATCAGCAGTGACCTCTGCACTGCCTGAGTCAGCTCACACCTCATTTGCTTTGCTGTGGAGTGCCTCCTGGGCAGAGGATACTGCCAGGGGCAGGTGGGAGAGCTCCTGCCCATCCCTGGTGTGCTCAGGCTGTCAGTCTGCCACGCCTGCCCCCACCCCACACCCCCCACATCCAACTCACTTTGCAGGGTCTGGGCTCTGTGGGTGAGAAAACATCCGAGATGTGTGGTCAGCCTTGAGCAGAAGTGGTTTTCTCACGCTGACTTTGAAGAGCTCCTTCAGCTCTGTGTGTCTGGATCTTGTCACCCTGTCTTCTGAGATTCTCAGACAAAGCCAGTCTTTTTTTATCAGGTCTCTCATTTTTTCCTTCTTTCTCTATGCCTCCTCTCTTTTTAGATATGTGCTTTAATATACAAATGTGCAGGGTACAAAACTCAGTCATTTCACTCACTGAAACACATCATTGAACACATCAACATTTGGAGGGTTTATGTTTTTCCTCTCTTTCGTTTGACTTCAGCGAGGTCTGAGTTTAATGGTTCTTTTATTATTTTCTGCTAGATAGAATGGCCTGGTGGTTTGTAGCCTTAGGACAGAAATTATGGAATATTTGCCATATTCACATGATCTCTAATATCTATATTTTAAAATAATCCTTTAATCTCATTTAGAGCCTAAGGATGCTCAGAGACAAATATTCAACAGGGCTGTGTCTCAAGCAACTTAGAACAGTGCTCTGAAAATTATTTTTTAATTATACAATGTGTTTGGGATTGCAGCTTGCTCTCTGGAGGTGATTGAACTTTCCATTGCAGTAGACTGGGAAAGTACACGCTGAGGGAAAACTGAATTTCCAGATAATAAGGGGCAATGTATTAACTTGATTGATAGCAGCCAGCTCAGAATATGTTGGCCTTCTCTGCTACTGCTTCTGCTTGTCTTTGTATTTTCTTCTTTCATTTTAATCAGTACAGTCCCTGAAGATTGTAACTGCTCTCCTCTGGAGGGGTGTTTCCTGTGGAATTCAGAATATGCAGCATTTGTTTGACCTCTGCCTTCTGCTGTACACGGTCGTGCCTCACATTTCTTGTTGGCCGTTCTTTATGGCTAATAAATTCAAATATTAGAGAAAATTATTCTTCCTTTCTGCCAGCTGGTCTTGCTTTATGCAAAGATGTTTGTGATGCCCCAAGGATTGTGCTTGCATGGATAATCCCACAGGCTCCTTGTTAGTTTTATGGTATTTCCTAAGCTATAAACAACTGGCCTGCAGTTGAACACCAATCTGGCACTTCTTGAGTGTATCACACTCACTCACAGACACACACAGCTCTGTTTGCTGAGCACTACTGCTGCTATCTAAACTAGTTTGTACTGTCTCAGACTGATAGGTTTGATATCTTTCACTAATATCTCAGCTTGCTGGTTTATGCATCCCAGACACAACAAAATTATCCCTTTTTTCCCCTCATATATATTTCTTCCCACTTCCATGTGTGAACACATTAATATTTAAGGAGCTCTCTCTCTGTTTCTTATCTGTTAGGCTTTTCTGAGATAGTTACCTTGATTTTCTTTTGGTCAAAACAACATAGAATCAAGTTTTTTGATGGCTCATTGCCAACATTACAAGCTTACCTGTCATGCACTTCCCCTATAGTATCTTTTACAATTGCCTCATGTAGTTCAGTATTTTAGGCAAATAACTGCTGGGTTTGACTTATATAGAAAATGAATCCAACCATTTCTTCCTTGGATGCCTAGATGCACATGAAAGTCTGTACCAGCATAAGTTTTCAAATATTTTTATCAATATTAATAACAACAGTAATGAATTTGTTGGTTAATGCATGCCCTTTTATAAATATGATAGTCTTTTTGCATAAACTGCCCAATGAATTTAGTAGATTGTGGAGAAAACAAAACTTCCTAAGCAGCACAAAGAATGAAACCTGCCTTTCTCTGGCTTTGTTTCTCAGGGCACACTGTATCAGTGCAGACTCACTGGTGCCTGATATGGTTTGTGCTCATTCTGCAAGAAGACATTAGCAGGGAGCTCTCTATCAAACTGTCTGTACACAGTAATTGAGCAGGGAGAATGCATATCTGAGACCTCTGTCCCTTTGTCAAAAATCACCAGTTGATTTAAAAGGCAAGGCAAGAGAACAAGAAAGAAGTGGACAATCTGAGTGTTTAAACAACATTTTGTTGGGAAATCCAGCTTAAAAACAAGACCAAGAGAAAACACCACTGCTAAGGGTAATCTTTTATCTGAGATCAAAGATATGCTTTAAAGAAAGATTTCTTGCTGGAGATTTTCACTCAGCTGGGATAACTTGTTCATTGAACTCTCCTGTATGGATAACTTCTCTTTCACTTCTTGTCCAACTCATATTTGATAAATTGTACAGTCTTTTAGGTAATTGACAATATGTCTATTCTGTGTCCTGCAAGCATCAAAATGATCAACTTCCATCTGAGCTGCTTTTAAGCAACATTTCCCACTTGAAAGTCCACTAGCAGCATTTTCCCCATGTCGTCAACAAATTGCTCTCTCATTTAACTTCTGGCCCTTCCTGATGTCCTAAAGAGATGCTACAAAATAAATTGTCCTCAAAAAGAAATTCCAGAATGAGTTTTTTTCTCTGACTGCCAGCCTAAAGATATGCCTATGCCAGGTCTTCCACTTGCCTTCCTGACATAAGTTCTGGCAGCTGTGTCTAAAAGAGGCTGATATATTCAGTGTGCTGGAAGTAGGCTGCATCAAACAGAGGTGTCATACAGCCAGCAGGACATAAAGGAGTGTGGCATTGCCATCTTATTCCCAGTTTGGCCGAGTGTTGGTTGTAAAAAAACATCTAAGAAAAGCAGTATAAACTTTGCTTTCCTTATCACCATATACCTCAGCATAGCATTAACATTGGCACTCATGTGAAGCTGTGAAGCTGTTAAATGCTATCATTATCTGTAAAGCAGAAATGCTTTTACTACTTTTATTAACCCTTTTAAATACAGGAAAATTAATTTTTTTAAATGTATCAGTGCAATGAATTTAAATCAGAGGTTGTCAGAGAATTGAAATAAACCCCCTTGATTTTCTCTGTTGTAGTTTATATTCTAAATATATTTAAGAGTCTAGCTAGGAAAAAATATGAACTAGGAATCTGATTAGACTCAGTGGAAAGCGATGTCATTGAGTTTTTTCCTTTCTTTCTTTCATTTTTAACAGGAAAAAAACACACCTAGAAGCACTGAGTCCTGCATGTGTAATACATCTCTGTCTCAGGACAAGGCATGCTGGAGCCAAAAGGATCTGTTAAGTGCATAAATGTTTAGTTCCTATCAACTTTCTGCAGGATTTGGGTGTCTAGCTGAGATTTTCTCCACATATACATGCCCTGACACTTGTCCCTTTCTGCAAGCACTCTGCTGCCCACTGCTAATAAAGGCTGGTTCATCAAGGGCTCTTGGCTTTGGATAAGAGACTTTTACAATTGTATTTATAGCACAAGTACGGCTGTCAGGGGACAGCCTGCACTCTGCACCTCAGGACCACTTATGGAAAGAGCTTGGCTGGACAAGGAGCACGTGAGTGAAGGAGTACACCCACTTTCTTCTGGGAAGCCCAGGTAACAGCAAGTTCTTCCAGCAGGTCGTGGAGGTCAAGGGAAGAGAAGCAACCCATGAGAAACCCTGACAGAAGTGTGGCTGTCCTATTGGAAAGGAGGCGACACGTCTGTTTGCTCTTCAAAACACATTTCTTTTCTTCTCGACCTAAAACCAGTGGTTTTAGGTTTTGCTGATCAATTTAGTTGGCTAGAATGAATAGGAATAAGTCTTGTTTTGAAATAAAAGAGAAGTAAAGCACCTCTTACATCTTGAGAATACAAATTCCTCCCCAGTTGCCACTGGAGAACACAACTCATTCTTGCAGCTCACCTGAGCCTATTCCTGCTGCACAGCTGTTGAGATCCAGAGCAATTCTAACCTCACCTGAAAGCAGACTGGAGAGTGAAAAATCCCTGTAATGGTACTATCTGTAAATGAGAGAACTGAAGGTATAAATCAAAGGCTTTTGACTCTCATTTCAGTGAAGCAGAAAATAGAATTGTCCAACTTGAAAACAGAGAAAAAGAAGAACAGCGCATGGGTATAGAGAAGATGGACAATAGATTAGCTTAAGGATTTAAAGAATCACTGCAGGAGCTCACACATAAGGCTTTTCAGTACACCTGTGTGTGCTTGGAGATATATCCTGCTCCACAAGTATTCCCTGCCTTAAGATTTCAGTAGAGAAAGGATGAAAACAATAAATGGTTCAGCTATGAAGACCAAAAAATAGTGCCAAGAGAAGCAAATAATATTCTCTCACAATACTAATTTCTTCTGCTGCTTTTCTATCGTCAAGAAACAGACACTTTGTACAGATTTCACCTCATTAAAAACCAGTATTGTATGAAAAATATCAAACGTGCACTTCACATTTAAAAAGTGTAAGAACAAAATCTTTCTTTTATATTACATCAACACTGATATTAGCTTTTAGAACCCTGTGGAAAAGCAGAAAATTTTTGCAAAAGCTACTTTAATACAGTTATACTGTAATACACTTGTTCTTACATATATAACAGGAGCTATGATACTGATTCATATGCCATCAAGATTACATTAAAGAGGTATTTTTCTTTTGGCCCAGCAATAGTCTTCTGATGGACTTTTGTAGATTATAATTAATGCATAATAAGTCCTATTTTCATCTACATACACTCATGAAAAGATCTTTTTTGAATCATATTTCAGAACTTCCCAAAGAAGAATAGACAGTAAGATATGAAATCTGCCTATGCCTCCTTTGGCTTCTGAGCTCATGATTTCACATCAGGTATTTTGAGCATTGTAAATCAAGATCTATCTTCCTTAACCCTTCAAAATAAGTGAGAATATACATTATTAATTGGTTGTATAAGGGTCATTCACTTAATTAGAGCAGGCATATCAATTTATTCCTACATCCTTTTTGTTCTGAAGTAAAAAAAAAAAAAAAAAAAAAAAAAAAAAAAAAAAAACCACAAAAAAAAAACCAAAACAAAACAAAAAAAAAAAAAAACACCAAAAACGTACAAGGAGTATGGAACAAAACTCCAGTGCATTTGGGCATATATGCATTAGGCTTAGAAATTAAGCTCAGCTGTCCCCAGAGCCTAAGCATTGGTTCCTTACAGATTTTGTGGCAAAGGTATCTAAGAAAAAAAGATGCACAATTGTCTGAACAAACCCAGGCAGAATTTCTTCCCCTTCAAAATTTATCTTTCTCAAGAATCATTTATTACCAGTGAAATATTACTTATGACTATTAAATCTGCAGCGTACTTTGAAACTCCACTGTCAGCATGAGTCATGTTTCATCAGGAAAATAGCTCCAGTCTTAATAACTGCTCAATTTGTTCCCTCATTTTTCCTTCCACTTAGGGGTTGTAGCAATACTTCTCATGAAGTCCACATATTGAGAACACAGATGGTGGAAGGGTTCCAGTAGCATGACTTTAAAATTAACTACAGGGTTCAAGATACCAGCTCTTGTAACCAGATTACTCTCTGCCTCCCTCACATGATTCAGAGCATTCCTTAAAAATTTAAGGATTTCACACTTGTGAAAAAATGAAGAGGAAATTATTTATGTCTAGCTTAAGTTCTCACAAGCTTCAAAACAAACAAACAAACAAAAGAAATAAAAATTAAAGCAGTGGAAAATTAGGACACAAAATTCCCTGTCTTAAGGAATTTTCTTTACATTCTGAAATAGTGTACAAGGCAAAAGAGAAAAAAAAAAAAGAGAAAATTATCAGGCTGACCCTTCGTAGAACCATAGGATCATTTAGGATAGAAAAGGCTTCTAAGATTGAGTTCAACCATTAATCCTGATCTGATCTAGCTTTGGATCTGGCTGATAATGTTCCAGGTTATGGTGAAGGAATTTCAACTGGACATACAAGATCATAACAAAACAGACTGTAGTTGAGTACATAAGATTACTTACAGACATCAGATTTTTGCCTACTTGAATATCAATGCCCATGATAAGGGACTTTCTCTCTTGTTAAATAAATGTTTAAGGTGCTTATTGTGGCATTTTCATTTTTCTCCTGAAATTAAAATAGATGCTTGTGATTCTCAGATTGATAAGCAAGGGTACTGGACGCTTCCAAAATACATTTGATAATCATTAGGCTTCACTATCAGCTGGAGGAGAATAATATTTCCAGCACACACCATGATTTTTATACTGTCTAATATCAGTGTAGGATGTTCTAGGATAGGTTTTTATATTCAGCCTCTGAGGAACTGAGCTAGAAGGGCTTTTCTGGCTCACTTGTCAATACAATGGGGCTCAACCATGCTATAATGCATCTAGGGATTAATTTATTGCCATTAACAGATCCATGAGGGAAACACAGGTGGCTAGGAACAAAAATTACCTATCAGAAAATGAGGAGTATTAAAACCTTTGTGAGTAATGAAAGGAGAAAATAGATTGTAAGTGGAACTGACAATACTGCTGGAGAAGACTGTCTGTCACGGGTGACTGCTGACAAGCAGCAGTGGGATCCAGCCAGTGATGAAGGAAAACCAGACAGAGATATAGCTCTGATTTAAGGGATGAAATCACCATAACACAAGAAACCTCTAGGGAGAGTAAATTTGGCTATACTGGAGTGACTCAACTTGTGTAACCATAAATAAACTAAATTTAAGGTAACAAGGGCAGGTATTTGTAGTAGTGTAACCATGGCAGCAAAGAACTCAGAATAAAAAAGGCTCCACCTGCTAAAGGACTTGCATAAATACTTGCCATTTGGCCTCACAGAGCCCTCGACTACCATAATTACACCTCTAATAATATCCAAGCAAGAAATGCTGCACATAATAACGACAATATAAATGCTTCTTCAGACTAAAAATCCCTTAAAAGGATCCAAAGCCATTTGGTGTCCCTAGCATACTTTCCATTGATTTCTGTGAACTTTGTCTCAGGCCTTTTAGTGTTAAAGATGAATGTAACATATTAAATTATTGAACAGAGTACTTGGTCTTAATAAGAGCAAATTATTTCTTCAGGGTAATAAAACTGATTCAACTGTAGTGGGATAACAGAGAAAACAGACTCAGGGAAAACTAATTAAAGCATTTTGAGCACTAGAACTAAGTTTCTCCCTCCCTGACCTAAGAAATTATTTTCAGCACTTTTATAAAACATTTATTCTCATATAAAGAAGGTAATAAAAGTGATATGCTGTAGCCTTCTTCCCTAGCCAAGTGCAAACTACCTACCTTCTGTGAAAGGGAGCAAATTGCCCAGAGCGTGCCTCCTGAACACAGAAAAAAAATTGTTTGCTATTGAAATGTGAAAGTTTATTAAGTGCTGGGCTGTGATTGCTTCCCAATTAGCTTTTACAAAGTTCTAAGGAAGAAAGAAAGACAAGGTGGATCCCCAGCCTGCAAGACAGCTATTAGATTTCTACACAATCGACGGTGGCCAGACGACTGCGCTTTGTTCTATCATCTGGACGTTTTTTATTAAGGAGAAAAGGATTTCTAGGAGGAATCGAAGGGCAAAGCTAGAGAAGGAGAGTGGTGCTTTAATTAGTAAAAGCTAATTTTTAAAGCTGGCTCTGCTGAAGGTCAGCACACCCCAGCAATGGACACAGGGCATTGCAGTAAATATGTGTGGGGACCCAGGAGGTGATCAAAGGGGTTGAGTGGGGAAATTCAGACTGAGGGGGATGAATTTGGGCCAGTGAAGCTTTGGAGCCTGAACCACAGCAGTGTGTGGCAAGTCAAACAAGTCAGTAGAAAGAGAAAAGTAATGTGTTAACATGATCAACAGAAATATGAAAGAATGCCCTCCCCCTACAGTGACTACTGTGGGTGCTTCAAGCCTTGATAGAGAGGGGCTAGATATAAATAATTATTTATGCTGATATTTAACTGCAGATATGTGAGAAGCCCTGTTGACATTGCCAAGCCAATTTCAAAGAGAAGAACGGATTTAAGTGCTTTGCTGGATGAGGGCCAGAGGCAGCTGAAGTTAGCAGAAAGATCACTTTGGAGAGTTCTTTTTATTTCTGAATTCTCAGAGCACCCGGACCTCTTCCTGGATAGTCTTGGGAAGGATTATCAAGGTAAAGCAGATTTAGAACATGGAGATTTAAAAACATCTGGAACAGACCTTGAGACATTAGCTGAACCCCTTTCACAGACAAGAGAGAATTTCATTTAGCTCTTAAACAGAAATTTTATATTAGGCTTTCTAACAGCTTCAGGGGCTATTTGTTGATTGAGACATTTAAAACAAAATATCCAGGTGAATTTATATTTCTCCTCATTCAAATTACTTTATAATCTTCCTGATCTTATTTTCTAGGTCAGAAAAAGGACTGTGTTCAAAAACATTTCCTCAGAAACTGGATTGTAATAATAAATCTCAGCCAGGTATACCAGAGAGCCTTTTTTTGGATGCCATCCCTTGTTTTCAAAAGCTATTTGAAATCAATTATCACACTGGGAAGGACTGCAAAGATGAAGTTCAATTCAACAGAATTGGCTTCTGTGTTTTCTAATCCCTAGAAGAGAAATTTTCTCCTTGGTTTTACAGAACTTTCTTTCAGACTGTGCTATTTTCTTCCAGTTGCTTTAGACAATCAGGAAAATCCCACTCCAGACATGGCTGACTACAAAAGTTCTACTAAATTCACAGGAGTCCAGAATTTTTTCCAGTAGAGTTGTTTCTTAACCCCTGGGTCAAACTAATAGAAAAGGACAAATTCCCAAACTCTAACGTGGTTTGAATTGTTATGGACAAATCCTTGAGAACCAAGGGCCCTTTCATCCATTCAGATTTGGAACGATGCACATTTCCAGTCTACTAACTTTTGCAACTTGAGGATATAATGCAGTGCTGGAACATCTTTTTACCACTCATATTTACTTGAAATTGTGTCGGGTCTTACTTGGTCAGAAGCAAGGACTTTGCCTTTTTTCTTTCCATTTCTTAAAAACAAAAAGGCTTCCACAGGTTCTTACTGAAAATATTCAATACAGACTTCACAAATCAATTTTGTTCATGACTTGAAGACAAGCACAGTATCTGGAGGATTTTTTGAACACTGTAATGCATCACTCTCTGTTTATTCCTGCAGTTTATGAAGAGTTCAGGATATGGATGGTGCATATGCCCAAAACAAACTCTTGCACAGAAAAAAATGTTGTACTCCTGTTCTTCAGTACAAATTTAGAATGTAACAAAGTCTATTCTCCATCACTGCTTAGCTGGCACCTCAGGAATTCTTAGCTAATTGACAGTGATGATTAGAAAGAATAGCATTATCTCACATTTAGGGGAGCTACAAAATTCCAGCCTCAGCATTCCTGTGACATCTGTGTGAGCAAACAGGGACAACAGATGAGGATGGCTCTGGGAGCCTGCTCTGAATATCTGTGTTCTGGGGAAAGGTTTTGAATTGGGTTTATCCTTGTGCCATGATGAAAAGCTGTGTGATTAGGGTGCTGCTCTTACTGGGACACTATTTCTCCTTGCTTGTGTCTTTGCTGCAGTAGATGTTCAGTGCCCCAACAGCAGCACAAATCATTTGCTCAAAGGGATGGAAGTTGTTGTTTTCCTCATTGGGTGAATTTCCACAGGTGTCAAAAAAAAAAAAAGAAAAAAAGAAAAAAAAAGAAAAAAAAAAGAAAAAAAAAGAAAAAAAAGAAAACAAAAAACAAAAATAAAAACAAATCCAAAAACAACAAAAACAAACAAACAAAAAACCAAAACACCAAACAAACAAGCTATTTAGAAGCACTACCCAGTTTGTCAAGACATTAAAGTTAGATAAATCTTCCTGCCACAATTGTATTAATGGGGGTTTACATTAACAATCAAGTTCTATGAGAAAGAACTTGTTTTGAAGAGGTGTCCCTTTGGTACACCAAACCTTGCATCCAGCCAAAGATCCTAGCTGCACATAGGCTGGAACTTATATTCCTTCCTGACTTCTGAAGCTTGGCCATGATTTATCCCCAAGGGACTTGGCACCTGCCAGTGTCTCTTATTGCCTTGCAAATTGCAAAGTTTTCCAACAAACATTCTTTCCTCCCTTTTAAATCTGCAAACACTATACGATATAGACATTTATTTTAATTAGTATTTTTAACGCTCCGTTTTCAATTAATTTGTTGTGTTGCTTGGTTAGTATTTTCAGTGACTTTCCTTTAAAGCTGTTCATTTGGAATATTTTGTTCCTTTGGAGTGAGCTTTTCCCTTCACCCCTGTGGCTCCCAGCTCATGTCTATGGGTAACTACAGCGCTTGTACATGTTCTCAACGCCCTGGGAGGTGAGCTTACACAACTTATCCCTGGATCAGTGCTCCAAAGGGGGTTTTTTAATGTATGCAGTCTCCAAAATTTCCTTCCTCACAGAGCTTCTCTAGGCCAGAATCACTTCAGTGTTTATTCTCTTTAAAAAATAAGAGAATAAATTTTTTTTCAAATTATTAAGGTTTTGGTTGAGCACTGTGAGCACTGTGCGTAATACAGAGTGACATATTGCAATAATTTTTGTGAGGTGTTATGCCCTACAGTGAGGCATCACCTTTGAAAACATTTAAAATCTTCCTAATTTTCACAAATTCAGAGCACTCCTGGATTCCAGCAGCTTTGGTAGCACTGTTGTGCCAGCCCTGGCCTTCCCTGCAGTCAGGAAGAATTTTAGCACAGGGTGAGTTTGGCCTATACACTTAAGCAGTATGATCAAATCAAGTTCTTTTTGAGCCTAGGTAAGGATTTCAGTTCCTCAGTTAAGTGTACTCCAGTCTGAAACATTTGTTGTTAACAAGTGTGAAAAAGAGGAAATGTTCAGGAGAAAGTTGTGCTTTATGCTGGAGTTGAACTTAGTGATCTCCTGAGATATCTTTTATTTGTATGTTAAGCAGAATGCACATTTATGGTGCTGTATAAATAATAATAATAATGCTATCATCTCTCTCTATTCTGTTTATTGTAATATGTTTATTCTGCAAAACTCAGCAATGAAAGTAAAAATAGCCTCACTATGTGTGTTCAGTGAAGATCCATAGCCATTTTTATTTCATACAAACTTGTTCTTCCCCAGTTATAAGGCACTTCGTATTTAAAGCTATCAAAGGAAAACAAAACAAAAAAAAATATCAAAAACAAATATTCTGACATCATTAAGTAGCTCAGCTCCATAAAAACACATAGCCATATAATCCAGTAATGTTTTTAAGTACTCCACAATTAAATCAGTGAAGAGTTCTACCTAAAAATCAGAGGTGGTTAATGGCCAAAGGACTTTAAAAATTTTTAACAATTAAGTGGAACCATACAACTTGAGGAATTAGTCATGACACAAGGAATCCTTTACCTATAAATCAGTGTGAAACCATCTCAGTTTCAGTAAGTAGCCACACTAGTTAGGGATTGATGGTCTATAGGGATCAACATTAAAAGGCAATAGCTACCACATTGTGGTATACAAGATATTAAAGCTATTTCCCGTACCCAACAGAGGAAATCAAGAAAGAATTCAGATATTAATGTCAGCCAGCATTTGTGAAATGAATAGGCTTGACCTCAGTCCCCCCTCTTTTCCAGCAAGAACTAGAAGCTGCAAAAAGTGTCTCCTTATTTGTGACCTTGAAATCACCAATTCTGTGAATGATTAACTTGTACAGAAGGAAAAGGAGGACAAGAGCACTGGTAAAAGGAAGAAATACAGAGTTGTGCAAAAACTTGCCCCTCATAACAATACCTTTTCCATGGATAAATAGTTTTTTCAAGCTCTTAGGCTGCCAATCCTGCTTTTTTATCACCTGTAAATATAGCAATGGCATGTAAGAAAACCTCCTGTAATAATTCAGGGAGAAAACATGAACTGACACTCTGGGCATTAATCACAGTATTTTATATTACTCTAGTATGAAAGTCACCACCTTTAGATACTTTCATACATCATGCTTCTTGTTTAAGCCATTCACAGAGGATTTGCAACAGCTTCCTCATTCCAAGTCTCAGAAATTGCTACAAATAAAGTAATCAACATTGGAAACCCCCAACAGCACAATTTTAAAAGCAAGAATTCTACCACTGCAGGAGATTTTAGTGTGGTTTAATGCCCACAGGCACCAGCCTCTCACTGAGCAGCACATGCAAGAGCCAGGGGACACAAGTTTACTCTGGGAAGAGATGGGGATCACATGTTTTTAAATCTGGCCACACTGATAATTGATCTCCTCCAAAATAAAACACAGCAAACTATGCTGCATTAGCACCTCATTTGTATAGGGATCCTAAAGTATTAGCTGCAGGTATGACTTCCCCACTGCAAGCAGATGCAGCAACAATCCTAATGACTCCAGGAAGATTAAATTGATGTCCATCCTTGAACAGCAAAGGCCCTAAGGCATCTCTTAGGATGCTTCAGCTGTGGCTTGGGGGCATGGAATGTCCCAAATGTGCATCTCTCAGGCTGATGGTCAGATGAGATGCTGGGCTACATCTTAGCAGAACCCCTGGCTGACCCCACATCAGAATGACTCTTCTCAGCCCTAAAAGCTTTTTTTTGGTCAGCAGTGCTTCTGAGGATGTTACAGTGAGCTCATGGGCTCTATTTCCCCTTCCCTGGGATCCTGTGGCTCTGATCAAGATAACCCTGGACCCTCCTTCCTGCCCCAATGGGAGAGCCAGGGAAGCCCACCCTGTCCAAAGTCTGTACAGACCCCTGACATTTCCTGTTCGTGCTCTTTTGTCCCGCTCTCCCCTTGAACACCACAGAATAAAGAGAGCTGAACCAACATATTTTGATGAAAGAGCCTCCTTTGGGAATCTTTGCCATCTCCTGATATTCCTCCCCTCCCAGCCTCGGACCTCTGGGCTGGCCTGATATTCAGGGGGCTGTGCAAGGGGGGGAACGTCATGAGGACACCACCCAAATGCTGAAACAGAGTTTGTCCAGCATGGAAAATGTCTGGGCATCAGACAGCAGTATGTGTGGTGCCCTGTGAGCCAGCCCAAGCCATCATGCCTAAATACTGGATGTCTCTAAAAGCAGATTGTATTTCCCTGGGACTAAGGGAAATACAGGGCGTTTCCTCCTGCTGTTCCTCCCACCACTGTGCTCCCCATCCAGCTGCCTCTCCAGGGTGCTGAAAGAAGTTGGGTACCACGTCCTTTTGGGGGTCAGGTGCCCACATTTTGGGGAGGCACAGGGTTATCTGCACTGAGGGTTACACCTCGCAAGCCCTGCTTGCAGGCAATGCAATTGTTCACCTGCAGTGTCTTTTCTTTGCTCACTTACTTTAACTTGGTCAGCTAAACATAGCAAGACCACATCCCTCCACGTGGCTGCTGACTGCATCTTGCAGCATCTATCCAAATTCAACACCTGCATCACTTCTGACAGCTTTTGCTGCAAAGACCTCTGTCTTTGCAGCCTTTTTGTCCCATTTAAAACCTGTCAGTCCTCTGTTTCTGTCTAGCCCTTCCTGGCCCTGGGTTGAAGTACATTATTAAAAATTCCTTGCAGACCTACATTAGTATAAATTAAGAGGTAGAGGACATTATCCTGCGTACTATGTGAATTTTTATTCAAATAATTCTATTAGCATAATTACCTTTTTCAGAAATTAAATGAATATTATTACACTTGATGTGCTACAAATTATAAAAGCAAAATTTCACTGTGCAAGGTTGCACAGTTCTCAAGCAATTAGCCATATTGCACCCAGCAAACCAAAATTAAGCACATAAATTAAACCAGCGGGGGGGATAATAACGTTAGCAAGGGGGTATAGACTTTTTGTGGTTTGTTCATTCTGAATCTCCAACTAAAGATAGTTTTGACAGGGGCAGGTCAGACAAGTGGGGTTAACAGGTTCCCCCACACTTTTCTAACTTGCAGTGTAAAAATCTTATTTGACAGAACAATTACCTGGACTGCTTTCACTAGGAATAATAACATAATCTAAACAAGTCATTTCCTTGTGTGCTCCATGTAAAATCTTGCAATCTGTCCCTAATTTTTACAATACATAGCTGTTATTGGTATTTTAATCAATAGGCACATTTGATCTGAACTCAGCATTCACACTTTTTTATGATTATTGAATGCCTGTGCTTGCATTCATGTGCAGCTACCTACACAAAAATATACAGCAATTTATGGACACACCTTTTATTCTGCAGATGTTAATTATTACAGCTGCCAAAATTTATCAGCATAAAGAAATATTTCCAAGATTGCTAAAGCATTTAGATGACAGCAGTAAATTAAATAGCTTGGAGAGACATTCGAATGCTAGTGAACAGTATCTAAAGGTGTCTTGTACTCACAGAGTTTGCTGAAATTCTTCTAGACCAGCTTCAACATGGGAAATATCCTGTGTTTGAAAAATACACATTAATTTAACCAAACTTAAGAGTTATGTCAGTCCCTCAGCTGAGGGACCATTCTGTCCTTTGCTGTGCAAGTGCTCACCATGATGATGTGGAGGAGCACTCCTCCTCTGCTCCCTGGCAGATCACGTTCAACAGGGTTCAAGAACATTTACAGCATGCTCTGCTCTCTCCATCAAATGACAATTTTCTTTGAGGCCAGGCCTGGAAGGCTGCAATGGATGGCTATAAAGTCTTCAGGAGGGACAGTTGTTCAGCCTGGAGATGACTGAGGCAGGACCTCATCAGTGTCTCCATGTTTCTGAAGGCAGGGTGGCAGGAAGATGGATGTGGTGGTGCCAAGCAATGGGAGAAGGGGCAAAGGGCAGAAAGTGAGGCACAGGAGTGCACAGGAATGCACCTCCAGCTGGACATGGGTTTGAGCTCTTTCACTGAGCAGGTGACCGTGCATTGGAACAGGCTGCCTCACTGGAGATACTCAAAAGTTATCTGGACACATTTCTGAGTAGTGTGCTCTAGAGAACCTTGCTTGAGCAGAGAGGTTGGACTTAGATGACACTCGGTGACCCCTTCCAACCAAAACCATTCTGTGATTGTGGGAATCCAGAGCATCCCTCTGGCTGCCCTGGGACCCTGGCAGGGGTCAGGAACCCCCCTGGACAGAGCCCCAGAGACACTGGCTGTGATCTCTGGCCATGGAAAAGAGTTTTCAATCTTACAGCATGAATTACCAGCTCTGAGTGTTTGATATGAGTAATAATTAAGTGTGGCATGGGTGCAAAAGTAAAATTTTAGGATTTTAGATTAGGGGTCCAAAGGGGACACGATGGAGGAAATTGGGTGTGTCTTGTCCCTTTAGGGAGCATCTGTCTCCTCATGATGCTGCAATACCATGGTGATAAAGGAGTGATTTGCCAGTTAGGAGAGATTTCAAGAGAGAGGCCTTTGACTTGTTTTCTCCTCATTCTTCTGTCTTTTAGCATGCCAGAGTCTTTGTTTATTCAGGTTCTTACGTTGTTGACCTGATTTTTAAAAGTGTTACGTTTTCTTTTATAGTTATTTTGAAAGTTTTAAAGTTTTTTTAAAAGTTTTCCATGCCTTCTGATGTTTCCATATTTCTGCTGGAGTTGTCACATAGTGTTCATGTAAATAATGATTGTTTTACATTCTTCTTGGTGGGACGAGAGAATTGGTGGACTGTTGGCTTGACCAGTGTGGTTGGAGAGGTGGCAATTTCATCCTCCAATCCACTTTCACTTTTAGAATTCTATATATTACAAAGTCAGGAATAAAATTGGCTCTTTTTCTCTTTTGAACCTACCAAGCTTCTGAGTACTCTCCTTATTTTCTTTTCTCTTTGTTGTGAAATCACAACATCTGTTCTAATATCTGTTCTAATATCCAAGAAGGATTTGATTTAGGGGGGATTTTTACATATGAAGTTTATGTTGTGAGTATTTGTCTAATCCATACTAAATGGATAGAATTTTGTATGTATTTGTATGTATGGATTTGAAAATGCATCTGGAAGAGGAACTCCTGATAAATAAATGCAAGTGCATTTAAAATAGGTTAAGTATTTTTGCTAGAATTATTTGGTGAAAGAGAGTTCTTTCCACTGTCAAAACTGAGTGTAGGAAGGAAGAAAAAGGAAAAATAATCCAGAGTATCTTTTAAATTTCTCTACATGACATTAAATCCAAGATTACACAAAGTAATTGAAAGAAATTGATCCAATAATTTTGCATTGCTTCTGTTTTCCAGCTTAAGAAGGCATGCTTTTGCAGAAAATGAAACTAATATTTCATTTAGTCATACAGGTGTAAAGTCTTATGGGCAAAGAGAAGTAAGATTAGTGAGTAAGACTGGGTTCAGTCAGGCCACAGGGCTTGTGCAAGAGAAATGCTCAGGGAGCTCAGAATTTGCCATCATTTCAAATCCACTGGATCACTGTCACGACAAATAGGAGCATTTGCAGCAACTGCACTGACTGAGCTTAGTGTTTGCTCAGTGATCTGCTTCTGCCTCAGGAGTGTGCCAGCAGGAAGAAGTGTGAGGAGATAATAAATTTGGCCTGAAAAGGGACTTTTGTGAAGCCAGGAGGGAGATGTTGAGTCTCATTAGTGTGGTGATTCCTGAAGTGCTGTGTAAAGGGAATAGCAACAGGGGTGTAATTTGGTTCTGACTACCACAATTTGTCCACATCCCGAGTACATCAGCTTCCAAAAGAATTAATTTATCCCTTTTCCCTTGTATTGGTGTACAAGGGGGATGATGTAGTTGTTGTGTCTACAACAGTTTATCATCTACAACACTGTATTCTTCTACCCTCCATCTACCCAGTATCAGAGGTGGTGATGGATCCACTTGCATCTATCAGTCCCTCTCTTCAGCACTGACACATATTTCACCTTCTCAGCAGCAGTAATACCTCCCCTGGCTAATACCTCCCATCAATGTCCTTCCATGCCTGCCTCATATAATAATAAAAAAAAAAAAAAAGAAAAAAAAAAAAGAAAATAGAAAGAACAAAAACAACAGCAGTAATGTGAAATCAGAGGTGGTGCAATTTTGTTAGAGTGTCACATCCATCCAGACGAAATGACCAGAAATGCTCAAATCAGCCCTACAATTTTCACTTTTCTGCAGTGTTTTATGCAGATGAAACCTGAAGACTTTTACACATTTTTACAAAGAATCCAGCACAATGCTATAGTTTGATCTATGCATTGAAGAACATCAGTTTGAATGTACAAGGGTTTCTATTCCTCTCATTATTTGGTGAAGACCTCTTTAAATTCAGTCTGAAATCTATATATCCACTATGCTTTTGATGATTAATGCATTAATGGACTAGGCACCACTAGTTCAATACAGCAGGATTTCTGTATTCTTCTAATGTTTTTTGTTTTTTTTTTTTTTTTAATTTATTTGGTACAATGGAAGAAGAAAAACAGTTAATGAAGGTTCATTTTGTTCTGAAATCATGCAAGGGGTCTCACCAAAACAAAGAGTTCAAGTCATGTAATTAGTATTCAGCAGCCATAATAAGGATATGAAGAGGGGCAAAATAATGCACACCATATATAGATGTTTCACAACACCTATGTTTCAGGTATAAATCTTACCTTGCATATGAAGAAGCTGTGATATAGGGCTTATATGATTTTCTGAGGGAATTTCTGAGGGAATGCAGATATTCATGCCTTCTATTATATTGCTTTAACCACTAGACTGTGCTAAGTTAAAGATGATCATAGTCTACTGAGATTTAACTTTTTCATTTTTTTTCCTTTTAATAAATAAGTGGAGGGTATGTTAATGGATTTGTTGCCCAGGGCAGCTAGAACTGGAACAGGAATCAAAAGAGACTTTCAGAGTAAAGATAGAGGTGCAATGAAAATGAAAATATTAAAACCAAAAACCTTAGATAATCATACAGTTGTTAAAATATTGGGAGAGTTGGGGAGAAGGGGAATGTCTTCTAAAAGGTCTCTAGTGGTTCCATCATCCAATACTGGGTTATTGTCCTCACCTTGACCCTGTTGGGGGAAGCCAGGCACACTGGGTGGGACTTGCAAATACCTCTTGGGGTGTGACAATGTTTTTTTGGACTCCTGAAGATTTACATCTTTTCTCAGAGTTTTTCAAACTTGGGAATGTGACTGAGCTATAAAGATCTAACAAGCTGGACTGACGATCCTGAGAAGAAAGTACAAGGTATACAAAATATAAGGAACCAGCTGGCACAATCTTGTTTTAAAAAGTGCCTTCACTACACATTCTCCCTCAGGTGCTAATTTTAGAGTGGAGAATTATGATATCCTATAGTATTGCATCTGTAATTTCAGAGCAAATTGTGTTTTTATAGGAATGAAATAAAATGTCTTTGACATACCCATCTTTCTTTGCCAGTTTTTGGCATCAGTTTAGATTTGGACGGGAGTGAAGTGATTAAAAGCAGCAAGTGGTCTAATCATCCTTCACTCAACCTTCTTAACACAATTCACTACTAAGACTACATTTGAAGATCATTTCATTATTTTTCAACACTGCTGAGAAGATGGCAGAAGCATAAGTTTGTCTGAAAGAACTAGAAGAGAGTATAACACTGACTGTAGCCTCAAAAAAAACCTGTTGTTTTAAAAGTATTTTGGGGTGATTTCTCAATATATAGATTGAAAGGACTTTTAAAATTAGTGTCTCCAAAACAATGAAAATCCATATTATATGAATGATGGTACTCCTTTATTAGCTATGCATTGTTCCTGTAATTAACTGAGAGCAACTAATCACACTGATACATCTTTTGAATAATTGACTGATTGAAATAATGACTAGCTTTCAAATATATTTGTCACTTAATTTGTAATTCACATAGGTAAAAATGTGCAGTAAAGTTGATGGCTGCTTGGAATCTGAAGTAAGAGAAAATCTCTGTTCGTGTCCATGTCACACTGCTGTGATGAAGCAGCTTTTTAAGTGCTCCTTTAGGGAGTTTGCACATTTGCCACTTTGTCATTAGTACACTCAACTATCTTCCCTCACAGGAGATTGGCTAAGGTGTGGTCAGCATCCTAAAAGGGGGAAGTACTCCTCTGTTTGTCTGGCATTTTATTCATATGCTCTCTGAATTCCCCTCTGGTAAAGGATGCCAAATTAACAGCCCGAGAAACTGGAATTTGTGTTTGTCCAAAGACGATGGGAAAACCAGAAGTTATCTGCTTTATTTTATAGTTGGCTTTAACCTTGAGTATTTTAACAGCAGACTGCTAACTTTGCTAGAAAACAGAGTTCCAAGGCAACAAAAAACCCGTCACAAATTTCAACAAATAATTCAGCCAGAAAAATAGAGAGAAATGCAGCCAAATGAAATATTGTTTACAATATTGCTTAACTATCAGAGTTTGCTTTTTCTTTTTATTAAAATGTTAGAAGGGGATGAAAAAAGAAAAAAATAACTGGCATGGAAGACATAGAAGCATGCTCATGTTCAGGTGAAATTAGGGTCCTCACCAGCACTGAGTGTTCATAAGCCTCAACATAACTAACCCAGAAAGACAACTCCTCCAGGAGCTGACTCAAATTTCAGGTGCCCCTGCAAAAGCATCTCTGCTTCCACTGATTATTCAGTAGGCCCATGTAGACAGGCCAGCTAAATTAGCTAAATTAGACATGTCTCAGCTGTCTGAAATGCAATGGTGTGACCTCTAAAACCATGTCACTCTGCTCAAATTAATTATTGCAGGTTAATAGGAAAAAAAAAAGAGGGGGCTGTCTTTTTTTTTTTTTTTTGGAAGGGAGGAAAAGTACTTACAGCATAGTCCTAGTATTCTATCACGATTTTAGCATGCAAAACATATTTTTCCCCCACACATATCTAGGTTGACACCCTGATTGTCTTACCAAAACCAAAACCAAAGCCAAAAGAGATGATGGCTGCAACATTTTCATCACCGTTGGCCTACCATGGATATCTTCAGGCCATTAAACTTCATGGATGAAAAAATATTTTATTGTTCAAATCATGCAACATGGAACTTCAGGGCCAACAACTGCCTGGTGGGGAAAGGATCTTGTCATAGATTTCAGATTTGCATTTGCAACTACAAAGTTAGAGACTACTCTTCTGTGGGAACAGGGAAGGGCAAGTGGGATAAAATTTGGGTTATTTTTAGTCTGGAGAGAAAACCAAGCATTAACCAGGAATACCTTAAGAGGTGGTTTCCTCATTTTGGGATATCACTCCAAATTCACAACAGGAGCACTACTTGAGAAATGCCTTCCGAAGCTGGATGAAGAAAAAAGAGTTGACCTTGAAACAATTTCCATATTTGCATGGGATGCTCTGATTTGGGGCTGCAGATGCACAGCTTGGCCGGATGTCAGGCTGGATGGTGTGAATGTTGGTTTGCTCTGCACAGGGCTCCTGATGAAGGCAAAAACCTACAACCCAAAAGCTGACACAGAGCCCTGTCCACCGCTGGCTGGTGACACCTCTAACTACTCACCCACCCAGACAGGACATATGGAGCTCAGGCTTTCTATTGCCTGGACTTTGTGTGTCATTTGGCACACCTCAAAGCAAGTGCAGTTTAGCCCTCACCCCTCCAGTGCATTTTACCTGCCTTTGTGACACTGAAATAGCACAAAGTCTCTCAAGCCCCTGGTTTGAGCAGCCTGACTAGGTGTCAATTCCGTTTGCAAAATAGAATATCCAACTTTAAAGGATCAGAGAAAAATAATAAAACCCCATCTGTCTAACCAGACACCGATCACCGTGTTATCTGAGTGCTTCACAAATAAAGCCTGTCATACAGAACATTTGTTGCCATTTATCTCAGGAATGGTGTTTGCATATCAGTCTTTATCTCCGGATTTTGCAAATTACCTAAAGGCATTTGAGTCAAGGCACAGAGAACAAGGTGAGCAATAATTGCAGTCATTCAGACCTCCTGACACTTTTCACAACTGTCAAATAACAAAGTTAACTAATGAGATAGTCCACACCTTTGGAAAGATTCATAAAGTAAAAGGACCCTATCTTCTCTTCCTACACTAAGCATTTAGTTAACCACCAAAAGGCTCCAGCTGACCTTCACAGAAAGTCAATTCTGTTCATGTAAGAGTACATAAAGCAAAAAAAAAACCCAACCTGCCATGGAGACTGTAAAAACCCATGAGAGAGTTTAAGAGCATGGCTGTTGGTCTAACCCAAAGTAGGATTCAACAACAGACCATCCTCAGTCCTGTAACAACCCAGCACCCAGAGAAATCTAATTCCACTTTTTCCTCCACATCTCTACATTGAAAATGGAGATAACAGCATTTGTTTTACTCCCTTTGAAGTAAAGACTTTGTAAAATAAAGACTTTGCCTTTTAATTCCTTTCAGAAACTTAATAGAAGACACTTCTGAGTTTTAATTGATCAGGAGCACTTTCTTTTTTTCAGATAATAGGACAACAATAATGCAAAAGCAATAGGTGGCAGAAAAGGTTTCAAGTTTGGATTAAAACTATGTAATTTGGATTAGAAATCCGTAGGATGTAGACCACTGGGATGAGCCCTCCTGCAGGAGGTATTGCAGAAACACTTCCACTTCCAGGGTACATGCTGTACTACTGCAGAAAATTTCAGTCCTTGCTCAAACACTGACCTTTTTTTGTCTCACTCCAACTCAGTTGCACCCCAAGGGGCCAGAAGTCTAAGTGTTTTTTCCAGCAATTATACATGATTACATAGTGATGCAGAGTGCCATAAAATGAATGAGTGAAGACATTTGCAAAGAAGTGCTCTTATAATCCTTGTGATGGTGCACAATGGAACATTTTATCCACACTCAATCTTCATATTTCCTAAATTTACATAATACATCATAGTTGTATTATAGGCAATACAATCTATTGAAGTGTGCATTAATTAGCTTGGCTTTTCTTCTAAACAGAGGTCATATAATTAATTATTAAGCAGTCAAAGGAGTCAGAGAAGTCCTTTTTATCATGTTCTGCTCTGTAATCTTGATAGTGTAATATCTTCTGGGGAGGGTGCAAGGACCAGGCTTAGGGGAAGTCAATAGGCATATTACTATTCTCCAGAAGCTGCCATCGAGGTAGCTCTGGCAGCTGTGAGCCAAGGTCTAAATTAAACAAGGCCTGGATCTTCAGGGACTCTGAAGGTGTCCCATATATTCAAAAGGGACAAGCTTCTATGATATTGATGACACTTTATATGGCAATGCTGTTGAGCTTTACAAAGCAAGGACAAAGGATTGGAGGTATCATCATGCAAAGGACATACATCACTTATCCTGTTGGCTTGGCTACTCACTGAAGTAGGAAGGATAAGAAAGGAGATTAATTTACATTGCCTGACCAACCTCATATTAACTGCTCAGCCACATTTTCTTGTTTGTGGTAAATGCAAGGTAATTTTTTCCTGCTTATATTCCATCATGACCAATGGAATCTTGTTTGTAACAATTCCCCAGATGCATCTTCTCAGCCCTCATGGTAAACTGCCAGGGGTTGAGACTCTTTTTGGCGATTCTTCTACACCCCAAAGATGCAAACATTTCAATACATAAGGAAAAAAAGTCCCACTAGAGACAGAAAAATTATGTTTTGTTCAGAAAATAAAAGAAACAAAAAAAGGACAAATCAACAACTGATTCACAATTTATGACTTGCTAAACATTTTGCTTCATACCCATAATCTGTTTACATGAATTGCTTTAGTGTAAAAGTCAGAAAGTTAATTGCTCAATTGCAGGAACCTTAGATAAAAGCTGCTTCAGTAACTATAATTCACTGCAGCCTACCAGAAGTCTGGAAATAAATAATTTTATACCAAAGTAATTCTGCTGCTCTCACAAGGAGCAGAAGAGTTTTGAACCAAAAAGAGCTTGTTTTAGGGAAGATAATGTTCCTGATTGTAATTTATTCCAATCAAAGCTCCCAAGTAGCATAATTTTTGAGCTCTTTATTTCTCTGAGTGTCCATTTCAAGAACATCCTAAAGCTCACATCAGGGTTTTCAGAAGAAAGTGCCTGTGCTATCTGCTCCTCAGCCAGATTCAGCAGTGATACCCTTTAAATGCCACTACCTCACTCCTGGCAGTCTATGTTTTCCTACATTCCACAGGGTCCAGGAGCCTTTAAGATAACATCCAGAAGTGATTACATCATGTCTTTCCTTTTACTTCCCATAAAGTGAAATGTCATATAAACCTCTACTCCCTTTTAGGCCCTCTGGGAAGCATCTCACACACTTGCCTTCAGATCAGGGGTCTGCAGAAGAAATAACTCCCTACAGCCCCGTGCCCTGTGTCAGCTGCCACTGCCAAACTGGACAAGGGCTTTGTGCAGAATGCAGAATGCAGAATGCACCCACAGGACCTGTACTGCTGCATGGGGCAGCATTGAGATTAGAGCCCAAGCCCAAGCAAGCTTTCTGCCCTCCCTGTTGCATGGTTAGGACCTTTTTTCTTCTCTGTCCAAGAGTCTTTCATGGGGCCATGCAGGATTGCTGACTGCACAGAGTGGTTTCCACCTTCCACAGCAGCCCGTCCTTGAAGCTCACACTCCTCACAAAGCAAAGGTCCAGGAGCCTCTCTGTACCTGCAAGAGCTGGCAGAGGGGCCTTGGATTAGCACGTTACAAAGATGTCACTCATATCCTCTTTGCCTTTGTAGCATGTTTGAATGGATTTAGACAACTGAGTTGTCACCTTGAGCTGGTGCATTTTTGTCCCTTTACAAATCCCTGTCACCTTTGCCCTGGCATCTATGTGATGTGCAATAACTGTATTGCAGACCTTAAAATTAACAGTCTAGGTTTGTTCATGAATGCCTTTTAGGGATATTGAACTCAGAAAATAGGTAACTCTCACTTGTACCTGGCCTTTCTCTGTGGCTTTGCTTTGACAGACACGTTTCCAATATCCTATTATCTTGTATGTTTGTACTACAGTAAGTAGGCATAACTGACTTACCATTTCTCCAGCATTCACTGCTTTCTATACTACCATCCTGCCCCTTATTCCTCTTTTCTTCTGAATGAACAAAGACGTTTGTTTAAAAAACAAAGAACAAGATTACCACTGAAAACTACTGTGGATCTTTCTTCCTTTCACTGCACAGCCTCCACCTAACAAACCTTTCCTCAGCTATCTACCTCCCATTTGAATAAACCTTTCAAGCCTGGCTATTTTCCTTTCTCTCCCTCAACATCAGCTCTCGGGGAGCACAGAGCCACATGATTTTCCAGCACCTTCATCTTCCCAGCAACATCCCACACCAAGCCCTGTGGGTGGGATGCTTTGATGGCCTTGGGCCAAGTGGGATCCACAAACAGCAAGCAGCATTGTAACATATCACTGTCCATTAAATGCTTTCATCTTTATAATGCACTTTGACAAGCAAAACCCCTGAAAAATGTCCCTACCAAGACACCAGCAAGGTCTGACAAACTGTATATGCCCCACTCAAAATTGTAAATTATGAGGAGCCACCACTCACCTCTCAGTGAGACTCTCAGGATGCACATGATCCTTCCTTCTTGTGAAAAAGAGATCTTTTTCTTGGACTTCTCTGAAGATGCAAAATTATTGAGCAGGAAGTGAAGAGGCTTAAGAGATAGAGAGGGTTATAATTATAGAATTAATACCATCACAGATGTCTCCAAGAGCAATTGTACTTAGGAAAAAAGTTACTCAATGCACATATGAATCCTTGCTATCTCAAGAATATAATTTATTAGGTACCAACTGTCAATGACTACTGTCTGTTTGTTCTCAATTTTTATTTATTTCTTCTAACTCAGATAAATAAATCATGTTTTGACCCTAATGCCTGACTCAGTGTTCAGTACAAAAAGCAGGTTAGCAGCAGCAGTTGCCTCAGCTGGGAAGTACTCTCTCTATCTCACCCCTTTTGTAGCAGTAACAACTTGGTGTAGGGAAGATAAGAGAAATGCTATTCAGGAGTTCAAATGCTCCCAGTGAAACTAAAAATTAGTGTCGAAAACAGCCCCAAATTGAAGACCAGATGTCAAAAAGTCCTCTTCAAACCATATGAGGGGGTAGAAAAAAAGCAGAGGAAATGAGAGATAAGTGGATGACCTCGTCTTTCTGTGCTTCTTCACAGAATGATTCCAATAAACCTAAAGCTTTCTTTTTTTGAAAGTAAATAAAAAGTTACTTCAATGAAGGCCATCCCCTACAGCCACAGGATTCATTCCTTTAAAAAAAAAAATTAAAAAGTTACATCTTCCTTTTGCTAGACTATAAAGGTAAAGGAAATTAAAGTTACAGGGATTAAGCCTGCTGTGACATCTAGGCATTCATTCATTCATCTCCTGGCTGAACTTCCACCGTGTTGCAGGGCATGGCTCAGCATGAAATTCTGAACCCATCTGAGAAAGGGACAAAGTGGTCTCCCAACTTATTTCCTGTGGGTTAGAAAGGGCATCATCACTGCTCAGAGTGACCAGAGCTGTAAATGTTAAAACCTGAGGGTGTTGGTGAATATTATATTGCCCACACTTGAACACCTTGGTTGGATGCTGAGCAGCTGAGGTTTAGCAGCCCCATCTGGACTCATGTACATCCATTCTGAGAGTGGTGCTCATGGTACAAAATGGTAAAGTTAGGAGTGGAGAAGGGATGTCCAGGTTGTTGGTAGTACAGGAGGATTTCAGCTTCCCAGCAGTGACCCTGGTTCTGCAGGCACTTCCACTCTGCAAGACAGGTGACTGCTAATATGGATTTCAGCATCATCCTCAAGCATTCAACTAAGGAAGTGATATTTATGTCACTGCATCTCCTGAAAGGTGAACAACCTTCATGGGTTTAAAATTGGCTTAGTTAGTGATGGAAATCTGTCTGCTGTAATGTTTTCCTCGGGTAAATGTGCCTTCTCTTAGTTCAGTGTAATTGCTTAGTCCCATGTGTGTGTGTGTGTATGCATGCTTATACATAACTAAATACATGTTTATACATAACTAAATTGCACTCATACAGAAATAACATGTTTGCCCTCACAGAAACTTAAAACCATTCTATTGGTTGAGAGAAAATGAGCAAGGAATCAATAGGGTACAACTTTGCACTTATGCAATCTTTTCTATTCTCAAACCTTTAAACTACGTCTTTATTGGCAATGCACTTTGAAATTTCTGAAATCCATTTATAGATGGAAAAAATTCTTAAGGAGTTTTCTTCTTTTAATTTGATCCATAGTACTGCACACAAAAAGAGAATATGCAGAAATATTTCTGTGAGAACAAGGAGATGCTTCAGGCTTGCACTCAAGAGAACCACAGCTGAAGCAGGTTTTGATTTGTCATTCTTTACTGGCAGTGTGTTTGCTGTATCTTTATCATGGGAAAGTAATATACAGAAAGATTCCTACAAAACCCCTTGTCTTAGGTGACTAAGAGATCACAAAATATTTTAAGATGCTTCTCAACACCAGATAGTACCTGTATTGCTTACAGCTTTGTGAGGCTACAACTATTTTGTGAAAGTATTCCTTCCACTAATGGTGGTGATGGTAGTTAGTGGTTTTCTTTATTTGTGGTTAATATGATTACTCTTTATCTGAGGTTAGGGGAAAACAATTTTTATCCCTGCTGGTTTTTGGGGTTTTTTGTCTGTATTTTGGATTTTTGGGGGTGTTTTTGTTTGGTTGGTTTAGTTTTTGGGGTTTATTTTTGGGGATTTTTGGGGTTTTTTTCTTTCTTTTTTTGGTAGGTTGGTTGGTTGGTCTTGGTTTTTTTGTTTTTTTGGCAACTTCACCTAACCTCAATTTGAAAAGTACCCTTATGCTGTTATTTCAAAGAAACTATGATCTTCATGTCAGGAATGTAATTTTCCTCTCTCCATAAATAAAATTCCCAAATTTCACCTCATTGTAACCCATTGCAAGAGAAGAAGAGAATCTCTCAGTTCATATGTGCAGGGAAAAATTAAGTAAAAGCCAAATGCCTGCCCTGTTAGACATGAGCCAGACCAGGACTAAAGTGTGATTCTTGCAGTTAAGTTTCTGAAAAAATACTGTAGTTCAAATGTTAAAAAGAGCACAGTAAAATCTTAGATGAGTTGTTTTTTTGAGGAAAGACATGCTTGTGAGATTAGAGTGGTGATGAAACTGCAGGGTAATTCTGTGGGAAAGACACTAGGAATTTCCTTAGTCCAAACTCCTGCTGGAAGCAGGTTTAGTCAAGAAGTCAGATTGAGTTTATCAGGGCTGTATCCATTTCACCTCCTTCAAAACTTCCAGGGATGTATCCTGCTCAGCCTCTCAGCACCCAGCTCCACAGCCTGGCTGTTCTCACTGGGAAATATGTTCTATATTTAGGCTGAAATCCATCTCCCTTCACTAAATCACCCGCCCCATTCAGCAATGGGTTCACGTTTTTCTTGTTCATCCTTTTACTTCTAAGTAGCACAGAAACTTGTATTGTTTTCCTTGATATCCTTCACAAGTATCAACTCCATCTGAACACTGCTTTTCAAAGACCATGCCTACACACCCAGACAAAGTTTTTGCATCCCTCCTTGGAGCCCCTTCTTGCTGTCCACCTTCTGAGTTCTGCCTTTTGCCTTACCCAGTCATCCCATGGCCATGCCCAACCTTGGTTCCCTTCGTTGTGCCTGAGAGGAGACAGGGCAGCAGCCAGGGATAGGGGAAGGGCTCAGGGAGAAAGAATGGAATGGACAAGAAGTCAGGAACAGCAAAAACAAGAAAGAAATTCTCTGTGTTTTGTATTCTGGGTATCCGACTTCATACTCTGGAGCCTGATTTCCTGAAATGCTGAATATTCCAGCTGCAACTGAGCTCAACAGGACCTGAACTCTGCTTTCAACAGACAAAGCTAAGCACACTGGAAAAATCTGGCCATAGGTGCCTCAGACTGAAAAAAGATAATTTTGTCTGTGAATCTGTAAAATAAGGCTAATAATGTCTCTCATTCTCACAAGGGTCTTGTATAAATAAATGCATTCATTGCAAAATGCTCAGATACCACATGAGGGATGAGCTCAATAGAAAAGCTCAGGAGGCAACTGAAAATTCTGCCTTTAGAGAAGGGTTTGAATAGTGTGCAGCAAATAAGGCTTGAGTCCTCTCATCTGGGTAATATGGAGTAAACAAGAGACTGAATAACTGCTGATTAAGTGAGCAGCAGCCATCCTGCATGATGAATGAGGTATGGTCCTTTGGAAAAAATCTATATGCAACTGTGTCATTAAAAACTGTGCCATGAAACATAGACACAGTGGAGTGGACATTTATCTCCTGATAATCATTGTAATTCTGACACTTCCCGATTTTTTTGTAAAGTGACTCTGCAATCTTAAAACTGTTCTTTTAACATAATTTCTGCACACACTTGCATTT
This sequence comes from Lonchura striata, assembly GCF_050655825.1. Classification (NCBI taxonomy): domain Eukaryota; kingdom Metazoa; phylum Chordata; class Aves; order Passeriformes; family Estrildidae; genus Lonchura; species Lonchura striata. Next base: position 2,895,430 of record NC_140703.1, read on the forward strand.
ATGTTTATTTAAAATATTGTGGTTTAATACAGCTTCGAAATGGTCTATTTTTGGCATACAGACTTATTCCAATAATTCAGATAAATCAAGGAATACTGTCACAGTTTACATTTTCTATTTGTTACATTAGCTCCTCCTGGCTTACACGAATCCTTCTAGCCCACCAGTGACTGAAAATTAGTTTCTTCTGGGGTTGAGTAGTTTCCATATTTAATCCATTGCATCAATAATTGCATTACAAATGTATGTGTTAAGTGTGTATCTGGCATAAAACAGGCAATCCTATTACTTAGGGAAGCTGTATTCATGTCTGCATGCACAGAAAAATCCTGGGTGATGTGTTTGTCATAAACACTTGTAATGAGAAAGGAAAATTGGGTTGTGAGTTGCTAGAAGGAGTTTAAATAAATTGCTTTATTGCTATAGAAAATTTAAAAAATAGGATGTTTTCTAAAGCAAGGTGTAGTACTGATCTCAGAAAGGAATTTTGCTTCCTTTAAGCCAAAAGAATTTTTTTTTACTTCCATTTCATTTTGGTCAGGCAGCTGCATTTAAAATGTGTCCTACTATAGAAACAGCGTAATTTTTGGGTTACTTGAAGTCTGGCTAGGTTTAATATTAGCTTGAAAGGGCACTGTACTATCCTTGTACAACTTTCTGTTAAAACAGAATCCACTGCAGGGGATTTACCCACCAGTTCTTGGGGCAGCTGCTCAAAGCACTTTAGCCGGTTTGCAGCAAGACTTTTTACCCATTCCTGGCTCACAGCTGCCAAAATTAAGCGGTGTTTGTTGTGCCTGCCTCTTGGGAACAAGGCAAACACACTGCCAAACCAGCAGGAGAGCACACTGCTGCACCTGAGAGCCAGCATCGGCTCCACCACAGCCCTTCCAGAAAGAATTCAAAACCCAACCCCTAGTGCCTGCTGCTGCTGCTAATTACCTCATCATTAAAGCAAATGGGTTTCTACAACCAAAAAACAAAAGCATGTTTACAAGAAGGTAAAATGTCAGAAGACACAATCTACAAGAAGGGCTGTAAAGTTCACACCCGGTCAAGCCTAGCATGCAGAAGAGCAGATGGTATGTCAGCACCAGAAACGGCAGCAATATTTTGGGATTAACCTGGCTTTTCTGTAGCCAACAACGTGCAGGAATGATCAGCTTTCAAGATTTTGTTTTCCTTCCTGCGCTTTTAGTGTCACACAATTTCACAGAAGCTGCATCTGACAGATGATGCTGCTGCTCCTCCTTTGGATTTTATACTGGAATGTTACTGGAAAATTCAAGAAAGAGCTGAAGAGGGCTGTCACCCTAGGACAATGCCTTAAGCTTTCCACACCATCCTTGTCATCAGACCAAAAACTTGTGCAGGCACATGGGGGGAAGAAGCATTACAATGGTGGGGGAACAAGTATATGAATATTTTGCTGTCCCATAACTTGTGTTGCTTGGGAGGTTTTAAGGATCATGCCACACATTTGCTGTCAGATTCAGGTCCTGCTGCTGAAGTGATCTCTGCTCTCTCTCTGTCACCTCCTGAAAGCTGCTGTCCCTCTAGCTGAGGTGACTGGGTGGCTTTTGAGCCACCTCTTGACCATCATCTTGTGCAGGGCTCTATGTTGCCATGAATCAAAGCAGATTTAACTCTCCTTTAATAAGCCTGGCAGTTAAAGGCATGGATTCAGGAGAAGCCCCACAGTCCATATTGAGGGGACAGACATTTCCCAGAAAAGGGCAAGGCAGAAGCTAGAGAGGGACACTGCCTGCCACAGTTCAATCCCCTTCTGAATGCACATCAAAGTCTTCAGTGGCACATGATGGAAACATAAAAAAAAGATGAGGAACCTACACAGAATAATAAGATTCATGTGATAACCCAAGACTAATGTAACTTAACCTACAAGATCCCATTCCTCCCAAGAATTATGTCACTTTTTCAGTGACACAAATCACATAAGAAATCATTGCTTTTGTGAACAAGGAAATGTCATTTAAATCTAAGCATTTAGCCTGTTGAGGGGAGCTTCCTAGGGACTTGTAGAAATTAAAACCAGGTTAAAGCGTTGAAGGATTTTGTTTTCATTAAAACTACAATTGATACTGAATAGTATAAATATTCATTTCTATTTAAAAAGTAGAAATTTAAACAACTAACAGGACACAAACCAAGGAAGTTTACCAACCCCAGATAACATCTTTACTCATTCCCTTGTTTTTTGTCTGGATCAAAGTGCAGAAAAGAAGAAATGTTTAAGCTAACAGGAGACAATTATAGCAGTCAAGCTTTTTCACACCTACCTTTCATTCCCTTCCCGATGTGTATTTGCCACCCAGACAATAGCAGGCAAGATATGCCATCCATTGTTTCATTAATGATAAAGGTGGGTGGAAAGGGGCTGCTGCCTGATCCTATGACAGAGAAAAATCCCCAGTCACTCCAGCGTGCTGGAAACATGTCTGACAGCCAGTCTTGTGCCATCCCTTCCCAAAATCTCTCCCAGATGGGGAAATGGGCTCCCACTAGGGCAGCACTGCAATTTGGACAGAGAGCGAGGCTCTCTCTGAGCTTTGTGGATGAGTTCCTGAAGCCAAATCCCCTCCTGCTGCCAGGCCCAAACTGCTCTCCTCCAGGCTGGTTTGAAGCATTCAGCACGAGACCATTCTCTCCCAAACATATTCCAGAAAATACTTTCAACCCTGCAGTTCTTTGTACCATCCAGGATCCCCCTGGCTCAAGCACAACAAAAGGGATGGGAACCTCCCAACTGGAGCTCCAAACACCACAGGGTTTGCTGTGATCTGTGATCATCACTGGCACACCAGAGCAGTGCTGGAGCCCTGGCAATCCTTTGGGCACATCCCACGGGCTGGGCTGCAGCTTTGCAAGGCAAGGAGAGCTTTGTGCTGGAGCTCACCCTGGGTCAGGGTGGCTCCGTGTGGTGGAAAAGTCTCTCCTCCAACCTGAGCTTCCAAAGAAAGGCTCAGCAGTCTCTTGTTGCTGGGTCTCAAGGCAGTTTATTGTGAGTTATCTAAAAGATTTTCTCCTTGGGCTGCTGTGGTTTGCTCACAGCTCAGGCAGAGGCACACACACACCCTGACATCCTCTCTGACCCCGACTGCTTCTTCTCTCCCCGCCCAGGGCTGCGGCTGTCTTTTATATGGTACATTACATGTTACATGTTTACAGTTTTTCCCAATGCCTATTACCTGTATTAAATGGTGCTTTTCTATCTTTTATATGGTACATTACGTGTTACATGGTTACAGTTTTTCCCAATGCCTATTACCTATATTAAATGGTGCTTTTCTATCTTTTATATGGTACATTACGTGTTACATGGTTACAGTTTTTCCCAATGCCTATTACCTATATTAAATGGTGCTTTTCTACTCTAAACCAATCCGTGAGTGCCAACATCACCAAGAACATGGAGGTAAGGAAGAAAGAGGGAGGACAGGGCAGGCCCAAATCCCAAATCCATCTTAAACTTCTGACTCCCACATATAAGACCTAAAACCCCCCTGTACAGCACTCACAAATTCTTTCCTCTACTTTGTGACTACTTCTACTCTAATATCTAAACTTTTGTGACTTCTTGTTCTTCCTGCAAGGTTGGTAGATCATTCCATGGCTCAAACCCAAAATCACAGCTGTTTCCAGCTGCCTGCCAGGGTCTCAAATGCTTCTGACCTGGGCCTGGAACATCCAGAAATGTCTGAGGGACATTTTGAGTTCTGGCAGCTTTGGAGGTCTGGGAACCACCATCAGGCTGCATTGCTGCTGAGAGCTGCCCACCTGCCAGGAGCAGCCCTGCATGGCTGAGCAGAGCTTATTGAGATATATGCTATGGGAAACCTCTTGGTATTGTAAGGAAAGGCAGCAAAAATCTGTACAATAATGAATAGATGGTATCAGCTTTGTTTCCTCAAGCTGTACATTCTCCTGCCCTATGAGCTGGAGGCAATGGAAAGTAATTGGTGGCTACTAGACAGGGATTTTTAGAATGCTTATAGCTTAGAAAAGCCTAAGTGCTATTGACATCTTACTCTAAAAACCCACACCCTTTCTCCCCCTGCACTGTAGAGGATTCAGACAAGCAATCCTCTTATCAGATATATTAATTCTAAAATAAGAAACACATATAGCTGTAGAATTTAATAGGGTTATTGGAATGGAAAATGGCACTTCTAGAAAATACATATCTTTGTTGTTGCCAGTCTGTAATACAAAATTGCATCTGGAACCCCTGTTTTGTGGCAATGTCTGAAAGGAAGTTTTATTTCTGCAATAATGACAGACAAAGCCATGTAGTTTTCAAGCTGCTTCATATTTTGCATGCCCTGTGCAGAGGTTGCTTTCAGAAGGCACTTCACCTATACCAGATGCTGCCACAGAGCAACAGCATAATGGAAATTTTACGTTCTCTGCCCCTTGCTGGACCTTTCTGGCTTCTCAGCACACAGTTCAGTAAGCAAAGACACAAACTAATAACAAAAGAGAAAATGCTTTTATTTATTTTTCCCTGATCTCTAAGGTGTCGGTGACGCTCAGAACATACTTCCCAAATGAATAATTTCAGTCTTATGGCTCATTCAATTTCGGTTTGCACACTGCATTTTATCCAGCTCGGGCTCTGTCAGTATAATGCAAAAGATAGCCTTTCAAGATACTGGGTTTCTATTCTCCATATATGTAACATTGGCCAGAATTCAAGCCCAGAGACATAACAGAGGCTTTTGTGCAGATATTTTTGGCTGATATTAGCAACTGCTACAATAAAGAGGGATGGAAGCCATCTGCAGAAAACACACACACAGAGACAAAAGCAGTTTTACTGGTCAAGGAATCCAGGATCAATGCTTTGCTTCAGCTCTGGATATTATCAGAGCTATGCAGGAGCCAGAATTTCTGTCTCAGAGACAGTCCAGGATTTTGAATCTTTCCATATTAGATCAGAACAGAATGTTTATTTTCAGACTCATCCCTGCAAATGTTTCTAATTAAAATGTTACTTTTTATTTTGACATTTGTCAGTTATAATTTTTCATTTGAGAGGAAAATTTGCAGTGAAAACCACTCTAAAATTGAGCCAAGAGGTTCCAGTCTGATCACCTTGTCATTTCAAAACAGTAGAGAAATGATGCTTTACAGAAAGTGAGAGGGTGGCTTCATTATTTTCCATTTTGTTCAAAGTGAAATATCATTATAATCAATATTTCCTGCAAAATGTCCCAGTTATAACAAGCTGATACTATGAAACATAAAGCCTCTTCCTCCAAATGTTTTTGACCGTATTTGCTAAGAAATACTTTTCTACACAGGAGGAATTCAGACACCTGATATCCTTCCTGTGCAATTGTTCTTATTTCTGCCTCCCTCAACCTCATTTCTTATTAAAGCCTCAGGAGGGAGCAAACTAGAAACGCTGTAGGGGAGGGGAAAAAGAAGCAGCGGGGAGAAGCAACAGCTGGCACAAAAGAAGGAAATGCTTTATTAGGGACACCACTAAAGCTGGTGAGCTGTCCCTGGCATATTCCTCACTCCAGTGAGCTGGGCAAGGGCTCTCATGGAGGCATGAGCTGAGCTGAGCTGGAAAGCATGAGCTGAGCCAGCCTAAGCTGAGCTGAGCTTGTCATCTCATTCATGCAGGCTGTGTCCATGGGCTCTGGAGCCAGCCTGGCTGAGCCCTGAGCTTGGTTCAAATGAAATATTTAGCAGCAGAGCCAAGAGGATCATCTCTGCACCAGGCACAGCCGCTGGCATTTTGCTCATCCCTGTGCTCTGCCAGCGGTGAAGCAGAGGAGCTGTGCTGATAACACATCCTGCAGGACACGGGGCCCTTCCCTGGCAAGAGACATCAGCAGAGCTTTGAGCTCAACAAGGCTCTCTCAGCTGCCCTACAATAATTCTGTATGGGATCAGTCCCTGCTCCTCTCTGCCCAGCATCACCAGCAGCAATGCTGAAAGGTTGTTGAGAAAATGCTGCTTAAAACTGAAATGCAGGCTCGAGTCCTTATAAGAAGCATGGGAAAAACAGGCACTACAAAATGCCCTACAAAAAAAAAATACAACATGCTGAAATGGTCCACCTAAATATTTAGAACCAGAAAAAATTCAAAACATTAATTTTATTAACCATTATTTACAGGATTATCTATGTCCTAGTGAAGCAAATGACTTAGTCCACACTTCATGATGGTTTATGCAGAGCTTTCCTTCTGCCACTTTGTCAGCTGGACATTTCAATGCCTCTTTCCTGTTCTAGTCCAGCACTTCTTTCCTTGCCCATGGGACAAGCTCTGCCTGCCTCTGTGTCCGGTCATACACATCTGGATGGAGGCTAAAGTCATGGCTGGATGGCAGCGAGTTTGTAGCTGCTTCCAGGCTTCTTTCCTCCTTCCCCTCCCCTTTTCCTCACACTGAATGAGGTCTCCATAAGTGGTTCCTGTATGCAGCAACATTTTCACATCAGCTGCAGTGAGGTGATGCCAGCTCAATGATGCCTCTTGCTGCAGCAGGGACAATTTAATTCAGACCCTTGCCATGTAATTGCTGCTTGTGTTTTGCAACTCTATGAGTTGGTGCTGCTCTATAGTGAACTTAGAAAAATTTAGGGAGGACTTACAATTTTTTTTCAACTGAAGATTCCATAGTCAGGATTCCAGGTTTGACATGGCACTTCACAAGGGCAGTCTGACCTTAACTCTCAATTCATGCCATAAGTGTGTCAGCCTTTCAGAGCAGGGTCTCTCTCTGGTGCTTATTCAGAGCATGTTTTGTGCTTCTTGGTAGAACAAGAAGAGCAAGGGGTCAGCAAAATGGAGAACCTGGTGCAATATTGTCTTTGGCTTTCTTTACTTTTAAATTGAATACTTCTGGTTTCTTTTAAAACAAAACATGAGGACTGTTTCCTCCCTGTCTTGAACTGTTTTGCAGTGTTTCAGCTCAGACTGAGACTTGTACGGAATATTATTAATACAATTTATTAATAGGAGTTAATAATGGAAACACAGATACTTTAGGGAATAAGATCATTGCAATTAAGAATATAAGAAGCCTACACAAGAAAATGAAACCTTACATTGCCTAAACAGTTTTAATAATAAGTGAGTTTCCGCTCATTAAGATTAAGTAATCTGCATCAGAGAGATGGTCAAAGAAAATATGTTCAGAGATAAACTGAAGAAAAAAACAGAGCAATGAATGGAGAATGAGGTCACACTTATTTCCAAATATGCAAATAGATAAACATCAGAACAATAGATTTTCTTCTGTTCTGTTCACAAAGGTGCAGTTTCCTTATCTGAGATCATTGTGAGGCTAGTAATAGCACAACACAATACAAAACCTCCCAGAGAAGACAACAGTTTGGCCAGACTGGCTTTATTTTAGTAGAATCCTTTGCATACATACACACACACAATATATGTAAATATACATACACAAATACTACATGTAAAACCAATGACACCTATTTTTCATTCTGCTTGCTGTTCCCTTTATGCAAAAATATAACTGCACAGTTAGAAGAGTGGAAATGGAAAAACAGTAATTTTTTCCTTTAGCCTAATATATTATGTGTGTATGTATATGTGTAAGGATGTTGTCTGTGTAACATACAGAATTATTTCTTCAGCTTTCACGAAGTTTTCATGCGTCATTTTACCTGTGGTAATGATAAGCAAGTTCATATTTCTTTGCAAATCTAACAGTACTTACTGCTGTCAGTAATTAAAACCTAGACCAAAAGAGCATCCATCTCCTGCAGGACTGAACTGAAAATGAGATTTCCCCCCTCTAATATATTTGCCTCTCTTACCAGCCCCACACAAAACAAGCCTCCAAGTAGGAAAAGAAATGATCCCCTGCCAAACATGCCAACCATCTACTGTGATTTGGCAAGGAGGCCTGAAACCCTGTTGTTGTGGGAGATCTTGGACAGAAGATTGTATTCCCACTCTTTTGGCTGACAATCCTTCAGAACCTGAGCCATGAGCTGGCTGGTTGGAGCTTTCGCTTTCCTTCCCGTCAGCTCTCCACTCCATGGTCCTCCTATTCAGAACAGAAAACTCCTTGCAAGCTTTGCCCAAGTTCACTGCAGTCCTGGGTCTCCTTCCTCTTGGTTTGCAGGTCATGGTTTAGATATTGAATCTGGAATGGAAAAATCTCCAGCAACATCACATAAGAAGGTTGCTGGGGGTGGCAGAAGGTTTTACAGCCAAGGTATTTCCATGATCCTGGGTGACTCTGCCAAGGGAGCAGAACCTTCTGCCCCAAGTAAAAAGCATGGAGATGCATGAGTGTGCATGCTCAGCACTTCTCACAGCTGAAGTCTCAGGTGTCTGGTTTTTGTTAAAACCTGCCCAGGCAGAAGAAAGCAGAGCCTGCTCTGCATGACATGCACTTCAGGATAGCATCAGTCACTGCCTCTGAGCATGGTGGGGAAAAAGAACACTGGGAATGGTGTAGTCATTTGGAAATCCTGTCTTCTATTCATGGCTAGTTACAGCTTCTCCTCCACGTGTAATTACCTGCAGTACCCAAGTGAAGACAAGGTAACACAAGCTTTGCTATGAGCTGGACAAAGTTTCCAGGACCCATTTAGTGCTGAGGACTATCACATCTCCACTGTATTTCCTCCTGTGCCAGCTAGACCTGTCTGTGCAAGTGCACCTGCACATTCTGGGGTCATTCCTTAAATTACAACATATAAAATTCATAGAATTATGATCCCAAGTTTCCTGTTTGGTTTAATGAGATGGGACAAATGGTCCCTTCATTATACCCCTTCCACGCAAAGTTTACTTCAGACATTTTTCATAGTGCATACCAAATTCATTCAAAGCCTGAAAAAAGCATAACAACCACAAAGCAAACTTGTGGCACCCATTTAAAATTGTGTTTAAATCTACTCTGCCATCCAGATGCTAAAGGCTGGATTATTATCCACTCTTCTGCCTCCCTCATTACACTAGCTTTCCTAATGAGAGCAGGGAATCAAAGGAAGTTACAATACAAAACAGCATGTGAAGCTTTTCAAAACAGAGGAAAAAAAGTTATCAGGCCTTTCAGATTTTCATTATATTTTACCATCATTAACTAAACCTCTTTCTGAGACAGATGTGTTTTATCAGTCAATTTCTTTAATGAAGAGTTCAAATTCACAGATTGTGCTAGTGTCAGGGACTGAAATGGGAACTTATGACTCTGTGTCTGTTTGACAAAATCTAATTCATAGGAGTCATCTGTGTGGAAAAATAACTGCAATAATATTCATAAAACATATTGTCCATGAAGAAACTCATGGCAAATGTAGCCTGAACAAGTTTTCACCAGTGTTGTTTCCTTAGAAAGACACGTTATTCCTTGAGAGGGACATGTGGTAAGTGATGCTGAGAGCTGCAGTGCAAATGCAGAGTGAGTGGGTACCAACAGTTCTACCAAGATACATTCCCCAGATAAAAGAGAAGCTGTCATACAGAAACAGACTGTCAATATAGACACAAAAAAACTAGCTTAATGAGGAAATCAGTGTCGGTAGAAAACAGGGATAAAAAATGAGCAAAAACATAGATACAAATGTGGAAAATGTGTATTACATCACTCTGTGTTACTGAAGTAATGATATAGTCACAAGGGGAATAAAATGGTCAGAACAACCAAGAGAGGAGAATTGTGCTCAACCTTAAAATGTCAGTAGTGAAAAAGAGGCATAAAAATCTGAGCCTGAAGGGACCTACATAAATGACTGTCTGATATTTCATACATATGCTTTTTTTCTGTAGATATCTTTATCCTTTGTGCTAATTAAAATCTTCGTTTACATGTACTTTGTCTCCCTCTTTCTCTTTGCTACTTCATTCTATTATGTTCTTTCTTTTCTCATCATCTTTTATCTTTGCAGACTTTGATACCTTCTAATTAATGTTTTCCTTAAGGCCATTTTTTTTCCTATCTAATGCAGAATTAATTGCCATTTGTTCTTTTTCCTTTTCCTATCTTACCTTTTCTCTTTCTCTCTTTTTTCCCCCCAGTGTTTTTCAACACTTCTCTCTCCTTTTAGAGAACTCTTTTTCTGCTCTCATGTTCCCCTTTTGTGGCTCCCTGTGCTTACTACCTTTCTACCACACTTCACTCTCTTCCTTACCCTATCTCCTTTATTACCAAAATTCTCACGTAACTCCTTTCCATAGCCCCAGAAATGCTGACCCCTGCCTCCTCTCAGACACACTCTCCTTTTTTGCCAGCCTTTTCTTCACTTAACATGTAAAACTCTCTCCAAGGCATTACTGCTTTGTCCCAGAACCTACTCACAGTTGTGAACTCCCTTTTTACTAAATTTACTCATGCTCAGACTCATGTACTTTTCCCTACCGGCTAGAGAGAGAAAAAGGTATTCAATGCCCTATCTTCTCCTATTTTAATTTCAGAATTCCAGAGCCAGGTTAGGTCCTCAGAACTGAAGATTTCCATTCTGATCATCTCAGCATCTGCTGCCTGGGCTACAAGCTCCAGATCTGTCAGTCAGGACAGGAGGGCAGGGGGTCCCTGTCTCCTCCTCAGAGACTCACCTGATGCCACAGGAGCTGTGGGTAGACAGGACTGACCCTGCTGCTGTTGCTGTTTCATCCAAGCCCTTTGAAGGCTTCATGATCTTTGATGTATATTTCTTGGCCCAACAACTTCACAAAATAAGGATATCAGAAGTAATGAGAAGACTAAACAATGTGTCTTGGTCCATGCCAAGGGACTGAGTTTACTTCTGCTGCTTTGCCCTGCTCTCTTTTCTCAGCCTCATATCCAAGGCCATTCAAACCTTCCCAGCTCTCACCATGCACTCCTGACCTTTGAACAAATATAATGTTTCCTGATTTTCTCAGAAAGACAAGTAGCTCTGCAATCCTGAAACACACACAGACTTCTCTGCTTGTTCCTATACACCCCTCTCTTACAGTAACTCTTCCCTGACTCTTACCCTTTTCTTTTTTCTGTATTCCTCCACGTTTTTCAGTGCCACCCCAAAATCACTCACCATTTCTAGACTCCTTTTCTGACCTCCAGGTTTCTTGTACTAACTCTCACATATCAAAACAGCTCTGCCTAAGTGACGGGAGCTCAGTGTCAGGCCAAACAGAAAAAACATAGCTTGTCCTAATTCTGTGAGCATTGTGACCTCAGGAAAACTGGGCAGCTCGCTGGTAATTCCCACTAACAAGGAGAAGTGAACAGAATGGATTCAAAGGAATAAGTGGAAAATACTCAAGAAAGTGGAGGTGTAGCAGCCTGAACTGCTACAAGCCAAGTCCACAAGTCTCAGCTCTCACTGCCCTGTCCTCCAGGGGTCCTGGGGGTGACCCTGCTCTCGGTGCAGTACAGAGATGAGGGTCAATCAGGGAATAGGGAGGGACATAGGAACAGACATAGCAACAGGGGAAGGAGCCAATGGGGTTTTAACAGCTTTGAGGGAAACATCTCGTGTCTCCTTAACTTAGGGAATGCACCCCACCAAAGTCCCCACATGGAGGAGATTTGGTTTTGAGTTTTTTTCTACTGACTTGGGTAGACCTGAAAGCAGAAATATCATCAGGTAGAGGAAAAATTGAAGGAAATGCATGCCTGTATCATTAAGTGCTGTGTGTGCAGGCACCATGTGCTGAGGTCAGACCAGCACTCCTGGCACCAGCATGTCCTTAAACCATTAGAAAAGTGCCACCATCACAGCAAGACATGGAGAGCAAGAAGAAGGAGAAGAAGGTCAGGACATGCCCAAATTCTTCCCTTTTGTCTCCTTGAACCCCATTCTAAAAAGCCCCAAAATTCTACTTTTTTGCTCTGTGTTAATTCAATTATCACACTGCTCAAACCTTTGTGGCTTGTAATTCTTCATACCAAGTTGGCAGTTTTTTCCACAGGCTAAAATATTAACTAGAGGATTTGTTCTTTTCAGCATGGCTTTCTACACCATTTAAATATTCATTCTTATGTAGCACAGCACCAAGTGTGTTTCCAACCAGCTTCTTTGTAATCTAGAAGCAGCTTGTTGAATATTTTTGTGTTTTTTCTAGACTCACCTCCTCTCACTTACTTCATGCAGATATCAGGAAGTGCTCAGCTGCTGAAAATGCCTGAATACCAAAGACCTGGAAATCCAAGGGAGTGATTAAGAAAATCCATGACAGTTTCTAAGACACCTTTATTACCTCGGTAATGAATTTTGATTGATTTGATGCAAGCAGGTCATTATGAGTGTTTTTAAATCAATTTTCAGCTCAGAAGTACTCGTGGAGTTGGCACGATGACAGAGCACCGTGGCACCACGTGAGGCAGCTGTTCCTGATGATCATGCTGAGGTCTCACACTACATTTTTCATTTTTGGGTGGTGGCTCTCCCTACCAGCTGGCTGCATGCAATCAGAAAGACCTATGTCTATTTTAAATGTAAAACTAATCCTATTCACACTTTTTGTAACGCTGCTAGTTTCAAACTTTGGGTATATGTTCTGATAAGGCAGGCATTTTAACCAGCTAGATAATGCCAACATTTGCTTTCCTTGCTGCTTTTCCCTCCTTGGTGCTTTGATCTGTAGAGGACTAGTTGGTTTCATTTCAAATACTAACAGCTAAATGATCACCATGGTTTCTCATAATAAAGACTTGAGTCAACCAATTGACTTAGTATGTTGTTTCAATTGCTTTTTTTGTGTTGTGTCTCTATATTTTATCTTTTTCCTGGTTTTTTTTTTGGTTTTTTGTTTTTCTTTGGTGGAGTGGGGAGGGATTTGCTTAATTCATGGGCACAAGGTTAATTCCAGCTGCTCACTCCCTCTATAGAAATCTTTTTAATCTACAGCAATAGGTCTGGAAAGATGAGGGTAAACAAAAAGAGAGCCCTGATGCAGGACATAAATGAGGACATTGGCAAACCAAGCAGGATTTGTTTGTTTTCTCGTTAGCATTCTTTCCCACTAGTTCAATAGGGAATTTTAGCTGACTCTTCCTTTTGAGAGGAGGCCCTCAAAGCTGCCCAGTGTCACATTACTGTTCTAGCTTTTTCCACTTATCTAAGGTAGTTTTTAAAATGTTTCAAAGGGTTTAGCAGCCCTCAAAGTCCCACCTTTCACACGCGCTATGCTCGTGTTCATTTACACCTAAATGTCATCCTTAAGGAGAAGAGGAAATATTTGTTAGCTCAGGAAAAACCTATATATGTATGAAAGCAGTTTAAGTGCTAAATGGAACCTGGCCACGGGGGAATTGAAGGTGTGGAGTCATGCTGCAGCCTACACTAAAGAAAATGCACACTTTTCTTGTTTCTTCCTTACTTTTTCTGCTTATGGTCATTTTATTTTGTTACTATTCCTTACTTACACTCTGGCAGCATCTAAAATCCAGATCAGGATGGAGGCAACTTGTGTTGAAGACTTTTGCAGTCAAAATACTAGACCTACTAGAAAATAACCTGAGGGAACACATGATGGTCTCTTAAACTTGTTCTGAAGAAGAGCTATGAGTTTGGGAAAAAGAAAAAAATAAATCTTTTTTCTGACACAGTAAAATTAGAGGGTTTAATTTTGTCCAGAAATAAATATTTTGAGGCTGGGTTTCAAAATAAGTTCATATTTCAGAAAAAATTACATAACACTATATGCTGTAGTAGTGTAACACAAGATAAAATAAAAGGGCTCAAATTCCTCTACAGTGCTTCAGTTTTAGTAAAAAGAATAGTGTCATGCTTAACTTAACAATAAATTTTGTGTAAGTGCCCCTTTTCACTGGGGATTTTGAATTTTCAGCTCTTTAGTGCAGATTGTAATAGAATTATAAAATGAAAGCTTTCAGATATAGGGATGTAAAATTTCTCTGTTTTAGGAAATGGAAAATACTTTGGGCTCTTGAGTGACATTTATGGGTCAGGAAAAGACTATTGCAGAGTTATAAAGGAGTCTGGTGTGTTAGAGTTACAAACAGGCTGATGTGCTATCTCATGTCTTGTTTGTGGGATTAATTTTTTTTTGTGTGATGCATATATTTGATTGGAATAATTTTCTGAACTGGAGATTTCATAATTGCTCAGATATAAAGATTTGGCTTAAAAAAAAAAAAAAAAAGACATTTCTGATCTTCACTGATGTCTAGCCAGAGCTTCACACCAGCCACAGGAAGCACAGCCTCTAGAAATGTTTCACTTTTCAGTAGATAAGGGCAGAAAGTCACAGTTACTGTATTTTCTTTTCAATATTTCGATTTTCATACTGTACTTCAGTGATTTTGAGAGTAACAGTCAGGACAAAACAAACATAAGCCACAGCTCCTTGCCATTGCTCCCAAATAAAAGGAAATGTACCACTTGCTATTGCTCTTTTCTGCAGTGAGATGTAATGAAGTGACATGGAGAGAAGGGGCCATGCAGCTACTGAATTTACACTTGAAAGACTTTATTGAAAAGCTCAATTGACATCTCTGTTTTCTTTCTAAACAAAATGTTTGCTGAGGCCAATGTAGGATGTTCTCTTGACTCCAACAAGTTTTGGTGAGGCTCTTCAAAATTATTGCACTGACTACCTGACTACCCCCTGTATCTAAATGCTAATAAAGACAGAAATCTAATGCTGAATAAATACAGAAAATGGATGATTGCAGTGGCTATGTGAAAACAATGAGTGTGACACTTGCAAATATATGAAAGTAAAAAGACAGGCCAAAACACAAACACTATGCATGATGTATATTTCTCTTTAAAAAAGGTTCTGTTTAAGTCTACAAAATGTTATTGTGTTTTAGCTGAATTTAACAAGCAATGTGACCAAAATGCTTGTTAATCTGTATTTCTCATTTTGTCTACTGTTAACAGCACCCAGAGTCTAGATCTATTTAACAGCAGACAGAATTATTGATTGGGTTTGTTCTGCATTTAACACTAATAAAAAGAAAAAACAGCATTTAGAGTTCTTTGGTAAAATATGCAACTATTAATGAGCAAATAAAAGGTAAAAAAAAAAGGAAATTGAAAACCTAGCCTAGACACATTAGAAATAAAGACACCTTCCTGTCTAAACAGCTTTTGGCAGATAACACTTCTGCTGCTTCTTGTCTTTGATGTTCTTTCTGCTGCTGTTCTTGACAGTTTGATGACAATTTGTAGTGACTCAAACAGTTCAAAAAGTAAAAAAAAAAAAAAAATCCCTTAATATAATATTTCATTTTACACAACCAGGATTTTTAAATTCCAAATGGAGGACTTTATTAAAGACTGGTATTCCTTCTACACAAATCAGAAAAATATTTCCAAAATAATATTTAATGGAAATTAACATTTTAAGATATTTTTAAAAGGAAAATGTTTATTTTAAATGTCAGAAATAAATACCTTATATTTTTTTCAGTAGGCTTGTTTTTTATAATGTCATAAAATGGGCCTCCCCTTTTACAAAGAAAAAAAAAAGGAAAATATTACATACCACAGCAAAGTAGTCAAGTCAGCTATCAGCTGAGAAAAGTCACAGTACTGATGAGTGTCTTCAGTTTCTCACATGTAGCATGGATGTAGAGGTCATCCTTAATTACCTTCATATTCATGGCCCTATTGTCTGCAAGTTTCCTGAAGAAACTTTCAGCTGCCATTCATGGGGATGACTTCTTCTCTTCTGAATTTCCAGCTGAAGTGCCTGCAATGGTCAGATAACTCGGGGTGTGCTGGGCAAGTGGAAATATGGTCAAGTGTGAAAGTCTATCAAGAAAAGCCTTTAAAATTTCACAGAAATCCTACATGAGCAGAGGACATCTAGATCCTAAATGAGGATTCATCCAGAGAAACCCAAGCCTTTTTTAAACCTTCAGGTTCTCAATGAGACTCTGTCACCTTTAGGTTCTTCATGTTCCAAATGACCTGAGGCAACTGGGGCGACTTTGGAGGTCAAGGTCATTGCTGCCATTGACCTAGTGCAAATAAACCAAGGTCATGGTTGAATTTAAGACAAGGCAAAAAACCAGAAAAAATGGTACAAAGTTGCTCATTTCTATAAACTTCCCTATTTCCTTCCATTGGGATGGATGTCCAGCGAATGTTGATGTCTCTGCTGAATATTCACTGAATATTCAAATATGGGATTTCCTACAGTGGCTAAAATGTCTGTTAGAAATAAGCAACTTTGTAGCATAGAAAAACAGTTTTCCCTTGGATTGCTTCTGAGCCTCAGCAATTGCAAATAGGTTCCAGTAAGAATTTTAAATTCTCTCCAAATTTTATATGTAGTGTTTTGATAGGTTTTCAAACAATTTGAATAGATGGTAATTTAAAAATAGTTCCTCCATTCTGCTGTGGCTTGGCGAGACTGAAGGAGAGAACTGGCTGCTAAAAGATGGACTTCTGGAAAAATTTGAAATAAAACACCAGGAAACAATATGTATACAAACAGCAGAATATTTGCCAGAGTTTTGTCATTGTTTCCCTACTGAGCTTGCAGTTTCTTGAAAGAAAGGAGATTATTTTACCAGCTTATGCTTGGAGCTGATTTCTCATTGAAGTCACACTCCAGGGTCTACAACCACAGAGATCAATTATACATGATGGACACCATAAGCCAAATCTCTCCTCCTGCAGAATAAAAACCTTGGGAGATAGAGGAGGTGTAAAACAATAAATGGAAAGTGAGAAAAAATAAGTGGTCAAGGAATAATTTCTTCTAACAATGCAGAAGCTGCCTTCACAATTCCACATAAATGCAAACAAGGCTTTTAGGGATAAAAAAAAAGACTGTTTTCTTCTGAAATCTTCAGTGGAAGGCAGTGTGTATTTGTTTAGACTAGAGCATGTGCCATAGGCTCTTACCAGCAACACTAGAACAAGAATTTATCTTTGAGGAAAAGATTTATCTGAAGCATTCTATATCTATCTTATAAGACATTTCTTTAGTGGATCATTTCATGTGCATCATGCATAAAATAACAATCTCCTTTCTTCTATTGTGTCCTTGGGAAAAGCAGCCCTGACCTCTCCCATTTTGCCCAACATGCCAGATCAAAATTGAGAAAATTCAGATCTCCAGTGCCCACTTTTCCCAGCTAAGCAAACTCCTCTGCCTCACAGCTCTCCTGCCCACCATTCCTCTCTAGGCAGAGCTGAACTGAGGCTCAAATTTCAAATCAGTGCAGGGTGCTTAGGAAAGGAATTTCTTTTAGCCTGGGGAAAAAAGATGTGCCCAAAGTTGAGGTGTCTGGCCTGGCCCAGGAATTCATGCAGAAGCCCTGGATCAAATCAGCCATGTGATGGTAGGAAGGTATTTAGACAAACACAAGATGGCTCCTTCTGGAAATAAAAAATAGCATGCTAAGATTATGTGAAGAACACTTTTTTCTCTTTCCTAGAATTCTCTTCTTTTTTTGTAATTTTTTTTTTCTCTTTTCATTTCCCACATGCTGCTGGCAGTGGAACTCCCCTAAGCCTTTTGGAGATGGATAGCTTCTCACCTCAGCCACCCACAGCTTCAGGGAATTTGCTCAGGGAAGCACCTGAGCTCACCTCAGTGTACACTGAATCAGCATCAGATAAATAAGTTTCTCTGCATCTTTCTTAGGGTTTGCCTTTGGAGGCTGGTATACTGCGAGGAATAAATTAAAATGAAACATTTAATATTCTCTAAAAGGTTACTAGATCACTGTTTCTACCTTGGTGCCTTATTAAAGGAAGGTTTCTTCTGTTAATCAGCATCAAGAAGCAGAGCACACTTAGACAGTAATGCTCAGAAATCTCAGGGAAGTGGATAAATTTACAGGGAGAAAATGCCAAGGGAAAGCGGTCAATTCATAACACTGGCATTCAATGTTAGTGGTTTAATTAACTGAATGTTCAATTACCAAAACACTTTGCCTTCTATGCTAATGCTGTTTCAAATAATAGGAAAAAAAAAACATCAGAAAAAAAGTAGGCTATCTGAGGCTAGGAAGCAAACAGAGAATAAAAATTTGGGATAGGAGATAGGAAAAAATCAGATATTTGTTAAGGAAATATTTCACAAAGTAACATTCAGTTTCCCATTAGATTATTCATAGAAGGCATAGATGGCAGTTAAGTGTGCATATTGTTTTTCATCATTGGTTTGGATAAACATTGTGCTGTCATTAAACTATAATGGACTTTACCTGAGGGCTGTCTCTACATGAAATTCTATCAAATCTCTGTATTTGTCTTCCCAGTGTTAAAAGAAGATTCCTGACTTTCAAATTTAACATGATGCAGTTCTTAGCATTTTAAAATAATTCCCACTTTTATTTTTCTTCATTATACTTAAGCAGGTTGAACAATTTAACAAAGAGCATAATCCTCTAAATTCACTGAAATGAAGGTTTTGCAAAGACAAACCCTGAAGAGGCTTCAAAACTGTGTCACAAACCACACGGGCATTAAAACCAGGCTATGGGCATTAAGTACAGCAGCGATGTGGCTGCCAAGGCACCTCACCTGTGGTTCACTGGATCCCAGACAAGGCACAGCAGGAGCCTCAGTGAAACCCTGTTGCCCTGATTCTTAAGATTTTCTAAATATTTCTGAGTTTACGTTCTTGTAGAGAACTTTCTCACACAACTTTCTGCAAACAACCTATTGTTTTGCATTCCTCCATAGAGGTGGAGAAATTTGATGTACTGGTAGTTTGTCCAGTGTTATTGGAGAGGTGACACATTCACCCTCCCATCCACTGTCACCTTTGGAAAAGTATAAATGCTGGAGTCAGAAAATAAACTTCCTCTTTTTCACCTTTGTAATAGCAGCAGCTCACGTCGTGCTTTCACGTGTCCTGTAGTGACAAAACCCCACCCCAAAGTTGGTGGGACCTGTGTAAGATTAGGCCTGAGGAGTGAAACTGCAGAGACCCTAAAGCAAACTGCAGAGACCCTAAAACACTCCTGCCAGACCCCAAAGATCAGCACTCACTCCATGGCAGCTCAGTGGAGGCAGCCTGAGCTGTGCTGAGGTTTTTGGTGCTGGTACAAGCCAGGTGTAACCACAGACATCACCATGAGCACCTGGATCGAGGTCAGGAACTCCAACTTGAACATCAAGCACACCCCAACATGCTGCACTGAATGAATACCTGTTACCCTGATTCTTGAGATTTTCTAAATATTTCTGAGTTTACATTCTTGTAGAGAAATTTCTCACACAACTTTCTGCAAACAATCTATTGTTTACCATTCCTCCATTGAGGCGGAGAAATTTGATGTACTGGTGATTTGTCCAATGTCATTGGAGAGGTGGCATGTTCAGCCTCCCATCCACTGTCACCTTTGGAAAAGTACAAATGCTGGAGTCAGAAAATAAACTTCCTCTTCACCTTTGCAAAATAAACTTCCTCTTTTTCACCTTTGCAATAGCAGCTTTCACATGTCCTATAGTGACAAGTACCCCCGAGCTCATATTCTGCCAGCTAATAAAATAATGAAGGGACATACGTCATTTCCTCACCATGACCCAAGCAAAAAACAAATAAAGAAAAAAAAAATCCCCAAAGCCAACCCACCTCCCCCCAGCCTACTTATCAGACAGTATAATGGCATGCATTCCAACATAGTTCTGCAAATCTGTTACGCAAGAACCATGTTCCCAAAAACAGCCTCTGGCTATAGCGGTGCTGAAAATATGTTGTTGGCTTTTTTATTAAAAAAAAAAAAAAAAAAAAAAAAAAAAAAAAAAAACAGGGGAAAAAACCTTATTTTTGTAAAAAAAAAGGTCCAGGTTTTCATTTATACAGGAATGACTTTGTTGTGTGGTATGCCCTTCAATAAAATTATAGTTTAGGTCCACAAGTATGTGCACGTTTTGAGGTCTTATATTGAATCTTATCCTTCCTTCACTTTAAAGATATTTGATATTGTTAACAAGCAGGAATGTAAATTACAGACATACACACTCATGTACATTGCCTACCTAATTTTACAACTCTTGTTAAATGTTTTAATTACACACAATGGGTTATAAATAATAAGATAGAAATGCATCTAAATATTTTTGCAGCAACACCAGAAGCTATAAAACGCCCTAGAATATGAAAGGTCCGCACTGAAAAATAGGTTTCAAAATTTACAAATTAAAAGTCTTTGAGCATCCAAACCCTTAGGTAGCATTGTATTTTTTCCCAACTTTTAATCCACTTTGCACCACATTAACAGAATTTTAAAAGGTCTGTGGTTTAAAGTCCTTGCTGCTATGCTACTGTGCTCACATATTAAAAAGCACAGTAGAAAGCTATTTCTTTTACCTAATTATGAAGAGAATTAAATTATTGTACTTGCTCATAATAACTCAGAACTTCCCCAAATGCTCATATTTTCATTATTTGCTTGCACATTATTTATTTCTATCCTTGTGACCTTATTTTTTTTAATAAATACATTCTAAACTTCTTCAACAATATGGAAAGAATATTTAATACAAAGCAAAGTAATTATACTCTGAAGGTTCTGAAATATAACTGAAGTGTATCCCTGGGGCTATTTCCTGATAATTAGGTATGGCATAAATAATCATGATTAATTATGTTTCTGGATAGTCATCTGCCTCCAATGAAATATTGTTATCCTTGATAATGCTCAATATAAAACCCCCCCACAACTATGTTTAAACAGAATATTTTCCTGAAACTCATGTGCAACTCAGTACACAAGCTATGAATGTCTTTGATGTCGCTCTGATACATTGTGCCACTGGAATACCAATTCTTCATTTCTGAGTGCATTAAATAATATAGTCTGGCAACAAATCAAAATCCAGGAGACCGCAATTACACTAAATAATTTGATGAGTTTTTGTTAAATGGGTTTGGAACATGATCTTGATTTTTCTTTTGTCCAGTTTATTAAAGATGTGACAAACTGTGACAAATTGTTTACCCATTTATTACATCCCTCTGATTACAGATGTACCAAGACATAGTACAAGAATTTATATGGATCAGAGCTTGGGCAACTTTTTTCGTGATGATTTTGTAAGTACCAACTGTGGGTTTGGATCAAAACTGAATTTTTGTTCTTTGAAAGAAAGCCAAGTCCTTTCTTGATTATGTCCAGCACCTTCATGTAGTATTATTAATACGTTCTTGAGGCTCATCTTAAAATGCACAAAGCTGCAAACGGAGTTTGGAAATAAAAATGAAAGCTGAAGAGCATAATTAGCAGCACTCAGCAAGTGAAAAGCCAAGGGGTAGGGGTTGCTCAGGGCTTTGCCTTAAGGAGCAGACTTCCAGGTGAGCACTGATCCTGCCCAGTTCAGGAGTCTCAGCTCATCCCTGCCCAGCAGCACACCCGAGCTGAGCCCAGCAGAGCAGCAGCAAAGGCAGCCCTCAGAAGCCACCAGGCATCCTGGTCTGTCCTTGGAAGGGCAGTGGGGCAATTAGACAGTGACACGCTGCCTGGGACACGTCCAGAGACCCTTCCTTTGGAGAAGAGAGGTCTCCACCAGAAAGACAACCAGTGTCTTTGCTGGGAAGAGCTTGTCACCGCCTGAGCTGGGCTTCCTCTGCGTCATCTAGATTGGTTGTGCTCACAAAAACATAGAAAGACCTTCAACAAGGCCAGAAAAAGAAGCAAGGGTCAATTCCACACTGCTGGCCAGTCCTCCTTTCCTTCTTTGTGTTTGCCCTTTCAGCTGTGACTGAGTTCCCACCCTTTTTGGCAGGGAGAGCGGGGCAGAGCCCCACATTCCAGCTGGAACCAGCACAGTTGCCATGAGCAAACACGAAGATGACTGCGGGGTGATCCCTGGAGATCCACAGCTTCAGCTGCTGGATAAACAGATTCCCAAAGTTAATGCACAGGAGGTGGGGGAGGAATGAGGAGTGCTCACATTTAAGGCAGGAATTGTAAGAAGCCACAAGGTGGAAGCAGAAAAGCCAGAGGGGACAGCATCTGTCATGATGAGAAACAAAATGAGTGAACAGAATGCTCTGTTACAAAAAAAGCAGCAGGAAATAGGGGAGCATATTCTTTAAATACTTCCATCTAAGAGGGCCTAAAGAGGGGAGATGAGGACTAAAAGCAGGTAAAATAATAAAATGGTTGTAAAAGCCCCACCTGCCAAGAGTGTCAATAAAATGATAGGAGCAAAGGCAATGGACATTTACTTGGCAGCAAGAAGAACAGATGGTCAAATATAAAAACCATCACTCTATATGGAATTTTCATCTTTGTTACATTTTCCATGAATGAATGCACAGGAAAAACGTGTACCTGGATTATGCTAGGTGTGAGCAAACTATAGATTTGTATTCATGAATATTCCTACCATAAAGCCATAATGCTAAAGTTTTTTTAAATCCTGTTCAGTTCAGTCTGAAAGATGTATCATAGAGTAGCAATGTCTTTGGTGAGATGTCTTCATGCAAGTGGAAATGGAAGCATAAAGAATTCTGAAGGCATTTATTTATTTTAAACATATTTGCACCTGCCACATCTTCATGTCAGGAATCGGGTAAGAAAATACCTAAGTTTGAAGCAAATCACAGAGTTAGAAGGCATTACCAGTCACTCTGTCATTTGCTAGGAAGCACTTCTGTATTTAACTTACAAATTTGTGCCATTCTTACTGGTATAATCCCAGCTTGTGAAAATAGCCAAATAATATGGCACAAAATTTCTGCCAGCATTCGATTACCTGAACTTTGTCCACACTCTCAATGACCAAAAACATGCTGTTTTTAATCCTGCTTGGAAAATAATTTACATGGCGGATGTAACAAAGATATATAACTGTAGATGACTTGCAACCCTGCTTCTTTTTTAAGGAGCATCTTTCAGGAAGACAAGATTCCAAGGATAATGAAATACCAGCAGAATAAAGACTGACAAAGGGACCAGCATCCTCTAAAAGTGAGGAAGAGTTGGGAAATCTCTGCTGTCTTTGGAAAGAGCAGAAGGGAGTAAACCCCAGCCTCTGGGTCAGCTGCTGAGCCTAGACTTGCATCCTCACTGACTCTTTAAAAGCATCCTGGCCAAAAGCCCATTGCATAACCTAATACTGATGCTGAATAAAACATTTGCTCCGTTTTCCTCAGATTCCTTCTCAGGAGGAAGGAGATGTTTTGAGGCTGCAAAGGCAACCATGTAAAGCACATTTCAGGACTGAGCATAGAGTGAATTAAAGTGACATATAAATACAGGAATATGAACTTAAACAAAGCAAAAATGGAAGTATCAAAACTTATTTCCATTCCAAATATATATATATATATATAATTTCCACCATGGGCTGAATATGTTTAAGCATTGTACATTAATTAATAAATTATTCTATGATCTGAAGCTGTCCCTTGAAGGGAGCTTGAGCTTTTTTTTCAGTGCAGAAGTTTCCTGGATACTTTTTCCTTTGTTGTAGCTGTACCCATTGGCTTGGTCAGCACATACCTCCTTCTTTCTTTGTCGTTTTGTTGTTTTGCAACACACTCCTATTTCAGCATGGGGCTGCTTCTCATTCTGCCTTAGAACACAGGCATGTGGTAATTGGCTCCAGGAAGAAGCTGAAACATATGTTTCCCCATGGCACTAATTAATTAGTCATATGCACACTCAATACTTAATTGCCATTGCACACTCTGGCCTGTTTGACTTCTGGGAAGGAAAAGGTGACTTTGCACCTATCTTGATTGGAAACATGCAAAAGTGAAAAGTGGTCATAGTTTTTTACAAATGAAAGAAGTGAAGTTTCACTAGTCACGCTATTTATTCCTAGCACACTTAAAAAAGTCCTCTTCTAATGCAACCAAGCCTGCAAGCATAAAGTATCTGTGCTCTACTTAAAACTGCTGATGTGACAAAGAAAAACCTCTTCCTCAGGACTACTACTCCTCTCCTGTAGCGTAACAAGTGCTAGTCAACCACAAGTGCTCCTAAGAATGGCTACTTTTAGTGCTTCTTACCAACAACAGGCAGAGGTTTTGCCCATTAAGGGTTTTATCTTCCATCTTGCAACAGTGACAACCATTTGGAGCTTTGCCCATACTTCTCTGTGCTGATTTTTTAGGTATTTATAACATTTCTATTGTACTTACCGCCATATTACCATAGTCCCTTGCACTCATTAATCTCCCATATAAGTTGTTCCTTTGTTCATTTCTTAAATTACTTAGAACAAGACCACAGCCTCTTAAGCAGATCTAGCAGGAAAAAAGAAATTGAAGGTAAATTAGATAATCTTACTTTCTCATTACTTTTCCACTTTAAGTGTTCCTGAAATAGCCAGAATTATTAAAACAAATAAATAAACAAAAAAGCCACAGGGCTAAATTTTACTCTAAAAATGTATAGGTGGCTGTGAATTAGGAGCTGCTGGAGGCAGTCCAGTGAAGTGCCATAAAGAGGATTAAGGGACTGGAGCACCTCTGCTATGAGGAAATGGTAGAGCCATGAGGAAATGGTGTCTAGCCCTGAGAAAAAGAAAGTTTAGGAGAATGCCTAGAAATACCTGAAGGGAAGATGCAAAAAGGACAGAGCCAGGATCTTTGTGGTGCCCAGAGACAGGACAAGAGGTGATGGGCGCAAACGGAGACACATGGGGTTCTCTTGAACATCAGGGAATACTTTTTTCCTGTGAGGGTGGCTGAGCACTGGCACGGGTCACCCAGAGGAGTGGTGTGGTCTCTCTCCTTGAATGGGAAGCACAGTCCTGGGCAGCAGCCTGTGGATGACTCTGCTTGAGCAGGGAGGTGGAAGCAGTTCCAGGGGCCCCTGACAGCCACAAGCATCGTGTGATGTCATGAACTCCATAGAACCCAGGTCTGAGTGTGTCTCCAAAGACAGAATGCAGATAAATTTCAAACCAGGACAAAACATTTGCATATCATTCTGGTCACTGCATAAGCTTAGACTGAGAGCAAAGTTCTCAATATTTTTTAAGTTATTCAGTGTAATAACTTTATTAATACATCAGCATCAAATCAAGACTTTCAAATGCACTGGATTTGTGAACAGAAGCTTGGATAAATGGACAGAATAGCACATGAATTCAAAATAGCAAATTATCTCAAAATATGAGGATTTGGTAGCAAGATGGTTTACCAGCCAAGAGTTGTGGTGATTGCCATCCTCAGCTGTCCATTTTCTTCTCTCTCAGGTTCCAATGTTCCATGTCCACACAAACCTCAGGTGCTCTCAAGGCACTTTCTGGGTGATCCAGTTTCTAAACCATCACAATGAACAGGGCTCCCACTTTTCTATCAAGTTGCTATTTATACAGCTCAGAAATTCGTAAGGGGGCAAATAAATGCCCTTGTAATGAGGGAAGAATGGTCAGCTGAGGTGATTTTTTTTTTCATACCAACAGTAGTTCTCTCAACCTATGCCTGGGGACCTACAGAAGGCTGAATTGCTTTACATAGTAGCATGGATTGTTTGCAGCCAAACCTGGTATCTCAGAGACTATATATTGCCCAATTCAGGTTTTACAAACTTGCATTTAATTTCACATTTGCTCAGAGTTTGCTACAGCACAGAAATAAGTAGTGACTGTGGATCAAGGTAAGATTTTATGCTATTCCATACCATTGCACAACTGCATAAAATGAAAATTGATGGTTTCCATGTTTTCTAAACCTCAAATTGCAAGCATAACTTAATGCCTGAGTAGCTTGAGCCAGACCTAATTCCTGACAATCTCATATCTTGTCTTTTACACCTGTGCAATGAGATGAGCTAATGGGGCACTGAAGGATGCTATTTCTCTCTCACTCCTTACAGAGATGTAAATGGGTTCAACAAAGTGAAGGGCAGTGAAGACAGCATTGCAAAGACAGGGAAAATACAACAGGAATATAAACCCCTACATTCGTGCAGAAGGAAAAGTGTTGAAGAGAAGCAAATCAACAGGAAAGTGTACAGAAATTGCATTGGGAAAAGAAGAAAGAGGACTGCAATTTGAAAACAACTATGTCAAAAGCTTCTTATAAGTCAGAAGGCCAAATGAAGGCCAGCAATGAGTGGAACACCCCAGTCTCTCCTTCACAACATGTCACAACTGTTACTGGGATTTTTCTGAAATGAATGTAGCCCCTAGTATTTTTCCATAGAAAATTGATTGCAACATTTCTGAAGCTAAGGAAAAAGAAATTGGAAACGTCATGTAAAATATCATCAGAACTGTTAATATCTAAAGAAGCTGTATCACTGAGAAATATTTTTAGGAAACCTGAATGTCCAAAGTGATGGGAGAGAGAGAGTTAACAATGGGCTTAAGTGATACTTAGTACAAAAATCCATCATCATCACGTTGGCCATGCTACCCCCTTAGTGAGCCAAGTCATAAAATCAAAGTTAAATTTTAGAAGGTGATGTGTCCTAAGAAAGTGATCTGATGAGAATTGGAAAGGCTCTGTTTTTGCTACACTGAAAAACTTCACTGTCTGGAATTTCATTTTATGTCTCTGGCATCAGTAGGCCAATGCATGAGATAATCAGCTTGGTGACTGATGAAAGTCTGGCAACATCAGTGCTGGCATGTCACTTTACTGATGTCAGTTTGCAGCACGAGGATTTTAACCAGCAGGCTTTTTATTAATTTTTTAATTTAATTATGCATCAAGTTTGAAGATCTCTCTGTGCATGGCTTGATTTTTCAGCAGATCTTGATGTCAATGGATTGACAGTGCCCAAGCAGCTGGACCTGCACCTCTGTGTACACTTTTCTTGTTCTTGTATTTAAAGAGCCATTATAAGGACCTTGAGAAAGATCTGATGTTATACAAAGAAGAAATTCAGTAGCTAGATTCAGCTGAAATGGGAGCAACTTTCTAAGTATGTTGGAAAACCACCCTCCCAAAAAAACCTCTAGACTAATCCCATATGACCACCAATTGCTGTGGAATTTTACAGGTTTCTTTCTGATTCAACCACTTACCTTATTGCAGATTCAGAGCTTAAACACCTTTCACACTTCAAGATGACAGCAGGACACCTATTGGCTTCAAAGGGGCCAAAATTCCACGAATGACAAATGTGCTGCTCTCAACTGGATGGAAAGAACTTGCCTGATGCCAACAAATCTCTCAGCTGGACTATGGCTGGGGTCTGACTGTCCTGTGGGCACAGTCTGTGCAAACTTCTCTCTGAGAAAGCCACCAAAATGAAATGCCTGCTGGGAGACCACCACCACCCTCCCAAATTTCAGAGTGTTGCTAAAATGGCATCTCCTCAAAGTGCTCCTATTGCAACACTTTCCAAGGGGCTAAGGACCTGCTCAGTTTGTGAATGTCTCCTTGAGATGCTGATTATCTCAATGCAATATAATAATGTTTTGAGGGCACTTCAGCACTGACATGAACAATAAAAATATACTCACATTCACAGAGCAAAAGATTGTAGCTGCTTATCACAGCAATGATTCAGTACATAATGAAAAGAGCCTTCCTGACTCCATTTGCCTTGGGAGTTAATTAAGAGTCCTCAGCAGAGAGAATGCACGAGGAGAAATTGATCTTGAGTTTAGGATTAGGAAGATATAAGTATTTCTTGCACCCTTGCATTTCCTTATTCAGGTGTCCACATCAGCAGTTAAGTGCTTGGAGCCTGCAGGTGATGGATGCTTCATACAGAATTCCTTACTCTGCTGCAGGAGAGATCACAGGGGCCAAATATTTGCTGTCTTTTACACTTATACCTCACAAAAATACAGCTCCAAATACTGCAAGGGTAAAAAAAAAAAAAAAAAAAAAAAAACCAAATGAAAAAATGACTGCCTGAAGTCCTGGTTTGGGCATTTTGCAGTGCTTATTGTTTTAGTCCTTCAAACTTTCAAGTTTCATTAAAATAATACTGTCTGATGTTCAGGCACAACTCTGTCTTTATTGTTCCCCTGTTGAATCAGTCTCACAATAATTATGTACAGAGATGCAAAGTGAAATTACTGTAGCAAAGGTGCAAATTCAACCCAGACTGAAAAGGGGCATCAATTTCAAAGTCTATAACTGAGTATATTTCGATATCAAATGCTCAGCAGGAGGTCAAGAACTTCAATATTTTGAACACATTATGCTTTCTCATTTTATAACTACAGTCCCATGATACAATACAAAAATATTGTTTTTACAAAAGCCTTCAGATTATAGTATTTGAAATGTTGCATTAACATTCAGTTAAGATTTAATAGCCAGAACAAATGCATTAACTTATGAACCCTGAGGTCTCAGGTTCTTCTAGAAAACACTCACATAAACTACAACTTTTTCATATATATTTGCAGCAAAAAATAAAATAATTTCACACTGGTATTTCAAGAACAGATAAATTGGCAAAATAAACATTCCCAAATTATCTGCTAACCTCTGATGATTGTGCCAATTACCTTTTGCAGAAGTAATTAAAATAATTTGCAATGATGGAGAAAGAATATGAAATTAATTTCCATTGCATGGTCATTGGACAGAGGCAAAATAGTTGCCCTAGAAAAGGATACTCTAAACATTGCAAAAATGAGAATTTGTTATTGTATGGAGGGATTTAGAATTTCTGGTATATTAAAATGATCAATTCATGTTACATTTAGGGTTATACACTTGCCTAGACTTGACAAGCAATTTGTGGTAAACTGGCACATCATTTGCTTTTGGCAGATGTCAATTGCTCTCATCATTATTTCAAAGCAGAGATTATAATAATTGAAAGGAAAAAAAAAAAAAGAGGAAAATTACCTTCTTTCCAGTCCAAATAAAAATATATTCTTATTAACTTTACGACGCTGTTGGTTGCTCTTGTTCTGTGTTTATATTATTTAATCAGAAAGTTTGTCTTGCTGTTTTGGTAACTTCTAGAGGTAAAAAGTAGAACAGCTACAATATTTTCTTTTATGTTTCTGAATAAATAATGAGCTATTTTATGTACATTTCCCTGACTTCTTAAAAATCTGATGGAAAATACACATTCCCACTGATCCTGGTAAGCCAGGCCACGATAATCACAGTGCCAAGCTGAACCAACTCAGTAAAGAATTCATAATAACTGTGGGAATTTGTCATATCACCATGGGCAGACAAATTTGACTCTTCCCATGAATGGGGATAGCAGCCAAGATGTGAACCAGCTCAGAATTAGAAGCCATTTAATTAAAGGTAGCACAGTGCTGAACTCAAATTAGCAAGGTTTACTAAGAGGTAGCGTGTATTAACTTGGGCTCGGCGTGGTGATAGAGAGCTCTGCTCCCAGCCAAGTTTACAGGCAGTGATCTCCTAAAGCACAATGCCATCCAGAGGAGCCAGCCAGCCAAAGAACAGGCAAGGCTGAAAGAGTTAAAAAGAAGTTCTACTACGTCTTTGCTGATATATCACCCTTATGAAAAAAAAAAAACAAAAACCAAAAAACAACCCCCCCCCCAAAAAAAACCCAAAAAAACCCAGAAATACAGGCCAGTGGTTATATACAGTATTTAATATTCCATTATGGCTCCAGGTACAGCTCTTCCAAGTTCATACATTCAAAGCAGAGCAAAGGGAATGGATTATGAAGTATAAAAAAAATTGTGGTCTTATGCTGCTTTGATATGCATGTCTGGGTATTGCCATTAAAATACCACGTATGGCTGCAATACTTAGCATGTAGACAATTTTAATTATCTGTTAAGTGCTGTGTAAACTTCAGAAACAGCCATGATATTCCCAATTTACAAAGCTGCAAATCAAAGCGACAAAAGTTATTGCCACTCTAATGCAACAGGGAACTATTTAGCTCTTCATTGCTCTTCTTGATCATTCTCTTGCTTTTATTTCCTTTCATCTTCATTGCAATTTAGTTAGGATACAATTGTATCTAGATGGCACCTCTAACGTCCTTTACATTTCATTCAAATAAGCAATCCAACTTTGAAACTTTATCCAAAATTTATAAGTGTTTTTTTTTCTAAGGGTTCATACAATTTCTTGAATCTTGAATTTCCTGTTATCTCGATAACTTCCTGTTGTTTTTGAAACAGGAAAATTGTATCCTTTGTGGTAACTTATAGGTAGCTTTAAATATTGGGACCTCTCTAGCTGGACACTCAGATTTTGGCACACAATAAGTTCTCTTTAGGTGAAATGGAATATAGCAGGAAAATACAATATGAATAAGATTACATCTGTGAAGGTAAACCCATAAAAGAGAATTGTGAATATAAAAGGGTTCAATTCCAACTTCTGCTACGGTCTAAGGTTAATCAACCCAATAAAAACATTTTTATTTAGAACAATCTTGTAGCTGTGCTTTTTAAAAAATTAAAAATTGCCCTTGGAACATGTATGACAAAAAAAAAGCAAAAATCTTAGCTTCCTTTATAAATTGAATAGTAATTTTTTTTCTACCATTACCCCTTACTATGAGTAAAGATGAGTAAATATAGGAGTCTTCTGTATCATCAGAAAGGAACTGATCAGCAGTCCCAGTTAATGCTTTTTGTAAAAAAAAAATATTTAAAAAAAAAAAGGAATAAATGGTTCAAAATAAAACTCAGGTAAATATTACTATACCTGTGAAATAATGAAGGGAAAGTTTGACAGTTCAGGGTTTGAAGCACCACATTAAAGTTTCCTTTGCACAGAGGATGGACTGGTTTAAGGAGTGGAGTTCTGCATGCTGTCAGTAAGAATGTCTTCACTGACTTCAAATCATGTAAGATAAGCTCCTGGGGGAGAGTCTGGAGAATTTTCTAGGTTTGAAATACTGCATCTTTAAAAATATAAAGGGGCACATGGATGCATTATTGGAGAAATAATGCATGATCACCCTGTTTAGGCTGCCATAGGCAAAGGGCCATAGTTATGATTGCATGATGTACCTCAGCTTCTGAAATGTTTAACTGCTGACTGAATAATAGTGAAGCCACAGTATTCTAAAACATATGGTTCCGTACTTAATGGGCATATAAATTGTATATATAGGGAGCATATGTAGATGGGTACCTTCCTATATATATGGACATACATAAAAATGTATGTGTAACACAGTTTTGTACAGTAATAAATAGGTCAGGCTACGGAAGTACTTCTAAAGTGTTCAGCAGGAAATAATATTTAATCTCCAAATTTTCTTTAGTATTTTGTCATTCAAATTCTTGGAGTGAAATGGAAAATATGCATCAAACTTGGATCTTTAAAAATAAACCTTCTCATAGAGAATTTCAGCTGTGCAATCAAATGTCTGATATTTGAACTTGCAAAGAAAAGCAAGGATTTCACATGCAGCTAGCTGCACCAAAGGAGAGCTTATAATAATTTTTATAATAATGACATAAAGAATACAACTTCCCTGTTTCAAAAAACAACAGAAAGTTATTGAGATAACAGGAAATTCAAAATTGCAGCTTTGTAGAAATGTAGAGTATAACTGAGTATCCAAGACATGGCAAAGTCTAGCTGAAGAAGGTCAAGCTTTGGTGAGATTTAAATTCCCCCGAATTTCACCATTCAGTACTGCAAACATTATATTTTCTGCAGGACCACGATGCACATAAAAAAATGGTTACTAATTATCAGCAGTAATAATTATACATTTAACAAGTTACCATTATACTTCAAAAAGTTCACACTAGTGTGTGAATAATTACTGGCCTAATTAAGTATCTGATATTGCATTTACAAACAAAAATGAAACATTAGTTAAGAGTGTGACAGTGTTTTTGCATTAGATAAAAGGAAAAGGTAATTTGGATAACTAATTCCTGGACTGAATTTGTTGCACGGAGCTCATAAAAAAGGAGGTAATTTTTATCCTTCCAAACATTTAGAAGCATATTTTTCCCACACAACTCTCCCTTTCCAGTGCAATATTCAACTGTACATCCTTTTTTTCCCCCCAGAGATGAAATCAAGAAGAAACATCAGGAACTCCAGAAGCCCTGGGGGCTTTCAGGGTAGGTGTCTTTTGGGAGGTGGAAAGGATCTTGTGCAATGCCCCTACACAGAGAATACATCTGCTTTTTTACTGGCAGAGTTCAGAGTGCCTTGTGGTGCTTCAGGCAGCAGGAGCTGACAAAATCATACAGTAGACATGAATGCCTCTCAGTGATACACAAGTGAAAACATTTAGCAAAAATCAGCTTAGGATGCAGCATGCCACAAAGAATGTCTGTTGTTGCAGTGGCTTTCACCTGTTTGCTGTTTCTGTATTAATTTTCCTCCTACCATTTCACAGGAAAAATAAAGCCAGGTGCTGTAATAATAGTAATTTATCCGTGTATCCATATATCCATTTATGGTCATTTGAGCCTCAACAATGATGGACAGCAAATTGTGGGAAGGAAAACGAAGCCTACCTACTCATCTGCAAATGCCTTGATTTCACAGTTTTCCATTTTTATTAATATTTGAGTGAATTTCCTTGGTCAAGATTACTACATTTTATCGAGTGCAGCACTAAGTCATCTTTGCTTGAATGTCCCCCAGTTACTGGCCAGTGACAGAAAATTACACCAGCCCAAAGGACAGACTATTTCTGTGATATTTTCCCATTCTTTCTTTCCAATTCATGACAGAATTCCCTTCACACTAGACAGGCTGGTTCTTGTCACTATAGGACACGAGAAAGCACAACATGAGCCACCACGATGGCAAGGTAAAAAAGAAGAATGTTTATTTTCTGACTCTAACTTTTATACTTTTCCAAAGGTGACAGTGGATTGGAGAGTGAATGGGCCACCTCTCCAAAGACATTGGACAAACCACCAGTACATCAACTTCCTCCACCCCTATGAAGGAATGCAAAACAATATGTTGTTTCTAGAAAATGTGTGGGAAAGTTTTCTAACAGAATGTAAACTCAGAAGGCTTTAGAAAATCTTAAGAATCAGGGTGACAGGTTCTCCCATAGATCCATGAAGACTGTGGAGAACATACCATCACTTTTGCTGTAGCTTTGCAGGAACGCCTAAAACTTCAGGAGAACTCATTGGAACAGAAATGCAAGGTAGTGTGTGAACACAGTCCTGAGGCTGCCAGACCATAGCTTTGAGTGAGGCTGCACCTCATAAATTCTCCGTGTGCAAGGCCTTGAGACAAACAACAGGATTTGCAACATTCCAGCATGAAACTACTGTAAGTGTGCCACTGCTGTTTAACTCCTTGTACTCTGCTCCAAAAAAACCTTTTATCTATGCCACAGCCCTCAGCCCCTCAATTTCATGTTGTTTTGTTGCTTCAGTGTGTGCATGTTCAAAACTCTGCTCTAAAGCCTCTTCCAAAAGCAGACTGGAAGCTTTATATTGTTTTTAATAGGAGCTTGCAGGACCAATACTGAGAACACTCACAGGCTTAGGTACATATATTGCACAAATCCCTGAATACACACATCCCTCTTGAACCCTTGGACCAATGTCCAGTGGGAATTGTTTCTCACCTGCTTCTCAAATGAAAGGGCACTGGAGAGCCATGCACTTCAGTGCACTCAGGGCAACGCTGCTATGTGATAGAAAAGTGAAAAAAAAATCATTAACAGCTGAAATTCAGCTTTTCCATACTTGTATATGCAGATTATACCCATTTTAAAAAGTAGAAATTTTAAACTAACTTGCTCTTCCTACACTTCCATCTCCTGATTATTCAGGAGCCTGTCATGGGCCCCAAAGATGATCCTGAAATTTCTCCCTTAAGCCCACATGTGGGGTTGGTTGGTAGCAATTAGAGCTGCCTGGAAACAGTCTCTAGAAATGCAGAGAACCTGGAGAGAAACAAGACTGTCCATAATAGAGGACCAAGAATTTGGGGGGGAAGTGACAGATGCTTCTCCTAATGGAAGGGGCTTCAAAAAGTTTTTCCAATCCCTGTGAGAAATCTAAGGTCCCGTAGGGCATGGACTGCATCTCCTGTATTTTTTTTTCACCTGAATACTGCCCTGCCCTTGTTTAGGAATATATTAGAGAGCTGTGAAATGAACAAATGAATGATTCCATTTTGGCAAATGCTTTAAATACATCCCTTTGGGTATCAGTGAGTTTGCATCAGCCTGTATTTGCTTCCATTCTGATGGGTTTGGATGCACCTTTTCTATTCATATCAGTGCAACTTGACCAGAGCTTTCAAGATAAGCATAAGCTTAAATGCTTTCCATATGGATAGGCTTTATTAAAAAACACAGTTTAACTTCAAGTGTAGATTTTAAAATGCTTTTCTCAATAATGAAATAAGCAATGTTGGAGGCATGTTACCCAATCCACTACATTTTCTGCCTACATTTTAAACATACATTCCTCCATCTTGCTCATCATGTCACATCTCCATAGTTTTAAGCTGGGCTAGAGGTCATGATAGAAATGTGTTAATTGCAGTTATACTTTCTATAGCATCAAAAATATAACATCAGAATACTTTTTTTTTTTCCCAAATAAATGCTTCAGATCAGTATGCCTTAAAATATCCATCTGTAGCAGTGACTCCTGGTTAAGGAACTTTTCACTTGCCTTTCAACGTTAAATAAATTACTGGAAGAATCATCCTCTGAATTGCAGAATGAATCAGCAATACCTTCAGTATTTTTGGGGCCTATTTTACAGAGGTTGCTTTTGCCTAAGCCATTAGCAACTATTAAATTTATTCTCTTCATTTCACGTTGCATATAGCTGATGGGAAATGTGGGGAAAAGGCAGCCTTCAGGCATTAACCCCTTCACTCCATAGGATGTTTTTTCTGCTTGAAAGGAATTTGATGATTTCAGCTTTCTTCTCCTTCTTAAGTTTGCCTCCATTAGGATTGCCTGCATGAACAGGGGGCTGCAGAAACTGGCCCTTATATTGTAATGTAATCACAGATTTATTCAGCTCTGCAATCAGCCACTCGTCTGTGATGATCATTGCAGGGTCCTGCCAAGAGTTTCTGGAAGGCTCTGTGCTAGCTCTCTACTGATCACATAAACCACAAGAAAAATTACCTATATATTACTTTCAGCTAATTCAGATCTGTGTTCTGAGTGGAGAGAAAGAATCATAAAAAACGCTGCTTCTGAACATTAATAAAATAACCATGCATACCATGTCCAACAAAAACAAACATCCTGAAAAACTGCAGATACAAATAAAATTTTCTGTTAAGTTAAAAAAAAAAACAACACCAAGAAAAAACAGAAAATGAAGGGGTGAAAAAGGCTGAAAAAGCAAGATTTAAAGAAGGGAAATGGTATGTGGTTTGAAATGTGCATTTGGAAAGAAAAAAGATATCCAAAGATCAGCATCTCTGAGAACAGCCCATTTAGCAATGTCTAAATAGCTAATAACTGAATGTAAAAGTGTCTCCTGAATCTAATAAAAATGTACTATTGTATTATTTACTACAGTATAAACTTTAAAACATTAACGTGGAGAAGGCAAACAGAAAACCCAATGTTTACTATGTCAAAGACTAA
Source organism: Lonchura striata (assembly GCF_050655825.1). Classification (NCBI taxonomy): domain Eukaryota; kingdom Metazoa; phylum Chordata; class Aves; order Passeriformes; family Estrildidae; genus Lonchura; species Lonchura striata. Next base: position 2,930,764 of record NC_140703.1, read on the forward strand.
CATTGCTTTCTGAAGTTTGAGTCAAATATTGCCACTAATAATACTGACAGGAATATTTCCCTGTGTGTGAGTGAAATTATTCTGAGTCAGAGTATACAGAAGAGCCAAGCTTGGCCTTTTGTCTCTTGCTTTGTGATATCCATTTTCACTGACTCCCTTGTGCTTTGGACACCCTGGAAAGAGCCATGGACTCTGGCATTAGCTAATGGCAAGGACCCTCAGTTCTTTGTAGGAGATGCCACAAAATCTTTTTATTTCTGGTGTGTCTACCCCCCTGGAAGTGCCACTGCTGTTTTCTTGTTCAATGGCTTGTATCTGGCACTTTCAACACATATTGCCCTCGCTCTCTACACTTTAAAATGATAAATGCATCACCTGGAGGCTGTATCCACCAGTTCCTGTGTAATACTTCTCTCTTAAAATGTGACATAACAGTTTAGAAATGGAAAATGAACATCCCACAAGGAATTCTCAATACAGAAGGACATGTGCAAGTGCAAGCATGCAGTGAACTAATCTTTAACCATGAAATGCCAATGTAGTCTTGAAAATACCAATAAACGCTGCAATGAGGCACCAGTTAAGCAACTAAATATAAATCACAACAAAGCCACCAGTGGCAGACACTCCTTGTATTGTCAATAGTTTTTCTCTAAAGTGGAGCAATTTTCCATGGTGTTAATGAGAACTTTTGCTGGCACACCTTGCATACACTCAAAATCCAGCATCAGGGGAAGTCCCAAAACCTGCATCCACCCTGCTAAATACCCCCTCAGAGAGCAGTGCCAGGTCATGCAATATTTTCTCCAGGTCTGAAATGTAGGACAGGCATACTCTGAGAACACCTCACTCTCCCCAATCTTGACTTTGACATTATAGGATCCTTCTCCCCTGCAGTGCTGGTTCTCCATCAGCTCGTGTAGCCATAAGAGGTTTTTTACCATGGTGGGACACTGGCACAGGTTGTCCAGAGAAGCTGTGGATGCCTCATCCCTGGAAGTGTTCAAGGCCAGACTGGACAGGACTTGGAGCAACCTTGTCTGGAGTCCCTGCCCATGGCAGGGGGGTTGACATTGGATGATCCCTCCCAACCCAACCTATTCTACAATTTAAGTTTTTACCCTGAAAGGTAGGATGTGGTTGAGCAATGGTGCAGTGCCAGACATTGTCCTGCAAAACAGTCCCTGGGTAATCAGGATACACCCCCTCAGAATTCCCCTGGCTGCAACACAGGTGATGAAGTCTGGCTGCAACTCTGGGAAGTGATGATGTGTTCTCTACACACCTGAGTATAACTTGCTTCTTTCCTGAGAAGAAAACTTGCTGCATCTGAGTACTGATTTGCTACTCAACCTGTGTTTCTAACTTCACCGAAGGGCAAATGTCTTGTTAGTGTGAACTAGAAGCATAACAATATAATTTTCATAGATTAAGCTATGATTTACTGCATTAGGTGCAATTTTGGAACCAAAGAATCTAGATTGGCACTCATCCTGGAACTCCAGAAATTCCCTGCATAACAGGTTGGGCCTTCCATGCCTAGAAAAGGCCACCAAAAAAATCCCTTAAAAGAATTTTATAATTGCATTCACTTTTTACACAGCTAATTATGCCAGCTGGAAACTGAATTTCACATCAGTGGTCAGCAGTGCACCTCCTGAAGTGAGAAGATCTGTTTTACAGCCAGGGGCACAATATGACCCATCATTATTAAAGGCCAGAAGAGGATTCAGTTCCCCTTTGTGAGCAGTATCACTGACTATTCTTGTGAATTACTGCTTCTCAGAAAGGGAGGTAGAATACTTCCAATCATTTTTAACATCCAAAGTAAATAGCAAGCTCTCATATCCAACAAAAATTACAACAATATTTTCATTATGAATAATTCAACCTAGTTTTCCTCAAAATAGGGGATATTAATAATTCTTAAATTCTATAAAGCCTTTCAAATTAACCAATTTTATTGCTATAAGTCCAGACTTTGAAAATTTCAGTTGCATTTTACTGTACAAGTATGCCCTATGGGACTGCTCTTAGCATATATTATCATTTGGTGTGAGTAAATCAATATCCACTGGGCCATAATTTGTAGTAATAAATCAGATTTTACTGTGTAAGTTCAGAGGTGAATTGTATAGGGAAGTTCACACAGCTTTGAAAAGTGAAGAAAGATATAAATGTATTAAAATGTACAGCTCCTTCTTATCACTTTAAAAAAGTCTGAAATTTGGAAAACTTGCAATAATTTGTCATTATTTCTGCAGATTGCTCATAATTGGATCCAAGAATAAAGAGGAAAGAAAGTCAAGCCAGTACTTAACTTGAAGTATTAACTACACATTGTTCCCCTGTAAGCACTCAACAGATCTCTTCTTGTTAAAATTATGGCAAATTGGAGCAGCAGTTCTCTCCTGAATCAACCTTCATTTCTCTGTCCTTCCCTGCTGGAGACTGTTACATTTTGAAGGCACAAATGATTATTTATTTATTCCCCTATAAAATGCATGCATGGTCCCAAAAGCCATAATATAACACCCTGCAGTACCCACAAATGCAGTACTCATTATTACAAATTATTAGATCACTTAATCTTCTTTGCCAGCTCCTTTGACAAAAAAAAAAAAAAAAAAAAAAACCTCACAGTCCCCTTATACAAGCCTAAAATACAAGACAATAAAACTAATAGTAATAATAATGATATGTTTCCTTGGTCTTTTATGACACAGGAAACAAATGCCTCTTGAGTTGTATTGTAAGGATATACACATTGCAAGCTGAGTCAGTCAGTTTGTTACCCTGTGGATGCTCAGCTTGGGTAGAAAATGTTCACTTGCTTTTTAGGATCAGGAAGGAACTACAGGAATGAAAAGAAGATATATTGCTCCTGTTTTGAGTCCCTCCCTTTAAGATGAGAGAACTATCTCTCAGACCTTTGACTCAAAAGACCTCTCTACCAACAGCAGGGTTTGGTGGGGTTTCTTTCCTTTGCCCAAATAATTGTGCCTTGTCTGGAAATTGAAACAGGGCAGCATCAGCCTACAGGCTGCTGCCAGATTCCACTTGGGATGCTCACCTTGTCCTGGCTTTGCATCTTGCTTTATCCTGTTCCTCAAACCCAGCTTCTGCTCCAGAGGTCTCTTCATTCACCTGATCTTTGCCATTACTCCTTTCTGTGTCAAGGACTGTCTTCCTTCCATTTCAGTCAAGGAGAGTAAGCAGCTGATTGCAAAGGGAATTTCTGAGCAAGAAAAGGCAAAAGCAAAGGCATGCTCTGCATTCTGAATCATTCATACCATGATATAGTAACACAGTAAAATACAAAATCTCATTCTCCTGGAAAGCAATTATGATCAGAGGTGGTGTAAAAAGAATGAGTTCTGCATGCCCTCAGAAATCCTTACATTGGTGATGAAATGAGATCTTCTAAGATCTCTTGAAGTGAAATTACTTTATTTATTTAGGCTACCAGTCAGCTGGACCTGAGTCAGGTGAGCTCTGAAGACTTAATTTTTCAGCTCTTAACACTGACTGGAAGTAATGAATTCCTGGAAGGTGTAGATAGTATATCCCAACCCTTTTTCTCAGTCTGGACATCTGAGAATTCCTTGCATAAAGGGCAGACTGTTCAAAATAAAAAGAAAGTAAACACCTTAATGTCTCAGAAAACTCTACTGCAGCGTTATGTGGTGACATTGGAACCTATGTCAGCTAAAACCCAATTGATTCTTGGGTTGGGTATCTTTAGGAAGAAAAAAAGAGATATGAAAATAGAAAACTGTGCCTTTCTTCATGGCTAAAAAGTCTGTGGGGTCCTGAGTTTTTCCCAGTATTAACACCAAGTATAACTAGATTAGAGAGTCATAAAGTTGGCTGTGATTTGTTTTGGTTGTAGCAATAAGAGTACACGCATGCACAGCACTCCAGGGCAGCAGTAACCATGATTTCATTATTTTATTGTTTCATAGTTTTATTTACTACCACACCTGAGGTAGTCCAAGTGAAGACCAGTGTCTAATAGAGCAAACAAACCTTCAGGTTCTTACAGGATGAGAAATGTGGGTGGTGTCTCTGAGTCTTTGGACTTAAATTCTGTGAGATGATCCTGTGCAACAGTGACATCTGTGGCACCTTCAACAAACATTCTTAGAAAGTGTCTCTAGTTAGTCACCTTCTCTTATCTTTATTTTACTTCAGAATGGAGTAAACTTCAGGATTTGAGCACAATCTATTTTCTGTCCCCATTGCGGTGCAAAATCACATGGAAAAATAGGTAAAACAATTTTTGGAAGCCAGAAATTGAAACGTTGGATCAGACTAATCAAACCACAATAAGGTAGGTGGCTTGATCTTCAGGAAAGAGTTGTGATATAGGCTCTCCTTCTACCTCCTTTGTCAGGCAAAGGTAAAACCAGCTCGTTAGATAAGCTGAAATTCTTAACCTGTTCTTCCACTCCCACTCTTCCAGTACCTCCATCAAACAATTATGCAGAGACTCTAACACAGGCTATGTAACATATTCTGGGAACATACAGTAAAAGAACCTTATTAGCTATCTCCATTAGCTGAAATGAGCAGGAGCAAAATAGCTAGTAAGCTGAATTTTAGGTGTAGGGCATTACACATCCCACAGAGATAAGAGAGAACATTCACGCCTCTTTTAAAAGCTGTCAGAGTGTAGGCTGGGAAAGATAATGCCGCACTGGGTTGCATTAAGATCAGGTACTGTGCAAACAGAAAAGGTGGAAACTCAAGCAAAACTACAAAAGCTCAATTTATGATGCTAAATTTTGCCACAGGGTCAGATTCCCGTGTCCCTGGGTAGCTGAAGAATCCCAGGAGACAGCCAGCCAGGCATAGAACAGTTCATTACAGGTGTCTGCAAACTTCCCACAGAAATCTGCACTGAACAGGGAGATTTTGGCCCTTGTGTGCCTCTTGATTTCTTGCACCTGTTCCTCATTTCTAGGAACAAGCAGTTACAGTCACAAAGTCACATTTGTCCCTTCTCCATTTGCCATCTAAGAGTCACAACGAAATCCACAGGTGCCACCAGGTTTCTCTCTGGATTTAAAAGTAGTGGAAATAAGGAATTAAAAGTCGAGACTTGAGAGCGAAACTTTCCCGAAGTGAACATAAGAACTGAAAACAAAATCTTGAAAACTGCAAGATTTCAGGAACAGACATTTTGGTTTCTGTGTTTGACTGAGAAATGGAGGCAAAGCAGAGAGAAAGATGCATTGGGCTGATGGTCCTAAAGGCAAATCTTGGCAAGGAGAGAAGCTCTTTGCCAAGTTTGGTCTGCAACTACTGTTTATCTGGCCATTGATGGGAAAAAATAATGGAATGATTTGGGTTGAAAGGGGGTTTAAATATTATTAAATTATAAAAATAAATTATAAAATTATTAAATATTACCTAGTTCCAACTCCTCTGCAATGAGCAGGGACAGGTTTCACTAGAGCAGGTGGCTCAAAATGCCAGCCAACCTGGCCTTGAATGTTCCCAGGGACAGGGCATCCCAGACTTCTCTGGATAACCTGTGCCAGTGCCTCACCACCTTCACAGTAAAGAATTTCTTCTGAATATCTAACCCACACCTATCCTCTTCTAGTTTAAATCAAGTGCTACACTTTACACATGGGCATCTCATTCCCCATGAGTAAGCAGAAGGAATTTGGCAACCTGGGCAGGACTGCCACCCCTGCCAAGCCTACTGAACCACAAAACAACTTCCCCCAGGGATTCTCAGATATTTTAAATTTGTCTAAACTGAATTGACAATGCCAGCTGCACCATTCAAAACTGCAAAAAACCTTACACTGTCCAGACTTCTACCAGCATCACAGACAAGGCTTGTTCAGAAATTAATTTGAGTTGAGAGTGAGTTTCAGAATAGATTTTTTTCCTACATGGGAAATCTAAAACTTAATTAGTTAATAAGATGCCCGTGCTTTATTGCTAAAGGAAAACAAGGAGGGAAGAGGTGCTGTCCATATTCCTTTTTGCATAGGGGAACTGATAGCCTACAGACACGAGACAGGCATGGGTACTTTTGATTTTTTTGTTACAGCAGCAAGTCCCTGCATACTCCTTCATAAAACAGCTTGTCTAAAATTCTATTTGATAAACATATTCTCAAAGGTGGCCTCAGAGATTTGTTTCATCTTCATTAGCAGTTCAACCATTTTTAATATTAGATTTTGAGGACAGGTGAAAAGGGAGGGATTCTCCTGCTGACAGCTATTGTTGAAAATGAATTTTAATTTTTGTGTATGTGTGTGGTGCCAACTCAACATGGACCAAACAGCATCTGAAGGAAGAAATTAAATCTCTCCATTAAGAGACCTGTACTTCTGATCTAGAAAAATATCCATTTTCACCACCTAGTATATAAAGACAGGTACAACATGGTAGCTACTAGTGTCATATTCTTGACCTAACAACTCAGGTGGAGAAAAAGCCAGGACATGTTTGTTTTCCCAGACACAAAAGAAAATGAGATGTAGTCTTACATACTTTTGGTTATATAGAATATAGGGTTTTTATTCTTATCCTGTTTGTGGGACCAGATCCTCATCCCTTTACAGTTGATAGGAGATTTTTTGACTGTATAAAGCCAGGGCTGATGACCTGATACTGTGTGTCCCTGAATTCTCTCTCCCAATATAGAGAGAGAACTCTGACAGTCTGGGACAGCAAGGATTGGATCTGGGATCCAGCTATTCCTGGCCTTTAGGCAGCCCACAGATTAGACAATTTTGTCCCAGGACAAACTATGGAAGGAATAGAAAGGTGAGAGAAATTTACTCTTGTGTGCCTAACCAAAAGAGTAAGAACACTCCACAAACACATGAAAAGAAAATGTACATGGCAAATATGGATTTGTTTTAGACTGCAAAGTCTACTGGCACTTTTATCATGTCTGTGGAAGACCTTGACATATCTCAATGGAGAGGGTGATTACACAAACATATCGAGGACAATTTTGCTCTAGATTATTTTTCACATAGCTTGGAAGAGCATCATGCAAAGGATGCAGAGCCAGAGTTGACCTAACTAACTCCAGAACCAAGTTGCATTCAGTCTTTTGGGTGATTTGGCTTATTTTTTTCATGTAAAACTCAAGATCTCACTTTTGAAGGGAAGTTACTGTACCTTCATCTGACTCTTTGAAAACTCTTGCCAGAAGGACCAATTTTACTGATACCAATTCCTAAAGGCATAGTACTGGTCTTTCACTTCATTAAAGTGAAAATTCATTAAATGCCTTCATTGAAGGCATTGCTTGAAGAAATTGAGCTTAATTAACTTATGATAAAGCACTACTAAATCAGAATCTGGTATCTATTCTTTGGAAATAAACAGAATTTCTCCTTGTTTTCAGGGAGAGAAAAAGACTTTATTTTTCCTTAGCTGATTATTCCAATTAAAAAACCTACAAATCACATCAGATTAATTAAGTTTTATGTGAAAGTACAAGTGTATATATTTTACTTACTAATGTATTTCATTTGCACAACTCCGGTTATAAATATTGATCTGTTTGGACCATTAACTGAAGTGCAGCTTTAAAAATAGAATGATCAAATTCAATAAAACCTAAATTTAAGAATAGCAATTTTTGTCTTTTAATACAGCAACCATCAACTTAGCAGAAGCCAGCTGGATTGAAAAAGAAACAGGTATGAGGCTGTTTCCCACAGCAGCTTCTGAAACAGAGATCACAAGTGCATTCTTCAGCTGTAAAGAAGAATCATGGTTTCTCTGCTAGTTTACTAGTGGCAAATTGGCTTAACAGAGTCACCATAAATAGATAACATAGGAGAGCTAGTGCCAAATGTGTTTATTAGGCTAAATGAGAGTATTAACCTTAAATGCAATGAGATTTTCTGCCCACATCCAAAGTCACTGGTGTGAATGGTACTTGCTGTTACAACTCTGCATTCTGTGTCCTCTGAGACTTGCAGGCACTGCACTCTGGCCATGGTCAATCAAACCCTTAAAGATCACAAGGACACTGAAATGTTAGTGATTATCTCTCTGTTATTCTTTTGCAAGGAAGGTAGGAATCTCAGGGGTAAGAGAAGCATGCACAATGAAAAGGGGATGGAATAAATAAATTATAGTTTTCTAGGCAAAGGGAGATCCATCTGTGCATGTTGGATTGATCATGATCAGAGAACAGTGCCTGCATGATCTAGAAAACACAGAATGCAGAGCAGCAGCAGAGCTAAAGGTGAAACTAAGACAGAAATAGGCCAAGCTCTGTCTGCAGAAGAGGTGATAGTGATGGTACTGGTTGCCAAAGAACTAAACAAAGAACACAAACACTTTGTTTGTGTTTATGGGTGGCTCTCATTGAGCACTTTCCAGCTCACGTGTGAAGAAATAAGGTAGGGCTGAAAACAACCCACGCTGTCCTGCTAGGTGTGGTACATCAGGCGTGCTGGGGAGCACCCTCCAGTTACTCACTCATCAGGCTGGTTCCAACTCTGCTCCTGCAACAGCTGAACTTTCTATTTTACTCAGGCTGGGATGAGAAAACCAGATGAGTTGCAGCTTGCTTTGACCTAGCATTAAGCAGACACCAAGTGGAGGCTCACAAAGTTTCCTCCTTGCTGAGCTGCTGTCCTTTTAAAACAATCCAATGCAAGAAAATGCTATTTAAATCGATTGTGTGCATTCACAGACAAAATTGGTTTAAAATTTATTATGTGTTGTGGCTCACCATGTCGAGAGAGAACAGAACATACATTTTAAAAAACAAGCAGGTTTTCTTAAAATAATCAAACATTCAATAAAAGAGGTTTATTGCTGCCATCTTTATTTGTTAGGATGGGGAATGGAGTATTTTACTCTTCTTCTTGCAAGCTAAGCAATGTTGAATAACTATGGGAAGGGTACAGGGATTTGCTTTATTAAGTTTAATAATAATTTCAATTGTCTTTGAATTTATTTTAATCTTGATTTAAATGTATAATGCAGTGTATTCATCTCTGCAGTTCTTAAATTGCCCACTTGCATAAGAAAATACACTTCAGAATATGCTTATTAAAGAACATAATGGCTTTGAGGGATTTTCAAAAGCAAAGAGACATTATAATCTTCTCTCACCATAGTAGTTGCATATTTCAAATGTAGACAATGTTTGCTTTGCAATTATTAATTATTATGGCTGCCAGATGCAATTAAAGGATGGTTTGTGCTTTTCCTATGGCTCCCTTCAAGCATTCACCATGTAAGTCATTACTGAAATAGTTAGATTAGAAAATACTAATGGCTAGCATGTGTATGATCTTTACTCCCCAAAACCCTAAAATATCTTGCAAAAGAGAAGCATTATTGACCTGTTGTTCTGAGGAGGAGAAGTGAAGGGTGGAGACATTCAGGCAGAAGCATTTGCCTCTTTGAGGTAATTCCACTTGTAGGAATTGTGCATGGGGAGTACAAAGCCTTTTCAAAGGCATTTCACCACATAGTGAAAGGACTTCCTAAAAGCTTTCAACAAGCTTCCTCTTAAAGGGCTTTTAATAAATATTTTCAAAAATGCTCAAAAATGAAAAGGAGGGAAGAGTGAGAGGACACATTTGTCAATTATTCAGAAGAGTGGAAGGGAAAGGATGTTGTAAAAGCACACAGAAATATGGCACGTTAGTGGAGAATAACATGAAAGCCAAAATGCAGTGTCAGTAAGTATGCAGTGATGCTCCAGGAGACACAATTTAACCTGATATGTGCAAGGACAGGCTCTGAACTATCTGTCCTGTGTCCAGAATGAGAGCTGCACAGCAGCTGATGCCATAAAAACATCAGCTGGCCCAAGAAAAACACAAGGGGATGCTTGGAAATACCAGGAAACAAATAGAGATTCAGGCTGCAAATGTAATTATTTCACTTTGTAAACCCATGCATGATGTGCCCATACCTCAACACTGCCTCCAGTTCTGATTTTCTGGTGAGAAAAGCTGTACAAGGGTGAGAAAACATTCTGATAAGGTATCACATAGACAAGAAAAATGCCCAAAGTAGAAATAACTAGATTAAGACTTTTTTGCAGAGAAAAGAGAACCAAGGGTAGATGTGACACAAATTAATAGAAATGTCAATAACATTGAGAAGATCATTAGGAAATTAATTGATTTTTCACAGCTCAAGAAATAGGGGCAAAAAATGACATTATCAGGTGACAGACTGAAAACAAACAAATAAAAGAAGACATTATTATAAGCAGCACAATTAAACTGAGAAATTTCTTGCCCAAAATTATTCTAAATAATGCTTATTCTTACCAGTTCAAACAGCAACAGGGTCAATTAATGGAAATTATTCCACCAAGGATGGTAAATCCACAAACAGTGTTTATAACCAAAGTTTGCTGGAAGAAGGAAGAAGATGCCAAGAAGCACTGATCTATACTTGCCCTGTTATTGTGACTTTTTCAATCATTCAATATTTGACTACTGCTGAAAACCAGCCACAAGGTAGATGAATCTACCAGTCCTTAAAAAATGCCTCAGTGGTCTGAAGAGGGCCTCAATAAATATAATTATTTTTGCTGATACAGATACTTCTGTTGTTTATTGTGGTCTTTCTCTCCCAAATAAACAAAATGGATCCCAAATAGCGTTTGATGCCACAGACATTACCAACATCTATGACTGATTTCCTCTTGGGTGGAAGGATGAAATATTGGCTATGTTGAAATCAGCAGAAATATTGGCAACTCATGCAGTATCTCACCTCATTCTACCTGACTCCCAAGACTCAAGACCTCCCAACATATCAGGTTTTCTCCTAGTGACTGCCAGAATAGTCAACATGAAAGGACAAGAAGATTTCCAAAGTACAGAACTCTGCAGCATGATGGTTTTGGCTGGGGTTGGGTTAATTTTCTCCACAGCAAGTGGTAGAGGGCTGTGCTTTGGATTTGTGCTGAAACAGAGCTGATAATGCAGAGATGTTGTTTTTGCTACTTGCACAGAGTGAAGGCCTCTTCTGCTTCTCATACAGCTTCACCAGGGCGGGCTGGGGCTGCACGAGAGGCACAGAGCCAGGACAGCTGATCCCAGCTGAGCCAAGGGATGTTCCAAACCCTATGGCACCAGGATCTGCATGGAGAAATGGGAGAAGACAGAAAGGGGGATGTTTGGGGTGTTTGTTTGCAGGTCACTGCTGCACGAGGTGGAGCCCAGCTTTCCTGGGGATGGCTCCATGCCTGCCTGCCCATGGGAAGTTGTCAGAATCTGAGCTATTGATGATTCTGAGATTGTAAAAGTCTCTGTCAGCCCCCTGCCAAAGCAGAAGCCATAATTGGTCTGTGCTGGTTTCCAGGTTGTTTATTCTGTTTATCTCTCACATGTTCTGCTGCCCTGCCCAGCTCTGTCCTGCAGGGCAGCGTGTGGGGCTCTGCCCTCAGTGGGATGTGACAAACATTAAATACCAGAAACTCCCTGGGCTGGATTTACAATAACGTGCCAATATCTGTCACCTACGTTGGACAGTGTGTCCCCAGCCTGAACCAACAGAAAAATGCCAACACCACAGTGAAACATGGAGGGCATGAAGGAGGAGAAAAAGGACAAGGCACACCCAATTTCCTCCATCTTGTCCCCTTTGAACCCCTTATCTAGAATCCTAAAATTTTACTTTTGCACCCATGCCACACTTAATTATTACTGATATCAAACCCTCAGAGCTGGTAATTCATCCTGTAAGATTGAAAACTCTTTTCCATGGGCAGAGATCACAGCCAGTGTCTCTGGGGGCTCTGTCCAGGGGGTTCCTGACCCCTGCCAGGGTCCCAGACCTGCCAGGGCAGCCAGAGAGATGCTCTGGACTCCCACTGGAAGTGATGAATGAATTCTTTGCTGTGCTTCGCTCATGCACAGCTTTTGCTTTTGCTATGAAGCTTTCTTTATCTCAGCCCATGGGTTTTTTTCATTTTTGCTCTTCCAGTTCTCTCCTGACCCTGTGAGTGGGGCAGTAAGAGAGTGGTTGTGTGGTACTCAGTTGCTGGCTGGGCTTAAACTACAACACGTCTTCAACACAATGTGAGAGGAAGTGTTACTAGACAGGATTCTATGCTAAAACAGCATAAAAAATGCATGAGCGCCATGACTCTGGAATTGGTCAGCTATAGTCAGTCTCATCAACACATTAGTTCTGTTTTTACATTCAGATAGCTGATGTTGAAAGCAAACCTGATTTTGCATCTTAAAGAGAAGCATGTAAAATGTTTTATAGGCTTTCACACTTTATTTGAAGATTATCATAAAGTGAGATTTTTTTTCATACCACGAAGAGTGTAAACCATAAACCTTTTAAGACTGCTGACAGTTATCACAGGGTTTTTTTCAGAGAATGATCTGGTCTATATTTTCATCGGAGTTGAAAGCATCAGAACTTAAGTTAAAAGTCCACAGATTGAAATGATCTGTCCTTACTTGAACAAAGCCTCCCTTAAAAAAAAAAATATATATATAGTTATATGGATTCTGCCAGCACATTTTCTTTGGCCTTTTAAAAAACATTTGAATCAAAAGATTATTTGATTTTTAAAAATGAACATGTTAGTGGATTTCAAAAAACACTTGATATAGTATTACTCAGAGTGGATTTCAAAAAAACACTTGATATAGTATTACTCAGGGGATGAAACATGGTGTTATGAACCAGAGAATGAGTAAACAACCTCGTGTAGCAATATACATTTACCATATTAACATTATCTTGATCCATATAAAAACAATAAAGGATTGAAAACAGAATCCCTGATTGTTAGGGAAACCTCTCTATAAGGCAGAATTTTCTGCACATGCCTGACATGGCCCCATTTATTAGTGAGAGCAATTTCAGTATTTCTTCAGGAACAGCAATTTGCTTAATTGTGGCTAAGCAAGACGGCTGAAACTGCTGAGATACAGAGAGATTTTTAGCCACGAGAATTCATGAGGTAAACTAATCTCGTCTTGACAAATGAATCAAATTTTTGGATTCTAAGTCTAAATCCAACGGTTGAAGCTAATCCACTGAGGCTTTTAATAATAAGAACGGGGAAATGAGAGGAACCATATAGCTAAATTATAACTATATAGCTAAATTATTGTAACTAGACAGTTGGAAAAGCAGAGACAGTTTGCACTTGTAACAAGTTAGATCTCATGAAACCATGTAATGGAATAAAAACCTTAACAAAGAATTAAAACAAAGATGGAGGACTTTAATTGAAAACTTGATCAATTAGCACAGAGGCCATAAGAAGGAGGCAACGGAGCATGAAATTTGATTAAACTGAACCATACGTCCCACTTCATTTTCAGCGATGTCGCAAAACCGATGACCTTGAAAAGAGAAGACATTAGAAGAGTGTAAAATAGCTGTTATCTCAATGCTGGCTAAAACAGAGACTGATAATAAATATTGTACAGCAAGGAAGCCTTAAATTAAAATCACATACATATTCAGAATGGAGAGATGGGTAGTCATAAATTGCAATAATTGACACGCAATCCAAATTTATTACAATGGATCTAGGCAGAGGGAAAGCAAGAAAGTGCCCTAACTCCACCAATTTGACAGACAGAGCAGATCATAGCCCAGCTCACTGCCTGCTCAGTTTATTGTTTGATAGTTGGCATGATTCTACTGCATTAGGTGATCTTTTTGTAGTCAGTAAAGTAGATTAAATTCTAAAGATGCACGGAGCATCTACAGTAAGACAGCACAATAGTCACAGAGTGATTCTTCTCTTTTTACCCAAAATAAAATCAGGAAAAAGCCACTCCTTCACCCACGTCATGCTACCATAAAGCTACCAAGAGCTCCTTTTTTATTTTTTTTTTTCTAGGTGAAATAATAGGTGATCCTGCTATACTGCTTTGGATACAAGATGCCTTTGTTCTTGCTGCAGATGGGTAAAGCTCTCCACAGCCCTTACAGACCCCCACAGCACAGGCCCACCCAGCTATGAGCCCATATTCCCACAGGATTACATGCAAGGACTCTGACATGTTCTTATTGCCATACAGAAGAACTAACATCAGCCCCAACAACATGGGGCTTACATCTTGAGCTGCATTTCAGCTTTATCCCAGCTATAAACAAACAAAGTATGCTTTTCTGACCTAAATCCTGCTAAAACAAAGGTTCTCCTTTAGTATTTTTTAACAACTTGGACTGACAGGGAGACAAGCTTCAGGGCTTTACGTCATATGGCTGTGGTGTTTTGTATCTCTACAGTGATCCTTAAAAATTAGATTTACTGTCATGTGGCAGCTTAAGTGATTCTGAGATGGATTTTTTCCAAAGTGTCATGTCCTTTCAGACATGCTATGCCAGTAAGATTTGAATGATACCATCCCAGATAGCTTTTGAGAGTCCCACTTATTGGGACTTCCAAAACAAAACAATATTAAAGTATTGTATCATGTGGTGGTTTTGCTATCAGTGTTCTGAGAAAAAAAAAATGTTATGAGTAGAAATTCCTTATAAGAAATTTGAAAATTGTCTTTCTAGGTTAAAGAGGATTTATAGCTTGCTCTACCTGTTTGTGCATACTCAGTGTAGAATAAACTGATTGTAGGAGAATAATATCAGTATCATGTCATTTTCTGTTAAGATGTCAAAAAGCAAAAATAAAATACTTAATTTTATGATAGCTGAAAGTGAAAGGAATCTTTGCATGGCCTGTATCAGAAGGTACTGCACTGTACTGTTTTGGAAATAAGTAAGTCAGATAAACACAATTAAATAGGTTGTCCACATGGGTGCTTCTTGCTTTACTGACCTACCTCTCTCTGCAAAGAAAAAGCAAGGGACAAGCACTGGTGTAAGGCTGATTTTCTCTGGTCAGGACTCTGGCACAGCCTGTCTTGGGGGACCAGAGCAAAGCACAGAGAACACACACAACTGTGAGGAACATTTCATTTTTTCCAAATAATTTGTGAGTAGTTTTGTTTTTAATCTATTCCCTTATTCTTAGCTTCCTTTCGAATAGTCCACTGATATTATTTGTGATATCTGACACCAAATGTTTTTGCCTGCAAATTTCACAGTCTGAACTTTTTAGATCTATTCTAACCCACTCTTCTCTAGTTCTATTGGAAATGGAGAAAAAGGTCTGCAAACACTGGGCATTTTTTTCATGCATTTGCTTACATTTTCCTTGGGCTGAGAGAGTACTAGCAGAGGCCCTCATTTTTCTACAAGGCTGCTGTAAATTTTTATCTTCTTCTTCAACATGTGTACAAACTTCCCTTTAAAAGCAATGAAAGACACCAGTAACCAATCAAATAGTCATATAAACACTCATCTAAACAATATCAACATACAAGAAGAAGGAGTGTTATTTATGAAAACTGATTTTTTCCCCTTTTTTTTTTCAAATGAATCTTATAACAATTTGCATCAATCTGGCTTCTGGGTGCCCATGGCTTTTCTTTCTTCTCTTTTTTTTTTCCCTTTCCTTTCTTTCATTTCTTTCTAGTGTCTGATTCCTTGCTAAATTTTATATCATGCATGAGAGGCATAATGTATTTATTCTGAGTCAGTACTAGTTTCATACGTTGCACTAAATAAAGTGAACTGCTAAATACCACTTTTTTTGACAATCAAGTGACATAAGAGAATAAACATGAAAATATCAGTATTAATGGGCTTCTAAGAAGGAAGTACAATCTGTTCATGCAACCATCTTACAAAGGAAAAAAAAAGCCAAGAAAACCAAGACTTAAAATTTTCTAAAAGAAACAAAGTTACCAAAACAGTTCAGTAATTCATATTCCTCAGAATTCACAGGCACCAGGAAGAGACCACCATTGTGTTTTAAACATCCACTGCTGCTGCATGGGCTGTAGGAACACAAATAGTCCAACATTCAATTTTTAAAAGGAACTTTTCTCATCAAGCCCTGGTCAGCAATGGCTCATGGGCACAGTAGGTCCCAGAAAGATGCAATAAAACAGCATCTAAGAAAAAGCCCTAGAGAAATCTCTTTGCTAGCAGGAATCACAAAATGGATAGGACATATTCAAGGCAGTGCAGCAGAGGCACTATGGCAGCACACAGTGGCCACAATCATTGCCTCCACTGGCCAGGTACCTACAGAGGCTTTGCACACTCCTTCCTCCCTGTGTCAGGCACGAGAAATACCTTCCTCTGCCTTCAGACAAAATCCAGAAAGGAGGAATCACCAGTATTTCCTTCCATAGGGAGGGAAATATATATATATGGGCTGTATGTATATATATATAATATATATAATATATTATTTGTATATTATTCATTTCTTTATGGGGAAGTTGATGCATTTTTAAGGAGTGGATGGATGCTTTCTGTGGATTACACATGCTGGTTCTGATATAGGAACACCATATGGATTTTTTAAAGACGCCATATGGATATTTATTAGCAATGGTAAGCTTTGATTAATACATTAAAGGTTTTATTATAAGCAAATAGAGTGCTCTAGCCTTTTTGGGACAATAAAACTTCATGAGTCAATGGAAAATGCTTTTTCTGAGAAGAAGTCAGAAACAGAAGCTGAGATGCTAATTCTGGGAAGGCCCATTTTAACCCAAATTATTCATTTCAAAAGTCCTCCCACCCCATAGTCCGTGTTGTTGTACATCCTGTAAAAAGCACACACAATGAACACCATATTATGTTTTTTGCATCTTTTGGGATATGCACCAGCCAACCAGTGATCACTATTGCTCTCTTGCTCCAGCTCCAGCGGACTTGTGGGTCCTAAAATCTCCGTGCAGGATCACATGGAGCCAGATGAAAGATTCCCAGGCTCAAGTCTGCCCCTTTCTTGGACCCCAGCTTGCCTTGCTCAGGGGAAGGTTATTGTAAACTCATTTTATTCTCTGCAAAATCCATAGAAACAAGTCTTAGAAGGGTTTTGATGCTGCAGCCAGAGCACAGGAATTGTAGGCAGCCTGGCCATGGGCAGTGTCCAGGCAGCAATGCAGATGGACAGACAAACCATGTCTGCTTTACCAAGCAATGCAGGCCAGCAGGAGAAGATTTTTAGACATGAGCAGCTGGTTCCCAGGGACTGGTATCTGCATCTGGTATCTGGTATCTGCACCTCAGAGAGCTTCAAATTGCTTCTAGTCTGGCCCCATTGCATCTGAAGCATGACTGGAGCATGTGTCCTGGTTTAGTTTCATCCAAAAGAAATCCACTTTGAATACTCTCAGACTTGTTCATGATGTGAAAGTTTGGTAGCTGTGGAGAATGGGTAGATCAACCCCAAAACCAGCCTAAAGTAAACCACAAATGTGGCTCCATCCATGCAGTCTTTACAGAAGGGTCAGAGATCTTTCAGACAGCTCTGTGACATGAACTGGTTTGGGTATTATCTCACCGACTCCAGCAGCTTAAGGACTTCCTATTTATCCAGCCTGATTAGAGGAAAGAGCATTTCCTAGACCTGGACATGTTGTCTTACAATTTGTATGGCATAGTTTGTGACAATTAATATTATTCTAGCAATACTATTTGTGATACCTGACACCAGATTAAGAACCAATATAAATTTAGAAATGGGGCTATGTTTCACTCTTTGTTTAAACTGAGTAGAATGACATATCTTTGCTGTAAAATGTGATAAGAACATAGCATATCAGGTAAGAAACTAAAATGCAATATGGTAAATGAGGCATTTCAACCCTTAGTTTTCTGATTTTTTTTTTTCAGGTATTTCCATCCCAATTTAACTTCTGCTGATGTTCAGCTTTTCTTGCCAGGTCCCCAGAAGGTTTATCAAGCAACTGTTCATTGTTTTAACCAACAAATTTGTTCATTTTGCTGTTTAGTGTGGTACCACACTAACAGTTGACCTTGCAGTGTGGCTTCATTTTAACAGATAATTTACTAATCTTTTTTATTATTTCAAAATTACCAAAATTGTTTTTAAGATGTTAGTTGAAACAATTAGAGTAAGTATCATTCATGTAGATTCTCCTTTTCAAGTGGGTACAGCAAATCTTTTGATTTTTTCTCACTTATTTTTATCCTCTGTAAGGCTTTAATTCTAGTAATTCTTATGAAAAATTAAAAAACCAGAGTTATGTTTGCAACTGCAGCTTTTAATTTATGGTTCACTGCTTTTGGAATACTAGACTTAAGATACCCTGCGGCTAATTTTCAGAAGTGCTGAATGTCCACAGCTGCTGGTGGCAGCTGCTTGATGCTAGCCTGTCTTGAGACTGGCAGAGGGATGGCATGTTAAACCACAAGATAATATTGCCAGTGGCCCTGTGTCAACTCTGAGGTGAGGGAATTAGGGCTAAAAAGAAGGCTGCACAACTTAGGAAGTTATTATTGGTTTGTACACATGCCATTCCACAATCACTCCCTGTGAGAAGTTTATTAATGCCACAAATATGAATGAAGCACTTCAACCTATCTTCAAAGGCATTAAGCTTTCAAATAGCTTTGGGAGCCAAGAAAGCTTAGAAAGCACATTTCTAAGTAAGCTACCTCTCTCATTGCTCATAAAAATGTCTACACAAGGAGGTAGTTTGGAGCACCCAGCTTAAGGCTGGATTTACTGACAAGAAAATGTATCTGTACTCTTGTTCTATGAATAGCACTTGTGTTTTCAAAACACATGACCAGACAAGGCCACACAAACATTTCCTTTTTCTTCCTTAGTGCAGGCCTGGGACCCTGGCAGGGGTCAGGAACCCCCCTGGACAGAGCCCCCAGAGACACTGGCTGTGATCTCTGCCCATGGAAAAGAGTTTTCAATCTTACAGGATGAATTACCAGCTCTGAGGGTTTGATATAAGTAATAATTAAGTGTGGCATGGGTGCAAAAGTAAAATTTTAGGATTCTAGATGAGGGTTCCAAAGGGGACAAGATGGAGGAAATTGGGTGTGCCTTGTCCTTTTTCTCCTTCTTCATGCCCTCCATGTCTCACTGTGGTGTTGGCATTTTTCTGTTGGTTCAGGCTGGGGACACACTGCCCAACGTAGGTGACAGATATTGGCACGTTCTTGTAAATGCAGCCCAGGGAGTTTCTGGTATTTAATGTTTGTCACATCCCACTGAGGGCAAAGCCCCACACGCTGCCCTGCAGGACAGAGCTGGGCAGGGCAGCAGAACATGTGAGAGATAAACAGAATAAACAACCTGGAAACCAGCACAGACCAATTATGGCTTCTGCTTTGGCAGGGGGCACAAAGACAGAGACTTTTACAATCTCAGAATCATCAATACCTCAGATTCTGACATGTTGTTGTGCACAACACCACAACACCACAACAACTCTAAATCCATACTCTAGCTTTGCATAGCAGCAACTCAGTATAAGTGAAGACCTCAGGATAAGAAAACAGCTTCATTGCTGCCTCCCTTTGGACCTGCATCTGAGCCGAGCAGAGTTTCTGATCCTGGCACACAGCCTGCAGGAATTTCATGGAGAGATGTCTTCTCTAATGCAATTAAGACCTGCCAACAAAAATGCTTTGCAGGCAGCCTAACACTGTTACTTGGAGTGAGAGAATCAAGCAAAGACTTATTGTGATGTTGTCTTAAGAATTCATACATGGTCAAAAGATGCTTTAGATTCAGAAATGTTGAATTAAAATAAGATGGCACCAGTTTTCATACTCACCTTCAGAGAAAAGTATAAAATTGAATCTTGTTTCACATTCTGCTTTGGTAATGTAATATTAACACCTTGTGTTTTGAAAATTTGGAAGCATTTAGTATCCTTTTATAATTTATCAATTTTGTTATTACCTTTTATTTATAAAATTTCATATTCTTTACATAATATTCTTCAATACAATACTCTGCTTCAGCATTATTAAAATAAAATCGTTCAGCATTCCAAAATAAAATAGATTAGCATTTCTAGTCTAACTGAGATTTTCATAGTAATTGAGAAAAAAAACACTCTTTGAAACTCCAGAATATCTTGTGGGATACTACCTTCTCACTTGCTGTGCTTCTTAACGATAAATGTAAATAAGAAATGCAAGCTAGTACCTCTAGAGGATGAAAAAGAAATCTTCTAAATCTCAAGTTAGGTATTATTTCAGTACCTTCACACTTGAGAAAGAAACTGCTAGTTAGCAAAGGTCAACACATCACATATTCACGTCAGTAATCATTATATAGTTTTTATTTCTTCCTCATTCTCTTCCAATAACATCTAAGTGCTGGATGACAATCATAACTGCAGTTTACAATTGCTTTTCATCCCAAAAGATCCTAATGTGCTTTAAAAGCCTTTATAGAAATGTGATTTGCAGAGATTATTTAATCTACCACTACTGTTCAGACACCTCTAGTATGAAATTTGGCAACTGTTCAACATCCTTATCACACAGAAAACTAGAAGTGTATAGGTGAATCACAGGTCAAAACATAATCATCTACCAAAGATGAGACCAAAGTTTCCAGATTAGTAATAATAATAACAACCAGAACACAGCAAGTTAACGTCTGTGTCTGAGGGAATGGTCTCTATGGAGAATGATGTGGAGCTTACCAGGTTCTGGGAAGTATATTACTGTCTTTGAAATGAGTCTTTCTCTTTCTCCATACCCTGCCAATGCTTCTGGAGAAAGTGGAAAAGTGACCAGACTCCGGGATGCCTCTTCTCTATCATATCTTGTGAATCACCTCTATATGATGCAGGAATTAGAGGCTTCCCTACACAGTCTGACCTTTAATGAACAGCAGTTATCACGACAGTCTCTTTTTAACATCATTCCCTTTAATTAATGCTTCGTGCTCCACCTGCCATCCAACACCTGCAGTTGGTTATACACTGTCCTTTCAAGGGAATCCTAAAATCCTCTGAAACTAATTCCTAAAATTTCCAGGCTGTGATGCCTGGAAGTGATCTTATGGGTCTAGAAATGGAAGGTGGTCATTCCATGACTTCAGAACACGTATCCAGATGCAGGACTTTGGGATCTAAGGTTCTCTCACCTCCCACCCTTTTGCATTCTGCTTTTGCTGGAATAGAATCGAAGGTGTTTAGCACAAATGGCAGCAGCCTGCACATTGCACCCTCCCCTGCAGCAGAGCATGAGGGCTTTGCAAAGATCCTGGCAGGGTTTTTAATGCTGCTTCTCTTGCTGCTGTGAGTCGAGTGCTGAGGCGCACTCGTGGCACACAGAAGGCAGGTGGGACCTTTCCTCTCCTCCTGCCAATGTTAGGTTCTGGCAATCTGCATACATGGTGCCAAATCATTCTCAGCCACTCCAGTCCCACCTGCATTGGCCAGGATCTTGGCTCCAGGCCACGGCTGCTGAAAGGATTCAGAGCTCAGTGCTGCTCCCATTGCACGTGCGAGCAGGGCTGAGCTGTGCCTAGGGCATTGCTCACTGACATACTCATGCAACACGGAAGAAATCTTTACTTTGAAAATATTGGTAAAAATCACTCCCACCGCAGCTCCTTTATTTGCTGATTTATATTTAAAGTGCCAAGGCTTAAATGAGCTACTGACAAATTGGTTATAATACTCTCTAGAACATCACTACTACCCTGAAACTTAATGGCCCACATGCACTGTCATTCTGACACCGTGTTTTCATGCACACATAAATTTCCAAGGTAACATGTTTTGAACTGGGCTCTTTTTCAGATTTGGTGGCCTTTCACATGCTCATTTTGGTTTTCTATTTTATTTTTTGACAACACAACCAGGAATATTTCAGCATTGCTTTACTACAGGGAGAGTGGGCACAAAGAGAAAATTAACTCCTATGGTTTATTAAAAAAAAAACAAAAAAAAAAAAACAAAAAAAGAGTGTACCATTGTTGCCCTGTTGTTTTAAAAGATTTAAAGTTCCTTTAAAAGTTTTCTATTACTTCTGGTGTTTACATATTTCTACTAGAGTTCTCACACACTGTTCATGTAAATAATGATTATTTTACATTCTTCTTGGTGGGAGGAGAGAATTGGTGGAAAAATTGTTGAAAATTGTTGGCTTTACCAGTGTGTTGGAGAGGTGACAATTTTTTCCTCCAATCCACTGTCACTTATAGAATTCTATATATTGTGAAGTCAGAAATAAAACTTCCTTCCTTTTGCTCTTTTGATCTGAGTGTGAGTGCATGAGTTATTTTGTGTCATAATGCAATATAATCTTTTTATGAAATCTGGCACCAGGAAGACATAAAGGTAGAAAAATTACAAGTGTCTTCATTATGTGTTTTTATGAATGAAGGTCTTGATGTATGTAGGACCTATCTGTAAACAGTGCTCTTTAAATATTTATAGAATAAATAAAGTTTTACACAGGAATAAAATTTTCAACACATTTGGTTCAAAATCCTGCCAAATCAGTATCAGTCTTTTCAATTATGATAAAGGTTTTATGTTGAACAGAAATATATATTAAACCATAAGGATATCTGAATTTTTCAGAACAAATATGTTTTCATTCTGCAGAGACTCCAGGCTACATACTTGTCCCTCATGTTGTTTTAGAAAATCATTTTTGTCTACCTTTCATTAATTTTTCAACAGTAAGGTCCCCACATACACATTAGAAATTAAATTAAAACTTTCAGTTCTGATTCTATGAACCTTGATAATTACTGGACATCTTTTCTGTTATTAGATTTAAAAGGTTGATTTTTTTTTCCTTTTTATTTACCTTTTCTCAAAGGCAATCTGGTAATCTATTGCACATTCAAAAATATTATTTATTAAACTTAACAGTGCACTTTGCTATGTCACTTCTATTGTTGCAATGGATTATGTAGATTAGCACCATTCTTACTGTGCCAGTTGGCAAGGCATCTAATTTAACACGTTACCACTTCTGTGTTTGCATGCAACCACTGGGATACATATATCTTTCCCTGAAGTGATTGATTTTCTGTTGATGAAAGTTTATTGGAAATCCTGACACTCCAGAGGCTGTTCAGCTGATATCTCTGAGTCCTGAATATGGATTTAAAAATGTATTATTTCTTTCTTTCAATTTGAAAAACAGGCACAGAGAATCAGATCTCCTTTTAAAATGACACAGTAAAAATGAGATACAAATTTAAGAGTTGTTGATTATGAGAAATAATTCCATTTGAGACTTTGCATATGATTGACAGTCTATGCTTTGAAAAGATTTTAAAAATGTCAAGAGACAATCTTATAATGAATCATTTATTATGTATTTCTGTCCTTGGACCAGTTATGCATTGAGCAAAGGTTTTCTTTTTCTTCTGTACATCCTTAAAAAAATCCTTTAACTATTCTTCTCAGGGTCACTGAACAAAGTTCAAATGGGTTTCATTAAACATAAAAGGGAGATTTTGTAGCCAAGTTGTCTGCATACCTCTATTTACAAGCTGGCATATGAAAAGTCAGCAGGTGCCTTTCCAGAGCAACAGGCATGATATATAGCTCTTAGAGACAGCTAATGCCATCATAAACACCATGTTTTGCAGGCTGCCAGATGACTTAGACAAAGAGCCACCATAATGACTTCCCTGGCTTTGTAATAGCTCCATTTACAATTAGTGTTAGGAGGTAGCACAGCTCAGTTTTGTGTTCAGAGCAGGCACAGTTTAGGCAGGACACTGGGGTACTAAACATGCCTGAGCCACTTGTCTGCAGGAATTCGTGCTCTCATTTTACAGTGGTGGCTCTTTGGATTGTTGAAGAAGACCTGCTCGAGTAGTTTTGCACCCATGAATTTCTGTATCTCTGGATATGTTTAAAAAAAGACTGAACTTGGCACTTGGTGCTATAATCTAGCTGTGGTGTTAGGGCATGGGTTGGACTTGATGATCTTAGAGGTCTCTTCCAACCTCATGATTCTGTGATTCTGTGACTGTGATTTTGTTTGTAAAACACAGCTTAAACTTCCAGACTGCGGCTGTCAATTTGAATATTCACCTTTTGCTATCTAAGCTACATCGATGAGATTTAAGAGTGGATTGTTTCACCCTTATGAGTGGTAAAAGTGCCAGAACTTAGGGAAGGAATTAGGTACACTTGGAGCAAAGGTCTGGCAGGTTTTGATACAGGGAGATGACACATTCACAGCCCACTCCTGGGGTTTAATTATTTCAGGTGGAAAAAGTATCCTGGATGATGGCAGGAGGTTCTCTTAAAAATGTGGTAAAATCAAGATCATAATCAATAGTAATTTTCTGCTGATAGCACCATTTCTTTGGTTTGGTCACACCACAGTGGAGTTTCCCTGAGGGTGTGGGACACATGACCCAGCAATAATTCCTAGTTCAGACCTGGATGTGCTGCAAACTTCCAAACATAAAAAACTTTCAATAGCAGCAGTGCTGCAAACACATCTGACACAAGTGGTGCCAAAGACAGGCAAAAGTTTGAATGCCCCAAATCTTCAAAAGATCTAATTTTAAGAATTGTATTTTTTTTCTTGATTTCTGGTGTTGCAATGCTTGTTACTACTGTTAGTTCTTTAATTTAAGCAAGATACACTGCCCCTCTTATCTTACTTCTTCCACCTCAGAATCAGGAGAAACCTGTTTCCCAAACAAGCATATGCCCTCACTGAAATACACTAAAAAGCATAAAATATTTCAGCTCATCAGAAACTGCTAAAAGGAAAAGAGGAAATTGATCCTGTTTATATTTTTACTTTTATTTATTTTTTACCTGCATACTTTACAAATGGCAAAAAATTATCTAAAAATCATCTTGTCAACGTGCTTATTGTCTAAAACAAACCACAGCCACTATTAATGTCATTTAAAATATAGGAGTATGTTGAAGTATTCTAATTTGGTGGCTAAAAGGTATTATTGACTGTGAAAAAAGAATGGAAAGACATGTTGAATATAATAGGCAAATCATCAAACTAAAAGAAAACTTTTTTTCACCTAAAAATCAAAATAAATAAACAAACCCACACATTTAAAAAATAAATACAATAAGCACACAAGTGTTAGTAAGAATCTGGATTTTTCCTAGTAACACAATGGAAGGCATTGAAAATAGATAGAAACAATATTGAGAACATTTCTGTATGTGTTACATGAGATTGCCACCTCTGTCTGTGTACAGGCTACAAGATATTTCAGGTACCTTAAACCAAGCATTTTTAATCATGTAGAAGTACAAACAGCATATTTCAAAATACCATCCAAGAAGAGAGGACACCTACATTTTTTAATCTCTTTTTCTCACAATTGAAGAACGGAAATCATAACACAGAATGGGAGCGACCTGTGCCAAATTGACATTAAGATATGGTAACTGGTCATTTCACAACTCCAGAAAGCCAGTTTGGTACTCTTTGTCACCTTGGGTTAGATTTTCTATGTGTACTGCTTTAGTGACTTACAGGGGTATTTAAGCAGAGCTCAGGAAAGAAATGAGCTTCCTTTTTCCTGAGCAAATATTCGCCCTGATCTTCCTCTGCTGTGACCTTTAGGCACACTGACTGCTGGTCTACTCATGTGCAGGAGGATACAAAGAGTTTGAGACTCTAGAACTGAGAGGGAAAATACAGCCATACACAAACACTGCCACTGAAGATTTGCATCAAATTATTCAGGTGCAGAAACCCTAGATCCTTTCCCTAAAATAGCTCTCAGCATACTTATCTTTAGGGACTTTTCACCTTGTGGATGTAATTCCTTAATTAATTACTTCATCTTCTGTCTACAATCCTCCAAACCTCTTTGCAGATCTGTTATAATACAGTTACATATTCATGTGATTCAAGCTTTGTCTCAGTCAAATGTGGTTTTTATTCATAGTATGGATTATAATCACAGTTCTTTTGAAGCACAAGCTCATCAACACACCTAGCCAACACAGGTAGCTGCTTAATTAAAGAAGATAAGTAGCAATGAGCTTGACGTTTCAAAGAAAGACATATTTAAATGTATACCCTTTAAAAGTAACTCTGCCAAGCTGTGCAGACTCTGCACTTCATTCATAATTAAGGTAAGCTTTTACCTCCTTAATGGAGGTAAAAATATTTATGCTTTTCTGCACTTACTGAGACAGAGGCAGTACCTACATCAATGGTGAAGGCTTCATGTCAAGATTTGGGTGTGCAGGCATGGCACAGGGGAAGCATGTCCAGTAAACAAGATACTGAACAGGCACTCAGAGCCTGTTCAGTAAAGCTGTGATGTCCAAGTCTGTGGCGACTAGGAGGCTGATCTCCCAGGTCTTCTGGAAGCACAGCTGCAAAACACGTATGTGCATGTACCCATTTAGCCATTTATGTACCTCTAGACATGGAGGCATCCAGCAAGTACAAGCACCAAGTTTAAAACCAAGAGGTGCACAGCAACCTTTTCAGGTTGAAGTTTCAGTATGGAGAAGATGGAATGCAAAAGAGACTCAAGATGGCCAAATGGGACATTGTGGCAAGCACATTTCTCTCCCTCTCAGAATTCTCCATAGAGGTACACAGAGAGAAATGAAAGAGAAAACAATTTCTACAATTTCTATTTCTGCTCATTGTTTTTCCCATGTGGAATGTGTTTGGAGAATTGTTTCCCTGGGGTGAGTGCTTGGTTGGATTCTGGTGAGGATTGTTTGAGCCTGATGGCCAATTCAACCCACCTGGGGCTGGACTCTCAGTGAGGGTCACGAGTTGTGTTAAGAGTCAGAGAAAGTAGCATGTAGTTTTAGTATCCTCCTTTTATATAGCATATTAATGTATTTTAGCATAGTTATAATAAAGAAATCATTCAGCCTTCTGAATTGAGTCAGACATCAGCATTTCTTCCCATTGGGTTCACCTGCATTTAAAATAGGACATTGTAGGAAAAAGAACTAATATTTAACAATAATAAATGTTCCCTTCTAGTAACCTAGTTGTACATATTACCTTCAGCCTTGTGCTGTCCAGATGCTGGATGACTTTTAAGGAAATAAAGATTTCCCCTGCATCTTTTCTTCTGCTTCTTGGTTTTGAGATTTGGAAAGATGTGATGTTGCTGTCCAACAGATCTCCCTGGGCTGATATTCTAATTGCTTGCTGAAGTTTTGCAAGTGACATAAAAGAGTATCCTGTTTCATGTCTTGAGATTAGAAACTTCACTATTGTGACAGAAATTCTTATAAAAAATGATGCTTGTAGAGAAAGATGTGCTTAGTTGAGTAGCTTTGGCAGCCAGTGTGATTTGGCTGCTATGAAACTCGTGTGAATGTCACAGATTTGGCTCCATTCCCAGCTCTTTTGTGAATTTGCCCAAAAATTATCACTCAATCTAGTCCTCTTGTTTTGTTTCCTCAGTGGTGCCAGGATTTGGGCTGTCCACACATGACTTTGCAAACTACCTAATATAGTGGGTCCCTATTATAGCTAAGAGGGAAAAAAAAGGCAAATCCTCAGTAGGCTTTTGAACATAAGGCAGAAATCTTTAAGTTCATTCTGTATTCATTGGGGAACCAATGAAGAACAGAGCACTAGGAAAATGAGTTTCCTCTGTTTCTGAACAGACAAGTTGCTGCATTCTATCATCTTGGGCTGTTTTCAGTCTGGGTAGCTGTATTTCCAGATAATGAGGTGCAATTTCTCTAAAGCAGCTTTAAATCCTGCTGTATATGATGAAATGTTTCAATGTTTTTCATTTTCTTGTTGGTGTTCTGCAAAAAAAAAAAAAAAAAAGAAGAAAAAAAAAAAAAAGAAAAAGAAAAAAACACCCAGAAGCACAATAACAGGGAGTTGATTGGAAAGATATTGGGGACTATCAGGGGCTTCAGAAAATAGTTACAAATCCTAAATATGGTAATACCTACAGTTTGCTAAAAGCAGCAATTTTGTGGCACTTACTTTAGTGCACCTTTTTCATTAAAGAAAAAATTAGGGGAGTTAAACTTTAATGCATTTTTGTCTGTGTTGACAATTCAGATGGGTCTTGGGATTTGTTTGTGTGTTTGTTTATTTATTTCTTCTTAATTGGATTATAAATGGTCACAGAGCCAATTCAGTCTCTAGAGTGTATAATTTAATGATGTTCTGAACCTCTTTCTGAAAGTTACCCACAGAGGAGCTATACAAAGAAAGATGCCACCTTCTCTTTTCATAGTGTAATTAAACTTTACCTGGCTACCAACAAATTAATTTAGAAAGTCTTCCTATAATTTAAATGAAATGGGAAAATATACATTCTTTGACTAATTTTCAGGAATCTGAAAATCCAATATAATTTAGGAAATTAAATGTTGCCTTCAGACAGCTGATCTTAAAACCAGCCCCTTTTGCTTTCCCTCCTTATCTACCAACATTTTCCATACTTTGCATAACTGAGAAACCACCCCATATTTTGCCAGTGTCTTGTACCATACAGGGAATATACCCAGAAATGCAACAAATGCAGAGCAACATCTCTTTATTGGTGTGTTCTTATTCTTTCTTCTGTTTATTCAAACACAGCCAGATTGGCACATATCAAAAATAAAAATTAATCCATCATTAAGTGCAGATAAGGAACATGGCAAAGCAGCACAACTGCAGCCCTGTCAATTTATTGAGATATAAATTGTCAATTTATTTATAACTCATGTATTGAGTCAGAGAGATATTCATGGTCTATGTCATGTGGACTAAGAGACAAAAAACAGGCCCTGGACCATTAATAAGAATTAAGCCATTGGGACTTTCACCTCTGAAGAAAGGATAATACTCCTGGAGAACACCAGCATAGAAGGGGTTTCTGGTACAGTAAGTCACAGCAGATGTGACAGCACCCAAAGGAAGTTCTTTCTCCCATGGAGCCCTGCTGACACAGCCATGGTTTGGACTGCTCCTGTAAGAACATTTTCTGGGCGGGTGAATAAAAGCAAAGTGTCAAAGCCGCAAGGCTGAGCTACAGTAATTCCACTGAATTTAAATATGAGAGAGGAGACTTCAAAATACCAAAAGATTTACAGCCTCATTACACTGAAAATAGCTGCAATTTTTATGTTCTTGAGTTTTGAGGAGCTTTAAAAAGTTTTCTCCTATAACTTGGGGCTTCTATGCAGTATAAGGAAAACAGCATCAAAAGAATGAGTGCCTGGGTCAAGACAAAGCCATAATTCCCAAGCTGTTGGAAGTAAAAGAGATGAAGACAGAACTAGGTCAGAGACCCAGCATCACAGCTCTGCAGATTTGCTCCTGGTGCTCTTTTTGGTATCCAGGGAACGGGGAGAAGAAGCCTTGTGCTCACCTCCAACAACAGGTGCAGCCCTAGCTATCAACCACCAATCTCCAGTTCATTTAAAGCTGCAGCTGGCCTGATTTTGCAGCGTTCTGGTACAGGCAAAGCTATCAGAAGGTCACCACCACAGGAGTGATCAGAGCAATCTGCTATTTCAGGCAACTGGTTTTGCCTATACCAACTGACACTCCAGAATTCCTGTGTTAGTGAGAAATGGTTTCCAAATACAGAAATGCCAAACTGGTGGCCACCAAAACTACTGGAATGAATAATTCTGTTTGCTGCATGTGATAATGCACTACCTCACTATACTTAACTGGTCTTATTTTTTAAATTCAACTCCTGGCAGCTTTGAAACAGAACAAAAATGAAGACAGAACACAGTTGGAAGAAAATGGCCAGCATAAACTAAGTAAATAGTCAATCAAATTGCAATCATAGGGTACAAAATACGAGTTTTACATAAGACCAAGAAAGAGTAGAACCAGGGAGTAAAGATTCTAATTGTATTGGTTATTAAGGGTATCTGAAACCATGACAAAAGCAGAGGACAGAAAGATTAGTTTATACCTCAGATAACTTACATTTCAAACTGTACTTGAAACCCTAAAAAGGTTTTCAAAAGGAGAAGCAAGTTCTTTATTTAAAAAATAATACAGGTGATACTAAATACTTGCATGACTGTAAAAGATGGGCATGCAGAGTTGTTTGCAGAGTTCAAAACCTTGTCATATCTGTCAGCTGCATGTAACAACTGTTTAGAAGTTTTAAAATTAAGCAAATGGAAAAGCCCACATAATATTACGGATTATGTAGATTTAGCATTTCAGAACTTCTAGATAAAATTACGACTTGTCTAGGAACCCTTCCTATTTTTAATTCCCCTTTTGGTCTCATGGATAAGATCAATGTCAGTAGAATTATGGAAGCACTTATAGAGGTACAGTCACTGTGAACCAGACTTGAAGCTCTTGGGAGTGACAGAAGTGAAGCCATAAACAGTCACTCCTTTATATTCAGAATATGTATTTAGTGAATCACCATCTATGCCTTATTTCTAAGTCAGAAAACACTGCCACATGCTTTATGTTACTTTGCACAGCAAGCAGAATCATACTAAGCCCTGCTCAATTCCCCTGTGTCCATCTCTCACCTGCTACAACAACGTGCAGAGATTCTTTGTCTGCTCTGTCAACCCCACACATTGCCTCTGCCTGAGACTGAAGTTTCCCCAGCCCCTTAGGAATAGCAGATGTGTCTGCAGCGTTTATATGACATGCAGTACATCTAGATGTAAGTGAAATAACAGCCTGACATGTTCCTTCAGTCTCCAGATCACCTTCTAAAAAGTTCTTCCATGACCTTGCGAGGTCATTTCAAAGCACTGTTGAAAATTAAAGGTGTTGGCACCCAAGCTGAAAGTAAGTACCTTCAGAAATACACACATTTTAGAAGAAAGCCCACTTGATTAGAACCAAACTGAGGACATTATGTTTAATCCAATGATGGCATTTTTGCCAATTTAATTTTATAGGTGATTTGTCCTTTACCATTTAAGTTAGCAACAGTACCCACAAGTAGAAACTAATCCATTCTCATTCTGAACCTGTGGAAAGACTAAGCAGAATTTTGCAAAGGTTATGTGTTCACAGAAGACCAAACTAATGCAGGAGTTATACACACCATAACAAAGACCTAGAAGGATAGATGGCTGAACTGAACAATGACAAAGGGACACTGAAATCTCCAGCAGCCAAAAGAAATACTTGAGAAAATTTTTTTAATTAGGTGCCTGAAATTAAGCACCCACATTCATATGTAGGCAGTGATGTGAGTGATTTGAGCTATGAAGGATTCAGGCAACCACTGCTTACACTGGAATCACTCATCAAAAATCAGGTCATACACTTCTCAGCCTACATATAGATTTAATGCCTAAATTAGAAAGGAAATTTTGGAAGTCTTGAGTTCTGAATCTTAAAAACACTAGAAAACTTGAACATAAACATGATATTAAGTCCTCATATATGGTAAATCAGCGTAGCCCTATTGGCATAATGAAAAAGCATTGATATTTTAATGAGCTGAAGATCTGGCTTCACAGTCTGCTGTGGCATTTGTGTGTCCATGTATGGATAATATCTCTGCACTGGCAGGGAGAGCTGGACAGAAACAAGGGAACAGTCCCAGAAAGCAGGAGTTACTGGTTCAAGCCAAGGTCTACTGATCCAATCTGCTGTGCTATCTGCACACATCACTTTGTAATTCTGAGCATTTTCCCAAACAAACCTTCACCTCTACATACCTGCTTAGACTCTAAAAGTTCTCTTGCTGTGTGTCACACAAGGCTGAGCAGAAACAGATTCTTAGCTCAGTTTGTGCCCTCACCTGTTATTCCAAACACTATCAATATTAAATCTATCTGAATTTATAAAACCAGCCCAGGCTCTCTGACTTGTCTGTGTAAAATCTGCCCCTGACTCAGCAAAGAAAAAAATACACCTGACAAGCCTTGAATCTGCATCTGCCTAGGTTTGCACAGACTCCATGTAATGGATGCAACTGCACATGAAATGCTACAATGACAATAAATACACATAAATCTACTAAACTGATGAGCTTTCATTCAGACCTGATTAATGATGCCCTCAAGAGCAGCACCAAGCTGCATTTTCATCCTTAAAGGTGAAAAGCAACAGTTTTAAAGGACATGAAGCAACACAGAGGACCATTTCTCTTCCAAGCCTTTGAGAAATATTTCCAGCATGATTCTGCCCATCAATACAAAAGCACTGCATGGCAGTGCTCCATGAGGTAAAAAAACACCTTCAGCTCCACCACAGGAGGGACAGGAACATAATCTCTGCACCATGGTAGCAAAGGTGCTATGCAGTACCTGAGCAGAGATTTACAGGAGAACCCCACACCCCTCACAGCTACCCTGGAGCACCCCCATAGTAAATTGAGCAGCTCTGCCCTTCATTCTCATACAGCCAGGCAGGAAATCTCCAAAGGTTCTGAGCCAGAGCTGGCTTTCATCCAGCAATGCAAAGGAACACAAGCTCTGATCTGCCTGTGCCCATTCATGGCTAAAGAAGTGCCATGCACCCACAGTCAGTTTGGGAACCAGCCTTAGGGACTCCTGTACCCCATAATATTCCCACACCAGCACTGCTAATCACATGCGAGTTCATGCTGCCAGGGTTATTTAAATGGGCTGAATTGGTTCCCTGAGTATTTAATAAATATTGCCTGCTGGCGTAAAAGAGCTGGAGTTCTGAAAGAGCCAAACATCCCTTTTGGCACCTTTGCTCTAATGATGTAACTGTGTCTCTCAGCCTCTGCCAGTCTCAGCAGACTGGCATTAAAGTGACACTTTGCACAGGAAAAAGGAAATAAACAGATTATGCTCTATCTGATGCATAAACAGTGGGATTTTATTAAAAGCCACCAAATGCAACTTCATACAGCAGTGCATTGTATTTAGTGATTCATTTGCAAACCATTGGCCAAGCAATAAAATCTGTCATTGTGAAGTATTTTTATTTTAAATAATAAGTGGAAATAGATTTATAATTGTGTTCTTCTGGGAGGACAAAGGAGTTCTGATAATTAGGCTACCTAGTTAATTACTAATCCTCTTCAAATATGGCTAATAGTCTGGTTTGTCAATATAGCTTAATAGAGATGGAAATGAAGTGTGTCTGATTTTCTTAGCCACAGTACTTTCAGAAATGGCAGAGGTGGTTTTCCTCCCTTTTCGTACTGAGAAGCAGATGTACCATAGGTCATGGCAAGATCCTGGGCACAAGCACAACTAAGTTTGGATGTTGAGCACTGTTAGCTTTCCTGGCTTCTCCCTGCCCTGGTCCATACCCTTGTGAAGCAATTGTAGTACTAACTCCAGCAATAAATATTAAGTTCAGTTTTTAAATTCCTCAGTGTTACATAATCTCATAAATAAAAACAAGCACAAGCAACCACTACATTTTGACAACTTGCTATAAAAGGGACTTTATAACATGGCAGATTTTTAGCCTTTGTTCAAAAGACAGCTTTGGAGATTTCCAGCATAACAAATAACTAAATTTTTTCAGTGCACAATGTTTCTGATAGAAGACTGCCCCTCAATCATGTTTCTTTTCTGGTCTAAAGGGCAGTGCAATGGGCTAGGACCCAGGTGATTTTTGCCCTGCTTTCCCCATTTTAATATCACCCTTGAGGAGTATCACTTCTGCATGCTGTGATCACCATCTCCAAAATTCAGGTGGAGCTAAAAAATTCCTTTGTGAAGGAATGAAATTACCCCCAAATTGCCCCCTCCAAATTGCTACAGAGAAGTTAGGTCCTATTACCTAGATTTAAAAAAAATTGAGTCAACAATCTTGTTCTAACAATATCATGGAAAGATTTATTACTCTCCAATATACACATATGCATACATTTTACCAAAAAATTAAGTAAAATATAAAGACCCCTTAGGTACCTTTAAAGAATCAGGAGGAAGATAAAATTAAATACTGTCTAATGAATAGTCTTCTTTTGTCGTTATTAGATTCTCAGAAATATCATCCTAAGCTTGTTTGCTCATTTTATTTTCTTCTAACTCTGCACATTTAATAGGCATTAAAGATAAAATTTCACAGACCTAACTTGCAGTCTTCAATGGATGAAGCTGAGTACCTTTATTACAGTTTAATAAAATGTTAATATTCAAGATAAATAATGAAATAACTACTGTCATGTAATCTACTAGTAACCATTACATATATATGCTTTCTGACAAAATTTCAACTTATTACTAAAATATATAGCCCCTATGCAGGCAAAGGTAATATTTCTGACGTTACTATTTCTAATAATAATTTTAAGATAAAACCTTTTTTTTTTCCCCTAAGAAATGTTATCTTTCATTAGAACAAAACACTCTGAAGCTGCATCCACTTGTTTTGCACTGGTTTCCATTTGTTAATGAATAGAGTAGAGAAATATTCGTGCTTACTCTGAGGCAACTGAAGTCTTGGACAGTGCTTTACATGGAGACATGCAGAAACCAACCAACACCCATGAGCATGGTCATGGGCATCTGGGACTGGCCTTCAGAATTCTCCATCAGGGTTAGCACTTTCATGCCAAAAACTCATTCTGCAGCAGCTTCCTGCTGGCAGATGTGTAATTCCACACTGAGCACAGTGCATGAGTTTTCTTCAATATTACAAGCTCATTTGAACCTGCACATCTAACTTCCCTTCAAATTAACACTTGAAACGTCCATCAAAACAGGCTGCAATTTTATGAAACTCCAGTGCAGTCCCATTACTCACTGGCATGTTTCATCTCACTCTCCATCTCCTATTTTTAATATTTCATTCTGGAAAACAAATGCAGACATTTATACATTGCTCAGTCCCATGACTGCAGTATTGCTATTGATTTCTTATGTGACAAACCAAACACATATACTCAGCAGGATCTGGGCTGGTGTAATGATTCCTGAAAAAAATCCACTTTTCACTTTATTAAGAATGTTAGGGGAAATAGCCTGGTAGTTTTATACAGGATACATTAAAACTGGAAAGTAAGGCTCACTCAGCTACAGCTTTGTTTCTGTTGCTAAGCTGTCTTCTCTTCAGCCAGAACCTGGTTTGCAACTCCTTTTGGGGGGCTGCAAGAGCCCAGCCAGAATCTGGGGAATCCTCACTATTCAAATTTATCTTTTTCACTGGAGTTAAGCAGAAACTACTGAGGTGCCATATCAAAACCAACCAACCTATCAACCAGCACATCACCATCAACAACAAACCAACACAAAACCAAAGAAACCTCCAAGCCACCAAAACCTAGCAATATCACCTGCTTTGTTTCCTCCTGTGTCTGACCTGAGACTTTTTTAAATATACCAGGATGCTTCTTTCTTTTTCTGTTTCATTATAATCTTGCTGCTCTCCCAGCAACTTGCTTAATGTAAGCACAGTTTTACTTTAGGTTCTTTGTGTTCAAGACAAAGTAAACTGTTAGAGATGCTCTAAAAAT
Source organism: Lonchura striata (assembly GCF_050655825.1). Lineage (NCBI taxonomy): Eukaryota > Metazoa > Chordata > Aves > Passeriformes > Estrildidae > Lonchura > Lonchura striata. Next base: position 2,965,928 of record NC_140703.1, read on the forward strand.
GGTTAAATAAATAATTTTTACAGTATTTTCATGATTTGTCCTGAGGCATTGTAACATCTCAGACTGCCAAAACACAAGCCAGGTCTCAAGGTTCCATTCATATCAATGAGAAATAAAATGGGATTTAACAAAGGTAAAAAGATGAGCTTGAAACATTTCTAGTAGAATAATCACTTGGATGATAAAGAGATGTGAACTGGGAATTCCTACAAGAGATAACTGAAGAAAGGAATGCTTTATCAAAGGCAATTTTTCTTCTACTCCTTTATAGGAGGCTGGCAAAAACAAACTCGAGGATGCTTTAAAGTGAACATCCTATGACCTGTGATGTGAGGTTTACTGTGTTCTCCTTCAATTGAAATGTCCTTCAGAATAGGCAAGATCTGGACTTTTTAAAATGTAAAACAATCAAGCAAACAAACAAAGCATTGAACCCAGAGTACTTTATACAAGGACAAGAGGGTGATGTTCATCTTTAAGCAAAGAACAAAGGACAAAGGGATGGGAAGCAAACATTTACCAATGTATTCCAATGAACACTGAACATGTGACACATGTTTTTAAAGGAATTACATTGAGACCTTTTAATTTGATATGCTGAGAGCATTACACATTTCTTGAGAACAGTGTAATTGCTTATGTAAATGCACTGAAGTGCACTGCCATGAGGGCATGCCCTCTGCATGTCCAGCCAGAAGGCAAGAAATACTGGCCAGGGCATCCTTTAGGATGGTGGTTTGGACACCAAACTGTGCACCTGGTGATCTGGAAAGCTCAGGGTCTGAATGGAAACACACTGCCCCAATTTCAAGAGCTTCCAATATCGTAGGGCATAACACAGTACACACTAAGGAAAAAGCAAACTGAGCTCTCATGCCTCTTTCATAACTTCCAGGTGGAAAAAGGCCAGAGCCTCTTTCCTAGGGCTTTTCTTGGAACAAACACAGATGTCTGGCACAAAATGTATATTTGTGTTTGTACTGGATGCCAAGCTGAAGCTCAGCTTTTCTTGATTTCTCTTCAGCCATTCATCATACGGCTGGTCAAGTAATTTCTCTCTCAAGAGCTCCTTTATCAGTCTAAGAACACCTGACCTCCTCACAGATCCAGGAGCCGACCAAAGTGCAGACAGAGACATCTGCAATTCACAGGCTGAGTCCCACAAAGCCTTCATGCACAATGGGCAGCTGAGCCTCCAACACCTCGGGCACAGAGCTCCAATTTGAGTCAGTCCAGCTGCAGCAGCGATGAAATCAGTGCTCAAGTGGCTCCTGCTGTGCCGGAGCTCACCCTGGGTCAGGGGTGGCTTCATGTGGTGGAAAAGTCTCTCCTCCAACCCGAGCTTCCAAAGAAAGGCTCAGCAGTCTCTGTTGTTGGTCTCAAGGCAGTTTATTGCAAGTTATCTAAAAGATTTTCTCCTGGGGCTGCTGTGGTTTGCTCACAGCTCAGGCAGAGGCACACACACACCCTGACATCCTCTCTGACCCCGACTGCTTCTTCTCTCCCCACCCAGGGCTGCTGCTCTCTTTTATATGGTACATTACGTGTTCCATGGTTACAGTTTTTCCCCAATGCCTATTACCTATATTAAATGGTGATTTTCTATCTTTTATATGGTACATTACGTGTTACATGGTTACAGTTTTTCCCCAATGTCTATTACCTATATTAAATGGTGTTTTTCTACTCTAAACCAATCTGTGAGTGCCAACATCACCAAGAACATGGAGATAAGGAAGGAGAAAGAAGAAGGACAGGGCAGGCCCAAATCCCAAATCCATCTTAAAACCTCTGACCCCCATGTACAAAACCAAAACCCCCCTGTACAGCACTCAAAAATTCTTCCCTCTACTTTGTGACTACTTCTACTCTAATATCTAAACTTTTGTGACTCCTTGTTCTTCCTGCAAGGTTGGTAAATCATTCCATGGTTCAAACCCAAAATCACAGCTGTTTCCAGCTGCCTGCCAGGGTCTCAAATGCTTCTGACCTGGGCCTGGAACCTCCAAATATGTCTGAGGGACATTTTCAGTTCCAACACTGCTGTCATCACACATGGGCGCGCCCACAGTCACCAAAGTCATGTGCCAAATGCTTTTGTTGTCTGAACTGAAAACTTCAGCGGGAGAAGGAATATTTAGGGATGACAGCACCTGGGGAAAAAAAAAAGTGTGGAAGCAGCACCTACCACTACGTTTTGTTCTGCTACTTGCAGTCCTGCTGTTAAAAAAGACATAATTTTAAATTTTGGCAGAAAATATGAATAGAAGTAGGGATTCCTGAAGCATTTCTATATTCCCAAGTGAAAGCTGCTATATTTAATTTCTTTTGACAAATTTTATAAACAATTACCAGATCCTGAAGTCCTAAGAAAAATGCTTAAAAAAATTGCATCTTCATTTTCAAAGTAATTCAAAGGCTATATGCTGTATTACAATACAGCAGACAGCCCAAAAAATTTACTGTATGTCTGTATCAGGCTTAACTAGAAGCTACTTTTAAGCACTAAGGATTGAAATAAAAGCCTACAGAGCATTTACTTGCAATAAAATGTAACCAAAAAATATAATAATGCTACCTTTTACTTATCTATATTAATCACAGGACAAGAGCTGTGTTAACAATGTCAAAGAAGCAATTTGAAGAAATCTTTAATTAAAAATTGCTAAACATATAGAAAATAGTAAAATAACTTTCCTAACATTTTATTAAAAGCTCTAAGTGAATAGATAGATTGAAATCCAGTCAAATATCTAAGCAGACTGTAAAAGCCACTGCACATTTTAATAAAGGTGTCACCAAAATAGTGTAATACTCTGCAATATTTCAACATAATATCTTGATTGCAAAATGTCTGAACTCTTCCCACAACTCTGGAGAGAGCCAAAAACTCACACTTCCATCCCTTCCTTCATATTAAAAATCCACCCAGATAATTTGATTTTGAATAAAATCCCAGAAATTCTTCTGAAAAGGATTGAATCATTATGTGGAATTGCAGACAAAATTGAAGATAATTGATTTTTATGCATGGAAATTTAAATTAAGGCAGTTCATGTTTAGAGTGACAGAATAGAAGTGTGCCTTTTGAGTTAACACATTGCAAAATTCAGCTCTGATTAAACTCATTCAGATTTACATAAGGGGCTAGCCTAAGATGGCCTTTTGGGAGATAAAGCAAAACTGAAGTTCGTCACAATATTTCACATCCTCTCACATACCAAAACCTGTGCTGGCAATTACAAAGCAAGAATTTTGCTTGAAGATTGTTTCCTGCTTCCTATTCCTTCTGATTTTTGTGTGAGTTTTAATATTATATATACAAGAATAAAAAAAAAAAAGGAAATATTTTCCCAACAAAACCTCAGACTGTTTCATTATTTCAAATTCCATTTTCCAGCCTTTACTGGGTGAAAATAAAGAATTTCAGGTAAAAATATGAAACTGTGGACTACAACAGAGTGTGACTGAATCCCTAAAACACTGCTCCATTTGGACTATGGGAAAAATATAAATTATCAGAGCAGAAACATCACAGAGTAGGGAAGCACTAGACTAGAGATGGCCAAGTTACATCTACCCCCCAGTCACTTTGCCATTAGATAAAATATTGGCACGTTTTTATATTGCTATAGTTTTCTAGAACATTGTGCTGGTTTGCAATGTAAAGTCTTGGTTAGTGGAGAAAAGAGCAGGAATTTTATGGAGAATTCAATGGAATGAGGTAAATCTAAAATACTCTCCAAGAGCTGTGTGTCAGGATGTGCTGGTGCACTTCTAATCCATGAGAAATGGACCATAGTTCTTTCTCTTGTACCTTCAGACTGAAGAATAACAATTTGGGCTTTTTTTGCCTACCAAAAAAAAAAAAGCAAAAGATAATAATACATTAATAGAACAGTAGCACAAGCTTACCAAAAGACTTAATTTATTCAAGTCTTTATTAATACACACACACAATAATATAGAAGTGAGCACAAAGCAATGTAGAATCAGAATGTTTATATTAAATGAAAATACAGCAAAAATATTCCCAAAAGAAAAACACAAAATGTGTTTTTCATTCAGAACATTGATTAAACTGCTTTCCCCAACAAAATATTTTTATTCATTCCCATAAATACTTGAAATAGTCCATCTCAAACTATTTTAACTACTGCTAAGAGTAAATGTACATTTGAAAGCTAAAGCAACATACTGGCTTGCTATACTTATGTTATATAAAAGGAAGCATCCTTGCCAGCAACTTATTTCTTACTCTAACTCTTTCTGGAATGTGACTTGTCCAGCAAAGCATAACAGCAGAGCTTTGAAGCAAAAGGAAAGAGAGGAGCAAAAAAAATACTAAAACAGCCCGAAGGCACAGCAAATATGACACAAAAGCCAGTGGCAAAATATCTGCACAATCCAGAGGATCAACAAGGCGCAGGAATATTTTCTTGTGGTGCAGGGCTGAGCTGGAAGCAATTAGGGGAAAACAACCCCTCAGTGCTGCTTACAAACGTGAAGCAAGTCAGGACTAAAGCGCGGCGAGTCGGCGCCGGCCACAGCTGCCATTCCCAAAGTGCTGCTCCAACAGTGGTTTGTGGAAGGAAGCCTAAGAGGGATAAATGTCTGCAGGAGCCCCAGGGACATGCAACTGCTCCACAGACATTAAAAATAGCAGTGTGAATTCCTGCTCCGACAACGCGCCTAGCGGAAAGGTCCTTGGCCCCAAAAGTTACAAAGGGATGCTAAAAACCTGGGAAGCCCCTTAAAGTCTCACCCTGGGCCAGCCAGGCAAATCCCACAAGCTCCTTGGCTAGAAAGCTGAATGCTGATGAGCAAAAGCAAGAAGAGGGATATAGTTTGGGGATAAAGCAGAAAATGAATTTGCTGAATAGAAAGCTGTGCCTGGCTTCCTTAATCCTTGCAGGTTGGGAGTAATTGCAGCGATTCCATAAAGCTCAGTCACAGAGGGAACAGTGGTTAGATGGTCATGTCTTTGGCAGGCAGTGGTTCATATTAATAATGTTCCAGGCTTTCAAAAGCAGCCTGTATGTCTAAATCAATTATTTCCTGCAGCCCTTGTGTGCGGTAAGCAAGCAATATTATCTCTTTTCTGAGATAAGGAAACCAGAAGGAACTGAAATCGTTACAACAGGAATGTGAAGCGGACAGGACAAGGGTCCCATATTTCTTTTGTTTAGAGTTGTGCTTTGAAGAATTTCTCCAGCCTGTTTCTCCTTCTCCTTTTATGTTGCTCATTGTTATCTCTTCAGATTTCAAAAAGTGAGTTAAGCACCAGAAAATGTGCAGAGCTGCTGAAAAGCCACTAAAAAGGGCTCTGTAAGCCTTAAGAGTCCTACAAGGGCTTCCCTACAAGAGAAGTGTTTCATGATTTGGCCTTGCCATTTAAAAAGGTCATCGGATGATATTTGCAAAGAAAAACATGGAAACCATGCAAAATGCAAACTTTTATTTAGAATGAAGGTTGATACTCAAACATGTACCTAGAGTAGCTGCAATGTTGAATAAAACATGCAACACTGACAGTGATTTGACAATTGACATCATTTTACTCATGAAAAATATCAAACTTGTTCTAGTCATCCTCAAAATTACTTAAAGGGAGGCAATTAAATAATGAGGACAGTCTCTGTGGCTAGCCCAGGATAAGACTTCCCAGGGGGTTTCCCAGGTTTTTAGGATCTGTTTGTAACTTGAGGCCAAAATCTTTCCAGTAGTCTCCTAGAAGGAAGCAAGATGTGTGCTCTCTGAGGAGTCTAAGAGCTATTCTTTTCTTTCTGAGCAGCATGATTTGCTCAGCATTCCCACTGGACACACCCATGCTTGCCCTTGCAGTTTCTCCAAGGGTATCTTTACTAAAAAGCACAGTGGATGAAATTCCATCCCTACTGATGCTAATGACAAAAACTCCCAAGTATTTTGATGAAACTCGTCTGGTATTAATTTCCTGAGTCACACTACAATTTTGGTCATTATTTGGGGGGAAAAAAATCAAAATCTGCACAATAATCTTTGTGACCAGATGGGAAATCTATTACACTACAGGAAATACATCTGGTATGGGGTGTCTATGCATGCAGTCTATAACTCAGGGGTATTATAGAATAATCCTATATACTGTACAGATATATGAACTAGTAGAGAAGTAATCCAACTGTGGTAGTACAGGCATCTACCCAGTCAAGAGAGTTTAAAAGTAGCTCAGATTTCTGTATGCTTTGTACAGTATGCAGTGAAGCCATTTCCTCACTGACAAAAAATATTTACATTAAACCCCTTTTATGATATGTAAGCTTAATTATAATGCAAACATAATCTTATGTTACAACAAAGACTTCTAATTGGATGGTATAAGAAAGACTTCTTATACTGGTTTACTACAAATTCACTCCACCTCTTCTTAGTATCTGTTCTGTGCTGGCAGCAGATAACCAGGTTTTTAAAGCAATAGAATTTACTAAAAATGTCTCTCAGGCCAGCATTATTTCTACTTTAAGTCAGAGACCTACAGAAAGAATTGAAAGATGAGGACATATTCCATACTTTGACAAAAAGCCACGCTAAAAGTATTGATAAAACAATAGGAGAAAAATAAATCAAGAAATATCTCCAAAGTCTAGCATATAGGGTGTTTCAGTGTTCCAATACAATATAAAAGAGAGAGTTGGTACAGAGCCCAGTTATTGCTTTGAGTGCAGTATCACTATTGCTCATGTCTTCGAAGAACTTTTCCCGTAAGTTCACAAAGCTCTTGTAGGCTGCCTAAGAACTGATAAAGAACTTCACTTTCTGAGGCAAAAAGTGATGTCTGCATCAGAAACAGCTGTGTTAGGAGGTTCTGACAGATTCCTCTTGTCCCAGGGGTCATTTCTTGGTGAGGTATATTTGTTCCTATCACTAAAATGCTGCAGGCAGAATCCTCAGCTGGCACAGATGCTTTGTGCAGACTTGTCAGGGAGCAGCCTGGGCATCCTAACCAAAATTTATGTCCTAATTTCAGGGGAACTATGCCATAAGCAGCCACTTCCCCGCAGTGTGGCTCTGGAATCTTCTAGCCCAGAAGAGTACTTGAGCTTCAGAAAGTGTCTATAAATCCAAGCAACCAGCTTGAGTGTGTGTGTTATGTAGGAGAACCCCAGAGCAGTTAGTATCAGAGGGATCCTTTCTTGGTGTCTTGATTTTGTACCTAATCTTCTAATCTTTGATGGCACTAGCTGCTGGAAATAGGGAGGACTGCTCCTTTGAGCTGCTTATGAAAAAGGACAAAATGTGGCCGTGGCACATCACAGAAACAGGGCCACCAGTGCTGACAGGAATTACAGACTCTGTGGACTCAGCAGGCAGCATTTGAACCACAAATACAAACACTTAGCATTAAATGGAGCGGGGTACAAAGGTGAGGAGCTCAAAGAGGAACAGGCAAGGTGCATATGTTGAGACTTGAAGATTTCTGAATGTCTCTCTATGAACTGACATATAAAACCTCTGGAAGGGCTACATAAGCATTCAACATCAATATTTCTGCAACCATCACCTGGAATATTTGCATTTTGGTTCTGACATTAATTCCCTTTGTGTCCTTGGCAAGACAATTAGCAAGTTACATCACCTAGATTCATGCCACAGAGGTCCTTATTCTGCAAATATAGAATGCTTGCAACCTGCTTTAATATTTTCACTCATAAAAACAAGAGATTATAAAAATAATATATATCCTTTCTGCTCTCACTTGGTTTATGAGATTTAAGGTTTTTCCAGTTCTTTGAAAATGTAGATTGACACTGAAATCAAGTATTTTCTGATAAGTTGTTTATATGCCAGAAAGACAGCATGATTATCAGAGATGTTCTGCAGGATGATCTATTGCCTCATCTTAATGTAGTTTTTCTTAACGAGGTGTAGATTATTGTGTATAAATGAATGCTGGAGGTGAGAATATTTTGGGTACATCTATAACCAGTAGATATTAAACCAATACAGATATTTTTCAAGAAAGCAGAGTCTTCCTCCTCATACTGGTCCCACCACTTTGGTACCTCTCATTCCAACCACCCTGCACTTAGACCATCACCTCTACCTTTGCCTCACTAATGCACTACTGTAGCTTAAGGAGATACAGATTTTAGGAGATTTTAATAACATCACTCAAACTGCAATGATTCTCCTCAATACCTGAGGCAGCGTAGCCTTTCTGGAGCAACATTCTCTGCTCGGAATGATCTGCACATGCAAGCAAACAAGAGAAAATGTTTCCTTTCTCCTTATAATGTACATTTGGACAGCCTAGTTCCACCTAGCTTGTGTGCTTCTGAAATGCTATTTTCAGATATCTGCATTCAGGATAAGCCCCTGAAGTGTTAGATCAGATGGTCATGAACAAAACCCTGTGATCCCTCACAAAAACTCAAAACTGCTAGCACTGAGGGATGCTGAGGGAGCACCTAAACCACAGCTTTGTGCAGAAAAGCAGGAATAATGGTTTCAACAACAGCTAGACAAGTTGGCTGCCAAATGTCCCTGTCATCCCCAAGCAATCCCATTGCCCAAGTTCCTCTGCCAGAGGCCATTCTTAGCACGCTCAGGGAACCATTTTGTGTGATTTTGCATGTATGTGTATTTTCATAAGCACTTTAGGTTCTTTCAGAAAGACTCAGAAATTCTTTCAAGTCACAGGTCTGTGTCAAATGCAGCATGGCTGAAGACCATGGACACAATATAGGAGACTGGGTAGAGTGATATTAAAGGATTTCAGTATTTACTGCTAACTGTACAAGAAGTGCACGTAGCCAAAAGAAGAAAGGGAAGAGCACACCATGGTGAACGTATAGGAGATGAAGTTCTAGGCTCGAAAATCTGATTCTTAGCAGTTTTCCTCTGAAATACTTACAATTTTATGGTTTCCATACTACATCTTTGCTTTTCTCACCGCAATAGTGAATTTATCAAATTTTTAGACTACAGTCCTGAATAGGCCCTACAGTACATCTTGCAAACCAAAAGAGTTTGCTCTGTCCATATGTAGAAATAGAGCTTGGAAGAGTCTCTGCCAATCTGACTTCAGTACTACTCAAACTCTCTTAATATAATGTTTTAGAACCTTTTCTTATTTTTTTAAAAAGAGCCTTGCTTCCCTTGTGCAAATGCCATGAAATTGCAAGAAAGAATTGCAACAGGTATCAGATTTAAAGAGCTGAACATCAATGGTGTAAAGGAAAGCATTATCTCTATGCACAAATGTATGCCACATAGGGATATGTGGTGAGGTGCAAGTGCATGTACATATATTTATCTGTATATATTCCTGGTTTTGTGTACATGCCTCCCTCATCCTGCCATCACAATGGCAGAAGGCAATTTTGAGGCTTATTTCAAAGCAAAATAAATTGCCTCCTGGCAACTCCATTTTCAAAATGCTTCAGTAAATTGCTTTGTTAAGAGTAACATCATTTTCATCTCACCTAATCATTATTCGTCTAAACAGTGTTTTCCTTTTAAAAATACATTGCTTTATACTACTAAGTTGTGCTGATTTATAAACTTCACTGCCCCTAAACTAGCAATATTGCAGAGCATGCTGATTACGTGACTAGATTGGATGAGACTATGCCTGAACTTCTTTCTGAAAAAGAGGTCTTAGCTACAAGACTGCATTGTCCTCATCATGAGCAAAAACAAGGACACAAATAACACAGATATTACATATTTATGTAAATTTTTAAAATCTTGTTTACTTAAAATTTGTGTAAAATGCATGGATTGCTTAAAATTACCTTTCCAGTAAGACTTCTAACTTAATTTTTAATTTTTTTTTTCCCCCTCCAAGTTACCAGGAAAGCAAGACTTTCAGAAAGAGCACTGCTCTTGAGCACTTTCTGTGTTAACTGACAGGTGTTCACTGACTGTGGCACATTGCTTTCAATCCACCAAAAGCAAACAAATTACTTCCCTGAGTCAAACATCCACGGAAGTGATTGGGACTCTACGCCCCCACTTCCCCAGAACAAGGAGCAGTGCTGGATATGTGCATTATGTTAATTGTGCAGGATGGGGCACTAACCCTTATTCCAAAAACCCCTCTTTCATCCTTGCAGCTACATCAAAAGTAGAATTGCAAGAGAGCACAGAAAATTCAGAAGCACGTGGACTCTCTTCTCAAATTCAAAGGCGGATGCAAATTACGAGCAGTGAAAAATAGGAAGTGCTGCATTCAGCTTTCTGCCCTGGAACACCATGGAGTAAACTCCCAACCACAGCCAGTGCAGCACACAGGACTGTGGGTTCATGAAAGGCTGGCTCCAGCCTTCTGCACTACTTTGTACTGAGCTCTCAGTCAGATGTGATAGCTGCAGACTCTGTAAATTCCGTGGATGAGGTAATCTGAGTCAAACGATGAAGAAAAATCCATATTCGTTTTTCTTTTCCTCTGCTGATATTTTGTCTGTTTTACAAGATTTAACCTCCCTTACAACTGTAAAGTATTTAAATTCCTAACAAACAGGATGTCTTGGTAAATATAGTAGAGTTTAATACTGACTATGGACCTTAAAGATTATTATAATTAATGTGCTAATAGTTACATAAATAATATTAATAATGATGATGCATATACATTTATTTAACCCAAATTGGCAACTCTGGACTCAGACAAGGACAGAGCAGTCTTCATCTCTTCTCCTGCCTATATTTGCAAAAGTCATTTCATTGTACCTCATCACAAAATTTTTGGAAGCATTTTCCTGCTCAGTTAAAAAAAAAAAAAAAGTTTAGTAGAACATTTGACGGATTCATCCAAATCCTTGACTATATATTCCTAAAAAAAGCCAGATATTTTGCCTAAATCAAAGATTACATAATGCCAATCACAGTCCTTGTCTATCTAGCATCTATTGAGGAATCATTTTCAGTAAAGACCTTCCACACAGCATCCCATTCTGCCACAGTTATTCTGTGGTGCACCTTTCAGCTGAACAGTGAACATGAATTTACAGGCATAGTCAGAATGCTGTAAACATTTCTGACATGGTGTGTAAACATTTCCTTTTTTCTTTCTCTTTTTTTTCCATGGGATAGCTGGAACCATCGTTGTCATTCATAGCATCCAGCAGCTTCCAATCTGACATAAAATCATTCTTTGCCAATACAAAATATCTGCTGGTCATGATGCATGCTGTTTCTTATCTCTGAAGATGTGAAGGTGTGTTTCAGATAAACACTGCCATACCCTGCTATCTCTTAAGGGTAAGTTTCCGAAAAGTGCAATGAATAACAGGTCAATGGAGAGCAAAATTATTTTTTTTGTCATAAGAATAAAACTCTTGTAGTAAAGAGAAGATGCATTCAGGCACTTAATAGACACAGATATGAACAGCACATTGTATTATGAAATCTTTCCCCACTTATGTGCCATTAACTTTAACCAGAAACGTGATATTAAAGGCTGATATGCAAAAGGAAGATGTTGCTGTAAACCACACACTAGACACCCACTCAGTTCTAGAAACATCAATGTGATAAACAAACAGCATTGAAACAGGAAAAAGTATTGCACTGTGTTCAGGAGTATCTGTTTTGTCAGGATGTTATTCGTGCAAATATTTTATAAAAACAATACTTATATCAAAACATATGGAAAAACATAAACACATGGTTTACATGTAAATGTCATAAACATAAACACATAGTTTACATGTAAAATGTGTTAAGGTGGTTCTGGGATGCCTGCTGCTGCCTATCAGACCTTCTTCAATATGACTAGGCAACTCAGAGAAGTTTTTTACATAAGATGGGTGGTAAAAGGGTGAAAGATGAAAAATCAGGGTGCTGATGGCTAGCAGGGCAGAGTAAGATAGCAAATTCTTACTTTGTGTGCATATATTTAATGCCCATGTGTGGTGCAGGTATATATCTACAGGTGAAATGAATAATCTCAGATTTAAGGCATCATAAGCATTAATGTTAAAATATCTGTTCTTTGCTATATTTGTATAGATAGATAGATAGATATAGATGATATAGATATAGATATAGATATATAGATGATATAGATATAGATAGATATAGATAGATGATATAGATATATAGATAGGTATATAGATAGATATATAGATAGATAGATTAGATATAGATATAGATATAGATATAGATATAGATATAGATATAGATATAGACAGAGATATAGACAGAGATATAGACAGAGATATAGACAGAGATATAGATTAGATATAGATATAGATATAGATGATATAGATATAGATATAGATATAGATATAGATATAGATATAGATAGATATAGATTAGATGAAGATATAGGTTATATATAGATAGATATAGATAGATAAAGATATTCACATTTATAAGCCTTCTATGAGCCTTCTAAGATGTATATAATTGCTTCTACCCTGGAATACTTAAAAATAAGTGAATGACAATTGCACTTCAGTAATGTACTCTACCAGAGAAATTAAAACTGAACTTGTCCATCAGGGGGAAAAAGCAGATGTGACATTATTTACATCATGCCTTAAGTGGAAATCACCTAAACTGTTTCCAAAACTCAGAAATTTTTCTCAGTGATTTACTTGCTAATAATATTTATTTGAGTTAAAATCTGTTTCCGTGTTGGTAATCTGAAATTTTATTCTACCTTCTTTGGAATACCGATAGAGTAACGAGGAGTTTGGAATAACAGAAAGCACAATAATTGAACTTTGAGATTATAAGTGTTATTTGGAAATCTTGAAAAAATTGTTAACTTCTCTCAATTAGAATAAAACATAGCAACTTCTTCTTCCAGAGATTTCAGCTACAGATGCAGAAGTGATAGAGAAGTATCATAATTTCTGTCCTAAAATGTTTTTGCTGTTCTCCCTTAAAAGAGTATGTTGATTTAAAGTTCTTTTCCCTCACAAAATCTTTATGGTACCTAGCTAGCATAGCTTTCAGATTTTATCTTGCCATATGTTTCAAGTTGTGTGCTTCAGTCTGCATCTGCTGAGTTTCTGCTACACTAGGGCTACAACATCAACTCTAAACAATTGGGACTACAGTCTTTATAATAATTACTCTCTGCAGCTGTTGAGATCAGAATCTCTAAAAAAAGGAATTTAAAAACTGTAGCTTCTCTCCCTCTCTCTTTCTTTATTTTTATCTAAGGCAAAAACAAGCACATCTTGATGGGACTTTCTGAATTAAGAGATAGAAGCAGATTTTTTTCAAGGTATAATATAAAAGGCACACTGCTTTAGAGTATGGAATAAAGTTACATCTGTTTTAGCCATGACAGGTGATTTAGAGAAAATCTCATGTGGAAAAAACAGTTGTAGTACAATACATCTTAGGCATTAAAATTCTTATTTGAAGATTACATTGACTAAGTTATGCTTTTCAAAAAAAATTAGCTGGTTGTCATAAACTGAAGAATTTATTAACAGCTAAAACCCTATCAATCCTAAACTTGCTTCTCTCATGGTTTATGAAGGCATTGCCAACCTCTTTATCTCAACAGCTAGACAGCAAAACCAAAATCAACCTGTCTTTCCAGTAAATATATTCAAGCACCTGCATGCCATTAGATGTGGCATCACTACAACGATTCAGAAACTATAAAGAAATGTATTTATGGTACCAAGGAAGAATTTGGTCCTGTAGTTAAGGCAGAACTGCTTGATTCGACTAATTCATTCACAATCTGAGTGCAGGAGCCATTTTTATCTGTTCCAGTAGTGTTATTTTAAAACTTCTGCAATTAAAGTCGTATGCTCATAGGATTATAAGAAGGTAAGTGGCCTCAGGAAGTCAAACACAGGATCTCTGTTGAGGGCAGACCATGTTGATCACAACTTAGTCTAGCCAGGTCTTGAAATCCTTCAAAGACAGAGGCAGAACATCCTTCTTCAGCAACCTGTTCCACTGCCTGACTGTCCTCTTGGGGAAGGAGTTTTTTCTTTATCCAGCTTGAACTTCTCTTCTTTAGACTTCTGTCCATCCACTGTCTCAGTGCTCCAGCATGAGGAACCTGCCTCCAACATCCTGATCACCTCCTTGCTTCTCCATTTAAAGCTGCTATTATGTTTTCCCAGATGCTCTCTTCTCCAGATGGAACAAGTCCTCGAGTAATAATGTAAAAGCAAAAAGGTTTTATATAGGTATGAAAATAGCAGCAGCGAGGGCATGTGGTGTTATTACTGCTGCTAAAACACAACCAAGAGTTGTTCCTTTGTTAAATAGGAAAAAGAATGTTTCTGCCCCAAATGATTGAAAGTGCAGATATTCAAAGGTGTTTAAGGAAGCTGATTTCTATTAGATTTGGAGGAAGTCAAATACCTAGATAGCATCAGATATTCAGCCATAACACTGTAAACAAAAACACTTTATGGTCACCAAGCTGGAGGCCTTAAAGGTTCAGCAAACACAGGAACTTACTGCAAGCATTTGAGCAGCCACATCTGGAATGTTTTCAAACCTACAATGAGCATATGCATAAATATTTTCAGATTATTAGCTAAAGAAAGTGCAAGAAAACAAAAACGGGAAGGCAACAAATACAGGGACAAAGGGTGAATATGTGATGCTCAGAAATACATTTTTACAATACACCCAGCTATTTTCTTTTTTAATGTGTTAACAAGTTGCCAAATAAATCTCACTACTGTGATGGTGAGAAACTTCATTTCAAAATTTCAACTAAATCAAGAAGCAATGTCAACACTCCTGTGGCTGCACTGTGCTAAAAAAATACACAAGGTAAATTGCTCTGGAGGAATCTTCTTCCATCCATGAGAACTGAATCTAAATTCTTCTGTGTGTCTGGAGTTCAGGACATGAATTGTGTCCTTTGGCAATACATTAGCAATGGCTCTAAGGTTCTCTTTTCAATGAGTTCCTCAATACTGCTGAAATCCACCCCTTTTGTGTATCACAAGGTTCAAATTACTACAACAGTTGATATAGCAGCATTGGAAAATTCTTCAAATAAAAAATAAGCTTTTTTTTTTTTTAAATCTACCCATGATTTCCTCTAATTTTAAAATTATGCTGCTTTTGGTGGGGATTTATTCCATTCTCAGGTATGTGCCAGAAGAATCTAGAATGTTCAGACAGGTCTCTTCCTGCTAATTTTGTGCTATAAATTTAAGAATTAATAACTAGGAAATAAATGCAAATTATTTCCAGGCAATAAAATGCTATAGCCTCATTTTATGAACATTAATGACAAATTTAAAAATAGTGAGGCTCAATCTGCCTAGGCAGACTCTAACATAACAATTCTGTTACCTAATTACATCATGATTACCTACAAATTCAGCCACCCTACACATCTATATGTGTATAAAGTTACTAATTTTCTGCAGAACATGCAGATTATTAAATTATTAAACTACTTAAATTATTAAATTACTACTCGTTTAAAATTTTGGAGTATGAAAGACATGCTGAAGAGAAGCAGATGTGCTGCTACTATAAGAGCTAACAATGTATTCTGATAATAAAGTTCACCTGAACTGAGTTTAAAGGAAATTGCAGACATTTTATTTCTCCTCTTTTAAGAAGTGCTGTACAATTTTCTCTCTCTCTCAATACATACATCTGTATCAGTGTGAAAGATGTACTAGGATGTAATAAGCAAAAGTATATCTATCAAACTAGTGGTTTTTCTTCTTAGCCAACTTCAGGAAAGCAATTGGAAGTGCTCTAGGTCTGACCTGTGCACTAAATCCAAGGAGCATCAGCTATGAAAAATGTATACAAATATTTGCAAGAATAGAGGATTTTGATTCTACTATGCTGGTAGTCTTTCCAGGACTCATTTTTGCTTTTTCCAGTCTTCCAAATTTTCCACAGGAGCCCATGGTTAAGGCACAGAAGTTGTGCAAGAGGG
This sequence comes from Lonchura striata, assembly GCF_050655825.1. Lineage (NCBI taxonomy): Eukaryota > Metazoa > Chordata > Aves > Passeriformes > Estrildidae > Lonchura > Lonchura striata. The sequence continues at coordinate 2,981,814 of NC_140703.1, forward strand.
CTGCTGCACTTTTCCTGTTTTAATTAATGGGTCTCCAATTCTTAAAGCAATATAGCAATCAAGTATTTCAATAAGTATAAGATTTTGCATTTGTTTTCAGGGACAGGATGAAGGTGGTTATTATATGAAGCAAGTTTTACTCTTTCAAGGTTACTCCTCCCTACTCTGCCTATGTTTTCTCTCTACCTGAATGTAGACTGGAAGCACATGGAGAATCATAAATTATGGATAACAACTTTAATTCATAGCCCTCATAACTGAGAGCCCTCAGTAATCTGCATTTACTCTCCTATGCACCAACAAACAAGTTATAAATCTTCTGAATGTTGTTACTAATGTGCTTCTCTTTTCCAGTAATCACAAACAATGTCTTAAAAAGAAATAGTTGCCTCATTCACTCCCACAGTATTGTGAAACAGTTTGATAACCATGGGTTTAGCATTAGTGGAGAGTTCAAACACAGTTTCAATCTCAATGAACATAGGAGATTTTAGTTGGTTACTCATCTAAATCCTTTGCTTTGCTTAAACTCAAACTATTTTTTTCCAAATAGAAGTTAATAGCATATGAAAATTGGGAAGAAAATGAAACAAAAAATTTTAACAAAATGAATACTGGATCAAATTCTTTGCATCCTAACTAACCCATAATCTTGTTTGACAGGAAATTTACTTGGTTAAAACCCAGCAAAATACAGACATTATTTAGGGAGTGTGGGAGGCACGCTGAGCAACCTGCACAAGAAGACAATTCTGCTGAAAGTTGCTTGTGACCTGCTGACAGCACTGCCTAAAGGAGCTCTCTGGAAAGGACGTTGGGGTTGTTCAGGCTGGAGAAGAGGAGGCTCAGAGGTGCCCTCATTGCTCTCCACAGCTTCTGAAGGGAGGTTCAGACAGGTGGGGTCAGTCTCTTCCACCTGCAGCACTGACAGAACAAGAGGACACAGACTCAGCTACATCAGGGAAGGTTTAGGTTGGATATTAGGAAAAAAAAATGTCACTGAAAGAATAATAAAATACTGGAATTGTCTTCCTAGGGAGGTGGTGGAATCACCATTTCTGGATATGTTTAAAAAAAGACTGGACTTGGCACTTGGTGCTATAGTCTAGTTGTGGTGTTAGGGCACAGGTTGGACTTGGTGATCTTAGAGGTCTCTTCCAACCTCATTATTCTGGGATTCTGTCATTCTGTGATTCTGTAATTCTGTGATTCTGTGAATTCCTCTTGGACTTCTAGGAACAGCAACTTGCCACCAAGAGGAATGTGGTGAAGGACACCTGTTCTGCCATGCCGTGTGTGCCTGCAGCAGCAACAGCAGGCACTGGCTGGGACACTGAGTGGAACATCTCAGGAACTCAGAGCAGGATAACTCACCCATGCCTACAGGATTCCATGGAGAACGTTTGCAGCCTGTGCTCACTGCATCTAGGCTAAAATGAAATGAGGATATACTTCGCATTCCTCAAAAAAGCAATTTTTCTGAATCAGCCAAGAATGTTCTTTCACTTTGAAGAGAAACAGGATGGACTTCAGTGCATAAACAGGTCAGCAGTAATTAATGAAAAAATGCTGGTGTCTCTTGACAATACAGGAAAGTTTTAATATAAATAAATGACAAGTAAAAATCTCAATTTCATATTGAGATAGAAAGTATAAACTCCACAATAGCCTGTTTATTATGATCAGCTTGCATATGTTGCACAGGAGTGTTAAGACCCCCTCAAACAGGACATTGGTGTAAATTTGAATAAGAAAAATAAATTAGCTCTGGACAGAAATTATGCAAAGATTAGCTTAGTAAGCAAAGTATTATGTTTAACATTTTTTTCCCCTCAAACCTACTATAGAAAAATAAATAGTTGTAAATTTAGGAATAAAAAGGACCAAAAACAAGAATGAGTAAGCAGGCATACAATATGTGTCTTCAACTGTCTCTCACTACTCTTCAGCTTCCTACTGAAGCAACTGAATCATTTTTCCAACTTGTTAAAGTGGATTAGTTCTGAAGCTAATGTACTCTGGTTCAGAAGGCAAAGGTATTTCCAAACTTACTTCCAGTCCACTAATTCCCTTATATACATATACCTACAATCACGTGCAGCCAGTGCTGCTGTGTTCTGTGTGTTCAAACAGTAGGAGCCATCAGTAACAGCAGCTGCTCTGCACGGGGAACACAACATCCTTCTGAAAAATCAAGAGCCAATTCCTACAGCCACAAACAGCCCCACACTCTGACCCACACTGAGTCATATAATTCCATCCATCTTTCCCCATGAATGTTCCATGACGATGATGGTACTGCCCATCTTCTGATCAGAATTTAGGGCCTCATGATGAAAAGTTCATAAAAACAAGGAATTATAATGCCTCTTACATTAAGTGTAGTAGTCACCCGACTACCAGTACAAGAAAAATACCTCTTCCCCCCATGGTTTCCACACAGCTTTGTCTAGCTTCAGTTTATTTACAGTTAAATAACACGTCCTATGGATTGCATATGTAAGATCCCAAGGATGTTTTAATAAAAAAAAAAACAAAAAAATTAATCATAATTTATTTCACTGCACACAGATGCAAATCACATTTAACCAACATTATCAAAAGTTCAGGATTCAGCAGGACTGAGTTTCAGTAATGTCTTTGAACAAATACCTTGAGAGGGCAATCTGCTGTCCCAGGAGGATGAGCACCCATTGCAAAGTCCCTGTGCCAGTATATCCTTCTGTAATCTCTGGCTCTGCCTGCTCCCTGCTCCTCATTCTGGTCCTTGTGGTTGTCAGCTACTGAAATAACAAAGACCACAGTGTCTGACTTGAATGCTAAGGAGATAAATCAACATGCTGCCTGCCTCCTAATAATGCCATTTTTCAGATTATCCATGGCTTCCGCAAAGGCTCCACACATACTTTGGGAAGAACATGAAGGATTCAATACCAAGAGGCTTTGGATTAAAAAATTCTCAAATTCAGACTTCTTAACATTTCTCAAAGAACTGAAGTGGCCCACTTGAAGAGTTTCTCTCAAGGACAGCTTATTCTCAAGCAACATTCAGAGGAAAAACCAAGATCACAGGGCATTACTAGCACTCATGGGACATTGTAGCTGTTTCTGAGTCTTTTACAGACTACTTGTTGATTCAGGAATTCAATCCCCTTCATCCCCTTCCTCAGTTTCCCAATCAAGCCCAATATAAATAATGATACTGATATTCTTTCTTAAAGTGCTGTTGGAACTGTGCATGATGAGCACGTCACAGAAGCTGCCTCTAAGTACTATTATTCTCTTCTTTTTCTTTTTTTTTAATTTAAGAGCCACTTAGCTATAAGTGAGATAGATGCCATCTCTAAGAACTTCTTAAGACCTCAGAATTTGGTTCATACAATAAAAGAATTACATGGCTGTGCCATCCTCCATGTCATCAAGTAGCATTTGACAATGCAACATTAATTTAGTAGGAGCTCAATTATAGGCTCAAATCCTCCTGGTTGCCTTTTAGAGCATTCTGCTTTTCAAGGGATTCATCTCTCTCAAAAGAGATATGATTTGCAAAAAAAAAAAAAGCTCACAATGCATGCAAAATTAGTTGCACTGGTTCAAAAGAAAGTGGAAACCTGTCTGCCTAACAGCAGCATTCACTTCAGTAATCTTCATTTATGCCTCTCTAAAACCTCACCCCCATGCTAAAAAAACCTGAAATTTCATACACTGCTGTGCTGTTTCATTGAAGCAAATTTTAATTTCCTTCCCCATCTTTCCCACAAAAGGACTTACAAAATGTCTACACTCTCTTCCCATTTCCAACTTCTCTTTTGTTTTGACCTCTTATCTGTGTGAGAAAGCAACAAGGCTGAAAGATTTATACTTAGAGAATGGGTGAGTGAATGTGAGCAAGGTGCAGAGAACTGTGATTAATGCATCCAATTTTTTTTTTTTTTTTGTTTAAATAGATTTTACAACTGTCTTACAAAAGAAAAGCAGGGGAAAAGTTTAGTTTGAGGATCAAATGGTTCTTCAGCATTCACCTTACACTTAACAAACACCCTTATACAGATGCATCTTGAACTACATATTGAATATACAATTTTCTGGTGAACAAGTGGCATGACCACTATTTTGCGTGTGTCATTATCTATTAATGAAGTGACACAAAGCCTGTTCACTCAAAGTGACTGTATAACATCTTTAGCATAGAGTGAATTTTAAAAAGCATAAACCAGAAGATAAATTCAAACAATGGGGCAGAAGCAGTTCTGTAAGGAACAAGTTCTGCTGTAGGTTAACCCTGAAATGCAGCTTAGAGCCCTCCAGCCACTTGCTCAGTCCCCACAATGGGATGGGTGAGAGAATCAGAAGGATAAGAGTGAAAAACATTTATGCTGAGATAAAGACAGTTTAACAGGGAAAGTAAAAACCATGCATGTAAGCAAAGCAAAACAAGGAATTAATTCACTACATCCCATGGACAAGCAGGTGTCCTGCCATCCCTAGGAAATCGGGGACCCATCATTTGTAATGGTGATTTGGGAATACAAACACTATTGTTCCAAACATGGGATGAAGCAGAAACCTTGTCTGTGAGACATGGGAGACTGTTTGACAGTGAGAGAATAGGGTGAACAGCAAGTGTGAAAATAAATTAAAACTCTGGGCAGCACAGTCAAGTGAATAAATTGCCCTCTGAAAAAAGTTATGTACTTAAAAAGTTAGACCAAATGAAATCCAGAAGCATAGAGAGATCTTGATAAGTCTAAGCAAAACAGATAGACTGTCCTTCTTGTTACTAACTGCAAACTTTCAGAACATGAATGCCAGGCAAGTTTGAACCCTTCTGACTGCCATTCCTAACTAAGAGCCATTACACACATCCTGAGAGAATGAAAATCTGACCTTGAAATCTACAATGTGCTTGAAAATCCACCTCTTGCAGAGTGTGATCCTGAGACAGCTGAAAACAATTGTCTTCCAGCCTTTCAGTCGAAGACTGCTACTAAATAGATTACCAAAATATTGGTTATCCATCCTTATCAGAAATTCTCAGCACTCTGGATGAAAAAAAAAAAAAAAAAAAAAAAAAGCCCTTGCAGCATTGCTTCTATAATTGCACTGATTATTTTAGCCAGTGGAAACATATGGGGCAGCTACTACAGTGAGCCTCTCTCACAAGGATGCACCAGGAATCGGTATTACCTTCTAAACTGTGGCTCAGCACTGGTGTCTAATCCAACAACCTGTAGTTACATCTTCTGCCAATATAAAACTACATAAATCACCTTCCCAAAGACATCTCTACGGTTTATTGAAGGTAATACAAGTTCATTTTTATGAAACTACGTGTCCTACTATACTTTCTGCAAATCAAAAGTTTTTTCGAGTTTGATTCAGTTTTTTCTACAATTTTTTTGCTTTAACATAAAATAAGAAATGCATGCAACAGTGTAATGTATTCAACTGAGCCAGAATGATGTGCAAGAATAACAATTTTCTATTCCTTCAAAGCACATTTTACTCATCCTGTCTCGTTCATCTGTTCATCTGTAAACTACCTGTAGCAGGAGCACTTCCTTGTTCCAGAGCAGCAAAACTATTTAAAAAGGATCCAAGCCCTTCAGAGCCTTTTGCTCTTATGCAACATACATATTATATCATGATCATAATTCATACATGGATAATTCCCTAAATCCATGTGCTAACCCTCCACATCTTCAAGTATGTTGGCAATTTTCTGCTGATTTAATTAAACTCTCTGATTTCAACAGTTCCAATCACTGTGTTCTTTTCAAGGGCATACCTTGAAAATGTATCACCTTCTGAGAAACCAGAATTACATACGTAAGGGGGATATTCCAATAATTTTTTGAGTTGTGCTGCCATCCAAAGAGTCCGGTCTTGAAAACCTTTCAATCTTCAAGCATTTAAAAATATAATTTACAAATCTAACCTTGAAACAGGTATCCAGTTAAATGCGAGATGATCAAATACATTTTTTCCATGGCTCTGAGCAACACATGATCAACTGGTGGCCTTTTTATCCCTTGAGGCAGGCCCATTCCTGCCTTGGGTAACTAGCAGGCTGGGAAAAAGCAATTCCTTTCATTTACTTAGGAATTGCTCTTCCTAATCTACAAGTGCTGATGTAGCACAACTGGGGGCAGACACACTGCAATAAAGGTTGCAAGGAAGAAATTGCAATGCTGGAACACAGACAGTGGATTCATTTTAATAGTTCTGCATACGGCTACATTAAAAAGCAAAAAAAGCATAATTGATTTCCTGCTGACCCTCTCCTCCAAGTTAATGAATGAAAGCTGCATATGTTAATAGTCATGCAGCATGAGAATCTCTGCCACTACCAAGAAAAGTGTCAAGAAAAAATTATTAGTAGGGTCTGAGGCAATGCCTGTCACACAAGAAAACTGCCCAGCTTTGGGATGTGCAGAATCCAGTGTCCTAGCATTGAAAACCAGTGTGAACCTGGCACTAACTCTCTATTTTAATCCTCCTATCCCAATTCTCATTTTATTGCCATCGCTCATTTTCTCATTTCTCATTTATTATTTGCATCTCTCAAAGAAGCAGTACTTTGAAGGATCTGAACTCTTCAGTAGGGGGCACCTGCTCTACTCAACATTAACTCATCATTCTTCAACACTTGGTCAAGGTTCTTTGGTTCACTCAAGACAAAAAGGGAAGAAAATTGCTCCTGCAGAAGAGGCAACAAATTTCCTTTGATCCAAATAGCCATGAAAGAACAGCCATGAAAGGCTCTGAGCTTTGTCCTCTCCATCTTCCACAGAGACCTACAGGCTTGCTCAATTTTCACTGATTTTCATCAGCCACAAGCAGATCTAAAACCAAGTAGTCTCCAGGTGGATAAGGAGCAAACTCTGTTCCCTATCTTGCATTCAAACTTTCAATAAAATACTCCTCACTTCTTTCCATCCTTACTTTCACTGCTGTTCTCATAATGCAAAGGAGGAAATCCCCAACAAGCTCTCAATGAGTTACTTCCACTTTTCTCCCCTTGGCTAACTTTGAAAATTAAACATGGGCACACTAAGTAGTACAGGCAGGATCATTTCACTGAATTGACTACCAGTGGTGCTTCTGATATTTACATTTGTTTTTATTACCGGTCTCTAACCAACAGAAATATAAACAGAGTAGTTTCAGTTTGGGAGGTTGAGGATGAAATCTCAGGAACTCTGAATCCTTTCTTTTAATCACCATCGGTTTTTCAAACAGATTAGGAAACCTCTTCATATCTCTAGGGTTCAGTATCTTGTCCAATGTCACAGGCTGCCAAGCACTTAATGATCAAATTTAAGCACGAAATCCTCAAATAAAAGGCAGAACAAAGGTGAAAGTTATTTGAGTGCCTACCTTTTAAAATGCCATGATTTAATGCTGCAATAATGAGTGGCAGGATGCAGCAGGGATAAAAGGAGGCTGCTGGCCAGAGCGGGCCTCCATTCCCCTCTGCTGCTCTCGTTTTGGCACCGTGAGCAGAAATGGGTAGCACAGACCCAAATTTGGAAGCTGGGCCAGATGATGACAGAGCTGACCTTGCAAGAATCAAGTCAGCCCAAGTGCCAGCCACAAAGTGATATCAAGAAAACAGATGGGGAGCTGCTTCCAGGTGAGGCTGGTGCCAACACCAAGAGCTCTGAACAGCCCTGTGGAAAGAATCCTCAGCCTGAGGAGCAACTTCACAAGCCAGGACTTGTGAAGAACATGTTCTTCACCACTTGAGACTCAGGAAACCCATCCTGCACACAAGCAGGCCAGCTGGGTGCTAGTGTAAGGAGTTCATCCAGCAGGGCAGAGAAGCTCAGTGACATCCTAATAAATCACCCAACACTTTCTTGCTCCTTCCCAGCACGCCAGCATTGCAAACCAGGTGCTGCAGAGCTGCTCACGGGGCATTTCTGGCTCAACGTGGCTTGTCAAGGATGCTCCTTAGTACAGGAGGCCCATCAGATCCTATATTATTAAGGTATTTTCTGTGTGTCTCAGATTCAGTCAAAGAAAGAAACTGAGAGTTTCTAGCCAGGCAAAAAGCCTGGGAAAGAATGTAAATAATTCTTTATCTCTCTTGTTGTTCACATTGTTTATAGTTGAGTTCTATCACTGTGCATCAAGCACTTTGCACCAATGCGTGGGTTGTTTTCACTTCAGAACCAATGGATTTGATCCTTGTGGAGCTCTGTATAAAAGAGCAGTGTACTTTGAATAAAGCAGAGTTTTACTCTCAGCAGCCTTCTGAGTCAGAATCTCTTCATTCCCATCCTGCCTCGACAGCGACAATTTTCCTGCTACAGTCAGGGCCTGTCAAGGACTAGAAAGCACAAAAAGTCAAATAATTTGGTTTCTTGGACACTGAGAAAAGGACAAACAGTCTAACCACTCAGCAATGCTAATAATCTCATTCTCTGTATTATAGCTATTTTACTGCAATATATTGTCAGCACTATTCTTTGCAATTGTGTATCTTATTGGATACCAGAAAAATAATTCTTTGCCCTCATAAGTGGCTTTTGTAATGAAAAAAAAAAACAGCCCTGAAATCTGAAAACTGCTTACTGTTACCTACTTCAAACCTTTATGAAAAAGGCAGGGGAAAAGGTCATTGAGCCTTCACAAAAGGTGAGTAGGTGGCCAGGAAAGTTGATATACGATGGTCTAGCCTAAAGAACTGGATTGTTTCTCTTTATGCACTTCTCAATCACAACCATCTAATGTGAATCATGTCTATCTTGTGCATAAAAACTGCTTATAGTCTAAAAATCTATTGTTTGTTTTCAAGGCATATCACAAACTTTTAAAGACAACCAGCTATTCTACAAAATCCTTATTCTCATCTTCCACTTGTATTTTATGAAAATTTCATCTCAGCTGAAAGCATTCTGGGTATTTGTATATAATACATTTGTAATGTTATTTTAATGAATGTTTGTACAATGCTGGTCCTTTATTTAAATTATGTAAAAAAGACGTGCACTGGACATGGGTAATAGGAAAATAAGTTTTTTTTCAGGAGCCTAATTGCTATGCTGATGGCTGTAATAACAACCCTGGCAGACACTTGCTAATGTTCTTCAAAAGTATGATTTTTGCAGTGAAGAAATACTGAAAATGTTGATTTAATGTATTCTTACTGTAATTTGTCAGGGTTTTTTTATTTATTCCAAATATATGGGTCTTGTTTACTTAGGTCAAATTTGCAGATACCTGCAAAAACCCAAATTAAGTAGGCTACCTTCTCTGCTACTATTGGTCACAGTTCACTTTTGTGCTGACTCTGGTTTTTGACCATTTTCTATGTGTCCTGCATGTTCTGTTTGAAATACTTTACAACCTAGAGTTGTACTTGACCATGTACAGCTGACCCACTTCAGAAAGTTTTGCTGCCAGTTATCCTGACGTGATGCTGAGCAACGGAAAACAATTCCTGGCAGACACGAGTATTCATCTACCACAGCTTCCAGTGCAATCAACAAAATCTGTGAAAGATCTGCTTGACTTCACCATGCTTTGGCTCAGATTTGCAGAGTCTGGTGTTTGAAGATATTCAAAGTGCCTGAGGGGGTTAAAAGCACCTTGGGGATTTCTCAAGAGTCATAAAACATGAGCTAAGCCCCAGCTGATTCACCAAAAATTCCTGGGTCTGTGTTGTAACTGGCAGCATAGATTACATATGTGCTTAACCCTTGGTGTAAGGTAATGTTGAACCACGTTTTAACACAAATGACAATAATTTAAACCCTTGCAAGTCTCTTCTGAGTTGACACCTTTACCCCAGCAGTGCCCAGCCAAAGGAACAGAATCAGATTTGCAGAAATTCAAGGCTGGACATTGCATTCAATGCTCATCTTACAAATCAAGGGCAGCTTCAACAACAGCTCTCCACTCTGCAGATTGAGTGCTGAGCCAAAGCAGCCCTCAAAGTTTCCTTGAAACAATATTAACAGTTATCCACTCACTATTAACAACAGATTAAATTATCAGGAACATTGTGCTCTATTAAACACTATTCTTGCTAGAAATTGACTTCCAAAGTGTTTTATGCACCTGTTGTAAAAGGGAAATGATGTTTCAGCTTAACAAAAACTCTTTGTTTTTATGCACAGCCATTATTAATGGATTACACTTGCAATCCACTTTGTCACATAAATAGAAAATCTATGGTTTGATAGGATTAAGCATTTAAAAGCGTACTATTATTGTTATTGCTTTTCAAAACCAGTAATTTTCTACAGTTTTTTTTTTTTGTACTAGTAAGTGTTTTAACTTCTTCAAAATAAATGTTTATTTTGGACTTTAAAGCCAGGCAGTTGCTGCTTTTCCAACAGATCAGTGCCTCACTCATACTCCCATTAACTTCAATAGGAATAGGAGCATGGCCCAAGAAAATAATCTGTAGAAAAACAAATCTATGTTCTATCAACCTAATAGACATTAAAAGAATTAATTATAAGTCTCAGAACTGAGGATAGCTGAAATGACATAGCACATAAAGATATCTTTAATAATTATCTTAACAATTTCTAATCACATTTAAAATCCTGTAAAGTTATCAAAACACTTAAGCAATCTGAGCTTGAGATATTTTCTATTTACTCAGAATTCAAAGGGCTCCTTTAATGTGAAAGGTAGAAACAGCTTTGAAGATAAATGACAAAGGAGTGAGGGAAACCCTAAACAAATCATATTTCTGATTAAAGTATTATGTCCTTAATGTAATCTCTCACATTTCTCATATTCCTTACAGACTTTAGGCAACACATTCAGAGCAAAATAGTCCTCAAATAATTTTTCGCAATACTATCTTGAGCATATATTGTAAAATTACCCTGTATGTTCTGCCTGCCTGAAATGTATAGTTCTATAGCTTGCCTTTTAGTCTCTGCACCATGCCATTGGAAATTATTTACTGTACTCAGAAAGACTTCCTTATCCCTTCTCCCAGTGAGAGAGAACATATACTATTCATTATGCTGATGCAAATGAGGCAGCAGTTAATCATCTGCTTTGAAAACAAGGTGCTTGGCCCATTATTCAATTCCCTAAACCAGCAAACCATGTGTTTGCATTTATACAAATTGATCTCACTATTGCCATGTTGGGGAAAAAAAAGAAAAAAAAAGCAAACAGGTACTAAATGTAGAGTGAATTCTGGCCTATAAGCCTTTTCTTATTTTTATTTGCACTCAGAGCATATTTAGAGTTGGCCTCTTCTGTCTTTTACAATTTTGCTCACTTCAAGAAGCTTGCCCATATCAGTGCAGGAGACAGGATGAGGCCCTTAATTTGTAATGGAGCCCAAGCTGTTGCAAAATCAGCACGTACTATTAAAAGCTCTAGAAAATAAACAAAAACATGGGAGGAATAAAAGTTTGAACTACATTAGATGGTCATCTCAGTGCAAATCTTGAGAAAGCCTCTCTCAAGATTTTTGAGGAGGTCTCCAGGTCTGACAGCAAGAGAAATATTAAATTTCCCTACTAATGATTACCCTACCCTTCTAAACATGAAAGGAGAAAAAAAAAAAACCAAACCAATGAAAACCCAAAACACTGAAGGGAAACACTAATTTGCGTTAAAAAAAAATATGATTGAGCTTAAAAGCAGTATTGTTTTAATCTGCTTAGTAATATACCAATAAAGAGAAATCTGCTGAGAAAATAAAGGATGGCAGACCTCTGCTGAGCAGTAAGCCTAGAAAGTAAAGTACTTTAAGAACTGATTGCATAGCATGCCATACACAATATGAAAGATAATAATAATAATGTGGAAGAACAGAAGGACTTTTTGAAATGAAGACAATAATTTAAAGTTCTAAAAGCCAAGCACAACATGCAAAAAAGTACACAGGCTGTGTTTTTCTAAATGTACTTTGTGTCACTGTAATGTTTAAGTATTTTTAGTTGTTAGCCATCAAGAAAATTGTTTTGAGAACTGCAAAACAGACTGGCTAAGTTTGTCTTTCATTTTCCGGAGTTTTGGGGAAGTTCCCGTCCAAGAATTCAAATCATCACATGGTGAATGAGACAGAGCACTTGACACTTCGGATTTCACTACTAAAAAGTCCCTCTGGAGAGACTAAACTATGTGCATTATTTGTAGCTCCGATTTTGGACATTACATTTACTTCACATGGCTGCGTGGGCTACGTGTTGATCACTGCTAGCTGAGAAACTCGCTGTGCGGCTTCAGCTCCTTTCCCTGCCAGTGAAACAGCGCTGCCTACTCAGACCCGAACGGGAGGAGAAGAGAGCGCTGCTGCTGCATTACATCGCTTTGATGAGGAATCTTTTTGACCTTTAGGGCAGCCGACTTCCACCAGTGACGAAAGATTCCTCTTCACCCTGCAGAGCGTTTCTTCATACAACCAGAGTGTTGTGAGCTCCCCTCCTTTTATCCAATCCTCTGATTTTTGAAATAAATCTGATTAAGCTGATTGTTATTGTCTTTTTTTTTCTCCCCCTTTTTAATTTTTTTTTTTTCATTTTGGCTCAGAGGAGGCACCACACACTCAACAGAACGGGCATTGCCATTATTATTTCATTATTTTTTAGCTTTGGATTTGCAGTACTCGTAACCAACACGCATCCTGAGCACAGCACCAGCAAACAGCCCATGCACCGAGCGGGGGCAAAGCAGGACTCGGGGAAGGGGGGATCGGCTTATCCCGTATGCTCGTCAGCCCTGGCCCCTTCTCCTTCACAGCGCCGCTCCGGAGGCGGCGGCACATCCCGGGAGGCAGCGGCACATCCCGGGCGGGAGGCAGCGGCACATCCCGGGAGGCAGCGGCACATCCCGGGGCAGGACCGGCACATCCCGGGAGGCAGCGGCACATCCCGGGGCAGGGCCGGCACATCCCGGGGCAGGACCGGCACATCCCGGGGCAGGACCGGCACATCCCGGGGCAGGGCTGGCACATCCCGGGGTAGGACCGGCACATCCCGGGAGGCAGCGGCACATCCCGGGGCGGGGGCTGGCACGTCCCGGGCGGGAGGCAGTGGCACATCCCGGGAGGCAGCGGCACATCCCGGTACAAGGCCGGCACATCCCGGGGCAGGACGGGCACATCCCGGGAGGCAGCGGCACATCCCGGGGCAGGGCCGGCACATCCCGGGGCAGGGCAGGCACATCCCGGGGCAGGACCGGCACATCCCGGGGCAGGACCGGCACATCCCGGGGCAGGGCCGGCACATCCCGGGGCAGGGCCGGCACATCCCGGGAGGCAGCGGCACATCCCGGGGCAGGAGACAGCGGCACATCCCGGGGCAGGGCTGGCACATCCCGGGAGGCAGCGGCACATCCCGGGGCAGGGCCGGCACATCCCGGGAGGCAGCGGCACATCCCGGGAGGCAGCGGCACATCCCGGGGCAGGACCGGCACATCCCGGGCGGGAGGCAGCGGCACATCCCGGGTCAGGGCTGGCACATCCCGGGGCAGGGCTGGCACATCCCGGGGTAGGACCGGCACATCCCGGGAGGCAGCGGCACATCCCGGGGCAGGGTCGGCACATCCCGGTACAAGGCCGGCACATCCCGGGGCAGGGCCGGCACATCCCGGGCGGCACACAGGCTGCACCGGGCGGGGCGGCGGCGGCGGGGCTGCCCGCGGGACTCCCCCCGCCTGCGCTCCGTGCTCCGGGAGGGCGGGGGCTCGGGGGCCGGGCCAGCCCCGCCGCCGCCCGGCTCCGCCTCTCCGCCGCAGCGCTCAGTCCTGGAGCGCCGCTCGGCTGCCAGAAGGGAGCCGCCACCTGCCCCGGTGCGGAGCCGCTCCTCGCTGCGCGCCGGGAAGGGAGAGCAGCCGCCCCGCCGCCCGGGAAGTTACCGCTGCTCGGGGAGAGCCGCCGCCGCTTCTTCCAGGCCTCGGCGAGGGAGCAGTCGCCGCCGCGCTCCGCTGCGAGAGGGAAGAGCCCGCGGGCGCGCCGCCCCGCTCCGCCGCCGCCTCCCGGTCCCGCCGCGGGCAGGCGGGATGATGGAGCGCCCCGCCGCCCGCGCCTCCTGCCGCCGCCCGCCGCTGCTCTGCCTCCTGCTCGCCGCCCTCTGCCTGCCCCCCGGTGAGTCCCGCCCGCCCGCACCTTGGCGGAGCGGAGGCCGGGCGCGGGTGCCGCGCCCGCCCGGAGCGCCCGGCACCTCCGCGGGCTCCCTGCGCGCCGCATCCCGCTGCCTGCTGGCGGAGAGCGCTCCTCTCCTGCCCGTCTCTCCTGTGGGAAAGGCAGGAGCTGCCCCAGCGGTGCGGGGCATCGAGAGGCGCCGCTCTCGTCTTTCCCCGTTGCAAGCGGCCGCGGGGTCCCTCCGGGGCGTTGTCAGCGGCCGCCGGGCAGCGACGGCCGAGCCCCGGCGCGGTGCCGCTTTCACTTCCAGCCTGAGCGGCACGTCAGCGCGGCGAGCCGCCCGCAACTTGGGCGCTTCAGCCGCTTCTTCCTTCCGCGCTTTCGGTGCCGCTTTCCGCTGCCGGCGGGACGGAGCGCGGCATCCCGGTGCCCCCTGCCCGGGCATCCCGGTCCCCCCTGCCCGGGCATCCCGGTGCTCCCTGCCCGGGCATCCCGGTGCTCCCTGCCCGGGCATCCCGGTCCCCCCCTGCTCGGGCATCCCGGTGCTCCCTGCCCGGGCATCCCGGTGCTCCCTGCCCGGGCATCCCGGTGCCCCCCTGCTCGGGCATCCCGGTCCCCCCCTGCCCGGGCATCCCGGTGCCCCCCTGCCCGGGCATCCCGGTCCCCCCCTGCCCGGGCATCCCGGTCCCCCCTGCCCGGGCATCCCGCTGGGGCAGCGCGGATGTCGCTCCCGAGGCTGCTCCGGCACATCGGGCTCGCGTGGGTAACTTCGCTTGCCCTCCCCGCCCGTGGAAACGCTCCTGAGTGAGGCTCTAGGGGAGTCAGGAAGGCGCGGAGAGTGCTAAATATCCTAATTGTTCTGGGAATATTTTGGCTATGAGGTGTTTGTAGGCTTTGTTTTGTAAATATTGAGCGTGAAAGTGAAGTCTGAGGGAAAAGCTGTGAAGTGAGGAGTTCTGCATTAAGCGCGGGGACCGTCTCATTATTCTTGTAGAAAGAGCGTCAGCCTGTGGTAAAATTTTGTATTGCTTTAAGAAATGGCTTTGCCTCTCTGTGCCTTTGCAACAGCGGAGGGTTTGCAGAAGTGTTGGAAGTGGTGGTGGTTTTTCATTCCTGGCCTCTGCCTGGTTGTTACGTGCTCTCTAGTTAACCATTTACAGCCAGTATGCTCTTGGGGAAATGGAAGAGCAGACCTCTTTCACTAGGTGCTTTTATACTTGTGTTTTACAAGCTCCAAGTAGAAGACTGAAAACTAGCTACAACAGTAAAGGAAGCCTCCTGAATGTGTAATTTCAAATAGAATAGTAAAAAGCTCCAGACAGAATCAACAGCAATACTAGAACTGTAAGCAGTGTGTCAGACTGTGCTGCTTGGCTTTTGCTTGGGCAAATACAGGCTATAATCACTGCTGGACATAAGAAATACCAGTCCCGGTGGCAGAGCTTACAAAGAATACTGGTTGCTGTGATGCAAAAAAAGTCTTCAGGAAAGATTCAGGTTCATTTTAGGAAATCTTAAAGGCATGTGGATTATCAGAGGGATAAGCACCTCAGCTTCTAAGAAGCAAGGCTTGGCCCCTGTGGAGAGATTTAGCTGAGGAAATACAAAGCAATCTTGGTTATTGTGTGACTGGTTACATTTTCCGTTTGAACAAAATGTGAAACCGTAAAATATTTTATCTCAAAGGTTGTGTTGATGGAGCTCTATAAAAAAAAAATGTTACTTGACTACCTACAATCTTAATAGGCTGTCAGTAAAACCATTTAGCTTGTTCTTTCTGCTCTTCATTCCTTCCTTGCCCCATCAAGGAGAAGCTCAGGCTAACTGTAAAGAAATATATGTGGGGAGAAACCAGCTCTACCTCAGCTTAGAAACTTTCCCTGCAGTACTGAAAATGCCTGGAAAGCCCAGTAGTAGATTTAAGCCTCTAGTTCTCTGTTTATTTTGAGAAATATAAAAGATGCTTACATGCAAAAACACCTATAAAAAGGTCTTGATATTGCTGTAGTTTTACTGGTTTTTCCCCCTTGCTATCTCAGCTATTTTAGGTATAGCTAGTTTGCTATCATCTAAACAAATTATGGATGTATTACTCTATCATGGTGCTTGGCTTTTGGGAGTTCCATTTGAGTTTTGGGTATGGAAAGCAATGGATGAGCTATTAAAAGCATATTAAAAGCTTATGTGCCCCAATTGTAAATATCTTTGGCAATATTTAAGATGGACTAGAGATCCTCATGAGAAAACTTGGTATTGTTTCTTCACAGAATAAACTTCCTAGGATGATAAAGAGAGAGGGGGTCCAAGTACACATTTGGCACTAAGAGCCTGACTGTAGGTCAGACTAAGTGAGAAAATGGGCTATAATCTCATACATCACTAGAGGAATGGCTGTGTGTGAAAACAAAGTCAACTCTTAATCAGGACAAAATTATGACCTTTCCCCCTCCCCCTGCTTTCTGGTGGATTATAACAACGAAGCTCTTAGTCTCTCCTTTTATTACAAGACTTGTTACATACTGCCAATATTGCCTAAGCCTAGTGAGACTGAAACATGTAATCTTATTTGTGACACTCATTGTGTTCTCACTTCTGACTGCGTTTTTTCCCTGGTATGACTTTGAGCTAGGGAAACTGGATTTCTATATCAAGATCTGGAGTTCACTTGGGTTTTCTGAAGCTGAAGTCAGAAAGCATCTGCACCACGTGTATATGCTTCAGTGTGCCATGTATTTGTGGCCTAATTTGCAGGTGACCAGATTCATTCCTAAGTGAGTTTTAATTGTTAAATTGATTGCTTTGGGAACCATTTGATATATTTAGGGTTTTTTTTCTTTTTTGATGTGAAAATCTTCCAACATAAACTATTTTTCTTGTGCTCTCCCCTCTACTGTTGGGTTTGTAGCACTGAGAAGGTACAGGGCAACAACAGAAATCAACCAGGTCTGTAAATCCTTGAAATTTCAGCCAGGTGAATTTCATTGAAGAAAATATATGTTGTTATGTTCATTAAATAAATATATCTGTCACAAGTCATATTTAATGGTGAGAGATTTTATTTTCACTTTCTAACCTGTGTAAGAGTAATCCCCTTTCTTGCAGTACCATCCATTCTTCTTCTTGAAAGTAACCGGGTTGTTAAAATTATTTTCCCTGTGTTCATATATTATCTTCTTTGTAGTAGAATTCATTTGTTAACTTGCTTCCAGCAGAAATTTTTGGGGAACGGAATCTCTAAATATTTATGCAAGATGATACATAAAGGGGAAAATAAAATAGGAGAAGCGTTTTACATAAAGCAAATTACATCTGTATGATCAGGCTAAAACAGTGTTCACTATTTTCTTGCAAGTATCTTACTTCTACAGTGAGGCTTATAATCTTAAGGTGTAAGAGTGCTCACTGCAGATTTCCATGGTATCATACCTGATTCCATAGGAGGTCCTTCTGAGCCATGTGAAAGCGAGCATTTCCGTAGCAGCAATAGCATTAATATAGCTGCTCATGTGTAACACTTCATCTTTTTTTAGATTTCTGGAGAGTATTTTTAGATTTATGGAGAGTATCTTTTGGTCAAAGTGGTTTTGGACTTCTTGGGTGCAAAAAGAGCAGGTTGCTAGAAGGAAACTGCTTTCAGAGGACCCCCACCTCTCTGTATGCACTTTGAGCCTAATAACACTGGGGAGACTGAATGGGCTGTAATTTATAATTGGATCTCCTAACACTAGATTATCAATATTCAGTCTTCCCTTCTTGTGATCTGTACTCTGACCATAACATGATGATCACACATAAGCTGGCCTGAGATCTGATCTCCAGTGGTTATTCCACTGCTGTTTCACACACGGGAGTTTTGTGGCTTTTTGATACTACCATGGTGATTATTGAAACTGTTTTTCCACACCTCTAATGGTATGGTGTCGTCGTCTTGGTTAGTTCTACCAGCTCTGATAGGAGGCTAGACTTTATATATTGATTTTTACCATATCTAAAACCCTATAATCTTCAGGCTTTCTCTTCAGTGCTATTTAGGGTTCCTCTGGGCGGTCTGGTGTGCAGCTTTTTCATCTGGTAATAGTAATTTTTTATTAAAAAACGTGTGTAAACTGCAAGGCTGCATTTGTAAGAGGATTGAGGACCTGTTGCAATATACTAATTTCTCTCAAGTTCCTCTGTCTTTGAGAAAAATAGTTATGCCTCCATTCACAGATGCTCAGATGAGAGACTCTTAAAGAACTGTAAATGCCGTAGGGTGATAATTAGAAATTACTTAAGCAGAACGTGATTTTTCCAGGAAAACCTGACTATTAACAAGTCCCCTTGCTATGAAATGGTTGAGTGTTATCTTCCCAGAAGACAAGGTTTTGACCTACATGTTCTTTATCTCGGTATATTTTCTTTAATGGGAACAGGATGAATATTAAAGGAGGCTGTACATTTCTGCCTTTAATACACTAGAAAATGAATCTCATCATTTAGAGAGGAGATTGCAATGCACCTTGTATTCTGACAATCCACTACTGGCAGTGATCAGATCAAGTTTATTCCTTTTTTTTTTTATCTTCTCTGGTTTTGTTTCCTTTGTCTTCCCCAGTGTGTTTTATTGAGGATGGCTTGAATCACAATCATTCCTACAACAGTGGATGTTAATCTTCTGCTCCACGGTGTTGGCTCTATTGAGGAATTTCTGCCTAGCTTAAGATCAAATTGTTTTTTTTTTTTTTTAATCATGGATATAGGTCTCCAGAAAGGCAAATAAATATTTGCTTATTAAAGCACCGCTGCTTCTTCTGAACTAGTATTTTTATTGTTGATAATAAATGTGCTTCTTCTAGGAGGTAAAAAATGTGAGAAAGTGATAAAAGAGAGAGCAAGGCAGAGCACCTGCAGGGTATAATTTTTAGAGGTTATCAGGGGTTAGAACAGTTCTGTAATGTTTGGGTAGAAAGCATTCAAAATGCTTTCAACAGCAATGGAAATACTAAGCTGTTCCCTTGGTAAGAAGTAAAAAGTGCAGTTGGTGATTTAATAAATGTTTCAGCAGTCTGTATATCCATATATTTTGTTTAGGTTGTACCCTGTTGTGAAGAAAAGCTTCAAAAGCTCAAACTGCACTCGTGCGTTGTGGTTTGGGCTGTGCTGGCACCACCTGTAGCATGCCCTGGCACGGTTAATGATGGGAGCTGGGTGTGAGAACCTTGGGCTTGGTTTGGGGTCTTATGTGGTGGTAAAGTTTCTTTTTTAACTTGTGCTTTTCAAGAAAAACTCTTGTTGCTTGGTTTTAAGGTAGTTTATTGCAAGTTATCTAAAAGATTATCTTCTCTGGCTACTGTGGTTTGGTCAGTGGCCCAGGCAGAGACACACACACACACCTGACATCCTTTCTGTCTGCTGTCTTCTTCTTCTCTCTCTTTGCCTAGGGCTGCTGCTAGTTTTTATATGATATATTACGTATTATATGTTTATAGTTTTTCCTAATACCTACTATTTATGTTATACGTTGCTTTTTTATTCTAAACTAATCTATAAGTGTTAGCATTACTAAGAACATGGAGGCAAGGGAGAAGGAGAAGGAATAGGATTAGCTCACATTTTAGAACTTCTGACTTCTATGTACAAAGTAAAAACCCTCCTGTACAGGTGCTAAAACCCCCCTGTACAATACTAAAATTTTTTTTCCCTCTGTTTTGTAATTACTTTTACTATGCTATCTAACCTTTTGTGACTGTTCTAAAGTTGGTAACTCATTTTATGGCTCAAACTCAAAATCACAGCTGTTTCTAGCTGCCTGCTAGGGTCTAAAATGCTTCTGACTAAAGCCTAGAACTTCTAAAAATGTCTGAGAGACGTTTAAGTTCTTCCAGTTGGGCACAGCAGTTTGGGACCTGATGGCAAACTCTGAGTCAGCAGCCAAGGAGAGCAGAATTCCCCAGGGCAGGAGCCCTGGCAGGCAGTGACATCCTGGCGTGTCACAGCCTCTGCGTGCTGGCTGTCCCCTTCCCTGAGCTGTCCCTTGCACACTGTGTATGTGACAGGTCCCAGCTGCCCAGGCTGGAAGCATTTAGGTTTTTAGGTTTTTATTAGAACACTGATTCTGACCACAGTGGCATCTTTAAAGCTTTGAAGAGATATTGGCAGCTAATTCAATAGAGGGAGCTCCGCTACCTGACTGTTGGAAGCAGCATGTCTCAGCTTTTCCCAGAGCCAGAAAGTTTAATAAAACTCTTTGTTTTTCACAGTGTTTTGTAATGCAAGGCTTCACTACTGAAAGCATCTTAGGCTTCCTGTTGCACAAAGGGGAAGGAAGCACAAATCCAAATCACATAACAGGCAAACCCCAAAAGATGACTCAGTTAGAGATAATTCTCTTTTGCTGCAAGGCTTTGGGTGTTTCAGATGGACAGGCTACAGAATCAGGTTTTTAAGGGACACTTTTTGTCTAAGTTTCAGCTGGTGAGATTCATGGAGAAGCCCAAAAAGAATTAGAATAAATAGAGGGTATTTTCAGGGATCAAATGGCCAAGAGTGGTGTGGCATGAAATAGGCTACAAACAGGATAAGGAAATGATTGTACCAGACTTACTGCTGGGGTGAGAGAAAGTTAGAACTTCCAGTAAAACTTCCAGTTAGGTAGGGCATTTGTTTAAAAAAGTCTTGGTTTTCAGTGTGTTTCTTCCAGGATTTTTTATTAAAGGAAAAGTGGAATATGTATGCCATTCTGTAAATGTGGTCATTATGAAAGAAGCCAGCTTAGGTGCATGCTTTTAACCCCTTCCATGTCTCTAACACAAAAAAGCATATATACAGACAGCTGATAACTGCTGTAAATTTAGGGCTTTATATTCTTCTTGAATACTTTCATTTTTAAAATAGTATTTCTGATCAGATGATTTTTGAAACTAATTATGAAGTCCCAGTAAAGAACAGGACTTCTAAAAAATATTCTTTGAGTCACCTTCAAGTAAGCTTATAATGAACTCAGCATTATTCTTCAAGTAGATGAATCCTGGACAAATGCCATTTATCATTTTCCTTGTTGCAGAAATTGCATTTCTAAAATCAGTTTTCTCAATTTAACTAAAGAAAATATCTATAGATATTGGAGAACAAAACAGATGTAGCTTGTGTACAGCTTGATTTAAGTGTGATGTTTCATATGCGATTGACTTATTTCACTGTTCTGTTGGTTTGGCTTTTTAATGTGAATTTTTGGTGGGGTGGATTTTGGGTTTGTTTAGGGTTTTTTTGCGGGTTTTGTTTTTTTTTGTTTGTTTGTTTGCTTGTTATTATTAGAAAATATTTTTTTTTTTTTTTTTTGAAAACTCACTGTTGAGCCAAGTGAATATTTCATGGTGACCATGAAGAATTCCTAAGGCTCCTGCTTTAGAGGGTTAGCACAGTTTATCTCTGGGGTGGAATGGTAAGTGTTCCCTTAAGAGTCTGTAACTGGATACCTTACAGAGAATACATGGGTTGAAATATACTTAAAAATGGGCAATTGAAGGCAACTGTGAGATCTCAAATTTATTTGTGAGATGCTGTTTCTTTTAATTGCAGCTTCTGAATTATTTGTCAGTTGATGAGATAGCTAGAGCATTAATCTATGCATTTATCCCTTTTGGCATGGAATTCTATTTTGTGAAATGTACAAAGCAGCATGTGTTTAGCAAAGTGGATTCTGTGACTCATCCAGATAAAATCATGGTTTGTTGATTTATTCTAGTTGTTCTGGGGAGTACAGATGAACTCAGTGGCCTTTACCTACAAAACCACATGTGGAACAGGGAAAGGACAAATGGAATATTCAGGCAGGATTTGGGAAACTGCAGTGTAGCCATGTAACTTCAGAAGAGAGAAGAATGCTGAATCAATTTCTTCCTTCTTGACACAGCACATCAAATGCTTGCATATGGAGAGGATGATAGGGCATGTATTATTTTAAAATCCACACAGGGACCCCCCAGTATGTGATTTGCTTTCTAAAACTGAGGAAAGTGGAAATTTCTGACACTTGACAGCAAAGTAGTGCCTTGACAACTGGTGATGCAAATCCAGGAAACATTTGCATCTTACACTTGACAATTTTAAAGGTTAGTGAGGGGATAATTTTTCCAAATATAATTAATGACTGAGATTTTTGTCAAGTATTTTCAAACTGCTGCATAACTTGCTGCTGATCTTGAACCTTGCCTACACACAGAAGCAATAAGAAAATCAGTGTTATGAGTATCCCAGCAGCTTCCAGTTTGAGTGAATTATGTTTCTTACTGTTATTTTTCTGCAAGAACTTAGTAATGCAGAGCCTTACAGTTAGTAAAGTAATTCTGGTAATTATGATTACTAATAGAGCCCTGTGGTTTGAAACAGTCACCAATGTATGAGTAAATAATGACAGCTGCTTCTCATTGCATACATTTATATTTTGCACTTTTTTCCCCCGATATTTTTGGTTTTGTTAAATACTTAAAACTTTCAGAAAATGGTTTGTTCCAGTAGTTTAGCTCTTGACATGGTTTGTGTAACAGGATTTTTGGAGTGATGACTGTTCTGTAGTTGAGTTTGACCTGGCACATCATGCTGCTGTTGAATGATGCAACGTGTTCTGTTTCAGCTTTGAAGTTGAAGTCCTTTATCTTCAAGATTTAACCCCAGTTAATGTGAGGTGCCCCACAGCAGCAAATTCCAAAGTGCCTATATGAATCTTGGAATGCACTTTATGCAAGTTCACCTGCAGGCTTGGTAAGGGTCAGATTCTGTATTTCTGTATGTCTGGTATTTCGTCCAGACTCCCTTGTGGTTCTGGGTCATTTCTTGGCACTTTAAGTACCCTGGGGTGTTAAATCCAAAACTTCTGCACAGCTTCTGGGGGCAGCAGGGGGAGTAGTCTAAAACTTTTGAGATAGTGGGAAATAAGTGACACGTTGCAAAGGTGACCACTGTGGATATAGAGGCAGGTTAACCATTTTTCAGTAGATTCACAGAATATTTTGGCATCTTCAATGCATCCTCACATAATGCATTGCCTGCTCTCTAAGAAAGTTCTTTCCTGGTCTTGAAAGAGGTTTCAGCCCTTGGTATGTGCAGGCAGAAGGAAGGCAAGATTTCTGGCCTGTGTGTAAAACTGTTGGTGTATCACAGGGGCAAAAGAGATGGCAGAGGGACAGGAGCAGGGAAATGAGAATTGTGGGTTTTTTGGGGGGATTTTTTGGGAGTGTAGCTGGGTATTGGGGCATGCTGGCTGTCATCATCCTGCAAAGGGGGCCCTGGGGGGCTCACACACAGCTCAGCCTGGGGGCTTGGCAGCTCCTCTTGGCCAGCAGGCAGTGAAGAGCCACTGGCAGGAGCTCTCCTGGAGTGGTGGTCACCTGTAGGTCCATGGTGGCTGTTTCATTTCTGCTATCTAAGAGTGTTGGAATTCAAAATGTCCCTCAGACATTTTTAGAGGTTCCAGGTCTTGGTCAGAAGCATTTTAGACCCTGGCAGGCAGCTGGAAACAGCTGAGATTTTGAGTTTGAGCCATGGAATGAGTTACCAACTTTGGAGGTGGAACAAACAGTCACAAAGGGTTAGATAGGATAGTAAAAGTAGTTACAAAACAGAGGGGAATTTTTTTTCGTATTTTACAGGGGGGTTTTAACACCTGTACAGGGGGGTTTTTCGTTTGTACATGGGGGTCAGAAGTTCTAAGATGGAGGAAAGTGGGCTGATCCTGTTCTTCCTCCTTCTTCTTCCTTGCCTCCATGTTCTTGGTGATGTTGGCACTCACAGATTGGTTTAGAGTAGAAAAGCACTTGGTAATATAGGTCGTAGGTATTGGGGGAAAACTATAAACATGTAATACATAATATATCGTATAAAAGACAGCAGCAGCCCTGGGTGGGGGGAGAAGAAGAAGACAGCAGACAGAGAGGATGTCAGGGTGTGTGTGTGCCTCTGCCTGAGCTGCTGAGCAAACTACAGCAGCCTGAGAAGAAAATCTTTTAGATAACTTGCAATAAACTGCTTTGAGACCAAACAACAAGAGGCTGTGGAGTTTTTCTTTGGAAGCACAGATTGAGGAGAGACTTTTCCACCACACGAGACCCCAGACCAAGCCCGGGGTTCTCACATTAGCGGGGAAAGATCTCTATTCCTCCCAATCACGACAAATTCCCACCTTTTGCTGGGGGTGTGCTTACTCTCTGACCTATTGCAGAGATGTCTGCTTACTTTAGAAACACTTTTCCTCTGCTCTGAATGGTGTGTGAAGCCCCCTGTGGGTCACTGTTTAATTATTGTGTCCATCTGCAAATACAGCAGCGATAAGCAAAGATGGGTTCAGCACACCCAGTGTGCTCAGAGTCTTTGGCTCTCTCTGCATTGCATCAGTGCCCAGAGGAATGAATAACTCAGTGTGTTTCTGTGGTGAATGCTGAATGGCTGAGGGGGAGCTGCCAGCAGCTTTACCCATCAACAAGGGGGTGTTGGGAGGAGCAGTGTTTGCATCCAGAGGAGGAGAGGCAGGTGAGTAGTTTCTAGCTGGAATGCTCAGCCCAGTTTTTTAAAATGTGGGAGTAGTTTTGATGTTGATGGCTCAGTCCAAGAAGTTGTTAATTTTTCTGGGCAGAAGTAATGCATTCAGACTGTTTTTCAAAATGATTTATTCTTATAGTTTTACTTATGGTTACTCCTGAAGGCCACATACGAGGTTCACACTGGAAGTTTTGTGTGAGTATGTATAAAAACAGCCTTGTTTTAGGTGTGGATTCTAATTCACAAAAGTAACACCCATAGCTTGCTTTTACTTGTGTTTCAACTGATTTCTAGTCTTCCTGTGAGGCATCATCATCTTTAAGCAGCAACAATTGTTCTGAAAGGCTTTTCATCCAAGGGTGAGAGAGCAGAGTGCTGAGCATGTGGGGACCTTGACTCCTTTTGAGGAGACTCTCTTAATACAATAGAGAATTCATGCTTTTTCTTTTTTTGGACATACTGTACAGTACAGATTTTTTTTTTTTTTTCATAACCACAGAAGGAAGTTGGTGGTTCACAGACTGCAAGTTCTGTGACAGTGTGATAAACTCTACATAAAACTTGAGGGACCTTGTTATTTAAAAATAGAAACTTAAAAGGGATTATTTCAATGAAAACCTTCATTTTTTTGCCTAAACTTTTCATAATGTTTGAAAGTATTTTTTTAGCTGTCTTTTAAGTCACTTCTAGTTATGTTTTTTGCATTTTCTTTTCCTTCTTTAGAGCTGAACTGTTACTTTGTCTTTAGGGAGGGAGAGCTACTACAAAACCAAAAGTTTTATTGGGGCTTAATTCCAGGTGTGGGGTAATGATCTAAATCTTCCATCTGCTAATAAAATGCTAAGCTCTGCAGTTTTCCATTATCTTCCTCAACAGCAACTTGAAAGTTAAAAAAAAAAAAAAGTACGAAGTCCAGACTTTTTTTAATTCCCTGTGGTAAGGGAACACTGAAGGACTGGGATGTGGCATTTGGGTTGGATGGGATGGGTTTGGTTTTTTTGTGGTTTTTGTTTGTTTGTTTGTTTTTTGTGTGGTGTTTTTTTGTTGTTGTTTTTTTGGTTGGTTGTTTTGTTGTGTTGGGTTTTTTTTGTTTTGTTTTTAAAATATAATTTAATGGAAGGGGAAATTGCTGAGTTTTCTCTGAAAAAAGTGGCACCATTTGCCAGGCTTTTCAAACAATGGTGGTTGTAGAAGCTGCTGTGAGCTGGGACTGACAGTGGCTTAGGAGAACCACTTTCCCCTTGGACACATCCAGCCCTCTTGGGTTGTTAAGTCAGGGTGGAAATACTACAGCCTGCATTTCATCTGAAAGGATTTGAAAGATCTTTGGTATTTTAGTGGTGAAAAAATGATTTATGTTTCTTATGGCATTTACTTGAGTTGCATTTCAAACATGATGGGCACTTCACGGCCTCTGGCTGCTTGGTAATGCTTTAGTTGCAGCTGCAAGGCTGGGTGGTTTACTGTGGTCTAATTCTGCAGTGGATGCACATCACTGGTAATTTCTATTGCCCACAGGCTGTTGGTGAGTCTGGAGTGCTGAATCTTGTGCAGGTTATATTTGCAGATATTCCAGGTGAGTTGCACGTTGAAGAGCTCTACCAGTGCCAGGGTGACTGAACTTTGCCACAGGAGGTTTGGAACAGGGAGATTGTCTGGAGATCTGCTCTGGAACAGCACGTGTCCAGGTCAGACAGCTCAGGGAGGTGCCATTTGCATCAGGAGCAGCAATTCCTGTGAGCCACTGTTTATTCCCTTGTTGCAGGAGGGATGGGCTGAGTGTTTTGTGACTCTGGAGGGAGCGTGTCAGCCTGTACCACCAGCTACTGCTGCAGCTGAGCAGCATCCTGTCTGTGATTTAGCTTTGGGTTGGACTTTGTGTGGCTATAACTGTGCCTTCTAGGTGCTGTATTTTGTGTATTGATCCATGTGATCTCTTCTACTGATGACACAGGAGTGGAGGTTTAAAATTTCCTATAGGGAGTTGGAACATAAAGTTGTTCTTTGCTGCCATTTTATTTGGAGGGGAATCTGAATTTGACTTCTCAAAATCATAGGAAAGGGAAAAAAATGCAAAGATTCCTTAAATTCTTACCCCCCAATTTTTATTCTTTTGGCAGCTGAAATTTAAGAAAAAAAGTTCTGGATTTCTGGCTTAAAGAAAGCGAAATAACATAATGGAGGTGGTTTTGATTTATAAATACCACTTGAACATCAAAAGACATTTGATAACAGTTCAGGCTGAAAAATAGAAAATATTTTTTTTTTTGCTAGCATATTGTTTGCTTAACTTTACTGTGTCATTGACATAGCATGCCTCTATGTTTTGTAGGCTTTGGAGAGTGAAGGCTTTAGAGGTGAAAACAATTAAAGCTGGAGTATCTAGGATTGCAACAGCAGCACTTTGGATCTTTGACAGGGTGTATTATTGTGCATACTTAAAAGTTCACTTTTCTGCCACTGTTCTGTAAGCAAATATTTATAACTGGAGCTTTTACAGGGAGAGAGAAGTTTGCTGTCAGTGATGGTGATTACAAGGACACAGATCAGCATCTCTGCAAAGTGGCAGACCCGACTGAAAGGCAAAGAACTTACTTCCAGCATGTTCAACCACGGCCTGTGAAAGGAAATAGGAATAGGAAAGAGGAATAGGAAAATGTTGGGGTGGGAGAGCAGCAGGCCATGGCAGGAGGAAGGAAGCCGAGGGCCCTGGCACAGCCAACGTGTGCTGCCTCTTCCCCTTTGTGGCCGGGGGAGGAAGCCCTCTGCACAGAAAGGATTTGGGCTTGAGAGTGAAACAAGGTGTGAGAGGAGAGCAGGAAGCATCTGGAAAGTGGTGGGGTTGGGGAGAGCCCCTGATCAGAGTAGTTTGAGGGAGAGGAGCAGGGGAGAACCCAATTTCAAGATAGGCAGTGCCTGACTGTCGCTATAGGACACGTGAAAGCACGACATGAGCCACTGCTGTTTGCAAGGTAAAGAAGGAAGTTTATTCTCTGAATACAACTTTTATACTTTTCCAAAGGTGACAGTGGATTGGAGAGTGAATGGGCCACCTCTCCAATGACATTGGACAAACCACTATTACATCAAGTTTCTCCACCCCTATGAAGGAATGCAAAACAATATGTTGCTTATAGAAAATTGTGTGAGAAAGTTTTCAAATAGAATGTAAACTCAGAAGGCTTTAGAAAATCTTAAGAATCAGGGCGACACCTGCCCTCCCCTGTCTGAATCTCCAGGTGCTCCCCTGGGGTTGACAGTCACACCTTTTCCTTTCACCTGCAGTAATTCAGCAGGATGTCCCTCTTGGTAAAGATGCTGTTACTGCCACGTCACCCTGTTCCTCTTTTGTCAGCCACACAGTTCAGTGGTATTTCCTTCTCTGTTCCCACAGGGACTTGGCAAAGTGAGGCATTCTTGCCCTGGGTATATGTGGCATGTACTCATAGGGCAACACCTGGACTAACACAGCCTCCCTTCTCCATCTAGGGGTCAGAAAAGATCAAATGAAAAGCTCTTCATACTGACAGTCTTTTTGAGGGGAGGAAAAAAACCCTGAATGTTTTCTTCTAGGCACCGTAAGAGACTTGGTGCATGAGGTAATGTGCCAGGGAAAGGGTGTCATGTGCTGAGCATAATCCCTGGGTGACATAAATGTCTGTGGCTGTCCTGCTAGCCATCAGATGTTCTGTGGAGTGGCTGTTTAAATCTGTTCAAATACTCAAATATTTTCAAAGCCGAGTGTTCTCAGAGTGCCTTTTTACCAATTCTGAAGAAATGTAACATTAGTTGTTTAATAAGGATATTGTAATAAACACAGTGCATGACCCACTGCTGCTGAAATTGCAACAGCCAGGCATTTTTCTGGTCTAAGCCTGTTCATGCTGTGTCTGGAATGAGGTGGGGAGAAGCAGTCTGTGGTAGTTGACAGGTGCTGTAAACCTAAAACAGCAGCTTTGCTTGGTCACCAAGTACAGAAATTAAGCTAACACAAGAGTTTTCATCATCCAGCATGTGTTTGAACACCCAGCTTTGAAATTATTTGAGTATTTAACTAGATTTTTAAGGACCTAGATTTTAGAATAGAAATATCAGGAGCCATGCAGATGGGGCATGGGAGGATACAGTGCACCAAAAGTGATGGTGTAGAGGCTGTTAAGATGCTGGACACTGTCTGTGAGTCGCGGTACCTTTCTGCTCCTTGCAGAGCATGTTGAGCTATCATGACTTGCAAAGAAATAGTTCAGGTAGGGGATTGAGCTAGTTCAGTCTTCCCAAGTCTGAAGTAAGTTCACCTCTTTTTAAAGGCTCCATTTTTAAATTGCACACACATGATTTTCCCATCTATAAAATAGAATATATAAGAATGGATACATTTTTTTGTGCCTGTCAGCAGGGAATAGGCAGCTTACTAAGCTTTCTTGAGCGTAATTTTAAATGGAGAAAATGCTGCTATATAAACTGAGATTATCTCATCACAATATTTTTATGATAGTTAATTAAAATGTGAGAAAATCCTTTCGAACAGATTTGCAGTTTTGTGACTTTTATGAGACTTAACATGAGAGATCTATTTTTATAGTTATGCCTTCTTATTAGTTTTGGGATTAGGATATGTTTAAATGCATGGCTATCAAATCCTGTGATGATTACTTGTTTATTTTGCAGTGTAGACTAATTCAGTTATGGTCCCATTCATGTGTTGTTTGTGTCCCACTTTTCAATGAGATACTGTAGTGCTTTATTGTTATTGCTATTTAAAATAAACTCCCAGAGTAGTTTTAATTTCAGCTTGTATTTTTTTATATATTAAGTTTCAGTGAGGCGTATTTTATTAGATTGTTGTGAATTATGATCATTTAAGTTGTTCCAGCTCCTGGACATTCATTTTCATTATGCTGGAAGATTGTAAAATGTGAGTGAAGGAAGGATCGCTGTGACTAGCTGTAAGAGACTTAAAAAGTTGTCTAGACATAAATAAAATCCTGCAAAATCTTGGCTCTCACTGCATACAACTGTGATAGGAAGCAAGACCTACAGAAAATTTACTGAGATCAAGTGGGAGTTATTGAAGACAAGCAGGTGCTCTGTTCCCCTTGCAGTGGACAGGCACCTCAGTGGAGGATGCATCTCTAGGCTGGTGCTTTCTACTTGAACTTGTGTGAACTTGTGCTGTCTAAAGAAAGAATGGGCTTAAACAAATCTTTTTTTTGTCTTTCTTTAACCATGCCTACGATAGCATGACACTGTGACTCTTAATCACAGGCTCATCTGTCATCTCTCATCTCATCTCTCTTATCTAGGAGTTCTGCACAGAATTTCTCAGTCTAGGACCAATTCAGCCAGCAGTGAATGTGATGAGGATTCCGAGTCCTTTGCCTTGACCTCTTTGTGTGAGTGACCACGGGGAGAGACTTGTGCTCTAGGCCAGCAGGTGATTATGCAGAGGAGTAAATAAGGCTGCTCTTTTCTCCCTCTGGGTCATTAAACACAAGCTTATGGGGTTTTGGAACCATCTAGAGAGGAAACACGTCAGGTAAGTATTAGGTAGAATTCTCAGGGCTAACTGTCCAACAGACCTTGCTCAAAGAATATAATGCAGGTTTCCCCAAGGCTTCCACAGCAGCCCAGGTGTGAGCAGAGATGTGCTTACATGAGCAGACTGCACTGGCAAAAGCAGAGGGGGAATTGTTCTGCTGCCAGGAATGCACATGCTGATGAGAGCTCTGTTTATATTAGCAGGCTATTCTGATACAGCTAATTAATCAGAATTTGTCTACCAAACTATGCCTTGGAGATACAGAAACACAGGATTATGAGATTTGCCAGATTTCTGTGATGGATCTTCTTGGGAGACTTGTGGAACAATGACTAATGATTGCTTCTGACTCCTAGAGTTCCTCCCAGAAAAGTAGTAACTTGAGATAACCTTGCATCTCATTTTGTCTCAGGCCATTTACCCAGTAATAACATTAAATACACTGAAGTAATTCACATCATTTTTTTAATGGCAATTTGAGTTCAGTCTTTATTCACAGAGGGGAAAGTAGGCAGTGAGACAAACTGTTGAATAAAATACCAGTGTTTCACATACAGGCTTTGGTAGCAGTACAATTGGTTGCATACTGAAAGGGAGAATCAATTACATAGCTGCTGCTTATCAGAAGTTAGCAAATAATGAATGCAGTTTTGTTTTTATAATCAATTACCTAGCCCTGAAACTTGTTAGCAAAGGTTAGGAGCTGTAATAATTTTCATTGAATTCCTACACATTATCTCAATGTGTTTCTACATGTTGCATTTTAGGGAGATGAGGGAGAAATAGTTTTCCCTGAAGTCTTCTTTTAAACTGGCTTCCAATAGATGAAGGTCAAGCCCTTCAATTTCTGAGCTGAATCTACATTCATCCCACACCAAAGATGATGGTGTATACTTTCTCATTAGTCCAACACCTTTTCTTTCACTTGTAAGCATAGGTTGCTTTACTTTCAGCTCTGTGAGTTTAAAGAATGCTTGCATCCCTGCGTGGTTAATTCAGCCACATCATTGTTCAGAATTTACAGATAAACAGGGGAGTAACAAAGGATAACTTTCCTTTTTTTTTTTGTGATTTTATTTTCCTCCAACGTTCTCAACAAATATCTGAAATTCTTTGTGTGCAGAAATTATTTGTGCTGGTGACAGGCTGTGAGTGCATTATGCCATAAAACTGTAAGTCTTTCAGACCTGCTAGCCCAGTGTTTGCTGCTTATATGCAACGTTTGATGTTCTTATTTTTGAGGTACCTCCTTTATTTTTGTACAAATGTTCTATAATTGGTGTTTGATTATTGACTCGTCTATGATGGTTTTTCTGAAGGCTCTTGCAGGCTTCGCTTCTGTTTCTGCTGGATGGTATATCCTCTCAGAGTTGCATACCTCTGCATAGCTTGCTTCACTAAAATATTTTTTTAAAAAATCTTTGTCCAATATAATCCTTGGGTGTTTCTTTCCTTTTCTTTTTATTTAACGTTAATAGTATCTGAAACTGCAGCTATCAAAAATGGGTGGATCAAGTTGCTTTCCTAGCCAGATTATGCCCAGTAGGATATTTGATTTATTTGTATGTCTTGGTTATTTTGCAAGATAAAATTAATTTTGGTGAAACTGGGTGTCTTGTACCTTTTCTTTGTTTATTTCTCCATGAGCATGGTAAAATCTACTGAAATTGCTAAGTGTTATCAGCTGAGTTTTTGCTCATTTTTAATTTAAGAAAGTTTTATAGTTATTTATAGTTAGTTTTATAGTTATTTAACACAACCATTTGTTATGTCTTGTTCAAGGCTAGCTTTTGTAGACCAGTTAGTTTCTGAATAATAATGTATCACAGGCATCCTCTTTTTTTAAATAGCATTTAATTGGCATTAGTCAGGCTCTCATTAACTGCATTTTCTGTTTCAGTGTTATCTTTTTGTTAATTGACTTAGTTTCCTGACTGCACCTCTGTTTTTAAAAGCGGTGGAGAACGTTTGAACCTCTGGCAATGTGCAGTCATTTCAAGTTTGCAGAATTTTCTTCTTGTCTTCTTCCCAGGACCTCACTGAGAAACTCAACTGCCAGCTGCAAATTGCAGCAGCAGTGAAAATGAAAGCATTTCTTAGGTACACTTGATATCTTTATTTAACTCAGAAATCTTTATTTAACTGGAAGCAATGCTAAGAATAGCAACTTCCTCTAGCCCAACTGGCACGATTCTCCTTCAGGCCTTGATATCTGTGTTTAGTGGGGCTATTTTTCTCTTTCAAATATCATGCATCTTCTCAAATTGCCCCAAATTCTGCACAAATTAGGGAATTCTGATCACACAGATGGTTTAACCAACTCTTCCATGAACAAGGGGTTGATTGGAGGGCAGGTGTCTTCTGGCAGTGATTTTCTGGGGTGCTGTGCCAGGATCCTGGAATGAGCCTGGGATGAAGGATGGAGCTGTGGTGATGTGCTGGGGGCTGATTGATGGTGCTGCTGCTCAGCTGCATTGTCAACAAGGCAATTTTCCTTCTGGTTTTGTTGCTGCCTTGTGGAACATCAGCTTGGAGCTGAGCTGTCCAAAAGGGGCTGGAGAACTGCAAGGCTCTCACAAATTCCTGTGCGGGCAGGAGAGGGATTTCAGAGTGAACTCTGAAATCTAAATGAGAGGTGAGTGAAGCTGTGGTTTGCTGCCATCACCAGCTCCTGCTGGCCAGGTGGGGTTGTCCCCAAAGCTGCTGCAGGGTGCCTGGGGAGCAGTGCCTGCCTGGCTTCCTTTTGGCCATAACTCATTCCTGCCATCATCTAAAATGGCAGAATGAAAGAATTAAAGAGCCTGGGAAGGACTCTGTTGCTCTGCGTGAAAGGAGAAATTGGATGGATGTGGAAAAGCCATAGGTAAAGGAAGAGACAAGCAGAGGGAAGGAGGGCTGTTGCAGAATCATTTTGTAAATTAAAAAAACCCCAGCAACAACAAAAACAAAACAAAAAACCCCCACCTTCTTACTGACATGAAATAATAAAGCCCAGGCATAGTTTCTTTGCTTTTTATTTTATATTTTGCACAGCTTATAAAAATGATATAACTGTACTTCATTTATGTCTATCAATAATTGAGTCTGTAATTAAGGCTTTTATTACCAATAAACCCTTGTGATTCTGTGTGTAGTGAATATTATTAAAGCCCATTTTTCATTATAAATTACTCCTGTTGATCATTTATTAAAGTGGTATTTTTTAATTTTGAAATAAGAACATAAAGCATTTAGTTGGCAATTTTCTTTTTTTTCCTTGAGAACATAAAGTAGAAGAGAACAATACAACAGAGAAGATGATCCAAAAACTGCCATCTCAATTTTTTTTGTCTCAATAAGAAAGCATAGAATTATTTTGTTTTTCAAACTTTAATATGGACCTTGGGCAGGGCTGACAGAATAATGTGTTTTAAATTCTCTATTCCTACATTCCAGTTCTTTGTTTTGCTTTATTCCTCAAAAGCTGTGTGAATTCAAATGCCAGGAAAATAAACTGTAGCAGAGGTTTGCATGAGCTGGTGCCTGCAGATTAATGTGTACTTCTGCAGATGCTTTTTACTTTGTACTTTGTGTCCAGTTACTGCACTGTGGAAACATCCTACAGAAGGAATTGATAGTGGTGTGAGTGGATCACTGTATTTTCATATAATGTGACTGATTTCCTTAAAATAAAAAATCAAGATACTGCTTACTTATTTGATGTTAGTGCCTGCATTTTAGTATTGGGGATGCAACTTAGATAATGTTTTGAATTGAAACTTGGAGGGCATACTGTGCTGTACAGCAATGGTTTTTGCAATGGTTTTTGCAGCAGCATGGGCTGGTTCTCAACATCCTGAACATTTTTCCTCCTGCCAAGTGACTTGTTTCTGAACCTGGAGCTGCTGCTTTGAAAACTCTTGTCTTAAAAGCAGATCCCTACTACAGACTTTTTGCTTTTTTCCACAGTTTGCGGAAACTGATGCCTGACTGAATTTTTCATTTCCCTCTCCTTTCCTCCTTTTCTCCCAGTCCCTGACAGTGTTGGCTGTTTTATTCCCACTTCAGTACAGCTCTCCTATTCCCCTGCCTCATCAGCCAAGGCAATGAAGAGGCACACCAGACTGCTCTCAAGGTGCAGTTTCCAGCTAATTGTGTGCTCTTGAATTGTCCTCTTCAGAGAATTACTTCCAGGATGGACTGTATGTCCCTTTGTAGCTGGTTTCAAAAACACCTTTGGGTGTTGAAGCACTAAGGCAGCTGTCCAGAACCTTCTCTGGCTTTAATTCATTTACATGCTTTTAAAGTGGAGCATCCTGATTCACCTTCATCCTGATTCACACCTCATCACTTGGAAGGTCACTTTAGCAGCTCTTCCAATCAAGTTGTCTGTATGAGTAAAACAGAATTTTTTTTTTTTTCTCAGATTTTTATTTGACTAACGCTGAAGTCTCTCATGTCCCTTGGGCAGTTGCTGTAAAATGTCAGGAAGTGAAGAAAAACAGTGATTTCAGCATCTAAAGTACTATTCTTTTGAAACTCCTTTGATGTTAAATTGCAGGGCTTGTTTAGTGTAGCAGTGGTGTCCTTAGTGGAAGCCAGGTGATGTGTAGCTTCTGTCAACTGAAATCAAATCACCTATCCTGCTGAGGTTTTGTTTGCTTTGTCTTAATTTCTTTTGCTCATCTCAGAAAGCATTTGAATTTTTTCAGCAGTGTGAATTTTCAAGGTGGAATAACTCATACATAGGGGTTGGTTAAGTTTCTCCATCGTGCATAGCCAGATTTCTTTGTTTTTACTATTATTAAATGTGCTAAATAAACAGGGAAGACCTGATTATTCCTAATGCTGACAAACTAATTCCTTGCTGTTTCAATTCTGAACTGTGGCAGCTCTGCCGTTGAAATCTTTATTTCTTTACTAAAACATTAAACTTGTGAAATTCTATGCTGGTATATTTTAAAGACAAAATTACCTTAAATTGTACATTTTTACTCTCTTCTAGTCTGGCATGTAATCTCCCCTCTAGGAGTTTTAGTGCTTAGAGCAGAAAGGAGAATAGCCTGCCTGCTCTAACACATGCAAGAACATGTCTTGGTGGCTGTGAAAGCTTGGTGTGTTTGTGTAAGATTGATTGCTGTACTTCACTTTTGAGTTGCTGTTTTAGTTTTGCCCTTCAGAAGTTTTACTAGGATAGTTTGTAAGTGCCAATATTGTGCCTTAAGTAGGTGTGTTAGATAGTCTTAGGTGCCATGTTCTTTATTGATGGTTGCAAGTTGCACTAAATATTGCTGGGGAAAAAATATAAAACTAAGCACAAGAGACCTTTATGAATCACTGTATGCTTTCAGAAGTGTTGTGCTTAGCTTAATGCACACTTTAATTCTCCAGAAAGCACCCCAGTGAAAGACAGTGCAGCAAACTAAATCTCCTTCTCCTCTCCTCTTCAAATCTCATCTGTCACGGCACTGCAATTGTTTCTGCTGCTCTTTAATGCCAAAAAGATCATGGAGCTATGGGAAAATTTGCACATTTTTTTACAGGAAGTTTTGTTTTAAAAGGACAGAAGGAAGGAGGAGGACGTTGATGCAAATAAATGAAGTATGGAGAACAGAAGATACCTAAAACGAAAGTACATTCTTCAAACTGCTACTTGCAATAAATAAAAATTTATAGGCTAAAGTATAGCTAACTGTTCAACAGGAAATCTGGAGCATAAAACTCTTCCATCAGAGTACAATTTATTAAAACTTGTATTTAGTATAGGGTTGAGTTTATTTTTATTCTGTTTGGAGCTGATGGTGATGGGCTAAGTGGAAGGCTGTGTTTACCTGTTTAATCTTTCCCCAGGTCTATGTACAGATTTTTAGATTATGTAAAGTTGAACTTAGGCTCATGGTGGATCATCAGACATGATCCACATCAATTCTGTAATGAACTCTATCTTTGCTTTTCTATTTTACATATAACTTTTGACCCTGAAATTCGGCCAAGC
This sequence comes from Lonchura striata, assembly GCF_050655825.1. Lineage (NCBI taxonomy): Eukaryota > Metazoa > Chordata > Aves > Passeriformes > Estrildidae > Lonchura > Lonchura striata. The sequence continues at coordinate 3,017,907 of NC_140703.1, forward strand.
TGTGACATTAGGCTACAGGTCAACTGAGACCACAAAGTCCTTTAAATTCAGTGTCTGTAACACTGTAAACAGGAGTAAGATGAGCATGTGTGTGTGATGGGAAGAGGTGTATCTATTTTGTTTTTCGATTTGGGTGCCCTTTCTGAAACCAAATGACCTGATACCTGTATGCTTCCAACACAAGATCGAAGCATCTTTTTGGGGATCTAGTGAAACCTACTGACCTCTGAGCACATGGCACTGGGCAAGATTGGATTTTTATGAGGGCAAGAATGGATTACTTGAGCTACTGCATTAGCAAGGCTTGTTTGTGTCAAGGCACCCAGTCCTGGCTCTGCTGTCAGTCACTGGGTTCACAATGGATCAGCAGTGCTGATGAACACACCTGTGAAATGTGGTGTGAGGAGGATGAGCAGATTTCCCTGAAGAAGGCTGGCGTTCTCTGAACCAGTATGTTGAATTGGCAGGGCAAAGTTTTGGTATTGGTGGAGCTAAAGAGGTGGCTTCTGTAAGATGATGCCAGAAACCCCCTCCATGTCTCATAAAACCATGGAGCACATCAGTGACAGTGGCAGTACCTCTGGAATAATGCATTTAAGGAGGGGGAAGAATCTGCACAGTGGCAATTCAGCAGGAGTGAGAATGTGACAGAAACAGCTCTGCAGACACCAAGGGCAGAGAAGGAGGGGAGGAGGTGCTCCAAGGTTCCCCTGTAGCAGACATCCACCTGCAGTCTGTGGAGATTCCCATCACAGAGCAGAGCCCAGGGGAGGCTGGGGGAGTCCAGAGCATCCCTCTGGCTGCCCTGGCAGGTCTGGGACCCTGGCAGGGGTCAGGAACCCCCCTGGACAGAGCCCCCAGAGACACTGGCTGTGGTCTCTGTCCATGGAAAAGAGTTTTCAATCTTACAGGATGAATTACCAGCTCTGAGTGTTTGATATGAGTAATAATTAAGTGTGGCACGGGTGCAAAAGTAAAATTTTAGGATTCTAGATGAGGGTTCCAAAGGGGACAAGCTGGAGGAAATTGGGTGTGTCTTGTCCTTTTTCTCCTTCTTCATGCCCTCCATGTCTCACTGTGGTGTTGGCATTTTTCTGTTGGTTCAGGCTGGGGACACACTGTCCAACGTAGGTGACAGATATTGGCACGTTCTTGTAAATCCAGCCCAGGGAGTTTCTGGTATTGAATGTTTGTCACATCCCACTGAGGGCAGAGCCCCACACGCTGCCCTGCAGGACAGAGCTGGGCAGGGCAGCAGAACATGTGAGAGATAAACAGAATAAACAACCTGGAAACCAGCACAGACCAATTATGGCTTCTGCTTTGGCAGGGGGCTGACAGACAGAGACTTTTACAATCTCAGAATCATCAATAGCTCAGACTCTGACATGTGGGAGGTCCACACTGGGGCAGGTTTGCTGGCAGGACTTGTGAGCCTGTGGGGGATTCCCAGTGGAGCAGTCTGTTCCTGAAGCACCCCATGGAAGGGACTCACCCTGGAGGAGGTTGTGAAGAGCCTGTGTGATGTCTCACAAACAGAAGGTCATGAAGAACTGCCTCCTGTGGGATGGAGCAGGGGAAGGGTGTGCAGAGTCCCTCCTCTGAGGAGGAAGGAGCAACAGAAGCAACACATGATGAGCTGGCCATTTCCCATTCCCCTGTGCCACTGTGGGGAGAAGTAGAAAATTTGGGAGTAAAGTTAAGGCCAAAAAGAAGGGAAGGGTGGGCGCAAGGTGTTTTAAGATATGTTCTTATTGTCTTATTATCCTACTCAAATTTGACTTTAAATACACCTGATTAATTTTCCTCAAATCAAGTCTGTTTTGCCTGTGGAGGCAACTGCTGAGTGATTTCTCCCTGTCCTCATCCCAACCCTTGACACTTCAGCTGTATTTTCTCTCTCCAGCTGGGTTGGGGAGTGACCTGCCATCCAGGGAAGGTGAGCCCACCACAAGCAGACACACAACCTGTGGGAAGGAATGCCTGGTCTTGAGCTGTGGGCATCTGCCACAAAAATTGGGAGCTGTGGGTTGCACTTCAGAGTGGTTGGAGCCCTTGAGCCTGGTGTCCACGCTCCAGGGTGGGTCAGTGTGTGGAACTGCTGGAAGCTGCTCGGTATGGAACAAGCCTCCCAAAGTCTTTTTTGACTTGGCTGTTTGCAGGAGAAATTATTCAAAGAGCCTCAACTCTTAATTAGGTGCAATTTGAAAGGTTTGTAGATGCTAAAGGCGTGGCGTGCTTTTAAGTTGAGTAAAAGGTGTCATGGTTCAGATGAACAATCTTTTCTGTGCTTTGATCTACCTGTAGTCATGCCAGGAGTACCAGCCTGAGATCATATCTCTGGGTTGATGTCTGCGGTTGCAGTTCTTTCACTCAGAGGAAAAGTCTTCACCAAAAGTGATAAAAATTGTCATATCTGTCTCTTGAAGTTGAAAAAAAAAAAAAAATCCCAGAACTCCTATTAGTCTATTTTATTTGGCTTGTTTTCATTTGTCATATACATGAAGTTTAATCTGCATATACCTCACCAGGGTCATTGTTCTGTCTAGATTAAAATGTAAATATAAGTACAGAAAAGCATCTATGTTAAAAATTCAGTGACTGACTTGTTATAATTGAATTTGTATCTCAGACTGGGCATTTGTGCTTTAGCTAGTTTAATTTGCATTTGAATGAGTAAGTAGAAACTTTGAATTGGATGCTCAATTACAAAATGGTATGCAGGTACAGTCTTCCTTGCTGTAGCCTCCAGACACAATTAAAAGTCCAAGCTCTAGGTTTCTTATTAAAAATTAAGGTTTGAATTAAAAAAATATTGTTGGGGTTTGTTAGTTCATTTCTGCACCAAAATCAAATCTAGAATTACCAGACTTTAATTAGGAGATGTCCAGTACTCTTTGCACTGAACAGTAACAGCTTTGATATGCTGGTGGTCTTTTAAATCCCACCTGATAAGAGATGTGATTTAAACAGAGTTGATACACTGACAAGCCCAAATCTGCAGAATCAAATTAGTTTAAATTTACTCCAGCTGAGTAAAAGAAATATTCCTGTATATATTTAGAACATGTAGGAGAAGATCTGTAATTTGGAAGTTCGTTTAATACCACTTTTATGGGGAGGAACCTTAGAGCTCGGCAACACCAGCATTAGTGCTAAGAAATTGCAGGTGGGAGATGCAGGCAAATAAGTACTTGCTATTAAACCAACTTATTAAATGCTGAAAAAGCTGTGGTGTGTCACTCCTAAAACAACACTTCAGAAACATTTTTGGAATACATGAAGGATGAAGGACAGGAGTGGGGCAGGAGGAGGCAGAGTGTGAAGTGTGACCAAGGATGCATCTGCACGTTTCCAGGCTGGTGGTGCATCCCTGGTGCTGAATGGGGAAGTGTGAGGGTACCAGGCACATCTGCTGCTCCTGGAGCCTTCTGAAGCTTCTGCCTCAAGTGCTGGGCTTACAGCATGTTGTTATAGCCCAGTCACCTCAGCAGGGACAAATCAGTATTTTAAGCAAGAAAATGCTTGAAATGCTTAAAAATACAAGGAGAGCAGAGAGGATGGAGAGGATAAGAGGAAATCTTTGGGAGATCTGTATTAAATGTGTAAGGGGTTAGGCAGCTAGAAGCTCATTATAGGGGAATTTGTTTAAAAATTCATCAGACTGGAAAATTGAGGTAGGCTCACGGGAGTCTTGCATTTCCAGTTCAGGTGTTAACAGCTAATTTCGGGCTAAAGGGCATGGCACATTTAGGTGAAAAAAGTGGTTGATGCCCACACTGGAATTTCCTTTGGGAAGATTTATAGTGATGTTACTAAGAGGGAGATGTACATTTAAGACTGGAAGGGGCATCTTGGATCACTGAGTCTGTGCCCACATGGTTGCAGATGTAAATTCCACTTATGAATTGCCTGACTCCCTTTAAAAACTGTTTTCTATCATTGCTTCTTCCTCTCAGAAGGGAAGAAAGCCTCACCTTGTCAGAGTGAAATAATAATGCATGTGGCAGTATTTGAACTGTAGCTCAAACACTTCTATGTCTAGAATGTTTAGATAATAGTCTCTCTTAGTCTTCCCTCATGTGACAGACTCTTTCTTCTTGCAAGTAAACAATCTTTTGACTTGTTCAAGTAAAATCAAGTCTTGAAAATACTTTTAACAGCAATGAGCTGTTGAGGTGAGGCTTCACTGTGGTTGTTGTACAGTGACAAAAATACTTTGTCCTCAGGTATAATTTAGGTTTTTGTTTCTGTTGAGCTGTCAGACCATAGTTGCTGTGTCATTATCTGTCATACCTGGGCTGTTGTACGTGAGATGTTGAGGAGAGCTTGGATTTTTATACCTTTCATCCCATTTCTATTATTCTAATCCTAAGGCAATCCCAGATCTTCCCATGTGGTGTTCTCCTTTGTTCTGATGGCAGCATTGTAGCATCTCTCCTCTCTGCTCAGCCTGCCAGTGTTCATCCTTGTCAAAATTTGCTTTGCAAATGAACACAGTGACAGAGGGAGCAGAGCTGTTGACTTGGTTATGAGCTGTAATGTGTCATTGTCTTGACTAAAGCTGTGATAATTGACACAGTGTTTTCTCCACCTCTTAATTTTAGAAAGTTAGTTTATTCATCTGGTATCAGATTCTGAGTACAGATATGGTGGGGGGTTTTGGAACAAAATATTATATTAGTGGAGAAAATTACTGAACTGTCAAAATGTAGTGAATAAAGCAAGATGGATGTGGATAGAAAACTTGATGCATATTTGTTAAGGCATATGAAAGTGTTGGACTTTCATCCTAAAGACTTAGTCATATCTGTTTATACATGACTCTTCTTATAGCTGTGCAGAACTGAACTAGTTCAGATGATGCTGTCTATACTCTATTCATCATCAGAATTTTATTTTTCTGTTAGTGTGCATGCATACAAGAACATATCCATCATCTACACCTGATCGAGAGGAGCAATCCAAACAAGGAAGGATCTTAGCATCAATACCTGACAAGTTGGGACACAGTTTATCTCACTGTCCTTGATGTTGCAGTGTCCAATGTGACCTAGACCCCTCATTGTCTTTTTGGTTTTTTTCCCTGTTACCTCCTGTTCATTGAAAATAGAAAAATTCCCATACATGGAGGTGCAAAGTTCGGGGATGTTTATTGAACATAACAGAACTTTGAAGGTAAATGTGTAACCACTTTTTATTGCATTTCAAAAGTAGGCCACAATTTAATTGCTCTGACTATATTATTAGAAGTAGTTTTTTATGTTTTAAATTATCAGTTGCATTAAGAGATGAAATTAACTGTTTTATGGAGTGTAAACTCAGTAGAAAAAGTAATGTAGTGGGAGACAAAAGAGGTAGATGAGAAAGAAAAGTATGTGAGAATAGTGAAAAATGCCATATGAAAAGTCAGTATGATGTGGTTTCCTATGTTCTGTTATCAGTGTCAGATCTCTTGATTTCAAGCACAGATCACAGAGGTAGACAGGATCCAAGTAATCTGGAAAGTTGGATTCCTTGCAAACTCCTGAATGGAGTGAAGAAACCAAAACTGGTATTTCCAGCGTGTCAGTGGCTGTTCTGGGAGAAGACATGGGCTTCTTTTCTCACACATCTGACTTTCCCTACCACACACTTTAAAAAACAATTTGTTGCTTTGCTGGTGAGTAACTAGACCCTAAGGGAGCAGAGCAGTGGAGTGCTGCTGAGAGGAGTGGCAGGAAGGAGGCTGGGCTGGAAGATGCCCGGTACCTGAGAGGCTGCATACTCCCTTTTTCGTTGTTGTTGGGTTTTTCTCCCCACAAATCTAAGGATACAAGCATTGCAGTATCTGCTTGTGTTTTAAGGAGGGGAAATACTTGAGAATATTTCTGTGAAAGACAGAAAAAGACACTGGAAGAATATATATTCCCAACCTGCATCTTGTGAGTAGAATGATCCTGAAAGGTTTTGCTTTGATATTCTGTATTTTCACCAGTTACTTTGTCCTCAGTATTACTGAAAGCAAGCAGTCATTTTTCAGAGTGCCAGTAAAGCAATGCCCTGCTATTTCTCACTTATCTGCAAGAAAGGTTGCTCCTTTAATGCACATGTGAACCAAAACAAAGAGATAGTTCAAAACAGGCAGGGTCTGCTCCCTTGGAAGTAGGAAATCAGAATGAATGGTTTTCTGTTTCTTAACATGCATCATCTCTTGCCACTGCCTACCCAGTGTAAATGCAGTAATGAAATGAAAATGAAGGAGGGAAAATAAATATCATGTCCACTACTAGATTTTAATAAGGAACATGCATAATTCTGTGGAATGATGCACAGCTGGACTTAGCTTCCAAAAATGGCATTGTAATGAGACTCATGCTAGCTTCAGGTTTGCCTGCATGTAACTTAGGGAAAAATATTTGTTGTCATGTATTATTTCTACTAACTGTTAGCTGACTCTGGCCGTTTTAGTGACATAATAAATTACAGAGGAAGTTAAAAACCCAAAACACAAACCCTCAAGAAATAAAAAACCTAAACAACTAACCTAAGCAATGCTGTAGCAAGGTGGCTGTAAGGCTTCCTGCTCTGGAGTTTAATGTTTGACTTTGAAGTTAGCAATCAAAACCATTGTTTTTTCATAGCAATGTGGAATATCAAAAATAAAATTAGAATGTCTTGCTTTTGTATTCATCTCTCCCCGGCTGAAGGAAATTGGTGGCAAGATGATAAAGTACAAAGCAGCCAAAGATGTTTGGTCCTGCTGAAATCTCATCCTCCTTGCTTATGAAAGGTAGTTTCCTGCCATGGCAGACAGTGACACCCTATGCATGTGGCAGAGGACATGTGGTCTTGAAGTGCAAAACTGGTTTATGGTGGTTTGTTTATTCAATTTAGTGGGTTTTGCTGGCTTGGTTTTCTGTTTTTTACACAATAAAGACAAATCCAAAGATAAATCTGAAAAAATGTAAAAGTATTTTTAAAATGGATATATTGACTTTCCTGGGAAGTGGTAAATATCACTCTTCATAAGTAAAAATTATACAGCAGTATGGATGTTTTTGGTTTTCCCACTAACAGTTTAAGAAATGTATCAGGTTAAGCTATCAAGAAAAAAATCCTTAATCTCTATATCATACTATAATTAGAACATTAGGCTATAATATGTGCTATATGAGCTATAATATGAGCTTTTCAGTTTTTGGAGCTAGCCAATAAATTTAGTTAAAATACATTTTCTTACACTGTAGTAAATATTCAGGGGATAATGGAAAGACAGGATATATAGTGATATCACATCTGGCTGTAAAGCCAGTGTAGTGTTCATGTACCAAATTTCCAAAACTGTGTTAAGATTCTAAAATCATGGAATTGTTTCACTTGGAAAGGACATTAAAGGTCATCTAACTCCAAAACCCAAGGGACCTTGTCAGAATCTGAGGTATTGATGATTCTGAGATTGTAAAAGTCTCTGTCTCTCAGCCCCGCTGCCAAAGCAGAAGCCATAATTGGTCTGTGCTGGTTTCCAGGTTGTTTATTCTGTTGATCTCTCACATGTTCTGCTGCCCTGCCCAGCTCTGTCCTGCAGGGCAGCGTGTGGGGCTCTGCCCTCAGTGGGATGTGACAAACATTAAATACCAGAAACTCCCTGGGCTGGATTTACAAGAACGTGCCAATATCTGTCACCTACGTTGGACAGTGTGTCCCCAGCCTGAACCAACAGGAAAATGCCAACACCACAGTGAAACATGGAGGGCATGAAGAAGGAGAAAAAGGACAAGGCACACCCAATTTCCTCCATCTTGTCCTCTTTGGACCCCTAATCTAGAATCCTAAAATTTTACTTTTGCACCCGTGCCACACTTAATTATTACTGATATCAAACACTCAGAGCTTGTAATTCATTCTGTAAGACTGAAAACTCTTTTCCATGGGCAGAGATCACAGCCAGTGTCTCTGGGGGCTCTGTCCAGGGGGGTTCCTGACCCCTGCCAGGGCAGCCAGAGGGAAGCCCTGGATTCCCACAGGACTTCTTCCACCAGAGCTCCATCCAGCCTAGCCTTGAGCACTTCCAGGGTTGGGGCATTCCCAGCTTCTCCAGACAAACCTGTGCCAGAGCTTCAGTGAAAAACCATCACAGTAAAGAAGCCAAAGCTTCCCTCCCTCAGTCTGAAGCCATTCCCCCTTGTCCCATCCCTGCATGTCCTGTGGAAGGTCCCTCTCAGCTCTCTTGCAGAGCAGTGTGAGGTCTCCCAGAGCCTTCTCCAAGCTGAGCAGGTCCAGCTCTCTCAGCCTGTCTTGGGAGGAGATTTGCTCCAGCCCTCTGATCACGGCTTAAAGTAATCTCTGAAGTGGAGTTTTAAAACATGAAGGGCTAAAAACTGGACATCTTTTGTGTTTAATATGATGGCAAGGATTTTTTGAGGAGTCTTACTTGACTAGTGAGATTATTAATAGTGTTGTTATGGTTGCGTGGGCAGAGACTGTTATGAGTAGAAAGAGCTGTTTTACTGCTTTTTTCCTACTCCCACCTTGTGTGGGAGGAACATGGAAGGAGAGGACAGAGATACAGTGGTCAAACTGGCAGAGACCATATGTAACACTAATGGGATTAGCCTGCTGAAAGGAATATATCTGTGTGGTATCTATGTGGATGAAGACTTTTGGGCTTCAGCTGCCTAACCCAGAAACTCAAAAAAATCAGACTCTTCCATGAAAATGAAAGCTTATATACTACAAATGAGACATAAAATGTGAGCAAATACAAACTAAGTGACTTTGCAAAGCGGGCAAGGACCCTCAGCTCAGAATTAGTGTGGTTGCTGTTTGCAGTGATGTGGTTTTTTTGAGGAGCTGGAGATGTGACTCTAAATCCCCTTTGGCAGCACCTGACTTGCAGGACAGGGAGGAAGATCTGAAGCCTTTCCAAGTGTATTCAGAAGGGTTCACTGCAGGGGAAGGGGAGCTTGCATGTGTCAACTCCTAGGAAGTGTCTCAGCCCCCAGAATAAATAATTTTCATATTGTAGAAGCATTGTCAACAAGAGAGACTGAGGGGGTCATGGCTCTCTGTGATTTTCTGGTTCCACAGCTGGAATTGGGACTGTGATGTGCTGACACTGCTGCAGTCAGCCAAAGAAGCTGAACCCAAGAGTTGAGGGAGAAATAAAAAGTGCATGCTCGTAGCTATACTTTCATTGGTGGTATTTATAATGAGTAAAAAAATTGGTGAGTATTGTTTTGGGTTTGTTTGAGATTTATTTTGTAGCTTTTTTTTTTAATTTTTGTGGTGGTTATTTCCTTTAGTTTGTTTTCTTTTGTTGTTATTTTGTTTTATGTGTGTGTTTTGGTTTTGTTTGTTTTTTTTTTCTTTCATTTAGTAAATTTTGTTGAAGTGGTCTTTACTCCTAGAACTGGCTTCTGCGTGAGGAATTATTAAAGCATGAAGCAGTTACTGCCCATCCATTGCTCCTCTTTGAAACCTTCTGTTTGTGCCAACACACATCTTGTTCTTGTTGCTGAAATGTGGATTATGGCTGTGTGTGCAGCATGCTTGCATGAATATGACATGAGAAAGGAGATTTCTGCTGGGACAATGAGCCCTTTGCCCTTTTTTTTTTTTTAAGTTGCTTTTCTCTGTGATGAGAAAAGGGTGATCACTTACTTACTACACTGATGATAAATTGTGGAGGCTTTTTTGCTCCTGGGTGAGCCCAAGGACCCGTTATGTTCCCATAAAGAAATGTGTTTTGACCTAAAAAATGAACATTTAATTGTAGCCAGTGTTAGATTAAGAGATTGCAGTGGTTTTCTCATCTATTGGTTGAGTGTCAGTGAATTTTTTTGGCTTTGCTTCATAAGCAAAGGGCTTTTGGAAGTCTAGCCCACAGTTGTAACAGAAGAAACTCCTGTTAATTTCTTCTGTTCTCTTCTCAGTGGTTATGCAAAAGCTAATTTTTGGATGCTGTTACAAACCAATGAAGTAATAGGAGGATATTTCTTTCTCTGCCATCTGAAGGTCGTGGAAAAACCTTTTCACAAAATCAGGAACCCCACTAAGATCTTTTTGCAGACTTCAAATTCAGGAATTTTTTAGATTACTTTTTGAAGTTCCAAAGAGGTAATCTTCAGAATATAGGTTGGATTTTTTTCACACAGTGGAGTAGCAGAAGAAATACGTTGTATAAAGATGATGTCAGGATCAAGAGCATCAGACTGTTTTTTATGGGAAGTGTGAAGTTTTAATAGCCCTTTTAAAACCCATTGTGAAGCACTATTCATATTCTACAAAGGTTAAGTTTTATAGCTTGCTAAAAATGGTGTATGCTTAGGTTATAAATGCATTTTGAATTCTCTAGTACCATCCTAGCATGATAAAATCAGAATGGATCTTTTCTGACCAACAACCAAAACAGAGGAATGTATTTCTTTTTCTCAGTAGACAGTTTCTCCTCTTTTATTATAAAAGGAGAATATATATATATTATTTTTTAAGGGGAAATGGCCACTGCTGTGTGGATATGTCAAGGATACTGTGTGCTATGAATGAAATCACTTCAAGCCTTGAAAAACCAGTCAGTGAAAAATCAGGAGGGAGGTGAAGGTTGCAGGCATCACTGGCAGACTCGTGGTGTGAACCCTCAGTATCTGTGTCAGACTTTGCCTCCAAAATTATCAAGAAGTCACATCACATCTTGCTAACAAGGAGGTCCTTGTGTATCTCTGCAGTTCCTCGAGTGTTTTCAGCCTGAGGATGTCACATCCTTGTGTGTTCTTGCAGGGGGATTCGCCTAAGCATGAACTTGTGACCTCGGACAAAGAAAAGGAATTCTGACTTTTCTCCAAAGCTTCTTATTAAAGTGATGAACATAACAATTTGATTTGTTTTTTTTTAACTACACACCAGTGAAACATCAGTCTGATCCTAGTTACTTTTGCCATTATTTCCAGTCTTTTTCTTAGGCACGTATATATACAACATATGCAAGAGAAACTGAGACTGACAAAAGAGCCTGCTGGCTTTCTTGGACAGAATGTGCTGAAAGCCACAAATATTTCTTTGAGATTTTGGTTTTTTATTGGGCCTTTTTGTTTGGATTTAATTTTTTTGGTTTTTGGGTATGTTGTTTTTTTGGTTTTTTTTAAAAAAAAAATAGAGAGAGAGGTAAAGCAAACAGTGGTTCTGACAACCTTGAAGAGCATTTGTGACCTAACATGCTTTGTCCCTGTTCTTCTGGTGTATCCAAGTAATTACAAGTTGTTCCACTTCCTTAAGGCTGTGCAGCAATATGAGGTTTAGAGTGCAAACATCTACGAATGATTAAAAATAAAATCTCCTCTATGTGCACAAGGCTTAATTTGATTAGGGAAATTTTTCTTGGAAGTGTTCCCCTCAGAATGGCATCAGTCTGCATTTAGTAGTGATGGTTGTTGCCTGCCTTGCAGCATGTACAGCTGTGTGGCTGGTGACTGCAAAACTCCTTAGCCCTTTGGAAGGGCAGGATAGCAGGAAAAGACAGGGATTTTTTTTTCTTTTTTATCTCTGAATATGAGTGTGTCTAGAATCTGGCAAATTTTGTGGCAGAGACGAAGAGATGAACACTTTCTTTTACTTTGAAGCAGCTTTTCTGGCATAAAAACCTGGCAGCTTTTGTGTCCTCTATTGGCTCAAATCAGGAGGGTGGAGCAAATTATGCCTAGTGGGGGGTGTCACTTTTAACACAGAAATAGGGAAACAAACACAGTAAAATGTTACTCTTCTTCTCTCTAACTTTTGTATCCTGAGCAGTTTTTCATATTAATTTTGGGAACTGTAAATAAATTTAGGATCCTGCCACATGTTGAGAACCCGCCACAAAAACAAAAAGGGAAAAAAACCCACTATTTAAACAGGGTCTGACTTTCTGAAAAGGAACTCTGAATTTTTACTGTAGCTACAAATGGCTGTGAGTATCCATCTATTTGAATTGGTTGTGTGTTTCTAACAATAGGTCTTTTCTCTTTCATGGTAACCATAGTGAAATGCCATTCAACTTTGACTTCACAAGAAGCCTGGCATAGAACTTCAAATGGCAAAGCCATTTGTTTAATATAATCTTAAGCCTGGAGAAAAACTAAAATTCCTAGTTAGCACTATGTCTTGTGATGCAGAACTTGCCCAGGAAATTCTTGTCAGCTTCTTAATGATTTGAGTTCATGCAAGTCAGCATGATGAAACTTTAAATATGTATTCATATTACTGCTTTGTACAGAGTCTGAGTTCTTTTCTATGTAATATCAGAAATGAAAATTGTTGCATAATGGGCTATTGCAAGCACTGTTAGGGAACTTTGCCAGTTTGGAATTTTCACGTCTGTGTTTGGTCACTATAATTTTGTATGATAGCACTTGGCTAGTCATAAGTATATAAAAGTGTATGGTTTGTTAAGAAAGACAAGTAAGAAGATTTGTTTTGGTTTTTTTTCTCCCATATTATTCAAATTAAAGTAGGCCTGAGAGTTCTTACAGTTCCATAAAGCTCTGAATCTGTTTTTGTGATTCCCTTGTTAAAAAGTGTACAGTAATTAGTAAAGCTACCAAGAGAAGCACTCAAGCAAGATGACATTAAACTGGAAGCATTGAACAGGTAAAGGCAGTAATATATGAGTTGAGTGTGGGAACATACTAGCAGTTTTATATAATTCTAAAAATGCGAGGTCACAGATTAAATTTTGGGTTGCTTAGCTCTTTTGATACTTAGGAGTTTTCAGTCTCAGCCCAGGGAAGATTTTGCTTTTTTTTTTTTTTAAATTATGATGTAAAACCCCCATAAAACTGTCATGTACTAAAAAGTGTAGTACAGTTATTTTCAAGCATCTAAAAATTGGGGGGAAAAAGTCTCTTAAACCTATAAATCTGCTCCATATTAATTTATGCCAAGTCTAGAAGTTTGGTAAGCCAGATTTATGGGAATACACAAAGGATAAAGTGGTCCTGCTAAGATGTTCACTGCTGCACTGACAAAGCAGCAATTTAAATTGCAAAGAAATTGTGCAGCTCTAGTTTATGGTTTATTAAAAAAAAAAAAAAGTTCAATGAGTCTGCAATTCCCAGTATTTTTTTCTTTATTAATTCTTCCCATCCCAAGTGTGAACCAACCAGAGCTGGAGCTATTTCTTGTTCACATAAAGACCCAGATGGATTATACTTTTATGAGTAAAAATCTGTAAGATCACAATATTTTTTTTTTCTGTGAATAGGATTAAATGTGAAGACATGGAGAAGGTGGGAAGGCTTTTAATGATTTTTAGTCTCAAAGAGTAAATATTTGAGCTCTGTCATGTAGCATTTCCTCATCCTTTTATTCATCTCATTCTGTCTGGCATTGTCCTGATTTTTTCACTGGGGCAGATATTTGAATACAAAATAGGAGCTTGTCTGTTTGCAGTGGCAACATTTGGCTTTTTTGTCGGTAGTGTTTGGCTTGTATAAACCCATCAGTATACAGTCCTGTCAACATTAAAAAAAAAAGGGAAAGGAAAAAATAAGACAAAGTTGAAATTTCTAAGGGTGTAAGCAACAGTTTGCTCACAAATGTTCCTCTTATCTAAGGCACTTCAGAGGTTTGCAGAAGCTTCCTTGATCAACAGAAGTTTCTCACTTTCAAATACCTGGTTGAAAATAGAAAATTAAATAAATTGTATTGGCAGCAGGAGGATTTGTGTCATGATTTCCATCCTCCATTGCAGAAGATGCCATGTTGTTTGGATTTTCTGCACTTCTTGTTTGTTTACAAGTTATTTTACAAATTGAAAATGCCTTTTAACTTGTAGTGGGGGTCTAGTACCAGCATTAGAAGAATGGGAGGGGAGCAAAAAAAGCTGAAGAAGCTTGATGGTTTTCTGTTTTCCCTGACAACAGCCCCACTGCTTGGACAGAAGACAACTGAAATGGTGCTTTTAAATTCTGTGTGTTTTCAGCATTGTGTTAAAAGCTTTTGCACAAGAATAATTGTCCTGATCACCTGTCTGGAGTTCAGATGGTTACTTTCTGAGGCATACATCCTATAAAGCTGTAATTAAAGCACTCGAGCACTTGCGCAGGTGCCATGTGGCAATGACTCAGTAAATATAACTCTGAAGTTAATTTTGTGTTCAAAGGGTATTTTAACTCAATTTCATAGCAAGGTGTATAATTAGACCTTTTGTTGCAGGAGGAAGGTTATGGGGTTATTTCTAGGTTTACAGTACACTGAATTCAATAATTTTACATTTCAGGTCATTTTTGGTTAATGAAAAGCAAAAATCTTTCGCTCACCAGTATCTCTTTCCTTAATAACTCTCTTGTCTTTATGATACATCATTTATCAAAAACACCCACACATATGCTCTTTTGAAATTTCAGCATGGAAATGTCAAAACTTAAATACTTCAGCATAAACAGCCTTCCACAAAACTCTTCCTCCTGATCCATGTAAATGTCATCATGAATGTTTCTCAGCCGTAGTATTTGGGCTTTGCCATTGGAGGCTGTTAAGAAGTTATGGCTTTGTTGGAGAACAGTGACAACTTCATTGCTGCTCCTCGAGTGAGGATTGTGAGCAGCCTGTGTGTACTCTTAAGATTGCTGGGATTATTAATGTGGTGTGCCTTGTGTTGATTCTTAAATACCATCTTAATACAAACCTCTAAGCAGGGGATTATTTTACCTACTTTTTTTTTTTTTCCTCATTATATGCTACAGGGATAATAAACTTTCCAGATATTAAATGTAGAGCAGCTTAACACTTAATGCACATCTCCCTCTCATGCTTCATAAAATGAGCACCAAACTTGTTTCTTGTCCAGGCGGTTTTGCTGGGGGAACTTGTGTCAGGTCAGGATAAACAGGTCAAGAGCTCGGGGTCATTCTCTACCCCAGAACAGTAAAAATATATGGAGATTTGCAGTTGTCTGTATCAAATGTACTCGTTCAATTTTTTCACCATATTTTTTTTCTGGAAGTGCAAGGGCCTCTAGGAAACGAGCCCTTCAAAAGTGCTTTGAAACCACTGTCACTAGGTGTTTGAAATAGAAATAAGCCCCATCTGACACATTTTCCAGGGCTGTACAGAAGGAAAGAGCTCTTAACTTACTCTCCTGACTGCAGGAGTTCCCTTCAGCAGTACCTGTGTGTGATGTGCTGAAGCTGTGAACTCTTACCCGAGTGTTTTGGGATGTTATTGGTTTGGCATATATGCTAAGAGAACTGCTACCTATATACTTACAGGGGTTTCCTGAAGACCTTTGGTTGTGTGAATAGTTGGAATGTTTGCCTCCAGTTACTTTTAATCTTGGAAATACTCTATGACAAAGCAGGTGGAATGCTGTGTGAGGGAATTGTGCTGCAACACAAATTGGAAAAGGTGGAAGGAGGTGATAGAGAGTGTTGTTAGTCACAGAAATCTGGAAGATAATTAGCAATGAACTGGAATAAAAATTTCTATATGGTTAAAGGAAGAAGTAAGTGTTTGCTTACTATGGAATTAGCTTAACTTTGTGTCAAAATTGAGGAAACCAGTTAAACCTGCAATACAGTAGAGACTAAATACCAGTATATGAGCTAAAATAAGGAAAACCACCCCATATAATCTCAGAATCTGTACTTTTAGCAAACAGGCAGTGAGATCTATTTTTTGATGGCTGAGGATTGGTATACTCCACTTTTAAGAGTGATGGCCACTCAACAGCTTTCACAAGCAGCTGTTGCCTGCCTGTTGCTTTATTCAGTGAATGATAACACTTACTGAAGGTCCAGTGCCTGCTTTAGCATGTTGCTTGTATGTGTAGCACATGTAGAACATGCTTTGGCTTCATGTTTGATCTAAAACTTCATGAGGGAACACTTGCTGTCATTTAACATTTGGAAGTCCAGGGTGCTGAAGAGATCTGTGTTTACATGGGTTAAACAGTGGGTTTAAGAGTTGCTGGTTGGAGAAATGTTGATGGTACATGAGCATGAGGTTTGTATTTACAGGGTTGGTAAATACATATGAATGAAGCTCAGTGTTCTTGAGACGTTCCCACTGTTCTTTTTTGCCAGGTGGAAATTGTTTCTGAAGGAAAAAAAAACTATTGTACATTTACAGATTCTTAGAAAAATTAGTCTTCCAAAAGACAACTCTCAAATGTTATGTAATTAACCACTTTTGGAAACAAGGACAGACAGATTTTTGAATGTATAATATACACTTATGTCACAGAATTATTATTCAGGAGATAAGGGATGGGTTGGTTTGTTCTTGATTGATTGTAATTGCAACCAGATTTCAAAAAAAAAACCAAAATAAAAGGTTAAAGAGAAATTTTAATGCTAATTTTAACATGGAAAAAAATAGATGATACTAGTATGAAAATCGTGACTTTTAACAATGTAAATTGACTGAATCTTAATATTACAATTTCAGTGGCAGCATCAATCAACTTTTGACCTTCTCTTTTATTTCATGCTGATCAACCCTTTTTGAGGCTATTATATTTTCACCTCCCCTGAACAGCTTCAAAGAGTAGTTATCTGAGGATGGAGGAAGGATGAATGTGCCAGAGCTGTCAGATCTCATGCACACCAACTTGATGGAAAAAGGGAATTTCATGATTGGATGTGGATCTAGTTGCAAGCAGTCAAATGTGTGTAATTAGAGGACATGGGATTAGCTGGCACAATATGCTTGAGCTTGTTGTCTTAACACCAGTCTTGTCTTAGGAAGTCCTTTAAAGCTAGTTTAATGTAGATGGGAAATGGGGCTTTTTAATTACAGAAGGAAAGTTTGATCTGTCTCCCTCATAGCTGGGAAGTAATTTAATACAGATTTGGTTGTGCTCATACTGGATAGGTATAAGGGGCTTGTAACAAAAGTGTAGTACAGGACAAGAATAAACATTTGTACTTGGACTGCTGACTTTATTAAAAGCAGGCTAACAAAGGGCTCTGCCCATTGAAGTGGCTAATAAAACTTTGTATGGCACAGTGAAAGTTCTGGGGGAAGTACCAGGGAATGACTTGCTCAGTAATTGTGGCCTTTTGTGACACACAGTTTTTTCTTTCATTTTTATTCTTGTTTTTCTTCTTCTTCAGAGAAGAGAGGTGGACAGTGAACAAAAAAAAGGCAGAGTCTGTTCATTGGCTTCTTGGTATGAATCAGATAGAATTGACATATCTGGGAGGAGAACTGATGACATTTCTGCTGGAGACAAAGTTGTTTTCATTGGCTTGAGGGAAAGAGTTTCCTTCTTTCCCCTTCCTGCAGCTTTTCCTTCAAAATCCTCCCTAACAGTGAATAAACTTGTCCCATTGCTTGAAGGAAATGGTTTATTTTGTGTTATATATATGGATAACATAGGAGCTATGGAGTGAGGACACCCTTTAATATTCACCTCTTGATACAGAGAAATGAGTTACATGATAGATTTAGAGGAGGCCATGAAAAATAAGTATTGCAGTCTGGGACTGGAAATTCATACATAGAAGCAAAGATCTCTGAAATGAGAAATTTGCCATTAGATCTGAGTAATGTGAATAAGAGAAAGAGCTGTTGATCATCTCTAGGTGTAAATCTTGTCCTCAAATAGGGCTGTAGTATTTAAGAGTAGCTTGCTTGCTTTTTCTTAATGATGGTTAGCAGCTGTTTGCAGTGCTGAGTTTCAGCCCTGGAGACATGCATAGCAACCAGTTGCACTCAGAAATACATGATAAATGATTGTGGTGTGGTTGCCTATGTGATGACCATGCGTGAAGAAGGATTTATGATCATATGTTTCACTTCCAGGGAAAACAGCCCTAATAGCCAGCTGGGAAAATACAGTAAGTGATCTTGATCACCCTCCCCAGTGTTCATTCAGGTTGAAGACTGCTGTATGGCAGGCAACCAGTTAAAAATAAAACTATAAATAATTGTGTTAATCAGTGTATAATATATCTTTGTATTTGTTTATTGCCTTGGGTACTTGATTAGGCAGCTCTAACATACAATTAATCAGTAACCTTCAGTGTTAACTTCACAGTGCTCTTTAATTAATCAGTTGTGTTGCAGAGGCTCTGCTGGCTTGGAAAGCCAGGAACTGTGCCATGTAAACACTTTTGTTAATGTCAAGTGAAGGTTGAGATATGCTTCTTTTCTTTTTATGTTTTTTTCTTTAGCTTAAATTGAACTAATCAGCTTTTTGGGGTCCAGGTACAAGTTCTATAGGCAATTGTAAATGCTGGACAAGTAACATGGAAATGATGTCATGTAAATGCTGTGAAGTTTTTGTGCCTTAACCATTATCTTAAGTCTTTCCAAGTGGCTGATAATGACACGTTTATGTACCAATACAGCTATGTGTAGCTAGTGTGTACAGCTAGGAGTTGTGTGTTTCATTCAGGACAATGGGAGGGCTGATTTTTTGCCTTTTCTAAACACAGAAAAGCTACCTGCACTTCAAGTAAGTGTGGAAGGGTTTCATCTTGGCACTGCAGATAGTAACATAAACACAGGTATTGATGCATTTTGGATATTGGATTTTATCATAGACTCGGAATGGTTTGGGTTGGAAGGGACCTTAAAGATATCTCATTGCAGCCCCTTGCTGTGGGCAGGGAGACCTTCTGCAAGACACTCTGCTCAAAGAATCATCCCTTGAACACTTCCAGGGATGGAGGGAGATTCTGAAGTTCTTCTACAGGTGTTCAGGAGAGCATGAAGAGGCAGTTCTGGGATTTTTCAAAGAAGCTGCTTGTCAAAGTTAAGCCTTGGATCACCCACAACCTTATTCAGACCCTCAAAATAACATAAATATAACAAACACTGATTTTAACAGTGGCAAGTCTTGGTTATTTGTAACAGTTGTGTGAACTTGAAAGGAAAATTGTACATTTCAATCTTAATACTTTGAATTTAGTTAGATTTATGAAAGTTGTATGAATGAGGTACCACTGGAAGAGCTGTTTATATGTGTTTTTGTGAGAGCATCAAAAGAAAGAGCAAGATGAGGACTGTAAGGACAGCCTGTCTTTCTTATAGCAGGCACAGTTTGAGTATCTGAGGCACAGCTACTACCTGGACACCATTCCTCGTAGTAACATTGAAGAAAATATTGTTTATATATAGACCAGAAGGCTTGTCCTCTGCTGAGACCTCAGCACAGATGAATACTCAGAGCACAGTGTCTTCTTCTGGCAACAGGATGATGACAACAAGGTTGCAGAGTATCATCTACCTGATTTTTTTTTATTTCCTGTGACCTCATGGGGGAAAAGCAAGCATATTTCAAAGCAAACAAGGAGAAATGGCCAGCAAACAGCAACCTGCCCCAAGATTTATGAAGACTGAAGTAAGCACCACTTGGAAGCAAAGGACAATGCCATAACAAGTGTTACCTCAGCTGTTTATGTGAGAATGATAATACAGGATATTTCACTGGAATCAGTGTAGCACACAAAGTAAGTTGGCCAGACCACTTGGAGACACAGGCTTATGTGGGATTGCAAGCATGTGGGTCAATGAAATCATTGAGAAGCTAGATCAGGTTGAATTAACTTGGAGGTATGCTAAATAAATATCACACCCCCTTTCCACAGAGCTCTCTTACAAAAATTTTCTGATTATATTTGCCAAGGGCAGTCTCTCCCAGAAAGTTCAACTCAGGACTTGCTACTGTTCATCTTGACCTTGTTGGTTGGAATATAGTGGTTAATGTGTATTACCAAGTTAGCGTGTTCATCTGCAGGCAGAAGAAAGGCAATACAGTGCTGTTTGAAATATATCTATATTAGACCTATACCTTATATTATACCTATACCTTATATTATACCTATATATATCTATATTATACCTACCTAAACTATCTTATACCTCCCTTCTGCCTTCTCAAACTCCTGAAGCCTTGAGGTCGTATGCATGATAACCCTGACCCACACCCAAGGAGAATCAGCCAGATGAGTTAATTTATTTGAAGGGGAAGAAATTAAATTAAGTATGGGCTTCCTTATAGTCCTTATCTCTGTTAAATGAGAAAATTGTAAGTACTGAAGAACCTTGAGGCTGGTGGCTGTGCATCAACTCCAAAGATATTTTCAGGCCAAAGTAATTAGGGCTCAGCTGATGGATGGACACGTACACAGCTCACCATGTTTACATAAGCTCTGTTTCCATAGGACACCAGGCTCCATACGTGACAGTGTTTATTGTAGATGAGCAAAACCTATTGTGGCTTTCATCCAGCAGGATGATAGATGGGGATTCTTCACAGAAGGAGAAGGAGAAATAACTGCCAGTACCGACAAAATGCCAGACCGTGAACTGAAACAGTGAATAGGTGGTATTGCAAAATCAATGCAGCTCCCCTGCAGGATAATATAGAGGGGTCATCTGTCTTTGTCCTAGCAGACAGTCATCTACATTAGATACAGCTAAATATGTTAAATGGAAGCCTCATCCAAAAAAAAGTATCAGGGATGACACTGCTAAAAAAGACTGATGTTACTTCTTCTGCCTGAGTTAGGTTGGGCTGCTTGTTCTCTGTCACACAAAAAACTGCTGTCTAGACATGGGGGTGGGGGGGAAGCCTTTTGCTAATAGTAAAAGTGGTTATAGAGTTCTTTAATTGTGAAAGAAATAGTCCCTTTAGCCTTTCTCATTCAAAAGTGCTGTTTATTAAAAAGGAAGAATTGGGCAATTTTTATATTTGTTATTTGAAGTTTAGCATGACCTACAAAACTACCATATATCCAAATTCAGGGAGAGGATTCCCTCTGCCAATATATGTGTCCTCAAGTGTATAATTTTCTAATACTGGCTGGCTGAAATGCTGCAAAATAGACATTTTTATTCATTGCACGCATCTGCTTGCTTTAGATAAACTAAGTAAAAAGAGCTAAAATAATGATGAGTGTATTTTTCAGCTCAAGCTTTATTTTTCTGTGCTTTGCTATAAGCTTCAATACAGAACTATTTCTCAGCCTGGAAGTTCATATTACATTATCTTTCTAATAGTTAGAATAATCTCCAGACATTGAAAGGCTTATTACTGCCATAAGTCTGGGTACAGTGACCACTGGTATCAAATGCAACTCTGTATCTAAATTCTTACTGTCCCAAGTTTATGACTGAGCAAAGTAGGCAAACCAAATCACTTGAGTATTAAGAAACTTCAAAGTCTAGAGGCAGTTTCAATGTATTTTCTCACAAAACCCATCATTTATACCAGACTTAATGCCTCAAAATTATAAAATTGATATTGAAATGGACTTAGAATTACTTTCTTTTGTTAACACTTACACTAATGGGCCAGCTAGGGGTAATATTTTCCTCATCTGTGTAGCTCATGAACAAGTAGAAAATGGTGGTGAAATCAATGACTGAATCAACCATGAAATGATAGAGCTCAAGATTGTGAGGCAATTTCAAGTTACCTGGAAAGTTCTTCATGCTGATACTTTGCTTCCCTCCTTTGAACATTCTTCCTGTTAGTCAGCAAAAAAAGCAGGTAGATCAGAAGTGAGCTGGCAGTACTGGGGATGTGGGAGCAGCAGCAGGCTGCAAAGGAGGGATTCAGTGATTGTGCTGGGAAAGCCAAGGGTCACCTGGAGCTGGAAGTGGAAAGGGATGTTGAGGACCACAAGGCAATCTTCTGGATGGGCAGTAAGAGAATAAGCAAGGAAAATGCTTGCCTGCTGCTAAAGGACAGATGGAGTGGCAGTGCACACAGATCAGAACTCCTCAGGCAGCCCAACCTTCTTTCCGTGAGCTTTCACTGGGCTCTCCCAGGGGTCTCAATAGATGAACTGCCCAAAAACTGGCAGTGTGCCCTGGAAGCAGACAGCAGCTGCTGTCTGGGGCTGCATTAACAGAACACCAGCTCCAGTGAAGCAGCTCCTCCCTTGAACTGGTATTCCTAGAACACATTGGGAATGCTGCTCCTGATTTTGGAGATAAAAGACAGATGTGGGTAAATGAGCAGTTGTGGTGAGGAGCCTCATAGAGAAAAGGCTTTTATGATTCTGTGATCTGCCCACATAAAGCCTTGAGGAGTCTCATTCAATCTTATGACTGACTCTGGTTTGAGCAGAGGAGCTGGGCTAGAGACCTCTTGGGATTTAACTCTGGGATGATTCTGTGAAATAGGTCATGCTCTGGATTATTGTCTTTCCTTTGTTTCCTTCTTCAATCATAGTCTTGATACTGGATATGCCTGAAGATTGCTTGTAATGTATTGTAAGAGAAAAAAAAGAAGGTATTTTGATACCCTGGTTAGAGGGCTTGTCCTACAGTGAATTGTGTTTGAAAACTAGGTATTAGTAGTGAAATGTGATAGGCTTGGAGTTGGTCTGAGCTGTCAGGTTCTCTCCCTAATGGTAGCTTGTTAGCAATAGTCAATCCTAGCACAATTAATTGGTTTCCTTACTTATTTGGGAAATGTATTGTGTTCCCCTCTGACTTTTCTCTCCTCCCATACTTTACCCCAAAGGCCTTTGTCACAGCATACATTTCTTGTTGACACAAAATACCAGGAACCTAATACCATGTACGTGGTGGGCTGTGTGTCGTCAGCGTTAGATACCAGACACGCTGGTGCCAAACCAACTAACAAAATCATTTATCAGATAACGCCAGGGGTTTTCCTGCCTTTGCTTGACCACTTTGAAGTGATGTAATAGGGGTCTGCTGACTTCTTGTCATCAGGGGATACACAATACCATGTCTGGCTTTTGTAACCAAACCTTCAAGGGTCTCTGTGCCAGCCTGTAACGTGACTCTTGAATTCTCAAATACAGACAAGCCCACTTTCATAAAAAGGCAGTTCAGTATGAATGACACATGCAGAGCACTAAAACTTCCCATTCGGCATTCCCCCACCCCATTTACTAAGAATTATTTCTCAATTGTGCCTTTTTCAGAGCACTGACTTTGGCCAGGTCTCTTCAATCGTTTAATGCAGACAAAGTGGGCAACTCATGCACGCTGTGTATACTTTGGTAAAACAGTTGTGTGTTGTCAGGAGAATGCTCTGAATAGTTGATCTTTGCTCAGTGTGGCCTCTATTTTATATGTGAATGTGTAGTTGTGATACTGCTCCTATCCAGCAGTGAGTTCTTTGAGTCTCACTCCAACAACATTGTATGAAAACATCAATATAAGGAAAATCATAAAGGCCTTTTGATAAATTTAGTCTGCAGGGATCTTTAAAAATCTTTACTTTCACTGAAAAATAGATAATATAAGTATTTTTATCTAAACAAGCAATTATGTTGGCAGGTATTGTGTACTTTGGCCTTCTAAGGAGAAAAAAAATTGTGCTGAAGCGCCTTTTTCCGTGCTTTTTTTCCTGTGGGTTCATGACCAGAGACTTCTGTTCTTGCACTTTATGTCTTGGGGCAACAATTATTTAGAGGGCATAGGTTAAAAGTCTGTCTGCTAGAAAGCCTTACAAATCTGGAGTTTTTTGGTTGTTCAATTTACACTCCTGAAACATTTGTTATTTTGTGATCTGCCTGAGAAGCTGATGACAATTATAATTAGAAATATAATCATTAAAGACAATAGTACTCAGCATTCTTGAAATGCACCATTATTTTTTACCTTATTGTTCAGGTGTATTTGAGGAAATTCTGTATTTCAGTTGATTAATCTCACTCTTATCTGAATTCAAAATAAGGTACCAAGTGTCTTGCTTCATTGCTAAACATCTGCTCAAGCTGGATCATGATTTTGAGCAACTGGAGCAAGATTTCCTGAGAACTCTGCAGCGTAAATTGGAAAACTAATTTGGCACCATAAATGGGTTTATTGCCACATGGGCATGTATTGTCCAGAGTCTTCCACCAGCCTTGCTTTCAGAGATCTCTAGTTTATCCTGAATATGCAAGCTGGGTTCTCAAGTTCCTGGCCTTTGATCTAGGCAGTATGTGATTAGTTAACTTGGGTTAACTAAGTAGTCTGGGATGTCCTTTTTTCATTCTGAAATGAAGTTTCACACACTCTGGGCTGACTAATTAGCCCCGTTTAGAAAGCAATGAGGGACTTACTCTATTTCAAGCAGAGTGTGAAGTTAAAGAACCTGATAACTGCTGAAACTAATGCCGAGTGGTCAGGGCCCATTATCTTCTCCTTAAAAATGTCAGTCTGTGAAGTAACTTCCTTAGCACTTAGCTTTTGCTAATTACTTAGAGAGTCACCATTTCCATTCTTCTTCCAGCTGCTTTGTGTGAAAAATGCATATTATATGGCTCTATGCAGATAGTTACTATATGTATTATGTTATATTGATTAGTTGTACTTTTGTAGTTAAAATGAATATTTTAGTAGATAAAATAGAGACTATGTATGTGGGGAGGAGTTTTTTGGGTTTTTTTTAGGAATGAGATACTCTATTTGAGGAACACCTAAATCTTCCAGAGAAAAGGAATTTATGGCTTCTTATCAGAAAAAACTAATTTCTTCAGGCCTTGCTTGACTTGAAGATGCCAGGGGATTAATGGAAATAGTTGACATACAACAGAGTTTCTTGTTTTAAATAGAATGTATGCATAACCACGAAGGATAAATGAATATGCAACAAGTGCATTGTTTTAAGGTTATTCCTTTGTTCACAAGGGATGCTTTTTGTGACTTAGTGTCCGAGAGCATCCGGACGTCCGTAATTTGTTGCTTTTTATTGTCTTGTAATTGTCCTAACTCTAAACTTTATTACTCTAACTGTATTACTATTTTTATAATAATTTTATTATTATTAAACTTTAAAATATTTTTAAAAACCAAGGGATTGGAGTTTTTCACATTTGGAAATAGGAAGAGCTGGGGGTGCCTGGGCTGCCAAGAGCTTCTGTCTCCTCCTGGTGCAGAGTCTGGCACTGACAAGGTCCTGCACCTGCACCTCCCTTCCTGCTTGCTGGTCCCACTGGTGGCAGCTCAATGACCTGGGATATCTGTCAGGCTGGAGACCCTGCTCAGAACCCCCTTGAAGTGAGGGCTGGTGTGACTTTGAAGTGTTCCATCTTTGGCTGCCAACTTCATTGCTTTGCTGGATTTGAACTCCGGGTTCTCTAAGCTCAAATCTGCATTAAAAATAGTTGATTTTTCTCTTTTTACTTTGTTCAGCTTTTGTGCTTGAAAACCAGAAATGGTAATACTCTTTTTTCTAGGTAGCTTATGTAGATGTAGCAAAAATACCTGTAAACTGGTTAATTAAAAAAAATCCTTATTATTTCAAGATAAAATTGTATATCAAATACATGAGGGTCCTTACGTTTGCAAATTTTTCTATTGACTTCAGCTTTTTTACAGTACACTGGTACATGTTTTGCAATTAATTTCAAATGGCAAAAGGTTGTAAAGGCAATTTTTTCCCCTTTGTCAGCTACTTTATTTTCCCCAGCATAGTTGAAACCGGTGTAGCACATGTGTTACGTTGTCTGCTGGATTTATAAAGGAGGATGTAATTAATTAAGATGAATCTCTCCAAAGCCAGTTTCTAGATCAGGTGAAACCTCTGGCCTTGTCCTCTGCTTTGAATGTGTGTGTGTGCTTTTTGTGGGTGGAACAGAGACATACCACAGAAAACTTAGTGGCTTTCATCTTGTTCAGAGTGTTTGGTTTGTTGCTTGGGGAGGGCAGAGTGCAGGAGGAAAAGGGCAGCGGGCCAGATGAGCTGTTTGGTTTTTTTCTTACCTTTCCCACTCTAATCTTGGAAATTTTATGATGAAGAAGTACAGCCTGGGATCCTCTGGAGAGATAGCAGGGAAATCAGTATGCTATTAAGGGCTGGAAAACAAGACAGGAAACACAGGATTCTCTCCTAAAGCATTTGATGCTTCTGTGACCTATTGCTTTTCCTTTATCTCCTCCACAGTGGAGCTGGGAGGGTGAATACTTCCTACCAGAAACAGGCAGGATTAGTTATGCTTTTGAAGTTCACCAGCAGGAGACCTTCAGGGCTTTCTGACAGCTGCTCTTGGAGCATTGATCATTCAGGTTGTCCTCCATGAGAAAAGCAATCCCTGTTGGTGAGCCAGTAAGTATGCACTCTTAATTTGCTTTTTGGAATCCCTGAGGGAGCAACCAATACACTTAAAAGTGCCCCCAAATTGTTTTTTTTTAAGTTGCTCCATAAAATTAGATGAGTTTTAGTCCAGAGTTTTTATGACATGAGAAGACAGCTGTGATCCACGTCTCTGTAGAGTAGTCTCTTCCCTCCTCGGATTTCCTTTAGCATTTCCCATGGTACAGGAATGGAAGGGCAGAGAGTGGCAGAGGTAGCCCCTGGTGTGTTGGCTCTCATTTTATGTTCAAAAGCATGTTATCTCAAGTATGAAATAAAATGTTTAATTTTAAAGAACTGACTTAAAACAGTTATCTATACAACAAAAGAATAAAAGCTTATTCAAACTCACTGTATCCCAGGCTGTCAGCCTTTGTGATTATCTTCTGTTCTGTACTCAAGAGATTTGCCCAAAAGCATGGAAGAAAAAGCCAGCTTCCCTTTGTGTACCTAACCCTTCTGGGAGACACTGCTCTTATTGCTGCACCTCATCTCCTGAATTTAGAGGCTGGATATGGCAATGGAAGCAATCCAGAGTAAAGTCACACCACAAAACCTTTACAGTGTGTGGCCATGCACCTTACAAAAACAGCTTTCATACTGACAGTAGAAGGGATGTGAAACATGGCTTGTAACAAGGGTTTGTTTGCTCTTGGCTTACACACAATTCTCACAAAATGACTGCAAAGATTTAAGGAGGAATGCAATAAAACCCTGAAGGTAGTACATGTCCAGAGAACTTTAGTATGTTGATATAATCTGCACTAACTCTCCTCTTTTCCAGCCTTGATTCTTGCATGGTAGTACAGATTATACTGTAAAGAATCCTACTCAATTGCTGTAGGAAGAAAATGCAGATGTAGGTCAGGATGTGTTAAATCCATTTTTATGTCATCAGTATTATTCTCTAACATTAAAATTAGCAGTACATGGTACCACATAAGTTATCCATGGCTGTAGAGGGGACACAGCAATAATTTCTATTTGTTAGTTTTGTGATCTCACAAAGAAAAAGAATGGCAGCATTTATCCATCCCTGTGAAGGGCCACATACTGGTTAATAAGGTCTGTATTTACCAATAACAGTGACAGCAGTCAGTCAGTCTGTGCAGATAAGTGAGAAAATGAAATCCCTGTACGTGTCCTCCAGATCAGTAGATACAGCTAATTTCCCTGTTCAGTGGAGCAGGCAGGTATCCATCTAAATACCTAATTCTGATATCCTGAGGAGGCAGAATAGCTGGGTAGCAGAATTGCAGGTCCTTTCCCCCATCATCTCTCCCCAAAGTGCAAAGGATTCAGGTGATGCAGGTTCACTGGCAAAGCAAACGTGCTCAGGTGTGGCAGCACATCTGCAGCAAAGGACGTATTGCAACCCACAATGCTGTGTTTAAACTTTGGAAATAGAAGTTTCTTGGCTGTGTTTCAAAGCAAGTTCCCCCCAGCTCTTCATTACTGTGCAAGAAAAGCTCATCCTAAGTGATTCTGACCAAAGGCTGCCTTGAAGAAATGCCAGGAAATTTTAAAAATTATGGGTATCAGAAAGTGAGTTTAGATCATCAAGAGAAGATCATGATGAAATCATAAAGAGCCAACAGCTCTGTAAAAGATCAGGAGTAGCAGCTTAAAATGCTTAAGGGAGAAGAACATGGGGAGGATCACTGTGCTGCTTGGGATTGTAGCTAGGAATAAATAGATAAATATTTATTTGTGTTGTGGCTACTTTTGACAAAATATTCCTAGATAAATTTTGTCTGAAAACAAACGAGAAAAAATTTTGATTCTTCCATTGAAACAGAAACTTTGTGCCCTTCCTGTGAATTATTGTATCTTTCTGCCTCTCTTTTTTCCTTGTGTTGGAGAGCACAAAGTAGGAGAAAGGACATTTTTATTAATCTATCTTTCTCACAGGAACAGACATGAAAAGTCAGCTCACAATTTCTTAATTGTTGCAGTCTTAAAACTATAAACAGCTTTTTTTCTCTTATATATATTTACTTATTTGAAGGGTCAAAAAATTTCACTAAGGAATTTTGTTCAGTTTGCTAGTTGCTAACAAGAAAACTGTTTCAAATCCTAGTTATTACTAATTGAAGCTAACTTAAAGTTAGCTAAATTAACTTGAAGAAGTAACATAAACCATTGTGTGCTTTTTTAAATCTTGGTGATTTATGGTGATGGTGATATCATTTAAAATTCTATAGGTTTTTAATTGAGATATCCAGAGAATCTTTATATGTAGTTTGCTCAATATCAATGTCTCTATGAAATAAAATTTCATACATTGGTGTCATTGTTACATCCACTAAACATTTTGAATGTTTTATTACCAGAGACTAGATTAAATGCCTGTGCAGTGTTCTCTCTGTATGCAGTGTCTGGGAAATATCTTCTGATTTTTGGGGAAAGAAATCCATCACTTATGATGTCTGTGAAAAGTAATCTGATCTATTACATGATTTTGCAAATATTGTTTTTTCCTCTAGTTCTATAACTTTAAAAATATTGGTAATGCTCGGAGCAAGTTAATGTCAGCATTTTTGCTAGAAAACCTTTACTTTTTGTCTGCAAAAATTGTAAAATACTGAAACTGCTTATTCAGCATTTAGTCTTTCAAACCAATGACTGCAAAATCATGAGTAGCAGTGTGCTAGAAACGAGGATGCTTTATTTTTGCAACCATATGAATAAAATCTTGGCAAATATCTGAACGGTCCTTGAGGCTCCATTGTGCTATATCCTTATTTTATGTGTTGGGACTTCCTCAGGTATCCAAAGTCACTTACCTAAGGGAGGAGATCTGCAGCATGGATATCCCTGCTCCCTGGGGAGCATTACTGGTACCTTTCTTTGGGTTTATAAATGTTCCTGTCCAAGGCAGAGCTAGAACAGAATATTTGTTAGCTTCTGCTGATAACTTCCTTAAAAATACTGTTGGCTGTTTGGAATTTTTTTTTCCTCAAATATTTTGAGTACAGGGATCACAGGAGTTCGTCTGGCAGGTGTACATCTGAGTCAGCTGACTGAACAGCATCTGCTCCCAGTCAGGAGGGCATGATTCACTGTGAGGAAGACTATTCTTTGTTAGCTCCCTTGAAATGCCATTTTCCCTCATCTGAGCATAAAGGTGCTGCTGAAGTGGCATAAAACCCCACAATGAATGTAATTACAGTTAGGTGAAATCAATTTTACCTGAGTTTACTGCTTTATTAATTTTTCTTCGAGTCAGATAATGGCTGTAGGTGGTTCTGTTGGGGGTAACAAAAATACAGTGAGATAAATATCCTGAGTTTATGACTGTAGGGCAGTGTTTTTATAAGAAATGCTTGGTAAGCTTTACGTCAGCATACAAAAAATCAGTCAAATTTTGGACAGCGTACTTAGCCCTGATAATACCTACCTTTAGGAGAGAAGTGGGAGTTACTGAGGAGCTGAAATGGAAATTTTACAGCATGAATAGATAAGCCAGGAGTGGTAGTGGTTATGTAATAAGCTGCACTTTTTTGGTAGATTTTCTGTATGCTTCAGATACTGGTAGAAGCAAATTTTTACTCAGCTCAAGGACTGTTCATGAATCAAAATTAATTTGTGTGCTAAAAAACAAAGAGGATTTTGACATTACTAAGACAAATGGGCTACAACATTCAGAAAGCCTTACTTAATAAACCACAGTTTGGAGAGATATACGAAAAATACTGGTCTTAATAATTATCTGAGAAAAAAAGGAATTTTTTAATGGCTTATAGTACCAAAAGTCTCTTCAGAGATTGGGAAGCTTAAGATCCACAAAGTATTTTGTGATTTAACAGAGTCAGAAGAAATTAGGATTCTTATTTTTTTTTTCAGTGTTCTTTAATTTTTTTTTAACATCATGTAAAACAATTTTGATGGCCTATGTTAATTTTGCCAGTATTGGATCACTTTCAATTCAGTTAAAAATTTATCAGTTTAACTTTTTTCCTATCTCACCTCTTGTTATTCAGTTGTTTCTGCTTCATCACCTTTTATACTGGTTTTATTTCCCTCAATGTTATGCTTCTTTCAGTGATACTTCATGAGAGGAGCCCTCACTAACAAGAGCAACAAATTTCAGAACTGTCTAAAGTGACACTACTTAAATAGTAAATCAACAGTTTTTTTCTTCATAATTCTTTTGGTGATGTGTTTCCCTTGATTTATTGCAGTTTATGCTACAAGAAATGTTACTTCTTAACATTTCCCCATATACATGTAATGGTACAGATCATCTCCTGTCTGCATATGTTCTAGAGAATGATTTCTTTGACAATCAGCTGTTAAGTTTTTGACTTCATGTTTTGGCTGCAGAAGTCGTTTTTTTTTTTTAGCTTCCCAGCATCAGATGCAGAATAGCTAATGACAGCCTCAAGAGGTGAAGTGCCCTCTCAGCAGCTCAGTCTTTTGGAGACTGGTGGTCCAGGCATATTAACAATACGCTTGTAATTCTGCCTAACAAGTAGGTGGTGATCCTGGTTTCCCACTAAAAGTCTTTGATAAAATCCACAGAGGTGGCTACTGAAAGGGCATAAAGCACCTATTTTAGCAATCAGGTGCAGAGTTCAGGGCAGGCAGGAAGCCTTCTTTCACAACTTGAAATCGCATTTCTTTCTCTTTTTTTTCCCCTAACATACTTCTTTTAATAAAACTCACATTCAGAGGATCATTCTTCCCTGTGGTCTTAATCTGATATTGAGTTCCTTAATGGAAGCACCCTTTGAGCCTTCCAGTTGTGATTGATTGTAATTCTTCTTTGTCCAAATGCCTCTCCTGTAGTTACCTGTTCTGCACAGACAGTTTCAGATCTTTCCTTATTCTTCAGGAGACAAATCTTCCTCCTTCTTCCACCTGTTCTTTTTTCAGTGTCCCAGGATTCAGCTGAAAACTTAATTTGCCCTTCAGTTAATCAAGGCTGAGTTCTGCTTCCTTTCTCATCAATATCCGGCACATCTTAGCTGATCAGGACATTGTTAAAACAGATTAACCTTAGCTGTAGATCAAGGACCTAAAGTGTTTGCTGTGGTCCTCAAGGGAGAGCCTTACAATTTTAAAAGAACAACCTGTCCACTTCTGTTAGTGGCAAGATGCTTCTTGAACAAACTTTGGGATTGACAAAACCTTAATTAAATCGCTTAAATTCTCAGGTGTGGATCTGATCCAGGACTCACTGAAGCTGATTGATATCAGCAAGGTTTAGACAGACCCAAGTCCAACACAAATGAGATATTTTAGTACAGTCACACAATAATTACTAAACAGCTCAGCAGCTTCTTTGTGTCTCTAGCTAGAAAACAATATTGTGGCTTGGGTTTTAAACCAGATGGCAACTGGAATGCAAGGTCTGTAGGATGCTTTGGTAAAGTCTCTGGAACTGCATGTTTATTGTTTGTTATTTCCACGTTATTACAAAACTCTAGAGGATATTGGGTGATTTGGAGCCACTTTTTAATCTTGCATTTGCATTCTGTCTTGAAACTGTATTAGGAGTGATCAGTCCTTGAAGGAAAAACTTAATATGAAAATCAGTCACAATGAAAGGTCTCCATGGAAGTCAACACCTATCTAGAATTTGAGTGTTCTTCTTAAACGTGTTACCTAATTTGAAGAGATTAGATAAAAATGTAGTATTTCACTGTAAATAGTTACGAATTGGCTTGACAGGGCCATGCGCAACCTGATCTGGACTCTCCTTTAAACAGAAGGTTGCACTGGATGATTTCCAAACCCCCTCAAACCCAGACTTTGTTGTGAGTCTGTGATTCTGCAGGATGTTCAGGAGCAGGGTGGGTACACACCTCCCCAGAGCTGGCTATTCCTAAAGATGTATCTTTGGCTGACTTTCTGCTCCTGCTGATCTGTATTCCCACCTCCTCTAGAAATCCCATAGAAAACAAAGCTATAAGTGATGAACACCAGAAAAACTGGGAGTTCTGCTTCTGTGCTTGGCAAGAGCCAAGCTTTTTAGAGCACAGTGCTGTTTGCATTTTGGGCCTGCAGGTAATGAGTGGAAAACCCAAGGAGGACTGGGAGCATTAATGGATGTCCTGAGATGTGACAGGATATCCCACTACCAGAGTAAAGAAATAATTTATTGCTTTCTTCCTTTGAAAAACTGCTGGTCCTTTTAGTGTGACATGGAAGATTTCATATGTGTTGAACAGCAAAAAAACCCAAAATGTATTTACACAGTTTGCCTTTCTAGCACTCAGTTTTTAGAGTGCCATGAGATTATGTGGGAAGAACTGATGTTAGTGAAAAAGCACCTGGCTTGGGTTTGTGATGAGTCCCTTGTGCAGTTTTTCCCCCCATAATGTCCTGTCATGTGTTTATTCCTGATGGAGACAAGCCCAAGCCAGGTTAGTTTCAAGCTGGGGAAATGTGGACTGAGTTACATCCTGAACTTTTATTTTATATACATGGAGAGGGAACCCTTGGTGCTTTACACTTCTCTGCAGCTGGGCAGGAAAGAAGAGAGGAGGGAGGGAAATGTGGGGATTGCAGTTACCAACAACTTGTGTTGTGGATCCTGTTATACTTGGGGACTTGCCTGTTGACACTTTATAAAAGCTGGGGAAAATGCTTTTAATTTACAGCACATATGTTTGTTCAACATATATCTAAGGACCTGTGCTCTTCAACTGGCTCTGTCTGGCATGCTTTCCAAGATGAGGGGTCTGAATTACTAGAGCAAACTGAAGAAATCCACAGGCAAACTTAAACCAAAATTTAAATACCTTATTACAAATCCTTGTTCAAAAGTTTTGATTCAAAAAATTACATTTCTAAAGGTGTAGAAGGATTTTGGTTGCTTTCCTCTTAGGATATCTTCAGAGATGTCTTCAAATAACAAGAAAAAAAATTGTTTCTTTGACAGCTTACAGGTCTGAATTTGCTGAGCTGGGGTAGATTTGGGATATTAGGTGTTTGATTTGTTGGGCTTTTTAATCTCCAAAGATATAATTGTAGTTCTGATATGAGGAATAGAGCATTTTATAGATTTGTATGAGATTGCAGAATTTCACTCACCCATAATAACAGAATTTTGAGGGGATCTCATGCTGTGTAGAGACTCAATAATCTTTAGAAGCAGTGCAATTGGTTGTGCTTAGCCTTGGGATGCCAAGCTGGATATCTTCTCAGGGTGTGACTAAGGGGCAATTCAGGAAATCCGATTTCTCCATTATATGTCACCTTGATCACCCAAAAAGCAATCCTGGCTCTCTAAATCCATGTTAATATCTGTGCTGTCTTGCTAATACAGAAATATATCTCTGATTAACTTTATTGCGAAGAACCCTAATTTATAAATGTTCTGCAAGAACTATTAACTGAAGTAAAGTATCTGTTGCTTATCAAGGTTTACTGTTCAGTAGTTTTTGCTACTTTACTTTCTTCCTCCCTATTAAAAAGAATAAGGTTGCTGTCCAGGAGCAGCTTTTCAGATAAAAAACATGACTTTATGTGGTAAGTGGGGAGTGTTCAGACCCGTGGAGCAAACAGCACATCTCTTGCTGGTAGCTGATCATCCTGCACCTCATGCTTCATTTTATATCATCCTTGGTGGCAGCATCCATGGGGATTTTCTAACAGGAGAACTTACAGGGAAATGTCATTTTTGTAAGCCAGACCTGGAAAAGCATGAAATAAAATAGCTGTTTCTCTTGGTGTTTTCTTTGTTTGGACTCCACCAGAGCTGACCTTTATTGTGCTCACGGAGCTTGGGGCTGCAAGCCCAGGATTTAACAAGTTTTAAGATCTCTTGAATCTGTGAAATGTTCTGTCCTTGCCTCTTATCCCCCCTCATCTCCTGCTTTTTCACCATTTAAAACAGGCCAACCAAGGTAGCACAGCAATGGCATATTTGCAATTGAATTCCTGGGTTATTCACAGAATCCCAGAATAATGAGGTTGGAAGAGACCTCTGAGATCATCAAGTCCAACCTGTGCCCTAACACCACAACTAGACCATAGCACCAAGTGCCAAATCCAGTGTTTTTTTAAACATATCCAGAGATGGTGATTCACCACCTCCCTAGGAAGACAATTCCAGTATTTTATTATTCTTTCAGTGAATTTTTTTTCCTAATATCCAACCTAAACCTTCCCTGACGTAGCTTGACAAGGTGATTTCAGTCTCTGTCCCTTTGTTGGAGATGGGTCTGCCCCTTTCTGCCAATTCCAGGCTAAGATTTGAGAAAGACTGTGGTATCTGAGCAGTATGGAAGGTTGCAAATCTGTAATACTAAAAATATGCTAAAAATATGCTGACATCTCTGAAATCAAGTAGATCGGACGTGTGTTTTAATACTTTCTGCACTGACTGCTTTTTGCTGTCACATAATTTTTGAGCAGAAAATAGAAAGTGAAAAGGAGTAATTCTGGTATTTGCACACGGTGATTTTGAATATAGTGGAATAGCATGTTCTTAGAAGGACTGATCCCTGTGCTGTACTGGAAAAGTTACAGTCTTGCTTTCTCTTCTCAATTTTCTGTCAGGCAGCAGAGCCAAATTAAATTGTGTTTAGAACATGAGGTTAATACCCAAGAGACCTGGAGTTGCATTTGTAATACAATGTATTATAGGTTTAATTTTCTAAGTAGCCGTGCCTCCAAGTGACACTTAAAAGCAGCAGTTTAAAGCTGCTTCTTCCCACATTATGTTTCATGAAAAACAAGCTGAAAGCAAAATCTGTTTTGTTTTTCCAAACCAGAAAATGGTGGCTTTGTTTTCACAGCTGGGTGCCAAATGATGACAATTTTTTTTATTCATGCAATTAAACCTGGAGGTTAGAATCTCAGAAGCACTTTATAAGTTCGTATTTCAACTTAACATACATATAGAATGTCTTAAAGAATCATTTGAAAAAATATTACTCTGTTTGTTCAGTTTATTTATTCCCCAGATACAGAAGGCGGATGTGTCATAAAACCCCACAAAAGGCTCACAAATTTCAGATTTTTCTGTGGAAATTGGTGTATTTTTATACTAACTGTGGATTGAGAGGGGTTTTTTTTGCAATGCCTGTAGAAGCTGGATTAAATAGCAGGTTTTGTGGTTACTTCAGAGGCAGCTACTCTGGTAGTAACCATCCCTAGAGCGGAAATGCAGGTCAGCCAAGGGGGCACACGTGCTGTAATCCAGTTACAAATTGTTAGGTAAAACTTGATGTGCCTGGTGGCCTTCCTGAGCTGCTCTGCCTTAAACCTGATTGTGTTGGTGTACTTGGGCAAAAATCAGCAAAATCACTCAGATCTCTTTGGGTTTGTTGTGAAACAAAGAATTCATTAGCCTGAAAGGGACTCGACAGAGAGAGTGCTTGGGTAAGACTGAAGGCAGGAGAAACCTTTGGGCAAAACTGGAACAGCTTATCATCATTTATTATGTCTCTTCTGCATTTAACCAAGCAGAGTTTAAAATTACATATTTAATGAAAACCTGAACTGCATATCAGTAGTCAGGTGTTGGGTCATTTAAGTATACTCACAAAATCTTTTTTTTTTTTTATATGATGTAATATTGTCTCATCACAAAATACTACAGAGCTGGTTAAAGGTATGGAAGCAATTTGCCTGATGCACAAAGTTTAATTTTTTGGTGGCAGAACAAGAATACAAGTGTCCTTGTTCTTTATTCAGAGCTTTAGCCAGAACACCTTTCTTTCTCTAATACTCATAGGCTGGTTGTGGCTTTCTATTGATACTTTGCTTGTTACTCTAGATATAGAACATATCATTTTCCTAGCAGTAAATTATTCAAATTAAGGTATTTGGTTTACATAAAGTCTTGTACCCTGCTTTACATGAAAACTGACTGATGTGTTTAAGATAATAAATTTAGATGCAGCATGAAAGATAATGCTGTATGGGTTGACTGGCTTAAGCAGGGAGGGAAGCAAGGAAATAGGGATTTGAAATAACTAGCTTTCAGTGTTTTTTTCTGGTGGCCATAACAAAAATTTCCACTGGGATTTAAAAAATATACATGATGACATTAAAAATGTAGAGCCAGAGCTTATTTGCTCTAGTAAAAACCTAGAATAACTTTTAAATTTCAGTGATCCATGCAGCTGCAGCTGAAATCAGAACCCAAGCCACACCTACTTCATTTCATCTTCTCTTCTTGCACTTAAAGGGAACTTGAAAGCTGAAATCTCCAGAAACTGTAATGAATTCACTAATTTAGAAGCAGGGGACAGGGCATGATGATTCTTTTTTTTTTATTTTATGTTTCAGTAATATATGAGTGTGAGATTCAAAATAAGATTTAGTGAAATCTGTCTACATTTATAGTGTGAATGAGCACAGACATAAACAGGTGTGTAGATACCCTACATGTAACCCACTTTCTGTTTCCAGAAACCTGAAATGTGAAATCTCTATCTAATTTCTTTTATTATCTCAATTTCAGTTGAGTTCATATAACAGTTTCCTAGTATTTTGAAAAGTCCCATCTTCGTCTGCTAACTTGAATATCTCATATTATTTTATTTGTCCTTCAATAATATCTTACAGGAATATGCAGAAAGTATAACGCAGAGATTGAATCCTAATAGATGAAAGATTTAACATCTTTGTAGGCTTCTGCTTTGCTATGTATGGGGTTCTGCAGAACTGTGTAAAATTCTTAGGAAATCAGAATTTCCACTTGCCAGACTGGTTGCATTGGAAGAGCTGAACTGGAT
Source organism: Lonchura striata (assembly GCF_050655825.1). NCBI lineage: Eukaryota > Metazoa > Chordata > Aves > Passeriformes > Estrildidae > Lonchura > Lonchura striata. Next base: position 3,054,612 of record NC_140703.1, read on the forward strand.
CCCTTCTCTTGCTTTAGACTGGTGGCAGGGAGAGGAAAAGATATAACCTGGTCACCAATGTGGTTTTTCAACAGTAGCAAAAGCAAGTTACAGAATACACCTAGCTGGTGTTAGGTTTCTAGGCCATAAGCACTGAAATGTGCCAAAATTTCGAGTTTGAAGGGTTTTTTTCTGTTTTGGGGGTATTTGTTGGTTTGTTGTTTGCATTTTTTAACAGGAAAGTGATTGTCTAAAATTTTGTAACCATGGAAGAAAGTCTCTGTTCAATGTATTTAAGTAATTCAAAATTTAGGAATATATCATATATATCTGTGAAATGTTGAATTTATTATTTGCAATATACCTTTAAAACCAAATGTGTTAGCTCCAGCTCGTATCAGATATAAACTTTAAAATTATCCCTCAAAAAACTGATAGCTACAATTTCTCAAAAAGATTGTACATGCACTTATTTTTTAACTCCAAGTGTAAATCTTATAATCAGAAATATTTTTATTTAGCTATCAGTTATCAGAGTTTTACTATTTGGCCTGAAATACCCAGTGTAATGGTAATAATCTCTAGTTGGACTTTCTTCTGGGTTTTTTTTTACTAGGAATAATGAGCGTTTTAACAAAATTTCACATTTATACAACTTATTTCATGTGATTTTTTTTCTAACCAGAAAAACAAATTGGTAATGGAAATAGTTTTATACACTTGTTGAAAACAACTGCTATCACAGAAGAATATAAACTCTGTTTAAGATGGCATGACCTGTGTAAACAATGAAAATAAGAAATGCTGCATTCTTTGTTCAGTGGAAGACAAACCACAAGTTAAGGTGATGGACCATAATTCTAAGGAAAGAATTATTGCAAAGACAGGGGTTTTTTTCTTAGTAAAATACTAATGCACAAAGTGTAGACATTTTAAAAAACCCAACAATTTACCTAGGATCAAACAGCCATAGGACTGAAGACACCTGCTTAAATGTGTTCTTCACAAAAATTACAATGTAAAGTTAGGTAGAAAAGAAAACTCAGTGTTAATTTGAATAGAACAGAGCCAAAAGGCTGCTTGTTAAAATATGATTCCCTTCTCTCCAGTGGCTGTTTCCCCAAGACAAAAATAGGATTGTTTCTGTGATAGATGAACAGCAGCAATACAGAAGAGTCAGGAAAGCAGGTGTGTCAGCACTTAGCATGTGTCCTCCTGAAAACAGCTAAGTCCAAGCTTTAACCTGTCATTAGCTTTTATGCTTTGATTAATCTGCACAGTGAAATCTGGTGAAAAGTACAGAGTAAGGAGTTTTTAGTAATTATTCCTAAGCGTGTGTTTCTGTTATGATCAGTGACCAAGCATAGCAATTCTGGCTGTGATGGAAAACAGGGAAAAGTCTGTCCTTGATTTGCATCTGACTGCAGCAGCTGGCATTGGTGTGTCCAGATAGGTGTGGCAAAACCAGCTGGGATAGCTCCTATTTTACTAAATAGGTGCTCTCGGTCTTTGGAGAGCTCTATTGGTTACCAAAAGGTTTGTTTTTTTTTTTTTTTTCTCCTTAGTATATAAATTTAACAAGCTTAGTGATTTTTGAAAAATAAACTTAAAAAAATGAATTCAAAGACACATTCATTGTCTCTAAGACAGTGCAGCTTTCCTCCTGTTAGAGATGCTTGTACAGGCTGAGGTTTATGACAGTGTAGGTGTATATTCTGATGCTATTTTTTGTTTGAGTGATAAATTGATGTTTAAGATGAGACAGAAGATAAAGCACCTCATGAAGCATCTTCAGTGCCCTGAAATAACATTTGAACCAGTTTCATTGTCCAGCTCTAATAGTGGGATATATGGGAGCTCTCTAATTATAGACGGTATGGGGGTTTGTTTTACAGAATTTTGAAGGCATTGAGTATTACTTTCACTTAAAACTTGTGATTTTAAAAGATGCAGGAGTGAAGACTTGAGAAAGTTAAGTGCTGACATTGGGAGAGCTTTTCTGTCCCCTGTCTCCCTCCTCTCTGCTGCAAAGGGAGGCCAAGGTTGAGTAATCTATGCCAAATTGCACAAACTTGGTTTATAGCATTGGAGGGTGAGGTGATAATAAAAAATGCAGCTTTCAAAAGCACGTCTGGTCCATGGTGTAAACTGCACCAGGCAATCCTGCTGGGATGGAGGGGAGAGGAGACAGTGTGCAAAGCATGCCTAGAGACCCATATGCTAGCACTGCTCTTAGTTAATGCAACTCATTTTATTTCCTGGTGCCACCACTTCGACTCTTAACTGGCTTTAACTTGTCCATGCTTTGGCAGAGTGTAATTTTTGGCACAGTTAGGTGCTGTTGTGTGAAGGGTGTAACCATTTAAGATGTTGGAACCTGCTCTGTTGCATGTATTTGTAGTGGTCAACCCTCCAGAATTGATACCCAGCAAATCCACCTGCGGCTGTGTTCTGCTTTTAACTCCTTGGAGCTGCAGGTAGATAACTCAAATTATCAAGAGTGCACAGGTTGTGGAGCTTGAGCCTTGGAATATTACCTCCACAGCAAATGAACAGAACTAAGTAGCTGAAGCTCCTAATCATAAAGCAGGAGAAATTCTGCATTGCCGTTTAAGCTGTACTTTAATTTATCTGCCATGTATGCCAAAGGCCAGCAGTCTGGAGATTTTTGTTAAATCTTCATCATTTGCCAAGAGAAGCTTGGTTTTGTCTATTTTTCTTCTGAATGTTCCTTCTGGATTGGCTGTTCTTATCACTTGTGTGCTCTCAAGTGGTGTTTAAAAAGTCCTTTTCTTTGCCGTGTCACAGAAAACTGAAAGCAGAATCACCTCATCCACCTCTGCTGGCAGATTTGACACTTTGTGCTTCAGGTTCCCATAGTTTGTAAGGAAAAGTACCTTAACGCTTCAAATTCAAATGTAAATCTTTTCTTACTCAACAACATTGTCAGTAAGAGTGGAAAAATTATCCTCAGAGATTTCCGAGGTAGAATGTGAACAAATCAAACATACTTAATCTTTTTTTGGAGGGGATTGTAAGTTTGGTTTAGGTCTGCTTTGGCTCAGAATTGTTTGGGGTGGGCTTCATCCCCATCTTTCTTTCAGAGCTTTGCAGAGCTAAGGAGAGAAGGGAAAGGTTCTTAAGACATTGCCAGGGAAAAAAGTCTGCAGCTTTGAGTGCCTGGTGTTGGCAGGACTAATGAAAAAAGCATCACCATTTTTCCATTGCTCATTTTTAGCAGAGCCCCAGCACCCTGGTGGAGATTTAAATTGTAGCTCATAAAGATTAGGAGTTGATATTTTTCATCTGTAGCTTTTCCATAACAAAACCAGTCAGAATTGTACAGACAATTAAAATGAGATACTGCTCGGCTACAAGCTCTCTGTGCTTTTGTCTTGTATTTATTAGCTGATGTAACTCTGGGTTTGGTTTGCTGGGTTTTATATGGAGAGGTATGTCTTGGTGTGCATTGATACAAAATGAGTGTTTTCTTACAACTTTTCTCTCTGTCAAGACTCTGAAGGGAAAACAAAAACAACAATATTGAATGAAACACCAGTGCTGTACACTGGTGATGTTTAGGTGTCTCTCAGTCCACTGTCCTGAAGCATTCATTTTAATGTTCATTTTAATGTCTCTCTTAATTCTTATTAATACACTTTGCTGTTCCCTATTCTGCTGCCACATTGTATTACATGTACTCACACATGAAATCCTTTCTGCTCTTCTGTCACCTCCAGCTCTTTTCCAGCACAAGGATTATCCCTACATGTCCTCTTCCTTTTTTCCTGACACTTGCTTCAGAATTTTTTCCCTTGTAAATTATGAAGCTTTTTTTTCCTTTTCCTATTGTAGCATTTAATCAGGATTTATATCTCATATTCAAAATACTCTGAACTGTTCATTGTTGTGATCTCAGCACCATTTTCCTCATATATTTTGTATTAACACAGTTACAAAAGTATCTTGACAACTTTTAATTTTTTTTTCAGAGAGTGTTGCACAATGTCATGTTTTATACCTTTAATAGGTGTACCTAAATTACATAATGTGTAATTATATAATCTAGTGGGCTCTAATGTTCTTTCACAGAAATGGATTAAAATCTGTGGTGTCTCAAATTGGACTTGTTTTACCCAGGCAGTTTTAGAAGATACCTAAGCAGAAATCTTTACATTTATCAAGACCTAGATTTATTACAATCTCTACACTAATTTACAGTGTGTTTCATGAGCTTTAAAATGTGAATGAATTTTATAAGTTATGCTTTTTAACTGTTAAGAAATAGTCAGTTCAAGCTTTGCAGTCGTAAGTCATTAATGTTGAGTGAGAATAAAGATTTTAAGCCATTTTAACAAGAAGTGTGTTCTTTCCACAATTCCCCACATTATCTTAACAAAATGAATGAGCTTTCATTAGGAAAAAAGTAAAAAGTACAAGATTAAAGTTGATGAGCTAAATCAAGGTGTCCTGCTTGGTTGATTCAAATCCGTGATTAAAATCAGTGATTTGATTTAAATCAATCCACTGTTCTTTCAGCCAGTCTGAAATGAACTGTTCTTCATTTCCTGCCTAATTAGAATTGCTTCTGTAAGATTAGTTAAGACTGTGCTTTGATACAGAAAATCTGCTGCATCCTCTGAATTGCCTGAATGTTAGTTTTGGGGGATGAAGACCTTTTTTCTCTCTTGTTTTCCTGCTTGTCAAATAATAGTTTTAATGAAGTGAGACTACTCCTAGAACAGTATACCTCTATCCCTTAATGACTGGAGATAGCAAACCAGGTGTACAACTGCAGCTCACCTTGTTAAGGATCATTTCAGCTGATGACTTGCTCAGATAGCAGGGATGATGCTCGCCTGTGTCCTCCTGCCATCTCCCCATTATCCTGGGGCTCGTGTTCCCAGGTGCTGCTTCCTCTGTTCAGCCTGGGCCAGGTCACCCTCAGCCACAGAAATCACTGAATATAAAGTCATAAATGAATATAAAGGGTGTGGAGATAAAACCAAGGAAATGAGGGGCAGTGGACCTAATAATGGCTATTTTTCCCATGGCTTCATGCCCATCAGTGTGTCCACAAACAAAGTTGCTGGAAGGTCCTGTGGAAACTTATCTCCTCTGTGCAAACTTCTTCACAGGGTGGATGCTCTGCTAACCTGTCAATGTAAGCTTATTTTGCAGTCTTTTTCTCACCTGCCAACAGTCTTGTATTTATTTATTAATTTATTTTCCCGTCTTCCCTGCCTTCACAACACTTTTGATGTGAAGTACTTATTACATTCCTGTGAAATTTGAGTGGAAATTGTGAGTTTCTTAACTTATCTTGCTGTGGGGGTACCTGTGAGCAACAGTCACACGAGCTTCATTTTCCTTTGCTGTAAAGAAAAGCCTGTAACACAGCTGTAAGGAAGGTTTATCATACTAAAACCTGTAGTCCAGGGTTCTTTAGGTCCACAGAAGCAACCTAGGATAAACTGCTTTGTACCCTGAAGTGTAACTAAACAGCAATTTCTGTTTGCAACTATTGCATCCATCCTGAAAAATGAAGACGTGATTTCATCCTGGTGTGAAATCCAGGACAAAACCAGACTATTCTACCACATGGCCTGTAAGCAGATCTGTTCAGAAAAGCCCTTAGTTGTTCATTTATTTGCTGTGGTTGTTCTGGAAGAGAAGTCATAGAAAGGATGGTCTTTTGTAGCACAGCCTTGGAAAACCAGCTTAGAATATTCCTTCTGTCAAATGCTGCCTGCCTGGCCTTTGCCACTCATGAGAACTTTGTGCTGCACCTTCTCCTATAGAGGAAAAAGGGTTTCAATAAGGCTCTTGTCCTTTGATTTTCTTCCTTAGTGTACACAGTTGTTTAAGAAAAAGATTACCATATACTCTGGATCTTTAGCATGCCCTAATGTGTTGAGATACAGGGGAGGCACAGTGGCAACTATGAAATATCACTTTATTAGTGATGTGCAGAGAAGATGCTTGGAAAAAATACCACTGCCAGTTCTGAAAGCTGAAGAATTTACCTTTATGGTGAAAATGAAAAATGTGTAAAAGCTTGCTTGTACTTCAAACAAGAAAATAATGCTTCATTAATTAGCATATAATTTAAAACATGTTATGGGAATTTACATATTTCTAAAGAAGGAGCTGCCAAATCAAATTAATTTTGAATTCAGAAAAATTCTTCTTGAGGGATTCAGACAAGCCATATGGTACTCTCTTGCAAACATCAAGGCAAGGGAAAGTATTGTGTGGGCTTTTATCACATTTTAGTCATTTTGAGAAGAAAAAATGTTTAATATTTTTATGCGTACAATTTATATTGCAATTTAATGAGACAGAAATGACATATATCTCAGATAAATCTAGATAATGAAAACCTACTCAGATGCATTCAGCTTGATTTAAGGTGCCTTGTTTTGATTTTAGAGCATTTAATATATTGAGGGGTTTGTTTTTCTTAGTGGCTATGATGGATATTTTATCTTATGGTGGACTAATTTCAATACTGTAGCAGCCAATTTAGGTGTTTATATGGACTGTCTAGAGAGGAAAAATAATTCTTGCAGCAGCTGTTGGTGCACAGAAGGCGAGTTGAGGTGTGAAGCTTCTCCTAGGGACTTTCTGGTATTTCACCCTCAAAGCAGAGGCATGATGCTTATCAAAACAGTATTTGTGGATAATGCTGAGTGTTTAAAACGAGACACTTACAGCTCTGCAGGCTGGTGGTCTGTCACCCAGCTTTGTGCCACCTGTTTGTCACTGCTTCTCCCCATCCCAGCCCTGCCACAGCTGGCAGCTCTCTCCACCGCGTGTCTGGGGACCTTTTCTGTGCTGTCCTAAGACCAGGTAAAAGCAGTTTTGTCCAGGAGTAAGTGCTTTGAGATCTGCTGGTGAGTAAAATGGAGAGTTTAGGTTTTCTATGGGCTGTTTTTAACAGATCCTTTAAAGGACCTGAGCCCTGTTTCCCAAGGTCCAGGTTCACAGCCCCGTGGTGCCAAAGCTGTGGGTTCCTGTTCAAAGGGAAGGGGGAGTGAGTGGGGACCAGCTGGTGAGCAGGGGCTGCACTGGTGCTCCCAACACCTGTCCTGGGTCTCAAAACCCAGCCCTTCACTCTTCTTCACCCCATCCCTGGAACTGTTCAAAGCCAGGCTTTGAGCAGCCTGGTCTGGGGGAAGACCCTGCCCAAGGCGTGGGGGTTGGAACTAGAAGATCTTCAAGGTCCCTTCCATCCCAAACCATTCTGTGGTTCTGTGGCTTGGTTTAGGCTGTGAGCATCTGTTTTTTCAGTGTGAATTTCCATATCAAATGCATTTATGAGAAAGAAAAAGATATTAAAAAGAGTTCAACTAATGAGCCTAAAAAGCAGATTTGTACCTGTGAGAAGCTAAAGGCAGCTACTCTTTTGCTGGAGGGTGACATGGGTTCTGTTTCTGTCTGTGGGTGGGGCTGAGTTGGGGTAGATTGTTTGTTTGTTTATTTTTATGACCTAATTAAGACCAAGCTGATATACACAACCCATCAACATACCCATCAACATGTGCCATGGGATCCCTCCCTTGGTCAGACTGACACTGACATTTCTGCAAAGACCCTCATCTGTTACAAAAGGCAACTTCTAAAGAAGGAAACTTTACAAAGTCACTTTTATCTTCACTGTGCGACACTTGTTTCCCATTAATTTGGAGAAAAAAGGCTTGTTGTCAGTATTGGGGCATTAAAAACATACATCATCCTGTGAGCTCTTCAGACATGGTCAGAGCTTACATAAATAATTCTCTAGCCTTGGTATTTTAGGAAGGGCACCAGATGGTACTCCAGAAAGAGGGAGAAAAAAACCAAAAGTATTCCAGAACCATTAACTAGTTTTCAGGTTGTCTTTAGCATTATTATGTATAGGAGTATTTTTTAAAGTATTTATGCTAGTTGATGCATGTTTTTACAAAAGCTGGAGATTATTAAAGATGTTCTGCATCCTCACAGAAGGCAGAGAAAGTTTTTTTTCTTTGGGGGTCAGATTCTTTGATCCACTGAGCTATCCTATCACTCCTCCAGATGGTCAGAGATGACTTGGAGTAGCTGTAAAGTGGGAATCCAGGGCTTCCCTCTGGCTGCCCTGGCAGGTCTGGGACCCTGGCAGGGGTCAGGAACCCCCCTGGACAGAGCCCCCAGAGACACTGGCTGTGATCTCTGTCCATGGAAAAGAGTTTTCAATCTTACAGGATGAATTACCAGCTCTGAGGGTTTGATATAAGTAAAAATTATGTGTGGCACGGGTGCAAAAGTAAAATTTTAGGATTCTAGATGAGGGGTCCAAAGGGACAAGATGGAGGAAATTGGGTGTGCCTTGTCCTTTTTCTCCTTCTTCATGCCCTCCATGTCTCACTGTGGTGTTGGCATTTTCCTGTTGGTTCAGGCTGGGGACACACTGTCCAACGTAGGTGACAGATATTGGCACGTTATTGTAAATCCAGCCCAGGGAGTTTCTGGTATTTAATGTTTGTCACATCCCACTGAGGGCAGAGCCCCACACGCTGCCCTGCAGGACAGAGCTGGGCAGGGCAGCAGAACATGTGAGAGATAAACAGAATAAACAACCTGGAAACCAGCACAGACCAATTATGGCTTCTGCTTTGGCAGAGGGGCTGAGAGACAGAGACTTTCTACAATCTCAGAATCATCAGTACCTCAGATTCCAACACTGTAAGATTGTTTTTGCCTTTCAGGAATGTTTTCTGCCAGGTACCCAGCACGGTTTTATTCCTCTTGGTGCAGACTGGTGGACTGGGAGGGCTGTAGGTAGTCGTTGCTCTAGGAGTCCCCTCGGGCGTGATGGCTTTATCTGCACAGAGCAGCAGGACAGCTTGCAGTGACTGCCTGACTGAGGGATGCTTTCAGCTGAGCCAGAGCTGAAGCAGTCCCTCACATCTGCAGGAATCACAGCCGTGCTCTCAGGAGAGAATAAGATACCTCTCACTTCACAGTGCTGCAGCATAAACCTGCACATCCTTCCTGCTCTTCAGGACAGGATCTGCTTCAGCCAAGAGTTGCAGTGGGTTTGTGCTTTGTCCACATATGGCCAACATAGCAAGCACCTTGTCTTCACTGGGTGCAAAATGGTCATTCTCTGAGTACATTAATGTCAAAAAATGGGTAACTAGCAGTGTACAGGTAAAAGCTCCTGCCACAAATCAAAATAACAACTCAGGAGACCCATCCTCTATGTTCCTGCTCAGGAGCAAGTGGTGATACGGGCAGCAGCAGCAGTTACCTAGGCAGGGAAATTGGTAATTGTGGCCCACATGTGTAGGTCAAAATAAGATGCTCAAAAGTGCAGTTGGGCATTAAGGCAGCTTACAGGGGCATGATGCACTGTAGCAGCTGTCATGCTGACTAAAACACGGCTGCCTTCTCTGCAGAGTTTCTGACAGGCTCACAGAGGAAGCAGTGGCTGTCACACCGAGATTGGTGTTTACAGAGTTTTGGTGACAGCATAAGTGTAGCCACTCTGCACTGGAAGTCGTGGGTCTGAGGTGGGCTGCTCTGCAGGAATTGCTGTTTACTTGGCCCTCCAGATCAAAATCTGAAATTACAAGTACCAGAGCCTGTGCAGTTGCTATCATTTCTGATACTGCTGTTCAGTGTACTGGACTGTGTTGACGTGAGGTGTGTGCAGAAAACACATTCCCTAAAGCCAGCCTAGTGTATTGCCCAGGCAGTCAAAATTCCTCTCTTCCTGCAAGCCACATTGTGGCAAGCACATTTCTCTCCCTCTCAGGATTTTTCATAGAGGTGCACAGAGAGAAATGAAAGAGAAAACAATTTCTATTTCTGCTCATTGTTTTTCCTATGTGGAATGTGTTTGGAGAATTGTTTACCTGGGGTGAGTGCTTGGTTGGATTCTGGTGAGGATTGTTTGAGCTGATGGCCAATCCAATCCAATCCAATCCAATCCAATCCAATCCAATCCAATCCAATCCAATCCAACCCAACCCAATCCAATCCAATCCAATCCAATCCAATCCAATCCAACCCACCTGGGGCTGGACTCTCAGAGAGGGTCATGAGTTGTGTTAGAGTCAGAGAAAGTAGTATGTAGTTTGATTATCCTCCTTTTATATAGCATATTAATGTATTTTAGCATAGTTATAATAAAGTAATCATTCAGCCTTCTGAATTGAGTCAGACATCATAATTTCTTCCCATTGGGTTCACCTGCATTTACAATACCACATAGCAGGTTTTATTGGTGCCATAGGCACAAACCTAGAGTTGGAGGGTTCCACTGAGCTGGGGTTATGTTCTGGAATTCGTAGTAACTTCATGGGGGTCCTAAAGTGGTCTACATAACGTTGGTCTGGGCTGGATCCCTGAGAAATCATTTGATTGTGTTTTTGTATTATCTTACAAATGGTGTCGTGGACTTTCAGGATGCTACCACAAGATTTATTATAGTAGGGGAGGAAGCCTAGTCAATACAAAAGTTTTCTAGTAGTATTTGTCTTGTGCCTTCATGCTCATGCTGTGGCATGATACTTGTTCTTGAAGATAAATATGTGCATAAATATTTGAAAGATTAAACTTCATTATGGCTTCTGTTTTCACACACTGAAAGTAACTCCCTTTTTGGGTCAACATGCAGGCTTTGCAATGTGTCCTGCTGCTTTTAAACTCTTCAGCAGCACTGTATTTGCAGAAGGCAAAAAATAACTAGGTATTAAAATTCTAGGAATTAACTCCTACATTAATTTAAAGCATTAATAGGAATCATGCCTTGCATTTTCTAACCTTTCATGGTTTTCTCCAGAAGGCAGCTGAGACTTACAGCAAGTTCTTCAATAACTGTACACTACCTATGTCTTCCAATGTTATCTTATATTGGAAATTCACTGTAAACTGTGACTGCATCCAGATTGGAGCTGCTGTTTGTGCTGCTCTCCAGCACTGTTTTCTATAGGCAGCATTATATTAATGGCTTTATGTAAAAAAAACAAAAAAAATATAAAAAAACCAAACAGTTAATGCAAAGCAGAGAAGTGACAGCACATCAGATGCTAGTTTGTATATGCACATAGAAATGTAAATTCATATGAGGTGGAAGTAGAATGTGATACTTGGTAGCATTTCCTACCCTCACTCATGTCAGTACCATCCACAAGTGGACATGATGGGCACTCAAGTCCCACCAGCCTTGGAAATCTCCACATCCTTGTGTCTGCATTTCTCCATTGAATAAGAGTCTGTGTAAACTTTGTTTTTATATATTTGGTTTTATATATTGATGGCAATTTTTGCTCCTGGCACACCTGTGAGTTTTGAGTGTATTGGTTAAGAAAGGCAGGCAAAGAGAAACTTTCAGAAATGAAGGTGGTGTTGATTTCTCCTGCTGGTGAAAGTGCACATCTGCTTCAGCTCATCCTCCTAAGGCAGGAGGCTGCTGCCTATACCAAAGCTGGCTACAGACATCCATGAAATTTAAAAAACACTGTCTGTGAGGAGCCCATTAAATCTATGAGAGCCACAGAGGAGCTCTCAGTCCCTTATTTTAGCATAAACCATGAGGATTTATAGCATTAGACTTCCAGTGAGCTTTCCCCCTTCTGCACCTCTGTTGTTGTGCTATCAGTGAAATGATAGCTCTCGTTTCCAGGTAACAAAAACCTGTGGATGATTTGGTGAGGCCACATTCCTCTCATCTGCTTGCTCTGTCCGTTCCCTTATCAGTAGGAAAAGCAGCTGGAAAAAAGAGCAGCCAAAAGCCTGTTGTCAGCTGCAGAGTGTCTGTCCAGCAGGTTCTCCAGAAAGCATCTCCAGAAAGCTTTTCTTACCCACTCAGTGTCTTGGCAGGATAAATCTGTCCTTCCTCTGTGCCCTCTGAAGGTGTATCTTCTGTAAAGCTTTAGCCTTTTTGTTTGTTTGTTTGGGTTCTTTGTTTTGAGGTGATCAGGGCATGGTTTCCACCACAAGTAAATGACGCCTGTTCACTGAAAAAAATATTCTGTACACATTATGGTCACAGGTTATTATTTTCTCTGTTTACAAAGTCTAGCTTATTTCTTTGGGCTAAAGCAAGCAAGCAGCAGGTCTGCTAAGTGTGACTGCAGTAAGGCAAGTGTGGCAGGAATTTGTTAATTAGCTGTGGACCCTACAGCCTGGATGAAGGGCAGGGAGGAAAACACTTTTCTGTGATACACAGCATTGGGTGTGCAATTTTGGATGCCCATCTTGGCATCAGTGCCTTGTGCCCTTTGGTGAGTCCCCTATCAAACTTACATTCACAGAATATTTTACCTCTGACTTATTGGAGTGTATGGGAACACAGTTGAATTTTTTGCAAGTGAAACAATAAATGCTGGCTTCTTCCCACAGGGTCTTCTCTGCTTGCTGGGAACACTGTTTGTTGCAGAGGTGAATGGAGAAAGCAGGTTTGCAGGTTTGGAACAGTCAATAGGAGAGATCTGGCCTTTTCCTGGGTTTTAGGATTCCTTGACAGACAGAGCAGATCATGATTGAAGTAGAAGGGCAACAGGAATGATTTAAAAAATTTACATTGCTGGAACCTGTCAGGCACTGATTTTTAGCTTGGAAAAACCTTAGATGGGTGGAAGGAAAGTAAGTGCCTGTTCCTTCTGACTGTGGGCAGAAAGGACACAGCTCAGGAGGAAAGTGGTAGAACAGGAGAAAAGTTGTTTGCTGTTGAGTTTTCTTTGCATAGGAGAACTGTGGTGGCATTAATTTAACTACATCATTTTTTCTATTTTTTTGTGTTACTTGCCTTTTTTTTCCCCCTAATTCCTAATTTTTTGTCCACTGCAATTACTTACTTTTAACTAGAGTGATCAGTGATGAGTTTCTTCCTTCATACTTTGCAATATTATTTGCTTTATGGTACTTTGATTTTGCTCCTGAGTCTTGTTCAAGCTTAAAGAAGTATACAAAATATAGACATGTTTTGGAAAGTTCATACTTTGTAAAATATAAATTGTTACAAAGCTTTCACTAGCAAGAAGTTCAGGATACTCAGTATTGTCAATATCAAGTCATGAGGAAAGAAGAGGGACAAATTTTTTTTTAATATGGTGTCTATTGACTTTTTTTAATAGGGAAAAAGGGATTCATGGAAGAACACAATGGTGATTTTTAGGCAATTGTTTTTGAGCTGCAGGTTTTATTTGACTTAGAAGACACTTTTAAGTCCCTTCCAATTATTGGATACACAGCAGCATTTCTGACTAGCATAATGAGAAAATAAAAACCAATTTGAGGAGTTTTAACAAAGAGAGGAGTGCTTTAGAAGTGCAGGTGAGAAGCATATCAGAAGTATGCTTCAGGAGCAGCCAGGGGCTGACCTCAGAAACAGTGAGAAATGTCACCAAGCCACAAAGGCTTTGTTGATCCCATCTTGCCTAATTAGGTAAACCCTTGAAAGTAGAAATTCTTTGCAGTATTGACTCAGAAACTGTTCTCTGACTCACATTTGCTTCTCATCTCCTGGCAGATAGCTTGTATCATCAGACTTTAGTAAGCTATAACTCACTTCCCTGGCAGATGTGCCTGACCACTCATAAAAAATCACACCATATGTCGCTAACTATTTTCATAAACTATTCTCAAATTTTTAGTGTGTTAAAAAAAAAAAATCATAATTCCTTTAGTCACAGCTACATCTCGAGCAGAAGTATTTGTAAGAAGATACGGTAGTGATTTTATTTCTTCTTCTGAATTATGAGAACTATCCTAAGCAAGTTTTGTAAAATATTGCACAAAAGTAAATCATTAACTGTGATCTTTCAGTTACAGCATTGGCTGTGGGAAAGAACATTTTTCCTACTGTATGGTGCCCATAAAAGTCACAGCTGGGTTTTCTGATGCTGACCCCAATTTGTCAATGTTGGGGCTCTGCCTGGATCGTGTGGAAATGTTGTCTTTGTTAGCATTATACTAATTCAAGCATCTATTAGGTAGTTGCGTGTCCCTTAACTCTAGTTTGTAAATATTTGCTTGGAATTACACTGCATTTTTTTTCCTATTTACAGCAGCGTTGCTATATATGTAACTTCCTTTAAATCTGTAAGATTTACTCAAAGGACTTGAAAATTTAAATCCACAAATATGACTGATTTGGGATTAGCACTGAATCCAGAAACAGAGTGAGATAATTCTGAGCCAAAAACTAGGGCTTCCATAAAACAATGTGATTAGAAGGCCACTGAAATCACATGTAGTGTTTGGGAGTGTTGGTTTGGGAAAATAAGCTTAGGTCTTTCTCTTTGGAAGGAAAATCTTGATGTAGCAAAGCCCATGTGCTACAAAGGCATTGGTGGCTTTCATGGTTTTTCCTCGCAGCTCTTTAGCAGATTTTGGAGCCTTCCTGATTTTTAAAAGGGAGAGGATTAAAAAGTGGAGTTTTTCTGGTCCCAGGTCAGAGCTGTTGGGCTTGGCAGTTTCCTTTTTCTTGGTGGAGCTGGGCACTGGAGCGAGGCAGAGGTGGCAGGGGAGGAAGCTTGATGTGCTGACACAAGTAGTTCATTTTGCAGTCATTTTTTGCATCAGTTACTGAGCTTTGAACTGCTCATTTAGTCTCCAGCTTTGCAGAGGCTAATGCTGGGAACAGCTCTTTTATGTCATTTGAAAGCTGTGCTGACTTGAAAGCAGTAGCTGTTTTACTTTAAATGACAATGATAATGCATTTTATGATGGCCATTCAAGTTTTAAAGGAGTATGACTGTGTGCAAATTTCTTTTGCATACCTATCAAAAATTCTAGAAACTTTTGGTGATTATGATCTGGAAAATGTCATGGTTATTGCTTTATATGTAATATTTGAAGTTACTAAGCCAACAAAAGATTATTAGTCATCATTATTTAGATGCAATTTAGGTGTTTGGGTACATTCAAAATGAAAAGCTTTTTTTCTGTATGTTCTCCAGTGTAGTGCTTTAGCAAGGATGATGATGGAAGATGTTCAGAGAAATGCTCAGTGTGCATCTCCCTAGGGTAAAGCTTGCAGTGATGATAATCCTTGTAAACTATGCACTGTAGTACCCACTACAAAACCATCTGCTCTTGGAAGGACATAACTTTCTAAGGCCTCTGCTTTGCAGAGAAGTTTCCCTTAATCTTCCCAAAAGCTTCTGCTAAAGTGGTTTCAAATCAGGCTACATGCAAATCATACAGAAAGGAGTGCAGAGGTGGAAAGCTGCTTTCTGGTTTGGGAAGTGAGAAAAATAGTGACCAAAATACTGAAACAGCTGGATATTTTGAGATCTTGGAACAAAAGCGGCTCTCAGTAAAATTAAAAAAAAAAAAAAAATAGTGCAGTAGGTTTGTGAATAGGCACACAGCACTCAGAGCTCTATATGGTCACCACGTAGGACTTTGAAAGCTGTGCTTAAAATCCTCCATGGGATTTTGGACCTAAACTTATGGAGACTCAGTCTGGAGCTCACACTTAATGTCATGTAGAAAGTCAAATATGCATGTGTAGGAAAACTCTCCAAACTATAGAGGAAAGAGCCAGTGAGAAGCATGCAATGACCTCAGTGCTCTTGAAGAAGTGGGCTTAGGAAGGATTTCTTCATTGATTTAGGTGGTGGAGCCTGTGTAACCTTGGTCAGATGGGACAACTTATCTCAGCTAGTTTCTAATTATATCTCATTTCTTTGTAGTGATAAGGAAAACTCGTGTTTTATATGGTATTAGAAAGGCGTAATTGTTAGTATTCATAAGAAAGACAATTTCTGAAGAGCTGGCATGTTTCCTTCAGGATTTTTTTTTTCTCATTCATGGAGAAAAACTGTGTTTTAAACAAACTTAATGCTTGTGTAGGGTGATGATAGCTGAATTCTGCTGTCATTTAATGCCTACTCTCTGATGCTTTTAGTATCTCTTCAGCTTTAAATACCCTGCCTACTTCATGGTGTGTGCTGTTCAGTACATTAATGTTGTTGAGTGCCATACCCCATTTCTCTAACCTGCTCAAGTATTTGCTAAAATCACTCTTAAGTACACAAGTGCTCCTGTACGTGTGGGTTTGGCTGCTTGTGTCACTGGAGTTAAGGTAGTGTTTATCTGACAAGCTTGTCAAAAGCAGCTCAACATCTTCCAGAGTCACAACCATGTTTTCAGCTGGATCTCCTCCCTTTCCTCTTCCCCTTCCCCCCCCAAAAAAAAAGCCCCCAAAACAAACCAAAAACAGTCCCAAATATGCAAGTTAAATTCACAGCTTCAAGCAGCTCAAGTTAGCAGTGTGTGTTCTGAAAGGTAATTGCTGTCTGTTTCATCAGTGATTATAAGTTGAAAAACTATTTTTTTCCTTTGGTGTTAAAATTGCCTGAGCTCTAATATTATTCAGGGTTAAAACTAATTGAAGGAATACTGTGATAAAGTATAAGAAACCCTTCAGCAAGTTCTATTATATTGCTTTAAAAGTGTTTGGTGCATTAAATACTGATGTGTATGCTTATGTACAATTAGTTTCCCTCTTGGATACTTTTGATGATTCTTGTAATTAATGGTCCTTTTGAGGAGCTAGTTGCTCTTGTATGGGTTTATTTCACTGTTTGAACAGGTAGAGACAAGAAACAACATACTGTTTATATAACCTGTATCAGATAACATATCAACAAACACATGCACCTTTGTTTTTAATCATATTTGTAAGGTGAAGATAATCATTGTTTGAATTGTCTTGGAAGTGTTTGCCCTGCTTCCCTATTTTCATGCCCAGCATAGAAATGATCATACCCACCTAAGGATATCTTACATGTGAATTTGATAACATGAGAACATGAGTTTTTTTGGTTTTTGTTTTTTTTTTTGTTTTTTTTTTTTTTTTTTTGCTTACTTTGAGCAGTATTTTGACATCCTGAAGTGTATCTTATGTTTATGTTTTCTGTGCTATGTCAGAAAATTAATGAGCACTGTATGAGCAGTGCATGGGACTGCAGCTCATGTGAAGAGGCTTGTTCTCAGCAGAGCAGGCTGGATCACAAGGATGATCTTGTCGATAAAACAGCAGCTGGACCTCTGTTGTAGAGATGTGCAGATTCAAGACTAGGTTATGTTTGTCTCCCTGGCTGTTGTGGCTCAGAAAAAAATATTTATAGGTTTTGTTGTGTTTTTCAACTGATTTTATCAGGCACAGGTGGTGAAATAAAAGGTGCATGACATGTTTGCTGCATGCAGTCTTATTCTGCTATTGTGAAAGTCCTGGAAGCTTCTAAATTACTTACTGGAAAAGGGACTTTGCCAGGCAATGAAAAGAGAGGGAGAAGGAGTAGTTAAAAGTTGAGCCTACCTGAGGAGTCCCTGAAGCATGGAAAGCAGTTCTGGAGAGAAGATCATTTGGTAGACACAGAGGTGAAGAGGAGCCCATGATGTACCCTTGCACAAAAATTGCTGATGAGATTCTGAGCTGGTCCTTCCCCTCTGCTCAGTGCTACTGAGGCCACAGCTGGAGCACTGCATCCCTTCCTGAGCTCTGTGGTATCATGTCAAAACCCAAAATGTCCCTCAGACATTTTTGGATGTTCTGGGTCCAGGTCAGAAGCATTTGAGACCCTGGCAGGCAGCTGGAAACAGCTGTGATTTTGGGTTTGAATCATGGAATGATTTACCAACCTTGTAGGGAGAACAAGAAGTCACAAAAGTTTAGATATTATAGTAGAAGTAGTCACAAAGTAGATGGAAGAATTTTTGAGTGCTGTACAGGGGGGGTTTGGTTTTGTACATGGGGGTCAGAGGGTTTAAGATGGATTTGGGATTTGGGCCTGCCCTGTCCTCCCTCTTTCTCCTTCCTTACCTCCATGTTCTTGGTGATGTTGGCACTCACAGATTGGTTTAGAGTAGAAAAGCACCATTTAATATAGGTAATAGGCATTGGGAAAAACTGTAAACATGTAACACGTAATGTACCATATAAAAGATAGAAAATCACCATTTAATATAGGTATTAGGCATTGGGTAAAACTGCAAACATGTAACATGTAATGTACCATATAAAAGAGAGCAGCAGCCCTGGGTGGGGAGAGAAGAAGCAGTCGGGGTCAGAGAGGATGTCAGGGTGTGTGTGTGCCTCTGCCTGAGCTGTGAGCAAACCACAGCAGCCCCAGAAGAAAATCTTTTAGATAACTTGCAAGAAACTGCCTTGAGACTGGACAACAGAGACTGCTGAGCCTTTCTTTGGAAGCTCGGGTGGGAGGAGAAGTTTTCCACCACACGAAGCCACCCTGACCCAGGGTGAGCTCTGTGGTATCAGAGACATGGGCATACTGGAGAGAGTCCAGGGAAGGGCACTGGATCACCTCCCCTGCAGGAAAAAGCTGAGAGAGCTGGGACTGCTCAGCCTGGAGAGGGGAAGGCTCAGGGGAGTCTCCCCAGTGTGGCCAAATTCCTGAAGGGAGGCTACAAAGAAAACGTAGACAGGATCTTCTCAGCAATGCCCAGTGACCAGACAAGATGCCGTGGGCACAATCAGAAGCAGCTTGTCCCCCTGAACATCAGGAAAGCCTTTTTGCTGTGAGGGTGACTGAGCACTGGCACAGGCTGCCCAGGGAGGCTGTGGTGTCTTCTTCCTTGGAGGTGTTCAAAATCCATCTGGTTGGGTTCCTGGACGTGGCTGTGGATTGTCCTGCTTGAGCAGGGTGCTTGCACCAGCTGCCTCCAGACATCCCTTCCAGCCTCAGTCAGTCTGTGATTTTGTAAACTCTCTTAATTATTTTTTCTCCAAAGAGTGTTTTTAATTAAATGAAAAATACTTTCCCATGGCTTTAAGGCAGTTGGGACAGTAAACACCTGCTGTCAAGTTTTGTCCCGTCCAAAGCAGGAGAGTCTTTTTCTGATACATTTTTGTATTGTCCCAACACCCAGCTGTCATTCATATGCTGGTTTGTCTTTAAAAAAAAACCCAAAAAATTACTTTTAATAAAAGCATGTTCAATGAGGAGTGATTGAGCTGGTGAGTCCTGTGAAGAGTGACTGAGGGAGCTGAGCTGTTTAATCTGGAAACTTGGAGATTTATCACTCTGCACAGCCACCTAAAAGGAAAATGTAGTGAGATGGGAGTTGAGAAATGGCCTTAGGTTGCAGCAGGGGACATTTAGATTGGCTGTTAGGAAAAATATCTTTACCAAGAGGATTGTCATGCCCTGTAATGGGCTGCCCAGGAAAGTGGTTGAGTCACTATCCCTGGAGGTCTTTAAAAGAATTAGGGACATAGTTGAGTGGTGGGTCTGGCAGCATTAGGTTTATAGTTGGACTCTAATGATCTATAGGGTCTTTTCCAATCTAAATGGTTCTGTGATTCTAAAAGGTGCCATCCCAATCTTAAGAACATGTTAATGGTTTTGTGAAGCACTGATGTTTCCTAAAAAAAATCATTTAGGTCAGTACCAGCCACTTATGCTGGTACATAAGAGGGTAGGACCTATATGTATAGCTGAAATCCCTGTAGGAAGTGGAGGGCAGAAAGAAGAATAGCAAGCAACTTAATAAAATATTTACTCAATGAGGCAAAGCTTTACAACCTCCTGGATTATATTTAGAGCAGGCTAGTCTGGGCTCCCTGGAAAAAAGATGGGAGGGGCAATGCCTCGAGTAAAAATTTGGAGTGTTAATCCTAATGTAGAGTTTCCAAAGTAGTTAACTACAGTTTCTGAGGTAGGTGTTAAATAGGCATAATTGCTCTTGAATTTGGACACTGCCCTTGCAGAAGCTGCTAATTGACCTCCCCTGCTTCGTGCTGCTGATTGCTGCAGAGAACCACAGCAGCCAACGTGTCCTGCTGTTCTCTAGTAATGAGACTTTGCTCCTTGAGCCCAGGAAGTGTAAGAAAAAGCAGCACTGCTGAACCTGCCAGGGCAGAGGCACCAGCAGTAAAAAATTAAGTGCAAAGGAAAATACAGGACATCTTTGTAGATGTGGAACATCTTTTAAATCAGTGGATGCCGAGGTACTGAGGGAGGTTTGGCTCCCCAGACTTGCACTGCTCCTGAGGACTTAGAAGAAGCACTTACACTACTACTCCTAAGCACTTAGAAGATGTGTTTGTGGCAAGAAGTTGTGAGAGGGAGGTAGAGATGGAAAACATCTTTGTTATTTTTTATTTCCTTGGAGAAACATCAGCTTCTTTAACCTCTTTTTTCTTTTAACTCACCTTTTAGGCATTCCTCCTGTATGATCCTGTTGATTTAAAAATAATAATTAATTTAATAATAATAATAATAATAATAATAATAATAATAGGTATGACCTGCCTCATACTTTTATTGAGGATCTAAAATAGCAACAGCTATTCTGCTATAGCTTCTCTGCATTTAAGCTTCTGTTCAAGATTTTTTGGTTTGTCCCTTGAAGGTGTCGGTACTGTTTGGTTCTTGCCTTGTGGAACACACAGAGAAGGGTGCATTTAGCACTGCCACAGGGACATGGGAAGCACTCAAGTTAAAAGCATCAATAGCTATGTCATCTCAATTTACCAATGTCCTTCTCTGAGCCATCAAACCTCATGAAGCTGCTGCTTTCTTCCCGTGCTCCATCCCATGTGGAAAGGTCTCATCTGGCTCAGAGTTTCCTTAGCACTGGATCAAAGAGAGGGAAATTAAATAAATCTCAGCCTTCTCGAGCCTGTTTTGTATGTAAAGAAAGGGAAGGAAAGTGATGCAGGTGTAGTTCAGACCTAGCGGGTGGAGATGCTCTCGGTGTACATGAGACAAGATCCTGCCTCTGAATTAGTGCTGTTATTCACAGCACTAGCTCAGTTTTAGCAGACAACATCTGAAAAATCACATAGGGGAGCTGGCTGAGCTCTTAATTAGCTGCAGAAAGGTGCACCAGAAATAGAGCAAGGCAGGACAGGATGTCTGGTGACGTGGTGTTTGCACCCTCCTGCAGAGTTAATGGGAAACGAGGGCCCTGACATTGACCCTGCCCTGTGTTAGGGCATGGGCAATTTGTTATGTGTTTGTAGATCCTGCTTTCAATTTCTTTTTCTTAGAATGAGT
Organism: Lonchura striata; assembly: GCF_050655825.1. NCBI lineage: Eukaryota > Metazoa > Chordata > Aves > Passeriformes > Estrildidae > Lonchura > Lonchura striata. The sequence goes on from NC_140703.1 coordinate 3,075,596, forward strand.
TGAAAATTATGCAAAGAGGCCTGATAATATGATGGTTGGTGGTAAGCACTATTATATTATCAACCAATAATTTTCTTCTCTTCTTCATCCCACCATTTTACAAATATGTCTAATAGCAACAGAGAGAGTAATTTCCAATTCTGTTGAAGTGTTGTTTTGTTTTTTTCTTAAATGTGTAGGTTGGTAGGGTCATTTTGTGGCAATTACTGCAGTTACTGTGTGAAAGTTTGAAGTTTTTCAATTAATTTACACTCCTTCAGTGTGCGAGATCTGTTTCTACAGAAATGGGATGATAACATTTTGCCAGAGGACTTTTTGTATTCTGGCAAGGACTGTTTCAAAGTAAAGGACTGTATCTTTCTGGTTCTATGTTAACAAATTCATGGGCAACTGTGTGATTTTAGTATAGGCAGTATTTATGGCAAGTCATGAATTTGTCCATTTTAAGAAATGCCTTTCAGCTGAACGAGTTCTAAAATCAGAGGTCAGTCTTTCCATTTATCAGGCCATTCATCAATTACCTACTCTGAATGCTGTAGAGTTTGTCCAGAAACATGTTCCTTCACCCTCATGAGGCTGTTGAGATGGATGTCTAGAACAGAGCAGAATTTCAGTTCCTAGGGGGTAATTTTATCTTCCTCTAATGGCAGGGAGTATTCCCCCTAATACCAAAGAGTATCTCGTATCAGAGGAACAGTTTTTGGTTTTCCATGTGATGCCAAGCACCATTATGGATTTGTAATTACTTAATGACACTTAGCTGGAATACAAACAGGTACTAACCAGTTTACTAATTGAATATATATCTGCAAGTCTGTTGTAATTTTGTTCCCAAGGGAGAAAACCAAGAAAAGACAAAAAGGACATCTTTTTCTAGCTCTAGCGAAAAAATTAAAATTAGGATTGCCCCCCTCCTGGTGATCAGAATGAAGATGAGTGCAAGAAAGGGCCAAGTGCACTATTTCTTCCAGCTTTGAATGTTACTTCAATTTATAGCTTGATATTGTAAAACATTGCTTCTGTTTCCATGAAATTGAAGCTATCTGATGTCTTTAAAATTTTTAGTTTAAGTTTAAAAGATTGCTCTTACTCAGCACCACCTAGTGGAATGACTCTATTGTCATTTAGGAAGCAGCTGGTCTCCATGAACCATATAGAAAAGTAGAGCATCCAGTCCTTACAGTGTGAATAATGCATTTAAAGCATGTTTGTGACTAATTAAGCAACAGAATCAGAAGATTGCCAGTGCTTTAGTTGAAAGGGAGCTGAGTGAAGGGCAGAAATTTAAGATAAATACAGGTAGTGGTGCCTGTTATCTCCTGTGTTCCTTTAGTCCATTAAGCTCCAGCCTGCTTGTCTGCCTTCATGATGTGGTGCCATCGAGGCTGTAGTTTCTCTAAGGAAATATTTTGGAATACTGTTTCTTTGTGCAATATCATACAGCACAAGCCCCACAGCCTCATTTGTCTCTCTGATAGGTGTGATAAATACAAGCTGATGTTAGTAGTGAGCTCTGAAGTCTTCACCCAAGAAAAATCCTCTGGGATCTTGCTTGTTCAATTTGCAGGCAAGGAATTCAGTGTTTGGCTCTTTGAAAAGGCATGATTTTCTTTAAAACAAAAATCCCTTGGAAAAACCTCCCTATTGCACTCTATAGAATTGTCAGGTCCTCCAGGCCTCAGGACTTGGGAAAAGCAAAGGGACTGTGGCTCAGGTCTTTGGGGATGCATATTTCTTTTTCTAGCTATAGAAAGGAAGGGCTGAACCTCCTGAAAAATTCATGTTTCTAAAAGGAATGGATCATTCTCCTCAGAAACACCTGGCTACATCCCCAGAATCTAACTTCACTCTTTTAAATCCAGTTCCTCTAGCAGCAAGCCCTTAAGCCAGAGTTGCAAATAAAGAGACAGCAAAGGGGGAGATCCTGAATCTCTGAGCAAAGAATGGGACAGGAGTTGCAGATGTGTGGCTGAGAGCAAAAAGCAGCAAACAACAGGCAGCTAAGGAAGGGAGGAGCAAAGTTGCCTTGTAGCAAATGCACCAAGTTGTAGCATCTTCCCCTTTAAGCTTCCTTGCATTTCAGCACTTCATCACTTTGAGGTCTGTTATTTTTGTTCAATTCACATGTTTCGGACAATGAAAATAAGTGGGTCAGTTTTATTCTGTAAATTCATATGCATTAGCACAATAACATTCTGCTGAGGCTTCCAAAAAAGCTGTTCTTAAATAATTCATTGAAGCATTTCACTTCATTTTTCTAAAATCTAAATCTGCAGACTAGTTTTTCTTGGTGTTTTTTCTTTTTTCCCAGGTTTTTGGGAACATATTTTGATATCATCATTCTCTTTTCTGTCATTGTTTTCCTATGTTTTAAATGTTATGTAGCAGCCAGAGTATCATTTCTTTACTGGCTTCCTCACAATATTGTGTTGCAATGAAACCTCTCCAGGGTGGTTTTTCAGATGAAGAAAATAAAGGTTTAGGGATTTTCCCTTTGTACATTTTAAGTTTTTGACAGTCCTGATTGTAGTGTAGATATTAATCTGATTGAGCAGGTCAATGGCAGTCCTTTTTGGAAATCCACTTGACTCCCATTGACTCTGGCAGGAAACATGGACTTAAAAAGGTCATAACATTCACTTAACAAATTTAGTGACAGGAATTCTATTTTGTTATAGGTTTGAAGATAAATCCTACATGCTGGAAAATAACCATTTGCAAAGGAGCTGCTGTTACAATAGGTGTGAACCAAATATTAGCTAACATGGGAATTCAAAAAAAACACTTAAAATTGTTTTCTCTGTTTCTCCTCTAGCTCTGGGATTGTACACAGTAAATGCAATATATGGAGACACTATTACTATGCCTTGTCCTCTAGAAGTACCAGATGGTCTTATGTTTGGAAAATGGAAATATGTAAGTATCTATTATCTTTATATTTATTAGAGCTGTTATAAGATGCTGTGTATTTTGTGTGTGTGTGTGTGTGTGAGAGATTTTCAGATTCCAAACGAGAGGATTTCTGCCTCATATATGGAAGCCATTTATTCCTGTGTTTGTAAGACTGCAAGATTCGGAGCTGTATAATTTCTGCCGAGTGCAGATTAGAGGTTTGAGGAATTAATCTCATTGTTCAAGGCAAATAATTATTCAGGAGCTCTCTGCCAACCTGTATTAGAGACCTGGCATGTTATCCGTGGTGTCTCGCTCACTTGACAGAGCCACTGCTGTACATTTGAACATTTTTGAAGTTGGCTGCCTGAAGCAGAGTTCCATCCCTGGGAAAAAAGCCCTGTCCCTGTCTCTGGTTGTTCTGACAGTCACTGGGATCTCTTTCAGGCTTCGTTTTGCTCAATGCACTGCAGAGAAGAGAGCAGAGCTGACCTTGGGAGCGCTGCTGGTGGTTTCACTCTGCCATTTCAGGGGTAAAAACGTGGGTTCTCTCTAGGTGTGCTGGTCAGCCTGCAGTGGGAACACCACAGGATGAGCTTCTCCTGTGTATGATCACTATCCCAGGTCACAAGGAGGATCAGCATATCAAAGTAAAGGAAACCTGGAAGCATGTCTGGATAAAAATGCTGGGATACCAAACCCCTTCTGCTTTTCAGACTGTATTGAGATAAATGGTTTTCCTGCCTCTGTGAAGTTCATCTAAATTTCCTCTTCTCAAACAGAATGTACCTGCAATAATAAATAACTTCTAGTGGCTTTATAAGGATGTAGTTCTCTCTCTTTTTGCAAATGGCATCCAGCAGCCTATATTTACAGAAGAATGATCTGCCAGTGGTGGGGGCAGTCCTATTCTCCCCTAGCTCCTTCCTTTTTATCTTCAGGTTTGCAGCTTTTGCAGCCCACATCCACTCAGTTCTTTTCCTGCAAACGCTTTTCAGGAACCAAAGTCAGCAGTTGAGAAGAATGTTTCCCCGAAAAGGGACAGTAAAACTGTTTCATGAGCATTTAGAAGATGGAGTGCCTGCATTTTGCAGTATCTTTTTCAGCCTACTGACTTTTCCTGGGAAGACACAAGTCCATCTCTCTGAAGATGCAAGGATATTAGAAAAAAACCAAAATGCATTATCTCTTTCCATTGCATTTGGATTGTCTGTGTTAGACAAGCAGCAAGTGGAGATGTTGCAGCTTCTTCTAAATGGAAAGGGATACAAAACCTAACAAAAGAGCCTGTCTAAGTTGCTATTGCATGAAATTGGTGACAGCCCACACAACCAAGGGAAAGTGGCACCTTTTCTCCCAGGGCATCTCACAGCATGGCAACAGAGAGGGTTGGATTACATTATTAGTCAAGTGATTATTTCATTGGAAGAAGGATGAACTCTGTTTTCTTCTCTACTGCAATTTGTGTTTTTGGTGGGAGCCTGGAGGCACTGGGAGACTTGCACCATGGCAGTTGTTGCTCACTTCAATGTCTACCTGTGTGTGCTTGCAGCTGGGTGGGCTACAGGGACGAGGAGCTCATTTGCACCTGACAGCCAACTTCTTTTCAGGAATATCGAGTCAAGACAGTGTTTTTTGTGTGACAAGCATTAGACAAATCCAAGACTTAAAAGTAGAAGAGGGAGGAAGACTGTAAGGGAATTTAAACGTCACAATTTTAAACTTCACTTCTAAACAAATTTAAACTTCACAACCAGCTGGGGCCTCCTGCTCCCTGCCCAGCTCTGACAGCACTCATCTCGTCACAGCATCGTCGTGCCCTTGTGGGCTCTGCAGTCCAGCTGAGGTGCTCTGCTGAGAGCACTACTGACATCAGTGCTGCAAGGTATAGGGGATAAAAGAGAATTCCAACCTTCTCCAGCACCCAGCACAATACTGAGCATAAAGACAGAATCAGTGTTTCACCTCTCTTTAAATAAAGGCAGTGTCTGTCACTGCTCTGAGCATGTGCTTGTGTAAGGAAGAAGGAATCAAATCTTGTAGAACTGCACCTGTAAGTTTGTCCCTCATAAAAATGATATTTTTTTTAATATGAGGGATTTGTGCAAGGCTGTCAACTTTGTGTTCCTTCTTAGGATGGCAATTGCATGAGGAGTATGTCTAGAAACCAATACTTTGCAGATGAACGATATTTGATTGTATGCATATTCCCATCTACAAGCTTTTGGGTCCTTTAAAGAAAAGGCAAAAATAAAAAGCTAAGAACAAATTTAGAATAAAATAGACAGTTGTGCCTGATTAAATCCTGCATTTGAAATGAAGTCTAAATATCCCAAATAAACAATGGGAATATGTAAAACAATAACAAAAAAAAGGAAATTGGAGCTGTTGAGACTAGCTCACACACGCTTCTGTTTCAAATACCTTTTCATTCAGAGAGTGGCAACTGTTGCCAAAACAACTAGCTTTTATCAGAGAATACCCTTTGTTATGCTGAGATTGAGCCAAAGGATTGAAATAATTTCTACTGATGATACTTCCAATGTGTACCATGGCAATCTTAAACTAGCTCTTATTAACACTGAATTTCTTCTATGTACAGCAGAAATTAATCAGGGAAAAAAAGCCATCTGATAGTTTGCAGTCTTTTCAGTTTTTTTTTAATTATAGGTTTGTACCAATTGCAAATGTTCAAGTACTTTTAAATGAGTATTTATGCAAAATAGAGGTGTTTATCCTTTTCTTATAGGAAATGCCAAATGGATCTCCAGTATTTATTGCCTTCAGATCATCAACAAAAAAAAATGTACAGTATGATGATGTACCAGACTACAAAGACAGGTTGAGTCTCTCAGAAAACTATACATTATCCATCAAGAATGCAAGAATCAGTGATGAAAAGAGATTTGTATGTATGCTAGTTACAGAAGATGATGTTTCCGAAGAGCCAACGATAGTCAAAGTTTTCAGTAAGTAAATCTAGTTGTTACTACCATTAACATTCATCAGCATCTGAATCATAAGTTACAGAAACTTTTGTTTATGGCAGGATTAAAGCCAAGAAAGTAAGTTTGGCTCAGTAAATTACGAAGACTAGCAAATTTCTGCAGCTTTCAAAAATGTAATCTACTGGTGGCATTTATGTAACAGGACTGCCTGCACTTGCAGTTTATTCATGATAAGTGCTGGCTCAAAGAGAATTTTAGGCTTTGATAATGACTCACTTATGTGATGTCATTTGGCCTTGGAAATGAAAAATGTAAAATTAGCATTGATTATTTTCCATTTGTTCTCCGAGCAAATTTTTTCTGCAGGAGGGAAGCATTAACCGCGTGCGGTCTGTAGGATTATTTCAGGGGGGAGCTTGGAAGTGGCTCTGAGGCACTACTGTGCAACAGCACAAACTGTGAGGGAGAGAGCAAGAGGCTGGGAAATGATCCAGCAGCCCCAAATGGTTGTTTTGTCCCCAAGGAATACCTGTGTGCCGTTCTCTCCTGGAGCACAGCAAGGTCCCGTGCTGCTTGCCATCACTACAGTTCCATGGCAGGGCTCTTCTGCAGTGCAAAGCCCAGCCTGGGAGGCTTTTTGGGGACACAGGGCTGTGACTGCAGTGTCTTATCTTCCTTAGCTTCATTTTTTTATATGGCTTTTGGCCTCTGTTGCTCTTCAGGCACAGATTTATACAGTCAGTCTGTTGTGGGAATGTGCTGACTGCAGGTATGGAAGTTTCAAACATCACACTGTGCTTGAAAAACACAAATTCATGTTTTGGGAGGGCAGCCTTTTGCTTCTCTCAGGTAGAAGGTGTCAGGGAGTCCTCAATGATATCTCTGCTGTCAGTCACATAAATGACTTTAAAGCTAGATTAGGAGCCAATAGTAATTCCCTTGTTTCACTTTCAATTTGACTGCAAGAACAATTGAATTAATGACAACAGGGAGGAGTGTGCTCAGAGCACACATAGTAAACACAGTGCTTCAAAGGAAATGATAAAGAATTATCATGTTTACTTATTGCACAGTAGTAAATATGTAGATGAGGCAGTGGTATATGGTAAAATGAAACACTAACTGCTTGAATTACTGTGTACTCGACTAAGCATTAACACAATGCTAACTCAGCCATGGAGCACAGCTTGTCTGGTTTATTCTGTGCATTAATTCTAATAGAGAAAGCTTCTATTTTCTAAGGAAGATAAGAAGGAAGGATGCCACGCATGTAATATGGCCAACTTAGCGCTGCAAGAAAAATTATTTTGTGTTTTTTCATTCTGCACTCACAATTTTATTTACGGTTCTCTTTTCTTTGCATTTAATTTTCTTGAGTCTGGTTTTAGTTCTCATTTTTAGTTGCTCGCTTGCTTGCTTTAATTGCAGAAGAATTAAGATTAGCTGGCAATCTTTATTTATTTAATGAGGGGAGTTTCTAACTCATGGAGCCACAGGTACAGAGCTCGGCTGCTGAATTGTGACCCTCATGATAGTAAAAGGATTTTAAAATCATGGGGATTTAGGGTTAGAAGGAAAATTAAGCTTAGTAGGCCCTGGAAAAAAAATACCCTGGGTACATGTAGGCCTTGTACCTTGCTAGAACTGCACTGTGTAGCTAGTACATGATAAATGATATAATTGTTAGATGTGATGACTGTTTAGTAATTAAATATAATTACTGTTTAATCATAAGAATAATCATGAGAAACTGTGGTCAGGGGCCTAAGAAAGATCACGAGAAACTCATGTCAATGTATCCAATAGAACAGTATAAGTTTAATAATTAATATGTAAGTGATATAATGATAGAATAGAGAATACGTTCAGCTCAAGAGCCGTGTTGGAGTCAGATTTGGGTCTGTACCCCTGATTCCCAGAGCTCTCAATAAAAGCACCTCCAGATAATCATATCCTGTGATTCTGTGTGTTCCTGAACGCTGACACTCATAAACCAGAATCTCATGCACCCGAAACTCAGCTGCATCCCAGAGCCATGACTGCTGCTGGGCTTTGCTGGAGCTTGTTCCATCCCCAGCTGTGCTGCCTGCTTATCTCAGGACTAAGGAGCTGAACCTCCCTGTGCAGGTACCACCTGCTCGTCTCTCCCTGACTACTCACACAAGCACTACCAGCTTTCCGGATGGATCCTGTCAGCAGTTTTTTGTTTTTTTGTGGAATCAAACAGCCAGTTTCCAAAGCAGGGCAGCCCAGCAGACGGGAGCTGCTGTCCTGCTGCACCGGCACTTGGCTTTTGTAGGCAGCAAACTCTTTTTCCCCTCTATTATTACTCTATATAGAGTAGCAAAGTACTCTGGCAAGCTCTTAAGCTGAGAGATAAGCAGCGTGCTGAAGTTGCAAACCCACCAAAGTGGAGTTTGCTGCCAAGTTTAATTTTTTTTTCTCGCTGCAGACGCTGAGCTGGTGAATGCCAAGTGAGCGTTTTGCAGTGAATTACCTTGGGGCGCGTGCACCAGGGGATGTGGCTGCAGGTGTTTCCTCTGGGATGCTGCTCACAGGTGTCAGCCTCTCCTCTGGAACACCTGCACACTCACAGGGTGCTCAAAATGGGGAGAGCCCCACGCAGCAGCTGCAGAGCAAGGGGGCTTCCCTTCCCCTCAAAGCATCACTGCAGGGCAGGGGCATCCAACACACCAAACCAGGCTCTACAGGAGCTGGGAGACAAAAAGAAGCAAAGCTGAGGTAGGGGAAGGTGTCATGGCTTGATCAGCTGATGACTGGGACAGGCAGGCTACTACACGTGTTTATGAGACCCAAAAATCTGACCCAGAGGTCTTGTTAATGGTTTTGTAAAACCACATTTTCTTGAATTGACATGAAAATATTTTGTCCTTGATAGGTTCTTATATGGAAAAAACCCACCTTTTTCCTTTAAAGCTAACAAAAGAGAAATAAACATGCGTATCTTTCCTAAAAAAAAAAAAAAAAAATCTTTATTACTGTTTTGAAGAAAATATGACAGTCTTACTATATAGCTTTGACTGTGTCTTTTGTTTGGTTTTGTTTTTTGCCACAAGCAAAGTTATTTGAAAAATGTCAGATGAATAGCTTCTTTTATTCACTTTCATTTCCCTTTTGACCTGATTTTGTTCCATCCTGGGGTGGTCATTCAAGTGAAGAGCATTTGTGCATTTGCACGTAAACATGCACACAAATAAAAAGGATTATTGGGAAGACACGCAGGCTTGCTGCCTCTGTGACAACAGGAGTCTGCACCTGCACATCAGCAACTTCAGCAGGGTGTGTTGGCAAGACAGTGGTGAAGTTCACTTAGGGCTGGGGTTACAGACATACGTGCAGTATTTCATAGGAAACTTGATTTAAGGAAAGGGCTCTGTAAGCTGGCATGGTTAGGAATGTTCCAGTCTGTAAAAGTATTCTTGTTTAAGCTGTACAGATAGGTTGTAGAATCTTTCCTTGACTGTATAGACATTGATTTATTTTTTCCCGTCACTCTTCCCCTCTTCTTTTAAAATTGTGGGGAAAACTGTCTCATTTGGAGATAAAAATTTGCATTCCGGGCTTCGAGCCAAACTGTTTTAACAGACAAGTTATATAGTCCCTAGAAAGTAGTCTTTTATGATGGAAACACTGATAGATCCTCCACTTTGGCAAGCTAAGAGATCCATCTACCATAATAAAAGTAAGTAAAAAGACTAACTGGCACTGGAAAAAAGTTTATTTTTTTTAAGAGAGTCATAACTAACACAGAATCAGTTAAAATAATTGCACTTTTATCTATCATCTGAATTTCTTAAATGCAATAATCCCAGTTAGGAAAAATAAACATTAGAAGAACGATTAGGTTGAACTTGTTCCTTTATAATATTGACAGCTCAGCTACCATAATATCTGCAGGAAAGCTGCTTTTTTGTTGCTGCACTTTCTGTACTACTGGCTCCTTCTCCAGCATGTGTATCCTATAAATCAATAGATCAGATCAGGTTCTCTCCTCCTGGGTGGTGAACTAGTCTGTCTGGCTAAAAGATGTATTGCCAGAGTACATGGAATTCATTGTGGAAGGTGTGACACATTTGAAGTGAGAGTTTGTTCTTGTTTTTTTTTTGCTGATATTGAAATAGAAATACCTCACCCTTTCTCCTTTTAATGGGAGATTATTCTGTTTAATTTCAAAAGTCCACATATTTTTGGTAATATTTTTGTTTTTCAAACAGCTGTTTGTGCTCCCTTCACCAGTACTTTTATCCTATTTATGTTTTAGAACAACCCTCTCAACCAGAAATCTTACATCAAGCAAATCTCTTAGAAACAGAGAAGCTACAAATGGTAAGAGCAGCATTCTCCCTCTCTCACAGTTATGTTCCCCACAGCTGCCTGGAGTCCCTTTACAGTCCAGACAGAGGTGATGGCTCAGAGGGGTGAAGGAACCCCTGCCTGTGAGTCCATAGCCAGGCTGAGCACGGAGCAGTTGCCTTGCCACTACTCTATTTTCTCTATTTATTCTATTTATTATATTTATATCTGCAAACAAGAACCACCCTGATGTCAGAGCCACCACCCTTCCCAGCTGTGCCTCGCTGGTTTGATGTGCCTTATTTAAGAAAAGCGGTTGGGGTTGAGCGTTTGAACTACCTCAAACTTTTGACCCAAAAAAGCAGAATTCTGTCTGAGCCTAAGGGGGGAAGGAAATGAATTCCTGCCTGTTTTGCAGCTCGGGGAGTGCGTTTCAAGGGACAGTTATCCTGAGGGAAACGTGACGTGGTTCAAAAACGGGAGAGTGCTGCAGCCCCTGGATGATGGTAGGTTCTGCTGTCCCTAAATCCACTCCTGGGTGTGTGCATCAAGTGTCTAAAGGGCTGCTCTGCCTTATTTTACGTATCCTCCCTTTGAGAAAAACTGCTCATATGGAAAGATACAGCTGGAAGGAGATGTTCAGGCCTTTCAGAGTACCCAAGCTAATCTTTCTCTTTTATTTCCAGTTTTAAATACACATTATGGGGAGGAGAATTGCCTTTATGAATGCTATCACAAAACTATTTTTGAGCCTATGTAACTAATAGAAACCTGTATCTAATTTCCAACTTCTTATAAGGTATTAACTGTCTCTGTTTCATACCTGTCCCATATTGTGTTTTGGACCACACAGACCATCATCTTACACAACTATTGATTTTCCAGGATATGTAAGAACAACTATTTTTTTCCTTCTTTTCAACTTTGACAGTTCAATAAGGCTACAATATTTTTCCTTCCTTATAAATTAGAGGATACTTAAAAAATAAATTTTATCCTCATTTTTTTGCTATCATTTTTGAGGCTTTCTTTCTATCTTACAGATCAGGCTGATTTGTATTAAAAACCTCACCAGTTTGCAACTATTTTTTTGTTTGGATTTGATTTAAAACACTAGGCAGGTTAGGAGTGTGTTGTTGGTAAAATGTTCCTGTTATACTTCAGTGGTAGTACTAGAGGAAAAGAGTAAAATTTCTTGGGCAACATTTCATGTGTGTTTGCAGCCTGGTCTCAAATACAGAACAGGCAGGAAAACATACAGGAAAAAGGTTTCAAATTCTGTGTGACACTGAAACATTATTTTCTTTTCAGTTGTGGTCATCAATTTGCAGAAGATTGTGGACAGAACAACCGGACTCTTCACCATGACATCATCTCTTCAGTACATGCCAACAAAGGAAGATGTAAATGCCAAATTCTCTTGTATTGTGACTTACTATGGACCATCAGGCCAGAAAACAATGCAGTCTGAACCAGTTGTCTTCGATGTTCACTGTAAGTTATCAAAAAGCATCTTTTGCTGTACAAAGTCTCCCTCCAGGGCAGGGGAAAGCAAAATCAGAAACAGTTTACAAATTTGAGAGTGTTTGGCTATTGAAATAGTTTCTTCAAAACTGATTTGCATCAAGAAGGTCTGAGTACATTACCAAGGTGATTTTTATTATCTTCAGATTTACCTGAGATTTAATTTTTCCTAGCAATGGAATACCGAATATCAAGATTTCATTGACAAGAGAAAAGTGACAGCCATAAAATGCTACAGTGAAATAGCTTCTGAGAATTTTAAGAGAAGTTGTAGTAGCTGATAAAAGTGATTCTGTGCCCCCTGAAATATGCAGTAAATACACAATACAGTTTTTAGTAAACTCAAATATTTTTCATCTCTTCAGAGCCAGCACCAAGCAGTTAATGCTGGCTGTGTACCTTTCACAAAGCTGGTGAAACCTTACAGCTGTAAATGCTGTGTTTTACATTTAAAATGTATAATTCGAATATTGGTAGATTTTTAGGTAAAGAATTTGTGCAAATAATTGCTTCTAACTGGACTGAATTCCAAATCAGCTTCCTTACTGTGTTACTGACGGCTGTGGAAATCATAATGTTCCTTTGAATAAACAAAACAGGCTGTTGGCAAGGGGGAGATCAGAGGAGGTGGCAGCACCTGGAGACCAGGGGGAGAGATGTTTCAAAGTGTAAAATGACACTTCTGAAGGACTGCAGAAGGCTGCAGGTCCCAGCAGGATGTAGAGGAGCAGGAGAAAGACAATATGTCCAGTCGAGTGTTGCCTCTCTGTGCACTTCTGGTACCACCTCATCTTATAAAAGATGAGTCCCAGTTTTGGGAATGATAGGGTCTGAGTGTACATCCAGCATCTGTGTCTTAGCAATGTATGACAACTGTGTATTCCAGCTGCAAACAAAGAAAATTTCAATTTCTCCAGGTAGTGTGAGTGCAGCACTTGTAAACAAAAGCCAGGGCTGGAAGTGCCATGTGTGTTCTGCCCAGACAATTGTTGCTTTTCCTCTACAGGTAAATTTGTTGGGCCAAAGGCTAGGGGATCAGTTTTGACCTTGATCAAATAAAACCAAACCTGGGAGCAGCTGGTCTTTGGTTTCATCTGAAGTCAGACTTGTCTTTTTATCAGCTCTTTCTCCAGAGTGACAACCAGCAGAACTAAGGGAGAGGAAAACCACTGGGGACAGCTCTTGCCCATGTGAATACCACGAGCATTTCAAGCCTGCAGACACCTCTCCCATCACTTTAAAGCTAGAGGGATTTCTTTTTTTTTTTTTTTTGCTTTTGCTTTATAAAGCTGGGTACCAAATCTCACCATGTTTTTTTCTGTCACTTGTGGAGCCCCATGACCATGAGTAACTCCTGCTGTGCACGGCAGATGTTCTCAGGAAAGAAATGCAATGACCAGAAAGCATTTGTTGCTATTATTTGCCAGGAGATGCTGTGCTGTCCTCATTTCCCCTCTGCTTTCATGCATCAGGGCCACTTCACCTGTTGAGGGTAAGGCTGTTCCAGATTTTTGTGCTGTGCAAGTAAGAACTAGCCAACATGAAGGGAAAAGAAGGCTGCATGGCTCTGGGATGGTCACTGGCCATGTGTAGTGTTCCCTCTGTATAAAGATTTAATGCTTGATAAACTAACTCTTCTAGTCCTGGCCTAGTAACACACAATTTAATTCCAGCAGTGTGTTGCTAATTAGCAAATATTGGGAGGCAGGCACACTCTTCAGTACTGAAGAGGCCTCAGGTATGAACTTTGGATTTAGAGGGTGAAGTTACCCAGTTTTCTTTCTAAGTATTTTCATCTGCTGTAACTTCAGTTCCTTACTCTGCATAAATGCATCTCCAAATGAATTTGGGAAATTCTTCATTAATAGATGTCCAAGCTTCAAGAGATGCATGTCATGACTGCTGTTAGTTGGTGATAATGACCCATCAGATTTGGTTTTGCTTTTTTAGTTTATTTCAGTATTCCTAATTAGTTTCTCAATAATTGTGTTTTTTTTTTAATGAGTCAAATATAATGCAGATAAAAAAAATGGCAGACTTCAACTCTTAAGAAATTGAAGTCTTTCAGCCTTTTTACATTTTAGATTAACCATCAAAACTATGGTATTTTGTGTCTCTAAAGCAATAGAACAAAATCTTAAAGACCTACTGCTCATTCCTTGCAACTTACCCATTTCTCCTAAAGAAATGGGGTGAGCATGATTAAAATTATACCTTCTTAAGATTTTTTTTAAACATATATCTATTCAGTCAGGATCTAAGAAATGTTTGGTTTTGTTTTTTTTTATTATTTTATCTTTTTGCATTGAGTTAGTGCAGTCTTTAGTACTCAAGTGTTTAATAGCTAGTTCACATCCTGGAAGGAGCCAGCCACTGTAACCTAGTATGGGAAGAAGAGTGAATTAGCTCTTGCTGTGTTGGATGTTACTTGGATTAGGATAATTTAGCTCAGCTAGCAGCAGTTACGTGCTTGCTTTTGCAGCTGCAAGCAGGGAAGCTACTGAAAGCAAGGAGTACTAGGAGAGAAGTCCTGGAGCTGGACACTTGGATAGTATCTCAGATATTTAATTATCTAGGCTCCAGTTATGTAGGGTCCTGCTCAGCATTAATCAGTGTAAAAAGATAATGTTTGTCAGGCAGCCTTCCCAGTCGTGTCCTGTTGTGAGGTGTGTGTTTTGTTATGGATAAATGCTTTTAAAACAGATTAGAGTCAGGGATGCTTCATGCTCGAGCTGCTTCCAGCGTTGGTGTTTTCCTGGAAATGGCACAGTGGCTGGGGCAGCTCTGGGATAGCAGCATTCATCTACTAAATGGCTGCCTTGTGGTGCTGGCTCCTGGAATTTTGCTGTTGTAGAAAGCAGAATCTTGGCTTTGCAAAGGCAAAGTGAAAGCAGGGGGGTGTATTATTCATACCAAGCACCACTCTGCATGGCACTGGACACCATCTGCCTGTTCTCAGGCTGCATCTTCCTCAGAAGAATGACCTCTTCATCCCAGACAGCAGTTAAAGTAGGCTTTACTTCTGTGTGTTTGGGGTTTTTCTCTAGTTTAGCAAATTAAATTAAAATTCGCTGCTGGTTGATTGCAGTAGATAGAAGGGTAGGATATTTCTAGAGAAAAGACTGGTGGTTTGCAAGAATGGAACTTTTGTTTAACTGTGTCCATTTTGAATCCAGATCTGTTTATCTCTGTGGTGAAAAACCTGTTCTAAATTAAAGTCTTTTCTTTTTATTAATTCCTCCCATTTCATTCTCCAGACAAAAAGCCTAAACAATTCCAGGATATGTCTAGACATTCTTTATGATAACTTTACCTTAACATAAACTTGACAGAAGGAAAGATGTGTTGCAGCAGCCCCTGAAACTGAGTTTTTTGGCCCAGCAGCTACCAAGAGGGGCATGCATGGCATTCCTGGCAAGCTATCTCATTGCATGTGTTGTATTCCACACCAGCAGTGATGCTGGACATCCTTTTTGCAAGCAGGCAAAGCTGTACTTCTGCTCTGGAGGTGCTGAGCTGTGTCAGGGCTCTCAGTGCAGCTCCTGGCACAGAGAAATCCCACCACAGGACACAGAGATGAGGAATGCCAGAAGGGGTGGGAGGGCTGCAGGGCACATGCTTCACTAAACACATAAAATCACTTGTCAGCCAGGGCTTTCTCTGCTGGGGAGACTTCTTTAGTGTCTAACAACTTGTGCTGTATCTTAATGCAAGACTGGCATCTTTGATGCAATTTTATTGATCCTGTGGCATTAAAAAAGTGAGAGTTATCTGCTCATATTATTTTAATTTTGTTCATTTTACTTTGTTTTTTAAAAATTATGTTTAGGCCTCTACTTAGAAAGAATAGCATCTGCTAAAGAATACTCTGCTTTAAAAAAAAAATATGCAAGTAAAATGTAAGTTATAGTTCAACTTCAGTGAACATGACAGAAGTATGTTGCATTTACTGTTCTGTTGACTATGTTAAGGGTCCTATTATGTTCACCAGATTTATCTTTCTGAAAGCCTGTAGTGATCAGCATATAGAATAGGCTGAGCATAGTTGCTTAGTTCATATTTATTCCTTTTTAATGCCAGAAGGCTGTTATCTAGTACTAATACATGGCGTTGAGAGCTTCAGTTGTTTTTCTGATTGCTGCAGTCCTCCAAATAGGGAATTTCACAGAGGACAAGTTAATCCCTCATAATGAAATCACACCATGAAATGGTTCATACTAATCAGGATTTCTTTTGCATTAAAGCACATGACATAGTTGTAATCATTGCTGTTTCAGTTACAGGTATTTTGGAGAAGAAAAATGAATTTTGTGTTGTACGAGTTCTTTGCATTTAATTGGCAAGAATATAGAAAGTATGATTAACTTTGAGTTCTTTTATTAAAAGATCTACACATGCAAATATTTTCCTCTGCAGGATGATAAAATTGAATTTTCTTGGGCAATGAATATCATATGCATAGTGTTGCTGTATGATTACACTGAAGCTATTAAATATGGACATTATTTTCACAGACCCAACAGAGAAGGTGACTATTCAGGTGCTGCCACAAAGTAGTACCATTAAAGAGGGTGATAACATCACTCTGAAGTGCTCAGGAAATGGCAACCCTCCTCCACAGGAGTTCCTGTTTTACATTCCAGTAAGTCCTGCCTTGCTGTCGCTGCCTAGTGAAATATTCTGTATCACTCCTTCCTGCAGACATTGCTGCATGTCAGTGTCTACGTGGTTTTGTAACAAATGAAGAAAGGAATTCGATGTGACAAACACTGAAGGTAGACATTGACCATTATATCATGCTCTGAGAACACCTTCATCTCAGTTGGCAAAATATTTTTTAAAAAAAACTCTCATTCCCCCCAGCCCACCCAAATTTTTTCAGGAGTTTAGACCTACTAAAAATTACAAGGCTTTATTTCATCATCAGGTATTTTAATAAACAGTTTTGATTACAGCAGTTTAGCATCTTGAAGAAAACCATCTCATCTGTTATCATAACACAGATCCAGCAGTGAAAGTACACAAATTAATTCAGCTATTTTTTGGACGTTCACAGATTAATCCTTGTGTAACTTCTTTTCTTCAGTTAATTGTTTGGTGGCATAGCAACACAAAAAAATAATGTGTGTGACAGCACAGAAGAACAAATCTGTAAAATGCTTAAGACAGACTGAGAAAAATAAAGGCTTTGTTACCATTAATCTTCTTAGTACTGGTGAAATCCACAGACAGATGTGGCTTTATATTCTAAGGTCCTTGTTCCCATGTCCTGCTTCCCACTCCTGGTTTATATGATGTATTTGTTCCTGCTGCAGCTCTGAGCAGAGCTGCTCTTGCAAGAAGCCAGAAGAAGTGATGTCCTTCCAGCTATTTCAAACCCAGCATGTCACCCTCTGAACACAATCCTCATCTACTCTGGACTCCTGGCATGTGTGAATTGCTGGAGAGAGCAAGGGGAGCTAGGAGCTGAATCCTTATCTCAGAGCAGCCATTGAGATTCAGTGAGCCACCCTAGAAACTCAGTAAATGCCAGTGAAAAAGTGCCTGGTATCTCTCCCTGCTCCACGAGCACAGTGAGCCAGCCAGCCACCCCAGTTTGTCTTATCTTCAGCCTCCCTGCTGCCTGATACTGCTCCTTTCTCTCAAGGAAGGAGAGCTGCAGTGGGTGATCTCTTTGAAAGGCTCACAGGTATTATAAATCTCTTTCTGGATACAGAGATAGGAATTAAAGTATCATTCTGTGCTGGTTTCAGAGCTGATCTAAGTCAGTTATCAGGAGGAAACTGGGGAACTGGCAGCCATAAAGCAACATTTGCTGGCTAATTCAAACCACCAGTGTGCTTGTGCTGTTCAAAATTGTGCAATGCAGTACAATTCAGTTTGTGATTTGTCCGAAACTAAATATATCAGAATCAGATTTAGAAACTGTTTGATTTTTTGATTTCTGCAATATATGTTAGTAGACTGTTTTTTTCTGCTAAACTTCCAAATTTTGTATTGTAACATCCTCTTAAAATGAGTTAGTGATTAAATTAAAAGAGTAAGCTCTTGATTGTAGTTGTTTTTTTTAAATAACGTTATCATGCAGGAAGTAAATGTTAGTTTAACTAATAGGTAATTACATTTCAATGATGCTGTGTCTATGTGTGCTTTGGAGTATTTCACCATCCTTATAATTAAAAAAATCCTCAACAAAAATTAGTAGGTTCAGCAGGCCCAGGTAGAATAAATGTCTTGTTTTCCACCTGCAGGGAGAAACAGAAGGGATAAGAAGCTCAGATACGTACGTAATGACAGATGTGAGACGAAATGCAACAGGAGAGTACAAGTGCTCTCTGACTGACAAAAGCATGATGGACTCCACCACCATCACTGTGCACTGTAAGTCATTGCATTTGGCACTCCTGGCTAGGGTGCAAACTGACCCTGGACCTGCTGGGATGCTTCCTCTGCTTTGTGGAGTTTCTCTGTGCTTGTGCAGCTTAGTGCAGTTGCCTACAGGTGAAGCGTTGGTTTGAAGGCATGTCCAGCCATTCCTATTTATTCCCATGTATTTCTGTTTGGAAATCTTGACTTTCTCAATTCACTGGCTAGATAGTTTCACTCCATGTAACTTTGGATAGTATATGGTTCTACTGCACTGTCGCACAGGCTGAGAATTTTATCTTTTGCTCATGTGAATGTATATAGGGCAAATTACTCTCTGCTGTGCCTTAGGATGTACACAAACGTGGAAGCTAATCCATGGGAATGTCACTGAAGGTCATTCTTCATAGTCAAGTTCCCATTCCCTCAATGAGGTTAACGTGTAAGGAGCCTAGAAAAGAAACTTAGGAAGTCATTATGTTCAATAGGAAAAATTGGGGATTTTTTACTTCTCCCAGGATCATGAGAGCTACAGAGCTCAGTAAATTTTCTTTAGCTGGCTGCTGTTTAGTCACACTATCAGCTAAAGCAGCCATTGAGCTGGTTGAACCATAGAAGCAATAGTTGCTTTTAATGTCTTTATGCAGAAGACAAGAGCAGGAACTCTTTCAAACTCTACTATACTATCACAGGCTGTTAAATAAAACGAAGCCAGGGTAGAAATTTTCCCCTAAAAATATTGGTTGTCTGTAGTCTTCACAGTATCATCAACAGCTGACAGGCTCAGAGGAATCTGAAGGATAATGAAGTTTAAAGGCTTCCACTGTAGTTATACTTTACATTAAAACAAACTTCATGTTTCTATACTTGCTTTTGAATTTTTTTTTTCTTGGAAGAGGTACAATACATGCATAATATATTGGTGATTAATGATTAATTGCACTGCACATGATTAATTACACTATTATATTTAATGAATATTTTGCCTTTAATAAGATCATCCATTTTTACCCTGCCTACCTGTTCTGTTTGCCAAGAGTTGGGCATGTAAAACCTGAAAAGGGCTCTGTGCTGCTGCCTCTTCACTGCAGGATAGCAAAAGCTAGCTTTGCTCTGCTATAACCCACCCTTTAATTTCTCTCCAAGAAATTTCATGTCTACTTAGACTTTCATAAATAATTACTCCAAAAAATGGCTTCCTCAGCTCCAAGTTGCTTTTAACAAGCCAGTTTTCCTGTCTCTTCTATTTTGTCTGCACACTCAAAGAGCTTTACTGTGCCAGGGAAACATGTAATTTTTAGACATGAGTCTTCCCAGTGCTGGCAGCTAATGCAGCTGCTCAGGACTCAGAGCTGCACTGATCACTCTGCTACTTCACTTCACTCAGTGTTCATTTTGTTTTGTTTTGTTTTTCCAAAACACCTCTATTTGCAGTAAAGCCTTTTTTTTTAAAAGAGGTGCAGGGCCTGGAATAGTTCTGTAATTCCTGAATGTCCAGACCATGCCCCTTCTTTAAGGTATTACAGTATTTTGTCTGATGCTAGTCTAAAGCATTTCTGCAGCATGTGGTTTGCCCTTCAGATAGTAATTACTAATGCCTATCAAATCCTACTTTTTCTCCCTCTTTTGCTTTATTGTTCACCTTTTATAGGGATTAATATTCCTCTCTGTGCTGGTGCACTAAAAAAGCCTTCATTAGGAGTCAGGGCTTTTTTATTTCTTCACATCCAATTTTAACCTTTTTTGATTTTTTAAATTTTCTTTTGAAAAAACCCAACCACAAACACAACAAAAAGCAAGCAATATAATAATGTTAGTTTAAATTTGGGAAACTCTTTATATTAATTTGTTAAATTTCAACTGTAGTGTCTTTTCCCAAACCAATTTTACTGTGCATTACCATGGCACTATTTTCTTTTGGT
Source organism: Lonchura striata (assembly GCF_050655825.1). NCBI lineage: Eukaryota > Metazoa > Chordata > Aves > Passeriformes > Estrildidae > Lonchura > Lonchura striata. The sequence goes on from NC_140703.1 coordinate 3,095,562, forward strand.
GTCTAAGTAGGGAAAGCTTCTTGCTGGTATGAAAACAAATATCATACTATAATCCTCACTTTTTTTTTTTTTTTAGAGAGAATACCAAACTCCCTTTTTTCCAAGTTGATAGTAAATTATGAGAGTCACGGAAAGCTGAAAGTTGACATTAAAGCACCAGAGTTGCCTGTAATGCTTAGGGAAATAATGTATGAAGGAAATTGAGGGGGGATGAAAGATTCCCTGCCATATCCATAAAGGACAGGCTGTATAACCTGAGCTCTTGCCCTTCAGAGCAGCATCTGTGCAGCCAGGTCCCAGTTTAAAGTCCAGCAGAACTGAGTGCTCCTGCTTGGCATGATTTGTCCCTCTAGAGAGGCAGCAGCAGAGCAGGATTGATGTTGTGGGTTTGGGTTTAGGCTGTAAATTCTCTGCCAGCTCTGTACCTTCAGTGAGTTTGCTCAGGGTCAGATGAGCAAAACTGGCAGGCAGAGGAGCAGGGCAAAAGCAGTTTTCAGCCTCTTACAGAGCTGTGGAAGCACACCCTGAGTGAGGCAAGGAAAGCAGCCAGCAGCAGAGGACAGGAATATCTTCCCTGAGCTATAAAGAAGCAGCTCTTTCAACCCACAGTGCCCTTCTATTTTCTGTTGCTGTTGGGATTGGAGCAGCTTGGTGCAGTGTTGCTGTTCCTGCCCATGGCAGAGGAGTTGGAAGCACAGCATCTTTTAGGTCTCTCCCAGCCCAGACATTCTGTAATTGTTTCTGCACTTAAAACCTAGTGTGGAGTAAGTAGGTCTGCGCAACTTCCTCTTTGTGATGCTTTCCTTTCTGCTAAAATGTGTTCTGCAAACCATCCAGTAAATTAAAGGGCTTAGGAGTATGACATTTGTATTTCTCTACAGATATTTTTTTAGCCTTGTCTTGACTTGTCTTGTCTTTCAGTAAAGCCCTTGAAAATACAGGGGAAATCACCTTTTGAATGTTGCATGGAAAAATTTATTCTCAAGACCCCAGGAGAAGTTTCCAGTTGTCTGCTTTATTTATGGAGTCCAGACAGCAAACAAGTGCCTGCATAGTTTTCCCAATTGCAGCCCAGTATTCCATCAGAGGCCTTCTTTAAATGCTGGGAGTCTGTCCGAGATGTGCCACAGCTTCCAAACTGAAGTGTGTGCTCCAGTCTTGCCCCCATTAATTCCATACCTCCCTCACATGATGTGGCAATGCGTGCAGAATGCACTATTTGTCTCTTCCCTGCCCTACTTGGTATGCAAAGACAGCATTGAAATCAATGCAAGACTTCAAATGAGACCACTTTAAGAGCTAGCATATATTGAAAATGGTGCCTGATGAGGAGCTTGTTTCTCAAGAACATTTCAAAGCCAAATGTGAAATGTACAGAAAATTCTCACAGAAAAAGTTTTTCTTTCAATGGAGACAAAAGTTAAATTTTGATAGTCTTCTATATGCAAGAAATGTTTTCTCCCCATACCAGAGAGAGATTCTTTTAAATAGAGAGGTAAAGGTAACTGCATCACATTTCTTTGTTGACCTTACAGTTAGACTGGCAGAAAATTAAGCTAAATCAAGCTGCTTATGTAGAGCTCCTAGAGGGGATCCAATGTTAAACTGTAGTTTAATTCTGTCTTGTCTCATAAGTCATACAAATACTGCTCTGAGTTATGTAGCTCATCTCATGCACTGTACATTTTCCTGAACTGCTTAGCAACCAGTGTGGGAGGGATTGTAATCCCAGTTACACCACACCAAGGGGCCAGCAGGGCACAGTCCTGGAGGAAAACTGGGCTGAAGGATTGCTCTGGGCTCAGTGTCACTCTTGTCTGAGATGAGGGCAAAAACTTCTATGAATATGAATATTCTTCCTATGGTAAATATGAGAGGAATGCCTTCTGAACTGTCTTTGGTGATGTCTTAGGTTGGAGATGCTATCTTGCTTCAAAGAACAAATGGTTAAGTGTATGCAGAAGGAAATTCTTGAGGGGGAAAAAAAAATCTTAGCTTTTTCTTCAGCTACCCCTCTGCCCTGGTAGAATGTGTTTGTGAGTAACACAAATCCCATACACTATCTGAATATACACTGTTCGCTGGAGGAGTCTTGTTACTTTATTTCTTTAATTTTTTTTCTTCTGGAAGCCACAGTTTCAGGAGAGAGGGTAGGGAATCCCCATAGGAATAGAGAAACAAGATGCCATTTTATCTCATCAAGATTTTTGACTCATTCACAGAAGAAATACAGTCCTTGTGACCTCTCAGAAAAGCCACTGTGCTTGTAACACAGATAATAATGCTGCAGACCCATAGTCTGTTGACTGAACCCTAGTTGTTCCCTCAAGTTCTACCTTTAATTGCAGTGGTGTTCCCAGGGCAACCACTGAATGAGGCCAGTAGTAAAGTTCACTGTTTTGTTAAGGAAAACTCACTTTCCTCTACTGTGATTTTTGTCTCGAGCTTTTTTTAAAGCTCTGCTTAAAAGCCAAAAGGGGGCTTGGCAGCCCTTTTTTAGCAAGTACTATATTTGAGATGCAGTCATGTGTGCTTTTGACTGCGTGTGTTTGTGTATGTGCACATCTGTGATACTCATTCAGTCAGGCAGCTTGTCAGAGGGGAGGCAAAATAAAGATCTGCTTTTCTATCACTGTAACATTAAAATGTTTTAAAAATGACCAGCCCACCAAATCCTTAAACTAAGAAAAATCCAGAGCAGTGTTTCCTGATGTTTCTCTTACTGGTTCTCACCCTGCCCTGTGTCAAACACTGCTGCAGTTTCCCTTGAGCTTAAATATGTCAGGCAGAGCTTGGACTCTTTTTTGAGGTACAGAAGTGGCATTTGAAGTTACAAATGAGAACAAATAAAGGGCTTCATGTGCAGTTCCCCAACCCTGTAATTTAGACTTCTCACCCCTTCAGTCAGTATCATGTCTCATACACCCTCTTTGACCTTCTTCATCCCCTTCAGATTCTGAAGATAAAAATCTTCTAGTTTTATCACACAAAAGAAAGGTACCCCTTGACCTGCCTTTTTCTCCACAATTACTATTTAGGATAACCTGCACTAGTCCTCCCCTGAAGGTGCATTTCTGCCTGGCCCATTTCTACCCTCACAGCATTCTGTGCTTCCCTTTCCAAGATGCACATGCTGTTATGTAAAGTGGCTCTTCAGCTTCTTGTGCCTATTCTGTCCTTCTTTCAGCAGAACAAGGTGAAAAAAATGTATCAATTTGTCTAATGATTAGTGAGGTTTTGCTTTTCTTTTTAGCCTATAATTACAGCAAAAATATGAATGTTCTGCAATGCCTGTTTTAGAATAATTCTCTCATCTCCCTTCATTGTAAAATTGACTTGAATTTTATTGAAGAAATGAAATCTTGAATTTAATGAGTGCAATTAGTCACATTTTCTTTTCTTGATAAGCCTCTGAAATGGGCCAGGCTTACAGAGATTAACTTTTTACAAATGTCCTTTCTATCCCAGATCTGGATTTGCAGCTTACTCCTAGTGGAGAAGTCACAAAACAGATTGGAGAGGCCCTGCCTGTGTCATGCACAATTTCTTCTAGTAGAAATGCAACTGTGTTTTGGATAAAGGTCAGTAATTCATCTATTTCACACTCCATCTGGGTGTTCACCTCTTCATAATACTGCTGCTACTTGAGTGTTCTGGAAGGAAGGAAGGAAGTTGTTCATTGGGCTTTTTAAAGAATATTGTTAAAAAGGGTCTTGCACACGTGGTTAAAATGAGATCTACTCACCCTGGTGACTGAAAATCAGTTACTGCAATTACCAGCTCAGCTTTGAAATGCAGAGAATTAAAGCGTATTGTAACACAAATACAACTTCTGTGAAATGGTCTGTACAAGGCCCTTTGAGAATAAGGTTCTTCTAAGAAGAAAAGCCCATTTGGAGGAAATTTGGTGCATTTTGTCAGAGGTGTGCTTGGTCTTGGTTCTGATAAACATAATAAAAGGGCAAGGGTTGAAAGGTTAGATGGTGAAAAATGGAGCTGTTGAAGAAGGTGGCTTTATACAAAACCTGTGGCACTGGAAACTTACAGTAATGATACTTAATGGTTGTTTATGAGCAAATGTTGACCTCATAAGCCTTGCCTAGATGAGAGTTACCTGTGTCTCAAATGTTTTATCACTCATGGTCATGGCCAACCTACTAGAAAAGCTCAGAGCTAATAATTGATCCCATCTATGCTTCTGATCAAAAGCAAAATTGTTCAAGAAGAAAGAGATGGCTTCTGTAAATCTCCAGCAATTTCCACTTTTCATGCCATATATTCAAATATACTTATTAATGGGGAAACAGCTTAAAAAAGTGAGGCTCTACTTTTCCAAAGCATGTGAAAATTTCTGTTAATGTATTGCAAGTTCATCTCTGTCATTTCTGACTCCTGACTTTATCAGGACAATACCAGAATGCAAACAAGTCCATCATTTTCAAGCCTTCAGTATCAAGATGCTGGAAACTATGTCTGTGAAACTACTCTACAGGAGGTCGAAGGATTGAGGAAAAGACAGACACTTAAACTTATTGTGGAAGGTAAGCAAGCAGATAGTTACAATTATTAATTGTTCTTTCAAAATAAAACGGTTAACTGTAATATTGTTCTTGTAGGAAAACCTCAGATCAAAATGACCAAGAAAACCAACACAAATAAAATGTCTAAAACAATTATCTGCCATGTGGAAGGTTTCCCCAAACCAGCAGTGCAGTGGACAGTTACAGGCAGCGGGAGCATCCTAAATAAAGCAAGTATCTTTCTTATTTATTCACCAAAAATTAGTGTATAGGAAGTGCAGATTAAAATCAAGGAACATTTTTGAGGTAGTGAGATTGAAGAAAAGTATTTTTCATTTATCTAAGAGAAGTTTTAAGTGGTAGCTGTAGCTACAAGGTGCTTACATAGACAATTTTTTTATGATAAAGCCTTTTTGAATAGAGCAGATGAAGGCAGAGGAGATCCACTGGCTACAACCTGAAGTTGGAAGGAAAAAAGAAATGGTTACAAATTAAATATGCATTTTTTAAATGAAGGTACTTAGTTTTTTTATCTGGGTAATGTGCTGATTTTACCATTGCATAAAGAATTTGCAAATAATGATGGAATTGTAGAACTTACATTAGAAAGCAAATGGGTACTTGATGTGGGCATTAACTGAGTGAAATGTAATGAAATGTGGCATTTGTGAATCAGAAGTTACATTCTGTATAGTTTCTTATGTGCTTTGCAGCTTTTATCCTAATATTTATGTTTTTGTACGATTATACCTGTTATTTCTCACTGGAAACAGAACGATTATGCATTCATCCTGAAGGATAAATAAGAACTTGTATGTAGCAGGGAAAATACCTGGAAAATATGCAAACTGAAGTATTTTTATATGGATTACCAAATCCCATGAAAAGCATTGCCAGATTTTGCCTCAGCAGGAAAAATAAATGAGATTAAAAAATAAATAAATAAACAAGATAAAAATCTCTTCAGTCAGTGGCTGGAAGGACAATGTACAGTGCTCCTGTAGATTCCATTAAATTTCATTAGGTTTTGCTTTAAACCTACACAAATTATGTGTTGCTCACAAAGTTTGGCCATTTACTTGTAGATATAGGAGAGGAACTGTCTTGAAGCTATAGAAATGATTGCAAATAATTTTATCTAGGTGTTGCATTAATCCAAGAATGATGTGCAGCAAATTTAAAGAGCAACACATCAATATTACAGTACAGATACTATAGGTGCTACTACACACATGTAGCTAGGCAAAATAATGCTGAGTGTGGAAATAGCTTGGAAAGCTGGAAACTGGAAAACTTGGAATAATTCTTCTCCTTATAATGACATAAATGAGAAACAGCAAGATGGAAAAAATTATACCTAAGACGTCTGAATTTTTCTTTAAGAATTTTTTCGCTTGGAATATTTTTTAAATACTTGAATTAAAAGGAAATACAGAATGTTGTTAACTTTTTCAGAAAAAAAAAACTTTTTTATCATTGTTCTTACAGTGCACACTATAATATCTATAAGTGGATATTTAGGCCAAAATGTCTTTCAAATACACACATTATCATTTAATAAAACAATGTAGTATTTTTCTTGCTATTGTTTGGAAAACTGAAGTATTAGTTGAAAATTATTTCCCTCTGAACATTTTCAATGTGTAATTCAAGTGATGCATGTATTGTTCTATGTGTTTTTAAAGGATACTAATCTTAATTTTTCACCTTTTCAGACAGAGGAGACAAAATATGTTAATGGGAAATTTTCCAGTAAAATTGTAATTGCTCCTGAGGAAAATGTAACTTTAACTTGCATTGCAGAAAATGAGCTAGAAAGGACTGTGACCTCCATGAACGTCTCTGCTAGTGAGTGTCCTCTAAAGATAATTTCCTTAAAGTTACAGTTTCTCATAAAGTACCCATACATCACACTCAAATGAAAAGTAGGTCTGCATAGTAATGTTAATACTAAGATATTTAACCTTTTTGTCTTAAGTCAAGCAATTGTAAATCCACTCTGGATCAGCAGTACATAAAATTTATTGATAGCTTTCTACAATAAGTCATTTAGTCTTCATGACTTTCTTGGCTAGCTACAAAAGGAAACAATATTGCAAAATAATAGTACAGCATAATAGTACAAAATACTGCAAAGTAATATTTCATTTACTAGACAGAGATATTTATTTATTACGAAATTAACAATATCTCTTAGTCCCTAACTTACAGTTTATTATTATTGATATGACTTGACTCACAACAGAAATCAACCATACTGGGCTTTAATTATGATGAAATAGAGTGAGAAGCTTTGGAAAGGTAGCACAGAAATTCTCAGTCAGAAATATTTCTGACTTGAATACTACAGGTTTAGAGTAAGAGTCTTCTAATGTATATAGCATAGTTACAAAGGAAAGGCTTCTATTTAAAGATGGGATTAAATATCTTGTTTGGAAAACACTGTTCCAGTTTCTGTCATTGTTGTAAATAGGCAATTAAAGGTGATTTTTAGGTCTGTGTTGTCTTTAATTCAATTTTAACATTTTTCATTTCAGTAAGTATTCCAGAATATGATGAGCCAGAGGATAGAACTGGTATGTACAGTTTCCTCTCTCTTTTTCTATTCCTTCCTTTTTCTTTTTTTTTTTTTCTTTTTTACTTTCTAATCCCTTTTTCTGTTTCTGGTGAAAATTCTGTAGAAATGTTGTAATGCTTTACTTTATCATAGGTCATCTCATTAACTTTTCTTCTTTGCTTCAGATGACAACAGTGAAAAGGTTAATGACCAGGCAAAGCTAATAGTGGGAATTGTGGTCGGTCTTCTGCTGGTTGCTCTGATTGCAGGTGTTGTCTACTGGCTCTATGTGAAGAAATCAAAGTAAGAATTTTTTGAAAACTTTATACCAAACTGGAAAAAGAACAGTGATAAGAAAAGATGTATGTTTACTTGTTTTCCTTCCTCTACAGCATTCCAGTTTTCTGGAGTGGGCAAAAGCTGTTACAGTGGGTGCACTTGATAGCAAAAGGAAACTTGGTACCTCTGATTGGCTTGTCCTAATGCTTAATGGAACTCATCTCCTGGAGGTGGTGTTCTCAGATTTTCATAGATCATAACAGTAATGAGGTCCTGTTTCCTGACAGCCAAATCTGTGCATTTAATATAGTACTTAATTGTGGAACTTGATCTGTGGAAGTCTGTTGGCTGTACTGGTGCTTCATTTAGATTTTGGCTACCTTCATTTAGAAATTGGCTTCCTTGTTTCCTTTAAAAATGCAATAACATACAGAATAAGACTCAACCAGCTCAGGAAGAAGAGAGATACTTGAGTGTTTTGTTCATGTGTACTTTGAGATTTCTGAAATAAACCTGTAAAAATAGAGCTTCTGTTGCTGAAATATCTAGGAGCTCTCATCCCAGTCCAGGTTTTAGACATCACAGGCATAGAACAGCATTTTCCATTTTCAAGTTTCTGCCTTGTCACAGAGGCTCACTTCAGACAATAAATGGGAAGGTGTCAAGAAGTGGCTGTGTTGCTCCATCCTTTTGAAGCTGGCTATTCCTGTGTGCCCCACTGGGTCTTTCCCCCATAGCTTTGTCTCCAGGGGGAAATGAGGGCAGGCAGAAGCAGGTTTGCTTTCTGACAGCTCTCAGAGCTGCTTCTGAGCAGGTTAAGTGGCCATGCATAGCATGTTTCAAGCAGTACAGGTGTAAAAGCAGTCTTAAAGTTCAATTGGTTTTAGTATGATCTTCCATTAAAATTGAATCAAATGAAATCTCAAATGCACCAGTGGGATTTTACTATGAACAAATGTGTATTCGCTGATGTGAAAGTACAAGGAATTCTCCATCTGCTAAGAAATGTTCTTTTTTTTGGATAATACATAAAGACTTTGGCTCAGCCATAACTGATCAGGTTTTTGAAGTTTTCCAAATATAGAATTGTTATAAATTACCCATGCACAGAACCGTACTCAGATACTATAGAGAGTTCTTTGGTTTTTTTCCAAAGCTTATGCTTTTTTTGGGAAAAAAATTAAAAGTAACAACATAGTGCTTTTCCTCCCACACTTTGCTACTGTTGCAAGAATGTCGAGGATAACTTTGTCATGCCTTTTCAAATATGTTAATGTGGAGCCAGGAAACTGTAGTACACTGCTTTGGGTTTCTTTGGATGAGGTGGTTTGAGTATAACAAGGGCAGAGAAGGTAAACTATCTCTTGCACCACTGAGTAGTGTGGGGAGAGCTGACAGGAATCATAGACTATATCATGAGATGAATTTATGAATTACAACAATTTTTTCAGCTTCAAAGATAGGATATGGCATAATTTAAATGGACACCACTTCTTTTCCTCATGTTCAGCTTCTTTTCCTAAAGCTTAGAGGAAAAATTAGAACTAGAATTGATTAGACAGGTTCACTGGAAACAAAAAATGTCTTTATAATTAAACAATACTCTCTGTATTTGATACATGGTTGCTGGCTTCCAAACCCCTTAATTGATGTATCATCATTGACAATCTCCTGCTCTCTGTATATTTTTAAATTGATCTGTTGTTATCCTCCCTGCTTTCTGCACACCATACTTGCAGGAGCAAGCAGAATGTCAGTGCCTAATTCTGTCAAAGTTTCCATTACGAATCATAGTCTAGAAATCAAAGTAGACCTTGCAAAAAGCAACTTTCACCTCTGGATACAACCCCCCCATCTCCATCCAGGCCAGCAGGTAGTAGTTATTTTTTGAAGCCACCCCTGACCAGTAACTCACCTAATCTCTATCCCCAAAGTGACGCCAAAGGAAAGTCTGAGAAGGCAGCAGCACAGAACTTTCCAAGTCTGCCGAGGCAAGAAAAACATTCCTTTTTTTGTTATTGGTGTTGTGGTTTGTATAATCTTCTATTGTCTTGTCATCCACACTAAGTAGGAATTACACTTATAGCCTTGGAATATATTCACAATAAATCACTTGTACAGTTACTCACTGCCTCAGCTTCACTTGATGGAAAAGCTGATTATTGCCACATATTCTTTTCAGTGTGAATATTGTCCCATAAATCAGAGACTCATCTGTATTCCACATCCTGCAACCAGTCTCCTCTTGAATAAAGAGTTGAGCCTACCCACCCCAGCATGCCTTGTTTCTCCTTCATCTGAGCAGAAGGCCAAGCACTTGTTCTCTGCAGATTCCTCCTTTTCCCAAAAAGGATGCTGTAAACTAACCTGTACCAAACAGAATATAACTCAGCACTTTAGAATCTTTCTAAAATTTTTGTGTCAAGCTTCAGTTGAGAGATTGCAGGACACTCATGTTAGGTAAATGCTTCATATATGAAATTTCCATCTTGAAATTTCCATCATGAAAGATTCAGAAAGGAAACGGCGCACTCGGAACCCTGTCCCCTGCTCTCTAGTCATGGAAGCTGGCATGTAGTTGGATCTTGGCCCCATTTTTATCCCTGGAGTTGGGAGGTGACCAAATCCCAAGTCAAACTAGGCTAGATCAAGGTTAAAGTGGTTCAACAGGCAGCGAAGGAAACTTCAGCTGGGCCAGCTGAATCACAGCAGCAGCCTTAAAGTTGTTCACACTCAGAGCACATCATACTCTTGAAATGTTTCTTAGGTCACAGTGATGACAAAGGTTACTGGCATCTCTGAAACTGAGCACTTGAAGCATAACAATTCTGCTTTTCTGGTACTTTATAGCAAACAAGCATATGAGTTAGATGTGGTGGGCCAAATATGTAAGAAACTCACTATGTTTTCAACAAGACTCAGCATTTGTATTTGTTTTCACTCAGTTCCCTTTCAGAGAAAAGACATAGTTACCAAACATCTCTGAAAGTGTCAGCTCATAACACAAATCTAATAAAAAGTAATACAAATTAGAAACGATCGCCCATTTCTTGATGACTGGAATATTTTTCTAATATCTCTGTGGCTTTTCCTACTGATGGTCATTTGAAAATAATTGGAGGAAGTGGAAGGTAAAATTGGAGTAAATAAGGAGGTTGCAGCTAGTCCAGATTGGGATGTATAAAACTTTTAGCTCTTAGAAAATCATCTGGAGCAGTGCAGTTGAGTGTAGCTTTAATGAAATCCATGGCTCTTGCTTCAGCACCCAGAACTACACAGATGTGTATCATCTTATCTGTCATTATCACAAGGCTGGGTGACAAGGACAAACAGCACTGCATACTTTCTCCCTTAAATAGTGCTGAGGACAAGGCCTAGACTTGTGAGATTCAAAGATATCAGAAATTAAAACCCTACAGCAATCTTTGGGTCACCTGTATGCAGTCTGTATTTACACTACAGCAGGCAAAACAATCATCATGGAAAATGGTCTTCATATTACAAATAATGCTATGAACAGTGTCTGAACAAGAGCCATGAAAATAGTGGCCTCACAGCACACACACTCCAAAGAATGCTAAAAAATCTCACTTTGACACTACTTACAGGGGGATTTTGATTAGGATTCCCTGAGGATAATTATTTTCCTGAAGAGCAAGCATAGATAAATATTACATGCGAGTCATAATTTTAGCAAGAGCTCAGAATGTTCCATGATTTACAAATTATTTTAAGGGGAAAAAAAAAGGAAAAAAAAAAAAAAGAAGAGTTGAGTGAGTTACTCATATTTATACAACCAACTTCTCTCTCTTCCAAACAACACTATCAAAGGTGTGGGCTTTTTTTTTTTGTGGAGCTGCAGGTAATGACAGTGTGAGAATACTGCAGGTATGGGTAAAGTGGGCTGTCTTCCCTTTTGGGTAAACCCTTGGGAAGGAATATTTCTATAAGTTCAGTCTCTATTGCCCAGCTACTCAGATATTATGAGGAAGATCTGGAGCTGCAGATGGAGCAAGCTGGAAGGAGCTAATGCACAAAAGAAAGTTAAGGAACAACTGTGGTTGAATGTTAAGCTGGAAAAGGACCATTTGTCCTGTGCCCGAAGTCACCTCAGGAAGTGAGGGAACCCATGTTTTGAGACATTTTTTGTTACAAACCTGAGCCAGCCCTGGGGACTGGTGCTGAGCCTCCTTGCAAAATAACTCCTGGGTCACTTAATGACACCCTTTAGATAGCACTAAAAGAGGCTGCAGCATTGTTTGTGCTGAGGTGGTGGTTCTGCCTCGATAATGGTATTTGGGGAACAAAAAACCAGGTCAGCAGGATCACTGAGCCATCATAAATAAACAGCTGCATTTCAGTCTCAGGCATTGAGAATCGAAATCCATCTGATTGTCAGACATGAAGAACTGCTGCTGCTCTCATTTCAAAGTGCTTCACTCCAAAAGTGTTCTGGAGCACCTGCCTCTTTCAAAGGTAGTGTTGCCCTTTAAGTCTCCCATTTTTGCCCAGTGTGGCTTTTAGGAAAATAAAGGTGACATTTAATTTGACTGAATATAAAGATAAAATAGATTACTTTAAAAATCAAAACCTGATCACATTGCAGGATCTTCTGACATTAGTCATTGAATAATTTAACCTAATCAAAGACCAGACAGCTCTCTCTGCTGTTAAGTGTCAGGTCATATGAGATTCAGTCTGATTTGGGCACTGTAAAACTGGTGATAAGAAGCCAAATAAAGGATCCCAGTGAGCCATGCCAGTATTCTATCAAGTTTCCAGCATCAGACATTAGCAGCTATATGAGGGCAGATGTGCATGGTACTGCTTTCTCACATCCAGCTCACTTCAGCTCAGGTAATTGCCTGAGTCCAGATTCTTTCAGCTTTTCATCTCTTCCCCTGTTGTCTCCAATTTTGTGAGACTTATTTATGGAAAAGACTCATTAGCCACATGACAAGCTAAATTATGTGCTCAACCTGAACCAAACATGTTTTAAATTGTAAAAACTTTTAATTTTCAAGGGATTTTTTTTTGAGGGGTTGTTTCTTTTTTGTTAGGATTAAAGAGATTTTTGAAATGTTGTTAAGCTCATAGAAGGTCAGTCTCTACCAAAGCATTGAATTTTCTTCTTCATTGCATTTCATATCTTTCCCTTTTATTGATGTAATGCATTTCAGGTTTTGAATAACAAAAAAAAATCCCAAAAAATAGATTATTACTGTGCAATAGAAATTTACCACTGTAGAACAAGTTACTTTGTAATACTATCTCAGCACTTTTAAAATTAAATTTGCCTGCAATGAAGAGGAGCTCAGATCTTTGCAGTAAATGGGTTTTCAGCATGATACCTTCCTGTCAGTCACACAAATACAGCAGAGGCACCCTAAACGAACAGCAAAAGATAAGATAGCTTTAAAACATTTAAACTTTTGGCCCTTCAGGAAATAACCTCCTCTAAACCTGAAAATATTTTAGAGTGGTCCCTTTCAGCGTAGCCTGTGGGATTTGGGATGCAGAATCCCAAATCTACCTCGAGCTGGAGAGCAGCATTTCAGCTGCACTCCCAGAGGTGGGCAGGGGTGAGGTGAGGCATTTGCAGTGCCCCAGGAGTGTCAGAACTCAAAATGTCCCTCAGACATTTTTGGGTCCAGGTCAGAAGCATTTGAGACCCTGGCACAGCTGGAAACAGCTGTGATTTTGGGTTTGAGCCATGGAATGATTTACCAACCTTGCAGGAAGAACAAGGAGTCACAAAAGTTTAGATATTAGAGTAGAAGTAGTCACAAAGTAGAGGGAAGAATTTTTGAGTGCTGTACAGGGGGGTTTTGGTTTTGTACATGGGGGTCAGAGGGTTTAAGATGGATTTGGGATTTGAGCCTGTCCTGTCCTCCCTCTTTCTCCTTCCTTACCTCCATGTTCTTGGTGATGTTGGCACTCACAGATTGGTTTAGAGTAGAAAAGCACCATTTAATATAGGTAATAGGCATTGGGGAAAAACTGTAACCATGTAACACGTAATGTACCATATAAAAAAGCACCATTTAATATAGGTAATAGGCATTGGGGAAAAACTGTAACCATGTAACACGTAATGTCCCATATAAAAGATAGAAAAGCACCATTTAATATAGGTAATAGGCGTTGGGGAAAAACTGTGAACATGTAACATGTAATGTACCATATAAAAGATAGAAAAGCACCATTTAATAAAGGTAATAGGCATTGGGAAAAACTGTAACCATGGAACACGTAATGTCCCATATAAAAGAGAGCAGCAGCCCTGGGTGGGAGAGAAGAAGCAGTCGGGGTCAGAGAGGATGTCAGGGTGTGTGTGTGCCTCTGCCTGAGCTGTGAGCAAACCACAGTAGCCCCAGGAGAAAATCTTTTAGATAACTTGCAAGAAACTGCCTTGAGACCCAACAACAGAAACTGCTGAGCCTTTCTTTGGAAGCTCGGGTTGGAGGAGAGACTTTTCCAGCACACGGAGCCCCAGACCTAGGGTGAGCTCTGGCACAGGAGCTCTTCAGAGACAAGGGCTGAGCTTCCCTGGCTCAGCAGGCTCCTGGGGCAGGGCCCAGGGCTGGTGGCCGCGCTGCCGCCTTCGCTCAGATGAGGATGGGCCAGCAGCGCTCCTCCAGCCACGATCCCGCTGCGCGCGCTCCTGCATGGTGTCACCCTGCCATCCCCCCTCCCCAGCCTGTGTCTGCCTTGTCCCCCTCCTGTCAGAGTCACCCCCTCTGTACCCCAAAGCAAGGGGAGCATACGCATCAGTCTGTCACGGCACACCGTGCGTTTCTGCAGGGGGAGCGAATCATCTGTCGGGAAAACGCGGATGCGATAATCTGCTTTGACACGAGGGATTTGCATTGTCCCACTCAAACGCATTTGCCCGTTTACATCTTAAAAATTGGGGCCTTCCAAATGTTATCACAGCGCTGCAGGAATCTTTCACCTTGGCAGACAGTGAGGCTTCTCACAGATTAAATGAATAGCATAGTGGTTTTATTGTGCTAAGCTAAACTAAGTACTTAACTCATTAATTCATCACCACTACTTGCATTAAGGAAGGCCTGCTATTTTCAATGAGGCATACCTCTTTTTATTTCTCCCCCCTCAAACATTTACACAATCTCATCTTTACCCAAAGCTTGTCAGTCGTAGCTAGCACAGACCTACAAGTCAGAGTGAGATTTTTTTCCAGTGGTGCCGGAATTTTCATGAGTTTCTTCACATTTAAGGAGCTTCCGTTTGGCACGGGCTCTGAAAGTCATTTACTAGAAATACACAAAAGATTGCTGTGTTGATCAAGATATTTTAGCCACACTTGTAATGTTTTAGTATGCCTTAAAGCAGACTCATGTTTATTGAAACAAGCTGCACAATTACTTTGTCAAGAAACACGGATCTCCACTACTGGTTTAACCTTACTAAATGTGTGCTAACTCAGAATAATTCTGAATTCCACAAGAGGTAGATCAAACACACAGAGCCCTGCTGCAATACTGCCTGTGGTGAACTGTCAAAATTTTCTGTTCAGTGTGAGGGGAGGAGGCAGTGTCATTAATATGAGTATGGAACAAATTGCTGCAAAAAATGACCTTCTTTTATGTTATAGGACAGCATCAAAACATGTAGACAAAGATCTTGGAAATATAGAAGAAAACAAAAAACTAGAGGAAAACAATCATAAATCTGAAACTTAAGAGAAAATGTGTCAGTCATCATTCCAGGTAAGGGTTTCATATTACAGCATTAAAATCTCTTTGTGCACCATTTTTCTCTGATGATCAAATACTCTAGCTTGTCTGATGCTCACCTTCCAGGGGGGAGGCAGTGGGGTCATTTTGAGGTGTAGTTTTAGGACAGACAGACTCAAGCTTTTGGCCAGTTAAGAATTCAGAGCTGCACATACAAATATAAAAAAGAAATCTGACATTTAGATGGAACTTAATACTTGGCTTTGCGTTAATGCATGTGCTTGAGGAAATGAAAATACAAATTTGTATAATGTACCACTGTGCATGTGTAGTATGTGTTTATATGAAGAGTATGTTTAGATAGAGTTCAGAAGGTTTCAAGTTATGTCTTGAAATGTTTACGGGAACTTCTTCCCTTACTGAAAGCAACAGTTTCCAAATCCTTGGTCACTTTTTTCATCATTAATGCAAAGGTCATGAAACTTCCTTCCCTTAGAACAAAACAATTCTCTTAGCCTAGATTTCACACACCTGTGCTATGATCAGTTTTATCCTGGAGAGAGACACTGTGTATTACGTTAGGAACAGGTTTGAAAGTTTCCCCTGTTGGATCTGTATGAAGTAAACTCTTTGCAAAAGATCTGGCAGATGCCAAAGTTCTGTTGGGAATTACAGGAGCCCTGCAGAGCACCAAGAGCACCACCCTGTGCTCACCCTGTGCTGCACCTCTCCTCCTAGCACCCAAAGGAGGGGCTTAGACCATTTTTCTGGCTGGTTTAGCTCATTTAAAATTAACACTGTGTTAACACAAGAGTCTGGAAACCAGCTAACCATAGAGAGGTTTGTTGAGCTAGCTATCAAATTAGAGTATTACATATTCAGGGGTGCTTGCATTGCAAGCTCCTCCACAGGAAAGCTGTTGTCAGCCCTGATTTTCAGTGATCTTAAGTAAATAGCACTGGATACCTTCTTGAGGTAGCAGGGGTTTAAAGCATATGGAATTATCTGGAATGATGATATTTCATATTTACATATCAAGGTTTCTTCTTTAAATGAATGCAACTGTCAATAATTTCAATATGTCAGTATTGTGCGAATTTTTCCAATACAAACCAGAAGTTTTGCATTAAACATTTAGAATGTAATGGATTATATATAGCAATTACACAGCATATAAAGAGATGCAGCATTGCTGTAGGCACTTTACCAGCAATATCACTGTTCTACTAGTTTGGAAAAGTGAATTGGGAATACCAAAATTATGTCCTAGGAAGGATTTAAAGGTGGAAAACAAGTCAGTTTGGATTTTGCAAAAGTTATAGCATAAACATCTTGTATGCCTTTGGTGCAGCCATCTTCTCTGTATTCCTTCAGATCAGTAGATCTACGTAGCTAAAATGGACATTAATCCATTACTTACCAGACAAATTTACTGGATTTACTGGGAACAATACTGCAACAGTTATTCTTGTCATGAAAGAAAGCGTTTACATCATTGAGCTTCAGAAGAAACCAATTTTCATGTAGCTGTTTATTTACAGCTTAGATACTGAGTAGTTACGATGGTTAACATATTTAAAAATATTTAACTGGCTTTATCTTTCATATTTTCAGAGAATACATATAGACCAATTGAAGCATGAACGTGGATTGTATTTAAACATATACAAAGAAGTGACAGCTATTCATGGTTCAAGTATTAAGCAGATCATACTACCAGGTTTTCAAAGGATTTTAGACTCAATTATCTCAAGCTAAAAGAACCCCACAAACTAATTTTGGCGACAGCCATGATAATAGGTCACCATGTTGTGTTCTGTTTGAAATATTTTTTGTAAATGTCTGCACTGAAGATTTCTTTTTGTTTGCCTTTATGTAAATTTTTTACGTAGCTATTTTTATACACTGTAAGGCTTTGTTCTGGGAGTTGCTGTTAATCTGATGTATAGTGTACTGGTTTTATTTCAATTGTTTTTATGACACCCTTTGAGCAGGTACATGTCTGATTCTGGATGTAATCAGTGAAACCTCTGCTTTGTAGCAAGTACCTAGAGTGTAAGATTGTCTTAAAGAAAAATGTCAAACTCCTTTTTCATTCTTTGAAATCATGGTAAAGCAGAAAGGTGACAGCTGTGACAAAGAATTAACTCAATTGTTAATGAAAGTAAACATTTAAAAAACCATGCAAAGCTAAACAAGCTAGAAAGGGAATAAAGAGTTTCCCTGAAGAAGTCTGGGTATTGAGTAAGGAACACTATGATAAATTCTTAGCCTACATACAGCTGGTGGCTAAAAAAATCCTTTTCTTCTAGAGCAAGACATGCATTTTACTGATGATTATCAGTCGTCTTTCATGCTAGCATTAGGATAAGGAACTGGAATTCTGGATTCATTTTGATTCCTTTATGTTATTCGCTGCCTTAAAGTACTGTACCTTTCCTTCTTTTCAGAGAGATACCAGTCAGAATTGGAAACTTTTTTAAAAAGTGATCATATCAAAGCTGCATTTTTTTCCCACAAAAATAGAATATATATATATATATATTTTTTGTGTGTTTTTGTTAACTATGCTACAGATATTGAATGCACCTTGAGATAATTTTAGTGTTTTTAACTGGTACCTAATTTATCAAACAGTACATATAATTGTAACAATGAAATGTCTATGTATCTTTAGTTACATTCAAGTTTGTAACTTTATAAACATGTTTTTTGCTTGAGGGAATTTTTAGAATGGTACTTGATAAGAAAAGGTTTTAGGGTGAATGGCCAATAGAAAGTTGTACTTAAGGGAGATAAGTTTCATCTTATCTGGAAAGTTAGTTTCTGGAAGAAGGTAACAGGCAGCTCTGATGGAGAGGAACAGTAAGCAGAACATCAGGTTTCCACTTACAAATATCCAGGGAAAAAGTAAGTTTTTATAGACTGGTAGGCAAAAATAAATAAATAAATAAATAAAAGAAAAAGATGGACGTTAGGAAATGTATTTTGCCACTTTTGCATTATTTAGGGGGCAGAAAACACTGTTACTTGTAAATTTGTAAAATGTTAAATGTCTGGGCAGTAGTGACTGATGTCTTAATAAAAGCTTCCTGTAGTGCATTGGCATGGATTAAATACATAAGATGTCCTATAAACTCTATGCTGTATAAAATATTAGAGGGAAATCCTGTTATATGCCTCTAAACTTTAATTTGTTACTGTTTTATTTGGCAAAAAGAAAAAAAAAATTATAATCTTGGTCAATATTTAAACCAAAGTAAAATGGGGGAAAAACCAAAGTAATTTGTTTTGCATGGCTAAGCCATTCTGTTATCTCTGTAAATATTGTGATTTTTTTCTTTTTAGAATTTTGTTAAAAAAATTCTAAAATTTTTAAACACCTGTTTTTCCAAAATAAAACGTGAACACACAAAAAAGTTACTTTATATATAAATATATCTTTTTCTTTTGGTGCAAGAACACTGCCAAGCGATACACGTTTTTTAAACGAAAAAACAAATTCAGTGGGCATGACTCTGAACGGGAAAAGCTGTAGCAGGGTCCTGTGAAGGAGTGTGCATCTACAACCTCTCTTTGTTTGTATCACTACAAATAATTCTTAAATACAGAGAGGAATCTTCCAAAGATAGGGAAAACTCCAAAGGGAAAGCATAGGGAAGGGCTGAAAATCTTCATACCACTGTCAGGGGAATATAGGGCAAACGAGAAGAAAAAGAAAGTCCTTCAACTTTCACAGCTACAGAAAAAGGAATATAAAGAACTCCTCGCCTTTTGGGATTCTGCTTGGTCTCCTATGCACTTTAAATCGCCAGTCTGAGGAGCTGGGCTTTCACTGCTCCAAGCTCACCTTAGGCAAGTTTCAAGAACCAAGAGTGCAAAAGAATTAATGTTTCTATCCATGCCTAAACAACAATAAAACTGAAGTATGTCTTCACTGGCTTGTGTGAAATCTCCATTTACAAGGACACGTGTGAGCCCCAGGGAAGGGCTTAGCCAGAGCTCCAGCTGCTGCTGCTGATGCTGATGCTGATGATGATGATGATGATGATGCTGATGATGATGCTGATGCTGTGCTGCTGCTGCAGCTGCTGCCTGTGTTCCTGCAGATACACCCCTGGAGTCTGGCTGCCAGCAGGGGTTATGGGGTGATGGGTGTGGGGTTGTGGGGCTTCTCCTGACCCACAGCAGCTGGGCACTACAAGCAAAGCTTTCTCAGCACAAGCTGGCACACTAAACCTTGCCAAAGCTCCTCGTGCAGCTCTCTGCTTGGGACCTGGACAAATAACTACCCTAGCAGGGAATTTGGGGGGGCACGTTCAAATCTGAGCGAGGACACCACAATAACACAAGAGTTTAACCTCAGTTTACTACACACAGGAAAAAAATCCAAACAAATCCCTGCTCAGAAATGGTTTAAAAACATGAGAGGAGGCAGTAGAGGAGAGCCCATCCTCTTGCATTACAGTCAGGAAATAATGTAATTAGGGGTGTCTGTTCATGGCTGTGCAGGAAACTGCCACTGAGCTAGGAACAAACCAGGGGGTTTCACTGCATCCTGCAGAAATACCAATGGGTTCCCAAGCAACTCTGGGAGTCCTCTGAAGCAATAATTTCAAAGCTATAGCTGTGCTGCAGTGGATATGAGCTACAGAAACGTGATAATGCTGTGGCCACAAGGTGAGGCATTTTGTAAAGAAAGGGAAAAAAAAATAATTGAGGTCAGCACTGTAAAAGGAAAAGCATCAGGGACACTTTGTACTGGTTCTGTGCTGGAGAGCTTTACTGCACCTACTGCTGCTGTGCTGCTGCTCAGAGCCCAGGCAAGGGACAGTGCTGACCCAGCTGCTGGCCAGGGGAACAAACCAGCCACACCTCATTGTCTGGGTATTTTCCAGGATTTGCCAGCATCAACCCAGATGATTTAGGCAATATGTTACACCTTTTTCTGGACACAGTTTTCATCCTTACACCAATAAGTAACTCTAAATTCTATATTGATTATTATTTGAACATTTCGAGGCACTAATGTGAGTTTTATCTATATTGGTACCAGTTCACAAAGACATACAAAGAATGAATAAACCTATTTTTTGCTGTCTATTTTTTAGTGATAAATTTTGTCAGGGAACATCCAATATTCACCTAATAGCCTCAGCTGCTGGCTGTTCCAGTGAAATCTGATTTACTTGTAGTACCACATGTAGCTGGATACCTTCCTGTTGACTTCATATTTAGACAGCCATTTGTCTGTAATTATCTCAGCTGAGATCAAGCAGTGACATATGAAATGAGATCATGACCTCCTGTGTCAACCACATCTGTGCAGACGTTTTCTGGGTTTCCTTTTGACGAGAATGCATCTGCATTCAGGTATCTGTTTCCAATTATTGCCCAGTACAGCATTTTCTCCTCCAGGCAGAAGGAGCCAGAGGAACACAGGAGGTACATAACTTCCAGTTTTGTGCTTCTAACCCCTGAAGCTCTTCTGGAAAAGGATAAAATCCTTAGGCTGGCATAACCCAGAGCAAGGCTCACTTCAGCCTTCCCTCTTGGTGGTCTGCCAGGGAGAGAGGGCATTGTAGGAAGGGAATCAGCCAACCCCTTTCATACACACTTCATCTGTGATGCAGCTCACACATTCAGCAAAGATTTGCTGCATTTCAAGTTATTAGAGAATCAGAAACTAAGCCTATTACTTATTATCAAATTATGTCAAAGCCATTTTCTAAAATAAGACTTAACTCCATCCACCCAGCCACTCACAAGTCTTGTAATTCATGCATTTTTCTCATTTACATTCTAAATAGAGACATTTATTCTGTTAGTAGTGAGGCATTCACTTTGATGTAGTAATGAATTTCAGCTTGAAAAGGTAGAGCCTGACAAATTATTAGGAAATTTGGTTTCTTAGTGAGGAGACAGCAATGTACCTCTGTCATCACTCACCCTCCCCCTGTTTCCCCCCAGATGTTTTGCCTTTTCTCATGCTGCACCTGGTGTTGCAGCCAGGGCCTCTGTCAGAGTCTGTTCCCTGTGCTGGTGCTCGTTGCCACATCTCCTGTTCAGTACAAATTGATTCTCTGCTGCCCTCACCATCCCTTCTTCATTTGCAGGACACCCAGTAAAAAACAGCAATTTAACACATTTTTAGATATGAACTAGGCTGTGAAACAGGAAAAAAAGGTAGAAACATATCAGCACTTCCTGTGCCTGTGCTTCTGTGTGGTTGCATTCATAGTTCTGGAGTCCTCTGGGGTTTCCCTACTTTGAGAAAATTGCACAAAGGCTCAACTGTAATACCATAACTTAGATCCATGCACACCACTGTGACTTTTTTTTTTTCTTGCCTGACATTTTTCTGTCACTCATAGCATTAAAATAATGTTGAATAGATATCATTAGGTACTGGAATGCCAGCAGAAGTCTTAGGTTTAAGAATGCGATCTTTTTTCCTATATTCAATCCATGTAGTTGTGATGCAAGGATTTATTGCATGAGACCTAGCCCTTGATTTGAGAGAGCAGAGGGAAGGAAGGAAGGAAGAAACATCCTATTGCTCTAAAAAGTAACAAATGAAATAATATTTAAATATAGTGACCTCCATCCATTTAGTTTTTCCAGTAAAAAGGAGTCCCTCTTTCCATACAAACCTATGTTCAATTTCATTCAGATATAGTCTGCAATATAATAATAGAATAATTATAGCGGGATATAGAATATAGCAGTGGAGCAATGATTATATAATAAGCTATATAATAAAGCTTATATCAAAAGAGACCAACAACAAACCCAGACTAATGCTTCCCTCAGATCAAACTCACATCATCCTAATCCATTCCCCACCCTGCCCCTGGAGATTCTCACCAGAGGAGTCAAGTGACTGAATGGGCATTTCTCTGATGTCAGTTTGGTTTCTCCAGGGTTAGAAAGCAACTACAAATTCAGGTTGTGCTGTAAGTGTTCAATAATGCCTACACACCAGATCAAGAGTTTTCATTAATATCTGCATCTGTCACAAGGAGAGCTATTCTAGCATGGACAACAGAATACATTTAAAAGGAAGAGCATATAATTGAATCTAAATTCAGGAAATGAAATTAATTAAAGACTCAAATAAAACCCTCATACTAGACAAAATATCTTCACAAATTTGATTTTGTTCATGTTGATATAAAAGCTTTCTCTGGTTTTATTACTCCAAATAAAGAAAGATAACACTCATTTCCATGAATTTAGGGAAGTAAACACACACAACAAACACAACTGGCCAAAGTGGGTGCACTTACTAAACAGAAAGAAACAGGATATGGAAATCAGCTCAGACAGACTTTCTGATGAAATAAAAGCTTGCAAGATTAGCAGTGTGTGGAATACTCAGGCTTTTTTGCCACGTGTAGTATCTATTCTAAGTGCAATGTCTTTCTTCCCCCACTCACTTGTACTTGAAATAATCCACTGGGCAGTGCAGTTCAGGTTTGCTGTTTCTCTTCTGCACAGCACTGCATCCCAAATTTTCCTAATCCAAACCACATCAGGAACAACAGTTGAAAAGCAGAGTTTTTCACTGAAATTTTTTACACACATTTGAGGCAGGGATAAGCAATAGAAGTTTGGCAACAAAAGTCATCAGTAGTCAGAAGCTTTTGAGAATGTTGTATTTGTGGACCAATTCCTCTCACTCTGACTAAAAAATCAATTGTTTGGTCCTTCAAAAAGGGGTGTGGGAGAAAAGGGAAGAGTGAAACTGCCAGCAAATAAGAGCATAACTCAAGTTACCTTAAGTGAAAGCTAAATACTTTTCCAAGTGCAAATCTTCAAAAAATAAAAAAGACAAATAAAGAATGTGAGGTGGGAATGTTTGCTGTGGTCAGCAGCATCCTCCAAGGATGCAGCCCTTAGGAGCACTGCTCCATCCTGTACTGCTGTCCCTCAAGCACTTACTCAAATGTGCTCTCTCCTCATTATGTGTATGTTTCTCTGCACTAACATGAGCCAAAAGCTGCTAACAGCTATCACCAAGGAGGGATCTGGGGCTCACAGCAGTCAGGGCAATCCTTTCCAAAGCTCTAGCAGAAGGAGCCACCAAAATTTCCCATGTAGCTCCAGAGATGGAACAGCTGACAGTACTGGGAAGAGATAAATTCAACAATTAACAAATCCATCTAATTCCAGTTGCAGCAGGATGGAAATGCTGAAAGGAACTTCAGTCATTGCAGAAGGCATGCAGAGATTTGGCATTAAGCAGGTTGCATTTGTTCAGGGAGGTTTAAGGAAGGTCTAAAGGCTGAACCAGTAGTAGCTGCTGGAGCAGGACTGGCTGAAGCACTAATCCAGCTTCAAAATAGCAGCAGGTACCAAGAGAACTTTTTAAATATCTGCATTTCTTCAATCAGTACAATTCAGCTCAGAGATGAGCTGGGAGGAAAGAAAAAAAAAAAAATTCTGTGGAAATAATTAGACTGGACAGGATGAGTGTCTTCAACTCTAAGAGATAGGGTAATTAAACCCAAATAGCTCAGCTTCCTCAATATACATAGAACTGCCTTTATTATAATAATTCCACCTTCAGTGCAAAAACATTTGCATAAATTTACATGAGGAAAAACATTCAAATGCATTTCAAGGTATTATTAACCAATAACCCTTTCAAATAGTGTTTCAATGCACTCAGTTCTTTCATCCAACTAGATCTTGATAGAAAACACAAGTGCAATAAGAAATCCAGCATAAAAATGCACTATTCAGCATTCCTAATAAACCCACCTGAAATATGAAGCATGGCCATTTCTTGCTGGCTGGGCACAGGGCAGAGAAAAAGAAAGAGTGATCGTGGCTGTGGTAAACAGCAAAGGTGACAGAATTTCCAAGGGGGAAAACAGCTTCTGCTTCCACCATCCTGAAAAGAATTTTGGTGTGAAGGTATCACAAATAGCACCCTAATTATGTATTACTGATGCTCATCTACATGGAGAAAACTCTAAATTCTGGCTAATTCAGAAACTTGCACGTCAGGACAGAGGGAGTGAGAGAGGAGCTGTCAGGAACCAGGGAACTGAGAGGGAACAAATAATGAAATTATTCATAAGGCATTAAAGCTGACCCAAAATCATTAGAAAACAGTCAAAGGAAATTAAATCAGGAATGAGAATTTTCCCCAAAAGAAATTAAATAATGTTTCAGAGGAAGAAGAAGTAAAAGGCTACTCAGAGGGAAAAAAAAAAAAGAAACCAAACCATCCTGTCTGCAATGACAGCTCCTAAATACCCAGAGAGATTTGAAAAGATGATTATAAAGTTCCAAACGAAAACGGGCCAACCCCCCTGTTCCAAAACATAAACCATAAGCTGAAATTAGCTGAACCAAAAATATTTACATGGGCATTTGAGAGACCAGGACAATTTTGACCATGTAGGGACTAACGAGCTAAAAATGGGAATGAAAGAACTTTTACAAGAAATATATCACCTTGAGGATTGCAGATTACTTTGGAAGACAGTCTAAGTGCAAGATCAACCCGACTGGTGTTTAGCATGTTTATAACACTTTATCAGCACTTTGGGTTCCATAGAGATGCAGCCATCCAAGGTCCAGTTTGAAAAGAATCACATTGCAGGCTTGTGATAGAACTGATAGGGACTGTAAATCTTACTTTTTAATCAACATATTAGTAATAAATAATAACACAGTTTAACTAATAAACAAACAGTGTCCAATTTACATTATTTGACTTGCTGTTACACACAGATACAAAGCTACTATTTATCAATGCTAAATCCTATTAATTACACATAACTACTACTGAACTAGACATCACCTTCCCTCCCCACAGCATTTAACATTAAGGTGCAAGTTTATCCATCTTGCCTCTGCCTCCCCTTACACCAATCCTTTCCAAAGTAGGTGAATGAGTTGTCCCAGGGGTTCCTTCTGGCATCCTGGTGGCATCTCTAAAACTCATATTCTTACTGCTGGAAAATCTGCCCTCCTTTGTTTTTTTCTTGATTTTTATCTTTCTTTCCATTTCTCCACTTCTGAACCTATTTTTGTTCCTCTTATACCACCTTTCCTCTAGTCATTCCTCTCCCAAATTAATGTGTTTTTGATTACTGCTCTCCACTGGTCCCAGTGCTGCTACATCTGTACCCAAATTCAGCAGGTTCAAGAGCAGTAATGAAGCAATCTCAGCTTTATTCATACAGTTCCTTAACTGAGGGGCACCTGGCAAGACAAACCCCTACATCTGCCTGGTTATTTTTAGCTTACCTGCCCTCTAAGACAAATCACTCCATATGGGAGCCTTGATACCACTGCCTGCATGCAGATAAGTACAAGCACTTCCCTGTCACCTGCACGAGCAGTGTGCATGTGGCAGCAGCTTGTGGCTGTGTTTCTGTTCACATCATCACCATCCTGCTCCCTCTCAGCTGATGGATTGCAGGGCACTGCCCTTAGTGTGTCCTTCAGACAATCTGCAGCTTTCCTGCACACACATTAGGATCCAAGAGGTGGCATTCCAGCAGGACATCTGCTCCCACCCTTAGGTTAACTCAAAGTGATCTGAGGGAGGACAAAATCCATAGAGGTTATGCTGAAATGAATCATTTGTGTAGTAGACAGAGGTAGCCTGGCTATAATGTAGAACAGAAGTCTTTGTTTAAATCCACTGTGCTGAAGTTCAAAGATGCAGAAAAAACACTGCTTTGTTCCCATCCCCTTGCCCCCCAGATAAAGTTGAAGAGCAGCATCCATGATGGTGGTGATGATGGCAGCAGAGCAAAGCAGTGCTTAAGGACAGCATCTAAAAAGTGTCCCCTGTGTCTGAAGGAACAAGTAGAAGCAAATCTTGCTGCTCTGGGCTGAGAGCAACGTGCACCCCTCACACTGCTGGTGTCTGAGGCAGAGGGAGAAGCATCCTCCAAGGGAGCAATTGTCCTGCTCCTACACATCTGGGGCAGGGGAGCATTTTAGGCACAACATAAAACACCACGCTGAACTTTAATGGGGGTCTGACTGTAGACAGTTAACTTCATTAGCCACAAACATCAAGCAATCACCACAGATACCCTCAGATACCATTTTGATCCCTAATCATTCTTGACAGCAGGTGGAATTTTGTGTGTGGAATTAGGAGTCTGTCTTCCCTCACGTCAGAGATCATTTCCTCCCAGCACAGTTCTTGGTGCCTTGGAGAACACGGCAGCATTAATAGGTTTCATTTCCCCCTACTGATGCTGAACAGCCTATGATTAATCACACTGTCACTGGATCCTATCCTGATGAGAAAAGTAGGCTAAGCATTATTTATATTTCCAAATGTTAGGCATTTACAATATGGTTTTAAGGGCTGGTACCCTGATTTTCTGTGACACCAGTTTGTATGACAGAACAGCAATGGTTTAGGATGTGAAGATCTGCTGGCTGTTTCTCAGAGCTGGCTGAAAGTAGCCAGGCTCAATAAAAAAATTACAAATACTTATTTTCTCCTTCTAAAATCTGTTCTCAGTAAGAACCCAAATGCCATTTGGGTGATTGGAATGGAAATTCCAGGTCACATCATGTTGGCAGTTTCTCCACTCACAAGGTGTGGGTGACATGATCTCAATGCTTTCCAGTAAAAAGAGTCAATTGTCAGAATTGTTCTGAACTGTTCAGCGTTGAACTGGACTATTCTGGAAATAAAGCCTTGTACAACAGTGAGTTGAGAGCCCCTCAGCAGGACATCTGCCCTTTCAACTGGTCACCTCAGCAAATGGCAGCAACCTACTGGTATTTTCCCAACATGCAAGTTTTACCTTATTCATTAAAGTCAGAGATTTACCTACTCCCTTATCATTGTTTATTGTAACTACATGATTTGGGAGGCTCCTGCCTGGCTGTTTACAAAGTCCCAGTGCATATCCTGTGATACTCAGCAACTGCTCAGAGCTCTGTATCCTGCACAGAACCTCATGAGGAAGTCAGACACCAACTATAATTCTGTTAACAGTTCCTTTTTGAAAGCAGAACGTCAGACTCAAGCTAATCTGTTCTGTTGACACAACAACCTTCAAACTCCTGGCTTACTCTTTCCTAATCAGAAACCTAATCAAATTTTACTTGTTAATATGACCTGATTATTAACTAGCTCAGAAAGGAAACATTTTTCTCCCCTAGTTAGTCAAGCCAGGACCCTCCTGGGCTCACTGCCTAAATCCAGACACTGGCAAGTGGTGGTACAGCCCTGCTGTCTTGTTTGGCTGGGCTGGGGTTTTGTCACATCTGAAATAAAAGGTAAAACTGGCCATGAATGAGGGAAAATCCCAGCAAGCACCATGCTTGTGGAAAGGCAAGGGGACCTCCCTTAGCACTCTGAGCTACACTGAGCATCTCCCACATCAGTCCCAATGCCTGAGGGAGCTGCAGGATTCCCTCCAGGGCCCTGTCAGAAAGAGGGGTGTGCTGGATCTCAGCCTGCTCCTCCAACCACCCTCTGCCATGAGCCAAGCCTGTTGCTGCTTCCCCTGCCTCTGGCAGCTGTTCCCAGATGTGCTTCTGTCACTATAGGATATTGTAAATGCAGGCCAACCCAATGGGGAGAAATGACCATGTCTGACTCAATTCAGAAGGCTGAATGATTTCTTTATTATAACTATGCTAAAATACATCAATATACTATATAAAAGGAGGATACTCAAACTACAAACTACTTTCTCTGACTCTAACACAACTCGTGACCCTCTCTGAGAGCCTAGCCCCAGGTGGGTTGGATTGGATTGGATTGGATTGGATTGGATTGGATTGGATTGGCCATCAGGCTCAAACAATCCTCACCAGAATCCAACCAAGCAACACCCCAGGTAAACAATTCTCCAAACACATTCCACATAGGGAAAAACAAGGAGCAGAATTAGAAATTGTTCTCTCTTTCATTTCTCTCTGTGCACCTCTATGAAAAATCCTGAAAGGGAGAGAACTGTGCTTGCCACAACAGGACACGTGAAAGCACGACGTGAGCTGCTGCTATTGCAAAGGTGAAAAAGAGGAAGTTTATTTTCTGACTCCAGCATTTATACTTTTCCAAAGGTGACAGTGGATTGGAGGGTGAACGTGCCACCTCTCCAATGACATTGGACAAACTATGAGTACATCAGATTTCTCCGCCTCTATGGAGGAATGCAAAACAATAGGTTGTTTGCAGAAAGTTGTATGAGAAAGTTCTCTACAAGAATATAAACTGAGAAGGCTTTAGAAAATCTTAAGAATCAGGGTGACATGCTTCCCCCTGGTCCAGTGCCTCTCCCTGCACTGAGGGGCACTGGAGGAGAGTGGCTCCCAGGAGATGGCCAGGGGCAGGGACAAGGAGGAAACCTTGCACAGAGAGGCTCTGATGGGAAGATGGGAGGGAACCCATCAGACACAGCAGCCAGGCAAGGGATGCAGGAAGGAGGGAGAAATGCACTTCAGAAAATAACGGAACAATCTGAAACCGCCAAAGCAGGAAATGAGAGGAGAGAGATCTTAGAAAGCAAAGAGCAGACTAATCATGCAAATTCTGACTAGATATAAAATAGAGGCTGGTGGAAGAGAAAGCAGCACAGGAGCAGCTGAGCAAAGAGCAGCAAACCATCAGCAACACAACTGAGAAAGGATAGGCTGTTCTGCAAAGGTCAGACAAGGAATCATGACTCAGGAGGAGAGAAAAACCTTGCTTGGAGTCTGGGGGAGATGACAGGAGATTAACATCCCAGCACTTTGTCTTGTTTTGTACAACCACTAAATAAATAAATATTCTGCACTAAAAATATGCATTAGATTTGTGTATGCAAGCCTTATATATTATATCACAAACATTGTAAGGTGAAAGATTACAATAAAAAGAAAATGGAAAGGGAAGCATGAAACAGATTTTTAAAAGAGAAAAAGACCAAAAAAGCCTAGTGAATTCTACCTTATGGTTGAGTTTCCCTTGGCAAGCACCCAGAATGGATGAAGTGACTTTCTGGCTCCCCTATTGGGACAATGCTACTGCTTGGAGACTTGGGAGGGAGGAGAAGGGCTTCCAACATTTCTGAAAAATGTGCACCTCTTCAGAGCACAATCACTCAAAAAGGGAGCAGTTACTTAAAAAAGATAAATAAAAACATGCTACCACGTAGCAGCAAAGGTAAGCTCTCAATACAAATTACTTGATTTTTTTTCTTTTTGCAAGGAGAACGAGTAATAACATGAGAAATCCATGTGATGATAGATAGATGTCACCATGGATAGTACAGGAAACAAAGTATTTAAAAAAAATTCTAATTACTGCAAATCTTAGTGGATTTAAAGCATTCAAGGGTGATCCATCAAAATTAAAGCATACTGTGATTAGAGAACCATACTAGGATGGGATATATCTTGCATTACAGGGAGCTTTCCAAATTAAAGCCAACATGCAAGGGAAAATGTGATTCCTTTGAGCTTTTGCTAAAATTTAGACAAGTTGTAATTAAAATGCATACAGGATGACTTGTAACTGGGTGGGTCATGTGCCTTTTTAAAACTTGCTAATTTTAATGCCATTTTTATTAATATGATTAATGCAGGCCAGTTTGTCTGATGAGAAGGAACAGAAGCAAATCAAAGTTAGCTGTCTGCTTCATTTATACTGAGATTGGTAGGAATATACACTGTTCCCTGGCTTGAGATATCAAATAGAAAGAGGAAAAGAAAAAAAAAAAAACTTAGAGAAATGGAACCATTATTTACTGAAGAGGATTGGAAGCTGTCATCCATTGAACAAGGCTTGGCCAACCAAACTTTGGGACATAATTGTACTTTCTACAAGATGCCAAGATAATGGATAAGGATTTCAAAGGAGTTTTATTAAAAGACAGTATTTTCCAGGCTGTGAAAGGGCTTTAGATTGACAAACATCCTCTGAAAGTGAGCTAGGAAATCAGAGGAACAGTTTAATCCACAGTGCCTTGATTTAGGCTCACTACACTCACAAAATATCTGCTGAAACACAGGGCTGCTGTTTATGATGAATCAAACCTTCTGCAATGTGACACCTTCTTATAAACGAGCCAGTGATGCTGCAGCTCAGAAAAGAGGAGACAGGAGAGGCTGGCAACTCTGGGAGCCAAGCCTGCAGGGTTTCAGACTAAAACCTTGCATAGCATTGCTTCCACCCCTCTGGGGTCCTCTTGCTGTTGGGCAGCACTAGAACATGGTGATGGATGAGCCACAAACCCCAGTTAACACTCACCCTGCAGCACTGCTCCCTCTCCTGTGACTGTGCCCTCCCTGTCCCCCAGCTCCCCTTCCCTGCCCTCTGCTGCCCCATGGCAGAGGCTTGGAGTGGCTGCCTTGTGCATGCCAGCAACCCTGCAGAAAGTCCATTTCTCCTGTGTTTGCTGCACAGGCAGAGCAGCAGTATTATTTCAGCCTCCTACCACCCTGACATCACCCGTCCTCTGTGCTCTCCTGTGCACAGGCACAGAGGGATGGACTGAATGTGCAGGGAATGGCTCAGAACAGCCCTGGGCAGGGCAGTGTGCACACACAGAGCTGTGCAGATCTGAGAACTCAGCTCAGCAGCAAGCTCCTTCAGCTTCAACACAGGTAAGCCCCTTGTTTTCTAGGGCACAGGAAGACTTTGGTCCAACAGCTCTGAAGTGAAGGGGAGAAATCACTATGCATATACTGAGCTAATTCTAAACTCTAATGAGAAAGTCTTCAGAGAGAGAAAGCTGAAAAAATGGAATAAAGGCATTGTAGACACTCCATCAGTATTGAGACAGCAACTAAAGCAGGCAGTAAAAGTTTGGAAGGAGCATGCCTCTGGATAGGTTAAGTGCCCAAGACAATCCATATTCCATCACCAAAACCATTCTCAAAGAGCTGTGCATCCCCTATCAAGCAGTTCCCGAACTCCTCTTGTTTCTTCTTTTACCACCAAACCCAACCACAAGCTGGAAGATTCTTTCTACTCTCCCCCTTCCTCTGCCTCCTACCTGTTTATCTTTTGTCTGAACTCCATCCTGGAAAGCTCCCTACAGCTAAGTTTTTCACCTCAAAGTGAAGCAAAAAACCCAAAATCAGTCTTCCTGCAAAAGCCTTTTTTTCCCCTGTCATTAAACTCCTTCAAATATCTCAATTGCTAGCAACCCATCCCAATTGCTTCATACATTTACCTTCATTTTATCCTCTGTCTTCACTGCTACTGCAGTTCTGCCTCCTTTCCATCTTACTTGGTCACTGGTCTCCCATTTGGTTTTGATCTCATGGTCATGGATTGGTAGTGATGTAACTTCCAGTCTTCCTGAAGCATGTGATTGGCACAGGTAATTAGACAAAAGGGGGAGGAAAGTATCCAAGTTATTCCTTGACCCATACAAAAAAGATGCCAGGAAATGAATGTGCAGATAACATGACCAGTGTGTTGTTGAGACTGAAAGCCCCCGGGGTGTACACAGCAATTTCTGCACCAGAGAAACCACAGAAGCTGCAGAGATTCAGTCAAAGCACATTTACAGCAAATTCTCCATTTCCAGAGCAGAGTCAAGACATCAACCCCCTACAGCCAAACAATAAACAAAAATGTTAAAAAAAACCCCACCAAAATACTGCAAATATCCCAATAAAGAGGTGGCGCATCATTAAACAATTTTTTCAAACAGCCTCGAGCAGCTTAAATACTCCCCTGTGGAGTTACAAACCAGTTGTTACAAGACAGAAACTGGATCATTTCAAAGCATACAAACATGCCCCATTTCATTATAAAACTTAAGATTTGCTAAAAAGTGGATTTAAAAAATCGTAGAAAAAAAGGATTGCAGAAAACCTATTATTTTCCCAGTCTATAAAATTAGTCCCATTCTCTTTAATATCATTTCTCGGCACTGCTGCAATCTGCAAGCTCTTACACATTTGAAATGGTTATTATATGTCCAGTCAGTGGGCTCCTGTTTGAAAGTGAAAGCACATGTTGTTAGCAGAGATTGCAGAGAAAAGTAGATGAGTTTCTTTCATTTGCATCTTCTGACTCACCTCCAGCTAGCACCACAGCTTTCCTGGCTAGCACACTTTACCACAACCCACAGGACATGCAAATATCAACAGTTTCACAAAGAAAGAAAAAAAAAAAGGATAAATAAAGTTTTACAGGGAAGCAGGGCATGTTGGGCTGACAGCAGCAGTGGCATCAGCACTGTCTCACACAGCAGCCATCAGTGGGATCAGCACAGAGCAGCAATGGCCTGAGCCCTGATTGTAGAGCCCAGCTGTACCACTGCCCCCTTCCCCCTGCCAAGAGTTTACCCTAAGAGATCCCACACGTCCACAGCCCCAGAGCACTCACAGAATCACAGAATCACTGAGTTGGAAGAGACCTTAAAGAAGGAGGCCAACCCAGCCTAACACCTCAACTAAACCACAGCACCGAGTACCACATCATGTTTTTTAAACACATCCAGGGATGGTGACTCTACCACCTCCCCCAGCAGGCTGTTCCAGTGCTTTATCACTCTTCCCATAAAATCTTTCAGGAGAAAGATTATCCAACCTGTATTTCCCCAGATGTAGCTTGAGGCTGTGCCCTCTGGTTCTGTGGGTGACTGGAGAAAGAGCCCAATCCTCACCTGAGCACAGCCACCTTTCAGGATGTTGTGTGAGAACCCCGGGCTTGGTCTGGGGTTTCGTGTGGTGGAAAAGTCTCTCCTCAATCTGTGCTTCCAAAGAAAACTCAGCAGCCTCTTGCTCAGTCTCATGGTTGTTTCTTGCAAGTTATCTAAAAGATTTTCTTCTGGGGTTGCTGTGGTTTGCTCACAGCTCAGGCAGAGGCACACACACACCCTGACATCCTCTCTGACTCCGACTGCTTCTTCTCTCCCCGCCCAGGGCTGCTGCTGTCTTTTATATGATGTATTACATGTTACATATTTACAGTTTTTCCCCAATGCCTATTACCTATATTAAATGGTGCTTTTCTACTCTAAACCAATCTGTGAGTGCCAACATCACCAAGAACATGGAGGTAAGGAAGAAGAAGGAGGAAGAACAGGATCAGCCCACTTTCCTCCATCTTAGAACTTCTGACCCCCATGGACAAAGTAAAAACCCCCCCGTACAATACTAAAAAAAATTCCCCTCTGTTTTGTAACTAC
Organism: Lonchura striata; assembly: GCF_050655825.1. NCBI lineage: Eukaryota > Metazoa > Chordata > Aves > Passeriformes > Estrildidae > Lonchura > Lonchura striata. Next base: position 3,128,749 of record NC_140703.1, read on the forward strand.
TTTTACTATCCTATCTAACCCTTTGTGACTGCTTGTACCACCTCCAAAGTTGGTAACTCATTCCATGGTTCAAACCCAAAATCACAGCTGTTTGCAGCTGCCTGCCAGGGTCTAAAATGCTTCTGACCAAGGCCTGGAACCTCTAAAAATGTCTAAGGGACATTTTGAATTCCAACAATGTTGCAGAGGGATAAGGTCACCCCTGAGTCTCCTTTTCTCCAGGATAAACACCCCCAGCTCCCTCAGTCTTTCCTCACAGGGTTTGTGTTCCCAGCCCCTTCTGCTGTGGATTAGGAGTTACCGTCACACTGCAAAGGTGACAGAACTGTGGGAACACACAGACAAGTCCAATTCCAGCCAAGAAAGAAGACAAACCACTGACACACTTAGAAGCTTAATGGTCTCAACACAGCATTGATGCTGTGCAAGGGATGACTGCACTTAAAGCCACTTCCAGAGCTGGCCAGGTACTTCAGGCTGCACAAACAGCAAGGGAACAGCTAATGAACAGCTGTTAATGAGCCATTTGCTCACTGTGGAGCACAGAAGGGGCAAGAAAGAAGTGGTGTGTTTCTGTCCCTGGGCAACAAAAATTGTAAAGGAGGAGAGAGTTCACAGTGTGACATGTCAGGATCTTGAAGAGATGGGCACAGGCTCCTGGCAGCTGTGGTACTTAGGCTGCAATAGCCAGCAAGGGTGGGAAGAATTTCAAAATAGCTGAGGAAAATCTTAATAACAGAGAAATTAATAAGCAAATAGAAGGGATGAGGGAAATTTATGAGATGAACCAGAGAAAAATATAAAGCTCGAGACTGAAGAAGTTGAGGTGAGACTTACCAGCCAAACACTGTAAGAGCTGTAAAAGCATAATTCAAAAATGTGCATCTGCTCTTATTAAAAATGGGATGGGGAGAGAAAATGGATGTTCTAATTAGGTTTAAAAAGGTACACAGGCTTCCCCCACTGCCATATTTCAGGTGTTTGCAAATTAAATCTAATTGCATTTTACAAATATCTACAAAGATATCTCAACACGATACATTAATTTGCTTGGTTAAATTTCCTATGCTATCTTTCACAGTTGCCAGTATAAAAGAAATGGTACCTGTCAAGATGGTTGTTTGCTTGTACTCCTCTATATGGCTATTTCCTCAAATTTTCCCTTGTCTTATTTTCCTATTTTTTATTTCAATAAGAAATTTATATGTTTATATATTCATATATATTTTATGTTTCTGCCTCACATTAGAGACAAAATTATTAGTAGAAAACTTTTTTTTTTATTCTGTGTCTTCCACTTTTCCACCATCTAGTTCACTGGACTCTCACCAGTCTAACAATATTTTTGTCCAGGATCAGATAAATAGCAACAATGACAGCAATATGTCTTTAATTTCTATGTTTTTTCTTATCCCCCAAATATGAGGAAAAAAGTCATGCCAAAAGCACTGTGTTTAATGGTAACATCCTGATAGATTCTTCTTCATGGAGCTCTGTATATTCTGAGGTGGACAGGAAGAAAAAACCTCAGCAGTTGGACTCCTGACTTTGAGGCAGTAGAAATTTGGTTGAAGAGAGGTCAGATTGGAATAACAAAGTTGGTTTTGTTCTAGCAGGAAAAAGCTTAATAGAAACAAGATATGTGGTTTATTGCAAAGGATGTGGGTACAGGACCCTGCTTAGAGCTGCCAGCCACAGCTCAGAGCAGCCCAAAAGAGCAAGAGAGAGAGAGAGGCAAGAGAGGCAAGAGAGAGAAGTTCCCATTACAATACAATAAATCTCCTGTGCTGAATATTCTAATTTTCACTTACCAGTCTACTACAAGACATAAATCCTATATCATTTACATACAACCCATAAGAATCGTGACATTACCACACTGTGTTATATTTTAAACCCTAAAAACAACTCTTTGGACCCCTTCTGCCAAGTTAGTAGGGTTTGCTCTGACCCTTGGAGCTGTCTGCAAGCAGAGGGTATTCTTTAATCAAAAGGAGATTACCTACAGCCAGCCATACCATTGTTTTCCAGTTGTTCAGTAACCAAGGTTTGGTATCTCAAAGCTTGCTTTCATTTCAATCTTGCTTATAGATTCTGTATTCTCAAAAGCTTTTTCCAGGCAATCATATTTACAAGTCTTTCCTGTTTCATCTTCTCCAACAGTGTCCCTCTGCTGAGGGACAGAACTTCTCATCATGTGGGTGTCTGCAGTTTGTTTCCTTTCTCCCTTAACTATTCTTTCTCTTTTTCTTTAATAAGTTCTCATCCGTTTATCCAGACTTTCTGGGTGTGATGCAAGTACCAGTGTTCCTGTGTGAGGAGAAACTTTAACAGGGTCTGTTGAGATAGGATAAGATAATGTTTGAAACTGAAGGACTGATTTAGATTAGATTGAAGAAAGAGGTTTTTTACAGTGAGGATGCTGAAAAACTGGAACATGTTTCCGTGAGAGGTGGTGGATGCCCCAACCCTGGAAACATTGAGGGCAAGGTTGGACTGGGCTCTGAACACCCTGCTCTGGTGGAAGGTGTCCCTGCTGATTGCAGGACTAGGTGGCCTTTAAAGGTCCCTTTTAACCCATTCTATGATTCTGTGATTAAGGCCATATAAGGGAGGAAAGTTTCATGTGAAAGCAGATCCAAAGTCTGTAATATGGTTAAGGAGCCCAAACAGCTTGGACTCCAGCACTTGGTGTGCATTTCTGTTTCTTAACCTTCTATCAAAATACTGAAGTCACTGAAGGTTGACTTCTATGTGACTCACTTCTATTGATTTAAAAATTAAATCAATAGCAATATAGTACAAATGCCAAAAACTTTCATGATTTGAAATGAAAGGCAATTAAAAGATGATGATGTGGGCTAAAATCATTAGAAGAGATTTATGCTCCAATTAATCTACATATCTTGTTTCTATTAAGCTTTTTCCTGATATAACAAAACCAACTTTGTTATTCCACTCTGACCTTTCTTCAACCAAATTTCTACTGCCTCAAAGTCAGAAGTCCAACTGCTGAGGGTTTTATTTTTCCTGTTCCAAGACCTGGCTTCAGAGATCTCTTGTACCATCCTACCCACCCTCACTCCTACAGGACACAATGGCAGAAAAATAATTGCAAATTGCAAATGCCATTATTTTCACCTACTCCCTGAACTTTTCATGACATTTCCTGCTGAACCCATGATGGTTTGACTGTCCCTTTAAAATGAACTGATCAAGTTCTTGTCTTTGCAAAATGACAAAGAATCACAGCATAACACAGTTTGGGAAAACAACAAAACTGAGCCTGCAATGCTTTGTTCCATCACTTACAGACTGGCCTATCTGCCAATGCTCACAGTCCAGCTTAGGAAGGGGAAATTTCTTTCTCTCTATAGATGAGAAGGTGTTTTGCAGCTTCCAGCGTTGTACCAACTTTCAAGAGCACAAATAAATGAGCTACACTTATGATGTGTATTTAAATTCCAATTATCATACAATTAAGCTACAACTATGCTTCTCAAGAAACAATATGCTCTTACAGCATAAACAAAACATCAGCAAAATTACTGAGAGTGTTTCTTAGAGACATAAACCATTTTCATTTCTTACTGCTTGCCACAAGGATATTGCTTTACATCCAAAGGATGACTCTCTCTATGTATGTGAGTTCTGGCATCACCATTCCTAAAATAGCTTTCAAAGCATTTTTAAAATGACTCTTGTGGAACATCTTCCCCCCACTCCCCCTGAATTAATCTGATAGGGCTTTCATAAATAAACACAGTCTCCACTCCATAATAGGGGCGGGAACAGGGAAAACCCATGGATTTTAGTCATCAAAATTTAAAGGAGCAAAACTTATCTTAAAATATTTGAAAAAAAAATTGTCAGCCCCCTCCCCCACAAATCCAGACAGTCAAATATCCTGCCATTGTCTTTATCTGGTATTTTTAGGTTCAGTCTCAAAGCCCAGCTCCTCTCTAAACTCAAAGGCCAGTCCCAGCAACATTTCCTCTCATCAGGAGATGGTTTTGTAGAACTGATCCCCTGGTTTGAATAAGGCTCAATTCATTGATGTAAATGCAGAATGCAAAAAAAGTGCCAAAGCCTTAAGGACTTTCCCCTTCTTATTCTCCAGCCCAAGAAAGCCCACTGCCACTGCAGCTTCAAAGCAGCTGACATGCAGCCCAGAGACCAGGCAAGCATTTCCTAGCTTATTATAGGCTGCTTTTCTGGGAGTCTCCCTCTCTCTACATGTTATTCAGCAGCCATGCAAATGAGTATTGTCCAATTTGTTCCCGAGTTTCTTACAGAAATGCAGAAGCAGTTCCCTCCTTTGTACTCCCCTAAACTGCCCTACTGGCCTGGCTGACAAATTTCTGCAGTCTCTAGATGTGTTTCTGTATTTCAACAGAGTGAAACACACATAAACTGTATTTCTTGAGTGACAGGACTCACACAAGCTTTACTAGTACTACAGAAAGAATAAACACTTTTGCAAAGAAATCTCACTAAAGCTCTGCAGTTTAGAGAGATTAATTTTAGAGACATAGAAGTGGAAAGAGGGCACCTCCCTCCATTCCCTCTCCCTTCTGCCTTCTACATACTGGAACACTTACCAAGGCCAGAGTGTCTCTGGATAAATAGGTTTAAAAAGCAGCTATGGCTGTTGGGTGCACAGGTGGTTTTAAGTGCATCTTAAAATATGTTGGATGACAAGGAACTCGCTTTTGAAACTGGACCACCTGAAACTGAGATATCACAACTGCCCCCCAGATAATTTCATTATATTTGGGCAATAACAATTTTCAGCATGCTGATGGCTGCATGATTTATTGCCAGTCATGAGCATAAAGCATAGTCACAGCATGACTGCTCTGTAGCTGGAAAATTATTTCCACAAGTGCACTAAAAGGAGAAACCCAGATTTCAATTCTGAGAAAAAAAACCTCCACAATCTCCCATTTCAAAGTAACCTGTAAGTTCTCAACACTTTCCAGATTTAACAGGTTCCCAATTGGGTTTGGATGCAAAACTGCCAAATGACCAATTTTTTTCTTCGCTTAATCATCCATTTGTAAGACGTGGTGAACTTTCTTGCTATCAATTTCAAACCAACTAATTTTGTGAATCTTTTCTAAACTTAGACATTAACTAAACATGTTTTCATTAGAATATAAAGAACAAAAGAAAGGCCCATTCTTTCTGAGACTTGTCAATTTAAAGCAGCATTAAATGGAATTATTAAGATGTATTACCCACCACAATGTGTGCTTTAGCTGATGATGGTATTTACACTTCATATTTAGTTAAGGAGAAAGATTTTCATCAAATGAACCCTCTTCTGTCTTCCTTCTGATTTTTTGGGATTTCTTTTCTTTCCCATAAGGAAATTTTCTTCATCTCCTTTCTTTTTTTTCTTTTCTTTTCTTTTCTTTTCTTTTCTTTTCTTTTCTTTTCTTTTCTTTTCTTTTCTTTTCTTTTCTTTTCTTTTCTTTTCTTTTCTTTTCTTTTCTTTTCTTTTCTTCTTTCCTTTCCTTTCCTTTCCCTTTCCCTTTCCCTTTCCTTTCCCTTTCCTTTCCCTTTCCTTTCCTTTCCTTTCCTTTCCTTTCCTTTCCTTTCCTTTCCTTTCCTTTCCTTTCCTTTCCTTTCCTTTCCTTTCCTTTCCTTTCCTTTCCTTTCCTTTCCTTTCCTTTCCTTTCCTTTCCTTTCCTTTCCTTTTCCTTTTCCTTTTCCTTTTCCTTTTCCTTTTCCTTTTCCTTTTCCTTTTCCTTTTCTTTCTTTTTCTTTTCTTCCTTTGCAGATACCTTTGTCACATCACTCCTTCCCGTTTCCTCTGAGAAACCTTTTTATCCTGTTGTCACTGATGTGCCAACAAAAGACTAACAAGATCTTTTTCAAACAGTGCTGAACAAGCACAAGTAAGCTGGAATAATTTCAGAAAGTATAGGGAGCAGAAGTTTTCCTATTTGTTTATTAACCAAGAAACAACCAAACAAAGCCAGCTGGAGGATGTGCAGCTCCCTCAAAGCCACTGCTGCATGCTAGCACCTTTCTTTTTTTAAAGGCACATGCAATAGCTTCCAAAAACTGAAAATAAAAACTTTTCCACCATAAAACCTATTCTCTAAACAAAGAAATAGATTAAAAAATGCTTCTCCTGAAATTCCTTTTCTCCCACAAACATGCTGCTAACAAATCAGATGACTACACAGCTCTCCTGACAGGCTTTGCTACTGTCTTGAAAGGGAGACCAGGCAGCCTCAAGAGGATTGATATTGCTGTAATGGAGAAAGGTCAAATACCACGATGCTAAAGTATCAATAATATTATACAAGCTCCCATGGGGCAGATCACTGAGAAAAAAATTTCAGCTCAACCAAGCAAGGAAAATCAATCCTCATGGCTAAGGTAGCTGGTACATCAACAAGAGCTGTTCTTTCACACTGCTGTGCTCATCACTGGCAAGAAATCAGCTTTTGTCCTGTGCACCCCATCAGAGATGAGTGCACTTCATGAGGCAGAGCACAGCAACCACTGAACAGGCCTGGAAATGACACAGAGGTCAGGACACGTGGAGTTTTACAGCATTATGCTCATGACACCACACACAAATAAACCAAGTTACACAGCTGCAAAAAGTGCAAAGCATACCCACAATATCTTTGCATGAAGCAGTCAATTTTAATTTTGTCTCGGGGCTTTACAAATGGCTACGGGATGTGGATAAAAAGGCAACCTAGAGCCAAACTGCTGCCCTGGTCAGTCAATATCCTAAAAATAAAGCACAGATACAATCAAGGCTCTGCCTCTCCAGTAATCTTGGAGAACGTTTACTCAGCAACACCAACATATCAAAGAAAAGGATGCCAATGGAGGAAGACAAGTCTGTGTAACTCCAAGCAAGGTTTGTTTATTGCTAATAGTCTTCCTGCTTAAGCTAAACCTCAAAACACACAGAAAAGCCTTGAAGGGCCTGGAAACCTCACTTCAAATCACAGGTAAAAAATGTCTCCATGAGAACTGACTGAGCAGATTGCCACAAAGAATTTCAGCGCTGTGCCACAGACCACAGCAAGGGTGGGGTTGGTGTGTGTGTGTGTGAAGAGCAGTGGTGTGAGGGCAGACACTAAAATAAGGGCATTAACTATGGCACAGATCACTCTGGAATGATTCATGCAGGAACATAAAGCCCTTTTCATGTCATTGTGTTCTGCCCCAAGTGTGGCAAGTAAGATTTCCCCCACTAAAGCACACTCTGGTACGGTACAACTCAAATTCCCCCCTCTACCCACGCTCTGGAAAACTTCTCTAAGTTTGCACCAAATGTCCACCCATCATTTCTCATCTGATTCCCTTGCCTCCTGATCAGATTACACAACATTCCTGCTCCCCCAAGATAATCACAGTTCTAGCACCTCTTTGCTCAGCCAGGTTGTACATTCCAACCCTTCCCTCACCATCCAGCTGTCCTGTCTCTGGAGGATCTTGTCCAGTGGGCAACCCACACTTCTGTGCTAATGAAATGCACCCATTTCTGTTAAAATTTGGGAAAACTATAATGTTTAATAATAATAATATCCTCCCCCAGGCAGCAGCATGCACACCCACAAACCTGTCTCTGGTGGTGCTCACAGACATTGGTTCACCTCAAAAGCTACAAAATTGTCATCGACACAGCCAACACATGGGCAAGATTACCTGACAAATGAGGAAGAAAAGTCTTTTGGAGGCCATTGGTGGAATCATTTAGATACAGTGCTTTTACCTTCTTTGTGTGAGAATTTTCAGGCCATATGATACTTACCTCTTTGATTTCAAAGGTCACTTTTAAACCAGCTGCTCCTGGTAATCAATTACCTTTATGTGAAAGTAAGTTCTCAATTTCACTGACACATCTTATAAAATTCATCCCTTCCACCTGCTCCTCAATTAGTACTAAAAGTAAGCAAATGGTTTTTTGTGAGTTTTCAAGATACAAACCAAATTCATTGGACAAACTTCTTAACTTCCATATATTTAGACACATCTCAAATAGAAGGACTGTTGCTAGATGTCATCTGTGTTCATTTCTTTTCACAGCTCAGAAGCAAAACAGGGATCTGCTGAAATAAGAAGTGAATTTCATCTTCATCCCTGACCACAAGAGTGGTCTTCCAGGTCAAGAAGGGAACAGGAAAAAAACCCAGTGGTAATAAAGAAAACAAGCTTTCTCATAGAATTCTCAATCCATTTTGGATGACCATGCTTAGGGGCCATTCAGATACAGAGCAGAGAACCTGTATAATCACTGAGGCCAGCAAAACACTTTATGAGGGACCTCAGAAAAAAATACTGATGTGGTTGCAAGCTGAGATAGGAAACTGTGAAGTGTCTGTCACTATGGAGAGGAAGGAAGTGCTGGTGGATTGATGTCACTGAAGAGATTTGGGGTGGGAGAAGAAGATAAAAACAGTCTAGAGGGAGCAGATGAGGATGAACAGTGATGCATCCATTGTGGGACAAAGATCAGGCTGAACTTGGCTCAAGCTGGGATGCAGGAGAGCAGGATAATTTGAATTTTAGTTCATGAGCCTAGGTAATAAAGATACTACTGACAGCCATAGTGAAAAGAGAATAAAAGCTTTGAAATTAAGGCCCAAGAATTTCATATGGACCACAATAAGTTGGTAACAAAATGTAAACAAGAGGAAACATCTGAGTCACATGCTCAAGCAAATTAACAGTCAAAATTCTTAAAAAAACTACCAGCCACTACCTTCAGGTATTTCTGAAAGATTAAAGATGTAAATTTACTTATGTTTGGAAAGAATTTGAAATTCAATGACACTCCATTAGCAAATTAAAGACGGTTCTCCAAGGGTACTTTCTGCATTGTGGTCTAACGAGAACTAGGGAGCAAATATTACTTCCACTGCCCTCATCACTACACAGATGCACAGAAATCAAGCTCTCTATTTTGGAGTAAATGTATGCACCTCTCCAGCTACACAGGGGCAAAAACTTGCCTTGCAGAAGACAAGTGACTGTAGTAGCTTGACTACTGTGCAGATTCAGCTGCCCAAAAGGAGCAGGTATTTTGTACCATGATGACCACATGATCTGAACTCCCCAGGTATCCTCTCTCCTCCCCACTCCACCAAACATCTTTCCAAAGCCAAGATGATGAAAACAGGGGTGCTCCCACTGAAATCCTTGAGAACAGAGGTGCTTCCACGGAAATCCTTATAAAGCTTTTGGTTGTTCTGCTAGCATGCAAACGCTTTGTGAGCAGAATGCTAGATTTACACTTCCCTCTGCTGCAAAAACCCTGGCATCCTACTCCTAAACATTGTGACTTCCCAATAAAGACACACTGTCCTCAGAGGACACTTCCCTGGAGAAGAACACAGCAACTGAAACCTGGAAAAATCATAAACAAACATTGCTTCCTGTGCACTACATCTCCAAGCAATTCACACTAGCTAAACGTACAAGGCAACAGCAGACAGGGGCTGGGATTGTTATTACAAAATTATCTCCTTCTGCCTAGATACCTGCTCATCTCCCATCCTGCTGGCTCCTGTGGCACTTACTGCAATAAAGAAATGCTGTTTTCCAAGCAGCACTGTTGTAGTTGGACTGGCTGATTCCTTCACTCATCCAGACAGATGCCAGCAGCTTCTCAGTTCAATGGGTTTATGCTTTTACTTCTGGCAGGTCTACGAAGCAAGAATCTTGTCACAGTTCACAATATTCTGAGTCTTCTAAGTTCCTTACAATTCTGGGGATGTTTATGCAATTAAGTTTCACAAATTTAAGATTTATTTTTGCTTTAAGATTAAGATTTGGGAATTAGCATTCATTCTGCATAAGAATTTCCACTGCTAGGCATGAGATCATCTAAGAAATTGAATGTTCATATGTCACAGTAACACACAGTGTTTTAAAATCTAAACTTATCAATTTCTTGATGGAAACTTACTGGAACTGATTAATGGAGGCAGGTATCTCACACAGAATAATGACTGGGTCTATCAAATAGAAATTCCTGAAATATTCCTAGAGCACCCAGCTGCTAAAATTTGATTGTAACACAATAAAATAACACCTAACTTTCACCTAAGAGTAAAAACGACAGAAATAGGTAAATTCTCTAATTAGCAAGATGATTAGTGACATACACAGTAGACAAGGATTTAACACACTGAAGAAGTACCATGAAAATTTCAGCACTGAAGCTCTAATCCAACTGCAGGGAAGAGTGCTGAGGTTGAAATAGCAACACTTGTATTGTCATGCATAGCAGAGGGGTTTGATTTTCTAAACTTTTTCCAGTAACAGGAGAAAAATGTTCTACACAGCTAAAATATTTTTGACATTAAGAGTACAATGTTTGAGAATGTAAATTCCCGGGATATTAAAAAAATATAAGTGTCAGTTATTGCAATTTTCATCAGGAAAAAGAATCCTGCAAATTAATATACAGTCGGACTATGTGTTCACCACCTTGGATTCTAAATATTTAATGGTTAGCATCTTTCTGCTATACAGCTATTACATGCACATTCCAAACTTACTGCCAATTTATTAACTTTCACTACTGAAATTTAGAAATGAGGTAATGTATGGGGATAAAAAACACACGTCTCAATGCAATGTTTCACCTTATTTTAGAGCAAGGCCTCATTTTTGTGGCTTACAAAACAATGTCTTTTAAGGCCCCTACACAGGACAGGCTATGTTGCTAAACCATCATATGAAAAGTGATAATATTAAATAACAGAGACAGAGTCTTGAAAAATCATGGACCAACCCAACATTCTCTTAACATTAATTTTATAAAATACCTTACATGAACAGTTAAAGAACTTGAGCATACATAATAACCAAAATTTAAAAAGAATGTTGAATAAAATATAAATTAATTGAACACATCACTAAATTTGCCACATTAGACAAGTTTATAAAAGGCATTTTCAGATAAAATAGTTATTTGAAAGAAAATCCTTCAAAATGGAAACTGCTGAAGTCCTTTTTCAAGAAGTCACTCCTAAAAACGCTGAATTCCAGGTCATCAGGTAGCACCTGAATTTGCTTTGAATACGGTGTTCATTTGCTTCAAAATTTGTCAATATTTAAGACACAAATTTCAGGTCAGAGTTGTCAGTGCAAAGTAAAGCTTCAAGCTGAAAATGAGAGAAATACAACAGAAGAAATGATCCTGGTACAAAATTTCCTAAATTCACATTGTAAAAAAGCTGTGCCAGATGCACTCTTGAGATTCTGGACATTAACAAATTTTACCAGTGGCCATTTTAGGGTTCCAGACAAGCCATTAACATGGCTAATTATATTAGTTTCCTTTACCATAATTTAAATATTTCCTACACAAAGCCTTTGGCAAAGATCTTTGCTGCTGATGTCCACTTGCTCTGCTCAATTTCTCATTCAGCCAATTTGCTCAAAATGCAGTAACTCAGCCAAAAGGACAGAAAAGGTGACACCAACAGACAGCACAAGGATGGTCTAAAGACTTAAAATGTTTCTGAGTTTAATCAACTTTGTTCACCCCAGCACTCATTCAAGTCAGTCTTCCTTAAAGTTATATAAGTGCTTAACACACTGCCAGGCTCAAACCCTTAAGTCTTTCAAAGGTTAAAAATATGTTTAGAGAACTATGTCTTTAGAGAACTAGACTGCAGCCAGATTAATTTATTTTAAGCCTATTAATTCCTGCAGAGTAAACATCAACACTCTAGCAAGGCAATTTTGCTGTTTGACTTTCAAACTACTAACCAGAACAGGTCTGAAACAGTCTGCACGTTCCACTATTTAGAAGTGTTATTAGCACACTCATTTAAAGATCAACATTTTCAAGTTACCACTCAAAATATTGCTAATCAAATTTGGTTTTTTAACACATAATAAAAAAAAAGTGGTCACAACCAGAAAGAAGGAAAACTTTAAAAACCTTAATCTATCAGGCAGCAGTTCCAGCCTCTAATTGAAATATAAGGATGTAATTTATACTAAGCTGCTGCATAAAAAGGAGAAAATGAGTTCTTCGTTACAATTCAAAATTTCAAAACTCATTCTGAAGACTGTTTGTTCGTCCTTGTAAAGTGCTCCTTTTTTCATCATTGCTATGCTGGCAGTTATGCTAGAACCTCATTTCAGTAATTCCAGTACAACCAGAGTGTATATAATTTAACAGCCTGAATCATTTTCAATTTATAGCTAGCGAAAATGCTACAGTGATGTTGCAAACAAACCAAATGAACAAGAGGGTTCCATAAGACACAAATTTTTCTCCCAAAACAGAGGAAAGAGATTAACTTGAGTCAAAAGCACAGATGATAACTTACACCAAAACTTTTCCTAAGCTGTACTTGAGGAATAAACAATTACAGGAAGATGCAAATGTCTTTTCCTGCAACATAAACTCAGAAGCATTTGCTTAAATCCAAATGCAGCAGCAGCTCTTCCCTATACCCTGTATTCTCCTGATCATCTTTTATCACTGAAGATTAAAACAATATCCATACTATGCTTTGTGATGCTACAAAATAATTTACTCAGTTTTAAGAACAAGTTTTTTCATGAAACAACGGGAAATTTGAGATAGCAGAGTAATTTTCAATTGGTGTTCTCACTTACTTCAAACCTGCAGTTCAGCCACAATGTTGAAAACATCTTTACAGCAAAAGCACTGCCTGGTGAAATCTGATCTTGTAAGTGATATAAATTCTAGCACTTGCTCACAGTGAAAGAGAACACTAACAGCTAAAAGGGAATAATGAATATATACTTCACCACCCAGCCTGGCACACTGAAAATTTTCATATACTCATCATATATCAAAATGAGAAAAATATTCTAAATACCACATGGTTTTGTTTGTTCAATAGTATTAGAAGAAAAATGTCAAAGTTTCCTAAAAAACCAAGAAAGCAGCAATCTTAAGACTTTTTCCGAAAATATTTGGACTCAACTTTGAAAGTACTCAGAATAGAATTGTCTTCTCTCTCTCTTTTAAAATCAAGAAAATTTTTAAATTGGCTTGCATCAATTTGGGCTCAAAAATAAAATGTCAAAGTTTGGTGTATAACTAACCAAATAAAGCAAAAATGTATTTCCAACTAAGCAGCTGGAAAGTGAGTGAAAGAATTTGGGTGCTAAACACATCCTTGAGGATTATGAAGTGTATAGGGGAGGGAGGAGGTTATTAAAAAACTTTGCAAAAAATATTGCTACAGTAGCATTAGGAATTAACAGTGCATCAAAGATTTTAAGTTTCCAAGTTAATACAAACTGATCCAAGCCACAATGACCCACAGGATAATCACTCAGACAAAACATTAACTGCATTCTACTTTACTGTATCTAGAACTGGAATTTACCTGAATACCTTTAATATCATTTAAAAAGGTTCCTTTTAGTCTTGCCATGAAGAATTGGTGCCATTAGTGTGTAATCAAAACACAGTATTATCATGCTGCATTTGGCTTTTTTTGAACATCTGCAATCAAATACCAATTTTAAAAGAGATTTTACATGTGAGAACTCAGTATCACTGCTGCATGAAGTGTTTTATTTGTTGGTTGGGACTTTTTTGTGGAAACACTGTATAAAAGACCTTGAGACTACAGGTCATGGAATTCTTGTTAAACAAAGCTGCCCAAAACTACTGTCAAAATACCTTTAAAAAGGCAGTTCACAGAACAATGTGTTTTACATTCAGGTATGTCCTCTCTCAAAAGCAAAGGAATCTCAGAAGAAAAAAAAAAAATCAGTAGTGAAGGCCACATACTTTTTGCATTTGATGAGCTGAAATGCAAAAAACAATTAAAGCATCTTGTAAAAGAAAAAAAAAAGGACAAAAAGAAAAACAGAACTTCTGGATATTGATGATTTAGTTGATGGAGTGGTCAGCATGGAAACTGTTGGGAATGCTACAGCAGAACTGACCACAAGTACAGGGAATATAAACATGACATAGTACAGGCACAAACTAGAAAACTGTAACTTGCCAACTTGTAAACAAGAAAAAGCATTTCACAGATTAAAAGTTCTAAGGAAGTAAACTTTTTTTTTAAATTATTTTGTAAGTTCAACCCTGATTTAAAAAAGTATGGCTAGCAAAAATACATAAGCCTCAGCATATTTATAAGTCTTGATCAGAGCAGCCAGGAGCCTTTGATAAACGGCTGGAAACAAACACCCTTCTGCTAAGGATGGAAGAAAAATATTCCATTCTGTTCTTCCTCTCATTCCCCAATCCACATGTGCATCTGTACAATTCACATGCTCCAAGAAAATCTTGATGCTGCTATAGATTGAGACGTGGGGAGACGGGTGGAGGAAAGCAGACAAACTCTCTTAAAATACTGCGGGCCACGTCAACATTATTCTGGGCAATTTCAAGTGCCCTCTTGACTTCTTCAAAGGAATAGCCCTCTCCCATAAGTTTTGCAATTTTTGCATCCACATTTTCCGTGGAACTGTCAGAGCTGTATGGTTTCCTATGATGTATTTCTGGTGCAGTTCTTCGAGGAAGTGGTTTAGGGGGCCTGGCTGGTGCTTGTGAACCATCTGTTTCAAATAAAAGAGATAAAAATCATTATAAATTGGCCTAAGACTGTCTTATATGTTGGTCAAACCCCATGAAGCTGTTTTAAAAATAAAATTCTAAAGGAACATGAAGAAATATTTTAGTTAACCAATACAGCTGATCTTAAAATTTTGACAGAAGCTGAAGTCCTCAAGAAATCTAAAATTAAAATAATGTAGCAATATACTATTATTATAATAATATAGGAACATGCAATTTACAATCTGGAAAGTTGGAAGAAAAATAAAGTATGATAAAACAGGAGAGACAGTAAAAATAGCCAGTCAAACTCTTAAACATTCTCCACTCTCAACCCACAAATTGAGAACGTCTGAGTAAAAAAAAAAAACAAACAAAACAACAAAAAAATAGCAAAAAACCCACAAACAAACAAAAATCCCAAGAAAAAAAACCTGTACAAAAACAAACAAATGAGAAAAGCTCAGACACAAATTTGATTACAACTTTATTGAGGACCAAAAGTTGTATAGAATGAGGAATCCAGACAAATACGCCTGAAGGAGAAAAATCCTTGATTTATTGGTCCATCTTCTAGATTCTGTTCATTCAATTGCTATTCATGTCGTGCACAGCAGCTACACATAAACACATAAATAAGTGGTTTCTCCAAAAGACCTCCAGCCCTATTATTCCCATGATGAGAACAGAACACGTTCCTTCCTCTCCCGTCCCCCTTTGGAAATCTCTCCCGGGGTCCTATCTCCTATGGAAAGGTTACCTTCACAGTTAATGCTGGTGACCAAGAATCATGATGTGCTGGTGAAAAAAAACTAATATTCAAACTTGCTAATCTTGTCAGAGTCAAGAGTTTCGTGCTCAAGTAAACTTGGTACTTTACTGAAATGCCTTTATCCTCACTGATTCCACAATAAGAAGCTTAAACACAAGCAGGCACAGCACAGAAAACACTTTCAAGAGCAAAGTATCTAAAAAATTAAAAAGTCTTTAATCCCTCAAAAAGGGTTTTAACAAGTCCTATCAACACTGACTTTGATAGATAAATTAGAGGAATTTCTGGCTGTGATGCTTCCTGTTTACTTACACTGAGAGCAGTGGCATTTTCCAGTGTTAAGTACTTCAGAGACAACTCTTTAGGCATGGAAGAAATGCTATATTTCTAATATGTTTGTTGCAACCTTATCATAACACTGGATAGAGAGAACTATAATTCAACCCAGTGCATTAAACACTTCAGATAAATGAAAGCAGTTCACACAAGAGCATGTTTAATGCAGGTGTATTTTCCTTTCAAGTTAGTTTTTCCATCTATTTGGATGCATGTTGCTATAAAATTTAATTCCACTTAATTCATAAAGTTAATAGTATGTTTAGCAAGATGGTGATATTCATATGACAAATGGATGAAAGAAATGTGATTAAACATTTACAGTTAAGGGGCTAAGACCTATAGGTACTAAGGGCTACTTCATATTTGTTTTTATTTTTTTCTCTCTAAAGATAAAAAGAATTATCTAAATGATAAACATTCTAAAGCAGATCCAAACCTGCTATGAAGGTGCGTAAGATCCATGAAACATTTGCCTGAGAAATTAACTATACCTCAGGAAATGCAGTTAATCACTAAAAACTGAAGCAGAAACAAGTTCAAATTTCTCACTTCACTTATTTTAGGAAACTCAAGACTGCAAAAGAATAATATTCTTTATCTTAAGAATAATGACACGTCATTTAAAACCAATAATTTTTCTTTCACAAACCTTCAAGCTGTTTTAATATGTACATTCCATTATGGACTTCATTTCTATACAGTATGAAACAAAATTAAATTTACAAACTTTACATTTTCCCCTGGGCTTGAAGTATAGAAGAAATTCCTTATGCATAAATCAGATCCTTCCCTGTGCTTGTGTTACATGAGGATATTTTTGCTTGACTCAGCCTAACAGAGGCTTAAAACTGAAGTAATTTAGTGTTTAAAACCTTCACTTCACTGAAGCCTTCAAACAAACTTTATTAAGCAATCACATAATTTAGAAAGGTAATTTTTAATTCTGTCAGCAGATTTGAAGCATAGGCATTTTATTCTCAACACAGCAACATCTCTCTATAGCACAGATACTCTGAGATCTTCAGTGCTCCCTCTCAATTCCCATTATTATTTTTTTAAACGCTGACATCTCTTTCAATATCTTCACATCCATATAAAATTTCAGCTAAAGCTGGATATCATATTGGATCCTGAGCTTAAAGATACTAAGCCTAAGCTGCATGTCCATCTGGACACTGAGATAGAGGTATTAAGCAGAACTTTCCTTCCCTACCTCCCATCCTCTGATTTTCAGCCATCACAGACGTCTAACTAAAAATTCAAACCAGAATTTTTTCTAACTGTGCAATTCAATTAACAGTTTCTACCACGAGCAGCTTCCTCCACCACTCCCATTTCTATAATTCAGCACGAGATTGAACCCTTAGGTAAGGGGTTAGTACAAAGGCTCGTTTAATAAGTGCTTAAAAAGCATGGGAAGAGCAGTGGGAGCTCCATGGCACAGTGGCAGAGGCTGCTTGTAACAATGCCAACTCTGCTCCTCTCTGCTGGGAATGCCCATCTTTTCTTCTCTCACTGCTTCTCCCGGATCCCTCGGTTCAGGGATGCTGGACTCCAGGATGATTGGAACTCAGAATGTCCCTCAGACATTTTTAGAGGTTCCAGGCCTTGATCAGAAGCATTTTAGATCCCGGCAGGCAGCTGCAAACAGCTGTGATTTTGAGTTTGAGCCATGGAATGAGTTACCAACTTTGGAGGTGGAACAAGCAGTCACAAAAGGTTAGATAGTATAGTAAAAGTAGTTACAAAACAGAGGGGAAAATTTTTTAGTATTGTACAGGGAGGTTTTAGCACCTTTACAGGGGGGTTTTTACTTTGTCCATGGGGGTCAGAAGTTCTAAGATGGAGGAAAGTGGGCTGATCCTGTTCTTCCTCCTTCTTCCTTGCCTCCATGTTCTTGGTGATGTTGGCACTCACAGATTGGTTTGGAGTAGAAAAGCAATTTGTAATATAGGTAGTAGGTATTGGGGGAAAACTGTAAACATGTAATATGTAATATATCATATAAAAGAGAGCAGCAGCCCTGGGCAGGGGGAGAGAGAAGAAGACAGCAGACAGGGAACATGTCAGGGTGTGTGTGTGCCTCTGCCTGAGCTGTGAGCAAACAGCCACAGCCCGAGAAGAAAAACTTTTAGATAACTTACAATAAACTGCCTTGAGACCAAACAGCAAGAGGCTGCACAGTTTTTCTTTGGAAGCTCGGGTTGGAGGAGGAATTTCACCACCACATGAGACCCCAGAGCAAGCCTGGGGGTCTCACACAGGATTTTTTGGGTGGATGGAGATGGGATATCTCTGAAGGCTGCTCTTAGAATATCTGGTTTATTAGAGAGGGTGAAAGGTCCTGCTTGGAGTCACCAGACTGACCCATGGCAGGTCCCAGGGCGTGGGGGAAGGGAGAGGCAAGGGGCAGAGGGAGATAAGAGAGGATCCCAAGAGGATGTTCCAGGAGAGGGGCAGTTCCAAGAGGGTGTCTGGCTCCGCAGGGACTCCTTGTCAGCGGGTTCAAGGTGGGATGGAACAAGACTTAGGCCAATGGGGTCACAGACTCCTGATGGTTCAGGGGAGGGTTACAGGTGTGGGATGAACCACACATTGGGGTGAGATAGAACAGTCCATTTCACCCTTGGACCTTGTCAGAATCTGAGGTATTGATGATTCTGAGATTGTAGAAAGTCTCTGTCTCTCAGCCCCGCTGCCAAAGCAGAAGCCATAATTGGTCTGTGCTGGTTTCCAGGTTGTTTATTCTGTTTATCTCTCACATGTTCTGCTGCCCTGCCCAGCTCTGTCCTGCAGGGCAGCGTGTGGGGCTCTGCCCTCAGTGGGATGTGACAAACATTAAATACCAGAAACTCCCTGGGCTGCATTTACAATAACGTGCCAATATCTGTCACCTACGTTGGACAGTGTGTCCCCAGCCTGAACCAACAGAAAAATGCCAACACCACAGTGAAACATGGAGGGCATGAAGAAGGAGAAAAAGGACAAGGCACACCCAATTTCCTCCATCTTGTCCCCTTTGGACCCCTCATCTAGAATCTAAAATTTTACTTTTGCACCCATGCAACACTTAATTATTACTTATATCAAACACTCAGAGCTGGTAATTCATCTGTAAGATGGAAAACTCTTTTCCATGGACAGAGATCACAGCCAGTGTCTCTGGGGGCTCTGTCCAGGGGGGTTGCTGACCCCTGCCAGGGTCCCAGACCTGCCAGGGCAGCCAGAGGGAAGCCCTGGACTCCCACAGGATCTATCTGTAGGTAAGGGCATTGTTCAACCAGAATTGTCTTCATCCTGGCTGTACTGTTGTTTTCTGGTTGTTCAGTAGCTAAGGTTTGGTATCTCAAAACTTGTTGCCATCTCAATCTCTGTATTTTCTAAATCTTTTGCCAGGCAATCATATTTATAAGGCTTTCTTGTTTCATCTCCCCCAACACTTGGTCTTCCACCGACAGGAGCCTCAGAGAAGCAGGTGACAAAGACCCTCTGTGAAGGAACAGGGGCAAGCAGCTACACCTCACCTAACTGGGGTACAGCAACAAAGCACACCCAGGGGACACTGCTCCAAGCTCAGAGAGCAGGGAGAAGGTGAGGGAAGGACCCACTGCTTCTCCATCAAGGCACTATCTTTGTACTTTGCAATACTGTGGATTGTGTTATTTCTTCCAGTGTTAACTGAAATACACCTTGGAATAATATTCTTGTAAAAGGAATCCAAATTTAGAAGCACGTGTTTTCATAAGGCCAACTGAGGGAATGAATAGGCAGCAGGCAAATACATTAACCAATCATTTGAATCTGTATCTTACAGAATAGCTAAGTTCAGCAAAATAGAGAACAGACATCAATTAGAGGCTTAATATTCTTCTTCCTTTCCCTCTTATTATTGGCTGTGCTTAGGTAAAATACTCTTTAGTTATTAGCAATATCACAGAATAATAGAATGGGTTAGGCTGGAAAGGACCTTAAAGATAATTTAATCCCATCCCCGCCATGGGCAGGGACACCTTCCACTAGACCAGACTGCTCAGAGCAACATCCAGCCTGGCCTTGAACACTTCCAGGGATGAAGCATCCACAGCTTCTCTGGACAACCTGAGCCAGGGCCTCACCATCCTCAGAGTAAAGAATGACTTCTTGATACCTCATCTGATCTCCTTCAGTTCTCCCTCATCCTGATCTTGAAAAAAGTCCCTCTCCCTTCATGTCCTGGAAGGCCACAATTAGGTCACCCCAAAGCCTTCCCTTCTCCAGGCTGAACAATTCAAATTGACTCAGGCTTTCCTCACAGGAGAGGTGCTCCTTTCCCTCTTATCACCTTGGTGGTCTTCTCCAGGCTCACTCCAGCAGCTCCATGGCTTTCTTATGCTGGATGCATTTCTCCAGGTGGGGTCTCGTGACAGCAGAGCAGAGGTGCCCAAATTCCCTCCTTTGCCCTGCTAGCCACACTGCTCTGGATGCAGCTCAGGAAAGCAGGATGCAACCTTTTTGGGCACACATTGCCAGCTCATGTCCCACCTCTTATCCACAGCACCCCCAAGTCTTATCTCTTTTTCTTGGTCTTTTTGTAATAATTTTCAACAGTTGTATATAAGAAGTTTGAGAAACCATGCCTCTGGGGAAGTGGGTACTATTTCTGAAGTGTTCAATACTGGGTATCTGAATTAGAATAAATTACTCAGTAGACTTTAAGTTAAACATCACTACAGCAATCTTAAAAACAGTGAAAGTGAAGCAGAGAAGTTAAGGCGCTGCCCATGCTACTCTAGGAACCCAGTGGCTAAATTATAATTAGATTTTAGAGTGAACTCCATTTCTTTTTCAGCTAGTTCAAAAAGCACTGAAATGAAGAATTTCTTAAGTGAGCTGATTAGTTCAGAATAAATGCAAAACCAAAGTTCTGAATACAGTTATGCTCTCAACATTGTCTTTTTAAGTCATAGATGAAGGTGAACCTGTTCATCCTGTAGCTCATCAGTTCTGTCCTTTGGAATTACTGACACCGTAAAAGCAACTTTCCAATTAAGAGAACGACATGATCTATCACATAGTTTTCATCTAATTGAAATTAAATGGAATATCTTGCTGCATATCATGCTGATTTAGAATTATATTTATAGCAAAAGCTGACACGTGAATGTTTTAGAAGATGGCTGTGGGAAACAGATTGAATAGTATTAAGTAGCACCAGAAAGCTCCAAGTTCTTAACTAGCAAGTATCTTGCAGTAATTTAGGAAAATTAAAAATTGCTCTATCTCAGAAATGCACGAATTGCAGGAAAACTCCATAGCTTTAAAAGTAAGTCACATCATTGTCATAATTTGCATTATAAGAGGACTCAAAACTCCCTGAATAAATTGACTGAGCATTTTAAGACAAATAGATCCCTCACAATGCCACATATAAAGCATTATGAACCCTTTTCTTCCAACAATTGGGAAACAAAAAGAGATATAGGTATATTTGTAAAGATACCCTCCCAAAAGTGATAGCATTTACCAAAGGCATCACATTAATTCACAATTAGGCTATTCATTACAAAAACAAGTAACCCTAAAGAAAGCTAGAGAAATTTCCCCCCATTTAAGTTGGAAAACTTACTCTTTTTCCCCCCCTATACCTCAGCAGTATGAAAATCTGTATTTCTGAGAAGGAGATTGCAATTACTACTAAAAAATATATCTTTTTTTTCCACTTGAGAATGTTTCAATTGAACAATGGTGATTATTACAACTGAAAGATTAGAGAAAAGTCCTTTTCTTTATGCATAAAAGGTCTCCACACAAAATTTTATCTATCCGGAGAATGATTAATAGTATAAAACATCACTTGGCTTTTTCTTTGTGTGGTTTCTTCATACAGGAAAAGAATATGCTTGGGCCAATCCTCCCCCTTCCCCATGCACATCTAAAGAAAAGAAAATTTGTCTAAAAACTGGTGAAGGTACTTTGATATACAGGTAATATTGTTATTTTTTTTTATCCACTTAGTATATTTCCTTTAAATATACTATTTTTGTTGCCTGAAACCATAACCAAAATTTCTTTGGTAGAGGAATTGTTTCTACTGTACCTATTCCATTGAAAAGGAAGACTGAATTTTAAGTGATTTTGATTCTTGCTATTTTATTAAGAAATATCTTAAAAGTTTCTTAGAAATTCAGACAAACATATTAGCAAAAAAGACAGAAAATAATACTTTAGAGAGGTTAAGCTACTGCTTTTTTGTTTAGGAGAAATGAAACAAATATGGAAATTAGATGCTTGTGCTCCTTTTAGTACTTCTGATCTCCTACGAGCTTGAAAGGTGTCAGGAAAATCTCTGCCTTTCTCAAAAAGTAAGGGAACACTATAACTCACATAAGCATTCAGTTTGGCAGCTGGTAAAATGGATGCTATAGTATATACACCTACACACAACAAGTAGCCACTTTCACCTCTATTGCAGAACTTAAGTCTCTGTTATCCCTCAATGATTTCACACTTTTGTAAAGCAACATTACCATTGCCATTTGTTGCCCAGAATGACAAAAAACTCACTGGACTTTATGGATGAAAGTTATATTCTTCATAAAATTGCAATTTTCTGCAAGGACAGTTTTCTGCCTTACCTGAAGATGGAGGAAGTTGATCGTAGTCTTGAGATGTCCTATTTGTTTTGACATTTTCTCCGGGTGCTCTCCGAGCAGGGGGCAAAGGAACATGACCTATTGTTGGGTCAAAATGGGGATCTGTGATAAAAGAATTAAAAAACTGTCTTAGAATAAGCAGAATTTCTATTTGAGGATTAGAATAGCCTCCCATCATGCAGAGGAACCATGAATCCAGAGGTGTCCCCTGAGAGCATATGCACACAAAACCCCAAATTCAGTGTTCATAGTACACATGTAAGTATGATTTGAGGTGACAAACACAGGAGCACAGCTGAAAGGTGGTCTGTCCTGAGCTGACTGTGGTCTCCTCTCCCCATAGCCATGAGGTACTTTCCATCCACCCAACCCTGATGCTGCTGGGGCTGTGCATGGAAAAGGCTGCAGTGCCTGGAGCAGCACAATTGGAAACATCCCAGCTTCAGTTTGGGATTCAATTTGCTTAGACCTTCATTACACTGCTATGCTTTGCAGTTCACAAAGACTGCAGGGCTGATTTCCTATTCAAACAGTCCCAGCTATGGGTAAATATTACAGGGACAGAATTTGAAAAATGAGAGAAATAAACAATTCCGATATATCATCCCCTTCTTTTCTTTTTTCTTGGGCTAGCAAAGATGCTGCTGAGCAAGTGCAACACCATCCTGGATCTGGCTTCTGCCCTGGACTCAGTACTTGCAGAGTGTTTGTTTTGTATGTGAGAACAACTTTTGGCTGGTGTTGATGATGAGATTATTATTCTAACCTGACAGGCTCTGATGGATAGCTGAGAAATCACCCTCAAGACTTGTATGGAAACCAATCATCAAAAACTCATCATAAATCTTCTACAATAGATTAGGTGACAAGATGCAAAGTGAGTAATATGGCTTTAGAAATACCATATGAATAAAAAAAGACCAATTCACACAACCATGCATGCCTAACTAGATGCAATACATTGCTAAGATTAATGAGAACTGCTTCTGTACGGTTGTATTGCTTATGCAAATATGAAGAACAATATGTGGCTGTAGATACATATTCCAGATATTTATTTTAAAGCTATTAAATGATTTTTAACACTATCAGTGATGCTCTTAGATTATTTGGAAGTTACACTTAAACACCTAAATTCTGCATGTTTCTGGGCACAGGCAGATGGAGCTTGTTTGCATCTGTGTGTGAGGGCTACTATTTTTCCTCTCCATTCCCATCACAACTGAATGATGCACTGTGTATTTCTGCATCAGATGATATAACTGAGGCACTCATTCAGACTAGACTGCTGAAGTTTACAATGTTTTTATTTTGAAGTGTAGGAGATAAACAACACTGTATTTATGAACATCAACCTTTAAATTGAGCTAAGCCTTTTCACCTGGATGCATTCAGCAACTTAGATGAGAAAGTAACACACTGAGCTGAATTTGCATTATAAAATACACAAAGCTTTAGCAAATTACTCAATGTCAGGCCTTGACTGATAGCAAAACACACATTATAAAAACATTCCATAAAAGGTCACTGCACTTCAACCTAAAGTGGCTTCCTTTCCCCCCACAGCGAGTTCCACTCACACAGGTCAGCCAAACACCAGGGAACCTGTCAGGGCATCATGCAGCTGCACATGACTGCTTGTCACCCCATTCTGGCCTTCCTGTGAAACTGCCACCAAATATTTCACTTTATCCCCCTCCATAGAGCTTCTAAAAAAAAACAGAGAGGGGGAAGACAACATCTAACCTCACCACAAGGCAGGTCATCCCTGAAAATATTCACAGAAAAGGTAAAGTTAAGATACCAACATCCTTTGAAAGCTTCCACAGAGAGAAAAAAGAATTTAAAAATCACTTCCCAGACGAGCACTATAACCCACAAAAATCCTGCTGTAATCTGTATCATAATCAGCAAATGCATTCAATTTCATTAACCTGAAAATCAAACCCTTTTCAACTCAATTGTAAACAGAGTTTTCATACCTTTTATAAGCAAAATACCAGACTGAATGTATCACAGTGACTTACAGAGAAAGATAGGTGAAAACCTGACTTAGCAAAAAGGTTATGAACCCCAGGACCTAGCAACTCTATTCACAATATAGTTTTGTAGCAAAATTTTACTACAGTTCTAACAAAGTAGAATATTCTTTTCCTTTATTTTACAACTTCTTTTAAAGTTTCAACTTGAAAATATCCCCCATGAATTATGCTATTGAAAACAATGGAGCTGACAGATACAGACTAATATTACAGATTACAACAGAAAACTACAATTTACAACATTTCTAGCCTGGTATAGAAATAATAGAAATATTGACCTCACTTTATTACTTTGTGATAATGAAAACTGAATTTTTTCTATCTTCTGAGTAGCTTCACCTCCACCATTTAAAATCTGGATCTTTTTTATATTTTGTATAATGAGTTATAAAGCCTAGTGACAGCTTTATCACTGAACAGATATGCCTCTGAAGGAAAGGAAAATAAAATGAAACATGCTGTTGCCTCTGTATTCCTACCAGCATGAAGGAAGAGTTCATGTCCTGAAGAGGGTCGGCTCCCTGAGCCAGCAGGTTTTGTGTGCTCAATCATGCTGTGCCGAGCAGGTGGTGGTGGTGGTGGCAGTGAGGGGGGTGAGTTATCAAATGCATCTTCACCTGCAGTTTAGAAATGAATTATCAGATGAGCAAAACTTCATTAAGAACTGCAGAACAGAAAAAAAAAGCTTTATTTTTCTTTGGCTGCTGAGGCCTTTACTCCTATGGCTGATCTAAGCAGTTCAGTGACTCCAGTAATGAAACTGTGAACCTCACTGTTAATACCCACAGTTCTCTTCTAAAACATGCTCTGGATGACCTTTTGCAGTGCTCAGTTTCTTTTCTGGATGGAAGGAGAGATTTAAGTGATTCAATTGCCAAGAGTGTTCTACAATGAAAGCTTCACTGAGTATCACTGTAGAGTAACAGCTGTATTTCAGTGGCTAAGCAAGTGTATTTATATACAAACATCAACTCTGACTGCACTCAATCTGCTACATTTACACTGTGAATTATCTCTATCTGCTGTTCAGAAGCTCTGACTCCAGATATACATGGAACTTTCTAGAGCTTGGCAAAACAATGCACCTCTTACACAAAGGTGGTGAAAGCAGGACTAGAGTTACCAAGCACTGTGATTTTTATGTGTTATTTTGCCTTCATTTCTCCTGCATCTCAGGAACACTTCAGGGACCAGAGAGAGCATAGTGCAGGAACAAGGCAAATGTTCAAAAGATTTTATGGAACAAGAAATTTGGATGCTGACACATACAGACACAACCGTGCAACTGAATTTGTCAATGAAAGTGGGTGGTCCCCAAGCATAGCACCAATATATATACAGAGATCACTGATTTTTGTGTAGAACAGAAACCAGGGTTGGAAAAAGGAGCTTTTGGTAACTGTAGACAGCAGTGAATATGAACTGTCCCTTGATGGGGGAAAAGATCCTAGAAATTAACTTATTAATTTAATTTAGTGGTTTTGGTTTTTTTACTCAAATACCATCATTTTGGTATTCTTTGTATTTGATAAAATAAATTGAATTAGTGAAGCTACAGTAGAAAAAATGCTCCACTACTGCATTAAATTTCAATGCTCAAACTTCTTAGTAAGAGACAATTAAAATTTATTTTAAGGGAAATGGCTTTTACTTATCTGCATAGCTGGAATACAGATTTAATATACCTTTTTGTCTGTCTCAAGTGAAGCCCTACAAACACATTCCAAATGACACAAATACTGGCTTATAGATGTAATATTTATCTCGTAGCCTGTTTGGTACTCCTAAGCTAGTCAACTCTGGCTGTTTTTCAGCAAACATGGCATTTAGTTCATCTGGGCAGCGTTAACCATTAAATGTAATCAGCAAAAAATCTGCAACCTAAAGGGGGCACCAGAAGATCATAATCGGAGGGCGTCCTGGTGAGCAAAGTGCTGTGTTTGGGGTTGTCTCTGGCAGGAGCCCGTGCAGGAGGCAAAGGTACCGGCCCAGAAGGTGCATCACAGACATCTCCTGAATGACACAACCACAAGAAGTCAATGTTTTCCTGCTGCACCCACGGGCAGCACAGAGTCAGTCTCGTCGGTGAACGACAAAGAATCCAAAACGTACCCGAGTCCGGGCGCTTCGACTTCTTTATCTCGGACGTGGCGCCGTGCGTCCCGTTTGCACACTGGCCGTTCTCACACACCCTGAAGACACATATGAAGCAGGAAGCAATCAGCTATTTAGCCAAATATTAATTGATTCCCTGAGTGAGCAGTACCTGGCGGTTCACCATATGGAAATGAATCAGCGACAATAGGCCGCATCAATTTTAAAATTGATATTTTTAGATATTAAGAGCATATACTCGTTAACCCTCATTATAATTGCTTTGAAGGATTACACTGCTTTCTTGGTAACATACTGACATGGCTTAAAATAACACAGGCTGCAATACAAGTTAGAGGAAGAATTAACATTAAACGCAGTCCTCACTTCAGAGCTCAGGTCATTATTCACACAGTTACATCACAGGCTTAATATTAATTCACCTTCACAGACGCTGAATTTTCCCTAGCAGAATTATGAGAAAAGGGAAATGTGGATTTTGGTAATTATCCACACCAATGCACACCAGAAAAACATCAAATAAAATTTAACAACAAAAGAACAGAACACCACAATACACATTAAAAACAAATTTTAACTCTGCCAAACATTAAAAAAAAGTGACAACCCCAAAACTGAATTAACAAAGCAGTTCTTCAGGAATTTATTCATTTCTGTATCAAAAATCTGAGGCTTGCCGATACTTCTACCACAGTTTACTGCTTTTTTTTTTAAATGGAAGCATACTCTACCCTCAAAACTTATCAAGAATATCAAATTAATATGAAAAGCATCCAACCAGATAGTAAAGAGTGCCTACAACAATCGTGTTGAAAATATTGGAGATTATTTTTGTAAGAAGATTTTGTTCACATATGGCAGGGAAAAATATTGAACAACCCTTATCATAATATTAAAGATTATTTAAAAATACAAAAGAACCAGGAAATTGCTCCTCTCACTGTAACTGTGGGCCCTGTATATTCAGAAATAACCAGAGATTTTCCTTGGAAAAAAGCCACCATGCTAAGTAACTCCAGCTTAAAGATAAAAATCCCATTCTACCATGCACCATTATTACTAAACATTGGGAAATCTGCTAGAGTTATATACAGCTAGAATTTCAGATTTGAGGTTTTTACCAACAGTATTAATAAACCTATCAGCTTTGGCCAAATGGAAAGGAGGAATGAATAAGGGTCTGGAATAATTTAAAATATATGAACAGGAAAGAGGAAGTGAATTGCATTTGTGGTCCCAAGAGTTACAACTAGGAATAATGAAATAAATATAAGAATAATTGCAAGATTTAAAAACAAACAAACAAAAGCCCCTAACTGTAAGAGAATATTTTGCTATAAATTAATTCCCCCAGAGATATGGTAGAGGAAGTGTTGCTTCTTTCTTTGACATTAGATTGGTTCAATCTTTCAAATGCAGGGGATGCAACACTTCCTTTGACTCCTCACAATATACACTGAGTAATTAAGCATATTTTCTACTCTACTTTAATGAAATCTACATTTTCAATAATGTAACTAGCCACAGGCAGCCAGGTAACTTCACATGGCACCACTGCAGAAGTATTCAGTCCACGATGAGCCCACTTAAGTGACCAGTTTACAAACAATCCTGAAATGCCTGTTAACAGTACACACCAGAAAAAAGGGCATCAAATGAGTGCTAACAAGCAAGCCTTCTGTCCTTTCCCCTTTTGGAAAAAAAAACTTTATTAAGAAAAGACAGGAAATGTAATAATGTAACATTCTTCTAACAATAGCCTAATTAGTAATGCTGAAATTGTTTCTTTTTATTTCTTATTCCTGAACTGGCATTCAGCAGTAACAAACCAGACAATTCAATGATCTGCCAGAGAGTAAAACTGTGAATCAGTTTTTATATTTTTCTTGAGGTATTTTTAGCACTGCCATATCTACAGGCAAAAGAGACAAAAGACAACACTAATTTGGGAGTAGGATGGAACAATTACATAATTATAAATTACAAAACATTCTGACAAAATTTTTAAGCTCTTTATCTTACTGAGAACTCCAAGTACTATCCAAGAAGTTAGGGACTAACACTTTGGAAAGAGATAAGAGAAAGTGACACTAAGGGAAAGAACTGAAATGAACTAAAAATTTATAACATTAAAAAAAAAAGTTTATAACAGTTTTGATGAACAATAATGAAAAGTTAAGTTTCATTGAAACAAAACATCCCTCCCATGTCACTTAATGAAATGCATGAAGAGAACACAACATCAACCAGGAAACAGATTCTTTCTTTAAAAATTTATCTCAGCTTTCACATCTGAGCAGTGACATTAACTAAAATAAGACATTTTAAGTATGTGGAACACCAGACTATTTTTTTAATGCCTAGGAGAATGGTTTAAATTTCTTATCAGAATGTATACTAAGAGGAGTTGGTAGTTTTAATTATAGAGCAACTTGAATAGCAAACCGAGGCATATTATGTGTAGCAAGTCCTGAATTCATGTAAAAACCCCACCATATGCACAGTAAAACCTGGAGAAAACTTGGAAATCTTTCCATCTATAGCCTCTAAGGGTCTGAAAAAATACTGTACCAGTCAACTGAAGGCACTCAATTATTTTTTTCTGTAAAATAAAAATTGTAAGATTCTATTTCTCCAGCTGCTTATTTTCTCAAGAACATTTCAGTTTGAATCTATTTGCATCATTCCCATATAAAAGCACAACACAACCCCATAAAAATGGCATAGGCAAAAAGGATTAGGACCTTGGAGTTTTTATCTTCTTGCTTCCCATTTTTTTTGCTCAGCCAACACAGTTTTATTTACCATTGATTTTTTTTTAAAGTCTCATACAGTAGATAAAAATTTAAGTACTTAAGTTCATTAAGCTTTAGCAACTGCACAATATTCATGTCTATGCAGTGAAGCGTGGATCAGGATTTCTAAGACAGAATTTTTAACCTGCATGCAAAGAATGATCATATTATGAGCTTTTTTCTACCTGTTTTACATTCTAACTTAAAAGGTTTAAAAATCATTATTGGCTAATTTGGAGATGAGACATGTTGAGCTTTATTGATGGTGGGTCCTCAACATCACATTCTAAGAGAGGGAAAAACAGCAATACATCACAGAATTTTTTAATCACAGGAAGGTCCAAGCTTTTTAGACCAATACTTGATTTTAATATCATACTTGTGACCTACAAAACCAATAAAACATTTGTCCTTTTTCCCCCTAGTGACTCCAGACTTATTGTTTTAATTCCAGCCATTCATATCTTTTTAAGAGGCAAAGTTCAGCAGGAATGTCACAGCCTTCAGTTGCCACGTCCCTTGCTCCAAATCTCCTTGTCATAATCCATTAGTAATTCTGAGCAGTGAAAGTTTGGAGGTATTGTTTCAGAGCATATTTAAAGCTAAGGAGACATATTCCACCTGCATTTAAAAAAAGGTTCTCTTCCTGAGAAGCACAAAGAAAAAATACTACCAGATGGGCTTAAAAAGCTAAAAAACTATACATTGGACAAAAAAAGAATCAAAGTATGTGCATACAGCTACCAGTTCACATACTTTTCAGTACTGCATTGCTTTTAAATTGAATTATATAAAATGTGAAAGGCTAAGAATTTCAAAGCTGACTGGCAATTTCAGTCACACAATCCTCCTTAAAATTAAATTTGAGAGAGTTTTAGGGGTTGAATCTCCTGGTCAGTTTTGAAAACTTCAATGTAAGGGGAAAAAAAAAGACCCCCAAGTGCAGAAATGGTATCCAAAGGCAAAAACCCCGCACAGTTCTGACACAAAACAGATTCAATAATGTGAACTTCATAGGTTTATATCTGTGATGGTGGCCAAATGAAACAGAAGCATGGGTAATCCAAGCTTAGGAGGCAGGCAAGCTTAACCATAATTTCAGATATTGAATCCTGTTATTTTGGAAAAAGAAGAGGTTTTGTAAAAAAAATTTTTCAAGGCTGCTAAATCACCTTACCGAGCAAGTGGTTTTATATTATGACCATGAGGCAGTTGTGAGCTCAGTATTACAGGATGTGAAGAAGGAATTTTGTATTCATCATCATCATCTAGGTGTTCCCTTGATTTATCAGATAGAGAATTTGCTGAAGGACCAGGGCACCTAAGGAGATTAGAAAAATAATGGTTTATCTTCAGCTGTTAGGTACTTGACCTCAGATAATACTGAAAATACTCTTCTTTAGCCCAAACATCCTTAATAAGTCCGCTACATATGAGGAGACAAAAGCACCATGAGAAACTTGTAAGGTTACTGACTTTTTGTCACTGAGCATGCATAAAGCAAAGGGCAGCTACCCCTCTAAGAGTTAAACTGTTATTTTAAGCAAGCACAACATAGAAAGCTGCAAAGAATTAAAGTACCAAATAGGCACTTGCAAGACTCGGCCTGCTTGCATTTATCAAAAACACTGAATGAAAGATAATTCAGGACAAAAGGTGCTTAGTGATGCAGAGGACATTCTCACAGCCTGTGAGGAAGGACATGTCCTCTCACATGTCTGGAACCCATCAGCCCTGCTCCTTCTGTCACCAAGAAGAGCCACGCCAAAGGCTGAGCTCAAGGGAGACTGGAATTCCAAGCCACAGTTGGCCTTAATGGGGCTATGACTTCACCTTCAACATTTTGGTAGCAAGATGGGACAGACAGCAAGAGGAGAAACACATTTTGGTGCTACTTCCCCCTCAACTACCTCAAGGCAACTAAATATTCCTAATATATTCACAGAGTAAACAGACCACGAAAGGCGCTTGGAATTGGATGCGTCGTTACATACTCAAAAATGAACATTTCCTCATGCAAAATATCCCCATGGTTTATGGTGCTATTGAGACAAAAAGTCTGCTATTGATGTAGAAAAAAAAATAGGAGCTACTCACTGGAATGAAAAAAAACACCCCACAATTTAACTTTAAAATGCTGAAGTTTTTGAATAAGAATCAATCTGTAGCTTTGACGTAAGAGTCTTAGATATCTTTTCAAGAATAAAACAGCAACTTGATCAAAACTGCTAAAAAAGTCTGACAAAATTACGGAAGTCCAATTAAAAATAACTATTTTAACATGCTCAGTCAAAAACATAGAAGCTGAGTGGAAAATCAAAATCATACTCAAAAATGAACACTTCCTCATGCAAAATATCCCTGTGGTTTATGGTGCTTTTGAGACAGAGTCTGCTACTGATGTAGAAAAATAGGAGCTACTCACTGGAATGAAAAAAAACCTCACTATTTAAATTTAAAATGTTGAAGATTTGGATAAGAATCACTCTGTATCTTTGATGTAAGAGTCTTAGATATCTTTTCAAGAATAAAGCAGCAACTTGATCAAAACTGCTAAAAAAGTCTGACAAAATTACAGAAGTCCAATTAAAAATAACTATTTTAACATGCTCAGTCAAAAACATAGAAGCTGAGTGGAAAATGAAAATCAGATGTTCAGTTAGCAGGAGTCCAATACTTCATTATTGAAGTACAGTTTATAGTCACTATTTTAGTAAAACAAAAATAAATCAGCACTGTTTCCAGTAAAAATTAAAAAAAAAAACCAAACAAAAAACCTCTAGTAGCTTTTTAATAAAAAAAAGGTCATATGTTTAACATTATATTCAGTAAAAGCTGATCAAACAATTTAAGTAGGGATATTTTAGAATTGTGAAGTTTCAAGTAAGAGTCATTTTGCCTCCTTGTTATTTAGAATAGGACATTTCATACATTATCAATGTATCCTTCAGTCAAATGTTAGGAATTACAGCCTGATTATAACAAGGAGAAAGAACAGAATGCCTTGGAGCTATATGAAACAAACCAGCTCTCAATCCACCACACTGCACAGATTGGGGAGCATGAAAAAAAATGAGCAACTTGCTCAGATTAATTGGAGTAGCACAGTTGTGAAAAGCAGAGTATTTTGAATCATGTACAGTTCAACATTTATGAGTGCTGAGCACAGTCAATTCAACGGGAGGAAAAATAGACTGTAAAAATATTCTCTCTGACATTTCCAAATAAATCATGCTAGATATTATTTGAGTTACATTTTTTGAAAGCAATTGTTGTGGCTGATGGAAATTGCTGTCTTTAAAGATGTGTTTTTCCCTTCCTCCCCAGTTTTTCCACCTACATATTATCATACAATATTATAGATTACTGGTATATTTCCTCGTGGTGACAAAAACCTAATTTTAAATAAATTGAAAACAGGCATATTAGTGTTTAAAGCAACAACATACAATGATCAATTTTTAACAGTCATTCCACATAATATTTCAGTAATTAGATAATTTGAACTTCTTACTCCTAACGTTATATATTGATAATTTATGCTTTAAAAATCCAAATCTAAAACTGCCTGTGTAATTTTTAAAAGGTGTAAGCACAAAGCCAAAACAGAAACAAATTTTTTAAATTTTTCCTCAAAAATCAATGGAGTTTGGATTTGCAAATGAAGGTTTTTCCTTCTTCCAGGAAAACATCAGTTTTCTATTCAGAAATCTTTGGTTAATGAAAGAATTCCTTTTGACCAAGAAGAAGTCACACATTCTAACTTTGGACTGGCCTGACATGGATTTTGTGCCTGTACATATTGTTACAATATTTTGTGGACTTTCCAATGCTCTGTGCATACACTGTACTTTGGTTCTAGGCTACATCTGCAAATATCTGAGTGAAAAAAAATGGGATTCTTATGAAGTAGGATGTTTTTCCATGCTATGAAATACAGAAATAAGAATATTCCCCTCTTCAGATTTTCATTGTGTTATGAAATAAGCAGACTAGAAGGGCACTGATGACATGAGGTATCCAACCAGTCTCTGAGGCCCTACCTCCATAAGGTTACATCCTGACATTTAATTACAGGCATGCCTGGAAAATATTCTAAAATTTTCTTCTGAACTGGAAGTAGGCATGGAGAACTTCACCCCACCTGAAAACAGGCTCCTAAATAAAAAAATCAATCCTCCACTGCACCTTTATTGTAGTGCTCAGGGAAAAAAAAAAAAAAAACAACAAAAAAAACCCCCAAAAAACCAGCCTATTAATAAAATGCTGAAATATATTTGTCTTCCATATTTAAGCTAACTGAACACAAAAATGTAATGAGAAAGTTCTCAGGACTAATATGAATTGACTGTCCAATTATATTCTTTAACAGCAAGAATCCCAAGAACATTGGAAAGAAGTTGGAAGATAACATTATTGTCATATGGTCCATTTCCTTACAAAAACACAAAATAAGGTCAAACCACATTACAGGACTTCCAAGCTTTCAACTTTAAATATATCTTGTTCTGTACAAAACCCTGTGTCATCAGAGTCCGAAGATACTTGCTATGACAGCAACATCTTTATTTAAAAAATCAGCAGTCATTTTTACCGGAAGACTAACAGTTGTCTGCACTTGAAAATTTCCCATATTCTGGAACTCAGGAACGTTGATCATATTTAAAATTATATAGAATTGTTTTGGTTGCTTGCTTTTTAGCCACAACAAATAAGAGATGATAGTGTGAACCCTGGGTAAAGCTCCACACTGAAAGCCCAGAAGGCCTGACTAGATTAGAGGCAGAACAGTGACAGAATACATTGTTTAGGTCTAGCACTTTCCCTACAATCTGTCATCTCCTGTGATAAACAGCTCGGACCACACTTCTGTAGTAATAGAAGCCAAACCAGACAGTATCTGCTCTGCACTGCCAAATTCCTGTGAGCAAGATCTGCCACGATTTACCCTCTCTCCCTATACAAACATGCTGTGTCCAATTAACATTAGGACTGTTCCCACTTAATCAATAACATTTACGTTCCCTTTGTAAAGGCACATTAAAATTCATGGAAAGCATATCAAGTTATATTAGTTAATTTCTTTCTTTTTCCCATTTTTTCTTTTAGCACCAGAGAGTCAGTGTTATTACCTAACATTAACTAGCACTTCTCTTTGATAGATAAAGTTAACTTACTTTATACTAGGGATGACAGAGCCAGCTGGAAGAGGGGGCGAGAGCCGTGGAGGGACATCATATTCTTCACTCATGAGATGACCATTTGAAAAAACCTAAAAATCACAGAAGTATTACAATGGGTATCTGTTTCTATGACCATGGATATTCATCAACTAGGTATTATTACACAACAGACCTTGAGCAGCCTGTGGGTAAAGGCTTTCCCAGGAGTTCACACCACAGAGCTGTCTCTGAAGTGACTCTCAGGCCTGTTTCAGCTCACCCTATTTTGGAGCTGTAGAACATGTTTGTTTAAAACTTCACCAAAAAGAAGAAGTTTCACATGACAGTTACTAGACAGACCATCAGTTACAGCTGAAGTGCTTGGGGGAAAATTAAGACCTCAAGATTGCAAAGTGAGAGAGATGAAGTGTAATGGCAAAGCAACGGGTACATCACGCTAAACATATTAATTATTAAAACGGTGATACAGCGCCTGCCAGAATCCATCCTCCACCCACAGGATTGCCTTCCCAATTCTTGGCTTCTACCAATAGCAAAAAGTTTATATTACAGTTGATACATGCATCAGGGAAGAAAATTCATTCCATGTTTCCCCCATGAATGTAAATACAGCCTGAAATAGTAATTCAGGCTTGCTTCCTCTAATCAAACGGTTCATATCTACAACCTGAAGAGGATAGTTCAAGCACTACTTGGTCAAAGATCTATAAATGTAATTTCTCCAGACTACAATTCCACACTGGCTAGGTATTCTAATTTGAAAAGTACTCATTCCATCAGCTTCAGTACTGTGCTAGACCACAAGAATGCTACATGAAGGTACAGTTGAAGATATAAACCCAATATCCTTTTAAAAATCAACAGAAACAACAGCCTAGCTCTAAGTAAAATTTTGGTGCTTTGGCTCAACGTTGAGAAATGCATTATATAATAATAATTAAATTATATATAATTTAATAGATGACTTAAGTACTTTTCATCACATATGTCAACAGGCCTTATGGATAGCAATTGAATTTCAGTAATGTACTTTCAAAATAATCAAAACCTCCATGTATATTTTTGTGAAAATACTTGATATATATATATATACATTAAAAACAAATTAACTGGAGATAGAAGGGTTAAATAGTTTGTGGTTTTGAGAAAAGCAAATAGATGAAAAAAAAATATTTCTAACTACCATGGCTTAACCACAAATCCATCCATCCAAGCAAGAGCTCTGTAGTCTTGCACAAGCTGTGTAGTCTTCAAGAAAACAAAGAGAGCAGCTTTGAGTTAATAACCTCTATGAATAAATTACTGAGCTGCTTTGATAAAACTGATTAGAGCAGAACTAGGAATTTTTTCTTAGGACATCACCATTTGATCTCTTTTCAAAGCTAAGTCTGACCAGCTGTAAATGGTTTTGCAAGTGCCTGAAGCTGCTAAATGCCAGAATTGTCCTCACCTACAACAGAGGCAATTGGATCATCTAGTATTCCATCAGAAAATGCATACACAGTTTTGGCATGTGACAGTTTCAAAGTGGACTTGAGATGCTATATTATTATAACATACAGGGATACATTGTTATCATAGATAATTTTCTAGAAGAATATAGCAAATCTAGAATATTCTCTCAAAGATATTTTTCAAAGGT
Organism: Lonchura striata; assembly: GCF_050655825.1. Classification (NCBI taxonomy): domain Eukaryota; kingdom Metazoa; phylum Chordata; class Aves; order Passeriformes; family Estrildidae; genus Lonchura; species Lonchura striata. The sequence goes on from NC_140703.1 coordinate 3,164,823, forward strand.
TTTACATGACAATTGTAACTCAGACCCTCATCTACTGTTGCTTTATAAATTACGGTATTTAACAAATTATTTCTTTATGAGCAGCTTAATATCAACTATCGACAGAAAAGGTTCAGAAGACACAAATCAACACTGGCCAATATAAACAGCGTGTAAGACAACACTGCACAAAGGTGTGAATTTAGGTTTGAACTCCTCACTGGAAATACCTTGGCACTTTCTGCAGGTGGCTCGTGACGCCTGTACTGCCTCATGAATCCCTGCTCGGTATTCTCTCAAAGGTATTTTTCAAAGGTTTTGCATGAAAATTGTCACTCAGACCCTCATGTACTGTTGCTTTATAAATTACGGTATTTAACAAATCATTTCTTTATGAGCAGTTTAGTATTAACTATCGACAGAAAAGGTTCAGAAACCACAAATCAACACTGGCCAATATAAAGAGCGTGTAAGACAACGCTGCACGAGGGCGTGAATTCGGGATTGAACACCCAATTCTTCCTATTTCATCTTCCCCAACACAGACCCTCATCTACTGTTGCTTTATAAATTACAGTATTTAACAAATCATTTCTTTATGAGCAGCTTAATATTAAGTATCGACAGAAAAGGTTCAGAAACCACAAATCAACACTGGCCAATACAAAGAGCGTGGGCGTGAATTTAGGATGGAACACCTCACTGGAAATACCTTGGCACCTTCAGCAGGCGGCTCGTGTCGTCTGTGCTTCCTCACGAATCCCTGCTCGGAGCTGAGGCGGCCGTGCCTCCCGTTGAGGTTGGCGGTGGCGGTCAGTCCTGCCTTGGGGGAGGCGTCGCCCCCGGCTCGGCAGCCTTGGCTGGTCCCGAAGGCGTCCCTGGGACACCAGCCCTCCAGGGGCACGGGCTGCTCGCGGGCGGGCAGGTTGTCCCCGTGGTGCAGGAGCCTGGCGCCCCGGCTCTCCGGCAGCATCGGCGGCGGCCGCTCTGGCGGCGGCGGCGGAGGGTCTCGCAGGGGAGGTGGCGGCGCTGGCAAAGGCTTGTCCTGCTTCCTCACCATGCAGGGAGAAGACTAAAGGGCACATGGAAGTGACAAAACAAGAGAGAAGTCACACAGAGGCATGGACGTCGCTCGTGGCCAAGCGCGGCTTCGCCGTTTCCGAGATATTTTCTTGGCCCTTCTTCAGAAAGCGTGCCCCCATTTCTGATGTTGCATGAGTAACCCAAGCAAGGAGTGGGAAGCAGAAAAGACAGCTAACTCAAGCAGATTTATCTAAACCGTAGTATTTTTCCGGTATCCTTTGCTTCGATCATGTGAATCGCTTACTCATCTGCTGAAATGAATTCTGTGCACTGTCCTGATGTGGAAGACAAACCCAAAACCCCAAACAAAGTAAATTCCCAGGGGAATAACTTGCTGACAGCAAACAAGCACAAAAAGCAATGGCTAGAGAGCAAGGGGAAGAAGAAACAATTATTTCATTTTTAATTATATACCTCCAACCTTTACATGACATGCACTGTGTTAAGAGTGCCAAATCTGTTTGAACTGCAGTTCAGTTTTTCAGGTAGCAACCTAATTAGTTTGTAGTTTTCCTTGCAATTACCTTATCTGCAAGGAATATTTGTCAGAATACTTGCTTTCTAAGAATTGAATTATATCATATATGGTTAAATGTCATCCAAAATTATGTATGCTACTACTAAAAAGCTGAAATCCAAGTTATCAGGAGAAAAACTTCATAGCTGCACAAATCTGAGCACAAATCTGACAAAACCCAAACATTATGACAGAATTACTAATGGTAATTTACAAAGTAACAGCTGGGCCAGGTCTTTAAAAATGTTTGCTCTCCAACTACCACAAGAAATGCAGGGAAGATTATTTTCCTGGGAATGTATAATTTTCTTGGACTTTGGCAAGCCTGCATATCATTACCACTTAAAGAAATGGAAGTCACCAAACTTTTAAGTAAGACAGCATTTGCTCTCACTTCACTGGCTAGCCCAGCACTATTCTTCAAGCAGTACTTCAACATGTGACTTGAACCACAAATAGTTATTTTACCTACAGGCCTATGCATATTAAAAGGAAGTAAACTAAATAAAGAGCTGTTTAACTCCCTTGCTAGTCAATAGTTATTTTCACTGTCAACACAGGAAAATAATACCCTGGTCCAGATTTTTTGTTACACCTTATAGTTATAAATTATAGTTTTTAATTTGAGTAAAATAGAAAAGTTGTGGGTTTTTTCCTTAAGGAATAGTTTTGGCAGGACTAAATAGCCTTTTTTCCTCTTAAATATATTTTTTTTAATGTACGAGATTATTCTTTGTTACTCCCATTGTGTTTCTCTTGAACCCCACAATTTTTTTTTTTCCAGCAAAAGTTTCATATAAAAAAAGCATCTTCAAAAAATTAAAGCAGCATTAATGCTATTCCTGGTTTAATTATTTTAAAGCCACGAACTCTGCAAAAAACGATATTGTAAAACTAATTTTAATGGATGTGGCATACGTTTTGTGTATGTCCTCAATGTGTTATAAATTCCTTTGCATATTATAAGAAGAAAGAAGATTAAAGAAACTATTCAAACTTCTATTTTTTACTTCTAAATTATAAACCAGTAAAATCTTAAAAAGATATTGATTTTCAACCTTAAAGTAAAAAAAAGAAACAAGCTACTTCAAACTGGATTATTATGAGCACACAGATTTCAAGTCATGTCCTGAACTTGAATTTGAATTAATCATATAAAAGTGAAAAATTTTAATCTAACTCACTCTCTATACAACAATTATAATAAAACAATCAACTTGTTACAGAGTAGCAAACAGTATTTTTGTTCTTGTTCATGCTTATCCACTCAAAAAATCATTGAATCTTTAGTAGCACTAGTTTTACAAAACACAGCATACAATCTTATTGGCTATAGAGTCATTATTATTTCCCTTGAAATTTGAGTCCTATTATATGCCATTTAAGGTTTTGAAAGCAGTGTATCTGCACATATTTTTCTTGTAAGGACACTGTGGAAATTGAACATAAATCATCATGAAAGGAAAACATATAATTTTAATGAGATAATGACCTTTAAATCTATTTTCAGGAAACTTTAGCTTCTATTTATTTTCATTAATCAGAGTTTGTTACAGAACTGATCCATTACTGCAACATCTTTAAAATTCTGACCATAACCAAGTACAATATAATCATCAGACAACCTGAAGTCATATTTGACCAACATATGCAACCAGAAAATTTTAACTACTAAAGGTGTTATAGAAGAAGAAGAGACTTCATCAATATAGATCTAGTCTAAAGTTTCTTTAAAATAGAAGGAAATAAAGCTCTTTTGGGCAGAGCAAAATCCTGAAAAAACAATATCCATGGAAGGGTTTGAAACAGTCCACTTTACAAAACAAACAGGAAGCTCACCTTGGAAAAAAAAGAAAATGCAATTTCTCAGAATTCTTATATTCTTATATATCCTTATATTGGTCCAGGAACGCTTACCTTTGGTGACCCTGTGGGGCTGGCACACGGTGACCGTGCCACTCCCTTCTGAATCAGATCCAAACGGGGAGGGACAGGTGGAAGACTAAGATGAGGGATTTGCAGGGGGTCTGGAAGTGGTTTTCTTCTTTGTGCAAGAGGGGAAGATCCTGGAGAGGTCACTGGTGAGTTCTGCCTATCATTGCACTTCAGCAAAGAAAAAATAAAATTACCTTTTACCTGATGATCAAGTATACAACTTCCAATCCCCAACTAAAATGCTTGATACTTATCAGATATTTACTAAGAGTCAATTATAAAAGTAATTTTACATAATGGACATCTGGACAGTAGAGCTCATCTTATAGCTACTGAAAAAGAAGTCTACAAGTTATTCTACCTCAAAATAAAAACCCGTGTTGGCTTGTGATGAAAAAACTAATATATATTCCGGCAATTTGTATAAAAACCTAACAATCACTGCCAAAAATGAAGAAAAAAAAAATTATAAATTCTACCATAGCACTGCTACCCTTGATAGATTTTAAATTAACAGAAAGTACTGAATCTAAAGTTCTACAAATTATTTTTAAAAGCTGGATATTCATGATATTGCCCCTTACTGCTTACACCCATTTTCAAATCATACTTCCACACAAAACAGAAGGTATGCCTTTGGAAAATTTACCAATCAAAGTCACCAGCAAGACTTCAAGGAAAGAAGTGAAATCAGCAAAAAAATGAAGGGATTATACAAAAAATTTTAGAACAATTTAATCATTTAAGCAAATACTGAATTAATAGCACAAACATTTAACATCCCCCTCCAGGGACAAATTATGATTTCTTTTTTCCTTGACCCGTCCTTTCAAATTCTTCAGAACCAAGGATTTCAACTCTAGAGAGGCAAAAATGCACCCCTCTTTGGGCTAAACCCCTTGGATAAAAACTTTCCCCTCTCTTCATAAGCTTTTGCTCATGAATGCTGAAAATCCACAGTTATAACTGAGATGAGAGTAGGAAGTTCTGTAACAAGGTAAGCAAGTAAGCAACACTACCTTTCTTTACACACCATCATTATTTTAAAGAAACTGGAAGCTTCGTAAATTCAAAAGCAGAGTGAGGAAAAGGATCTAGAGCACTGATCCTTATCAATGCTCTGAACTACAGCTTAGTTTAATATCCCATTCTATACAACAGGGATTGCTGCCACATTTCCTTCAAAAATAGAAACCACCACAGTGTTACTGTCAACAGAGCACGAAAATACAGGAGAGGGGTGAGAAGATGTTGAAAGCTAGAAGGGTAATGTGCACTCCATCATCAGGATGATTTTTGCTTTGTTATCTAGAGTATTCCCCACTTTGTCTACATGTACAAGCTCAATGTCACAACTAAACATTCAAATTCAAGAGCCAGAGCAGTTAGATTTGTGGTCTTCATGGCTACCAGAAGTTTCTCAGTTTCTCTCTTCAGTGAAGAGGTTGTCTCAATATCAATATTAAATGCCTTGAATAAAGTCTTTAAATTTTGTTTCATTTAATTGGTGAATGACCCTGTCTTTGACTGGAAGACCATAAATATAAGCACATAAATTACCAAAGCATTCAGCCTCTCAACATTAAGGGAAGTTGAATAACTAAGCAAGATATGTATCTTGCAAGCATGCCTGAGCAACAGTAATTATAGAATTACTATAAACTGAATGTCAATTCATTTTCCTTATCAGAAGGCATCTATCAGTTAAACAGCATAACAAACATTGTATCATTTAACAGCATTAGTTTTCAAAGTTTAGTTACAACTCCATAAAGCAATCCTGAAAGCCAAGTATTTGCAATACAATATACTCAAAGGACTGACTTCAGCAGACACAAAATGAATTTATTTCCCAAATTATCCCAAATAGAGCTAAATAAGCTGGTCACACCTCCAAAAAGATTCAATTATTTAAAATAAATGGAAGTGATATAGTTAAGTCACAGCATTTTATGGTGTTGCACAATATAATACATTTCAGTCAGCAGGGAATTGTTCCAGAGGAGTAATCATATATGTGATAGGAGTAGGAAACAAAGAGTAAGAAAGATAGGAAATACTGAAAACCAATTATTGGACAGGAAACATTTGTTCGGAATTGAGGATGTTCTAATTGTCGCATCATCAAGCTAATTAACACAATTTCCTGAGAGAGCAACCTGAGAGTCTCAAATGGGAGACTACATGGAATTGTACAAATCCCAGCACTGCAGTGATATAATTTGAAGAATATCCATCCCTGTTTCTACCTGGCAAACTTCTCTTACACAGCTCTCTCTAAAGAATCATTAGGCAAACGATGCCCTCTTCTCTCAGTGTGCTCACTTGCTCCATCCATGTCAGACTTCTTTTCTCCAGCTGCAACAGCTTTTGCAGAGACAAAAATCATAGAATATTCACATATAAAACTCATTCTTTCAAAATTTCAAGATACTTAAACCCTGACATGCTTTTAAACCAAATGAAGCAAGCAAGTAATTTATGTGATAAACTTCTAGTTCCATATATTAGCTTGGTATTTGGCTACCTTTATCACATCCCACGGACAGTAAACCACAACTAACAAAACGAAATGGAAAGTTTTCCAAGTAGTAAGTGTGTGAGAGGGCATGAATTTAGGCTTATACCCATGCTTTGTTATGTCTTTAAAATAGCAAAGTAATTTTTCGGTCCCCTGGACTACTATGCTCTACTACAGCCACAATGCCAACAGAACTGCTGTGACTGCAGAGATTTCAAAAAGGGAATTATTATGGCCAACAAGCTAAAGAGTAACAATTGAAAAAAAAAAAAAAAAAGTTAAATAGCTGTAAGCAAAAGCAACTTTCTCTTCCTACAAGGAAGCTTAATCTGTATCACCACTTGGTGCTGAAGAGCAAAAGCTTTGCTGGGACAAACAATTCTTTGCTTGGATCCACCAATACTAAAAATAAAATAAACCCAAATATTCCACAGCAGCAAACAGGCTTTCCTTGGTACTCAGTATCAGATTTCCATCACAGTCCCAATATGAAAATCCCATATTTTCCAGTCCACCCCCATCCAACCTGTCCAACTGCATCATTTGATGAGTGACAGGTAGGCCAACAAGAAGACTGCATCTCATGTGGACACCAAGGCATTAACAGGTGTAATAATATCTACACTTTTTGGCATACTTTCCTAAAATTCCTCTTTGTCACCTACTGGAGGTTTTTGGATGTTTTTTATATGCTGGGAAAAAAATGTGCAGTGAGAGAAAATAGTGACAAAAAGCTAAAACAAGCAAGTGATTAAGCCACAAACTAGCTCAAATGAACTGGCAGTGACAGAAAACAGACCTGCAGTGTACAAAGGGGCTCTGCTGCACCACACAGAGACCTGTGCAATAAAGATGTAATTAAGGAGAAGAACACAGACTCCTTTGTAACAACATGGGATTCATCTGGCTGGCATGACTGCTGCCAAGGGAAAAGCAGCTGGGACTTTGCAGTTGTACTGCAGAAGGGACCACACTTGTGTTTTTCCAGCAGATATATTTGTTATTGGGATATACTGGTATCAGTTTGTTCCTAGCAGTTGTGAATTCAAGAAAAAGCCTGCTTCCAACACTGATTACAATTTCTAGTCAAGTTTTTTGTTGTTGTTTTTTTGTTTTTTTTTTTATGGAAATATTAACAGCCCGGCTATTGAATCAAGAGTTTTCAAATAATTTTATGCCAGAAAGGCCCATATAAAAAGCACACTCAACATAAACCCTAATGATTGACTCACTGAGCAATACTATCCTGCCTGTAAATGTTCTTGGAGCAAACTCAAACTGCATGAGACATCTAAGAGGGTCCAAGCAGACCTACACCAGAAGCAGCTTTCTGAAGTTTATTTATTTATAATCAGGTAAAAGTAACTCACATATTTGTTATTTCTTGTTCAAATAAGCTGTGACCTAGACAGAGCTGTATAATCTAGGCTTAAAACCTTAAATGAGGATATAAATTTACATCACTTAACACTGGTGACTGCAAACGTGTTTTTAAAAAGACAGATTTATTCTCTTTATCTTTGCTGACCCAAAGAAATGCACGTGAAGGAGGGAGAGGGAGTTGTGTCTCTGAGAGTCAGCAGCACACTGCCAAAGGAATCAGTAATTAGGGGAGGCACACTGCCTCCCAGCATTTATAGCCACCTAGTTATGATTACACACTAGTTTACTAGTCTGTAATCAGTTAATTAAGTCACTCCTGTTGAGTGACATGATCTTAGCACATTCCACCAACCATTACGTAGGAAGTAAAATGCATATATGAGTTCCAGGTGCCAAAGGGAATATCTGGATACATACCTAAAGTCCTATTTTTATATTTTAATATTTTAATATTTTTATATTTTATATGATGAAATAAAAACCATTATGCAATACATGCCTTCCATTACCAGAAAAAAAAAAATCAGTCAACTTAATAATATGGAAATGAGTGAAAACAGCCTCCTCCCATATTTTGAGAACCAAAGTAATTTGTTGTTATTGACCAAATTTGACCTAACTCACCTGCTGGAAGAAGCCCAGTCATGGCAAATTGTCTTTCAGCCTTAACAATTTCCTATCATTATTTTAAAGTACAGCATGAATCAATCAATCAGGGTTTTGCACATTCAGATATCAAGGAAAATAATTTCGGAGAAGACAGTAACACCCCAGATGTGGTAACTTCATCTACTTTTAGACAAAAGTGTTTGTAGACAGTTAATTCACTTTAGGGTACTGAAAACCTCATAGTCTCCTATACTGGTCGAGCCCTCGTCTATGTTTTCATGGGATATTATTTGGATCTAACAATTACTGTAAGCACTTAAGAATTCAAAATTATTTGCTCTTAGCACTACCCATTTTCCTTATTTTCTTTCTTTTTAGAAGAGGTTTATCAAATTAGATCTTGTACCAATGTAAAGTGACAGAGAACTCTTCGTTAATTAGGAAAATTAAATATTAAACATTATAGAGTAACTAACATACTCTATTAGAGACTCAAATGCCCTCTTTAAAAATTAAAAAAAAAACAAACACTATTTTCAATATTTACCTGAGCTTGTAATCTCCACTTTTTAATATTATTTTCATAATGTTGTGCTTTGCTAGAACAAAAGCTTAGAAGAGGAACATTTTGGGCAATAACTGCATTAGCTAATCTGATACCATGGGGCTGAAATTTCTCAGTGAGGAAACAATTAACAGAGGCTTTTGGCACCACTCTTCCTCTTGTTTTTTCATTAAGAAATATCAGAAGACAACTTGGAAATAGAAAAAAATAAGCTGATTGATGAGTCAGATAAACAGCCTCACTGCAAAGCCTCTGTTAGGGTTGATCTGCTGCCACTGCTGACTCATACACAACACTAAGCAAGAATTACTCATTATTCTTAATGTGCATCCACTTACTAATTCCTTTAAGGAATGTCTAAGGAGCTTCATGATTATTCTTTTCCTTAAAGCAATTTCAAGTCTGAGGTATTTCAGAGATTTAATTCAGACACCTTTTAAGAGTTTCTGAGTACAGTTCAGCATACGAGTGATAAACTGCAGAACTGGAATTTTTCTGATCTCTGATTGAGTATTTCCACGACATATTGTAAAGCCCTACAGTCACTTTCATCAAAACTTCATGTCCCTGAAACTCTTTTAACGAGTTTCACTGCCCAGATTTTTCTTAGAATGGTCAGCCAGGTGATTTGACACAAATATATCCCATTTGATTTTCAAGGAGTAACAAATTTATGTTGAGAAAGCTTACCACATGTCCATGCAATAAAGTAAGAATTGAAAAGTTTGTTCACAGAAATTACAAAGTCACAACAGTACCAGCAGGTTGGCTGCAATAGCTAAATTATTGTCTTTGCCACCTAACTTCCATAATTTCAACAAATTATGTTACTACCCCTGTCATTATGCAGCAGGCTGTTCATATGAACAGCATTAATGACAAACAAAGGAAAATTTCACTAAGAGTAAAATTCTACATAATGTCACAGAGAAAAGTATAATTTCTTTAAGCAGGCTCCAAAGATACACTGATTAGCAGGAAAAATAAATAATGGTTGAAGAAATAGGCAAGTCTGATGAAGACATTGCTAACAAAATATATATATAAACAATGCCACAGGTGGTACGGTTAAGACCATCACTGCACAACCAATGGTAACAATTTAAAGAAAACAGCAGCTAAAAATCACCAAATGATGCAATAATTCAACAATTTCAAATAGACTTCAGGAGGCTGGCAGAGTGAAGATTTCTTTCAGTGAACAATGAACTCAATGAAACAAAAATAGCAAGGCACAAAAGCACTCAAGCACTTGGTGGATACCTAAAAGAAGACTTCTTATAGTAAACCTATTGTTCCTTCTTTTGATAAAGGCATAATGCATTTTTGCCTTATCATGGAAGTGATAGTGTTATAAAAGCCCATCAATTCAAGGCTATCTCACAGAGGTCATGCTGCAGACTGCAATTTAAGTCCAGGCAGGAAGGATAAACTGTTCCCAAGGGTAGAGCATGTTGTATTATGTACACAACACCAGAATGATTCATAAGCCTTAAGAGGTTAGGAAGGCTATCAGAAGAATGTATATTAACTGACAGATATTCTCAGATATGAGGATGAAGAACACTCTTTTTTTTAGCAAATAGAATGATAAGGAAATAGAAAAGTAAGATATTACAAAATTAATTCCAAGGCAACAATTCAGTCTAGATGACCTTAGTATAAGGTAAAATCTGGTAAATGCTCTGTCAAAATCAGTGTCACAGGGCCTCTGACAATATCTATTCCAGGCTAAAATAGAGTAGTAAAAACTATGACCATAAAATAAACTTTTGTCAATGATAGTGCTTATTTATCAGTAAAATCTCCTGCAATGAGATCAGAATTAAATATAGAGCCCCTTCAGGCCAAAAAACATCCCAAAACACAAAGTCACTATGGATCATCTCAAAAATAATTTTCCCAATAAGAGTATCTGATAGTAAAAATTACAGAAAAAAAACAACTTAGCCAACTCACATGAAACATAACTAAAAGATACTTATGTGCAGTATGAATTAGGTGTCAAGTCACTTTTATGAAGTAATAATATCGAAAACTGTTTAGAAACTCGACTTTAATCCTAAAACATTCTATGCACGTGCACACAAATGTGCAGAAAACAAATGCATATAGGAATGGCTTTGTTCTTTACAAATAAAAGCTCAGGGAATTGTCCATACAGCACAGTTTGGATAAGAGTTTCAGCTAGTGCAAATTCATGCTTTGCCCATTATAAACTCAGTTCACATGAGCTGAGAATCTGGATTTTTTTTTTTTTCTCCAATTCAACTTCAGTCTTAATGCATTTGTAGTAATACATTTTGGTTTTTCAACTCCAAAACTGCTCAGTGAGCTGCCGTGAGCTGAAGCATGAAGTGCAGCCTCACACTGCTTAAAGTCACAGGCAGCTTTGCTTACAAACATCTGGGTTCAGCTGTTGTGCAGAATTTGGAGTTACCTTTCGGACTGAGGCCAAACGATTCATCATTAGAGACTCTTCTCTATCATCATCATCATCCAAGTCCAGCATGGGCATGCTAAAGCTATCCAAAATACTGCAGCACCTGGAATTCTCATCCCTGGGATCAAAGGGATCCACAATGATTGGCTCAGTCCCTTTGATTTCACAGCGGCAGAAAGGGCAGCCCTGGCCATCAGATTCCTACAGCAAGACAAAAAAGTAGATAAATTTAAAAAACAAGAGACAAAACCAGCAATCATTTTATAAGCAGGATTTATACCTTTTACACAGAAACATCCTCAACCGGCTTCTAAAAGCTTGTAAAGAAGGACTGGAATAAACAGGAAACAGATTAACAATTATTTAACTATAGTAAATCATAAAATGATTGCACATTTAAAACATTCTCTCTTCAATAGACTAAGCTTTACATAAAAATGACTAATCAAAATGTAGCCATTATCTCCACAAAGCACTAAATCAGTCTTAATATTACAGGTCAGGAAGTAACACGTTTTCTTTCAGGCATACTTTTTGCTATTTCCTCAAGAGAAAGAAGGTGAGGTGTGTAGACAGAGATAATGTATTTTATTATATACCTTTTATATTAATTTTAAAGTATTTATTTTTCATTTGATGTTAGGAAATGCAGGCAAGCTTCATGGCATGCAGCTCTTCTTGGAAAAACATATTCCGTCCATCACAGCAGCAGCATTACCAGCATTCAGAACACCTAAAGCTACAGCTTTCTTCATATTTACATAAAAAAATCAGGACTTAACTACATTGCCAATAAATTATATAAAACATGGAATAATTTTTGCATATTATCAGAAACCAGAGCTACTTGAATTTTAATTTTAAAGTAGTATGTGTTCAATGATTTTCAAGCAGCCATATTCAATTCCTTTTACTTATTTCAGAACTGTATTTTTTTCTCATCAGAAATAAACAAAAAGCCTTGAGATTCAGACTACTAATGAACAAAAAATCAGAAGTCTTTCAAGCACTTACAGAAATATTTCCATCAAGAAGCACAACACAGATTTGAATTATATAAAAAAAAAAATAAAATAAAAACCCACTCCCAAAGAAGTAAAACCACAAACCAGTAAAACCCCCACCCAGAAGAACCATGAAGTTTTGAGAGTTCAAGATAATTCAAAGCAAAATCAGAAATCACATTGTGTTGTATTTGCAGTCAGGGAGACAGACAGCTAGCTAAAGAGATATGAACACCAAAATTAATTCTAAACAACCTACTTATACCAAAATATAACCAAGAAAGCACAGGCTTTTGATTTCTCAGATGCAAAAACAACATTAACTTTTTCCTAGCATTATTTTTATCTTGACACTTGGCAGTCTTACTAAACTGACAGATGATTTTACAGTTTTTGGATGAGCTGCATCACAAGGTCAGATAAGTATAAATGATTGTCTCCTAACATCACTTGCAGGATTAGCACTGGATTTTCATTTTGTATGGAAAGACACATCTACTCTACTTTCAGCACCATAAGTACAACTAGCTAGTCAACTCTAGTACCTCAAAAAAACTTCTTCAAATTAAATGGTCCATGGTCAAGTGAACAGAAGTCCTTCCTCACTATACAACTCCTTACAGTTTCATTTTCTAAAAAAAAAACCTTATCAATGAGGCACAGAGCTTTTAGTTTTCAAGGCTGTTTTATACCTGTGTTCTGCACTAGCAGTTTCCATCCTTTCTTTTGAAAAGCCTTAGTAACCAAACATATCAGCAGACTCGCATTCAATAGTATGAATATATACCCAAGATGTCTATATTAATACACACACTTGTCCATGCCCTCAGAAAGGTTATTTAGAACAGTGTTAACCTTACAATAGAGCCTATATGCCCATATGCTTTTAGAAAACATGGCATTTTCAGACAATAGGTTTTTGTGGTATAAAATGACATTTTACTCCTGTTGCGTAATACAGAAAGGAAACAAGGAAACCAAGCCTTGTCTGAAAGGCTGAGCCCCACAAAGCTGAACAGCTCAATCATCCTCAGCATTCTATGCAGATGGGATGCTGCTTACCCAATTTTCTTCTGCTCAGTGAAAACATCTGTATTGGATCTCTTGAGGCATGCCTAACGAGCCATTATGCTGCCAATTAAACAACCCACCAGCAGCTCACAACAGCTGATGCTGCTACAGTGTAATGCCTCTTCATTGCCTCACTAATTATACAAAAGTTAAATTTGTAATGAAGTCTGAGATGTACCTGACCAATTACAGCTGGTAGCTGTGTTCTGATGGAACCTGGTGCATTCAAACATGTCAGCCTTCTGAGCCTAAAATGCTTTATCATTTTCTTCCTGAATCTCTGTCTCCCAGCCAAGCACTGGGGACCTTCAGCTTCTCAAGCAGAGCACATCACTGGCCCAAGACTGCAACGTGCTCCTACCATGCCACAAGACACCCAATGGTCACAGAGATTTCAGTCCTTCTGCTTAGCCCTGTCAGCTGAGCAAAAAAAAAACGAACAAGCAAACAAAACTACACACCTCTCAGAATTTTTCACAATTTTTAAAGTCAATCATTTATGTGGTCAGACCTCTGTCATTCAGAAAAAAAGAAAGAATAGAGAAAGGGTAGCCCTGAAATGAGAAACATAGTTCCAGCTCAGCAGCTGCTTAGTAGTGAAATAAATATCTTTTTGTGGGTATGCCTCAAATGGAATTTCCTCAGAATTTCTGACCTATGGCCAATTTAAAAGATTTGTGTTTGGAACATCAAACTCAAATTTCACAAAGAACACAAAATTGGAAACTTTGTTTTCAAGAGACCTTTATTGCTAATGGAAGAAAAACTCAAATGACACTTCTGACATATTGTGTTGGTTTACCACTGAGGCTTACTTAATTAGGTAGAAAACGTCCTAATTAGAAAAGGAAAATTATAGTACTTGAAGACATGCCACAAATGTAAAAGTGAAAACACATTGATGGAGGATGAACTAATTTAAAAACAGGTCCAAAATGTACTAGACTCCGGGATTCTTTTTACTCTTCTAACTACATCTGTAAGCAAAAACTGATTTAAAGTGTGGAGCAAAGTCCTATCTGAGAACTGAATGAACCTTAATTCTCCCCATAAATGACATATACGAAAGAAGGGGCAGGAATTATGCACAGCTGTAAAGATGAATGACCCCAGCTTCAGATGTTACTTTTTAGGTCAACTGCACTGATTTAAGGGTGCCCATTCTCCCTTTTCCCATCCATGAACCAGATGGACAAAACACACCAACCTGGGTCACCAGGAAGGCTCTGGGTTTTTTTGGATGTTTCATAACTGACTTCGAGAGAAAGGAGTTTCCCCTCCTTCCAATCTCTTAGTCCAACAATCATCTAAAGCCATCTATGTGTTTCAGTGCTTTGTATGTTACTAATGTGAAACACAGGAATCCTAAAAGCTTAATTTTCCACAGGTCAATTCATGACTTCTACTGCTGAGTGAATCCTTCTCTCACCAAGGACATCCCTTCTTCTTCTAAAATGCTGTCCAGTCAGTTATCCACTCCCAGCAGCTATGTGTCCTCTTTGTGTCTTTTAAATAGATCATGAAGTGACCTAAGTGACTGAATTGGCACCACATACCCAGCTTGTAATGTCTGAGTAGGTACTGGACTCAGGAAATAGATTCAACTCAACAGCAGTCAGCAAATGGCTTGGCAAGACTACAAATCCAGGCTGCAAAGACTCCTGGAGCTTTATTTTTCACAGATTTCTGGTTTGAAAAATGAGGACATTTATAATTTTAAATAAATATATATATATACCTGGAAAAGTAAACATATAGCCACATTGTAAACACAAAGGGAACAGAAATCCATCCTCTTCCCCACCAACTAAACTGTGACAGTACCTGCCATGCTGTGAGACAAGAAGTGCACATAAGGTGTCCACAGGGCTCTATCTTCACATCCTTGTCATTCTCTGCACAGATTTTACACAGCTGAAAAGTGGAACCCATTTCACAGTACAATTCATACTGCTCCTGGAACAAAAGAAAGTCAAGCAATTATTTCTTTCCAACAATTTTTCCACAAAGAATATATACTTCTCCAAATGCCCTGTTTTCCAATCTGCTTTACTTATTAATCAAGGAAACTCTTGTTACTGATCTGTCTAGAAGCCACACTAAGGTTACTGAGACAGCTTACATTTTTGCTTCTTTCAACCTATAATATACTACAATATATACCAAAAAGTGTTAAAAATATCTGTGCCTATTAGATTTTGTACAGACTTGTCATATGTAACTGCTATGCATGGCACAAATCCTGCTTTTCTTTGGTTGCAGCTAAAAGGAAGAAAATGAACATGTGGTTCTAAGTGAAAAATTAAGTGAAGAATGGAAACAAAACTGGGCTTTTAATTTCTAGGTCTGAATTTAGAACTACGAAAATTGTTGGATTGAAAATTGACAAGCAAGAGGGCTTTTTTACCTCCAGCAAGGATGCTGTATAGCAGTATGCTGAAGTACACAATCCTGGTAAAGGAAGGATTTCCTTTCCAAGAACACCCTGCAGGATAACTTGGCAACAGTCATGCACACATTATTCAGTACTTTGCAGACTTACAAGAGTGACAGGAAGGTAGAACACCACCATTAGAAGGAATAAATAATAGACAAAACTCAAGTCCAGAACAGTTTTCTAGAATTAGGTATTGCTGGGGAACTGACATTTAAATACATTTGTATTGAAATAAGCTTTCTTAGCCTTGAAAAACCAAATTTTGAAAGCCTAAAGTAAGTACAATCCAGATAATGGGAAAACAAGCAGCTACTGCTAAGTGAAGTGAGGGGACACGAGGCTAAGAAAAAGAGAAAACAAAAGAGAGAGCTTGTATCTGCAGCTGCAGTCAGTGTACTAAAGATGCTTTTGGTGGAGACCTAGTAAAGAATCCATCTGCAGCAATCTAGCCCTGCAGCCACTTTCATACCATCTTTTCATAGTTTAAGCAGGCAGAGTGACTACTTTAAACCTCTTGAATTATATATTATTTAAGGCAGACTCACATAATTCAGACTCTGTTGAATTACCATCAGAATTAGGTAATAATGTCCTCATAACTACATGTGCAGAAATAACTTTAGTCATTCACTAAATTCAAAATAAAATAGGATTGGCCTGTGAAAAACAAGGTAGTCATTGACCATATGCTGCTTCTCCTTTCTTTATGAAAAAGTGAAGATAAGGGCTGCAGCACTGCTCTGCACAACACAAATACCTGATAAATCTCCATTACTCTTTCATTATTATCTTAAGACTGGAGGGAAAAGATGGAAGTCAGAGAAGTTGAAGTATTCAGGTTTTTTTCAGTTTTTAGGAATTCTCTTACTTACAAAACAGATATATTTGTAATGGCATTTCTGATAGTAAAGAATGCTTCTCTTCTAAAACAATTCTGGAGTGGAGTGCACATAGAGCACACAGAAGTGCAGAAGACTCAGCAGGTCATCCAGTCTGATTTGAAGGAACAGAAGACCTGGAACAGCATGGCTTGTATCTAGTCTGATGTCTTTCTTTGAACATATCCTCAAGTCTTCCAGATGTTTCCATCAGGAAAAATATTGTACACAGTATTCCTTAACCTTCTAGTGTTAATTTCAGCACCATTTTTAATCAAGCATTTGTCTTGGGGTGGCTGCTTCCTACTACTTGACTATCAAACATCTGCAGAATTAATCACATCATGACTTAACATGACTATAAACAGAACTACATATTCTAATTTTCTCCGCAATTCTCTGCAAAGTGACTTTGTTTAGGCATTTAATTACTTCTGCTGTTTTCCGTGATCCCTTTTTCAATTTGCACCACAAAGAAAAGGAGAAAGCTGGATATCCTGGAACTGGTAATTTGCAATGTATTGCTCCTGGACTTGCCAATCAAATATACCATTCCTATTCAGGCTTCAAAACTATTATTCAATTCTCATTTTGTTCCTGTATTCCCCTTTGTTATTAGCAAGGAAAAAACAAGCTACGTAAATCTGTTACATAAATACCAGAAAAACCTTTAGTAGCTGTTTGAAACACCTCTCATTTGGAAAAAGCTCACAATACACAAAGCATTCCAAGACATGCCACTCCACAATTTAAAATATTATTATCCTCTTCCTCACCTAAGCCCTTCTATCAACAGCATATTGTCTCTTTTATGAACTTATTACTCACAGTTTAATGAAGCCTTATTATTAGTGCTAGGTGAAATACTAAGGGAAGTGAAGATTACAAAGCAACTTCAAACTCTGCCAACATACCTGCGTGACTTTTATGTGATCATGTGGTGTGGGCTCACATAATCCTGTCAAATCAGGATTATAACTTCGTCCATCTGGGAACAGATAGCTGCATCACAAGAAGACTGTTAGAAATATGCACATTTCTTTAGCTTTATTAGCTAAATCATACTTATAAAATATCAAGGGGGCAGAATAAGTTGCAGTAGACATTAGCTAAAATAAATCATCTTTCCTCAGCCATCTATTTTATCTTTTGGCTGAATTGCTACATATTCAATTTGACACATGCTCAAGCGTATTTATAAAAACAGAGGAAAGATTTTGACATCACTTGGACAACTACCACCAGCATGTATCTGAGCCTTGATTAGCAGATCACCTTCTAGGGGTAGCCCAAAAGAGTATTATTTCAGATCTCTGTTTCACAGTGAACTCATACTTCCCAGTGATTTCCCCACTGGGAGTATCATGCCTGGACTCTAAATTATTGCAAGTAAATCTGCAGAAAAGAAGGTAATGCATTTGTATTTACCTGTATTATGATGTATATAATTTTATATCTGTCACAATATTACATAAGTGCATATCTATGTGTATTATGACAAGAATCTACAACTGATGGACACTGGACATTAGGCAAGAAGTAATGTGATCATTTCAGTTGTGTGGGACATTAACAATAGGTTAAATGATATCACAGCAAGCCTAAGCTGGTCTGTATTCAGGTTTATGTTACCTGTAACTCAGAAACAGTTTCTTAAAGGTCATATATTTTTCAGCGACATAATGAAAAAGTCATAAGGTACAAAAATATCACTCTGCATAAAATATTCTCAGCTCCAGTTTTTGTTTGCTCAGTTTTTGTCAGAGAGAAACACTACCAATGTAAGTGTGTTTTTATTACAGGTATGAAATCATCATACCTGAAAAAAAATACTAGACTGTGTAGGACTGAGAAAAATTATGAGTTTGCAAAAGATTTATCGACTTTTTTTTTTTTTTTTTAAGGATTGATCAATTGCTTTTCCTTTTTCTTTCACATTGTATTTATTTATATTGGGTATACCAAAACATGTATCTCAGTAAAAAGATTCTGACACCAAATATTCGTATATTACTTCAGCCAACCTAGCAAAAATGTACTACTTCTCCCCATAAACTTACATTCTCTAATAATTATAAATCTTTTCAGTAAACTATTAGAATGTAGAAAATGTTCAGGCTGCACAATATATAAAAAAGCAATTACATAGCTTTCAAATCATTGTCCACAGTTGGACACATGAGTAACTGGAAGCAGTAACTGTTCAATAAACTTAAGTGCATTTGGGACTCTTGGGGGGCTGTGGGGGGAAGGAGGGATCAATGCAACTGCTGTCTCATTTTACTTTCTCATGGAATTTATTTGCCATGAGATATGACTTTGGTTAACTTTCAGTAACCCTGGTTAATGGAATTAACTAGAAACAAGCGTTTTTTAAAATATATTAAATGAATGGTCCTGAAACTCTGAAAGAATGCTAACCACCACACGGCGATTCTCTGTTTTAAACATCTTTAACTACCCACATAAACATTAAGGCAACAAGGAATGAGGATTTCATAGCCATGGTGGTGGTGTAAGAATTGGTACTTACAATCCTTCCCTGCTGCCATCGATCAGGGCTTGAAACAGAGGCTTGTTGTGAGGTATGGTCTGCAGGATGTTCCCATCTCCAGTCACATAGCCAATGGCCCACTGGCCCAGGCGAGTGCAACTCAGTCTGAAAATGTAGCTTGACAAAGACAGCATGAATGAAAAGTCAGAGGTCAGCAAAAGAAGTGAACTGAGCAATTATGGCCTCTGGTTCAGACGCTGAATTAGGTCTCTGAATATTTGGGTAAGATTCCCAATTCTGCCACGTTCTTTGTAGAATCCTAAATAAACCTGTCCCTTCTACACTGTCAAATTTCTCATGGGCAGAAATAAAGTAAGAGCAGCTGCCTAAGCCCTGCTTTTCACCTGCTTGTGTTTTAGTTCTCAGAGTGAAAGCTGCACATTCACCGTGAGCCATTTCACTCAGACATGTCCATAAACCTTTTCAAGAATAATATATGATATTATCCAGTCTCCATAGCTACCACAGACACCTTTTGTGCATGTGCAGGCCAATCACCTGAACAAGTGGAATGAAAAATATAAAGACTCTTTAGGTGCAACAGAAACAGGAAAGATGAATGATAAAACCTGATCTACTAGAAAATGGTAATTTTCTGTGAGCCTGTGGAGGTGAACAAAAGAAACACCACTTCTGTTTCAGAAAAATCAAATATTAACCATACAATTGGACTTATTTTTAAATATTTCTCTGTGTTACAAGTGGTAGCTGAGAGTATACATAATGTAGACAGAGAGCACAATCAGAAGACAAGGAAGATTGCAAGCAACTGGGCATGTATAGAGCTTCATAATAAAAACTCTATTCCCTTTCATGTCAGACATGAGAAAACCTCACTGAGAAAAGCATCTCACACTGAAAGACCACAAACTCAATTCTGTACTATAGAGTAGCTTTTCTTAATTGCACATCAATATTTTATTTCGTTCCAAGCTAAGATGAGGAATCTAAGCCTCTCTGAAGTCTGGCAGAGCTCTTCCAACCTTCAGTAGGGCCCACGTTACACTGAGGTGCCAACTATTCATCTGAACAGAATCTTGTAATTTGCAGGATGTTTTAGTCAAATTAAAGAAGGAATTTCACTTCATATCCCTTCTTTCACATTCCAGCATTTCACCTAAGCAACTCAGAAAGCAATTTTCTGATATGCAGTAGAAATCTGTCTTAAAACTGTCTATTTACAAGGAACATAAAAGGTACATGGGGTAATTTCTCTATCATAACATCAGGATTAATTACAGAGAAAATAGTGAACGTATCAAATGCTCTCAAAATCAACGTAGTTATTTGACTTCTGTAGTAGTGTCCATGAGTATCAAGCTAAAAATCAGCAGTTTTCTGTTGGAGCCACAAGATTTTTGTATGTATGGACTTGACCACTAGGGTAACTTAAGATACATTATACTAGTTGTTAAAAATTGAAAGAAACCAAGAACAGAATATGGGTGTAACTGTTGGTAGGCTTCACTAATGAGTTTCAAAGCAATGCACTTTAACTATGTGCTTCTGCAAAAGTTTCAACAAGAAGACATTAGGGAAAAAGCTTTATAACTGTAGGATAAAACTAGCAAAATAAATAGTAGTATAGGATTAAATCCATTATTGATTTTATTTTTCTCCCAGGTGAGGAAAATACCCAGGACAACAGTGACATAGTGGTAAATGCTCAGTTTAACTAATTTACTATGCACAGCACCACATAAAAATTATTTTAAAACTCTACATGTCATGATCTTTAATCTGACTGATTGCTTTTCTAGGTGAAGAGTTTATGATATAGAATGATACAGGCAAAGGAAAAAGAAAGATATTAAGCACTAAAGGAACACAAAAGCACAGATTAAATTTATAGCTTGAATGCTACCATGAAAGATGTGAAAATGATTTTTGCTTTACTGTTAAGTAAAAATTCAATGCAAATTTTGAAAATCAAATTATATTTTAAAATATGCTTTTCATTAATACATTGCTGGTTTTACCTGATTCAGAAGAAGAAAGAAAAAGCAATTTATTTTCAATTTCTTTCTGTTTATTTTTACATATTTAGACTTCAGTGTACTAATATAATATGTTTTGCTTCACTTCTTCAGTGCTGAAGTGAGTGTTAAATAAAATGCAAAAATACGCAAATTAGAAGTATGAAGCTAGCATAATGATGTAGGTTCTGAGAAAGCAGGTTTATTTGGAGAGCAATACACAGTGAAGTTTCTCACCTCCCAGGTTTAGTGCTGTATTTCTGTAGCCTTGCTTTCACTTCATCATATGTCAGGAATGCCATATATCCAGGATGTGTCACAGCCAAGAAGTTCCAATTCCTTAAGATTGAGCCCCATGGCTACAGAGAGAAGACAAACCAGTAAAGGGACTAAGCCAGGTACTTCTGTATTCCTAATAAAACTCCAGTCTGTATGTCAGACACACCTGAAGAGTTTTAGCTTCAGCTGAAAAATACACACTTTTGCTTTAGGTCTAAGTGGTACAAAGGACTCTCCTATATACCCAACGTTGCTACAAGTGCTCCTTCAAAAGAATTATTCTAAGAACACCAAGCACAGATTTTTGGATAGAGATTTTGAAGACCCTGAATTTAAGAGACCTTCTATTCATAGCTACATAAAATATTAAACACCATATTTACTTAGAACCTGGAAAGTATGACTCCATGATGTTTTAATTAAAAAACAATTAAGCCTGAGATGTCTTGAAGCACTTTCATAGTTAATGATAAGTAACACTAACAAATGAATCATAATAAAACTGCTTATTTTAGCTGTCATTCCTTTTTTATTCTCTACTTCTTGATTTCTTCAGTCACCATAATGGCATTAAAGCCAGAAAACAAAACAAATATTAATACTTCACCTGATTATTTGCTAACTTTAATAGCAAATGCTTCAGAAAACTCAGTGAAACATGCCTAATAGGCTGTCACTTCAAATAATACAGAACAGTCCATTACTGTAAATGAAGGATGATTTTTTTTAAAGTTATGGATTAATACAAACATAAAAACATCCATTGCCAGCATTTGGGGAAGTCAAGAAACTGACTCTGACTGGTTTGCAGATTTTTGATCTATTTCTCAGCAAAATCAAGGCAGGTGAAGTTAAGTGACACAAGACAAGAGGCTTGTGTTCTTATGTGCCATGCAAATTCTCTTTTTTAAAAGAGCTTCTGAGGGCCAATCAGGCAGAGATGGAATGCCAGTGTGACATGCTTGAGCAGATTATCCTAACAGATCTGTCTGAGATTGTTACTTTTCCCAGGCAAACCCTAGCCACTGTCTAAACACCTGTTTATTTTAAAATTACCACCTCATCAAGTTGTACACGTGGAATAGAAGACAGGTTTCAGCACAGAGGCCCTAAGGAACCTGAAGTGTTTAAATTTCTCCAAAAGCAAGGAGGAAAAAAGGAAAAATCCCAGTCTGCATCCTGCCAGCTCCTTCAACAAGTTCACCAAGGCCAAGTGCAAGGTGTCACTGTTGAGGCAGGATGGGAATGAGAAGACTCTGACTCAGAAGGCTGTTGAGAGTAAAATTCTGATTTATTCAAAATACCCTGCTCTTTTATACAGAGCTTCGTGAGGACCAACTCCATTGGTTCTGAAGTGAAAACAACCCACAGCATTGGTGCAGAGTGCTTGATGCACAGTGATAGAACTCACATATAAACAATGTGAAAAACAAGAGAGATAAAGAATTATTTACATTATTTCCCAGCTCTTTCCCAGGCCTCTGCCTGGCTAGAAACTCTCAGTTTCCTCCTTTGACTGAATCTGAGACCCACACAAGGTCCTGCAGGGTGTTGGGAAAATGGACTGGGAGCAGCCCTGCTCAGCAGGACCTGGGTGAGAGGCACCACCCAGCCAGGTGCATTCCCAGCTCACAAAGCCAAGTGTGACCTGGGCTGCACACAGAGCAGGGGGGCCAGCAGGGCAAGGGAGAGGATTCTCCATCTCCTCATCTCTCCTGAGACCACCCTAAAGAGCTGCATCCAGCTCCAGGGCCTCAGTACAGGAAGGACATGGACCTGCTGGGAAAAGTCCAGAGGATGGAGCACCTCTATTGTAAATGCAGGCTAACCCAATGGGAAGAAATGACCATGTCTGACTCAATTCAGAAGGCTGAATTATTTCTTTATTATAACTATGCTAAAATACATCAGTATACTATATAAAAGGAGGATACTCAAACTACAAACTACCTTCTCTGACTCTAACACAACTCGTGACCCTCTCTGAGAGTCCAGCCCCAGGTGGGTTGGATTGGATTGGATTGGATTGGATTGGATTGGATTGGATTGGATTGGCCATCAGGCTCAAACAATCCTCACCAGAATCCAACCAAGCACTCACCCCAGGTAAACAATTCTCCAAACACATTCCACATAGGAAAAACAAGGAGCAAAAATAGAAATTGTTTTCTCTTTCATTTCTCTCTGTGCACCTCTATGAAAAATCCTGAAAGGGAGGGAAATGTGCTTGCCACAGCACCTCTCCTGTAAAGACAGGCTGAGAGAGCTGGGATTATTCAGCCTGGAGAAGAGAAGGCTCTGGGCAAACCTGGAAGAGCATCCCAGTACCTAAAGGGGTCTACAGGAGAGCTGGAGAGGGACTTGACAAGGGCTTGGAGGGATAAGACAAGGGGGAAGGGTTTTGAACTGAAAGCCTATAGGTTTAGACTGGATATTTGGAAGAAATTCTTCAGTCTAAGTGTAATGAAGGCACTGCAACAGGCTGCCCAGGGAAGCTGATCCACAACATTTCAGTTGATGCCCCATCCCTGAAAGTGTTCAGGTTGGATGGAGCTCTGAGCAACCTGGTCTAGTGGAAGTGTGTCCCTACCCTACCCATGGCAGGGGGGTTGCAATGAGATAATCTTTAGGATCTCTTCCAACCCAAACCATTCAAAGGCAAGAACCCATAGCTTGCCTTGTGTACAGAGTCTTACCAGAGCAGAAGTGCTAAATGGGACAAGATTTGATCCCTTTCTCTTCAGTGGCAGTATTTTCACACCAAAGGACATGTTAACAGTAACAGAGTGAAGTTCCTGCAGAGCATCCAGATATTCTGCTGTGCCAAGCTGCTCCCTGGTCAGGGAACACAGCACTTAAAGCTGTGCATAAATACAATGGGGAGGCAGGGGGAGCAACTTCCCTTTCACAGGATCTCCATAAAGCTGAGCCGTGCTTTCTTCTGTGAATAAACACCATTACCAACGCAGCTTTTCTGTAACATAACCCACAGTTGGCAAAACAGTATTTTGATTACTTAATTGGGATTTTCTCTCCGTGGGTGTATGCGCACATAGTTACAGAAGCTGTTTAAAAACTAGAGAAGTAAAATGTAACCTCCTGGGAGAAGTTCTCAGACCAAGTTCAGCACAAGTTCAGTTCAACAGTTACACAGCTTTTGCACCTAATCTGTTTGCCAAAACATATCTCTCTGCTTCTCTGCTGAATTAAAAGTTAACCCTTACCAGTCATCTCTCTTGACATGTATCAATACTGCTGATCCCCTTCTTCTAGCACAAGGCACAGTAATGAATCAAACCAGCAGCGGCCCCACAAAGAAAATAAGTGACCAATATTTGTGGTTCAATTAAAAAGAGTTTACTGACACCATTAACACCTGCAACTGTGACACTGTTTTGACTCAGCATGGAGAAGAGATAATCAAAATCAAATCTCTATAAACTGAAATCATTAATCCCCTCCTGCCAGATTTTACTATTAACTTAGTAATGGTACCCTTTCCCAAAACAGCAAAACTGGGACATCTAAGCAACAATTAGCACAGGACAATGTGGAAAACAGAACAAACATCAACCCAGGGTTTGATGTAAAGCTGATATTCTGAACATATCTCCATCAGGCTAAAGAATAATGACATATTCTTATAGGTTGGAAAAATACTTTAAAGATCATTGAGTCCAACTATTAACCCAGCACTGTCAAGACCCCCACTAAATCATGTCCCTAAATGTTTGATAACCCTTTCAGTGAAGACACTTTTCCTAATGTCCAGTCTGTACCTTTCCCAGTCTAACTTGTGGCTCTGTACTAATGTATCACTGTACAGGGTAATAAAATAAATTATCAAATAAATGGTTGCATATCTCAATAGTTTCTATATACAAAAGAAATATTTAAAGTGATAAATTCAGAAACAGTAAATCTAATGTAGATGCAAAGCAGTACCGACTTCTATATTGACTAAAATACTTTAAGTATGTTCTGTAGTAAAGACATGACATTGAAAAAGATACATAACATATAGGAAAAGCTTATTTCAGATAAATATTAACAATAAAACAATTATTGCTATTCCCAAATATAGTTCCTTGTTGTAAATAAGCATTAATGGCAAAAAACATGTTGATAAAGAAAAGAGGCCTACATTTAGCCTAAAAGAAAGTAATATCTAACTGTCCTTATGAGTTTGTAGAAACATCTCATATATGTAGATACAAATGCACAACAGAAAACACAACTTAAACTTTGATTATCAGAGGTCTACATTTCTAGGAATGTATTTAAAAATAGTGAAAAGTAAGCAGCAACAGCTATTTTAGTAACACTAGATGCACACAGAAATGAAGCAGGTGTTGCTGGATGCTTTCAGTTTTTCAGATGTGGGTGTTGCTGCCTGAAACACCTCTGAAGGACTAAAAGAAATGCACAAATTATTGGTAAATCACAATGTTTTAGTTCTTTCAGTATTTTTTTTTTAAATCTGCTTCCTTGCCTCAGGGCACTAAGCTTCTCAAATTCTCATAAATATCTATAATTTTCAAATCTTACCTGAAATAGTCTAGTGAAGATATCAAATTCAAAAATTGAAATGTAGTCATTGCAGGTCAAGTCAATAGTAGATTTAAGAGCCATTGCTTCCAAACCAGAGCTAATCTGATGAACTTCATGAAGGCACTGCCTGAACACTTTCCATGGCACTATAGTTCTGTTAAATAGGTAGAAAGAATAAATCCAATGAAATAACATACTTAAGACTTGATACCTCATTTAGACATCAAAACTGAACTTTCAAAGGAGTGAACTGTAACATTAATTTGGTTTCTCTACAGAGGAAATAAACACCTACAAATTAAGTTTTCTAAAAGCAGCCTAAGCAAATACAAGAATGGCTTACCTTCCTTTAAACACAGATGAAGTGTCATTTTCTTCACAGGGATAAATATTCAAGCTTCCCTAATTAGGAGTACAACAAAAAGAACAGCACAGAAACCAAAATTCCCTACACCAAGCAGGTGTTGCAAACAATCTCACATCCTTTCAGAGATAATGTAAAGGACCAGCTCTGTGCTTGTAGAAGAACCCTTTTCTTCACAGCCTCCCTGTGAGAAGCAACAATTTAAAATCTACAATTTTGTGATTTTTGCTATAGCTAAAGCTCATGAACAGTGGTCAAGTAACATGACAGCAATCAACCAGATACTACCAAGAGTGGTCCAAGCCCTGTCATAAGCCATGACAGATACATTAACTTTAATAGACAGGAAATTAGAATTACCCTTCCTAACGCACAAAGCCATGTTCTGTCAGATTCAGTTTCTATTTGCACAGTTGAAGATAATGCAGGTTACTTATTTTACTGAGTACTTATATTTAGAAACTGGCATGAGGTTGATCACTTCAATATGCTCCATCTTATCACTCTCAATAACAGCAATTCTTCTTGTGTCATTAAGGTCAAATCAAAATTTTACCAAGCCTTAACATCTCCTAAAAATGTTCTGCCACATATTGAGATCAGATTATATGATATTTTAAAAACATTTTAATTAACCAAAATATAACCGATGCATAATTATTTAGGACAAGATCTCACACATTCACAGTAAAATTTTGTTAATAAGTGCTAAATCAGCAAAAGACACAGGCCTCACAAATTCAGTAATGTTTCCTGCAATTTTTATTAGTTCAAACTGCCTTAGTTTTTCTAAGTATTTTCTCATGCAAAAATGTAAATTACTTAGTATGACTGGGAAAAACCAACTGTATTAAGTTGGTCCTGTGTAACAGATACTATGCAGTTATCCTAAATTAAAACAAGCAGTAATTTGAAGTACAACACTAAAGACACACTCCTGTGTTTCTATTGCATAAGATATTTACATTTCTAAGTGCAAATAAATCCACTTGTTACATGCAGGCTTGTATTGAGAAAGTCATAGATGACAAAATGGGAAGTTTAATAGATCTCAGCAGATACTTTCATCTGCATGTGAAAAACAGGAAACCACAAAGAGCTGAAGAGAAACACCACATCAGATGGCATTTATGAAAGAATGCACATCAAATTTTCATCAGGGTAAAGACAGAATAAAACATTGCATTAAATTCAGACCAGAAAAAATAAATAGAAAAGTCAGTGTTTTTGTGGTGTTAAAGTTGTCTTAGTTCAAGCACCTACTGCTTATTTATCTCTTGGAACCTTGGCTCCAAAATGTTTTCTGATTCTCTTTATAAACCACCCTAAATGGTTACAGGATTAAGGATCATGCTGAAATGGGGTTAGAAAAGTTTCAGGGTTGACTGTGGGTTTTTTGTTTGCTTGCTATTTGTTGGGGTTTTACTTGCAGGGGAGGTATTAATTTCATTGCTTTGAGTTTTTTTAACATCACCCTACAACAACAACAAAAAAAAAAAAATAGAGCATTTATCAGATATGATCACAGCCATAGTACACGTTAACAACTGGTTTTTCGTGTCCTGCACAAGCAGCTTCCTAGATGCAATTAATAAGTAGGATTTTTGCTATCTATTCACTAACACCCTGCACACTCCACCAGCAACACAGAAAAGGAAATTCTTCAGGACTATGTTTTTAGGGCTCTGTTGGCTAGTACTTTGGCTGAGACAGAAACCAGATGCTGGAAAATGAGTGATTAGCTAATGAAATAACATCTAAAGTTATTTCTTGGGATTTCTCCAAGAACAAGTGCTTGGAGTAATGGTAGCCCAAATTTAAAATACACTAAATTCAGCGAGTTTGTTTTCTCTGCAGCTTTGTGGGATAGGTCTTTTATCTTCTGCTTTCTTTAAATAAAGGTGTGAATTGGTTGTTGAAACTTGTTAACTCCTATTTTTCAGCAGCTATTTTATAGAGTTATCATTCCTAAATACTTTGAAGCAGCACCAGCCAGGGATTATTTCTCCCCTAGTGTCTCTCTCCAGTTTACCCACACCTATGCTGAACTCTGAGACCTTGCAGGCAGCACACACCCACTAAGTGCAGGTGTTATTGAGTTTTCACAAGGTGAAGGCTTCTGCAATGTCTCCTCCTGCATCACTGAATCCCAGTGACCTTTTGTCTGGCAGAGATCTGGGAGGGGCCACAAGCAGGAAAGAAGCTTTCAGAGATGGCTGGCAAGTTGAGTTTCTGTTTGAATTAATAGTTCACTGCTGTAGCTTTCTTGTGTTTTAGGGGATACACAGCCTTTGAAGGCACCTGTTCCTGCCTCCAGCCTAAAGAGTTATTTGAATTCAGGTTTTGGTTGGTGGCAGGGGCAGTGGAAGGGGAAAGAGAAAAGGACCAAGGGTGAAATGAGGACTGTCCTAGTTAATAGATTGTTATTTAAATATGTTTACATATATAAGATACCTGTCCTTACAGAAAGTTCAAAAATAAAATCCTGTTTGCAATGAAGCCACTGCCTGCCTCATTCAGCTCCTGAACCACAGAAGGCATCTCCTATAAATATTGTCAGGGATCTTTGTAGTATTTGTTGCATTATGTCCTAAAGACACCTTGCACTAGAGGCTGGCAGATATTCTGCACATGCCTCATGCTATTAGGCTGAACCTGTGGAGACTTGTCTAGGAGATGAGTCAGTCTGCTCTGCCTCAGCTCATCAGGAAGATGTGATTTGATGTCCTGGCAACATCAGCTGTCTACAGAATTCGGCTGAGGAAGTGCAGCTCTCAGTATTTCAGGTATTTAATTGTACTTACATAAGCTATCCCTTGCAGAAGAAGTGCCCACGAGTGACTCCAGCTGAGACAATGTTCTGGGGAGTATCTCACAGGAGAGGATGGCACTAAACAGTGACTGTACTTCCCTCAAAGGTTTGATGCCCAAATTGTACAGCACTACTGCAGAAGCACACATTACAAACAGATATACCCAGAGCTTTGGTAACAATTTCTCTTTTTATAATACAATTTGGGGGGAAAAAAATTCTGACTATATTACACGTACATATTGTTACTGTGCTCCACATTAATTTATTGCAACCCTCTATCAGTTCAAATATCTTCAGAGAGATAATGTTAGAAGGAAACAAAAATATGAAGAAAGCCACAGTGTACGTGATGTACAGCAGTAAAAGAATAGAAGGACTTTTTACAAGGAAATCCTAATCTCTACCTGCCAATCCTTTAGGAAATGATTTATACACATGTTCTTGTACCACTTTTCCTCATCATTAGAGTAGAAGCAAGCCCATGCCAATTCAAGGAAAGAAAACAAAATAAAATAAATGATCCTGAAAAATATTTCCCTAAGAGGCTTTCTGTGCATCTCTAAAACCACCAAAACTATCTGGATTTTGGTATTTACCCTGGGATTGTT
This sequence comes from Lonchura striata, assembly GCF_050655825.1. NCBI lineage: Eukaryota > Metazoa > Chordata > Aves > Passeriformes > Estrildidae > Lonchura > Lonchura striata. Next base: position 3,194,395 of record NC_140703.1, read on the forward strand.
CTCTTAAAGAGTCCTGTCAAAAACCCTAAACTAAGCCATTTCTCCTTTCAAAAACACTAAAATAAGCCATTTCTCCACAGGCCTCTCTAAATGACACTACTTCTCTCCCTTTCTTCTGCAATAGTAAGTCTAGTGAGTGTATTTGAAAAATTCTAAAGTGTTCTAACTGAAACATAAGATTTTAAAAATACTGTTATATAGGGTGGTATCTATTTACTATTGTTGGCACACATCAAAGCGAAGTATGACTCTATAACCTCAAATACAATGTTTTAAACACCACCCACACAACTTCCATGTGCTTAAAGGAAAAAGATTAGTGTGTAGCATGTGATTTTCAAGCAATTTAGCAGAGGAATTTAGGACCTCTCTTCCCTCTTGCCCTGATCATGTGTACATCATATTTTTCTTAAACTCCCCAAATGTTGCTACACTATTAAAAATCAAAAGGCATGAAAATAAACCTGGAATATATGAAGTATGTATTTCCTGAGCACACAGTTGTGTAAAAATGCAGAGATGCAGCTATCTTGAAATGTCAAGTGACACTGCTTCCATCTGAACCAGAGCAGACCACAAGAATGTCTAGGGAGGTAAACATGTACCTGTGTAACTTACACTTACAGTGAACATTTTTGTCTGCAAATGACTCTCTCAAATGTTGCCAAAAAACACACCATGAAAAGGCCATTACTGTTTCCAGAGCAATCTCAAAAATATTCAAGCGAACACTGACCCAGATAGAAATTACATTCTTTGTAAGTCTGCAGCGATTCTGATTTTTGTGGATTTTGACTTATCACCACTGAAAAGAGCACTTTCTTAGGACTGCTGCTCCAGTTTTGAGTGAGAGGCCACACGTTTCCACTGTTTCTGAACTGCAAAGCAAATATTTGACACACAGGAGGCTTGAGAAGTTCAGTCCTAAGGGAAAAAATGAATTCTGCCATGCCATGCCTGTACAATTGCTAAATAGTGACATCACTCCCAACAAATACAGATGAATATAACAGAGAAGGTAAAAGAGAGAAAAACAGAGAACAGAGAAGGTAAAACAGAGAACAGAGAAGGTAAAAGAAAGAAAATTAGCCTTAGGAAATGGAGAAAATATAGCACCAAAAAAAGCCACTTCCAAAGTAAGTGGACATTGCTGGAGAGACAGCAAGCTCCTTAAGAGATACAGGAACTCTCTCTTTTGTTTGCCCAAGTGTCCCCAAAGGGATTCACTTCTCTGTATTTTCAATTCTGATCTCTAACCACAAACCCAAAGCACGCTCATGCTTTTGTACATCCTTTTATATTAAAACATTGCCCCTGCTGCCTATCCATGTGTTCTCCTGTCTCACCATCTCGTGTGCCAAGTATCAGAACTTTCTTCTTTCATCTTTGACACATGCCATTTTACCTTATTCTTAGTTATCCAGAACAGCTGTGAAGACTGACTTTTTCCATCTTTTAATCCTGTCTTGCAACTTTCTACCGACTTCCTCTCCTCTCTGACATTACCTGTTGTCTTATTCAAACTTTTTTCATCTTTCATTTGTAAGAAAGAAGTCTAGGGAGATTCCTGTCTCCTGAGCACCCAGAGATCAATACCTTTTGTCTCTAACTCAAGTTTAAACAAGTTTTATCAATAAGCCTGTGCTACTGATCAGCTGAGGAAGGAATCACAGCCCAAAAGTCCCATTTCTGTTGCTCTCCTCCTCGTTAAAAGTTCCTGATGCTAGAACACCTGTCTTGACAGTGATGAAGGTGATGGTGTTTGGATCACTGCCTCTTCTGCTTTCATCTCTGTCTTTGGCTTCCCTTTACACTTCAGTTCATACTCAGATTTGAAGCTCTTTGGGCCAGGACCAACTCTTCAGTCTGTATTTTTATACTATTTAGGCAGTAATGGGGCTCTTGGGCACTGTCAGCAGCAAGAACAGAAAATCAAGTAATAAATTCAGGGGATTAACAAGGTGTTAAAATTTAGCTTATCTGAGGTCTCCTGAACTTGAAAACATTTAACTGTCGGATAAGTTGTGCATTGTGGTCTGCCTGTTTTATTGCTTCTCCTGTGAACCCAAACCACTGAGGCTGTGTCTGCTCTGCCCTGAGCCAAAAAGCACTGACCACAGCAGAACCACAGCTACTCAAAGTTTAGAATATCAATGTGAAATGAACTATTTCACTGCTACAGAGAAATCAATAGCCACATTTTTTTCATAAATTCCAATAAAAAATAAATACATTTCAGGCCTCATCTGGAGAAAAGTACAGGAGCATTAAAATAGTAATGTCTTTGATCCCAACAGTGAAAGAATTCCTATTTCCTTAGCAACTAAATGTTTTCAATTTACCTGAAAACATTAACAAAAATGCTTTAACATTTTAAAAGTTCCACAATAAAGAATAAAAGGCTTAAAAGATAAATAAATGGCAGAACTATGGAAAAAGTGAAGATCTACGAACACTGACATTTTGCTTCTGCTTCATCCTGCAATGTGAAGACAGCCACAAATCACAAATTTGTCTAACAAATTCCAATAGTTACCAAGCCCTGCATGACTTCTGTTGTTTTCAAATTCAGAAGCTGAAAGATCTGTTAGGTCATCTTGCCTATTCTCCTTCTCAGCTCAGGATTGCTCCCTGTGGCATTTTGCACATTTCTACTCAGAAAAAAATTTAAAAAAAACAAAAAAAACAAACCAACCAAAAAACACAAAAAAGGGACAAAAAAATAAACCCCACCAAAACAGTAAAAGATGCAATGTGCAAAATCAAGGGAGATTCTCATCAAGCACCATACAGCAATAAAATGTTGGTAATGAAGATGCTATCAGATTGTGTTTTATATGCATATTTACAACCCACTGGGGGGGGGGTGTTTACTAAAATACACTCCTAAACCCCACACTGTGTCTCCAGATCCCTTCCAAGCATCCTATAAGTCCCAGGGTCTCCTGTTCTCCTCTTACGTGTGCAATACTGAAAAAACTTCCCTTATTGATATATATAATGATATATTATGATATATTGATATTGGTGATTTCCCTTACTGATATATATTATGATAAATTATGATATATTGATATTGGTGATTTCCCTTGTTGATATGTATTATGATATAATTGATATTGGTGATTTCCCTTATGTATTATGATATATTATGATATATTGATATTGGTGATTTCCCTTGTTGATATACCTGCTGCTCCCACAAAGCATTCTCTCCCAGATAAGCTTCTCCAACTTCTGACATTGTCTAGAAGGTTTTTGGGGGTGTACCAGCAATGTGAAAGCTGAGAAGGCATTCCAAGGCCAAGAATATGTGGTTTTCTCAGCACTTTGCTCTCAGGGAGCCATTCCAATTGCTTGCTGAGTTCTACACTCAGTGTACACACTGTACACTCAGTTCTACACAGTGTTTTCAACAGAACCCCAAAGAGCAGCTAGATGATCCAGAGAGCCCAGATATTTGTTTTGCTCATGAGTTTGAAGCCACAAGAATTTACACCTGACTAGCTCTAAACACAAAAGAAAGACTGCAGGCTATGACACTTAGTAGTAACAGGATAAATAAATGTAGTTGCAGCTGCACAATTTTGCAGCAAGTGTTCAGACAGACAAATATAACCAAAAAAAATAAAAGTTCCTCATTCACTGGAATGAAGTGGATGGAAAAGAGCAGTGGAAAAAACAATCGTTCCTTTTTTCTTTTTTTTCCAAGTACAAACTGCACCCATGAACACTGTATTATTGGATTTTAGTCTTCAGCAAATTGTAGCATGCTGCTTTCTGTAAAAGGAAGTCTAGGTCACATTTTCAATAACTGAAAGCCAGTCAACTTAAAAATATAAATTACTATTGTGACCTTATTGCCATTTAAAATACTTCAAATTAAAAATTAAAAAAATTATTATTTCAGAATGAAATGAGTGCAAAAAGTTGATTTGATTAAAAAAGCAACCAATTCATTACATTTAGAAACAGGAAGGTTTTTATGATAATACTATGTTGAAAAAAATCAGGAATTAATCTAATACTTCAAATTCCCTCCTTCCAATCAGCTCAAACTGCAATAGAAATATTTTTTGGACTGTAGTTTACCATCAGAAGCCAAGATCCAGCACGAATAACTTTTTATTTATGCTCTAATGTTGAGCAGCACTAGTAGCCCAAAGTAAGGGCTGCTGTTCAGAAATGAGTGAGGGGTCCAGGCTTGCCCTGCAGACAGAGCTACAGGCAGGAACAACAACCCAGCTCCTCCCTGCAATGCCAAAGTAGAGTTGGGGGTTTCAGAAAGTCCTAGGGGCCTACCTTTAGGTGAGAGAAATGTATTATAAGTCATTTGCAAAACCTTTCTGCAGGCTTTGCTTTTAGGGAAGTGATACCAGCACATTTGCAAACTAATTTGTCACAACAGGTCCATGGTAAAGATGTGACTTACAGGTATAACTGCTTAAAAGGATTAGGAAATAATTAATGTTTAATAAGCTTCAGGCATTTTGTTTAACAAAGAGATTAAGCATAATGCCAAATAAGCTTTTTTTTCCTTGTCTGTTTGTTTGACATATTTGCTGCTGCATGTTTTAAAGTTATTTAAGCACAGTTAACTAAACCTGAGGTAATGGCAAGGCTGCCAAGCACAGATCTACTGCTCCTTGCTTGGAAGACAGGCATCAAAACCAGCTTCACTTTACTGGAGAAAAGCTGGGAACACCAGTAACAATGCTTATTTACCTGGTCTGAAAGTAAAGCACCTGACCAGAAATAACTCAAAAAAAAAAAAAAAAAAAAAAAATCAGGCTGCACAATAAAATCAAAGACATATATTCATATATTTAACTGCATGTCACCAAAGTGCCTTGATTCTTTGACATTTTGGATGAATTGATGTTTCAGGCAAAAAGCCAACAAAATCCATATATCCAGTCACCCTCCCTTAAAGAAACAACCAAAGGAAAAAAAAAACCAAATAATAATAAAAAAAAAAATCAAAGTACATAGGGGAGAGCAGAGAAGGTCAGAAGGTTTGTACTGAAGGTTCATATTTGAAGTTGCATTCTATAAATTAAATAAGCAGGAAAAAAACAAAGCCTAGAAAAGGCATGGCAAGAACTCTGGGATAATGAAAGGTTTAAGAAATAGGAGGAGATGAGTGAGAAGAGATTAAGTGTGTGCAAGAAAAAGAGAAGGGCAGAGCTGAGTTGTTCAGATGAAGCGATGCAGTTGAAAGACTCTCCTTTCCAACCTTGATAAAAACTGATTAATAAGTTACAGAATCCCACTGCCTGACACCTCAAACACCAATCCATTGGGTCATCTCCCAGTGGAAACTGGCAGGAGCAGAGCATTGGAAGGAAACTTGAAGGAAAAATCTCTTGAAAGTCCCACAGCCCGTAGAAGTCCCAAATAGAGAATCCCAAATAGAGCAAAGAGAAGAGGGGAGCTGAGGAAAATTGGCTCAGATGAAATGATAGAAACAAAGAGCAGCTGTAAATCCTAATGACAGAAATGCAATTTGCAATCAAGACATCTGCTAAAGGTCATTCAAGGACAGGACCCAACAGGAAAAGAGAAGTACCACAAGGAAATTTAAATTCTGTGAGTTCCTATGCAAAGGGGGAAAAGAGAGGAAGAAAAAATAGCAATACTGAACAAACATGATCATTAGTCATTTTATCAAAGATCCTGTTTTTCTTTTTTTGACTGACATGTTTTTGAAAAGCCTTGTCTGATAAAGAACCCTACATGTCACTTAAGTTAATCCTTCAGAAAACTTTAGCTGAACTTTTGAAGTTATTTTGAAAATTATATTCACATTAAAATGGGTAACACAGAACACGGTTAAATTCCTTTTCTCTATCAAAACAGAGGACTGATATAGCAACTTCATCACACTCTGACATTACTTACTTGGGAAAGAAATCACCAGAAAACACTACCGTGAACCCAGAAAGAGGAAAGTTGACAGTGAGTGTGTTTAGACTAACAAATAAAAAACCAAAAAAAACCATGGAAGTGAAACTTGCAAATTCACACCGAACAGAATTGATTTGCAAAAGTGCCAACCTACTATGCTGGTATTCTAAATAAAAAATTACTTAAAGAGCTGTTTATGCTCAGAAGATGGAACAGATTTTTGCAGAAATTATTCTGCCTACATTGTGCAAGATACCAGAGCTGATGACCATAATGACTGCTCTGTTATAATGAAAAATACACCAACATATTGCCCCTGGCATTCCACTTATTCTGCACTTACAAACCTTCCATAGGAGAAAGTGAACAAGCTGCACATCTTCTACTAGCTTATGTGTGTATTCAAAATGGATTTTTTTTCACCAGAAACAACAAAAAACCCACATATGCCTACTTTTACATTTTCACTACTGCATTTCCTGTATGGATTAAATCACATATCTACATTTCACACACTTCATTCCATCAAATATTGTCGTAGTTAGAAAGGTGAGATAAGGAAACACACTGTCCATGAAACTAATATCAAGTTCCTAATTCAAACTTTAGAGTTTTTGTTTGTAGAATATATATATTTTTAATATGAGAAGACATTATTTGCCATATACTTTATGAGAACAATGTACTAATTTCACCATACAATGGAACAAATAAAATTCTTGCAGTAAGACTCAACTTAAATACCATTGACCAAACAACCTTTGAGCAAATTACAGCATTAGAAAAAAAAAAAAAAACACTAACAATGAACTCAGCAATTTCAGCCAATTTAAACATCTAGATGAGAAATTATCATCAAAACACCCACCAACCCTTATTTGGATTTGTGAAAAGTTCATTTTTTAATGCTTATGTTTAGAAAGAATTGAGGATTATACAAAGGTTACTTACTTATCTCCAAAGAATTTTCTCCAGAAATCTGCAGCATCAGCTTTGGTGATACGAAAATTGTCACCCTGGAATTGTCCATTTGGAAAAATAGCCTTGATTTCTGCTAACATGTGGCTGAAGATGAGAGACAGCTTTGTAAGGTTTCTCCTGCAGATAGAAATGGGTGGGGAAAAAAATCACATCAATTCCTTCGAATTTAATAAATGTAATCAATCTTTCAGTATTTCACGTATCCCATGTATTTGTATAACAATCACTATGTGACACAAAAAAAAAAACAAAACACTGAGCTTTCAACTGAAAACACAAAGAAATACAAATCAGTAGTTTGTGTTTCCATGGGCTTCTGAGGACATATTTATCATGTCTCCATGAATATAAAACCACTTTTTGGCAACAGAAAAATTCAAGTTCTCAACTGCATATTCAGATACCTTTCTTGTGCATTACGCTTTTGTGCTTCTATTTCGTTTACTCATTGCAGAAGCAAGAATTTATACTAATTAGACAGCTTATACATTTAAAAAAAGCCCAAATGAACAAAGAAAAACTACCCCACATTCAAAAACCTAAAACTATAGTTTTGTATGTGACAACAAACCTGTTTCATTCTAGGTTTCTAGAAATATAAACATGGCATAGAAGTAGATTTACTGCTTTTTCCTATGGTAGTTTTATTATTTTTACTTTTTCAGCTTTCTCTTAGTGTATCTACTTCTTGTTCTCCTTTCAAATGCTGTCTAGTAAAAACTTGCTTTCACTAGCATATTATAAACAATCTAACTTGTTGAAAATAAAACAAAACAAAAATCAAGCTTTTTTGCTATTGTCTCATTTTTATACATTTTCCAGGCTTGTATCAGCTAATCAAAAATTACTTAGCTTTTGGCACAAAAATCCCATCTAGTTTACTGCAAAGAACAAATAATCCTTAAATGCAAATAATCCTTTTGTACAGAAAAATCTGTAGGAAATGGTGAGGAGAGGAGAAAAGAAAGAAGAAGGAAACTTTATAAGAGCTTATGCCTGAAGATTCCTTGATGCTCCTTGCAGGAAAAAAGAGGGCCATTTCCCAAGCTAATATACAAAATAAAGGAGACTTGAGCAGTTCTGATGAAGGATTTGTATTCTTGTGAATTCCACTGGAGTATTTTAATGTGTTAGAAGTGACCCATGTATGTCAAGCCAGTTCAGCTTTAACCATTTCAGGTATTATTTAAAAATGCCTCGAGTAATTTAATGAAATTAAGCACTAAAATGCTTATCAAACATGTAATTTAAAATTAAAACTTTAAAAATGTATTATTTCAGAATACATTTAGGCAAAAAGCCAACAAAATACATAAATCCAGTCACCCTCCCTTAAAAAAACAACCAAAGGGAAAAAAAATACAAAAAAAAACCCTATCAAAGTGCATACAGGAGAGTAGAGAATTTTAAATAAATTCAAACTTATTCTTAAGTTCCTTGACACATGGAAGTATTAAGATAGACATTTATTTTAGCTGAACATATTTCCTCAATTTAGCACTGGGGTTGCAATTATTCCAACTACATTTGTGAACTTTGTTCATAGAGATTTCTGTGGAAGCTGTGTTGCAGATTTACTATTGGTTTTACTACCAAGAAGATGATGATAAAGTTGTTGTGAAAACATAGGTAGTTTAAAATAAAGAAAGCAAAGTGAGTGAATATAATTCACTGAAAATACTTCACTCGAGAGAAGAATGGCTATAGGGCTGAGTCATTCAGAGCCCTCTAATTCCTTCAGTAAAATCAGATGTCTGTAATTAGGATGCTCAATAGTTCCTTGCTATCCCCCTTCCTATTTCCTTAGTATTTTAATTACACCCATGTGTTCTTTATTCTTTCACTCCTCAGAACTCAAGGCAGAGGAGCAAGAAGCAGCTTTTTTCATGTGGCTTCCTCAGCCTGCCCTGGACCCAGGATGAAACAAGCAGCTTTCTGCACTTGGGACAGATGGGAACACGACTCGGTGTGAGTTTGAGCCTTGCCTGGAACAACCAGTATCCCACATCCACGTGCTGTGCTCAGGGGCTCTTTTTTGGGTACCAATTCACCCAAATTTGTACCCAAATTTGAGCTTGCTGGATGAGTGAGGCTTGAGCCCTGCAGTGAGTTAAGGGATGAAGTCACCAAGGGCAGCTTGCGCCACCCAAAAATAGCTCCATTTAATCACAAATTTCTCCCTTCCCTCTTAGAACAGCACCAGGCACTAAGTGCATCAGGACATTTTTGTTCCACTATACAAAATTGTAAGGAAAATAAAAAAGTAAAATTATTTTTTTGCTTGTATTTGTGTAAACTTCTTTTTATGTGATGGCAAAGGTGAAACTCAAAACCAACTAGAAGCTTGTCTGTGCTTGAACATATATCACAGCATGTACAGACAGCAAGAGATGATAAATTCCTGGAAATTTATATGCAGGACATCTGGGTTTTTTTCTCTTTAATTTTGATTCTTACACTATGAGATCATTATCTCGAGTCCTTCTTTGGTATCAAAAAGCCATGATAAATCATGCCTCAATTTTTCACTCACATCTTTTTTCTTTAGAACCACAAAGCACATATTGCACCATTTTTGCTCGGATATGCTTATGTAGATAGCAGACCTCAGTATCTCCTTGAGGCAAAGACACAAAGGTCACTGATTTCAGAAATGGTTTTCAACAATTTGGGTGCACAGATGATGGCACTGGGGTGGGCCAGTGACTCTCCCTCTTGGGGAATTTCACTTGCCTGATGATGTCCATCCATTTCAGCAATGTACTTTTCCTGGCTTGGGGAGGGAAGAATGTAAATGTACTCCATTTACCACACCTGGCAGTCTGTGTAGCTGCATTTTTCAACTTAGGTTGGCTCCCTTCCTTCCCCCATATGAAGGATGGAGCAGTGTCAAAAATCTTTTTCATCTTACTTTCCATTCATAAGTTTCAGGCATGGTATTTAGATCCTATTCGTTTGAAAAAAAACAAAAAAACTAAACCCATCAAGGTCTGGCAATTTAGTGAATAATTCTAATAGAAGCCAAAGAATTGTTTGGTGTCAGCACCTATTTTAGGTCTCATTGCCAGCATGAGACTGTAAAGAAAGCAGCCTGCATCTCCTGCAGTAACAAAGGTTTTCTTCTCCAGGTCACAGCAAGGACTGGTGCAGTGGCAAAGGGACAATTGCAGATAGAGATAAACTCCAGAGACCCTTTGACTCACTGGATCCCAGCAGGGGAGATATCCTCAGGGATCACATTGGAGCTACAGCTCAAAATAATCCAAATTATACACAAGCAGTGATTTTAATGCCTCAGCAGCCAGCCTTCAGGGCTTAAAATTCTAATATACTTTTGCTGGCAACCTTGGGCTGGTTAGAGGTGGAACTTCTTTCCTGAGCTGTGGAACAGAACACAGACATTTCATTTCTGCACAGAAGGGATTTCATGCTGATGAGAAGGACCTTAACTTTCTGAAATTATAATCAAACAACACTTCTTTTTACAAAAGTGAACCAAGATGATCATTCTCCAGTATATAATAGCTACTGTGGTAAAATATAACAATATGTTAGTACTAAATGATGTTAGATCAACAGCATTTTATGTTGCACAGTATAGGTTCTCATCCATTGCAACATACCCAGCACCCCCTAGCCTTTTCCTATGATTTAAGCTTAGATTTTTGCTGTCTTCCTTTCACTGAGTCAAACTAATGCCATAAATCACTTGTAGAACTTGATTTCTGAAGCATCATTTTGTCAGTCATAGTCTATGGTTTGTTGCCAACCATTTTTGTCCATGACAAATCTACTGAAGAACCAACGTGGTCTGAATCAACTCCAAAACACCTAAGATACAAAGAGTAAAAACTTGTATAAACTTGTAAAGATCTAGTGAATCAGTATAAACTTGTAAAGATCCACTGAATCAGTAAACATCTTTCAGTTAATGAGAAAAAATGCATTTTTTTTTTTTTGCATTTCAAACATAAATACACAAAGCAAAGCATCCATCTGTGCCCTGGTTTTTCAGAATTACTGGATGTCACAGACAATAACCAAGACAAAGTAATTTAAAAAATACATACTTGTTACTCCTGCAAAAACTTGAAAATGTTTATATCTACCTACATACTACATGTACATATAATTTCTGCTTTCATGACTATATATTACTATGCCCATGAAAAAAAATCATTTTACAACTACAAATATTTCTGAAGAAAACCCTTCCAGTCTGGAAAAGGACTATGCATATCTCTGCAGTTACTTATGTAATTCCAAAAATTATTATAAAATTATTATATTGCTGGATTTCCTTCTTCATTGCATCTAGAAAGTGTTTAATCTTTCTGCATCCACATTGATACACTTTGTTAAACAATCACCTGCTGTAATAAGCTATACACCAACTTTCCAACTCATAATATATAACTCAATCACCTGGCATGGAAAAACAGTCTTAGAGTTAGAATAAAATCTGTTTGGCAGCTAAGAATATTTATTTTCCAGATAGAACTTTCACATAAGTACAGCAAACTACTCCTAAATAACAGATAATTTCTCTATAATCATTTTACAGAGTAATCATACAAAGACAGCTCTCTTAGCTGGCAAAACTGCATAGGAACTAAGATGAAAGAAAGTTTGAAATATGAATTTCATAAGGTGAATTGTTTATTTTGACTTCTAAAAATCCGCCCCCCCCAAATATTAAAGCCTCAAAATCCAAAGCATATGTACAGAGTCATTTCACTTAATTAGTTCTATTCAAAACACATTTCGGATCCATATGCTTGACTGTGGTAAAACACAAATATTCTACATAATACATGTTACTAATCCAAAGGAACAGAACAGACTCTTGTGATTCAGGTACAAAAGAAGGAAATGAAGACCCATGTGCTGAGCTCTGTCACTCCACTCTCCCAGAGTTCAGAATTTAGGTTTTGTGATTCAGATTTCCATTGTGTGAAAAAAGCTCTTTACAAATTATTTCCCATTTGTATTTTGCCACCATGAAGACAATGAGAGCTGCTCATAAAACTCCTTTGACAGATGAAGCTACTGCCATTAGCTACTGATAAGGGGACTCAAGAATGCACTAAGTCCAGAACAAAATACAGAAGAGAAAAAAAATCAGAAGAAATATGTGAATTTTTTAAGATCTCCAGAAGACATAGGCTCAAGACTAAAAATTATACATGGTGGTAGTGGTTCACTCTTGATAATCCAGTATAACCCTGACTCATTCACCCTCCTTCCTCTTACAGAACTTCCCTTCTCAGAGACAGGAAACATAGGAAAAAGAATTAGTAAAAAAGCCCACAACAACAACAAAAAAAATCCACAACAAAAAAATCCCTCCCAAACAATAACACTTCCACAAGAAAAAACAAACAAAAAAACCAACAAAAACCCCAACATTTCTTTTTTAGAAATCTACAGGTGTAGAATGCAGTCAGATAATATGAACAATGGAGTCTTCCTTAACACTTTAGAGGAAGCAAAGGAAACCAAAGGTTCCTGTCAACAGAGATAAAAAATGCCTACCATCATATTTGGCAATCACAGCAACTCTGCTTCTGTGCAATGATTCTTTTTAAAAGCTATATAAGGACAGGGTATTGTTCAGGGACCAAAGTAGATGAACCTATTCTTGGGATGAAATGTCCCTGGGACTAACAATAATCATGAGCTCTATTTCCTCCTTGTGCCACTGACTCATGGAAGGAACATATACAACTAAACTTTGATGTGCTGTAGTATTCTTTATCTGTAAGAGCTGCTCCACAAACAAAACCAAAAAAACTGCCTTAAACATGGCAAGCTTCAGCCAATAATTCAATTTATCATATATTAAGCAAAAAAAAAAAAAAAAAAAATTGTAAGAAACTAACTGAAGTCAACAATTCCATTTCTTTGAGTCCTGCAGGAGCTGGGTTTGTTATGGGTAGGAAAGCAGCATCCTGCCTTGAATGGCTCTTCATCAGCCCCTTTGTGTCAGACACAAGGATGATGGTACAAGTCTGTGCTATTCACAATGGATACCAAAAGGAAGAAATGGCAGACTTTTGGTAAGGATTGGACAGGGATGATTTGGAAAACAAAAAGCTGATGCCAATGCCACCTTCAATTTTCCTCCATCTTTCCCTTTGCTTAGAAATCATTTTACATTGATACACCAACTTTCACTAGCAGCCTGGTTCCTTTTGTTCTCATATTTTAAAAAAGATATTAAAATGGGAGAAGGCAATGTTGAAGAATTCAAAATTTCATTTCATCTTGTGAAACTGCTTATCAGCTGTCATTGCTTTTAAAGCAGGTATTTACTGCCCAATTTATAACAAAACTGAGAATTAACTTAATATACAGCAGCTTAGTAAAGAAAGTGGAATTTAAACAGAGAGGAAGGAAGAAGGCCAGGGTTTTTGTCACTCTATAACACTCCACAAATTGATGAATCTGTCTGCTTACTGCTCCATCATTTGTGAACTGGCATGCCACTGTGCCACCAACATCTCCTGAGCAAAGTTCTAGCCAAGGATTATGTTTGCATTTTGCTAAACAAATGCTCCATACAGCAGCAACCATGAACAGCTCTGGTCAGCTGAGCTTTAGGCTTCACAGTCCAAGTTCTGAAAATTTCATTTCTCCCAATTCTGTCCAAGGGGCATTTATCCACACAGATAAATGTCCCAAGGTGCTCCTAAACCATTTTCATTTCTTTCCTCACTAGCCCTCTGGTATATGAGGTATCAAATATAGCCATGAAATGAAAATCTAAGGAGTGCTGGCAGGAGTAAGAAGTAACAAAGGAAACACACTCTACATAAAGCAAAATGTGAGTTGTCAAAAATAAAGAAGTGCGTTGACAAGCTCAAGATTTAATAATTCTGCTCTTAATTATTATTTCTAATTACTTATGCAGAAGGATAGAGGTTACAAGAAAAAAAAACCCTCTAGAGAATGCTACTCTGGCACAATTGGCATAAAAGTGATCTGAATATTTACAAGTACAAATACATTGTGAAGGATAGTCAATCCTATAATGTTTTAAGCAGCAACATAAACTAAGAGCTAACAGACTTATTGATTTTACTACCAAGGCTTTCAATGGACCTACTAGTTCATCCTTACAAAATACATGATTTATCATCCCTAATGTAACACATACAGAGATTTAAAAACCGAGCTGGACACTGGCTGTTTAGTTTTATTTTCTACTTTTTAACAGTCTGTTGCTTTTGCACTGTAATTCCACTCACCAGTAACAACATGTTCAAGCAGTGTTTGCTTTCTCCAACCTCCGTGTGTCCATAATGGTCCAATATTGTTTATCTGAACACTGACTTAAGTCCAAAGCCTAATATATTTATATTTATATATGTAAATATATAAATAAATTAAATACATAATTTAAATATATATATTTATATTTATATATTTAAATATATTTATAAATGAATCTGAAGTTGTCACAGAATTCTCCAGGAGCAACAGTAAACTCAGTCTTTGAAAAGCTGAATTAATTCACTGAACAAAGAAATACAGAAAACTTGTTAAAAAACGTGAATGAATTAATGTGAAACATAGAAGACTGAATCAGCATCCTGTCACCATCTTCCAAAGGCTTCAAGTGGAAGGGATATTCAAAACAACACTTGGCCAACTTTTGTAAAAGTTTGAAAAGCACGAAAAAATTAAACTATAAGGAGATGTATTAAACACCAGGAACAAATGTGCCTATATTGCAGTTGCTATCTAAGTGAACATCTCTTCTATGCATTCAGGCCTACCCAGGCAACAGAGCCATGGAATAAAAAAAAGTCTCATACTGTATTTAGGGACAGTCAAAATGTACAAATCCAAAGGGGATCAACCACAGCCACATACAGAATCTTATTCCTGGCAATTCTTTTGAGACCTTACCTTCTCAGTTATGATTTTGTTTTCGTTTGTATGAGTGGTAAGAAGTGAAGTAGTATTTTAACTGATCAGATAAGGGATCTAAAGAGAAGTTTTAAAATAACATCCACTTTCTTGCATTAGGTGTGTATAGAAGTACCAAAACTGCTGTGTTTTCAGAAGTGCTGTAACCTGCAGTGCTTAGTACCTGCTGTGTCACACATGATTTCCACCGAGTGCAAGTCAACAATCTGTCCCAGCATTCCTAAGAGCCTGGCCAAAAAGGAATTTTCCTGGCTGAGCTGCTTCTGAGACTTGATCAAGAGAAAATACTGAGCTGCACATTTTGCCCTAGAATTGAACTTTAGAAAAAGTCCTTGGATTTTACTTTTTGAGCCTCTTGTGCATCATTACTTCTATTTATTTGTTCTGTGGCAGTGATAGAAGCCTCTCATCAAAAGCAGAACTGTTTTACAAAAACTAACCCTCTTCATTGCATGTAGCTTCCTGTATCATCATTGAATGAGTAGAGAAACTCTCCAACTCTACACTTTAACAAATATATTTTTCACAGACCTTCAAATATATATAGGAATTTTGACCCTAAGCCCTGAAAGCAGAATCCATGCAGGCAGACACTCTCATTACAGCATTCTAAGTGTTGTCACTAAAGCATTCTAAAAGTATTTTAGACCACATGAAAACATGTTATTTATTCAAAGTGGAAATCCAAGTGACAGCTACGTAACCCATCAAAACACAATAATCAGACTTCAAACCACATCTCAAGTTATTGAGCTCCTATCAAACATATAATAAAAATTTCCATTAGATGCACTCTAATCAAATCCACCTGAAATCATTCACTGAAAATAATTTCAACATTACTTAGAGCTGAGATGCAGCTAGTTTGCAACATTCAGGTAACAGAAATCTGTGTCCCACATGCACGTGGCACAAAAATACACAAAATAAGATCTATGAAGTACTGAAACTGTATGTGGGTCTCAGAATAATCACTGGGGTTTTATTTACTGAGAGACTGTACAGTGACTTGCATTGAGAGAAGAAAAGGACCATCTCTGGCCAAAACAATAAACAACCTGCCCTGTTCCCTTTCACACACACCCTGAGGCACTCAGTCACCTGGCCTTCTGCACATGAGGAGCACATCTAAACCATTTAAATGCAGAAACATCGCTGCCACATTGATAAATTAATAAGATAAATGAGGAAATTTATCTGTTCAGAACAGCAGAGAGAAAAATCAAATCCTTGGTTCCAAAATGCCACTTGAAACGATGCCATGGCCATACATACTTATGGCCCTCAAGGATCAGCCTGTATCCAACAAGACAGGAATAATCTGGCATCAATGGAATACAGCACAGACCTTGGTCAAAATCTAACAGATTTTATAAGATGTGTGATTTCACAGTAGCTAGAAAAATAATAGAACTGGCTGAAATATTTTCATCAGTAATTTGGACAGTAAAAGCAGGCACTAAAACCCACAAGGATATGGGTAGACAGACAGGTGTGTTTTTCATGTAAATAGAGGCAGAATCTTTGCCTTCAGGAAATACTGATGTCTAATCTCCAAAAATAAGCTGTCCATACAAATCAAACTAAACCATTTTGCCTCTTTACTCCTTATCTCCCATGACAAGGAAGAGAATGGAATGAAAAAGATTGAGATGTTGTTTTGCAAAAAATTACTTTCCTTTTTTTGGTCTAAAGTACAAAAACCAATGAAGAAATTTATACCCTGATCTGCTTATTATTTTTTTTTTTACAAGAAGCAATTCAAAGGTTATATGGCTGACAGATAACTGTAAATAGCTGCAGAGTGACTGCACAACAAAAACAACAGATGTAATTCAATATACATGAAGGTATAATGTATTTGAATGAAAAATCTTGACCTGATGTAGAAAGTGGCAGGCTCTGAGCTGTCCATTGTCACTCAGAAGCAAAATTTTCAATTATGATAGGTAATTCCATTAAAATATCTGTTCCATGCTCATCACCAATAAAAACCCACATCAAAGATCATGAATTATTAGCAAAAGAAGAGAGGAAAAAACCCAGAAAACATAATTGTGCCACCATGTAGAAACACAGTCGCTTGCTATCAAACCAGACATAGAAGAAACAGAGATAATAGAGATACACTGAAAGCCAAGTGAGGTTACCAAAGATAAGAAATGGATACAAACTGAGGAGGAATGAAGTTTGGTGGGACTCTTCACGCTGGATTAACAACCACAGAGGAACTCAGACAAGAGATCTATAAATTGCAAATGACATGAGGAAGATGGATGAGGACTGACAGTAACTAGAACATTTAGTGAAGGTGACAGGAAGCAAGCTCAAAAAATCCCTAATGCACAGAAGTTGTTGCCTAAGGATACTGAGGAGGCAAATTTAAATAGGTTTGAGGGGAAGCCGGGAAAACACCAGGAAGAGCTGCTTCACTGAAGGTTACAGGAGTAACAATGCAAAACAGGTTCAGGAAATCCCTTAACTAAAAATGGCCAAAGGCTGAGGGAGTACTAGGGAAACATACTAAATTATACCTGTTAGCCCCATTCATTCTTCCTTAGGTATCTCCTTATGCTCTCCACTGAAAACAAGAACGACTGTATTCAGATCAGGCTCTGACTTAAAAACAAGATGCAGGAGTTACAAACCAAAGCACATGGTTCACAGGTTACCCCCAAAGCTCTTAAGTTATTTCACTCATACAATTTGATTGCACAGAACTTCTAATACCTGATGACTCATAAATTAATTTTGGATGCCTTGGCAAATAGAAGCATTCGACTGTTGACAGCCATTCTTTTTCACCCCTGTAGCAGAGATTAGAAAGTTGAAGTTGCCCAAATCCCAGCCTGTATCATGAGTGTGGCTACGCAGCAGGAAAGGGCAGGTGGTGGAGCAGCACTGCACGAGGCAAAGCCTGAGAGGAGGAGCAGGGTTGGTGTCCTGGGTTATAATATTGGGGTGTATTCCATTACTTCTCTCCTTATCTCATGGCTCAGAGGTAAGTCCCTCCAGGAGGAGCTGTTCTTTTAGCCACATGGCTGATAAGATCACAGCATTCTATTGTGAGATGCTCTGCCCAGAGGGAGGAGCCAAAGATGCCATCAAGGATATAAGTGGGGTTGTGCAGACAGCAAGGAGATCCCCTCTTCCAGAGGAACAGCTGAGACCTTCTCTGCACTGCACCTCCAGAGGGAAACTCCATCAGTCTGGGGACAGAACCAGATCTGCCACCACCGCCCCAGCCAGCGAGTGTCAGGCTGTATCTCCAACTCTATCAGTGGTTCTTCTTTTGTGCTGTTGTATGCATTTGGTTCTTTGTTGCCTTTTTTCCTAATAAATTGTATTTCTGACTTAGAGCCTCTCCCTGGTTTTGCTTTTCAGAGCAGGACAGCTGGCCAGGAGCAGAGCCCTGTTCTGTGCTTTAAATGCCAGCTGCAGCAAGGACCTACAAAGGGGACTCACCAACACTGTGAGAAGTGCTAAGAGGGCTGCTGGTGAAACAATCACAGATGCCAAGATAACCAGTTTCAACAGTGAAAGCCAAGTAAGATAGCAACCCTAAAATTAGATGAAGAGGCTCGTAGAGGGCAAGTGTCCAAAGAGAAAAGGTTACTACACCACAGCTGCAGTGGAAACTTCCAAATTCTGAGCACCAATGTGAAAATCTGTATGTTTTACTTACCGCTAAATTTTATCACACGCAGGCCATTAGAACAATACACATGAACAGAATCACAAATTGACACAAAATACACTAAAATTCCTTCCGGTAAAAATAGTTTTTAAGGCATGAAGGTTCCAGGAGTCACACCTTAAGAGTTTACTCCCCTGAGACACCACTTGTGCAGTTTTGCCTAGCAAGACAGTTCACTTTGCTGCTTGCAAAAGTAAACACTTTATGCAATTATGGATTCCTGGAACAATCCATCAGTCTCTGAAAACAAATTGCTTTGAAACAGGAATGTAAACCTAAAGACAATACTGGTCTTCCCTCAAAGACTGGAATGTAAACCTAAAAACAATACTGTTCTTCCCTCAAACATGGAAGCATTCCAGCTCTTGTTACCAAAGCAAGTAAGAACAGGAGATGGGAATTGAAACAAACAAAAATCTCTGGATATTAAGACATCCAGCTGCAAATTTCTGATCACACTTTTTTTCATGAATCATCCTCAATATCACTGTACTAAATATCCTCACCACCTGAAAACACTTATATGAAGATTATATGAAATTATACTATCTTTAGTGTGGTTTAGTTTCCCAACACTTCAATTTCTCTAATTTCTTGAATGCTGTAGCTAAATTAAATATATAAATATACTCTTAAGAGCCATCAGGCTAAAACATTCAGAGCCAAAAATATATTCCCACTTCTGTTTTTTCAGATCTGCCATCTTGGAATAGGAAAAGAGCATTAGCTACCAAAGTACACCACGTATTTAATCATCCTTTGATACTATGAATAATGAGACAACTGTTTAGATCTGAAGGGAAACAGAACTAGAAAACTAAAACTGCATTCCTTCCATCTCTGGGAAGCTCAGAGCACCAGGTCCCACAGCAGGTAGCCTGCTGAGGTTTGGCACAGTTTGAAATATCCTTGACAAAGAGCTTCACTTGGTGTGGCACATTTGGTGTTGGAAGACCTTTCACCCTTCTTAGCAATTTTAATCCCACATAAAATACATGTGACATGAAGTGAATGACAAATACTATTGCTGTGATCAGCAATATCTGAGTTACTAGAAGAAACGTTTGTGATCAATAGTTATTGTTGGCTCTTACAGTCAAACTACAATGCCTCTGTCCTCCAGTGACTGAAAAAGGATCATTACAAAAAAAGAACAATTACAGCTAACTGCAAGAGATAATGCTGGAGAAGCTTGTGAAGCCAATTTGAAAAACATCTCAATCTGTATCAGCAAAAAGACAGTCCTTGAAAGTTTTTGTACCCCAAGCCTGCTCTGTCCCTGGACAGCTTCCCAGAAAAAGCAACGTCCTGTCCACCAGTTTCCACCAGAAGTCCCACAGTACTCCTTCAACTCCTCCTATTCCCTGATGGCTAAAAGTAAATTTTTCATCTGGCTCCCAGAGAAGAGATAGGAAAGACTGTGAGAGACAGACAGGAAAGGGGAAACAGAGAAGGCAAAGGCCAAATAACTATCCTGGAGCTTCTTATTTCCCACCCACCAAGGACATTCCACAGCCCCACAAGGGAGAGAGCCCCTTTGCTACAGCAAATAAAATAGCATCTGACATGGAGCATTCTCTTACAGAATGTGCATCCATGGAAAAGGCTGATGCAAAACATGAAATATTGCATTCAGGTGTTCATAGTAGTCAAAAGCCCACTGGTAAACATTTAGAAAGAGAAATGTTACCCTGTGTTAATGTCCCAACACAAAAATTCCCAAAGACTTCTCCCGAGAGCTTGAGGATTAAAAGGCCTGGCTAGTATGTCATAGTGACTCATTGCTTAAATCCAGAATATTAAAAGATAAGCTAGCCAGAAGAAACTTTACTTTTGACATAAGTGATGTTAATTAAAAGGTCAAGAGATCTAGGGAAGGTATTGAGAGAAAAAGCGTATGAGAAGGACATTAAAAATATATATTTTTATAAAAGGTGGGGATTAAAGGAGGATAAAATAAAACCCTTTGAAACCTGAAAATCAGAAAAGGATGAAAAGGTAGAAATGAAAAGTGCAAAATTTATGTCTCTAATTCTTCTTTCAGAACTTTATAGTTCATATTTTCCTCCAGGTTTAGTCACCTTAATTGCACATATGATTCACAGCAGGCTCCCTTGCTAGTAAGAGAAGATTCATGATTAAGAAGGCACACTAAGTTTCAATTTCAATAGCTAAGACCTCAGTATATCTGAAAAAAAATATTTCAGTCAAAATGCACAAGTATGTGAAGAATAACTCTCAATTTGATTTTTCTATTTCTTGCTTTTTCTACAGTCTGGCTGAAAAGAGTCTAGTAATAACAGCAACAATGTACTAACACTGAGCAGTTCATCAACATCTCACACTAGTTGTACATAATTCTCTTAGGAGAATATGAAAGCTATTTCTTTCCAAAAGCAAGCCCTTAGGATGTGTTAGGACCAATATAAATAATTTTGGATTCAGACTGTGCTAGGCAGCAGTTTCAATTTGCAACATTACTCAAAGAATCACAACTGTGAAAATAAGAAAATGTTTTTGAAGTACTTAATTCTGAAGAGCCTGCTTTAGCTTCCCTTAAATGTTTTTCATAGTATGTTTAAGGAGAATGCCACAAGGACAACAAAGCTTCTTTTGGAAGAAAGGGCATTGCTAAATAAATCATTTCTTACCTAAACTCTCAGCTCACTTAATGGTAAATTTGAATGACAATGAAGCAATGTGTTCAAGAGGATTGTTTTTCCTACAGATCAAAGTTGAGCCCACAACTACAAAGCTTAATCAGTCAAAATGGAGAACAATGTTCATCCCACCACAAATCTGGTGCTATATTCAGAATAGATGGCCCAAATTCTACCTAGCTTTCTGAGTGCTTATTTTTGAAAATTACAGATAGGAAGGCCCACTGAGAAGCTACAATAACATTTAAAAAAAAACCAAAACCAAACAAATAAAAACAAACAAACAAAAACCCCAAAACAAACAGAAAACAACAAAACAAAACAAAAAATAAAAACAGGAAAAAAAAAACCAGCACTACATGCCTTTGATCTAAAATTATGCTTTTTGTCCAGGCAATAGGACTGTTATAGAAAAAACACTTCCCTTGTTTTAAAAAATAATAAAATCATATGCATTTATGCTTTGCTTCAATAATTATTATATCAGAGCACATTATTTTAATAGTCTTTGACTTTTTACTACTAAGATGTACACTATCTCACAAATCTATAGAACTGCAAATATATCCACTTAGGATAAACCAGAAATTTACCTCTGCTTGCTCAACAACTTTCTCTGTTAAAACAAAGCCAGACTTATATTTTTTTGTCTAAAAATTAAAGGTTTGAAAAAGCTTTGGATCAGATATCTGTCAGGTAAATGCTAGAAAGAAGCTTCTATAAAACTTGACTTAGAGCTGACAGCATTCTGTGACACCATAAAGTTGAGACCTTTTCAACCTGCAGATTTAGGAGATAATGGAAATACACAGAAGATAAATCACCATATGAGTTGCTGTTTTAGGGCTTACAAACACCAATGTGTGTCACTGAAGCATTAGTTTCATTAGCATTAGTCCAAAGACAATCACTCAGCATTTCTCAGACTGCAAGAACTTACTCCAAGATCCAGCACTTAAAGTGGCACTATTATAATAAGAGCCACAAGACCTCTAAATCCATCAGGTTAAGTGTTAAGGGACAAACACTTCATCTCCAGTATTAAAAGTATCCAAGCCTTGTATCCATGAGTTAATCTGCATTAGTTACTGTTTTATAAACTCCTAATCCAAACAAATCTCTAATTTTAATGAGCTGAACTATGAGGCAACCTCAGGCAAGGGTTATGCTGATTTTATTTGACCAAAGAACTGTGTTGCAGATACCCTGCCTCCACCAGAGTTTTATTTGAAGCAAATATCTCACAACAACTTCCCATCAGCTCATTAGCATCCCCCACCAACTCCCTCAACAGCAAAGCCATCTTTTAGATTCAAATAAAAACCAGAAACCTTCTTTTCATAGGGGACTACAGCCTGCAGCAGCTAGCACGATCAGCTGAAAACTTGCCCCCTGCATAACAAGCATTAAAAAGAGAGAGGTTACAAGAAGTGTCACTCTATTATCTGTCTTCCGACAACAAGTAATAAATCCTTTCCCTAATTATGAACCCTTAACTACTGACTTTTAAAATTATTAGCTTCCAGTGTAATACACTGAAAGAGTAACAAGGTTCCTCTAAAGATGGTGACAGGAAACCTGAAAGACCAAAAACATTTCCTCAATTTAAGAATTCCTCATCCAAAGCTTCACTATTCATACAGGTTTCCTGGGATTAGTTTTCTCCATGATGAAGTTTCAATTTGTGGTGAGGGGAGAGGTATCCTGAAAGGGCTTCCTGAAAGACCTTCAGAGTAAGTGGTTTTTTTCTGGAATACCCTTGGGCACTTACTGCCCCTTGCACAGCATCTTTTACCCTCTGGATACAG
Organism: Lonchura striata; assembly: GCF_050655825.1. Lineage (NCBI taxonomy): Eukaryota > Metazoa > Chordata > Aves > Passeriformes > Estrildidae > Lonchura > Lonchura striata. The sequence goes on from NC_140703.1 coordinate 3,217,383, forward strand.
TGCAGCTTGGCAAAACATCTCTTCAACAGAGAACAAAAGACATGATATTGGTTATCCTTCATTACATGGGACAAGGTCATCCTTTTATTACAAAATTCATACAAACCATAATACCAAGAATATATGCAATATATGGTGGGATTTACCTGAAACCCATGTCATAAAAACAGCGTGCTATTTCAGTGTGATAAATGTCACATTAGCACATTACATAACAAAAATAACATTCTCTTCTATTCCTAACTTTATATTATCTGCCTAGTCTACCACATTCACCTTTGCCCTTTGGTATTTTCTTTAGATTACTTGCATTAATTTTAACATTTATTCAGCTGACGTGAAAGGTATTTTTCAGCTACAAGTAGGGGTGAGGTAAGTATCAGCTATCTATATAACTAAAAAATTAGTTCTGTCCTGCATGCCTTTTGGCACCACAGGGCATTGAGATACACACACGTGTGAATATATATATATATATATATTTATATGTAATTGGCAGGTAGCTTAGAAGGTGGTGCTGGGTTAAATTCTGAACTCGATGGCCTCAGAGGTCTTTTGCAACCTAAACCATTCTGTGTTTCTATGATACAACAACAGCAGGCTACTTCCTCTCCAACACTGTGAACAAACTGAAGTGAACATTTGTTTGTTAAGACACTCAGACCCCAGACACATTTGGAGTCCTGCCCCCAGTCCCATACTTCTTTTCATGCTCTCAGTTGCAATTAAGACTTCTTAGATGCACGACATGTTACAATCAGATACCAATAATCCATTTACATACCTCGCCTCAGATTACACTTTTTGTCACCTAAGGAATGAAAAGCTTTCCCTTGCACTAACCATAAATTATTCTGATGCTCTCTGCAACCAAAGCAACTCAAAGAAAAGGCAGGATCAGATCTACTGCTGCTACTGCCTGCCTCAAGCAGGGTTCCAGCTTGGGCAGTGCTCATCACACAGGGAGAACAACCCAGTCCAGTTAAACCCTCAACTCCACACAGTCTTTGCTGCTTCTTTCACAAAAGACCATTTATTATGTAAATAACTCAACTGGGGGCGTTCATGAACCTCTGTGTTGCAAGACAGTAAGAATTTGTGTTATAATGAACAGCTTGAACAGTCTTTGCTATAATCTCCAGCAGATGCACGGCCAATGTTGCTTCCCCTATTGTAAGAGAGAGTGAAGGCAAAGATATTTTTTTAACAAGACTACACTGGCTTGTGTGTATTACCTTGTACTAGGAAATAAAACAGGGCTAGAGCATGAGCAGCCCTAGCTGCAGGCTGGTCCCTTGCCAAGATTGCCCCAGACCCACCAGACTTGACTCTCCCTGGCTTGAGAGAAATAAATGTCTTTCTAGACACACAGATTATACCAAACCATGAGCCCTGGGGCTCATCACACAACGAGCATAAGCCCCTTTCATTAATAAACACAAAAATGGCCATCAGTGTAAGAATTGGTCACCAGGGATCCAACTCAGGAACGTTCTTAAGGCTCGCAGACAACAGAGAAACTCAGCAACTGTGAAAGAGCAAATAAAAAGGAAGGCTAAAAATATCAGAGTTAACCTGCAAGAAAAAGCTAATGGTAATTCAACTCAAACTGCTGTAACATTCACTTCTGTTGAAGAAAATATGTCAGTTGTGAATACCAGCATGTGTACCCAAGAAAAAAAGTGCAAAGGAAGTACAGACTTGAGTTTTTAAATAGAAGGCAAGAAACAATACAGCATGCACCTTTTCTAATAAAAATGTACCAGAAATTTTCCAGTGTAAAAACCTGAATATTCACTCTCAAAAGCGCAAAGCCATTTCAGCAGTTGTTGAAAACACTGCATTATCTCAGAACATAACTATGACACAAATATACAGAACTATAAATACAATTACATCTGTAGCTTTTATCTAAAGTATCTAAAGATGTTATGCATGACAATATCAAACCCAGAAGGCAAACATCGGATTTTGATAAAGGCTGAGCTATTCTAGAGTTTATATGGCATTAAATTTTGCTCTAAAAAGAGACAGGCCCTTAAAAGGGAGAAACATAAAATGTCATGGAGTCCACTGGAACTTCCAGCACTCCCCTTCTTTTTACATGAAAGTAGTCAAATATAAAACCATGAGCGTTTGTATGAAAGAATTTCCCCTTTCCATATAGATAAGAAATTGCATATTTTGTTTAAAGTGGACCTTAGTATTTTTAAAACAAAACATGACCCAAATGCTAAAGAATAATGCTACATACTCCAAGATTACCTGTAAGCTGAAAGTAACCTTATGGAGAACTGATACTTGTTTATTCTAGTGATACCCAGCACTTGTTGAGACCACTTGAAGATTCTTCTTCCTATTTTAAATTGTGGAATTTTTGTATCTACTTTTTTCAGCTCAACTATCCCATCACGAAGATTAGACTTTCACTCAAATGAAACTAATAGGGAAAAATATGTCCTCTAGAAAGGGAAAAAACATAGAATTTCTCAAACATAAGATTTGTGTTTAATCTCCTGTTCTTGTGAAAAACCTGCTCCAAATTTTCCTGTTTCAAAATCAGTTTCCATACTGATAATTAGTCACCCCAATGAAAGCACAGCAATTTCTACCCAATTCAATCTGGTCAGAATTTAAGCAGTGGGTAAGATACAACACATCCTCCATGCAAAGTAAGCAACAACTGCCAGACCCTTTTCTGCATGGAGAGACTTCACAAAGCCACCAGAAAAAAAATGCATCAAAACTCTATAACGTGATACCTCCACATATTATTTATCAGGTGATATTAATGTTTCAAAACAATATTTACATCTGGCTGCAAATTTTTTTTTTTTTTTTTTTTTTTTTTGCACATGCCACACAGGAAATCATTTAATGCCATTATACTTCAGGGTGCAGTTTTGTTACTGAGCTCCTCGACTGAGGCAAAAGTGGTTTTGTCCCAGTGTAACAGTGTAATTACAGATCTTACTGAGAATAAAGGTTGGACTTTAGGTTGGTTGATTTGGGGTTTCTTTTGTGTTGGGGAGCAGGGGTTGGTTTGGGTGCCTGGTGTTGAGTTTTGTATTTTCCAGCATAATACTCAGAACACCAAATTAATTTTTAATTTTTACATGTTTTTTCAGAAAAAAAAAAAAAAACACAAAACAAAAAACAGTCAATTGTTTTCCCCTACCATTTTGCAAAATCCCTCAACACAGAGGTATCTAATGGAAATTTTGACACATGCTCAGTTAGAGCTGCTCTAGTCCATACTGGTTCATGCAAGTGCTGTTTAAAAGCATTTCACTTTTTTCATACCTTATTTTCCTGCAAAATTCTATATTTGGGATGGTCCTTTCTCTCTATTTAAAATCATCACTGAGTTGCTCTTGTGTTACAGAAGTTGCTGTCTTTTTTCTCTCTTTTGGAGGGAGAAAAATGAATGCATTCTCCAATGGCTAAGAGAAGTCAGATGTCCAGCACTTAACTACTTTGCATCCAGCACATGTGAAACATTGCCAAGCCAAGGTGGGAAGTGAAAATAAAAAGTAGGAACAACTTGGTATATATAAGCTGAAGTAATGGAGAAAAAAGGCTTAATTGACCAGCCTAAAGCCATATGATATATAGACCTATGTAGATACTTTGGTGCCAAAAGTAGTATTGTATTTTAAATGTTTTTGGGAGAGGTAGAAAGTCTTTTTGCTTATATTTCACTGGAAAAAAAATGGTTACTTTCCTGACTTCCCACTGATTCTTGCATTAACACTATAATATTTGAATGTAATTCACTTTTGTAATCACCAAATAGAGGAAAACTGTATTTTTACTTTTTTTTCCCCTTTCTCTGCATCATTAACATTGAAGCAAAGAATATCTAGCTACCTTTTTAACTTTCACAAATTGAGACTGGTGTTCCTCTTGTGCATCTTAGGGTGGATCAGTTCCACTCTGGGTAAAGAAAGAGTTAGCACTTGTCTTACACAAATAACCAGAGAAGCTATGCAGCAAACAGAAAAGCTCCAGAGTTCACCTTCACTAAGCAACAAATTAGATGAGAATGATGAGGGGCTTAATTATTGTTTTTACCTTTCATGAAGAGCAGAAAGGGGAGACAAAGTGAGTAAGAACGTTAATCAAACTGAAATTCTGATCATACAAACACACAGCAAATTGAAAACTGCTTGGAAGCTTTATCTCACCACTGGAACAGAGGTACTGAAAATACATATTCCCCACCCAAATATAATTTCCCACTCTCTTCTCTTCCTGTCTGGAAAAAAAACCCAAAAACAACAGCATAGCAAAACCAAAAGGTTCAACACCATCTCACCTCACTCCCTTCACTTACCTTGTGCACTAGTTTACAAATCTCTTTCTGATTTCCTCATCCATGAACAGGAATGAAACTATCATCATCAGGAGCAGAATCATTTTGAGAAAGCAGGAGAGGGTTAACCCACACCACAGGATACATACAGAAAGCAGCTTACTCATGTTTACTAAGCAGACATTTCACCTCTGGAGCTGATAAACAATTCTGAATGCATTTTCAGTTTCCAGCAGGTGAAACACTTATAGAAATACATATTTTGTAGGTTCTTATTCATTAATAAAAACATAGTAGCAAATTATTACTGAATATGATCTGTACAAGCAAGCCCGTGAAGAACTTTTAAGTTCCATCCACCCCTAAAAAGATGCATCATATTTAAATGCTTTAAAAATAAGTTACTATTGTGAATTACATTAAGTGAATGGAAACCACATTCTCTAGATATAAATCAATTAGCATGATGCATGCTGTTTTATACTGTTATCTATAGCATATTCATACTCAACAAATGAAAACTCTTCAGATGAAAAGCCAGTTCTTTCTGTCAGTACCCTCTATAGAATTAAGAAATGTTGCCCTGCCCTGCCAAGGATCCTACTTTTACAGACAGGGAAGAGCCCAACAGGAATTCAGAACAAGTGTACCAAAAATGGTCTAAAAGGCTAGGGTGAAATGGGATGGAGGCTGAAAACCTGGGTTCCTTTCTCTACATTAAAAACCACTGGCTAAGAAATTAAAAGGCACCAACCCTGCTGTTTGAGCCAGACCACACCACTGGTATTTGCAAAAGCAGTTAAAGAACAGGTGAAATTCTGATATTCTGCAAAAGCTTCTTTGCCACCTCCTAATCCCTAACTTCATCTGAACTATTTCTGTACCATGGGAAAAATAAATGCTCTCCTATTTGCCAAAGACCCTGCAGTGAATGAAGCAACTACTCTTCATCTGACACTAGCACAGTATATTATTCACATAACTTAGACCCTTCTCCACCTATTTGCTTAAACAGCTTAAAGTTCTTAATAACAGCTGAGCCTAGTCTTGATATCTTCACCTGCCATCTTAGATAAAGTTTTAATTTCTGATTTCAGGTATTTCAAACATGTTTCACATATTTTCATTTCCCCATTCGACTTATAAAGCACAATCTGTTTGGCATTACAAAATTTTCTTTAAATTTAACATTATTAAGGTAAAGCCTGAAACGGGCAGAGAGCCCAAGCATGGTTTTTGTGGCTTGGCTCGAGTTCAAACAGAAAGCAGTAAGAAATCCAAAGGCAAGGAAATTCACATTTCCAAGTCAGGACCATTCCAAAACCAGCTCTCCAGCTGCTCTGTGCACCCAGTTTCTCTATAGACACCCCAAAAATCAGGCTCAGACCACTCAGTGTGTACCACCATAAAATTGAAAGATGGGTATGACAGACCATAATATCCTCGTGCTGCTCTTTTCTGTCTCCTACAGTGGCCTTAGTAAAAAAATAACCACCACAACAGGTGTGGTAGATCTCCTAAGCAAGGCAGGTTGGTCACTGCATCTGCAAATACACTGCCAGATGTTTTCTCACTTGATGATAATGACCACAGACCTTATGTAAAAAAAGTTCAATCCAAACACCATTGAAGGCCCGTTCAAAAGAATAATTATCCTTCCACTTGGCTGAAGTGCAAACTAGCAGAGTAAGAGGCAATTAATTAAAAAGCCACATAAATTACATGGTTATTTTTTGCTACCCCGCTGTGCAGCTTGAGAGTCAGTGAGTAAGGGGAGAGAGAAAAGCAGGGAAAATATTTGTAAGTGACAAATTAAGGACTGTATTCTGCAAGCAAGGAGGAGTTAGTGATAGAATTATTTTATAGATGTCTCAGGAATGAAGATTTGTGCACTGGCATGTGGAGGGATTGCACAATGTGGCAGAGTAGGCTGGGCAAACAGATGAGGAGATAACAGCAGGAAGGGCACTGAGAGAAGTCACACACTCAGGAGATAAAAACAAAAAAAAAAGCTGATCAGTTTAATTAAAACTTTTTTATTCAAACACTTTTGTGAGGAGACATTCTCTACATGTGCCAATGTTTTGTCCTTTTTTTTTAAGTAATGTTTTCCAATTATTTTATTTATTCCTTTCCAGAATCTCTGCCATCAAAAGGGTAAAATTTAAAATTTCTCTCAGTCTCTTCTTTCTCTCTGTGCCTCTGCTTTATTAACTAGTTATAATCTTTTCTCAAAGTGTTTTTCCCTAAGTTTATTTTTTCATTCCAGTCCAGTGACCAAGAAGTCAAACTACACTGTCAGAAATGTCAACAACTTCAATCACACAACAGCAAAGTCTCTCTTAACACATGAATGAGCACCACTTAGTTTTGCTTCCAAAACACTGATCATTTGCAAAACAGCAGACAGCACAGTAATCAGAGTGTGCTATTCATTGAGTGAGCAAATATCATCATGTGCAAAACATACACATTTTTCAAAAGAGCTCTTCAGGGCCCTGAGGATGACCATTCATTTGAACAACAACAACAAAAAAAAAAAAAAAAAAAAAAAAAAAAAAAGTGGAGGGAATATTTAGCCATATTCCAAGTATTAGAATGCCTATGAAAAGTCTTCCACAGAAGTTGCACTAGATTAGACACGATTAAAACTGTACATTACAACATTTCCTTTGAGCAGAATGCATATTAACAGAGTATCAAAGATGACCTTCTGAATTAGTCCACAGTTGATTCACATCCAGAGCTCACAGTTCTTACCCAAAACCTCTGAGTGAGCCTCAGTGATTTTTGCTTAAACAATTTTTAAGTGTGTTTTTCTTGGTTTCTATTCATAAAGTACATATTTACAAACATTACTACAAATACTACTTTTCCCAATGAAAATTTATCAATATTAAGACCTTAAATTCTAGCTTTTTACAAATACATTTTTTTTCCATGGAAAGATTAAATGGTTAAAAATACTTTAAAATTTCGACATATTTTTTCCTATGCAAAATATTTCACTCTGAAGATCTTTGCTTTCATTTTAGCGAAAGTAAATTTAAAATTAAAAAAGAAGGACTGTACAGAGCATATAATGCCACAGAATACTCATCTCATTAAATCTGTTAAACAATTAATTCAAGTTAGGTTACTCACTTTTAAAACTCAAGAAAAGCTACAAAGGACTATTGCAACTACTTAAAACCAGATTAAAAGTACTGTAGCAAAAACTTGCCATATAATATCAAACACTAGAACTTTACTCTTTTTGCTGAGACAAAACATCAGCTCATGGTTCAGGTATTTTTATGATTATAGGAGGAAAGGAAAGGCAGAAGAATAGTCAACAGAGTCATGGCTGGTTTAAACACACTACTAAAAATGATTAATTGATTTCTTCTATCACAACTTTTCAGAAATGGCATCTTGGCACAACTTCTTCCTTGCCTGCATCTGTTTTGGCATAATTTGGTGTTGGCAAATAAACTGTTTCATAAAACAACCACACCCCAAACACTAAAATTATACCATAAACAGAGAATTAATTTTTACCTAGCATTTTATTAGCATTAGAAAGCTTACTGTATGTATGAGACCTTAAGAGTTTTGGGGGGTTTGTTTGTTTATTTGTTTTTAATTAAGTAGCCAAAATTTGGCTAAAATGAATGAATTCCTGTTTCAGTTAATAAGGAAGTTTTCAGGACAAGGGTATTCCTAAAAATACTTTATAAAGTTTCTGTTTATTTTTTTTTTTCTCTTCCCAGTGATAAGTAGAAGCATGACACTATAAGAAGACAAGACTGAATTAAGAGTTGGATTTCCACCTGTACTATCACATTTCCTGAAGCAATATTCTGAGGGTCAGAAAATTCAACATTTGATTGGCACAATTTTTAAAGAAATAATATTTGCCACCTTTTAAGCACTGCAGATAAGAAATACAATAGTACCATCACTCTTTAAATGTTTTATTATGCGTTAACTGCAACCCTTTGTTTCAGTGAGTTTCTTCACATCATAGTACTTTTACAAATAAGGTGAGACAGTAAAAACATCAGGCTACTGGCAACAGTTCCAAAATTATAATCTATGAACAGAGAAACAAAGAAAACCTCATATTTCAGTGGTTAGCAGTAAGTATGTGAAAACTACCACTGTCAAAAGTATAAAATACTTTATGTATATAAATACTTTATGTATTTTACAAGTATATATATTATATATATAGACATATATATAGAAGTGTAAATATTATACATATATATACTTTTATGTATTTTACAAGTACTTTATGTACTTGTTTGCATCCAAAACTACTACAGGTTGGTTAAATCTGATTAAAATGCAAACATTCAAGAAAATCCCAACAAACATTTATCAGAGCAATAAGGTAATACCAAGTAAAGCAATAATTTTCAGCATATTCACCTTTTTCTGATAGTAGTTTATATCAGTAATCCTTTCATTTATTTTGCTATTGTACATCTCCACTGCCACTTGCATTTGGAATTTTGCACTACATAACTACATAGCATGGGTGCTCCCTGGATGTGAACTGAATCTCTCAAATGATAACAAATACTGCAAGCTGGCCACAGAAATGGCACAGCAGCAGCTTTTACCATGGCATGGAAACACTGACAAATCCAAACCCATTTTTGTAACTGTTAGTTTATGTTATGATCATTATGACATTTTTTTGGGCACTTCACATGGCTACTTTAATAGATATAATTTTCTTTCCCTCAAATACCTTGCTGCTCCCCTCCTGCCTTTTTTTTTTCCTGATTACACATCTCAGAAGTTCAAAGTGCTGCTCTGCTGCTGGGAGTCCCTCAGAAACATCCTTCATTCATTAATTTATTTGCTGCATGCAAAGAAAATGGAATGATTTCTTTCTGAACACTTACTTCCCCTAAAATTATCAAATCCATTATTTATAGCACCAGTAGCAAGCATTTTCTCTAAGGAACAAATACAAAGTCTGGAATTCTATTTTGCCTGTTCCTAATACAGTGTTTGACATTTTCATACCTTGAGATGGAGCCTAGTTTTCATTCCAAATTACATCTCTAGACACAGAAAGATGTCAGCTTCATCTCACTTTTAGCTGCAATTAATTTTTGAGAAATGATTAAATAGCATGGGATTTTAAATGTGATTAAAAACCACCTATCAGTAATTCAAAATTTCATCCTTGTAATAAACCAGTTCAGAATTTTTCAAAGACAGAAAACAGAGAAGGCAAAGGCTGTCTAAGAATTAGGTCTAATCTTTTCGTTTATTATGATTGATATAATTAATGCAGCCTACTTCAAAATAATACTGTGAGAAAAATGGAAGGTAGATTGATTTTTTTTTTATTCATGACAATCTGGGTTTTTTTTAAGATATTCTGTCTAGTAGTAAATTAGATTAATTTTTGTATTAATCCAAATGATAGATCTTTTCCTCCTGATTCTAATATTATTCAAGAATTATTAATCTTTTATTTTCTCCTCTAAAAGCTTAAAATCATTTATTTTGTGACCAGCAAGCACATAGAGAAGATGTACACTGATGACAGCACTGCCTAGAAAATTAAGAACCCAGGGCATACAAAAATAGATCCTCCTACACAAACATACCCTAAATGCATTTCTTTAGAGGACAGCAAGTAAGATTTTAGTGAATGGTCATGATATATGTGAGAAGATGCACTTCTCTGAAACACTGAAAGCTTTTGCTCTCTGCACATACCACATTTGTCAGAAATATCAGAGAAGTTTTTCTTGCCCTATTTAGGCACACTATTTTAGATTTCAGCTTGATCTTCCTCTTTTGTGTTAAAAAGATTAAATATTTCATGATAAAGCTCCCAGTAATACCAGTAGAAATAATATGTACCAGTTGTCCATGACTGTATAAACAATCTCCAAATTAAAGACACATACTGATATTCATGTTTTTCTGCCATTTGGCTAAGCAATTAATGAGACAAAGCTGTTCTTTGGACTATACCTCAGAGGTCTATAAACAATTTCACTATTTCAAATGCAAGATGAACATAAAAGATACTCCCAGAAGTACCTGCCAGCTCTTCTTTAAGTTACAACAGTGCTCTACTTACATTAAACAAGACTTTTACAGAAGCTTTGTGTAAGCTAAGGTCATTTTTCCCTTTCTAACATGCTTACATCAGAAAACAAAAAGTCACAAAAAAGTTGAATTAAAGCTCAACAAAGGACACAATTTTTCAGCCACTTCTGAAGTTACTAATCTAAAATTAAAAAAAGGAAAGTTGATTCAATTCAATTTCAACAGTGTAGCACAGCAGCTCTGACCAGATCCCTGCTCTTTCAGGACACAAAAAGGATGGGCTCCAAAACTCACCTGGCACTCATGAAGCTTTTTGTGACTATCAAACTCCTGACTGGACTGACATTGATGTGGAAACTTGAGAGATGTTTCAATCAGACTAACAAAGTTAATGCCTGCTTAACTTCACCATTATTCTTTCAATTTTCCCACTAAGAACTATCCTCCAGCAAATACCCTGAGTAAAAATCATTACTGCAAAGCACTCAGACACTACTGAGATCAGTTTTACCAATGCCATAGTAGGAATTAAGAGTTTAATGTTCAGTCATGAATAAGGCAAGTAGGCAGAAAGCAGTTTCAGACTACACAATGTATAAGTAAAATTAAAAATCCCAAATTAGTCTGAATTTATTAGGAAACACTGGGGTTATGCAAATAGTGTGCAATAACATACAAGCCTGAATATGACATAAATTAAAACCATATCCAAATGTACGTATAGAAAAGGGGTCCTGAGGTATTTTATCATGCAGATCCTCAGAATAAAAGTCTCATCTCCTGAAAGAAGTGGGACATATTTCCAATCTTTTGTACCAAATTCATAAGGACAACTAAAGTAGTTATGCTTGCTTTTCTTAAAGTTTAAATACTTGGTATCATATCTTCAGTGGTTCTAACACTTTTCAAAGTTCTCAATATTTTAGCACAGAGTCTATTAAAGCAAAGAACAATAACAGGTTTTACTGGACTGTATTTGTAGAATCAGAACATAAATAGAATAGAGAAGTATTGCAAATACATTACTATAATTATCAAAATGGTAAAATATTGCACTAAAAGAGAAAAAATTGCTACCATTACCTTGAATGTCACTTCAGTGTGTTGAGCTCAAGTCTACCTCTTTACATAAAACTCAGTCATGAGGTTGTATAAATACTGATCCTGAAATTGTGTCCTTCCTATAGAGACCAAAATATTGTATTCTCTTTTTTCACACTAGTAATTTGAAATATGAGTACAATATTGAAGAAAGCCTAATGAGGCAGACCACTGTACTTGAATTTTACTCCATTTAGTACATGTGCTTCAAGTCATGGATGTAACTCATGTTCCTCACATAACAGTACAACTGTGGTTTATCACCCAGATAATCATGAACTCACAGGAAATGCTGAGTTGGGAGGGATCCATCAGGGTCATCAAGGCCAATTCCTGGTCCTGTGCAGGACACTCCAAGAGTCATACCCTGTGCCTGAAAATGTTACCCTAATGCTTCCTGAACTCTTGTCAGGTTGATGCTGTGAAATTCCCCAGGGTGCCACTTCTCCAGGAACCCTCTGGGTAAAAAATCCCTTCCTGATTGTTTAAAAACAATTCTCATTTTAATTGACTGATGCTTTTGTTTGACTAGCCAGAAGTATTTACAGAAACTGCAAGTAGCTGTAGTTTTCTATTACAAACACACATGCTTCTTAAAAGATTTATTAGACAACAATGTAGTCTAGAAAGCTAAATCAAAATCAAATGCTACAAAAAAATTTCACCCACCATAAAATAACTCAGCAGGGACAGAATAGCAATAGAGTGCTCCCAAAGAACACCAGCACAAAAAAAAAAAAAAAAAAAAATATCTAATGGCCAAAAGTTTCCCTGAATAAACTGGAAATACTTTGGTAAATCTCAGACTAGCTTGCACTGAACTTCTGTTTCTACATCACCACAAGTTTTACTTCATCAGCCCATTTCAGCAAGAAGAGTTTCTTCTGCTGACCAGTTCCCATCAGTAGCACAATATGTAGAAGTAGATTGCATTGAACATCAATTTGTGTGCTTATCATTGTTTCTGTCTCATGAAGACATTATTATTTCTAGTAATTCAGCACTGAGAGGCCCCAGTCCAAACTGAGCCCTTTGTTTGTCAGGCTCTGTACAAACCAGAACAGGAAGGTCTAAAGGCTTTCAAATAAGGATGCAAGACTGCAGACAGCACAAAGACTGGCAGAGACACCAGAGGGTTGTGCTTCCAGCCAGAGGAGCTCTCAAGAACCTCAGGAGATGCTACCCCATGCAGCAGTCAGCACATGCTGGGGGCATGCAGCTGGAAGGCAGCTTTCAGGAAAGGATGTGAGGTCCTGCTGGACTGCCAGCTGAACACAAGCCAGGAACGTGCCCTTGCAGCCCAGGGGGCCAATGCCATGCTCTCTTGCATTAGGAGGAGTGCTACCATCCAGCCATCCTTCCTCTCTGCTCAGCATGTGTGAGCCACACCTGGAGTACCTCCCAGAATCACAGAATCACAGAATCACAGAATAATGAGGTTGGAAGAGACCTCTAAGATCATCAATCCAACCTGTGCCCTGACACCACAACTAGACCATAGCACCAAGTGCCAAGTCCAGTCTTTTTTTAAACATATCCAGAGATGGTGATTCCACTACCTCCCTAGGAAGACAATTCCAGTATTTTATTATCCTTTCTGTGAATTTTTTTTCCTAATATCCAACCTAAACCCTCCCTGCCATAGCTGAGGCTGTGTCCTCTGGTTCTGTCAGTGCTGCAGGTGGGAGAGACCAACCCCACCTGTCTGAACCTCCTTTCAGGAGCTGTGGAGAGCAGTGAGGGCACCTCTGAGCCTCCTCTTCTCCAGCCTGAACAACCCCAACTCCCTCAAACCTTCCTCACAGGGCTTGTGTTCCAAACCAGCCTCGTTGCCCCCTCTGGACACGCTCAAGCATCTCAATGTCCTTCCTGAACTGAGGGACCTCATCCACCTCTGGGCTCTCCACTACGAGAGAGACAGAGCTACTGCAGGAAGTGCAGCAAGGGGCCATGAAGATTGAAGGACTGGAGCATTTCACAGGGGACAGCCAAGATGATTTAGGCTGAAGATTATTTAGGAGAAGACAAGGCTCAGGTGAAATCCCATTAGTGCATAAAAATACCTAAATGAAGGGTGCAAGGAGGAAAGATATGAGCTCAAAGCAATCAATACAGACTGAAACACAAGGTGTTGTTCTCTCTCAACATCAGGAAACACTTTTTTTCCTGTTAGGGTAACCAAGCACTTGCCCAGGGAGGTGGTAGGGTCTCCATCCCTGGAGACAGACAAAAGCCACCTGGATATGGTTGTGGGACACTGGCTCTAAGTGGTCCTTCTTGAGCAGTGTGTTGGAACAGATGAGCTGCAGAGGTCCCTTACAACCTCAACTATTCTGCAATTCTGCAAACTCAATCAACATAACGTAAGGAATCACACGACTCATTAATTCCAAGAATAAATGCTTGATCAGTAGACTCACACTGTGACAGTAATATAAAACAAAGCTGATGCAATACCAAGAAGTTTATGCCTCGTTTAATTTAATAAGGTGCAAGTATCTATTGGTATTTTAGTTGATCCTGGTCCCAGGTCAGTCTGTGAAAGACCAGAAAGTTTCAAAATATACATATTCATTTACATTAAAAATCAGAGAATAGAGTAACAGTATAGAAGAATACTGAAGCAAAGTAAGACCATGTAGGAAAATTTAAACAATGTTTATATATGGAAAATTAATTATATTAAATAGCCTCATTTCACATTGATTGTCATTTACTATTATAAACAAACTCATGCCTGAATACTCTCAAATTAATTGCTCAGTCTTCACCAGTACATGTCATACGATTGGTATCTCAATTTTCAGAAAATGTTACTTGCTTTAAACACAAGATTTACCAAAGCACATCTTTGAAGCAAAACAGAAGCATCCCTTTTGGAAGTGACTAGCTGTATTTACAAAGACTCAGCTGGTTATTTGCATGCCTGATGCTCAAAACAATGTGCTAGTCAAGCAAGGACACAAATACCCTGATGGAATTGTACTCAGGATGCAGTCACAGAGTTCCAACAATATTTCCTTATAGGCACAGGGAAAAACTGATCAGCTTAGCAGACACAAGAGAGCTGGTCTAGAAGTGAAAAGGGGAGCAAAAGGTTAAACTTTTACAGCTTACAAAGTTTCATCCTACATTTGGTGTGGGTAAAGGAAACCACAAGTCTTACAAAGTTTCACTAATTTAACCTTAAATGTCTCTTTTAAACAGTTAGAAGCCTACAAAATTCCTCCCTACGTAAGACTTGTATACAATAGCACCTTGAATGCTGTAGTCCATTGATTTCTGTCTTGCAGGTCTGCAAGGGGAGAGGAAGTTTGGAACTGTGGAGAGGCTCCTGCTCAGCACACAGTCAGTAACAGCTCCATAAGGGGCTGCCCCTGTCAAGGCGAGATTTAATCAACAGTATTTGAAATGTAGTTTAGACTGCTGTGCTAGCAGAATTCATCCAAACATCTCACAGGGAGGAAGCAGACCATGACAAATATTTCTTTTTACTGGCACTATACATAGAGACGAACAGCTGTTACAGTGAGGTATAAACCTGCCTACTATTTTCAGCAAAAGCAGGAGGACAGTCATTCTTTGAGCTCTCTGTTGCACTGACGTGCTCTGTGCTGCTGCTTGGCACAACTTTGGCGCCTGCAGAGCAGACTTCCCAGTTTCATGAAAGCTGGCCTTCACTCTGAGCTGAAGGGCACAACTGTTATGGATTCTATACACTGACTGTGTGCCTTTCACAGCCCAAAACATGAATGGCAGACTGTAAAAGCCAAGGTGCAATAAATAGTGAATAAATAGTGCAATAAACAGTGAAAACGCAAAACACCAGCAGGAGTAGGGAGGTTCCAGCAGGAGTAAGAGGTTCCAGCAGGAGCAGGGAGGTTCTAGCAGGAGCAGGGAGGTTCCAGCAGGAGCAGGGAGGTTCCAGAAGGAGTAGGGAGGTTCCAGCAGGAGTAGGGAGGCTCCAGCAGGAGCAGGGAGGCTCCAGCAGGAGCAGGGAGGTGATTCTTCCCCTATACTCAGCACTGATGAGACCACACCTTGAGTGCTGTGTCCAGTTCTGACCCCTCAGTTCAGGAAGGACATTGAGATGCTTGAGCATGTCCAGAGGGGGCAACGAGGCTGGTTTGGAACACAAGCCCTGTGAGGAAGGTTTGAGGGAGTTGGGGTTGTTCAGGCTGGAGAAGAGGAGGCTCAGAGGTGCCCTCATTGCTCTCCACAGCTCCTGAAGGGAGGTTCAGACAGGTGGGGTCGGGCTCTTCCACCTGCAGCACTGACAGAACAGGAGGACACAGCCTCAGCTACGTCAGGGAGGGTTTAGATTGGATATTAGGAAAAAAAAATTCACAGAAAGAATAATAAAATACTGGAATTGTCTTCCTAGGGAGGTGGTGGAATCACCATCTCTGGATATGTTTAAAAAATGACTGGACTTGGCACTTGGTGCTATGGTCTGGTTGTGGTGTCAGGGCACAGGTTGGACTTGATGATCTTAGAGGTGTCTTCCAACCTCATTATTCTGTGATTCTGTGATTCTGAGATGTGAATCCAGGTAAGCAGCTATGGAGGAGATGCTGTGCACAGCTTTAGGATGAGATACAAACCCACCTGAGGGAGGCACAGCTTTCCTGCAGCTGGGGGTGCTGCACCAGGGGCTGCACCCCAGCTTCCACAGCCTCTTGCCTCACATTGACACACACAGATCAACCCTCACTGGTTCCATTCACCTTGTGTTTTAAGGCAGGGATTCCCTCACAGTCTGCTCTGCTTACTCAGCCCAGGTGGAAAGCCCCTCCAGAAGCCTGCTTTACACCAACAATTGTTGCCCTGATTCTTAAGATTTCCTAAAGCCTTCTGAGCTTACATTCTTGTAGAGAACTTCCTCACACAACTTTCTGTAAGCAATCTATTGTTTTGCATTCCTCCATAGAGGCAGAGAAATTTGATGTACTGGTAGCTTGTCCAATGTCATTGGAGAGGTGACACATTCACCCTCCCATCCACTGTCACCTTTGGAAAAGTATAAATGCTGGAGTCAGAAAATAAACTTCCTCTTTTTCACCTTTACAAAATAAACTTCCTCTTTTTCACCTTTGCAATAGCAGCTTTCACATGTCCTATAGTGACAAACAATCATTGCGGCTACTGGTATGGTTCCAACAGCAAGCAAATCCCGTGAAGGACCCACTGAGTTCTTAAAGAAATGTTCTGGGAGGTGCAGTGTCAATAAAATCCTTTACTTACTCAACCACAAGAAATTTCAAAAAGGAAATAGCTGTATTAAAGCGGTCATGAAAAGTTTCAATATATTGAAGTTTCATATATTGAAGTCTCCAAGTTTAAAAAGCATAAAACTAGAACTGCACACTATTGCTAGAAGAGTTGTTTCATCACAGGGCATTTAAAATTATTTCACCCTACAGAACAGCTTACTTTGAATACCACAGACATAACATTTAGAGTAAAACCAGAAAATATAACACTATGACAAGAAAGAACATAGATATAAATATTTTTAAAGATCAGAATATAAAATTTAATTCAGCAGCATCAGATTGGGAGTAATGATTATTCAAAATAATAGAACTTTTCATTAGCAAAAGTTATACCATGTGACTGAAAAAAATTTATGGAAATAAACAGAACATTGACATTTGAGATTTTAGCTATCTTCAAAATCTTTTGTTCTGCACACTTTTTTTAAACAGAAGTCAATCTAATATTTTATACTTATATATGTCTAGAAAAAACTTCACACATGGTGTCTACAAGTCATTTTTAAGGTGGTCTAGAAGCATTCTATTCATTTTTACAACACCCAAACCCAAATATCTAAAGAGGAACATTATTTAAAATTATACATTCTTCTTCATAAAAAACTTCTTTCCCTCTACACACATATTACTTGTCCAAAGACAAGTTTATGCCTTTGCTTTCAAATTCTAAGTGTGGTCAATTTGACAGAAAACTAAACTCACAGAACCCCCACCATGGGCAGGCATAAAAATAATGTGCATGCATGTAGAGAATTTAACTGTACATGCAGCTGGCAATTGCCTAAGCACAAATAGAAGTATCTCCAAATGTTCGCCTG
This sequence comes from Lonchura striata, assembly GCF_050655825.1. Lineage (NCBI taxonomy): Eukaryota > Metazoa > Chordata > Aves > Passeriformes > Estrildidae > Lonchura > Lonchura striata. The sequence goes on from NC_140703.1 coordinate 3,234,959, forward strand.
AAATTATGAACACCAGTATCAAATACAAATAAATGATTCAACCAAGGACTAAAACCCCAAGGAGTTACATACTTGCCATATTAAAAAGAAACACAAATAATATGCAGAGTAAAAGAGGAGTATCTCAGAAATCTAAATCTCTATGTGCCTGTCAAAATTTAAAGCCAGCCTTCAGTGTATTACCAGCAAATACACATTTTTCTAACAAACTTGTGCCTGTAAATTGTGTCACTAAGGCTACAATTTCACTATTTGTAATCCAGTGGACTGAAACCTCTTCTTATGTCAGCAGACATAATGGAGCAGCTCAAGCAGTTGGTTTTTAATTACCTTTCCTTGATGACTTGTTTGCATTATATACTTCCCATAAGAACACAACATGATAAACTAAACCCTTGGGAACCAAAACAAGGGACTGGTCAAGACCATCTTTGGAGTTCTTTCCAATCAGTGGAAGTACATGTGAATTGGAGACCCGGGTTCATTAACAGCTCTTCAAGGAAATAAGCATGTCTTACACATCAGAATACATCCTGAGCTTTAAAATGTCAGCCTCTCACTGCGTTATATTTATAGCCAGGCAAATTAATATTCTGCTTTTCTAAGCATAACTAAACCCTGCTGCTTAAAAGTCTGCATGGTTGATGAGTTTTGAGGCACAGCTTCAGAAGGGCCACATTCACCTTCAGCATGAAGAGGCCACTTACAGTGAAGGACTTCCAGGCACTAGTCCCAAATCTTCAGACATACCCTTCCAGGAAATGCCATAGGATTTCTCCAGACTTCCTGTAACTCTACCTTTTCTTGCATATGTCTAAATATTACTAACAGTGCTCTCTCTTGAAACATACCTAAGCCACAGGTTGCTTCCATGGTTCTTCCCTATTCAACCTAGGGGTGAGAAAGCCATGTGGCTCTGTCTCAAAGACCTTGCTCTGTGCCTTTTTATTTTGAAAGTCACATGCTGCTTTTAGACTTAACAGGTGTAATAGTCTGTGCTTACTGCATGGCTGAAAAAGAAAAAAGAGAATTCTATTAGGAGTTTTTACCTATTTACATCATTTTGGTAAAGGCTTTGGTCCTCCACCTACAATCTGCTTCCTTGCAGCTCAACTGTATAAAACATACATATAAATTAGCAGACAAAATCAATTCCCCTTGCATCATACTAGGGAATTTTGTTAGCTCAACTATTTTTATAGCTTAACAACTGAATAGAACTGAAGGTGCCTTAGCCACTCCCACATCACCAGGGAGCATCTTTTTCAGTGGACCTTCTCTCACACTACATTCCTCCTCTGTGCCAACATTGCTCCATTCTCCTATGTCACCTTACCCAAACTAAAGTGTGCAGGGAGGTCTCCTCTCCAGTCATTTACAACCAAATTTGTCTGTGGCTCTGTGAGCTTTACCCAGTCTGTTTTCAGTTCTACTGTCATCCAGCTGGTATCTATTAAACTCATAGCTCAGCAAAGGCAGCATCAGATGTATCCATACCCCAAAGCTCCCCACAGCTTTCCTCCTCCAAAGAAGGAAAAAAAAAAAAAAAAAGGTGGCAGGGGGAGAAAGGAACTGGAAATCTCTGTTATCAGCAGCCAATACCCTGTTAACTTCACTCACATGAGCCTATGTGATACATACTCAGTACGTATTAAACTGAAACCAGAGTCTATTACAGAAAAGAAAAGAAAAAAGAAAAAAAAAATCTATCTGATACCAGCTGCTACAGCATTAAAATAGATAATATTTTAGAACAGTTATTTATACATAGATATGACTGCTCTCTGCAAGAACCAAAATGAAAGACAGGACATGGACCTGCCCTCAAACTTGTGAAGAAAATTTATTATTTCTCTCACCCCCGGCTTCAGGTGGCCTTTCTTGAGCAGAGGGGTTGAACCATATGATCTCCAAAGGTCCCTTCCAACTTCAGTTATGCAAATCCTAAGATCAGCATGCCCACTTGGAAATCCAAGTCTAACAAGAAATAAAATTGAGGAGTTGACTCTTCAATGCTAACAATATCACTTTTTCAGAAAAAAGACTGAATTTCCATTATAGAAAGCTAAATAAATAAATATCAACTCAAAAAGGAGTAAGATTCCCACAAGACCCAATTCCCAAGCTGCGTGAACTGAGTTTAAAACTAGTTTTAAAAAAAAACTGAGTTTAAAACTAGTTTCTGTGTGTCCCGGAGCACTACCTGTCCAAGAGTTGCAGTTCAGATGGGAGAATTTCTGCACTGAAAATGGAGACACTGGACAGGAGATGCTGAAGCATTCCTACACTCAGGCAGACAGAGCAACAACAGCCAGCTGCAGGAGAACATTTCTGTTCTAAGGGCAAGATCATTTTGAGAACAGCATTTCTGCATTCAGGACAGCTGAAGACAAAATTCAACGTGACATTTGGAAATAAAAACGGGTCACTTTAGCTTTAAAACCTCCACATCCTCATTGCAGACTTCTGAATACTTAGACATAAGAGTGGTAATATGAATGTGGGTTTAATCATGAGTGAGTCACTGATGCCTATTGCTCAGCTTGGCACCTTTCTCACATGCTGTTACAAATCTTACCTGTACTATATATAACCAAATCCAAAATGCTCTATTTCCTGTTACTGGAGCAGAAGCTAATTCCATTCTCCTGTTTTCAAGCAGTTAAAAAGAAATGCTTACAACTGATTAAGCTCACTTACTCCAGCTTTGCCCAATAAACAAAATCAGAAAAATCTAACGTTTCATGGAAATTTAATTATGTCATGTGGTTCTGCTATTATTCATTATATCCACTGTGTATATGCTTGATGCCAGAGAATGTCTAAAGAGTTTTTAATCCAGCTTGGTAGTTATCCACATAAAAAGTAAATTTTCCTAGTAACTCTACATCCAATGTGCTAGTTTTTCCAGGAAAGATTGTCCTGGTCTTACAGCAAATCCCTAGATCAGAAAGGGATCTAACAAATGCAAATATCTTCTTAAGTATCCTCCCCTTTTTAATAACAATATGGAAGCAGAAAAATCTTTAGCATGATATAATACAGAAATCAAAGCAAAAGCCTGAAGAGCTGGAGACACTCTTCCTGACACTGCTCTGAACAAGCTACATAATCCTAGGAAAATTGCTTTCACACCTCTCTATATCTCAATTTCCACAATTGCTAGCTGAAGAAAAATCTAAAAGCGCTTTTATATTAAGAACTAAATACCATATAAAAGTCAGGAATATGGCCAAAATCCCACTTGTACTTTTTTCACACGTAGCACGAACAGGTCAGTCTTTGTGTAAAATATACAAACCACTGGCATGTGAGGGTGGGAATCAAATGCTTCTAAGTCTTTATCTACACATTAGAACATTACTAGATATGATTCTGAACCAACTTTCAGAAACACAATGCAACAATCATTTTAAAATAATGCTTAAAAATATGTCTTAAAGTGCATTCATCTTCTATCAAGCTTTAGACAGACATGAAAACATATTAACTTTGATATAAACTGTCTTATCATATAAGTTTATTAAAATAACAACGTAAAAATTAAACAGGAGTGGTTGACAAAAAAAACCTTAGAATTATAGAACTATTTTGCTAAGTCAGATATTAAAATTTAGAGCAGTTGCATCTCCAACAGTGAGGTAAGTAATATAATAAAAACCATAGAATACAGCTCTGTTTTGATATATTTTGAGCCAGCTGGGGTTATTTCCCCACACACTCCAATTCAAAACACTTCCATATGAGAAAGGCAAAAGCTCAACTTCTTTCATCCTTAACTTGATCCCTGTGTCAGCATTACACAGAGTGTAACTTCACTAAGTCAAATACATTGGGATAATACCACCTTTCACAGACACAAAACTGTGTGTTGACAAATTGTGATGCATTGTATTCTTCAGCTGTGTTCCTGAGGCAGCCTTTGCCCTGGAAATGAGCACATTTTATCCTGCAAGCCAGAAGATGCACTAACAACAAGCTGCTTTTGGAAGGAATGATGGCACGAGTAGCAGAATCAGCAGTTTTGGGTCTCACGAATCTGAAGATTTCTGGACAGCAGCCACTGTTCAGCATTTCCTTTAAAACTTACAGTAAGGGACAGAAAAAATGAAACCAAAGCAGCTTAGTTAGATAGCTTTAGGTTAACATGAACACACAACAAATTAGAATTTACTGGTGGTAAATCAGATTTGAATAGACATTCAGCTGTTTAATAAATCTTGCTTCATTCTTCACTGCAAAGAACACTCAAATGCTCCAACTAGCTTTGACTTAAAAGAGGTACATGAACTTAGTTCAGTCTTCAAATTAGCCACAAATTCCAGATTAAGTAGGTACCATAAACCAAATGGAATCAAATTAAATTACACACTTGAAGCACTCCTTGGAGAGTGCTATTGACTAAATGTTGATTCTTTCAGGAACAAAACACTGAGGTCATATATAGCCAGGGGAAATAAGACATGTGCATTTTGTGTGTTTTTTATCATGAACTCTTAATAAATTTGACTAACTACTCTAAATGCCTATGCCTCTATCCATAAAAAGAGATTCAAAGAGAAGGAAATCCGAGGGGTCATTTGCTTTTACACAAAATAAACAACTGATCATGTGCTACTAAATGTTATAACAGAAAAAAGAATATTTATTCATGTCATGCTTACGAATTTGCCAAAAAGTCAGAGGCCACAAACATAAGAGGTTTGAGCATGGGTCAGTCAGGGCTTCATGAATTTTGCCTCTCCTTCACCCTTCCTCTGCAAGATTTTATCTTCCAACCCTCTCTGGCCATACCTAATACCTTTTAAGTGTGTCACAAGACCTCCACAAAGCCCAGTGTAATATATCCCAACTCTGCACCAAATCCAATCCACTAACTTAATGAGAAGAGGTAAATTAGTCTTCTTTTAACACTCATCTCTGTTGCATTGCTTTGCCCCACAATTTGCAAACCAAATTTCAAATTAATTTGCAGCTCAAATCTTATTAATATTTTGTTTGCAACAGAATAGGAACAGAACAGTGAGAAAAGGCTTCCACTATTTAATTTAGAAAGCACAAGTTCAGGCAGTATCAAGTACCTATCCTCTAATGGCTCATGTTCAGATTTCTTCAAATAAATTATACTAGACAGGGTACACCAAATTGTGAGGCAAAGCAAAACTCTCAGTGTAATCATGTATCTTTGCTAAAAAGCTAAAGTATGGTTGTTTAAAAATAAATCTCTCTGAACATAAAGAACTAACTACCCTTTGTAAGACCACTTTGAAGAATTAAAGCACTGTACAAATAAAACTGCCATTCAAACATTAACAACATCAAAAAGAATAAAGTAAGCTTTTTGTGAAGGTCTGGTGAACATTTGCTGGACTGGAAAAATAAAAATGTTCTCTAATTATTCAAAGATGAAAGAGTATCTATTTAAGTGCATGTGATTGTTTGAATAGTCCTTGATGGGACAGCATTATTATTACTTAGTTCTTTCCATTATAAGCTAAAGAGTATTTAAAATCTCAGCTGTCAGTGTAAAACTATGTTATAACACTGCAGTCATGGACAGCTGTATCTGCTGACTATATTATTTTTTCTCCCCAGGGGCCATACATTCATCCTAAATTCACAAGGGAATCAAGCCTTGTGGAGGAAGGAACCCTGGGGACATTTTAGCAACACTGCAGTGGGGAGGGAAGGCTAATTATGAAAATGAGGCAGAACCATTACAGTGGGAGCTCCAGGGTATGTAGGACTTACACAGAAATGAAAGTAGTTGCAAAATAAGAAATATGACTAATCCAAGGCTATTCAAACACCTTTTTTTGTTATGATTGGTGTGCATTTTATCATCCATCTAGTCACTCTTGCAACGAGCATGCTGTTATAAATGAAAATTAATTTTGTAATATTAAACCCAGAAAGTGCAAGACCTTTATGAAAAACTCCAAAAGGATACATAAAATTAGAATGCTATCAAACACACTTTATTAAGCAGAATCAAATCTATATGAAATTTAAATTACCCTCAAATGTCCAGAATATCATCAAACACTCAGACTTGCATATGCTCCCATCACTGTTTCAAGTATTATTAGATGGTATCTTAAAAAGTAAATGCCTAAAGAAATTTTGATTTTGTCTGAGGTTTGTGCAAGTTCCCTCTATCTCTGATGTGGATCATTCAGAGGAAACATGCAAATGTGAGCTTTGGCACCAGCCATAGGAATTTAATCCATCAGTGCAGCCTGATGCTAAAAAGACAGAAGCATTTACAAGCATGATTAAGTAAACAATCACATTTACAGATGGAGAAAATAGGACACAGACCTTCTAATGACAAATTATGGCCATCATCCTGCAAAGCTATTTACTGCAGGACACAGTAGTGGCTGATCATATTTGCATATTTATTGCACTCTAAATTAGATCTTTACACAAGATCTAATGCCTTAGTGACCTGCAGACTTCATTGCAGACACGTAATTCTCTTGGACTAACATTAAAAGGAACTCAGACTACAGTGATTCATCTAATCAGAAGAGCAGTTGGATTGCATACCCAACACATAAATGTGTTATGAGCCCTGCTAGCTACCTGATTATATCCAAGAGCAGGTCATCACCTGGGTCATTCTTTCCCCTGCAAGTTCCACCCACGCCCAGAAAGGACCTAAAGGTTACACCAGTGTTTGCTTCAGGGCTCAACCACTCCAGCTCACATAGGATAAGCTCTTGCAACATCTGGGCTCCTTGTCCTTTGCAGTCAAAGTTTCAGGTTCCAGAAGATACTTTGAAATTTGGGGAGGGGTTATGGTTAACTGGTGGGAGTGCACTGACAGGATTTCAGAACAGAAAGTCTCAGGTTTCTGCCAATTCAATATTCCTTTATCAATATTGATTGGTGTTTCCTAAGGGAGGCACAAAAATTAAGGTCAGCAATTTGCATACTTGCTGTCACTATGCATATTGCCTGACGTATTGCACATCTAGCTCCTCTCAAAAGGTTCAAATAAGCCATGAACAGGATTCATTCCATAGAAAACAATAATTAGAATAATCTACCACTGCAGAAATGTGGGACCACTGGATGTGTAGAGCTGCACAAGAGAAGTGTTTTTACAGCAATGTCCCACCCACCCATCTTTCCTATCAGGGATGCACAGAGGAGCTCTTTCCAGGGGCTCTCAACTCGGATTTCAAAATGTGGAAGAACATTGCTTTGCTTATCTTCAAACTGCAGGCTTGTCTTTTTGACCCACCGTTGCTCAGATGAAACCATTTGCCATTTATATGGAGGCTTGTAGATGGCATTCAGCTAAACAGGGCTGAAAACACACTCATTTAAAATAAAACTTCTGTCCAGCAAATACAATCACACATAAGTAAATCCCAAGATAGAACATTTTTTACAGCGTGTAGCTTTTGAAACTGTAGTAGCAAGTCACTGCTCCTGCACACAAACTGAAATGTTTGAAGTCTGCCTGTTTCAACATCCAGTCTGAGCTCTGCTCCTACACAGCCACCCACACAGGACACATCAGCATGTCCTGCCCCATGGCTTGCCCTGCTGCATGGATGGAACAAGATGGTTTCTTAATTAGGCAAAGGCTTCCAGCAAAAAAACATTGTAACTTGGAGGAACAAAGTTTATATACTGGCACAGTTCAAACTTACCCCATTTCTCAGTATATTAAAAAAAAGACTGAATTTACAAATAAGGGAGACACCAATTCAAGACTATTACAGTGATAGAAACTCAATCAGATGAAAGAAATTCAGTGGAACTGGAGGTTTCCCAGCTTAGACAACAGTCACAAGCCCAAGGCCATATTTTTTTACCACAAATCCCTTACAATTGCTCAAAATAGTGGCATTCCCTATAGGTTCAGGACACTTAATGGTAAGGTACTGCTTTACAGTTAAGAGTCTATCATGTTCCATGCAATTTGCATGCAGTCATTTAAATCAGCTTACATTCACCTGGCAAAAAGTTACACTTGGAAACGACAATGGTTGAGGCTGCGTGTAAAATTCTACAACAGACAACTTTCACATGCAGGCTAAAACAAGGCTCTTAAAATAGGGAACTATTCTGGAAATGCTGACACATCTTTAGCACTGTGAGTGGGCGCCAATAGAATACACACATTGTGTACACATATGTTGCTGTCTTCCTGGGAAGCTTAGCTGAAAGCCCACATGGTTGATGTGGGACAGCAGGAATGCCTCTTTGAAAGCACTCACACTGCTTATTCATAGTATCTCAAACAAAACCCAAGGCATATGGTAAAATGATGCCATTTCACAAAACGGCACTTATGGCAGTGAACAATCCTTTTGAAACAAAACTATCCACGACACTTCAACAAAGGAAAAAACCACCTTGATGACAGAATTTACACAGCAATTTACAACAGCAAGCATTCCAATAAAAATAAATCTTAAGAGCTAGAATTGCAGAGGTCATCAACAGTTTAATAAAGTGAGTTACATCCATCACAAAAAACCTACTTCACTTGTTCTTTTTACACTAAAGCACACACCCACTATAGAGAGTCGGACTCCCCAAAGAAAAATGAAACAATAGATGGACCATCTGCTGTTACACAAAGCAAATTGAAAATCCAGGAATAGAATACATGGGAGCTGTACTAAAATCAGCACTACCATTTGCTTTCACTTCAGATTCTCAGCTAAGCTTTTAGAAACAAAAACAAGGAAGAAAGGCTACCACACAGCAAAGCTGTGAGAGAGAGAGACACAAGCATACATAAATGCAAAAAAGAACACGAAACATCCTCTGAGGCATTTTTTTTTTCTTGGCAACTCTAACCCATACACCAATTTTCCAGTGACAAATACTCTTCCTTCTGTTAATACAGCAAATGGCTGGCATTCATGGATGTTAAAAAGGATACTGAAGGATGTGACAGGTATCTTAAATTGCATATCGGTGAATATCCACAACTCAAATGTCTTCACAGCTGTCAATTGATTTTACTCTAAGGTTTCCTTGTCATTGCCCCCTCCCAGTTTATTTAGGCACATCAAGCACATGGCAAACAGAACTCCTTAACAGGCTTAAAACAAGTGTAACAAATAACTGCCCAAGGAAAAGACTGCCTTGGAAAGGCTTTCTGCACAGTACAACATCCCTTGAAAACAAAGCACAAATAAACAAAGGAACAGTACATTCACATGGCTCTTTTTCCCAACAGGTGCCTCAAACTGGTCTAACAGATATGACTCCTCTCACCCATTATGTTTGAAGGATTTACCTGCTAAACACTTTTACCATATTAAAAGAGATATTAAGAGATGGGTTTTGCTCTTTTTTATTGCTTTGTTTACTCTGAGTAAACATAAGCTAGTTTATTTCACTAATACAACCCTTTCCAGTAGGCTGAGTGCACTGGGTTTATAAGTTTTGAGGAGGTATGTCAAAATCCTTTCAGTCATCCACTCCAAGAACAAGCTGTATTCTCAGAAATCATTAAATAAAGAAATGATTTTTAAAACAAATATCAAAAAAATCTGTCCATTTAAAGATATATTGGAGGGTTTTAAAAAACTATGTTTATTTCTTAGGTAGTACGTGACAGTTTAGCACCAATAACACTAAATTCATGCAGGGCAAAAAAATGAAAACCCTGAAAAAAAAACCTTTTTCACTTTCAGAAAAGCATTTTTGTATTCATATTCCTCTTGAGCCACTAAAAAAAACGGTATGTGGTATTCAAACACGTCTCTTCCTGGCACTGAGATTCATTAAAGATTATTTCAAAGTGACTGCCGAGATCCACGATCCTCCCAGAACAGCTTTCCTCCCCCATTCCTTCCTTCCTCCAGTGGAAGTGGGAAAATGAGAGAAAGTAAGGCAGCCTTGCCCAGTGGCACTGCATAAGGTGATGGAGCCCAGGCCTGGTTTGGGGGCTCCGTGTGGAGGAAAAGTCTCTCCTCCAACCCTGCTTCCAAAGAAAACTCTGCATCCTCTTGTTGCTGGGTCTCAAGGCAGTTTATTGCAAGTTATCTAAAAGATTTTCTTCTGGGGCTGCTGTGGTTTGCTCACAGCTCAGGCAGAGGCACACACACACCCTGACATCCTCTCTGACTGTCTTCTTCTTCTCTCTCCCCCTGCCCAGGGCTGCTGCTAGCTTTTATATGGTACATTACGTGTTACATGTTTACAGTTTTTCCCCAATGCCTATTACCTATATTAAATGGTGATTTTCTACTCTAAACCAATCTGTGAGTGCCAACATCACCAAGAACGTGGAGATAAGGAAGGAGAAAGAGGGAGGACAGGGCAGGCCCAAATCCCAAATCCAACTTAAAACTTCTGACCCCCATGCACAAAACCAAAACCCCCCTGTACAGCACTCAAAAATTCTTCCCTCTACTTTGTGACTACTTCTACTATAATATCTAAACTTTTGTGACTTCTTGTTCTCCCTACAAGGTTGGTAAATCATTCCATGGTTCAAACCCAAAATCACAGCTGTTTCCAGCTGCCTGCCAGGGTCTCAAATGCTTCTGACCTGGGCCCGGAACATCAAAAAATGTCTGAGAGACATTTTGAGTTCCAACAACAAGGCAGGATTCCTTTCAGAAAATCATTCTGTCAGTCATACATGGGTGTAGTTAATGAACCCACACAAGCCCAGACTGGAGGACAGCTGGGTCACTCCTGCTCCATCCTCTGAACACCCCCAGACCAGCTCTGTCTTCTCCATGGCTGGGCTCTGCAAGTGATCAGAGCCCCATTCCTCATAGGGCATTAATTATAGGGATTAACAGTAAAAGGAAACACATGAACAGGATGCTACATACTTTTGGGTTTGTGTGGGTTTTTGCCTTTTTTTTTTTTTTTCCTTTTAATCTTTGTGTATTTGCTACAGCTATGAATCAAGGATTAAGAAGGATGTGCAGACATCTGAACAAAATAGTACAATACAGTCCTCCAGTCTGCCATATTAAAGAAGACCATTAAAAAAAAAAAAAAGAGTGGAGAAGAGGATTTCAGCCTGCTGACATATGACTTTTTGAGCAAGACAAAAAAACCTGGCTATATTTCCCACATTTTCTGTATTTCCCCAATTTCAGCACAGAATATGTATTATTAAGCTGTAAAACCACTGGAGCATTAGCCACTGGGAATGAGCTGTCAGTAAGATGCACTTATGAAGTGGATTAAAAATTCTTATGAAGCTAGAACAGACAAAAGCCTTGATCAGCACTCCTATCACCCACCATTAATCTGCCGCTATAACCAAAAAGCATGCAACTGTAAATGTTACTCTAAATTCTAGAAAAACCTGGAACTGCTGTACTGTAAATTAAATGGCATAATACTTACATCTAAGTGACCTACTATGACTCAGGCAACCAGAAAAAAATAACCTAACTAAAAATAAGGCATAGCTGTACAAACTCAGAACAAAAAATACAGAGAATACAGAGACAGCCTATTCATTGTGACCAACTCAGCATTATTGAGTTGATCTAGCAACTGAATATGTGCTTTTCCTGTTCTAGGGTTTCAGAGCTGAAGGCCAGAACAATATTTCATTTCAAACAGATTAGTTTTTTCCAGTATTTTAAAACCAAACACTTAAAAATGAAGAGACAAGAACAAGCTAAGTTAACATAACATAGACATCTCCTTTATTGCTGGCACATTAGGCAGCCAGATGTTCCCAACAGAGACTGTCATCATTTTTAATGACAAACAACAGTTGGAACACAGGTTCTTCTCCACTTCAGGATTTTCACAACCAGCTGTATATCTGAACAAACAGAAATATTTTCAGGCTCTATTTGTTGCATTATATCTTCCTTTAACATGCATAACATTTATAGAGTATTAAGTACAACTTACACAGCTTTACCCTACATGTACTGATGGAAGGCTTACACACCATATTTGCTGAAACTTTTTAATTTGACTTTAAAGAAATAATTTTTCTTCTGTCAAAACTAAGTATTCTCTACAACTAAGAATGGTGCTCAGGGATTTTAATACTAAACTTTAAAGTAATCTGATAACACAATAATTTAATCTTTTACACATTACACAATGACTAATTCTCTATAGCCACAAACTGTTCAAAATGCTGACATGAGAACATCTGAAGGTGCTTCTCTTTGTCTTTTCACACTCTTCCACTGAAGAGCAGTTAGAACTAAAAGCCTGCTCTAGGACATACACCTGTCAGGTCCCACCAATTAACAACTGCTTTTAAATAAAAAAAAATTAAACACTGTTCTAATAAACGTTCTTGGGTACAAAACTTTTTATTACTGACCCTGCATTTCATACTTCCCAAGACAGACATTCATGACTCAGAATCAACTCCAAAATGAGTTGACAAAATATTCTGTTGGCTAAGGACCATTTTCCATTGGAACAATTTGAAAACAGATGCTAATACATTTGCCTGTCTTACAGTAATGCCTTTAAACTTGTAACAGGAGGCAAATTTTTTCTCATGCAGTCATTTCTTAAACAGTACTGTATTGCCCAAAGTATCCTATTTTAAGAGGGATAACTAACAAATGAACTTACCACCTCTTAAAAGTAACAAGATTTCTGATATGGAGCCGATGAAGGTGTTTGGGTTTTTTTCAGGACAAATAAAAGAGTTTAGTAAAAGCTTTCAGAACATTATTGAGGCCTAGCACACACACAAGAAACAACTAAGATGATTAAAATGTTTCTTTATTCTTACTGTCATCAAGACTAGAATTTGTCACAGAATAATCATCTACACAAGCTAGGAAACGATCACAGATTTTTCCATTACATAGGTTTCACTTCTTTGAATAGGTGTCCTGGTTCCAGCCAGGGCAGGGTTAATTTTGGCAGTAGCTGGGATGGGGGCATGGCCAGGACCTGGACATTTTTCCATTCCACTTCTCAGGTCACTGCTCAGAGCTGTGGCACTGCTGGTCCTGAGCCAGAGGGAGCACAGCTGTGGTCAGGTCAAGCACCAAATCTCCTTTTTGTTATTAACATGGGTGCTGCTCCTGCTCCTTTTCTCATCTCACTACTGCTTCCAGCAAATTGCTCTATATCTGTGCCTTTTGTGCCCCCAGTTCTCCTTCCCCAACCTGCTGCAGCAGGGAGGGAGAGGGGCAAAGGAGGGGAGCAAGTGGCAGCATGTGCTTTGGGCTTTGTGGGAAAACTGAATTGAGAATACATTTCCTAAACCAAGAAGATAATTTAGTCAACAGATACTAGGAAAAGAGGTGAACACTGGGCCACAGATATAATTAATCAGCATTTGCAAGAGACCCTTCGTTCACTCACTCATACACAAGCCCGTGGATCCTTCTCTTTCTGCCATTAGCACCCCACGCATGATCCCATCCTGCAATATGTCAAATACTTTCTTAAGAGTTGATAGTCTCCACTGTTGGTCTTATCAACATAAAAAAAGAGTGCAATATCTTGGACTGGAGCTCAGGAGACAGAGATAGCAGCTCATCAGGAGCTGATAAGATGTCCACACCTTATTACTCAGTATTCCTGCCCACCAGGAGACATTTGCATTGAGCAAGGTAGATGCAAAACTGGGGCTAATATTTAAAAGGAGATATAGTTGTGGATTTTATTTCTAAAGGCACATCTGTCTAGTATCACAGACAAAATAAAGTCTCAAACTATTAGTAGTGATAACTTTGACTAAGAATCGTGGAATAGATAAGGTAGTCTTGGCACATTTTTGCTACCTGTGATAGGAATAATTTTCTTTTTTATTGTTGCTTCAAATTTCAAAGCCATATAGTTTCACTGTTTTATCTTGGGGGAAAGCAAGGATCCCACAAGTGGTATTAAGTAGAAGACAAAATTAAATTTAATTATTTTTCTTCAAAATTTTTCTGCCACTGTAGAGTCACAGCTTGCCAAAAAACAGCTAATGGCAGTGAAAGACTAGCTCATCAGGTGGGCTGTCCAGGTCTCCAGTGGAGTCCTGATCTATTTGATGCATCAGATACCATACAAAAATTATATCTCCACTGTTTGACCACTCAAGAATTATAAATTAAAATCCTCTTACAGAGAGATCACAACAAACTTACCCATACAGAAATTAAATTAAGCTCAATCCATATGCCAGCACATATTATAACTTTCATTGTATAGCCCAGAAATGTGTTTCATAGGCATCTGCTACTTCTGTTTCCCCTTTAGTTTAATGTCTTGTATCATAGTAGGAAGAAATACAGTTAAATCTATCTCTACATTGGATACATCAGAAGAAGTAAAGTAATTATTATGACCAAATATACTAAAATGAACAATTACTTCTTCAACAATTTTCTGATCTGCCAAGATATTTGCAAGATATAAACACAAAGTCAATACACTGTTCAATATATATTTCACTTTACACAATGCTAAAAATTAGGTAATGAAACAGATTATGGGGAAAATCTTGCATTACAAGACAGGATAGCTCTTTAATTCCAACATGAAATCTGAGCAAATGATGGTGAAAGTATTCTTTATTTTATCATATGCTAGAGACAAATATAAAAACATTTCAATAATGAATACTTTGGTTGCACTCAAACCAGAAGGATTAAAAAGGCTTTTAGTCATCTGCATTATTAAGTAGACACTGATGACAGTCACCTGGCTGCTTGCTCAGGAAGTTTATCCCTCACATAAATTCACTTACTGACTTCTTTTTCCATCTGCACTATGGGTTAAGATGTACTTCTTTTCAGAGGTTACTCTTGGTCCTTTGCACGGATTACTCATCCTGCTTATTTGGATTTTTTTAACAGCTTTGTTCATTGCACAGTCTTTTGTGTAAATATCACATTTTCTTTCAAATCAAGCAAATTATATTCCTAAAACCAAGAGAATATGCTTTTAAATCATTTGGAATTGCTCAGTATAAAAGAATGAAGCATGTCAACATATTCATCTTGAAAGCAACAAAACTGTTTTGTGCATACAACAGCAAACCTACCTTTTTAACAATAAATCCTTGTTCCTCCAATACAAATTAACCATATTAAAGCTTTGCCTTGATCTAGAGCCTGCACAGTATTATTGCACCATCTGTAAAGACAAAGTTAGCTTGCAAATGTGCAGCCACTGATAAAAAGACTTACTAAATAATTATATTAACTCTGTTATTTTTAGTATGATTCAAGTAAATTAACTTGATTAATATCGAAGCAAAGAACAGAATAGGAAGAAAAAAAAATTTAAGTCAAATGATCACGAAGTACTTTTAAAATTCCATGACATTATCAAAGTACCCCCTAGCACACCACATTTTAATGAATGGAATAAAGTAGTTCCATCCATCAGCTTTTCCATCAATATCCCACTCTGTCGTTTTTGGTTTGAACTAAAACTTCAACTGTGTTAACCAAAACATATACTGCACTTTTTCAGGTGAAGGTTATTTCTTACTCCTTACAGGTTAGAGAAGCTGTCCTTACTATAGGTTTGATACATAGCAAGCATGTCTTCTAGGCTGTTTTTTTGATCAAGCATTCCTTGGACAAAGGATTACCACTGCAGCACATTTGTTTTTACAAACTGGCTTTGCTTAACTTTCAAAGAGCTTCTATTGACTAAACAGCAAGTGTAGCACTTGAAAGTGACTATTCCCAACCTTTTTTTCATCTCTTTATAGAACAAAAGCAGACTTTTATTCTTTCATGTTTCTAATTTCCAATGGAAAACAATGCCACAAAAAATTAGGAAAAGGAAACCAATAAAACTATATGTGCTTATAAGTTTAGGCATACATTTCATCAAAATGGATCCTTTCTTCTATAATCTTCCTTGCGTTCCTGCTTGCATGGCAAGCAACTTCCAACATGCAGGCTAATGTTGAAGGCATCCTAAAACAAATATAAATCACTGAACATAAAATACTTCTGGAGATAGAGAAGCAGAGACCAAGTTCTCCAAAAATCAAATGCACATAGAGAAGCGATTGATGAAAGATGCATTCAGGGCCACTACAGGAGCATTCCTTACTACATGCTAAATTCAGGATCAGCACTGTTTGCTCCTCAGAAAGTTGCCAAAGTTGGACTTTATCATACCTAAGAGCACTATTTATATATACCAATATATACACCTATTTATAGCTGGTGCCCATGGTCTGCCCCCACCAGCCCAGCTGCTCCCTACACAGACCCTGCAGGCAAGTATGGGGAAGGGATGTGAGACCAGAAATGGGTACTGGTATCCTCACTGCAAGAGTGTTTCCAGATATCTTTGACCAAAAGTGCTATAGATCAGAAAAGCACCTACTTCCCCCAACTCATTGTGCCATCCTACATTATTTGAAATAATTAAATTGAAATCATATAGAAAAAGATGTCAGTTTAGACGCTGCAACAGCCATTTTGTATAATCTTACCAGCACAACTATCATTAGCTTTATCATAAAAGAAACTAATATATGGCAAGCCTACAGGACTGATGCCCCTAACTGCACTTTTTGAGAGCTTTCACACCTGCCTAAAATGAGCATCAATGGTATGGCGCCTTAAAATTTGGCAACAGCATCACGCACACTTACATGAGGCAAAAATAATTATACAAAAGACAACAAGGAAATTATCAGACTGTGTATATATCCCTTAACAACCAGCTGAACTCTGCTCAGACATGACTGCCAACACCACATTACTTGTAAAATGTTTGGAAGAGACCTTTCACTAACAGAAAATGCTGTCTGATTTTAGAAGAGTAAAAAGTAAGAGAAAGTGCACATATCTCTCCTCTACTAGAACTAGAAATGAATCAAGGCTCTAAATCAATTATAAGAATTTACAAGCCATTATTTTTTTCATGAGGATCTTTTTGTGGTTTTAAAATCCTTGTCTTCCTCTGCAATCTGAATAAATAGTTGCCTCTAAGTAACTCTGGTACTAATACTTCCTTTGTTCTCAATTGACAATACCCGCCCCCGAGCACTAAAAATGATAAAAAAAATCTGAAATTCAAATACTGCCTTACAACAACTGCAGTCACACAGCCTGTTTGCATTTATGCTGAGAACAAGCTGTCATAATACTGCTCTACCATTTGTAACCTCCACGTGTTCTCACCTGCCCTCTGCAACAAGAGTCTCTTTGTCTGAAAAGTGTGTTTGTGTAACACTCCTTTTTTAATTTCAACTATAACCAAAAATAGCAAACAGCTTGTGCTCCACCAAGTCTGCACTGAAGCTCAACTACTCATGTGGGTCAGGTACACCAAAGAGTTTATTAAAGCTGTTTGGTTTACATCTGGTTTTACATCACATCTAAGGAACAGGAGGGGAGAAATGGTGGAAATTCTCACTATAACATAAAAGCCTAAAAAAACCCCAAAAATCATTGCATTTCCTTCTCCCATACAACTCCATCTAATCAGTCATGCACTCACTTTTCCCCAGAAGAAGCCTCTTTGTTAGAGGCTATTTATTGAAGCCAAGTTCCATTCCCAATTACCTTACCATACATTATATATTGAAAAAGAAAGTGCCCTCCTTTTTCTAGGGACAGACAGGAGCAATGGGCCAACACTCCAGAAGACTTTCAAGCAGAGTAAGGCAACTTCTTTAACTAAAAATCAAGTGAAGGAATGATCTAAAAATACAGGTAAATAAATACAAGAGGGGAAAAAAACAAATACTAGATTCCTTTCTCTCAGGTTCAGCAAGATTAGACTAAAATAGTCAATATATTATATCTCTAAAATATGTTGAGACAATTTAAGTTTAGGGATTTACATATCATGCTAAACAACAGATTGATGGTATGTATAGCTTAGGAGAATTTACTGGAGACCAAAAACTACATAATATGCTTGGAAAACAGAACAAATCACAGGATACCAAGGAGCCCATCACTTTTATTCAACAATTACCAAGTTATCTATGTGATGTCAACCAAAAGCCAAAACTGGCTCTATGAAAAGGGCCACTAACAACATCCTTTTCTGAATCTGTACATTCTATTTGTCAAACAAAAAACCATCAGCCAAAACAATCTTAAACTTCTCCAAACAAAATCATCCTGAATTAAAACTTGATTCTTCCTGATCCTTCCCACAATCAACAAAACCTGCTCTGCCTGGGGACACAAATAAGTTGTGAGGCTAGCTGAGTTATAAACTTCCTAAACTGCTATAAATAAAACAGCAAGGTTGCAGTGTAAGCAGAGGCAATCAAGGCTGAGTTACCTCACACCTACCACAGGACAGAAGTACACAAAGGGCCACTGCATTACAACTGGCACACCTGACACCCATCCTGGTACTATTTGAACCTCTTATCACGTCTGTACTTTCAGAATAAGGAGAAATAGATGAGTAATTTCTGCAGCAGAAAGAACATTGTATACATTAATGAACCATTTCAAGAACCATAACTGATCACAGCTGCCAACATGGACTTAAGAAAGAGGAATGAACACTCTACAAACTCAGTAACACCCATGAAGAGTAACAAAGGAGAACTTGATCTATCATTTGAATTGCAGGTACAAGACTTCCTTAGAAGACTTCAGAGACTATAAGAATTCTGCACCAACATTTAAACAAACTACAATGCAGAAACACATAATTTGAATCAAGACACGAAATGGTCAGATGCACAAGAGAATTTAATAAGACTTTCTAGACAGAAACAGAAAGGGTTTTGTGATCACCTTGAAGGACTTCTTTGACTCTGACATTTCCTTCTTGCACACCTTCCTAACATTGACTACAAAATCACCATCAGTCTTCTTCTCTTGACATCTTCATCTGTACCATGCACTACTTAACAAATATCCATCTTCCACTTCTGGAATACCACTTGAAATCAGCCAACCAACTCTGCCTGAATCAAGGAGCATTTTATTAAGAGATTATTAAAATAGGTTTTATACTTTTCTGCCTCTCCTCACATAAAGGGCCTATAGTAGAAGGCGAGCAAAAGTCAGAAAATAAGTTCCATTTCAAGACATTCTTCTAAGGATATAATTTACAGGAAATCATAGCAAAACTCCCACTTGTCTCCATTAGTAAGAAGTAAAGACTACATTTGGATTCATTCAAGGTGCTGGACATAATCTCCCCACTGCCACTTTATTCCTCCTACAGTCTTATTATTATAACTTATGTGCTTGATTTCTACACCTGGATAACACATTTGTCTCAAAAACTACCATTCAACAAAGATTTTATTTTTCCTGAATGCCTAATTCTGGAATACAGCAAAAGGGAAGGAAGTTTGGACTTCACTGAAATGATGCTTTCCAGCTTTAGTTTACTTCCCAATAAACAAAGGACAAAAAGAAAAGCCATGAAAAGAACAAAAGAAAACCCCAAAACCTTCAAAGACACAGAAAGCCTTTTAAGAGTAGATGAGCCTGAACCAGTAATTCTAGTAAGCTTGCGTTAATAACCTTTTAAAAAGTAAAATCTGTGACAAAAAATAAAATTACTTCATTCATAGAAAGACTTCAGTGTGGACTATATCTAATATAGTTTATAGAACTTACTGGACATTATCTCTTACTTGATTAAGCAAGAAGACTGAAAGGACATAATTTCGTTGAAGATACCATACTCAGAAAATAGATGCAGTTAAGCACAAGAAACAAACTTGCAAACCCTATTTTCCCTTCTTAGCAAGACTCATCCAATAGAGTAAAGCCCTGAACTCCATCAGTTAAGCAAAATAAGGTAGCTGTCACCTTCTGAAATACTAATTTTAAAAGCCTGAAATAATTCTTGTGATTCAGTACATTTCTTTGGTATGATTTGGTTTAAAATCCCTCCTCTCCAACTATCTCACAAGAATTACTTACTGCCCAAATAGACAGCAAATATGCTAACTACACCTTCTTCAAAGGAAGCACACCTGTGCTTCACAAAAAATGTCTTATCACTACTGTTACCCCAACACAAGAACTGAAATGGGTAACTGGAAAGAAGCAACTCTAGCAACTGGAGTAACTAACATACTTCATGAGTAACTGTACAGAGTTCACAGCAAGTGTTTTGAAAAAGTGACCCTGAAATTTGCTTTAATTTTTGCTAACTTTAAGCAAACTTGTAACTAGATTAGGGTTTCATACAACACAGGTAAGTCAAAATAAAACCTGCTTATATAATCCAACTACTTCTGTCAAATTTCCCTTGTCATAACAAGTTCATATTCCCTTTGAAAGACAATGATTTCTATCATTCTTCATTTAGCAAATGGGATACCTAAAATAGGTAGCAATAAGGTCAGTGAAGAACAACTCTCTCAAGAGTTCTGGTGAGAACACATATACAGTGCTTTACACACTTACAAATTCAAACACAAAAAGATATTCATTCATCAAAATCTTTACTGATCACTAAAATACTTTGAACTGTGTATTTTTCTACTTTTGGAGCATTTTTGCCTAAGTATATTCACACCTGGACAGTCTTGATGCTAAGAAAAAAGTCCTTAGGTGTCAAGAAAATTTCAGACACCCTATCAAGCCCAAAAGACTACCACAGTAGACTGAACAGCTGTAATCATTGCCAAAGATCTGGAAGGAACATATGTAGAATTCAAACAAAACAGTGGTGACATTTACAAGAATGTAGACATTTCACTGCTTCTACCAACAATTTCACCAGCTGTAAAACTCTACTGCCACCATGCCTGCCTCAGAGCTCAAGTGCAGACAGACAGAAGAGCAGGAATTCAGTCCTCCATTCATTTGACATCTCACTCCCCACTATCTCCTTTAAAAAGAGAAGATTTCAGAAAGAGCAACATCTCTTTTAGTTTGAATGGATTTGCAGTAATACC
The DNA here is from genome assembly GCF_050655825.1 of Lonchura striata. NCBI lineage: Eukaryota > Metazoa > Chordata > Aves > Passeriformes > Estrildidae > Lonchura > Lonchura striata. Next base: position 3,255,756 of record NC_140703.1, read on the forward strand.
ACACAAGGCAAAGACTAATGGCCACAATAATGCTGCATCCCCCTCTTCCCAAAACAAGACTGCAGATCTTGCAGAGAATTTCCTGAAATATTATTTTTTAAAATATTAGGTAATCAAATATTAAAAACCTCTTCAGTTACCACCAAGACTGCAGATAAAGTGGACATTATTTCCTTTTATTAAAACTGAACCATTGCAAATCAAGAATCCATTAGGTTTCTGAAGAGGCTTCACGGCACGAAACTAACATTATCATTACCTGATCATAAAATCACATCATATCTGAAAAGTGTGAATATTGTTTTGCTTCATTCCATCACTTGTGAAACTCTAAGTCAATATCCATCATGGCTCCCAAAGTTTAAGGATCTAGGGTAGGGAGGGAGGTCAAGCTCAATCCAAGTGAACAGTCACTCTCCCTACCACAGGAAAAATTACATACTGTAAGCCCTGTGAATAAGTAATTACAATTAAATGAATGTTTTATGAAGGAAATGCACTTGGTTTTAAAGGTCACAAAGTGACAGATAAGAGCATACAGTGGAACAAATCCAGCAAATTACTGATTGAACTGCAGGGTCAATGAATCCAAGCAATAAATATTTCTGCTCTTTGAATAATTAAAAATGTCAAAACACAATGGCTGCAGAAACAGTGTTAAGAATGCAGACAGACCAGATGATCTACTTCATATATTTAACTTACCTGTCCTGTGACTGCTCTTCATACATTCTTTCCTTTCCTTCTTTAAAGAGTCTTATGGCCCGTTTTGATTTTTTCATAAGGCTGTCAATGTAGATTTTAAAATACTCATTCTCACTGAGTTGTGCAAGTTTCTGGTTGTCATCATATTTGCTCAGTATAAGTCGCAAATGTTGGTAAGTATCAGGTAGAATGTCAAGTATATAAGGTGGGCTGTTTTTGAGTTGAAGCTTTGGGTTTTGGCACAATCTTACCTACAAGCAAAAACAAGAGAATGTAAAAAAGACAAGAAATCCACTGACACAAAAACTGATCTGATATATTCCAATTTATCTGGTATAACATACTTTTATAACCTCCAGTCCCAGAGAATTAAATCCTGCTTCATTTATATTCTGTGAAATTCCAATGTAGTCTCTAATGTCAAAAGAGGCAAAATTTTACTTAATCTTGTCACATCTATAAAAAGCAAACAAGCTTACCTACATATTTTGTGGGTTTGCCCTGAAAGTATGCCTTTTCCTGTCTAATATATGCTAAGGAGCATATCAAAACACTGCATGCAGCAAATGCCAAGAGCAGTACTTTCATACAGATGTGTTTGCTGCAGGTTAACTTAGCTACAGGTGTTTAAGTATCTACTAAGAACTGACATAAATTACTTTGTCATCTGCTGGCTCTCTTTATACAACAATATAGCCTCTTAGAGCCTAAGGAAATTTAATTTTGAAAGCTCTGCACATAAGAAAATGTGATAGTGGTTTAAAAGTTATTACCTACAACAGACAGACTTTAGGTCACTCAAAAACAGATATTGTAAACCAGGAAACAAAACATTATAAACTCATTGTTTTCTAGCTCCTGGCTAGAATAGAAGTCCAGTGCTTTGCTTTTGGCTGGGGAGGAGGTGCCTACCAAAGCTTCTTTCTCATTCCCCTACCCATAACAAAAGACTCATAGGTCAAGACAAGGACAGGGAGAGATCATTCACCAAATACTGCCACAGGTACTTAACCTCGACTTGGGGAACTTAATTCATTTAATTACCAATCAAATCAGAGTAGGGTAACAAGAATATAAAACCAAACCTTAAAAACACATTCCACCCACCACTCTCCCTCTTTTTCCAATCTACCTGCTCCCTGACAGCAGCACAGTGAATGGGGTCAGTTCATTAACTCTTTGTCTCTGCCACTCCTCCTTCCTCAGTGGGAGAACTCCTGAAACTCTTCCCTTGCTCCAGACAGAACACAGTCATCTTTGAACTTCCCCAGTGTGAGTCCTTCTCACAGACCACAGTTCTTCATGAACTCCTCTAGAACACATCCCCTCCACAGGGTGCAGTCCTTCAGGAGCAGGCTGCTCCAGCACAGGTCCTCTGCAGGGTCACAGGTCCTGCCAGGAAACCTGCTCCAATGTGGGCTCTTCTCTCCTGGGTCCTGCCAGGAGCCTGCTCTAGCACAGGTTCCTCAAGGCATCACAGCCCCCTTCAAGCATCACCTGCTCCAGCATGGGCTCCTGCATGGCTGACAGTGAATGTTGGCTCCACTGTGGACCTGCATGGACATCCCTTTACCATGGGATGCAGCAAAATCTCTGCTCAACACCCAAAACCCCCTCCTTCACCAAGCTGTGTGGCTGCAGAGGTGTTCCTCTCACTTATTCTCACTCCCCTCTTCCCTGGCTGCAATTTGATTCTGCACATTAGCTTTTCTCCCCCTTCTTTAAGGCACTGCCCCAGAGGCAGCACTGCTGCCAGTGGGATTGGCCTTGGACAGCAGCAGGTCCTCCTTGGACAGGGGGAGCTTCTGGCAGTGCCTCAGCAAAATGCCCCTCTAGTCCCTTCACTACTAAAACTTTGCCACTTAAACCAAATAGAAGAAAACATCTCAATGGACTTGGAATCATTATGATCCCAAATGGCAAAAATATTGAATATATATTTCTCAAAGAATAAGTTCAGGCTAATAGAATACCTTTATTTTAATCTAGTTTCCATTCCACTGGAAATGTTACTGGGAGAGAAAGGTACTCTTTATTCCCTGTACATCCTTAACAGAACAAGAGTAGAATTGTCTCTGAGCTATCTAAATTTTCTGATAGTTTGTTCCATAATGCTCTGTTCTAGAAGAAAAAGAGGCTAAAACTAACAGGTAGTTTTTGACTGCTCTTACACTGAGCTGTTCAGTGCACAGGGACACACACTAGATGTGTGTGCAGCTGTACATATGCGAATACTTAGGAAGAAATTAAGACCATGTGGTATAAAAGTTTTACAGGCATCATTTGGAGATTGCCACATTATATATTAGTGACTTTGACATTCTTTTGAGGTAACTAATGAGGTTATAAAAACATCTTAATACTGCTGAAAGTAGATTCCTATTCTTACTAATCTAGCAACTTGAAAAAAATGCATCCTTGAGCTTTTCTGGGTGAGAGGGGAATGAACCTGTATCCTGTAATGCTCACCTCTCTGAACTCAGAGCTCTATCACTGTTGCTGACCTCTCCTGTAATTTCTACATCTTCACCACTGAGAAATTCACTGCCTTAAGATTGCTCCCACTAACAGACCTTTATGCAGCCCAAACAGCAAAGCAAACAGGGAATAGTTTGTGTCTGAAATGTACAGTTCAAGAACACAACCAGGCAATTAAACTGATTTAACAAGGGAACAGTTAGAAAAGTGGAGATAGAGAGGACTAAATTCAAGCACTAAGAAGTTTTAAAATGTCTAGCACCATTTGAAACAGTATTTAAAACATAACATTTGCAATAGCTCTCCTCATTCACTCATTGTTATTTTAGTAATTTCTATTATTCTTTCAACTTTTAGACCAAGTAATGCATCAGGAAGCCTTCTGATACATTGTAGAACAGGCCTTATCCCAGAGAAAAAAGGAAGCAGGCAAATATGAATACATGAGCTGTTCAACATGCAGAAGAGAGTTTCAGAGACTGAACCCCAGCAGTTTGATATTTCTAGACATAAACTGCAAAGTTCGACAGCAAGCTTTCAAATAATTTGATGGCTTATAAAGGAATTCCTTAAAGTTGAGAATGTGCTGGAAGGAAATAAAAAAAAAGTAAAGCATACTTGATCATCTCTTGACCAGCAATGGAGTCTGCAATACACAACTGCAAGAGCTTCCAAACTGAAAATGACTTGTTTATATTTTATGTAACAAAGATAAGGTCACCAGGATTTTAAAAAAGGGACAACAGGGCCCTGGGTTAGGAGATGCCTAAAGCAGGATTTTCAAAGAATAAAGGTTGGCTATGATAGCATTCTTGCAAGATCAGAAAAGCACTGAAGTTAGGCTGACAGAGAATTCTCTAAGGAGATATCAGAATCACAGGCAAAGAATCTTACATGTGTAGCTAGACTTGAAAACCATCCATGCAGAGACATACATGAATTCTTTTAGTAGAAGAGTAAGAAGAACTGGAATCCCAAATACAGAAGTGAAAATCTTCATGAAAACCAGATTTTTTTCCCCTCTGAAGTTTGAGTTCACTGTGATTTCTAGTTTAGTGAAAATTTGAAACTAGACTGACATTTTCACAAAACCAACACAAGACTTACAACTCTCTGAAATAACAAGTGCAGGGGGAAAAAAAGGTATCTGAAAGATCAAAATGTTTATTCACAGAAAAAAAGTCAGCAATGAGAGTAGACCACAAGCACAGAAGGCTGCAATCATTCTGAATTACTTATTTACCCTAACTTAAATCTCATTAACAAAGAATTAATTATCTTTCTGAAGTCTATCTTTTTGATCAGATGTGCTAACAAGCAGAATATAAGTGATTTCATGTATATTAGAAATACCATTAAAATATTAAAACAAGAAAAAGCTATTTGCTTATGCTGGTTGCTGTATTTTCAACAGTCAGTCAATTCAGCTATACAAAAAAATAATCCAGTTATAAGGAAGAACTATTTTCTCTCTCAGAAATTTTATGAAGTTTTCTTCAGTCTCACATCATTACATAAAAGACAGTTTACAAGGCTACACTTTGTGCAGAATTTGGAGAGATAAATAGAGCACATTACCAGAACCTTCCATTTTAGATCAAGCTTTTAAGAATGCTACACAAAAATTCTTCTACAGCTTAATTAGCTTTAGGCATTATAACTGAAAAAAATACTAATATTATGTTCCAACCAGAGATCCACTGAAGCAGTATAAGGTTTCCTTCACTTTATAGAGTACACAAGGCTTCAAAGGAAATAAGTCTGCAAGGAGATGGTTGGTAAACCATATGGTTTCCAGTCAGGATGTCCTGACACATACCACAGCAGTTCACAATTAAAAGTAAGCAATAAGAAAAGACACCTGCTGACGCAAAAGATTTGCCAAGACCTTTCTTCAAAAGAAAACAGAACTCAAAACAAACAAACATAAAAAAACCCCAACATCCCTAAAATAAAGAAATCTATATTGCAATTTACAAGGCAACTCTCACCAACAAATTAGGAGCGGACATGAATCATATCACTGTGTGATTTTTGTATTGTTATGACTGCAAGTAAGCATGTATATATTTAGCAAGCACTCAGTGGTAAAAAATGAAATGCAGTAAGCAAGTTGGTAAAAAAATATCTCTCTTATTGAGGCAAACTGAGACAAAATTAAGCTCTTTCCACTAACTCACACTCAGGGAAAATCCAAGTACTTAATGCAGAATCACAGAAACAATAAGACTGCAACTCTGAAAACTGAGGTATTACCTTAATATACCAGAAACTGATTTTGAAGCAGTTAACTTTGGAACTTCCAGACAACTTAACTCTAGTTCCTTTGCAGAAAAACATTAACTCCCTCTCCCCTTCTCGCCCATCCTTAACCAAAATAAATGCCACTACTCGTAACACTTTTGAAGATACTAAGAAGATATTATCACTTAAATGATAAGGCATTATTTCATAGCATCATTGGAGATGAGAGTAATGGAGGCCTATTGCACACAGACAATTTCTTGCTAAAAACTGTCATCCACTCACTTTTTAAAGCAAATTTGAAAGCCCTTGACTCATTTGACAAAAGAACCCTTGTTAAGCAAAGGATTGCAGCCTTAACACAATCTGTTTAAACACCTAAGGCTAGTCAAAGACAATACAAGGAAAGTAACTCGGCTAAAACAGAGTAAGTAATGAGTAGGACATCCGCTAAACACTGTTTTCAGCTGCAGGGAATGGGCCAGAACAATTGGAGCATCAGTGCTCACACACTTCCAAAACCACACTTCCAAACTGCCCAACTGAACCAGCATCTTCTGCCACTCAGCAGAAAACAAAGAATTAGGAAATGCCTTGACACACCACAAACAGCATAAAGGTAGCTCTGCAGTTAAGACACCATAACAATTCTCCAGCAACCCACAACATCCAGTGCAACAACAATGAATTTTTCAGAATTAATCAGGAGGGCTAATAAGGAAAATGATCCAGGTTTGAGCATTATGCTTCTTCAACATAGATTTCATCCTGCCTGAAGTTACCTGAACTGCAATGCATTTCATTTTCCATAGGAAAAAAATCCTCTCATCAGAATATAAGTAGAGGTAACCCAAACACCAATCTTTTTGTCTGAGAATACAGTAAGTGCTTGTTCAACAGCTACCATACTGCAACTGAGCCATATGTTTCCATAGTGGACAAATAAACAATAAGAATGCTGATGCCACAGACACACAGGGATAGTTGACTTTGGAGGGTAATTTTACTTCCTTCCAAATAGAAAGAGAGAAGCTTCTGTTTATCTGTTTAATTTTGTATTCTTTTTCCATAAGCAGCATACACAGGACATAAGATTGCCTACCAACTTTGACCATAGAATCAATTACATGAAGTTTTGCAAAGGATAACCAATGCACTCATAGTTTCAACTACCATGCTCAGATGCTGACAGATGTTAATTTAAAGAAAATCACAATACTAAGCTGCAGAGGTAACACAGCTTTTACTCACTAAGTCAATAGTATAAGTTTTGGAGAAGCACTCTAGTTTGCTCTTAAATAATTACTAAATAGCAAATCAATGCCATCCACATTTATACAGTCAGAGTCGAGCAACTGATGGGCCATGACAGAGCACCCAAATAGTTTAGAAAATATTTTTAATCCTCATAGTAGAAAACTGAATTATTTTCAGGCCCAATGCACAGGAGGAATGAAAAGTGATTAAAAGTTGATGAAATATACCTGTTTAAAAAAATCCCGTTCAGAATGTACCATGATTTTGTATCAGTTTGAATGCCACAAGAGTGACGTGTGAAAAAATAGTACTGACAACTCTAAATAGCCCAAGTAGTAAACTGACCTTACTCCAATGTTTACACAGTTGTATTTCTCTCCCAAAGTTAGTTTCAATGTATCATTATTCTCTAATAGTAATACATGGCTAGGGTCTAGGTTTATAAAAGCCATTAGGTTTACAGTCTTAGAAAAAAATAAAACTCATGTAATTTATACACAGTTTAAAGGAAGACCTGAGTTATTTGTTAACAGTATTTCTTATTCATTTATTTACAGGATACAAAATTTCTAAAACATAGATCAGGTTTTAAAAACAGTAATTTGCTTCCTGCAAGTCCAGAGATATATGGTCAACTTTTTTATACAATCCAAGCATTGAAAAGCAAGGCTACCCTTCTAAACCATAAAAAATTTTTGCATTGCACAGGAATTAAAGTATTTTTGGTTCTTAATGATAAAGCTACTGCTTGCCCATGAGAAAAGCAGTAGAGAAACTCCACACTGATTATAAGGTTGCTTTGCCTTTAATAATGCAGCTAATGTTGTAAATTCACATAAGACATACCAATAAACCACAAAAAGTATAGATCCCAGTGTATGAAGTAAAAAAAAAAGGAAAGATATTTAGACAGATAGCAATTTACATTCACCAACTATCTACATGCAGATTAATTTTTTATTCCCTGCAGGTATGTTGCTTATGGTAACTTTTACAAACAAGGCTATAAGCAGGAGCACTATTCCAACATTCTGTCCTGCTAAAGAACTCTTTCTCAAAATCCATTATTATTTTCACACTGATAATAAAAGTTTAAAGAGAAAGCACCCAAACTGCCTATTCCAACCTAAAGTATCAGCCCATGGAAAACTGACATTATCACAAAATCTGAACTATGTGAAAGCAGGACACATAACCAATTCAAAGAAGTCTGCATGGTGTCTAGGTAGCCAGGATTTTTGCATACTACACAAAACTACCCACATAGTATAGTTCTTACAGGGTAGGAATGTTTGCAGTATTGGTTAATCCTTTATTGTTGCAAACAAGTAATTCATAGAGAAAACTTCATCTGCCAGAAGACAAAATCACAGAAAAAAAATTAAGGAAAGGTAGAAGATGGCAATTTTAAAAAAGAAAACAATGCCAACCAGAAATTATTGAGCCACTAGTTTTTAAGGCTTCTCTATTTTCAGTGTTTGGTCAAGATAAAAGCTTTGCTTTGTTTCCATTATTCATTTTCTTAACATGATTAGATTGGGGGAAAACTTCAGCAACCTTACTACAGCAACAAGATGATTATTACAGCTACTATAGTTAAAGAATAAACAAGCATAATAACTGTTATTACAACAAGTAAAATAGGCCTCCAAGCCACAACCTTACTGTGAGTAGCACCCCACTGACTTGGCAGAGCTTCTGCCTTCACTAGGTATTAATTTGATCAGTCACCCACCACAGAAATCAGTCATAGGACACACTCCAGAAATGGGATTTAAAACAACAGTTGATTGAGCAGGTTTCTATTTCTGATTTTAATCCCTGAGTTTGATCTAGACCTAGGAAAAAATGACCTTCCTGTGCCTACTGCCACACAAGGCTATGAGATTTAAATCTGTTTGCCAGCATATTAAATTTGCTCAAACACATCCTTTCTCTGCAAGTACCAAATGTTAAAAACTCAAACAACAACCTAGAGCATTCTCACACTATGACATCATCCTGTCTGGTATACTTTAATAAAATTTGGATATAAAATTTGATTAACTGAGAGCAGCTTAAAGAGGATACATTAAAGATCCAAATTGAGGACACTTATACAGTAAAATGAAAAAGGAAGCACAGCACAATGCCCAGCCTTTCCAGTGACTTCTATCAAACAGGCCTTCCTGGCTGTTCTGATGGGCTGTGACAAATATTGTTATCCTGTATTGGATGAGTGAAAGCAATCCAGAAATCCAAGCAGTGGGATAAAGACTTTCTGGTAAGTGTGATTTTACAAATAAATCAGGGTATAACCTTACTATATAGATCTGTAAATGGCCTGACACAGGGAAATCAGAGCTCTGCATTCTCCATGTGGTTTCAACAACAAACCAGATTCCTAGTTCCCAAGCTGAAAACTTCCTCCTACTGAAGAGTCCCTACTTTCCAGTACTCATACTTGCATCCTTAGTACAAGAGAACTCACTGTTAACAGCATCCTGGCCATTGACAGAAAAATGTCAACAAAGTCTTTGTGATAATAACCACTTTTATTAAGGCTGGGGGTTCAGTTTATAATTGCTGCCAGCAATTCTTGGAGTATCAAAAAAGAGCCTGAAAGGACTTCAAAAAATACTTTAACACTTGTAAAGGCATATTACATTAGTCTCCACCCTGCCAGTGTAACGAATTATGAGCGTTAAGAACTGTTGAACATCTCATTTCACAAGAGCCACAGGGAAAGCAAAGAGTTGCACTAAATTACACAGAATCACAGAGTTAAAAGGTGGTAACTCTATTGCCATACAGACCCAAGGCCAACAGGTAGCAATCCTCACTGCTCAGCAGTTTCTAGAGGAAGCTTTTAAGTGTCATCCAGTGTGCAAAGCAGAGTGTCTCCTGAACATCAAGCCCTGTTACAAACTCTTCCTGTCACAGGTAAGGCACTCTCTAGATAATCTCTTATGATACAAGCTGTCATTTCAAAGAATACTAAACAAACTGTATCAGGCTGGTGAGGGGAAGCATAAGAGCTTAAAGGCTACAGTCTCCCCCCCCACTTCCTGAAAAATGAGTTTCAGTACAGTATATTTCTAGTTTCAAAATTAACAGTAGATGTACTTTCAAGTCATTAAAATGCAGAACACATACTTAAAAAGTTAAGACATGCCATACTAATCTGTTTACTAAACTGACAAGAGTGACATCCCCCAGTCCCCACGCACATTCCTAAAAGCACAAACACATCTATGTTGCCATCACCAACATATCTCACAGGACAATTAGCTTAACTGAAGCTTAATACTTCAGGTATCTTGTTTGCAGACTAACAGTGTGACACGGCATGAAACAGTCAGAATATGTGATTACAAGTACGAGTTAAGCAGCTTTTGGTTAGGACAGCGCTGCAACTTTGAGTCATTTTCAAGGATCTGAAAAATAACAATAGCCTAAGGCAAACACACACATTTGTTTTCCTTCCACAAACCAAGATTTAAAAAAACATAGCCAGAGGCCACTGGAAAGGAAAAAGACAAATGATGCTTAAATAACCTAAAACATAAGTCCCCTTACTTCCCGAGGCACAATACAGCACAGCACTCAGAGCTGCGGGAAGAAGCCGTTTGCCCCCGTGTACCTTTATAAACAGCCCCATTCTTCACTGTGTGCATACACGGACGCATTGAGACACCCACCACTTTGTCCATGAGCTTCCAGGTCTTCTCCACAGTCCTGCGGTCAGCAGCTGCCTGCTTGGGGGGGCCCACAGCATCCTGGATGGCATCGATGAATCCCAGGATCCGTCCCTTGCGCGGGTTCCGGCCGTTGAGGGAATTGGCCATCTGGGAGCCGAGCTGGCCCAAGGACAGAGAAACACAGGCTCACAAGGTGCTCCCAACACATCCCGTCACACAACCCGCCGCAGCCCGCGAGCCAGCGCTTCCTTCTCCACGGGCAGGAAAGGGCAAGATCGGGGCATGCTTAGGAACAAGCTTAACTTTTCATGACAAAACAGCGTAAACCCACCTGGCCCGGGTTTACATTGGCAGAAGCGACGCCGGGTTTATTGTCAGCACCGAGATTCGGGAAGGGGGGGAAACACCCGCGCCCGGCTCCGCGCCGCGCCCCTGCCCGCTGCGCGCCCGCCGGCCGCGGGCACAAGCCCGGCTCCGCCAACAAAAGAGGCCGCGGCGGAGAGGAGCGGAGGAAGGCAGCGAGCGGGCGGGCAGGCAGAGGAGCGGAGGAAGGCAGCGAGCGGGCGGGCAGGCAGAGGAGCGGAGGAAGGCAGCGAGCGGGCGGGCAGGCAGGCGGGGCAGCACACGGAGCGGGCTCCCGCACGGCCCCGGGGCGGGAGAGCCGGCGGCAGGGAGGCGGCTCAGCCCGCGGAGCGCCTCTCCGGAGCGGCTCTCCTCCGGCGGGAGGCAGGCGGAGCGCATCCCGCCCCGCTCCGCAGGACTCTGCCCCGTGCGGGCGAGCGCTGCCCCGCCGCCCGCGCCGCCCTCCCGCAGCCCGCCCGGCGGCTGGCCGGGAAACGCGCGCGGGTGTGCGGAGTCCGACAGGCGCACGCGAAAGAGACAGAGAGAGAAAGAGAGAGATGCACACGCACGGGTCTGTCCGCGGCAGCGCTCGCAGCCCCCGGCAGGCTGTGGTCTCCCCGCGCTCCTAGGAAGCGAGGCTGGCTCCCCGGCGGCGGCGGCGGCCCCGCTGCTCCAGCCGCGCCCGCCCCCTCCCCGCGGCGCGCCGGCGGCCGCTCCTCTCCGCGGAACATGCCCACCCCCGGCACGGCACCGCGCCTGCGCGCCGCGCCGCCAGCGCGGCCCTCTGCCCGGGGGCGGGACCAATGCCGCGCCGCAGCCAATCGAAACGGCGTCTTGGCTTGATTGACGCGGCAGCCAGCGAATGGGCGCGGGTGCAGGCGCGGGGCGGAGCGGCGGGATGGGGAGGGGGCGGCGGCGCAGCCGGCCGGGCTGAGGGAGGCTCGGGTCCCGCCGGGTCCCGCCGGCTGAGGGGGATGGCGGCGGCCGGGTGCGAGTTGCTTTCGTGGGGACGCTGGCATTGTGGCTGTGGGGTCCATGGGGCTGAGGCAGCGTGTCCCTCCTTCCCTCCCTGTGGGACCCCTGCCTGCCCATCGCTTGAGCGTGTGCGCTACAACTGGTACTTCTGCCTGCTGCCTTTGCGCTTCCCCTTCGCGCTTTTGGGGTTTTTTTGTGCCTACAAAGAACAAGAACTTTTTTTTTCCTCCTCTGTCTGGTCTTTTTACCTTTTTTTTTTTTTTTTTTTTTTTTTTTTTAAGATTTCCATATTTCCATGCTGGGAATGAGCTCTGAAAGGTGGTGAGGAAAAATGCAGGCACTTTCTAGTTTTAAAAAAGCCCTTTTAGATGCCGTCCTTTTGATACGAGCACTTCCCCTGGGGATATGGTAAATAAAACTCAACTGATTGTTACACTTGAACGCTGCAAGAAGTGAGACTTACCTGCATAGGGTACAAGACACTTGATTTCAGATCCTTTTGAAGATTGTCCAGGCAGTAATTGTACTTTGCAAGGTTAATTTTCTAATGAGCTTTTACAAAAGGAAACAAAAATTTTTCACTTAGCATCAAAGATTCTTATTTTCTAAACACAATTGTATTACAGGAGTATTTTTAAGTTTTGGTTTTCAAAATACGAGCAAATTGTAGGAGCTTTCTTTCCAAAGATTTTCTCTTTTAATGGTTTGCTCTTTTCCTTGTTTCTTTCCCTACTTTTTCTTGGATTTGACTTTTTTATTAAAATAGGAATCAGGATAAACAGTAGTAAAACTCGTAGAGTATTTCAGCATTGCTTTTATTTCTATTTTAATTTATAGGTTTTTTTAGTGCAGGTATCTTCCTGTTGATTTAAGATGCGTCATGTTATTCTTTTGAACACATAAAACAATAAAATCCTATCCATAATGTCTTCCTCAAAGGTTGTTCTTCTATAGCTTTTAAACATGAATCGGCAGTTACTTGCCTTAAGTGGGTTGGGAGCTTCTCATTTTATTGTAGTCTCTGTAAATTACCCTCTTCCCTGTGTTGGTTTAAAACTTGTCTCTGACAGATGTCCCTATCCCTTTTTTTCCTTTCATCAGATTGACAGTGACTGCTCACTCTGTTGCTATCACAGAATAATGAGGTTGGAAGAGACCTCTAAGATCATCAAGTCCAACCTATCATTTGGCTGTGAAAAAAGCAGAGGAGCTGACGACTTTTCGGAACTCCTAGATCTTTGGTTGCTGGTCTCGATTGTTTTGTTTGCATTGTTGTTATGTCATTCCCTTCATACCCCACACTCTGCCAAGAGCTGTGACCTGCGAGCTCTCGGGAGCTGTCTGGGGCTGAGTCATGGTGTCTTGCAGTTCATCCGAGTGCAGGGCCAGCCGGAGCCAGCAGCTGCGTTCCTGCATCCCTCTGCATCCTTGCTGCGTCGCTCAGGGAGCAGCCAGCTCCGTGGGGGAAGTGAGTGCTTTTCCAGCAGCGTTCTCCCGCTGTAAGTACAGATGTTCTGGGAATTGCAGTTCTCAGAAGGTCGTGTGAGTGCACTGGAAGCCAGCCAGCTGCGAGAGCAGGTGGAAGAGATACCTCTGGCTTCAAGGCTGTTGAAGATGCCTCGGGATTCTGCGGGCTGTGCAAGGATGAGAAGACACGGCACTGCTGATGTGGCTGCAAGCACACAGAGTGACGAGGCCGTTTGACAGAAGACAGCTGAGGAGAGGAGCAGACAGCTGCTGTGTTTGAAAGTTCAGGGCATGTCTTGTTAGCACATAAAGACTGAGCTTGCTGCGGGGTCTTTGGGGTCCATAAGGATTAAGTGTGGTCACCAAAGGCACTGGCCACCTGGAATATTTTAATACAGGCCAGCAGCACTGTGTTAATGTCCAGGTATTCCTGCTCCCAGCTTCAGGCTCTCTGATAAGCTAAACTAGGACACTAACCTGCTATGTATAGATCCACAGGGTGTTTCAATGCAGAAACCTTGGTCAGGTACTTTTAAATCTCCAGGAAAAAGTCCCTTTCTGTTTGGGCTACATGTAAGGTACATGTGTAACTTAGGTATCTAAGGTACAAAAATTTTGTATACACAGTTAAAATGGCGCCACAGATCTCTTTTACTTACAAGCTCTTCAACTGAATGTTTATTCTTCTTGTTATTATACTGAAGAATATTATAGTTTGGATCTGTGATTTAATCACTCTATGAAAACACTGCAGAATAAAGCACAGTAAGACTGAAGCATCAGATTTTGAGATTTGTATGTTACATGAGACTGATCTTCAGCTAGTCAAGGTACTAATCCGTCATGTAATGATGATGACGTTAGAATGTCATCCAGGATTTGGTAAAATTCTGTAGTGAAAATTGTGGAGTAAAGGTGGTTGGGAGTCAGGATATGATGAAGGAATCAAAGTGCAAAAGAAGCCTTGAATTGAACTCCTTTATATCCTACATTGTAAAGCAGGGGTTTTAGGTCTAAGCATTTTACTGAAAGCAAAATCATGTGACTTCTTGAAAAATTCAGCTGATTGGTAGGGAGAAAACAGATATAAAAGGTTAAGCTAACAGTTACATTTGTCCATTGTAGTATTTTCCTATCTGTTAACTGTTTTGGGTTTTGGAGGGGTTTTTTTTTGTGTGTTTTGGTTTTGTTTCTTTGGTTGTTTGTTTTTTTACTTTCTTGGTGACTCTCATTCTTCTGGAGTTATTAGACTGCGTTATGAATGAAACTTTATGTTGGTACTCTTGAATGAATTCCATTCCATCAAAGAGCACTTGACAGGCACTGGAAGCAAGAGAGATGTTTTGGTTTGGTTTTCTTTGTTCACCAGCCATTAAAATATTACTGATTTTCTGCAGTCAGTCAATGCATGTGGTTTGGGAGCTTTTGTCATTTGTGTGTTTGCTGCTGTGGTACAAGTGGTTTTGTACCCAAATGCACTGAAAGATAAAAACAATGAAGAGGAAAGATGTAGGATCTATTTATAGCAACATAAATAAGATTGATATAGTAATAATATGCTGAATTAAGGGATATGGTAGCAATGATGTAAAGCTTAAGCCCTCCATTTCAAAAATGGAATGTGAAGTGGCTTCTTGGTAATTGTTATACAATATCCTGGCTATCCCAGCATCCTTAAGCTTTCAAATTTATCTCTTGGTGTTTACATGGAATATGTATGATGTGATGAAAAGTTCATGGGGGTGTAGTGTTGTGTGGTACAGGGTCTGGCAGTGGTTTAATGGCTGAGCTCTGACAAGGTCATCCACTTCCCAAGATGTGCAGTGCCCCAGCGAAAGGCAGCTGCTCTCTCTTTGCAGGGAAGCTGAAACTTCAAGGGCTACTGGAACCTACTGGTATTTTGGTGTCCTGCTTTTATCTGTTATGTAAAAGCATCAAATAAAACCAACAAACAAGAAACCCCGCACCACAACCCAAACAAATAAAACACCAAAAAAAGAGAAAATATAGTTATTGTAACAACAGATAAGCTCCAGGGCTATTTGCTTAAAAACATTTTGGCTAGCCCATTCTAGATACGTACAATATCTTATGCTGCCCTTCTCTCCCATATTCAATTACTACATAATCACCTGTAATAGTGGAGTAAATGCAAAATGCTTCCATGTTACTATTTTGTAGTGCCCTCAGGGAGGATATTTAAATCTAAAAAAATAATTAAAAAGGGTTCATAAGCTGCAAGCCAGCATCACGGGTAATTTTTAAAACAGATTGCAATGTACTTACCTGGGCTTTATTGTAGCAAACTGAGAGACAGAAAGCAAAACCAATCACCTGTGACACTCAATATTCTCTTACTGATAATTTATATTGTTATAATAATAATAACCCATGCTTTTCCTGCCTTAGTGGGTAATTACTTAGAGAAAATTAGTGATGAGGGTGGCAGTTTGTTGTCAGATTATAATCTAATTAAATTGGCTACCGTTATTTTTCCTCTATTTACTTATCTTACATTTTTCATAATCATCAAGTACTCAAGTGTTTTTAAAAAAGTTGTTACTGCTTTCTAGACATGAAAATATATTCTTTTCACACACGAAATGTGAATAGTGTAATAGTTTAACCCACTTTGCTGTTGAACTACTGCAAGAAAGAAAAGAAACAAGACTGCCTTTCCAAGTTTCTGTACACTATAAAGATCCATCATTGCTCCATCAGGCTGTTGCAGAACAACTGATGATGGTACACTGTTGCTGTATTAGCTCTCTCTGCTGAGTAATTAAATCTTCTTTTTATCCTTGATGTGGAAAGACAAGCTAAATTTAGCTCTGTCTGTACCTGTAAATAAAATAAGCCAGGCACTGTTCTTGAGCCCTGAGGCCAGGTAGGCTGGCACAGGGGGGGTCGTCCCCATCCTTCCTGAAATTACAGGAGCCTCACCATCCCCTCACACCCCCACATCCAAGTAGTGATCCCTGAACCTCCCTGGGATTGTTTGGGAAAACACCAGCTGACGTGGGCCAAAACTACTCAGCAGTATCTTAATAATCTGCTGCCACTCTTCATGGTGTGCCTGGGTCATTGTGGCTGCAGTAATATATTGTTGGAGTTGGTGTGCATATAAATATACACACATTGTAGGCACAACATAATAGGAGATGTTTCATCTTTGCTCATTTTGGTTGGGCTGAAAAGAATGAAATTGTTTTCAACTCGTGTCTCGAGGAGTGAATTCTTTCAAGGGCAAGAATTTAAGTGACTGAGGCTCTTGTGCTCACATTTTCAAATCTTTCCTTTACACTAGGAACAAATCGACTTAAGTATGATATTGTTTCCCTTGCAAAATACAGCACATCCATTTGCCTATGAGTAATTAAAAATGTGTTCTCTGTTTGCAGAATGAGTATGAAAACTAATTGTGGGGCCAGGCCTGTGTTTGTTTACACACCTCACTAATGAGTTTGTTTGCTGTAAACTAGACAGCCCACTTCAAAACACATCTCTGCCTTAATACATTGTATTAGAAAAGTGTGTCAGCTTAATTTTAAAACAATCTACCCCTCAGGGAGTGTTCTTCTGTTTCTTTTCTGTTATTAATTGCATCCATCTGCCAGAGCAGGTGCAAAGGCTTTAACTAAGTCCTGTCATTTTAGTACTACTTCTTGAATTTGCTCCATCTGTGCAATAGCATAAAAAAAAAATGTCTATATATATTTTTTCTTTTTCTCTTTTTTTTTTTTTAATTATCCCCCTGTTCCTTCTGAGTGTCATGATCTTAGCTCTTTCCAGTCTTGCTCTGATAAAACAATCTTTAACTCCAACATCTTTTTTCATGTCTTGCCAATGCACAACTGGGTTTTCTTGTTTGACTTGGTAATTAGGAGGCTTTCCATTCAAATAGCTCTTTTTGCCAAAACTTTTAAGATTTTCAACTTATGGTAAGAGGTTGTAAAATACTCTGAGGGACTTTTAATTGCCATCTTTCTCTGGAGTAGCAGTTGCGCTTTGACAGGAAACAAGCCTGTGTCTGTTCTGTGCTTCTGCAAGTCAAAATAAGCTCAGTTAGTGGAGATTTTAACTATATTGCTAGCAGCTTTAATTGAAATAGTCAGATGAGATATTGTCACAGAGGCTTTTCCTTCAGAAAACCATGTTTTCAGTTGAGTAAGATAATGTATTAAACAGGGGAATTATGCGGTGCTAGGAAATCATAGCTAAAGCATGATGATTAATTTGCTTAAATTTCTTCTTCTTCGTTGTCACTTCCAATATTCTTGTTCATACTTCTAAAACAAGACAACATTTTGTAGTATCATCTGCTTGACTCCTTGACTGTGAATTTGTGGTGTATCTTGTGTTTCCTGTGTGCTTCAAGTTCTGCTGATATTTTGTTTGTGAGCAATGGCAGGAACCTTTTGTCTTTAGCAGAATAAACAATTTGGGGTATTTTATCCCTCTGCTTACTTACCTTCGTTTAAAATCATTTTTTCCACACTGAAAAGTAAACTATGTATTTCATAAGGCAAGTCACTGTTTTAATAGAACTGAGTAATTTTTGACCTTTTGCATGGGCTGTTTTGTAACACAAAGTGCATTTGGTACTTCTGATTATTTGCTGCATGCTTCAGAGCATTAAACTATTCTCAGAGTGAGCTGATAAGATTTTTGCATCAATTGCTCACTCTGTAGAATGCAATTGGTGACCATTTTTCTACTTCGTCACAAGACTCTTATTTTTTTCTTTTATTTTTTTTTCCCCCAGAGGAAAATGGAAAACACTGAATCAGACTTATGGGGAGAGCAATAAGTGATTTTTTTCCTTTTGAAAAATATTAATTTTGTTGCATCAAGAATGTGAGCAACAGTGAACACTACATTGAAATGTGCTTTTGCATTATTCTATTAATTCTGTCGTGTGGGAGACTATAACATTTGTTTCCATTAAGTTTCAGATTAAGGCATGTTGTGTCCAAGGAAATATAAAAAGGTCAAAGTAAAACTAATAATGAAGTGAAGCTTGAATTAACCTGTTTTGTTGAATTTCTTTAATTTTCCTGTCAAGTTTTCAATGCATCCAGTTCTACATGGATGCCCCCATTGTTTAGACAGTCAGGAGTTGTCCAGCAGAACATTGTGACCTTTGTAACAAGCTGCACAAAAGTAGTTTTAATTACTAGGAATGTGATTTTATTTCAGTCTGGGTTTTGGTTTTTTCTCTCTGCAGATTTATTTCCCTGTGTTTATTTTGTTCAGTTACCATTCACTGCTGGTAAATGCAAAACCAGCTATACTGGCTTACAAGCCTGTTGTGCCAGTATTTTCCTGTCTCCTTTCTATTATTGTTGGCTTTTTAAAAGGGTCTGGTATTTTACAGCTTTTCTTGAAATAGTGTAGTACCATAAGGGATAACAAAAAATGTCTTACGTAGTTCACTTCTTCTCAAACTGACAATGAACACTCCAATACAATTTTTCTACATACCCACCTGTAATCTGTGCTGCTTATAGGTTTTATCATGCTTTTCTGCAAATAAGCCAGACCATGTCACAGTGCTCACTTTTTAAGGAATGAAATATTTATGATTAAAGCCTTGTATCTCTCAACAGCTGTATAATTTTTGGCACCGAGTACAGTACATAGTTGGTACGCAGTCTGCCACATTAAGTGAAAATTTCTCTTTAGTTTTTCTATGTAGATATGAATAAAAGGCAATAATATTGTCCCTAATTTTCAAGTTTGCCTTTTTTGTGCCTTTCTCATTATGAAAAGATAATCTAAATGCTATTTTTTACAATAAATATTTTTTATTTTCTTATGTCATCAGTGCGGCTATTGTGTAATGTTTTACTCAGTCCTGGTAGAAAGCAATATCAGAAACTGAGTTTTTAATATTTGGTGGTTTTGTCCAAAACTTACAAAGTTTGGAGGAGGTAGGAAAGGCCTGTGTCTTGGAAATTTTTTGCATGTGTTTTCCTTTTACCTATAGGCAATGCACCCAGAATTTTGAAAGGAAAGTAGTGATCTGATTAAGGGTCTCAGGAATCATTGAAAAGGCAGTCTGATCTTATATAAGTAGATATTTGATAATTTTGGAAAATTTACTGAATGTGAAGGTTTCTCTTTTTGAAGGTGCATTGAGGTACAGAGTTGCCTGCTAATTATAAAACCCTTGAATACTTTCCTTGGCTTGTGCCTGATTTTCTGAAGTTAGTTTTAAACAAATACTTCACTTTTTCCTTAGGTACATGCCTTGGGCTGTTTATTTTTCATATGTAGCATACATATGAAAAATGGATTTATATCTTCAGTTATGCTTAATCACTGTCTCTGTTTAGCATCCTAGTCATTCTCTCATATGTAGCATACTTAAATATTGCCAGATTGAAGGAGAATAATATGGATTCATTAACTCCTCAGTTCTTCAATGCTATATAAATTGATAAATTGGCTTTGGACTTCTGTCAGAGCCTCAGCGAGACTGTCCACACACTGTGTGGATATGACATAATTACCACTTTGCTGTCTGGCTTCACTGTCTAATACAGCTAAAGAGACCATAAAACTTCCAGGGAAAAAATTCCATATGCTTGGAAGGATTGCTTGAATCTTGGCTCAGCACATCCGAAAGATTCATCTTTTCATTCATCTTAAAAGTCATCTTCTGAAGGAGATGAGTGCTTTAAAGCAGACAAGCTAGTGTATTCAGAGAGCTTTCTCCTTCTGGTGACAAACAGAAATGTAGTGATTTTGTTCAATCTCAATGCAACTTCTAGGGATGCATGGGAATTCTTACTGCCTTTCTTCTTCATAACTCTGTGTCAGCTAGAGCAGTGTAAAGGCAGGAGTAATTCACTTTGTAGACCCTGAATAAAGGTACCTTCTGCCACTCTTAAGCTCAAAGAGACCTCACTTGCAAGGCTTTTCAAGCCAATTTCATAATCTTGCACAGCTTTGTGACATAATAAAGTCTATAGTTCCATGGAGTGTCTGTTCCTGTCCTAGTGCAACATCTCCTGCCCGTGTGCAATATCTACTTTAACTTACAGGCACTGAAAGGATAGGTGGTTGTGACTTTTATAGAAACAGGCAGAACTGCATTTTCAAAAAGCAGAGCATGGTAGGTTGTGGGGTGTGTGTGACAGAGTGCATGCCAGTTTAAATATTTTTAAAATGTGGAACACTTTGTAAAAGGAAAAAAAATCATAACATGCATCTCTCTTCTTTTTTTCCTTTGGTCAAAGCTGAAAATATTTTCTTGTGGACTTACTTCCTTTTACTTATTGGGCTTCTATATATTTTTTTTCTTTCCACTTGGCTAAATCATGCCAGTTGGCTTTTAACTCTATTTCACCCGATTGCTGAGCCACAAAGCCTGTGAATAGTGTAGCTGGTGGAGCCAAAAAGCAGAAATACAGCAGATAACCTACTCAGAAATAAGACAATTTGGACAGTAAATAAAAACTTCTAAAAATCTTCAAAGAATGTAGTGATTACACAAATGGAAAATGTGTTACAGATCCTCTTGTGTTGCTGTGTAAGGGCAGAACTAGCAGTAGGCTGTTATCTTCATATACAGTTTTATCAATGACCTGTGAAGGAGGAGAAAAGGAATCAAAAATGAGGTAAAATAATCAGAAAGA
Source organism: Lonchura striata (assembly GCF_050655825.1). Classification (NCBI taxonomy): domain Eukaryota; kingdom Metazoa; phylum Chordata; class Aves; order Passeriformes; family Estrildidae; genus Lonchura; species Lonchura striata. The sequence goes on from NC_140703.1 coordinate 3,276,547, forward strand.
GCAATCAGAGAAAATATGCTGTAAGCAATAAGCTGAGATTGAAATCTGTTTAAAAATACAAGCTTGTGGCTGTGGTTAAATGCTTTGGTTTACTGATATTATGCAAACATCATCCTGGGATTTTATTTAAAGGCCTTTCATGTGTTCATGATTTTGGAAGAATTGAGACTTCAGACTTGATGGTTAAACGAAGTGCATTTGTTTATCACACTTTCCAGAGTTTCTGAACACTTCCTGGTAGGTACCACAGCTAAAACGCAATGGTTTTTACGAAGGTGTTACTTTACAGAGATATTTATTTTTGTAAGAAAGAACTGTGTGTTCTTTGCTGCCTGTGCAAGTGGCATTTGATCTATTCTCAATTACTTGCAGAGCTTATCTGTCAGTCAGTTCAGCTTCTCCTACAAGGTACTGGATGTTGATGCTCGCTCAAGCTTTCTGCATTTTTAATTTGAGTGGCTGCTCTGCTTGGCATTGAAGAAATTGCAGTTTCCTTTGAAAGAATGCTCATTTTCTGAAATAGTGAATTTTGAGTGGCTACTGGAAGGAGTGCCTGGGAAGGGAGTCTTGAGCTCAAAAAACTTTTATATTCTTTGTGAATATTTGACTCTTATTCCTTCTTTCACTGTGTAGAACACAAAAATGTCATGAGACTTGGGTTTTTTTTTTTTTTTTTTTTAAATTGGGCCTGCCAGCCAAAATGTAAAATATTAAAATACTCTCTATAAGCTGCTTATGAATAAAAAGTAGGATAAGAATTAGTAATAATTTTGGCAATAGTTTAGAATCTAATCAATTAGCTACAGCTACAGCTCTTCTGTGAAGTGTCTTCACAAACACAGTTATGTGAAACCTTGTTTGGATCTCACTTATGCAATTTTATTGTATTTTAGTGGGATTTTAATATTATCTTGCAAATAATAATGTCTGATTAGCCCAAAAACAGTTGAAAAATGCATTATTCTTCTTTTAAGTGATGTTACTACAAGCTTGTAGAAGGACAAGTAACATTAGGTAGATTTGGTTTTCACTCAGCTGATATTTTTCAAAATAACCAGCTTGTAGAATCAACAGGAAAACCATTGGCACTAATTATGACTAATGTTTCACTGTATTGCATTAAGCATTTCAACACCATATAGTCTGAGATATTTAATTTTACATGTTCTCAAAGCTTATTTTGAATGGTGGTTTTATTTTTAAAGTGTATTGAGCCTTTTTTAGGAGAAGTTTAAAATTAAAGTGACATCAGTAGGACTGTCTTGGTTTAAACCAAAATGTAAAATGTGGCTCTCCTGATTTTCTTCTAAATTCTCAAATTTCCTTGGTTTTGTGGATTTATATCTTCAGTTGTGCTTAACCACTTTCTCTGTTTAGCATCATAATTATTCTCTCATATTTTATGTACTTATGTAAGTTTAAGCTTCATCTTTGTCCAAGTGTGTTGCTAAAATATGGGTATTTTTTCAAGGGTGCTTAGCAGCATAAATATAAGAATGTATATTTGCAAAATGTGTATGACTTTGCAAGAAATTGTTTGGGGTCTCTCTCTCTCTCTGTGTGTGTGTGTCTGTGTGTGTGTGTGTGTGAGGACCAGAAAAGCAAACTTAGGCAGCTTCTGACATCTTATTCATACAGGCAGAACTTTGTCTTGGTAATGAAGATGTGTTTACTTTCACAGTTTTTTCAATAGATGAGCTTGCTTATGTGCAACTGGGTTGTAGTTTTCAATGGATTTTGTTTTTAAAGTGGACATTGGGGACAGCCTAAAAATAAAACTGGTCAAATTTCTTTGAGTTTTTTCTCTTTTTGGCATGAAGTTTACCCATTCAGCCAAATGCATCAGTTTCATTTTTTCCATGTACCTCTGATGTAACAGAAAAAAAATTTGTCTTTTTAAATAGTTGTGACAGTCATAGCTATTACAAACAGGTGAGTGGGGGAGGAAATAAAAGAAACTGAGTGGGAACAAGTCTAGACCAACAGTGACTAGTAGTGTCATAGACCATTAAATGAAAGCCATGTATCTATAAAAACTCATTGATAGCATGTCCTTGCTCTACATTACAGTGGCATGAGAACTCGACTATATTCATCATTAAAATTAAATTTTGAAAAACCAGCTTACAGACTTCAAACCATTGATGTTAATCAATGTTTGAAATCAAAACCTTTACTCATCAAAATGTGAGTAAAGGTTTTTTCACAAATATACAAATCATGTAAGGATGGAAATCATCATTACACAGAGTTTTACTTTTTTTAAAGTTAGGAAGCTTATTCTATCCTGAGGGTGGTGTATTCCTGTATTTGCCTAGTCTTCTCCACAATTACTTCAAATTGTCATATGATCGTGCCTAATTTTTACACTGATCAAAAAATATTTCATTTAAAGTGCTTCTCATTTGCTTATTGAGAAGAAACTTTTTTTTCTTGTAAACTGCACAGTTACCTAAGATCTTGAGTCTGTCAAATTCTCACTGGCATTCTTAGTTTGTCTTGTTCATTATTTTAGTAAAACTTATTTTACATGACTATGCAAGGGACGAGAGGGAAATAATTGCCCATCAAAGAAAGCTTTTCCAAAATAATGGGTGATAGACACAGCAATAAGAATTAATCTATTTGGAAGAGAACTTCAGTAAAAATCTGAATCCACTTTGAAGTATTGAAAAAGGCACAGAAGTAAGGTCTGCCCTTTGTTTCTGTCACTGTTGTTTTTTTCTTCTGTGCCCTTTTCTTCTCAGCTCTCCAGAGGCCTTTGCTTACAGTGCCATAGTGACATTGTGCATATCACAGAAAAGCAAATACAGTGGTTCACTTGTAATCTTAGCTCCTACTGCCCACACAGATTCATGAGCTCTCTTCCTTTAACCTTGCATATTGGTAACTGAAAAGCTTTGAAGGACAAATAAGATAGAAATTGAAATTATGCACTATATAGGGCTTCTGTTGATCCTCCTTTTTCAAAGATGACAAAAATAATTTATCCCACAAAAAACAGAGGTTAAATGGTCCCTACCTGGTTCCAAATGTGGTTTTCTGGAGAATTCTTCTGGGGAGGATTTTACTTCTACTTTTCCTGTTGTCTTCCTTCCTAGCCTCCCATGTCAGTCATAGCACAGAAGTGCTGAGCTCTCTGTTCCCTGAACTAGATTATATATCCAGTCAGAAGGTGGGGAATGAGAGAGGTGCTGGGTTTTGTAGTTTGGCAGCATAGTGTCTGCTAGCTGGTGCAGGAATACAGCAAAAGATGGTCCTGGAGAGATGCTTTTTCTTGCTCATTGCATACCAAACTGAACTGCTACCTCTGATTTCAATGATCTTTTTTGGTTTTGATGACACCTAGAGATAAACGATAAAGCACATTCCTAAATCAGAGGAATTCTGCAGTGTATGTTCCAGAGCTTTAAACTTTCTTAAAAGCTTTGGGATACTTGCCTCATGAAATCTGAACTTCAGGAAAAGCTGAATGCAGGAACTAGCCACTTTTTAATTCACTTTTTCAGTTTTCGCTCTGTTTATTTGTTCTTTCAAATGTTGCATTTTGTTTGCTATTTAATTTTTAACCTCCGTGGGGTATGCTGGTGTTTAAACTGCCCAGCTTGCATAATAGGAGGGCAAAAGAAGAAAGAGGAGAATGAGCTTGAGCAGCAGAGCAGGCATGAAGACAATAAATTTAGCTGACTTCTGGAATTGTAGCTGTAATGTTGTGGAATTTGATACAGATGGAAAATAGGAGTTGAAAAGCACAAAATTTCCAGTGTGGGTGCCATTTTGAGTAGGCTGTGTGGGTGGAGAATGGTGCTAAATGCCAAGCAGGGAAGTGGAAAGGAGAGACTTTCCAACTAGTTACAGACAGCTAGAAGTGGAGGGGAAGTGGTTTAAATGTCCCAGTGCAGCTATTTTGTAATAAATCACTAATATTTGTGGGTAAAGCTCAGTTCATCAGTGTTTGCTACTTCCTTGTCCATAGAATTCTTTTCCATAGTAGTTGCAGTATTATTTTTTATGGTATCTTTGTTTAATGTCCTACTGTATGTAATCAGATGGTTCTTGAGGCTCTGAAATGTTTTTTTGGGACGGACTGCATGACATATAGCAGGGCAAAATTAGTTTTAACTGTTTGATTAACTGTCATTCTTCAGTATGAGAGTAGCTTTACTTTTAAGAGTGAAGTGCTGTTCATTGCAGGACATGCAATGCCAGTGTTAGTGGGCATCTCTGCCTCTGCTTTGGTTTCAGATTCTCAGTCCAAGTTCTGATGCTTTGTTTTGGCATCAGGCCCAGGTCCAGGAGCAGATATTTTCATTTGGTGCAGATGTATTTCCTGTGTGTTCATGTGACTCTCCTCAAAAAAAAAAAAAAAAAAAAAAGAGTATGCAGCAAACAATTCCTAATTTGAATAAAAAAGTTTTTCCTCTAGTAACTTTTGAGGCAGTTTGAGGCAATCCCCTGCCTTTAGAGAGCATGACAATACCTATGCTATCTGGTACATTAACATATTAACATACAGAGGAAAAGGGGGAAGGGCAAAATTATTCTGCTTGATAGTCACTGAGTATTTGAGAGTATTCTTGTCTACCTGTCAGTTAAAGGTGGATTTGTTGTTCAAGATGGACTCATGCCCCTTTGATGGCAGAAGTCCTTTGTAAGGAATGGCCCAACATTTTTTCTTTTCTCATGTTAGGTTTTAGATGAAGCCATAAAGGGTTTTGAATATTGATATGTGTAATAGTTCTGGTTCAGTCTTGAACTAAGTGGAGGTCTGTGGAAATAAAAAAAGTGTCCCTTAATGTTCCAGAAGGATCCTATGCTTGAAACGCCAGAGCATTTCTTTTGTAATGTGAACAATTTAACTCTGTCTTGTGTGTAGGAAATATTATATAATAATATGGCTATGGAAATATAATATAATATAATATAATATAATATAATATAATATAATATAATATAATGGTTGCAATCACTTGGCTTATATTGTTCTAGGGGAACCCTTTTGTTAGTTTCCAGCTTCTAAGAGGAAAGTTGTAGTTCTTGCAATCCTGTCCTTTAGGAAAGATTACAAGAACCCCACATGGTAACATTTAAAAATCTACTTTCAGCTACAGCCAGAAAATAAGGCTGTGCTATGTGTAGTGCACAGCAAAAGTGGAAATGACTCAGTTCAACAAGTTCCCAAGTGTATTGATGGCTCACTTCAGAGGGAATGACACTGCAATGCATGTGGTAATTATCTCAGTGAAAGAAGCACATGGTCTTGTGAATGAAATTTAGTATTTAAGAGCAATGTTTGCTGTGAGGCAAAAATTGTTAAGTCACTTGGGATGTAAAAGCAGTGAAAATAGTATGGGTCTTTATACAGCTGGAAAGTATAACCATGGGTTGTTGTTCACAAATACTATTAACATCAAGTATTCCTTTCACTGAATTTTAAATTATAACTATCAGGCTTGGAGGAGAGAGGGTTTTTGTTTTTGTTTTTGTTTTTACTTATCCAAAACATTTTTAAAGCATTTAATATGCAGTTCTGGTGCTTGCAAGTTTTCCTGCTGCAGATGGAAGAGAGACATCATAATGCTAATATCCACAACTGGTTGTGTTCTGAAATCATAGCCCAAACAACGGGAAATGCATATTTTTTACCCCCTTGTCCTGCTGTTGTCACAAGAAACACTGACTGGGACACACCTGTGAGTCACAATTCCTGTCCCTTCCTCCCTGCACTGGCAATTTGCCTCTTACTTCACCTGTAACCTTTACTGCTCTTCTCAGCCTCTGCATTGTCTCCCTTAATGCCAGCAGGCAGCAGAAGTGAAACTAAGCTGTCTCTTACTGTCTTCTTCCAACCCATCTATTCCAAAAAGAGGACAGCCAGTCAGAAGAGTACTCTGTTCCTCTGTGCTTGAGGACGCCACTTGGTTAGACAAATAATAAAAGGAGTCTCTTTTTCTCCGAACTGATAAGTAACCAGGTCATGAGCTACATAAACAGGAACTGGACTGAAGAAAATCAAAGGTCATGATGTTTATTAAATGCAGTGGAGATTCTTACATGAGCTGCTGTGGTAAAGGATAGCAATGTGGTATATTTAAATTAGGTTTCTCTCCTCTGGTTTCATAGACAGTTGTGTTCTTCATGGGGCTTCTGTTGCTGTATTACAGTTTTACTTTTCAAACATAATTCACTGTTAATTTTTTTATGTCCCCTTAAAAGAACTGACTCTCAGCTTATTGTTTTCAAATGAGCCAATGCTTTTGATTCTTTTCTTTTTTGGTTGTCTGTCTTAGATCCTCTGAAGGGTGTGAAACAAGTGCTGAATTACCTATTTTGCAGAGATATCTCAGGTTGCATAACTGACATAAAAGATAATTGCAGAAGAAAAATTACATCTTTGCATTGATTTTTGTAATGGTAGAATACCTAATTAGACATGCAGACAATAATCTCTAATAAGTGAAAAAAAAGTCCACCTATTTAGACATCAGTAAGAAATGAAATGAGTTAACAACAAGAGAAACAAATGGTTTGTGGTTAATTGGATCACTTCCGTTGCTACAAAAAGGCAACCATCAAGTTTTAGAGGGTTTATTCAGATGTGACGGGGACAACCCCTAAGCAACAGCAGCAGGAACATCCACTGCTAATCATTCTCCTTTGCCAGTTTTTATTCCAGTCCTGCAATTGCTCTGCTTATAAAAAGAAAATATGAAAGACTGTTTTGTTTAAGCAAGGATGGTCAGACTAAATATTCAAAAGTACATCTCCTAAAACTTGTTACAGATTTAAATTTTCATTTAAAATATTCTGCAATAAAAGGCAGCATATCTAACATAACTAGAAAACCTTGTGCAGAAATTGTCTTTTGCTTTCCTATTATTAAGCACAACCTGCATCAGGCTGGGGAATACTGGAACAAGAAATAACTTTTTAAATGCTAAGCACCTTTTGCTTTATGAGAATAGTGGGACATAATCAGAGAATTCTAGGCAAGTTTTGGTTCCTTAGAATTCAACATGGTTTGGATTCCAAGCTACACACAGACAGATAAATTTGACGTGAAACCAGACTAGAAGAGGAATGTCACATGGATCTGATTTTGAGTCAGATGAAGAGAGCAGAAAGCTTATAAAAACAAAAAAAATCCATTAATTTTATCATTTAACCCAAAATCTAGAAATGGAAGGCTAAGAGCTTGGCCCTGCCAGATCTGAAACAACTCTGATCCTGCTTCAGGTCTGAGTTTGGCTGTTGCTGAAAATATAGATTAAGAGAGAGCATCTGTAGTATATTTTTCATATTAAATGATTTATTCATAATTAGATAAGCAGAGTCATTATTTCCTGGGTTCTTACACCATGTGGACATTTCATTGCACATTAACATTGCACACAAAAATGTCCTGTTTAAATTTATGAATTCACTACAGAAAACTGTGAATTCACTATATAGAACCACTCTTTATCTTTCTAACCAGTTGGAGCATCTCTGCAAGCATTTAGCAAAAGAACCTGCAACTTTGGTTTTTTGTAAATATTTAACTCCTAGAAGTGTATTGAAAATTTTAGTTCTGCTCAGCAAACAGTCCTTTGGGGTGTTCTGCTTAGGTAGAGAGACAGTCTGCCTGGATTAGATTCCTTTTCAGGACTCCTCACCTCCAAAAAATTGCCTTCTCAAGCTGTTGATAGAATCTTTGCTTATTTAGCATCATCATCAGCATGCAAGAAATTTTGCAGCGAGTAATTTTAGCCCATTCACCAATGACCCACTCTGGAGACACTCAAGAGAAACAGAGAAAAGCTACCAAGTTTTCAAGGCAGAAGTACCAAAAGATTTAGCTTTTAGGAATTCTGGAGCAAAAGTAGTTTCTGTAATAAAACACAAGGTCTACTCATGAAGTGCTCTATCAGTGGATACAAGTCACAGCTGTATGGCATTTAATGAAAGTTTTCACAAAACTAAATCTCTTAATCTGATTGCTAATGAAAGATCAGCATTTTCAGGAATGTTAACAGGCTTTCAGTGTAGTATTTGTGCACTGCAGTAAGAAAAATGCATTGGTCAGTAGCCTCTGTTATGTGTAATTTGCTGTATTTTCATCTTGGGGCAGGATTTTGATCTTTACTCTGTTTAAGTCCTCTACCAGATATTTGTCTAATTTCCTCTTTTAGGATGCGAGACTCACTTTTGTATTTATTTTGTGCGTGTGTGTACATTTTTTGTGAATTTACTTTGGATGATTCTGGCTGTCTCCAGTTACATTCAAAATGGGCATTTTGGAGACACTACTGGCATTTGCAGAAAATATTTTCTTATGTACCTTGTCTTACCTAAAAAGTTCTTTGGTTTGGTTTGTTTTTATTTGGTGGGTTTTTTTTTTTTTTTTCATCAGGCACAAAGATATACTAGGACAACTACTCAAAAAGTGTGAAATGGAACTAGACTTGGAGGAAGAAGCAGAGTGGTCATTATATTATTTTTATCTCGTGTTTTTTTGGGTTTTGTTTTGGGGGGTATTTTTTCAAGTTGCGTTTAATTTGAAGGCTAACATGCAGAATCTCCAATTTTAGGTGGAAATACTGAGGGCAACGGGCATGAAGTTCATTAGCACTCCGTTGTGTTTGCATGGCTTGGTTTTTGGTAGCAGGGGGCCACAGAGGTGGCTTCTGTGAGAAGTTGCTGGAAGCTTCCACCATGTCCAGCAGAGCCAAAGACAGACATGCTGCTGGCCAAGCCTGGGCCCACTGGAGATGGTGGCAAAGCTTTTTTTGATAACAGATTTAAGAAGAAATCAAAACAAAGATTGGGGTGCAGTTTTAATTCCAGTCAGAGAAGAGCAGAGTGAGAACATGTGAGACCAGCAACTGTGCAGAGAGACACCAAGGTCACTGAAGGAGGAGGGCCAGGAGGTGCTCCAGGTGCTGGAGCCAAGAATCCTCTGCAAACCATGGTGAGCACTGTGGTGAAGCAGCTGTGCCCCCATCCACGGGGGATGCAGAGACCCACCTGCAGCCTGTGCAGGAGCCTGTGACCCATGGGAGACCCATGGAGAGAGAAGCCCTGGCTCCCAGGCTGGAGCAGCCTGTCCTTGAAGGACTACACCCCACGGAAGAGTGACCCGTGCAGCAGCAGTTTTGGGAGGGCTGTTGTCCATGGGATGGGCTCTGGTTGCAGCAGTTTTGGGAGGGCTGTTGTCCATGGGATGGGCTCTGGTTGCAGCAGTTTTGGGAGGGCTGTTCCCCATGGGATGGACTCTGGTTGCAGCAGTTTTGGGAGAGCTGTTGCTTGTAAGATTGAGCCACATCAGCAAAGTTAGTGGAGAACTGTCTCCCATGACAGGGATCCCAAGAAGCAGCAGAGGAACAACTCCTCTCCCTGAGCAGCAGGAGAAGCCTCAGGGGATGAACTGACCATAACCCCCATTCCCTGTCTCCTGCTGGGATAGGAGGTAGAGCTGGGAAGGAGGGAGGGGTGGAGGGAAGGTATTTTCAAAGGCTTGTTTTACTTCTCACTATTTCACTTTAATTTTGTTAGTAATAAATTCACTTTACATCTCTAAGCTGAGCCTGTTTTGTCCATGATGGTATTTATTGAGTGATGTCTCTTGGTCCTTATCTCAGCCAATGGACCCTTCATTAAATTTTGTCTTCTCTGCCCAGCTGCAGAGGAGGTGAGTGAGCAGCTCTCAGGGATACCTGCCCAGTCAACCCCCAACAAGTATCAAATCATTCTCATCTATACACTCTTCCAAAGAACTTTTTCCATCAAGTGAGTAATGAGTTTTCAAGAAATGTGTTAAGTGCAGTATAACCCATGAACTTGGTTATGTTAAAAGGAGGTATATTGTATTAAAGCACACATTTTACTTGGCTATTCATAAATATATTAATTTAGGAGGTTATATCCCTTTAGTGACTATTTGTAAAAGTTTACCTTCTATGATATTGCTGTTTGTATTATTAGCAGACTGTCTCTACACCTGAGCTCATAGCCTGTGTTACACTGAGTGAAAATCTGCATCAACCAGCAGCAGGAGTGGCATTTATAACCTGTTCTCTCTTCTCCTTTTCAGATATTACCACTATAAATTGTAAATTTGGTAGGCATCTCAGATAGAAGTCTTTGACTGCCTTCTGGCCAGTCTGCTTTCAAATAAGCCTCCCAGGATCTGTAATCCACATTACACAGACCATTAATGAATAGAGGATTTCTTTTCAGAAGCAGGAAATGTAGCAGCTGCATAGGAACATATTTTTACTCTACTAGCGATTCAAAGCATGCTTTCAATGCCCAAGCATGTTCTCATGTTTGTGTTTTGATTTCTATAATTTATTTATGTGCTTTTAAAATGAGCTTCTGCATGGTTTTCTCCATTAATTGAGCCACCAAGTACTTGGGTCAAACTGCTACCTGCTAGAAACTATTTCATCATGGACTCATCATTTTCAGGATAGGTATTCACAATTTTGCAAGCAAACATTTAAAATATTTAAAAACTCTTAATTGCTTTTGGAAATCTAATCTCTGTAAATGTGAGTTATGATCTTGAATGATCGAAATTGGTAACAGTAATCTACTGAAAATAAGTGTAGCTCATATTTCAAAACATTTATAAATAATATATACATAGTATTTTGGAAACTCTAAAAACCTTAAAATATCTGACAGCTGTGGAAATCTTATGGTTTCTTTAACCACATACATTGGTCAGTATTGCTCATAAAGATTATAGTCATTGTATACTCATGTTCTAAAAAAACATCATCAGTCTGGCAATGTGGCTTCATGGGGGTCTCGACTTATTTTGAAAGATGCCTGTGGTAAGTTTTCAAGAGGGCCTCAGGTTCCCTGTAAAAGTAGGAATTAGAAGCCCCTGTTGCATCCTTTCTGTTAGGTTATTTATAGAAAGTCATGGATGGGTGTTACAAGCTAATAAATTCTAAAACAATCTTATATGATAGACTCCAACTATGTGCATAAGCTTAGACTGGGCAACTTTGACACAGGAAATCACTGATGTGTTTGCAGGATTGTCATCTAGAGGAAACAAGAAAATTGTGAGCGTGTGCTGAACATGCTCTAGCACTTTGCTAGATTGTTCTTGTTAAAGATTAATACATCAATGTGGTTTACAGTGAATTGAGTGTTGCCAGCCTCTCCTGGTCATCCAGTAAAACAAGGCATGTGTGTGTCTGTGTGACAAAAGGGAGTGAAGGAACTCTGCAGCCCATACCACCAAACCCAAAACTGCAACATGGAAAGTAATTTCCAATGCTGAAGTCTTTGTTCTTTTGAGGACATGCTGCCCCAGTGTCACCTTAAGCATAATAAGGCCTTGAAAGCATAATGAATCCTTTCCCAATAAAAATGTCTCTTTGTCTCTTCTTTGGGAATGTTGTAAGGAAGAAGGCTGTGTATAAAAGGACTTCCATATTTAAGCAGGAAGAGAAGTACAAGTTTGTACACAAGGATGGAATTAACTGCAAACCTTCCTTTCCTCTCTTCCCTCCCTTTGTTTTTTTAACTCTGTAGCTGGCATCGAAATGACAGCAGGAACAAAGTCATATTTCTATGTACTCACAAAAAGAGAATGGGAATTTAAGGCATTGGGGCATGTCCTTTGTAGGTTAACAAGAAAAATATCAGGGAGATTTACAATCTGTGCTCAGCCTTTAGTGCTCTTCATGAAGCTGCTAACAAAGGGCTTCTTTTTGTTTTGCTGCAGTATAATTTTAATGCTGCTGACAGACCTAGCTGCTGAAATTCAACCTCTGGTTATTAACAGAGCACATATAACAGCTGAAGTTGCATTTTCCTGAGAGTGTTCCAGAAGCTATATTCTCCCAGACCTTTGGGGACTGCTTACTGAGGAATGTGGAGAACTTGGTGTCAGTAGTGACACAATCCTTGGACTATTTTCTAAGCAAAATCTATTTTTCTATTCAAAATCTCCTGGCTGCATTGTCATAGCAGCAACTGCTCACTTGAAACTGAACACTGACCACCAATTTTACATGCAGCAGCTTTTTCTTCCAGATTGGAGCTAGTGACCTGTGGGTAGGAATTCTTTGTATGCGAGTACTGATGTGCTTGTCTAAAAGCTAATTTTATTAGAATATAATTGGTGGTGGCAGTCCTGGGAGGTAATGTCATACTTAATTTTGACAGTGAAGTTAGGTGCCTATTTCTTCAAAATAAGGGTGGGAGTTGGGCTCATTAAGTTCGTTTTTTTGAATTGTAACAAACAAGTCAAAAATAGATTAATCCTCTTAAATTTGTGATGAAATTGTACAAGTCTCTAGTGCTTGTGAATGAAGCTACAGCATAAACAAGTCACCAAGTACCTATCTATACCTACATACCTGCCAGCACTTTGACTGTAAGCTGCTGAGGACTGGGAGGCATTTAAATATTGGTATAGCTATTAGCATATTTTTATACAATTTAGACCTAAATATTTCACTTTTATTTAAGTGCAGGTTCTTAAAATTTGGTCTTAAACAGATAGGGAATAGGTATTTATCCTTATGGTACTATGCAAACATTTCATTTATTTAATAAAAAATACAGCAACCCATTTTACCAATATTTATGAATTTAAGAGCTCTTGGAGAATAATAGGTGACGAAAGGAGAAATTAAGATTTTACAGTAGTCCTCTTCCTTCTTGACCCCTTTCATTATTATCTATATTAGTCTATCATAAGTTCCTTGAATGTATTCCAGCTCTTAATGACTCATTCTGAACATGAAAAAATAAAACTTCCATTTATGTAGACAACTGAGTAATTTCTGAAACTCTTAAGGGCTTGGAATTGTCCACCAGCGTGCTTAATTTCCATGTGGTGTATATTTCTCTTCCCTTTTTTTGGTCAATGACTATGCTTTGGTTCCTCTGTGAATTTTACAGGAACAGGAAGAAACAATGCTACTGGATTTCTGGGTTTTTTTTGTTTTATTCCAGGCAGGGTTCCTAGCCTTGAGTGTGAGTATGTCACTTGGCAGTTTGAATGGCTTTACCTCCTTGAAAAAGTGCTTACTTGCAGAACCCTATAAGGAAATTTGTTCTTTCTTGTTGAGCAACAAGATTTTTACTAATAGGGACTGTTATTCCTATCTCCTGGAACGTTTAAGTTTAAAAACTTTATACTTTTTTAGCAGCACTTCTGTGTATCTAGAGATGTTAGGCTGCTCCTCATCTGAAAATTCATTTATAAAACTACATCTGTAACAGAATAGGAAACAAATCAAACAGCAGGAATATTTTATCATTGCCTCTATAAAAGAAAACAGTCAAGCCAAGACAGAGTATTAAATGGTCATTTCTAAACTGTGTTAGGTTTTAATTAGTGCAAGAACCTAGTGACTTACATTGTCACTTATTAATCAGTAGTTATTTACGAAACTTGCATAGATACATTTTATGCTACACTGCCACTTCAATTCTGATGCTGTTTACTGTTTTTCAAGTTTGACTTTATTTTAAAAATGTATTTCAACCAGTATTGATTTAAAAAATGCCTTGAAAATGAAAGTTTTCTGTCAGAATCCATTCCATCAATATAATAAAAAGAATATATTAAAGATTTCATTTACTGAAATGCCATGCTATCCTTTAGTACAGCAGGTTTTGAGCAGCATCCCTGCAACTATATTTCATTCTGGGGAGGTTCTGAAATCCTTTTCCTCTCCACTCTTTTAGTATTTCTTCTTTGCCCTAAATTCAAAGGATTTTAAGAAATAGATTAAAAATATTTTTAAAAAATCCCTCTGAATCATCCTTTGTCAGACAGTGACTCTATTTGGTTTTCCCCATTTAAAAATTACTAAGGACCACATCATATTGTCCACTGCAAAGGACACTACTGCCCTTTCAGAAGCTGTGGCTAATTTGTGGAGTAAGAGGAAGGAAATTGCAACCTCTGAAGCATTCTGTCTTACTGAGGAGTCATACCACACCTTCTCAGAGTATGGAATCGTGTGTGACTTGGAGAAAAAAAAGTAGATTCTTGCCTATTTATACAAGGATCAGCATTTTCTCTCCCAATTTTATTACATGTTTTTTTTTTACTGCCCTGTGCTCTAAGAAGCCAGTGCATTCTTTAAACTGATTATTATTTAACTGATTATTTAAACTGATTATGTAACTGATTATTATTTGACTGATTATTTAAACTGCTTATTAAAAATGGCAGCTTCAACCAAACCCTGTAACAGCTAAGTTGCCTAGTGCTGCCTAGGAATGTCTGTTCTGAAACAAAGAAATTTAACCCAACACTGAGGCTGAGGTGGGAACTTAGAGACTTTAGGAGTCAGGTGTGTCCATAGCCTGTATTTCCTAAAGAAGGCACCTTAGAGGGCAGAAATTCTGTGATGCAGATCATGTCCTAAGCCACAGTCTGGGTCTCAAACTCTGAGCTCAGCAGGGCTGGCTCCCCACATTAGAAGCCTGCAGAAGATGCTAAATGTCAGCTTGCGTGCTTCATGGCTCTGCATGTGCAGTTTGTGGTGGCTCCAAAGGGTTTGCTGTGACAGGAATACTCTATATAAAGTACTTCTTTATATAGAGTATTCAATGAACTTTTGGAAGTTATCTTGCCCTTGTATATACAGCCTCATGCACTCTCTCTCCATTAAAAGGAGATATTATAAAGTTTGTAGGCTTTTATTTACTCATTTTTTGCATCCTTTCTATTTTGATATGAACAATGTTTTTTCTTTATGGAATGTCATTCAGCAGAGCAGTCAAAGATTTCTTTGGCTTTAAAGTTGTTTAAATGGACTCTGGGTTAAAAATAACTTATTCCCAACCTGTCACTATAAACAATTGCTTCAGGCCAAAACCTGATTTTCCTTTCTTGAAGGAGCCCAGGGGAGGGATCCTTGTTTAGCCAGATGTGATATGCAGTTATCCAAGGATGCTCATTTTTCTCCCTCCTCAGCTGAGTTCAGTGCTACCTGATCATAAGACTTTCAGTATTCTGTAGTGAATACTACAAAACACAGGCTGTTGTGTTTTGAGTGTGGTTGTGTTCCCCATAAATGGTATGGGAATCCCATTTTGTGACAACATTTAAATAACTTGGTGAATAGTGCCAAGCACTTAAATTCTTGCAGAATGTGGGTCCTCAGTTGTATCCTTGAAAATATAAATAAAATGAAACCATGCTAATGTTGTGAGCCATTTTGTCTTGCCTTTCTTTTTCAGTCTGGTTGCTACTAAATATTACTTACTTGATGAAATTTACTGTTTTTTAATTTAAACTTATTTTTTGTAAATCCACCAGCAGTTCTTTTTATGTTGATACACAAATTGGATCAAGCAAATGGCTTCTTGAAGTGGTTGTTAAAGTCTCTATGATATCAGCAAATGACCTAAGTGTAACTTTGGGAAGTTTTTTTGCATGACTTCCAGGAGCTGGAGGGCAACTGAAGTAATAAGTGATTATGACTCATAAAGAATAAAAGGAGCTGTAGTGGGAAATTACGGGAAAGAGCATAAGCTCTGGCTTTTCCCTGCTGTGATTTAGGGCTATTTTTATTAGAGACAAGGGAACTTTTCCATGCCTAGAGAGGAGGCAAAATAAACAGGGACATAGATATCCTTAGAGAAAAAGGTAGGTGAATAAAGTAGGGAAGTAAGGCACTAATAATCTCCAAATTCTGGTGCAGGAAGAACCAGGAACTTGCTTTTATTTTTTTCCCTTCTCTTTTCCATTGATTCCCGCCTCCATCCCCTCAGTAATCAAGTGCACTAAGGTTAGGGTTCATTCATGCTGTTTTCAGGGTCTCAACAGTTGAAGTTACTGTTAGTTTGCAACCAAATTCTTCAAATTAGAGCTAGTGAAGGAGTTCAAGCTGTGCTCAGTAGGACTAGACTGTGAAATCTCCTATTTGACTGTAGAAAGTGGGGTGAAAGATGCAAAATGTTATGAGCAGTGTCTTCCTGAGCCCTGTGTTACTTACAGAGAAATGCCTGCATATGCAAAGCAGTCCTTGAAATTAGGATAAGAAAAGACTTTACTATGCTCAACAAAACAAGCATGGTAATAACAAAAGCAAGCTAGATGTAATTTCTCATTAATATAACATGCCTTCCTTTCCAGTGTCTGCCAGATTTTCAGAAAGTTCTTTTTGAGATGAGCAGGACTTGTAGCTGCTGAATTCAAGGTGGGTGTTTGTGCTTGTGTATCTGTGGAGGCCTAACAGACAAGAAAGAGTTGATAATTTGAAAGACCAAAAAAATAAAAATATATTTTAAGGAAACTCATAAGATAAATACTTATATTACAAAAACTCTCTTCCTACTGTGAATGCAGCAAAGAAGCCTGTACCTACAGCTGCCCTGTGTGTCGCTTGTGTTAGCATAACTCACCCACACCCACAAAGGCACACAAAGCTATTTTGCTTTGTGCTGGAATAGTGCCATCCAGGAGTAACAGCCAAAAGGGAAAAATTCCTTTCAGCAGCATTCATTGCCCTAAGCCAAAAACAAAGCAGAAAGATGCACTTCTCCCTTTCACGCTTGTGGAGCTGAGACAGTGCCAACATAAACCGTGACTGATGCTCTGAAATGGCACCACTCCATGGCACTGTCACTAATTCAGTGATGCAGCCTGAGCTTACACTAACTAACTTTCTTGGAAGGTAAATCTTTTTAAAGGATTTTAAAGCTTTTGGGCCATGCAGCTGGTGAAGGGTCTGGAGCACAAGTCCTACGAGGAGCAGCTGAGGGAGCTGGGGGTGTTCAGTCTGGAGAAAAGGAGGCTCACAGGGGAACTCAACACTCTCCACAACCTCCTGGAATGTTGTTGGAGGTGTTGTTGTCGGCCAACCCAGGTGAGGGTTGGCCTCCCCTCCCAGGCAACTAGTGACGGGACTACTGGAAATGAGCTTGAAGTGCACCTAGGGAGGTTCAGTTTGGACATCAGGAAGAATTTCTTTCCTCAAAGGACTGTCAGGCATTGGAAAGAGTTGTCCAGGACAGGGGAGAATCACCATCCCTGGAAGTGTTCAAGAAGCAACCAGATACGGCACTTAGGGCCATGGTTTTGTTGGCAAGGTGGTGTTCAGTCAAGGATTGGACTTGATGATCGTGAAGGTCTTTTCCAACCTTACTGATCCTATGATTTCCCATTATGCTATTGTACTTGTTATAAATGATAATTTCGTAACTATGGTATGCTGCAGGCTCAGAGTAGCCTGTACCTCAGCTACTATGCCCTTTTTGATTGCTTCCTTGTAAAGCTTTAAAAGGAAAATGAGATTATACTGTACAAAGGAAAGCTGCTTACCTCGAGTTAATAGGGTCTGTACTTTTCACTCAAATCCAAGGTAGATGACTCAGTGATTTGAGGAAAGGGGCTTTAATTTATCCTCATGGTTTACCAGTGAAGAAACATAAGAGATGCATGCCCTTGTATCTGAAAAGAAGGAAAAAGAGCAGCTAATTTCAGGAAAATGAAAACGAGTAGGGACAGAAAATTTTAAACTGTATCTGTACTTGGAGACTGACAACCTCAGCCTCTAGATCTAGATGAACAACAAGCATTTCAGCTGTAGTTAAGAGTGAGGTGCTCCCAAGCCAGCCAAACTTCCATGGCCTGACAAATCAAAAATGCAAGCACATAATCAAATAAAAGCCATAACTTTGATCCGGTTCTTGGCCTAAATAATGGGTGGTTCAGGACCTGGGAGTTTAAAAGTTTGTACGTGTATAATTGATATGCAGCCTAAATAAATAGTGTAGCTGGAGGTGATGGAGTCAGATTTTAAAAGGTCCCTGGTACCATGTCAGCTGTGCTTAATCATCTAATTTGGACAGTAATGCACAGATACCACTGAGATGTTCAACATCACCTTTAAACACCAGTGAACAAAGATTTGGGGTAGCATAAAGTAGGGAAGTTTGATTTGAAATATGTAGGGCCAACAGTGGTGTATCAGGAAATGTAGCATTGGTGATCAATAACACAAAATAGTAACAAAAAAGTAAGCTGATTTCAGAAAGGAATTAGAAAATATTTGAATTCATGCATTTAGAAATGTATAGTAGAATACTTCACAGTGAGAACTATTAAATGTACCAAATCAGAGCTAGTATGTCTGTGATTTATGTAAGGTTCACTAAAAAAAAAAAAAATGTTCTCTTCCTTGACAAAATCAAAGTTACCTGCTTTTTGTTTGCAGAGCTGTTCATTTTTAGGCTAACTGCATTAAAGGCAAAAGCCAAGAATGCTGAGATTTATATTTACTCTCCAAGTAATCACCATGTCACTAAGGAGAATGAAACTGCATATGCCTTTGTTTATTATTATGCAAAAGGTTTACAAATTTGGTTCAGCTTTAGACCTTTATGACATTTCTAACTTCCTTGAGATTCTTCTCTGAAACAAAATAAAATTGCATATATAGAGTTTTCATATCACAGAAATCATCCCTCTTGGTTTTATTTCTTGCATAATACTGATACTGCATTTTCCCATGACCTACATCTTGTTAAATAATATGTAAAACCATCCAAAATCCAACTGCATGGACTGCAGCCTCAGAATTTCTTCAAGTCCCTCCTCCTAGCTATACATTCTTATTGTTTCCTTATATTGAAGTAGTCCTGAAACAGTATGAATGTTTGTCAAACTCAAGCAAATATTAATTATTCTCTTGGGAGAAAATCCAAACAAAAGTTCATTGGTGGAGAGCGTGCAAGGACATTTTTAGAGGTGCTTTAGATCACTCCTTAGGTCCAGATTTTGCTGATGTTATTCTAATAAGGGCATATTCAAACTACTGTCTTTTATGCACTTCAGCAGCTAAGTGAGTTTTAGTATGTTTTGTGATATACTCCCCACATCAGAAGAACTGCAAAACACTTAAACAGGGCACTATATTTAGGTGAGAGTCAGTCTTTTTTTTAATTTTTTTTCCCCTACATTTGGCCTACAATGTACCATGTTTGCAGTAATCTGCCACCTGCTCCTGCTTTCCTCAGCTGAATCTACCCCAAGTTCAGTTTTAGAAATTTATATAAATAGATCAGTATCCTATTTCTACAGACTGCCTATTTGATCTTGCAGTTCTTGTTTC
Organism: Lonchura striata; assembly: GCF_050655825.1. Lineage (NCBI taxonomy): Eukaryota > Metazoa > Chordata > Aves > Passeriformes > Estrildidae > Lonchura > Lonchura striata. The sequence continues at coordinate 3,295,632 of NC_140703.1, forward strand.
TAACTTTAGTGAAATACTTTTCCTACTAATTTCATGTTGTTCCTTGCTCTCTCTCTTTTATTTTTCTCTAAGTAGACCTCTAGTTCTGCAGTATATGAATGCCAAGAGTATTCCCAGTCCCAGAGCACTGATCTCAGAAAAACAAATCTAAATGAGAGAAATGCCAGGAAAAAATAATTCTTGTTGGTATTTCTTTTTCTATTATTACTAGACAAAGAAAAATCCATGACTATAATTTTTCTTTTAAGGGCTCTTATTTACCAGAGACCAAGTTAGGCTCAAGGCAAATTCTCATTATGAGAATGACTAGCAGAGATATGACTTCTGCCTTCCTTTTTGTAGCTTGTTAATTATATCAACTTTAACCATTAAGACCCTTTCCAGGGTTACTTATTTTGGTGGCAAAAGTTGATTGGTCAAGTTTGATTACACCAAAGCCAAGTAGAATTTATTCCATGAGGCATCCTGGCCCCACCCTTGTTCAGTGAATTCCACTGGGGCTGTCTGAGCTTTGACACCTAGCAAGGGTCTTAGGAAATGTAAAAATGTGGGGATTGTTGATTCCAGAGGAATTTGAGGCTGAAGCTGGTAGTATTGAGAGTTTCATTCCATGGTGAAATAGACTCAAGGTGGATGCTGAATTTTTTTCATGTTCTTTGCCATTTGTTTTCTGAATTCAGTAGTTAAGACACTTTATTATGTCATTGAACTACTCTCCCTGTTGGGTGAAAAATCTTGAATATATTTTTGTTTTGCCCATCTTTCTCTCTTATTATTTGTCTAATAGTTCTGACCTGTGAAGTACTGATTTTTTTTTTTTTAATCAATGCCAAGTAGGATGATAAGTTTTTCTTTTTGGTTTTGTCAATTATAAATTATTCTTTGAAATGGTAAAGGAAGTTTAGAACATATAGTCAAAAGCATATAGTCATATTTTTATAAGAACATATAGTCAAAAGTGACTAGTTGAAGTTTGACCTTGAAAAATATGTGAGACCTTGAAAAATATATGAGAGATGTGTAACTCATAAGAATTTTATCTTGAAACACCTTCATTCCTAAAGTATCTAGGATTAAAGTGTTGTTCTATCAGATTTATTGTCTCTTGCAAATTTTGGAATATGCTGATTTGAAGTGATAAATCTTGATTTTTATTTTCCAAAAGTTTTTTTTTGTTTTGATTTTTTTTTTAATTTGAACAATAATTAATTTGTTTTGGAAAGAAAATAGGTCATGATCACTGTTGTTGATGCTTTTGGCTTTTTACATTTTTTTAATAGAATGTGGAAAAGAGCGTGCTAGAATTTATCCTTATTTTCAAAGTATCAGATAATTGTATATTTATCTGTGTGAACTTCTTGGATCACAACAGTTATTTCATTAGTAGTCAAACTGGTTTCATTGTTGTTATAAAAGCTGTTTTCCAAGATTTGGGGTTATGGGGATACAACATGCTTAAATAACTTAAATGCAAGCAAGAGCCCTGCCAACTGTGTTTTGAGCTGTGTCAATGCTTCTGGAGCAGCAAGTGACTTTCACATAGCTGCTTAGTTCTTATAGAAGCTCCAGCCTTTATTTACATTGCTTTCAGTTTGTGTAATATTAAAGAAAAAAAATAAAGTTGCCATTTAAAAAATAAAGCTGCCATTAAAAAAATAATGTAAGGATAGTAACTTCAGTAGCCTAAAAATGACTAATTTCCAAGGGTTCCAGTGACAAATCCTTTCTTTTGTTTGTATGAATGAGTAGAGACTTGAGGAAAAAGATTGTGGTTTTGTTATATCAGACTGTGACAATGAGCATTGGTTAGAGGGAGTATTGTTTAATTAACATAATGTAAAGGGTAATAATCTATGTGTTTTATGTGTAGTTTGATCTATTGTGTCAGTGTGCATTCAAGCCATTGAAGTGCTTCTTTTTAAAATCCCTTTACTTTGTAGAGCACTGGGTCTCAAGGAATGCTGATACATAAAGAACTTGTGGTTAATTTCTAAAGTATCCCTTAGGAATTAATGTGTACATGCAAATCCTTGCAAGTAGAAATGAATTTGTTGTTGCAGTTTGTTTAATTTTCCTTTCTCTGGGATGTACTTCAGTAACAAGTTTCTGTGCAGCTCTGTGTGTGTGGCCTTAGCAAAGATTTTTCAGTTTTTGCCTTGCCCTAAGAATCGTTTCAGACAGGAGAATCTCCTGTCAAACAGGCAGGAGCCTTGGTAGAAATGTTCCATTTTGCAGAAAAATAAAATGACCTGGTAGTATCAGTACAAATAAATGCTTTATAAATTACTTGCTAGCAATGTGTGCACAAAGGAAACTCTACTCAGAAGATTTTCTTGGTTGCCCAAGACTGATGCTACTACAGCAATACAAGTTCATGCACTGGGATAACAAGGGGAGATTCTGGGGCTGTGTGGATCTTGTCATGTACACAAGGAGGGGAGCATGGAGTCTAGTTTCCATTTCTATAATATGGGAATAATCATCTTCCCCCCTGGTAATGCTCATCTTATGATAAGTAGCTGCTTGTTATGCTGAACATCAGCTGCAACCTATTTTGATTTGTTGGTTTTGTTGTGATTGATCACAGCAGAAGCAGATGTTAGGTCCTAAGCAGAGGGAATAATTTAGGATGTGCATCCTTTAGAACACGTTTTGTTAAGCCTGGGATGACTGACAATAGTAAATTCAAGCAGAGTTGCAGACCAACAGCACGTACTGGGATATGCTATTCTGTACTTGGAGCAAATATGTGCATTAGTCCCAGGATACCACGTTTCAAACCATTAAATAGACATAATGAGATGTATTGGTACAATTACAGCTAGTGGCAGGAACAGAATTTGGAATCTGGGCCTGGACACTTACAAGGGCTGTGCCTGAGGCAGCTGAATAGAACCAGCTTCTTAAAACCATGGATAGGTACATCAACTATTCCTTAAAAACACCTTTAGTAGCTTCTACTTCCTACCACTGCTGTTCTGTCAAGAAATGCTACTCTGGTTGAAGAGTGGTTCTGTATTATCTTGTTCCAACCTGGTAAAATTCAGGTTTAGCAGTCTTTGCTTTTGAAACTGGTTGTGGTTGGAGTCTGTAGAGTTCAATTTTTGATTGGAAACTACATTTTCAGTCTTTTAAATACCAGTCAATGAGATGTCTCTCTAGTAAGCCTTTTCTTTTTTGTGGGGGGGTGAGGGGGGGATGTTAAGAGAAGGAAATAAGTCCCAAACAACAACAAAAACAAAATCACACCTGAATACAGAACTTATCAGCCCAGTTTCCCCATTATATGGTAATAATGGATGTCAAAAATACAGCTGCATACTTTCTCTTGACATGGTACTTTTCCACTCCCAGGCCTGTTCATGGCATTTTGTCTTTCGTGCTGAGCAAATACTTTCAGGCTCAGTCATGAACTATATATTGACAAGGGGGTTCAGAGTGTGCAGCTCTGATGGTGAAGTACCAGGTGAAACCATAATTTCTAGACTAATGAGATGTCATTTCTAATCATTCTCTTTTGGTTTCTCATTCCCACATTGATTTTAAACCTGGAAGGTGTACTTTCTTTAGAGCTAATGGCTGATTTGTAGGGATTTTGTGAATGACTATCTACAGATTATTCTCCCATAGGAAATTCCCTCATCCTCTTAAAATTGAACTGTTACCTAGCACTAGATACATGTGTGTGGGTTTGGTAAAAAACTAAATGGGACATTATTTCTGGATGTCCACATATGTCTGTGTGTGCATTTGTTTTGCAGAAGGACTGGGAGGGTTGTTATTCACACTGTTATTGTTTCTGCTGCCTTTGACAAAAGAGCAGCTGCTCCTACTAATGAATGTTTAAGGTGCCCATTTTTTCTCTCCAGTCTCATCTGTGCTGCAGGGAAATATATTCTATTGGGAACACTTCATGACACAATTATCCATTAAATGACAATGTAGTTCCCAAGGTATAGTAACTGTTTTATTTCCTTTACAGAGGTCTTCCATTGTTTCCTTCTGTAGTCAGTCTCATGAAATATAGGGATGAACAATGATAGGGATCAAAGCACCTTGAGCTTGGACAGATTCACATCTGAATAGGAATAGGGTCGTTTTGTGAATGCAGAGGGGGGTTTGCAAAGATCTCTTGGGATTCCTCTTAACTTGCCACTAGGAAAGTCAGTGATTGTCAGAATCTGCGGTATTGATGATTCTGAGATTGTAGAAAGTCTCTGTCTGTCAGCCCCCTGCCAAAGCAGAAGCCATAATTGGTCTGTGCTGGTTTCCAGGTTGTTTATTCTGTTTATCTCTCACATGTTCTGCTGCCCTGCCCAGCTCTGTCCTGAAGGGCAGCGTGTGGGGCTCTGCCCTCAGTGGGATGTGACAAACATTAAATACCAGAAACTCCCTGGGCTGCATTTACAAGAACGTGCCAATATCTGTCACCTACGTTGGACAGTGTGTCCCCAGCCTGAACCTACAGAAAAATGCCAACACCACAGTGAGACATGGAGGGCATGAAGAAGGAGGAAAAGGACAAGGCACACCCAATTTCCTCCAGCTTGTCCCCTTTGGACCCCTCATCTAGAATCCTAAAATTTTACTTTTGCACCCATGCCACACTTAATTATTACTGATATCAAGCACTCAGAGCTGGTAATTCATCCTGTAAGACTGCAAACTCTTTTCCATGGCCAGAGATCACAGCCAGTGTCTCTGGGGGCTCTGTCCAGGGGGGTTCCTGACCCCTGCCAGGGTCCCAGGGCAGCCAGAGGGATGCCCTGGATTCCCACAAGTGGTAAAACTCCCAGTCTTCCTAGACTTTAAGGAAAACCTGGCTATGCCAACTTTTAGCCTTAGTCATCCATATTAGCCATTTTTTCCTGGTCAGTGTATGCTGTTGAAATGAAACTGTTTCTAAGTGTAGTTGACTGGCTGATGCATTAAAAACTGAAACTATTTCTTTAAAATCATCTTCTTGAAACTTCAACTTCTAGTAGTTTAGAGGATTTTGATTTATATCCTGTGAAAGGAATAGTTACTTTAAAATGGTACATTAAAAATGGTACACTCGCACAAAATTTAACTTATTTTAATAAACAACAACAAAAGCTCCACTGCAATAACTATAAACAATAGATCACTCCTTACAATTCTGCAGTAATTATAGCTTCACAAGTTCACAAAATCTAGGTTAAGAAATAAACAGCCCAATCTATGTTCAGATTTTCCAGACTATGGGTTTTGACTGTCTTTTCTTTACTGCATTCATACTTTCAAGCTTTTCTCCAGAGGACCTCTAATTTTTTCTACTTAATAGCTATACAAAATTATTTAGGTTGGCAAATTTTTGCTGAATACTGTGTTGCTTCTAATAAAGTGTAGAAAATACAGTGTGTCCTGATACTTATTCCGTCCATTAGAAATTAATTCAGTATCTTTTGAACTTTTATCCTGCTTGCTCTTATGAGTCATGCTATGGCAGCACCTGTAGGAAATCAAGTGCTGTATTAGGACTTTGCACTCTAGGAGAACAAACACCCTTTCTAAAGCTGCCTGCCAATTACAGTGTAGATTTACCTGCTGCAGGGAAAGTTAGTCATTACTTTCATCTCCTCCCTCTTTTTTGCCACCAAAAGCAAAGGATTTATTTATTGTTTGTTTATCTTTGGCATTAAAAGAATCCCCCCATCCCCCCCCCCAAAAAAAAAAAAAAAAAGGTTTGTCTTGAGGGATGGTATAGGCAGTGTACAAGGTCAGTGAATCAGACACAGATGTAACTGTTTGTGCCTGCAATTGTTGATCTCCACATTAATAGAGGGTTGCCCTCCTAAGTGGAGGTAATGAAAGTCAATTTTTTATTGTTTTCTGGACTTTCATTGCAATTTGTGTACAGGAAAATTTGATGGGAGAGAAATGTGCCCAGCAGACTTTGGGATTTTGAATAATCAAGATTGAAATTTTATTTTATTCTTCCATCAGCAATGTATTCTTCAAGAGATCATGAAAATGAGGGGGTGCTCCTGTAAGGAGGTACTGGCCCTTCCTGCTGTGGCATGAATCACACAGCAAATCACTGCTGAGGGCAAGGACACCTTAGCCATCCATTTATTGGGTGTGTTTGATGGTGTAAAGTTTGAAACAGCCATTACTGGGACGATAAGCTCCTGAGAGATGCCCCTGAACAACTGCAGGTGGCACAAATAATCCTTTCGGGTTGAATAAATGCCCATGTGCTTTTCATGTATTTTTGGGTCATCTTTAATTGCCTTTTCCATTTTTCCCATTTTTGGCAGCCTTGGTAAAACCTAGAGAGCTAGAGGAGCTAGTTCCAAGGTCTCTCCTGGAGTTTCTGTGCACCAACGAGGGACACCAGGTGTTGAAGCTGCTTAGCACTATCCATGTCCTTACACTTGGAAACAACTTTCATCTTCTTAAAGAATAAAATCTTCAAAACAGGTACCTTTTTAAGATAACAACATTGATGGGATAGAACAATACACATCTTTTTCATTACTCTCTCTACCTGAAATATGGAAGAGGAGACTTCTAATAAATCCACAGGATCTGTAGGCATCAGTACTGCTTTTATGAACACGTGCAATCACAAACTGAAATTAGAGAGAGTAACACTGTGCTGTACAAACTCCTCTCTCCTTTATCATTTTCAGAGCACTTTTAAAAAAACTCCATGTAGCTGTAATGATCAGTGGTAATTTTGCCTAGCCCTTTATTTTGCAGTTCGAACATGCATGAAATAGGTAAATATCTGTTTTATCGATCCATAAACTGAAGCTAAAAGAGGGAAAAAAGCCCAAACTAGCTCTCCTAAAGCAAATGAGAAGGTTCTGTACTGCTTTTAGAGCAAATTGGATATTGTGAGCCTCTTGCCTGAGGCCATGTAATAAATAGCTTGTACAGGTAGGACTGGAACAAAGGCACCATACTATTCTGTAATAATGTTCTAACTGCTCAAAATCAAAAGCATAGCATTAAAAGAATCATTTGTTAAGGTCATTTTAGCAACACTACCAACTATGCATTTTTTCATGAAGCAAACTATATATTTTTTTTATTTTGGCTTTCTAGTATTTCAGAGATTCTTAAAGATATATGGTTAAATGCCTTTGTTCAACTGGAAATTAGGTGTATCTATAGATGTAGTAATGTATAATGCATTTTCACTGGTGTAACAGAGAACAAAATTTGGCCCTATTGATTTCAAAACCCCCCTAACTTATTTTAACTGGATACAATTTAATGACCATCTCTTTATTAGTGGTATCAATGCTGAGCTATAGATTTGGATAAAAGTGTAAATTACTCATGATTTACATAGTGTCATAAAGTAAATATTTAATTTTAAAAAAAATAAACATAAAACCAACACAACCCCACAATTTTTAAAAATTTGTATCTTTTCTCAGCTGTCTGCAATTTTTAAGGGAAAGGATTTTAGGTGGTAAGAAGGATTTTGTGTATGTTTGTGACAGCCAAAGTGGGTTGAGCTTTCTGTTCCATCTTTAGACTCCAGTGAGGTGCCTGAGGCAGCGTGAGTAGAAGATGGAAAAAGAATCTTTTCAAAAAGATTCAGAAATCATTTTGATAAGTCTGTATTTCCTCACTTGACTTGGCAGTTTTATTTCTTTGTAACGCCACTGGCTATTGCTGTCTTTGATTCTTCTAACTCAACATACTGCAGTCAAGCATTTAATACCTTACAGAATCTGAAATTGTTTTTATTAAGGCAAGGCCATGGGGTGGGGGAGTGGGCAGCAAGGAGTAGCAGATATGGTGGATTTAGTAACAGCTGCAAGTAGCTCATTACAGGGCTTTGAGTTTGGTTCCTGATGGGTCCCTGTGGTAATTCAGATTTAGGCAACACAAATCTAGAGAGTTGGTGACATGAAAGCCTCAAGGAGGACCAGGGGAACAAGGTGAAGCAGGTTGAGCAGGAAGAAGGTATACATGAAGCAAAAAAAATCAAGTGTGATAATCCTTGGCTACATCATTATACTTGCTAAGTGTTTTGGTTTTTTAATTTTTTTTTTTCCCAAAGACATGTATAATTATTTCAGATACATTTTCTGGCTTTTGACACCATGTGTCCTATAGGAGCTGCTCTTTTTCTGGTTGCACATTAGTGTGGGAAGTGTTTCAGAGCTGCCAGACTATGTCCCTCTCTTTAAAAGCTGGTGGGAGGTATGTGGATATTCCTGCTTTGTGCAGAGGAGATAGAATGGAAAAAAAAAACAAAACAAAACCCTTGCATCATTAGCTTCAGGATCCCTACCTTCTGAAATCCTTCTTGTAAAACAAACTAACAATCATACCCTACTCCAAAAAGGAAAAAAGCCCAAACTAAAAAAACAGCCACATATTATAAAAAACAAACAAACAAAACAAAGAGCATAATCCCTCCCAAAACAAATGCTTGGAAGTCTTAGGCCACACAGAGGTGGTTATTGTAGCCATGAATTTAATCATATCAAAAATAGTGCTGGTTCTCTCACATAGTAACTGTTTGTGCCTGCAATTGTTGTTCTCCACATTAATAGAGGGTTGCCTTCCTAAGTGGAAGTAATGAAAGTCAATTTTTTATTGTTTTCTGGACTTTGATTGGAATTTCTATGCAGGAAAATTTGATGGAAGAGAAATGTGTCCAGCAGACTTTGGGATTTTGAATAATTAAGATTGAAATTTTATTTTATTCTTCCATCAGCAATGTATTCTTCAAGAGATCATGAAAATGAGGGGGTGCACCAAACTGGCTCTGGGCACAAAAGTGATCCAGAACATACTGGCTGTATGGATTTTGCTCATGTGAGCTGAAATTTGGACATCAGCAGTTTTGACAATGATAACTGGAATGGGAAATGTCCTCATGCAGCACTGTGTTGGTGGAATGGTATCACTGACACAGTTGATAAAGGGTTGCAATACCAATTCTTATTGTCTTATTCTGTATGTTGAGGAGAGAAATATTGGATGTGTCCAGAGCTTTCTGAGGAATTGCTCCTGTTTCTGACCCTGTTGTCTCATTTGCACAGTGCTTTAAGAGCTCTGGAGGAGCCCTTAACAAGGCTTATGACAGAGGAAAGAAAATGAAATTCTTGCAACAGCAGAAGAAGCAGAGGGAGAAAGCCTGGGGGGAAGAAGGAAGATGAATATGCCATTTGGAGATTTTGGAGATTGTGGAGACAAATCACCCTCTGAGGGAGGTGGTACTCAACACATGCTTTGCTCAGCTACTCAAAACTGAAAGCTCTTTTGGAACTGCAAGCCTAATTCATATGCCTGTGCATACAACATGCCTGCCCTGCTGCACTTGTCTCTCCTTAGGAGATCACTGCCACTACGTCATATAACCAAAACAAAAATAATGCAATGAATCACCACTGCCAAATATCTGTGAGTTTTGAAATCAGCCCATATCTGCTCAATAGGTCATTCTGGTTTAACTCAGACCTAAGGCACCACACAAAGACATGGCAACACTTCTCTTGGCTTAAAGGCAGTTGTCCATTTGGTAGATCTAGCTATGGATTTAAATCCAAGCCTACCGTACTGGGGCAGTATATGGCTCTGAATTTCTCTATGTCTTGGTAAATCTTTAATTTTTTTTCCTCTATAATGTAGGAGTTTAGACTTGTAAGTATGCTAGAAATCAAAATGACACAAAGTAATGGTTGATTCCTGTTATGTGGCCTCTCACCAATTCTCTTGGTAACATCCATAGACTCTTCTGCCAAGATACTCACAATTATAACCTGCTGAGACTATAAGAAATAGAATCCCTAAAGTTAGTCCCCAAGTCATCAGGTACCTTATATACATGCAATAACCAAACTTTAGGTATCATAGCATTAAAATTATTGCTATTATTTATTATTGTCCCTTTGTACATATGTGACACAGAGAATGACAGAATAATTAGCAGAAGATAATGAATTCTGAAAAGTGCTAGAATAAAACTGTGGGTGCTTCCCTGGTATCTTAGAGCAAACATAACATTCAAAAAGAAAGTACACTTTTACTTTAGAATAGATCTTTGCTCTCAGCAGTAAAAGAGGATATATAAACTATATAACAGCCCAAGGGTTTAATGTTCAGTTTTGGTACAGCAGATTTGTAAATGGTGGGGAGTGGTTGAGGGGAACATTCTTCTCCTTTTGTTCCTTTCCTTTTTCAGAGATATAACTTTGGAAAATGAAAAAAAATTCTCTTTGCTGTAGTACTTTTAATATTGGCACTATTTGGCAAGAGTAATCTTCACTTACCTGCTTCATGCACCAGTGAAGCTCTTCATGGCAGTGCATGTGTGTAATTAGATAATACTTCTGAAATCTTCAGTGTCTGTTGCTGGGACACCAAGGAGAATTTGTGAGCTTAAAAAGTGCAACAAAGGGTACAACACTACTACATTAATTAGAGAATTTGACATTCAGATCAAAGGTAGAAAGCAGGCAGCAGATGTGTGAAAAGCTTTTCTTCTGAGACACCAAAGTGAATGAAACTTAATTTGAATCTCTTGATTGAAGTAATGATTTTCAGATTATATTCAGTCTTCTGTGCTGTGCAAGGTTTGATATCACACCTAAGGATGTTTGGTTCTGAAGAGATCTTGAATTAAGGGTCCTGCCCACATAAAACTGTCTGAACAAGAAGGCTTCAAGGTACCAAGAGGTCATGATTGTCCTGCAGTCTGTCCTGGCAGAAAGGGACCGAAGTAGAGACAGAAAGTGAATGCTTTGTGGCTTAGAGCAGGGTGAAGATAGAGAGAAATGACAGAAAGAGATGAATAAAGAAGTTTCAGGAGGTGTTGAGGCAACCTCTGTCATAATTACTTGTTTTTAATACTAAAAGCTTGGAAGGCTAGGGAGAACCAAGAAAGGGTGTGTGGAGGAAGTGGGACTTGCTGGGTTTCGGGAACAATGGATCAATCCTTATTCCCCATGACCTTCTCACTTCCTTGTCCTGTCATTTCTTTTTAGACAAAATTATTAAATGACAGTTACCAAAGTGCTTCAGGAGTGAAACACTCCTGCTAAGTCAGGGGAATCAAGAGTGGTAGTGACACAGTCACATCTATTTATCTGGCAGGAGAGTGTGACAGCCAGTCCTTCCGCCGCTCCAACGCAACAAATGTCTTGGGGTTCTCATGAAGGCTGACTAATATAAACTTTCCAAAAACCTATGAGTATGTCTGTACCCATAACTCAAGTTAAAGATTCATTATGAGAGATCTGGTATATTCTTTATTCAGTTATTTTCCCCACCCACGCTTCTACAGCCTCTGCTGCTTAGAAAATGAAAGTGAGAGTGGCAGGTGAAATGGAAAAGACATTTGATATACCTGACACCTATTTCATTTTCCACATCTGAAAATCACATACACTTTTTGAGTAGTGTGTTCTTTGAAAGGTAATTCCTCGGCTCAGCTATTTTAATAATTTCTTCCCACCATGCCCACCTCCATGTTTTGTGCAATACTTGGAGGTAACAAGTTATACTCTGCTCTGTCTGAAGGGTGGGTAGAAATATTTGGAAATGTCTATTTCCATAGGTATGCCATAAGGCATGGAGAGTGTTGTATGAACCACAGATAAAAGGTGCTGAAGATGTAAAGCAAAGAACCTTTTCAATTCTGTTTGCCTCCTGATTAAAATGTTTGCATTTTTTATCTGGGCAAGCAGTCTAAAAGTAGGAAGAAGTAACAGAGGAGGCCTTCTTCATGCCACTGAAACAAGGCTTATGTTCTAGGCCTTGATCTTCATGGGAATTTTAACCAGCCTGGAATCTGCTGAGAGGTGATTGAAGAAAGGCACAGGCAGCTGAGAAGGTTTCTGGAGTGCATTCATGGTAACTTCCTGCTGATCTTTGCTGGGCCTGACACTTACCAGTGAGGAAGAACTTGCAAAAATTATGAAGACAGGGGCAACCTTGGTCACACTGAGCACAGGATGCTGGAATTCAAGCTCCTGAGAAAATGAAACAAATTATGCTAAATTATAGCATTTGAGGATAAAATTATAAATACAACAAAACAACAAGTTTTCCTTTCTTTTAATACTGAACAGATGTCCTGATTTTTCTTTCAATTGCTGAGTCCCAGTGTGTGCCTGTGAATGGACTGAATGGTTTAGAGAGTTGGCAGCACTGCAAACACTTTTAGGCTAAGAGATAAAATATCCCACCCCATCAGAGCCATCCTACCTACTTGAGGGATTTTTTTCTTATCTAGCTTGTAGCTACAAGATAGAAATTCTTATTTATGGGCTCTTTCAAGATAGTAAGAGAAGTTTTTTAAAAAAAAGTTTAAAACAATATATAGTACAGTGGGCTGACTTTTAAAATGTTAAGCACTTGATTTTTTTAAAAAATGTGCATGTCATGGACCTAGAACAGTTTGAAATGGTCATGACATATCAAATGACATGCTAACATTTCAGTCTACATGGTCAAATTGGTGATGCTTGTTTGGGGTCTAGATTTTGGGACTCTTTCTTGTGTGTATAGTTTCCCATATAGGAGATAGGCAATGACTGCTTGGGCAGCTAGCACATAGTGCTGGGTTTTAAATGCTCAGCCACATGTAGACAGAGATATTTCTGTATCTGTGGGGGCTGTGATGGAGAAAGGAAGTGGTGTTGGAGCCAAACCTCTTCTGTATGACCCCATGGAAACAGGGACTGCAAAGAGACATATCAAAATGTGACTCTTTTATTGTCTAGTTCCTTTTGTATGTCCAGGCAGGGCTCACTGGGCTTTTTTTTTTTTTAAAACATCTGGAAATAGTAATGGTAATATCTGTGTTTTGGAATAGGCTTTACATAGGTGAAAGTATACACTAATAAATTTAGAACTCATATTTGGATCCTTCTTCTGCTGCAGACTTTCAGCTTTGCATTTTCCACCTTTCACAAATACAATCTCTTCTTACATTCCCTTCCTGTACATTGTCCTAATTTGAAACTTTCTATAGGTGTAAGGTAAAAAGGGGAAACTGAATAGTGAGTGCCTCATGTCATGGCAAAATCTCATGTCTCCACCACTGTCCCCAGTGCTTTGGCTCTAAGAAACCTCACCCCCACATCAAGTTTAAATATTAATGCAAAGTTAGTTTTGCTTGTAACCAGCTCATCTGAGTATTGATTTGTTTGATTCTTGCTATATTTTCATTCTGGTAAGTCTGAAATGACAAAACATGTCTTCAAGTCTGAGGGGAGCACCTATCCTCTCCACATCAGGTTTTAGACAACTGCTACATAAGAGTGAACTTATATATTTAGTAACACTGAGTGACTAATGTATGGTTACATATAGGAAATTCCCAGTTATCCAAGACTCCATTTATAAACAATGTCTGTAATTCCATCTTCTCTTGACTGCTGATCATTTGACCTCAATTTTATCCAAATACCCTGGGTAAACCAAATGTGGTTTGGCAGCAAGGCTTCTGTTATATTTAAGCTTGATTCATAACGTGGCAATAGTCCGGTAATGACACATATCCACTTTTCCATAATGTTCTCAAAAACCCGTGGATAAAACATGAGTACATAAATGCTAGGACTATTTTGCTTCAAATTATAGTGTTAGGAGAAAAGAAAGTATTTTTAAGATCACACAAAAGCACATTTTCAGATTACTCAGTTACAAAGGGCTGTGAGGAAGGCTTTGTGGCATGAGAAGAAAACCAAGGAAGGAAAGATGCTCCTGTGTCGTGCAAAGATGTAGGTACCCAGAGCAGAGCAGGTGCCAAGAGCAGGGAGGCTGGTGGAAGAAAAGCAAGGGGAGGATAAAAATCAGGCCTCAGAGATGAAGGAAAAAAATATTTTTCAGAATCTCCAAGAGGACTTTACAGCACAAAAACCCCAATGAACTGATTGCTTGAAAGGGAACACTGCTGACAACAAGGGATCTTTCCTATCAGCAGAGAGGCATATTTGGTTACAGTATGTCTGTATGGAGATTATTTTACGTATATCTATTTCATGTTTTGAATGTATTGTTCTATTAAGCTCTAGTCTCCATGTTTCAAAACCCTTGGTGTATTTTGATAAGTTCAACTTGAGGGAGAGGTTCAGCAGGATTCACTGGAGTTCTTAGTGATGATCGCAATTCTGAAGCAGGTTTGCAAAAATTCCTTTCCAAGGAAAATTTTGAAATAGGTTTTCCAGAATTCCTTTCCAAAGAAAATATCTTTTTAAAAGTTTGTGGGGATTCTTGATTGATTTATAAATTATTTGTCTCTTATCTGAAGCAGAGATACAAAATTCTGGGGGTATCTGAGATTTGAATACTTTCAGACTAAAACCCTTATGGAACCTCTTCTGGAGCCTGGATTAAACTTCCACAAAGAAGTAAATGACTGAAAACTTATGGGAAGTACCATTTTTCCACTGAATGTCACCATTGTGTCAGTTAATGAGAAGATCCTGCCCTTCTAGATGTTTTATTGGCTTACTGGATTTTTTCTTCCTGACTGCTAAAGAAATTCCTAGTGATGACAAATTGTCTTTGTATTAAGTGTGAACCAGAATCCCTTTGACCTGTTGTGGTTAGCAAAATTCCCACACTATTTTTGCAATAACAATGTTTGCCAGAAAATTCAGCCCAAAATTCTATTAACATTAAGCATGCTTTGCTTAATGAACTTACTCTCCTAGTTCCCCCCTATTCTCAGTTCAATTTTTAATAGCATATAGGAGAATTGTCTAAAAACTTAGAGCTTTTCTTTTTTTTTTTTAAGTAAAACACAGATTAAGAAAGCTTCCTCTTCATGACTTCATAGCTGTGACAGTTCACATAATTTAATGCTAAAGGGCCTCAAGTGTTTCTTTATTTGGTGATACCAAATGTATAATTTGGGTAGTTGTAATAGATAAACCTGAGTCTTTTTCTAGCCCTGCAGGTGAGAATGAACACTTTGGGTGGGATTTAATGTCAAGATTTCTGATTAATTCCAGAGCAAATGGATTAATGCCTAAAATTGGCTGTTGGATCTTTGGTCTGTTGAAGATGTGGCTGGAGAAGTTTCTCATTATCTTGCTCATTTACTGTGTGACCTTTGATAAGTCCTTCAACTTCTCTTTTCTCCACTTTCAGACTGTAAGGGATGATAATGGTTACCGAATCTCTTAGGTTTATTGTGAAAATTAATGGGCTAATAATTTTAAAGGCCTCTAGCTCATCAAAAGATACTTCAGATTACTTTTCCCCCCTCTTATTAATGATCTAAAAGAAGTTTGAGTTAATAAGTAAGAGGTGAAAATACATCTCCCATTATTAGTTCCAAGAAACATCCACCACTTCTGAATCATAAAAAAGAAGCATGGATTGTTTGACAAGGTTTCCAGCACTGGCTACGAATGATTCTTACTGAAAATGCTGAATCATTCTGAACAATATTTTACACTCTTTAAAATCACATGTTCAGTAAATCACCCTGAAACTCCAATCTTTCTTACATTTACAGATGAGTTTTATCAGATCATTAATTTAGGATCTTAAAAATTTTATACAGCCTCTTTAGACTTGTGCAAAGAATGCAATATTCTTGATCATCTGGCATTGATTTTAAAATTCAAAAGTATCAGCCTGAGCTTTAACTTCTTCTCATTAGTTTCAACCTTCTTTAGCTTAAAGGCCCTAATTTGCTTTAACTGATACATGTTTAGGGAGGAAAATTTAGTCACAAGGAAAAGTGGCAAAAGGCAACAGAATTGTTCAACGGCTTTAGGAAACAAAGGATGTGGATAAAGGACAATAAAGTGGATTTGAACACAGTTCAGTTGGAAGAGACATAGATCAAAAGAAACAATTATATATGATGGTCCCAATAGCCAAACAAGTATATATGAGACTCCCAAAAGCCACAGGTGGTATGAATATCTTGCTGTCATTTGTGCCTTTGGAAATGTAAAGCTTTGATTTTTCTCTTGAATTCAACAGCAAATCTCTTGATTACTTTGCTGTAGAAAATCATTCCAGGTCCTATGGTATCTTGGTCAGAAAATCCATCCTTCACAGTGGTGGGCTGCTGCTTTTTACAGATTAATGTCACTGATGTTCCTATTAAAGATTGATGTCATTAATATTCCTACATTTGATTGCTTGTGTCTTTTTAGGGGTAGATACCTGTAGTGTTTTCTCTTAGGGAACTGCTGGTTTTGGAGAATAAATGGTCTTTTTTCTGGCCCAAAACACAAGAGGGAAGACCAGTACAAGTTAAAACTTACATCTTCTTTCACATATTTCACAATCTCTTTAAAGTGTACCTGCTTAGCAAATTTCCATAATTTGCTCTTTAAATCCCTCTGGAATTTGCATGTTCCAGGACTAACCTGTGCTTTCCACTATCTAATTCTACCTTTGTGGAATCATTATATTGGGTATACTTGTAGCAGCCTGTTTTGTCACTGTACTGATGGAGAATAGCATGGCCACATTAACAGTACAGTATGGTTGAATCTTGAAACAAAGCTTCTCATTGAAACTTGTTGTTCATATTAAATAACTATTATCTTTTGTTGGTTGAAAACAGAGTGATCTCTTCCTAGCAGGAAGCTCTGTTACATACAATGAAATGCTTTACTAAGAGCTCTGGAGGAATTGACTCTCACTGCAGTCTTTTTTATACAATGCTGAATTTCTGCACAGACATTTGCATAGAATCTGTTTCTTGCTTTGTTAGTATGCTGTTCTGACCAAGGGAATTAAATGTTTGTGAAATCCAATGCAATTTGAGCTCCTCTGGTCCTAAATCATCATAGATATAGGAGGTGGGTCTTTAGAAGCTGTGTTGTAAGATCAGGTGGCTTAATTGGCTCTTCCACAGTGCTGATAGAGAAAGCTGACAGTGGTTGCTGCCATTGTTATCTTTCACTTGTAAGGAAAACTCTGGGATCATACTCACATATGCTAATGTCTCACCCTTCTCTGGGAAATCAGATATAATGTTTAATTCTTATTATTATTATTATCTTCAGATAATAATATAACAGATAATTATTATTATCTGTTTTGTGGTGTCATTTGATAATTGTCATTTGAAAAATTTGATAAATATAATTAATATAATAATAATATAAATATAACATAATATAAATATAATTATGTAATTATGTATATAAATATAATAAAGAATTATGTTTTGGGGGTTTTTAATGCAAAACTTGTTCAGGTCAGCACTTGAACCATGTGGAACCCCTCTTCTTACTTATTCTGCAACTGGACATCCCAGAACAATAGAATCAACTAAGCTGGAAAAGACCTTTGAAACCATCAGGTCCATCCCATGACCAAACACCACCTTGTTTCCTACATCCAGTGCCACATCCAGGCTTTTCTTAAACACCTGCAGGGATGGTGACTTCACCCCTTCCCTGGGCAGCCCAGAATGAAATATCTTCTTACAGACATCTCAGACTTAAATCCCAGTCTGAATTTTCTCATTATGTATTCCCCCTGTTTTACTTTTTTTCTCCATATTTCCCCAAGCAAATTTCCAGCCTTTCAAGACCTTCACACTTTTAATATTTGTTCTCCTTATTCTGAGAGAGATTATCATTTAGGGTGGTTCTTGCTACAATAACTGGCATGTATAATCAAATTTCAGACTAATAATAGTAAAATATCACTTTGATTCATACTTTTCATCTGTCAATATTTGTAGACTTTTTCATAAATGTGAAAATCATTCCTGTGCAGGCAAACTACACAGTCCTCTGGTGAATGATTGTGTTTCATTAACTTGGGCAGAGTTTAAGAGAGGCAGTAGCTGTCTGATGGCTCTAAGAGGAAAAAAATTATTTTCTTTTTAACTGAATGCTTCTTTTGAGTTTTCTACACTTACTACTCTAAATAACACTCTGTTTTGTGGTATGTGCTGAGTAAATTTTGGCTTACAGACATCCCATGGACCAGCTTTGAATGGCACTTGCAGGGAACACCATGGCAATAGACAGTAGTGCTTTTCACTTCTGAGATCTGTTGACCTGTGGCCTTTAGGTCAAAGTCTCCTGTTGACAGACTACACTGCAAATGTTGAATTTTTGGGCAGCTTCTGTTTTCTGCCTGTGGGACAGCAACAGTGAGAGCTGCTTTGTGTGGAGGTCTGTGATGCTGAAGAGTTCATCTTGCTCCCCAGGAGGACTTTGGGAGGGTCATAGACCATCTCCAGTACTTTGTCCTATTCAAATATCTGTACAAAAAATCATTATAGATCAATCTCCCCAAGGTCTCAGAATCCTGACCTCTCTTATCAGCAGAGTGTGAACAAAAACTTCAAAGTGTTGAAGATAGAAAGAGATTGGATTTGTGCCTAGGAAGGACTAGACTAGCTTACAAGAGAAAATGGAAATGTACCTGCCAGGAGGAAAAAGGTCATTTGTTCAGATGTAGAATTCCTGTGATGTGCTTAACTGGATGAAAGTTTTTTGTTTTGTTTTGTTTTGGGTTTTTTTAATTGCGTTTTGTATTCAAGGTACTACAGACTGCTGTGAATTAATGAATTAGAACTGCAGCAGCTATGTAAGCAAATGTAGCTCCAATTATACATTTGGAAAAAACTTGCTTCCTCTCTACAACAAGCTGAAAGTGCCATGAAACACAGAGATGTTTGATTTTGGACTAGAATGTATTGCACTCCACAATTCTCATGTGGACTTAAGAATCTGTCTAGAACCAGTGGCAAGTATCAAATTCTCCAAATCTTTCCTGAATGTGTGCCTTTATTAGAGAAAAGTTTACTATATAATGCCCAATACACTGTAATAAAATATTATCACTAAATCTGAACCCACAGCAGCCCATCACTTCACTTTTCTTATGTATTCTTCCAAAAGTATTAATAATTCAATATGTACTCTTATGTAAGACAGCTTCATAAACTTATGCAAAATTGTCAAGAGAATATTACTTACATTGGATTATAAGTAAATAGGTGTTGTAGGAAAAAGCAAAATTTAACCAATTAACTATTCACATACTAATGAGGATTTCTCTGAAATTTGTCAGCCAGAGATTTTTTAAAATAAAAATCTTCCAACCCACTGCTTGAGTAGGATTAGCCAGACCTATTTTTTTAATGCTGGCATAGATATCCTCTCTTAACCTTAGAGAAATTCATGCACCTCACATTTAATTTGTAATAATGTTTTGTAATACAGCAATTCTTAAATAAATTCTTTTAATCATGTAACACATCTATAAAGACAATTTAAAATCAGTTGTAAATATATTTAATACAAAAGTTCAGAGAAAGGTGAGAGGCAATGGCAAACTAAATCCACAAGAGTTTCTAGAATGAGGTAGCAGAGATTTTTACTTTCAATTTTGCGTGAAGCATAAAAAATCAGAAACAAGTATCTCTCTCCCTTCTCTGTGATCCCCACTTTGCAAACCTCAAAACATTAAATTGTTTTCTAGTTTTAGATTTAAAAAACCCTAATGGATTACACGGTGGCAAGTAGAACAGGGAATACAGTGAAGATTAACTTTTAAAAAAGACCCAACCAAGCAAATTTTGTCTCTATGGCTTTAAAGTTTTTTTTTGTGTGTGTGTGCTTATGTGTGTTAAGGAATTCTTCTTGGTATTGGGTTGCTAAATTGTTCATAATTGAGCATTTATGAGCACTTGGTATATATGGAGTTTTTGATTTATGAAATGGACCCAGTGGTCAAAAGATATATGATTCGTTTCAGTAATATATTTGTCTGGTGGCACCTGATCCATTAATCAAGAGAGTGATTTTCCAGTCAGGCAAGTGCTTTGTGAGTAAGACTGATTTATAAGTGTGGAAAATAATGGATAGTTCATGTGCCTGATTTATAAGTAGCATTACTGTCATACAGATGGTTTGAAACTCAATACTTTATATGTTGGATGTAAATATCTATTTTATTAATAAAAATGGACTGATTTATGTGACTGGTTTGTAAATCTTTATTCTAGATTTTAGCAGAAGTCATGCTCTGATATACATTATTTCTCAAACAGGCTATTTTCCAAGGTCCAAATTTTCTAATCACAGTTTAGCTTATTGATATTTACTTTGCATTCTTCTTGCTTCATGTTATCACCAAGATGAATTGCTTTCTTGGTCCTTTTTAGGATACTGCCTTGATGAATGTTGTAAATGGGTGATTTTCTATCACTTCACACCTTCTCTCCTAGCCATGCTTTCTGCACAGCCTTCAAATTTGCCAATAATTTCTGACCTCTGTTTATGTCTGAATGCCACTTCAAGAGCATCTAGTGCTTTTTCTTAATAGCTGCATACAAATTACCACAGCAAACGAACTAATGAATGGATAGAAAATGTAGTCAAGGCTTGATAATACTTCACAAATCTGTTAGTGGCTTGGGAATTTGGGCTATAAACCAAATACTTTGAGATAGTAAGCTTTTTGTTGCATAATTAAATGGAATAAATTTGTTCCATCTGAGATCAAAAGGGAAAGGTGCCTGTAAGGTGGATCTTTCTGCAGTTTTTAATCAGCATTGGATTATATCTAAAAGGTATTTGTAGTATTTAATCTTCTTTTATTGCCCTCTTCATACTATTCCTCCACTGAGGACCTTCACACATTTTTTACTGAAGTTTGTACTCCCCAACATATCCTTTTCATCAGTAGAATTCTTGAATAAAGAGCAAAAATGTTGAACTTTATATTAAAAAATAAAAAGAGAAGCTTTTAACTGAAAACGATACAGCAGATTTGAGTCCATTTTTGGCATAGCCTCAGAAATATTAGTAATTTGGAAGCCTACAAGCAGCACTTTACACAAACAGTGCCTGATTGATCTATTCATAGTGGGAATTCAGATCCTTCTTGAAATGCTCACATTGATCATTTGGCTGTTTAATGGTGTAATCTTCACCCAGTCTCAACAAACAGCTACGTTAATGAGTTGTGATTACAAACATATGCAGGAGCCACAGCTCGAGCTTGCTAATTTGTGGGGGAATACAGAAATTATTATATGCAGGAATGGGGTTGGGTGAGAGTTGGATCAGCATTGGATCCCTGGATTTGCAGCAGAACCTTGAGGCCCTGGCTTAGCCAAGGAGAAAAAAAAGGAACATTTCAAGGATATGAATAACCCAGATCACTTTCACATTAAAGTTAGGGACAGATCTCATTATATTATACTGTACATGGGATGCAGCAGGCCACGAGAGAGAGAATTGGAGCTGTGACTCCAATTAATGGTTAAATGGTTAAATTCCTGACTGTTTGAAGAGATAGCCCAGTTAGTACACAGCTTTTTGGGAATTTATGGCACTATGAAGGTGGGGAAAGAGCAAGCAAGATTGGCATGGAGTAAAGCCAAATGGAAAGGATCAGGAATACACAACCCTGCAAGAGCTGTCACACAGTCATATCATGACTATATCTATATAAAATATCCTTGACCTGTAGAGTTTCAATGGATAAGATAAATGCATGTGGACGCAGAAGGATCCTGGCAGCCCACAGCAATGCAATGGCTGGGCCAAGGCCAGAGGGAACGAGAATAAAATACAAATAGCTCAGTTCTATGACAAGTGGATGTTCAAAGATTTGTGATTAAAACTTTGTTCACGCTCTCTTTTTCTAGTCTTCAGTCACTGCGTTTCAAACAACATGAACCACAATAAACTCTAGAGGGCTTTGTGTGGCAGAAACTTTAAGCAGATATTATGTTAATTAGAATAAGATAGAGTAGCTTTAGATCCTGTAAAGATCATAATTTTTGTGACCAAATTAATGTTGAAGAGATTCACTAAAAGCACATTAACTCATTGTAAAAATCTGATAAAGTTTAGATGAGCTACACAATTGACTGCATTTCTTGGAACATTAATTATAATTTAAACTTTAATACGCTTACCACTGTAATTTTGAGAATAAAAGGACAATTTAAAATTACAAAACATTAGGATTTCATGGATTGTGCTTAATTTACACTACCTTATTTTTAAGTTATTGTGGGATTACGTACTGTAACTTCAATTTATAGCTATCTGGAAAATTTCGGAGAGTTTTTGCATGCTGAAAATTTGCAGCTTCAGAAAATATTTAGCCATCATTTTCTCAAATCCTGCATTTAAGAAACTCACTCTCTGCTCTGAAAGCTGGAGAGAAATATTTTGTCTGACTGAAATCTGAACATGTGGTTTCACAAATCACAGAAAAGTGGAGTTTGGTACCAAACTGGTCTCCAGCATTAACACATAGAAATAGTTTTGTTATCTTGAAAATCCTGGTAAGCTTGGTTTGGGCTTTCTGTCTGAACTGCAATGCCCATGACACTTTGTTCCTACCTTGGCCTTACCCTTGCCCTTATCTGTCCTTTCACACGTATGCAGAAGCCCTAACTGACTCAGGCAGAAGGAATGGGCAAATACTATCAAACTATATTTTTCAGACCTAGTGCATTAGGTTTGGTGAAGGGGATTTGTGTCCAGTTAACTGAAATAATATATTTTCTGTTTGATTAAAAAAATCCCTATTTTAATCAATTTTGAAATGAGAGAATATTTTTATTTGGATTTCTCCAGACATATTCTGTATTTTCACCTTTTCTCTTAAGGGTGATACCTTTTCTCTTTCAAGTTTCTGTTCAAATCCATAAAAAAAACCCCTCAGAATTTCTAATAGGACAAGAGCAATGATTGACTACAAGTTTCACCCCCAGCTGTTTCACAAATCTTTGAGTAGGCTAAAGGCTTTGAATTCACACATTGAGATACAGCTGTAGTGCCTATATAGTTTTCCTTAAGTATCTGTAATAGCTTTTTTTATTATTCTGAATCTGAAAAGACAGCATTTTGGATTCTCAGCTAGCTGAGCCATTGCTGACTGGAACCTCCCAACATTTACACCAATTTTTTGTTAATTTTGCTGATGTTGCCTTCTCATTCACCCTTTACATCCACTTTAATAGTATTATGTAATTACCTGAGCAATTTCTGTCATTTTCTCACTTTTTATTTTTAACATTTCTGGAAATAAATATGCACACAGTGAGTCTTGTTTTCCTTCCCTTTCCATTTGTTTACTGCCCATTGTCCCATTGTGAATATAGCATATGAAATTATCACGAGTACCAGAATGTTCCTCACATCTGTAACTCTTACATTCTGCTCCAGTACTGTTTATCATGAGCCTTTTTTATGATTAAATTAATGAAAAGCATCACTGGATGAATTACTCAGTTCTGAGTGTGTGTCTCTGTGTGCATCTAGGACTTGAGAGGAGAGACCTTTTGGAAATATCTACTGTTGGCAAGCCATAAAATTTCCTACTAACACAAGGAATCTTATAAATGTGACTAACAAGTGAGCATAATGTTGTTTGTACACTGTGTCACACTCACTTTATGTGAGCTTGCTTCCTCTGTTGTAGAAACATAGTCCCTATACTATTAACTCTTTTTCTAATGACTAGATCTTTGCGTTTACACCCTCTTTTAAAAGTAAAGTACTGCAAAATAGTCTTAGTTGTGATCTCTTGGAATATTAAGGTAGATATTGCAGCTCTGTGGTAACAAACATACTGGCTTTGGTAAAGAGCATGGAACCACTAGAAAGAAAAAAAGCTGGCAAAGTGGTAACAAGGATATAATTCCATATGTGTCCTCTTCATTTCCTTCCTGCACTTGAATCAGCAGGTATAAAGATCCACGGAAGTGAACCATATGCTAGAATAGAAATGAGCAACAAAATTGCAGTTGAAGCTCCATGATTTGGCTCCTTTCTAAGGCCAAACAGAGAACCCTGCCTTGTTTCTCTATTTTACCTAAGCGCTTTTTTTGCCCATTTTTCCTCTACACATTTGCTGTTATTTTGAACATCAAGCTGAGCACATTAGCAGTAGGATACATTGCATTGTTAAACTGCATCACAGTTCCTGGGATCCAAGCCCCAACTCTTCAGTGGCCACCTAGGAATTGCATATTGCTAGAAGAACATAATGACCAATGGAGTTTAAATAACATGGCTATTGGACTACAGTGTATGCAATTCCAAATTCATTCCTCACAAAACTGAACCCCAAACGGTGAAGTACTGAACTCATACTCCACTGTTTTGAGCTTCAATGGAAGTCACATATTTAAATATTCAGAGAAATATTAGGATTAATAGGAGCTTTCTTGGAAAATTCAGTGGCTATAGTAGTTAACCTCTGCTTTGAAACACAAAATGTGTAACTTATTAAAGCAACACTTGCCATTTGAAGGGTTATGATGTACAAAATTGTGAACTGTTACTGCAGCTGAAGTTGCTTTAGAGCTTTAATGAAGATTTTGGAGCAGGGTTGTGGAAGAGGTTACTGGGAGGTTTCAGCTTCTTCTGCAGGAGACTGCCAACCCCAGAGTGTGCTCAGCACAACGTTCACATGCAACTTAAAAATGAGGAGTTCAACCTCAGCTGCCAAAGCATGAGATGGCACCATTGAGATACATTAATGTATTTCTTCCTGCTGTTCCCCAAGGATGCCTGCTCAGTAAAATAATGTTATAAATTGCAACAGCATGATTTCCTAGAGCTCAGCTCTTAAATCCATCCTTAGTTTCATTTTAGTTACAACTCCCTGGCTGAAGAACTGAGATGCTGAGTCTGTGAGGTGACAAACTGAGGAAGAGCATGAATAAGATGGTTCCTTTAAGTATTCTAGGTTATATTTGTAGATGCACATTTTGTTTCTAAAAAAAAGTTGAATTTTTGTTTTGGTTGTTTGTTATAAAATGTAAAAAGGATGATTGACTTGTCAGCATAACACTGGGAAAATGTTTAGGTCTTTTAGTGACCTCAGTCCCATGTTTGGGTGACTATGAGCCACATTACTATGAATTTACTGTATGTGCACATTTCTTGTCTGGTGTAAACTACCAGAATATATCTGATTAGAGACAAATGTTATCATTTTTGGAGAGTTGAAAGTCCAACTGATGTTTTATTTGCATGTGCCAGTCAGCAGAGAAAGGAGAGTGTCCATTTCCCAGCAGATCTACTTGGGTCCAAATGTTGTGCTTGCTGCAGCCTTTGTTAAAATTGTGCTAGGGAATTGAAAGGGGGGAAGGGCCTGGGACCATTACTCAAATAATTTCTAGTTATGTCTTTTATGTCATTAAGACATAACCAGTGCTTTGGAGAAATGAGCTTTTCCCCCTCTACTTTGTAATATTAGAATATTAGAATAAATAGAAGTCAAAAAGCTGGCTTGCATTATATCTTTTACTATTTGACTAGACTACTGTCTAATAAAATTCAGCTTCAAGCATGACTCATGGTTTGTAAAAGAACAATAAACTTTAGTCACAACTGTAATAAGCCTCCACTTTTTGTGCCCACAGGTGGACATGTATGGGTGAGACTTCCTGTCCTTGGCCAGGAACCTGAGCTTGGATCAATATTGTATGGCTCCTGTGGCCCTGAAAAGATTTCTGTCTTTGCTCACTTTTACTTCCACTTTTACTTTGCTGAATATATTTAGAAAGAAGTTCTCTTCATTTAAGGAAATGAAGCAGCAGCTGTTGTTTGGAATGAAAATTTTGTTCAACTGAGGCCAAAGCAACATTCTAAAATAGTGTAATTCCTTCAACTGTTAATGCAACAGTAACCTTTCAAAGCTGATAACACAGTTTCGTGATTCCCAGTGAATTTTAGTGCTACACATTTTTTGTTGTGCCAAAACCTGAGAGCAGACACTCTGGATCAGTGAAGCTGGCAGAAAATGGTGAGTGGTTGACTGGTGCCAAGATAAAACATCTGTAGGATAAAAACCCACCACTGAAATCTATGCTTTTGGGGAGTAATTTGCTTAAACAGTTCATATTTCTGTCAGCAAAACCCTCAAGAATGTTTATCCTTAATTGCATCAACATAAATATAGATAATCAAGGACTTCAGGAAAAATTCACAGAAATGACAGTGTTCTCTAACTAAATTATTAAACATCATATTACTTTCACATATGAATCCCAATGAGCTTCTGATCTTATGTGCCTAGGAATTACTTGACACTAATTTGAGGAAAAATAATTCTTTTTGAGAAGGCGACGAGTGTGATTTTGAAACCCGGACTTCTGAAAATTTAGTGGCTTTATTTCCTGTCATTTGATTAAGAGGAAAAATAGTGTTACTGAAGATATTTTACATTAGAATGAATTGAAAGTAAAGAGAGCAGGATGCAGCACTAATGGGGGAGGAGGATGGGTCTGGGCCTCTCCTTTCTTCATTACATGAGCCAGATTGTGCTCTGCTGGAGGGGTGTGCCATGGAGTCTCCTTGTAAATCCCTGACAGCTGTAAAGAAAGAGAGAGAGAAAATTAAAATATCTACTGGTTAATGCTTAATATTTTACCAGCTCATCTTTCCAAGAGTAAGATTTAGGACATGCATGTGGTATGAGCTGCTTTTCTGGGAGCAAGGGGGGAGAGAGGGAGGGGTTAAGTTACTCCTTGGTGTGTTATGTGGTGCTGAGGTATTGGAGTAGGGAAGAGAAATGACATCTGGTGCTGATCTCAGACACCCACGCAATGAGAGGAACAGATCATCACTCCATCCTTAATTCCTGTTTACTAGGAATCCCAGTTCTTTTCTGGAATTGTGTCACCATGCAGAGCAAATCAGTATACAAGCCAGGTTGCTTTACATATGGTACTTTTTTTTTAGTAATAAAATGGAAGAAGCTAAAATCATAGTGTTATTAATATAATTTAAGCATAGTTGGAAGAAAATAAAAGTTAAAGCCCACTGTCCTTGAGTAACACCTCATCTTTTTATCACATGCTTAGCTCTCTTTGTATATTAAGATCCAGAAAAGAATTTGTCTATGTTGGCCATTGTTTCTTTATTCCTGCCACATAACTTAGAATTTTCGCTATGGGAGATCTGTGGGGATTAGCTATTAAGTGCTCTGTGAAGTCTCTAGGTGAATGTTTTTGAAAATGGCAGGCTTTCCAGTATATTTCTAAGGAAAAGGAGGACAACTGTATTTTAACCTCTGAATCTTTCACAACCAAAGTCTGTAACTTGAGGCATTTCACTTGCCTGATCTTGTTGACAGCCTGAAGTTTTCAAGTGTAATTGAGCAGGTAGGAATGACTACTGATCTAGCTTGCATTACTTGCTTGAGGTTTAGTTTGCTTCTGCCAATTTAGGGCATTACTGGGGAGGATGTTGGGTGTTCTGAGCCATCTAGAGCTGGAGATCTGGACATCCTTTTGCTCAGAAAACTTGGACCAGTGCCCCTTTACCCCATTTATTCTCCCTGGTCATTTGTCTACTTGTTTGGTTTTTTTTCTGTTTTTTTTTTTTTTTTTTTTTTTTGGTTTTTTTTTTTTTGCCTTAGCATGCTAACCATTTTACCAGTTGAATTTCATTCTCCTTTTTCTTTAGGCTTCTCTTTTGCTTTTTTTTTTTTTCAGGATCATTTTGAATACTATTTATATTCTCCAGCATACTGGCAATCACTCCCAGCTTAGTCTACCTGCAAAATTAATAATCTTACTATCTTTTCATCAGCCAGTTTATTAAGGAAAGCATCAAACAGTCCTGTACTTAGGATAGACCCCTGTGGAATCTTGTGGCAGGTATGCCAAAGACGGTTTCAGAATCAGTTCCCATAATGAGCTATACATATTGGATAATAAGCCCTTTAAAATTACTTTTTATATTACTTTGGGAGCTCTGATGTGTGCTTTCTTCATAAATTTTGTGGCATAGTGTATTACCTTAACAATTAGTTTTTGAGTTTGCTGGACTGAAGAAGTTTACTTGGGTTTTTATCTCTTCTAAGAACACAACCAGCTGTAAGAGTGATTGCAAGGACCTTTTGGTCACAGGGCAAAGTGAAGGTCAGGCTTGAAGGAACATGCTGCTAGATGCAAGAATGACAATGAAATCAGAAAATCCCCTAATATCTGCAATTATGCATGCTGCATTCCAGAGGGTAAGAAGATTAGGCTGATCAGTGCTCACCTGGTTCCATAGGCTGATCATAATAAAAATCTTCCTGACCCTTCTTTGATAGCTTGTATGTAGTCTGAACTTGGAACAGCTGATAAACAGAGGGATCTTCCTCTTACCTTAGCAGGGCTTTAATGCTAATAGCTTTTCTTCAGTGAGTTCCAGTAGTTGTTAGGGATATAAATAGATGCTACTTTCTATTTTTTTATTGCTGTGTGTAGAGAAACTCAAGGGAATGTGTTGTCATTGCCTCAGAGATATGAAAATAGTCACCTTGAAAAACTCATGTGAGGGCCAAGTAAGATATTGATCCCCAGAAGTCATGCAGATGCTGTAAAAGGAGGCAGACCATATTCTTAAGGATAGAGGACATCAGATGCAGTAAGTTCACCCAGTACTGTGCCATATTAGGGTCACTGGTAAGGACCTGAGAGGAGCACTGAAAGATTTATCAGTTCAGATGGGTTGGTGCCGTGTGACTGTCAATACCTGCACCTAGGCTGGTTGTTTCCAACCACTCTGGGTGTGTACAAGGTATTTTATTCATTTTCCATTTTCAAGAGTAGTTCACAATATCTGCTTTGTCTGTAATCAGCAGCACACCCTTGCCCATGCATGCTGACACTGTTCCAACAGTTCAGGCAAAGGCAGGCTTCAAAGTTTACTTTTACTTGCTGCTAACATCTCATTTCTAAACTGAAAGCTGATATTTTGGCACACTCAAAAGTTTGGTAGTGGGTGTTATCCTAAGCACAAATCTGAAGAGATGCTGGAGAAGCAAAGATTTTGGTTTTGTCTTTATTTCAGGGTGCAGAGCGAGCTCTGTGTGTGGATTCAGCCACGTTCCAGTCTCGGCCTCAAAACACAAAAGAGTGCTAATTCTACATTTTATTAGAAGTCCTCCATCCCCTGTTAATGAGAATTGGTATCTACTGTCTATCTGCAAGTGGTGTCCTTAAGAAGAAGTGAGATTCCATTAACCTCATCCGAGCTGGTAGGACTTTGCAAGAAGCCTTGCAAAGGTTTTGGGCTGGATTGAGAGAAAGAATCGTGATGTCTTGAAGCAAAGAGCAAACCTTCTGAGCATATGAAATCACACAGCCCACAACAGCTGTGCTCACAGGCTGAAATGTTTTGCACTTCATAGCTCATTGTCCTGTTAAGCAGTTGACTTTGCAGGCCTTCTCTTGATGATGAAATTCCCTGTTGCCACTAGACTCTAAAGAGGATTTAGCTGCTAAAATCATTACAGGATATGAAACAAGCAACAGCCTCTTATGATTGCCTGCCTTTTTTTTTTTTTAAATTGACCTGTGTCTTTATCATATTTATATTTAATAAGTGCCTTAATAAATAAGTATTTGATATAAGGATCTTTCTAACAAGAAGCAACTCTGGCACCAACAGTGGAAAAGCACCAGTACAAGCATAATGATACATTCCTACATTTGAAAAATGTCCTCCTGTGTGCAGTTTAAGACTAGCACTTAGTGAAGGCAGTTTTCATAGCTGCAGACCACCATGGCTATAAGGGAAATTTAGTACCTCTAATTAGAGAAAATGCTGCCTTTCTCTGCAAGCCTGTCCTTAGTAATTGAAGAATAATGTGTTAAACCATTATGGTCATTAAATATGTGAAGAGGAGGGTACACTTATTTCAGTTTGCCTCTTAAAAAATGGCTCATTAATAATTTAAAACCCTTTGCTTCAGGGTTTTTTAAACACCTAACTAAAAATTAGACTCCTAATTACATGTTAATAGTACAGTGGCAAAATAGGAGGGAAGAAGAGAATCATAATTACTCATTCTCTCTGGCCTTATTTCAGCAAGTCATTTAAACACGTGGTTTAAAACCTTCAGTAGTCAGAGAAGAAAAGGACTGTAGGCACTCAGTAGCATAAAGACTGCAGCCACAGGAAAAATGAGACTGCAGTGTGCAAATGCTGTTCTATAGTGCTTGCTGTCAGAAATGTCTGAAGGGTTGAAGTTCTGTTTCAAGAGAGACTTTGAATTTGGAATGAAACCAAAATTGAAGAGAATTGTCTTTTCCAAAGCAAAATAGAAATAAGCGTACTATTCTGTATGAGTACAGAGATTCATTGTCAGCAGAGTCACAATAGTTCATTTTGGAAGGTGGCAGGAGAAGGCTGGCTGGTGCAGTGGCCTACTTCCATCATAGATATCCATATGTGCTTTTTGGAAAAGCTTGTGTTCCTGAGATTTGGTCCTGGATAAATGTACTGAATTGCCTCAGATGTATACATCTTAGGCAGATTGACAGATACTAGTGGAAAGGATTCATACTTTTTAAGTAGGTTTCCTAATGCAATATTCTTTTCTATGAAAGAGTGACAGCTTTTGCTCTTATGTTTCTAATGAATGATGTATGTACTGAGTACTGGTGGAGCAGTTCACTGCTTTGACTCACTCCTGGTGGCAAATATATAGCATTTTAACAGCTTGTAAAGAGCTAGAGTAACTTTTAAATGGGCTTAGACTAACTGGCATTACCAACATTTCTTCTGTCATTAATGCTTGTATTTCTGCTCAGTTTTCTTCATTGTGTCCAGATGGCCAGAAGAAAAAAAATCCTAAGATCAAAGACAGTAGAAAATAAGAGCACACCCTCTTTCAGCTCCTCCTCTTAAATGTTGTTTTTCTGTTTGTATAAGTACCAGATCATGTCAGTAATGCCTTGGTGTAGAGTGAAGAATAATACAGATCTGTGATGTGTCTGCATATTGCCTGTTGCTTGATGACTGTCAACTGACAGCTCACCTCATAGCTGCTGAAAAATGCTGCAGGTTTTACAGGCTTTAGAATTTGAATGGATGAATCTGTGATTGAAGCACACTGTCATTTGTCTCAGCAACCAGCAAGTCTCAGCTCCCTGCTTTAAGAGAGATATTTTCTTATTATTGTTCATGAACTCCAGGTGGATTGATTGAGTTCTTTGGCTAGTTTCAGGAATCCAGATATTTACCCTTTTCAGTCTAGAAGTAAAATGACAGTATGTTCTATATTGTCTTATAGCAACAAAACGTTTGTAGGCTTGTAGTGTTTTTCATGTGAAAAAGAGAACCTGTAATCAGATTGTCCATTTGCTTGGTTCGTTTTGTAAGGTTACCTATTTTGGTCTCCAAAGAGTTGAGAATTTTCCCTGGTTTCTGCAGTTTGTGATTACCTTGTCCCACCTTTACAGCATATTCTGCTTTCAACAACATTAAAAGCAGAATACCATCATTTTCTGTAATTCACAAAGGCATTGGCAGATTAAAGCTTTCAGCCATACAGGCAATGCCTCATTTTACTGCCACAAAGATAAAGATCCTCTTGCAATAGAGGATATCACAATAAATAAATAGAAGAGGTGAAAAAAAGAGCGAGACTTGATTTTCTTCCCTTGAGGGTGATGTGGTGAAGCTGTTAAAATGGTGCTGGAGGGGGAAAATCCCATTGCCCCAGCAGTTTACACTGCCTCATGCACAGAGTGTTCCTGGTGGTGCAGCACCCAGAATTTTGGTGTTTTACATAAGCAAAGGCCATGGGAGCATGACCATGTCTCATCCACAGCTGAAGTTCATAAACCTGGACCACAGTCTGTTTCATCAATTTGAAGTCTGATCTTGCCTGTAAATTAGGTGATGCCTCTGTCACTGGGAGTGTTAGGACTGAAGCTATAATTAAAATCAAGAACCTTTTTCTTGTCTGTGTGTATTTGGTTTGGTTTTGGTGGGGGCTTTTGTTTTGTTTGGGTTTGTTGTTTGGTTTGGTTTGCTTTGGTTTTTCCTTAGTCTTTCCAAAGATAGTGCTGTTATTTAAACTTAGTCCACTGCTCTCTGTGGACTTCCATGGGTTTGTGCCTATGTGTGCTGTGGTGTGGGGCTGGAATGAAAGCCAGAACTGTCAGTAATGTGCAGAGATCATCTGACTGGATCCCAAGTCTTAGTGAATGCACAGCCAAACTGCTCAAAGGATTTCTAGACAGTGCATGTGATTAATCATGATGTGCTCTTTTAAGATTTTTTCCAATTTAAAGTAAATAAAATGAAAAATGCTTTTCCAAGGGAAGCAAAGTAGTCTTATATCCTGAGGTCTCAAAATTGTTTGCATAATCTGACGATCTGTTCCACTTTTGAGAAATTGATATTCCACTCCACAGGTGAAGTAGAGACAAAATTTTCTCCCATTCTCCAGCATCAAAAAGTTTAAAGGAAAATAAGAATGTGAAAGTCATGATTTAGAACTCCAATGGCCTAACTTGAGTGTTTGGGTTTTGGCAATATATATTGAAGCAGTCTTACAGGAAGATGACTGATTACATCTGAATACAGGGAATTCCTTCTTCTACTTTCTGTAAGGCTTCTTGTTGAGGGCTGTGTTAAAGAATACCCATACATTTTGTGTGCTACGAGGATGGGCTGTGCCTTGTCTAGAAGGGATCTGGTGTGATGAACAATATATTTGTACACAGCTGGAAGTTGGAGGGTGTGTTCTGTTTGACTTCTTGCATTATGAACAGTCAAGCTGATTTTAATCTCAATTAACGAAAGTATCCTTAAGAAAAATCTCAGGGAGTAGAAAGAGTTGATAGTCTTGCATTGTGCATATTGTTGCTGTGGATTTTTTTTTTTTCCCCCTGAAGAAAACATTTGCTCTTAGATCAGCCCAGGTAGAAAATAACCATTTCCAGATTGCTCTGAGAACAAGCAGTAGTTTTCTTGAGAAGGGAAGGAATAGATCTACTGCCTGCTTTATATCACAATTTAGAGCTGACTTCACTGTCCTTTGCATGAGAAGAGAGTCCTCTGACAGTCCTCTGAATTTAGTGGGATCAAGGTTGCCTGCAAGAGATTTCTTCAGGCTGCAGGCCATTAAAATGAAAATCACTGAAGTCTCCTGTTACAGCTGAACAGAGAGACCAGCCTCTCTTTTGCCTCAGGCAGAAGGTAATAAGTCTGTGCAGGAAAGAAAGTATAATCCATTTTTCTGATATTTAGTGGTGATAATGGCCAGGAATAAGGGCTTTACTGTACTGAACACTGTTAAGTTAATCTCTGCCCTGCACGGCCCCTGTTCATAAAGACACAACAGGTGTTAGTAAGTACAGGGAAGCTGTACTTCATCTTTGCATAAATTAATATCACAGTGATCTTAATTGCTAGAAGGGAGGCACCCATCTAACCTGTGCCAACAGACACTAATCCATCAGCATCAAGGCAGCTGCAGATGAGTGTGACTCTGGTTCATCAGTGTTACATTCTGCAGAACAGTGCAGGACCACAGAAGAACAGTGGTTTTGCTGTCCCAGACTCCCTTTTCTCCTCTCTTCCTCCCCTCTTCCTCTCTTTCTCTTGCAGATGGAGTCTTCTGCCACTTTGGTCCACTTAGACAGAAAGGCTTGAGGCAGAGAACTGATTCTCTTGGAGATGGAAAATTCCTGTTGGTGTGTGGCTGAGGGAGGGTTGAAGGGCATCTTGCTCACTTTTGACCTTTCCTACCTTACCTCCAACAACACCTTGAACAGGCAGCTTCCAAAGGCATCACACCCATCAGGACACTCACTCTAGTGATCTAAATTAGCCTTGCTCTTTAAATTCACTAAACTGCAGAAAGAGCAGCAAACGAACCAGCTCCTTATGTCTTCTCAGCTTGCCCAGATTTCAGAGGGACCTTGGTGTGGCTGAGAACTTTCTACTTCTCCAGACATTTCACTGTTGTCTTCCATTGCTCTGCTGTGTTTTATTCTGCCTCACTGCAACCCATGTTTGTGAGTTTTTAGGGAGAGAGTTTTCAAATGGGATGCTTGTATCCTTTTGTTGATTTGGAGAGGAGCCTGAGCAGTAAGTTTGACATAGTTACACTGAAGTACAGAAGTTTCAAGCTGTACCAACTGGACTGGCCCTCCTGAGCAACTCTGGGCAAATATTTGTTTGCCCAGCATTTAAAGTAACACATTCTAATTCCACTACCAAGATGTTGCCATAATAATACGGGGGAAAATTATTTTCATTTTTGAGGGAGGGTGGATAGAAGGAATGAGAGACAGGTAGATGCTGAGGCATATAGCCAGGCAGAAAAGAAAGGGTAATGGCTTTTGAGGAAGGGATTTTGAAACAAAAAAAGAGTATTGAACAAAACCAGATTAATTTAAAAATGTTCACTGCAGAGCTGCCTTCTACTACAATGAAGTGTCAGGCATTGCTGCATCCAGGAGAAAGCTGTGGTCACTGTGGTGTGTTGGTGTTTTGTACCCCATTCTTGAGAGGAAGACCAGGGCTGGGTCCTGTTCTGATGCATTTAATACCTGCTTGGTCTAAGAAACTTTAAGCATCTAAGGCAGCAAACCCCCACTTTATTTTCTTCAACAAAGATAGCTTTTTTTTTTTTTTATTTTAAATTTACTAACTGTAAGTTAAATTTATCAACCTGAAAATGAGAATAACTTGCTTAGTAGTTTAAGTTCTCTTTAAAGTTTGCAAGTTGTGAAACCATTTCCTCCCTCTTATTGGTTTCATGGCCTCCATTCCCTCACCTCCTTCAAACACTTGTGAAAACTGTTGATGGGGAAGGTAAGAATTGATTTGAGCTCACTTGTGTAGAAAGTCAAATTTATCCATCTTGATTTTTCTCCTGCTTTGGCCAGCTGGTGAAAAACTGCTTTTTGCTCCTAGCAAAAACTAAGAACTACACCATCTGGGAAAAAAAATAGTATGAGTTCATGTTTACTGAAGACACCATAGAGCTGTGGTTGCTGTAACTTTTATTTGTAGGTTTTACTTCAAAACTTTATACATGTGGGCTTGAAAGATTCCTCCACTCAGAAGCATTTTAATTGAATTGATTCATAGACTTGTTTGCTAATGTATGTGTATGTGTCCTGTGAGTAGGAATTTTCCATGTCCTCTTACAGGAATCTTTTGTGATTTTCCTGTGCACAACTTGTGTAAGGCCTATTTTTAGGTAATCCTAAACCAGTGCACTTAAAACACTGGGCAGAAGTGAGAGGGGTTCTTCAAATGTGAGGTGAAACAATTTGCCAATTTTCCCCATGTGTTTTTTGCAGGGAATTTAAATCCTAGGCTGTAACCAGTTGCAATAATTTCCTTATCATGAGGTAGTGGCCAAACCTAGTGACTTAACCTGGCGTGTGAATGCATCTTGCTGACTGCAAGAGTGTTTTATAAAACCATCTCATTCCAAGGTGCTGCTTCTCATCATCTTCCCTTCTGTGTTATAATGTTCCTTTGAGGGGTTAAATATCTACTGCTTCTCAGAATGGGGGCTGAATTTCACCAGTACCCTGACAATGCAGCCACAGGGCACAGGAGAAAATGAGAATATTTGATCAGTTTGTGTCAGTGGGCTCCGTGTGAGATGTTGGGCTTCAAAGAAATCCCTGTGGAAGGACTAGAGAGGTTGAAGAGCCAGGACAAAATTAAATTAGGTGCTGTGATGAAGGGTGCAAATATAAAATGCAAGTGAATCAGAGACTTCTCTATGGACTAGCCTGAAAGAAAAGAAAGTGGACAGCTACTGTTTAAATTTAATAAATTTTCAGCTCAATAATATTGAATACTGACTGTATTGTAGGGTAGAGATCCAAAGCAAGTTCTTCCAGGGAAAACTGGTTATTTTTGCCACTTTTCACTGTACTGAAGAGGCCCATATCGTTTTGTATGTTCATTTTTGGTCTTCATTTTCTGAAAAGAAATTTTAGATGACATGGAGCTTGGGCTAAAAGGAGAGTTCTAATTCATCTAGAAGAGTGTGTTCCAAGCCAGGAAAGGCTTCATCCACACTGTTCTCTAAGGTTTAATTAAAAATTATTGACATTAAAAAAAAAAAGAGAGCTTCATTCACACTGTTCTCTAATGTTTAATGAGTTAAAAAATTATTGACATTAAAAAAAAACAAGAGGGAAACAGTATAAATTACTACTTGACACCTATGGTGGCAACTTGTATATAGAGATAATGGGAAGAATTAATAGAGTCCTTACAGGGTTAAAGTGAGCTCCATTTTAAAGTAACAGTGTTTAGTTTGCCATATGTATGAAGATATGTTATACCTGTCATCAAGAAAATGAAAATACACTTTCTTGTGTGCATCAGCTAGACACTTGTAAAAAATAAAGCATGTATTTTGACTCTAATCCCTATAAACTTAGCTACCTCTCTAAAAGCTTAGAAGCAGAGAGAAGCAGCACATTTGAAAAAGTTTCCATAATTATTTTTTAAGAGAGGTTTCATAAATAAACAAGAATTGGAGCTGACATCTATCTCTCTTCAGAGGAAGCTGAACCATATTTATTTTCAGCTTTGTATAAACTACCAAACGAGCCAAAAGTTATTAGAAGATGCAGACATATTCTTCTGGGTCTCTGTCAGCTATCTTGAGGAAAAAAAAAAAGTAAGCATATGAATTTATAATCCTTTGTTTTCTGGGTT
Organism: Lonchura striata; assembly: GCF_050655825.1. Taxonomy (NCBI): domain Eukaryota; kingdom Metazoa; phylum Chordata; class Aves; order Passeriformes; family Estrildidae; genus Lonchura; species Lonchura striata. Next base: position 3,332,036 of record NC_140703.1, read on the forward strand.
TTCTGTGAATCAAAATACAGCTGTATTTTTATACATGCATACTAAAGATGAGTAGGTGCATGATGCAGTTTTGTGGATTTTTTTTCTGCCCAGATGCAAGCATGAGAAGAGGAATTGTGCTACGGGCAGACTTTGCATGCAAATCTCAGTTCCAGAACTCAGTCATCACATCTGTTCTACAGCTGTCCTCTACTTTTTAGGAAGCTCTCACTCGGTTTGAGAAACCAGATATGGAGATGAAATGAACACTCACATTTGAGAGGATGACTGGAGGAGTTCTGGGATGTCACTCCTCGTTTGTGAGCTCTCACATCGGTACTATGGCCATCCCCAAACTCCTGGGAGATTTTACAGGACCATCCTTGGTGTCCCCTCAGAGCTGCTGTGAGCCCCAGAGGTGCATTTTCAAGTCTGTTTTAAAGTTTCCCAAATCAGCTGGTCCTGCTTTCTGTCTTCTAAACACACATTTTCTGCAGATCATTGACTCACTGTTGAAGGACAGTTGTTATGAAGGAGCTGGAAGGGACATTCCTCCCTCAGGCTGGCTCTGACATGAGGGCTGCTGAAGTCATATCGGGCCATCCCATAATTTATTTTTAATTTACTGAATATGGTGCCTCGGGGTCACATAATTGCTAGAAAATCAGAGGTGATTTATGACATGTCTGTACAATTTCCACACACAAACTTGCTGCAGAGTCGGGATCATCAGTAAGGAAAAGGGAGACTCTCAGGCTTCCTCTGCTGAGTGATGAATTACAGGGACACAGAAGAGTTGAGGGTTGTCTTACAGCAATTTGTAGAGGTTTGCCCTTCAAAGCCATCTCCAGAAGTGCCAGGCATTTATGGGATACCCTGGGATTCCAGAGCACCAAGTGCTGCTGGATGGGCTGGCCTGGAGAGACTCTCCCTTCTTTATTTCAGCCTTAGGCTTTAAAAAGAATCAAAATCAAAAGAAGCAAACGAGCAAAAACACCTCATCCTTACCTAAATAAAATGGCTTGTTTGTGTTTAAGTAGAAAGAAGTATCTTGGGAGTTATGAATTTGCAGAAGGCAAGTCCAGGTATGAAGAAGATCCTATGGGATCAGAAAATCCTGTGTCAGTCAAAGACCCTGCTGTAGTGAGAAGAGTTTGGGTGGGTTGGGAGAAAGAGAGAACTTGTATCTAAATTTGCATCAGAAAGGCATTTGTGCATAGAAATGAGGACAGATGTGAAGCTGAGCTTCCTTAATTGAATTTGTAGTAGTTGAATTTATCAGAAACCTTCTTCCCCTTCCCTCTTTCACTGGTTCATCTATTTTATACCTTTTGACCTCAATGGCAGCAGTCAGCCAGCTACCCTCTCTCATTTTTTATTCATTTGCCAGATTTTGAAAGACCAAAACCAGACCATAAGTAATGATAATCTCTTCCTGGAGCATCCTGAGGGGTTCACAAACCAATACTGCAAAGTGCTAGAGGATTCCTAATGAATGCAAGGACTTCCTGATGGCTTTCCTCAGAAAGGAGAACATAATGAGGAAAGTGGCTTGTGTATGGTTCTAATTGCACTAAAGGCCTTTGGAAAATATCTTGAAGTAGCCTCTTTTGAGTTGTATTTTTGAACGTTTCATCCCCTTCATCTGTAGCAAAACTCATTCTGTTAGACAATTGTGACAGGAAGAAGTGTTTAATGTTCACATCTGTATTTTCTCAGCACCACTCTGACACTCGGTCTGTAAAAAAAAATACTGGCTTTACAAGGATCTAGAGGTATAATGCCCATGAGAATTTAATTTTTCAGTTTCAAAAAACACACAAACAAAATTCAAAAGCCAAAATGTTCATATTTCAAAGGAGGAAGACAAGCAAATAGCCAGAAAATAATTTTAGTATTGACAAAACCCAGCAGATGGGAACATTATTCCTATTATGTTCTTCTGTCAGACTTTCATGATTATAGTTCTCAGTGTACAGATAACAGCAGGGTCATTGCATGAGTGTGTTTCTGTGAACTAAGGGCACCTGTGATGTATTGTCTTTAAATCTGCTTTATTAAGTTTATTCTGCTGAGTCAAATCTTCAGATGCTGAAAAAATTGTATCCTTTGCAGAGCATCTAACTCTTGTTATAAATTTTTCAAGTCAGAAAAATATCAAAGCTAGTTGGACTGTCATCTGTATATTCCTTGATCTAAATTACCAATTTGTGCACTCTTCTGCCTTCATTTAGCCCCTTTGGACAACTGATATTACAATTTCCAAGCATGCTTGGCTAGATAACAATCAAGTATGGCCCATTCTGGGTAGAAAACCACATACAAAAGGATTGGTGCTGCCTTACATACCAATCTAAGCGTCTCCAAGTAAGCAATGAAAGTTGCTAATACTATAGCTAGTTAACAGTACAAAAAATAAATTATTTCAGCAAGTTATCACTCTGTTTTAGTCTACCTGGCTGGAATTTATAATATTATTGTCACAGAAATTCAAAGTGAAAGGCACATAGGTGTGTAGAAAAAAGACTAACTTAGCTATTGCTAAGGTGGGAGCTTTGTCAGGGAAATGGGCTTATGCTACCCATGTCAGTATAGATTATTGTCTTTTCTACCTATCTGAAATAATTGCATTTGTTTGGGCCAAGTTATCAGTAGTTTGCACTCCATGCTCAAGTTTGAAAGTGTTATGTATAGATGACTGTCTTTTCTACCTATCTGAAATAATGGCATTTTTTTGGGCCAAGATGTCAGTAGTTTGCACTCTATGCTCCAGATTGAAGGTGTTATGTATAGATTATTGTCTTTTCTACCTATCTGAATTAATGGCATTTTTTTGGGCCAAGTTATCAGTAGTTTGCACTCCATGCTCCAGTTGAAGGTGTTCTGTGGTGACCAAAAGTACCAATTTCTGTGTGTGACAGATGAGGGGCCCACGGAGGGCAATGGTGAGCTCTGGAGAGTGCTGGCAGTGACAGGATTTTAAATGAATCCGTGAGCAACAGGCTGAGGAGTTTGGACTAGAGCCTAGGTTGCTTCACTCCCCATCCCTGGGGCTTCCTGTTTGGAGAGTTTGCTTCTTACCAAGGGCTCAGATCCCAAATGCCTCAGCTGAAATGTTCATTATAGTAGGCAAGTTTTCAAGTGGGCCAAGCACCATGACCTCAGCTGTTGTTTATCTGTGCTTCAAAAGGATGAGTGGGAGGGGATGCAGAGAATGTGCTGGGTGACCTTCACTGAGGGGCTGAACGTCACTGCATCTCTATTTCCAGTAAAGGGAAATGAAGATTGCTACACACATCACTAAAACTGCTGTTTAAGTTTCTGGATATGATCCCTTATTTAAATGCTGATGATAACTCTAAATGCTTCTTGACGTTTTGAGATCGTCTGTCAGATTTGCACTGCATATCTAGTTTGGGGCAAGGGAGTCAAAGCATGCTTAGTAAAATGACTTAATCTGATGCTAAGAAATTTTATTCAAAATTGATAGAACCTCTAAATCCCCTACTCTTGGAACTGACTGAATGCTTCTTTGCAACTCCATACTTAAAAAGCAAAATTGAGTTGTGCAGTTTTGTGTATAATGACCTACAATGAGTTTATTCACAGTAGTGAGTGGAAAAATATATATAAGATGTATCTCAGCTTTTCCCTCTGCATGGTGTGAGATTCAAAATGATGGGACCAAGAATGTTTAAATCTTTCTCACCCTTCAACTGCCCTCCCCAAGCATGTTTTAGTTAAAGAGTTGGCTTTATGCTTTTAATGAGATGAAGCATGTCCTACAGGTGGATAGTGCTAAAGGAAGGGAAAAGAGCAGTGATCCAGTACAGGTACAGACTCCAAAATCTACCATCGCTTGGTTTGTTTTGCTTTTGAAGTTCCATTTACCACTTGAGAAGTAGATGGTGGATTGTAAGCCAACAGCAAAACAGCCAGGATCATGGAAGCAAAATCTATTAAATGAACCTCAGAATTATGGAAGCTCAGTTGTCTGGAAATGTTTGAAAAATTGGTGGTTTTTAAGTGCCTATCTTAATGGAACAGGATATATTTGGTTATACTGCAGCACTTGTATTTTGAGATATTACTTATTAGGAAGATGAAATGTTGCCTGCTCCTTTTCCTCTTTACAGCCTTTATTTAATTCTACATAAAGTCCCATTTACACTTGCAGGAGGTCTATGTCTGGATCTGAACCCTGTTGAGATGGGTGCTGTACTTTGTATAGAAACTGTGCTGTCTCTGAAAGAGTTTGTGATCTAAATGATCAGTAGGAGGTAGGAATATCTTCATTTTCTGCAGCCATATATAGTTGTTAAATGTTTACACAGAGAAAATAGAAAATGCCAATATATTTCAATTAATTAGCAAATTCTGATATGTTAGTGAGATTTTGTCCCCAGCTTCATGGAAATAAGAAAGACGTGCAGGACATTGGGAGCAATGCTTCATATTTGAAGTGTAGGGTGAGATTTTAGTTTTGCAGCACAAGAAAAACAAGAACTGTGAGGATGTGATCATGCCATGTTATCCTGCTATTCAGCTACTTAGTGCCATTGCAGGCTGTGATTTTTGTCAGCTGTTAAACTGAATTTAACTTCATCTGGTTTGGATGAGGGGCCTGGAAGAAGGCAAATCCCTTCTCATACCATGTGTTACACCCAGGACCAGGTACAGATGGGGCTGTCTGCTACAACTTTCACCTAATTCACTGTTATCTTTCCTCCTACCCCTAGAAAGGAATTTTCCATCTGCTTCTCCAGTAAGCATTCACCTCCAGCAGAACCACGGGTGATGAAAGTAGTTCTGCACATGGGATTTCCCACTAGGTGAACCTCCCTTATCACTAGCCAAAAGATTTGCCCTAATAGAGTGGCATTTACTGCCCCTGGAGAAACCACTCTGTGCCTTTGAACCATTGAGGCCCAAGGCTCAATGGAAATCAAGAAGAGGCAAAAAAAACAGATGCTGTGTTTTTTGCTTTTCACATAATTAGGGTATAGAGGTAGGCTCTTTACTAACTGTTTTTCATTAAAATCTTTGCATGCATCTGTGTTCTATTCTGATTTTCAGGGTAAATATAAAAGGGGATTTTCAGGGTAAATATAAAAAACATTTTTCAGGAGCTGACCCTGTGCAAATGGCCAGCATGTGATGGAGAGATCCCTTAGGTAGGATTAGTTTGCAAGCTCTTGCTTTTGCAGTGTGTACTCAGACTGTGCCAAGGCAAAGTCATTGCTTGTACTTGGGTTGTCAGGTGTCCTATTTTTCTTCATACAGCTTTGTCTCAGGCCATTTTTTCAGAGGATACAGCAAAGTTGTCAAGGTTCATTTTCACCAGGGTTGAACTCATTTATGTGAAGGTATGATCTGTGGGGCACTTATTCATTATACAAAATTCTCACACTGTCCTAATAAATTTGGCTCTAACAGTGAGCATAGTTAAAAAGAATCTGAACATATGCTGAAAAAAATTAAACTTTGGCCATTCCTTCCTAATGGACTGTGAACATATTCGTTATTGCTATGGGTTGTGTTTGCAGTTCATGCTCTGGTAAAAGTGTCCATTAAATGTGAGACCTGCAAGCTCATTTTTTAGAAATTAATAGCTTTGTCTTGTGGAGTCTGTAGCAGCATTTTGCTTAACAGCAGATATTTCCTTGTTCTGTGGGGGATTTTCTACCAGCCTGTGCATCTATTCCCTATTCATAGCCTGTTCAGAGGGATAGAAATAGAAGTCTAAAGCAATAGGAGTGAAAAGGCCAAGGCAGACTTTGGGCATGGCCTATGTTGCAGACATGCACTTGCCTATGCACAGGCTTTTTGAAAGTATATTTGAAACACATTACCTTTTGAGAAGAAAAACAATGTAGTGTCTGTTATCTACATCCTGTACTACCACACTAAATCAGAGTGACAAAACTGTGCATCCAATTTCTAATGCAGCCTCAAAGTTTGCTGGAGGTTGGCTGCTGGGTTATAGGGTTGGTCAGCTTAGATGACAGATAAAATCCCTATGCCTACCGAAGGGGGCAAGAGGGGAAAGCACAACTATTTAGTTTCCTAAGCAGTGAGTATCCAGAAATGTCATTTCCCACTCTCAGTGGCTCAGTACAGGTTCTTAGTGTAGTCACAAGGTTAGCACTTCAAAGAATGTCCATTTGTTTTGAAGGTCTCAACATCTGAAAAATATTTTTTTATATTTCTGTGAACTTTTAAAACTGCTATTGGAACAAAAGGTATCAAAGCAGATTGTACTTGTGAAGAGATTTGCAGTTAGAAGAAATACTCCTAATCCCCCGATTTCCAAAATTAGTAGCCATTTTTGAGAATGTTGCCTTTATCAGTGGGTCTGATTTCATCCTGTACAATGGACATAGTCATGCCTAATACTTTAAACAGGTATTGCAGTGTATGATTAGTATACAGGAATGCTTCACAATCCTTGAATGATGAAATTTCCAGATAAAATTCAAGGGGTTTGCACTATTAATAGCTTTGATGCACTTGTTCTTCAGACATTGCTCCAGTCTCCATTCTCAAGAATAACCATGCAGCAGATTTTTCTGAAGGGAAGTGTATGCATTAGTGGTGCTTAGACCAGGACAGTACCCCTGGCTCATACTCATTGTCATGCAGGGATGCACTGGAAGCTGTCAAAGGAATTTCTCCAACTTGACCTATCAATGGTGAATGTATTGCACAGAAATGTATTAATAGGAAAAACTTACTACATCTGTTTCAATTCTGTAAAGAAAACTTTAATTTTTTTTTTTCCTTTGCTTGTAACTTTAGCCATAGTCTTGAGTACCTGACTAGCTGTTAATTTTTCAAATTAGAAAAATTCTAATTTAAGCCAGAGGATTTAGGGGCCAGAATCTGACTGGACATCTTTCTCTTCTTTAGCAGTGGAGCTGCATCGCTGCATTTGATTATTCTTTTATACTAGTATTTGTAAGGTTAAAATCAAGCCTACCATGAAGTTTATCCTCCCCAGGATAATGCTGGTGACTAGAATCTGGCTTGTGCAAAAGGAGGATATCTGTCTGAGCAGAAACCCAAATACAACTGGAAACACTGCAGTGGAAATGGAAGGACCAGAAAGTCCAGTGTTACATTTAGCAAATGCTTGTGTCTGCTGAGGTGTTAGTTTTCTTACAAGTTAAAACTATTTTCTGCTGCTATTTTTTTTTAAGCTGTTGTGGAAAAAAGTGGTGTCTTGAGTCATTCTACTGTTTATCACCATCCAAATCAAAGGGCACAGAATTAGGTTTGTATTTTCACAGAGGAGATTGATGCTGACACACAGCTGTCCTTTCCTCCTCCCCAGCACACCAAGACTGAATCTTTTGCAGACTATAAGCTTGGACCTGGTGAGGAGTCTGAAATAAAACTTCTATTGTCTCAAGTGGTTTGGTGTTTGCTCTAAAGAAATCATCAGCCTTTGTTGTTTATTTTTTCTTCTGCAGAAAAGGAGGGGGATGGGGAAGTCATCCATGCATCTGCTTGCAATCTTAGTTTTAAAAGTCTAAAAGTAAACAGACCCCACAGTCCACCCAAAAACTGTGTTCTTTGGCAGTTTAGAAGGAGGGACAATGTATACTTCAGGATCAGTTTATCTCAAAAATTGTACAGACTAGGAAAAAAATCAGTGATAGCGTTTACTACTTTAAATTAAAAAAATGTATTCTTAGACATCTGCACCAACACAAATACTTAATTCTAACAAGGCCAAAACACTACTATTTAAATTCCTCTTTGTAATCCACTCTTTCATCTCTTGTTCTTATCCTTCAGTGGATTGTGTTGGATATGAGGAACCACTGAAATGCTGCTGTGCTGATATGAAAGGTTAAGGAAGGTTATCACACAGACAGGGTGTGTGCTCAGGTTTTTTGCACACAAGGCAAATTTAGCTTAAAGCATGACAAATCTTTTGCAGGGCAATGAGCTGTGGCATGTGTATTGCATAAATTAAAGCTTCAACCATGGTGTCTACAATGAAATATTGATGGTTTAGGGAAAGTGGTAGAGATGGCTTCAGAAAAGATTGGATGCTGTACTATCCATAGCCCTAAAACTATTGTAACCCACAATGTTGTTATTGTGATTCATGCAATGATATATCAACAACAGAGACCTGTAACACTGTGTTTATGTGTCTCTGTGTGTGTGTGGCCCCCACCTTAAATTTCCAGGGAATTAATCTATTTCCTCTGGTGTGTAGACATATTGGCACAACTGCAAAGACATTTTAAGTATTAAGAGCTGATGGGAGAGCTGTAGCACATGAATAGACACTTGTTGGAATGTATTTATATTCATGCACATATAAAAAACAAAAAAAAAAAATTGACATTTTACTTGTAATTGAATTGGAGAGCTATTCAAGGTTAAGATTCTCTGTTCACAGGCATGAAAAAGCTTATTTTCTCTGCAACTTCTCATCTCCTTTTTCCTCTTGACTTGCTCTTTATTTTAAGTCCATTTGAAGCTTCTTAGTGGAGGAGAATCAAAGCCTAAAAGTCAGGATTGCCTAACTGGAAGAGCCATAGCATTGTTAATTTGGCTTGAGTAGAAAAGCTGCCCAAAGAGTAGAATTGCTATCAGTAGCTGACTTGATTTCTGTGGATGGGGATGGAATCCCTGAATAAAGCATGCAGGTTGCAGGGACTCCTAATTCTTCTGTTATGATGCCACTGTGGTCGCGTGCAGAGAATATTGATGCCCCAAAATCTCCAAAGACAGAAGCTACACAAAAACAGAGAGAACTTTAAACTCTGGAGAGGAAGGAAGGCTCCAGAGGAAATCCCCTGTATGCAGTCAGTGTCTTTATGATATTTCACTCTTTTCTGTTCTCTCATGACTCTCCCTGGACTGGTTGCTCTCTCCTAAAATTCCTGCAGCATGTTTCAATCTGTTCTTTCTTAATTTCCTCAAGCAGGCTGGTGCATTTTCTTGTTTACTTAAATCTTTGTCTCTCCATCTCAGGGTAGTTTTTTCCTCTCTGTAGCTGTTAAGTTACGCACTAGGTCAAATGGTTACTCAGAACTTCCTGGAAAGCCTCTTGTTTGGTTTAGACTGAAGTACTCAGGAAGTTCCTCAGCTCTTCCAGCAGAGCTGTGCTGCCAGGGGTTGCCAATCCTCCAACTGCACTTGCTGCATTTTTTGGAAGATGTGCTAAAATAACTTTTAGTACAGTACTAAACTCAGCGTATGGCAGCATTGTCCCATACATTTCAAATGCTGAGACTATTTCCAAGATCTCCTGCACCTCAGTTAATAGAAAAACATCTCCTCACTCACTATGATGGCAGTGTGGCAGCCAGGTTTGTCAATGTTCCCCACCAAGCCTACCATCTTCAGATTAGAATGTTCCACTCCAGGCACAAATTTGATGCCTTTGCAGCTCATCTTGAACTTCTGCACACAGGCTTTCAGTCTTACTCATTTGGTGAAGCCTCACCCTGCTTCAGACACTTCCTGCACAACACAGACTCAAGGAGCTAAAGGTAAAAAGTACATTAAAGATAAAAGGATGGAAAAATAAAACCAAACACAAACTCAAATGGCTTGGCACATAGATTCTCTTTAGGCTCGCAGCCCCTGGTGTCTCATTTCAAAGCACTTGAATCTATACAATTAGATAGACAATTTCCTGTGATGCTGGGTTATGGAACAATAATTTTAACTTATTTATATCCTGATACTATATATCTTACAGCCCTCTGTGAGCAGAGACACAGTAACACAAGTAAGGGAGCACAGAGGGGCTGTTGTCTGTATTTGTGTGTAGAGATTTAATTCTCCAAAGAGCCATCACACTGTGGAAGAATTAAAGACAGACAGAAGCTCCTTCCTGATTCTGACCTCTGATTCCTCCACACCCGTGCCATGAGATGTTTGTGGGAAGGAGGTCTACAAGCTGTTGAATTCAGCTGTTTCCTTGGAAATGATAAGTCTGTACATAAGGCCAGCCACTTTCAATATGAAAATGCTACAGATGTGGCTAAATTAATTTAGAGACTACTACTAGTGCATGAGAGAACTTTCAATACTACTTTTAATCATAAAGATGCTGGCATCTTAGCTTCAGCTGCCATCAGTTGTGCAACACTTTGAAAATTGATTCTGTGAGTTCCACAGAAGGGGCCTGTACTGACTTGGTCTCCATGAGCTGGTCAAATATTGCTGTTGTAAAGGAAATAATTTTACAATCAACTCTAGTTTGCAGCATGTGTCTGCATTCCCTCTCCAGGAAAAAAAAGGTGGGAGGACAGGAAGCTGTTGGTGCTGTGACCTGTGCTCAGCAGCAGCAGGATTCAGAGGTCAGAATGACTTTGACCTTTTCTGAACCTCACTGGGGCTTAGGCATCTAAGGAGTGGGGTGAATCTCAAAATAGACTAATAATTTCCATGAAAAAAACCTCAAAATAAAATAAAACCACAAAACTCAAGACCACCATGGAATACCTGTGCCTGTGCTACATGAACCACTGCTCTTCAGCCAGGTGAGTCTTGCTACCAAATAACATTTTGTGGAACTTAATTCATATGCTTTGGGATATGAATTGCTTTCCAAATTACCAAGACTTTCTATTTCAGCTTTTTGGCAACTTTACAAGTGTATATTCTGTAGATAAGACACTGATTTGTTTGGGTCTTTTCCTTCACAAAAAGGAGGGTACTGCCAGCAGACAGAGCAAGGAAAAATAACTTTGTGTTGAGCTCAATGAATTCAGTTCAGCTGGTACTGGAAGAGTGAGGTTTTTCTTTTTCCTCTCGACATGCCAAGAATGCCTTTGCAGTAAGAGCTAGGCAAAATGAAAATGCAATTTATCATTCCTGTTGTTTTATTGTATCAGGAAGCTGGGAAACTTGGTTTTGTAAGTGGCTGTTGCTAATTCTAGATCCTCATCTTTTCTCATTGAAAGCAGGTCTTGGAAATTTAAGGTGTCGTGAAATACTGACTTATAGTGAAGCTGTGGTTTACTTCCTCTGACAAAGTATTAGTCAAGGCTGAAATGGTGAGAACTGGTAGCACTTAGTGAGCTCTGCTTTTTAATGCTCAAAGGTCATCAAAATTGGGTCATAACTGGTGCTTATATAGAGATTCCCTGGCTCACTACACATGAAATCAACACTTCCCAACTTGGGAAGTGTCTTTAACATTGAAACTGCAACCTTTAGATTGTGGTTGCCATTTAAATTAAAAAAAAAAAAAAGATACTGCAGAAAAAAAAAATTGTACATATCATCTGTCTTTATGAAAGATTGGTGCCAAGTTATAGCAATTTATAGCTATTTCGAAACCAGATCCAAGCCCCACAAATATATTCAAAAAGTTTATGAAGAATGTATCCAGTTAACACTTTACTTGAAGGAGAGAAAGGATTCAACCTTTTAGTGCAAAATTTAAATATTCTTTTTGTTGGAAAAGTTCTAAGAATCTCTAATGTTAGATGTTATAACATTTTTTCATTCATACATCTTTCTCTAGTTTAAGTTTTTAGCCTTAATGTTTCTGAAAAAGAGAGATTAATATTATTTTGGATCCCTAATAAGGGATCCTTTACTAGCCAAACATTAACATTCAAAACATGATAGCAATTCTATAATAACAAGAAAATTACAGTTAGACAAGGCAAGTAAACTCTGCAGAAAGGAGTTGATTACATCCTTGAGGAAAATAAGCAATAGTTGTGGATGCTCATATTTTGCTGTGCTGATTCTAATTGTTGCATCCAAGGTTTCTAGGAGCTCAGGAGTCAGTTTTGTCCAGGCATTCACAGGCTTTGGCATTTAGTAGGACAGGAAGAAGTCTGCCAGCTGATTTCCCATCGGCTGGTTCACACTCAGATGCTGGAAGTTTGCTTATACGGATTGGTTTCAAACCAGCAGACCAGAGAAAAAAGTGATTTGCTTTCCTTTACTAGTTCCCTTAATCCTTTCAACTCTTGCATTTTCTCTTTCCTAGACTTGATTATATTTGTAATGCAACACATTGGTGGCTGCATGAATATGCATGAAGTGTGCACCACTTGTTTAGCAACTGAGCAATTGGTTATGAAAATTGCCTGCTGGAAACATTTTCCACCTAGGTGCCTCTGCTTATGCTGTGTTTTGTTGTTTTTCACTTTCATCCCCTCCCCAGTTTAATTCTAAGTGATCCTACTAATAGGTATGCACTCAATTTGTAAATGCAATTTGTTTATTGTACCTGCAAATCAATAAGGATGGATTGTGTGTTCAATAAACCTTGTAGCCATCCACTCTGTAGTTTAACCTAACAAACACTACTAGTAGTTTGCCTGACATTAACTGAGCCTCTTCTTTACCTGTATGTATGTTTTTTGAGATGGTTAGCATATTGCCTTCCTTAGGCACAGCTTCTTTCTGCACACAGAAAGTCTGTGAGCATTCCTGCAAATAACAGAAGCTCAGTGTTTCCATGTGTAGTAAACACTCATCTTCAAGTTCCTGGAAAAATAGCAAGAGGGGAATTGAAGGAGGCCAGAACACATTACATCTGGGAACACATAACTATATCTGTGGATATTATTTTCCTGCTATTCTGCCATTCCTTGTGTTTCACACAGTCTTATGCTTTTTAAGACAGGGAAAAACTCAATCAGACAGAAGGATAATGGTAAATGTCTAACAGCTTTGGTGATAGAAGCATGATATTCTTTAATTCAGATTTTAAGTGATTTGTTTGGATTATATTTATACTTATCATTTAAATTGTTTCTTTAAAAGGATAAGGTTATGAAAGAGGTATTGCTGAATGGTTTTCTTGTAATGGATAGTCTAAAGCTTCCCAGAAAGTCAAGTACAGGAGTTCAGTATTAATAGTGACAACCATGTGTTTTATAATCTTTCCCAGGCAGCACATCCATTTAGGGTGAAAGGAATTCGTTACAAGTACCCCAAGGAATGGCCAACCAAGTCTCACTTTTCCAGCAGAGGCTTGGTAGTATTTACTTAATAGCAATTCACTTCAGGAGATTCCGTCTTGTAGATTTGAAGTTAGGGCTTTCTATGTCAATAACCTTCAGAGTAAGCACAGAATAACATTTCTCTTAATGTACTTTTCTGCTTCTGGTGGGGAAGCTCTGCCAGTAATGCAGAAGGGTAGTTAGGACCCCATGGCTCAGATGGCTCAGCTGACAAGTACCATTTGTGATGTCTGTGTCAAGTCTCTGATCACTAGACCAAGTTATTTTACACTCACTGTGAAAAACTCTGTCAGAAAAAGGTCATTTTTGAATTACCACCAATCAGGGCTGAACTATTGATTAAAAAGGGTAAGGTTTTGTATGCCATAATTTCATATTAAAAGGAAGAATGTGTCATTTCAAAGCAGGGGGAGTGGTAGCCTTCTTCTGAAAATGTATGCAAAAATTGCAAAAACACTCCAATACTGAACTTTATTTGGAGAGGCAGGCAAGCAGATATATGTGCTTAATTCTAGCATTTAAGCTCACTTCCAGATTTTTAGTCTTTGTACTTTACTCTGTCAAGCAACATGCAAGTACTAGATTTTTCAAAACCATAGACGAGCTACAAGGGATGGACTTTGCAGTCCTCTTCTGTGTGATGCAGAGTTTTGGAAGTCTGGCAGTTGCTTAATACTTCCCAAAATAATGATTTATAAAATAATGATTAATAAAATAATGATTTATAGCTCCCTGTAGTTACTCATCTTTGTCTTCACTTTTGCACTGTGCATCTTCAGATCTGGAGGAGATGTATCTGAGGGCAGTTCCTCATTCTTGGATTATTCTGGCAGAGATACCGTGTTGTCAAACAGATGATTTCATTGGTAGAAGCTCTAAATTTATTGTGTGGGCTTTTTAACAGAGACTTGCCAGCCTAATCTTGTGAAACTAAGACATTTAATTAATTCTGTCACTCAGTGGAACTCCCTTATCTTTACTGTGTTTGACATTTAACAGTTCCGTTGAATTTGCCCAAAATGATGGGGAAGGGGGGGTGGAGGAAGGAGCAGGGGGAAGGGAGGACAAATAAAATCTACTTTTCTGCTAAATTCAGACAATATTTAGCAGAACAAGTCATTGTCAAGATGCAGCAGCCGCTATTACTTGCACTGGTAAGAAAAGCAAGCAGCCAGTATAATTCACATAAAGGAAGAGTGGTCTGCAGCCCTTGCTGGGCTCACTGAAGATAGACAAGTCCAAAGCAGGCCTGAAATATTATTTTTTTTCGTGCTGCTGCCCTGGAGAGTCAGTGGGCATGACAAGAACAAGAACAGCACAGCCTGTGCTGAGCTGAGATCCTTGCAGCAAAGCCACCTCTCAGCCAGAGCTGCTGATGCTCATTCTGCTGGACTGCTGCCTTCCAAGGACTTCCTCAGCCACAATTTCATTTATTCACATGCAAGTGTCTCTGACCAACCCTGTTAAAGTTTCAAGAGGGCTTTTTTGAGGTTGGTTTATTATCAGAGACATTTTCTTGTTAGCCCTCTCTTGGTAAGCAGATAAGGAATTCTAGAGCCCTTTTCCACCTGGACAGCAGTTGTTTGAATCACCAGTTGTTACCCACCCTTTGGAAGAACCTCTTTTATTGTTTCCATGACCCAGGCTTGAAGCTTAGTTCTATTTGACATATTTACAATTATTATGAAGGAGTTTTATGGCAGAATAAAAAGTGAAAACTTTACATTACAATAGGAAGGCTTTTTCCATGTATGTGGAGTTGTATGAGCAAAGAACAAAACTATCAACTTGTGAATTGTCTTTTCCACCAAAATGCATTTTGCCTGCTTTTGAGTAAAGCCCTAACTTTTGTTTTTCTGCTCTTCAAAAAAATTTTTTTTAAGTTAAAAGTCTTGGGATTTTTGAAAACTTATATCAAAAAGTTGTTGCAAATCTAGGTGACACTACTTTTTGTGGGTTTTTGCTTGCTCAGACAAAGTAGATGATTAAGGTAGAAAAAGAAGCAACATTATTTGATCACCATGTTAAGAAATGTAAGCTAAACTTCAAGAAAAACAGCATCAGTGGGGATTCTCCTCATTTTAGACTCTGTTTGTATTCCACTCCATACCTGATCTGGCACCACAGGTGTCATGATTTCTTGAGAAAATATGGATATTAAAGTAATTTAATTACTTGTTTATAATCCAAAGAACAAGGAGTACCATCCTTAGAGGAAGTATAACCTGGCAGTAATCCAGCATGCCTTAGAATGAAGCCCTCTGGAGGGCTGGCCAGTGTCCCAAGAGTCCTCAATAATTTTTCATACCAACACTACACCTACAGGAGTCCAGCTGAAGGGATACAGCATTTCACAAAATTCAAAATAGATCAGAAATCAAGGTTCTTTGAGTATGGTCTGATCTTCCTCAATATCCAGTATTTTGGGGAAAATCCTCAGCTATATCTGTAGCTATTAAGACACAAGTCTTGCCTCTTGAATCCAAGCATTTCTATGGAGAGCCATACTTTGTGAAAGGCAGCTCTTCTTGCACTGTACCTCACTGTGCTGGAAATTTAAAATCTCTTATTCTTCAGGTCTTAAGTGTAAGCATGCGTAATCAAAATTTAAACCCCACAAACATCCATAGATCAGAGGCCAATACACACAAAAACTTGGCTTGGTTTAATGTGCACATTTCTATTTTTGGTTTCTGTGTATGTATACAGCAGTACCAGTATTTTAGCCTGTGTGGAAGTTGTATTGCTTGCACAGATGTTGTATATATCTCATTGCTTTTTAGTAAGCTGCCATTAGGCCAGAACAGAACTGTCTGAAAATAGATGGAGGCAATTGAAAAGAAAATACATAATTACTTGTGGTATCTTTCAGTCTGCTGGACTTTGAGGGATTCTGTTTCCAGTCATCCACTCTCATTGCTTACAGTAGTTCAAATTATTTACCCAAGCAAGGGAAACAGTGAAATTGTAGCTTTGTGAAGTATTTACACTGAATAAATGTCAAGTTACATTTCCTCATTTTATCACTTTCTTAGCAGTCATTGCCAAGCTGAGAGATGATCCATAAATAGCAGACAAATTTAAATGTACATCTATAAAAGAAAGGAGTGCTAAACATTCTTGTCCTGGGTAGTAAGGCACTTAAAATTGTGCTCAAGCTTAGTGGGTTTCAGTGAAACTTAGGTACAGAAAAGTAACAGGCATGGTTACTTAGCACTCTGTGGAACCCACTTTTCAGTAAAATGCCCCAACATGCCAATTACTTGAAGACTATCCAATTTATCAGTGAGAAATAAATGTATTGAGAGTTGCCATGGCTTCTATTTTGTGTTGTCACATGTCCTTATCAGCATTTTAATTTCCTCTGTCAGGTAGAAAAAGCTAAAATTTCTGGGTTGATACCTATGAGATTTGTTCCCAATGCCCTCTGTTTGTGTATTTACATCCCTCAAACTAGCTAGGAGTTTCATTCTTGCTTTGACAAGCATATTTCAAGCTTAGTCCATTAGGGCTGTCATCACTGGGAGCAGTCAGAGCATATCTGCATTCAAGTGTTTGGCCTGAGGAAGAGAATATTTGTGACGAGGTTCCTGCTTGGAATGTTGACTCTGGAGTGGAGAGGCCATTCTCAACCTTTTGTGCAGCTCCTGCAAGTTCCTTGCCTGTTGCAGTAGCTGTTTGCACTTCCCAGGCTGAGGGGTTTTCAGTGCAGGCACTGCTCAGAAAGAACATTTTGTTTATTAAAAGGACGTTGGAGGCACCTGGGAAAACAGGTTAAGAAAGCAATTGATTTCAGCAGTTAATCCATAACTTCACTGATCTCTTTAATTTAGCTTTTCTAGGTTAATTATGGTGCTTTCAGATGTGTTTTCTAGTTAAGAATATAAAATATGAACTTCTTAAAAACATGAACTGTGGAAAGAGGCAACAAACATCTATGGGGGAGTAAGGCAGCAAGACTTGGGGGCTGAGCTTAGATGCATAGGCAAAACTCATAATAAAACATTAAAACAGAGAAGCAAAACTGACTTGCCCAGAACGGTTGAACAATACTTCCTGTCAGGTCTGAAAAAACCACTGACACCAAGCAGTAGAATCTAAGGTTACTGATGGTCATCATGTCTATGAAGGAGTCTTGAATAGCTGCAGTTGGCTGTAGGACATTGTAGAAACAAGTTTTCAAACCACATGTAAAACTATTGCTGTGTGATATCAGAGGAGTTCTTGGGAGTCTCTGCTATGAACTCCAAGCCGTAGTGTTTGGGAAGCTTGTCTTAATTAAAATTTCAGACAGCAGCAGACAAAAAAACCCCAAAACCCCAAACCCCCAAACCCCAAAAGCGTGAAAGAGAAAGAAAACCACTCAAATAATTGTGTCTGCAAAGTCAGACATCTAAAAGGTCACAGTTCTTGGTTCTGCCCCAAGGTTCCTTGGGTGTTTAAACCTAATATTTTCACAATCTTCTCTATATTAAACCTTGTAAACCACTTAAGACACTTAAAATTAACGGTGTCAGTGTCATTTTATCTGTCCTTGGTGTTAGATGTTAAGATTCAGGTTGACAGTATAACTTGGATTGAAAAGTTCTGATATGAAAAAGATTAAAATTAACAGATTTACTCAAAATAATTAAAAATGAGCAGTAGGATAGTAATAATTATAACCTTGGCTCTCATAATTGAAGTTTAACATTGTCTCAAAATTCTCTTCCTTTAATTTTCCCATTATAGGGAAAATATGGCTTTTTAGGCAAGGGGATAACTGGCTCATTCTCACCTATGTCCAAATACTGTGTTGTGAATCTGAAATACCCACATGCACACATCACACACTGCATTTTTCTTAAGATACTATTTTTCTTGAGATACCATTTCGTTTTTTCTTTTCTTGAGAGTAGTTGACTTGAACAAGTTTTTCTGTTGGTGTGTTCTAGGCACACAAGGACCCTAGCCTTTGTGTCAGTACTTAACAGAAGTGGCATTCTGCATCTGGCCAGATGCTTGTAGGATCAGGGCTGAATAGGCTTCTCTTCTCTTTCTCTTCTCTTCTCTTCTCTTCTCTTCTCTTCTCTTCTCTTCTCTTCTCTTCTCTTCTCTTCTCTTCTCTTCTCTTCTCTTCTCTTCTCTTCTCTTCTCTTCTCTTCTCTTCTCATCATCTTATCATCTTATCTTATCTTATCTTCTCTTTCTCACCATAATCAGAGTAGGTGGAAGGATAGCATGCTTTGCCTTTAAAAAAAAAAAAAAAAAATACAGTTGTCAGTCCTTCTCAATCTACCTCTATTTAAATTTTAAGAATTAGTTAATGAAATACACAATTTCCCTAAGATATTTAAAACTGGCTTTAAAACTGAGTGTAAAACACATTTTGTGCTATTTAGTCAATTTGCAAATCTAAAAGCACTATATTTATTTTGGTGGCCTCTACACTTGCACTGAAATTTATAAGTGGAGCTTTACAAAGTATGATTTTCTTTCTGTGCTGATGGAAAGCTGCTCTGCTGGCCACCCTTAATCCTCAGCATGATTTTACAACTGAATCTTAGCTACCAGCCAGGGATTTCACAGGAAGCAAGAAGAGATCTGACAGCCTGTCTGCCTGAGGGATGCCCAGTGCCCCTCTTACAAAATCCAATATACTGAAGTGTCCTAAATGTGACACTGTTGTCCTTTCTTGTAGCACTTTGTGTGCTAAGCAATGCTGGAACTCTGAGCTGGCTTCCTAATGATGGACAAAACCAGTAAGGGAGAGTCTGAGCGATAGAAATCTATTTTTTGTATGTTTACTAAGGAAGTGTTCCTGGGAAAGGAGTGATCACAACATAATGCAAACACTTTCTCAGTAACCTGAGCTCCAAATTGTTCCTAGGGAGCGAGTCTGCTTCAAGAACTGACTCTAAACTCTGAATTTAGAATTAGCAATCTAATTCTCAAGCAACTTGCACACCTTCATCTCCAAGATCCACTTTTCTGTGTAAAGCTTCAAATAATATAGGTGAGCTGCAAAACAGCAGCTTTTCCTAAGTTTTCCCAGCAA
The DNA here is from genome assembly GCF_050655825.1 of Lonchura striata. Taxonomy (NCBI): domain Eukaryota; kingdom Metazoa; phylum Chordata; class Aves; order Passeriformes; family Estrildidae; genus Lonchura; species Lonchura striata. Next base: position 3,351,014 of record NC_140703.1, read on the forward strand.
GGACACCCTTCACACCAACAGCTGGCACTGACATTAGTTAAGCAGAGTGACACATGCCTTGGTGGGCACAGGGTAAGACCTTGTCATGCATCATCTACTCCACAGAAGCCACCTGTGCATGCCCTGATTCTCAACAACAAAGAAAGCTGAGGCAGTCTGGCCCTACCTGGGGAGAAGCTGGAGGACCCTTGGCTTGCTTGCAACCAAAAGCTCCATGTGATGTGATGATGACCAACTGTTGGTGGTTATCATGGTACCTCGTGCACGTGGCAGAAATCAAATGAATCTGCAGCCTGAATTTTGTGTGTGGCAATGCAAAAGGCTCAAGTGCCTGATTAAAGACTTCAAAGATGGTTCATGACCACTCTGCTTGGTTTAACAAAATTATTGAGTTTTGATAACTTCATTTTTTAAATTGTGAACCCCATTTACTGGTGTGGGTTTGGTGAGGTGTTGTTTCCAGCAGCTTTACATCTCTGCAAGGCCAATTACCTGTACATGATTAAATTCCACTTTACACAGAAGTGAGGTCAGAATCAGGTAGCATCTGTGAGTTAAATGGTGTATCTAGTGACTATTTACTATTTTTAAGTCATAGGAGTCATTTGTATACACTGACTGTGGTGCTGTATGTGGCAATTAGGAAGATATTCAGCCCTGTTAATCTGTTGATGCTGAGAGAATGCAGAAAAAATTAAAAGGTAGTTTGAAATGACACTAATTTGCTTGTTCCTCATTATTGCAGCTCATAAAGATGTTGATTTGCATACTGGATATATTCCTGATTTGTATTTTAAGGTTATTTCATTTCCTGTTATGCCTGCAATGCAAATTACTTTTGTATATGGAAGAATACTCTGCCCTCTGAAAAAAAGGCTAGAAGTTATTATTTTGGAAGGGCAGGCTGCTGGTAATATTTTACAATAACTGTTTGTTCTGTTCTCATTTTTTTTATTGTCAGGGAAAGTGATAACTCTTCTTAAACCCAATGTGTGCTCTGTGCTGCACTCACCACAGCAAACTCTTCCAACAGCAGCTGAATTCTTTTAATTGAGTCTTTCACAAGACCAGAACCAAGCAGACAGCAGGGGAAAAATACATTAAATCAGTTTCACAAAAGTGACTTCACCAGAGGAAAAAAGGTAGGATCAGACTAAGCAGAGTTATGAGTGTTTTGGGGAAAAAAAATAATCCCCCAAACTGGGAATGAAACCATGCAGGCAATCTTAGTTGTAATTATTACTCTGCTCTTAACTATAATGATGTTGGGATTTATGTAGCACTTTTCATATGTAAATTGCTCATCAGATTGCTAATTGTCCCAACATAAGAAGCTCCTTGTCTGAATATGGCTGCAAAAGAGTGCAAGGATCTTTCAACAATGTCACATACAGGCAGCTATTACAATTTTTGTTTTGTGCTCTGAAGAGATGATGCTTTTACACCACACACCAGACAGCTCTGTGTGCCTGCCCAGCAATGACAGAGCACTAGAGGTCCAAAAGATTCAAATTTCCCAAATCTTTTAGGGAAATAGAAGACTAAACTCAGGGAGGAGACTCAATTACTATTTCTAGGAAATCCTGCAGTGTTTCCTGTTTTCCATGGGATGCCAGAAAGTTTTTCTCTCTGTACATGCTAAAGACAGGAAAATAATATGAAACTCTTCAGTCAATTTTCACCTCCTTACACGTGAGCGAGAGAATCCAATCATGGGACATAACATGAAAAGAAACCAGATTTCATTGCTTGATGTATAGTGGAGTAAGAGTTAATTCTGGCTTTTAAAATACAGTGATTTTGAAGCAGTTCCCCTCCTGTGAGAAAGCAGAGAGAGGCAAGGAGACAGAATTCAGCCTCCACTTTTTCAAACTTCCAGTAAATTACTTTCCTTGTTATCCAAAGTGTGTTCATGAAAGGAACTGAGGCTCTGGAAAAATTAGCTGAAAAGACATTTTCCTGTTGGAACATGTTATTTAACCAAAACATGTACCATTTTCAGTTCAATTGGATGTAAAGAAATTGTAAAGCAAATGCCAGTACGTTTGTGCCTTGTTTGCTTAAACATTTTTCTTTTGTTTGCAATCTATTTTGCATTGTATTATACTGTAGGAAAAACATGCAAGAAAAACTTCCAAATTTAATCAAAGCAGAACTTTTTGGAAAGCCCAAAGGGGTTTTCAAAATTTAGATACGGAGATGTGAAGAAAAAACAAGATTTTATTTCAGTTTCAGAAGAAAAATAAAATTCAGAAAGCTCTAATTTCCTCTAGACTACAATTTTAGTTTCTAATTGCAACCACTATCAACCATTATGACTCAAGGAGCCTCCTTCCTGAGCACTCTATCAAGAAACATGTCTAATTCTATCTAAATAATTTATATCTTATATTTAATTAATTTAATGATGGAGGTCTAGCAAACTCTCTAGACTAAAGACTAACATGATTGTTTTTATCTCTGTTTCAGTGTTTTCTCATGCCACTGGACACAAGTTGAAAAGGCTGTTTCCATAGGTAAAAAGTATATGCTAAGGGGGAAAGAAATGTGCATAAAGGGACAATTGCTAAATACTGGAAATGCAGCCATAGACCCAAGTATAGGATGACTAGTCAATTTTTTAAAATTTCTTTTTTATTCTTCTGAATTAAGCATATGCTTTGATAATAATGTCACTGTTATCAGGATTTTGTTTCTTAGTACAATTCAAAGAGTGTTTCTGTGCAAATACATTATTTTCTTCCTTTAGATTTTTTTAACAGAGGTGTAACAGAGAGGAATTCTTATCAATAGAGTAAGAGACCAAAAGCATTGACATGCAATTTTTAATTTTTTTAATTGCATGTCAAAAATTTTGATGGCAGAAGCAACAGTTACTAAGTCCACACTGAAAGGTATTTTAAAACTTCAAAATCTTGAATAGGCTGAAGTTTTCTTTGATTTGGGTTTCTGCCTATGGCACAAAATAGTGATGGTGGCACTGCAAGCCTCTGTAACCTTGTAAAAATCAAGCACTTCCAAATAAAGTGATTACTCTTTCTTGAAGCTTTAGAAACCAGGTGCAATGATACCAAATTGCTCAATTTTTGTAGAAAACTGAAATAATAAAGATGTGCTGAACTTCTCTACTAGGAAAGGATACTTTTTCACAGAAAATGGTTAAGCTCTGTTCAATGTATTTAGCATTAAAGGAAGAAAAGGTGCTGTTACGGGGAAATAATCCTATATTTGCCTAGAGTTTATGTAAGAAAATATGCTAAAACCAAGTGGAAGCTTATTGTTTTATGAGCCTGTGGTTGAGGATTTTCTCCATCTGGGAGAAAGTGTGAGAATGGAATGAGAAAAACAATAACTTGTGGAACTGTAAAGTGTCCTGTGGCTTTCATTCTCCCAGCCCGGGGATCTCTGATTCTCTTCCTTTCTGTTTTACTATGCCATTCCTGTCAGCATCTCTGGGTTGCCCAGTTTTGGGGGAGGAATCAAGCTAAAATAAATCAAGAAGGTGATGAGAGTAGGCAGTAATTCTGCACACTTATCTGCAGTTATTTAGAAAGTACCAAGTCCCTTGCACGAGTGTGGTCTGGCAAAGTGCAGCAGCAGTCACTGGCACAGGAGAACCAGATTGTGCTGTGGGTATGAAGGGAGTGGTTCACTTTTTCCACCTGGGCTGTGGAGAGCTGCGTGGGACACTGCCAGTCTGAGTAAAAATACCTGACCTGAGTAAAAATACCTGGAAACTGTGAGATCTGATTTGGTACAAACCCCACACTTGCCTGTGCTGTCACTTCATTACTTTATTAGTCACCCAGGGCTGCATCGCTCACGGGATTCTTGTGCACTGGTAGATTGGAGGTGCTTCATGGTGCAAATTGACCCTGAAAAGAACTGAGTGCTGTGGCCTTAATTTATCCTAACACATCAGTATATGTATGAATTTAAATTTTCAACTCCTCTAACCCGGTGATGAAGGTTAAGGACTTTGTAGGCAATATAAAACTTCAGTAGACCCGTAAATACAGAGGAAAAGTGGAATTCTGCTAGTTAGACATCTGAGTGGAGCTGGATTTCTAGATGTCTTTCTGAACCAGAAACCTGGACTAATAAAATATTGCTCACCTGCATATTTACTCTCTTGACCTTTACTGTTACCATCTAGCTTTTTTCACCTACCCTGCTATTTTTCATCAAAGAAGGAGTGTTGTTGGTCTGCGACAGTTTCCTACCCTACCTAGAAGCATGAAGTGTGAGTTTTACATGTGAAAACACTCTGCCCTGATGGTAGGACAAGGGTGGCTGGTAGTGTGAGAGGGGTGAGGTAAAGCAGCCCATTGCAGGGCTGCAGAGGTGGGCAGCTGGTGAATTGATGCTGGAGATTCATCACCTGACTCCCAGCTCTGTGCAAGCTGCTGGTCATAAATAATTATTAATAGTAATCCACTGTAGCTACAGAGTTCAGATGTCAATATTAATGAAGTGAAACTACCAGTGGCTTCACTGTGAATTAAGTGTTGACCGTGGCAGTTGATGTAAATCAGTTGTGAATAGCAGTGAGGTCAGATGCATGCAAATGAAAAAGATCTTTCTCAGCTATTGCCAATGGCTTTTTTTTGTCAGCTATCTCATCTCTTTCTAACGTTTACCTTTTGTCACCCTCCAGTTGGTAGGTAGAGTGGTACAGATGGGTCTGAGTAAAAGCTCGTGTGCCAAAAATTGCTGCTCCTGCTTGCTTTTGGAAAAGGATCAGTATCATCAAGAGTGTGCTCTGCAGTGAGGCAAGAGTGCTGGGTGGCATATTGGTGAGACAGAAATTGCATATAAATTAGTTGAATTGGGTTATTTTCTGGGAAGTTTGAAAGTGTGTGAAAATGTAGATCTCTGTGGATCTATACAGTTCAAGAAGCATAGGGAATCCTTGTAATAAAAAGAGAAATTATCTAACCCATTTCTACTAGGCAGTTTGTTGAAATCCAGAGCAATCTGGGGTAAAATGAAAGATTAATGTTAGAATCAGGCATTTCCTTGCATATAATCCTGCTTACTTACAATGAATATTCATGATGGCCTTGTTCATAATTCAATCTTATTTTCTAGCCAGCCACTATCAGAGAGCATTTTGGTTTTTTCTCCCCATAGCATTTCCTTGGGGCCACATTTCCTGCGAGCTTGTTGGCTATCTTCATGAGGATCAGAGTCATGGTTTCTATCAGACTGTGCTGCTGCTGCTGCAGGAGAATGGTGGGAATTGAGAAATGGGTACAGGAGCTGCATCTGTCTCACATCTGTCTTGCATGTAAATCATGTAATACTCTGTGGCTTTCTGCTGCTTCATTCTCTGCTCCTTTGGTGATTTCTTGTTTTACTTTCTGCCCTCCTTTATGACTCATGTACAGCTTTGTCTCAGGCAGCAATAGCCCTTAGAGATTGTGTTGTGGCTACTGGGAGCAGTCTTAAATGGGAGGTGAGGCTCTTGAAGAGCTTTGTTACAACCTGTTCTGTGGGACAGCAGGCTCAACAAGGTCCATCCACCCAGAGGACTTGGAGAAAGCAGATACAACACAAAACAGAAGGGAGAAAAGATATTGAGAAACCTGTCTGATAATTTAATCAAACAAGAGGGTGATTTTCCCAGGTGAACTGTGGGTGAGTCTGTGCCTGTATGATTTGAAGAACTGCTAGGTAGGTGTCAGCTAAGGCTTCAGGGATCTGGAAAGTTGTAATTTGCTGTCCTTCAAACTATGCTCACTTTTCCAAGGGCACAGTGGCACTATCTGACCTGCTGTTTTTGCAAACAGATGCTTTTGTTTCAGACATGCATTTCCATCACCAGTTGCTGGCACTGTCTCCATTTCCTGATTGCAGGTGTGTTCAACTAATATAAAACTCATCCCTCCTAGGTATGTTGCACTGTGCAGCACCTTGGTGTTTATATATTGATGTATTGTGTATTGGTATTTTGCTTTTTCCCATGATGAAATTCTAGAAGAAAATGTGGGTGAATAACACCACTACCTACCCAAGTTACTTGCTGAAATTTGGGTGAAATGCTCATTCTCAGCAATTCTCTTTCCCATCACCTTCTATGGAGAACCTGACAAGCTGTAAGAAGGCTGACTGGACTTTTACACTTTGGGTAAGTGGATTCCACAGAAATTTTGCCTTTTTTCATCAAGGGTTTTGCTCTTGTATCTTGCATGTGTATGTGTGTCTGTGTGTGTGTTTACAGAAGGAAAGGGTGCTCTTTTGTGGCTGTCCCTGTACCAGAAGGCACTACAGCTCACTGTGGACAGTCAGGCTAAACCTGGAAACAAGACCACCCCAGTGGTTTTTTAAAAGCATTGTATTTTGAAGAACTTGCCACACCAACCAGAGAGTGCACTGGGAGGAGAAAAACCTGGGGGGTGCATATTGTTCTTAGTGTAGTTATTTTTTAGGGGTTGAATTCTGTCCTTGGCCATAAGGTATGACTGTCATCTGTTCTTGAGGCACACAGAAGTCAATTTTGCCAAGGTTTCTTTGTTAAATAGTGGCAGAAATGCCCATTCAAATCTACAAGATTTCCCTTTCCTCAAGAAAAAAATCAAACACAGCAGCCATCTCCTTAATCATCCTTGCTATTGACCTTTAGAACATGGCTTTGGATGCTACCATCAGAAGCATCACAGACCGAAGTCTCATTTTCTCACAAAGGAGATTTTTTTTGGCCCTATGATACAAAAAATTTAAAGTCTAAAATAAATGTTTAAAGTTACTGTCCTTTTAGTTGAATTGTCTCAGTTATGGCAAAAGGTTCTTCATTTTATGAGATTATAATTTCTATTTTAAGCAGCAATTGAGCTTTTGAGACTTTGGCCCTTGAAGAAATCATTGCCACAGGAAGCATAGCTCAAGGCTATGTACCTCACAAAAGCTATGGGATCCCTATGGCTGCAAATCACCAATCCACCTTAAGAGCTGCTATCTGTTAAATGGATGATTTCCCAATTTGAGCAGAGTAAAACACATCAGGACAAACCTGCATGTCAGTCTGGAATGTCCCACACAGACCCCACAGAATCACAGGATCAATTAGGTCAGAAAAGACTTTGGAGATAATCACGTTCAACCTATGACCTAACACCACCTCATCAATTAACCATGACACCGAGTGCCACATCCAGTCTTAAATACCACGAGGGAGGAGGTATTTAAGAGGAGGAGGTATTTAAGATGAGGATTCCACCTCTTCCCTGGGCAGCTCATTCCAAGGCCTCTTTCTCTAAAGAATTTTTTTCTAATATCTAGCCTGAACTTCCCCCTGTGCAGCTTCAGACTTGAAGCCAAATCCCATAGTTTATGAAGCACAGTACAGGAGCCAGTGTGCTACAGAGGAGGGATTATCTTTTTTGTTCTCCTCTTCCTAGGACAGCATAGAAATTGCATCAGTTCTTGGCATACTTTAGAGCATCCAAGAAGTTCTGTTTATCTCACATCAGCTGGAACATCAGCCCTGTAGTCTGTTCTCAAATATTCCATGTTCAAACTCTTCTCCATCTCCTACCACAGCCAGTGCAGCTGCTCTTAGGTAGGAACTTTATTACTTTTATACTGCTTGAGGATTACTTTAATACTGTTTTTGTGGCAGGAAAACCCTTCCCTTGTTGTAAGACAAAGTGGTAGTACAGAGGAGAAGGAGTGTGGGGTAAGGGTATGACCCTTCAGGTATGGTTATAAGCTGCAGTTCTCTGAGTAGATGCCTCAACTTTTCTGGGGTGCATTGAAATCAATGATGAATACAAATATAGACTTCTGCCCTTCTTCCTAAAGTTTAGAACATAATCAAATGTTCTTCATGTGATTATTGTAACTTTATAGATGTTTTTTTTCAATTAAAAGAATGATAATCAAACCAGATAATGACTGTGCTTTAAGAGTTTGCTTTATGGCTGGCATGGTCCTTTGGCATAAAGTGCCAAAGTGTCTTTTTCCAAGGACTTTTGAATTGGACTAATAACTAGTGGCTGAAAAAGCTCAGGATTCAGGCAATTGGCTTCCACCACCTTAATCTTGTTTCTGAACATTTCAATTAGTGTTTGCCTGAACCATTTTTTCATTGTGAATTGTTTCAAATGATTCTGTAGAGCACCACAGCCTTGGGAATCACTTTGATTTAGAACCACAACTTTGTAAGGGCTTGCCCAGGGAGACCAAGAGCAAACAAGGTGAGAGACCCTTTCCTTCAGAACTTCCCCAGGTTGAGTTGAGTATTAGCTGTCAAAGCATGTAATTTTAAGGACCTACAGAAGTAATCAAAGCCTAGTTTAACTTTACAGTTAGATCCCAATCTTGCAAGCAGCAGACTCTGGCATGAATGCCACATGTTGTTGTGCTAAAGAGTTCACTCAGTGAACTCTTGTGCATTTCTATGCACTGACCCCTAAATGTTCACCAGAGATCCCATCTGCTTCCTGCTGTGACAACAGAACGTTGTCCCAGGGAGCAAGAAGATGAGCTTACATTTCCTTGCCAGCACTTGAAAGTTGTCAGAGGAGACATGTGAAGAGATATTCGGGTCATATCTTGTAGTTCCATTTTCCTACAAAAGATCAAGAAATGTCTTAATGTATGGAGAAAAGTCTGAAACCCCCTCACCAATAAATTATTAACTGAGATTCCCCATTGATGGTACCTGAAGGACTTCTGTATGACCTCGATGGATGTGTAATCTAATTATAAATACTGTTCTCTCCAGCCTTCTTTAAGGACTATGTGTTTGGGAACAGTGAAGGCTAGTCCAGAATATGTCAAAACTATCCTGGTAAATTTGGAAGCAGAGGAGACCTACACACAATAGCTTTCTGTTGCCACACCACTTCATGGGTTGAGCTCGGGTTTTAGACCCATGTGGGAGTCCAGGGCTTCCCTCTGGCTGCCCTGGAAGGTCTGGGACCCTGGCAGGGGTCAGGAACCCCCCTGGACAGAGCCCCCAGAGACACTGGCTGTGATCTCTGTCCATGGAAAAGTTTTCACTCTTACAGGACGAATTACCAGCTCTGAGTGTTTGATATAAGCAATAATTAAGTGTGGCACGGGTGCAAAAGTAAAATTTTAGGATTCTAGATGAGGGGTCCAAAGGGACAAGATGGAGGAAATTGGGTGTGTCTTGTCCTTTTTCTCCTCCTTCATGCCCTCCATGTTTCACTGTGGTGTTGGCATTTTTCTGTTGGTTCAGGCTGGGGACACACTGTCCAACGTAGGTGACAGATATTGGCACGTTCTTGTAAATGCAGCCCAGGGAGTTTCTGGTATTTAATGTTTGTCACATCCCACTGAGGGCAGAGCCCCACACGCTGCCCTGCAGGACAGAGCTGGGCAGGGCAGCAGAACATGTGAGAGATAAACAGAATAAACAACCTGGAAACCAGCACAGACCAATTATGGCTTCTGCTTTGGCAGCGGGGCTGACAGACAGAGACTTTCTGCAATCTCAGAATCATCAATACCTCAGATTCTGACATACCCATGGCTCACCTGCTGTGGCTGCAGTGGAAAGATCCTGAGCTAACTATTGTAAAGTTAGCAACACTGCGTTACTGAAGTGCAGGCTCACCTTGAGAAAAGCTTGGCCAGGGGATATGTATTAAATAAATTATTAAGCAAGCTTTTGCCCATCTGGTTACAAACTCTAATAGCTGTGATGTGGAGAAATAAGGCTCATTACAAGCTGGTTTCATTTAGGATACAAGGATACAAGTGGGATTTCTGAGGTCTTACAGCTCTAAGACGATATGTTCCTGTGAAAGCAGAAACATGATCATCTGTTGTGCCCTGTTTTCTCCTTTTTAAGCTCTCAAAATCGTAAAGAAAAGGGACATTTTAAATTATATTAAGTGTAATTTATAAGTATTTCAATAAGGTTTATTAATAGAAAATATTTTAAAATATACACAATTAAAATATTCCTATGCATCAGATGTTTACTTGTGCTGATCTTACCTCCATAACCAGTTTTTTCCATTACCACAGCCATGCTGATAATCCTGGGAACAGGAGTCTTGGTCTGTCGTGAAGTGCTTTGCATGCTGATGGACTGTTCTAATTGATAGCCAAACTCTCATTTTGTTTCTTTTAATGAAAAAGACAAATTGCAAAAGCAACCCTTTAATAAACGAAACCCTCTTTCTTCTGTAGCCTTCTGTCACAGGAGATGACAAGCTTTTTTCAATATGCTAGGAACAAATGGACCTGTTCCAAATGGACCTTTAGGTGATGCAATGTTAGGTGTATAAACTGTTCAGTTATGCTGGGCTTTTTCTTGTCATGAAAACACTGCCAACCCCAAATTCCAAATAATGGGAAGTAGAAGTACTTTCACCAGGCTGAAAATCACTTAATTGACCATGAATCTCTTCCACTTCTGGATCTTGTTGACTGTGGCAGAGCCCAGATAGTGTTTTTAAGTGCAAATACCAATGACAGGACTGACAGCTTTTTCATAATCCAAGCATTTTAACTTCAGTTATTCTTTAAGCCACAGGAACAGATGATTTCATTCAAGAAAAACCTTGGAGATTTTCATGGCAGAGAAGAAAAAGAAGAGGAACTCAAGAAAAACTGTAGTAGAACTGTAATTTCTCTGAACCAGAATATTTTCCAAGATACAGTATCTTTTGAGGCATACTCAGTCTTAGCAGAACCCTTTGGAATGTGTTTCATTGTCAGATTGTAGTTTTATTGAGGCCATTGTCCAAAAAATCAGAAAAACCAGAACATTTCTTTAGTTTAATTTAGATTATTTTCCAGTATCCTTCACCCACATTGCTTCATTAGGCAGGTTATTTTGTCATAAGCACTCACCTTTCAAGTATTTCAGTAGCAAAGTGGGAAGCACTCACCTTTCAAGTATTTCAGTAGCAAAGTGGGAGCTTCCTACAGAAGGAAAGTGAAATAAATGTTTTTTTCTTACTTGCCTGCATCCTTTTTTTTCTATAGCAAAGGGAGCAATTCGGAAGTATAAGTTTAAGACATTACTTAAAACAGAAACAAGAAGTATTTGCCCCTTATTAAAATATATGCTATTTTGAAACTTTCTAGCTAGATACTCACTTGTGTAATTTGTACACCAAAATATTACGGCGTGTTAGCTTCCAAAAGGAGAAAGCATACAGCAGTCTCAGGTGTTTCTCATGATTGCCATGGGAAGGGGAGGGTGCACAATTATCCCACTGCCACTCTAAAAGATTGCAATTATATATGGACACATCCTGGAGCAGGGGAGCTCAGAGGCTGATGGAAACACATGCAGAGAAAATTATTCACTCTGAGTCGCTGGCTGATATAAGCTGGGAAGAGTGCTGGGTTTTTTCTCCTCAGGGTCACTACAGCCTGTTGAAGGCACAGTGTATGTACAAATACATAAAATGTCCAGTTTTCCTGCACCTATTGCTCTCCTCTGTCTTCCATCTAAAGCTGCCAAGGCAGTTGTCAGTGCCACTCCGGGCTGTGAACCACTTTGGGGACAATGAAGGAAGCTTTGAACGTGGCTCATTTCCCCATGGCTCTGTGCTGAAGTTTTAGTGCATTCCTGGCCTCTGCCTTGCTGGAGGGACCCAGGGTGTTCTCCTCATAGCTGGAGTTTCTCAAGGACCGTGGCTTCATGCCAGGTCACTGTGCTGGGGTTTTGATAAGAAAGCCAGATCAGCATTTGTCCAGATGGGATTGAGTCTCTTGCCAACTGGAGATCATAGAACGTGTTATTCATGGATGCTGCCAAGACCAAATTTACTTTTTTCTGAAGAATCCAGGGCTACTTCTAAGCTAGAGATTGATCTGGTATTGCTGTGTTTGTGCTGTGGGTCTCCAAAAACCCTGCTTTTTTCATATTGTAGAGATACTGCTCTCTGATATGAAGTCCAAGTCAAGCAGTAATGCAGCTAAGCTTAGTCACTGGGATACAAAGATGACAAATCTAACACACTCTGCAAGTCTAAAAGCTGTGTCTTTATTTTGATTTTATTTTGAAAACAGAATACTGATAAGTGCAAGAAATCTGTAGATAAGAGCGGGTTCTGAAGCTGTCTTTACTGAGCAGACATAGAATAACCAATTCAACCATGTCAATAGAGGCTTTATATTCCCATGTGGGAGAGTCTTGCTGATTTTTCCAGTCATTTGCTAATTTTGTTGATAACAATTATGCTTGCTAGCTAGAAAGGTTTTTAACTAAAACATTTCCAACTGTCAGATGCCCAACAACTGATACTTTCCAACATCTTTTCCTCTTGGAGGAATGATCCATGCAGAGGCTTTGAAAGAGTGGAGTGACTCAGTCCAGACAATACAGTACAGTGTCAGAAAGGAAGGAGGCAAAGTAAGTTTTCATATATGCTGCTGTAAAGAGAAAAGGAATATTTTTCTCATGCAGTCTAGCCTAGGTATTGCAGGAAAAAATGGTCTTCAATTGCATTGAGAGAAAAAAATCTTCAATAGCATAATTGAGAAAAAAACTTCTAATAACAGGTGAATCCCCAGAATAGATCAGCTGCAAAGGTTATAGAGTCTCTTTCAGAAGTTTTTAAGAACAGGTCAGATAAAAGTCAGGAAAAAAAAGTAAAATTATTGTGAATTTTGGACTGATCAGTTGTCTTCAAATCACTTTCAATGGTTTTTCAATGGCTTGTTGCCTAGCATGACAAGAAGGGTATAAAAAGGAACTTTTTTGTTACATTAAAATACCATAACAGCAATTTAAAAAAATACTGTGAGAGATACTATCTTAATCTACTCGATGCTATTTACTAAATAGTTAAACAAAACACAAATATGTTTGTGGGAGCAGGGAGAGGAGAGGAGCAGAGTGACATATTGGAGGGGGAGAGAACAGAGCCTGTAATGTGCTAAGCCCATGGTTCTAATTTAGAGAATATTTGCATCTTGTCTGGCTTTCCCCTTAAATTATAGGAGGGAAAAGCACCACCAGCACCACAAACCCAAACAATCTTCCAAGCTTGAAGTTCTATTCCACAGCAGAAACAGAACAAAAGGGAATAGCAGAGCTTTGCCCTATTACAAAATGTCCAGAGGGAAACAGGTATGTTGTGTCCACAGGAGATGTCAAAAGGATTCCTTAATTTTTAATCACATGTTAATCCAAAATAAGATTTAACTGGTGCCTTTCAGGTCCCATCTGCCCTGGCAGATGCACAAACAGGCCTGGAGACCAAAATTGTCACTGCTTCTACAATTTACAGAGTGGGCTTTGTGTAGGTGGAATTGCCATGTTGCTGCTACAGCCACGGCCATGCAAAAACAAGGGAGAGTTCAGAATGAAGCCACTCAGCCTTGATCCTCTTTGCTCATGTGGTATTTTTCAAAAGTGTTGTGGGCTATTTGGGGGGCCTTTTGCATTTATGGGATCTCCCCCCTCTAAAAAGTTCTCACTGATCTTTTTTAAAACACACTTTGCTAAGAAACATGCTTTTAAATGTAGAATATTCAACAGTGACTTTTTGCTCATTTGCTTTTAAAGCTTTCACTGCAAGTCTCATTGGCATTGATCCCAAAAAGATGTTAAAATTATATCATAGAGGAAACCAGTCTAAAGCTTACTGGAAAAAAGCTGATCTCTTTTCTTTAATTTTGGTTTATGCCTAAGTAAGCATCATCTCTTGGTTGCAAAATTAAAGTTTGTCCATAGAAAACTATCTTCACAAAAATATGTACAAGGCATTATAACCAACCCAATGCCTTACCCAGTACTTGAGCTAATATTTTCCTGTTGATCTTCAGGAAACTGGACTGGGAAAATGGGAAGAAAAAAAATGTATTTTGGTGTCCCTGGTAGCAAACTATACTACTGCATTTTTTTGTCTTGAAATTTCACATATCATGACTGCTGCAGTCAGGGCCCCACACTGTAAGTGATCCTGACAGTAAACAGCTGGTGTGATCTTATCATACGTGTTTGTGTAACAAAAAAAAAAAAAGTGCCTCTCTTGATATTCATATTGATATTCCCCTGAATTTCCACTGCCTCCCAAGAACAGCTCGTGCAACCCTGACATGCCTTGAACTTACAGCAACATGTGGTAAAGCAAAAAAATTACACTCTTGATTCACTTCTTAGCTAATAAAATGTAAACTTGTTACTTTACTTTTACTTCTGAGGGAAGAGCTGTATAGCCATAAATATTGCCTCTAAATTGAACCATGCTCTCTTCAGATCAGGAGGCTGAAATATGTCCTGTTTTGCATGCAGGGGTTTTGGGACAGAGTCTGCTCAGGGAGGTCTGGCATCTGGACATACTATTGTTCCATTGCCTGAGAGCTTTCCTCTTATAGACTGAGTAACCTCAGCCTTGAACTTTGTTTATACCACAGGAGTCATGTTCTCTGTGACTCACAGAGCCTTTGGCAAACAGAAATATTGAGCCTTTTTTTGAAGGGTGAAGAGGCTTCAGAGAAATGCTGAACGGAGAGACACCCAGGGAAAAAGGAGAGGAGAAAAATTTGGGAGAAAGCTGCTTACATGGGCCTCTGGTAAAAGACAGAGAATCTTAGATATTGTTCAGCAGCAGGATGAAGTGAAGGAAAATAGAGTAATCTTGGGAGCAGGGATGAAAATTCATAAATAAACCCCTGTGGTTAACAGGGCAGAAAGAGTTTCCAGGTGCCTGATCCTTGAACACAGACCATTCACATCAGACATTAGGTCTCTGCATCTGGCCTGCCCTCAAAGGCCACAGAAGGATGCTGAAGTTCCTCGGACTGTCCTTCCACTTCTCCAAGTCTACTCATAAGATGTCAGACAGATCCTAATGTATAAGACAGATTTTAAGTATAAGAATCACCCCTAATCTGAAATTGCTTATTGTCTACCCCTACCTTGCCCCCTCAAAACCAGTAAAAACTCTAGAACAGCAAACTCATAGGAAAGACAATATAAAGACATATTTTCTGCCATTAAAATAATTCTTCCAGTATTTATGTGACCCAAATAATAAAATCTGTGAAAAGCTGGTAATTTGCTCTAATCAGGCTGTCCTGTAGGGAGGAGAATAGGTAAAAGGTGAGTACATAGAAGAGTAGAGATCACAATAGTGTTGGGGGAACAGAGAGGAATGGAAAGCAATAAATCATAAAGCACCATATCATCTTTGCCCCCCCAAGTTATTGATCAAAGCTTGCTGTCATCTAACATGGAAAGAGAAGGGAGGACACAAAGGATCAGCCAAGGGGTGAAGAGCGGGGACGCTGGACTCCAGGATTTTTTGGGTGGATAGAGATGGGATATCTCTGAAGGCTGCTCTTAGAATATCTGGTTTATTAGAGAGGGTGAAAGGTCCTGCTTGGAGTCACCAGACTGACCCATGGCAGGTCCCAGGGCGTGGGGGAAGGGAGAGGCAAGGGGTAGAGGGAGATAAGAGAGGATCCCAAGAGGATGTTCCAGGAGAGGGGCAGTTCCAAGAGGGTGTCTGGCTCCTCAGGGACTCCTTGTCAGGGGGTTCAAGGTGGGATGGAACAAGACTTAGGCCAGTGGGGTCACAGACACCTGATGGTTCAGGGGAGGGTTACAGGTGTGGGATGATCCACACATTGGGGTGAGATAGAACAGTCCATTTGACCCTTGGACCTACCTGCAGGTAAGAGCATTGTTCAACCAGAAGAGAGATTTTCTTCATCCTGGCTGTACTATTGTCTTCTACTTGTGCAGTAACTAAGGTTTGGTATGTCACAACTTGTTACCATCTCAGTCTCTGTATTTTCTAAATCTTTTGCCAGGCAATCATATTTATAAGGCTTTCTTGTTTCATCTCCCCCAACAGTGAAGGGCAATCTGTGCTTTCCCACAGGTGTGGGAGGTGTGTCTGTGTAAATCACAGCCCTAGGGACTTGTGCCTGCTTCCCCATGGAATGACAAAGGAGATTCCCTTCTACCTTCCCTAGGATGTCCCTGGGAATTTCACAGAGCCACGTAGCCCAGGTCCCTTAACTGTGCTAGGAGTCCTAGGGAAGCTTATCTCTATTTGGGACAACTAGAGAAGAAAAAGCTGTCAGTGGAGAAGGTGTTAGAGTCCTTGACAGTCATCTTCTCCTTGGAAGTCCCTGCAGAGCAGAGGCTGGAAGAGCTGCCTTCTCTGCCTGCAACATCTGCAATATCCTCACCTCCTTCCCAGGAATACCATTTTTTCTTAAAGTGTGGAGCATGCAGAGGACAGTCAGTCATGCTGTGCGGGGAAACATGGTGAGGGACAAAGGACAAGGTAAGCACAAGATAAGAGGCTGATAAAGCTCATATCAGGAGGACTGTGTTAAAGGTCTTGTGGATGTGTGTGCTGGAGAAGCCACAGTTCTCTGAAAGAATTGGTGAGGTGTGTCAGCTTTCCTCTGCTATCTTTCCACTGATAGGAAATGTTTCCATTGGGCAGTGTCCCAGAACTACTGTGACAGTTTAGCAGCTCCTGTGTGAAGGTCATATTCCTCTTCTCTTTTGCAAGAAAAATGCAATAAATGGCATTACAGTGCTATGAAAAACTGCTGTAGTATCAGAATATTTTGGAACAAAGTAGATTTGGGATAAGGCTAACTCAAAATAGACCACAACTGGTGTTGACTGTGA
The DNA here is from genome assembly GCF_050655825.1 of Lonchura striata. NCBI lineage: Eukaryota > Metazoa > Chordata > Aves > Passeriformes > Estrildidae > Lonchura > Lonchura striata. The sequence goes on from NC_140703.1 coordinate 3,367,608, forward strand.
AATTGTGCTCATGCAACCAATTAACACAACATTATATCAGTAATGGTACTGTCAGATTAGTTTCAGTCTAGCTTATCTAGCAATTCCAGCCAGAGCTGTATAAACCTGGTCTTCCTTGTCATGCCATTGAATAATAAGCACTGAGTGGTTGACATCTGCTCATATGCTCACTGTGTTTCATGCTGAGTAGTTTTTTCCACAGGTAGGGAAAATAAAGTCCCATATTAACCAGGGCTTAGTGGGGCTCTGTGGCAGAGCTCTGTAAAGCATAATAGAAATAATTTGCTGAGCGAGTCCTATTCTCAGTCACAGTAGTTTGTTAAGTCTTAGTTTATATTCACTGAGGTCTGGCTGTGAGACCTGGTTTGGCACTTTTATCCCATATTTACACTAGCATAAGCCAGCTGGAGATCACCAAGGATGTGGGGTGTGGTTCCCCACAGGGAACACGCTGACACCCATGTTGGTTCAGTTTTCTTGTTTGGAGAAGTGAACACATTCACAAGCAGAATGGTACAGAAAATTAAGAATCACCTTTTGGCAAGAAAGCTGCTTTTACCATAAACCAACATGATTTATATACCAATTCTTGTTTTATTATCACCTCTGAGTTGCAGTGACATTATTTGAGAGGAGAATTTCCTGAGGACAGTATGTACATGCTCCCAAATACAAGATTCCTTTTCTTTTGTGCTCAGTTTAAGCTGGTTTTAAAAAATTATTTTTAGTCTTGGGACAGAGAAAATAATCTCAGTGTACGTATGTACTTTTCATCGTACACCAGCTAAGATGGTCTTTTATTCTCAGTAATCAGTGACATAATTTCACTGTCATTAACTGAAGAAAGTATTTGTCTTAGAATGAAATCTAAAAAAGAGGCTGAAAATAGGGTTTGATTTGAGGAAATTCAGTCTTTTTTTTTCTCAAATGTGGACTTTAAAGCATGAACCATGCTTTTATTGTGTCCACACTGCCTTGCTGGAATTGGAGATGTGTCCCCATCATCTTCTACCTAAGACTTAATGGAAGGACCACATGAAGAAGAGAAGGCAGCACTGAGTCTATTGCAGGGTGAAGATGGTGGAGCGTCTCATTCCTGGATTAAATTCAGGTTCTTTTAGAAGCCCAGCTCCAAGGCTGATGGTACTGCAATAGCTGAGATCTGTTGGTGTGTGTCAGAGCTTACAGATATTCCTTTATTGACCTTTAACACGACCTCTTGCCCCTGTTATTCCCCGAGTCTAAGGTGCTCTGTTGCATTGATCAGTTCCATCCCCAGGTGCTCACTCAAAGGGTAGTTTGGGTTCAGATGCACGCGGTGTGGCATGGAATTGTGAGCACCTCGAATGCTGGGCTGAGGTAATTGGCTGCTTGAAATTTAAATTACATCTTTCCCTGTCCGTACTTTGCCCGAGTGCCACTCAAAACCCTGCACAAGATTATGATGCCATTTCAGATGCTGCTCCTGGAAGCTCCTGGTGCTCAGGCACAGGCACAAATCCAGCACACAGCAGCACAGATGATTAGAGGGGCTGGCATGGTTGCTTACAAGGGACGTTGAAAATGTTTAATGCACCTAACTTGGCTAAGCAGCAGCTGGCTCAAGTGCCAGATGAAGGCAAATGAGAGGAATCAGTGCGGGTGTGTGATATGAGACAAATCTGGAGGTAGGAAGAATTTTGGCTGAATAGCAGCCAGTGTTATTAAGAGAAAGGTCTAGGTGATCAGCAAGTCCCAGCCTTTTTCATAACAGGAATTTTTAGCATCTCAGTCTCCTTCTCCTGGGAGGAACAGGATGGGAAAAGAAAACAGGCTAAATAAGAAGGGCAGACAGGTTGTGACCCAGCCTGTTCCAGGTTTTTTTATTTAGGTATTAGATATAGGATGATTTTCAAAGAAAATATTGAAAACTCCATGAAACATAAAAAGACTAGTGTGCCAGTGAATGCTCCACAGGGGTCAATTAGGAAACTGTAGAAGGATGTATTGGAATGTTTATTAAGACTTGTTCCTTTTCTAAATGGTAATATTTATGCCAAACACACTCAGTAAACAAAAAGAAGTTAAAAATAAAATCCAAAGGCATAATGATTTCCAGTTGTACTTACTTTCCATCTCATTTCAGTGACAGACAGTATCCATCTTAATCCATAGGTCAATGAATGAACCAGTCTTAAATTACAGGGCTAGGTTTGTGCCACACGGATTTCTCTCCAATGAGCAGCTCCTATGACAGAATTTGCAAGTTTTTAAAATTTTCTTTCTGATTTTTTAAATTCTTTTGGGTATATGCAGCCAATTCATCTTTCTGAGGTAATCAAATATTCAGGGTACCTAAGTCATAAGAAAAGAGGTAAGAGTAATATTAATCCAAAGAACACCATGGGTACCAACTCTCTATTTAGTCTTGTCCAACAGTTGTTTTCAGTCTATGCAGGTCATACTGTGATATTGTGTGTAAAAGTATGTCCTATTGACAATTATCATATCTTCTAGTGTCTTTTGCCTTTGTTCTAGTACCTAGGGATGTTATTGCCAGCCTAGCAATGTCCACACTTTCAGCCTCTCTGAATTTCAATCTGCTGCAACGTTACAGATAATTTACAAACCACATGAGCAGCTGTGCAGAAGTATAATACACAATTGTTACTGTGCTTGTCAAGTTGTGATAATGTGATTATGTGCCCAAGAGACAAAGACCTAGACATGTTTTTATCTTTTGTACATTTATAATATCTGGTGCTACTTACCTCATTTTCCAGCTTAAAAACCCATGAGTTTAGGAGAGGTGTACTTTCTTTTCCCCCATTCCTAAAACTCTTTTGGGAAACCCTACTGTTGTAATGATTCATGCTGACTAACAGATTAGCATTTTTTGGTGAGTTTCAAAAAGCCTTTGTTTCTATATCTGCAATTTTGTGGATTCTGTTAACACAGTTGTTTAAGAGTTAGAACAAATACATTTAGAGCAGGAACATTACCTCTAGGACTCCATCTGGCTAACATCAGTCACACAAATCTGGAGAGAATCTGTCAACAGAAGAGTGAAGAGTTAAATTCTGTGGATGTTTGTGTGTTTGTTCCTATTGAAAACAGTAGCTGTATGGAAGTAATAGAGCAGCACTTGGCCTTAAGCCTTTCTCAACAGCCAAAAAGTGCTGCATTATCTGGATTTTCTCTTACAGACTTTCTCCCTCCAGGAGAAAACTCTATGTACTGGATGTTCTTGAAATGAATGAATAACACTGTAAACATCCTCATAATTAATGCATCTTGCCTAAATTAAAGTCTTCCTAAAACATGCTTAACCTCATTGGGATGATGGTGTTTAATACCCAGCTGTGGTAGACGTCTCTGATCTGAAGCACTGTGATAAGGAGAGAATTTGTAAGAGGAAACCTATGAGATGAAAAAAATGTGATAGATGAGAGGGAGGAGGCTAAAATCAGATTAAGACAGTTCATTTCTTTGTCCTGTCTTCCTGTTTGTCTTTGCCTTTTTTCAGGGGGGTGGGGTGAGGTGGCACCTACCATGCAGGGATCAATTTGCAGCCTTAAATCCCTAAATAAATATGTAGGAATTGTCAAGGAATTGATCCTTACCTGGAAAATAGTGCCAAAATACTCATTAAAGGGGCAGATGAGAAGAGACTGGGGAGTTTTGTTTGGTTGGCTTATTTAATTTTGTGGGGTTTTTAACATCTTGTGAACAGTCTGAGTGGGGAGTTTATTATTAATATTTTGCACTTCATCCCATGCCACTTGCACATATGTTTTTGAAATAAGAGAGATGAAGTAAAATGGTTTTAATATTTTCCTTTCCTTGCAGTGTATTTAGATGAAAGAGTCTGCAGTAATTACCATCAGGCATCTGGCTACCCCCACAGAGTGGGCACATGCCTGATTTTGCTTATTCTCCAAAAACGTTCTTAGATTTTTCCCTTTCCCTTTAAAGATGTTATGTTTGCAGCACTGTGCCTCGAGCTCTGTTTATTGAATTTCATGCTAGGATGAGTGAGAGGGGGTTAATATACTCATTCTTGTTTGTCTCCATGAGCTCTTCCCTGAGCTGCATGGTACAGCTCACACATCTGGCAGCAGCTGGAATGTCCAATACTGCTGCTGCACATTCACATCTGACAAGAGTAAGTGGAAACAAGTATTCCTGGAGAACACTGACCACTCACTCTGTCCTTGCCTTTTATCTTTGCTACCAGCAGCTAACAAGGAGGATGGATGCAAAGGTCATTTACAAACCAAATTTGTATTAAAACAGGGGAAGGGGCAAGTTCTGCTCTCTGTTCAGTCTGCATGTGTGCAGAAGAGTTAAGGCAGCTTGTCTAAAAGGAGGATGTGCCATGGATTTAGTTTTAGCAAGGTAATTTTCTATGTGGAACTCCTCTTAAATATGATCTCTTCCGTCTGAGTTTTGTTCTTATAACTTTAAAACTCTGGTGAGAACTTTGAAGGACTTTTGCCTTGATTTATATCTCCTTTTAAGTTGTTTAGTTTTAAATGAGTTGGGAGATGAAGAGCATACTTAGAGGAGGTTAATCATGGTGACTTCTGTGGCCTGTGTGATTCTGCATTGCTGGCTCTCATTTCAGCTCTGCTGTAGCTTGGACACAGAATGTTGAGACTGTGCTTGGGAAGAGCTTAGGATGGAATAGGATGAGCCTGCTTGGTCCTGAGATGATTTATCCACATCACCAGGAGCAAAAAGGTCAACCTGTATGATCCAGGCTCCACCTCAAGGAGTTCCTGAGACTGCATGTCCTCAGTCTGTACCCTGGTGTTTGCTCATGTATAAACAACAGAGTGAACAAGTTTGACCTGGAGAACAACTTCAAACTTGGCTGGCTTGCAGTGTAAACACATATTCAGAGGCATTTTGAGAAACAGCAATCCATATTCAGACTGGCTTCAGAAACTTCAGAAACTTACACCAACTTTAAATACAAGTCTTAACAAATACTGGCTAAGTATTTACAAAGTGATTGACAGAAAGAGTGTGGTATGTGAAGGATGTGTTTAAGTTGAGGTTAGACTGATTAAGAGTAATTTAACAACAATAGCTATGTATTCAAGTATCTAATCAATAAAATATTTAGGAATAGGAACACATTGAAATGCTTAAAGTTGTAAATATAAACTTGTTTAGCTATTTATATATTGCAAAAAAATCCAACCCACAAACACCCTGTGTCCATCTTTGAAGTTAAACTGTCTCTGTACATCTGGGCCCCCAAATATTGCAGAAATGAGAGCTGCATAAATGTCCTGCAAACTGACAGTAACTGACTTGCTAGGGAAGTGAAGACTGGAGAGCTGGGAAAAACTTGAGATAGCCCAATACTGAAATTGTAGTTGTGAGTTTCTATCATTGATGTGTTTTTCTTCACCAACCAGTGATGTAGAAAGAGCATCTTGGTGTCCTGTCAGGCTGTCAATGACAAAAGACACTGGGCTGAGAGCTGTCATGAAAGTATTAAAATCTCCCGTGTGCACAACAAAATACAGAAGAGAAAAAGATTAATAAAAATCTCCTGAAAACACTTTTCTCTCCCCGACTCACCCCAGCCCCAATTGAGAAAGTTTTTTTTCAGCACTCTGGCATTTCTCAAATGAAGAAACCACTCATTTCTCATCTATGTGTAATTTTTCTTTAATAGTGTTCTAGGACACTAAAGTTAGCACATATCATCTTGTGTGAAAAAACACAGCCCACTACAGAATTCAAGAAAACTTCCTGTATTTTAATTTATTTAAAGTAAGTTATTTATTTAAAGTAAGTAAAGTTACCACATTTAGGGATTTTGATGCTAGTTTTTTTTCTTGTGTAAGAAGCCAGCATAAGAGCAGGAATAGAAATGTTTGTATTCTTATGTTGGAACATATCCTTTCATGTTTGTGCTGTATTTCAAAGCTGATGGAATAGTGAAGTCTCATTTAGACTTCGTTTTGCTAAGAATGTGCTCTTTAATTTCTATAAAAGTAGAGTTTGCCTAAAAGGCAGTGGCAGCAGCAGTGGGTGAGGCATTTTAAGAGTCTTCTACAGACACCTTCCACTAAGTCAGTGGCAAAAAAAAATATAAATTCCCCACCTTATTTTTCGGTGAGCATATGCATCTCTTCTTGTGCACATAAATAGTTTGACATTAACCAGCAGATAGCTCCCAGGCAGCAAAGATGGAGATGCCAACATCCAGCAGCTGTGATGTGAGGAACCAAGGTGGCATACTTATCTTAGTTTTAATATTGCATCTGTGGAGTGGTACCTAGGTAACTCACTTTGCAAAAATGCAACCTGATCTGCAATCTCTTATAATTTGTCTGTGTAAGTGGACCTCTGCTGTTTCATCACTTGTTCTGGTTTTTTGTATGCTGTAGTCCTAATATGTCTGCAGTCATGTAGGTGGTTTTGGGAGGGCAAGGATGTATCTATTCAAAGAGATTTAAGTGCTTCTGCAGTTTTACACTTGTGCAGGTTAATATGCCTTATTTCAGCTTAAAGTTGCATTATAGTTCATGAGATGTTCACAAGTACAGATGACTCAATCCAAGTGGCAACATTTTCTGATTTTGGTTTTTTTTATGTTCCATTCCACTGTGTGGAAGTGCTGCTGAAGGAGTATTGTGTAGGTGGAATTACTTAAAGGTTAGTAAGGGTGATGTCACCTAATGGGGCTGTTTGTTTGGATAGCTAAGCAGTAAAGTATGTCTAATTTCCGTCTTCAAGCAAAACTGATGTGAAAAAGTTCTCAAAATGCAGAGTAGTTCACACAACACGTGGAAAAGATGGACAGTAAGAGAACAGTTCTGAGATTAGAGAACCAATTTTAGGTACAAAATTATACATTCAAAACAAAGTCCAACTCATTATGTTTATGCACCCTTACTCAAATTTATCACTTTTGCTCCCAAAAATAATTCCATTAAGGTATTTCGTTTTTTTCCCAAAATCACAGGAATTAAGATGCTTTCAATTAATCACTGTCCCAACTGTTAAAAAAGTGATGATGAGTCTCTGAGAAAGACCTCCAAAAAAAATTAATCTTTCCTTGTAAGTTTGTAACCTCTTTGCTCTTTTTATGTGCCAGTATAAATTTTAAGAGAGACATCCCTTAATCAAGTCCCAGACAAGTGTCTCTTTGGGGACATATACACAAATGACAGGGACTGGTTCCTTTCTTTTTACTGAAGGATTAAGTAAGATGGAAGAGAAGAAGAACAGAAAGATGTGAAAGAATAAATTAGCTAGGAGAGTTGAAAAAAGAGGAAGGGGAGAGGTAGGTGAGAAAGAAGACGTGAGCATGAAGGAAGGGAAATAGTCTGAGAGGAAGGAACTGGGAAGCCTCAAGGGAAGTAATCTTTGATACTGAGAAAGTTATCATTTTCAGTATGATTATTCCAAGACTGGTATCTGAGAATAAGAGAGTCCCAAGTGCATGAGTTGAGATGTTCTGTGGTTGGGTTTCTCACGAGGGGTGGGTACTGCTGTGTGCAGGATACTCCACTCAGCTGGGTGAAATACACGTCAGAAGTGTACAGGTTGTACAAACACACGGCTCGAGCTACTGGAAACCACTCGCTGCCAAAGTTCCTTTATGTTCTGAAAATGACCAACTGGAAACAATAATACACTCTGCTGCAAAATTGAATAAGTCCTCCCCATGAAAGTAATCTTACTGCTAGGCTGTGGGAATGAGATGAGAAAAACCTCCCAAACTAGCTTAAGAAAATACAGTTTTCATTTTTCCAAATTCAAATAGATGTTTTCTTTATTCTTGATAAGGCTGATTTTTTTTCCCAGACAGCAAGCTATTAAAGTGAGCTGCCACTATGCTGTCTACTGCTTCCATCCAGGTCAAAGACTTGTGTCTCTGAGGTACTCTGACAGCAGCCTGGGGCTTTTACCTGGGAGTGAAATGATAGGACACAACTATATTTCAGGGGATCAGAGCAAAGAAATAAAATACTGAATGTATCTATGCAAAATTACACAAAACATGCAAATTTTAGCAGTCCAGTGAACAAACACTTTGACAGGACAAGGCAAGAGCGTTTCTGGCAAGATTCTATTTAGGATGAGCAACTTTTTACCGGGGGGTTAATCATCAAATTGGTCAAAATATCTTTGCTACTTTCCACACCATGTTTGCACACCAAGCCTTTGTGATTCAGCACAGAAAATCTAAAAACTGTTGACACAAGGCCACTGTTTGCAGAATCATTTCCTTGGGTATAATTGACATTGTAGTCATGCTCTCAATCCACACATGGTGACCCAGGTGGCAGAGTAAGAGTGAAGCTGATGTTTATGAAGAGTGACCTTTCTCCACACTCCCCTCTTCATTTTTGAATAGCCATGTTGATATGTTTTGCTTGACTGCTGGCATCTACCTCTGTCTCAGAGTGGGAGGGGCAGTGCAGATCTACTCATCTTTGAAGAAAAGAGATGGGATATTGCATTTCAGGGGCTCAGAACCATTTTTCTGCTCTGAGGTGCACTAAAATCACACTCTTTTGCTGCATCCCTATGACCTCCTCTTCCTGCTTTAGCTGCTCAGTATTCCAGCAACCAACCTTCACTCATGGTTTTTGCATGAACCTGCCTCTGTGTGACTTTGGACAAATTTTTATTTTTCCCAAGATGCTCTTATAAAGGGAAATATATTCCTTTTATTTTGGCTGCATATTTTTAGCTCCCTCCTCTGTAGCATCTTCTGAATATCCCTTATTCTGGGGATACAGTACCAAAATAATATACAAGATCGTTTGCTTTAGGAAAATCAGGTCTTAATCCCATTTTTTTTGTAAGCCCTTCCATATTATAATGCTTCCTAAAACTGGTGAAGGTGTTTCCTTTACAAACATAGTTTTCCAGGCATCTACCATTGTAATCCAAGATTGTAGTGATATATTGCAAAAATAAGTTTTTGTCTTGAAGTTACAGAGTATTCATCATTCCTTTATGTAAAACAGCTTCCCAATTTTTCCCTTAATTGTTTTGGGGTTTAAGCCTTTTTTCTTTTTTTTTTTCCTTTTTTTTTTCTTTTTTTTTTTTTTTTTTCCTCCTGGGAATTTGCAGTTTATGTGGCATGGGTAAATGGAAGTTAGATATCCTAGTAACCAGTGTAGAAGACGTCCAGTCATTTTTTGTTTCTGACGGTACTGCTGAGAATTCTCCCTCTTGCTTGTCATAAAAAGTCTTTTGTGCAGTTCCCCTCTTCCTTTAGGCTTTAATCCAGCAAAACACTTCCAACACCAAGTGCTCTCATTTGCTTTCAGCAACAATATTCACAGACAACATAAAGCATGTGTTGGAGTGCTTTCTTGGGTCAGGGACTGCATTACTTGAGCTGCATATCAAGTCTGCTTGTATGCTATTCTAGAAGTTTCACAAACCCACAGTATCAGCTCTTCATTGTACTTTGTATTTTCATACAATACACATGTGTGGAAGCTCAGAGATTAATGAAAACTTGTGAATAGACACAGAGATGTGCACCTAGCTGTGCTCGTTAGAGCTGCGATGTTCAGGGAGTCATTGTTCATACAGCTATGTTTGCGAAGAACAAACTGCATTTTTTTTTTCCTCCAACTTGTTGTGTTTCGTTTTGAGATTTCAGAATGACAGTTTAGGAAAATAATCAATAAGGCAATTAAAAAAGCCAGCCTTTGCCTACAATTGTTCAGGTTGGGCAAAGTAAGTAATAGTGAATTTCCTACTGAAAGCACCAGTGAACCTGATTCCTGCTTTGATGCAGTCTCAGCATCTCTCCACTTTATTTATTTATGTATGTATGTATTTATTTATTTATTTTAAATATTTTTTTAAGTTGCTGTATCCTTACAAAGGGTTGAGAAAATAACTTTTGAATTAGAGACAGGTTTGGGCAGCCCTCACTTGTGTCAGTAGGAAGATAAAGGCATCCTGCCTTTGACCCCACGACCTCTCTCTGCAGCATCTGGAGCTTTGTGGCTGTTATCACCTCTTGGACACTCCATATGCATCCACACACACCTGAGGGCATAGCCCAGATGTGCCAAAAGTCCAGGCTGCCATGTCAGAATTAAGGTGAGTAGAGTGAAAATTTAACAGGGTAGAAATCTATTTAAATTTAGGAAAAATGTGGTACTTTAAATTTGCTAAAGATGATATTTAGTTTAGTAACTGCAGTCTTAGAAAAATTACCTTAGCTAAAGAGAAAAAAATGCAAATTTGTACACTAAGAGATAATAAAGACTCCTTAGACTTTAAAACAGACAGGGCAGAGTGACCTAAGAGTTCTTTCTATACTTTCTGACAAAAACTGAATACAAGTGTAACTAGCTGTAAGCATAATGTAAAATCAGCAGAATAAATATGTATAAACCTATTGTAAAATTCTATGCATATAGAAATTAGTAAAGATAATAAAAAAAGATCAAGAGTTCTCAGAAATATGCATGTTTATTAAAGGGCAATGAGTCCTGACGTGAGTCCACAGCGCTGTGAATAAACATCCTCATTCTCTATAAATCTTTATTAGAATTGTAGGGTTGGATTTTTCACCCTCATTTCATTATGGCCAGCCAGCCAGGAGATTTCCTGTCCTCGCAGGGGCAGGGGGGAATTGTAGGGTTGGATTTTTCACCCACATTTCAAAGGCAAGGCAAGGAGCAGCTGGGAAACACCCAGCAAGAAGAAGCGATGGATGGAGCGGCGGCTCAGCAGTGCCAATTCCCCAAGGCCAGGAACAAACCCACACTTATCTCTGCTCAGGAGGGGAGAAATTAAGGATCCATGGTGTTGCATTGCTCTTGGGCTCTGCTTTTTCCCTTTCCAGGGACACCTGTGACTGGGATCTGATTGTATGGTCCACTCCTTCCTGCCCCAACGGGGTTGGAGGAGAACCAAAGAGCCCTCCCTGTCCTGATCCTAGGTCCTTTCCTGGTTCTCTCTCTTTTCCCCTTCATCTCATGGAATAAACAGCTTGGACAACCACATCAGGGGAATTGAAGCCTCTTTGGAATCTTTGCCCAACTCCTCACCTGCCTTCCCTCAAGGCCCCTGTATATCTGGGTGGTTTGGGGCTGCGAGGGATAGGCACGTCACCATGAGACACAGATAGGGAATTAGTCTCAAGGTCAAGTGCTCCCTGAGTCATCTGAAGCAGTAACTTATGCTGATCTCACCTTCTATTTTTGCCATTTGGTCCTTTATTAATAATATCCTAATGAGAATTGACAGCTCTGGTGTGACATTTGGGATAGCTTAGAGCTGAAGACAGCTACCTGGAAATAATTAACTGACAAGGAGACTTCAGCTAAGATTTCTGTTAGACAGAAAACCCTCACCAAACTGCTGGACACAAAGTGGATTTTCATCCTGTATGTATTGTGCTGACTGCATTTTAAAGTACCACATTGAAAAAAAATCCCTTAAAAAGCAAACAAACAAAACCAACCTTATTACTAGTTAAACATTTGTCTTAAAATTTTTAATTTTCTATTTTATCAACAACTATTTTGGTTTTCAGTTAAGAGCTTAGCTGAAACTCAAACCTGAAAATTCTGTTCCAGATATCAGTGCTGCACATATTTTGATTTTTATAGTGCATGTTTCAGTGGCCACAGTTCCTGAGTGGGGAAGATGTAATCCCTCTTTTGCATGTTTAAAGAAATGCTTTTACCTCACAATTTCCAAAATAGAAAAAAAACACTTTTAAACCAGGTTTTTCTTTCCTTGAAATTGCTGATACAAGATCAGATAGATTAAAGAAAGAAAAATTAAAAAAAAAAAAATATGATTTAACTCAAAGTGTTATTTAGAGCTGGGACCCTACCCTATATAATGACAGAGCAGCTGTGGTGTCTTGTTCTGCAGGAAACTGAAATAGAATCAGCCTCTGCTTCCCGTAAAACCTCCTGTGCTCTCTAGGGCAGCATAATCAGAAGTCTTAGCAGCCTTCACCAGCCACTAAACCAGCTCTAGTTCTGTCTTAATATAGAAAGGATAGTTATTTTACACCATGCTGAGCATGGTGACCCAGATGATGGTGATGTGGTACTGGCTTGTTTTGAGACATACATGAAGTTTGACCATTTGTATCAATGAGTTATCAACGAGGTGATGGGGAAGACAGTTTCAAAATGTGTTACTGTGATTAAAATTCTAGTTTTACTAAGTTTGTTCTTCTTGAATTTTTCAGTAATTGCAGATACATCTATATTTTTCACTGCTTCTTGGGGTAAGGACAGTGTCAAAGTGATCCAAGAGAGGATCTTTGTAGTCTTCTCTTCTTGTTTTGTAATGTGTTATCTTTGGCAAAGAAAATGATGTCTTATTCCTTCATGGCTGATGAAATGTGTTTATAAAATGTGGTTTGCAAGGTTCTCCTAGAGTCTTTCTGAATTTGAGGTCTTTGCTTTCTTTCTAACTCAAACTAACAAATCCATTCCAAAATTTTGTTTCTACTGGCATCTCCCAGAAAGAGACAAACCCTGTGAGGGTGAAGGTGCCACAAAAAAACTGAGTTAAGCTGTACATTTAATGTGATTTATGCATTACTTGTTTAGCCAAAGTAGTATGAGGAGTGATGGCAGATGCTTATGCAAGATTCAGCTGGGGAGGCTGTGTGGGACCCTGGGATTTGGTGCAGAAGACAGTCTTGGCCTCAGTTAAAATAAAGTGGTGTGTTAATGCATTTTAGTCAATGAATTTTAGACAGCATTTTTGTGTTCATCTCAGATGTGGTTTGAAGTTTTTTCATTAGAATCTGTTGAGTAGCTTATGGTCTGTTAAGCGTATCTCAAAGATGTTAAACTTTACCTCTGCATGAAGACAAAAATAAAAATATACTTCATTTCAGTCCCATCCCAGCTATCTGGGCATTTGCCTCAGGCTTCTCATCATTACCCACAAAATGGGAAATTACTGCCTCTAGCCCAGTGATTAGTGTGAGCACTCCCAAAACCAAACAGTCAGAGAACATTAGCTAAGTTCGGTGAACCACCCAGTTAACATTTTAAGCTAACTTGGTGTTTTGTTCTGAGGTGAATTAGAGGTCCCTGTGAAGCAGGTCTCCCAGCAGAACAGTGTGTGCTTGTGGCACACACTTTGTAGCTTTGAGGGAGTGATTTCCAGCAGCAGGTAATAAATTGGAAATAGAGGGGAAGAGAAGACGTGCTTTTCAGTGTTGCTACCTGAAGGGTGACCAAATATCTGCAGTCACCAGACCCCAGCTTGACTTGTATGAGAAGGGAGATAAGAGATGCTGAGGGGGAGACAGAGGTGGGATGTGTAGAAAGGTATGAATTTATTTGTGAGGGTCTTTTTTCATGATCTCTGTCTTGCACCCAAATAAGTGGTCCATCTTCCATGTGGTTCTGTCTTTAAGCATTCATCCTGCCTCTTCATCTTACTGACCCTTGTGTCTGCAGCAGCTGAAGTAGCAGCTTTTCCTAGCTCATGCCCCCATGATTGCCACCCACTTTAAATCAGACCCAGAAGGTGTTTGAGAATTTTGCCTCTGCTGTTCCTCTCTCCTCTATACCTCACCTCCAGCTATATCAATGTTGGGAGTCTGAGGAACTAAAGCCAGAAGTTTGAAATGCAGATAAGAAGACAGAAGATGTTTATGCCTGGGGAAAGCAGAGGTATATATTTTTAAAATATTTTATTTCTCTTAGTTGTACAAATCTTGCCACTTTAAAGTGGGAAGTTTATTCACTGTTAAAGAGAATGGCAACTCTTCCATTGGTTATGCCTGCAAAGCACTGTAAATCATTTATGTTACTCTTCACACTTCAACCATTCTAATGTTATTTCATTCTGAGATCAAGGGGTGTGCTGGGACAAAAAATGTTCTCATTGGCAATTGAAGAGGATCTGAGAAACACATGCAGTCTCAGCATAACCCCAGATTATCTGAAAGTATGTGAGAAAGACTGAACAGACATACAAGCACAGGGGAAGAAAGTAAGCCTCCCACACCTGATTTTCACTTTCCTTGAGTCAGACAGATGAAAATCATGCCCATGTCATGTCTATATCATATCTGATCTAGTTAAAGCTTTGAGGAGTTGATACTCTAGTGTTAACCTTAACCTGACTGACAGAATCTTTCCTGGAGTTGACATGAGCAAATATATCAAGAAGAAGATAAGTTAATCACTTTGGTGAGCTTCATTAATACCATCATGGGCAAAAATGAGATTGCATCTCCCACACTAACCAGGAATCCATTATTCTGCTCCTCTGGAGGCTTGTACTTTAGAGACCAATGGATAAGAATGAAGAAAGTGGTTTTGGGAAGTAAAAAATATCTTGTGATAATAAGTGAATTCTTGGGGGAATAGTTAATGGGACAGATAACTGTGTTCTCTCTTCTGGAAACGAAAGTACATTATCTCTCTGAATTCACCAAAAAACATGACCCTGAGATTCTTCTGGTTTATGTAACATTTCACCCAACAAATCAAGATAAATTTATGAGAACCTCTGGAAACAGTAGAAACTCCTAGAGGAAGTTTGAGCCCTGACCTTTTCTCAGTGTCTCTACAGATCTGATGACTGCTGTGTTTGCAGAGTACACAAAACTGTCCCTTCCTGCACATCACCAATAAGAGCTGCCCCAATGCACATGCAGGTCTGCAGTGTTTCTGTAGACCAGTGACTTTTGACTCCAAAGAGTACAACCTGATAGGGAAGACAGATTAGTTGTATGGCCTATCGACAAGATCTAGATAATATTTCCTACCCAAAGCATTTCAAAAAAGTACTGTTTTACTTGCTTTACCAAAAAAAAGTGTGTGCTGTAATGTACAAACTGAATGGCTGTAGGGCTGGAAAGAAAGTTCATGACTGGCTGTAAAGAGAAGATCTGTTTTCCTGATACCCTGGGTAGTTGCTGGTCACCTGAGCTTGGCACACCAAGCTTCTCTTTCCTTGTGTCCTAGAGCATAGTTCTGTGTAGCCTCCAGAAATTCCACACTAGTGGGTGGTAAAGGAAACTCTGCTGAACTACATCCCTTTTTTTTTTTTCCCTCGTGTGTTTTAAATTCCTGGTGAAATACACTCCCTTTATTTTGGCTGTATATTTTTAGTTTCCTCCTCTCAAGCATCTTCTGAATATCCTTTATTCTGGGGAAACCTTTAATTAAAACCATCATGTGCAGTGGGTCACTAGACACTTTTAAGAAAAAGTGAAGACTAGTATATTTTATGTATTGAAGGGATGGCAGACTCATAGAGGCTGTAGCATGCAGATATATGGTTAGGTGACCTACTAGATCCTCGTTTGATGCAAAAGCTGTGAAAGATGACTCTCTAGAAAAGCAAAAGCAGTTACACAGGAGTTATTTACCAAACAGTGAGAAGTTGGATTTGTGAATTGTCATCCTTTTTTTGCCTTAACATTGGTTTTAAAGCCTTGTTGGGAGTGGGGGAGGAAGAAGATGTAAAACAAAATGAATCTGATTATCTGTTAAAACGTTTAAGTGAAGAAAAATATATGGAGGTCTGCCTGAATCATCAAAAAATTTGATGGACTGGGTTTTTCTTTATGACTAAGTCCCAGAGGGAGGGGAAACTCAGACTCCTGTCTGCCAAGTGAGAAATAGCCTATTGTTCTTTGTTGAAAATTGGAAACAAAAAGGTAACCACATTTCTGAACTGTTTTTATTTTCTTGGGATATTAATGCTCAATATAATGTATTATTACTTCAGCTTCCCAGGGCTCAGGACTTTTTTAGCTTATAGAATGGGTTGATATCAGTATTGAAAGAGGTCTTATTCTTGTTCTAAACTGTGTAGAGGGTTCAGGGCAGAAGCACATATGTAGCACACAGCTGTACAACCTGTCTGTCACTAGCTGAAAAGGCCCCATTTTATTCCAAGTCTAGAGAGATCTCTGACTCTAATGTCTTTGGGACAGCCAATTTAAACACTGGAATCTGAGCTTTTCACTCTGTCAATGTGTCTCTAGGTTAAGGATCTGCTTTTCGAACATATTTCTTGAATTTTCTTCTGCAGGATCTGCCAATACCAGTAGGTCACACACTGGGGAAGTAGAGGACTTCTTACTCCACCAGAAAATTTTCCAAGCTTCTTGCTGTAAATTGAGTATTGATGCCTTGCCTCTCACACACAGTGAAGTCAGATACATGCACGGAGAGCCTGAGGCAGTGTTTATTGGCACACACTCTAAGGAGAAAGCTGCATTGCTATTTCACATTCTCTCTGCTCAGCTGGTACTGGGTTTTCCAGTCATGCCCACATGTATGCCTGCATCCTGGACCACACCAAGAAGGAGCTGTCTTCCCCCACTCGTTGTGAAGCAGAAGGAAGAGAGCTTGAGTGACTTTTAGCTGAAATGGCACCTCCCATATATTCAGGGTGAATAAGCTGTAATAGTAATTTACTAATAATTTACTAACAGTAATTTTGTTGTGTGATATCAGAGGTAAAGCAACTGCCCAGAGAGAATTGTGAGTGAAGGTGTTGCATCAGGTTATCTCAGTTTTGTCTTGTAAAGCATCAAGGGTAAGCCACATGTAGCACTGATGATTAACTGTGGTGTGACTTGTACACCAGGATTGTGAATGCTGATGAACCTCCCTGTTGACCACAATAGAACTGATGTTTGATATGAATCTGATTCATCTTTATCAGTGCTACAAGAAGTTTTTGGTCAGGAGAATTAACACCTGGTTCTATTGCTGTCAAAGATCGTGAGAGGCCCAGAAGCATATTTAGAAAAGTTTACTGAAGGACAATGTGAAGGCAGCTTTCATGAGAGTAGCAAGGTGGGAAGAGATTGAAGAATTTAAAATAGGGCACATCCTCTCACCTACTACAGAGAGAACTGATTCCTGTCTTCTGACTGATAGGGCATGTGGTAAAAATGTCATGATGCAATAAAATATTCCAGAAGTGCAGGACAAGAGCTTTTCTGAGGTGGTGAGCACAGACCTGACTTGAATGAATGTTGCTAGTGTTTGCCAACAAACTGTGAGGTGGTTAGCAAATCCAGGATACAGGGAAGGGGCAACACTAGCAAATAAAAACGTGTTTGCATTTGTCAAGCAACGAAAGACTTAGAAGGAAAACAAAGCTACAGAATACAGTCAGTAATACTTGAAAAGCAGGTATTTGTTTTTCATTGGTATTGACACATAAAAATAAAGATACTGGGGTTTCTTTAGTTTTCCACCATCAAATAGTACTTATTTCCTCTGCCTTCACAATATTTTACTATTTTTTTTCTTTTACATCCACACTTACTGTTTCCAAAGGGAAAGCAGTAGCTGCCCAAAGTGGCTAAGGAAGCTGTTTACATTTTTCTGCATTCCTGATGTTAGTTAATATTTAGAGGAGCCATTCTGGAGGCTCCAGAGGAGCCTATATTTGAACACAGAGTTTTCTGCCAAATACATCTAGCAGAAAGGTTACCAATATATTTGGTTTTGAAGACAAGCACCTGCTTGAGGCTGAAATGTTGACATTTGGTATCTTTGCACGTGGTGTGTTTGCAGCTCTGCTGTATACACAGGTTGCACGCATGTTGTGCTGGTAAATATTTCTTCACTCTCTGTGCTGGAGTCCAGAATTGTTTAGCTGTAGAGAAGGGAGAATTCACTATAGCAGTGCACTCTCCTGTTCCAGCAGTGATAAACATTTGACTGTCATTACGTTCAGCTGGGAGTATTTTGTAAATACTCTGAGCTCTCTATGTGTGAGCAGTCATCACTGTAGTAATCTATGTTCATCTTGCAAACTTTTATCCATAAAATTAAACCCATAGGCCTTAATGGGAAAAAACGTGTGAAGAAAGGATACCAACAGCCATAGCTGAAGAAACAGGCCCTTAGAGAATGATGGAGTATTTAGAGTCTGAGATAATGAAGTATAGTGCAGCACAAACGTATCACTAATAGATGATAATGTGTTATGAAAATTAAAGTGCTGTTCCTGGAGCACTGGGCTGTGTGATACAAATTTTTGGGACATGCAATGGCAACAAACGTGTGCTTTTCAGATGTAGTCAAACTATATTTTGACAAATTTTAAGTATTTCAATTTTCAGAATTTTTCTTTGAAATTATATGTTAGGCAATGAGTATGAAGCAGCTGTCATATTCCTGATGGAAATGAAATCTCTACTTTTGCATTCAAAGCTCATGATGCCTGTCCTGGTACTGAGAGAAGATAGAAACACATCAGTCAAAAACATCTGTTACTTGTGGTGCATTAAAAAGCACCTGGTCTAAATACATATCTTTTACAAGGTTAGATTTCAGCCTAATTTAGAAGTTTTTAAGGCTTTCAAAGTTGAGGTTTTTACCGAGGCTTAGGTTCATCCCTTACAAAAGATGCACAATTGTGGTTAAGTTTACAGGAATGAGCTCTAAAGCCTCAGTAAAAAATCCATTAGCTTCATGCATCAAAATAGGTTTGTTGCCCACTGAAATCAGCTGAATGATAGACTCATTCACAAATGTACCCCTCGACATTTTACTTTTCAAGGATTGAAAGAAGAGTCTAAGTTGACTGGACCAGCAGTTTAACTACAAATAAATTCAGATGCCTGCATTAGGTCTCTCTAGCGAGGCCTCATCTGCAGAGTGCTTGCCCTGAGGAAGCCTGTCAGATCCCACAAGAACTGTTTTCAGACTAATAGGTTGCCATTGTTAGTCCTTGATCATTTAATCTCTCCTGCACAGATGGGCAGGGGCCTTATTGGAGGTCTGGGGGAGCAGGATGGGAGTGGTGGTACCCATGTGCTGGATGTGGATCATTAAAGCCAGCATTAGCAGATGATGTGGGGCTCAGGTGTCTTCCTGGTGGGATACACAAGTAAATTATTTGTATAAATAAATAGTCATCCAAGACAATTAGCAGCCATAAAGTGAAGTGTGGTGCATGCTATTCTGTCTCTCTCCCTTGCTTACAAAGCCAAAATCTTTTAAACAGGGCTGTAAGTGGGTCAGTTGTTTATTGGCCCTGCCAAATCAGAAATTGTACTTTGGCTCAGTGGGAACAGATTGGTTGTGACTGCAATCATCCCTGCAACCCCTCTCTAGTGTATTCCCTCGGATAATGAACCTAGGATGATGTAAATTAACTCAGCTCCTCTGACAGCATTTCTTGTGTCTCTCCAACAGCTGTGCTGCTAGCATGGACATGTATGGATTAATGGCATCTTCATGTCTCCTGCATGGTTGCCACCATATGCAGCAGTGGGGAGCAAGAGCATCCTGGATCATGGAATCTTTGGTACTCTTGTTTCTGGATGAAGGGGGACTGATGCAAACCAGCCCTGGTGTCTTTGTACTACTCCATGTTCTCCCATCTGTGAGAGTTTCCAGGTAGCAACACCTGGAGGCAGCTTTTGTCCTTGACAGGACAGAGATGCAGAGATGCTGCACACGTGGTGATGCCGAGAGTTGTCTGAAGAGCTGCATGCAGTCAGCCAGGACCAGCTCTGAGCCTGAGCTGGCTCTTCACAGAGCAGCACAGCATGTCTGCACTGCGCTCCACCTCCCTCAGGTGCCTTTTCACGTGGACATTGCCAAACTCTTCCCACACCCACACCAGCTCTTCATGCACTTAGGGCCACATAAACACAATTTGGTGCCTAAAACAATAAGCCAGGCTGGACATTAATTGCCTCAGCAGGCTTTGCATCCTCCACACAGACTCTATTTCCATATGCAGAGAGGTCTGTTACATGCCTTTGGAGCACAAAATCTGTGTCCGCGCTAGAAAATAATAAAATTGCAATCATACCAGTTAACATTACCTGACCATGGTCTGTTCAGTTTTCAAATGTGGAACAAGACTTTTAGATACATGTCTTCAGTTTCATTTTTTCTGATGTCCTGGGCAAGACTTGGGCTGAAAGTAGTAGGCTCTCCTTTGTGGCCTAGGGGAGGGTATAAAGAACAGCTTCTTCCAAGAGCCACTTTTAGAATTCCAATTTAAAGCAAACCTTTTCCAAAGCCCACTTCAGTCTTTTTCCTCTGTGAGAAGAGTGCTTTACCCCCTCCCTGTGCATCATACATGAGAAAGAGAGGCCCATTTTTCATGGCAGAAAGGTACTTGTTTTCTCAGTTTGTTTTGTTTCCCATGTGCGTTTAGCTGCCCTGTGGAATGTTGTGAAAGGGACTTTTTTTTTTGAGTGTGTCTGTTGGTTTTGTCAAAGGGCTGCTAGAGGTTTAGGCTGCCTGTATTTTCTTAGCAGTGATTTTATGTCACTAAATAACAAGCTATTAGCACAACCTTGCCGTTGGGGTTTGTCACACTTGGTGTATGTGCTTTTTTTTTTGCTAAATCTCATCTCTCCCAGCCTATAGTCTGGTTATTTAGTGTGAAGTTCGCAAACAGCATAATAATGCTGGGAGTCACAAAAGAGGGAGCTAATGGCTGCAGTTGCTATTGTAAACCTGATTTCCACAGGCTCAGCAGGGCTTGGCACATCAGAGGCAAGCTCAGTAGAAGGGACCCTGCTGCTGCAGCTGTGCCCAGCAGTTGGGTTTTTATTGTCAGCCTGGAATGGAAGCTCCTGCCTGCCTCCTGCAATGCACTCAGTGGCCTTGGCCCCAGTGGGAGCCTTACCTGCTACAGCTGGATTAAATGGATGCTGTTGCTGTGCAGGAGGTCTGTATAAACTCAAGGATCCAGGTGAGCACCAAGGAAGCTTCAGGGGTTTGTATGTATATGTCTTCTCCCTAAATTAACATTTAAGTTATTTAGAAGCACCTGTGGCATTGAGACTGAAAAGGGAGGCTCAGTTCATCTCCAATAATGTCTTGGGTCTCTATGAAAACACACGGTTCTATTCTTGTAGTTATTCTGGTTGTGCTGTGACATTTCATGTTGAAGAAGAAAATTTTCTTGAGACATTTTGACAGCCAGAAGCTAGCACTTCCATGAACTTATATGTGTTGGGATGTGCTGGTGGCTGGTGGCTTTCCTTTCCTCTTTTCTGGTCTACATAGCTCTTAAAATGTAACACAGTGCATTTGTATATCAGACATACCAATGGGTGCTATCTAGTGCCCCTTGTTAGATGATTTAGGCTCAGAGTGTTGTGGTTTAGAGTCATCTCTCCCCATTTCAGGCAAATTTGAAATTGTCTTAAAGATAATTAAGTCCTGATAAACTGGCATAAGCAAAGAGAAAATCTATCCAAATGTTTCCCAGAGTGTGGGAAATGAGAGGAAAATTTGGCAATTGCATAAGCTAACTAATCATTTAGCACAAGCACACTGCTTTGCCAGTATGTATCTCTGTATTTACAAATAACCCACAGAATATGGCATTTGTTTCCTGGCAGGTATTATGTGTGAAGATCACGTTATTGCAGTGGAGGAGAAGGAACACCAAAAAGAAGGTACACACCTATAGAAAGTAGGTAAGGATGTTTACACACTTAAGAGGTTTTTTTTTTAAAATGTAGATGCTCTATAGCAAGGGCCTGAATTACAGAGCAGAACCTGCTGTGGTTTCTATGGCCTGTGTTGTGTATTATTTGAACACCTCACAACTTGTATGCATTTGTCTTGGTCTCACATTTTGCCCTTCCTTGCATTGGTGGTGTAAGCACAATATTTCTTAGTGCATTGATCCATCCAAGCGCAGTTGATATCATCTAGAAAAGCATTACAATGGTAAAAATTTAAATAAATATAAAACTCTGTCCTTATGTGACTTCCTCAGGGCCTCCAAGGAAGCCTTGTGTAGGGGAGGAGCAGAACCTGATTCTGCTGAGTTGCAGGGGAACACTTACAATGTGCCAAAAGCATGGGGTGCATTTCCCAGCACTGAGCCAAGGAGCCTGGCAGGGGATTGATTTGGTTGGTGGCTGAGTCCTACCAGATCAGTCTTACATCAGAAAAATCCACTCAGTTGCCCAATTCTAGCCAGAGACTCTGTAATGCTACTGCTCCTCGTGCAGAAAATGAGCAGCAGTTGCCCCGTGCATCCTCCTCCCTGCAGGTAGGAAGCTGGAATAAAGGCATTGCTCCACTCCACTTCTTAAGGACTTACAGTGTGAGGTATTGATTTATTTCCACAAAGAACTAAGTGCTTTCAGCTCTCCTTAAGGTCAAGCCAACCATCACTGAATCAAACTCTTAGTCCTCCTAGTAGCAGGGCAACTTGAACTAACGCAGTATGGGCTGGTGAGGAATGAAGGACAGAGATGTTGTATTTAATCCAGAAAATATTTTTGACATTTCACTGAAAACACAGCTGGGGATTTTTAAAGGAAAGAGCACCTTTTATTTTCCCTCCCTAAAATCCTTTTTTAATTATTATTATGTGTGTGTGAAAATTTCAAAATGTTTAAAGGAAACGAAACATCTTTTAAAAATGTATATCTATATGGAAAAACAGAAAGTTCTGATTAAAAGCTTCAACCAGCTTCTATTCACTAATTTAAATTACCAATAATTCTTAATTGAAAAAAACTCAATCACTTTGAAAAGTCTAAAAATTTTCTTTTTTACTTTTTTGGTCTGGCACTACTAATGTGATCAAATCACGTCAGCTAAGCTTCAATTAAGATGAATGTATTGAGAGTCCCAACAAGGTTGTCTGTCAGTAGCAGTACAGGATTATATGATCCTGCCATTTGGTTCTGTGTCTGCTCTTGGTGAGGCTGATAATTTTATCACCTTCCCTGAAGTTGCATTTCATTCTCCATAAATTCTTTAGTGCCTCTTTAAGCCCCTGGTATTGGAGCACTTTGTCTTCTGGAGTGCCCTGGTTTGATCTGTCGCGATTGTGGCGTGTCACATTCAGTTCCTGAATGTGTCTCACCAGGTGTCAGAATCTGCGGTATTGATGATTCTGAGATTGTAGAGTCTCTGTCTGTCAGCCCCCTGCCAAAGCAGAAGCCATAATTGGTCTGTGCTGGTTTCCAGGTTGTTTATTCTGTTTATCTCTCACATGTTCTGCTGCCCTGCCCAGCTCTGTCCTGCAGGGCAGCGTGTGGGGCTCTGCCCTCAGTGGGATGTGACAAACATTAAATACCAGAAACTCCCTGGGCTGCATTTACAAGAACGTGCCAATATCTGTCACCTACGTTGGACAGTGTGTCCCCAGCCTGAACCAACAGAAAAATGCCAACACCACAGTGAGACATGGAGGGCATGGAGAAGGAGAAAAAGGACAAGGCACACCCAATTTCCTCCATCTTGTCCCCTTTGGACCCCTTATCTAGAATCCTAAAATTTTACTTTTGCACCCGTGCGACACTTAATTATTACTTATATCAAACACTCAGAGCTGGTAATTCATCCTGTGAGATTGAAAACTCTTTTCCATGGCCAGAGATCACAGCCAGTGTCTCTGGGGCTCTGTCCAGGGGGGTTCCTGACCCCTGCCAGGGTCCCAGACCTGCCAGGGCAGCCAGAGGGATGCCCTGGATTCCCACAAGTAGGTGCAATGCAACGCTGGCTGCCACCATAACTAATGGTGAGTGAGTCTTGCTCGAGGGGGAGTTTGCTGAAAAACACAGCTGGGAATCCTGGTTGCAGAGGATGTGCTCTTTGAACTGTCTTGGTGTCAGTGAAATGTTTCATTATAGAGAGATATAATAGCTGTGGGCTGTGCCCTTACTGGCAAACTCCTGCCCAAAGTCTCCACTGTCGCTGCCCTTGGTGTTGTCTCTGACAGCAATAGCAGCTGACAGGATAAATGAATTGACTGCAGCTTCCCAGATCCTTCAGAGCAACACCCACAGTTGTGACTGCCTCAACTTTCTGCTCTGTTCATGCTTGCTCCCTTCAAGCCGGTGTCCCACTCCTGCTGTCTGAAATGGCTCCTGATGCCTTCTTATCTCCCCTGGTCCTTTCCCTCCCTTTCTTCATGTGCTCCCAGTGCCATGCCTCCCCATAAAGCTACCGGTGCTTTTTTACACCTCTGCAGCCTGCCCTGACCAGCAGGTCCAGCTTGATTTGGTGCCTTGCTCTCAGCTCTAATGTTCTTCATCTTTTGGTGATGTGAACAGAGCTCCACTTGCAGCTTCTGCAGCTTCTAGCACAGGCATTTCATCCTGTGCCAAGCATGTCAGTGTGACAGCCAAATTTAGCATGCCAGTCACTGATACAGCTTCCCCTGATACATCTCAGCAGAGAGTGGGAAATTGTGGCAAAAAATACTCTGTTATGTTGAAAGAGAGATTGATAGTGCCATTAATAAAGCTATTGCTAGCAAATAACACCTCTGTATACACAGGGACTGAATTGCCCTTCACAACAATCTGCCCCTTCTTTGTCTCTTTTCTGCACTGTCTTTGAGCATTTTTCTGTAACATCTATTTGGAACACTTCTGCTTATTGGTTTCCCAGGCTTATGAAAGTGGAGTTCTCTCTCCAAACAGAAGGAATTACACCTTGCTGTAACCCTGCTGTCCTGCACAAAAGGTTTGGAGTTTTAAATTTTAGCTTTTCGAGTCCTCTTTTGGTAGCCTCAACCACCATGAATGGATGTACAGGTAGTTTGAGTGACACAAACCATGCCTGATGTATATCTAGCTCATGTGAGCAGTCTTCTCTTTTCTGCCTGAGTGGCATCATAAGCAGTGCTGTCACCTGAAGTATCATCCTCAGCATCCAAAACAGCAGCACATGAAATGAAGGTTGTTGCTTGCAGGCAATCTTCAAAGCCAGGTCACACTGCCAACTCCATCACTTGTCACACTGTGACATACTTCTCTCCCCACTCCCTGCCCCCAGCCCCATCCTGTGGGGTTATATACAATAACATGCCTCGGGGTTCCTTCTTCCTCAGTTTCTCAATCTATAGGGTGCTTTTGAAATACATTTGTGAGATTGTTTTCTCTGAAACCACGGGTGATAAAAAGAAGTGTTTTCTAATGGAAATGGAAAACTTTGCCTTATTTTTCCCTGATCCTCTCAGGATGCGCAGCATAAAGAGAAACATTTAATTGGCAATTCCGTGAGAAAGCTGTAAGAGCTACAGTCCTGTAGCTCATTTATTTCAGGTATATTCTCTTATTAACAGCTAGATGTGGGGTCGTTAATAAACACAAAGAAGCCGGGTGAAGCTGAAGTTTAGAGAGAGCCAAGACCTATCCTGAACTTTGGCTGGACACACCCCTGTGTTTCATATGAGTGTGTGCCTTCCTTTCCCTTCACTGTCCTCTTGAAGGCAAGAGTGCTTTTACTTGTTGAGATTTAGTTTTTAAAATATTTGTTGGCCCCAAGCATGTAGAAATGGTTCTGACAGGGAAGCATAAAAATTTGAAAAGGATTTCTTTGAATCTCCTCTACATCAACTACTAGATCCTTTTCTTAGGAACTTATTACTGAGTACAGACCTGCCTGGGAGCTGAAACTTCAATTTGTTTTAGTGTATGAGCCATGATACTCTGCATTGTGTATCTCATTATGGTTTTATGCAGGTATGATAAATGATATAATTTCCAAGCCTTTTCCTGTCATTTCCAAGTTTTTTTCTAGGTAAAAGAAACCCAACAAAGTATCAAGTACCTGAAAGAGAGTAGAATCATTAATTAAGAGTTTTGTGCAAGCACATTTTGACCCTGAAGCTATACAGTTTTTAAAACAGTGTTCCTTGGGTCTTCCAGGAGATACAATAATAACTGTAAGGAACAGACTAATGGTTTCACTTCCTGCATGTGCCTACACACTAAATGTTGCATTAGTACTGATAATTCTCAAGGTCGTGGGCATTTGCTGTTCTAAACCTAGTCTGCTTTTGCTGTGGAAGTGGGATGACAGCTGTGTGCATGTGTGCTGTGAGTGCAAACTGAATTCAAAGCACACTGTGCACCTGATTTTCAAGGGCAAAGCTGAAACTAGGACCTCTCCCTCTTCTGCTTTTCACTTAGAAAGAAAAAAAGAGAGAGAAAAGTGGGCTGGGGGTAATCCAACAGCTGAGCTTTCTTATTGCATTATTTACTTTAATAAAACCATAATACTAACCACAGTTAGCTTTGGAAATATTTAATTACTTCTTTCATCAAAGGCATTTGACACACAAATAAAGGAAGAACCAAAGGGATGTGAAATGCAATGGACAAATGTTACAAATAAATGAGCTTGAGGGCCTTGGATTAACTCAACTTTTTACATCACTGTGGTATTAGATCTGTGCAGGCCTGTTATGACATTACAACCTTTTAAAATTTCAATAGATTAGTTCTGTTTGTTTAGCCTTTATGATTTGTTTGAGGATGGCACAGTTTGAGAGTTATTAGGTGCAAAAGCCCTGGGAGTGACAGATGTGATAGAGAGGTATATGTAGTAAACAGATATGTGATAAGAAGAAGAAGGTTTTACTGTGACTATTTTTTCCCCTCTTTTAAGTGGAGTGACTGTGATCAAAGGTGAGTGAGTATCATTTTAAAAAGGGAAGGTTTTCAAGTATATACTCACATAAATTGCTTTGCAGAATGCCTGACCCTTTTTCTCTTACCACAACAGATTTATTTCCTAAAAAGTTTTAGTTCTGAGCATGGGAAGTGTTATAGATACTCCTGCCAACATATATCCATCTGTGAAGGTTGGTGTGAATATTTATACATTTGAAACAGAGCATGGGGGAGCTGCCTGTGGCCTGGGAATCATTCAGTCAGGAAGCAGATGGCTCTGTGGCAGCTACAGCACACGATGAGAGTCACTGGGACCACTCAGGAATGCTGTCTGAGCAGTGCTCATCATAAACACTGAATATCTTGTGCAGTCTGGGGGAGAAGTATGCCTGTTAAATGAGTTTTTCAGTATGCCTGCATCTGTAAGTTGGACTGTTTCATTACATCAGTTCTACCATTGATATGCAAAGGCAAACATGTGTTCTGAATATTTAGCCAGGTGCCAGTTAGGTCAGATGCAGCAATATGGCAAACTCCATGTGTGGAATTTTCACTAAGAACTAAGTGATACATGTTCTAAATTTACAAAATAAAATAAAATAAAATAAAATAAATTTGGTCTGTACTTAATAACAACACTGCAAATTATTCTGGCCATTTCAGTAGTTGGATTGTCCTCTGTTACAATCCCAGGCACCAGAAGTTCAATTTTTCCTGATAAATGCTGCCTCAAATTTGGAACCCATTCTGTTCTTCCATGTCTGTGACCAGTTATGGCAGACCTGATTTTGCTATCACCAAAACTTCCCTTGCATTAAATATTTTGCACCAGTCACCTGCATAATGCGTCATGTTTTAACCTCTCCAGCTTTAGACACCCCCATAAATGTTTCTGGATTCTTTTAAATCCAAAATAATAAATAGATTAATTATAATTAAAACATGCATGTATATGGTTATGCTTTTGCTAGAGACTAAGCATAGCATTTTTAAATCTAATAACAGGATAGAGAGTAGACAAAGAAATACTTCCCTTTGTTTAAATACATTTTCAAGAGCAAATCAGTTGTGCTGAGTCAGCATTGGAATTCCTGGATCTTAAAATGCAAGCATGTCCTTCAAATAAGACACTGTTTTCTTTGTAGGTGGTCATGAAATTCAATGCATCTTTCACAAATTGAAGTTGCATAAACACTAAATTACTGTAAAGGAAGAATTTGGGCCCAAGGTGCTATTTTTAGTGAGTATTTTGAGTGCTGGAATGGTATTTTCTCATCTAATAATAATGATGGTGACTAGGCCTTGCTTGCCCTAATCTGGTTTCCATCATTCATTCATCTCCAAATTGAGTTTGAATGCAGATTGAGCTCTGGTGGAGAATTATTTCACACAGTTTTTCCTCTTCTGATCTTTTATTCAATTGAACTGGTGAGATGCCCTGCTTAAATTTCCAAGGTTTTGCCTTCACCACTGACTTTGAGTAAAGTACTGAAGAAGGCATTGTTGCTTTCTTTCAACTAAAAATGGTTTTCCTAATCTTTGTAATGCCTGTTAAGACCAACAGAACTAACACTCCATTTTTAATATTGCATACAAGGGGAGTGAAAGTTTTCCTCTATTTCCTCCAGGCATTCTCTATTTCCTCCTTGGAGCCTGCATTTCTGGGACAAGGATAAGTGAAAAGAACATGCTTGCAAGCCCCCAGACTGAGCACTGAACCAACCTCCTCCTCCTTCTCCAATCAATGTCATCACCACTTCAAGAAAAAAAACTGGTGCTGTAGTTTTCCCAGTGTAAAAGGCTGGATCCACCCAGGATCTATGGCACCAGCCCTTCTCTTATGATGCCTTTTATGTGTCATGTACAGAGAAATTTAAATGTTCTCCAGATGATTCTGGGCATACCTCAGCCCCCAGGTCCCTCAGCAAACCTTACCCAGGAATAAAGAAGAGCAAGGGACTGCATTATAAAATGTTGTGTCAAGAGCAGCTATGCTGTTACCCTCCCATTTTTTTGCCCTCAAGAGAAGGGCAAAAATTGCCACCATGAAGATCATTCATGCTGGGGATGAATGCCATGGAATACTTGAGGGTTTTGTATGTTTCAAATGTTTTGCAGATTGCAAAATTCCCCATGATTTGGGTGGGCTCTGTTACTTCAGTTTTGCTCTGCAATGATTTGGACAGGATTACTCTAAAACTGTAACAGATTTGAAGTAAGAAAAATGAGTACCTGAGTTCTCATCAGGCAATGTAGGAAGGACCTCAATATTTTCTTTTGAGGCAGCTGTAATGCCTTTGTTCTGCCCTGAGTTGGCTGTGCTAGGAAAGAAATGTTTTTGTGGTCAGATCTTCTCTATCAAAAATTCCCCATTTTGGTGTCTGGCAATGGTGTAGTGTGTCTGTGAAGTTCATTTTATGGTGTCTGTTTTCAGCTTCTTGATACTCTGATGACTTTAAGATATGTATCAACCAGAAATTGTATCCCTTCTTGTGGAACTTTTGTATTTTTTCACCTTCCACCTATGGCTGTGATCTTGCACCATTGAGCAATCTGCAGCACACAAACTCCTTGACTTTGCTTTTAATTATCCTGCCTGATGAAACAGAAGCCCATTATTTCATTATCTTTCCCACACATACCCTTCACTATAGTCACCATTATTTTATGCAGCACCCTTCTTTCCCTTTAGATGATTAAAGCTAAGAGCTTTAATCCCACAAGCATAGCTATTTGATTTTAGCAGGTTTCACATTGGCATCTCAAAAGATTTGGCTGATAGGTGACTACTAGTGTAAAGCCCTGAAGACCAATTTTCATTATATAATGCTGTGTAATTTGATGTAGGACTAGCTATGATCCAGCACTGACTGGCCAGAAACACTGCTTTGTCCCAAAACCTAGTCCAGAGGCTTGGATACCAAACCAGGCCTCCTGCATTCTAGATATTGTATCTTACACAGCTATGTATAAAAATTATGTTGGTTAGGAATACACCAATAGTCACTGATTGTGTCCCAGTCAGAGTGAGTGATATTTTGTTGAGGGTACAGTTCCAAACATCCTCTGTTATTGTATACAGTACTCCTTCCTGATCCCAAATTCCTGCATATCTTAATGCAATCAGGAAATGATGGATTAGCACTTTGATACACTATGCCAATCTGATGAATTGTGTGGTAAAATTCCTCCCAAATTGTCCATTTGTTTGAAAAACAGCTTTAGTCACTGTGTCACCAAGGAAGACATTGATTTTCTTCCTTTATTTTATTCAAGCTAAAAATTAAGAGGAGTCCTGGGGAATTGGTTTTGCCTAAGTTGATGTATTGGGTCTGGCTGAGCAGGAGATAACTTTCTTCATTTAGAATTTGTGGCTAAAACAGTGTTGATAACCCACCAGTGTTTTGGCTACAGCTAACTAATGTTTGCACAGTGTCACAGCCTGTGTTCTCCTGCTCCACCAAGGAGGAGGCTGATGGCTGGGAAGGGACACAGCAGGACAGCCAGCCTGAATTGACCAAAGATATATCCATATAACATGCTCAGCAATAAAAGCTGGGGTAGAGCAAGAAGGAGATGAGGCCATTGCTCAGGCACTGGCTGGGCCATCAGTCTGCTTGTGGGAGTTGTTGAGTTGTTGCCTTTCGATTTCTGCTTAATTTCTTCTTTCCTTCAGCTATTTTACTGTCTTTAACTTAACCTGTGAGTTTACTGGCTTTTGTTTTCCTATTTTGTCCCCCATCCCAATGAACGTGGTGGGGTGAGTTAGAGGCTGTGTGGTTGCTTGGCTCCTGGCCAGTGTCAGTTTTTACAACAGTAAAAAATTTTTAATTCTCCTCTACAAAAAAAACACTGCCAGCAACACATTCCAAGATTCTCAGCCTGGCTCTCTGATCAGACCTGTTCCTCACCCTCCATTTCCCAGTGGAGGCCAGTCCAGTGTTTGTTGTATCCTTTCATCTTTCTGATGGCAAATTCCTGTTCTGCACCCAGTATTGAGGAGAGCTGAATCAGACCTCTGTTTCATTGCTACACTAAAATCAGCACTTTCCTAGCTGTATCAGTTGTGGAGTCCTTGAATAAAAATTTTTAAGGGACATAATGTGACTTGTGATAATATAAACAAATTATTTTTGAGTGCTGTAGGGATATGGTGGTTTCTGGCTGCCAGGTTAGAAAGGCCATAGCCTAGAACTTGGTAGCAGTGCTCCAGCTATATACCATCTGCATTTCTCTTAATGACAAAAATAATCAGCAGTTTCCTGCACTGCTGTCAAAAAGCTGAGCCAACACGCCGATCTGGGAGTGTGATCTGGAGTTCTGGTCTGGCTACATCAGCTGCACTTTTCAGCCAATTCCAGAGGCAGATTCTGTAATATTGGTGAGGTTTGATCCAGGAAAAGTACAGATGTTGCAGAGTGTTACAAGTACTTTGGCATTCAGAAAGATTCAGTCCAGTCCTTGGACCTTTATTTGTTTGCCTCATATGACATTTGTGCCATGGAGCAGAAGCAAAAGTAGGCAATCCCACAAAAGTAGGATTTTTCCCCACAGAAGCATTCATGTAGTTGGACAGAGTCCCTAACAGCTCTTAATACTGACTCTGCTAACATTTGCACTACGAAACAGAAAAGGCACTTGATTGCAACAGTGGATCATTGAACCAGAGACAATGGTCATAGCTGAGTTAGGGTTCTTAGGTGCCCACAGAAATTTATTAGCATTCTCTTTGCTCACAGTTTTCTCTCAAATGTACTGACAAACAACTCCTAATCTTCACTGACTCTGAGGTGCTCTGACAGCCATTATAGTACTAAACTTAGAATCCTATGTTGCTATTTTGGGGTGAGATTAATGTACACAATTTATCTTTCAAGGAGAAGTTAAGTCAACTGGAGAGCATACCTTAGGTGAACTTGGGTAAGCCTTACTCCATGTTTGTGCTGGTTTTTATCAGAAGTGCATTAGCACTGAGGCAAAGAAGCCAATGAAGTTGTTTCAACATCTGGCCAAACCAGTCTGTTAAGTGCATTCCACAATCTTTACATTAACACTGGAAACTTCACTGTTGTGCTCTCTTATGATACATGTGTATGGGTGTACCCATAAATTCACCTGCTGCACTAGTCTTGGTGGCATTAAACCATAAAGGAAGCATCAATCTTTTCCCTTGCACTTTATTTGTTCATGGCCATGTCAGTATGAGACACTAGTTTTATGCAGAATCTCATGAAATGTAGGAGTTAATGAGATTGGCTACACATAAACAAAACTTTTGGATCATCCAGGAATATAAAGACCTTAGTAATGAATGGATGACATAAAGTGATACTGAATGATGATGTTAATGGGACTATTCCATCATGAAAACAACATGGAAAATTCTGCTGAAACAAACCTTTCCAAAATCAGTGATAAACATCTCTTGCCAAATGCAAATGTCTCATTCAGACCTGACCTCCAGCAGTTCCAACAAGGTATGGTTCATAATTTCTGCTTGTGTTGCTCTGTGGAATTTCTGAGTGCTGATCTTGACCTTGGATTTACTGTTAAGCTTAAGAATAGTCAAAATATTTAGCACACAGAAATGGAAACCTCTTTTGGCAATGCCTTTCTTCAGATGTCTATATGATTTAAATAAATGACTGAGAAATTTAAGTTTACCTGTGTCACAGGCAGAGAGATGATTCTTATAAGTTTTTTGAAAAAAACTGAGATCCAGCAGGAGATGATGTACCTTACATCTACTGATCTGTAGCAGTACAATGAAATAAGGGAAAAATGCTTTTATGAGAATAAATACTCTCTTCATTTTTAAAAATTAAATTTTAGAAGTCATTCAATTGTGTCACTTGCATCAATCCATGACTGTGAAGTCTTTTGCACAAATACTGGTGCTGGTGATATCATATCTCTAGCTCTGCTATTTCTTGGTCTCTAGTGACTCCTTAGTGCTCTCCAGAACCTGGCCACCAAACCTTTGTACAGAAAAAAATTGACAGCTTTCCATAACTTAATGTGTCATTTCTCATTACCACCTTCTATATAAAGGCTCCCCTGTCTCTTCTTCCCCTTGAGTCCAAAGTTATGATTGCCTTAGAGAATAATTTCAATATTCTACAATCCTTACGCATTATTCCTTCAATTTGTCTCAGGTACTCCAAATCTTTATTCAATGCAGTATATAATAACTTGGACTTAGGCTCTTTTTTATATTGCACAGAATAATGTGCCAGCACAGCAATGTAAGAGAGTTGTATAATTACTGTAGTGGTCAGTGAAGGATGGCAAACTAGGTTCGTGCATGCACTGTGCTCCCTCTTCAGTAGCAGGAGGCTCAGAAAGGTGTTGATAACAGCCTGCATGCTGAAAGCAACATACACACCCAATTCAATTACTACAATGGGATTTAAGATGGTAACTTGCAGAGATATCTACTGGACTTGAAATCTGTTGAACTTTTTTGTTGCCTTTTCAACAAAATTTCTTAACTTGTCCTTTCACTGTAGTCTAAAATTTTGTTCTGTACGTTCCATGACATTTTTAGAGCCAGACCTGTGCTATCTCTTTTCAGATAAGCTTCATGGAAGAGTCAGGTTCAGGAATACTTAGTGCAGCTACTAGAGGCAGGGAATATTCCTTTAAAACCACCATGAGATTCAGTTTCTTCTGCTTCACAAACAAGGAGTATTTCCTAATGCTCCCATCATAAAGGAATCACAATGTACTATAGCAAACATACAGCTATGCTCTCTAGAGCAGCTGAGTTAGCCATTTATAAAAACAGAATAAACATGTCATTTAGCTGAATATATTAATGGAAAGGTGGTGTTTGTGAGCAGAGAAGAAGCAACACCCGTTTGGGAGTTGGTTGCTGCTGTGCATTTCATGTTAGAGAATCCAGCAAATTCCTCATGGGAAGTTTAGAAACAGGCATTCCTGCTGTGGCTATACTGGTTTTTAGGGCATCTCTGAGGTCTCAAGACTCCTTTCAGTGGCACAGCTGAGTGGCAAGGACTGGAGCACACCCAAGCAAGCAGGTGCCCGGGTGTGCAGGAGCTCCTCTGGAGGCTCCACTTGCCCAGGCTGGGCACATAAGGGCAGGACATGAAGCATGCAGTGCCCACAAGCTCTTGGGAACTTTTCCACAGTGCTAGAGGTGTACACATGCTTTTTGTCAAGGGCACCAGGAGATGCTCAGCAAAGGAAAAAGTCTTGGAGTATTCCAAGACCATTTGGTGGGGCAGCCTTCCCAGCACAGAGAGTGCAGTCTGGCCTGATTAATTAGCCCTGATTAAAATGCTGGGCTAACTACTTAAAGATGTGACATCTTCTCTGTGTCACTCTACTAAATCTTAGAGGTCAAATAACAAAAATGTCCAGTAAGCTGAAGAGTCCCTTGGGGCTACTGCAGTTGTGGGGAATAGACCAAAGTGAGGAAGTTTCTAGGGTGGGGATACCATAAAGAGCTGCTTTGTACTCTCACAAATGGAGCTGAACCCAGAGTTTATTAACTGCAGCTGGAAAACTAGTTCAGAATAGTAACATGCCCTTTAGTAAAAGCATATATCATCCGTGTTAAAAACAGGTCTCATTGTTTTTCTTTAACGTTCTACAGGCTGCTGTGATTAGTTCAAAGTCCATTATTCTGTAGGCAGTAATTTCCTGTGCCTACATGAAGACACATCTTTTTAATAGTTCTAGGTGTCCTTATTACACATCCCCATGGCATTGAAACTTGCAGGCCTTCTGTTCAATTTGAGGTTGTTTCTTGGGTCTCCCAAACTTCCACAGTTTGTTGGTGGATTTCACCTCATCACACACTTTGGGGACAATAGAACTGTACACTAAAGGAAAAGGTTTAGCAAAATAAACACCCACAGGCTTAAAATGCAAAATATTACAAATCTATATTAAGCACCCAATCACTCTAGACTTGTCTCCAGGTTTAGTTTAAATTTGCAGGGGGGACCAAGCCTTTCCATGTTGCCCTCTGGCAGGAAATTGGCTCCTTTTCACTGAAGAATTCTTCTTTGTTAAACAGTCCCCATCACTGTTTGGTTGAGTGGATAGCACTGCTGCTTTAACTGACACTATCTCAGCCTGACTATTTAAGCCCTCACCTTTAGTATGTTTTTGCAGTGCACATCCAAAGACAAACACATTTTGTTGCCTGAAGGCCCATTGCTTCCTTCAACAGACCAGGGGAGGGATTCTTGATTGCAGGATCTCACTTTTGTGGGCAACCCTGCCAGTGTCTAGGTCTTCCTACCCAATGGATTATTTAGTTCCCCAAAAATACAGGGTACAGATAGCATCCACAGAGACATGAGAAATTCGCAGCAACTCTATAAACTTTTCTCCAAGGTACTGCAGTCTGCAAGTAAAATTCCAATGGCAGTTAGTTGCTGGAGGCTCATTTGATTCACTCATTGCTCTGCTGGCAGTGTAAAGTAGCTCTGCTTTAGTTATATAATGTTATAGTGAAAGAAGTGAGCCTGCTCCTGCAGACTTCTGCCTTGGAACTCAGCCCTGTTACCTTGCTCACCCTGCACAAATCTCTATTCAATCACGAGACTTCAGAGATGCACCTGCTGCTTCCCCTGCTGTGATACACTGCTGCTGGCTGCAGGGCACTGAGAGAAATTTTCTGAAATTGCTTAAAATTCCTGGGAATGAACCTTTGGGAGAGTACTGCAATTCTGGTTGTATGCAACTGGGTTTTGCCTGCATTCCCCCCAGAAGGGTGTCTGGGTGGCCAGGAGAATAAATTACACTCAGTTGAATTTTGGCCCCTGGCTTCTTGGCTGCCACCAGCTTGGCTTTTAACCATTGTCAGGCTTTAAGCAAATGGCTTTTTTGTTTGGATGGGATCCATTCCTGAGACAGCAGTTCAGTTATGTTGGCTTTGCTGTGAACACAGGCCTAAAGGAGGTAGATTCTTCCTCGTTCCCTTAAAGTGTTTTCAGATCCTGCATGTCCTCTTCAGGAGGAAAATGACAGAGTGTAAAAAGCCACTTGTACTAGAAAGCAAAGATGGAGAAGGGTAATCTCAACTTGTAAATGCAAAGTTTGGGTGGTGCACTCTGTGGAGGAGGGTGTGAAGGTACCCTCAGAATTCTGTCTGTGAAGATTCAGTTTCACTGCAGATTTTAAGTTGTAAATTTTTGTTGGATTTTGCAGAAAATTTCCACATACTGGGAGGGATAATGGATTGCTTTAAACCACAACTTTCTTTTGAAACATAAGCCTAACTTTAGTATTTGTTTCTGTAGGTATTAAGAGCTTAAGACATTGATTTGTCTGTTCAGGCTGATTGCTAGAACTAATAGAAAGCCTAAATTCTCTATGGCCCTGTCTGAACAAAAGTAGCCTGACCTAATAACATGTCCTCCTTTGTTTACATATTAACTCTAGAATTACATTGGTTTTCTGTGCTTAGCCCCAGGATATAAAAATTGCTTCCTTTCCCATGTGTTTGGCAGAGCAAAATACAACCTGACAAATATCTTCCTTGTTTAGAAGTTCCAAGAATTGAGGTTCAAATGTACTTCCCAGGAGGATGATTTCTTGTGCCTTCCTTTCTGCTGTCCTTCTACCTTCTTCTGTGTCCTGATGTTTAAGAGGAGCTTATACATTTTAATATTTTCCAAGCTGTGCAGGAGGAGAGGAACACGTAGCCGTGGCAAACTTTAGAGTTGCTGAAGTCGTGTGGAAGGCAAACTGAAATGCAAAGCCCAGTCTCAGCACCAAAGGCCCTGGGGAAGCTGCAGAGCCATGTGGGGAGAGTTATGGTCTTTGCCTCTGATGTGCCCATCCAGGGAGGGTTGAGGTCTCTAGGAAGCAGAGGAAAGCATCCATCTGTCTAATGTTCCCATGAGGTGGAGCAGTGCTATTTCTGTTTTACAGATGACAAATGGATCTCTTCAAAGGCTAACTCCAGTCACTGAACACCAAAAAGCTGGGTTGCTTTGTCTGAAGGAGCCTCTCTGTTTCCACAAGCTGTAGGAAAAACAAAGATTTGCTTAACTATAGTCAGCCTTCGGTTAATCTCCCCCACTTTCATCCTCCCCCAAAGAGAATTTTTCTAGGTCATGCAGAAATGATTAAATAGTACCTTGGAGCAAGGAATGTCTTCCACTCCTTATAATTGCCAGCCTGGCATGCTGGCCACTCGACCATCTTTCCTGACTATTGTTCAGCTTCATGTAACCATTAAATAAAGTTTTCATGTGGATATTTATGTAGAGTGTCTATGGTACTTCAACAGAAGCTGGCAGTAAAGTCTCTCTTGAATCACTCTGTTACCACTGACTCCAGACTTCTTTAGATAATGGTTGATAAAGTTCAAAACATTAATTTCCACCAATAAACAGGAACTGGAAGCCTAGGGAGTTAATAGGGCTTTTTCATCTCAGCCTAACTCTCTGATCTAATTTCAGATAGCAGGAAATATGCCAACTTGAGCCGCTAATTAGACTTACTCTTTGGAGATTATTTGTAGCAGACCTCCAAGCTTCTTATAACAAAAATGCCCTGACAGTCCTGCCAGCATAAATATGTTTGCTGTTTGTAGTGTAGGGGCCGTTTGAATTATGCAATGAATTGTTACAAAGTGTTTTAAAATATATCAGACTTCACAAAAAGTAATTTTTATCTGGAAGCCATGGTTCTGTAGTCCCTCAGGAATGGTAAATGTGGCAACATTGTCATTTTGTCTCTTTTCTTGCAGGTGCTGAAAGTTTCTAAATAATAAAGAGTGAGGTGGTATTAGTGACTGCATTTCATTTTTTCGTATTTTCTTTAATCCTGTTCTGGAGAGTGGTCTTGGTACCATATTCTGCTGGACTCTGGTTATATTCACTCAGGATTAGGCTTCTCCTCCACTCTAGAAAGCATCTTGCTCTCAGAGACAACAAGGTACTCTTTTATCATGGCAAACAAATCTCCTCTTGGGGGACTGGCTCTTGATACCCTCACAGTGAGCTGCAGCTTTGCCAGGAAGTTTCCCAGTGCAGCTATGTTTGCTGTCCCACAGAAGTAAGAGATACAGAATTGTGGGTCTCAGATTCAGTCAAAGAGAGAAACTGAGAGTTTCTATCCAGGCAGAAGCCTGGGAAAGAGCTGGAGAAGAATGTAAATAATTCTTTATCTCTCTTGTTGTTCACATTGTTTATAGTTAATTCTATCACTGTGCATCAAGCACTTTGCACCAATGGTCTGGATTGTTTTCACTTTAGGACCAACGGAGTTGGTCCTCACAAAGCTCTGTATAAAAGAGCAGTGTATTTTGAATAAAGGGGAATTTTACTCTCAACAGCCTTCTGGTCAGAGTCTGTTCATTCCTGTCCTGCCTCAACAGCAACACAGAATCTCACCCAGAGACATGAGGAATATGAGTACATGTGTGGCGACAGAGGTGTGATTATCAGATTCATTCTATTAATAACTTTTTATCTTGTAGCACTTTTATTTTATCCTTTTGCCTCACCTCTCATTCAAGGTTGATCTCTTTTATGTGCAGTTTCTTTAGATTCTAGGTAATAGTGGTCATAAAGCAGTTTATAAAATTAACCAAACCTTGCATTACCCCTTGGAGAAATTCCCTGAGCTTTCTGGCAGGTGTAAAGGGATGAGTCAGTGAGAACAACACCCAGAATGGGATCACATCCCCATTCCTACTGCTCTCCATGGCTCACCCACGGAGATGGGAAAAGATGCCATTACTGATTGTAACTCCTGCTAGATCTGTAGGACTTCTAAACAGCTTTTTACAGAGGAACACAGAGTGCTTCTGAGGCAGCAGGAGAAACAGAAACCCACAGGAGGAAGGGAACACTCATGTCCTAGACCTTTGTGGCTTGTCTGTGGGTTTTTTCATCACTATTTGAAAAAGGTGGCAGAACACCTTGGGTGCTGTATCCCTGGGTACTGCCTCTTCCTTTGCCTCCTCTAAACTAGATTCCCTGGGCAGTCTACAGCTTCCAGGGTGATTTTCACGTCAGCAATTATGAGGATTAGAGTGCACAGGTAATTCAGGAAAATGAGGCTACGAACTAAAAACTACAATATGGTTTATATATCAGAAAACATTTTTAAAGAAAAATATTTTGGCTTTCAGGGTCTTGACGGTGGAAATATTTAAGTTAGGTGAAAAACAACTTTTCTAGGAAAGACACTTTGTGGAAAATGTTGTCCAGCCCAGGCCCATGCCTTTTTTGTATTCCTTTTTTAAAGTAGTGGTTTGTTGTTTTGTTTTGTTGAGCTTTTTTTTCCTGTGTGAACCTTGCATTTAAAATCCATGTCTTGTTTCACCTGAAAATTTATGGATGACTGGAGAAGTGGAAAAATGACAGCGAAAGCATGCAAGTGAAATGAAAATAACATGAGTGGCGAAATTGATTTTATTTTGATTCTCCATTCCTAATTTAAACTTGTATGGCCATTTAAACTTTCGTGATATGCTAGTACTGATATCAAATGAGCGAGGGATTCTGAGTTGGTAGTGTTTTCTTGCTCTACCTAATAAACTTAGGGACAGATTTAGAAGAAGTAGATTGTCTTTGTGGCAGAACAATTTAAAGTCATGGTCCCTTTCCTAAGTGAAATGAATTTATAAGAGCTAAGAATCCCAAAACTTGAAATCTTCTGCTGAGCTCATGTGCCTTCTCTGTCTGAGCTGTTTCAGTGACCAGGCTGCCAGTGCAGGCAGGCAACTACAGGTGATCCTTAGGTGTTTAGGCATTGCATTCCTCTGTCCTGCTCCATATATTTATACAGCCTGGTGGTCCATGCTGGGGGATGCTTGAGCAGCTGTGAATCCCTGTGTGAGTTGTGGATGGATCCAAGTCTGCAAATGACTCTGCAAAACAGAAGGCAGTGGAGTATCTGGCCCATCGTTCTTTTTAATTAACCTCTCTAGGAAGAAATACCGTAGAGAAAGTGATTTCCATCCTGACCTTTAATGCAGTGATGGAGGAACTGACAATCTAAGGGGAACTGTGGAAGCATAAAGAAGATAAATACTGATATTCCTGCATTATCAAGCAGGGAAAGAAAAAAAAAAAAAAGAAACAACAAGTAGAAGAATGTAACTTTATTTTGTTTTAATTCTTATAAAGGTTATTATGTCCACTACTTTAGATCACTTTAAGGCAGATATGCAGCAAAACTCAAGAGTGAAAATCTTTCCTTTTCTTCATTTGCAGATGTCAGCACAGACAGAAATGTAGCTGTGGGCAAGTGTAAGGAAGGGACCTTACACCACCCAGGGAGGTGGTGGGGTCACCATCCCTGGATGTGCTTAAGAAAATGGATGTAGCACTCAGTGCCAGGGTTTAGTTGAGGTGTTGGGGCATGGGTTGGACTCAAGGATCTTTAGGGTCTCTTCCAAGCTAGTTACTCTGTGAATTCTGTGACCTCAGCTTGCAGAGCTCAGAGGTGCAATGCCATCTGCCAAAGCTGTGTCCCAGCACCACGACTGCCCTGCAGCATGGTGGGGAGAGAGAGAAGTGGGGAGAATGCATGGGGTGAATTATATCGTAGTGCACAAAGTGCTTACATACAGCATAACACACCATGGTGCTTCCAAAGGAAACACAGTTAGGGAATTTAAATAAACTGTTTCTTGGTCTTTTGGAGAAGACATCAGGGCAAAAAATTTCTTTGAGAAAAGGGTATGTGGGTGGTTTGGCCAGCAGCAATGTTTTGGTTTTGTCTACTGTAGGGAATTACTTTTTTCCCAAACTCCCCCAGCCAGCTTAATTTAGAGCAGATTTAAGTTACACTAGGGGTAATGTATTAAGTGAGTGCCAGGACTGTGGAGGTCAACTTCAGCAGCAATGTGTATTGGGTATTGTTTATAATCTGGATCCTAGCTTAATTCATTAGAAATCTGGTGTAAGGAGCCATCTTTTTCACAGTGTGAAATAAAAAAGGCAGAAATGACACGCAGTGAGGACGGAGTAAAATAGTAGGTAGCATGTACATGACAGTTTTATCTTCCTCCTTCTAGCTGTCATCTTTGATGTCCTTCCCTTTTTGGGTATAAACTTGTGTGCCTACATATTTTTTTACTGTTCCAGAGAGCATATATCAGTAGACATGATCTGTCTGACCTATTAAATGGCCTCCTTGAGCTGCTATAAGCATAGGCATAGCAATGGGTAGATGCTGGGATCACTAAAAATGTTACCTAGCACCACAATTAATGTATTTTAGTGTATATATAGGATATAGACTAAGTAATAGTATATATAGGATTTGCTTTCAAGTGTCCAGACAGCCTGATATTTAAAAATTCAACTTTTGTGCTTCAGGATATTTATCACATCTTGGTTTTCAGAACGTGGTGAGCTCACTGAGCGGGAATTGAAAAGAGAGAGTTTATAAAAGGAGATGGGAGGAGCTCAGTTTTGAAGTCTTTAATTTTCAGAAGCCAAGCTGTGAGCTTGGCCAATTGTAGGTCAAATGCCCAATTGTAGGTCAAGCCTTGCTGCCTCCCCTGGGAGCAGCAAAACCTCCAGATCAGATCCAAAACTACTGCTAGTCTGAAAGCCAGTTGGAGATATGCAGTGTACAGGAATGCAGGGGTACTGAAGTGCTCCTATGTAAAAAGACTAATTGCATGAAGCAGTGTCTGTAAAACACAAATGTGGATTTGAGCATTTACACCCAGTTAGAGATGGGAAAAAG
The DNA here is from genome assembly GCF_050655825.1 of Lonchura striata. NCBI lineage: Eukaryota > Metazoa > Chordata > Aves > Passeriformes > Estrildidae > Lonchura > Lonchura striata. The sequence continues at coordinate 3,408,655 of NC_140703.1, forward strand.
CAGCTTTCAGGGTTGTGAGCCTGGCGTTTTATCTAACTGTCTCTTTCAGTACCTCAGTTCTGCATCCTTTGGTACAAAATCCCTGAAAATTCAACTCTTCTTTTTTCCTAGAATATAGGAAAGCAGAAGTTTCCAAATGCTTTTCTGAAACTTGGGTGGGCGAGTGAATTGCTCTGCAGACCTGCCCAAGGTCTTGAATGGGGCGTGAGCTTAACTGGGCTCACCAAGCCCATGTGCCATGTCAGCAGTGCAGTCTGTGATGTGAGTGAGGAGGGAAAGGCTTCTCCTGGGACACTCAGTCATGCTCCTGCCCCAGCTGCCTCTCTCATTGCACAGAAGGCTGGGGAGGATTGTGGCAGCAGCTCTCTGGTCACAGGGAGAAGCAGATGACTTCCCCAGGCATTGCTCTGGGAAAGGCTGTGAGAAGCTCAGAGAAAAGAATTATAAACAATTCTTATCTTCGCTTGCTACACCTGGTGTTGTGAACATGTGGAACATGTTTTGGAGCTATGTCTACCAAAGGGGTGATTTCTTAATTAAAGCCAATGGTGATGGTGTTTTAATTAAAGGACCAATCAAGTCCACTTCTAGCGAACTAGGGTATAAAAAGCAATGGGTTTCTTAATAAAGGGAATTAGCCTTCTGTGAATGCCTGTGTCAATTATTCCCCAGTCCTGACCTGATGTGACAACAAAGGATGGATGTCGCTGTCGAGGCAGGATGGGAATGAAGAGATTCTGACTCAGAAGGCTGTAATAGTAAAACTCCAGTTTATTCAATTACACTGTTCTTTTATACAGAGCTTTGTGACGACCAACTCCTTTGGTCCTGAAGTGGAAACAACCAACACCATTGGTGCAGAGTGCTTGACGCACAGTGATAGAACTTAACTATAAACAAAGTGAAAAACAAGAGACATAAAGAATTATTTACATTCTTTCCCAGCTCTTTCTCAGGCTTTTTGCCTGGCTAGAAACTCTCAGTTTCTTTCTTTGACTGAACCTGAGACCCACAGATGGTCACTTACTTTAGAACCTACACTGGATCCTGGCATACCCTACTGGGCACCATTCCCCACGGACTGAAACGAGGGTGGCAGGGCTGGCTCACTGAGCTGGGCTCACTGAGCTGAGCTCACAGCTCTGCCCCAGGGCAGCCCCTGCTCAGCCCAGGCTTGCTGAGAGCAGCTCTGGGCTGCAGCTCCTGCTCTGGAACCCCAAGTTCAGCTCATCGCGTGAGGTTCCGCTGCTGCCGAGTGCTCGCGCCACGGTGACGGCTGTCACCAGGATGATGGGCTGTCACCAGGATGATGGGCTGTCACCACGATGATGGGCTGTCACCACGGCTGTGTCATGCTTTCCCAGACCCTGAGACCTCAACAGCAGCAGCTAAGCACAACAGCCTGTGGGGAACGATAAGCTAAAGCCATCATTTATTACAATTTGCTCTGAAATCGGCTGTGCCCCTGCCTGGTGCTTGAGCTGTACTTCTGTGTTATCTGCCTTCCCAGACAGGAGAATGTGGCAAATGCAAAAATCCCAGCTCCATTAAGATCTTTGTTGAGCTCACACATTTAAAATATCTGGAAGAGACAATCTCAAGCTTCAAGCTGCTTTACGTTAGCACTTAACAGTGGGCTTTGAAGCCTGTTGTTATAGCCGGGGTTCAAACCGAGAGAGAGCAAATTGGATAAATTGAGATTATTCAGGAAAGTTCTTGGCTTGTTTAAACTATGGGCACCATCCTGTACTGTCCAAATGTGCAGCATAAATGGCCCTTAGAGAACAAAAATCAATAGCTAATGAAAATACTTAATTTTCTATGCAGATCACTTGTACTCATTCTAAACCTTGGTATTTCGAAAGCATCTTACCTCTCACATCCTGACAGACACATTTGAATTCTGAATAACTAAAATGTTTTATTCACTTTAACTATAACTTAATCACTACTGATAAAATTTTTGTTTAAACTACATGTTATTCAAACAATCCTCACCAGAATCCAACCAAGCACTCACTCCAGGTAAACAATTCTCCAAACACATTCCACATAGGAAAAACAAAGAGCAGAAATAGAAATTGTTTTCTCTTTCATTTCTCTCTGTGCACCTCTATGAAAAATCCTGAGAGGGAGAGAAATGTGCTTGCCACACCCTGGTACAACAGAGATACTGGAGGTGAGTTCACTGAGGGCCCTCTAAGATGATTTAGGGACTGAAGTACCATTTATGTGAGGAGAACCTGTAAAAGTTGATATTATTTAACCTTATGTTTGTCTTAATAATGTGCTTAAATGCCTGTTGGGAGGGGGAAAAAAAAAATCAGAGCTAAATTCTTCTCAGTGGAGCTCAGTGAAAGAACAAAAAGCAATGGTCACAAACTGAAATACAAGAAATTTCCAAGAAATTTCTTTTAAACATTAGAAAAAGTCTTTTCCATTGGTATTGTACAGTGGAACAAATTCTCCAGAGAGTTTGTGGAGTCTCCATTCTTGGAGATACTCAAAATGCAACTGGAAATGGACCTGAATGACATTTTCCAGGTTACCCTTCTTTCAGCAGAGGAGTTAGCCTAGACAATCTCTTTAGGTGCCTGCCAGCTTCAGCTGTTCTATGATTGTGGAGAGCTTTAGGAGTTTTCAGAATTGCAGCCAAACCTTTCTTTGTCTCTCTTATCATTAACAAAACAGTAAGAGCTCTCTCTTCTGCAGTTTACTTCTGAAAGCAGGAGAATGTGAAATCCACAGAAATATTCTAGAAATACAAAATATATACTTGTTTCCTTCTTATTATTAACATGCAATTAATTTGATTTTATTTAATCAAACAAAGGAATAAATAGCTCCTTGACGTGTACAGTTAATGCACAGAGAAAACACACAAAAACTGTTATGGGATTGGAGCTTCACAAAGGAACATCTGTTAAAGGAAATGACCTGAGCAAAGTCATTGCAAGACCATTATTCACTAACTGACTACCTATTGAGAACTAAATGACACAAATTCGTTATACCCACTGGCTTTTCTTCTCTAGCAAAGTGGGCTCAAATCCCTAATAAGGCACCAGATGAAAAGGAGTCTCTTAGGCCTCTCTTCCAAATCCCCTGTTATGCACCATATAAATTAGCACATTAGCAGGCTTGCCTCAAGGGAAAAGCAGGGCTAGGACAGCAGGTGTGTCAGGCAGCATAATTGAGATACAGCAGCAGAGCAGAGATTTTGTACAGTGCCAGGCTGCCTCACACCACCTCTATTGATCTGTAAACTTTCATGAGCTCTAGGCTGGCTCCTCCTTCTAAAAGTTGCTTCAAGGGAAAAAAAAAAAATCACTGAAATTTATGGTTGAATAAGCTAAGTAATATGGGATCCTCACTTATGAAAATGTCTGCTAATAAATAATTTGGAATACACAATGGCTCAGAAAACAATCGAAGGCCAGTCTGTATTATTTTTGTCATCAAAGGCTACTCAGGCTGTTGTGAAGACTATGCTGTGAGTGAGAGGAGAAAGAGAATCTCTCAGGGATTTGCCTATTATTGTGCAGAGAGGGTGGTTTTTACTCTGCTGGTGTAGATCTGTCAGTGGGGTGAAAAAGTGCAGTGAAGCTGAGGGAGGGAAGGATTTCTGTGAGCAGTATTAATAAGGAAAGTAAGTGTAATCTTAGCAGTGCAGAGTGAAAAAAAAAAGAATCTTCTTGAAACTTCCCAAATTCTGAGAATCATTCCCCTACTACACAGATCAACCCGTTACAATGGTGAGTATTCCTGTATTTTAGGCCATTTGTTATTCCTACAAAACAGCAGTGAGGAACAGTCAGAGGGATTCCTGTGAGCCACCAGACCTGGCAGCTTGCATTTCCCAACCAGCCATGCTAATGCAAGGTGCCATTAGCTCCAGGGTAGACAGCACAAAAACCTGTTTGATTCAAAGCTCATGGCTCTGATACCATAGATATTTACCTGATAAAGCACCAGAGCAACCTAGTTACTGACATAAAGCACAGGGAGAGGATTTCCTGGTAGTTGTATGAATTCAGAGTCACATTTCTAAGGCTCAGCTGAATTATTCCTGTTGACAATGCAAGGTTAATGTATTGAAGTGAAGCAATAATAAGAGCAGCAGAAACATTTTGTTTGTTCTCACCAGGAGTTATTTGCAAACCTGCCAAACTGGCATAGTAATTTTTTCCCCCCATCTTTTGCTTAGCAATTAGAAAACTCTTATTAGTGCATAACTCTTTTTCCTTGTTGATGATTAATAGACTGTCTCCCAAAACTCCGGATTAAATTGATATGTTCACTGCTTTAATCTTGGGGAAGCAAATTATTCTCTCCTGACATTCTGATGACTTTACCAGTGTGACATAAAGAATTATATTGGCAGAAGGATGCAGGTAAAGTCCAAAAGCAGAGATCCCAATTAGCTGTTGTGGAATAAATCCCAGATGCCCTTCAACCTTTCAAACATGATACATTGGATTACATACACTCTATCTAGCTTTGGATCTGGAAAAATAAAACAAAAGCAGGTATTGAAAATGCATGGATGACTGAAAGTACTGGGGAATTAATATGGCCCTAAATTTAACTCTACAATTGCCTTGAGTTCATGACAAGAAGAATTCTCTTTCATAGAAAAATATCCATGTGTTGCTTGTTGTCTCCTGAGACAGAATCAAAGGGAGACATTCTGAATTTATTCACATGAAGAGTAATGACAAGAGAGAAGAAATATATGAAAATTGAAGATTAGGAAATATAGGTTAGTACAGAACAAATTGGCTATCATTTAGGTGCATGTTGGAGAAAGCAGCACAAATCTCTGATTTCAATCTTCAGTCTCCACTGAAAGTCCAGAGACAAGTTTTGAAGATATCATTATTGCAAATCACTTGTGTCTAAATCTCTGTTTCAGCAAATTAATATTATCAGACTAATAATAAGTAAATGCTTTAATTTTTACTACAAGCCTCACATAATACTGAGAATTTCAAGATCTGAGTCTCTGAATAACTTTAGGCATCATGATTGAAAATGCCATTGTTGGGGTCTTTTTTCTTTGCTGTATGGGGATGTTTTTCCATCTGCAGAGAGAGTTACCTTTCTACAAGGTTGTGGAAAACTCTGATCCTTTATGTAGTTCTTAGAGGCCCAAACTGGAGAGCTCTTCTGTAAAAGTTCGTGTGTGTGTGTGTGTGTGTAGCACTAATGCCTGAGTCTATTGCTGCCTTCAGGAGAAATTTCAGGTAAGGAATTTTGCTATCTAAACCAAGGTCTATTTATTTGTCTTGCATCAAGTTTTACAGTGACTTGACTTTTTCTTGGTAAAACAGCAGCAAAAAAATAATTTCCTGTGCAATGAGCCAACAGATTCACTGAGTCACATCCCTCTGTTAATGTCTTGACTTGAAGGAAGTAGGGAATTTGAAGATGGAAATTTGTCACCCTGATTCTTAAGATTTTCTAAAGCCTTCTGAGTTTACATTCTTGTAGAGAACTTTCTCACACAACTTTGTGCCAACAACCTATTGTTTTGCATTCCTCCATGGAGGTGGAGAAATTTGATATACTGGTAGTTTGTTCAATGTCATTGGAGAGGTGGCGCATTCACCCTCCCATCCACTGTCACCTTTGGAAAAGTATAAATGCTGGTGTCAGAAAATAAACTTCCTCTTTTTCACCTTTGCAATAGCAGCGGCTCTCGTCGTGCTTTCACGTGTCCTGTAGTGACAGAAACTCAGTTTTTCACTCCTGAATTTAAGACTAGTTTTGCTTATCATGGACCATGGGGTCAATATTTTTTAATAACAAGACCTGGTTCTGATAATATGGTTGCTATGGAAAGATTAGAATTTAATTTGACATAAATTATGTCTATGCTATAGCATCAAGCTGACATTATAGAGTAGTAATTATTCTCCAGAATGTTTAGTATGAAATTCTTACCTTGCACATGATCACCACACCAGTTATTTGCCATCAGTCCCGCAGCAGTCTTTTGAAGGAGGCATATGGCTTGGTGGGCTGTTAGCACAGAAGGAAATCACATAATCAGAGGAAGATCTTGAGGCACATATAATCCCATTTTAGCCCTTTAGCAGAGCCTTAAATAAGGTCTGAGATAGTCTCAAATAAGACCAAGACAGTTCATTAACTTTGAACACTTCCTTTGGGCAGAGGAGCATTTCAACCTTATGCAGTTGTTGCTATCAAGTTAATTCTTACAAAACAATTGCTTTACTGTTTTATCCAAGATTTTAGTGTTATCTGTAGCATGGCAATAGGAACTACTGCGATGTCTTAGAGACCACAAACATAATTCTTTGACCTAAAGAAATATGAGATTGCTCTTTTCATAAATCCTTAGGTGGTGTAGGTACAGAAATCCTATTGACAGTCGTAACAACATGATAGTGTGTCCTTCTGCCTTAAGGCAGAATAAGCAATACATAAATTATTTCTGACAGATACTGTCTAATCTATTTTTAAAGAACCCTAATGAGGGAAACCCTAACATCTCCCTAGGCAATCTATTGCTGTAATTCCCTATCCTTACACTGAATTTTCTGTGGGGGTGAGAACATATTTAAAAACAAAGAAGAATTCAGGAAGCAAAAGAGAGAGCAAGGGTGACAGTCATAAGCCCCTCCAACTGACATTTCTAAAAACAAGATTTTTTAATGTGAGTCATCACATAAAGGATATTTCAGGACAGTAAGATGATACAGTATCTAGGGACAAAATGGTTCCTGTGAAAACTAGCAAAGGCATCTTTCTTATTTTTCCATCCCACAAGCTGGCATTTTACATTATTGAGAAAGCCTAGGAAGGATGAAGAAAATGTATTCTTTGATCATGGTCCCAACACTAAACCAATCTAACAGAGAATTGGAATTGTAGATGCATTAGAAAGACTTAGAATGCCACTCATGTTTATATTAAAGTGGAAGCTCTTGAACAATTTTCTCTTTCACATCAGAGCAAAAAACGTATCTCCCAGAAAAATCAAAACAAGGAAGAAATATCCATCTTGACTGCTTTGTAATCTAATTCTGTGTTATAGGCCAAGTTGTGAGGAGGATGTTTACAGCAATGAGGTCCTAATGTATTCATTGGAAGCCAAAATGGTCTCTGAAAAATACTGAAGTACAAAAGCAATTACCATTAATCATCATACACAATGAAAGTAGAGTTATCGTGAGGTAATGATGCCTTCTGAAATAACACATTACCACCTAGGATAAAAGAGCACCTTCTGCATTGCTATTGCTGCTCCCTGGTGAATGCTTATGACATCCTCTTTCTGTATGTTTTGTCATCCAGGTGGGTTCTGGCCTTAGTAAAGAGCATGGTTCTCCAACAGAGAAAGCTCATTTTCCATAATAATGAAGAGCATAGCTATTACAACCTCTGGGCATGCAAGCTGGAAATGCTTGCTTAAAGCCCTCAAAGGGAGATAATGGCTTTTGCCCAAGTGAAATTCAGCTAGTGTGCAGAAAAGCAGTGCCAGCTTGTCTCTGTACTGCCAATTTCTTAAGCAGACCACGGGCCAAGGACTGACCTTCTGCACCAAGCACGAGGAATTGCCTGAGCACCACTCGCAGTCAATTCTAGCACAAATGAAGGAAGGTGGAGTCAACCTGAGGCAGCAGAATTCATGAAAGGCTTCGTCAAAGAAGGAGGATCCTTTATCTGATGGTGAGGCAAGGAATGTCAAGGGAAAATGGTCTGGCACCCAAGCAGCAGTGCCTGAGGTAGCTACAGTAATGCCATGGGCGAGGAGCAGCATTGCCTTGATGCCAAGTTCAGTGTCACTGATGAGATGAGCTGCTCAGTAATTTGCCCTTTACATTATTGAGGCTTTCTCAATAATATAAAATGCCAGCAACAGCCTCTCCTCTACCTGCCCTGGGTATTTTGTCAAAATAACAGAGGGATGTTCTGATGTACTACTCAAGTGGAAACGAGCTGATACAGCGAAGGCACAGGAGATAACAAACAACAAGCTGTGAACTTGAAATCACGCCTTAACTTTTTTTAATCCCTAGCTCTCAGAGAAAAACTAATCCTTGTGGGCACTGTTAGCAATGTTACTTAAATCCCTTTACAAAAGATGGTGTGCAGACTTCAGTGCAGTACTTAAGGGAAAGCTCATACTACCCCTTCAAGAATTCTTCCTAGAGAGTTACCTCTAGGCAAATTCTGTTCACCTGTTTTCTAGGTAATTTGTGGGTCTATTGATTTCAAGGCCATTATATTAAGGGAGGGTGGACTGCATGATTCTAGTCACGAGCAGCTGTAGATGAGTGACTGCCTGACAAACTGTGGTGGAACATCTTGGCAAATAACTTTACAATTTTTAGCGTTCTGCTCAGACCTTCAGATTCTCTTAAAACTTGAACTAGGGAGAGCTTCTTTTGCAGCAAGAACTGTGCATTTCAGTGCTGTGAGGCTGGGGAGAGACAGAAGAAGAAGAAAATCATCTTTCCTTCAGGAGATTCATTATGTACATAAATTTCTTGCATTTCTACTTATCTCAGTAATTGCATCCATATATTTGTATAAACACCTTTTATTTCAAGGAACCATTTCAGATTTCAATTATCGCTGAAATTCAAGTTTACCAGAATGACAACAGCAACTGTGTTTAACATCTCACTGAAAGGGCTTCTAGAATAAATATTTTATTGCATAAAATGAAGAAGTTCATGTATGACAAATGTAAAAAACTACAGAGATTTTTTTAATCTGCTGAAAGATTTCTAATTTGTTTCTGCTGCTTTTTAGGGATCTGTGGTATGTGTGCTGAGTAAGAATGAAGACAGCAATGCTTAAAAGATACTTTGAAAGGGAAGTCTTGTTTAACCAAAAAGCTTGTTGAGTAACTCTCATAGTTCCCACTGGTGGTTTCAGGTACAAGTCAGTTTCTGGAGATTTTTGTCTTCACACTCCTTCTCCTATCAGATCCACAAGTACTACATGAAAAATTGTTTATTTTATACCAGTACAAATACTGCAGAAAATCAGTTTATTTCCTGGGAATAGTAAGGATGTAGTTATATGGAGTGTGATATTAGTTGCTATCCATATATACCAATATGTCATTCCCTAAATGGTGTTCTAGGCAAATGTATTAGTCTTTCTTTTGACACTTTCCTGCCTCCTCTGAAGAATGGTGTGTGAGGGTTCTCTAATGTGCATTTCCTTTAAGTTGGTCAGATCTAGAGAAACTGATGGAGAGATGAAGGCCAGTTCTTGCTCAAGTAAAAATATATATGAAATGTGGTATTTATATCACCTTGTGGATTCTTCCCCATATGGCATTCTATGGTGTCTACTCTGAGTTCCAGTTAAAGGTAGGTTAGGATGAATTATCATAGGTGATAAATTGTGGAATTGCTGAGGAGAGCAGAAAGATTGAGGAAACATTTGACTGCAATTTGGTGAATTTGTTTCATTAAGACATGGATGTCAACTGAGTTGTCTTCAGCAAAGACTTTTTCACACTTTTCCATGTGATTGCTTGGCTGAATAAGGTGCTGAATGAAGCTGTAACAGCAGTGATGTTGTGTTTTTTGCTGATGCATTATGAGTCTTCATTCTGACGGAGGCTGAACTCCATGGTGTGCTCACTTGAAAAACTGCAGTTTGCAGGACTAGCACAGCTTTCAAAACAAAGCACTTTTGTATTTGATTTGTTTGTAAATATGCCTGGGCTGCATGCATAAAGAGTGAGGAGTCATGGGCACTTTAGGGATGGCAGTGACATAGAGGAACAGATAATATCATCATATTTGCAGGTCAAGGCTGCAAGAGAATAGAAGCAATGGGTGACAATATGCTCTTACTGCTGAGTTAGGTTTGAGGATTTACAGCAGTTTTAGTCCCAAATCAGACTAGAGATTGATGATAAAAATCATTTGGATGCCTCTGTGAGCTAATCTTTGGGTTACCTGGTGCAAAGCTGGGGTCAGTCAGAAGAAATTTGGTGAAAGATTTCCATGTTTTGTGGAATTTGCTTACTAATGCTTCTGGACTTCTTGTTTTTTTAGCTGCAAAACGTCTGGCAGGGTTATTGTGACACAAGTGCACGGTCATTAAGAGCCCCAGACAGATGCAGGATCAAAACAATTTTAGCAGTGAGAGGGAATGGAGCTGTCACAAATTCAGCTGGGTGTTCATGTGCTCCCAGGCTGCCCTGAGCCCACAAGATTTGGATGCCCCAACACCTTTCTGCTGAAGCTTCTTTGGCAGGCAGCCTGCCTTTGGAGGACATAAGTCACAGCTCATTTCAATTCTTCTATTTATTTTTTAAAACATCAGTGGAAAACAATAGCTTACCAGCTGATTAATTTCTAAGATAATCCTTCCTGGAGACTTTTTTACCAGAGAAAAACTAGGGAATAGTCTTATGGATCATGCTGTAGAGGTTTTTCCCTTATACAAGGACCATGGAAAATGGTATATGAGATAAGACTAAGAGGTATAGGTGACTGCATGGTCAAAGCAGCTCGACAGGCAAGTGGAGGGAGCAGGTTAAGAAATATAGGAAAAAGGAGATGAGAGATCTAGACAGTGCAAAATCCTCCATTCCTAATGGAGCAAGATCAATGGGCACTGTGCTGAAACAAAACTCTCCTGTCTGCATATCTTGTTTCCCAGTGACTTAAATGAGGAATCACTTGAGAAGTATTTCTTGTAAGTTTATCAGTACATAGTATACAGTGCTGTTTCTGCAGCCAGTGAAACCTGTTATAATGTATTACTTCCATGCAGAACACGAAGAGCAGTCATTTCCAGAAATGAGAGCACTCTGTATAATTATGTGGAATGAGTTATGCATAAAATATACATGCTTCAAAAATAAAGATTATCTGCTCTGCAGATGTCAGCCAGTGCTAACTGACTGAATGCAGGAATCTGTCCAGTGGCAAGAAAACAGGAATTGCAACAGTGATAAAAGTGAAGATCTTGTAGTGAATAATGGGAAACAACTCTAAAAAAAATAAATTAAGCAAGAAATTTCTTTGTTTTCTGGTGAGACACAGAAGATGAAAACTTCCAAATAGGACATTGTGTATAAAGGCACCATAACTGAGAAAAAGGGATGTGAAATTGGGGAAAAGGAGGGGAAATTATATCTACTAGTCAGAGCTGGTGGCACACAAAAAAGACCTGCAAGGAAGCCTCAATTATTGCACTTGGCAAAACTACCAGGTGAGAGAACTTGTAAATGTGTAAAGGTAAAGATAGGAGGAGGGGAAATAAATACAAATGTGATCAGAGAGACAGTCCTTAAACACAAGTGCTGTCTTGCCACCATATAACCTTTGAAAAGTCATTTTGCCTCAGATTTTGAAGGGAGGGTAGTAGCCAATATCTTGCACAGTGGCACGAGCCCTGCCTCAAATTCTGTTATGCATCCTGCTGTCCTGTGTACCTGCCCCACAATGACAGCTGGCCCTTACAGAATGGTATATATATTGATTTATGTAGCAGACATACCACTAGCATCAGATCATGTGGCCTGACAGATAAGGATTGTGCAAAGAGGTAAAGCCTCTTCCTCACAGATTTTTTTCTATTTTGGCAACTATGCCTACTTTTTGCTCTGCGTGCTATGTACTTTGTTTTTAATGATGGTAGTGAAGGGATAAATAATGTCTTGTTAAGAGAAAGTTTATTCCTGAATTACTTTAGACATTTGTGCTTTCGACTAGATGCTGAAATAAAAAGGTAATTATTAAATTCCAGTATTGGCCAACCCTGTTGCTACACCTCAGAAACAGGGTGATGCTCAGATGGATGTCCATTTTGGTTTGGTTTTCTTTAAATTATATGGTCAAAGCCAGGCTGAGCCTTCTAGAGACTGATTGGAGCATAAACTTGACATCTCTTAGCTCCCTTCACAGTTCAGCAGTCAGTGAAACCTTATCTTGGGTAGGGCTGCTCCTTGTTTGGAGTTCAGGTGTATTGCACTTGTTCTCAGACCTAATTAGTGTCATAAATTATCCTCTCTACTTCCATCATGTAGAATTGATCTCTTCTGCTTTGTACCTGTTACCACAAGGTAGTTGGTGTTGAACTTCTGTCAGTTACTTGTAAATTGTTCCCTTTTTTTTCTGAAATACTCCAGTGTTTGGCTGCAGCACTTGTACTGGATGATATCTGCCTATTCCCTTCTGTGCAAAACAGCAAATAACAGCTTCTTCAGAAGCATGAAAATTTTTTGAGTAACTCCAATACTATTTACACTTGGGCATTAGAAGATCCATGAAAGTGAATTTCATTTTTTCTGTAATTGTTTCTGTCATACCAGCAAGCAATGTCTCGGATGTTTGAGTGAGCTCTTCCAGATTTCATCAATTGGACCTGGATAATTTAAAGATGTCATTAAATTTCAGACCCTCAGCATTTTCCTCAGGTGTGTTTTCTTTCTCACGGTACTACTGAAGAAATCAGTTTACACTGTTGCTGTTAATCTGCTGGTGTCTGTGAAATAAGATCCACTCATACTCTGACTGGAACTACCTCTGGGGCATTGCTGCAAAGGCTTTTACAGTGGGGAGTTAAATAAACTTGCCCCTGTTCCATGCTGGTCTAGCCAAGTGCCACTTAGCTGCCCCAGTCTTTCTAAGGTATTTGTGCCATCTCTTTAATGATCTTTTCCTTTTCTCCTGAGTACCCACCAGTCTGCTCATCACAGGGCACAGTTTGCCAGCTGTGACTGCATCAGCACTGCATTTTTCATTCATTGATGTTGTCAGCCCTTCCTGGTTGCTGTACAGAGGACAAATGGACTGAATTTTTCAGTTCAAACCATTTTAGTCATACATTGCTGGCATGGAGTGCACCCTGTAAAGAACCAGGCTCAGGAGTTCGTTGCCAAACTTAGCTCCTTCTTCCAGCCAAAAACCCCTGGATAAATAGAATTCTGAGATTTGCCATTTTTGCTGCTGCATATTAATATAGATTCCTCTGTGGGGGCCGAGAAACTGAAATTCACTGAATGTAGTTAAATTGCTTTTTCTGTGATTATAACGAGAGGGACCTGGTGAGATCACAAGAAAGCAAGCAACACATACGGGGCATTTTCTGCAGCTTATATTAAAATTTTAAATAGCTGCAGAACGATGGGATGAGAATCAAAGGGCTTGCATTTAAATATTGGTATATAAATATTGGTTTGGGAGATTAAAAGTGTGCATTATTTCCTTTATGGCATTGCTTCTTCTGAACTGGCAGTAGCATTGCACTATTTTCTCTGCAGGGCATCAAACAGAGGTTGGGAAAGTGGTTGTCTACTCCCTAAGACAATTTGTTTAAACAATGCTTTTGAAACACAGCTCAGAATGATTTTTAATATGAATTAGAAGCTGGAACCATTTGAAAAGGCAGATGGAGGATTTTCCAGAACCTGCCATTTTCCATGTTTTCCTTTTGCCTTAGCCATGTTCCCTGCTCCTGGCAGAAAAGGCACACACAGGTTGTTAAACCACACCTAGGTTTTTACCTGATCATGCAAGGAGTGGCTGCCTCAGGACTTGTTTTGCTCTCTCTGTTGTATAAGTTTCAGTTCAAAACCCACAGGACTGTTTTTATCTCAGCAGGGACTGGCTTTTAGCTTGCACAGGAGTGGCTAGCACCTGAATGGGGCTGAGTAAAAAGTTCATCATCCAAAGCTGTATAGGCAGACCAGTAGAGCACCAGAAGTGATTATATACACAAACTGGTTCACAATCAGTGATTCATTCTCTTGTCCTTGTCTCACAATATGAAATGCTGCCTAATTGCTGTGGGACAGGATTCTTTTCCCTGCCCAAGAAGCTGGCAAGATAGTCAGGAAATAATAGTATGTTTGATTTGTTTTAAAGAAGGAAAACAACACTGGTGATTGTTTTTCTGGTGCCTAGTCTTCACAAAAATAACTGAGGTCCTTCATTAATTTCTTATTGAAACAGCAGCAATGTTCTTTGCTTTTGTTTACATACTGCTGCTGCTTTCCATTTTATTGTTCAGTTACTTGCATTCACCTTGCAGAGCATATCAGAGCTACAGGTCTTATTTTAGATTGTGTATCCCTACTGATAATTAGGAATTCTAACCTTTTATTGTGTTTAGACAGAATATCTGAACTTCATTTTTAAATTGGAAAGAGATAAGATGAAATAAAGAGATGGAGCATTGCTTAAAGGATGAGTCTTGTGAAGCCTTACTTTTTCATCTCAGATTGTTCAAAGCAGAAATTGCATGAATAAGAGAGTTGTGGTGGTTATATTAGTAGGTTACACTTCACATTATTTTGTTGAAATTATGTCTGATTTGGTTTTGTCTTGTACCAAAGTAATTTACTACTTGTAAAAGGCAAAATGCAAGAGGGAATCATGAGAGCAGGTACTCCTGCAAATATCCTAAATTTCATTCTCATCACTGTTAGAAAGTGCAAGCAATGTCCAACCCACATGGTAGCAGAGGAAATGCTGGAAACACAATAAAGTGCATCCTCACTATTTTTAAAATATCTTGGATATGCTGAATGTTATGAAAAACCATCATAAGAATCAGTTCCTCAGTAGTACTCATGCAGAGAAGCCAGCTGCAAACTAATTTTGCTCTCCAACAGGAGAAGCTGCCAGTGTAAGACTTCAGACAGGACTGTGGCCATGGGGAGATTGTTTGTCTGTGTTCAATGCCCAGTATGGGTTCTCCTGTTGGAGCAATAACTCCCAGGACTGGCACAGGTGTGTTTGGCCCCATGTGACAGCTGAGAGGTGTGTTAGGCAACCTGTTATACCTCAAAATACCTGTTATTTATTGTCAGAATCTGAGCTATTGATGATCCCGAGATTGTAGAAAGTCTCTGTCTGTCAGCCCCCTGCCAAAGCAGAAGCCATAATTGGTCTGTGCTGGTTTCCAGGTTGTTTATTCTGTTTATCTCTCACATGTTCTGCTGCCCTGCCCAGCTCTGTCCTGCAGGGCAGTGTGTGGGGCTCTGCCCTCAGTGGGATGTGACAAACATTAAATACCAGAAACTCCCTGGGCTGGATTGACAATAACGTGCCAATATCTGTCACCTACGTTGGACAGTGTGTCCCCAGCCTGAACCAACAGAAAAATGCCAACACCACAGTGAGACATGGAGGGCATGAAGAAGGAGAAAAAGGACAAGGCACACCCAATTTCCTCCAGCTTGTCCCTTTGGACACCTCATCTAGAATCCTAAAATTTTACTTTTGCACCCGTGCCACACTTAATTATTACTGATATCAAACCCTCAGAGCTGGTAATTCATCCTGTAAGATTGAAAACTCTTTTCCATGGGCAGAGATCACAGCCAGTGTCTCTGGGGGCTCTGTCCAGGGGGGTTCCTGACCCCTGCCAGGGTCCCAGACCTGCCAGGGCAGCCAGAGGGATGCCACAATTTATAAGCCTCCTTAATTCTTGCCTGGCCCACAAAGAACTGGAGCCCTTTCTCTGCTCATCTGAGTAGAGCAAGCCCAGGCTCTCAAGAAAACAGTAGGAATTCACGTCTGGAGAGGCAGCTGATGGCACAACTGTAAATGGCACCACGTTTCTCCTGGTGGTCCTGGCCCATCTTGTCTGACCTCCAGCTTTTGCTTTGTTTTTGGTGGCAGGAGACAGAATTCATGACTGCTCCTCGATGGGCTGGCTCTGTTCTATCTGGCAGAGTATCTTTCACTTTGCTCTCTCAAGGCTGTGTGAGTGGGGCAGAGTTACAATCTGAAGCTCAACTCAAGCTGCAGAAAGACCCTTGCTGAGAATCAAAGGGCTTGCATTTAAATATTGGTATAGGTGATGTGATGTCTATAGTTGCTGCTAATAAAATTAATTTTTATCCAGAATTATATGTTTAAGAAGCCTAATTTACAAAATGATAAAGACAGTCAATAGTCTTCAGTCAAGAGTGGCACAATTGTTTGCTCTTTTCAGTATTTTGGTTGTTCTGTTTCTCATGTTTGAGCAGGTCTGAGCTCTAACTCTACCATCCATCAAAACCTCACAGACTTGTAGCTTTGAAGATGGCTACAATATCCTTTACCTCCTGTCCTAAAGCTCTGGATTAATGAATATACAGAGGGCACGAACATCAGCCAGATTTTCTAAGAAAGGTGGAAGGTATTAGAGGCTTTTACTTGGCATCATATATGCTTAAAAAATTAGGTTTTTGTAAAAATAATCCTGACGAGCATGTTTGTCATGCCTCTTCAAATCATACAAAAGCTTTTATACCCTGTGGGCTTTCAAGCCTTTCTTTATTAAATACTCTGTAGCCTGTATTGAAGTAATCTTCAAGATGAGGATTTAGAGTGTAGTGAAAATAATTACTTTTTTATGACCCTGACTTGTAACTGAATATAAAGTTATGCTGGCACTACTGGTTTTGGTTCTTTTTTTCTCCATAGACTTCTTTATCCCTCTTTCCATTTTATTGTTCAGTTACCTGCATTCACCTTGCAGAGCATATCAGAGCTACAGGTCTTATTTTAGATTGTGTATCCCTACTGATAATTAGGAATTCTAACATCCTTTTATTGTGTTTAGACAGAACATCTGAACTTCATTTTTAAATAGGAAAGAGATAAGATGAAATAAAGAGATGGAGCATTGCTTAAAGGATGAGTCTTGTGAAGCCTTACTTTTCTTTATCATCTCCTTAGATTGTTCAAAGCAGAAATTGCATGAATAAGAGAGTTGTGGTGGTTATATTAGTAGGTTACACTTCACATTATTTTGTATGCAAGCTTTACAGGAGCTCCCAGAGAGCTGCACTTATAGTTGATGAATTAAAATAACCAATAGTGACACACTGGAAAGACTCATCCTTTTAAAGAGCTGTGGAAGTGCATAGCTGTCCTAAACATTGCAGGCAGAGGATGGTGTTGGGTTTTTCTCAACACAAACCAAAGGAGAAGCAGTTTCCTGTCTCAGGGACTGACTCTGCAAGCTCTCTCAAATGACACAGGAAGGTAGCTGAGCAGCAGCTATCCAAGAAAATGTCTATAAAAACCCCTTTAAGTCAATATCTCTGTTTGACTCCAATCCTTTCTGCCTTCCCAGCTGGCATATTTACTGCCCCAGCACCTACAGAAGGTGCAAGGACAGTGAAGCATGCTGGTTAGGTCTGGAGAAACTCCAGCCAGTTCTCCAGGCTCACAAAATCTCATTCCCATTTCTATTGACAGCCTGGGTTCCTGCCCCACACCACTGCCAGTAATCTCTTTCTTGCTCCTGCTTGTTGGCAGAGCTCCACCCTACCAGAGCTTTTTCATTTATATCACACACCCTCTATAATACTGCTGCTTCCTAGCACATGCCTCCCTGAGGGTCTAAAAATCTTACTCTGTCTTATTCACAGCAGCTGTTCTCATTCCAGGAGTCTGTGTGAGGGCGGCCAGCATTGCCTGCTTAGAGAAAAGAGCTTTAATCATTATGAGTGACAGGGAATAAAAGTTGTTTCTTCTTAACCTCCTCCTCATGATGGGGAGGGTTACTCTGCAATGTCTCTTACTTCACTTATAGTCTGTTTATATCAATAGCCTTTAACTTGCTGTTGTTCTGTCTCTTGCACAGATGCATCCCATGAATGTGTTAAAATAAATACATCTGAATAAGCATTCATATTAGCTCAGCTGTTAATTCTAGTTATTTGTTAATCATATATTAATAGCTGTTCCAATTATCTTTTCCAGTCACACATATCTCTCAAAATCACTGGCATTTCAACACTCAGAGACTACTCAATCTTCATTTGTTGTCTCTCTATAAATATAATATAACAGAGGTTGGCTCAAAAAGCCACTGGGACACAATTCCATCAAAAATGCAATTTCTAATGAAAATTAATAATTTGTTGAGTTGTGTACACATCACTGTTCTGCAGGGTTCTCATAATAGAATCTCTGTTTAGCTTTTCCCCAGAAATTACTCTGGAATTTGTATTTTATTTCTGGATCATACTACAGTATAATAATATAGAAATCAATTGACTCTGAATATTTTAGTCATTGAACATTTTCCTTTGAGAATTTTGAAACCCTTGATCTTCATTCCTGTCATGGAAGCAGTGAGGTATCAAAACATCAAAATCCTTAATGAAAAAATCCCTTCACAACCTCTCCTTGTTAATAAATCCTGATCCTGTGGGTTTAGCTAAAGCTATACTCCCTTAATTTCAGTGAGCTCACATGAAATCCAAGATGTCACGTCCTCATTAAGTACAAACAGATGGGTAAAATGCCACTGATACATAATATGAGACTTTACCCACCAGCCACAAAGAAAAAATAATTTTCATGATGTGTGGAACTGTTACACACCCTTCTTTGCAAGACATAAGTTGAAAGCTACCAAACCCATTTACTAGTGTTGGAGCAATCTTCTTTTCCAGTACTGATTTTATGTCAGGCTGCAACCCTTCTGATTTTGTTTCTCATGATCACAGTTTTAACTGTAATAGATTTTAGATAATTGAGGGATTGAATTCTATGCATGAAGCTGTCCAAAATGGCTGAGTGACTGTCTAGCAGAGACAGAGAAACTTACCTTGATTGACCCTCTCAGAGTCTGGTCTCAACACTGTCTGGCCAAATTTACACAATCCATTTTAAAAAATGGCAGCCCTGCTTTCACCATCAGACCAAAATCAATTACAGACTATTTTAAGCTAATAGCTTCAACACATAAGAATTTAATCTGATCTTTTTTTTTTTTTTTTTCCAACTCATTCTAATATTTTGTCAGCTGGGCATTATAATTAATCTCAATTCATGTAGGAAGCAAAAAGGCATTTTTCAGTAGTGGAGTCCTTTTACAAGCTCTCTGCTTAAATGATTGAGTCTTAATGTCTCCAGCATGAGTGTGTAGTGTTCAGTGTCATTTTATCCTCGTGTCAGAGTGTGTGATTTATTTCCTGTTTGTATTCTTTTTCCCAGATAAGGGTCTAACTTTAAAGTACATCAAACTCATTGAGACTACAGTGGGGGAAAAAAGGTAAGAAAATCAGATGCAGGCTAATTTTTAATCTCTCCTTCTACAGTATATGACACAGATCTACTTGATCTGTTTTTCCATCACCAATGATTATAGTAAAAATATTGGCAGCTTTAGATGGAGCAATTTCTTTATGGTAATTTCTCCTCTTAAAGGTTGCAGCTTGTACACAGGCATCTTCTATGCCAGAACATGATGAATTTGACTGTATATCTCTGGGGTTATAAATGGATTAAAAGATTGATGAGTATAGTCTTACTGAAACATCAGAAAAATCTAATGAATCAATTTCTGTTCACAGAACATCAATTTAACAGCACTGGATTCTCCACATGGATCATTGGATTGTAATTTCAGTGCCCTGCTTCTCACTCAGACACCTCCTCCCACCCAAGGAATCAACTATCCCCTGCATCTAGGGATGGGGAGAGTTTCTTTTCTGAAATTGTGAGTATTTTCTTTCAGCTTTCTATCTTTTTGCTCCATGTCACAGCATATTTCACTGACTATAGTAATAGCAGTTAAAATCATGGAAATAGCAGGGTTTGTTTTGAGATTTCACACTATATCTCTTTGTATTAAGGATGGTGCATGTGCCAAGGCTGCAGAAAGGCCTAAAAGATGCCAGAAAAAGTGCACCTGCTTTCTGTATAAATCTGTATGTTTGTAACTGGGACAGAATGGACAAATCTCATGGGATTCCTCAGTACAAAATTACAGGCAAATTCAGGCTTGAATGTCATTCAGAAAAAGACAGACTCATTGCCATGGGAATGGGAGCAAGGACCACAGGCTGGATGCCAGGAAGGGTTTTGCCTGTTCTGGATTTCTGGAGGGCCATGATCATCACTAGGGACAGCATCCCATGTGGAGAGAAGCTCAATACTTAGCTGCTCTTAGTTTTCTTCATGAAAGTCAAAGCAAAAAATGTGTGCTGGGATTTTTGGGTGCTCAGAACAATGATATCCACATTTTTTTGTTTTTCCGAGACCTGAGAAAACATATAGGCTACACCTAAATTCTATCCATCCTACAGAAGATGGAATAGTTTTGGAAAAGTATGGATATTCTCATCATTTCCTCTTGGAACTTATAACTGAATCGATACATTATTTATGTAATGTTTACTTTATAGATTTTTGCTTTATTATGCCATTTCCAGAAGAGGCTGGACTAACTCTGGAGATACTCACAAGTTTATTCTCTGGTTATGTCTAAACTGGATATACAGGAACCCTTTCTGACTCTGAATAAATATCATTGTTCTAGCTCCATCTAAAATTGATGTCAAGATTTAAGAGGCAGGAGATTAATTACTGTATTTTCCTCAATTGTGCAGCAAACTCTGCTACAGAAGTTAGATGATGCAGACTTAAACATGTACAGGGAGTCCATTCTTCCTTCTTTTTAAAGTTGTTTGGTTCTCATTGGCAGCATGTTCACCCTTCTACATAGAAACAGGTAAGCATCAAGAGAAACAGTACACAGTTTTTTCACCCTGGATGGCACATTTCTTAAGAAATTATATTCAGAAAGATTGCTGAAGACATGTAGGCCTGATGAATACGTGACATCCAATGTTTCTGTTTCTACCAGAAATAGACTTCTCAGCTTATATATAAAATATTGTTCTTTAGTACTCAAAGCCTGGTAAACTGAGGAGAAGATCCTGAAATACGTTTTTCATTTTAGGGCAGTTCATAAGAAGGAAATAGACTTACATTTCACTGCAAGCTATTTGGCTGTCTGACACTTGAAGAAGACCAGCTAAGCAAGCAAAAAAGGTGATGCAAAACTGAGTTCAGAGATGGTTATGTTCAAAGTGAAGGAGGGAAAGGGCAATACATTAGTTACTAAGGCAACTGTTTGTTTAATGCTAAATCATTCCCTCATTGAAGGGAGCAGCTTCTGTTTCAAATTAATCCCCTAAACTGTTGTTGCACCACCCAGTCCTACCATGTTTTCATGATAAACACAACCTCGTGCCAACATTTCCCAGCTTCCATCTAACTTGAATCTAATGTTGTTCCATCCAGCTGTTGAATCTAATGTCGTTCCATCCAGCTGTTGAATCCCACTGCTCAGTGGGAAGTCAGGGTGCAGGTCTGAGGCAGAGATTTTGGGATTTGTAGCCTTGGTTCCAATCCATCAGTAACCACCACGAGCCCCTGCCTCACACAGGAACAACTGCCACTGACTTACAGGAAAGCAACCTGGAGGTACAGCTGCCATGGAGAGGAAAAAAGGAATAAGGTTGGTCATGATTCATTCTATTTTTGAATCATAGATTATGACAATAAGAAAAAGTAGGTCTTCATAGAGCAGATATCTCACCACTTTCTGAAGAAAACATAATAGAAAATGTCACAGGTTACCATCTTAATACTTCACCTAATCTACTCAGCATGCTCACTAATATATTTTTTAAATTTTATTTGTACCCTTTCCTCACCCATTTTATCATTGAAGGGTTTAATTCAACTATCTATTTTGTAAGTAGTTCAGATGCACTCCATTTCCTGTCTTCAAATTTAGAAGCATTACTTTTTTAAACTGACTGTGCAATGCATGATTGGAAATCTTTATTAGATGCAGCTGTGTGTTTTGTTTTTTTTTTTTTTTTTTCTTTTGTTTTTTTTTTACTTTAAAGTATTGAAACCATACTTTGGAAAACAGAGTTTTAATTTTCAGAGAAGAAAAAGGTTTATATAATTTCCCATTCAAAATATTTGTATTTCTTGATCTTTTAAGAAAGAGTGCCATTCTTATTTATTGATCAGCATATGTTTCTCACTATCAAATACCACAATTTCATAAATAGTTATGATCTGAATGTGGTGGGTTTATTTATGAAAATATTCATGACTTCTCTGCAGTTTTCGAATTCAATCAGTTTTAGTGTTTATTAAGTAGGGAATTTAGATGAAGAGAGAAATCACCCATATGTAAGAGCATAGTGAGAACATATGTCAGAACTAGTGCTAAAGCTGCGTTTGAGAGGTCAGAAAGAGCAGGGGTAAAATGATAACTGCCAAAAGTCAAGCTGAGATGGGAAATTTAAGCAAATTGTGAAAGATTTTTCAACCATGAAAGTAAAAAGAACAAGAAAAAAATTGAAGCACGGTGAAATGAGGATAGGGATAGAATTAAAGAGGATATAACTTCCCATGTTAAATATTTTTCTTAATTTTCTTTGAAGTTGAATCTGGGGGAAAGACAACGAATGACAAAGATGGCTAATGGAAAGAAGGAAATGGAAATGTCCAAACTAAGACATGAAACCAAATTTCGTGGTCTCAGCTCACTCCAGATCACAGGGACTTTTCACCTTAGAAGGCACTGGCATATGAAAAATGGATGTCCAGCACAAGGATCTTCTACTGCAGAATGAAGTCATGGTGGGCTTCTATAAACAGAGAACAGCAAAAGTATTGCCAATATTTAGGCATTGACATAAAAGGAAAAAGCAATCTAAAAAGTTGCAGACCTGCCTAACTAAGTGCATTTGTATATATTGGCTTTGTATTGGCTCATTTTGAAGGGAAGAATGCTAGAGTATAAAGGAAAACAGTGTCAAATGCAACCTAAATACATTAAAGGACAAGAACAGCCTAATAACATAGGCTTATGTTCTTTTTTTAAGGTTTATGTTCTTTTTTTAAGGTTTATGTTTTTTTTTCTTTCCAGTAATGTGCCAGCATTTTAGGCAAAGGAAACTCAGAGAATATTGCTTAACCCATAGGAAAGCATTTGACAGATTACAGAACATGAAATTAAGTATTCCAGTGAGGAAGATGTGGATTTTTATAAGAACTGTACACTGCTAACGTATCTGTTCTAGTGGGGAGATGGCACAGTTTATTAAGGCAAACATTTAAGCTGGAAGGATGCTATTAGTAGTGTTTTTTAAAGGTAGGTTTCTAAACCAAAGCTGCTTAGCATTTTTACCAGTAAACCTGTCATAAAATGAGGAAGGAGCAAATAGACTGCAGTGATGACACAGCCCGAGGAGGGGCCATCAATGAAATGTAGGACTGGAGGGTTATACTCTGAGAATTGGATGACCTTGAGGACAAGAAAAGAAATAGGATGAAGATGAATACTCAGTACAGGTTAGTGTGTAAGGTTAGACACATTTAGATTCAGAGCAAAACCCTCAGCTGTCAACAGGATTGTCATCAGCTGAGTTCAAACCAGCATGATGAGGGAGAAACAGGTCTGCTCCATCACAGGACAACCATGCACCACAAGCATGAAGGAGCAGAAGAAAGAGTGACAGCAGGGGCAATTTCAAAATACTGTCAACAGAGAGGAAAAATTTATTCAATTTTGTGAGACTCAGCTGAGGCCTCATCTAGAATATTGTGTGCAGTGCTCTGCATGGCTGGGTAAGATTAAATAAACCTTGACCAAGTGGAAGCTACCTGCATAATATGGGGAATGGAAATCTATAAGTATTGACTTGGCTAATCTAATGGAGGATGAGAGGAGATTGATTACCCTAAGTAAATACAGCACAACATGAGAGGGGGAGAAGAAGCATGCATAAATCACATGTAATTGCATTAAGGTTAAAAGTGAAGAGGAGTTGTCTAACCCTCAGAGTAGCAAGTCCTTAAACAGTCTTTCAATAGGAATGGCAGATGTAAAGTATCCACCTGATCTCAAGATTGGTCTCAGGTGGTTTGTGGAAAGATTTTGTACAGAGAGGGATTAGAGTCTGAACCCAGGACAGTGTACCTCTGTGGCTGTCCACCTCCACATTGGTCCACAACCCTGCTGCAACCTACCAGCTGAACCCTCTGTAACAAGATGGATTATTCTGATTAAGCAAGGAGGACCTGGTGGGCTCTATGGTTATCCTGCAGCACCTACACATCCTGTAAGGAATTATGTTTGCTGGGACAGACAGCACTCTGCAGTATGAGTGCTGCATAAGCATTTGGTTTTTTGAAAGTAATTTTTGACTGCATCTTTGTCCACAATTGCCCTCCATTTCCCCTCTTCCTTCATTTTACCTGTTCTGCCACCTACATTGGTTCATTTTCCTCCCAGTCTCCACAAATTTATTTTCTCTAGGGCTTCCAGCTACGTTTGCAATATTGCAAGTGAATAATAGCAAATATGGCCCATTGCTTCTAAGCAGAATAGTAATCTGTAAAGGCATTGGCATCCTTCCTTTTAAAAGAAGAGTCTATGTTATATATTTTAGACCTAGGTTATATCAGCAGCTTAAAAGAGATAATCCCAGTGTATTGCACTATTTTTCCCAAGGAAGAAGCATCCATGCTTTACAGGACATTGAGGAGAAGCAGTTCAGAGGCACATCACAGCCTTGGTTGTCTGAGTCCTTGTCAAGACACCTTTGTCCAACTATTTTTTTTTTTTCTCCAATGCACAAAAGGATTTGAAGTAAGAATCATGAAATAGGAAGGTTGTGAATTTACTGCAGGGCTACCAGCTGGAGGCTTGTGCAGATGAAAGCAAATGAGTCCCTCAAAGACTAGCATTTAAGAGATGCCTTGCAGGTGAAACAAAACATTCACAATAAAATAGTATGTTACCTGCTGTGCTGAATTTTATGAGCTGTGTGTTGAGTACCACCCAAAAGCAGATCCAAATGAGGGAACTCAGTGAGGAAATGTCTTGAAACACAATCCTGGCTTGACCGAAAAATCTGGGTTTGTAATGAGATGTCAGTTTGTGAAGATTTCAGCCACACACTTGCATCTTCAATTCATTCAAAGTAAGTGGATTGGGTTTGGATGAATAGATGAAAATTTATTGAAAATCTCATTTGTGTGAACAGTAGGTACATTTGTGGCAACTCACATGAAAATTTACTGTGTGCCCCAAAGAACTCACTCTAAGTTTCCTTTCTTGTTAGCATTCTGCAGTACTTCATATGTCAACAAATCTTCTCAGTGGCATTCAGCACTAAGAGCTTGGATAGTCCTATGTTTTACATGAATTCCTATTTTCTTGTTCTTGTTGTTAAGTGTTTGTGGCTATATTATTAAAATACCTAGTAGGAAACACCAGTTAACCGATGTCACCTTAAGTGTAGCTACACAGAAATAATTTGCTACACTAATTAGAAGCCTTGGAGGTTGATTTTCATCTTCATTTGAAAATATGTATCGTGGCTTCTGCTCAAATAGGTCCAGAATTGTATGGAAGCAGTATATCTCTGAATGCTGGAGAAATACAGGCTATAAAATGCATTGATTTTGTTCTTCCTGAGAAATTATCCTTAGGGCTGATAGATGCAATGGAAGTCCTTGTCACTGAATATTGTCCCCTATTTACAGAAGAAACAATAACAATGACACGGCCTGACCAAGCCAGCACCTGCCTGATTCCAAGCTCCTCCTGCAGGCAGGTTAATTCTGCATTTTGCCATTCAATGTCACCAGAGCAGGCCACTTGGGAGCTAAGAAAAGTAGCATTTTATTGTGTTCATAAACTTCCATCAAGAGTCTGCTGCAAAACAGCTTGTGTTTGGGGTTGAGATATTTATGGAGCATCTTGCAAACCATTTTCAAATTCTGCCGTTTAAAACCTTCTTCGTGCCATATGTTCTGCTGTATCTTTCTTGTTTTTCTAACAGAGATGTTAAAATCTTGGTGTACTAAATCTCACAGTTCTGGGGAAGGTCCATGGGGGGCAAATGATGGGTTTTTTTTCCTTTTGTTTTAATTTACAGTTGGCAAGTTAACATATTTGATGCTTCTCTTCCCCCACCCCCTAAAATGAAATGTAGTTTACACTTCAAAGCTGTGCACACATTTGGATAAAGCATATCTATTTATGGCTAGCCTATTGCATTTTATGAGGCAGAAGGGAAGGTGTGGATAATGCATCTTATTGTATACTCCCAAGGAAGCCTCAGCCTCGACTAGCATGAAAGCTGATGGAGTTGTGGGCCCCTGGCAGGAAGGTGACTTAAATGCTTTCTAAGCTCTGGTTTTTCTTCTCCTGAAAGCTGTCTTGAAGTGGAGCAGCATTAGAGGAATCAGAGCTTGTAGGATTGTTGTCAAGAAAGTCATTATTTATCTCTCCTTCAGTGAGGGGTAAGCTATCTTGGAATACATTGAATTTTTCATTAAGTAAGAGAGTCCCTCAGTGAAGCTTCCTTCCCAAGCCTAGCTCAGCATCTCATCAGATTAGATTTTCTTGCTGTAGCTCTTCCATGCACTTCAAGTATATAATATTGGCCTTGTATTTGGTTAAAAAAAGCTCAACTTTTCACAGCTCTACACCTCTGTTTGCATCACATATCAACACATATCAACAGGACCTAGTTAAGGGATTGAAAGTAGGAAGTGAAGAAGTCAGCAAATTTTTCAAACTACATTAAAATTCAAGTATTAAAATGTTGTGATTTAGGTCATTTGATGTATTCTTTGAAACATATTTATGAACTAATAAACCTGAAGCTAGTCTAGTAAGCATTTTGGTCCATATTGTTTCTACACTTTTTGAAATTTTCTAACATCATGTTGGAAACTGAATAAACATAAAAATACATGTTTTCGTATTTTTAAAAAATATACTTTAATGAGTAGCTGAGGACCTAATCAGTGTAGCTCCTCTGCTACACTGGGCAAAATTTTGACCTCTGGGTGCCAAATGTTTGTCTGGTGGCTTTATTACCAGAAATTCTGTTGTACGGGATCAGGGCTTTTTGTGCTCCTGAATTTCTGACTTCTCATGTAGGAAGCTTTGCCAACATTTCCAGCAGGTCTCTCTGTCTCCAGCCACTCCAAAGTGATAGTTTTATTCTGAATGATTGATAGGAGATGTCTTAGCTCCATATCAAAAGCATAATGCTGTAAATCACTGGTTTTCATTTGTAAGGAATAAAATTATATTCACCTTTTGCCACCATTTATCATTCTGAGGCTATGCTTGATTTGTGTTCTTGGCTAAGCTTTGAGAAACAGGGTGTGTATTTTGTGAAGCTTGTGTATGGCACCCTTTTACACTTGTATTTGTGTCAGCAGAGGAAAAAGGTTTATATTTTCTTCAATTCTTTCTGCATGTTAATGTGCTCCAGCATATGACTGCATAAACCTGTTGCTCAGAAGGTTACCAAGTTGAATTTTTTTGCTTTTACAAGTACAAACCTCATCATGCCTGCATCTGTGACTTCTTCATTCCTTGGGGACATGAAAAAGTCTGTTTATCTGAAAGTTTTTATTCTGCAAGCTAAAGAATGGAATAGCAACTGTATTTCTCTTCATTACTTTTTCCTCTGGGAAATAGTTTCCCTGTATTTCCAAAGGTCTTGGTTTAAACCAACTCTCCAGAGATACCTTAGGAGCCAAAACAGGTTATTAGAGATGTTCCTCTGGTTATAGATTTTCTCAAAACCTCTCATTTCATAAGTTTTTATTCATTTGAAGTTTTCCCCATGCAATAGAGACTGCGAGCACCATTCCTGTTCAGAGATTATTCTTTTCACTGAGTCAATGCTAAGTTTGAAGGAAAGAATATTAACCCTTTTTCTTTTGACACGAGTGAAGGGGTACCAAACATCCCAAAGGAGCAGGTTTCATAACTCTGGTAAAATAAAGAGGCTTACAGATTGCAGATTTGAAGTTGCTATAGACTGTAATATCACTTTTCTTAGAGGATACCATCCCGCCTCAAGAAAGCCCCAGCAGTTTGGTTTTGTGTGGGTGCAATACAGAAGAGCTGGGGAAATTCCAGACTGGAAAAGAAGACATTATCTCAAGCCTCTGTATCAGAAAGGTTTTTTTTTCTATCAGGATACAGCAAAGTTGTAGCTTTCTTTATAGATTTCTGCAGCTTCCCAGAAATCTATTCCCAGTACTTGAATATCTTTCCACAATATATAGTCAGAAGCAGCACACACGTAAATCCTATTGTCCTAAAATAGGTTGAGTGTGAACAGTTAAACTTGTGTTTCCTGTACCTAGAAAGAAGTGGGTTTAAGAATGGTAAAAGGCTTTGTGTTTGCTTTTTGCTCCATTGCTACCTCTGGGGATTTGATGACCTTGAGCTTGCATCCAGGAATAGGAAACACTTCATACAGGAAAATACATAAAACATTTGGAAAAAAAAAAATTTGCCCTGTGGAACTAAAGATGCAAAACTTGTAGTAAATCCATCATGAACTTCATTAAAATAGTGCAATTTTTTGCCACACTCCACATGCACACATGTTTATCAGCTCATAGTCCAATAACTACAAGCTGATTAGTCATGATGTAAATCAACAGATTGCATCAACAATTTAGACCTGCCCCCACTCTATTTAATCTTTAGCATTAGACCAGAATATGCATGGTTTTAAAAATAGAAATCAGGCCATGAATTTTTCTTCATAGATGACTGGCATTAAAAAGTGGGAAAGGGACCTTCAGAAAAAACTAGAAGTCTGTACAGAAGCAAAGCCTTGAAGAAGTCTACCTTTTCCATAAGAGGGCTGTAGATACAATTTTTTTCTTAGCTTTTATTTCTCAGTGTACTTCTGAAAAAAAAAAAAAACCACTCCACAAATGGATAAAAGTGAATAAATAAATGAACAAAACCATTTCACAGTGATAGAAGAAGGAAAGTCAAGGGAGGATGGGAAAGTACAGAAGTACAGACATGTCATAAACAGATCATATATAAAGGTCAACAAGCTACCTAGATTCTTTTTTTCAAATATAAAGCTTATGTATTCTAGTTCACAAAAAGCAGGTTAAAAGGATGTCTCATTTAGTAACATCCCATGTAGCAGCATTTTGTTTCGCACGATGGGAGCACGGAGCACAGGACTGGGCAGCAACTACTGCTCTGCTTTCTGAGTTGGATCCTCTGTTTGTTTGGTTTCTCACCCCTCAAGTCACTTAACTGGGAGCAGTATCAAGCTTGGATTGCTTCTGTTTACACAACTGAAACCTGTGTGTCCTTGTGTTTATAAGGCTGAACTTTGTCTGGACCGACTGTTTTTGTATTAAGTGAAATGTGTAACAAGGATAAAGCATAATTTCAGAGCCTCTGTAACTGCTATAAAGACATAGTTTGCTTTGTTGTTGAATTTCTCCTGTTCTTCAGGGACCCCCCCTGAGGCTATTCTCCACAACTGCCCTTGTGCTATGGCACTGGTGCATAAAATGCACTCTGTTTGGTCAGGAACCAAGAAAGCATCTGCTTCTTAGGGAGAAAAATATTTTTCTTTTAATCCTCACTATCTTTGGGTCCTTGCTCTCCTTGTCCTTGCTCTAACATCAGTGGCTGTACCATATTTCATATCCCTGGGGGCAGGAGATGCCCTGAGGAAGGACTGCATGTGGATATGTTCCCAATTACTCTGAATTATGGAAGCACACAGACCCTGAAGTGTCAAGTGTTGCTCTTGCAAGAAGGGCAGGTGGGGGAGACCATGGTTTGAGCTGAAATGGACATTTAAGGGCCACCTAGTCCAACCCCCCTGGAATGAGCAGGGACATCTTCAACTAGACCAGGGTGCTCAGAGCCTTGTCTAGAACATCTCCAAGGATGAGACATCTACCACCTCTCTGGGCAACCTCTTCCAGTGTTTTACCACCTTTGTGTAGAAAAGCTTCTTGTATCCAATCTAAATAGACCTTCCTTCAGTTTAAAACCATTTCTCCTTGACCTGGTGTACTGCCCAGGAAGCTGAAAGCTGGGTAGAGAGGGTTTTGGCTTTGGCTGCCATGGGGTGTCACAAGGGCAGCAGCAGATCCTGGGGCTGCTGTGGCTGTCCTCAGGGCCTGAAGTCCAGTGGCTTGGTTTCTCTGAGCTTCCTGTGCCAACATGATAATATTTCTTCCTCTTGGTAGGTGCCAGAAGGAAAATATCTTCATGCTTATGAGGGGTCGCATGCTGCCGCTGCATGGGATGAGATTACTCGAGCTATTAATTACAGTTATTAGTTTGGACATTTTCCAGTGTGCTGAGGGAGATTGCCTTTCCACGGAGCAAGAAATATTAGCAACACACTTTTAAATTCAGTCAGTGTACTTTCTTCCTTGCCTGAGTGTCGTCTGGGTTTCGTGAGAAATAAGGAAAAAGGAATGTGAAAGGGGCTGAATTTTTACAGAGCTTTGGGAAGGAGCTTTTTAAACAGACTCCAACAAGCTGAGGAAGTAGATAACATTTGACCTTTCTGGTCATGTAGTTTCAGAGGACATGAGGAGAGGATGAGAGAAGACAGGAAGGAAGGGACCTGGAGGGAAACCCAGAGCAAACACAGGAGGAGCACACATGGTACGTGTCTTCCTTGCCCTTCATTACTTACTATTTATTTTTGAGAGGCAGAAGGTGAAGCTGGGGCTAATGAGGAATTTTCAGGCTCAGCTAAGGCCTATAAACTAGCTGCTGAGACAATAAGCTTTGCAGGTGTCTCTAAGGTCATTTCACATGCAAAATCACATTGGCAGAGATGGTGGACAAGCACTTAAAATGTGGTGCTGGAATCTAAGCGTGGACAAAGTTCTACAAACAGATCCTTAATTGCATAGTGCTGCAATTCTACAGCTGTGAAGCATAGCAAGGGAGTTTTGTCCTAGGTTAGCCTGTGAATTGATGCAGTTCTGCCTGATTGGAAGATTTGTCTCACTGAAAGCAAATATGTCCATAAAGCAAATATCAAGCATGTGTCATAGAAAAATGTCATCTCTAGCTGCTGAAGATAACTCCTGTAGTCATGCTGTAGTCATTAAGCATCAGTCTTCAAAAAGGATGTGGGTCATCATATGGATAGAGTAAAAATGACCTCTGTGTATTCTTTGAGAATAGTTTTGCAATTTTTCTTGCACCCAATACAGTCAATTTTCCATGAAGTCAGGAGAAATATAACTCAAAAGTTGGAAATAGTGGCAGGGAAGGGTAAGAAAACTCTGGCAGAACTCTGCTTTTAATGTCAGCTGCCAGTGGGTCTCATTCAATATTCACATCTACATTTAAATACTTTAGAAATTTAATGTTAGCATAATATCTGTGAAGAGTCACATGCTTGTTGCATTCTATCTGGTTGTAGCAGGAAACTGTTTGATATAGAACAACTTAATGCTTAAGTTCATTAACAAAACAACTTCAAAGATTGTTCTGCCACTGTGCTTCTTTTTAGGACTCACCCACGTGGGTATGGATGGGTCTGCTCCCCTCTGCTCACATGTAACATTTTTCTTACTTACTTTTGTGGAATAATTGTGAAATACATCTTTTTGTAAGGGAAGAAGCATTCCCTTAAATCAGAGATTAGCCTCACTTGAGAGGATGGTAGTTGTATAATGCATTAAAAAGAGAGAGATTAAATCTATTTTTATGAAGAACTAATACTATATGATTTTGAAAATAAGCAAGCCATTTGCAGCACTTCAATTGAATATTCTATTTGCCCAAGCTTCTTGGTTTTATCTGAATGTGAAAATGCCATAACAACATGAGTGAGTTATTCGGCCACAAACTGATCAAAAACTGGAAGAGATGTGGTCCCAAAACTCTACGTTTTGGCAGTGCAGGACAGGAATAGTAACTTCACAATAGCTAAATAAAAACCCTCTTCAGTTTCCCCTTACCATCCAAATTTCTGTCACTATCTGTTTTTAGATCAGTTTTGGTTTTTTTCTGTTAAGGAAGTTTTACTCCCAGAGTTGGAAAGCAAGTCCTGCTTATGAGCTGCCTGGACATTGAGGTCAGGGTATATCATATGCATTTTCTCTCCCTGATTGCAGCAATACAAATGTTCTTTCAGTGCAACAGAACCTTTCCACGACTAAAATCAGCATAGTAGAAGGTACTAGAAAATCATTTCCTGTCACATACTGTACTCAGGAGCTGAGTAATTTACCCAAAAAGACCCATAATAGTGACTTCCAAGAGCAAAAATGTTCAGGTAATTCTCCAGTGAGATATCAAATGCCATTATTTTCCCTTAATGTTACTGGCAGACTGGGAGGGAGAATAAGAGGATACTTAATTAGGAACAAATAGATGTTCTGATCTCCACCTCTGCCCACCATTCCACTCCTACCTTCTTTAAAATGACTCAGCTGAGATAATAATACAAGCAGCTGTACAGCAAAGACCAGCTGCCCCTTGTCTTTTGCTCTAACAGCCAGACTACTCCTTGGCACTTGATAATGTTTCTTACATTTGCAGTAGGAGAACAAGAGCATTCCTTCATTATCTCTAAATTATGGTCTGAGATAATTCCTTGGGCACAAACTGCATAGCCTGTGTCCCAGCGTGGCTTCTCAAAAGGAGACAAGATAAATGACAGAAAGTCAGCTGTCCTCTCCCTACATCTTCTGATCACCTCACTGCTTCTGTCAGTGGTTCTGTTGTTAAGAGTGGAGTGACAAATTGTTGGAGGGGTTTTTAGCCCAAGTATTAATAACTTTCCATCCCTTTGCATGGCAGGAGCCCACTTAAATGACAATAAAACATCACCGACAAGAAAAAGCATGTCCCTTTAATGATCCAAGTCCCTAAATGAAAATGGCATTGAGCCTTGTTCATAACTCTTACTAAGTATTTAATCTCTTCTCCTTCAAACATCACTCAAATGATGTTTGGCCCTGCTGAGGATGCCTTTTCCACAATAAGGTATCTGAGAGGAGCTTTCTATGGAGAGAAAATAGAGCAGTCAATACTGCTAATGGTGCTGCAGAGAGACATTGGGGTGTTTTATCTAGAAGATGCTACTGAAAATGGTATAGCTACTGGCACCTATTGTGACAAATGGAATTTAATATTGGCTCAAGATGAAAAGTTATAATAGAGTGAAAAGAAATTGCCTGAACACAGGCTGATGGTGCAATATCATTTATGATACCCTGACATTTTTGACTGGAAGTGATTGATTAACTGGTATGTGTATGTCTGCAAATTTATGTGCATAATGCAGCACAGCCAAAAAGCACTACTATGGTTTGTACATTTTTCTACCTGTCCTGCTTCTGTTAAATGTTTTTTTTCCTTTCAGTTTGGTTCAACAAAGCCCCAGAAGCTGTAATTTAGGGAACTGTTTACAGGAAACTTCAGCAAAAGCTGTGTGAACTTATTGAATATTTTGACTAGAGGTGGAACATTTATGCAGATTTCAATGGTACATGTACTTCTGCACCACTTGGAATCATTGGCAAAATTCCCACCATTTTTAATGATACAGGTTCAAACCTCAGGGTATTGAGCATTGCAGGAAAAATATTCTCTTGATTGCTGGCATCTGATGTAGCCACTGGGAAAAGCATCCAACCACTGAGCATCTGGAGATGTAACTAAAAAGCATAATTAAGAGAAATATATCTAGAATCAGAGCTTGAGTTGAACAGATATTGGGTACAATAGCAAGAGCTAAGTGAATATTTTTACCAAGTTATTTACTAGATAAACAAACTTAGCATTTTCTTAATTTTGTGGAATATTTAGAAACAGATTGGTTTTCTCAAATTTACTTGTTAAGTCACATCTCCTTACTGTGTATTTCAAGGGTATCTTTTTAAGCTTTACGTGTTTTGTGATTCTGTTCTTCCTGAGTTATCTGATTTAGACTATGATTTCTTATGTAAACCCTAGAAATATTTAGCTTTTATAGCATTTTTCTTATTTAAAAAGTTGCATGTTTTTACTATAGTCTTGGAGAGCTCGAAAATCATCTGCTACTTTGTAACCTTAGGGCAATAAGAACATCCCCATTTAAATAAGGGAGGAAAATAAACATGATAAAGATACCAGAGAAAATGTTTTGTGTTTCTCTTGTCTCTGGGCCACAAGCCAATTTGGAAACATTTACACAGCAACAACCATAAAAAAAAAAAACAATCCTAGTGCACAATAGGAATGATATGGGCTGATTCCTACTATTGCCATTTCCTTTAAAGTATTTGGCATTTGTTCTGTATCAGTAGATGACTAAGTGAAGAATTAACCTGAAGGACTGGATAACCCCTGTGGAGAACAGATAACCCCTGTAATTGAACACACGTAAAACACACCCCAAACAGCACACATGGTTTGGGTAAAACTGATCTGAAGTGCAGAGTCAGGCATTGCTAACCTTGGAGTACACAGAATCTCTTTTCTCTGGTACATTTGTGATATACTACTCTGTCAGGTTTTTTTTTTTCCCTCTCTTTGCCCCTACTTCTTTTTTTTTTTTTCTCTTTTAATTCTTTCTATTCGGGAAGGAGCTCTCCATCTGCTCCCAGTCTCCCTTCAATCAATAGTTTTCTTTTCATCTCAGCAGCTCCCGTTTGTTATCTGCAATGCTTGGAAGATTCACTCACCAAAGTGGAAGCAGCCCCACGAGCACAGGAAGTTCTGACTCAAACCCTCTCCAACAAGGGGCAAATTGTCCTTGTCAAATCTCCCCCACCTCATCCTCACATTTACAAAAGTTGGTCAGATGCCCAAACACTCACATTCAGAGAACTTCCACCTTCCAATAATGGAAATGCAGCCCTGGCTGAGCTGTTTTGCAGTGTGCAGTGCAATTAAACCCCTGCCTGCCAGAAAAGGTCTGTAAGCTACTGAGAGTGTTGAGCCTTGCAGGCAATCTCCACTGCTTCTCTCTCCGTAAACATCAAAGCTACTTCAGCTAATTAATTACAGGCTGAGGGATTTTTAGTGATTCAAGATATATGTACCCAACACAAAGAGTCTCCCAGCAAGGAGATGAAACTTTTGACTCCATATTTGAGCTAGCTATTTGAAGAAAAACGTTGTCACGTTCAGGGTGCCAGCATTTCTTTGGTGTTACTGCAAAAATTTTAAATTTTCCCTTGAGATGTTATTTAGCATCTTCTGACCAGAAATGTTCACACTCAGAATGCCTCTGACCAGACCTGTTATCAGATAGTCCAGCTCATGCCACTTCTGCTGTCTTGAAACCAATAGATGTGGGCTCTTTTTGGCACACGGAGGAGCAAGGACTGAAGGTGGCAAGTTCCTTTCACACCCATCAACTTTGCAGCTGCTGAGGACAGGATGCATCATTTAGTGTCACCATATGGAATGCAGACTGAGAGAAATAATAAAAAAAACGTATTCCTCAAGGGAAATGCAGCAAAACATACTCCTAAAAATTCAGAGGTGAGAAAATGTCCAGAAACTTGTAAAGATCCTATTCATCCCCAAGGTTACACTAATATACTCAAAAATTCCTCTATGGCCTTGAATTAAATTTGCATTCTCAGGGATGACTTTATCCACTTCACTTGTAAATTTAGCTTATAAAAGTACATTTGTGAGTTTTGTCTCTCACATTTCCAACCCTAAACAAGCCCTACCATCAGGAAAAAAAGGAAAACTATCTCAGGTAAAAAACAAAACTCAAAATCCCAAACTAAAAATACAAAGCAACCTAAACAATTGTCCTCAAGGAGAAATTTCTTTACTGCTCCTCTCTCTAAGATGATCCCAAAATTCAGGATCATGTCACACAGTGGACAGCAAGCCTTTGGGGCAGTCTTGTGTTTTGAAACCAGGGCTGTGGAGAGGAAATTCTTGAGACTAGATTGTCATCAAACAGGAAGCAGGATGCAAATACCATAGCAAAAAAAAATAATATATGGAAGACCTTCAGAGCCTGGGATAACACTTCTGGTCCCTGTTAAGAGCCTTCTTGTTACAAACATTTGAAAGGTTTTAATGAGTGAATTCTCTATCGTCTTTCACTCTATTGATATCCTGTCATGCTTGGAGGCTCCAAATAAGATTGAGACCTGCTGTGTTGTTCAGGATGTATAACCAGCATGATGAGTGGTCCCTAGCTCTGCCTTTATACACGAGACAAGCAGAGCTACTATTTTACAGGCAGTTATCTGAGACACAGGCAATACAAGTCATTCCAACAGAACAGGAAAGAGCTGAGATCCAAACCCCTGTCCCAAGAGCTCCACTCCCTGCATCACCCATGGGTCTGTTTGCCTTTTCAGCATCCCATTGTACAACAGATGGAGGCAGTTGATATCAATATTTTTTTTTTGCATCATATAAATATAGATTGCATTGCTGAGAATTGAGCTGAAGAGGAATGGGAATGGACCCTAACATTCAATAATATCCTGTCCAATTATCATGCCAAAGAAACTGAACTGTATTGCTGCTTTAAGTTTGATTTCTAAAATTAAATCACAAACGTCACTGCATATAAATGATCACAGTCAGAAGAATGAGTCACCTGATAACAGACAAGATCTATAGGGAATCTGTGAATTTGCAAGCAGACACAGCAGAAATCTGTGAATTTGCAAGCAGACACATCAGTTACCTCTGAATTATTGGCACCAATCTCCAATACATCTACTCACATGAAAATGTATTATTAACCTTTGATGCAGCACATGCAAATAAAATATGATGATTCAACAGCAAATTCAAGAATCTAACTATCATGGGTTTAAGATAAGTGAATTTATTTTAGGCATTTCTTGAGTGTATTAGCTTGGTATCGGAAATCAAGGATTTATGGAAATTGCAATACTAGCTGACATCATAAAGATGTCAATTATTATATTACCATTTGTAACTGAATGCTACATGATGGAAGTGCTGAGTTCAGAATGCATCAAAATGTTATTCATAAATACATACACTGCCTCAAAGTTCCAAGGAGCCAGTCAAGCACTGGGAGATGCACAGACAAAAACCTGAGTGTCACAACCTGAAGCTCAGATAAAAACTTAGTTTACAGAATTATTTCAGCTTTCAGCAGAACTCTGCTACATTTGTCTGTCTTTATCTCCTGATGTTGTACAGTCTAGAGCTGGAGGAATATGTTACTTATGGCTCAGACATGTTAACCCTGGAGGATTCTGTAAGCACAGAACATTGCACAATGAATGGCAGGTACGTGACTTTTCCACTATATATTTAAATTTCAGTGCAGATTTGAACAAGGCTTCCATTAAATTTTGGTGAGTCATTTTCTAATTGGTTCAATACTCGGCCTGGTGACATGACCTTCATCTTTCCAGAATTTGTTAGCCTCAGGCATCTTGAAAAATGGTAACTTCTTATATCTTTTTCTGATGTTTATTTCTATCTCTTCCCTTCAGACTAATATGAAGGGGTGTCAGCAATTTGTACAGTCTTTTACTCTTTCACATATATCTTCAGAGATTTTTGAGTGATCAGAAAAAAAAAGGCAATGAAAATATGTGTTGGGAAAGTGGCTATTTTTCACCTGATTTCACAGAGGGATTTGGCTGGAAAACTGCAATGATGGCCTCTTTTAAGGTAAACATATAATTTTATTGATCTCTGGCATTTTTTTGCAAACCTGCAATTTTATTCATCTTCGTTATTATAGGCAGTGAAAATGAACATTCCTTCACCTGCAGTTTCAGGAGAGATAGCATTAGAATCAGCAAGGGCTGTGGAAATTCTATTTGCTTGTACTCAGTTCTCAGAAATTAATCAGAAGCAGGGAAGGTGCACATTCCTAATGTGTTAGATGAAACTGAGTCACCTTCTTTTGAGAAGGGCTGCTGCAGATGTGGTATGTGCTGAGAATTCTCATGCAGGAACTAAATTAATCCTTTAGCAAGAATGTACCCTTTCACAATTACCAAGCAGTTACAAATGAAGTAGCCAAAGGATTAAGGTATTATTCATTTCAGCTGCCTAAGAGTACAAAGAAGGAAACCTCATCTCTCAGATAAGCACTTCCATCCTATGATTACCTAAAAGATCACAGGTGCTAGAAAGTGTGTCTGAAAACCTGTTCTGAGGAAAAAACCTATGTAAAATATACCAGCAAAAAAAATCATTCTTTTGCCAGATAATTTTGTTAATGCCATTAGTGCTTTGCCTGTGAGTGATGTGGTGGCAGGCACACAAAAAAGTCAGAAATAGAGATGGTAAGAGTGAACTTAAAATCCAGTGTTGCTTCTCCTTTATGTGGTATTTTATTTGTAAAATGAAATTCTGCCTAATTACAAGGCTGTCAATCCACAATAATTCTCCTGAGGAAGAGTAATAGATTTCATGCTCAGAAATGATCTTTATTATTATCTAACATGACTTCTTACAAAATACCAACTCTTTTTCAAAATTTCTTTTATAAAGCCCCTGTTTTTGTACTGGAGATGCAGTGAATCATTAGGAAGGCCTCCAGATTCAATTGAAAATTTCCACATCAAGGAGAAATGGCCATATTCCTATGTAAGTTATTATGGTACTTAAATATCTTCTATCTTAGATGTAGCCATGCAATTTGCTATCAAAAAGTAGCAAATGGCATTTGGACTGGGCTAAGAAACAGGGAAAACCTTAATTGGTCTAGGTACACAGGCTGGATCAGCAGTCTGTACTTTGTGTTTTTGGTGCATGTACATCCTAAGAGAAAATGTATAAAACCTGTTCTGTGATTCTAGTATTTCATGGCTTTGATTTCAAAAATTGTTATTTGTATTCCTACCAGCAAAGATTAGCAAACAGAAAGAGAGGATGGCTACAGTGCTGCTTTTTGGGGTTACTGACAGCAAATGGAAACACTGAGATGGCATTTTGAGAATTCTTATTAATTTTAGCCTGTGGTCATTTGGGTTTCCATCTTCTCTTTGTTGTGAAGCAAAACTCACAAAATACCACCTTTTGGTAAGTGCAGTAAAGCAAGAGTAGACATGACCTGTGTGGGTACCTGTGCTAGTTGTTATCCCCATCCTTCTTTCTCTAGGACCTTTTACACTCCTTCTCATCATCCTCTAAATATTCCCATGTGAAGGGGGATTTGTTTCCAATCCTCACCTAGAGAGCATTTTACCTCCTGCGTAATCAATCAGCAAGGAAATATTTCCTGCTGCCCTTTGAAGTGTCCTGCTGGGGATAAAGAATGGTTGGGCAGCCAAGAGTTTAAATATTGGCCTGTTGGTTGCAATTTCAAACCTCTGGAAGTGAAGGGGTGGAGGTGCACAGAAAGAGGGTAGACAGTGACAGAAAACAACCTCACTGACCCCAGAACCTGAGGGTGCTCTGCCACAGAGCCATCCAGTGTATCTAGTGTACAACTCACCACCCTGCCCTGGCTGGGGCAGTCCTAAAAATCCTTTCAACAGCTCCAGAATGAAGCTATTTCTGGTGGGAAGCCTGGCCATCCTTCTGTGGCAGGAGCTCTGGCTTCCTCTGTTTTGCCTTGTTGTCCTACAGGCTGTTGCTTAAAATCAGCTGCTTACACTGGCAGAAAAATATTACTTTATTTATTTTTTATCCTAACAGGAACAGGACCACAGTCAAGATGGAATAATACATCACTGCTCATGTTTCTAGCTGGTGCTGCTTTCCATACAAGTGTTATAGACATAGTTCAAGTCTGCAGTTTGTTATTCACAGAATAAAACACTGCTTTTCAATACTTGTATTGTAGAGTATATGATGAAAATGGTACACTGGTAGAAGTCAATGAACAAATGTATCAGAAACAGCAGCAAGGAAGTCTCTGCCTTTTTGGCAAAAACATGACTCCAGTTCAAACTCTCATACAAGAGCAGAGTCTCCACCTCTGTGAAGAACTAATATCCTCCCCAAATGGAACCTAACACTGGCCAGTCTTCAATTGTCAGAATTAATTTCAGGTGAAAGGCCTTTAATGTGCCTGTCTGAAAGTTAGGTTAACTAAGGAACAGAAGCAATTGCCCTGCTTTCTTTCTAGCTTTGCTGCTGCAAATTAAATGGCCACGTGCTTAGATCACAGGTATTGTTGAAGAATATCCGAGGAATGCTGTAGCAAGGATGGCTATACACTGTGTTACAGATTAATATAATAGCAGTTTTGGTTTTTTGTTGTTTTTCTTTTGCTCAGTTTTAGCTTAAACAAACCAGAAAAGATTCGTTTAGAAAACTAGTAAAAGGGTTGAGAAGGCATGGAGAAATTCATTCTAGCCTCAGAACTCATAAGCAGGGTTTTGGAGTTTATCACCAAGACAGGAAATTAATAGTTTTGAGGCTGTGTCAGCCTTGTTTCACAACGTAGTTAGGAGTGAGGACGTAGCTGTAGCTGTTTCTCAGTAGCACATATGTTCTCATTTAGCTGTCCTCCCAACAATGCAGCCACTGCCCTTCTCCCAGTCCTGGATTAACTTTGTGACTAATTGTGGTCAAGTTTAGCATGACGTGCTATGGGCTGTTCACCCGATAAGCCAAGGGACACATCACCAGCACTGATGACGCCGATTTCCCAAGGAATTCGTATTTTGGAATTTCTCATCCCCTCCCACAAATCCTCTGCTGAGAAGGCAAGATCAGGACATGTGCTGGAGGGGGGGTGGCCTCATGTCAGACACAACAAAGGATGCAGTGCCCAAAAGTGTAGGAGTTGGGCTGATTTATGGCTGTGCTAGGGGAGAGAGTGTTCCAGAAGGCCTCTTGCCATTTCCTCCTAACGCAATGGCTCTGCACACAGGCCCTGCAGCAGGAGAGAGGTCAGCAGAGCAGGATTACATAAAGCTGCTTGCTATGCTGAGGAACGCAGATGGCCTAAAAGTGTTTCATTTTTTAAAATGAAGTCACATGCCCGAGAGCTGCAGCTTGAGGAAGAAGAGGAGTCTCTGAAGAGCAAGCACAGCAAAAGTTGCTTCGTTCTTGTTTTAATTGAAAATAGCTGTGGAATCTCTCCAGGAAATAAGTTTTGAAGAAGAGTTGGCTCACTCACAGGCCAAGCAATTTAGAGGCACCTCCCATCACTTGTGTTTTATCTTCAGGCACTTTGGAGGAGTATTTGGATACTTGCACAGATAGTCATCGAGAAGAAACTAGTTCCAGGTTCAGATGGGATCATCTGGTTGGTTTGAATTTCACATGGTGCAGCAAAACAGAGGGTCAATAATTCTCTGCTTCTCAGTAGAGACGCACTCACCATTATTTGGTGTAAAATTCTGCTTCTCCTTTATATCTTCCATATTATTCTATCACACCTTAATCCAGAATTTTGTATTTATTAGAAGGTAACAAAAGGTCACATTATTACTGAAATTATTACCAGTGCTGTACATATTTTTAAAAATGTATTTTAGGTTTCATTGATTTTTTTATTTTTATTGCATGCTTTCATTTTTTGATGTTTCCTACTCTTTCACTTATTTTCATTTCTTATGGTTAAAAAGAGACACGATGTCCTGATTTATAATATCTTTTTTTTCTCTTTTTACTTTAATTCATTATTGCATATAAGATTCCTTTTCTTTAAAAAAGCATCATTAAAAAATCAAACGAAGGTAAAAGAAAAGTTACTGCAGAGCTCTAGTCATATTTGTCATGGTGGAAATCAGTTTCAGACACAGATGTGAATTTCAACAAGTTAATTTATAAATTTAGGGAATTAATATGACAGATATTGTGTGCTTAAGCAATCTAAGTATTTCTGGTAAGTAGAATGACAGTGCTGTACATTGAATTCTTCTCTTTAGTGTGACCATAGCACATTTACACAGTACTGCCCTTTCTTTTTGCCAAAGATGTTTTCTTCCTTGCCTTGCCTTTCAGCAGACACAGCACACTGGGTACTTGTGATTTTCCTAGGCATCATCCCAATTCTAAGGCAATGTGCAGGAGCTCTCAGCTCTGACAGATTGTTTTGTAGCCTGCTGTGAAACATGTCAGAGGAGGGAGACTCCATAGTTTGCTTGGGTGAACTATTCTCCTGTTTTCCCACCCATAAGCATTAGTAAGGTTTTCAGACAGCCTATCCTACCTCTGCATTACTGCAATTTACTTTGATTTGCCAGGGGTATGGAGAATAGGTTATTTTCTTCCTTTTTGAAGCAAGCTGAACACAGGCTTAAAACTGAGAGAGTAGTTAGGATAGTATGGTAACAGTGTCAACAAGGAGAAAAATAGTGAACCATCTGTAGAACATCTAAAGTTTCTGTGTATTAACATGAACATAAGATGAAAGGAGTCTGGGAATAAGGCAGAAGATCAGGGTGTCCTCTGCATGATGAACATCATGTCTGAATCCTGTCTGAGAAGTGGTCTGAGTTGCTGCTTGGGAATTTTTTTAAGAAAGATTAAACCTGTCAAGGAAAGTACACAATTGGAAGTTTTCTTTTAGTTTTCTCTTTTCTACATCAATTTCACCCAATTCATCAAATATTTCTTTGCAGATCTTGTCTTTTGGAGCTTTTCTAGTTTGTTTGGAGTTTAGTTTTCTGTTCTCCAGAGGACTCTCTTCAGGTGGGAAAAGATACTGAACAGACAATTGAGGTATTGCCTTAGAATTATTCAGAAAACTGGTCTCTGACCCCTAAATGGACGCTTCCTTTTAAATGTATGTCTTCATTTGCCATGTGAAAATGCTGCAGCTGGAGTCCTAAAGTACATCCAGGCCAGAGGAGCCTCAGCATTTTTCTGTGGCTACTACCAAAAGTGCCCATTAGCACAGGTCTGATGTGGTACACCTGCTCAACAGGAGCAGGTTCACATCTCCAGTTCAATGAGGAATTCATACAGATGTTCAATAGCCTTATGTATCTCCTTGCATTCAATGGAACCACTCAAAGTTCATGCCTGAGGCATAAAGGGGTTCCTGAGGTAATTAAGCAGAGTTTGTAGCCCCTTAGTCATTCACAAACTAGTTTCTCCATTAGTTTAAACAAGTGTCTAATGGAGAAATGAGAATTCTGTGCCTGGCTGCATGAAGGAAAGCATCACCAAACCAGGAGCCCAGGCAGGGATGCAGCAGCAGGTGGTAACAGAAGGATGTGCCATGCTTTGAGGCGTGTAGCCTCTGCTAAATGTCACCTTTCCAGCTGAAGTTTGGTGTCACAGCCTCCCCTCTGTAGTGGGACCCCATACACCCCAGAGAGCACAGCCAGTGAGGAAATAATAATAAATCAGCAGGAAGAGGAGCAGTGATGCACATGCAGGCTTTGTTGCATGCAAGGTAGAGTCAGTTTTGTGAGTTGTGAGTGGCAGTACAGGAGGCACGGAGGGTAAGACTTCTTCAAGGGAAAAGATGAAGGAGAAAACATGGTGTGCTCGTGCCGTATTGAGTGATTAAGTATTGAGTGATGAGGTCTGTGAGAGAACCCAAATTACTGTGCAACAGGAAATACTGTTTAACAAAGGAAAAAGAAAGGTGTTAAACTGTAAGCCATGCAGGCTCTTTAGTAGAATCGGTGTGGTGTTTATAGAGGCACAACAGGAAATTGTCTACAACACCTGGCAAGCAGTATGTTCAGCCTCTCGCATTGTGCAAAAAAATTAAGCTCACAGAAAATAAAAGGACTTGTTTCTGGGGCATCATTGGATGTGTACACAAGGATTTCTTGGCAGGTTTTGGATGGAGGGTGGAGAGAATAAGGGTTTGTTGCAGAATTCAAGACTTAATAGCAGGCTAATAAATTCTGTAAATGTTTCATTTCTGCAGCCAAGAAGCACTTGGAAACAAGCCGGGACGCCTCTGATCTCCAGTTGCTAATGAAATTATATTGTGCTATTGCTTTTCTATTTGAAACAGGGAAAAAAAAGCCAAAAAAAAACCCAAAAAACAAAAAAACCAACAAAAAAAAAAACCCCAACCAAACAAAAAAAAAAGTCCTGCAACATTTAGATGCCATATTTTCTAGTTTCCCTCCTGCCTTATTCCCTAGGTTTAGGTCTTGCGGCCAGTTTCCCAGTTTCATCGGGGAGCTTATTATTTCCGTTGGAAGAACAGCAGACCTGCGAGAAGCTGGAGGAGGAGGAGGAGGAGGAGGAGGAGGAGGAGGAGGAGGAGGAGGAGGAGGAGGAGGAGGATGGGGATGGGGATGCTGCTGACCTTCCCCCGCCCCGCTTCCCGGAGCGCCGCGGGCTCGGAGCGCCTCCCGCAGGATGCTCCGGGAGCCGGGAACGGGAACCGGAGCCGGGATCTGTGGCAAGCACATTTCTCTCCCTCTCAGGATTTTTCATAGAGGTGCACAGAGAGAAATGAAAGAGAAAACAGTTTCTATTTCTGCTCCTTGTTTTTCCCATGTGGAATGTGTTTGGAGAATTGTTTACCTGGAGTGAGTGCTTGGTTGGATTCTGGTGAGGATTGTTTGAGCCTGATGGCCAATCCAATCCAATCCAATCCAATCCAATCCAATCCAATCCAATCCAATCCAACCAATCCAATCCAATCCAATCCAATCCAATCCAATCCAATCCACCTGGGGCTGGACTCTCAGAGAGGGTCACGAGTTGTGTTAGAGTTAGAGTCAGAGAAAGTAGTATGTAGTTTGAGTACCCTCCTTTTATATAGTATATTAATGTATTTTAGCATAGATATAATAAAGAAATCATTCAGCCTTCTGAATCGAGTCAGACATCAGCATTTCTTCCCATTGGGTTCACCTGCATTTACAATAGGGATCCTCCCAAACTGCTGTTCAAGGCTTGTCATGATTGCTGCCCTATGCCTGCTGTGAGTTTTGTTGGTTTTCAACACCTTCTTCTTTCCTTTGAGATTCTCCCCTCCTACAGGGCAGGTAAAGGTGAATGTTGTAGGGCTTCCATGCAGGAAGTTATTTGTGGCTAAGGGGACACAATGGCTCGCAAGGAATTTTCTCTGGCACTTCTCTCCCTTGTTGGTCCTATGCCCCAGTTGCCCCCAGCACAAATACCCACACAACCCATGAATTATCAGCAAGGTGTTTTGGGATGAACAGATTTGCCTGGTGCATCACCTTGCCAACAAAACTGATCTACTGATAGACCCGGCATGCACAGTTAGGGAGGACGGCGAGGTCTTTGCTTCTGACTTTTAAAGTTTGCTAATGGATTTTACCAGAAAATGCAAACATGCTGAGTTTGTTAGAGCAGCAGCTCTGTTCTCTTTATCCCTCAGACAGCTCTTACAGAAGCTGCTTTTCCATGCAGAGGAGCCGTGCTGCCTCC
Source organism: Lonchura striata (assembly GCF_050655825.1). NCBI lineage: Eukaryota > Metazoa > Chordata > Aves > Passeriformes > Estrildidae > Lonchura > Lonchura striata. The sequence continues at coordinate 3,453,505 of NC_140703.1, forward strand.
TGACAGTTTGTTGGTATCAGCTCTACAGTAAGAGCCTCTCAGTGCCTGACATCCCCGGAGGCTTTGCTGTTTCACCTTTTGCAGGGAATGCAGTCTGTTTATCTCTCAATTGCTTCTGTTGAAGTTTTCTATTCTTCAGCCAAAGCAACTTTGCAAAATTCTTCCCTTATCTGCTAATTAACCCTTTTCCTCATCAGGCATCAGTAATACTCCTAAAATATAATTTTTTTTTTTTCCCTGAAGTCCATCTGTTTGCATTGCCTTTGAGATTTCTATTTTCTGCTCCTAAACTGTTCTTCCTCATTTCCATTCTCCTCGTGGTTTCCCTCTTTTGATTAGTCCCACATTCTCAAAAAAATTTCCTTGCAATTACAGTATCAATTGGGGAAAGGGGAAAAAAAAGTAGCCAACAGCTGAAACTTGTCCATTCTATCAACTGTGCCAAAAACTGCTTATAGCCTCCTGGTTTCATTCAGAGACTTCCAGTTAATGACCTCTCCAAAGGTCAAGTATTAGCAGGGATTGATATTCATTTACAGAATATTTTCAGCCTCTGTATCCTGAAATGGGAGTTACAGTATTTTGTATTCCAAGATACAATGTCAAGATTTTTATTTGTCTAAGTATTACACCTCAACTCACTTGAGGAAAAGTATTTTTTTCTGAGGAAGTACTTTATCAAAATGTCCTTCTTTGTGGGTCAGCAAATTTCAGTGAATTTTGAAGGACTAAATGCTTTCCCCCTCTCCATTTTATGCTGTGTTTGATATTATCTTGGCTGCGGTTTCGTCAGAAACTGTGAGCAAAATAGTGTGGCAAGGCAGTGAGTAGAAGACCTTCACAGGAAAATTAAATGACACAAAAAGTGGCATTAGAGATTTGTAATGAGGGGGCTGCTGAGAGACAGCTACCAGCATCAACATCAGGGAACAATGTGCTGTGAGAGGTGAGATTGCTCAAAGGAGCATTGAATCATGAAAGCCCCACGTGCCATTTTCCATAAAAGTAGTGATGTTAAAATCCAATGATTCACCAAATTCTGCCACGTTTTCTCATCACAAGATATGCCTTATCTAGTTGTAATTTGATGTGAAATTCTTCCTTCTTTTTACTTTATGCACAAAGGTACATGTCTCAGCATTGCAGAAAGAGCAGCTTTTTTTCCCATGAGCTGTGAACAAATCCTGATTAAATTTCCTAAACAAACCATATTTTGGATAACAATGGGAACTTTGGGAGTAGTTAGTTTTTAATATGCTTTTCCACATGCTAGTTTAAAAAAACTGAGAGCACAGCTAAATAGCTTCAGTTGGTGAAAACCAGAATTGGCTGATCCAAAGGAATTGGCTGTTGTCTCAGTTAATCAGTTTGGAAAATGGGTATGTGTTTGGTGCAGTTTTGTAGCATAAATCTTTGGGTGTAGGTCATCTCTAAATTCAGGTTGTAGGAACTCCCTTTCTAGATGAAAGGTGCATTTTAAAAGTTGCTTTTTTAGCATGTATTATGCAATCTGTACTCAGGACACCTCTGCCATCAGCAACCACTTTAATGTATCCCCCAAGTCTTGCACTGAAATTTTGCTTGACCTTTATGGGATATCTCTGTTAGGGGACTGATTATGCTGGTCCACAGAGCAGTTGGACAAGTGAAGCACCGCTGGCACGTAAAAAGAATTTTTTTTGGTCTTCTGTCAGTGCAGTACTGAAAGTTTCAGTTTGTGAGCTGGCTGCTCCCCGGCCAGAAGTCTCAGCCATGTCACAGCCTGTGATCAGCCTTGTCATCAGCCCAGGCAACCTCTCCTCTCTCTCTGTGTCCTGGAGAGGGCAAGCCTGGTGAACGACTCTTGCAAGAAGCAAGCAGAGGGTTCATCTCTGTTCTCTCAGAATCTGAGGCAATTTTACACAGGCAGACAAATGGAGGCTTGGGAGAGTGGCTACCAGTAATTCTACTTTTGATTTGCTGGGAAAAAAATGGGGCCTGTTCCTTCCCTCTTGTTCCCCTTCACCATCACAACAGAGGAACTCTGCAGCTCTCCTGGGAAAGGAGAGTGGACTCCTGTTGTAAATGCAGGTGAACCCAATGGGGAGAAATTATGATGTCTGACTCAGTTCAGAAGGCTGGATTATTTCTTTATTACAACTGTGCTAAAATACATTAATATACTATATAAAAGAAGGATACTCAAACTATTACTACTTTCTTTGAATCTAACTCCAACACAATTCATGACACTCTCTTGAGAGTCCAGCCCCAGGTGGGTTGGATTGGATTGGATTGGATTGGATTGGGTTGGATTGGATTGGATTGGATTGGATTGGATTGGATTGGATTGGATTGGATTGGATTGGATTGGATTTGCCATCAGGCTCAAACAATCCTCACCAGAATCCAACCAAGCACTCACTCCAGGTAAACAATTCTCCAAACACATTCCACATAGGAAAAACAAGGAGCAGAAATAGAAATTGTTTTCTCTTTCATTTCTCACTGTGCACCTCTATGAAAAATCCTGAGAAGGAAAGAAATGTGCTTGCCACACACTCCCCAGCCCTGGCAGGCTGGCAAAGGAAACTGGGAAGCACCCAGGTAGGGGCACACTCAGGTAATGCTGGTTAATAAGAGAGGCATTGATTTGGTGCTGCACTGCTCAAACCCCCTGGAGCAGAGAAAAGCAGCTGGAGAGAAATAAAATAGAAATTATTTTGATCCAAAAGGAAATAGTTTGTTCAACTTCATCCTTCTTATTTTTGGTGCATAGATAAAGTGAATATGAATTCTGTTCAAGCTTTCCCCTTTGTTTTATGTCAACTTTAAATCAAATTAATGTGACTATGAACAGGATTCCAACTGAAAAGTGGGAAACCAAAGAGCTCCTTGGAATTGATAATAGTAATGAAGAAAAGTATTTTCAAAACAAAGACTTTATGCTGCCCGCATCTAAACTAACTACTTCAAGGCTTTTGAAACCCCTCAGTACACACACACCCATATTTCTTATGGGCTGCATGCTGAGTTCAATCATGTTTTAAGGTCATCTCATCCTGTGCTTATTGTTTGTTAAATACAGGTGCCAAACTGAGTAGGGAAATTACACAGACTAGTGAATGCAGAGTGATTCTGGGAGGAGAGAGAGTAAGCTTGGTCCTAAGACTAAAATATATGTAATTAATTGCTGTGCTTATTGGAGAAATAGCAGGGAACATAACATTAATCATCATATGGGGGCTACCAAGAGAAAGAAAAATGCTTGACCTTGTCAGGAAGCTGAATTGCTCCTACCCCAGGGGTTCAAATCACTTGGCTGTACAAATGTGGGTGAGCTGGCAAAGCTCCATCAGACACATAGGAGGTAAAGCAAGAAATAACATCTAAAAGCCAGACCAAAAGTTCAGTGCAATCTCTGTCCATATTATCATGTGGGTCCTTTTTTAGGAGGATTAAAATCCTCATATTTTTAATGGTCTCAGTAATTTTCTTTCAATAATGCACTGGTATTACCTAATGTAGGGAACATAAGTCAAGTGACTTAATTTTTGGCAGGTATAAGGGCTGTAACAGAGAGTATTACTTATATTTCACATCATTAGGTCAAATTAAGTTTATCAGCTGCAATTCATGCTGGTTCAGAGGATGTGAAGAGCCTTTTCATACTGCTTCTTGGGTTTTAAAGGAAAAAAATCCTCTTTTCTCTTAAGATTGGTGCATATTGTAGGGGAAAGACTTTTTCATTACATTTTTCTTGTATGGTCCATGGTACATTGGGGCCTGTGAAGCAAAAGTAAGTGAGCCTCTTGTTTACACTTTTTCCTCTCCCTTTTCAGGTTATTGCTCCCTTCTGGACCTAACTTTGTTTTCATGTTTTCTCTCTCAAGTAGTCCCTTAAGAATCCTCTTTCTCCTCACAAATCTTCCATGGACTGCCTTGTTTTTCCCATGTCTGTAATAATCATACCTGTAAGAGGTTTTGGTGGTAAACAGGCAGTATGTAGTGTAGTAGCTTGTAGTAAAGATGTATGTAATTAAGAGGTCAGAGCTTGCATCATTAAATAAATGGCTGTCTGATAAATTACTTGGCTCTCAGTGATTGTTGAGCACTGATAGTACTGAGCTAAGGAACTACTGTTAGAAATCTGCCTCTCTGAAACATTTGGAAATGTGAATGGTGATGGGAATATGCTTAAATAGTACTAAGAGTTGTGGGAGCCAGTGACAAGGAAAACAAACAGAATATAGCCTCATCCTTATGACAACAGATAACTCATATTTATAATATCTTATGGTTAACTCAGAGATGACTAACTGATATTCCACGTCACAGAAATTTGAGGAATTCTGAAATTGAGGTAAAGGTGACCCATATGAGAGACAGATTTTAAACTGAGTAGACAAAGAAAAGGATCCTACAGAAAAGTGTGTTTCTCTTCTGAGGCTAAAGAGGCAATTTGTCAATTTGCACAGGACTGCATGAGATCCTGATCCGTTCCTATGATTGGCTTTAAGGGAAAATGTCCAAAGAGAGACTTCAGGAAACCAGAATTAACCTTCACGAAAGCATGGGGTTTAGACAGGGAAAGGCAATCACAAGTGCAGAACTGAGAGGAGAACACTGTTCTGACATTGAGGTTACTGCCAAAGCCCAGAAAGGAGATTTGGGGGAAAAGAGAAGTAAAGCTTAAAGCCTTGACTCCACAAAAACAACATGCAGAGCTGTCTGGGCTGGAACAAAGAACAAAAAGCCACACACCCTGGAAAGCATCCAAACATTCTGCTGGGTTATTACCTTGACTGCCACAAATTTGCAAACACTGGCTAACCATGAACAGCTTGAGTAAGAGGACATCACTTGCACCATTTATGAAAGGCAAACCTTCACAAAAGCAATGGGTAAGATTTCGGTGGAAGATAAATGAGCTCTTACCCAGAAAGTAAATGGAACATTTATTAGTTTTAAGCTGTGCACAGGTATACAAGCCAGTGTTTTGTCAGAGACAGTGATAGCTGCAAGGAAAGAAGAGCCCAGGTAAGACAAGTGGATGAAATTCAAGCTTGTAGTTTTGACCTTATTGCCATTAAAAGTGTGAGTGAAGTAAATGTATGAGGAAATAGCATACTGCAGAAATACAGTTTGTAATAGTACCAGGCAAAAAGCATCCTTTACTGATTTTAAAATATACCATGTTCTTCATCTTATGCAGTGGTGCTTCACCTCAGAAGAAAAGGTGACAAAGTTTTAAGAAGAGGTTTAGGATGAAGAAAGCATTCAGCAGGATACAAAATACATCTGAAAGCCAAACTGTTCACTGCTCACAGTCCAATGGAAAAGAAAAGGAAGGAGCTGGCTAGGATTATTACTATAGGGGAAAAAGAGAACAGAGTGCAGAAGAAACTGAGAACACTCATTTTCTGTGGAAAAAAAACAAGAAATTCTCTAAGCAGTAGGATGAAGAAATCTTGTAGATTATGATTCTTGATTGAATGTGGGGCTTTTGACTGAGATATGCAAAGGTATTCTGCTGTCTCTGTATATAACAAGAACATTTTCCTCTGTTTTCCCTATTAGCTCTCCTTTGTAGAGTATTGACAAACTCTGGGGTGACATGTTTGGCTTTAGAATTGCCTGAAAAGATAAAAAAAATGAGTGAAATTCCAAAAATTCTAATCCCGGTCTTCCTTTTTCTCTGCTCTGCCCTGTAAAAAAACTTGAAGGAATGGATGATCTTTAAACCCTCTTCCTTGTTCTCTAATTTTGGTGTAACACACCAAGGCACACTCTCTGCCAGGGTGTAATACTGTGGCTGCTCCTGCAGGAAATTAGGCAAACTCCTTCACTGTTGTGTGGCTGAACACAAACACAGCATCAGTAACAAAGTGAAAATAGAACATCAGCAGACCCTAGGTAATTTTCTGTAGCCAGCCCATCCACATAGTTGTGGCAAATGTCTTTAGAGAAGAAAAGAACACGTGGCATGTAAGCATGGCCTTTGAGAGACACTGTTCCTCCAACAGATTTTTAGACTCTGTCTGAGGCCAAGTGTTTTGCAGTGAAGTACATAAAATGGAATTTGATGGGATTAGCAGAGTTAACTGTAGCTCAGCCAGATGAAAATATCCCACCGCATGTTGTGTTATATACAACTGAGCATTTATCCTTGGATATATGATTGACTCCTTTTGCTGTCTGTGTGCTGACCTCTTCACCCAGTTTACTATATTTGTTAAATATAGTAAATATTTAATAATAAAAAAATTTACTATAGTTGCTAAATATAGTAACTATATTAGCTGAGAGTTAGTGAATATATTGCTAAATATATGACTGCGTATAAAGTGTCAACAAGTTAATCACAAAGTCAAAACAAGACAAAAGACAAGTCAGTATGGAATACTGCATTTCATGTGTCAGGGAACAAAACTAACATCTACTCATTTTACAGGCATCTAATATTTTTTCTGCAGGTTTGCCAACATTATTTCTGCAATGTTTTTTTCTTTTGTTTCCTGGCTAAGATAGTAATTTAGAAATTCTTAGTTCAGCTCTAAAAAGTGGAGTTTTCCAAGTGTGATTAATTTGAAAAAAATGGGGGATCCTCTTATTTTTCTCTTTTTTTTTTTTTTCCAAATTACTTTTTGAACAGGGGTAATGTTTTATCTTTCTTTTTATCAGTAACATTCTGTGCCAGGAAGATTCCCTGGACATTATATGACAAACAATGCATGTTTTGAACTTGACACCTGCTAGTTTTCTTTGACATCCTCTGGTTCTTTTTTGGAAGAGACAATGAATGGATTTTCCCTGTTCATCTTTACTTAGCTTCTGCTGGGTGAGCAGCATTTCCCTGCCTTACCTGCTTAATGTTCCTTGAGTATAGATTAAAGTAGGTAGCAAGGGGAGTTATGTGTCATGCAGTGGTGCTTTCCTAAAATAATGTGTGGGAAGAAAGGAAATAGCCTGGAGTTTTCCTCTCCCACTAATTGCCTTTTTCACCAGCTTACTGCAACTTGTTCCACACCCTGCAGTTTGTGTTCATGCTGCCACAGAAGTGAGCTGACAATATTTCACTGTGAAATGCCTTCTGTTGTGTGGTGAAGCTCTATTATTTGTCCTGCCTTTTTGGAAGATAAAAACCCCTAACTAGCTTACTTTATTTTTTATTCTGCAGCTGTGATAGCCTTAGCTGTCTTTCAAGCCCACTAATCAGTTTCCCAAACCAGAAGCAGGGCACAGATGTAGAGAATTGTCTTGTCCTGAACTCACAGTTTCCCCAAACTCAACAACTGAATTAAAGCCATCAGTTCCAAATTAGAAATGCAGACAAGATTTCATAAGCTTCCCTCTCTGATTATGGTCCTTTTATCTGAAAAGCAAGAAGCTCTGTTGATCCTTTCTTTCTCTGTGTACCTCTGCAGTCAGGTAAGCTGTTCCTACACCTCTGTCCCAGACTAAACCTGCTCTAGTAATGTCCAAAGGGATGTGGAGTGAGATGATGGCTTTCCTGACCCTGTCTGTAGGGGTAAAACTTCAACAGCTTGGCAAAGAATAGATCGTGTCACAACCAGCCTTATCCTTGACCTGAGACTTCTGTTTTTCCTATGTAATTATTTAAATGAAAGCATTTTTTATGAAAATGAAATTGCAATGTTCTAATTTAGCCTCTTAAATTATTAGACAGTCTTTAATTAGGAAGTATATTAAAGATGTGATAAAAATGATAATATTTTTGCTCACCTGACTTGTTTTAGGATGAAGGTGTACTCAAGGCTCACATGTTCCCAGAGAAGCTTCTTCTGGCCTCCTCCCAAATTCCAGTGAGTTCCATGCTGAAACTGGAGTATGTCCTTCACTTTACTACAATTAGGTTTGCAAGCTGATGTGAGGTATCTTGGCCATTTGTTAAATAGGGGGCAAAATATCAACCCTCAACTAGATTTTTTACTTTCCACTTTGCAATAGTACCTTTCAGAATTAACAAATCTGACTGCTGAATTGTCTGTATTTTTTTTAATTCTAGTGTGATGTAATCCTCTCCCAGTGCAGAAAGTATAAGCATTTAGAACTAATCCCACTTCTTATTACTGTTCTTTCAGTTTGTAGGCAAGTTTATAAAAGTAGTAAGTAGCATTATGACACATTACTTTATAGTATATTATAAATTTCTTGTTAATTGCCAGTTTCTAAATGTTACGTTTCACCCTTACTTTTTCTTTGTCCTGTCCATGTGATCAATAAATCTCAAGGGAAGCACAAGGAATTTGAGGTGGGAATGGAATAATAAGTTACTCTTTCTTTAGAAAACTGAGTCTGTGCTTGTTACTCTTGCTCCTCCTACAGAGCTGAAGGGAAAACTAGTTGCTCAAAGGAAATTGGCCTTGGAGAAATATTTTTCAGTGAGGAAAAAGAATTGCAATAGGGAGAAGGCTGTAAGCTGTGAGTCCACATTAAAAAAAAAAGCAGACCAAATAAGGAGCACTGATAGAAATTCAGGTTGGAGCCAGCATAGTTATACTTCATATAAACATCAGGCAGCTGGCCAGAGCTAATTAAATTTCCCAAGAGTGACGCCCAGTGAGAAGGGATTAAAACTGTCTTACTCAGAAAGACAAAACTTTTCAAAAATATTTTACTAGAGCTATTGATTGTTTGGCTTCCTGATTTTTATTGCAGTAATGTCTCAAAAGCTCCATTTTGACCAAATAGAATCAGTTGGTTTTATTCCTTTTAATTACTTCTCTGATGTTACTTGTGGGAATAGGTTCTTTGTTGTTGAGTGCAAGCAAGTACTTTAATCACATACTGCAAAGTCAACATCTTTCCATAAACAAATTACCTAAGTTTTTACACAGCTTCCATTACCAAAAGATCTGTGTTACCTTGACTTCCACAATTTTGCAAACACTGGCTAACCATGAACAACTTGAGTAAGAGGACATCACTTGCACCATTTATGAAAGGCAAACCTTCACAAAAGCAATGGGCAAGATTTCAGTGGAAGATAAATGAGCTCTTACCCAGAAAGTAAATGGAACATTTATTTATATTAATCACTCGTTATGCTCAGCGCTGTTGAGCACTGCTGACTGGTATCTCTGGATCTCACGGAACATTATTAAACACTGGCAGCATAAGAGTGATGAGAAAGTACAAGCAGCAAAAGGTTTGCCAGCAACCAGCACAGGTAAGATGTTCAGAGACTAATAATGCTAACAGCCTTGTTCTGTGCTAGGTAAAATATATGGTTGCTAATACATAATGACCCCGGGCTAGGAAGGCAGAGTGAGGAGAGTAGGGCAGACCATGTACTTTTGAATATTATGGAGATATTCTTTCTTCAGATTTTTGACCTCCTTTAGTGTCATGAAAGTGACAAATGACACTCAGGGCTGCCAGTGATTGCAGTTTCATAATGGGATTGCTACTTCTGTTACACAGCTGGAGTCAGACCTGTAGGTGCCTTGTAGATTCTTATGCCAAGACTATAGTGGGAAATTGGGGAGGGAGTGCAGATCAAAGGAGTGTAGTAGGGTGCAGGATTGATTTTACAATTTTGCACTTTGAAAGAAACTCAGGGTGCTCTTATGTTAAAGGCCTGTATAAGATATTATTTGGGCTGGCTCTTTTACTGGTACACATAAAAGTATTTCTGTTGGAAAAGACCCTTAAGACCATAAATTCCAACTGTTAGGCCAGCACTGCCAAGTTCACCACTAAACCATGTCCCAAAGCACCATGGCTACTCATCTGTGGAATTTCTCTAGGCATGGTGATTCAACCACTTTCCTGCACAGCCTGTTTGAATGCTTGACTTTTTTCCAGTATCCATTCTAAACCTTGTGCCACAACTTGAGGCATGTTGTCCTATTCCTATTTCCTACCTGAGCAAAGAGACCAACCCCCACCCTGGCTCAATCCTCCTTTCAAGGCGTTGTAGAGAGTGGTAAAGGTTAAACCTCCAGGCTAAACACCCCCAGCTCCCTCAGCCACTCCTCACTTGTGCTCCAGGCCCTTCCAGAGCTCCACTGCCCTTCTCTGGACATGCTCCAGCACCTCAACGCCTTTCTTGTAGAGAGGGGACCAGAACTGGACACAAGATTCAAGATGTGGCCTACCACACTTTTTCCCAGTCTTGTTAGCCACATTTTTTTTGATTCTGGCCAGGATGCCATTGGCCTTCTTGCCCACCTGGGCACACTCCTGCTCCTGTTCAGCAACTCCAACCAGCACTCCCAGGTCCTGTCCCATTGGCCTGCTTTCCATTCTTTATGAAACCTGAAAAATTATGTGGGGCTGAAGTGACCCAAGTAGAGGACCTGGCAATTAGACTTTGTGAACCTCATACCTCAGCTCGTTGATCCTGTCCAAATCCCTTTGGGGAGATTTCCTACCCACAAGCAGATCAAAAATCCTACCCAATTTGTTGTTAGCTGCAAAATGATTGAGAGTGCACTCAATCTCCTCATCCAGATAATTGATAAGGAATTAAATGAAACAATATATTCCAGAGGAGTTTAAAATGAAGCAGTATATTCCAGGAGACTGGAAGATGTCTGCTAAAAAAAAAAATATTGGAAACACTGTTGAGATAGTTCATTCAAGTAGTAGTTCTTATATTCTGACAAAAGGAAGAGGACCTTTATATCCCAAGGAATGCTAGACAACAAATGACAGACTTACCTCTGCATAGATTCCTTACTCATGTCAGCACCTGAACTGCATAGGACAAGGCAGAGTAAGTTCTAAAAAAAGTGCAAATATAATCAGAGATAAAGAAAAAAACAATAGTTACTAAAACCCTTTTCTCTTTTCAATCATCCAATATCCTCTGCAAGCAGCTCTGCAGCAATTCCCCTGTCTGAGAACATCATATGTCTCATGTCTTTTTACAAGCTCTATTTTGTGCTACATTTTACTTAACTAGCCAGGAAGATTAGGAAGTACAGAAAAAAACAATTCAAAACCTGCACTTCTTAAAAATTCAAGGCACTTTTGTCTTCTCTTTCTGTAAGAAGAAGCCTAAAGACTTTGAATTATCTGGGTTTCTTAAAGTCAATGTTCTTAAAGTCAAAAAGTCAAATTCATGTTTTCCTCTATTCTGTGGTGTAGAGGGCATTCCTGGCAGAAGGAGGGTTGTATTTCTGTATTGCAGCTGGTGCTACTGGGAGCTGGGTATAAGTTTGAGCAGCTGTAATCTGTGCTGGGCTTAAAGTCTTCCTTAGCTGTCTTTATAATAAAAAAATTAGAGAGAAAAAAGAAAAATAAGAGAAGTTGTTGTGTTCATCTTAGCTTGTTTCCACAGAGTCGTAATAAGAGCCAAGCAGCTGAAAGTGCAATGCATGAGCATGAACATGAATGCCAGTATCTACATGGTTTTCAGCCTCCTTTTGTGAGATGTGACATCCTGCTCACCTTCTCAAACTTTGGATTCAGGGACAACACGGTGCTTGTACTGTGGTAAAACAGTGTTTTTCTGTGGCAGAGAAAGGGCTCTTCTCTGGGGAGATAGTATCACTCATGCAGGTGTCTGACACTTCTGAAGAGAACTGGAATAGTGTTTTCTTGGCCAGTGGCAGTACTAAGGTCTAGTTCTCAGTGGTTTGAAGTCCTGTGACAGCATTCTTGTGTCACATTTAATAAAAATATGACGGCAGACAGAAACTTTTCTCATGTTGGGACACTCAGCAATTCTCTAGTCTCTGTAAATACCTTGAGGCTTAGTATGAATTGAGGTCACACTGTAACTCAGTTCAGGCAAGGGATGGCCTTTCATCTCTACCTACCTACCTCTTTTCAGTAATTTTGTAGAAAATTTGACATCCAGAATATTGAGACTTACTTCAAAGACCTTTACTCTGTTCAATATTGCTGAAATTGGCTTAAGAGTTACTTAGTTGGATGAGAGAGGCAAATAAAAATACATACATACTCACAACTGAGTTTGATGAAACTAGGCTAAAAGCAAACACTAGTCTTAGCTGGGTTTTTGTGTGTGTGTGGGCCAATATGTATTCAGAATTTTGTGATCTCTTAAATTAAAAAACAAAACTTTCCAAACAACTTTGAGTTATTCTGTTTGGAAAGTGATTCTACAATGAGCTTCATGGAATACCTGTGTGTTTACGCTCCGCTGGTTATCAAAGCAAAGTGAAAATATTAAACCCTTCAGCAATAATAAAGATTATGCTGCCTGAATAGATAAGTCCTGTAGAAAAACCTCAGAAGGTCAAGGTTGCACTTGCACTCATGCAAGATTGAATAATTAACTGTTCTTTTTGTAGGCTGTGGTGTATGTGGCTTGGCACCCTTACATTCACTCAGATAAAAATTAGAATAAATTTTAAATCACCATCCAGTACCTGTATTTTCTTTTCTTTTAAATTCTTTCCTTCATTTAATGGGCAATATTTCTTCTTCTAAAGTGCTCTCTCCCTTCTCCACAGTCCCTTTAAATACTTTCTGCTGTTTTGCAGATAGTGGGTAGTTTTTACACCAAAAGCCAAGATGCTCTGGTTTACAGGTCAGCCTGTTGGCCCCAGATAGTGTTTGTTTGTTTAGCATTGACAGGGATAATGGTGAAAACTCATTTTCTCAAAGATAGTTTCCAGTACTTGCTGGAACAAGTACTGTGTTGTAAGAGGTTTTCCTGATATGTTGAGAGCATAACTGAATACCAGAAGGCAAAAGGACAATGTGGTTAAAACATTAGTTTAAAGATCATTCTTAATAGGTTTGTATCTAAAAAGATTAAAGAAATCATCATTTATAAAGACTTGGGTTTTAGCAACGAAAAAAGAAAATAATACGTAGTACTCTCAAATGAGTTGATAGTCTGAATCTCCTCTAAAGATGCACTAAGAAAACAATTTTCAAGTGTCTTTGTATATATATAGACCTTCCAGTTTTGCTGGGTTACTTGTGTGATTATCAGGGGTTTTGTCCTTTTGTTTAAATAAAACTAAAAAATCAATCAACCAAAACTAACCCTACTCTTACTTCTCTGATTGTTTATCTTTTAATTGTAGCTATTTTCAGCAATCAGAAATTGGAATCAAATTTTGCTTTCAGGTTACATCTAGCACCAAGCACAAAATTTGTGTAACTTATTTTGGATGCCTTCTGGTAAATGACTGGTCTAAAGAGCCTTTGAGTAACTTAGGCAGTCAGGTAAAATTCCAATTACCTATATTGAGAAGATTGGTAGAGGAGAAGTTTGCCAAATTATTGCTCAGTGTGGCCCCACCATGGGCTTTTGTGGCAATTCATATTGAACCCTGGGTATTTTGGCTATCAACGCTGCAAAAATAATTAGGATTTAAAAGGTATAAAAACTACAAAGTAGCCAATTATCTCAAGTCCATTATAAAAGCCACAAAACCAAACATGGCCTTGGGAAGGGATTTTCTTGTTAACTGATATCCAGTCAAAGTAGCTGAGGTAAAGCCCATTTTCAGTGAAACAAAATCTTTACTCCTTTTTGTACCTGTCTCTTTCACTCTACTCTATGCTAACTGTGTTGGCAAAATCTTATCCAAAAGGTACGTCTTGCTTTCAGGAAATAGCATATGTAGTACTAATGGGGATTGATTGATGCTCCCTGCTAATCTAACTGTTCCTCTTAACACAGGCTAAGGCAATAGGTTTCCTGAAAGAGAAATTGTTGCCAGCAACCTGTCTTAGTTTTATTCGGTTGATGGCAAACCCCAAACAACTTGAGAGATGCTTTTCCAGAGCTTCCCTGATCCATATTTGTTATTTCTGCTGCTACAGGTTCAGACATAATAAACAAAAGGAGGATTTGTGCTGGAAATATCCTTAAGGAGAAAACTTTTATAACGTGGGATAGAATAAAGCCCTTGAGAAGCTCCAGGTCAGATCAAACTATTATTGAGGGCCTGGGAGCTCTTAAAGTTGGGTTAAATTGCAGCCAGAGATAAGTTAGCTTGTGCAGGTTGTGGGTCTCACGGGAGCTCATAAATCTCTCCATCAGCTTGGAGAATTACAGGCAGCAGCAGCCAGCACCCTTTTTGAGGAGCAGATTTATTACTTCCAGTTCCAGTCATTTCTCATAGATGGGATTCACAGCCTTGAACCCTGCATGTGCCCTGCTTTCCCACACCTCCTTAGTTTCTGGGTGCTCCATAGGTTCCTTCTGTACAGGGGAATAGGAACTGGAGTAGGATTATTGTGAGACACAGAAGCACAGGGCTGGAATCACCTTTTGTTCTCCTGTATATATGTATATATGTAGCACTATCATGCTTACCAGCTCTCCAGGTCTCTAGAGACCAGAAGTGAGCTCAGGTATCCGTGGCTCAGGTGTAGCTGTATTTAGGTAAAGCATTTTGTTCTGAAGAGAGATTTTTGTCTGCTGTCAGATAAAATGATGCTGATGGCTGTGATCAGAAAACCCTCTGGGAGCCAAATGAAATTTTTTTCCATATACAAGAAGATTGTATTGTAGTCAAGAGTGTCAGGTGTTTCTACATAATGCTATGCAAGATAGCCCACTTTTTCTTAAACTGTGAAGAGAATAGCTTTGTACAAAATACTGAAAGATGTTGACTTTCTAACAGTCATCACTGTGCATTGGAATGGGAGATGTGGAAACCTCAGGTCTAGACTTCCTTGCTTCTGCTCCCAGCAGCACATTCCTGTTTTGAGGTAATAGGGTTTTATGAGTCCTTGGGCAAAGAACAAGTGTCATATTCACAGATTGACTTGGCTTTATTTTTGGAAATTTTGTAAATTTTTAAATGTTGTAAATTGAAATTTTGGAAAATTTCACTTCCAGAGTCCAGTCCTCTCTTCTGATAAGCCAGTGACTATTTAGGAAAAGGATGGTTATGTTGTGTTCTCTGGTATTTCAGCTGAAAATACATGAGTTATGGATGAAATTTGGTGGAGAGAAAACAGGGAATTCAACTAGGAGTAAAATGTTTCCATGTAGTTTACTGTTATGGGAAATCATTTAACATTCATTATTATCCACAGAGTATCTCCAAACGTTTTTAAAGTAATGTCATGGCAAATCTATTCAGCTTTTAAGAAGAGACCATGCTCACAGCTGAGCTAATTTATATTAATACCTTAAACAGAAGTTATTTCACACGATCTTTAGGCGTTATGTCTACAATTAGTTAAAGAGTACATACTTTATTACCTTATCTCACATACTAAGTGCTTGTTCTCATCTATTTGCAAATTTTACAGGCTTACAAAGCTTCAAGGTCTATTTTCAAAATAGCACATCTGCTAAACTGTGCCCCTACAAAAGATTAATTATTTTAAGGAGCTTTTAACATAGAAAACAAGAAAACTTCAATACTGATAGGTTGGGGATTTTTCCTCCTTAAATTTGCATATGTAAATTTCCCTAGGTACCAAAAATTTATTCCAGTTTTAAATTCTCAGTGCTAATGCTAACAATAGATACATTCACTACAGTGTGATTGCACTAGATAGGCTTAACATCTAAAAAAACCACTTGGGTCTATTATGCAATTTCATATATACAAATTACTTGTGATAGAATTTGTCAATCAATTATAGAGTAGAAATAACTCCAGTATTGGGACTATATTGCATTCCTTGCCTTGTATATTCCAAATGTCACCATGCTGCAAGTCAGAACCTCTAAGTAGTTATTTGCTTAAATAACAGAGAATATTGAAACATGCAGGTGCAAAAGAATGGCTGTCCTACCTGCCTCATTTGGCATCAGCCACAGGGTGGGGGGGTCTGCATGAGTTTTAGTTATATCTCATCTCTCAAACCTGCAGAGTTAGAAGACTTTGGAAAATCTTGTTTGTCTTTGCACAATGAGAAGAATGAAAAATTGTGTTCAGCTGCATTTATAGAACTCTTAAAATGTTATAGTGTATTGATTTTCCCTCGACAGGTTTTGGTAGTAGGGGTGAGAAGCTGCCAGAAGCATCCTCCCTGTCCAACAGAGCCAGTCCCTGGTGGCTCTGAGACAGAGGTGCCACTGGCCAGGCTGGGCCAATTAGAGATGGTGGCAACGCCTCTGTGAGAACAGATTTGAGAGGAAGAAGAAAAAGTTATTGCACAGAGGAAATTGTGATCAGGGAAGAGCAGAGTGAGGATGTGTGAGAGGAACACAGACCCAAGGTCAGTGCAGGAGGAGGGCAGGAGGTGCTCCAGGACTCCCCTCAGCCCCTGGCGCAGCCGTGGTGGGGCAGCTGTGCCCTGCAGCCCAGGGGATCCTCGGGGAGCAGAGACCCACCTGCAGCCCGGGAAGGAGACCCAGGCAGGGCAGGTGGGTGCCTGAGAGAGGGCTGGGAGCCCGTGGGAGACCCAGGCCGGAGCAGGGTCCTGGCAGGAACCTGCAGGCGTCTGTAGGGAGGAGCCCACAGCGGAGCAGGTTTCCTGGTAGGACCTGTGCCCTGTGGGGACCCGAGCTGGAGCAGGCTGTGCCTGAAGGATGGCACCCCACAGAGGAGTGCCCCGCTTGGCAGCAGCTCGTGGAGAGCTGCTGGCTGTGAGAGGGACCCCCTGGAGGAGGGGAAGGACTCTTCTCCCTGAACATCAGCAGAAACATGAGATAAACTCACCATAACCCCCATTCCCTGTCTCCCTGTGCTGCTGGGGCAGGAGCGAGAGCTGGGAAGGAGGGAGGTGTGGAGGGGAAGTGCTCTTAAGATTTATTTCACTTCTCATCACACTACTCTGATTTTGTTAGTAATAAATTCAATTAATATCTCCAATTTAAGTCTGTTTTGCCTGTGATGGTATTTGGTATTTGTTGATTGACCCATCCTGGTCCTTATTTCAAGCCACGAACCTTTTGTTACATCTTTTTTGTCCTGTCCAGTTGCAGAGAGGAGTGACAGAGAGGCTTTGGTGGGGGCCTGGTGTTCAGCTGGAGTCGACTCAGTACAGCAATTTTCCAATATCCTTAAATGTCAAATTTTGGAAAAGGTCATTCAAATATCCATGAGATGAGATGCTGGACTTCATTTCATCCTCCAGGAAATGGCACAGCAGATCAGTCTGTAGGAAGTGGGCCACACACTAATGAATTACTGAGCCAGGAGAAACTGCGTACAGAAAATGAACTCTGCAATAATAAATACTGTTTGTTTTTTTTTTTAAAGAAGCTATAATCTTTATTTTTCTTGATAAAATAAGTTACTGACCTCTGGCTAGATGGCTTACAAATTATAGTAGCAACAAATAGTTTGATATTTGAAGTGAGTGACTATAGATTTTATTTAGCTGTTGTAGAAAGAACATCTGGTGAAGATACATTTACCGACATTAAATGATGCTCGTATCAAACCTTATCGGAAATGATTGCATTCCAGCAATTAAATTAGATTTCCCTGAAGCAGGATAATTGAACTACTATGCAATGTTTTGCCAAGATTTATGCTCTTCTGTAAATCTACTTGTGTCAGCTTTTCTGTAGCCGTTCAGATGATTCTAAAAATTTGGGAATCTCCAAAAGTATACGTTTGTGGATATTTGTAGCTTAACCCAGATAGATGTGCTGGTGATACCTGGAAATTTCTTATAATAATTCCATTTTTATACACATTTAGCTTGTTTAACTATTTGACAGTGGAGTTAATTTTGTCTGTTTTGGGGTTTTTTTTTTAACCTTGGATTGTTTGTAGGCATTGAAGCACATGTATTTTGCACTTTTCTGAATTGTTTGAGACATTTTTATATAGAGATCCTGGTTATTTAGTTCAACAATATGATTCCTGGGTACTAAGCTCTTCTTGTGGATGTAGAGTCTTTGTTTTTCCAGCTGCCTCCTCTAAAGATTTTGTATCTATCAATAAGAATTGTATTGCTTCTCTATCCTAGACATCCTCACCAGGGGAAGGGGAAAACTAGTAAATGTATTGACAGGCTTTTAAATGTCTCAGTGAGGACTACAAAATTCAGAATCAGAAAAGCAGGGCTGCTTTTCTATCCGTTTGTGGGGTCAGGAAAATGGGGTATTCTAGCTGCATGTTTTAACACAGGGTCTTCAGATACAGCTTGTCCGAGACGGTTATTTGTGCTTCTGCCTTCTGTTTTACACTCCAAAATATTAAATGAAATGTGCTTTATCTAAGAGCCAGTTTTGTTATTTGAGGTGCCTGAAGAAGAATCTTTATAATTGTTCAAAATTAAATAAATAAATAAAGAAAATAAAGAAAATAAATAAATAAATAAATAGAATTAATTAAATAAATAAATAAATAAAATAAAATAAACAAATAAATAGCATTTATTTGGTCAAAGGTACTTTTCAGCATTGCCTTTGCAGGGACACTGTTGCTTGTGCTCAGTGATGGCAAAGGTCTCATGGCTGGGACAGCCTCTGTGGTGTGACACATGCACTCATCATGCAAGCAGTCACCCAGGAGCTCCTCTGCAGCTTTTGGGTTTGACCCCAGCCACTTGCAGAGTCTCTGAGTGCAAAAAAAAAAAGTATATTGAATCCAGTTCACTAAGTTAATCTTAAGAAGAAGATTAGAAGAGTTAAGAAATAAATAGTGCATGCAAAGGTGAGCAGTTCATAGAACAATCCCTTCTTGAGAAACAGCTTCTAAATAGCAGGCAGAGAAGGAAGCACATAAATTACCTATGTGGCAAACTACCTGAAAATCATTTGGATACTCACTGAAGCAAAGTATTGTATCCAATGGTTCACTGCTAGGGCAGATCCATCTGCTTTCATTTCTCTTTATTTCTATCCCCTGTAAGAAAATCAACATAATTCTGCTACCTTAGTCTACAGTCCATAAAATCAGAACTATCAAAATTCCTTCTGGCTTGAACAGAGGTCTGAACACTTTTTTTATTAGAAAGTGCTTTATTTTGCCAATAAACCAATCACAGAATGGTTTATGTTGGAAAGAACCTTAAAGATCATCTAGTTTGCAGTTCACCTTCCACGGGAAAGGACAGCTTCCACTAGACCAGACTCAGACACTTCCAGGGATGGGGCATCCACAGCTTCTTGGGCAGTTTATTACAATGTCTTACCACTTTCACAATAAAGAATTTCTTTCTAATGTCTAATATAAACTTAGGCTCTTTCAGTTTAAAGCCACACTGTCTCACCCTGTCATTTCATGCCCTTGTAAATAGTCCCACTCCAGCTCTCTTTTAGGTTCACTTCAGGTATTGGAAGGTGCTCTAAGGTCCCCTCAGAGTCTTCTCTAGCCTGAACAAGCCCAGCTCTCCCAGCCTGCTCCAGCCCCCTGGTCATCGTTGGGATCATCTCCTCTATGCCTGCTCCAACAGGTCCATGACTTTCTTATGCTGGGACCCAGATCTGGATGCATGCTGGAACTTAAAATATCTCTCAGACATTTTTAGAGGTTCCAGGCCTTGGTCAGAAGCATTTTAGACCCTGGCAGGCAGCTGCAAACAGCTGTGATTTTGAGTTTGAGCCGTGGAATGAGTTACCAGCTTTGGAGGTAGAACAAGCAGTCACAAAAGGTTAGATAGGATAGTAAAAGTAGTTACAAAGTAGAGGGGAACATTTTTTAGTATTGTACAAGGGGGTTTTAGCACCTGTCCAGGGGGGTTTTTACTTTGTACATGGGGGTCAGAAGTTCTAAGATGGAGGAAAGTGGGCTGATCCTGTTCTTCCTCCTTCTTCTTCCTCCTTCTTCTTCCTTGCCTCCATGTTCTTGGTGATGTTGGCACTCACAGATTGGTTTAGAGTAGAAAAGCACCTTGTAACATAGGTAATAGGCATTGGGAAAAAAACTGTAAAGATGGAACACGTAATGTACCATATAAAAGATAGAAAATCACCATTTAATACAGGTAATAGGCATTGGGAAAAACTGTAACCATGGAACATGTAATGTACCATATAAAAGACAGCAGCAGCCCTGGCGGGGAGAGAAGAAGCAGTCGGGGTCAGAGAGGATGTCAGGGTGTGTGTGTGCCTCTGCCTGAGCTGTGAGCAAACCACAGCAGCCCCAGAAGAAAATCTTTTAGATAACTTGCAATAAACTGCCTTGAGACCGAACAACAAGAGGCTGTGGAGTTTTTCTTTGGAAGCACGGGTTGGAAGAGAGACTTTTCCACCACACGAGACCCCAGACCACACCCAGAGTTCTCACAGATGCATTTCTCCATTTCTCCATTTCTCTGTGGTCTAGAGAAAAGAGCAGAGGGGAAGAATCCCCTCCCTTGCCTTGCTGTGCCCTGCTTTGGATGCAGGCCAGGACCTGTTTGGCTTTCTGGGCTGAGTGCACATTGCTGGGTCCTTCTGAACTTTTCACCCCCCAGCACACCCAAGTCCTTCTCCTAAGGACTGCTCTCATCCACATTTTTCTGCATATTTTCAATACTTTTCTGTGATTACTTCACAAGTAAGGAAGGTAGAAATGAGTAGCTCACACTTAGGTTACAATCCTTGACTTATCAAACTGAAACCAAAGGGTTATCAGATGCCAGGTTGCAAAGGTGGTGGATAGAATGCATTTAACTTCACTGTAAGTTTATGGTTTATCTGCTGTTAGAGCTGGAACACTGTAAGATTTTTAATTCTACCTGGGGCTTTAGTCAAAATACAGATTTGAAAACTGTGTCCTTGTATAGCAAATACATACCTGAGTTTTCCACTGCAGACACAAAACAAAAATGGGAAATGTTTTGGATTTGGGGACAAGGGTATTATTAGCAGGTGAGAAAAGCAAAAAAGAACAGAACAATATATAGAGACAGGCTACAATGTATAGAGAAAATCACTGGTTCATTGGGCTTTTTCTCGCACTATTGATTCAATGTGTAATGTATGATAAAATCAGCATCCTGTTTACTTTTGATAATTGCTGATCACATTAGCCTTTTTGCAAGAACAAGCTGATATATAATGGATTTATGGGAATTAACTTGGGAATGGAGCTAAAATGGATTAACAAGAAGCATCTTTAAAATTTTAATATAAAACCAAATGATAAAAAAATCACACCAAATCCTTGAGTTCCCACTGCAAGGTGAGAACAGGAATTTATGTTTGGATCTCTCGTATCTTGCTAAGAGTTTCAAGTTCTAGTTGGTGTGTTCTCTTTCCATTAATATGTGCTACTGTAGCCTTTGTCATCAGCTGTCTTTGGCATAGTCTTTGAAACGTAAAGATATTTTAAAGTAACCTAAGTAATTGAAAATTATTTTTAAAAGCATTGTACTGTCTATTAGTCAAAAAAGGAAGTTTTACACAGAAGTAAAAGTGCCCCATTGGCTAAATTCTGTTCCTTTTGAAGGCAATAGGATCTGCACCTCGGGTCTCAGCAGGAGCAGGGAGAAAATGTCTCACAGTGAGTCTTTTAGATATGTGAGTAGGTGCTGTGCTTTGGCAGATTGCTAAAGCCAGCCTCTACAATTTATCCAAGGCAATTTTATTCATGGGATTTAAGCTGCAAGCTGCAACAGACACAGCACATGAATCTAAAAATCCCTATCTGCATTGTTTGATGCCTAGATGTCTTTGAAAATATATTCTCATAAGGCAAAGTGGAAAAAAATCCTGACCACAAGCAGAACAAAGCCCTGTTTTGATATGAACTACACAATCTTTTTAATGTGACAGTGTCATGGTGGTATATTTGAATGTTTCCTTATCTTTTTGGTTAAGATTGAGGCACAAACACCTTAAATTCAGAATAGTTCCAGGAACCTACTTTTTTAGAATTCATGAAACTTCTGGTTTTGGCAAATAGTGAATTGTAAATTCCTGCACTTAAAAGTATCTTTTTTTTTTTTTCTGGAGTAAATACTGTCAAGCTATAGTCTGTGTAGTTAATTGAGGGTTAGAGATGCCAGATTTGGAAGAAAGGGAGCAATACTTATTGAGCAGGGAGCTTTTTATACAGTTGACAGCTGTCTGAACCACTGAGACACTGATAATGTTACAGGTGATCTCTGCTGGGATGGATTATTGAGCATCACGTAGCTAAGATGACTGGATTCCCATCACAAATGTAATTTGTCTCACAGCTATTGCCACGTTAGTGTGGTAGTGGAGTAGAGAGCATTATGCTTGTCTCTAATTCTCTGAGAGTCACAATAGATAAATCGGAGGTCAAAAAGGCCTTTTGGGAGAGCTCTTGCTGAAAAGGGTTATATAAATGTAAAGTAGTATTATTATTATTTATGAGCAGTTTGAGTCAAATGTCATGTTGGATGCATTTCATCAATCTGAGATTAGACTTGGGTCTGTGGCTCAGCAGCAGCTCAGTGATACAAACAGATACAGGGATGTTTTACCAGGCTAAACAGAATCTCAAATAAAATAGCAAGTACTTTTCTACAACAGCCCTCCCATAAAGTGATATTTCTGAAGTCTGGCATTTGGAACAGCAGATGGGATGGCACAAAGCTTTTCCACCAGGGCAAGAAATGACATGCAGTCTCCAACCCATTGCAGACGTGTTTAATTTAGATCCCATTAAGATTTTTGCTGTACAATAGAACTGTAGAAATAGATATCAATATTTTATTAAATGCATGGATTACAGCTGTATAGAAATGTTAGGAATACTGACAAACTCACTGCCACCATGTGTAGTATATTCTGTCCTTCAAAAACCTTTGTTATGCAGTGAGCTTCTGTCTCCCAGGCAAAGGGAAGAGTCCACTCATTCCCACCTTCTTCTCTCTGCTCACCATGACTGTGTGTATGAGCGTAAATATCCTAGGGGAAAAAAAAAAAGAAATTAAGCTTTCTCCCACTAAGACTACCTCTATCCCACAGATAAATAGACAGACAGATAGATATGTAAATACACTTTATTTCTGAAGTAAAATCTATTACCATTCCCCTTTTGCATTTTCTCTCCGCTGGTTTTAATTAAGTTTGCTCCAGAAAACTTGTGAGGTAACCTTGTTACATGAAAGAGAAAGATTACACACTATGGGGTGGTTCCTGCTAGCTTGACCATCATTTATAAAGCCAGGATTTAATATCCTTTAAGCTTTTCTCTTTGCAGACTCATTTTATTTAAACTGCATTTATATAAACTGCTCAGCAGATTAGAGAAGCAGCACTATAACCTTAATTTCAATGTCACTTTCCAGCTGTTTTGGTCAAGCTTCATGCCTGGATTTAATGTATTTGTGCACTAAAATGAAAATACATCTCAATGATAAATCCTCTCCAAAGCAGAGTGAAATAGCAGTAAATAACATCTGTTGAAACCAAAGGAAAATAAAAACCAAAAGCCCACAGGAAGACCAGATACAGTAGGGAGTTTGAAATCAAACGAAATGTGAAGCTCAGGCTTTAAAAGAGTGATTAAAAACCTTAAAATTATCCTTAGATGGGGAATGGGGAATTTGACATACCATTCGTGCAGGTTCTACATGTGCAGGGGATCAGTTATTAAAACATGATTGTTGCATTGTTGGGACTGATCCAGGCCTCCTCAAATTCATCTCAAGGATATGCAAGTTCATTACAGATATTCATGACAGATATTCACTGATATTCATATCAGATATTCACTGATTATCCCAGAAATTAATTCATGCAATGATATGTTCTGGAAATTCAATCAATGGGAAGAGAAAAGAGATCTCCTTTTTAGCCAACTCTTAAGAGAACAAATCCGGGTATCCCAGCTGTTCCACTGCCATCATATTTACAGCCTCAGAGCTAAGCATTTAAATATCTGCTCTCTCCCATATTTATTTACTTTATTTCCCAGAAACTCCAATACCCTTCCACCCAAGATTAAAGACAAGTACAGTCTGAAATCAGCTATAAAATCAGATATAAATCTTTTTATTAAGCTAGCCATTGTCATATGTATTTGAAAAATCTTGGGTTGGTTCACTCTTACAGACATGAGCTCTGGATCTATGTTCTTCTTCATCTAACACTTCCATTTTTTCCACAGGTAAATGCCAGACACTGCAGCTGTGGCAGCCCCACAGTGTTCAGTGGGCTGTCATGTATTTGCAATGGGGAAAAAAATATTACATGGAAGGACTTGGTCCTCTCAAGACTCAACTTTGATTTTTCTCTTATATAACAGTGTAAAGGAGAGGTAGATGAATGCAATAGCTCCCATAAATATCAACTTGCATTTAAATAAATTTTATTCTGGCTTTACCTTCAAATTATGTATATATGATTTATCACATTTTACCTGGGCAAATGAAAGAACCTGTTTAAAGCCTGTCTTTTCCTAATGTATTGTGGATATCTAACATTGCTTCCACATTTAAAGTAGCATAAAAGTCCCTTCCTTCACATTTCCAGGACTGTTTGTGTTTACAGGTGTATTCCATAATTCTTGTTTCATTGTGATTTATATGAAGAGTTAGAAGGACACAGCATTCTCAGGGTAGATTTGGATGGACAGATGTTATGGCATGTCCCATGGGGTTGCATTCACTTGCAGTATGGGTTTTGCTAGTGCAAACTTAAATCTAATATATTTTGTGCATGAGAAAACAGTGACAAGTAATAACTAAGTCAGATAGGGAGATAATGGCTTACCAGCTCAGAAAAAGAATGTGTGCTTTCACACAATTTTGGGAAATTACAGAAATGTGAAGCAAGTTATGTTAAAGTTTGGAGAATATCCACTTCAAAGAAGATGCTTCCTTAAAGCAAATAAGGCGTAATCCATACAAAGGTAGCATACAGTGATTTTGAACATGCTGCAGAAATGTAGTGAATAGTAGCTTCAATTAAACTATGGAAAGATGTATTCCTTAAAATAGTGATTTTCTGTTGATTTTTGATTAACCATTTTATTTTTAAATAAACAAAATTGTTCCTTCCTTGTTTACACATAGTTATAGGCTGAAGGGAATTTAAAAAATTCAGAAATGCCTGTTCTGACCTCCCACGTCTGCTAAATCCCAATTTAGTCCATGAAAAAAACCAAAAACTCAGTTCCTCTTTGCTTTGTAATTTTAAGTGTTTTGTTTCAGCAGTTCCATCAGTTGCAAGCAAAGTCATTCCCACCACTTTCCCAGGAGACTCTAACATACCTTATTCTAGGATGCTGATATTTTTTTTCATAACTGTAGGTACTAGCAGGTACAATCTCAACTTAACCAAAAAGAATTGCAGAAGTCATTAAGCAAAAGGCTGCTCAAAGAACAAATCAATCCTTGCCTGGAGATGTGTTGTGCAGACCATGCAGTGTGCAGAGGAGAGGCAGGAGGAAAGTAATAATCCCTTCATAAAGACTTCAAAATTACTGTGATTGATCCGGGATTAATTCTTTACAGTTTACAGGAAAAAATTTATTCTGAGATTAGTAACTCTTCTTCTTTAATAGTCTGTCAGCCCAAGCATCACAAGCAAGGAGCTTTTTAAAGTGATTATAGAATTGTTACTCCACAAAAAAGTTACTCAAACACATAATTTCAGCAGTCACTCACAAAAACTACAGAAAATATCCAAAGCCTCAGGACAAACAAAACCTCCAAATGCCAAAAGTTATGAAAATGCCTGTATGCCAGTGATGAAAACTCCTGCATGACCAAGAACAGAAATTATTTTAGCAAGGGCTAAACAGATAGAGCAACTGAATAATACTAGACGTGAATTTCCATTTTTATGGATGATATAAGTTAACTTATAGGAATCACATTTTTTAATTTTGCTGAATAAACTTAGTAATGAACCTTACATTTCTGAAGTTTTCTCTTTGCAAAAGAAGGAAAGCTGCAACTAAAATTACATTCTTGATACCACTTTCTGTTCAATAGCAAGTAGAAGAGAAACATAAAGGCTGGCAGGTTTCCAAACGTCCCTAAATTCATTGAAGAATAATGATATTATACAATGATATTATTGTATCATATAAATTGTATTACATAATCCCCTCGAATCTTCTGCTTCTGGTGCAGTCCTGACTGAGCATTTCTAGAATCTGAATGGTGAATCTGAAGACTGATCAAATCAAGCTGGGGATCAGAAAGTAGAAGCCTGGAGAAATACAGATTCCAAGCAGCACTCTCCCATGCATTTAACTTGACCTGGTTTTAACTGAAAATGTAAAATATTTTTCATGCCTTTTCTTTAAAGTAAATACTTCTCTTGTGGCAGCAACCTTTCAGTCTGACAGGTTCCATCTGCAGGTCTCAAACCTTGCTGAGGCAGGAAATGCAGCTCTGATTGTCCCTACCCTTCACCTTGCACAGTGCACGTGCTCATGCCTTGCACAGGGCCAGCCAGAAACAGGAATGTGTAAAGGAGAGAGAACAGGGAGAAAGTATAAATAAAGACATTAAAGGAATCTATGCAGACTAACCTTAGGCTGGATCCTAGGGATTGTACCAGCATGGAAACAAATCAATGTCTTGCACACTTCCTAATGGAGGAGATTGCTGTTCACACATTTGAGTGCTCTGGTGTGTCTGTGGATGGAAGGGAAAAGCTGGGAGGTGACCAGCTGCCAGTGGATTTTTTGCTGCTTACTATTGAACTTCTGTCTGACAAGGAGAGCAGGTCAGACCTGAGTGACCCATGAGCTTGCACGTATCCATCTGTATTCATCTGACTTGCTTGTAGCCCCTGGAGAGGGTCACAGACAGATCCAGAGGCATTTATGTCTCTCTTACTAAAGAGGCACAAACCTTGTGTGCTGCTCCCTGGTCCTTCAGAGATTTAAGCAAGACATACCTGTTCAGCAGCATCTCATCCATTCTGGTCCAAAAGCTGCCAAGGTTGTTGAAACTCCCAGTGGGCTGGTTCTCAGGGCTCTAAAAGGCCTGGAAATGATGCAGAAGCTAGTTTTCTTCTCAGCTTCTGACAAAGGCAGTGGCACAGCGTGACTTCTTGTATGGGAGAGATGGGAGCATCTTCCCAGCTGTGCAGTGGAGCGCCATGAGGCAGCTCAGCTCAGCTTGAGCAAGCTGGGCTCTGTGCAGGGGGAAGCAGGGTACAGATTGCTGGCTGGATGCAGGAGCATCATCACAGCTGGGTTAGCACAGCAACATGCCAAGATTAGCCCAGCTCCTCAACAGGGCTCGCTGTATTTTCTAGCTTCAGGAGTTAGTTTGCTTAGTATGAATTTTGAGACAGCTTGCCTTATCCACTGGACTCATTAGAAACTCTCCTTGATCAATGGTCAGAGGACAGTATGTTTTTATTTCTTCTAAAATTCATTAAATGGTTCTATTTTATTTGAACCTTCTGTCAGCAAATCAGGAAAGTCCATATAGGGAATGCTTCAGGAATCCTAAACTCTACCACAGCTCATGTAACATGAACTGGCTCCATGTATAATTGTTCTGCCTAGCAGGCATTAATAAGTCTTTTTACATCCTGATCAAAGAAAATAAATATAAATAATAGCTATTTGACTTCATGATAATGATGCTGAGCACAATGTCTAATTGTCCTGACATGTTCTTTTATATAAGTCCTAGGCTCTAGAATTTCTCACAGAAATATAACAATAAACGTTATAGCACTATAAGATAGCAGTCCTTCTAACAAAAGGAAAATCTTTGCATTTCTGACTTGTAGTATCCAAATATTAATTATTTTTTTCAATTATTTTTTAATTGAAACCTCTCTGAATTGCTTTACTGCAGGAAAGCAGGAAGCTGTGAAGTTCTACTGGCTTCATTCTTATTGGCAAGTAAAATTACAGATGGTCATAGCAGTAAAAGAAGAAAGATAAGGAACAGGGAACCTTCTTTTTGCACATTATAGGTAGATATGGTTTGGGCCAGAAGAGGGATTGGTATCTTACTTATTTGTATTTATAGCATATGTCTGCATTAAGGAAATAAGCATTTTTGCCTTTTAAACATCAGTTTATACTGATCTTTTTTCCCACAGAATCCACAAACCAGCCTTTTTTTTTTTCTGATTTTCCCAGGAGCACACATTCTCTAATTCCTTGCCTTGAGAATTGAAGAGTTTTGAAACTCTTATTCTGATTTTGTCTTACTGAAAAAAATTAGTTTGCTGGAGGAAAAAAGAGACAGAGAAAGAAACACAAGATAAAAACAAGAATTACACAGAAAAGCAGTCTTGCTAAAAAGTAACATAGGGTGGATTGGGAAATGTGTAATAACTTCATGGATTGTTGCTCCTACTGAGGAACAGCTTTTTCTATGCCATAACTTAAAAAGCCATCTGCCTTGCCAGGGTCTCATCAAGGATTAATTGTTAAATTATGAAGAAAATCTTCCTTAAACCAAACTGTCACCACATGTAGCACAGGTTAAGGGGCCCCAGCACCCCAAGTTTCCTTTTCAGAGAAGTTAGCTGCCAAACAATTCATTCACCTTTCCCCTCTGGAATCCTATCACACATCCAGTACCCTTTCTGATTGCCTTCTCCAATGTTTGCATTTTATGTATGTATTTTTATTTTTTTATTTTTTTTTTTATTTTGAAGAAATACAAGACCTTTGAAATGGGTTTTTAAATTTTATTCCAACATAATATCCTTCTTAACCTCCTGTCCTTACCTACTGATTAGTGCTGTTGGGAACGATTAAACACTTGCAGCAATTTACCTTTGAGCTGGCTGCACTTCTGGACTGAGAGAAGTTGCATTCTAAAATCTCTCTGGAAGTGAAAGTCTCTGGGTAAAGAGAAAAAAAAGCAAAAACAAAACAATGGGAGGCTATTTTGGTTTAGCATCCCTTCATGTCACTTCTTTTGCCACATGAGAGGATGTGGTTTTGAACAGTGGAATGGAAACAAGAAGAGGTGGATCTGATATGTATTCATAACTACAAAGAATGTGATTTGATAATCACAATAAGAAATAGTTGGGAGTGTTTATAGTGATAACTCTTTCATATAAGAGCTGATACAAAGAGCAGAGGAAAGAATAAAAGAAGAAAAAGAGATGGAAACTTCAGACAAGGTAGTATTTTCACGTGTTTTCAGCCAATCTCAGTATTGCCTGATTATTCCCTTTTCCTAGTGTAGCAGGATTCACCACGTGAATTATTTAATCAGCTTTAATCTTATTCACCCTGTTGTCATTTTTAATTTTTAATTGAGATTGAAGAGATTCTGTCTTTCCAGTCTTCCCTCATGAAGCAGATTCTCTGACTCCTCCATTGTTTCAGTTGCCTTTCATTGTACCTGAAAGAGCATGCTATCATCCAGAATCCAAAATATTTTGCAGTTTGTTTTGGATTTTTGAACAAGCAAAAGAATATAATCAAACCTTGGATGTCTCTTTAGATATTTTCTGACACATTATCATATTTTTGGCTGAATCTTGACTCCATCTGAAATCTAAAGACAAAATATCGGGTATCATTTCATGTTTTCCAAGTGTGAAAACCATTGAACAGCACCTGAAAAAAGTAGCTCATATTAGAAACATGTGTCTACTTATTCTTTTTTTACAAATGTCACTAAAACTTTGTGATCTGTGTTATCTATACTTCTCTTATATATCAAAGTGTTCAAGGATTTTCATGCCTACAGATGCAAATGGAAACTCATTTTCTACTCATTCTTATCACTTACAGATAAGGTCCTGAGTGCTTTCGACTTGCCTGCCATAACTAATATACCTTAAAGTAAAAGTTGGGCCTGATAGCTCACTTAAAGGCATTTCTCCAACATTCTCTCTGGCTCTTTTGAGTATCCTATCCACTGTTTGGTATTTTTCTGCTACTTCACATTGCCATTATTTTTTTTTTCTGTATTAGCAGTAATTTTTTTTTTTTCTGTATCAGCAGTGAGTATGGCTATAGACTCTTCCACCCACCCTATTTACAATTCCCATACATCTTTGTATACTTCCTTCCTGTGTAGATGGAGATATACTGACCTGCAAGTCATGGGGATCTCTCTGCATTATTCCTTCAATCACTTAGAGGAAAACTGGTTTATTTCTTTACATTTGTGTTTCTATCCAGAGACTTTTAAACTGCACATCAGGTTTTTGCCATCTCTCCGTGTTTGTCTGTTGTTTGTTCCAATCTTAAGATATAACCTATATTAACTCCAACATCTTTTTTTTTTGCCATCAAAAATTTATTCTCTTTTGTTTTAAAATACTTCAGGCACAAGGTATGAACCAATATATATATTGGGTAAACAGTGTCTTAGTGATGGCTGCACAAAGTCCACAGACATCAATTATTTTTTGTGGAAAAATAACCTGCTGTTTCCCCACTCCTGAGTGTAATGTATCCAGAAAGGGTTTCCTTTCAACAATCCAGTTTCATTACTTGGCCCTTGAGCAGCCCCTATGCAGTGTGTCTGTAACAATTGTGTGAGCCTTGGTGTGACAGAGACAATATTTTAAAGTGTTTTTCAGGAGAACCTTTCCCTGCCCCCACCCCAGCTTTTTTTGCCAGCAGAGACCTTCTGCAACATGGAGCAAGGAAAAGAGAACAAAATACAGACTCATTAAAATGCCTTGTGGATAATACAGCCTGTTTGATGTAGTGTGACATACTGACCCACATAACAGCAGACAATCTACCTCTTTCCTGAAAAGGCACACCCCTAAAAGTGCCTGGACATGGAGAAGGGTATGTAGGAGGGCTGAGGTTCAAAATAAAAGAGAAAAAAACAAATCGTCCATTTCTTTCCCTTTCCTAAACATTCCTCAGGCAAAATTAATACTTTGGGTTTTTTTTTTCTTTTGGTAATTCTCTACCTGACTGCTTTGTACCTCATAAACCTGGTCCCTGGCTGCTTTTATAGAGGCACTCAAAAAAATGTGGCCATTCTTGGTGTTGTAGATAGCTGTTAAGCATTTTCTCCTTTGCAGAGATAGTGTTATCAGCACAGGTAGTATTCTCGGGTGGTCTTCCAGCCTTTGGAAAACAGTTTTACTATAATCTGTAGGCAATTTTCCCTCTAATGCCATCGGCGTGTGCGGCTCCTTTTGTGGCTGTTCACCAATTCTCTAACAGATTAATAGGAGAATAGTTCACTCAGTGACAATCTGAAAGTTTAAAACACCCTCAAATGCCTCATTACGGACCAAATAAAATAGTTTGTTGTCTGTGAATGATTAGTCCCTCTCATATATTCCTTGCTCTATTGCTTTCAAAACGCTTTTCTCAGGGTGCATTTATTTGCTTGTGCTGGCCTGTTTATAGCTACTCTATCCCTTTGGTTGGAGCTTACTTGTATTTTCCTCAGCTGCAGTAATCAGTGAATTTCCATGATCTATAATCATAATAAGTCAGTTGAGGCATGTTCTTCAGGAAGCCAATTTCAGTTTCTAGGTCATCTCTGCTTCATGTCAGGTAAGATAAAGCAAAAGAAATCACAGTGCTGGACAAAGAAGGGCTTGAAAGAGCAGGGTTAAAGGAAGAAGGATTTTTGCATCATTTTCTGAAGAATAACTCTTCTCAGAATTGCACAAGATGTACACTGCCAAAGAAACAAGGGACAGGAGAAGGTGAGGTGGGAATGGGCAACAGCTGAGGTGCAGCCACGAGCTCACACTCCTTCAAATCCCTTGCCTCTGTCAGAGGACTTGGATGGGACTGCCACCTGTAAAAGAATCATGGAAAAGAATCATCTGATTGGCTTTTTGATTTGGCTTGGTTTGGGTTTTTTTTTCCACTCAGACACGAATTCTAAAGAGAAAATCTAAGATCTTTCCACTCTGGGGAAGAAGGCTCTGGCTAGCTGAAACCCAACAGAAGGAAAGGTAGGATGGGAAGTACCTGCAGTAACAACTGTGCTTAACTTTGGTCAGGGCACCAATGTTAAACCATTTGCAATGAAAAAGCTTTGAGGTGTTCTCTGGTAACAAGACAACACAGGCACTATTCTTGGTATATTCTTCCTCCTCCAGTATCAAGAGCTGGTCTCTGGCACTGCAGGCTTATTGCTGAAGGAAAAGCATAAGTGCTGCATCTAACCCTGAGGCAGTTTCCCAGAAGTTTGCAGTGCAAGTATTGATCAATTCTAGTCCTATAACTGAGCATACCCTTAGGTAGCATGGGTATAATATTTTAGCTATTACTGAAAGAAGTAGGAAGAGAATTGATCAAGTCAGCCAATTTTTTACTGATCTCCTGAATAATCCTTAGCTAAGTACAACAGAATGTGGCAGAAAAATGTGTCTAGGCACAGATGCAGAAGAGTCATAAATTCAAAATATTTCTGCACCATATGATATAGTTTATATTTACAAGTGTGACACAAATTTAGAATCATGGAAAAATTTTGACTCTTAAAGACTTCTGGAGATCGTTTAGTCCAGCCCCCAGCTGAAACTGAGCTCATCTAGAACAGGATCTTTGTTCAATACCGTGACCAATTGAGTTTTGAGTATCTCCAAATTTTGAGCTTCTCTAGGCACCTGTCCTGGTGTTTGAACTCCCTTATTATGAAAAACTAGAGCTTCACATGTCCCTGTATGTTCTTTTCACTACATGACTCCAATAAAAGTGTGGCTCCATTTTCTGTGTGCTCTCCTGTTAGGCAGAACACAGAAACTTGAAGACAGGCAAGGGAAAAGACTTGAAAAGAGGTGACTGTAAACCTAGAAATTGCAAAGAATAAAATTTTCGAACTGGCTAGCTTTATTTTCAGAGTTACTGATGGTTGGCAGACAGAGAGCTTGGAAAGACATGATACTAGATGATCTTCCACATGAAGAATCTTGATTTGTAGATGTGCTAGGGAAGTAAGTATAAATCTGTGTTTTGTGTCCATTTTCTGTTTATTTTGACACAGAATAGATTTTGGAAGATTAGAATCTCCAAGTCAGATTTTTTTTTTTATATTTTCTGTAAATGAATTCCCTAAGAGTGTCTGAATTCCCAAAGCACTGGGTGGTTTGGGATTTTGCAGAAATGTGCAAAAGAAGAAAAGACAACTTAAAGGTTGGATGAGAAGTTCAACTGCACACCTGCATGTTTCGAGAGCCAGTATTCCAGGGAACCTTCCAGCCTGATCACATCAGGAAAAAGCAGAGGTGGGCCTTTGGATGTGTCATTAAACTGTCCCTTTCATTCAGTTTTTATATTAGAGGAAATTAAATATTCCAGTAGGGGTTTACAAAAGGTTTTTAAGTTGTTTTCCTGTCCTGCACCTCTTCTACCTGCACATCCCTCAAGAATGAAGTTAGGAATTGCTAGCACCAGGCTCTCAGCAGCAGGAGCAGGGACTGTGCCAGGGCTCTGTGGTTTCTCCAGGGTAGAAGCAGAACACCACAGGGATAGGTAGCTGTAAGTCATGCAGGGATAAACTCTGTGCTCAAATTACCATTGCCAAGAAAGATTTTACAGGATGAAATCAGCACTGCTGTGCTAGTGCTTTGACTGGAAAGAATGACTTTTACTTCATTTGTAAGGAAAAAGGCTCAATTACTTTATGTTCTTTAGATAAGTAAACTCTCTTCTTTCTTCAAATTACCCTTGTTTGTGCTTTGGGCTTTTTGCCCCCCGAACTCAGAGCAAGAAGTTAATATAAAACCAAAGTGGTTGAGTTCTGACCTCCATTAAAAAGCTTGCTTACTTGATGGCAGTTCCTTGCTGGTGTTTTGATTTCCCTGGTCACACCCAAAGGATTTCTCTTGCACAGTTTTTAAGCTGTGCCACCATTTGCTTTAATGTATAATCTCCAAAACCATTTCCTTTTCTTTTTATTGCTACTTCATTCTGCGTTTGTTTCCTTAAATTTGTAAGCCAGTAAACATATTGACAAGCAACCTTTAGGGAATTTCTAAGGTGGGTTTAGAGAAGGATAATTTGTGATTCTGCTAACCCCAGCATGGTGTTAGCACTTTCAAATAAGTCTAACTACAGTTTAAGGTAAAGGTATTGATGCCATCAATGAGCACTGATAGCTTG
This sequence comes from Lonchura striata, assembly GCF_050655825.1. NCBI lineage: Eukaryota > Metazoa > Chordata > Aves > Passeriformes > Estrildidae > Lonchura > Lonchura striata. The sequence continues at coordinate 3,487,248 of NC_140703.1, forward strand.
CTATCACAGAATCAAACCCTTTGGCACTTCTCACATGTAATACAGCAGTGTAATCAATTATTATAAATGCACCATTATGTGCAACACGGTATTTCTATCAGTTAGCTTGTAATCTTTAAACACCATGAAAGTGAGGTTAACGAGCAAAAGATGCAGTGCAAAGTGTCATTCAGTCCTTCTTCAGCCTCAATTAATATAGAAAAAGGGGGTTCTTTAAAAATCTTTGGATCACAAAACCAGTGAGAGAAATACTTGAGTTGTTTTCCGCTGCATTCTTGCTTGCTGAAAGTCGAAAGGTACCAATGGGTTCCTTCTGAAAATCGAGAGGCAGATGAAAATATGTGTGAATACCACCAGTGCCACCTAGTGCTGCTCGGCCGGGAGAGATGGAGTGGGTCCACGGAAACTCAGCAGCCTCACCTCATTTCTCCACCCCAAACAGGATGTTGTTGTCATCCCGTTTGCCAAAATGTTAAGAAATGAAGGTAAAGGCACCTGAAAATCATATTACACACTTCTGGGCTTATTTTGCCAGTAGGTTAGCAGGTTGGTAAAGGCTTAAGCATCTGTCTGTATTTTAATGGGAACACTTAGGGTTGGGATTGCTAGTGATTGCATATGTGAACAGCATCTGAGCAAGACTGGGACAGTGACCAGCTGGGTTCTAGCAGGAAAACTGACTGAATATAAAATAGTAACACAAAACCTTTCCTCTCTGCTGTGTTTCATATGCCCTCACCCTAAAGCATTGTTTTTATCTGCTACATCCTTGTGCATGCTCTCTGAATAAATTTGACTCTGTTATACTGACTTTGCAGCCTTGGGCTTGGTCCTTCCCTTTTATTCGAGAAAATAAACAAACAGAATATTTGCTGTCAAGTTTAGTGAGAAGGTCATGCATGCACAGTAAATCAGAAAGCACAGAAGCTGAGAGTTTTACATATGAACAAGTGTCAAGGAATAACCATCCCTGCCTATAAAAATTATTTCAATTCACTAAAATACATGAGCACTGGGTTTATGAGCTGTCAGGATATTGCTGTACTTGACTACTTCCTCTGTAGAAATGTGCTCCTTTTGCACTGCCACGTTCAGGCTTTAGTTGCTGCTGGGATCTGGGTACTGCAGCAGGGGAGGAATGGGGCTGCTGAAAGGACCTTTCCTTGTTTGACTTCTCTTGCCCTTGCCATCATGCCAGTGTTCATCTCTAAGTTCTCCCCACATGGCTCTGTCATGGTTTGACACTGGCACAATGCCAGCACCCCTATGAAAATGCAGCCTTTTAATTGAATGCTGTGAAATGTGATGGAGAATAGAGCAAAGCAAGTCTAAGCTTAATAATAAAGGAAAAAAACTTTATTAAGCTATTACTGCTATACTACTATAAAAGGAAAAAGAAAGGAAAAAAAAACTACACAAAATTTAAAATGAAAACTTTTCCATATTAAACCACAACAGGCTCCAGGGAGATGTGTGAAGGTTTGTGTCTGAAGCCTGTCCATCCCCCCCTGTGCATGCTGGACAGCAGTGCAGCAGAGAGTGGCAAAGCCTGGAACTATAGAAGCTTAATGTTCTTTTCTGACACTGTGTAATTTATCCAGCCTATGGTGGCATATTTCTACTGCAAACAGTGTGTGCATGGTGCTGAACACGAGGAGGAATTCCTGTGAGTGCCCTCAGATGGAATGGGCACTGCAGTACCCTGCAGTGGAGCAGAGCTGGTGCAAGACTATCTCAGTGAGGCTCTCTAGCTTTGGACACTTGAAGTAGCATTCCTGAACAGCATGACACTGATCTCACAGGCAGGCCAATGCAGCTGATGCTAAGGCTATTACCTCTAATAAGGTTCTTAAGTTTTCTTCAGAAAACTATGGAGCTGTCTTTTAGAAAGAAAGCTATTTGTTCATGGCAAGCCTAGACTCAACACAAGCTAATTTGCCTGAAGCTCAGTGCTTAACTGAAGCTCATATGAGACATCTTCAGAATTCAGCTCTACTTGATTTAGCACACGCTTTTAACTCCTCAGTCTGAGAGTTCCTATGTTGCCATGTTGCTGCCTTTTACTTCTTCTCTTCAAGACTCTTCAAATAAATAGTTGGAAATATTAGGCTCAATCTGACTTCTTGGACTAGGTGGTATTTAAAGGTCATTTCCAAAAAAATCATTCTATGATTCTTAGGTCAATGATCACAGAATCACAGAATAGATAGGGTTGGAAGATACAATATACAAGTTTGAAACTGATATGTAAAAGATTTCACCATTAATCCCTTCAGCATCTATGTCATGCATCTCTGAAGTCCCAGTTGACAAAAAAGGAACACACATACCTTTAGAGATCTCTGAGATGGAGAACACCATCATATGGAAATCTTCCTTGTTATCTTCCAGGTTCTGATCTAGAGCTCCAAACAGCTCAACCAGCTCAACCAGGCTGTGTAATCTAACTTGAAGCTCTAGTTGCCAGAAGAAAGTTTTTAGACTGATTGTGGCATCTAAATTATAGGTCTAGTACCTCAAAAAAGACCAGCCTGAAGAGCTAGGTAGTTTCTGAAGTACCTTTGAACATACAACTTCTACCCATCTTTGCCTCAGGTGCTATATCCCAGAAGTGCTGTGAGGATAAATATTAGATATCAGTGCTCAGGTTCTAAATAAAGAGGGATACATCTTTTTGTGCCTTAATGTACTCATTTTATCAGGGCTTTGGTAAGTCCCTTGCAGCCAAGGACAGCCCTGTGTGATGTTTGCAGATCAGTGAAGCTCTAGGGTTTGCAAAACGAGCACAGGAAGAGTCTTTTCATCACACATGTCTCAGCACCCCCGTATGCAGGAGACAAATTCCTGCATAATCCATCACTTTTCCAGTTGTTTTGCCCAAGAGCAGCCTGTTTTTATTTGAAAGGAAAGGTACTTACCTCGGATCTCCAGTTGTGCCTATGTGGAGCTAAGAGTTTGTGGGAATTGTTTGTCAAACTACATTCAACCCTCTATGGAAATTCTCAGGTGGTTTCTTGGGCAGCACCCCTTTCCCTGTCCAAACCACTGTTGCTTTGTGTAGTGCTCTGCACAAGGAGACATCCCCCTAGGATGTTGCTGATTGACAGCATGTGCCACATGCCTCTTCCCAGCAGCTTCAGCATGATCCCAAAACTGTCACCCCATCCTTTTTTCCAGCACTGCCACCCTTTGGGTATGAAACTGCTTAAATCTCTTTTCCTTTTGGCTTTATCTAGTTCACACCCTGCTGGACTTCTCCTTAAGCCACGTGTCTCTGATTGTTAATGCCAGGTATGTGCATGCATGGATTGCCCAGCAGTACAATTTTTGATCCAGATTCAGTGTTGAATTTCTGTCACATTGCTGCCAAATTAGCAAGAGCTTATGTGGGCTTTAAGTTTTATGCCAGCTTTATGCTGGCTGTGGAAGGACAGGCGGTGCCTAATTTGAATAAAGTTAAGCAGGTGAGGACAACAGGTGACACTTGGTCTGTCATAGAGCTTGTTGGTGCAAAACTAACCTACCAGAGCAATTTCTTAAATAAATGTGAATAAGCAACTTCATTTCTTGACAGATCAGAGTTATAATTAAAAAGCATTTCTGATGTGGTACAGGACACCCTTAAGCTGCATGTACTGCCTGGGTTATAGTCTTACATAAGCACAACACCTTTCACAAAAAGTCTTGTTCCATTGTCCTTTTAGAAACATGTTGCTAAAATTAGGTGCTTTTTCAAGTATTTAAAATAAAACACAAACAAGCAAGCAAACAGAAAGCCCCACCAAACTCTACCAACCAGTAAATAAATATTCTTCTCTGGTATTGCTCTCCGTGATGCAGTTTTGTGACAGTGTTCTTTGTATCTTTTGCTTCATTCATTATATGAGGATTTTTAACTTTCTGCTGCTTGGTATTTAGAAAGAACCAAATGATGCTTTGAAGCAGCAGACAAAAATCAGATTTTATTGTTCTTTTAAATCAATATTTTTAAAGAGTACTGGAATAAATTTTTTTATGGCACTATTAATCTTAAATGACATTGAAGTTCTAATTTATATGATAATAACAACAATGGAAAACATCCTTCAGCAAGATGAAATACTAATGATAATGTATCTTCCCATCATACTTTGGCATTTCTGCCAAGAGCTGGAACCATAGCTGTCTGAAAATGAAAGATGCTAAAGACCATCACCTCAGAACAGACCCAGTTTTAAACTGAGGAAAGGATGATCAGAATCAATTTTATTGGCTAGATTAATAAAGATGTGTGGCAGAAAACTAGCCTACAGGTGGGTGCCAGTGAAAAGAAACACTGCCTTTCTGAACAAGCACTTCCTGAGACTTGTTGAATGTTGCAATGTCCTTTTCTCAGGGCATCAATATTGCTCTGCTTCTGTGCACCTGGACTATCCCCTGGCTCACAGCAAATATTATTGCTTTTCCAGAAAGACTCAAACCCAGAATTTTGTGGACCCACACCTTCTATCATTCTGAACACAATTCTGGGTTGCTGACTCCTGGCTTCAAACAGGCAAAAGCAGCAAAGATGCCTTTGGCTGAAATCCTGACCTGCTGAAAGATAAAACTCCCAAACTATTGATTAGATAGCTCTTTAGCCAAGACCTACATAAAGTGCTTTCAAAATTCATTTTTTCAAAGGAGCCTAAATTTGTCTTTCAAAGAAATTCTGGTGAGGGCCCTGTTCTCACATGAGTCTAGAATCACAGGTATAGAAGACTTGAAAGGCCCCTGAGAAATAATCTTCTCTACATTTCCACAGAGAGTCAGGACCCTGTTATGCCACGACCTTCTCTCACAAGATGTTTGTTTTCTTGATTTATCAAAAGTATTCAGTAAAAACCATTTTTCATCCTTTTCTGATAATCAGCTCCTGCCTGTCACTCACCTTCTTGGTGTTCCCCTTAGGTCTCCCTTAGCTCTCCTCTGGTGGAAGTTAAACCACATTGTTCCAATTTTTTAATATAGAGAGCCATTTATGCACTGAAATGCACATCAGCATTACAAATAGCCCTCTGCATTTTATAAATCTCAAATGTGTCAATATGAAATGTATACATTTATTTATTGATTGACTGATTATTTGCAACAGCATCACGTATGAGTTATTCCCAGCTTTTATCCAAGCATTTGGCTCCTTTTTCCCAAATGAAGTGCTCTCTTGTCTCTAAGGTGTCTTGCAGATTTCAGATATTTATCCACTGTACAAAGACCACTTTACATTCCAGTCTTGTCATCTCTCTAGTCTGATGCCTTCCACAAATGCTGTTCTTAATTATATGAGAATACCGGGGTCAAATTTAGGGTATTATTTGCAAGAATCACCCAGAAAAGGTCACTCCTAGTCTGCCCCACTTTTACAGTGTTAAGAGAACAGTTCTTCCAAGGGTTGGGTTTTGTTGTGGTTGGGTTTTTTTCTCAGTATCACCCATCCACACTAGGATCATGTTTTCTTCACATGTTCATAGTAGTGGCATACAGGACTGTGTCAGAAATCCTACTGACAATAGCATTCATATGTCACAGTTTTTTCACAAGCTGTTCAGACAGATGTTCTGCTAAAGTAAAAGAAAACAAGCTAAAAAACAGGAAAAGTAAAGGTTTCACAAAATTTCCTTGGGGCACTCCACTGGAAGGTTTCTCTTTTCTCATCACAAAAATCAGGTTTTGAAACAAGTATTGTTTCATAATTCTTAAAAAAAAAGAGGTATTCTGATGATTTTGTAGTTTTCTTAAGTTCTCCCATGTTTTCATTTTCCTTTTTCAGTCCCTCAGGGTCTCTCCGTCCTTCATGACTTTTTGGTGTTTACTACTTTAAGACTATTCTTTAAGTATCAATGGATTTCACCATAAATCATTCATGTAAGTATATCTAATTCATCTAAATGTTCTTCACCTTTTACCTGAAGATGGAGCAAAAGGCAATTATCAACCCAGTCTTCTTCACAGCAGCTGTTGGTTGCTTCCTTTCCCATTAGGCATGGGGTTTGTATTCACCTTTAATTCACCTTTGCCTCCCTGTGCTTCTCACATGCTTTACTTATTTCATTCTGTCTTTTGCTAACTTTCTCTTGTGCAGTACTTTTTTTTTAAATTGTATATTTTCATGCTTGGGCTGTTCCTTTATAGTCAAATGCAGCTATATATCTTGTTTCTGCCTTTTTTTGTAGTGCCTTTTTGATATTCAAATCTGTAATGATCCTCTGATACAGCTGTAATATTCTCTTACAGTGCTTCTTATCTTTCGTGTCTATTGGGATACTTCATCATTGTGTCTTCAATAAAGTGTCTCTCAGTACTGCCAGCTCTCAACAATACACTTTTTTTCCTTTGGATTATATTTAAAAAAAAAATCTTCCCAACAGTTTTTGAATTTATTTTTGTTTAAGTCCATTGATCCTTATTTTCCTCATTTCATTTACTTAGCAGTTGCCTTTAGCAATACTTTACAAATGTTCAGACTTTTCCAGTATAACTGTATATATAGATAGATATAGATGATATAGATATAGATATAGATATAGATATAGATATAGATATAGATATAGATGATAGATATAGATATATAGATATAGATATAGATATAGATATAGATAGATATAGATTAGATATAGATATAGATGATATAGATATAGATATAGATAGATGATATAGATATAGATATAGATATAGATATAGATATAGATATAGATATAGATATAGATATAGATATAGATATAGATAGATATGGATATAGATATAGATAGATATAGATGATATAGATATATATAACCAGTATAATTGGGGGGAGAAATAAATAGTTGTTTTTCTTAGTACTGTATTTCCCCCCAATGTTTCATTTATGTTTAACTTTCAACTTCAGGGGATCCCAAAAGACATTTTGGTCTTATGGTTAAGCTAATTTGGCATATGTGCTCTTTTTGGCAGCTGTGTATATATGTTCAGTCTTGGAGCAGGGAGATGTGTTCAGAAAAGCTTCTACCCTACACTTAGTGTAGGGCAGAAGTAGCAGGGTTGCTGCTGCCCCACTGTGTGAAGCACTGCTGTGCACTCCACTGTGAGGTGATTTGGGAGCTAAGGCATTCTCAAGTACAGAATCTGTTTGATGAACTGCAGATGGCTTCTGCAGAGGTGGGTGACACTAAATGCTTCTTTGATTGGCAGAGAAGAAAATTTACTACTTGGGGATACAGGTATGTGTATATAACCATGCATCCCAGCAAAGTTATGGATTGTTCTTGCTTTAAAGTACCAGAAAATAGAAAATACAGTGTGTGCTAACTGCTGGTTACCTGTTCTTATCAATGCACAGCTTTATATGTTTTATTCCGTTCCCAATAAAGGCTGGATCAATTCTCTGCTTCCAGCTAAAAATCTGTAATAGGCCACCACTGGGAAATACTCCTCTCTTTCTTTTTTTTCCTCCTTTATAACATCTCAAAACTCTAACTCCTGTCTCATGTGTGACCTTAGAGTGACCATTTCCACATGTGTTTTGAAGCCCTCTCTCCCTGTTTTCCTTGCCTGTAATTCCAGGTCATACTCAGTACTAACCTGGCAGTCCTACAGGTTGGGCTATCATGTTCCTGTAGCAGTGGCAGTTTCACCCACATGCTGTGATTTCAAATTCTTCCTGTTTTATTAACCATATTCTTAACACCTGGGAATAGATGGCTCAACAGGTCACCTTATTGCTCTCCCTGCTTTGCCCTGTCCTCTCAGCATCAGCTGCCCATTTACAAGGGTGGTTTCTGGTTTATGCTAAGTCTTCCCTCTTGCAGGATGCTGGTCCATGTTCTCAATACCACCCAAGTACCCTTGCATCCTGCATCCTCAGGACCCATGCTTTGGAAATCCACTCCACAAATTCAATGTTGTGCACCAATATGTAATAATAGATGAGATTAAAGCAGCCGTGCAAATCCCACAGGGAAATGGTCTACCCCAACACCATCTATGCCTGTTTGCAATTTATACTGATGATTAAAAACTAATGATAATTGCATGTCTGCCAAGAAACAAACTCCCTTGTTTAAACGGATGAGAAGAATTTTGCAAGGCAAGACTAAATCATGCTCCCTTCTCTGCTGGGATCTGAGTGTCAACCTTTTGTTTGTGAACTGAGAAATTAATTGCTCCACAATGGAATCAGACTTTAAATTAGTGAAAGATTGTGTTGTCACTTCACTTTCAGTGGCTCAGCTGGCAGAACTATGTCCTTGATTACCTAGACAACAAGTACCCTTCATTGTTCCATCCTTCCTCACCAATTACATTTTTCATTCTCACAGAGCATCCTATTCCTATTAAAAACTTGAATGATTTACATCTGTCATCAGAGAGAATTGGAGTCTTCAAATAGGCCTTGGGTGCCCCCATGTGATGGCCAATATTTTCCTGGGGACTGTAATTTTCTGGGCCATGGGCAACTCTTCACTTAAAACTTTACTGAGACCACTGGGTTTACATCAAAGTGAACCATCTCAATTTTGGCTACTCTTCCCTTGCACACAATTTCTGTCAGCTTTTGAGAGTAGAGATCATCTAAGCTGTCAGTTGTATAGCATCTAAAGCTGTAAAAATAGTACAATAAAATGTCCACTTTATCCATGTCTAAAATTATTTTTATTCTGTTTGTTGGTATCCTGTTTGTTGCTCTAATGCTACCCAAGTTTAGCAGCCTTCTGAAAAAGAAAAAATTCTGATTAACGTCTGCATTTTTGATCGAGTAGATTCAGAATAAGAAATTAATTTAACTGAGTATTTTACTGATTTCTCTGCACCCATTTGGACTTGTCAACAACCTTTACTTAACCTGGAATTGCCTGAGTGTAACAATTTTTGGGTTTTTTTTCTTGTTGCCATGGTCCTGTTGCCTAAATAGATGGTTCCTCTCTCACCTCTTCTCCTCACTGCAACTCCCTTCAAAGCTGAGCCAATGTAAGAGTACCTGCAGAAAGGGGGAAGCAGTTTCTGTCCTACTTCCCTACTTCAAAGCTATTCCCAGTTGTAGGACCTCCATGGATCTTCCCTCTCTAGAAAGAAAAAATAGCAGAAATTTTCAGACTTGCTCAGTGCACCATCCTGAGCTCATGGGAAGAGTAGTCCATCTCCAGTAACATGGAGCACATGGATTTTGTGTGGATAAAGGAGACATTCCATGGGTAAAAAATGAGCTACAATTCTATTCAGAAGAGCTCATGTGAGCAAAAAACAAGCTCACAGAGACATCTCTGTGTTATGGCATTTCTTGAAACATCAGGGCTGTCTGCCTCTCTTTAATAATCTTCTTTATAACCTGGAAGATTTAATTGCAACCTAACAATTATCAGGGAGCAAGCATTTATTCATATAAGAATTTGGAAACCAAAAGAACTTTCAAGAACTCACTTTAATTTTAAAAGATTTAAGCTTAGCCCCTATTCCTCATATGTTCCTTAGCTTGTCACAAGTTTCAGGAGCTCAGAAGCACAAATCCTGATGGTTCTAGGCAGCCACAGCTGCAGTCAGGTCTCTGTTTTTGAAAGGGTTTTGAAAACTTATTACACTAGTCTGAAAAGCAAGGAGAAGGATCTTGCCGATCTGTCTAATGCTTTTAACCTTTAGCAGGTAATTTTGGGGTTTATGGTACAATTACAGGAAAGGGTTAGTATTTATATAATTATACAAGATTGATGATGTTCCTTTTGCTTAGAAGCAGCACATAAACTTGTTCCTCTATTCAGACAGTTAATATACTAAAACTGCTGAGTAAAACCAGGCCTACTACTCCCTTTTGGTGGAGATCATATCTCCCCATTAAAAATGAGATTTACCACTATTTACAAATGCCTTTCAGTTCAGCAGTCAGCTTTATATACAGATTACTATTCTGACGTTTAGTCCAGATACTAGGCCTGTTCTGCTTAACTTTGCATAAAGAATGCTTTCAAAAGATTTTATGGATTATAGATTATATTACTTCAGACTGGCTTCTGTCTGATGTTCTCATCAATTCAGTCTCATATTCTTATGACAGTACTCATATTCTTCTGACAGACTTTAGTGAACTCATCCTGATAATTCCCTTTTTTTTATTGAGCCAATTTCTCTATCTCTTTATAAGCAGATTCCCAGATATTCTTTGGGAGAAGGTACACTGTAACAGTTCTCTCAAATGAGATACCTTACCATTAAATTGTTTCTAAGTCATCCCTGTGCCCCTATTTTCACAGTAGACTGTGCAAGGAGAAAAATGAGTATGGAATGCAGTTGATTAAACATTTAAGGACTTACTTCCTTCTGTCACACTGTAATCCTCATGTCCGTGGGTGACTTTTTTGTGGGCACTTTGGGCAAGGCTTGGGAATTTGGAGACAGGATGATCTGCTTGAGAGTCCACCATGACAACATGGCAAATACCTAATTTTGCTAATTGTCCCAGTAATGATCTAAGGGGAGCATGCTGTTATGCTGAGCATTAATATATCTATCACTCAATCAATCATGCACAGATTCTTGGCAGGCCAGGCCACGTGGGGAAGGGTCAGTCTGCAGAGCTCCTTGCAGTGGGATGACCCTTGATCTTGCAGAGCTGACATTTCCTCCTTTGCTTCTCCTATTAGTTTCGTTCTTTTTATCTTGGCATATCTTAAGGGTTTGTTCTTTTCCTAAATCCCTAGTGCTTTTATTCCTTTGCTTTAAATTCTTTAAATTTGCTTATATTGATTTTGCCTCATCTCTTAATCTATTTTTTTCCCTATTTTTTCCTCTTGCAAGGTTAAGATCAGAGGCAGCATGATAGCTTTGGCTCACAGTTAGAATTCTTTTGACTGAAACAGGTTCAGATCACAACACCCTAGCATATATAGGGTGTACCATACAGATGTATGTACATATATATTGGCTCATATGTGTCAGAAAAGTAGTCCTGTGGCTTCTGCAGCCAGAGACTGGTAGAGAGAGCTTCAGAGGAAAAAAAAAAAAAAAAAAGTACCCTTAGGAAGATCCTCCTGAAATATAAGCTCAGTTTGTCAAATTTATTAGCCTGCCCAGAGAGATAGGATATAGTCAGTTCAAATAGCTCAAACTGAGGATTTAAAAGGGGAAAGGAGAAAACAGAATGTTGAAATTTTTGCATTGAAGATGATTTTAAAATGCAAATCCTCTTGAATATGTGGTACTAAGACCAGAGTGCCCATTTTTCACTCCTGCAATTATATATTATAATAATATTGTACTGCAATTATGGTTGTTAATCATAGTATAAGAAAATCTCTCTGTAGAGATACCAGCAAACTGGACTATGAGGTTTTCTTGCCTATTCTTTTAGCCTGTTTAGACACCCCTGCAGTCTCCTAAGGCACAGTGCAATGGTTCCAAAGTGTCTACAGTGTTTTAGACTCCCTGTTTTTTGACTCTGCACATATTGTTGTGCACTTAGGCTAGAGAAACACTATGGGCAAAGCTGCATACATTAAATGGCTTTCTACATATAGAGTGTATTTAGAAAACAATTACTTTGGACAGTATGTTACAAATAAAATTCAGTGACAGATGAACAGAATTGAGGCTCTTGAATCACCATTTTCTATTAAATAATCACATATTTCATTGCTCTATTTGGCTTTATAAACTGTACATTTCATTTTGGGTTTGATGAAACTGGTATATTGTCTATTAGTTATGAATCCAAAAGCAGTTAGAAGGTTTTCAATGAATTTGCTGATTAAATAGGAAAGAATTACTGGATCCTCTTACACAGACCAGAAAACGTATATATATTTTTTCATCAGAGGCCCATTCAGCTTCCCACAAACTATTTATGTAAATCCCCTGCAAAGATTAATACTGTGGTTCTTAGTTCAGAAGGGGACATGTGGGGTGACTATAAACATTTTAGGGTTTTAGAGTTGAAAACTTAACTGCCATTGTCTTATTTTGGTCTGTCTTTTTCACAATTTTCATCCTATATATACACCTTAAAAAAAATCCCTGAAAGCCCTATCACCACTGAAACATCTCTTAATTTTCTTGCTTCACTCTTCTTTTTCTAGAGACGTGTCAGGAGATTGGCAGCTTTCGATGAAAAGCTATTCCTGCTTCTGCTGGAAAATTCCTGGTTCTGATACATAACAGAGTTGTAAAAAGAAAATCTCCAAATATAATTTCAAGGTGCTATTCAAGTATTTCCAACTATTTATAGAATCTCAGTATGCTTCCCAGTGGTATGACAACCAGCAAATGCATTCATACTTTATCCTCCCAAGGAAAGAAAAACCTGGGCTTATTTAAGAATTGATGGAAGATGGAAGGTTCTGCTCCATTCCAGACCAGCAGGATCAAAGTGCCCATTTCCCTTCAGCACCCTTGGCCTCCATGAAAACCCAGTGTGCACAGAAATCACCTCCCAGACACTACTCAGGGATAACACTGTTGAAGGAAGCAGTCCTATCTAAGATTTGTCTCCATATAAAGTAATGAGAGGCTTGAAATCTGTCCCCCAGCTCTGCTAATCTTGCTAGGATCAATTTGTTGGGATGTAAATGGCTGCTGTTCATCGGCTGTTCAATACTGAAGCCCCACAGTCCCTCTCATTAATAAGGACTCTCAAAGAAAACATGCTGTGCTTTTATTTGTACATCTTCATCTTCTTACTCATTATAAGTAACAGTTTTACTGAGTGTTTCAACGCCTAATCATGTCGTTGTGGTTTTTTTCCCTTCCAATCTATAGTTGTGGTTTAATATACCATTACAATTTAAAGCCCCTGTAAAGAAAAAGTGGTTCTTATCTTCTGCAGAAATGACTTTCATTAAGCATCTTCCAGCAGTGGATGGGAGTGGGGAGGTACTCAAAGAAAAGCTGTAAATTGTGGTGCTGTTAACTGCAAGCACAGTAGAAGGCATAGAAGCCTCAACAGCTTTGGGAATAATGAGTCGAAATGATGGTTTTTTTGGCATTAAAGCTGATTGGAAATGAAGGTAACAGAGTTTTCAGCCTGGCACTTGACTCCTGCTAAGCTTTGATCAGAGCGAGCAGTTTCAGGGACAACAAGGAGAGGGTGTTCCCATGAAAGACCCATGCACTGTGACACCACACACCTAGCAGATTGCAGCCAGATTTCCTGGGGATATTGTGTATTTTCTCATCTTCTGTTCCAAGCCAGTTGCTATAGTGTGGAGGTTTTGGCTCACTTATGCTCTTGGAAAAAAAAAAAAAACAGATTTACGTTTACTCTCAATTGTGATGTTCCATTATCAAGCCCAGATGGATTCTGCAGCACTCTCGTGGCTGCAGAAGCAGTATAGATTAGGAAGCTACTAGATGCTACACTGAACACCAGCATGGTTCCCATCCAGCAAAAGAAAGCTCACACCCTTGCTCTTTTGCTTTCCCGTTTTTCTTTCTGCAGAATTGCTCTAAATTGGAGGGAAATCTTCTCTGCAAAAGATCCAACACTGCTCACTGTTAGAAAATTGTAGTGGTATTCAGCCTAAATGTCCTGAATTCTCTTCATTGTTTTCTCTTCTGTATCTAGTTTTGTGAAAATTACACTGAGAGGGTCATCATTTAGTTATCTTGATGGTACTCTTAGTCACAAAACACACAGACACAGGAATATAAACAAAGGCAGAATCCAGCTTATTAGCTTTTTTTTTTGTTGCTTAAAGCTTGTCTTTGTGGATTCAGCTGTAATCACTTAATTCTGGGGCCTTCTAACATCACATGAAACAGTGACTTCCTAAGCAGCCCAAGCAGCACCAAGTCTGTAAGATGACCAGAAAAATGCAAGACTCATTGGTGAGCTGGTGGCTTGTGACAGGCAAAACCCCTGCATAGTTAAATATCAAACAGAAGATCAAAATAAAAACGCAAACATAGAGAAATGGGTAGATCAACTCACATGGTGTTTAAAGGCTCCATGATTAAACATCCTGAGCAGTACTGTACAAGATTATTAACCCCTGAGAATTTATTTGCTCTAAATTGAATGTAAAAGCAGTTTCCTACTTCCAAAAAGTGTTGGAGACTACAAAATTACCAGCTAGTACTTCAATTCATCTTTTCAAGTTGAAGGGGGCATAGGAGTGTGAAGCACTCTTGCTATTTAAGATATAATCATCAGCAGCTTAAGGAATGTACTCCATGGCCTACAGAGAGAGTGGAATCTCAATGAGGAACCCATCTGGTGCTCATAGGGAGTGGCTGAGGAAGTGGCACAGACTCCTGGTGATTTTTGGCTTCACACCACTGAGGATGTAGACCATTACTTTCCAAAAATTAAGATGCATTATTCGGGAGACACTGTAGTAACACATATCCGCTCTCAATGATTATTTACAAGTATTAAATAAGGTTTAGGCATGACAGATACAAGTAAAATCTTTTTTTTTTTTCATAAATATATATTAATACCTGTATATGTACTTGATTTTGAGGAAAAAGCACCAAGTGCATCAAATTATTGAACAATCTGAGTGACACCCAGCAGCCAGTGCAAGACATAATTTCATCAATGACCAGTTGTGACTAAATCCTCTGCTGTGTGGTTTACCAGTTGCAAGCACCACGTTCTACATAACAGCACAGGGGGAATTCAACACAGCTGTCTTGCCATGATTCTACCAAAAAAATAGAGTAGTCATTAGAGTTATTTTCAAGAAAAGCTCCAGAGGTTAATAAGCATGCAATTGTTTTATACCCGTGGGCCTATTAACCTACCATTTCTTGCAGAATTTATGCACAAAACTCAACTCAGTGGGAGTTCTCTAAGAAGATTTGCATGTCTAGTTCCCATTAGAGTTAATAGGAGGTGTGCATATCAATGCCTTTTACACAATAGGGAATAACCTTTCTTTGATGACTTTAATGAAAATTCTTCTTCGCTCTTACTCTACCGTATTAAACCTAAAAGACAGTCCAGATATTTGTACTATTCTTTATCTTTCTGACTAAAATGTTCAGCTCAGAAAACTCTCTCCCCATCTCTTATTTTCTTCTTCCTATTATCACTTATTCTTCCCTTCCATATTCTTCCCTTCCCACTTTTATCTTTCATCACTAGATGGACACTTAAGAATCTCCACCAATGTGAGAAACAGCATTGTTATTTTCACCTCAACAGTGTTATACCCTTTCAAACCATAGGAAAAGCAAGGAAATGCTCTGTTCAACTTGATTCTTACTGCAACAAGTAATAGGGTGGTGCAATTTCTTCCCAAAGAGACTTTTGTTACAAGATGGGTGATACAGGTTTTCAAGAGGAGAGTGGACAAAAACTAGAGAGAGAAACCCACTTTGAGGGTCATTAGCTAGACAAATTTTACAAGGATCAGGAAAACACTGACCTGAGCATAGCTGATGGCTGGAAGAACACTCAGGAGAAGTATTACACATCATTAACTGTTCTCTGCTGTGGCTGTTTATGTAGGGTCACTGTTGGAAACAGGATACTGACCTGAAGCAATCTGCTTGTTTCACATGATGTTGGACGTTCTGGTATTAATCCATGCCTTTATATCACCATATGCTGACCCTCCACATCAGGAGTTTAGTAGATCAAAATCTTCTGGGCTGATAGGAAGGGGAGAAACTGCCTGCCTATTGCTTCACCCAGTGTCCAGGTGAGGCTCTTCCTACAGACCACACAGCTCTCAGTAACTTTCCCTGCTTCTTCTGACATTTAAAGGAAAAAATAGCACCAGGCTGACCCTAAGAAAGGAAGGGAGAGATAAACACATTTTCTGACAGACTTTGAAGTGAGGAGGGGCAGAAGAATAGGAGGTGACACAGTAAAAACCACTGTGAATGTAAGCTGCTAATGTGAGTATGTGCTTTTGTTATTTGTGAGACTCAGCCCTGCACACTGCTTCTGAGGAAGGAATGCTCAAGGAAAATCAAAGATTAGGAGATTAGTGGAAAGTAGTGGTCTTCCTCTGATGGAAAGCTTTGTTCAGATCTCAAATAATATGTCTTATCCAGTATGTTGTTGGCAATTCCCTAAGCAGCTGGCACGGCTGGAATATACTGGTTACATGGACTTCATTGACCAAACTTTTTCTCAATGTTTTGATGAAGTAATACAGTGCCAGGATTTTCATGATATCTCTTTGACAAAGGCAGAAGACTTCCCTACTAGTTTCATCTGTGGAGGTAAGATACTTCCTGACTCAGTTTTTTCTGGGAATGGAGCTTCTGTTTTACCTCCTATTGCAGAACTGTGGTGTAAGGTTTCATTGTGAAGCTGAACAGATGTTATGCAGCATCCTAAATATACCATATGCTGCAAAGCAGGGGATGTTTGTTCTTAAATGTG
This sequence comes from Lonchura striata, assembly GCF_050655825.1. Classification (NCBI taxonomy): domain Eukaryota; kingdom Metazoa; phylum Chordata; class Aves; order Passeriformes; family Estrildidae; genus Lonchura; species Lonchura striata. Next base: position 3,503,566 of record NC_140703.1, read on the forward strand.
TAATTTGCAGAGCAATTTTGAAACCTCTTGTGACAAATGATTCAGCTCTTCAGAGCTCTTGATTGGTGTATATCATCCAGCAGGTAGTACTCTAGCTTGTACTTGGACTTTCTCTATGCAGTGTTTGTTGTTCTCACTTAACTTATTTGATTTACTTAGCTTCTTTATCACTTCACAGCACAGTGCATGAATCCTCAAAAAAGGGCTACAAGTTATATAATTTAGAACTACAGTGTAGCATGGGATTTGAGGGTGTTTCTCTATGCTTGTTTTGTTATAAATATACCCCATGTTGGCTGTAGATCTTAGATTATACCTGCATCTTCCTATTTCTCCCTCAGAACACTCTCCTTTCTTTTTCTTCAGACTAATATAAAAGAAACAGATGCTTTGACTTTATTGTTCCCTGTAGTGTTGCAGAGTGTGTCTCTTAAGGTAATCTTTAAGCTTGTTCCAGCAATTGCAGCTTCCAAAGGCTTGCTACATAAGAAAGGAAACAGTTTTAAATAAAAACAAAGATCCAAACGAACAAAACCCCACACAAACCCCCCTCCCACAACCAACGAAAAAAAAATCTACCTCCAACCAAACAACAAAAAACAACCCCCTACAAAACTACACAAGACCCAACTTCCTTTTATGTCTTTGGATCCCAAAAATGGATGTATAATTCATTGCACCTGTAGTCAATTATCCATTCAAAACAATTGCTATTTCACAGCGTTTAGCGGATTTGCCAATATGAGAGGCAGCTGGTTTTTCCATGGCCAAGTACTAAAGCACAATGAAATCTTCTGAGCCCAGATTCTTCTCTTTTTAGAACCACACAGAGAAATAATCTTTCTCCTTCAAAATAAGTCTTCATTTTAAAATAAAAAAAAATAGCATTATTTCAGGTTTCAGATGGAAAGGCAGTAGTATTCAATTTGAAGTGTTTTTATGTGGACAGATGTTCTCAGTGGAGCAGTGGAGACTAATTTCTTGACTCTTTCTAATGGACAATATTAAAATATTTGGGATATTGTGTCCTTTGGTTTCTGGCTTCTGTAACTTTGTCAGCGTTGTCATGAAAACTTTTATCTGTCCTTGCTATGCTTTTTAAGCCTTTGGAATTTTTCCTCCCAACTACCAAGGATGAATCTTTAGTTGCTGAAATATGGGGAACTGTTGGGCATCTCTTGTGTATAGTGTCACAGAATAGTTTGAGTTGGAAGGGACATTTTAAAGGTTATCTAGTACAAATTCCCTGCAAAGGGTAGGGACATCTTCCACAAAACCAGGTTGCTCAGAGCCCATTTCAACCTACCTTGAAAGTGTTACCAAGAAAGGGGAATCTACCACCTCTCTGGACAAAATTCTACGAGGTCAATAACATTACATAGTATTAAGACAAGTGGAAATAATTTAGAAAGGAGAACGTAAAAAGGACAAGCTATATCATTTGGATATTTACATTTATTTTTAAGAGGTGTAGAGTAATTCACTACAGATAAGCATTTGATGGAGTTACAGCTCATAAAAGTGGTTCTCCTTCATCTAATCCTTCTGGATTCACTCTCTGCATGGGATCCACTCATATTAAAGCTGAGCAATGAGGTTGTAAAGGACAGTTAATGGAGGGAAAGCAACTTCTCCCTCTGCTTGCTTTAACATGTTCGTGCAGCTGTAAGGCTGAATTGTACTTTTGATAGAGATTTCCAGGAATAGTTACTACTTTCCAGGTAAAAGTAAAGCTTTAATTTCTGCTGTTTTTTGAGAGTTCGACGATCATCAGATCATATGAGCTGGTTATAATGTAAGATGTCAACCACATGGGAACAGCCTCGTGTGCTGTTGGAGCAGTGTTCTTAGGATGCTGGGCTTGGAAGAAAAATAATTGTTGTCTGATACTTAGGCCTCAATTCAGTACCTGAGTAGAGGCATCTTGTGCTCAGGCACCCTAAGGGATCAAAAAGATGCCTGGATAGGTTTAGTATGTTTGATTAAGAGAAAAAAACCCAACAAAAAACCCTAAAACCAACTTATTTGTTATCCATATCCTTCTGTAGCAGTAGCTAGAGATCAGTGGAGGTACCCTGGGGCATGAGCAACTGAATCACCATGATATTCTGACTTCTCTTAAATGGCTAAACAGTGAAATTGCAGTCAGAGAGCTGAAGAAAGATTGCAGCTGACCAAGCAGGCAGAAACAAGAGCTAATATGCCTCATGGTGTTTTTCAGAACTGGTAACCAGAATTGTATCTAATTTTCTCTTTAATTTAGTTTGATTGTATTTGATTTAATTATTCATTGAGGCTTTCTCTCCTATTGCTTCTGAATAGAATAGAATAGAATAGAATAGAATAGAATAGAATAGAATAGAATAGAATAGAATAGAATAGATGGCTACTAGCAGTGGATTAACTTCAAAGGCTTCTAGAACTGAAATAAATGTGCAGATTTTTTGGATGCTAAAAAGAGCATTCAAAATGAGTCTGGTAGTCTTGCAAAGATAAAATGAGATAAGGTTCTTCAGGAGAAACTGATTTCCTTCTAGAAGGAGATGTCCTAATAGACCTAGAAGGAAATATTTTAAGAGACCTTTTCTGTGGGATAATTTGGGCTTTTCCTTTGGAGAAATTATAAGTGTAGTGACATTAAAGCATAATAATATAAAAAGTAACTAAGATTTATTTTAAAAAACACCATAAATTAAATAAATTAATTAACAATTATTTATAAATTCTTTATAAATTAAATAAATAAATAATTTTTAAAATACTAATTTTTTGTTCAAATTTGGCTTCTCCATTTAGTGCAATCTGGCTATTCTTCTTTGAACAATTTCTCTATGCAAATCATACAGTAAATCAGCTTTTGAGAGAGGCAATGTGCATTTTTGTTTTAATAAGAAAGATGTAATCCACATTTGAATCCCAGCATGGGAAGGTCAGTGGGAGGAAAATGCTCTCTGACATAGCAAGTGCAGGATTTTCAGAACTCAGAAAGTTCAAACACCAGCAGTTGCATGATCTAAACAGTAGAAATCTTTCATCAGTGCTGAGTCCTCACCACAAAAACTTAAAAGGATGTCTTGCTTTTCCTTTTTTCCTCTTCAACCACCTACTTGTTTCTCTGATCTACATCTGAAAGAAGAGCTTGTTCAAAATCACTAAGATATGACAAGAGAGAAGCAGATCTATATCTGAAGCATTATATTCAGAGGATGCACTTTCAGTCTCCTTATAAAGCCAACAAAGGAAAAATTGCACAAAACGTCTTGCAGTGATCATAAGACAAAATTTTCCCACTTTCATGTTCTTTAGCAAAACTGAAAAGTACAAGCAAAACCCCACATGACATAATAGGTGCCACTTTCTTCTTTGAGATGTCCTTTTCACATTTCTACATAAAATTTGAACTATTCAACTTTTATTGCAGGGTTCAGTCTTAGTATTGTCAAGGATTTGTCAACACAAACCAAGCTCAAAAATGGTGCTAAATTAAAATGTACACACTTGTATGCACTATTCGGTATGCTGACCACATTTTAGGAGCAGTAGTGGAAACATAGCAGGGATTTACTTGGCCTTCTCATTTTAGAACTTTTAAACCCTACTGATTTCATAGGTTTAAGCTTTTCTCATCAATTTAAAAAAATTGCAACAAATTTTGCTTTAAAATTAAATCAAATCAATATTCTCATGTGATTTTAGCCTTAAGACCCAACCTCAATCTAGTAAAAATGTCAAGAGCTGTCAAAAAGTCATGAAGGTTTATACCCCTCTGACCAAAGCCCATGTCTTAATCTCGTTGACTCTAAAAATTGCTGATAATAATTCAGTAAAGCTGCATAACTAGAAAAATAGGAGATAATACAAATAAAGTGAATCATCTAGCAAGATAGTTTGCTACTTGGATGATATTTGCAAACATTTATATGTACATTCTATCTATCTATATGTAGATGATGTGAAATTTAGATATATATGAAAGAGCAGTAAGGTGCCTTATTTTGAAGAAGAATTTTCCTCCTGAGAGGAGGAAGTAAGTGTGCATTTCCTGGATGTGAGAATTTAATATCTGGGTGTCGTAAGCAAGAGTTTCTCCATCTCTTGATCAAGGGGAGGTAAAAGTGCCAGAAGATGTTGGTTAAGGAGGGTGAAGGGAACCCTATGTACATGAGCCTTTGGAGTATAGGAGACCTTACTGCACAATCCAGCTCAGTTTTTGACTTTGATTACAGAGCTTCTTGGATTCTAGAATCCAAGAATGAATGAAAGAAAGAACTAGAATGAAAGAAAAATCCTGCTTTGGAAAAAAATCCAAACGTATTTGTTCTTCCTTGTATCAAAATTCCTCCATCAATATCCATGAAACATTGGATGTACTTAGTTCTGTGATTTCTGTCACAGCTGGTAACAGGGAAATACCTGTACCTTTTTTAATTTTTTTTTAATTCCCTTTCCTGTACCTTTTAGGAATATAAAAGGAGGGTTTTGTCTGCATGAGTATCTTGGGAAGCTATTTTGTGGGTGACTTTCTTCAATGGTAATCGATGCTTCTGTCCCTGATACTCAGGGCAATTACAGGACAAAATATTGGCTCCAATCATCCTCTCTTCCTAGCAGACTACATTTTCTTACCACAAGAAGTGAACTTTGACCTCTAATCCATTTAAAATAAAGCTGCTGAGTTCTTCTCCTTTGCCTGTTGCTCTGAGTATTATCTTTTACACTTCTTTTTTCCCTTCCCCCTCCCTTCCCTTCCCTTTCCACCTTTTTGCCTGTTTTTCTGATTCTCTGAGTATTTTCTTTTGCACTTCTTTTTTCCCTTACCTCCCTTATCCTACTCCTCACAGTACAATCTGTCTCACCTTGAAAGTCGTTCACAGCATTCTCTCCCTCCCTCCCCGTCTAGTCAAGTCTCTTATCTCGGAACATTAATTTAGCTTGACTACAGTGAGTAAAAGTCATAAAAAATAATTGGCTATTTGCAATACTCCTAATCAAGGTTGTATTCATGTTTCTTTCTCTTTAGAGCTATAAGGTAATAAAAACATGTTGCTTTCCATGAAATGGATTGAAATCCATTCCTAGATAAATATTAAACAAAAATGGAAGTGTAGAAATGTTAAATTTTAACTATTCTAGAGATGATAGGATGCTCACTTACTAAAAGACAAGTTCCAATTTAATTGCTTCCCTCACAGCAGAGTTACCAGAGGTCAGCACTTGTGAGTAACATGGATATTTATTAATGTGAATCGTAACATTTCTGTTTAGATTGGTGGAGTCATGACTATTGTGAAACATCTACATTTTAATTTCCTGCATTTGTAACCTTTTAAATTGTGATCACGACACAGCAATAGAAGTGAAATTTTGTTTAGATGTTGTCTTTCTGGACAAAATCTTCACTGTCCTTCTAGAGCTGCATGATCAAAGTTGTGTCCAACTTGAACACTACAGTTCCTGACCTTCTCCTGAATTATTCCAGCTGGAGAAGAAACTGGGGAATCAGCTAGTTATCTTCATAATTGATTTTGTGTTGTTTGGGGTGGACTGTTTCTGTTTCTTTTTGAAGACCACACATGCAAGTCTTTAAAATGGGATTAATCCAAAAATCCCAAAGACATTTTTCCAGACCACAGAGTCAACTACCTGAGTCAACCTGGCTTACATTTTCTGCTTTAGAGTGGTCATTAGAGTCATCATTGGATTGGCTTTTAGCTTAGTCTCCTCTTTCTCACTGTTGCTGAATTTTTAGCACTTCTCACACTTTCTTTCAGATGAAATAATACTCTGAAATGCTCTCCTTAATATCAGTTTTCCTTTTTCCCAGCAGACTTGCATCCACCTTTGAAAAGAAAAATGTACTTAACTTCTTTCTTATCCTAAATAAATACACCAGTTTCAATGAGGTTTAAGCCAGTCCATAAAAGAAACCTAATGCCAATGCTACACATTCTTACATGGCTTCAAAAGTTTGCAATCCTAAAAATCTAGTGTAAAATAGATGTAAAATAAATGACATTTTCTATTGATCATAAACTCGATGTTACAACTATAGACTCATATAACTTTATCCTTTCCTTGTCCTACACCACCATTCAGTAGCTAAGAGATTTCTCAGTTCACAGCAGTCATATAGAAGGGATTACTTTGCAATTTCGGTTGTATCTAAGTAATCTTTTATAGAAAAAAAAACAAAAAAACACTATTTAAGCAATTGGGAACTATTTTACTCTCCTATGAATCAAAAGAGGTGATGAGATTTTAGTCTATTTCATTGAAGAAGCCAATCATTCTAGGGCTGAGACCAACTATGGGGAATTCATCTGGAAATGTGTTGTTTTTCAAAAAGGTAAAAAAAATGAAATATAGAAAAAATAGAAAGAAGCCTTGAAATAACCTTATCTCAGAACTCAGCAAATTAGTCTTTCTGGGTCCTCTCTGAACTGTAGCTTTGTTTATGAAGAATGGAACAAGTGGTAACCTCTGGCCTTGTGTTGTGCACTGTCCTGGACTTCTCAGAAGCATAATGTACATTCTTGTTTAATGCCAGCATCAAGCCTCCCGTTCACTTCATTGGCAGCAGCCCATGGCTCTTTGATGAGGTGATTTCATGAGTTTTGTTATGCTGAGGAGGAGCCAGACTCTGCAAATCTTTCTTACTGTCACATATAAGTTTCTTGCTGAGTCCATCAGCATGTGTGATTGAATAAGTGAGAAAGTAATATCATCCCATGGTTGGAGTAAATCCTTTCTCGAGATGACAGCCAGTCAAGAAAATTTAATAGCACTGTGGGAAACTTTAGATTCTGAAATTAGGCTAAATGAATGGACTTCAACATAACACAGTTGGTTTTACAGACTGATTTTACACCGAGACCTAACTGTGATAAGATAATGAATCATCCTTATCCACTTAAGGATTAACTAATTCTGGTCTGACATCTTGAGAAACACTGCCTGAGGGTTACCAAAACCATTGCATCAGCTCCTGCAGGAAAGGAGGGACACAGAGCTATGTCTAAATAACCCCAGGCACAACAGATGAATCTTGAGCTGTCTTTTCTGCTGTACATCCCTATGTAGAATCATGGAATTGCTAGATTGGAAGAGACCCTTAAGATCATTGAATCCAGCTCCTAACCCAGCACTGCCAAATCCACCGCTAAGCCATGTCCCTGAGCACCACATCTACATTTCTTTTAGCTGCCTCCAGGGATGGTGACTCAGCCACCTCCCTGGGCAGCCTGTTCCAACGCTTGACAACCCCTTCAGTGAAAAAAATTTTTCTAAATAGCCAATCTAAACCTCCCCTGGCATAACTTGAAACAGAAGAATTTCCTAATGCTGCCACTGAAATCCAATTTGCACAATAGAACATTTTCTTTTTGGTTTAGGTATAAAGGATATAAAACTCAAGGCAATGAAAATAACATTTACAGGGTTGGTTGTTTTTTATAAGCCCCAGGGAAAAAGAACATCAGAGTTAAGGTTTCCTTCCTTTTCCTTTAAGCCATATTGTTAGTCATAAGAAAAATATGATGGCAACTTGTTATCTTTTGTAACTCTTGCTGTAACACCTACAGAGAACAATGTAAAGCAAGGATGCAGTGACATGCCTTAAATTAGATCTCACTTTAGCCAGCTTCGAGAGGATATTATATAGCAGCACAATTTCAAAAAGCAATACATTTCTTGGACTTTTTTTATAATAAATCACAATTTCCAGGGCTGGCAATTCCCAGTATCCCCTTTGCTATTATTTTAGCATCAGTACACCCTTGGATAAAATATAGTAAAAGTGCCAAGATCCTCTTGCAATCTGGTGAGAGGCAGAACTTGAATGCACAGGCCTGTGGGTTACCCCAGAACCCCTGCATCACAAGGGGCTGTTGTCACAGCACACATCCTGTGCACTGCCACTGAAGTGGGTTTGTACAGCAAATGCAGAAGGGACAAGTACAGGCTTCTCCAATACACTTTTGGTACTGATGAACACTGTAAGGTGCTGCCTCAATGCAAACAATATTCACAAAATGATTGTGACATGGGGAGGAAAACAAAAAAGGCATCAGGATTCAAGGCATGTTATTTTGTTAGATATGGATTTTCCAACCTGTGTTTAGCAAAAGGTGAAAAGGGTAATGCAGCAGCAAAATCAGCATATTCCCAAATGTCATCCTTTTTGCTGAGTGACACACGAGCATACAGGCCCCAGATGAGAGAGGGGTAACTTTTGTTACTTTTTAGTGGTGGATGCAAATGGTTTAGATTCAGCAAGTTATCTGAGCACACAATTGGCCATTGAATTAAATGGGACTTACCCACTTACAGCTAAAGATGCCCTGCAGGATGAGCACTATAACACTAAGATATTAAAAATAAATTAGGGTACAGCAGTACAAAAGTTGAGACCATGTACCATCTAAAGTACAGGAAGAATTGAGAAGCAAAGGAACAAATCCAGCATGAGAAGTTTAATACCTTTAGGCATGATGAGATAATAAGTAGGTTATTGTTTTTGGAGCCATTAAGGAAATGCATTGGTTTTAAGGATGTTCTTATTTTTAGTGAAATTTTAGTTCTCACAGGAAATACAGACAGGCTCTTCCTATGGTTTGCAATGTGTTTGCTAGAAACAGCCATCTGCTTCTCCTGCTTTCTCCTAAGGGGAATAAATTCCTTACATCTGGCCTGTGTAATAGGACTTACTGCCAGATCCTAGACCCAATGAAGTTAAATGATGTCTTTCCCTTAGTCAGGAAAAAATCAGGATAGTATCGCTTTTATAGCTAACATCTCCTGCTGCTTTTGCTGTTTTTTGTTTTGAGTCTTATCCTATTCCAGATAATGGGCAGATGTTGCTGCCCATATATCCTTATTTCTAGATTTATGCATAGGAGTTCTCTTGCCTTGCTCAGCATAGATGCTCAGTACTACCTATTTTCCAAAGAGCTTTTAAAAACTTTTAATTGTCTGAGTCTTAGAAAAAATGCTGGTTGGAAAATCCAAAAATTTAACAACTAGGAGCTTTCTAGTTTTCCATTTCCTTTCTTATTTTCTATTCAGATAATTGTTTCTAATTTCTTTAAGCTTTATTACTATTTTTTGTTTTACTATCTCATTCTCTACGTTTTATCTACTGTTCAGCTCCAGTATCACAGAAACCTCCCACAGTCATTTATTCAACAAAGAACTTCTATTTTCTCTGCTGAAGGCTTAGATTTTGCAGACAATTTCTGCATGCAGGTCAGAATATTCCATAGGGAAAGAGGTCCCCAGGATTTTCCTTTCTCCACAGCTTCTGTGGGCAAGAGCAGGTGTACATTTTAGCAGAGCAGTAGATCTGAGGAGTTATTACAGTTCTCCTTATTAATATTATAGCTGTTGGTGAAAGATAGAGATGTGTGCCTGACTTAACACAGGTAAAAATTAATTATTATGCATCTAAGAAGATTTTATATCCAGGCAGCACTGTTAATTGCAGACGTGGGGAAATAAAATCAACCAAAAAGTTACTGAAGTACAGCATAATGCAGTATAATGCTGTTGCCATGCAGAACACTCTGTGTTTCTGTTATGAACCTAATTGTATGCATCCAAGAATTAGTGGGTTTGGTGAAAATTTTGCAGATTGAAGATATGTTTATATGAAAGGAGGGATAGTAGTAGAGTATGGAACAGCTTGTGCATGGTAAAGAAAGTGTCTCCCTAAAACCAAAAAAAAAAAAAAACCTGAGAGGACCTATGGCAAAATCAAGTTTATAATTTTCTAGGTGTCTGGGCAAGGAGCAGGAGAGAATGATGCTTACTCAAGGGAGAGCAAACAGAGCCTGGCTGAGGCAGGCTGAGGCAAAGAGAGAAAGTCTTCACAACACGTTCAGCCATCCTTAGTCTGACCAATTTCAAGGGGGTTTATGTTCTTGAATAAAGTGGATGCTAAAAGTGTTACTTGATGCCTGAATTTGTGGCTTCCCTGATACAGTCAGTGCCTTGAATTGGACCTTGGGAAGGAACTATCTCAGACTCGGTTTTAAGCCAGTGACTTAGTAAAGCAGGTAGAAGACAATAATTCAAAGTATTGTTGGGGATTTTAGAGCAGTTATAAATGATCAGTGAATTAGGAATGTGAAGTAAAGAAACTAATCCAAAGCACTAGAAATCACAAAAATATTTTTATAATATATCAAGCCTGTAAAGTCAAAATCAGATTTCACAGTGTAATGCAATGCAGTGTTTCCTAAGCAGCAAGGGTCCTGAATCTGATTTTAGGACTGGAAATGAATGTTGGCATTAGATTTTATTGTTAATACTTGTCACTAATTCCCCTTTTTTAGGAGCATCAGATAACTTAGTATATAATCAGTTCTCATTATCTAATGAAATCACTGATAAATTGTTTATTGAATTCAGCAAATTCATCCTTAATTCTTTTCAAAGAGACGATGGTAGTTTGTTGTCAGTCCAAATCTAATTTAATCTCTGAATGTTCCTTGGGACATTCTGTTCTGTTTTAATGTTTAAATAGCAACACATTACATTTATGATACATATTCAAGGGAGGATATACATTTTTAGGTTTGGGTTTCAAATCTAGTGTGTGGATATTGACATTAAATATATATATGCAAGTGTGTTGCTGCCTCCTCATGGAGAGTCCTGTTTCTGATTTTAGTTGGTGTAACCAGTGCTGCTAGAACTGCTTGTGTGTCTATTTTTTTAGGAGATTGGTGTCAACTCTGTGTTCTGGTTTAGAACATCCACATAACACCATGGAATATGAAAGCAGAAATCAGGAAGAGTGGTATCTGATGTGACAGAGTTTTTCAGTGCACAATGCTAGCAAAGCTCCTCTGTACACTTTCTTTAATGTGCTCTTGAATTGAAACCCTCCATCCTGTGCAGCAATTCAAATCTCTCCTTATTCAAATCTCATCTCAAGGTGCTTGGATTTTGACAAACTCTTTATAATCCCTAAGACATTCTACATTTTGTGGAGCATGCCAGCTTGTGGAAGAGCTACCCAGTGTCAGAGGCACAGGATGTCTTGCAGTAACCCTTACACCCTGGCCTGCATCTGGCTTGTCATTTCTATGTTTACCTTTGCAGATAAGAGAGATATCTTTTCTTCTGAAAGCACCAAGGCAGTTACCAGTTCCAGAAAATCGGGCTTTAAAATTTCCCCATGTTCAGGCAGAACGAGGAGCTTGCTGTGGCAATCAGCCCTGCAGGGTAGAGCCAGCATCAAATGCCTCTCTCGTGGTCTCCAGTGCCCATTCAGTGACCAGTGCCAGTGCCACCTCCTCCTCGCCATCTGAGCTCAGTGACATTTCTGCCTTGCATCCTGTCCCCCTGGAGAGTCCTTCTGAAAGCACAGGTGTTTCACTCCCTGCAAACACTGCTCAGATGTTTCACATTTTCTAGTGTGAAACTCTTCTCTCGTGTATGAGGCTCTGGAGGATCTGGCAATCAAAGAAAGTGATTAGAGTGCCTTAGCTCCTTGACCTGCTCAGGCCTCCCTGGAATGTTCACTTCTCCTTCTGCACTACTCCTCTGTCTTGCTTCATATGTCTGAAACAACTTATAGTTAACGTGTGTTTCATAACACAAGTTCCTAACTTCATAAAGTAAATGGAGAAAAGTATTAGCAGTGATCAGTTCTTTGATCCTTCTGTTGAGTATTACTAAAAACCAGAACGTGATGTATGGCTATGCTTCTATGTCTTGATACTGCTTCAAAGCAGTCACTTCTCCCTCCACATCAGACATTTTTATTCCAAGCACCTACTTTTTGAAATAAGCAAAAAAAGTCTAAACTTTCACTTCTACTGTTCATTGGTATTTGGTTTTTTTGTTTGTTTGTTTGTTTAATGTATTTATCTTAGCTATTTCCTGCCCTTCTAAAAAAAACATATGAGTCTTCCACCCTGAAAAGGTCTTATAAGAAAGCACTTTCCTATAGAAGACATGTTGGTGACAATTTTTCCATGTAGTTGAGTCAACTAATTTGAGAGAACAAGACAAAGTTTTTTAAAACCCTCTTAAAATTTGAAATATCAAAAATTATACTTGAAAATAAACCAGGAGTACAAAGGGATATGAGATATGAAAATGTGAGAAAGGCAAAGATTTTGGATTATACAAAAAAAATTTATATCTTAAGATAAAATGGCATTGCTTTCTGTTTCAGCAACATGTGATAGATATTTGGGGCCATAGAATCACAGAATAGGCTGACTTGGAAGAGACACAGAGCAGGATTTACAAGAATTTTTCAAGGATGTCAGAGATGGGCACTTCCCTTTCTGCTTGCCCACACGAGGATATTGCAGGAAGCAAGAAGGGTCACCCTTGGTCTCCTCTTTCTGTGCTGAGCAAATCTAGTGTCTTTTAGGTATTAGGACCAGATTCATTTGTGCCCTGAGTTTCAAAAGCCTTCAAGAAGAAAGTATTTGGCCCTATATATTCAGAATAAAAATACAATTTAAAAAATCTTGGGTTTTTTCAATTAAATAGATAAATAATATTTATACCATGAAAGAAATTTACATTTATGTGACACTTCTCACTGACAAAGAATCTCCAAACAATTTATTGATAGTCATAGAGATTTCTAATTAAGAGTACTTCTTTTGATTATTTCTTAGTCAAATATTTCTTAAATATGTATCTTTTTAATCACCAGAACTTCAGGCTAAAGCATATTAACTGTGTCATTCTCCACTCTACAGCCTTGAAAGTGATGAACTGAATTTGTAACCTCCTACTGTGCTAGCTGAGCTCTTCCTGAAATGAATAATCCCTCTGAATTAAATGAAGCTACTCATATAAGTGTTTAGAAGTGTATTAAAATATTGTGCAGCTTAGATCTATTCATGTCAGAGGCAATTCCATCTTTATAAATTTAGTAAACCATTATTTAATCCCCAGAGAACATTAGGTCATTTTTCCTCTGGAACTAACAGAAAAATTAAATCCTGGAAGGAAGAAGACCCTGCTCAGAGCTACGTCTGTCTCGTGATCTGTTGGCAGTGGCAAAAGTGATGTTTCTGACTTGCTGTACAGAAACAAAAATTATTTTGCAGACTCACCTGTCCTCAAATAAGGAACCTCAAGTCTGCTGTCCACTCAAATTGTCACCAGGTGTTGAAAGTTTTTATGTGTATATGTAGATGAAGAAGGAATTAGACACGCAATTTACTTTTGTGAAATTTCCCTTTAGGATTTCTGCACAGATCTAAAGCACGAGAGAGGCAGTTCCACCAGAATATATGGATAAATAGGATTCTTCTTTGCTACCCATCAGCTAGAATAACTTCTTGTAAAAAAGAAGGGTTATAACCTAAATGGCGTGGAAAAAATTGTCACTAGTTCATTAGGATGGAAGCAGGGAATGCTCCTTTTGGCTTTAGTAAGTGTTTTAAAACAAAAATTCAAATTTAACTTTGCAATTGAGCCATTACATGTTTTAATCTCTCTATATATAAAGTTGTTGAATGTGTTCAGAAATTAAATGAGTACCTCACAGCAAAGGCACTGTGGCAGGAAAGAACTGGAACATTTATGGGCACTGCTGTCACCTTTCAGAGCTGTTAATCACGTTTCTCATGGGTCTGTCATTTTAGATAGTATTTTCACTTTTTCCTTTTACTGGAGAGCTGTTATGGAGCCCCTTGTGCCCAGGGTCACCTTTGTGAGCAGATTGCATTCTGACTTCCAACATGGGGATTTCCACACACCTGCCCTGCGTGCCATCCCTCCAGAGCCAATTTAGTCTCTTATTCACATATTTCATGTTTGCCAAATTCAGCAAAACTCTTCTGGATTTGCAAGCAGAGCAACATTTCATTCATTTGTTTTGCAAGAGAAGTTGCTTGAAGTAAGAATAGATTTTACACTGATACTTTTCCATGTGTCCTACAAACCTAATCACTGTTAGGAATGTGCCTTGCTAATGACTGCCAAAGGAACCAGCACTTCTGAGTGTAGGATCCTGTTTTGGATCAAAATTAGAGAGAATATTTGCGTGAGGTGCCTTCCTCTGGGAAATGTAGAAATGAGAGGCTCTGAGTGATTTTGCAAAGGAGAGACTCACTTCCAAAGAAGTAAAGGATGGTGAAAGAAAAGTTGAAAGGAAATCAATATATTAAGAATTATTATGAACTGAAGCAGGTAACTGACAATACTCCTTCTCCATTTGATTTTAGCTCATCATCAAATTGAAAGATTAGGTTTTACCCTTTCCAAGACCTAATTAGAGATAGCAAACCCCTTCTTTTCTTCATGTAAATTCCTCTTTTCAACTGTTGTTCCTGTACCACCTCTCTCTCCTGAGGCAGGCTGCAGAAACTGGAAGCCCCTTCATGTCTTTAATATGCAGGTGAGGTGCTGTATTGAGGCATCAAATTATTAATGCAGAGCTAAGAACAAGATGATTCATTCATTCTTAGCCTGCCTAGTTCTGCACAACTATCTGAGCAAGGTGATATTCAAGGAGGATAGTTTTACAGTGTAACAATAATTTTTATGTAACTTTTTTCAAACATTTTGTATTTTAATGCTGATGCTAATTTTTGCAGGAGAAAGTACATTACTTTAAAAAATAAGGTGATGAAGTGAATCCTTTAATAAGTCTCCTTCACCTTTCACAAGCATCAGGATAAGTGTAAAAGTCCCCAAAGCTGAAAACCAGTTAGATTTCTGGTGTCCTGTGCATTAAGGTATACACAGAGGAAACAAATGGGACACACTGCAGAGACCCCTGAGCTAGTACCCAAAAATCTGGCTCCAAAACTGGGATAGTTATAAACCAGATCAAATGTATTCTACAGCATTGGAATGATGGCCAAGATGACTTTTTAAAAATGCTTTGTCTCTAAGGATCAAAAAAAATATCTCTTTATTCTTTTAATTGCTATATTAGTCACTAGTTAAAGGCCTTATTTTCTTTTTTTTTTTTTTCCTTTCTTAAACTAGTTTCATCTTGTTATACTCAAAGGAATTATAATCCTTTTTACTCTGTGCATTTTTCAGAGGATACAAGCATTTTCATATTAATTGCCTGTGCAATGCTAAATAATCCATTCCAGGCATAGCATAGTTAATCTTTCCCTGTTTCTGGCAGAATTAATGGCAAGAAATATTTTGCTACAGTTGAGTATAAATTCCTATCTGGAAATATAATTACTGTCTGACAAGATATTAGACAAATATTGAATACTGCACAGAGAATGAAGCCTTCTAAACAGCTTCTAAATTTACATAAACCACATTAATTAATTAATTTTCTGCTAAAAATACAACATGCACATCTGCGTTCAGCATAAAATTTTTCAGTCTGGTAGCATCTTGGAAAGATCATAGTGGAAACTCTCAAAAAATAACAAACAAATCCAAGACTCTCATCAGTCAACTGCAGCAAACAGGAGCTCTCCCTGCCACTCTGGTCATTCCTGCCAGGCATCTGACTTTTCAACCTGAGCTAGCAAGGACAAGAAGCATGGAGAAACCTTAGAAAATATTTTAAAATCACCAGGGATATCTGAGTCTGCAACAGATTTGAATACTTTGTATGGTGCCAGTTGTTTAACAGTGAGCCCAAGAATAAGGTTTGCAAATATTTAGCATTCCTCTTGTACCTGTATTTGTCAGGATCCTGCAAGGTGTTAAGCTCCCTTCCTCTCCAGGAAGAGGCTTGCAAGTCATAGCACTGCAGGGAAAGCAGAGCCTCTGAATATTTTGCTAGGATGTGGTTTTGCAGCTCTTAGTTGTGCTACAGGACTGTGTCCCTACATCCCATTTCAGAATTTAGGAGCAACTAGGCAGATGATCAAAAGATAATGAGCAGAGAAAATGTACTTAGATATCTTTTTATGCTGTGGTGTATAAGGCAAACAAAGTGTGAAACAGGGACTAGAGATCACTTTATCACAGTGAGTCAAAAATACTTCAGAGCTGCTACCCTTCTTACTTTTAAAATATTTCTTTATATGTCTTGTATCCTTGAAACAGACTTTAGAGTTATCTGAAAATGCCATGTGACAAGGAGTGAATTTATCATATTATCATTGATGGCTTAAGCCTGCTGGCCATCAAAAACCCCCAGGAGGCACAGCCAAGTGTCACTGCACTGCCAGAGCCACCTTCTCATTCCTTTGAATGGAGGCTACCCTCGAAAAAAGGAGAGGCATCAGCCCAGCCTGCTCTGCTTCAGTGATTCACAGCGTCCCAGAGCCCACAAGTATTGTTAGGAACATAGTTAGATCAGGGTTTCATACACCAAAAGACTCAGGACTGATTCAGCTTTGTTTTGAGCAATTCTTTCTGCCATAAATGGCACATGGCAGGAATGTCATGGGGATTTTTTGTAGTAATGGACTCCCAACCTAGAGTTTTTGAGGTAATATTTGCCCATCACTGTCAACAACCATTCTTCTAGATGAGCCTTTGGGGATATATAACTATTTATTTATTTTATAATCTGAACTATGGAGCTTTTGTTTCTGGATCACCTTTTAATTATCTTCAAATAGACTCTTCTCCTCAAACAACTAAATTGATCCCAAAATTGACAGGCATCTGAAACAAGTGCATGGTGCCTTCACTTGTCATTATATTTGGCTTCTCACTGGAGTTTTTTCAGGGGTGGGTGTATTTGGGGATTTTTGTTGTTGTTGTTGTTGTTGTTGTTGTTGTTTTGTTTTGGGGTTTTTTTTTGGGTTGGGTGTTTTTTGGGGTTTGTTTTTTTTTCGGGGGACGGGCAGTGGGGCTGGGTCTTGATTTAGGGTTTAGGTGGTTATTTTTTAATTATATACTGGAGCATACAGAATTTTGCAGCTGTGTGTATTCACTTTGATCTAATGTGAATAGAGAGATACCAGACTATAAAATTACTAGTTGTTTGGTTGATTGAAAAGAAAAGGGAAAAGAAAAAGATTTAAAAAAATAATAAAAAAAGAGAAAAAATAACAGTGTCAGCCTGTCTATTACAGTTCCTCAAGTGAGGCTCCAATTTAGACTTGTCTGATATAAAAAAAGATTCACACTTATTGAAACCTAATAAGCCAGTCTGATACCAGTTTTGGATTAGTCTTGAGCAGAGATTCAAGTTGAATAGAAAGACAAAGAGGATGAAGAAAACCAAAGAATGAGCTAATTTGTGTCTATGTTACAGCATCGTATTTTCAGCACATGTTTTTATAGCATCAGCTGAGCAAATTCTCTGCAAAAGATTTTTTATTGTCATCTCGCTTCAGGGACTAGAGTCCCTGATGGATAAGCAGAACAATACTTGCTTTTCACATGGCATGTTCTTAGCTGAAGTGGACGGGGACTGCCATTTCCTAGAGGGACCAAGGTAACACTTCATCCTCCTGTTTAACAGATTACTTGCATTTTTTCACTAGGACAGAAGGGTTACATGGGTGGCTGGAAACATCTGTAAAAAAGGATAAACCCATTAAAAGCATTGAGTTGGCCTAAGTTCATCTGGAGGATTATAAGAGAAGAAAAGGGCTTGCCATGACTACATTTCAACATAATATTAAAACCCAACAACTTGAAAATTATTCTGAAAGGGGTATGTCAACTAGAGACAGTCTGAAAACTTAAAAAATGTTGGAAGAAAAAGCGTTCCCTCGAGTGTCTCATTGAAATTTATCTGGTAATGTCTGATGAAACGCTGAAGCATAGATGCAGCAAAACCATTTTTCTGTTTTTAAAACTTTTCAGAGACTTCTTTATTAGCCTTATAATGGCATGGTCTTCACTTCCCTGCTCTTCCTTCCTTGTCTTGCCTCATAACATTGATGTATCTTCCCACTTACATTTGGGCACACTCTGGTACGAACTTTGGAGATGAAAAATATGCCTGCTAGAAAGTTTTCTGTGGGAAAAGATGAACTTCAAGAGTTTCAGTGAGATGAATGGAACAAAGAAGGTCAACAGAATCCTATCACTCCAGAGGGCAGATCAATGAAGCACTGGGAAAATCAAGGTGTGTTGGGGTGTGTCAAATCCTTGACAGACTGTAAAGGGTCTCTGAAAAGAGTGGAAGGGAAGAATGTGAGGAGCTTTGAACTACAGCTGCCATGAGGCCACAGGAGACCTTGCACTATCATGGAAAGTGTTGAGGACCCAACCCTAAATGTACCTTTAAAGTATTTTTCTTTCCGTTGACACGCTTCATAACATTTTATTCTCAGAAAGGTATTGGTATTTACTCCATCTGATTCACTCTAAGAACTAAAAATGAAATAGACTTTCTGAAGACAAAAGCTCTGTTTTTCTGCAATCTCCAATCCTGATGGCAAAGTCTCACAATTATTTATTTTCTGAGGTCCCGTTTCATTTGGTGTAAAAGAGCAGCACTGAACGAAACAAGATACTCTTGTGAATGCCTGCCATTCTTTGAAATATGGAATTGAGAACCATTTGCAGAAATCAACATTATTTATGATCACCTGTAGAAACTCATTTTGTGTGTTTCTAATGAATTTGATCTATTTTTCTCTCTGATCATTTCTTTACTGGTAGAACTGACAGTTTTAAACAATTCTAAATGAACAGATCAAGAAATAGGTAGAATAAATAGAATGTCCTGTGTACAAATGCTGATCCTGCTTCTTTTACTAAAGCAAAAGACCTTCATAATTCATTCATGCCTTCACAGTCATGACTTATGGAGCTTTTATACTCATGAGAGAAACATAATACTCACCCTTCATGGGTGAAATATTCTGTATGGGCTGGGGATTTATTCTCTACTGGTCTCTCTGTTAAAGGTCTGATGAGAAGCGTTTTTCAAGTGTTAAATTTCATTACAGAAATTGGATCACTCCAGATCACTGACAAAATGTAACCAGTTTCACTGTTCCAGATTATCATGACTTTACACTTTATTCAGTATTCTTTTCATGCTCACATTGAACATGAAATAACAAGGCATTTTGTATGGCAGTTGGCTGAAGACACTGTATACAACTGTTTCTGGATACAGGAGTTACTGAGTACAGTGTTTACAGAAAAACCTTAATTGAGAGCTGATCTCCAGGCATCCTGAGGAAGAGACTCTCATTAATAATTTGGGTCAGCAAGAGGGTGTCTGCACCTTGAGCCGTGTTCCACTGAGCTGAACTGTCTGCTCTGTGTGACTGGTATCAAAAATTTCACGTAAGATTTTGAATTAACTATTTCAGAATGGTGATCTTGTGATAATAAAGCCAAGTAAAGCTGTCAGATGTCTCTTCAACAACTTATGAATAGTATCAGTATAATTCATTTACATGTAATTGGAATAGTTTAACTCCAGGCAGCAACACAGCCCTTCCCTCCCTCCCTACCAGTAGGATTGAGGTGAGAGGTGGAATGGTAAAAACTATAAAACTTGTGGGTTAAATTAAAAGAAGTTTAATACCACAAAAGCCACACCAAAGAAAGTGAAACAAGGAGATAAGAACCATATCATTCCCTGCTTCTCACGGCAGGCAGGTGCTCAGCCATCTCCAGGAGAGCAGGGCGCCATCACATTAAATGTTTACTTAGGAAGACAAACGCCATAACTGAAAACTTCCCCCACCCTTGTCCTTCTTCACCCCACTTTTTATGCACAGCATGATGCCACAAGGTCTGGAACATCCCTGTGCTCAGCTGGGGTCACCTGTCCTGGCTGTGTCTCCCCCCAAATTCCCACTGACCCCCAGCCCTCTCAGCACGTGGCAGCGCAAAAGCAGAAATGTCCTTGGCTCTGTGCGAGCCCTACCCAGCAGTGACAGAAACATCTCTGTGTCATCAGCACAAACACAAAACACAGCCCTGCAGCAGCCCCTGGGAGGGAAATTAACCCTGCTCCATCCAGAGCCAGCAGAGCCAGCAGGGCACTTGTTGCAGAATTTCTGAGAGAGAGAGGGCATGATTTATTCTGCAGTTGTGAGACCCCCGGCCTTATTCTGGGGTCCCATCTGGTGGTGAAATTCCTCCTCCAACCCGTGCTTCCAAAGAAAAACTGCACAGGCTCTTGCTGTTTGGTCTCAAAGCAGTTTATTGCAAGTTATCTAAAAGATTTTCTTCTCAGGCTGCAGCTGTTTGCTCACAGCTCAGGCAGAGGCACACACACACCCTGACATGTTCCCTGTCTGCTGTCTTCTTCTTCTCTCCCCCCACCCAGGGATGCTGCTATCTTCTATATGATATATTACATATTACATGTTTATAGTTTTCCCCCAATACCTACTACCTATATTACAAAGTGCTTTTCTACTCTAAACCAATCTGTGAGTGGCAACATCGCCAAGAACATGGAGGCAAGGAAGAAGAAGGAGGAAGAACAGGATCAGCCCACTTTCCTCCATCTTAGAACTTCTGACCCCCATGTACAAAGTAAAACACCCCTGGACAGGTGCTAAAATCCCCTTGTACAATACTAAAAAAATTTCCCCTCTGTTTTGTAACTACTTTTACTATACTATCTAACCCTTTGTGACTGCTTGTTCCACCTCCAAAGTTGGTAACTCATTCCATGGCTCAAACTCAAAATCACAGCTGTTTACAGCTGCATGCCAAGGTCTAAAATGCTTCTGACCAAGACTGGAACCTCCAAAAATGTCTGAGGGATATTTTGAGTTCCAACATGCAGTGAGAATTGAGCTACCCCTCCGCCTAGGCCTGATAAGCAGCCTTGGTGGGGCCTGGAAGCTTTTGATGCAGTAAGAAATTAGTTGTAATGCAGTTAGAAATTATGTTAAGGTAACTACAAAGTAATGAGCTATCAGAGTGTGAATTAGGGTAGATCTGGAGTGTGAAAAGCCTGACCACCTTAAGGCAAAGGTTCACAATGTTAGCTTGCCAATCAGAGTGCCTTTGTAAACTGTAAACTATATAGAAGTGCATATAAAGTGCCATCTTCTCACTAATAAATGGAGAGTGTAGCATTAACCATATTGTTTGTCCTCTCCAGCTTTCCTGTTGTTTGAGGACCCTGGTTTCAGGCACTGCTTCTGGTCCGAGGGAGCAGGGCACCAGGACAGGAGTGGGCTACATCTTCCAGCCCCCAGCTCGGCGCCAGCGCTCCCACTGAGGCTCCAGTCCTGACAGCACACTCACCTGCACGCTGTGAAATTACCTTCATGCATTTTTTTAGGCACTCGTATGTGTGTTTGAAAAAAATTCAGTCGAAGGAACAAATAACACAGAACTGCGTAGGGACACGAGGATGTGAATATGTGAAGTGGAAAAGTCAAAATATTGATTTTTGCCATGTATTACTGAAAGCAATAGATGCTCTTCAGAAATTGATGATTCTGGGCAACTTCTTTGTGCCTCACCTTTACACTTATATGTATATAAGTTATACCTTTATATACTTATATCTTTATACTTATACCTTTACACTTATATATAATACCCTAATGTATTAATGGTATTTTCAGACATATTTTATAGCTCACATCATGTTCTTATTGATTTCAGAGAGTTTTTGGTGAACTTACATGTCCAAGTTGTGGAACAAATACATCAGAAGTCTTGCATAAAATGTTTGAGTCTAAAACAGTGATTAGACATTGCCACTTTTCTGATAATGCAGAGTTGAAACTTTTTATCATGCTGAAGAAAGTTTATCTTCTTTAGTTCTGTTTCTCACTTTACTGCTGGTGAGAATGTATTGTGTAACACCTCATTAGATAATTACTTGATTACAATTTAATATCTTCTGCAGAATCTTCCAGAAGTAATTCACTAATAGTGTAAAATTTTATATGCCTGATATTATTAAGTTATTGTATTTAAAACAGATTGCATGGATATGATTATTTCATTAAACTACCAGTTGTTCTTGTGTGTATGTGTGCTGGCAAGGAAATAATCAGATAATGGATATGAAGGCCACCCTCTCAATTGCACACTACTCCTCAGCTATATAGCCTGTAATTTTAATGCAACATTTTCTCCTTCACTAACACACTCTGCAGTTATATTGAAATTATAGCTAAATTGTGCAAAAGTCAGAAAATTATGAGATGAAGCATTAGGCAAAACTGGCAGTTCTTTGCACTTGCATAATTAAAATATTTTTTTACTACTGGAGGAGTGTTCCAAAGAGGAAAAAGGAGAGAAAATGCTAGCTGATCTCTTGATTCTTCTTGTTCATCATCAGCAAGAAGACTCACTGATTTCTTTGTAGTGACACCATTTCTTTGTCTGCTGTCACCATTAACCAGTAAGATGCTACAAATATTAAGAAGTCATAAATCTGAAGAGCTGGAGTTCCATGGCTGGGAATGGACTCAGTGTCTGGAGCTTTTATTTTCAGAAGAGATTTGCTGGGTGAGTCCTTGGTCCTTTTGTAGGGATTTGTGGTTGATTTGGATGCAGCAGAGCTGGGATTCAGTGTGGCTGCAGAGCAGTGAGAAGGGGATGTGCCTTGGGACAGTCTGACTCTCCACCCCACAGGCTTACAGTGGGACAAAGTGCAAGAAGGCTGTTTGGAGTGTTCCAGGAACAACAGTTTATTCAGAAAACAGAGGGGAAAGAAATGATAAGTAGAATAATAGAAAGAAAAAGAAAAAAAATATTGATGAGCTAGAATATGGACCCTCAAAGTGTGAATTACAACACCATAACAGTTTTCCTTTGTTCCCTTTATAGTTTTAAAATGTTTTTAATCTTATTTAGAAAACACCATGTGGAAGTATCACACGTAGAAAGCACCATAAGTAATACACAGGGTAAAAACTGACATCAACTAAGGTTGGTGTTCATCTACAAAGTCTCATGAAAAGGCAAAAAAGGGGAATAAATAATATGCGCTTATGTAGCAAAAACAGAAATATCTGAAAATTAAATAAAAATAAAATAAAATAAAATAAAATAAAATAAAATAAAATAAAATCATAAAACCACCTCCAGGACTTGTGGAACAATTTATAAAGGGAAGAGGTCTCAAAGGAAGATATAATACAGTAACCAATCCAGGGGAGTCAGGGGAGGAGTGCAGGGTGGAGAGGGGACGAAACAATGATGGGCTAAAACAACTGCAAGGGGGTAGGTAGGAAAAACCTTTTAAACAAATTGAAAAAAATAAAACGTCAAAAGAAATGTTACAACAAAAATGCACTACCAAAACAGTCAAAGCAAATTAGTGAGGTGGAAGGAGGAACAGGGATGTAGGATGATGAAGCAGGGCTGCCACCTCTTTTGTCTTTGTTTTACATCTGTCCCTGTGGCAGCAGCCTGTAGATATATTGAGCATATTTTTACACAATTTATAATTTAACAGTGTCAAGCACTGTTTCTTAAAAAACAGAAACAAGAGCAGCCTATGCAAATAATTACATCTGAGTTTTCTTCCAACTTCTCTGTTTTTTTTCCTTAAAAATTGAAGTCAGTTGTTGCTGGAAGGAGGGAATGAAGAAAACACGATCTGGTGACAGCTGGTTACACTTTGGTTCACATCAAGTGCTCTTAATCTTTGCAAGAACATTGAGAAGTGCACATTAAAGAAATGGTCTGCATCAGATGCAGGACTAGCAGGTAGGATTGTAGCTGAGGTTTCTCAGCACTTCCTTTTGCTATAATGATAGCTTTCATTTCCCTAATTGCCTATAACTCAGATGCAATGCTGTGGATTGACACATAACATTGTCATGTTAAGAACATACATCAGCTGGAGTAGAAATTTTCAGCAGCAACAATTCAGGTAGTTCCAAGAAGAGGAGGATTTTTTTTCAATGCTGCTTTAGAGTTTTATGGGAATTCCTTTTCAAAAGGAGCATATACACAGAAAGGAATCCAACTGAAGTAGAAATTTTCAGCAGCAACAATTCAGGTAGTTCCAAGAAGAGGAGGATTTTTTTTCAATGCTGCTTTAGAGTTTTATGGGAATTCCTTTTCAAAAGGAGCATATACACAGAAAGGAATCCAACTGAAGCTGCCCTTGCAACCCTTTTTTTGGCTCTTGGCAGCTGCTGAGCATTTGACTTTCAACCTTAACATTGTTGTCTACTACATAATGTTGGAGATACTATGTAATTTCACAGTGGGTTCCTGCAAAAGCATAGATTTGATCTGAGTGTACACAAATCACAAAGCAATGAAACCATCCTGTGCTTTTAAAAGGAACTTTGTTTTATTTCTGCAGCTCTCCTGTTTTCCTTCTAATAAACATGAATCTATTTCTAAATACATCTATCTGTGCATTAAAATCTGTTTATTTTCATTACGGTGTAGGCCCTGTGCAACTGTTCCTGCTGTTTCTTGTCCCAGTTTTGGCTGCCATCTGTATATTAGATCACTGAGGAAAGAGCAAAATAAATTTACTTCAGCTGTTTTTGAAGTATTAGGTTATCTCTGAAAAGTGGTTTTCTCTTCACTTATCACTCACGCCTATCTCTTCCATGATTTTGCTAATAATTTTGGGTTTTTGTTCCCTCAGCCATCTTCCCTTGACAAAGCAGAATCCAAACATGAATTTTCCTGTGTTTTGTGCCAAGAATACAGGCAAGCCATTCCAGATCAACCTCCTGGAAGTCAGACAAAAATATCAGATTAAATTACCAAACCTTCACTGGCCATGGAAGTTTTGCTTGGTCCAAGAGTGTGTCTTGGCTCTGACTTCAGAAAAACATTCTCAGCTACAGGATGGAAAGTGTCTATCTTTTATCAAGGCAGATTAGTCAGAGTCTAATCTCTACATCTCCTGGCTACTGGCATTGCAAGAATTTTTTTAAAATACTGTGCAGATAGTATTGACAAACTATCTATATAAATATAATAATTTAATATTCACATTGATTAAATATGTCCGAAGTTTGGCTGATCAGGCCCTTCATAAGCTTGATTTGAATGAATAGAAAATACTTTTTATTCCTTCTTCAGATAAAATGAGGCAAAATTGTTGAACAGTTAGGAGTGTATGAATGTATAGTGAAAACCCCTCAGATCATCCAAGTTCTCTGCCATTAACCTAATCGGATGAATTTTCCCTGTATAAAAGGCTGAGATGCAATTTTTTGAAAGAGCCATATTTTACACACTCCATGAGAAACTTTGGCAAAAATATTGCTTATAATCCCTTGCTTGTCTTTGCCAACTTATGCATAGAGAAACACAGAATTCAGAGCAGAGTATCAGAAGGTTATAAATCCTTGGAAAGATGAAATGCAAGAAAGACATTTTCAAGCACCGATTTTAAACTCAGGTCTCCAAAAGTCATGAATAACAAGCAATGGTCTTTGAACAGAGTACATGTGTGAATTGAGAGTAGAAGAACCAGTAGATTTTCTTTAAAGTTTTGTTGTTTTTTTTTTTTTTGCAAAAACACTCAGGAAGAAAGAGGTCATCAAACCTCTTCCCAGAGTTTGTATGATCAGACTTTAAAGTCAACATTAGATCTACTAGAATCAGCAATGACAGAATTGCCCACAGGATTTCATCATTAACATTTGTTCCCCTCTTAAGATTTTGTTTTCAGGAAGGGAGCAGTAGTGTATTTTATGGAAGGAAATTGTGAAAACTGGAGTTCCAGATATGCTGTCTACACAAGCTGTAGCAGTAAGGCACTAAAGTAACCACAGAAGGGAGCAAAAGTCTAGAGGCAAACTGACATAAAAGCAGAACCAAAAAAAGAGGTAATAAAAGGAAGGGGGTGTAGTTGTGGGTTTGAGCATTTCTTCAATCAGTCCTTCTTTCTAAACACATAATTACCACTCTTACAGACTGTGTTAATCAAAAAGAGGCGGTGGTTAGTAGCAGCTCAGCAGTTGTGTGTAAATAGAGTTTTAGGTATTAAATGACAATTAAAGACTGTTAAAAAGTAAATTACCAAGTGATGAACTAAGCCTCATGAGGGCTGGAAGGAAAGTAGTAAAACTGAATTCAGCCACAAACCACTAACTACAAACAAACTACTGGCAGCATGTCTGCTTCCTAAAATACCTTATTAACACCCTCTTTAACTCTTTTAAAAGTCATAGAAGGAACTCACAAAGAGCTATAGCAAAATACTGAAACCTATCTCTCAGCTTCTAAAAACCAGCAAAGCTGGAAAATGTTTTTCATTTTAAAAGGAAAACAGCAATCTAAAAACCAGGATTATTCATATAATTTCATTTCTACTTTATATGCTCAAGCTTAAACTTCACCTGAGCAGTCTTGGCAATTTTTGGGTCATCCTCTAGTGAAAACCCAGCTGAACATGTAGCTGATGACACTGAGTGCCAACCCAGAAGAGAGGGAAGCAACCCTGCCAGAACAGCTGAGCCCAGAGGAGTGTCCTGGATGTCCCAGAGTGACTAAGGACTTTGCTTCGATGGTGTGAATCTTGTGGCATTTTCTCACTCATCTTGCTCATTTTGGGGGGCTAAGAATGGCTATGGCAGGCTCCTGGTGGGGATCCCTCCATCAGGGGAGCCTGTGGGAATGGCTGGGGCTGTGGAAATGTCCTGCAGCAGTGCAGCTGGGTCTGCTCTCCCCAGGGACACAGGGGAGAGGTGAAACCATGGTTCTCTGATGTTCCACACTTGTCTCAGGTCCTGGAGTCATCCTACCTTCCCTCGATTTCATTAGTTCCTATATTGGAAACTATTTCCTGGAGAGGTCTGGGGGAAAGAGGGACAGTCTTTGGAATTACACAGCCCTGTCCATTGACAGGAGGAAGTCTGGGGGGTGTGGGACCATGAAGGAAATGCTTCTGATAATGCCTAGGTGAAACAAACCCAAATCTGATAGCTGAGAGCGCTCTAATCAGGAACAAGGCTCTGCATGCATTTCTCTTTGCCTGCATAAAGAAGCAGAATTAAGTTTTTAAGGGGCAGTATCATGTCTTAAATTATTTTGATAAGTATTCCAGATTGGCTTTTTTTCAAAGGTCACTATAGGACATGAGAAAGCACAACACGAAGCTAAAAAAGAAGAAAGTTTATTTTCTGACTCCAACTTTTATACTTTTCCAAAGGTGACAGTGGATTGGAGAGTGAATGGGCCACCTCCCCAAAGACATTGGACAAACCACCAGTAAGTACATCAACTTCCTCCACCCCCACGAAGGAATGAAAAACAATGTTTTTTATAGAAAATGTGTAAGAAAGTTTTCTAACAACATGTAAACTCAGAAAGCTTTAGAAAATCTTAAGAATCAGAGCAACACAAAGGCCCTAATTTTCATCAAGCATGGCTGTTCTACCCACTGCATCTTCCCTTAGATCCAAAAACACAGAGCATTACATAAAAAAAAAAAAAAAAAAAAAAAAAAAAAAAAAAAATTGAACGTCATTTTTACTTACAAACACTAGCAGGTGTTGAGCAGAAAAAAACTCCTCAGGTATGAGGATAATAAGTGTGGTAGGGATAGAAAATAAATGTGAACAATGCTTACATTTGCTCAGCCTTTTTGTGCCAAAGCCCACTCCCAACACAAGCTCTCATTCACTCACATTTGATTCCTCGTTTCTGTTTCTGTTCAACTTCTGACCTCACCCCCTTTCTGGTAAGGTCCTGCTTTCTTCTGCCCACCTTTTTCTAGTATTTTGTGATTCTGATCTTATCAGGAAATGTGCTCAATATAACATAAGATGTTGTATCTGCTTTTAAAGATTTAATGAACAGAAGTAGATGAGGACAATAACAGAAGATGCACAAACTACAGAGGACACCATAATTCTGCCTCTTTTCTTGTTTTATTATGGCCTCACTATTTTTTCTGTCACTTGAGTACCCCAGAGGCTCATAATGTCCATCCTTTATAGAATTTTAGAACCATATTCACTGCCTGTTTCGAAAGGGAGAAAAAGAGGAAAAAGAGGGCTTTTTTTTTTTTTTTTTTTTTTTCCCTTTAAATTGTCAGTGGTATTAGAAAGCACCAATCACATAGCCCTGGAAACAGAAAACCTCTATTGCAGTATTGAATCAGGAACAGGAAGAAGTATATTGTCCCCTGCACACTTTGCAGAGGTGCTTTTTTCTCAGTTGTAGAGAGTCTATTAAAAGATGATGACTTGATATGAAGGAGAGCCTTGTCCTTTAGGATATGGATTAAGATCATCAATTTATTTCTATGCTGGGCATTCAGCAAATCTCAGCATCACAATGTAATGATTTAGTCCTATCTGAGCTTCCATTTGCCACCTGGTCACCTTCCCAGTCCCTGCAGAATACACCTCATTTAAATTTTGTCCATTTTCTTCTTGCTGCAGACTTTCATTAGTTTATTCTTTATCTGCCCTGAAGTGTGTAATGATAATAGTGTTGCTTAGATAGCTCCTTTCATTCCAAAGTGCTTTACAAACATTAACTAATTAATGGAGAAGTCAGAATATCAAATAATGAATCTTTCAATCTATTGGTGAACTGATGGAGGCAGATAATATGATTTGTTCACTACCTGAGTAGTTCAGAGGTGTACATTAATTTAAAGTGCTGGCCAATTTAACTGTCACTGATGATGACAGAGAGAAAAGAAATCAGTTTACATTTTTCCTACATGAGGCATCTTTTTCCATTTGAATTCATGCTTCAACCCTTCATTTAAAATTAGTTCCATTGAATGGAATGCCAAAAGAACAATAAACTATTTTTCACAGAAATGGAGAAATTAAGATCCACACAATTATTTCCAAATCATCAAAATCTATGGGTTTTACATTTCAACTGAAGAAATAATTTCATACAATTTTGAAAGCTACTTTTATGCTATTTCATGTTCAACAAAAATCCATTTGGATACAGAACCATGATGTTTTGTGCAAACATATAACTTTTTGGTTAATAATAATGGTTTAGCTTGAGCTTTTTCATCTTCACTTTCTTTTGCTACCAACCATCATTGTCATGAGGAGCGACACAAACTGCCAATTTATAATGAAGGTTTGAGACACATGATCAAAGTAAACTAAGCTGGGGGAAAAACCTGTTGGTGCTGTGATATGGCAACAAAAGAGTGATCTCCAGTCTTCCGTCTCAAAAAAAAAGTTATTTTCTAATTCATGATGTAATGGGAAGAAAAATGAGATATTATCAAGCTGTGTTTCTTGTGGTGGACATATTTATATGTATTCAGGAAAAACTGAAGGACTTGGGAGACCAGCACAAAAATGTGCAATTTTGTGTCTCTCAGAGTTACAGCATGTCTGAGCTGGTTAGCCAAGATGAAACTGTGAAAGGGCTGCTTAGTGGTGCAGTCTTGTTCTCAGTCTAATAGGTAATTCTATTTGGAAGAGTTTTTTGCCCTGTTCAAATGTGTGTCCTTAACAGCCAAGGTTGGAATAGATCATGGAAAAGAGATTAATCATTCTGATAGAATAAATAGTATAGTATATAAATAGATATTATAAATACAGTGGGAAGGAGCCACTTGTAAGTCTTCTTTAAAGAGCCCAAACCCACAACCACGTTTAGTATGAATTAACGTGTGGGTTTCCATTACTCATGACTGATGGCAGCTGTTAGCTGAATGTCTGAATTGCAGAGGCATGGAGGACATTAGCACAAAGGATTTATCCAAATACCATTCCTGGAAGGATGGTTTCAGCAAGTGAAACCCATAGGTATGGGTAAGCCAAGCTTCTGCTTGGGGCAGAATGTGGGTCAGAGCCACACCACCTGCTTTACCTATAACACAGCCCTGCACAGCCAAGATCAGGGCTTGTGGCATGGCAACTACTGCCATGGAAAGGGCTTCTAGAAGTCGTAATTGCTGGTCCAATTCCATCCACCTGCTTCCTTAGCCATCCCAGTGAGGAAGTCTTTTGAGTGTCCCCCCTTCCCTCCTTCTTTCCCAGCTCTATGCCTCCTCACTTTTGTGCCCTTTCTGTGAACAGAGAAGTGTGGTACTGGCTCCATCCTGCCAAAATGATCACAAAAGCTTGAGCTAGTCCTGCCTATTCATTAGTTGCTCTCTGTCACTCTGCTTTTCAAGGGATTCAGCCCTCCAGCCATGGAGCAGGAGCTGTACCATATAATTTACATGGCCAAACACACCACAGTGAACAAAGGCACACGGACTAAGCATAATAACTTGCAAATATTTGTGAATAGAGAATATCTTTCATAGTCAGGATCTCATTAGCCTGACAGATTTCAAGAAGCATATGGACAATGCTCTTGGGCACATGCTGTGACTCTTGGGGATAGTCTTTTGCAGGGCTTCAAACAAGTCAAAGATCCTGGAGGGTCCCTTCCAACTCAGCTTATTCTGTGGTTCTGTGATTCTACAAATATGATTTATAATTATTCTTCTCTGCAGCAAGCAGCTGAGTCACTTTGAGATTTCTCCATAGGGTAGCCTCTTTGGAATGGTAGGGAGCTCTGTGAAAAGCAGTCCTTTTTTAATCTCAATTTCATATCTGACACAGTAGATTTCATACTTCGTGACAGTATATCTATCATATTATCAGGGGATTCTAACTGCAGGTGAAAATCAGTTTTAGAAATAAATCCTTCTACTACCTCATCTTTGCTATCTAATCATGAAGAAAAGTCTGAAACAATGTCAAGCTTAAGTCAAAACAAAATTTATTCCAAAAGTTTGTGCAGAAAACTTCTCTAAATTCTTTTTATCCAGATAGGAAAAGGGAGTGGGGGAGGCAAGAGGTGTCTGCATTTAATTTAATTCTTGATTCATTTGCAAATTGCTTGGCAAACAAGTTTATGCATATTAATTACATTTCTAATGAAAAATATTTGCAGTTGCACCTGTTTTCATGGCAAAGTATAAATTGGGCTTGCAAAGCTAATATGTCTATAATTTGGTAAGTGTTGACACAACCATTTGGATGGAATATATATGGCTGGAGGAACAAATGCTGTCACATGTGGATTTTCCCATCAGGCTCTACAGTGGCTGGGGCTGGTTGCTTTTTGGGAACCCAAGGATAAAGCAGTCTGTTCTAGTGCAGGTGGTGGTGGAAATGTCTCATAGTAACACAATGGAGTAATTTTATCTCAGGAGGGATTAACTAGAAAAAAACGTTGATAAAAGTCCTCTAGTTTATGTACACAAAGCCTTGTCAGGTGTGTTTGCTTGCTGTTTCTCAGGGTTTTTCCATGAGAATGGGGTTTTTGAAATATGTCATCAATGTTGATCTAATATCTGACTTGGTTTTTATTGTCAAAATAGCCCATGTGATACCACACACAGGAGCTGCCACCGATTCAAACCTGATCCTAGCAAAATTTAAAGGGTAGGAAGTACATTGTGCAGATAGAATTTGTTCCTAAGGGTATCTCTCTAAGCCATACATTTGATTTTTACTGCTATGGTATGATATGAGTTTTTCAAGTCTTTCTTGGTTTTGTTATCTAAAATAAAATGTAAAGTAAAATGCTTAAATTAATTTTAAATGTTTATTTCTGCTTCATTATTTAAAGTGTTTATTCAGTGCCACAATTTAGTCTTCACTGAGCTTGTAATGCATCTTGTATAGAATTGCCAGAACCATAATATAGCATTAGCAAATCTAATGCTAAATGGTGCTACTTAATGGTTGAAATTATAGTTTAGATCCTGAGAATATAAAAGCATCATGAGATCCTTTGCACTTGGATATGGGGTTTGGAATTCATATTAATGTTGATGAAATTTATGCTCGGGTGTCTGAGGGAAAATATCCATTGTGAAAACTGAATTTCTCGTAGCTGTGCTTTGCACAAAGCAAAAAGCTCAAACACTTCCCTCCCATTGCAAGCTTCACTCAAGGCACTGTAATTACAGTAATTAATGGCATTGTAAAGCACTACTTATTTTTAGTAGGTGCAATTGCCAAGGATGCTTCTTTTTAAAATTCTTTGAACTGCTTTGTCTGTCAGCAAGCACAGATGCTGACAGCTGTTTTTTTTTTTTTCCTAATTGAGAAAAATAAATCGGTCATCAAAGTCAAAATTCTTCAGAATAGAAGAGTCACAGTTCATGCCACGGAGGGACTTGCTCCCTCAGGAGTGATTGATTTTAATGTGTCTGCTCATGAAGTAAGATGCTGTTTGAACACCTGGACAAGTCTGTGACAAGTGATTGTGACAAGCAATGTAGGAAGCTTAGCCTGTCACCAGGGCTCAGCTCAGATCGTGCTTACAGGGATAGCCAGAGCTTTCTGAAGAGCTTTCTGAAAGGGAAGCATCCTGTTTTCTTTGCAGCAGCCTTGTTTTTTTCCTTCGCTGCAAGAAACTCCAACCATTTTTCTGCAGCTTAATGGGTAAAGTTGAATAAATGCAAAAAAGAACAAAGGAAATATCTAGGCACAAGAATGACTTTCGTTTGAACAAATGGATTTTCACCTCTGCAAAATCTAACAGAAGCATTGTGATTTTCTGTAACATTTAAATTACTAACACACAGAGAAACAAGAAAAACCAGCTAGGTGAAAAATATATGAAATTATTTACACCAGATAGCCCAAACCCTAGGGGGCTTATGAAGAGAGAAACAGTGAACAAATCTAAAATGCACAAAAAATACTTTCTTACCAAGTTACAAGCCAGCTCATTTTGAAAAACAGAACCTAACATTAGGCTGAAAAAACCACAATTTAGTAAAATAACTTTGCTTTTAGCTAAAGGAAGTAGCTATTAAAAAGATATTTAAAATGGAAGCAGTGGAATCCTAATGGTGGGGCTAGTGGGTGACAAGGTCAACAGTGTTTTGTTTTTTCCAGGTCCAAAACATCCAAATGCAGCCTACCAATTACTGACATTTCAAGTCTGCCACCTATGGTAGAGCAGCTATAGAATCCTGGGACATTTTTACTAAGTCCTCAGCATAGAGTCAAAGCAGTAAAACTTTAGAGAAGTTAGTCTTATCCCAAACAGAGGGCGACTCAACTTTAAATAAAGAGGTCTAGTTTACAGCTAATTGACTAAATTATCATATACAGCATAAGGAGATTAGCACTACCCTGATTTTGCACCACAGCAATTCATCTGACTTCAAACAAACACCTCCTACATTTTCTGTATTCTAATGAATATATCTATTCCAAACAGGAACGGCTCTTTGTCTTTGGTGGGGAAGACACCAGGCTGCAGAGCACAGAGGGTGGTACAGATTGTTTAGAACTGAGAAATTTTAAGGCATTTACAGAAAAGTTTTTGGGAAAGGAATTATAAAAATCACAGTGAATGGACAGCAAGAGTTTTCTGGGAAATAAGTATTTACCAGCTCTGACTTCCACTCCTGTTTGTTTCCTTTTTAAAAGATTAAGAACATAGAATGACCAAGGCTGTCTAGAGAGGGTGTGTTGAGTTCTAGTATGGGGTAGATGAGAAAATCAGCTGCTTGTGGTATTAGAAAAGCCAGTCTTCACTAGCTGCAGGTCAGTGTGGAAGCAAGGACAGCTCTCAGGTGAGTAGGACTGGTTCCTGCAAATGAAATCATTACATTTGTTCAATGCAGCCATTTCTGTCATTACTCTCTTCAAGTTCTACCAAGCATTCCTTGACACAGCAGAATACATTTTTATCTACACTAATGAGAACCAGCACTTAGTGGAGAATTCAGAACATTTTGTTTCATTGTGCACTCAATCTGAAGGTACTTTTTTGCATCACTTGCTCCTTGTTTTGGAGTTTTGCTTATTTTTTTTTTTCTTGTCATTGATATTTTTGTTGCTGTTAGTTGTCCTCAGAGGTAAAAAAATCTGTCTCAGCTAATGAGGGTGCTAATATGTGGAAAGGGTCCTGAAGCAGCCATGTAGGCTGACAGATTAGGATCCTCTTTGTTGTGCTATATATCTGATTTAATATCCACATCTCACAGGAAACTCAAACACACATTATGAGGAGATAAATGGCAAACCCTCCTGAGTCGATATCTCTGCTTTCTGATGATTCCTCATGCAGGATTGTCCACGGTTGTGTTTGCAGTTCAAACAAAACAGTAGGAAATAATGCAAGTACACTAAGGCACTAAAAGGGATGGTCAACAAGTAAGGGCTCAGCATGTGTGCATTTTAATGAGTTGTTAATTGAGGGCAGGATGAAGGCAAATGGCAGACTCAGAGAGGAGGCTTGGATTTGTTGGAAACCAGAACCATCTAAATGCTGGGCTCTCCAATAGAGAATAAGGACAAATTCAATTCTAGTTTTTCCTACTTCAGGCTGTTTTATAGTTCTTTGGGTTGGAACATTTGCAATAGATTTCCTAGGAGCTATCACGCCAAGTTCAAAAAACCAGATGGGTAGTATTTCATTGCTGAAGCAGGACCATTCACGTATTTACATATAGAAAATGCAGCAAGCAAAATACTCGTTATGTCCATGTGCCATTCTTTAATCCTCTAGTTAAACTGAAAAATTTGTGTGGTGCTATATTCCCTAATCACATCACAAAAAACTGAAGTAATTTTATATCCTTTTCCTCCTGAAAGAGTATGGCAGCACTCTACTGCCGTATTTCAAGTGTTTCAACCAAAGAGAAAGTCATATAAAAGGTTCTCAAAAGTGTTACTTTATCTCCATATTCACTATTTGGACTTGAAAGAAAACCCCTTTTTTGGCTGCCTCACAGAATAAAATACTAGCGACATGCCTTTGATTTCCTACTTTAAATAGAAAACAACAGCATTGTTTTTAGGAAGCTAAATCATTTTTTTATTCTGATACTTCATTAGGCTCACTAGAGGCTTGTGTCTGTCTCAATTTTCAAAGCACTGCAAGAGATTTTAGTCTTGTAATTCTTTGACTGAACCCCTTATTCCCTGCTTGAAAATGTAGTAAAGCTAAAATGCCTGTCCTATAATAACTGGAAATATTCTTGTGGGTTTTTCCCCTGCAAAACTAGCGTGCATGTAGCCAATAACATATTTTTCAAGTGCTGTTAATCTGCATCTGTAACTTGAAGCATTGTAATCTTTTTGCAGGGGGCAGTTATTTCTAACCAAAGGGGAAATCTCTTCCACATCTGCTCATTTAGTGATAAAACTGGCCCACAGAATGTGTAGCTGCAGAGGATCTGCATGAGTGGGCATTGCCTTGTGATTAGGGGAAGGGGAATCCCTGAGCAGCAGAACATGTACATGAACCTTCATGATCTCATGGCAATAACACCCTTAAGAATAAATTGCAGCCAAACCACAACAGCAACCCTTTCAGAGTTATTGTCACCCCATGCCAGCTGACTAGAGCTTCTCAAAACTCTTCTGCTCACAGCAGAGGTAAGAAGTCCTTCTGCATGGCCATTAGTTAGGGAGAGTGCAAAATCTGTGAACCCAAGATCAACTCTGCCCCTTTATTGTCTCCCAAGCACAATCAGGTGAAAAAACCACAACTTTCAGCTTGAAGAAAAATGCCACAATGCCACAATGGTGGGCTGTGCTTCATGTAACCCATTCCAAGCATTCCCAGCCCAAGTGGCTGCTCGGGATGGCCTGGCTCTCTGACACTTGTCTCTCCAATGGAACTCCTGAATTTCCCACTGGGAATTGCTCTGCTCCCACAGAGCACCACATAAGCTGGTCATCAATAGATCATCATAGATCTATGGTTCAATAGATATTACACCAAACCGCTGTGGAACGTAATAGAAAAGAATTTGTATTAATAATTATTGTTGATGTGCCTGTAGAATTCTCTTGCTAAAATGTTATTCCCTGTTAAATTCCCTCAGATTCAGGAAATTATTCTCAAGTCGTTCTTTTCTCCAAGAATTTATGGTACTTATTAATAACAACAAAAGTGGGAATCAACAACCAGAATGTGGATAGATATGCCAGCAGGAAAAAAAGTCAAGCAAAATGCAGAATGGTTAATGTGTTTTCTCTTGTATATTACTCCTACACCCAAATCATGTAATCCTTGGCCTGCACTTTACCTTATAGGCACAGATGTCCCTGAATGTACTCTGCTGTTAAGAGGTGATGTGAAAGCAAACTTCATTTGTTCATTCTTTTACACAGTCAGTGGTTTATATTATTTAAACAGTTTTTTTTAATGTACTTTCTCTAATCTGAAATTTCAATATTACCAGCTTGATCAAAATAGCATAACTCCAGCAACTCTGAAGAGTGGACTTCTGCCATTACACTCAGCTACAACATGCAAAAACCTGGCATGCCAGGATCTGCTCCAGCTAAGAAAGGGTTGATCAACAATAGATTTTGCCTCTCAAAAATGGACAAAGAATCCACAAAACATGGTAAAGTAATTCAACAGAAGTGGTTTGCAAATGATAATGTCTGATTGAATACCTCCTTTACTGGAGATTCAAATACTGTGCTAACAGACAAAAAGTCTAATATATTTTGACTAATCAGGATTGATGTTAATTAAAGACGAGTTCAAGATAATGACTTCTCATTACTATGTGATAGCTAGAAAGAGATTGTTCTACCTCCAGGTAAAATAAGCAATTAGATAACTTCTGGTTTTAAGGACTTCTTTTTTAAGTCTTATCTCATTCTCTCTTCTTTTACTGATGACAAAATATTAATATGTAAATGTCTGATTTTTATTGCTGCTCAACTAGATGGATGTTTTTAGTGGTTCTCAGACTGCAGTATTCTTTCACTTCAATGGAATTATATTTTCCTGTTGCTATAAGGGGACCATAGTTATTGGTGAAAAAAATAAAAATAGAGACACTAAGAATAAACCCTTGGGTTACCACTGGAAAAAACAATGTGAAGTAATGGCAGAGCTGAATTTCTCATAGAAGTGGTAGAGCTTTCATTAGAAAGTGAAAAAAAAAAAATTCTTTCTTTTCTCTCCTAGTCATTTGACTGCCCTAATAGGAATGATTAAAAACCCCATTTGAAAGGTGGTTCTTCTTTCTGCATATAGGAAAAGGCAAGAAGACAAAGGCTGCCTTTAAAATCATTGGTTTTCCTCCTAAAAGCCACCAGCAGTGGTGGTTTCAGTATCATCACTTACATTTCTCATTTATGAGGAAAAATGGAAAAAAATTGCCTCCAAATCCTACGTACTTGTGACCTGGCATCATAAAACTTCCTGGCAAGGAAAACAGGCTTCACTTCAGACTGGTTCCACTAGATTTTTTTCTTTTTTTTCTATCTTTCCTTTTTTGGACTTTAGATTTTTTTAGAAATCCATCTAGATAATAGGAAAAGCAGTCAGTGCCACCATGAACTTGTAATCATCCTTAGCAATTGAAGGACATTGATTTAAATCTGCCTTTCTGGTGTTCAACAGATCTCTACTGATACACAGGCAGACTGAAGTCACTCTGTAGAATTAACTTGAGGTTCTTTTGAAAGAAGCATTTAAAAATGGTGATTTGGTGATACTAAAGTTTAACAAATGCTCACATTCTGTAAGCAGGTACAGTCACTAGAGCTGGGCAAACCAAATCAAATTAATACTCATTGGAATGGAAGTTTCACTGGAAAACAGGCTTACACATATTTTGGAAAATGAAGGTCAAGACTTGAACAGGCAGGATGAACTTTGAAGAAACTGTGC
Source organism: Lonchura striata (assembly GCF_050655825.1). Taxonomy (NCBI): domain Eukaryota; kingdom Metazoa; phylum Chordata; class Aves; order Passeriformes; family Estrildidae; genus Lonchura; species Lonchura striata. The sequence goes on from NC_140703.1 coordinate 3,540,955, forward strand.
TGAATTTTCAATAAACATAGAGTTTCTGAATTTTCAGTAAACATAGAGTTTCTTGGTGGGGGAACACTTGTAAAAAAAAATGCAAGGGTTTTCAGGATGCTATTACTACACAGAATACAGTGGCTTTATTTAAGTGGCTATTTTGAAACCTGAGATTTATTCAAACCCAGAAACACCAGGTGATACTGAAGGTGCATGAGTACTTACGACATAAAGCCAAAGGTTGGCTGCTGCAGTGCACAAGAAAAACAAAAACAGCAGAATAAGTTGCCATATGTAACTTGCAAAGGAAAATAGAAATACCTGTTTGTATTAATATAAAACTGTTCCTTATGCCTGTTCATTATTTCACTGTTTTATTTTGCTTTTTTGTAATCCCTCCTAGAAAGCTCAAATGAGCAGAGCCTTATGAAGCCCATACCATCTATTACTAATGCTTGGAGTGCAATTGGTTTAGAAATCACTAATTTGTTTAAGAATTAAATGAAGTGAAGCACCAAAACACTAATGGAAATGTAGTTAGTATTAACAGTGGAACTGCAGTAATGTGTCTTTGAATATAGAATTTAGATTATAATTACATGCACTCACAGACAAAAGGGAAAATATTTCTTTGTTATCTGTAGAGATAGAATTAGAAAACATTTGCATTAAAGAAATTAATGAGCTTACATTGTGTGACTGTTCCAGGATACAACTATATGGAACTAAATAGCAAATATACTGTTCACTAAAAGTAGAATTTGTTGCCACCTGAAATAAGTGGAAAATGTTCCCTAACTACTGTCAACAGAAGGCCAATGGCACACAGCTGAGACATTAATCACACATGAATTCTCCAGCCAGATCTTTGTAATGTTTCACAAAATTGTTCCATATTAGTTAGGTATCAACAGCCCTGTTTAAAACTAATTTCTGTGTTGCTATTTTAGCTAGGACAAATGAGTAGACAATTGCAAATTGGATGATGTGATACCTTTTTAACATTTTCAAATTTAACTCATTTAGAGAAAGTAGAAACTAGTGTGTGGGAGGCATTTGGTGGCATACAGGGATTCCCAAAGCACTTGAGAAACTTAAAAATAATTTAATTATCCCATATCACACTGGTTTTCCTCCTGAGCTCCTGGAAACTCTACAGTTACCATCTGTTTTCATCTTAGATTATTTAAGGCCTATAGCTTCAAAATCCTTGGTTTACTGTGAGATTTCTGTTTTATCACATAAATTATTGCCATAGATTGAAAACCTAATGGAAGTCTTTTCAGCTTTCACCAATACTAAGTACCAAGAAAAATATATCAGCTTTGATGAGGAGGGGACAAGTGTAAATTTTAGGTTACAGTCATTACTTGACTGGGAGAAAAAATAATTAGTGCCACAGTCTGTGCTGAGACCTTTAGAATAAACAAAAAAAAGTTAGCTTTAATGAAGAAGCTAAATCCAGAGAAGAATACTTAGAAAAATGTGAATTAAGGTGCTGTTGGAAATCTCATTAGTGAGAAACACTCAGAGAATGAAATGGAAATAGCAGTCCTCTAATAACTTCCTTAAGTTACTTAGGTGAAAGAGAAAATTATTTTCAGTGTATTTCTTTATAAAAGAACAGATAAAGCAATTTATTCCAATTTCAATAGTCTGGTTCATAATATGTTTTTCTGATTCCAGATCAGGCCTTTCAGGGATGGGCAGCAAATCCCCTGATGCTTCTGTCTGACACTTCTGGCAAGACTCAGAGTGACAGGGAGGCCACTCTGCCTCGTGAGTGCCTTGTGAGAGAGGAGATGTGGTGGCTCCATGTGAAGCCCAGCTGCTGGAACTGGCTCCCCACAGCAGCTGGTGGCAGCTCCAGCTGCTGGTGAGAAAATGAGAATTCCCTGACTGAGCTGTGATGTCCAAGTTGTCTCGACTCTGATATTAGGGAGTGCTCCTGGGTAAGTGTTCTGACTGAGGCTACATACCCAGACATATGTCATTCTGTCCAACCATGGAGTTTAGATTATTTTTGCAAAGTTTATGAGCTTAGCAATTTCTCTCTCTCCTTTTTTTATTTTTTTCTTTTTCTTGAGCATCTTTCTTTTTCCTGTCAGTTGGGTACAAGGAATGAGTCATCTTTCTTCTTCCTTGTGACTTTCCACCTCAAGTGAAGCAAGTAGAAATAGAATAACTATTTTTTTAAATAGGACAATTTTGATAGAGATTTATTTAGAAGCAAACATATTTTTCACCACATTGTCACAAACATACCGTGTAACTTCCCTTTTCACTTTTATTGCTCCCAAGAATTTCTTGGATGCATCAAGAGGTTGTTGGAATCACTGAGGCAAATAGCAAGGTTGGGGAGTCCAGCAGACCAGAGGTGAGCACCATTGTAAAGGATTCTAAATGAACTCTTGTGCTGGCCTCACAAACCAAGAAACACAACACAGCTACAGCCCTCATAACAATTTTGTGTTTCCATGTGGCAATAAAACTTAGTAGATCTGAAAGCATCTAATGAAAGTGGTATAAAACTACATCTAATGTAACTTGTGGACAGCCAAATATGCAGTAATGGGGTTGTTAAAATCGACAATAACCCCTCCAAATTGGAAGGACCTGGGGGTCAAATGTAGAAAGGAAACTAGACCAAAATGTCTCATTACAGGAAAAATGTAAAAGAGGAAGAAAAAGCAGTAGGGCTTCAGCTGGTTTTTTTCTTTTTTTTTTTTTTAACAATCAGAATAGGAGTGAGGAAACAACTCTGTAATCACTGACATGATCTCAGGTAAAACACTTTCCTTCTGAAGTTCTGGCATTTCTACCTGTAAGATCTGAGAAACACCTGGAAATTTAAAGGGGAAGGTTGTTATATATCACATCTAGATGATGCTGTTCAGGAGGGCTTGATCTATAAGCAATATGTGATTCTTCACATATTGGTGCGGCTCCTTCTGAGATTAAAGATTAAACTAAAGCCAGCAGCTCAGATTTTAGTCTCTCAGAAATTTAAGGATAAGGAAGCTTTACATTTGAACATGCAACTGCAATTTAGAGCTGGGGGGAGCCTGAAGGAAAGAGAAGCCCTCTGAATTTACAAGTAACATAGATGTCATATGGCTGTGATTTTGGCCTGCTGTTAAAGTTATGCAGGGTGCACAGAGTACTACCTGCTCTCCTAGGAATTAGTTGTCAAATTACATTAAAAGATATCCTCCAATATTTTATCCCTTCTTTGGTCCTATGCCAGCCATGCTGCACAGCTGATGTCTGCTGGGGCTGCAAGATGCTGGACGTGTTCACAGAAACATCTTTTCCAAACCCTCGTCACACAGGGCTGCTGAGAAAACCTGAAGGAAAAGAAGGTGACTCCAACTGGTGCCAACTAGAGTCCAAAATGGAAAGAACTTCATGAGAAATTTCAAAAGGGTGGTGAGAAGGAAGCTTAGGAGGAACTTTTGATTTTGCTGCTGCTGCTAAAGTTAAAATATGCCCCCCAGTCTTAGTCTCTGGGAATTTGGCAGTCCATTTATCCAGCTGAATTAAATTGTTAAGCTCTGCTGATTTCAGGAAAATCAATGAAGATGTGACAATTTGCCCTGGTTGATGAGATGGCCTGGGATACCACTTGCAATGCTGAGTGGGAACTTTGCTGGCAAAGAGCTGTCAGCATTGCATAGAATTGCAAAATTCATTGCATGTCACTTGAAGAGATGGTAGGGGGGAAAAGAGGCACCAAAAAGTACTGGCTGTGGGCAGAAGGCCAGAAGCAGCTCTTTTCAATGCCATATCCATTAAAAGAAAAGGGGGAAAAACAATCTGTGGCAGCTAAATTGGTATAATAAAGTCACCAGATGAAAGCAAAAAAGATCAGAAGAAAAGAAACACAAAACAGAAAAATGTAACTGAAGAAGTTGAAGCATGCTTTTTATTGCTATAAGTTTGCAGTGGAATAGGAGGAAGAGGAAAACATTTTATAAAAAAAAATACAAAGAAGGGAGACTGTTTCCTCCCCATGAAAGGGAATTGCTCACAGAAGGAAGCCAGGGTTGTGGTACAGGGTTTTCCTCTGCACTCCCAGCTGTGAGGGAAAGACCCCATTCCCTACACAAGTGAGACCAGGGCATGGTTGGTGCTGGAGAATCCCCAGGGAGGTCCCATGATTTCCAGTAGTTCTGGGGTTTTGTTGTCTTTAGGGTGATATTTTTAAAAATAATCCAAATACTTTTGGGGAACAACTTCGTGGCACATTTTATAAACATATTGATCTTCATGTCCTGGCAGAATTCCAGTTTGGGTAGTTGCATCTGCACTGGGCAATTACATCTGCATAGCTCAGCTACAAATATCTTCCACTGCACAGGAAGAATCCTGCCCACAAGCTGCTGACCTCAATTTAAGAAACAACCCAGAAGCTTGTGTATTGTTAAATGGCATTGTAATTTTTACCCCAGCGGTGGTAAAATCAGACTGGCTGTGTTGCAGTGGGCTAAGCACTAAAACTACTCATCTTGCAGAGTACTTTGACATTCTTCAGGATAACAAGTTGCAGAAATTAAGAAATTAAGGCTGCTTCACAATGACAAGAGTAGAGTGCAAGTGTTAGGGAAGGTAAAGAAAAGTAGGAAAGGTTAAAGCTACAGAATAAAAAGACTGAAAGAAAAATGACAAGGGAAAAATAATTCATTGCACACATTCAATGTCACATTCAAGCTACCACAAATAGTCTGTGATACTGCTATTGCAAAAAAAATTACTGAAGGCTCACATAAAATTTAGTTTTCCTATTTTATTTTAAGGTTTTAATATGCTATTATTGTGGCAGCACATATTATGCATTGCACTTAAAATACAGAAGCAGAACTTTGCTTGCTATAACTCAAATACAAGTAATGCTTGATGGCTGTTGTGAAACTCCAGTATATATTCTTACAAAAGGTGACATATGAATGCACAATACCTCACTGAGGTTCAGTCCAGCTAGCACTGAGATTTTCTCAAAGAATTTGTAAATATACCAGCCTTGTGAACATGTTTATTCAAAATATGGTGGAGGAAATGCACTTATTTATGAAATGTTGGGAGTTTGGTTATACGTAGCTAATTGTATTTTCACAACTGACATCATCAATAGAAGAGATACATTGTGGTCAGTAGAACTGGTACTGCTGCAATCACTGTCAATTTAATTCATGGATCACTGACGAGCTGATGGATGATTCCAAAAGAAACATAATGAACTCAGAAATAATACATTCTGAACAAAAGTTGTTTTAAAAACTGTGTATTGCATAGGACACTTTTTTTTGGGGGGGAGGACTGCTGAAAAACAGGACTGTAAAAAAAGATAACTCAGTAAAATATGGTTTTGATGTATGATTATTTGCAATTATTGCAATGCCAGAACCAGGCACCTCCTCTTATAGTGTAAAGAAATGCAAATAACAAAAGCCTCTCAATATAAATAGACTATTTGCACTTAATTCATATGAGCCTAGCCTACCTGTCTTATTTGGTTCCAGAAAATGAATCATCCTCCCAGAGTAGTCACATCCTTTCTTTATAGTGACTTTAGCCACTAATCTATTGTCTAAAAGAAAGAAGGGGCAGGTCAACACATATTTCTCCCCTTTTATCACTGTGCTATAAAATGTATGTGATGCATGTGTTTTTTGTTTTTCAGGACTCCGCATCAGAGCACCCCTAACCTCATCAGATGAGTAAAAATCTGCTTTGTGGACCTTGTTGTGCTGCAAGGGCAGAAGCAGCTTGTGGGTAACTTAGATCTGAGAATACTGAGGAAGAGGAAGTCTTGGATGTGTGGAAGAGCCCAGATTGCAGTGAGACAAGCTTGTATGTACCTGAGAACATTAGGTTTCTACACACACATTTGACAGTTTAGCATCCATGATTTTTTTTATCAGGGCCTAATTAGCCTAATTGTAAATTTCAGAGATATAGAAAAGGTCCTAATTCAATAGGTTGAGCTATACTTTTATGTAGTATGCATAGTCATAGACCCAAACTCATTCTGCCTAATTGTAAATAATTTAGTGCAGACTCTGTGTTCAATAAAAAATAGAAAGTAGGCACTCTCAGAGGTAGCTCATCCCTTAATGGGGCTCAGTTATGCTCTGGAGGTGCCCATGGCCTCGGGCAATAGGGTGTTCCTCTATGTTTATATATTTAAAGTATTTAGGTGAAACTCTTTAGCCACAATTTTAAAGCCAGAAGGAAGAATTATGTTCAGTCAGTGGACTCCAGTGCAACCTCAGCCACAGAATTTCACCAAGTATCATCACTTCTGTGCCAAGCCTTCCACTGGAACTGGAGCTTATCCCTTAAAAAGATCAGCTGGAGAAGCTGCCTATTTAAAACAAGGATATTCAGTTTTATTATTATAGCTCCAACATATTTCCTAAAACTGTTGGAATGCCAGATGCCACTTTGGTGAACTCCAGATGGCAGAACTTTAATCAGTAGTGAGATGTGATTTACTAGAAATGCTCCTCTACAGCAAAAGTAGCTCTCGGGCTTCTTCTTTTTTTGAAGTATTTTGGGTTTCTCTTCAGACCATGTTTATTCACTGTACAGATTTATGATAAGTATCATTATTGTAAAAATGTACCACAGCTCCAAATACTGCTTGTAATGTGAGAACTACAAATCTTTATCATAAGGCTTGCCTGAGAATCTAGAACATCAGACATCAAACTTTTTTCTAGGCTGAAACCCTTCTTACACTTACTGGTCGCAATAAAATAACTTTTAAATCACAATAAAATTTCCTTAACTTTTAAGTGTCAGGATATTGTTTCATATGGCAACAGCATGACTAGTGTTAAACATTTGCATAAGGACCAGGTTCTCTGGTTTGCTTGTTTTTGTGCTGCCTGTGGCTTCCCAGCTGGGGTTCCTGCACTGATGAGAGAGCACAAAATCAAAGGCAAATCTCTACATATTTCCCCTCTCCAGCCCACTCACAGGAGCAAAGCAGTGGGCAGCAGCCAGAAAATGATACACTGCTATCCCCATTCATCCTGTACTCTCTGTGATCACATCTATCATCTTTATTCAAAGAGACAGAGTTGCTGGAAGGACCCCAAAAGATTTGACTGCATTTTTATGTTGTGGAAATTTTCTATATTTCTTCTTTCAGCTAGAAGTGCAGCTAGATAATGATGTGTCCTATTACCTCTGTGGGCCTCAGGAATAACATGAATTTTGTGTCATATAGAAAGATAAAGTGGAAGGGTGCAGAGATCTCATGTGGTTGCCTGATTTTATCTCCATAGAGCTTATTTGTTTAACCACGATTTTTTTAAAATGTTTTTTTAATTTATTAATCTGTGAACATTGTCCAGAAGGTACAAGTTGTCCGTGGTGATAATTTTAATTATTTTATTTACATTTATCACTATTATTTTATTAGAATAGAATAGAATAGAATAGAATAGAATAGAATAGAATAGAATAGAATAGAATTAATATAATGCTAACCTCATTTCCCCTCCAGGCACACTGAAGCTGTGTCCTCACTTGACAGCACACCTATAAAAACCAGCTAGGTTAGAAATATAGCTGAGGTCAACTCATCGTACTCATGGGTTAAAAACAATTGATTCCCCCATTTCTCTCTCTCTCTTCTCTTGGATAAATAATAAGTCCTGTTACAGGGAGAAACTCAACATATTGATTTGGTCTTAGCCAATTTTTGTTTTTGCTTCCCCTCAGTTATGGGGGTCAATGAGCAGAAAATACTTTGAAAGAAGAAGCAGCAGAGCAGAGAATGGTCAGGTCAGAGGATCACTATTTGGACTGAACTCTCTGAGTCTCTCCCTCTCTACCAACAGAATCATATGACATCTTTCTTCCTCAAAGATCTCATTCCTGAGTGCCTTGTAAAACTTGACCTGCCTCCTTAAGAATTACTTCAAGCTTTGCTGAAACACATCTCCTCTGGGACTGCAAAGTGCTGCCTGCCAGGGGGCATATTGCAACAGGAATAAAGCTGAAATTAATACTGGGTTGTCTGAGGTGTTCCAGGAGGCACTTGGGTCAAGATTTGGGGACTTGAATTGCCGTTCAAGTAAAAAGTTTGGTGGATTAATTGAGGACAAAATGAGATCAGTTTTACACTTCATCTGAAGAGTGGCATCAGTCCCATCCTTTTTCAAGGTATAATGAAGTTAGTTCAGTACTCACTAGTAATTGCTGATATCTTAATTCTGCCAGGACCTGCAATTTTTTGAGGTTTTCTGGGAAGTTGCTGATCCTAACACCAGCCCATCCCCAGTTACCCTTTGCACATTGATAAAAGCAGCTTTCAGGAACAATATGATAAAAGTTCTGTGCTGTGTATCTTCAGCTGCTACACCAGTAACCAACCATTTATCACATAATCAGATCCTTGCTGAACTGTATGCCATCTGTGATCAAATGGATGATGAATAAATTCAGAATGCAATTTCAGCTAGTCTATTTTTTGTTCATATTTCATTCCTAGTGGATTTAAGTCTTTTTGACCTTGTGAAAAATAGCTGCATTTGAACTAAAAATGTGGGGGTTTTCTAGATAATGGACTATGCCAACTTCTATTTCTTTTGGAATTCAATGTTTGGTATATCAGAACATTTTTCTACATCCTTATTTACTTTTTCTTCCTTTCAGACTATGCCCTTTGATATAGCTAAACTCCAATCTTTGCTTATATCTCCTGGCTCCAGGAACTCTTTTTTGATTTCCAATGTCTTCTGTCTGGAAGTAACTCTCACTATCAAGCATTACATTTAGTTTTCCACTCATGTAGCTATGAGCTAACAAATTACACCAATTTCTTGAGGCCTTCTGAGCTAAGTGAATTTGGCTCAATATTTCTCAGCTATCAGCCCTTTCATTATTGTTAGGGAATGCTTCAGTGATATTTATTCGTCATTCTGATAATGCAAGTCCTTTTGCTTTGATGCCAACACTGAAACCTGAATTCCTGACAACACAGAACTTCCTTCACAAAACATCTAATTAAAATGTGCTAATGCAGTGACCCTTGGTCACTTGCAACCCCTGAAGACATCTCTGATGGATGTCTGGTTCTGTTGTATGTCAGCTTTCAGCTAAGGAAAAATGTGTTGGGTTTACTCACCGTGTAGTGCCAGGGGTGGTGTGGAGCATTACACAGGACAACAACTCTGCATTCCAAATCTTCTTGGGTACAGGGTGGTCTCTGTGAGCCAAATGCAGACTTCCCCATGGCACAGCTGATGAGCTTTGTGCAGCACCTTACAAAACATTTTCTCAGTTTCTTTAATGGTCTGGCTTGCGTGTTTACCTATATTGTGTGCACAGCCATAAACATTGTTTTTCCTAAACAGTGTTTTGGCAGAAGTGAACAGTATCAGATGGAGACTTGAAACGCTTGACAGAATTCCCTGGGGCAGAAACAGCAGATGTGGAGAGGCAGAAATTTCAGCAAGGCACACAGGATGACTGGGCAAGGGCTTTTGGGAAAACAGAGCAGTCTGAGCTAACCAGGGGAGGCAGAGATGGATCCGGTTTCTCAGCAGAGGGGAACTCTGCTGTGAGTTCCCTGCAGCTTTTCCTTGGCCTTTCTGTTGGGTTCTTTTATCCATTCTGTTCCTTCATTAAGTCCTCAACTGCTTCTGCTTTTCTCTAGGTCTTCTCATTTACTTCCCACTAATCTTTTAATTTCTGTTTTTCCTCAGCATAGGATAGCACCATATTTCCTCTACCTCTGATTTTCCCCATCGTTATTGTACCTGTACTTTCTTGTGTGGCTCCTGTCTTTTCCTCTCAATCCTTCATCATATTTTTTGCCCTGTTAAAGTGGAGTAGTGACACTGTTTATGACACTGCTTCTGTCTCAACCCCTTTAGGAGTGATGGAAGCCCACAGAGCCCTTTGGTGCCTGTTTTGAGCTTCAGTACAAATGCATGCACCTGCTGGAAGCCCAGCCAGATAAGAAGTATTCAGGGAGCAGGTAAGAGCTTGCAGAGGGAGACAGGAGGTGTGAGCATCCTCCTGAGTGCCAAACCAGGTGCATAATCATTGCCAGGTCTTCACTAGGCTTTGAACATAGGGCTCCAGGTAGCTTTGCTCACACTCTCTGTGAATTCTCTTTGGTGCTAAAGATGGACAGACAGCTCCACCACGGTTGCATCACACAAAAGATGTAGAGATGAGAAATTCTGTCATGTTGAGGCCATTCTTCCATGACACAAAATAGCAGAAGAAAGAGGTGGTGATCACTCCCTGCCCTCTCAAGTGCAGAGCTGAGTTTTTAAGAATGGGTTAGGGCAAACCATAAACTGTGCTTCAGGAGGGTGAATGTCAGACAAACCATTTTGCAAGCATTAAATGTGACTCACTGGCAACTTAGGCTGGCAGTACAAGCTGTGGTAAGGGAGAAGAGCTGAACCCAAGCCAAAAGATAAAGACATCACTGTCTGATCAGCCAATATGTTGATGAAAATATCTCCTGAGGTGTTTCACCCCAGACTTTGCTTGGAGAGAGTGACCTGTTCTCTGCCATTGCACAACATCTTGCACTACATGTCTAAGTTATGACTCCTAAATATTTTTGTCATAATGCTTCTTTTACAGTATGTGACTGCTTGTAAACTGCACCTTAGAAAAGATACATTCAGTGCTCTGAGCCCTCCAGATTTATTAGATTTAACTCCTACACAGCAAAACATGTTCTGCAGGCAAATTAGGACTGGTGCAACACACAATGGCCAGTTAGATATACTGAAAGATTTTGGGCTCTTCAACTGAATAATTTGCCAGAAACACAAATAACTTGGTGCAACACACAATGGCCAGTTAGATATGCTGAAAGATGCTGTGCTCTTCAACTGACCTATGCCAGAAATATTCTGAGTAGCTCACTAGGTTATACTTCTGTGCCATGATAGAAAAGTTTAGAAAGGACCAAAAGGCAGTCTAATCAATAAGTCTAATCATAAAGGGAGAAGAACTGTAAGTAATCAATCACGTGGGTTGGGTTTTTTTTCCATTTCTAGTCTGCAAGAGGATAGAAATTATAATATTGGCTCATTACCTGGTGTTTTAAAGGATATATGTTTTATTTTTCTGATAGAGAGTGGGTGCTAGTTTAAGATGATGTGTTATTAAATCATTTCACAAGAATCTAAGATGAATATTTTAAACAAAAGGTAAATGTGTAAGGCAGCATCATAATATAAAAACTTATCTAAAACTAAGATAACTCCTTCACAGATTACAGTTACATTAAAGTTTGTGGCATCTTACCAAATACTACACTGCAAACTGTGTTCAGCAAACTTTGATCATTTTAATGCCAGTTTTTAACCATTTGTATGTCTTTGAATGCAGGCATTGATATTCACTATTCATCCTATTAGGGGCCAAGGCTGAAAAAATTGACACACTTTTAAGAATTTGTGGCGGGAGCGCGGCAAGAACTGGTCTCATTTGAAATAAATTTAGTATGCTTTACTATATATTAACAATAGAAGCAGTTGATACAGCTTATTTTGGCTTGGATCTCCAAGCAAAAATAAAACTATTCCTGTGGTCCCTGAGACTGTATTGCAAAATCAACCTTACTGATACACTCGTATCTACCATCATATGTCCAAAATTAAGGAAAAAAAGTTGATTTTTAAGATTCTTCCTTCCTGTCTCTTAGAAATGGTGACTGGCTGTGTCTGTACATTGTAGATTGGTGGGTATTTGGATCCAGGAGAAGTACTCCAGTTTTAGTTCAGGCTCAAAAGGAATGGGAGATTTTGTTTCCAGAGGAGTGGCTGCATGGATAAAGCAGGGCTGCAGATCAAATAGATGGAACAATAAGTGAGATGATGCATTTTAAATTGCACAATGGTATAACAGTGGGGAGGTGCCAAGCTCCCTTTGGAAAGTGATTTCAGATGTTTCCTACCCAGAACAATACAGATTTTGGAGACTTCATTTAAAAGCAATCACAAGGCAAAAGGTCACCAGGCAAACTGACTAATTGGTGGCTGGCCAGATGGAAACCTCTGCTAAGTTCATTTCAAGGACAAGCTGCTGCTGGGTAATGTATGGCAGATGGGGATCCAGGGGAGTTTATTTTCATGAGCCACACTGCTGTGAGGGCTGCACAACTCTTTGTACTGGGGCTCAGGGCAGATCTTGTCTTTCTCATCTCAATGACAGCCCATGCGTGCCCCATGGTAAAACAAAGGAGAGGATACAAATCATAAGCAGAGATCCCACCACAGATTCCATTTCTTGCAACCTCAAACTGAAGAATCATACGTTTGCTGTCAAAGTGCAGTAGAGGTGAAACCCTTCTTGTTCTCCTGGAAGGCATGTGATAATCTTCATCTAGCATTTTGTCACTGTCTCCACAATACAGCACATTGTTGTGGTTTGATTCCCTTCAGGCAATGCCATGTGTAACGTAAAAACACAAAAAATAACAACTATATTTCCCAAAAGCCTATAATACAAAAAAGACTCCTCTCTCCCCTAATAAACACAATATTAATTATATTTTAAAATAAATAATTAATTAAGAGTCCAAATATATCTCACTATAATATGTTAAAGTTAAATAGTAAAAAAAAAAAGGATGTTTTGAAAGATTTTAATTTTAAATTTTGTGTGGTTTTTTCTTTCTTTTTTTCTTTCATAATAATAATATCTTAATATTTTTTTCCTTTTATTATTAAGCTTATGCCTACTTTATTCTCAATCACATTTCACAACATTCAATTAAAACATTACATTTTCATAAAGGGCTAGCATTATGCCAGTATCAAACCATAACACACATAAATAGAAACATCTTTCCAGAGCAAATCTAGAAGACAACTTGTTATTTCCCTCTCCCTGATTCTTCCAAAAAGCACACTTCTACTTGGAAATTTTCAGACCTGCATGATAGCTTATTAAGGAATAAACTCCAGAAGATTGTATTTGTAAGAAGGAATAGTTAGTATGGCTTGTAAATAATTCTAATAATACTAAAAAGAAAGATTATTGCATTATCTGACACTTCAAAGGAGATCCACCCATTCCTTTTTTGAACATGAACTCTTATGTTGCATTTCCTTCCATATTCATTGTGCATCCTTCAGATTAGTGCACATCTTCGTTTGGCAAGATCTTAAGAATCTCTTCTTTTCTGCTTTTTCTTTGCTGTCAAAGCAGATTCTGTAGCTTCAGGCAAAATGTGTGATCTGCTCTTTGGCTTGCAGAGCTTTGTAAAATTTTTTTTTCCATTCTGTTGTCATTCAGAGTATCCTAGGAACAAAGAGACATTTGTGTTTGAAACATCAAAACTTATCAGTTAATCTTAGTTAAAATGAAAAATATATAGGATTTGCCAGGTAAAGAACAGCCAAGACTGCAAATGAAGTCTCTGTAGGTTGTGTGGCCTTTATTTTGTTAAAATCCAGCTTAGTGACATACAGGATTGCCCCACATGCCTATGTCCAGAAAACTCTCACTTAAACTGCATGCACATTTGGCAATGTTTCTTCTTAACATGAATCCTTGTTTTTGGGGGAATTTTAACCCCATTCCCTTTCTATACAAAAGGCTCTCTACAATGTCAGCTAGCTAAAGAGAATTCACCATGCTGTGTCTGCTCTGTGCAGCTCTGGGCACAGCACCTGATGTCTACATTGCAGAATAGGACTTCCATAAATAATTTCTCTCACGACTCAGATTGGAAATATATTGATATGGAACTGGGTGCCAAGCTGGAGAGCTAATGTGTGGAGGCAGCTGCCAATATGGGTGCTATGGATATAATATTTGATCTATGCCACACTCAAAGGTGGCTGAGTTAACTAACTTCTGCAGTAATAAAGAAAGTTTTGTACTGTTTAAACCTAGGTGCAATTATGACTAAATCAAGCATGAAGGGAAAGGGAATAAAATCCAAAATGAGAAGCAGAAAATACTCTTTTTTTTCCCCTGAAAACACTGCTTGGCAAATTAAGATCTTAAATTGAAAACTTGAATCTGTTTGCAAAAAAACAAACAAAAAAAATTAGAAAAGCCTCTGTGGTTCCATAGCAACTAAAAACAGAAATCTTTTTTAAAATTTAAATTAGGATGAACATTTTTAAAATTTGTAATTTTTAAAATAGATCCTAGCTCTGCAATCATAACAATGAATTTAAATTGCAATGAATTCTAGCAGCAGTAAGAATCTCTATTTGCAACTATCAAGCTCTAACGACTTTACTTACTCTAAAAAGCCGGATTTTACAGAATATGCACAAATAAGATGCTTCATTCAGCAGCAGAAAACTTTGTTGTTTATAGTTTTTAATTTTACTATTTGTTTATTCATAATGGTATTGAAAAATGTCTTTTCCAAGTGAAGAATAAACAACCTACAAAGTTAGTACTGAGACAGCCAGCCTGTAAATACTAAGAGCTAAGCCCAGGGCAAAAGAATTCAATGCTTAACTAGTTAGAGGAAAGGGGAAAACAAAAATAATTAAGTATAACCAGGAAGAGATAAAACTAGATAGGAAAGGAAAACAGAGGAAACTATTTTCACTCTGATCATTTCAATACTATCTTCATCCCTGTGGTTATAGATTGTCTTAAAAGTTGTTGAGTTTAACTTTTCTAAAACAGTGAAGAATTTGTTCTTTTTACGTTGTTTCCCTGAAAACACGAGATCAGACATTTACTTTCAAAATAAAAAATGCATTAGAAGTTTTCCTGTAATCTGATGACAAAGAGCAAGCATTAATGGTACTTCTGCCCAAAATTTTCTCCCTGCTGGAACTCGTGACCCTGCAATTCTGCAGTCCAAGGTGAGGCCCAAACCATGTTGGTCTCTGCAAAAAAAGGGTCAGTGGCCTCAACTTGTCCTGTGTGAGAGCAGAGCAGGAAAAGGAAGTTGATGGACTGAAAAGCAAAAAAGCTTTACAGTACTTTAAAACCAGCTTTCATCATGTGAGGGGCTCCTTTGGCTCCATATTGATTTGATTGTGTTATCTTCAGGAAAGCATCTGTTTTAATTTACAGTTAATGCTCCAAGGGCTTGAATCCTGAGTCACAAATCCACCCCCATCCCCTCAAAATGAACAAAGGTAATATTAATCTCAAACACAGAAAGTGAATGAGTTAAGGAAAAAAAACACAAACATGCAACAACTCTTTGATTTAAGGATACATCATACAAAATCCAAAAATCTTCCTTTCCTTTCACTCCTACGTCTTTGCTGTCTTACTGTTGTTTTACCAAGAGCAAGCATTAGCTGGAGATTTTGATCAGATCTGGGAGAAACTTCACTGGGGTATCATCCAAAATTGTTCAGGAAATTCAATTTTGTAGTTGCCAAAACTCATTTGAATCTGTTAGAAAACAGTTTTGGATGGAAGCATAGAGGGTGAATTAAACAGTTCAAAAATTTCTTTAAAAAGAAAACGGCTCTTTCTCTCTAATGGATCTATTTGTTCAAAATAAGAGAGAAAATATCAACAACAATAAACCAAAGCATAACCTCTAAAGAAACAATGCTGTACGTAAAACAAAAAAAAAAATTATTCAGCCCAATATATTTCCAGGTTGGTGACTGTGGTTGTTGAAGAAAGTAGCCATAATTTCTGGTTTAGGACAACCCAAATAAAAATTAATGTGAGATTCTTCAGGTTAGCAGCAAACCCAGCAAAACTATCATTCACATGGATATGTTTTTCTTGACTTTTATTATAGTAATATGTTTTATCTGTACAGCATGTAGGCTCTTATTCTAATAACTTTTGTTATGCCTGAAAACATCTTCCACATCCTGATTCTGAAATTTTCCTATGCAAAGAAAATTGGTATTTTCATAACTTAGGCTTGTTTTGTGATCTAATATACCCTTTGCTGCTGACTGGCTTTAGATTTTCAGGGTAATTTCACCCACAACTTTGAATCCTTGGGCCCAGGCAGAGGAATGAAAGGCAAATATCTGAATTTTGGCACAAAGCTGTCAGCTGTGCTTCAAACTGCAAAGCCTTAATGAACCCTAAGGATAATTTCAATAAATGGTTTCCCAGTACTGAAATGCTGGTCCTCGAAGAGGTTTGGGAGTTTGAAAGATGAGCACAGTGAACCTTTTAGAGGAGATAAATATGAGCCACGTGTGAGACACTGAGGTGTGGCCAAGCAGGGGTCCCAAGAAGGGTGCTCTGAGCTAATTTGCAGCACACAACTTGAAACAGAGATTGAAGACTTGGCTTCCTTAAAATAAAGTCAAATACTGGTGTTAATAGACTCAGCATAAATGAAGAGAGAGTGGGATAGAAGAGCTTGAGGAAACTTCTGCCATCTAACTCTTGCTGGCCTATCCTACCAAGCAGTAAAGCCACCTCAGCTGCTGGCATGTTCGCCTGTCTTCCAAAAACCAAACTGATGAAAATAAACTGTTTTTCTTTCCTTCTGCTAGCGTTTCTGTTGAAATTTCAAATGTTTTCCAAAGTGCTGAAACAGAAGATTTGCAGTCGGGTGCAGCTGCTGACAACTCCTTTCCCAAGTGATGAAGTCTAGCAAGGGCAGTGCCTGCTGCTGACCAAAGCCCACTTAGCAGGCTGACAGCTGAAATCTGTACAGCAACTCTTTTTATGACACACCAAACGAGCCAGGGCACTTTCAGCCTGGGAACAAGGGAATAAAATATTGATTTAGTTATGGCAAAACAGTAAGAGAAGCCAGGCTGTATCTCCCTACAAACTGCCAATCTGCCATCTGCTATCCTTTCATTTTCCCTCGCACCACTGATGCAAGGAGTGTCCAAACTTTAGCACATGTTTTGCAAACAGCAGTGCCCAGTGGGCTGCTGCTGTAGGTCTGCCATCAGCATCAGGCCTGCTCCAGCCTACTTAACCATCTAATTTGGTAAATGTCCATACGGCCTCTTTGTTCTCCTCGGCACCATATGCTGTCCCATTAAAAGTCAATCAGGTTTCTCTCAGCTCCTCTTTCTTTCAGGAAGATCCTTGGAAGCTGAGAGCCCTCCCTGGGAATCTTAGGTAAAGAAGAGCTGTGGAAGTGCTTCAGTTATTGTAAGCATTGCAGCTCTGCTCCAGGCACATCGTGGGACATCACTGCACTGCCCCATGCATTGCTCTGCTCCAGGAACATTGTGGGACATCCTTGCACAGCCCCATGCATTGCTCTGCTCCAGGAATATTGTGGGGCATCATTCCACAGCCCCATGCATTGCTCTGCTCCAGGAATATTGTGGGGCATCATTCCACAGCCCCATGCATTGCTCTGCTCCAGGAATATTGTGGGGCATCATTCCACAGCCCCATGCATTGCTCTGCTCCAGGGTCATCAATGCACAACCCCATGCATTGCTTGGATCCAGGAACATCAATGCACAACCCCATGCATTGCTCTGCTCCAGGAACATCATTTCACTGCCCCATGCATTGCTCTGCTCCAGGGACATCGTGGGACATCATTGCACAGTTCATGGTGCAGACATGTGATGGAAACACATGCATGCCCTGCAAGGAGAAGAGTTCACAGGTAAGGCAGAAAGCACAAGGGCGGGTATGAAATCATGGAGTTTTGCTCATAAATCAGATAATAGGAAGGACGTGAGACTTGTTCACACAAAAGTGCTTAAGAGTTTTATTCATTTCCCCAGGCAGTTCAAACAAAGAAGTTACACAAAACAATTTTTATTGGGCAAAAGTCAAAGGTCAATGAAGACTGCAGGTGAAAAGGGGGGAACAAGATAAAAATAGAAAGAGATAATAATAGATCCCAGCATCATTCTCTTAGAGACATTGCTCACAAATATTCAAGATAGAAATCTCTCTTTTACAAATTCTGTGTTGCTTTACTCCTCTTGCTCATATGAATGCTCTGTGCACACATTATTATTTGAGGGCCATTAATTTACTTTCTCTTATTCATGGTCCTCTGAATCATCCTGTTTGATTTTTAAGTAGAAGCAGACAGGAGTGCATACAAGACAGAGGAAAAGACAGGGTTTATTTGCAGAAAGGGCAGAGGGATTTAGCTGAAAAATCAACAGTGTTATACAGGAGAAAGGCAGCCTTAAATTTTGTTTCTGGCAGAGCCACTGAGCAACTGAATAATTTAGGTTATTCAGACCTCCTGAATAACCTTAACCAAAGCTCACCTGTCTGATCAATCCCCTGTCTCCTGTGACCCTGTCAGAGCTGTCCCAAGGAGCCAGCTCCCTCACAATTGCTCTCCAGCTGCATGTTTGCCTAATCCACCTTTCAGCCCACATGGCAAAGTTCATCTTGGACTTCTCTTCCCTTCCCCTGGAAGTGAAAAGCTTCTCTTTTTTCCTACAGGGTTTCTCTTTGCAGGGGAGAATGTCTGTGAGGTTTTTTCCCTATAGGTAAGAGTGATGAGATGACAGAGGGCAGTCCTCTGCTCACACGTGTGCCCTGGGGCACTGCCAGGGGACCGTGCTGTCACCCTGATTCTTAAGATTTTCTAAAGCCTTCTGAGTATACATTCTGTTGGAGAACTTTCCCACACAATTTCTATAAATAATATTTTTTTTGCATTCTTTTATGGGGGTGGAGAAACTTGATGTACTGGTGGTTTGTCCAATGTCTTTGGAGAGGTGGCACCTTCACTCTCCAATCCACTGTCACCTTTGGGAAAGTATAAAAGGTGGAGTCAGAAAATGAACTTTCTTCTTTACCTTGCAAATAGCAGGTGACTTGTGTCGTGCTTTCACGTGTCCTATAGTGACACCGTGCACCAGCTGCCTGCAAGAGATGGAAAGAAAAGCAGAAAAGCAGTGGTGAACCAGACCTGACCCAGCTCACCTGCCCCAGCCCTGCTTTAAGCTTCACCCACTGCAGAACCCAGCCCAAGGTCAGGCTTACAGCCAGTGTGTGCTGCAGCTGGATCAAAGACAAAACACTCAGCTCTGCAGTTACATTTGGAAAATGGCTTTTCACTGGTTTTGTAATATGAGCAGTGGGGAACTGGTTATAAAGACCTAACTTTTCCTTTCCTGCTCTATTGAATTTGCTCACAAACTGGTTTTTTTTTTTCTTTTTAACATGCCAGTTTGGAAAATGCAGTTCATCTCTGTGTCATTGCAATTGTGATGCCAGCTTCCAGATGAAAAGAGGGGTCTGAGTTCCTGCTTCAGGAGCTGAATCTTACACCCTGAGTTGAGTCATGAAGTTCCAGACAGTGTCTTGTGAACATAGTGCTGGCTGCCAAGTCTGCTGGCTTTTTACTATGTGGATTAAAATAGGTGTCACTTTATGCTTCCTGATGAAGCACTGGGCAGAATTTGTGTGTCTCTTGGAAGGAATTTTGAGATTTAGCTTCTATAAAGGCAGTTTCATATGAGAATTTTTACTTGAAGATTTTTTGTTCATTCCTACTGCTGTGGAAGTATCTGTGTATTTAGGTTATTGTTATTTTTTGTTGTTATTCTATTTTTTCCATGCCCTTCTTTATACATCTCATCTTTTGGACTGCTCTTTTAGTTAGTCTTCTAGTTTTTAGTTAGTCTTGAAAGACTAATGCCTCTATATTAAAATATAAAGCAATCAAGAGGACTGATCAGGTTACAGCACTTTGGATCCTATCACAATGAACTGTTTGCTATTAATTATCAGTAAAAGGTTATGTTCAAAATATAGAACAGAACTTTAATGTTATTCATTAATTGATTATTTATATTAAACATGCTCTGGAAATTTAGCAGTCATTATTCAGGCCAAGATTTGAAGGTTGGTAGCTATCCCATGTCGTGCCATTAATATAAAATATAATAATAGGGGTTCTCTACCCAGGTTGTTAGCTTATATTAGTCCCTGAAAAGTGACTAGAAAGGCCAGGAGGCAGGATTAAGAGCTCTGTCTATGGATTAAGTGAGAAATTAGAATTGTAGCTAACGTGTTGGAGGAGAATGCAGCACACATGGAGCTGGTCTTCCCCTTCTCAGAATTAAGTGCTTGCCACTGACCAGGCACAAATAAACTCTCTGGCCTTTGATAATAGAGATGCCGTGGTTTGTGCTGAAATTATTCTGCTTTGGCCAAAATGAGAGGATGAAACTAGATAATCACGGAATGCAACATTAACCAGTAAGACAAAAACGGAGAGTCAATTTAGTGCAAAGCTTAGTGAGTCATTATTTCATGTCACCTGGCTCTTCAAAAGAAATTACAGCATTTACTCAGTAGAAACTGGAGCTTGCCTGGTTGCAGCTGTCCTAGATATTCTTCACCTCAAGAGGTGTGTTTATGTGCATTTTGTTTTGACAAGTGAGGCAAATTTAATGTCCTGAGGGATCAATAGATTTTGATGCTTTTAAAATACAGTCAGTAGGTAACAGAATCTGCAGACACTCCAAAACACAGAAGCTTGAGTTGAGGTTAAATTAAATATATTTATTAAAGATGTGAGCCCATGTACATAACACCCACAACTAAGCCAAGGAGGAATAATGTCTGGGGCTCAGAAAAAATTACTACATTGGTCCCTGGGCAGGGCAGTCTCATCTAAAGGACATTGGTAGCAACAGACCTGATTTAAATTAGGACAGTTTGCAGCTCTGGCCACAGCCCTTGATTAAGGGACTGAATCACAACTGCGAGACAGTGGCCATGAATGTGTTTCTGCTTCTTAATTTGGTGTTTTTCAGTAAGGAAAGGAGAGGCTTGGTTATTTTCTGTACTGCCACAATAATGCTCTGACATCACTGTGAAAACTGTGGCTATGGTCTGCTACATTTACAGCAAAACCAGAAAGGGAGAGAGGGAAGGGAAGGGAAGGGAAGGGAAGGGAAGGGAAGGGAAGGGAAGGGAAGGGAAGGGAAGGGAAGGGAAGGGAAGGGAAGGGAAGGGAAGGGAAGGGAAGGGAAGGGAAGGGAAGGGAAGGGAAGGGAAGGGAAGGGAAGGGAAGGGAAGGGAAGGGAAGGGAAGGGAAGGGAAGGGAAGGGAAGGGAAGGGAAGGGAAGGGAAGGGAAGGGAAGGGAAGGGAAGGGAAGGGAAGGGAAGGGAAGGGAAGGGAAGGGAAGTATTGCCTCTGTCACTCTGGGTGGCATACAGACAGGATTTAGTTCCCACTTGCAGCAGCTTCAGTCTAATCCTCTGAAGGGAGCAGTTATTGTCAGATGTGTCCAGAAGCACACAACTGGGAGAGGTAGAGGTTACTTATCCTACCTCTGTTTCTCATTTCCCAATGCCAGACAAGTGGGACCTTTGCTGTGACACATGGGGATTGCAATGAGCTCTGCCTGGGTGGGAAAACAAGATCTCACTTGAGTGATATTTACTCATCAGGCAAAGTAGGTTTAGGAGGAGAAAACCTCACCCCATCACACCATTTTTTTTTGCCTGTCTGAACCTGCCCTGTGGCTCAGCCTAGCTGCATGGTCCTCGAGGCAGCTGGCATTGTCCCTGAGAGCAAACTGCTGTCCTGCTGAACCTCCATCAGTGGCTGCCTATTTTTTGGCATGACCAGCAGCACATCCAAAGGCTTCAATTAGAAAGCCAAAGCTCAAACCATGTCCAGCTCATTCTGGGCAGCCTCTGCTGCGTGCACAGAAGGTGATTCCAGTGCCTGTGCCCTGGTTCAAAGCAGGGGGGTGTGCTAGGAGAAATCTCTGCAGCAGCTCAGGGAGGAGTTGGCTGATGCCAGGAAGGAAAGGACACCAGATATGCCTGCCCTTGCTGGCTCTGAAATCAGTCTCTCTCAAGAGGGCCACGTGCTGCAGCATTTCACTCTGGCCTTAATTGCAGGCTTTGCTTGGTGCTTCTGCTTGCTTTCCAGTAATGTTGACAAATGGCTTGTGCCTGTAAGTGAGCCTGCCCGTGCACTTTGCAGGACCTTAACAGCTCCTTTTACCCTCCTCAACCTGCTGCTGAAATTTTAAGACATTTTTTATCCACTTGCTGGGCAACTTGAGCAGTCACAGGTCTCCAACGAGATGACAGTGTGTGCCACTGAGGCAAGGAATTAAATTACATTTTCTTACCTTTTTCCTTCCACTTGCATTACTCCACCTTTTTTTCTTTACTACTCCCACAAATATTTCTATGCCACTGTTTGCAAAGCATCAGCATTTTTTGCTCTTTTCTTTCTGACCTGTGGGTGCTGCACACTATGTTATGTATTAAACTCTCCATATTTTTGGTGATTTTACTGGGATTCATGACTCCTTACTATGCACAACCTTTTTACACTTTTTTCATCCTTTAAAAGGGGCATCAAACCTAGGGAAAATGAGGAGCAGTTCAGTGTAAGGGACTGATTTGAGAGTCACCCTCAGAAATACGAAAGGGGCATGTGGCATTCAGCTTGTTACAGCCTGCCTGGCCCCTGAAGCATGGAAGGTGTTAAAGCAGGGCTCAACTTACCCTGTCTAACACCCACTGCTCAGCCCAGGTGAAAACTCCCATCTTCTCCACTCCTCCCTACCCCATTACTACAATATTGTTATTTTGAAAGGTCCTACTCCTTGCTGGAAGTGAAATTAAAGGACATAAATAGGGAAGGGAAATGCTATGCAGGGACAGCTCTCCAGAAAATGTATGTCCTCTGTACAATGACAATAATGTGCCATAAGGTCTTGGTTTCTTATTTCCATAAGTGTAGAGACTTAAATTTTTTCTAAGGCAACATGATACAGCTGGTTCTGCCTGGGAATTAGTTTTTCCCCAGTCAATAGAAACTGAGCAATAATAACCTTAATTAACTTTTGCATAATTGTGATTAGTAACTTACAAAGTAACTGTTGTAGTAACATTAGAAGAGATTATTTAGCAGTTATTGAATTATGCTTTCTTTATTTAATTATTTTTAAGTCGCAGGGAGCAGCATCCAGGAGGTGTCTAGTTGATTAGCAATTAAACATATTAAGTAGCTGTAAGCTGAAGTAATTAAGAGAAGTTTGAGCACAGTCTAGGTCAAGTAAGATCTGCAAGAAGGCTGAGTGTTTCCTGAGGAGCCCAGCTAAGACATCAATGCTGTCCAGCTTGGAACTCAATTCTGGGCTGTTTGTCACTGTTCACTGATGGTTTCATAAGCTTATTCTCAAGAAGTGCTCCTGGAGCACTAATGCCTAATTCAATTAAATAGTGCAGTTCATTATTTACTGCTCAGCTTCAGCAGTGCTGTGAGAATTGGGGCCTAGGATAACTCTTTTTTCAATGTCAAATTATCTCAAGTGTCAGTTGTGATGGATCCAGGACTAACTTCCAACCAAGATTAAAGCTCCATGACTTTGCTCTGTGCGTGCTTTGACTTTTAATGTGGACGATCAGAAAGAAGCCAGTAAAGGGGAAGTGAGTAGTGAACCTGAAGGGAGATAACACCTATAGGCTCCTCTGGAAGACCAAAAGAAACTAGTTGTGATTAATAATCAGCAGCAGGTTGCCAGAGACCAGAAACATGGACAATAAGTCTTCTAATAAGTCTGTGGAAGTATCAGCTCTGATTTTTAGTTTGAAGTTTTAAAGCACTGAAGTGATGGTGTTGAAAAATGCAGACCATTTTAAAAAGAGACATCTGTATTTTTGTTGTGCTCAACCCAGAATATATTATAATTTTTAAAAGATCAGAAGGGAAAAAATACAGAAACTAAATGAAAAACAATGAATGTCAAACATGATAAGGAAGTTCCCTTCCTTTCCTGAACTCAAGGGTTTGGTATTGGAGAACCACTTACACACATGGAGCTTCTTCATCATTTACAGACACTGCAGCAAAGAAATATTTCAGTGCTTTAGGAGTTATTGATAGACTGATATTACTGCTAGTCCTGCTGAAGAACTTTCAGCAAATGAGACTTTACAGAAAGAAAATTTAAAAATAATGATTAAACAGTTTCCGTTGAAGCTGCCCCCCTTTTGATATATTACAGTTTATCTGCACTTCCAATCTAATGCGTGTTCTTCACTTTCAGCCTTCTAACCTTTATTCTACCTTTATTTTTTCTGGCCTTATTTTCTTTTTTCCTCTCATCATCACAATGATCTATGGGATAGCACATTGCCAGAGAAGTCCCTGTAACTGGCTGCCCCCAATTTCTCTGCCATCCCAAAATCTTTACACATGTCCCTCTGATTTTGTTTATTCTCAGATATATTTTGGTCCTATTAGGAAGAGATTAATCTTTCCAGTTACAGCATGCTAAATTATTCTCATCTCTGTAAGTTGGAAGTGACAAAAGGTATATGTTTTCAATTAATTTTCAAGACTCATTCATTGCACATCTCTAAACTTGAACTTCCTTTTTGCTTTGGCAAAAAGCTGAAAATGAGACTGCTTAGCTGAGGAGGAAAAGAATTATTAACCCTTTTAAACACTAATAGGATCAGCTAATGAAAACTCTGTGTTTTAGAAATCTTTGAGAAGTAAGATTTTACAGAGGCAGAAGAAAAGTGACTGAAATATGAACTAGAAACAGAGAATATTTATGAGTCATGTAACAAGTTCCTAAATTAAAAATAAACAAAACAAAACAAAAAAAAATCTAAATTATATGCCTTGAGAATGAACAACATTAGGGTATAACAGACCACTATGTGCAATGATTACTAAATGCTCCAATGTTATTCTACAGCATCCAAAATATTGTTTCATTTTAGCATATAGGAGACCCACAGCTCTTTTTATTGCATGCTTTGGCTATGCTTCTGTGTGTTCCAACTGTGAATTTTCACTGCACATTAGGTATGGAATAATCCAATTTTGCACAGCAAAACTTGGCAGACTTAAATGAGTTTCCCCGATTCAAACACAAGATGTTTCAGTTTTGCATAGATTTCACATCAGACTTGAAAATTCTTTTTAGGGCAAAAGTTTCACCAAAACAGACTGGATTTTTTTGAATCTAGCCACCAATCCATTAAAGTTGAGAATCAGGAGAGTACAGTAAAAGCACAATACAAGAAAAATGTACCACATCCATTGGAACAAATGAGAGAACAACAGCTTCTATTGACAGTTGCTTTATTACTGGAAAAATCCTTTTTTGGGAGGCAGGGAGGGCTGGATTGCACAGAGCCATCCTGTAAAGGCAAAGCCTGGCTGCTGTTAATCCTGGCTTTTGGCAGCTGAAAATCTGTGCTCTGGGTCTGTTCAGCCCACTCCTTTTTGACAGCAGTGGCAAGGATGATAAATTTGTACACTGCTGCATGCCCAGCTCACAGATATCAGCCACATTCCGAGATTCCTCCTGCAGCAGCACCACTTCAGCACTCCCTGAGCCAGAAATGCCAGGGAAATCTGGTGCAATGATGCTTTCTGCCTTAAGCAAGTCCCTCTCCATGAGCTGGGCAAGCTGGTTCTATTCTTCTGGGTGGCAGGGGCATCAACACCCAGCAGTTTGGCAGCATCCCTCCCTCCAAGGGAGCTGCTGCCCATGCAGCTCAGCACTTCCCTTTGGAGTCTGGGAGGGTGAGAAGAGGTGGCTGGCACAGCTCCCCCAGCTCCACCCACCCGTGCTCACAAATCCATCTCACAGGTCTATCTCGGTGTATTTATCAGAGCTCTGAAGGCTGCTGGTGTTGGGGATTGCTCATTAGCTTATATTCACAATTATCCCTAAGGAAAGGAGGACTACAGCCTCTGCTTTCAGCATGCAAATTGAGTAAAGTTTGGAGCCACTGCTACAGGGAATCAGCAAATGCCAGGCTGTCATTACTGCAGTTGGTTTTCAGAATACCATTTTAATTGAACTAATTATCACAAATTTCAACAGGTATTTTGAGGTTTTAATGAACACTTATAAGAATTTTAATCATGCTCCCATTGAAAGCAATACTAAAAATGCTTCAACGGCTTTGCATCACTACACACAGTGCAGAATATTTATTTTCCTTGTATAACTAAATACTGACATAGATCAGCTCATACAATGGAAAGCTTTAAACTCAGGTACTTGTGACTCATTCTATTTGGAATATTTAGACAAATAGAGCCTCAAATCAAAAATAGATGAAGCAAATTAATAGCTAATTTAGGACGTTACCAAGAATAACATCATGAAGGCACTGAAGCTGGAAGATGGAAGACACACAGAAGATGGAAACACCACATTTCATTTTGATAGCATATGAGAATACCTGCAAGCACCAGTCCTGCTGCTACAAAATCCTCCTGACAGCACCTGTGCAAGGGAAGAGAGAAACTGTCCTGCACTTACTAAAGTGAGTGTGTCTCACTCAGTCACGGTAATTAGGACTCCAAATGAATTAATTGGAATAATCTCACTGATTTCAGCAGGATTATTCATCAGATCAGTAGCTAATATGTGCAAACAAAGGAATGTGCTGCCCAGAGGAGGGAGTATGAATAGCAAAAATGTTTAGATCTGGTTTCCTATGGGGCTTTTTGTTGCACCTACAGAGAGAAGCATTTGGCCTGTTCCATTTTTGACCTGACCAGGTGTTACTTTTTGCCTTTTCTGCACAATATTGTGCAGTGTGATGAATCAGGGCTATCTCACTATCCATAGCATCAGAACATGTGTAATAGGACAGAAGTTGTTGCCCTAGAGCAATGGATTTTTAAACCATAACTTGCAGCTACCAAAAAGCCGAGTGTGGAATTCCCATGCCAAGGGTGCCCCTAAGGGTCTGATTATTGATGCAGGGCACACAGATACGACCTGTGCCCCTCTGGAGTGGCAGATTCAGACCAGGCAGGGTGCTCTAGAAACAGATTCCCAGTGTAAAATGGGACTAAACACTCTCATTTAGCCACCTGAGCCTCTCCTCGAATATCTTCCTATGCTTCACATTTTCTGGTAGCACTAAAAGAAGCTGGAGATGCAGAAAGTTTTACTTTTCCTTCACACATTTTTTCTGTCCTCAAGGAAAGGTAACGGCATGTTCCACATATGTTGCTTTAGCTAGAACATCTAGAGAGGGTAAGCTAATTTAGCCAAGCTTTCAAGGAATGTGTAGTGGGTAATCTAGGAGGAATATCATGTCCAAGGGCAATAAATACATAATGAAGGGCAATAAACAAGAACTAAAAGCAGTCATCTGGTCCTTCTCACAGACTCACTAGGATCAAATTTCTAACAGATGTTGCCATAACTTGTCATTTATAACCAGCTTTTACATAGACAGAGTCCTCAGTTTTCCTAAGAAAATTATTCAAGTGTGTCTCTACTGTTTCTATTCCAGTGCTCTCATTTCCTTTATTAACCTCCCTTGCTGTAGTTTAAACCCATTATATCTTGCCTTAGTCCTACTTGTGGTGGCTTTTTACATCTGTGAAGGCTTACTGTGACATCCTCCCACTGTTGCAATCAATTAAATTGTGCCACTTTCTTCCTTTTAGTCTTTTTTTCTGCTGTTAGCCCAAATATTCTAGACTGCTGATGAGGCTTATGCTGACTGCCCCAAGGGTTTCACCTGGCAACTGCCATCAAGAAAAAAGGTCCAAAAAAAAAAATCATCTAATGAAAACTGAGCAGAAATTATAGAAAAATCTGCAGTAATGGACTTCATTTTTACTCATTGTGTCCCACAGTTGATATCAAAGTTCGGATTTGATTCATGACATCATTTGAACTTCAAAAGGTGTGAATCTTTTTTTCTGTATGAAGGGAAGGCTTCCAAAGTTTCCTGAAGTTCTGCTCAAAGAAATCCCTTCCTTTTTTATTCCTCTGTTCAATATTTGACCTTGAACACTAGTTCTTAGTGAAGCATAGAGCAGTGCAGAGTAGTAAAATTATTGCAGGGTTACTTCTCTCTCTCCTGAAAATTAGACGTCTCTGTCAACTAAGTTCTAGTGCCCATCAGTTTCTGACAACATTAATTTTTCAGACTCTAAAAATTAAGTTTTTAATTGCAAAGGAAACCTCTCTAAACCAGAGCAGCACCATTTTGCTGCATCTACAGCAGGCACAAACAATACACAGAGAAATGTGAACTTCCCTCATTTAACTCTGCCCACCACTGGTA
Organism: Lonchura striata; assembly: GCF_050655825.1. Taxonomy (NCBI): domain Eukaryota; kingdom Metazoa; phylum Chordata; class Aves; order Passeriformes; family Estrildidae; genus Lonchura; species Lonchura striata. The sequence continues at coordinate 3,568,882 of NC_140703.1, forward strand.
AGGGCAAGACAAAATTCAATATAAGACTGTGTAAATGTTCTCTGGGTAGGAGAGGGACAGAAGGAGGAAACAGTGTTGCATTCCAGACAAATCTGGACTAATAAATCGTCATTATTTTGTCCATGAACTCACAAAGCAGACATCAGAGTTCAAAGATGTTGGTCTGCCTGGCCACTAGTTACCAAACTGGATGGGTAGGAAAAATTCTCTGAATGGATTAGTTTAGCAACTGAGTAATTTCAAGGATTTGTTTCTCTTGTATAGATAGTAATAGGCATGTGATTGGTGTCTTGGAGCTGCAACAAATAATGAGAATTAAACATTTTCTTCTACATCCCAGCAGGATTAAATAGAGAATGGATTGATATAATAGATATAATAATATATGTATGGTGCATACCTTTAAAAATGTCTCCTTAGAGAACTATCACCAAAGAAACAAAGGGTCGTATTAACTTCTGGCATTCCATTTGTTCAGACCAACTGGAGTGATATTTGCATCTCTTCTAGATGAGATCTTAAAGCTGAAAAATTGTGATAGGTAAGAGAGCATTGTTGAAATAGCTAAATTCTGTCCTAGGCACTTTAAAAGCATCCAAATGGATTATTTTTCAGCTGTGAAATAGAAGTCTTTTCCACTGTTCTGGAAACATGGGATTCAAGGTGACTTCACAGGGTGTTAATGGAAGAATGATCTGCACCCTGCTAACAATATTTCATGAGCAATGATGTAGCAAATAATATGGTCTATTACACTGTGCCACCAGATGCCATCTGAAAAACACATTGCTAGCTTTAGCATCCCAGATTTAATCAACTTTCCACGAAAATGACACTGATGCTGACTGTAAAAGACAGTGTATCCTCAGCCCTGACTAGCAGCTCCTTGGACGTGGCAGTAATGTTGTCCCTTTTCTAGTACCTCTCCCATCAGTTGAATTTCTGATGGCTAATGAATGGTGATGGCATTATGGCATTAGTTTTCCCTTCCAAATGGACAGACACCCATATGAATGGGGCACTTGTTTCAGTATGGGGCACCTTGGACATCCTCAGCACCATTTGGACTCATCTCCCTTTCGGGTTCAAAAGATGGGTAGGGGAAGGAATGAAGCTGAGGACAAAATACACCATCTTCAGAATACACTCCCTTTTGCCTTTTCAGTTGCTAGACACTCTCACAAGCCTTTCACAGCAAATCACTTCTCCTGGAACACCATTAGAGTGGTGAACATTTTAAATGGAGTCAACCTATTCTGCAGAAGAATAGTTGCAATGACATGCATACTCAAGTTTGCCCCCAGGGGCTTACAGACCAAAATTAAAGGGACAGACTCACCAGGACATGAAAGGAATTTTCTCCGAATAAATTGGCAAGTAATTTGTTTGAAGTTTGAAATATATTTTCAAAGGTCAAGGCCTTGTTGCTTATCTATTTTGTTTATCAATTGGCGCTGTTGTTAACTTCCACCAAAATAAATTTCCACAACCAGCATCAGGAAGAATATCTCCTGTAATACCTACTTTTCTGGCTAAAGGGAAAATTCTTAAACAGGAGTCTAGGCTCTCTGCTTAGACCTTGCCTAGGGTGAGTGTTACATAGAAAATAACAAACTTTAATGACATTTTAATGGAAGAAAATGAAAACTTGTCTCTGATCTTTTGTGGTTCAGCCATTGGTAACTGTTGTAATTGTATTCTTTTGAAGTTGTATTACATCAGTATGAGTAAAAAGAGATGTATATTGCCCTGAGCTATCTGGAGGTAGGTAATGCAAATAGCAGTGCCAATAATAGTTAGTCAGTGGTGATGGGCAGAAATTAATAGAAAATCAGGAACAAAGAGGTGAGAAGAACAGCTGAGGAGAAGATAACTGTAAGCAATTTATAAATTCTGAATTACATCTTACAAAACATAGTGTATTTTCTGTTAAATTTATTTTAGCATTGTTTTTTGTCCTTTTCCTTATCTTCCTTTTCCCTATTTTCCTTTTCCCTATGTATATATATAATTAAAATCATGTATGTTTAGAAATACATACATATAAATAAAGCAAATATATATGGATTTTATTTTAAATTAGGATTTTTGAACAGAAAGAGGAAAAATCAGTAAAGAAAATAGTAATTCCAGCTTCCTTTTCCCATGACCACTATCTCAGAATTTTTGGAATTATGAAACACCAGTGGGAAGATTTCCTGGAGGGCTGACAAATACAGTGGCAGGTGTGCAACTCCCTCAACAAACTCTGTCATTGCTCCTGCCTCCTTTCTCCTGCCACTTAGATGCCAGTAGGCTTTACTGAGTATTGAAGTAAAAATATCCTTTTTCCTAAAGGAGCCAGTTGCACAGAGCCATAAGCTTTCTGTCCATTTTAACACATAAAATTAGCAGCAAGAGAGATTTTATCTTGGAGGGATCTATCCCTTTGCCTCACTCCTCTTGCAACTCAGAGCAGAAAGCTTGGTGACCACTCAGTTTTTGCCTACTTTTTGCTCCAGTTCCCTGAAAACTTTCACCCTCATACAGTTAACTTTTTCTCTTCACCAATAAAATAGAACAGGAATACCTTCAGAAGCAGACAGGAAGGTAATATTTCCCCCACTCAATTAAATTTCCCTTGGCATTTTCTTTCTCTGCACCTCTTGGTGCCCATGCAATGTATTCCCCTGCAGGGCTCAGCGTGAGCAGCCGCCTGCTGAAGCAGAATAACTGCATTTATTCTGCAGCAGGGGCGCTCAGTACCCAGTACTTTTCCTAAAACTCAACTGGGAAAATTGGCTGGGGACCCAGAGACCTGATGCAAGGAGTGAACACAAGGTATGAGCAGAAACCTCCATGTTTTAACACCTGGAGATGAAGCATACACAAAGAGAGACTGAACGACTTCTCCTGAGGGGTTCTGCCCCATCCTGACCTTTCCCTCTTGCATTGCTTTTTAGTTATATATTGTCATTATACATCCTGGGAAATGACAGTGCCTTGTCATGTACTGAGAGCACCAGCATCCCTGTGGGAAAAGAGCAGGACTGAAGCTGTACAGCAGGTCCTGCCTGGCAGGAGGTCACTTTCATTCACAGTTTGGTAGGGCTATGATCACTGCTAGCTCACCTTCTTTCTCTCAGGTTAGTATTCTGGGCAAATAACTGCAATAACTGCAATACCTGTACCTGTACCTTTACTGTAAAGAGAGGAAAGGTTGTCATTTTCTCCCTTTGGAAGTGAGTTAAAAAGAGTAATTAGCCCCTGTTTGTAAAGCAGTTTGGAAAGAAGAAAATGTCTGCAGAAGGGCCAAACAAAATACACGAATGTTACTGAATTGGTGTTCAACTAACAGCTCTTTGCTAATCTTTGTAGGGGAAGTAGAAGGGACAGATCTCCAATCACAGAATCACAGAATAACAAGGTTGGAAGAGACCTCTAAGATCATCAAGTCCAACCTATGCCCTAACACCACAACTAGACCATAGCACCAAGTGCCAAGTCCAGTGTTTTTTTAAACATATCCAGAAATGGTGATTACACTACCTCCCTAGGAAGACAATTCCAGTATTTTATTATTCTTTCAGTAAAAATTTTTTTCCTAATATCCAATCTGAACCTTCCCTGACATAGATTGAGACTGTGTCCTCTTGTTCTGTCAGTGCTGCCTGGTGTAAGAGACCGACCCCACCTGTCTGAACCTCCCTGCAGGAGCTGTGGAGAGCAATCACTTTGAATCCAAAGTTAATTCATTTGTCCTTTACTTGCTGGATGAGCTCAGCTCTTTCCCATCGTTCTCCAAAGTTTCCCACAGGCCATGTCTGCAGTGTGAGCTGCAGGGAGTCCAACCTGGTATTTCACAGAGTCACACCAAGTTCCATACAAGCAGGTCCTGTCCTGGCAGTGCCTCAGTCCTGGCCAGCTGCAGGCAGCTATGTGCTGGCCAAGCTCTGTGCATGACCCCAGACTAACCCTGCCCACCCTTTCTCTGAACTCATCCTCAGCACACATCAACAAGAGGTGCATTTTATTTCAGTTCTGAGACGTGTGAAATTCATCCAGATCTCTTAATTCCGCTTCGCCCCATGTCTCACAGTGTGTCTTAACTCCTGGCTCTCAATGAGGCAGAACTTCCCAGCCACAGGCAGTTCATTTAAATATAAATGTAAAAGTTGTGCTGGAAGAAATGGTTTCTGCTCAGCTATTTGGTTATGAAATCAAATAATTTCTCTGCTGTTTTCAAATTGGTGGCTAACAGACAATAACAGTGAAAAAGGGAGACTGCAAGGCTGGGTTTACCTGAGTTAAAGACATTCATTCCTCTGTGTGCTAAAATCTATATTGAAAGAAGTGTGTTTTCAATTATGACATGAGCTTATGGAATTTTTCTTCTTTGATCTCTAGAACACTAGAGAGAAAAGCCCTTAGCCCTCAGGAAATTTTTACATGTAGAATTATACACCAATACTATCAATTATTCTTTCTTATGTTCACAAATAATAACAAAGGGATGAATTGATGAATATGAGTTCTACTTCAGGCAACAGGAAACACCAGCTACAAATAAAAAGAAAGGAATGGATAAAGGAATTGGCTAGCTGAGCTTCCCTGAAACACAGAAACGGGTGCTAAAAGCATAGGAATCCAATAGTGATTTCTGATCTCTGATGCCACAGAAAAAACCTCTTGTCTTGTCTTTGAGTGAAAGAAGGATTTGTGTTTGAGTGAAAGAGTGGTTCCTGTTCTTTTTCAGAGGAAGTCAAAGGGCAGCCAAAACATCAGGATTTTCTTCCATGTCCAATTGTTCTTGTGCTTTCAAATTTAAGCCACAACAGTGAGCTCCTTCTTCCACCATAATTTGGGTTTTGGAAGGAGCAATGCAATATTAGAAGCACAAAAATTGTGGGTTAGAGTCCTCTAGTTCCTCGTTCTCTTATCTTGAGCTGCCTTGTCACAAACTTTCTCACCTTCTCTCATGTACAAGTCACTCTTTTCTATGAAGTGTCTAAAATTCTTTCTTGCACCTTGTGAGAAATAATTAATTCTCCTAAATACATTCTCTTTTATCTAAATGTCAATACCCTGCAGAGACTCACAAAAGCACATGTGTGCATTTTCCCTGCATCTTAACATTTTGCAACCTCTCTTTTCCAATCTGCATCCATTGTTAGCACATGGAGGTGATCTATAAAAACTCCCTGATTGTGGGATGTTGGGTTTTTTTGTTCAGCTGCTGGAGTGGTTTGCAGGAAGCTAAATATTGAGTATTTTTCTCATTTTATTTTTCTATATAAACTTCCCTGAGTTTGGCACAGGGATGATAGTAATTTCCTATTGGGAATTAAAGGTGAGCAGAAAGGTGTATAAAAAAAGCTCTATGTTATATAATATCCTGTGAACCTATGACCCAAATGACCTAAAGTGAATGATAAGATTGCAAATAAATGTATCACACAGTAGATGAGTATGGATGATGTGGGTATTGTCTTGCTGCTGAAATTTCCATCTGAGCTATAAGCCAACTCTTCATGAATTTACAGTGCAATAATTTTTTGAAATAATTATTTCAGTCTTTGTAAACATTTTGCAGCTATGAAAAGGTCAATGAACACTGAACAAATCAATATTGGATAGTGAAGTTGGAGGTTGGAGGTGCTGAGTTTCCTATTCCCTTCCACAGCCTGTGGCACTAGCACTGGCTGTGATCTAGATTTTTTTTCATAATTTTCTAGATTATGAAAAAGTATTTATTCCTTATGTTTCCTTGGACATATCCATTTCATTTCTACTCACTTAACATTTCTATAGTTCCTATTTCTATTGCTATCCTCATATTCTCTGGTCCATCTTCTGCACTCTTCCCAAAACAGATGGCTTGTAGTCTTTTAGATGGCTTCTGTCTGCCCCTTGTGTCTGGAGTAAATAAGGGAAGAAGAATTTATGTTACATACCAGTGATTCAAGGTTATGTTCCTACATCATCAGCAGAAAAAGCAATGAAATCCACAAGAAAAAAAAAATTAAAAAGGGAGAGAGAAAGAGGTATATGCCATTTATGTTTGCCTATGTACCATATGAAAATACCATAGTAATTATGAAACAGGGTTTATTCATGCTTTGCTTTATGGCTATTTCTTTCTTTATACTATGCTATAAGATGCTTGGCTATAGTCTACTCAAGTAGACTGTGTTTAAGTGTGTATCTCTGTTTTTAGGATCTGTAGTTAGGCAATCCTTTGGGAAGAATTAAGGTATGCAACCTGTTTGTAATAAACAAACCCTCAGCCTAGCTTGCTAGTTCTGTGTTCTTGCTTTGAAGATCTAAACAGAGCCTCACATTCAGTAAAATTGTGTTTCACTCCTTGCCTCTTACAGGAGATGAATGTTGTGCTCAGAGGAGGATTCAGACTTCATTTAGACCCTGCTGCATGGTCAGTATTTATAAAAGGCAGCAGTGGGCATTAACCAGAGTCATACTGATGCAGCAAGTAGCCAGGTATGTTCTGTCTTGGATTTGTCACTGTACTCACACACACTGTATAGAAACAGGATTTAGTTTTACTGGATCTACTTGCAATTATATATTGTTCAAGAAAACGTCCTTTTTCATTTCCTCCATGCAGGATTTCCTCAGTTTTTCAGATTTCCTTTCCCCTTTACCACCTAACAAAAAATAAAAACAACTCTATGAAATAGACTCTAGTTCAAAGTTTCAGAGATTATGCATTTTATTTGTATGTTTTCTGTCTCTTATGCCATTTTGATTCCAGATGTCCAAGATATTTTAACTGTGGAATGGAAAAAACATCTGGACTGGAAAAGTGTTGTGGGAAATAATCAAATCCTGGTAAAGGTAATAACAGAACAGCTGATACTCATCAAATGTAAATTTACTACAGCTATTTAAAAGAAGAACATTAAACTGAAAGAGGAGAGGCAGATCACAGGATAATCCCCTAGAATAATTTTTTAATGGTCTGTTTTCCTTCAAGTTTGAGAAACTGGCATTTTCTGTCTTAAATGTTCTGCTATAACTTGCATGTCATTGCATACTACATGTTCTAATCTGCTCTCAGTCTGGAATATATTTGTACAAGTGCTTCATACAACAGGACTGAAGCCAGATCTTTAATATAATGTAGCATTTAAAGATTAACCTATTTGATTACCTAAAATTGTAGTGAAGTGCTTTGGGAGACTAGCCTAAAAAACCTCTTTCCCACTGAAAAAAAAAAAAAAAATTATACCACTCCATAATAATAAACCCCAAACAAACAAATGAAAAAAAAATCAATTTTTTTGCAAACAGCTGCACATGTGTGTAAAGACACACATATTGAATATTTTCAAACATTTAACCTATTGGTCCTCAAGCATATAATACCTGAAGGGAGGGTGCAAAGAGGACATTTTTAGGCTTTGACATTTCAGTCTTATTTCCTTATTTGTGAAATATAGTTAACAATAATTTCTTTTGGCTACCCTTTATGCACCTTCTCCATCCAGAAAATAATCTTTGTGGTAGACACAGTCTCTCCCTATGTGTTTGATGATGTCTGGCACAACAGGTCATTCATCTTGGCTGGGAAGCCCCTAAGAATCACTGTCATTCAGTGGAATAGGGAGGAATTCCATTTGCACCTCTTTTTTTCTTAAATGAAAGATGGAATATTTCACCCAGAACTACAGGAGATAAAAGCTTAAATAGTATACTGCTTTTGAGGGAAGAAAAATCTGCACATGTTTCATCCTGAGGTTTGTGGGTCCAAGCAAGAGGTTACATTTCTAAAAAATAAAAGCTTAGGAAAAAAATGGAGTAGCCTCAACAAATAACAGTAATACAAGAAAGTGTAATAATTAATGGGACTGACAGCTCAAATACCTCATTCTTTTTTTGCAATATTGGCTTGCAATATTAGAAACTATCTCCAAAACCAGTTCTTGCACATAATAGTGGAATCTAACTCTGCTGAGCAGCAGTTTGTCACAAATTCCAGGAGAATGCTGTCTGCATGTGCCCTAATATTTTGCACTGCTTGGTGAAAGCAATTCCCTTGAAGAGGAAAAGAAAAAGAAAATGAGAAGGGGGTTCCACTACTCATCTCAAGTTTCTTTTGGTGTCTGTCTTCCATTTCTTTGTCATGAGGTCTTTGACAAGCAGCAGCAGTTATAAGATTTTAATTTCCTGTAACATTTCTTGCCAGGGAAAGAGCTAAGGGTTCTTTTTTGTCCAGTTTTCCCCTCCTGTTTTTTCCCTTTTAAGATAGATCTGCAACATGTCCAGAGGAGAGATTCACGACCTACTTTTCCCAAAATGAATATCGAGCTTTGTGTACCTTCTGGAATTTGGTAGGACATTCTTAATAGAAATCTTGGGCCAGTTTGTGTCAGCCTTCCCATGGCAGAACAGCAATGCAAAGTGCAATTCAAGCTGAGGAAGAAATCCCATTATCATCTTTGAGGAGTGAGAGGTTTTTTTAAGTGTCAGTGAGCAGGTTTCTGTACGCTCGTTAAATAAATAAAATCCAAATTGAAACAAAGAGACAAGGACAAGAGTGTCATTTGTCAGCCACTTGCTGAAAGTATTGTAAATGCAGGTGAGCCCAATAGGAAGAAATGACCATGTCTGACTCAATTCAGAAGGCTGAATTATTTCTTTATTATAACTATGCTAAAATGCACTAATATACTATATAAAAGGAGGATACTCAAACTACATACTACTTTCTCTGACTCTAACACAGCTTGTGACCCTCTCTTGAGAGTCCAGCCCCAGGTGGGTTGGATTGGATTGGATTGGATTGGATTGGATTGGATTGGATTGGATTGGCCATCAGGCTCAAACAATCCTCACCAGAATCCAACCAAGCAACCACCCCAGGTAAACAATTTTCCAAACACATTCCACATAGGAAAAACAAGGAGCAAAAATAGAAATTGTTTTCTCTTTCATTTCTCTCTGTGCACCTCTATGAAAATCCTGAGAAGGAGAGAAATGTTCTTGCCACACTGAAAGGAACCCATGTGCATTGCTCAATCAGGGCCAAAAAAACAAGTGTAGGCAAAAAAATGTGCCAAAAATTGGGAGTCGTGGGGAAAGTTCACGTGAAACCAACCGCTCGGTATTAGAGAGTCAGGACAATTAGAGATGGAGATTAATCATTTATGTAAGACTCACTAGCCCTCCTTGCCTTCAGTAGTTTTCCATCACTTGTGAAGCAGAGGACAGGATGGAGACCTCAGCACTCCAGAATTTTGTCTGTGCTGTTTGGAACCTCCCCCAGCCGGAGCTGCCCCCACGATCGCCACGGTGACATTTCAGCAGACGTGTTTAATGATATCAATACATCAACGGTGCTGGCATTTCCAAGGGCTATCACCTCAGGATAAGCTGGGCCTAAAAGTAATCTCTTTTCTGTCCTTCTCCATCTGCCCTGAAAAATAAAGCTGCATGAGTCAGATTTTTAAACAGAGATAGTATTTAGAGAGAGGTACAGAGCTCAGAGATCTCCATTTGAGAGCCCATAAGCATCCAATTCCCACTGCAACCCTTGGTGGCCTGAGGGTTTCTTTCAGAGCCTAACTTCAGCTGTGAAGTTCCCTTTCAAAATCGCAGAGGAGAAAGAGAAAGGGTGGTCCCATAGTGCAAAATATTTGAATCTCCTCTGACTGCCTGCCTTTCAAGAGTCAATTCAAATAAACAGAGTTAGACTGGCCAGGAAGAGGTGCAAAGGCAGGTTTGTCTCACTCAAACCAGTGCCACCAGCCAAAGCCAGAGGTCCAATCTATGCAAAATGCAGCTGCCTTTGCTCCAAACACACAGAAACTCAGATAGATGTAAATGACAGTCTGTCATGTCTCACTGGGTGGGTAAAACAAAACCTTTAGTTGTCTTATTTCACATTTTTGCTCCTCTCTGCGCATGTGTTCCATGGCATACAATATCTTGGAAAGGAAAGGTATTTCTTTGTGTTTCCTACTTGAAAGCAGGAGCTAGAAGTAATTCAGAGAACCTCTTTTACCCACAGGATCATGGGCTCTGCTCTCACCTGTAACACAAGTGTAAAGAGAAGCACACAAAAAGGAGCACGAAAAAACCCATTTCTCAGTCGTGGTGTGAACAGGAGCAGGGTAGAGGTGCTGCAGACTATCAGCACATTAATCTCTTCTGTGAGATCCATAAATAACAGAATTTCCAGACTACAGCAGGACCCTCACCACTCACTGAGATGGCTTACAGCCCACTGAGGGACAAAAGCCCTGGGATGGTGCTTCCCATCACAGTTTTTTCTTCTTGCTGCTTGCTTGCTCTTCTTGGGTACCAGTGATGGGCACAAATAGGGCAGCAGACAAAGCTCAAGATTTAGTCCCAGATTTGTCCCCTACTTCTATCTCCACCATTGTTTTTGCTGAATTTTCATTCTGCATATTGCAAACCTTCCATTAGACATTTGAACCAATATTTTTAAAGATGAAAATCACAGCATTTCACCCGAGATACACTGAAATATAACAATTCATTGCTTTTTGAAAACAAACACAAAACTTCTTACATATTTTTTCTACCAAATGTTGCTCAAGGCAGTGAGTAGTTTTTTAATAACTAAAATAGTTCCTTAATAGTTAAAGAAATTTGGCAAAAACTGTGATTTTTGGTTTGTAAACGTGTCTACATCATATTTATATTAGTCACTGTGGCAGATAGTGTCATTAAAGGAAATTTTTCTTCTCTGTTGAAGCCTGTATAGACCCATAGACTCACAGAATGTTAAGAGTTAGAAGGGTCCTTAGAGATCATTGACTCCCAAACCCTCACTTCCATGGGGTTATATATTTTATACAAATATATAGATATATTTATTTATTTGCCATAGGGTAAGTATTTTCTGGACTACACCCTGAAAGCTGAGCTCGTATTTCCTGTTTATGGCCATACAAAACCAAAAAGACTCCTCTGTGATGTGCTGAGGGCAGTCCCCCTGAATGGAGCCATTGCTGCTGTGTTTTCCAAACAATTGAACCACACCAGTGTGCTACCTAGAAATGGACTGTGATTTTGTGTATTTGAAGGGAGATTTCAAGGGAGATGAAGAAAGTTACTGTGTGTTTAGCTGCTGGAGCTGAGTCGTGCTGACCCCCACAGCTTCTCAGCCTGCCCCTGACTCTCTGATCCCTGCAGGGCAGGATGAGGTTCCTGCAGCCAGACTGAGGAAACATGCTTTAGACAGAGGAAATGAACTGCAGGGATAAACAAGAACTCACATATCTACTCGAGGATAATGAAAATGCACTGAGGATAGCTTGCCTACAGCCATTTGTTGCTCTTATATTGCTCCTGTCCACACTGACTTCATGCCAAATACAACAGTTTTCAATTGGTTTGAAGTGTTCCTTTTGAATCTAAAAAGTTGAGGGAAAATGGCTACTTATTCTGAATCTTACAACATCCAGCTCCATGTTAAAAGTACATCTCTAAATAACTTTTATATCGCTCTTGTGGTGGTTTGATTTTCTTGGTGGTTTTTCTTGTTTGGTTGGTTGGTTTTTGTTTGGGTATTTTTTTCAGGACCACAATGGACTTGCTGGAAAACAAAAATTGCTGAAGGCCATGTTCCATCGCACTTTAGGCAGCTGCACACAAAATTTATGGGAAATTAACTTTCCAAGGTGAACTCAGTTCAATTCCTAATTTGCTGAAAACAAAGGCACTTCAAACTTGAAGAACTTGGAAGGATCATATAAGTGAAAACATATTTTCTGACAAACCTCATAGTAACAGTATTTCCCATAGCTTGTTAGTCCATGAATATTTTTTTTACCCTTTTTAAAAAGTGAACAGAAATGAACATCAACACGTTTTTAAAATTACAACTTAGAAACCAGAATTTTCTTGGTGAGGGCTTTTTATACAGAACAATTTTGGTAGTGTGTGTTTTGAGTAGATGAGAGGCACCCTGAGGAGCACCAGGATTTGTTTAAGGTGTTGACAGTCACAAACTTAGCTAGAAAGGAGGGAAGGAAATTTGAGGAATATAGTCCAAGAGAAAAGGAAAAAAATTCTGGACAGGCTGATTATAGCTCACTCTTAGATCAATTCTCTCATTCTTTTTCAGCCATCTTGAGTGACACCTCCTTTTTTCCCTCGTTACTTTGCATTTCTTCCTACCTTGATAAAAAGTACAGAAGCTTAGGGTGGAAGTCTGATTTTTCTTTTTTTTTCCCTCCATCTCCATATCTTATCCCAGGGTACATCTAACACATTGATCAAGAATTGATCTACATCAAACTTTCATTATGCAAAATGATGATCAGAGCAGTTGCTGTCAGGCAAGCATCAAACATCTTGTCTGTACTTTATATTGTTCTATTCTAACTTTTTGCTGATAAACTCAGTGTTGATTTCTTCAGGTATAAAGGTAGGTACTGCCTTCACACAAGACATCTGTCTTTATTTCGTGGGCTTATGAAGTATCATGGGGATATAAATATATCTCATGGATATTATGACTTCATTGTTAGCCTCTCTCATGCAATCTTTCATTTTGTGTCACAATGGGTTTGGCAAACCCAAATCATTTGCCACTGACTGGTTTTTATTCTGAGTGACTTATGTTCTCAATGCATCCCTCAAATTTCAGGGCAGCATAGGGTTTATCACAGAGACTAAATGACTTAAATCACTGTTGACACTGTCACTTTCACATCGTTATAAATACCTTGACTCCAAAGGATTCAGGCTGTGTGATGCACTCCAATAAATCTCTTCCTTAATATTGTCAGGGCTTGAAATGGAAATGTCTGCAGTAAGGAGAAGACAGAATTGTTAAGGTGTCATACTTATGTATTTGAAATAAATAGTGAGATTTTTAATCTTTGCCATCAGGAATGACAAACAATTCTGCAGTAGTTTATTATAGTGCTGCATTGAAGCCCTCTTGGAACCTCTCTTCAGTTGACCAGAATTATTAGGGCAAGCCAATGAGGAGCATTTTGAGGCAGTGAGTTAAAATCGATGGTAAATAAATCTATGTTTGCCCTGTCCTCAGTGTCCAGCGTCTCTGCAAGAGTAGGGGAAGGTTCTCATTGAAGCCCAGACCACTTCATATTATGCTGACAGGGAAAAGTGTTCTTAAAGTAGGATTGAATCACACCTAAACCCCTTTTGAGTGGTCCTTTTTTATATATATTCTGAAACAACTTAAGCTGGCCTCAGTGATCAGATTCAAGGAAATACAGTGTCAATGAAAAGAAATTCCATTTTTCATTTTTCCCGTGGATGTTTGTGCCTTTCCATATAGTCTTTTAGTACTTGTGAAGGATTTTTAGTAGAAATCAATGAGCATTAGTAACTATAGAGTAATATAAGTAATATAAGAAGCTGCATTTCATAGCATCATTTTTATGGGCATAATATCAATGTGTTGGCTTATAGGACTCAGAGCACAGGGCAGCACTAGGGAGGAAAGGAGCTATAAACCATTCAACTTCACTAGTCTCATGTAACCTACACAGAAATCTAAATGCAGCCCACTGGCAGCTCCAAAATAGAGCAAAATACCTTCAGCAGTCTCACAAAACCAAGGGAAATGTCACATCTAAACCATAAACCATAAAAAAAAAAAAAGAGGAACTAATGCACAAAAGGAGCTGGGGACCTGGTGGGTATTTAAATAGCAGGATAGACAAGATGAGAAGTAGCAGTATTTTAAGGAAAAGGGACAGATGAAGTGGCCCCAGGTCTCTGCTATGGGAGAAGGAGCTCCAGGACCCCTGGCACCAGCAGCACCAGCCCTGTGGCCATCTCCCCATTGCACAGAGAGGGGTGGCAGCCAGGCTTTTCCTGGTTTCTGCTTTCTCACCTTGCCAAAGCTGCCCTCTGGAAGGGAATTTGAGACCCAAGGCTCCCTGGAGCAGGCATCAAGTCTACCCTCTGCCTTTTTGTCAAAGACAGGATATATTAGTCAGTGCTTGCTAAAGCATGCAAACACCAGCTATGACTAACAGGGGTCTCGTGGCTGTTGTATCTTGCTTGGAACTCTAAAACCTCATTTTTTCCTTCCTGCTGTTCATAACATGAGAGATATTTTGTAGTAAAAAATACCACCATAGCAACCTGATCTGGCCACCTAAAGAACACATACCTCAGAGGCCAATTAGGAGAGATGTTTGAATTGATGTTTCATGCAGGAGTGTGGAGCAAATTCCACACCACAAAACCTGAAAATTCACTGACTAAAAGACTTAAAACTGTGACTGGAATCTAAACATCTCAGTCTTAGTGTCTGTGTGCCAATGAACCCAATGCTGAAAGCTGACCCAGCTACTGAGCCTTTTGCAAGAAATGTTTCTGTATATGAAGCCAGGAAATGGATGAAAGAGTGAAAAGTTGTATTCAAGGATATATAGTCCTAGAGAATTTTGTACCAGTAAAACATGCTACAAAAGACTTTTTCTATGCAAGTTCACCAAGCCCTTGACACCACAGGCAGCTTACAATTAATTTCTCCTTCCTTCAATCAGTTCCCAGTTGCAATCTGGGGAAAATTCTGCTTCCACCTTGGCTCACTCCTTACTCCAGTGGTATTTCCACAGCAGTCAGTTCAGGCAGATGTTGTACTCCTTAGCATGAACAAGATACATTAGCACCTTGCTGTAGTGTGAGGAAATATTTCATTACAAGCACGTAAAATATGCTGCCAAATTGCTTTATTATGTAAAGCCTTTTAAGAAAAGTATCCCAAACCTTAAAACAAGATCTTTATATAAATCTGAAATGTAGCTTAAAAGGGAAAAAATCTTTTTTTAAAAGAGGAGGAGAGGGGAAATTAAACATTACTGACTTTATTGAATGTCTCTATTCAAATATCTTGCATAAGCAGACATGTCACTTTAATCAGATAAAACCCACTAGGGAAGGTGGTAATTATTTGTATTACTTCTTGACAGCTATAAAAAGCTAAAATGTTACTGTGCAAATTCTGTCTGAACTATTTAAACAATTGAAAAATGTGATTTAACAGCTAAAACAAACTTAATTCAGGCTGATCTCTCATCGACATGTATAAGATGAAATAAGCTGGCACTTTATACAGGAAATAGAAAATAACTTCAATAAATCACCATCACATAGATACCTCTTTCCCTCTTCCCTCTTTCTATGTTTGCAGCCTCTGCCACTTGTTGCCCTGCTTTGTCTTTACAACAATATAACAGAGAGCTGTTTTCCACTTTTGTGACTCCCAGATAGCCCAGACTGATCTCAACACCTCCAACTATTGTCTTCAAAAATCTAAGTGCTTGAAAAATGAGTCACTCCACAGGTGGCAGGATTATTAAACTCTGACTCTACAAAGATTTATCTAATTTCTCTTTAAGGTCTTTGCTTCAATCAATAATTCAGGTTCCCACATGTCCTTTATACAATCATTGTGGCACAGCAGGAAGATGCAAAACACTGGGGAGCTGGACAGCAAAGAGAAGGAGCTTTGTGACCTGGACAAGCAGCTCCAATTTCTATGCCCAGGCAGACCATGTCTCTGTTTCCATCCATTCTTTCACCTTCACCAGAGCTAATTATTAATTAATTAATTGAGAAAAATATTATTAACAAACATCAGGATCGTGATTCCTGTACTTATAATGACTTCCTCCTGGCTTCCTCTTACCTCTAATGACTGCAGCATAAACAGGCTCTGAAAATGACTGTAAAATTTAGAAATCCTGCACCTGAGCTCTCCTTTTTCTGGCAGAAGAAGGTTTATTCAAACATAACACTTTATTCATTCTCTCCTTCTCTCATGTCTTCGTTGTCACATTTTGGAAGCTCATCTCCACCTGCAAAAAGCTTTGCCATTGTGGAACTGAGGGTCTAAAATGTAGTTCCTGTAATCTAAAACTAGAGGCACCAAGACAGATTAATCATTGTGAGCAGTCTTCCCCACAGCTTCATGTGGGGGTTCATTCACCTTTCTCACCATCTTGTCAGCTAATGTAACTCCCTGTAATTGTTTAGTGCTGAAAGATGCTCACCAAAGGCACAGAAGGAATGATGTAGAACAAAAGACACACTGAAGGCTATTTCAAACTTGTGTGAACACATTCACAAAGAGAACAAAGCTCATGGAATCAGCCTTATGCCTCAGGACATAGGAAAGCCTGCTAAAACACTGATTTTCCCCATGGCTAATGGAGGTTCCATGCTGTCAGAAGACTGGGAGGGCATCTGCTAGTAAATGCTCCTGCCTGCCTGGAGAAGCCCCACAAGTGTCTGGCTTGAGGTTCAGACTACTGGAGCTGACTGGTCTATCTGCAAAACTGAAATGTTGGGGGGTTTGTCTCTGCTGGCAGACATTATCTTTAAATTTCTGCTGACAGTCAACCTGGTGCAACAGGGACAGATTCTGTGTCAAGTTTCATCAGTGCAGTGCAATGAGCCTGGCCTACTTTGAAAGTTTGCTTTTCATCACTTTTTCATTTTGCAGCCTCTAGCCAGATGCTTGCAACTCTGACGTCTTCCTACCAACCCTCCACCACCTTCATGTGTATCAGATCTGAGCTTTTTGATGTGCTATCTATTTCCTGTAGATGTTCCAGTACATTTGCTCCTTCTAGTGACTTGCTTTTCTCCTTTGAACAACTTCTTTCTTGTGTTGATTTCCTGGAGCACTTATCATTTATTGATGGATAGTTAATTATCGCCAGGCAATAGATCTTGCTCAATTCCCTAAAAGCAGCAGCTGACATTTTGTGTACGCCTCACCAGCAATGATCTTTCACAGTCACAGATATTCTTTGCAGCAGATAATGCATGAACCTGCAGTTAATCACATCGAATGAGTAAAGGATTCTTTCTTGTCTTTGGTTAAATCTCTGAATATCTGCAAAAAGTCCTGATCAGCTTTCAGACTTGCCTCTGTTTATGGAGTGATTGATTGCAGGTACCAAGTCTCCTCTATCACCAAAACATTTTACCATACCATCAAATTACTGATCACAGCTTAGTTTTGCTGTCTGGTTACAACTACTCATCAAAATTATCTATTGCCCCTGCCCGGAGGCATAAACATCAAATTCCCTTGCTCTTCCCTCTGTGTTCCCACTTATAATATATTGCCCTGGTGCCTCTGCTCCCTGTCTGATGTCAATTCTAAACCCAGTGCACAGCCCAGGCAAAATGTGCTGTAGCAGGAGGGAGCTGGGGAGGCAGAGGGTGAGCTCAGAGGCTGTTGGTGGCTGCTGATGCAGCTCTGTGACCGAGGGGCATTTCTCCCTCCTCTGCTCCCAGGCCTGCGTGGTGTTTTCCAGCTGTCGTGGTCTGACACGGGAAAAGAATTTTCTTGGAAGGAAGAGGTCAGGTTTGGATACTGACACTTGGGGTGACCAATTGAAGGTGGACACGCCTCTGAGAACACAGAGGGGTTAAAAGCAGAACTCCCAGGAGAACTCGCTCTCTTTGGTTCTGGTCATTGGAGAGTGCAAACCTTCCATGCCCAGCCATGAGCTGGGTGGGGAAAGGGAAGCCATGTGGCCTGCAGAGGTAGGCCAGGGGGTGAAGGGTCTGGAACCGAGCTGGGCCAGTTCCTGCAGACGGAAGGGTGGAGAACATCTGAGATGTCTTTGTTCCCCCCTCCAACCTAGAGGGTAAGAGATAGAGAGCCTGCAGACACCCGGGAGTTTGTAGGCAGAGGAGAAGGAGGAGTGGGGGGAAGATGCCCAGTGTGAGAGACAGCACAGCATCCTGGGCCGGAGATTTCAGCGTCCGGGGAGTCCAGGAATTTTAACCCTTCCTGTGAAATGAAGGCTTTGTGAAATATTGCTCCTCCTCAATTTGAAGGAAAGAGAGACAGCCGGGGACCTTAGTTGTTAGGGAAAGAATGCTGGGGGGAAATGATGGAGTGGCTGTCGGCTGGACTCTTCTTGTTAACCATAGACTGAACCAATCCTTCCTCTAAGAGATCCTGCACTTCAGGGGGGTGCAATGGTGAGCCCTTTTGGCTGGACTCTTCTTATTAACCATAGACTGAACCAATCCTTCCTCCAAGAGAGACTGCATTTTAGGGGGATGCAGTGGTGAGCCAAGAAACTCCTCCAGCAACTCCCAGTTCAGGAATGAACAGAGGTCAGCGGAGGAGGGTGTGAGGATGCTCTCCGTCTTCAGAGAAGAAGAGAAGGTGATCTCTGTTCTTGGACCCCCAGCCCCAGGGGAAAATGGGGGGGACTGTAGTCCCAAAATGAGACACTGGACTGTTGTTCCTGTTGGTCTTTGGCAAAGCATCCTCAAAGGGGGCACTGGCATTGTGCCAGTGTCAAACCATGACATCAGCAGATCTGCATTTACCACTTTGCTTGCTGTGCAACATCTGCCCAAAGGTCTGGGGAGTGCTCTGGCACTCACATGAAGGAGAGCCCTCAGCCACCCCAGTGAAAGAGAGCTGCCTCTCTTCAGCCTGGATGTCTCCTGAGCACTAAAGCACTACAAATTTAAACCACCACACACACAGAGCCATTTTCACTGAGGTGGAATTTGCTTCTCAGCTGAGACAAATGCATGCAGACAACCATGCACCCTCCCAGCCCAGCCCACTACCCCTGCCTCACAGGAACATAAATCAAGTACCATGAAGCTATCTTTGCTGCTGCTAAGACTTATTGGATCAATTGTCTTTCTTTCCTTTAGCAGAGGACCTTGCTCTCTTATCAAAATGCTGGATAAGGTGTCCCAGTGATAGACTCCAAAATGTTAGAAGTCTGACCTTCCAAAGCCTGGCACAAGCTGCTGTTAAAATGCATTTTATAGTTAAAGAAATTGCCCCAAATGTATAGATTTTATTGTGAGCATAAGGAACAAGATTGCAATATTGACGCAAAATTTTGCTTTTTCATAAATCTGTGTTCAGGTCTGGCTGTCCTTCCACAGATGCTTTATGTGATGGAAGAACTTATCAAACCAAATCTGAGGTCATCAGGAGAAATGCCATTGTTCTGATACTGGCTGGGACAGTTATCTTAGGTTTAAAACACGTTGAAAATTCCCTGAGTGAATCAGCTGATAACAGATAAGACATTACTCATGGTTTTACACTTGGCAGTTGAACTGGTGCTTCATACACTGTATATTTGATTCATTCCTCTCTGCTGGTGTCCTGACTAAATTCAGAGCATGGGGTATTTTTTTTAGATAAAAATTTCTCCTATGACTTTGTAGCATTGTTTCATTCCTAAGCAAGATTTATCTTTCCAGGGGAAGTACCCATAGTTGCAGACTGATGATCATAGGCTTATTGCCCTGAGAAAGCAGTGGCAGACATACAAAACTTCTGGCTGTTAATGAGTGGGGAAAGCCTGTTTGAGCCTAAGAAGGTGTTGTTTAGGTGGAGACTTAGATTTTGGTTTTAAACACATCTCTCTAGTTCCTTTTTTGTTATGGCACTGATATGGCACACAAGCTACTTCATTTGACCTGAACTCTCACCAGCTCAACATTTCATGCATGCAGCAGTTGGCTGTAAATCACTACCATATGAAACAAGTCCTGTGTTTTCCTCTTATTACAGGTGATTGTGACTGTCAGGTCACACATTTTGTCCATCAACACATGGCCTCAACCTGCTCCCACAGAACTTGGAGAAAGATTTGTCTTCTGCTGCATTAAGAGAATTTGCTTAAAGTAACAGCACCAGGGCTGGCCTCTAGCTTGTGAAAGCTCCATCCAGCTGCACCAGTGTACCCCTCCCAGATTTGGGGATGCCCTTCACTTCAGTTCTCCCTCTCTCTCACTTAAAGTGTTCATTATGTCACACCTTAGATTTCATGCACTAGCAGATGTTAAAGAAATTGATTCAAGTTTTTGCTCTCTATTTCATCTTTAATCCAGTTCTCTCCTTTACTATGTATATCTACCTAGAATCTGGATCTTTCTGATTCTATCTGTTCACTTTTGTACCCCCTTTCCCACTCCAATGACACTTATTCAAACATTTTCAACCTTCACCTTATCACAATCAGCTTCTCCCCTGACTTCTACTGCAGCAACCCAGATTCCCTGAGGTTCACTTAACATCCTATTAAGATCGTGCAGGACTTTCTACTGTGATGATGTTGTACCTTGGTCCCTGCTTTGGCTCTCACTCTTCAAATTTAGTCATTGACAAGGAGCATTCATGGGCTGCCCATCCTCTCTCTGCCATGTTTGATTGTGGCAGCTCACTTGCCCTTCAGTGTCTCCCTTGTCTACATCCAGCACTGGAATCTGAACATTTTATTTTCTGCTTCCCCTACAGTTCCCACTCACTACCCAGCATTGCCACCCCTCCCTCTTAAATACATACACGTATTTTAATGGACTGTGAAAAATATAATTATCTATGAGGAAGGTGCTCTGAAGGGACCTCAAGTAAAAAGGGAGCATGTTGACCTCCTGCCTGAAGGGTCATACTCTGGATTCTGCTACAGCCAGCTGGGAGGGAGGTGTATTGATCGCTTGTTGAAAAGTCTGGTTTAGGCACCTTTCTGAGAATGGTGGCATGAATAATTGAACATGGCTAAACAGCATTTGTTGTTGATTGTGAGGGCTCCAACAAGCTTAAGCTAAATACATGGCTTTGAGAGGTTTGAAACTGCAGCTCATCTTTAACCTACATCCTTGCTGATGCACTCTGCAGATTTACAATGTGTTTTGGAGACCCCTCCCTGGAGCAGCACCAGCACTCACCTTTCTTTGCCTGCTTGCTGGGGGCAGGGGTGGCAGCAGGAGGAGAGCAGCAGGCAGCTTCCCTCTGTCTGTATATCTGTGAATGATGAGTTTAGGTTCTGGACCAGACCCCATCTGTGAGTTTAGTGGATCAGATAAACAAGCAGGGTCACGTTACAACTTACCCCAAAGCCCCTGCCCTAAACTGCACACCAGGAGGGGCAATGAGCTTTGGAGCAAGCAGTGCTCCCACAGACACAGGGATGAAGAAGCAGAACTGCAGAAGTGAAGGAAGCAAAGGAGGAACTGAGACTTTCAGATATAGAGCTGTTCCTCTGGCTCATTGCACCTGACTCAGAATTAATTAGAGCTTGGTGCACAACTGCAGTGTGACCTGCAGGGTACATACATTTGAATCCACATCACTGCATCTTGTCAATGGTGAATTTAAACTGTGCAATGTACTGGTTTTCCCCTGAGATTGAAAGGTGATGACCTGTGGTCAAGGAAGGGCAGCAAAATTAGTTCATGCCATAATTCCAGAAGAAGGGATAAAAATAACTTGAGAGGGGCTTTTCATTAAGTCCATTACAGTCCACTTACAGTCCACTAATTTTATACAGATTATGCTTTCGTTTTTTTTCCTCAAACGAAGGACAATTTTCCAGTCAGAAACAGAAAAGCCTTGCCAAAAAAAAAAAAAAAAAAAGACAACCCATGAAAAAGAGTTCTTAGGCTTTGGAAGAAAATAACTTCATGTCTTATCCTTTAATATGTAATAGAGAGACCATAAAGTTAGATCCTTTCTTCCTAAAGAGGATTACTTCTGTCATGCATTTCATCCATCAGAGCACATGTAGTATCACTTGTGATCAATAATTTCTGGACAAAACCAAAATCTTGGGTTTGACTAGAATTTTTTATGGACCATAAATAATAGGGTTTTCTAATAAAATAAATATATTTATATGGACATATATGCAAATCAAGTCTATAAAAACGTATACACGTTTATCTCTGAAATCCACATAAGTCCCATCTGAAGCTTTGTAATTTATTTTGCAGGGAATGTGAATCACAAAAAGTAATCTCATGCATATAATATGATATTTATGAAGAACACAAAACCTGCAGTCCTTATCCAGCTAAACAGCTAAAGATGAGCTTAAATGCCAAATAGATGAGGACCTTTGCAGGGATCAGTATAGACATGAAAATTGTTTTGCCCACTTCTAAAACTTTAGATAAAGCTTTTTCATGAGAAACTTTTTAACTTAAAAATAAGCCCTTTTTCATCATTCACCACCAGATGCAGATGCTGCACAGGTTTGCTGTGTAGCCTGTGGGAAACAATCTCACTACAGAAACTTTTATGGCAGAACAGGGCATGTTTCCTCCAGACCATTTGACCAGTGTTATTATTTTTTCTTTTAAACTCTGAAATAGAAAAGAAAGCTTTTACTTAAAAAAATAAGATGGTGAAAATTGTAGGTGTTTCACAGTATACTGAACTAACAGCTTCTCTTCTCCACTAAGAGAACTCAATTTCTACATCTCTTCACCCACTCAGAGTCCTTTCAGCTATTCTGTACATCTTCACCCTTGGACTGTGACCTACTGAAAAAATGTATACTGTCTTCCTTAAAAGAGGCAAGTGTATATAAGCTAAGTAACAATGAATGGATGCCTTTCAAATCCAGGTCCAATTATCCATCAATTCTGCCATAAATCATCTGTCAGTTTTAAGCATTTCCTATTTCCACAAATAAGTTTTGATGAAATGCTGAACTCACAATAACAAAACTTCCACTGGATTTCAGAGAGCCCCGTTCTTCTCATCCACAGATGTGACTGACTCCATGTTAACTGGATTTTTTATTGATCAGTCTGTAGATTTGTGGGATCTTGTTTCAGCAATTTTGGAATAGTTTGATTTGCTAGGCCCTACAGACTTGTCTATTTCTTTCATGGATGTCACAGTTACCACTTTTTTCACTGCCCAATGCACTGTGTGTGCCTTTATGTACATGGTTTTCTGAGGACTTTTGAAATTAATTTCTATTTTCTTGGCTAGACAATGCTTTTCAATGTGTGTGCACCCTTCCCAGTAACGCAAAACAGAAGTTTGAGAAACTGGGAAAGTTTGCTAAGATATTTCCTTGTTAGGTTTTGATGTTTAGGACAAATATTTGCATTTAGGCTGTTTGAAATTTGCTGTTTCTCAATTCCTACAATTGTGCCACACCAAGGTGGGCAACAATAACCTTTTCACTTCATGCTCAACATCCTGAAGAACTGCCATCACACATATTGCAAACACCAGTATGATCTGAAAAACCAGAATTGGGACTGATAAGCTGCCCATCTTGCTTGCCCATTTTTTTTTATTCTGCTTTTATCAAACTCTGCTACAGGAGAGGAGCTGTTTCAATAATAAATCAGAAAAAAATTAAGTTCTTCAGCTGTGAAAACCAGGCTGGAGCCTTGTGCTAAATTTACTAGGAATGATTTAGGGATAGCAAAATTCAGTCTTGTACTAATGGAGGAGACATGAATAAAACAATCCAGTATAGATCCCTTCAAAACAACTGGGATAAAGATTTATACAACAAGTTTTGAGGGATGCTGTCTTGAGATATTAAAAGATGATCCCTGTCACAGGTTAGCAATTACTTCTTTACATGACAGCAAGAGCTGTCTCTGAAATTTCAATCTTCATTCCAAAAATTGCCCTTTTCATACATATACAGGACACTTGAAAAATTTATGAATTTATTTACATCCAACTTGCAGATGAAAAAACAAGATCCTGTCTGCTCACAGATATTACAGACCATAATACACTTTTTCAGAGGTAGATAGTTATCCTTGGTGTCCTAGTAATTACATTCTGTCCACCTGTCTTCCCTGTAGGGATATGAATTAAAACAATACTTAATCTCCTCCAAGGTGTGAGTCAGTGTGCCTGAGTTCCAGCCAGGAGACTTTACATTTCTGCAGTAGATGAACTAATTACTATTATCCCTAGTGCCTGCATAATTGGAAGAAAACTCTCTCTGCTTTTCCTGTATCTGCACCTTCTGGGGTCCCAGAAGGAAACAATATTTCTTAACTTAAAAAAAAAAAAAAAAAAAAAAAAGACCTTTCAAGTCCCATCACAATGGTATTCTTCTCTTTCACTTTTCCCTCACTCAGAGTTTTCAGGCAGAACTTTCCAAGTCTTTATTATTTATTTGGAGAGGAAAGACATTTTAAAATCCTGAGTGCAGGCAGAATGATTTTCTCTATGACCCCACCTACAGCTGCTGTGCCAGTGGCCTCTTCAGAGCCCTCAGTGGGGAGAAGGTGTCCAGGGCTACTGATTTCACAGCAAGTCCATTACCTTCTCCAGCAACACAAGTGAGGTGAAGGTTAATGTTAGCTCAGTGCAGCTGTGGACCAAATTTTTTTGTTTTAGAAGGGCTGATTGCTTACAACTTCTCAGAAGAGGTGGTTGTTTTGTTCCAGGATTTCATGGAGAGGGTCAGGTGAACGACTTGGTCATCAGAAGTATGTCTTCTGCCTTATGGGAATTTATGTCCCTCCATATTACAGTTGTAAAGTTAATTACCTTTTTTTTATTATTATTTCTGCATGTAGACTGCCTGGAACAGCCTTATGTTTATGCTTTCCATGCCTAATTGCATAATTCCCCTCCTCTGAAATGGGAATCCAATTAAAACTTTCCATGTATTTCCACTGCTCTTACCCTTTGGCAAGTTTGGGGGTTCCCCTTTGAGAATCAGCAGCCAGCAGTATGCAGTGGCCAGCCAAAATTAATAAAACAACAGAGTTCATTGCTCATACTGCAGCAAGAAAACACTTTTAAAGAAAAAAAATAGTTCAAAGTAGCAGCAGTTTACATGCAAATCTAACTCAGCCTGAGCCCAGACATCAGTGACAGCCACTGAGAAATTTCCATCTTCACCAGCCAGTTCAGGGTGCCTCTCATTCTGAGTCTGATGAAGGATGGAAGTGTCCAAGCATCAAAGTAGCTCATGCAAACATGACAGAAATATCCAAATGATCGGGAAATATTCTACCCAACTAAAAACAGATTAATGATTTTTGCTTTTAACAAAGACACAGTGTATGCACACGTGTGCCCTCCCTCCACTTGTTCTGCCTGTTTAAGGCTGGCATAAGGTTTAAATAACTTTTTCCTCTTTTAATTACTGCTTTCATGAATTATTGGGTGGTTCCAGACTGAAGTTTTCTCTTTCAAAACAGAGCTCTGATTTAGTTGTCCTTACTTCTTCCATATTAACAGGAAAGAGATGCTTTTGTTCCCAAAAATAAAGGACTTTTGTCCCAGAAGAATTGCTTTGACACTGTGCTGACAAAATCTTCCCAACGTAGCTGGGGACTGTTAGCAACCACTGCCTGTGGCCCTGCACTGCCAGACAAAGAGATGTCTTTCTGTCACTCATTTTTCTTCTATCCTAGTGCCCCAGTGTTGACATGGTTTTCTCACTGGTACTACAAATTGTCAAACCTTAAAAAAATTAATTGCTACGCACTAGTGATCACTTCCATAGATAGGGCCTAAGGCAAAACAGACAGATTAAATACTTCTGACATTTTCTGGCAAATGCTACCCATGACATTGCAAATGAAATCATTAGGACCAGCTGCTCATTTTACCTGTGCCCTTCCAACCAGATCTGCAAATGGTGTCCTTACTCTGAAATTTCTGCAGGTCAGGCAGCATCTCTGCAGAACAGAGTTATCCAAGTAGCAATAACAATTTATTCCTTGACTGTAATATATAACACATTGTTTATAGTATATTATATGCATCATCTAATATACAATAAACCAATAGTTTTAGGTAAATGTATATGTTTTGTATACACATATGTAATACATATATGTACTGAATGCCTGTATATCATTTATATATGGGTATCTTGGTTCTTCTTTTTTTTGCTATTCAACCACTACAGTTGTACTCAAATGTGTACTGGACTTCATTTTTCTGGCACCACCCACAGAAGATGTAAAAATGTCTGAAAATGTGTTAGAGGTTCAAGCAGTACCTCTGGTGCTACAGAGATCCTCTCAGCTCTCAAACTCAGATGTCAGATGGGTGCAGCTCAGAGGAAGCACCTCTGTTGCCTTTGGAAAGGAAAGAACCATGAGCACCAGGGTTCAGGGAATACAAGCAAAATAACTTGCAACTCCAGAGGACTTCCATGTCTGAAACTTCCTGGTTTTAATGCTGTAGCTCTTCTGAAGAATAATCCAAACTACGGGTAGGCAAACCTAGAACTGATATCTAAGCTGCTAGCACTGAACACAAATTTATGCTTAGCAAATAAGCTTAGCATTAGTAAATTCTTCAGGTAGATTAATACTGAGTAGGGCAAAATATTAACTTAGACATCCTACCCTGCCAGGAGCCATCACAATACCTCAAAATGTAATATTTAGTTCATCACCTTGCATAATACTGGATCTATTGCATAATAAGGGATCTAATTGCATAATAAGGATCTAAATATTTTAAATATTTTTTTAAATATATTATTCATCATCACTGGTAGTATGAAGGTTCACTGGAAGAGATGTAAGAGATGTGAAGGAAAAATGTCATATTCTTTCTGTAGCAGTGAGATGCATTCATATATTTCTGTTTCCTTACTGAAATAATATTCATTGAAAACCTGAGTGTAAATGTTGAAAGTTTATTGAGAAAGAACACATTCTACCTGCAATTTCTAGAGAAAAAAATGAGTGAGTTTAAAACATTTTGAAAATAAATAAGAGAAGTTAACATGTTATGCCACATCTGAGTTGTTCCTGTGTTATTCCAGTTGAGATAATTGACAAATCAAGTATTTGCAGAGGGAGACTGCAGCATGACAGGAATTCATGTGAATGCATTATAATAGTCAAGTGTTTAATCACTTTTCAATTCTTGTAAAACAAAGACCATTTTCCAGCATTGTCTGAACTGAGCTTGCTGTAGTCAATGGGTGTTCAACTCCTTTGCATGAGACAATTGAGTTCACCACCCTGGATAATAAAGACCTACTGGTTTTTAGACTATAACTCAGCGGGTGATTGAATGTTATCTGCTTCACAGAAAAATACAAGTAAAATGAGCTCTTCAGCTGTAAATAATTTGGTCAAAAAGGAGAAAGCAAATGTATTTCTCGGGTAACAATCTCAGCTCTGCTGCATGGTGCAGTGATTTTCCCTAGCCAATTCTGGATTTCTTGTCATCAGCCAGCCCAAAAAGGGGTTTAGTGGGAAGTCTCATTACTTAACTGAGCGTGGAAATTCATGTGAAGAGTTCAATGCAGAATATGGCCTGACCGTGTTTTCTTCTCTCCAGCACAATGGGAAAGAGGGAATACTGGAGTAATCTTCTTTGTCATCTAGAAATAGCTTTTCCTTTTTTCTTGCTCCCACATCCCAGAGTTAATCCATGTGGTTTGACAGCCCTGCAAAAGCTCTCGCAGGCTTTACCAGACTTCAGTTGATATTTGTAATGCAAAATGAAGGGTTTAGATTGCTTTGTTTTTAGAATATCCATCATATTAAAAAGGCCCCATAATCAACAAATAACAAAATTAATCAACTAATCCCTTTATCCAGAGCGATTCAAATCAGTCATTAAAGCCCTGAGGTTCTGACAGATGCCACCATGTCAGATTTCTTTCCCCTCCATGTTGTTTTGATTGACACAGATTTTTTGATTTGGGTTAGAATTGCATTTGGACTTTTCATGGAATATAGTCAAACTAGCTCATTTTTAATGTTAATTTCCTGAAAATAATTGAAAATCAATCCATGTTTTTTTAATCTGTGTCAGGTGCTTGCCAGTGATGGCCTTTGTTGTTGCTGTTGTTGCCATTGACACACGAGGTGATCCAGGAAAATTCCTGGTTCCTGTGGCTCCCTGCCCAGCCCTGGCTTTGTGAAATAACAGGTTTCACTTCTCCAGGTTGTTTGCACTCATTTACTGTAATGCCCCTCCACCATTTCCTGAGGCAGCTCTCTGGCATTTTCAGTCTCCCCTTGTGAGACTTCAGTCTCTCCCATCCCCATCAGTGGAACTGTAGCAGATTTGTCCATTCATGAAAATACCATGTCGTTCTAATACATAAAATACATGGATATTTATGCTAATTTTTTTCCTCTGCAGTACAGGTTATTCCCATATTACACTGGGTGAGAAGGTTTGTAGGAAAAAGTAATGGGTTTTATGAAACCAATATAGTTTCTTTGAAAAATCAAACAGGGTCTTCTTCAGGTCTGAAGCAGAAATGTTCGTGCAAAGTGATTTTCAAATATAGCCACAAGAATTTATCCTTCACAACTGACACATAATTTTTAACCCCTTTACAAGCAGTGAGATCCCTAGAAAAAAATATAGGTGCCCTTCTCATGAAGTATCAAGATATAAATTAGAATAAGTCAGCATAGAAAATGTGTATGTGTGTCTACAGCACACAGAAATCCCAGACAGAGGTAATAATTCTGGCTTAGAATTTGTTTTTCCATGATACACTGATAACTTTCCTGCAGAAACCTTGAGTCTCCACACCACTGAGTAGCCCCACAGAGTTCCATATTGCTTCATCCTGGCTTAAAATATGGTGTATGTTTAAATGCTTTCCTGAGGTTATTTTAAAAACTTTGGTTGCAGCCCACCTGTTAAAAGCAGATCACAATAATTCTAGAGACTGGAAGAGTTACTGTTAAGAAACATTTTACAAGCACTTTCAAAACACTCTACCTCTTTGTTAGAAATTTTTAAATCATTGCTGTCAGCCCATTTCTCACAAGTGAGGGAGTGAAAATGTTCTTGCTTAGTGTCTTTCTCCTCTTTTTCTGGCCCACCTCCAGTCCCATCTCCCCAGGAGTTCTTATTCATTGTAAATAGGCAGCTGCAAGTCCTCAAAAACAACCTGGTTTCACACCAACTGACTGCAAGCCCTACAGCAGTGTCATAACCTCTCATTTTTGTTTCTAAGGACCTGCAATTTTTTTTAACAGTTTTAGTATATTTAATCTTTTCAGTTTTTAGAGGGCCATCATGAAGACTGATTGTTCCCAGCTAATTGCAGAGAAAGAAAAAGAAGCTGGCTGTTCATAACAAAAAAACACCCTAATCTGTAGATGGAATTCAGTCTTGATAATTCATGCAGTTTGGTGTCTGATTTCACAGATTTGATCCTGTACCAAGAGACTGTACCAACTGAGCTCAAATTGGGCATGACTATGTTGGCAAAGTCATTTTCTGTGATGGCCTTGTTGAGGCAGAATGGGAATGAATAGACTTGACTCAGAAGGCTGCTGAGAGTAAAACTCTGGTTTATTCAAAATACACTGCTCTTTTATACAGAGCTTCACAAGGACCAACTCCATTGGTTCTGAAGTGAAAACAACCCACAGCATTGGTGCAGAGTGCTTGACCCACAGTGATAGAACTTAACTATAAACAATGTGAACAACAAGAGAGATAAAGAATTATTTACATTCTTTCCCAGCTCTTTCCCAGGCTTTTTGCCTGGCTAGAAACTCTCAGTTTCTTCCTTTGACTGAATCTGAGACCCACACTGTGACGTCTTCAGAGGCTTCTCAAACACCATTCAAAGCAGCTCTCAGAGCATTACGGTTCAGGCCTTTCTCAGAGTGCAAATCACCTCTTGAAGACAACTTTTGAGAGCACAGCCCATCCTGTGGGGATGGTGAGACCAGAGGTCAGCTGGAAGCTGCAAATGGCCCCTGGTTTTACCTGGATCTCAGCTTTCCCTTTGCAGCACACAGCCTTACATGACTCCTCTGCTGGCTGTGCTGGCACAAGGGACACTCTCTGGGAGGGAAGGAGTGGACACAGCTTTTTATTGCAAGCCAACAGAATGGTGTGAGTCAGAGCAGAAGGTTTCTTTGCCATACTTACATGCCTGCCATGCAGAGCAGAAGGGTGAAAAGGGCTGATTAAGATGAAGTGGCTGCCTCTCTTCTCCCACCTTGAATGAAGCAGCACAGGATGAAGCAACTTCTCTGACCTGGTGAAGTTAAGTTTCAAGACAAGAAATTCCAGGCAGCAAAATCCCTTGAGCCATGTGTTTTGTACTTGCCTCCCGTCCTGCTCCTTAGGGCTGAGATGTCAACATCTTCTGGAGCTGGCTCCTGAGCTGCAACAGAATGGGAGCTGCTGTGCATTTAATGTGCAAATATTGCACTGCAGTAGTGACAGGAGCATTGCAAGTGACCTACAGGGTGAGGTGCAGCTACTGTCCTGCAAGAGTAGGTTATTCCTTTCTTGAATATCCAGACCTGACTTAGGAGAGAGCCATGGGAAAGGTGGACAAGGATCACACCATAAATCCTGATGACCTGCTGCAAGTACAGACTCATGAGGCAATGACTGACCCATCTGCAAAATCAGCCAGGAAGACACAGGCTTTTCTCTGAGACTGGAGTCTAAGAGTAAAAATAAGATCTTCCAAAGGGAACTTCCCCTAAAATGTCATGGGACAAATGATTTGAGTTAATGGACCACCCTTGTCAACCCAATTGCAGAACTCAGCAGCATTTAGTGCTTAAGGATTTAAGCACTTAGATTAGCCTACTCAGGAGCCTTCTGTAGGAATGCTCTCGTCATGCAGCCTTGCTATCTATTAAACACATCTAAATTGCACACTAAGGATGAAACAAATAAGAGAGATGAAAATGGATTTATAAAAAAACATATTATCTACGCAGTTTCTTTTGCCATTTGGAGATCCTAGAAATTAGATCCTCCTTTTTTTGGTTTGTCTGTTTTTAGGCTCCTTTGTAGCATGAGAGTTTTCCTTAAGCACAGACTGTAATCATCCACTAGATTATATCATTGTTAAGCTGTTAAAAGGTATAGCTCTACCTAAGCAAGGCCTTGGGGTAGATTTTCTTTTGCACTGGTCTTCTTGGAAGGTTTCATAATGATTTTATTTTACAGGAACTCTGAGTACAGGAGAAGAGAGAGACTGGTAAACATTTCTGCAGTTCTGAGCTGGGAAATATGTTTGTGGTCTGCAGATGCTTGTCCTCTAGCTCTTGCAGCATCTTAATGATGCAGCTCACTGAGCCCTGCCACTTGCCCCTGAATTTTCCTCTCATGCTTCCCCTCAGCTTATTTTCACCTCATTTAATAACTATTAAGATAATTCTGCTGTTAGAAGCCAGTAGGGGCCCATTGCTGCTTTCCTACATCCACTCTCTGCCCTGATACATTCACCTGTCTGTGTAAATTGAGCTAGTTAAGAGAAGGCATTTTCTAGGACACAGAGATTTTAAAGGCCAGTTTTGTGCCCAGTAAATCAGCCTCACTCTGCACTATGCAGCTTCTCCAGAAGTCACTGGCTTAGCTCAGATGAGGAAGTGTTGGGTAGGTAGCCAAACTTCAATGCAATGATTCTTTATTTCCTTTTTCCTTTCCTTGAAGAATCTCCAGAGCTGTCATCCACCTGGGCACAGACCTACCACAAAAAGAGAAGCCTGTCCAGCTGTGCTTAGTTTTCTTCAGTGCTACAGACTCATCTCTGGCTCACAGCAGTGGTTTTTCTCACACTTCTCAAGCAGCCTTGACCCTTGAGGCACTGCACTGGGCCACAATGACAGTTTCACATAATTCTGATAATTAATGCCTTTTGGATCACTGCTTATTTAAACATAACACTTGACAAATGCACGTGGTTCATTTTAAACATGATTATTCAGTACAGCCACATTAAACCGCACATGAAGGTGTTTCTTTTGCTTCTAATTCCTGCTTTAATGAACCAAAAGATCTCGATTAAGAAAAATAAAATTAAAAAAGGAAACATCCTTGTTATCTGCAGCAGGTTTTGCTCTTTTGGGCAGTGATGGTGCAAGTTACTGTGACTGGGACTATGGATGGGTGTTATGTGGTTGTTACAGACAGGTAATGTTTTACAAGTGATCCAGCATAACATTCCAGAGCCAACTGTTCTACATTAGCAAGGAAGGTGGGCCAAATTCATCCACTCTGCAACTCGTGGCCTTTTTGTTTCCAGATTTTCCATTTATTTTTTATATCTGCCAAGAGGGTAGTTTAGAGAACATTACATTGTCATAACACTGTATTCCACTGGCAATATCCTTTAATTGTAGTAATAATACATAATCAGCCATATACGTGTGAATTAATCTATTACCCATGCAGCTTCAGCACTCACTTCTGCTACACCCAACACCAGCCATGCTTGGCTGCCTCCTGACCTGGGTTTCTTTCTGTTAAATGCTTGGGGTGTATGTTATTTTTATAATAGGAGTCAATGATTTTTCTGTCAGAAACATGGAGTTTCATTGTGAAATCTCTAAATTTTATATGAGATTTTCAGAGGATTGAAGAGCGTGGCATTGCAGGGCATTAATGGGCTGGCCAAGGGTGATGCTCTTGGGATGCTCACCAACACAGATGAGTTTAGGGACACCTAAAACTACCAATCTCACTGTCTCCAGCTGAATGTGCAGAGTCTGCTGAATATTTTACTGCATCTTCTTTTCCTGAGGACACTTGGGTGTGTGGGAGAAGGTATTGCCTGCTAAGCAGAGGAGAGCAGCTTCTGAGAGGGAAGGAAGGACAAAAAGAGCCAAAAAATGTGGGGTTTTGGTAAAACCCTTTTTCTGCAGTAGTGATTAAAAGCCAAGTGAGGGAGCTTCTCAGCTGGCCTTGGGGCAGTGCCAGGTGCTGAGAGAAGTGTGTGAGATTTAATGCAGTGTTCCACATCCTCCCATTTACTGTCCCCCACCCACATTAGACCTACAGGAGCTAAACCAGAGTCCCACCCTGCAGAGTTACAGACTCACCTCCAAAGCCACTCTGAGCCAGCTGAAAAAGGCCAGTGAAGACAAAGAAGGGTAAAAATGGTACAAAGAAAAACATGCTGTGATACACACTTGTTCTAGAAGGGTATATAACACTGGTGCAGGATGAAAAAAAAAAAACCAAACAGTGAAAATCAATAACTTTTGTCTGTCTCTGCACAAGTTTTGAATGACGCCTGCTTAATGACAGTGCAACTTGATTTGCAAGCTTCTATTTTTAATTGCTACAAATGGCAAGCAGAATAAATGGCTGGCTTTTTGCTGTTTTGCAAAGGTGAAATGTGGGGCTGTGGAAGGGGGTGACATTGGTGAATGGACTAACTTTGAAACGATAAAGAAAAATGAACAGGGGAGGAAAAGAGAGGGCATTGGAAGAAATGGAGCAAGAAGAACATTATTTTGTGTAAATTGAATTTAAATAAAAAAGGATGACACTGGCTGTGAAATATTTTAAGGCCAACTTTAATAAGAGTATTATATATAACATGACTACCCCGTGACTATCAGGTCCACTCTTTTTTTTTTTTTTTTTTTTAATAATGAGGATGCTGGTGTGCATTCATCAAGAAGACAAATAAACATCCTTTTTATTGACCAAAAATGGCAGCCCTAGTCACTTAACATCCTCAGAGTTCACCTGCATCAAGGGGAGGAACTGAAATCTGTCCAAAAAGTGCAAGAAAAAGCCTCAGAAATATTTCTGAAGTCTTTCAACGCTCCTTAAATAGCTGTGCAGACCAGAGGGTTCTTTTATGTGCTTTGCTGTTTTCAGATTGCTGGGGAAGTTGATTTCTTCTACTCCAGTCTTCTACTCCATCTAATCAAGCTCAACAGGACTTGCAGGGAAGCCCCATCTGAACAGTGATAGCCATAAAATAAAACTGCAATCCATCTGTGCCTGAAGATTTTTCATGGATGCCAGCACAAATGGGGTGGGTGGGCTCCTCCCAAGGGCCAGGAGATATTGTCACCTCAGAAAGAGAAGAAAGAACATGGTAATATTCAATCACGTGCATAAAGTCTGGCAACATTGCAGTGAAGGGCAGGTGTAAGGTAAAACAGGTAGTAGCCACGGAGGCAATTGGTTTGTAAAATGGAAAACAGGAAAAATCTTACCTCTGGTCTCCTGCAAGCTAGCACAGTGGGCTTCAGGGAAGATACAGCAAGATATTATTAGCTTTCTGTAATAAGAGAATAGCAGTGAAAGGATGATTTGTGACTCTAAGGAAAACTGTACAACTTACTGTCACAGGATGTTGAACTCAACAGTATACATTTGTTCAAAAATATTTAGATTTGTTCAGTCACATTCAGTTATTATTAAATATGACAGTTTGGACATAACTGCCTTGCCAGGGAGTGCATGAACATTGCCTGCTGCTCACTGTCAGATGTGAGTCATTCCATACTGGCCCTTTCCCTCACACACATTGCCTGTGAGCTGTTCAATAGGCAAGAGCAGAGCCAGGATGCTGGGCTAGATGAAGCTCTAGTCTGACCTCCTCTGGCCTCTCTCCTGTTCTCAGGAGGACAAATCCAGGCTGAAGGTATAGAATGGCTGCATGGCAGCCTACATGCATTCAATGCAGTAAATACCATGCTAATCATGTACTCAGATGCTGAGGAGCAGCTTCCCTTCAACTCTGCTGCAGTCTGAGCAGAGAAAATCTGTCAGCCAGAAGACCAGAGAGGTGCATCCCTAGAGATCCAGATCCTTACCACGGAGCAGAGTTATTGGCTGTTGCCTTGTCTGCCCTCGAGGGAGCACACATATTGCCCATTGCTGGCTGGATGTGTGAGTCCCCAGCCCCTCCAAGCCTTCCCTGCATGCTCAGTGTCCTGAAGCATGAACAGCCCTGGGCAACTTCAATCAGGCAACTCACAGTCCATAACATGAACAGAGCAAGATTTTCTAAGTCCAGGGCTTAAAGCTGCAGTCTAGCTCAAAAAGGATTTACTTGCACTCTACAATCCCTAACATATTTTCCTATAGGGATAGTACTGACTTTTGGCTAGAACATACAATGATTGTTCTACTCACCATTGATTTTTCCAATTCCAGGGAGACAGTTGTACATATAAGCAAATACCTCCTGCGTTCCACTCAGAAGGAGGAGAAGTATGGCAAACTGTTTCCAGACAAGTGCAGATATTTGACTGAAAATTAAATGGAACCAGCAACTTCCACTAGGGGTTAAAATTTAGAGAGAGAGAGAGAGAAAGAGCTCCTTTCAATCCTTTCTTTTTTGGGGAGCCCTGTGTACTTTCCAGTGGATGCCTGTGTGGATGGATTGAATCTAAGTCTGCAGGCCACCAGCACACTGCAGTCCTTGAACATCAGATCCATGCTCTCAGGTTTTGGAACCACTACCAGCAGCATCCTCAGCACCTGCCTGGCATACAGGGAGACACATTCCCTGGCAGCAGGAATGTTGAGCACCAAGGAGGTTATTGTCTCTCCTTCCTGCAAGTTTCTACTTCTGTAGAAAAAATGGGTGCACGGGTTTTTAACAACCCTTGGGCTGTGATTTGTGGAAGTGCTTTCAGAGTCTGTGTCAACATTCAGCACCCTCGCTGCCCTGGGCACAGAGAAGCCCTTTGGCTGAGCAGGTTTTTTTGCAGAAAAACACAGATTCTTGTGCCCCCTGTAACTGCTGGAGGCACCCTCCTTCACTGGTCAAAGGTGAAAGTTTGGAAGTAGGAGAAACAAATGATGGATGCAGAGACTCAGAGGGGAAATAGAAGCAGGAGAGAGGACTGACTGGAAGCTGGAGTGAGATGCTATTGCCCTCTGTCGATCAATCCAGTTACTGAGCTCGAGGGAGGCAGAATAACTCTGAAAAGGAATGGATGAAGCTGGTAAAAACCAACAGGGACACCCTGCCTATGAGAAAACTTAAGCTGCAAATCAGGAAAAGATTCCTGAGAAAAGTAAAGCTGGGAAATGGGCTTTAAAGGGAAAAGCAGGGACAACATTTTACTGCAGTCAGGGTGAGATTTATTGCATTCTGCAGTGCTTATTGTGGTAGCCAGTAGTTACAGCAGACAATTTTGATACCTATGCACAAGATCTTTCACAAACCCCTGTGTTGTTACAAAACAGATGAATCCTCTAGCAACCAAAGGGTTACAAATGAGCAGAGCAGAAGCTTTCATCAAAAACATGTTGTCAGGAAACTATCTGCTGCTGCAAGATGAATTCTTTGATGGTATGTAATATTTTGGATATAAGAGAGAGTTTCAAGGTGTCTGAGGGGAATCCAGAATATAGCAAAATTTCCAAAATGAGATGCAATCTTACCAGCAAGTGTCTGCTCTGCCCCTGAAACTCTGATGCTGAAAGAAACAGGATAAATGTAATATGGGTCAGCGGCATAGGAATTGCTTTTGTTTATTAGAATGTGAAACAAGTTGAATAATTTTTTGTCTGTTATGATTATTTATGTGTGGAAACAAGCAGTTTCTTGAGCTTTTTGGTGAGTTTCTGCTCAAACCCAGCCACAGTTTTAGCAAGCTGAACACACAAGCAAACAGGTAAAAGAGGGGTCGATGCATGGCTACAGCTAAAAGTAAAAAAGTAAAAAAGCACAACACAAGATGTTGGAACTTGTCTGAGGTGCATCCAGAGTGAGCTGCAGGCAAGGAGCTGGGACTCAAGGGTGGACCTGCCACCCAGCCAGGAAGGGGAGAGTCCTGAGGCTGCTGCCACCAAATTCATCTGGAGTTGGTTGCACAGGTCTGGGCTGTAGGAGAACAACAGCAAACATAAAAGCGACAGGGCTGACAAGTGAGCAAATGTTGCTGTCGAGGCAGGACAGGAATGAAGAGATTCTGATTCAGAAGGCTGTGAGAGTAAAAGTCCAGTTAATTCAAAATACACTGCTCTTTTATCCAGAGCTTCATGAGGACCAACTCCATTGGTCCTGAAGTGAAAACAACCCACAGCATTGGTGCAGAGTGCTTGACATACAGTGATAGAACTTAACTATAAACAATGTGAACAACAAGAGAGATAAAGAATTATTTACATTCTTCTCAGATTCTTTTCCAGACTTCTGCCTGACTAGAAACTCAGTTTCTCTCTTTGACTGAATCTGAGACCCACAAGCGGCTCTCTGGACCTTACGGACACTGAAAGGCTCTTACTTGAACTAGTAATTCATGGAAACAGACTGATCTCCAGATTGTCTGACCCACTCAATAATTCTTACTCATATTCTGTGCTGTATGTCAGGGTGGTCCCTGTGGTCCCAGAAGCCCAGATCCACCAGCTGCACTGAACTGAATGGGGAATTGCAGTCTGGCCATGCTCTCTTCACTTCTGCTTTCACTTCTTGCACCTTCCTCATGCAAACACCGACAGGAAGGCGTCATGGTAGGTAACAGCTTCAAGCTGTCCCATGTGAATTCACAATTTTCCTTTTTTATTTCAGTTTATCATTTTTGTTATGTACATGTACTGCAGCCTTTCCTCCTTTCCCCTCCTCGTTCTAGCAACTCCCTTGAGCTACAGACTCATTCAGAAATGACAGAGCGTTGTCATCATTCAAGAAACACTTCAGAAATGATTTTTAGAAGCTTATTTCGTGAGACAAAAAGTCAAGAAGTGAGCTATTTATCCATGATTACTTCAGTAATTACTCATTCTAATGCAATTTGAGTGATGTGCTGGGAGATTAGCAAAGGCCAACAGCTATACTCAAAGAGTTAAAACTAATTCAAGCATCAAATGTACTATAGGTTTATTTAAGTCCCATCACAGTATAGGATATGGGGAAACTTTTAAGAGTGGAGTTTAACTTTCTGGTTAAAACACCAGGAAGCAGCTAAATTTTTTTTTTTTTCTAGGCACATCTACACCATCTCTTGGTAGTGACCAGCTGTGAAATGCAGAAAGTCTGTGAGGGAGTGTAGTAAGCACATTTCTCTCTTTCAAAATTCTTCATAGAGGTGCACAGAGAGAAATGAAAGAGAAAACAATTTCTATTTCTGCTCCTTGTTTTTCCTATGTGGAATGTGTTTGGAGAATTGTTTACCTGGAGTGAGTGCTTGGTTGGATTCTGGTGAGGATTGTTTGAGCCTGATGGCCAATCCAATCCACCTGGGGCCATCCAAAGGCAAGGCTGCTGCATCGTTTCCATTTTCTCCTTGCTTGTCGTTTGGGGGTTCTCCTTCCATTAAACAGTGGGTAGGGATGCATGAAAAATTAAAATGTGTTATTACTTACTCCCCGTCCAAACCACTTGCTTCCCCGAGGGTTATCTGCTTCTCACTCTACCTATGAGAAGGGTGCATTGTGCCTGGCTTTCATTAATCTCCATCCCACACAAACCTCGCTGCTCAGGAAGGTTATCAAAATTAAAAGACCAGACTTTTGTCTGAAACCGTTTCCTTAGCCATTATCACGCCAAGGATTATGAGAGCTGAAAAAAGGGGGAGATTGGTGAGAGGTGGGAGAGGGAGGTATTAAATTCCTGTGAAAAAAATCACAGGAAGGGAGAAGAGAATTTTTTTTAATTCAAAAGTGTGGTGATAAAATCATAGAATTAATGAAGTGAAAGAGCTCAAGGTCAGTGCAGTACCCGAAAATACTTTAAGCACAGTTTCTATCTTGGTTTCTTACAAAAACAACCCAGTTTGTGTATGTCTTTTTTGCTTTGCCATTCTACTCTCCATGACTTTCAAATAGTCAAATCTCAGAGAGGAGTGGTGGCTCCTAAGTAAATTAATTTCTTCCCTTTTCATAAAATAGCCACTGGCAGAGATATGGGACCAGGCTCAAGCAGTTGCACTGTTTCTCTACCCACTTCCAGTGCTCATAGATCCAGCAGTGAAATCCTGCACAGCACCACCCCACATTTTACCACCATCTCTGCTGTGGAAGAAAAGCTGCCAGGGAGAGTGGGGCTCATTTTATAACTGAGATCAATCCTAACTAAAGGAGCCACTAAGTGCTAAAGGGCAACAAATGTCTTGTTAAAACAAATTACTCAAGCAACAGAAATACAGATCCAATGGAAAGTCACACAGTCATAGAATCGTTTGGGTCAGAAGGGACCTTTAAGATCATTCAGTTCCAACCCCCCTGCAATGGGCAGGGACACTTCCATTAGGACAGGCTGCTCAGAGCTCCATCCAACCTGGCCTTGTCCGTGTGCTTTATTCCTTCTGCAGCTCACAGAGCGACTGTGAGCAGCTCTGAAGAACTGAGCTTGGACATGGGAAGCATTCATAGGGATGAATGGCTCTGGGAAAATGAAATCTCCTCCTCCACAGATCATGGTTGGTCTGTGTGTTTGTTCACAGATGGATCAGCACTGGAGAGATGTGCTGGGGTGGAACCTGGTGAGAGCTGGAGGAGGCAGTGGGCTTGCTGTGTGCTGCCCCTACTGCCCTGCTCCCCTCCTGGGGACACCCCAGGCTCTGCCAGGGCGTGCCAAAGGCAGTCTCTTTCCAAATGGGAAATGCTCAGGCCTTGGAACAGTGCCTGTGCAGGGGCAATGCCAAAAGTAGCAAAGGAAAGCATGTGTTTGACAGATTATGAATAATTGATTCCGATGATGGGGATTCACATATGTGACATCACTTTTGGGTGCATTAGGACACTGAGCATCCTTTGGGGGATATTACGAGTTGGATGACCCAGGGAAACCAAAGATGTTAATGCATAATTTATTTTATGGGGGAAAAAGGAGACTAGAGCAGTCCACAAAATCCTTATCATATCCCATTTCTTTAGTTGTGTCTCTCTCAAAACGGTGCTCCAACAGAGGCATTCTATACTTATATAAAAATATCAATTTTTCCACATGGAACATTTTTCTCTGTGAGTAAAATCCAAATTCATTATATCTTTAATTAAAAACTCAATCTTTTTTTAATTATTATAGCTCATTGAATCAGGAGTCTACAAATAACAGGTCAATCAAAAAAGAGAAACACAAAAGGTGAAACAGATCACTGAGCTTCATTCAGCAACTGGAAAACAGCTTGAATCTTCATGCTCAAAGAATCCCTCTGAAGTTCAGTCCTGTAAAAATCACACTTTCTCTCCTGACCCCTGCACCAGCAGCATGTCCTGCAAGAAGAGTATCTCTCTCTGCAGACTGGATTTGTTGGTGATACCACCTGCAGTGCCTGGCTGCTTGCTGCCTTCTGAGGCTGAAAACCCTTTTTGATGCCAGCATTTCTCTCATTTTTAGTGGATATTCTTTGCTCTCCTTTCTCTGAGTGAGTTTCTTTTGTTCCACCTCTCTTCCCCTCTGGTTTTGTTCCTCTCCTTTCTCCCCTAAATTGCACAGCTTTCTAGCAGCTTTTATCTCCTCTTCCTTTCTTTCTTACAGAATTTGACTGAAAATGAAGAAAGCACCTCTTAAGGGAACAGGTTGCATGAAAAGTTTTTTATTCTTGCAATTGGATTAACTCTTTGATTGTCAGCTATCCCTCTATATAGCACTCAGGCTAATGAGAATCATTATTTCTTTTACTCAGTTCTGTTGGCTTTGGTAGACATGATTCAAAGTTTCTTCTTTCCTTCATTGCAGGCAGAGCACTTTCCCAAAAACACATCCATGGAAGCATTGCACTAGGTCTTCATATATAGATCATATATATGA
This sequence comes from Lonchura striata, assembly GCF_050655825.1. NCBI lineage: Eukaryota > Metazoa > Chordata > Aves > Passeriformes > Estrildidae > Lonchura > Lonchura striata. The sequence goes on from NC_140703.1 coordinate 3,609,054, forward strand.
TCTATATATGAAGACTTATCATATATTATGATATATCATAATAACATTATTTCAGTATTCTATGGGACTTCAGTAGCTTTATTTTTACATGCTACTCAACTGGAAGAGTCAAGAAGTGAAGCTTCTTTCTGGTAACAGCTCCTTGGGACCACTGTTGTATTTTGAGTTGGCAAACTGTGTTAAAAGTCTCACTTCAACCTCCATTGAAAGAAAGCTTCTGCTTGGTCAGAAACAGAATAAACAGAAACACTTCAGCAGTGTTGTTCAGCATATCATGGGCAGTACATGGAAACTCTCTCCTTCAACCAGAGGAAGCCTGTTTGGATGGCAGCTTTGTTAGCAAGGTAGGCTGGCACTAAGGACAGCTGTGTAACCTGAATTCAGCCCCTGCCACTCGCTATGCTGCAGTCACTGAGTCTGTGGTCAGCCACGGGTCTGTGGGAAAATATCAGAATCTGAGCTATTGATGATTCTGAGATTGTAGAAAGTCTCTGTCTGTCAGCCCCCTGCCAAAGCAGAAGCCATCATTGGTCTGTGCTGGTTTCCAGGTTGTTTATTCTGTTTATCTCTCACATGTTCTGCTGCCCTGCCCAGCTCTGTCCTGCAGGGCAGCGTGTGGGGCTCTGCCCTCAGTGGGATGTGACAAACATTAAATACCAGAAACTCCCTGGGCTGGATTTACAAGAACGTGCCAATATCTGTCACCTACGTTGGACAGTGTGTCCCCAGCCTGAACCAACAGAAAAATGCCAACACCACAGTGAGACATGGAGGGCATGAAGAAGGAGAAAAAGGACAAGGCACACCCAATTTCCTCCATCTTGTCCACTTTGGACCCCTCATCTAGAATCCTAAAATTTTACTTTTGCACCCGTGCCACACTTAATTATTGCTGATATCAAACATTCAGAGCTGGTAATTCATCCTGTAAGATTGAAAACTCTTTTCCATGGGCAGAGATCACAGCCAGTGTCTCTGGGGGCTCTGTCCAGGGGGTTCCTGACCCCTGCCAGGGTCCCAGACCTGCCAGGGCAGCCAGAGGGAAACCCTGGACTCCCACAGGACCAGAGGGGTACCCAGGCTGCCAGGTATGTGCAACAGAAGCTGCAGAAGCCCCAGAGACTGGGGCAGTGCCCACCAGGATGAGGAAGGACAGCCAGACTGAAGCTGCTCACAGCTCTGCAGTGCACTTGTACATGGTAGGAGACACACAACTTCAGCCAAGCATCTGGTCCTATCAGGGGAGCATTAGCTAGCACATAGCAAGAAAGAGAGGATGTCTGTATTTCTCTGTTTTTCTTGTAGACTTCTGTTATTTACTGACATGCAATTCACAGTGTGAGCCAATATAACCCAGAAGCAAAACCCATAGGGATATATCTGTATGCATGTTATTAAGCATCAAAATAAATTTAGACTAGAAATAACCCAAATAAAATGCATTGTGATTGAATAATTAATTGAAGTAATAATAAGTAAAGTAATTCTGATTCCTTTTCTTCTTTCACAAAGCTCTTATTATGCAGTGTGAGAAGGATCAGAGAACTAGAAAATGATCACAGAACTAGAAAACACGAGCTACAAAGAAAGATTGAACTAATTGGTAATGTGCAATCTATGGAAGAGAAAATGAGGCAGAAACATGATAATGGTTTTCAAATACAGAAAAAGTTGCTGCAAAGAAGAGAGGCTTATGTTTTCTGCATCCATGATGAATAAGACATAAACTAGTAGGCCTTATCTGCAGCAAAAAAGATTAGGTAGCACATTGACTCAGTTAAGGGCAGTAAAGACAGCAAATAGCCCACTTGGAGAAGGTCCATCTCTGGGGTTCTTAAAGAGGAGACTAGAGAAAGGTATCTGGCCTGTTCTGTGAGACATTTTAAGGTCCTTTCCAGCTCTTTTTCTATGTTTCTACTCGTTACATGTATTTATGGTGATTACATGACAGAAATCTTGTCAAATAAAGTGTCTCACCACATCACACTTAACATTCTGCCATTGGCATCTGTCAGAAAAGTATCAAAGCTGATCAGTCCCTTCAAGAACTGAGCACAATGCAGGGATTAACATTGCTGAATGTTTTGGAATTCATCATATGTGTCAGGCCTTGCTTCAGTGTCAACTCATAGGACAATTCTGTGAGTGCATGATACACTCATCATGTACAGGAGCCTCATACACCAGAGCCTGGAATAAGAAAGCACATTAATAATGTGTCAGGCATCTCAGAATTATGGGACAAGTCAAGAACTTGCTGTCGGGGGCATTTTATATAAAGCCAGTACCATAATTTCAGTTGAGAACATCAGGAATCAATGTGTAAACATATTTAATAGTAGAGTTACCCTGATACCAAAGGATGACCATTGGGGCACTTGGCACAAGCAGCTTTCTGTACTGTGGGGGTCAAGAGAGGTCTTTCAGCCTTCTGAAAGATCACACAACAGCTTTATACGAGGAGGTTGTGAGAAATTTCATGACCAGTTAAGGTACAAGAAGAATTACAAATCATGGAGGATAGTTGCTATGTTCCCAACAGTTATTTTAAACCCTCATAGACCTTTAATTTTGAAGCTTCAAATTCTCCTTTGAGGGAATCTGTGTTTCTTTGCAGACTAAGTGACTTGGGAGCCTAAATTAGCTCCTAAGTTATATAGTATCAGAGCCTCCCTGTGTAATTATCCTGGTATTTGTCTGTAACAGTATGTTTAGCATCCTAACTGGTGAGCACTAATTTACTGAGCCAGAACTGGTGATCCTTGAATTCAGCCAAAGTGGCAGCAGTAGCTGGATCTCAGTGACATGGCTCATAGCCAGTTTCTGGTCAGATCAGTGAGACTCCTAGCTGAAAATCTAGAGAGGGAAGTTTGCCTCTTGCAGTCCAGTGACAGCTTGCTCAAGGGAGAAGTTTGCAAAAGGAATATTAACCAGTCATAAAAGCTGACTTTCTGCCTAGTCTTGATTTACTTGCATGGGAAATACATATACATATACATATACATGTAAATGAGACATATAAAGTATTTGAGCTACCTGCCACGCAGTGTGCACCTGGTTTGTGACAGACAGGTAGTCTTTGCAACTGCAAGCTCATTACAGATTTACAAGCAGGCAAGTGATTTGCTGGTTGCAGGCCTGTAAACCCTTGTTTCTCACAAGAAAAAAAAAAAAAAAAACCAAAAACAAAAACAAACTGTTTCTGAGTTTCACACAGCTCCTACCTAGAAAAGCCACATGCATGCTTGATAAACTGCACAGTGAGTCCTTACAGTCACTCATCCCTCCTTAAACATGATGGGTAATGAAATGCCATGGTGGGACAACTGTCCAAGAGCCTGTTTGGAGCAGACTCATTTGGCAGTGATTCTTCACAAGTAAACACCATGTAGAAGCCCAACAGGCAGAAATGAGTCAGGAGATGTGCATATTATCCTCTCATCTCTTGCTGATTTACAGCACTTCACAGTCATTCTAGCAAAGATACCCACAGCTTCAATGTCTTATGCAGGAAAACTTCCTAGGCAGAAATTTCTACCCTGAGGTTTAAAGCACACCATAAGCCTGCATCTGCTCTGCAAGGATGCAAGAGTGAGGTTTCCCTCAGACAAAGGCTTTTGCAAACTATTTTAAGAGCCCCAGTTTTCAGACAGCAAATAAGATGGTTTTTAAAGTACGTTAGCAGATACGTCAATTAGTATGTGCTGAAAGTTAACCCTTTTTTGTCCTTAATTGGTGTCTTTTCCTTCCTATTTTTTAATAGCTACATCACATTCCTGCAGTGTAAATGGAAGATTTGTACTGATTTCAGTGGGATCTCAATGGCACCTCTACTTGGTTTATTTTTATCCATGTCAACATTAGCTTTAATATCTTTGAATAGTGTGTGTGCCAACACTTGCTTCCATTTTATATCACCTCTCTGATTGATCTGCATGGGGATTTGCTGTCATCTGTGGGTAACTGATGGGCCTTGCAACAAAATTATATCCCTTGGCTCTTAACTGTCAAGAAGCTTTATTTCCCCCCCTCATTATTTGAAGGGTTTCCAATTCAGGCAACAAAGTAATTAAGGACACTGGATTTAACGTTGACTGTAACAGGACTATCCATCCAAATTTGACTTACATTACCTAATTTTGATTTTTCCCTGCAGAACATTTACAAGGCCAGGCAGGTGTATTATCTCTGCATACCATTCATTATCAAGCATGACTGGAACAGGTGGCAACATACTGATGTGTGTTTAATGGAACAGACGTTCAAATGCATATTTCAAAACTGGGAAAATTATTTCCTTTGTAATGCTGTCAAAACACGAGCAGTGACAATTTCAGGAATATGCTACATCATCCTAAACCGTGTCTCACTTTCATATCTAGCAGCTGCCAACCAGTATTTTACTTTTCAGTTGTTCTGTGGTCTTCACTGATGCCTTGCTGTCTGTGCTTGGAAAAATCACATGAGTGGTTTCATTGTGTAACTCACTTGTTTTGATCCAACAAGTGGACTGAATGACCCCTGCCTGACTGTTGCCTTAACCTTCTGCACTTTTCAATCCACCAGCATTTGAAGTCAGTGGCAGCTGTATTTATATCCTAAGCTCAGAATCCTGACCTGGAAATCATCCTTGTGCCAACTGCTTCTGCATGTTTGGGGACACCGCTGGCTTTCAGAGGCAGCCCAGGTGGCTGCAGCTGATGGGAGCATCACTGTGTCACTTCTCCCAGCTGGGGACCCACACAGCTCCTGTGCCTTTTCAGGAAGGTGTGCTTCTCCCAGCTGCATGCCCTCCTTCTCCTAGGACAAACATGGAAAAGACTAGAGGGTTGCACAAGAAGTGGGAGTTTATTAACACTGTTGGCATTAAATGTGTTTAGATCTTTAACCCAAGTGCTGGTAGCCCAGTTCTGTTGCTATAGGACACGAGAAAGCACAACACGAGCCACTGCGATGGCAAGGCAAAAAAGAAGAAGGTTTATTTTCTGACTCTAACTTTTATAATTTTTTAAAGGTGACAGTGAATTGGAGAGTGAATGGGCTACCTCTTCAAAGACATTGGACAAACCACCAGTACATTAATTTCCTCTATTCCTACAAAGGAATGTAAAACAATATGTTGTTTATAGAAAATGTGTGGGAAAGCTTTCTAACAGAATGTAAACTCAGAAGGCTTTAGAAAATCTTCAGAATCAGGGTGACACAGTTGTCTCCATAATCAGAGGAGAGAGGTGTGCACTCCCAGTGTGGAGCATCAAGGGGAAATGCCCAAAGTGTCCTCTAGTGCGTGATTTCCACACTTACAGCTTTAGCTTGTACTCGGTGCTCATGATGCCTGAGTCTCTAATACTTCAGACTCAGATCCAATTTTCAGCTGCAGCAAGCTAAAACCCTCAGAGAGTCTCATTGGTTTCAGCAGAATTATTTGACTGTGTAATGCAATGGCTGAGTCCTTTCTTTTAAAAAAAGCACAACTAATTTTTTTTGTCTATTTAAATTCACAGTCCTTCATGCTCCTGAGAGTCATAGGAAACTGTTTTCACAGAAAGGGATGCACAACAGCCTGATGGAGATCACACTGAAATAAATGACCACACTTCTGCCTTACTGTTACAGGCAACTGCAAGTTTCTGGCTCACTTGACACCACAAGTAAGCTGTTTTATTTTATTATCACTGTTTTAGAAGCATAAGGAATTTTTTATTTCCCTGAAAACCAAAAATAGGTGAAATTATAAATATTGTATAAGTCAGTTTTCATAATGGTAATATTCAGAACTGTTTAAATGAGCCAAGGTATTTGTAGTAACTGACCTAATTCTTGAAACAAGGGGATATTTTTAAAAAGAATTTTAATTAAACGTAGATAGAAGATGTATATTTAACCAGTATCAGATATTTTAGAAATTGAGTTATTTTTAAATCTATATTTTAGGTACTTCTTGATTCCTTTGAACTTTATTGTCAAATATGTAGAATGTTAATTAAGAAATTTTCTTCCAAATCAGGTCACAAAGTGAGTTAAAACAACACAACTTATGAAATAATATCCACCAACATAGACTCCACACAGGTCTGAAATCTTAATGCCACAGAATATTGACCATAATTTTAACTGTATTTAATCCTTCTCTTGTGACTATCTTTTTGCCTAACCATGTTCCCACCCATCAACATAGTCACTAGATGGCAGGTGTTCAAACATAGTGTCAAAACATGGTAAAATTTACTTTTAGTTAAAATGGAAGGTATAAGAATTTCAGGCATTTGAGGCAATGGACCAATAAAATGTCTTGAGAAGAATCAGTGACCATTGGGCCAGGTGTGAAATGCATGTACCAAACATTCCAAATACATAAAGGGAATGGCTTCAACTGACTGAGATTTTATTACATGGTAATGGAGGCATCTCTGTTGTCCTTGTTTTTGTTATTGTTGTTTTGACTTTTATGGGATTTCTGGAGGGGTTTTCTGCTTTTGTAAGCTGGAAATTAGTAAAGACAAAATATATTTTTTGTTCAGTGCAAACACTGAACAACTGTCTCATACAGATGTGCTACTATTTCCAGCTAGCTGTCTACCTGAAGGAGCCTAATCTGGGCAGGCTGACAGCGTTTAGCACCTATTTCCTCTACAGCTGTTACACATCAAAACTTCTGATCTTTAACTTCATGTCTAAACACAAATTCTCTCAGCTGGTTCAAGATATTCAGCTGTCATGCTTTTTCAAAAATGGTCAAAAATAGACAGAATAAAAGAAATGCAGCAGAATGTTAACTTAGTAAGAAAAATGCTTGATCGGATCCCTTTTTTTCATACTATGTTTCCAGCATAATGTCAGCTGCTTCCTTGAAATTCTCCTAGAATCAGGAATGGTACAGAGATTATACCAAAAGAAATAGTTAAGAAAGATTTGTGGCATTTGAAAAAAAAAACTTTTTAGAATTGTTTATACCAGCTTCAAAATTAACAAAGACATTGACCTATTAATAAATGCCAATTAACTTTAATCAGCTGACTGGTGACATAAATAATCTTGTTATCCACAGATATGAGAAACAAAAAACAAGAGGTTGAGAATAAACAAACTCTTTCTGTGCAACTTGTTTATTATCTTTGGAAACTCGTAAGCAATTGGGAGAAAAATCTTTTAGTTCATTCCTTTCTCTTTAGAGTTACTCTGATGCTCTGGACACACTCAGGATTTGGGTGATGTCCTCACCTCGAGTTTCATGCAGACCATAGAGCCCCTCCTTTGAAAACTGCCCTGTCTTTTGGACATTAGTGTTTCTGCTGGCTTTCATGGGCTTCACCCAGAGAAAATTCTCCATTTTGCCTGACAAAGCCTGGCGTGATTTCTACCCATTACTGGAAATTTATGCAGCAACCAAATTGTGTCAGCAAACACCCATGCAATAATTCTCTAATCCTGACGCAGTAATTCTCTAGGAAGGGCACAACTATAAGCAGTTGACTGCAATTTGTGTGCTTTATTTTCTCCATGGCTAATTCATTAGCTAAGATGTCCACCTTTATTTACTACACTCTTGTGGGATTGGTTGGTTCCTGGGAAGCACAGGTCTGACCCCATGTGCTGAACATGAGGCTCACACAGATGATTTTTTGCAGTGTTGGCTGCCCAAATGTTGCTGGCAGCTTGCTTACTGCAAGTTGCTCGTCTCTGTTCCTTGATCACAATGTACATGCCAGGTGATAAACTGATTTAAGAGGCCATATTGCATGACAGTTTCCACTAGATCTCTTCAGATTAAAAAAAAAAAAAAAGAATACATCACACACCACCTCTTACCCTCCAAGAAAAAACACTCAGCTAGGTCCAAAAGAGCCAAACAGATGCAAAGTTGACCATGAAGGACCCAGCCATAAAAAGCATAAGATGAGAGATACTGATGGACCTCAAGCTGGAAAACTCAGTTAAAGGCTGTATCACACTCACTGACAGTATGCCATCAATTTCACTGTCCATTTGGCACAGCCAAGAAACTTCATGTTCTGTAAACCAAGTAATTTAAGAAGTGGGGTAGAAGTAGGCACCAATCAAACCAACCTGACACAGTAGGCACAGTGTGGAGGGGAGTCTGGCCTGTGAGGTCCTGAAGGTCATATAAAGCAAAGAAATTGGTTCCCTCTGGCTGTGTAAAAGTCTGTGAGGCACCGACTCTGGGTCTCAAAGATCCTGCTTAGGTTCACTCAGAACCACTGCCTTCAGAGGGGTCACGGATGCTGCGAGGTACAAGTAGGGGTATTTAGGGAAGAGCAGCATTGTGATGTGAATGGTGGCTGGACCCTCCCCTGTCACAGTGAGCTCATGGGCACTCTATTTCCCCTTCCCTGGGATCCTGTGACTCTGATCAAGATAACCCTGGACCCTCCTTCCTGCCCCAACGGGGTTGGGGGAGAGCCAGGGAAGCCCACCCTGTCCAAAGTCTATATAGACCCCTGACATTTCCTGTTCGTCCTCTTTTGCCCCACTCTCCACATGGACATCACAGAATAAAGAGAGCTGAACCAACATATCTGGGGTAAGAGCCTCTTTTGGGAATCTTTGCCATCTCCTGATATTCCTTCCCTCCCAGCCTCGGACCTCTGAGCTGGCCTAGGATATTTAGGGGACTGTGTGAGGTGGGGGAACATCACTCCCCTGCCTTGCCTTCACCCAAACCTGCATTTTCCAGCTGGACCTCCTGTGAACAGGACCCCTTCTCCCTGGTTTTGCTGCTTCCCTTACTGACAGAGGCCATAAGAGCATTCAGCTCACACAGATGAAACCTAAATTCAGAAGAGCACAGTCTGTCAGACCGAATAAAACCGGAGGCTGTCTCAGTGCGTAAGTGCAGCTGTACCTTTGCCCAATTTACAGTACATTTTGAAATGTACTTAAATAACAGTCTTTTTCACTGCAGTCAGTTATAATGGTCATTAGAGTGCTCTGCATCAGCTTGATGCGCCCATGAGCCCGAATAGCAGCAATTTATTACCCACGGGGCCATGCAGCTTCAATCTCCAGTGGCACAATGAGTTTTCTTTCATTACTATAGAGACATTTCGGTGCGTTCATTCACCTTCCCTGAAGACAGCCAGAGTGCCCCAGTGAGAATTAAGTACACAAATTTTCCACACTCTCTGATACACCTACCAATTTTTTCCGCTGCTATTTCGTAGGATTTAGAAACCATTTGCTGAAAAAAACCAAAAATTCCTGAAACCTGACAGTTTTGTCAAGGGCTGACTCACTCCTTCTATACACCTTCCTGCCCCCAAGAAGCCGAGTAACCCAGTTCTGTCTTTCCTCATGGAAACAAACCCAAGAAGGATACTCTGGAAAGCAAACATCTCTTTTATTCCCTGAGTGAGATAAGGGTCACCAATGCAGCAGAGCAGCTTCTTACCCAAGAGATACATGTCTTTTGACATTGTTGATGACTCAGGGCTCCTGAAAAGCAATGCTAAATGGTCTCTGCAATCTCATAGGCAATACCAGCATACCAAGTGCTGGTATGACATGCTTTTCTGAGTCATCCACTTTTTTTTTTTTTGAAAACTCTGCCTTCATTTGAACTATTTATTTAAGACACATTCTGACTGTAGGCAATATATAAATGGATTTATTTTTCTTTAGTCAGGCTGTTCCATAATCAAAATCATAGTCCTCCATTTTTAAGCTTTTCAAGCAAAATACAGAGTACATGAGGCTCACCAGTAGTATTGCAAAAAGATCCATAGATCCTTCCAACAAATCAGTGAATACCTGAGTGACTTACAAAAAGGGAAAATAGTTTTAAGACCATTGCAACTCACTGGAGTTTTATTCTTTAGGACTGCGAGTTGACTGAATAATGAGTCAGTCATAAAGTTTGTGGCCTGTGCTAAAATCAGACAGGGATGAGTTGCCTGCTCTAATGTGCTCATTAGGGACAGAGTAAGTACATCCTGGTATGCTTGAATAGAACAATTATTTTCTGCAGCAATTGAAATGAATTATCAAATGCCAAGTGAAAGGCTCTGTTCTGAGTCATCATTCATCAGGAAAGATTTGTTCACAGCACTATAAAAGCTTGCAGGATCAAACGTTTATATAGACTGCATTATTTGTGCCAGCAATCAACACCTGCAGCTCTTTCACACACCTAAATGAAGTTTGCTTTCATCTTTGCTGCCAGCACTCACAATATACTTCAAATTATTGTTATCAAGATGTAAGTACGGTACTGTTGTATTCACCGATATTTGCTTCACCTTTTTTGAATTTTCCGAAGTGGTAAAGTTATGAAAAAACAGTGGACTTGGCAGCATGGACCCCCTGGGAACCTCAGCCAATGCACCCTCAGGAGCCCAGACAGGAGCCCACGTCCAAGACACCACCCACAGCCAACTGCAGACCTGTTTGTGGTAGGCTAGGAAATCCCAAGGAAATAAAAACCATCTAATTCTATTCAAAGGTTCAAGTGGCCTTGCCCAGCCCTTAAAGGATGCAGGGCAAGCTGTAGGATGTGTGGTGTTGGAAAACAAAATTAAACTTACCCTACTAGAGGGCCCTTATTTCCAAAAAACAAAAAGAAACAGCAAAAGCAGGCTAAAAATGAATCATATCAAATTTACCATAGTTCTTCTGGATTCCTTCTTATTTAGCTGAAGACAACGTTGATATTACTGCTGAACTTATAAGCTTTATTAAGTAAATTACATTAAAAGATAAGAAGCTATGGAAAGTAAAATTAAAAAGCATGGGGGGGGGTTTACATTATACTAATAGAATTAAATCCTGGGAATTAACATGCACAGTTTAAAATTTTATCAAGTACAAACCATCAGACTTGTTAATTCATTTCTTCTAGGCACAGAATTGCAATTAAACCAAAATTATCTCCTTGGTACACAGTGGATGAACTACCAGAACTAAAATGTTGGATCAGTTTGCACCATTTTTTGCACGTGAGGCAGACACAGGTTTGCACAGCTTTGACTGAGACACTGTTCAATACTAAATAAACTATATATTAAAAGCACGTACACATGCTACAGTTCTGCTAGGAATGCTTTCAAGTCACATCCCCAATGGTTACCTGCTTCAGGCAAGAGCAGGCAGGCACCCCAGAGCCTCCTTGTCAACCTGGGCCACACCTCAAGTGGCCTCTCACTTGGTTTTAGCACCATGTGGTCATCCCATGAGCCTCAACCCTCTGCTGTGAATCTGCTGCAACACTTTGCCTCCAGGTCTTGCACTGCCCTGAGAGCCCTCTCGCTGTCTCAGGCTGTTCTTGGATTTTCCACCTTAACGTGGCCACTTCTTTCATGCTTTGCCTTACACTGCCTTGAATGCTGATTTGCTGGCTGGTTCACTCTCGCTTTTGTGGGGTGCTTTTACAGATTCCAGAACTTTCTTTTGGAATTAAAGACTCAGTATCTGAGCACTGCTCTTTTTTGCTACAAATCTTCATTTAGGAAACAGTTTTGAGGTAAAGCTTTGTTCCCACAGCTGTGGGCTCCTCACTTAGCACTTAGGATGATGGCATGCTCTACCCAAGGGGCTCTCTCAGCTCTGCTCTAACAGGATGAAATGAGGGAGAGCAGAAGCAGGTAAGGAAAAGAAAAGAATCAGGTTTCCCCCCTTGTTTTGTAAAGATTTTCCTGATTCCCTGTCATTCGTTCTACTAAAAACTAGTTCTCAGCAGAGAACTCCGAATCTTTCAAAATATCCTGGAATTTAAAGACGACAATAATTACATAATTAAAGACGAAAATAATTACATAAAAATGTTTGAGGTGAGAAGGCAGCTTCAGAAATTTTAGAGAGAAAATGAAGGGGAGTTAAAGTGGTAAGGGGCTAGAGAAGCACTTTCCCCCTAAAACCTTTCTTGTCCTGCCTCCCCTGGTTGCTGTTCGTGGGAATGGGAATTACGTGGCTTAAAATGCTCGTGGTCCTGATATAGAACCACATGCTATGGCTGAAAAACTAAAGCTTCTGGGTGGCTGAAACCTCCACAGCCGCGGAGCCCGGGCCCGGCACTTGGAGATGGAAGCGGCCCCGCAGCTGGAGGCGGTGGGACAGCCGCGCTGCGAGCCGAGCCGGGGCCGGGAGCCGGGGCAGGGAGAGGGGAGCCGGGAGAGGGGAACCGGGAACCGGAGCCGGGAGCCGGGGCCAGGAGCAGGGAGAGGGGAGAGAGGAGCCGGGAACCGGGAGAGGGGAGTCGGGGCCGGGGTCGGAGCCGGGACAGGGGAGCCGGAGCCGGGAGAGGAGAAAGGGGAGCCGGGAATCGGAGCCGGGAGCCGGAGCCGGGAGAGGGGAAAGGGGAGCCGGGAATCGGAGCCGGAGCCGGGAACCGGAGCCGGGAGCCAGAGCCGGGAGAGGGGAGCAGGAATCGGAGCCGGGAGAGAGGAAAGGGGAGCCGGGAGCCGGGGCCAGGAGCCGGAGCCTGAGCTGGAGCTGGGAGAGAGGAGCAGGAGCAGGAGCCGGAGCCGGGAGAGGGGAAAGGGGAGCGGGAGCCGGAGCCGGGAGAGGGGAGCAGGAGCAGGAGCCGGAGCAGGAGCCAGAGCCGGGAGAGGGGAAAGGGGAGCGGGAGCCGGAGCCGGGAGAGAGGAGAGAGGAGAGGGGAGAGGGGAGCAGGAGCAGGAGCCGGGAGAGGGGAGAGAGGAGCAGGAGCAGGAGCAGGAGCCGGAGCAGCAGGAGCAGCAGCAGGAGCAGGAGCCGGAGCACGAGCCGGAGCAGCAGCCGGAGCCGGGAGAGGGGAGAGGGGAGCAGGAGCAGGAGCAGGAGGAGCAGAAGGAGCAGCAGCCGGAGCCGGGAGAGGGGAGAGGGGAGCAGGAGCAGGAGCAGGAGGAGCAGGAGCAGGAGCCGGAGCAGCAGCCGGAGCCGGGAGAGGGGAAAGGGGAGCGGGAGCCGGAGCCGGGAGAGAGGAGAGAGGAGAGGGGAGAGGGGAGCAGGAGCAGGAGCAGGAGCCGGGAGAGGGGAGAGGGGAGCAGGAGCAGGAGGAGCAGGAGCCGGAGCAGGAGCAAGAGCAGGAGCCGGGAGAGGGGAAAAGGGAGCAGGAGCCGGAGCCGGATCCGGAGCAGCAGACGGAGCAGGAGCCGGAGCAGGAGCCGGGAGAGGGGAAAAGGGAGCATGAGCCGGAGCCGGATCCGGAGCAGCAGCCGGGAGAGGGGAAAAGGGAGCAGCAGCCGGATCCGGAGCAGCAGCCGGAGCAGGAGCCGGGAGAGGGGGAAAGGGAGCAGCAGCCGGAGCAGGAGCCGGGAGAGGGGAAAAGGGAGCAGCAGCCGGATCCGGAGCCGCAGCCGGAGCCGGCGCCGTGCGCGGGCGGACGCTGCCACCGTGCGGGCGCGGCAGGGACGGCGGGGCCGCGGGCACCGCGCTGCGGGCGGGGCCGGCGCTCGGAGCTCGCCCTCGGAGCTGCCAGGGCCAGGCGGCCTCTGCTGGAGGGTTACGCGGCGGCTCTCAGGTGGATTTCAGGGAACAAGGTGGGACTCCCTGCTGAGGGCATTCCTGAGAGGAAAAAGAGCTAAGCGCGCATCCGACACAGTGGGATGTCGCCGTTGAATCGCAGAATGGTTTGGGTTGAAAGGGATAGTAAAGGTGATGTAGTTCTAGCCCCCTGCCATGGGCAGGAACACCTACCACTAGACCAAGTTGTTTATAGTTCCTTCCAGCGCATCCTTGAACACTTCCAAGGATGACATAACCACAACCTTTCTGGGCAACCTTTTCCAGTGTTTCACCACCCTCACAGTAAAGAATTTCTTCCTAATATCTAATCTAAACCTATTCTCTTTCTATTTGAAGCCACGCCACTTGTTCTATCACTGCATGCCCTTCTCCAGCTGCCTCATAACCTCCATTCAGGTCCTAGAAGGCTGCCCAGCTACTCTCTTTCTCCATGTGCAAAGGAAATGCTGTGATGCCACTTTAATAAAAATCAAACAGAAAAACCAAATCTGTTCACCTCCTTATCTATCCCTAAACCCGGGCTCCAACTCCAGCTGCCTGTACACAGGGACAGGATCATGGACAGCTGAGATTAGAGGGTGCCCATGGCCACGTGGAATTCCCAGCACACTCCTAATGCCCAAAAATGTTATGCCTACCCCTGCAATGTCTAGTCTCCATAGCAGGAGATCTTCTTGGGATCTTCTCCTCTTAGGAAAACTTGAGAGAAGCACTCAACACATTTCCTGTTTCAGAATTAAACAGTGATAGAGAGTAATTGCTAGCTGGAACAAATAACAACTTTGTAATCTATCCAGGTTCTTGGGGGAGGGAAAGTAACACCACGCTGCACAACATTGAGGTGCTTTAAGCTGTTAGGTAGAGCCCTGTGCCCAGCAAGTTGTTGCATTTCAGTCGTCTGGTTTATAGCCACAGCTGCTCTGACAAGCAATGCTTCTTAGGAGCTGACTGCAACACATCTCGCCTCATCAAACCCACTAGTACTTCTATTGGTACTTCTCAGAACAAGCATCAAAGCTCAAGGACTGAATATTATGTTAAGTAGTTCAATATTGGATATAAAACAATGGTGTTGGTGCTGGGGAAAAAAAAAATGCAGATTATTTGAAGGGTTATACCAGCTGAGAGAAGTCACAGGCAATTGAGTGGGGGAGAATTCAATATTTGACTTTCTCATCTGCTGTATTTAATCACTTGATATAATATATAAGTCCTTGATCTTTGATATTTGGAGTACTGCATAAATTGTCAGATTTTTGAAGCATCCTTTTGCATCCAAAGGAATGTTAGGTACAAAGGATCACTAATTCTCTGGCTAAATTAAATGCTAGAAGAAAACTCCAATAAAATAATGTAACTGTACTACACAATACAGGTATTTTCTAATATTTGATCTCCAGACACTTACATGTGCTTATACAACTCCTGATAATCCATTTGAAGTGAATCTTCAGAATGAAGCCACAATATTCAAAATCAGCCTCTTCCGTGCATTTGCTGTGACTGCTAAAATTGATAGTGATCTTCAGTGCCTCTGTCTAACTTAAAGCCTGCAAGATTTGTGTTTTCATCAATTTGTTGGCTTAGCGTGAGGTATGTTTTCATGGCAGATACAGATTTATTTAGAGGAAACAGACACCTGAATTGTCAAGTTATTTATATACTTTGCTGTTTTCCAAGTGCTATTGGGTATTTGAAAGACTCGAGTATTGCTCTCCAGGCTGTGCCAGGACATAGACTGAGAGAGGAATGCATGGCACTGGTGAAAACCTGGGGTTGGTGACATGAACCTGGTTCTCATTCTGCAATATTCCTCAGTCAGTGCCAGGAGCATGAGGCTGTCATTCCTTCTGTCCTGAGACAGGGAGCTGTCTGCCCCTGGCAAAGTCATGGATACTCTCTAACCTCAGCACTGGAAAAGGAGAGCTACTTCTTATTCAACCTGAAGTCTAAGAGGGTCAGATAAATGGTGGAGAGGAGCCTTTCACATCCCAATTCTTAGTCTGGATCAACAGACTTCCATCCAAGTTTGTTAATGTTGCTGCTCCTGGGGGCTGGCAGCAGTGGGTTGGGAGGGGAGAGGCTTTTTGGTTGGAGTTATAAAGAACAAGTGGTCACAGTGTCAATCTGCCCCCAGTTTTAGATCTCTGAACAGGGTGCAGACCAGGGGGCTAAAACATATGCTCATCATTATGAGCAGGATGACAGAACAGGCTGGGCTCAGCTCAGGCCATCCTGCCACCTTGAAGTCAGTGCCTGATCAACTCTGCTGCAGTTTTTTTTTAGACATGAAGGAACCCTTCATCCCCTTAAGATTATTCTGACATTTTCTTTCCTGTGCATTTTTTTGGTTCACTGGTGGTCTTTGACTCAGCAGCTGCTTTAAGTTCCTTGTAGATATCTTTGCCACAGTCACACATTCAGACTCCTTCCTCAGCAGTGGCATTAACAGAGGATGTATAAAAGTTACTTCATATGTTCTGGACCTTCTTAATAGAGAGCTGACCCTGCCCAAGGGTAGGAAACTGAGCTGTGTGCACATTGGGTTGATGGTACTCTGTGTCCCACATGCCTTTTCAGCACAGTCAGACAACATTCCTTTCACACAGAGAACTAGGCCATTCCCATAGAAACATGTAAGACAAAGCTGTAGTTCACAGGGGTGCTGGATGCCTGCTCAAAGAGTTGCAGAACCAGAACTTGTCATGTTTCAGATGAAGGAGAAATCCTTAAAACAAACTGAGGAATCACAAGAAGTCTTTCACTCCATACCACCATGTTCCTCAGTGTTTCCACCTAAGGCTTGACTTCTTTAAGCTTAGTCAAACATGGGGTATTATACATCTGAACACCTTTTCTAGGGAGATAACAAAATGTGCAAACTCATAACTGAGATAGTAAGAATGCCTAGCTCAACTATTATGCAGATAAGAAAGAAGGCATCAGTGCAAATTCATTTCATTCTAATAATTAGATCCTGCTGACATTTTCTGTGGGAGTAAGTTGAGGAGAGCCAGTGATTCTAGCTGCTGTTCAGATACCAAGGAGGAATATGAAGTAATTGCAGCTTGTCATAAAGAAAGCTGGCACGGAGCAATGCCTATTTCAGACATGACTTTATTTTCCAAAAGACTGTAAAGATTAACTTTATATCTGGCAAAAATCATTCTTTTTTAGGTTAACTTAATGGCTTTTTTTTTTTTTTTTTTTTGGGGGGGGGGTGTTGTTCCACTAGCTAATCAAGCTCCATGATACACCAAGATCAGGTCCTAACAACTTTCAGTAAGCCAGAGGGGAATGGGGAGCTTTGGTGAGGTAATTTAGAAGTTTTAAGTGGCAAGTTAAAGGCAGGAAGAGTGCTACATGGTGGTGGATACGTGTTTGCCAGGGGGCCATGCCTTTATGAGATTTCCCCTGCAAAATTTAAACAGACCTGTCTGCAGCAGGAGCCTGGCTGCAGCTTTCAATGGGGGCAGCCTACAGTCATGTCTCTCCAGGGACAGAATGACACTGGGACAATCACCCTCACAGTGATTGTCTGATCTGTGTCTGTATGATCAGGATATTGTCTGGTGGTTCCTGCATACAATTGTTTGCCAAGACTCCTGGCCCCAGGTTTGTCCTTCACTCACTAGCCTGGCGCACCACTGACTCACCTCTCTCTGCTTTCTTTCTACAAGGAAAAGTTCTCAAAAAGTGGTAGAACTTGTTCTTTGTAAGATAGCTGAGATCCATATGCAAAGACCCTTCACAGGGGCAAGGGTTTCGTTGTTCAAAACCTTAAAGATATTGTGCACGGTGCTTTTATTTTCTTTTTTTTTTTTTTTTTTTGGTGAAGCCATCAAAACTTACACTGTAAGCACTACACTATTACTATTCCTTGTAATACCTTAGTCAGATAGTGTGTTTAATTTGTTTGGATTAGGACCTTTCAGCAGAAGGAATTTGCTGGGAGTCTTTGCAAATCTGTGCAAGGACAATGCAAAGATAGTGGCTGGCAAATTAGGCTGGTAAATTAGGAAGTAGCTATATTTTCTTCATGTAGTTGCTAATTAAGTATGTCTTGTCTGTCCCAGATGCAACAACATTTCTCTTTGCAACTGTATTTTAACAGCAGAATTGTGGCACAAATCTTTTTTTCTTTTCTGTCTTTCTCTTTTCCTTTTCTTTCTATCTATGGATCGGAGAGCTGGGAACAAACAGAGGCATTGAGATGGTGATATGTATCTTCACACAAAGAACTAGGGAACATGTCAGGAGGGAGGAAGAAGGCATCATCAGGGATGCTCTCAGACTTTCCCATGCTGGAGCAGTAGAGATGTATTGTAAATGCAGGCGAACCCAATGGGAAAAAATTACCATGTCTGACTCAATTCAGAAGGATGAATTATTTCTTTATTATAACTATGCTAAAATACATCAATATACTATATAAAAGGAGGATAATAAAATGACATACTACTTTCTCTGACTCTAACCCAACTCATGACCCTCTCTGAGAGTCCAGCCCCAGGTGGGTTGGATTGGATTGGATTGGATTGGATTGGATTGGATTGGATTGGATTGGATTGGATTGGATTGGCCATCAGCTCAAACAATCCTCACCAGAATCCAACCAAGCACTCACTCCAGGTAAACAATTCTCCAAATACATTCCACATAGGAGAAACAAGGAGCAGAAATAGAAATTGGTTTTTCTTTCATTTCTCTCTGTGCACCTCGATGAAAATCCTGAGAGGGGGAGAAATGTGCTTGCCACAGAGATGCTACTGGCCAGCCTAAGACAAGCCATGGCTGGGCTGGAAAGCCTTCAGAGTTCAGGAACAGACTCTGGATCTCCCAGAAGGATCCTGGACTCCCCCAAAATAACTAAACTTCAACATGAACACTGCTTCAAGGTGCTGGGAAAACTGTGGCAGAAATACAACTTTGTGCATTATTTCTTATAATTTCTATATTTTATTCCTTGTGCTGCTAAATAAAGAACAACGGTGATTTTTTAAAACTCAGTTCTTTCCTAATAAGAATAAACCAAAAGTTATCTAGAATAATTTGCAAACAATTTTAAAATGTGCCAATGTCTTTTTATGTCCCAAGTCCCAGGTACTGAATTTGACACACTTTCCAGCTGCCTTAAACGAAGCACATGCAAACAGAAGAATTTCTTGAAAAAATTAACTTAGTATTCTTGATGTTTAACTCCTTGGAGAGAACACTTCATTATAGTGCTGGTGCTTTTCTGTGAGAACACTGACTGTGCTTGCACAAGATCTTTAACTGGTTTTATTTGCAATGTTAAATCACTGAAGAGAAAGTTAAATACAGAAAGAAAAATTTCTGTGCACAGCATTCTAAGGCATGTCTGTAATAGACAACCTCTGCTTTTTTTCATCTGCCTGTAAATTTCCGAAGGTGGAATATTACTCTTGGGCCTCTGAAAAACTGTGTTTCACAGATGCAAAAAAATTGTCTCTAGAAGATTCACCATCATGTACACATTAACTTGTCACCCTGGATAGTAAACTTCACAAATATATTTTCATCTTTTTATGCTAAGTTTCCTGAATAAAATAGAAGTACATCTCATTCCTTTGATTTGTAGCTTGTATATTTTATAAACAGCTTCGCCACAAAAAAAAAAAATCTGACAACACCAAGGTACCAGGACATTCTTTTCAAAGTCTCTAGGCTTACAGTCTTTGCTATTATTTACACATATCAGCTCTGAAATACTGCAATTAGTAGGATGAATTTTGGAGGAATGCATCCAGAGAACAATCAAGGCTGATTGTCTTGAAAGATGCAAAAGCTATTAGTGATCCTGTGAAGTATTAGGAATGTTGATCCTGCTTCACTAAACAGCTTGGCATTTCCAGCTCTTGCTTTTTACTGACAAAGCTATCAGAAATGGCACATTTGTCCCATATAATTGAAAAATAGCTATCTGCCTACTCAGAACTTCCTTTCATTTAGGTTTGGTGTGAGATATGCAAAGCATATTTATGCCTGGCATATTGGATTGTTAAATTCAATTTTCTAATGTCTGCCACTAGCTTGGGGGAAAATAACACACAGGTTCTTTCATGTACCCTGGGGACCATCAAGGAAAAACAACAGCCCCAGAAATCACTTGTGCTGCTCTGTTTTCAGGGCATTGAGGTTAAGAAGTATCTGTGTCCCGAAAAAACCAATTACAAACACACTTTGAGACAGTCAGCTCCTGTAAATGCTTCAAAAGACAGTCACATGAATTTTCAAAGGTAAATTTATGCAGATATTTTACATGCCTATCCTGTTTTTACCTCAGGTGTGAGTCATGGCCACACTGTTCAGCTTTTCATCTAAGCTGCATCAGATCAGTACATGCAAATACAGGCATCTGCAAAGGATTAAAATTGTGAAGCTGTAACTCCCTGTAACCAGCATGGCCCCAAACCCCCACCTCAAGCTGGCTTGAAGGAAGAATTTTATTTCTATCACTCACCACTCTGCCACATCAGTGGGACTGGTTGCAAATTCAGGAGAGAAAGAAAAGAGGACCAGAGCCCCATGGCAATAACCACATCTGTGATCCAAGCTGATTCATCAGCTCAAACAGATGCTCAATTTGGGCTTATTTTTTACAGCATTTTGAAGGCAACTGACTTGTTTGTGACACAGCCCCATGGCACTGATCCATAGATCCCAAGCACTGCTTTTCATCATCCCTTCAGAAGGGCTTTTGCACCTCTCCAGGTGGAGATGAGCTTTCTGTCTCCAAGTACAGCATCTTCCCTAAACAATCAGGCAGAGGAGTCAGCACCCCTTGTTGTGTTTGAGAGGTGGTGATTCACTGCAGGGGGAAGGCAGGAGATGTTGCCAGTTCAGCACTGCAGGCTTGAGGCAGGACAGGGGGAGAAAGAGAAAACTGGGATGAGAAAGAGAAAAATAAAACAAATTCCCTATATGTGGAGATGAATTCTTCCCCTCTGTCCAAATCTACAGTCACAGTGTAAACCCATCTGAGACTCATTGCCACCCATTCTACCACACCAGCAGCATGAGGCAGGGCAGACCTCAGAGCAGTGCCAGCAGTGTCTGTGAGGAGGCAGCTTCAGCTGTCCCTGTGTTCTGAGGGGCCCTGGGGACACCCAACTGTCCTTGCCTTTGGTCCTCACCTTCTTGTCTCTCCCCTCCTGGCCCATGCCCTGGTGGCCTTGGTGGCACTTGGCAGCTACAAAATAGTACTAGAGGTTGATGGAAGTTGGTTGCTGTGACAGACCCCTTTAAAATGAGGATGTTTAGAAGAAAACCTTGTTTTTCTTTTTGGAAACCTTTTTCCAGTTGCCAGGACATTTTTTTCAATGTACTTGGCAGTGTTTGAGGATGATAAATTTATGAAATTTATATTTTATACTTCCTACTGGTATAGATGACAGCAAATCTCTATGGAGGGAAGCAGCACACTGTTTAGGCTCGCTAGTGGGGCAAAATCATCAAGTACTAAGTTTTTTGGGGACATTTTTCCTCTGAGCTCTTCTGCTTTAATGAATGCCATGAAATCACCTCAGACATCCCCTGTCTCCTTTTCTCCTGTTTTACCTCATATCTTGCTGTGCACCCTCATTGCTACAAGCAAAGTCATTCATGTACCTGGGTCCAAAGAGATCCATAGAGCTGTGCACCTGGCCCATTAGACACTCAGGTGGCCTGAAAATCCAACCCAGCTGTGCAACAGCTCTGTGGAGGATGTGTCTTCAAGGTCAGACCCATCACCTGCAGCCACAAGCACTGCCATGTCACTGGTTCCTGTGGGCAGGGCACCACTGTGCACACACAGGCAGTGTGATTCTGGGCCAGAAGGTTGGGAGGCTTCTCAAATGCAGCCTGAACCTCATCCTTAGCTTTTCCACCACACCATTTTTTCCCATATTGCGTGGTACCTACTGCAGGAGGAGCAATCAGGGTGTGAAAATGTAGCTAAGTGGAGTACAGATCTGATGATCTCCATCATCTCAGATGCTGAGATACAATTTTTTTTTTAAATCATGCTTTTAAGGTTCTTTAGAACTCACAGGAGTCTTTTTCTGGTTATTATGCTAATGCAAAATTATGTGAAATAGGCTGTTGTTTCACAGCGGTATTAAATAGGATCCTGCCTGTACCCCAGAGAATCCTGAGTGGAGACAGAAAAAAAGCAGCACAAAGGGAAATGTGACTTTCAACCTATCAGTTATGATATTCAGATGAGAAGGGAGAGGACTGCCTGCTCGGTTTTGCTCCCTACACTATGTCTGTAGTTTACACAAGTATTGAATAAATGAAAAAGCTGCTTCTGGAGCCTGGATCACACAATTTGTTCGGAGGGTTGGACCCACACATCTTTCCACCACTGTCTTCACACTGCCACTTGAAAGGGAGTGAGTGAATCCTATCCCTGCTGCCTTTGACTTGACGTCCCCAAACTCACATACTGACCTTTTATTTTACTTTAACTGTCTGATCTTTCAAGGAAGAGGTTCAAGGGCAGGATCTGGTCTACCAAGCTTGGTTAACCCTGCAGTCTCACCACCCAGTCAAGGCAGAAGCCAAACTGGGTTGCCCCAGGCAACAATGATAAAAGGGAATTTAGTATAAAAGAAGTGATGATGGTCAAGAGTGTTACCTAGGATGGGATAAAATCTACCTAAGGATATGTTAAAATATAGTCAAAAAGAATATAAGTTTCTCCTTTCCCTTCTCCTTGAATGCTCTCAGGTAGTTAAAGTAACCTGTTTCAGGGAGCTAGAGATTGTGTAATAGGTTAGTGTTTAGGGAATATAACTTGAGAACAGAAGTAATGAAGTGGGGAAAGGGATCCTTAAGCAAAAAAGGTCTGAGGTTGTCAGCAAACAGCATAGTGACATACAGAACTAGCTGGGGGTGGAAAGGAGCTATCTGGCTGCTGTCATTATTATGTATTTGAGGTCATATCTGTTGCTTCAAAAATGGCCCACACAGGAGCACTACCACTGGGTTCCAAAGTCTAGAGAATCTCTCTTTTCTTGTAATTTAAGTAGACACTCTACCTGTCAAACTGAAATCTCCAGTTCACACAGCTCATTGCACACCACCACAATCTTCTTTCTGTGAAATACAAAACTGATTACAAATGGTGATTTTCACACGAAAAGCAATTAAGACTTTCTTTCTTCACCTTATTTATTTCTAACTACTGAGCTAGCCTAATTCTACAATAATGTAACCCTGATGATCTTCTACATCATTAAAAATATATGCTTGGTCCCTTCTGGTAGTGAACGGTGGCATCTTAAAGAAGAATGAAAGATCCTGATTGTTTTTTCCCCTTGTACTGTCAAGTGCTGTTTATAAGTTTGATCTTCTGTATTCCTGCATGCTCTCTTCAAATTCAGAAATGAAGAACAGCACATGCTTCCCTTATTTCAGCACTCTGACCTGCTTGCCAGACCTAGTGCTACACAAGGGATGGGTGCTGTATCTCCTCCCCTCAAGACATCCAGCCTCCCATTTACTCAAGGAGAGCTCCCCATTTTTGCAGGGAAGGGGGAAAGTGTCTTTGAACTACATGGGAAGAAGACACAGCCTCAGCAGCCCACAGTAACCTTCTGTAATTGTATCAGCCACCTGACACTGGCTTCTCACCCTACTAGAGGAAAGTTGTTGCAGGATATAATGAAAATTGCTTGCCTATACCAGTGGTTTTTGCTGTACCAAGATAAGCCACTGGGCCTCTGCAAACCGTGATGCCATCACAAATGTCTCATATGTGTGCAGAACTGAGTTAATGGCTTCAGCTGGTTTAATTAAAAGGAAGGCTTTTAGCTAATAAAGGGGGGGAGAAGGACTTTGAAGGCATTGAAGAGGAGGAAAGTAGAGGGGGTTGTTCTTTACTGGTCCTATCTCCAGTGGAAGAAATATATTCTTTATCAAAAATACTCAGTAAAGTATTTCTTCCAGAAATTATGGGAGCACACAAGTTCCTAGCTGATATTTTTCACCTAGAAATGTAAGTATTTGCATGAGAGTAGATGTGTCATATGAGCTATCCCAATAAAGGAAAAGTATTGTTCATCTTAATGAAAAGAAACATAAAAGATAACATAAAAGAATAAACCACTGCTCACTTACAGTTGCCTGCCCTGGAGAGGCCATGGCTGCAGTCTCTTTCCCTGCTGTCTATTGCATATTTTAGAAGGGGCAATTTGCAACCTAGAAACGGATGTTCTGAGTGAAAAGGCAAGACACTGAAAAACTGAGGCTGGAGTTCTGTTTCCGTGAGGCTTATGAAAGGGAGTCTTTCTGCTTTGGAGAATTTTGCCCATTTTTCAGATGAAAAGTTGAAGAGATTTTGCACCAGGCTATGAAGCAGTAAAATGTTTCCTACGAAAAAGCAAGGAAGAATATAAGGCACCTTGTATGAACCCTACAAATGAAAATGTTGCAGAATTAGCAATCCCACTGCCAAAGCAAGGCCACAGAAACAGCACAGGTCACAGCTATTTACCTATGCCACAGGACCTGCCCTTAAATCCATGCTGGCTGGCCTGAGCCCTGTAGGTGTCATGTACTGAAGATGACCTGTCCCATGACCTTGTCAGGCACTGGCATCAGGCTAACAGGCCTGTAGTTAAGTCCAGTAAAGAATGTCCTGTACATGTCCAGTAAAGAATGGAGGTTTTATTTACCCCTTCTTTTGCCCTTAATGTATTTATAATGATGGGTTTTTATTCTCCTTTACAGAAATTGCCCGGTTAAGTTTTAATTAAGCTTTCACCTTCCTAATTTCTTTTTTTCTTCATGGCCTAATGACATCCTTAAACTGAATTGCCTGCCCCACTTTCCAAAGTTGATAAACCCTCATTTTTACCTTTAGTTCCTATAGCCTGATCATCTTCCCCACCAGCTCATCTTTCAGCACATAGGAACAGTCTCTTCCTGCACCTTCAAGATTTCTGTTTCAAAGCACATCCATCCTTTCTGGACACCTTTGTTTTTAAGGAACTCTCTGAATAAGTCTCTTGAATAGGCCAAAGTCTGGTCTCCATAAATCCAGCGTGGAATTTTATTGATGCTCCTCCTGATTTCACCAAATATTGAGAACTCTATATTTTCATGATCATTGTGCCCCAGAGGGCCTCCAACCACCACATATCCCACCAGCCCATCTCTGTTTGCAAACAGCAGCCCTAGCATAGTCCCTCCCCTGGCAGGCTTGCTCACCAGCTGTGGAGGAAGTTGTCCTCCATACACTCTAAAAACATCCTGGACTGCCTTTTCTTTGCTGTGTTGAGTTCCCAGGAGATGTCTGGTAGGTTAAAGTCACCTATATGAGCAAGGGCTGATGATTCTGAGACATTCTCCAGCTGCCTATAGAATGAGTTGTGCACCTCTTCTTCCTGGTTGGGTGGTCTGTAACAGAATCCCAGCCTTGTCGGCCTTCCCCCAATTCTTACCCATAGGCACCAACTTTATCATC
This sequence comes from Lonchura striata, assembly GCF_050655825.1. Lineage (NCBI taxonomy): Eukaryota > Metazoa > Chordata > Aves > Passeriformes > Estrildidae > Lonchura > Lonchura striata. The sequence continues at coordinate 3,633,988 of NC_140703.1, forward strand.
ATTAAACACAATTTCTATAGTGCTGAGAGCCTCCCTAACACAAAGAGCCACCCCTTCACCTCTTCTCCCTCTCCTGTCTCTTCTGACTCCAGCCATGGGAGTCATCCCACCACTTTTCCAATGCAGTGATGGTGTCACAGCCTCCCTGCTGTGCAGCACCTTCCAGCTCCTCCTGTTAGTTACCCATGCTGTGTGCATCAGTCTGCATGCACATCACCCCTGATTTACCAGCCTTGGGCCCATCTCTGGAGGGCCTGGTTTTATTCCTTTCCCCCTTCAAACCTAGTTTAAAGCCCTCTCAACCAGCCCTGCCACCTCAGGAGTGAGGATCCTTTTTGCCCTTGGTAGAGAGATGAAGCCCATCAGAATCTAGCAGGTCTGGTGCTGTAAAAATTGCCCAGTGTTCAAAAAAAATCAAAATTGTGCTGATGGCACCAATCCTTAAGGCACTTATTGGTTACACGGGTTTTCCTGTTCCATTCATCACTCATCCCTGCTACTGAAGAAAGTTAACAGAATATTACCTGTTTAGGGGACAGGGAAGTTGGAAGAGAAATTGTTTTTTCATATGACAAGTTTTACATACAGCCCATCAATCTTGTATAAAAGCTTTTTGATTTTGGACTGAAGTTTTCCTTGTCACTTATTTCAGTCTGTCTTTGCTAACAGTGGTTTGATGTGATCAGTCTCTGTCATGTTTCTGGATGGGCTGACTCAGCTTCCTCAGAAGGAATAAGCAATTTAAAGAATGAGGGAAAGAAGACCACCCGCTCTGTCACCATCATGCATCTGAAGATCCAGAACAGACTCTGTCATTAGCTGCTGATGCCAGTTTCTGCTGCTGCAGTGCCTTTTTCCAACAGGCTGATTGTAAACTCTGTAGCGAGGTTTCCTTTCTTAGAGGAAGAAGTCATACCCCATTTCTTAGAACGAGAAGTCATATCCTCTCATCAGAAGAGGATCTGACTCTCAGGCTTTACTTTCACTTTTACTTTTTGACCACCATCAAAAACTCAAGGACTCAAGATGAAAATTATTGTCATTTAAATCAAGAGACCGTTTGTTACAGTGAAGCAGGAAAAATAAATCAAGAACACATAATGCCTATGCCTCAACATCACTGTTTTCCATGCAGAGTTTTTATTTATTCAGCAACGCTCACAGTGACCAAAGAGAAATTTGCAGTTCACTTTATAACCCTGCCAGTAGTTTCTAGTCCTATGCAGCAATTTCTTTCCACTCTCCTGGTTTGCAATGTATGCTGACTGCTGAGCCTGTGGGGAGGCTGAGCTGCTGTGTCCTGCTCTCTGCTTTCTTCCCAGGTTTGGTGATCTTGCTTTTGAGATGAAAGCAACTGATGCATCTGAGGCGCAGCCTTTGCTCATCCATTCACCTTTGGAAGCTGCAGTACCATTTGGCCCCTGGGTTTTTGTTTCCAATTTATCCTAGTTTCCAGTGCAAACTAGTCTCATTCTTAGTACTTCTTGTCAGATGATTTGGTAATGCCTCTGCTTCTTGCATGTTCTGTGCCTGAGTTCTTTTTATTTTTTGCTCTTTTTTTGATAGATATTACCTTTTGGCTTTTCATCAGTGTTTGCCACAGTTAATGGTGTGTTCAATGGCTAGACACTTATATTTTCCCATTAGATCTCCCCTTACATAGGGTCTCTCTAATCTTACTGCACTCTCCAGTGGAATAACCTCTTTACTGTTATTTGGGGACCATATTGATAAAAAGATACCATTATCAGATGTGCCATTGTACACCTCTTTTTATTTCCTGACACCTGCATTTCTGTTGTTGCCATTTTCCTTCCTTGTGCATGTAAAAACCTCATAGGATATTTTTTTTTTTCAAATGTAAATTTGATGGCTTTCCAGTCCTCCCATGTATCTCCCAGTGAAGCCAATCACACTGGGTGGGTAACTGCTCCCCTGCTCCATGTACACCCTTGTCCCTTCCTTCCTTGGATTGTCCCTGCAGTAGTTTCTTTTGCACCAAAGTCAAAGCTATCAGACACCCAAAAATATCCATAGATCATGAGGATCCCAAGAGTGGTATGCTGCTTATTCAGGCCACATGGTATGCACTGCATCCAGCATTAGGGAATCAGACTCAGGGGAACACAAGATCAGCTTGCTCAAAGGTAATTCAGCACAATTTTGTGCTCACCCTCTTTGTGCTTGTACACTCATTTTCTGAAAGCTCAGACCACGGACTCTAAACCAGATTTGAACTCCAAACATTTTTTAATGCTTAAAATGTTAACCTTTCAGTGTCTATACAGATCAGTTGTAAAATGTCCAAAGTGTCTGTAAAACATCTGCAGTTGTATAAAATAAGCATAAAGCCAGAGTGCTTCAGAACAATATTTTTTCAACCTTACAGTAAAGCTGCAGTAAAATCTGTCAACAACAACAAAAAAGTTTATTTTATTTGTTTTCACACTGAATTCATTCTTTGTAAGCAACTAAAATTCTTAACAATGTTTCACTGGAGTTTAAAACTTTCCCCTCTCCTCTCCTCCCCATGTCCTTTAAAAAATACCTGCACTTTTAAAAATCAGATGGCAATGTAGGGACAGCAGGGAGAGCAAGAGGGAGGACATTACCCTAGCCCTTTCCATGCTTCAGTATTGATGGATAGAATAATTACTCATTAATTAGATAGTTACAACTTGTGTAGTTCAAGCACACAGAAATTATCATATACATCTCTTGTTATTGTACTTACTCCCTGACTGGATAACCAAAAAAGGCAATTCAGCTGTGCTGAACGTGTCACTGGTAACACAGAAAAAGAACAAACTTCACTGGAAGATCCCAAACCTTTATATGCCTATGTTCCTTAAAGGTAACCTGTTATTACTGGTAGACGTGCTGTGTTAGCAGTGATAAATGGATATAAAAAAAGCAAGGTTTGTAGGTATGCTTATATGCTCTATAAGATTAACTTAAAAAACATCAGCTTTTGGAGCTCACAGGTACTTTGATCCCAAAGAATCTATAAGCATATCCTTGCTTGTGTACTATAGTGGCTGGCACATATGGACCACATGTTTTGAGGGAGTTTTCTTTCCACGCCATTAACGCTGCAAAGTCACAGCTGCTGGCAGTGTAATTTGTGTGGAGCACAACTGCAGTGGAAAGCAGGAGCTCTCCAGTTGCTGCAGCTTACTGGAGGCATTTCTGCAGCTGGGTTTAGCCACGGTTGTCCCACCTTGGCCTGGGCATGCACATCTCCTAATCCTGACAACCTGGCTCTTCCCCTTCAGCCAACATTGCTCCTAGCAAAGCCTGAAGGCAATTCACAATCCAACGCCTGCATCCAGCTGGGCTTCCCCAGTGAAAGACTGAGAGCAGAAATTATGCCTTCCTGTTATGGCACGTCTATAAACTCTGTTCAATTTTTACAGCCACAACTTCATCATCCATTTGGATTTGGATTTGGATTTATGTTACTGGGAAGTTTGCCTTTTGCACACCAATGCACAAACCTATTTTTGGTAGATTCATTTAAATGACTGAGAGAAGAAAAAGAAGGGAAAACTCTTAGATACCATCCAATACTCAAAGAGGAGAATTTGATATTTTTGTTTGAAGAATTTCTATAATTCTACCTTTATGGTCCCTGTTCAATGGTCTTCGAAGTCAGCAGTGTTCTTTGAATCAAACTCTGGCTGCATTGGCTCTTAAAAAGCAATTCCACACATTAGTCTGGGATAGTGAGTCCTCTTTTCCAGCCTAACTTGCTGAATGCGCCTCCACTTTACATTAATAAAGACATATGGGAAGACAGGAAACAACCTGCCTGTTTCATGATGGGAGTTGTGACATTTGCAGGCTGCACATGCTTGTCTAGGAGGCCGACCGCTGCTTTTCCTAGATGTGGGAAAAAATTGGAGGCCATAAGTTAATTTTATTTTTGTTCAAACAGTCTTGTGGAAAGCAAAATAGTTTCCTGTGAAAACACAGTGCTTCCAAAGCCTTCTGAGCCTGCCAGTGACTATGGTACAGTGTCACACAGCCAGCCTCTCTCTCTTTTGCCTGTGAGAATTTACATAGGTGAAGGCAATGTGGCTCCTTACGGACCCATTTCTCACACTGAGTGGTAAGGACAACTCCCCAGGAGTGACATTTATAGCTCTGTGTTCCAGCAGCAGGGGAGAAGGTTGTGGTCATGCTGTTGCATGATTTCTGCTGCTGGCCAGTCAGCAAGTGTTCCCTGAACAAAATTGTTCAGATCTGTCTCATTAAAATGTTTTCCTCTAAAATGGACAGGGGCTGTTGCCAGGCTGTTTCTGTAGCCTCATTATAAGCCTGGAATCCCCCACAGATTGCAGACACATTCAGACCAAGAAACAAGAGCTGAAATATAACACCTTGTTTTCAGTCAAAGTTGCAGACCAGAAGCAATTTTAGTCATATTTCCCAGGCTTAAATTCATGGGCTGCCCTTTACCTGTCAAAAGTGAGATTTTGAGCTACTGCTTGTCCTTGATCAAAACACACATTGGAGGAAGACCCAGCAACGGCAGGCAGACAGAGACATTTGTCCAACTATCCTGAGAGGTTACGCAAACCAACATGCTGATCATTTAGAGGTGTCATTGCTAAATTTCACTTTCTTTAGTCACTGTCCTGATCCTCTAAGTGCAGATAATAATTTTGCTTCTGTCCTGGAACTAAGGTAAGGTAATACCTCAACAGTACATTGTCAAAAATAAAAATTATTTCATAAGTCAAATGCATGCAGTGCAGTGCTTCAAACTAGTACTTCTCTCCTTTGCTCACAGCTTGCTCCTGTGCGTTACAAGACACGGGCATACCCCGGAAAGTCCCAGGTTTCTTGCAGGAACTCAGAAGTCTGCATTATTTTTTCAATCACCATCTTTTTCAAATGTAGATGCTGTAGTATTTTGACACACCAGATAGGATTAGTGGCAAAGGGCAGAGTAGTTATGGCAAAAAAACCCTGTAATGCCCTTCTCAGAGTGTCAGATTATAACTTCTAGCAGCAGAGAGCAAAGAAAGTTAGTTGCCTTCCAGTTTCTGGTCTAGGCACAGCTGCATCACAGGTATTTGTCCTCATCCCAGCATTGCTCTTCAGTTTAAACAGCTCTTTTCCTTTTTCCTTCTCTACAGCAATCAAGCTCTTCTCCGTCACTTTGCTAAAGGGGCCAAATCCTTCCATCCCTCTTCATACCTGCAGGACAAATAATTTATCTCCTCTGAGACAGTGGATGCAAACAATATTTTGCATCCATCTTTCCTAAGATTCAAGGTTTCAGACCCATAAAGTTTTACCAAAGGTACACCAGCAGCTGACTCAAGGATAGTGCTTCCTGGCCAGAGAGGGTTAATCATCAACACTATCCAGATGGTTTGTGACTGGGCCTGGTGATGATACATATGCTCAGGGAATTTCCAGGTTTTGTTCATGATTCATTCAGATTTTACTTCCCTGGGTGAAAAGGGAAGATCTCACAAAACACAGTAATTGTTTGCATTGTGAGCTTTTCACAGCTTTGCATGAACCAAACTGGAGATTTTGAGATGACTATTTCATGGCAAAGTTGTGGTATTACATCATGACACTGGATCTGTACAGTTTTCTTTTCTGTTGTATACAAGCACAGACTCCCAGGGACCTCTTTTAAAGCCTTTTTATCTGTCTCCAAAGCCATTTGGAGAGGCCTTAACTACCCTTCCAGGCTGCTGTTTTGCTTGTATCCCTGCCTTAATAATGACAGTAATGCAAACTGTCACTCTCCTCTTATTCTGAAGGCAGCTGACTTTTTACAACCTGACACTGGAATGGCATCTTAGAATATAACTACAGTCATTCAAATAAATGATAAGAAATGCAGAAGGGCATCCTTTTAGCACCAGGAATATAGGCATTTACTGTTAGCACTTCAATGATAATGAGATGCACCTTGTCAGTGTGTTGTGTGAGCATCTGCATCATCCTTAAGGCATTGATCCCACTTCATCTGACTTCAGGTCCCACTGCAGCTAACTGCCAGGAGTATGCTTTAGTTAGATTATGTGGTAGGAGTTTCAAGGTCAAATTGTGCATATTGCTCCCAATTTCTGTGCCTCATATATTCCGAAGAGATTTATGTAATAGGCTGGGCTTTGTTCTCCTCCTCATAGAGCAGAAACTTGCAGAGCCTTACAAGATGTTGCTTACCATGAATGTGCTCAGCAATGTGAGCATTGCAGCACTGCTGGCAGCCATGCATATTTAGCACAGGCTGGTAGCCACCGTGCTTTTCTCTCTGCCCTCACTACACTCACACTCCTTGCTTTCCACTGTGGGCTGATGGCTGCTTTAAACTCCCACAAGCTCCTGCCCCTCCAGACCTCCCCTGCTATCACCTCTGGGTTGCTGGACACAGGGACTTGCTCTCCAGTAGTCCCAGTGCAGGATGTCCCTCCCAGCACTCACCAGCATCCCGGCTGCAGACTGCATCCCTGGCTCTCCAGCTGTGCCTGCAGAAATGCTTAGCTTGTAGAGGGCAGCAAGAAAGCCTCCTGAGAGCTGCAGCACTGGCTGTGTTCTTCCCAATGACAGTACTCTGTTGCATGTCCATTCTGTGGAAAGCCACTTAACCAGTGAAGGATCTTCCCCATTATTTAGTCTAGCCTGCAATACTCTGCTGTAAAAGCAGACCCATTTCTCCACTGTGCCATTCCCTCCTTTTGCCAATGACTCATCTGTGCTGTGACTCCTTTGAGATGCAAGCTAATACCATCAATTAAAAAGAGAAAAAAATAAATTTAAAAGAAAACAAAACAGTCAGTCCTTCCAGCTTCTCAGCTACTTCCTTTGTATTTCAAACCGCCAGCTTTTTGAGGCATCTAATTTTGTGTGCTGAACTGCATCTAGCACTGGTGTCTCTTTCACAATGATCTATAGACAAATTAATTTGGATCAGTGTGGTATTCTGTGGATGACTACAAATTAAATTTCAAAGAAATGTGTGGCAGTAAGGATGGAATTGTGTTTACACACTCTAGGGATGCAGATTTATTTCTTTACAGCATCCTCAGTATCTCAGGGTGTGCTGCTGAGCAATGCAGCTTTCTGGCTCCTAAGATAAAGATACACCTTCACAGATATGATGTTTGAATATTGTGGTGATTTAACATTTTGGGAGTTTGGAAAATGTGTCCCTTGGATTTAATTCTATATTGATATCAAACCACAGACCAAGATAAGAAAGAGATTTGAAGTAAGAAAAATAAGGTAGAGCATATCAGAATTTGAGGCCAATTCACATAAACCTTACAAGACTTAGAGGGAGAAAGCAAAAATACCAATCCCATATTTCCTAGAATTTTGTGATGAATCTATAAAGATTTTTAAGCCATAAAGGACTCACTGTCAAACTTCTGACACTTTGAAGACTTCTTTTCATGAAATGGCAAACTTTTTGTACAGTCTGCTTATAGTGTCACAATGAGGACACATTCAAGTAAAGGGAAATAGAAAAGTTGGTACTTCAACTTCGGACTCTTTCTAAAGTTTCCAGGGGTTCAAAGCAGACAATCAAGTAGTTCCCTCTGCTGAAGTAGCCTTGGCCACCTGGAATTTATCCCATAACTGTGTGACATTGCTCTGAATTACTTTGATAATCCAATAAATGTGAATTCAACCCTGGGGAAATAGAGCTGTGCAAAAATGTAATTATAGGCTTAAAAAAATCATACTTTTCTAATATTGCATTGCTTTCCCAAGAGAAATATATCACCCAGGGGATTGAAATGGGCGTGTATTTGCTTCATCCATCGTTAGAATACATGTAATCAAATGTCACTTCTACCTACAAATACAAGATGTAAGACTGAGGTTTTCTTACTGTAACAACTCCAGTGAAATTAGAGTACTTATGTAAAAAAAAAATCTGCATGCCTTTAGATGAGTATCAGAGCCATTAAAACAATTTTATTTTAGCATTATTTCCACTTTTTACTTCACACACGGTTCATCTTTTCATAGAGATATGCTGGCTGCAGTGGATCTACACCAATGTAGGCCAGAATATCTGTGTTTAAAACTGTCAAAAAGCCCTTGAGAGGAGTATGTGATCAAGAATATGCTTTCACGGGGTAAGGACTGTTCTTCACTATTCCAATAAAGCAATGCAAATCAAAATCCTTCAATCACCCTGAAAAGCCTTAACAAAATTCAGCCATCATCCCTACTGTTTGTAGGCAGACCTTGAGACTGAAGTGGCACTCTTGTGTCTTTATTCACTCGCCCTATCCTTCAGCAGTGGAGATAGATCAGCAACCTTGTCCTGTGGGAATTGCTGTGCTGATTCCTTCAAACACATGCGTAGAAAACGGACCAGAATTTTTCAACAAAGATGTTTTCCTTTGGAAAATGTTGATATATTAATAGTGATGACCTGTGATCAAGAGATAAAAATCACTCCTGACTCCAGCACCTTTTTCCACCCCAACAGCCCAAGTGTAGGTAGCTTACAGGTTAAAGTGTTTGAGAATTGAGACACTCAAAGGGAATCTCTGCTCTGAGACAGGAGCAAACTAGTCCATGGCAGTTTCAGCATGGGTGAGTCTCACTTTCTGCTGTCCTGTGCACCAAAACATTAAAGTCTACTTCATTCAGTCATGGAGTGGGAAATGTTTGAACTCCTCTCCCTTGGGTATGCTTTGTAAACTGTTGGCAGCTTGAGGGGCAGCCCCGGTGAGGAGCAGTGAGGTCTGACTGTGGTACCACTGCAGGGCTCGAGGGTGGCTCCTCTGAACTGGCCAAGGGCACTTCTGTGAAAACATATTAATGAAGGCTGGTAGAAGCTGAGAAAGAGGGAAGAGCGAGGCAGAGGAGGTAGCACCCCACAAAAGGCCCATGGCCCATGGATAATCCGTGCCAGAGCAGGTACTGCAGCCCATGAAACACCCTGTTGGAGGATAAAAAAAACATGATAAGGAAGGAGCAGGAGAAGAAAAGAGTGAGAAACAATAAATGGCAGAAAGAAACTATTGTGCCCAGACCCCAAGCTCCCGTATTGCCTCATGAAAGGGAGTGCAACCTGCAGCAATAGCAAGGGAAATGAAGACAAGAAATTAAAAAGGTGTCTGCAGTGAAGCTGAGATTGGGAAAACAAAGGAAAAGCCTTTCCCCTAAGTATTGAAATGTCTGACTGCTTTGTTTCATGGCACCTGGATAAGTAATTAAATGTTTCTGTTAATTGGCAATAAATTTATTTCCAAGCCCTGCTTCTTTTGCCTGTAACAGCAACTGCAGGCAACAACGAGTGATCTACCTGTCTTTGCCTCAACCCACAAATCTTATCACTCTCTTCTTGTTCTCTCCCCTTCCCACTGGGGAGGGTGAGCAAGTGGCTGCCGATTTGTTTGGCTGAGGTCAACCCACCACATCTCCCAGATATTTGTGGCATGAGAAAAACATTCTTGTCCTCTTTGAGTGGTGGAGTAACTGGTGGGAATTATGAAAGATGTGAAGAGGCTGCCTGAAACAGCTTTGAAGTCTCAAAATCAAGTTTTTACGGGTCTGTAGGCAAACTATCTGCTAGGAATGACATTCTAACCTGGGTGAGTAGGGAATAGATGAATTTCCTATGATCATATGACCTGTGGTGCTTTAAAGCTCTGACTACTACAGATCTTATCACTGAAAAATGGCAAATGTAAGTGATCTACCTTCATGTTTACAAACACACACAAATGGGTAATTTTGCTTTTATAATGCATGATCTCCTTAAAGAATTAGTTTATTTCATTATGCCTCACATAAGAAGAATTCAAGGGTTATTAAGTAGCAGTGGAGCAAAGTTATTTCTGATCTCTTGGGAATATTGCTGCATATCATATCTCACCCCCCCATCAGCAGCAATTCAAATGCACCACGTGGGCAAATGCTTCCTGGAGTGCCAGCAGGAGTTATCCAGACTGGGAGGATTCAGGCAGAAGTCCAAGAACGGTACTGAGGGAAGGGAACCACAAGTTTGTTTGTTTGTTTGTTTGACTGTTTGTGTCATTCTTAAAGGTAGCAAATTGGCCATCCAAGAGAAGACAATTGTTAGTTATTTTTCTTCCCATGTTGTCTAGTCAGAACATTATGTACTTTTACTCCAAGTTAGTGTGGATGAGAAAATTCAGTTCCTACAAAACTCATACCACATGTGGCCTCCCACCAAAGTCTGTTGCTCTTTGTAGCTTGGACCACATCATTGGAATGAGGTCACCCCGGGCCTAATGTGCTGTGGTCCTGATGTACAAGTGTAACTGTCTGGTGCTAAAAAACCACTACTAGTGATCTTTAAAGAAAAAAAATCTGGTTGTCTTTTTCTAAATAAGCAGTGCAAAGAAAATTAGTACAAAATGAGAATTATCTTCTATGTATTTTTCTACAGTCAGCAAGAAATTCTCAAAAATACTCACTGAGAAGGTAAGAGGATAAGAAGCATTCAGTAATTTATCTTGTCTACAGTGCTTTTTATCACAATACTTCACTCTTATTCTTGCACAGAGAGCATCAGCCAGGCATTAGTAACCCATGCTGCTCCTCAGAATCCTACATATATGGGTTTGCAGCTGGGGAAGAATAGCTCTGTCACAGATGAACCTCTCTGTGCTCTAATTATTTAGAGCATTTCTCCATACTGTGCAAGGTCTTAGGCCACAAAAAGTCTTTTTGCTTGGGTTTTTCATCCTACAGAAATAATTATTTTAAAATGTTCCCACCTCATTTAACAGCAATTACTGGTGATATACTTCCATGGCAAAATATTGTAATGTAAATTTTGCTTGACTGCATGAGGACGCAGGGATTTGCAAGTGTTATTGAAAGTGTTGCTGTGGGAACCCACACTGAGCTGTGAAAGTAAGATCCTGCACTTTGTCTGTAATAAAGCAAAAGGGCTCCTGAGACTTTCCACCTTATCCTCCATCCATGCCCTGCCTTGTGAAACCTGGGTAAAACACAGCATGTAACTCAATCAGTCAAAAATTGAATTTGTGCTGGAAAGCAAGACCACTGGGGTCAGCACCTGCATTTGTGCCAAAAAGATCCCATGTGTAAAGCAGAGAGGAAGTACCGGAGTCCCTCAGCTGCCATGCTGAGCTCCTGTTGCTTTAAATTATTTACAGACTAACAAATCCCAGCAACAGCTCTGAAAAAAAACAAGGCATATCCAAGCCCCGTGGCCCAGCAGAGGTACCAGGCTGCCACCATGTGCCCCTGTCCTGTGCTGGAATGCTGCTGGCCAAGCTCCATGTGCTCCAAACAAAGTGGTGCCCTGGCTTTGCCTTTGGCTTCAAACACACTGTGAAGGAAGAGAACGTCCTTCATACTTTTTTTTCAAAGAAGATTTTGCTGCAAAAAGCATCACATGAGAGATGAAGGCAGAAGGGAGAGGAGAGAGTGTTGTATCACTATTTTCACTCATGAAATAAAGGAATTGCTGTTTTGCCTTTTTTCTCCCTGAGGAACATTTTGCCATTGCCCAGGTGCACTTTGAAGAAAAGGGCCAAAGCAGCAGCAAGACAAGGTAGGAGCTCCAGACACACTGCAAGGTATGGTAAATCCTGTTTAAGTCAAGGGAGGCCTCTTGCCATGTCACTGAGATCTATAATGCCCAGACATTAGGTCACCCTGGCCTCTCTTAAGAAAAAGCATGTGTTCAAAGAAAGCAGATTGTCTTGGCTGTCAGTTCCTGAATTAGTCCCTATTAAGTATTTCCTATCTGAATTTGGCTGTCCCAGCCAAACCCTGCTTGGATGACTGGCATTTTTATAAGAGACTAGCAAATAGCAGATGATAAATGACTTACATCTCCTGTAGACTTATGGAGCTTTGGATTTATAAACATTTTCATGACTATGTCACAGCTATTTAAATGTTTCCAAACTAAGAGAAACAGAAGCTCCCAAGCAGAAACTACTTAAGTATTATCTCATTATTTCAGAAACTGGACTTTTGTTACGGACCCAGCTCCAGCACTTGACCTGTCTTTTACCCTTTCCTCCATCCTGTCACTATTTTGCTTTCATTGCCCATTTTTCATTGTTTATCTTCTTCCTTGCCCACATGTTTCACCTTTAGGATTTTTAATCAAAGTATGCAGAGATTTTTTTTAAAATCTCAGAAAGCTGGTTTTTATTGCTTTGAATATGAAAGCAACCAATGGAAGAGTTTGCACTCCTTCCCCCCATGTTTTACTGATAACCATGTGCTCATACAGAAAAAAAATGAAATTAATATATTTAGTCAGTCACTGAGCTGCAACCAGCAGGAAGTATTGCTTAGTATCCCCAGTCCAGAAAATATCTTCCTATTGCCACTTCTTCTTGAACACTGTTAGACTTTCCAAAGCCACTACTTCTGCCCTTTCACACAGCTCAGTATTTCCCCTTGCCAACTCCATGGCATGTCCACCCTAAAGCGCCTTTGACTGGCCAGTTTTAAGTTTTGGATACAGAGTAGACTCAGTGTGGTGGCACAAAAGGTGCCAGCTGAGGCTGACTCTACTGAATGTAAAGCTTTAAATGTGGTACTGCAGCAGCAGTCATGGCTTATTTCCACTCAAACCTCCCATAACCTTAATTTTTAAAGTTCCTTATTCACTTAATTACAGTTGTAAGCCTCTCTTTACCTTGTCCCTCTGCTAATCTAATTCACGGTATCCTCTTCGAAATGAGATGGTTGAGTTCATCACTGAAATTCATGAGTGAACTTTAAATCTCATTTGGTTGTCAGAATGGGAGGTCAGAGGTGCCAGCATGGAAATTCTCAAGTCCTGGTAAAACATTATTGCAGGGTATTTTATGAGGTGTCCCTAAGGAATACCAGCCTCTTCTGCCCCAGGCCTGTGTCCTCACTAGGCAGAGAGTCTGTACTGTCCTCCCAGTACAGACTGGGTCTTTATTGTAGCCCCTATTGGTTATAGTCACTAATGCCTGAGTAACATCTCAGATTAACATCTGGCAGGAGCAGCTTTAGCCACATGACTTCTTGGGGAGTACATTTCAACCCAAAGCAAACACATTTCCCCCTTCAGACAGCCTCAGACAGCATCCCTGTGGGATGAAGAAGGGGTTGAAATTGTTGGACACGGGTTTATTCTGGGTGTGCAGTCCCATAGTGCTTTCTCACACTGCACTGGCTGCTGCAGGGAATCACCTTCTCACTCAGATATGTGAGACTGAGCTTGAAGGAGGTTGCTGCAGAAATGTAAAGTGTTCATTCTACTACAAGTGGAAAAAATCACCAGGGACCTTGCTTCTGGAGCCTGATCTGCTAAATGCTGTATTTAGAGTTGCCCTGTTCAGCTGCCAACAAGCACCATGACGCTGAGTAATCTACATTCTGGCAACTCAGTGAGTGCCACATTAGCAGCACTTTCTGCTCAGAGCTCCCCATCACCTCCACAATTAAAACACTGAGATCAGTACCATCTAAAACAAGTTTTCAGGAAGTCTTTTCTGAAGAGAGGAATGCCTGTCTTTTGGAACTGTTCCATATATACACACTAGAAGAGGCAATGCGTCACTGCAGTGCATGTATGTTTGTGCACATAGATATACATGCTGTAAAGAGATTTTTGTTTTGAAGCTGAAGTAAGGCGCATTTGCCAGCACATAAATTAAAGGCAAGGAACTATATTAGGCAGGAGAGCCAGAACACAGACCTGCAGGGTAACATCACTCTCTTGTCTGAGTAACAGAGTCTGCTGATTCCTGAAAGCAGCTTTCTCTCTCCTCTAACACAAAATTTCCTGTCTTTAAAGGCAATCGACAAGGATTTGCTGGGAAAAAAAAAACATGAGGGAAGCATTCCTCCTGCAGCAATGCTGCTGGAGCCTAATAAACTTAACCAACCTTATGTGTCTCCATGCTCCAGCCCTGTATCTGCTCTTAACTCATTCTGCAAGAGCTACTTAACCTAATCACACTGGAGAAGACACCTCAAGACTGGCGTTCGAGGAAGTGGGGGGGGGTGGACAACGAACGACTTTGCCATGTGTCCTCAGGCACGATTTGTGCAGGAAAACATTCTCTCGTGCTTTAAAAAAAAGGATAATCTCCACCTGTGCGAGAGCCAAGCCGGGAAAGCCGCGTCCCGCCGAGCAGCTGGGATGCTCTCGCTGGCAGGCTGCGCTCCGCATGGCCCGCGGCTCCGGCGCTGCCGTGTCCTGCTCTGGGGACAAACCCCGAGTGCCACACGCAGCTCTGCCTCTGCTGCACCGGCCCCGGCTCCTCCTGCGGGAGAAGGAAGTCTGCAGGCAAAGCGTGAGAATGAGCGGAGAGGATCGCTGTGCATTTCCTACTTGGAGGCTGGACCGCTGAGCTGAAGGCGGTGTGACAGCTGCGGAAAACTGTAATTGGTTAAGGGAAGAGTGAACAGGTTTGCCTTTAATTCTTGCGACGGAAAAATGGGAGAGCATCTGTGAAATGAGCCTGGCAAAGCTTTTTATTGATTTGCCTATGGGACACGATGAAATAAAGAATTTCAGTAGTGCTTCAGGGAACTTTTGCTACATAAGAAAAGAAAAAATATACATAAAAAGAGGCAAATCCCTTCTGAAGTCGTATGCATTCCTGTAACTTTCAGTCGTTGTAAAGAAGGTTATTCAAATGTCAACTTAAGCAAAAGGAATAATTCTCCACAATAGATCTTTTTACACCTTTTTCTGAAATGTTTATTTTAATCATTCAGGGGAAAAGATAATAAATAGAGAAGCAGTAAGAGTCAGTATGATAATAGCAGAGACATTTCCAGACATTTCTGAAAGCACATGATTGGTAAATGGTACAAAAATGATCACTGAGGTCTAAGGCAGGCTGGCAGGCTGTTTTCTGACCAGACATGTACATGTAATTTACATTCCTGCCTTTTGCAGGATGATAGTGGTGAACTACTTCAGCCGTTGCAGTTTTGAGCATTACAGGAAGGCAGAATGCTTATTCTGTTGGAAGATGAATGGAGTGTAAGGAGAACTGCAAATAGTTTTTCCTGGTGACACACAGAGCAAATCGTGAGCAGAAATCCTGCCGCTTTGCCAGGCAGAGAGGAGCTGTGCAGTGCTGCTCTCCCAGCCTTTGTTGTGCCACCTCAGGTCCTCAGCAGGCACAGAAGGCGGGTTTGCCCTTTGTCTGCACCAGGCCTGGTGCACAGGCTCCAGAGAGCCATGGGGACAGAGTAAGGACATGACAGCTCTCCAGATTTGCACTCATTCTCACTGGTAGCTGAACCGAATCTCCCAAGCATTCCTTTGTGAAATGGACGTTTTTCAGTAGGTGGTTTTCAGAGCTTCTCTGGTTTTCGGCTGAAGTGCTGGATGCTGTCTCCCCTGCATCAGTCTCCTGCCCCAGGCAGTCCTGCCTCGGGAGTCCCACACATGATAAACCCCTTCCTGCTGAAACCTAGAAGACGCTGCAGCATGATGCACTGACAAGAAACTTCGGCTTCACTAAGCCTTCACTAAACTGTGACACATTTGCATTTCAACAAAAGAGTTATAGCTAGCTGCAACCCCAAACAGAGGTGTGACTTTCAGGCCCAGTACAGTACAAATTACAAGACAACAGCATGTCTGAATTGTATATAGCAGAGTGGAAAGGGCAGCAGGAGTGTAGTTGATAATAATATGAATCCTGACCACACCACAGAGGGGAGAACAAGGACACTTGACCGCATTCCTAAAAACTTACAAAGCCGTGCCTATAGGAAGCTTTATAGTAACTCCCCTGGGATAGCACTTCTTCCACAACATGTCTTTCAGATCTGCCTCATCCCCACCTCTGGATGATGTGTGTAAACCATCAAAATATGCCGAATCGGATTTTTGAAGCAAGCAGTAAGCAACGGGTTTGTGTAGGGGTGACTTTCGTTCTGACTTCACTCTTCTGAATTGATTTGATCTGCAAAATCCTACAGGCATGAAAGCAGGTCTGGGAAAACCCCCAGGTCTTGGCACAGCACTTTTGTCACTGCTGTCAGCAGCCCCAAGGAGTCAAGGACGTCTCTGCAGGGTGGGAGGTCAAGAAGAGATGTGAACTCTGAAATTACATATAACTAGGAGAGGGAATCAAATAAAGGGGAAAAAAAAATCTATCTCCTCTTTACTTTGGCAGTTTAAATGGTGCAGAATCACTCCAGCCACAAAAGGGAAATAGCACCAATCATGTCAGATTTGCTACTGGTAAGTGTATTCCATCATCTGCAGTCTTCCTCTTTCAGAGAGAAAGCAACTAGGGAGATCCATTCACACATCCAGATTTCAAACCCTGACTTCTGCAGGTGCCCCACACGCAACCCCCTCAGTGCCACCGGCGCTTTTCCTCTGAGGGTTTTACCGGGATTCCGCCAAGCACGGGCTGTCGCCTAGCACTGCCCGCTTCCCAGCGGGATGCGAGCGGCCCCGGTGGGGCGAGCGGCCGGGACCCGCACCGCGTTCCCACAGCGGGACCGCGTTCCCTCAGCGGGAAAACGGACCGTGTCCCCACAGGGGGAAACCGGACCACGTTCCCCACAGCGGGAAAACGGACCGTGTCCCCACAGCGGGACCGTGTCCCCACAGGGGGAAACCGGACCACGTTCCCCACAGCGGGATTCGCACTGCCTTCCCACAGAGAGACCCACACTGCGTTCCCTCAGCGGGACCGAGACCGTTTTCCCCACTGCGGGATCCACACCATGTTCCCTCAGCGGGACCGGACCGCGTTCCCTCAGCGGGATCCACACCATGTTCCCTCAGCGGGACCGGACCGCGTTCCCACAGCGGGATCCACACCATGTTCCCTCAGCGGGATTCACACCATGTCCCCACAGCGGGACCGGACCGCGTTCCCACAGCGGGACCGGACCGCGTTCCCTACAGCGGGATCCACACCATGTCCCCTCAGCGGGACCGGACCGCGTTCCCACAGCGGGACCGGACCGCGTTCCCACAGCGGGATCCACACCATATTCCCTCAGCGGGACCGCGTTCCCTCAGTGGGATCCACACCATGTTCCCACAGCGGGATCCACACCATGTTCCCTCAGCGGGATTCACACCATGTTCCCTCAGCGGGACCGGACCGCGTTCCCTCAGCGGGACCGGACCGCGTTCCCTCAGCGGGATTCACACCATGTTCCCTCAGCGGGATTCACACCATGTTCCCTCAGCGGGATTCACATCATGTTCCCTCAGCGGGACCGGACCGCGTTCCCACAGCGGGACCGCGTTCCCACAGCGGGATTCACACCATGTTCCCTCAGTGGGATTCACACCATGTTCCCTCCAATGGGATTCACACCATGTTCCCTCAGCGGGACCGTGTCCCCACAGCGGGATTCACACCATGTTCCCTAGCGGGACCGTGTCCCCACAGCGGGATCCACACCATGTTCCCACAGCGGGATCCACACCATGTTCCCACAGCGGGATTCACACCATGTCCCCTCAGCGGGATTCACACCATGTTCCCTCAGCGGGATCGCGTTCCCTCAGCGGGATTCACACCATGTCCCCTCAGCAGGACCGGACCGCGTCCCCTCAGCGGGGCTGGCGGCCCGCAAGGCAGGCCCAGCGCCGCGCCCGCTCTGCCCTCTGGCGGCCGCCGCGGCACCTGCAGCGCTGCGCGTTCACCGCGGCGCCGCCACCGGGAGCGCGCACGGGACAAACTCGGGAGCCGGGGGTGAATGCAGAGCTGTATGGAGAACTACGGGCCGTTGGGGTTTTTCCATAGCAAAGAAAAAAGGAAGAAAAAAAATCAGGATTTTTTTTTCTGTGAGCTCAAAAGGGAAGCCTTTTGCCTTCAAAACAAATTGAGATAACAAATTTATTTTTTTAAAAAAAAGAAGAATCTGGCAAAACAAAACACGATTTCACCTTTTTAAAGCCTCTCTTATTTTTTGGTTGTTTTGGGTTTTTGTTTTTGTGGTTGAGTTTTGGGGTTTTTTAATGCGGTGTAACTTGAAAGTGAAATTTGAGCTTTTTCTAGTTCGGATGAGGAGGTATTGTCCCAGATGATTCTGTTACACACCCTTTAAAAAGTTCACATTTGTCCAAAAACTTTCACGAAATCACAGAATTATAGTGTTGGAAGGGATCTCTGGAAAAAATCCCGTCCACTCCCCTCCCCCTAGAGCAGGTTGCAGAGGAACTTGTCTAGGTGAGTTTTGAATGTCTCCAGAGATGGACACTCAGTGACCTCCCTGAGCAGCCTGTTCCAGAGTTCTGCCACTCAACAGTGTCCCCATGCCAGGCTGATCTACAAGTTGTTGATGTAAATACATACTATACCATCTGACTGAATGAGTTGACTCTTCATTTGATGGAGCAGACCAAATTTGCTGCACTGAAACCCAAATGCATAGCAGACTGATTAGATACAGCTGAAATTTCAATAATGTGTCTAATGGACCTCCGTGTAGGTTTCTGTGAGAGTTTCCAGAGAACTTCAAGCTCTTTAATTGATTACACTTTCTTGATGTCATAAGCTAACATTTTCTGCTTGTAAATACTGCAAGGTAAAATGTTTGAGATGCTATCTCAATTTTGGAATCAAGCTAGAAGGATAAGGATTTTTGTGGCACTGTTACAAAATACTGGAAAAGGGAAGTGCAGTAACTCCTTTTTCTACAAATATAAAGTAGGATCATTTTTCACTGGAAAGCATCAATTGCTTCTAAATAAATAGATGTAAGTAACAATGGACACCAGGCACCAGCCAAAGCCTCTCTGTCACTCCCCTCTCTCTGCAACTGGACAGGGAAGAGCAAATATAACACAGAGTTCACAGGTTAAGAACAGAGAGAGATCACTCACCAAATCAAGCTGGGTGAAACTAACTCAGCTTTTGAATTTGCTACTAACAAAATCAGAGTAGTGTGATGAGAAGTGAAATAAATCTTAAGAACACTTCCCCTCCACACCTCCCTCCTTCCCAGCTCTCGCTCCTGCCCCAGCAGCACAGGGAGACAGGGAATGGGGGTTATGGTCAGCTCATCTCATGTTTCTGCTGATGTTCAGGGAGAAGAATCCTTCCCCTCCTCCAGAGGTCCCTCTCACAGCCAGCAGCTCTCCACGAGCTGCTGCCAAGCGGGGCACTCCTCCGTGGGGTGCCATCCTTCAGGCACAGCCCGCTCCAGCTCGGGTCCCCACAGGGCACAGGTCCTACCAGGAAACCTGCTCCGCTGTGGGCTCCTCCCTTCAGACGCCTGCAGGTTCCTGCCAGGACCCTGCTCCGGCCTGGGTCTCCCACGGGCTCCCAGCCCTCTCTCAGGCACCCACCTGCCCTGCCTGGGTCTCCTTCCCGGGCTGCAGGTGGGTCTCTGCTCCCCGAGGATCCCCTGGGCTGCAGGGCACAGCTGCCCCACCACGGCTGCGCCAGGGGCTGAGGGGAGTCCTGGAGCACCTCCTGCCCTCCTCCTGCACTGACCTTGGGTCTGTGTTCCTCTCACACATCCTCACTCTGCTCTTCCCTGATCACAATTTCCTCTGTGCAATAACTTTTTCTTCTTCCTCTCAAATCTGTTCTCACAGAGGCGTTGCCACCATCTCTAATTGGCCCAGCCTGGCCAGTGGCACCTCTGTCTCAGAGCCACCAGGGACTGGCTCTGTTGGACAGGGAGGATGCTTCTGGCAGCTTCTCACCCCTACTACCAAAACCTGTCGAGGCAAATTCACAAGAAACATAAATACAGAAATGGCTGGAGTGCTTTGGACTAAAACTCTTGCTTACTTGTGGAATCACCTTCTGACTTTTCTGAACCACTTGAAATTCAAGCAGATCTGTTCCAGACCAAACAACCATAAAACTTTTAATAAATAAACAAACACCCCTGCCTTTTGTCAGATTCAAGGCTTCAGGAATACAACATTGGCTTTCCTACAGCCAGTGGCCTGTTAGATCATGCTTGGCTGTGAAAAGGAAACAGCAGTGAGTGTGTCTATTATATGCAGTTTCCTTTGAATCTTGAGCTTGAATAAAGGAATTATTATTTTTCTTCTGAAGGAGGAATAAAAACCGGGTAAGAGGCAAGTGGAGGTGCTTCCTAGATAATCAAGCCCTCCTTTTGTCCCTTCCAGCAGCATTTTATTTGCAAATGCCCATTCTGCACAAGCTGTAAAAGGCCTAGCCCTCTAACAATGCCATGTCCTCATTGAGGCTGACCTGGAGCGAACCTCTATTTACCAAACATAAAGATGCTAATTATTTTGTGTATAGGCCTTAACATGATTACAGAGAGCATGGACACTGGTTGTTGTTATAGCAATCTGAATTAAATTATGCTCATGCCAGCATAATTAGGATTCCCCTTACCAGTTTATTGGGCTGTTTTTAATGTCCCATGGTAAAAATAATGGCAATTTCGTTTTTGCACCAACGAAAGCATGCAGGCAGAGAGACTGAGAAAACTGATGAGGTATCTTGATCAAACCCTGACAAGGGAGGTGGTCAGGGTCTTATGCAAAACCCAGAGATGGCTTTCCTGCCCCTCTGAGCATTTCAGTAAAATCTTAATTAAAAAAAAGAAGAAAAAAGAAAAATTGAACAGGAGTTATAAAAACTAAACTTGGGCCAGGCCTTCCCTGTTAAATTCCTTGTTCTCAAGCCTGCCTTTGCGAGATGGGAACAATTGCAGCATTCAAGCCCTGCAGCACAGTGAGGTAATGGAGTTACAAGGCCGGGCCACGGGCGCATGTCGGGGGGCACGGGCTGCCCAGGCTCCATCGAGGCGGGGGCAGCTGAGGTGCCTGGGGGCTGTGGGTGGCATGGCCTTTTGGGAAGCCAGGAGGAGAGATGAATGCAGCAGTAGGACAGGCTGGTGCCCTTAGCCAGCTCTTGTCCCCACCATGGCCAGAGGGACTCAGGACCTTCACCTAAGGCAGGACATCCCTGGATGCCCAACAAGACCCCGAGTCCCTGCCCACACCCCTCAGCAGTGCACATCCTGCAGCTGCCAGCAAGACAGGTCTCATCTGCTGCTGTCCCCAGCTCCATGGCCACAACTCCTCTGCCTCCATCCTGGGAAACTGTGCTGCACTGGCTGCAGCTGTATCACACAGCTTTGGGAACAGCTGAAGGTGAAAGAGCATCTCCTGCCTCTTTTCTGCTGTCCTTGAGGACACTTTGTCAAAGCCTCCTGAGAGCCAGGCCATTGATGCCGATTGATGCAGTCAGGAGGAAAAAGGTGTTATTTTCTCACAGGAGCTACAACTCCAGCATGAGTAACTTGGACATGCAGTTTGGCTCCTAAAAGAGATGTTACTCCATCAGAGTGTGAATCTTGTGGTGGCAGTGGAGAAGCGAGTGATGCATTTAAAGTCTGTGTGGTCATTTTTCAGCAGAAAATCACTGTGTCAGATACTTGGTGGGAGGCTCCATTTCCAGAAACATAAATGCACCAAAGTCTAGGCAAATGTATTGTGGCATTTGGGATGACACACACATATTTTGTATTACACAAGTTCTTAAGGAATTTATGAATTTTTGAAACCAGGGATTGCAGTTCATTCAAATTTGCTTTCATTTCCAATACTTTGCATAATTTGATTTCTTGAATATATTCAGGAAATCTTATGAAGTCAGAAATAAGCAATAAGATCAAGCTAATATACAGACAAGAATAACACGTCTACTAGATGCTTTCCAGGAATCCACTTGGAAAGTTTCTGAATATATGACCCTGTTACACAGGGCTTAGGATCACAGTGAGCCACAAATGTGACAGAGGCCGTGAGGCAACCAGGGGACTTCCCATGCAGCAGAGCTCACTGATCTAAGTGGTCTGACACTGTCTCTGAAACTGTGAAATACTGTGATAACAGCAGAGCATCAAATACCAGCTTCCTTGGTTTTCACTACATTCCATCCCCCCTCATGAACAGTAAAATGAAAAAGGAAATATTACCTCAAAGGCCAGTACTTTGAAGCATACATTTACATCATACAATTACCATATAATCAGCAGCATTAATTGCCATAACAATCAAGTACTGTGGGATAAAAACTCTGCTATCAACAAGTAATTCCTTTTGGGGGGATTTGGCAGGCTTAATCAAGTCTTATCAAAACTGCCCACCTGATGGCTCATGTTGGATTTTGCTCTACTTCAGAGAACTGCTGGGACAATGCCAGTGGGGAAATGCTCAAGGGCCTTATTCAAATCCTGTATGGCTTCAGTATTCCATGGAAAGCAAGAGCTGGGGAAGACTTTTCTTAGAAATGGGATCACCACCCAATACATTCATGTTGTCAGGAAACATCCTCATCTGTCCAGCTCTGTTATTTTCTCCAAGGTGACCTTGGTGCTACGGATTGCGTTCATTGCAGGCTGGAGTGTCAAACCAGCTCACCGGAGGCTGCCCCACTGTGTGGGAAGCCCACACACCCCACCAGAGTCTCCACAGCACTACCAAAAATTATTTTTGGTAAACCCTTCCAGGGATAACACTAACTCTGGTGTCTCACACCACCCCGTGTCAGTAGCTTTATTCTCCTAGCAGTCCAAGGACAGTTTCTCTACGACCCAAGCAGGCCTAGGATCCAGACTGCCAGGGCTTTGCCTCCTCTGGTGATGAGTTCTCTCCAGCTCCAGGAAACAGGATATTTTGGCCCCTGGCTCCTGTACTTGAAGGAGCCAGTCTAGAGGTGTTTATCAGCCTCCCACCTAGTAGCAGGGAAGTAGAAGGGTGATGGAGGTGGAGGAATGCACAGCAAAGCTACAATTGCCCCTTTCTAAGGCAACAGCCTCAGGTCATGGCAAATGTCAGCCCTGTACTCCAGCAGCAGGACCCAGCCATGAAAGTGATGATGCACCCTAGTGATCATACCAACTGGAGGGGAGACAATAACTATTTGTGCAAATAAAATGTGTAGGTTTTTTTTACTGTGAGGCACCTGAAACAGAAGTTTCACAAGTGCCACACAGTAAAACAGAAACAGAAGTGCCTTCCTTCCCTGCTTCCCAGCAGCACTAATTCTTTCATTCAGCTGTATTCAAGGCAAAGCACCTGGGACGTGGATTCACCTGCAATGGGTGTCTCATCACAGCAAGGCAGGGGATCTTGCTGTCAGCACTTACAGTGACTGCATTTTATCTAGATTCAATCCATGGATCTTAATATAGATCTTTGTTACATGAGACTGAGTACTGTTCTTATGAAAGCACTGCCTTTTGGAACAAGTTTCAGTGAGTTTATGATAGGAGCACTCATCAACTGGAGGGGTAGAGGGTGCTGGGTGAGGACAAGCTATTTTAGAAATTGAAAATGAACTTATATTTAGCATAGAGCAGCCTTCTAGGCACTTTCATACTTAAAAACAAAAAGAAATAGAAGTAAAGAGTCAGGCTTTGGTAAAAAACAAATGCATATGTTTAGGTGATGTATGTTAGTTCCCTGTACCTCTTAAGGGCAACTCAGCATAAACCCACCATGTGAACTTAGGAAACAGCTTTTATAAACTAAGCCAACACTTTAGGTCCTGGACTAAATGCAAGCAGTTCACTGAAGTGATGTAACACAGAATATTGAGAGGGCACACATCATAATCTGGCTTTATTTTCACATCAGCAGGGCACTTCACCTGAAGCAAAGGAACAAAACCAGTTCAGGATTTCTGCGAATCTGAAGGCCATTAGTGTTATCGCTGGTTATTGCACCCTGCCTTGACTTTTACCGCTCCTTCCTGAAATAGAGGAAAATAATTTACCTCTAAGTCTTGTGCCGGCATGCAGACAGGGAGGCAGCGAGATCGGGAACTATAATGGGAGACATTCCCAGCTGCGAATTTCTCTATCCACTAGATGGCCCCTATCCCTACCCGTGAGTCAGGGAAAGAAGATTTCTTCCCCGCATTACATCCAAAACGATCCCCGGCCGGCAGACAAACCTTCTGCCCTGCCCCGTTTTGGAAATCTCACTTTCTGTATCTAGGTAGGGGTGAATAGCTCCCGAGCCCTACTGTACCTTCAATTTTACATCCACCTCTCCACTGGAAAGCCAAATCTGATGGTGTTTTTCCAGCAAACTGAATTTGGAAACTCGGATCCTGAATTTAAAGGTGACTCCCCTGTTTTTGCTGCACACAGATATTTACCCACACGTTGATATTTCTCTAGCCATTACGCATTTTTACACCCAGTGTTAAGCAGGTCTGACTGACACTGGCACAGAAAGTAAGGTATATTTCTATATCTGTGTGCACACACTCTTTGATACATGCATTGAAGAGGAAAAAACTACCTCTGCTCAAAAAATGTCCAGCTACATTTTTCTCAGAAGATAAAAATAATGTATGTTAGTTCCTCTTTGTGCCCCAATCAGGCCATGAAAGAAAAAAAAAAAAAAAAAAAAACAAAAACAAAAAAACAAAAAAACAGCCCATTGTAAACATATTTACTTAGTGTTACAGAGCAGGAAGGACTGGCATATTTCAGTATGTATAATCTATTAATATAAGAAGTGAGGACCTTTGATATAAAAAATGGGAACAAACTAGCATGGAAGCAAAATCATTGTTTAACCTCAAGGAATTCAGATGCAGGTAAATAAAAACATCCCCACCCCAAATCCAGGTACTAGATGCTAAGAAAGAAATCAGATGCACAGTGAGGGAAAAACTCTTCTGTTACAAATTTTATGGCATGACCATCTCATTGCATTACATCTGCACCACTTTCAAATATATGTCAAAATCATATAGCCTAAGGAACTCATGTCCTTATGGCAAAGGCATAAAATATACATACACATTATTAAAGTTGCATTAGCTTTGTTCATTCTGCAACACAAAGCCTTGGAGGCATTGTTGCCTTGATGAGCAAAACACCAGTTTTGGTAGTTAGGAGCATAAATACTAATCCCTCCTCTGATATATACCTAGCTTGAAACTTCAGCTATGTCACTTGTGCTGTAATTTCCTTCCTGGTGAAATATGGAGGAAATAGAGTTGTGTTTGCCTCGCAGGGCTATCTTGGAATGGTTAGTAGTTGAACTCTGCTTTAAATAGGTAGGGTACTGCTACTTAAAAGCTCAGTATTTTTAAAAGCCACTTCTTTTTCAAGAACTCAAAGGTCTCTTTAGTGATTCATCTTGTTTTCCCTTGGTCACCCTTGTGACAGGCTGTGAAGATGTTCCCAGAGGAAAGATGAGGGGACATTGAATGGCAGAGTGCCATGCTGCCTTTCGGAGGGACACCACAGCTGCCCATGTAGAACGGCCTGGTGATGCATCCAGCTCAGCACATATCTCCCACAGTGGCCCCTGCCATGTGCTCTGGAGGAAAGAGCAGACATTCCCCCACATTTCAACCTGTCAGGAAGTCAACATTGTACTACAGAAGGAGCTCTGCATTCCTGACTGCCTCTGTCACTCATGCCAAGGAAGAGGATTTTTGAGGCCTGTAATGACCAGAATATAAATGGTGCAAACAAATATCAATCATTCTCCTCGCTGTATTATCCAGATTTGTACATTAGCACAGACCAAGCCTGCCTCTGAAACTCCCCAAAATTCCTAACCAAAAGTACCAAAATCCTTGTGAGAAGACTGCACTGTCCATGTAATGTGCTCACATGTCCCCTTGGTGCTCTGGAAAGCTGCTTGCCCCTCTTTTTGGGGTGGTTAATATGCCATGGTCTTGCCTTCCTCAACCATCCTGTCAGACCCAGCACTACTGCACTCATGGCTCCCAAGGAAGAAGTACAGCCATCTCCAGACACCACACATCCAGAGCGTGTTACCCTGACCATTGTTACAGAAACTCTCTATTTCAAGATTCTACATTAATATCTCAGGTCCATTCAAGACAGGCAGCCATAGAGTGGATGTGTCCAACCATGGCTAGTTATGTGGAACACCTTGAAATTCTCAAGTTTTAGGAATAAATGGTTGCACTAATCTGATTGACAAGAAAAATACAGCATATAATGTGTAAGCAGTCTGCTGCTGACCAGAGCACAGGGAGCCTGAACAACAGGTAAAACCTCATCAGAGCTGATATAGGGCTACAGCCTTTCTTCCTTTTCAACATATGTGAGAGAGATCTCTTTTTTTTTCAGTAATAAGAAGAGAGTCCTTAAAATATAAAGCATTCAGTGTAAAACAGCTGCAGTACTGATGTCAGATGTGCATGGAGAAAGCACATGAGTAATAACCAATCTCTGTGAAATCATATGACCAGTCCAGTTGGTGGAGTAATAATTTTTGCAGCTGTTCCAACCAAACTGGCTCTCCTGAGGAAAAGCATGAAAGGAAAGCTTCCCTCACCACCACCCCAAGAGAGAGAGACCCTCTGCAACAGAGTCCTTAGTGTCAAATAATGCATTGAACTAGAACTGTAATGTTGAAATTTTGATGTCTCCCGCACAGCAAGTAATCCTTTGAGCCACCAAAGTTTGGTCACTTAAGAAGTCCATTGTAAGGTAATACAGATGTATTAATCAGGATGAATGACTGACAGAACTGATTTCCACTTTCCCATCATGCTAGGCTGTTGAAATTTGATAGAATCATACATTAAGAATGGAGCTACAAATAAGCACTTTGAGGAAAAATATATTTCATTTTTGATTTTTCCCTCTAAAATAACAAGAAGATTTAAATCTGGTCTCAAACACAGATATAACTTTTAATATAAGATTTTGAAATTCATTCTGTTCGATCCTCTGATTATAGAAAAAGAGCAACTTCAAACTTTAGTATTTCTGTCATGAAAAGGTCATCACTCTAATGTTTTATCATTCTATTTCATATTCCATCCATGGGATGTGTAGGACATGAAACTTCTGACTTGGAGAAAGCAGGGTCAGTTGAGGTCACTTGTTCAGTTTTTTAAGATTTTAGGCAAGACACCTCTCAAAGGGGAGCAAGTGCATTGTAGATATTGATGCTGATTGTCTCTGTGAGCTGACAGGTCAGCTGCAGTCCATCAGTTACGCCTTGAGGTCTGTACAAAGAGGGTCCAGATTTTGGATGAATCTGAGCACACAGGTACAGGAACTGCCGCAGTAAAAAAGCATTTGGCAGGTATGTTCATGTTTCCTGTTGTGTTTCTTCTTAGTTACACTACTTAATGTGCTGGGATACAGAGCCTGAAATTTATTTAGCTGTCTAATGAAGAGTAAAATCATTGGAAGAAAACATCTTGAAGCACCATGGAATGTGTTTTAGGTGTCACATTTCCACAGAAATTGTAAATTGCCATTTATCAGATTAATGCTACTTCTTTCTGAAAAGCACACCATGACCTTTTCCAATCTTTCTTAGAAGAGTTTCCATGTTGAGAAGCAAGAATCTCAGGGAGTTTGTGAGAAAGGTTGCTACTGCTGATAGCTTTCCAGGACAGGTGCTCAGAGCAATGGTGGGAGTTTCATCCTGGGAGAAAGCATTGCCTTTCTCTTGTCCCATATCTGCAAAGGAAACAAGAGCCCCAAACACCACCCATTGTCATCAGTCTGTTGGAATATTCACATTCAGAGTAAAATGATGGGAAAAACAACATGTCCTACCCAAAAGCTCCAAGTAGATTTCCATCCCCATGAGTACACATGATTCAGTGTCTAGAGAACATGTCTCAGCTACTGGAAATAACTACTGGTGAGTTCATGGCTGCCCATAGAAAGCACAAACCTAGTGTTCCCGTTGAGTAACCAAGAGCCCAAAACCAGCAATTTCTGCCTCCCAAGCAACTCTCTGCAATCAACAACATGAAAAGCAAAAGTCAGACTCCAGAGGAAAGGAACAGAAGGAAAGAGTCTGAGGTGATGAGCCTAGAGGAGATTCTCTGTTTATACATTTCCACATCTACGTGGAAATCATGGGTTTGGGTGATGTTTTGTGATTGGACAGAAAAGTCCACATTGTGGGCCTTGAGGGATCAGTTATAGGGTTAAAAGGGAAAATAATCCAGGTATCATTTCTTAATTGGGTAGTTTAGTTTTAAAAGACCTTGTAACAAGGGATAGTTAGCCATTTTGTGCCTTGCTAATGAAAGAAAAGCTGCCAAACTCCTTAATTGTGAGACTGTTTCACTGATAAGAAATAATAAACACCTGAGTCCAAACAAGGAATGCAGTCTCAAGTGCCTTCAATCCCGACCTCGAGAAACTGATAGACTTGCTAAACTTCATCTTATTGGACTCTGCCCATCCATCCAACCATTCCAGCTCTCTCTGTAGAGCCCTCCTACCTTCCAAGAGATTGACACACACTCCCAGCTTAATCTGCAAATTTACTGAAGAGAAAAAACTACCTTTGCCCTTGTCCTATCAAGTACTTGACCCAATGCCCTAAAGTCCCTTTTAATTGCCCTGACACTCCTCTTTTCAGTCTCAGCACTGCCAGCCTGGAGTATCAGCAGTGGGTAATACTCAGAGGGCTGAATTAGCCCAGGCAGTCTCTCAGTGATATCCCACACCCAGGAGGCAGCAGACCTCTCTCTGGGATTAGTCCAGTCGACATTTTCCCTTCAAAAGGGAGTCACTCACTACCATTGCCTTTCTTAGATGTTTATGTTCCTTAGAAGCTGCCTGGCTCTGGGGCAGATCAACCCAAAAAAGAGCCATCCTCCTGCCCATTGTGGCAAAGATTCTGACAAGACAGTAGGTGTAAGAAGCTACTCATGGGAAAATAATAACAACTGATCTATGACCAGAACCAGCCTGCATGACTTGGACATGCAAGACAGTGAAGCATGTTAATATGACACACTCAGAAATGTGCCTTTTCTGCCCTTTGTGGGTGCTGAGTGTAACAGAGGCTATTTTCAACCCCTCAAAAATCCAGTTTCTTCCAGAAGAAACAGTATTAACATGCTGAAAGGGTGATGACTAATGCTGGACAAATTAATTTTGTTGCAACATTTGTTTTATGAAAAGCCTTAAATAAACCTATTTATTTTATTTCCAGAAAGCGTTGCTCCTTACTGATGACTGACTTTTACTGATGGCATCCTTAGAAACCCACAAATGATTGGTTTGGGGGTTGTCAATGTGGCTATTTGCAGGTGATGAAGAAAGGAAGTAAATAAAAATACGATTTGACATTTCATTAGTAATGCTAGAGATGGCTGTGCACGGAGCAGAGGCAATGAATATTGCACCTGCTGGAGTGCAAGCAATAAAGGCAAATGCATAGCCTGCTCTGACCTCTAGCCTTCATTACCCAGAACAATATGCCATTCCCTGTATCCAAAATCATACTATGCTTGTGATAGCAGCAACCAGTGGCTGGATTTACATCTACCCAGCCGGAGCTAAATTGCTATGATTCAGCTACCTCCTTCCTTTCTCTCTTGAACATAACCTGTCTTCTAGCTAGACTGCTGCCTTTCCAGTTGGGAATAAGCCACTGTTTTAAAGAAAAAGAACTGTGTGGGTGGAATGAAATGCTTGCAGGATACAGTGCTCTGCCATTTAGATTTTTTTTTCCCTAATAAAGAGAGGGTGCAAAAAGGTGCCAGCATCCAAAGCACAAACCCAAGTGTGCAGCTGCATCTTTGAGCTTCTTTCTTGATCATTTAGCTAACTATATTTTAAAAAGATTGAAATTTCCAGACTAACTACAAGAAATCTGTGGTGACTAGTCCAAATATTTTATTGATAACAAAGATTAACAGTAAAGTGAAATTCCTCAATAAAGTTTGTGGCAATTCATGCAATTTACAGTGGTATAAAGAAGATGAGACTTTGACCCTGTATGAACACATAATCAATCAGTGAGCTACCCTATGAACAAAAAGCCATTTCCTCGTACTTGATACTTCAGGAGATTATTAGAAAATTACATGTTTTGTATAAAATAGAGTGCAAAGGCCTGTGCCTGGAAGGAAAGGTTATATGCACAACCCATTATTAAGAAGAACCTTATTTTTCTGCTGGTCATCTCATTCTTAACTTCTTAAAAATAAGAGCATCTATTAAACATTGTTAGTTTTCTTTATACTGGAGGTGATAGAAATTCTTTCCTAGCTCCATTCTTGTGTGAGGCATCCACATTTGGCTCTAACAGGACCAGTGGGTCATCTCAGTGAGAAGTGCACTGGGACAAGCTGGCATGTGGAGTTCACCAACAGAGAACTTTCCTCATTTCTCCTGGCACAGAGATCTGAGCTCACCCAAGTAACACAATCTCCCTGTCCCACAAACAGCTGGGTATATCATCATGGAAAGTATAAAGCTGTTAATTAAATAGCTGAGGCTTTGTAATAGATCTGGGCTTATATTGACTAAGGAAATAAGCTTTATGTTCTGCCAATCTAGAGAGAGATACACAGTGAGTATACTTACACACTTACCTATGTATACATAAGAATAGATATAAAGATATAAAATAAACATGATATATCCTTTTTACCAGTGGGCTACAGAATATTTATTTAGGGTCCAGCAGCTCCCATCTCTCTTTGGAGAGCTGACCAGACTCTGAGAACATCTGCTTTCTGGCTTAGCTCTCTCTCTTCCTCTTTTGGCCACTTCCCTCCAGAGAAAAATTACTTACACTGGTTTATGCCTGGATTAATTTAGGCCTCGTTCCAGTGTGGATGGAAGTCAGTTCTCTCATTGACTTGGTTGTTCACATGCACACAAACACCTTTACAGGACACAATTCGGTGGCATTTGGGAAACTTCTTGTAAGGCATGACCTGATGGTGATGATGAGAAAACTAAACAGTCCTTCACTGGAAGCTAGTGAGGAGTAACTATGCTGGTGGTAGCACTGCCTAGGTCTGCATTAATGGCACAGCCCTTCCTAGAGGCTCAGGCAATGCTCAAAGCATTTGGCACAAGCTTTGCTACCTGGCCATGAGTTCACAGCCAAAGTTATTCTATTGGTATTTCACTTTCAGCTTAACCATGCTTTCCAATTTGAAGGATTATTTCAGACAGTGAGGAACAGAGCTACCAGCAGTGATCACCAAGGCTGCACTTAGGGTACTTGGTAGTACAGCATTTATGGCACTCATCAGATGGGTGAGAGGCATGAGCAAATTCACTCAGGTAGAAAGCAGAGTTGAACCACTGTCCCTGTAGGTAGGTACAAGCTGTGACCACAGAGCTCTAAGATGTACCAGCAATAGTCTCACCTCCCTTCCAGACTCTCTGCTGCATGATAAATGGTGAGACATGCACAGTTGATATAAACAATGGGTTTGACAGTAAATAAAACATATCTATGGAAAAATAGCACTTAGCTGTACTCCAGTGTCATTTGGCTGTTTATGAAAATATTGGCCCAACCCAAAAGAAGCCCTTATCAGGTTTCAGTATAAAACAGAAACAGAAAGATAAATAAAGGAAATGAAACCTTTCTGAAATGATTTACCATTATTAAAGCATTAAGTGAGCAAGGGGCAGGTGGGGGTCTGAAAAGAGAGGAAGAAGTGCCACAATCACCTGGAAAAGTGAACTGAACAGTCCATCTTCCTCAGATCTGTGCAGAAATCAGTCTGAGAAGGATGGTTTCCGATCCCTTCTGAATCATTCCTTCACTCTACAAAGCAGTAATAGAAATAGTATCTAGCCTTACATAGCACTTAAAATCTGCAGAACTTGAAGTACAGGACTCATGCTTTGAATGACTTACTCAAAAATGGAGTCAGCAGTTCACAATTTGTTCTCTAAAGAGGGAAAATAGCAACTATGTTCTTGTTTTGTCCAGGTAAAATCAACATTTTCTGTGGCACTGAATAAGCTGAGAAGCACAGGTTTAGGCTGCAACGACAATCAATGCATGGTCAAGATGGCAAGCACAGAGTGTTGGGGGGACTTGCAGAGGGGACTGCACGTAAGCATGTGTTCAAAACCAAAAATGCACCTTTGCTGCTGCATTCACCCAGGCTAATGTCCTTTGAAGTGCTTCTTTGAACCGTAGTCACTGGACTGGGGCCCAGAGAGAAACAAATTCCTGGCTCCAGTGAGCTTTGCAACCTGCTCACAGGTGTATAAATCTCAAGGCACCTCATCTAATTACAGTTTCAAGCAAAATATCAGAGGAAGTAGTGCTTAAAAAAAAATGTTGCCATCACTCCTGCCACATAGATATTTATGATCTCATCTCTGTCTGCAGGGTCAACACTTCCACCTAGAGGTGGTTTTCCATAAGAATGTCAAATTTATGTTGACGCTTTTGTGGAGCCGCTCTGCAGAAATGAACGAGCCGGAGACTGGGGAAAGCTCACGCCTGCAGCCAATTATTCCTGTTTGGCAGGACTCCTTCCTTCTGTTTTCAAGTTGTGGCTTATCATTTATTTCCCTGTGATTCACTCCCACTTCAGTGCTAACCCAATGTACAGATCCAGTGCAGAGCTCAGAGTACTCCGGTGGGTGAAGCCAGCTGGCGGTTCAGAGGAGCTAAACCTGACCTGTTTGCTCTCAAACCATTTCTTCCTTGGCTTGCTGTAGGGCTAGATACCACAAAAAGTGAGTTTTCTCACTCTTTTGTTGGTGATCACTCCCAAAGTCTCTTCTGGGAGAGGATGAAATCTTCCTTTCTGCTCAGCTGGAGACCTCTGCAAGACTTCATCCCTAAAACACACTTCAAAAGTGTTGCATGGGGGCCTCTACACAGAGGTTAATTTTACAGAATTTAACACATGCACATTGACTATGAAAATCCAGTATGTTCTTAACTGCAGAAATTATCAGTTAGCATAACATTTTTGCATTCTGTGTTTTAATAAGCGTATTTTGTACCTTGGTAAACTTTAAGCATATTCAGATACAGTTTCTCTAACTGTTGACAGCAGAAGAATGGTTCACATTTATTTCATCTTTGTGACTTAATACAAAGGCAAGTGGTCAGAGTATTTGTTTTAAAAATAGCAAATCATTTTCAGCTTTAAGATTTTTTTAAACAATTGGCATTATATTATTCTGAATTGTGAAAACCTCAACAACACTGTTCTTGGAATACCAGGAAAGCTATGTCTGACAAAACCAGTGCTGTGCAGACCATGAGTCCAAATCTCAGTCTCACTGAAATCATTTGTACAATTTAACTTATTTTCAGAGAAGTTGAAAATTTATTACCAACCATAATTACTCAGAAACTAGAAGAAGCCCCATCTTCACAGGGGCTTTCTACAGGACGAGTTTTGCAGAATTTAATGGAATGTAAGTTTTCTAAAGGGGAAACAGCATGCTTTGACATCTCCATGTTTGCACTGACATTATTTTTTATCTGAATGCATTTTATAAGAAAAGTTGGGTACCTAGAATTCATGAATTTTAGAAACTTATAAAGAAACAGTTTGTTGGGTTTTTGGGTGTGGTTTGATTTATTTTGGGGCTTTTTTTCAGAAATGCTGCTCAGCTATGTGCTGAGGAGGCTAGAGAGCTGTAATGTGCCAAACAGAACCCACCAAGCCCCTGCTCGTGCTGGGCACAGCACAGATGCCTTTCCCCCACCAGGACGTGGAGCCAAGGCACCAGGCACACTCCACAGAGATGCTCCCCACAAACTGGCCATGGAAAACTGGCCCTGGGGCTCATAGAAGCTCCCCCTCAGTTTTCCAGTGCCATGTTTCAAAGATGGTCCTGCCTTTTCTTCTGGTTTTCTGAAGGAAGAGGCACAAAGAGCACAGTAGGAGTAAAACAGAGATAACTGTTGCTTCTGCCTTTCAGAAGCCCCATGAAGATGCACCAGGGCTGTTAAAGTCTGGCTGAGGTCTGAAACTTGCTGACATGCAGCATCCAGAAAGCACCATACAGAAACAAATCTGTATCACAGAAATTAAGCTTTTGTGTTGCTGCCTGAGTCCACGAAGCCTGTACTCTGACAGCTGTGCAGAATCACCACCCAGGACACAGAATTCTATAGCAGTGGAGAGGGGAACTCACTCTAACTGGGTAACCCACCTCAGGAAGAAAAGCATAATCACATGGGGAAAAAAAGTTGCTACTATGTTTGGGATTTTGAATATTCTGCTATGTACAAAGTTAATAGTTACCGCCTAGGTCCACATGGTATGCTTGATAGTGGTGGGGGGTGTGAATGAGGAAGATTAAGGGTTGTAGAAACACAGTTGTGCTACTATTCAGCTGATTTATATGAATGTCTGGGTGGTTTTACCCATGCTTCTTCCTTTTTGTCTTTTTTTTTTTTTTTTTGAGAAAATATGTTGGATGCAATCCTGGCCTCTCTGAGATGAATGGGAAGGAACATTGACTCACTTTGTGTGGGCACTGTGGAAGAAAGTGGTGGGATTTTTTTCAAGGAGAACTTAAATAACAGGCTGGATGGACCAGCGTAGTGAAAGACGACCGAGACTGCTGTGCAAAAGTGGGTGGCGGTGTTGTGATTTTTTTTTAATTTTTTTAAAGAAACTAGGGCAGAAAAAATACTGTAGGTGGCTTGTTACTTCACTGGGGGCTGGGGATGGCAGGGTGAGCACAGCCATTTTAGAAAGCTGATCAGATAGGACAGTATCATTGAGTAATGTGCTGAGCTAGGAATATCAGGAGTTACATTTCATTCCCACTTCTAGTGGTAATGCAGGTTCATGCCAGGCAAAACGATTTACCTGTGTTGCCCTCTCCAAGTCCCTTTTCCATGGTTGTCTCTCAGGATTGCCCTGCAGGGCAAAGCAACATTTCTGACTCTGCATTTCTCGAAGTATGGATTAGCAAGAAAACCCTAAATTGTTTTAGAATCCCTCTTCCTCCACCTTTCTGGCAGCAATGACTTGGAGAAGTCCTCAACAATCAGCTGGAGCAAAGATTTTTACACACTCTTCTGGCAAATCCATCTGATGTATTAGCTGTCCAGTTCTCACACTCTTCTGTTGCAACAGACACAGTAAATAACCAACAGAAATGGCAGACACTCACTACAGCTAAATGCTATCCAGACCATAAAACTCACAGAATCAACAAAGAAATGTTCCACTTTGTAATTACAGCTGGAAATATTTCAGGCATTAGAAGTGTGAAGTAATATCAATAAAAAGAGAAAGTGCACTCAGGAGCCTAAAAATAAATAAATAAATATTTATTTGAAAAGTGATAATTTTATAAATTACCTTCACAATCTCTTCAAAAGAGGCTGAATATTTACTGGCTAAGCCAGAGACCAGTGACTTGGCCATGGGTAAAACTGCTGAGTAAGTGATGTGCCACAGGCAATTTATACTTTGCTCTTAGTCCCAGTTTTAAGGCACAATGATGCCTGCAAGCCACTGCCTGAGAACCACTTTTTTGCACCAACATTCTTCAGCCTTTTGACCTCAGCAGACCATACCTCACCCTTCCATCACATAAGCAGAAATTTCTGTCCAGTGTTCTTGATCCCATGCTTTCCTAACACTTAAGGAGCATGTCATACAGCCCCCAACAAGCAACTTGGCATAGCTCCACAGCCAACCACATGAATAAGGCAACACCTCTGTTTTGGTCACTTAGCATATCTGTGTCTTGTTAATAGAGTTTGAGGTCCCTGAGAAAGAGGGTAGAAGGAAGAAGGCTGAGAGATACCAAACCTCTGAGCTGGGATCATTGTTTGTTCCCTCCCCATGTTTGACAGGCTTCAGGAAAAATCAGGAGCAAAGAGCAGACTGGGTTAAATCTTGGGACAGAGCTGAACTCTGCATACTAGAAATTATTAAAATTTTAATACATATTGTGGCAATTTATTGGTACCCCATACTTGACCCACGTATTTTTCATGGCCACAATAACAAAAACAAACTTGTAAGATTTGTTTTGTCAGAGCATTGTATTGGGTGTGTGGGGCAATGTTTTGGTAGAGGGGGAGCTATAGGTATTGAAAATCAAGAGTGAGGTTGAGGCTGGGAAGAAGAGAGGGGTAGGGGGAAGGTATCTTAAGGTTTGATTTTCCTCAAGTCAAGTCTGTTTTGCCCGTGATGGTACGAAGTGAGAGATCTCCCCCTGTCCCTATCTTGGCCCATGAGCTTTTCCTTTTATTTTCTCTCCCCTGTCCAGGAGGGGAGTGATACTACTTTGGTGGGCATGTGGCATGCAGCCAGGGTCAATCCCACACACATATGAAACCAACACTCTCCACCTGTGAGTGGCACCAGCAGAGTCTTGCTATCTTAACTGCAATAACACCAGAAATCTCTTTTGCTGGTTAGGTCAGCAGTCACATCACTTCAATTCCTACCATAGCATAGGGTATGATCAATTTATTTGGGTTCCAGCAAGTCATCTTCCTGGGAACAGTAGATTTTTATCATCACAACAGAAGAAATGTAATTCCTTTATCACGGAAGATAGGCAGGGCTGTGTCTTAGAGATTAGTGCTATGATGAACTCTACACTTTAATATGAACTAAAATATTATGTCCATCCTGAAAATATATAAATAAGATGTAGGAAAAGATCCTTAGCAGCTTAGAGCATTGCAGCTCTGTTGATTTCAGTGAGCTATATTAATTTCCATGAAATGTAGGTCCAGTCTGCATCCCCAGTGCATCCTTCTCAAATGAAGAACAGAAAAAAATCATAGAAAACACAAGAGAAATCACAGTTGCTCTAGTCCCTCAAAATGAGTACTAATCAAGATAACAGAGACATAAAACAGACAGTAAAATATGGATCTTATTTGTCATTGTGTATATATCTTCTCCATTTGAGTTAGGCATAGGTGCATAGGATGTAGATCATATCTTTAAGGCTTCCTCTGATTCTGCATCTAATAATGCTTATCAGTTGCTGATTTAAAAGGAGCAAAAGTCATCAAGTAATTGATGCCTTATCTGAAAGAAACAATTCTCTTGGTAGTAAGTATCTGAGCAAAACACAAAACCAATTATAATTTTCAGTAACTTTTAACTAAAGAAAAAATGCAATCTAATTTCTAATGATAAAACCTCAAAACTCAACTGTTTTCTTCATTTTTAATAATTTACATATTTTCCCCAGTAGAAAGCTATGTGCGGTGATCAGAGTGGTTGGTAAATGGGATGAGGTGAACTTTCTGAGACTCTTAATTAATTGTCCCCTGCCCACTGGTCTGTGCCTAATAAGAGCTTGTGGTGGTCTCATGAACAAGGACGTTGAAAAATAAAAGCAAAAAATCACTGTTATCCACAGCTGATAAACCTAGCCTGTTTTCTAAAGCTGTTCTTCCTCTTTAAAGAGCCAGATCCAATTTTCTGGATTCCAGCTAGAGGTTTGAGTCTGAGAAAGAAGGAACCATTGTGGACACCAAATGCCACCCACCGAAATCACAGGCAGCCATTCATCTGCTGTCACTGGCTGCATATCCCACGTCCTCAGTATGCCTTGCTTTTCCTCAGGATTTCCTTGCTTGGAAATCCTTGAATCACAAATGCTCTAGAAGATGCCCAAAGCTTGATGGTGTTCTGCTGTAGCTCAGTGGGGAGTCGTGGAAAAGACTGGTGTCACTATAGGACACGTGAAAGCACAACGTGAGCCACCTGCTATTTGCAAGGTAAAGAAGAAAGTTTATTTTCTGACTCCAACTTTTATACTTTTCCAAAGGTGATATTGGATTGGAGAGTGAATGGGCCACCTCTCCAAAGACATTGGACAAACCACCAGTACATCAAGTTTCTCCACCCCTACGAAGGAATGCAAAACAGTATGTTGTTTCTAGAAAATGTGTGGGAAAGTTCTCCAACAGAATGTAAACTCAGAAGGCTTTAGAAAATCTTAAGAATCAGGGTGACAGATTGGTAAAAAATAATTTTTATTAAAGATTACATCATAATTTTCTGTAAGAAGCCTTGGGATAATAACATAGAGTGTTGCCCTTGCCCATCTTCCCTGAATCCTCAGTAGTGACAGCTGGAAGTCAGAAAGAGCAATTCCAATGAGGTGCAGCTAGCATTTTTCCTCTTTTCCTCCTTGAGAGCATGTTATGGTTTGATATTGGCATAATGTTAGTGTTTTTATGAAAATGTAAATTTTTAAATTAATGTTGTGAAATGTAATTGAGAATTGAGTAAAGTAGGATTAAGTTTAATAATAGGAAAAAAACTTTATTAAGTTATTATTATAAAAGGAAAAAAAGAAAGGAAAAAACTATATAAAGATTGAAATTAAAATTTTGTAAAGATTTTTTATTATTATTTGACTTTAATAAATTATAGTGAGATATAATTTGGATTTTAATTAGGTTTTTATTATTTAGATAATTGATATTTAGTTTATTGAGGGAGAGAGGAGGTTTTTTTGTGTTATAGATTTTTAAAGAAATATAGCTGTTATATTATGTGTTTTTATGTTATATATGGTATTGTTTGGAGAAAAAGTTTGTTATGGTGATTTTTTTTTTTAATGTATAGTGTTTTTACTATTAATGTATGGATGGATAGATTTGTTTTAGGGTCGGAGGTTTAAGAATATAGATCAAATTCCAGATCTGACTTGCCTTTTCCTAGAGAGGTAAATGGGATGATTTAATGAGGATATGAGGAAACCTTGACAGTTTAAACAACATATATAGCAGTTAATGTTTGAAAAAGTCAAACAAATGGAGTAGTCTCAGTGTCAATAAAAATAAATGATCTAGAACTGTAGCCAAATCATGAAGAAAAGAGTATTCTGGGAAAATGGGTGTCAATAAAAAAAGCCATTCTGGAATTATGAAATTCCTTGAGAGGTTTTATAGAAAAGAACACACAGTAAATAGCCATCAGTCCAAGTGAAAACACAAATTAAGAGTGAGTTAATTATTTTCTGGAAGAAAATCTTGACTAAATCTTGACTAAAATTGTGACTACTTTTAGGTTTTGGGCAAAAACAAGTTAAACCTCTTAAGATAAATTCTAGCTTCCCTGTACTTGTATGTCACATGACATCTGTGCAGATGATCTGAAGACATTTAAAAACAATCTGGTAGTTTGCATTAATATTTCTAGAATCCTGTTAAAGTTATTATCTGTGAAATAGTAAAGGGCAAGACAGTTCTCTAATTAAGAACCCATTTATTTTTTCAGACTCAGGGCTAAATTCAGTGGTGAACTCTATGACCATGTGGCACATACCTCAACAGCAGGGACCTCTCTGGTGCCACCACCCTAAGAGAAGCAGAACCAGTTTTGGAGAATAAATGAGAAAATAACCTATGTCGAGGCAAAAATTGACCATGGGGGATTTACACAGATCAAAAACTGTACCTTCACTAATGTCAGAACATTTTAAATCCATCTAGATGTGAGGTGGCTTTACTTGATTTGGATCAGCTGAAGACACTGTGGATTCAGTGGAGATGCAAAATTTTGTCCCAAAGCGTCAAATTCAAACTTTAGTTAATTCTTGCCAAACACAGTAACAATGAGGTAAGAGTATGGCTGCATATATGAAGGAATGTATGGACATGGACTAAATTAGGGAGATGCTTGTTTTGTAGCCTTTTACTAACACTGTTCTTCTGTCCCTTCAGTACATCCATCATACTCATTTTATATGGTCAGATGGTCCAAGCTGCAATGCCTTGCAATTTATGTGTTTTTTCTGGCTAATCTGTGATCATCCTGGCAATGTCACCAGCTACCTGTTCTATCATTTCTTGCCTATATTTGATTGATTTTCTTGCCCCCAGATTTTCTGTTTGAGTCTCCTTGTACTTAAACACACTGTGAGCCTGATCTGATACCCACTCTGTGTATCTCCAAAGGTCTACAGGGTATAGATCCCCACAGCTAGACTAGTTTTTCTTTAGTCAGTGGAAAGAATCAGGTGATTCCCAGCCTCTTTAGAACAAGATGGCAGATCTACTTATGTTTTCCTGTGATTCACCTTTTTGTGACTCCTGAATTTCACTTTAGGCAAATCCTAATTTAACAAAATTTTCTGTTTATCTGTAGCTTCTTAACAAATTGCTGGGACAGAGCTCATATAGTTGTGGACTCTATGGTTCAATACTTGTGTTTTGCAGTATCCAAACTGAATTGATGTTGGACTCCAAAGACTCTACAAAGAAGATGGGAGGAGAGCTCAGCAAAACCATGAGGTGAATAGCCACTTGTTTCAAAGAGCCAACTGGAGAGTCCTTCCCTTGCTATTAGAACACAGAAGGAATACAAGAAGTAAAGCAAAACATCAGCATTGCAATGTCAAGGAAATGTCCAGTGGAATAAAAAATAAGGAAGATATATTCACCTGTT
Source organism: Lonchura striata (assembly GCF_050655825.1). Classification (NCBI taxonomy): domain Eukaryota; kingdom Metazoa; phylum Chordata; class Aves; order Passeriformes; family Estrildidae; genus Lonchura; species Lonchura striata. The sequence continues at coordinate 3,674,073 of NC_140703.1, forward strand.
GTCCTAGAATTTGGACAGGAAAAAGTATACAGCTCTCCAATGCAGAATTGCAGATACTCAGGGCAAAATTTACCTCTGTCTCAGCACAGAAGAAGAAAGAGAGCTAGAAATCCATCAAAGGCATAGACAGAAAACAAATAACTTCAAAAGCAAATTTCTCCAAGAAAATATTATATCTAATAAGACATACTGAATTTGTAAGAAATGCTATGGCAGAGAGCTTCACAGGCTTTTAGGTCATCCAAAGAAAAAGGAGAGTGAAATGACTGGAGATTTTCCTCAGAATGAATCTGAAGCATGTCTCAAGGCAGCAGGATCTCCAGCTTAGCTTCATAGAGCCTCCACTGGTGACATTTAACTGCTGAGGACCCACAGAGGACAACCCAGGGTGGACAGGGATCCACGCTTGTGTCAGGGGGGTGTAGGAAGGACACCAATTCAGCCTGGAAAAATCCTAATCAGAGAGTAGGATGGCAATCATGGCAATCCCAAACTCCTGCAGGATCTCCTTTTTGCCATCTCCCATGGAGATCTAAGCAGTCCTCGCACAGGACAACAGAGCCACCACTACATAGTGTATATCTTACTTAAGCCTTCTAAATAGTATTTTGCTAAAGATAAAGGGAGCAGAAGGAAATTGGGTTTTTGGCCTTCATTCATTAGACTAACGAATTATATATCTTCTCTCGCCCAATATAGCAAATTTAGGTTTTTGGGGAGCATACACTGAGAGATACATAAAACTTGGGAGCATGTTTAACTCAAAGGGCAATGCTGGCATGGAAACACAAGGTCTAGCTCCGGATTTTTGTCCCAAACTAATAAACTGACAACAGACAATTTGTACCTCCTGCATCAGAAAGGCTCTGGAGGAACCTTCCAGGAGGAAGATGAGGGAAGGAAAACTATCTGGTAAAGTGGTACATTTATAAAAGAGATGGTATGACCTGTTTGCCCATGATAGAAGAGAGCTGAACACAAGGATTTTTATGCAAAGCAAGGTGATAAATAAATCAGTTAAACCCAAATGATGGCTTTTGTTTAATATAGTCTTTGGAATACTTTCCCGTCATCAAAGAAAATTATCACAGACACAGTAAATGTGGGAGGAGAGGGAAAAAACACAGCAGGGGACAGGGTGGGACATGAACAGCACTCTGACTGGATCCTGCACTCTTAGCTGCAAACTACCTGAAGCAAAAATATATATATTATATATCCACTTGTGAAAGCAGCAGGACAGCAGCACCCATGGGATTGAGTGCTGGTAGCTCCAAGCAGAGCAGGGTGCAGTTCAGGTCTTGGCATGCTGGATGACCTTCACTAAATCCCTTTTTCTCCTGAGGTTGCCCATCAGCAGGGATCATCAGTGTTGATGATTACAGCCCCTTTCTTCAAGGGCTTTGAGATCTACAAATTGAAATTACTGCGTGAAATAGATGTTGTCACTCTGCCACAGATTTAGTGACAGGAGGTATAAACTTTAAATACAGTAAATTTTATCTAGTACAATAATGAAGACTCTTATTTCTAAATGAAAATACAGGACCTTGTACAATACTGAAAACTCTTATTTCTGAATGAAAAAACAGATATGTTTTAAAAGCTGTTTAAGAAGTAAACACTCCAAATTCCTTTTTAAATATCAGACTTGGCTATTAAAAACAAACAAACAAACAAACAAACAAAAAACAAATTGTAATTGAAATTAAGAGCAAAATTACGCAGGGATTCTGAAGCATAAGTGTAAACAGATGTTCACCAAAAGATGGCAAAATAGTTTACCTTAGATTTTTCTGTCCCTACAAATATGTTACCAATATTTTTGAGAATGTACTGACTATCATTGGGATAAAGACTCCCACAATGCCCTTTTAATAAAAGATTTGGTTTCAGCTGACTCTGGTCTGGTTTAGCATCCAAGAGAAAACTAATGATGGTGGTTCCCCTTCCTTCATTCTTCTTGAATGGGCTACCAAGAGCCCATACACAAAGCCAAATATTAAGATTTCTAGACTGACATTAACTGTCACACTATATAGACAAGGTATTGCAATTTCTGTCTCTGGGCATTTCCTTTGTAAAGTTTCTCTCTTTATCTTGTCCAAATATCCTCACCCCCAAGAGGGAGCAAGGTGCAGCTGCCTGCAGCCCTTAGGAGGTGCACAAGGAACAACTGGGCTACTCACACCTTCCAGGGAAAGTGCACCCATTCAAACTGCATGATTTAATGTAATAAAATTTAATTTAATAAAAAAGGCTGAGTGGTTGGGATTAGAGCTCTGTAGGTGGCTTCCCTCCCCATTTACTTTACCTTTTGTCCCATGTACTTAGGGCTGAGCTTGCACTGGCTACAATGGACTTTGTTTTGTGGGAAATTAAGGGCTATGTTACTTACTAAAAATAAAGCTGACCTGGCACTACTGGTGAGCATATTAATCACCTAAATTTGTTTTGGCACATACTTTGTGTTTGGGATGAGGAAAACATGGTGTGAACTTGACTTTGTTTCACTGCATTACTGAACGACTGCATTTCTTCTTGGCAGGTTTTATTCCAACTGAATTCTTTTCTCGAGCTGCTTTTGTTATAAAGCTGCTTTCTTCTTGTTGAAGAAACAATAAAATGATTAAAATATGCTAACCCAGAATAAAACGTTTTGAGTGAGGTCATATGAAATATATTTTTAATATAGTTCCCTTTGAGATCTTCTTTTTTTTTTATTTTTGAATGAAAAATGAATGCAGCACCAGTCAGCTGCAAGGCTCCCCTCCCACTCCCTACATGGGGCTGCAGACCAATGCAATCAGACCTGTGGCATTTTATACCCACTTCTGTTTGAACAAATACAATTAGAGGGCAGGGTAAGATACAAGGCAATGGCCTATCAGGCCTTTTGTCTCTATGAGTGATATCTGTGCACTGCCTATACCATTTGGGCAGGAGTCCAGCAGCCAGAGTTGACACAGCTGGCCAATAGAGGTAGTCTTGTTTTTCCATAGTGTAAACTATGATAAGGTCTATTTTGTAAACCTATATGGAGACTGAAACAGATTATCACAATGTATTTGGGAGTTGTAACCAACACCGGTGTAATTCCTGCTATTTGCTGCACTGAGTAGATTTAGATTATTTAGATTATTTACTGCCTGGGAATTTCCTATTTGTTCATCTCTTTATGCCCTCAGAGAGAGCCTAGAGCATATTAAGGGGTTTGATGAGATACCAACCATAACAGGCTTAATTTATAATAGTTTACAGATTCTAAACAAGCTTCTGTCAATCAATTCCATCAGTTGATCCTAACTTCCTAAATCAAAATTCACAGCCTAAACCAAAAAGTTTATTTTTTTTTTTTCTTGCACTCTTGGTTGACTTTTTTCAACTTCTGGCCCTTGCTTTTAAATAACAAGAACACGTGTATGGTGGAAAATGCGCCAGAAGATTTTGGTTGACATGAAAGAGCTGCATCATCTTGATCTGCAGACACACAACTTCATTTGTAAAATGCACAAGTAATTATGTAGCATAATTACATGGTCTATCCAGGTAATTGCAGGTGAAATTAGGCATGGTGTCATGTGCTAATGAGAATTACAGCTACACTGAAATTTTTGTGTGTATGATTGCATTGATTAGGAAATTTTAAATCTACTCTTAATAGTAAAAGTTATTCAATTGTCTGGTCTAAAGTACTCCCAGCAGGGTGAAAATCTACCATCACAGGAGTTTAGCACGAGTCTTTTCATCCCTGATATTTTTCAAGCAGAAGTTAAATGTGAGCTCTTTCTCCTTCCACTGCTGGTCCAGTCACTCCGTAAAAAGCTGCCTAGCAATGATCCATTTCTCTTGTGCCAGTGGAAACCAGGAATAAACAGGAGAAATCAGGAAAATCGCTGAGGTGCTGCTGCCACGTGTCAATAGGCAGTGTACAGCATGGCAGATAAAGCGTGTCATGTACAAACTGGGTGTTTAGTGCTGACATATCAGCGTGCCACACAGATGCTTATCCCACTGCCTCGGGGACAGAGCGGGAGGAAAGCCTGGCAGACCAACCCCAGTATGGTTTTGCTCCTTGGGGTGATGGAGGGTATGTTCAGCATCTCTCCGAAAGCTGGTGCCAGTGCATTGTGCAGCCCCAAGGGTTGGTTTCAGGCCAGGTACTCCGCATAAATCCTTGGAGAACCTGCAGCATACCCTGCTTGCTGCTGGCTGGGGTCACCTGCAGCAACACCAGATCTCAGGAGCCTTCCCCACTCCATCAGGATGAAGGCAGGGCTGCATCACCAGCCAGGCGTGACAGCAGCTCTCCTGCACGGCCTGCCTGGCTTCCCTTCCCTGTCTCTGAGCACTGGAAAGCAGGGGAGGGTCCACAGCAGCAGAAGGAAGGGCTGAGTGCCCCTTCCTGCATCCAGCATTGCCCATCCTTCCCTGGGTGCCAGCCCTGCCCGTGGGTAGGGCAGGGCTGGCCAGGGAGCTGTGCCCGGCCACGGCAATCAGAGCCGTGTAAAAAATCAGAGCCTTCGTTTACAAGGAAGGTGAGATCACACCAAAAGACAGCACCTGGCCTTTCTTGCAAGTTTATAATACTAACAGCTGCTAACATTAAAAAAATACCCCATTAGGAAAATGATTTCACCCACACCGTCGCACAGCAGTCTTCCCTTTCGCTGAAAAGGATACATTAGCACCAAAGTCTTCTGCTGCTGTTTTCCCACTGGCTGCAGAATACTGGAATGAAGCCTAAATGTGAACATGTTTGAGAACTCTTTTGAATAAAATTACCTCATTCAGACATACTGGTTCTAGGAAGTCAGGCTAATGCAATCATTACAGTGAGAGTCTAGAAGTCCAGGGCTGCTTACCTCTCCTCCTGATTTGCCTACTGACTTGTTTTATGACTTCAGAAGCAACTTAACTTTTCTGTGATTCATCTTCTTCAGCTGGAAGATAGATATGATAATGTTTGTTTATTTCAATTAAGTCTTGAGTGGTTTAAAAGGGATTAATTAACCTCCATCAGACAACTTTGAAAGGTACTAATTCATAGTGTTAATAATACCATAAAATACTGAAAAATGAGGAAGGGGAGGACATTTTAGAAGTTGCAGAGCTTTAAGCATGGAGGTACTATGAATAGGAAGGACAGACAGTATTTTGGTGAGTGGGAATATAGAAACTACTGCCATCTAGTTCACTCTTGAGCAAGACGTGTTAGATTTTGTGTATTTATTTATCAGTGAACCACATGTCTTCTGATTACCCCTCGGCTGCTAATTAATTCCATTTAGTAGGAGAATGTTTACATCTGTTCTCATAAAATCCCATTCATACCTTTCATTTTTTCAAATTAATTATCCTGGCTCAAACGTGGGTATACCATCCAGAGATAATCCTTTCAAGAGTACCTTACTCTGTTAATACATTTAATGCACAGTGCTTGGGATAACGCTCCTTTGCAATATAATTTGATTTGCAGTATACACCCAGCCAGAGTGGTTTTTTCCCAGCACAAATTTGCATTTTAGGGGCTGAAAGTCTGAGCTGATAGTCTGAGTGACCCAAAGAAACCACTACAATTTCTCTGGAGACAACTGAAATACATCAATTCAGAATAGGCAAGACTCTAGTTATGCCATAATAATTAAGACCCATGTGTATGTCAAAAAAATGTACAGTCTGAGTCTGTACTTATTTGTGTATTTTTAACCAAATAATCTAGTGCTAAACTCAGACTTTACATAAAACTGTGAATATGTACCTGAGGGCAGAGTTGATTCTTGTCATCATAAATGTCATCAGTCTTTCTTTGCAGCTTCCAGAGAAAAGCATAAATCTGAGGAGCCTAAGGCTGTAAGCTCCATCTCTTTCCATGAGCAGGTGGGGAGCAAATGGTGCTCCAAAGGTAGAGTTTGTGAGTGCCAGTGTGTGCCATCAAGTTATCATGTAAGTTCACCAGTGTTTTCTGAGGACGTAAGTCATTGCATTTACAGGCTACTTTCATAATAATTAGTGCCTTGATTCAGTCCTGTTTGGAACAGAAGCAGATGCACAGCTACACTAAAAATGATCAGCAATGTCCATGCAGCTGACCACTTTCACCCCTTGTCACCAATAAGTTGAACTCAGACGCAGCTCACTTATCAGTTCTTACCCATGGAAAGATTTTTTTGTCTCTATCATAGTGTTGAACACCTTCTATATAATAGCTCCCTCCTCTGTTGAGCAGCTATTCCTCTCCAAATATTAGTTTATTAAAATTATATTCTATCAGTCCCCAAATACACCACTTGGCCTCATATGTATCAGCTTCCACACTTCTCCTTGGTGGATTTATTACGAATGCAGTATTGGTGGTATTTTAGTCTTCACAGCAAGTAGCTGTTCCTAAGTATTGCTCCTAGGAAACTTGTGGTAATGTTTTCAAAATCACCTAGGAGGCCAAGTTCCACTTGCAAGGTGACCACATCTCTGGCCAGAGGAGCACATTGGCAGCCAGATTGGCATTTCAGCCCAGCATTATGGAATTGCAAAAATCTCCCATCTTTTGGTCACACTGGGCTGCTGAAGGAAAGCTCATGCTCACAGAGCCTTCTGGATATCTCCTACCTCATCTGCATTCATTCAGTATCCCTATGGCAACTACAGCAGCAATTGCTCACTTGAAATAGTGATCTTAGGACAGTGTTCTATCATTCCTTCTTTTAACTCATTTAGCGACTGAAAATTAAAAAAAAACACAGTCAAGGAGCATCCCTGACCTAGCAGGTCTGTGGAGACAACATTTAACTACTCAACAGGACCACAGGATGTCCAAGCTGCTTAGAACAACTGCACTCAGCAAAAAGCTACAGCCTTCCTCGTGGGCAGCACAGCACTTTTCCTCAGCACTAGTTAGAATGATGGCAGGGAAAATAGCCCTTAGATAAGGCAGAAACCTCAAAAATTACATCTAGGGAGGGAGTACCTTTATTTAGGCCAGTGCTTCTGAGGTGTCTCATTTGTAGCATCACTCTCTTGAAAGGTTTTTGCATCTGTGAACTGAAATTCTTTATCATGGACTCAAAGTGGCAACCAAAATTATACAGTGAAGGGCTCAGTCTGTATTGGGATATATTTCTCTGCTCCATCTTATTATTGATTAGAATCCATATCAATGTGGTGGATCTGGTTTCATCCAGCTACTGCAGCAGCATTAGACTGTCTGTGCACCAATACCTACAGGATATTTTTTGTCTCCATCTGCAGACATTTCATGGAAAATATCTGCTAAAATTTCCAGGCTATCATGCTTTGCAGAGGTTTATGGTGCTTCATTTTGAACATCCATAACTCAGTATCAGTGTCAGTGTCAGTGTCAGCAAAGGTGAAGTCAATCAGACTGATTCAAGGTCTTTACACCACTTTAAATCCAATTTAACAGTGGGGGTTTTTTTTGTTTGTTTGTTTGTTTGTTTTTTGTAATGTAACAATATTTTAGTGATGTAGAATACCTGTGCTGGGCCTTCTTTTGTTCTTTCAGAGCAGATATAAAAACATGCCTACATTTTTGAGGTCACTCCCAAACTGGGTTGTTCTATGATTTTGGTTTTTCTAGGTACAGTTTTCCAAATTGGTCTCACTTGCATTGGCACATTTGAATTGCACTCACCTCTACTTTGCACAGTTTTCAAATTGAATTCTACAGCATGTGAACATGCAGCAGGTAACCAAATTGTAAGTTTAGCTTAATGGCTAGATGATTTTAAAATAGCAATCTATCTATTCTAGAGAAATTGTGGCTTTATGCAACAATAGCCTTTGTAACACCTAATAGTAAATTTGACCATAAGTTTCTAAAATACTGACTGGTGTAGGACTAAATAATTAACTTTCTATATTTAGCTCCTATCAAGCTTCATGAGAAGATATAACATCACACATGAGTGAGAGAGTGGTCCTGAAAACAGAGACAACAGAGACAACAGAGACAAGCTGGGGAAAGTATTTTTCTTCATGAAAAAGGTTTTATTTGAATTTTTTAAATCTGACTCATAACAGAAACAAGGTGAAAATTCCATTGCAAGTTATATCTGTATTTAGAAATATAAAACCAAGCAAAGAACACCTTCATGCACTCTTACTTTGGCTGTAGCATGTGTCCTTCCATACTAAACATGACTGAGAGGAACTCTCTTGTGTGTGCATGTCTGCATACATCTAACCACACAAATACTTTAAAACATTCCTGAAATAAATAAACATTTGAGGAAGAAATGGGCCCCCACTGAAGCCAATGGTGTAACACCAACCTCAACACAGCCATCCTTACCTGTAATTTTGTCTTGAGGCTGACACCTCTAACTCCAGGGAACTAACTGGAAAAGCTTAATTTGCTGCCAGTGGAACCAGTGTCTCCCCTCCTGGTTCATTATAGATGGTTCCTCCCATGAAGAGCAAGAGAAATTGTAAAAGGCAGGAATAGAAGTCAAATTTTACATTGGTACATGGGAAATCTGGCTGAAAAAACCGTTCAGGTATACTACGATGAAAATCTGAATATAAAACTTGGACTGAGATTATTGGAAATATAGAGTTTGAATGATTCAGAAGTGAGAAATGTTGACAATTATTTCACACATTAACTTTCATTATTTCTTTCGTTTTAAGTAAACAGTAAAGTTACAATACAGAAATATATGCTTTTACAAGTTTATTCTTCGAAATACATTCTTTCCAATGAATTTCCATTTCCATATTATGTTAAACATTGTATTTCCATAGGAGCCACAAAAAAAGAAAAAATAAACATATATAGAGATGTACATACTTCTAAAATAAACATATGTTTAATTAAATTGTTATTTTGCAATGAAATCAGTTTTCTGCTTCAGAAGCTTTCCTGAAAAATATATTTGTGTGGATGAATCATTTTAAGATTCAACAGTCAGTGGAAGTTGACAGAGTCTTTTCATATGAAATATGACACAACCTTATGAACATCAAAATTATATGGCAAGACTGTTCTGTTGAGCACTACATTCACTTTCCCAGGATCAGATCAATACATTTTCTGTCAAAGAAAAAGAATCTGCTAAAACAACGGGAATTTTTTTGCAAGAAAATGTTATTTTTTATACAGTTAACAGTATAATTCTACAGCAATAGATTTTTAATATGGTTTCTGCTTGAAGTAAACTGAGGAGGTACTAAACAGATTCCCTGCACATATTCACAACATCAGACCCTTCTTGCAAAAGCTTGTGAACATGCTTAACTTGAGGTTACACCTCACAGAGGTGTATTTATGTCAATATTAGGTCTCTGCCTGCAAAGTGTGCACATATGCTAAATCTTTTCAAAATCAACCACACAGGGACTTTGGTTCTGATCCTACAGGGAACTGTATAAGCTCATCCATGAAACTGGCTAAATCCCACTTACAACACATGAAAAGCTTGTCTTCACAAACAGCCCTCAAGGTCCAGCCAAACTCTGGAAAATTCTGCCTATCCATAGCTTTTCAGGGGTGCTATAATTAAAGATTGCCTTATTCAATCCCAGTGGATATAGCCCCAGTTGCAGAATTGTTTTTAAAGACTTCTTATGTGTCAGCTGCAGGTCTTTTTGCGTAACTCATGTGTAAGCTTCTGAGCAGCTTTCAAAAAATGTCAAGACCTCTTTCCTGTATTATATGATACAAAAAGATAAAAGAAAGGGTTGATATTTCTTTGCTTTTTCAAAAATTAGAATTATCATTTGAAGGACCAGTCATTATTTGCTCTCTTTAGTTTGATAGACCTTCATTCCCATTCCCTGGCAGTCAATATCCCACTGTATCAGTAAAAATAATTAGTGTCCTGTGTTGGATTAAGCATAATTGGATTGTATTGATGATTGCAATGATTGTAACAGGGTGAGGAAATAAAACAGTTGTTGAATTGGATCTTGGGTTGAAGAATGTGTTTGAAATGTAAAAACTAGATTATTTGAGGCAGTCATCCCTGTATGCTTAATTTAAATCCAGTAGATAGGAAATTTAAATATGGTGGGCAGGAAATTAGCATTTTCTAGGTTCTCTGTTCTTCTAAATCTTCATACAGGAAAGCTAAATGGAACTGTGACACCACTCACTTCAGGAATGTACGTGACTCTAACAGAAGACATTTCATCAGATTCTGTATGTAGACAGTAAGGGGAGCTGAGCGACCACCAAAAGAAATCCAGAGTGAGTCCAGGTCCAAGGGGAGCCTGTAAGCCTCTTCACACTTGCAGTAGGAGCTGAAGGACATCTAACCTAAACTGAATCACCACCTAATTTTACTTGTTCTAGTCCTTATAATCTATTGCTTACATATTCATCTCCCCATTCACAAGCCCTTTGGTTATGAGTCTGTACACAGGCCCAGTTAGTAATTCATAGATTCTCCTTAAACTGTGCCCAAAGTTCTACATTTTTAATCTGAATTACAGCACATAACTGGATAGCCATGCCTTTGTTTGTCCTTCACCTCTTTTAACAGATACTTAAGGAAAGCCATACAGTGAGGACTGGGGGAACTTTGTGAAGCAACCTCAGAAGATGGCAACAGCTGCAGTCCTGGGCATCCCAAGGGAGAGCTGCACATGAAACCTGAGCTTCCAATGCCCACGTCCACCCTGGTGGTGCTTACTTGGACATTGAGGCTCTGGGAGGGTGCCTTGCCTGTTTTCTGATGAGCTGCCATCAACTCACCACTTTCTAGGAGATAAACCCAGGGTGAATATCTGCTGCTGTCCATGGCTGCAGACCAGCCTGCTCCTTGCCTCGGAGTAAATTTCTCGGACAGGAAGAACCAGCTGTGGGGACTGAAGGCTGATTTTTTGCACTTCTGCCAATGCCTGAATTTTCTTCAATTTTTTAGCTGCCATGTAGACTTCCTGAAAGCTGGGGAAAGGTCATAGGGGTCCATACCTTCAGCAATGTCACAGTCATCTTCAAAACCGTTCTAGTGTGTGGGGGATGCAGGCCAAGGTGTGAGTCTCCATCCTCTACTGTCTCACACTCTTCTTCTTGGGTTATTGCAAGAGAGAGAGAAGCAAAGAAACCAATCCCTGGGCTTTGCCTCCTCTGGGGACATCAGGAAAGCCATAGTTCACCTTGGGCATCCTTGGACAAAGTTGCCCCCATCACTCTGCAGTACTGCTTCATATCATCCCACACACAAATGAGGGCTGGGTCTGCTAGAGACAACTATCCATACCTTGAGGATTTAAGTGGTTCTGTGCTTGCTCCTGGAGTGCCAGCAACAGTGAATGCCTGTGCTCAATTTCAATTCAAGTTCTCGTCAACGATTTCTTTTTGCAGAACTGTGAGGATTCAAATTTTCATTGTCTCCAGCCAAGAGAGAAATGTAAAATGGCCTCAACAGGTGCAACAAAGAAGCACTTCAGAGTCCTCTCATAACTCAACAGACACAAAGTAAATGTATTCAATAAATATTTTATTTTGACACATAGTACGTATACGCACTTTAAGAAAATACTATGGCTAAAGGGATGCTTACAAATATATTGTCAAAAAAACCCAAACAAAACAAAACAAAACAAAAAAAAACAGAAAAGCATAAAATTATAATTTTCATGAAGAGAATGGCTTTTGTACTTAGAAGAATTTTTATGCTGTTCATTGAGTACCATTTATGTGTTTTGTACTGCTGAGAATGTACAGCCAGCCCTGTGATAAATGTTCTCAGGATCATCCGAATGATTTGGAGATGAAGACCTCCTGACTGTCAGTAGTTATCAGGTGCATTTGGTGGTGTTACCTGTCGTGCAGCCCACCAGGCTCCTCTAAACCCTTGAGGTCACTGGGAGACTTTCTGTTTACTTCAAGGGCTGTGTCAGACCTGCAAAGTGCTATAAGCACTTTGTTAAGGAGATGGGAACCTTTCTGGAACAACAGATTGCTTTGGATTACAAGAGGTCATTTAATGAGGACAATATTAAATATTTTTAAGTAGGTGACACTGACTACTAAAATGCAAACAGCTGAGGGAGTGGTAGTAGGGTAGTGCTGCTTTCCAGAGAATTCAGAAGAAAAACCTACAAAACCAACACACCACTTTGCTTCGCACCACTTCAAGCCGCTGCAGTCTTCACTCACACCTTATCCATGGAAACCTCAAGTCATCTTTGGCAAATCTTCAGCATCCCAACAAGATTAGCAAGGAAAAACATATTACTCACCTTGCTCTCTTCTGTCTACTCACATTTAAAAGAATGAAGGATGCCTTTTGCTATGAAACCCAACCTTTTGGGGATTCCAAGCTGGAGAGCATGAGTGCCTGAAAATACCAGAAAACTGTGGCTTAGCAAGAAAAATAGGGAGTGAGTGAAGGAGCCATTCTGTTGATTTTGGAAGGAGTTGCAAGAGTTCCCCTGACTTCAGCTGGGCATCAGCCAGGCCCAATGGGCACAAAACTCCACTCAGCATCTCTTCTATCTTCCACACACAATACTGACAGGGGTCCCACAGACAAAATTTAATTGACTGCGGCACTCAGACACCACCAAAAATTGTTTCTTCGTGGTAGAGTTTACCCATGTGTAAAAAGTCAGCACAAACAGGAGTATGAGGGACTTGGATGGTACATAAACCTTGTTTTGTTCCTCTGCATAATTCAATTCCACCCTTGGAGAATAAGCTAGGAAGTCTGCTTCTTGATGGTTAGTTTTCTGTTACAACACATGATGGATGACTGTTTTTAAAATATTTGCAAAGGCATGTATGTATTATACTAAAGAAAGGTGTTATTTTGATAGCACTGGGGAATGAAACCTTAGATTTAGCCAGAGATAAGAAATAATCCTTTAATACTTCTATAAAATCTCTGGGTGAAACAAAGACACAGCAGCATCCTATGCCTTCATCAGTGCCCAGCACTAAAACTGTTTTCTAACAGTTTTTTACAGAGCCTAATACAGAGGACAAAGATCAACAGGATGCTATTATCAAGCACCATGTGCTGTGAAAGGCTAAATGCTGAAACAGTCTGTGCTAGCATCCTTGTTTGTATTATCTCTGAATCCACGGACAGTGAGAAAATGAGGGCTCCTAAAAGAACACCTAAAGAAATTGACCTTTGTCTTATGTTGCTAAAATACTACACCATACATAAAGGAGTCCAAAAGTGGTCTAGGACAGTTACTATACTGAAACTCTGTAGGATATTATTCCCCTCTTTTTTTTCACACAGATACACATGTCTGTTCAGCAGAAAATTGATTAGCAAGTGATACACAAAATTTCTCAAAGCACACAGAAATTTTGAAAAAGAAAGAAATTAGCTCCATTGTCAACATATGTATTTGGTTACTGCCACAAGGAAAGCAGGCTACCCCTACAGATCTCTTTGCAGGATTAACAATCCGAAAAAAAATCACACTTTGGACTTTCTTCAGTGTCATTGTAAAAGCTCTGAGTAAAGCTGGAGAACAAGAGGTCAAAGCAATATTTTAAATAAGAGGTTGTATTCCAAGAAAAACAGCAAGATTTTACCAGCTAGGCCTTTTCTTGGGAAGGTGATGAGCATTAACAGGAAAGGTAGTAACCATGCAATTTTCTAGCCTAAATCTAATACTACCCTTACAGAAAGTGCATCACTATTCATGGTAATGGGAAAGTGCCTAAAAAGTTTTTGGGCCTTTTCATTAAACCATCATGGTTGATTATATCAAAACTACTTTTGAGGAAGGAGTCTCTATTCTGTTACTGGCCCTAAATCATAAAGAAGTATAAATGTGAACAAACTCATTTTTCCTTGATTGAAAGTGTGGCAGAGGCTGTGTTCAGCATAAAGAGATTCTGAAGTATGAAAAGCAATAAAATAAATAAGCAGGAACAACAATGGACAATTTCCACCCAAGTGTGAGCAGGGTAAAAAACCAATGCAGAGAAAAGACAGGGAAGTGGAGGTGGTGAAAATACATAAAACAGAGTGAGCCCCATATTCCTACTTGAATGTGTCTTGGAGGACAAGGGGCATTCCAGCCTCTCCTACCATTATGGAACATCTCAGCAGAAAACACAACATTATCAACAGCCAGCAAGACTTTTTCCCTTGGGGGGCAATGCTTACAATCAGAAATCAAACCAAGTTAATACAGAGGCAACACTTGCAGAAGAAGAACTACAAAAAAAAAAAAACCACCCTAGCATAGAACTACCTACTTCAATAACAGAGTTTCAACACATGGTGGCCCTTGCACTCTCGTTTTCCTAAAATAAACTTTTTCATAGGACTACAGACAGCCTTGGCCTAACCTGGATGTTGAAGGGGAGGTTTATTCTCCAGCCATTCTGCTGGCAAGGGCCATGCAAGCCCACAGAGTCCCAGGTATGTGCTGTATCCAGGTGCTGAATTTAGAGACACTGATGTTCAAAGCAGCTCAGTGAGGCACCTGTGGAAGGAGGCTCTTCCACCTAGCACTGATTTGAGGCCATTGCTGCCAGTTCGTTTGGATTGGCAATATTCCATTCGAGAACTCATTACTGTAAAACATCTCAAATTATTAAACTAGCACATAGCTGAAGTTGTTCTTGTCCTAGCTCCCAGTACGTTTTTTCCAATCATAACTGATGTCCAATAGTTTCAGTCCACGTTTCTGTTTGTGTACACCATATCTTAATGGTGTCTTTGTTTTCCCTGCCCCATTTCAAAAACATGATAAAACATTCTGGAAATGGGTTTGCCAATAAAATGTTTGAATCCTTAGGGACATGGTTTTAATCATGCACTTTCCTATTTTGAAAAGCACAAAATGAGGAAAAATTGTATTTTGGTCATGTTCAGCACTGTGTGCATGAGATGAACTCCACAAACATGCTGGATGAATGTATGTTTTGTGTAACTGAATTTACCCCTGGCATTAATCTGTATTCAGGCCTGCATGCTTACCCCATTTCCGTGTATTTAGCTCTTTCTGCTTGTTAACCTGTGTGTACAATGAAGTTCAGTCCAGTATTCACTCTGGATGTATATCAACAAGCAGGTGGAACTGTGAGGACCTTTTCTGTGTTGGTGGGCATTTACTTAGGTCATTGTACCTGCTGAGAAAGTGCTTGCCAACACATAGTAGAGCTCCACAATCCAGCCTCACGTAATCAGGTTCTGTCTGTATGAGGTTAGAGGCCTCCACAATGAAGCATTTCCATTCCCTGAAAAACAGCTGCATGTGGAATCAAGCAAGCAGATATTTTTACCCATACAATTTTCCTCTTGCCAGACAGCTGCTTGGGTTTTATTTGCTTTTGGTTTGTTTGCACATTTGTTTGTTTGTTTGTTTGTTTTATGAGTATGTCCATAGGGAAATGTCATTTACACTTAATGTTTTTATTTACTTATTTTGATAGCAAATTCAAACAATCCAACGAAGACAAACGTTCTGCTTGGCACACGTTGCATAAGAAAGATGGAAAATTTCTAATGAATTGTATTCATTTGAAATTGTAAGGTGCAGGGGTTCCTGTCAAGGATGATGTAAAATACGAGGAGGATTTTTCCTTAAGGAAATAACACTTCCCACAGCAGTTAACACTCTGTGTGGTAAGGAAAGGAGACAGAGGAGGGTGCATGGCACAGCTCCTGCTCCACTCATCTACACATGCCTGTTACACCTGCATGTGTGGATACAAAGATGCTGAGAGTTAAATGATACCAATGGCAGCAGAAGGGCAGTCATTGACATGAATGTGATCCTTTCCAATAACTCTGCCAGGGTTCAGTACAGCACCCTTCTTAGAATGGGTTCACACAGCATTGCTACTGTGTCTGAGTTTGTGGGGGCAGCCAGGGAGAGGTTTCACCTTTTCGGACAACTCAGCATCTCATTTCAGGCTTATCTGTGAAAAAAGTGAAAGAGAGCATTCCATACTTGCACTCAGAAGCACAATTAGAAAAATATAAAGAAAAATCATCATAAACTTAAAGCCACATAAGCAAATTTCATTCAAACTAAATCCCTCATTTCTTTCCATTAACAAAAATTTGGTATGTAACACTGGCTGAATGTGAAATCTTAGACAAGGTCTTCTGTCTACCTATTGCCATCTATATTGCAAAATAAGAGATTCTGGCAAGTATTTACAAACTCACGACAGCAGAAGATTCTGTGGTAGTGAATGAGCTCTATCACTGCTTTACACACTGTCAGGATTTTGCTCACCAACTGTAAAGTTTTGAAGCAAGAAGTGTGTCACAGCACAAAGCTCCAGCTTCACAAGAAAGATGAAGAAGTGACAGACCTTTGAAGCCAAAGTCACTTGTTTCTGGGCAGGTCTTTTTGGAAGAATCAAGATCATGCACAGGTTAAGCTCATATGCATGAACAGTTCCCTCAAAGTCTACAGAAGATATAGAAACCTCCCTTTACCTGGACCCTAGGTTTTAATGGAAGGAGCTCTAGTACTTTTCAAAATAAGGTTTTAATATGTGCAGAAAAAGTGGAGTGGAAGCAACAGTCATCTGGAAATTTAAGAATGAAGGGGAAATAAGTATTAATCTGAGCACTGCTGAGCATGCATGACTTGAGTTCTTCTCAGTAGGACTTCAATAGAGTCACAGATTTAAGGTTTCTTTATGAACACCCAGTTCATCACAGATCATAAATCTCACCATGGATCTCTGCATGCCTTCCACTAGGCAAATTTGCAAATTTTCAATCTGAAAAAAATGCAGACATGATTATTTTTAGAAAAAATTTTGTTGAAAATTGACATCGAAGGCCAGGAAAATGCTGTTTCAGGTTGGAGCATTTTAAAGGTTTTTTTAAAAACTGAAACATGAAAATGCTTAATTTCAAAAGCACTTGAAAAGGTAAACGTCTACATGCAGATATAGGTATTTTTACCTCCCCTTCCCTTCACAGACATAAATATAACCCCCCAAACCAGCAACTGACAAAATTCATAATTTGAGAAGAAACGGCCTAGTATTATCAAACTGATTTTTTGCTGATGGAGTTAAAACATGGATCAGCTCCACCATTTACCTTTTACAAAATTATAAGGAGACACAGCATTACCACCAGCGAAGGATGTAACTTCTTGTGATACAGAGATTGCAACACAAACAAGTGCTTAAGCTAGAGCTGCAGACAATCAGAACAAGGGGAATGCACACCCACCACAGGTGTTTGGGGGCTAAACCAAGTAGGGCTGGCAGACAGACAGTGTGGAATTTACTTGTTTTCTAGAGTAAAATATCTTCCCTGCTGCAGCACTTGGCACTGGCAAAAGCCAGGAGAACCTGCTGATTTCAGGGAAAAGCCCCACTAAGAAGGCAAGCAGCAAGGCACGTCATATATTTCCTAAAGAACTAGCTCTTACAGGCTGGACTGCCAAAGATTCCCATGCTGGAACAGGGAGGAGCAGGAGAAAGTGCCCTTCTAAAGTTTCACCTTCTTCTCCGTTTGAACCTAGTGGGACAGAAACAATGCCATGTTCTGATTTAATTTCCTCTCACGAGGCCTCTCACCTGGATGCACTGAAGCGGTGCACAGCCTTGATCCTGTAAGAATATTTATAGTAGGTGTCACTGGTCCAAGACATGAATTTTTATTCTTTCCTTTCCCTTTTTTTCTCTAGAAGGCCTCATGATCTATCCAGTTTTGCTCCCCACCCTACATCTTTCTTTAAAGCTGAAAATTTTACTTCCAAAAGCAATGCTTCTAAAAGGAAACACTGGATGTGGTTCCCTGTCTTTGTGTTCCACTGGACTAGGTGCTTTTTCCTCTATGACAGGAGCTGAGCCAGGACTTCTTCATGGTATCCACTGTCTTCACTGTGTCACACAGCCACCACCTGAAAGAATAAAATTCTGATCTCTGCCTTTTTGAAGCCTCTCCCTTGCAGGGATGAACACGGTCCTTAATGCTACATCTGCAGCCCTCTGCATTTCCCTAGATATAACAAGAGTCAAATACCTTGTCTTTGAGTAGTACAATGACTAATGCATGCTCTTGTTATTCAGAGCCAAATGGCCACTTGCTTTGTTTACTTTACAGATGGTAGCAACAAAAATGTGGCCAAAAAAGCATGCTGTGGTCTCAGAATGAACATAACTCCAGGCATGGCAGGCAAGGATTCATGCTGGGACCTAATGGGTGCTGCTCTTTCACCTGAGCCACTGCAGGCACTTGTCAAGCACAGACTCAACAACATCCTCTTCAGCTAAGCAGTGGCACTACCAGGCTGAGAACTTTTTGCTTCTTGATTGTCCTCATTCTTCTAGACAGAAGTAAATACATATTTGTGAGGTAGCTTTGAAGTCTCTGGTGGTACTCTGGAGGTTGAAGAAATGCACTAGAACAGAGCTGTAGTTTCTTTAAAGCACCATGAACATTTATAGAAAAGGAATAACAAGCAAAAAACAAACAAACAAACAAACTTGAATAATACCAGAAATAGGAAAAAGAGACCCTTGAGTGGAAGAATGGAAGAAACCTACTTGCTAGTACTAAAATGTAATAAGGGGCAAACAATCTAAAATTGAAATATGAGTTCCAATTACGTTTTATGCTCAAAGCAGTTAAATATTATTGCAGTTTACATGAGAATTAAAGCAGAATTGTAAAAATTGGAAGTGTAGCATTGAGGAAAAACTGCTATGCTTTGGCCCTGATTTTAACAGGGACTTTGCTAGTAAGTGAGGGAATCCCAAGTTACTGGATGTGAATGACAGACCCACTGCTTTCCTGTGTCATTGGCTATGGAAACTGATTTGTTTGCACTAGACTAACTCAAAGGGCTACACAACATCAAGCAAGCAGGTCTGACCTGATTTACATATTTTGTATACTGCAGTGTACTTGCATAATGACAAGGAAAATCTGAGTTTACAGATTAGCAATTGCTTCACTGTTCTCAACATTGTATACTTCATATACATTAGTATGGTTAGTTAATATATATTAGTTTAACATATGCCTAAATGTCTTCCAGGGTCAGAAGGAGTTTTTTACAGAGATGATAGACTCAAATGGATGTGGATGTCCTGGCTAACCTACTATTCATTCCTTCTGAAACAGGAAAAATGGCAAAGAGTTCCTCAAGGTGTAGTTGTATTTTTCTGAAAAAGGGAAGCACTATAAAAGAAATCTCAGAGCAGCAGAGAAAGAAATGGATGGATTAATGCACTAGAAGTTAGAAGCTCAGATTTGATTTTTGACTTTGCTGCTTCCAAACTGTGAGACTCCTGGCAGGTCATTTCACCTGTCTGTTTGCCTTCCTACTCGCATGTCTAACTTGTCAAATGAAAGTGGTAGCAGCTTAGGCCAGAGGTTGCTTGTAGGATCTAATGCCATTAATGCCTGGTTCTGATAAAGGGTTGCAGTTACTAATGCCCCTCTAGTAAAAAGAGGCATTAAAAAAAAAAACAAAAAAAACACTTGATAGGAGACAGTAGGAATTAGATAACTAGATGAACTAGTATAGAAAAACAACACTCAGAAGCAGATTCTCAAACTGATGAAGAAAATACCCTGATTATTTTCATGCTGTGAAAGAACAGGAGTAAGGAATAAGAACAAAGAAATATAGTAAGAGTATAACTGTCGTCCTACAGAGAAACCAACAGAACAAGTTGTCCTTTTCTTTGACTTCTACAAACTTCTGTTGAGATCTCAAGAAACTGAAAGTGGAGCTGAGGTGGGAACAATAACTTGCTAGACGTGTGCTTCTTGAAGAATGGCTGTCCTGCACTGATCCTGTGGCTCTGTCCCTACTCTGCAGCGAATATTCTGCAGCTTTAGTTCAGCTAAAATGCCTCCTCCCTTCACTGCTTGCACATAAATTGCTATTAATGTTACCATGTTATACAAGTGCATTGGGGAGGAAAATAGGCCCACTAATGCATTGTCCTGCTCCAGTGTTTTTTAACCTGGAGGATGCCACACTATTCCATGGACTGTGGGTGGGCATGGGCCACAGGAAAAAAAGGAACAGAGGTGGGACATGCTCCATAAGGCTGCGTCTGCCTCACCCTTTCTTCCCCACACTTCTCCCCAGGCTGTGTGCAAAGCTGAAGGCAGATAAAGCATATGCTCCCGAGCTGCCTTATGGCCTTCCTCCCCTGCTCACATGACAACCATCACTTGGAGTCAGCCATGGCAGCAGCTCAGAGGGATCCAGGCTCAGGCTGCAGCGGGCCGGTCCAAGCTTCCTTTTTATTGTCGGAATAAATCTGTGATGGCCATGAAACACGCTTCCACCTCAGCCTGGAGGAGCTACCAGCGGACAGGTCAGTTCCACAGGCACCAGGTAGAGCTTGCCCTGGGCAGGAGAAGAGGAGAAGATGGTGATTAAAGATCCAACTCAGTCCCCTCCCCAACACTACTGAGCTCCATGGCAGGCCCCAAAGAAAGGGAGTTAAAAAAACCCCAACAAAACTATAAATTACTATTATTCATATCAATTCTACTATTTTTTTTCCCCTGTTATTCTTAAATAAGAAGGAAGTGAATGGAAATATGTTTTCCCTCTTGACAGAGCACAGACACATGGCTGCTTACATCTTTTATGTTGTGCCACGGATTAATTAGGAGGGGACGTGCAACTCTGCCTCCAGTTGAGCGCAAAGCAAGCAAACCCAGATGAACTCGCACAAATCCCGTGGATGTGCAACTTGGAAGCCCCAAATCCCGCTGTGCACACAACAGAGCAAATGTTTTATCTGAGCTGAACTGCACTGACTTTAGTGCAGGCTGGCTGTGCACAGCAGCCCACGTGAGCCTGCCACAAGGTATGGCCAGGACATCACTCTCAAAAACTAATACCAGTTACGCACAAGTGTCAGAAAGGTCCCATCAAGTGTCAGAAACAAGTTTTTGCAGAAAAAACTAGAAATCCACCTTGTGTGGAGTTCTAAAATACTAACGAGCAAGCAACTTAAAACATTTCAGCACTTGCTATCTTGTTGTCCCTTGAAAAATTCCTCACAGACAATTGCTAGCACCTTAAAACTCTTGATAACAGTGGCTGATGAAAGCCAGAAATATCTCCAAGTGGGCATAAAAAGAGATTAATTTGCTTGAAATCATATATAGAAAAACAGAAACCCAGAAATATTTACTATCCTCTCCATTTTCCCTTCATGACGTCAGTGTTTGCAAAATGTCCTGTACTGACAACCCAAGAAAATATAGTTCTCTCTTTCACTATAGACAGAATAAATCAAAGGCAGTGGAAAGGCAAACATTCTGTTTTCTGAACATACCAACATACCTCAGCTTACTCATCTCTCTTCAAGGGTGAAAAAAATCCTTGTGCTTCCACAGACCTAATAGGTGGCCTGCCTTGCAACTAACTCACAAGCCATTTGTAACTGTATGAACCTGGCACAAAACACAATTGTTCTACTTAGGAGCACTGTATTTCCATTTTATACATCTGTAAAAAACCACATTACATGCAAGGTGTCCTTATCTTGGCCTCTTTCCTGAAAGGGCCAGCAAAGGTATCAAGTGTAATAGAGAGATCCGTTAACAACAGAATGAAACAATTTTTAAAGTGAGGTTCATGTATACTGTCACGTGCCTACATGACTTATATTTCTCAGTAATTACCTGCTTTGACAGGATTTTAGCAATGAAGAGGTATAAGAGGCTCCACAGTGTGGTGTTATTAATATGGGTAAAAGAATCCAGGACACAAGGCACCAATAGCACTAATACTGACGTGTAAGAAACTATACCGTGTAAGTTTTAGCTGTCTGGATTAGGCCTCTTACTCTCACCAGCAACTGTTTATGCATACTGAAAAGATGCTGCCTACCCACCACTGCAAAGCACTTCACAATCTGGAAACGATAGGAGGAAGCTCTGCCTAAAAATTAGGCCAACCTTTTTTTTAGATGTGACAAATGAAATACGTGTGCCTTCACTTGCCAGTGTCCCAGCCTCTGACAACTGATGTGCACCTGAGTTCCAGTGGATAGGTGGTCAGCTGTGCTTTCTTAGCAATGCAAATGAAATACTGTAGTAGAATTCATTCATTACAAGAACGTTTATGCTGCTATTTTTATATTATTCAGGCACTGACAAACCCACCCCTGCTTACAACAAACAAGTGGGTGGGGCATTTACAATACTTTTGTCGCATCTTAAGAAAAAATGTGCGGGTTAATTTTAAAATGCTTTCTCAGAAACACGGATACAATTTAGTTTTCTAATATGAGCTTGTACTTTACTGCACTGCATTATTCAGACATAAGAAATATTATTTCACGGTTATTTAACATAATTCTGCCACACTGAGAAAAGGGGTTGGGGAATGACAGAAGAGTAGACAAGACATGGCAAGACGCTGAAATTAACCATATTATATTGGAAAAAAGCTCAGGACTGAGAACATTTGGAACAAACTCTGCAACATTCTTGGATGTGTAAAGCAATTACAAAACACAAATATTGCTCGCCTATTGGAAAAAAAGTGAGTACATTTCCACTGTTACCATAACTGTTATTTCTTAGTTTTATTATTAAATAAACTATTATTTCTTGATTTATTATTAAATAAACGTAACTATTATTTTCTTATTAGAACTATTATTTATTATTTTTCTTTTTTTAGTATGACAATTGCTGACTGGAAGTCAGCATTCTACCTAGAGACAGAGCCGCACAAAAAATTAGTTCTTCCTAATTCTAAGAATCAATGCCACGTGTCTTCTGCTTAAAAACCATGAGGGTCTCATGTTGCATGTATTCGAGTCCTCTTGAACATTAATACACAGGCTCGGTGCACGCAGTATGTTTGATTTCTGTAGTGGAAGGGAGCTTCCCCCAAAAAGTTAGACCGCATTTCCAACAGCCGTCAGCACAATCGCAAAAGCTGCTGGCCTCACACTGTCGCTTTGCGCGGATCAGCTCGTCAGGCACAGAAATTCTCAAATGAATTTCACATCCGTGCGTTTGGCACGGTCCGCGAGGTGCGGGGCAGGGGGGCGGGCAGGGCGCGGAGCGCGGCGCGGACCCCCGCGTCACGGCCGGCCAGCTCTGCCAGCAGAGCGGTCTCTGCGGGAAGGGGATGTGAGCCCGGCCGCGCTGTCGATGCCGGCCCGGTGAGGGCCTCTCCGCCACGCCTGGGCGAGGATTCCTGCGGCAGGGGGCACCGCCCGGAGCTCCGCCGCATCCCCGCGCGGCGCCGCCGCCCGGATCCCCCCGGCGCCGGGGCAGCGCCGGCCCGGCCCGGCCGCCCTGGGGCCGCGGGGGTGCCTGCCCGTGTTTACTGCCCCGGCCGGGGCTGCGCGGATGCGCTGCTGCCTCCCGCAACTTCTGGCTCGCCGCGCTGTGGCCTCTGAATGAAAGTCGCCCAACTCGGCCGAGTAAGTTACCGGGAGGCCGCTCGGGGTGCGCCGCGCCGGGCCGAGCCCGCGCCCCGCTACCCCCGGCGCTGCCCGGGGCAGACGTAGTTCACTCTCGCGGCGCTGCCCGGGCGGCCAATGGACAGCGGCCGCCGGCGCCGCGGCCGGCAGGGCTCGGCGCTGCCCCGGGCGGCCCCCGCTCCGCGCCCCGCTCCGGCACCGCCGCCGAGGGCTCCGCGCACCCCGCGAGGGGCAGCGCGGCGATCTTTGTGTGAGTGTGTGCGGGGAGCGTGTGCGCCGGCGGCTCCCTCGCGGGCCGCGGGTGTAACGGCAGCGCTGAGTGGCCGGCGGGCCCGTCGCTCAGCGCGCCGGCCAATGGCGGGGAGCCTTATATCGCGGGGAGTGTTGTGGCGCTGCCCGGGTTGCATGGCTCTGTGTGGAGCCGCGTTCCGCGGGCGCCGAGGCGGAGGGGCTGCGCTGCGAGCCGCGTCCGGCCCGGCGGCGCGGTGCGCACCCCGCCGAGGTGAGTGTCCCCGCCCGCAGACCCGCACCGGGCGGGCGGAGATGGGCAGCGGCGGGGAGGGAGACACGGAGAGGGGTGCCCTCGCCCCACGCTTTACGCTCCGCGCCCAGCTGCGGAGCAGCCCCCCGCGCCCCTCCTGCGGCGCTGGCGGACGGGAGGCAGGCGCGGAGCTTCCCCTGCCCGGCGCGGCGGCTGCCGCGGCTCCCAGTCACTTTTCCTCCCTCTCGCCAGCCCTGCCTTCGTTTTGAAAGTTTGGGCAGCGGAGGACGGGTGGGTTGGTGCCGCCAGCCCTCCGCCCGGCCGGCGGGGTAGGGGTGACCGGGGGTATGTGACGGGGAGGGGGCCAAGTGGATCGCGGTACAGCGCAGGGCATTTAAAACACCGGCGAGCCGAGCCCGAGAGGCGGCGGGGGTAGGCCAGCCAGTGCCAGGCTGCGTTTGAAACCAGGCACCTCTCGCCGCCACAGAGAGAGGCAAGAGCAGCGGCGGAGAGAGGAAGGGGAAGGAGGGCGAGGAGGAGGAGGGATGGCCACCGGCCGCCGCTCGGTGCGTGCCTCCGGGGGGACTTGACAGGGAAATCGCGGCAGACAGAAACGAAACTTCATCCCGAGGGGCGGCGAGGCGCGGGGGAGAGTGCGCGGATCGCTATCGGCTGCCGCCGGCCTGGGGGGCTCCGCGCCGCCGGGAGAAAGGGCGGCGGGGGGGATATAAAACCGGAGAGGGGGAAGCAGCAGATCCAGCGGCCGCACGGGGAGCGGGAGGAAAAAGCCCGGCGCCGACCCCGACAACAACAGCGGCGGCCGGGCTCGGCCGGAGAGTTGGGCTGTGCGTTTTCCGGTAGTCATCGGCGATGCACCCGGGGCGGCGGCGGCCCCGGTGGGCAGCGGGGAGGGGGCGGGAGGACGGGCGGCCCTGCCGGAGTTTGGCGTGGATGCGGGATTATGTTGTGTCAATAAGTTTAAGGTGGAGAGGGAGGAAGGGAGGGAGGGAGGAAGGCGGGCGGGGGCCGGGGGGAGGTGGCGGCAGGCCTCGGCCGCGCGAAGTCCTATTTCTGAAGGTAAGTTGTGACATTGGGTGGTCGCGATGACAGAAAACTTGGCGAGTGGCGCCTTGGGGAGGGGGCGGCTGCCTCGGGGGGGTCTCTGCTGGCCGCCGGGAGCCGGATGGGTGCTCGGCTGTTATTTGCTGCTGCGAGATCGGGTCGCTGGTAAATTACAGAAAGCAGCCCTCCTCCTCCTCCTCCTCCTCCTCCCCCCGCTCCCCGCCAGGCGCTTCGCTCTTCCTCCTCTCGGGTTTATTTGCAATGTATGAAACTTGCATGGCTGTGAGGACAGCCGATCCAGTGTGGGTTTGCGAGGAGGAGGAGGAGGAGGAGGAGGAGGACGGGGAAGGCAGGGTTGGAGGCAGGGGAGAGAAGGAGGCAGTCGCGTTAATCCCGGGCGCCGCACGGCAGCAGGTTTGCGTTAGGAATATCGGTGGCAGCCCGCTGCCGCCGCTGAATGAGGAAGGTAAAACGAAGCGATGCGAGAGCCGCCGAGGCGACATGCACGGCGGCGGGGCGAGAGGCACCGGCAGGCGGCTGCCCGCCCCCTCCCTGCCTGCCTGCCGCCTCCTCCCTCCCTCCCCGCCGGGGCGGGGAAGGACCGTGCCCGGGTCTCCCCCGCTCGCCGCCAGCCGAGCCGGGGGGCCGCGGGGCTTTAACCGTGTGCGGGGCGGATTCGCCACTTTTTCCGGGGGAGGCCCGCGGTTAAAAGTTTTCTGCGGAGGTGAGTGTGTGCGGGGAGGCCGGGGCGCCGCCAGGCCGGCGGTGGTCACTCGGGCCTGGGGCGCCGAAACCATTGCCCGTCCTGCTGGTGACACGTCCAAGTCCCGCAGCCCGGCGGGGCGGCGGAGGGGCCCGGCCCGGCCGCCGGGGCAGCGACGGGCTGCCGGTCTCCATGTGGGCTCTCCCGGCGGCGGCACCTCCTCCCCGGTGGCAGCGGCGGCGGCAGCAGCGGGATCATCGCCCGGGCCCGCGGGGAGGAGGAGGGGAGCAGCAGGGAGGTGTTCGCTGCCAGCCTGCCTCGCCGGAGCCCGCCGGGGAGGGCAGCTGGGAGGGCCGGGGAGCCCCCCGCGCCGCCGCCCCTGCCCTGCGCGCCCGCCCGCCCCCAAAGGTGTTGTGCAGACTTTTCCCCCGGGAGGGTGAGATTTATGCGCTGCATTATTGCTCCTCTCCTCCCCCCTCAAAGCAAGATGGACTCTCTCGTCTCTCTCTCACTCACTCTCTCCCTCTCTCTCGTTCTCTCCCCCTCTCCCTGTGTCTTGTCAGCCTCCAAGATCGACATTTTGTAACTAGGATGCAAACTTGATGGTGACCGGGGGCGGGGGGCGAGCAGGGGAGAGGCGAAAACCCTGGGTCGCGGCGGTCTCGTTTCTCCATATTTAATACCTTTTCTTTCCACCCCACCCCGGAGCCCGGATTCCGGTGGCCCTACACTTTGCACGGGCGGGGGTGGGCGGAGGGCGGGCGGCGGCTGCGAGCGCCGCGGCGCCGGGGGTCGCTCCCCGCGGGCCGCGGTGGCGGAGGGGCGGCCGGGCGGCTGTGCCGGGGGGCAGCGGGCATTACCTGAAACTGTGCTCCAGCCTTGCAGCCTTCCTCCGCCGCTCTGGCTGGCTTGTCTCTTTTCCCCCCCGCTGGATCTCGGACCTGCGGTCTGGCGGCTGTGTTCTTGTTGTTAATTTTCGCGTTGTTTGGCTTATCCACGCGCGGGGATTGATCGCTCACTTGTGTAAGTTCCCGGGGGTTATTGTTATGTATGCCTCCTTGCAGATGGTGGTCAACTTTCTGTCTTCTCTTTTGATAATACATGCGAGTATGTGCGTGTAAATAATTATGTGATGCATCTCTGTGTGTACGTATGTCTGTGCACGCTCATAAACATGCATCCGTGAGAGAGAGAGAGAGAGACAGAGGAAGATCAACCCACCCTGCTGGTGCACACTCAGATGATTTGCTCCATTTGCCCACTCCTAATGCCCTCTAAAGACACGGTGCATCTTTTGTTTGCTCCTTATGGTTTCCTGCGACTGTCATCTTGTTGTAATGACGACTTAGCTGGGATGGGGGTGAGGAGGAAGCAAGTTTCAAGTTTTGGGATCTCTCCTCTTGTTGGTGATGTGGTGAGTTGCAATATTGTAAAATCATGGTGTGCTGATGGTCTGCCTTTATTTGATACTTTATAGGTCACTATCACATGACAAAGGCTTTGAGACAGCTTCATCTTCGTCTGTCTGTAATTTCCATTTGCCTTCCTGGGTAAGTATGTAAACTGTACACATGAAAAAAGAACTTGGTTGTTGATAAGATAGAGGTCCTCGTGCTGCCACTTTTTATGAGGAAGATGCTTGTTCTGGTTTTAGCATGTTAGAAAACGTCTTCTCCAGGTGCAAATAGCTACTGCTAGAATACAAAGTTTGTATGTGGGGGTGCGTCCAAGTAACCTGGGCATTAAAAGGCTGTGCATATTCAGAGCTCTCTTTCCTTATTTTTTCCTGGTGTTTTTTTTCCGTTCAACTTTGTAAAGACAACAAGCTGATTAACTTAGGGCGAAAGTTTTAGACCAAATTAACATTAGACTATGCAAAGTGGAACACAAAAGTCGAAAATGTAATGAGTGTGTAAAGTCCTCTTAAAATTCAGTGGTAGAAAAGTATGAGAATGTAAACTGAATAGGTAATTAAAAAACTCTGAAGGTCAAGAATCGGTGACAAGTTAAGCAGAACTGTAATGCTGCTGCAACAGGAGTTCCTTCAGTTTTAACGTGTAAATTGAGAGCTAATTAGAATTCCATCCATGCTCATTCTGTGTTACTGTTTTTGCTTTTGGCATTGATGAATGCCAATACCGATCAATTTGAAATACGTATCTCAGTGACTAATTTATTAGTATTCCTAAGTTTTCAGGTACATGACAGTGTTTTTTTTTAATCGACATGCTGGGAAAAGTTATGAAAACTTTTGAAGGGTTTGGCACCTTTTAAGCTGAAATGGAAGTGGTAGTTTAAAGAAGAGGTCCTAAATTTTTGGGTCACATTTATAAAGGGCATAAAATGAGTGGCATTTGGAGCACTTCTCATACAATTGCCTATGGTGTCACTGACCTGCATTTGGCCCAAAATGGGAAGTGGGAGGCAGCATATCATCTTGGTACTATTCTGCACATAATTAAAAACAAGACAGGACATGTATTTCGGGTAAGCTTAGTACTCATAAATGCAAATGATTAATAACATACTCCTGACCTTTTGCAGGCAGTGCATAGCAGACATAGGATAAGTGATGGTCCCAAACATGCTGACTTGAAGGAGGGTGTTGGGAGCAGCTGTTCTGGTGTGATATTATGACCACAAAGCTGGTGTTGAGGCTGGGGTAACCACTGTGGGCAGTTGGTTTGAAGAGGGAATTCTGCTGTTCTTCAGTTCCTGCAGATTTACACCCAAATTTCAGTTTTTTTGGATTTTGTATGCGGTGTAGTTGGTGTGTGCAGGTCTCAGAGTATAAACACCAAATTCAATTACTGAATTTTTTTGTGACAGACTAGTTGCATAGGAGAATATTGCTTTTGGTTTTATAGCATTACTGACAAGGATTGTGTTCTGTGAAGAGTAATTGTTGCAACAATTTTTTCCAAGTAAAAAATGCACGTGGAAATTCAAAACTGGCAGATAGGCTTCAAAATGTTGATCAGGGCTGAATACAAATGTACTGATTTCTGAACTTAATTTTCTGTGTTTTCAGTTAAGAGTCACATGAGAGTGCTATAAGTGCTAAGGACATTTTCTTTATGTCGAGTAATAGTAAAGGATCCTGAACAAGAATAGCTCTGAGACCTTGACTCGGGTCTTGAGTCATTATCTGGTTTTAGTTCTGTTATGAAGTCTTTTGGATGTATGGAATGTTGATCTGGCAGTGAAGAGGTGATCATAATCTTCCCGCACTTGGAGAGGAGTGGACCTTGGTTTTGTTCATCGTGCTAAGTGTCTCACCTGATGCTGAACTGGCTTGAACAAAGAAAAGGATAGGGTATCATTTGTATTAAAAAAAAGCATGTTAGGAGCTTTAGAGGAAGAGAAGAAATAAGTTTCCTTGTAGCTTAAAAAAGAGGCAGTAAAAATAATGCACCTAGCTAAGGTGAGAATAGAGATGTTGTTACATTTGTCCATGACTAGAAATCTCCGTTTACTTTAAGGACCTTTTATTTTGGTAAAAGGGAAGATTTCTTTTATTGCACAGTTCTCACTAAAGTAACTGCTCATGACTGGATTTTAGTCACTCAGTCTTGACGTACAGGAGTTCTGGTTTGCTTGGTGAGTGCCAGTGCAGGGCTAGTATGTCTCAAGATAGATGGTGATGAGCTGCTTTGCAAAGGGTCTTGCGGATGTTTCAGAAAACTGGCCCAAGCTCTCTAAAGTTTGTTGCACACGACTGGCCCTCTTGGCACAGCA
Source organism: Lonchura striata (assembly GCF_050655825.1). Taxonomy (NCBI): domain Eukaryota; kingdom Metazoa; phylum Chordata; class Aves; order Passeriformes; family Estrildidae; genus Lonchura; species Lonchura striata. The sequence goes on from NC_140703.1 coordinate 3,703,398, forward strand.
AGCTGATAAACCATGTCAGGCATGTAATTTAGAAGAAACGTAGTTGGTTTCTGTGTGGAGGTAAACTCAAGAGTATATAGGAAGCTTGCCCTTGACCCTTTGGAGTTTTTGGGGGGTTGCTTGCTGTAAGCTCATTGCCTGCAAAACTTCCACTGGTTTCAGCAGGAGGTTTACTTAGGAAAGGAGTGTAGAAGTGATGGTGAGAGGAATTTGTCCATGTTTATTTTTTCCTTCAAGGTAGAAAGCCTTTCTCTTTCATAGCTGTTGTGTGAATAATTAAAGATATTAAATGTCAGTTTTCCACATAAAATATCAGAGGTAATCATGCCATTATTTTATAACTAATGTTTTTTCTGTTCATCCAGAATGCTCTTAATACACTTTGTTCGTAAATTAGTGGTTCTGTAATTGGTGAGCCTGTAAGCATGTGAATATCTTGAAGCAGATGACAAGTCTTGTTAAATTCACTGGTATGATTGCTTGCATTCAGAGCTTAAAGTTCTTGCAGGTTGCTGCCACTCTGGGGGCTGAGGATGTGCAGTGTCTCTGGAGCTCATGGCATGCTGTGGAAATGTGCTGCCACAAACATGGCATTGGTCAGGGCAGTCTCCTGGCCCAGAGCTGGGGAAGGAGTGGTGTGAAGAGAGGAGAACTTGACTGAGCGAGCTGGGACGAGGTGCTCCTCCACCACACGTGGTGCTGGGAAAGGTGCAGGTAAGGTTGATGAGACCTGCGTGTGCAAGGCTCTGTTGCGATGTGAAGTTTGTAAATGCACCTGCAGTGAAGTTTGGACACCTGAGAGGTGAGACACTGCTTCTCTTTCAACAGTACATGGCTGGTGTAGTGTTCAGATCCCCCTCTCTTTATCAAGGAGGTTCTTTGGTGGAGGAAGGTACTGGAAATTAAAATTGGAACTGTAGTGCAACTCTCATTTTAGTTTTTGAGTGTATCGCAGGCTGTCTCTGTGTGCACTGGCAAGTGATGTAGTCAAAACAGAAGCTGCTTTCCAAATTTTGGACCCAAGCTGGACTTCCTGTGCCCTGTCATGATGATGGCCTTCTGTGGCCACTAGTGGAATCAGCAGCACAGCTTTGGCCTGCTGATGGCTTCCAAGGGCTTTACGTTTACAAGCATAGCTGCATGTCCCTTGGTCACTTCTAAATGGAGAATGACAGTATTTCCCTGTATCATTAAATCATATGGTGCCTGTATATTGGGACAGTTTTCATGAGTGATTTAAGTTTTTCAAAGCAATATAGATACTGTTGTAGATTACTGTAAACTTAATAATTTATATTTTCATTATTACTTAGGGGTCTGTAAAGCTGGATTGAACTTACTATCATATGTATTTCAAAATGTTCTTGAGAAGAAATAGGTTAAAGTCATCCTTCTAACTTCTATAGTATTACTTCTTTTCCTTCTTCCATGTTTCTCCCTTTCCTGGGGTATTATTGCCAGAAGCTTTTTTATTCAGTTTTGTGTCAAAAGATTATTAGGACTTCCTTTTTATTTTTTTTTTTTTGTTTTGGTTTGTTTTCTTTTTTAATGTCAGTAATGATACAGTGTTTGTGTCTGAGAGTAGTGGGGTGAGTGTGGTTCTGGTGGACATGGGAATTTCACAAAAGATTCCTACAGGTGTGACCCTTCTTGCTAGTTTTGGAAGGGGTAGTTCCTGAACTAGCCTAAGGATTACTCTGAATTTAAAAATGGCTGGATGGGCTGCTGTTTTGCATTGCTTGAAAAAGAAAAAAGGACATACTATTTTCTTAATAATAGTGAAATTATTAAATATTGGTGTTTGTAGGCCTTGCCTTATTTATGTACTTCTGTCCTGTTTGGTGAAGTACACAAGCCATACTGTAATCACACACCTCAAGATCAAGAACAATCATTTTTTTCCCAGTTTTAGGCATCTGAGATGAAAAGCTGCAAAGGAGCGTAGGCTTTCCTGCAGTCACTTAGCAGGATAGCAGTAGCAGGGGATGGAATAAAATCTGCATCTGGCTCCTTAGTTTTGTGTCCTTCCCCTTGCTCTGAAGCTTTCCTGGTCAGTGCTTGTCTGGAGATGTGAGTAGACTCACAGAATTCTGTGCCACTTGGACATCTTCTGCCAATACTGCACTTTCATTCTTAAAAATGAAAGTGCTGCTTAAAAAAAAAAAAAAATCCCACCTTCAGAATGTTGTGAAGTTACTGACTTACAATTTGGTTATATTTATTGACAAGACAGTGTAAAGTAGGAGGAGAGCTTACTGAAGAGCTTTTACCAGTAAACATGGTATTTAAACTGCTGTATATAAATAGGGGTAACAGATACCCCTATTTATTTAATACTAACTTTGTAGAGTTAATGTAAGGAAGAAAATTATTCTTCATACTGACATTTTGAAAATGCAATTAATGTGAAATAGTTCTTCACAATTAAATTATTTTTTTCATATATATAATCTAATGCAAGCTGACAACTGATTTTCTCATAAAACATGGAATTGACAAACAACTACTTTGGCACTCTGACAGTATTGTGATAGGGTAACTTACTTACTGAACTTTTATTTCTAGTGATGGTAAACATATGCAAGATTTTCAGGTTTGCTGTTTACTGGTGTTTTGTTACTTAAAATTTGATGTAAACATTTGAGGTGAATTTGAGGAGTAAAGCACACATGCCTGGGTGTAGGCCTATTTGTAATACTCTCACAAAGGTAGCAGTGTTTTATTATTTCTAACATTTATAAATTTAATTACCTAAAAAATGAATCAACAAAGAGGAGAAGCATGCTTTTGACACTTTGCAGTGTTCATGCTTTTTTCTTTCTAGCACACAAATGTAGAATGTAATAGCAAGTCCTTATGAATGTGGACAATTCAGCATGTGAAAATAAACTAACTTCAGGTACATCTGAGTACAAAGAAACCTAGTACAACAACATTTCAATTTTTAGCGAGGGGACAGAAAGTTAACAGGATTTTATGAGGCTACACTAAGAAAATCAGTTGCTTAGGAAGCATGGAATTTTTATTGTCAGAAATCTTCCACGTGGGTGTCTCTATATAAGACGTTTTATAAAATGTAGCAAATGCTGAAAGTAAGAAGCAGCATTTTATTGACCCTTAATGTCACAGAGCCTCATTCAGCAAAGATAAAAATAATTCAGTGGACTTGCACAACATGGGATCTATGGAACTTAATGCAAGTGGAAGCTCTCTTGACAAGAAGCTTATCAAGTCCTGTCTACACCTTCCCTTTCTGAGGGAAAGTGGAAAGGTGTCTTCCTCTGGCTCTGTGGTGTCTTTTGGGGGGTTTATGATGTTTTCTTTCTGAAAGGCATTATGTGTATAGGAAATGGTCTGCTCTGAGACATGGTGGGACACCCCTAATTGCCTTCCTGGCTCTGGGATCACTCTCCTCTTACACAGGTGTGGCAACAGGAAGATTTCTGCCACCCTCACTCTTGGAAGGGGCTTTGTCCTGTGCTTCTGAAACCCTTGGCAGGGTTAGGCATCAAAGACCTGCTCCTCGGTTCTCTTCATGAGAACTGAGCTGGCCTGCTGCAGGAATCAAGCAAGGAAATCTTCAGCCTGGTCCTGTGCCACTGGTGAGCTGGGGAAAGGATTGGTGACTGCTGATACGGTGCTGCTGAGAGTCAGGCAGTATTTCAGTGCTTGATGGCTCTCACCCAATACCTTTCATTCATTCCCCAATACGTTTGGTTTTTTTCTGCTGCCCACATAAGATCTTAAACCTTGTTAGAAGTTGTCTGTCTTTTTGTTTTGAATATTTTGTTTTTCACTTGTACTCATGGCTTGCAAGTCAGGAGGTACCCAGCATGGCAGTGGGCAAAGCACATCATACAGTAATAGTTAAGATTACATCTCTTGCAGTTGATTAGTGCATCTTCCCTCTGCAGCCTGTGTGTTCTTCTATGAAACAAACAATTCTAAGTTTTTGTTTGTGTATGTGAGAGAATGCATTATTTTGTGGTTGGCAAAACAATATTTAGGAGAAACTTCAAGAGAAATTTGAACGTGAAGCTGAATAAAGAAAACATTAGGTGAGAATGGAAGGACTGAGGGAGGACTTGATTTCTTACCTCATTTCATTTTTATGGTTGGCCGTGTTTGGGTTTGCTTTCCCTAAGTGGTGATCTTAGAGCTACATCCTGCTCACAGTGAACTACAGTCAGCAACATCATGCTGACTTATGGGATGAACTACGGGAGCAGCAGTTTCTCTTAACCTCATGGCTGAAGAGCCTGATCCTGCACTTACAACTGAACACAAAATTCCTGAACAAAAAGCCAAATCCAGACCTGCAGCAGCAGTGTGCACCCCTTTGCAGGTTTGCTGGCTGAAGTTCCTGGTGGCCTGAAATTCCTCAGGAAAGCTGCAGATCTCCCATTATTCTGTTATTGATGTGCAGATAGTCCTGCCAGGGACTGGCACCTGTTGTACTCCCAAGCTTCCCTGAGCTGATGGTGAGCTGAGGATAAAGAGAGACATTGCTGAAACATGCCGAGTTCCTGCAAATGAGAAGAGGGTGGAAGAGCATGAAGTGTGAGAATGCCATTTGGTAGATGATAAGTCTTCTGGCACGTAAGCCATTTTGTTCAAGTATGTTTGCTTCACAAGTTGGCTGTCTGTCTAGGGAAAGAAAGCATTCTGATGTACTTCAAATCAATGGGCAGGGATGATAGATTTGGAAAGAAGTACCATTTTCACCTCCACTTCCTTGGTAAAGCTGTCTTCAGCTGTTCTTTCCCTTTCCAAAAGGTTTCTTTATATCCAAATTTCATGTGGAGTAGTGTAAACTTCTTGCCTAGCTCAGTTCTAATTAGTGCTCCATGCCACAAACTTGTGAGTTCCAGGGTATAGCTCTTGTTTGAATATATGTGTAATTCTTTTTCTTACTTAAGTTTCTTTATTTGTATTCCCTCTAATTTGTTTGAGATGCTCTTTCATACATTGTGTTAAACATCAATTATCAAGTGCTCATAATATATTTTGAAGCAAGCATGCAAAATTGCAGCATGATCCTGCACTGATTACAGAACTATAGCATATGAATTAATAAGAAAATAAAAACAGCATAATTAATTTCCAGCTGCTTTTGGAGAAACAGAGGTGTTTATAAGGGGAAACTTGGTGTGTGCAAATTAAAGAATGACAAAGCTGGTAGCAAATATATTTATGCAGGCAATTATTCACAATTTGCTTCCTCTGTTGTATTGATTAAAAATATGTTTTAGTCCTGAAAGAGTAAGCAGAAGCTCCAGTGCCATTCTTCTAAAACAGTTGGACTAAATAAAAAGCACAAGTATCAGAAGTAGAGCAAGGGAAGGAAGTTTTAAACTTTATTTCTTTGTATGGAAGACCTTAAATAAGGGAAGTAAATGACAGATAACTAAGTGTAGTGGTGGATTTTGTCCATTTCTCATTACTATGAGATTTCCATTAATATGAATGGAAGTGAATGTGTGTGTGTGTGTGCAAAACAATTTTTGAGTGTTAAGTATTTTCCTTGCATCTCTTGTATGTGCTTGTGCTCATCTGTTTCGCCTCAGCTCTGTGTACCACAGCAGCAGAGGGTAAAAGGGATCCAGGCAGAATCATTCTCACACTGTGAGCACCCTTGGCATAGTTTGGTCCTTTGGAGGAAGCTGTTGGAGGGATCTGGATACTCAGTTGCTGCTTTGGAAATCACCTCCTTTGCTGCTGCTCAGGGCTGCCCTGCTCAGGTGGGAGCTCCGGGCTTTGGGTCTGTGCGCCTGCCACGTCTTCCTGGTTTCTAATCAGCAAAGGAAGATCCTGCCCTCCTGAGAAATACGTCTAAAGGAAATGGATTATTTATTTATATAGTGAAGTGGACTCTCGAGGATGTCCCTGTCAAGCTTTCTGTTTCACCGTGCCATGTGCTCGTGGGGCCGAAGGAGTGAGAAGGTGCTGGAGTGATGGAGGGGAACACCTGGGAGAACTGACCAGGTACTGTATTTTATCTGAAGTGTCCTGCTGGTTCCTCTGCCACGCCTGATCTGGTTTCTGTGTGCACTCCTGCTTTCCTGGATGGACCCATGTCTGCTGTTGCTCTTCGCAGAAAAAGGAAATCAAAATGGGAGGTGAGGCTGTCATCACAGGCGTCCCCATGAAATGGGTTACATGAAGGAAGGACACGGTTCAGATCTACAGTGGGGACAGTATGTGTTCTCTTATTCAAGGATCCTAAAGGGGAAAACAAAATCTATCTTTGAGTGGGGGATGGTGTTTTGTGGAGCTCTAACAGGCTTTGCAGAGATTGAGTAGGGCTGAAGGAGAGAGTGGGGGCAGGCACACTGAAAGCAGGGAGGGTTTTATGCCTCCTGCTCCTGGCCCTTGTAAGCCCCTCTGCACGTACGCTCACATGTCTGCTGCCTTGACATTCCAGTTATACCTATTGAACTGATTTAAATCAGGATTTTGCTCAATAAACACTTGGGTTGAATTGGTGCTTATACTCTGATTGCGCTTTGGTATTCTTGGTTTTTTTCGGGAGCAGTCTGTGTTGGTAGACAACCATTAAAATATTTTGCCAAATTTAGCCTTTACACTAAATTAGCAATACTTTTTTTTGTTATTTCAGAGCATGCACTGTATGCCTGCACACTTTCTAAGTGATTTCATGGCCTATCTGCATTTATCTAGATTGCAGCTGTTAAGAAAGTTTTTATTTAGGACGTGAAAAATTATGGGCTTTTTTTTGATTGTGGCCTTTAAAAATGTCCTACTTAATAAAATTACACATATGCACAAACACACAAATAAATGCAAACAGATTTTTGCACTTAAAATAAAACTGAAGTATTATCCCTAGTAAGGTAAATGATTCTGCTTAACTGAATGCAAGCTTTTAGAACTAACAAACTCAAACTTCTTTGTTTTCTCAGAAGAGAAGGAAAACAAATAATCTCACTCTTTCAATTCCCAGTTAGTTTCCTGGCTTTACAGGAAGTGCAGTTAAGTGACTTATGGAGCAAAGACTCTGCAGATGCAATGGAAGGTATTAGTTCCAGGTAACTCGGTTCTAAACCTAATACTGTTTCTTGGTACTTCAGGGAAGACTTACTTGTTGAGTGTTTGAGCTCTTTTTACAATTTTGACATCAAACACTTGCAATTTTTTTTACTATAAATCGAGTTACATAATATTACAGTGGAATTTAACATTGGTTTGTAATTGAAAGGCAAATTGCAACTAGGTGTTTTTTTGTTAAAATACATCTAGCAGTAATAACATCTGAAATGTTGATATGATTAATTTGTTCAGAAAGAGTTCATTTGTAGCAGTATCTGTTTTTGTTAAGCAAAATATATTTTTTAGATGCCTTGAAATTATTACCCAGTTACTGTTTGTAATAGCAGATGTCTTGGGCTGTATCTTCTGCCATTAAGGAATGCAGAGTAGCTCACTAGGTAACACTGTGGCCATATTAATTTTTTTTTTTTGTTGGTGCTAGATGCCCCTGTAGCTTCTAAAAGATAGAGATTGACAGATCTCTGTTTACACAGATATGTACTTAACATTAAAAAAATTATTTTAGAATTGCTGTTACAAGGTTTCCATTTGACTATGTGGTATGTGATTGTGATTTTAATGGTTGAGGGGGTACTTTACAACATCCAGGAAGGAATCTAGCACTGCTGGTGAGAGAAAGCAAAACATGAAACTGAGTTGTTACTGGATGCTGCATGTATTGCTAATGTTTTAGAGGGAAAAGAAATAAGAAAAAAGAAATTGGTGTGTATATACCATAGCAACTCCGTGGCTGACACAAATTCTAACCCCCACCTTATCATTAATAGCATCTGTGCAGTCAAAGAACTTGATAACATGCATTGGCTCTGCAGCTCCACACATTTTTTCTGGAGCAGGGGAACTGTGTAGCAGTATTTGTGACCATTAAGGAATGCAGAGTTAGACCTCAGGTAGGAGAAGAGTTGTGCTCAGAAATGCAGAGTGTGCCTGAGGCCTGGCAGTACAGTTACACAAACTGTGTACAAATGCAATTTTGCCCCTGCCTCCCAAAAAGGAGGAGTTACACACTTCAAGAAGTGGTTTTATGGCCTTCACTCCCCAGTGCAAACATAGGTTTCATGATCCTGTCTTTGTCCTGGTTTTCTATTTTCTTTTGTATCAATGTATAGGGTATTCAAAGTCTCAGCAGTTACTGTGGTCTAGTTGAACTAAATATGATAAGATTAGGAAGCAGAATAGAAATCAGAGGAAAATTGAAGCAAAGGTTAAAATGCTATTGCAAGTGTCAAATGTTTAAAATAGTCAATTTATATAAAGAAATAAAAAGAAAACTTTCCTTTAAAAATTGAAACAGGAAAATTACTGAGTATTTCTTACTCTTAAGAGAATAAGCCAAAGTAAGATGAATCACTCATCCTGAAAGGGTCGTCATTTTCATTTTCACATACATTTGATTCAAGATCAGTAAGAAAATAGCATAGTCATACATTTAGGTAACTTTTTTGATAGGAGCTGTTTATTGCTGAAGCATTCATGTTCTTAACTGCTCTAAAACAATTAGCTTTTTTTTTTTTTAACATAAGCATTCCAGCAGAATGCTTTTTTACTTCTCACCCACTGTGCTGTTCTTGGGGCACTCCACCTCGAGAACTGCATCCAGCTCTGGGATCTCCAGTATAATAAAGGCATGGAGCTGTTGGAGCAAGTCCAGAGGAGGGTATGCAGCTGATCAGAGGGCTGCAGCACCTTTCCTGTGAGAACAAGCTGGGAGAGTTGGGATTTTTTGGAGAAGACATGGCTCCAGGAAGACCTTGTAGCAGCTTTCCAGTACCTCGTGTGGCCTGTGAGAGAGATGGAGAGGGGCTTTTCATGAGAGCAGGGAGTGACAGGACAAGGGGGAATGGCTTCAAACTGAAAGAGCAGATTTAGATTACATATTAGGAAGAAATTTTTTGCTGATGATGGGATGACTGCACTGGCTGCCCCATTCCTGGAAGTGTTCAAGGCCAGGTTGGATGGGGCTTGAGCAATTTGATCTAGTTGAAGGTGTCCCTGCCCATGGCTGGGGAGTTTGAATTAGATGACCTTTAAGGTCCCTTCCAACTCAAACTATTCTGTGATTCTACAATGTGGCTGATTTTATAATTACTGTATTTTCATAGAATTGAATGATTCTTGTCCTAACTTGCTTCTTCCTCCCCTCCTCTTATAGACATGTGAAATGTTGAGGCTTTCCTTCCTTTCAGAAAATAAGTATTGGAGCCAAGATTTTATCAGGAGAATTTGTATCTTTGACAGTGTTCTGTCTGAAATGTCTCAGAGAAGCCTGTTAATCTGCAAATGCTGAGCAGTGTTCTCCTGCTAGGTTACATTGCAGTGGGCTACTGGTCAGGCTAAAAAATCTGGATGTAAACTTCACTTTGGTCTGAAATCAGAGTTGATACGAGCTTGTGCAATTCCTCTGAGGCTGCTGAGCACAATTTGGTTGTGTTAGTCTGGGGGGTTGTGGCAAAACCAGTTAAGAGAAGTGTGTGTTTAAAATATTGCTGAAACTGTATCAGTAGCACATGACCAGAAGAATGAGACACCCTCACTACTTTTTATTTTTTATTGGGGGGCAGGGGATGAGGTAGCAGTGGGTAATGGTGGTAGTGGTGTCCCATCACTGCAATTAAAACTCACTTTTTTCCTTTTTCTTTGGCGAGTTATTCAGATGGATGAACTTAGTGAAATAATCAACTGGCAGTCCATATTTAGATGATGGGCCAGTCTTTTTTTTGGAACAATTTTAAACTGAGGAACCAGAAGCATTTCTGCTGGTGCTGAACCAAAGCAGTGTCTCTGCCAAGCAGCCTGCTTTCATGGTGGCTCTAGCCAAGCACAGAGGGAGTGAGAAGCAGGGGCACTCACTTAGCCTGTGCACTTCAAGTTTGAGTAAGGTAAACTGCAGAGGAATGTCCTTTGCAAAGTATCATATATGTTGTGCACTGTCTGCAAAACATATTCTGTTGCTTCCCCAAGTGCTTCTCCCACACACCAAAAGTGATGAGGGCAGCTTACCATATATGTTTGACTTTGCCCATCTCCCCTCCAAAAAAGGGCTGTGTTGTTGCCCAGGAGCTGCACCCCATTAGGTGTAATCACTGCCATGCTGAGCTCATGGAGAACTTTGTTACAGACTTTAGTGGAAATAAAGATTTTCTTACAAGTCAGAATTTATGGATCTCCTTGTCTCCTTGAGGTTTCTGAAAGTATCATCTGTACTTTACCAGCATAATGACACTGGTGATTGGCATGAGTTTCCCAGTTTTACAAATGTGATTGAAAGTGTACAGCAGCCTTAGAATAAAGGTTGAGTATGCTACTACAACCTTTTCAGCTATGGAGACCAAATAAAGCAGTTTCACCATTTACAAATGTGGGGTGGTAATAGGTTCTTCCCATGTACAGTGTTGTGCAGTTTCTGAAAGAAAAATAGTGTGTAGCAGGGCAGAAAGTTGAGAAGAGTTGTCCACATTTGTTGGTTGTTTTGGTTGGTTTTGATTTTTTTGGGGGTTTTTTTGTTAGTCCTGTCAGGGAAAAATGGCAGTTGCATTACTTGTAGTTGTGTGATAATACTTGGGGAAAATTTTACACTGAGGCTCAGTTTTGTTGGTTGTGAAGATCTAGAAAATGATCTTTCTCTGCTTCTTTCTCTGGGGAAATGGGCTTCAGGTCCATCCTACCAGAGAATCAAAACAATTCATTTTCTAAACAGGTATATAACAAACCTTTTGAGAGTGTGTACCATAGAACATAGGTAGTATTGTCATTTATGTATTACATATTTTGTTGTTAAACAGCGTGTTTTTAGGGTGTAATAATGTTTTGTTCTTCTATTGTGTGCTTTTACAGACATCAACTAACTACATTTTACAAACATTTCAGAACAGTGCTACCCACCCCCATTTTGCAGTTTGCAGAGTAGACCCAGGGATATTCAGGTAAGACCAGGATGACTGGTGGTAGAATGAAGTACAGAATTCCTGCACTTCCTGGAAGTTCTTACATGACTGTTAAACTTACTACACCAACTACCTCTTTGTTACTAAAATATCTGCCCTGTGCACATTACTATCCTCTATTGGTTGGTGAAATATTGGTGATGAAGTGTTACCTGTCGATTTCCAGCTTACTGGTTGAGTACTTGTGAATTTAGACTTGAGAAATCAGTTTGCATCCAAATTCAATTCAGGATTCTTCCTCCACATCTAAGAGCTTGTGCTGCCTGCAGGTCAGAGCTTTTGGGCCTAATCTTCTGTTCTTCCAAGCCAAGGTCTCTTCTTAATGTAGTGCTGTGTGAATATTGCCCTCTGTTTTTCCTAATTCTCTGAAGATGACTTTTGCAAGGATGCATAAGCGTGTTTTGTTTGCTGTACAAGATGTGTCAAGGTGATAGAAAAATACTTGTGCTGGTTCTAAGAATGAGTTAAAATATCCTGTAGCTCACAAGGACTTAATAAAGTCAGGCTTTGTCTCTGCCTACATATTTTAGTGTGTTCAGTTCAGCTCTTCAGCCAGAGCTTCTTGCTGTAAGGATTGGTACAAGTGCCCTGAAGGAAGTCAGCATTGTGGCAGTGTGGGGTTTTCAGGGTTCTTTGTAATTCAGGTGCCAGATTGGAACTTGTAGTTTAGTTTTGGGTCAGTAGCAAGCATGTCAACTGACTGTCTTTCAAAGCAGATAAGACTAAGAATCCATGGATCTTGGGCTTTTAATACTTAGGCTAGTTCAGTTCAGAACTGTGCATTTGTGTGCACATAGGCTTTTAAAAAACTTCTGTTTTTTCAGTTGGTACACAGTCTTGAGCATAGCAGAATCTGATTTACAGAAAACTCTTAATATCTTGTTCACCTTCTGATTTCAGCTCCAGCTATCTGTATGCTATTCTATAGATCCCAAGGGAGTTATCTCCCATCCTTGCTTTACGGTTCCAGACAGCACTATCAGGTTTAACTGCTGACTTTTTTTTTTTTAATGTGAACAAATTTGCATCTTTTGACTGAATCTTTTAATCTCTTGGGCTTAGGACAGGGGCCTTGCAGTGTTATTCTAGTAATTCTGTCTACTAGGAAAAAACCCCAGAACAACTGGAAAACAAATTCTAAAAAAAAAAAAAAACAACCGAAAAACCAACAAAACAAAAAATGGGAAAACAGCCTATAGATTTTAAGGAGCTTGTCCTGAAGAATGCTGGTCCTGCTTGTTGTCCGAATAATTGATTTTTATTTCACAAATACAAAAGTTTTTTGTTCCATTCATTTTTAAGAATTGTGCTTCAGTTGTGGGGAGCACAAAGATCTTTATATACTTGATTATTTTAGGGCCCAGTCCTGCAATGCCTCTGTCATAGCAGTCTCCTTGAGCTATTGCAGTTGCAGGATTGAAGCTGTACATGCAGCTAATCTTACAGGGGCCTGATCCTGCTCTGAGACCTTTTGGCACAAATCCTCGGGCACGTGCACAGTTCTGGGTAAGCTCTTGTGGCTTGGCATCAATGAAACAATGGTGAAGATGGATTTGATTGTGTATTCTGGTTTATGAAGCAGTGAGGTTCCTCTTGGAAATCTCATAAAGCAGGCTACGTACAGAAGTTTATAAAGTCTGTAACCTAGGCGATTTTTAGAGGTGTTTCTCAAGAAATAAGACAATTAGATTCAGAACTTTTCTCTTTTCTCCTTGAAATGCAAGGCTAAACAGTTGGCAACAAAAGTAGATCAATAAGAATATAGATAAAATAAAAAACAGAAGGAGCAAGTGGCCCAGTGGTGTTTGGTTTGTTTTGTGGGTTTTTGTTTGTTTTTAAATGCTTCTTTCTCCTGTAAGTACATGAATGAAGTAATTAATTTATGAAACTTCTTGGAAAGTTCCCTCAACAAAAGTTTGCAAAAGTCAAATAATGTTTTTTGTAGAAAAATAAATATTCTGAGAAAATGTAAAACAAATCTTATCCTGACAGCTAGGCAATAGTGTTTCAGATGGGAACCAGGCTCAAGCCATGTCGTGACTCTTCTTTGACCTGGACCAGATGTTTCTGTCTCCTTGGAGAACTCACAACTTTAAGTGAAGTTAATGCAGGCCACTTTTTGCTGCTAGTGTTCAGAATACTGTGCAATACTTTCAGGAAGAGCTGAAAAATCATCAGGAACTTTTCAGTCTGCTACTGCTTGGGAGTCCTGTGTTGTCAGGTCAGTGAGTTACACTTAGCAAAGAGAGCATGTCTCGTTGGGGTATGAGGAGTGTGTTTGTGCTTCCACTGGTTTCAAAGCACCCTGAAAAATAATATGCTAGCTCAACTCTGTGGTACTGCAGTTAGACTGCTATGGGCATGCAGACATGCAGAAAGTTAGCTCAGGGATCTTCCTGCTGGATTAGTAACACTGCAGAATATAGGACTCGTAGAGAAATAAAACGAAAATAAAAGGATATGTCAGGATATGATTCCTGACTTGCATCAAAATGAAATTTCCTACAAGGTCCTAGTATTTACTTCTTTTGCATTACGGTGTGTTACTGAGACCTGCAGTGGGTGTTGAATCTGATCCACTCCATTGCTGGAGCATGCTATTTCTTTTTCTCTGTAGCCAGGGATGGTAGATGGCTCTTAGAGACATGTCTGCAGTTACTGTGAGACTGACATAACATCAGGGTGCTCCAGAGCAGGGAAAAATCTGAAGCAAATAAGCTCTGGGTAAGGAGGTGTCTGTATTCCTCATACTCCCAGTGAGGTGGAGAACAGTGCTGCCTGTCCTGTCCTTGCAAGGTGTTGGCTGTGTTGGGGTCAGGTAGAATGTGCTCTGTAGTTCTGATTCCCTCATCATCTAGACTCATTACTCTTCTAGAGCTCCCTACCAGTTTCTGTCTGGATTTCCTCTAGTGGAGATTGGGATGGGTAAGGACAGCTGTGAGAGGAGTGTTTTGGTGCCTTCCAGACAGTCAGGGCACTGACATACCTCAGTCTGGGAGAGATTCTCAGTGTTGGAGCAGAGGTGTGGTCAGAGATTACTATGAGCTTTCCCTTTTAAGTTAATTGTGTGGCTACTAGGATCTTAAAAATATATAAAAAGAGATAAGGGGTTGTGTGTGAGGGAATATGATGGCTGTCAGAAACAGCCTCACTTCTGAAATTACCAGGGAAGCTAGTGAGATTCTGAAACTTTTAGTTTAAGAACATACAGTTTATGTTCCTTAGGTATGCTGTGCCAATTGATTCATAGCCTGACATTTGGTTATTGTTTCAGTCTTGAGCAAAAATTTATTCTGTTTATGGATTAAAAAAAACAATTTGGCTGTGGATCTGTAATTATTGTTCTTGAGTCCATCTATGAACAACTACAGATTATTTTCTTTTGACATCAGGAAGAACTGTTCCTGTTTCAAGTCTGTTGACAGTTATTTCTCTAGCAGAAGGAAGTTCCAAGGACTTAAGTTTGCTACCGTTAGCATCAAGTTCACAGCATGATAGATCTCCCAAATTCACTGAAACACCTGTGGGATGGTGGGAGGGGAAGAAGTGCTTCCTAACTGGTCTTGCATTTTTGTGCATCTTTAACAAATCACTCGACTCCAGAACAGACAGGAGCAGGTTTGTCGAGGTTGTTGATTAGGTTCATGGAGTCATCATCTGCAATCCTCTGTGCTCTTGCAGTTTTGATACTTGGAACAGCAGAGGTTTGACTTCAATGAAAAGAGACCCTCATCCCTTCCCAGAAATTGCAGCTGCTGTTGTCTTTTGCATCTACAAAGTAGGTGTGACAAATTGCCTGTCAGAGGGGCAGCAGACAACATGTAAGACATGAGGATGAGGATCCATGCATCTTCACCTTGTTCCTGTGGTGGAAAAGTCTATTCCAACTGTCTTATTCTTCTTTGGAGAACTTGATTCATTAATTAAGTTGGTCGTGTATGATAGAAGTGGCTGGATGAGGAGAGGAAAAGCAAAACAGGAAGTCAAATTGCAGTTAAAAAGTAAATACATGGAATAGGGTCTTTTGGGAGAACTAGACATGTTATCACCATATAAAAAGTTAAGCATATATGTAATTCTTTGAGACTGGAGTTATTATTTGGTTTTAAAACTGCACCTGAATGCAAGGATTATCAGTCTAAATTTGTATGATCTCTGTGCAGAATCTATTTTGAATATATGAAATTTGCTAGTGGTGACAAGTATTTGATCATAATGTTATTTTAAACTTGGACGCATCAGCTTCCAAAACTTAGGACTCTTGACAGATATTTAAATATTTAAAACACCCTTTATAAGATTACTAAATCCAGCAGTTCAACTATATAAACAATGCTAGGGATAATGAACCAGAAAATACTCAAAGTGGCATATCCTCTCCATAAATATTTCTCTCTTATTTCAACATTCACCAGAACGAATCACAAGAAAAGTAACTCTCAAACGTTTATTTGTTTTAACTCACTAGTTTACTGATGATCTAAGCTTTCAGGGAAACCCATGAAGGGTTTCCACAAGGTGGCAGGAGCTAACTGTTCTATATGAGACCATTACGTGATCTAGAGGAAAATAAAGGTAATAAACTCATTTTGCTAGTGGCATGCATTCAGATGATAAGTCAATCAGGGCAAAATTTCAAAACCCTCCTTTGTGCTTCTTGAACTTGTGAATAATTCTGGTAAATGAACAGGATTATGTCCTCAAGAATCTTACTTCCAGACAGAAAATTCAAGCATTCTTAATTTGTCAGCAAAACAGGACCTTAATTTTCAATAAGTGGTGGTAGTTTGCTTGTAATGTGCATTGTCACTGTAAATGGAGATCAGGGTGATTCCATTCAGGAACTTGGTGATAATTGACATTCATAGTTTAATAAATTGGCAGTGAGCATCTCCAACTTGCAAATTCACACTGACACTGTGGGAATGCTGATTGTGAGGTGGGACACTGGGCTGAGGAACTGCAGAAGCAGAGGAATTCAGTGAGACTACAGAGATTTTACTTTGGAAACTGAAGAATCAAAACATCATTAAACGTGTCAGAGTTGGGGGATTATTGGCAATTATTGAAATAGTTTATCTTAACTAGTGAGACAATGTTGGCTAGTATATAGAACATAAGGCTGAAATTTTGGTTTTCTTTTCCCAATGCTCCAATCTTTATTTAGGCTGATGGATTGCTTATTCCACTTTTCTTGCTTTTGTTTCCATGTACATCTTGATGGGCCAGTGCTTTCTTGAAATATTCTGTGATCAGAATGGAAAGCATAGCAAATGAGCAAGCAATCAAGTGTGTCTCCTCAAAAGCATGATTTGAGACCTGTGGTTATGTCTCCATGCTTGTTAAACCTAACACTTTGAGTTCCAAGTTTCATTTTTAAAAAAACCTCCCTGGCCTGCCTTAGGAATCCATGGACTGGAGGGTTTTAATTGGCAGAAGTAACATTGAAAGAAACAGTGATAAGATGAAGTGATTTTCTCTGATTCAGTGGACCACAAAGTGTTGGTTTGAGACTTGTGATTCTTTTGATTTGTGTTTAGAGATGTTATATTAAATCAGCTAATGTCCATTTTTGGTTTTTGAGTGGGGGGACAAATATGTATATTAACCAGGTATCTTTGGGAATGTGAACAGTGCTGTTTATGTGGACAGACAATGCAATTCAGTAGGGCTGAGGTGAAACAGATTCAACAGAAACAATGCAATTCAGTAGAACTAGGTGAAACAGCTGCCTAAGATTAGGTAGCTTTCTTAATCAGTAGACATACTAGGAGTAAAAATAATTCAATTCTTTTAAGAAATTTAAAATTCCATGCCATTTGGTGTCAATTGCTTGTCATTATGATGTAGAGAAAGTTTCTAAGCCTGTGTTATGGGGATATCTGTAATAGCCATATAAGGTGAATGAAGTGAAAATCCTTCCACGCCTGATATGAAATAGTATTGATGAAAGGAACTTGCTACACAATTGATTTTCAATGTTTTTGACTTGCAGACCTGTTGCCACTAGGGTGTTGTCCAGTAAAATACCTGCACCTCACTAGTGACAGGGATGATGGGATGAGATGGAGATGAGCGTTCTCAGCAGCTGCCACAAAGAAGTAGCATAAACCATTGTCCTGCCAAAATATGTGAGCTTCAGAACATGTATTTTTATACCCCTATTTGCAGGAATGCTTGAAATTTAGGAAAATCTTTGGGTTTAGAGCTAACCTGAGTAATTTTAGTGGCTGCAGTCAGATGATACTTACAGTTTTAAGTGAAAATTCTGTGATTTTCAATGGTTACACCTTTCATTTGCCTCTAATTTGAAAGAAATTCTAGTTTTTACATAAACATCTTAAAATAATGATAGAAAGTAAATAATTATCAAGGATTCAGCATTTGATGAATGTACTAGTGAAAGTCGTTCAGTGCAGTTGAAAAGGTGCACTATTTACAGAGTAATGTACCAGTAGGGTCAGGACTCTCAGCTGTGGATTTTTAAGTAATTGTTGCTTATTGAAACAAGCCTGGCTATATCTGTCATTTTTTCTGTTTGAAATTTTCAGTCACACAAGTGAGGTAGATGCCTCACTTCCATTGCAACTCAGAAGCAGTGAGTCACTTACACTGATGTGAAATACTTTAAAAAAACCCTACATACCAATATGTAAATATGATGAAAAAAATCAATTTCACACTTTAAGATTGAAGATCATGTATTACTGTGGTCTCTGTGGTCAGCAGTGTCAAGTGTAGTCCCAACATGCTGTGCAGACATGGATGTTAATGTGGCTTGCAGAGAATTTGCTGCTGCTGCCTCTTCAGACCACTGTGTCAGGGTAAAGTTTGAATTTTATGTTCCTTTATGCACAAAAAGTCAGCAATCATGATAATACCAGGGTTAGAAAGAGTAGTGCAAGAAATTAATTTCGCCACACAGCCAATACAGAAAATGGCACTGGAGCGTATATTGGCATATATCCTTTTGAGCAGAGGAGTAGCTTTCCAGAGAATGGTCGGTGCTGGGGGATGCTGTTTCTCAGCAGTGGCAAATGATCATGAGAGGTACCTGCTTTGTGGTGTACTTAAAATTGTTATACTGAAGTGGGAGGCTTAGTAAAGATTATTGAATAGTTTGGCAATTGATGGCAATTGTATAACTCCAAATTAATCACAGTATTACTAGTGGAAACAGGTGGGAGGTGAAGAGGACGGCACAGGGAATGTGCCCCTCCATCATGGGTATCTTCTTCCAGGAAACCCAGAGTCTTCCCTCCCTATCTGCCAAACCCTGTCTCAAATGCCTCGACTGTTTGCTGACTTGGGTTCACTCAGGGACAATTGGAGCTGCCCCATGGACCAGATTATCTGCTGAAGTGCTTAGTGCCCTCTCTTCTCCCTGACCAGCTTGGGAATGCAGGGCATCACTAGCCTTTGCTAAATGCCTAACTCAAGAAAGAGTCCAGCCAGACAAATGGGCAAATGTGGGAATCCTGGCAGGTCTGGGACCCTGGCAGGGGTCAGGAACCCCCCTGGACAGAGCCCCCAGAGACACTGGCTGTGATCTCTGTCCATGGAAAAGAGTTTTCAATTTTACAGGATGAATTACAAGCTCTGAGTGTTTGATATAAGTAATAATTAAGTGTGGCACAGGTGCAAAAGTAAAATTTTAGGATTCTAAATGAGGGGTCCAAAGGGGACAAGATGGAGGAAATTGGGTGTGTCTTGTCCTTTTTCTCCTTCTTCATGCCCTCCATGTCTCACTGTGGTGTTGGCATTTTTCTGTTGGTTCAGGCTGGGGACACACTGTCCAACGTAGGTGACAAATATTGGCACGTTATTGTAAATGCAGCCCAGGGAGTTTCTGGTATTTAATGTTTGTCACATCCCACTGAGGGCAGAGCCCCACACGCTGCCCTGCAGGACAGAGCTGGGCAGGGCAGCAGAACATGTGAGAGATAAACAGAATAAACAACCTGGAAACAGCACAGACCAATTATGGCTTCTGCTTTGGCAGGGGGGCTGACAGACAGAGACTTTCTACAATCTCAGAATCATCTCAGTTCCACAGATTCTGACAGGCAAATAGATACTGCCTGCTTAGTAACTAAGCCGAGAGTTCTGTACATCCCTCCAAAGTCTGATTTGAGGGATTTTGAGGTCTGGAGAGTTGGCTGTGCAGCATGCAGGGCCTTACAAAGAAAAAGTGCAGGGATTTCTTTATTATCAACTTCTTGGAAACACCTTGCTAAAATGTAGCATTTAAAAATACATATTGATAGAACCTGGCGTCATCTCAAATCTTAATAGTATGTCTCTGCATGGTTTTGTGGTCACCTGAGGGTTCTTCCAATAAAGCAGAGAGCAATATCAGAGGGAAGGTAGGATAGCATGGAGCTCTGTGTGTGCTAGTTTAACTTGCATGGAATAAGAGGAGGTTAGATCATGCAGAGTGGGGCTGGGCTGGTGCATTTAGAGTTCCTGGTACTTCATTTGTTGGTTTAAATCAGGCTGCTGTGTCTGGGAGCTACCAAAATTACTGAGTCTCTGGGGCCAGTCACTGACAATTGGTGTTGATGAGACAAGGACATGTCCTGGACATTCCTTCTAGAGGCAAGGACTGGTTTGGCTGCAGTAACAACTATCCCTGTGCTAGGAGGTTGCAAATCCTGTCTGTGGATTGCTTTTAGAGCAAGCACTGGATGTTGAAAACAGTACTTTCTCTTGGGAAATGATTATTCAATTAACTGGGTATTTATTCTGATAATAAGTTTTGTTGTTGTTGAAAGTGAAAACTAGTTGGGGATAAGATGTGCTTTTTAGAGGGCTTGTTCTTGGGTTTTACAAGGAGTGAGGGAGGCAGGGGAGGATGAGCTTACTGCTTTTGGTGCTTGGGGTAGAATTTTTGCCCTATTTTCTTCCTTTCCTTAAAGAAGCTGTCATTGAAAATGGGAGTCCTTGGGAAAGTGTGGGGAATACAAGAAGTACAGCACTGAGAAGTAGAGTCACAGTGCAGAAGTAAGGCCTCAGCACTGAGACCATGTTACCTGTGTTTTCTCTAAAGTATCTAGTGTTAACCAGCCCATTTAGTATCTAGACTGTTTAACATTCTCCCTCCACTCTCTGGTAGAAAAAGTGACATTAAAAAAAAAAACTAATAGAACAATCAGTGTGCTGAAGATTTGCATAGGTATCTGTTGACAGGGAGTTTGTGTCTTTGTGGTTTACATACTGCATTGGTTTATAAGTGATGCTGTTAAATTCACAGGCTACATGTTCACCCAAGGAGAAGATCAAATTGTAATACTGGAATCACTGTAATATAAATGTAAATGTTGGAGAAGATGTTGAATAACACCAAATCATGTGTTACTACAGTCTCTTGCTTCTAGAGGAACACACACTTGCTCAGGTATTTTCAGCACCAAAGCTAAAAGTTGCTTTTGTTCTCTTGCCTGTTCCTGGGTTGTACCACACAGGGTCCCAAAGAGCAGCAGTTGTGATCAGCTATTTGAGAGATGCAGGGATGCAGCTGATGACTTCTCTAGAGTTTAACAACAGCATCTGGGAGTTTTTTGGTCTCATGGGCCATTGTACTGCTCTGTTGCAGTTCAGAATGCAGTGGTGGAAAAGTTATCAATGGGTCAGCTCTGCAGCAGCTGCACTCCACAGCATGATGTTTTTATGTAAGTAGCTCTTACTGCTAACCTGTGATTAACTTAGCTTGTATGACTGGCAAGCCAGTGTTGTACCCTGACAAGTATAGTGGCTCTGCACATAGAGCGAGGATGAAGTTGGGATCCATAAAGCTCCTTTGGTAAAGAGTAACCCATCTTAAACTTGTTCTTTACATCAGTTAAAAACAAGCAAAAAAAAAAAAAAACCCAAAGCCTTGTATATATTAATGCTGTTACTGTGTTGTATTTGTTTGGGCAGCTATCTGACATGGAGATTGGAATCTGTGTTCCTTGCATTCATGCTGGAGTGGCAGGAAGAGACCCACCCTCTTCTATGGTGTCCCACACATGTATTTTAGACTCAAATGAAATCCTGTATGATTTTTCTTGATGAAGAGATCTGCTACATTTCTATGTGCAGTATCACTTTGCATACTTCATTAACTTCTGGTGATGAAACTAGAATGTAGAAAAATTAATTTGTTTGGGGAACTTTTTTATGGGGGGAGTTGTATTTTTGAAGTAAAATATGTATTTTGACTTTTGGTAATCTGTTTTGTATTCTCTTACAGTAAAGTGAAGTGTTGTATAGTAAAAACTTCTTTTAACCCTGAGTCCCACACAAACACTGTGGAAGAAACCACAGTGGACCAGAGGATAAAATAACACCTTTTTTTTTTAATTGAATGAGAAGAATTTCTCATTTAGTATATTGTCAAAACATATAGAAGCTTTTAGAGGAGACCATGTAATAGTCACTGATTCACACCTGGCTTTGGTGTCAGGTCATTAGACAAGAGCAGACATCATCACAAGGGATGTTAAGCAGGTATTTTGCTCTGGTATGAGAAACAGTAAGCAGCACTTCCTGCTGGAGATGAAATTACACTGTTTTTTTCAATGGGTTTGCAATTTGCAAATGTTGCTTTTGCAGAAGCACCTTGAGTTCAATTTAGTTGCAGTTACCCAGAGGAATTAGTTGTTGGTAAAACAAAAGAACAGCTAAAGATTGGGTGATATCTCAGAAATTCATAGGTTTAGTTGAAAAAAAAAATTTTTTTTGGCTGGATTTTCATGTTTTCTACTTTCATGTATTTATAGGATGCATTCATGCTGGCATAACCCCCCTTCCTCATGTTTCTAGGGAGGAGTCCTCTGTCCTTGCTCACAGCTGTGGTGGCCTTGGCTGGGGCCAGCCATCCTCCTGCAGCTCTGCTTCCCAGGGATGGCTGTGCCAGGCCAGCTGTTTCCAAAACCATGATGTGTGCTGCTGTACCCCTGAAAACACCCTGGGGCAGGGTGGGTCCCCTCTGCCAGAGGGCAGGGGTGCCAGGGAGGCTGTGGAGATGGGAGAGCAGCCGTAGGTTAAAGCAGCATAAGGACAGCTAAAGGTCAGGCAGGGTTTGCCCTTAAGTACAACTGAATGAAAATTAGTTCCCTGCTGCTTTTGCTGCCCTGCTCACTTTTCCAGCAAGCATGTTTATGGAGGAAAATATAACCTGAATATGCCAGGAATGGGATGGCAACCTACCTGCAGGGACCTGACCTCTCCTCCATGCTTGCTCCCTCTTAGTGCTAGCACAGAGACTGAGCTCATCTCCTGCCGTGGCTGGCACAGCTGCCAGCTGTCCACAGGTGCAGACAAAATATATTTCTTTAAGTCACTTCTCTGTTTTCTGAATCTTGCCCACTTTGTTCTCCAACTTTTTCCAGAAGTCTGTTGGATTTTTGGACCTAAAAGGAAATCTAAAGGTCACAGGTTACATCCCCAAACAAAGCAAAACTTCAGAATTCTGGCAAAAGTGACATCAGTGGGAACAAGCTCCAGAAATCTGAGCTCTAGTTCAGGTGCTCAAGCTTCAATGGCATTTGATCACTGTCTTAATATACAATAGGTGCCCAACTTGGGCTTTCTAATGTGCAAGCTAATACTGAAACCTGAAGAAAATTGCAAATGTATCCTGAAAGCAGAACTCAAGCTGCTGTAATGGTTTTTTAGCATTTCATTAAAATAAGTTAAATTTGAAAGATTTATTTTTACATACATTAGGATTTTAATTCAGTGAAGTACTTAGTGAATGAGTTGTGAAACTGGAAGGAGTGTGGGGTTTTTTTCTCTTGCAGAAAAGATGACAAGATTTGGCCCAAACACTGGAGGATTCTTTTAAAAACGATTATACATACTCTAAAGGAAAATTCAAATAAACAGTTGTGTGTAGTGGCTGTTTCTAATTGGGCTTGATGTTTTATCACAATTAGTTTTCCATTTAGGAGGGAGTATAGGAACTATAAATATTGATGCAAATTAGCAGAGTGAAAGAGTTTTCAACTGTGCTTTGAGTCTTTGCACCTCTTTTAAGTATATGTTTAGAAAATATTGCAGTAGTAAATCTAGGAAGAAAACTGGGTTGTTCTGGAAATCTTGTTTCTGATAGAACTAGAAAATAGAGAAGATTATACTAATGGAAGTTTTTTCTTAAGACTTTGGATTGCATTTTAACCTCATGGAGAACAGCTGTCATTCTTAAAACTAGACAAAAATCTCCTAATTTTAAGAAACTTTGATACAGTAAATGTGTTGATTTTTTTTTTTTTGTTTTGCTACAAGTAATATGTGAATTTATATTGTGAGAATCAATTTCTGCACCTGTAAATTTGCAGGTAACTTGTTCTCATAGTTCTAAAAAGGGGGCAACAGTAATAGGATTTTATTCTGCCACATTGTATGTAGTATCTGAGTACCTTCCACCTATAGCAGAGAAGAACTGGGATTTAACTTCTCAGGATAACAGTGTGGGGGAGGGATAAGAAGAGACAGCATGCTGCTTGTTGGTAGGATTTTTGGCTTGGGTATTTCACTCATTATTTCAATTTGATGCTTGTACCTGAAGTTTTTCTGATGTTTGAGGTGTGTGCAGCAGGTAACAGGGCAGTGGCTTTCTCTGATGGAAATGTGCTGTTAATGTACTGAATAGCCCAGAAAGCACTGCTGTGCACATGTGCATATATGAAAATATTGGATACAACGTCTAAGAAGTGCTGAGATCCAGGAATCGTAAAAAATGGTGATTCTGCTATTTCTGAATACACAGATTGTCAATGTTTTCTGGAGTGTTTTATCAATTAATGTGTCTGTTTAGTGTTATGTTAATTGTGTGGTATTGCAGCATTATATAAGCATTGGATTGGGAGATTGCATCTGTTTTGAGGTGAATAGTGACTTTGTTCAGATTTAGTAATTAAAATTGTATTTATACATGGAGTTGGAATAAAATGTGGAGCTTCAATAGAGATGCTACTTCATTAGTATTGCTGCAATACTGTCTATGTATATGAGCTCAGTTCAGGTCTGAATTTTACTGGCAGTGGGGTTACAGTAGTAGACTGAAATTGCAGATTTGATTGGAGAATTGTTTGGATGTCTTCACTGATAGTCACTTTCAGGTTAATTTTTGGAGTGTTTTAAGCATACTCTTAAGATATGTTTGTTTCATTAATTTCATTGTTTGCTGGCTCACAACACAGCTGTGATCTGCTCTATTTCCTTGCTATAGAGTAGGAGAAAGCATTCACCCAGGCAAGATTAATCAGTGTTACTTTTTCTGTCTTCTTTGGCCAGATCTTTTCCAGCCTGGTCACTTACTAAGTGATTTTAGTGCTCATAAAGTACCTGAGCAACAAGCCAGAAGTCATCATGTCATGTCAGTTCAGGACAAGATAGATAAACTGATGGAGTGAGTAAATGAGTGATCAAACTACCTCTGGCTTGG
Organism: Lonchura striata; assembly: GCF_050655825.1. Lineage (NCBI taxonomy): Eukaryota > Metazoa > Chordata > Aves > Passeriformes > Estrildidae > Lonchura > Lonchura striata. The sequence goes on from NC_140703.1 coordinate 3,727,845, forward strand.
CTTGTTTCAAATAAATACAGAGACAGTTTGGTGCCTCATCTCCACCTGCCATTAATGTAGGGAATGAGAGGTGAGAAATTGTCACATGGACATTTATTTTGACAACAGTAGTTTAAGCAACACAAAACATCAAGTTAGTTTTAAAGCAGTAACTGCTTGACTGAAAGTGCTTGGTTATCTAAGTGTGTTCATACCCACACTTTTACTGCTTGCTGCTTCCTTCCTTATGCCTAGTTTTTTATCTAGTAGCTAATGGATGATCTCTTTTGACCATATTCAAGCTTTAAAACTATGTGTATCTCCCAGCAAGAAAAAAGCTGATACAGTTTAAAGTAGTGGGTTTTGAATTTTTCCAAAATTACTTTAATGACATTAAAACATTGTCCTGTAGATGATGTGAATGCCTGAAAGAATGAGTGTAAGCCTACCAACAGACTCATCTTCTTAGTGCAGACCTGTAGGAAGCAGTGAGTGCAGTGTTAAAAGCTGCCCGAGTCCTGCTGTATCTGTGCTGCAGTGGGAGACCTCTGGACAGGGTAATAACACTAGTCAGCAAAGATAATGACAGAAGTCTGACTGCTTGGTGGTGTTAAGCACAAACTGTTTAGCTTTGAAAAGAATGGTGGCATAACATGGCTTGAACGGTTCTGGCTGTGAAATCCTACTGAAATGGTAAACTTTGATTTTAAAATGTACTTGTTCTTTTCTTGACCTCAGTCAAGGAGACTTAGGAGAGACAAATGAGCAGAGAGTAATTATTTGAAGTACAAGCAGATGCTACTCTTGTTTCTCAAGGAAGTTTCTTGCGTAGAAAGGCAGGGTTAAAGAAATGGAGCTTTTTGTACTGAAAACAATGCAATACTTTAGCCTGTTTTTCCAGCTTTTTCTTCGTATGACCTGTCATCTTAAGGATGAAGTGCCTTTAATAATAAAAAACTGAAGTGGGCTGGTAGAGGAGGGTCTTTCAGAATAATTTAAAGTCGTTTGCAAATTAAATAATAGCAGGTTACTTAAAAAGATGTGAGAAAGTTTTATTTTGTTACCAAGTCAAGATAGATTTAATATGTACCTTAGTTGTTAAAGATATGCTTTAAGTGATTTGTTAGTTAACCTCATAACAATGGTCAATTATATTTATTTCCTATTAGAAGTATTTCTTCTAAGGAAAAAAAAAGATGCTTCTGTTTCTGCTTTCTGTTCCTGTTTTTGATGTTGCAGAAATAAATTGTCCTTGTCTGTCATGTCAGGAGTGCCAAAAACTGGTTTTCTATATCTAGTGAAATACTCTCAGGCATATCTGAAGTGAAGAAGTAGAGAGGGGAGGAAGGAGGCTTTGCTGTGCACTGTAGCAATACCTGTCCAGTATTGATGAGGACTAAGAAGTGCCCTTTCAAAACTGAGTGTCAAATTGAGAAGCAGGGGGAAAACAGCATTCAAGCAGATAGGAAACAGCTTCTCTGGAATACACAGAATAACCCTGAGATTGGTGGTGGGCTTATGAGCTCATTTATCTCAGGGGTTGTGGACTCCCAGAGCTGTGAGTAATGCAGTACAATTGTTGGTTTTGATTTGAAGAGAAGCTCAGGTATTTATGTAATAATAATTGTATCAGAAAAGCTTTGGGATTATCTTTGCTGTTTCTCTTAAGTTATTTATGATTAAGAGCTCTTACCTTTTCACTTTCTCTGCTGTTGGTCCATATACCACTGCAGCACAATATTCCATTCAGGTTTGGTGGCTTCTTGGTTCAAATGCTCATTAAATCTGTTCAGCTCTGTGTGTAAATCACATTTGCAATTTTGATATAGTTCTGGCTTTAAGATGAATATTTCCATAGTAAGGAAGCAGCTGTATATCTCTCCAGTGCTAATAGTTTCCCCCAAAAAGAATCATTAAGTACTGGTGGGACTAAAACTAGTGTCTCAGTTTATGATTGAAAAAGGTTAAAGCTGCCAAACTACAGGGACACCAGTGCAGGAATGGCATGGATATTAAGGAGGATAGGACGTGGTGTGTTGCTGCTCAAAGTCTGGCTAGCCTAGCCTGCATGCTGAGATTTAGGCTGCCTTTGTGATGTTGCTGCAGCACCTGCAGGTCCTGCTGCAGCGAGGCTTTGCATCAGCTCGGTGGGAACTGCCTGCTCCGTCCGAGGAGCTGTGATGGGGACGTGTGTCTGCATCAGTGACCTTCAGCTCCCAGCCTCAGGAATCCCTGCAGCTGCAGTCACCACAGGCAGGCTGGGAGCTGGGGAGCCTTGGCACAAAGGCATGGGTCCTGTCTGTCCACTCCTGGAAACGAAGGCCACAGGCTTTGGAGAGAGGTGTGATTGTGTTTCTAGCTCAGTCTGGATTGTCTGCAGACTGACTATAGGACATACTTTGAAACAGTGTCAAAAAGTGAACAAGCCACAGTGAATTTAAAAGGAGTCATTAAATGCTTTCTTAGAAGTTGCTGAGTTCCATCATCTGGAATGGACTCTTCCAGATGGGAGTTAGACATGCTACAGGCTCCTTTACTGAGCAGACAAGAGAAAATATATGAAAGAAGTGGTAAAAAATGAAATTGGTTGGCCACCTTGCCTTTGTTTTCTGTTCTCCTGTCAGTATAATGTAGAGGACATGAGATGGGATTTTTTTAAAGTGTAAGAACTCCACTTAAACTGATTTCCTGTTTTACTTTGGCCCTGTATCTACTCTGTACCCACCAGTACAAAACACCCTGCATCTTGCTATACAGAGCTAATAGGACAAAACATTGAGACCTGAAAGAGGGCAAGACAAGTGTAAAAACCATGCAGTGTCCCTACGTACCTCCACAGCCCCATTTTGAGAAGCCCCAAATCCATGGGGATTGTCTCCTTTTGGCTGAGAAGAACAGATCAGATCCTCGCTGTGCTAGTGTTACTAACATCCACTGCCATGCTGTTTCCTGTTCCGAATTTAAATTACTACTTTGAAACACTGCCTGATGGCGCTCACGGTAGTCAGTCCATCCTCCCTTGTGGGTTTTTTGGCTTTTGTTTCCCAAGCTCGCGTTTATTTGGAATGCCGTATATCAGTGTTTTCTGTGCGATGTGCTAATGACACAAAGCAGCCTTGCTGCTGAGGAAGGTGGGGGACAGGCAAGCGGCAGAAGGAGCCCGGCAGCAGGGAGCGAGCTTCCCGTGGGATCGGGAGCTCCGTGCAGGTGGAGAAAGCTCTTACAGCGTGCGGGATGCTGTCGTCGAGCTTAAGCCCTGCTTGAGGCTTTTACAACTCAAGCCTCTCACTTCTAAAGAATCCCCCCCCTTTTTTTCTGTTAAACTCCATCAGAAGAAGTTATTTACGCGCTAGACGCGGCCGTTCAGTCAGTCTGTGAGGAGACGCGCATCATCTGTTGCTCTTGGCACGCCGGAGGAGCTCCCGCAGCGGCGGAGCAGAGCCCGGGCTCCGTCCCGCAGGACGTGGGCGCTTGCAGCCCGGCTCACGCGTGATAGCGGCCGGGCCGAGCCGGGAAAAAGCCGGGGCCAGCCGGGAAGCAGGCAGGGAAGCAGCCGTGCCGGGCAGGGCAGCAGGGCGGGGGCTCGGGGCCGCTTGCGCAGGGCCGGTACCTGCGCGGGGCTGCCGCTGCTGCCGTCCGTGCCGGCCCGGCGCCGGCACTGCCCACGCCGTGCTGCCCGGCCGCGCCGCCGGAGCCGGGCTGCAAGCGGCGAGCCTCGCCCCGCTTCTCCTCGCCCCGCTCCTCCTCGCCCCGCTCCTCCTCGCCCCGCTCCTCCTCGGCCCGCTCCTCCTCGCCCCGCTCCTCCTCGGCCCGCTCCTCCTCGCCCGCTCCTCCTCGCCCCGCTCCTCCTCGCCCCGCTCCCCCTCGCCCCGCTCCTCCTCGCCCCGCTCCTCCTCGCCCCGCTTCTCCTCGCCCCGCGCCTCCGCTCCGCCCCGTCCGCGCTCCTCGCGCGGCTGGCTGAGATCAGCTTCCTGCTTTTCGTTTCCCTCGGTTACTCCTCCCCCGACGGAGTTGCGTTTCCATCGGGCTGGAGCTCATTCCTGCCCGTGGTTTGGGCTCTGGCTGTGCCAGGCGAGCACGCCGGGCTGCAGAAGCGGGTGTAGGCAGGATGGCAAACACTGGTGTGCCAGCTCTGTGACCGGAGGGCAGAGGAGGTGAGTGCCGCCCGTACCTCTCTGAATCCAGGCAGCTGGTGAGCCCAGACTCACAACTCGCCCGGCTCAATAACAACAGACGAGCAATTACGTTCTTACCGTCCCCGATTAGATGGTTTTGCTCCTGAGTATACTCAGGAAGTGATGTATTTTGCTGTAGCAAAGATCTGTAGTCAATAAAAGTTTGTAGTCTGTAAATATCTGGTTTTTCTCATTGAAAAGTATAAATAGGTATGACACAAACACAGCCATAAAGGTAAAGTTTACTCTAAACAATTTTAAAAACCCATTTGTGTTATTTCAGAACTTCTGGATGGATTGAGTAATGCAAGAGAAGAGACTTTACAGTGGTTTAGTAGTAACTGTGGATCCAGAACAGCGTGATGTATTTGAGGGAGTGATGTGATGTTCTAACATGGAAATAAAATTATACACATGAAAAGCAAAAAAGAAAAAATACTTTTTATAGTTGCCAAGCATCCCTCAGAAAGGAAGCCAGGTTGGTTGATTGAAAACAGTGTTTGGAATAATGTCAGTTACAACAGATGGGCAACTTCTACGAAAAAGTGTCTTCTTCCATTACTGCATTGGATTTTTAAAATTATTTTTCTTTACAGAATGAAGAATGTAAATATCACAGGTTCATTAATCAATTTTCAGCTTTTCAAACTGATGAGCAGCATTCTCTGTATTCCCTCAAAGTTCTGAAATTGCTAATCTGTAAGTGGTGGTAGGCTACACAAATACTTTGCGTTGCCATATTCTGCTTTTGCTATGTTTTTATTACTGCCTGTTAACAATCAGATTGATGGGATGACTTTGTTTGCTCTGGCTGTGATGCTCTGAGTGATTTTGCAGAGGACTCCTCCTGAGAAGCCGCTCAAGCACACAGCTGTGGTGAGCCAGCCTGGTGCTGGATGTGCCACCACAGCTACAGGACACTGCCACAGGTCTGAGCTGCTCCCCAGGTGACGGGGGACAGTGGTAAGAAATCAAAAATCTTGATCAGGATCATCTGAGGCCTAACCAGAATTGCTTGTGCTCTTAAGGGTGGGTGATTTGAGTAGCTGTTTTCTGTTCTGACAAGTTTAATTTAGTGATTGTTCTATAAAATGAAAAACGTGGAACCCTTTATTAGATCTTACATTAAGTTCTCCAGTAGCTTTGCTGAAAGCCGTTCTGGAGAAGCATGTGTTTTAAAGTTTGATGCATTGTGGTGAAAAATGAGAGAGGTGCAGTAAATTAGAAATTGGGGGTTGATTTCTGGTAATTTTTTTTTATGAATACTGACTTGCCATTTTTCCATGGTGGAAGTTAGCTCTGCTTCTTACCAGCAGCATTATACTTTAAAGGGGTCTTTCAAGAGACCTTTTACAAGGGCATGTGGTGATAGAACAAGGGAGCATCACCCTAAGCCAAAGAAGGGTGGGTTTAGATTAGATATCAGGAAGAAATTCTTCACTGTGAGTGTGGTGAGGCACTGGAACAGGTTACCCTGAGATGTTGACCCATCCCTGGAGGTGTTCAAGAGCAGGTAGAATGGAGCTCTTAAGAGCATGATCTAGTCAAAGGTGTCCCTGCCTGTGGCAGAGGGGTTGGAGCCAGATGATCTTCAAGGTCCCTTCCAACCCCAACCATTTTTGATTTTATGCTTCTGTGCTTCTTCAAGTTTCAGGGCAAGTAGAAGTCATAAGGGTATTATTGGTTCACACTTTACTGCTTGCAGTTGAACAGCTTTGTAGGTAAAGGTGTAAGGGCAAAATGAAAACAAACCACTTTTATAGCCTAATCTGTGGCCTCCACTTGAGTATTGGTGGAGGAGTATTGTATAGGAGGTAATAATAAAATTTCCAGTCAAGTGTGGCCTTGCATCTTTTATATTTGTTTTCATGTGCTGGGTATATTGTGCTGCATGTTTTTTCCTCTATGCAATCTCTAAATTCATTGCTGCTAAATCTACTACTTGGTATAGACATATGCTCAAGAAATTAACCCTGTGTTATGTCATTATTCTGGGGGATAAAAGAGTAGCTAAAGACATTTTATGTGCTGCGCACATTTTATCAGTGTGTTAAAAAGACAACACAAGCCCGTTTGTTTCAGTGTGTTGAGTCTAAAGATAATTCTACGTGCTAATGTCTTCACAAGAAATGTGTGGTAAATGTGCTTATGCTGTAGATTCCCATTTCCATTGTGGGCCCAAATATTAACCCTTATTTGCCAAAGTTACTACCTTTTTACTTTCCTTCTGCCAGTAAAGAAACTCTGTAGCACTGCGTACTTCAGCATAATGTGAAGTGTCAAGTGCAACAGGTATTGGACCTTTGTGCTGTTTTATTCAGTTTGTAACTATTTTCAACATCTCAGTTATAATTAGGAGGCTGCTGTAAAATAATCCAACCTGCATCAGTAAAGGGCTCCTACCAGTGGCTCTACATTTGGTTCTTTGGTTTTCCTGTTTCACTGACAGCTAGAGTCAAAGCATTTGCTGCTTTTCGGTCATACTTTGGCAACCTTGTTTTCTCTTAGCTTGTAGAAATTGGTTTAGGTATTTTGGAACCCACCAAAGAGGGATAAGAAGTTGTGTCTTAAAGCTGGATACTTCCTCATTGGAGATATCACAAGTGTACCAAGAAGTGCTCTGTATTTGTAGGCATGAAGAGAAGAATGAAGGGAATGGCTCCCAGAGTATTTTTTTTTTCACCTTCAACATGTGTAATGTTGACAACCATCTTCATCATAGATGGAAGATAGAGATATTGTTTGAATTACAGCCCCCTGACAAAGAAGTGGAATGAGACATATTTAACAGAAGTAATAGTGAATCACCATATTTAAATGGCAGCACTATTTCTGAAAGAAACAGTCCTTTCATCTTGGAGCCACGCTAATGTTTTTGTTGTATCACGAACTAGACTGGAGGTATGACTGGAGGAATGATAGCTAAAATTAATGTTGTTTGTTAGCTAAACTTGTTCTGCCTGAAGATAGAACTGACCACCACTTGGTGGACCAGCTAATGTATTGTGAATCAAACTGAAGAGCTGAACAGCTCTGTTGCCCCCTAAAAAGGGGTCTGGGAGGGCATAATAGAAAAGCAGGACAGGGGACACAACTCACTTTGGTTTCAGAGCTGGTCTGTGCTTGCTGCTTGTCAAGCTAGAGCCTTAAGGCAAGCTAAGTAAAGTGCAAGAGGAGGAGGATGTATCTCCAGAATCAGAGCACTACTGTCTATTCCTTCTACTAGGGACTTACATATATTTTTTAAAGATGATTTTGCAGTCTGGATAGTTTCCAGAGCAGATAGCATCAGTTAGTTACTGATGCTGAAGATAGCATGTCTTAATTGTGATGTTTTTATCTTTCTCCTGTGATCCTTTCTGAAGTTGATGCTGTAAAGTGTTAATTTCATCAGTTACTCTTGAGATTTTCAGTAGGGTTAGTTGCTTGAGTGTGATTTGTGGAGTTCAGGAAGTTTTTGTCAATAGTTTTCAAGCTTTTGTCATGTGTCAGGTGCTGGCAAAACCAACAACAGGTATTCAGCAGGCATTCACTATGTCAGTGTTTTTGCTAGGGAAGTCAATTGTTACATCCCAAGGTAAAGTTCCTGGTTTGAGATTTGCTAATGTCTACCCATGCATTTTGTCTGGGGCCTCGTTACTTCTTAGAGATGCACAGAAATCTATGGTGGTGAATTTTGACAAGGCATTAAAGGGTCAGTGTTTGTTTGGAAATTGGGTAGACTTTAGAGTTGAAAATGTTGTCTCTGCTCCTTCCCTTGCTTTATGAAAATAAACTGAAAACCATAGAGAAATGTGGCCTATTGCATCTTCAGTTTTTTGAGTAATATTTTAGGATACCTTAAGCTGCAAAATTATACTGTTAATTAAAAAATTTATAAAAACCAAAAATTATAATTGTGGGAAAGTAACAACAGGAATGATAGTTTCCAAATGAGAAAGAAAACTTATTTTAACATCCCTGTAAAGCTTGCACAGCTTTTATAAAGCCAAAAGGACTGAAACAATGACCTAGAAGTGCAAACACAACAGAAAATTTAAAAATCGACTACTTGGTTTGATTGTATCTTTCTTTCACAGGGAAAAAGTAAGATTCTTGCTTTTTGCTGTAAGTGGAGAAGGTACTTATGAAGAGGAAACCACAAAAATAATGCTCTCTTTGGTAGCCAAGTTATGGCACAATATAAGGGTGTTTTAAATTTAAAATTGTGCTAATGTAGCTGTAACTGTTTCATACTTAACTGAGTAACTTTCTTTTTGTAACTGATGCTGCCACTTAAAGCTTGTTAATGTATGAAGTAACTTGGAAGTAGCAATCAGGTGTGTAAACTCCTGGAAGTTTTTTGGGTAAAGATGCAGGTAAATTCCACACGGGCCTATTGTACATTGACAAAATCTCAGTAAACAGAATTTTAGTGCAGCTCACTCAAGAAGCAGGTTCTTGCTAGTCAGGAGCAGTTACTAGATTTCAGGTATTTCCTTCTCCCTTCAAGGCTCCAGTAAGGCAGGCAGCCAGCCATTTGAAAAAAATCAATGGTATATTCTGACAACATGACTGAGGCCTTCCCATCTGTAGCTCATGGGTTATTCAGAATGATCACAGGAATAAATCTCATGTACAGGTTTTCTGAATTAGATGCTGGGCTTTCACTGAATGTCTGATCTGAGTCCCTGCTCTGTGAATTCTGAATCTACACCTGGAGATGTTTGCTGCAGTTACTGACTTTCTGGTGGACCTCTAGTGAGACAAGGAAATCCAAACTGATGTGTTGAAGTGGTGGTTAGGCAGAGGAAAAATAGGTATTTTCTGGGTGAGCTTTCATAAGAACTGAATATACTCTATTATCGTCAATTTACACTGTAGCTTGTGACTACATTTTCTGCAGTATGAGTTGACAAATGCACATAAAAGCAGATAAATCCTTTGCTCTTGACAGTTCTAAGAGGTATTTCAGCTTGTCCTGCAGGTCCTTAGAGAAAGACATCTTCAGTTGACTGATAACTCTGTAGCACATTTCTGCTGAGTAATTAAGGTGCAAATAGAGGCTGCAGAGATGCTTAGGCTTCAGTCGGTAATGTGTTTGTTTTCAGATGGTCAGCCTCCTTCATTTATACCTAGAAATAATTAATTCTTGAACATTGTGCCATCTCGTGAAGATGATTAAGGAGCATGCTATGCTCCCTTTGTCAAACCTGGTGGGGAACAAGGGGGCAGGCAGCTACCCAGCTAACCAGAGTTCCCAGGTCTGTGGCAAGACCTCTAGAAAATATATATTTTGGTTGTCTTTTGGGGTGATAGAAGCCTGGTAAATATCAGAAAACATTTCTCAAAAGGCAGTATGCCAACCTAGGCATTTGCAGCACTAACAAAGTACATGATTTGTACAAAGTACCACAGCTGATGTGCATATTAAGAAGTAGTAGAAGGTTCAGAAGGAGCTTCCCATTTTAATCTTAATGTACAGAGGAAAGAGCTTAAAGAGTGGCTATGATAGTTTGCAATTTCTTGTGTTTTCAAGTCTGCCACTGATTTGTTTTTTGCATGTTGCCTTTGCAAAACAGGCCTGCTGTGTGGTGTTCACTTTTCTCTTGCATGTACCTGCAGAAAAGTATGTATAGATACCTACACATGTAAACACTTAGGTATGTGTATGTAATAGAATGTATGTACATCTTTGCTGTGGTAACAGGACAAAATGAGCTTTGGTGGCTATTCCTGATCCCCATTCACTCTTGCAGTTCACTGAAAACATGAGACAAGGCAGCAAGACTTACACATGACATGAGTGGAGTAGATCTCTGGTACTATCTGCTGCTGATTTCATCAGCGATGTTTTTTGGCATGCTGTGTTAGACCAGTAGTGAACCCACTCTTTCACTGTTGTTACCAAAGAGTATCTTAGTTTTAAAGTACCTAGATAAATAAATAAAGTTAAATTAAAAGTGAATTAAATTTGTGTCTAAATAAAAATCCAACTAAAGTCAATGTTAATAAAGTATTAAGAGTGGCCTTACCTTTCATATGATTCTGGCTAGTCAAAGCTGCAAAATATTGATATTATTTTTGTTGATAGTACAAATTAGGTCTGTTTAAGAACTAGCTAAATAGATCTGAGTAGTGCCTGTACAAACCTCTGAGTCCTGCAGAATTGTTTTCTCACTTCCACATACCTGAGCAGTGAGTAGCAAGAAACAGCTCCTGGTGATTTATGTACCTAAAAGGATAAGCTGTCCCCCATCTTGGAGAAATAAATATGATTTAGAATCAGTCTTTCTGCAGGTCCTCCACACAGGGCGAATCTGACCAATGCTTAATTTGTTAGACATGTGAAGCAAGGTGGAGGTGTTGCCTGCTGGGATCAGAGCTTTAAATATCACTTAGCTGCTGCTCATGCCCTCACTATTTTTAAGGAATCTTCTCTTTAATTCTGACATTAGGGCATGCAGGGATCATTTTTTCTTGTTTCATGTCTTTGTATAGTTGTGGTGCCACAGTTTTTCACTTTCAGCTGCAGATTGAAATAGGTTGGAGCTCCTTAACCATACCAGAATGATAATTTGCATTTTATAGCATTTTTCACTTGCTATACCTGAATGATGTATAGGATTGATGGAAGAAGCTAGGTGACACCTTTGTGATTGAGGCAAGTGGAAGCTCTGAATCACAGGAAGGTTAAGTATGAATTTAAGGAAGCCTTTTGGCTTCCTTGAAAGGTTGGGGGAACCTATGGCTCCTTATTTTGGGGGTGGGGAGGGGAAGCTGCTGCTGGGATTCAGTTATAGGATGTTACTCATGGCAGGGTGTAAGGGGGCATATTATAAAATAGTGTGGAAGTTGTGTGTGATGATTGGCACCTGATGCTCACTGTATTAGATTCACCTCTGATCAACAGTGCAAACATCTCAAGAGAAAATATGCTAACAGGAACTCCTAGTCTGTGAAGGAGAAGTAGCAACATGTTCTTCCAGAGTCTGGCATTACTGTGACAGCAAAGTGATTTCCAGGAACAAAAGAAAAAGCCTAAGACCATCTTGCCTAAGATGTGTCTGCAGTTCAGTCTTTCAACAGGTAACACAGATTAACACAAAGAAAAGAAATGGATCTGAGTTTGTTTTGAAACCAAGGTGTTGATATGAAAAATCAGTACAATTTTTCACTTTATTACATAGTTGAAATGGCCATTCATTTGAAGAATGAATATTTGATGTTTTCATAAAAAATTCTATGCTTAAATTTCTGTAGCGCACCTGGCTGGAGGGGTTTTACAGAGAACTTATAGCACATTACAAATATTTATGAAGCTTAGTATGATTTTTATAGATGTTAATACTGTTTATTAAAGAATTATTTTAACCTGTACTTCAGATACCTGTTTAATGTATTATGGTTCTTTCTTTTGCATGTTACTAGGTAGCTGGTTCTTCCATGGCTGAGAGACCTTACCTAAGTACCCACGTGCTTTGTCACAGTGGGTTTGTGGCAGAGGAGGGATGTGGACCAAGGAGGATCCCTTGCCTCATCCTGCTGCTTCCCAGGGGTAGCACAATTCTCAGAAAAGGTTTGCCCACCCCTGAAGAGGAACAGGGTTAGAATAACACAGCCGTGTTTCCTCCCAAGCATAAGGAGGGAACTTGGTTTTGGCTTTGACAAAGTGGGAAACTGGCATCTAGGGCACACCAAGGCACGTCAGCAGGGAGCATCATGATGATGAGCATCATCATCAGGGCTGCAAGGACTGTGTAATGCTTCAGGTGCTGGACCTGCAGTGGACTCTTGTCAGTGCTTTAAGCAGTAAAAAAGCTTATCTTGCCCTGGCAGCTGGGCTGCAGAAGCTGGTGAGGCTGCAGGAATTGTTTGTGGCCGCTAGATGACTCCTTCAGCCTGCTGGTGGATCAACTCAGAGCTGAAAAGAAGTCTGAAGAGCTGGTGCAGGAAGGAGGGGCTGCTCTGGGTCCGTGCTGAGAGAGGTGCACCAGAATAAACGGAATAAACTCCCAACTGATGGAAATGTTATATGATTTTTTTTTAGTTTGAGTTGAAGTAGTTCAGGGGAATAAAACTCTATGGATGACTAATTTGGGATGTTTGTTAAAAAGTTTGCATTTTCAAAACAAGGGTCCTAACTTCCATAAGGTCAGGCTGGATTCACTGAGGCAGTAAACATGTGAAAAAGCTAATTTTACAAGTTATACGACTTGCTCACTAGACTGTAAGTGATACCTGGGTTTGTGGGGGGCTCTGGCTCTTACTTTACAAGCTTTCATGAAAAGAAAACTCACTGAACATTCCACTCAAACCAACAGCAACATAATATTATCTTTGCCTCTTCTTTGCATGTTGTAGATGGGCAAGACAAATTCTGTTAGGCTGGGAAAAATGTAAACAGACTTACTAAAGTCAAGGCCTAGACAGAATTCCCACAAACTCGATATAAATTTTGTTGCATATATAGAGGGTCCACTCACTATATGATGCTCAGGATTAAATAAACTTCCTGTCATGTAGAGTGTAGATAATGCTTTAGTTGCATAAACAACTATCTACCAATGTCTGTACTAAGTGTGTAGTCTCTTTATCAAGGTAATTAGGTGATGAGGTGGTTGTGCTGTTGCTCCATGTGTTTCCTCACATCTGTTTCTATTTCTGAGATGTAATAATGAATCATTAGTTACCATTAAATGTGATCAGTTCCTGGTGCAAAGTATGTGCTGGATAAAACAATAGTGCCCATGGCTGATTTTTTAAAATTCAGAACTGTTTTTTTTAAGCCAAGAATATCATAGCAAGTAAGACTTGCTATGAGCCTCATCTATGGCTTGATCTGTGAAGGCATTATATTATTCTTCAAAGCTGTGAAGTCTGAGTTTGTGGTAAGCTAATCTTTTTCTAAACAATTTAAAGTAAGAGTGTCATGTTTGGAAGGTTTTTTTCAGCCAAAGTTCTTTCTCTCTTAAATACCGAAGACCTGCTGGTACGTCCAAAACTTCTGAATTAGCTTCCAAAAATGCAGTTCTGGATTGAGTCTTTGCAAACCAGGACTAGAATTCTCTTGACCCAAACTGTCTCTTGAGGGTAAACATAACCCAGTGGCATATTGGGGTTTAGTTCATTGGTTGTGTTGCAAAGACATGATATAAAAAACAGCTGTTTTGTGAGATTTTCAGTTACTTTCTATTTATGCATGTAGGGTATGTATGTAATACATTTCTTTGTATGAATATATGCAAACATCCCTTGTCTCTTTTCCAAATATGCATATCTTAGCACATACACACAGGAATCCTTCCCTTCCTCTCTACCTTGTTTTCTACACCAAGACCCTGTTTTTGCAATTGTGTTTAAAAGCTGTGATACAGCAATTTTGTACTGATCTAAAGGGAAACTGCATAATCTGTAACTTGCACTAATCATTTGTAAATAAACTATGACAGAATTGATGAGGAGAAATATTGAACAAAGAAACTGAGTTTTGGCATTTACTTAAATAATTTCTGTCTTGTTGCTGCGTCATTATTTTGTTACACTAGATGTTCTGTTTAACTTGGTTTCTGAGATTTCCATGTTTTTATCTGTTTACTCAAAAGCTGTAATTCTAAGGAGATGCCTTGCATGGTTTAATTGAAAGGCCAAGAAGGAAGATTTAGGGGCAAGGCCAGGAGCAATGCTAATTAAGCTTCCTTGGTCTGGGTGTGTTCAGTGTGTTGATCTCTTATATGCTGCAAGAGAAATAAAGCTGTGCTGCACCATGTTAAGATTTAGCTAAAAAAATATAAAGAAAAATTAAAGGAAGAATTACCTAATCCTGTAGTTCCCATTAGATTCTCGCTCTGAGAAGTGTCTTATTGTTGGATTTCTGCTTTTACTGCTGCTGTCAGTGCTGGCTGTGGTTATGAATAGAAGGCACCATGTGTAGCATGGATCAAAGAGAGGTGAATGAGCTGAATTGGGAATTTACCATGCTTGAGCTAAGCTGGCAATGGAACTGATGTGAGTGTCTTAATTTTATTTAGAGCTGTGTAAAGGGAGAGGCTGCATATGTGTGTGGCTCCCATCTCCCCTGCCTTGTGCCTCTCCTCGTTCTCCTGGGCCCCCAGTGAGGTGCTGGGATGTACAGGTTATCACTTCTGAGCACATCTGGCATTTCAGGAGTTAGCTGGGCTGCTGCTGGGAGCACAATAGTGGCATATTTCATGTTCAGCTTCCTCTCTGAAGTGGCTGAGCTGAGTCAGGCAGCAGGGAAAAGGCTGAGCAAGGCACTGATGTTGCCCTGAAGTTTTGAAAAAAAGTTTGCTTTCCAGATTTTTTTTTTTTTCTCCAAGACACAATCTGTTGTTCATCCTGTCTTTATCCTTTTTATGATATTACTACTAATAATACTTAATATTTTTGCTGGTGTGCTTGTGTGCCTGCCTGCCCTGTTCTTTGACTGGGATCTGGTGATGGAATAATCAATCAATCCTTTTGGTATTTCTTTTTCCCAGTCCTTAGCATAGTCAGTGTTCAGAATGGTTAATAGGCATATTTCCTAACGTTATGTCTTGTACAAAGACCCCCGGGAAGGGAGTACTGAGAATGATCAGGCTGAGACAGATAATGAGCATTGTACTGTGTTTATTTAGGGAAGGGAAAAAAAAAAAAAAAAAAAGAGAACCTAAACTCAAACTCTCTCAGAGTCTGAGATACTTCTGAAAGAAGAGAATTTTGTTTGAAGCAAAGTTGTATGGCAGTTGTAATTAAGCAACTTAATGCATTTAGGGTTAAGAAGGAAAGCTTCAGATATTTCTTACCTGTTCCTATTTTCACCTCAAATAGAAGCATTTGATTATGAAGCAAGATTTAACTGGGAACTTGAAATGCTGCTGAGGACTGTTTGCAGAAAGTTTTCATTCATGCATTGAATTACGTAAGTGTAAAGTGAATGTGTCTTAAAACAAGAGCTCCTAAAACTTTTCATTTATCCTGCAAAACCTCAGGATATCTTCATACCCTAACATTGTATTTTGCAAAGATTTATAACCTGTTACCATCATCTAAAGCACAGGGAACATTGCAGTAGTGCTCTCATGAAGTTTCTGTCACTTGAAATCTTTCCCAGCACCAGTTTTAGAAGTCAGGTTTCATTTCTTAGTGGCAATATTGACATAGTTGTGATTTGGGTGTATTTAGTGTTCACTCTGAAGAGGGTGCATTCTTTGATGTGCTTAAATTGCAGCTGTTAGTACTAATACCTCATTTTAGGATGGTACCAGTGCTAATTTTACTGGTTTATTTGGACTCCTGTGAATTCAGTCATAATCTCAGTCTGTCTCCTTTCCAGCCTTGTATTCCAGGTAATGTGCAACTGAACAATCTATTTATGGCTTGTGCCAATGCATCATGCTGGATGAGATGACCCCATTTTTTGCATGTGAATTAAGGAGGGGATAAAGAATCTGTGTTTATTTAAGAAGACTTGGTTCCCTAACTGAGTTGTGGCAGAAACTCTACATGAGGTGGTACTAGAGACATAAAAGTAATACCTCAGAGTGGTTAAGCCCTTCTAGCACAGCTGAAAGTTGTAGATCAAGTCTCCAGAGAGATGGACTATCTGTGGCAGAGCTTTTACAGCCTGAGATGGGCAGATCCCCTGTGAAAGTGGGATGCTGATGATAACCAGTTAAAACTTACTCTGGATTTCAGAAGTGTTACTGATTTTCCCTCTCATTTGTAAAGAAGCAGCAAACCAGACTTCTAATACATGCTGGATATTTGTTTGTTTATAATAGCTATCCCATCTAGGTGATTGACTGGCTATCTCTGTTTATCTTGTGGTATATTTCTGCATCAAGCACTTACTTTAATTCGGTAGAGATCTGTAGCACTTCAGTTTGTGATAGACTACAGAGCAACATCCATAGATATGATGGCAGAAACCTGCAATTTAGGTGCTATTAATTACAAAATTTTTAAAAAACCCTAACCTAAACCTAAAAAAATCCTAGCACCACAAAACAAACCCCTCTCCCAAAAAAATCCCCCAAACAGCCAACAACTGAATATGCATAATTTTGTGTATATAACAGTTTTCCAGTCATCCTTGATGTTCTGCTGTTGACTATCTCTACTGCTAGAATGGGTAAAAAATACTGAATAGTGTTCTTTACATTGTATTGATGTGGTATTTTTGTTTTTTACAACTGAATATTACTGCAAATGCTTTAAAATATGGTAACAATACATTTGTATTATGTAAGAACCAACTAAATTACATTTAGGCTAAGTTGGAGACTCAAAATGTGCTCTTATTTAGTCTAATAGATATGTACATAGATCAGGCATAGAAAGGATATTCAGGTGGAAACTTGAAGAGTTGTCTTGATGCCACTTTTTCCTATGCAGGTATAGACACAAGGGCTGAAATTGGGGTTTGGAGTAAATGAGTAGTCCCCCATTCAATTATTTCATTTCCTGATAAAATTTTATTAAGAATTGTAGTTTTTATTTTAAAAAGTTTAAATAATAACAAGGTATTTGTGGCTTTTCTTCTCACCCCCACAAAAACTGTTTTAGTTGAGCATTCTGATAAGGTCTGTAACTCCATGATTACATAGTATTGAGGAATGAAGGAAAATATCATGCTGTTCAGCAAATACAGTGTACAAACACAAGTTAATGGTTAACTGCACTTAAGTCTAGAAATTATTGTATATTAATTACAGTTAATTATGAGATGATGCAAGCACATTGCCGTGCAATGTGCTTGGAACACACTGTAACTTCAAAATGTGTTTTAGGAGAAAAATTTGGGTATTACCACCTCATTTTAGGACAGAAATACTTTTCTTCACTATAAATATCTCTAAAACACCTTCATGGCTCTGCCTGGTCTTAACGTGCAGGCTTGAATTCTTCAGTGAGTACCTCTAAAGAAAAGTTAATAAATTTCCACTGGAGCACCAGTGATAACAGCTTGCCCAGCTGTGTGGTTTGCTACCTGTTACTGGCCCCACAGAGCAAAGGTAGTTTCTCCTGATGGAGTTTTGGAACCACTTTGAAACTTGTCCCTGTTAGAGTTGCCTTTAGGCAACTCCTAGCATGCTGTATTTTGGCTTCTGCATATCTGTTTTCTGGCAGCACACCAAGATGTGATATTTAGAAGTGTGCTGTGCTCCCATCTGACTACACCTCTGGAGCAGCCTCTGTGAAATCAGGATTTTTGCAGCCAGTTTTCCCTTACTTTCTGCCCTTAATCAAAGGCTGTGTCAGGGAAAAAAAAGTTTGCTTTCCAGATTTTTTTCCCCAAGACAAAATCAATCTGTTCTTCATCCCATGGTCTTTATCCTTTTTAGAATATTACTACTAATAATACTTACTAGTTTTGGCTAGCGCCTTTTGCTGAAAGTCAGATTCTAAAAAAAAAAAGTCAGCTTGTATGACAAGGGACTCCTGTGTGCAATCCACCTCATTAAAGTTTCACAAGGTCCACAGGAGTGCTGCAGCAAGTGGTAGCTCAAAGGCCACAGCTCTTAAATCTTGGTCTTCAGAATATTTACATGTAGGCATAGCTTCTCCACCAAAGCTCCCTTCTGTTGACCTCAGGGCTGAATTGTGAATTTGAAATGGAGCCCAAATATTAATGCTTGTGAGTTGGTGACAGCAGGCAGTGGGGAGGCAGGGTGTCAATGTGCCAGAGCTTACCCTGGGTCAGAGGTGGCTTCGTGTGGTGGAAAAATCTCTCCTCCAACCCGAGCTTCCAAAGAAAGGCTCAGCAGTCTCTTGTTGTTCAGTCTCATGGTTGTTTCTTGCAAGTTATCTAAAAGATTTTCTCCTGGGGCTGCTGTGGTTTGCTCACAGCTCAGGCAGAGGCACACACACACCCTGACATCCTCTCTGACCCCGACTGCTTCTTCTCTCCCCACCCAGGGCTGCTGCTGTCTTTTATATGGTACATTACGTGTTACATGGTTACAGTTTTTCCCAATGCCTATTACCTATATTAAATGGTGATTTTCTATCTTTTATATGGTACATTACGTGTTACATGGTTACAGTTTTTCCCCAATGCCTATTACCTATATTAAATGGTGCTTTTCTACTCCAAACCAATCTGTGAGTGCCAACATCACCAAGAACATGGAGGTGAGGAAGAAGAAAGAGGAAGGACAGGGCAGGCCCAAATCCATCTTAAACCCTCTGACTCCCATGTACAAAACCAAAACCCCCCTGTACACCACTCAAAAATTCTTCCCTTTACTTCGTGGCTACTGCTACTATAATATTGAAACTTTTGTGACTTCTTGTCCTTCCTGCAAGGTTGGTAAATCATTCCATGGTTCAAACCCAAAATCACAGCTGTTTCCAGCTGCCTGCCAGGGTCTCAAATGCTTCTGACCTGGGCTTGGAACATCCAAAAATGTCTGAGGGACGTTTTGAGTTCCAACATAAATGCACTGCTGGGAAGGATGGCATTCACTTTCCCTGCTATCAGCTGCCCATCCCGGTGGTCTGACTACTGCCCAGATACTGCTCCAGAAGGATGGGCATCTCCTGGGGCTCCACTGGCATATTTGCCAGACAATGAAGATGTCACAGTTACTCCAGTCCTTACATACTTACAGCTTCTGATGGACAGATTTTAGGAAGCAGCATCCATTCCTAAGTAGCTTGACTCTATTTTAGAGTAAAAGCTACTTTTCTGAAGCTCTTAATAAAAAACCAGTAATTACTGAAATCACTGTCAGGGTCATGTTGAGCTGCTGCATCAATCTCAAGGCAGTTATGAGCATCCTGTTTTCTTCAGTGCTCTAGGGATACTCATGGTGTTGGAACTCATGCTGAGGAATAGAGGCAGGGCTGATGGATGATAATGGTTGAGTTGGTCTGTGTGTGATATTGATGGAGGGGGAAACAATGCTGTGTTTCAGGTGGCTTTGGTTTTCTGTCAGCATTCCAGTTAATAGAATTGTTTAAAAAACAGCTCTCTGTGGTATCTGTAAATGCCTTTTATGAGGTGGGGAGAAAGTACTTACTTACCCTTACAGACACTTTCAGTTACCACATATTAATATAAATACCTGCACCTCTGAGTGATTACACAAAGCAAGGAGGCACCTAAGACATCAGCACTTCCAAAAAAAAAATGGGGATGTTTTTCACCCTTTGTACGTTTGAGTTGTTTTCAGGTGGTTTGTAACTGGCCGCTCGCTGTTACGGTGCAACTAATTTTGAATACCTAAGCAATGATTTTTTTACATCATAAACTGCTTGTGCAGTGAACTTAAAGCTGATTTCTGCTGTATAGTACAGAAACAAATGTATAACTTGGCACTGGGGAATAATAATCCCTACCTGACACCTAATGCTCCTTATGTACTGCATTACTGTGACTCTTCACAGGGTAGTTAACAGGTATTGCTTCCTGTTTTTCAGAAAGCTGGAATAGGATGTATATCCTGGGTTGCCAACTAGATAGATAATGGAGTAGAACCCCTTCAACACCTCCAGTGCTGTTTTCAGTCTTCCATGGCCTCTCAGTTTTTACAGGAAAAGTCAATGTGACCTGCAGCACCAAACATAACAAACTTGCATAAGAAGATCCAGAATTTGGGAAAGACTGTAAAGTGGTGCCTGTTGACATCACTTTACACCACTTACTTCAAGATTCCTGTGTTAGGAAGATTTTCCTCATACAGCTGTCTTTTCAAGAGTTGGCATTGTCACTAAGCAGCATCCATACAGATCTGTTTTCATAAATCTAAATAGGGAAGGCTTTTGGGTAGGCATATGGGCTACCTGTCTTCTTGCCAGCAAACTTCTGCCTGATCCACAGCAAGATGAAGAAACTTCTGCCTGATCCACAGGAAGATGAAGTTCCCATCCCAATGTGCTTCCTTGTGTTGCACCCAAATTTATGTGAGGGCTGCCTCAAAAGTTGATCTTTTACCTCTTTCCATGAACCTGAAGAGGAAGGATAGGAATGTAAATGTACTGAAGGTACATTCTGATCAAAATTATCAAATATCCCAAAAGCATTACAAATCTACACATTTATTGCACGTTTATGTAATCTGTGGTACCATAGTATAGTTTTAATGATGCATTCCTGAGATGAAACAACAAAACTAAGTAGGGTTATTTTTACCTGAAACCAGCTCTTGTAAGTCTAGTCTTGTAATCATTCCTAGTGTATCTTTAATTTCTTGAATTTAAATGCAGTGCTTCCCATTTTGAAACAAAATTGGACTGGAGAAGGGGTTGTGAAGAATGCAGCCTTACTTTGAGAGTCCCTATGTTCCTTCCAATTAGTTTGAAAGAGAAATCTTGCTCAGGTGGTGTTTTTTAGTAAGGCCATTGACTCTGCCAGAGCTGATACACTGAAAAATGTGTATGGTTACAAATGCACCAGGTACATTTGGAGAAGGATTGTTTTCTTTTCTGGTCATTTATGTTGATTGTGACCTTTTTACAATGGGGGTAAATGTAGACCATCTTATATACAAGTCTTATCTGCACTAACTAGTAAAATATTTTTTTCTTCCTTTTATTTGTACACATTTCTGTGCTTTTCCAGATTCTCAAATTGCCTAGGGTGAAATTTTTCACCTTTTTTTTTTTTTTCCTACTTTAGGACTTCTGTTGGGAATCAGTCCAATGAAAGTTGAAGATAACTTGTTAGAAAAACAGTTCTGAGATTTTATTTTTGTATGCCAGTAAAGAAGAGACTGCAAAGCTGTTAACTGATACTGAAACAGCATGTTTGCGGGTAAAATAATTTCTTAATGTTAAATTGAAGATGTCTGTACATAGATATTTTTTAATATCCGATGCCCATTTTTTAGATTGTTTTTTATAATTTGGTTAATCACAAGGTATGAAAAGATATGTAGTCAGTGTAACTGATTTTAGAAGCTGACAGGTGAAATTTAGAAAAAACTATTCTAATGTTGAGTATTTTGCTGTGCTATGGCTTTTGGTGTGGAGGTTTTCTGGTTTAGTGTTCTGGATGTTTTCTTTGATTTTAACTTTTTTTTACGTTCCTTTCCTTCTTCACCTCATGCATCATCATTCAGTATCTACTAGTGTTCTGTAGGATTAAGAATAATTAATAGTCATAATTTTTCTGTTCACTGTACTGTTTTCCAGTCTCTTGTAAAAGAGCTTTAAGTTTTAAAACTCAAATCTGTCAAATGATTTAAAAACAAAACAATGGAGAAGATTTATAATTTTATTTCTTTATTTTTGATATGAGAGTGTATTAATTTCCAATTTATTTTTGGCATTAAAAAAAAAAAAAGGATCCCATTGAGCTGCATATAGCAGACCTCAAAAGATATATTGTACTCCCAAGCACTAACCACCTGGAATCACAGTTACTTTAGGCTGTTAAATGCTGTGGTTATAGTTCCAGACATAGGAATGCTGCAGTGGTTTTGGACACCTGTCTGTCCATTCCACCAAAATGCTTCTGCAAAACTAGAAATGTGGCTTGAAGGTAGCTGGTGTGTGGAGTAACTACAGAAGCACATTGGTGGGAGGTGGAAGGAAATATTCAGGAATTGCTGGCAAAAATCAGGTTAAAAATAAAAGACAGGTTTGGCTCTAGGCTGGTTATAGGATTTCTGTGACAAATCTGCTGAATGCAAAAGCTGGAAGAATGAAAGGAATGTGCATTGTTTGTCCTGCACAATTCAGGCTGGGGGAGCAGAGTTAATTGGGTTCTTCCTACGGTTTTACTGTGATTGATAAAGTGGATTTTAGGCCTGATTCTGCCTTGTCTGGCAGCTCTGCTCTCCTGTTGTGCTCAGTGTGGGAGAAAGGGAAATGGGTCACATGCACAGAAACTGGTTTTGCAGCCAAAACCTGGTGGGCAGCTTTGGTGGATCAGAGCTGGAGCTCTGTTGATCCACTTGTTGTTGTGCTGGCTGGGCTGGGAACAGGACTGGGCACTAACAGGACTCTTTGTGCTGCTAACAGGGAGCCTGGCTGCTGAGTCAGGACATGGCAGCTCAGTGTGTCCATGCTGAAGTCAAAGTGCTTCTCATTGTAGTTGTTTGCAGAATTTGTAACATCAGTGTATTGATTTTTTTTTTAATATATTTATTTATTATTTATTTATTATATATAAATGATAATATATATTTATTATATATTAAATTGATATTCTATATTAACATATATTAGCGATTTATAATTATAATATATAATTGTATATATTTAATATATAATATATAATTGTATATATTTAATGTATAATGTATAATTATATATTTTATATGCAATGTATAATTTCATATATATTTATTATATATTATAAATAATAATAAATAATATATAAATTTTTTTTATAACGTGTAGGTTGCTGTTGCAAATAAATTCAACAAGAAAATGCGTCTTGTGAAGTATAAAGTAGCAGCATGAAAGATTTCACAGAAAGCTTACACTTCCTTCTTTTGTGGTCTCTTGTTTGTTCAGGTTATATATATAAAAGATAACATATATATGAAGGTTTTTACTGTATATATTTTTTTTGATCTTGCATTTTACAGAGGAGGCTTGAGAATTTCCACTCCAGGTGCTGAGTTTATGGAACTAAAATCCGAGGCCTTTCCAATGTTTTTCTCTTTGCATCTTTGTGGTTCTGTCAAATTTTGGCCAGAGTGTTGTGGGCTGGAAGGGACCCACAAGGATCATTCAGTCCAACACCTAAGGGAATGGCTCTTTTATGCCCAGTGTACATCTCTGGGAGCAGCTCCATAGGCTGGCCTGGGGAAGTTTGGCAGGGCAAAGAGGCTGGGCCCAGGAGTTCAGAATAGTTTGAGAAAGCCCAGGAATACACATAAGGAAATAAATGTAAATGGTTTTTCAATTTCTGTTTCACAGCTGTGTTTGTAAACATACCCAAGCTGTATCAACCTGCAAGTGAAAGTAACTTCTGCTTATATGGATGATATTAGAAATTAGTATGTCTTATACCCAGCTTTGTCTTAAAAAGAAATGAATTAACCTATGAAACTCAAGGTTTTTCTTTTGAAATTTATTATCAATTAGGTATCTGAGCAGCTTTTTTACTTCTGGTCATGTTCTCTCCAGAGGGAGAAGCAGTGGAGAAAGGAGGAAGATTTCTTTTGAAACTCAGGATAAACCTACTTTGTTCTCAGTCCTTTCTCACTCTCTTGATGTAGTGTAAAGCAGGTAGCAACAATCTGTCCTAATCCATGAGCAAGATCCATGAGCAAGTCAGTGGGTGTTCAGATGTGTTGCTACGCCTCTGTTATTTCCCTTTTTTTGTCTTTTATTTCCCCTCACCCTCTTAGATTTAATGGATCTTAGGAGTTACCAGGCAAAGTTTGTGATCCACTGAGGGGTGTGATGATGAAAAGCATTTCACTTTCTTCACTTATATACTCTGATATTCTGACAGTTCATGTAGATAAGCCCCTGAAAGTTTGGGAGCAACTGCATTTTCTGGTTTGTGTCATTCTGAGCTATACCAAATAGCATGAAACATACTGTGCTGAGTTGGGATAGTTCTCAATCTCTGGCTTCTTTGAGAACCTTTTCTGGAGGTTGGCTTCTGTGTCAGAGACTCTTTTTAAGCTGTGAGATGCTTAGGTCAAGGATTTTATTGCTGGAGTATTTGAAGACCATGTGTGAAACGTAGAAAGTTTTGGTATTGTACAACTCTCTCTTGAAAAAAGCCTTTTCCTGGGGATTATGCTTGATGCACCAGTGGCTCTTAGTAAGCCAGTATATGAACCTGAGCCTCTGCTGTGCTGCTTGTGAGCTACAGGGGTACACCTGCAGGTCTGCTTGCAGTTCCCACATGTTTGATGGCATTTCTTAACCTTGATCTGCTCGGAAACACTAGCAGGCTTGGTCCTTACTTTTGGGCTAAGCAAACAGATGAGGAGCCTTGGGAGTGGCTCTTCAATTCCCAGTTACTTGTGTCTCCGTGGCACTTCTGTTTCTCATGGAGAAGGTGTATGCTTGGGTCCTGGGAACTTTCTGAGCCCTTGGTGCCAGCCTTGAGCAGGCATCTCTGGCTTGCAGCATTTCCAGACTATAAGGTTTTCCCCAGGAATAATCACTTTTCTAGAGATTGATGCATACTCTAACTAACATTGGATTTAGCAGCAGTTGCCATTCATCCAATTTTCCTGATGGGGGGAAGGAGGTGGGTAAATTTTACTCCTGTCAAGCCAGAGGTGATGGTTTTAGAGCTCAGGGAGCACAAGGAGTTCATTGATAACATGGGTCAGATCCTCCAGGTACTGGGAATCAGTGTAGTCAGCTGGAGAAGGTGGCCTTGCTGGGTTTGTGACCTATGACTTAAAATAGGTAGCAAGATTCAAGATTGTGCTGGTTTGTTATGGCATCTAATACTGACTGTTCAGGAAGATGCCTGCTTCCCCATTTTCCTCCAACTCAAGCTTGTAATTTACATCTTAATATTATCTTAAATTAAGCCTCAGCCATTCAGTATTGTGCCATTCTCCTTTAAGCATAAATAGAGGTGTGCAGGGCACACGCAGAACTCCAGATAATCCTTGTTTGCTTTTGGCTACAGGCAACAACTTTGTTGAGTTAGGATGAGTTGGATCACTAGTATCTGGCCACCATCTGATGATATGTCAGAGTGTTTTAGCAGTGTGTTGAGTCATGAACAAATGGGCTGTGTGATGTGTCGCTGATGTGCAGCCCTGTATCTCAAACTTCAGCTGTAGCAGGAGAGCTGTCTGTCTGTGTGGCAGTGGGCAGCCTGCTGCAGTCACTTAGAGGTGCTGCTTGTCCCCTGTGTGTCACCATGAGCGATGCATTTCGAGCTGGCTGTTGTGTTAGACACATGGCCAGGCGTGTGCTGGGACACCCCGTGCAGAGTTTTCCCATGGGGAGAATTCCTGACAGTCAGTGCTCCCTGAATGTGGACACCTGGTGGGTGTTGGGGTGGGAACACCTCTGGTGCTCCCTGGGATGGAGCTTGCAGCACATCATGGGATAAGGATGTTTTGCTGATTGGGTATCTGCAGCTTCTGCTGGGAGTGCTGTTCTCCCATTGGTGAGGTGAAGTGAGTAGACTCCATAAATCCCCTTTCTTGGAATTTTTCTCCATTCAAATCTCCCATCATCTGACTTTCATAAGGAAAAAAATGTACTTCACCTGGCTTTTGCTGTAAGCCAAAGTTCACATGTATAGTCAGCTACACAGCTCAGCTGCTCGAATTACAGTAACTTAGTCCTGTTTCTAAGCTCATAAATCCGTTTAACCTAAATCAAAGTAGTAAACTCTCTAAATTATTTGTCTTACGAGGCTTCAGCTTTGTGGATTCTTTGATCAGAAATCAGCCTGGTTTTTGTGACACACTGACATTCACATGCCAAGGATGTAAATTCCAGCATCTGGTACAGCTGTATTTCCCTGGCATCCTCTGTGGTGTTGAGGAACAAGCCTAAGCTATCTGAGAGTAAAACAAGTCCACCTGAAATATGAACTGAAAACATCTTGAGTTAACTTTAGTTAACTGTGCCTGTGTAAATAAGGACTTGTTGTATATGTAAGATAACTTCTGTAGCCTGAAAAGTAGGAAATTCTCTTTGCTGATGTGGATTTCTTTAATGGCCTGTGAAAAGTTATGTGACACAGGTAGTCCAGAGAAAGCAAAATGTCAAATAGGAAACACTGAGTGATGTAATTGCTTTCTAATCTGATACAGAGCTTGTATATAGTGCATCTTAACACTGAGCTCTAGCAGGCTCCAGCATAAATGGTCTTCTGAGATGGATCTTGTTAGGATTTAATGTCATAAAGCAATTCATAATTCAGAAGAGTCTCTCTCTCCAAGGGTAAAATTCCCCTCTCCTGGCTCTTGTAAATATGTGTATACAGTAGAATAAACAAGTTTGATAGAGGTACAAAATGCAAAAGTTGTACATGTTAAACTGTATCCCAGCTGTTCCGATTTAGTAATTTCACTGCATATATAATACAACAGAGTAGACAGTATGATTTCTGAAAATTACTTATTTCTTACTTTCTCCAGTGAGACCATTTAAAAACACTGCATTTCAGTATGCTTTTATTGTGCAAAGCAATAAGAACTGCATTAGAACTTTTTCAGATAGCACTTAAAAAACCCGTGAAGTCAGTCTTTCTTCACTGAACACCCATTCAAAATGATAACTGCATACAGGATGCTCAATTAGAGTCTACAAACTATGAAATTATGAACCTGAATGTATTAGTTTTATTTATCCTGACTTACCTATTTTATTTATCTTTGGCTTTGCTGGGGACTCTTTGTGGTGAAGAGCTGCTCCACTCTGTGACAGAATGAAGTCATAGAGTGATTCAGTAGAGGTGTTCAAGCATTATGTAAGCTGTCAGTTTGCTTTTCCTCTTTCTGGATCTTTCTTCTTCTATAAGATTTGATTTCCATAACCTGGTATAGGTATTGTAGGTCACTATCTGCATTGTGAAGGGTGCTTTTCCATGAAGTAGGGAAGGCACAATCTCAAACTGAGGTTGAATAAGAAAACCCTTTAAATACAAAGGTATCAGTAGTTCAATAATGGTCTGTATTTCTAGTTCTCATGCATGATGATTTAAATTAGCTTTGAATCTAAGCTTGGTGTAGCCATATATATTTATATATGGTTTCTCTGGTATCATAATAGAGACTTTCGGGCTTCCTTAGCAAAACAAGATGAAAGTAACCTGGGATTTTTGTTTGGTTTGGTTTGATTGCTTCTCTTCTCCAGAGAGATGGTTTTGTGGGTCTGGGTTTTTGTATGTGGTGATTACCACACTCAGCTTGTTTATAACCTTGTCTATGAGGATACTGTTGTCTTTTAATGAATGTCTAGGAACAAGCCTAATTACTTAAAAGCACAACCTTTTTAATAAGGAAATATTTTCTCTTGCACCACATTGCTTTCTAAAGATGTCTCTGAAGTTGAACACATTAAATTCAAGTCTACAGTGCTCTGTAGCACAAAGACCTAACAATATTTTAAGACTTCAGGACATAGCCTCTGGAGCTGTGCCTGGAGTTGTCCTGAGTACTTGCAGATATGAGTGTATTTGGTGTGCTGTTACTTGCATAGCAATAACTGATGGCAGCTTTTATTACAAAAAAAGGTGATCTCCAAGGCGTGCTGTTCATTACATCTGCTGTCACATTCCCCCTCTCCACAGACACTCTTGTATCAATCTCAGATCAAACATCTAAATAATAACTGGAAGGAGTTAGTCTTTAGGGCCTTTTTAATTTTGGGGTGGGGCTTTTTTTTTGGGTTTTTTTTTTTTTTTGGTTGGTTGGTTTTTGTTGTGGTTTGGTTTTTGTTTGGTTTGGTTTGGGTTTTTTTTTTTTATTTATTATGCATCTTCTGTTGCATAATGAATCCTGATCTGATGTATAATAAATCCTGATGATTTTAGGCTGCTTTGGAGTCAGTTCAGCAGTGTTGCAGGTGTGAGCCTTGCAGAGATGGAAGGGTGTGCAAAGCCCTAGCTGTGAGCCCTTGGAGAGAAGGCTGGCAGTGCACTGAGAGTGGGCTTTGTGGAGCAAACGGGGCCATGGATGGCCCCAAGCTTGGCATTGCTCCGAAGGCAGCTGAGGCTGTTTCAAGTGAAATCTCTGCTGACTTTGGTGACGTAGGAGGAGCACTGAGTTATGTAGTGAGGAAAGGAATCTGCAGCATAAAAACCTCCCAGGGCCTCCAGGCTGATGCTGTCGCTGGAAGCACTTGCCAGCCCTGCTGCACAGATGTCCCTCTTGGACTTTGGGGGTTTGCCCACCTTGGCTTCCTGCAGTCCTCGTGCAGGGAAGGGAAGGGCTGGAGATGCTGCTGAGCTCTCCTGGTGTCTCTAGCAGTGTTGTTTTGCCCAGTGGTAACTGCAGGCAGAGATGTGGGTGACAAAACCACTCACCTGCCATGGAGAGCGTGGTCGAAGGAATGCTGTATTGACCGGGATGTTTTCAAAGAAAGCTGCTTTCATAAGGACACAGCAGGAGGAAGGAGACTTGGCAGTCACTGTTTGGGGGCATTATTATTCTTTATTCTGCTCATTATTCTTTATTCCTCAGCAGAGTGGTCAGTGTCGTGTCCATCTGGCTTCTGCTCCCCTCTGTTCCAGGTGATGGGTGAATGTTCTGAGCAAGGCAAAGTTTGACGGGCAAATAGTTCTCCTTCTGCAACAAGTGAGTTCCCTGCAGGAAAGTGAAAAGGTGGAAGGTGGCTGTTACTGTTCTGCTCTGTAGTTTAAATCTCTCTGCTGTGGTTCCTAATACAAACAGAAAAGGGAGTCTGATCAGGTTTCAAGAAAAACTGAAAGCAGATTTGCCGCATTTGAGTAAACCGAATTTACAGCAAAGAGGAACTGTCCTGTGATCTTTGATTTCATTGTATCACTTACAATTACTTGGACATGATCAATTTCTTAATTGAAAACTGACTGTACAGCAAATTGTTATTAAAAAGATAAACTTCAATGACATTGCTGTACCCCTCAACAGAAAAAAATGGAAAATTCCCCTCTATTCAAAGATACTAATTCCTTAAATGTAGAGGAAGGGATTTCATCAGCAATTATTCTTTTTACATGAATAGTTTTGTGTTGATAGTTTCATTTCAGTAAACTATATTTTGACTAGTCTGCGGGCACAGCTGCCACTTCTCCTATAGCAGAGCAGCTGGATGTAAAACCTTGGGTTTATGACCTGACATGTATACATAGTTAGATGTAGATATATCTTGTCTAAACCTATATCTGTATTTCCATCTAGGAATATCTGCATAAGCATAATAATACACTTTGTAAAGCTCATTAAAAGTTTGGAGGCATTCACAAGTACTCCATTCTGTATGTGTTAAACAATCAGCAAAGATTCCCAGTAGTGATCAAAAGAACTGAGTAAAACAGTATTTCCATCTTTGTCTCTCTGTGGTTATAAAGATAGGAAGATAAAACCTATAAAGCCTACCTGTAATCTTAACTCTCCAGTCTTGTTTGAGGTGTAGCTTACTTGTGAAGTGGCTTTTTTATGTTGGCTGGAGGTTTTGGTTTTTCTCTGCTGGAGAACTACAGGAGCAGTTTTCACCACCCAGCTGGAGCCAGACTGTTGGAGTTTTTTTCATGAAGTCACTTCTTCTTTGACTGTTGGTTAAGAAATGTGAGTTTTAAATAGGTAATAATAAAGGCAAAATGAGAACCCAAAGTTTAGATAATCCATTTTGCTAAGAGAACTTCTCCTTTCTGTATTTATGGGCTTCTGGTACTTTCTTGGGGGTTCTCCAGAAAATCTTGCCAAAAGGAGATCTAACAAATCGTACAGGCCGATATCCTCTACTTTGTTTTTGACTACAGCTCTTCAGTTTACAGTTTTACTTGGTATTTTGAGGTGTACAAGGCATTATTAAAAAAGAATAACTGACAACAACAAACCCCCAAATTAAAAGGCAGATGTTTTCCATACTTCTCATATTCACTCACACATCTTCATATGCACTCAGAGAGCTGAATCACAGACCATGGGACTTGGCAGCAGAGGGAACCTGTGTTTTATGTGTTAGTGCTCTCTTTCCAGACCTCAGTGTTTCCTAGGAATGCCTACATCAAATGTTTTCCTGCAGTTCTTTTTCTTTTGCTTTTTTTCTTTAATCATCCTTCTGGCAGGTTTTGTTGCATTGGAAGTTGCTGTTGCTGCTATGGGTGGTCCTGAGTCATCCTTCTTTTCAAGAAAATATTCAATGTGTAAATGTTTTATATTGAATACTTTGCCTTTACATTTTAGGACTCTGCCTTTGCTGTCTTATGTCTCTGGATTTCTCCTGCAGGGACAGGTCTGTGCACTGGAAGTGTGAATTAAAGATAATTGACTGTGGAAGTGGTGTACTTTTTCCTGTGAGCTGACTTTGCCCTTGTACTGAGAATATTTACAATGATGAGAACTCATTTGCACTTCCTAAGCTTTAGTCAAATGTTTGACTTGTCATAATTTAACTGTGATATAAAGCAAACTGAGGTATTTAATGCCAACATCAGAAAGAGTTACCAAGAGCCAGTTTTCACAAATCCAGTTTTAGTTGTGGATTGGGATGAGTCATTTAATCTGATGCAATGAAAACAGAAAAGATGTTGAAGCGCAGACGTGTGAGTTCATCTTCCACTTTTCATGTTCCAGAGGAAAAATTTTCCTATCTGGAGGAAATTTTTAAGCTGTCTGCAGTGTTAACTTGTAACTTCATGAACATCCCAAATAGTAAGAATTCAGGACAGTGTTAACATTAATATTAATATAGAATTAATTAATATTAATACAGAACCCACTGAACTAAAGGAGTCTCTCCTCTGAGTTCATATAGTATGTGAAGAAGGTGGGGTTGATCAAATAACCTGGCACATGCACAGTTAAGTCTGCTTCTTTCCTTTGCCACAGCATTGCAGTTTACATCAGCAGAGGAACTCAGGTCATAGATAATGACCATAGGTGGTAGGATGTACTCATTCCAGGAGCACAGGGAATAGTAAGCTGCAGAACAAGTATGTGCTTGTGTACAGAACCCTGCCATCATTGATACCCAGAACATTCAGGAGAAACCCATCTGTTTCCCCAGTCTTTTGAAAATGTTGGATACACATGGAGATGTTTTTTTTTAAGAGTGATGAGAGTCTAAATGAGTTGTGGTTTGTTGGCTCATATTTTAAAAACTTTTCATTAATGGGATTTTTGGTTTTTTTTAATTTGTTTATTAAATTACAAAAATGGTCCAGCATTGTGAGGAGTATTGCATTGTGAATGGCATCAGAAGATGAAGACAAAGGTCCACTCAGTGTTTCTGAGTTGCTGCTTAATGATGGGCATGTGTTTGAGTTCACATATGCATGAAATCCACCCATTCTGAGAGGGCTTTGTTAAGGGCCCAACCTTTAATAAGCAAGGATCCACAGCCATGTTTGAGAGCTTTTTGTGTTCCAAAGTGCCACTCCAGTTAAAATCTCTCCAAAACGAAAAGAAAAATCTCTCCCTGCTTCCTGCAGAGGTTTCAGTGCCAATCTAGACTACTCATGGAAGGAACTGTCTCAGATGATTTCAGGTGTTTGATTCTTGAGTGGGCTGACGAGTGTCTTGCACTGAGATTTTTTGTGTCACCATTCAAGTCTTGTGAAAGACCTGTGTGCCCCAGAGATTGCTGCCAAATTAATGTATCCTATGGCAAAGTATTGCAAAGGCCTTCTACCTGTTTTCTCCCAAACTGCAAACTGTGGTAAACAGAGCAAGTTATTTTAAAAATTAGATTGGAAAGTGCTGTCCAAGCTTATTGACATCCTTTGCAATCTTCACTGTTTCTGGTAAGTTTTTGTGAGTAAATTATGTGTGGTTGGTTGTCCAGTTGATTACCACCTCATCAGGGACCTAAACTTTCAGGGAAAATTGGTTTGTGTTTAAACCCTTGAGCCTAGAACAACAGATTTGTGAATAACATGTCTACTGCAGACCCCCCTGGATGGCAGACATCTGGATTTTAGATTTTGTTCATTGGGTGCCACACATTATTTGATAAGGAAGCTCACTTGCTTCCTCTTGTTCTCTTGCTTGCTGAGGTTTTTTTAGAGCTTGCCTCAGAATCACAGTAACTTCTTGTTCTTCCCCCTATTGAAAACTAAGCTTTTTAAAAATGAAAAAATGTAAAGAAAAGCTTGGACTAAATTGAACTCATATTTTCAAACACAATTAAAATACCTTGCCATGTTTAGATTTCATGGATTTTTAATTTTATCTTTTTTTAAAAGTGGGGCAGAGGTGTTTGCAAACTTTGGTCTGTAGCATTGGATAGCTTCTTGAAAGAGACAGGAAGGGTTGAGGCAAACTAGTTGTGCTGCTTGTTCTCCAGATACCAGTATTTCCAGCTCTTCTGCATTTGGAATTGCTGGCAAACAGGTAGCATGGTTGTAATCTCAGGTCACCACAGGTCGAATGAAACAGGGTTATCATTCTTGTGGATCATACAGGCAGAAGAAATCAGACTCTGAGGTGTTTCACTGTGCTCTAAGGCACTGAGAAACATCTGGGAAACAGCAGACTGACCTCAGCTTGGTCACTGAGCTACTGCAGCACTGGTCCTCCTGGAAGTCACTTCTAGGCACATGAAGAGCAAGAGGACAGGAAGCAGCCAAACATGAATTTTTTACCATGGGCAAACTCTTCCTGAGTGTGAAGAAGTGATGGAGAGAGAAAGATGTTGGCAAAGGGAGAGCAGAGGACCTTGTTTACTTTGATGGTACCAAGTTTTTTGACACTTTCATTAGCATCCCTGTAGCCAAACTGAATTCCCTCTAGATGGATTATTGGGTAGAGTTGCAGTTTGTGAAAAATTGGCTGAGCCAGCATTGAACTGGCAGAGAGTTACTGGCGGTGTTCCTTGGGGGCTGAGGCTGGTGCCAGTGTTTCATATTTTCATTGGTGGTACAAATGACAAGTTGGAGTGTACTCTCAGCACATCAAAGGTGACACAGAATTGGTGGAAGTAGTGAATTACAGGAGCTGCCATTCAGGGAACTTGAGAAAGCTGATGAAGGCTAGCAGGAACACAAGAAGTTGAACAAAAAGAAAGGCAGAAAGCAGCTTTGCAGAGAAGACCTGGGCTGTAAGTTGACTAGAATTCAACAGCAAGACCTTGTAGCCACAAAAGCAAACTGCAGGCTGGGCTGTGTGAGCAGGAGTGTAGGCAGCAGGTTGAGAGAAGGGTTTTCATGCTCTGAGCTTGTGAGATGAACACCCATACAGAGGGATGTAGGGAGCACTGTTGAGGACCACTCCAGAGGTTGGGTCAGAGCACAATGATGTACCAGGAAAAGCTGTGAGAACTCCTTGTGTTTCACCTGAGAAGGCTGAGGGGATGAGCCAGTTGACTCCAACTATCTGTAGGATCATTATGAAGAGAGACCTAGACTCCTTTTAGAGGAATCTAGTGAAAGGACAGGCATGAGGTGATTGCAGACATTTCAGGTGGGGAAATTTGGGTTGAGCATAAGGAAAAATACCCTCCATTGTGAGAGAGGTGAAAGAGGATTCTCTATCCCTGAGTGGGGTCCCGAGCAGTGTGGTTCAGCTTTGAAGCTAGGACTTCCTTGAGCAGGACTGGAGACCCCCAGCTGCTCAATTTAGTATTTGATATTGCCCTTTTCTTGAAATAATGGTTTGTTAGTGCATGAAAATGAATAACTATATTATGGCTTTATAAGAGGAACAATGCAAAAGTATTTTTTTCCCTTAAATATTTCACATGCAGCTCATGTCACATTTCTAGCTTTAGATTTTTAGAAGTGGACATTGCTGAATCCTGTGATTGTCTTTCTATGAATGAAAAATAAGCCAAGTCTCTTTCTCCTTAAAAGAGACTGTTATGTTCAGCAGAACTCGAGGTGGTGATGCATTTTTGCATATGAGCATGCATATGGCTTGAGAATGGGAGCATTGTCTACAGCCCTGCTTACTTCTGATGGTGTAGTTCAAAGCTTATTTGAAAGATTGTTAGGGAAAAATTCTGAAATGTCTTCCAGCATCAAGCTACCTCCTTGGCAAAGAGCACATTTTCTTGGTAGCTTGTTTTCTTCAGGAATTTGAAATTATTCATACTCAGTATCCACAGAGCTTCAGGAGAATGTGGCCATAATGTTCGAGTGAATTGCCATCAAAGAAATATGGGCCTTCTCACTTACACATAGTTTGCCATTATATAAGGCTTTCTAGCTCATACTGTAGCTACATATGTAGCTCTCAATTAAAGCAATTTTTAAAATTGTGGTATGAAAGTAAAATGACTTTTTAAAATTTTTAAAAGCTGTGTGGGTTTGATCTTTAGACCTTTTCCATCAAGCGAAGTACTGTAAATCTCCATGCAGAATTTTAGCTCACATTTCACTGGCAAAAAGAGCAGTAGTCTTACTGGTGTTGTGTAGTATCCTGGGGGAACTGCTTTGCTAACTTGTCTCATATCATTTTAACACATGGGCTCTTAGAGGAGATGCACCTGAGGGAGTACACAAAGTACTCTCATCCTAGAAAGAACTTGAAGCAGTGTAAGCCAAAATTTCTGTGCCCTTTTAATGGATTAAGTGAACTAGCCGAGTACAGTGATTTAGGCAACGGGATAATGGAACTATGGAACTTCAAATTATTTTGATTATTTTGATAAGTGTTTAAAAGAGAGTTTAATGTGCTAAATAGCTGAGGCTGCCTTTTTGAGGTTATACATGGAATAAAATAGCATTCTACCTTCTGACGGCTTTTTAAGTAACATTGTTTATTCCTTTCATCTGTGTGTTATGTAATATTTTTTTCCCTTTCAGGCATTGCATATATATTGCCCTGGTCTTGTGTTCAGGGGCAGCTTTATGATTTCCTGCATCTCCAGATCTTTGTGTTGCTTATTATCCACTTGCCATGGGGTAGTTGCCCTGTGCTATAAATTTTCCAGGCGCTTTAGGTGGGTTATTGTACTGAGGCTGGATGAGCTGGGATCAGGGAGGTTCCGCGGTGTGTGTGAGGGGTTGTGGGAGCCAGGGCTGGGATCTCCAGTGAGGAATGGCCCAGCCTGTCCATGGGACAGCACAAGCACAAGGGGCTGCCCAGCGAGCTCCGTGCTGGCATTGTCATGGTGGGATGGGGATGGCACCGCTGGCTCGGCGAGGCTGTGCTGCTCCCCAAGGGCTGGGCAGGGGCTGTGGGGTGCAGGGACAGTGTCGGAACTCAAAACGTCCCTCAGACATTTTTGGAGGTTCCAGGCCCAGGTCAGAAGCATTTGAGACCCTGGCAGGCAGCTGGAAACAGCTGAGATTTTGGGTTTGAACCATGGAACAATTTACCAACCTTGCAGGAAGGATAAGAAGTCACAAAAGTTTAGATATTAGAGTAGAAGTAGTTACAAAGTAGAGGGGTGAATTTTTGAGTGGTGTACAGGGGGGGGTTGGTTTTGTACATGGGGGTCAGAGGGTTTAAGATGGATTTGGGATTTGGGCCTGCCCTGTCCTTCTTTCTTCTTCCTTACCTTCATGTTCTTGGTGATATTGGCACTCACAGATTGGTTTAGAGTAGAAAATCACCATTTAATATAGGTAATAGGCATTGGGGAAAAACTGTAAACATGGAACACATAATGTACCATATAAAAGATAGAAAATCACCATTTAATATAGGTAATAGGCATTGGGAAAAACTAACCATGTAACACGTAATGTACATATAAAAGACAGCAGCAGCCCTGGGCGGGGACAGAAGAAGCAGTCGGGGTCAGAGAGGATGTCAGGGTGTGTGTGTGCCTCTGCCTGAGCTGGGAGCAAACCACAGCAGCCCCAGAAGAAAATCTTTTAGATAACTCACAATAAACTGCCTTGAGACCCAGCAACAGAGACTGCTGAGCCTTTCTTTGGAAGCTGCCTGTCCCTCCACTGCATCCTCTGAGCTCCACAGGGATGCCCACCTGGAGCTGCATCCAAAGTGTGCCTTGCTGGGCATGTGTAATGTCTCTGTGATTGTACACAGAAAGGTTGCTGAATGTGAAAGTTTTCTTTTCAGTTTCTTTGTTTTCTGGAAGGGAGAGACAGAAGAAGGAAGCATGGACTGGGATCAGAGTTAAAAGCTCTCTTCCCAGTTTGGCTATGAATTTGTTTCTGACCTTTTGCCTAAGATTTTTTTGTCTCTGTTACAGACTCTTTCCAAAAGTCCGGAAGATAGCAATGTTCACACCTTTTATTAAAGTGCTTTGAATTCAAGACAGAATTAATAAGATCAATGCATTTTTACTTTTTTTCCCCAGAAAATTTGTTTCTGCCACAGCTAACAAGTCTTTCAGTAGAATAAAAACAAAGATGATGTTTGGTTATGGTATGTTTTTAACTTTGGCTCTGTGTCACGCTACGAGTTCTAATACTTTTTCTATAGCCATAGGTGGGCACAGTATTATTTATATGGTACTGTAGCTCTGTGGAAGTATATTACAGAAATAGAAACATCTTATCTTTAGGCTCTCTGAGGTTCATTGTGATGAAGCCAGATGCTTTCCTTGATTGATTGGCTGTCTGACACAGTCTTCCACAAAATTCCAGGTGGAATGGAAGCACATATACATGTCTTTCCATAGATATTAAGTTTGGGATTTGATATACTCTGAATGTTTCACCCAGGTTGTCTGCATGGTATGCACGGCTGGTTTGATGCTATCTTGGGCACACTGCTGCATGTGCACATATGGCCATTTTTTGGGATACCTGCCCAATTCCTTATACTTGGAGAATGAGAGGATATTCGAGATGGGACACAGGAAACATGAAGTAATTGTTGCCATTATGAGACTAATATGTTAAGCAGTCAGATTTTGCTGAGTATTTTAAGTTTAGGGCTTGTGTGATATCGCAGGTTGGGTTGAGTGTAAAACCGAAATTTCTGATACAGCACTGGGGATTTTGGGCTTTATCCAGTGTGAGGAATGCTTAGAACATGCTTTTTTTCCTCCAGGATTTTCTTGTGTGTTTAGTTGACACCCTAGTTCTTTACAGACTTCTAACAAGTCAGAATTTTCTCATGATAAGAAGTTATTGAGTTGTACTGAAAAAGCTCTATATAATGAACTGGCATTTGTGCCTTTTTTCCATGGATAAGATGGATAAGGTTGGAGGAATTTTCCCCCTTTTTCTTTCAGTTCTTTAGTTCTGAAATTAGCTGTTTCTGGCCCAAATTCAGTTCCTCAGAATGCTCAAACTTAGGCTTAATTCAAGCATCTGTTTACCATTGCACAGTCCTCTTGACATCTTTCACATCATAAAATAATAGAAATAACAAACTTTTTTAAAATTTAAAGATAAGGAAAAGAGAAGGTTTGTTTTTAAATTCCAAAGTGAAATAGAAAATAACCACTAGATGGCACTTGGAAATTGTGTATTAAGATAATACATCTGCTTTCAAAATCATTACAAGTGTTCATAGACTCAAAAGGTTTTTATGTGGATCCACATAGTTCTGAGACAGTGATACTTCTGCAACCAGAATTTTAAAGTTCCTTTAGCTTTAGTATTTCTTTCTGTGATCAGACTAAACCTCTGCATTAAGGAATCTAGTCTGAATTAAAAGCTCATTTCTGAGTCTTAAAATGCTGCCTTTAGCAAGGTGTTAAATACAAATATAACTGATAAATGTATGCAAATTAGTTTGGTTTCCACTTACTTTTAATGGCATCACAGAATTGTTTAGGTAGGAAAAAACCTTGAGGATCATTGAAGGCCATTATCCCTAAATGCCACATCTACCTACATGTCTTTCAGAAGAGCTCCTGAGATGGTGACTCAGCCAGATCAACTGTTCCAAAGCTTGACAACCCTTTTGGTGGGGAAGTTTTTTCCTTACCTCCAATCTAAACTTGAGGCCATTTCCTCTTTTTTGGGATAAGAGATTTGTAGGCATCTGTTTTGGCAAAATTCTGCTCTTCTTTGGCATTCTGTTTACCTGTTTGGGTTCTGCCTAATGTTAGATACATTGTATTTTGACAAAGTGTTGCTGCTTTAAATATGCTCAATAGCTTGGAAATTAACTCAGAGTTTGGTAGGGAGGGGTTTATACAGCAAACAGACTCACAAGGGTTCACGTCTCATTTTTGGCTTTGTACACTTGCCCCTCTTGGTAAGGGAAGAGGATGGAAGGTGATTGTGACAATTTGATTACAAAGAAAATATTTTAGTAGCCTGGAATTTATTATCAAGTCAGTCTTGTGGTATTTCTGTTAGTGAACATGGCACAAGCCCCTTTTATTTGAAATTCTTGTGTAGCCTCTTTATGGTTGCTTCTTGTTTCTGAGAGTTGCATTTCATAAGAGTTATATTACCATGATTTATGGGCTTTATATTGAAGGTACACAGAGCTGAGTAAATACTTTCTGTATCCATTAATTTGATTCTTCTTCCATAGGAGTAGTGGATAGTAACTGTACAAGGGAATGTTTGGACAACTGCCTTAGCCTATTGCACTTGAATTGAAGAGAGCAGAAGTAGACAAAGTATAATATGGGGTTGTGCAGGGATATTTTATGGCCTATTAAATATGTATTAAGGGAGTAATTCTTTCATTTGCTCATGCAACTGTATATGGTTCCCCTGACACTGGTGGTAATTATGAGTGAATGTTATTATGAAAGCTCTGTTGTGCACATGGTGAACCTTAGAATGGGTTACAGTAGCAGTGGACACAGCTGCACTGTCCTGGTTTTGCAGAAGACACTGGGACACAATCAACAAGAGGTGAAAAGGAGTGTTGAACAATTTTACCATTCAGCTGTGCTCCCCTTCCCTGTCTGCTGCAGGAATGTCTCCTCTTTGTGCTGCTCTGTGCTGTAAAAAGCACTTGGCTGTGTTTCTGCCATGACTGCACCCTGCAGCAATTTGTATGCCTGCTAATCACAGATAAAAACGGAGCTTTGGGAGTGGCAAGTGTAGAACTTCTTTACTTTTTTTTTCTTTCATTCATAGGGTCTCATCCTACAAAGGTTTTGAGCAGAAGTCCAGGCCATCATTCTCGTTCACATAAAATTCCAATTTGACTTCGATTTCTTACCTGATAAGCCCTCCAGGAGGAAGCTGTTGCTGAATTGCAGATGCCCTCCTGGGAATGACCTGATGAGAATGTCCATGCACTGAAATTCATTAAGTTTTTCGTGTGGCCATCTTACCTGTGAGCTCACTAGCCCTAAAAACTTTTTATGCTGAGATTAAACATTTAGTGGCTTGCAAAAGCTAAGACAGCTAGCTGATGATTGAGTTGACAAATCACAAAGACTTTCATTTTGCAACACTGAAATAATGGGAAATGCAGTAATGACATCTGCCTTTCTAGAAAAGCTGCTCCCCATGCAGGCTCAGGTAATCTTGCTTACACAGGAACACAAAGCAAATTTTTCATGGTGTGCTCCCTCCCTTTCCCTGCTGAAAGTTAGTGGTTTTTTGGATTGTGCTGTTGCTGTGGTTCGTGATGCTCTGCAGACAAGCCCTCATCTCCTGTCTGAGAGGTGGTTGCACTTTACAGTCTATTCCATGAAAAGTGCTCTGCTGACAAATGACTCTGGTGTCAGTAGAGGGCTTTGAAGCAGTTGTTGTTATTATCTCCCCTCTGTGGGAGGAAGTATTGCAAAGTAGGTTGGGCTCTGCTGCCTCTGTGTTTTGAATTCCAGGCATTTATTCTGCTCACCTTTCCAGGTTTCTCGGTGCTTTCTCCTGTTGCGGCAGCAAATGTAGAAGCAAAAGGAAATGCTGCTTTGGAGCAAAAGAATTGCCAGAATTTCCAGGTTCTGTGGTTTACATCTTCTTCATCTAGGAGCAGAGGCAGGTTTGATAGTTCAGGTGTCCCAGTGTGTCCCTCCCCTGGGTGAGTGACTTCACCTACATCTGCAGGAGGCCCTGCCCTGCTCCCCAGTTTGTGTTTCTGTGCATTAGCACTGCACAGAGCAGGCAAGGACAGGACCCCCTGCCTGCTCTCCAGGAGCTCCAGGCTAAGGAAGTTGCTGGGCTGATAATCCAGGTGTCTTGTCCCAGCAGGTGCACAGGGTTATGGCAGACCTGCTGCTGACCCTTTGGCACGTGGGCTGGTTAGCACCTGGTGTCCAGAAACCTGGATGTCACCCTAACAAATGCTTGTCTTCTGTACTTTATGACCCAAACATTTTGGCTAGAAGAGTGTCACTGGAGCCTTGCTTGGTGAACTAAGCATGGCTGGAGCCCGTGACTTAATGGGTTTCTGGTTTTTGTGTTTCTGCCTTTGCAGCTGCCAAAGTCTAAAATGAGTCCTGCAATAGCAAATGTCCTACCATGAGTTAGATTGAAGACAGCAAAAGTTACGATTATACGGTTAAGACCTGAGTCTTCAGACAGCTGCTTTTACCTAAGTGACTCTAGGCTGCTGTTAATATGCTTCTGTTTGAGTAAAGATGTTAGTGATTTGCAGCCCCAGACCTTTTTCTGCAAGGCAAACTCTTCCATCAGTCCTTTCCCTTCATTGGCACCAGTGAGCCACTTCACAGAAGCAAAAGGTGCTATAGTGAATGCAGTGGTTTAATATAAAATGTTTTTCATACTAGACAAAGCTTGCTTGATTTCTTTGCTTTAAAAAATGCCAAAGAAAATATTTCTTATTTTACATGTCTGAAGGAAAAGAGAAAGAGTAGAGTTGAAGTTTAAACTCTTATTGACTTGTGTTATATGTTGCTTTTCTTCCTCTTTGGCAGGTATGAAATGGATACTTAAAAAAAAAAAAATAAAATAACTGCTGTTGATATTTTTCCATGATCTTGGGGTTTAATTTTATGTGTTAGAGAACAAAGAAAGCAAGCAACTGATACCTGAGTTTGAGAATAAGGAGCAGTTTAAAATCGTTTCTGAAGATGGAAGAGTATGTCATTAAAAATTAACTAACACTTGTAGCTGTGTTGCTAAGTGTTTCATGTGGTGACAGTCTCTCCCAAACCTCCACTGGCAAGCAGGACCACATTGAGTCTCAGCATGTCCCCCATTAAACCATCACATCTCTGAAAATTAGAAAGCTCATTAATGGCTTTCTGCTGTGAAGCAATAAAGAGTATATTCACTGACTGGTCAGCAGTTAGTGCCAACTAGTTTTTGTCTTACATTATAGAAATAATCTGGTTCATTTATTCCAGAGCTACAAGAAACTTATTTTTTTAAAGAAAACACTTTGTATTTGTGTAGGTGTATTTTCCAGCCAGCAATCTCCTTTTGCTTTCATGTGAAAATTCAAATACCTCTTCAGCCCACTAGACTGCTGAGAACAAGAACTCATTTCCCAGTCTCCAGCTTCTTTATTGAAGCAGCTCAAGTCACTGACTCAGTAGTCCCCAAAGCAACAAGCTATTAGTGTCATAGTTTCATAGTTCAGTTCTCTCTTCCCTATTAGCATTTGTTTTTATCATGTAGAGAACTCAGATGTGTAAAACAGAGCAGAAAGTGTGGGAAAATCCACTTGAAACTCTGTCTTTACTCCTTTGTGTCAATAATCTTCATTGAGTCAGCCAAGAGTCCAGCTGGCCACTAGGAAATACAGGGTTTCTTTTAAGGTAGCAGGAAATCTGAAATTCATTTGCACTGTCCTCATGAAAATGAGAATTGCTGAAGCTCAGGTGTTGTTCCATGAAGAATCTTCCAACAGGAGGGTAGTCACAATCCAAGTCTATGGGGTTCTGCTTTTGCAGGTCTTGCATTTCTCTCTAACCTGTATTACAACATGTTCCTTAGAGCACTTGGCTGTTTTTGAAGACCTTTATAAGGATTTTGGTGTTTGTGGATGTAGTTTATCAAGTGTAGCTTATTTAGCACAAGCAACATTCTCAGTGGCAGATCAACACTGGGATGAGACAGTACCAAAACTAGTATTGCTGAATTAGTACTTGGTCACCTGTGTGTATAAAGTTTTATAAATAATAGAGGAAGACAGCAGAAAAGCAGAACTTAGCATTATCAAATGTAATCAAATGCTTGTTGTTAATGAACACTTTAAAAAACAAAAATTTGTAAACAGTTATGTATTTGAAATAGAAACAGAGGCAGTAAAAAGCTGAACATTTTCTCCCCTTTCCCTCCATCCACCTCTTTAATTAAGGAATTTTTTTTTTTCCTCTGAAGCTCCATTAGCTATACATATTTATAAGACATCCAAGAAGAGTGTGATTCTTTGATTAGTGTTTCTTGGACCAGTAGGACAGCCAGCACACACACACACACACACACACAAAAGAAAATTCTTAATTTTTTTGTACTGGTGTAATATTTCTGTAATGTTTGATCTGTATATGCACTAAAAGTAAAAGTAGAGTGTCACCCTAAAGGTATCTTGCTGTCAATGGATCATGAATGTCAGCCTTGACAGGTATCCTCTAGTGACATTATAAAGCATATGTGGCTTATTTTAAGGAAAGCTGTCCATGCCTTTGTCTTGTCTTGTTGAAATATTCCTACTTTCTTCCTAGTGGCTGTCATTTCATTTTTGTCATCCTTAAGTTGAGAAGTAACTTGTAAAATCTTTTTCCCTGGTTTTAATAATTTTTACTCTTGTAAACTTCTAAAAGCTATTACATCTGCCTTAAAAGATACATGATATTTCTACTGATATCTGTAGAAGAAATTATTCTTTTTTTAATGTTCTGGTTCATCAATTCCAGTTATTGCAAACTTTGCACTTCAGGTATTGTGTATCCTCTCTACTTTTAAGCCCAAATCTCTCAAAGATTTGGCTTGTTCAGTCACTTTCTGTGGACTTCTCAATTGCCAAGCTTAAATGTGTGCTACAGTTCTTGTAGGGTCCAACTCCAGCTCTTTCTTTAAAAGCATGCAGGTAGAGATGCTTGCCAGCACTTGAGGATCCCTGAAAGAGAAACGGGTGGTATTTTTGCTTGCTTCTGGCTGCCAACTTCCAGTCTCTCATGTAAAACAAGCAGCTAACATGTTATTGACGATGTGTCAAGGGGAAAAAAAAATCAGATAAATAAATAGAATCCTAAGAGTCAGGTAACTGGATTTCATTGATATTTTGCTGTCCAAGAAGTAAATAATGGCAGTAAAACTTTGACTGTCATTTCATCATAATCATACAGGCATTCTGCTGTGTCTTGCCAAAAGGAAAATGTCCATGTCCATGTTAGCTGTAATTTGCATTTGTCTGAATTT
Source organism: Lonchura striata (assembly GCF_050655825.1). Taxonomy (NCBI): domain Eukaryota; kingdom Metazoa; phylum Chordata; class Aves; order Passeriformes; family Estrildidae; genus Lonchura; species Lonchura striata. The sequence continues at coordinate 3,770,691 of NC_140703.1, forward strand.
TTTTAATAGATTTCTTTCATAATTATGTGAGTATGTGTATGTATCAGCAATTAGGAGACAAAAATGATCCTAATGCGTGGGCATTGTAAAATAAAAGATGAAGCAATCCAAAGGAAAACAGGTTTACCACACTATGTTGTCATCCATTTTTAACAGGAAAAGTCACGTGATGTAATAAAGAATTAGAACATTTTTCATTATGCCAAGCCTATATTTGACTGAGGGGCATCAGCAGAAAGTGCACCAAAAATAAAGTCTCTGAAAAGTCTCTGAACTCTCTCTGAAATGTAGATCAGAACTTACAGGGACCTGAATAAATAAATATGGGGAAAGAGGATTTGGAAACGCAAAAGTATGTGAAAATAGGATACGACTCACCCTTAAGGGGAAGGAAATAATTTTATGTGTTCGTTATGAATTACTTCCTGTTTTAGAGGAAAGAAGAGCAGGCACAGAGGGTAAAGTCCATAGCTTGACATACTTAAGAAGTGAGGGATTTCCAGGCTATGATGTAATAAACATAAAGTTTGAAGTCTGTCTCAGTCCTGCCATCAGTGGGGTCAAAATCAGAAGGGGTTTTGTTGTTGACCATTGCAGAGATTCTTTATGAAGCAGAAAGAGTGCCTGTGTTTTTCTGTGGTAAATGGTGTTCGTGTGACAGCCAGGATCTGACTGACTCTGTGTTGTACAATGGTTCACAATTTATTAAAACAACCTCATGAATGTCCCTTGAATTCTTGAAACTGAGTGTGTGTCGCTCTGATTCTTAAGATTTTCTAAAACCTTCTGAGTTTACATTCTGTTAGAAAACTTTCCTACACAATTTACATAAACAACATACTGTATTGCATTCCTTCATGGGGGTAGAGAAACTTAATATACTAGAGGTTTGTCCAATGTCTTTGGAGAGGTGGTCCATTCACTCTCCAATCCGATATCACCTTTGGAAAAGTATAAAAGTTGGAGTCAGAAAATAAACTTTCTTCTTTACCTTGCAAATAGCAGGTGGCTCGCGTTGTGCTTTCACGTGTCCTATAGGGACAGAGTGTGCATTTTTACTTTAACACTTATGAGCTTTGATTAATTTATTTCAGTGATGAGTGTTTAATACCTAGCCTTCATGCAAGGAAAACAGAAATTATTTGTGAGCTCAGCTGTGGTGAAGAGGTGTAAGGTACTGAGAGCCCTTTAGGGATTTGCAAGGTGACTGGTGCCTGGCTCTGTGCTGCCTTGCCCGGCTCTGCACAGAGCATTGGCAGGGTCTAGGGGGTGATGGAGACTTAAATCCTCTGAAATCTTCCCTTGTTCATCTTTTTTAAAGGGCAGCAGGCAGAGAGGTGCCAGCACTAAAGGCAGTGCTGCTGTTGAAATAGCCCTGAGACTTCAGCTGAGCTTTGTAAAGAAGGATGATGGAGAACTTCTCAAACGTTAATTTAGTTTCACACTAACAAGGTAGAAGGCTACTAGTAGTACTCATCATACTTAGGACTGATTGTAGACAGAAGCCATATGATTAGTTCATGTACACGAGTGAGTGGTGAGGGCTGGAGCAGCTCTCCCTGTTGCACTGTAGCATATTTATCCTGCTCAGAAATAGGCCACATGCTTTATTGACTGCAGTAATAGGCAGATCTGTATCACTTAGCAATCTCTGAACAAATCTCTGCTGCCCACGGGAGCTGAGGTTCCTGCTTGAACATTAACTCAGCTTTGTTGATTCGTGCCCGAGAATGCCCCTAACAAAAGCAAATGGTGGTTCAGCACTTTAGGAAGGGAGATGGATGCAGAGCACAGTGCAGTGTGGTACATGGCAGAGTCACAGTGGGATAAAAACAATTTCAAACATACAGTTCATGATACTGGATTGTGGCTTAGCTTTCCACACTTTAATTTTTTTTTTTTTTTTAAGACAAAGCGGTTCATGTATTTGGATCTGTTTTGCAAGTCATGGATGAAAATTTAGGTGGAATGATGCATGGTTATGTGCTGCATAAAACTCCCTATATCTAAAGGAGTTGGTTACAGAAAATGAACAGAGGAGTGCATGACATGAAATCAAAGTTTAAATGTTTTCCAGGCAGAAGTGGCATTATTTGGATAGCAAAGTATGTCACTTAATGGGACAAAGTTACAGGGTTTCTGTAATGATTTGGGGCAGTAGGTACTGCTGGCAAGTGGGGAAGATCTACAAACTTCAATATACATCCAGGAAAATGCTGTTTTGAAATGTAGGTTAAAATTTGTGAACCTCCTTCCTTCAGGCTTGAGTTGTTCCTCCAGCAAGCAGTGTCTGATGGTCCTTCATCTTTCTGCACTCTTGAAGTCTGCAGGGGAAGCAGCTGCTTATGCACTTTTTGGGTGCCAGCAAGGGCACATTTCCAAAATGCCAGTGAGTTAGCCAACAAGAAATACCTGGAAGAGATCATCCAAAACCAGCAGTAGTGCTCACTAAATGCAGGAATGTGGCTGGAGCTGTGCAAGATGGCTCTTGTGGGGCATTTGCCCAGAGGTGGCACAGTGGCTGGGGCAGCTGGTCTGAGTGTAAGTGTGGCAGCTTTCTCGTGTGCCCCTGTAAGCTGAAACATCAGTGTTGCACCAGGCATCTCACAGAAAGCAGCATCCCAAAATGTACTGTGACCTTGCAGTTACAAGGTTTGATTCTTTCTGTGCCCTTTTCCTGAGAGTCAGCAACACAGCTTCTTCTGGCTTTGCCTATGGGACCAGGGCTTATTGCAGCTGCTTTATGCTGCTGGTGAGAAACTCCTGTGAGACTGCATCACATTTATTGGCTTTATAAAGATGTAGCTGGCTAACCACTCCTAAGTTCAGTTTGTTTTGATGTTTGTGTTGTTTTCTTGGAAAGCTAGCCATGCTCCTGTCAGGATTGCCACTGATATTACACTATGCTAACAGAAGTCTACAAGGGACCAGACTGGGTGCCAGCAGCACTTGCTGTGCACTTCAGTACTTTGATGTGATGTGCTGGTTTTGTTTATATATATATATATTAATTTGTCCCTTAGTTGGGTAGCACATCTCTTAAGTCAACCCTTAAACAGATACTATGTATGTGTTGAGCATGTATTTTTACTAAGAGGTAGTTCTGAGGTGTTTTTTAGATAAGGACATACACATAACTAAATACAATTTGTCTTCTGCGTGCACTTGGCTCAGCACATGGCTTTTTGTTTCCTGTGCAGTACTTTGGAAATGTCAGCATAATTGTCTCTGGTTGTTTGATTCAAATCTGTGTATTCAAATTCACTTCTCTTAGGGACTCAGATTTCCCTATCACACCTTTTAATGGCACTGGACAAATCCTAGCTCATAGTATCATGGGGCTGGGGCTCTGTATCAACATTAGTGTATATAAGTGCATGATTAACACAAGTGGCTGGTGATATGTTCCACTGTGAGAGAGAGGGATGTCCTGACACTGACATTTGCAGTGGCAAAATATGAAAAGCTGCAATGGATAGATGTATAAAAGAGCTATGGAGTCTCTCGCTCACGTAGCTAGTGAAGGACTTCTCTGCCATTCTTCAGACAGGGACATTTGAGAGCTGGATCAGCTGGCATTCTTACTTCATGCTCTTAAATTTGCTAGTTACTCTAGGCTTTATGTGAAAGTGTTAAGAGTGCAAAAAGTACATCCATGCTTATGTTGATAATTAGAGTAAATCTCTATCTAATACCTTGACAGAAAATTCTGAGAGTCTTGCATTGGTACCTCATATATTTGCCACTGGTTTGATGGTCATTTGTACCTAAGGGTTTGTTGTGAATTTATCAATATTTTTGCATGACAGGTCACAGTAATGAAAGGCAGTAGTAGGAATAAGGATCACTCAACAGAAGGTGAAGGAACTGGGAAGCGACCAAAAAGGAAGTGTCTTCAGTGGCATCCCCTGCTTGCCAAGAAACTCCTTGACTTCTCTGAAGAGGAGGAAGAGGAAGAAGAAGAGGAAGATATTGATAAGGTAGATTTAATTGGATGCTTTGACCCAAGATGGTTAATGGTGGATTGGATTCTCCCTAGCTGTCTTTTTCATTTTGTGTTGTCTTGTTCTCTTCTGTGAAGAAACACAGCCAATAAAAAGTGATCCGATGGGGTGCCTATAAGGCTGTAAAGGCAGGTAGTGACACAAGAAAGTGAGTTGTTAATCATGCCTTTAAAATAGTGGACAAATTTTTGTAGACTGGAATAGTTTTATCTGCTTTGTTTTAATAATGTATTGCACATCCTAATCTTGATTGCTTAAAGTGGGTTTTTGATGTTCTATTTTTTTTAATTGCTTATTTTAAATGTGACGTTGGCTTGTGCTTGGTATCTGCTTCTAGTAGCTTTGAAGATCATACCAAACTAAAAGTTTTCATTTTTTGTTAAAGATGAAACCTACAAAGATTAAGAGGGAAAAAGAAGGAAAAAGCTGTCTGCAGTTTTTACTATCTTTGCATGTGAAATTGAACTTATCCTCCAGAGTACTGAGTGCACAGTGGAAGTAATTCTCTCTGGTTTGACACGTGGTATTTTGGTATTGTTCAGTAATGCTGACCTTGCCCTTTTTGAATACCATGTGGCACCTCACACTTTTCCAGTTAGAGTCATTCTCTGTAGCCAGAGGTGGGAAGTGTTCATGCAGATGTGATGATTCCATCATGTGGATGACATTCATATCTGTATCTCCTTGGTGCCTTTCTAAGGCAGCAATGGCAACGTCAGTGCTGAGGAGACTGCCTTGAGTTGTACACTGATAAGAGAGGGTGACCTTGACAAGGATAAGCAAGAGCCTGATTCTCTGATGGTGCTTTCTGTTGATATTACAGGTCCTTTCACAACATGGTATATAATAGCAGCATCGTAGTTAGGTAGGAGGTGGATTTCTGTCTCGTGCAGTAAGTTCTGTGGCTCGTCCCTTGTAGGAATGGTATGGAGAGAGCACATTTTGGCAGTGTATTCTGTTGAGATTTGCCCTCTGCCTCTGCTGGGCAGTTTTGTTGTGGCTGCACTGCTGTGCTGCTCACAGGGTGAGCAGTGACCAGCAGGAGATGGTAAAAAACTGACAAACAAGCAAACTATTACCTGTTCTTCCTTGTGCGCTCTGCGGTTGCAAACATGAATAATCAAGGTCCAAGGTAGTTCTGCTTGCCTCGTCCCACTAAGATGATTTCTACATTGTCAGAAGGAGAGTAGATCTTGTTCCTCCAGCCCCTTTAGGACTGTTAGTAGAGAATGGTCCTGAGCTTAGCAAGTTTTCCACTTGGAAGTCAGCGCTAAGTCTTGCAGACGATGAATGAACCTGGGACCATCAGGTGAGGAGGTTTGATGTAGAACTCTGCAGGCTGTCTGGATGGAACGGTTGGCCTTTGGAGGCAGCTGTGTGTGCCCACGTGCCTCTCCCCGAGTCCCATGCAGCGCACACCGTCTCAGCCTTTGTGCGAAACGCGGCTAACTGAGCTTACCCCCCTTCCCTTTCGGTTCTGCCAGGTGCCGCTCCTTGGCCCTGATGGTTTAGAGCAGGATGCTGATGAGACTGAAGACGATGAGTCCTCAGAGCAGCGAGCTCGCCGACCAATGAACGCGTTTCTCTTGTTCTGCAAACGCCACCGCTCGCTCGTGCGGAAAGAGCACCCTCGCCTCGATAATCGTGGCGCAACCAAGATCTTGGCAGATTGGTGGTCTGTTCTAGATCCAAAAGAAAAACAGAAATACACTGACATGGCCAAGGAGGTACGTTCTGTCTGAATGGTGGATGTAAAGGGAGTTCATTACATATTTGTCTTCTTTTTCTCTGTGTATTAAATGTTTTCTGTGGGATCTTTCTCTTCCCTCTGGTCCTCAGCTTCACCATGGGATTATGGTGCCCAGAGCAGCTGCTGTTCTTGCTTTAATTGACTTGATCCTTTGGACCATAATGGAAAGCAATTGGTCTGTGTACACAAACTAACTTGGTTCCGGTAGTCATTGCTATAATTATGTGCACTTTGTGATTGTATGGCCTGATAATTTCTTCTGTACAAGCATTAACATGAGGATAGTGGCCATTGTAAGCACTAACATACTGTTCCGTGTCAGCTGACTAAGGGTACTTAGCTGTGCATTCTCTATCAGTGATGCCAGCTATGGTGGACCAAACCAATGGCACAGTCAAGAAATGTAGTCCCTTTTTACCTTTGATGCTAATGAATTAAAAAATTACTAGTGCTTCTTGAATTACATTTCCCATTAACCAGTTTCTGATGAAGCAAGATTTGGTGAGACCAATACCAAGTCAGAGAGCAGTGCCTAATCAGAGTCTGTTAACCAGGAGCAAGGAAAGGAGATTTATCCCCCTATTTCACAACGTGTCTTTATGTCAACTTAAAATTCAAATGGGCCTTTTTAAGAAATAGCTTTCTTGATAAGCTGTTTTCAGAAAGGCTGTGGTTATTGATAGTAGAGTGAGAAAAACACAGCAAATTACTTAGGCTGATAACCTTACCCCAAAACAGATCCCTGTGGTTACCTGTATGATACAGATTGTGGTACAGAATTTTAATTAAATCGTAATAAAAATAAAGGAACACCAGTGAGCAGGAAAAACATCTCTCTCCTTTGTTGAGTATGCTAGCACACTGTGGGAAGTGCAGATAGCTGTGAAATCATTGGGAAAACTATTACCCTGCCTGCCCTGGGATCTGAAGATGTCAGTACTGTTAACAAGCTGTAAGGTCTGTCTGTTTAGTAAGCTCATGTAAAGGTCCACAAGAAGAGCAGTGTTTAACATGGTTGGTCCTTTTTTAAGCAGTGTCTGTAGAAACTCTGTAGTTCCTCATCTGTGGCACAGTATTGAAACATTTAAGTCTCAGCTTTGTCCAACCATTCCAGTTTCATTCTGCATTCCCGCTTGTGAATTAGTGATATTTCTATAAACATCTGGAGAAAGGGCAATTAAAAGATTCAGTACAGATGCAGAGAAAGATGAGAATAAAGAAATAAGTTTTGGAAGAAACAAACCCAGTGTGACTGTTTTTCTTAGCCTTTTGTCTTGCTGAAGGAAATTTGTTCATTAAGAAGGAAAATAATTGCGGAACTTCTGTATGAAGTGACAGATCTGAAACTGTTAATCATATTGTTGTAGAAATCATTGTTCTTGTAGTGATTGTTTTTTTGGCATGAAGAAGAAATTGAATATTCAGCGTCAAAGCAGAACAATAAATCTAAGTCGTTTACGTCATTGTAAGTAGTTCTAAGAATGAAAACTAGAGGAGAGATAGCATATCATTTTTATTCTGTAAACAGTGTATGTTACAGCAGTAATTACCAGCTATAATGTGCTGTTGAATCCATTTGGGCCTCCTTCACCAACAAGCCTATTCTGTCTGCATGGATCGATCATTTTATTGTAACACTTGCTTTTCACAGGACCACAGAATGGTTGGGGTTGGAAGGGGGCTCTGGAGATCATCTTGTCCAACCCACTGCTTAAGCAGGTTCACGTAGAGCAGGTTGAACAGGTTCACCTGTAGGGAGGCTTACTGCTGAGACTGTCAAAAAGAGGTCAGTGTCAACTGTAGTGAGAACCACCTGTTGGAACTTTCCTTTTCCCTAAAGAGAAATTATTTAAAAATCAAGGTGAGTGTCTTTGAAAGAAGATAAAAATACCATTGTACCAATGGTCTTCTGTTTGGGTGCCTATATAAGCTCACTGAGATTTAAGATTCAGTGAGTAATCTTCTGTTGCTTAAATGCAGCTTTTCAGTGTCCTTTGACTTCCATATTTCACTGTGCAGCCTGTAGCCAGTGTCCTGGCAGGACACACATCTCCCAGAGAACCCTCTATCATATCTGCTCTCCCTACAAAGTATACCCTGAGCATCCAAACCACTCCTGCAGAGATACATGTGGGCCTTACAGAAGTGGTCCCTGCTCTTCTGCAGTCTCTAGAATGTTTCTTTATTACTCATTGCTATAGCTCCCAAAATCATTTGGGCTAGATCATGTGCCATGCAAGAAGCTTTCAGTTTCTTGCCTGCTTTCTACTAGCAGTGATATTACCTCAGCAGCATGCATGTAAAGGCACTTGTATATTTACTTACATATGTCTAGCTGTATGCAAGATTTTGGAAGATAGTGAGGCGCCCAAACTTTTTGCTGGCTGGAATTATGAGTAGTTTTCCTAGTAGATGGACATCTGTCCCTGACTCCCTGAGAGGCTCATCAGGTCTCTAGTTCATTCAGGCATTGTGTAAAATCCCATAATGTACCTGTCTGCACTTTGGGGTACCTTAATTATCTGGAAAAACTGGCCCTACACTCCTTCTATTTTCCATCTTGTGGTTTATGGTCTCTTGTAGCAACAACTGCCCTGGAGACCTGGTGCTGCACCTGCAGAGCTTGATGTCTGCTTTTGCTGGCATCACTTTATTAGTAAGCTTTCTATTTCTACCCTGCAGACTTCCTAGACCAGCTTAAATTTGAAAGTTCCACTGTCTAGGATATAAGCCCAGTTGTTGATACATACTCAAAAAGGAACCAGGAGTGTTGGTGTATGTTTCAGCATGTTCCTTCACTGAGGGAAATTCATCTGGCCACTCATAAATATGCACCAGCTTGCATTTTGGCAAGTCCTCTGGCTGACTTACGGACTGTAAAGTGTGTAATGAGAACCCTGCATCCTTCAGGAGTGAAAAACAGAGTGCAGTTATTTTCTGGGGAGTTTTTTTTTAATGGCAGGTCTCTGAGATTCATGTGACATTTAATAGCATACATTTAAAATTAAACACGTGCTAACAGCTAGCCTGGGGTGTAGCTGAAATCCACTTGTGAGCTCCTGTTCCTACCACAAGTAGAGGAAGCAAATCTTTTTTTATTTGGTGATGAAAGCAACTTGGGGAGTTTTAACTTCAGTTCTGAAGCGGCGCTGGTCCTGCTACATAACACAACATTCTCCAGGCTTTTACAAAACAGAAATAAGGCATCAAACCAATCCCACAAACACATCTTGTTCTATTTCTTACCTGAAACTTGAGAACATGAGTCTGCTGGGCCATTTGTTGTGGAAAGCAAGGTGGTGTCTTTGCATCCCAGGTTAGGTACTTACGTTTGGGTTGGGTTTTTGTGGTTTTCTTTGGTTGGTTTGGTTGCCTGTGTTTTGGGGTTTTTAAAATCAATTTTAGACATATGCTTAGATTGGATGTGTTAAGTTGCTTTACTGCATAATTGGTGAAAGAGAGCAAAGCAATAGATTACATGATTGTCTTACTCCTTTTCTTGTTACTGTGTAGCTCATTAAAGTTATCTTCTCATGACCCGGTAAGCAAAATCTATATCTCTGTTTTAGGCCTTGGTCTAGTAATCACAAAAGTCAATACTGAAAAAGTTTTAAGATTTGGATCAAGGCCCTACAGGCATTTATGTAAAGTCCTTCTTGGATATTGTTTTAGGTTCTTAAATTTTCTCTTTTTTTTATCTTATGTATTGAAACTGAACCGTTCCAATGAGTTGTCCTCCCTCAGTTTGCTCCCTTGCCTTCAGAAACTGCAGTTAATGTTCACAGCTTGGCTTTGCAGAGAAAAAAAAAAGACATTACTATACCAGCTCACTTGAATTGCTCTTGTTGAAAACTGATTAAAAGCTCATTGCAGCCTCGTCTCACAAATGGCACGCATCCTAGTTCTCATTTGATGGGCAGCCTGTCGGCTTGTCAAATTACTCAATAGAATAATTCAATTACTCAAAGCAGCATTGCTGATATGAAGAGCTTATGTAGCTCACTGCTAGCGACTGTGCTTTTCACTCTGCAGGCTGGAAACATGATTTGTGAGTGGGCTGTGGCTTTAACAATAGAAGGCAAAGCTGCTTCATCGTGTATTTCCTTTCCTCCTCTTCCCTTACCCTCCCCTTCCTATCCCTTCCCTCCACCAGACTATTTTTGTGCTGTACTGAGCTCCCAAGCAAACTGAGGGAAAGGGAAAAGGAGTGAGGTGAGCAGTGTCGCAGTCCGTACTTGGCAGATTTAATACATACACCCTATTCAGAAAACGCAGCACGTATGTGGGTCAGTGATCCCTGCAGATTTTTATTATTTATAGCCATTTCTATAAATACAGGGCTTCCCACAGCAGGGTTCAGGCAGCGCTGTGTGTTTCTTGTAAACCAGAACGTTTTTATCTGTGTTACGGTCTGGAGGTAGCAAGTGGCAGCTCAAAGGTGAAGACAGAAAAGGAAGAAAGCACTGCATGTGCAGTGGTGACCCTGCCACAAGCAGACTCTTGAGCTGGGAAAACACTGTAGTGGCTCTAGCAGAGGACAAGCTTTCAGTGCTATTTATGTATTTGATGCCCAAGGGATGTTGTTTTCCTCCCAATGTTTCTGTGCATGCATGTGTGTGAAACACAGGTGCTTCTCTGTGCCATGAGTGGGACTGTGTAATCAGAGAAGAAACTTCTGCATCTGCCCTGCCATGTGCTTCCAAGCACAAAGCCACTCTTTTGGTGGTGTGCTGTCCCTGCCCCGAGCACTGGTACTGGCTGGGCAGGCTCCCACAGCAGCAAGTGCTGCACACCCCTATCAGTTGTTAGGCAAACATCTGCAGATGGAATGTGTGGCATGTTCCTCTGATTTGCCAGTTCTCAACCTCGCATAGCAACACGTGTAAAATACTGAAATGTGGTCTTTCTTTTGTTAACGTTCAAAAATCTTGGTTTAATGTGGGCAGTAAAATTCTTGGAAGATGTAGGTGTTTTGTTTTGTGAATAAAATAGATCCTGGTCCTTTCCCCTACCCCCCAAACGGATCCAGACCCTTTCCCCCACTGCCCATGTGTGGTTTGGTTTCCTTTTTGTGGTTTTGCTGCCTCATACCAAAAACACAGCAAACAACTGAGATGTGTGCTGGCTGCTCAAGGCCAAAGAATGTTTTAAATGCTCACTGTTTTATGCAGTCATACAGCATGGTACATGTTGGAAGGAACACTGGGATGATGTTATCACAAGATACTGAATATGACATTATCCTGGTTGCAATTCGTTTTTGGTGCCTCGTTTAGGAAAGTATATACTCAAATATTCTAAAATAGAGAAGAATGAGCACGAGTTAAGGCATTATGCTGCATTTATTGTTAAATGAGTGTTTGTATTTAATTCAAACTAGAAAGTAAACCTGCAAAGAATTCAAGTATCTTTTTCTCAGAGCGTGAGCATACAAGCACCGGGGAGCAGTTTGCAGGATCAGAACTTCAGGCTGCTCTAGGTAATAGACCCTCAGGAGAGGAAAGAGAAAACCCACTTTTTAGATACACATCTCCTTATCTTAATGCTTCTTCTTAGCATATTGTGTTGGTGTTTGGACTCTAAGCATGTTATTAAACTGTTACAAAAATCAAGATATTTAAGGAGTGGTTACTGTATTAAATCCTCTTAACATGCAGTGTGCTCTGTTTGCCCTGTGTAGAGAATGATGTCATGATTGATAATTTCTGTTTTCTTTTCTAGTACAAGGATGCATTTATGAAAGCAAACCCAGGGTACAAGTGGTGCCCCACAACCAACAAACCTGTGAAAACCCAGGCATCCAGTGTTACAAACAGGAAAAAGCTATGGGCTATTGCATCAGACTCTGCAAAAGACTTACCAAGCCCAAGGAAAGTAACCAAAAGTGAAGAAATGCCGCAACTTAACTTTGGGATGGCAGGTGAGATTTCCATCCGTGGTACTCAGCTGTAGCTCTGGGGATGTGATATTGAAACTGAATTGGAATACCTGTTTTCTTTACTACACATGGTACTATAGTGTCCCAGATTAAGTTGCCAAAACTGTAATTAAACCTCTGTGTAACAGTTTTCTAAAATTTTCCATAGTGCATTATTCATTTTCAAGAGTCGATTCCAGACATGAGGCATCCTAACTCTTACCCCCTGTAGGGCCCAGATTTGATTGATTTTTTGATTCCAGTTTATCTGCTGTTACAGACTTCCATTCTCTGGTTAAAAAGGAAAGTGCTGATTGTGTGTGTTCTATTTCTCTGTCATAGAATGCTGTACTCTTTTAAGTAATTTATTATTTGCAGAAATAATTTATGGGTGTCTCAAATTGGATATGCTAATCTTGTAGATTAATGTGCCAGTAGGGCTAACACTTCTGTATTTTCATCAAGAGAAGAATAATTTCATTTCACTTAAATGCGCTCTTTTGCCCAGTGTATCTTGGAGGAGCAAATTCTAAACTTCTAAACATTTGGGGAAAAAAAAAAGAAAAAGTGAAGAAGTATAGGTGGTGTGCCTGAGCTGGTGAAAAGTAGATAATCTCTTGTTGCTATCCATAAATAGCAGAACTGTTGTAATAATGACCTTGAAATACAGGGACATTAATGTTAAATACTGGCAGCTTGAGAACCTACCAGTCAAGGGAAAAAAAACATCCCTGCCTTTTGATTTCCATGGGTGTTTTTTGGGTTTCTTTTTGTTGTTGTTGTTGTTTTGTTTGGTTTTTTTATGTGTGTGTGTGTTTTGGGGGGCTTTTATTTGGGTTTTTTGTTTGTTTGTTTTGGTTTGGGTTTTTTTGTTTGGTTTTTTTGCTTGTTTAAAGTTTCAGATGCATCAGTAGTTACAAAATTAGAAACTTTGTCATATCCTACCTGGCTTATGACAGGTGTGCAGCAGATAGGACTTCTCTGCTTAAGATTGTGAGCTGGAGAGTAGAAAATGGTTTCATGGAACAAGGGTAAAAGAATGAAAATGGTTAAAGAGGCATGTTTGCCTTAATATAGTGGTATGAAAATTCCTATAATGAAATTTCTTCTGGCTCTTAAGGAACAGTGAAATGTGATCAAAATAAAAGTGTTTCATGTTTCATAGTTCTTATATATGGGACAGCATTTCCAGAAATCACAAGCCCCTTCAGACCATTCTGCTTTTCCTTTTAGAGGAGTCATTTCTATGCTCCTTAAATATTTGTTGGCTTAACACAAAGAACCAGTAACAAGCCTTAATCTACCTCTCATCCATCCCCCAGTGCTCCTGCTAGGCTATCCTAATGTCAAGCTTTTGAGCACAGAGGTCTTGAATCAACATCTGTCGGAATAGGGGACAGAGAAATTAAGAATTAATTAGAAACTAATCCATTGTTATATCTATAGAGCCATTCATATCTGAAGAAAGTCCTTTAGTGCTACCTGTGTTAGTTTGGGGTTATTTTTCCTGCAGACTGAGTCAGTGAGCATAGTGATTCATAAAGATCTTGATCCAGTCCTGATGCCAGTGAAGCTTGGCAATATCTGGGTATAAGAATACCTTAGAAAATAAAGACAGCTTCTGACAGAGATGTTAGCAGCATCCACATGATGACAAGTGCCCTGCCAAATGGATTACTGCTTTGTCAACTATATACCAGTTCTTGCTAAATACATTTATTGTGCTCCTCTCTGCTTGACTTCACATGATAGTTCAATTCAACTCTCACTCTCCTACCCAGTACAATCTCTTTAAAATCCAGTCTGTGTGCTAGCTGATGATCTGAAATGTAGCTGAAGCACCTCAAAACCTTTTACCTTTGAAATGCCACTGATTCACTTGTATCTTCAAGGCAGGAAACCTCCTCAGGATAGGGTTTATATGAGTCTAGAATCATGCTAGGAAATCTTTCATTTGTTGGTCATTGCTAATCATGTCTTGATTGCTTTTTGTGTATTACATTTTACTTTGGAAAATCTAATATGTAGAGAGTAAGCTCTTACTTCATTTTTCAAAGTCCCACACGGGCTGTTTCTGTGGTTTTCTGGCTTTACAAGAATAACTATGCCACATATAAGTCTGTTATGCTGACCTGCCATTATGTCAAGAAGCTGAGGTGTGGCACCAGCATTGGGCTTCTGACCTGCAGACCCACTAGTGGTGTCCTTGATCATCCAGCCTGTGGGCTGTAATTGAGCACGTTTTTCTCATTATATGGCTCACCTTTGTAGGGTGTAGGGCAAAGAACACTGCTGTTGGCAAAAGCTTTGCTATATAAATATGTAAGATTCCCAGTGCTTGCATATTTTTGTTTCAGAAGAAAACCATCCATGCCAAAATGCTTTTTAGTGAGGCAAAGGCTGGAAGAAAGACACTTTTGGAGTAGGCTATATCCCTATAGAAACACAGTTTGCTTTTTAGAAAGAAGGTGAATTATGCACAGGTAAAAGTTGGTTGAAGCTGGTTCCTGCTGGCCTTCTTCCTACTTCCTCAGTTTGTTGTTTCCTCTGACAGAAATGGCTATGATGAACAAGCCAGCCTGCTGAGTCTGTAACCAGCCCAGTACTAACAAAGTATGTCATTCCCAAACAGAGATGGTTTTAAGTTTCATCAATATTAAAAGCTGTTGAGAAAGTCACGAATTGCCTGCCATTCTGCAAGTCAAATGTGTGTGCTATTTTCCCACTACTGTTGATTTAAGAATAAATTCTGTAAAATACCCCTTAAAATTCTTCTTCATACCAGTAAGCTCCTAGTGCCAGAAGAGAAATATTATTGTGCTGAGAAGGCACTGTAAGCATATGGCAGTGTTTGGATATGTACATTTTGTCTTCCCTTAGGTGAAGTTATTTTGTAATTGGAAACTTTAATAGAAGGATTTCTGTTTTTCTCGTGAGCAGCAATCTAAGCACCAACCCTCTGCTACAGCTGCAGCATAAGTTGAAGTTGTTTAAGCATCACATTAAACTTTTATTTCCAATTCAGCTGTCATTTTTTCCTTCCTCCTAATTTTTATATTTAAATAAACAGTTTATTTGCTTACCTGGGAAGAAAAACACTAAACCACACTTCTATCTTTGTTCTTTTATGATAATCTACTTAATTGAAAGGCAGAAAGCCAAAACTACCAAGAAGATATTTAGAATACAGGCAAGAATTTTACAGTCTTAAACTGGGTGTTCTTGAGATGGCCAAAGCTGGGGATGGAGAAAAGGACCAACAGGTAATGAAAATAAAGCACAGAAGAGCAGCTGGGAGTCACCAGGGTGATTCAGGCATGGGAAAGTGCTATACTGCAGTTTGTCAGGCAGAGTGTTTTCAGGACCCTCATCTGATGTGGTTGCATTGCTGGTCATCCATATAGAAGAGGGATGAACTGCACCTGGGATAACTGCAGAGGAGAGCTGTAGGAATTGCTGAAATGATGGCAGATGAATGTGCTCAATGACATTGGGAGATCTTGAATTGTTTAGACCAAGAAAATAAGTGGAAGAAGAGTAGGAAAAGTCCTGTAAATGCTGAAAAGGGAGATGCCATTTAGAGAAACAGTTACTAATCTTAGAGATGCGAGTACCAGAAAAACATGTGCTACCTGGCCCTGAGTATATTTAAACTAAAACCTGGAAGAAAGCCCTTAATGCTTAGAAGATTTGAATCCTGCAAAAATCTTCCAAAGGGAGCAAAGAAAGTAGAAAGCAACCAGCCAAGGCCTTACAGTTTAATATGGGTATGGAGGGCCTGGAGATCTCTCCCAGTCGCTCCTTCCTCCAGGTCAGCTGCCTGCTCAGGCATTATCTTTCAAGATATGTGTTCACTTTTCACTTCCTAATTGCTCTGATGTCCTCTGGTTTGAAGGACTGAATGGTTTCTGATCAACTGCTTGGATGGCAAAAAGTGCTGTTGCTGACAGCATTCACTTATGAATTGTGTTTAGATACTTACTGGCTTCACATTTTCTGTGTCTCTTCCTGTTACTAGATCCTACACTTCTGTGTCTTCTCTCTTCATAGAGGTGTGATTTTTTTTTTTCCTTTTTTATTTAAAAAGGCAAATTTTTTCAAAAAAAATAAAACCTCCAAAACACTTGTGTTCTATGTGTTTATTATAGGGAAGGAAGAAGTTAATTCAGTTGAATATTGGGTTTGAAGCTAGGTGCTATTTAGGATGCCTGTTTAGTACTATTTAATAATATGCCACTCTTCTATCCATGGGGTAGTGGATGAGCCTAGTTTATTTACATTGTTTTCCTCTTTTTCTATTTAATGCCCTTCTAAAAGACTATTGGAAAAATTTACCTTGAGAATGTCAGTGAGAGATGCTGTATGCAGGAAAACTTTGGGCAGCATCTGTGGTATTGAATTAAACAGCACTGATGAGTATTCCCATTAATTGGACTGTGATCATCTGTAGCCCTAAACTGTCTGGAGGTTTACAGGTACAGGCTTGGCCCGTGTTAGCTGAAAACATAAAAAAATTCCACTCCCTTTGTGGCTGTTGTGTGAGACATTTGGCTGCTGTCTGTCTCCCTGTCTCTACATGACAGTGTTAAATCAGGCACCTGCACTGCTCCCAAGGCATTCTCCCAAAATCAGACAATTATTCTTCACAGTGATGAAGAGCAACCACTGTTCTGAGTGGAAAAGCTACTCCATGAGTAATGCAGTGTCAGAGTTTATTCATTTTCTGAGTTCCTGAGGTGCAGGAAGGCTAGAGGGGAAAAGCTGTCAGTATCAAATACTTGGAGAAAGAACATTTATATCTCCATTTCACATTCCTCAATTATGTATTGTATTGGCAGAGCAACAAGTAGGCAGGCAGCTTGCCTGGCCAGTGCTTGTGCTGTTCTGGCTTCGTGCTTCAGAGCTGTCAGGCTGGCACTTTTCACCACCAAATACAGCTCTAAATTACAGACAAATGAAAATAGAAATTTTGCTTCAGAGCTCCATCATGTTTTGTTCCATCCTTTTATTTGTTCAGTCACCAAGGGAAGAACTACTCCCTTGGTAGGAGCATCCACTGACTTACAAACCTGTGCATCATCAGAGCATCTTTGTGTGTATTTATATGTGAGGTCATTACAGTTGCTGTTTTAAAGATATTCATCTCTGTAGTACATAAAACCTTTGGCAGTAGAATTGTAAATCCATGCAATGGGGTGTTAAGCACACAAATCCAATTAAATCCTTCAAACAGCTTTGAAAGCCTTCCCAGAGGGTACAGAAATGGTTATTTGTGATTCTCTTGAACTGCCTTTTATGGCAGCTTGCTGAGAGTGTCTGTGACAAATAGTCTTCTGGGGCTTTAGTGGTGCAAGTGGTAGGTTTTTTAAACAAGCAAATGAATCAACTTAAGACCTCATTTTACTCTTTTAACAGATCCTACACAAATGGGAGGCCTGAGTATGCTGCTTCTAGCAGGTGAACATGCACTTACTGCACACGAGGTAAGGAACTCTCTTCTCTCCCTTACATGAGCTCTCAGTTTAAGGAGCTTGTAAGAGGAATATTTGACCAGTTGGGAATAAAAGTTAGGACACATCTCAGGTAATCTCAGCTGAGAATGAAATGTGTGTCTTGTATCCCAGCTATGAATGTAGGTTGAGCACAGTTCAGTATTAACTCTGCTGATACTTGAGCACAAGTCAAGCCTGCCCTATGAAGAGATATTGTCACAGGTGAAAGGGTTGTGTTAACAAACAGGTGGTTTGCAGGCTTTTCTGGGCAAGGATTCTATATGCTTGTGCAATGCCTGAAACAGCTGTGGCCTTGACACTAACAGATAAATAAGCAAATAATTTCCTACAAAGTCAGCATCATTGTATATACATTCTGAAACCCTGAAAGTGCTAACAGGTAATTGAAGTATTGCAGTCTGCTCCTATTCAACTAAATCCTTATGTCTAAAAAGAAGTTTGTAGTTCAGTTGCCATCACAAACATGTTTTTACATTTTTACAAAGGAGTCTATTAAGTTTCTGCATATCTCCAGTAGTGCAGAGATCTCTGATCTTTCTTTAGACTGATTATTAATATCATCTGGTTTTTAAGCCAACTTTGAAAATTGTTCAAAAGGTGGTATAGTAAGTAGTCACTGCCATAAATCTCTAGCTCTAGGAAAGAGCTCTCTTTTGTTGTAGTTTGTTCTATTGGGAGGAAAAGTAATAATTAACTTTATCTATATATGTAGTTCATTTGAGATTTATTGCTCCTGTACTGCCAGGACTGCTCAATGCTTTGCACACCAGTTTTAGCCATGGAAGTTTTGTGCTGTGTGGGTACTGTCCTTCTGTGAAAAATAAGGAACATTCAAGCCAAGTTGACAAAGAAGTGAGAAGAAATACATTATTTTGTGCTAAAATTATACTGTCCTTCTCAAACTTGTAATCATCTTGGAGCATAGAAGCTGCTTTTACTATGCTGTTAGATTTAAATGTGAGGGAAAGTATATTGTAGTCACAAATACTGCATTCCTTTAAAAAAGGTCTTTGTTATGACCTTGAGAGCTGAGGTGTCTTAATTCTACAAGAGCCTCAGTAGTATAATTTCAGATGTCAGTGTAGGAATAAAATCCACATGTAGATTTAGAGTCAAATCAAGAAGCATGTGTGATTGTGTGATTGTTTCAGTGCATGAAAGTTCTTCTAATCAGAACTTTCTTATTTTGAGCAAAAGGCACGCTTCCCTCAATAAATCCTGGTTTTCCTGATAGAAGCATGCAGTACAACTTGTGATGAAATATTCACTGTATGTATAAACTACATTGTACTCTTCTGGGCCTGTAGTCTGCTTTTGAAACCTGGCCCTCTACATCAAAGAAGCAAGCTGTGTAATCTGCTTTCCCAAAAAAAATAGAGCAAAATAATTGTCATAGATACAGCCTAGACAAAACTAGTTGGGGGATTGTTAGAGTCGTGATGGGCCATAATTAAGCCCATAGTTACTAATGAGTTACTATATTTTAATTGTCCAACCCTATCTGACAAGTGTTTAAGGGACAGAGCACTCTCCCAGGGAACTGTAGATCTCTGATTCTTTTTGAGGGTTCCCTTTATAAAATGCCTCCTCCAGATCAATTGGAGTGATTGGTATTCTTAAAGAGACCCAAATGAATAAAGTCCTCCTCATTGTGTGTTTGCAGGAGTTAAATCTCCAGCTGTGTGTCCAGGTGCTGCGAGACTTTCTCAGTTTTTTGTGTGGCAACCTTGGTGTGTCTTCCATTTTTACTTTATTTTCCTTTATTTTCTTATGTTTCTCTGGTCTCAAGCTACATCAGGGAAGGTTTAGGTTGGATATTAGGAAAAAAAATTTCACTGAAAGAATAATAAAATACTGGAATTGTCTTCCTAGGGAGGTGGTGGAATCACCATCTCTGGATATGCTTAAAAAAAGACTGGATTTGGCACTTGGTGCTATAGTCTAATTGTGGTGTCAGGGCATAGGTTGGACTCTGATCTTAGAGGTCTCTTCCAACCTCATTATTCTGTGATTCTGTAATAGATACAGGGCAAATATTTCTTAGGCATGTGTTTCTCAAATACAATAATGATCCTAAATCTGTTTAGACTTGAATAAATGAGCAGCTCTTCTGTGTTCCCACCCTCAAGCATGTAGACAGAGGAGATGGAAGATGGGCATCTTCATGTGCCTTTGGGAGAATCAATGGTTGGATTTAGTTGGATTTCCATGCTTATGATCTTGAACTTCAACCAGCATTTGGGAGTTTAGCAGAACATGCTCTAGGAGGTAGTATGGCATACTCAGAAAGCAGCTTGAGAATTCATTGTAGAGCTGGGAAGCTGCTTTGCTCTTCAGTGGAGAGGAGGAGTCAGTTGTGTTGTATTAGAGTTGGAATCCACTTGGGAGAGAATATGTTGTGCTAATGTGACTACAGAGGTATGGTTAGTGCAAGAGGTTCAGAGGTTGCTTTATTATGGAGCACGTAGGTATTGTTTTTATATGCTCATAAATACACATCTGTAAAGCATTGGCATTTCTAATTTTAAGAAAGGACAGACACAGTGTCATAGTTTAAAGAATGCTCTAAATTAAAACGTAGTATAAATTATCATGAAAGTGTGTGTATACACTTAAGATACATGTACACATACATGGTTCTTAAAAAAGATATGTGTACACATATATGGTTCTTAAAATGGGGATCTGCCAGACACAGGATTAGCTGTCAACATGTGTATTGACTGCTGTGCATATGTATGATTGTGCAACCTTTGGTGGCCCTGGAAGCATAGGTCTTACAAACTCCTACAGTTTTAAAGTCATGAACGGAGGGAAGGCAGCACTGCCGCAGTTTTGCTCAGCACTTGAGAGAGGATGAAGGATATTGTACCTAGAAGTCTGCTAATGCAATGGAAGGTGTTTGACACCTGCTGATGTTCTGCCAAGTGAAGAGATAGGGTTTTTTCAAGTGAGGTGTTTAATCTTCAAGTTGTCAGAAGCCCAGATGTCAAGTGACCAAGTGACCAGCCAGCAGGAGGATGGGATGAGGCACAACAGTGATCTTTACAAAATTGTTTTGCAATTCAGTTGCAATCTCTGTGTGTTTGCCAGTATGTTCCCAGTTTGGCAAATTTTTATGACAGACTAGAGAGATAAGAGAATACAGAATTCTGTGTTGGTAGGTGATTGATTTCCAGGCAGCAGCTGGAGTAACTAAGCAGATAAGCCAGAGAAGCTGCAGACCTTACAGGTAGTCAGCAAAGGACGTGGATATGCAGCGAGCTTCTGCCTGCATTTTGGATGCTTTCATCAATTACACAAGCCAGTGGGGTAGGAGCATATTTTACTGAACACCTGAGCAGGGATGCTGGGCGGATCATCTCCTGTGCTGTGCTTGCCCCAGGCCCAGCCGGGACCACTGCAGGTCCCTGTCGGCCAGGCTGGAGCCGGCTGAGCAGCGCTTGCCCGTCCGCCTCCCTGCGCATCTCCTCCATCTGCCTCTTTCCTTGCCTTACAGCAGCACCTAGTGGAGTCTCTGTAGCTTACTGCCCAAAATTCCCAAAATCCGGAGCGGCCTCCACCTCTCAGCCTGACTGAGATCTCCTCCAGCCTCGTTGGGTGCGATGGTTTTTATGGTAACCTGCAGGGAAAGGAAAGCCTGTGCTTTCCTTCTTTCTGAGAGCAAAAGGCTGTCTTGCATGGGATGCAGGGTCTGTGCCAAGGGTGAATGAGAAGTGAAAAAATCTCTCCGTGCAGCTCGAGGAAAGGCTTAGAAGAAGAAACAGGAGAAGAAATGGGATGTTGAGGACATTTTATAAGAGTGGGAAATGAGATGTACAAAATGGCTCTATCTGTGGATCTGTAATTATTTTAATGCTTTGATCAGGTGTTCAATCTGGCAAATGGTAGATGTTGGAATCTGTGATATTGATGATTCTGAGATTGTGGAAAGTCTCTGTCTGTCAGCCCCGCTGCCAAAGCAGAAGCCATAATTGTTCTGTGCTGGTTTCCAGGTTGTTTATTCTGTTGATCTCTCACATGTTCTGCTGCCCTGCCCAGCTCTGTCCTGCAGGGCAGCGTGTGGGGCTCTGCCCTCAGTGGGATGTGACAAACATTCAATACCAGAAACTCCCTGGGCTGGATTTACAAGAACGTGCCAATATCTGTCACCTACGTTGGACAGTGTGTCCCCAGCCCGAACCAACAGAAAAATGCCAACACCACAGTGAAACATGGAGGGCATGAAGAAGGAGAAAAAGGACAAGGCACACCCAATTTCCTCCATCTTGTCCCCTTTGGACCCCTTATCTAGAATCCTAAAATTTTACTTTTGCACCCGTGCCACACTTAATTATTACTTATATCAAACACTCAGAGCTGGTAATTCATCCTGTAAGATTGAAAACTCTTTTCCATGGACAGAGATCTCAGCCAGTGTCTCTGGGGCTCTGTCCAGGGGGGTTCCTGACCCCTGCCAGGGTCCCAGACCTGCCAGGGCAGCCAGAGAGATGCCCTGGACTCCCACAGGTAGAAGTCGTGGAGATAATAAGTTTCCCACAGGTCAAAAATGTTTGGGGAGCTGCAGAGTAGAAGAAACAAGCTGTAATTAGTGCTCTGCCAAGTAAAGGCAACTTTAAAAGCATTAACTTTATAAAGAGTAGCAGGAATTGATAGGAAAAGCATAGTGGTTCCAACCACAAAACCTCACTGAGTTCCTGAGCATCAGCAATCTGTCCTCCACACACGAAACCATAGAAAACTGGGCTTCACACCTCCCACAGCAAGTGGTTCTGGTAGCACCAGGTGTGCAAGCTGTGCCCAGCCCCCAGCACGTGGCCTGGGAGGCAGAGAGAAGGCTCATCCTGAGTGTCTGACAGCACCTGTGTTGTGGGGATTTGTAGGGAGCGCTGGGCTCCAGGATGGTTTGGATGAATGGAGACGAGAGATCTCTGAGGGCTGCTCTTGGGATATCGGGTTTATTAGGGATGGAGAAAGGTCTTGCTTGGAGCTGCCAGATGCAGCACGTGGTGAGGCTTGAGAGGATGGGGAGGGGAGAGACAAGAGGATGCTCTAGGAGAGGGTGGATGTCCTATCAGGGGGAAGTTCCATGAGAAGGGGAAGTTCCAAGAGGAGAGGAAGTTCCAAGAGAGCGTCCGGCCCCTCGGAGCCCCTTATTAGGGGGCTTCAAGGTGGGCTTGGGCCAATGGGGTTACAGACACTTGATGTTTTAGGGGAGGGTTACAGGTGCGGGGTGACCTGTACATTTTGGGGGTGAGATGGAACAGTCCACTTGACCCCTGGACCCATCCGTAGGCAGGGGCATTGTCCAGCTAGCAGGGAGGACTGTTCTCATCCTGGCTGTATTATTTATGAATAATTATATTTATCCATCCTTCCCAACAGGGCTGAGCCAGGATAGCCCCTCTTGGATGGGCACTGCCACTCCAGCACAGTGCTGCTGTGCTCCACGGCTCAGTGGCTCCAAGCTCAGAGCTAAGCCATACAAGGCAGCTGGTTGAACTGCAGAAAATACAGGAAACAAGTCCAAAATTTGGTTATTCCTTTAAAAATTCCACCAGGGCAGTGGCCTAAAATAACCAAATGAGTGCTCAGACATGCAAGCAGTGAGCTTATATATTTGCACCTCTGCAGAGTCACAGACATTCAGAGATGGGTTTCTCAAAAGCAGCCAGATACTTTTCTGGTGGTAATACTGTTGAGGCACAGGCATCTTAAATAGACTGTACAGAAACATGGTAAAAATCAATAATAAACATTACATCAGTGAAATCAGTAGCACAACCTACTAAAAAGGCAGAAGATGGACATTAAAAATACATTCTTTGTGACCCTTTGGGTTGCTGTACACTGATAAAACATCCTGCTCAGTGTTTAATAAGTCCAGTGGAAATACAGATCACAGGAGTCACTGTTGCTGCTCAGTTTTATGGCAGGGAAGAAACAGGTTTGTTTGTATGTGTAAGCAAATTGTCACGTTGGTGAATTAATTTCCCCTTGTCCTCCTGGTTGCTCCACTTGGATTTAGTGTTTGCAGGGGAGCGTGGGTAGCAGATTCCTGAAAGGAAATGCTGCTGTTGCTATTGCAGTGCTTCAGGATCTCACACAAACACATGCTGTGGGGCTTTGTGCTCACTAACAACAGGTGCAGTCGTAGCTAAATCTCACGTGCTTTCACCAATGAAAGATGTTGATTTACTCGTTTAGGTAATGAATAAGAAAAAGGCCCACATTTATATTTGAAGTTAAGTAAACTGAAATTTTGAGGTGGGGGAAAAAAAGTTAGGGAAAAAATTTCCATCCTGTTACTTTTTATAAAATCTTACAAAGCCTCCTTCCTTTTTTTTTCTGTTTCTTGAAAGCCATATTACATACCTTATTTTATACTAACAGTACTTCATTCTCCTAGGAGTCACACATGTACATCTTTTACACTCAAGTGTGACACTTAATGAATCATATTTGATAGCATTCCTTTACAGAATAATGCTTGATTAACACATTTCTAGCTAACAAGAACACAATGGCTAAGATCTGTGTTAATTCAAATAAGGCTTTTAGTTTTGAACAGTCATTTCTTTGTATTTTGTTTTCAGTTATAATGACTTTCTTGCACTGCTTCTCAAAAGCACCCCTAAAATGTATGTTTAGGTACATGATTTGAGAAATTAGGCTTGTGCTACCCTTACCTACATATTTTCATGCTGTTATGATTGGAGATTATTTTTCTAATTAGTATTCCTGTCGTCAACTGTGTCTTCACAATATTCTTTTACCTTCTATGTAATCTTACTCAGAATTATAGGACAAATTACAGATATAGCAGTGTTGATAGCATCACCAATACAAGATAGTTATGTGTGTAGTCTAGTATAATCTATTAAGTATTCTATTGTATGAAACTATTCTGACAAGTTCAGAATCAAAAGGAGAAGAAAAGTCTGGTATTTTTCTGCTCTTTTTTTCTAAGACGTTTTCAAATACATTAAAATGGGTGCTAAACAATGTTTTCATCTGTAAATATGATTTACTCTTTTCAGGACTGTGAAACATTAGCTTGTCCTCCTTCTCTTAAATGGTTTATTTTGCTCACTATTGTTTTTAGCTTGAGGGAAGCACCTTTGAGGTCTTACCCTGCACTCTCCTTTTTTCAGGTTTCCTCCAGTAGTTGCCAGTCTGATACATCTAATTCTACAGAAGCCTGTCAGAAATCATCATTGTTTCAGTTTGCAGAGGTGAGTTTCTTTAAAAAGGGGTTTTTTTTCTAAATGTATCCTTTTAAGAAGCATCTGATGCCCAACTGAAAGAAACATCAAATGTCTTTAACTAAAATTGATGCTTTTATTTGTTCCCTCATTTTTGGGTTTATGCTGTTGAATCATTTATCAAGTTGGTAAGACTTGAAGTGCAAGAGAGTGTTCAGGACCCTGGTGGAAACCCAAGTGCAATAATGGAGCTGTGGTTTAAGCTGTAATTTGGAGATATGTCATTCCTGCACTTAGTTTTAACTGGAGCCTTATTAACTAAGGTTTTAACGTGTATTTGGATGTTTCTAATCTAGTGTGGCTACTTTAGTCACTAGCTCCATCAGAAATCATTCTAGTTCTTAAATTTCCAAAATTTTCTTCTAGAACCACCAAACAGCTTTATGCAAGTGCTCTTTAATTTTGCAGCATACAATATTTTTGTCAACATACTCCAATTATTGCTAGAAGTGGTGTGTGTGTTGTTGTTCTTTGAAGAAAGAGTTTCATCCAAATCTTAGTGGGTTTCATAGATATAACATGACAAAAATGAGATTGCAAGGAACTCTAGCCCTCTGCAAGCATCACTTATTTCTTGAAATAGTCATAATAGATGACACAGAAATACTTAGTTGTATATGTACTGATTTTCCAAGACACTGGGTAGCTTTTAATTAAGTGTATATGGGAAGAAATTTTGTCACAGTGAGGGCTTTTTATTACCTGTATTCACGTCAGCTGTGAATCTGACTTATGTGTCTTTATTACCTATTGCCTTGTGCACCTTCTTACTCCTCCCTAAAAAATCATCACTTCAGGAGCAGATACACTGCAATCCTAGCACACAAGAAATAGGACTTCTTTTTCTGTTGGATATTTTAACATCAGTGCACAAGGCCTTGAATTCCAGCTTAAGATCTGAGTCTTTCGAATGTATTAGAAATAAATTGGAGCACTGATCCTTTATTTCTGATTAAAGATAATGACCAGAGTGAAGTAGATAACCTGTAATTAAGCTCTTGAACAGCCTGCTGGCTTTTCTTGTTAGGAAAAGGAAATGCCTGGTGTGCCAGCAATGAAAAGCAATACTTAGATGCTTCTTAAAATTGGTTAATTCCTGTATCAGGTATGACACTTCTGTGGTAATGATTCAACATCCATCTTCCAGTATTTCTGAGATGCTTCTGTGTGCTTATACTGTCAGTAGAGCAATGACTTATATTGAATTTCACTGCTGAATCTTTTAAAGAGTAAGACAAATACCAGTTCACCTCATTGTTTCAGTTCATTTTACAGTGCTGAAGGAGGGAAGTGCCAGATGCATGTGGTAGTAGGCAGGAATTGTGTGCTGCCAGATATGCCCTTGCTATGGGTTTCTGACCTCTGGCTTTTGCTTTCCCATTGAAGAAAATTTTTAGTGGGTGCCAGGAAACAAGCTCACCTGCACTGCTAAAACAAATGGTTTAGAAGTAGCCTACTGATGATCAGTAATTAGAAATGCAAATTAGCTAGCCTTATTTTTCAAGGATGTTAAAACATCCTGTAGACAGGGTGCACCTAACCTGTGCATGGTAGGTATGTGTGTCAGTGGCAAAATAATTGATATTTGTAGTGAAGTCTAACATTAATCAGAGGGGTCATTTGCAACAAAACTAATTGACACAAGTTAAACAGTATGAAATGCAGTTACCTCGGTGTGTGGGATAGATCTGGTAGCTTAAAATACCTGCACATTGTGTTTCTGTTGATGCTTACCTTCTGTGCTAAGAAGCAATTTGTGCTCTGTCATCACCACCATTCTGCAGTCTCAGGTCTTCCACTGAACTGTGAAATACAATACAGTGTAAAGTATTTGTTGCTAACCCTTCTTTGACATATCAGCAGGCTAATGAAAGCCCTTCAAAAAATGCTTATTTTGTAGGTCCTAGGAAGGATTTTCCTTCTGAAAAATAATTCAAGATTACCATTTCAGAGATCACCTGTTTATGTGTTTCCTGGAAAGCAGATACTGTTTGTTCTAAGGGTGTGTTGGGACTCCTTTGCATACTTTGGAGTACTAGGAATCTTTTTATGACAGATTATAAATTTAGCATGTTGAAGTGTGATACTGAAACTGAAGAGTTAGGTAATACAAGCATAATTGTTTTCCTGACAGATCTCTTCCAACTCGGCACAGCCTGGAGTCCTGGGGGCAGTAAAACAAACGGAGGAGTCTGCATTGTTTCAGTTTGCTGAGGTACAATGCTGAATGTGCTGGGGGAGGATGGGGGGAAGCAAGGAACCGGTGAGAGTTGTCACTGAATGGCTGAGCACCCTGTCTTATCAGATTCCCATCAGGAGATGTGTATCTTCCTGACACTATTGTGTTAAGAAAACCCTGGTGTGAATAACAGTGACTGGATGAGGTGTTGGCCAGTTCTGCCAGCTGGGAGATACTGGGTTTGTGAGCATTACCTAGCCTTCCATACCCAAAGGGTCACTGCAGACTTACTATCCAAATGGCCTTTTAATTTACATCTAGGAAAACAGCAAGGACACATTCTGAAATGACACTGCACTGCCTGTGGAAAAGGCTGCAGCAGGGCAGAATGGTGATTGCCCTAGAGGCAGGAATCATTTGGAGAATCCTTGCAGGTCAAAGGAGGTTTATCACAACAGCCACGAGGATATGAGGATATCTAACAGCATCCTTAAGTGGTGACTTACCAAGCCTATCAGTTTCCCATAAGTAGGAAGCCTTTCCTTCTTCCTCCACATATTGAAGATTCAGAGTTTGTGAAATGCTGCTTTTAGGAATTTCTCCTCCCATGTGTTGAATGTGCCTCTGTAAACTGACTTTCCACACATATACTATTTTTGCCCATTTGGGGGAGTCTGATACTGCTTGCAGAATCATTTAAGCCACAGGTGCGTTTTGTGTGTGTCTGGAAAGGCTGGGATTGGAGCTGGTGCTATTGCAGAGGCACATAAAGGGATTAAAAGATACCCTGATTGTTATTCTGTGTGTCACACACTTCCTTCTGTGAAATGTTTAGTTCATTGTCTACTGTGTGTTTCCAGCTTTGCTTGGATGGGCCTTGGTGTTTTTCTTAGGAGGGCCAAGGAAGACAAATCAATTTACTGATCCAGGTGCTGCAAAATACCTGGCTACAAACACTCCTGTAAAAGACACAATAGAGTTAATATTTCTAATCTTGAAGGTATCTTTTCATATGTACCACAGCTTTAAAAGTTAAAAGTCTATTTGCAAAGCTCATTTGAGAAAATTAGTAGAATTGAACAGGATGAAACTATGTGCTGAAGCCAGACTTTTAAACCAAGTTAAAAGATACGAACTAGAGAACATTTCTTGTTAATTTTATTGCAAAATACTGCATAATAATAATAATAATAATAATAATAATAATATACTGCAAGTGAATCTCCTAACTCGGTTGCAAAAATCTCAGTCGTTCTGGATACCTGCAGAGTTGAGCAGTGTATGTATTGTGTTTAGTACAACATTCTGAAATTATCACACAAAACCTGGCTTAGCTATACTCGCAGAATTTCACAGAGCCTAAAGTTTTCTCTCTTCATTGAACAAACAAAATTACAAACCTGAAAATTGTCATGGGGATGTGACAGTGCACTGAGTTGCATTCCACTATGCTGAGTGAGCTCCTTTGGCTCATTGGAGTGCGCATATGAATCCTCAAACCCTAGGTAGAAGAGGTGCTTAGAAAGTTAATTAGGATTTACTGAGGACAGTTTGAGAGTCAGGGTTAATCTCTTTTTCTTGTAAAAATATTTAAATGTGTGTGCAGTGTGGAGGGGTTGGTTTTGTTCTGTGGCTGGAAATTGGAGACAGAAATCTGGAGAAGAGAAAAAAAAATTTTAAAACCCGCCTTCTAAGCCATGGTTATTCTTCCTGTGAAACCTTAATGACAGTGATGAACATCATTTTTTATCTATAGCGGTAGAGAAATGGTCTTTTTCTAAGCCTGTAGCCTGATGATTTAATTTGGGTTGCTCCTAGGGAAAGTATTGAGCATGTTACAGAACCTCTTTAAGCTTTCTCCCCTGCTGTTAAAGCTGCTTGTGCTCTTTCAGCTATAAGGGCTTTCATTTGCACAGGCTGTCTTTGTGAAATCTGGCAAAAGTCCTATTCCTTACTGTGCCACTTCTTACTGCATCGTGTCTATATGAACTCATTACTGCATTTAGTGAACTAAATTATGGCAAGCAATTTGCAGTGGGCTGCTGTCAGCAATGTACAGTGCTACAAAAGAAAAAAGAGAAGGAGAAAAATAGTTATTTAACCAGTAGCCAAGTAGACCTGTGAAGAAATGTGAAGTGTGCTCTGGTCTGCTGTGCCTGGAGACTTCTGGCAGCCATCCCAGCTCAGTTTTGGTTCTGGCTGGGTGTTCCTCATATGTTGCCTTTCTCCTGGCAGCCCTTGCAGCAGGGTGAGTATGAGTGCCTCTTTGTGAAGACAGCGATCCCATTGAGTAGGTTTGTCATTTAAAACAGACACCTTTACCCCAGGAGTACAAGTGCCCTGTCACTCAGAAACAGCTCATTATGTGTAGAGTAGCATGGGATTTTTTTTTGTCTTTACAGCCTCAGTTAGTCTTTTATCTGGTTGTCTAGCCCAAGTGCTGTAGTTGCCAATTAAAGCTGTTCAGGATATGCCTAATGAGGCCTGCCCAGTGACTTGACACACAACAGATGATGAAAATCCTGGGAGCAAGACTTCATTGGGTCCTGTGGGTGCACAGGCAGATGCCTTGGAGGTCTTCAAAGATGATGTGACATCCTCCTAAGAGCTTTTTGAAGTTCATATTGTCATCAAGTTACGCTTTTGGCTTTCTCATGCTTCTGACCTTGCAAGTAGTTGGCCCTACTTTTGTCCTGGTGGTTTGAACCTTTGTGGAGAGGCTGTGATTTCTGGGCTGTGTTCCTTGGGGCAGAGGCTGTTTGCAGGCTGCCTGCTCACTGCCCCCTTCCTCGCCATGAGAGGGATGCAGAGCAGATGGGACCCAATGCTCCCCTGGTCTTACTGCATCTGTGTTTGGCAAATGTGAACAGATGGTGGTGATTGCTTCCTTGAGAGGAAAGATGAGCACCTCTTGCATTTACTGTCCTAAACTCTTATTCATTATTAAAAAAAAAGGCTTCTGGGGTATGGAGGCAAAAGAATTGCTAGTTCAACCATCTTAAAAATAAAACAAATCCACAACCACCAAACTCTTTGCTTTCAGCAGCTTTTCTAAATTTTTTTTCTCTAACTTCTTCTCTGCTTTCATTAAAAAAAAAAAAAAATCCATCACATGCAGTATGCAACAAGGTGGATTTTTTTTTTTTTCCTAACCCAGCATGTTATTTTCATTTAAGGAAAAAAGCATCACTCAGGATGACTTTGTCCATATACTCACTTTGAGAAGGTTTATTTCTGTGCAGAACTTGAGGTTTGAATCCAAAACTTTAAAACTTTTGGTCAAAATACCTTGAAATTTGGAGTGCAAAAACTAGTGAGTGTTTTCTCTTCCAGCTCTCCTATATATAAAGCTGTAATCTTCCCAGGTAAAGACAAATGTATTTGCTCTTTGCCCACATACTGAAATTATTAAATGTTTGTGTTGGAATTAAATGCCTGTTCTAGGAGGAAAGTGAAAAAGTAGTTCCATGCTTCTTTTGCAAACTAAAATGTAATATAATAGCTAAAATCCCATCTGTACTGTAGTAAAAGATTGTAACTTGATCCTCATGGTCTTCCACTTAAACCTCTACATAAGTAAAGGGCTTTTTGTGGTTGTAGTACTCGAGGTTCTGATTATTCTTAAGTCTGGGAGATGTTCTTAAGACAGGGAATGGGATCTGTAATCTCACTGAGAGCTGATTGATCAGCCCTTCTTTTCCTTCTGATGTTTGGCCAGTAACTTCATCAGAATGAGTTACATGCTTGTGTCACTTGCTGTTTGTTTTCTTGGCTCTTTAAAGGTTAGAGTTGTTTTGTTGTTTGTTTTTTTTTTTTCTGATATTAAGTGTCTGTGTTCACTCTTTCTTTTAGTACTATAAAGATCTCACATTTTGTTAGGAGCACCTATTGTCAAAATTTCTTTACTCTTTCCTCACTTTCTGTATCAGAAGGCAAGCTATACCTGTGTGTTCTCAAGTTATAATTCTGTGTGTGTGGGTGTTGTTCTGTCCTTTTTCTGACATTCATGTTATGCAGAAGAAAAAAAATCATTGAGATGAGCATTTGTTAAAATAGAAAGATAAAAAGTTGAAGTGCAGTGTACAAGATCACTTAATCAAGTGGGTCCTGAGCACGTTCACTGAACTGTCCTGTAGCAAAACTAGGATGTTAAAATATTTTGGTTTAATATAAAAAATTACTATTAGTGCAATTTGAGTATTATTCACTGTCTTTAAATAGCTTTAAGTGAAATGGATGTCCTGGATTTTGGTGGAGGAGGATACAGTGGGGAGTATAATAATAAATTCTTTGACAGGTAATTGGAAAATAAATTCTTCAAATACCCTAGTTCAAAAGAAATAATTAATTACAAGGAGAAAGGCAAACATGATAATTTTTGCATCTGGAAGATCACAGAACCATAGAATGGTTTGAATTGGAAGGGATGATTTTGTCCCAAGGCTTCTAAAGGCTTCTAAGCTAAATACTACCATGCAATGCCATGCCAAAAAAGATCTCATATCAGAAAATTCTTGCATTTCTGAATTCATCATGCTGGTACTGGAAAGCGGGTCTGAAAAAATTTGGTTGTAAAAGCAACTCCCTAAAGTGGTACTGGTAGTTATTTACTTACCAGAGGTGCTGGCACACCAACAACTCTTTGGAAGGCTAGATTTGATCTCCAGACATAGGTCTTACTTCTTCATAACTAAAGAAAGTGAAACAAGAGCTGCCCATGAGGACAGATGGTCCTCTTCTATGTCTAAGTAATGGGATATACTGCCCAGATCTTCTGGGAGAGTTTTATTTAACCTTAACAGCTAATAGTGCATATTTTTAAGCAACAGGTATGATTTGTTCACTTGGTCACATAAAACAGACATAAAACACAGAGCAGGACAGAATATTAGCTGTGGACAGTACAAACATCGAGTATCCATGAGCATAATCTAAGGAAGGAATGTGGTATTTGCTTGTATTCTCCTGTTTTCTACATACCTGTTAAGTGTTTCTTGGGTGGGGTTGCCTGTCTGAAGTAGGGTCTTTTGCCAGAAAGAACTAAAATTAACTGGTTTGACTAATCTCTTATTTTCCATTCTCTTTTCCCCTCCCTTTCTCTCTTTTCCTGTGTGCCACTGAAATATTTTCTCCTCTGTTCATTTGTAACCTAGATCTCATCAAATACTTCCCAGTTGCCAAGTCCTGAGCCAGTAAAGCACTGTGGGAAGTCGGCACTCTTCCAGTTGGCAGAGGTAAAGTTATCCCCAGTAGTGTCAGAAGAGGATGATGTGTATAACTTTTCTACAAAAAAAAATATGGATTGTTTAAGGTTTGCTCTAGCATAAAATTTGATGTTTCCAGAAACACAGATTAGTAAATAACGACATACCAGGAGAAGTAGGCAGTGGCTATGGACCCAGGGACCTAGTCTTTTAGACACTTGTGAATGTGCTTATTTTCTTAGAGACAGCACAGAAAGTTACACTTCTTTTTAGGAAAGTTAGTTTTATAACGGTAATAAAAACAACTCTCAGGAGAGCAGCAAAGATTGGAGATAATAGTAGTCTTAATGAGCAGCTGGATACCAGGATTAAAAAAATAAAGCTTTAGTTATAATGATGACATTGCTTAACCAGGGACTGAGAATAGGAAAAGAAAAGTAGACTTTGAGGTCATCAGGAATCTGTATGAAGAGTTGGAAGTTGATGCGGTGTATTAAATTCTGAAATGGACAGCTGTCAGCAGTAATCAAGAATTCTGGGTCAGGTTTCCTCAAAGTCCTAGAAATTCTCTGTGAGTCTTAAATATAACCTTGTAGAGGTCTTCGCTTTGACATGGATGATTCACTGAAAAATCTCTGAGGTTTGATGTCCAGATGCTATTCTTTGTGATGATTGAAAGATGAAGATACTTGCTGTATTCCAAGACAAGTAAAGGAGTATGCTAGCACATTACTTGTACCCTTTTTTTGTTGGTTTTTGTTGTGCTGTTTTTAATTTATTATTTCAAATTCACATCCTATTTCAGTAAGGAAAATGGTTCTCTGGATCCTGTCCAGTTGCAGCCAGCCTTATATTCATGCTGGTGAGATCAGTCCCTCTCAGGAAAAAGGCAGAGGTTGTAAGCACTGAAATGAAAGTATTTCCTGTCTTGCTCTATGGATAGTCTTGCAAGACTGTGGCTTTATAGGAGCTTATATGAGTGGAAGAAAATCTGCCTTACTGTACAGGCAGTAGCAGAGTTTGTGGCTATGTGCTCTGCTGCCAGCAGTGCCTGGGCAAGGGTGATTACACCTAACTGTGATCAGTCATCCATAAGGGGATTTGGCTGTTGCAGCTCTGGGACAGCAGGAGGGCTGGCAGTATTTATTTAGGGACACCAGAAGTTTCTACCATGGCCTCTAACAGGACAGCAGAAGGCTGAGTGGTGCTGTTCTGAAGTAAGGCTTATTGCCATGTGCAGCCTGATTTTTAGAAGTCACCATTAGAAGTTGTGATGTGAAGCTTGTGAAGCCCTAATTTAGTAGAAGGACAGATGCTTGTCCACAGGAGTGCACAGTTTGTACTGCAGGTGGCAGAAAAAGTGAAGCTAAGTCTGGCAGCGTGACGTTGTGTGCTCGACAGGTTTCTGTGAGCTCTCAGTGATTGCTCAGATGGATTCCTGCAAGCCTAATTTAATACACAAAATGGACGTTAAAGGCTCTGATTCAGATGGGGACAAACACAGCAGATGTGCTAGGCACATCCTCCCTGTCTCTAGCTCTTCTAGAACATCAGCGCTATTGATTTTTTCCTTCTTTTTTTCTCCAGTTTTGGAGATCTCTAATGTTGGATCATAGTTAAATAAATTATATGTGAGAGATTCAGCTTAAGTTTTCAGATAGCAGTTCACTCCCTGGTGTGGGGCATCCCAAATGAGCCATGTTCATAATCACCTCGAGGGTGTCTCAGTTTGCAAGTGGATTTGGCAGACAGCTGTGCTGTGCTGCTGTAACTCCAAACTGCAGATGCTGTGCACTGGAGGGACTGGACTCCTGTTTCCATGCTGTTGGCATGGCAAGTGTCTGGTGTATAGGAGCCTGTCTTCAGCATACCACACTGCTCTGGTGCTCCTTCATCTCTTTGCTATGTAGATTAAACAATTTTATCTTCTTTTTTCCCCCCTCTTCCCTATCCCTTCCTTTTTGATACTTCACAATATTTCACACATGGTGATTAAAATAAAATGGAGAAGGGGGTTTAATTACTTTCTAAAATCTTCTGAGCATCTCTAAGTTTCTAAAAATGGTTGGAGCCACTCTGCATTGTGAAGCCTGGGAGGCTGTTGCTGTTCAGCTCTGCAGAGTCCCTTGCTCTGTCTTCAGCCTTCAGTGCAGAGGCACGAGGGGCCACGTCACACCACCAGCAGCACCTGGCTGTCAGCAGCATGTGATGGTCAGAGCTTGGGAAGTGCTGTGAAGAGCTGCACCTTCCAGGAGATGTAGAGACAGTGTTGGTTTTTATTTCCTTTATGGCAGTGACAGGCCAAATTCTGCGACTGACTATATGTTGACTGAGAACAATGAAAAGTGAGTTTGTGGGGACAGGGAGAGACAAAAGAGTGTAAATACTTTGGTTCCTCAGTCCCTTATAATTTCACTTTCTTACACAGCCTAAAGATAAGAAACCCACAAGCCTGGTCAGAGATAATGATGGATATGTTGTTAAAAAAATAACTTTTTTTTTATACTAATTGCCAGTCCTGATACTGATACTTTAAATTTGTTTAGAAGATCATTTCCTTGCACCTAGCTCAAAACTGGTACCGAACACTCTAAAGTATTGAAGATCATTCCATGATACAGGAAAAAGATTCTGGAGGATAATCAGCTACATGCTTGCATGACAACCTCCTTTTATTCTGAGGAGTACTAAAGATTACCAAAGGCTTGAGGGCTTCTGTTTAACTTTGGGTTCAGAGCATCTCTTTTATATGAGTCCTAACACTAAAAGGCAATACCATAACCTGAAAGAAATAGCCTCTTTAACCTATGATAATGAAATGAAAGAATTAAAAATTTTGGAATCCAGTGTCTTGCTAAGCCTTTAAAAACACCACCAGCTGGATTGCATGCTGGTGTAGATTGTTGCTTAAAGCTGGAGTCTGTTCCTGTGTGAGAGAACATGTGTTTCAGTTCATCCTGTTCCTCAAAGGGAGTCCTGACAAGAAAAACCCCAAATCTGCAAGTATTATTTAGGATACAGTGGCATTATCCACCAGAGCAGTGTTGGAGTGGGCTTTTATTCAATAACCAGCACGCACAGGTCTACACTTCCTTTTAGTATATAATCTTACGAATGAATTTTGGGAAGAGGGAAACAATCTGTTGAAAAGCTGTGTCATAAACATAAAAGAACTGGTAGTGATCAAAGAATGTTTTATTTGTGTTGATCTTTTTCTCTATAGATTTCTTCAAGTACATCCCATTCAGGGCCTTCTGATTTGACGAAACAGTGTGGAACATCAGCATTATTTCAGCTGGCAGAGGTAATACTAAACCACTGGTGACTAATTGCCCCAGGTGCAGTGGGGTGGAGAAATAAAGTTATTGATTGCCAAAGTCTGCAAGGCAGAACAGTGATACAGTTATTGCTCTGCTGCTTATAGAGCCATAAATTACTATGGCTCAGATGCCACAAGTCAAAATAGAGGTTTCTAAGAGTATGATGCAGCTGCAAAGTGGCAAAGGGACTTGGTTGCAGTTGAACTTGATTCAGTTTCTTAGTTTAGGCTTTGAGGTTTTAGGGTTTAGCTGAGGGACACAAATAGTTGAGAGAGAGGACAGGATGACTGTGTTATCAAATTTGGGCATTGCCACTACAAATTCATGTTAATGGTCATTAAACATGAAACAGCTGCTTTCATTTGTTTTTGCTTTTCATGCCTATTTTATTTTTCAGGTGAACTAACAGGTCAGTAACTTCTCTAGAAGTTCTGCTATGATACTCTCAGCAGATCTTCCTTCTGGGAGCAGTTTAAACCAATGGCACTATATTGAAATTTTGCCTTTTTTGTTTCTAAACACTTTTTTTAAACTTTCCCAGTCTTGAAGATTGTTTAATTACAAGTTTATTTTCTGATAAGACAGATGCCATTTTTTTTTGTAGCCACATTTATAGCTCTGTACTGCTGGTTATTGCAGAAGAAGCAAATGTATAAAAGGAAAAAATTCATTGGCTATGGGGCTATGGGGTGTATGTTGAATTGACAAAATATTCTCAGTCCAGTGAGCTCCATCTTAAATATTGAGCTTTAGCTTCTGAAAATCACAGGCTGTGCTTGACATTGCAGTGTAGTAAAAAAGTCACAGAAGTACCTTTGTACCAGGAACCCAGGTCAGCACAGGTGTGGAGTTCTCCTTTGCCTACTCTAATCTGCTTCCCAATAGATCCTGTGTGTTGCCCAAGCTGTGGTGCTTTACAGTGCTCAGCCTGGCTTGTCCTGAACCAGATCAGTCATTTCTACCTTGTGCAGCAAGAATTTTGGAAATCTGCTACAAAAACATCCCAATTGTTGGTGTTATGTTCTTACATAAATCGGTATGAGAGAGTTTTTTAGTTTGCAAGGAAAAAAAAGTTGCCAATTTGAGAAATCTAAAATCACCTAAAGAGAGCCCAGGTGTCTTGAGGAGGTCCAGCCATACTGACCACATGGCTGAGCTGCAGGAACCTTCTGATGCCTGGTTCTATGCAAGCCTCTTCCATCTGGTTTTGCTCCAGGTGACTGGTTGACATTTGTTCTAAAAACAAACTGCACTGGGAATTCAGCTTGGGGGCTTTGAGAGAGAACAGTAAGAACAAAGCATGTCTTCCCAAGGGAAGGACTACCTGCTGTAGATGTGTCCACGTAGCTTACAGGTGATCCAAAACAGAGAGGATTCCCTAAGTCAGTGCTGCAGGAACATGACATGTTGAGGACCTTCTGACAGCTCTTTTTCTGAATATCGATGTTCCCCAGATAGTATAAGGATTTTGGTTTCCATTAGTGTTATCTCCAGGAGGAGATAACCATGGCAACCATTGCTGCTTTGCAGTTCTTTGCAAAATAAATCTGTGACATGAGAAGAAAGATTTGGGAGGCCTTTTTTACTACCTTTCAAATTATTTCTTGCATTCAAGTAAAATAAAATAATCTCAGTTAGGGAGATTAAGTAAACATTTTTTCCCTCCCTCCTTCAAGGCCATTTGGAAAACAGAAAGGAATTGTATTTGGGACATGTGAAAGTTAAGGTGGGAACGGATGTGAGATTCCAAGTAGACTGTCTGTGGCATAGTCAGAGATAATCTGTTCTGTTGCATTTCAGATATTCTGAAAATCTATCTAGCAGTGGGTTTCCAGATGATATAAAGAGCCTTAAAGGAAACACCACTGAGATCAGTTGGAGTCTTTTTCTCTTAGAGCAATGAACCTTACCAGCCTTATTCTAGCACTTAGTCCTCATCCCACTGCATCAGTTTCAGCATGTCTTCAGCCTGCTTCTGGAGCAAGTTTGCTTTCCTAAACTAAAATGCCAGAAAGATTCCCTGGTAAATGCTTCTGTTAGTATATGTAAGTAATGTTAGCACTTGATGTCTGTTTCATGGGACTGTTTTTAAACTTATTTTAGATGTGCCTTGCTTCAGAAGGAGTAAAAGTGAAAGAACCTGGGAAAACAAAAGTGGAAGCACTGGAAGATGAGGAAGGGGAAGTGTCAGAGGACATGGAAGTAGAACTGGAGAAAACAACAGCAAAAGACTCCAGTAATGGAAAAGTAGAACAATCAGAAATAGAAAAAATGCAAAATCCAGATGAAACAAAAGCTGAGGAATCAGAAACTGCAAAATGCAGAGACTTTACCAGTCTTGCAATGGAAAACAGTCCTTTTGAGAGAAAGGATAACACAAAGGATCACGTGTGCCGTTCTCCAGAGCTTTTCATGAGTGATATGACTATCCTTGGCCTAAAGCCAGAAAAGATAAAGAAGAAAAAGAAAAAAAATAAGCTGGACCGGCACACAAATGAAAAATCCACCCCTAAAAAATCTTGTAAAAAGAGGCAGTCCTCCGAGTCGGACATTGAAAGTGTGATGTACACAATTGAAGCCGTGGCCAAGGGGGACTGGGGTGCTGAGAGACTCGGGGATACGCCCCGCAAAAAAACCCGCCCCGTCTCAAACGTGAAGGGAAGCACGTTGGATACAAAATCACCAAAGAAAAAAGTGAAATCGAAAGAAAAGAAAACGTCAAAGGAGAAACCAATGGAGACCACCAAAGAATCCAAGCCTCCCGATTTCCTTAGTATTGAAGCGGGCAAGGAAGTGCCGTGTGAGGCTTCTGAGAACATGAAAGTGGAACCACTGACCCCAACAGAGGAGGTGGTACCCCAAAGCTTACCAGAACAGGTCAAAACTGAGGACAGTGACTGTGTTAAAAAGATAGAAACCTGTGGCTCCAGGAAATCGGAGAGATCTTGCAAAGGTGCTCTTTATAAAACTCTGGTGTCAGAGGGCATGCTCACATCTCTGCGCGCTAATGTGGACAGAGGTGGGTGGCTTTGAGTGTTTTGTTTACAGCATGAACTGCAAAAGCTTGCCTGGAGTGGGAGGAAAAGCAAAAATCCATGTTGAAGCTGGAGTTTGAGCAGTGTGCAGTGGGAATGTTGTGTCTGAGATGCTAGGGACAGGTAGAGTGACTGGACTCCATGTTCCAGGGCAAGTCTTTTGAAATCTTGCAATCTGTGTTCCTGCTTACCTCAAGACTGGTCTATTTTCATCTTTCTTGATCTGAGTTTTAACTTCTTGACCAAAGGCTTTGTTGTTTAATTTGTCAGCCTGTTGATAGATGTGTGTGGGACTTGTGATGTACGTAACCCCAAACAATTACCTTGTTTCTATATAAACAACTCTTGTGGTTGTGAGCACAGTTCTCAATCCTGCAAAAAGCAAATGTATTCTGGTTTTGCTTTGGTTAGTTTTGCTGTAGGCAGTAAGTGAGAACCCTTTACCTTGTGGAAGGACAAATTTGAGATAATATCTGGAAGCTTTCAGTGAAATGTCTGGAAGTGTATTTTTTCCAACTGGTAGATTTATATGTGTAATTAGAACAATTAGGAAAGAAAAAATGTTTGTAATTTAGGGAAGCTTATTACTGTACAGCTCTAAATCTTTTTCTTCTTTATACCTTAAGAGATCCCACCTTTTAAGATAGTCCAGGAAAAGACAGGACAGGGCATACAGAATAGTTGTCAATATCATCATTGCCCAGTTTAAAATGAAAAATGTTTTGTAACTGCCTTAAAGGTCAGGCTTCATAAATTGCCATTGTGACTGGGTACACAAGTTTCTTCGGAGACTACTTTGTTTTGGAACATTTTTCTAAAGATGAGAAACAATTTTCTGCCTTCATCACAGGAAAAAGAAGCTCAGGAAAAGGTAACTCCTCAGATCATGAAGGATGCTGGAATGAAGAAATCTGGGCCTTTTCCCCAAGTGGGACAAGTGGGAACAAAAAACTGAAAAAGACTAAGCCAAAGGAAGAGTTTGTTTTTGGGTAAGTTGTGGCTTAACATTGTTTGATGTTTTAGTTAGCTCAGCCTAATAATTTGAGTCCTTCTCACTGCAGCTAAATTATCTGCATCTAACACACAAATAATCCCAATTCCAAAAATGAAAAACTCTGTGGGACTGAGTCATGCTCTAAATACCCATCATTTATATAGCAAAGTAATTTCTTTGAGATCTTTCCTGGTTTACACCACTGTAAGTGAATTTGAATGGTGTTATTTGCTCAGTGCTAAATAAACCACACAGTATTTACCTGCTCAAAAAGTAGTGAAGAGGGTTACTTAGGTTCTCAGAGTACTTTGCAAGCACTATTTAAAGTTCTGTGTAGGTGTTCAATCATCATAAACCAGATTAGACTAGAAAGAATAGATCTCTTTCTCCACTTAGAGAGATTGCTTACAGAGGAATAGTAAACAATGTTCTTATATTGGCAAATAATGATGATAAATATGTCATTTTTCTATTGTAGAGAAAAGATATTTAAACTGTTTATGTCCACCATTATGAAATTAAATATATCTTAAAAATAATTAATGAGCATAGATACATTAAAATATAGCAAGAATCCACAGAATTACTTTTCTAATATACAAGTAGTAATTTTTGTCAGAATATTACAGGTTTATTTAGCTGTAGGCACAGTAGTTAAATCTGGGTAGTCATTCATACTTGCAAATTCTTGCAGATGGGAAAATGTATTTAAAAGGGGGAGTTTTTCCATATTTCATGCTTAAAATTATAATATGTTTGGTTTTGCAGGTTTGCAGTACCCTTTTCACAACCTAGTTTATGTGACATCTAATTGCAGCTCACTCTCAGCAAACATATTAAATCAGTGGGAATCCCCAAATATTGTTTATTGGAATAGTTAAGAAAAAATAGTTAAGAAAAAGTGGAGCACTGTATTTTTAGAGCTTTGTATAAGTTTTGGAAATACTTTAAGTTGAAAGATTGAAAAATTTTCCCACATACTGGTGGGAAAACTGATCACATCTTACAGCATAAAAGAAAGTTGTTGTAAATTATTTATTCAACGGGTACCTAGGAAAATTGCCTAAATCATTCATTCAATGCTACCCTCATTGAGCTGGCTGAATGAGAAAACACATATTTTCCAATCTTTCATCTTTCTTCAGTTGCCTCACTAAAGAATATTATTTAGTGAACTCCGTAAAGGCAGAATTACAAATGTGTGAAGCATAAGTGCTGGAGAAGGTATCCCATATTCCATTTCATGACCTGATCTTCTGGCTACTTGAAGAGCTGGTTTTATCTCTACTTAACTCCCTCTGCTCCCTTCAGCATCACATTTCAGCCTCATTTTGTACATGTGTTGGTGGAAGGGTGTTCACCCCTACAGAACGGCATCGTTTTCATCATTTTCCCTGTGTGCTCTTACCTTCCCCATCAGCATTTCCCTGATATTCCAGGTCAGATGTGCTTTCCCCATGCCCACTCCTTTGCTAAGCAGGGCTCTACCTGCACGTATCTCCTGGCAGGACTAGGCTGTGCACCATGAACACCTCAGCTCAGCTACACCAGGCTCTTAAAATTCACAACAGTGTGAATGATTTTTTATTTATTTAAATAATTAATCACTGACACAGAGATAGCAGCACACAAGTTATAAATTCCTAGCCAGGAAGGCAGCTCATCTCACCTGCTGTCAAATGAGGTTTGGCCTTCCCAATTAGAGCTGCAGCCCCTCGCATGCCCTCCGGGCAGGAGGTGAGGCAGGTGGGAGAGGAGCTGAGTCAGAGCAGAAAATGGTTTTGTGATTGTCAGGGAGCATCTGTGTGGAAGAGAAAAAGGGAGCAGTACCAAGCACTACTGATGTCAGAGACCTTTGTGATTGAAAACCAAAATAAAATGTGTGCGCAAACCAACAAATCTCAGCGTGCACCTGGTCTGCAAAGAGCCAAGGCTGTATTTTAAGGTAGTAAATTGCTTCCTGAGACAAGTAATAATTAAGGAGAAAAAAATTATGTATCCTTCTGTGTAACAATGCTTTCAAAATGCAATTTGTTTGAAGTGCTGCTTCAGAAAGTATAGAGAAGTACTGTGTTTCTTGTGATACTTCCAAGTGTATAAGGGCCATCCTTCCAACAGTCATGCCAACTTCTGTCAAGTCGAGGTTTTTCATAGAAAGGAGAATTAAAAACAAGTGAAATATGTCATTGTTCCGCTATCATTGACAGTGCTATTTATAACCTGCCTAACTGTGTGCTTGCCTTTAACTAAAACGCAATTTCTACTTCTGCCTGGATGCAAAAATTTGCAGGAGCAGAGTGCTTATGCAAGCCAGTGTAGTCATTACAGCTGGAAATGCTGTGCTATCCTCTTTTGAGTGCTTTGTTTTCTTCTTATTAGGAACAATCATACCTTGTCTGTGGATTTCTTGAGTTGTAGTTAATCCGCTGACAGTCATTCAGGTTAAGCTGCAGTATGAGGCATGTTTGCTTTCATGAAAGCATAAACTAGTTACATTTTTCATTTCACAGCAAATGAAATACAAGAGGAGAAAATCTAATCACCCAGAACAA
The DNA here is from genome assembly GCF_050655825.1 of Lonchura striata. NCBI lineage: Eukaryota > Metazoa > Chordata > Aves > Passeriformes > Estrildidae > Lonchura > Lonchura striata. The sequence continues at coordinate 3,812,424 of NC_140703.1, forward strand.
ATGCAAAACTAATTCCCACCCCAAAGCTTCATGTTTCAGAATAGCCACAGAGGATTGATTAGTTTGACATTCTTCTTCTGGTTTGAAATGCTGTTTTCATTCTGGTGTAAGAACTTCTATGTGAAGTTATTTTATTGGTTTATTTATTGTTTTTACTGTCTTTGTTCATTCCCCTCACAGAACACACAAATCTCTTGTACAAATCTGTGCAGCAAAGGGAGCTAAATGTCACCAGTATGACATTGATTATTTTTTTCCTAGTTTTAACATATGCTACTACAGTAATCAATTTGCACTGTTACAAATGCAGAAGCAGAAATGTGCATTCTCATTCCAAAGTTGGATTAGTATATACTGGTTTGATATTTACAGTGTGTGTACTTACCTGATTTTCCCCTCTCTGTGTAGAAGGGTGTATGTGTTTACACACATAATCTTAAACAATATATTTTTTTCTCCAGAAAGAGTTACGTTTAATTTGAATGGTTTTGTTTCCCATTTAGCATAGCAAAATTGGAAGAAGAATTTGCAAAGAAATTCAACAGCCTCCCTCAATACAGTCCTATTACCTTTGACAGGAAAAATTCAGCTGTCTCGAGGAAAAAGCGAAAGATTGGAAGCGGCTCATGTGAACTACCAAAATCCAACAAAGGTAAGTTGCCAAGTGCAGGAAGTTCTTAAACAATGGCAGAGCTGTAACAAGCTCAGGAATTTATATATTCTTGCTTTACTGTTACTGGTGAAAAGTCTGAAGTCAGAGAATTACCTGTTAGTGGGTTCTCATGTGGTTTAGTTTTCAGGCTGATTGTTTTCAGTCTTGATTCCTGGTTTACATGATAAGTAGAACTGGGTAGAGTTTGTACACGAAATGTATTTCTCCTAGCAAGAAAGTTTTTCAAAAACTTGAGTTTTTGTGAGGTAAGTGAATTTGACAAGTTTTCCCAGGAGAAAATGGGGGGAAAAGGGCATATGATCAAAGGTTACATTTTCTAAGCTTAGTTTTTTGGCTGTTCTAATTTCACTGTAATTTTAGTGTCTGTAAATTAAAATATAAGATACCAGAAATGTCTGAATGAAACATCTGGAATTATTCTTTTATGAAGATTATAGTTCTGTCAGAGGTTTTGAGTAAAAATGTCCTGATGTGATTAAAAAAAAGTTAGAGGACATGAAAACCAATTCCATACCCAGCTCCATTGCTGAGGCTCATGGAGGGAGAAACTCATGACCCACTTGGCTATTTTTTTGTACTGACAACCTGTGACACAGAGGTGGTAGAGAAGTGACAGTGTGGTAGGGTAAAACTACTTTTATACCGTGGCAGAAATACTGGTGCAAATATACAGTATAGAAGCAACACAAAATTAAGGAATTATATGCCAGTAATTCCACAAGACAAAAGGATCCTCACCAGGCACAGTTTGCAATGTGAAGTTGGTTTCCTTTTCTGCAACAATGGTCGTTCCACTGACTGATAGGTTTTAAGATCTAATACGGCTGTTTTAGCCAGGTGACCCTGGATTAGATCTATGCCTTTTGAATGCTTCACAAATAATCACATTACAGAGTGCAGGATTGAGCAGCTGTTCTTTTATAGTGCCTGCCAGTTTTTCTATTGATTTTTGTAATTAGATGTGCAACAGCCACTTAGCAAAATTAGACTTGTGCTAATACCAAACTGGTTCTGACTTCAGCTGCCTTTAATTTTGTTTTATGGTATGTATTTGACAGAGCTTCTTAAATAAGCATGAATGAATTGCTTTACAGCATGATAACACACTGGTAATTAAGCAACATCTGTTGAGAAGAAAACCTCCTCAACTACAGTGATCTAGCAATTGAAGTTGTAGTAGCAGCTCATTGGATTTCTCACTATGGTATTTACCTGTTCAGGTGTCTGGATGTTTAAAAATTCTGCAGGCCCTGTGTTGTTTGGGAATGGTGGGCTAGAATTCTGCCTCAAGCCAGGTAGCTCAGAACTGCATTCTGCTTTTGGATAGGCTCATCCAGGAGAGTTTAGTTTTTATCTTTGTCAGCCTTGGCTCAAGGGAAGGTCAAAAACGTAACTGCAGGCTGGTTACAAGCCTGACATGAGCAGCTTTGGCACAGCCCTGCAGAGACAGCCAGGGAGCATTTGCCTCTGGCTGACAATAAGGGCTCTTTAAATGAAGCCAGCTGACTTTGCACTGAGCAGATGGCAAACAATCACATGAACTTTTCCACCACTGTGCTCTGGGGTTGCAACAAGCAGCCCCAGGGCAGGAATATCAGATAGCAGCACTGCTCCTTCTGTAGTGAGCATCACCACAGCCCCAAACTAAATCCAGACAGAGCTACTGATACCTGCTCCTATTTCCAGTGAATGTTGAATTCACACACGTTAGCTGGGCAAGCTGACAGTTCTGTGGTAGTCATTTCAACTCCCTGAAGAGCAAGATACAGTCAGCTCTCAAGAGGTAGCTGAAAAACTTTCCAACAAGCCATTTTTCTTCTGGAAAAGAAGGATTGCTAAAAAGTAAATATTTGATGGCAATAGGTCAATTTAAAATGTTTTATATTCTTAGGATGTGTTAAACTAGGATGTGAGTTGTGGATTTGAAATGATCTGACCTAAAGTGCATACAGGCAAGCTTTACTAGCTTAGTAAAGTTTGTTCCAGTTGAGTCAAACATTTATTAAGCTCAATCCTCAATTTAATTTGTGATGTACTGACAATCTATTGAGCCCCACCGTGCTGTTGTCTGGTGAAGTAAAGAGTAAAGACTCTTAGAGAACCCTGGCCTCCAAAAGTGTAGCACAAGCAGATCTGTGTGCTAGGCTACTGCAGGAAATGAAACTGGCATTTTGCAAATATTTTATATATATATATATATATATATATATATATATATATATATATATATATATATATATATAAAATAGATACATATTATGCAAAATAATAGAGCTTGGTTTGGTGTGGTTATGTTTTTTTTTACACCATTAGAATTAAGCAAAAATAGCATTTTTGTGCAATGAGCATGAGCCATGAAGGGTCAGTATTGTTTTATGGGTGTGATGACTGTATGGGGATGTGGGAGACCTTTGCACTGCTCTGCATTACTGTGTTGTGTGGAGTTGTTTCTGCTGTGTGGCTTTTCCTTGGGTTTGTCTCTGCCAGGTAATTAGAAGATTTGTTCAGTACAGATAGTGTCTACAAGTGTTTGTGGCCTGTGGATGTTTCCAAATAACAGATAAAAATCAGTAGGGATATGTTTAAGTAAGCACTCCTGCAAATGATGTGCTGGTTTATTTGAAAGAGCGTGTCCAGGATCATAAACTATCTATTCATTTTTACTCAACACAGATAACTAGTTAATTTTTGAAGTCCACAGTGTCTACTAAACATTTAAAATTTAAAAAATATGTTGGAGTGCTGCACTCTAAACCTTCCCCAAGATGCTGGGTGAATGAAAAGGGAGAAATGTTTTTGCTTGTTGTGTTTGGGGTGTTTCACGATTGTAACTATATGTTTAATAAGTTTTATTTTTGAGTAAATGGTGCTGGATTGATTCTCTATCAAATGTCATTAGCTTATACCTATGGCAGGCTTGATTTACTACCTGACCACACATCCAGATTTGTCAGGATGTTTTCCTGCTCTGGAAAATCAGAAGGGCAATGCCCACTGACTACTTCAGTTGTGCTTGTCATGTCCAGTCCACACTTCAGCCAGTTCTTTCACATAAAAACACCTGAAGAACCATGTAACATGAAAGCTGTTTCACATTCACATGCATGAAAGAAAATTTGAACCATTTCTTAAATGAGAAAGGTTTTCCCCCAGTTTCCAAATTGTCTAAATTTTGCTCCCACTGAAATGATTTGGGATTTTTCTTCAATGGGAGCAGGACTGAACCAGCCATAAAGCTTTGTCAAAATCCACATCAAGCATTCTCAACTGGGAATATGCACATAGAATAAAAATGCCACAAAATGGCTGAAGAATACAGCTATAGTGAATCTGTGCAGATGGTCTGCTCCAACATTTACTGGTGCTGTGACTGTTTTCTTTTTTTTTTCTTTTCTTTTCTTCTTTCCAATGGCATATGTGCCAAAACATCCCACCATGCAGAAGTCAGCTGTCTGCAGTGAGTCACTTAATCTGCTTGTATGCAAAAGTGAGCAACAGGCAGAGTCATTATTTCTGCTTTGTACTTCGAAGAAATGCTCACTTATACAACAAGCACTGCACTAAAGCTCCCATTTTGGGAAGGCAAAGAGGGGAATGCACAGTGTGCTTTTATTTGGGGAAGGGATTTTGTCTACCTTTTTTTTTTTTTTGGCTTTTTTGTCTGTGGCTTCTAGGACTGGAAATAAAGCATCAGCTTAAAATGGATGCTGCTTTGTGGCATTCCTCTTGGTCTTAGCTCTGGGGTTTTTTTGGCTCAAAGCATTCAGATGCTTGGAGATTTCATGCTGTTAATGTTCCAAGGATCATGACCTAAAAATACAGAGCCTTCCTCTGAGAGATGCAGAAATGCACAAACTGTTTGTCCTGATTTTGTTAGGATCTTATTGAAACGTCCTCAATTTGATCAGATCCTTGAAAAGAGGGAACTTTTTGAGAGCAAAGGGGGCCTATGCCCAGAAATTTGGAGGAAATGCAGTTATGGTTCATTTTCTTGCCTGCTGCTTCCCCAGGCAGCTGCCACTGGCCATAGCAAGTATTCCCAGGAGGAATCCCTGCTGCCCTCAGTGAGCACTATGGACAAGCCAAGGATTAAATCCTCTGGCAATTTCTGAAGTGCTAAGGAGAGGAATAACTGTATAGAATATTGCCAACAGAGCAAGACGAGTAGATGACTGTACAGCAATGTCAAGTAAACTAAAATTAAAAGTTGTTTTTCAGCTTTCTACAGGAAATCACATCTAGGGTCCGTTGCCTAACAGAAAGACTTTCAGATTAGATTTTCAGTCATGGATTTTCTCTGGGATGAATGTTCACAAGTGGCATTTGTTCAAAGTCTTGGAATACTTGCCTGTTGTCCCTGTGAAACAGGTGTAGCCCAGCCAGGCATGCTGTCAGCTCCAGTGTGGTGTCTGAACTTACACTCTTAGGGCAAAGAGTGTGGATGAAATTCCTTGTGGAGTCAGAGGTTACATTGTCAGGTCCAAGTATGAACTGTTGGCTTATTTAGCTATTAGCCCATCTTCTCTTTCAATGCATTTGTTGCCACAGGGTATTCTAAGTGTCACTGGATACTGTCTCACAGGAGTAACAGCTAAAATGGAAGGAAACAGAAGGTTTCCTTACTGAAAGATATTTTTTTTTTTGTTCTATTAAAGTCCTTGGGTTTTCCATATGGGAAAGTGTCATTTTGCAGATACAGGCTGGTGACAAAGGTGCCTTTGATATGGGGAAAAAATAAGTGAAAGACACAAGTTTTCCCCTGTGTGCAATGCTGGTAATTTTCTGAGTTTTTCATTTCAGTTGTTCTGCTTAGAGTTGCTGACATTGGCTTTCTGTCACAGTGATTGAAGTGGTTTGTATGGTGCAGGATGAGCTGTAGAAATTGAGACATGGGTGATATGTAACATGTTGCTTCTTCAAGGCACCTGGAAAATTCACTAATTGGCTAAGTAAAAAGAATAATAATAAAAATGTCACAAGAATCATGTAGCTTCATAACTCTGTCTTCTTCTGGAAGTGGTGGGAAGGCTTTTCTGTTGATGTGGATGAAGTATTTTAGCTTGGCCAAAAGAAGAGCTTAGTTCTTTTATTTAGGCTTTTGTTGAAGCTCCCCAAGCTTTTGCATTCCTTGTTTTGCATTTTTGTTGCACTGACACTAGATTAGTCCTCTGTGATACTCAGGAAGTTGTTGTAAAATTTGCAGAACATCACTTCAGTAAGCTTGAGTGAATATGGCCTCTTCTATTGTACTTTCTGGCATTTCCCATACAGGTTCTAGTCAGGCTGTTCAGATTCAGGCTGATGTTGCCTAAGATGATCTCTTGCTTGGACTTTATTTGGTTTGTTGTTTGACATCTAGATTTTTGGAAGTTTATTAATCTTTCTCCGAAGTTTTGATTTCTTCCATATTAAAAAAGAAGTAGCAGTGAGACACAAAGCCAACGTGGGCAAGATGTTAAAGTTTTTATGCCTGCCACTGGCTGGATTTTAGCTTTCTCTCAGTGATTCTCAGTATTGATCAGACAGCCTAGTGTCTCTGAATGGTTTACACTTCATAAGACTAAATACTTCTTCCATGTGCTACACACTTTACTCTTTTCTTGCATATAGAGTCTGAGATGGCAAATTGCAAATGTTGGAGTAGATTTACCCTGATTGCACATTCCTGTATGGTTGCAGTTGTGTCTCAGTAGCTAATGTGTGTGTCTGGTTCCTTCTAAGGATGAGGAGGAGTGAAAAAGGCTTTTGTGGTGGGTAGAATCCTGTTCCAGGTGAGCTAGAGATGAGAAGAACACCTGCTTGTTAGGCTGTAAATCATCTTGTCAACATGCCCAGCATCTCATTTCTGTTTGGGCTGGTCTGTTCTGAACTAGCCTGAAGACTTGCTTGTCCACTGTGTCTTTGGAAATAAGATTTTGAAGCTGAATTTCTCTAAACTCCCAAAAATTTGCTTTGCATTGTGGAAATTATGCATCTCTTACGCCTATGTTGCTGTTGTATCACTGACTGCTCCCCTAATGAGGCAAAGGTTAACTTCTTGATGACATCTGATAGTGACATATTTTGTGGTCCAGTGTCACACAAGATGTCTTCTGACTGCTCCCAGTAAAGACTCTGTGGACAAAGTAGGAATGAAACCATGATCTGGACATAACCTCACCTTCCTCCTTTGGGGGCTTTTACTTTTGCACTTAGTATATCTCATTTCTGGTCACTGGAAAGGCAGTTGTAGCTCTTGCATCCTGTGGTGGACTGGCCCTGGCTGGTAAGTATGTTCCCACCCTGTTGTTCACTCCTACTGTGGGATGTGGAAGAGAATAGGAAGGGCAAAAACAAGGTAAAACACTTCCTGGGTGTAGTAGTTTTGCAAAACTATTACACTGGGTCAAGAAGAAGACAGCTCTGTAAGTCAGAGGGAGGAAACAAGTAATACAAAATTGAGCAGTCTCCACTAACAAACTGATGCCCGGCCAGTATTTGAGCAATGGACAACTTTAAAAAACACTTTCCCAAATGCAGTTTTGTGCTGAGTATGGTGTGAAATGCCTCTTGGCCAGTGTGGGTCAGCTGTCCCTGCTATGTCCCCTCCCAGGCTCTTGAGCACCCTCAGCCTGCTTGCTGGAATGGCAGAATGAGATGCTGTGTAAACACTGCTCAGCAGGAACTAAACTAAATGGGTGTTTCCAGCACTGCTCTTTGCTCCCTCCCAGCTGTGTGTGGGAGTCCAGGGCTTCCCTCTGGCTGCCCTGGCAGGTCTGGGACCCTGGCAGGGGTCAGGAACCCCCCTGGACAGAGCCCCAGAGACACTGGCTGTGATCTCTGCCCATGGAAAAGAGTTTGCAATCTTACAGCATGAATTACCAGCTCTGAGGGTTTGATATAAGTAATAATTAAGTGTGGCACGGGTGCAAAAGTAAAATTTTAGGATTCTAGATGAGGGGTCCAAAGGGGACAAGATGGAGGAAATTGGGTGTGCCTTGTCCTTTTTCTCCTTCTTCATGCCCTCCATGTCTCACTGTGGTGTTGGCATTTTTCTGTTGGTTCAGGCTGGGGACACACTGTCCAACGTAGGTGACAGATATTGGCACGTTCTTGTAAATCCAGCCCAGGGAGTTTCTGGTATTTAATGTTTGTCACATCCCACTGAGGGCAGAGCCCCACACGCTGCCCTGCAGGACAGAGCTGGGCAGGGCAGCAGAACATGTGAGAGATAAACAGAATAAACAACCTTGGAACAGCACAGACCAATTATGGCTTCTGCTTTGGCAGCGGGGCTGACAGACAGAGACTTTCTACAATCTCAGAATCATCTCAGTTCCACAGATTCCGACACCCAGCCAAGCCCAGTGTACATGCAAAAGAGAATATCTCTTTAAACAAGCAAGAAACCCCCTGCTTTATTGGATGGGTAGGTTTTCCTCAGGGTTTCATTGCCCAAAGTGCATTGTGTGCACTTCAGCATTGGGAGATGGTAGATTGAGCTACAGCTTGCTGAAAGCCTCCAGAGTCCCTTCAGGTTTTGTGCTTCCCTGTCAAGTGGCAGCTTGTATTCTAGGAAAGGGAGGTTGTACAGTACATAGTGTGACTGTTGTACTCTTTTTCAAGCTTCTAATTAAAAGTATGTGTTATTAATGTTGTCTGTAGGTTCATTCCAGTCTCAGAAAAAGAACTTATTCCACAAAATTGTCAGCAAATTTAAGCACAGAAAGAAGCTTAATGTTCCGGACACAGGTACTGGTGCATTGCTTAATTAAGGTTTTTGGCTGCCTTCTTTCTTAATTCAGTCTTGGGAAAATGCTTCTAGACAGAGACACCTCAGCTCTCTACTCTTTGATTGCTTTGGTTCCTTATTTTCCCTGTCTGCTATGATTCCATTGCCTTCTGGCTCCAGTTGATATTACCTTTCTCCAGTATGATGCTGTTTAGTTTTCACTTGGCATCTCCCTTTAATTACAGCTTCCCTGCTCCAGATGCCATGCAGCAGAACTGACAGAGCAAGGGCAATTCTGCAGTTGGCCCTGAAAACTTTTATCTTCTGCAGCTCACAGCTCTGTAGTCCTTAGGTTGCTCTTATGTGCCTCCTTCTGTTATCAGTGACCATATTATTTTGCCAGAGCATTTTTTGCATTTCCCTATCTCCTGTCCCTGTGATTTCTTGCTGTTTGGAACTTTGCAGACTGCAGCTGGTCAAGGAGTAAGAGCCTGGTCAGGATGTAAGTGTTTGTTTCTGCACCAGATCTCAGAAATACCAACATCCAACCCTGCCTGTGTAGAAATCTTAAATCAGTTGTTTGCTTCATACTGAAAATACCTTCTGCAGTTTTTTAAGTGATGTTCTGGACCTTGTATGCCCACTATCCACTGTTAGCTGTCTAAAGTCTTTTTCTTGTTACACTATCATAATCCTGCATGCTAGGAGCTCACAACTCTGAGGGGCATTTTCAAGTGTACAGTATGTGTAGGATTATAGCTCAGCCTGCTTCCCTGGGCTCTTTTCCTTTTCTCATCATGTTGCCCACACTATTCAAGTTATGCCCAGGGTGTTCCTCTGTTCCACAGTGGTGTTCTCTCCTGCACTGTTCCTGTAATGTAGAAAAACTTCCCTGGTTCTGCTTACTTGACTCCATTAAGTTTGTCTGGTTTCTTCCTCACCCATGTTCATCTCTAAGAGAATAAAATTGTTTTTCCCATCTCCAGTTTCCCCTTTATGGTTAATACCTTTTCCTAAGACTTGGCCATGTAATTTCCTCTCCTTTCCTGGTGCTGTGTTTTCTGTCATCTGTGTTGCACATGCACTATTTTCCCATATAGGCTCTGCCTGCTTTTCTGCATTCCGTGGTGCAAATAATTCGAAATTACTTGCTCTGTCTTGTTGTATTTGTTCAACAAATATGTTGTGGTAGTTGCTTATGAGAAGTAACTATCTTGCTTCCATGTTGGTGTAAAAAAGGCATCATACATTAGCATAATTTTTATTTGGCATTGTTCAGATTTTGTTCCTGAATTATTAATAGGCCATGTAGACCAATTATTAAGAAAAATGGATGTTTAAATTCTCCTGGGGGAAAAGAAACAGTAAACATTTAATGGATAATTAAGTAAAGAGCAAAAACTACAAATACCTTAAAATCTGCAGATAAAAACGTGGGTAAACAAAATGTCAAACCCTGCATTTGTTTAAAAGAAGCCAGCCTGTTTGGGTACAAAGTGAAGTGTGCACTATGATCAAAGATTCAACCCTGGCAAGTGTGGAGTACCCTGGCCTTGTTCCAGCACAGCACAGAGGCATGTCCCTGGAAGTTAAGCATATGAGTAATGTCATAGTTTCTGAACATTAAAGATGTGTCTGCGCATTGGCTGGGGCAGAGCCAGCTTGCTAAGTTCCTCCCAAGACTAAAGCAAAGACATGAACTTGGGAGCCTTACACTGCCCACTTATAATCATCAGAGGAAAGGCAATGGATGTCTGTATATTGATGGGGATCTGCATTTTCCCCTGAATTACTGAGGGGAGAAAATCTGGAGTCTTGCCTACTCTGAAATGTACCATTAGTGACTGAAACCAAAATGCTGATCAGCAAAGTGCAGTGTAGGCATGGCCTCAGAAGATGCTGGACAGCCTCTCCCTCACGTGCTTGCTACACATCTTCATCCTCCATCCAGAAGTTCCAGGCCTTAAACCATGTGGCTGAGCTCTCTCATATTCTGCAGCACTCAAGATGGGAATCCTAGAATCTTCATTTCAATTCAGATAATATTTATTTGAGCATTTTGTGAATCAAACAATAAATGAAAATTTCTACTCCTTTTTGTGGTTAGTCTATACTTGTGGTGAGTCACAAGTCTGCCTAATGTGGGTTTTGGTTTTTATGAAGTTAATTTTGCAGAAAGAAGGAGCTTGAATGTTTGTATAGCTGCAGAGGAGACACTTGGAAGGATAGAGGTCATGCTGGCTTCATGTTTTTTCATCTTGAAAAATGTGTGTGCTTGTGTGCATCTGTTAGGAATGAAGGAAAGTAAGTGCAGTAGAGGCAGATTTAATGTGATTGTGTTGTGTTGTCCATGTGTCTCTGGTATGGAAATCTGAGTGAATTTTGACCACATTGCACATGGCAGCACCAGTGCACGTCACCATGTTAAAAGAGTTTGCAGCTGCTCATAGAGCAGGGGGTACAACCAGTTAAACACCAGTGAAATGCTACAGAGAGCACACATTAATGCAGCTGAATATGTCAGGAGACACATCTCTTCCTTAGGAAGGCTGAGAGAAACACAGCTGGACCCATGAGAAAGTTTGGGAAAGTTGACACTCGTGGGAGTTTTCTTTTTCTGCCATGCCAGAAAGGCTTCCCAATGGGAAGCAGTACTTAAAATAACAAGTCACAGTGATTGCATCTTTGCAGGTACATCTAGTGAGCTGTGCTGAGGCTCCTGCATGGTCTGTGTGGCAGCCAGTTGTAACACTGGCCTTGGCACGGGGTGGGGAGAAGAGAGGATGAACACAGCACAGCTCACACTGAAGCAGCCTGGTCACTGTGCCTGCTCCTACAGCAGCTCTCCCACACATCAGAGCCCTGTTTTGTGGGGCTTGCAGCCCACAGGGAACCAGGAGCTCTGTGTGTTTGGCAGCTATTCTGGCTGGATCAGGACAGGCTCCTGCAGCAGTGTCTCCTACACCTGGTTTCACCATCTGCTGCTTTGCATCTCTGCTTGTTAGTCCCCAGTCCCTGCTGCATCTCTGCATGTTGCCTGGCCCCAGAGCAGTATTGTAGCAGTGTCCTATTGTCAGAAGAGCTGGAATTTCTGCCAGTTCAGTCTGTTTGGCATCATTTCCTGGGTGAAGTGGTTCTGTGTTGTAAATGCAGGCAAACCCAATGGGAAGAAATGACAATGTCTGACTCAATTCAGAAGGCTGAATGATTTCTTTATTATAACTATGCTAAATACATCAGTATACTATATAAAAGGAGGATACTCAAACTACATACTGCTTCCTCTGACTTTAACACAGCTCGTGACCCTCTCTGAGAGTCCAGCCCCAGGTGGGTTGGATTGGATTGGATTGGATTGGATTGGATTGGATTGGATTGGATTGGATTGGCCATCAGGCTCAAACAATCCTCACCAGAATCCAACCAAGCACTTCATCCACGGAAACAATTCTCCAAACACATTCCATATAGGAAAAACAAGGAGCAGAAATAGAAATTGTTTTCTCTTTCATTTCTCTCTGTTCATCTCTATGAAAATCGTGAGAGGGAGAGGAATGTGCTTGCCACAGTTCCATAGACATTGATGACTTGAAGCAATGCCCTATCTCGCTAAATTTTGACTGTTTATATTTATAAAGACAATTAAATCATTACAGCCCACCTTTCTTCCTTGATACCAGCATGCTTAGACCCACTAAGTGTGGTTAAACTTCTGCAGCTCTCTCTCATAACAGGCATCACTAAAGAAATTCTTTAAAGTCAGTGGTTTTTTTTTGGAGTTTGGTCTGGAAAGCTCATCTGAAAAGCTTTGGTGTGGTGAGTCAGTTCAATTGACTTTGTTTTTCTTGTTCACAGAGGTGGGGGGAAATAAGACTACACATACTCTGCATGCCTGCAGAATAGGATAAACTGTCTGTGCAAAACTTTAACAAGCCTAGCTGAGGGAACCATTTGGCACAGACCTCTGGATATGTCTCTCAGTAATTTCTGGAACCACAATGTAGGCATGCCACACCTTCATGGCATATTCTCATCTCTGCTTGCAAAGATAGCCCAGTAGTTCTCCACTGTCATGGAGAGCTGAGCATGCAGTGACCTATTGGCAGGACTGCACAGTAACTGCAGAACCTCATTTCATGTCTAGACAGTGTCCCCCTGAAAATTAACTGAGTTCCTCTTGGGACAGCTCTTGAATGCAGGACAGCGTGGAAGCAGAATGGATGTCAAATGAATTAAGAAAAACTACAGAGAATTAAATGTGGCTTGCAGAACAAAGCCAGGTCCTGATTTGGAGCATCTGTATGGATATACCATTGTCACTTGAAGCAGTGGGATGCTGTTCCCCTCGAAAAAGGTGCAGGAACACATAGTTTAGATGTAGAGTTGTTGAAACATGGGCTCCTTTCTCCCCTAGAGGTCAGCACAAAGGGTCTTGTGAGTGAAGACTTTGTGTGATTTCTAAGTTAAGTTTTATGTCTGCTTGAATAATACTCTGTAAAGAAGTCATTGAAATTATTTCTAAACCCAGTGTCCACTAAAACTGATGGAGAAGACAAAAAGATGCTCTTCCCTTCAACATTCACCCTGCACCCACACACACACAAAATACTCATTGTTCACCTTCAATCCTTCCTTCTTCAAGGCTGTATGGCAGCAGTGTTGTGTTGAAGTGATAAAGAGCTTCTTTTAGAGCTAGAGGAGAAAAGGAAAGTAGAAAACTTTCAAGTCTCATTTCAAGGATTAAAAAAAAACTTGGGAGAGGGAATATAAAACAAGATAAAAACATGGAGAGGGACTATATTTACTGCATCAGAGCTTTTACAGCCACCTTCTGCTGTTTCTTAGTCAAACATGCCAGCATCATATATTCTTATGTCTTCCACTATTGTCTATTTTACTTTTCAAGGTATTTTTTTATCTTTATTTTCTGACACATACAATATGAGAAAGAAAAATATAAAAGGGAACCCTCAGCTCTAGTGATCAATCAAGTTAATTTCTAGTGACCTGACATAAAACACATCTAATTAAATGCATACCAAATCAAGTCTCTTTTAATTGTATGTTGTTCATTATTTGAAATCATGTCTTAATTTTTTTATTATGTAAAAAGACAAAAAGTGAGTTGTAGTACTAAGATTAAAAGCATTATAAACTCAATCAAGCTAGATGTAGATGGCAGTGTCAAAGTGCTAATTAGAGCAAATCAGAATTAACAGATAGTGTCGGACTACAACCAGACCATTACATTAAAATATAATCAATGCTTATCAATTCCCAAATAAGAAATCTGGAGAGAAAGCTGCCCATTTAATTATACATTCCAATTAATATCCTGGTCTTGATGCACAAAGCTTATCTGAACATCTGACTGTTGGTCCAGTTGAGTTACTTGAAAGTCACATTTGCACTCATTGGTGCTTTTACTTAATTGGACTGTTACAGGGTGGATCTCTTCCTGGGCTTTCTCTTGAGCACTCTTTTCAAAAAAAAATAAAACAGTTTTATGGCAAAGCTCTGGAAAGGTTGGCAGCTGGAGCTAAGCACTTCAAAATGCTAATTAAAGCTGTGTGATTTTTTTCCAAAGAACATGCACAAGTTCAAAAATGTTTTACAAGAGAGCACAGGTGAATTAAAATGATAAACAAATTAAAGTTTGGAACGTTTCAAATGTTTGTGCGTATGTATGTACATGTTTCTGTATGTACTAGATCTGATTGTATTCTTAGACAATAAAACATTCAAAGGTCCTTCCCACTCAGAAGAGGAAAGGGCAACTGCTAGCAAGATGAAATGTGTTACAGCTATTCTCTTCATCTAGTCCACATCCTCACATAAACAACAGTTTAAAAAGCCAGCAAAATATAAAGGTTAGTTATGAGCAACATCTTTGAATAAAATGTTCATTAAATCTACAAAACTAACAATAAACAGAAATACACACTTAGGTGAAAGGCAAAGGCCTGCAGACTGTTAGGCTGTTGTGCACAGTGGGGCTGGATGCTCCTGTGTGACACCACCAGTCTCAGTGCAGGAGATTGGAATTGTTAGTTCTTAGCCCTTCTTAAAGAGCAATTGTTTGTACTCTGGCTTCAGTTCTGTGTGTGTAATTTCTGCTGGTCAAATCACCCAAGAAGTGACAACGTGTCTTAAAGTCTTTGAAATGGGGAGAAAGATTAAAAGAAACTGGAGGGAAGAGTAAGCTAAATGTAGACACAGTAACAGCTGTGGAAAATATATCAAGGACTGTTGCAAAGAGATGGGATCTAACCTGACAGGGAGTAAAGGAAATAATGCATTGAAGATGCAGCAGGGGAGAGGAGGTGCAGGAAAAAATATTTAGGAAAAAATACATAATCATTCAGAATGTCGATATACTGGGAAAAAAAACCCTCAAGAACTTGGTTCAGGTATCTATCATGAGTGTTCCCAATTTCAAAACATGTTAGACAGGCACCTGTAAAAAATTAATTGAGCATTCCATTTGCTGCTTGTTGCCTCTTTCTAACCCTAGCTGACAGTGATAACAAGTGATAATAGATGGGGCAGGCTTCATAGCACTTTATCACAGGAGGGAAAAAGATGTCATAGATTGCCTTTATGTACTAGTGATACCCCGTGGGATCAGCAGAATGGCTTTTTGAATCAATGCAAATTGCAAACAGTTGACCACTAAGCACTGAGCTCAGACTTTGGAAGCTTAAGTATGTTTTGTGATTGCTGTTTGACCAATTTCTTTGTGAATGAGATTAAAATAAACTCTTTAGTCGAGTGAAAATTTGGGATCATGTTCCAGTTTGGGGTAAAAGGCTGCTTCAGAACACCAACACTGGAGCTGCTGAGAAAGATTTAAACTGTTCCTTTCTCATTCTCTGAGTTTATATGGGCAGTATTTCTGTCATGGTATTCTGTCTCATGCTTACTTCCTTCTTTTAGCATGCTTGTCTTCATCTGTGGTCCAGTTGTGCTTTTTTTATTTGCAGCCTTTGGGGTGTTTTTTAAGCTTTGTTATTTTGTAAAAGGCAGTATTTCCCTTTCTTAGAGGAGCTGAGGTAGAGTGACTAAAGAGGTAAGACTAGTTTTAGCCAGGAATTGCTGAATTCTGCTTGTCAGTCCATCTGTGAGCTAAGATAAGCTTATTAGAGGACCCTTGTTCCTTAAATACATTTTGTCTCTTAGCCACTTGCTGACATCTTCTGTTGCAAAATGTTTTATACAGAGCAATACCCTGCTCCTGCTCAAGTGCCACTGCCAATCTCACCGTTTTCTTGGCAAATACTAGAAACTTGAACCTTCAGTGTATCTTTAAGGTGCATTCTATTACTTCACTGCAAACATTTGTGGCATTCAGATCATATCTTGGCATGGGTTATGCTCTTGAGTACCTGTGAGGAACAGTTTTATGCAGATACATGCAAAATGAGCATAGCTAGTGGCCGAATTATTCTACATCTAAAGTTGCATTTTTATTCTCTTCCAGCCATACTATTAGAAGACAGAAATTCCAGTGAGTCTGCCTGGAAGAATAAAATTTCTATATCTGCCCTAAGCACTCCAGAGCCAGCAATGATGCATGAGCCTTTAGTTGGCAGCCAGAAAAGGAAAGCAAGGAAAACGAAGATCACACATCTTGTCCGAACAGCAGATGGGCGAGTGTCACCAGCAGCAGGGACACTGGGTAAGGAAATTGGAGTTAAAATTTCATTAAAACTGAATGGTTGGAGAAAGTTTGAGAGTACAAGCAACCTATCATGAGGGCAGTGTTTTTTAATTAGCTTGTTTTCTTACCTGCTTAGAATGGTTATTATTTAATATATGGGTATTCACCAACTGGGAAATCACTGAGTCCATAATGGCCAACTTTTGTTTGAATGGCCAAATTTGTCTCTTCTCCCTTGGTATTTCACTCTAAGAACTGTGAACTCGTGCAGAGAGAAATGGAAAATGGCTACCTTTGACAATTTGTTTCCAGTCCAGCAAAGAAATTGTACTGCACCTGGTTATAGGTTGTAAAACTGAATTTCACAGTATGACAGTTAATGCCAGAGTCCTTGTTGAAGTTCTCCAGTAAGATAATCTTTCAGGACTACTATATCTAAAACACACACAAAAGCTCTTTTGCCTGACCAAAGAGATCAAATTCAGTTGAATGCAAAATCAGTAAACTGCTTCATAAGCCTTAGTACTTGCTAGTGCTTCTGACCCAGTAGCTAAAGTCAGAAGAGGTTACAACATTAACCAGATGCCACTGGCAGAATCAAAGTCCTAAAGATACAGGTTCTGGTAACACCAGACTAGTCAGCATATCTATAGGCTGCAGTGAATTTATGGATTATGCATGCTTAACTTTCTTTCTTTGCAGAGGAGAAGCCAAAAGAGCTGCCACAAAGTACTCTTCAAAAATCATCGAGTGCAGAAACAGATTGCAACAGTGAATGCTCCAGAAACACAGAGACAGAAGAAAATCATAGTATTACATCAGATATGCCAGCGGTGTCTGCATTTTTTAGCTTAGCTGCTCTGGCAGAAGTAGCAGCCATGGAAAATGTACACAGGTATGGTTTTCTTTTCTTCTCATTATCTTAAGTAAATAGTATGTGGCTGACAGCTTGTTCAGAAAGCATGTGAATAGCAGACTGTTTAATTTGGCCTGTGTTTCCTCTTCCACAGCTTTCTATGAATGTCTGCTTTATCCCACTTGCTTAGTAGTGTTAATTCTTCACCTAAATGATAGTATAATCTCTTTAGCAGTTAGTAAAATGATCTTCTCGTAAGCTGATGTACCAGTTTTTGTATGTAAACAGGTTCATAAACTCCTTGAGATCCTAATGGGAGAAAATTATCAGATGCTATGTGTCAGGTAATAGGAGATTTAAATAGCTAGTGCACTCTGATTGGCATTTTCTAGTGGCCTTAAACACCTAAAACGATGGAGAGAATTTCATACGTTTTGAGATTTTTTTTAATGCTGAACATGGCTGAGGGAAGCTAACTAGTTATTCTTACTCTTGTGCTTTGCTGTGTAGAAGGCAAAGCATCTGCAGAATAGCATGGGGCAGAACAGCTCTGGGTGATGGAAAGCCAGGGTAGTCTGGGTTGGTTCTCTCAGTTGCTGAGTAGGCCATCCATGCAGATAAGTTGGAGAATGTGCAGGTTACTCAGGGCTTATGAATCAGTTCAGCATGGTCAGACCTTTGTGAGAGTAAAGCAATGACAGCAGGTCCTCCTTGGCTCTTGATTATCCAGTGTTGTTCTTTCATGGAACTTACTGCCTATAAAACTCCATCTTCTCCTGCAGTGGAAACTCATTAAGGAAACATTGGGCCACTTTGAAACCACCTCAGCCTCTGCAGATGCCATTTGACAGATTGCTGGCTGCCTAAGCAACTCCTCAAGGCAGCAGTTCATGAAACCATTCACAACCTCAATTAACTGTTCCTCTCATGGGCCCCATTGATGGACCCAGTGCTTTGTGTTCAGGCTGCACATCAAATGCTCAAAGGCTTTTTAGAAGATCAGGAACCCTAAAAGAAACAGATCTGCTGGTTCCTCTCTGCAGAAGCTGTTTCTTGCTTAAGCTGTGTAGTTTTGGGTGAGAAGTGGTTTCACACTGCAGTTGGGCTGTCTGTCATCATAAGCCACAAAATGGGACTGTGGAAGTGCTGTGCTAAGCTCTGCTCTCACTCACACCATTGTGGTTTCATTGACTGCCATTCACACTGACCAGAAATGCACAAAAGCAACAGGATTTGCTCTGCTGTGGTTTTTCTTCCTTGTGCCTCTCAAGAGTTCTTGTCCTCCTTTTGTCCTTGTTGAAACCAGCTAATGTTTTGCAGAGCTTTGTGCTTGGGTCTTTCTCTTTGAATCCCATCTTATGTCATTATGTAGTTTGGGCAATGCAGCACCTTTCATAAAGTCTGAAAATGCCAAATGGGCAAATATCCCACAACTGTTGGAAATGCCAGTTTGTAATCACCCTGAGGGATGTGAAATGACAACAGGGGAGGAGTCCTCCAGTAGACAGCTGGGCACGTCTCTCACTGACTTGGCAAATGGAAGTCAAACTAGAAACCTCAATCTTACAGGCTAGGTGCTTCTCTGTTTTCTATTCTGTCAACTGTTGTTACCTTTTTTAACTCACTTTATTTGCAAATAGCCAGAAATGTGAAGAAAAGAATTGGGGGTTTGCTTGATGTATTTCTTCAGCATGTGAATGTAATTTATTAAATAGCTTCATAGAGCCTTGGGACACGGAATCCTTCTGGCAGCATGGTTTTCATTTAAAGACTTCTGCTTATCTTTATTTACCTTGTGCATGCCCTGCTTAAGCACTGTGAGTCTGAGGTGCATTTTGTGCCAAGGCCACTTCATTGCACTTCCCTTGTGTGAAGCACATGGGGATTTCTGCTGGGGATTTCTGTGGAGGGGTCTTAGCTGGGCCAGAGTGAGGTAAAGTGTCCCTGGTGTAAATAAGAAGCAAGCCTTAGATTTTCATTGCTACCAATGACAAATACTGTAACAAAAATAGAACCTCACCTCTGAGAGTAAATAACAGGCAATGACATGCCCGGTGTATGTATTTTAAAAGAAAAACTGCAATGTAGTTCTCCCAAGTCCCATTTGGTACCATGACTGATGTTGATTTCCAGCTTATAATTCTGGCATCATTAATTTTTATGATACCCTGTGCCAAGGGATCATTTGTAAATTAACACTGCTGTAGTAATGAAATAATGTAATGTAGTAATGAAGTAGTCAGGTAACGTGGAGGAATCCCAGTGCCACTCTGCTGATGAGTATATTTCCATATTGCTTAAAAGCTGTCTGTTGACTCTCACTAACATGATCTGTGTGTCTGTGCATTTCCCTTTTGGCACACATGCTGTATGCTCTGCTTCTGAGGGCTGCAGCAGCTCCCTTGCAAAATGAGTCCCAGCACTTGTGTGCTCTTAACTCACTCTTACGCTGTGGATTCTGCTTTGTGTAGCCAAATGCCATCACATCTGATTTTTCCTGCCTTTGCATTGTGATGCAGCTTGTCCTCAGGATATTGTGTTACTGGTCAGGAACGCCTCTGAAAGCAGGTGTGACCAGGTGAGCACCTGCAGCAGTGAGGAGTTACCCTGCTGCCCTGTGCTAAACCCTACAGCTGCTGCTTCCTCTGCACCTCCTGTGCTCCAAGTATTGATGGGTGGCTTTTCTTTTCTTCTTTTGCAGAAGTCAGAGGGCCACACCTCTCCCACATGATGGACAGCCAAATGAAATGTCTCAGGCTCCAGTGCTGATTTCCTGCGCTGACCAGTGAAGCTCCACTTTATTGTAAAACATTGTGCTTTACCTAATATCCTAGCCTTGTCTTTACCAAGGGAAGCTAGTCAGTCCATATGATGGAACTAGAGACTGCAATAAAGTGCTTATTGCTCTGATTGGCCCAGAATTCACTGGAAGCCAGATGTTAGCAACTTGGGCCAGGTCCTCAAATTGGAACCCAGTGTGTAGGAGGGTGATATTGTCTATTAATGAACTGAAATGGAGTGGAATGATCCCAGAGCTTGCTTTCTATTGAAGGCTTTTAAACAGTAACCAGGTGGTTGGTGTGAAAAAGGCTGCCTTTACTGTTAGCTCACACAGCATCTCTTTTACCAACCAGAGAGTACGACAACTAGTTTCATATAATATCTAGTTATTCTAAATGAAAAAGAAAAAAAAAAAAAACAAAAACAAAAACACTGACGCACTGCACTAGTTACTATTAGATATTCTTAGTCATTTTTGTACATGAAGATTTAAGTTCTAAGATGGTTTATATTAATAGGTTATGCCTACGTTTATATTGTAGAATGAATTTAAAACCTGTTCCAGAGAACTCAAGGCAGCCTGGACAGATGTACCATTGTTAGCGGTGTTTGGGCAGCCACGTGGTCCAGATGTTCTGCACTTTTATATTTGCCACCAGAGTGGTAGAGTTTACTGGGAAAAGTTCTGACAGGCTACGTTTGGGTTTGTTTCTTTTTAATTTAGCTTTGAATAACCAGGATGATGTGCATTAGAAAAAGGTGTGGTGTATGGAAAAGAAAATATTGCAGATAATTGACTTGTCTTTCATGCCTTGGAGGGTTCCTTTATTTTTGCATAGATATTTGAGTGACTTGGTGAAACTTTCCTGTAAACAAAAAGTACTGCAAATGTGTTTTTCAAAAGTGACCTTAGTATTATTTCACAGTTCTGAATAACTTAAAACCATGACTTTTCGATACAGTGTACACCAGTACACATTCCTTTTACATTTTACAGACACTGGCATTGTTGTAGTTACTATGCACAGTCCAAATCAGCTTCAGAGTTTGCATAAAGGGCCAATTACAGTTTGTGTTGGTAAAGTGGAAAGCTGTATACAGTTAAACTACAACTGAAGAGTAGCGTTTGACTGAATTCAGACTACCAAACAGATCCATCTGCCAGTTTCTGTCTCTGCTTGTGTTGAATTTTTGTGTTTTGCTCTCATAAATGCATCCCAAAAGCAAGCCAAGTGTATCACTTGGCCTGTTACCTTCACTATTCTGACTTAAACTATTGTATAACCAAGCATTGATTCCTACCAATAGATGCAAAATGATCACTAGTAATTGATCTAAAGCTACAAATTCAACAGGGTACTTCTTCTATAGCACAAGATGTTTCCCTACTTTTTCATTGTAGCACAACAATTTACCAAATTGGACTCCAGCAATAATTTTCTATTAGTCTTCGTCATACCGGCTGAACTTTTGATAGTATTAGATTGAGTTTGAAGTTCTTTGAATTAAGTCTTTAAATGATGCAAGTTTACATCATTCTATCAGGCATTCTTATTTATACTTGACTGAATTGATAATGTGTTTTGAGGTTATTTTGTAACTAATTTGATGTAATAGCCATATGGACAGTAACTATTAATGCTTGCTACGTTTAGCCTTTCATTGTTGTAGTTAAGTGAAAGTCTCTGGTTCAGTGTCAGGAAACAATATACAATGTACCACAAGAGTTTTAAGGTCTGACAAAAGGCACATAGCTGGGGAAGTGTCACTGAAACAGCAACACCGAGGATGCATGTGGTGAAAGAAGGGAACAACAGAAGAACAACAAAATTTACAGACCAATGAGTCCGTGAAAAGGCTTTTTTAAAAATTCAGGTGACTAAATGTCTAAGAGCCCCTAGAATGCCATTGCAGCCTATGGTGGTATTTTAAATAAGATTTTATTAAAGTTTTATAAGTTATTTTAACAAGACAGGAAAAATTTAAATGACTTAAAACTTGTGGGTCACAGCAGGGTGGCTTTTGGAGTTTTGGACCACTTTATAATTAGCTGAAATCCAAATATGTTACAGTGCAGGCCGTTCACGTTGACAATGGTACTAACTTATTTCTCTAGAAACCTTTAGAGTAGATATATTTTTGTCAAAGCACCCCATCCTTCCTCGATTTAAATTTCAATATTGTTCCTGGAGATATTTCTGTATATTAATGGTACCTTTTTTAAAAGAAACAGAAAATTACTTTTTTCTATATTAATTAATATCTTACTTGATCTGCTTTTCCTTGACTTTCCCTTAGAGAGGGGGTAGGGTTGGGTCAGTTTACTGGATATGACTGTTTTCAGATACTTACAAACCTTTTTGTAGATATGCTTAATTTTTAAGCGATTAGGCACTGAGAGTAGCAGAAATCCTGCAAAGCTTTATAGTTCACTAGGCATTTGCCTTTGTTGGTTCTCTGAGTGATGTCTTGATTTGAGTAGCTAGAATTTTCCCTGAATCTACTAGAAGGGGTATCAGTATTTTCAGGTAACAAAGTCTGTTAGCACAACAAAAACTTCAGACCAATATCTTTACTGTATTGGGATTGGGTTTTTTTCCTTGTTTGTTTTGTTTTAATTTTTATTAATTTCAGCTGCTTTCATTTTGGAAAATCTTACTGCTATTGTGTGTACTTCAGTATACCAGCAAACACTGTTACCTGTTAACACGTTGTCCACAAATGCCTCTAGAGAAGAAATTGTTGCACCTTATGTATATCTCAAGCAAACCAAAATATGATGCTTTTCTGCTTTGTTTATTCTGAATATGTTGTATCATACTTTACTGAACCCATTTTAACTTAGCTAAAGCTATCAATATTTATGCATTTCACATTATTTTCTGGATCTGAACCTGTGTATAAATCTTTCTTTGAAAAAAAAAAAAAAGACAAGCATTTACTGTAGTTGTCCTCTGTGACTTATCCATGGGAGGGGGGAATCTTGTCTCAAGTGTAAGATGCAGTACTGTCCCAGTTTTCCTTGGCTTTTATTTATTTAGTCATCTCTGATATTTCATAGTTCTGAGGCATACAAAATACATTGTCATAGCCGAAGCTACAGATCTGAGAAGCTGGGAGAAAATTACTGTAATGTTTTCTTAATTGTTCTAGTACTGTATACAAATATGGGAAATATGTTCTGCAGAACATTTGAGATGCAGATTCTTATCCCCACAGTAGACTATTTTCCAGGTATTAGACCAAATCAATCAAAACTTCATATCTTACAGGTCTTTTCTGACTAAATTATTCTGAAAACATCTATGGAGATTACTTAATGCTCTGCTTTTGGCAGTAACTACCCCTTGAATGTGCTGTGATTTCAGAAAAGAATATATTTATTTAAGCTCTCTGAATGCTCTTTTATACTAATACGGTATCCCAAAGTCAGGAGCAAGAGATTTCTTGGTAGTTTGGGTTTCTTTTTTATAGCATTGTTGCATGACTTTTGAAATTAAAGTGATAAGCGTTGCTGGAAAGGGGCACAAGAACAAGGGACTGGTAGAAGTGTGTGGATTTGTGGTGTTTAAATTCCAGCGTTGGTCTTTATTATTTGGGTGAAAGCTGCCTTAGTAGCACAAGGCTGAAGAGCATTCTGTGGTTTGTACCAAGTAGAGAGTTGTAAGTCACGTCAGTACAAGGGAATGCCTTATAGTTTGGATGCTGTCTTTTGCAACAGGATATTAATTGAAGCAGTTTTAATTTCCACTGCCTGTTTAGCTACTGTACAGATACTGAACCAACTGAAAGCAAGTTATAGACATGGGGGCAGCTAAGAGCATGTAAGGAAAGCTGTCCTTTATTCTCATTATGGCAACAAAGGGGAATTAGAAAATAATTTAGATGTGTATATATGGGGGGCGGGGGGGGAGAGTGTGTGCGTGCGTGTGTGTGCCTGGGTGTGTACATTCTGCAAAAAAATGATGTAGGAAGCCAGATGATGGGTCTACAAGACATTATAATGTATGTTGACCCTTTTGAGTGCACTCCCTTTTTTTTTGAATGCTGAGTCTAATATGGCTACCTCTCCCAAAAGACTACTTTTGTTAACTTCCATTTGCTTTCAGGCTTGATCATGTAATCTTTTTTGCCACTGATACCATTTGTATATCTCTGTGTGCTTTATTTTCCAAGAGCAACATTTATATAGTGCAGGCACCATAAAAGCTGAATATACAGTGGTAGCCAAACTGTGTTGCTGGAGCATTTTTGTTTATCCTCTGCTACAGTCATATGGGTTGCAGGACAGGGCCCACTAGCTCTGCTTGGTTCAGTGAGATCAGTTTATGCAAGAGCAGAAGATGCAGTGCTCGAGGGGTGGTGGACTTGTGATGTCTCCAGAGGTGTCGAGTAAGCCTCGTGCTGAACTTCTGGAGTTTACATGCACAGTCCTGATTTTGCAAGGAAACATAACTGTGCAACGTGGGTGTTGTATACCCTGTGTTACCCATTAGATGCTGATGTTTGCTGTGCTTGTTGGATAGGTTGTAGAGCTCCTTTGCCATGTTTTGCGACACTCATGGCGTTCTGCTTACCTTGTACATATTTTTGAACTGTCAACTACAGCTGCCAGGATGCTGAGGCCCTTCAGGACACTGAGTGCCATGAACAAGTACATATTTAGGCTGTGAAAGGGTTACTTGCCTCCTCCCCTGGATTCCCCAAGAAAAAGGCACAGTGAGGTTTGTCCTCTCACTGAAGTACTACCATAGTCATGTATATACTCACTATTCTGTACTGAATTGACA
Source organism: Lonchura striata (assembly GCF_050655825.1). NCBI lineage: Eukaryota > Metazoa > Chordata > Aves > Passeriformes > Estrildidae > Lonchura > Lonchura striata. The sequence goes on from NC_140703.1 coordinate 3,836,895, forward strand.
ACTTTGAAGAAGCTTCTAAGACGGATGCCTATTTCATGTTCCCCCACTTTTGCTTTGATGGCAGAACTCTAGGAAGACTTGCCATGAGATCTCCACTCAGCAACACACCCAGGCTTAGGCTGGAAACCCTCCTTCCTTAAGGGGCAGCATGGTTGGCACTGTGACAGTGTGGCAGCCCCCATCACGGACCACTCTGCTCTTGGATTTAAGCTTGGGCTTGCATGATGTTCCTGGGGGAGCAGCACGTCATCATGACCTAGGGCCTTCATTAAGGTGGAATTTTAAAAACTACTGCAAATAGCTTAACATTTCTGGAGGTCTTCCAAAGAATTATATTGTGGTTTCTGGATCTTGGCCATTTAGCATATACCAGCAGACCTGCGCTGTACTCCACTGGAAAAACCACAACTGTTCAGGAAAATGACTGGGCTCCCGAATGTAATGCTCGTCTGCTCTTTTCAGCTCCAAGCTGAAACCTTGTTTGCCCCTCAGTGCTGCAGTACTGCAGTCAGGGGTTGGGTCTTTGAGGGCAGCAAAAGCAGAAGAGGCACGTACATGCACGTGTCTGCACGTGTGTACGCGTACGCGCATCGCAGTGCAGCGACCCCAGCGTGTGCTCTGTGCTAAAGAGTTCCCGTGGTCGTGCATAAAACAACTTGGAAGTTTTTCAGAAGATAGTTTTCCAACTTCCCTTGCTAGATTTTTATATCTTTCTTCACATTATACAACATAAGGTGCGAGTTTCAAAAATCACACCTGAAAGAAACACAGATCCTGCTGACCTGGATGCTACAAAAACCTTTCTCAGCAGTGCTTGCTTTTAATAACCAGTATCTGTTGACAGTTTCAATGCAACTGATTTACTATGATCTTTCTTCTTGGAGCCCAATCCTTCAACTTTTATTCTCACATGTATATCCACTGATTTTTTACCTAGTATATAGCTTTATTCTCTCCAGAGTTTGGTGTAAACATGCCTTACAATAGTTCATCTCCATCAGTGGTATAACAGAGCTACTGCCTTCTTAGTTGTGTGTAGTTAAGTCAGTAAGCACATTTATAGAATGTCATACTTTACTCAAAAACCTCTAATTTGATTCTTTTAAGTGCACATGTTAAGTCATGTGTATAACATGCTAAACTACATCAAACTGTGATAATGAAGCTGAATAAAATATTTAATAAAATATTTGAAATATTTGATAAGGACCTTTAAATAGATTTCTTTATGTTCATTCTATTTTGGTTATCTAGCGTGTGCCTGTAAACAGTTTCCCGTTTAAAACTAACGATTGCAAATAAATACTATTCAAATGGAGCTTCTTTGATACTTCACCTGCTTTACCATCAAATGATTGTTTACTTCAACATATGGCCGAGTTAGCAGTATGTGCAGAATTTGTTTTTAGCTACAGTATGAACTTGTTGGGTTGTTTTCATTTAAACAAGCTCATTTTCACTGGAAAATGGAAGATGCCAAAACCCAGAGATGGATCCTCAGAACTGTATGCTGTAGTTTTCTGTCAGATCATCCACTCAGCTTCACAGCGAAGATGTCATTTATTTTGCAAAGAACTTCTGCCCAATTGTTCTTCCTTACATGTGTCTATTCTGGGAGCTTCCATTTTATTTTTTAAAACTTCTGAACCTGGCCCAGCACTGTTGACATTGCTTAGAAGATCCACAGATCCATTCAGGTGCCCCAGGATTCTGTGGACTTACATTGCATGAAGCAGGAGACTGGGGGACAGAGAGAGCCAGGACTCAGTGCAGTTAGGCTTTGGAAGAAAAGTTTGCCTTTTCTTCTGAGCTTTCTAGGTATCTACTTGGTTTTTGTGGATTTTGTCTTCTTTGCACAATTGGGAAGCTTGTTGATAGTCAACAAAGATAAAAGAGAAGTTATCTCACAGAAGCAGCCCTTGCTGTGATTTCAGTCTTTGGACATAAGAGAACTTACTCAGGAATGGTTTCTCTTTTAGAAATAAGTAGCAAGTGACATCAATGCCTAAACATAAAGGTAGTAGGTTCCCACTATTTTGGAAACTTGTTTAAACCAGGAATCTGCTCTGCCCATATATTTTACCCTCTTGGGGCTTGAAAATTAGACTGTTGGGGATTTTTTCCTGTCCTTGGATGCCTGAAACCTCCTTGATTGCCATGTAATTTTTTGATCACAGAGGATCCTAGAACAGGCTTATGAAGCCAGTAGACACTGGCTGTTCACATGGGAGCAGATCTGTCTCTGAGTCAAAAGCAGCAGAAGGGAAATCTTTAGGGTTTTTTTATCTATGTGCTATTTACTCAGGAAAGAAGAAACGTATGCAATCTTGCACTGCCTTTACTGGGTATGCGTCAGCATCTCTGCAAAGAAACACCAGGAATGGAAAAGCTTCAGCCTTAAAGGCCATGTAAAGGTCATGGGAGAGGGGAAGGAAAGTTCTGATTCAGTGAGCAAAAAAAGTGGAAAAAATTTTAAGAAATACATGTTCTATCAGTACTGGATGCCCTGTCAGGGACCTTGAAGTCACTATTTACTTTTTTTATTACTAAATTACCTTAAAACAGTTAAATTCATTCCTTGAAGTCCCATCTTTTCTCATCTGCTCTCATTTGGTTCTTCCCACTAAAAAGCTGCTGAATTCAGCTAATTCTCAGTGCATCTAGATCTGGTTTGTTACCCAGCTCTCACTCAGGTTGCTTTTTGCAACTGCATGGCATTACACTGCCTCTTAATTGTCAGGTAAGGTAAATTCCCACTAATACTTCTGGAAGAACACAGGGTGGAAAGGCATCATCCAACTCAAGCACCACGCTTTGCTAGACACTGCTGTTCCCCCCTCGATGCCTCTGTTGAGTCCCTTTCATTGTTCATCCCAGAGTTTTTAATGTACACCTAACCCTGCTTTCAGAGAAATATTTTTTTTTTTCCTACAATGTGACAGCATGGAGTGAGACACACAGTATACCTGGGCAAGCAGTAGCCATGCTCTACACCAGCTCATGGGGCTGTGGATTCTCCAGTAGGACACTAGCACTTTGTAACAAAATACAAGATGCATTCCTATCTCTGCTGCAAAGTTCTGGTTTGTTTTGTTTTCTGAAATAAAACCTGTAAGATACAACATCTACCTTCTATCCAGTGTCAAATTATTTTTTGTGGACTGTTCTTGGCACAGCACAGTAAGAAATTGAGCTCTAATACAGTTGTATTTAAAATATACTTGAAATTTCATCAAGGCTTTATTGGTTGTTTTCTGATTGGAGAATCATTAGATGGTCAGCAGAACTGCACTGGCCCACAGTGTTGTTGTTGCAAGCCCAGGTGAAAATCCAGGTGAAAATCCAGCCTATATGAAGTACAAAATACAAAACATGTATTCCATATAGAGCAGCACTTCAGCTTATTTGTCAGCCTGTGAAACAAGAGGAACTAATTGAAATAGACTCAAAAATCAAGCCAGTTGAGTCAGAATGACATGGCAGAACACTAAGAGAAGGCAAGTGTTGCCATGAAACAACATCCAATTTAAGAAAACAAAAAGGGTGGGAAAGAGAAAACCTGAGGTCCTGGGAGGTGTCCTTTCAATCCAAAAGTAGTTTTTGGAGTACACCTTTGGAATACAACTTTCATCTATGGCCCACCAAAGGCTTCCCAGTTAGAGCAGACCATCAGGCTTCAGTCAGACCAATTCCCTTCCTTCCAAGGGTGGGTTCCCTTTATACCTGGTCAGGACCCTGGGTTATTAAACACTCTGCTGTTCTTAGGAGTTAAGGAGAATTTCGAAATCAGATAGCCCCAATCTGTCAATAGTTTAGGATATTGAGTTTTGGTTTTGGTGTCCAATAATAATGGCTTTTGTAGTGGCTTTGGAGTTCACGTGTTTTCAGTTTGAAAAACCAATGTCACTGATTCAGGCAGCCTGCAGCACGCCATTGGCATCAGTCACTGGTGTCATTTGAAGTAAATTCACTGCACATCTCTCTCTTGACAGACAGACAATTCCCTGTTATATTCTGAGATGATTTTGGGACTCCCAGCTGTGGTGTTTGCCATGAAGCTGGGCTCTGGCAGGAAGAGATTCTTTCACTACAAGCCTCTCCAGGATGGCAAAAAGTTTGTCAGTGCCTCAACAACTTTGTGTGGGATCTGTGCTTGCCTGCAGGTGCTTAGATTTTTGTAATACAAAGTGAAACAAACCCAGCTTGGAACTTGATGGTGAAGTTGGACCTTCATGAGCTTCCAGGTTTCAGTAGGTGGAACAGAGACTGACAGGTTGTGGCAGCAAGGCTGTGCTTGCTTTTGTTCTGAAGAGCAGTGTTTTCTAACAGGTGGCAGGGAAATTACCATCACAGCAGATGGACAATTCGTTGTCTTCAAGAGGTTCCAATTTCCAGAGCAAGGTTTGCCAAGTGGTCTGAAAAAAAAAAAAAGCAGAAATTGCAGTTCAAGTCTGTAGCTTGGAATGGATGCTGTTTTGCTTCCGTGGCTGCAGGAATAACTTTGCAGTTAGAAGGAATGGGTGAGCTGCTGGAGGGGTGATGCAGCTCTGAACTGTCCCATTCACTCCCAGGTGACAGATGTATTTGGCACATGTGTAAGTGTTGCTAATGAGTGCTTCCCTGCAAGTACATCATAAATAATATCAAGTGCTCATTATTATTTCAGTCAGTAATTAAGAAAATTCTTCTTGCTATCTTAAGAAAATACACCGTGCTTGGCTGCCACAAGGCACAGTTGTACACTGGGAAGTAATGGAGGGAAGCATTTGCTGTGTGACTGTTTAATCTTGGTGCATAATTTTTTTCCAAACATCTTTGCTAGTAATTGTTTATAGTGCACCACATTTAGGACTTAGTTAATTGAGCTCTGGGATCTTTCAAAATGAAGGTAACTACTTACTTCTCATGCAGAAATCCATGCCAGCAAGAAAGTCACTTAGGGATGAAGGGTTGCATTTTTTAATTAACTAATTTATGGGGATATTGCTCATGATATGTTTCATGGGTGAGAATCTTGAAAACACCATAATACACAAGAGTCAATATAAAAACAGCAGCTTCATATTAATGGGTTCTGTTAATCTACAACTAATTTAAAGAACCTAGACAGAAAAAGATACTTCCTGTTCCACCGCGACACAGTGGTTCTCTAGTTAAAGGCCAAGGGTTGCCAGCAGTGATTTAAAAGCATCTTTAATGATGAGATAAAAATGTATTCTTAAATAGAAATTTCTGGACTTTTAGACCACTCAGTGTGCTTTGCAAGATGAGTAATTTTTTAGTACTTTTGATAAATAAAACCACAAATACAGCTATTTCAACAGGCTCAAGATGAAGTGGCAAATGGAATTTTTTAGCTTCTGTGAGTTAGAGACTGTGAGTTGCCTGGGACATAGATGGGAGTCCCTTAGCAGTGCTGGCTTGTCACACCTGACAGTGCTTGTGGGAGGATTGGTGGCATGCCTGGAATGTGCATATTTGTATTCAGCATTAAACCACCCTCACACAAATCTCAGCCACTGGAAATCCATTTCCATCAAGATACAAGGGACATAAACAGCATAAAAGCTGTTTAAAAAGAACTGGTTGGGGTTTTTGTCCCACTGAAAATGCTTTCTATTTGGTAGAGATAGATCTCTTCCTTGGATGGTTTTCTTTATGTTGTTGCAAGAAGTTGGGAACACCAAGCTTCACTTGCAAATCTTTCACCTTGCTTTTCAATTATCTTGCCTTTCTCTTTCTTTGAGAGGCTGAACACTTGGTTGACATCAGCAGCAAAACATGCCACAGATTTTCAGTGAGATGAACAGTACCCCACACCTTCCCAAGCTACTGATAACTCTGAAAAACCTGCAGTGGTTTTTTTAATTAGTATTTTAACAACAGTTTTCCTGAGCTATGGCTGTGTGCCAAACACAGCTCCTGCAAAAAGACAGGCACAGTGGATGGAGCAGCAAAGCTGGGCTCCCCAGGCTCTGTAGGAAAGCTCACCAGTGCAGAGCCAGCTCCCCAGCAGTTTTTTGAAACCTGATAAATCATTTCCTCCTCCTAACAGTTTATTTTGTTTATGGGAAGGTGGCCTGCTTTTTTAGTGCATGGCTTAAACTCACTTTTTTTTTTATTAAGCCAAACCAAACCCCATTCACGCATATTGGACCTAAAACATTCACAAGAGCTCATGCTAAGCCTTAACTTCCAAAATAAAACTCAACACGTTTCTAAATTTCTTTATTATCTTATTATTTCTTTCTTTATTCTGGCTTAGGAAAAGACAACCCCCAGACAATTACACTTATTTTTCTCCATAATTATGGAAGAAATCTTCAACCACACCTAATAGTGGCTTTTCCAGTTACTTGCTCATACAGCCTCACCTAAGGCAGCAGGCACACTTGGGGGTAGCTGTGGGATCAGACATGCAGCATTATGGCTTTCCCTTCAGAGAGGCACCCTGGCCATCAGGAACTGTGCAGCCCCACTGCATCCGTGGGGATGGGACAAGGGATGCAGGGGATGCAGGCACTGCAGCTCCAGTGGCACCTGTGGGATTCACACAGCCAAAGGGCTCTTGCCAGTTTGTAAAATACCACTTTTAATTGTTCTCTTTCACCTGCTTGTGTTTGAAAGCTGTTTTTGCTGTCTTTGCAGGGCAGGGGTTGTGTTGGGAGAGTTCCCTGCAGGTTTGTTACAGGCACAGATTGGCAGTGGAAGCACCTGACACTTCATCCATCTCCTTGAAATACTGTTGTGGTGGTGGTTGTCTCAAGGCTCTGTGCACATGGAGTTAATTGCTGATGTAAAGACTTTTTTATCCTCTTGTTATTGTTACTGAGCCCTGCTTTCATCCAGAAACATGAACTGGGGAAGGATGCCACAGACTTTCACAACTGAATCTGTCCCTAGATGGGTTCTTTTCACCCATGTGAAATTTATAAATAGGGGTGGAGGGTGCAGACAAGCCTATAAAGAAATTTATAAATAGGGGTGGGGGGTGCAGACAAGCCTATAAAGAAAGAGCAGCACCTCCATAAATCAAATTCTGCATTTTCAGCTTCTGAGTTGCTCAAGGAATTATTTACTGCAGAAATGGTGAACAGATGGGTTCCCACTGCCATCCCTAGAGGAGCGTGGCAGGCCAGTGTGGCTGCTGCTGTTTGTTCACTTCCTTTCACTCCTTTGACTGCTGTTATGTTGCTGCATTAATTGAGCACCATGAGCCAGCTGAGAGGAGCTGGGGGTGGGAGGTCAGCTTTGGGCAGTCATGTTATGTGAAATGCAGTGTTGCACATCATCATCACAGCAGTGTTGGTATTTCCTAAAGGTCTTTGTCATGATGCTTGTGAGTGCCTGTTTTAAAATGGCCCAGGCTCCTAGCTTGACCTTTGTATTTTCTTTTTTTTTAATTTTTTTTACAAGACACAGTTATGTTTCATGTAAGCCACATAATTCTTTGGGCTACTTGTAGTAGATTTAGAAACCAGATGCTCCTTGAATGCCCAACACATGCAATCCATGGGCAAGAGCCAGTGAAGGGTGTTTAAAAGAGGCAGTGGTTCTTGTCAGTGTGGGTTTTTCTTGTTCATTATCAACTTGTCAGAAGATAGGTCAGCATTTTTCAAGATGGAAAAAGGCTGAGGGAGGGCTTTCTGTGCCAGCTATTGAATGTCAGGATGGACATTTCTGTATGATCCTCTTGGTTTGCTGCTCCCCACCTTTCTCTTTTTTCAGGGTGACTGTAGAAGTAGACAGGGTTTTGGTGGTGTGTGAGGAAAGTGTAAGCTGACTCTTATTGGGATGTCTGAAGTGCTTGTGTGTGTTCAGACAAACAGCAAGCTGAGGCAGAAAACCAAACAGCCAGACAGGATATTAAATATTATGTCTATTAATTAATATATGTCTATTAATATATGTCTATTAATTAATTAATGTCTATTAAATACATCCTGGGCTGTGGCAGGATGAGATCCTGGCAGTATTTACTTGGAGTAGAGTCACAGGGCCAAAAGGGACTTGGAGACATCAGCTGGACATTTTCCAAGGCAGGTTAAGCTGTACTTAGGACAGACCTGATGGGTGGATGTGTGAGTGTTGAACTTGTCCTTAAAAGCCTCTAATAGTGGAGAATCAACCATTTCCCATGCTGTTTTTTGACTGTCTTTTTGAGGATGGTTTATTCCCCCAGTGCCTAAGTACAAAATTTTAGGGTATAGGAGAAAAAGACAGTGACCTCAAGTGACATTAGATAGAGGAGCATTTTAGCTGTTTTTATAAATGCAGCCTAAGAAATAATGGTCAGATAAAATCCAAGACAAGATTTTCAAGGAGCCCCAGCCCAAATTTGCTCACCACAGGACTCCTCCATGCCTTTAAAAACCTCTTTCTTCTAATGGTGTGTCAGGTTGATGGTTAATAGCCATATCAGAAAGGTTCAAAGAGACCTTTCTCCTCATGCTGTGTTTTCTATCCAGTAGTTGCCTTCAATTTTTTTTTTTTTTTTACAGAATTCAGACAGTGAAAAAACAGAAAGCCAAACCAAAAAAATTCCTAGTCCTAAACTGACCCAGCACGCTAGCCTTTTTCCTTGGTACCCTTTTCAGATACTACAAGGCCGTCAATAAAGCCATATTACGAGGAGGAAACCAAAGGAGAACATAATCCATTTATTTAGGTTTGTGCCAGCCACAGCAAGAGGCTGGAGAGGCAGCAGGGGCCAGAGCCTGCCCTTGGCCTACAGATGTCCTCTCCCTGCTTCCTCCTGCCTTGGAAACAGCCTGACCATCCTCTGGTGGGATGCTGCTGGCAGGGCATCACCTGTGCTTGCAGCAAGGTCCCTGCCTGGGGTCTGATGCAGCCTGTCCCTGCAAGATGTGGGAAAAGCTGCAGTGGGAAAAGTGCTGCATGGCAAAAGTGCAGTGGTGTTGGCAGTGCAGGGACCAGGACATGCCCAGCTCTCTGCTTTGGGACAGGGACCCATGGCTGTGCCTGCAATTCCCTCTCCAGCTCCAAAGCAGGACTAATGGAATCATTTTGGAACAGGGCACTGATGGAGCAGTCCCAGTGTGTTACAAGAGCTGTGCACTCCCCTGTTTGTTACCTGTGCAGTGCCCCAGTTCATTGAGGAGCTTCTCAAAGGGTGTCACACCACGCTGAGAACCCATTGCTGGGAACAGGCATCCACTGGGGAAGCAAAGCACATCCCTCAAGCTGGGCAGTGCCTTCCTTTTCTGCCTGCTGTGCTTCACCAGGAGGCTCCCAGGTGGATTCCTGGTCCCTGTGCTGGTGCTGGGGCTTTGCCACACTCAGCAGAAGCAGCAGGAATGGGTCAGTAAATCTCTTCCACTCCCCAGGCAAGGATTTGGTGAAATCCCTGTACTGACCAAAGACTGGCTTTGAAGGGCAGGATCTCCACAGACAACCTCCTGCAGAAATTGGTGTCCTCCAAGCATTGAGAGAGAAAATATTTAATGGCTTAAAAAGGAAAAAGGGGCAATGGAGCAGTTTAGAAAATGCAATTTCCTCAACAACTTTGTGATTGGAAGAACTGGCACTATAAAAGGGGAAACCAAACTTGTGGGAGGGATGAAATTATTTTCCCCAAGCCCAATAATCACCCTGGCTTAGAACTAGGAGTTTTTGCTCCACAAACTTCTGTTTTTGCTCCTGATGTCACAAACTGTGAAACTATGGTGCATGCCTGTCAGGTTGCACTTCAGTTGCAAATTAACCAATAATGTCCAGTCATCCTCCTTTCACCATCAATGTAGTCTTTAGTGATGCCTGGGGAAGGAAAAGTGTTTTCCTTCATGTTTCACAGTTTTTTCTCCTACTCTCATAGACTCTTAATCCTTCATGGTTTTCTCAGTGCTGCTCAGCCCTGGGAACTCTACCTGGAATAAGCAAAAGCAAGTTACAGTGGAGACAAAAGTGACAAAAAATAGTTGCACTTTGCAGCAGATCTACCAGAGTAAACCAGGGTATGACTTCCAAATTATATCCTGTTACTCAGTAGTCAAAAAACACAAGAGCAGCCGGTACAGATGAATATTCACCTGATTTTACAGTGTAATTGCTTCTCACTTAAAATCTGCCCTTTTTTTTCTTTCCTCCCAGCATTACAACGTGCTTCCTGCATTTTCCCTGCTCTTGAGTATCAGCATGTGCTTTGAGTCCTGTAGAACTGGAGAGGAATTACTAACAGAACTGAAAAATAACTCTGATCCTCTTACCCTTGCATGCACAAAATTCTTAGCAAAATGCAGAAAAAAAAAAGGCATTTCTCTTGTGTTGTGCTTGCACAGTGTCAATGGCAAAGCAAAGTCTAAGGGCATAAATAAGGTGAAATGTTGCTCTGTGGTGATGCAGAGACTGAAGGGACTGGGTTTTAAGCAGTGTCCTTACACATTGGCTTTCCTGATGCAGGCAGAAGAATTTGGATCATGGGCCAAAAAGCTCAGCTCCCAGCTTTTGTGTGCACCTCTTCTTGTGGTACTTTCCACCTGCTCCCTGTGGGTACCTGGATGTGACAAAGGATACCTGTGCTCAGATAGCTTCTGATTCAGATTGCTTCTGGGTTCACTTGAGATCCCAATCAGGATTTTTCTGTCTTTACTGTTTTGTAATCAAAGATGCAGAGGCTGCAATTCAGCCAGGATGTGTTTGCTGGGCTGAGTGCTCTTGGGTACAGACCATCCTTCCTCCCCTCACACTGCAAATACATCCTGTTCCATCAGGGCATCCTTATTTCAAATACCTACTTTTAAGCTCCCCTATCAAAATGTCAGAATTATTAGGGAAAAACTGTTTCTTGCCCCACTTTTCTTGATACCTGTCTTGTGCTGTATCACAGATGGCTTCTGCCAAGCGTGTGCTTTTGGCCAGATGTTGGAGCTTGCACTGGAGGCTGTTTCTGCCTGGCTGGGGGTGCAGGGGAGCAGAGTGGTCACTTGTGCAGGTGGGATGATGCTGAGTGACACAGGATCCTGGTTTGGCAGGAAAGGCAGCAGGCTGTGGTACCTGGGGCAGAGCAGCTGCTGTCGGGGTGTGAGCACTGATTTGGGAAGAGGCTTCTGGAAAGCCTGTTAGGTGACACCTGTGTCGTGAACAGAAGTGGTGTGGCACCTCATGTGAGCAGTGAGGGCTGGGCTGAGAGCAGAGTGATGCCACCTACATCACTCCTCCATCCCTGTTTTTAGGAGATCCATTGGAAGGGGCTCTGCCTGCACGTGCATGCTCCCACTTTGGGAGTGGACCCCAAGACACCAACAGGGAGCAGACAGGAAAAGGGTGGCACAAAAGGCACCCTGGGCTTTGCTGGGCCTTTGTGGTGCTCCCTGTAAATGTCTCTCCCTTTCTCATCCCCTGCTGGCAGTTTGGGCTTGGCTCTCGGGCAGGCAGCACTCTGCTCCCTGCCTGCTGTGGAGAGCACGAGGCTCATGTGGCCCAGCTGGAGATTTGACCAAAATGTGTTAAAAGCATTTCCTCAAATAGTCAGTTTTAATTTTAATAAGTCATGTTTAGTAGCCTTAAGGACACTGGCTGTGTGAGAGGGAAGGGTTATGTCCTGAAAACAAAAAGATGAGCGGGTGCCATGTGAAGGGCTGCTGAAAGCTGGTGTGGGGTGAGAGGCATCACATCTTCCTTAGGAGAGAGGAGCCCTTGCCATGTGGTTGAAATCATGGTGGGATTGACAGGGGAAGCACTTTGACTGAGAAATCTTCTTTTAGATTAAGCAACAAAATTCTGCATGCACATACAGACTAGATCTTCATAACGTGGCAGGCTTTGACAGTGTACTGCAGCATTATTGCTATTTATAATCGACAATTACTAACACTATAATCCAGTAAATTTAGTGGTAGCAATTACAGCAACATAAATAGCAATCCAGATGACTAAAGGCATTGCTGTCAATGCAGGTGGCAGCTATAGCATTAGAAAAAGAAGTTGGAGGGATGATACCAGGACTCGATATGTGAGCTTTGGTCTGCTAGTCTTTTATATACCATTTTTAATATACTTCCTGAAATGAAGCTTCAGAAAGGTACACTGCCTCTTTAAAATTAGTCTAGGAACTACAGGTAGTTCACATTATTTTTAAAATAATAAATCTCTATATATATCTATATTAAAATATATATGTATACATAAGTTGGCTAGCCTACCTTGTGGAAAGGCTGCAGCTAAACTAAGTCTGAGCTAATACTGTATTACCATGGTCTTCTGGTTTGTAGATAGCCCTTCCTTATTAGATGAAGTTCTGTTCTTGCTCCACAGAAGGTGCCTGTGTATATAACTCCTTTGTATTGCTTTCTGCAGAGTCCCTTATATATTTCTTACTACTAATGCTGTGTAGAAAAGGAAATCCAGAGATTTTACTACTGATAATTAACCATATAATGGCCATTAGCAAAATAAAGATTTAGTTGTTTGGGAAACAGATTATTTATATTGTGTATGGTTTATTGCCTGATAACTTGTTTGGTGACTGGATATTCTCTTCCTTCTCCTAGTCCTTTTCTGCTTTTTCCAGCTATGGTGTTTACTCCTCACTTTGATTATCTAGCAGGCAATAAAGTATATTGTATGTTTTGAAGCCGAGTGGTGTGCTCCTTCCTCGTGCACTGCGGGGAGCGGGGGATGCTGAGGGGCAGGAGGTGGCTCTGAGCCACAGCTGGCACCTCTGCTGCTGGAGGAGCCACAGCCCAGGGGGACACCAGGACAGAAACGGGGCAGTTCCTGCTCCAGAGGAGGGAGAGCAGCCAGGAGCCCTCTGAGGACATGGGGAGACCACACGGACACAGAAGAGTCACTGCACATCTTCTGAACTCACAGCCACCCTTTTCACTTCGCTGGCATGGGCAGCAGTGGCACTGGCAAGCACTGGCATTGTCACTGGCAGCTTCTGGCTGCCTCAGCAGCCTCTTGCTGCTGGGCTTGCACCTCTGGGCATGGATGTCAGCAGAGCTCCGTGCCCAGCAGCTGCACAGCCAGGCACGGTGTGCCAGAGCTCACCCTGGGTCAGGGTGGCTTCACGTGGTGGAAAAACTTCTCCTCCAACCCGTGCTTCCAAAGAAAGGCTCAGCAGTCTCTTGTTGTTCAGTCTCAAGGTAGTTTATTGCAAGTTATCTAAAAGATTTTCTCCTTGTGCTGCTGTGGTTTGCTCATAGCTCAGGCAGAGGCACACACACACCCTGACATCCTCTCTGTCTGTGACTGCTTCTTCTGTCCCCGCCCAGGGCTGCTGCTCTCTTTTATATGGTACATTACGTGCTACATGGTTACAGTTTTTCCCAATGCCTCTTACCTATATTAAATGGTGCTTTTCTATCTTTTATATGGTACATTACGTGTTCCATGGTTACAGTTTTTCCCCAATGCCCATTACCTATATTAAATGGTGCTTTTCTATCTTTTATATGGTACATTACGTGTTACATGTTTACAGTTTTCCCCAATGCCTATTACCTATATTAAATGGTGCTTTTCTATCTTTTATATGGTACATTACGTGTTACGTGGTTACAGTTTTTCCCCAATGCCTATTACCTATATTAAATGGTGCTTTTCTACTCTAAACCAATCTGTGAGTGCCAACATCACCAAGAACATGGAGGTAAGGAAGGAGAAAGAGGGAGGACAGGGCAGGCCCAAATCCCAAATCCATCTTAAAACTTCTGACCCCCATGTACAAAACCAAAACCCCCCTGTACAGCGCTCAAAAATTCTTCCCTCTACTTTGTGACTACTTCTATTATAATATCTAAACTTTTGTGACTTCTTGTTCTTCCTGCAAGGTTGGTAAATCATCCCATGGCTCAAACCCAAAATCACAGCTGTTTCCAGCTGCCTGCCAGGGTCTCAAATGCTTCTGACCTGGGCCCGGAACATCCAAAAATGTCTGAGGGACATTTGAGTTCCAACAAGTGTGTGCTGGAACTCTGCTCCAGGCAGCACAGTCCACCCCAGCCAGGCCTGATCTGCTTGTTTGGGGCTTTGCTTTGCTTTGAATGGGGAGCCAAGTTTTGTGTGGCAGTTCCTCCCTCTTGATGATTTATTAAAAAATATGGATATTGATCTAGTACCGATATCCAGCTGTGACAGACAAAAACTCTCCAACAGTTTAAAGTTGGAAAGTGTGTGCTTATTGTGTGCGGGATGGTTCCCAAATCCACACCACAGCTTCCAGGTGATTACAGAGTCTTTTTATCCATACAAGTATTGAATACCCAAAATACAAATACATATTCATCATTTTGGTACATCCCATTCCCCGTTTCATATATGCTAATCACTCCAAAATCCATTCAGCATGCGTGGTTTGTTCCTTGAAATGGGTCGGTGTCTCTTTCATGGGGAGGGGTCCCAAAATGAGGAAGTCAATGAAGTCTTCCTTGTTCTGACCTTTCTACCTTTTCAATGCAAATATGACAAATGAACTCTTGGTAGAACTCCCATTCCTTGTCTTCAATTGGTTTCAGAACAGAGGAGGCCACAATTGTCTGATGTTCCTAAAGCTCTTTGTCAGTTTGTGTATTCTTCATTATAAACCCAGCTAACTAAACATTGTGCTGGCAAGCAATCAATGATTAGTTAACTACTAACTCCTAACTTCATCAAGTCCTACTCATTTATTATTATTATTTTAATTAACTCTAGTAAGGCTTATTTCTAACTAAAATCTTAGCTCCTCTGAAATCTCTAAATTCCTTAAAATATACGTTTCACTGACATCTGGCAGATTTCCTTCTGTGGTAAATTTACTTTATTTCACTGCCAGATTGCAGCTGGTGGGGGTGCCCCCCTGGCTGTGTGTGCAGGAGCAATTTCTGCTTTTCCTTTTCTGCTGCCCTCCCTTCCCCAGCTGTGGCTGCTCAGAGGCCACCGCGGTGTCACCCCGAGGGGACAGGGCAGCAGGGGCTGCCAGCTCTCCTCCAGGAGATCAGAGTAAACCCACCTCCCCAATAAAATCCTAAGAAACAAACAGCTTTGGCATCTGGGGAAGTGAAGCTGTGGGACTCAGAGTCAAAGAAAGAAACTGAGAGTTTCTAGCCAGGCAAAAGCCTGGGAAAGATCTGGAGAAAATGTAAATAATTCTTTATCTCTCCTGTTTTTCACATTGTTTATATGTGAGTTCTATCACTGTGCATCAAGCACTCTGCACCAATGCTGTGGGTTGTTTTCACTTCAGGACCAATGGAGTTGGTCCTCACAAAGCTCTGTATAAAAGAGCAGTGTATTTTGAATAAATCAGAGTTTTTACTCTGAACAGCCTTCTGATCAGAGTCTCTTCATTCCCATCCTGCCTCGACAGCGACATGAAGCTGCTAACAAACTCAGCCTTTCTCAGTCAGCATCATTTTCTGATGTTTGTTTTGCCCCATTCCACCCTGAAGCAGAAGTCAAAATGGTGGCACTGCCTGTGCAGAAAATCTTCCCAAAACCCAGTAAAAACCTCTCATTTTGTAAGTCAAAACAGATATTTGTTTTTGGGTTTTTATCTGACCTTCGCATATTTTGCTGCTTTTTGTGTAGCTGCATGTGTGCATGCTACATATGCTACATGCACCTTAGTCCATCCTCACTAGTAATTAAAAATAATGGAATTGTTCCTTGATGGTGGCAGTTGTGAACAGGACAGTATTTTTGCACTTTTGCATTTGTGCAGCTCTGCTCAAGCTCCTCCCTGTGCCCCTCTGGTCCCTGCACCACAATCTGCCTTTCTTGGGGAGAGGGAACAGGCACAGCCTGCTGCACATGACCCCTTGAAAAGTACAAACCTCCACTTTGGTGCCTTACCATCTGTACCTCTCCTGCTGGGAGGAAAAAAAAAAAAAAAAGTGCTTTTTATAAGTATCTACAGGGTGGTTTTGTTCGGTTATTTGATTTTTTTGGTTTTGGTGGTTTTTTTTTTTTTTTTTTTGCATCAGCAGATAAGATGAACCAGAGACTTGCATCATGCCTGACTTCATCCTGCTGTGCTTGCTGCATGATGGGGGAAAAAATCACTCCCACTTCTAGGCAGTGAGGCTTCTCCCTTGGACCTTGACCCCCTCACATAATCTTCTTATGTCCTCAGCTGCCTGTGCCAGGAATTGGCATCATTTGCACATCCCACCTGGAGAAATCAGTTGGTGAAGTAGGCAGCAGCAAAGCTGGTGGCTCTGAGTGGGTACAGCAGCCCACAGCATCTATATTCAGTCACTAATGAGCACTGGAGAAGTCTCAATTATGAAGCATATTTTATATGCATGTGTCTATATTGTGTATTTTTTGCCTTTTTAAAATTGCTAATTAGGGCATATTTATCACTGACAGTTTGGGTGTTGGGTTTTTTGTTTTGTTTTGTTTTCCAGAGGGCAAATTGGATCCTAGGGGGATTTTTTTTTTTTTTTTGCCAGCACAAATGAGATGAGCAAAAAGAAGGGCTGCTGCAGGTATTTGGGGAAGGTAAATGCCTTCCTCTCCACATTGGTGCAGCTGCTAATCACAGGGACTGTTTGTACAAATAAAATGAACCTTGTGTTTGTGCTAGGCCTGCTGTCCTCAGAGGAAGCCCAGGGCAGCAGGTGCTCCCAGGCTTGTGGAGGGAAGGCTGGGGTGTGCTCCAGGCTCCTCCAGAGCTCTGGTTTGGTGTGGGGGTCCAGAGCATCCCTCTGGCTGCCCTGGGACCCTGGCAGGGTCAGGAACCCCCCTGGACAGAGCCCCCAGAGACACTGGCTGTGATCTCTGCCCATGGAAAAGAGTTTTCAATCTTACAGGATTAATTAACAGCTCTGAGTGTTTGATATAAATGATAATTAAGTGTGGCACGGTGCAAAAGTAAAATTTTAGGATTCTAGATTAGGGGTCCAAAGGGGACAAGATGGAGGAAATTGGGTGTACCTTGTCCTTTTTCTCCTTCTTCATGCCCTCCATGTCTCACTGTGGTGTTGGCATTTTTCTGTTGGTTCAGGCTGGGGACACACTGTCCAACGTAGGTGACAGATATTGGCACGTTCTTGTAAATCCAGCCCAGGGAGTTTCTGGTATTTAATGTTTGTCACATCCCACTGAGGGCAGAGCCCCACACGCTGCCCTGCAGGACAGAGCTGGGCAGGGCAGCAGAACATGTGAGAGATAAACAGAATAAACAACCTGGAAACCAGCACAGACCAATTATGGCTTCTGCTTTGGCAGGGGGCTGACAGACAGAGATTTTCTGCAATCTCAGAATCATCAATAGCTCAGATCCTGACAGTTTGGTGAACCCCAGACTGGATTTCTTCTGTTGTTTGTTGCACCATTTGGTGAATGGTTAGGGCCATCTTGCCAAAGCCAAGCCAAGGTCTTGCACCCCAGAGAACAAAGAAAGGCTTTTGAGCTGGTGGAAGTCTGACAAATGGCAGTGAGGAGCTCCTTGGTTTGGGTGGAAGCAGAATAAGGCAGGGATGACCCACCAGGCTGTCCCAACCCAGTGGATTCAGGAAATAGCACTGATTACCAGCTCAGCAGTCTCAGGACATGTTTAGTCAGGGTTATAGCCAATTAAACCAAATTTTAGGGTAAAAAAATGGGCACTGTTTCAGCCTGCAGGTCCTGGGGCTCAGCTGTGTGAGCATCCTCACAGCTCGTGGGTTTTCACCCGCTGCACAGGGGCTGGGTTGAACAAAACCCTTTGAGGTAAGGGCTCATTCCTGACCAGCCAGGCCCTCATCAAGCAGCCAGGTCCCCCAGGGTGGTGGGTGCTGAAATGCTTGTGCTGAAGGGAATCTTCAAACCCGTGTAATTAAAAAAAAAAAATAATTAAATCAATAAAGCTGGGCACTGACTGTGAGCCATTTGAGGCTGGAATCATCCTCCTCCTCCTCCTCCCCCTTACTGTATATCATCAGCTTCCTCTTCATTTAGATAGACTGGACGACACACTTGGGCTGGCACTTAATTGCTCATCATAAAGACAATTAAATTAATTAAAAGCCTGATACTGCAAGGCACCGAGAGGAGCCCCCTGTGTCAGTGGTGCTCACAGATGTAAAATCTTAACCAAATGCTCCACCTTTTCTGGTCCTAATTTCTCCCTCTCTAACCAGAAGGGGTTTTGTCACTAATAGGTCTCACTCACTGTACTCTCCTGAGCTTTCTATGCTATAAATGGTTGATACATAGCCTGTTCTGATGGCACACCATGAGATTTAAAATACCATGTCAGAGAAAATTTGCCTACAAAATTTCAGCAATTCTTTTTTATTCAGGTAGAGTCGGGGAAAGGAAAACCAAATGCAAATACTCCCAGTGCCAGCCTTCCCTTGGAAGGGAAATCTAGAAGGAGCCTGGGAAGGTTTTTCTCCCAGGATCTCTAGCAGCTGTGCACAGCAGGAGGGATGGGGAGCTCTGCAGTGTCTCACTGTGCTTATACTGCTTTTAGTTAATGAGATTGAACTGTGCCAGTCTCCCAGGACATGTAAGCAAATCTTGGTGGCGTGACAGGGTGACAGCAGCTGGTGCTCATCTCTCCTGGTGTCCCTGATGCTCAGGGGCCAGTTTTGGCCACCCTACATCTGCAGCATCCACGCAGAGATCTGTGCTTTGCATGGGCAGGCAGAGCTGCCTGCAGCCCAGAGCCCTGAATCACTTTGGGGGTCTGGAGCACCCCTCAGTGTGAGCAGAGTGACAGAAATCCAGCCCTGGATTTATGACCTGCACCCCTCATTGTCCAACAGGGCACTGCTGGTCCTTTGTTAGCTGTGGGTCTTTTCAGCAGGCACCATAAAGGAGATGGCAGGATGGATGGAAAAGCCCCAGCAGCCCTCAGAGGGATTTAATTCTAGCAGGCATTTCTTTCTCTCCTTCCTGGGAGGGATGCTTTCACTGCCCTACCCTCAATGCACTTGTACTCAGTGGAGTTTCACCACATGAGAGATTGGCCTGGCCTGGCCCCTGCTTTCTTAATCTCCAGATTCTTGGTATAAATAAATGACAGTCAGAAAAGATCTCTTTACAAGCAGGTCCTTTAGAGGCCAACAGAAAATATTCCTGTGTATTTGTGTGTAATAGAATGATTCTCTTGCTTTGCATGTTACTGAAAAAAACCCAGAGTATTCATAACTCATGGACTTTTAAGGCAAGTTTTAGTTGTCTGAAAAGCGTGGATTAGTGATATACTTGATTCATCCTTTGGGGGCTGCAGTTGATTCATCACTACAGCTTTAGCTGGGTGTTTAATGTCCTTTTCCTTTTCTTCTTCCCCCAGCTGGCTGCATGTCTAGTTCCTGTTGATTTTCATAGGAGTCGGACCTGGTAATCCCTCTGAAATGTTTAAAAATCTCAGTGTTTTCCTTAGGGAAGCGTGCAGAGCACAGGGATGCAAAGGCTGAAGCCAGCAGCCGCCCCACCCATTTCCAATGTGCTTTTCTTTCTTCTTCCCAAAGCACCAGGATGTGGCAAGCACAGTTCTCTCCCTCTCAGGATTTTCATAGAGGTGCACAGAAAGAAATGAAAGAAAAAAAAAATTTCTATTTCTGCTCTTTGTTTTTCCTATGTGGAATGTGTTTGGAGAATTGTTTACCTGGCGTGAGTGCTTGGTTGGATTCTGGTGCTTTGGGAAGTAGTATGCAGTTTTTGTATCCTCCTTTTCCCTGCTCTTGGCTCATGCTCTTGGCCCCACAATTTTCTCCCAGGTCAGGTCAAAAAGGGTTCTGTGAGTATTTTTCTGGAAAGCTCTCCTGCTTTTCTGTGCTGTGGAAGTTCAATCCCATTGACACTGGCTGAGGAACCACGTCCACTGCCTGGAGCAGGGAGTATATTCATGGCCTAAAAAAATAAAACCCACCAGGTTCTGTGACTTCAGTAACTGTGTTACTGAAAGGCATAATCCCAATTAACTAATTATTTCTTATTTTTTATTATTTTACCCTTTCCATGCTTTGCTGCTGCCTGCCTGGAGATGTATCTTATTGCAGAGGTTTAACCCAGTTCTTGGCTCTGTCCCTGCAGAGGACTCTCACTCCCCAAAATATTTTACTTTAGGAGCATTTCCAATGGCTTCCCTTTCCCAAAATATATCTGATTTCAAGGCAGATTTTTCTTTTATTTTTCCTTTTTATAACTTTTTATAGCCACCTTTTTCTTTTTCTAGTCACCAAAGATAAACCACTTCTCTTTACTCAGCACTGGAGGGAGGGGAACAATGACACACCCTTCCCACCTGGCTCATCAAACTTTTATCAGTCAGTTTAAATTGCCACAAGCCTGGGAGATGTTGGGTATTGCTCAGGTCTCACCAATGGTTCTCCAGCTCTCAAGAGCTGTTAACCTGGCACCATTTATATTCATGTAAATCAGTTTATTTCACCCTCATCCCTATTCCCAAGACTTCTTTCAGCCAGTGAGGTGATCCAGGCTGAACCCCTGAACATGAAGAGGCTTTGGCTGAGTTCAGCTACATCATTTGGTGGCAGTGCAAATATTCACAGCAGCCCTGTGCTGCAAGTGGAGCTTCTCCTGAGTGAAACACTTGAAGTGTATGTGCAGCATAAAGGACCCGAGCTCTGAGGCTAAGCTGTAGTTCCATCATTTTGATGACACTGCAGCCAAGATTTAGGGGTTGTGCTTCTGGGAGCAGCAGCAAACACCAGGTGTGGCACTCCTGGAGGCACCCTGGTGCTGCTGGGAGAGGGAAATGCTCTTGAGCAACTTCCAGAAAACTAAAATCCGTGCAGAATCATGAAAAACAGTGCAGCCCAATCCAAAGCTTCCTCTTAATTTTTAATTATTTAGGCAATTCAGTGGTTCTAAATGTGTGGGCCCATAGGTTATCAGTCTTCTGCAGAGCCAGACAAGCCAGTGATGCTTGCCATGCAGCACAGCAGGTTCTGGTGTGAGCACATCCCCATCAGAGCTGTCTGGATCCACAGCTCACACTGGCTGGGTGCTGTTGCTACAAGCAGCTCTATCCTGATGTGCACACCAGATATTATTCAGGTTACATCATAAGCAAGCACAGTGGACCTGCCCCAAAACTCACAGTAAGTGGGGGCAAATCCCATTCAAGTCCAAGGGACCCCTTGCAACCACCCAATTGTGCCAAATTTGCTGCAAAACTGGTGCACTCAGAAATGCTTTGGCCCATGCTGGATCCTCCTGGCAGGGGGATGGTGGGGCACGTGCATTAATTTTTTTCTGGCATGTAAGGAGCTGGCAGCTCCAGGCTGGACATGCAGCAAACACGAGCCAGCTCTAAGAAGGACATGCAGGATCCTCCTGTGGGCATCTTCCAGCTTGCACCTTCTGTGCATGGGCCTGGGGACAGACAGACTGCACCCAGTGGTGTGTAAAACCCCTGAAACCTCACTGCTGTCTTGTTTTAGTCCATTGCAGGAAATTATTTGCCAGTGAATAATTTGAAAAATCCCCCATGTGTGACCTTGTCGTGCTGCTTTGCCTTGCTGGCTGAGGGGGAGGGAAAAGCACAGGTGAAAGTCCAACCTTGCCACCCCACACATGCACACATCTCAGATTTTAAGTGCAGCCTGTGCTGCAGAAAGGAGAAGCCAAAGCCCTGTGTGCAGAGCAGGTCTGAGCAGTGATAAAACTGAGGGCAGACAGCAGCCCATGAAAATAAAAGCAGAATTTTCTCTGTCCCTTTCCCAGAGCCCTCCCAGCTCCCTGGGCTGAGCAAACCAGTAGCAGTGGTGTCACCCTGGGACCATGTCACCGGGTGGTCCCCAGCTGCAAATTTGGGCTCTTTTCCTGCTGTATCCACACAGCTTTAGCACATGTGTCGGAATCTGAGCTATTGATGATTCTGAGATTGTAGAAAGTCTCTGTCTCTCAGCCCCGCTGCCAAAGCAGAAGCCATAATTGGTCTGTGCTGGTTTCCAGGTTGTTTATTCTGTTTATCTCTCACATGTTCTGCTGCCCTGCCCAGCTCTGTCCTGCAGGGCAGCGTGTGGGGCTCTGCCCTCAGTGGGATGTGACAAACATTCAATACCAGAAACTCCCTGGGCTGGATTTACAATAACGTGCCAATATCTGTCACCCACGTTGGAC
Organism: Lonchura striata; assembly: GCF_050655825.1. NCBI lineage: Eukaryota > Metazoa > Chordata > Aves > Passeriformes > Estrildidae > Lonchura > Lonchura striata. The sequence goes on from NC_140703.1 coordinate 3,858,921, forward strand.
AGTGTGTCCCCAGCCTGAACCAAGAGAAAAATGCCAACACCACAGTGAGACATGGAGGGCATGAAGAAGGAGAAAAAGGACAAGACACACCCAATTTCCTCCATCTTGTCCCCTTTGAACCCCTCATCTAGAATCCTAAAATTTTACTTTTGCACCCGTGCCACACTTAATTGTTACTGATATCAAACACTCAGAGCTGGTAATTCATGCTGTAAGATTGAAAACTCTTTTCCATGGGCAGAGATCACAGCCAGTGTCTCTGGGGGCTCTGTCCAGGGGGGTTCCTGACCCCTGCCAGGGTCCCAGACCTGCCAGGGCAGCCAGAGGGAAGCTCTGGACTCCCACACACAGGTGGGGTCTCCAGCACCACTAACTCAATAAATGCAGCAGTCTCTGGAACTGCTTTTCCAGCAGCTGGCCTATTGCTGTTCAGAAGAAATGTTATTTCTAACTGCTCTGCGACTTTTTTATGCTGTCTCCGTGGAAGGTTTTTATCAGATCAGATATTTACATCACATCAGGTATTTGTTGTGTGAGAATGGCAGGGCTGGTGGTGAAGACTCAGAGTCTAACACCACCATGAACCAGCAGAGAGCCAAGGGAAGGAGACAAAGCTGAAGCCACCCAAACCCCCTTGCAATGGGGGAAGGAACTTGGTTTTTCAAGGAAACACTGGTTGTGAGCCTGCAGTGATATCCAGGTGCTGCAGGTGTTTTGAGGAACCCCCCATCCCCACATGATGTACTTACACCCTGAGTAATCTGAGAAGAATTGTTTGCAAATGCTCAGGAAGCAAAAAACCATTTCTTTTGAAACTTTAATTCATAGTTCGAGCACAGCTTGAACATCTGCCCACAGACATTGTAATGTTTGGTGGTGTTGAAGCTGGGTGAGGCCACAGTTTAATGCCAGCTCAGGGAGGGAGGGTGAGCGAGTCAGTGAGAGACCACCCTGCCTTTGTCTTCACATAAACAGAAGAATAAAAGCAGTCTAAGTAAGAAAGAGAGATCATTCACTAAAATATTTGCCCAGACCAGATGGCTCTGGTGACTCAGACAAAATACTCCCCCTGCTAACAAGCCAGCTGTAAAAGAACCGTGGTTTGCCATTTAGGAAAAATGACACAGCGTGGTGCAGAGCCTATCTAGGAATATGGAGGGGAAAAAAAAACCCCTCACATGTCCCATTTAAAAATTAAAAAGATTTATCTGGATCGCTTCTCCAGTCTAGCATCAGCTTGGTAGTGCCTATGTGCAAGGATGGGGTGTGGGACAGATCAGGGATTGATTTGTTACTCAGCATTTTTTGCTTTAATAAGTTAAAACAAACGAGAACCTTGAAGTGAGTGTCTTTAAACTGCTTATTTTAATAATCTGAATTTAAATTTTGGCTCTATTTTTCTGCTTCCATAAAGAAATGGCGGCATTTCAAAAGCTCAGGGCTTCTGTTCAAATGACTCACTCTGATGCAGATACCATCTGAATCAAAACAAAGCACCGACCCAACAATCACACTCACTAAGGGAGAATTAAACCACTAAAGAGAGTTTCTAATGGGTCTTTATGAATAACCATGATATTTTTCCCCAGCTGCTCTCTTCTAGCTTTATTTTAATAGATACAATCCTCTGCTAGTTTGAACAGCAGCATTTTTGTGAAGTGCAGGCTATACCCAAGAAAAGGAGCCACGAACCACTGTCACCATGATTTCTCATGGCCCAGAACCCTAACTGGCCTCATGCATGGGACCTCAAGCCCCCAGTCTTCCTCCAGCCAAAATCACACCTTGCCCATCCCAGGAATCACAAGGGGTTTGGGTTTTTTTTTCCCTTTCCATGAAACTTTTGTTTCAGACTGGCACTGTATCCTTTCTCACAGGCTTCCCACACCTGTGGTCATGTCCATCCCATCTTGACAGGAGGTTTTTCCTGCAGTCTAGCTCCCAGAGCAGCAACATCCCTCCTGGCAGTCTGAGTACCATTTTTACAGATGTCTCTGACCTGCTGTGGGCTGGTGAAGCCACGGGGTTGCAGCGTGGCATTGCAGCCTGGAGAGGTGCATCAGTGCAGCCCCGAGTCCTGCATCACAGGGGTGTGCACATGTGGGGGCCCCTTCTGATAGTAAAAGGGTTTTAAAATCATGGGGATTTAGGGTTAAAAGCAAAATTAAGCTCAGTAGGCCCTGAAAAAAAAAAAAAATACCCTGGGTACATGTAGGCCTTGTACCTTGCTAGAACTGCACCTGTGTAGCTAGTACATGATAAATGATATAATTATTAGATGTGATGATTGTTTAGTAATTAATATAATTACTGTTTAATCGTAAGAACAATCATGAGAAACTTTGGTCAGGGGCCTAAGAAAGATCAAAGTCAATGTATACAATAGAACAACCAAAGTTAAATAATTAATATGTAAGTTATATAATGATAGAATATTAAATAGGTTCAGCTTGAGAGCCGTGTCAGAGTCAGATTTGGGTCTGTACCCCTGATTCCCAGAGCTCCCAATAAAAGCACCTGCAGATAATCATATCCTGTGATCCTGTGTATTCCTGAATGCTGACACTTCTGCTGCACTGAGCTGTGGTGTGAGTTCACTCCATCCCACCCTCCTGCTCCAGTCCCTCGCTGCTGCTCCCAGCGCTGCTCCTGGCAGCAGCTCCTGGTGCAGACAGATGTGAACAAACCACTGTGGTGGAAAATTTTTCCTTGGTTGGTCTTCTTGAGCTGTTCAAACATTAACATGAGCAAAAGGAGCTTTAGAAGTGTCTGGTCTGTCTCTCCACCCCTGTGCAGAGTCAGCTTTTTGTCTGCAGGTCAGGGGAAGTGATTCTTGCACCTTTCATTCCTCATGTTGTCATGCCCCCAAGGCCGTGTTTTCCTGGACTTAGGGACATTTTTACCCTGGGCTCCCCTGGATGCCCTGAAATAAAGTCACAGTTCCAAAAACCCAGCTGTGGCCTGGAGCCTCCACTGGCACATCCCTTCTTTCTCCTTTTCCTCCATGCAACTTGTGGCTGTCTCTGTGTCTCCACAATTCACTTCAGACTCAAAAGCACTAACTGGTCCCAAAATCACAGAATGTCTGGGACTATACCACTGAAAGGGACTACAGATTCTACATTTTTTTACCTACATTTCTTGTCATAGCTGTGAAATATCTTGCATTAAAAGCAGATATGGGGTGGTTTGCCTTTACACCAACGCACAGATAACCTTTTGCTTCTACTGGCACAGGTTGTGTCTTTCTCAGCAGTTTCAGTTCACTCCTGTGGTGCTAACAAACCCAAATGAAACTCTGCATTTGTGCTGTCTTGAGGGAGTCTGGGGTGCCTGAGCTGGCTGAACCTCACAGAATCCAGCCAGCTTGGCTGAGCTGCTCTGGGTGAGGGTTAGAAGTGATGCGACAAAATTTAAGCCAGGAACCTGATCCACCAGCCACACTCCAGGAGCTCACGATTGTGTGCAGGGGCACCCAAGGGAAGTGGGGAAAGCACTCCCCCAGCCCTACCTATTTTAGGCTAGAATGCAGAGAAATCTAATAATGATTAACTTTGCAGAACCAGGAAGAGGGGCTGCTCTTTTTGCCAGGTGTTCTCTTGGACTGAGAAGCCTGGAACGAGCCCTGGCCTTGAATCACAAACATGACCCAGTGGCAGCACCTTCAAAGCAGTTGCCTTCCCCACCCCTTCCCCTGGTCTCGTTTATTTATTTTGGGTGACCTGATCACACACCCAAGTTAAAAGAAGTCCACTGTGGTATAATCAGACAAGGGAAGCATGATCCAGTATTATAAGGGAGAGGTCCTTAGTGCTGTGCAAAAAGCCACTTTTTACTGCATTGGGTAGACCATTGTTATATTTTGAGACTCCTGTTGTGGCAGGTGTGCGGAGCTATGAATAAGATGAAGAATGTGGAGCTCTGCTCCCTGCCACCCTCCATGCCCCTTGTGTCACTGCAATGACAACACACAGCCCTCCTCTCATCTTTAGTCCTTCGCTGGCAAAATTGGGTTTTGCTTCCTTTGGGGTCACCAGAACACCTTCAGGAATCCAGCCAGTCAGAGGTGGCCTCAGAGAGTCAATGTTCTCTCCAAGACATCCACACAGTAGAGGATGCAGACCTCAAGGACTTTAAAATGTCATCTGTTCCTCTTGGGTACTGAGAAAACTCTGGCACCTAGGGATGTTTGGAATCCAGTGAGGTACGACTGTCACCTACATGCATGGCTTTATTTACATGGGTAAATAAACAAGGAGTGACTTGTACCTTCAAGCACAGGGCTTTTCTCTTGTGCTATTGTTTTCTTCTAGCATCTTTTCCCTCCCTGCCTTTGACATGCACTGTGCTATTCATTCACCTGCACAGCATGTCAAGAGCTCACACTGTCACCAATGAAATAGATGTAGCTCCTTTAGCTGGCCTTGGGGACAGGAGCCACCTCTCCTCTGTCACCTTCCCTGCTCCCAGTCATGTATTTTATCCCATGTTGATTGTACTTCCTCATTGATGCTGTAACCAGCTTCATTTCCTTTTCAGCAAGACATTTAAAGCTGTTTATGACTTGGTGTTCTGGTGTACTGCCACTGCAAACACCAACAGCTGCCTCATGGTTCAGGATATGGTGGTTTTATTCCCCAAATGCCCATTACTATTTGGTTTCTATAATTCCCAGAGAATTACTTTTTAATTACAATTTATATCATTTTATTATGATTCTCAAATTCTGTTTCTTGATGTGGGACAACCCAAAGCTTCCAAACTCTGCTTAGTCTAACTCCCATACCTGCAGAGCTCTGCACACAACAGTGCCTTTACTTCACCTTCAATAGGTGAATTTTCTTTTCACTGAGCTGAACTAGTACAAAATGCCAGAGAACCCTGGTCACCTTTTTCTTCAGTGAAACTAATTTTGCCTGTGCCCAAACTTAGATGAAATTAATTGCAATGAATAGATCTTAAAGGTCCCTTTTCTCCTTGCTGCTGTCTGAACTCCTATTTGTCCTTGGATGAACTTTCTGGTTAACAGCACAGTGGATATCCACTGATTTGTTAGGTTGGGTTTTTTCCCTCTTTCCCATGTATCTAGTTTATTAAAGAATTCTGCTTACACAGAAAAAAAAAAAGAAACACAAAACCAACAAACTCAAAACCCAAAAAACCCCAAAAACCCCAACTGCCCAAAATACAACCAAATGTTCTTGCTCTAAAAGCGATTCCTGCAGCACTTCTGGAAAACAAAAAGGAAAGTTAAATGAATGCAACCAAATGCAAGCACCCTCAAGTCAAGTTCTGTAAAATGTCTCCTTTGTTTTTCCCCAGGCCTGGTAACCATTCCAAGTTTAACCTGCACCCACCTATTTGTGAAGCCTTAAAAGAAAGGCAGAGGGTGTGTGAGATGGGGTAGGTAAGGGGGAAGACTAATTACTAGAGCAGTTTCAAAATAGTTCAATACTTGCAGGTACATAAAATGTGAAAGACAGTAAAATCCAGTACTTTAATTCAAGTTGAAGGTGTGCCAGACCTTACTCAGTACCAAGCAGTTGCTGTGCCCAGGGGATATCACTGAGGTTTGGAGGTAGAGTGAATTCATGTGACAACTGCACATCCCCAAGGACCTCCATGTGCTCAGCTGCTTGGTCACATGCAGACAGCAGCACTATACAGAATTATGGAATTATTAAGGTCAGAAAAGACCTCCAAGATCATCAAGGCCAACTTTTAACTGAACATCACCCTGTCACCAAAACTTTATCACTGAGTGCCACATCCAGTCACTCCATCACTTCCCTGGGGAGCCTGTTCCAATGCTTGACAACCCTTTCAGTGAAGAAATAAATTAGTCCCGTAACTTGTCCAAAAGTACCAATTTTAGCAATGTTAGGAGAAACTGTTCACACTCTTCCAGCATACTGGAAGTGCCTATGCTCTTTAATTCTCCCACCCAACTTGTATTCATGGCAGACTCTCCCCTTCACAGCACCCACTCTCCAGCCCAATAATTTCAAAAGCCTCCTGTCTGTAGTCTTTAAAAAAAGCAAGCAAAAGAACAGAAGAAACCAAAACTTGTTTCAACACTGCAGCTTTCCTCCCCCAAAGCAGATGATCCTTGTCTCCGTGCTATTTACATTTGTGTATTAAATTTTCTTGCCAATTCATCATTTCATTGAAAAATAGCCTGGTTCTGCCCTTTTCTTGTACTTTTTGAGTATTCCTTGCCCTTTTCCTGTAGCCCAGCTGCAGTGTGAAGGGTTTGGGGTGTACCTCCAAGGCCATGCCCTACCCTGCTGCAGGCACAGTAGGGAACCAACACGGAGAGAAGAGGGAAGTCCAGCTCACACTTTTTCATCCTGAAAGCTTTGCCAGAGTCTTCAAGGATACAGGAAGCAAGAGGTACTGAAGCCCAAAACAGTACTGGCAGCATCTATGACAAAGGCACAGAGCACTAGAGCACAAAAGAATTATTTTCCATCTGAAAGAAATAAAAATTCTTCTGCAAAGTAGAAATGAACCAGAGGCTGTCCACTTCTACTCTTAGGTAGGTAACTCAGTAGCAACTGCTGAATTATGGAGCTCTGATCAAGTGCTTTCAGAAGGCTTCTGGACTGAAGTTCAGGTTTGGGTTGGTTTTCTTGGATGAACTGACTGGAGCAGTCTGGATCACAGGTACCATCACTGATGGTACCATACTGAGATATTCTTCAGTCACATACATTTAGATTAGCACCATTTCTTTCACCCCAAAGTTCAAGCATGCAGTTATCCTGAGCTTTAGGACCAGTTTTCCTGAGCCTGCAGTTCAGAACTGTTAAAAGTCTGTTTAAATAGCTCAAATTGTGGTTCACAGCTCCTTTTGAGAGGAAAGTGCATGTAGGAGAGTCACAAAACATTTCTGAAGAGACACAGAAGTTCAACAGCCACAGTTAAGTCACCTTGAAGAAACAAGGGAATTGCCAGCAATTTCCACTGCTCCTAGCAGCTCAGCTGCACTGAAGAGGATGTGTGAGTGGAAAGCCTATGAGGCAGGGCTTGCAGCTCCTCTCTCCACAGTCAAACATTAAAGACAACTCCAGGAAATCCAGAACTCATCCAGCAGTGCTTTAGCAGTTACACAAGGGATCCTCTTCCCACAGAAACACCACTGCAGGGCTGCAAAGACAGACTGGACAAGAGGTGCTGCTCTGCTGTTTCTGAAGTTTCAGTGGCAGCAGCAGCTTTTACTCCTCATTTCCTCCCACAGCACACCCGGGCGACAACACTTGATGGCTGATGTTGGAGAGAGCCATTGAAGTTATTACAAGGCAGCTACACACTGACTTCACCATCTGGATGGCCTTTCTAATGAGAAACACACCCAAAATCATCTACAGCAACCCTGAGAACATTCCTGAAGATCCATTAATAATACATAAAGACAGGGAGAAGAGCAGTTATGACTATGAATTTATGGAAGCAGCTACAGAAGTTCAATGTGCTAGCCACAAGAAAATCTCCCGCAAAAACAACTTAAAATTACTTTATTTTTTAAGTATATTAGCACAATATTTACAAAATAATTTTGTGTTTCATAAATAAAAAGTTTCTTGGGTAAAGACTATAGATCTATAGATATTTAAAATGTCTATATATTTATATATACACACATATGTACACACACAAATGAAAGCATACAGTTATGAACAACTTTGGTTTAAATTACTGGTGGGAAAGGGCTGGCTGGATGTACCAATGACTTTTTGAACTCTCACTTTTAAATTCCCACCTATGAGAAATCCAGCCCTTAATGCAACAGGATGGTGGGTTTCTCCCATTTCTGGGGCCACGATTCTGCAGCCCACAGCTCCTCAGGTTTTGACAATTCCTAGGAACAGCTTGGCCTGATCCCACGGTGACACAGCGGGGTTCTGCTGCAGTTTGCTTTACAGAAATTAACATAAAGCTATTACACATAATTATTTTTATAAGGCAGAATACCTCAACAGAATTCCAGTTGATTTGGTTTTTTATTCCTCTGCTGCTAAGACTTTCAGCTTGCCGGAGGGAATCACTAGTTATAAACAGGGAGCACTGCACAATACTAAATTAGAAAAACTTTTATTCTGAATTGTAATGGAGAACCATCTCCTATCTTTAGTTAGGTATCACTGAGATGATGGAAAAACCTGCACCAAAAGATTCATGTGTAAGAGCTCAAACCTTATGTGAATACTCCCACTGGCAACACAGGACAGTAAATGTGAGCCATACACATTTCTCCCATATTTTATCACATGGGACCCTCTTCCCTGTGTCCAGTTCCACTGATCCCAGTGAGGGCTGGCCCATAGCTTGCTTTAAATGGTTCAATCCTGCAGCCTTGGCAAGAGGGACAGTTATGACAGCACCTACTGCAAAATCAGACATCCCAATTTTGCTTTGTTGAATTCCTTAACATGACTCAGAGCTCAACGTGCAGAGACCCAAATCCCTGCACATGCACCCACAACATGGATATGAACCTTGGTTTGTAACATTCAGGTCTGAGAAGTGCCAAATTACTCAGGATCTTTAAAAACATGGATTTTATTACGTGACTGTTTGGCAACAGCTTTCCAAACCAAGTTTTAAAGTGTTAGAAGGAGAAAACCGTGTGTGCCTTTGAAATACAGTACCTTAGTACAAACAGGAAACAGTGTCAAGATTTCTACAAAGCATACACAAAGTCCAAGAGCAGCCAACTATATTGGAACAACTCTCAAAACAGCTGTAAAACATAGCAGAATCTCATGGAATGTGCAAGTCCTAGTAAACTGATTTTTAACCATACCATTAGATATATACAGAAACTGAGCTTCCTCACTCCTCATCAGCTCCTCTTACTTTTTATTTTATGTATTTGTGATGTAATGGCAGCAACACAAACCTGGGCCAGAAATTATATAGCTCTTTTCCATTCAAGAAAACAAGGTTTTAAACTCTGTCAAAAATATACTAAATAGGAAGCTCCTATTTTTATGAGGCATCCACAACTTTCACAAATTCACTGAGTTAAGAAAGCCTGAAATTGCTTCCAATTCCACACACTGCACAACATGAACACACACAAGAACCACATTCAGCATTAAGATTACCAGCTCCTGTGCTCTGTAATTCCAGTGCTGAATTAGGCTCCAACAGCTGAGCAGTTTCTCATCAAAGGATACAGAGAAGGCAAGGAGAGCCCTCTCGCTGGACAAAAATATCAGCCACCAGAGCACACATGACTACTGTCCACAGAGAGGAATACTAATGTCTCATGGAATTAGAACTCTGTTAATAATTTCAGGAGAGCTGGGAGTAAACTTTGTACTTATGCAACTTGGTGTGTAACTTTGTATTTCTTTAATAAAAATTTGCTGAATGTCAGAAAAGATGTATTTGTACAATCTCTACTTCCTGCTTGTATCATACACATAAATCATACTTTGTCCATGCACACAAATAAAGAAAACAATAGTCTAAATGGTATTGCAATCTCTGGGCTCAGCAGGCCCATTATCAAAGCAGTGACTGATAATGATAGTTTTTGAAAATAATACCACTAAGGATTACTGCAGGGAGACTCTGTACTGGGCAAATAGTGCTTTTTATATTCTCACCCTCAACCATCCCATATACACCATAACAAAAGAAAATAAAGATCACATGTGGGCAAACACACATGTTCCTTGCTACAGCTGCTGTGACTATAAAATTATGTCATTTATATCAAAAGCACTTTTGCCACACATGCAAAACAACTAGATTCCTGAATTTCTTCTCGATGAGTAGTGCATCTTCAAGGCCACGGTGTATCAACAACGGTGTACTTTTATATACGCATCACATAACTCTGCAGTTCTGGGGATTTAAAAAGAAAGAAAAAGAAATATTGTTTGGGAAGAACAGCAATGTTTTGTGCTACCTATGCGAGTCAGAGCTGACAGGTTTTTTTTTTTTTCCTTTCAAAATTGAAAGCACATTTAGCATTCAAATAGTAGAAAAAGGAGTTAGCAACAGCAAGTGATGTTTCAGCACCTCCACAAAAGAAAGGTGAACACTGTGTCTTGGAGCTTTCACTTGTGAATGTGACTAAGAATGTGAATCACAGGCCCAGCTGTCTGACCCACCCTGTCCATATATTTTAATGCTAGTTTATTTTCACATGCTATTTTGTAAGCTGGTCAGCTTCAGCATCTGATCCATCCCTGCTTCAGTCTGTGTGTGAATTTTCTAGGGAAGATTAACAAAGAAGCAGGTAAAGCTCAAAAGGTTACTGCCTCCAGCGTGTGAGTCAGAGCATTTGCCTTCCATCTGCAAAACCTTCTGTCACTGGTTAGGAGCCATCTTTCAGAGCAGAAAAAACAGACAGACTTCTAGCTCTACCCTAAAATTAAATAGGTAGTTGACAATTTCTATGCTTCTGGAAGCTCCACCTCAGCACTAGAGGGTAGGTTTTCATAACCTAAATGAGACCCAAAAAAAACCAGGCAACTTATTTTAAATTGGATCTCCAAGCAAAATTCTGCCTTGTTCTTCAGCAGGATGAGGTAACTGAAGAGAGCCCATCCTGATTTCCCTTCTGGTCTGCTCTGAATGCAATGGACTGGCAAGTATCTATTTATTTCCTGCTCTCAACTCTGTCAAGAATAAGCAGTAGCCAATTCTGGAGCAGGCCATGCCTACCACTCCATCCAGCTCAGCTTACAGTAACTGGTATGCATTTATCAATGTGTTTATGAGACTTGTCCTTTGTACAGCAGAAGTGTTTGTATTCCTATTAGTTTAGAGAAGAATTATATGAGATATTTGGATGAGCCAAATGTAGTAGTTTTAAGTAGCACAAATCAAACAGCACATGGTATTTGTAAGGAAACCTGTTTTTAAAACTCATACACCTTTTTTCCAGTTAGAGCTAACTAAAACCTCATTTATTTGCTCACGTCAATTCATGTCTCCTAGAAACAGCATGATATAAAAGTATTTCAAGGGAGCTAACAGATTTGGAGAGAGTTTACTCTTCCTCCCAAGTAGCAAAACGTCATTGAATGCAGGAATACTAGGCTAAGGGTCTAGTGATACCTCATGACAAGCTTGCTCAATATTCAGGAAGAAACCTAAGTAACAACAGCATCAACAAATGCCATTTCCATGAAAAGTACAGCTGCTGAATAGAAAATACTAAACCGTACTGTTTTCATTTTCAAACCTTATCATCTAGCCTAAAATTTAAGCTCTTCAATGAGAGCAATCTGAAAAATAATAAATCGAGTGAAATCTAATTGGAATACAATCTAACAAAACCCACAGAATTCAAGTAACACCTAAAGAAAAGGAGACGAAGTTAATTTTAAACCACCTCCCTATGAATTTTCATTGGAGATCACCAATTAAATGCAGAGAGAAAGCTTAGTTGTATCAACAACAATAAAACAAAACACAAGCCCAAACAGAACAACCCACCACCAAGGAATCATTCCATGCATCTTAAATACTACATGAGCAAAAAGGAAACATAAACCTATTTGACTTTCCACATTTGATGAGAAACACAATATTGCACAGTTCTCTCACTGACTCATCCTCTTCACTGTTTAGGAATACACATTCTTTCCCTATGTCTGATATAGGATACAGACATTCTTTCTTTTCAATCAAATATAATTTGACTAAGAATAGCACCTGCTCTAAACCTCTCCTCCAAGTTTCAGTGAATCAGCACTGGGTAACTAAACATCAAAACTCTCAAATGCCTAGCCATTAAAACAAGCATCTGTTAGACTTACCATCATTCTAACATCACTCCTTTTGCATCTTTAAAAGTCAAGAAGATGGATTAGTATAGAGTAAAAGAGAAATAAATGCTTCACAGTTAATATTCAGGTTAATTCTAAAATTCAGGTTAGAACTTGTTACTACTCAGCATGCCAATTAGTGAACATAATAGCAAAAAAAAAAAATTCTAAGTCACCCCTTTTTCACTGTAAATTTCCCTCACCTTAAGTGCTATCAGTCTCCCAACACCATGAGACAGGTTCCCCAACCCAAGGAAAATGAGTAGAGTGGCAAGGATAGATTTTGCTGTGATCTTTAAGTATTTCACCCAAATAAATCTTTATGAAGAATTAACATCAATTTTCAATACAAGTCCCTCTTCTTCCCTTAAAAGCTGGACATTTTGCAAAATGAAGAGGGTGAACAAAGTATTTTGAGATACTGGATTTGTCCTAAAATAGTCAAACAGTGCCTCCGGCTAGCAAGCACAGTGGCATAAAACAGGGAGCCTGGAGCTGCAAGCAACATTTCATTGAGAAATCAGACTTTTACTGATTCACAGAGCCACGAAAGTTGCCACACTAAGATCTGCCATCTTAGTGTTGTGGTACTGGGAACTAGATCCATCTTTATCCATAATTAATCCCTTAATGAGAAGATAAGCCTTGAATATCACCTACCATTTAGTGGTTCTTCTACAGCTTTCTGCAAAACATTTAAAAATATATATATGTATAAAAAGCCTTCATGTTTACTTCTGGCTGGCCACAGTTAAATTACTCTAATTGACATATACAGTAAGTAGTGATTCTACAAAAACGAAGAAAGCTGAGTGTTAATCAAATTAATGACTAAAAGTCTGAAAAAATTTTGTATCAGTCAATAGCTGCATTCTCCAAGTTGTTTTCCCTTACTGTGATGTTTACCCAAATGAAACACCCCTAGGTGGCAGCAGAAGCCATGCAGATACTACTTTTAGGCTCTAAAACCTAACTGATAATTTCTGTCATTTGATCAATGGTTAGTAACAAAGCAGCAGGACTAAAAAAAGAAAAGAAAATTAGTAGCCAGGCAGATCAAGTGGCATCTCCTCAGAAAGAAATACATGACAGTTGTGCATTTAGTCTGGTAGACAATCATCAGAAACAACACATGCAACCTACAGAAATGCTAAAAAAAAAACAAACAGTACTTGGTTAAGATGGCAGATTTCAAAAACACACCTTTTCTCCCTTCAGCTCAGGAAAATCTCAATAATCATTTTTTAAGTATGCCCCAGTGTCAAAATACTTCACCAATACTAGGTTTTCCATAGTCATTAGATGACACAGAACCAAACTGCATCCTTAACATTACTTCACACCTATTTACTGCCTCAAAGCACAGCAATATAGGCTCAAGAGCCCTTGATGGAAACAAGCAGCATGTTAACACACTCCAGCTTCCACCAGGTCTTTCCCTATAGCAGCCCCAAGTTCATGAACACAAATTATATCACCTGAATTCCTCTGTATCTAGCCCTCAGCTAGCTGCAGCTCCAAGAAACATCTGTGTACTTGCTGAGGTTTCCAATGACCTCTAAGTCTTAAAATTTCTTTTGATTTCATTCCTGTCCCCAGTTCAAAGAGTACCATGATGTTCATGCTTGTGTTGCTGTGGCTATTTATTTCCCAATTCCTTTTTGCCACAGAAGACCACCTTGTGAGGAGAGCAGCTCATAAAGGGAACAGAACTCTCATCAAAGGATGCTATTTTGCATGCTGGCTTCTAGTTCAAAGTTTATTTACAACCAAAACTAAGTTAAGGAAAAAACCCCGCCCTCCTCTTGTCCTGTTTATTTCCATTCTACAAGTAAGCATAAGGATGTTAGATAATGGCAAGATTTCATTTTGAATGAAGCATACCTTCAATTCACTTCTTAGCTCATTTTTATAACATCTCTCAACCTCTTTTCCTTCTATTTTTTAAACTTTGTGAACTTATATTCCTTCCATAAAGGAAGACTAACCCTCTGAAATACTCTTCCTTACAATAAAAATGGATGAGCAAAAGCAAAGGGAAAAAAAAAACAAAAAACAACTAAAAATCTCTTGTCCTAACTGCAGTCAGCTCTCACTGTTAGAAACCATCTTCCTTCAACAGCTGGGTCTCAGGCTCTAGACTGGAGACCTGAAAATGTGTCTCAAATGATGGCTGGCATCCAGGAGGTGGGATGACCTGTATTTACCAGATCCCCCTGCTGCAAGGAAGTTTTACTGCTATTTTACAGCTGCGTCTCTTTCCTTGCTTCTGGAAAACACCAGAAATCAGGCAGTTCACATTCATGGATCACTCAAAAGCACTGTGTAAGTCTGTGAAAATTCATGTTTTGGAAATTATTACTCTACAGTTCCAAACTACCAACTCAAAAACTTTCTTTTTTAAAAAACAAGGTATTTTTCAATTTGTTCTGTGTTATCTAAAGACAGGCACTTTCTTTTCGGAAGGTCTCATCCAATTAGGGGGCATTATAGGAAAATCAGAAAAAAGGTCAAGGTTATGCCATCTGTATAGCCAGGAACTGAAGAGAATACCAAAGGGTTCTCGTGTACAAGACCACAAGAAAAAACCTTTTAAATCCTTACAGGCCACCTGGATGTTTGCACTCAAGTTAATGAAAAAGTTTTTTAATAAGGTGAGCAAAATGGCTTTTGAATATTCAGGTGGAAGAGTGCATTGTAAAAGAAGACCAAACTGCCACCACTTTTCAGTGACAGCACAGTCACTCCATTTGGGCTCAACAGTCAGAGCAGCCCTATGTCAGGGTGGCAATTACAGTACTACAGACACACTCATAGGGACAATGAGACCACCAACTCACTCAACATTAGACATCTGTTACACAGCCAGAACTGTTGCTTGCTACCAACCTGGTCTGAATTCGAACTAGTGAAGAAAGGTTCAGTATCTCACTACAATCCCCTGAGCCATCTAGTCACCCCAAATTTATTATTTTTAAGCTTACCCCCGGACGAGGATGATCTTTCATTCTGGAACCTAAAATAATTACAAAAAAAAGTAACCAATCAGATGAATAAATGTCACAATCAACCAAATAAAAACATAGAACCACAGAATTGTTAAGGCTGGAGAAAACCTCCCAGAACATCAAGCCCAAGCAACCAGCAAACCCAACCCAAGCAGCATCACCACCTTCACCACTAACCCATGTCCTCAGAGGCCACACCTAAACATCACTTCCAATAATCATGATTTCAACCATGTCCTGGGCAGCCTGTTTCAATCCTTGACCACCCTTTCAGAGAAGAAATTTTTCCTAATATCCAATTTAAACCTTCCCCAGCACAACCTGAGGCCATTTTCTCTTATCTTGTCACTTGTTACCTTGGAAAAGGTATTGTCTACTGATAAAACTTGCAAGAGAGTTGTAACACACAGAATTGGATGTTAAAAGAGGTACTTAATTCTATGATCTGGAAATTCCTAGAGCCTCTAAGCACTCTTCTGTATCTTATCACATACAGCATGTGAATTGTCCCACTAGTACACTCAGCTCCTAAAGGTGAATTAGGCTACACACTATTCATTGTGCTTATTTTGGCATGCTAGAATCTATACCAACAGTAGTATTTGACTTCTTCAGCCAGAACAATGAAATCAGAAATGCAACATTTGTGCAGACCATGAGCACACAGCATTGAAGGCAATACAAGTATATAGAAGGAAATCAAAGTCAATAAAATATAAATTTGTTGTTATTAAAAAGCCTGACTCATGTCTACCACATTTTTGACTCATCTTCATTTATCTTATATTTTAAATATTAGGCATTCTACCTTAATTTCTTCTCTATGGGAAATTGTCCCTGTCTCAGGGTCTATTTCTGGCCATGCCCACACATGGTGTGCACACATTAACCTGGGAGACTGCATGGTTCAGTGCAGACTTGTGACTGCACTCGCTGGAAACATTTGAGCAGCTTGAGTCTGGAAGCAACCCATCCTCAATTGCACAGTTCAATGTCCACAGAGCTGGACAACAAGGAGGTGTTTGAAGAGCCTGTAACAAAGGTCACTCTGACCCAAGCTGTAGAGTCCACACAATGTTATGCCGTGGTGTGCCAGCATTCCAATCACAAACATTGCTGGGTTTTGCCTATTTAGCACACCTTTAATCTCTCATCTTTTTGAGATCTGATGAACAGATCACTTTCTGAAACAATGCCTTGCTATTCTTTTCTCCTGGGTTTTAAAATTAAGCCGGAGGAAAACCAGGGCTCACTAATATAAAAACTGTGCATTCAAATTGCTCTTCTTTTAACCTAACTAGTGCAAAACAGTAAGCAGAGCATTGCTTCTTTAAATCCATGTTTTGATAGGCTTTTGTCACCACCATCCCACAACCCACTCTAAAGAATACTTTACACCCTTTTGCTCTCTTCATTCTAAGATCCAGCTGGCCAACTGTGTAAATGCAGAACTTAAACAGCAACATCCCTCCTACAACTGAAACACTCTTACTTAAGAAACTTGGCTGTGTTGATCTCGAAACAGTTTATGATGATAAACTGTGGGTTTCTCAACTCAAGATTCCCCACACACTCTATGAAACAAAGCCAACACATACAGACAACTTTTCAGGAATTTTTAAAACTCTGTAACTGTGAAATCACACCTTGTGCTCTGATAAATTATGTCTACTTGAAAGGAAAACAATGAAGATTATTAGGTGCTACTTACCCATAAAAAACACGTAAACCAGACTACACAAACTTGCAAAAGCCATAATAGCTAAGCCAGCAATCAGAACAGACACATGTAACGGAGGGCAGGCTGGGAAAAACACAATAAAAGAACTGTATCAAAACTCTTATTTTCAGAGATAACTGCTTAGTAAAATAAATAAACCTGATAAAGACGTGCATGTTCAACTTCACTTTCAAAGCTATTTCAGAACTACTCCTGCATTTTTCTTTTTTTGTATACATTCTTTAGCAATGCAGAGGCATTTACTGATTTATCCTCCTGCTTAACTGAGCTATTCTACAAGTTTAGGTACTCCATTGTCATTCACTGCAATTGGTAATCTTCTTTTATTAAATGTATTTTAAGTTTAAACTTGCATCTTCAATTCCAACTGTTTGGCCTGTCATTGTATTACACAACAGAATACAATACTGTTGTTGTTACAACCATTTGTCAGCTCAACCCAGGATGAGCTGCTGCAGGATGAGCTGCTGCTTCTGGCAGTTCAGGGTCACTGAGCTGAACCCCCAGAGATACAGGTAACACTACCATGAGTGATCTGGAGAAGAACACCCTGAAAAACCAAGGGACTTGCATTTACAAGCATTATAAAACATCCTCCAAAAAATCCCTGTATTAATGCTTTACCAGAAATCTCTCATCAGTTTATTTTACTCTTATAACTTAAAAATACTTCTATGATACCAAACAATAAGCATAAAATTCAAATCACAACTCCACTGAAAGGGTATCATTTCACCCAGAGTAGACAAATCCTTAAAAACCACTGCAAGGAGAAACAGGTCTTAAATCCCCAAACAAATCAATGCCTAAAATGAAGAGTATCTGTGCAAAACAGTAAATCAGGAACATAAAATGCCTACAAGGAACATGGATCTGCGTTCCCCTACTAAATATATTGCCAAGGACAATTAGTCCTAAACTGGCCCTTTTATCTGCTGTGGGTTTCTCTGGTGGCACAGGGGAAGGCAGGGAGGGGACAAAGGGAGGCCAGGGACAAGGGACATCACTGTGTGTGGTGTTCCTTCACCACAGTGACAGTTTTTCAGTGATAAAACAAGAGTGTCAGCCAAAACCACACTTACAGCAGCCTGAGAACAATTCCAATTTTTCTACTGTTTCTCCATTTACTTTCTTAATGTTTTTTAATGGTATTCATTGAAATATTAATAGACTCAGTTTAGCAAGGAATTTCTGATTGCAGCACTGAACATGCAAAAATTATTATTTAATTTCTAAATACCCTAGGCCCTAGTAAGAATAACAAGAGTCACCCAAAATCAACACTAACATGCAAAATGAAAATAATTAACTTTTTTTTTTAAGCAGATGCTCACAGAATGCACTCATGAAACTGATGTATATAATACTTCCTTTAGGCTAGTCTTCTTTCACCAGATAAAAAAGCACTAACACAGTAGTCCTAAACTACATTTACAGAAGTTACTAGCTAACATTCCATGTAGTGAAGCCATTTTTCACACAGTTTTGGTGTTAGAAATAAACAAACATCAGGTGCAGACGAGAGTAAAAGGCACATTTTCACAGAAGACTTAACTGCTTACCTGAGACACACAGTGCAAAACCAACCACAGCAATTATAAACCCAAGAAGTTTCAAACCTATCAGAGCCAATGTTGCCCGCAGTAGACTGTCAAAAACTGGGGAAAAAAAGAAAAATTATGGAACCCACATTCTCAGAGCTAATTATTCAACCCAGTCCCCAAACCCAAGGAAAGGTTAGCAGAAATCACTCAGATGTGCTACCCTAAATTTCCAGCAGGTAACTCCTTCTGTGAAGCAACTCAGCCCAACAAACACAGGCTAAACATTTTGTTTCAAGGTACTATAAATGTGATGAACACAGGATGTTATTGAAGCACCTGCTTATAAAAATCAGAATATTTTGTAGATTACAAGAGGAGCTAGTTTTTTTTCTATCCATATGTTAGTGAGTAAAGTAATACTCACCAATTCCAAACATGAAGTACTGAAGAGGTACCAAAATCAGAGCAGGGATTACAATTAGGCCAAGACCAGCCTGATTCCGTACAGTATAGCCATCTGCAAACATTTATGTGGCAATCAGTAAAATTAAAATTGTTAACTGGATTCAAGCAAAAAGCAATGAACATAAATCACTGGCATCACCAAATTTCCCACTGAAGGACCAGAAGTCACTCTCTAGTCCCTAATATTCACCCAAGGCAGTAGGTCAGAAAATATATATAAATTTTGAGTCAGTGTCTTCCTATGATCACTTGAGGGCCTGACAATTCCAGTGCTGATTCTGCTGTAGTCTGTATGTTTTTTTTTTTTTTAATTTAAAAATTAGTAGATTGCAATTAATAGGTGGTACTAACTTCCATACTACAGAATTGAAGAGATTCTTTTCCACTCTTAGTCCTTTAAATTAAGAGAGTCATTTTAATCACTTACCTGGGATAAAAAGAGCAGCGCCTACACCAGCTACAACTGCAAAGATGACAAGTGCTACAATCATGTACACCAACCTCTGAGATTCAATTTCATATTTTAATCCTTAAAGAGATAGAGAGGAAAACAATCAGACACATAGATTCTCCCATTGAAATACACAGATTTATTACTTGGACTGTTCCTAAATAAAGGAACTCAAACTCGTAAAATTTAAAACTATTTTAAACTCCCAAGATTTAATTTGTTTTTATTGTTTGATATGGTTAATATGGCTTACTCAGAAAAATGACAGCTGGCTTTAGGGTTCCAGTCAAATTCTTGCTTTCTCCTTCCATACAATTCAGCTGATATGTTATTGGAATAACTTTGAGACATGCTACAGGTTAATTCAGGTAGATGCACTGCTGATATTTAAATGTTAGAGTAAATTTGTTCCTCAGGTGAGTGTCAAGAGAGGGTTAGAAATTCGAGGTTTCATTCTCTTCCTCATGACACTGACATCACATCACCTCTGTCCCCAAAGGAATTTACATCCTAAAATCCAATCCTCTAAACAATAGTCCAAAATATCCACCTCAAACAAATCAACACAACACCCCCCAAAACACAAAACCAAGAAAACACACATTCCCAAATAGTACACAAAGAATCACACCCAATTTAACAACCTATTTAAAGGCATAAGGTATCATTGGTGGATTCCCAGGTTATCTAAAAGAGTATAAATAAAAGGAAAAAAAAAATACACCAGGACATAAAGCACAGTCTGCATTGCACAGATGTTGGTCAACAGTGTATAAAGAACATCTAAGGATGTCTGTCGCTGGCAAACTGATGTACTGCCTCTAAAATCATTTAACGAAAGCATCAATGTCAGTGTTCAATTATAACTAAGCCAGCGCTAAAAGATTAATGAAAAGATTTACATTAAGAAGAGATCACACCATCTTTCTATCATATTGATTTTATGGTCATATAATCAAACATTTTTTAATTATTCAATAATGTCACGGTGAATCAACTGTGAAGAAAAGCTTCACACGCACCACGCCTCTGTGTATTCTCTGGATCAACTCCCACATATCTTTTTGATGTGAGTTCCACCTTTCATTTTACATGGATGCCTTTATGCATGGAAGTGATCTCGGGACAAATCAGCAACTGCAAAGAATTAAAGAGTAAATACTTACCAATAACACACAACTGAGCTACACATAAAATAACAAGTAAGCACATCAATGATACGATGCCAACCCTTTCCATTAGAAGGAACCAGGATCCTAGAGAATAAACAAAGAAAAACAGAAGGAAGAGAACAAAAAGTGAGGCTATTTGCTTTGTAGTTATCATTCCTCTTAGGCTATGCCGTAGATTGCCCAATACTATATGTAATTCAGCATTAAGAATTATAATAGGCTAAGAAACCTATGTCTTCTACCTTTGTGTTTCTCTGTGTGACATCCTACTTTTTCAGTACTTCCAGTCATCCCAGTATTTTCCAAACTGGTGGTAATTCCAGAAGAAATCTGGATGTGTGGTAAGGAATACAAGAGCTAGCCTAAGTGAGAGGGAAACAATTTTAAGTCTTCCCAACATTATCCATCCAGATTTTTTCCCCCTGCATTTTGGATGCCGTAGGCTGTTCAGTCAGTCATGCTTTAAGACCCTGTAAGCCACCTTCCAACATAAAATTCTGAAAATATCTCCACTGAACTAGAAAATGCAGTTAATTATTGCATCTCTGCTCATATATTTATTCAGGCTCATTCAGTGGAATACAAAGTCTCCATTTCTTACATTATACTTTCCACCGTTCCTCTGCCTGCACATTTGCTTCCAAAGAAATTTCTAATCTTTAATAAAGATGCATATTTGTTGCATTTCTCTCTATACATAAAAACTGTATCTGTTGCTCCAGAAACATGTGATTAAGCAGCAATACCTCACTATTTAAAATGCCAATTAAATACACTGAGGGCAAATTTTAAATTCACAAATTTCCCTTTTTCCTTCCCCTCCTCCCAAAAGAGATCACAGAAGTAGACACAGCGCATACAACAGAAATACAAGGCAAACAGTAAGCTGAAGGCAAGAAAATGAAGAAACAGCTTCTAACTCATCAAAAGAAGGCTAATTTACTGAATTGTATAAAGCAAGGCTTTTTGCTTCATTCACAGTATTGAAAAAGCAACTAATACTGAACAGTAACTTCAACGCAGTAGCCACTCCTTAGGTAAGCCAAATCCCAGTGATGCTGTTCGGTGCAACAGAGAATAATTAAAGTTAACTGCAAGCAGGGGCTCTGAGAGCCACTTCACTTCCTGTGCAGCATTTCCAGCTGACACTAACCAGTATAAAAAGAAAGCAGCCAAGAAGCCTGGAATCTGCTGAGGCTTCAGCATGCAACACAGAGCCACGTGTGGCCTGGTACTGGAGTCTGAAAGAACTTCCTGTACAGAAGTGCTTGCAATACTAGAGACACATGCAACATGCAAGGAGCCTGGAATCTGCTGAAAGCATTTTCCTGGAAATATACTTCCCTTACTCTGGTGCTTCATAGTAATCAACTGAACTGGCATAAAGTAGTGTTTTGAGAGCCAATGTAGGGCAGTCAGTTCCAAGCTAAGAACAGAGAGTTCCAGACTGGGGGAAAGAAGAGTGAAGAGAAAAGTAAAGGGAAAGGAAACAGGAAAAAGGCAAGGAAGAAAATAAACTAGAAGGATGAGGAAAGAAGAGAAGAGAAAAAGCAGCAAGAAAAGAGAGGATGAAGAGAGGAAAAAGAGAATAGGAAAACTTGACAGTCACTCTCCTGGTCATGAAAAGTGTGTCTGTACACAAAGATGAGGGCACTTGCACAAAAATCTTGCTCACACACTTATCCACTACCTAGGTGAATCCAGGAGTTCTTTAAAATAGATGGAGGATAGCTGGCTCTTGTATGACTGTCTTTGTTAAAGCATCAATTGGAACGTGCTAGTAGTGACAGCATGAATTAATTGTTCAGAAATGACCCAGTGAAGACTGGTACAGGATTTCCATTATCCACTAAGCCTTTTCAAAACTTACTCACTACACTTTCTTCTATTAGATTATTGTCTGAAGAGTTTCTCTAGAACACTGAGGAGGAGCAAGCAATAAAAAGTTGTAGAGAAGAACTGAAGAGAGAGCAAGTGACTGTGATTTCCTTCACCCTCAAACCTAAGTTTTACATTTTCTAGCGTATACTCTCAAACCTAATGCAACCTCAAAACTGAGTTTTTCACTAACCACGTTTTTCGTCTGGTGCTCCGTCGTCGCAACTGACAACTAGAAAATGAAATTAGAAAAATTATATCAGTTGCCTGCTCTGTTGTCTTTATACCAATTTCATAATTATAAACACAGAGAAAATAAAACTTGTAAATGGGACTTGATTCTCCTATATTCTCAAGTCTTGCTTCCTCTTCTGGAGGGTAATACTGAATTGCATAAAGAGACAAGAAAGTCTGAGTAAGCTGGAAGAGAATAAGGAAACGGAAACTGTGTATACCTCTTCCCTGTTTCTGTTTTCTAAGAGAAGAATGATATTCTAGCAGCTTCACTTCCAGTATTTGTGTCCTTCTCAATTTCAGGATCACGTTTGCTATGCAGGGTATATGGTTAACTCAGTAACTAAACCCAACTGAGAATTACACAAATGTCTGCAGCAGGACACAAGCAACATCTGTTTGAGCTTCACAAATATTTTATTGTGAGATGTGAAACTAGTAGCAAAACAAAACAAAAAAAAAATGCTAGAGTGCATGGGTAAGGCTCCGTGTGCTACACATATGCAAGGCATTCAGTGCTTCCCAGCAGCTCTCCAGAGGCAAGTCTCCCATGCAGAAGAGATGGATTGGGCACACCCGTGTCCAGTGAAACTGTCACGTCTGCACAGCATGGACAGATAACACAGGTACAGCAAAATCCAACAGCTGAGGCACTGGAGAACGTGGGCTGGGACTGACAGGATAAAGTAAAATAGCTCCCTAGATGAGAAACTGATTTAGTGAATCTCATTCATTTTAACATCACTTCAAACACCATCTTTTGAAGATGACATTTAATGCTAGAAAATCACAACAAGCTGCCATCTAGCAGTAGCATTTTCAACCTCACTAGAAAACTGCCTACTTTCAGACTGAGTTTTAGACCTCTTAGAACAGAATTTCTATTAGTTCTACCTGCAGTTTTCCAGCAGCGTTAAAGGTTGCAAGAAGCAATTCTTCCAAGAAAACATCTCTGCAGACACTGTGATGAATGTATACATTTCAGTATTATGAAGATGATCACAAATATGTCACGCAGTAACATGAGATTGCTGAATATATCAGCATCTACATAATCAAAAATATGTGGGTAACCATAGATATGGGACCTAAATCATGCTCAGACATTATTACAGAATGAGAAAGTGTGTTCAGATTTTCCCATAGAAGCACTTCTCTCTAACTTTAAAGCCACATTAACTTACAAGTTAGAAGGCCTGGCTGCTACATTTTTTAGTTTTCACTTTAAAGGAATACATTGCCATGTTCATTATTTTCCCCTTTCCCTTAAGATTTTGCTTGCTTTCCCCTTCCAACAGGTTCTGAAACAACAGCAGGCAACTCACCTGAGCCGTTTTTAAGCTCCATTTTTATTTCTCCTTCGCTGTTTGATTCTGTTACTTTACAGCTGTAATTTCCCACAGTTGCTTGTACACTGTCGATCACCAGCGAGGCCACACCCTTGATTAATTCCGCCTTGGATAAAAATCTTGCAGACGAAAATGAGGGATCAATGTTAAACTTCTTGTTTCCTCCATGGTAAAAGAAAATTGTAACTCCTTGCCTTTTCCATGTAACAGACATGACATTTTCATTGTTCTGCTTTAGGTCAGTCACGTAACAAGGTAAAACTACAGTTTTATTGCAGTCATTTTTTTCTACAACACTTGTCCCATAAAGTGACAACTGGGCAGAACCTATAAAGAAAAATGAAAATGGAAAGATTCAGAATTATTTCTTAATACTCAAAAACAAAGAAGAAATAATTACAAGTGAATTGGGAAAACAAAACAAACTCTGCAGTGAAATCACAAAAAGTGAATCATGCTTTAAGGGATCAACAGAAGATGAAAAAAAGGGCATTATTATAATTCTACTTACTTCACAATTCTAATTCTACACAAACTCAAGCCATTCTCATATTAATTTAATGCATAGATACCATAACCTATCATACATTTGAAAAAAAAAAATTGAGTTGCTATTTATTTACTTGTCCACTTCTATTTAACATGAGGAAATACTGTCAAAGCACACAGAAAACATTAACCACAGATGTCCCACTGATATTCAGCGTTTTGCTGCTGATCACACAAGTATCCATAAACTGAGGTCCAGGGATCAGTTCCACACAAGTTCCTTTACACCTCATTAAGGACACAGAGAATAAAGTCTCCCTATTACACTTCCGAGAAAAGGCAGGGAAGCTTAGTAAAGAAAGCTTTGTCACTTGTTCCCTCTTATCTCTGAAGGTGGAGCCAAATGACTACAGGTTAGATTATCTCTTGCAAATTCTCTCTTTTCCTCTCCAAGGGAGAACCGGCACACACAATACCATATATTAAATAAGATTACTACTGAGTATTTGCTACTTAGTATTTGACTGCATACACAACAGAATTGAAAATGGAGAATTTGTAAAAATCACCAACCTGTTTTACAGATCACTGTGACTAATGTCTCTAATAAACACATTCAATGCAGGTAAGGAAAAATATGTTACCACTGCTGGGTTTTCCCAACTCTCTCCCACACTGCACAGCTCTAAAACAGCAGCACTGACTAACCACTGCTTCACGAAAGACCCAAGCCCTATGCCAAGATTTTATCAGAAATGAAGATTCAATCATTAGTTCTTAAGAATATCAAAAATTGTAACAGCAGTATATAAATTACATCAGGAACCAGAAAAAATAGGTTAATTAAACTAGCTTGGCTGTAAGCGATGAAGGCTTTGAATATTTTATTTTCTCTATTTTTTCTTGTTTGTATGAAATCATAACAAAGTTTAATAGCTTCCTTCATAGTAATTGCTCCCCAAAGTCCCAAAGCCATTAAAAATTCAAAATGCTTTACTACATCCATCTGATAAAACCAAATATGGGAAAGGATATGGTAATCCCCTAATACTGTAAGCACTGAGACTTACAAACTGGAATAGCTCCAGGGACTTCAGAGGAACTACTGATACTCACATGTACAAAACCAGCCCAAAATGATATGTATTTAATTACTAAACTTAATTAGGGCAAGGGGAGAAAGGAAAAAAAAAAAAGGGGGGGGGAGAGTTATGGCACTATTTGCAGTAGTTATTTAATTTTTTTCCCCCTCAAATCAGGAGTCCCAGATCACATTTTAAAAAAAGACTCCTGTTTTAAATATCGCTTTAATATTCTAACACCATTTCCTGGATTACTATTGAATATCAAAAGCTTAAAATAAACTGGCTCTGTATATATTATGCATGACAGCACTTCACAATGAAGAAGTATTCTCTGGTTTACTCATTGTGTTGCATTTTTAAACTAATCAAAGCAACAAAAGCAGAACAAAGGGAAACCATACACAAACCTCAACCTATGCCCTAATAAAAATCAAACGAAGACAATTTAAACCTTCAGTGGTTCTTTGTGAAATAAATGTCACACTAAATCATGATAATAACTGTTGGGATTTTTCTTCCTTTTTCAGGGCCAGCACATTGACATTTTTGCGGGCTCTGTCCCCTTGGACCCAGCCGCTTTTAGGGAAGAGGTTGTGCGGCTGCTCCCCCACTAAAGGGAGCCCCAGGGCTTCCTGCAGATGGTGCTTCCACCACCAACCAACCTCCCAACCATTCTGGTGGTAAGAGAAACCCAACAGTCCCCAAATCCTGCAGCCAATGGATCACTGGATGGGCTCTTCGCCTCCAAGTGTCTCGTAGATTATCATCTTGGAGGTGTCCCATGAAGGTGGCGATTTTGGAGCCTTACATACGCAGTGTGGGGACCTCTGAAGAGCTCGAAGCTGCCACAGAAAGGCTCTGCACACGCAGAGCAAATTCCCATCTGCCACACACGGCAGAAGTGGGTAAGCTTGGTCAGAGCTTGGTCAGGCTTCTCACCTCCTCACGGAAACCATGCTTGACATTTAAGACAGCCTACTGCTATAAGCCCGGAACCCAGACTGGGATTTCGACACGAGGTTTAAACACGCAAGTTTCGATGCGCTGCTTCCTGCAAAACAACACTACAGCACCTGCACCTCGGTGAATTTTTTTTATCTCTGTCCTCGCACCGAGTTCCTTCTCAAGGCAGAGAAATAAGAATTTAAGACTGTGCCACGTCTGAACTGCACCGCCCTTGGACGGCACGCAAACCCGGTGTTACACACCAAGAAACGCCGCCAGCCGCAGCGCTGCTGAGGAAAGCACACGGAGCTGAGCAGCCCTGAGCAGCAGAGCTCCGGCCACGCTGGGCGACAGCGGGTGCTGTGTGTCCTTCCCAAAGGATGGCGACCCACCCCCGGCGGCCCCGCACAGCAGAGCCGCCGGCAGTTCCGGCCAGGAGCGCCGCGAGCCCCCTCGCCGCGCGGCGGCCGCGGGACCGACCCGAACCGGGGATGACTCAACCCTTCCCTCGCACACGGTGGGGGCCCCACCGGAGACGCCTTCGCGGTACTCGCGCCGGGACGAGGAGGGAAGGGGAGGGAAGAGCAGGAGGGCGGCGGGCGCGGCGGCACTCACCTGCGCGCAGGGCGGCGAGCAGCACGGAGGCGGCCAGCAGCCACATGGCGGAGCGGCGCGGCGCGGCGCGGCGCGGCCCGGCGGCGGCTCGAGCGGCGCCGCAGCGGCGGCGGCGGGGGAGCGCTCGCGCGCTGATTGGCTGCCGCCCCTGCGGGAGCGCTCCGCCCTCACGGGGCGCGCCGCGCTCTCCCCCGCCCTCTCCCCCGCCCTCGCCCCGCTGTGCTCTGCAGTAAGCCCGGGGGCTGTGCCGAGATAAGGCTTGTTTTTGCCGCGGTTGGTGGCTTTCTGAAGAGATTAGCGGGACGTATGTCCCGGGCCGCGGTGTTGTGGCTCGCGGCTCCCCCCTCACGCGCAGTTCGGGGGCCCGTAAGATGGCTGCCGGGGGAAGATGCCGGCTCCTGTAAAACGGAAAGCGTTGATATGGTGACTCCTCCACCGCTGTGCTGGTTACGAAACATCTTGATTTTTTTGAAGGGTGGGCAGGAGGGAGCGCTTTATTTTCTCCCGTCCTTCCCCTCACTGACGCCGGGACTGAGGGCATCCTCCTTGTCGCTAAAAGCCTGTGGAACACCGGCCCTGCCAGGGCTACGTTTGCTCCTGGCTGCAGTCGTATGCACTAAGTGCAAATGAAACACGAGGTGTTCAAAAACGCTGAAGAACTTGCAAGTGATCAGTTGTTGCACTGGCTTTAAAAGCTAAAAGGATAAATGCTTGTTTTTCCTATGTTTGCAGTAATACATACATTTCAGTATTTCAGCAAATGTTTCAACAAGGATTTTTTTTTAATGTAGAGTTGTCTTAACATTGTGAATCTTTGTTCCCAAACGTGTTTGAAAAAAGGACTTAAATATATTTGGGGAGAACACTTTTATGTACATTTATATATATGTTTATATTTACAGTGTTGTTACAAGTTCCAAAGTTCAACAGAGGACAAAAGTCAGGGCAGAATCAAAATTCTGTGAGAAACTGAATTTCCATAGATTTTATGTCTCATGCAGATTTACTGCATTTATGGGGTTTTGCAACATTTATATTGGTTTTCTATTGGGTGGGTCTACTCCGCAAACACTCCCCTGAATCTCTATTCTCATACATTCTCCCCCAGCCCTCCCTGAATAATGGGTACTGATGCCTTGGCTGCCGCGTTTGTTTCCTTCAGATACTCGTAAAGCACTCAGACATCCTCCGGCATTCAAGTTTAGTGAAAAGCCTTGAGCTGTGGGAGCCATCTGACTCGAGAAATGACGGAGGGGGCTGGCACAGAGCTGCTGCTCCTGCTCCTGCCAGACTGGCTCACATGATGTTCTCTGGAGGCCAGAAGAGACGAGCTGGAGCAGGGGGTAGCAGGGAAGATGTGTCTGCATCAGCCATAGCTCATATCTGTGCCTGTGCCCTGCGTGCCAGCGCGTTGATAGCCACAGGCACTGGGGTCCCCTTTGCGGGGAGCTGCGCAGCATTTTCTGTAAGAAAACCAGGAACTCTCTCCTGCTGCAAAGAGAAGGCTACAGCTGCAGCACACACTTGTCCCTGTTGCTAAGGTAACACATAGCACACCCACGCTGGCCAGAAGCAAAACAGCACGCATGGGAAATCTCGGAGGGCCAGGAGCCTCGCGTGGGAGAGCGCTGCTCTCTCGGGTGCTGCTGCCTCCTGTGCTACTGAGCCAGGTCTCACAAATCCCTCAATGATAACTCTTCCCATGCAGTTTCCCTCATTGTGTTGGAGGTTGCTGTGACATCCACCTAGGTGTGCACCTGAAATGCTTTGTCTTGTAGTGCTCTGCCTTCTGCTGCCAAGAAATGTCTGCAATGCCTTTGCTCCCTGATGGTTTCGGGCAGCACAAGGCAGTTCAGATGCCCTCTGAAACAGGTTGGGCAGCTCTGCTTTCTGTTCTGAACCAGAAACGCAGAGCAACCTCTGCTGTAATACA
The DNA here is from genome assembly GCF_050655825.1 of Lonchura striata. NCBI lineage: Eukaryota > Metazoa > Chordata > Aves > Passeriformes > Estrildidae > Lonchura > Lonchura striata. The sequence continues at coordinate 3,887,622 of NC_140703.1, forward strand.
AGAGCTGCATGCTTTTAACCATCACTCTTGTTTTGCCCAGCAGTACATGCTGTAGAAGCTCACAAACACATCTCAGCAGCAGTGAAAAGCACATCCCCAGCGGTGACTTGTGTATAAGTCCAAGTGCTCCAAAAGTGAGAGGTCATATATTTTGAAAACTGCCTGAGTCTCTCATTTATGACTTTCAAGGCACACTTCAGGTCTTTAAATTAGGCAACTGATTTTATTACCACTACTAGGCACTAGATCTGCCATTTTATACTGTTTTACAGCTCTTTGGAACGCCATTGATCACTCTCTGGGGTCAGCAAGCTGTGACAGGCACGAGTCGCATACAAAAGCCACTGTACAGGAGGCAGCGACTGCTGTGGCTGGCAGGAAACTGCTGAAGAGTGACATAAAAGCCCAAGTGCCTAAAGCAAAGGGTGTCAGTAGCTGTGATTTGTCAAACTGACAGCGAGGGCTGTCTCCTTTGGAAAAAATGCAGTGGCCAGGCCTCCATCTGTGTTCCCGGAATCACTCACCATAGGTACCCTGCCCTAACCCAGAAACCACCCACACCCAGAGCTCACAAGGCAGCAACGTGATGGGTAATACCTTGTTCTCCCTCAGGCTCCACAAAGGATTCACAGAGCAGCCTTTTATCCTTTCATTTCTGATCTGGAAACCAAAGCGTGCCGAGGTTAAATCAACTGACTAAGGTTGCATAATTAGCCAGTGGCAGAGCTGAGAATAGACACCATCTCCATTTTTTCAGGCCTAACATCTAACTCTCAGGCCCTTCTTCAGGACATAGGCAGGCTAGCAAAACTGTATATCACAGCTATATAGAATATGACATTTTTTGAACAGGCTCAACCCTGAGCTTACTACAGTTCTGAAGAAAAACAACCAAACCAAAACCAAACCCAACAAAACCAAAAATTTTTCTTTTTATGAGTGCTCCTGCCTGGATAAGAGGGTAAAAATGGAATTCAAGTGACATTTATAAATATTAATGGACTTCTAAGCACATTAAATAAGTTCCCAAGGGCCAAAGCCTGAATTAACTTTGAGTAATAGTTGCTGAAGACTTAGGCAAAAATAAAGCAATGCTGTGAAGAAATGTTAACCTTTCACAGATGTTTGGTAGGGCTAAAATACAGTCATTTGTCCTCCCTTTCAAAACAAACTGTTTTAGGGAAACAGTACTTCTTTCATGCTCCCAACCCTCCCCTTCTTCGCTTACTCTCTTTCTACTCTTGTTGTGTATTTGAATGCATTTTTTTGCAATTTCCTTTCTTCAGCTGCTGCTGTAGCTGCTGGGATTCGTCAGGCAACTCGGTGACATTAGTGACTTTTAGTGGGGGTGTGCGGGAGACAAGAAATCTTGTTCAACAGAAAGCACTCTGGGAAAGGTTTGGCTAACAGGGAGATAAGGGTGGTGAAACTCCAGCCTGTGAAACTCTCCTGCCATGACGGCTTCTGAAGCAGATTTGTGTTCCAGGTCACTGAACCCCTGCTGCAGGCCACAGCTGAGACAGACAGGTAGACAGCCTGGGGGTACCTGCAGCTGCCCTCCACCTAGATAAGACCTGGAGAACTGGACCAGGTTATTGGCAAGCCAAGAGGAATTACATGTCATGGTAGCTAGGCAGTGAAGATGGTGATCTGCTTTCATCTTGGGCTTTTTGTTCCTTCCAAGAACGTCCTGTAGTGGTGAAGCAGTATGTATCATTTCAGGGAAAGGTTCAGCTAAGTTACTTGGTTCTCAAGGGTTCTAGAAACCTCTCATTTCACACCAGATTCACTCAGAGAGAGGGTCAATTCTTCTAAAATATTTAAGGAGAAATGTTCATAGCTTTGAAGCTGTTTAAAGACATGACTGCCCATGCAGTGCAAGTCAGAGTCCCTTTTGATGTCAGAGAGAATTAGGTTCTACCTGTCCTCAAATATCTGGCTCAGTCACCTAAATGCATTTACAAAGCTGGCCTTAGCAGCTTTCATTAGTGGCTGGCAGGTCTCTGAGCACAGAGAACACACTGTCCTCCACACTAGGAGTCTTTGTTAGCAGTGCACCCATTATGTTCAATTAGTCACAGCATGGAGCATATGCTGACCGTGCCTTGCACTTTGCCTGTCTGTCCTGCCTGGGGGCACCTACCAGCCCAGCCCTGCCCAGCCACCACCCAGGTTCTGCAGCCTGCAAGCACAGGCCCAGGGCAGCACAGTGCCACTGCCTGCATCAGCACAACGAGATCCCTGCATCACTGCCAGCAGAAAGAAGGGCTATGCCTGCTCTTGCTTTGCACAGCAGCAGCCACAGCCACAGTGATGTCCCCTAGGAAATCACACCCATGGACAAGAACGCTTTGTGAGATGTCTGCAGAGACTGCCATGCCCACTGACTCTCCAGTGCTGCAGACTGCCTGGCTGGCTGCCTTCAGCCAGAATGGGCTGAGGATCAGCTGAGGCCTCCCAGACTTCCTTGACATGGCACACTCAGTGTGGTCTTGTGCTTTGTCCTCTTCCTCCTCCTCGTCCTTAGCCACAACCCAGTCTGCTGCTTTTACAAAATCCATAGAAATATAATTATCATGGAGATGTCTGCCTCTGGCAGTTTTTTTCTTTGAAAATAATTATAATTGGCTGCGGCAGTTAAAAACTTATCGGTGTAGACAGATGACAGACAGTACAATCATGTAAGCTTCCCTCTGAGAAAATAAAGCTAAAACCCATTTATCATCCTGGATGGAAACAAAAGGTCTTCCTTTGATGAGCCAGGCTATGAAAACACAAAGAGAAGACTGTTATGCCCATGGATTAAATCTGTGGTAGGTAACCAAGCACAAGCAGTCCATTTACAGCACTATGTTACTGTAGTAATAATAACATTACTGCTTCCATCTGAGGAATACCTAGATGGGGACGTATCAGCCCCCTCAGGGGCAGTAACTGAGGTCCCAAGAGGATATTTAAGCCACAAGGACCTGAAGAGTGACTCCACCACAAACATAGATAAATGTAAGAATATTCACATAGTGTCTGTAAGGGCTACTTGCATGGGGATCCATTGCTGGATATGGATCACTTATTCCTGGAGTAAGTAATTACTGCCCTCTCCCAGAAAACAGCAAAGTTTTAATTCCTAGGTGTATCTCCAAAGCACAATCTCCTGGAACCACCTTTCCTGTGGCAGCTCACACGCTATCCCCAGGAGGAATCCGTGCTGTCTTCACTCAGCTTCCTAGAAGAGCCCAGGCAAGGACTGTGCAGCCCTTAGAATCACAGAATGCTTTGGGTTGGAAGGGACCTTAAAGATCATCTAGTTCCAATTCCCACCAGACCCCTGCTATGTGCAGGGACAGCTTCCATTAGACATGTTGCTCAAAATTCCATCCAACCTGCCCTTCAACACTTCCAGGAATGGCACATCCACAGCTGTGGAGTTGCGTTATGTATATGTTTTATTATCCCTGTATTATGTATTGGTTTATTCCTTTGTACCCCCGTGTGCAACTTGGTTTATCCCCAGTTTTCCCGCCTTGTCCTCCCTTCCCGCCTTCCCAGTATCTATCCATCACCCTGAAAGAGGCATTTTACCCCCCCCGGGTGCCTTGTCTATCACTCGGTGCCCCTTCCCATCCATCCAGAAGCTTCTACTCAGGGCACCGGGTGATTGGGCGAGGACCTGGGACTCCCCCCATATCCTTCCCCCATTGAACCCCACCATATCCCCCCATCCCGGAGCCACCCCCTATCCCTATCCCCATTGGTCGTTGGATACCCCTCCCTTACAGTTTATAAGCCAGTGCAAGCACCTTGTGCTTGTTCCTGTTGGCTGGCCCCGTTCTAGGACATTTGGCCCCGTTGGGCTACAATAAACTCGGACTTAGCCCCCAGCAGGATCCGCTCTTCATTTACCACCGCGAGGCTTGCTAGCGCTGCCCGGAACCCACGAAGGCACTCTCCAAACCCCAGCTGGGAGCGGCGGAGGGTGCCTCCATCGCCCACTCTCGCCCCAGGATGAGAGCTAGCCGGGGCTGAGACAAAGGGAACCGGGGCGGGAGCGCGGCACACAGCTCTCTGGGCAGCTTGTTCCAGTGTCTCACCACCCTCACAGCTAATAATTTCTTCTAACATCTAACGAAAATCTGTTTCAGTTTAAAGCCATTCCTCCTTGTCCTATCACCACTTGCCCTTGCCAATAGTCCTTCCCCAGCTCTCTTGCAGGTCCCTTTACGTACTGGGAGGCTGGTCTAACAACTCTCTGGAGCCTTCTTTTCTCTAGGCTGGACAACCCCAACACTCTTAGCCTTGTTCTCCCTCTATCTTCAGGAGCTTTCAGTCTCCAACTGGGCAGGATAAATCAGCCACCCTACACAAAGTATTTTTTTTTTCAGTAGTCATTTTTTGCAAATTATTTTAACATTTGGCCCCTCTTTGGCCTGAATGGTTTCTAATGGCATGCAGGTTGGCATTAATTGATTTTATTCTTAATGCATCCAAATTCAGGTTGGGTGCAATTGCAGAGGCAAGTGGTAGGGCTTCTTTTGGTGCTAATTTAAAACAGTTAAACAATTCATAAGAATTCCTGAGATGTTTTTAAGCAAATGAAATCTGGGTGAGGAGAATGGTTGTCTTGTGGAAGTTGCTGATTACCCAGTACACATGAACAGATGATAGTCTCAAATTCCATGAGACATGCTTGGATCTAATGGCATTTGTAGAGACACAAAGAAAAATATTGTTAACATGCAACCAGTTGTTGCATGGGAGAGGGATGACAAGAGACTAGAGAGGAGGGAGGATGGGGGAGAGAAGGATAGAGAAATACCAAAAACAGAACTGCACAAAATGCTTTCTCTAGGTTTAGTTCTCAGGATTACAGACAGTCCACCAATAAATCCACTAATTGATGTACCTCACATGCAATCACATTTATGTCACCTGGCCAAGTATTTGATTTCAAAGACAAACTCTTCTGCTTTTGGATGAAATTGTGGATGGTTTCTACTTTTTTTTTTATTTTAATAGTCTTCTTGGCTTTGAACAGCTTTGCCTGGTTAAATTTCCCCTTCTAGCTAAAAAAAGAAATTAGACAGATCTCTTTTGGCAGCTGTGAAATGGTTGCATATTGTGTATGTTTTCTTGATAAGCTTGCATGAAATGGAATTGGTTTTCTTTTGATGGATACACCCCTTTCAGCACAATGTCCCCACAAGATTAGCAAGTGTTTAATTTTTTTAGAGACTTTTTATGTGCATGTAATGTCATGTATGCTGCTTCTGTAGAGCATTATGAGTAGCGCATGAAGCTGTTGGAACAGGGAGACTGAACTGACTGAGGAATGTTTCCCCAGTGACTGTGCAACATGATTTGTAATGAGGTGTAGTTTGCTAGCCACAAAGCTTCAGTCGATGGCAAGAACTCTGTGAGATTTGGGCCAAATTCAGGTGCTGTGGAATATATGAATTGGCTGTGTTGGGTCTGCCCTAAAAGCAGTTTTGGCCCCATGCTCTGTAATGATGGCGCCCAGATGTGGGTGCTGGGGACAAGGGCAAGCATGCAATAGTCCTTACTTTCTTGGGTCCTCAACCTCCAGTCTATTTTAGCTCAGACTCCCTGAGCTCCTGTTTTCTGCATGTATTAGAGCCCACAATGCAGAGGGAGAGGAGATGCAACTTGCACTGAAGACAACAGATATTACACTGAAAAGCATCATGGGTGAATGTGATTGCTCTGACTTCTTGTATGGTTATGTCCATGAGCCCCAGCCTACCCTGTGCCTCAGTGTAATGCTATATTATTAAGAATAAAATCAATGGAGATGTTCCAAGACAATAGAGAAAAGGCCAAAATTAGTATAAAAGGGTAATAATATTATACATTATCTTTATTATTATAATAGTATGAGATAAAGGGGCTTGCATTATTATTATAATATAAAGTGGCTGGCATTCTGCCATTCTTTTCCCCAATATTTAATTTAGCCATGAAGCTCTTTCACAATGATATTCATGAGAGTCCAGAGAGGAGTGACCAGCAAGGAATCTATTCTGTTTTAAAAAGTAAAAGCTTTCGTAAGGTGGAGGTAGGATCACTTAATCGGTTCTCTGATAAAACCTCTCAAGAATAAATTCTAATGTAAGAAAAATGAATTACTGGAATAATTAGCAGAGTATTTTAGTTTTAGTCATTTAGTATGGCTTGCCTGCCTGCAGGGTGAAACTTTCCAGTACTGGTAGGACCCAATAATGGCTAATGAAGAATCACAGACTGGCATTGCAGGTGGCAGCTAGACCACCAGTGCCAAGCTGGTTGTGAAGCTGGTAGTGCAGTACCAACAGAAAATGCCCCACTGCCTTCCTTGCCTCTGTTTCCCATTCTTTGTCTTCTCCAGGGGCTGCTGAGCTGACTGCATGGGGTGGGTGGGCAGAGGGGACTCCTACCAGATTAGTTTTCAGCCTGATCTGTGAGCTGTTCCTGCTCATCACACTGCTGTGCATTGGCAACTCGTGCAGAGAAGTGATAGAAACGTGCAGATGCAGAAACAAAACAGGCAGCTGAACACACCCACAGCAGCTTCTCGTTAGCTCAGCTTATCCCAGCAGGAAGGCTGGAGTCCCAGGGCCACGTTTGCCTTTCCCCACTGGAACTGTCCAGCAGAGTGCTCCATGTCCAGACAGGCTTCATCCCAGTGCCTGCCTGTACAGCCCAGTGGCTCTAAAGAGCTGGGGCTGCTGAGGCTTTCAGAGCCAGTGTAGGGAGACCACAAGGCACTGCCATCTCCACGATCCCTGTGGGGCCAGGAGTCTTCCCAGGCAGACTGGCCCAGGCCGAGGGCACACACACACATGGTTGGTCTGTGGCTCTGGGGCAGGATGCCAGGGACAGGCAGCGCTCCAGCTGAACCCTAGCTGGAACTCTGCTACTGGTTGGTACAGTATTTTGGCCTCCTCATGTGGACATTTTTCCACCTGACTTTAGTTACACATGAGTATTTTCAACCAGCTTGTCATCACAAGTCTTCAGTTTGGAGCAGGGACAAAGAAGAAACAAGGATGAAATTAATTTTCTGAATTACAGGAAGCAACTTTAAATTTAGCTTATGGCTCTCCTCAAGAGCAGGTCTCCAACAGATGCTTTTTTCAACCAAGTTTTGTTTAACTATAACTGTCTTTAAACCTGCCTGAAGTGATAATTGTGGGTTCTCCCTTTGACACCAAATTTGAACTTGCAAACAAGTAAAAAAAAAGGAAGAGTTCCAACAGGAACTCTACTGGAGGTACCACAGGTCAACTGAAAAAAATCTGTAAAACAGCTTTAGTTTTGCTTGAAATTTCCCTATTACTTGTGAAAATTATATTAAACATGCAACATTAAATAATTAAATCCTGTTTATCTACCAATTAGCAGCAGTTAAATGCAGCTCCTCTCCATAGAGAAAGAAAAAAAAAGCAAGAGGGAGAACAGTGCCTTTGAAAGGGTTATTTTCCTTTTTTCCCCCCCTTCTTCTCCAGGCTGTAGCCAAACAAGGCTTGTAGCTGTTATGGATAGGGCCTTGCTTGTACTACTGCAAGAGTTTGTACAGTGTTTTAACTGTTTCATTGTGGCTGCAGCAAATAATGCAGCATCTCCCTGCAGAACAGTGGGAACTGCTCCAGCTATTCAGAGACCAGAACTGGAAGAGCTGCTAACAAAGGAGGTTTATGTGGAAAGCAGCACTATTCCCGCATACTCAGCTCACTGCTTTCTGTCTTCCTGCTTCTCCTCCTCCCTTCCTCTCCTTCCGTTTAGAATTTCCTTTGCTTGTGTATCTGTTTCTGAAGTGGCTCAGACTCTTGTCCTCACCTAACCTTTTAACTCCCCCATTTTTTCTCCTCTCCTTATTTAATTTCTTCTTGTGGCTTTTGGACACCAAAAGTAGCTATAGTAAACAGGTTTGTTTGTTTGTGTGGGGTGTTTGTGTGTGTCCACAGGCTGGTGGGAATGTCCTGTAACTTGTGTTAGCTTTAGCTTACGTTAAGGCTGTAGAGAACTTCCTCACCCTCAATACCTCTTTTTCTACCTCCTTCAATGAGCTGCACCTTTTTCTTATTGTGTGCTTTTCTCTCTTTTCACTCTCATAGCAAATATGTTCATTCCAGTGCTATCTTCTTCCTTGTTGGTTTTTCTCTGCAAATCAGAAATCCCTTCTGCCTCTGCATGACAGAGACATGCTCCTCCACCTACTGATGACTCTTCCTATGTTGCAGCCTTACCATTTCCTTTTTCTGCATGGGCACGTCCAACTGTTTCTTTGTGTTCCCCAGCTTTTGTCTTCCAAGTCTGTAATCCATGGGAATGGTCACTTCTACCATGTTCTTAACTCTGCCTTTCTTCCCTCTGCATGCTGGTACTGTTGGGTCTCAGTTCCATTTTCAGCTGTCTCCAAGGCAGAGGGTGTACTATCTGCGAGTCAAGCTGGCCACTGAAAGCAACCCCCTTCTTTGCCTGAAACAACTTTTTGTAGAAGTCCAGAGTCACTTCCTTCTGATAAAGTGATATGTATTCCTGGGAATATGATTTCTGGGTAAGAGCAAGGTGTGCCTCAGTGATATAGCTGCTCTGGCTGGTCATGTGCTAGGAACCACAAGCAGCAGGAAAGCTTAAACACTGTTGTTTCCTGCACGTCCTGGTGAGTGTAATGCAAAACAGTAACTCAAAATAGCAATTGTTGCTTGAAAAGTGACTCATTTTTACTCTTGGATGTTTTAAATGTACACCATTTGTAAGGCTCTAATGACTCAGTGTGAAGATTTGCCTGAACAACTTGTGAAAGGCAGGTCAGTGCTAGAATTAGTCTGAGTCCACAGCAGCTCTTCTAGAGAGGTGGCCCTCAGTGAAAGGGACCCCTGAGCACTGACAGCTGTATTCCAACATAGGGTGAAAAGCACCAAGAAGAGACTTTCAGTACTAACCTGACCAGCCACTGAAAACAGATGCCTTTTTGTCTGGCTTTTGTTTTGAAATGGCCAATAAGAACTGATCAGCACTGGCACCATTGTCTATAATAAATGTGTCTTCACATGCAGTGGAAGACTGTGGTGCGTTGTAAACAATCACAGCACTGAGTAAAGCATAATCGATTACACAAGTGCCACAAAGGATACATTTGCCAAAGCATGGTTTAAAGATTGGGATCTGTATAATAGAGCTGGCACACTTAAGACATGGTGAAGAGGAGCTATCAGCATTTTCTGAGATGAAATATCAGATGGATTGTCATAAAAAGACTTAATAACCCTTTACTGTTACTGCATTTTCTGCATCACAGTAAAGCTTTATCTGCTGCTTGTCAGAAGGTCCCTCACACTGATAAACTGGTATTTTGTACTCTGAGTCTCTAAAAAGTAAATTACATGCTTCTTCTCAAATGCAGACTTACTGTTGAGCACTGAAAGGTCTTGCTGTATGCCATGGGCCTTGCTCATTGCTATATTCTTCAAGCTTTATGTTGGGGTCACTTTGCTAAAATCAGGAATGGCAAATTTGGGTGTTTAGAGACACAATATATTGGCACAGCATAAAGATCTGGGTGCTGCAGGAAATATTACAGCTTTCTAGAAGATACATTGTCTGGCCATATCTTCTTCCATTTCTTCTTTTCTTCCACCACTGAACAGAACAACTTTTTTTCACAAATGAAAGCTTTGTTCCTCCAAGTAAAACCTTATGCTGGTAAAGGTCAAGTTCAACTGCTTTGAAACTCTGGATATCAGTAAAACTCTTTGTGGTGCAGATAAAAAGGAAGTTTTTTTCCAGACACAGGTGGTTTTGAGAGGTGCAATACAAAAATGTCTGTCCACCAGACAGAGATAAATGATCCAGCCTAAATTCTGAGGTTTCAGGCATAAAGGTTATTGAATGTATAAAAGAGAGGTGGTGAAGATCTGAAAAAACACAGGTGAGGTAGGAAAGCTCACCCTTACTCAGAACATTTAGCCTGACCCCAAAAACTAGACAAGAGATCAATTCAAGAAGAATACTTGTATTTGTAAGCAGATTCTGTGTTTTATTTTCTGCCGTTTGTTTGATTCACTCTAGGCGCAAAACCCACTTGGCTTCTTCACCAGTTCCTTCTCCCCTGATTAGAGCAGTCAGTGGGACACCAAGTTTAGATTAACTGCTTTTAGCAGAAGGGTGACAAGCACCGTGCCGTTCACCTTCCCTCTGTATGTAGCTGTACCAACAAATTCATCTGTCCAGGCTTCTGCAGTCTCCTACAGGAGACAAGCACTGTAGAAGCTATGGTTTCTCTGACAGGAAGTGGGACCAGCTTCCTGCTTCTCATCTCCTGACACCCACACTGGATCAGTGTCAGCAGAGGCTGCTCATAGGTGACACTCTACAGAGACACAGCACGTCAGCTCCACCCAGCCTGGCAGACGCTCAGATGGACTGACCACATCCGTTATGTTCAGGTCATGTCAAACTTCCTATTATTTGGAGGGAAACACTATCACAGAGGAGCACACTGTGCACTTCAGAGAGGTAAAGATTAATGAATAACAACAAATGGAACATAACTAAGTGAAGTCATATTTTGTACATTTAACCCAAAAGAGCATGTAAGTAAGAGCTTTTTAAAGGATGCTCTTTCATTCTATCCACATGAATTTGTTACCTGTTTATTAATCCTGTTCACAACTGAGAGAAAACTGAGCTGGCTTTCAGTTGTTTATCTTCTCTAAAACAGTTACCTGCAATTATTTTTTTTTGTAAGAGTTCTCACAAACCCAAACATACTAACAGGTATGTCCTTATTCAAACAAAAGTCAGCAGACTGGACTACTTACAGAAAAAACCCTCCAAACCTGCCACGCCTTGCTATACCTAGAGTATACTCTTCTGTCCCAGGAAAAGACTTCTCAGAACAGTTTTTTTTTTATTCTTTTTTGTCAATATTATATAGCTGAAGATTATTAAAGTCTTCAAGAATGTTTTACTTGAGTATACACTCACTCTACAGAAGGCTGTAGTGAAATGGCTGCTGGACAAATTAGTACAAAATTAAAGAGTGACACTTTTAAGATCACAGTTTTCATTGTTTTTACTGTTGTTAGGCAGCATTTGATAAACTCAGCGGAAATCCTTCCTGCCATCATACCAGGAGCTTGAGCGCTTCCTGTAACAAAGGAAACTATGTTCAACAGATGCTGTCAAACCTTTTGAAACTTTCTGCACAATTTCTTGGCACTAGTTTCCAGGAAAATTCCACAAACAGCCCATCTGTTTTGGTCTGACTACTGGCTTGTATTCTTTCCCAAATGGATTCTTTGAAAGAAGGAAAAATGCTCGTGGACAAGCCATGCTGAAGAAGGATAGGAGGAACTCTAAAACCTTAAAAGAGCTCCCTTACCAAGATACAAGAAGAAACTTCTGCCCTAAAACTAGAGGAGGGATGGGAAACTTTTTGTCCAGGGGATGCCTACACTTCAGTTTAATTCTTTGTGTTACTATTGAATAACACTAACATGTCATTTTAAGTATTGTCATCTTTTGAAAACCACAGGAACAGGAAGATATTTTTGAATTAACAATTGCAATTAGTTCATTATCAAGAGGAATATTATTCAAAATAATTATTCTGCTCTTCTGACCTTGAAATATTCACCTTTGTGGATTTTTACAAGAGGATGCATGTGAGCATTTCAGGTACTTCTGGGATGGAGTACTGAAATGCAGCTAATACTAATTACTAAGACCAGGGACAAAAAAGAACAGAGTAAAACTAGGCAGTTAGTGAAAGATTATTTCATTATTCAAATCGCTACTTATTCTCAACCCTGCTCATTCCAGTGTTGCGTGGGAATAATTGTGAAATGGTACTGTTGGGCTGTTACTAGGAAGTTGAAAGACATTTCCAGCAACACCAAGCCCTGGAGCAATAGCTAAATATTAGCTGACACATGAGAAAGCCCTGGTAATGGCATTTGCTCAATGAAAAGATACATCAAAAGGAGGAAATGACAGATGAAAATAACCTTTGCTACCTCCAAGCCTTCTGTGGAAAATCCCCACCTATAAGCAGTATTCATGCAGAAAAGCCAGTGCTCATATCCTCTTTACTTTAACCTCATGGGTACTGAGGTACTAACTTTTGCTGAGTTTTATTTCATGCCTTTGCCAGGTATCACCCAACCATTTCCTAAAACATGAATCCATTCACAAGCAAAGGGAAAGCAGTGAGGCTGCAGGAAGTAGGCCAGGGTTTTGACAGGCACGTTGTTCTGCTGCTGGTTGCAGCCCCAGGAGAGGCCGGCGTGAGCACAGGCCTGTGCGCATGCACGTGCAGCTGCCCGTGGGGGCACACTGCAGCATTGACATCCCCGCACGGGCACGCGGCCAGCGTGGCAGCACAGCATCAACCAACTCCTTCTTTTTCCAATTAACATTTGTCAAACTTGGAGAGAAGCCCAGGATGCAAAATTTGGATGCAAAATTCAAAGAGCACAGAAGCTGGAAATGTTCACACACAGGCTCTTCATTTATGCTTAGTTTTTTTTATAGGTCATGCATAGATGACTTACTTGCTCTTACTGTAACTCACAATTTGCAATACTAATCATTTTTTTCTATGTCATAGTGAACAGTAGAGCTGTACTCCAAAAAAAGGTGGCAAAGTTTAATAGTACGTGGACATAAAGGTTTTCCCTTTAAAGAAAAAATTTTCCCTGCAGTTCCTCTTTTGGGTGGGTGAAGAGGAGAAGGCCTTTAACGCCATCAGCAGACAGGAGTGAGAATATTTGGACCAGCTTTGCGAGTTGTTTGTAATAGTGGTTTCTCAAACTCACTTGAACTCATTCAGCTTCCTGCATAGCACTCAGCATTGCAAGTTCAGATTATTAACCCGACTCAGTGCTGAAACAATGAATTCTCAGCACATGCTTGAGAGGCACTTTTCAACTCTTGTGATTTCCTTATTAAGTAGCCAGCTCTATAGAGGGTTCTGTCTGAGAGAACCTTCTCTCAGTGCTTCTGAGTGCACTTTTTATCAGCACAGCAACTCATGCTATCTGCTGACTTTAGAAGAGAATGGGGACTGGGGTATTATATTTATTAAAGTAAAAAGGTAATGCATGCAATCACTCTCAGGTATCCTAAATGGCCTATAAACCTCTAATAGAGTACCTAGCACTAAGGCTATTTCCAGTTCCCAGCAGGGCACTTACATCCTAGCCTAGACAAAAGACAGGGAAATAAGACACTGGGTTATGTTATGAGGTTCTGAGATATTTCAGAGCTGAAGAAACCCTAAGAAGCAATATGCTACAAGTGTTCCTTTCCTGGAACTTTGAGGAGTACATGGAAGAGCGTGAGCAGGCTACTGATGAACCTTCCTCAACGTGTTTCCAAAAGCCAAGTGTCAGCTCATACCAGGGCCACATACAAGACTGAACTATTGCAGTCCTTATGGCAACGACAAAACCCCTGGCTTCTCTAACCAAAGTGAGCAAATGAAGCTCCTTCTTTCTCTCTCTGCATGATTTCTGGGTCTGTCTACAGCCAGCTTCTAGGTCAAATCTGAAAATGACACTTTGCATCCATGCTGATGTTCCAGAGAACTGAAAATGTTAAGAGACCTTGGAAGAGGACAGCTGTATACAAAACTTAACTCCTGTGAATAGTCGTTTCCTAAATCTCCAGATGAAGAGAGACTCTTTCATGGAAGAGCTTTATGTGCATCCTACTAACTTAGAGACATCTTTGTTTTCTTGTTCTTCCATTCTGACACTGCATTAGTTAATGAGTAGTGCAGGAAGTAATGTGAACCAAGTAATTTAATTTTAATGTGGCTTCAGCTTCCTGCACTGATTCAGCAGGACTAATTACACAGATCTTTGCCTCTCTAGAAGGGCCTTTCAGGCTGCTTGTGACAAGCCTCACTGCTCTCCTCTGCTTTTAAGGAAGATGGTGTGGTCACTTACTGGATTAGTAAGGCTGCTTTCAAAGCAGGGTCAAGTACTTTTACTGTCTCAAGGGGCAAATGCCACTCTGCCAGATGACAATCAAAGACCATGTATCACTGATACCAGTGATAACAACAGAAATGTTCTACTTAAAAGAAAGCAGTTGCAGACAGTACCTTAAAAAGAATGTAAATCAATTCCAGATAATTAGCAGGCTATTTTAGAATTGCTCTGGCACAAAGTAGGCTTTTCTTCCGGAGATTTTGGTCACATTAGAGGGTTTTTTGCCATGCTTGTCTTAACAGATTCACTTCTAATAGAATAAGAGGCTAAGTTCAGAAGGAAAGGTTTTTGATTAATCATGTTTGTTGTATTAGCGTGAAGTAGGAGTTTTTTTGAGGAAAGTGTTTACATAAATAACATTTATACAACACAACATTGCAATCCAAAAGCATCAGTGAGCTGCTCTGCAGGCGATGCAAAAGGGACTTGCTTTATCTTAAGCTGAAGTAAAACCACTGTTAAAGTAAATATGCAGTAGCAACAGCACCTAACAAAGGGAACATGAATAATAACTTTTCTAATTTCAGCTGAATGTGGGAGGATCGAGGTAGGCAGCAAAAGGAGCTGGAAACCAATTTCCAGTGTGATTCATGGAGATTTTCAGCAGTGGCTTGCACAGGTAAATTGTAATACTTGACATTTACAGATAGCTTTTCACTTATTAAAATCCAGTAGTTTAGGGCTTTTTCTTTTTTGGCAAATGAAATACTGAAGCACAACAAACTTATATGGGCTCATATTACTGACTCTGTCAAGTACCTTGACTTTCAGACACAGAATTGGTTCACTGATTCTGCAAAATACTGCTCACCTTTAAATGAGAGAAATTATTTGTCAGATGAATGGAATACCCTGCAGAAGTTCGGCGAGGATTTTAATGCCACTGAAATTGTACTAATATTGTTCACGGCTCATGAACAACCAGAACCAAAAGGATTTACTAGTACTTTAATAAGGTTATTTCTTTGCTTCATGCTCCTTCATTATCACTAACATCTAGAATCACTCCCTACCTACACATTTACTAAGACAAAGCAAGCTCCCTGTTGCCATTACATTCCCAACCCCTTCCTCCTACATTTTTCTTCTTGCTCTATATTATTCAACTAGATTTGGCAACATTTTTCCTTCACAGAAATCAAAAGTGGGTGTTCTGACACAAGAACAGAAAACAAGAATAATCCAAATTATGTCCACAGAGCTCTTCTAAATACTATAAACAAAAGCAGCATTTGACCCAATGCTAATAAAAAGTGATTCTGAAAAAGTGATGGCACGTGGAAAAAAATTAGAAAGCCAAGAGTGATTTCCAAACTACACTTTTCACCTTCTTTGATCACATATAAATTTTTATATTGTTGCTGATGTTAGAGGAGTTTTGCAGCTGATATCAGTTTTGACCCAGCCTGTTAGAAGGGGTAATGCTGCATTATTTCAGTATCATCAATTAAATACCTTAAAATGTACGTAACTGGAAATGACAGACATTTTACCTTCCTTGCAAGTCCTTTGCAAGCAATTTCCTTTCAGCGCTGCAGAGTATCAAGATTACAGGCTGTCAGCATCATTCTACAGACTTTCACACTACATAACATTCTCCAAAGAAATAGAGACATTTTCACTAACAAGAATTTATTAGTACATTTGGAAGAGATATGCAGTAAATCTTTACAGCACAAAACTAAACATGGCTCCCTCTTGAGTTTAAAGTGTGTATGTTACTTCTTAAAAAAGTGCATCTTTTAACAAGCATCTTGTTCAAAAGGAACAGGAAAAAAGACCATCCTCCTACCACAACATAAACAAAACCTCTGAAGTCACAAAAAAGCAAATGGTAGAAAACTGCATTTTGGGTAAACCAAGTCAGGTCCAACCAATTTTAATAGGTACCTACTGTGGCTTCTGGAATCACTGTTGCATGCATATCTCTAGTCATATTGGATTTCTCTTTCAGCTTTGACTGGAGCAATGTGTGTTCCATCACACCAATCTGTATGTCCATCTGAATGGTTTCTTGCCTCAACTTTGTTAAGGCCTGTTTAATCTTCACTAGAGGAGCTGTCCAAAAAAAGATAAACAGTACAACTCTGTCAGCCACCTAACACAAAACCATTGTTTGCTGTAATTTACTCCTTAAAATGGAAGAGTTGAATGAACAAAAGGGTATTCTACTCTAAAGACATGATTGTACTGATACATGATTTTTAATATGCAAAACACTTTCAAGACAGAAATAGGCAATGACAATTTTGCTGTCTTCTTGACATCTAAGAGCTTCATAAAAATGTGCATCAACATTAAGACAGGTTTTTCAATGATGTGTTTTGCTCAGCTGAAAAGCCTTATCCCCACTGAGGTTTAAGAGAACTGACTTGAGGTTTGTTAGAGAACTGAGGTTTGTTAGAGAACTGAATACACCTTTAGCAGGGTGTGAAAATCTTACCTTTGAAAAACTATTAAAAATTTTGTGCCTTACATTTTGTTTCTAATTCCTCCCTTCCCACTAATATGATGCTGCTGCATCATCTTGCTCCTTGTAATTATTTTAATGAAGTACATATAATGAAACTGTCACCAAGAAAAAGGGTGTGTTGTCTGAAGCAAAAATGTACTTACCACCATCAGTCATACTGCTTCCTTTCTCTTCTGTTTCCTGCTTTACTTTCTCTAATGCTTCTGTAATCTTAAAAGAGATTTTTTTCTTAATTAAACCAGATGAATATCAAATTTAAAGTCTCTGCTGAATAACTGCTTTTATTTTAAAAATTAACTAATCCATCTTACTTGTTATATAAAGAGCAACAATTTTTCAAACATTCAGAAATTTTTAACTAAAATAATGTTGTAAAAAATTACAGAAAAAAGGTAATCATTTGACCAAACACCATGGTGTTGCTGAAAATCTGTGCATCCCCAATAAAAACAGCAATCTAAGTGTTTCAGTGTGATGCTGGATGGAAGAACAATGGAACCCATATCCCTGCAGATCAAAATTCATCAAAAAACCATGCCCACTGCCCTTCTGGAAGCATCAGGACTTCAGCATGTGACACTGGGAAGCTGAGAAACATGCTGCAACAAAAGAAGGGGCAGCAATCCAGCCTGCTGGCACTGGTACAGGTACAGGTATGTAAAATCCATGTTTGAAAAACAAAAGTGTATTTCAGCAGTATCTAGCAACCAGTTTGCTTTTGTAGACAACAGAAAAAAAGCAAATACATGATTCTGAAGTATAGCCAAGGTAATAATTTAGTATTCTTGTTGATAATGTGAAAATAGTCCTTCATTAAGGCTTCAATAAGCCTTTTCAGTAACAAAAAGGAATCATTGCTGCATTGTTACTGAATACCTGCAGTGGTAAAGGTATTGCTGGGTGTGCTGAGGTCTGACTGCATGCCTGAAAACAGATCAGTACTAACAACCAATGTCTGGTTTACCTCGGGCATGTGCCAGTGCACCTACCACTGTAGTCTGAAGGATGCCAGCTAGTAACATATTCACCATTACTTATCAATCAGCTCCCAAAGCACACACTGTAAATCTGAAGTCATCAGAAAATACTTTTTCAAACTTACTTCCTTGAGAGTGAAATAGAAAGCAGCTCTAATTCTGCAGAATTCATACACTGAGAAATCCTTGCTAGAAAACTCACATTGAACTGTTGTATTACTTACTGCACCTGCACTTGGTATCACTGTAGATCCCCTCCAACTCAACTGTTCTATCTGTTCTAAAACATCTGAAACTTGTACAATTTCTAACACATTCTTTTTGTATGTCCTATTTTATGCAACTATTCCTGAGACTTCATTGTCTAATAAGTAAATCTAGTTTCTAAAACCCAAACAGAGCCATTTCAAAAATTTGTGAATTGGATAAAGAGTTGAAATATTTGGAAATCAGGCTGTAATTCTAAATGAAATGCCATGAAACACTCAACATGGTGAGGCAAGGAGATGTTTATTTCAATTTTTCAGAGCACCAATATAAAGGAAAAAAGAAAATCCACAACAACAACAAAAAAAAAAAAAAAAAAAAAAAAAAAAAACCAACAGATTTAGGTAATCAGATAATAGGATGTATGGAAAAAAAAATACTATTTAGTCAAATATTGCTTTTAAGTGCCTGGAAGATAAAAATTTCAAACTGTTAATTTTAACTAAAAATAAAAGTTAAGCTTTTCTTCTTCCAAAGAATTTATGGGCATGATTTATTAATCGCCCATAATTCTAGGATACAGGTCATAAAATACAGAACATTTAACTTCATTTACAAACTGAGCTCACATTTCTTGAGTTAAAAATCAATGGCAGCCTGGATTTAAAATTTAAATCACCTCCCCCAAACAAAGAATAATCTTTAACATGAGAACAAATCAGAGAGAACTAGTTTCATTAAACTGCAACCACTAAATGCCAACTCTCTGAAGACTGTTTTAAAGTAAGATGTGTTTTACCTCGGAAAGCACTCTAATCCTTTCAGTTACTCCTCCACTTCCCTCCTGGTACTTCTCTTTAGCCTGGAAAAAAACATGTCTTATCTGTAATGACAGAGTTGAAGAGATGTATCCAGATAGCTCAGAGAAAATTTCAATACTTGCTCTCATATGTTTCAATTCCAGAAACTCTCCCACAAAGCCCCAGTGAGGTTTATAAATGAGGACAGGCTTGAAAGAGCCCCTGCAATGACTGTCATTCAAAAATGTAAAGCAGCAAATAGTCCAAATACACACTTGATAAGAACTATGCTTTCTAATCATTTACATGAGGAAATAAACATGAAGAAAATATGCTATAATGCAGAAAGCATTGAATAGTGAAATCCAGAATAATACTTCATCAACAGTAAATCACTATGTCGAAAATACCTTGACAACAAAGCAAACAGAAGGTGCAGAGGTCAAATTCTTTTAGCATTACTGTCAGCGTGGCCACAAGCAGGAGGGCTTGCCAAAGGGCAGACTATAACACTTCCCAGACAGGGGATCAAAAAGCTTCTTAGACAGTTCTCTATTGGCATAAAAACTAAATGAAGCAAAGAAGTAATCAGAGTCCTTTGTGTACTTTAGCACCAGTACTCAATCTAAGGGATGAATGTTGGACTCAGACTGTAGTCTTTCCACTCCTGGCAGATGTGTGAACTTCGCAGGGAAAGCAGAACTAGCAATTTACTAGCTGCTCAAGACTGGCAACAGCTATACATAATACTCAGGCAAAACCATCTATTTTCCCCTGCAGAACAGTTGAATAAAAATTGCTAGTTTAGCTTAGGAAGAATATAATTTGACAGCCAATCGACATTTCCCCTGCTTTATATCCAACAGCAGAATTCATAGATAGCTCACTCCATGTCATCTTTGCCTCTACCCTTACTTAACAGCAAGTTAATACTGCAGAAGGCAACAACAAAAGATCAGCAGTACCTCACTCAGCAAGGCTTGTGCTGAACGGTATTCTTGAACCAAGTGCTCCAACTGATTGTTGATGTACTTTTCCCTGCTATTGATCTTTTCCAGTGTTCTGCTGATTTCATTATGGAGTTTGTCAAGGTAGCCCTAGAAAATCACATTTTGTGGGTTGACAGTATGCAGACAGTATGGAAAGAGTATTAAAATGATGCTGCAGTTAAGGAAGGCTATGGAAGCCTACAGACAGAGAAAAATAGTACAGAAATACCGTGTTTAGCCAACAAAAACTTATTCCCAATGGGTTCTGGTTTGCCCACCTCCAAAACATGTATTTCAGTCTTTACTGCTTCATCACTCTCCCCTCCTCAGTTAATTACAATGTCAATGTCAGTAAGTTACTCTAGCAACAGCATTTGAGGGGTTTTAACAGCACCTTCTAGATGGTATTATTCTATTTTGTCCTCTGTAGTCAGGATGCACTTACGGTAATGCATTCACTACTAGACCCTGATAGCCCTGTTAATCCTCACCCATACAACCCTTTCCCAGAAGATATTTTGCCACCAGCACTGTCCTTAATGATCATTGTCATATCTTTCCCTTTTTAATTTTACAGCAATAGCACAAACAAATAGAAGAAAAAAGAGATTCATTTAGTTCTTAATGCATATCAAATAGAAAATAAAAATGCTGACAGTTAGTAAAATACTCTGTACATACAAGACATACCCTAGTTTCTTTCAAAGAAGAATCAATTCCATCCTTATGCTGATGCATTTGATCTACATGAATCCTCCAATCCTAAAAAAGACATCACAAATTAAAACACAGGTAAGTGCAACTTTTATCCTTCTCTGGTTACTAAACAACGGCGGGTATGCAAAGCAGGGTCAATTCTCTTTTATACTATTGCCATGTATCATCCTGCCACTGCCATGTTCATAGCCAGCGGCACTGGCTCAATGTGACACAATTTATAAACCTCCTAAATGTCACATGTGACACTCAGATCCATAAACAAACACTGACATCCTCACTGACACCATAGTAGCTATGCTTTTTAGAGTCTGATCTTCATGGAACTATATCTGCTAGAAACCACTCTGGGCACAAATACTAAAAATATTGATTGTAGCTGCACTAGTTCAGTTTATTCTTAGACAAAATGACTGTTGATGCCCAACACCTTCCAATTCTGGACTATCTGTTCTTTCCTTTCTATTTCAGTCCTTACTGTTACCAGGAGAAGAATGGAAAGAAAAAGAGGCAGAAATACCAAAACTTGGTTTTGGTAACGGGATACAGTTAGAAGGGGGAAAATTATTTCCAGCTTCAAGATCATAGGAAACGTACATGGACTCAGGGGTGGGGGCTGAGAAAAGGTGCTGTGAATTGGCCCTGAACACCAGGTAATGAGTCACAAACAAAAATATGCTTACGTTGTGTTTCACATTTGCAGGAGACTCCTGATCTCTTGTTGGTCTTATGACAATTGCTCACAATTTGTCAAACTTTGGAGTTTAAATAAAAACAAAAGGCACACAACCCACCCCCACCTCTGTCCAGGACTTTACAGTTAAGTTCTAGTTTCTAGTGCCATTGATTAAACCATTAATACTCTCCTGGCACCATGTTTACAGCTTAGGAAACGGAATATGTTTTCTGTCACAATGGAAAAAGGCCAAACACTTCTCTCCAATTATTTCTGAAAGAAGCTAGAAGAAGAATCATTCTCTTTTTATGTTCATTTTGACATATTCCTTAAGGCAGAGAGACGGTGCATTAAGCTGGAAGCTAGTAACCCTCAGATCCTACAGTGGCTTTAATTTTTCATCTACGTCTTTATTAAGTTTTAATTCCTCACTGTGAGACTCAAGCATCATGTTCTCTGCAACAGATGGGCTTGCTGAGTATCACAGCAGAGTGGTTCAAGCCAGGCAATTCTTGACACAGAAAAATGCAGGATGGTGTAAGACAGTCATGCAGCTCAGCAGACAGTTGAGCTGTCCCCCAAGTTGAAGATTTCCCCTATTTTTGGCAAGATAATTATCTTTCACTGTATTAATGTATATGTATTGTATTGCTGTATCAGTGGTGCAGATTGCTCCAACATCCCAACTACCTGGGTCACTGCAAATGAACAATTCCAATACTGTACTGATCTGTGTGTGCTACACAAGCTCCTGGAAAGAATGCTTATGGCAATGCCAGGAGCAGGCACTAGGTTTGGAATGCCAAAGGTCCCTTCTAAGCTGCTGATTCTAGGCTCCTTAAAATAGAACTGTGTATTTCTCTCAATAGTCTAAGCCATGATTAATTTCATCCTGAGACAGCAGGATATGGTGAGCAAAAGCAGTTGGAAAAATGCTCACTTCTTTTCACTAAACATAAGGAGAGTTCAGGATGACTAGACCAGGGTACAGACCTACTTGATTGTCATGTAAAGTTCATCAAGAGGAATTCCATACAATCAGTCTTTCATGTGGTTGAAAAATGGAAGAGTTGAAAGGTAAGATCATCAGCTGTCCTCCAATAAGATGTTTTAACAGCTGTTAAAGTGAGGATATAATTTTTTTAGAAGTGTGGATACATTGGAAATGTCAAGAGGACTGAAAAAAATCCTCACTGAATAAATATGTAGAAATAAGGTGCTTTGTAAGCAGCAGAAAAAAAAATTAATGTTGAAAAAACACCTTACTGAAATTTACTGCTTCTAGGGTCAAAGTAATTGACAAAGGTTCAGATAAGGTAGCACTGGAGAGCGCATTACTCACACGTTTTTGCATGACAAAAGACAACTGCAAACAGAAAGCAAACAGCATCGACTGAAATCACATTTTAATCACTACATGTACACAGGCAAATCCATTCTTCCATACCTTATTGTCAGTCCTGACTGTGACTTTCAGCTGTGGAAGCACACGTTCCACTTCCAGATTCCACTCTGCTGCATCTGTTGTGGACTGTAAAATCTCTTCCTGCTTTGCAGTGTCATTCAAGTTCTATGTAAAAATCACAAAGTTTATACACAAAATATCACTGTTATGCACAGTGAGAACTGTTAGAAATCACTATAACAGTTTGCAGTGTTAATATTAGAAAAATATTTATATCCAGAACAATCTAGACTACAGATGAAACAGATTTCTTTAATGGCTTTCTTTGAGTTCATAAAGATTTGGAATTAAAATAAGTATATATTCTCATCATACTTAAAATTGAAGACTATTAAATGTATATATTAAGAAATTGTATTACATTTCAGAAATGGTGTATGTATGTGGGATTAAAATATATTCATGAAACTAATACCATGTTTCTCTAGAAGTCTCTGCAAAAAAATTCTTGCAAATGTTCCCAGCAGCCCTTCAGCAGTATCAGTTTAGAAACTGGCTGCACATTGTTCTTTCAAAATTATATTAATATGTAATATTGGATTCATTTCAGATGGGTTTTTTTCCCAAGTCAATACTATACAAGGATTTTTAGACTTAAATCCAACAGACAGAAATTGCTGCTACAGATGTAAAAATCTCTCATGAGAGGACTAATGGGTAACAACTTACTGATCTGTACGTTTGTGCCTTTAAAACATTCAGGTCAATATAATCTTCTTCATTGTCTGACTCTTCTTCCTTAAGAGAAGTTTCAAAGCAAGACATCAGTAACTATTGCACAATCTGTCTGCATAATTTTATTTTGCAGGAGAACAAACCAAGGAGTATTAAGTTCCATATTTCTGAACAAAACAAGACATGGAGAATTTATGATATGGAGCTTATGAAGAGACATAATACATGGGACAAGCTGAAAGATCAAAGCTACCCCATATTTCCTTCAGAGTGGCACAGTATTACAAAAATAAACCAACTACCAACAAAACCCAAACCTAAACCTAAAGCCTCTGACATTAAATGTCCCATTATCAATAGTTGTATGGTATTTGTATTTTTTATGTATTTCTTAAAGCTCTACCTTAAAAATAAAGCCCCATCAAAACAAAAACCAAACCACAACCACACCTCAACACAGTATTCAAGATGTTGTTTGCACTACATATTTGGAATTACAGTATGATGCCACATCTTAAGTGTGCACACCTGAAATTGAGGCAATTGATTTTTTTCTTGCCCATGAGAACACACACTCTGTTCATGTGCCCTATAAATCTGTTACAGTCCCAAAATTCCCTAGTTCTCGTGATCAGCTGAGAGCCCATCACCCATAAGTAACAATGCTTTTTCTGTGCATTAGCCTTCACTTAGCTATACTGTACTTCATCTGCCATTTTATCATCCAGATCTTCACCCCTATACATCTTGTCCCACTCTTGACTGTCTTTTCCACCAAAGTAAAATTTTATCATCCACCTCCTTTCTACACAAATCAC
The DNA here is from genome assembly GCF_050655825.1 of Lonchura striata. Classification (NCBI taxonomy): domain Eukaryota; kingdom Metazoa; phylum Chordata; class Aves; order Passeriformes; family Estrildidae; genus Lonchura; species Lonchura striata. The sequence continues at coordinate 3,911,416 of NC_140703.1, forward strand.
AAAAACTGCAATAACACAGGTCTTAGGGTAAAATTCTTCAAGACTCAGTGAAAACCTTGGAGCTTATTTCTCTTTCCTCTATTTACCCAGCTTTTAACTAACATGATTTTCTTCTGGCATGTCTAACCCTGAGTTCCCTGAATACTTGCAAGAAGTTAAGACCACATTTAGACTATCTTTTGCTAAATAGACAATACATATTTGTGCAGCATGTAAAAGAACATACCACCAGAACAAGAAGAGTGGTTATCAGAACTGAGAACCAAACTGTGCGGATTTCCTTGCACACCCAGCCTCACTGCCTACTGCTGGCCACCTGATACAGGCTATACCTGATTTACAGAACTAGGCTGTCTCTGGCAGCCTCATCATTTTTATTCAGAAGAATCAAAACCAAAGAACAATCAATGAAACTCATCATTAACATTTAATTGCTGGAAATACTGCTAAATTCAATTATGGATACAGCTAATATCAATATACTGGCAGCTAAAATGGACCGGGCAAGAAAAAATTACATTGGCATGTAATTAATCCCTGTAGAATCACTTGGGGCTCTAAAAAGTGAGTATCCCTTTGGTATGAACTGCGTGGTAATGTAACACCTAGTAAAGGAATAACACCTCAGTGGTCTTATTAACACATGTACATTCCACAGAGCTAAAAGAACACATTAGTTATGAAAATCATGGCCTAGGACAATACCTGAGAACAAACCCAGAGGTTCTTTGAAGGATTTCAACTGTGCTTTAGTTAACTGTTTCATTCCCACTTCCCAGTTTAAGCACCTTAGACCTTAACAAGATAGTGAAAAGACCAGACAGCTGTTTTCCTATTTTAAACCTTTAGTTTAACATCAAGAGTAGATTTATCAGTAGAAAAGAAACTACTCTGAATCTCCGTGTCTTTTAATGCACAGTTAGATTCCACTGCACATAAGAACATACACTCTGTCTTGAAGAGTTAATCTTATCTGAAAAGCAACAAAAAACCCTACAGAGAATCTGACAATGCACGAATAGAGCTGCAGGAAAAAAACTTTAACAGCTAATAGATAAGACTTCTTAAACAAAGCCAAACAAAATAAACAGTGAATAAAAATTTCCTCATAGTTGACCAATAGTAATAGAATCAAAACCAATGAAATAAACCTACTGCAACATCCTCTTCCAATTTACTAAGTGTTAATTCTGCATCATCTTCTGTTATTTCTTCTTCTTCTGGTTCTTCTGTTGGGTATGCTGGCCTGAAATTAATTCAAAGAACAGCAGAACTTTTAAACACAATAAATTGTAAATACCTCTGCAAACAAGTCATGTCATGAGAAAAATGGATGATATGGAATATACCTAGATAATAATTAGTGTTTCACAACTTAAATAAATATATACTCTGCCTTGAAAGTCTTGTTCATCTTGGACTGTCTTAAAAGTAAAGGCAGTACAATACATTCACACCACAAAGTCACCTAGGAAGTAAATTTAAGGGTTTTTCTCTATTGGTCTAAGATCTTAAAATTCAAGTGCAAGTCATCACAGGCTTATTTGCAGCCTGCAGTGGAATTAGTGTACTAAAGAGAAGTAACAGTAAAATATTTCCAAGGTAGAAATTACTTTGCTATATCTATTTCAAAACCCATTTGAAGAAAAGAATGGAATAAAGAACACTTTTAAAGACATTTTCATATACTTGAGATTATTTGTCATCTAATTTGTACTAAGATTTCCTTCAGATTAAATAAAATTAGTCTACTTGTAACACAATCATACTGTGCACAACTCTGGGAATTTACTACTGATTGATAGAACCTAAAAGGACAAGACATGTTTCAACTCAAATATAGATTAACAAGGAGTTATGTGTAGGGAAATAACAAAAAAGAAAGTCACCAGTTAAACATTAATTAGCTACATCTGTGTGAAACTGCATTAGGAATTAATTGGTCACCCTGCTTCAAGCCTAGTTGAATTTTCCATCTCATGAAACGTCAAGTAAAATGGTTTTAGTCATTCCCATGTTTTATTTTACCACTACAACTTACATCTGTTTGCTGTAAAACAACGCATAAGGGACGACGCTTATAAGTGTACTGTACCTTTTCCAGCTAAACCCAGTGTTTTTCAAGGCTTCTTCAGCTAAACAATCCAGAACATAGCACACTTGCTCTCCGCAGCCTGTCTTTAATTTTGAGGGAGGAAAATCCACAGGCCTTCCCTAAAATAAAGAGACAGGCTGTTTACAAATGGCCTACCAACCCAAATTTCCTCAAAGGGAGGTAAGTTTTGTACACTAAAGCCAAGAGTCTTGTGTATGAGATTTTATTAATGACAATTTACATTCTTCTCCTGTGCAGCTCCAGTGAGGCAAAGGAAGGAAAAGCAGATGAAGCCAAGGAACAGATGCAGTGTAGAAATCTTTAAACACATGGTAAGAGCATACTCCCAGGTAGCAGAAGAGGCAGAAGCCACAAGAGATCTGGATAGTCAAGCACACGAGTGACAAGGCAAGAACAGCTACAGAAAAACTCAAGTATTGAGACCTAACTACCAACTTTTCAACAGTGTCCTGCTTGCTCCAGATTTTACTTATAAAATATTTTAATTTATTGCTGTTATGCAGAATAAACATAGTAGTTTGATATAGTTTAACTCCTTCAGAGTGTCCTTAACATAATTCACACTGCAAAAGAGTATTATCTCCCATAAGAGCATACTTTTGTCAGTTGACATAGTCTCCTGACCTTTGGAGTTTGGCTTTTTTCATTAAAAAAAAATCTCAGTAGTTTCTGGCAGTTTGTATTCCTTTTACTCTTCAACAAAACAAAACAAAACAAAAGACACAAACACTATTCTAAACCACTTCCTACACTACAAAGACACTACAAATTAAGTCATTCACTTTGGCCAGAGCAGGATATCACAAGCTGTGTAACCCTTCCAGATAAAATCTCTGAAAATTATGCTACTATAAATTAGCAACATATGCGGCACTACAGAAGGTAAGCCTGGTTTAATCCATTTTACAGACTGCAGAACAAAACTAACTGGAATCATTTATAAGACCATTTTTGTAATGTTAAAAATAATAGCAAGTAGGTAATGAGACAGAGTGAAAATTTCACAAAGTAGAAGCCTATTTAGATTTAAGTGAAATGTGCCGCTTTAAACTTGCTAACATAAGTGAAATACGCTATTTAGTCTAGTAACTACAACACTAGCAAAGTTATCCTAGCTAATGAAAAAAAAAAAAAATACAAATTTCCACACTAAAAAAATAAGAGATAAAAAAGACTCCTCAGACTTTGAAGCAAAGCAATGTAACCCAGGAGTTCTTTCTATACTTTCTGGCAAAAACTAAGTACAACTAACTAAAAATATAACACAAAATCAACAGAATAAATATGCATAGAGCTATTGTAAAATTCTATGCATATGAAAATTAATAAAAGTAATAAAAAAAAAATCAAGAGTTCTCAAAAGTACACATACCCTTTAAAAAGAAATCCCTGCTGTGTGATAAATCCCAGTGTACGTCCACTATCAACATACCGTTCCCTACAAATCTTTATTAAAATTATAAGGTTTTAATTTTTCATCCACGTTTCAGTACAGCCTATGTAAAGTTCCAATTTACTAAGTAACACAGTACAAACTTACAGCCAGGAAAATCTGTCCAGTCCTTGGGACCAGACCCAGCAGGAGAAGAGCGTGTGACTGCTGTTATTTCTGAAGGGAATGCAGGCACCTGGGAAGGGAGCCCGTGTGACACTCACAAAGGAGCGCAGCTCCGAGAGCACATTTGAGATGACGGCGTTGGGGTCGTCGTACTCCTGCGGCTGCTCGAAGGGACGCCCCGCTTTGCTGATCAGCCACGCGGCCAGCGTGCAGAACATGAAGAACTGCTCGCCGGGGTTGGTGGGCAGCGCAAAGTAGTGCCTGCTTACAAGGGGGACAAGTGGTACATCTTGTGAGTTTCTGCAGCTTACAACACTATAGGTAAGCACAGGCTACAGAGCAGTTTCTTTACCCGGTTTCCTCAATGAGCAATGAACTAAATTCAGGATGCAGCAGACCAAGTTTTCTACATCTTTCTACACTACAGCTTGCTTATTTCCACCTATGACTAAGTTATTAGTCAACACCAGACCTGGCTGCCAAGTTCCCCAAACCACATCTTTCACACTTTCCTCAAGAAATGCAGGAAGATGGTATTCCTACATTTAAAAATTCAGCTCAGACGAGGAGCTTGTTTTGAAGTGATCATTCCGCCTGTCCTTACCTACTGTGCTTTGGGTTGCTTTGGAAAGCAATGAAAACTGGATCTGACTTGGATCACGCCAAATTCAAATATGTGGTCCTAACAAGAAATCAATCCATAAAACCAGACCACCCCACAAAGTATAAATTACATGCATGCTGGACACAGGGAACTTCTGGAAATGCTTCTCTTTACCAACACAGCCACTCACTAAGGTACACAATGGTCTGCTGTCCTGCTCCAAACATTCCACTGGCTCAAGAGCAGGCTAGAACTGATTTACAGCCACAGTGCTCATACTTGAGCCTCCTTCCCAAAAAGGGAGTAACTTGGACCCCTTTAACAAAATGCTCCTTGTAAGAAGCTTAATTCTGTGACAGCCCTGCAATGGAGCCTGGCTAAGAGCGACAAATGGGTTATTTGGGCAGGTGGATATTTGGAGCACATTGGTCCTGTTTCCCAGGCTTCATGTCTCCACCATCATTTAAAAGAAAGACATAAAAAACATTACATATGAAACAAATATATACTGGATATGAAACCCCAGCCTTACCAAAAACGGGCCCTCTTTGCAAAGGGTTAAAAAATACACATATCCCACGAATAGCTATCCTGAATTCAAGATACTTAGAGTTATTTTGAACTACTTGGAATTTAGGCAGAGCTACTTTCTGCCGAATAGGTAGAATTACTTTTTGCACGGGTACCGCGGCACGCAGACACCCAGTACCTGGGGGGCAGGGAAGGTCAAGGGACTATTATTATTATTATTATTATCATCTCAAGCTTTCGGTTCCAGCTCACACGGGCAGCTTTGCAGCTGCTTGTCCCCTGAGGCAGGCACCCTGCCACACGAGCCCCTTCCTTGAGCTGCGAGGGCCCGGAGCGGGCCCGGCCCGCCGCCCGCCGCCCGCGCCCTCAGGCCGAGCAGGGCCGCACCTGCACAGAGGCCGCATGTTATGGCGCCGCAGCGCCTCCTCCTCGTAGCTCAGCAGTTTCAGCTTGTCCAGCAGGTCCTCCATGAGCACGAACATGTGAAAAGCCGCGCCGGGGCCGCGCTCCGCCGGCTCCTCGGCCCGCTCGCCGCGGCTCTCCTGCGCCATAACCACGGCAACAGGGCGGGCTGGCTCGGCGTGAGGGCGGCGCGGCGCCGGCCCGCCCCGCCGCTCCGCCGCTCCGCCCTCACACTTTGCCCTCTCCTGGAAGAGCAGCGCCGGGACGGCTCGCTCCGGGCAGCGGCGGTGCGGTGAGTCCCGGCAGCCGAGAGCCGCAGCTTCACCCGCGGTGCCGGCTGGAAGCGCCTGGGGCGGGGAAGGCAGCGGGGAAAGCGGGAAAACTGCGTGTCCCGGGATGCGCTTGGCGCTGGCGGAGCATCATCTCGAGCGCTGTGTCCATCTCTGGACGCCTCACTCACTACCGCATGGGTTTCGAGGCGCTGGAGCGTGTCCAGAGAAGGGCAGCGCAGTTGGCCAAGTGCAGTGCCCATGAGCAGTCTTTACAGCTTCCTAAGAAGGAAGTTTTAGCCAGGTGGGGGTCGGTCTTTTCTCCCAGTTAGCAAGTAACAGGACAAGAGGACATAGACTTAAGCTGCGACAGGATTTAGATTGGACATTGGGTGGAATTTCCCATTAAAGGGGTTTTCAAGCATTGCAATGAGCTGCCCAGGCACATCAGCATTCCTGAGTGTTAAAACTGGACGTGTGCCGTGATCTAGTTGAGTTCATCAGTCAGAGGTAGGACTCGGTGATATCTGAAGTCTTTTACAACTCCTGAATTCACAGAGTCATTTTGCAGACAAAGTCCTTGAGGGGACACACACCCCTTCTTGCCACTTCTTCCTGCATTTTTTTTGGAGTTTTTTTGTAAGCTCTCTTCCCGAAAAAAATTGAGTCGTTTTATTCTGCTGGAAAAAAACAGGACACACAGGTTTTGACTTGTCGGGAGCGAACGAGGTCACTGTTAAAAGCACTTTTAGAAAAGAATTACCTATCCCTGCAGGAAGCCCTAGGCTCCTACCTCTCATTTGAGAAGAGCTTTTTGAGAAGAGCGTCATGATTACTTTTACCTTATGTTCTCTTTCTCCTGGGCCAGGTTCCTGCACTCTGCCCCGAAGAGAATTGCTGCTGTCGCTGCCTCCCCGAGACTGCTGTAAGCTCGCTTACTGCTCACTCATTTCCTCTGTTACAGCTTGCAGGAACTTCAGGTTTGCCAGGCAAAAGTTAACCGAGAAAAAGTTTTTTAAAGTATGAAGTATGTTAGTTACTTGAACCCTGAGCCATACGTGTGGGGCAGCCAGAATGCAGATGGAGAGAGGCCAAGATCAACAGGGAGAGAGATTGTGGAAACTTTCTTCCATTCGGATTATTTCTCAACACCTGAAGTATGAAGTTAGCATTTAAGTTGTAAGGGTTTCATTATGGGGAGGCAGAGAATGACTTCTCTTTTACTGTGGGAAATCCTCTGAAGATTCAGTGAGGAAATTCTAGAAAGCTGGTATCATTGTGGCAGGAGATTTTAGCAATATGTGATTAACATGTCTTTTTGAGAATTTTACTTGTTAATTTTTACCAACAAGCAAACAAGAAAAACAAAAGTATTCTTCTGATATTTCCCAGTCCTCATAAGTGTGTGTACACTTGAAATGCGTTGTTGTTAAGTTGCATTGAAAAGGAATAAATCGGAAACCTTTGTACCAAGAAATAAATTTTATTTGAAAGGAGGATATTTTAGTTTGCCTGTCTGCTCTCAAAGAGGTCACAAAGTACACTGAGCAGCCACCAGTCCTGATGGCTGTTTGCTGCAGGAGTGCTCTGATCGTGTTCCAGCTTGAATGCAGAGCTCAAATATGGGGAAATACTTGGATACAGAAGAAAGTCTTCTTTTCCTGTAATGGCTGGAGCAAATGCAGCATTCCCCCTACCTTTATTTTAGCTGTTCAGTATGTCCTGGGAGATGCATTTTAGCACCTTGCCTTGCTCTTAGGAACCCTGGCTGAGCTGCTCTCCAGTTTAGTCTGTGGTGGTTCTGTATGAAATAATTCTCCTGAAACCTAGAGCATCAGTAACTAACATGACTACGGTGAGCTTAATTCTACTTGTGCACTGTTTGTATACATAATTTCATATTGATATTTCACTAAAAGCCTTATTAGGGCATGACTTCTTGATTGTGTTACGTCTGTGACAAACAGAAAAAGCATGTTTGTTTGTTCAGTACTTTGCTGTGTGACTAATTATCAGCGTACACACACTTTATTCCTATAAGACCCAGAACTTGCTGAAAAGACTGGCCAGAACCTACATTCCTCAGATTTTTCTACAGACTGGCATGCATTTTTCTCTAATGGAAAGATCCAAAGCCATGGTTTGTGCTGAATGTGAAAATTTTCAGCTGAGTAGTTGTAGCTGTGTATTTTTGAAGCAGGGTTATGGGGCACAGCTAGAAGATGGGAGGCAGTGTGCACTGTCCATGCAGCTCCCAAAGGCATCACAGGGGTACCACTGGAACCATGCTACTCTCAGAGCATCACTGCCAGTGGAAGGTGACATGTCAATTAAACACGGCAGATCCCTCACTAAGGGAAATACAGCATTGATTGCAGTTTCTGAAATGGAAACATCAAGCACAGTATATTTTGTTGATTTTGTTCCTCCTCCACCCAGGTAATAGTTACAGTAATGTAACTATTATTTCTGTTATGCATGAGAGATTCTGGTTCATTGCTGTCTGGCAAAACAGAAAATATGATGAGTCTCCTCCTTTGCATTCCTACCCTAGACTTCCATGCACATGTTTTTGAAAGTGTAAAAAGTGTGAAAAGTTCTCTATATCTGCGGTATTTGCAAATGCAGTCAAATTTCCCATCCCCGAAAGTCAAATGTTGCAGTAATCAGAAAAATACTTTAAAAAGTAGAGAAAAGCAGGTTTGACAAGGGACGTCTTACATCCTTTTGCAAAATCTTCTTGACAGGTTTTCCTTGGTGTCCTGTTCAGGAATGAGGAAGCTAGCCCTGTAACAACACTGAGAGTAAACACTTTCTATTTATTAAAATTAAAGCATCAATCTGCAAGGGGATGCAAGATAACGAGTGAGCCTTCACTATTATGTAATGCATAGGATCACATAATGAATGGCTTTAAGGTCAAAAATCTGGACCAAGTCTGTTGCAAACAAAAACATGATAAAAAGGGCTATAGTCCTTAGCAAGCTGTAGAAAGGAAATTATATATGGACATGTCTTTTATCTGCATTTAAAGAGATTTTCTCCCCTGCTTTTATTTTGCCAGTTTGACCTGAATCTACAAACCAATGAAGAAATGAAAGGACAGAACATACCAACTGTCATTATCTGTTTATTTCACGTCAGTGCTACACTTTGGGGTAGGTTTTAGCTGAAAAATAATAAGGAAAACCATTACTATTAATTTTTATTAAGGAGAGTTAGTGAATTCAAGCACTGTTTTTAATGGTAAAGAATCAATTTTGGGTAATGTAAAACACTTCTGGAGCTAAAGACTGTTTATCAGGTGGCTGCATGGATGGCTGTGGCCATTGAGCCCCCCAGACCTGCCAATGTTTCTGCCCCACGGCTCAGCAGGCAGTGCTTTTCAGTTCAGACTGAAAATGATTTGCAGCAAATGGGCTGACCTAGCATTGAGAAGACTAAGGAAAAGTCATTTGGATTGTTCAGATGAGCCAGAGACTGCATCAGAATGTCTGAGAAGGCAACTGCCCTTGGGCACTCACTACCAGCCTAACAGGTTGCAGTCAGTTTTTTAAAAGATTAAATTGCTCTAGTATGCCAGCAAGGTCTAAGTTAAATGTTAACAGAAATGAGATGCTTCCACTTGTGTCAATTTGTGGAATGTACACCTTAATTATTTCAAGGGGCTGGGACAGAACTTCCTGACGCTGTCTGTGGTGGCAAAGCTGTTTCAAGAAGTTCTGTCCTTCCCATCAATTGCAGCACCATGTCTTTTTTCTCTGTGGTGGTACAACTGCTGGGCACTGTGTGAGGGTAATTGGTAACATATGGGGCATTGCAGCATGGCACTGTGAATGTTTGAACACGTAGAAAGATGCAGCTCAAAAGGCTTTTAAAGTCTAAGGTAGAAAAGATGGGGTTTGAGATGTGGAAACACATTTGAAGCTCAGGTGGTAAGTTGGCAGGGTGCTGATGTGAATATGTAGGTGCTGATTTGGGATTTCTACATAAACTGATTAGAAGTTCAAAGAGCAGAGCTCTGTGTTGTAATCCTGTAAACTGGAGGGACACCCTTTCTGTCTCAAGAGACTCATGTGACAGAAAAGTCATGAAAGAGACTTTGGCACGCCTCCAAGAGCGTTTTTTTGTCAGGGATAAAAAGGTGCAGAAATATACTTGTAGATTGGATTAAATTTACTCATTTGTACTTACGGGCTTTAGGTTTTACAGAACAGGAAGAAGTAACAGGGCTGTTTTCCAAGGATTGCATCCTCCCTTGTCGTTTCCCACCTGGGCATGATGAAGTAATTCACTGGAAAAAAGAGAACAAATATGTGCACAGTTACTACCAGCACAAGGATCAGCTGCAAGGACAGGATCCACATTACAGACTCAGAACACACCTTTTCCCCGAGAACATCCCTAGTGGAAATGCCTCCTTGAAACTCAGTAACCTGACCATGGCTGACGAGGGCCCTTACACCTGCTACGTGGGAACGGTGCAATATCAAACAGAGGTGGTAGTGCTGCTACACATAAAAGGTCAGTGAGGCATCAAAAGCCCTTGGATCACACCACTGCAAATGGGATGGCACCAGCAGATCTCCTTGTGTTGTTTCTCCCATGGAATCAAAATCCTCCAACCCAGCAGAGCACATTTTGGGCCTGATGGTGTTATGCAGTAGTTTTTTAGCTCTGGTGAGATATTGCAACATGGATTGGAAAATTTTAGTGCAGCACTTGTTTTCATAGCCTAATGCACCCTGGTTTCTAAGGGGTAATTATGTGGTACATATAATGTGGCTTCTCAGAACAGTACAAATCTTGGCCTTGTAAGTAGCTGTGCTTTCTTCTGAAATCAAACACAGCTGAAGTTTTATTCTTGGCTGTATTCATTCTCCCCAATGGTATTTCAAAAGAGTAACCACTTCAAGTTAAAAAACATTTTGTAAGTAGTAGGACTTATTTTCTAATTTTTTTTTTTTTTTCATCTACAGCTCCTTCTTCTTATGCACTGGAATACCAAAAGACAAACACAGAAAGGAGACTGAAGTGCTATGCTTTTCTCACTTATCTGGCACCATCTATATCTTGGGTACAGGGCAATACATCCATCCAAGAGACAGATCGGGAGGCAACTAGGAATGGAGTTTTCTATTCTCTTAGAAGTGACAAGGACATTATAAACATAACAGATACTTACTACTGTCACATTCATTTGGATCATGAAGTGTGGGCTGCTGAATGGAAGATGCAAGGTAGGAATGAAATCTCTCTCAGCATTGTTAATGAATTTTAGAGCTGGCTTCAGAGTCAAACTAAAGACAGTCTTCCTGCAGTGGGGCAACATGGATATGGGACAGTGCAAAAGAATATACCTTTCTCTTTGAAATGCATTTGTTAGGATTACAAGGCAGCATTGCAAGTTACTTCTGAAAAGTAGGAATGAGAGGGGCTAGCCCACCCTTCTGTAAGTTACCTTGACTCTTAACATCTTTTCTATATCAGTTTCACATTTTAAGAGGTGCCTAATAAACTTTACCTTCTATCAATAAAAGAATTCTGCCCATTGGACAAATATGTGGAAACCTTAGACAATATGTGTGTTCTGTGAGGAAGGTGAAAGTTTGCCTGCTGCTCTAGCTGCACATGAATTTTATTCTGTCCATTTCCCATCTTTTGCCAGATTTTTATTGGTACTGTTTGATCCTTTCATTGTACTTCTCTTCACATGCATGCTTGAGTACCAATCTGCTGGGGTGCATGGGAATGGAGAGCAGCAAACAGTTTACATTTTAGAAAACAGCAACTCATTTTGTTAGTTAAGAAAAAGCAGGACTATGAAAGACTGCTTTGTCTTCCTCCTGAATTTCATTGGAAATTCAGTTTGAGTAAATAACTGGTGGTTTTCAACCTGTCCTGTTTCTTAGGGAAATATTTTTAATTGATGGAAGAGCAATGCAAGAGCAGTTCTCTTGTGAGATTTGCTTCCATCACCCTGATTAACCCCTAAAGTGTATGCAGACATTCAGTTCCTAACCCACTGCATAAACTCTGGAATAAGAGTTCAGTTTTTAATTTACATGGAATAGCTTACAATATGAAAGGTTTCCAGTATGGCATCATAGTAGCTACCAAGTGCACTGTAAGTGTCTGTTTTTTATCTCTGCCTGATGCACAAGAGAAAAAGGTACATATCATTACACATGTATTGCATTTCCCTGCTTCCATTTAACCCCTCAGTAGAATATTTTGAAAATAAAATGCTTTCCTTTTGTTTCTATAATAGCAGTGTGGGGTACAATTTTGGTTTTTTTTTGTCTTCATGATTTTCAGCCCCACACCTTTGTTTATTGAACCCCCCTCCCTCACAGAAATCAAGTGTAGCTATACTATGTCAAAATAATCTATTATCTTCCTCTCCAGTTGACTGCCAGCCACCACTGCTGTCAAATCCCTGTTGTCAAACCTGTAGTTGTGCTATGATGTTAATTTGTCTTGTATTAGTAATTTATACATTAGGTGTTAATTCCACTTACCTTCTCCTTCCCTTTCCTGTTTTTTAAAATTTACTTATTAATTGTTAAATGTTCAACATAGAGAAGTAACGTACTTAAATTCACCATAACTGAAAGTTATTCCTAACTACATAGAATCTTTTTATTCTTTTAGTTTAATTATGTTGTGTTTTATCATTTTGCTTCAGATGTGCAGGTATCTGATCAGTTCCATTTTCTCTCTGCTCCCAGCATGTGCAATTTCCTGCTGTTTTACATAGTAACATAGAGTAGACTAAACAACTTCTATTAATAAGCCCCTCAATTAAAGGAAAAATAGTCAAATTTTTAATAAAGAATATTCATAAATATTGCGAATATCAATTAGACTTTTTAGTGTAAGATGCATGTGTTTTTAAAATCTTCAGATGCTTCTAGAAACATACTGTGATATTTGAATGCAATATCAAAGCAGTGAAATCTGTTTTTGTATTTGTTCATGGTAGTATCAAACCTAAGAAAAAAAATCACAAAATGTCTAGAGAACCTTCACAGTATTTTCCAAAAAAAGTGCAGAGGGCTCTTTATCTGTTTCAGACCACGTGGCTAAGGTGGAAGGAGAGAGCACTGTAATTCCGTGTGAACACGGCAATGACGCTGCAAGCACTGATGGTTTCAGTGTTGTCTGGACATTACACAGAAATGCAGTGACCTCAGTCCTGGCCTCCTTCAATGGCACATCTCACTCTCACCATCCTCGAGTCCAGGTTAACGAAAGTGACTTCTCACTGAGGCTGGATCATCTTACTGCAGGCGACAGTGGAGAATATCTGTGTAATATCTCAACACCTCTCTACACAAAACTTGCTGTGACAACTTTGCACGTCGGTAAGTTGCTGCTCCTTTCATTTCAGAGCATGAGGACCAGTTAGGACAATGCACAGCCTAAGAGTCAATCAGAAATCTCAAAAACAATTATTACATAAAAAGAATCAATGCTACAACAATGAGTTAAAAACTAGTCATGGAAACAACTCTGGAGTTCAGAATATACCCCTTGAAGGGGGACACTGGCTCCACTAGAAGATGCTTTTCTGGGTGAATGTCTTCAGCCTTCATTACATGAATGGGTGGGCATGTAGTTGGGACAGCAGTGATGGCTCTTTGCCAGCTCTCAGGACACTGATGCAACGTGTGCTTACTTTTGTGTAATTTGATGTGATTGGTACCGTTGGGTGGAAGAGAGACATATTTTATTTTTGTTGGCTCGGGGAGAAAAAAAAGTTACCAAAGATGTGTTTATTTAAAGTCTGGAAGTTCCTTTTTTCAGTCAGCAGCTTATTGTGGCAAAGGTTACCAAATCAGTGTCTGCCTTCAGTTGCCACCAACTGCTCTCATAGCTGAGGGCACAGCAGGGCTCTCAGAATTCTGTCCTAAGTGCTCTGCTGAGGGCAAACATAGCTTTAAATGTAGCAGAGAGATGATGGGAGGCCCAAAGCTTGTGGTAGAAGTTGGCTGTAGAAGAAAGCTTATTGAGAACACACAGTTGTTATTCTCAAAGCTTTAATTCTACACAGCAGGCCTTTTTTAGGCCTGGGGATATATATGTTTAAATGCCTGTGTTTTTATGAGCTATAGTAAATTCCCAGCTGTGAAATCTTACTTACAGTTATTTCATTGTCAGTAGCACATAAAACAGTAGCACACAAACATTTCACACAATTACATACAATCACTGAAAAGACTGAGAACTAATAAAAGGCATCTCTTCTAAACAAAGAAGATAACTTGAAACAAGCCATGAAAAGCAAGACATGAAAAATAGAGACAACATAACAGATAAGGGGCTAGAATAAGTGATAATAACTACAGATGAGCACCTTTGTGGCTTTCAGCCCAGCCTGAAAGCAGATAAGTGGATGGAGACAGTAGGGAATGGGCTAAACTGTGTTGGCAGCCATAGCACAGCAGCTTCTGAGCCATCAGAAGAGTTTCCAAGGGGTGCTGAAAAGAAGGCTTTTGAGGGGAAAAAAGAGATTTACAATCACCTCCTGCATAAGGAAGAGTTGTAGCTTAAAGCTGCTCTTCTAAAGGAATTTACAAGATATAAACATAGGTCTGCATGTGGTTACAGAGTCAAGCTAAAGGCAATGACCAGATTAAATGCTGTTTTAGCAGTTCTTATTTTTTAGCTGTTTTTCAGACATCCACAGGAAGTTTCCAGAGGAATGTAGAATTTTTCAAATTCTTTGAACAAGGCACAGCAGGGAAAAAGACAACCTGAGGTAGAACAGCCATACAGTTCTTCTGAGAGAAGAGTTTGGTGCTGTGCAGAGGTTTCTTCTAGGTGGGCTTTGATCTCCTGTGGAATCCATGGTTATCACTCATCTCAGGATTTCTTGTGCCCACCTGGATTGTTGCGCTATCAAGCTGGGCAACATTTCAGATTAAAGTTGCAAAGATTTTGCAGCACGAGTAATGAAATTTATGATCCAGTCTGGATAACATTTACGGAGCTGCTCTACTGTAAATCAGCAGTGCTCTTAATGGCACTGAGCACCATACCAGGAGACAGTATTTAGCACACTGGGCAGTTGATTGTTTTTAAATGGGACTTTTATTAAGAAGTTGTCAAATCCTATCCCATGAGCACACATAGAATTTGCTATCAGCACAATTAAGTGAAAAAAATCTGCTTTCAGCTATTCACACTTAAGTCAGTAAAGTATCACTTCAAAGTCTTACAGTATGAGTCAAGTAACTTGAACATCGTTGTCCTTGTCTCAGTTTCCTTTTAATGTTTCTTTTTCCCTAAATCATACCTTTTAGATTATATATAAGAAAAAATCATAGCTTTGATATATTTATTGAACAATAAGCACTTCTTTTATCTACTTGTATTTTTAAAGAAAATTCAGGTAACGCTGGGAAAATTCTGTTTGGTGCATTGGCAATAGCAGTGGCAATAGCAGTGGCAATAGCAGTGGTACTTTTCTGTCTCAAGGTATGTACATCATTAGAGTACTTATTTTTTAAGATACTGTTATACCAAGCCCCTCAAGATTTGAAGAAGGGTCTGAGCCAAACTTTGGAACTTTAAAAAAAATGGTAATGAGTACCTGTGGCTAGACAGTTATGACTAAACATCTGCATTGTTAGCATTGTTTGCTAAACTGATCTTCTGTTTTAAGAAAAAGGGAAGAGAATCCTAATGTGAACAGGGTGTCTGGACAAGGGCCACCAGGAGTAAAGTGAAAAGAACTGAGCAGTAAGTGGGGAAAGGTAATTCTGGCACTGGGAGATTGAAACCTCAAAATGGACCCCCAACTCAAATTGAAGGGAAGTACCTAAATCCAGACCTTGAATATTTATTTGAAGATTTTGTCACAGTCTGAATTTCATAAGCTTCAGGAGACATTTTATGGGTACCATGAGGTACAGCAAAAACACATGAGAAAGAAAACTCTGAAATTACTATGCCTTAGTCTTTTTTTTTTCTCTGTACACAGAGATTCACTTGCATGCTGCTTATTAAACAGCTGTAACATGCTTTAGAGATGATAATATACTTTGAGATGCAGTTGTCTACACAATTTAAGCAAGATTAGGTTATCTTGGGACCTGTTGGGGTTGTCACACATATTGTAATCAGAAGAAGTGGAACAGTTGACAGGTTAATTCAGCTCTGGTTACATTGATGGAGGACTAGATGGAAAAACCAGGCATGTATCTGCACTGTTGTGTGGATGCTTATTTTACTCAGATAAAACTAAAATGAAAAATGCTGACTTACCTTCATGGTGATTGCATCTTGTTCTTGTTCCGCTATTAGGGGATTAATTGTACACATCAGTAGTCCTTATAAGTATTTTTATTTTGTCTAGAAGAAAAGGAAGAGAGGAATCATATGAACACGGTGACATACAGGAAGAAAATAGCTCTCTAAACACAGATACTACTGATGTTGGTGATGAAAACAACCAAGAGTTCTTCCACCTTCCCCTTTGAGTTACAGTAAGAGCCACATGCAAATGTGATTTTCTGAGCAACAGTAATGAACAAATGGGAAGGAAGAAAGTCAATGGATACTCATGTGAAAAGTCATGGAGCATCTCATCCCCCACATGAGCTTACCTGTTGCTTTTTAACTGGTGAGTTAAACCAGACAGAGCTGTCTTTAACTGGTGAGTTAAACCAGAGTTGTCTTGTAGCAAGTTATTTTGGCACCATGGCATTACCATCTGGAAAGATAAACTGGAATTCTGACTGACAGGCTCTGCCTTTACAAACTGTATAAGCTGCATCAAACTTTCATGATGCAGAAGTCTTCCACACATTTTCCTGGAAACTGGAGTTTCTCCTCAGAGCAGGGATGCCTGCTTTGCACTTAGTCCTCTGGTGGCCGAGTATTTCTTTTGCTAGTTTTAATATAGGTACCTTGATATCATGTACTGTTTTATGTAATCTACTGGTAGTTATTTTGTTTTATACTGTGTCAGAATTAGACCTTTCATGTGTTACCTTCTGTCTGTTCAATAAGTAACTAATTTTATAAATAGGCCTGATCTGCCATCCTTGGAATTTGCAGGCCAGAGTGATTTCTTAAACAGCTTAAATAGCTGTTGCCAAAAATCTGAGGCTAAGGCAGGGCTTGTGTGAAGCTCCCACTCATCCTGTGACAAGTCAGCATGCGAAATTGGATTTCCTAAAGGGACAAAGAAGTTTCCAGAGAAGAAATCCCTAAATTTTAAGTTTTTTTTTTTTTTTTTTCCCCAGAGTGAGGGAAAAAGAGCTCACTGGTTTTCATTTCATTTATTATTTTATTTTAAAGTAACGACCATGTCTGCTGTCGACAGCAGCAAGTCTGAGCCCAGCAGAGCGCGCTGGGCTGGCAGTGATGGGGGAGCAGAGGAGTGTCAGAGTGGGAACAGCTGTGGGAACAAAGCAGTGGCAGAGTGAGGTGTGAGAAGCTGGATGCTGCCAAGCACAGCCCACCACAGTGGTCTGGAAAATGGGCTTTGTGACATGGACCATCCTGCTTTTGTCCTGGGGTCCACATGGGAATGGTTGCCACCTTGTCTTAGTCTGGAAAAACATGTGGAGCCAGCTGCCATCTTGTCCTTGTCCCAGGGAACCACATGGACATGACCTACAGGGAGTGTTCACCATCTTGTCTTTGTCCCAGCAGCCACATGGAACTAAATTGAGCTAGTGAACACCTTTTTGTGGGTAAAGCATCTCTTCTTGTATGCTTTTGTTATTAACTTGTTGCTCTTTGCTGTCAGTAAATTATCTCAACCCACAGTCTCTGCTTTTGTCTCTCTCTTACCAGAAAGGGGTGGGGGGAAGGGGAGTGGCTTATTTTGAATTTAATTTTCTGGCTGTTGTTAAACTACCACGGATCAGTTCCCTGTTTAAAGGCAAGAAAGACTGAAGAGAATTCATTATTTCTGAGCCACAGGGAGATGTCCCTTAACACCATCTCCTGTGCCTGTCCTGCAGCTGGCAAAGAGAAGTCCCTTGACTGGTGGTAGTGGAAGCTGTTTATATGGAAATCTTTCTCTTTTCCAAAACTCAGGGTCCTGCAGGCAGGATAAATGGAAGCTGAGTTATCCCAGCTTTAAGAACTGTCCCTTCCAAAGTTTTAATCTGTGCTGCTGTTGTGTTTTTGCAATAGCCATGAGGGGGCATGACCAGAACCCAAATGCTATTTGATACTACCCCACTTCACTGGGGAGAGGGACTGTCTGTGTGGTAAAAGAGGTTCCTTCAGGGAGGGGTCCAGGGTGAGCATTTCTGCATGTGCATCACCCTCTCTTTTGTATACTTTTAAAAATTAACATTGTTGCTGTTACCATTAATTTTCTTATTCCACTGCTGTTTCCAGGAAATTGTTCTTAGCCTGTGGTTTTTCACCTTTTGTGCTTTCAACTCCCAACTCCATTCTGGGAATGGGAAGGGAAGGGAGAGCAAGAGAATGGCAGTGTGGCTTCAGAGAGTGAAGGGAGAAGTACTGTTCATAAACCAGGATAGCTGCTTTAACAATCTGCATATAAAATATGTGAGGCTGTGCAGCATGACTGGATTTGCCCTTAGTTTTGATTTTGTTCAGAGATCTGCCAATTAGGATTTGTTCCAATATAATGAAGTCGGCTGTTGGCGAGATGTAATCTTCTATTGATCCCTAAGGCTTGGCAAAATAAAAAGTAAATAAATGAAATATGCTATACAGTCTGTTTAGATTTTCACTTGATGTTTATTTTTGTAAGTGCTTATTTTTTTCTACATCTGCTTTCAGTTGTGCATGATTATGTCAAGTATTTTCTCGTATTTGTCAGCTTGGACTTTTTTATTCCTCTTCATGAACCTGAAAGGCAATTGAGATAGTATGCAACTGTTAAAAAATAGAAATGTCAAGAGGTTTTAGTGTGAGTTCACAAGTAAGTGACAAAAGCTGCATTAATGCTTCTGTTCCCTGGTATTTGGTATTCTGTTTCCTGGTATTATACCAGTTTGTAACTGACATAGACTAGCAGCAGTCTGGCCAACATTTGCCATCTTATCCCAGCTAACAAGGCAGGTATCCTGTCCTTTTTCTAGATTATATAGATCCTTGTGATGGCAGAGGACTTCAACAACCATTTTTTAATAGATGGTGGTGCTCTGATCGACACACACTCCCTGCAGTATTCAGGAAATGGGTACTGTAGCAGTAGGCAAGGTATTTCTAATGCTGCACGATTAGAGTAGTCTCTACAGTGTCCTTCTCTCCCCAAAGGACATGTGATTTTTGGGACAGCAGTCTCCACCTAAATGTACCTCCTGGCAGCTCCTGCATTTGCTGCCACAAGCAGCGAATGTTCCACCGAGCTCATCTTTTGACAGAGCAACACTCTGCTCCATTGCCAGAGCTGCAATTGGTGTTGGCAAACAGCATCTGACTAGTAAAAACAGGCATCCACTTTTCTGTGACTTCTGCATGTTTGAAGCACTAAGATGGTACCAGTAAGGTACAGGAAATAAACAGCAACTTTAATAGTATTTAAAAAAATAAATTATTCTCATGGTGTACCTGTTTCAGTGTTTGTGTGATGCCATGGCTTTGTGAATCTTTAAATGAATTTATATTAATTTTGATTTTTTTTTTTTAGGGGTAGAATAATTTAGAAAAATCTGCGGAAATTTTTTATCCTTAAAAGCTGCAAATCTTTTGAGGTTCCATTACAGTACTGCTTAATTGTACATAAATGTGTGATAAACCAGATATTAAGGTAGTTTTAATGTATCTTTGCTCTGGTGGAGCAGCAGTAATTTATATCAGTCACGGGTGATTTCATTAGGTGGAGCAGCAGTAATTTGTATCAGTCATAGGTGATTTCATTAGGCCAATACAAAAGCATAAATTAAGAGTGTAAAGGGCTTTTATTCCCTTAGCTTGGGAGCTATCAACTCCATAAAACATATGTGATGTTAAGCATGGAAGTTTGTTAAACTTGCAAATGAAATAGATTTAGCAATGACCCAGCTCCTGTTCCTATCATTCCTAGAAGTAACAACCTCACTCTTTTTTGCCCTGTTTGCCACAAGGCAAGCATAGATAAGTTTGCTTTCAGTTCCATACTAAGTTCTTCAGTGCCTTCTAGTTTCATCAACATTATTGCTACCATTCAGTTCAAGTGCAAAACACCACAAATATATGTCTAATCACTAATGACTTCCCAGCACCTAAGTGACTAATCACCAATATTTTCTTTTCATCCAGCTCTTCCAGTCAATACAAGTTCATTGAAAGAGCAATGTTAAAATATCTGCTGATGTGGTAATACCCAGGTTTTACTACATACATAGAAATCTACATCATCAGGGAGAGAAAAAGGTGGAGTCTTTTAATATCCTTTGCAAAAAGAAACCCCAAAACCAAAAACAAACCCACCAAATCACCAGTTCTGCTTCTGCTGCTGAGAACAGAGGTTAAATGACAACAAAAATACAGAGAATATATTTTGTTTAAGTATCAGATTGCTGTCCTACATGGTTATCTTAATATTAAAATAAAGGGCAGAATGAAACAAAACAAATGTAGAAACCCAAGATTTTCCTAGTCTACACTACTTTCAGAGGTGTAACAGATACAGAGCATCCACTGTTGTGTGTTAAACACTCACATCTACCCCATACAGTATGACCATACCTTTTTCATGCCAATGTCTCTTGACTTGCTCCTCAGCTTATTAACTTGAGATTCAGCTATTTCAGCCCTTTCTTCAGCATCATCCAGATCATGCTGCTGTTTTCTGTACTTTGAGAGGTACAGATTGGCTTGAGCTTCCTGGTGAGAAAAAAAAGAGTACAGCTGATTTCCTCCTGTCCACATGAAACAAAGCTTTTAATTTCAAGTGGGATGGAAAGTGCTCAGCGTGAGTAGGTAACAGCTGTATGGGCACCACTTGCCTCCTGCAGAACTGAGATTGTTGTTTTACAGGGTTGATATTTCTAGTGGCATTTTCCATGTTAAGTGAACTGAGAGGCTCTCAATGTGTCTTCTGAGGGGCTAGGAGGGGCTGAGGGGCTGTTCCTTCATCCCCTTCTCTTGCAAATTACACTGCAGTCTTAGGCTAAAATGGCATACTTTTTCTTAAATATAATCAACACATATGCTATATATTTTACTTTATATATAATATAAAACAGTTATTAAAATAATTATTTATGGGCACAAAAGATGTATTTGTACTAGAAGTTTCTATGAATAAAAAATTGTGGGTTTAGAACAATACATCTCTCAAAGGTAGAAAGACCCAGACGGTTACTTACAGCTTCCTCTGCTTGGTGCTTGTAACTCTTCACTTTTAATTGCAGCTTGTCAATTAGATCCTGCATCCTGGCAAGATTCTTCTTATCTTCTTCTGACTGTATCAAAACACCATTAATTGGGTTGATAGAGGAAAAAGGCTTAAAGCATCTACCACAGCACAATAATTATGGATGCCATATATATTTTTGAAACTTATAGCTCAAAGCACAAGCTAGCCATGTCCTGTGTACACATAAAAATTTCTACATCGTCATTGAATATACATGTGTGAAGAGTGAAGACTGAGATTACCTTTCCCATGTATAGATATAAATATAATTTATGTAAAGAATGTAAATATATGTATAAATGTAAATATAAATGGATGTAAAGAAAGATATATATGTGCACACACTTTCAGAGGTGTGCAGATACAGGCAGAGTTCCTTGCTCAGGGTGAGGAGCACGCTTGTCATTATAAATCGTGTCATTATATGTTGAAGCAGATATGGGTGAGCCTGGAACTATGTTATTTGCATAATTTGAAGTTTGATTCACAGGCATTTCTGGTAAAAAAACCTAGTTTAAGCTGTCATGCTCCATAAGCAGAGGGACCAGCTAATTCTGCCTGCACGCTGTATTCAAAGAAAACAACCTTCAGCTTCTGTGTACGAAAGTCAGAATAAAACAACAGGTAGGAGGCTAAATAATCTCCTAAGGCAGATGGATGGGTTTATCTTCTTAATGCTGTTCAAAGCAAAAGGGTAAGTGCTCTGTCCTGCAGGCCTTTTTTGAAGGCCAAGCAGCATGAGCAGCTGTTAGCAAAGCTGCAGGAGGCTCAATAATAGGTGACAGAGCCCTGGGACTCAGCAACCCTACACTGAGCAGGGCATTAGAGCCACCTGAGTCCTATGGCTCCTTTTAGCAACAGCAGCACAGCTGAGAGGGAGCTGGGCTCTTTCTTCCCTTGCATTGTAAATAGTCATTGAGGCCTGTTCCATATTAATACTGTGCTAAAAATGTCCAAATCCCAGCAACAGAGGCTTTCTAACATTAGTTACAGCAAATCAGCCAAGAGGATGATGATCACTGGCACAGGTTGCCCAGAGAAGCTGTGGATGCTCCATGCCTGGAAGTGTTCAAGGCCGGGTTGGATGGGGCTCTGAGCAGCCTGGTCTGGTGGAAGGTGTCCCCACACATGGCAGGGGGGTTGGAATGAGATGATCTCCAAAGTCCCTTCCAATCCAAAGCATTCTGTGATGGAAGCCATAGGGAGATGCTCCTGCTGTGCCTAAAGCTTCCAGCAGTCAGAAAGCTCTGCCTAAGGCCATCCTTCCTCCTTCACTGTAACCCCGAGGCTGCTCAGGACGTGTCTTGCAGTGCCCTGGTGCTTGCTGCATACCTGGTAAGTCAGCTCCTTTATGCGTCTCTCAAACTTGCGGGCTCCTTTCTGGGCGTCCGAATTGCGACGGAGCTCAGTCTCAAGTTCATTCTCCAGCTCACGAACCTGCCAAAAAGGGAAAAAACCCTTGCCATTATGCTACATATATGTAAAGCACCAGAAAATTTGGCTCACAGTTCAGGAAACGCTTACTTGCTAGGTCTCTCCATAGAGTCAAATTTCAGGAAGAGATCAAAATGTCACCTTTCCACTCTGTTTTTTTCATAAAAATATTCCGGCTGCACCATCAATCAGAAGTGCAGACATGTGCAAAGGCCAAAAAAGTTTAACCAAAGCAAGCACTGGGGTAGGTTTTTGCTGAGTTTAGGTGCTGGGGCTTTTAACTCTTTTCTAATCAAGGGCTTTGTTCATCTACTGGTCAGCAGCTCATAGCTGGATAATGAAGGGGAATCGTGCCTCCATGAGCTGCTCACCTGCATTTTGTGAAACAGAGGAAAGTGTCCATACTACCCCTTCTCAGCCTCTGTGAACTTACCAGGCAGCACTAGGCTACCCATCTAGTGCCAATTCTGTAAGTAGAAAGTAGCAGTCTGAAGTTGGATCACAAACTTACCCTGGATTCCAGTTTTTGGATCTGCTTCTTGCCACCTTTCAGAGCTATTTGTTCTGCCTCGTCCAGTCGCTTCTGGAGGTCTTTAATGGTTTGCTCCATGTTCTTCTTCATTCTCTCTAAATGAGCACTAGTATCCTGCTCCTTTTTGAGCTCCTCAGCCATCATTGCTGCCTAAAAAACAGCCACATTTTACAGGAAATTCTGGATGCTGTTGGATTATGTTTCAGAATAAATGGTGGAAGATCAGTCCTGAACTATCCCTTAGTTGGATAAATCACTGTAGCCAAAGCTCTACAGAATACCTTCTGTGTGCATATCTTGCCTGGACAGAGAAAATGGAAGGACAGAAAAACCTTGGAGGCCTTTTCCCTCCTCTCTGATCTAATGCTTTTATTTAAGATTCTGCCTCTCCCTTTTCCCTGTTTTTTTTATCCCCGTGCTTTACCACTAGGGTTCTATTTTACATTGCCTACAAGTAAGTCTGTGACATTCACTACACTCCAGTGTCCTTGGACACTGTGGTATGAAAAGAAGTGAGCAAGGAACAAGCCTACTTACATCTGTGATTGCTTTCTTGGCTTTTTCTTCTGCATTCCGACACTCCTGGAGTGATTCTTCCACTTCATTCTGCATCTGGGAAATGTCACCCTCCAGCTTCTTCTTTTGATTGATCAGGCTTGTGTTCTTTTATTAAGTTTTCCCCAAATGAATAGTGGAAAAGGAGGAAAAGTGATGATTAGAGACAATTCCTCTAAAGACCATAGCACACCAAAGCTTCCTGATTTTTGCCACTTCCGAATTACTCAGAGCAATATTTGGGAATATGTAGTAAGGGCTGCCTTGACTATCATAGGTAGCTTCAAACGGAAGAAATATTAAAAATACTCTTACAGCTGTAAATATTCAAATTTTGATTTAGATAAAATAATAAGCAATAGGCTGAAATAGAAGAATTAATAAGGCTGTTCATTTTGGTAAATTAATGATCCTTAATCAGCCAGTGAGGTGATTAAAACATCACCAATGGGCTGGAGTAAACACTGCAAAACATTGCCAGCCTTTAGCACGTTTTCATTTCTTTGTGACTATCATTTGGTGAAGAGAAGTTTTGGGTTTTAGTAAAAATGCTGTCAAGGCGGGACATGCCCCTCCGCGGCACCCTAGAAGTGGCAGTGCCCACCTGGACAACACCCAAAGACTGATCTCAGTGGAGACCTGCAGGCACAGAGGGCACTTTGCTGCAGGTGGGTGCCCTGCATGATCTCCCTGTTGTGAGAGCCCAGCCCTGCAGTTTTTCCTGCTGAGTAACATCACAAAAGCAGTGCCTGCATTATTTCCAGAGAAATGCCTCACTGTCTAGGGCATGGCTTAACTAAAGCAGAAAACTGGTTTCACAGCAGGGAAGAATAAAAGAAATCAACTCTGACTCTTTTTGTTTTCCATCAGTGTTATTCCTGGAAGCTGCTTAAAGTGAATCATCTCTTCCAGCTAACTTGGAGTCAGGTAGGACATCCCCAGGGTGACTTAACTCTTTTGCCTCATTTTACCTCTGCAGGCATGCCAGGGTGTGTCTGACCTGTGGTGGCCATGGGACAAACTGTGTCAGTGATCAACAGAGAAGGCTCAGGTTAGCCAGTGAGGGAGAGGGCACAGAAAAAGCCAACCTGGCTGTGAAGCAGGTTCACACGTTCGGTGGCTTCCAGAAGCTCGTGCTCTGCCAGCTTCCTTGCCCGTTCAGTCTGGTCCAGCAAAGCCCTCAGTTCATCCAGCTCTGACTGGAGAAGATTGTTCCTCCTGTCAGAGACTGCCAGCTGCTCCTTCAGATCTTCATTCACGTGTCCCGAGTCATCCAGCTGCACCTGAAGCTCCTAAAATAAAACACCCCATTTCAAGCCTCTGTCCTTATATCAGAGAAACACAGATTGCAGTGGCTACCTGGGATCAACCTCAAGAATTTCAGTACTTTTTAAATTTATGATATTTTAATTTTCTTTCCAAACTGTAAGCTGAATAGCTTTTGTGGTATGTAGTGCAATGGAGGGAAAAAAAATCTGCGTCCTCAAATCTCTCAGAGCTGGTGGTTCTGAGAAGAGGTGTCTTGGCAAGAAACACTTTTTTTTTAAGCTACTACAAATGTTGACACAAACAACAAAGCTGAATATACACACAGTCCCTGTACTCCAAACAACCCACTTGCCCTCTGCTTCTTTTAAAAGCCTTGCAATCTTACAGGAAAATCACAGGCTTTTTGTTCCTCATGCTGTAGCTTTCTGCACCTGCCAGAGGCTGCAGCCAGCAAGGGTTTTATGACAGGATCTCATCCAGCTTGCATGCAAGTCTGAGAAGAAATCCACATTTCAGTATTCTCTTATGCCAGACATGATCACTAAGGCTTTCCCTTTTTGTTGTTGGGAGTAGCTTCTCTCTTAATC
This sequence comes from Lonchura striata, assembly GCF_050655825.1. Lineage (NCBI taxonomy): Eukaryota > Metazoa > Chordata > Aves > Passeriformes > Estrildidae > Lonchura > Lonchura striata. Next base: position 3,936,616 of record NC_140703.1, read on the forward strand.
ACCATCACCACCGCTGGTTTGGTCTGTGCTCAGGAAACCCAGCCTGCGAGTGCTTGGGGGGCACCACTACCTTTATTTGTGTCTGCAAGACTCGTGCTGACTTGGTTGCTTCTGCAGCATGCCTATTAGCATGGCTGAGCTGGATTTCCATCTCATTGAGGTCCCCTTCCATCTTCTTCTTAAGGCGGATGGCCTCGTTTCTGCTGCGGGCTTCAGAGTCCAGGGTGGACTGCAGCGAGTCTATGGCACGTTGCTGGTTTCTCCTGGAAAGGACATGAAGGATGAATGGAATGATTTTCCTCTCTGTTCAAGGACAGAGAAGTACTTGCAGCAGTACTTCACTTTCTGAAAGTGTCTCCCTTACAGAAAGAGTGTATTTCTGATGGGCATAGGTAGCACTCATACATAGCATGCATAGTTTGCATTGCCTCACTGCTGTCTAACTGGCTGGTGTGCTTCACACCCTCAGCTAAATCCTGATCTGTAAGCACCTCCAGAATCCTTCTTCTGTATTTCCTTTGGCAGTACTGGAGCAAGGAGTGCTCTCAGAGCTCTTGTAAACACAAGCAAGTATGGATTTGAACCTGACAGGGAGCACTTCCAGCCTAACAGTCACTTAGTAAAATATTTACTGAATAATTTCCTGGAATGATTTACATCTCAGCCTTTTGCTGAAGGCATTAGTGGAGGGGATTAATCAAAGTGAAGCTTTTTTTTTTACGTTCTAAGCTGTAGGTGCTCTTAATAGTAAATGGCATGTGTAAGCTACAATTTATTGTGTCTTAAAATAGATGTTGAAAAATCTTTTCTTGTGCTAATTATAAGGGGATTGATTAATTAATACAAATCTGTGTTATGGACATCTGAATTTAGAAGTGATTAAACCCACCCAGTTGACAGCCTGGTCCCCTTGGGAAAGGCAGCTTAATGTCAATTTAAAGACAAAGCAGATGCAAACAGCCTAATTTTCTTGATTCTGTAACAGAGAAGTCTTACAAAGAAAGTTTTGCTCTGTTACAACCAGAAAGTAACTCAAAGCACAGAACAGGACACACTTGGAAACATTTATTTCACTGCTGGACAAGTTCTGCTGAAAGTGTAGGAGTTCTGGGAAATCATCAAGTCAACAAGATAAAACTTGACGGCTTTATTGCTTCAGCAAGATATTGAACTGTGCCCAAAACTTCCAGAAAGCAGCACAGAATGTCTGCTGAACACTCATTGTGAAGCTGAAGCAAAAAGCACTGATTAGCACATCTTGTCCCAAGATATCTGCAGTCCAGACATCTGCAGGACTCCAGAAGGTGAAAGGGCCAAAATATTCTTGGTTTTGAAGCAATGAATATATAAATCCCTCTGGGTATGCTGGCCAGGGTGGGTCTTGGACTTCCCCTTCCCTTTAGCCTATCAATAACCAATAACATGATTCTTGAATTAATGACATCACAACACTGACTAATTCAAGGCCAAAGTTGTCTGAATAACTGCACAGACACATAGGCTAGCATGTTATACCCTCCTCTTAAGGGTATAACTCTTCAGACTTTTCTGCTGGGTGGGAGGGGAGAGACAAAAGCCACCATCCTCCTCTCACCTCATTGCTTTCCATTTTTTCCTATTTATCCATCTCACCTGCAAGCTCCTCTCCTGTTCCATTCACACTTTCTGCATGTCTGCAATTCTCACTGCTTACCCTAATGGTGTACACATAACAGCAAGCTCTTCACATCCTCCCACACTCAGCATAGCTGTAATTGCATAAATTAATGAAATGCCTTCAGATAGATGGGTTTGAGCACCACTGGGGCAAGTACTGCTGATTTTGCCTGGGGGTCCCCTTGGGAGGCAGCCATCCCACACAGGATTAGGAGATGGCAGCTCTCTAGACCTACTTACCTCCACACTGTCAACATGCAGAGTTAGTGGCCCTGGTCTGCTGTGAATTGATTATGTTAGCCTGGTTTTTTTACATCTGCAGTGTGTTATGCATGATGGGTTTAATTGTACACTGTCAGAGTCTGAGCTGACAGGAATATTTGAACTGAGCAAGGGAAATGTGGCAGGGCTAGCCTTCAGCAGATAGTCAGAGCTGTCTTGGTTTCTGGTACAGACAGTATCTGCTTTTGCTGGCATAACTACCTGCCGTGTGTTTAGCTGGCTTGGGTCTTGAGAATAGTTTGTCTTTTCAGATTTTCCCTTAAGAAACATGCTGCTTCCTGCACACTACCTTATATTTTCCATTTCTTCCTCCTTTTCTGTGAGTTTCCTTTCAAACTCTGCTTTAACCTGAGAAAGCTCAAGCTGGAAACGAAGGGTCTTGCTTTCTTCATGTTCCAAAGCTCCCTGAAATAGAAAACACCAAGAGCTTGCAAACCAGGAATTGATTTTTTTTTCCCCCAAACTACAAACAGCTGCACAAACATGATCCCTTCACATTTCTCTTCTGGTTTCCTCACTTCTCTCTCTAGGCAAGGACACAAGAAGCTTACATGGCAAAATAATGCATTTATTTGCTTTCTAATGCAACCTGACAGCTGGAAAACCAAGAAGCAAGCTCCTGAGAGGACAAATTGTCAAACAGTTCACAGCTCACCAAAAAAAACCACCCAAACAACACCCCAGCACCTTCAGCCCTGCCTGCATGGTTTTGACACCAACAGATGTTCCCTGCTCCACACCTCTGTACAGACACCCTCTGGAAATTCACAGGCTGGGACAGGGATAAGCTAAAACAAGATTGTTGTTGGGAGAGTGAAGGTGATAGTAAAAGGGTTTTAAAATCATGGGGGTTTAGGGTTAACAGGAAAATAAGCTTAGTAAGCCCTGGAAAAATAAATACCTTAAGCACATGGAGACCTAGTACTTGCTAGAACTGCACTGTGTAGCTAGTACATGATAATTGATATACTTGTTAGATGTGGTGATTGTTTAGTAATTAAATATAATTACTGTTTAATTGTAAGAATAATCATGAGAAACTGTGGTCAGTGACCTAAGAAAGATCACGAGAAACTCATGTCAATGGATACAATAGAACACTATAAGTTTAATAATGAATATGTAAGTTATATAATGAAAGAATATAAAATACGTTCAGCTCAAAAGTCGTGTCGGAGTCAGATTTGGGTCTGTACCCCTGATTCCCAGAGCTCTTAATAAAAGCACCTGCATGGAATCATATCCCATGATTATGGGTGTTTCTGAACGCTGACAAAGGGGTGCACACATCCATTCCCTCCCGCTCACAAAAATCTCTCCAAATCACAAAGTGTTGGAAACTTTCCAATTACATAATCTTATTAGGCAAGATGACTTCAAGGAAAGAAATAACAGACATCAGCTCTGACAAAATGCAAAAACTGTTCTTTCCAATTAACATGAAGACAAATGTGTGAAACAGGGGTGATTTGTTCCTGTCTTTTTTCCCACATTTCTCTCATATATAGAAGTGAAGAACTAAGCAGATAACAGCCCATAAAGAAATAACAAGGCCTCAGACTTTCAGGTCTCACATAAGCCAGTGTTATTTTGTCTCCCTGAACAGGAATGAAAGCACAGAACAAGAATGAAAACCCAGAACTGAACATCATATTTTGGGAGGTGCTCTCTGAAGGATGGAATTGCACAAGCTTAGCTAGGCTTCCGTTGAGACAATGAGGAATGAGGATTGTAAAAGCTGTACAAAATCCCTGCTGATCTCCAGACAAGATGCAGGAGGTCCATGCATCATGACCAGGAGCCAACACCATATTAATGGGAAAGCCACGTGGAAATTCTGTCATCAGCAGTGATTGCCAGAGGCCCACAATCACAATAAAGGGAGAAAATCTGCATTAACCCATTTCTTTCCCATATAAAGTAAAATACCTCACCACTTTACTTTTGTTAGTTCCTAATACCACTGAGTTTTAGAAAGCCATTCCACACAGTCCAGGAAAGTAAACTGTGCCCCTTAGATCCCTCAAGAACTGATGTATTCTTCCCTTCCTAGCAAGGGAAGCTTTTTGACAGAGCTCATAATCATTCTCTACATCCCAGAGCTGTGGAAGGAAGACATGCTCTGGTAAAGTAGGGCAGATGAAAATGATGGAAAATCCTGATAAAGACACCCTCTTTCCTTTTCCCTTGAGCATTCTTTCCTTACCTCTGCTTCTTCCAGAGCCAGCTGAACTTCCGACTTCTCTTGCTCAACCTGCTTCTTGATTTTTTCTATTTCATGGAGGCTCTTGTTTCCTTCACTAATCTGATTGGTGAGATCAGAAATCTCCTCTGAAAGAAAAGAGGATGGATGGATTTAGCAAACAGAGATTTTGGAACATCTCTGGATGTCTGGATTAATGGAGTGTGAGTAGAGAACCCATGCCTCAAGCTGCTACCTCAAGGGATCCTCTGTACAAGAGGCCTGCCTTACTTTCACCTACAGCAAGAGGTTTTACCTGGACAACTTGAAGGCACAGCTTTTCTTGTGAATGCTTTTTGAAGTGGCTATTAGTGATTTAGTTTTTATTTGTGACCTGCAGGCTAGGAACACCATGCTCTGCTGTTTAGACTTCATCCAATGCACCTCTCTCATCTTTCTTGTTCCTCCCTTGGGACTGCTTCCTCTGCCAGTGGGTTTCATTGGCAGAGGGGCAAAGGGAAGCCTCTGCTCTGGTCATACCAGTCTCCATGTGCAAAACATTCACTGGCAGCATTCAGTGTCTCAAATGACATCAGAAAGCTCATCTCAGGATGAGACAAACATCTTTCCCCACAGCTGCTGCAGGTCACCTGCATCCCCTCCAGCCATCTGCTGATGTGGCTCTTGCACTGGCTTCAGGACCTGAATGAAACCTACCTTGGAGGTTCTTGTTTTCCCTTTTCAAAGTCTCCAGGTGGTCCAGTGTCTCCTCATAGGCATTCTTCAGCTTGAAGAGCTCAGTGCTGAGGCCACGGGCCTCCTTCTGGGAAGCCTCCAGCTCTGCCTGTGACTCCTCATACTTCTGCTTCCAGTCACTGATGATCTTGTCAAAACCACGCTGCTTCTTGTCCAGTGAGGCAGCTGCTGAGTTGGCCTTCTCCAGGTCAATCATCATGTCTTCCAGCTCATTCTGCAGCCTGTGCTTGGTCTTTTCCAGAGAGGAGCACTTGGCATTGGCTGCCTCAATTGCTTCCTCAGCCTCTTGCAGGCGAGCAGCGAGCTTCTTCCTAACAGTGAAAAGACCACGTGTCACTGCGGCCGTGTTATCCAGAAAAACTGACACCAAAGCAATAACTCAGGAAATCAGTTCTTACAGGGAGAAGAGGGAAGAGGTGAGGATGAGGATGGGCAAGGGAAAGAGGAACTGAGAGGGAAGTTGAGCCTCTAGAGAGAAGGGGCTATGATGGGAAAAAATAGCTTAAATTATGAATAGTGGTACGTGGCAAAACATTTTGTTGTGTGTCTGTGCATGTTTGAAATTGAACTTCTGAACTCTCAGGCATCAGCTAGCTACTTACTAGCTGCAACCAGTATGGGCTGGTTGTAAATTTTTTATAAGACCTGCTCTAAATGACAGTGTCCTTTTCCTCCAGTTAAGAGATATGAGACAAGCAGCAGCTAGGAAGCTGGTCATGCCCTGGGCTTTTGTTCATAGACTATTTAGATTGGCAAAACAGGGAGTCCTGGCAAGAAGAGGTGCTGGAAAGAAAGGACAGCCTAGAAAGAGGATTGTGGAGATATTACATTAAGAAAATATGCTGAAAGTGTGGTAAGATCCTGCAGATCACAGATGTGCAGAGGCAGAAGTTGGAGATGTTCAGAGACCTTGCCCAGGAACCTGAGCTTGTAACTGGGAGCAGCTGTACAGTGTGAACCAACATGAGTTTCTGCCCTGCTTTCCCAGGGCAGCCATCATCTCCCAGTGGGAAAGGGAAGTCAAGACCAAGGAAAAATAGTACTGGGCTGGGGCAAAGTAAGAGAATGTGATGTAATTAAGCAGGACTATCTAATTTTGTTAGTTCTCAAATAAACCCCCGTATCTGCAACCACTGCTCCAGAGACAGGCACGCAGCAGAAACATTGATCTGCCCAAGCAATAAGAAGAACAGAAGTCCTTCTGTTCTTCTTATTGCTTGGGCAGATCAATATTTCTGCCCCAAATTACAGCATTGTGTCAGAGGGACTTTCCAGCTAGGGAAGTTTATAACCCTTAGCACACAAAAAGACCTGGTGAGCACAGCTCTGCCAGTCAAGTGAAGCCCACGTAACTCACTTGGCATCTTCCAGCTCCTCAGTTCTCTGAATGGCATCAGTCTCATACTTTGTTCTCCACTGGGCCACCTCTGCATTGCCCTTGGAGAGAGCCCTCTGCAGCTCTGCCTTGGCTTCCTGCTCCTCCTCGTACTGCTCCCGCAGGAGATCACAGTCGTGCCTGGCTGCTTGCAGCGCGTGAGCCAGGGCATTTTTGGACTGCAGGGACAGAAAGGCCACAATACTGCAAGGTTACCTACAGCAAAACCAAAACAAACAGCCCCTAGAAATTCAAATGGAAGCTTAAGCTTCTTTTTTCCTTTTTGCCTCTGTCTTTGACAGTCCAGGTCAAGTGAGGTGAAAATTGAAGTCATCCCTAACTGGTGACACGAGGAGGAAGCTATCAAGACTGAGGTTAATTTAACAATTTTGGAGAAACAACCCAAAATTTTAAGATGTAAGATCTGAAATTTTGGCTATCCTGCAGGGTGTTTCATTTAGTATTTATGATTTATTTAGCCGGTGATTTTTCCCAAAATCTTCTCTTGTGACTTGCCTCAGTCAGGGGCAAGAATTTATATCAGCACAATTAGTAGGAATCATTGTCATGCCTACGTCTCATTTTAGCTTTTATCTAGGCTACAATTGAACATGAACACTTTTCACCATTCCAAAGAATGGGACACAGATGAAGAATTACCTTGGTTTCCTCTTCAAGCTGTCTCTTAAGTTCTTCAATCTGTTGAGTAAAGGATGTTTTTCCCCGGGACAGCTGACTTATCAGTGACTCCTTCTCTTCAAGTTGTCTAGTAAACTCACCTGCCACAATATTTGACAAATAAGCAAACAAAAAAAAAAAAACAGCAAGATGATGAAATGACAAAGTTGCAGTCAAAAATCATAGTTCCACCTGTCCAATTCTGCTGAGGGAAAGAACTCACAGTGATTGTGATTGACCTGTTGTGAAACTTCTTCCAAAGTTGTAACCATCAGATACTTCATCAGGATAGTTTTTCTTAGATTTTCTTTTTTTTTTTTTTTTTTTTTTTGGGTGAATTTAATGACTTGAGCTTTCTTGTTTGGTCATTTGGGGTCTTTTTATATTGCCAATAGCTTGATTTATTAATTTTACTTCAGTTTTTGGATCAGACTAAACTGATGCTTACTTTCATGGGCAGTTGTAGCTGGTTTCACTTTTTTTCACTATTTTATATTGCTTTTCCACAGAATTCTTTTCAGGGGGCAGCAAAGCACCCTGGGAACTTTGCAATGACCAGCATACAGGACAGATGAATTAGGAAATATAAGGAAAACTTTTGTTTCTTATGCCAAACTTCATTGGGCACAGGAACTGTGCCACTGCAGGGTGAAAATCACAGTCTTACAGGAGACACAGAAGTTACAACTAACAGTAAATAAAAAATATGTCTTTAAAAACACACAGAACAGTGGTATCTGATGAGAAAGCAGAAATTAAATAATACTGCTCTGGCCAGAAAGGTAGCAAGAAGTTAGAGGATATGTTGTATTTAGAGGATACGTGAACATCTTCTAGGGTGCAATGCTCAAGGTCAGCCTGAGGAAGGTGGGATGCACACAGCCCCAATTCCTTTTTCCCTCCAGTATTTCTAGATGCACATATCCTTGTTCCTGAAACAACAGGCACCTAGGCAGCCCAGCCCATCCTGGGTTCTGAGCTGGCACATCCGTTTTGGCTCATGAGATGATATCACTGCATGCTGATAAATATGGGTATGGGTTTGTTTTAAAAGCCAGTCCAAGGCAAGGTGTCCCCACCAAGGTTATAAGCATACTGAAGTCAGAAATGTCAAAAGACACAAATCTATTGCTCCATTCAGCAACTCCAACCCTGCCACCTTCAGAGCAGATGCACTGCAGAACACATCTCGCTGATGCAGTGCAGAGGTGCCCCTGAAAAATTCCTGGGAAACACTGGGCAGAACATGCACATACCATTCTCACTCTGGAGTTTAGTCTTCTGAGTCGTGAGGTCATTCATGAGGCGAGTCATTTCCTCCAGTTTTGTTTTTGTCTCGTTCAGATGGTCTTCGTAAGTGCGACAAAGCTTCTCTGCATTGGCCTAATGGGAATCAGGAAAAAAGACAAAGCAAGTTGTAAGCTCCAGATAAACATTTGAAAGCTCTAGCCTTCAAAATGTATCATTTTTTTTGTGTGTTTGTCTTTCAGAGGAATGGCAGATAGCAAAGACACAAGTTATCACAGCAGTAAAGCAGGGAAGAGCAGCCCCATGTCCATGATCCCAGGATATGGGACTCCCCCATCAGACCACCTTCCCTGTTTGTTTTCCCTGAACTCTGTTCTGGATATAAGCAACAGTGTAAAAAGGCTCTGCAAGAGCTTCAGCAGCAGTCAGTGCCTAAGAAGTGCAGGCATAGCCACTTCATAATTGCTAGATGGGAAAATCACCTCCAATGAAAATTGCTCTACTGATTCTGCTTTAATTGCTATTTATTATAAATTGGGTTTGATGACAGCTTTCTAACTCTGAGAATACTGACATTTCTTTTCCTCACTTGCACTGAAAGAAATCTATTTTGAGTGCTCTGAAAGCTACTGAGATTATCTACTCAGGAAACAAAATCCACAATTCAGCTGTAGGAAGTGAAAATACAGCGTGATCATGCAAGCCTTTGCTTTACACTCCGTGCTAACATGGATCAAAACTGTGAACCAAGGATCTGAAAGGACTCTGCTTAGGGTGAGAGATATCCTGAATGGGATGGCATCACGCCAGCTGTCACCAGCCAGGAGGAGCCCAATGTACTTGACACGTTTTTGTGCCCTGAGATACGTGGATAAACAATATGCCTGGGACTAAGGATGCACCCTGTGTTCAGACAAGCCATCTTAATTGCTGTCCCATCTCTAGAGAAGAAGGGTTGCACCACCAGCTGGGTAAGGGAGACATGGTACAAGACACCACCTTCTAGAGCACTTCAGAAGGTGTCCTGAGAAACCTTCAGACCAGCCTTAGCTGCCCATGACTTTTGGAGGGTTTGGGAAGCCTCGGGACCCTTACCTTTCCCTTGACCATCTGCTCCATGTTGGACGACAGATCATCCACTTCCATCTTCAGCTCGCTTTTCTCCTTCTCCAGCTTCTGCTTGACCCTCTGCAGGTTGTCCAGCTGCTCGCCCATCTCGGCCACGCTGTCCGCGTGCTTCTTCCTCAGCGTGGCGGCCGTGGCCTCGTAGTGCAGCGTGGCCTCCTCCAGGTCCCGCCGCAGCTTCAGGAACTCGGCCTCGCGCTTCTTGTTCATCTCCAGCTGGGCGGCCGTGGCTCCCCCCGCCTCCTCCAGCCGCTCGCTCAGCTCCTCCAGCTCCCGGGCCAGATCCGATCTCTGCTTTTCCACCTTGGCTCGAGCGGCTCTTTCTGCTTCCAGCTCCTCTTCTAGCTCCTCGATCCGAGCCTGCCAGAGAAACACGGACACTTTTGGGTCATTGTTACAATGATTCCCGTCAGAAGACCATGAGGCACCTTACAAACTGCTAAACCCTCCGCCAGCCCACATTTTACCTCGCTGCAGAAGCTCAGCAGTTAATGGATTTGCCCATTTGTGCCTGTAAATCAGATCCTGAGCTACAGTAATGATGGTGAGTCAGAGAGTCACATCTTGCTTGCAAGTTCTAATTCAAGACATATAGGTCCAGTGTGTTATGGACAGGCTTACAAGGAAAACTTTAAAGTAACAAAAAAGATTGGCATCTCCTCCCTGGTTCCACTCCCCTTTTAGGTATGCACAACATGATTAAGTTCTAATACAACTAATCACCTTACTTTGTACCCGCAACATCCAACCCTGCACCACACACTGTTATACACATTTCCAATTATAACTTGTTACTTGTATAAACAACATCCCTTTTTATACATTCATTGTTAACAACATTCCCCAAAAGTTTAAATTTTATTTTTTTTAGTTCATAACACAGTGTATTGAACTTATGTTCACAGGTTTGACATTCAGCTGAAATACATGTGAGGAGTCACATGCTAATAGGAGTTACAGCAACAAATTCTCATTTTAAGACTTCCACGACTGGAATAATTTCTCTCTAGGAGCATTAAGACAGGTTTAAGCAGTGTATAGAACTGCCTGGATAATTAATATTTTTTGGAAACAGTCTTTCTTATTAAAAGATTCTTTTCACCAATCTGCACTTTACATCCAAGTTATACAAATATTCTTTATTAACAAAAAATGTGGAGCTGTTGTTTTTGGGTCCAGATATTGTGTTTGGACTGTGTTGAATTTCCTTGGCCTTTTCATTTCTGTTGAAAATTTCCTGTTTGTTTTAACCTTTTGTCTACATTACAAATCCATGCTTATCACTGCTGAACCCCTCTCCACTAACTACCCTCACTTCCATGGTTTGGAACAATATTATTTACTTAAAACGCCAGAGCCTTTCTGTCTTGCCACTAGCATCCTGTGGTCATCTGTCCTGCTGCTGGGAGGAAACATTATAGAGCAGCCATCCTGAGGGAAAAAAGGGATCTGCTGGGAAGCTACGGAGATGTAGCACTTTGTGTCTCAAAGAGGAGCTGCAGCTAGCCATGAAAAGTTTCTGCAAGGTCTTTCAGTGAGGCACAAAGAGAAACTTGTCCTAAGATATACAATAAAAAAGCAAGCTGACCTGAAGCTCCTTGATCTTCTTCTGCAGCTGCATCACTATAGCTTGTTCATCTTCTATCTTGGAATTCAGCTGGCTCATTTCAAATTCTTTCCTGGCACAGAAAGGAAGATCCTACTGTGACAATTTGCCTTGAAACATCAAGTTAGGATTTTTAAATTTTTAAAGAGTTGTACAATAAAACTTCTAACATATCTAAAAATGAAAACAATTCAAATGTATTGCAATTTGCATGAAAACACATTTTCCTCTGAGCAGCAGTTTCCAAGTCAAGCCTCTGCATGCATTTGTGCAATTATATTTTTGCTTCTTTGTGTCATACAAAAGCAACGCTATTTTCAGACTCAATGGAAAAACATATTTAACAGTCAGGTCTCCTAACAATACTACCACAGTTAGTTAGGATTAACAACTTTATAGAATTTCTTCAGCTTTCTCCTCTAAGCAATGGAATCAGTAAGTTTCTGGGTTGTTTTTTTAATGTAGGAAAGTTTAATGAATTCTAATGTTTCAGGTGTCTTGTACATAAGAGTTATTTTGCCTCCCTCCTTGGCTATACATTTTCATAATGGAATTTTCTTTCAGCCACCATCAGAGCAGGATGACACACCTGAAGGCTCTTAAATGACACTTTAACTGTGCTGCTTTATTTGGTACAACAGAATCAACTTCTTACTTTTTCAGCTTTTCTTCCATCTGCAGTTTATCATTTTCCAAGTCCATGACACTCTCTTGGGTCAGCTTCAAATCCCCTTCCAATTTGCGTTTTGCCCTTTCTAGATCCATCCTCACTTTCTTCTCTTGTTCCAGTGATCCCTCGAGCTTTAGGAGCAAAGTCACTTAATAAATATATTGAACACAGGTGGTTTACAACAGTCAGATGTAGGCAGTGCCCAGTCCTGTGCTGAGTTCTAGTGAGCTATGAAGCAGAGGCACTTAAGCACAAGCATCCTAGTTTACAGGGTTTATTTTCCAGCAGCCCGTGGGCAAATGGGCTATGGAATTAGAATAAAAGGGTTAGTCCATGCTTTACATTTGTGCAAGCATTACAGTTCCCTTAGTGGCAAAATTCTGTTTGACTTCATGTCAACTACACTGCAAGTGTGAGTTGGGAGGATTTTCCCTTGTTATTGCAAACCTTTGAAAGGCTGAACACAAATAAATATTTTGTGGTGTTCCTGTAATTATACCTTTTACAGACAGTACAAGGAGTACATGTCTAAAAGGAGAGGAATATTTTTCAAAGTTTTGCAACCTTTCAGGCTCATGGAAGGTCCACTGTAAGTGGTGGTCAAATGAGTCTTGTGAAACATAAAGGAAGAGCCAGCTTACATCATCCACTTGCTGTTCCAGTTTCACTTTAGCTTTGCTCAGTGTGTTGACCTTGTCCTCTTCTGCTTGTAGGTCATCTAGAACTTGCTGATGAGATTCCTGCAAGGACTTTTTCTCCTTAGTAAGTTTGCTGATATTCTCATCAAGTGTTGCCATTTCTTCTGTCAGATTTTTGACCTGTGTGAGAAAGGAAGATGTGTTTGTAAGACTTTGAAGGAAGCGATTATCATAACATGTCTCAAATGATTATCTGGTCTGAAATTGTAAGCAGGAAAACTAGACAAAGAAAGGGATCTCCCCTTCCAGCACCTCATGGTTTTTTGAGTTAAATTGTCATCAAGGGAATCTGCCAGTTTTTGATGTGGGGGTAATACATTTTTTCAAACATACTAAATTCTTTTCAGAGTCACTCCCATTGGTGGACTCCAGCATCTGAATCCCTCTGGGAGGCGTAGGAGATGAGCTTTTTACATTTGTAGGCTTTAAGGAGGAGATCTGGAGGAATTCATGGTTACAGCAGAAGATTGTTTACTTAAAAATGCCACAAATAAGTACAATTCTTTAGCTGAATCACAGTAAGACTCACTTAAAAAAAAAAAAAAAAAAAGGAAACTTAGGCTTAGAGGTATTTATTTTCACCTCATAAAGTCAAATTAGTGTATCTACTGACCCTTCAGGGTGGCCTGTGTTAACAAAGAGTGTAAAACCATCAGAAGACCAGTAGCACTTCATATAAAGGTAATCCATGCCAAACCTCTTTTGAATACACGGTGAAGTTCTGAATGTACCTTGTTTTCAGTAGCATGTTTCTCTTTCTCTACTTTTGCAAGTGTTATTTCAAGATCATCAATATCCTTCTTGAGCTCGGAGCACTCATCTTCCAATTTTCTCTTCTTAGAAGTCAGCTCAGAATTCATCTCTTCCTCATCCTCAACCCTCTCTGTCAGCTCTTTGACTTTGGCCTCCAGCTGAATCTTTGATTTAATCAACAAGTCGCAACGTTCCTCGGCATCTGCCAGGGTGTCTTGCTCCTGGTGTGGCACAAGGGAGAGGACAGCAATGACTGCCTGGCCTTTTTTCTCCCTCACTTGTCCCCTAGCCTGTAACTGGTCAGGGAGCCTGATACAAAGCAACAAAGCACAAGGAAAATTTCCTACTCTCGATTTCAGAAGACAAGTCATTAAAAAGCAGAATGAGATAGTGGTGAGCATACGTGGATGGCCACATATGAGACTACTTGCATGTGTTACTGCTGTGAACATTGCCTTAAACAGAATCTGTTAAGATTTGCATTGTTAGCCCACCTAGTTATATGCCAAAACATGAGAACTTCTATCCACTCCAAATTTTGGCAAGGCTCTGACAAGATCAACAGCTTATTTTTATTAAATTCCACTAACACTCTAGTCTGTGAACCTTTGAGTTTCAAAGAACATCTAATAAGTGTAGAAATCTATGCGTCTACTTACAGCTTGGAGCTGGAGGAGCAAATCATTTTTTTCCTGAACTAAAGAGACTTGCTTTTCCTCAAGTTCCTTTCTCCGGGCTTCAGATTTTTCCAGAGCCTCCTTCAGTTTCAGGAATTCTTCCTTCATATTGGCCATCTCCTTTTCAGTTTCTGCAGTCTTCAGGAGAGGCTTGATCTTAAAGAAAAGCTTCATCCAAGGCCAGTTCTTGACAGCCATAAAGGCACGGATGTTCCACTGAATTACAAGAAGGGCGTCCCTGGTTTAAGAGAAAACAAACAAAACTCCCTAAATCTTAGCCTGAATTGAAAAAGTGAGGGGTTTTGTTTTCATTCTCAGTCAGTTTAATAGTTTTTTTCTGAGCAATATTAGGAACCTTTACTAATTTCCAAGTGATACAAGAAACTTCCTCCAGATCTCTTTATTTTCAGAGACACAAAAAATTTCCAAATCTCATTTTCACCAAAGCTGCAGGCAACTAATATACAGTTGCTATTATTTTTATCACACATACACTTAAAGATTTTAATTTAGGGTTATCTGTAGCCTTAGGGACTGCAATTAATGGCTCTATTCAACTTATAATTAAATGGTAATTACTATTATCTGCTAAGATTTAAGAGGGTGCCTCCATACCTGCGCTCCACTATCTTCTGAAACTCAATCCGCATCAATCTGCCACGCGCTCTTGCCTGGATCATCGTTAAGATTTTAGCAAGTCTTTCATCCCTCATTTCTTCTAGATGGCCCAAGAGACCAGCCTTGAAGAACACCTGGAACATGCACAGATGTCAGTTCACCAACAAAGAAGGACTTAGAGCTACAATGACCTTGCTGAGATGGTTCACCCCGTATCCTTATTGACACGTTATAACCTAGGGGAGTAGAGAGGGCCAAATACTACTTGCCTAAGGGACTTCATTGTACAGTTCCAGAGTTGTTTTAAAACTGGGTTTCATCTCCCCAATTTTGAATAGGCCAAGCTACTTTATCACCACAATACCTTTCAGCTGTGGCAGGGTTCCAAGTAGGTTAGTTGAACCACAACTCCTGACTCCCAGAAATCCCTGCTAATGGGATCATGTGAGAATTCCACACGGCCTCATCTCAAAAGATGTAGCTGATCTTGTGGTCCATCTGTGTTTGAATGTACCTATATTATACTAAATAAGCTGTTGTTTTGCTGGGGGGGCATGGAGCATCAGCTGGTGCTGTGTCTGCCTGTAGAGTTCCTCTAATAAAAACTCTGTGGGAGCTTGAGCTAGAGAGTTGAATTTTCTCTAGCACAGCTTAGAACATTTGCTGCTATTTTGCTGGTTTCTTCGATTATTAAATCTCCATTAAACACCACCACCAAAAATCACTACGTCCTATTCTGCAAATTAAATACCAGATCTATCACTTTTCTCTTTACATGAGCAATGAAAGTCTCTTCCAGTTACCTTGGTGTGTCCAAAACGATATTGGGTATGGTCAACATCTAAAGATGCCATCAGTTTTTCAGCAGCTTTTCTGCTATCCACAAACTTATCCTCTGGGATTGCTCCTGGATTCAGGATGCGGTACCTGTTAAAAACAAATGAAAAATGTGTAAAATTGGCTTAGATTCCACTTTAGGGTTTTTTTTTCCTCTTCCCCCAAAAACTTAAAAAACCCAAACCAAAACACCCAGGGTAGTCTGCTTTGTATCTACACAGACACAAGGAAGAGCAGAATTCTGCCTTCCATGCCAGGCAAGCTGGAAGGTAGATTTGAATGGAAGAGGAAACAATCCTAGCTGTGCATTACCTTTGTTTGAAGTCAGCATAAAGCACCCTGTTTGGGAAACCCTTCCTGCAAATGCGGATGCCTTCCAGGACACCGTTACAGCGGAGCTGATGCAAAACAAGGAATGCATCCATTTCGCCTGCAGGGGGAAAACAAGGCTACATTAAAAGGAGTTTCTCCACAGGGCTTCATCTTCATTTCTTCAAGGAAATTGCCAAATGTGAGATTTCATCTCCTGAGAGAATAACGTGATTGGATAAGGTAAAAAGCACAGACAGTATTTAAGTACAATCTGGTGACTCAGAAGTAAATAATAAAATGACAGAGTTAAACATTCTAAAAGTCTAAGACTGTTGTCTTTTTCATACCTGGAGTTTTTGATTCATTTGGGATAATGCATCGCACAAAGTGAGGGGCTGTAGATTTCAGGTTAGTCATCAGCTTATTTAAATTTTCCTAGAACAGACACATTAAAAACATGATTAGCTTTAGTGGCTTAGCGGAATTCCAATCATTATTTCTTTGGTTTGCTGGTTATTAATTTAATAAGCTCATTTTTCTAAACTGCAAGTTCCTCATATGCCAGTCAGGACAACAAACAACCCGAGCTGGGTACTAACAGCTGCTCATGTGCTGGAAAGTGGGCTTCTATCTGTGGCTTATTAATTATTGTCTGAGTGCTCTTCCAGCCACCTTTATGCCTCTCTAGCTGGTAAGATATAAATCTCCATTTCCTGTAATTTCCCTTCATGGGGAGTATCTCCAAACAAGAAAAAATAGCATGACTTGTGGGTAACTACATCCTTCCCAACCTGAGGTTTATCTAATTACAGCTTTTTTGATGTTATCCATAGAAATTATAGTAATGGTTAAAAAAAAGGTAATTAGCCCCATTTTTCCTCAGGCATGATCCTAATGACAGCTTCCACCCCGAGCACATGCCAGTCCCAGAAGAAGGGAATAACTGAGGAAAAAAGAACCTTTATGCCACTTCATCCAACAACTTTTGTTTTCCATGTCTGCTCTAACCCCAGGATCCAATTACAAGCAGTAATCAGATAGGGACTTGCAAATTACTTGTAATCAGTTCCTGTTCCAAAGACAAGCATGAAGCTGTAAGCAACAAAATAAGTGATACAGGTTGTCGGCTCCATTTTGTGAAACTTTCTCAAACACAGTAAAAAAAAAATAACATTGTCCTGACTGCTCCAAGATGATGAAATGGAGCAACCCCTGGCATGCAATTTTAATAGCAGTGTATTTCCATAGCCAAGGTCAATAACCATGTCCACAAGTCAAATTTCAATCTTGGAATTTTTTCCTGTCCATTACAGCCCTTAACATTCTTCTTCAATGCATTGTCTTAACTCAAACTGCCAGATGTGGAGAGGCAGCAAACCTTGTGCAATGAGGACACAGTTTGGAAAGAAGCACCTTTCTTGCGTTTCTTTTCTCCACCCTGGTCACCTAAGGAGGAAAAAAGAAGCATAAAACAATCTGTATCTCAGTAAGGGGTGCAGGCAGAGTGTGGAAAATAGACCATTTTAATAGTGCTCCTCTATTTGACTAAAAGGCTCTGATTGCTCAAATTTTATACAAGACAGTCTGAAAATCATGTATGATACATCACACATTTGCAGCTCTCTGTCCATAGTTAGGAATTTTGTCAAAGACCACTGTAAACTTTCTGGATTGCATTTGCATTTCAGATCTATACTGCGTCATTTCTTATGCAGAAAAGCCCATAAATATGAATATGGCAGAAAAAAACTTTTAACAAAAGTAATTTGTAGTTCATTAAAAGCTCCATAGGGTGAGATGATGTAGAAAAAGAAAAACTTAAAGAAAAATAATGCTTACAGAAAATTTGTACTGCACATTGTACTGTATAGAAACTGATTCTCTGCTATGCAGACACTGAACTTGTGCAAATAAGATTTGTCTAGAATAGAGGGAAATAAATATTTTAAAATTAGATAATTTGCATCCCCTGAATTTTGCTTAAAGCTTTGGAGTCAAAATCACTCAGATCCTCCCAAGGAATGCTAGTTTCTGACAAGACCTTTACAAAGTTTCACAGGTTCCTGACATGACCCAAAAATGTACAGTAGCTGCTGCAGCTTAAGCAGTGGGCCATTAGATCATTCCCAGGAGATCTGTCATTGTGTCACCTGTCAACATAAAAGGAAAAGTGAAGAGTGAAATGTGCTTGATGCAATTATCCACAGCCTTTTCACCCTCAGAAGGTGATACTGCTGAGGGTGGAAAAGGCTAATCTGGACTGACTGTTCCTTTCTCCAGGACACCAAAGAAAAGCAAGGTAATATTTGGATAGACAGGAATAGCCACAGGCAAATAGGCAGTTAGTGACTTGCAAGGATTTGCAAGATATACATTAGTATAATGTACATTGTCAAATTAAAAAAAAAAAATCCAGCAGCAAGTAAAAAGGAATATATATTGGCAAAGCCTTCTTGCTGCGACCAATGTAGGATGGTGTTCCAGTACCTTCTGTGTGAGCTTGACACTAATCCAATAAAATATTTCAAAACTCTCCCTTAAACTTGGTATTTCTTATTTATTTCAAGCAAGGAATACTACAGCATGAGAAACCAGAGCTGTTCTTTTCCATTGGCATTTATGACACAATCTTTTGTGCAGCACTTGGCTGCATGTCTGAGCACTTGCATACTCAGATTCCCACTGGATTATTCACACCACAGCTTTCCTTGCCACAGTTGCTCAGAGGAACTATACTTTCAACCTAGCTGAGTTAATGGTCTCCTTCCTTGTCCTGGCTTGTAAGATAAGCATGTATTCTATTGCCATCTGTTGGAGGTGGGGCAGTTTTCTTATCTCTTCCAAGAACAATGTCTCCCTCCAGGGAGATATCTTCTGTTAATGGACCATTGAATACTCACTGTGTGACTGGTAAAGTTACATCAGCCCATTGTGAGATGTTCTACCCAGAGGGAGGAGCCAAGCACCCCTACCTGCATAAAATCAGCATTTTTTGGGACACCAGGGCAGCCCTTTGCTGGATTCCCAGAGGAGCAGCTTCTTCTCTGCTGAATTCCCAGAAGAAGACCAGGTCCAACTTCTACCAGACCTTCAGAGAAAACTCCACCCTTCTAGAGATCACCACTCCAGGAGCATTTCATCTGCCACTCCAGGAGGAGCAGCCACCATTTGACTGGACTACTACCAACACCCTGACTCCTCAGGGTGCCAGGTTTCTGACTACATCACTAGTTTTGTTTGTACTAGTTACATTTTTTTATTATTATTTTTTTAATTTCGTTTTTCTCCTAGTAAAGAACTGTTATTCCCATTCCCAAGTCTTTGCCTGAGAGCCTTTTTTAAAATTGTGGTAATTCAGAGGGAGGGGGTTTACCTTTTCCATTTCACAGGAGGCTCCTGCCTTCCTTCACAGACTCCTGTCTTTTCAAAGCAAGACATTCCTATAACTGGCAAACTCCTACAGCTGCTGTGCACATTCAAATAATTAGTCACTGCCCCATCTAGCATTGAGGAATTGCAGTTGAGAGAGTTGCTGAGTTTCTGAAATTCATTCCCAAGCACGCATCCCAAACCCCAGAGGAAGCCCACGTGAGCTGGTTCTGCTTACCACTGTCAGCACCAATGTAGCTTTCAAACAAGCTTGCCAGGAGTTTGTTGGATGATTTCTGGAAAATTCCTACTACGGTTTCATTCAGCGGGTCCTTGTTCTTCTCAAGCCACCCAATGATGTTGTAGGGAACCTACAGCAAGGCATGGAAAACAAACCTGAGGTTGCCAATGTTCCCCTTCAGAGCAGTTCTTTGCAGTTCAGCTTGCAGCCAATGAGTTTTTGTGAAGAGCTGTGCCCAGAGCAGTACCAGCTGCCCTGGTTTTCATCACTTCCCCTCCAGTTCTCTGCTTCCTAATTCCCAGACCTCTCTTCCTAATAATTACCAAGTGAATCCCACACACCCCTTCCAAACTATCTGGTCCCTACATCTTCTCATGGAATCCATGTGGTTATCTTTAGAAATACCATGTGGCATTGGTGTCCCAGGAACCTTATTAAAAAGTACTCTAGTATAAAATGACACAAGTAATAATTTAACTTCAAAATAGCATGCTACACTGGAATAATTTGGGTTTTCTAATAGTCTTAATGATTAAAACTAACTCCAGGACTTCGCTGCAGCTCTGTTTAGTGGGACAATATGTTCTATTATCAGTACCATAAGGGAATAGAAATTCTAATTTTCTCTGCTGAATGCATTAAGAACTGCAGATAAGCACCAAGATCAGCATTATTTCTTTTAATAATTACAAAATTATCTTAATGCTCAATTATAATTTGAAATTAACAGCATCAGGTAAATTCCTGCTTTGCTATGCTGAGACTTCTTATGAATTGTAATTTGATTTAAAAATTCCTGTGACCCTCTCAAATTATTTCTGCCTATCTGGTCTGAAAACTGAACTTCAAAACTGGACAAGTTTTGGCTCAGGTATCACAGTACTGGATTATGTTCTTGTTCACCTCATCACCAGTGAAACTGTAAACTGAATCACCACATCAAAGCTAACCACACTTCCTTTTGCTGTTTTGACACACTGGTCCTAAAATGAGTAAAAAGTTGTATCTTTCTTTTTTTCTTTTTTTTAACAGTCCCTTGAGTTAAAGCAAAAATTAGTTCATTTTTCCAGGAAACCAAGGTGAAAAGTTAGATACTGCTGCTAGTCTTAATTACTAGTCTTACTCAGATTGGAAGAAAAGTGATAAAGGCAAAGCAAGGCAGACTTCCAGCAGAAGTACTATTAGCCCTCCTCAGTTTATTTCATTCTATTTGTGCATCTAAAGAGCAGATGTCCCTGAGTGTGGTGGCATCTTGCTCTGCTGCAACACTTGTGCAGAGAGAGTAGATATTTGTTTTTACTCCTCACCTTCCCTTTCTTCCCCTCTTCATCCTTCCCACCCTCCCTTGTTGTGAGCTACAGCCAAACCCCACCTGGAAGACCTCTGATACAAACTCTGCCTGTCAGCAGAGGAACTTACTGCACCAGCATAATGAAGGAGTTCAAAGTGAGCTTCATATTTCCTTTTCTTATCAGGCCTGGGCTTCTGTAAGTTGGGTGACTTGCCAAGATGGTTGTCATAGAGTTTGGATTTGAATGTCATATCTGTAGCTTTTGGGAACATGCACTCCTCCTCAAGGATAGACAGGATTCCCAGTGGCTGTGGATTTAAAGAGCATCTTTGTTGGGAAATGTTTAGGCTACCTGCTTTCAGTGGCTATGCAGCCTGTCAGTTTTATCTGATGGAATGTTAAGTCTGCAAAATTTCTTCTCAACCTGAGTAGGAAGTTTTTGACTATTCTGTTAAAATAGTAACCACCCCGTTGACTATACAGTATGTCACCTTTGACTGTTCAGTATGTCATTTCTGCCTTAGGAGCCTTTATGATGGCTTCCAGAAAGAGTTTGATTTATCTTTCAGGGCAGCTGGACCAACTAGATTTTTTCATTCATGTCTCTGGAAGAGATGAATGAACCTTGTAGCACTGGGCAGATTGGTTTTGAGGGATTAGGATCATGCACAGATATCCTGCCCTTGGACAAGAAAGTGATCAAAAATAGAAGACCACTTAATAATCAGACTTTCAACTGCTGTTACAAATTTCCTGCTAATGCAAGATGCAAAATTTCATGTTTCCTCACAGATCAGCAGGGTTAGATGCTGTGCCATAAAACATGGCAGAAAGAGATACAAAGACAGGTTATACAGCAGAGGAAAGCTGTCCCTACCAGGACCATATTATACTCCCAAAAAAGGGAAAAGGAAAGGGATATCCCATGCTGGGGAAGTGGTAAAGATTTCTTTCCTTTCCAAGATAGAAAGAGCACAAAGGACTTTGCACATCAGCATATAATGTGAGAAAAAGGAGCCTCACAGGAGGCATACAGGGCACAAGACTGAAACAGTGCATTTGCCCTGAAAAGCTGATGAGTTTGATGTCAAGCATATGTGGTGCAGACTAAATAGAGGAACAGCAGGAACAGAGAATTAGAAAAGTGCAAGCCAGGGAAGACACAGCCATACAAATTACCAGTTACAGCTTGTTGGCTGCTGTTGGCTCTTTAAGGCAGAATTCCAAAGGTAAAGCTGAGTGGCCACAAATGCTGATTTTCTTTTGATTCTGTATTGCAGGTAGACAGGCAAGAAACTTGTCATGCTGTTTATCCTACCATGAGGACACATCCAAAAGAGCATTGTGAATAAAACCAATTCACTGAATACTCCTTGGCATGCACATACCTTCTCAATTAGATCAATGCAGGCCTGCAGGTCCATGCCAAAGTCAATGAATACCCACTCAATGCCTTCCTTCTTATACTCTTCTTGCTCCAGGACAAACATGTGATGATTGAAAAACTGTTGCAGTTTCTCATTAGTGTAATTGATGCACAGCTGCTCAAAGCTGTTAAACTGCAGAAAGAGAGAAAAAATAAGCATTTGCATTGCAGTTTACTTAATGGAACAGCAAGAAGGAAACTGTTTACAGCCCAAAGCATATGAGATATTGTTCCCAGGAGCTATTGGCACGTCCAGCCAAATGGTTTTTATATCTATTCATGGGGGAAAAAAAAAAGTAAAATCATACACATTATTTGCCTTATGGCTTTCTCAGCACTTTGCTTTCTGTTCATTTATAAAGAGAAACACCCAACCAAGAGCTATCTCTTGGCATCTTTTATATCCTTCCACCCAGTCCTCACACATTAATACTCACATCAAAGATTTCAAACCCAGCAATATCCAGGACTCCAATGAAGAACTGTCTTGGCAGCTTAGTGTCCAAGGTCTTGTTGATACGGACCACCAGCCATTTGAACATTCGATCGTACACTGCCTTAGATAAGGCCCCCACAGCATACAGAACCTAAAATACATGTTTTAGAATACTGCAGTGAAACAAAATTTACCGTGGAACACAAAGATTTTGGTTCAGTAGACTATTTCAATGTCTGTTTACAATTTAAATGAAATTTCCCAGTGCTTCGTATAATCACCAAGACATAGTTAATATAACACAGTTTCTCCTATTATCTCTGCTTAATTTCCTTCAAATCACTGCTAAATATATGGATGTCTACTAACATGTATGGTAAAGTGCTCACTAAGAATATTTTGGGAAACAGCTGGACAGCAAGTTCCAAATGTTTTAATCCAGTATTGTCTCTATAGGACACGAGAAAGCACAACACGAGCCACTGTGATGGCAAGGTAAAAAAGAAGAAGGTTTATTTTCTGACTCCAACTTTTATACTTTTCCAAAGGTGACAGTGGGTTGGAGAGTGAATGGGCCACCTCTCCAGTGACATTGGACAAACCACCAGTACATCAACTTCCTCCACCCCCACAAAGGAATGCAAAACAATACGTTGTTTATAGAAAATGTGGGGGAAAGTTTTCTAACAGAATGTAAACTTAGAAGGCTTTAGAAAATCTTAAGAATCAGGGCGACACAGTATATTTCTGTGGAAATAAGGTAGCAGAAATTCACAGGCCAGAAGTCAGCTATGATGTCCAGAGCTACTGCCAGAACAGGGTGGAGGTTTATGCTCAAGTTGTTCATTGACATTTCCTTCTAATTTTTGAGGGATGCTATGACATGAGCAGGCAATAGGAAAAGTTTGCCTTAAATCTCTTCTGTAGCCTGTGCTTATCTGCATCATCAGAAAACCTATCTGCAGTGGTTTTTTTACTTTCTGAGTGGTTTTTTTTTTTACCACAGGCTGTCTTCAAACAGCAACTTTTATTGTAACCAAAATGCTGCAGCATCTTCTACAGTATTGCTGCAGCATAGCAAACCAAGGACTCCTTTTCCCTTAAATTAGGAGGTAACTTTAAATGGATATTGCCTTAAACTGATTGAGGTCACACAGAGATTAAAACTACATGAATAATGAATGAGCGATGAGTGAATAAATAATCCATGGCTCAAATCTTCTAGGTAACTATTCTCATCCAGAATTAGCTATCAATCCCCATGTGGTTTTAACTGCACCTGATTTCCTGGAGTGACTGCTACTAACACATCAGAAAAGCAATTCTATCAACAGTTGTGCTGGACAGTATTCCTTTGTCAGGCTCTTCCCCAGTTTCCCTCACTTTCACCATGTATTTCCCCACGTTTGGGCATATAAAATGAGAACAGGTACTAGAGGCTTGTGTTAATTTTTCTAGCAGCTGTCTGTCTCTCTGAGATGTTATGAGCAAATCCTCTAGGCTCTCAGGACATGTATCCAAATATCGTGAAAGCATCTCCTTACCTGTTCAACACTTTGACCTTTGGTCACATACTCATTGCCAACTTTCACCCTAGGGTGCAACAAACCCTTAATCAAATCAGAGGAGTTGATTCCCATCAGGTAGGCAGCTTTGTCAGCACCTGGTCAGGAGAAATAAGGTTTCAATTGTCTTTAAACGTCTACATTTTGGAGTACATTCACTTCAAAAGACAAACTGGATAAAGGCCTTGTTCTCTTAATGATTTGTGGTAGGCATGCCTGTACTCTCTATTATGGTAGGTTGTCTGACTACTTTATACCCCAGTTGCTACAATAATCTCAGTTAAGAAGCTCTTCAGGTTTAGGAAAAAAAAAACATCTTCCCACACTGGTTATAGACAATTTCAGGTGCAAGAGAAAATAAAGAAGCAGGACCTGAAGTCGTGACAGAGAAAGTTAAGGCACCGGGATTTCCCAGCCATTTTGTGTAAATGGTCTCAAACATGGAATTTGATCCTGTTGGTCTGGCTATGCTCATCTCCTGCTGAGTAAGGTTACCCACCACTGAATAAGCCTGTTACAAATACAGCCACAGTGTGCAAGACTAAAGCAAACAGGGAGCTGCTTCCTCAGCACAGTGCCTGGTACATGCCAGACTTTTGAAGAGCTGAGGAGTAATTTTAGGTGTTTTTCTTACTTTCAGTGCCATCAGCCTCTGCCTGCTCCTCTCGAGGTCTTTGCTTGAATTTCATATTCCCAAAGTGCATGATGGCACCTGTGAGCTTGTAGGAACCAGCCTTCTCATCAGGCACAAATCCCAAGATGTCCATGGCTTGCTGTGAAAAGGAAACACAGATATGTTGTCACTCCCCTGCTCAAAAGCAGTGGTGGATGCAGCCCCAGGATCCACCTTTGCATGGCAGATATTACTGTCCTGCCAAGGGGTGTTAGCACCCAAAGCAGCCACTGGAACACCCTGAAGACCCAGAAATGGCAGGGAACCCAGGGGAGACCTCTCTTCATCTAGTATTCTATATATAAAAATTATAAAAGTTGGTCATTCTGATATAAAATCATGGGGATTTTGGGTTAAAAGGAAAATTAAGCTTAGTAGGCCCTGAAAAGAAAAATAAATAACCTAAGTACATGAAGACCTTGTACCTTGCTAGAACTGCACCTGTGTAGCTGGTACATGATAAATGATATAATTGTTAGATGTGATGATTGTTTAGTAATTAAATTTAATTACTGTTTAATTGTAAGAATAATAATGAGAAACTGTGGTCAGGGGCCTAAGAACGATCATGAGAAACTCATGTCAATGTATACAATAGAACACTATAAGTTTAACAATTCATATATAAGTTATATAACGATAGAATATAAAATACGTTCAGCTCGAAAGCCACGTCGGAGTCAGATTCGGGTCTGTACCCCTGATTCCCAGAGCTCTTAATAAAAGCACCTGCAGATAATCATATCCCATGATTATGGGTGTTCCTGAACGCTGACAATTCCATGGAGCAAGGCCAGATTTGAAAGAGCAACATTTTATCAGGCCTTGTGCTTCACAGTCAATGCAGTTAAGACCCAAAACTGCTTTTGTTTTTGTCCAATAATTTCAGGGACAGAAGTCATGCTCTTCCCAGCAGTCTTCCTCCCCTGGTCTAGGAAACCCAAAGTCAAACCCATACAGACTTACATCTGTTGCCAACAATTCTTCTCCGTCGTCCAAGTTGTCCACTGTGACCACTCCTTGTGAGCAGAAGTGGTAGTCATATGGGTTGGTAGAGATCAGGAGCATGTCTGTAAAAGAACTGCCAAGGTCAAAACTGCCATCCATCCAGGTCATCAGAAATGCAGATGGAAAAATCAACTGTAACCTACATTTGTCTCTGCACTACTAAGTTGTTTTGTTGTTTTTATTTTAATAACTGCAGGGCAGAAACCAGCTCTCTTATTCTACTATATTAATGTGAAGATGTAGAGAAAGTGAATAAAAAGGTTATGGAAATGCTGCATATTAACATCTACTGTACATACACATCTATTGAGCTTGTATTGCAGTATATTGGGTCCATAATTTCCTGTATAGTCCTACCTTCTGCCTCACATGTTTTTAGGGTTAAAAATCCCATCTAAATAGAGAGGAGAAAAAGATTTTAGTATGATCCAAGACAGGGAATATGGGCATGGCTCTCCTTTTTTATAATAGACTCAGAGAAGAGTGACTTCCAGCACCCTTTGCAGAAGATACTTGGCTTTTGAAAAACAAAAGACAGAATATGGCTTGCTCCATTGTCATTCCTTCATATCAAAACCTAAAAATGCAGAGTTGTTTTCTACAAAGCTAGCTGCCTCTAAAAGTACAGGCAAAGCCCTGCTTCCTTAAATCAACTGGAAGTTTCACCCACATTTCCCAGACCGAGGTTTGGTCTAGATTTCAATCTTTTTTATGCAGACACACACTACATATCTAAGTATGTATGTATGTAAATAAATGGCTATCAATATTATGTTTATATGAAATCTTAGTCTCTATAAGCTTGACTTTGCTGTGTAGTCACTCTGATATAAATTACTTTAGTTTTCATCCATACTTATTGATATTTAGATACAGATGTGTTTATATACAAGCACATACACTTCTTGTCTGCAAAACACAAGCCCCTGTTGGTTTCAGCCTCTTCAAGAGCCTGCAGACATATTCCTGCTGGCCACAAAGGTGTGTGCTCTTGTGGAGCACATAGAGAGGTTATGAGAAACACAGCATTTTCCCAGCACAGGAATTCTCAGGGATTCTCACAGTGCAAAGCTTCCTTGAAATCTTTCCCATAATTGCCATTAATTAGGCCACGTAAAGCTTAGAGTGTTAGAGACTTGACCACGCACTGTCAGGATAATAAGACTTCAAAAGAGATTATGATTATAGCTTAGTGGGAGTGTAGAAGAGCAATGAAGTGACTCTCCAACATATTTTACAAAACCTGCTCCTTCAGAACACATATTGAAGTCAGCAAAGAGTGTCACTTAAATAACTAGTGAAGGTTTTATTCAAAGCATCTCAGCCCCTCTCTGCCCTTCTCCAGAGGCTCTGTGGGACCACGCTGAGCCAGGGGAAGCTTGAAAGGGGTAATCAGCACATAATCAGCAGCAGGCAGCTTTGAACATTCTCTCCTGCTACACAACATGCTGGAATGCCAGTTTTGTCACTTGGGGAAGAAAGAGGAAACTAACTTTTCTTTGTGGACCTATAAGCAAATCTTCTCATATGTGAAAATCTGGATAATTGAAGTTTTATCGCCACAAATGCTTTGGAGGCATGGCATTTTCCAGATGTTGTGAGACCTTGGATTACACAAATTCAGTGTGACACTTTTTGCCTTTATAGTGCTATGCTTTAAAAGTCCTGCCTCAGTCTTATTCCCATTAGATTAATCTGTAATATGAGAAAAATGGTCTCTGCTGCTGCCACTGGAACAACATCTCTAAAAGATTGTAATTGACAGTGGAAGTTCAGTTTCATCAAGTGGAATCATAAGGGCCTTTCTGCACATGGGTTTGCCTCCTAAACCCTTATCCACTGTCTATTCAGGTTTAGGTCCTTAAAAGCTGTGGATCCACATAATGCTTACCTAGTAACTCTGGTTTCTTTCCTGACAGGATCTGGTAGAAGATGTGATAGTCTCTTTCACCAGGTTGCTGGAAAATCACTCGGGATTTTTCCAATAAATCTAGTCACACAAAGGAAAATTCAGTGAGAAAGGGTTTTGCAGCTTTCAGATGAGCAATTGTATTTTTTAAAAGGAGAGAGTTTGCTGCTTACAAATCTCAATATCAGCAGATGACAGCTTGCCTGTAGTTCCAAAATGGATTCGGATAAATTTACCCTAATTCACACAGAAGAATATTCTAATTAGTGCATATAGTATACACAGAGGGAAACAAAGAATGCAGTTTGAAAGCAATCATTTGGCCCAAAGAATCAATTTATGCAAGATCCTTGGCTTTGCACAGGCATATTTTCAATGGAAAATATCAAACAATGATATTACTGTCTTCCAAGCCTAAATCTGTACATAGAGCTATGTAATCTGCTTGTGGAGAAAGGATAACAGTGTACTTATCTGCCAGGCTAAGACATGGCAAAGCACATAGCTTCCAGTTGCATGATGCAGGTTTACTGTAATGCAGGACTCAGAGCATTAAGTCTGGGCTTAAGACACACAGGCTCCTTTTTTGGCTTCTCCTCGTTTGCTGTCCTAACTTACATGCACCTACTTATGTCAGAAGAGTGCTGTGATTTTACACAGCTTTGCCCATTAAATTTACATATCCATCTCTCCCAATTCATAAAAAATCAGTAGTCTTCATTTAGTTTCTCATATTCAAACGCACAAAAATAATTAATTTCCCTTCCAGCAGACAAGCTCCTTATACAACTGTGTAGCTCTACAGATGCTTACAACCTCTACTCCTCTCCACCCCTTTGATTTAATTTTTAACAAGGTTTGCTAGGGAAGCATGGGCTCCAAACTCAAGCTTGTCATCCTCATGCCATTCCTTTTGGACCTCTCAGACAATGTCAACCAAATGTGGCAGAAGCAGAGGATTGCCCTCCTGCCAGCCTAAGGGGCAGGAGGAGAGCCCCAAGGTGATGGCAGCACGGAGCAGGGACAGCTTTGTGAGCCAAAAAGGGAAACCCAATGGCTCAAGGATAGGAGAACTGCTGCAGGGAGGGTGGGCACAGGGGAGGATGTGGGAGGGAACAGGGGCTGTGCTGAATTTCTGACATTTAGTGGCAAAGTACAGCTACTACAGGAAGAAAGACAGGCTAGTGGAAAAAGGGGTAGTTCTGAGTAGGATCTACCACTGGTGTTAAAAGGGCTTCCTAAAACTGGGTTTTGCTTTTCCTTTGTTCATTTTCAACAATTTAAACAGTTTAAACAATTACTCAAGCTTAATCTTTCTTTATTTCTCTTCAGGTTTTTGTTAGATCCTACTATGTTATTTTTCCACTCTGTGGAAATCCAATAATTTTATTGGGCAAAATGCAATCTATGAAGGGATTATGACATAGATGTTATTAATTGACCATGTTGAATAAGATGTCACTAGATTATGCTGCAGACTTACGAAACGTGAGGAATTGTCGTTTCTCAGGGTTTTGGCATTCCCAAAAGCTTCTAGGGCTGGGTTTGCTTGAATGATTTGATCCTCCAAGGTTCCCTAGAAATCAAGGTTGAAGTACTATTGAGAAAGCTACAGGCCACAGACTCAGCTGCCAGCTCTAGCTCAGCCACGCATTCACTTACAGAGCTGAGCCTCTGTAGCAAAGTGATTTATTTAGCTTCACCCCAGGGGTGGCACAGTGTGAATGGCAGAACAGTGAGACCATCACTCAATTACAAATGCTTTAAAAGGCCTCGAACATTCTGCTGCTCCCTACTGCTTGGTTTTGTGGATTTATATCTTGTGCCATTTGCATGAGAAAGAGATCACAGGAGCATGTGGGGACACCCAAGGAATGAGGAATGTGTGCAGGAGAGGGGCTCCTGAAGACAGTGGCAAGCACTAGAATGCATTTGATATAAAAGCACTCGGAGCTTGTAACATTTGGGATTCTTGGAGATGAGGAAAGCACAGAGTTCAGTTTGGGAAGTGGATGACTTTTCCTGCTGGGGCTCCTGGGATCATTCACTATTCACCCAGGAACCACACAAGGTGAAATGCTGAGGCTCACGGCACAACTGACTGAGCCCAACACCAATTCTGCGAGGCAAAAAATAAAATAGCAAAGCTGATGACTTACCCCAGTTTTCGTAGCTGGCTGTTGACAAAATAGGAGCACAATGGAGAGAAAGAAGAGAGAATGTGAATACCAGCACAGAGAACAATACAAAATATGACAATTAGCAAAGTTAGCTGTCTCGTGGGCACCAACACACCAGCCGTGCTTTTTGAAGCCTTCAAAAAAGCATGTGTGGCTATTACTTTGCATTCACCATACATCACAATGGTGCAAAAACATATATTGCAGCTGGAAGATGTCTCATGTAGTTCAGGTTGCATTTTCATCACCCTTTTTTACCTCAGAATTATCCAAAAGTTCAAGTGAGGCACAATCTTATTGCCTAGAACTTGTCTGTTTGCATTTACGCTCTTTTATTTTTGCCACCTAGCAGCAGTTTCTTTTGTCTGTTCACTTAGCTGGTGTTTTGGTCTATCATAGGACATCTCCAGAGCAAAGCCAGGTAGATTTCTGCAGTGGAAGTTCAAACAGTAAGCTTGGGATAGGAGCACCATTGTTGCATGAGCACAGCAGGCTTTACACACCATGACGAGCACCAGCCTCGTTGCATGCAGGAACCTGGCTCTGGACAACTCAACCATTTGTTAAAAAAGCCTTGCAGGCCTCAGGAGAACATATATTAGAGTTTGATGGCGTGAGTTCTCTGCACAGACTTGAAGCATGGCTAAAATTTTGGCCTTATAGACACAGTTCATACGAATCAGTTAATTCACCACAAAAGAGCACTGAACCCTTCAAGTGCAATGAAGCTCATAGCAAAAAGCTCATAGCAACACAAGATAAAAAGCAGCATGAATACAGTATTCATTGTAACCTTAGAGAGCACTTATAAGCAGAACATCACTTGTCCAAACAGAAATACAGAAAAGCTGATTGAAAAAATATCTTTTGTCAAAGCAATCTTTTTTTTTTTTTTTGTGGACAAAAAAGCTTTCAATGAAACAGACATTTTGCTGAGAAGTTATAATCTTAGTCTCTTTGAAGACTATTTTCCATTTGAAAAAAATAAAAAAAATATTATTCTTTACAGTCTCCCATCTTTTGACCAGTTGCAACACAATCAGAAGGATATTTAGCAAACACAAAAAACCGAAACTCCTGGGAGGGGGGAAAACAGTGGCAACAACAAGAATCTGTGCAGAACCAGAGGTGATGCTTCTGCTCCATCTGGAGTGTGGTAAGTTCACGTGTGCCTTTCTCCCTTCAGACCAGCATGCTCTCAGTACTTCAGACCCATGAGGTTAGTTGCATAAAAGAGAGGAACCTTGGGAGTCTGAAACCAGTCAGCCAGCAGCAAACTTACATTCTTTTTACCAGTTTCACCCAGGGCTGCCACTGTGGCAAAGTACTGGATGACTCGTTTTGTGTTGACAGTCTTGCCAGCCCCGGATTCTCCGCTAGAGGAAGGGGGAAACAAACAAAAACATTGCTCAAACAGCTGCAGCTCATCCTTTTAAAGCCTGTCCAGCCTGCTCCTCCTGTCAAAGCTGTTCTCAGACTCACTGACTCTGGTATCTGCAGCCATTTCTGTGGGAATACCTCAAATTGGTGGAATGAAGGGGTGCAGATCCTCCTACAGCTGAGCTCAGAAGTCCTGTATGAACCCACCCTACACCAAGCTTCTTTTGGGGGCATGAGGTTTAATTACAAGCAGGCTGACTCTCTGGTGTACACATATCTACAGCTAATGAGCTAGAAAAAGCAGAGGAAAGCTGCAGTACTTTGCCAGCATTACCCAAGAGTACATGTAACTTTGTAGAGGCACCCAAGTCTCCATCCTTTCATGCTTGCCAGTAAATGTCACACCTGCTCTTTTCTACTTTGGCCATTTCCCTTCATTTTTTGTGTCTCATCTACACAACACTCTGAAATACAACTTTTAGCAAGAGTATCCACACTTAACAGGAGTTCTCTTTGGCCAAAGACAGCAGCACAGAAAGGTGAATCCTGCACGGAGCAGTTTTAATTGCCTGCTTGGTGGTTTTCATGCCTACATGGAATGTTCATCAGTTGGGGATCAGAAATGGGCCAGACTCCATCAAACCTTTAGCTACTCCTTTCTCATGGAGGTCAAGTTAACCATCAGATGGCCAAATTAACAGTTACTCGATTCCAGGCAATTTAGCTGAGATTTTAAGAGTCAATTTGTATTTTATCAGTGGGTTTTTTTTTCTTTGAAGTTTTTCACAGCAACAGAGTCTCAAATCAGTCAAAAAAGAAGAACTTACGTGATCAGCATAGACTGATTCTCTCGATCTGTGGAGGGGAAAGAAAGAAATAAAACATAGAAACTTAGTAGGGTGTACAAATCACTTATTATAATTGCAAATGAGTACCAGAATCAGTGATGCAAGGACAGGAGAGAATCACATGCAGCAAAGACAAAAAGATAAAAACTGGTACAATTTAGAATGATTTCCAGAAGTGCAGGTTCCAGCCCTGCCCTGAATCCTTCTCTTATGCTTTGCTCAGATTTGTATTAAATACCTGTCAGTTGTACACATTCATCTGTGTCTGGGAAACTATAATAATTTCCTGTTCTGAAAACATTTGTTCTCTTACTCCTGAGTGTGTCTTTGCTCATATCTGACCTTTCTGCTCCTGCAATACTAGACCAACCCAAGTAATTTTGCTCTTTTTTTCACAGGCTGTTCCTTAAAATGCATGTGTACTCCTCTTCAGCTGGCCATGCTACTGGCACTAAGCAGCCTATTGTCCACGCCTAATTGCCTGATCAGAAACAAGCATTTATTAGAACGCTCTGCAACCCTAATATATTATTAATCAAGCTGAGAAAACGCTAAATCATGGCAGCTTCCCAAGTCATTAAGCCTAAATTATTTTCTTTTTATAATTCCAGTCGTCATGGCAGGCTACATATTGAGGAGCCTTTTCTGATAAAAGAGCATCTCTGCAGCCACACACACATCCCTGCTGCCTGGAGCTTTTTGTGCCCTCCCAAAAAGGGTGAGGGCACAAAACAAGAGGTGCCCCCTTCCATTTTTTTAAAAGCAAGTGTCAGCACCATGTGTTCTGCCCAAGTCTCTTTTGGATTTACCCTGCTGCCTCGCCGGCCCTGGTGTGAGCACATCCCTGCTGCCCTCTGCAGATAAATTCTTTATTCCCCAGGGTCAGGGTGAGGAAATTCCCCAGGAAATGTGGAGTTTGCTGCCACAGGGTGGGTGCCCGGAGGTCAGGGTGACGGCAGCAGCGTGGCAGGGCTGGTGTGACAGCCACAGCGCTGGCCTTGCCCGGCCTGGGAGCGCCCACATCGCGCCAGCGCCGTGGCACCGAGCAGAGACTGCCTGCAGGTCTGCTCTGGAGTTTGGGAAAGCACTGACAGACCTCCGGGAGCTGCCCCATTCTGGACTCGCTCAGCTCAGCCAGCCAAATCTGTGCACCAGAGGTGTCAGAATTTGTGGTATTGATGATTCTGAGATTGTAATAGTCTCTGTCTGTCAGCCCCGCTGCCAAAGCAGAAGCCATAACTGGTCTGTGCTGGTTTCCAGGTTGTTTATTCTGTTTATCTCTCACATGTTCTGCTGCCCTGCCCAGCTCTGTCCTGCAGGGCAGCGTGTGGGGCTCTGCCCTCAGTGGGATGTGACAAACATTAAATACCAGAAACTCCCTGGGCTGGATTTACAAGAACGTGCCAATATCTGTCACCTACGTTGGACAGTGTGTCCCCAGCCTGAACCAACAGAAAAATGCCAACACCACAGTGAGACATGGAGGGCATGAAGAAGGAGAAAAAGGACAAGGCACACCCAATTTCCTCCAGCTTGTCCCCTTTGGACCCCTTATCTAGAATCCTAAAATTGTACTTTTACACCCATGCCACACTTAATTATTGCTTATATCAAACACTCAGAGCTGGTAATTCATCCTGTAAGATTGAAAACTCTTTTGCATGGACAGAGATCACAGGCAGTGTCTCTGGGGGCTCTGTCCAGGGGGGTTCCTGACCCCTGCCAGGGTCCCAGGGCAGCCAGAGGGATGCTCTGGACTCGCACACAGAGGTTCTCACACACTTCCCTGCAGCACAGCCTGGCGAGGCCAGGGCTGTGTGGGACAGGCGGTGGCACTTACTGCGCAGCATGTCGTGGTACGCGTTGTCGGCGATGGAGAAGATGTGGGGAGGCGCCTCCGAGCGCCGCTTGCCTTTGTACGCCGCCACGACCTCCGACTTGTAGACAGGCAGCCACTTGTAGGGGTTTATGGTCACACAGAATAAACCCGAGTATGTCTAGAGAGCAACGCAAAGCCAGAGGGAAAACGTTCACCCGAGCAATAAGGCAAAAAGTCTTGGTTAACCAAGCAGGATGTGGAACTGCAGGCTGATGATTTAGGTTTGAATTCTGACTTGAGTTTAAGGCTTTGTGAATTTTGGAAGCTACTGATCTGCTAAGTGACTTCCTAATAGCAATTTGCAGATGTTAAACAGTTTTCAAAAAGGGGAAAAGGGGTTTTGAGGTGTCAGCTTGAAATGAAAACATCCCCTTCGGTAAAACAAAGGAGCAGCAAATAGACTGGTGTCTGATTTTGTCCCTTGCTGCTCCATGGGAGTTGTTTCCTCTTGAAAACAGACATTGCAATAGAAAGTTACAGCTTCCCTGTTTGAACTCCATTTTTAGGACTCCTCCCATTATTAATTGCATGCAAGAACCTTGAGACAATTTCTGGTGGATGTTCAAAGAGAAAAACCACACGATAGTGTTGTACCCCAAAGCTGTGAAACCTTTTTCAGCTTTTGGAGATGCCAGGTTGGTAAAAATCTCTTTATAGTTGCTCTTTGGATGATATGCATCAGTTCTCTGGGGCCTGGTCACTCTGAGGAAGAATGAGTTTTGAGTTGTAACCCCAGGCAAAATACGTCAGCTGGAAACTTTTCAAGCACTTAGCCCAGCTTGGAGCAGTATCTTCAAAGAAACCCAGTTATCATAGGGGCACAATCGCTATATGCACATAGATTATTGAGTTCAATTTAGTTCTAAAAGTTTCAGGTGAAATCCAGGTCTGTTCCCCTAAAAATAGCATTAGGTCATGCTCCCCAAGGGCCTTGGCATGAATGCTCTGTCCTGTTTTCTAGAAAGAATCCACCCCTACCAGTAAACAGATTAAGGCAAGATGCCAGCTTAATTTTCTGTCTATACTGATCTGCAAACAAAGCTATGCTTTAGGCCCTAGATGTTCATAGAGGGGTTATTAGAGAAACACAGAAAATGTTGGACAATCAGAATTTAAATGGGTAATGTCAGATTTGCTCTTCTGATGAATACCAAAAAACAGAGCAAGGGTTGGCTTGGAAAATCATTGGATTCCTTTGACTGATTTAAAACACAATTGAATGCAGCTAACTGGGAGCAAAAGAAATCCCCATGGCTGGCATTAACCTGGATAAATATCAGAAGATGGTAAACTGGGTCTCCCCAGCACATTTACATAAGAAAAATGTCCCCCACTGTGGGTCTCAGATTCAGTCAAAGAAAGAAACTGAGAGTTTCTAGCCAGGCAAAAAGCCTGGGAAAGAGTTGGAAAAGAATGTAAATAATTCTTTATCTCTCTTGTTTTTCACATTGTTTATAGTTAAGTTTTATCACTGTGTGTCAAGCACTCTGCACCAATGCGGTGGGTTGTTTTCACTTCAGAACCAATGGGTTTGATCCTTGCAAAGCTCTGTATAAAATTTTGAATAAATTGGAGTTTTACTCCAATTTAAGTCAGAGTCTTCTCATTCCCGTCCTGCCTTGACAGTGACACCCCACCACCCCTTTCCTAGGCAAGCAAGCAAAACTAAGGAGCCAGGCACCATCTTATTCATACAGTTCTGTGTTTGTGTTCGGCCAGCTCCAAGCAGCCTCCTTCTTGAGGTGAACAGCAAGACCCTCACTTTTGTGACTTATCAGAGTTATAAAATGAACATGAAGAACACAACACGTTCACACACAATGTCAGATTGTTAAATCCACCCCTGCAGTGGCCCTTACATAGATCATCCAGTTGCTGTAGCGCTTCCTCAGGTTGTACAGCACCGAGGCCTCGTTCAGGTGGGTCAGCATGGACATGTCCTCAATCATGTCGAATTTGGGAGGGTTCATGGTCTGCACATCATCTTCTTTTATAGTCATGGTCTGCAAAGACAAACAAATACAGCAACACTGGAAGACACTGGGATCCTTTATGGAAGAAAACATTTTCCCCCAGCAGAAGGATGTTCTCCAGCTCAATCCCTGCCTATGTGTGCAATATCGAGTGTTTCCACAGGTATCAGAAGGATGGGGGAAGGCTGAGATGATAAAAGTAAGAAGCATCTGAGCCATGGGTGCAAAAGAAGCCACGGAATTTGGCTAGAGCCTGGATTTTTAGCTCTGGGCACCGAGCCAGAACTGGTTGGTTGCAAACCTTCCGTCGCAGCTCTCCCCCGGCTGCACGGTGGCTGATGCTCACCCACCCATCACTTCACTGCTGGATTTCCCTTGGTGGTTTTTCCTGTGCCATCCTATCCTGAGCTGGCATCGCTTACTGAGGCTTCCCATTCACAGCCCATTTCATGAAAAAGGCAACTGAGCTGAAGGCAGGACAATTCTGTAGCTTGCAGTTCTGTCCGTGTTAGTCCCAGATCACACAAAAGCAGTTGTGTACCTTTCCATCCGCTGTCTGCACCGTCACTTTGCCTTCGCTGCTTTCTGTAATTTCAGCTTCAACGTAAGCTTTCTTTTCATCAGGAACCCAACACTTCTTCTTCCCTGTGAAATTAAGAAGGCTGAGGGTTCACAGCCTTGCATCAAACAGCAACACCATGCCTAGGTAAGTGAGATTGCTGGGTTATTTTTTCTGCAGAACTGACACAAAACCTCTGGGATTGCAGCAGACTGGCAGTGCTGGGGAGCTGCGTGATGAAGCAGAAGCATTGGGCTCCCAAATGTTGTCTTCCTTTGAAACTCCTGCTCGGCTTCCTCTAGATCCTTCTAGCACAAGGTGTCAAAATATTTCACAAATGCTGGCTGAGCCTCAGCCTCCATGGGAAATCCATAATCATTATCACCAGTGTGCAGATGGAGGAACTGAGATTCAAGCCCAAATTAAGACGTTTGCTAAAAAGTCACACAGGGAATTTCGAGCTGCTCAAGGAATCCAGCCCACATTATTCAACTGCCATCTATCAGATTTACCCTTATTCCTTCACGCTCTTCTGAGTATTGTGTTGAAATACAGCAATATTAATAATTCACATTTAGTTATATATGTGCCTTTTTAGAATTTGGAGCAGCTGCACAAGGTCTTTAGTTACAGCAGCTGTTTTGAATAGTGAAAGGCCACAGTTATTGATGTATTCACACTTACTACTAAACCTCAGCGCTTATAGGAACCCATTTAATGAAAAATAAATTATGGGAAACTAAAAGCTAACATTACATTATTATACAAGCTGCAGAGCAAATAAGACATCTAGTCAGGCCACAAAAACATCAGTGTCTGTTGTTTTTCTGTAAAACTGACAGAGAGATGATTCCCCTTTTAGCAAAGTGGTACCAATACACCTTGCTTCTAAATCTAGATAAACACTTATTTGCCATAGATTATTTTTAATTTTTACCATCTGGGAGTTTTTAATAGCTTTGCAGAATAAAGGAACACACGCTTGGTTGAACCAGCTACCTCCAACAGCAGCAGCACAGCAGAGGCTTTGCATCCTGCTTTGCTCTGCATTTCTTTGGCTCCATTCTTATGCAGCCCTCACCCCTCTGACCAGCACCAAGGGTGTGAGTCTGCAACTCACCATCGAAGGCCACGGTCTGAGCCTTCATCAGCTCCTTCTCGCTCTTTCGGAGGTAGGGAGCAGCCTCCCCAAACTCTGACATATCGACCATCATCTTGGCAAGGGGTCAAGGTGGCACAGCTCACAGAGGGAAAAGAAAGGCACCCAGTCTGCTAAGGAAAAAGGGGGAGAAAAACAAAGCAATGGCATATTTTGTGAGCAATGTCAGGAAATAGAAAATGTGCAGCATAACGTGGCAGGTGGCTGATCAGAGGGATGATTAATGCCCAACGCAAATGCCTAACACAAATTTGGGACTGCACGACACTTTTAGTTAAACCCTTCCTTGGCTCAGTTTATTAAAAGTCAGACACATCTTGAAGGTTTCTAAACCTCAACGTTGGTGTTATCCCCACAGGAGGCTGAGAGCAAGTGTATCTGCAGAATTGGTGCAAGGGCTTCATATATTTTCAGATTGCTTTGATTTTATCAGTCCAGCTTAATACCTACAATTCTTTTCTCAAATTACAAGGGCACAGTGTTTAGGAGTCTTTTTTTTGTGAAAGAGAGGGCAGGGGACATGGGTCAGTGAGACTAATTTGCTGTGTTTGTACTGTCAAGTAATTAATTTGTTTTGTACTCTCCAAAATCATCTAACAGCTATGTTGTTTTTTTGGGTTTGTTTGTTTGTTTGTTTAGTTTTGGGACTTTTTTACAGACATAGACATAAATACTTATACACTCAAACTACGCAGCATGTTTTCTAGAGAACGTCTAAAAGAAGTTCCATGGCTGTTGCCCTGATTTTTAAAAGTGTTAAGTTTTCTTTTATAGTTCTTTTGAAAGTTTTAAAGTTCTCATAAAACTTATTTAGCCTCTTGATAATGTTTACATATTTCTACTGAAGTTCTCACACATTGTTCATGTAAATAATGATTGTTTTACGTTCTTCTTTGTGAAAAGGGAGAATTGAAAGACAGTTAGTTTGACCAGTGTAGCTGGAGAAGTAACAATTTCATCCTCCAATCCACTGTCACTTTTAGAATTCTATATATTACTAAGTCAGAAATAAAATTAGCTTTTTTTCTCTCTTGAACTCACCAAGCTTCTGTGTACTCATTTCGTGTCCAATAAAAACACATTGCTACAAGGTGTACGTGCACAATTTTAAAATTTCAGTTTTTGTATTTTTTTTAAGTCAGGACACCATTTGACTACTATTGTAAAGCTGCACAACTGACCCTCAGGTTAATCTCTTCCCTTATTTTATTTACTGTGCAATATCCAGAGCAGCTGGATAAATTAAGACAGACACTGTAGTCTTTCAAAGTGTAATTCAATTTATTTCTAACAAAATCTTGGTAGAGATAAAAGTTCCTTGTCAACCAAGGCAGCTTCTTTTTCAACATGTTCTTCCTAGGGAACATAAAGCCCTAAGACAGCAGAGTTGCCAAAGTGTTACATCCAGCCCTCTCCCACTGCTGCAGTAAAAGCTCGATACCTTCTGTCTTGTTGCTGTAGAGCAAAAATTTTCTTTCTCAGAACTAGCTTTAATTTTTTCTAGATTTTTAAGTAATTTTTAAAGCCTTAATCTTTTTAAAGATTAAGTATTACAGGCACAAGTATCACCAATTATTTTAACATCATCTGAACTGGCCAAAATTCCCAGCTGGAGACACAACTCAATGGCAGAGCCTCTCTCTCTCTCTGTGTCTCTGCTCTACTGGAGCAATGAAATTACATCAGTTCAGACATTTTAACAGAACAGCACTAGAGCACATAAGTGTAATTTCACATTAAACGTGCAAATGCCAGAGGGGCCCCTTCAGTGTTAATCTCTGGGACCCAGGGCAGGTTCCCACGAGTCCTAAAATGCACTGAAGTGCTCTGAATTACTTTTGTGCAACCTGGCTCCATTTGCAGACCTCCTAGGGACAGTTCCTCAGCTATCTCCTCCTTATCTCTTCCTTTTTCCCCCCTCATGTTCAGGGTGGAGCACTACAGTATTTTATGGTGTAAAGCAGCATTCTGGCAGCTGGGAGAGAATCCTTTTTCCTTCAGCAGCCTGGGTGTTTGGGGTTATGGCAGAGGCCATGCACCCCTTGGGGTGCAGAGAACTCAGTGAGGCAAACCCATCAGCAGATACAAGAAGTGGGAAGTTTAGTTTTGTTATGGATGCAAGATTATTTTTAAAATGCAGAATAGTCGGGAAAGACAAGGCTAAAGCTAAAAGTGTTCCCTTTCAACCTGTTGTAGCCAACAACAGAAAGAGCCAGCCCTTGTATATCAGCTGTGGGAGATCCTTGAAAATGCCTGTCCCTGTGGAATCCTGCATTATTACACAAAGTGAAGTGGCATGGCCAGCACCAGCAGTTTGATGGTGCATCCAGACTTGGAAAAAAAGGCACTTTGTCTTTCCTGGGGCTGTTGGAAGTGACTGCAGCATTAAGGGCAGGCAGGGATAATGCAATAGTAACTGTGGTGGCACTGCCTGGCCTGGAAAGGGAGCCCAGCAATGCTCCAAGGGTTGTAAGTCAGGCTGGATTAAAGAATGCCTCGGACCAACAAGCTGCTTAAAATTGTAACTTGCATAAGCCATCATCTCTCGCAGATGATGGAGAAGGCAAAAAGATGACTTGCAGGCACTGGCTAATCATTTCACTCAGCTGCATAATTACAAGGGACCTGACACTTCCCTAAGTGGTTATTCCAGCTGGTTAAATGAATGCACTGATGTTAGAGAAGAAACACGTATTTGCTATTCTACCATTCCAGCAGCATCCTCCAGTGACTACCACAGGCTAGATGTTTACTGATACTGCTGCTAAAACTTTAAGCCACATGAAAACCTTAATCTCATCAACCCCACGGCAGTGTTAGAGCACAGCACCCACACTTAAAAGTGAGAGAGTTTGGTACTCACCCTGGAGAGAGCACACAGAAAGTGTCACAACTCTGCCTGGTCCAGGCTTTAAATGCCCCTGTCTCAAGGTCACTGCTGATAACTCTTTAAAGGCACCAGCAGTTTTCTCCCATGCCTATATTTGTCTGCTGGATCCCAGCTGAGGAGACAATGCCCAAGGAGGGGACACGTGTGGCTGTGCCCTGAGGAAGGGGGGCAGGAATGTCAGTGGGGAGTGGCACTCTCGGTCCCAGCCACCCCT
The DNA here is from genome assembly GCF_050655825.1 of Lonchura striata. NCBI lineage: Eukaryota > Metazoa > Chordata > Aves > Passeriformes > Estrildidae > Lonchura > Lonchura striata. The sequence goes on from NC_140703.1 coordinate 3,977,089, forward strand.
CACCACACTTTCCACTTCCATTCTTGCCCCATGACTTCATGGAAGAAGCCTTTCCTGCTTCTGTGTTTTCACTAGGGCAAGAACTGCTTTCCCAAGTGCTTCAGAACTTAATTGCTGTGGGCTCGTAGGCTGTGTGTGTGTAAATTAAGACTATTCAGACATGACTCCTCTGGAATATGCAAATCAAAGCTTTTGCACCAGGAATAAGTGATTATTAAGGGAATTTGGTTACGTGAGCCAAATTCCCTTCAAGCAACAAGGCTAGGATGTGGGTTCTCACATCCCAGCCAAGGGCTTTAAATCCCATTTTGGGCTCCAGGAGTTTAAAGCTAAGACTGTAGATCCAGGTTTGGAATACACAGGTGTTCCCCAGTTTATGAACAAGGCAAGACAGGGAAGAAATCTAAGAATATATTGATTCTGCCTGGAAAGTGAATCACAGATAAAGAACAAAGTAAGCATCAATTTTAGTGAGTCCTTTGCTTCAGGAAACTAATTTATGAGTCTCAGTTTAGGCAATGTCTGCCTTTTTATTGTAAACTCATTTTTCCTGTGAAACAGGCACCGTGAGTAACTCAGGTCTCATTTCATTGCAACCCATAAATAACAAAACAACTGACACTGCCAGACTGATTTGCTTTTACCAGCATAAGTAGAGATATATATCTCCTTTGGTTCTAGCATAAGCTGGATATAAAAGCAGAAAGGAAAATAAATACTGTGGATAATGCTTGTTGGCCACAAGGGAAGGCAATTTATTTGTGCTCTACAAAACTCAATTCCAAGGAAGCAAGGAGGGAGCTTATCCACAACTTCATTGAATTCATAGATACCCACAGGAACAAGTGGCTTGGTTTGTGACCAGCCAAGAAGGAAAATGTCTGCATAGGGAGTCTGCTATTTTTAAAGCTGTTATGCTGATGATTGGACAGGGACAGGTTGTACAGACAAAGCTGGTTGGTAAGAAACAGGAATTTCTGGAAGTGATAGGCTCAAAGACAGGAGACTGATGTGGCAGCTCTGAGGATTCGAGCACTTTGGTAACTTGGTATTTTTAGCATTTGGGGAATGCAACCAGGAGACAGAGAATCACTCCTGCTGTGCTAGAGACATGCTCACCTCCAGACAGACTGGAGAAAAGAGTGCTCTGCTAGGGAGATCTCTGTCGAGGCAGGACGGGAATGAGAAGACTCTGACTCAGAAGGCTGCTGAGAGTAAAACTCCAATTTATTCAAAATATCCTGCTCTGTTATACAGAGTTTCACAAGGATCAAACCCATTGGTTCTGAAGTGAAAACAACCCACTGCATTGGTGCAGAGTGCTTGACACACAGTGATAGAACTCAACTATGAACAAGGTGAACAACAAGAGAGATAAAGAATTATTTACATTCTTTCCCAACTCTTTCCTAGGCTTTTGCCTGGCTAGAAACTCTCAGTTTCTCTTTGACTGAATCTGAGACCCACAGGGAGCAGAGACAGGGATAAGAGCTAGGGATGGAGCTTTCCATCCTGGTCTGAATTTGTCTGTGATAGGGACCTGCACAAGCAGCTTGTGTCACATTCTAGAGTTTGCCTGTCGTGCTCACACCAGGATTGCTGCCTAGCCTGCTGCTTCAGAGGTGTTTGGTGCCCTGCAGCACAGATGTGTGCTGGTGTCAGGTCTAAATCACCACCTTTTTGCTTTATATCTGGCTAAAAAGAAAAGAGAGGTGGTGACTTTGGCTGCTGAGGTGGACTATGAGTGGCTGTGTAAACTCAAGCATATGCTCCTGATCACATAATTGGAAACAAGGTAAATCACAAACATCACCAAGCTTTATGGGCATTGTTAATCTGCTGAGAAGACCTAGAATATGATTATTTCAAGCCATGAGGATATAAAATGTTGATACTCTCTCCCTCTTGCTCCTGTCTCACATAGCCAGGAGCTTTAGTTCTAAACACAATATTCTCATTTACCACCTACATTGCTTAGGAGAAGCCATCTTCTTACAAATACATAGTTATCATTTACATCTTTTCTGTTCTGCAAATATTCAGCTTTCATCAGTCCTGCATGAACACTACAATCTTGCTCCCACGCCTCCCTTTTCTTTTTTGGGGTTGCAAACAACTGTTTCCATAGCTAATTCTAAAGCAATTCCAATGCTTGTGTCGCTTAGAAAGGGACACATATAACTGGTTCCAACATAATTTATTTTCTTTGCTAGCCCGATGTGAATGGATGCTGCACATTAATTCTGCCTTTCTGGAGTTTATTTGCTTTCTCTTAATATGAAACAGAAATTGCAGCACATTTTCCCTAGATGAAATTTGTAGCAGGGACAACCAAAGACATTTGTCTTTTGCAGGGGCTACTTTTAGAAAGGTTAATGCTGGTCACTGTTTCTAGGGAAACAAGGGTCTTTGATAAGGAGCTCTTGTGACTAAACTATTTTTAATAACATTACATATTGGAAAGGAATGCAATAACATTTATCAGCTCTAGACAGAAGATAGTGTCAATATTGTGGTCTAATATAGAAAAGTTGGCATATTGTATCTGTAAAAAGTTCAGTCATGACCCCTCTCTATTTTCTTAGGCAAAAAAGATCAACCAGCCAGCTAGCCTTTGACAAAAGCTGGCCCTGATACTACTCTTAATAAAATGTTTAGTGTAATAACTTGTCACTCATGAAAAGCAAGATCAATGGAGGAGAAAGACACCAGTTTAAGACACAGATCCTTGGAGAAAACGTCTTTGGAGTCAGGATCCTCTGGTTTGCTCTATAAAAAAGGCAGGAAGGCTATTGCTCCACAAGATGCATCTAAAGGCACTGAGAACCTGTGGTTTACCTCAGAGGCCTTTTTTTGGTCACTGGTCCCTGCTGCTGCTGCAGTCTCTATTTTAAAAACAAATGGAAAAGAACCAAAATGACTTATTTGGATGATAAAATTCATCCACCTAGGAATAATTTCAGGAGAAGAAAGGTGCTAACATTGTATACCCAAGCAAAGCCAGGCCCACTCTGTACAAGTGATTTATTTTTTTCTTCTGAAGATTTATGGTTTAATTCCTCAAGCCGTTGATGGCCCAAAGTGAAATTGGAGGGGGAGAGAAACTTAGATTTTAAAATAGTTGCGCTCTGCTACGTCTCTTAAGGATGAGAAAATTGGCACTGAATAGTACATTGAAATTGTGTTTATGACAGCTAGATTCCCATTATTAGACTGGAGCTTTTCAGGTCTCTGCCAGCCTTTGTGCTCCCCCTGCTGCAGTGCCTGTGCTCGCCCAGGGACACACGTACCTGCAGCCTGAGGAGGCACCAGGAGCATCTCCTCACCTTCCTTTCAGCATCATCATTTTAAAGACTTTCCCTCCATTAATTCCTTGCTGACAGCTACTGTGTGGTGTGACAGCAGAAGGCAAATTTAAATCTCTCCACGGAAAGCATTTGCTTTCACACAGATACGCCTGGTGAAACAATTCCTAAGCCACCAAAAATATTTTAAATGGCTTTTAAGCCACTGTAATCCGTGATCTATTGCTATCAACATGCAAATCCCTGACACCTCTTCCCATTTTGAGCAGTGTGGGGTCAGCAGGGAGTGCAGAGCATTAACCCACTAAACCACAAGGGTGTAGCTGATTTTCCCAGCTTGGCAGTGCCCATCCCTCAGCCTCTCATCCCATGCCAAGCACAGAGCTCAGGGATGCAGCAGCACTAACCCGGCCCGGGACAAGAAACATTTCAGAGCTGTCACTGCTGCCTCTCCCCTGCTGACATTCAATCATTACGGTATCTTAAGAACGTTTAAACAGGTCAGGTTTCTAATGGGAGAGCTTGGCTTCTGGGAGTGAAGCTGACAGCCTTTTGAGAGCAGATTAACAGCGCTGATAAATCAATCTGAGACTGACTCACAGCCCTAAGAAAAATAAGAATATGAAAAAGGAGACTAGTTAAATAAATGGTCTTGGTTCTTCGGCTCTGGAGATGTATCAGGGAAGGAAAGAAGGATTTTGTCATGTGGCTCGTCACTCTTCTTTCTCCAGATTTGACCACATCCCCCACTCCACCAATGCCCTCTGTTGGAAGTTTTCAGTCTCCAATGATCTTGAGCATCTCACCCTGCCCATCAGATCAGAGATTAATGGCATGTTTTGAGAATTGCTGTGCATCCTTTCCCAACTATCACACAGCCTAATTGCCATTAGTGAGTTTTGGGTTTCCCTCCCCAACCCCACCCCACCTTAAACTACTCTGCATTATCCATAACTGTGGCAAGCACATTTCTCTCCCTCTCAGGATAGTGAGGTGCACAGAGAGAAAGGAAAGAGAAAACAATTTCTACTTTTGCTCTTTGTTTTTCTCATATGGAATGTGTTTGGATAATTGTTTACCTGGGGTGAGTGCTTGGTTGGATTCTGGTGAGGATGGTTTGAGCCTGATGGCCAATCCAATCCAATCCAATCCAATCCAATCCAATCCAATCCAATCCAATCCAATCCAATCCAATCCAATCCAACCCACCTGGGGCTGGGCTCAGAGAGGGTCACGAGTTGTGTTAGAGTCAGATAGAGTCAGAGAAAGTAGTATGTAGTTTTAGTATCTTCCTTTTATACAGTATATTAATGTATTTTAGCATAGTTATAATAAAGAAATCATTCAGCCTTCTGAATTGAGTCACACACAGTCATTTCTTCCCATTGGGTTTGCCTACATTTACAATACAGAACCACTGGGGGAAGGCAGGGGGTTAAAAGCACTCAATAATTCATGTAGACAGTTCAGGTTAATCTTTTGAGTATTCATTAATGAAGCATTTGTTTGCATAGCACGTCATTGGAATTACCCTAGTTCCACCACCAATTCCATTAAACATTTCTGAAGTTAATAGCAGAAGTATTTTAGTCTTGATCAATGCAAGGTAAAAAAGAAATCTAAGGGTCTCTCTGGGGTTTGTATTATGCAATCTGACTTCAAAGACAGCCTACTTCATTAGCCTACTTCAGCCTCTGACTATGATGCACTCTGTCTGCTCAAGCAGCCTGAAAACCACATTTCCATTTCAATAGGCAGCGCTGTCCTAAAATACTCCTAGGTCTTCAGACACAACATATTCTAGCTCCTGGTGCCAAGCCCCTGCAAGACAACTTGCCTTTTTTTGGCCTTTTTTATACTTCATCTTCAAGGATTCAGAGCCTGCCCTTCAGGTATGGGTAGGGGTGGGTACAGTCCTTGCTGATTTTCTGGCTTTGCTGCTGTGGAAGCTTATTTTTCAGAGGAGCTGAGGGAGAAAGAAGTAAAATATTTATGCCCTTTCAGACACAGGAGGTTTTGTGATTTTTCAGTTTTTCGCTTCTGTAACTCTATGAGTCATAACTCGACTTGCAGTCAAGGATTGTTTGCTATCTTCTGTTTACCTTATGCCAACTGCAAACTACACTAAAACATGCAGAGACAGTTTAATTGGTGAAACAATTGTCATGGGGATACTTTATTAACTTTGCAAGTTCTGACAGAATAAACCAAATGTGATTGGCATGATGCTAAATAGCAGGAAAACACTGCAGGAAGGAATGTGAATTTCTCAGCATTTACATTCTGTAAGCAACAACAAAATATAATTTCTTTCCAAATACAGATACACTGGGCTGATCACCTCTGCTGAAAATTCAGTCAGCAAAGCTTCTTGAAATATTAAGGCCAGTTTTTAAAGAAAAATCTATTTCCAGGAGTATTACCTTCTGCCTGAAAAAGCACAAGTCTGTGCTTCTCACATGGCCTAATGATTTGAAGCTTTTTGTCAGCTGAATTTAAACACCTCCAAAAATGGACATGACATCCTTCTCTCCAACAGCAACATTCTGGAGTGACTGGCTAGGGTGTGCATATAAGTGTATGTATAGGAGAGACACACATATATTTATACATCTGTGTGTCTATCTAAATATATCTATACATATATAGACTTATAAATAGAAAACATGTTTATTTTCTAAACCTCTCCCCTCCCAGCTGTGATGCTCCACACTTGGAGCTCGATACCAGATGAAACAGCCTTTTCCTTGGAGACCTGCAGAATTAACCCTATTCAAGTTGATTTTAAATATATTTTTATTTATACATATATGTATATTTTTATAACTGAAATACACACTTTGTCTTTACAGGAAAAAAAATAATGAAGGAGATGGAACAAAAAAAAAAATTCAAATCATGTACTTGAGGCTTCTTGCATAAAGCTAAAGTATGTGCCACATATGTAGCTATAGGCACTTCAGTCTCACCCAATGGTCTAGAAAAGAAAAAGGGAAGAAAATATTAACGTATCCAGCATTATGATGCAAAGCTAGATTGCTGTAAAAAAGGAAGGGAACACATGTCCTGCCTCACCGGGCCCCTCTGAAGCTTCACTTTAAACACCAGTACCTCAGCAGCATGAAAACACTAAAGAACTCATTTGACAAGATCATCAGCCCAGCTGAGTGGCTCATTTTCATCAAAACTCACTCAGCAGAAAACCTTGGATTTGGAGTTATGTCCCACAGTAACTTCTCACCAGCAGGTTCATAACTCTTGCAACAAGTACAACAAAATAACATTTTTGTTTATGTAGCCGTAGAAAAAGGTATATCATGATTTAAAAATCAACCTGATGCTTTTCTGAGGATCCAAACTTACAGCAGGAGGCTAACTAGAAAAATCTAATACAGAACTTTGAGAAAAATATAGGCTAATTTTGGGCATGAAAATGCTATATTAAAAAAGAAAAGGAAGCTGTATTTTTTGAGTTGGATCATTCTACCTCTTGTCTCTCAAGCAACATGGTCTTGGTAGACTCTTGTTCTTTTTGTACTGCAGTTGATGAACAGGGATTTTCCAGAGCAGAAAAATCTCCCCTGTTGTCACCACCCAAATGTGCACCAGAACAACAGAGAAGGAGCTGCAGATCTAAAGTCCAGGTGATTTCCACTGGATTGCCTGCAGAGCCTGGATGCCTGCCTTTATCCATTACTGACACACCTTCATGCTTCAAGGCAGTGTGTTCATGGTCATTCTCCAGAAATAATAAACCAAATGACATTTAAGTAGAAGGCACCATTCTGTCCCATACTCATGCAATGCAGACAGGACTTTGTCGCCCTGATTCTTAAGATTTTCTAAAGCCTTCTGAGTTTACATTCTGTTAGAAAACTTTCCCACACATTTTATATAAACAACATATTGTTTTGCATTCCTTTATGGGAGTAGAAGAAATTAATGTACTAGTAGTTTGTCCAATGTCTTTGGAGAGGTGGTCCATTCACTCTCCAATCCACTGTCACCTTTAGAAAAGTATAAAGGTTAGGGTAAAAAAAAAATAAACCTTCTTCTTTTTTACCTTGCCATCGCAGTGGCTCATATTGTGCTTTCTCAGGACTTACTGATTTTTTCATAGCATATGCATGAAGTTTGAAGTTCAAACCCAAATATTTCCCTAACCAGAAAGGACACAGTCTTTGCAGATTCAAGACGTGTTTTAAGGAGAGTTTTAAAAAAATATGAAGCTTGTGGGAGGAGGTTCCAAAAGGACAAATGAAGCAGAACCTTCTACACTCATCCCTATTGGTGATACCACAGCCTGCTTGTTAGCAGTGACAACGTGTGACATGTCACACGGGGCTCTGCTGAGATCAGCTCCACACCCCTGACCCTGAATCACTGATAAAGTCAGGGCATGGAAAATGGGCAGCCTGAGTGCCTTCAGACAGACTCAGCAACGCCTGCCATAACCCTGTTATCTCCTGGAAGTGTCTCTGGCACTGTTATCACAAGCAGAAGTGCAGGGCTATTAGCAGTAGAAAGGTATTTTGGCACTGTACTGCCTCGCTGGATGGGGTTTCTGCCTGTGTCCCACTGCCCAGCTCCAACGAGGAGCTGAGCACGGGGAGCTCAGTGTGATAGTAAAAGGGTTTTTAAAATCATGGGGATTAAGGGTTAAAAGGAAAAATAAGCTTAGTAGGCCCTGGAAAAATAAACACCCTAAGCACATGGAGAACTCGTACTTGCTAGAACTGCACTGAGTAGCTAGTACATGATAATTGATAAAATTGTTAGATGTGATGATTGTTTAGTAATGAAATATAATTGCTGTTTAATCATAAGAATAATCATGAGAAACTGTGGTCAGTGAATTAAGAAAGATCACGAGAAACTCATGTCAATATGTACAATAGAACAATATAAGTTTAATAATTAATATGTGAGTTATGTGATGATAGAATATAAAATACGTTCAGCTCGAGGTCTGTACCCCTGATTCCCAGAGCTCTTAATAAAAGCACCTGCAGATAATCATATTATGTGTGTTTCCCAATGCTAACAAGTGTTTGGGGGCATTCCAAGGGAATCCAAACCACTCATTCAGCCACATCTGAGCAAATTCAGAGCGTTTGGTTTTCCTCAGTGTCACCTCCCTTCTCTCCCTGCCCTCACCTAAGGACAAGATGGGCAGGAGGTAACCTGTGATCTCCCTTCACACCTTTTCCTGCACTTCGTGCCAGAAGGAGAACACCACAGACCTCTTTGCTTGTGGCTCCACTTTTACAAACCAAAACAACCAGATATGGGCAAAAAAGAATAGCTGGCAGAGATTTGTTTCAAAGATATCCCCAACAGAGATTTGTTTCAAAGACATCCTCTTCCTCCCCCCAAAAAAAACTCTCAATGCAACAACAGTGTGGGCACCTTCACCTTGGTTGCTGCTGCAACCTGACAAAAGATATTAAGCACTGACAAAATTGACAAGATTCAGCACTTGCCATGTTTATCAGTTTCTTGATATTCTTCTCAAATATTTAAAAAAAAAAAAAAAAATCAGTACTTGCTAAGAGAATATCTTCCTAGCCATAAAGGATTAAAGTCCCTAAATAAAGGAAAAGCTAAAAATTCTGTGTGAACTGATGATAAGAACAGATCATTAATATTAAAAATGCAAATACAGAGAGGATATATACCATACTCCCACATCACTGGTATTTCTGATCAGCCAATCTAAGTAAACCCAGCCCAGCATTTCTGTACTCAGCTTGAAGTAAAATATCAAGGACAGAATAACAGTTAAGAATATGACAATGATGTTGCCTCCAATAGCCTCCAACCAAGCATCACTAATCCAGGAAATTAAGAGATCAAAAGAAACCCAATTGAATTGAAATAAGAAACATGCAGTCTTCAAAAAGCCTTCATGTTGTGGCACAGTGAGGACAGATTGTGACTAAAGCATCTGTTTGTATTCCTGTGAGCCTTCTTAGAGCTGATTCCACCTTTCTGGATTAATTGAATGAGTAATCACTAGCATTCATTCATTTTATCTGGCTGGATTTTTTTTCCCCCCTCCCCTTCAGGAAGTTCCTATTTCAAAATGTCTGTGTGGAGCCTGAACAAGAGGCACCAGCTGGGCTCCTGTACAAGATTTCTGGAGGAGCAGGATGATATTTTAAGGGCAGAGCCACTGGAGAAGCACAAGACAACCAGCAGCCACCAAACTCTGAGGAGGCTGGCAGCAGGTTAGCCTGACTGAAGCCTGTTCCACATGGGTTTGGCTTTTAATATGGGTTATGCCCTTTTGCTCTCTAAAGGGAGAACACCTAGAATGAAATGCTGGAGGGATGCTACGAGCACCAAATGTTCTCTGTGGTTCTCCCTCGTTCCCAGTAGCAGGCAAGGTCTCATGGCATGGGGGCATTTCAAGCAGAAACAGGCAAACCAGTCAACCATTGAGCCATTTAACCTTCCAAGGCTAAAGCTAAGTGACAGAGCTAATCCACCAGTGAAAGTCTGGGTGTTCTCTCCCATAACAGTGACACCCCAGCCACTGCAGAATGATGATGGTAAGTCACATTATTTCCAGTTTCATAGTGGAACTAGTTAAATTTTTTTAGGCTATACTGTAGATGTAACATTAAATACAGCCACTGCTAATTACTTAGCTTAATTATTAGCTGATTTATTCACATACATGCAGGCAGAGGATTTCAATTATTTTTAATTATATGGAAAGTTCCAAGTGTCTTTTTATTCCATTAAGATCGTTCCAAACTCTGTAAAACCTGCAAGCGCTTAATTCTTTAAATGACAGTTTTTAATTAATTTGAACTCTAATTAAAATATTTGTAGACTGCAACAACCTAATTCATTTTTAAAAGGGAAGTTTTTACATCTGCAGCAAATATGCTCTATTTTCCATTGGGATTAAAGATCCAGCCCCTATTTGAAGTGCAAAACCCTCTTCAGCCCTAACAGTGAATTAATTACAAGTGACAGCAGGTAATAGAAGTGCTCCATCAGCTTGGGCTGTGTGCTACAAATTACCTGCAAGTAATCCAAGTCCACTGCTCCCACTTGCATGAAAATCTGGGCACTGGAGACAGGAACAAGTCTTTCAGCAAGCCTTTTGGTGGTTACAGCCTTGGCTTAACCCCTCACTTATCAAATATTTACCTCTCTGTGCAGCAGTGGATAAAGGGAAAAGCCAATGGCCCCCTCTGACAGCCACCCTGCAACAAAATTTGCTAGGTACCCTGCAGAAACTCTAGCTTCAAAAAGGAAAGGCTTTAAATTTGTAAGCAACAAAAATAAGGCTGTGGTTGTGCTACAGATGCCTCACCACCTACAGCTGCTTTTGTCTTTACTGATGATTTCTAATGTCATTTGATAAAGGGGAATGGCTCCAAGGACAGCCCAACAAGTCAGTAGCTGGCTGCAGGCTGGACTATGAAGCCAACAGAGTTAGGAATTGTTTTTGTCATGTTCTGTATCCCAGAGCCCAGGCTTGCTAGCACCTCCCTTGTTTCCAAGCCAGAATCATGACATGCCATTTCCACCCCAGGGACCCCATTGCTGGAAAGTTGTGGGATGTGATTGAACCAGATTCTATACAATCCCACCTAGGCTCCCTTTCCCAAAAAACTGCTGGACCAGATGATCCTTCCAAGTCCCTTCCTACATGGGCTGTTCTATGATCTCTAGGGGCACAGAAAAGAAGAAACTTTTCTGTAGAGCAAAGCAAAGGCTTTAAGGAGGACAAAGGACCTGATCCCACTGGATTTTGCTGCTTTAAAGGCATGAAAGTCACCAAGTCCTTTACTGGCATGAGCCAAGTTGGATTTTCATCACGACACCTTCACACAGCTGCTGGCTGTGAGCTTCCTTCATGTACAAATATAGCTAATATATACAGTGATTGCTGGCTTGGTTCCTCGTTTGAGTGAGCAATGCATATAGCCATAGTAACCAGCTCCTGCCACCTAGTCCTCCTCTTCTGAAGGCAACCCATTTATGCATGGCTCTGTGAGGAGGAGCTCACATTTCTCCTGTCTGGAAGGAGCAGGAGAAGGAGTTCTGGCTCTGCAGCTCTGCCACACGCTGCAGACATGACAAGGAGTGACCTTGGCTATTGTTCTGTCAGTGGTTTTCCAACATGTCACATGCATCTGTTACACACTTATCGACCCACTTGAGGCTGTATAAACGAGCCAATATTCTCTTTCCTAGGCAGGGTTATTAAAAATGCATCATCAAAGTGCAGTAATATCTCCAAACAAATTTCTTAGTCAAGGTATTAATAGCTTTAAGGTTTTGGAAAAACATTTTCAACGAGTTCATGGAGTTTCATAGCAAAATAGGCTTCTAGCTAACATTCACATTAGCATTTCTCCTGCCTAAAGGATATTGAATCTGAGGACATTTAGCTTTTAATGCTTTAAAGATATGAGCATGCCAGAGCCTTTAACACAAGATAACAAAATCCAATTTCACTTGTCTCCATCAGCCTTTGTAAGTGTTGCTACTCAAGTGCTGAACTCAAGTCCCAGATCTGATCTAAGCTTTATCCCTTTCCAAATGGGTAAAAATAAACACAACCTTTCTTGCCCTTTATGGACACAAAAACATTGCAAAGAAGGAAGAACACTTGTACTCTAAAGAACTGAGCCAAGCAGCAAAGATTACCTCAAAAGGGCACACAGCAAATACTACTTTAGTTGTTGAGCTCTTTATGGCAAATAGTGGTGTTTATATATAAGATAAAATATTCATATGGCAGTTTAGACTACAGACCTGTAAAAAAAAAAATCTCACCTCCTTCCCCAGAAAGCCCTGAAGAGTTTGCAGAGATCTTTGCATAGAGAATAATATGCAGAGACCATGAAAAACCCTAAAGCTATTGTGATATTTTTAATTGCTACACAGTGCTTTACTGAATGAAAGGAAAGCTGGCCATATGCATGAACTGTGGAAAGCAACTATTTTAGACAGCAGAAAAAGAGGTTTGACCTAAATGCCCAAGCCCAGAATTTACCAAAGCCTAGCTGGCATCAGTAGCTCATGGAATCCCTGAGCTCTGAGGCATGAGTATTTCTATCCAACAAAAAATTACCTGTTTCTATCAGTGCTATGAATGGTCATCGTTTAATATTTCAGTCCAGCAGAGTTCTGATCCAAGCACATATCCTTGTTGGATTTTCCTGGGATTGATGATGTTTAAAGAGTCTGGGAGAAACCCAGGAAAATGTTAGCACAGAACAGACAGAGACTGATGCCAGACTTCAGCTACCCGATCTAAAATGGTTATCACACTCCAATGAATGGAAAATAGAGGGAATGGTCCTAATCTTTGGGAACTATCTCTAATTACTTTCAACCTTAAGCTCTGAGAAATGGAGGAACTCTGGGGAGGTGTAGGGCACACTCTAGTTTGTGTAAGACAAGCCCCATGCTTCCTAGGCTGTGGGGCAACCCCCACTCTTGCATCCATCTATCCATGGATGTAGTGCAATAGTTTTTTAAATTACACATATCACACACAGTGGTAAAATTCTTACAGTTTTAAACACTAAGACTTTACTTTAAAATACTTTCCCTCTTAGACTTATTTACATAAAACCTCAGCTTTATCTCAGCAGGATAATAAGGGGGACTTAACAAGTATTACCTTCCAACCAACAGCAAAGTTATCACCTGGAGAGCTGCAGCTCAGGACTTGCATTTGCTTGGGCTCAGCCAAAAGGCTTTTCACCCTCTAGCAAAATGGTCACTTGTAATCCTCCCTTGTAAGCAGAGTTGGTAAGCTAATAAAATCCTGACTGTAGCTTAGGCCTAGCTTCTATCTTTTCTTCTCACCAACTTACGAATAAAGATAACAGCATCATCAGGCCTTGAGTAGTTAGACATATAATAAACAAGGTTTGGGAGGCAGGAGGGGAAGAGGGAAGGAAAAAATGTCATTTGAGTACTCCACGCTTCAGAAATAGAACACAAATTGGAGGCTGTGACCTCGCACCAGCACCTGCGTGCACAAACACTCTGCTCCCAGTGCTGTGATTAGATGCTATTTTTCCCCCAGGGGCTCTGCCTCATTCTGCATATGAGATATGTCTGTGTGAGGAGGAAGGCAGAGTCAGGTGGCCAAGGAGACTCTGCTGCCTGCTTGTCCTTTTCCACTCTGTTGAGGAGCTGCCTTCCGTATGAGTCAGAAGTGGGAAAAGAAAGATGATTTTATAAGATTCAAGTAATTGCTTGCTGCATTAGTATGCCAGGAGGCTTCACTACAAAGTACCTGTGTGTGGCAAGCATATTTCACAGAGAGAAATGAAAGAGAAAACAATTTCTATTTCTGCTCCTTGTTTTTCCTATGTGGAATGTGTTTGGAGAATTGTTTACCTGGGGTGAGTGCTTGGTTGGATTCAGGTGAGGATGGTTTGAGCCTGATGGCCAACCCAATCCAATCCAACCCACCTGGGGCTGGACTCTCAGAGAGGGTCACGAGTTGTGTTAGAATCAGAGTCAGAGAAAGTAGTATGTAATTTTTGTATCTTCCTTTTTATATAGTATATTAATGTATTTTAGCATAGTTATAATAAAGAAATCATTTAGCCTTCTGAATTGAGTCAGACATGGTCATTCCTTTCCACTGGGTTCACCTGCATTTACAATACCTGTGTGATGGCAAGCAAGCCATTTACACCAACTTTCAGACAGGCTATTACCATAACTCGTTGCATTTCCTATGTGGCTAGAGGTTGAAAAACCAGATTTGCATGGAATTGCTGAGAGGAAGCACATAAAGTTCAGCATGGCAGGGCTGCAGCCAAGGCCACCAGGACCAGCCTCTGGAGCCATGGAAAGCACACTTGTGCATGAAGGTGTGAAGTGCTATGGACTCACAAATGGAGGTATTTAGCTTTTCATATAAGGAGCCCCAAAACAACAATTTACCCCATTGTGCCTTGGTACCATGAAGGCAATTTCTGTGGATGCTGTAAGTACCCCACAGAAATGGGTGAGTGACACATTACATTTTCTATCTTAGGGTTTCACAGCTACAGGCAGGTGTATCTTTGCACACACATAACCACAGGATATGCTCAGCTGGAAGGTGTTATGTGTAGTAGATATAATTCGTGCCATTTCTAATATGATATGTGTGATATTGAATATTTGTTAGAGTATACACGTTTGTATTAGGATTTCCCCCCCACCCTCGCAGGCGAGACTGGGTGTATATTAGAAACTAATTTACAAGTAAGAAGGTGCAGCTCACCAGGAGATGGGGATGGGCCATGTCTGGGGAGATACAAAAACCCCAAGTGCTGATCATGGCATAAATGAGCCGAGATGGACATCATGGAAATCCTCAGACAGATCCATGTGAATGCAGCCTTCCCTAAATTTCATCAAGGAATTCAACAAACTCCAGACACTGAATTGTTCTCCCTCATCACCAAAAAAGAGAATCTTATTAACATATTGACTCTGAATAGAAGAAAAGACTGATTGCTAAAATCTTGGCCTCAGGTGGAATTTTCCCTATAAAAACCACTTGTGCCAGGATGGAGGTGTGTGGGCACAGAGGAAAACCTCTGCTGAGGCTGACTCCTTGTTGCACACCCATGGCCGACCCCGGGCTCAGCTCTGTTCTTTCCTTGTGGCTGGCTAGATAGAATCTGATTGCAAAATAAATATTTGATTTTTTCATATTAATTTGGCTGGACAAATTTTCATTTCTAACAAAGGGACCCTCGAGGATCACCGAGTCCAGCTCCTGGCCCTGCCCAGGACACCCCAGGAGTCACACCCTGTGCTTGGCAGCACTGTCCAAATGCTTCTTGAGCTCTCTCAGGCTGGTGCTGCGACCACTACCCTGGGAAAGCTGTTCCAGTGCCCAGCCACCCTCTTGGGGAAGAACATTTTTCTAAATCCAACCTAAATCTCCCCTGACACAGCCTGATGCCATTCCTGTGGAGTGTTTGAGCACTGCCTAAGCACAGCAGCCTTTGAGCATCTGCAGCCCCATTCTGCTGATGCAGGGAGGGCCAGGAGCAGCTTCTGTCATGCCCTGCAGAGCAGAGCAGCCTGTTAACCTCTCTGGGGGAGAAAAGTCATCTGGGAGGGGAGCAGGCATCAGCCAGCCCAGAGACTGTGCAATCTCAGCACACCTGGCCTAAAAACACAGAGCACTTGGGCAGCACTAACCACAGAGGATGCTGTTTCCCAGAATATTCACACACACTCCTCCCCCCAAAAAAAAGCTTCTGCCCTGGACAGTGAAAGGCATGAGGGCATGTGCTTGGTCTTTGCAGAACACAACTGAAGCAATAGCACAGTGCCTCAAAGCATATTCTGAGTTTTTTGGTGCTGAAGCAAACCACTCAGCTGATACTAAACACAACTCTGTGATTTCCCGCTGCCTTAAAAGCCACAGCAAAACTCACATTGTTTCACCTCATCCTGAATAGAAGCAAGAAAATTAAATGCTTCTTTCAAACTAGATTCACTTCCAATTACTAGATAACTGACAAAAATAAACAAAATATATTTTCCTCAGATTTAGTGTCAAAGGATAAAAAGAGGAACAATTAAAACACTCATCATTGCACATGAGCAAGCAGAGATGATCCCCACATTTCAACTAAGATTAGGCAAAATATATTTTTACTGATCACCACTGGATTTTTTTTTTTCATTTTAATATCAGGCTTATCAACATCCTCTGGCTTTTTAAATTACAATAACCTTAGATTTCCTTACAGGACACCTTATAGGGCACCCTGGCTATGCTGTAAAACATAGTTGAAATTAATATTTGAGTATCAATATGAGCAAATATTACACCCAGATAGATTATTCTGAAGTAAAACTGAGTCAAACCAAAAGCTGTTTGCTTACAAAATTAGTTTTTAATAACTTAATACACTGTAAGAAACCTAAGCCAGATTGTTAGCTCAGTTACTCTAAAGAAACATTTAACCAGTGCAGGATTTGTTCTCTCATGTGAAGGCTTAGCTACATATGGGTAAATCAAAGGCTGGCCTCCCCTGCTATGAGGGGGATCCCAGCACTATGAGGTGCTTGCTCTGCATGCAGAGATAACCTTTCCAAACATGTACAAGATCCTTTGGAATTTAATCAGTGCCTATTCAGTGAAAAGTCACAGGCTGGACTAGAGTCTCTGTAACATGAGCCAACGACTTACAGAGAAAACTGTAGTCAAATACAGCCAAAGATAGGATGATACATCCAAAGAAATCTGGGAGTTTTTCACTCCTGTCTTAGGACCTGGTAACACAATCTTGCCCTTTCCTTGTACTCCTCATCCCAGAGTCCAAGCAATGCTGGAAATGTCTCAGAAAAACAAACAAAACTGTGCTGGCTGTCTCTCTAGACTTGCCACGTTGCAATGAGGAATGTGCAAGCCACCTCCATCACATTTCTCAAACACTGATCATTTCTGAAGCAGAGCTTTAGAAGGAAAAGCTGTTTTAATGCCCTGCAAGCAACCAGTGCTTTCAAAGTCCATCTAAACAGCAAGAGAACAATGCCCACTCCCAAGTAACCTGCTGTCCCTTGACTTGTCACTTCTTTCTTTAAGGAGAAAGCTGGGAGCTTTGTATCACACATGGATTAGGTACTGGCTGAAAAGATACTTCAGATCACCCCCAAACATACTTCAAGACCCTGTGGACCTTCTTCCTTCCTGCCTCCATACACCAAATAAAATGTTTCATTACCTGCTTTCCTCGAGGTCGTGCAAAGGCTCAGCCATTGTCTCAGCATCTTTGGATTCACTTTTACAATGATGCACAGTTGATACAAAGAGGTTAAATACTTCCTGTTGCCATTAAGACTTCTTGCCTCACCTGTGGTCCCTTGTGGCAAGCACAGTTCTCTCCCTCAGGAGTTTCATAGAGGTGCACAGAGAGAAATGAAAGACAAAACGGTTTCTGTTTCTGCTCCTTGTTTTTCCCATGTGGAATGTGTTTGGATAATTGTTTACCTGGAGTGAGTGCTTGATTGGATTCTGGTGAGGATGGTTTGAGCCTGATGGCCAATTCAACCCACCTGGGACTGGGCTCTCAGAGAGGGTCACGAGTTGAGTTAGAGATATAATTAGAGAAAGTAGTATGTAGTTTTAGTATCCTCCTTTTATATAGTATATTAATGTATTTTAGCATAGTTATAATAAAGAAATCATTCAGCCTTCTGAATTGAGTCAGACATGGTCATTTCTTCCCATAGGGTTCACCTGCATTTACAATAGTCCCTTTTGTGCCCTGCAGTCCATTTTCCAAGCAAGGCCAGAGCGTGCAGTGCCACACTTAAGTTCCATGGGAGGTGAACCCACAGACCTTTCCTCACAGCCAGGTGCCCTACCCCCAACACCTTCTTTTTTGTTTGTCTCTTCTGTATGGAAAGTACAAAAGGCTACCTAAAGGAGAAAGTTGTATCCTGATAGTTTCATTATGTTCTGTTCCCTTTTTAGGGGTTTCTCCACAAGCCTTCTGCTGAGAAGGGAAGACACTGGCAGGGCAATGCAGCATGCAGTGATGTTCTTACACATTTCTCCTGGAAAGATGGTACAACACCACAAAAGTTTTAATAGTTAAGCACCGAGAGTTTGCATATTTCCATTCCAATTTGCATATTTCCATATTTTGCTGCAACGTTTGCTCAACACCCAACACAGCCCAAAAATATTGGGTGAGGAAGACAGACTATACACTGGGTGCAACATATAACATAAGGGATCCCATAACTCCCGAGTTCCCATTTTTAGACAAAAAGTTAATGGCCATAAAAAATCCCAACCCAAACTGAGCTCCACCTTCTGCACTCAAACTTGCACTGAAAGCTCAGTTAAAAAGTCATATGGTCAAAGTCATGCAGGCAAAAGAGGAAACACAGAGAGGTTCAGCTGTAATGCTGAGCATGAAACACATAACATGGACTGACTGGCTCTTAGCAACTGCCCTTGACAGGAATTATTCACAGCAAGACAAAATCCCAGCAGCTCTGCAGCCAAGGCAATCTCAGGTCTGAGCAGTGGCTCAGAAGGGACACGAGGTTGTTCCTTAGGAAAGGTTTAACATACTGCAGCCATGAGAACCTCAAGCACAGCAGATTCAGACAGAAACTGGGCATAAAAATGAGACTCTCACTGCTTTGTTACATCTGCTCTGAATACAGCTTCCAGTGTGGCATCACTCAGCCTATTTGCCCCTCATTTCTCTGCACTCCTAGGGAAGGATCCAATTTAGATTGGACTAGGGTAGAGAGAAAAGGATGTGTCACTGGGGACACAAAGCTAGCAGACTGTTCCAATTTCAGCGCTCTGCAGCAGGGAAATTGGTGAGGGAGATGGAAAGGAAGCATGCTTCAGTGAACAAATCTGAAGATTTTAAGTTACCAGATGGGAATGCATGGAGGAGTTTATTTATATATAAACCAACTTTGCAAGGTTGAAAGCATTTTTTGAGAAATAAGTACTAGCCTAAAAATACCTCATCTTTGGCTGCTAACAATAAACTCTAAGAAAAAGGACCAGAGAACCTCTTCTTACATCTTCACAAGAATGTTGAACCAAACCTATAAAGCTGGGTGTCACAATTTCAGTGGAGTCTATCCCGTTTTTGGCCTCCACTTATTCCAGAAAAGTGCACTGCTAGATAATTCTAGACACGTCCATCAGGAAAACTGTAAACATAAAAAGAGAGCTGGCATAAATCCTGACCAGCAGCTATCACTTTCAGCACTGCTGAATCTGTAGCATATGTGGTTTCTAGATATCTTTATTCAGAATTTTATGTTTTGTTTACACCATCATTAAATAAATCCTACTGGTCACCATGAGCACTAAGTAATTCCTGAAAAATCTGTCCAAGATCAGAGCAGCTGTTCATTAGATTGCTTGCTTTAAACAGGGCTTTTTACCAGCCCTTAACATTTATACTTTATAAATGTTAATAATTTATACTTTATCACTTTATACTTCCTAGAGCAAGGCCATGCCTTCAGTTTGTAAAGCTCCAAATTCCTGTTTGTACAGGATATTAATTTAATCCTGAAGTTAAGAAAATTCCTGCTGAAGTTTCATAAGGTTGAGTGGAATAGGTTTTTTGTCTACATGAAGTTGCATGTGCCAGCACAAATACCACAGCAGATATTTTGGCCACACTACTACCACTACTACTAAAAAACTCTGCCTTGTTTATTACAGAGATAAGTGTGGGGTGAGGGGGACAATGACAGGAATTGGTTCAGGTAAAGTTTTCCATTACATCTTCTATATAGGGGAGGATGATCAATTGGACTTAATTATAAAGTAAGAACACCATCCCACAGACTATTTAATCTTAGGGGTGGGAAAGACTCCACTAATAGATCCAAACAGCACAAAAGGAAAGATTCCCAATTTCAATAAAAGAGATTTCACCAGGGAAAAGCAAATGGCAGGCACTGTCAGTTGGAATCAGTGGTGAAAGAGAGGTGAAGAGATGGACAAGAAGGAGAAACTGAAAGGCTAAAATAAACCACTAGCAGGGAAATACAAAAAGATCAAAGGATGCACAGTCGAGACTAAAGAGGAGTGCTAAAATGAAGACAACACACAACAGGTGATGAATTGAAGAGCATCGACTCCAAACCCTTTATTGTGTCATCATTCCCAGTAAGGACATCAAAAGTGAAACAGAGAGCATAGAAAACAGAAAAATAAATACACATTTAAGGGTATTTTTAGGCATGAATGAAATTACATACAAAGCCATACAGAACCACATGTTAAATGGGAAACTTTCTCCAGATTATGTGGAATAAAAGACAGCTACTTTCAGACAAGAAGCACCAGAGTGCCCGATACTGAGATGTGACAGACAGTGCTCAGAACTAAGACAGCACAAAAGTCTCTGCTTGTAGAACATGCAATTGACAGCCTGACATGGATAATTAAAAATCGACTATTGCAGAATTATTTTTTGTGCTGGTGCCAGCTTCTCCCTGCACTAAATTACAGAGCCTGTGGGGAAAGGAAAAAAAGTGCAATAGTGCAGTGGATAAGGCACATAACATGAATATGAAAACAGCACTACCTGGGAACTTTATTACAGAACTATTTTAATTACAGAACTGGTAATATCACAATGCCTAGAAGCAACACCCCTTACACAGGTATTTCTTTGCATTAATTAAGTACAAAAATCTCCTTTTTTTTTTTTTTTACAGTATTGAGAGACATATGTTTTTAAAAAACAAAATTTTAAACAGACATCAATTTATTTGTTAGTTCCATTAGCCACTATTCATTACCATTTGGAAAAACACTGCCACAAAAGAACACAGAAATGCTGTCAAAATGTCTTGATGCATTTATTTTCTATGTAACCCAGAGTTTAGCTATACTTGGCTTAGAATAGCATATTGAAACAGTACATTTTTCTGGTGGGGGTGGGGGGGGGTGAAATCAATATTTACATACTCTGGATTCCGTCAAATAAATGCTAAAGATTAATTTATCATTTTCTGTACACCTTATTGCCACCTTACTCTGGTGAGCAGCTTGATGTATTCCCCCTCCCATTCCACCATTTGACAAAGTCAAACTGGCATTTATCAATTTAGTTATTAACATGCTTGGCATTTCCTACTAGAATTAGTTAACTCAAGCACTTTCTGGTAGAAAAGGAGAAAAAAACCCAAGTAACAAAACCCCTCCCAACATTTACTTACCCCTTCCTCATGACCAAGACATTTAAAGAGAAAGCACCCATGTCTGCAAATTTATTTTGACACTAAAAGTGTTTAACCCATTACACTGACAGTTTTTTTCCCCAACTGAGTTTGCAGAACTCCAACTAAACCCCTTAATTCAGCAGCTTTGATAACATTTTATTTTGTTGCTGACCTTTCTAAGCAGTAATTACAATATGCAAAAAGGCAACCAAACTGCCTGTGCTGTGTACAAAGCTGACAGTCACCCCTATAATTTAGTTCACTTAACAGAACTCATCAAGCACAGCAAACAGAACCCTACAAACTGAGGTTCACTGTTTCTGCACTTTGCTTGCCATCACTTAGTTTGTGAATTGCTGCAATCACACTGGTATGTATGTCCAATTTTTCCTTCTGCAGATTTATGAGTGCTTCTTTTTCTGCCAAGCAGCCTTCCAACTCGGATTTTTGAACTTCCAGAGAAGATGCCTGCAGAAACAAAAAAAATGTTATAGTTTCCTCTATTATCAACTGAAAACCATGTAATACAGTGAAAGCTGAGTGGCCTGGTAGTGAACTTAAGCAAGTAATTAAAAAGCAGATTTAAAACGAGCTTGTTTCAGAAATATCCCTCAGATGTACAGTTGGTGCACATGAGTGATTACAGCTACTGCCACACTGCAAAATGTTGGATACCATGGGAAAGCACCAACTCCTTTGTTATCATTGTGCTACCATCTACATTTCATTTCAAGTACCACAACAGTAAATATTTACTGAGAACAAAAGAAATATTTGCTATATACTGAATGATATTGCCTGAAGAGATTAAGCTTTTGCTTCCAGGAAATGGAAATACAGTAAGTGTGCTTGTCAGACTGCAAACTTTGCATTTGCTGATCAGTTGGCATGAAAAATGAATCTCTGCTTTGTGATTTTAGAGGGAGTCTTAATTGCAGTCAAGGACATGTAGGCTGCACTGAAGCTTCAGGGGCTTAGTTTTCGGTTTGGTTTTTTGGGTTTTTTTTGGTTTTTTTGGGGGGGGGTTTTTGATTTTTTTGTTAACATTACCCTGTTAACTTGGCATAGCCAAAGTGATCTCCTTTTGAAAGAAGACTCTTTTTCTTGGAAATAAAAATAGGTTTTTTTTTGGTTAGAATTTCAATGATCAAAAGAACCCAGGCACATTTTGGTGTATAGACATGTACCTTAATTCAACGTGAGAAAGGGAAGGAAAGCAAGCTGACCTACATTTTCAGTAGTCAAAACTACTGAAGAGGAATTTGTTACATTCTGTTATTTAACATTATGCCACAGGTTTGGTGGGTTTCTTCCCTTCCCAACATTATGTACTCACAGAGTCTCATTAGAACTTGATCCTGACTTAAAACTCAAGAGGTACACAATTAAAGTTGAGAGAATTTGTTCTTGTCCACTACTATATCAGCTACTCTAGGGTCTTTAGATATTTAAACACCAAAATACTGAATTACCTCTATCAATTAAACAGATACCTAAAACTCCAGTCTCAGGAATGCAGGATCAGGTAATTCCTTACCTTGACACTCAGTTCTTCCCTTGCTTGCTGTGTTTCACTTAATTCCTTTCTAAGAGTATCGATAGTTTGTTCCATATCTATTTTTTCTTTCTGCTGAGCTTTTATTTTTTCTTCCAGAACATTTATATTCTGTTGCAAGGCTTAAGAAAATTAACACATAAAAAGATCAGATGCCAAACTTAGAAAACAGATACTGCATTGGCCTGGGAAACAAGGGGCTTTTATTAATTTTTTTTTGAGACTCAACATGGCTGCTAATTGAATTACTGAGCAGTGCCACCTACTGCTAAATTTCAGTGGTTGCTTCCAGTCATTTGCAGAGAGTTAAATTAAGCTCTTCTAATTTGCATTTCATACATAAAATAGTTCTAATGGACATGTTGCAAGAAGATCCTGAAGGAACACAGTATGCAGAGAAGTCTGTCAAATCTGGGAAATGAACTTCATGCTTACTTTCTAAAAGATTAAAATTTGGTTTTGTTTCATTCAACTATTAAATTATGTATCGGTGCCCAACTTTTAAGGTCTACAAGTTGCTCAGTAAGTTATAGCAGCTTATCTAGAGCCCATAATAACAACATCTAGTTAATACAGTTAGTTCTCTAGCTTCAGTGACCTTTAGGTAGGTAACTTACTTGCTATTGTGCCATCTCTCTCCTGTAGCTGTTGCTGTAATTCATTTCTGTGATGTTCACTTTCTAGTAACTGTGCAGCATTCCTAAAAGTGCAGAGAAATAAATTGTAACGATTAAAATGAGATATGCCACCATTTCACTGCCCTAAGAAGCTAAAATGATTTTTTGTATTATTTCCTGTTGCTGTCAAGCACTTCAAATCATCAAACCTATGAATGTGCATGTTGTGAGCAGAGATAGATCTTATTTCCTTCCTGCCACCATGACCCAGTCACTGGCCTTCTCTGATCACGTTAGGAACTACTGAAAAGGCTGGTACCTGGAGCACAAAGACCAAAAGCAGCCACCAATAAGTCAAAATACTGTGTCAGAACTAAAATTGCCATTCAATACAAGTAAAAGTTCCCTATTGCCATTAGTGATTAAGGATGCTGGGGTTTTAGCTCTTACTATGCTCCTGAAAAGGCAATGCAATTAGTAAAACATGCTTCAGGTATTATCCTAGACACACAATCTGAACATCTCCTGGATTGTCACACAGCACTCAAAAGTGACCATACCATAAGACAGTGACAAAGCTTTTGTACAGACCTGCCTCAGTTCTCACTAGTTTGGGTAATCCTCAGTTTCCACACTCATTTAATACAGAGGTACTGGCATTGATCAGCAGTACAGCTCGAACATGAGCACTCAACACTCTCTGAAGCTAATCATACTTTTTCCATTACCAGACAGAATAATTTCTAAGGCATATTCTACTTGCCACTTTCCTTGATTAGATGGCATCTGCTGTCACTCTTGTTTACTTGTTTATCCACTTCCTATCTACCAGTTTCTAAGCTGCAGCCTCTAGCAAGAGGGAGGGACATATATTTCCAGTGTCACCATTTCTGTGGAGAGTGGCAGTTCAAGAGTATCTATATAATAAACTGCTCCTCCAGACTGGCATTAACAAGGGTCAGCTTTCATCAGAATATCTCCCCAATTACCCTGAGCTGCATTTTGCACCATTTAATGTAAGGAGCCACATTTATTCAGTAGGAAACTAACGTATCAGAATGGAAATTTTCCCTCTGAATCAGAACTCAAGGCAGTTTGAGTTTGCTCTGATTACTGACAAGTCAAGAGCCTGGAAGGGTGAAGTGAACTTTCCAAGTAAAACCAAGAACAGCATTTTAAATCTCAGCTGAATACAAGGCCTGCCTAGGAATATATTTTAAAGACATCTTCTGAAAAGTTATGTATTGAATAAAATCTGTCAAAGAAGAGTCTATATTCCCTTAGTTACATTGGTGAAAGGTATATCAGACCTCTATTTTAATGCATCAAAAATGACAAATAACTCTTCAAGAAGCCATAGGTAATGCTAGTTTTATAATTGAAAAAGATGTTTTATACCACAGACAGAATATGACCCATCATGACTTCTAATATAACTTTCAAATATGTTCATTGAGTTGGGTTGGTTGGTTTGGGTTTTTTTCCTCCAACTTGACAACATTAAGAGAAAACATGCCAGCTAAAAGAAAATACACAGAAATTTTTGCGTGATAAAAGCATCTAAGAATTCAACAACAACCAAAATAACACATCCATACTCTCCCAAGTGCACCTAAGAATTGGGTCATCATCTTTCTCTTCTTACTATTGCTGAAGTCTGTTGATATTCCCTCAGCACCTCCAACCAATTAAGGAACAAATAAAATAAACCACCAAAGTCTGTATTACAGATGCTCATCAAACATAAATGTATAAACCAACTCTGAAGCATCTTTGGCTAACTTCACTTCTCAGATGTTACAGCACAGTTGAAAAACTGAGACTGAAGTGCTATTTAGTTTTACTGTTTGACTTGCTTTAAAAGACTGATCTATCATTCTTCTGCTCGAGTGATTAATTTATTTCATCATTGCTTCCACTTGTTTATTTAGTGAATTACAGTAATCTGTATATCTTTATATTGTCTTTCAGTTGTTCCATACCTCCAAATGAAATGTAATTGCTTTTGAAGAGAGCTTTCACTTTAACAGTTTGCCAAATAAAAATATTTGATATGATCTGTGCAATCATCCCACTCAAGGGACAAGCAAGGCATTTTTCTGGAAGGGGGGGTGTTCAGCTGAGTGTTTTTTGGTGACAGCTGGCTGTTAGTGTGTTAGATTTTTTGAGACTGTTTTTTTTTTTTTTTTAATGAACATACTCAGAATCATAGAATCATTTAGGTTGGAAAAGACCCTTTAGATCATTGAGTCAAACCATTAATGCAGCACTGCCAAGTCCACCACTAAACCATGTCCCTAAATGCCCCATCTACACATCTTTCAGATACCCCAGGGATGGTGACTCAGCCACTTCCCTGGGCAGCCTGTCCAAATGCTTGACTGGGAAGAAGAAAACAGACAAACAAACAAACCAGCCAAGCTTCAGAGGATCCCTTACATATTCTGAAGCATTAATGAACAGGAAACAACCTTCCTCCAGCAGAAAACTTAAGAACTGACAAAACCATAAATACCTTTAGAAATTTGCAAAGAGCTTACCTATAACAGTTTGTGTATGTCAGACATTTTTTAAGGGACTCTTTAAGGGTCCCTTAAGGTTTATGGCCTTCTATGAGTTTGTCTTGTGATACTAGAAACTGAACATACTGAAGACAATGCAGTGTGTAATTAATACAGTCTTAT
Organism: Lonchura striata; assembly: GCF_050655825.1. Taxonomy (NCBI): domain Eukaryota; kingdom Metazoa; phylum Chordata; class Aves; order Passeriformes; family Estrildidae; genus Lonchura; species Lonchura striata. Next base: position 4,002,977 of record NC_140703.1, read on the forward strand.
GAGGCAGATTTCATGCTCTAAGAAATATTTTCCTCCCTTTCTACCAAATTCTATCCCCTGATGTCAGTCAATTGATTGTTTTTAAGGAACATATTTCATATTTGAAGTATGAAGGTTGTTTTAAAAAGTAAGCTTTTGCTTTAGAAACATACTGTAAGGATTAGAAAGTTATGTTCCTAGTTTGGAGAATTTAAAACTGTTAGATACTAGATTGAGCTGATTTATTTACCATTAATTAGACAATACATGTTCACAAAGTGTATGACTGCCTATAATTCAAGCAAAAATAGAGACACTTCCACAATGACCATACTAAACACTTATTCAAGAAATCTAGCAATGGAAAAAAGTTTTATAGATTTTCCATCCTCAATGACTCATTTACTGGCAGCAATATACTTTCAAAATTGTCTACTAATGCTTGCTCTCATTATTAAGCAAGAAACTTGATCTCAGTGTTACCAGCTTCTTTGCCTTGCTGACACCTAGTGTCAGCTCATGTGAGTTGAGAAGTCCAAGCTCTCTCAAGCCTTTATTCTTCCAAAGCACATTCTAATTTCAAATATTTTCTATCGTTATATACTTTGTGTCTCTCATAGATTCTTTTTAGCTTAAGATCCCAAGGAAGTAATGCTTATAAATAACTGAGGACACAAAATGTGTCTCTTTTCTCCATACCTCACTTTTACCTAATTTGAGTCAAATTTGGTACAGGCTTGACCAACAATACCAAGTCCTACATTATGCAAACACACTGATATTAGCTGCTTCTCCAGAACTCTTGCAAGCATGTCATCAAGACAGCATGCAAATCAAAGACAGACACTGAGAGCATGATATAATGCTAACAGAAAATAAGCATTGTAGTGCTGTGTCTTAGAGAACAATGCTCTCTTTTTATACAAAGCTTGTGCTATTTCCTGAACCGGACCATCAGCACCTACAGTTCTCATTCCACTGAAAGCTGAATGTTAATATATTAATAAATTTAAGTATGTTAAATGTAACATAAATTTGAGTTCCTGAAAGACCTTGTTGATAAGCATACAGAAGAAAAAAAATGAACTTTTCATTCAAAAACATGACATAGCATGTAATGTTGCTCTTCTAATGTGCCTAGCACAGTAAAGGACATCAGAACTCTTTTCATATGAAATATTTGTTTAGAGGTCCTGTATATCTTACCTTTGAAGGAGCTCAAGAGTGGATTTTTTTAGTCTTTCATGTTCTTCAGCAACTGCCTGCAATTTCCTGTTGTGCTGAAAGAGCTGTTCAATATCAGTCTGTGCTCTTTCAGATTCTACCTGTTGAGCCTTCAGCAAATCATCAAGCTCTTCATTTTTTCGTTCTGCATCCTTCAGCATTGCAGCAAGAGTCCTTGCCTTTGAGTGGAAAGGTACCCCCAAATAAAAAGTAAAAGAAAAGCCACATACATTAAAGGGAATTCTGTTTTTCAAGTTGTATTAGGCACGCTTGAGGCCATAGATCTAACACCAAAATGTCACCATCTACATTAAAAAAATAAATTCTCTCACCTAGTATCTACTACAAATTAATTGGTTCACTACATTCCTTTAGCTCCATTTATAAACAAGGTGAGGGAAGAGGGAAGAACAAAGTAAAAGATGATACATTTTAGTTGTGGATTTAGTAACCAGTAGCACAATCTTTAATATAACCTTTAAAGAATAGAAATCATTCTCACTTTTCAATATGCAGCTCAAATACTGCCAAAAGCTTATTTGAAAGTTCATCTCTGGCCAGTGAATCAAAAGGGACAAACATGAAACAGTTCTTTATACACCAGCAAATTTGACAGAGAATTCTAGTAAGTGGATTTATTACTTTTTAATATTGCTGAATTACCACTAATGGTTAACAAATTATAATGAGCAGAGCAGGCTGGTTTTGCTGACTTCTTGTAAGGGAAAGGACATTAAAGAAAACTGTGCCAAAAAGCAGTGCAGAGGTAAACAGGGTGTTCATAGTGAAAATTATGACTGCCCTAACTTGCAAGCACAGATAAGCAGTATAGTTTTCACATGTGCTCACAGTTAAAGCTACCCAGATAATCATTACTCAGTCCCACCTTGAAGCTCCTCCACTCACCTCAGACTCAGCCTGGGCTCTCTGACACCGGTACTGAGCCATCAGCCTCTCAGCCTGAGCCAGAGCTACTGCCTTGACTTCCAGCAGATCCTGCAGCCTCGTTTCTTTAGACTGCATATAGGGAGAACATTTCTCATTAACATTTTCTGAAAGTACCAACTGCAGCGTCCCCATGCACATTAGGCTGTACTCACTGCTAATGCCAACAGCTTCTGCTCGTACACATTCATTATGTCAGATATCCTCACATCAGCCAAGGGCTCCTTCATCTGTGGAAACATTTTCCAGTTACTGATACTGGAAATTTCTATTTACTTATCCAGGTAACATGTCCCTGAAGGGCTCAGTAGTTTTGTGAACTCCCCCTGCCACTAGACAAAAATTCTTATTTTTGTATCTGAGGCTATCTACTCAAAGATATTCACCTGACCCTTGAGAAAAGTTGTGAGCAACTGAACTGGTTAGGCTTAATAGGAGTCATCTGCAGAAGACTATCAGTCCAGCATATAAAAAGGTAAAATCATTCCCCTTGGTCTATTCTTTGCTGGAGAATTAGCAGGCCCCTCATAGGACACTTAAAATAATCTGCCCTAAGCTTAACAGCAATGCAAAATGCATATGGCTCATACATTGAACCACTGAAATGCAAAGCTCCTTGTTCATATATTCACACATATTAAGAGAAAAGGCCCAGGAAAGTTTTTCTAGGATACTAGAAAGGATACTATTGAGGACCTACAGAATCTACTGTGTTAACCCAGTGACTTACCAGAGGAAATGCACCATGTATGGTACAACAAGTCCTAAGTGTTTAAAAGTATTATTAAAGTATTTGCCTGAGTCAAGTGAGAATGCTACTTGGTGATTTCAGGATATTTTCTCTTAGGCAGTGCTGCTACAACACCAGTTCTGAGCAGCTCTTCACAAATGCTGATGCACAACCAAGTGCAAACTATGCCAGCTGTTCATACATTGAACACCTACAGAAAAGCCATCATCTCTGCACCAGCCTGAACCATCATGTAAGAATGCTTTTTGCAAATTAACAGGAGACCCTGTGTAGCTCTGGTTCTCAGCTCATTTTTTTGTCCCTAAAGTATGAAACAAGTAGTTTATTTTCCTACTGCAAACTTAAAATATCTAAAGGAAATAAAAAATTACTCTAAGAATGAAATTACCCTCATTCTCTCTGAACAGTGATACTATGAAAAGCGTTCTCTCGATTGTGTTTTTACAAGCATTTGAGCTTCACACAATACACAGAAAGAACTCAAGTACTGGATATTTTAAGTGAATGTGTATATTGCTTTTGAATTACTAATTAGAAGGTCTAAGAAAAGAATCACTCAACAATTCATCAACAACTTTCTTCCCTAAAAAAAAGAAAATTTAATCAGGTTTACAATCTGTCACATTACTGTGAAGCTGCTGCATTAGTATTGTGTAGGCAGCTGTGCTTCCTTTGATTTGCATTAATATAAACACAGTAATGCACCTACAGACTGTCATGCAGTCCTGAAAAGAATGATCAATGGGAGCATCCAGTGGCAGAGTAAAAAGTAAGCCAAGGAAAACTCACCTGACCTTTTTCACTGTTATTTTGACACTTCTGAGATGTAGTCCTCTGAGTTTTGCTTTTATCAGTTACAACAAAGAGATAAAAGTTGCAAAGCTAAGGCTGGAGGCAATACCACTCATACAGATATCAAGCTGTTACCAAGAAACATTCTATTCCTTTTCCCAATTTGCATACCATTCTTTTAAGCCAAAAGAAAACAGAATCAACAATCCATCTCTCAGTCCAAAGCAGCTATGAAGCAGCTAAATTGCTTTGAACAGAAAAGAGAAAGAGGAGATATATTCAGTATCTGCCAGGAGGGCCCACAAAGCAGCACACAGTATGTGGTGCCTGGTTGGGTGTTTCATTCACAATTCAAGCTGCTGCAGAGGGAAGCAAAAACTGCCTTTTGAAATAATAACAGTGAAGGCTACAAAAGCTGAACTGCAAATGCTAGAGTTAGCTACAGCCAACAAAAGGAGAATGTCAGTATGCATGTTCAGGCACACAGGAGATGTACCATACATTTCTAAAGTAGCACAGCACCTCTACCCTGTTACAGGCCATTTCTTAGGAAGGAGAGGGAGGAGGTTCCTGGTATGTCCCTGCAAGTCTAGGCAGTTGGACTGTACCTGGCTCCTGCCTCCACATCTGACAGCTAAGATGATTCTGAGCCAAACCCATTGGAGAGGGCCCTCAGTAAGGAGCTCTACCTTCAGGTGTAGCTCAGCAGAGCATCTCTGAATTCTGCTCAGGAGCTCAGTAAAGAGAGCATGTTCCAAACAGACAGGAATCTAAACCAAACTTAACTGCTCCACACACAGTACTCTGGCACTTGGATTTTAATTTCCATCCCTCCCAGTGAAAAAAGTGTCAAATGTTCCACCAGGGTATATAAATCCTACTAACCTCTAGTCCAGTATGAAGTTTTTGTATTAATTCCTCAATATTTGAAGCTTTGGAGTCATTACTTGAAGGATAGGATGAAGAACACCTCACTGAAGTAGTGCTGGTCACAGGTGCCTGCATTTGGATTCTCTTTGCTCTGTGCTGCATTTCTTGTTGTCTGTAGGCATTATTTGCTACAATGCTTTCACCCAGCCTGTATAAACATGAGGCTGTTAATGACACAACAAATAGAACTGCAAGGATTGGAGATGAGATTGATTTCATAACAAAATGTACAGTCACATTTGCATTATCACACCTTATGAAGATGTGTGTTGGGCATGTGCTCAAACTGGCCAGAGAAAAAGGGGAAAAATTGTATTGTGGCTAACCTTTACAGACAAATACAGAATCTCATCAGAAAGGGCATAGTGCTCAGCTCTTTTTGAGCAACAGATCATATCTCCTGTGAACCTTAGAAACAGATTAGTTCACCTGTTATTATTCAAATTAACTAGGCCACTGTTTGTCTCAAAGAAGATGGAGAAAGCATTAGTAAGAATTTTTATTTGGCATAAAAATAAGATTGAACCAAGAAAAGCCAGAGTGCAACCAATAAACCTCAGTTTTTCACTGTCTGCAATTCTATTTTACAAGACTGTATTGCATACAGCACATTTGATTTTTTAAGTTTTAACCAAGATTTAAGTATGCAGATAAAAATGCAATCTGTTTAAATTTGTATAGGGAAGAGAATTCAAAAACTTAGAAAAAAGTCATTTCAGCACCTATATTCAAGTGTCTGTATGTAATTTGTGGCTGGTATTTTCAAGGCAGGTACCAATAACATGTTTCAAACAAGAATAATAAATCAAGAGCTGATTTTAGAAGCGCCAGTTACAATTTTTTGCTCTTGATGAATTCCTCAATTACTAAACTATCCCAACCACTTCACTGAAGTGTCGTCTCAACTGCTTCCTAAGAGAGCATAGCTTATTTTTAACTTGCATTTATAGACATGTTATTTGGCTGTTCCATTGTACAATTCCAGACGTATTTGATTTTACAGTTCCTTCATTCTTTCAGCCAGACTATTCATTACTGGCTGCTATAAAAATATTTCTTATATCCACAAACCCATATAATGATAGAATAATTAAGATTGAAAGGGACCCATCTACACGCCACTAGTTCAACTCTCCTGCTCTTAGCAGGTTGCCCAGGACTATGCCTTGTAATTTTGACTCTCTCAATGGATGAAGACTCCACAACCTCTCTGGGCAACATTTTCCAGTTTGACTTCACCTTACAGTTAAAGGGTTTCTTTTCTGATATTTAAAGAAATCTAAAAGGTTTTTTGTTGTGCCTATTTCAGTTTGTGCCTACATCTATCCTGTCAGTGGATACCACTGAGAAGCCTGGCTCTGTCTCTTTTTTTCTTTTCTATCAGACATTTCAACACACTGATAAGAACCCTGCAAGTCTTCCCAAAACTAAGCAAGCTCAGCTCTTGCAGTCTGTGCCACCCAGGGTACATCTTGTCTCTAGGCTTTCACATTGCTCTCAGGGACATTGCTCCGCCTTTGGGAAACCTCAACAGTGAAGACCAAACAAGGCATTTAGTATGTCAGCCTTTTCCATGCCCTTTGTCAACAGGTCTCCTGCTCCACTCAGCAGAAAGACACACATTTTCATGTCTGGCTTTTGCTGCTGATGTAATGGTCTTTCTTGATGCCTTGACATCTGTCAGGTTCAACTTCAGGTTGTGATACAATTTAAAATATTGTTTGTGTATTTTATTATATCTACGGAAATAAGGACTCCATCAGAGTTTCTCAATACTTTTTCCATTGTTTAAACCACCTTAAATATTACCTGAACTGCCATCTGCTTGTGCCTTATCTTAATCTGTTCTTTCTTGGAAGATACTGCAAGAGTGAGCAAAGCTTTAGGAACTGAAGAATGACACATCTGACAGAGTTCATTAGAAAGCAATCTGACAGTCAGATGCACCCTAAGTTCCAAGCACAGATTTCAGACAAATGAGCACAGGGACAGGAGTCAATTGCTCCTCTGCTCTCTAGGATCTGACACAAAATAAACACCATCAGCATTCAATGGCTTTCTCTGGCCTCCAGGATCACTGTGGTCTTGTAAGTGCACATAAAACAGAAACAAGACAATTTTTCTAAAGTTTCCATCTCTGATGATCTGAAAATAGTACTCCAAAAAACATGAATATCACTAAGCCAATAAAAATGTCAAATCTAACCAGAGTATCACAAAAATACTTACAATTCGGCAGGAAAATCTGGTAAAGGTGCAACTTTAAACAAGATTTTAAGCCCCACTTGGACCTGCTCTCCATGGTCTGATGTTAAAGCAAATGTCAAAGGTGTAATCAAGCGCTGATCCTAAAAAAGAAATTAGTTTCGTCAAAACAAGATACATCAGGTAACAAAAAAACCCAAAAACCGACAAAACACAAATTACCAAAACATCACAATACCAAGGCCCATGAGCCCAGAAATGTTTTATTCAAAACTTAAGTTACCTTCTGAAGTATGCCCTTCTAAGTTTCTGAGCCTGAAGCCCTTGGAAGATGTGATTTTAAAAGTGGTCTATACTTCTGAGTATTGGAAATCACATTTTACATTAAGGGCAACTCAACAGGTAAAGAGGCTAGTTAATTGCTGCAAGTTTTCAAGTGCTTGACACTCAACATAAAAGGTCACTAGGGGAAGTTAAAAAGACTAATCGTGGACTGTAACACTCATTGTTACCCATTAAATTAGACAATTCCCATTCTAGAATTAAAAATCTCCAAAACAGCAAGAAGTGTTTGACTCTCTGAATTGCTTTTCCACCTATAGAGTAATTTATTATGCTGTCATCTGACCAATAGGTATCAGAAACTGTTTTGGCCATGCAAAGTTCTAAATTAGATGTACATATTAAATAGTAACCAACCCCACAAATGATTACATAATTGTGGTAATTGTTTTCTAGTTTGCTACTTTTAAACTGCAGTCATAATGCAGTCTTAAAAGGATCATTACTACCAGGCAGCTAAACCATGATTTCATATGCATTACCAAAACCAATGACTAGAGTAAAAGCAAACTACTGCTATTTTAGAAGAATTAATAGCAAAATAACCTTTAGGAATTGTGCATAAGGCACTGTATTTTCCTAGAAGCTTTACCACTTCAGAGATAACCATGCAAAACATTTATAACTAAAACTACTTTAGTGCAGGGACACTTTATTTCAGATACATTTCATAAAGCATTTTAAAATCATACCTGTAACATTTTGTACAAACTGGCCTTCATACCAGATACATCCTGCTGCAATCTGCTCATAAGATCAAGTGTTTTCAAAATAATATCAGTAGCAAGTTTGCTTTTAAACATCCAAATTGAAAAGCAAAAAAAAAAAGGTGAGATATGTCAAATCAGCACTGACAAATCTAGTAAATAAATAAAAAAAAACAACCTAATAAATACCTTCACAAAGAAAATAAATATATCTAGCAAGGCAACAATGCTAGAACCAAAGAGATCATACTGAGTTCCCTGAACATGTGCCCGAGCTTCTCCAGCATGTCAAGGATTGCAACAATGAAGACCAAAAACACCAATTCCAGTTGCAAGTGAGGAGGGTGTAATTATAAGTACAATTGTATTTCACTGGGTTTTGGCCAGTGAAACTGGTAATAAGTTACAGCTATAGCTTAGCTATAAGTTATAGCTAACTTATAGCTATACTGACTTTTAGCTATAATGACACTGAGCTGAAAGAAACATGTATTTGATTTTCAGCACAACAACTGCTCCCCATAGTGATGTGTGATATTTTGGAACTCAAGTTTGCATAAAATCAAAATGAGAAATCATATGCCACAAGACATTCTAGTAAGCTTTTACTTGGATCAGACTGAACTACTTCATGAGGTTTAAGGTCATTATTCCACATAAGTGGATCTCCAGCTTATGCCAAAAACATTATCTGAATGAACTGACCAGCAAGATTACATTTTATTCCACAAAATACTAAGTTTCATTTAATACCAATATTGATTTAAATGGTACTTTCAACTACCATATTCTTTCCATTGCAACAATACCACAACTCTCACACCAGTCATGCCTAATTAGATTTTAGAGAAATATGTGTGCTCACCACATTTTAGAGTCCACCAATTTTGTCCCAAAACCAGTATCAATCCCACAATAAGGAAACTGATGTTCTATCAGACATGTGCATTGGCTGGCAGTCAACACCTTCGAGACACGCATTTTCAGTGTGTCATCTCCGCAGAGCAGTAGGCAGAGTTAAGAATAAATTCAATATACTTATGCCTAGGTATTGGCACTAAAACCCAACATTCTGTAATAATGAGGCTAGGGCACAAAACCTAGGGCATCAAAGCAAAGAGCCTCTAAAAATGCTTTTAATACCCAACAACATAAAGCACTTAAGCCTAACAAGTCAAATAAGCTTCACTTTTCAATTAATACACACACTTATTGGAAACAGAGTGAAGGCAAACCTTAATAAAATGAGTGGCATAAAGAAGCATAGTGAACAAAAGGCAGGGACCAGACAGTCCCTAGTACAAGACCCGGTTAGATAACTAGTAACTTGTACTAGAAGTGATCCAGCACAGACTTCTCCACAGAACTCAGATGCAGGACTACACCCTGCAGTCATGTCCTCCTTAATAAACTTACTGTGGACACTAAGGACTCAATGAGAAGTGTAAAACTGTATCATTCTACATTATTTTTCCTTGTTTCTTTATCTAAATGTGTATCATATTTGGCTGGGAGCTGCACTTGACTTAGCTAGGCAACAATACTACATGGATCAAAAAGATAGCTACCCAAATTCCTCTCACAATTTCAACTGAAAACACTCATCTTTGTTTTTGATCTGCAAAGGGCTTCTGTTCTGTTGAACAGCCACAGCATTTTATCCTGCACCAATATATTACGAAATAATTTCACAGAAATTAGAGAGCTACTTTAGATCTTGCAAGATCTAAAGACACTCCTAAGTAAAATTAGAGCAGTTATTGTCATTAGAAGCTACTAAAGTGACCCAAAGTGAACATGCCTTTTAATATTTTAGATCAGATCATGCTGGAGGAATAATAAATCAGCTGCCAATAAGCACATAAAAAGGATATCTGTCAGGACATTAATAGTCTTGACCATTCTTTCACACTTTTTCTTCACTAATAGCTCATCCCCAATCTGTTCTGGCATCTGAAGATGATCAAGAAGAACAGGCAGCAAAAGATCCACAAATTGTTCCGCTGATTCACCATTCTTATTATTAATAACATCCTGTTGTAAAGACATCTTATGTCAATATTTAAAAGCATAGCACAAGGAAGCCAAGCTTACCTCTACCTGTTCCTGCACTAGTCTGTGTCCTGCTTTCCCAGCCTCTTGCAATTTCAGGTTTAAGATGGTTAACCAGTATCATACTGGAGGAGGAAGTTTACAGGCAACAGAAGAAACAGCAGGAACTTCCTCATTTCTCTAAGTCCTAGAAAGGAATCCTGATAGTGTTCTACCTACCTCATGACTTCATGAACTGCCTTGTCTTCCACTTGCAACACAGAGATACTTCTAAAATACTGTATGTCTTTAAAAGAACAGTTGTTTTACTGAAGTATGTTTATTTCAACGTAACTGTTTTACAATGGACTTTATTACAGGTATTTTTGCATGTACTATTTTTCATGCCAAATTATAACAGTTGTTTAAAAATAATTAAAAAATGAGAGCTACTAAAAAGCTCTTCAAACTCAGTTATCAGTTTTTGTACCTCAAAAATCTCTTTGAGTAGTTGCAATGCTAGACCTGAACAGTCTTCAGAGCCTTCCAATGGTTGGTTTGACAAGTGCACCAATGCAACAGATGGTTCAAAACTCTTGGAGCTATTCACAAGTCTGGTGTTTGCAGAGACTGGCAAGCCAGCTGGTTCCAGTATCGCCTGCCGCAGGGTGTGACGCAGCTCCAGCACAGAGCAGAAGGCAAGCAGCAGCTCCAAGATCTGTGTGAAGTGAAGAGTTCAAATGCTTTTAAATCAAGAACTTACACAGAAACTGCAGCTCCCATAACAAGTCTAAAGAGATATGCAAGTTCTATGCAACTCCTTTTATAGCACTTGAAAGTTTTCTCAGGAATAATTTTCTTTCTTTAAAGCCAAGTCAGCAGCAGAAACAGTTTATTGGACTGGTGAAGGCTTGTGACAGTATTCTGTGTATTGCATTATTTTCTTCTGACATGACTGCTGACTAGTGATACAGCAAAAGTACAAACATGTATACACTCAGCATGAAGAAAGCTGTCAAAGAGAAAACCTTCTGAGACAGGAATGGATGCACATCCATTTTCTGAGCATGCACAAAGAGAAAACCACCCTGGAAAGCTCCATGTCAACATGCCTCTCTAAATAAACCAAATCAACGACAGCAAAACTACACAGAGAGAAATAGTAGCATCTATTATTAACTAGGATGTGTAACACATTCATAGGAAAAAGCTCCAGATCTGTTTCACAGATATATTTATCCCCAACATTTTCACATTTTATATTTTAGCCTTTAGTGACAGATAGCCAATGTTTAGTTACATAAGGTGGTAGCAACACAAAGCTGAATGTAACAGTTCACTGCTTAAACAGAAGTGGCATCTCTTTGTTCAGCTAAGGTGAGAACACTTATTCCTACATAGCTGAAATTAGCATCAGGGTTTCCTGATCACCAGTTGAAGTCTGAATAGTATTAATTGAAGGTTTACAAAGCAAAGTGGGATACACTGCATTCCTGGTAGATCCCAAAATTTCTTATTAGCCAAAGCACGAAAGGTGTTTATATTGGCTTTTTGCTTTTACATCTGTTGCCTGAAAGCAGACACACAAAAACCCCTACATTACAAATTCAACCTGACAGCCTTTTGAATAACTATAAAATATAAACTTGATGAATTCTCTAGGTCATTTAAAAGTTCTGAAGACAGTGTATTTCATCACCAACCCTTGTACACAAAGAAACTATTTATAATAACAGATGAGAAACTAGATTAGGAATGTAGCCTCTTAGCCTTTAACTGAAGAATAAATACCTTAGATGATGAATCAGGGTCCCTTCCATGAAGAAGATCTAATACTTGACTGAGGCAAGAGGTGAAGTGCTTGTATCTACAGCATGCATAGAGAAGAAAAAAAATTAGAAAACTGAAATTTCAGCACATTTAGGCATTTACACCAAGTGATGAATGAAAGTGCCCTATTCTCCTTCTTACCCCAAACACTTCAAGTACATTGATGGTTTTGATAACTTAATTTCTATTTGAAACAGCAGAAGCATTAAAAATATTTAAACTTATTTATCACTAGGAATGAAAGCAAATTCCTTAAAATAAGCTATGATTTTTCATCTATTTTTACTGCTTGATTTAGATTGAAAATCAGCATCTAAGTTAGCAGAATTTGCAGAACTATTAGTCAAGCTCTCCAAGGAACCACTCTAATACCCCCCTCCCATAAAATGATTATTTCTTGAAACGTCAACAATACTATTCCACTTTAGAATTATGTAACACTGTAAAAGGCAGGATAGCTACTCATCTTGTTGTCTGACTACCAACACTGTCCAGACAAAACATTACAGAACAGGGTATTCAATATTCCTTCAGTGACAATTCAAAAAACAGGTTTTAAGTCACACTTCTGTGTCAAACTAGTAACCCAGCAATCCTTTAGGTTCAGATATAGCAGTTATAATCATAATCAACTAGCAACATTCAAAAAGCATCTTGGGATTTTTTTTCCTAGTGTTTGGTTTAGAATTCAAATAGCTTACAGCAAAGAAACTGAACTAGAGCTTAGGAAAAATACTTTTAGGGAATGGAGCCATACCTGGTAAGATAATCTGCAACTTTGGGGTTCTTCATAAGATCCATGAGTAAATCAACAGAATATTTTCTTGTTAGAGTATCTCCATTTACAACAATATTGAATATTAACTGAAATGTCTGATGGATGTTTCGAGCATGAAAAAGCTGAAAGGAAGAAGAAAGTTACATACAGGCACATACTTCACTGGGGTGTCTTGCTCATTGAAACTGGCTGGAATTAGAAATTTATTTGGCCAATGTGACAATTGGTTTTATCTACAACTTAAGAAGAGAAACAACTTCAAAGACACACTTACTTTTTCTCCTACTTCTTCATTTAAGGTAAGGCTTGATAATATTGAAAGTGCAAACACAACCATAGTCAAACTGCTGTGGGCCAAGAAACTTATTAAGGTACGATAGAAACTCTTCACATTATTCTACAGCAAAAAGGAGAAACAAAGGTATTACCATCCCACAAAATTTACAGGTTTGACATATTTATGCATAAGCCATACAAATAATGAATAATACAAAAATCAGTTAGTATGATAACAGTTCTCCAGGAAAGTAATTTCATTGTTCTACTGCACAATATTGGCATTGATGTTAATGCTCTCTTTTCAACCTGTATAAGAAAACATGAGAAAAAACACCCCAAAACAACAGAGAACCAACCAAGGAAGAAATTCCATCATTATTTTAAAGAAAGATGAGAAAGTCATTTTGCTAAAGCCTATAAAAGAAAATGATCACTGAAAATTGACTCCTATCCCTTTTCTGATTAATGATCATATCTGACAATAGCTTCTCTTTTTTTTTTTTTTTTTTGCCCCCTGCCTCTCTTCCAAGGTAAACAGAACAACATTTGCTTTTATGTAGATGAATTTCTCTTTCTGAATTAAAAAATAAAATGTTTGCACTGATTTATGAAGACACAGGAACCAAGCAGTTCAGATATGTATATGTATTTGAGGATTCAAGGACCCTGACATGAAGATCAGTGCTATTCTACTGATCTTTCTTTTGAAAGGCAAATCTTTTTGCTTACCAAAATCCATCTACAGCCTTTATGTTTTAATGACATAGTTTTTTCTATGAAAGAATGATCAAATTTTAAAACCACTTTTCAGCTGCAGAGAACAGTTGCAAAAACCAAACACATAATACAAGCCAGGGCAACAACAAAGCAATGTACCAAGGGAAAGAGGATACACAACTTCCTGTTCTACTGATTATTTTCTCCAACATGGGAGAAACAACTGCCCACTGGGCAGAACAAGCAGGTCAGGGTTATCACCGCTGAAAGAAAGTTTAAGAAGTACTAAGGTAATTACCTAGAGTCAATTAACTCTTACCATAAAGCCAGAGAATCATGACACAAAAGCAGAGCTCTTACCAAAGATTTTATCTGACTTTGAACAGACAAGTTGTGACGACAGAGGTTTGCCAGGAGTCCCAAACACGGTATTGTTAACTCATCTTCAGTGGATTGACTTAAAAGAAAAGCCCAAAAGATATTTTCATCAAAGCATCCTGAATTTAATCACAAGAAATTGTAGGGTGGGGGCTGGGAGAGCTGGGTGGTTGGGAACTTATATTTTGTGTCTTGGCAAGAGTTTGTTTTTTAATGAGACACCATTTTGCCATGCAAAGCAAAAATCAGATTGTCATCCATGCAGTGTAGGCAGCTTTTAACTGAGTACATCTGAAAAAACCCCAAAGTATCAGAGATCACTGCTATCAGAGGTTGTTTATTACATATAAGTTGCACTTGAATCATATATTTATTAATCTAACAAGTCTGCTCCTAGTGACAAGGATGAATTCCCTCCTGGCTTTTCTCTTTGTAAGCTCCCAGAGGTGTGGAGGTGAGCTGAGGCCAATTAATACTCCATCACTTGAAGTCCCACAGTCACAGCATTTGACAATCTGTAACAAGTACACGGTTTTCAAAGAAAAGTCTGTTAACTTCAGAGCACAGCTCACTTTGGAGACCAGCTTAGTACAGTACTCTAATGGCCTTCAGAAAGTTTAGAAACTTAGCTTTCTGTTTCTCATAAAAAAGACACTGAGTACACACTTACACACGATGCATTAGAAACAAAATTAATCCATCGATGTTGGCACCAGCACAAAAGATGGGAACGTTGTAGGTTAGTCTCTGCAGCAACTGAATACCCTGAGGAAACAGAAAACTGTTCACATGCTTCCCCTACACCATCTCAGGAGGAATGCTACAAAAGATGAAGCTGAGAGGACAAATCAATACACCACAAGTGAATTAATTTTCAGACTCTAACATTAGCATAACAATTACACAAGCTGCTGCAAGCACACTGTAATGTCCTAACATACTGATGTACTTAGCAAAAGCCCAAAAAGATTATTAAGATTCTATTTTGACAGAGGAGTTATCTTTTCAGCCCATTTGATGCCTCAAGTTTTAGCTTTCATATTTTTCAGATTCTGTACTGCCTTGGTGTATAACTCTGAGCTTCATACTAAGTGTCAGTAAGTTCTCTTCACAGGGAAGATGGACAAAACAATCCTTTTCCAGCTTGGTAACGAAGGACAACTGCTACAAGCTTCAGGCCCAAAAAGCATAAACAATGGTGCATTGAAGAGAGCAAACATGGAGGATGGGACTTCATAACCTGATGCTGTAATTGGACAATTAACCCCAATATGTAAATGGATCAAAACTTATAAAAGTGTGAAACCTTTGTGACCGATTGTCCATTTTGTGATCGTTTTGGGTCCATCTTGGGTGTAGCCCTGGCCAGGCTCTTGCGCTGCCCAAGGTGTATCCTTTTAAAGCCTTTTAACACACAGCTTCTTTATTTTTTAGCTCTGTATAGGTTCTGTTCCAGGTCAGCCCCTCAAGGTATCACATTCAACCCTCCACATTTGCCTCACCAGCAAGTTCTCCATTCTGTCAGTGATAAATGGGCTTTGTCCTACTGAAAGGTCTACAAGTCTCATCAAAATCCAAAAAAGCACTTTGCAACCTCTGGTAGAAAGGATGCCTACAGGAAAACAGGTTTGCTCTAAAGACTGCCAACAGATCTAAGAGTAGTAAAGACCTTAATACAGCACTCTTCTGGCACGTAACTGAAGTCAATACACTCAAACATGACAAAAATCACAGCAGAGGTTAGCAGTTAAAACAAAACCTAACCATTCAGATATCTAAGAGCTTCAAGGTCTTAAGACTGCATCTATCTGGTGACTACAAAGTCTGTCCTATTGACTGGCGAGTCACTTGGATCCCTAGATCTTGTGGTACTCCTAATGCTTTGAGAAATATGCAAACCACAAGAAAGGGGAACTTTACTGGATGCCTGATTTATTTTCCACAGAACAAGAGCCACAGCACTACTGGTAAATTAATTTTCTGTTTTTCAGAAAGAGACAAGTGACAAGTACTTGCTGAAAGCTTAGAGGAAAACCTGTGCATATTTGAAAAAAAATAAAGAAAACTTTAAGGATGGGTTAAAATTGGCGAGTTCAAACTGATAGTCAGACATTCCCTGTAAGCTTTGATTAGCACAGGGCTTGGCATTCACTGGCAGATGGCACTGACCAGAAAAAAGGAGGCCACATATCCTCTGCAAACCTCCCATGAAAACGGGCAGCCACAGCTTTCCTTTCACTCCTTCACAGTTACCTGTCAAAGTACTCCTTAGACAAAATAATCTCCAGGCTTGTGTCAGGAGAAACAGATACCTGAACTGGAAATCAATCTTCTGAGCTCTCAAGCAGTGAGCTTGATTTTTCTTGATAATTTCAAGAAAAATTATTTCTTGAAATAACTTTTAAAAAGCAGCATTTTTTTTGGTTGGCTGTTATTTTTGCTTTATGGGATTTTTTGGGGTTCTTTGACTAGAGCAGGTGAGAAATACAGTAAGATTAAAGAGAGTACACAGAACTCTGTAAATTGTTAAATTCCTGTCATATCCACCTCATACAGCAAATAGACAACTAAGATCAACTTTCCCTTGACACATTATTTCCAATAGAGCTTTTGAAGGGTCATTACAGTATAATGTAAATTAAGCAACAGTAGCCAAAAACTATGAAGCATTAGCTCCTTTACCTCTAATAAGACTGGGTCACTTAGATTAGTAGAACTTCGATGAACCACTCCTGCCAGCACACTGGTCAGATTGTAGGTGTCCTGGAGAGCTTCTCTTGTCTCTGTGTCTAAAGCTGGAATTTGGGAATTATCAACAAAATAAACTGTTGTATTAGATACCAGTTGAAGCAGAAGCCAAAGTCTCTAAGCAGTTCTTCATGTATGTTTTAAAGGTAACTACAAACAAATGACAGCTCCTATGCTCTTGCCTCTCCACCTCACTTGTGGACATACAATTAATTATAACACTAATACATCTCCTTAAGATGCTTCGACACTGAAAGAATAGTCTACTTCCTACCTACCAAATTACAGTTCTGAGATCTTGAAACCTGCACTTCAAAGACTTGGATCTTAAACTCAATGAGCTCATTTTTTTGCCTCATGCTATGGTGGAAAGGTAGACTCAAACTGGTAACTTGATAGGGTTACCTAGCATTAGTGAAATAAATAAATAGAAGCCACTTCTGCTTAGGCAATCCTTAAACAGTTGTAGCAAAACAGGTAGAGCAATAGATCATTTGGAAGAGGACTTAATTCTTAAAATTTTCCAGACCGAACCCCATGACAAATATAATTTTACAGTAATTGTTCCAAAAACATAAAAGGAAGCTCAATGAGGCTAAAACTCCATAAATCAGAGAAGATAAACAAGGGAGCATCATAAAGGACTCAAATCTTGAATAACTACTCATATATGATGAGAAACTAAACAATGATGGGATAATTCTTCTCTATATATGTAGGTTGTGCTCTGAGCACAGAGCTCCCTGGACAATGAAGTTCCATTTCTGTGAAATAGATGGGGGGAAAAAGACACCAAAAAAAGCATCTCGATACACAAACAAAATGCAGTAGAACCTCTTTTGCAGCTGGGAAATTTGATGCATATAGGCCAGGCTATTGGAGAGCCCACAATGCCACCAAACACTCCAGTGGGAGAGGTAAACTGAGGTGATGACAGTTGAGGATTATTGCAGACAGGTAAAAGATGTTATAAAATAAAGGTTTTGTAAAAGATGGTTTAGGCCCTGCTACTCTAGCTAAAGCAAGGTGTACCTTGTAGGTTCTCATGTGAAGAAATCCTAAGAACGAGAATTTGTTTGCATAACAACCCATTCTTAGAGAGAAGAATAAGTGGCACCTGCACAAACAATAGATCTGTCCCATGAGACTCCACCAAAGAAATATGTAAACAGCTGTAGATGCAGAGAGCCTTAACACCCTCACACACAAGCACTTTCTAACCAATAAGTTAAGGAGCAAGAAAGCTACTAGCCAATTAGAGTTGAACACAAGGTCTGTGAAAACCATGTAAAAATAGTAATGTGAATAAAGAATTGGCTTTTCTGCATGAGGACACCGAGTCCTGACTGATTATTATTGCAAGAGAGGATGTGACACCATTTCTCCCTATCCTTGCACGCCCTGGCCAGGTTTCTCACTTGATTAAAAAAGTAGTCTTTTCCAGCTCCAAAAATAAAGAACAAGAGAATAATTTCTCACCCTATCCAGTGGATAAACAAATTCTGACAAGCATGATCATTGTCATTCACAGGGATGACTTCAAATCTCCTTCTCACTGCAAAACTTCTTAACAAGTGTCTTAGCCAAGCACTCCACTACAATGCAAAATACTTCATCTTTCATACCTAATGCTTCCAAAACATTAATCACCCACAACACAGAATCAGCACCTATCTTATCTTCCCTTGCCCAGACACAAGATAAAATGTTCAGATGCCAACCTTACCTAGCTGTGACAACAAAGTAACCACAGACAAGACCAGAGAAGGGTTTATATTAGAGTCCTCCAGGAGCTCTACAAGGCAACTGAGACATTCACTTGGTAGAATCTGGTTTGAAGCAAAAATCCGGGTAAGCTTCAGTCCAGAGATAACCTGGAGATGACAAGAGAAAAACAACCTTCCTTACTCAACTGCAACAAATAATTGACACAGAAGTCTCAGCACAGAGTTGCATGAAATAGATCATGTCCTACTTGACAAGCTGAGAATGTAAGTGTCATTCTACTGGGACATTTACGTTCACATCTGCTAGGAAAAAAAATGAAAAAATATGTTTTTCATTCCTTTATGCTTAGAAAGTACCATGTTTATTTATTTTGAAAGCACAACCCAACAGATGGCACAACACGTAGCAATCAGCCTGCCTTCCAAAGGCCTGGCAGTCAGTGCTGTTCTGGGAGGACTCTGTGATGGGGATGCAAAAATGGAAATTGAGCTAGGGGAACCCTATATAAGAAGAGGCCAGAAATTACATATACCTTTACACCAATACAGGTAGACATGATTTATATTTTGCATATGGGAGACACATAATGTTGGTTTTGTCCATTCCCTCTGTATCTTTTTAAAAGGGATACAGTGAAGAAACCAAATCGAGATACTAACTCTCACATGAACGTTCTAGCAATTAAAATAAACCTGTATTTGAAAAAGGTAACTTGGAGATAAATTCAAAGGCCACCACATAAATTGTACACAAAGCTGTACCTGAAGATCAGGGAAATGCATTGGCACACCTCCTTAGTAAAAAACATGTTTAAATACGTGTTGCACGGAACTGGAAAACTCCAGATATAAGACCAGTTCATCATTCATACACTACTTAAGCAGTGAAACTATTCATGCGGGCCAGAATTTAGGGGGTGTGAAAAGTGAATATTTTTTGATTGGCTTTTCGCAAATATTACAATAAATATTATATGTGTAATGTTAGAAAGTTATGCTGTATTAATTCTCTTAAGTAGTGTGTTAAATATAGTTTTAAGTTCCAACATAATGTTGAAATAGAGAACTATGTATGTAGGAGGGGAGTTTTTTTTAAGAATAAGATACTCACTTCAAAAAACACCTAAATCTTCCAAAGGAGAGGAATTTATAGCTTCTTATCAAAAAAGCCTAATTTCTTCAAGCCTTACTCAAACTCAAAGATGCCATAAAAATTAAAACAAACAATTAACATACAACAAACAAAGTTTCTTGTTTTAAATAAAATGTATGCATAACCATAAAAGATATATAAATATGCAACAAGGATATATAAATAGCGTATGAATGATGAACTGGTCTTATATCTGGAGTTTTCCAGTTCCGTGCAACACGTATTTAAATGTGTTTTTTTACTAAGGAGGTGGGCCAGTGCATTTCCCTGATCTTCAGGTACAGCTTTGTGTACAATTTATGTGGTGGCCTTTGAATTTATCTCCAAGTTACCTTTTTCAAATACAGGTTTATTTTAATTGCTAGAACGTTCATGTGAGAGTCTCGCTTTGGTTTCTTCTCTATATCCCTTGTAAAGAGATACAGAGGGAATGGACAAAACCAACATTATGTGTCTCCCATGTGCAAAATATAAATCATGTCTACCTGTGTAGACATATATATATATGTGTGTGTATGTCTACATATATATACCTGTGTAAAGGTTTATATAATTTTTGGCCTCTTCTTATAAAAGGTTTATATTGTTTTAAAAGCAATTCTTTTGATTCTAAAGCATACTTTTCGTAACTCAGTATACAAGAGCATCCAAACGTCCATAGTTCTTTTGTCTTGTAATTGTCCTAACTCTAAACTTTATTGTTGTAATTGTATTGCTATTTTTATAACATTATTATTATTATTATTATTATTATTATTATTATTATTATTATTATTATTATTATTATATTCGTTTAAAATTGTAAAAACCAAGTGATTAGCATTTTTCACAGGGGAGAAATAAAAGAATTAAGCCTCTTAATATCATAAACTATCTGCTTGGCTGGGCGACTGCAGACCCGCAACACACCTTTATAAACACACCGTAAAACATGCTAACAGCGGGCCCCACCGCCACCCTCCCGCGGCCCCGGCGCGGGCGCGGCTCCCACCTCCAGGCTGCGCTGCAGCAGCGCGGCGCTGTGCGCCGTCCTGGCGGCGCGGTGCTCCGCGGCGGCGAGCAGCAGCGCCTTCATGCAGCTCGGGGGGTCCATGGCGGCCCGGCCCCTCCGCCGCTCCGCCGCCGCCTCACTCGCATTTCCCGCCGCCGCCATCGTGACGCGAGGCAGCACGGGAGGCGACGCCGCCGCCGCCATCGTGACGCGAGGCAGCACGGGAGGCGACGCCGCCGCCGCCATCTTGGTTAAGGGAGGCCAGGCCGGGCAGCGGCCGCGGCGTGAAGCGGGCGGTGAGGGGCGGAGAGGCGCCGCCGCCGCCATCTTGGTTAAGGGAGGCCAGGCCGGGCAGCGGCCGCGGCGTGAGGCGGGCGGTGAGGGGCGGAGAGACGCCGCCGCCGCCATCTTGGTTAAGGGAGGCCAGGCCGGGCAGCGGCCGCTGCCCGGCCTGGCCTCCCTTAACCAAGATGGCGGCGGCGGCGCCGCGGGGTCCGGGCGGTGCGGAGCGCTGAGGGCGGCTGTGGGGCTCACGCGTGGATCGCGGCGATCCACAGGGAGGATTTTCCTAAGCGGAGCTCTGTGTGGCCGGTGGGAGCGGAGCCGCCCAGCCTCTGAGGGGGCCGCCTCGTGTTGGAGCTTCTTTTGGAGCTGCCGTCCCTTCCCAGCTGGCGCCCGCAGCGCTGCCTCGCCTTCCTGCTGTCGTTCTAGTCCCCCGTTGATATGTATAGTAAACAGAATTCGCGCCATTCCTTGTATGAAATGTGTAATATTGGGTACTTAGATTATGCTCGTTTGTATTAGAAGCCTTCCCACCCTCGCAGGCGAAACCTGATGTATGTTGAAACCTGATTTATACGTAAAAAGATGTAGCTCGTCAGGAGATGGGCCATGGCTGGAAGGATACGGGATGTCCAGGCGCTGATCATTGCGTGAGCGACCCGAGATGGATATTATAGAAATATTATAGAAATCCTCGGGCAGAAACATGTGAATGCAGCGTTCCCATAAATTTCATCAAGGGATTCAACAACTCCGGACACTGAATTGTTCTTCCTCATCACCAAAAAAGAAAATCTTATTAACCTATGGACTCTGAATGGAAGAAAAGACTGATTGCCGAAATCTTGGCCTCAGGCGGAATTTTCCCTATGAAACCCGCTTGTGTCAGGATGGAGGTGTGTGGGCACAGAGGAAAACCTCTGCTGAGGCTGACTCCTTGTTGCACACCCAAGATCCATCCCCGGGCTCAGCACTGTGTTTTTTGGTTTTTTTTCCGTGGCTGGCTAGATAAAATTTGATCACTAATAAAACTATTTTTATTTTTAATTTGGCTGAATCAATTTTCATTGATAACATGTATGATTATAATTTGCACCAATTAACATTGTTATATTGAATTAAGGAAAATATGATTTGGCATGTGTGAAAAACACCAATCGCTTGGTTTTTAAAATTTTAAAAGTTTAATAATAATAAAATGTTTCTAAAAATAGTAATATGATTAGAGTAATAAAGTTTAGAGTTAGGACAATTACAAGAATAAAAAAATAAAAAGCAAAGAATTATGGACGTACAGATGCTCTCAGACACTTAAGTCATGAAAAACATGTCTTTTGAATAAAGAAATCATCCTTAAAACAATGCATTTGTTGCATATTCAAATATCCCTCATGGTTATGCATACATTCTATTTAAAACAAGAACTCTGTCTGTTGTATGTGTCAACTGTTTCCTTTAATCCCCATGGTGTCTTCGAGTCTGAGCAAGGCCTGAAGAAATTGGCTTCTTCTGATAATAAAACCAGAAATTCCTTTTGTTTGGAAGATTTAGGTGTTCCTCAAAGCAAGTATCTCATTCCTAAAAAAAAAAAAAAGCCCCTACATACATAGTCTCTATTTTAACGTTATGTTGGAACCTAAAACTATATTTAACACACTACTTAAGAGAATTAATACAGTGTAACTTTCTAACATTACACATATAATATTCATTGTAATATTTGCGAAAAGCCAATCATAACATATGAATTTTTCACAGCATGTATAATATTTAGTTATTACAAAATACACACGCCAGCACTGTGAGCTGCCCCTGTATTTGGTTTCACCAGAGCTGGTTCTTGGGGATAATGCCTCATTTACAATCTAATACATTAATACATGTGGCTAGTCTGGAGATGGGCTGTCCCAAAAGGCAATATTGGAATACCTGGGAGCTGATCATCCTGGCAACGACCCAAAATTGGGATCACTGGAGACCTCTGGGCTGATAGCCACTCTTCCTGTAACCATCAGGAAAATCTTCCACACCTGGACCTGGATTGTTCAACCCCGGCTCAGAGAAAAGAACTTTATGAATATGTGGGACTCAGAATAGAAAGAAAAGGCGGATGTCTGAAATCCTTGCCTGGAGCAGAAAATTCCCTATAAGAACTGCAGGGCCCAAGAGGGTGGTGTGTGTGTCACACACCCAGCACCAAACCTGCCCTGCCCTTCTTGGGCCGTGTTCTTCCTTACACCATGTGCTCAAAGTTTGAGGTACAGGAGATACAAGAGGTTCCACGCCCCAACTGCTCAACCCAACGTGGACAAACACCCACCCACCTTTCACATGTTGGCATGCATGAAGCTTTTGAACGTGTTTTCTCAACTCGTGCACTGTGAAAAATGCATATTTTATGATTGGCTTTTTGCAAATGTTACAGTGAATATTATATGTGTAATGTTAGAAAGTTAGGCTGTATTAATTCTCTTAAGTAGTGTGATAAATGTAGTTATAGGTTACAACATAATGTTAAAATAGAAACTCTGTGATATAGAATTTGTTACAAGCTCAAGCGAGAAGATGAGATAATCAAGAAACTCTTCGAAGACACAAAGATGTCAGCGAAGGGGGCCCATAAAAAGTTACTGCCTCCTTATCAGAAAAGACAAACATTTTTTCACCTTCTCTCCATCTCTGTGGAACCAACAGGATTAAGAAGTTGACAAAAAACAGAAAAGTTCTTAATGTATGAGATATATGAATATGCAACAGGTTATTGCTTTTAAGGTTATTCCTTTGTTCACAAGGGATGCTTTTTGTGACTTAGTGTCCAAGAGCATCCAGACGTCCGTAATTCTTTCCTGTTTATTGTCTTGTAATTGTCCTAACTCTAAATTTTATTACTCTAATTGCATTACTATTTTTATAATCAATTTATTATTATTAAACTTTTAAAAATTAAAAAAAAAAACCAAGTGATTGGCGTTTTTCACATGCACGAATTGTTTTCTGCCATATTAGGTCTGCAAATATGTTTAAGAACATCTGTATTGGCCTCTGTATGTCCCTCTACTGTTAACAGGACAAACAACATACTGCTGGAGGCAGGGTGTGTCAGCACAGCAGTTCCTCAGTCTGCAACCTGTGATAATTTGCTATCAGAAAGGCTGCTGGATTCTGCAAGTGAAGAGACATGTCAGCTGTGTGCTTCTACAGAGCAAGGGCTGGGGTGTTTATGTCCCAGAGTTATCATTTTTTCATGGACAACTGCTTTCTTTTCAATTAATGAAGTTATGGACACATATTTTAGTATTTCTTGGCATTGCTAGGGTTAGTTAATAGTCTAGGTTGGTTTTTTTTTTGTCTCTTTCACACTACAAAAACTAGTTGAGCCTGGAGCCAAAAACTCTGCAACACTGTTAAATTCATAATGAAGTCCAAAGCACTGCTTTGACACATAGTGTGAGAGAAACATAATAGAAAAAAAAATCTAACTAGCATTACCCATTAAAATACAAAAATAATTTGTGAAGGGTCTTAAACATACAACCAATACAAATGTCTTCCTCACAGTCTCAAATGGTGAGCGAGTCTGTAGTAGTGACTGGAAGAGTCAAGACATACATTCCAGTTTTGACTGTGGCTGCTAGTTGCAGGCCACCTTCAGAACTGAAGTATTTATTAAATATTTAAGTTTGGGGTTATTATTAAAGCAAATTCTTGCATAAAAAAAACAACAAAAACAAACAAACAACAAAAGACGTACATAATACAGAACTAATGGCAGTAGAAAATGAAACAGAGTAAGCATTCCCATATGTACAGAATCCATTAAAAAAAAGGATGTGTTCATGCTGACATTTATGTAGAACTTGTAGTCTTCTTGTAATCTTCCAGAGCTGTTCCTCAATCTTAGAAGTATTTCAAACTGTTTTCCTCTGGTTGGTTATTTTTTTATGTCATGGATATAACACAGCATTTTTGTTTTAATTTGCATTATTCAAATGACAGACTACTAGTATTCCTTGAGATTGCTGAAATACTGTTCATTCCTCCAACAATGAGGTAACATGAATTATGTGCAAAATAACAGAGTTTGGGGGTTTTAAAGCATCTTAAAATGCTAATAGTTTTTTCATATATGGTTTTTATCAACACCTATACATTCTGCTATGAATTACTGCTTTATGCCTATTCATTTCATGTATTTATATTGCTGCCTTCTAACAGAATGCTCACTCTAGCAGTCAACATCTTGGACAATTTGCTGGCTAAAAATCACCAGAAGACACATCCATGGACGCCTTCCCCCGTACCTATGTGCGTGTGTTTGTGTTTAAGAAAAAGTACTTCTTTTATTGCTGAACAAACATGCATAATAGCTTGCTTGGTTGAAGAGACAGCTACTCTGATGGTCTGCAAAAGGAGGAGGGTAATTCCAGATCAGGAATACCCAGCTGGAAGCTCTCCCCAGCAGAGGCACTGCACCAGGGCACATCCTGGAATGGCAGCTTCCCAAACCTTCAGGTGCAGATCCTTCAGGGTAAGACATCTACATAATCACCGCCGTCATCAACTTCTGTGGAGAAATACAAACAGGACAAGATGTCATTGCAAGGCACTCTTCTGAAAGGCCATGGGAAGCAGCACGGCCTTTGGCAGGGCAGGTATCAGTAACTCAGTTTGGTTTCTCAGTGTGCCATTGCAGGACCAACATTTAGGCTCCCAGTCCTATGGGCTGGATTCTCCAGGGAAAGGCAAAGCCTGCATTGCCTTTTAGTTGTATCCACACGATAACCCCTCCTTCCTGAGGAACAGTCAAAGGTCAGAAATCATCCATTCTTGGTAAATCAGATCAGTAGCTGAGTATCTGTGACTTTCATAATGCATCCCTTCTTCTGTAAATACATAACCAAGAGAAAAGTTCTCACCTCAACTAAAGGAGGAGAGCCTGAAAAATCCTGTTCTCTCTTAGACTTTGTAAGATTACGGTTTTTGAGAAGCCAGGGAAAAGGCAGAAATTTAATGCTTGGGAATAAAGCTCGGATATGGAAACCTATTGCTCTTCAAGCACCTGCCCTTAGAAAATCTCTTCCTAGGCTAGAAAACAAAGCTCAAATATCTCCAGCCACCAGGATCGTGACCCCAGTCCCTTGAGGTGCTCCACTGGTTGTGCTGGAGCACTCAGTCCCATGTGTGCAGCAAGGCCAGCTGCTGACAGCATGAGAGGGACAGCACAGGATGCTTGTTTTAGGGAACACTGCCATGCTCTGGGCAGTGCCTGTGTTTGGAGAGAGCCATCATGACATTTTCATAAGCCCTTGCTGTGGCCATGTAATAATGCAGTCTTAGAGGGAAGTTTGGAATGCTATATAAGTGAAGTTTAAATTAAAAATAAATAAATAAATAAAAATTTAATAAAAATTATTCCAAAGTAGATGGATTCTTTCTAGAAAGCCTCCGTTTTTATGGAAGACTTCATATATTTTGGCACTGAAATGAAAGGGTTTGTTTTCCTCCCTGTGAGTGCAGATGAGGACACTGTGCATCTTCTAGAAAAAATCCTATTGCGGGACCAAAAATAAAATCCATATTGCACCTGATTCTTCCTAAAAACATATCCATGTTGCTGCAATATTTTCTCTCTCCCTGCAACAGCAGTGATAATAAACCATAACAACATTTTTAGAGCACATGTGGCATATTTGCCGTGTGATACAAGTGACAAGGTAATGTTGATGATGTGGGAAATGTGTTTCTGCGGCTTCTCCTCAGCAAGCTTGCTGGGTCTGCCTGTCAGAGGCTGAAATAGTTCATGCCTCAAACTTTGATATAAAGTTCTGCTCATTGCAACAAAAACTGTATAAGGAAGCTACAACCAAAGAAGCCTCCCTGATGTTGCCCAACTGGAACTTTGGACTGAAAGTCAAACTACTGAAATTAGATGAAGGAAAGCTCATTCTTCAGTCACCTGAAACAAACAACTAAACAAGGAAAAGAATGTGAGCCAAACCCAGCAGCTGTACTAAGAATCATCTCTGCCTTGCTTTGGGGCGGGGGAGGCCGTAGCCCACAGACTTATTTTCTGGGAGGAGATTTGCACAGATTTCTCCCCCAGCCAAGGTGGGGGGGAGGAAGTTTTGGCATGTTGCAACCTCTACTTTGGGGCAGTGAAGCCATCCTCCCTTACACAAACTGGCTATGGAACCCCAAACCTTGGGAAGACCACATCCACAAGACATTCACGTGAGAGGCACCTGAGGGAGTGCCTTAATTCATCAAAGACCCTCCCCCAAAGTATCCCCCAGAGTTGTTCCTGAAGCCTTGCACCACAGGACTGCACGTGATGCAAAAAGCCCGGAGTCTGTTGTAAGAGACAATGGAAAACTCCCCCCTGCCCCAGGAAGGTGCCTGGGATTTCCTGCCCAGCCTGAGTGTATATTAACCCATCAGATTTTATGCTTTCAGGGGGGACCTTCACCACCAAGAAGACCAGCTGAGAGGATCAACAAAACATTGTTGAGATCCACGGAGTGGTGACATTTTCTGTCACTCTCTTTCTGTCCCCCCACCTCTTTGTCCTTTCTCTTCTTTTTACTCTCCTTTTTCTCTCTCTCTCTCTTTCTTACTGTCAAATAATTCAGGCAGAGGTATTTCTGATAACTTTAATGACTAGATCATAACACTACCCCACGCCACCGTGCTGAGCTGCTGTTGGGCATGAGATGCAAATCACAGGCCAGGGTAGAGACTCCAAAGTTTTGTTTCCTTTATGATATCTGCACTTAACAAGAGGATTTCCCTTACTCACGTGTGCCCTGGCTGGGGCTCTCAGCACACTCTGCCAGAGGTCATGGAACAATCCCAGGGTTATTTTGCAGCCCATGGCCTGATGGATGCTGCAGCTCAGTGTTGTACAGCAGGAACATGAAGAATGGTGTGAGGGATATTAGCAAGCTATCAACAGTATCTGCAGTCATGCTTCTCAAAACAAGGATATAAGGATGACATGGGGCTATACAACACAGTCTAAAGCTTTATGAGAACCTCTGTCTTTATTGCATCCATTTGCACAATTCTGTCAGGTAGAAGCATCATATCCTTGTCCTACAGCTGGGACTCGTGAACATAAATTAGCAGAAGAAGATCATTGAGAGACTGAACTCTGGTTTCAAAGCTGTGATCCTGAGCACAAGGCTATATGCTTGTTATGTTTGAATACAAATCACAAGCTGCCTTGCTTGCCTGCCCATCTTTGAACTAACTGAGTAAGGTTTTGATATAAAAGTATCTTGGAACCTGGACAACGAATGTAAAGGACAGCCTCAACCCCTTGGTAGAACCATAAAACTGGTTCTCAGCCTTCTCCAGACTAGAAGCATCAACATCCATGAACAAGAGAGCTGGAGGCAGCTTTTTTTATCATTGTGTATCTCTAGTGATTTTAATTTGTTCATTCATAGTGGGCGAGGATAAGTAATCTGTAAGAATAATAATTTCAGTGAACGTAAGAGAGAAGAGAGGATGTAAAACCTCTGTCCACGCATAACAATGTTTAGCAACTATTCACCACAAACCTGTCAATGCTATTATATTTAAAAAACCCACAAAGGCAGAGCTAAGTTTCTCACCATCATAAACGTTGTCCATTCCTGACTTGAACCTCCAGTTTCTTCTCAAGGCCTTCGGTTTCTTCACTGGGTAGCGGAGGTTTGTTACCAGTCCTTGATTTGGCTTTTCAAAAGCGTATATTAAGTCCTTTAATGTTTTGAAGGTCCTGTCTGCAACACCTTCAGAAGTCTGTAAGGAAAGGATAACAAAATGTGTTTGCAAGTTCCCTTCACATGGAGTCCCTTAAATGAAAAGAATGACAAGTTGTTTCTTATTTACCAAGGAGCTATTTTGTAAACAGATTTGGTGACAGAATATTGAACTGTCCTTAAAACACTAGGGATACCTGTTTGGAGTCATGGTTATGGCACTAAAAGTAGCTAGCCTCCCTCACCATCTATTTTTCAGAAAGAACATCAGTTAAATTATTGGTGTAGATATGTGCTGCAACAATCCACTACAACAGAGTGTTGAAGAGTGACAGCATTACACACCACACTCTGGTCTGAGAGCAAAAGTTTAGGGATAACATATTTAGTTCTCACTTAAAATGCTGCCTTTAAAAAACTAGGTGACAAACAGAACCCAAACTTTTACAAAATATCAGCATTGGGAAGCAAAGGTCGTGTGCAAAAAACTGTTCTTTAAGTGTGTGTTCATATGACAGGACTGAACTGCTCCTGCAGCTCAGCCCTGCAGGGATCCGTGCACAAACTTTACAGTGCTGTGACTTCAGGGCATTGACAGACAGTGAGCAGCCCACTAGTAGTCATTAAATGAGAACAGGGCTTTGGTTTCACTTAATCTCCTAGCTAACAAAGAAACATGTATTTATTTTCTTTGGTTTTCTGCATCCTTCCTCTTCCAATCAGCCCTGGATGGACTGGGTGCCAATGCCTGTGTGTACCGGGTGTGACTGGGATGAGTTAACTTCATAGCATCCTATATAGTGCTGTGCTCTGAATTTGTGACTGAAACTGTGCTGATAACACAGCCACCTTTTGGGTGCTGCTGAACAGTGCTCGTGCAGCATTAAGGATGTCTTTCTTGCACTTGGTTTCCCTGAAGAGTAGGCTGGGGGTGTGCAAGATGCTGGCTGTTCCATCTCACCCCATCTGACACTGTAGTCAGCAATAGAAACCTAGGGAAAGGGAGGACATTTGTGGTTATGTGTGTGCTGAGGCCTCACATTCCAGAAGGCTGCTAAATATCTGTGTCCTGATGGGAAGGAGTTGCTAAACTTCTTTGCCTTGCTTGTGTGAACCACTTTGCTTTACCTATTCACCTATTACGCTGTATTTTATCAGGTCCAGGAGTTCCCTCACTTTTGCTCTTTGAGTTCTCTCCCCCCTACCCTGCTAAGGAGAGAGGGAGAGAGTGTTGGAACTCAAAATATCTCTTAGACATTTTTAGAGGTTCCAGGCCTTGGTCAGAAGCATTTTAGACCCTGGCAAGCAGCTGCAAACAGCTGAGATTTTGAGTTTGAGCCATGGAATGAGTTACCAACTTTGGAGGTGGAACAAGCAGTCACAAAAGGTTAGATAGTATAGTAAAAGTAGTTACAAAACAGAGGGGAAATTTTTTAGTATTGTACAGGGGGGTTTAGCACCTGTCCAGGGGGGTTTTTACTTTGTACATGGGGGTCAGAAGTTCTAAGATGGAGGAAAGTGGGCTGATCCTGTTCTTCCTCCTTCTTCTTCCTTGTCTCCATGTTCTTGGTGATGTTGCCACTCACAGATTGGTTTAGAGTAGAAAAGCACCTTGTAACATAGGTAGTAGGTATTAGGGGAAAACTGTAAACATGTAATACGTAATATATCATATAAAAGATAGAAAACACCATTTAATATAGGTAATAGGCATTGGGGGAAAACTATAAACATGTAATACGTAATATATCATATAGAAGAGAGCAGCAGCCCTGGAGGGGAGAGAAGAAGCAGTCCGGAGTCGGAGAGGATGTCAGGGTGTGTGTGTGCCTCTGCCTGAGCAAACTACAGCAGCCAGAGAAGAAAATATATTAGATAACTTGCAATAAACTGCCTTGAGACTGAACAACAAGAGGCTGTGGAGTTTTTCTTTGGAAGCTTGGGTTGGAGGAGAGACTTTTCCACCACACGAGACCCCAGACCAAGCCCGGGGTTCTCACAAGAGAGCAGCTGTGGGGGTGCTTAGATGGTTTGGGCCAGCCTGCTGCACTCTAGAAAGCTCATGTCTGAATCTGGCATTAAAAAAAACCCAAACCTCTTCTCCATACATTATTTCAGTCAATTATTTTAGTAAGCCAAAATAATCTGACTTAAAGTTTTTAAGAACTGAATTGTTCTTTCACATTATTGGCAAAGCTTTATAAGGAAGAATGAGTTTGGAAAGTCTAAAAATATCTGTGTTACCTGCTGACAGGAATGACAGCATAACCCCAGTAGAGTGGCTAAGGTCCAAAACAGAATATATTTGCCAGTAAATCATTCTTCTTCATGGGAAATTGTGTCTTTCATACACAGGCAAAACCACTAATAAGCAATAAATTAGCAGCATATGAGAGCTTAGAGTGTTCTTTATGAAGTGATTTCCTCATTCCACTTAAATCCTGCTTAATATTGGCAGTCCTTTTGGCTGTGCTACTACAAGCAGGGGAGTGAGCCAACTTTTAAGTGTCTTTTCACATTGCTTGGGGATTTAGTCTCACATTTGTTTTACTTGAATAAGCAGCGTTATTTGGCATTGTCAGTTCAGGTGCTTCACAATCACACAGAATTATAGATTTGTTAAATCAAAAATATCATTGCAGTATCCCAGATCCCTATGAGATGCTGCATGCACTAGCAGCACTTTCAAGTTGCAAAAGGTAATTAGGTAATTAGAACAGGAGAAAGTAAGAAAAGTACTGTATCTTTCATCAGTCCTATCAGAAAGAAATGGTCAAATGAGAAAACAGCTGGTTAATAAATAACAGAGCCACTTAGAATATAAAGAAATTCTACAAACACAAGAGCTAGTTTTTGAGTTCATCTATAATAAGAATTGAGTAAAGAGCAAACTTGGAAATGTTTTCTATAGTGTTGTGTTTATGGATTTTTTATTAATCAATGATCATAGACTAAAATGACAATATATTAAAATGATCATTGATCATAGATGAATCTTAGATCTTTTAATTTATGATTTTTTAAAAATCTGTGATCCTTAATGTGTCTTTAGAGATGTAATGAGATTTACTCACCTGTATTCTAAAATATCCTTGGTGTTCTCTGAAGATACGGTAAGTGTAGATGAGGTCTTCAAAGCTATGGAAAAACATTGTATACATAACACATCACATTAACAAAGTGGACATAGCTGCAAACAGTATTAAAGTCATGAGAAGTGCAGTAAAATTATAAGAGGCAGAGAAGGGAAAGCAAAAGATCCTAGAGATTACAAAATGCGTGGAAGTTTAATATCTTGAAACACAAGATTACTCTGACCAGGGATTTCAAAGAATATATGAACTAATATATGAACTAATATATGAGCATTGACCTTTAAAAAGCATAATTTAATTCCACAGACATCACCTCTTCTCATCTCTCTGTCATCTTCCTCACTGCTCTAACCTTCTTTTTGCATTTCTGTCACAAGAAGGCTGTTGAATTCTTAGAGAGATGTTGGCATGAAATGGCCTCCAGTCACCAGCACCCAGAAATTCACTGTATGGCTCCTACTTCTGAGAATAATGTTCTTCCTTTGCATTTCCCAGGGTTTGAGTTATTGTTACTTTTGATAATAAGCAGGTGTTTGAACACTGAGGCTACTGATGTCTTTGAATATATTTTGTCAACAGAAATAAAAGCTTGCTAGTAGCAGCAATTCAGGAGGTGGACTGAAGATCTTGTCTGTGGTCAAAAAAGGTAGCAGAGTTGCAAGAAAATATACATCACAAATAAGTGAGGAGGTTGGGGAGAGCATCTGAATACAAGTTTTTTTAACTTGTGTGCCTGTTCATCAGGAGGACTTCAGCTGTGGCCATGTGAAGTGAACTGCCATGAGAAGGAGGATCTTGTGGCAGAAAACTGGCTCAGGGCACTTGCACAGAAGTTAAGGGTTACTGAAAATAAACAACTTTGTTCTGAAAAAAAAAAAACTTACTATGAACTGAGATCAGAATAAGGCTTTCAGTTATAACATATTTAATTTAATTCAAAAAGTGGTATCACAGGGATGCATATTTTGTTTCTTGTCTTCTTGAGATATCTGTTCCATGCTGACAAGTACTTCTACAAATGTGAGTGCTTACAGAGACATAAAAGTGAGAAAAAGAAATACCAGGAACTGATCCTTTCTGAAACTTGTTCTATACTGATCAACTAAGTATTAAAACGTTTCTGCCTGGATATTATTCAGGTACTATAATTTTTACAAAATGAACATGAAGCTATCATTAAAATGGAAACTTCTGTCTCCTCATTAACTACTAAATGCATACCAAGAGCTAGTAAAGTGTACAAATAAACAAAATGTTTGGTCTGGAAGAAAAGTGAGGTGAGAGGGAGAATGGCATGTTGAACAGTAAGGAGAACAGTAGCAAAACCAGCAAGTCTGAAGTGAGGTGCTGTCAGAGACCTGGGATAATTCTAGGTGAAAGAGACAGTGTGCTGTGGAGGAAAAGCCCTGCACCTTGCTCGATTAAAGGAGAGATGCATTAGAACTGGTCACACCATTCTGCCTCCCAAGTCCTCCATGGGAATGCACTCTGCCCCGTATCACAGTAAAAAAGGACATGAAAGTAAGTTTGTTTGCTGTAGCAAGTGGATCAGTGTCTCTGCCCACACATCAGTTAATGTGAGAAGGGTTTTTCAGTTTGCACATGAACCATGTTAGTCGCTAAACAAGGTTTGAGATGCAATGCTAATTCAAAAGTTGCCTTTGAACACCACTGAGAGTTTCAGTGTTGGTTGCCCCCAGTTTCAGGACACTTTGCCTAGTGAACCACTGCCAGGCAGCCAGGTTCTGGGGCAATTCTCAGCCAGAGCACTAACACCATCCCATGTGCTGTCTGAACATTAGCCTTGCTCTGACCTGTGCAAGCCACCACCTGTGTACCACCGCTGCTGCTCTCACAGTTTAACTGTGGCATTTCTCCATGTCAGGATTATAGACAAATCCCCCGAACACTTCCATTTTTATCAGCTTTAAACACTAAAACCCACAGAGGCAAACTGGAAGTGATGATTGTTCATGTGCCTGCGCAGAATATTGTGGCAGTCAGATGTGACAGGCCAAAGTATGTCTGCAAGACATCACAATGCAAATCTGCTTTGCCTTTAAAAAAAAAAAAAAGATGAAAGGAGAAGCAACTGTGTTGGTGTGGCACAAGGCCTAACCCATTTGTCACTCTTCCTCTGTGTCAGGTTCCCCATTTGTCCCTTCCTTTGGACAAGGTATGCATGTGCCTTCCCTCCCACCTTCCTGCCCTCCCCTCAGCATTGTCTCATTCCACACCACACTCAAAGCAGGTTCCTGTAGCTCTCTTGCTGACTGCTCTGTTTGTCCCCAACTTGCTATTTCTCTTCTACTCATTGTTATTTTGCAGATCTCCTTTCTTCTACCCACCAACCCAACAGTACTCCATTTCTCTCTCCCTTTTTCTCCCCTCTCCATTGATTTGTTTCATAAGAAATTAATTTTTAGTGATTGATAAAAACGTCTTCTCATATTGTTCATTAATTAGATGTGTCAAAAGGTTTTCATGTCACACTCAAATGTACCCGCAACGAGAGTATGAAACTTCATAGGTTCAAACAAAGACCTAGATTCTAATTTTTAAACTTTGACTGCATTATGAACAGATCAATTACATATGAAAAGTGTAAAAAGGGAAATAAAAGTGCTAGTCCCTACAGAACAAGAAAATAATAAAATTTTAATTGTAGCAATTAAAACTTCGGCCTAGAAGGAACAGTTTTCTAAGCCCATCTTTTCTTTTTACTGAACTTTGTAATTTTCAGCTTCAGCCAATGTTCTTATATCAGGTAAAATTCCTATGAACCACAAGGCTGAGCTTTTATCAGACAGAAAGTCTACAAAGAAGGAAGTGTTTTGCAACACACCATGAGAATTTTCAGTGTTTCAACAATGCTAAAATGCTGTTTACTCATCACTACAGAGGCAGTTACTTTGAGCAAGGATCTTAGCATATTTTGGCAGGCTGAGGCATTTTCCCTGGGCTGCCCTTATTCTCTGCAGAGAGAGACCAGCATCACCACATTATTAATTTATCATCTGTTGCATTAAATAGTTTTTTGGAAATGCCACACCCTCACCAGTCACTATAAAGGAAACTTAAAGCACCACTTGAATACTTGAATAGACACAGTCCCTTGTAGTTATTATCAGGGAAGAACTATCAGTGTTAGAGATGATTGTTGTCTTTGGATCCAACTGAAAGCTCATAAAAAAATCAGTGTTGGGCTACTTACAAAACACAGAGACACAAGGCTCCTTCCACACTCTCACTCTCCCGTATTAAATAGCTGCCATTCTTTTTCTTCTTGCTCAGCAGCTCTTCACAGGCTTTCTTTGTTATCTTTCCGTGAAAAAATGGGAATTCCATGGACCAAACAAAACAGGGTATCTTGCCTTTCAAAGCAAATCCAGAGCAAGTCAGAAGCCTGTCATGAGAAGAAACTTTGTTCCAAAGGCAGCTGCTTGTGGGCATCTGAAGCTGGAGGTGCCAAGGACACACAGGAGCTCATCTGTGTTTTTTGCTGAACTGTCCCCAGTGAGGTGGGTGAGCTCTGCAGCTCGACAGCTCATGAGCTCATGGGGCAGGAAAAGGTTGGTCTACACTGGTCACAGTCCACATCAAAAAGGAAGACACTTTTGTCACATTATACCGGCAGAATTTTGGGTTATTTATCACACCTCTAAGCTATGAAATCACTAAGTTGACACTGAGGTGACATTTTTAACTTAACTTTTATGTTTAAAGTTGCTCAAAGCCCAGCAAGTAGGGTCCTATGCTTCAGGAGTGTCAGGACTGTATAGGGGAGGATAAAATTATCTAAAAGAACTCTTGTCTTTTTTCAGGTGATTTTGAGAAGAGAAAATAAGTGTGTGTGATATTTGAATCAACATCAGTCATGAAGCTATAGGACGTGCCAGAAAAAAGTTGGCAATTCGCTGTTCGTGCAGAGGTTTAAACAAATTTCCTCAAAATAAACTATAGAATGACAAAAAGTATTCAATGGAGGAACAGTGTGAGATGCCAGGACTCCTGTCATCCTGATCACAGAGAAAAAAAATCTGTGAAAAAAACAGCATAAATACTGATGGAACACTGTAAGCAAAAACAACCATGTTTTCCATGCAGCTGTTACATTTGTGTTTTTTCTCTGACAACTTTGTACACACAAAAATCTTACGTTAACATTTGTGTGTTTAACTGAAACTTGATCATGCATCACACCGAGATAATTTCCAGGTGGTATCTTAGCTAGTTGAGGAATAAAGTAACTCTAAAAAGGTTCTGTTTTGTCTCAAAGAAATGTAAAAACTTAAGAAAGAAAGATATACCAAGAGAGAAACTGAGAAATGGCAAGTCCAAGGTGCTGCTGTTGCTGAAGTCTGTCCTGCAGTGACCACAAGTTACTGATAAAACAAGTCCTGACCACCAAGAAGGTGAGCTTGTTTAGATATTTAGATCCTCCAGTTTCAGCTGTCTGCAGACAGTTGCATTTGGAATAAGTCCTATTTTATCCTCCAATGGGATGGGGATAGTGATATCAGGAGGGAAATATCCTGGTCTTGTAAGCATCTTGAAGAACAAACATCCTTAT
The DNA here is from genome assembly GCF_050655825.1 of Lonchura striata. Classification (NCBI taxonomy): domain Eukaryota; kingdom Metazoa; phylum Chordata; class Aves; order Passeriformes; family Estrildidae; genus Lonchura; species Lonchura striata. Next base: position 4,039,179 of record NC_140703.1, read on the forward strand.
GTGACAAAGATTCACCTTCTCATCAAATGCACTTGTATTTTTCTCAGGTTAAAACTGTGGCTTTTTTCCTACACATTGTATAAATAAACATTTTCCATGAGGTATTGTGAGGTGAATAGCTTTTCCAGAAGCCCAGCTCTGCAAATGAAGAGCAGCAACTGCTCAGCACCGTCCTGCTTCAGGCAGGTTCTCTGCTTGCATTGAAAGGAAGGTGGATGGGAAAGAACTGCAAATTCCTCTTTTGAGAAGGTAATAAGTAGACATTCTTCACAATTTTCCCTGAAGGTCTCATTACCTAGGTGCAGAAATATAAGATGGTAGTTTCAGTAGATCTTGCAGATCTTAATGTAGAATTTACTTAAAGTGAAACAGCAACCACACACTACCTGCTGTCGGATTAGCAGAGTGTTTGATTAAAAAAACCAATATCTTAAGAAGGAAGAAGTGCTTGAGGAGAAATGGGGCTGGGGTCTCCTTCCAGCAGCAATCACCACCGACTGGCCTGATCACCTTCCTCCTCAGTTGTGGGTACAGCTCCCTGAGAGAATTCAGGAATGAACATTGTCCTTTTACCTCACCTTACCTGTCTGTAATATTCAAGTGAACCTGAGAATAAGATAGAATGCTTGATTTACAAGCAGAAATCATTGAAATATATTAGAGAAAGGGGTCTGGGAGCGAGACAGTGTGGGTCTTAGATTTAGTCAAAGAAAGAAACTGAGACTTTCTAGCCAGGCAAAAAGCCTGGGAAAGAATGTAAATAATTCTTTATCTCTCTTGTTGTTCACATTGTTTATAGTTAAGTTCTATCACTGTGTGTCAAGCACTTTGCACCAATGCTGTGGGTTGTTTTCTCTTCAGAACCAATGGATTTGATCCTTGCAAAGCTCTGTATAAAAGAGCAGGGTATTTTGAATAAAGCAGTTTTACTCTCAGCAGCCTTCTGAGTCAGAGTCTTCTCATTCCCATCCTGTCTCTACAGCAACAAGACAGGAGAGAGGCTGTAAATATGGTTTGGTCAGTCACTAAATACATGTGGGTGTGGGTTTGTGTATGTGTGTGTTTTCGAGGGCTAATCCAGGGCAAAACCACACAGCTTCTGCCAAAAACACAACAGGGCTTCTATTCTATTTGGGATACCTGTTGGTGGATGCTTGTGTAACACCTGGCAAGGGGGGATTTCCTTGTCAGACCTCATAGAGCTGCACCATGAGCCTCACCACAACTCGTATGCACAGCATGGAATCTTTACAGTGCCTGTAGGAGTCACATAACAATATATTTCCATGGGCCTAATGTAGCCTAATGTAAACTCTGAGCAGACATTTCCTAACACAAACATTTCCACCTTAACAAATCTCACAAGTATTTTTGGCTTGCACAAACCTGCATACCCAGGCAGGTCTGAAGAGTGGTAAGAAATATGACCTGATGATATTAAGTCTGATTAAATGTGTGATGAGAAACCTGGGGAGCTGGAAGCAAACTGAGCAATAGCTCTTGTTAATCTGTGCTTAAAGTAATTTTATTTACTCCACTCCAAAATAAAATAGGGTTGTTTTTTATTCCTCATCCACTTAAGGAGATTTCATAGTTCCTAGGATAGCCTCCTGCAGTGACTATCCTTTCAGGTGGGAGAGAGCAGGGGAAAACCAAAGTCCTTTTTCCTGAAAGATTCAATCTTGGCCTGCTTCTACCGTAGCAGGGTGAAAAAACATAGTTTCCTAAAAATCCTCTGTTTGCTAAAAATCTGTGTGTCAAAACAATCACATCCTTCAGTCAACCTTATGCTTTCTGAAGTTAATGCAATCACTTCTGAAGGAAATCTTTTTCCATAAGCCACCTTTTCTTGCATAGTTCTCTTTTCTCTGGGACCGGTTTGGCTACTACTTCTATAAAATTTGATGCCTATAAATAAGCAATTCTTCTGATTAGAAGAGGAGGATAGTTAGCCACTCTTCCCTTCACAAATAGGTGTTAGAGAAACAAGACCTGCAACATTTTGGCAGCAGTGCTAAGCCATATGGGTTTTCTGCCATTCAGCTGCCTGGACTAATTTTCTTTTCATTTTTTTTTTTTTTTGACTCCTGTTATTGTAAAACTTAGCAAGGCTATTTCACAGTGACAGCTCATGTCGACAAGCACAGTTGGAGCTCTGGTTCTGCAATGTCTCCCAGCTGCAGCTCTAGCACAGCAAAGCTCTTGCCAGTGCCTTCTGTAAGAACAGGAAATCTGGGGAGAAGGGTCAGCTGTTCAGTAAATTATCAGTGTGGGATATCAGGGCTAAATAAAAGCTCTGCTCAAGAGCAAAACCAGCAAGGAACTGAAGGTCATTTGTTTATCTGGCCAGAAAGATAAAAACAGCCACAATGTAAGAAAACAGAAAGTAAGTTGAGCTCTAGCTAAATCTGCAATTTGAGCTGTGTTGCAGTCCCAGCTTACTGGAACTAAGTCCTGTGGCTTACTCTACCAACAGAACAAGAATGTTTTTGCAAGAACTGTTACAGCAAAAAATTACATTTAATTTCAATTTACAGCTTTAGCATGATATCTACACCAGGCTCTACTTTTGCAATTTACTGTGCCTGGATACAAAGGGATTTTTTTGGTAGGATCTGTTGATGGCAAGATTTACTTGAGACTGAAAGTAAAATCATAATGATGCAAATTCAAGAAGAAAATTGAACTAGTGTGTCTATTACTTATAGATTGCTGCTGCAGCTGTCAGTGGAGCCTCAAGGAGTCAGAACTCTCTCATTAGCTGTCTAATAATATATAAACCTAGGAGGAAAAGCCTGTTTTATAACCCTCTTAACATACTGCCTGTTTTTTAAAATACAAGTAAAGAGAAAATGGTAGTTCAAAATGAACTGAGAATGGTAGTTCAAACTTGTCTGTGTTAAAATTTGAATTAAAAAGTCACGGAGCCAAACAATTAAAAAATGTTTACAAGATACATGAATATGTGTAAGTAGAGGGTTCTGGTCTCAAAATGATCTAGAATTTTGCTTAAATGTATATTTATAGGATAGAGTCATAAAACAGCAATTTCCTTCTCACTGGCAACCATATTGTCAGGGTTCAGAGTGATCCATATTCAATTACTCTCTGAGCTTATAATTACTCGGAGCTGTTTGTATTTAAGTGTTATGATCTGCCTCTGAGGCAAGGTAACTGAGGCTCTTGTTAATAGATCCCTTGGAGTGAATTAGAGTGAAACAATACTGAATGACCAGTTTATATATGAGGCATACTTATTTTAAAACAATTTCACTGCAACAGAAAGAAGGAATGTAGCCATTTTAGTTCTTTCCTACAAAAATATAAAAATGTGAAAATTCAGCTTCTAAGACATCATTCATTGGTCTCAAATGTCACATAAATTAATTAATGAAATGCAGTAAGAAATTATCTCAGGTCATGATGCCCCCAGATTACTGCCTTCCTGTTAAGAAATGTGCAAATAAAGCTGTAGGAAGTGACAAACCTCACTTGCACTTATTCACGTTTCTGCACTTCTGCTACATACTCCATCACATAGAACTGCACTGTAAAAGTTGGAGCTTTTGTCTTAATATTTTACCAGACTCAGAGCAGGGTGTTTATCTGTCCTTCACATTTAGAGTCATATTAACAGTGTCATCATTTTTACCTTGTGAATTTTCTCCTCCTGGTAGATCTTTTAACCATTACTAATATTTTCCTAGTCACTAATTTACAGTGAGAATGATGTGTACATGGCAACTACAGCTTGTCACACTGGAAAAGTGCCACCTTTGCACAATATTGAAAATAACACTTATTCCCCCCCTGTAGTAATTAGACACCCAATAATGTAAAGTAAACCAGAATAAGAACATACAAACTTCAAAGGGCTTCTTGCATCATTTTTTAAACCACTTGGGTGCCAGCATTTAATTTTTATCCTACAACTACCAAACTTCCTTCACATAATCCTCTTCCTTTACTGATGGTTTGGGCAGCACTACAGAGGTGATCAGAGAACCAGCTACTCCAAAAATGTGCAGTGCATGCACAGGACAAAATGATGGTCCCAGCTCTCAAAAGTTCACAGGACAAGTTCACACAAGGCTGGGATTCAGATCTTGGGCAAGACAACATCAATCCCCATACAGGAGCTTATGCTTGAAAGCATCAACTTTCTAAAGCTAAAGGCTAAAACACAAATGGGAGTTTAAGTCAAAGGCATTAAAAAAACGGGGTCAAAATAATAGGCTAGGAGATCTGGTTAAAGCTGAATTTGTGGAGCATATAAAAAGCAAAAAAAGCACGTAGGCTGCCCATCTGGTTTAAGCCAAAAGCCAAAATCCCCCTTCCAAAAATGGTTACTAGTGGATATGAAGAAAAAAGAAGAGTTAGATACACTTTTTTTTTTTGTACAAAAGTGAGTACAGCTCTTGTACAAAAGAGGATAAATACTGTGAAAGGACAGCTAGGATAAGAACCTTATCTGTAAAAATCAGTAGGGAAAAACACGTCCTGCTAGACAGAAGTGGCAAAGTTCAGATGAAGTCTGAATATGGGAACCTACAGATGGCCCAGCAAAGGTGCCATTCAGCTTTGTGTCCCTTCAGTTGTGCCCTTTGTTAGAAAACATAATGGAGGAATAATTTTAGGGAAAACTGGCTTGGTAGCTCTAGGTTCCAAGAGAATGCATTGATTAAATTAAAGATGTCTGTTAGCCAGTTGTCTCAGGCAGAATCTTCTGTGATTCCTCAAAGGAAAGCCAGAAAGAAGCAAAGGGAAGCCCTCAAGGAGAGTGGAAATCACAACAGAGCAGGTCATAGGATAGAAGGGAGGGAGGCAGGCAAAAAGGGCACAGAATGAGCAGCAGGCAACAGGAAAAATAAATGAGATCCTGGAAGGAGTCCTTAAAGTGAGGGTCACTAAAACCATGGGAAGGGTGGCAGGGTCAGCCACACAGGAAGGGAAAGGAGAGGCAAGGCAACAAAGCAGGGAAAAAATGGGAACTAGGAAAAAAAAAAGATTAATGAATGAAACAGAATGTGATTTTCCTAAAAAACAATCAAAGGCTGATGAAAATAATAAAAAGGGGAAAATATCTAAAGACCATTTGACTTGATTTGTTTTTTGAAGACATATCAGCAAGCACTGATATACAAGTGATTCATTAGGGCAGTATGAAGTGCAGGTACCATGACTTTCATGTGAATGTAGCCCATGAACTGCACTGCAGGATGGTTTTCCCACACTGCTTCAGCTTCTCTGATCAAATTAATTTTGATCTTCTCCAGCACAGTTGTATATGAGCAGGTGAACTTTTCTCTTTTTCAAGGACAGTTTATAAAAGTGACCTGAGTGGAGACCGTGTGAGGATTCCCAGCTTTTCTGTGGATTTTGGAAGAGCTAAGAGCTTCACTTTGGCAGCTTACTATTTGCCTGCAAAGACACCTGCCTCTCTCCATGAGAAACATTCTCCCTAACCCTTAGCTGGTCTCCTGCTAGTTTTCATTATTTTGCAAATAATTAGATGAAAATTTAGGAGATTAAAATATAGTTTAGCATTTCAGCCCAAATCAGTGCTTGTAGACCCCCAAACCAGTTAGACAGCCTTTGTTCTTTTTGACACAAATTAGTAGAGGCCAGCATTTATCAAGGGCTTTGTGTTTTTACAGAATGCCTAGATTAGAAGTGCTGAGCCTGGTAGGAACACAATTTCTGTCACTTGATTAAGAGGGGGAAAAGAAAGGACTTGAACTACTCCCTTTCACAGGTAAAACTTCCCACTGCTACTGTTGCTTCTATCAAATTCATATTTAAACCCAAATGCTCCATCTCACAGCATGAAAGCTAAGTGCAATGATTCTCTGGCTTGGTGCCTCTGAAAATAACTCCACTGCACTGGTTAAAATAATCATGAAGGAGGAAGCAGAAATGAAAATTAATGGCACAAACACTTCAATTTCTCTTTGGAACTTTGGGAGTTCATCAACAAAGCTTACTTAATTCCTGTAGAGGAGAGAGGGGTAAGATTTTGTGCTTGCATAAAGACTATCCTGTATAGGTATGTTCCATTACAGAGGAGGAAAATACACCTAACTGTGCAATCATTTGTGGTTCAGTTTTGCAAGCTGACACACTGGCAGTGTAAGTGTGGCAAGATCTCATTGTTCTGTTTGTTGAGCCTTGCAGCTCAACACCTCACTTCTGTGATCTAGAGAACACATCTGTTTGAAGTCACAAGGACCTCATTACTCACCTGTGAAGAAAAGAGTTGCTATGAGACACCACAATATATATGCAAAAAAAAAAAAGAAAAAAAAAAGAAAAAAAAAAAAGAAAAGTTCTGCAACTGTGCTTAGGACCAAAAGAGAGAAAGTGCAGTGCAGAAACCCTTTACCTACACAGCCCCCAGGGATCACTGGCATGGCTGCAGGGTGTCCTGGGTGCTCCCAGGGATGGCAACCCAGGGATGACTGCCTGGTCCTGGCCCCATGGAAAAAGCCCTGAATACAACTGTAAAACTGTGCAAGTGGAACATCTGCAATTACAGCAAAACTAGACTTTATCCACAAGTTTCCTTGCAAAATTAGAGATCATAAGTCTTATAGTAAAAGGTGATTTTTAACAGCAGAGCTTTCAGCAGACTATCAAGCAGATCTGTTTTCTTGCACACCCTCTGAGAGCCCTATTAAGCCCTTCCACTCTGCAGCCCATGCTCTTTACTACATGCTGGGCTTTTTGTTTTAGTGAGGAGTTTTTTCAGCAGTTTTACTGCTGAAAAATATGGAAGGCCTGTCATGCTGGTTTGTCACTTCATGATCCATTAAATTGCCTTCTCCAGCTGAGAGCTGCTCTGTAGGTTTTCTCAGCAACTTCCATAAAATAACATCTCACTCAGCTTGTTGCAGACAAATATGCAATGGTTACATCTAATACTGGGCTAACAGCAGGTGGGGTAGACTTTGGCTTTAGAAAGGTACTCAGTTATTAATTTTAGATCCCCCCCCAAAAAAAAACAAATGAGAAATTTCTTTCATAGTGAGTGAGAAAACAGATTTCTGGATAGTGTTACAGAATTTATCCAGTTATTTGTTTTAAACTGCAATTAAATTATGTATAGAAACTAAGAAGGAACCAACAAGGTCACTGATATAAATCAACAAAACAGAAAGGTCTTATCTCTGTATTTGCATACTGTATTTGGGCAATACACATCTGTCTTTATCTATCTAAAGAGAGGCAGAGAAGGTTTTTATCACAATTCTTAGAATAACTCTGTGAAGGGATAGGATCCGTAATTGAGACCAGTCTCAAGAGGCTTCTGTGGGGCTGCCTTGGATTGATATTTTTGGTTGGAACATGTCATTTCCCCCCCTTTTTTACATTTCACACAGCTGAGTTAAGAGAGAGGAAAGAAAAGGAAGGTTCATTTTGTCATCTCATGAAAGAATAAGGCTGATGGTGATTGATAACTCCCAGTACATTGCATTCCTTTTGCTTTGACTTTTCTCCCTTGACTGAGGGCCACAGCAGGATGCTGAGGCCAGCCTCAAATTTTGATATGTCCCATCTTCATGAATCAATTCCAGCCTTGTATAAGGTTTGTCACTTCAAAAACAAATGCTCTGATATGTTAAAGGACAGGTACAGAAGAGAGGAAGGCAGGGATTTACACACCCACCTCATCACGGGGGTTCCTTCAGAGACAGCACTGTGGTCCTTATGTGCCCATTCCTGAAACAACAAAAAACAGTGTCTCTCTCCCTCTGCCAGGTGAAGAGTAATTCTCCACCAAGATGTACTTTTGGGAGAAATGAGGGTCCGATAGGTCTGCCAGTGATTTTTCCCTAAACCACACAATATGTTATTATTATCATTCACTTACCCAAACCCCATTTTCACTCTGCTTAAAAGGGAAAAACGATGATTTAAAATTTGCATGGTATGCAAAGAACTCATGTATTCAAGCATCTGTAGCAGGACACTCTGTCTAGGCTAGGGTACAGCAGCTCAGACTTTCTGTGATTTACAAGCTGGCAGGGATGAACTGAGCAAAAAGGATTTTGGGTGTTGTTGAATGCTTGCCAAACAATCTCAATTTAGACCCACCATGACCAAGTGCCAGACAGACTCTTCCTGGCTGAGGCTGGCACCAGCACGGGTGTGCAGAACCTGAAAGGAGTGTGAGAACTAGAAGTGTCGAGTAGGAGAAACCCAAGAGATGATAAGATCTCTTTCAGCAGTGAAGCACATTTTGCTGAGCAGGTGCATTGGGTCTGGCTGAGCTGGAGTTCATTTTCCAGTGCTGTGCTTTGCCTGGGTAGCTGGAAAGGTGTGGATAACACACCAGTGTTTTGGGTACTGCTGAGCAGCACAGGCACAGCATCAGCACTGCCTCTCCACAACCCCAGCCCCATCAAAGGGGCTTGGGGTGGGCAAGGTCCTGGGAAGGAGATATATATATATATATATATATATATATATATATATATATATATATATACATATATATATATATATATATACATATATATATATATATATGTGTGTGTGTGTGTGTGGGAATGTGGGAATCCAGGGCTTCCCTCTGGCTGCCCTGGCAGGTCTGGGACCCTGGCAGGGGTCAGGAACCCCCCTGGACAGAGCCCCCAGAGACACTGGCTGTGATCTCTGTCCATGCAAAAGAGTTTGCAATCTTACAGGATGAATTACCAGCTCTGAGGGTTTGATATCAGTAATAATTAAGTGTGGCACGGGTGTAAAAGTAAAATTTTAGGATTCTAGATAAGGGGTCCAAAGGGGACAAGATGGAGGAAATTGGGTGTGTCTTGTCCTTTTTCTCCTTCTCCATGCCCTCCATGTCTCACTGTGGTGTTGGCATTTTCCTGTTGGTTCAGGCTGGGGACACACTGTCCAACGTAGGTGACAGATATTGGCACGTTATTGTAAATGCAGCCCAGGGAGTTTCTGGTATTGAATGTTTGTCACATCCCACTGAGGGCAGAGCCCCACACGCTGCCCTGCAGGACAGAGCTGGGCAGGGCAGCAGAACATGTGAGAGATAAACAGAATAAACAACCTGGAAACCAGCACAGACCAATTATGGCTTCTGCTTTGGCAGCGGGGCTGAGAGACAGAGACTCTACAATCTCAGAATCATCAATGCCACAGATTCCAATTCCAAAATATATATATATATATATGTCCAGCTCAGATATAAAAGCTAAGGAAAGGAGGAGGAACAGGATGAGCAACTTTTTCTCTTTACAATGTTTGCCTTCTGGAGCAACCACTCCACCTGTTGAAACCCTTCTTCCTGGGAAATGGCTGAACATCTCTTGCAGATGGGAAGTAGAGAATGTCCCTAGTCTTCTTTGCACTTTTTAACATTGGATTTCAAAAAAACCCCATGAAGACAAGAGGTAGGCTCGTGTTCAAAACTGGATATTAATAACCACAAAGCAAGCTATTGTTTCAGTGAAAAGCAGTGTTCTCAAGGCAAAATGTATTAAACCTAAGTATGATGACAAAGCCTTCTCTGTTCCTCTAGTATCAGTTCTAAAAGCTGTCTGCAGTCTCTAGATGGCACTGTGACTCTTTATATTGATTAATCTTGTAAAATAGTGCATTGCCAACTGAATAAGAAGTCCCAGCTGCCAAGTGACTATCTTCATAGCAGACATGTAAATAATAGCTGGGTTTATAGTGCCTATTTACTTCTTCAGCCACAGCACAAGCTTGTGCTTCATAAAACACCTCCCTCGGTGTGCTCGCACACATACAGGCAGCTGCTGCTGCTTTACTCACATGTTCTTTCTTAAGGAATCTGAATTATCCAATTCGAGATTCCCTGCCCTACCACGCAGTCCCTGCACTCTGGATGTAGCTGTACCTATAGCCAGGTTGTTATGTCTGATTAGAAGCACATAAGTGGAGGGTTGATCAGCTGTTCATAATTGCAGGGTATTGGTGTGATCAGTCAGTGCTAGTGAATTTACTGCCAGCCACCATGTTATTAAAGGCATGGACAGATATATTATCCAAAATCTAAATCAGTAGAGATCATATTTTTTCCTGCTTCCAGATTGGAAATGAATATAATTTAAAAGTTTTCAAATATAAATCATAAATTTAATTTACAAATATAAATCATATAAATTTACAAATATAAATCATATAAATTTATATAAAAATATAAATCTACTTTACTATTCAGAATAGCCACTTGCAGAAACACCAGTGTAAGTGGTGAGGGACAAACAAACCAAAAGCAGGTTCAAGATCACAGGGATCTTTAGTATTATCAGAGACTGGCATTTAGTCACCTCCTGATTCATAATGATAAAAGCCTCTAACATTATTTCCTTAATGGAAAGCAGCATGATAGCTGTCATGATGAAAGATCAGGCTCAACATTTTGTGAGAGCATTCTGTGTATTTGGGCTGCAGTTGGATATTGTCTCTAGGAGTGCTACAGAATTAGGATGAGAGAAGAACAGAGCTTTCACAAAGAAGCTTAATCTCTTCCAACCCACTGAGAAGTCCAGTGCATTGTACAATCCTTTCTTATTTGTAATAAATACTTTAAAATAGTGGTATGTGTTATCATTATGTCACCACACTGTGTTTCAAAAGGAGGTATAAATAAATGCTATAATGAAGGTACAACAGTTGGAATAAAGTTATCAAGTGAAAATGACAGAATTTTTTGTGGTCACATACCAAAGAGGCCTGAGCTGTTTTATCCTCACCTCTGTGATGCAAAGATATGCATATTTCCTAAATTCAAGTGAGATGTTTCAGATTTTCACAATGATGATTTCACTGCTATGAGCACAAGAAGAAGCCTAAGCCAAGGCCACAGGGTCTAACACAGTCAATTAGTTTAGTTTCTGTCTTACAGGGTGGATTCAGACTAGGTGCTGGTGATTTCTAACACAGCCATCAACGAAGATGGCAAGAGGACTGGGGGAAATAATGATCATCACTGAATTCCATTAAGTCATAGACAAATGTCTCCATATAGCAAATTTCTTTAAAATATCCATCAGGGACAAGACAGCATTTTGGTTGTGAGGATGATCCACACAAATATTGCCAATAAATAATGATGGCTCATAATTTTATGTGGGAATCTCAGATCTCAGTGAGAAAATGAGACACAACTGTAAGATATAATTAGTAAATTCTTGAAAAGATGAAGTGAGGAAACTTTAGCCTTTTTAGCTTCGTTTTTCGAGTGCTAAATTTAATTTTTCCTAATACCTCCGATGTTCCTCCAAGATTATTTGCCTGTTTTGGGAAATTTTCATAGAAACAAGGAACTTTACCAGAATATCCAAGCAGTGCCCTGCCCTCAGAAGTGGGCTTGACCATTCTCTGAAGCAAACTTGTGTTACCTGATGCCAGTGGAAGGTGGGAGAGGAGCAGTGGCCATCTGGGGTCCTGTTCTGCAGGATGGAAATGATCAGGCTCCAGTTGCTGCTGGTGCAGTGTGGACATCAAGTGGGCTTAGACTGTGGGCCCAAAAAGCCTAGAGAGGAACGTTTTACATCAACAAGAGCAGGTTGTTGTTGTTGTGGAAATAGCAGCTACAACTGATTGAGTTCTGAAGATCCCAAATCCTCTCCAACAGCTAGGCACCATGTGCCCTTCAGCTGTCACAGGGCTTATGGAAATGGATGGACCATGGAATTACTGCAATAAATCAATTTATTCCTGCTTCTTGCCTCAGTATCAATGGGTTCCGACCTACATTTAGCTAGAAATTTGCACTAAATGAGAAGTTAATGTGAAGTAATGTAGTTTTGCAAAAGGAATACCATAGTTTTACTGTCCACATCCAGAGAAGAACCAGAGTGAAAACAGTTTTAGTTAGTGGAACAGCTGTTGCATTTTTTTTGGTCCTATTTCCCATTCCCCATGTCTTCATTCAAACATCTCTACCAATACAGACATCCAGCTATGTTTGTCACTGCTAAATGGAGAGGGAAATTAAATTTTCCTTTTATTCCACTGCAAGTAAGGAGGTGATCTGTGGTATTAAAATAATGGTGCAAGCTTGCATAAATTAAGGGACTCAAGCCCCAAAATATTTGTTCTCAGTAATTTTTTGCCATTACAAGGTAGTTATTATTTTATATTTAACAATCAAAATTTTAAGCCTATTGTAGACAGCTACAATTGAATGCCACCTATATACTAGTCAATCCCATACATTTTCTATTACTTAATTATAAATCTTTATTTCTGAATAATATTTACTGTGGAGTCAAAGTATAGAAACCGTAGAATAATATTGTTTCCAATTGCAGTAAGGACAAAACCAAAAGGCTCTGTTTAAATGGAATTTAAACAGATTTAGATTGCAGCATATTCTGGGGCTGTTATCCAGGGTGTTCAGGAGGAAAAACACAATTTTTTCTGATGTGGAGACAGCTTCTGTCTCAGGTTTCGAAACAAGCTCTGTTTTATATGAAGAATCTCTTTTGAGCAATCACAGTATTTCCATAAAGAAGTGAAAAATGATGTACCAAACTGAGGATGCTGGCTAGAAAGGCTAAAATGCTATTCTTAAACCATTGTGAGCAAAGTATTTAGTGCTCATTTTGCTTTGTAGGCACAGGATTCAATAGTACATGACTGAAAAATAAGATGAAATTAGGAATCTTTCTGATTTCTCAAGCTAATCACTGTTGCCCATTTTAAAGTGACTTCTTTCTTTGGTTCATAATGCCTTTGACCTCTGTACCCCTACTCAGCATTTTAGATATGTTCTTTGTACTTAGAGTCAGACTACTGCACATAACCTTGCTTGTGTAACCAAGGTCAAAATAATTCCATCTGTCAGTCTTGAATTCCATAAATGATGCTCCCCTCGTGCTCTGAGGCAAAGGGAAAGCTTTCAGGCAGTGCTGCTGGTTATGAATTCAGCCCTTACCTGTGTTACACAAGGGTCATCTTGCCACACACCATTCAGGCAAAACAGAAGAATTTCTTCATGGAAATTTCTCTGACAAGCTTGGGGCACAAAGCCAGGGCTTTTCAAAAGATTTCCTCTTTATGTCAGTGTTTTAGCATGACACTTTCCCAACAGTCCTGTTCTGACAACTTCAAAATTGTATTTGCTATTGGTGTCCTAACCTTTCCCCAGCTGCCCAGAACGACCTCATAGGCTGACCATGGTTATGTGCTGTAGATCAGTAAGGAGGAATTGGGGCTTTCTGGTCCAATATGCACCATTTGCTCTGTCAGGCAGCCTGTCAGACAAAGACTGACTCCAGAAAGAATTTCTAGCTCAAAACAGAGAGATATGGCAGAAAACTATTTCTACAATCACATAAAAATTAAGCGTTTTCAAGACCTTTACACAACTTATTCTCTATTCTCTTATTCTATTCTCTTTTTAATAGAATATGTTCAATTATAATAAAAAAAAACCCCGCAGATTGATGTTGGGGACTGTGCTAAGAGAAGGCAAGTTGTTACATGTCCAAGCATGGCTTGGAATGGTTCCCTATTTTTGCTTTTGGAATGGAAGTGCCAAAGCATCACCTTTCTGGCACCACTCAGGATCAGACCCTTTTTGCTTGCACTTGATATCTATGTATTGGCTGAGGGAAGAGCTCAGTGACAGAGGTAGTGGACAGCTCTTTGCATCAGAAAGAGTTCCCTAAGAGTTTAATTCTGTGTTGCACTATGGCATTCTCCTTAAGCACACAGATCCTGCTCAAGCAGGTCATGTATCAGACTAATTGCTTGAGCTTGATTTGGCATAGGGAAACCCAATAGTAAAATGTCCTTAATAAATTAGGACCATTTAGACTCTTCATTCCCTGTTTTGGGACTCACTGTAATGGGACAACCACTACAGTCTTTGCCAAATCTCAGAGGATTAAGCCTTCAAATTCTGTCATAAAGCTAAATCAGCTCAGAGTTGGGCTACAGAAGTAAAATATTTCCCAACACTTAGAATGAAAACTTTTTACAACTCAGACTTTAAAACTTGTTTTCCAAGGAGGAACAAGAGATCCAAAAGAGCCAACACACAGCATTAATGCAATTGGAGTTTATATCTCTTACCTTTGATGTTGATGGTCCCATTGCAAGGGTCTTGCTTAGAGACAGCCTTCTAAATTGCCAAAACCTGGAAGCAAATGGGGGAAGAAGCTCTGTTGGCTGAGCCCTTCAACCAAAAAAAAAAAAAAAAACACAAGCAAAGAATCAGAGCATGGGTTTTGGTTACATGCTAGACCATGAAATGTTATTTCAACATGAAGGACAGATCTGCTAGATGAGTTGTGATCAATTTAGAGAGGTTCACAAATTAAAACCATGACCATTAAAATACTCAGATGTTTCCTTACCCCAAGAAACATCAATTGCAGCTCACTGAAGTTTATCACCCCAATGCAAACATTTTAAAAATACAGATTTTGATCAGTAATTATCATTGCCTGGAGCTCAACATCAGAATAAATGGTAACTCCTGAGAGATAGATTTGCTGATGCAGCTGGCTCATTCTATGTCCAAATGAAACATGGTCTCCCTAAGGCTAAAGGTTGTTCTAAAATTATTTGCCTAAAGATTGATGGTATCCATGGGCTTATTTCATTACTTCATTACTTATGTTGCTAAGTTTCCCCATCTCTGCCATCTCTTACCAGCCTCCCTAGGAATGGTTTAGCTTTACATTGCCTCTGAGGTTAGCACTTCATTTTTTCCACTGAGAATCCCTGCATAAGCAACTGAAAAATTTGTGTACTTTCTGCATAACCAACAGATTAGTAGAAAAAAAGCTAAGTAACACTGTGTGTTTATATGGGAGATGCCACTTTTCTCACTTGGCAGCCACGTTAAACAATGTATTCACAACCTGTTTTTGAATTGTTTTGAATTGAACTAAAACTCATTGAAAGAACTTACATGTCCAGTGAGAAGGCATGGGACTGATATACTTGTTACAAATATATTTTTTTCCCTCTTGGCACTGTCGGAGCTTTTATTTGATTATTATTATGTTGATTCTAATAATGAAATTAGTATAATTAGTGTTTTTTATATATTACTAATGGATAGGGCCAACTTACATTCTTTTCTTCTTAAGCATATTTGGGTGTTTTCTTCTGTGAAAGGACAGATTTTCAGGATTCTTATACCACAAATTTGTTTATTTGTTATTAGCAGTCATTAGGCTAGTTGAATGTTCCTGTTCAATGTGGTATATTTAAACTTTGAGAACAATAGATGGACTGAAAAGATTTGATTTCTCATGGAATCTATAATATAAAAATAATATTAGAGCAAAACAACATTTTAAAAACCAAAACCAAACCAAAAAATAAAACAAACCCAAAACCTGACACAATAGCTGATTAAAAAGATTTGCCTAATGTTTTGTCTGAAAACTCTTTCCCCTTCCACTTTTTTAAGGAAGAGAATGATTTTAGAATGAAAGAAAGATTTTGCTATGAATTGCATGCAAGTCAAGAATAAAAGATCTAGAAGTAAACTTTTCTGAATCAAAAAAAAAAAAAAAGCACAAAATGAGTTATTTAAGAGAAGTTCACTGATTAGTAGTTACATGCTAAAAGAAAAAATCCAGCAAGAAGTAGGTGGTAGGAACATCTTCATTTGGGTAATAGTGATCCAGCTCTCAAGAAACTGCTCCAAATCTGACCACACATATACATTTCATTAGAATAATTGTCTGTGTTCTCAACACTAGCTGGATTTCTGTGTGTAGAAGTCTTTCCTTTGAAATGTATGATATCAGCATTCAAGACTGAGAATTTAACTACTTAGTTGCATTGCACTGTTCTATACATTAAGTCTCCTGTCTGTTAAATAAATATTTATAGCCTGGGAGGAAGGCTCATAACTAATCCTGGTTGTAACTAGTTACTTTGGTGGTTTCTGAGGAGTAAAGCAGTGCTTGACAGTGACACATCACTGTTTCTGTCTAGCAAGTTCTGTTACTTTATTTGCAGTAAATAGGTTTGTGACAGCTGAGAATTGCTCTGAATGTAAATCCAGTTGAGTGCTCAAATGCATCCTTAGCTTTAACTACACAAATATCCTTGCTGAGTCCAAGAGATGCATATGAGACAAAATATATTCTACTTTGGTGAATCACAACCAGAATGTACAAAACCTGCAGGATTGCATAACACAGGCCTTATTTCCATTGTCCTTGATACTCACACTGATATTTATGGGGATATCACATTTAATGATAATACAGGCTGGAAAACGTAACAGCTTGGTCTATGAAAGTAAGCAATTTAAAATTTCAGAGTGTATACTGCATGTTTGACACTAGGAATCATGCCTAGACAAAGTAAGATTTTACAGTTTAGAACAAGAATCCCAGACAGAAAATTACTTTTAAATGCAGAAGGATATTCTTCTTTCCAATTGGAACTTGTTTTGTTCTTCTTCTGGTGATCTTTACAGAACTAGCATAGTTAGAGAACTTCTTTTATTTGACAAAGAAAAAAAAAAAGACATTTGTTTGATAAGAGCATCTATTACAGGTCTTATATGGTTATAGACCTTTGACAGAAATAATTTCGCTATTGAGTTAAAAATATAAAAATATTTCTTCTGCTGGTACTCACAACTTTAAACCCATTAAGAATACCATACTGGATAGGAACCTGCTAAAGCAGTGACAAAAATAGCCAGTGACTCAAACTGAAAAGGATTTTAGGCTTTTGTGACATGAAAAACACATAGGGCTAAAAGCAAGACCTTGACATGGCCATGCTCATACATCCCCATTTCCATAGCTGGACCAAGCATATTCCCCACAAACACCCAATCTCTTCATCCATGAGATTCAATGAATAGCAAATCAATCCCTATGGCTAAAATCAAGGATGGGCCTTAACCTGAAGTATTTTTTATGCCTCTACTTGGAAGACAAAAACATAATTACAGCTACCTCACTGATGTGAAATGTTTTCACATGTGCAACAATTTGCAGGGCCACTTCTATTGGCACAAGTGGGAGCCAGGATATACTTTTGTATTAAATTGTAGGAGAACAGGCTTCAGAAATTCTGCAAAATTAAAGGAGAGGTTTGGTTCAGGTTATCCCTCAAATTTCCAATAGCTTTTTCATCCCTTACATGCTCTGAGGACCTCTGCTGATTACACATTACCTTTTCTCTTCTGGGTCTTTGCAGGAGTGCAGTAGAGAAATTTATCTGTTGGGGCAGGTGGGAAGAATCTGAGCAAGATTTAGACAGGAAAGAGTAGAGGTGAAATTAGAGGAGGGATAAATCAGACTATTCTTCCCTGCAGCTTTCACAAAGATACTCCAAACCCTTCAAACAGCCCAGTCTACCTAGATTTTAGAACTTCCTTTAGCCACAGGTAGTATAACTAAAAAAAATCTAAAATCACCTCCCATTTTATCATCTATTCAGAGATCCTGCTGTAAAGGTACAGCAGGGTGGAACTTTGATGTTTGTTAGCACCTGGAGTGAGCAGAGAACTATTCTGCATTTCAGTTTTTATCTCTAAAACATCGATGCCGGCTCTTCCCTGTATCAAAAGAACATCATGCCTATATATGTGTTTTTACACCCGGATGCTGCACTGAAAACAGAGCAAAAATAGACTTTGTTACCTGTAAAACTGTAATACCTGGGGGGTAACCTCTTTCCTTCATGGGCTGACTGCAAGCTCTCCTTTTTACTCAATCTGCTGGCACGTCCCTGAACCATCTCCATCTGTCCTTACAGGACAAATGAAAGCACAATGTGAGCTATTTGCTATTGCAAAGGTGAAAAAGAGGAAGTTTATTTTGCAAAGGTGAAAAAGAGGAAGTTTATTTTCTGACTCCA
Organism: Lonchura striata; assembly: GCF_050655825.1. NCBI lineage: Eukaryota > Metazoa > Chordata > Aves > Passeriformes > Estrildidae > Lonchura > Lonchura striata. The sequence goes on from NC_140703.1 coordinate 4,057,017, forward strand.
GCATTTATACTTTTCCAAAGGTGACAGTAGATTGGAGGGTGAATGTGCCACCTCTCCAATGACATTGGACAAACTACGAGTACATCAGATTTCTCCACCTCTATGGAGGAATGGTAAACAATAGGTTGTTTGCAGAAAGTTGTGTGAGAAAGTTCTCTGCAAGAATGTAAACTCAGAAATATTTAGAAAATCTTAAGAATCAGGGCAACATGCATCAATGTGGAACTCCAAGGCCCCTCCTGAGCAGCTGGGCTGTGTGCTGCAGGCAGGCAGTGCTCTAAAGCCAAGCCAGATTGCTCCTTCATCTCCTTGGTTTGGTGAAACGTGGGAGGCATTTGTCTTTGACAGTCTGTGTCTCACTTGCTCCTACCTCCTCCACCCCCCAAGTTGTCTTTCTACTCAATATGCATACGAAATTACAGTGAATTGATTTTATCTGAATTTGAAATAATCTCTGCATTAACTTTGCTTTCTTAAAATTCTTCATTTTCAACTACACCTTTTATGACTCAAATCTAAGACTCTGGTTTTTTTTTTCTTTAAGAGGAAAGACTGGTATTTCTTTGTAAAAATAGTTGCAATAATGATACATTTATATTCTGAGGATGAGGCACATTTAAACTTCCAGAATTCCTGTGCACCTGTATTCATCCCAGTTATGCAAAAAGCTCATGTTCTTAACCAGACATTCAGTTTTCTAATAGAAATCTCTAATTTGCAACAATTTCATGTACCAAAACAAGACTTCTTGTTGTCTTTGGAGTCCATTTAATCAGCTTGGCTTTTGGTCTGTGTACTTCTGAAGTTGAATGTAAGAGTGCCTCTTTCAGGTCACAACTTGTGGCTCTGCTTAGTGAACCTCCAGCTATTTCAAAAAGCCTTAATAACTGGTGAGAATTGTGATCATTTTCATACATATTTTATAGACTGTTCAACTGCTACCCCTTCCCATTTGCTATTTACTTTCCTGTAGTTCAGGTGAGCATTGTTATTCCACGTAGGACTAATGCAGTGTCATGGAGGAATCCAAACACCAGAAATAATCAAAGTAAATGATTTACTTATTACCACTGGGATGTAGATTCCTTCTCACCATCTGGGAAAATAAATAGTGGCTTTTTTATTTTTTTTCTCCAGGATTTTTGTAAGAGAAAATGCACAGTTCTATGAGAGACAGAAAATTTTAATCAGCCCTTGAAACATCAAATACTGGCTGCCTTCAGACACAGCACTTCAGTAATTAAAAACTTAGTTTATCAGTTCAAAAGGAGAAGTAGCATCACAAGAAACTTCTACTGTATAACTGCATACTGTATCCCTGCTGCTATGACAGGCCATACTTTTTCTGGGAAGCCATTTCAGAGCTGAAGCAAATAAAATTAGTTTACCTCTATTTGAATTCTTTGTCTCAAATATTTTAAAAATGAAATTTACACTGCATTTTTTTTTTTTTTTGTTGTTGTTGGTGGTGGTTGTGGGTTTTTTCCTAACACCAAGAATAAAACACATTCTGATTTAATCATGAGAGTCCAGGAGCTGGGTGGGATTCTTGGTCCTAGATCTGGATCTCCTGTACTTCAAGCCATTCAGCAAGGAGATTTCTATAAGCTTATAGTACTTATCAAGGGTATTGTTTCTAGGCCATCAATTCAGTTCTATCATCACATCTAAAATTAAAGTTACAGACTGTTTTCCAAATGACATGTGTGTGAGCTTTTAATTTATGCTGAATGCTTGACTGTATTTCACCAGCTTGTTTTTCAGAAAAAGAAGCAGAAGCAGAACCTTCTGCAATATTCCTCATTCATCCACAAAGTAATTTGCAGACATCCTTAATAAAGGAGCGTAGAAATTAAAACCAATTAATTGCAAAATAATTGAAAAGTCATTAAAGTGATCTTCACAGCCTTATAAATGAAAGGTAATTATAACATGGAAATATGACATATGTAATTAACTATAATATTATAAAAGTTTATGTTTGTTATTCCATGATGCTTTCAGACTTCATAAATACTTCTCTTCCTTTAGCTAAGGAAGAAAATCACCAAGCTACTGAAAGAAACAATTCATGAAAGATTTCATGCAAGATGATACCCAGATCAAAAAGTCTCCAGTGAAATGAATGTCTCCCCAAGTCATAACTAGACACACTTGAGTGACAGCCATTATGTACAAGATTAGGGGCTGAATACACTCATATTCTTGTCAGGTTCTCAGTGCTTTTTATCCATCTTACAGGTTTTTTCCTCATACTTCCAAGCAGCTCAAAATAGTTTATTTGGCATTTTTTATTGTGCCAGCTGCTTATTCCTGGTGTTATCAAGTAGGATTAGGGGGATGCAGAAAGGGGGAATGTGCTGGCCCTGTAATACTTTGGGAGATTAAATGTTTTCTTTGTAATGTTTTAAAGTCTTATTTCATTTTGCACCAATTTAAAATTGAATGATTTTTCTCCCTCCCCTCCTTCTCCACCTCCTCCTATGTTTGAAGAATGGTGTGTCACCTTGAAAAACAGCATGTGGGATCAAGATGAGAGAGGTGGGAGAGAAAAGCTTTCAGAAGCAAATCTGTAGTCCTGTGAGAATCAAAACTGTAAATTTGAAAAGCACAGGATTAACTATAATCTGAGATTTCAGGAGAGAAGTAATGAAACTGCTTGCTCTTCTTCATTCTTGTTAAAAATAGTTTTCTCCTTAGAAAGAGAGTGGCATAAAATATCAGGTAAGATTTATCATTGCATCTCAGAAGCAATTCAAAAGGAACCTGATACATTTGCTAGAATTCTTCAGTTTATATAGATATTTCTCTTTTTTTTCTATAAATAAGTATTTTCTAACAAGTGGAGTGGTGAGATATTAAGGAACCCCACTGCCCAGTAGTTAATTAGACAGGAGCCCACAGATGTGTCCACACAGCATCCTATGGAAATTAAGATATATTACCTAAAAATCCTGTTACAGCCTGGCTGATGTTCCTGTGTCTGAATGCAACCTGAACAACGACAGGTATAAGATGCTGTTCTAGGTAAGGACATAATGCTGTAATGGACACCTCTGGAAGCCTTTGTCCCTTCCATGAGCAGAGCATTAGCATGGAAGAAGGATCAGGGAGTGGAATATTTAAAGATACAAAAAGACAAGAGCAGTTATGCTTCACGAGAGGCATTGCTTACTTTAATTTGGTCTCATGTGCTTTCAGATACAAAGCAGAGTACATTAAGTGAGGAAAGTGGCCAGGCTGCAGTTGGCTTTCACCCTGTCTAGCAGCTTAAACAGCCTTGACCTCCCATGCACGAGTCTCTCTTGTCACATCCAACTGCTCACACATGGCACAAGCCAGGGCTAGCAGGAACAGCCTTATTCCCAGGCTGCAGACACATGCCAGGAGCTCTTAAGGAAATAAAACTGAATCTCTAGGGCTTGGTAGAGGAGCTACAGACCCAGGTTGTGGTCAAGAAGGCTTGACTCTTTACTCTCAAAGTCACTCTGTTAATTCATACGTGGATTACTGTAAAAGAAAAAAAAGGCATCAGTTATATGGGTTGCTGTCACTATAGGACACGTGAAAGCACAACGTGAGCCACTGCTATTTGCAAGGTAAAGAAGAAAGTTTATTTTCTGACTCTAACTTTATATTTTTCTAAAGGTGACATTGGATTGGAGAGTGAATGGGCCACATTGGACATTGGACAAACCACTAATACATCAAGATTCTCCACCCCCATGAAGGAATGCAAAACAATACGTTGTTTACAGAAATTGTGTGAGAAAGTTTTCTAACAGAATGTAAACTCAGAAGGCTTTAGAAAATCTTAAGGATCAGGGCGACAGGTTGCTTTGCTTTTAAGCTTTACATTTATCCTTAGACTTTTCTGTATCCTGTCTCTTTCACCCTTCTTTCCTACCCTGTTCTCTATGCCATTTCACCTTTCCCACCAAATCTGCTGGGTTTTAACTCCTGCTTTTCTCTGTGATTGTGATCTGCACATAGGGAAAGTTAATGTTCCAAGCCAGCAACTAGTGATATGTCAAAGCTGCTAAAATGAGCTGAATTATGCAAGTAGACAGGTAAGAAACCTGTCTTGTATCTATTTATTTCTTCCACAGCAGTTTGGTCAATTTGCTATTGGTAGGAAGATGCTCAGCATAATTCTAAAGCACAGATTCCCATCCATGCTCCTCCACTAATCTTCATGAGCATTTGGCTTGAAGGAGTCATAATATCCCAAATTCATCTCACTCAACCTCTCTATTATGCCCTTTTATTAACATCTGTGATGTGACTGAAGCATTCAGGGTTTCATTTGCAACCTGTACCAAACCTAGCTACAGACATTGATGATAAATGAAGCACCAGGTTCCATGTGAAACATTATTACACAATACATCAGTTTTATGCCAGAGTTACTGATGTTTTCATGGTCTCCCTATTCAGAGAAATGGGCCTGTACTCACAGGGGCTTCACAATTTGAATAGCAAGCATCTTTTAGATTGACAAAGTCATTTATAAAACCTGCATCATGACTCAAGGCTAGTTATGTAAATCAGTTTTTCTTAAAGTGAGAGTTGCTCTTGCTTTCTGCTGATGAATGTGGTCTGCAAGTTCTCTGGAGAAACTCCTAATCCCTACCAGTATCCTGAAAATAACATTATGCTAATCAAGGCCATTTTTCACTTGTAATCCTACCCAATTAAATTTGAGAATGGCTTTTTGCATATGGACATATGCAACTTGATTTCCTAAGCAATTATTTTCATATGCCATAATCAGTGTAAGATCCCACAAATTCCAAGGCACAACACCTGCAACAGCTGCTCTGAGTCATGACAAATACATGTTTCCTACTTTGTCCCAATATAATCTGAAAAATAAAGGTTGAGATAAAGCAAAGAGTCTGGTAGACCCTTGGTTAAGCTGAAGAAAATAAGTCAAAGATGACTTGAGTAACTGCTGATTTTTTTTTCTCCCCTCTAAAATATGTTTTTAAATATCGCTTAAATTTATCTCCCAGGTGTAATTAAGGAAAATTTCATTTAATGCACAGAGGTGACCAGTTGCCAGCAATGCCAGATTTGATTGATTATCTCAAACTCATCATTGCTCCAATTCTTCCTACAGGTTCCTTCTTTTTTTCTGTATTTGTCACATTTCCTGTCCTATTGCTTTGCCAAAATCCTGATTATCTGAACAAAGAGACACCCCAGCAATGCTATGCAGGACATCATGCTGTGTTCTCACTTGCTGTCCTTGTTAGCCAAATGCAAAGCAAGTATAATTAAAGTTTGATCTTGAAACTTCAGTGTGACAAAGCTGCTCTGCAGGGTTTCTTTAATCTGAAAACAGGGAAACTGGAAGAAAGTCCTGGTAGTTTATCATTGTAAACCACAAAACTCTAGGCTGGTAACAATAAATTGCCTCAAGTTTCTCTGTGGTTTAAGTTTCTTCTGTTAATCCTATTATTTTAATGTTCTGGTAAGATGTGAAACAAAAATTCCAAGACAGTGTTAGGAAAATGGTTGGAAAGTTCTAAGTCCATCTCAAATCCTAAAATATCCAAGTGGGAATGTTTTCTATTTTCTGCTGATGGTGGAAATAAGGGATCCAATTCCCTTTTGGTGTGGGGCTAAGCAGAATGGTTCTGAATCACCCTTTCCTTCTTGCCACTGAAGCAGCGAGGGTCTTACCAGAAACTACAAAACTCAACTTGCTCCTCTCTGAGCCTGTTGCAATCCCTGGTTTATTCATGGGAGGCAGGAACTTTCCATATTTTAAGATTTTACTGTGTTCCCATGAAAAACTCTGTTTTGATCTCCTTTTACATTCAAAAGGAAGAAAGATGAGCTTTCAAAAGGCTTAGTTTAATTATCAGAAGATATTATGTAAGAAAAGCAGCTGTAAGATTTAAATAACTTCAAGTGGCCATTTAGAGATCTGCAAAGCATTCAGTCTTTTCATATTATTTAACTACTGTAGGACTCATTCAAACAGCCATGAGAGACTAGAAAATGTATTTCTAAATTAATGAGAAAGTTATTAGGAAAAAAAATCTAGTAGGTTGATGGAGATAACCTACCTACACTCTCTTCATTTTCATGTTTCATGTCGAGCTAATTAGCACTTTCTAATGCAACATTATTTCACAGCATTTGCATTCTAAGTGCTGGAGAGGGAACAACGACTCAGATTAACAGGTTTGGAAATTAGTGCATTGAAACGTTAGGAAATGTTTAAACATGAGGGGAATAAGAGGTACCATTTATAGGCTATGCTGCTGAAGAAGACAAAGGTAAGTAAAAGGTACTTCAGGTTAGTGCTTTCCTGGAAGAAAAGCACTTGAAAATAAATTAATAGGTATTAATTTATGATCTGCATGAGGCCCAAACCTTTATTTAGTATCAGGCCAGAAGACAAAGGACTTTCCTGTTATCACCTCATTTTTTGTTCTACCTGCTGTGTGTCTGACACTTTGCCACGACAGATAAATAAAGTCCCTCCTCCAGGATCCTTTCTGCCCTCAAAGAAAGGAGCCTACTGGGCAGAAAAAGCAATAAATTGTAACAATGAGAAGAACCAACATAAATATTTTAGTAATTATGCCTTTAAACTGCTGAATTATTCTGGGGGCCTGACAGTATGAACATATACATATATACTTACATACATGTAAGCATATATGCAAAGGAATATTAGTCCAGAACACAAAGTACAAAGTAGTTATAGGGTTAGTTTGTGCAATATTTAGAATATAGAAAAGTTTTATCTTTTATTCCTATTTTCATGTTTTTGTAGTAATGTTTGGCAAGCAATGTAATACTGATAGTCACTTATGTATACATCTAGTTTTTGAGACAGCATTAGTCTTTCTGGCATCCCAGAAACTTTAAAATCCTTGCCTAAAATATACACATAATAACTTAATTACAAGGAAATCTAACTCCTGCCTTTTAATATGTACATTTACCAATGCAACTATAAAATAATGCATGAAATATCTGCAGATCTCCTTCATGCTCTTTCCAGCTTCAAAGCAAATAATCTGCCAGATGACATTTACAGTCACCAAGACAGTCTTTATTCTATATGGATATGAATATTAGAAGACTGAGTACCAAGAGTGAAAGATGAATGACTCTGAACTAAAAAAAATTATTCTTATGATCTCCTCCTATTATTCCTGTGGCTTGCCAGGAAAGTTAAAGACACAGTGCATAGACACAGTGCATTTTACTTTGAAAAACTTACTGGTTTAGCACAGCATGCAAGTAGCATAAGCCTTGCTTGGTTTTTTTTTTTTTTTTCTTGAGAGCTTTAATTTCATGTAGCAACTTGCAAGCCAGTCTCAAAGCCAACAGAGTATTTCAGTTGCCTGGAATAAAGGCAAATCCCAAGTCTTATGAATTTAAAGGGACTAACTTTACTTCAAAAGCTGATATCCTTAGATTTTTTTGCATGTTTCATGGGTTTTATTTAAGTGCTTTAATATAAAATATCTTAACAAGCCACCAATAATTCTTTTTTTTCCAATCAAAATAACGAAATCCTAAGATGAGCACCTCAAGGAAATATTATTTGCATGCTGTACTGACCGCCCAGCTGATCCAGTGGGCACTTCTCACAGCAGTATATTTTTGACACTTACCATTCATGTCAAGTACTACTTGATGCTGGCTTTCATTCATTACCACTGTTGATTAGATGCTGGGTTTTTTCACTGGACCTCAAACAATATTCACTTGCCTCTATGAAAGTATCAGTGCTCTTAAAGACAGCTGGAAACCCAAGAGAGATGCTCAGTGACCATGGACCAGACTGTACTTAGTCACCAGCCAGGGTTAAGCCATGACTCCATTAATAAGCAGGAATTACTGAACACCACAAATCACTGATTTCCTTCCCCCTTCTGCTGAGATAAGGTGTTCCCTAGCACCAGAAATGGCCAGCAGCTCCTGTAATCCCTGTTTGTTTTATATCAGCCAGCATTTGTGAAAGCAGCCCAGAATTTGCATTTTACCTGACCTCAGTAGAGCCACCCTGCAGAGACCATGGCACAGACCTTATTCCACACGAATATTTTCCAAGCAGGTTTGCTCTTGGATGTCCTCAGCCACTTGACCAGAAGCCATGACAGCACAGCATCTAGCAGGAAAACAGAAAATACACCAATAACTCCTATGGATTCCTTTAATTTCTGCCCATACAAGGTACCCTGTGTGAAGATTTGAAGGCAGCAGGTAAAACAACCTTGTGGTGCTGGCATGAGTAATTGCTGAAAAGAAAGCTCTGCATGGAACTGCATTTCACCAGACTCTGTTTTGGGTGTGTAAAATACTGGAGCAGGATGCCCACAGAGATGGTTGATGCCCCATCCCTTTAAGTGTCCAAAGGCAGGTGGGACAAGGCTCTGAGCAATCTGATCCAGTTGAAGATGCCCCTGATTACTGCAAAGGGAGTTGGATTTGGTGACCTTTAATCTCAATTCCTTCCAACCCAAATGACTCTGTAGTTCTACAATTTACGAGAGGAAGATTGTCAAAAAAACCCAAGTGACACAAAAATGTAAGTAAATATGAAGAAAATATTCATGGTGCATTTCAGTCCAAGGAAGCTTCTCCAAAACATTAATAACTTTTAGTCCATTTCACACAGAAACTTTGAAATGAAATTATTTTGCACCAAAATTTAAAATGTAGGCAAGAATATTGAAATGGGATTTTTTCATTTTGGAGACAGAAGATTATCAAAACCAAGTATTTTTCATAGTCCTTTTCAATATATTTCAATCTATATATATGGCATTCTCCAATTTGCAGTAGTTTTGCCAGAAGTGGGGATAAAAGAAACACCAAACCCATAGACATACCTGTCTGACTTGTAAGCTAATTTCTGTTTTAAGGTAGGTTTTTAAGCTACTTGTGTGTTTAAGTAGCTTCCAAACACTAGATGGTAAAAAGAGTAAGGATATGTGCATACTGACTAGTAATCCAGGTTTTCAATACTTCTTTGGACAGCCTTGCATGAAGAGGAATAAATAAAAGAAGACACAGAAAGAAATTGGTTGTGTTACCTACTTATATTCCCAGTTACAAGACAGCTATTTCTTGCAAAGTAAAAAGGAAGCAGAATAGATAAACCAGCTATTTCCTTCAGTCAGAGAATTTCCAAAGTTTGTCACTACACGGGGAATGGATTTGTGCAAACCCTAAGATTTACCTGGGTTTGTAGTATTCATGGGATTTGTATGCATCCCCCATCACATTTGTATGCACCTGTGGGCTTCAGACAAACTCTAGCAGCAAGCCCAAGGGTTCTCAAATGCAGCAGCATTTCAGGTTCACTTAACAATAAAATCAAGTTTACTCTTTGTGCTCTCTCTTACAGCAGCACAGGAACGAGGAAAGTGCTTGAGCCAAGAAGAGCAGAGCTAAAATGTAGCTGCAAAGAACATACAGAACTATTTTAGGAATATTTAAGTCCTGGCTTACCAGTGCTGACCAAATGATGAGACATCATAATGGCTGAGTTCATCTTAAATTATACCACCTGCCCTGAATTCATTATTTAGTATTTCAGGGCGTCACATCCCACCATTCCTGAATTCAAAATAACGCATTGCAGGGGCAATTTGCTTGCTCTCCTATCCCCTGCTCAAGCCATTTGGGGTGTCCTGTCACCAGACCTCCTGGAGCCTTCTGTCTTTACCACAAGCCAGTTAACTCCTTCATTACAAATATTGAAAATAAAAGCGTGGGTGAAGGAGGAAGCAGGCTTCACATGTTCTCAGAATTCCAGTAGTGAAGGACTTGTGAATTAGATCCATTTTTTTTAGCCTAGAATTGCCATTATAACCCTTCTCTGTATAGTTGTTGCTGGTATTTGATCCAGCAGTTAGTTTATGAACCACCAAGCACCTTCCTACATCTTTTGGGTAGCTGCTGCTAAATGAGTTTGACCTGGATTTACCTGGAGCTCTTGCAGTTGTTTTCCTCCTGACCTTCAGAAGGGAGCTGATTTCTCACTGTCTTCCTTGACCTAAATTACTCAGGAATTAAAAAGAGAAAAACTAAGGTCCAGGACACTGGCTGAGAGATATTAATATGGAGCCTGGAACCCTGCTGCCAAGACCCTCCCAAGGAAATTAATTTTCCAGGACACCACAGCTTCAGCCACACACTGCTTTCACTATCAAAAGGAAAGTTCACCTACTACTACAAGGAATCTGCACAGTATAGTCATCTAGCCTTTAATTTGTGCATGAAAATTAAATATAGGCTTTAGCCCCACTTATTTCTTATGCAGCTGAAATAGGGGCTAGGAGTAGGGGGCAGAATTAAGATTTGAGGAGGGTATAGTGAATTGTATTGGATTGAATTGCAAAGGTTCAAGTGGGTTTATCAGCCAGTCAGGCAAGCAACATGAAGAAAGGATAATTCACTGTGCAGGGCTGCATATCATGAAAGGTCAATGACCTTGTGTCATACCTTTGGCATTCGTCTTCTAAACCACTGTCTAATTCCTCCAACTTGCCTAGTTGTGTTCAGCAATCCCTTTGTGCTTTCCAAGACAGTTCTTGCCCTCTGAGAGCCCCAGAGCTTTTCTCTGGGAGCTGAATGCTACACACCTTACTTCATGTCCCCACAAAAGCATTTTCCATTAGATGGCACTCAGGCTTGTGGAGAATTATTAGCATGCAGATGATAGTAAAAGGGTTTCAAAATCATGGGGATTTAGGGTTAAAAGGAAAAATAAGCTTAGTAGGCCCTGAAAAATAAACACCCTAAGATTCATGGAGAACTCGTACTTGCTAGAACTGCACTGAGTAGCTCGTACATGATAATTGATATACTTGTTAGATGTGATGATTGTTTAGTAATTAAATATAATTACTGTTTAATCATAAGAATAATAATGAGAAAATGTGGTCAGTGACCTAAGAAAGATCATGTCAATGTATACAATAGAACAATATAAGTTTAATAATTAATATGTGAGTTATGTAACGATAGAATATAAAATACGTTCAGCTCAAAAGCCATGTTGGAGTCAGATTTGGGTCTGTACCCCTGATTCCCAGAGCTCTCAATAAAAGCACCTGCAGATAATCATATCCTGTGATTCTGTGTGTTCCTGAATGCTAACACAGAGGTGGGGAGCATCTTGAACAGTGGAGAAGTCCTCAGCAAGTCACTTCACATCTCATAGGTGCTAACCAGCTACTCTACATGCTTGCTGCAGTAAGGGATGGAAATGTTCAGCTCCTGAACATCTGCTTCAACCTGTTTAAAGCATCAACAGAAAATCTTCCCTTTCTTCCTCCACTCGCCTTCCTTCCTTTCATTATGAATTCACCACAGTTCTCTCTCCCTGCATCTCTTCATATCTCATTTCAACAGTGATAAAAAATCTTTCTTGCCTTTTGCTTTAGGGTCTTCTTTTTTTTATGAAAGTGTGCCCTTTCATTCAGATGTCTTCAGTTCTATTATTTGTTTGGCTCTATGTCTTTTGTTGCCCTAATTACTGCTCCTTGCCACAAAATTTTCCACTTTCCTTACAAATATGTATTATTTTTGTTTCATAGCTTTCTGTCTCTTCAGTCCTTGTTCCATTTAGTGTTCTCATTTTCCTCTGTAGACCCACTCAAAGTAATAAAAGTTGTTTTGTTAATAAACTCAGAGGAACACATTACACCGTGGTGACACATTAGTCTGACTAGTCATAGCTACAATACACTTTGTCCTCTGAAGGAGTCCAAGGTTTCAAGTGGTTTTGACCCCAAAGGGAACAGAAAGTCAACTATTTAAAATGAGTTTCTGAAAGCTACATATTTCAAGGGAACAAACATATGGTGACCTGGTTTGGAATCAGGAGATTCAAGAACATATTCAAGAAATACTTGCTGAAGCAATTACAAAATGAAACATCAAAACAATTTTAATGAAAATTTTAGATTTCATTTAAGGTGATGTTTTGGAGGAAAACTCGTACAGTGAATGTTGCCACCTCCAATTGTGAACTTTCTAAATGAGCTCCTCAAACAGAAAAAGGTGCATATTGCCATTTGTACAGTCATTGGCTAAAACTGTGCCCTTTTTTTTACCTATACACATTTTTAGGATAATGAAATGGTTCTAAAAATTGAGCTATATCATTAATTTTTTTCCTAATCAATATGCAAAGATACAGTAGCTGCACTACTCATTGTAAAAAACAGTATATATCACAAAATCTTCTATCCAATCTGGAGATCAGGTTTTGGTCCTAAATATATTTTATTGTGAAATATTAAATTCTTCTAGCTGTGGAAACTGTCATCAACTGTCCATTTGATTTTCTTTACTAGACAGATCAGTTACTAACACCAAATTATTTAGTGCAGAAAAAAGAAGCAACAGAGTATTCTTTCATTTCATTTGCTGAGTGAACAGCAATCTGCAATGAAGCCTTACAATAAAATAAGAAAGTGGCCTAAATCAAGCATAGAGCAAATGATGCTTTTTTCCTGGCAGGTTTTGCCAGATAACTTAGAAACTTTACACTGTTGTATCTCCACATTTCCCCACTCTTGTATGAAAAACAGAGGGTAAGATGATAATCAAAACCAGGTGTAAATAAATAATTATAGTAACATAAGGGCTGTTTCATATTAAGTTATTCAGTATTTTTGAACGCGTTTCCCTTCACAATGAAATAAAAAGAGCCAGTGCTTTCCTCAGCTTGATGCATTTTCATGCTAGATGAAGGTATTTAGTCCCTCACTGATGCATGGCTGCTGGGCACGTTACATGAGAGGAATTTCCTTTTCCCCTGTGCCCTGACCCCAAAAATCTTGCTGTCCTGCTGCACCTCTGTACTTTGTTTTTTTACACATGGGTACCAGGCCAAGGAAGCTTTTGGAGAGGACAGTGGAGATTATTGGCACTTACAAAACTGCCATCACAACACTGGGATATTGTCCTTATCCAAATATTCTGTAGGGAAGCTCTGCTCAGGTGTCCTGTGCTCCCTCTCCCGGCTTGCTTAAGGCAATGTCTGCAAACAAGCATTAGCTAGCTTTTTCTTGTTCAGAAACACACATTGCCAGCCTGTACTCAAAAGTGTCACATTTAAATATGTGCAAGGTGCCAGAAGTATCATTTGGAATAAGCCTATGATGCACAAAAGTCTTACATATTTCTTTTTGCTCATGGTTGTTTATATCTTGGAGCAAAGTGAGGCAGCAGTAGCTTGATCCAAGTCTTACATTCCTCTGACATTAGGAAGAACATGTTCAGAAGAATTCAGTGGTTTATTTGTCCCTTTCCCTCCTAGGAGACAAGATGCTACTATGGGTCTAGATATGGTTTTTTATTCAGTACAGAGATAATGGACACAAGCAGGTTAAAAATTCCTTGCCCCTCTCTGTAATCATCTGCACCAAATTAAACATACCAGATTGTTCAGTTTCTGTAAAAGAAAGGAAGAAGAAAAAAATCCCTCTACTACACCAGCTGAATAATGGATGGGAAAAAAAAAATAAACTAAAACCAAATCCAAACTAGTAGCTTGGAAGATCTGAAGATCACTTTTGTGTTTTTTTCACCAAACAGAATAACCAGTTCTAAGATTCTGTTTCCCTTGTTAATATTCTGACTTTATTCAAGCTGTTAATATCTACTAGATTTTATGAAACTTAGAAATGCAGAACATCCAGAATCTTTACATGTCTAATTGCAACAGTTTCTGGATCTATAATTTTAGAACTTAATGGCTGATGGCTGGGAAGGGGTGGCACAAGACATGAGTGAATAGACTCCAGTGAATAACCTGTGTACTTGCAATTATATTGTTCCAGCAGGCAAAGACGCTGTAATTTCTATGAAACAGAGGTAGACAGGGGAGAAAAAGCAAGGACAGAGCAAAAGTTAGTTAAGTGCTAATACAAAGCCTCACAAATGAGGGCTTCACTTAGAAATGGAATATTATCATAATATAAATATTTTTCTATTAGTGACCTCTGGAACATCTCAGCACTGAGTGGTGCTGGTGTACAACAAAAGAGGGAGCTTTGTGCTTCTCTGCAATAGGAAGCAAGGCCATGCTCCCTCTTCATAAATCATCAGGCAGTACCAGGATAGAAAGATTACAGCATCTGAGACACAGAAATCTGTGCAGGTCTAATCATTCCTGTCAGAGCTCCCTTAAGGCAAGCTTAAATTAACTAACTTGAGATTCTGAATGATGCAAATTCAAATTTATTGTTCTCATAACACTGAGAAAGAGGCCCCAATGATGGAGCACTGGTCGGTGATGAGGAAACAAGATTGAATACAGAGTTAGTCCTCCCTAGCAGAAGAGGCCAGGTCAGGCTGACTGAGATCCAGAGGAACAAAAAGTGCATTTTCATTTTAAGACAATTCCAAATTTCTGAGGTGAACGCAGCACGGTCTGCCTAGGAGCTGAGAGCAGCAGGACCTTCATGATCCACTCCCATGCACAACAAACCATGGCCGTGTCAAGTGCACAAAGGTTGTGGGGTGTTCCAAGCATGGAGCACATAAAGCTGTCAGGTGAGGTTGTCACAAATCATTCAACTCAGCTAGGAAGCTGAGAGGAGTTGGCACTGGGAAGAGACCTTGATGGTGTGTGGCAGCTCAGCATGCTTTTCTAGGCTGATACTGATAGTAAAAGGGTTTTTAAAATCATGGGGATTAAGGGTTAAAAGGAAAAATAAGCTTAATAGGCCCTGGAAAAATAAACACCCTAAGCACAGGGAGAACTCGTACTTGCTAGAACTGCACTGTGTAGCTAGTACATGATAATTGATATAATTGTTAGATGTGATGATTGTTTAGTAATTAAATATAATTGCTGTTTAATCATAAGAATAATCATGAGAAACTCTGGTCAGTGAATTAAGAAAGATCACGAGAAACTCATGTCAATGTATACAGTAGAACAATATAAGTTTAACAATTAATATGTAAGTTATATAATTATAGATTATAAAATATGTTCAGCTTGAAAGCCATTTTGGAGTCAGATTTGGGTCTGTACCCCTGATTCCCAGAGCTCTCAATAAAAGCACCTGCAGATAATCATATCCTGTGATTATTGTGTTTCCTGAACGTTGACAAATACTGAAAGCAACTGCCTTGACAATAGGGATTAGGCAGGCAGCTGATATATGTATTTGGCATGCATATCTCTGCATATCAAGGGTGCTAAGGAGCCCCCTTTGCTGGGATTGCTGAGGATCAGAACAGACCATGCACAAGCACACCCTCTTCTCTAGCAGCACCATTAGCAAAGAGAGTCAATAGTTCAAATATCTTGCTAGTGACAATCAAAATCTAGCTTAAAGTCTGTATTCAGAAAGCCACCAACAACTTGTCTAAGGAGAAGGGAAAGAAACAAAAAGGCTTTGTATACAAATGGTTCATTTTCTTTTGCATCAGTAGATGGTGCTCTTCATATTCTCTCAGAGGTTACTTCTAAGAACAGTGTTTTTATGCACGGGGTTGAAATCTCTAAGTGCTTTTTCCACACACTCTTCTTCATCTCCTTAAATTGCCTCCTTCTCCCCTCTAAGGCAGCTGGACAATAATCATATTAGTGCTCAATGGGTTCAGTCAGGAACTTTAGAATTATCTGTCATGGTAAATAACCAAAGGAGGCAGATAACATGTGGGATTTCTGTGCCTTTCTGGAAGGCTACCACTTGGTAAATTCTAATGTAAGTGCTAAATTCTTCTTTTGTAAGCGCTTCTGAAGGCATCTCCCCATGCTTCTGTCCACTGCTGTCCTGAGCAGCAGTGGCACCACCTCTCCAAAGTGCTTGTGGGTGCACAGTGTTTACAGCCAGCATATAAATTTAACACTTTGGAGGTACATGAAAACCACCTTGCACACCTCTGTAATATCACTGACTCCTTTTAAGCTTCTCAGAATCCCAAACACTACAAACAGTCACATTCAGATAAAATTTCCAAGTGCATAATGAGAGAGGACATATCCTAAGAAGGCAGCACAAACACCATCCCATTTTCTGATACCCAAAACAGAGACATTCATGATCTATCCAGCAGCAAAACCAGCTGTCCTCATCTCCAAATACAGGCACAGATGCCCTGTCCTTACTCTGGAAATGAAGCATCTGAGCATTTGTTCCACTGTATTCACTGTAAATCAGGCAGGTGATGGAATATCACACGGGCTCTAAATAGGCTCAGAGGCATGACAAAAGAGAATCCATTTCTGGGATAATAGGAAGAAAATAACTCCAAATATACATACACATAAATCAGGGAAGATGGCACACTTGCATGAAAGTGCTATAAATGATGCACTCTGAAAAATAACTCTGTCATTTCCCAGTCACCTTTAGAGTCTATAGACTTCTATAAACAGCATTCTCTCTTCAAGGCTTCCTTCTTAGTCTGGCTCTAGAAATTGCTCTAAAGACAATGTGTTGTTTGAAATTTTGTAAATTTATTAAGAATATTGCAAAACACAGCTAGTCCACAACAACAGTGGTAAGACCACAAACCACAAAAAAAATGTCACTGACACCACTGAGGTAGCAATACACAGCAGTACTTGTCCATGTGTTTCCCCACCAGAAGGGAAACAAACTAATGAACAACATGAGCCAAAATTTCATCCCCACCCAAAAAAAAATCTTCAAATCTCAAGGGGGTATCTGTAACCTGTAATGCTGCCTTAATTCCATAGCACACCTGGTCAGGAGGTGTTTGTTATTCCTCAGAGGCCTGAGATTGAGTCTTGAAATTTCTGGCACTGAAGGTAACCCACAGCAAACCACATAAAGAATTAAGACTTCCTCAAGAATTGACTCCTCTACAGCTGTTCCCTTCTTAAACCCAGAAAAGCCCCTGGATTTTTTTGTTTGTTTGTTTGTTGGGGCTTTTGGTTTGTTTGTTATGACTATTTTGCCTTTGTTTAGAGCCTGCTCTGTGTCCTTAGCAGGAGGTAAAGTATTTCCTTAGAGTAGATGAGAGGAAGAAGGATGTAGTGGCAAGATTCAACACTCCCACAGACTTTTTTCACATAAATGGATAAGGCTGATATCTCCATTGCCTATTGCCCCTGACCTGGCACAGTCCTTATGTAAGGGCTCACTTTTGCCCTTGCAGCAGGGAGATTTCAGGAAGGAAACTGTCCAAGAGCTCCTCCACCATCCTCTGAGGCTCAAAGCCTCTGGCTACTTTAATGAAGTGTGGCTCAGTCATGGGGCCTTTGTTATTGATCCTTTACTGAAATTATAGGGTTCTGCTCTGTGTTTTACACCCACATATCTTTATTTTTTACCTCTTTCTCATCTTGAATCTTGCCTTTCTTTTCCCTGCAGTATTGCCCAGGTGTCCTTTCCAGTAAGACTCATGATCCCATTCAACCCTTTGATGTAAAAGTCATTGTTAAACTCAAATATCTATAACCTGAGGAACATCCTGACAGCAAAGGAATTCAGCTTCAAAATGTGCTGCTGAAAAGCATGCAGAGACTTTGGAACTTGCTGTCTCAGTCTGCATTTCCATGATTGCTTTCTGAGCTAGGATATTTGCCTTGAGAAAGCGCTGAATATGGCATGAAGATAAATATAGCCTTGGCACTCAGTGCACTCTGCTTTTTCATTAGTTATTCTCATGAAGCAACACAAACCCCAGTATTTTTTTTCCCAGTTGAAGCCATCTATCTGATAGCCCAGAAAATCCCTTTCTGTACCTTAAACATCTCTCTTAGAAATGCCACCCTGATGTGGTAAACTGAATTATGTATCTTCACCTGACGTTTACTAAACATATAAATTGGGTTGTTTTCACTCCATGCTCTGGTGCTCTATAGATAAGACACACTTTGAACAGAGAAAGGAAGAGGAAATGGTAACAGAGTATGAGAATTTACTGGCACTGGGAAGATTCTAGCTCCTGCTGAGGGCATGGCACAGGGTCTATTCTTAAAGGTAAAAAGATGAGTACAGAGCTGAGAACAGAGTCGACCTGAAAGAAAGCAGCTTGAAAAGCTCTTCAAATTAACACAGATGTCTGCTGGTAGGATCTGATGCTCTGGCTGCTCTGCTTATCATCACAAGAAAGTATTTGCACAGGACAGATGGATGTATTTACCATTTTAAAATCCTCTAATTAAATCTTAGTTAGGGTTAAGCTAGCAGAAAAGTCATTATGCTTGCCAGAAATCACAGGCATTGGATGTAAAGCAGCACAGGTATTGATTCCACTCTGGGATAACAAACATCTTCATCTGAGCTGCAGCAAGGCAGCTGCCAATTAATCAGCAGCCTCAGTGTGCCAGTGAGGGAAGGGAAGGATAGGGCTGAGCTGTACAAAATAACCCTGAAGGGAGATGGGATCTCTTTGACCACTCAAGAAACTAGTTGGCTCTAAGAAATGCTGGTTTCATAGGTGACACCTCACAACCTGGTCAGCATTCTCTAAGTTTAAAAGATTTGCTCACACTCTTCTCTGCCTTCTATTAGAAGGCATCAGTGACAGGCTCATGCATGCAGCCAAGCCTCTCTTCTTTTTCCTATTAAGGCTGTCAGGTCTCTCATCTGAGACAAGACAGCCTTGCCCAATGTCTCCCATCACCTGCTTCACTTCATCTGAGCTTTCCTTTGGGAATCAGAGCAGGAGAGACACTCCAGCTCTGCTCTGCATCTAGGGAAGCAAGTCATGTCAGGAAGGACAATGCTCCAAATGCACCTTCCCCCAGCAAAGTGCCAGCTGCTCAGCCCAGGAGAGTCCCTCACCCACCACAGGATGCTCAAAGCAGCAGGTGTCCCAGCTGAAAACAGACATAAGAGGATGGTACTCTAAGTACTGCCAGCCACACATCAGTGAGATGCCTGATAACAGTGCTCTGCTCCCTCATGTGCCTCTCCAAAGCTGGAATGGAACCATCTAAATCATCTATATGACATCTTTAAAAACACTGGCACCAAAGTGAGAAGTTCAGGTAGTATTTCATAGTTTTTTGTCAGGCTCTCTACAGCCACAGGGAAATATTACTGAGTTGATACACACAAGTTGATAGACCACAAGCCTGTTAGGTAGGGTAGGAACTGCCTCACCCCAGGAATTGTAGAAGTACCAGCACAATGCTCTTCCTGAAAACCTGGACACATTTATATATAAATGCATTAAATCTTCAGATTTCTCTAGTGCTAAACTAGATATTAATTAATGCTCTCAGCAAATCACTGGAGACCTGAACTTGCAAATACAGTGATGCTCAAAGGAAATGCAGAGCCAAAACTCTGATATATACAATAGATCAGTTTGCAAAGTGAAAAAAGTTACTCCAGTGTGTGAAGGAAACTGTAATTACCCACACTCAGCAGAAGCCAACCTGCATTCCTCACTGGGTATTACCCATCCATCATGGCTTTAAACATCACAGAGCTGCTGCTGGGTAGGGTGTGCATTCTAATTCAAGGTTGGGTGTATGATCATGCTCTGCATGGTGCACAGTATTTATTGGTTTCACTTTATGAAGAGTTTTGATACGTTTCAAAGACAGACAGTCCTGTAATAATACCAGGTTTTAAAAAGCACCTCAGTACAGATTCTTCTTTTGTATGGCTTGTCTCTGGATTTCATTGCCTAAAATAAGCAGGCACATTAAAATACAGAGCTCCATTGTAGGATATCAGGGAAAATAATTAGCTTCAAGTCACAGCATTAGCGTATGAATCATGCACCCAATTATACATTTAACTAGTGACAGAGAAAACTTAGTGAGGCCTCAGAGCTTTTTCCTCCCAATTTAACAAAAGAGAAGCTATCAACAGTTTCTTTAAAAGAACTTAGCCTCCAGTTATGGAGAAAGAAACTCTGGGTTTTGATGTCAAAATTGCATGTTTGTTCAACAGTGTTACCAGTGCAAACATTTGATGTATACTGGAAGTTAACAAAGGTTAAAAGAAAACCAGTCATGTACATATGGAGAAGATTCCAGCTTTTCTTTGCATGCCACAGTTCTGCTATTGGTACTGAGCTGAGCACAACTCCAGGAAAACTAGTGCAAAGCACATCAGAACCTGTCATCTCTGTGTGATCCAATGACCCTCTGTGAGCTGTCTGTCAGATGATGTAAGTCAGGATGTGCATGGTTTCAAACACAAAATAAAAGCATTCAGTAGGAGAAAGCCACAAACCAGAATAGTCAGCCTTTACCACCTTTTTTTTCCTCCCCAAGTAGCTGAAAAACCCAGCCTGAGATTGTTCAGCTAAAATGGATAACTGTTTTCAAAACTGACAGAAAATAATTTACACTCTTCTCTCAATTTTAGCATGGTAATCCAACTCCTAAAAAACGTTTCACTTCAAGTAAAGGGCAGAGCAATGTTTGAAACCGATGCTTTATCCATGATGCTTGAGTCACAGCAAAAATGAACGATTTTAAGCATGCATTTATTTAGGTACTGAGAGGAAAATAAAGCTCAGTACACAAAGAACAAATACGAAAACTAACACTATTCTCTTGCTTCTTTCACTTCACTTTCAAGCTTCAGGCATGGTGGCACATCTCTCGTTCTCTCACTGAGGGGTGGGTACAGCATTTAAACCACCTCTCCTTTCCTCTCTATGCCCCTATACTACTTAAAACCTCTTTATTAGGGAGGTGTAGGAAAGGTTGGGAAATGGCTTGATCTACCTGCCTCCTCTGCTTGAGGGGATTGCCACCAAGTTCCTGATGGCAATCAGGAGCTCCATTGAGAAGAACCTTCCTTTTCAGCAGCTGCAGAGCATGACCTAAGGAGTATTCTATGGACTACATGGCTATGGCACACTTTCTGATAAATGACAGCCTGCTTTCAAGATGGAAATGCCACCTTCCCTCTTCTCACACACAGGGATAGCACTGCTGGCTGCTTTGAAGTCATTCAAGTCCCGTCTCAGCCACAATATCTTTGCTCCCCCTGGCCATACCTGACATGGAGAACTGGACCTACACACATGTGCACGTTAGTGGTGATGTAGAAGATTGTGCATCTTATTTTGTGCATCAGTTACCTCAGTATATGAACAGAAATCTCTGAATAGCAACCAAATCACACAATTTGCTATCACCTTTAAATAAGAAGTAATCCTTTTCTTTAGATTATAAGAAGACAAAATCCACTCATGCAAATATTTCTTCATCCCTGGATAGTGCTACAAATAAACCACTGACTAAGCAACCCAGCAAGAATTTGTTGGCACCAATAACAGCACACAGAGCAACTCTTTCCTAGTCATGAACTATGGAAGTGGGAGCTGCATCAACACAATAAAGAAGACAGAAAATACTCCTGAGGAGCACATTTCATAAAAGAAAAAACCACCTTTCTTAACCAAACCCAAAATAAGAGTTATAAAGGACAGAACATGAATAAAAAGAACTTTAGTAGCCTAGATTATAAACTAAACAAAAATTGAAGTCACGGGATTATTTTGCTAGTTCAAGGCTCTGTAGACACAACAGAACTTGTTTAGAGTCTATCAGTGTTTTGGCAATGCCAGACTTTTGAAAGATTATGGTCTTGTTAACCAAGGAATTTAGTGAAATGAGCCATGACATTTCTCTTGGTAAATTTCTCTAGGAAAAAAAAATTGTCATAGAATCATGGAATGGTTTGGAAGGAAAATTAAAGATTATCTTGTTTCAAACCAAAGTCCTCCCTTTGCAGCTGCAGCATTTGTGCATGACAGAGTAAGGTCACCCACAAAAGTAAAGTGGTCCATGACTGCATTTTTAATTTCTCACACAGAGATAGAAGTTCTGCCTATGCCCTGCCTCTTCACACTGACACTTCAGTCCAAGACTGTCATGCTCAAAGAAAACTCCTGGAAAAACCAACTTTGGCCTCTGAGAAATGCCAAAATGTACATGCCAATGTAGCACAGCCACTTCAGAGGCTTTCATCATTTTGTGGGACAAGACAACCATTTTCCCTGCACCTGTGTTCTTATTTTCTGTAAATGCTAACAAGCATCTGACAGTTTAAACTACAAGAGAAGCAGCACACGCTTTACTGTGCCCAAATGTGCTGCTCAACAGGAAGGAGTAAGAAAACAATGTCTTAACAGCCGTGAACGTGGCAAGATGAGCACTTTGATCTGCTTACCAGAAAGTTCTTTAAATAGAGATGCAACCACAACACTGTTAAGCTGCAAGGTTCAGTAGTTAGGTGATTCACTTCAAATTCATTACTCCAATGCATCACTGATCACTTTTAAGGCTTAGCTTAGCTTCACAGTTTTTATTCCAAATCTTTCTCTTAACCCACACACACATTAATTAGATCTAAGTAGTTATTAAGCTGCACTGCAGAGATACCTTGGCTTACTGGTAAATATTTGCAATTACAGATGAGGTTAAGGCAGGCGCATAATTTTTTTTATTTCCTTGTCACTGTTTCTGCCTTGTCAGATATGTGCATGACCTACACTATACTTCCACTTCAGTGCTTCTCCTACTGCCCCTGGCAATTGTGTTATGAGGGAAATAGTGTCCCTCTGGATAAAATTCAGGAAGGACTTCAGAGGAGATTTCAGAGAAATGCAATTCAAGTGCTTTCACCTGCAATGCCATGGCAAACTGAGGTGGGAGCATTCACATGTACACCAGAGTCTGAATTCTAACAAGAGCCCTCAACAAGACAGCCAAGACTAGGTCTCCATCAGATTTTAAAGAGCTCAGAGTTTTTCTTGTGCCCAGAAGGACAGGCCAACATGAACCATGCTGTGATATTACAGGCTCCAAAAAGTGGTGGAAGAGACAGTGTTCAAATGCAGAGACTGCATCCTGAGTTACAGGAATTCATTACCTGAACACCAGTCACTCAGCAGAGCACAGGAATTGCTTTGCCCAAAGTAAAGGCTATTTTCTGTGGCAGCACATTTCTCTCCCTCTCGGGATCTTTCATAGAGGTGCACAGAGAGAAATGAAAGAGAAAACAATTTCTATTTCTGCTCCTTGTTTTTCCTATGTGGAATGTGTTTGGAGAATTGTTTACCTGGGGTGATGCTTGGTTGGATTCTGGTG
The DNA here is from genome assembly GCF_050655825.1 of Lonchura striata. NCBI lineage: Eukaryota > Metazoa > Chordata > Aves > Passeriformes > Estrildidae > Lonchura > Lonchura striata. The sequence continues at coordinate 4,080,064 of NC_140703.1, forward strand.
AGGATTGTTTGAGCCTGATGGCCAATCCAATCCAATCCAATCCAATCCAATCCAATCCAATCCAACCCAACCCACCTGGGGCTGGATTCTCAGAGAGGGTCACGAGTTGTGTTAGTCAGAGAAAGTAGTATGTAGATTTAGTATCCTCCTTTTATATAGCATATTAATGTATTTTAGCATAGTTATAATAAAGAAATCATTCAGCCTTCTGAATTGAGTCAGACATGGTCATTCCTTCCCATTGGGTTCACCTGCATTTACAATAATTTTCATTCAGAATTGTGGCTGGGAACACTTCACCTAGGGTAGAACAAGTTTAACCCATTGGAACACAGAGGACAAGGTTCTGACATTTTCTTAGCCATGATGAGAAGTCCACTCTGAAGGCTAAGCTGGTGAAGGACACACTGCAGAGCAGGACTCAGCTTCATCACTCAGCAAAGAGGACACAGGAGGAGCAGTTTATCAGCTCAGGCCACACCAAGGGACTTTGTTCAGGGTGATTCTCCACGAGGCTTCAGTTTGGGTTTTCTACACTGGGTCCAACAGAGCCACATGGACATGCTTGTGGTAGTCCCAAGGAACTTTGAAAAGAGCAAGCTCAGTATTTTAGAGTTGCTGTTTTGCTCACAATTTCTTCCTGCATTTAGGTCAAAGTTGACAGAGCTGTAATTTGCTACCAAACACAGAGGGAGCCTGCTGGCTTCACGAGGATGTCTCACATGAGAAATAGTTGCAGGGCCAGGCCTTTGGCTGCCCAGGGGAAAGTATTTGCCCACACTCTTGTATAAAAGTGTGTCAAGAGGGAACTAAAAAACCTCTAAAACCAGGTGAATGGATGATAGCACTTTAATAGGAAATTCATTCTTCTTGTGGCTATTGAAAGAAAAATCACTAGAGATTACACCTCTCTCAGGACACAGTGTCTATCTGAACAGAAAAGAAAATCTAGTGAAGTCAATGGAAAAGCCACACTTTATCTCTGTAGGCTTTGAAGGAAGTGGCATCTGTTCTGTTTTCTCTCTGCTGAGTACACAGGGATTTCTCTGCTATCTCAAAATGTGCAGCACAGAAAACTCCACCCAAAGCTGCACCAGTATGCAGTGTTAGATTTCAATAGAAATTTTTCCGTGCAGAGTTATCAAGATAAGAAATTTTCTCTTTATATAGTCCTTGATAATAAGGTTTTGTTGCATTCAGAATAAAACCACCCAGTGGTTTCCCCACAGGAAACCCATGATTCTGCTTTTAATAGGAGCCACAATTTCAGGGGCAGTTAATGAGACAGCATTCTGCTTAACACTGGTTGTAAGTAAAGTGGTGATTAAAGACAGGCTTGTCTACATTGCACAAAGAACCCTGATTAGTTTTTTAAATTTTACCATTAAGTGCAAAATTCACGGTGAGAGATAGAAGAGCTCTCTGCAGCATTTGAAGCACACTTGAAAGGCCTCACTGTTTCTGGCAGCTATTTTAAACCAACCCCTCTCCTGCAGCACTGCTGCTCATTTGTGTTCACAGCACAAGGAGCGCCAGGTCTGCACCCAACATCGATGTAAAGAGTCAAATGCTCAGCTTAAAACAACACTTCTATTTCTCCAATATGTTTGTGAGACTAGAACCAGAGCAGATTCCACTTCAGCATAAACCCAATTAAAAAAAATTTCTGCTGTAGTTACTTCACCCAGAAAATTCTGAATTGTCATTATTAAAAATAGATTTCCATTTCAAACAGAAATATAGTTTACATCTTGCAGGAATACCTATTCTTTTCAAGACTGCTCCTACAAAGAGTGTCTCTTACATTCTTCACAAGGGGATTTCTGCTACAACACTTGGCATAGAAAATGATACCATTTTTCAAAGCAAGGTTGTAATTTGAGTAGCAATAGATCAAGTAGGCATTTGAGGCCTGATGGTGCTGTCATGGTTATGCAACTTATTTCACTTTCAGGAAGTAAGAATAAACATGCATTCTTCAGTCTTAGAAAAGCACAACTTGCTGGCAACTTGCATACATTACAAAATGTACTTATGTACTGTTTGCCTCCATTTCAGCACAGACTCCTCTGTGCACATCGATATTTAATTGTGCTCCGTGTACCTTCTCCAAGAATTTCAGCAGCAAGAGCTATTCCCAGCCAAGGCAGATGTCCACTTGAGACAGACTCTTTTCTCAAGATGCCAGCATCATATTTACCAAAGATCACATAAGTAATTAAGCAGGCAGAGACACTTTCCCAGAATATGCATCCAGGAATTTATAGCTTGGGGACTTAAAACAGAGGAGGAAATGCCTTTGTATGCAAAAGATGGGGATGAAGTGGCATTGCCTTATGTCCTCTCTTTCTAAATATAGTAATTATTTGTCCTTGTCTCTATTGTCCTGAATAACACCACTTTAAGTTTTTTAATGTAGCACTGATACAAAGGGAAGGAAAAAAAAGAACCGTCATGTGCCCAATTGATTTTACTGCCTGAAGTGAATATTTCCTTGCTATCTAACAGAGCCTTCTGTCTCTTGCAGGTTGCCCAAAATAGCATACCAAGTTCACATTTATTCCAATAGACTTTGCTTTTGCAGCCATTCGAAGCTGATACAGTACAGCAATGATTTGGTCTTGGAGAGCAGATTTATTAACACACCAGCAGGACTACAAACTCAGAAATCCCCTGCTGCACTCTCAGTGTTCACCTTTCCATTATGCTCCTAATTATCTCCAAAGGAGTTTATTTCTTGTAAGCTTCTTGTTCATGCTGATAAGCATTTTATTCTGAATCCTCTGCAGATTTCAGATTTACTCCACATGCTCCTAGCTGAGAAACTGTCTTCATTTTCACAATGCACATCTCTTCTCCAGTTCCTCTCTCAGTTCAGTATCCTTCGGTAAGTATTTCCAACATTTTGAGTATTTTCAGATTAATTCCTCCTGCTCTAGTCACTTCATTATGATAAAACTCTGAATAGTTGAGTTTATATCACCCTTGGACTTGAATTGGATATATTATATTAATCAAGACTAATCTGTTCCTTCATGTTCAAATAAAATGCTAATCCAGTAAATTATTTCTTAAGCATTGATCCAAGGCAGTTAATACAAAAGTAATAATCAGAAGTAATAACATCCCAAGTAAACACAGATTGCAGAGGACATTTTCTCCCATTAGAGAAAGAGCAGAGTTTTACATTGCTCCTTAGGCTACACTGAGGGCTATTTCAGTTTATGTATTCCAAACAGACAAACATAGTCATGTGAGTCACATTCTTTTAATAAGAAGCTCCTCCTACTTCTACATCATCCTTTGTAGGAAATAAAACCGTTAGCTGCAAAGAAAAACCCCAAAAACCAAATTATACCTAACACATCAGAAGTTAACAGAAAGTTTCTTTGACAGTGCTCAGCGTGCAAGCTTCCTCTGGAAAGAAGCTACTCTGATTCTGAGAATCAAATGGCTTCTCTACCCGAACACAGACATGTTTCATTAAATTCTAAAGAAAAGTACACACAGCAAGCCACACTCTGGTTTATCCTTTCTTTCCACAACTGTACTGGACTGTGGCCCTGGATTCATAAACTCTGAAGAATGGAGGAATGACATTCTGTTATTCTAACCTGACTTTCAGGAGCTGGCAGTGTTATAATTTCTTCATCGTGCCTCTGAATCCTGTTGTTGCTAAACTGTAGGCTCTGAGCAGTGATTTTCTGCCTTGGTTTAAAAGCTTCAAGAGAGGAAGAGTCACACAACACTCCTAGGTAAAATAATTCTGTAATTTAGTTTAAGAAGTACCTAAATGCTTCTGTTAAATTAACATAACGTTAAACCCAAGATAACGTTGAGTGTAAATATGAATATTGCAAAAGTAAGTTTGTATCACATAAATTAATAGTGCTATACATGTTCTTCTGAGGCAAAACAGGTGGGTAATAAATACAAGGGTCCACATAAATACTTTAATTCTCTCTTGGAGGCAAACACTGAAGGAGAATGTGCGTTTGCTTGTCAAAGCTGAACCACATTTCCTGTTTGTAAGAAAGGAGGTGAAAGAAAAAAAGACTGGAGGGATTTGAGATCGACAGCAACTCTAAAGAGAGGTTCATGCTGCCAGGTTCAAGACAAGAATATCCAACTTCTGCCAACATAACTTGATTTCCTGTTGGATAAAGGGGAGGGGAGTAATCCTAGAAACAACAGAACCAGGTAAGCCTTGTCTTTTAAACTTTTAAGCATAGGAGCAGTACCACGCCATGGTAGATTAGCAGTCTCCCAAGAAGGTGGCTCAGGGTGCTAAACCTTCATTAATTAAGGCATTAACTTTATGCTGAAAATTCTGTGCCACGGGCCTTCTTATTTAACAATGTGCTGTTTCCCTTCTGAAGTATGAAGCCGATCTCTTACAAAGCAATTAGCTGTGCACTAATTAATTGCAGTTTAAGGAATCTTTTTCAGAGAATTAATCCTGTATTAAAAGCTCACACAGGTGGAAGCATTTTTAATGCTAATTTAACATTCATCAGTCTCTTAATGGGCTTCTTTTTCTAAGGGCCATTAGTACAAAATATTATTTATATCGATGTTTAATTGGAAGTGGGGGAGGAAAGACAGTTTTATGTAATCTTTAACAAATTTGTAGACGAAAACAAGAGGAAGGAAAGGAAAGAAACCATTTCGTGCTCCAGATCATCACCATAAATCTGGTAGCAATTAATCTGCCTCTGTGGATAATAAATGGACACCACAGATGGCATGTCCAGCTAGATGGTACCTATGTTCTTCACCTCACGTTCCTTTTCAGTACAAAAACCTGGCAGAAGTATGCTATCTCCCTGTTATCCTTGTGATGGATTCTCTAAACAAAACACATTAGAGCAAGAAGGACCAAAACATAACACTTCTGCTACGTATTCTTATGTTGTTAAAAGGACAAATATCCAACACTAATTGTTAAATCTGGCTCCACTCCCCACAGGTAAGTACAGGATTATGACCACTCCTTTGAGTTGCAATAAAATGAATACCAGGCTTTTGATTTTCTGCTTGGCTTTTTTTTCCTTATTTTCCCTCACAGTGCTCCAGTGACAATATAATGAACCCTGTAAAGAGAAAACCTAACAACAAATCACCAAAACTCTCTTTATTTCCATGTTTCTGTTGGTGGAGAAAGTTGTCAATAGACTTTTAAAGAGAAAAAGCACAATTAACTATATATTTAGAAGTCTTTTGTTTGTCTGTAGTTTGTGGTGTGAATTTGGTACATTCAATTTATAACACTTCAAAATATACTAAGAGGTAGTGAGTAACCCATCCCTGAAGTCAGAAAAGTGAAAACATTATCCAAATGAAGCAACTTACCTAAGATAGATGTTCTAGCTGGATGCTACTCCAAGTTTAACCTGGTTTTCAAAGATAAATGGAAGAACAGCAGCATAAGAATGTGTCATTAATACAAGAGAGAGTCTGATATTAGTTAATCAAAATGCTGTCATCTTTATAATTATTAAATATAATTCTTCTCCACTCATGCATCCCAAAATATTTTAACAATATAACAAGAATTGTTGTCCCTCTCATGAAACCTTGGGTATGTAGTGACCTTTTTCCTTTCACAGAGGAGCACATTACTTTAAGAAGACATCAATATTATTTCTTGCAACAAACTACTACCAGCCTTAAGTTCTCCTACCACAGATAGACTATCACAGAAAACCCTGATGGAATTTGAGTTTATCATTTTAGAATCATAGTGTCCTATTCCCAAGCAGCTGAATTATTCCATGTGACTTTTTTCAAAAGATACAACACTTTTTTTTTTAAGTATTCCATTTGATGGCTTGAATGAGAATGTCCCTGAATACAGTGTCATGGATTCTTTGGACAAACTATATGTTATGTAAGAAAAGATTAATATAGATTTGCTCCATTTGAGAATAGATGACTTGAATGAGAATTAAAATTAGAGAACAGAATAAAAGACACCGTTTCAAAATTGACTATAGCTAGTCTAATAGACTTGCTGTTTATTTCTAACTCACCATCTACAGTCTCCTTATCTTATTTTTGTCTTTAGCACAACCTGTTAACTGTGAGAGGTTGCATCTGCTGTTGTACATTTAGGGAGAGCACTGTAGTTATCTGTGGAGACAAATTGTTCTTCACACAGTCAGCTTTCCTGCTAATGCTGCTGCTGTCAAAGTAGTTAAAATTGAAATAATGCAGGTATCAATAGAAGCAGCATATCAGAAACACCTATAAGAATTAGAAGACATGGGAAAGAGCTGGGAGTTGCATATCTGTAAAGTTTGGATACAAAACCAGATTTTCTCATATTTTAAATCCGGGTAATATGATTGGTGAAACTAATGTTGGAGTGGCATGGAGCTCTCAGAACAGCACCAGTACGTCTCCAAGCAAGGTGGGCTAAGTAAAAACTGCTGTGGTTTCTCCCATATAAGCAATGTTGTCTGACAAACAAATAGGTAGTATTGCAAAAACAAACAAACAAAAATATACTCAAGTCACACATATGTCTGTATACATTCTACTGAAACACAAGCAGATGTTTAAGACAGTGTTGTGGAAAATAAATTTAAAAATAAACTAAGTAGTGTTCACCCAGGAAGAAATTTAAATGTTATTTCTTAATCTACCCACACCCATGAAATTTCCTAAATCTTGCTTAAGAACTATAGATTGCGAGATGTAAAACATTGGCATGTTTTATGAGAAATCCAAATTTAATATCTTTTTTTTTTCTAGAGTGTTTTTAAAGTTCTTGAGAAGTAGGATGGCTCAAATATCAGAGAATTTAGACTTGGAAACTAAAAAGAAAATAATTTTATCAAACTTTTACTATTTTCCATAAAATAATTTCAATTCAAATCAAAACCTGAAACAGGAAAATAATATTTTTCAAAAAAAGTGGGCCAGTTAAGGTCTGAAAATAGTCCAATTGAAACTAAGAATTTTCCTTCTACTCTGGAAACACCAGGCAAAAATTGGATTCCTGAATCAGAATGATAAATGACAACATCCTATATGGAAAAACAGGAACAATGTTAGATTGCAACTATAATTTAGGTGCCTGCTCATTCCTTTTATTCTGATGAATCTCAGAGTTGTGTCCAATGTGGTTGATTCTGTGATTCTATCACAGTTATTTGTGCTTTCCTTCTTGTGGGCTACAATACTGCTTTTGCTCCCTGGGAAAAGTGTTTGGAGGAAAAGAAATATGAAATGAACGTGAGAAGAATGGAAGCTAATCACATTAGGAAAGATAAAAAGATGGGAAAAGAATGAGAGGATTCTGATTATTTAGGCTAAACAGTGAAACTTGAAATTTCTTGTCCTGGACAGACTTATAGTTTTGGACAGGTTGCATGGGATGCAATATTGAGTGACTAATTGCACAGTAACCAGGTTCCAAAAACTGGTGATTCTTGATGCACCCTGATAATATCTCCTCAGTGTAGATCTCCCATTCTTTTAATTCCTTCCCTGAAAAATTGGAATGCTGTATAGTTGCTCTGTGGGGATGTTGTCTCTAGTCATAAATGTCTGTATCTCCTCGCATAAAAGTGCCTTTCAACATGAAAAGGAGAATTGCAGTGCTAAAGAACTCTCAAACACCTTTGGGAGAACTCAAGTGGTAGAAAGGAAGGGAAACTGTATGTTTAGTTTAAAACGAAGAATAAATGGTCACTGAAAGTACCATGTGCAAAAAGAAGTTAGAAGTCCATCAGAAAATTACAGCTTAGTTGATTTGCTTTGTTCCTTTTAAAAGAGAGTTCTGTTCAGGAAAGAAACCTACATCCTGGGAGCCCAGGTGATTTGTGATTTTTTTACTGCCAGGGCTTATCTTATCTCGTTTTGTCATTATAAGAACACCTGGGGGTTGGAGTGCAACAAAACAAAAAGAGCTTTGGCAACACCAGCACAAAGAGGGGCAAAACTTGTAAGAAGGTTTGGAGCTGGAGCCCAGGCAGTCAAGGAACAAAGCTCTGTCTTCTCAGCAGGAGCAAATGCATTGCCACCCTCCCCTGGCCAGCAACATGGAAAAGTGCATTCCTGCACTCCTTTAACTCTGCTTTCCTTAGGAAACAAACAAATTGTGAGCTTCTTAAGGGCATCCAGGTATGTCCAAAAACAACAAAATGCATTAAGGGTCAGCATCGTCCAATCCAGCCCCTTGGCTGCTCTGCTCCAGCTGCACGTTTCTTTTTATCCACTATTAGAGCTCATTAGTTTTGGGCACCAGGTTTTATTTCAAACACTTCAAATCTCAGAGAACATGAAATATGCCTCTTGGGAAAGTTAAGAATAATTAATTAATTAAATGACAAAAATAGATTTTGTGCAGATTTCCTATCTTTCTTGTTGCAAGGAGTGGCAAGATTAGAGCAAAAGAAGACTTTGTTCAAATAAGTGAACTCACCTTTTACCAAGTGATTTTCCAGGAGCTGTTTGAACTTTTCCTTGTAGGAATACTTGAGGCTTCACTGGTTCCCAGCTGATACTTATCCTTTACCATCACTTTCTCTGGTTTCTCAGGCAAGACAAAAAGAACAAGTCACTGGTTTTAATAGCTGGAAAACAATGCAAGAAAACATAACCAAATCCCTTTCTTGCAGGAATTGTTAAAACATTACAGTCTTAGCTATTCTTCAGAGACATCCAGCAAATTTGTTTTGACTACATTCAGAACTACTTTAATGAACTCTAGAATTTAGCTAAGAATTTCCTTAATTTACTGCAAATACTAACTTAAAGACAACTGCAAAAAATAATTTCAAAGCTATCCAGTAAAATTACATTTTTCTTTATTAATTTCTGATTTTTATTGCATCTTACAGGCAAACCTATAGCTTAATCTTTGGCTGAATTCCTATGAAACTGTATTTCTGCTAACAGTTTACTGACGATGTTTTCTTAATATTTAGCATCTGGTTTTTATATTAATTATTTAGCTTGCATAGCAATAGCTGTCAGAGAGTCAACAACAAAATAGCAGCTTCAGTTACAGAAAGCAAAAACCAGCCAAGCATGAAGAATACAGTAAAATTGTTAGACAACACAAAGAGTAAGTTTTCTTTCAGTTACAGCAATGGACTGCCATTTTTCTATCTGGGGAGTTTTGGCCTTCCTGAGTTTGGCTCTGCTTGTTTCACTGACACTGAATATTGTACACTGTATCAAAAAGAAGCAAGGTAAGTAACATCTCTTGGTAAGGAATCAAATTTCAATGTTTAAAGCCATCCCTGCTCAGAGCTATCAAGTCAACAAATTGATTCTTCTGAATCCTGAAGTTTTATTTTGGCAAGAAGGATTTTACTAGAGAGGATTTTAAGAGAATCAGGTCTGATTACATAAAAACAGCTAGCCAGCTACTTTTACTTTTTGATGGATTGTGCCAGCACAACCAATTCCATGGTTAGGAAGTTGTACAATCCTCACCATTCCCTTTACACAGGGATGTACATATAGGGGTGGGCAGGCAAACACTAGTGACTTCAACAAGGCTAAATACACTTGTGTGTATAATCTACATAAACAGAAGGCTTGTGCTTCTAAACTGAGCTCACCAAGTATTAAAGTCAGATATTCACAGTCAGTCTCTTGGGATGGGCGTCAGTTGAGATTTTTGGTTTGTGTTTTAGGGCTAAAAGGCAGATATATCTATGAGGAAGAATCACAGTCATTTACAAAATTAAACTCACCAAGGTTTAGATCAGCTACTGCATTACTCATCAAATTGGAGCTTGCTGTGGTAAATTCTGGAGTCTGGGAGCAGAGTTTAGAAAGTCAGGCATTCCTGAATTATTCATCAAGCTATAGCATGAAATCTCTTTGTAGCCATTGCCTTTCTGCTCCAGTCTCTTCATCTGTGTGGATCACAGAATCTCTTTTTCAGACGTACCAGCAGAATAAATAAAATAAAATAAATAAACCCATCACTTTATAATATTAACACACTTCACCTCCCCAGAGAAAACCTGAGAGAGAAAAAATGAGGGAGAAACAAAATGTTGAGGAAATCAAGAATGAATCACACGTGTTACAATATGTTTTTTGTGTAGACTTTGCAGACACAGCACAGGGACATAAACATTTCTTGTATTTGATAAAAGTATTTGAGAAAAGTAGCGGGACAACTAAAGGTCCCGAGAGCCAGAGCTTTCAACTGTATTCTCTAAAACAAAACCAAAACCATTCCTGTTGAGGCAGTTATCTGAAGTCTTCTAAAATAACATGTTTCATTTTCTCTTAATTTTTTTTAAAACAAATTTTCCAGCTAAAATGCATAAAGACTACGAAGAGAGCAATCCAAGGTAAGTTGTATTAAAAAGTTTCTTTCTGGCAAGGGTAAAATATGCAATAAATAATGACAGATGGCTTTGGACGGATGGCATAGAGGAAAATTCAATATCTCATGCGGTCTGCCTGGAAATGTTGGTAGTGGAAAAAAAGTTTTCAAAAAAACCTAGGGAAAAAATATTCACATGAGATACATCCTCCAGTCATTTTATCAACAATTAAATAATTGCATGCTAATACTATAATTTTATCTGAAAGTGCAAGGTATTGAGTTAAACCACCATTACCTATCACTGAAAGTCAATAATTCCATAATAATTCAAAAGAACTCTCAGCTCTCACAAAACAGTGACAAATTATAGTCTGATAGTTAATACTTGTGGAGTGATAATTTACATGTATTTACATTTCATAACCATCTTTTACACATAGCATCCAAAAGCAATAAAGGAGCCTGTTTATATCTGTAGGATATCCCATGATCTGTTACACAAATCTGTTTCAAGTCTCTCTCTCTTATGCCACAGAGAAAAAAATAACCCAAACCAAGCCCAAACTTTAGAAAACAGAGATGGATGGAGTCTCATCTCACCCCAAATGTAAAAACTCTTGAAACAAAAATACAAAAACCTGGACCTTACCCAAAACCAATTCTCAATTACAAATTTTCTTGAAATTGGGAAGTCTGTCTATTATCTGCCTGTTCAGATGAGAAATACCACTGAATGTGGTGTTAGAGCACAGCTTCACCCTCTTGATGAGATGCAATACAGGGTGCAGTAGAAAGGTTACACAGTGCTTCCTACTAACAATCCCCATTTTACAAACCCACTTAGGAACAGTTTCAAGTAACAGCAGGTAATGAAACACAACGTACAATTAAAAGTGCAAAGCTGAACTTGGCTTTGGTCTTCTCTGTTTGTGTTGACAGAAGTATTTTAGTTGAATCAAGAGGGGACCTTTTAAGAACATCATCCCAAAAGACACATATGGTGCTTTATTTTGTACTGCAGAGTGTCTCAGAGGACATGAATTGGGTTTCTTTCAGTGATCTCATTAATATTTCTTACCCTACCTCAAGATGTAGCTTAACATTCTTGAAATTAGCTTTGTGCTTAATGAAGTTATGGGAAGGGAGAGTTCAGTTCTGAGCTAGGTAACAAAACTCTCCTGAGAATACCTACACTGCCATTTCTGCCCTCTCTGATACTTTGGTCTTGTTTATAAGATCACAAACAATCTGCTATATATAGATATACACACACAGTCTGCATACGTATATAAAACACTAAAATATAGTATTGGGGTGCTAAATAAAGCACATTCTATGAATTAGAAGTGTTTTTTCATTCCATTTATAGCTATGATGGCTATCACACAGAAGATGATCCAGTTTATGGCAATCTCAATCAAGATGTTATAGGTAAGCTTCATTTTAGGAACAGGTGTCTATTCAGTGGCTATAAAACTGTATGATTAAAAAATGACTGACATATTTGCATTTCTCAAATGGCAAACTTGAGAATCTCTGTATTTTCAACTATAGATATCATTGAAATGATTAAAAGGTACTTGGGGACAGAAATGCAAATTTTTTGTGCAAGCCTTAATTGGAGCTAAGCAAAATGAAAACAAAACGCCCAAACAAACCCAACTTTTTCATAGATAGTTTGAATAGATTGAATCAAGTCAACTCTCAAATGCAGTGACATTGTAAAAGTCTGAAAACTGTAAGGAAGTAGTCTCTTTACTGGTGGCTAAAATGAGATAAAACATGAGAAAATAACTAGAACCAAATTTACAGAGAACTGAAGTAAACTCAGGAACAAAATTTAATCACCAGCTGCTGCAACTCACAACCTATGTCTCAGTCAAAGGAAAGGCTGCCTGTGCTGAAAAAATCATCAGTATATGGCTACCTCTAAATTGCAGGAAGTCCTCCCAACCACTCTAAAATTACACCCATAGAGGTAAATAACGAGAAACCTCTCCTTCATGTGAACACAAAATTATTTTCATTTTCACAGTATGCGTCTGAATTTCTTAGCTATTTACCTCTCTATAATTAGAGGGAGAGGGCCGTGTGTGATTTCAAAACAAACACAAACGTCCTACCAAAGCAAACTGGGGGGAGCACATTCTCTGACAGAGAGAATCTGTTGATATGATCATTTAAGACTCAGTAGCATGTCTTAATAAAAAGATTTTTCTACTTTGATAAATTACAGAAGAATGTTGTTACGAGCAGATGAAGTCCCAGCCTCAAAGACCAGTTAACCAGCTACAGGTATCTTTAATTTTAGTTACAGATTTCTGAATTAAGGTAACATGGTCTGTCTCAGAGTTCCTTTATTTATCATATAAGAGCATATAACAAAAATCTTCACATTCTCACAAAAATTACCATGCATTAATATCTCAGTTCATCAAGGTATTTCAGTACAAACTTGACCTTCCATTCAATCTGAGTCATTAATAAGGAAGCATAATTATAGACAGTTCAGATCCATGCAATACAGTATAATAAATCTCAGCCACAGGCATGCAGATCACATGGAATTAAATTTGCATCCATGGCCATGGCTAAAGTAAAGAATTAATTTTATTTGGTTTAGTTATCAACCAAGTGAAAACACAAGCTGCATCACATGATACTCTTGAATTTGACTGCCTCTTTCCTGTCCAGTGCAAAATCTATATGCCTTAACCAGGGAAAGATTGTTTTCTATTGATTTGTGCTTAGTTGAGATACTTGTATGCCTAAAAGCATGAAAGCTTCAAATGAATTTTGCCTATAATTGAAGCATTCCTAGCATCTATTTCCTGATTTGATTGCCACACATTTCATAAGGATGGATTTTCAGACTCTCTCACGGGGTACTTCCAGCAGATAAAGAAAAACTTTTTAAATCTAGACATTCCAATGTCAATAGTCATTGATGGTCTGGTTTGAAAAGCATAAAAAACAGGGGAAAGCCATGAAAAGCATACATTTTGCACTGGAGATGAGATCGTATGTACAGACAATAATTATCCATCTTTGGTTTTCTGCACAAGCAAAGCCTGTTAATACCTGGATTCCAACAAAAAAAATAAAAAAGAAGAAAACCAGATCAAATAATGTTTTGCATCCCAAAGAACCTGGACTTATCACATGAGCTTCCCTCTTTCCCACAGAGAATCTTTCCAATGACACCGTGATGAATTTTTCCATATTGCCACTAGCAGTCATTTACCATTAGCTTATATTGATCTGTTTTCCATTCTCCCACAGTTTAATAATTTGTGCTTTCAATGAGTTGTTTTACAGCTAGTTTAGGCAAATTTCAGGCAGGCTTATGATTAAGGCATAGATATAGTTGAAGACTTAGACATGAATTTAAAGCAAGGATAACTGCAGAATGTTAAAGTGAATTTTCTTTCAGGTGGAGTCTGCCAATCAGATGTGCTATGCCTCACTTGATCACAGTGTCAAGAGAAAATGCAGAAAACCAAGGAGAAAGAAAGACCCTTCATTAGAGGAAGATGAAGAAGAAAGATCATCTAACCCCATGGTGGCTTCCAAAGTTAGCATTTACCTCAATAGTGAGCAGCTGGCTGCTGAAAACACAGCAAAAGTAGAAGCCATTCATGATGATCCCATCAGATTAATGGGCTTGATTCATAATGCAAAAGGAGAGAACTGAATATGTAATGAACCAAATATGTAACCACAAAGTGAGATTTGCTTTTTCATTCTGGAGGAACAATGAATGACCAGAGAAAGTATCCTGGAAAGCTGACATGCTAAACAGTGGTATGAAATGGGTAAGTTAAGTGTTCCAAACTGGCTACCTAACATATTTATAGGCTAAGCAAGACAGGTCCAGACTGCCACTCAGATGGATCTGCTCTTCTGAAGACAATTTGAAAGAGCTGCAGAAGTCACAGGTAGCTCAGCAGTGACAGGGTAGTGATTCCAGTCAGAACTGATCCTGTTTTAAACAATCATCAGCTTTCAAGCAGACCCAAAAGACCCCCTTGTTGTCTATACAGCTCTAGCAGAGTACAGCTATTCCATACTAACTTCAATACTTTGAAATGAGATTGTTTCGTGCTTGCACACTTGGTGATTAGTTGTTTTACCAATTAAGAACTGAGCTGCTGTTCCACACTGTGAACTTTCTGACTGTGACTGGTCTATGGCAATGACTGGAGAATAATTTAACAGCTGATTTAAGGTAGTAATTGTACATCTCACAGGACTTAGCAGGATCTTTGTGTATCTTTAGTTTCCTCTAACAATACTAGAATGCATCTCAAATCTCAATTCCTCTACTGTTGTATACAGCTGTATTAAAGGGTCCACAAAGATATTATCACACCATCTGTAACAATAAATCTAGGAAGGATTTCTTCCTTCTAATACTCCGTGTTATGTTTATATTCCTATTTGGTTTTCCATTGCCATTCTTAACTATTTTACAAAAAAACCCCAAAAAAACCCAAAAAACCAAAAACTTTTTATTTCCCCAAACCCTTCACTTACTGTGTGCACATTCATTTGAAGAAACTCTTTAAATTTTAAGTTTTATAGAGTGGGTATCTATTTTTATATGCTGGGAATCATTAAGTGGTTGCAGCAGGAAACAAAGCAAGTTGATATAATGTGTCTGCCTCTGGGTGTCAGACTCACCTGCCTTTTCAAAAAACAGGGATATTGGAGACTTTAAAATCCACAGAGCAGTGCCAAGGAGCCTGAAACTCTGAAGCACAGAGAGCCAACACCTTCTAACAGTAGAAATGGATGGACACATCAAGGGATGAGACAAAATTATGGAAAAAAAAAATGGTTAAATTCAACTTGTCACTTCAATCTGGTAACTAATTAAATGGAAATGAGGTACCCACTTCTCTCAATGAGTGTACATGTAACAGTAAGCTCACTTCATGGGATTGAAGTACATTTAGTTTCCTTTCTATTCTCAGTCTTCATTGTTTAGTCCAGCTATGTTTATGCTAATTTTCATCAGCTGCTTTCCCTTGCAACATAGTTTGCTCAAAGAGCAGGGCATTTTTGTAAATGTTCTCTCTCTATATATATATATCTGTACACATTTCCTTTTCATATTTAATCAATGCCTCCAATAAATTGATTGTGGCTCTCAGGATGATCTTTAATAGCCTATCAACTATTTCCAATTCATTTGTAATACTGCCACATTCAAATTTAGCTTTATTCTTTTGACTATTCTTTATTCTTTTTTACCCTCCATCTGCTTAAATAAGCAAACAACCTAATTTTTAACGAGTTTTGGGGTGTTTTCAAGTGACTACTGAATCCTTACGTAAAAAAGCATGTTCAATATTGTTCCATCTTCAAGACATTAAAGAACTACATAAACTATCATATACTAATTAAATTCTTTACATATAAAGCAAGTTTCAACTAATTATAAGAGGCTAGATTCTAGATTGACACTTAGTAACGTCATGTTTTTCCACTGTTCCTTAAAAAAAATTTTATAGGAAAATGAAGCAGTGTAAAGCTTTTTCTTATTAACAGTAAGCTTAGCATTCAAGTACCAATTCAACAGAACAGTAAAGAAAGAATGAGTAAAAAAGAGGAAGTATGGTGGGAAAAAGCAAATCTTTGGAAGGGTAGAAGAATGGAACTCAAAACATGAGAGGTCAGGTAACACCATTGACATCTTTGTAAGATGAGGCAGATGTATTCCATCAGTAATTACAGCATTTGATAACCACTGCAGATGTACCTGGCTAGACAGTATTAGGAAAAACAACAGACTTTTGCTTGTATCATAATTTTAAGAGTCTGCTGGCTTCCACGGCATAGGAGAATCAACACTAAAAATAGAAACTCTTTCTCCCTTTTTTGCTACTGCTAGCACCCAAAACATGGCATTTATATGATCTTATCTTCCAACACTTAAAGGTTTTCCAAGAATGACCTCGTTAAATTATTTCAAAGTAATCTTCATGAAGACAGTTTTGCTATGTTGAATAAACCAACTTACCTTCCTTACCTGTCTGAGTTGCACTGAAGCTGCTGTGTAGAAGTCATACCTAGATTCAGAACAGGTCCAAAACCCAATTCCAATTGACTTCTAAATTACTTTAGAAAAGAATGAATTATGTAATCTCTCAGTACTAGTGTATCAATACTGGGAAATAATGACCTCAACAAATCTAAGAGGAAGACAGTTCATAACATATATTCCCTACAGTGCATCCATGTCAGGAAAAGGAAGAAAAAAGAGCCCCAAAAGCATTTCTAAAAGACACTATTTTGCTACTGTCACGGAAAGACACATAATATCCAAATTACAAAGGATGGAATGTGTGTGCAGAAGCTCTTATTGCAGAGAAAACCTCACCAAAGCTGGCTTCTTGTCCTATTCCAGAACAATACTTAAGATAACAAGATTTTGGTTTTGAGAGCTAAAATAAAACCCTCCTGTGTGTCTGGAAATAAAGCCAAAGAAAGCCAATTTCTTCCTTTTCTGAAGCTTAGAAAGCTAACGAGGAACAGTGCTGATAAAACAGCAAATACCTGCTCTGACAGCACTAACACAATCAATCCCCTGACAAGAAAGGCCACAGCAGGGAAAACCTGTGGGACCCTCCCACCACATTCCCATGGATTTGCTCATTCAGGTTTACAAACTCCTCCTGAGAATTCACACAGGTGAAATAAAATGTTGAAGGCAGGTATTTGTTCAGAACAGTTTTTTTATTTAGGACATAGACTGTGTCAGGTACAATTTTGTCAAAACACAGAATGCAATTATCAAATCTAATAAAAACCATAAAATCTTATTGAACAATCAACTCTGGAAGATTTTAACATTAACATTGCATAGCACAGTCAAGTCATAGGAAATAGCAGTTATTTTTGGGTCTGCAGTGATATATACGAAAAACATGAATAAGCAGCAATTTAGGTAAATGAGCTTGTTCCTTATTATTACCACAGTTAGAATCAAAGCTTATCAGCAAATAAGAATACAGATCACATTCTGTTATTACAAATACTGTCAAATATAAAATTCCTTAGCCATTAATTGAGGAAGAAGAGTGCTGTTAAAGGGATGAAACCTTTCTCAAAGATTTGAACTACAAGAAAGTATAAATCAGAACTAGTTGCGTATTGCTTATATAGAACCATACATCCCTGGTTCTCAGTAGAAACAACACTGAATAAAACACAACCTATATAAAACATTTTCCACTGTAACAGTGCATTAATGCTTTTTGGTGAGCTTTAACCAGAGTCATCCAAGGGATTATCACGATTGGTCTTTTCCATCACTGTAGCTTAGTTTTCTGTACACCCTAGGGAAAAAAATCCAAAACCTCTGTTTAGATGATGGAGTAAATTACACAAATTTGCTGAAACTTCAATGAACAGGATGAAATTGAAATAAATTGTCAAAGCAAGGTATCTGAACATCTTGACTGTGAACAGCAGCAGGGCTCCTTGTCTGCTTTCCTATGTGCTTTCAGATGGAGAGGAAGCTTTTCATGCTATGTCATTTTAATGCCTCAGTAGTGCTACTAGATCAATCCAAGTTATGTATATCCATTAAACTTTGAGATGCAATCTTGGAGTGCATTCACAACTAGTTAAAAGGTAAAGACAAGTGAGAACCCCTTGCATATTACTTAAGAAATTGCATAAATTTTCTCTCCTATTTTAAACTAATTTGGTTTACATGTGACAATTAAATATAACAGTAAAACTGTAGGACAGCATTCACACAGAGCTGAAGAAGAGTTCCTTAGATATGAACATTTCCTTTTTAGAAATCTCTTTCATAATCATCTTCTAGATAAGTCAATCTGGTTGGTTCCAGTTAGAAAGACATTATTCCTTTTCACAACCATTCATTACAAAATAGAGCATTTTTCCACGTGGCTTAGACATTAAACATCTGAGGGATCTGAAGCCATTAAAAAGCTTCACTGCTGGGAACCATAGAAAGCTAAAAATATCACACCACAGGGCCTCAGGAAGCTTTCCAGCTGACAGTCCATTTTGGCTACAAATCAGCAAACATGTATTTGTGTAAGTAAAGAAGAAAGAAATAGATTTCATTCCAGATGACTTGGAAGAAAACTCTGAAATCTTGACTTCTTATATGGATTAAAGAGAGAAAAACCATTTCCTTTAAAAAACAATAACAATGGCTGTTTTGTATGGGGAGACAGGATGACACAGTAAGGAAAAAAAAGGAAATCCAAGACCTGAGAAGAACTTTGCTCAGCTAAGTGGGCATACTCAAATCACAGAAACATCCTGCATACTCATCAGTTTGTCTCCAATTTTCCATTATATAAGAAATAATCCAAATATAATATTTATCAATATTTTATGTATTTGTAATGCAAGCCTCTAAATTTCAACTCCATCTTTGCTTAAACTGAAACTATTTCTTTACATCATTAAACTTCTTTTCTAGTTAAATTCTCCATACAAATAGTTTAGAAAATGCTTTCAGCCTTCCTTTGAATTTCTAATTCAAATATTGTCAGTTAATGTTGATATTACCCATATGATGAGCTCAATCATAGTGAAAATATTTCTTGAATGAGCTTGGGAAGCCAACAGTGTCTGGTGACAAATTACACTTACGGCAAAAAAGCACATCAAAAATGTTTTGGTAAATAAAATTAGGATTTTTTTAGAGAGCTTTTAAAGATTTTTAAATCCTTAGAATATTAAATGTTTGTAATTAACAATCCAAGAGATCTGAGGCTTGATAATCCCTTATAAATTACCTATTTTTTATGAAAACCAGACATTTGAAGCCAGTATTCAGGGAACAGAGACAAGTGTCCTGCTTCCAGAGATCTGAATACACAGCCAGTAGTGATAACAGCAGGAGGAGAGGATCCCTGACATGCCCCAAACAGAGGCACTGCTTGCTCACACAGAGCCAAAATGCAGGTAGTGATGTAGTGATGCCCAGCTGCATAGAGGCCAACTTCTGCAAGTCCTTTTAAATGGCTGCTTAAACACAGAGCCACACAGAGGCACGATCAAAACAATTCCATAGCATAACTAAAATAATAGCTGCCTTTATCATGAACGCCAGATAAGGATTACAGTAGGTATTCAGTCAGGTCATCTCACTGTCTTGTGCTCAGCAGCTCTCCTTGCTGGAGTCTGGCTAATCTGGAGCACAGACACTTGCCTCTCAGTGTTCAAGTCTGCAGGTGTGACTAGCCAGGGCTCTCCCACACCCATTTCCATTTGACAAATATGCACGTCACCTCCGTATCGTTATTAAGAGGAGTAAGAATTCATTTTGAAATCTCTTTAAAAAAGAGATTATTATTACCTTGGTTGACACTTCCTCACATTTCTGAAAGAGCAGCAATTCTCCATTGCCGAAGGCCAACCAGAGTGTGCACCTCCAGTCCCAGATTCTGGTGATTAGAAACAGTGAATGAAAAGGGCAAGAACAATGTTGAGTAGCATGAACATTACAGAATGTGGTTTATGTACCAGCATATTTAAACATTGGAAACACTTCAATGGGCAAATTTCCTTAGGAAAATACTCTTGCATGAATTAATAACGTGTCTGAAACGAACCTTTCAGGGAAGTGCCAGGAATACCAAGAAAACTTTCATCTGAAGAATCATGAGATCTAGAACCCTGAAAATAAAGCAGCAACATATAACATTCATTAAAAATATTCACAACTTACCTCAGAAGAAATGACCGAACTTGGAAATAAGTGTCTCATTTAAATCAACAAGTTTAATGATTCCTGTGAAACCCTATAAAGATTAATTTGTTTGTTTCATCTTGTCCATCTATAAAATTAATCATTTCAGGACAACACCATAACCAAGTCACTATTTGAGACCACTTCTTCCAGTGACATTTCCTATTAAAATGGAGTAAAAACTTTCATTTAGAACCATTTCAAATTTATTAAGTATAGGGAGCTTCATCACAGGGATCCAGGAGACCTGATATCCCCAAGTCCCCAGAGCTGTAAAAGCTGACTGACCGAGAAGCACCAGAAGTATGCTATCCCTACTTAAAACAGCTTGCAGCTCTAATCCATTATTAAGCCCTTTTCCAAATATCTAAAGGTGCACAATTTTTTTTCCTGCAAGGTCCTTAAATACCTGACAATGACAGTTGTGATCAGCAAAAGAGCTGGGGTTGCTACAGTTGCATTTGCTCAAGAAATCCATGCCGCCTGTCTGAAGATTACCCTTTTCACTGTGGAAAATATCCTGACATTTCCTTGAAGAAAAACTATGTTCTGGTGTAAGTTTCAGTCGCTTTACTGGTGAACAAGGAAGATAGTTTAGAAAATTTGATCTTTTAATTCTGGAAATTGCAGGATAAGCTCGGACAGGAGAATTAACAAGCGCATTTACAGTTTCAGGTATCTGCATTTCTTCATATTTCTTGAAATTTAAAGCTGCCTGAAGCCCAGATTTTGGAACAGACTCCCCACACAGTTTCTCGAAGAGTCTGTCGAATTCTATATCACACTGTTTAGCAGACCTCCCAGAATCACTTAGATTACTCTTCACTAATGTTCCTTTCTCTTCAAGGTTCTGCAAGTTTAAAAGTGGTCTTGTCAATGCCAAAGGTTTTTGGAATTCTTCCGAACGCACTTTGTAGTAGAGTTCCTCAAATGAATCTTCATATTTATTTGGCTTCCTTGAAGGACTCTGCTTCATAAACCAGGAGGAAAATGAGTCTTTGTGCTGGAAAGAAGTTTGCCTTTCAGAACTTATTTTTTGAGGATATACAAACACAGTATTTAATATTGATCTCGCAGGAGAACAATTTGTCATAGGGATAGAATTGTTTCTAATACCAGGGGAACTACAAGCAGATGAACACAACTCTGAGGTACCAACATAAGAGTCAGTTTTCTGAGTCTTACTCTCTTTTACAAGATGAGATGCTCTTGAATCTGAACTGGTAGTAGATGTTATAAAACTAGGTTCTGATAAATGTTTGTAAGTATGTTTTTCAATTTCTCTGTATTCTGAACTCTTTGGTGTGGCAGTAGTCTGTAATTTATCTTCAACTAGAAATGTCTCTCCTAATCTATCCATAACATCAGGAAAAGTAGTGTGTTTGCATTTTTCTAGGCTTTTTTCAGATGCCAAATGTTGTTCTAAACTTGAGTCAGAGTAGGGCATTTTGATTTCATTTGTATCAGTATAACCATAAGGCACCAGCCCAGATGAATTACTAATGGGATAACTGTCACAGCAGAATTCTCTGCTCTTCTTTCCAGAAGTTGGATTTTGGTTGTCTTCAATTCCATAGCTACACGTGCTGTGAAATGCTTCCTTTAGTTTACAGGGCTCAAACCCTCTAATTTTGTCTACAGTGACATTGAGCTTTGGTCTTCTAGAATACCTCTTTTTGAGCCGTAGGTGTCCAAACATGTACTTGAACACTATCCTCTGAGAATGCTTCTTCATGAGCTTTGTAAACATCTCTACCATTGCTGGATACAAGTCTGCAAGAGTTGTATTGCTCAAGGAGCATTCCCCATCTGCAGACTGGTATTCTCCAAGGATACTGTCATATGAAGTTGTTCTCAGTTCTGGACAAGGTTGATGCCAGGGTGAGGCTATTGTATTTGATGAAATGGGAACAACAGAATGCTGTAACTGTGGATATTTGGATGAAGAACACTCATTTGACAGCTCTAGCTTCTTTCTGCAGACAGGAGCTTGACAGCCTACTAGAAAAAAACAAAAAAACAAACACCAAACCAAAAACTACAATGAGTCAAAAACCAAAAACTACAATGAGTCAAAAACCAAAACAGAAGACAGAAAAAAATCCAAACATATTAAGGCACTTCCAATGGCATAATGTATGACTTAAAACCAACTGCATATGATTCAGATTACCTTACTGATTATTACAAAAGAAAAAAATGAATACACTTCCTAACCATAAGAATTCACATATTATAGAGGAAATAAATTAAATACACTGGAAAAAACACACTATTAAAAGTAGCATAATATACAGATATCCATTGCAGAAGATGAGTTCTTTGCCGTTTTTGTGACTCCTGGTCAGAAGTAACAGCCTTACCCAAAAGGTTTTGCTCCTTTTTTTCTGAATTAATTGAAAGCTTTGTATGTGACTAATAGAAGTGCAGCTTTTGCTTTCATAAACCACCATTATGAAATTAATGCTTTCTGTAGATGTTAAGCCTAAATTCTTTACACTAAAACACTTAGGCTTGCACTAAGTCTGAAAAGTTCTGAAGAAAATTCACTGGCAAAATACCACTTTGAATACCAGTTGCCAGCAGACCCAAAGCCATTGTATTACTTCCCTTGAATTTAAAATAAGCAGAACTAAAAACCACTGCTCAGTCAGCTAAATGCTGCCCAATTTTGCAACAATGCATATTTGTTCCTGAGGATACATAAGAAAAGCTGGATTTATATACGTAAATTATTTGCTTTGTTTTCCAAAGACATTTTACCATAAGCAAAATCATGTCTAAGTTTCCTTTGAAATCCAGGTGATTGAAGTTCTCAGCTAGATAAATAACACCTTTGTTTACAAGAACTGAAATCTTTTTTATAATGAATTTTAATGAAACCACTTTTTGTAACTAATATTTGACCAACAGACAAGACTAAGTTTTACCAAGCAGTTTTCGCCCGGGCGAAGTTGAATGATGACTTTTAGATGAAATTGGAGTTGTTACCTGGAAAACAAAAAAAAGAAAAACCAAACTAATGTTTGGAGTTTTGAGTGTGTTCAAAATATCATCAAAACCTTACTTGTGACTTCTTGCCTCTTGCTATTCTGGGTCATGTAGAGTCATGGTCCTTAAGGGCTCACCCAAGTTCAGACAAAGTGGAAAACATCAAGTCTAAGACTTCAGCAGGAAGTTTCAGGAGTTATTAGTTTATTCTTGGAAAGCTATTCATTATGTTTTCAACTTATACATTATGTGTCATGTATTAACCCCTATCAATTTGAGCTAGGAATTTATATTTTATAAGAATTTATCCACACATCTATAGCTACACACAGACCTGAATAATCTAGACATCTCAGGCATCTCCAGCAGAAAAGAGAAGCTGTACCTCTATCATGACACTGCACCTCTCATCTTCCTCACCCCCCAAAACAAAACAAAGCCAATCCTTTTTTCTCCCCCCCCACCAAGAAGCTCAGATGTAGACTTTTTGGAAAACAGACAGCTAAAAGATCAACCTGCACATCAAAGATCAAAGTATAAATGTAAAACAAAAGGGAAAACAAATTTGTAAAAGATTTGCTCTGTTTCTTACATACCAGAGCTGTAAAAACACCAAGATCCTACAATATCTACACAGACAATGGGAGAACCACAGAGAAGTTGCGTTAGAACTCATTTAACTGCTACCCAGTTAAAGAGTTTTTATTTTATTCAAATTAATAACTTAGGAAAAATATGTTACCGTTATCCATTTGGGAATATTTCTCCCATCACCTTGTACTATCACATCCACTGGAACTATTTCTTTCTTAAAGATTTGCCCATCATCTGCAATCAGATTCTAGAAGGAAAATAAAATTATTAAAACACAGAAATTATTGGCTCGGGCAACTCCAAACTGATTATTCTGATTTACTGCAAACTAGTATCCTTCAGATCAGGCTATGCAACCAGCATAAATTTATTTTTAATGTATACATCTCAGGCAACAATCCCCCGTCAAAAAAACCAAAAACCCCAAATCCCAAGAAGGAACTATATGTGAAGATATATAAAAAACAATAATTAACAAGTTTATTCAGGGAAGAGCACACACTGCCTTTAAAGATCCACTGATAAAAACAAACAAGCCAACAAACAAACCACTCAAATAAAGAAAAGAGAAAAAAAGGAAAATGGTTACAAAGCTCTGATAATTACAGCTGCAAATCTTGACATGTACTCTTACCATCCCATGACAACTCATATACAACTTAAAATCTACTCTGCAACGATCCTCAATGTGAATTCCAAGAGAATTTTGTAAGAAAAGGCAATTCATTAGTCAAAGTGTCCCTTTCTGAAGCTGATTGCATTGGCTGTTGTCAGAGGGAGGACACCAGCACTGTGTTAAACAAGTAAGGAGAGTAAATCCCAATTTTGGCAATGCTATTTGAGCAAGCAGAACACAGGATTAAAATGGCTGCACACACAAAGTGTGTTATATTTTCCCCAGCAATGTGAATACTCTGGCTAGTCCTGACCATAGTCTAGTTTGGGAAGCAACAGCAGAAGATTCCAGGCTGCTTTTGTTATAGCAGCCATTATTTCACATTTACCATTTGCTTTAAGTCATGTTACCTATTTATGCTAGACTCTCAGGTGAATGACCATAGTTCTTCTAAGTGTTTTCACCTTGTGATCCATCTGGTTCCTATTTTTCCTTACCTATAAAGGCCTTTCTCAGAGCTGCCTGCTGATGCAGTACAGTGCAGGGCTTTCCCTGGCCCACTGGTATTAGCAAGATAATAATATCACTTGTCATTGGTCTTTGTGTCACTATTTATTGAACCCCTCACTTGTTAAAAATGTACATTAAGATGCAGACTATATCAAGTCTTCTGCTGACTGTATCAACTCATCTAGCAAATGTAAACTAGTGAAATAGTTAATTCATTAATAGTTTCTATTGAATCATTACATTCTATCAGACACCCAGAATTTTTACCTGCAGGTGAATGCCTTCAAATTTTCTTCCTACTGAGACTACGTCATCACTTTCTTCATCTGCAATTTGAAGGTAAAGATCAAATAAAATACAGGTGAACTCAAAACAGAAATGTTTCTAAGCACACACTCTGGAAGTTATTGAGTACACTATTTCCATTCTAGAAAACAGTTTTCTACACTATAACTTTTAGCTGTATTACCTTTCCATTTCAATTCCAATTGAAAAGCATGGTTTGTTGGTTCATAAATGACTTCAGTAGAGCACAGAAGAGTAAAAAAAAGTTGTTTGCAATCAGTTCTTTAGGATTTATATTAAACATTACAAAGAGGAAAACACTTTTAATGTTCTTTCTTTTGTTGCTCTCTAAGATTCATTAATCATTAATGCAGAATCCCCACTACATTCCTAAATATCCCAACAAAGATAGTAAGGACTTTCTCTCACACTTCCTCTTAGTAGCTTCCTGTTGTCCAGACCACCTTAGAACTCACAAAGTGAGAAAGAGGGCACACTTGAGAATATGAAAAAACAAGTCTGAATCTTTTAACTCAGGTTGAGGCATTCTGTGGGTGCTTTTGTGAATGAAATGCAAGAAAATATTTGTTTCCTCGACGTAGCCAGACCTTCCAGTTCATCATTAGCTAAAATCAGTCATCCATGAGCATAAAATAGATGACAGCATTTTCAGCCCAGATTGCTGAATTTCCCTGAACTCACCAGAGGGAAGGAAAAAGGAGAGGAGAATAACCCTGGAACTTCTGAGTGAAAATAAACCTGGTTATGATACCTCATCATACTACTCTTAAACTGTCACTACTCTTTCTGCCATACAATCTCCCTCCAGTATAATTGGGCACACACCTGTCAGATTGCTTCCTAAATGTTCATCAGGATGAACAGACTGGATTGCTACAAAAATGGGCAGTTCTTGAGATAAAGGGAACTCCTGCGTCCAGGAGTGGCTGAATCCATCACAACTATTATAAACTATTTAAAAATAAGCTTATATCATAGAATGAGTTGATTTGTATACAAGTGGAAAATGCTTCTAAATGTGAATCCTTAAAAAAAACTAATTTCAGTAGATCTTCAAAGTGCTGTAATCACACTTCCAAATCACTGGACCTTCAGTAATTAGCAGAAGGCCATGGCACAGAATGGAGAAATAAAAGTATTCTCTCAAGGGAATTGGAAAGTGGTTTTAAAGACCAAAGGGCTATTCAGTAACACCTTTGCACCTCAAAGGGAGAACAGTGAGGAAAAAAACCCCAAAAAACTCCCACCTTTCTCTGTCAAAAATATGTTGTTTTTTACAGAAAACTATTTCAGAGGAGGTGCATCCAAAACACTATTATTCCCTAAGTTATAACTTACTGATTCCTTTCTCCAAATTAATTCAGTTTTCTGTGATAGCGGATACAAGTAATTGTTATATACAAGTTATTGTTGATGTACTCTGCTATGCTACTTCCTGAGAAAGCAAGAGGGTAGTCCTAATAACTTGCCCTATTAAGGACAGACTAATACTTGCACGCCCAGGTGAGAACTGTTCCACTTGACTTTTACCTGCTGTAGACAAGCTCTGCACACTTTCAACACAAAAACTGTGTATAACACCTGGAAGAAACTCTGCCTTCACTGAGAAGTGTGAAGTATACTGTACAAACACTAAAAATGGAAATCACTTGCCCAAAATTAAAATTTTAGCTAAAACAGCTGAAGAGAGATTATTTTCTTAAGTTAGTATGCCCTATTGGTAAACTTTTAAATATCAAAAAACCACCAAAACCCAACCAAGAAAATAAGCCCTGAAAAAACACACCAAAACAACCAAAAGCCAAAGCACCACACATCTTAAACACCTCAGTGCACTCCATCTTTTTGTGAGGAATCCAATCCCATCTCCCTAAGAATCTAACTCCTACATCTTACTGTATTTGGAGACAGCTGGAACTCACTGAGGTTTCTACAAATCCTCACCAGTCTCTTCACAGACCATTCGTAGGTGGAGGAGGAGGAGAAGGGGATAATCATTTTATTGTATGCTGCTATGAAAGAGCCAGAGTCTGAAGCACTGGACTCATTTATCCCACAAGTGCAAACGGCAAAGCAACTTACAGCAGCCAAGCTACAGGTGCCTCTGAAATATTTTTCCTAAGTTTCATCAAGCAGGTTGAAAAAATTGTTGTCCTTTCTAAATTGGCAAAAATTATTGTCTCATTGAAATGCTTATGTGAAATTATCCTCTCAAATTACAGTAGGAAACATTTCCCTCAACAGGGAAGTAATTGTCAGCCTTAAAGGCAGCTACTGAGATCAACAAGCTAATTTAATACCAGAGTACTTAAACCCCAAACTAACCAAATTCTACTGCAACTCCTCTTTCAGCCATTAACTACTGGCTACTGCCTAGCCATAGCTCAGTTTATGAAAATCAGTAGAAGTTTTCATTCACTCAAGAATCAAAAATGTCGAATAATACCCGTTATAAAAAAAAAAAAAAAAAAGTCAAAGTCAGTTTCCACTAATTAACAGAATCAAATAATTATTTGGGAATACAAGGTCAAAACCTTGCTAAAAATCTTCACGGCACTGAATTGCTGCAACTGACTGCAAACCTCTGTTTACCACTCCCCTAATATTCAGTGTATCTATGTTGACTCCTAATAAAACATCTACTGACACCTAGACCAAGGTTTTTTTTTAATTGTTCCTTCCTTTATTGGGAAAGAACTGTTGAACACATTCCACATTGACTCTCAATGTATCAGGGAACCAGGACTAAAATTTCAGTGAAGAATATAAAAACTGATTTCATAAAACTACCCATACCTCAGACTCTTGCAATTCCTATTCTCTACCTTCTGAAAGGGTACAGAACATGTATGCAAACTAAGTTTACTGTATTACAAAGTGATGAAAAAGCTATTTGCATCTTTCAAAGTAAAGTGAAATAAAGATTAGATAAGTAGTAAAAGAAAAAACCCACCTGTATTTGGTATTTCCATACCAGGGTTCTCAGAAGATTCCTTAAAAGCACATGAAAGGAATTTTAATAGCTGGTAGATTAAGCTATCTTAATTAGCCCATAGAATTTTTCTGCTTCCACTACTTCCTCAATTTTTTTTGGGGGGGTGGTGGTAGTGGTGAAACAAACACAGTTGTATTCCACAAATTCTGATCAACTCACACCACCTTTATTAACAAGTCTATACACAAACTTACTTTGAGTCAAAAGAAGTTATTCTAGACTACACAGATTTTACAAAGAATACGTTTTAAAGTTACACTCACATGTTGCCTAACTAAAAAGGTACTTGATGGTTAAAAGCCTATATCCAACTGCTGTCCCCATCCCCCTTCAAATAAACCTAATAATTCAGTAGAAATCCAGTATAGGTATCATGATACAGGACCACCTGCTCACAAATGATTTCTTAGCTTTTGACTCCATCAACACATTTTCCCAAAGAGGCTGACAGGATGGGGTTGGAAGGGACCTTAAAGATCATCTCGTACCAACCCCTCTGTGATGGCAGATTGCTCCAAGCCTCCCCAGCCTGGCCTGGAACACTCCATCTAAACAGATGGAATGCAGCACCCATACCTGGTGTACTGTTGGGTGCACATCTTCAACACCACTGCTCTGTTCCTCTGATATTTCTTAGCATGAAAGGGAGGGAAAAAAAAAAAGCTCTATTACTTTTATAATGCTTAGCCTCTCTTGTTACTTCTGTTTTCAATTTCTTTTACTTTTCCCTCCATTTATGTCCTATCACCAGTGGCTCTAGTAATTAGTTTCTTTTTCTGATTCACTCAGGCCAATCACACTATAATGAAACACAAACCAAAGTACTCCAGCACACTTTTTATCAGTGTTGAAGAGTGCAGAAAACCTGTTTTGTGTGCTTCCTGTTCAAGGCACCTGTGCATATCTTCTAACACCGTGTGCGCTATTTTTACAGTGGAGTGTGATCTCCTTGGTTGGCTCAAACCGCTTTCAAAATTGTCTCTTCAGCATTTGATTATTCCAAAACAAGTCTATTATTTTGAACTTTTTTGCATGAAATTGAAGACATTTTGCTTTAAGTTTTAGCCCAAATTTGTCAGACAGTCTTCTCAGTGGTCAACCCTACCTGCTATTGTCTGACAGTTAATTTAAGGATATTCCCTCTTCTGTTATTTACTTAAATAAAGCATAAACCAATAAAGTGAGGAGGAGAAATCCTGAAAAAATCCCCCATGATTGCCTCAAATTTGGACACAGACCACTGATAATTATTCTAAGCACAATTTTCCTACCAGTGGCTATAAAATCACTCTCTCAAAAAATTCAACAAGCATATACCTAGAAGGCTCTGGCTTAAGGTTGTAACCTTCTCTGGAAATTAATCTTCATGCCTTTGCAAAACACTACTGTATTACTTGTTCAAAAACAGCCTTTTAGAAGCTGAATTGTGCCTTTTCCAAAGATAGCTGGATTGGGAACAGAAGAAATTAGAAGAACAAAGTCGTCTCCAGTTGAAAT
The DNA here is from genome assembly GCF_050655825.1 of Lonchura striata. Lineage (NCBI taxonomy): Eukaryota > Metazoa > Chordata > Aves > Passeriformes > Estrildidae > Lonchura > Lonchura striata. The sequence goes on from NC_140703.1 coordinate 4,109,621, forward strand.
CACTTACTGAGCATGATCTATGAAACACCACAGAGCATACTGTGTTTCCAAAAAAATTCTCACAGAAAAAAGCCATTTTAAGCAGGTAATATATATATGATAGAAATACCACTTCTCTGCGAGTCTGGAATTTAACATACCTGGTCCTCCCACATTGAGAGCTGCAATATATTTAAAAACTCGGAGCAAGGTATGGCTTTCTTAAACAGGATAAAATCTGTGAGATTCTATTTTCTATGGAATAAATATAAATACATGCATAAATACAAATCTATCCAAGCTTGTTTTTTTTATTATGAGAAAAGGGTTCACCCAAATTTAACAACTTGAACAGAAGTACTGATGATTTACTAGATGGTTTCTCACACAAAGCCCAGTCAGTAGCCTAAAGGGTTTAGCATGAACCTGAAACCTTCGTTTAAGTCAAGACTCTTGGCCTAAGATAATTTATAACAGGATTTTTTTTTAAACAAACAATACCTGTGATCCTTGGTCTTTGACTATTACGCTGCAATAGAATAAAAAAGAATAATCAAAGAAAAGCACAATAATTTTAACCATTTTCTTTATTTACTTTAGTATAGCCCACAGCTACAAAACCATGTGATTTGCTCAGGATTGCCCTGGCCTGACCAGAAAAGCCACAAGTGTCTGGTAAAACTTACCTGATAATTTACTCTTTCCCTTACTCTTGCTGCTAAAGTCACTGCAAGAACATACCTCGGCCCACATAAGAGGCTAAGACAGAGAATTTCCCTCACAGTCTTTTATGGATTTGGTCGGGAAACTTGTGCAGAAATGCTTTGTAGACTGTGCATGAGGTATTACCAGGAGTGGAAAGGAAACCCAAACTAGAGGCTCTTGGTGGTCTCCATTAAATGCACTCTTGTTCCCTCAGATTGAATTGCATTCCTCATGCCCTCACTCTGTGCTGTTCAGAACAGCTCTGGGTTAACTGCCAAGGCACACCATACAGGCCATGGGCTTACCTGACACACTGGCTGGTGACACTGCAAAGATTCTTTAATTAATCTGGCATTATTTCACAGGGAAGAAAAAAGGCAAGTAAAGATGAAACCAGAAGCCCCTGAGGAATCAAAGAGCTGATTACCTGAGCAAAGATAAATTGATTCAATGCTTTAACTGCACTGAAAACATTCTAATGAGTTCCAAAACTAGACATTCCTAACAGACACCAATTGAAAAAAAAAATTCTCCAGGTTTACTAGTGGTGCTAACCACTGATAAATGGTCATCTATTTTAGCCTAAAGCTTCAGAAAAATCTTAATCTATCCTAAAACTCTATTTCAAAGCAGATGTTAACCTCTTCAATACCTCTGAAAATATTATATGGCAAAGGTAAGATTGGAATATAATCATATCTACCTATACATCCATGAAGAAATATTGCTGCATTTTGGCTGCATGGTAGGACTGTATTATTAAATACCTTAAATATTTTCTTTTTCCATTTTCTAGCATCCTTCCGTGACACTTTCTCCCATTGTTTAGGTCCTAGAAAAAACAAAAATCAACAGTATTACCACATATTATAATACCACCTATACTGAATATCACTCTAACAAACATTTAGGAAGAACATATTCCAGAATAACATAGCATTAGCAAATCTGAGCTGTCCACCACATTTGCTGAAATAAAAATTTAAAGGAAAACATAAGGAGAATATGGTAATTCAAGATGTGAAGGCAGGCAAGACAAAAAAGATAATCACATGCTGAGTCTAACAAGACTGAGCTAAAATCCAAAGAGCATTACAGCCCCATATTCTACCAAGATGGGAAAAAAAGGTAAATTATTTTAGTTTCTAGATTTTAGTTGATGAAGGCAGACTCCATGGTATCTGAGGTTAGTTAAAGCCCTAGTTAAAGCTCTTCAGGACTGAGATCCATATTCATTCCATATTGAACAGATGCCACTAACCCAAAAGCATAACCAAACCTTTACAAATCCAAAGCTGTACAGCAACATCATCTATCAGAGTACTCTATGAATGTTGCCTCCCGCTCCCAATGGATAACAGATACGAGATGCAAGCCTGCCAGTCTGTAAAAACCTTTGGTGCACATCTGGTACATCCCCAATCTCTCCAGTAAGTTACAAAAACTGATGTGGCAATTCATGTATGTGGTACTTTTGATAGGGCTTGATTTTTGGTGAAGAGGGAGGCCAGTCACAGAAGTGATTTTCAAGGAAAAGCTGCTAAAAGCTTCTTTTGCTTCGGAAGCTCCTTTACTTCCTTACAGTCTATTCCATTTTCAATTTTCTTCCTTCATGTCATCCAAAAATTACCTATTTTTTATCCTGAACTTTGCTAATAACCCTTGTCTTGTCTAAAATGAGGCATGTAATAGACTAAACATGCACATAGGAGTAAACTCTTGGTAGTATACTAGAGTCTGTAATGCATATTAAATGTCTCTATGCAGATAGTTACTATATGTATTATATTAATTAGTTGTGTTGTATTGACATTTTAATAGTATGGTAAATGTAGCTTTGTAGTTAAAGTGAAGGTTTAGTAGTTACAATAGAAACTATGTTTGTGGGGTTTTTTTAAAGGAATGAGGTACTTGCTTTGAGATAACAGTCACACAGCATGTAAATCTTCCAAAGAAGAATTTATGGTTTTCTTATCAGAAGCTAATTTCTTCAGGCCTTGCTCAGACTCCAAGATACCATGGGGATTAAAAGAAGCAGTTGAAATATAGCAGAGTTTCTTATTTTAAATAGAATGTAAGCATAACTATCAAACATATATGAATATGCAACAGTATATTGTTTTAAAGGTTATTCCTTTGTTCACAAGGCATGCTTTTTGTGGTTTAAGGGCTTGAGAGTATCCAGACATCCACAAGTCTTTGCTTTTTATTGTCTTGTAATTGTCCTAACTCTAAATTTTTATTACTCTATTTGTATTACTATTTTTATAACCATTTTATTATTATTAAACTTTTAAAAACCAAGTGTTTGGCGTTTTTCACTATGTCATCCAAAAATTGCCCATTTTTTATCCTGAACTTTGCTAATAACCATTTTCTTGTCTAAAATGGGGCATGCAATAGATTAAACAAACATGCACATAGGAGTAAACTCTTGGTATTACTAAAGTCTTCGTATGAAATGTCATATGTTAGTGAACAAAATTCAGTATCTGTCGCACTTAAATATTCTGTAGCTGCCAACACATGTATGCTTTACTAAGACCACACCTACACTATGCAAATATTGTAGCTTTAAGGAGATCTTACCGTCAGGTGTATCGTAAGTGAGAGTGTCCATGGAAACAAGTATGTCATCTTCAAAAGGATGATTGTACTAAAAGAAAAGTAGCATTAAATATTAGAACAAATGACCAAAGTAATGTCTTTAATGTCTGTTTTATGTCTTGTTTTTAGGACAATTTTTTTGCTTTATGCTAAATATGAAGTTATCAGTATGTTGTTTTATTGGCTAAAGCTAGAAATCAGCAATCTGGAAATATTAACTCCTACAGGAAACCGATGTATTTTAAGCGTGTGTGCAAGCAATTCAACCTAAGGCATAAGCCAGGGCTCCAAAGGGTTTTAAAATGCAGTTAAGTCGCTGAGAATTTCACTCAAACGCCTGCTGTAGAAACTAATAGCAGCCGCCAGCTAAAACTAGCACGTCATGACATGTTAAAAAAAAAAAAAAAAAAAAAAAAAAAAAGAACAAAAAGCCGAGAAAATCCTTCTAGAGCCCGATTTAACCTGGCGGCGGCACAAGACATTTCCCGAAGGGGAAAGCCGCATCCCGGGATAAACGCGTGTGCCTGCGCTGGGAGAGGAACACAGAACGACTCACAAGGGATTCACGGAGCGAGTACCCCACTTTTTTTGTTGCTTTTGTTTTTTGTCGTTGAAAACCCCCTGTCTTAGGCAAGCTAATGGGGGTTAAGGACACTATGAGGGCACCGAGTCGCGTACCCAGCACGGTCAGTGCCGGCTGTCCGTCCTGCTGCATCCCGGGCGCTGGCGCTTGCCGGCCCGCTCCTGCCAAGGCACGGCGCAGCACGGACCGGCTGCCCCCAGGCAGCGCTTCCCGTAGCTCACCTCCTCCAGGATGCGGCTCATGGTAGCCATGAAGCGGGCCTCGTTGCGCCGCAGCCCGCCCTGCATCGCGTCGCTGTCCATGCCGGGGCACGGCTCCGGCCGCCCCCACACGCCGCGGCCGGCCGCTCCCGCCCCGATTCAAACCGCGCGCGCTGCCCCTCCGCCGCCGCCGATTGGCTGTTGCGCCGATCCGGTCTGGCGTGTAACCAATGGGATCCCGCGGTGGGCAGGGTTTGTATTCTGATTGGTTGCTGGCGCTGCTGAATGCCCGATCACTCCGCTGCCGAGTCCTGGATTCGGGTGCTGTCAACATCGGCTGGCCGCGCTCTCCCATTGGCTGCAGGGCCGGCGGCAGCGGCTGGCTCCGGTCTCCCATTGGTTGCGGGGCCGGCGGGCGGGCTCCCATTGGCTGCGGCGCACGGCGCTGGCTGGGCGCGCGGCCTGTGTGGCAATGGCGGAGAAGGAGGCGCGGGCCGGGCCGCGCAGCTCCTGCAGAGATTTACAGAGCCTGGTGCCTCCGTGGGGTTCGGCACGGGCGGCCGGACGGGTCGGGGCTGCGGGATTTGGCCTTCGGTGCCCGGCGGTCACGCCCTCCCCAGTTACTCTCCAGTTACTCCCTGAAGCTGCAGGCCTGTGGGGAATAGTGGAACTGGCAAAGCCAAAGCTTTACCTGCCCCTTGGCACTGCTGTCTGTGGATACCGTTCCGTTCCTTCCCAATGTTCTTCAAGTAACCATTGGTTTTCTATAAGTAAAGATTTTTTTAAAAAGTAAAATACCATCAGCACATCAAAGTCCCTGGAACCTCCCATTAGAAAAGCATTTGCTATCTTGGCAATGTATAGATGCATTTTTTGAAATCCCTTATTTTTAAAATCTGTATTTACTTGCTTATTATTCAGTTGTATTAATTTTTATTTTTTAAACGGTAGGACTTCAGATAAACACATCTTTGGTCCACATTTAAGCATTCTTACTAGTATGATAGTGAAGTTTTTGCAGAGGACAAGATCTGCCCTAAGGCCTTACCCTGTTTCTGGCAGGTCTTACCCTTTTTCTGGTTCTTCATTGTAAAAATGTATATTTTATGATTGGCTTTTTATAAATGTTACAATGAATGTTATATGTGTAATGTTAGAAAGTTATCTTGTATTAATTAAGTAGTGTGTTAAATGTAGTTTTGGGTTACAACATAATGTTAAAATAGAAACTCTGTGATATAGGATTTGTTACAAGCTCAGTTAGGAAGATGAGATAATCAAGAAACTTCACACAGATGTCAGCGAAGGTGGCCCATAAAAAGTTACAGCCTCCTTATCAGGAAAGACAAACATTCTTCCACCTTCTCTCTGTCTTTTTGGAACCACCAAGATTAAGGAGAAGAAGTTGACAAGAACCAGAAAAGTTCATAATTTGCAAGGAGTTTATGCATCATGTATGAGACATATGAATATGCAACAGGCTATTGCTTTTAAGGTTATTCCTTTGTTCACAAGGGATGCTTTTTGTGACTTAGTGTCCAAGAGCATCTAGACATCTGTAATTCTTTACCTTTTATTGTCTTGTAATTGTCCTAACTCTAAACTTTATTGCTCTAATTGTATTACTATTTTTATAACCATTTTATTATTATTAAACTTTTAAAATTTTAAAAAACGAGTGATTGGCGTTTTTCACATTCATTAAGGCCTTACCATTTTTGGGGTATGATTTTTTTGCCAGCACTGCATGAAATACTGCTCTCATTGCTTAAATCACGTGTGTGTGCTGAGCAAGCCAGCTAAAAGAGTACTGAAGTGTTGATTTCAGCTTGCAGGAAAAGATGAATGTGGTAATTCCAAGGTGACACAACAGGTTCCACCCCTACATTTGTCACTGTATTTCCATCAGGATGACTGCAGGACAAATCATCTTTAAAAAAACAGAATCTCACTGAGATTCTCTGTTCTTTATTTTCTTGATACACACCCAGAAGTAGGTCTGAAGAAACTCTCAATACTTTGTCTTTACATTCACTTTGGATGGAAGCCATGCTTTGAATATATCAAAGCGTATATTAAATTCCTAAGATTTAAAAAAAAGGGGGAAAAAAGTGTAACTATCAAAAATAAATTTGAATCTCTGTATCGCAGATTGACAAAATTGATGAGCACTCATTAGTTTGAAGCAAGTGCCTATAATCTTTTCTTTCCCATTGGTAAAATATACTACTAATTTCATTCCCTTGAATAGATGAAATATAATTTCTGTGATACTTCCAACATGGTCAAATATCAGGATAGTTTTGCATAGTAGTAGGAATTTTATTAGTAGACAAGTAAATCTATACATACTCAGGGCCAGCTTCACATGGTGTGCAGAGAATGAGACCTGGAGCCCCACATTTAGAAAAGGAAAAAAGGAAATAACAGGTTAACTAACTATTCAATACTTCTAACTTTCAAAGAGCTAATCATATGGAAAAAAAGGCATCATTATGTCACTTGTGTCGAAAAAAGAAGAATCAGAATATCTCTGTTTTTTCACCAGCAGGTTTAGGGTCGTCATGGCCTTCATGGTGTTATTCTGTGGTCCCCTCGCAGTGCTTTGATAACTTAAGGTTGAAATACAGTGCACACAGAGGATGAGATTAATTACTTTCCTCTGACATTTCCTAGCTTAGGACTCACTCACTTCACAGCCTAAATAATAGAAGTAGCCCCTGACTTATTTTGTATGTGAGGTAATCATCAGCCTAGGAAAACAAGGGTATGATCCAGTTATTTCAGTTTTATCCAGAAGTTACTTTTGTCTGTTTTGAATTCATGGTACACTTCTATAGAGTGACAGGAGCTCTCAAGTGCAAAAGATTTCTTCTACCACCCCAATACAAGAAAATGAGTTTGACATTCAGAAGCTGTGCATGGAAACTGTCCTAAACCAGCAGTAACTGGTATATTTGATAAGGTGTAACAAAAAAATTTTAAACTGAGTGACCTTAAGAACCACAAAGTCAACAAAGATTCGCTAATGCTTGGGTGAATTTATGTCGACTGCAAAGCAAGATTGTGGATCAAACTGTTGACAAACTAAAGACAGTGGCACAATGTTCAGTGTTTACATAGTAATAAGTAAACAGTGAACACTGTGCCATTTTTTGCTAGAAAAAAGAATGTATTAATATGATACAGAAGCAGACGTTTCAAGAAGAAAACTTCTTTGGTGCCTGTGTAACTCCAGAAGCTCATCCTCTGTTCTGTCCAAGCTCTACATCTGCCTTTCTATTAAGTAGGTCTGTGCAGAAATGTATGACAGAAGATTTAACTTCAAGTATCCTTTGATTAGTTTGATGTGTAGAAGAATAATTTCTGGCTCTGAGTTGAGTGTGTCATTGTTTACCCAATGGTTTGCTGCTATGTGTTATTGTTTTATTCACTGTGTTTATTCATATTTGGAGAGGCCCGTGTCCTCCCCAGCTCATCATTTAGTCTGGCCCCAAGCTGTATTTTATCCCTTTAATCCATTTATCACTTTTTAAAAAAACATTAATCAAAACATCTGCACTAAGTGATCATTTTTTACTATTCTGCTCTGAACTCTTTCCAGTCAGTCAGTATCCTTGACTGCTTAGGCATCTGGAACAATAAATAATTTTCTGAAAGCAACCTCTGAAGAGCCATATAAAAGGCAATTTACACATCTATTTTCTATAAATGTTGCTCTTCAGATACAGCCAAAATATCACATTGACTATTGAAATGACAAACTCCTCTCTCTTCAGTATCTTTCTTTGGGATTGCATGCTGCTCTCCCTCTTTGTACAAGGGAGTATGAAAGTATAAAATAACTGCTCAGCTTGTGTCAAGCCAGTGAATATAATTAAAAATTCAGAGACTGTAAAAAAAAACCCTGAGGAGAGTGGAGGGAGGAGTAGTTGTGGGCAAGTGTCATCCCAGGAAAACTCCATAGTAAAAGAGTCAGCCCAGGTTCTGCAGCAGGCACTTTGCATCATTCCTGCTGCAAAGGAGCCTTGCCTTCCCTGCTCTCTGAGAGGTGGGAGGGAAAGTGCTATTTTACTCCTTCTTACTTACAACTCCACCCAAAGTCATAAATTAGTTTCTTCACATAAGGCAGTCCTTGCATGAGTGTCTGTTGCACAGACAAATGTTTCCAAACCTTATCATAATTAAACACACCCAGGAACTCCATAACTCTGCTTATATAAAGCATAAAAGAAAACAAAAAAACAACCACACTTAGCCATCAGGAAGGCATCAAAAATCATTTTGTCAAGTCAAAAATGTCACTGAGCTTCCAAACGCAGTCCTGGGATGAATAACATTATTTCTATAATTTCCCTATTTCTGAAAATTGTGTTCATCTTGCTGGAAGCACATTTGGAGCAGGCTCTAAGGCTGCACTCACTGGATCCCTTGTTTTCTGAAGGCTTTGTACTGCTCCCAGTTGTCAAGAGCATGTGTAATTTTATTTGGGAGTAATTTTATTAGTTCCAGTCTAACCATTCCTCTGCCAGAATGGGACTTCATTATTTTCATTTTTTTGGTTCTGATCTACTGGATCTGTCCAGGTTGAAGCTAACTCTTCCTAGCAGCCCTTTGGTGCTAAATTTTGGGTTTGTGGCTAAAGAAGGTGATGCTGGTAAGACAATAATTGTGTGGCAGTGATTGCAAACACAAGGCTTTTGCTTTTTTCCCCAGTGTGCTGCTCCTCCCCCACTCCAGTGAGTATGAGTAGGCTGGACCTGTGCAAGAAGTTAGGAGGAGACTAAATAAGACATCTGAACCTGAATTGAGCAAAGGGATGTTCCATGTTGTACAACCTTATGCTCAGCAATAAAACCTGGGGTAGAGGAAGAAGATTAGAGGTTTTTTTCTTTCTGGCCATTACTTGAAGATTTCTCTTATGGGAAATAGTGAGTCATTGTTTTTCCATCACTTAGTTCTCATAGGATTGGTTTCCCCTTTCTGTCACTTACTTAAGTGTCTTTATCTTGACTCCTCAGTTTTCTTCCATTTTCTCTTCCTGTTCTCTCCGCTGTCCTGGAGTGCATGTGGATGCTTGGCTGCTGGCAGGACTCAAGCTACAGCAGGTTATTTTTGCTGTATAACCTGGTTATTTCTGAAGCCTTCCGATCCCTGAAATATGTCTGACTGCCAGGTCATTTACAAAGACAGGTCCCAAGCTCAGCCACTCAGTCTGCGGACAGAGGAATAATCAATTACTAGGACAACAATCACCAAGAAATGGTCAATCTTTTTTCTATCTCATATGGGAATACAGAAGTGAGAAAAACCCTAATTTTTAAGCATTTAGGACTCAGGGTACAAAGCTCAGAAATCTGATCTAATAGAATTTTATTGCCGTTGAAGCAAAGGATGATGATCCCCTTGAAAAGGAATGGGCAGTTCTTGTCCCTTTTACTACTTACCACTGTTCTCAGTTTCCAGCATCTCTTGAAACTGTTTGGATTGACTTTTGCTCCAAACTCTTCACTCTCTCTGGCATTTTGTAGAAGTAACTCTCTAGGTCCTGCTTGGGTTGGCAAAGAACTGAGTGTCACCAATGTGCTGAACAAATGCCACAACTCCACAGTCACATCATGCCTCTCTTGCATAGGTATCAAACTGCTTCCGAAAACATGGCAAGAATTATTAACCTTGCCTTGATAGACAGAAAACCCAAGGCCTTGCATTAAATGATTTGCCCAGGGTTGTGCACATGCTGTTGGCACATTGGTGAACAGGCTGTAAGCACACCCTAAATTCTTGTTTAGCATCCTCCTCCTTCTTGACAGTATTAACATCTAACTAACTAACCATAGCAAATTCCCCTGGGTGCTCCCACACACTTCAGTATGGAAGTCTCAGGATCTCCCCCCTGGATGCTGACCCTCCTGAGGCATGCAGGGCTGCTTGTTGTGTTCCTTTCAATCCGCCTTTGAAGGAAAGGAAGCAACCCTGCCTGTGACCCCATTCGTTCCTGCCAGTTTGCACAAATGGATGATTGCAGTCAGGTACATTGGAGGTGATATAGAAGCACATTCATCTGTAACAGAGACCACGAAAAGATGTGCTGTAATCATCACTGCTACCTAACCTCTGTCCTGCATGAGCCGATTAAATTGTTTTAAAATGTTTGAACACGGTACTCATTGTGATCAATGTCATTCTGTTGATCAGATCAGTGGGAATGAAGAATAAAACCCCATTTACTGAACAACAAATATTGGCTGTGTTTCTGGAACAGGCCAAGGGCTTATTGAAAAGAATATTGATTGAGCCAAGAAAACACTGAGCAGTTATAAAAGTTTAATCATATTCTCATTCAAGCCTGCCTTCAGTGCCAGGAATTAAAATTCTCCCATCTCCTGAGGATGGAAGATACATTTCCATAATGTTCTGTAAGCTTCCAATGCTTAGCATCTGTACTGAATGGTGGAATTATTCCTTGCAAGTGATTTAGCTGAGATTTATACACAGTGCATTCTGCACCAAGTGTACAAATTACGCACAAACAAGCTGTGATTTCATGAATGTTTCTCATTTGCAATTGTTTAACAAAAGGCTGGGCAAGCCAGTGTTGGCCCACAAGGTTGGCTAGCACTTGAAGTGGTCAGAATAAATATTTGGTCTTCGTGATTGAACAACATATGCCTGGTCCCTCAAATCAGATGAAACTCAAATGATTCCTCAGCTAGAAAAGATTTGTTTCATTACAAGGATGTGTCTATGACTTAATTAGAAAACTGCTCATAAGCATTCACGTTTGGCTGAGAACTACTGAGTGCAGGGAATGAAAGGCCCTGTTCAGAATGGCAAACATGTCTGGTTATATAGGATCCATGGGGTTAAAGAGCAGAAGAACTCTTTGCCAGGAGAAAACAGGAAATTGTTTTTCTGGACTCTGGTTGTGAAGACTTAAACTTTTCTAAGCTAAGCTCACTGTTGTGGAGAACAAAACCATCATAGAGCTATGTCTGAGCTACTATTTCCCTTCCCGTTTCAATCCTCTGCTTCTCTAACATCTGTGGCAATCTTTATGGAAGTCAAGTGTTGCTGGGTCTGTCCTGAAAAGGGAGATGTGAATGTAGCCAGGGCAGAGTATTTCAGTGGCTTCTAAATAACTGAGACTGCAGCATTAGCAAGGGTGGTAGGGTTACACAGGGCACGGGCACCTTCTATGCACACCAGGAAATCCTCAAACGTGCTGCTGTGTTCTCAGGTATTTTTGTATAGCAGGTACCTGGCTAAGTCAGAGTTATGTGGTATGTACACCTATGTATTGTAAAATTGACTTATTTGCTACCCAAAAAAGGGTGTGCTGTGAATCCTTCCCCTTTTGCAAAGCTTGTAGGAATTTATGGCTACAGGGTCAGTGGGTGGCATAGCTTTACAGATGTATCCTGATGGTCTCTGACTCCTGATGACTGTGAACTGCAAATGAGGAGCTAAACCTGTCTGGGCTCATAGGCTTCAAGTTTCTTTGTCTGGCCTGTCACTTCTGAGATGCAAAGGACAGTTGCATTTGTACCTGGAGTTCTGAATTTATGCCCTTCCTCTTTCTGCCCCCACCCTTCAGTTCTCTTTTGTGAGATCTCTTCAGGGAAGTGGAATGAAATTTCATACATGAAGAATACTTTAAAATTAAGACAGTGTCTGTGTGAAGGTGGCTAAAAAATTAGAGTGAAAAAAAAAAAAACAAAAGGGATAAAAGACCTAGCAGCAAATGCTAGATAGAAAATAAAAACGTGTGATGCATTGGTGGGGGTGGCTGGGGTGCAGGTAGATAGAATTAGGAGCAAGGTAAAAAGGAACAGGGAAAGCCTTGAAAATCTTGAATCATCAACAGATGCACACAGTGTGGATGCATGTAGGCTCTTTTCTCAAGACAAGAAGGAACAGCATCTTCCTACTTGAGAAAATACCAATAAGCAACACAAAACCAGCAAGAAATATCAACTAATTCTTCTTGTGATTTATCTGGGAAGGAAACAGTCAAAGTAGCAAGTCCAGAGCACAGGGCCCTGCAGAGCTGTGGTGTCCTGAGGCACCTTGCCTACATTCACTCATCCAATCCTGCATCTCACACTCCTGGATTCCTGGTACAGTGCCCCTGTCAGAATCTGCGGTATTGATGATTCTGAGATTGTAGAAAGTCTCTGTCTGTCAGCCCCCTGCCAAAGCAGAAGCCATAATTGGTCTGTGCTGGTTTCCAGGTTGTTTATTCTGTTGATCTCTCACATGTTCTGCTGCCCTGCCCAGCTCTGTCCTGCAGGGCAGCGTGTGGGGCTCTGCCCTCAGTGGGATGTGACAAACATTCAATACCAGAAACTCCCTGGGCTGCATTTACAATAACGTGCCAATATCTGTCACCTACATTGGACAGTGTGTCCCCAGCCTGAACCAACAGAAAAATGCCAACACCACAGTGAGACATGGAGGGTGTGAAGAAGGAGAAAAAGGACAAGACACACCCAATTTCCTCCAGCTTGTCCCCTTTGGACCCCTTATCTAGAATCCTAAAATTTTACTTTTACACCCATGCCACACTTAATTATTGCTTATATCAAACCCTCAGAGCTGGTAATTCATCCTGTAAGATTGAAAACTCTTTTCCATGGGCAGAGATCACAGCCAGTGTCTCTGGGGGCTCTGTTCAGGGGGGTTCCTGACCCCTGCCAGGGTCCCAGACCTGCCAGGGCAGCCAGAGGGATGCTCTGGATTCCCACATACCCCTAGTGCCAGCTGTACACCCTCTCCACAAGCCAGTACAGTGTTTCCTAATGGAACCTGTGCTTGGAAATGCCCCATTTGAGGACATGTCCCAGTCTACACTGTTACACCACAGTCCTCCCCATCATCCAGCACCCCTAGTGCCTATTGTGGAACTCTGAGCTGCATGTCCGCTTATTGTGCTGCTTTGACAAGATGAATGTTGTGCTCCCTGTAACTTAACCCAATATGATTCAGTTTGCTTTTTTGGCACAATTAAATCAAATAATTCAGAAAGAAAACAAAAGTATTGCATTTTCTGCCTTACTCTTATGATACATGAGGTTAACATTTATTTACTTAGATATTCCTCTGTGATTAGAGGATATTTGGTAAAGTCAAAAAAAACCTATACTGTGAAGTGGGAGGTAAGACCATCTCAGCAAGGAGACAGGTGCTGGGAGGGAGCAAAGGAGCTGCTATTGAAAAGATTGTACCTCTTTATTCTGTGTTTTAAAGGATTACATGGATTAGCAGCGTGTGGAGAAGCAGCAGCTGATCAGGAATCATTTACAGATATATAGTAGGATTATTTACAGAGAGGAAGTTAGAACTGGATTTATGCAGCTCACTATATCTGGTTCCCACATTATTATGGAGGTTGTTGTGATACTGAGTCTCAACAAAATCTCCTTTAAGAAAAATTTTGCTTATTTGGGCTGCTCCATCTCTGCACTCTTTTCAGTATCACAGGAACATGTGAAGACAGACTCGTAGCCAAAAACTAATCTCACAGACTCCACAGAAGTTAACTAACACCATCTGTGGCAGTTTTTCCTGCAAATTACCACAACATGTGAAATGTTTCTCAGTGATTAGTTGAGCCTTGTCATGAGAATAGTGTCACAAGGCCTCCTTGCACCGTGGCTCTCATTTCCAGATGTCTCTGTTTTAGATATATAGGAAAGGATGCTTGATTATATCTCTTCAGTAAAAAGAAAAATTCTTCTCCTCAGTGTGCCTTGAATGTTAATGCAAAGCAGAAATGAAAGAAATTAAACCAAGCAGCACGAGTAGCACATACGTAATATAAAAAGTTTTCTCTATCACAAAGCTACTCCCCAGATGTCGAAAAACCATTTTTATCTGTCCCCTCCTGCTTGTTCTCAGGGTCTGTTTCCCTCTTGCTTACTTTGGACTTTGGACAAGCAGAAGAAAGCAGGAAGGGTATGGAGAGGGGGAAAAACTCACCTCAGCAACAAGCAGACCAGAACACTGAGAATAGGAAAAAAGACATGAGCAATTAGTGAGCCCAGAGGAGAGTCACTGAGATAATTAAAGGCATGGGTCCCATCTTCCAGGGGAAAGGCTGAGGGAATTGGGATTGTTCAGCCTAGAGAAGAGAAGGCTTTTAGGTGACTTAATTGCAGCCTTACACTACCCAAGGGTGCCTACAAGAAAGATGGAGAGACTTTTCACAAGGGCAGGTAGTGGCAGGACAAGGGCGAGTGGCTTCACACTGAAAGAGGCCAGGTTTAGATTGAATATTAGGAAGAATTTTTTTTTTCTGAGGTGGTGAGACTGTGGAACATGTCCAGAGAAGCTGTGAACCATCCCTGGAAGTGTTCAAGGCTGGGTTGGGTGGGGCTATGTACAAGCTGCTCTGGTGGGAGGTGTCCCTGCCCATGGCAGAGGGACTGTAAGCAGAGGATCTTTGAGGTCCCTTTCAATCCAAGCCATTCTGTGACTCTGTGATTTATTTGACTGTTACCCCCTAACTTTTATACCTGCAGGAAGGTAATTTCTTGCTGCTTCATCCTCCTTTTGTCTGCTTTAAGACCATTGATTACTCCTACCCTTTAGTCCTGGCAACCAGCCGGTTCTTGCCTACTGTGCACATCTGGCTTCTCTCCAAGGATGTGGCAGAATTTGGCACTTTTCTAGAGGGGAGGCTGTGAAGGAGACAGCAGAACACATCCTGAGTCTGAGTAGGCACAAATGTGATTTCTACAACAACCAAAACCACCAGAAAATAGCAAATTAAGATTTATAATTGTGTGCTCCAGAGGTATTTACTAACCCTGGCAGGCAGAGCACATTTCTGAGTGCTTCTCTTTTTGGGGAGCAAGACTGTGCATTTATTTTGCTTGGTTTTTTTATAATTAAGCTTCTTAAGATGTTGGATCTTAAGGTACTGACCTACCACTACAAAAACTTCCACTTTCCACTGATGAGCTAAGAAAAAGCAGTTCCCAACTTGTGTACTTGGGAATCTCACCATCTTAAATAATTAAAAAGATTGACTGATCATTAAAAAGCTTGGATTTTTTGTGTGTAATTTTGTCTATTTTTTCATGACTTAGAAAATGAATAAATTATTATATTCTTCCCTAGAATCTGATTGCTAACTGACATGGCCATTAGAGGCTGAGCTGGTGAGCAGCATGTGAGAAGGAAAACTGACCTAATTAGAAAACAAATGAGGACAAGGGAAAAAATATTCTCTTTTGATATGAGCAACTTTAGTGCTCATAATAAGAACAGTAAAAATATGTTTAATTGCAAATGTTCAACTTTTTCTTCTGTTAGCAGCTTTTTAATGGTGAGCTGTATTTTAAATCTGAGGGGTTTGAAATCTTCCAGGATATAAGCAATTTATCAAATATTTGTAATTTAAATAAAAAGAGAAGAAAAAATGCAAACTCTTCAATACTGTCCAGAACCATTAAATCTAAGTGCTGAAGGTATGCTGCAAGTGTAAAAAAAAAAAAAAAAATTAAAAAAAAAAAAAACAAACCCACATAATTGTTATTGCTTTGGGAACAAAGATGGCAGGGGCATGTGACTGGATGGTAAGAATAAAAAGCTGACCCTGAAGCCTGATGGGACTTTAGTCTCTTTTGGTACTCTCAAAACTGTGTTAACCTATTCCATTAATATTTCATTAGTTTTTAAAAGGAAAATTATCATGATTCTAATACATCATCCATTAAAAAAAAAAATGTTTTCAAAATACTTCTATTATTCCTCCCCTGCATCCTTCACCAGTAGCCCACTAAAATACATAAAAGGTTAATAAAAGGTTAATGAGTGCTACACAAAAGGTTAATAAGAGTCTGAACAAATCAAGAATTTTATATATTCTTTAGATGCTAGTGAAAAAATTCTGTTTTGGTTTGCAATCAATAGGATCACTGTCTTATATGGGACCACAAATGGACTACAATTTCATATTCATTTATCATTCTGAGGGTACTTTGGGTTTTCCAGGAAAGGAGAAATTTAAAACATCTGCAATAGCTATGTATATGCAGGTGACTAGATGGCTCATGGGACAGAAGATCTGAAATACTACCATTTTCTCTTTTTGTCAGTTGCTTACAGTCAGCTTCCAATTGCCATTCATTGTGAGGAAGAATTTACTGTGTTTCCTAAATAAATAGCAGTTTTCCACAGCATGGAAAACTCTCCATGCCGACACATCAGTTGCTACCTTACTAACTTGCACAGCTAATAAAAATAATCTAGAGAGGAACAATGAAAAGTACCTTTGTTTTATTGAGCTGTTGAATATTCTCAGTGAATAAACAGAAGACATCTTGAGTTGTTAGTTCCCTTGGTAGTGGAGAAATCAGGTGCAGTACCAATGCAGGAGAAAGTGCTGGGCAGATTATCACTATTTCAGATTTCTTTATTGCTAATATGTTCTTTTCTGAATGCTAGAGAATTTCAGAAGACTATTTATGTTTGCACCTTTGTGCAGGAGATGATAAAGAGATGCCAGGCTGATGTGTGTGACTTCTTTTGAGGTTTGCCTTCAGTGCATTGTTGGAAAAGATTTTGGTTCTATTAGGGCAGCAAGGAAAGCCAAATTTCAGACAGACCCTCGGATTAAGTACCATATACTTCTGGTTTTGTTGGGCACTTGTTGACAGGTATTGTCTGAGGTACAGAACATGAATGTGCCCCTCTATACCCTCAATCTCTTCTTCCTTTTCCTCTTTTCCCTACCTTGACATTTAGGCTTACCTTTAGAATATGTCCTTAGGGACAGAGATCAGACATGATCTTCCTTTGATGAGTCCTGATCTTTGCTACCTTCTTTCCCTTTTAAGGTTTCTTCCCCTGCTTATTTTCCTTTCTATGGTTTTTGGGTGTTCTCTGACTCCATCCAGCCCTCCCTCCTAGTATCTCCAGTATTCTGCACAGGACGTGAGTTTCTGTAAACAGTGCAGCTTGAAATGTGACAAAAAATTCAGGCCTTAATTTCAAAATGGAGCCAGATGGTTTAGGAACTCAAAAGTTATTGTTTCAATACAGTGTTGTTTTTAAGCACAGTAAAAACTGCCTAGCAAGGTGTCTTGAATTTTCTTACAGGTTGTGGACTTCCTGTCCTTGGAGGTGTTCAAGATCAAGCTGGATGAGACTCTGAGTAAATTGATCTAGTGGAAGGTTCCCTGCCCATGGCAGGGCATTTGGAACTAGGTGGTTTTTAATGTCCCTTTCAACCCAAAAACTTCCATGATTCTACTAGAGGCGATGGAAATAAAAATTAAGCAGTGATACGGCAACACCTTTAGAATAACTAAATTACCTTTAATGGCTGACTCTTCTGTCACAAGGCAAAAATCAGTGCAGGCTTAAGCAGGAGATGGCATTTTTCAGGTCAGTCTGAAATAGAGATTTTCGGAGTTCACTTGAGCTAACAAAATTAATGTATCATGAAAGAAACCTCTGCCATGGTACAAAGGGCAGAGGGAAATGTAAATCTTTGGAGCTTCCTGCATAAAAGACAATACCAGAGAAGACCAGGGAATGCAAAAAACCCAGATAAAAGGTCTCAAATCATGTCAAGGCTAACAGACATACTCAGATAGGACACCAAAACACCAAAAGCACATGCACAGAGGGGAAAAGTTCAAAAGTTCAGCCCAGAGGAAGACCACGATCTTCAGCCTCAGAGACCACCAGAGACCCCTGCGGGACCACCACAGCAAACCAGGTGTGCCCAGAAGGGTGTGGACCTATTCAGCATGAGAGGAGAGGACAGGCAGGGCCAGGGGTTGAATATGCATAGAAAAGTTGTGTAATGTATTGCACATGGAACACCTTTGTGAATAAAGATGTGGGACAGACAGCAGCTCGGGGCACAAGTTTTTGGAGAGCGATCTCGCTTGTGCCGGGCGCTGACATACATACCCACTTCAGAACTACATCGAGTTGTGGAGTCTATTTATTTATTCCACCTATTGCTTCAAATCCATGTAATCCAACAATGAAGTCCAGCTCCTGGCCCTGCACAGACCATCCCCAAGAGTCACACCTGTGCCCGAGAGCGTTGCCCAAACCCTTCTTGAGCTCTCTCAGGCTGAGTGCTGTGACTGCTTTTCTGAGGAGCCTGTCCCAGAGCCCAGCCACCCTCTGGGTGAAAAACCTTTTCTCTCTCTTTTCTCTTTTTCTTTCTAAGCAAAAGAACCCTCTGGGTTCAAGCAGCCTCAGGATGATCAGGTCAGCAATGCCCTGAACCATGGAAGGTGTGCACATAGCATGCACTGACACTGGGCTTTCTTTTTCCTTTGCTGCTGTGTGTTCAACCAGCAAAAGGCATTCTGATGCTCAGGTCAGCTTACAGTGCACCTTTGTGACTCAAATTGCTTCCAGAATGAATTGCAACTTCATGTTTCTGAATGATATTTTGGGAGGAGGGGTCACACTTGACAGGTTTACCTGATTTTACTGATACACTTGATGGGCAGCTGAAGTTATGGCTTTAATGCATTTATCTCAAGCAGCTGCTATCAAATTGTGTTTAACTAGTCAAAGGAAATGTATGTTAATCAACTTACAAAAAAGAAATAATGGGGTAGAATCTTAGGTATAGTCACCAACATGTGGAGTTACTGTAGATAAATAATTTTTGAAGTTATGTGCCACGGTGTTTACATTAAAATACACAGAGACTTGCATCTTAATTACACTGGTTTCTGCTAAAGGATTTTAAATTAGTGTGGGAAATGAGCATTTCAACTACACTTTCCTAATTTAGTCTAACAAAATATGGCCAAGAATTTCCTTACATACATTGTTTTATAATGCAACACATTAATCTCCCAGAATTGATAATTCACATCATACAATTACAGTTATACCAAAAAATTAGGCAAATTTAACTGGAAATACTCTTTTAAAAATCCACTTATAAAAAAAAGGTCAGTGTATATAGATAGTAGTTATTTTTGCATGTCTATCACTTTTAAACTTTTAAACTATTAGTTTAAAAACAAAAACCCCAAATACAACTGTTTCCCTATGCCCGAGCTGCTTTGATTGGACCATTTTATTTTAAATATTATAAAGCCAGTTCAGTAAGACACCCCCCTCACAGGCTATAAATACAAAAGCATCAGACTAAGAACAGTGACTTTCTGAAATCTGGTTGTGAGAAAGCTGACAGTGACATATTTATGTGTCAAAGATGAATGAATACAGGAACTTAAAATTCAAAGCACCAGCAATCTTATACATAATTTCATTTATTTATTTATTTTTATTACGGATGTAAAAGGTTCAAATGTCAGAGCTATAATGTTGGAATTGTTTATAATGTCAAGTGATGCATGTTGCATATTCTTTCTATGTTCCATTGATCAACCAGAACCTGGAATAATAATTGTAGATGATGGAGTACATTTCATGTGCAAATGGACATGGATTTGAAGTGAATTTGGAAGAAAACTCTTTCATATTGAGGTCTTAGTAACTGTTTTGTTAAACCTGCACCAATCCTTGCACTAATTATTTTGCTTAATTCTGATGTTTCTAAAAGTAATTAGTATTACTGTGATTCCTGCAGGGCATTGTGAGGCAAGGAGACCTTAGTCTTACAATATAATATGGTAATTTGATAAAACTTGTTACAGACTTGAGAGAATCAATCCCAATAGAAGCAGAAAGAACTACAGTTTTCCCTTTGCGCACATTTCATACTGTTCCATTTCAGTTCGTAGAATTAGTCTTGCTATTTGCAAAGTAAGGTTGTGCTTTGAGCCTGCTTTCCTAAGAAAATGAGGAATGTGATCATGCCATCTGCAAATGCCTTCCCTGCAGTCCTGCCTACCACCCTCAGAGATAATTGCAAGCCAGTTTGACAGGAGGTAGAAATCTCAGAAAGATTCCACTGCTAAAAGCTTTCACCCAGGTATCTGGGCAGGGCAAAGATACCTAAATTAGTCAGAAAAAAGGTTGTCTGTTTTGCAAGAGTACCAGTGACCCTATTTCTCTTACCTTTTGTTTCATACAGCCATGGCAAAGAGTCCAGTAAAACCATTTTTTTTGCAAAGGAGGACATACAAGTCAAAGGACACAAATCTCTGGGAGTGCTTACAAAATGATTTGGGTTTTGCTACTATTTGCTTTACAAAGACAACAAAATTTAATTTCAAGACTTTTAGAAAAGGTTAATTTGAGAGAACAGTAGCTGAGAACTGGAAAAAACATCAAAATATCACATTATTTTAATTAACAAATGCAATAAAACCAAGTGTAGTAGAGAGCTTGTTAAGTAGGATACACATATTGGGAATATTAAGCTAGCTGAAGTGTTTCCCAGATAACTTAATCCAATTTTGAGTACTGATTAGAGCAAATGTTAGGTTAATACAAAGCAGGCTTAGTTCTTAATTCATCTGGATAGAACACAGTCCTACCTAAAAGTTTGTGTCCACACTTTAGATAGTAGGTTAAAGAACACATTATTAAAAGAAAAAAAAATTCTTAACTTTGTGTCTTCTGGAAAAGTTTCAGTTTACATTATTTTCATGATTTTATTGATTAGTCTGAACAGAAGAGAAGGTGCTGTTTTCAGTTTGGATCGTGGTCATTTTCTTCATAGTACCTGCTAGGAGACTGTGTTTTGGGTTTGTGACCAAGACAATATTGACCACACAAAGTTATCATCACTGCTGAGAAGCACTGGCACAGTGACAAGTCCTTTTCTGCATCTCACCCCACCCCACCACCGAGTGGGCTGGGGGTGCACAAGGAGCTGTGAGGGGACAGAGCCAGGACAGCTGACCCCAAAGGACCACAGGGATGTCCCACGCTGTGTGGAGTCGTGTTCTGCATATACAGCTGGGTGAGAAGAAGGAAGGGAGGGGATGTTCAAAGTGATGGCATTTGTCTTCTCAAGTCACCCTCATGCTTGATGGATCCATGCTTTCTGTGGAGATAGCTGAACATCTTCCTGCCTGTGGGAAATGCTCAATGAATTCCTTGCTTTGCTTTGTTTGCACACATTTTCTTTCCATATTAAACTGTCTTTATCTCACTTTCACTCTTCCAATTCTCTTTTCCATCCCACTAGAGTGGAGTGAGTGAGCAGCTAGCCAGGGTTTGACCACAACATGTTCATAGAGATCAAATAAGTTACTTTTACTGCATCAAATATCTTTTCTATTATATGCAGGCAAAAGTTGTTTGTTTTTTGTGTTTTTTTTTTTTTTTTGTTATTTTTTCCCAGTGGCTGCCACAGTCATTAGCAAGGGAAAGAATAAAGAAAATAAAAGGAGATATAGAAAGATTGAAAACTCCTGGAGCAGGCTGCTCAGTATTGCCCGGGCAGGCTTTGACAACTTCAGGTTCTCTGAATATATCAAATGTTATCTTCCTTGAAATGATAATGACCTCCATGACTGGGTCCTTCAGACGCTGTTTCTCCTGCCGTTCTGTATGACTTTGAGTACGTTGGAAAGGTCAAAACTTTTCGTTATTAATTCCATTAGGTCCTCGTCTTTTTCCACACCATTGATAAACTCTTCTAAAGTCAGTTCCCCTAAAAGAAAGTCAGATAGTGTTTAGAAGCTGAGAAGCAGCAATCTCTCTAGTGAACAAAAGACCACTCATGCCAAATCGAATCACATATGAAATTTGCTGATAGGCAAATGCAGGTAGAGTATTTGCCTAGGTTTTCTCACTTTGCATCAGTCAGATCCTCTCTCACTTGTTTTTCTGTTAAAACAGGTCAAACACTGAAGTCTGAGACAACTATAAGTGCTCATTAATGTGTGTAAAGGGGCTCTAATGAAACCTGTATCAGGGCTGAATTTGGATCTACTGGCCACTTCTCACTAAGCTAACTGGACTCTATCTTAGAGCTGTTTTTAAAAGAGATTAGGGTGTGATTTGCTAAGGATTAGTGGTCATAGTCCCTGTGTTGACTACTAGGATTATTTAGAGCCATTATCAGATGTAGGGGAAAAAATCAGCTAAGTAGGTTTGATTTCAATTAACTGAAATGGTCCTTTAGAGTGTGATTTTTTTGGGCTCATGTCAAAATCAGCTAATAACTTCAAAGTTTCAAGAAAACAATAAAATATCTTTTATTGAAGAGTAGGAATGCTGTTTAATGTTCTTCCTCTTTTCCTGCTGTTTTCCCTGTCAACAAAGGTCAGTTCTAGGCATGTGTCTCTTTGCATAGTACACAGAAATGCCCACAGTTCTCTGTCTAGGGGTTATTCCAGTGATACTGTTTTACCTTAAGAGGAGAAATAAATCTTGGTTTAATAAGAAGAGCCAGATTGTTTCCTCTGAGAATGGTTTAAAGCTTCTTGTTAAATTTGCAACAATTAATGATTTCTCAGTAAAATTAGAAATGACGAGGGCCAGGCAAAGAGGAAAATAGCTGGATGAGTTAAGGCCCCATGGTGCAGGGGAGCAGCAATTCCAGTCATGTATATGTCTGGTGGATGCTTAGAATGCTGACTTTTGGCTGTTTTCAGGTTTAAGTACTCCCTGTAGGGATTTTTTTTTTAATGTCTTGTTTTTTGTCCATGGCAGCCTTGGAAACTTCATCTGACACGAAAAAGGAAAACGATCAGCATGTGAAAAATGTGAAAACCACTTTCTACCCATAGTCAGTAAAGTTTGCTTTCTGTTTAGTCACAAATGCCCTTGCTACACTGGTGACAGTCTCATATAAAGAGGAAAGTCATCATTTGACAGAAGTCCTGGTTCTTAGGCTTCAATGAAAGTACTAAGACCCTCTCCAGCTGCTGGCATGCAGAGCCCTGAGGACGTTTATACTTCTTTTTTCAACAGCAGCCTATATAATCATTCCACAAGCAGATTCAGAACAAGCCATCATCCTGCTTCATCACTCATCCACTCCCTCTGAACTCTCCTCTGAATCCCAGACATTCCTCTTAGTTCCCCTCTCCTTCCCTCTCTATTGCCTTTGACTCAGGTATTTGGGTACAGGGGTTCCTGGTCATGCTGCACCATTTTCCTGCTTAATCAGGTCCTCTGGATTCCCTCCTCTTGATCCAAGCTGTGCATTTTGAGGTACCAAAACCACACTGCAGGTCTGAGGTCACACTGGCAGTCCCAGACTCACTGCTGCTGTGATGGGCCTCAGACTTCTGTGAGATAACAAAAATAAACTGCAAAACCAACAGATGTGCCTTAAGAATTGCTCTCTACAACACATGGGATTATTTATTGTATATTAATGTGAGGAAGGACTTTGCAGTTTATTTGTCTGTTTGCACTTTTCTTTAATAAGCTACAGGGAGGTAGTACAGTTGAAGCTAAACTTGCTGAAACTTGGCCCATTCCTCAGGTCGAGCTAGTCCTGTTGCTTTCCAGCAATTTTAAAACTAAGAAACTATGGAAAACAGTTTGAAATGGAACCACTATGAAGATAATCCTGAATATGTCATATTTCAGATTTTCCTTGCTAAAATGTATGACACGAATTATGGTCTAGCTCAGATACAATTATTACTTGCTAATAAATGTATGGTCAAAGCAGTGAATAATCATAGAATTTGGGTTAGATTTTGGCTGTGTTATTTGGACTCTGTTCATAATTTGTCTTCAGCAAAGAGTAGGCCAAGGAGTTGGGTCAAAAAAATCCTCCACTAAGGCATCTTCCACATGCATCACAAGACCACTGTTTATACTCTGATTATATACTGCAAACAACTTTTTGAAAAGAGTAACCCCAATGCACTAAATAAGACCATAAAAATGCCCTTCCCTTTGCCAAACTGTCCAAAATTCCTATCTGTGACCTGACTTTGCTCTTTTTAGCTTTCCTAATGTTCCTAATTTATCAATTATTTCAGCAATTGCTGTAAAACATAGTTGTCAGTGGAAGGAGTATCTTCATGATTAGAAGTATGAGGGGGGACATTCATCCAGAACAAATTTTCAATTAGAAACAACTCTGAAGCAGTGAAATGAAATTGTAGTTTCCAAGTGCAAGACCCAAGTGGCTTAATTTAGTATCTTGAGGAAAAACCAGGAGCATGTGTCTTAGCATGTGTTGACAGTCAGCTTTCAAGGAACATCCAGTATGCTCACCAGTCTTTAGAACGTGCTAGAGCATGTGCAACCATGCATCCTATTTGTTTTTGGGTTTTTTTTAAGGCTTTAAAATAGATTATACCAACACAAATATATTAATTCCCCCACTGCCAATCATGCTTTCATTTTGCTGTGCAATTTGAGAACTGTCATTTTGGATGAACGGTGCAGGAGCTGTTTTTACTGCATGTAATTGCTGCATGTAATTTCTTTGTCAGTTGACTTACACTCCACTGTAAACTGGAGTAAAATAAGGGCAAAGAAGAGCAGATTTGGGCTTTCAGTTATCTAAACCTGTCATCCTTCAGCTGCATGATCAAATCCTTTCTTGCAGAGGAGTCTCTGCCAATGCCAACAAAATCTAGATCCTTACCGTCATTGTTCACATCTATCTTCTGAAATATCATGTTTGTGAACTCTTCAGCACTCATGTTGGTGTAGCCATTAATAGCCTGGATTGCCTGAGGGCAGAAACACAGAAAGTTCTTTCACAGTTTTTCCCATCACTAAATAAATAGCTACTTCATGTAAGTCGTCAGTAATAAGGACTGGAAATTTAATTAACATAAAACAGCCTAGAGATTACAGACTAATTTGCATATCTCTGAAGGTCTGAATAACCCTATGGCACCTCTGCTCTGTAATTCACTTTCAATTCCACATCAGCATTTTTATCTGGCCCTAGAGAATTCCATGCCTACAGAGAGTGCCCTTTGGTCTGTGTGATTTAAATGCAGTATTGTTTTTCCCATCTGAAAGCACATGCAGAGAAAGCCTAAGTCATTTTTCTATTAAGACATGTTTAATTTAGTAATCACAAAAAAGTCAGAGCAGCAGTCCTGGAAGTTGGCATTTTACTTGTCCTCCAGGGAAGTTAAGAAAACCAGAAGAATCCCCTCTACTTTTTTTTTCCTTTGGTGGGTTTTTGTTTGTTTTTGGTGATTTTTTTTTTTTGGTGGCAAAAGGAGTCAATATTTGGAGCAAAGGTACAAATATATGTTTTTACAAAATTGTGTCAAATTTACTGGGAAAATATGTGCATATATAAACATGCACATACATTACATTATGGGCACACTATAGAATTTGTTTTTCTGCACTTGAATTATCTTGAGATGAACTGTGTTGTGTAAGATAAGTCAGTGTATGTGCCACTTGTTTCTTTTGGTGTCTCTTTCCAAATATTATATCATATTTTAAAAGAATGTAAGTTAAACCTATTCAGCACTGATCTAGAATTCTTGATCAAATAAAACAATATAAATGCCCTGTCCAAATGCCCCAAATTCCTGTTTGTTTCAAAAAACAGGAAAAATTTAATAAAAATAGTTACATAAACTTGTTATATTACTAATTCATACTTTAGGTACTTTTGGTGTCTTTTTGCAGTCTTCAGTAGAAAGTTGTATCCCTTCCACAGTTAAATTTATTGCAGTGCCAAGAGTAAAGCAGTGGTTCCTGAAGTATTTGTGTCACTGACTACCACAGAAGCCCCTTAAATACTAAAATACTGGGTGTTGAAAGGGTGCATGGTTATCTGGAAGGAGTTTTGATGGTTGGTAGTGATATGCTGGTCCATAGTTTGCATAGCTGTAGAGAGAGATTTCATTTTAATAGCACTTCTGTGTTTCGAAATTAATGTCTCAGATATGACACATCATTTTGGACAAACCCTTTTTTACTGATACTTATTATAAGCTGGGCACCCTTAATGGCTGTGAGCCTGTTTGTTCTTTTTTTTCTTTTTGGGCCCACCATTTTTAATCTAGTCTAGGTCAATGACTTAGGCAGGTTTAAGTTAAAGTTCTTATGCTCCAAAAGAGATGGAAACACAAAGAGATATATAACCTGGTTTTATAATCAGGTAAGTTAAAAAAGAAATATTCTTAACACTGAGAGGATTTTAATTTTAATTCTCATTTCAGATAAAGCCCCAGAGAAAACACTGTTGACTTGTTGGCTCTGGGTGAAAATTAATGGTGAATATTTGTGAAAGAAAGACTTCATTAACCTCAAAGGAGAAATCTGGAAGATTCAGCTTCTCCTTCTGTCTTTAGAAAGCTGCTCTTTAGGTGATCATCTTTATTTGTTTGACCTGGTAGCTCCGTGTGGCTCCAGTTCCTTTCAGTTTTGGCAGCAGCTGTTTAAAGTCTCTAGCAGCAGCTGGCTTGGCACCAGCAGTAGTGCAGAATCCAGGAAAAGTATGTTCCTTGTTTGTTATGGCATCAAACTCTATTTAGTTTTGATGCTCCCTGCTGCAAAATTTTGATCTGTAGTGGGTCCTGTACATTTAGGGAGCAGTATTGAGTCATATATATTTATTAGGAGCCTTAACATACCTTTTGGATGACAGCAGCTAATGAAGAGCACAATGTTATTTCATTACAGCAAGTTGAAAATTATGAAGATAATTTTAAATAAAGAATTGCACTTCTTTGGTTTTATGGGTTTGAAGTGGACCCATTTTCTGCAAAATTTTGTAAGTATTTTTATCCAAATATCACTGTGTGATTTAATAGTAAACTTATATTTCTGTGATTTAGTTTTAAAATGGGGGTAATGGTGTTTGTAGAAAACAAATCTAAAAGCCTTTCAAAAAATTAAAATATTGTAATATTTTGATGACATCTATATTTTTCTTGCTGCAAGATCAGTTTGAGAAGCCAGTTTTCCACAATAGACTGGCACATATACTTGTAACCATCTGTTTTGTTCATTATGCTGCTACTGTCTTACCCTGCCTTATAGTACAGTTTATCACAATAATGTCTCTACTGTTTCTACAGCATTTCACTTTCAGTAAAGTACTTTATCTGTAGAACTATGGTTTAAATTAAAATACTACTTAGATGTGTTCAATAAGGAAGAAACTAATGTCAGGTCTGTCACTACTAGCCACTGTTAATTCTGGTTTTACAGCCATAAAACATTAGATAAAGTACTGACAATCCATTTACAGCACATGATCTAGAACTGTTTCAGGGGCAATGCACTGTATCAAATGCTCTTGCTATTGGTCATAACTTACTTACCCTGAATATGCTTAATAGTTCTTTTTTGTCAATGCATCCGTTTCCGTCAGCATCGTATAGCTTGAAATACCATTTCAATTTTTGGTCAATTTTCCCTCGTATAACCAAATTTATTGCAGCTATGAACTCCAAGAAGTCTATAAATCCATCCTAAGAGAGAGAGAAGGAGAGGAAAAAACACACCTATTTAACAACATTGGTTTTTCTGTTCTTTCTGGCAATTGCACAGAAACAGGTCATCATAGTCCCTACAATACACAGTGATTTATGAAGCACCTTCACATAGAAATCTTCTGTGGAATTAAAAAAGGATGAAAGGATGTGCTCAACTGGAAGAGCTATAGGAAGAGGTATTGGGAAGGACAGTTTTGTTCTCCCCTGAAATCTGGCCGTTGTGGAGGTGAGGGGCAAATCTGTTCTGAGCAATTGTTATTGACAGCCTTTAAAAGGCAAAAAAACCCAGTTTTGTGGCACACTGCCATGTGAAAAATAGGAGTTTGGGATATCTGGTTTGGTACTAATGAGATATCTACAGTGGAGTTGTTTACATCTATACTGCAGAACTATGTATGAGTTCCAGAGCTGTTCCAGGTGTTGTTAATCTGAGAGATCATGTAATAAGTGTTTTAAAATTATAATACTTTGGCATGAACCCTAACTACTGTGGTTTATCAAAATAAAAATCAAGTCTTTCTGACAAACATTTTTGCATGAGATACAAAGGCTTCATGGCCTAAACCAGTCTCTAAATATTGAGGATTTGGGGGTATTCATAGGATGGCAATAATTTCAGATTGATTTCAGATTCATTATTTTCTTACTGCTTTGCTCAAGCTACAGATAGAAGCCAGTCAGGGCCAGGCCTCCACAGTCAGGTTCTTCTGTTTCTGTAGAAATGTGGTTAGGATGGAAGAAACAGTTGCTGAATTTGGATCCTGCTTGCTCCAACTCTTTCTCATGCGCATACAAAAAGAATTAACAGCTGATAAATTTAGTCTTTTGATCAGAATCCAATTGGTCAGAATCCAATGGCTCAGAAAACCTTGGAAAGACTTGTCAGTTTTAGATGGCCTTTGACTGAAAATAGAAGGTTGGATGAATATCCAGTAGGTTTAGCATGTTACTTACTTTTATTGTCGTATATCAACAGACAACTTGCCAGTTGAGGTTTACAATCAGCAGGCATTATCAGTCCCCAGTATTGTACTACAGGAAAAGAAGACCTGCAAGGATGCAGTGTGACTCATTGCCAAAATCAGAATCCTAAAATCATTTATGTTGGAAAAGACCCTCAAGGTCACCAGGTCCAAGAGTTACCCCACAACTGTCAAATCCATCACTAAACTGTGTCCCTAAGTGCCACAACTTACATGTCTTTTGAAGACCTCCAGGCACTATCAGTATATTTTTGTGACAAGCAACCAAACATGTGAGCGTGCAAAGAATGACGACAAACAGGAATTTATGAGGGCTGGGATATACTGAAGTTGAGAGCTCTTCTGACCAACCTTCTATTGAAAACAAACCAAAATGCCTAAAGCCATCCCCACATACCTACCTGCCTAGGTTCAATCGCAATAGATTGTGGAAGTGAATATAGGTTCTCAAAGACTGGATTTGTTTTTTTAAATAGGAGTCCACAGTCCACCCTGGTGTGGTTTTTTTTTTTTTTTTTTTTTTATTCATTCTCCTTTTAGATTCCTCACAATTGTGCCCTCATGGTACTGATCTGGGTCAGGGCTCCTGGGAGCCCCTTGTAGTGTTTGCTTTGATTTCTGTGCAAGGCTGATCAGCAGAGTGGTACCTAAGAGATAGTTCCAATGGATTCAAGCACACTGGATTCAGCTCTCATGCAGAAATGGTGTGTGCATAAGTCGTGCAGGCTGACCATTGCTTCACAGACCTTCTGCAGGTTCTCTGGTGGTTGCTTGCTTTACCCTAACTGCAGTCACAAGCAAATGCAGCAAAGCCACCATTCAACCACTCTTTAAATTAATTTTGACAGTAACTACACATAATTTTCAAACAAAATTAGGCCCAGTATTAAAAGCAGATGCTTAACCAAGAATGACATATCACGCACTACAAACTTAATCTTCTTTTTGGCACACTGGTTTTAATTTCCATTTTGCAAGTATTATTTCAAGAAGGATCTCATAAAGTATTTTACTGGAGGTCAAAATGTATTTTGCTGATTGCATTTCTATCATCTGATTTGATATATCTATTAAGAATGTGGTTAAATGCATTTCACATTGCTGCTTTTTTACTGCATTTCATACTGCTTATTGCAACTACAGATTAATTTAAGGATTGCTGGATGTCCATGACAAGATTCATTTTCTTCTTACTCCCTTACATTTCACTTGGGATTTTGGAAAATATTTTTTTGTTTGCTTTCTTTTTGCATCTTGGTGTCACTATTGTTGCTCTGACAAAACATCAGGAGTCTGGACAATGAATGTAAAAACCAGTCTAATGTGTTTGGGTATGTAATTCTGATCTGGTGGATTCTATGGCCTGTCCCAAACAGGAGGGGACTGAAGGCCAGGGTCAAAAAATTCCCACCTCTGGAAAATAAATACCTGGGAGAAATTGTAGTTGTCAGGAAAGCCTTTGCCATTTTCTGCAGTCGTGTGAAAACTGCTGGTGACATGGTAGCTAGCAGCTGGTTTCTATTTCTTAGGAACAGAAATACTGAGAAGACTTAGACATGTTTGTCTACTTGATGTGGAACCAGAAGCATTTCATAAAAGCATTGATGAGAAATGTAATGTTTTCCTTTCTACACCAGAAAACATACATTGTAAGTAAAAAAGAAAACATTTATGGTATGCAGAAGGCTACAGTGATCTTGTTGCACATATACAGAACTTTCTAAGATAAAGAGAAATACGGCACTTTTTACAGTAGCATCTCAAAACACATTAAACAGTGAAAAGCATCATAACAGTGACCTATGAAGATCATCCTGTGGTTCTGTGAGTACAACAAATAATGCAATAAATGTGTTATGATGTTATCAAATGAATACTGCTGTGCTGATTTACCCATCTGCTGTTCTATAATTCTCAGTACAAGTATCTAGGTAGGTCCTTATGTGTCTCTGGGCTCTGTAAAACACCTCTCTGCAGCACGCACAGTAATGTATCTGGTGCCTGTTAGGAAGTCATTAATTCACAAGCAAAGGGCTACTATAAGAATAATAAAATAAATTTTCAAATAATGCCCAACAACATAATAAGCAGAGCTGATTACCAGTGGTGGAAGATAAAAATTATTTACTTTCAGTGTTTAACTCTGTTAAATATTTGTAATATTTTTATTAAATGGAATTAATTCTGGTGAAACCTGCTTATTCATTAGGTTAGGATACAAGACAAATTTGGGTGTATGAAGGTTTCTTTTCTATGTCTGTATGGTGCTGGCTGTGCCCTCATTGCCATGGGCACCTGTAGGGATGGTGAAATCCTGCACCCTCCCCTGCCCAAATAAACAGAGGCATGTGGAGTCAGGTCCCAGGATGTGGTGCAAAATAGAAGAACAGAACTCTCCTAATGTGCTTCTGAGGAGTGGCCTGGAGACATACCAGAAAAATGGGTTCAGATCTTCTTTTACATGCCCCAAACTCTCCTGTATTTCTATATATAGTAGGCTTAATAAAAATGTAGACCTATTTTTATTCTTTTAACAGCTTGACTGGATGAACCAGAAGTTTAAGGATGCTTTAGGGTCATATATGTGTCCGTGCCCTGTGATACTGTGCTTTTGTAACTTGTTTTGCTTTTGCTGATGAGTGATTTTTTAAGCCACTTGCAAGAGATTGATTCACACAACAAAGACAAAAAGAGGCTCAAAAAATGGAAGTAGAGCTTGCTGATGGTATGAAATTGGTCCTCAGGGCACTATCATTTGTGAGCGCCTAAGGCCCAGAGCCCATTTCAGTTTTTCATTAGCTACTGGATCTGCTGAGGAAAAAGGAATTAAATTTTTTCCTTTTATGAGAGGTTTTTGCTTCAGGCTGTCAGTCTACGTACCTTTACTGGAGGCTGCTCACGATTATTTGGTGAGGATAGAGATTTTTGTCCCCTGGAGCAGAGCTGGGCAGGGCAGGACTGCCATATTATACAAGGGCCATTAATACCCTAGCCCTGGAGTTGTAGGAGGGCATTACTGGCTCCTAGAACAGCACTGCTAATCTTCACAGATCCTTAAAAAAACTCTTAGGACTTCAAACTGTAGTAGAGATTAAAAAGAATTGACTTGTTGGCTATGAATACACAGCTGATCTGAAACAGCAGTTATCCAAGGCTGTGCCAGAGTGAGCTGAACGTGGTGTTTTGGCTGCCTAGCTCTTTCCTGAGAATGATTTTCTGGCAGTGGCAGGGATCCCCTACAGGGATAGTCACTCATCTCACACCACATGCTGAGGCCACACATGTGGGAAGGGACAATTTCTGTCCCTGAAAACCCTAGGGTGAGTGAGCTTATCATCCTACTTGAACCACTGTGGGCTCTACCACAATAAGCAGTGCCTTGTTTCCAAAATTTGTTCCTGAAAAATCTCTCAGCTCAATCTGACAGCAGGAGAATAGCTCAGATTGTTTATCAGGATTAATAAGTGCTCAAACATAGATGGCCCAGGTATTTCAGACCTAGGGCTTAGGTCATTAAGCCACCTTCTTTCCCAACTGCCTGTCTTTCAGAATATCCCTAAACCTCTTAAGGGAGAGGGAGGAGGCATGGGTCAAACAGCTCAGAATAACTGTGAAATTTATAGCTAATCCTATGTGCTTCTTTCTTTCTCTCTGGGTCCAGTTTCAAATATAGCACTGCTTTCTCTGCCCCCAGAAACCTAAAGGAGGATTCATTTCACTCTGTTTTTTCTTCCCCCATTTAATGGAATCAAAGAATTATAGAATCATGTTGGTTGGGAAAAGGCCTCAAAGATCATTGAGTCCAACCAGCCTCGATTCATTTTTGCTTATGAGTATTTTCTGTTCCTTAGAGGTTGCATATGCAATTATTGAAGAAATAAAGAGCTACTCATAACTCTGTTACTTTCATATTTCCCTAGGATCTTATATTAGAGTTTGGGCTTGGCCAGACTCACAAGTTTTTTTAAGCAGGGCTGGCATTTGTCATGTGGTGGGGGGGACCTCAGCAAGCAAAGATTATTTAATAAGGATGAAGAACAAAGCAGGGAATTAGGAGCTGCAGATTGTTAAGCCGTTTTGTAATCATTGCATTCTCCCTGTTACGTAAAGGGATGAGGCTGTACTGACCAGCCTGTTACACAAGGTTCTGCTTTGCCCAGGTGAAGAGGACCTGCAAGGTTTGGGGACTTGAAAATTACCAAGACATTTGCATTGGAGAAGTTGGAAATGCAGAGCCAGCTATGTGTCCTGGCTCTCAGACTTGTAGGCTACCCTGGTAAAATCCAAAATATTAAGATGACAAACAATTTTTTTTTCTTTAAAATTAACAACTACCCCCTAACTCCTTGCCATCACAGACAATTTTCTTTCAAGATTACTGAAGAAGACAGGGAAGTCACCAGGCTGGGCCCTCTGCCCAGGAAGCCTGCACTGAAAAGACAAGCCCTCTGCAATCCTTTCCTGGATGCTGGGGTTTAGCTTTCTGCACTCCTAATTTTGAGCCTTTGCCTGTGCTTTTAGGAATATCTTTCCCAAATTAAAGCAGTAGGCAAGAGAGGAAAAACACTGAAAAATGCAGCCATGACAGCTTCACATTTTCCAGCAAATTCCTTGCTGATAATCCTAACAGATTTTTCTTGTTTTACAAATGCAAAAACATAGCAGGACAAACCTCCAGGAAAAGTTGTCTTGGCTTGAAAGAAAGATGTTTTGCTAGGAAAGCGGGAAGAAGTATGACCCCCTTTCCCTCCAAATTCTTATAACTTTGAAATTCAGGGGGCTTCAGGCAGGGATATGGGAAAATGAATAACAGTTCTGTACTAGTATGTATAAGAAGACAAACTAGCAAACAACAACAGGCAGAACCAAATCCCAACCAGCCTTCTCTCAGCTGCCAGGCACGTCCCCTTCCATGTAGTTATGGCCACAGTCACTTCTTCCTCACATGGTCTAAAATGTTTTGATCATAACTCAACACTCATGATGTTAAATCCTACAGTCAAGAATTCAACTGTACTTGCATTAAGAAAGTGATGATTTTAACAGTAATGTAGGCTGTTAGTTGGTGATGACAAATTATTATGGCAGAAATCTGTATTATCACTGCAGTGCTGGCTTTGGACCCTCTGTACCTTTGGCTCCAGAAACCCTGGGTCTCCTCAGGCACCTTCTGCCAAAGGCTCCAGGACAAGCAGCAGAGTAGAGCACGTTCTTCACCTCTGGCCCTGTCCTGACACAGCCAAAGGATACCACATGAGCTATCTCCTGTTTGATCTAGGCAAAGGCTTGTTGCTGCTCAGGGCCCCAGTGGAAATTGTTCTTTTTGCAGTTGACCAGGCAGAGAGGGCTCACAATCTGGCTGTATTCAGGAATGTGCATTCTCCAAAAATGCATGGCATCTAGGAAACTTGTGTTTCCTTCTTTCTAGTTGGTGGAGACATTGGGGGTGATCTTATTGATGACCTTGGTGGGAATCTGATGCCATCCATTTTACCACTTTACTCCCAGGAACTAGATCTCTCGCTTGTGAAAAAGAAAATCTCTCGCAGCTCCCTTAACTTTGCTCTTCTTGATGGTGAATCAGGCTTCCAGGAGGATTTGAATGATTTACTCTCCTTTCTCAAATATTTCTGTGTTCCCCCACACAGTGATGTCATTGATGTACTGCAGATGTTCCAGAGCCTCACTCTTTTCCAGTGCAGCCTGGATCAGTCCATGGCAGATGGTGGGGCTGTACTTCCACCTGGGACAGTCGGTTCCAGGTGTACTGCACGCCCCTCCAGGTGAAAGCAAACTGAGGCCTGCATTCTGCTGCCAGAGGAATGGAGAAAAACGCATTAGCAATGTCAATAGTGGCATACCACTTTGCTGCCTTGGACTCCAGCTCGTACTGGAGTTCCAGCATGTCCGGTACAGCAGCGCTCAGCAGTGGAGTCACTTCATTTAAGCCACGATAGTCCACGGTCAATCTCCATTCTCTGTCAGTCTTGCACACAACTAAATGGGACTGTTGAAGGGTGAGTGGGTTTTGCTGACTGCTCCTTGGTTCTCTAGTTCACAGATCATTTTGTGGATGGGGATCACGGCATCCCGATTCGTTTAATGCTGCGCACAGTCGAAATAGCAATTGGTCCTTGTTGCTCTTCCACCCTCAGGAGTCCTACTGCAGATGGGTTCTCTGACAGTCCAGGCAAGGTGTTCAACTGCTTACTGTCCTCTGCCTCTACAGCAGCTATTCCAAAAGCCCACCTGAGTCCCTTTGGGTCTGTAACAGCCGTTCTGGAGGAAGTCTATGCCCAGAACACACGGGGCCTCTGGGCCGGTCACAATGGATGTTTCTGCTGCTCCTTCCCAGCCAGGCTCACCTCGGCTCCCAACAGGATCAATTGCTGAGATCCCCCTGTCACACCAGCAATGGAAACAGGTTCTGTCCCCATGGTATCAGGGTACACTGTGCACCAGTGTCAACTAAAGTGTTGTATTTTTCTGGATCTGATGTGCCAGGCCATCGGATCCACACCGTCCAGAAGATCCAGTTTTCCCATGCCTCTTCCCGGCTAGAGGCTGGGCCTCTCTAGCCTTGCTTATAATTTTCTTCCTGGGCATACATGGCAGGGGATCTGACAGGTCATCCTCCCTTCTGTTATACCTGGCAGCTTCATCATGGGAGGCTGAGGCTGCCTTCACTTCAGTGGCATTCCCCCAGTTAGTGGTTTCCTCTTTGAATTCACACACTCATGCTGCCAGGACAGAAGTTGATTTCCCATCCCACCTTCCCATGTCTTCCCCATAGTCACACAGGAAGAACCACAGCTCAGCTCAATTGGAGTCCCCCCTCTCCCTAGGTGGGGCACATCAGGCTCTGATATTGGGGACTGTGACTTGTGCTGGTGCCATTCAGTTCTTCCTCACCTCCCTAATCTCCTCTTTAAGGTCCTAAATCCCAGCAGAGCCATGAGCCTGCATCAGGCCACTGATGATACTCTCATAATACCTGAGCCTGTTGGCAGTCTCTCAGTTGTCCATGGCATTAATCATTGTAGTGAAGGTGGTGTATTGAGATGGTCCTAGATCTTCCAGGGCCCACAACATGTGCACCTGACCTTGTCAGGACCATTACTGTGCTGTTCATCTCTTCCATGAATTCCTCCACCTTGGCCATTTCTCTTGTCTCTCTGTTACAGCAGACCTTTCACTACAGGTAGAAGTGAGCCAAGACACAGACTTACTTAATGTGAAAAGTTTTCCAGTTTATTCTTCTTTACAGCTTAGCTGTCCTGACTCTGACTACAAGAAGTTCACACAGTTGGTTTCTTTGTCAGACTCTGCTGGTTATATCCTGCTGGAATATGACTGGAAGAATTTCCTTGCTGCCTCTGCCCACAGGCTATGACTGCAGGCTCCAGCTCTATCAGACCCAGACTGACCTCACAGCAGATCTTTTGCAGCAGCAACTTTCTTCCTTTTTTTTTATCCTTTGCTTCTTTTCTAGATCATTGCTTCTTCCTCAGGGCTCCTATACCTCCTCAAGGTCTTCTTCCTCTAGGCATGCCCTGACCCAGGGACCCACCCCTTTTATCACACTTACCTTTATTAGTCACAGCTGCCACCCATGAAGGGCAAGGCTGTTTTTTTGGTAATTAGTACAACTGTGATTTATCAGGGGCAAGGTCACCTGTAATCCCTTCTACACCTGCAAGGTACCAGATTGTGTTTCTTGCCAACAGATGGGACAAAATTCCATGAGAGAAAGAAACAAAAGCAAAAATCCTAACCCCCAACAAAGGTACATTGAAGACACACATATTTTCTAGTGGCAAAGATGTTCTATTGGGCAGATTTGGGTGCTTCTGTGTAATGCTCTGTGAATCTCAAGGGATGTATGAAAGCTCCTAAAAGTCACATTCATAGACTATCATTGCCTAAACTACTTGCATTATTTTAGTAGATTGCTACTATAATAACTTTACTCTTAATCAATGTATAAATAAATAGAAAAAAAGACAGTTATGCCTTAAAAGAAATCTTAAAATTTCTTTGAATAATAGAAGCACCTTCCTGAACTGTTTCCCATTAAAATTAATTTCCCATTAATCTTCACAATAATTTAACAAGTAATACTTAAAAATAATTATGATTAATTGTCCAAAGTTAATCTCCATTTCCTATTCACATAATGTGATAAAATTACAGTGTTACCTAATAATGGTATGCTCCAAATGCTTCTTCAGCAAAGTAGCAGCTGCAGAATACATGTTAATTTGTTTAACATTTTGCACTTAAATGAACATTTCAAAGAAACCCTAACCTAATCCAACCAACTATGTATCAAGGCTGTATGATGCAAGGAAAATTCAATTGAATATTAATGTGTAACACTTATCTACTTGAATATTTTAAAATTCAGATTTTAAAGAGAAAGATTTATTGTAAAATCAGATTGCCGTTTTCGAAATGCAAAAAAATCCCCAAAAAACCAAGAACAGAACAAAGAAGGCCACTGAATTCTGCAGTGCTGTAGCAGAGATCTGAGACAGGCATTTCTTTAATGTCCCATGTAAAAAATTGGCCTCCCATGCTTGATGGTGCTGTGGCACTACTGAGGACTTACCTCTGGTCTAAAATTTTTAGCTCATAAAATGCTCTTTTTGTTTTTTGCAACCAATATATAAAATTGAATGTAAAAATATTGGGAGGCAGTTTAGAAGGCGAATAAAGCCATTCTTTAGTATAGTCTGTAAATAAATATAGTTGTATTTATAAACAGATGAGATATTCAGAAAATATGGAATTTTTTATCAGGGCACTGCACCTTTCAAAGGCACTTAAGCATACTGAGAAAAATTAGGTAATTGTACTGCCTTGAACACAGCAAAGCATAATTTAACCTCCTCATTTACAGTAATCAGGCTAGTTACTTTACATTTCAGATAATTTTATGCAACATTACTCCAAATTAAGGAGAAGCAAATGATTTGGCTTTCTTGTTTTTTGTTGCTTTTGTTGGACTGTGTTTGAAACTAATGGGAATAGGATTTTTACATGTCACCTGCAAAATGTCCAAATACATCAGGAAGTAAGAGCTGTAGATTTTTGTTACTTCTGACAGAAGAATTCTTTCTGTCTAAGACATATCTAGAGCCTTATTTTTCTAGCCCTTCATTTAGAAGCTGATTAATTTTTTGACATACAAGCTTTTATTGCTGACTACACTGTGATAGCAATGACTGTCATAAAACAAAAACAAGCTTTCTAGTCTTTTATTGTTGTGGAGACACTTATGAGAGTGACAAAGTCTTCCAAATCAGAAAAAGCAAGAGTTGGACTTCTCTGGGCAAAGTGGAAGTGCTGGGCCAATACAAGAACCATGGAAAAGGAATAACCTAAAACATCCTGCCCCAATGCAGTATCAGTTTATATGGTTATTGGCCCCACGGTGTAATGCAGATGTTGCTGCTGCAGCCTTGTTGATTTGGCTAAGCTGGTTGGTTAGAGCAGGCTAAGAAAAGTGTCCAAGGAGCTATTTCAGGCTGAAGGCATTCCTGAATTTTATGTGTGCTGCTGAACTTATGTTTGCTCAATTATTCAGAGACTCGCGACACAAAAGAAGAATGTAGTTCAGGGCAATTTGGGAAAATATTTCTCTGATTATCATCCTTACTTTCTATTAACTATTGCACCCAATTTTATTGTGTCAGTTTTGGTAATATTTGCAAATATGGAAGGATGTAGCAAAGGGGCTAAGTGGCTCCTCGGGCAGCCTGACAATTCATATCACAGCTGCTGTTCTCAGTTCTGAGGACACAGCAGAGCAGGACAGTCTGGGAAAGGAAGCCCAGCTGAAAATGCTATTTTCCAGGACAGGACAGTTAGCAAAGTTATCCTGAACCATTACAGTTAATCCCACGAGAAGTGGAAATGCTTAAGATTTTGGGTCCAGGTAGTTTTTAAGGCATTACTCTCTAGCACCCATATTTTTAATCCTTTAAGAGATCTTCATACCTTCTGTGATCATGTTGAAGGCAGCTAACACATCATGCTAGATAACAATTGCTCACTTTGGCCCTGCAGTCTTTAATAAAATAATATCTTCACTAGAATATCTAGACTAGATGCTTCATAGAGATGAAAATAACATTCTTCTCTCTCTCACACACAGTTCTTAAGGTGGAAAAAGTGGAAGGAAAAAACCAGCTGAAAGTCAAATGAAGAATAAATTACAATAAGCAGCAAAAGACCTCTGAAAATTATGACATCTTTCTGTGGACATTGGTATGCTTTTCATGGAATATGAGGTGCAACAACTGCTTTAATAGAGAATTTCATCACCAAATGACTCTCATTTCCTTCCACTAGAATACTGAAGATGTTGTACTTGGCTAACCACATTCATGTCCCTATAACCAAAAGAAGATAACATTTATTTATATCTAGAACACAAAATCAGATGCTGAAAAGTCTACATGATAATTTGAATTATAAAGACACAGCAGGACAGTCGGGAAGGAGCGAGGATGAGGAAAAAAAAGGAAAGGTGGTCTACCTCCCACCACTTCTTAGTTTTGTTCAAAGTATAAGGAGTGAAGGGAAACAGTTATTCTTCAGTAAAAAAAAGGAGAAAAGGGAAAAAAAAAGATTTAACCTGAAATTTAGTTTACATTGCTATGTAGTCATCCCTACACACAATAAAGTTCTATTGAAGTAACATATTTTTGCATTTCTTATTATCTGTTCTACATCAAACATCCTTTTAAAATTTTCTTCTTTATGTTTTAAATGGATTAATTTTAAAATCTTTTTTTATCATTCTAATCTGTATAATGATGTCAGATGAACTCTATCAGAGAACTACTTTACATTTTAAATGAAAAACACAAAGTAGAAAAATGATTAAGGATTGACATCAGCTAGTGGCTCCTTATCTAAATATTTCTGAAGCTGCTGTGGAGTGTCCATTTTTGTGCATCTACCAACTTTATCTCTGGATAAGAAGTAGCAGAAAATAGTGCTCTCTGATGTGGTCTGTCCAATGCGTTATAAATTCTAA
Source organism: Lonchura striata (assembly GCF_050655825.1). Classification (NCBI taxonomy): domain Eukaryota; kingdom Metazoa; phylum Chordata; class Aves; order Passeriformes; family Estrildidae; genus Lonchura; species Lonchura striata. The sequence goes on from NC_140703.1 coordinate 4,149,025, forward strand.
CAGAAAATCCTTGAACTTGCATAATTTTCCCTCAGTGCCACATACCTATTAATCTTCTTTACTCTTCACAGTAATCATACCTTTTAAAATCCAATTTTCTTACAAAGCAACATACACTTATTCCTGTAGCTAATTTCAGTTAATGCCAAAAGAAGCAGTAAGAGAACTACAACAGCAGCATCCCATTTTCAGTCCATTGCTTCACTTGTTAAATGGCTATGCAAATTTTGTCCTTCAGAGGTCAGAAGAACTCAATCAATCAATCAATCAATCAATCAATCAATCACAGTGTTCAATTTTTATTTTTAGTGGTGGCAAAACCTATCTGCAAGCTAATGGGAAATGAAAGGCAGTGATCTGGGTTTCTGATTTAAAGAAAGCAGATATTTCAGAGTAAGTGTTGAATAGTAGCAGTGCTGACTGTAGAATTTGTCCTTATTTCTGCCTATGAGCAAATAACACTTCCAATGTATTATGGATACACCAGACATTATTTTTCTAGATATGTTTTCTCCTTCAACATCAGTGAAACCTCATTTTGATGGATATAATAGCACTGAAATATGATTCATATTCTCACTGAAAACCAAATATACATCAGTATACTTGGCAACTGCTGAGATATTTAAGGTGAACATAACTGTTTCCTCTCTAAAATTCATCATTAGGATGCATGAATTAGGACTGCCAGTTATGAGTAGACTGAGACAGCGGGGAAGGAAAAAAGCAGGAAGAATTAAATGTGTTTGTGTGTGCTTACAGATTTGTCCTTTTTGTATTACAAATAGCTTAAGGGTGAAGAAGACAGAGATAATTTTTCCCTAAGAAGGTACTCTTCAAATCTAAGAAAGGAAATCCTTTAAAAAATAAATTTTGTTGCACTTGTATTTTAATAAACACAATATTTTTGAAAGTTTTCACTGGAAAGCTGTGGCAAAAGATAAACCTGTCACTTATCCTGGCAATGTCATTATATAAATAATGCTTGCAAGTATTGATGTATGAGTCATCAACAAAACATTTGCTGAAATGCTGCCTTCTGCACTCCATGTGATAATCTCAAGGCAAGTGAATTTTGCAATTACAGTTCTGAATGTTCTGCACCTTTATTTTTCAATGCTGTTAAGAATGATGAAGAACAGCTTTCAAAGTTCACTAGCATATTTATTTGTTTGCTTGTTTGTATGTTTAATTATCAGCAAAGCATCCCACAAAGGGTGAGGAAAGGTTGAAAAAACCTTCACATGATAGTCCCCATTTTTAAGAAACTTAAAAAAAATTAAAAGACATCTGTGTCCCTGGTGTATAGGGTCATTTAGTTGTGAAACCACTGGTGGTCTGTACAAGAAACACAGTAGAAAGGGTTGGTTCTTATTTAGTATGTTCCTGAGAAAAAGGTTTTCAGAGACCACGTTTTTTGCTAAACTCACACAGAAATAGGCCCTGCCTTTGAAATGTGGATGAAAAATCAAACCCCACTGTCACCCTGATTTTTAAGATTTTCTAAAGCCTTCTGAGTCTACATTCCATTAGAAAACTTTCCCACACATTTTCTATAAAAAACATATTGTTTTGCATTCCTTCATGGGGGTGGAGGAAGTTGATGTACTGGTGGTTTGTCCAATGTCATTGGAGAGGTGGCCCATTCACTCTCCAACCCACTGTCACCTTTGGGAAAGTATAAAAGTTGGAGTCAGAAAATAAACCTTCTTCTTTTTTACCTTGCCATCGTGCTGCTATTATTCCTTTCAGGAACTTTCAGGCATTGGAGGGAGCAGCAGCTACCAGAGGGATGCTTGATACAGACCTAAGGCCCTGAGGGACACCTAGCCCTGGTCAAACTGATTATATTGCCTGTTGCTTGTTTTTATTGACAATGTATTTTGCTGTGAATTTTTTTGGTACAGCTATTTAGCACTATATAACTAAATCTCTTTTTGTTTCAGCCTTCAGTGTTTATATCCTATTACTCTTCTTAAGCCAAACTTAAATCTATCTTACATGCAATCTTTAAAGCTGCTGCAGAGAGTGTGGCCCCCCCTACCTGGCACCAGCCAGTGTTAAAATTTACCTATTCTAACTTTTGAATAGTGATTTTTAACAGGATTGTTACTAGAGAAATTCAAAGGTGTTGGTATAGAGGTGGTGTCTTTTTACAGATTAATAACATACCAAAACTACATAGTTCACTGGGAGTAATTATATGTCATAAATTCAAGATTCTTTAGCTTACATTCAAGAGAAACCTTGAACTTGATCTGCAGTAGTTATTTGAGATTTAACTATAATTAATACATAAACTCCACTGTCGGATTTATTAAATGCTTGCTTTTTACTCCATAGTTATAACAAGGTAATTTTATTGTAAAGATTTCAGTACAGTGTTGTTTACTTGCATGTTATTTATTTTGATGCTTAACTGTTATATGATAAATTTTCAGTAACCTTTTTGTAATAATAGGGTTTAAATAAATTAATTCTTGTTAAGATTGATTATTTCATCTCAGTGATGTTAAGTTCTTTTAGATATATTTATTAAGGTTAAATTTTAGTGAAGTTGACAAATGCTCACAGGCTATTGATCAGCATATATTTCTGAGCTTTGCTCCACTTTAGCTTGATTGCCAGCTTCTCTGCTGTTTTCTGGGGGTTTATTTCCTTATTTTTCTTTTTGCTTGGAAACTGATCTACAGGTTGGGATGTCCTTGCTGTAATCACAGTTCAAATGCACATGACGTGGAAAGCTGAATATTTTGGAAAAACTAGCTGTGAGACACCTGAAAAGAAAGGATATCTGTAGGGACTGGTAGAGTGCTACACTAAGACCCCATATGGACACACATGACCTCTGGTGAAGGGACTGCATTCCAACATACCCAGTTTGTGTAGTAAAACAGGACACCCCTGGTCTGGTAGATGTGACCCCAAGAATTACAAAATACAGATAACGGAGAAGACAACAGGGGGAAATTCTTTCTGCTGTGCTGACTATACACATATACTCTGGTATATGTGACCCCAAGAATTACAAAATACGGACAAGGGAGAAGACAACAGGGGGAAGTTTTTCTCCTGTGCTGTTACCCTGATTCTTAAGATTTTCTAAAGCCTTCTGAGTTTACATTCTGTTAGAAAAGTTTCCCACACAATTTCTATAAATAATATATTGTTTTGCATTCTTTTATGGGGGTGGAGAAACTTGATGTACTGGTGGTTTGTCCAATGTCTTTGGAGAGGTGGCCCATTCACCCTCCAATCCAATGTCACTTTTAGGAAAGTATAAAAGTTGGAGTTGGAGAATAAACTTTCTTCTTTACCTTGCAAATAGCAGGTGACTCGTGTCGTGCTTTCATGTGTCCTATAGCAACACTGTGCTGACTATACTGTAATTCTTTCTGCTGTGCTGACTATACACATATACTCTGGTATATGTGACCCCAAGAATTACAAAATACAGACAAGGGAGAAGACAACAGGGGGAAATTCTTTCTCCTGTGCTGACTATAAAGCTGTACTCCACAGTCCCCCAGGGATGTGCTCCTGAAAGTTGTGCTGGTCAGCAATAGGATGGGTGATGAACTAGTTCTCCCCTGAGACTGAATTCCTGGTCATTAGCCCATCCTTTAGCCTGCATTGATCTTAGCACATCTGAGGAAGACAAAAGGACGGAGACAAAAGTTCAGAAAGATGCAGCAAGGAAGTTTGCAGTAAAAGAGAGTTCAGTCACACAGATGGGGCAGCTGAGATCTTTCAGGACAGCTGAAAGCCGTGCTGAAAAGGCAGTGTGTTCTCCAGCTGACAATCCTGGTACAGCTCTTCATGCCTCTCTGTTTCTGACGCCACACATACCTCTCATTTATATTTAAAATGCGTGTTAAGTCCCTCCAAGCATCTGCCCTCTATTTCTCATAAAAGCAGCTGTTTTAGTGCCTGGCAGCTTAACCACTTTGTGTACAAGTGAGGACAGCCTGCAGAGGAGTGACACAACTCTGTAACACCAAATAGAGTAGCAGCAATTAGCAGACGATTCCTATTTTGTTTTAAGTGTCTTTGGCCACTGCCACAGCTCTTTCTCTAACCTGCTTTGATCCCACTCTCCTCACTTTTACATTAATCCAGAATCTGAAGGTCTCAACAAATATGAAAGGTTCAGAGCATGTGCCCCAGGGCAGTCAGCATCACAATGAGTGATGGCTCAAGGTGGCCAGCTCCAGGACCTTACAAACTTGAGGCAAAGCTCAAGACAGACCTAGAAAAGGGTGCTACACAGAAGTACCAGCAGACTGTGTCTTCAGCCTTGTCTGTACTACTAAGGAAAATACATCTTGTCTGTCTGGGAGCTACATTACAGAGAGCTGATTGCAGTCATAAGCAGTTATTGCAGTAGAAAAGAGGGAAAATTAGAAGTATAGGCTGGAGAAATTTATTGACCTCTTCATTCAGTAGTATTTGGTCTTGTGACTGGTACACTGAGTGTGAACTCCTTATCTGAGTTGTGTCCCCCTCTGCCACACGTTCAATATAGTACTCTGAGAAAATCCACTTAAATCCATTTATATACACTGCACTTCATCTTTAGTTATGTGCAGACTATATTTCCCCTTTGTCTAACATTGTTGTAAAAACATATTAACTTTGAGCACACCAACATTTTCGTATGCCTATATACAAGCACAGGATAAGCAATGAATACAAAAATAACCAGTGAACTGGAAATTACCTCTCTTTTTAAGAATTGTTTCCTGACAGTTTTTAAGTGTCCCCAGAAAGTACTAACAGAAGTCCTAATCCAAACCCTCAAAGCACAGTCTCACTTTTTCACTTCTAGTGCACCTTAATGGCAAACCTGTCCACAAAAGCACTTTGGGGAGGATAGAACAAAGAAGAGCCTGCAGACTACAACTCAAAACAAAAATAGTATAAGATAAAAAAAAAATAAAAAAAAGAAAAGAAGGTTTACCTGGTTCAGATCAAAGATATCAAACACTCGTTTAATGTATAGGTCTCCTTGTGGATCCAGCCCTTGAAGATCCAAAAGTTTCTTGAATTCATGCAGACTAAGCAGCCCAGATGGACATTCCCTCATAAATTTGCTGTAATAATGGTGCATCTGTGCAGGGGCATCTGGTAAGGATTCTTGGGAGCCCATGTTGTTACACAGTAAGTGTCCCTTTTTGTCTATTCACATTTCTATCTCCCAGGTTCAAAGTCTTGCTCATGACCACAGCTCGGGTTAATATGGCTTTTAAATGGCTACGTTAAACATCTTACAGCATAAGTTTCTATTTTTATGTAGTGCCTATCTCTACTCATGAGATTACCTTTAATGCCCAAGTCTAAAATAGATGGGATTTCAAATTGTGGCTAAAGTAGAAGCAAAGAGCACCATGGTTAAATTATGGTTTATCATGCTTCCATTGATTACAAACATGCCTGTTATTAAAAAAATAAAGAGAATATTTTAAAAGTGATTGATTTTGAATTATGTACAAACCATTAGCAAAACACAAGATTCTAATTCTGGAATAGTAGTAAGGAATATCTATAATTTTTGCTGCAAATAAGGATGGAAAATTTGAGAGTGCAAACAGCAATGCCTGTAATTACATCCTCTTTGCTGTAAGTGGATTAAGCCTTTCTAAAAATTGAGCCCTTTGGATTCCTCCTTGATGTACTTTTTGTCATAAATATGCTGTGCAAGAGCTTGTATTTGTGTGCAAATTGCATCCTATTTCTTTCCTCTCAGTGTGGGTTTCCAGATATAACACACAGTTTTGGTCACCAGCCTTGTCACAGAATTTGAGTGGAAGAGGAATCTTTTGCAGTAACTTCCTTAACAGGAATCAACTTAGTCTGATAAGTACATTAAAAACAGGTTTGCTCTTGGTCAGTGTTGTGGTCCTGCTTTTTATTTTACAGCTTTCAGGAGCTGAATTCCTTCTTCCTCTGTAAGCTCAGGGAAGGGGTTGGTATCAGTAATACTTCTGTACTGATTAGCTTTTATACAAGGAGATGAGCAGCTCAGGAGCATTACTACAGGACAAAGAAAAGAGGAGCTATAAATACTGGTGTAAACATAGAGGATGCTAGTAACACAGAAACAAGACACTGCCACTTTTCATTTATAATCATGGGAATTTAAGAGCACAGTCCTGGGAGGTGGTGAGTGCCCAGGAAAAATGACAACCATCCTCCAGTCTGAATTCAGCCAGAGAACAATTACTATTGTAGGATCAGGTCAGTTTTTGAGAAGGACTCCTGTACTCCTAATAGTCTGTGCTTTAGCTCTCTCCACAAGGACATCAACAAGGTTATTATCATGTACTTCAAAATATGGAGTAAGAAAGCTTGAACACTTCTCAGGTGCCCATGAACCTCTGAAGATCAAAGAGAAAAATACAGACATTGCCATCAGTTTAGCCAAAACTGGTTCAACAGGCAAAGTGGATAATCAGTGTGCTGCCTTTCCTGCAGAGAGCAGTCCCAGCTGTGTGATCCCAGGGACTGAGATTGGGATGAGAATGGGAACAAACCCTGTGCAGGCATTTCTCCTGCAGGAGTGTGCTGGCTGGAACACTGAGGGTGAGTGAAGGGGATGCGAGGACAAGGGAGGGGAAAGGAAAGCAGACAAACCTCTTGGGGATGCACAGTCTGAGGACAATTCTGAACTTTCTTTTTGCCCTGCTCTTAAAGGAATGACCAGTGATTGTGTCAAACAGCAAAGACAGGTATTGTGGTTTTACCCCAAGTGGCAACTGAGCTGTCTCAGCTGTGCTCTCACTCTCACCCCACCCTGCCCCTGGTGGGATGGAGAAGAGAACAGGAAAAAAACCTGGTAGAACTAGTGAGTTTAGATAGGAATAGTTTAATAATTGAAATAAAATAACAACTAATAGTGCAGGAGAAGAATACAACCCCAGAAAAAACAGTGGTGTACAATACAATACAATTTCTCACCACCCTCTGAGAGATGCCCAGTCTGTCCTGAGCAACAACTGACCCCTCCCAGCTCCCCTTTGTTTATATATTGAGCATGACATTCTATGGTATGGAATATCCCTTTGTCCAGTTTGGGTCTGCTGTCCTTGCTGTGATCCCTCCCAGCTTCTTGAGCACCTCCTCAGGAGCAGAGCATGAGACAATGAAAAGTCCTTGACTTAGAATAAATGCTACACAGCAACAACCAAAGCATCAGTGTGTTATCAATATTATTCCTACTAAATCAAAACCACAGTATTGTATTGCATAGTAGGAAGAAAATCAAAGCATCAGTATGTTATCATAAATCATAAATAAAAAACACAGTATTGTATTGCATTGTAGGAAGAAAATGAACTCTATCCTAGCTGCAAACAAGACAACAGAGAATCAGGAATAAGACTTAAGCAGGCTGAAAATTTGACATGATATTGTTAGGTTAAGAGCTGACCATCAATAAGTCACCCAGTGCTAATCATCCTTCCTCTTTTCTCTCTTTCTCTTGGGCAGTAACAGCTCCCTTCCATCTCTTCACATGACCTTGTACAGCCACTGGTCACTGGATTTCGTTCTAGGCACAGGGAACCTGGGAGCTGCTCACATATACTGATCCCTCTGCCCTCCCTCCTGTTTCCCCCCCCTGAAAAAAATCATGCATTACTTCTGCTTGTTGCTTCCAAATAGCAATTCTTGGGGAGGTGTGCCCACAGTGACTGTGGCATGTGAGAGACTGCCTTGAAGAAGGGCCTTAGAAGTCCAACTTTTTGTCAGGTTTTGTACATTCTGGCAAAAGACTTACAAGAGAATGCTAAGTTAAAGTTGGAATGCTTTTAAAGTAATACCTGTTTTCAGAATCCCTTTAGATTAATAAGAATAACTAAAACACCTGTAAAGACAGCAAACAGGCCTGGGTAAAAATCATCTGATTTATAGTTCAGTCTCACAACATCCCCCACCCCTAGCAGGGGACTAGAACAGTATAACTTGGTTGATATAACACCTGACATAAAAAGAAACGTGAGTTTTATGGGGCACAAAAAGACTAAAATTTATAACCCCCTGCACAGTGTGATGGCACTTAATGAGCTGCAGGCAAAGCACGTATTGAGACAGTAGAACTCCTATAGAAATCACTTGTTCCAGAAGCCAAAGGCATTGGAACATTTCTATTTCTAAATAAAAATAGAAAATTGATAACAATGTGGAGGCAAACTGAATAAATTAATATAGCAAAAACATTTCAAAGAATGCTGAAACAATGGGTTTAGAGACTAGTTTGTGTATAGAAAACCCAGTGAAACAATTCCTAATGAGCTATCTGTTCCAAACAAAGCTGATTTTAAAAAGTGAAGATAAAATTACAGTATCTATTGAGATGCCAAGAAGTTTCTGGAATCTGTACAATATTCTGGGAATCAAAAAAACCATACAAACAAGCAACAGTGGGACTTACACCAAAAGTGATAGTCCCATAATAAAGATTGCTGGTTCAAGTACAATCAATGCAACAGCATGGGCACACAGAAAATGCACATTGCAGGTAAAGCAAAAAACTGTCTCTGTAGGGAATCATGAGAAAAAAAGATCAGATTACTTAGTTCTGCTCTGAAAATGGTATAAAAAACTCTTAGTTTTTAGAAGGGATCGTGTAATTTTGATTTCTTTACAAGTGAAAAAAGGTAGTTTTTTGACAGAGGTTGAAAATAGAGGTTGAACCTTTTAGAAAGAGACCCACATGACAACAAAGCTTCCCAGCAGGGTGATCAGGAGCTAATTTGAAATATAAAAAAAGAAGAACACTAAAATAATAAAGATGACTTTCTCCTGGGTATTGTGAAAATTGTGACACCTTGGCAGTAAGCAGCCTCTACTACATCCCTGTGTTGTGGAGCAAGGTGAACACATCTTTCCCCTGTGATGGATGCAACTGAATGTTCCCTCTTTGAAGTGTAATACAACAAAGAGAACTGCTATCCTGTGAAGTGCCAAATGCCAAGTTTCACATATATTTGAATGAAAAACTTATCTACAGATTTTTGTCTAAATTCATGTCGTCTTTGCCAATTAACTTCTTGCATCTGCTCCAGCTCAATCCATTTTCTGTTTTCTTCATTGGCAATTTCTGTGTGGCATTTTCTCTGAAAAAAGCTGCATCTCTCACGTGTGTGACTCAGTTCGTACTTCTATACTTTGCTCCATTCCTCTCTTTCTCCACCCCTCTCCTTCCAGCACTCCACTGCTGTCAGATCCTACCAGTGCTGGGTGCATGTGGAGATCTGCCACTGCTCATTTTGGAGGCACAGTGGCTCTGTGTGGCCAGGACCAGAGGAAACACCACTGCAGGCAAGTCCCTGACTTCAGAGCCTGGTTTCCTTCCCCCTGTCCTGTCATCTCCCCCTGCCACCATCTCCATCTTCCAGCTCCCCATGGGCATTGGCCACTCAGCATCTATAGACAACTTCAAGGTCCCTTTATGCCTCTTAAGATAGATGCAACCTACCTCCCAGCTCAAGCAGATCTGGTTGAGGTGTTTTCAGAGAGACAAATGAAAAGGAGTCATCTGGACAAGGTACAACATTTTGGAAAGAAAAGACAATCCTCCCAGAGGAGCTGGAATGACCTATGCTTATCAGAAAATTTACCTATGAAGGCTTACAGTGTTAAGGGCTTTATTTTTTTTTTCTTTATTTGCTTTTTTTGATTTTTAAGACCCAAACTATTAGGTCCCAACCATCACCATTGTCTCCCTATAAACCACTCTACAGTTTTATAACTATTTGAATGAGTGTTTAGTTTCTAAATTCTCTATTTCTTCTCGGCATGACACAAGGAGGAAGACCAAGCTGACCTTTCTTTATTTTATCTTCAACAGAATGTAGCTTGCCTTTACAGGCTGTACTTCCCTCCTTTATAAACCAGAAAGATTTTGCCCCAATGAGACAAATTTCTAGTAGGACAAAACCCTTCATCTGAGGTAAGAGGACTCACAAATTCTTGCTGACTCAAGAGTGGGGATGGGGAAAAGAGAGGTCACTGCTGCTTTCTGTGGTGTTTAAACCCTGGCACCATTGTGGAACACACAATTGCTGAATTATTCTCTCATTAAAAACACTGGTCAAGTACTGGCCCAACTTTGCTAGTTCACAGTCACATTCCTTGTGTGCATCCTACCATAGTTGTACAAACAATTAACTCCTTGAGATTTGTATAGCTTTAAAACTGAAAAAGAAGGCAGTGATCATTAAAGCAATACATCTATAAGAGCCTATTATGTCTGATTTCTTTTTGTGGCACTGCTTCATTATTCCTGACATGGAGATTATGAGTGCTGCTCAATGAAACACATCTTGGTGATGAGAAAGTCAACTGTGCTTGTCTTAGTTGTGCAGAGCCCAGACCAAGAGGGTTTTTTTGGTCATTAAACCAGTTACAGGTGTAATTTTGTGGGTGCTGTTAGCCACACATGCTACAGTGTGCCTGTATCTATCAATAACCATGCATAATGAAATAACAAGTCTTACTCACAGAACCATTTGTGGTGCTGTTCCTTTAGTTTCAATGACTATAGGAAGTGCTCTGAGATACCAATTTTACATTTTCCATTTTTTGGTTCATGCCTTACCATGAAGACCCACTGCTGAAGCTGTTATTTTCACCAAGGTTTCTAGTTACCAAAGGGGTGCATCCTCCTTTGTCAGCAGAATAAATCAGGAATACTTTCTTTTAGTAGCTAGTGTGAATTCACTGATTTTCCTAAACTCAGGGTGGGCAAGAGCTTGGGCTGCACCTGGTGGGATTCAGGGAATTAACTGCAAGTGGGACTAACAATCCCTACTACTGCTAACCTGCAACTTTTCAGTGGTCTTATTAGAAATGAAGTGAAAGAGTCCTGTCGTCCAGGGAAAATCTGAGAGGCCAATGAAATGTCCTGGCTCCAACTGGGACAACTAAGAAGAAAAAAAAAAATCACTGAACTCTTCCATGCTGATGAACTAGATGGGAGATCTTCAGAATTACCATGTTGATGGTAATAGATTCAAATTCACTCTCACCCCCAACAATGTTTCGATGCCACAGGCTGTTTTCATGAAGGATTTCAGCTTAGACAAATTGGATTTTTCCAGTTAATAATGCTACATATATAGATCCTTAAACAACTCTAAATCCTGGCTTCCTGTTTTTATCTGCCTACATGGCACAGCTATTTGGAAAAAATAAAGGAAATTTTTTTTTCCTTTCTTGCTAGCAATAGAATCCCCAGAGTTAAGCACTTTGGAAAAAGGAAAGCCAAGCCCAGAGTCGTTAGAAAACATTTAATTAAAAGAAGATTGGAGATGTTTTCCTTCCTAGTGCCTGGAGTCCTTGCCCAGGTGAGCAGATGCTGAGCCACTGGCATCTCCTAGTGGCACGCTGGTGTTTCTGTCCAGTAATCCCTACTCCAGACTGTCAGCTCTCTTGCTGATGGAGAATGAATCTCTGGTTAAGGTTTTAACTCTCTTTTCAACACTTTTTCTCCATAGCTGGCATTCCAGTTCCACAATTAATGGACAAAAAAGGGGTGAGGCACAATTTCCTCCTGCTACTCCTTGAACATTTATTCCCATCTCTTTATATTTGTGCCTTCATTTTGGAAATTTTGCTTTTTTTACACTTCACTTGTTTTTTCCCTGTGTGACTCAGATTCAGTCAAAGAAAGAAACTGAGAGTTTCTACCCAGGCAGAGGCCTGGGAAAGAGCTGGGAAAGAATGTAAATAATTCTTTATCTCTCTTGTTGTTCACATTGTTTATAGTTAATTCTATCACTGTGCGTCAAGCACTCTGCACCAATGCTGTGGGTTGTTTTCACTTCAGAACCAATGGATTTGGTCCTTGTGAAGCTCTGTATAAAAGAGTGGGGTATTGTGAATAAATAGGAGTTTACTCTCAACAGCCTTCTGAGTCAGAGTTCTCTTCATTCCCGTCTTGCCTTGACAGAAACATTTCCCCTCTCCTCAAAAGCTGTTATCTGCTTATTCCTGTCTATTCCTGGTTTTTTTTTGACTGCTCCTGTTTTGATTTTTTTTCCCACTCCATTTATCAATTCTTTCAATTTATCTTCTTGAAGTAAAAAAAAAAAATCTTCTTTCTGATCTATGCAAAAATTGAAGTCTGCCTTCCTTCCACTACCTAGCTTTAAAAGTTTTTTTTTTTTAAAGAGAAGTAAAACAGCTGCATAACTCTTTTAAAAGCTTTCCAAATAAGAATAAAAATGGCAATGATAAAATAAAGAAGAAAACCAGAAAAGATTTATTGTAACTGTCTGAAAATGCATCTCTGAACTGAATTTACTTTAGAAATGGTGGAGAAAGTAATTTTGAAAAAGGAGCATGAAGACAAAAATATTCACACAACCTACCAGTAGTGAAAGGGGAAAACCTCATGCATCCCCACCTACAAGGAAAAAAACTCATTTAGGAGATTTTTTTGAAGAGCTTGTCAGTAGGTGGGTCCTTCTCTTTGGAGTGACCTTGACATGTTCTCAGGTGCTTCTGCAGGGGTTCTCTTGAAAACAAAAAATGACATTTATGCTCATGTTGTATAAGAGCCTGTGTCAGGTTTGCAGCCTTGGTACTCTTGCTAGACTTGAAATAGACCATAGAGCATCATTAGTATTGGGAAAAAAACCAGTTCAGATCTCACAGAAATGTCTCACAGAAAATATCAGGTTATTTAAATACAGACATGGATGAAATTCACATGACAACACCTGAAGAGAGGGTATAAATCAGAGCTAGTGAAATTTGGGAAGGGGACTTCTTACTGAAAACAGACTCTTCATGATTTTCCAATTAAAAGTACATACTTTGATTTAACATCCCATCTAAACTAAGCATGGCATAAGTACTTTTTGTAATATAATCCTAAGGTTAAAAAGATCTAGGAAAATATCTTTATATAATAAAACATTTATATGTCTGTATATAATTCTGAAACAGCAAGAGCATGGGGAGACACTAAAAACTAATTATATTGCTTCATGTGCATAATCCACTTAACACACATGTTCTGTTCACAGGCTCAGTGATGGGTTTTCAGATAATAAAGTGACAGAAATTTGAATATTTAAAGCTTAGCACTTTTGTTATCATAGAAACTGGAAGCTGACAGAGGCATCTTCAGCAATTTCAGGTTCAGGGAGACTCCTGCATTCACATAAATTTGTTGTTTGCTTGGAATCTCACTTCCTAAAATCTAAATGCATGCATGCTGCAAGAAATTTCATCTCAAATTCTTTTCCTCACGCACTAATGTCATAGATCTGACAGTGATTTTTACCACCATGACAGCAGAGAAAATTTGATCCTCGATGAGAGAAAATTAACATGCAGAATTCAGGGCGGAGTGTGTTTGGAGGGGACAGGGTGAAGAAAGCAAAAGAAAACTAATTTTCAATGAGTGCAATTTTCAATGTCAAAATAAAATGGCATTATGGCTTTTTACATCTGTGTGTATTATGCCACTTCAGAACCTTGAGTTTTTTATAAACTGATTAAAAAAAAAAAAATCTTCTGCTAAGCAAGAGTTGGTTTCCACTGACTCAGGTAACTTGTTTTTCTCTTGATGTATGAGGCAGGGCAGAGAGATTTGGTTCATCTAACTTGGAACGAGCTGAGTCATCTTGAAGTGAGATCCTTTGTCTCTGCTGAGCATGGAAAGCAGTCTTGAACTGGATTTCTGCATTAAGACCAGAATCCAGAAGACAAATGCTTTTCCCTTGCACTGTGCCTGAGCCATACTCTCATTTGAAGTGTTGATGCAGTTGGAATGCCCAAAAAATACAATGAGAAAACCATGCCAAGCCATAGAACTCACAAGTGCATTTCTCTTGGCAAGCTGGTATGGACACAGCTCATTCTGCTTGTTACATAAATCAACTAAGCCAGCCTGAAGCCCTACAGAATGACTTCACAGAAAGCATAAATTACAACAGATCAATATACACATCATGTCTGACTAAACAGATGCAGTGTAAATGCCAAAGAGGAAACTTATGAAATCCTGGCACGTTGTTTGAGAGGTCCTGGTTCTTGTTTGCCATGGGGTTTTCAGTGAGGCTTTCACAAGACTTTATTCAAGGCAAAAGAAGAATAAAACTGAGCTACATCTTATCTAGATGCTGGGTGTTGTATCTGAATAATGTAGCTAAACTGTTGCCATTTAATCAAAAATAGATTTTTTATTAATGTTTAAAGGAAAAATGTAAAACATTAAAACTGATAAAACATTCTGGTTTACTTGATTCATTTTCCTAAGTGTTTAAGCCTTTCCAACTACTAAATGATACAAATAGATTGGGCAGGGATTAAAAACTGAAGAATGGAAGCCCCATTCTTCATCTTATTTCCATCTCCAAATGGATATATACTATACAATCTTATGTAACTGACAATTCTAAATGTGCCATTTCTATTCTGCCTTCTAAATAACTTTTCCTGGTCTTATTGCTGCAGCTGAGCAACAGCTCAATTAAGAAAGCACACAATAAAATCTATGCCTCAGATTAGTGGTAGCTAGTGGAGGATTGTTACAGCATCTTGCAGAACAGGAAATTAATATCAGATATTTAGTGGGAGCACATTATTAAATAATGAGGTTTTAAGCCTAGGAGAAGCAGTTTTACAGTGGGTTTTATGAAGCCCTAAAGGCCAAATCATTGTTAAATTTCATTAAAATGGGGGGAAGACTTCCAAACTGATAAAAAAACGGAAGCATCTTTTTCTGTCTAACATGGAACATTAATTAGAAAAGCCCTTCTGAGAACAGCAAAACAAAAGCCTAGACCCATACAAACTATGTCTTTTGTCCCCTAAAACCCCAAATGCTGGCACCCCAACTCCATCCTGTATTTTCTCTAGGCCAAAGAAAACAAGTGCCTGATCATTTTGTCAGCCAACACATGCCTTAAACAATGACTAAAATCTTAATTCTACATGAATGGGGCATTCATTCTGGGTGTGTCCCTGCTACCCAGCTGCCAAGTTTTATGAAAATATTAGGAACTGATGAATTGAAATTTTTACTCTTTGAAATTTGGTGGAAATATACCAATTGATTCAAAAGTTCTGGGGGTACCAGAGAAGGGGATGAGATTGGTAGCAAGAGTCTATCTGATGTGTACATAACCTGAGAAGTTTAAGGCATATATCTTAATATTCCTCAGATGAGCAAACTGCTTGCTCCATGGGTGATAAGCTAGTTGTAGTGGGAGAAAGGCAATTAGGAACTTCAAAAATACCAACAATACCAAAAAGATGTTCCCCTATAAAATAAAAAGCAAAAATCCCCAACATCCAAATCTCCCCACACTTTTCAAGAGCACCGAAGTGTCTTGACTGCTTTGTGCAGTGCACATTAATGCTTAAACAACTTAAACTGGAAATGCTTATACAACTTAAACTGGAAAAACTCTTAGGTGAGCTCAGACACTGTACATGTGCATTGCCCAGGAAGGTTAGCATTCACAAAGCTTTTCTGGGGAATTTAATGCATCAAATTTTTAGTTCAAAAGAGGACAGCAAATTAACCATTTCTACCAGTCAGGCAGACTGGAAGTTTGCTCATCATCTGTAATTAGCACATTTATTGAGTTAGGTGATACTACTTAATCAAATTTCAGTATGTTTAACCATCTGGTAATTGGCAGTGGGAAGAAAAGAGCATGCAAGGGGAGACTTGCTTTATAGGAAAAGTCCTCGAGGATTATGTAAGAAAGAATTACAAAATTCCAAAAAAGTAAGCTGAATTGGGAGTGGAGACGTGAATGGAAACACAAGAAAACAGTGTAATAGAGGTACTGTTTTATGTAAAAGCACACAAGGTACCTTATACTCTCAGCATTTTCTGAAACAAGTGTAAATTAATTACATAATTCCATATCTCTGAACTCGTTGAAATAAATAATGTGGGTAGTGAAAATGAATGCTTTATAGTTTGTTTTTTTTTTTTTTAATATTATTTTATACCAAGATGGGCCCATCTGTTCTATTAGCTGAAAGCTGAGTTTGTATTATTGACAATTCAGCCTAAGCCTAATTTCTGTGACTCTTTTAGGAATTACAGATGACTCTTCACTCCTTTTGTCACATTTGGTAAGAAAATAACTCTGGGTGAGTCTCGTGGCTAGGAGAAACCTGTACGAAGGCTGTGTTGGAATAACATAAGACAGCAATACATCTAACAGCTGCTAGATGGATATTTAGCAGGACCTAGGATTTTAAGCAGTAAAATTGGAATGATGGATCAAAACCAAACAGAGGTGCCTTTGGAAAAAGGGGATTGACTGATACTGAATTAGGGCACAGAAGGTGTTCTGAATGAATCCCGAGACAGAAGGAATCTTATTGTGTCTATGTTGCATAATCTGAAAGCATTAATACCTATGGATCCAGCTGAGCACTCGCTGCCTTAGAAAGATTTTTCAAGAAGCTATATTAAAAAAAAAAAAAATCAATTCTTAATGCACACTGAAAACAGCGATAAAAATCTGGTTTCCAAAGATAAGAAACCACCAGCATTATACAGAATGACTGTATGAAACTTTCAAAATGGCAAAATGTACTGGGAACAGAACATTCAACATTGTTTGCCAGCCATTCTGGGTTATCTGCTTGGAGTTTTCTATTGAGTCTCTTCCATTACCTCTGAGCAGGGAGCTTGCAGCTCTCAGACATGCCTCTGAGTGCCTCAAATGCTACAGCCATAAGAAAGTCAGGAATGAATTCTTACCTTATTCATGTCAAACGTGTGAAATACTTGTTCAACATAGTTGTTAGCTTCAGGAGTAAGTCCGTGTAGATCCAGGACATGTTTAAATTCATGCAGGCAAAGCTGTCCCGATGGGCACTCCTTCATAAACTTTGTGTACCAGTGGTGAATTTCCATAGCATTAATGTCATCTGCTGATCCAGCAGCACCCATTGCATCAAACATACCAGGTAATCTTTTTCAGTATTTATTCATCCAAATGTTTGATTCTTGCTTCCCAGCAATGATAATTCAAACACCAACTCTGCCTTTGAGAGCTACTTTAAACCTCTTACAGATCACTACCAAGATAGACTAAGTAAATATAGCACCCTAGAAAGATTACTGGCACCCAGTTTTAGTACCCTGTGGTTTTAGCAGCTAATTAGAATCTTTGTGCACAGTCAGTCTGCAGAGCCTCAGATGAACTGATTATACCAGTTCTCATCTTCTGCTTGCATCTGTGGTGCTAAAGGTGTTTAAACTGGATGAATATTAAAAAAAAAGCAACATGCAGGAACTTTGAGGCTTATTTCAAAACCTTCATTTTTACAATTTATAGTTTTAACAAAAAACTTAGAACTATTTTAATTCTTGTGTACGTTTTGTGCAGCTGCCTTGCAGCTTGTATACATTTTCTGCAGCTGACTTTTCATTTTTATTATTTCTGTATATATGGTGATCCAAATCTTACCTTACAGGTCGAAACTGCAACACAATTTGACTTGGATAACCTGAAAAAAACTGAAAGTTGGCTGTACACTAAGCACAAAGAACTTGTTGTCTTTAGACAGTTCTACAAGCAACTGAGTCTCCTGTAAGCCAATGTTGTCTGGAAAATTGCTTCCCCACTGCCACTGCTCTTTCAATCCCATCCTTTCCTTTCCCTTAGGCCAGCAGAAGTGTTTGTGGTTGCACTTGGGGACAGGTGTTAGAACAGATCCATGCCAAAGCTTGCAATAAGATTGCAAAATAAATATACTTAGCTTTAGAAAACATTGCTTACATTTTTGCATTGCCTGGTGTCACAATAGTGGGTTTTACAAGAGAACAGATAAAGTGAGGGTGGAAAAGGGTGGCCAGCAGTCTGGGGGGTGCAGGGCTGCTGCTTCAAAATTGTTTGTGGAAACCTGTAGTGTCATAATGTCTGTTAGGTATTGCAGTAGATTGCAGTGTACAGATGTACAGCATTGAAGCCCTACAGCAGATCCTATGGCATGCAGTGGTTAGAGACTGCCCTGGTAGAATGTGAAGATCCAGCTGTCACACCTAAGGCTGCTGATGGTGTCTCACCATTGCACTGCAGTGATGTCTCACCAGAGGAGGGTGAGCACCACTCATGCAGCTTTACTCTGGAGAGCAGGGCACAGTCACAGAATCACAGAATAACAAGGTTGGAAGAGACCTCTAAGATCATCAAGTCCAACCTGTGCCCTAACACCACAACTAGACCATAACACCAAGTGCCAAGTCCAGTCATTTTTTAAACATATCCAGAGATGGTGATTCCACCACCTCCCTAGGAAGACAATTCCAGTATTTTATTATTCTTTCAGTGAAATTTTTTTTTCCTAATATCCAATCTAAACCTTCCCTGATGTAGCTGAGGCTGTGTCCTCTTGTTCTGTCAGTGCTGCAGGTGGAAGAGACCGACCCCACCTGTCTGAACCTGCCTTCAGGAGCTGTGGAGAGCAATGAGGGCACCTCTGAGCCTCCTCTTCTCCAGCCTGAACAACCCCAACTCCCTCAAACCTTCCTCACAGGGCTTGTGTTCCCAGCCCCTCTCCAGCCTTGTTGCCCCCTCTGGACATGCTCAAGCATCTCAATGTCCTTCCTGAACTGAGGGGCCAGAACTGGACACAGCCCCATTGCCCTCGAGCGCTGCGCACCTGCAGGAGATCAATTTTCCTCTGAGCCAATGTTGGAACTCAAAATGTCCCTCAGACATTTTTAGAGGTTCCAGGCCCTGGTTGGAGGCATTTGAAACCCTGGCAGGCAGCTGGAAACAGCTGTGATTTTGGGTTTGAGCCATGGAATGATTTACCAACCTTGCAGGAAGAACAAGAAGTCACAAAAGTTTAGATATTATAGTAGAAATAGTTACAAAGTAGAGGGAAGAATTTTTTAGTATTGTACAAGGGGGTTTTAACACCTGTACAGGAGGGTTTTTACTTTGTACATGAGGGAGGAATGTAGGCCAGTCCTGTTTCTCCTCTTTCTCCTTCCTTACCTCCTCTTGGTGATGTTGGCACTCACAGATTGGCTTAGAGTAGAGAGGCACCATTTAATATAGGTAATAGGCATTGGGGAAAACTGTAACCATGGAACACGTAATGTACCATATAAAAGATAGAAAAGCACCATTTAATATAGGTGATAGGCATTGGGAAAAATTGTAAACATTTACCATGTAATGTACCATATAAAAGATAGAAAATCACCATTTAATATAGGTAATAGGCATTGGGAAACACTGTAACCATGTAACACGTAATGTACCATATAAAAGATAGAAAATCACCATTTAATATAGGTAATAGGCATTGGGAGAAAAGCTGTAACCATGTAACATGTAATGTACCATATAAAAGAGAGCAGCAGCCCTGGGTGGGGAGAGAAGAAGCAGTCGGGGTCAGAGAGGATGTCAGGGTGTGTGTGTGCCTCTGCCTGAGCTGTGAGCAAACCACAGCAGCCCCAGAAGAAAATCTTTTGGATAACTCGCAATAAACTGTCTTGAGACCGAACAACAGAGACTGCTGAGCCTTTCTCTGGAAGCTCGGGTTGGAGGAGAGACTTTTCCACCACACGGAGCCCCTGGACCAGGCTGGGGTTCCAGCAGACCAAGGCTCCTGCTTGCTCAGTTGCAAAAGCAGAGTTGACAGTCAGGTGAGTTCCTTCAAGCTGGCAAGAGAACCAAAGATAGCATTGTACATGTCATGATCCTGCTTTTCAGGTGCCAGGGGTGATGAGCATTGTGGTGGCACATCCATGGCGTGTGCACTGCTGGCACAACCAGCTGGGCAAGCTGCCCTTGATACACAAGGTTTAGGACCATGGCATGCAGGGCCATGGGGTTCTCCAGTATTTTTAGGCAAATAAAGAGCTGGGACTTGCTAATCGTGTAAGATCAGAGTTGCAAGATATTTTTCAGAAATGAGTACAAGCCTTCAGTGTAAAAGGGCAACAAGCTGGGCTGTTGCTGGAACAGATTTCTGCACATATTTTCACCTATGTTGCATAAACCAGAGTCTGCAGGTAGTCAGGGCAATGCTGCTGAGGAGGGAGAGAAGGGGGGAAAAGTGTACATGAATGCCTGGAGGACTTCAACAGAGACATATAATGTAGTTATCATTAAAATGTGATTTTTTTCCTAATCTCTACTCATTCCTTGCATCACTTCTAACAGTCTCCCCAGAGCAAAAATAGCTGCCCACTAACATCCTGTCAGTTATAAGATCAAGACCTTTAATACTGAGAAGCAGCAGGGATTTTCTTTATGAAATACTGAATAAAACCAGAATCTGAAACATGTGAAGTGGCATTTGGAAATATGTCACTTCAAAATACCCCTAGCAGGTAAAGAATGCCATATTTTAAATAACAAAGAACAACAGGCAAAAGAAAGGTAGCTTAAAATGGCAATCTTCAGTTTTTTATTGTTTTTCATCACATTTAAATTTTCAATAGTTAGAAATTGGAAAAACCAACACAGAATTTCCCAAGTGTATATCTACCAAATTTCTTGTTCAATGAAAAGAGGAAGCTTTAAAAACCTCAAATGTTACTCAGAATTCGTTCCCCCTCACCCCCCTGCCCTCCCGAAATAACAGCAGTGTTCAAAGGAAAAAAAAAATCAAAACTTTGAACCACAGGTTTCAGAAGCCATAGACAGGGTTTTTTTTAGTAAATAAAGTGGCCTGCAATTGGTTCTGTACATTTTCATGTTGAAACTTCTGAAAAAAGCAACAGCATAAGTGGGAATATTAAGAAATAAACCATCTCAGTCCTTGAAAATGTGCATGGAATACTCTCTGAACCCTGTTGTTATTTTCCTTCTGGAAGACAAGGTTAAAATGTCAGAAAAACCTACACTTTATTTAAATAACTCTTCATGACAATCATCAAGCTATTCTAAGTTATCTATTTGATGGATCTTAAAAAAAAAAAACCATCCAATTTTAAAGGTGGAACATTTGAAAAAATAAGCATATGAACAAGCATGACATGCTTATCATATCAGCAAAGCTCATTATTTAAAAATAATTAAAAGAAAACATGAGAAGACTTCAAGAAGCAGTGCAATAAACCAGACTAAAATGGCAACATGGAAGTTAGAATTAGGTGCAAGTAGGAGAAGAAGCTGCTTTTGAAGGAGTTCTTGGCCATGTTCCTGCCAGAATAGCTTTACTGAGGGATTATAGTGAAGTGCACACAGATTAGAAGGGCTATGCTGGCAACACTGTTCTTTTTAGCCATTTAATATCCTCACTTTCACTCTGAGGAAAAGTTACTTCACTATTTAAAGCACAAGTGTCTCAGACCTATTGCATGTCCATGTCCACATTAGCTGGGAAGTACATTTTTACATTTTTTTCATGTGCATTACCCTCCAACAAAGTCCAGAAGTGGAATGAGGGAGAATGTAGAAGCAGGGAACTCTCATTGTAGGCCTGCAAGCTATGTAATACAAAAGGGAGGAAAAACAGATGGAAAAGAAAAGCAACACCTATCAGAAGGTCTGAATAAAAGGCTCTCCAAGAAAGGAAGAAAAAATTATATATTGAATTCTGTCATAAATGTGAGGCCTGAAAAGAAAAAACTGAACTTATGCTTACAGTAAAAAACAAAATTTAGTTCCAATGACTTAAATCCAGTATCAGTGGTTGCACACAAAGAAACCTATTGCCTATTGAGCAGTGTCTCTTTCAAATAGGCATGGGCTTATTTGCCTCTAAATATGATTGCAAAGAGCCACCAATGTCACCTGGAACCTCCAAACCCTGTTGCAGGTGGCACTTAGAGCTTCATATGTGATGGTGGGGACTCAAGGCTACTAACACAGGCTATAAAATAAAAAGCCTTAAGGGTTTGATAGACTGTGTCTAGGAAATTTCAAGTTTGCTATAGATGATGCTATAAAATATAGGGGAAAGTTCAATGAAGCATTTGAAACTAAAGAATTGCAGAGAATGAGGACAACAATATCAGGGCACACAAATCCACATCTATTATAGTGAAAAGCTTCAAGAGACTAAACTCTGACCCCAACTTTTCCCTAAAGTAAAATTCACACTAAGTCTCTCTCATTGTTATATATTAGCACCATCAGTCTCTGCAAGCCACAAGAATAAAACATTTGGACTTAAAGATGTAGGAAGGCAGCACCATTTAAATGTTTTATCTGATCTCCTTACTACAGTGACAGGCAATGATCTTATGTGTAGACATAAAAACCACAGGTCCCTGAAAAGTCTTATTTTCCTTTAACCTCAAGGCAGCCTTTCTGGAATTCTTTGAAACATTGCTGCAAAACAATTTGAGAAAGAATTAGACTTCTTGAAAAAACAAAAACAAACAAACAAAAAAAAACAAAGGAGAATGTTTGTGCAATTATAATGTGGAACTGATTAGCACGAGGTGGTATGGAGGCTAAAAGTAAATATGAGTTTTAAAAAACCAGATAATTTCAGGCAAGAAAAGCCCATTTTACTCATTTGTTGAATCTCTTCTGTGAATGAGTGGGCACAAGGGGTGCTGTTCCCAGGCACGTGCTCCTGGCTTTTGCCAGAGACAGGAGAGCTGACCTGGGTCTCTTAGAGCTGTCGAGTGAAGTGAGGCTATTTTTATTCCAGACATGACCCAGAGAGTGTTTAACTGGCTTACCTTTATCCAACTGGTGGATAAATTGGAGATGGATAAACTGACTGAAGAACATAATTTTGGAAAAATTATGGTGTTCTGGAGGTCCTGTCTCAGATGGATGTCTGGGTACTGCATTGCACGTTTACTTGCAAATAAAATGTTTATTTATAAATTGCATATTTACCATAAAATCATTCATGTAAATTATATTTTCTCTACAGTTTCTATTTGCATCTTCCTGTATTTTTTTTTTCACATAGGTTTAATGCTTCTTTATTAGGATATTTTCTGATTTAATTTGCTTGCAAGCTTCACAGTGTGCTTGTATGTGAAAATACACAACTCTGAGTACACAATAATAAACTTGTAAATTAGTGCTTTGTTATTGTTTTAGGTCCTGTATCTGTTTTCTTACATGACAAAAGCACTTCTGCAGGAATCTGTCTGTTATGAAAGTCATGAAGCATAAAGGGACAAGGTTCTACTGATATTTACTAATAAAGAACAAATTGTTGTGATAGCCTACACTGAGGAGATGACTAGAGGGCAATTAAACTTTAATTCTTCCTCTTCTCTTTTTACAATTAATAATGATTTCTTGTGGCTCTCAAACTTTATTAGATGCCTTTTAAAATTAGTTTGTAAGTGGGTTCTAAATTGTTGTTAAGGTTACTTAAGTAATATTCTAATGCTACTAAAGCCCTTTATAAAGCATTAAGGTGACACCATAATCTTTCTGGGACTCTTACACAACACACATACTCTGTATTAAAAAAAAAAAAAAAAAAGAGAAAAAGAAAGGTGACCATCCCCTTTTTTCTACATAAATAAAAAAAAGAGGATAAAAAAAGGTTATTATTTCTTCAGAAGGATAGTAAATTTCATAAAATTCACTAAAAGGAATTAGTGAAACAATTGAACAGATAATATTTGGTAGGTGATTATATAAACTCCATTTGAAGAACATATATAACATGCTTGCACCACCTTTAAAAGAATGATGATATTTAATAAGTCAGAATTTGATTTGAGAGAAGTATTGCATGTAACCTGTCAGTCCCTCCCTGAGACAGAGTCTGGGATTATCTAAGTGGCAAGATTAATGCAATGTGAGCAGGCAGTGGAATCCATGGCACACAAAGCACAAATTTCTCTCACAAACCAGAGGGACTCAGTGGGAAGCACAAATTCAGTCTGCATGTTCAGGTCCAGTGCAGCAGGGGATGCCTCCCTATGAAAAATCCAAATATGGATATCTGTGCTATCTCTGTGCATCTGTGCTTATAGCTGAACATGCTACTAACTCTGGAAGCCCAGAGTCAGCCACATTTTGATTCTTTTGTGAAATAACAAAATGTTCTGGGTTTAGGGAAATTTGGGAGAAAACATATGGGAGAAAATATTTGAAAATTAAATGTAATTTAATATAATTTACCCTGTGAAAGCACTTCAGTAATTCTGCCATGTTTCCCTCAGACTACTAAATTTCTTTTGAAAAGCTATGTTGGCAGTTCACAGCTTTGCTGCAGTTTGCAAGCATAGTCTGTTTTGTGGATATGGTGATGGATAGAATTTTTCTTTTCATTTTTAAACAGTATGAGATCTTTTAAATCTAAACAGAACGTTTCATTTTATATCTGAGTAAGTGAGCATGGTTATTAATCCCTAACAGAGGAGGTGCAAGGAGTGGCCTGTGAGGTCCCATCCATGGTTCATGCCTGGTCAGCAGCAGCTGGTGTAGAATGGACTTGTGTGATTCCAGTAATTTACTTTGTACCATATCCCAAACATTTGGCCAGCCACAATGCCAATTTTTCACGGGAGTGAGTTCAGACTGATAACTTTTGTTACTCCTGTATTTTTCTGTCAGAAGGACCCTGAAGAGTTGAGAGCAAAGTACGATAATAATGGGATAGGCCAAAGAAAACAAAGAGGAAAATAATATCTTTTTATCTTACTATCAGCATTTGATATTGCATCCTGAGAGGCAATGCACAAAAATAAAGCCAGCATGGAATTTAATTTAAAAAAATGCATGACAATCTTTCAATGTTTTATCATTTATATTCCTCAAGAGGAATTTCATCACCACTGTGCTATGCAGCTCTGACTGTGCTCTAAAGTTGTCTCATGCTGCCACTGCAATCTCAAGGTAATTCCTGGCTGCTGAAATTCTTGACCAACTTTAAGATATGAAAAAATACTGGCATGCACAACATTTATTGGGGTGTTCTTTTAACTGAGTATCAACAAAGACTATTGCTTTGTGTTTTTGTCTGAAAAACTGATAAAAATACATGTTAGAGAACTTACACTGAGAAGCTGCACTCTATGGGTAAGAAGGCACAGCTCCAGTGTATTTAGAGGAGAAATGCATGTGCTTAATCAGCACATGCAATTAAAATAAAAGCAAGGAAATCTGTTAGTATTTAGAATGCAAAGCTCATTGTTTCCAGACATTTTTGCTGATCTATTGCAGACTTCTTTTTTTCATTTTTAAAGTGCTTTCGTCATCATGGAACAGGTCATAATATCAGCATTCACTACTACGAGTAAATCACTTGAACTCTAAGCTGTGAAAAATTTGATTCAGACTTGCAATCACAATTTGAAAAGAAGCTAAGGGGAAAAAAAAAACAGATTGGGGTTCCAAAACTGTCTGAAGGTTTAATTTCATGAAAAGAAATGTGGTCTGCAGCTTAAGAAGTGGGAGTTTCCTATTTGTGAAACCAGGTAGGTTCCTCTCAGCTGTTAGACTAAGACTCTTTAATAGACTAGTTTTTTCTTTCTCTCACAGTTCTTAAAACATCACCATGTTGATATGAGTCATCTAAAACATTGGATACACCTCTTAGAGCAATTCTCTCAGTCTGAAGAGGCGCTCAAAATTAATCCTTGCTTTTGCATTAATAAGTTGAAGACCAATTTTCCAGGCTGTTAGCAAAGAAATTAATTAATTCACTCTCTTCCCCCTCCTCAAAAAAAACCCCAAAAACAAAAACCCAAAAAAAACCAAACAGAAGAAACAAATAAAACCAGCAAAGCAAACAAACAAACCCCCACAAAAACCAGTTAAGTGAAATAAATTCTGTCTTCATTACTCTTTTGCTAGTTTTGACTGCCTAAATATTTTGCAACAATAATTGAAGGCTAAAGCCATGCTCAAGTTTTCTGAATTAGGCTTGACCTGTTTGTCTACTTCACATAATTTAAGAAAACTCTTTGAAGTATTAAACATATTTTTGTTAATAAATTCAAGAATACAAATAAAATCATGCACTTTTTTTTGGAAAGAGCATCCATAAAACATTGTAACACCTATTTAGTAGCATGTCTTTACTTAGTGTCCTGGTTGGATATAGGATTATTTTAATTGTTTAGGATGAATCATATTTAGAAAGAAAAATAATTAGTATTTACATTCACAAGGTATTGTGTGTGTATAAAAGGAATCAAAAAAATTTGTAAAGAAGAAACAATTGAACAAAAGCTAATAGAGGAAGGAGAGAACAGTAATTAAATTCAGGAGGGTATAGAAGCCCTAGCTGAGCAAATTAACTCTTTATCATCAGTAGGTGAATAACAACAGTTGGCTTGTCCTCTTATGCTTTAAAGGTGACACTGGAGTATTTAAAAGTAGTAAGTCTGCAGTACTGCAGTAAAGGTCTCTGGGAAAAAAAAAAATCCTGGGTTCTTGATGGGGAAGCAATTCAAACTTTGCATGCAAATATCTGATCTTTACTTTTCACTTTTAATTCTAAATTGAATTCACAATTTGCAGAAGCTGCAGAAAAGCAACTTATTAATGGGAACAGAGTGAGCTGCAGCTTTCTGAGTGGTGTTGCAGCTCTACAGCTGTAGAAACAACTGGGGGGAAATTTGTCCACAGAGGCAAAACGTGGCAACTAAGCACATGTAACTTGGAGTGATAAAAATAATCAAGATGAGTAGCTGTACTTACCCAGAGTGACTCCTCAAGTGCAACAACTTCTGTTGTGGTTGTGGTGGGTTGTCCGTGGTCAGGCGCCCACCCAACTGCTCTCATTCCACATCCCCAGCAGGACAGGGGGAAAAAAAAAAGAAAAAACTCAAGGGTCAAGTTAAAGAGAGAGTTGGCTTACTAATTACTCTCACGAATAAAACAGTCTTGACTTGGAGAAAATTAATTTAGTTTATTCTCCATTAAAGTGGAGTACCAACCAGAGAAAGAAAGACAAAACAAAACCTTCCCAAAGTCCCTCTTTTTGACCTGCTCAAATTCTCTCTCTCATTCCTGACTTCTCTACTCCCTCCTTCCAGGCAGTACAGGGAATGGAGGCTGTGGTAAGTCCATCACAGCTCCTCTTTGCCTCTCCTTCCTCTGCATTCTTTTCCTCTCCTGCAGGGTGGCTCCTTCCCATGGGCTACAGCACCTCAGGGTCAACCTGCTCCAACATGGGTATTGTAAATGCAGGCGAACCCAATGGGAAGAAATGCTGATGTCTGACTCAATTCAGAAGACTGAATTATTTCTTTATTATAACTATGCTAAAATACATTAATATGCTGTATAAAAGGAAGATACTCAAACTACATATTAGTTTCTCTGACTGTAACAAAACTCGTGACCCTCTCTGAGAGTCCAGCCGCAGGTGGGTTGGGTTGGATTGGATTGGGTTGGATTGGATTGGCCATCAGCTCAAACAATCCTCACCAGAATCCAATCAAGCACTCACTCCAGGTAAACAATTCTCCAAACACATTCCACATGGGAAAAACAAGGAGCAGAAATAGAAATTATTTTCTCTTTCATTTCTCTCTGTGCACCTCAATGAAAAATCCTGAGAGGGAGAGAAATGTGCTTGCCACACATGGGTTCCCCATGGACCGTGGCTCCTTCAGGGCGTGTGCACCTGCCCCAGTGTGGTCCTTTCCACGGGCTGCAATGTGGATCTCCTGCAGGGAGAATCTCTGCTTGGACACCTGGAGCATCTTCTCACCCTCTGACTTTGGTGTCTGCAGGGCTGTTTTTCACACCCTCCCCTCACTCACTGGCTGTGCCCTTTTGGCCTTTCTTACATGGATTTTCCTGTGGCATTGCCACAGTGGCTGCAAGGTTCAGCTGTGCCTGGTGTCATGAGCTGGAGCTGGCTGTGCCCAGCACGGGGCAGTCCCCACCACTCCTCACCAAGGCCACTCTGCAGCCCCCCACCAGCTCCCTGTACATTGCTTCAACCACAATTTCAGTGTAGCTGAGGATGGGGACCAATGCAGACCCTGTCTGCATCAAAGGGCAGGAGAAACCAATCAAGAAACCAATCACTTCCCATAAAAAACTCACTGGAAAAGTTGTGATGATGCCACAGTCGGGTCACCATAAAACAGGTGTTCTGCATTCTGAGTGAATACAGTCAGGCAGCTGTTGGTTTTCAGGCTGTAAACATAGGTGTCAGATCTCCAGGTGTGCAGGCAAACTGTTCTCTTAATAGCCTTTGTTTGGAAAAAAAAAAAAACAACAACAAAACAGCAGATCTCTGAAAAGTTCAATGATAATAAAAGCAAATAAAAATCAGTGATGAAGATTTCCAAAACACCAAGGCCAGGAAAGCCATGTCTGGGTCACTTAATCAGGGCATCTTACTAAGAACTTTGTAATGCAGCTATCTCCTCATTCAGTGGAAGGAAACAAACTATGTGTAACAAGTAAAACCAATGTTTTTAAATCCTACAAGGCATTAACTTTTAGTAACTTGGTCAGGGCTTTTACGGAGAAAGACTAAAATCATACATACTAAGTGCTTACAAGACTTCAGTGAACACCATTCCACCAGAAGAAGTAGCAGAAAATGTCCTTAATGGGCAGTTTCTAATTTAGTACACTTTTAAGTAGCTGAAAACTTCTCATTTTTATGATAATTAATTCTGGTTTTTTTCAACCAGCTGTATAAAGTAAAACCAAACCATCTGGCCACCATAGTGTATAATTTGCTGTGATTAAAATTAAAGAACTGGACTGCAGGCCAACTCTTTTTGCTATGCCATGTGTCTTCACACTTGGATCTGTACTATCTGACACCATCAATGTGTCTTCCATGCAGTGCCAGTAGTAGTACCGAAAGCTGTTTTATTTTCATTTTACGTCAGTGATGGAAAGAGTCTGTGTTTTAAAAATCAGTTTATTTCAGAGAAGACACAGCAGAGAAAGAGGTTTGTCTCAGAGATGCAGTGAAAGCATGCTGGTGCCAGAGTGTGCAGACCTGACTTAGCCACTTGGCATCCTGGGGATGAGATCCCCTCCCACATCTCTGTCTCCATCCATGGAAGGGGTGATGAAGAGCTGCAGCAGCTCCCACTGGACATTTTCGGGTGGATTTACTCAAGGGTCTGCTTGCACAGTGGTTGTGACTTCAGCAAGGAGAGCAGGATTAGCAGCAGAGAAAAGGGGTGAAGGAGGAGCTTCTTTCAGACAGAATAGTCATGCTGCCTAATCTGCATTGCCTAATAACTCTACTTGAATTACTGAATGTCTTAAGGTGGATGCAAGGCAGTCAATGGTGTCATTTCAGAAAATGAAGTGCAACCAAAATGACAAATAGAGGCTGAAAACACCTAGAAACTGCACTGCAAGCTTGTGTGAGACCTTGCCTTACACACTGAATTTTTGTGCCACTGCACTCAGAGCAAGGGAAGCCAGCTTTGTGCAAGCTTAGTGTTACCTTCAACAAGTCTAGCACTGGCAGCACTGCAGGTGCTTGTTGTCTTTTCCCACAGAAATGTGTTTTAAGGCTGGGTTTAGTGCATTTCTCCCTATTGGCAGAAAATCCCCCTTAGGGAACTGCTGGTATTTCTGGCAATTTTATTGGGCATCTGCTCAGTTTCAGGCACATGATGATATAATGTGCAGGCACATATTTCACATAATAATGATAAGGCTGCTATATCATGCTTATAACACACGTTTAAAGAGACTGCTGCTTAGTGCATGAACTAAAATCTGACTGTTCAATTGCAGCATGCCCTTGCTTTTCAACAAACTGCATTTACTGAATAAAATAAAAACAAAACAAAACAGCAGCAGTTTTCCTCTGTCAAAATTACTAAAATGTTTTTGAATGACTTCAACATTTTTACTAATTAAAAAACTGTTTTTCTCCCACAGAAAATAACTTAGAGTCATTATATTAACAATCTTAATGAAATAGCTGGCCACAGCAGCTATATTCACTGGAACAGAAATGTCACCATTTTGCTCATAACTACCTTTAAAACTTCTTCGTATCTCCACTTTTTTTATTTCACAAGTTGATAATCTTTAAATAACAATTTAGTATACCACTCCTTTTTTTCGTCAGGGGGTAAATGGGCTGAATATATCTAAAACTCTTGCTGCTTCTGTCTTCAGAACCTGAGTTAACACTTTGCTTTTTACTACAGACCAGTCTTATGAGACAAATCTGCCAAGTGAGTAAATTTGGTATTTTATCCCTATGTAAAACACGTAGTGCATCACAAGGGAAATTAAAAATGCAGTAAAAAGTGAGAGTGACAAAGACTTTTTAGATAGCCCTGCTGCCACAATGCATCCATTTTAAATTCTAAGTGCAATGTTTCAAAGCTATACTCTCAAATCCTCATTCCTCCTCCAAATCTGGTAGAAATGCAACATCTGCCAAAAAAGTTACGCATTCAACTTAGACAATTTCCCCAGTGCTGAGTTCAGCACTAAACCAAAGATTTCCTCCCTCATCAAAGGACAAATTACTTGCAGCTTATTCAACTCACTGTCCAGAAAAAGGAACATTTTTTTTGGCCCCTAGACACCAGTCCTGAACACCCACAGAGGCATGACTATTACTGGCTTCAGAGCCATGCATAAGAGGTAGTAAGGGATGAAAATCCTCACTTCACCCTGCTAAATCCACCATTACACTATAGTGATGGTGACAGGAAAAGTGCCAAATACCTGCCACTTTCATCCTGCTGAAGTGCTGAGACAAGGATTAGAGTTATATAATGTTGTAAAATAGGAATTCAGCGTGCGAAGGGAGGAATCTCTCAGTCCCCTTCCTTATTAAAATCACTGCTCACACAGATGAACAGCACTGCCCCTACAGAAAAAAAAAACCAGCCAAACCCTCAAAACTAACTCTCACCCTATCATAGAGTTACAAAATCACATTCCAGAGTACTGAGTGCCTGAGAATTTCTGGTTAGAATAAAATTGCAGGGCACATGTCCTAGACTGGTGGGAACTTGGTTTATTATTATGTTCTAGGTATTTTTCACCGTACTCAAATTTTGTTTATATTTGCCCATAAGGCTCTAAAACAGATTGAAAAATGATTGAAAACAATCTGTAGACAAAGTGAGCACAGCAGGATTTCTAAAACGTGTGCATAGGAAAGTTTTTTTGGATGAGAGTTTGGCATTTCTCCTGCACGTGAATGCTGGCACTGCACCAGTTCTGTGTGATGGCATCACACGGACTTCTTCAGTACACTATATAAGTGGAGAGCAGAAGAAAAAGAATTTAAAGAAAGTTAGAGGTCCTCTTCCTCAGCAGCTCTTGTGGTTTCTTAGCTGTTGATGTGCTAAAGCTGCCAAAGCTGGTGTCAAACTAAAAGTTAAAATCAGGGAGACCACACCATCCTTATTTTTGAGTTCAGATGAAAGCTCCACTGGGCTGGGAATGTTCCCAGGGTTTTCTGTGGTTTTCTCCAACCCTGCAGCACCATCCTAAAGCACACTTGGTCCAGCAAGCAGGGAGCAAGGGATGACTATCCCAGCCACTTCAGCCAGGCAGAACAAAATCAGGCATAACAGCCTAGTGAGAGCAACGAGCTGACAGAAAAGTTGCTAAGTTCAAGTAGGTTTGAGCCCTTCCAAATGATGATGGTATTAATGCATCTCTAAAAGAGAAAGGATTAGAAGAGTTTGGAAGAAGTGGAGTGAAAACAGCTCAGGTATTAAATGCCTGCTTGTGCTTTGGCAAACAGAGTATATGTTGGAAAAGCATGGAATCCTTGACAGCCTAGCTATGCAGGGGAGAGTGTAAAACACACAGTGCAAGCTGGATAAATTTTGATTAAATAGTTTGTTTTGTGCATTGGAGTTCAATAGTATCAGTGAAGGATGAACAGAAGTCATCCTTCAATGTATTCTTTCATCCAGCAGGGGACAGGGAAACAAGTGAATTAGAGTTGAAAATTTTATTAAAGAACAAATAAGAAGTGGAGTGAAACCTTAGAAGTGAATTCACTTAAACATGCAAAATCAAACAATTAACAGATGAATAGGCACTTTTGCACAAAAATAAAGTTAAACAGACTAAAACCTTTAAGAAATACCTAGTGTTCAGTATTTTGGATTTTAAAAAAGTGTTGGATATTTTACATTGAAATATCTAGTGTTTCAGTACCACGCCAATATTCTGACTGTTGCCGTCTTCAGAAATATTACATTATTTGAGAAATAAGCTAAAACGAAAACTTTGGCAGGCTGCATTTCACTGACCTTTAAAAGAAGCCCATGAAAAAATTCAAAGCAACAATCCCCAGCTTTGATATGCACTGTAAAGTGCAGAAATTGATGCTTCACACAGCAGCAGTTCAAGATACCACATAAAGATAAATGATTGAGGTACTGCAGGAAAATTATTTGTCCAGATACTACCTCATTGTGATATAATACTATTTTAGCACCTGCATTAGTGTTACTGAAGTGCCTTTTCCATTTATCTTACCTCTGCACAGCCACAGCCTACAGGTCTTTGCACTCATCCATCCAAAAAAGAACAAGATAGTTGGCTGAATGCTACATTGCATTTAACCACCCTGACAAGAGTAGGGTCAGACATCCAACAGTCTGGCCTAGGGAGTCTTATTATAGCAAATTTATGAGAGCAGATGTTGCTCCAAGCCCTGCATGACTACATGTTGTGTTTGGCACACTGGAGTTAAGCAGCTACATTTTCCTGCAGCTGCATAAAATAGCAATTATATTGTTCTATGTGCTAAAAACGTACCACTGAAATTAAACTAGAATGATTAAGGGATCTGAAGCCTTGGACAAGTCCTAGACTTTAATACACTGCTTTAATACAAGCAGGGTCTTAGAAAAAACCCTTTTTTTTTTTTTTTTTTTTTGGCAGTTTAGAAAATAGGTATTTAATAACTTCTTTTAAACTCTTCTTTCTGAAAATAGTTGAGGCTCTTTTCCATCAACAATGTGAGCTTTATTGTCTTAACCCTATATTTATAAAACAAATTACCACTAAATGAAGAAGAATAAGAATAAACAAGAATTTTATAGATATAATTTACATCAAGAGGCATTTATTTACAGAAAAATGTGGCTTGTAAAATTATTATCAGTTTTTCAAAATTGACTGCACTTGTGATTTAAATCTTTAAAAGAATCAAATAATCATTTCAGTGGGTATGGAAGGCAAAATCCCGTGCATAAGACTGAATTAAGATGACACTCAAATCAAGGAAAAGCCTCATTCCAAAATAAGTCTTCATATTCCTCTTGAAGGAAAATTTTTAAAATGCCATGTACAATAAATTCAGGTTTTCTCTGTGTTAACTTACCTTTTGACTAAAAAAAGGCTGTAGCTAACAAGAGTCAGATGTTACTGGCTCATCAGATGAAACTGCATCCTATTTTACCTTTGCTTCCATTTTCATCAGAAGCAGGTTCACTGATGTTAGTGGGTTTAAAATGGTGGAGCTGAGCTATATATATTTCCCTATTAGTTATTTCCCAATACTTTTCAAACACAGCTCATCATTATTATAAAACAGATTATGACACTGTCTTTATCTTGAAACACAAATTTTTCTCACTTTTTCTCTTCCTGTTCTCTCCTCCAGCTCCTGAGGGATGGAGGTGGTGAGGGTGTGAGAGAGTGGCTGGTGGATACCCTGCTGCTGACCACAATATAGAACAAAGATATATATATATGTGTGTGTGTGTGTGTACTATATATATATATACACACACACACAAAGCATTTTACTAGACTTGGTGAAAAAGATTAAACCTTTTTCAAGTGCTTTGACCGACTTAATTATCTTAAATATGCCTGTCTGCTGATAGTTACTAAATAACATCATAAGCAGATATAGAGACCTCTAAGAGAAGTGGTTGAACTAATGAAGGTGTGAAAATCTGACAGAAGCAGCTTGAGCCTCCCAGAGCAGTGCCAGGTCAGTCTCTTTGCTCATTGTGCTCTTGGACACGTGAAGTCCAAAACGAAGAAGTGGAAACAAGGCTGGTTTTGCAGGGAAATCACTGAAAACCCTGTTTGATCCAAGGTACAGATTCCTGCTGGCTTGCAAATTCCCATCATTTATGTATAGCATAGAACTGCTTCAACTTCCCTGCTTCATTGAATACTGAAAACTGAGTAGGTAATTTCACACTTGCTCTTGGACATTAGCTTTATTATACAAAACTTTGTCTTAGGGAACTGTTATATATTTCAGAAGAAAAGGGATTTGTAACAGAGCTAGTAGCATGCCTTTATTATAGAGGTGCTAGGAGTTACCATCTGAGAATAGCAGATTCTTTTTCACAGTGTAATTGGCATTATCTTCTGTCCATGTGCACTTTTGCTTATCAGCAGAGATGCTCCAGAAAGATGGTTTTATGTTGTGTCTTTTTATACTACTGAAACTTGCTTTGCCATAAAAGAAAGTTGATTATCAGCCACAATGAAATCAGTCTGGTTGCAAAAGTTAATAATGGAGCTAGATGTCTGGTGTAGAAGTCAAGGAAAATCAAGAATTATTAGTTCATAAAACAAGACAGGCATACTTCTAACATAATGGGAAAAAACAAAACAAAACAAAAAAAAAATCCAACCAAAAAAACACCTTCCCCCTCACCAAAAAACCCCAAACATAACCACAGAAAACCAAACCCAACAGCAAAACTCACCTCAAACCTCCCAGAATTAAAGAAAAGAAAACAAAGAGCTCCTGGAGAGCAGGGTGCTGTCAGGGGATGAAAAGGGAGGAAGAGAAATTAATGCTCTTGTTTCTCTCCTGTGGCCACAGTGAGTTTTCAATCCAGTTTTGACAAGGTTTAACTGTGCCATTTCCCCAAATGTGTTGTTGCAGCTGCTGCCAACCAGGCCCAGCAGATGATTAAAGGGATGAGGAGAGGAAGCTGTTGCTATACGACACGAGAAAGCACAACCTGAGCCACTGTGATGGCAAGGTAAAAAAGAAGAAGGTTTATTTTCTGACTCTAACTTTTATACTTTTCCAAAGGTGACAGTGGATTGGAGAGTGAATGGGCCACCTTTCCAAAGACATTGGACAAACCACCAGTACATCAACTTCCTCTCACAAAGGAATGCAAAACAATATGTTGTTTACAGAAAATGTGTAAGAAAGTTTTCTAACAGAATATAAACTCAGGCGGCTTTAGAAAATCTTAAGAATCAGGGTGACAGGAAGCCATGTCCTGCTTTCCAAAGGAGGAAAGGATCAGGACAGATGTAACTTACTCCAGTTCTTAACAACACGTTCCTACAAATAGAAAGCAATGCTGAAGCTATTACTGTCACCACTCAGGCATGATGAGAAGTGTTAAAAGTAATGAGCTACCTATCTGAACACAATAAAAATGTGGTAAAGCATGGTATAATGATTATCAGACATTTCAGCTAGTTCTGAAACAGGGATAATACATGTTCTGCAAACTATCCATCAAAGGTATCTTGCATTATTCCATGTGACAGATTAAATGGCTGATCTCAGTGCATGTGAAATTGCCAGATATCCAAGAATTTAAGAAAACCCAGGCAAGTTTTCACAAAGAGTCTGGGCTTTGTAATAGTAAAAATTACTACCAGTTTTTTTTCTGCCAAAATGCCAAAGCTTACGTGGCTTATAACATAAAAATGAGAGAAAGACTCTGTGCAGAGAACCAGGCTAGGAAAGGCAAATCACAGTATAAGAAGTGTAACAAACTGAGACCGTGATAAAGGGCTGAAAGAAACTCCCATGGAATCACAAAATATAAGCATTGTGGGGTGGCATACCTGGAGAGAATTATGCAGTAATTTTGAAAAGTTAATGTTTAAAGCATAGCTATTTTGGGTGAGTTTATAGCTATTCACCATTTATAGGACAACCAGAATAATATTTAAGCAGGAATTAAAGATAGATTGGGATTGAATGATACAGGGTGGGTAAAACTTGTGTTATGGTGAATGCCTGCTCAATAAAAAAAACCCAAAAAAACCCAACAAACAAGCAAAAACCTTCAAAAAACCAGTGTAAAACGAAAAAGTGTCCTCAGGATGTCTTGGTGCTGTCCACAGCACAAAGTACTATGGATAGACTCAAATTTTCTTTCCACATCAGGAGAACAAGCCCTCTATTACAGAAAGGATACAGCTGGTGGGAAATTTAATTTGTAAATTTTAGTATGATCTGCAAGAATCGGGCCAGATGATACTAATTTGTGCTGCAATTCTATCATGCATGCTGCCTCTTAAAAATGAGTTTATTTGCATACAGTCAGGTATTCAACTGAAGGAAAAGCATGGAACAAAATGTAAACAAAAGTAACACAACAGTCATTCATCTTGACCAAAAGGACTGCAACCTAAACAGCTTCCCATGATATCACCCCAAAATGGATGAATTCCAAGGTCTGATAATAGATATAACACACCCTTGGAACCTTGCTCAGTGCCAAACGTTGTATCCCTTATAAGAAACACTCAAAACTTGACTGATATTCAGCTTAATGGAATTAATTTGCTTTCCATCAACTCAGGAATGTTTTGCTCTTAAATTAACTGCTAATTCCTAATGCAAACCTGCTATCCATACATACTGCTCTTATGCCTTGATTTGTAAGTACTTTTCTTTCTCCACCAACATTGCAAGAAATTGTTGTAGATTTCTTTTTTTCAATTAAAAAATGACATTAGGCTTTTGTTTATACTCTTTGTGCTCTAAAAATTCCATTCTATACTGCAGTGAAATGCTACAACAAATCAATGAACAAAACCTGCTAATACTGCCTAAGCTTTGCCTGATTTAACTTCTTATGCTTTGCCCTCTTAATTCTGGAGCATTCAATTCTAAGTATTTAAAAAAAATTACTTTTGCAGTATTTCTTCATAATTTTGGAAATTGGCTTCTGGCTATCAAATTTCCTTTTCTGAAAGTTAATACGTATTAGATGTTTTTACCCCTCATATACTGTATCAATAGCTTTTCTCTTTTCTTATTTTTTTTAATTTTGGTTTTTTCCTTCTTTTTTTTTTTTTTTGAATGGAGGGTAAAGAGAGAGAGGAAAAGATAAACTTGCTATTTAGAGGGTTTTATATTTTTGCTAAGTTGTTTACCTTTGTGTAACTAATTGTAAGAAAATATTAATTGAATTTATGTATCAGATTTGTCAGTTGACTTTCACTGCATCACCAACCTTATGTTTTCAAGAACAAGTCAGCACTTTAAGACAGATGATCCACAAGTAATTAAGGCAATTGATATCCCAAGCCAGAGATTTAGAGTTCTTGGTCACCATATTAAGAGTATTACTGGCTTTAAGACATTGAAAGTCCATCCATGTTACTTTTCCTGCCACAGCACAATCTTTTGTCATGGTTTATAAACACCATGGTAAAATTCATATTTTTGCACAAATATTTTCCACCTGCAGTGGTAGTACAGCATGGTAAGACACCAGCTTAAAAGATGTTTTTTTAAGCAGCAGGAGGTTTAGCATCACCCCTGTGTTCAATTTTGATACAATTTGTTGCCATAAAACAGCCCTGGCATTTTAAAGAAATTCCTCACACAGATAATATCCAGACCACTGTTTTTCACATCAATTTTAGCAGTGTCTGCAGTTCACAAAACAGGTGATTTCCTTGAGATTGGGAAGAGGTACCTGCAAAATTACATAGGAACCAAGCTAGGCTGGAGGTATTTTTACCTTAAAAACGTGCATGTTGGATTCCTTCACAATCTGAAATCAATCTCTGGGATGTCCCCTTGTCCGTGCCACATTGCAGAGTATGTTTCCTTTTGAAAAAGTCTTGAGATTGTTAGAGGACATTCCAGATGTGACTTGCATTTCTGTGCCTGGGTGCATGGAGGAAAACTTAAATCACATTTCTGGGAAGTGAATGAACCATATCTCCATGCTAAAAAATCCCAGTTCACAGTTCTGGTTTAAGTGGCCAACTTTCAGGAGAGAGGTGCTCTTTAAAGCACCATTTTCAGGTGCAACATCCTGCTTGCAGTTCTTGTAGAAAAATGTGAGTGAAACTGCATGCTTTTACATTTCACTGATCAACTGCTATAGGGAAAAAAAATTAGTTTTCTATTAACAGCTTATTGGCTGGTAAGCTGTTATCTTTTTTCTAGCACTTAGGTTAATGACAGGTTAATCTTGCTAAGACAGATCTGACACACCTCTTTTTCAGGAAATCAGAAAACCAATAAAAGCTTAATCAGTTCATGTGTAGGCACATAATGCCTCTCTACTACTTGCTGTTAATATGACCAGGCATTATTTTAACAGGTTAAAAAAATGTTTCATGTAATCTTCAGCTGGAGTCAACAACAGAGAAAAGCAAAAAACTAGAATGCAAACAATCACGCTCCATAAAGTTGCAGTGAAAGAAGGAAGAATGGGCTGGGAGGGGATGAATTTTTCCCCAACCTTTTTGAGTGATCAATGTGCATCCTGAAGCCTGAAGACTGACAGCACCAATACATTTTAATCCCAGCCAGTTTAACTAAAAGCATTACTCATGCCATGCCTTATAATTTAGACTTGTATTAACATATAGCTTTATTTACTACTCTCTAGACATTCTATTTGTTCTGGCACAACACAGAAATGTGGGGCAAGGTGAATTATAGAAGCTATAACACCACATTATTTTCAAATTGTATATACATTACCATTCTTATCCCTTTCTTTCAGGAATGAAATCTGTAGTGAGAGAGGCCTGGTCTCTATCCAAGGCAAACACATTTGCTGAGTTCACACATGCACCCTTCCCCTGCCTTTAATCTTTCCAGATGTGTGTGTGGGTGGAGTTTTCAGCCATGTGAAGTAAGTGGTTCTATCTTTTTGATACTTGAGGGAATGTGAGAAAAATCTAATTGAGGAAAAGTTCTTTTTTTTGTTCTGAATAAAAAAAGGTAGCAAAGTACAATGAGCTAACTGTTTCTAAAATGGTTTGGGAGCTATTCTAATGGAAAAACAAATAGAATCAAACCTTCACAGAAGCAATGCAATTAGTACCCTTGTGAAAAGCATGATCTGCAATAGTGTAAAAGGTTATTCCCAAATCTAAGAAGCTTTAATCCTGAGCTGATCCAGTCACCATAATAAAATTACCATTGCAGGACATGAGCTCCAGCATCATTTGTGAGCTAAAAGATGAGTGGAAATATTTGTGATTTAGCAAATGAGTGCCCTTTTCCAAAGCACTTGCTAACTGTACAGTACATACCAAAC
Organism: Lonchura striata; assembly: GCF_050655825.1. Taxonomy (NCBI): domain Eukaryota; kingdom Metazoa; phylum Chordata; class Aves; order Passeriformes; family Estrildidae; genus Lonchura; species Lonchura striata. Next base: position 4,188,134 of record NC_140703.1, read on the forward strand.
ACGTGCTTCTGAATTTGGTATTTCACACAACCTCTGTCCACGGGAGAAAAAAAAAAAAAATCCATGTCTTGCTCCGAGCTGTTAACTGGTTTCAAAATGAAGATGTTAAAACATATAGCCAGTATTTACAATTACAAGAAAACTTCTCACTGGGAAATGAGATACGCTAAAATTTAATCACCATGTTTGCAATTTTAAGATCAGTGTGTGAGGTAAAGGTCCTAGGAGAGAATTTTTTTTAATAGACACCAAATTCTGTATGCATTCCCTGAATGACCACTATGATAAAAGCAGCTAGAACTAACCTTACATTTGTGTACAGATGTGCAGCAAATGAAGTGAAATTGAGAGAAACAATAGAGAGTTACATGAAAATAAGTGTGTAAAAACAGCAAAAGAAGCACATGTCTGTTTCTGGGATGCTTGGAGATTATTCCAGGGAAGTTAGTGCCCATTGAAGTGCTAAGGAATGTCATAATTTATGCATTAAAGGCTAACCAAACCAGCTCAACATTAAATCTGTTAATTTTTCCTATGAAGTCAAATACCACTTACAGAGTATAGAACTGCACCATAGGCTACCCTTTGTTTGATCTGACTGTTTGGTCTTCCCTATGCGGTATTTAACAGAACAGATTTTAATTTAAAAAAAAAAATTACCATGTTTGTTGTTCTATGTGCCTCTGTCTGTCAAATGACAGAAGGAAAAACTTGTGTTTCAGTGACACTCTGGCTTATGCACACAAATGATCCCCTGGAAAAAAAATCAGAGGTTATAATTATTAAAACTACCTCAGAATTTGAAATGAGGTTTCTCATGTTCTTGGAAAAGAAAGCACAAAAAAAAAAAAAAAAAAAAAAAAAAAAAAAAAAAAAAAGCATTTACTATACCCACTCCAAAAGGATTTTCAGCCCAGGGTTTGTTTTATTTCTGCAAAAACCCTTTTAAAAATACTGAGTGGAGCAAGTGACTGCTATGGCATGGTGGTCCAGCATCTGGAGAGCTGCACAAAGGCAGCTCAGGGTTTGAGACAGCTGTGGCAGGGAAACAAACCTGTGTGGCTCTCACCTGCACACCTCTCCCACAAGCTCTGTGCCAGCCTGTTGCTTTCGAGGCAGGACAGGAATGAAGAGAACTCTGACTAGAAGGCTGTGAGAGTAAAAACTCAGATTTATTCAAAATACACTGCTCTTTTATACAGAGCTCCACAAGGACCAAATCCATTGGTGCTGAAGTGAAAACAACTCACATCATTGGTGCAGAGTGCTTGATGCTCAGTGATAGAATTAACTATAAACAATGTGAAAAACAAGAGAGATAAAGAATTATTTACATTATTTCCCAGCTCTTTCCCAGGCCTCTGCCTGGCTAGAAACTCTCAGTTTCTTCCTTTGACTGAATCCGAGTCCCACACCAGGCATCAAGCAGGGCTCACAAAAAACGGATATTTTACTTCTGTTTAGGTCATTTTGACAGCATTTGCATAATCCCCAATGTTTCTGAAAGAACATTTGAACCTGCTTCATTGCAAAAGAAACTTTTCAGAGCTAAAGGTAAGGTGGAGAATGAGAGACTGAAATACTCTGTATCAGGAGCATGGGATGATCCTCATGGGTCCAAATCATCCAGGTTATCTAGTTTTCTTTGGAGATGGAAAATCTTTATCCTCAGTACAGCACCTTTTAGAACCCACTTTTTGCACGTGGCCTTTTCCTCCCTACAGTTCTCTGGGCAGAGAAATGACAGAACTGATCACTCAATTAAAATTAGTTTTGGTGCTTGCTTTTGTGAGCATCCATGTGCTCCTCAGAGGTGGGAAGAGGCTGAGACCCACTTCTGCTTAGTTAGACTCCTTAGGAATTATCCATGTTTGATTTTACAGAATAACTCATGAATAAGTGTAAAGTTTGACCTTTTCTAGTTCTGTGCTAACACTAAATGTGTTTCTAATGAGGTAGACTATCCCTGTGAGACACAGCATGACTTTTCTGGGGATAAGTTTCTATTTTGCACTATGTTAAGCCAAAAGCTGACTGTGTGCATGGAGTATTTTCATTTTTATTCTAGCACAGTTTTGTGTGTATTTGTTAGAAAGCATGAAACCAAACAAAGAAATAAATTTGTTCCTGGAGTTTTGCTGCCTCCAGAATGAAGAGCTGTTTGTGGTCCCAATGAAAAGCCCTCTAGGAAAAAGGTACATGAAATTTTGGCACTTCATTATATATGCCTGTCATTAAATGGTAAAGACTCACTGAATGACTGTTCAAAAGGTTAGCTACTGACATTTTAAGTTAATGCTCACACTCAGCATGCCCCCTGATGTAGCAGCACAAAGAAACAACTACAGAAATAAGCTGCAAAACCTCCTTTCCAAATGCATAACTGCCCTTACAAGCAGGTGGAAAAAAAAAAAAAGGTCACTTCAGCTGTGGACACCTCCTTTCTGAGATATTTCAGCCTGTTCTGTAATATCAAATCACCCATGCAGGGCAAAGAAGCAAACTGCAGGCATACAATTTCCTGGGAGCTGCCACCAGAACTCTGTATGTTCTGTTTTTAGAAAACTTAGAAAATGAAAACTTAGAAACTTAGAAAACTTAGAAAATTTAGAAAATGAAAATATGAAATGCCCATTCATTTTTTCTTCTCGAAGGTCTTGAGGTTGGGTGTTAAGTAGACTCTCCAGAAGACCGGAGGATGAGCAGAATACAATTTTATCAAATAAAACATCTTATCAAAAGTGGGAATAGGGATATATTTTAATTTAAGCAGTTTACATGCTAAATTTTCATAGATCACACTAGTTCAACACTAAATTATATCTCACTTTGGGATTCCTTAAGAGCTATTTTGCATACCTTTTCAACACATAAAAACCACATTATGTGTAAAAAGTTTTTCCATAATATTCTTTGCACAAAGAATACTGGCTCTGTAAGAGTGGTCACTCAGCATAAAATTATATTTGGAATTTCTTGATGGAATAAATGCATGTATCAACTTCATAAGTGTGAGGCCAAAATCCTACAGATAAGTTTGTGATCTGGTTCAGCCCAAGGGCCCTTCTCACCACGGAGTCTGTTGCCAGAAATGCTATAAAAATTTCTAAAGGAAGAAGAGGAACAGGGCAAGTCATTTGCAATACCACTGCAACAGCTTTCAGCTACTTTCTGCTGATTTTTTTTTGCATGAGATTTTCGTTCATTTTTTAGAGAATAGCTAAAGTGTGCTTATACATAAAAACAAACAGAAATTCTCAAATTATGAATGCATTTATACTTCCTTTCTGGGAAAAAAAATTAGTACCACTTAAATCATGTGTAACAATGCCTAGTTGCTCTTTTTTTTCTTTTTTCTTTCCTTAGAATAAAGGTTTGCATTGCATTTTGAAAAGTGTATATTATGCATAACTTTTCTGTATTGTGCTATCACTACATTTTTGGAATTCGTTTACTTTTCTTTGGTAAGTGACTTAATTTCAAGAAGCCTGCAATAAAGATCTTAACCCCTCTTCACCTGGAAATCCTCAAAAGATTTTGTAGTTTGAGAGAGAATTTAGGAAAAAAGGGACTCCAGTGAAAGCAATGGTGCTCTTCTTGAAAAGAGTGGTGTATAAAGAGGTAGTATATAAAGCCACCATGATAAAATGCATACATTTGTCAAAATTCCTTTGGATACATGCATAACTGAAGTGTTATTCATTTCTACAGTGGAAAAAACCCATTTATCTTAACTGCAAGGGTCCTTTGAAGGTATTACTGATAGTAAAAGGGTTTTAAAATCATGGGGATTTAGGGTTAGAAGGAAAATTAAGCTTAGTAGGCCCTGAGAAAAAAACCCTGGGTACATGTTGGCCTTGTACCTTGCTAGAACTGCACCTGTGTAGCTTGTACATAAATGATATATTGTTAAATGTGATGATTTTTTAGTAATTAAATATAATTACTGTTTAATCATAAGAATAATTACGAGAAACTCATGCTTGGATAAAGTCAATGTATATAGTAGAACAATATAAGGTCAGTGGTGAATTTATCAAGAAGCAAGAACACAGCTGCCTGTGTGATGGGGTTATATTTAGATTTTTCAAGAGCAATAGGCAAGGGATTGCTGTCAAAGAAAGTACAATAGAATATGGAATAAAAAAGCTGTCCAAAGGTAAAAAAGAAAACCTTCATAGCAGGAAGCTTTCAGTTCAGCTCAAATGCCTTCACCCTTTCTACCCTCTGGAGAGGCAGTTCTAGGAACTAGACTGCCCTCAGACTGAAAAGGCAATAGTTTATTTAGTTTAGATAAATGTGAGATGTTCTAAGGAAAAAAAAAAGTCAGTATGGCAGTAACACAAGTGTATCAAATTAAATCTTAAAGTAAAGTTGCAGCATTTCTGTGATAGCTGGTGCATGGTGACTCCTGCAACCTTTACTTGCCTCATTTATGGACCTCCAGTGTATTCCTATATTCTACATGCTGTAAACTCTTAATTTTACTAATTTCTTGTCTCATAATTCTTCTGGGAGAGCAAACAACTTGGCATAAACGAAGCAGGATTAAGTAAGAACTGAAAACTTTAGGTTAAATAGAACATAAGGATTATGCTGCTAGGCAATTAAATACCAAGATATAGAAGATTTGCACAACAAAAAGAAAGGTAATCAATGCTGGAATAGACAAGCTTCAGAAAAAGCAAAAACAAACAAACAAACAAACAAAAAATCCCCCCAAAAAACTCCCAAAAAAACTCCAACTAGATTAAGACAAGAGTAATCCAAGTGGTTAACTTGGTGAGAAGCAACATTCCCAAAAGACATTTTAAGGAAATAATACTAAGAAGATGTGTGCATTTGGCAAACTAAAGGAGAAATTCTGAAATAAAAATAATTTTACTTGTAACTTAATTTATTGGCAATTTCTGATCAATGTATCAACTATACAGGAAGATGTAATTTGCTCTAGAGAAGAAATAAATATAAATTTATATTTATATTTAGGAACTGTGATGTTTGATGATGAGGAACTTTTTTGTAAATCCCTTAAGAGGAGCAGAAAAATTATCAGCTTAATATACACTTGTGGGGCTAGAAAGACAAATAAAACAGGAAGCAATTTTCTATCCTTTTATTGCTACCTAGCAAAGGGCAGAAATTACCTGAGGTGCTGTGCCTTCATCTCTGATTATTAGCAACAACCCTGTCAGTCCTCTTCTTGGAAAATAGTGGAATAATATGGAAAAGAGCATAATGTTACAGAAAGATGGAATAAGGTAGTCTAAAAGTGAACATGCCAAGAAATTTTTAGAACTATGCAACCACTGCATATCTAGTCCATAAGGAAAATTCCAACTATTAAAACAGCAATTAGACATCAAATATATTTAAGGAAAGTCTTATGATCTATTTTTCTCTCAAGAAAAGAAAGATTCAGAAATGAGGATTAAAAGAATACTATTATGCATCACAAAATGATAATTTGACCAAGCAGTAATTTTCTGTTCCCTAAATATGGCAGAAACAAGCAGATGTCCTAGCTCACACTATTAGAGATTTGTTTCTGAGAACTTTGTCATCTGAAGAAGCACCAAACTATATGTGGTGCAATTTCCTGTCAACAGCAAATGTTTGCCCCTTGATCTAATGCAACAGTTCTTAATGCAAAATTTCTCCTTGGAAACCATATGCTGAGCTTAGGTTCAAGAACCTGAAAGATATACTTGCATTTGAACCACTTTTGACCACTCTTTCCAGGGACTAAGGAAAACAATTCATGAACAGCATTTAGAAAACAACTTGACTGTAAACTACTAATATATCCTCTTCCTTACAACCTAAATTCCTTAAAAGTATTACTACTTTAAAGCAAACACTGATTTCTGTATTTCAGGTTTAGGAAGAAGAAGGTCCACATCCTTCAAACTTGTCAACATCTGTTTCATCCCCAGCAAACTTGGTGTTTGGCAATAATGTGTAATTATTTCAGATGTTATTTGCATCTGCACTGCATTTGGTTAAGAGGTTACAGCAGCTGATTGGAGATTCTAAATGCCCATATGAAAACCCCTGAATTAAGGCAAACTTAAAAAACCATTAATATATTAAATATAGTGTCATTGTTTTAGTGTTTGTACAGTCAGAATATTTTTTGTTGAAAATAGATAGGTTTAGAGATTTTTTGTAATTTTTTTTTTTTTACAAAAAGTGTATTCAAACACATAATCTTTAACTAAGCAATTTATAGCTGCCATGGGACAAGTACCTGTGGCCCACAAACCCTTTAACCACTCTGCTTTTTTATCTTTTCTTCCCAGGAGATAGGGAGGGAAGGGAGCCCAGAAAACAAACAAAAAATATTCACTGTTCAGTTCTGAAATCCAGACCGAGTTCAGCAGAATTTTTTGAAGACAAACCACAAATGAGTGAAAAGCTGGATGATCTTCAAGCAACAGCTCACCTGTGACTGCAGATTTTCTGGTTGTTTTTGACATCTCTCAATTGACTCTTTTAAGCTGATTTTTTTTTTTTTTTTGTCATTTGACAAATGTAGTATTTTTTTCGAAGTGCTCAGGGGAATAGAGGGTAAGCACCCTGGTCTATCACACCTACAATATAGAGCCATGAGGAAAAAGCAGCAAGAGAAGAGAAGAGTATTATGTGTTATCATTATCTCGCATTCCCTGGCAAGAGGTTATCTTTAATGATTTAAAGCAGAGCACTGTTCTCACACAGTGTTGTTCTCCAGAGAGACTGGAAGAAAGGCTTTGTTTTATACAATAGATCCTTCTCTGAATGCACTCCGCATCATTCCTGTTAACATCAAATGATAAAAAAGGCATTTTTAATTTTAGCTGCCAACTCTAGGAACCATACACTTCTCAGATACATGCACAGCACCACTGCTTACTGCATCTGCAAGAAAGCTAGTTGTTAATTCCAATGGAGGCAGGTAAAATCTGTTTTTTTTTGTAAAGATGGTTCGAGCATCACAAGAACAACAGCCTTTCCTTGTCACTTAGTTTCTTTTAGTAGAGCCACCAGAAGCAAGATGTCATTTGAAATTTTGTTTGCAAAGTTAATTTTCAGACTAAAGTACACCATGCATGCAGGTCTCCAACATGACTTTGCACCCTTTGCCCAAAGAAAAGGATCTCCAGCTCTCTCCATGGGATGTGTCTCCTCCCCTTCCCACGCAGAACAGTTTTTTTCATTTACCCTCCCCAGGATGAGGCCCTGGGAACTGAAACTGTGAACATGAGAGAAAAAGTTGGGCGACTCAAAAGTTTAAGTTCACTATTAGGCTGGGTTCAACAGGAGCCATAAATGTTTGATGTGTGTTTGCAGAGATGGAACAGAACCACGCCCTATTAGGTCATGAGAGTGAAATAATCTGAGGGAATTTGTTGTTAGTGTGTCTTGTCAAGAGATGTTATTTATTTTATTCCCTATAGCTACATTTACACATGTATATGCAATAACAGAGCAAATCATAAACACAAAAGGTCATTCAACATTTTGTTTCTACACATTCTTTAGTGGGTGTAATTTATTACTGTATCAGCACAGAAGGTAGCTAGTGGGGGAGCAACAACATCAAAAGGACTCAAGTGATGAATTGAAAGATTAATTTCCTCCAAAGCCATGGGGATTTTTTGGACAAGTCCTTAGAACCCCTGCCTTCTACACTAGAGGAGTATGTTTGAACTCTCCATGTGAGGCACAAACTGGGGGACAACCAGAGAGAGCAAACCAAAGCAGTTACCAAATTATTGTAAATGTAGGACCTAATGTCTAACCCTGTGCCCCATTTTTTCCTTTCTTCTGAATAATATGCTTAACTGCATCCTTCATGGCCAATCATTTCCTGGACCTTGTATTAATTGAATGTATCAAGAAAAATGCAAGCAAACAGCTGTTGTTAAAAGCAAATCTTCAGAGTAGCCCATCACAGAGGAGCCTGCTTTTCATATTCCCTGACCTGCTGCCACATCCCAGAATGGGTAACTCTCAGGGTAGATGAAGTGCCATGACTTGAAGTGTGAGAGATGATGGCCCATCAAGGAGTAGGAATGACTGAAACCTGCTGTCAGCCTTCTCATATAAAAAGTCAGGGATTGCAAGCATAAATCCTTCAAGGAGAGAAAATATGGTGCCATAGAAATGACACGACACATAAAAAACTAACTGAAGTAGTTCCAAAAGGTTTCCAAGAGTGATGTCCCCAACAGGAATCACAATACTAATGAAGACAACGTATATAATTTTGTAGCTGGTGCAGTGTAGCCCTGGTGCCCAGTACACAGTATATTGCCATGCTAGCAGCAGTATTGAGCTTGCAAGGCCTCAGGACAGCAGCTCCCCAAGTTTCCTTTGTCTAAGCTTCTCTTGAGCTGCTTGCAATTTCCCAGCTTAACTGTAACAGAAATTTTTCGAATGACCATGTGGTTATGCTTAATTTGCTTTATTTTTGCTTATCTTTGTATGGTACAATAGTTTTATGCAGATATTCTCTGTAAAACACATGGTATGATAGCACCTTGGAAAGTGGGTCCATAGGAGATGGTCTAGAGAAGTTCATGGGATGGTAAGGGATGGGTCAGACTCACACAGGAGCCTTTGCACTATCCACAACTCACCAAAGGTCAGCTGGAGAAATGCAGACTGACAGCTGAGCAGCACCTTTGTACCTGCAGAGGTACAAAGAAAACAGAGAACAAGCATGCAGCTTATGTGAAATAGCCCATGAATTCTAGGAATTCTAGGAAATTCAGCTGCACCATGAACTACTCAGTAAAGAGCAAGCAAGGTGCATGACACGTTAGCAAACACAGAAGTATTACCCAAGAGGATCTCAAGGTGAGACAGGAGAAATCAAAAAGATCATATTCTTCATGGCTAAAGGTTTGAGCTGCATGATCCACTCTTATTTCTGAGGAAGTAACAGATTTCAGGAGAAGTAACAGATACTAAGAAGCATGAATATCACAGGTCTATTGTATTGTATTTTTTCTTTTAAAGTACTTATTTTTTTCAATGATGACTTCAGTGGGATAATAAACACTATTTAATTAGACAGTAAAATTTCCATTTGGGTTTAAATTAAATTCTTGGTATTACACATAATGTGCTTCTTCTTTTGCCCTTAATAAAAATGTGAGGTTAATGATATGTAGGTATGATTTTGCTTACAGAGGCCATTCTGTGCTAGGATTTTGCATAATTAGTATGTGTTATTCAAAATAATAATAATTTCCTTCCTTCACCCATCCAGATTTAAAATCAAAACTGCTCAACCATGTGATTTGTTTTTCCTGGTAGAATTTTTTAAAGGTCATTGCTATCCTAGCAGTAGTTTAAATGCTTACACTCTTCTGGTTCCTACTTGGTCAAAACGGAGATAATCTGTTGTTGTATACAATCTTTTTGTGTGACTTAAACAGTAATAAAGGGAGGAGAATATTTTCTAAATGTTGCTTTCTATGTGAGAGAAATCAATATTTTTCTAATTATCAGTGCAACATCTTACAGAAATTTGAGAAATGACTAACCAGTAAATCTGCTGTCACGTTGCAATTCACACTGCTGGCTTTCTTTCCCACTCCACCGAATTCCAACACTCTCAGTGTCAAAGAAGTCACAGGAGTGCACAAAGGATTGTGCTGCTGCTGTGGAAGCAGCAGCTCGATGCTTCAGCTCCAGCTTAACTTCCTGTTGTACTGGTTTTGCTCCAGAAGGTGATCAATTGCATTTGAATTCAAGTGCCCTGGGAAAATTAAATTTTAGGATCTGTAATTTATTATTCAAGTCATTGTGTCTTTCTGAATCTGAAAATGAGTACTTTGCATGCTACCTTGACGTTGAGCAGTGTGAGGTTCTGATCTAAGGCAAATTTTGGTGAGTCCTGTTCATTTAATATTTATCAATAGATTTTCTGTATCACAGTGGAGACTTTTCTGCCACTGACATAGGCTGAGCATTAAGTGCATTCAGCTCTTCTGCAACAATTTTTCAGTGTTTGGTGTATGAAAATAAATGTATCTCAGGGACGAAAAAAATAATTTTATAGTTTTGACTCTACACTGAACAGAGGAACATATATAATATAGAGACATTCATACACCATCTGTTTCTTTTTCCTTTTTAACTGTAAATGCAATTTAAATGTCACATTCTTCACTCTTAGTGTTATTACAGTAGTCTCCTTCATGGAAACAGACAACCTAAACAAGAAAATGTCGTATTTCAAAGACATTGAGGGGAAAGAATACCCACCTTGTTACAGGAGGTTCTCCTTGAAGACAACTCTTATTAAACTTTTGACTTGGAACATCTGTCTCGGTTCTTCGGAATGACTTGTGCTGCACTTGTTTAACCGTGTTATGATAAACTGAGACATAGGAGTAACTTCCTATTCTAAAGTCAGTAGGTCAAGCTGGCCATCTGTAAAATAAACATTTCCATGGGATGGCTGGAAGCTGTGAGAAAAAAGGTTGAAAATTAAACCTGAACTAAACTGGCAAGACCTCTGCTCACAGTGTATTGCTGATATGGAGAGTTATTGTAAATGCAGGTGAACCCAATGGGAAGAAATGACCATGTCTGACTCAATTCAGAGGGCTGAATGATTTCTTTATTATAACTATGCTAAAATACATTAATATGCTATATAAAAGGAGGATACTCAAACTACAAACTACTTTCTCTAACAACTTGTGACCCTCTCTGAGAGCCCAGCCCCAGGTGGGTTGGATTGGCCATCAGGCTCAAACAATCCTCACCAGAATCCAACCAAGCACTCACTGCAGGTAAACAATTCTCCAAACACATTCCACATGGGAAAAACAAGGAGCAAAAATAGAAATTGTTTTCTCTTTCATTTCTCTCTGTGCACCTCTATGAAAAACCCTCACAGGGAGAGAAATGTGCTTGCCACAAAGAGTCCTGCCTTGCATGTCTCTGGTATGCTAGGAAGAGAGAGACAACTTTTAAGGGAGCACAATTCTGTAAGATAATACTCACAAGAAGAGTTTAGAATGATGATTAATGTTAGATTTATATTAAAAATTTTGCCTCTGTTCTTCTTGAAGGAATGAGTCCTGGTATACTGCGATGCTCTGAACTGCTGCAGTCTCTTGTGTGTCTTCAGAAGTGACCAAACAAAAACTGACTAAAACTGAAATCAGCATATCAACCTTTACAAAATATTAACACAATTTTTAGGCTGAGATGAAAAATGAAGGAAGAGGACATTAAGAAATAAAATATATGTGGAAAGAATCAAATGAGAGAAGTGCAATGTATTCCTGAGGTGCTGGTAAGAGCAGAAGCAAGATGTTTTATTTTTATGACTTTTTAGGGGTATTACCTTGAGAAATTCTAACTCTATTTCACTTTATATAGTTCCAATTACATTGGCTCACCACACTGAGTAACAATGGGGACTTCTGCTGCCTGGTCTCATTAATATTGAGTTGCCCCTGGGGCTTTCCCAGACCATTTGTCACTTACAAACTAAGCATGTTCCAGAATGAAGCTACCCTATTTGCATTTAAAAAAACCTCAAACAAACCAAAAACCAGCTCGAAACCTACCCCAAACAATCTCAAAAACCAGCCAGTTATCCTGTGCATGAGCAACATGTTGGAGAGGTTTTCAGAGTTTATGGCTGAAGAATGTACATATGGGAAGCAAATTTTATCCATATCAAGAAGCACACCTGGACAAGATGCTAACTGAAGCAAGCAGCTGCCAGGACACAGCATGTGTGACTTTATGCTGCCCTTCAAGGGCTTTCTTCCAGAGGCCACAGAAGAATCAGTTGTCTTTTTTTCAATTAACTACATACCTGACATAAGGGTTGCAGCAAGATTGATTATCTCATTTCTGCTAAGTCCTCTGAAAATCCTTAAATACACAAGAAGCATCTCTCAATCATTAAACTCCACCAGGTAAGTTGTGAACTCCTGCATATCTATAATTTGGAGACGTGCTTAAAGTGCCTAGTGCAAAACAGAAGTGGAGATGTACAGATAGCAGAGCACTCTCCAGAGATGTGTTGTTATTTCTTTTCAGAGTGAAAGCCATTCCTACCTGCCCAAACCCCAAGACACAGATGTAAGCAAAAGAAGATACTTTAGCACCAATTTGTAAAATACATTCCCTAAAAAAATCTCCAGTGCCATGGGAGCTTTGCAACTACATTTTAACTAAATATTTTTTCTTGAAGCTAAATATATTCCAGTCTCCTGTGATGAAAAACAGAGGCAGACCAGGCAAGGTTTCTGCATGCAGATGCATTTAAATTCTGGGAAAACTTTACTGAGGCACTAAAAAATAATGAGGAGTTCTCATCAATTTAATAGGCATGTCTGTATCAAAGCAATTAATAATAATAGAGTCCTAAATTATGTAAATGCTCTGCATATTTAATTTTAGGGCTTAAAACCTGCATATTTTAACTCCAAAATATTTCTAAACCTAGACATTTAGGTTTGGAAAAGAACTTGTTGAGAATTTCAAGATCACAGGAAACAATGGAAGATTTACTGTCAACAAATACAGAGCTGACTAATTTCCCAGAAAATATTTCTCATCCTTTCATTGTCTCCAACAGAATGTGTCTCAGAAGAATGAGAATTTTGTTTTGGTGAAGCATGTGGAGCAGACAGTACAGGAAGAATTGATAAGTGCACCTGGCATACACAGATATAATGGTATAATATACCATATATGGTATATTATAATGGTATAATATACCATATATAGTATATTATAATGGTACATGGTATAATTTCTTTTCTTACTCCAGGTTTGAAGTTCATTGAGAGCTGCTGAAAATTTTGCCCTGGTCCCAGGGGAATAGACTTGACTGCCCAGTTATCTGGGGGTCCAGAGAGTTCTGTCAGTTTGTGTTCTGCACAAAAAGTCCACAGCTTTGCTGTGCAGCACGATGGGGCAAAGACAGGCAGGAAAAGTTAATGACAGCACAGCCTGTGTGACTGCTTCCCCTGCAATTACCACCCCTGCTCCTCGTGACAGTGAACTGATAGTTCATTGCCCCAGTCCAGCCCCTCTCCTCTTAAAACATCCTTGGGTGCTGCACATCTGGCCAGGTTAGCTATGGGCCTCTGTACCTCTTTTGAAGAGGGAACTTTGCTTAATTTTATGCTTTACCAAAGCCAAATTGCTTTTGAGGTGATCCACGCGACTCAGCAACTATCACTAGTTTTCTAAATCTCATAAGCAACAAGCAAACAAGCCATAATGCTGCACCCAGAGGCACTGGCAGCCTCAAAAGATGATTAGCACCTTCTCCTCCACTCCACATCACCATCCCTGAGACCCCAGACACAGGTCAGAGCTGTGGGGAAGTCACCAGATGGCTTCTGATGCACTGGGATGAGCTAAACAGGTATCCCACTTCAGCTTTTGTGATTTATACACTGCAGCACTGGAATTATTTCATTCCTTCACCCTGTTTTTTTCTCAGCTACTATTGAGGCCATGGTAATGATTTTTTTTTTTTCTTTTTTTTTTTTTTTTCCTCCAGAGTCAAACAGATGAAAGTGGACAAGAGGAAAAAGGTAGTCAGCCAGAGAAACAGACTGAGGCTGTGTTTAGTGGGTGGAATCAGAAATAGGGAGACTTAAGCCTATCAATATATTTTTAGAGACTTGTGTAATAATAGCAGTTGAGAGCTTTTATAGCCACACAAATCTGTGAAACAACCACTTCAGTGATATTTCAGGAGGGAACTGGGTAAAAACTTTTTAGAGAGGTTTTGGGGAGTTCTGTCACAGCTGATCTATTAGATACTGCTTTTAAGTATTGCAACAACAGCTCTGTGCCCAAGGTGGAAGCAGGAGGTCCATAAGGGAAACCTAAGCTGAAATAGAAAATTCAGCAATTCTTCTGAGGCAGCCAAAAGCTCCTCCCCAAAAGGACACTCTTGATAGTAATGAAGGATAAGGAAAATAGACTTGGCAAAAAACAGAGCTGGGTGATGAAAGAGGCCCAAACTATAAGAAAAATATTATCTGAAACAGAACAAAGTTCCTTTTTAAGAGTGACAAACTTATGCTTATAGTGAAAAAAAAAATCACAACCTTAAAACCAGAACATGATTATTCCAGCCACCAGCATAGAGCTGAGGATTTAAGACCCTAAACAAAACATAATAGCATGTTTTATTTATAAGAAAGCTGTAGTAAGATTGTTCATTATTTTCATTTCTGAGTTGTTATGAGAAAGCTCGGGATTTATTAATACTGCATAAATTTGTAATACACACTGGAATTAAGAAATACTACAAAAACCAGATTACCACCTTTAAAACATGGCATTTACTTGGACAAACCAAGGGTTTCAGCTAATTTGCAAGCATACATAGGCAGATTTTATTTAAAATTTACATCTTTCTCTATTTGCCTTTCTTTTCTTTCATTCTTTCCTATTGTTACAGAAATGGCCAAACCAAAGCATCATATGGACAGGGAGGGTGTGCTTTCTCTCATTCTTGTCTTTACCTCTCTCCTCTCTTGATTGAAGGTACAAGTGGGCTGCCCTTTAGGGTGACTCAGCTTCAACATCACCTGGCATCCAGCTGCCCATTTAGGTTTATACTTGCTTATCCCAGTCCTTCTGCTTCTTAAATTAAAGACTGCTTAGGTCAAAAATAAACTGGCTGACCAGACAATGACCTTTTTCAGATCCCAGTTTAGCTTTTGAATTGCTAATATCCTTCTACACCAAATGTGCCTCTTAAGAGGTGTCAGGGCATTTACTGGTCTTTGTTCCTACATATATTCCCCGACAAGGTGACAGCTGCACAGCAAGTACATCAGTTATCTGTTTACTATTTATGCTCAGCAAGCAAAAATAATCTAGAAATTGCCATGGGTATAATTTTTGACTTATGCCCTCTCCCTGTGCTTCCCTTCTACTTTACCAAGTGTATTTAATAGTTTAACAGTGACACCCAGAGAGAAAAAACAAACAACATGAAAAACAAGAACCCAAAAAACCCTGCTTCTCTGGGCCAGGTGGTCAGACTTGTTTGTGGCTGTGCCCTCCCAGAGTTCCACCTGAATACATTGTGAGGATGACTCCCAGGGGCTTCATTCCCTGTAAAACTCTGTTGAGTTGCTCACAGTACATCCAAAGGCACACCCTTGTCAGAATCTGAGGTTTTGATGATCCCAAGATTGTAGAAAGTCTCTGTCTGTCAGCCCCCCTGCCAAAGCAGAAGCCATAATTGGTCTGTGCTGGTTTCCAGGTTGTTTATTCTGTTTATCTCTCACATGTTCTGCTGCCCTGCCCAGCTCTGTCCTGCAGGGCAGCGTGTGGGGCTCTGCCCTCAGTGGGATGTGACAAACATTAAATACCAGAAACTCCCTGGGCTGCATTTACAATAACGTGCCAATATCTGTCACCTACGTTGGACAGTGTGTCCCCAGCCTGAACCAACAGAAAAATGCCAACACCACAGTGAGACATGGAGGGCATGAAGAAGGAGAAAAAGGACAAGGCACACCCAATTTCCTCCATCTTGTCCCCTTTGGACCCCTCATCTAGAATCCTAAAATTTTACTTTTGCACCCGTGCCACACGTAATTTTTACTTATATCAAACACTCTGAGCTTGTAATTCATCCTGTAAGACTGAAAACTCTTTTCCATGGACAGAGATCACAGACAGTGTCTCTGGGGGCTCTGTCCAGGGGGGTTCCTGACCCCTGCCAGGGTCCCAGACCTGCCAGAGCAGCCAGAGGGATGCTCTGGATTCCCACACTCACCCACCATAACTCTTACAGGAGCTCCAAACCCAAAGAAAACCACCTGGAACCCAAAGCATTTGGAACAGTGAATAAAACAAAAACATGAAAATGTATAGCAGATGAGAGAAAGGAAGAGATTTTGGAGCCTGAGGAAGTAACAAAGACATTTCCTCTGCTTTTATCTTGAACTTGAAACAGCATAATCAGGAGTAACAACTTTGTAGGCAGGATGACTTGGAAGAAAGCAAGAACCAGTTAATTCTTTTTTAGCTTTCCTACAAATTATTTTATCCTGTCATAATTTTAGGTATCCCAAATTTCAGATATTACAAATGTTGGTAAATATCTTGTCACAAACTAAAAATTGCTGTTCCCTGGGAAAGCACATGTAAGTTTTTAAGCAAGGTCTTATGATTTAAAAACTCCCAAATATAAACCTTGCTCAGACTGGAATTTATTTTTGGGTTGTAATGTTTCATGAATTCTGTTCCCACAGATGTTGTTACAATTTAAATATCCACCCTAAATTCAGTTTTCTACATTTATGCCAAATATTTGATAGCACTTCTTTGACTTACATAATTTTCTAGATTGTGAAAAGTGAACAGGCTGTTACTTCTAATATTTTTTAAAAAATGCTTTACATACTTCCTGTTTTATGGCAATTGCCAAGCTGTGTTTGGAAAGAATTTGTTCATTGACATTGAATAGCTGTCAATGTGTGAGAGCAAATGATAGCAAATGCAAGAAAAAAAATTACTAATCTACCCTTTCTGATAGCAAGAAAAGTCAGAGGCTTCTGAATACTGGTAACTGATACAGACAATATGAACAACCAAAGAATTCCTATTTCAATCTTGATGAAAAATCAAAGCACTTGGCTGAAAGGGAAGATAAGTAGAGTTTTTAAGAGATAACTGAGATAGCTTTAGATTTTAGTTGCTCTTCCAGAGAACAAAGTCACAGCTCTGGAGATAAAAAGGCTCAGTGTACTTACAGAATAATGGTGTCCTCATGTGGTATTCCCAAGGATATCCAAGATCTACTCTGAAGATGACCTGGCCAAGAAAGACAATCCAGGATCTCCATTTCCTTCATGCTTTCCAAAAGAATACACTAAAAGAATAAAAATATTCCTAATATTAGTAATACTTGTGCCAAGGTCATAATCATAAAAATAATTTTTTTAACAGGAAAAAAGAAGGTTGCAGAGAAGCAAGTACAGGCTCCACACAGAAACCAGTACAGGAATATAGCAGCTGGAATTTAACAGCAGAATATTCCTCTTGAAACCCCCAGCTTTGTAAACCTTGCCTGGTGCTTACTTGCTGTCCTGAGTGGCTTAGCTGCACCTGGGGACTGCAGAACCCACTTTGACACAGTTTTAAATTAATCCCCCAGGGTACAGGAGAAAAATTTCCCCCACGCTTTTAACAAAGGGAACCAGAATGTTAGACACTGCTATCTTTATGCATTACAATTATCCAAGAACATTTTTTCTCTGTCCTTTAGATGGAGGAACCAATCTTTTCATATTTTACATTCTGTCCTTGTTTCTCTTCAAGTTCTTGACACATTCTTTCTATGCATTCCTGTACAGATACTAGTACAGCTGAGCAGGCTATTTTTTTCAGGGGAAGAAGGAGGAAAATAAATCTAATTTTGCATCAAGTAAAACAGAGCGAATTACGTTCTCCTGAAAAAGAGAATACAATCTGGATCTCATGTTGATTGCAAAGCTACCCCTTATCCAGAAAGCTGATTTGGTGCTTCTTCTGAGTGTTTGTAAGCTGGAAACAGAATCAAAATAAGTTTAAAAGGCTGCCAAGCCTTTGCTCACACTTTTCAGGAGGAGATGGAGCTGAAAGCAACAGCAGGATACATTGATGTTGGCCTCTTGAAGGAATTTTCTCTCCACAAAAAAAAAATAAAAATCAAAAACAGTCCTGTGAGATGAAAAGACAAGAAAAATATTGAAAAAATAAAACAAAAGGCTTTGGCAAATAAATATAAAATAAACTGTAAAACACAAATAGAAATGGTGGACTCCTAAATACTGAAAAGTGTGAATACTGTGAAAAAATAATTTAGAAAGTAATGTAGTTCCATGGTTAGCAATTTTTTTACTTACCTGCATCTACTGCTGGTCCTCCTTTTCCAAATTTTTATTAATTCACCGAAGTTGTATATATTTGCAGAGGAAAAAAACCCTTGCTATTATTATCCCTAGAGAAACTACAGAGAGAATTTTAGTCTGTGTACATATAGAGACAGGAGACTGTGGAAAGAAGTAAATGGGGAAAAACCATTTATTTGTTGTCTCCCATAAAGAAGACAATTGATTTAAACATAAGGAAGTATAAAAAATTCAGTAGTTAAGATCTTGCCTTGGAGGATTGACAGAATTTGATCCCAAAGCTACTAAATACTTCTAGCTTGGTAACAGTAATTATGTAATTAACAGTGAACTACTCTGTTGATCTTCTCTATCATTTAAGTCTACCAGAGGGATAATGCCAAGAACCTTTCCTTCAGCTTGTTCTTGATATGGTTTGGAACAATTAGATTAAAAATAAACAGAATGTTTTTCCAAAAGCCTATCCTCGTTGATTTTCCATGGGAATGTCCTGGGTCCTATAAGCCAGGTGTTGCTGCAGTGTATTAGAAGTGAAAGGCAGCAATTCAGGATGTGTATAAGTGATATTATGTATGCTACAGTGCCTCACTGGGTTTGTGCAAAAGAGCTGCTTCCCAAAGCTTTAATTGGCACTCAGCTTCTTTTACAGCCACAGCCTGCACCATGCAGTCAGTTAAAGTGTCGCTGTGAGTATCATAAAGCACATCTTTACAGGAAATGGGAACATGCTTTTGATAACTGGCATGAACACTTGGCCATATTAGATTTAAAAGTCATTAGTTTCGCATCTGTGAGATGCTGAGTGCTTGTTCACCTCCATGCACAGCCACCAGGAGCGTGGGCTGAACTGCCTGGAGGCTCCTGCTCCTTGAGGGTGCCTGGTGCTGTGTGGCTTTGGCTGGACTTTTTCTTGTTAGCCACAGACTGAACTGATTTTCTCCTCCAAGAGAGACTGTATTCTAGGAGGATGCCAATGAGCCAAGAGACCTGCTTCAGCAGCTGGGAAAAGACAGAAATGGAGGGAACAGAGAAAAGCTAGGGAGGTTTGTGGTGGTGCCTTCTGTCATCAGAGAAGAAGAAGAGAAGATCTCTGTTCTTGGACCCCTGGCCTCAGGGGAGGAAGAAAATGGGGGGGGACTGTGGTTCCAAAAACTGAAAAACTGAACTATTATTTTTTCCCATCTTGGCAGGGCATCCTTGAAAGGAAAAATCCTAAAAGCAGTCTGTCCATCCATGCATTGGTGGTGAGAGCACTGTGCATGGAAAGGAGAAGGGTCACCATGGAGAACTTTTTCTCCAGGAGGTGCCATGTGTGACATGGAAGCTCAGGATGTGGAGCTGTGTTTTCTTGGGGGGTCTGTGGCACAGGAGAGACTCCTGTCTCCCTCGATGGACTGAGTATTGATTATCTGAAGGGTGGGAATCTTATTGGGGGTCCAAGTTGTGTCTCACTGTGGTTTGTTGGCATTGGGGAGCGGGGGGGAGGAGGAAGGTTTTCACTTTGAGTTTTGTGTGTGCTTTTCTTTCTTTTCTTTTTCTTTTATAGTAGTATAGTAGTAGTAATTTAATAAAGTTTTTTTCCTTTGTTATTAAGCTTGGGCCTGCTCTGCTCTGTTTTTGATCTCATTTCACAGCATTCAATTGAGAGGTTGCATTTTCATGGGGTGCTGGCAGTGTGCCAGTGTCAAACCATGACAATGGCAGAGGGACATTGCCACCCCAGCCCAGCCCCAGCCACATGCACAACCCCAACACCAGTTAGCCAGAGGTTTCTGAGCAGTGTGTTCCCCCTGTCACGTTTCAGGATATCTCACAATAACCCCAGTGTGAGTGAGAAAGTGCAGTTCATTTGCAGACCTAGAGATGCAGGAGGAGTAGCAAATAATGCAACCTGCAGCAATCAGAAAACACTTTTTCAGTAAATTCAAAGTATTCCTTAGCAGCATGCTGAGTGCTGAATATTTTTTACAAAAGCAAGGGGGAAGTGCAGGGAATGGGATGGCAAACTTGGGTATGTATAGATTAAAAGGTTGCTGCCTCCCAGAGATGGGATTTCATGACTTGCAGACAGAGGGGGATTAACTACAATAGTTTTTGGTTCCTTGAGAATTATTGCTTTCTAATTCTTTCTTCTAAGGAACCTGGAATTCAATTCTTTACTATAATTATGAAGTAATAACATGTTTTTTATTTGTAATTCATACATATGTGCATATGTATATATAGATATACATATATCAAAGAAAGGTAGTTTTGGGTTTTGTTATGGTTTTGCCTTGTTGGGTTTTATTTTTTTCTCTTTTTATTCTTTTTTTAAGGCTGAGAAAAGTGATGGGAAAAAGAAGGGAAATAAATGTGCTTCCACAGCAAAAGCTGTGTTCATTGCTGCTATTAAAATTCAGGTCCATTGCCATGGAGAAATCAGTTGATCAAAGTGAAAAGTTTGCTTTTATTTTTTTTAAGTGAAAATATACAGAACTCTATCCATTAACAAACTATTATATGTTGTAAATTTTCATTTTCCTGTTTATTCTTTACACTGGACCTTTCTCTCCTTTTGCACTTACCAGTTCCAAGAGCAATCACTACAGTCTCACTTGATAAGCAAGATAGTAAGATTGTTCTCTAAAAGAAGTTATCCTTAAATACGGAGATTTCTAAAAGAAATATCCTTAAATATCCTTAATATCCATAAATCAGTGATATGACCACTTATCACTGTTGATGCTGTGCTTAAACAGTCTAGAAGTATAGAGATCTATGAACAAAGTGTGAAGATTCACAAGAAAATGTTACTGAGTTTTAATGTTAATTAGCCCACCTTTGCAAACCACAAGCACGTACAAAAAACAATGTGAGAGTGCACACGGTGCAACAAAACAGTGCCAGCAGGTTGGTACTGCATATCAATCTTCAGCTACATTTCTGCCCCTTAACTTCATTTACTGCAGCCTTTTTATTGATGATTGAGGTGAAGGAATACAAGTTATGAAGGAGTACAGCAAATCTTTATAGTCCTTTCTTCAAAGGGTGGATTTTACAGACCCCTCAAGACAGTTGCAAGCACAAATAATGTTTCTTAATACATTAAGGCCTGTGTAATGGATTACCACAGTTTTGACCAATTTACCTTTTCACAAAGCAATAACACATGGCCCTACAATGCACAGCACCTGCTAGCTATAATGTTAAGCAAGTTCCTCAAAATGTGTTCTGCCACCCAGCTCTGATGTAAAATCCACAGGTTTTTTCTCATCTCTGCAGTACTATTTTCACAGGGATTTTCAGAAGTATTTGCGTATGGCGAACTGCATAGGACTGTGGCAAAAGAATGGTAATTTCTGCATCCAGACTATCCAGCACACGTACCTAATAAATATCATAAACAGATACACCAGGGCTGCAAGCTTCTCCGTGATTCATACAAATGGATTTGCTAACTCAACCTGACAACTCAGCTGATTAGACAAATAAAGTGTCTTGGATAACACCAGTGTCGATAATTACGTTTTCCAAATGGGACAGCTACGTTTCAAGCTGAAAATGAATGTACAATTGCTGTTAGAGATCACGAAAAAGCTTGTACAAGGGCTAACAAGAAAAAGCAGATATTTTATGAAAGATTGGTTCTCTTCTAGTCCTTGTTTATACCAGAGGTTTCTAGGGGATGCATAACTTAATCGAGAGATATGTCAATGTACAAGCTGCTGGGCATATAGCAGGCAACACAGGCTAGCTAAGAGAGACACTAAATCTGCAAATGAATTGTCCTTTCTCCATCCCTCTGACCCCATTAAATTCCTCCTGCCCCTGGGAAGCACAATGTGCCCAAGAGATGGACAAGGATGAAGGCCAAGGCTGGAGACACTCACTGCAGCAGCCCTGCCCTGCATCGAGGGATGGGGACGTGTATGGGCAGGGCAGCAAAGGGGCAGGAAAACTCATGGACCTTAGAAACTCCTAGAAAAATAAAATGTAGAGAAAAATGGTAGGAATGTCGGCCTCAGATTCAGTCAGAGAGAAATGGAAAGTTTCTAACCAGGCAGAAGCCTGAGAAACTGTTGAGAAGAATGTAAATAAGGTTCTTTGTCTCTCTTGTTGTTCATATATAGTTAAATATATAGTTAGGTTTTGCTACTGTACGTCATTCATTGCACACTAATGGTATGAGACATTTTCACTTCAGAACCAACAGAGTTGGTCTGCATGAAGCTCTGTATAAAAGAGCAATGTATTTTGAAATAAATCAGAGTTTCACTCTCGCCTTCTGACTCAGAGTCTCTTCATTCCCATCCTGCCTCAAAAGCATCAGTAGGAGCTGCTGGGTTATACAGTGCACTGAGAGAAGATGTGAACACCCAGCCCCCATCAGAGACGCTCTTGGAACTCAGAAGCCAAAATCTGTAATGTTTCTGCTGCCTGTTTGAAATATTGAGCTGCAACCAAAGAGAACTAGAAAGCACTCAAACTGCTCAAGGGAGAATACTAAGATGAAAGAAGATACCATTAAGATAATTTTGCATACAGGAGAGCTGTAGAAGATAGCTCTTCCTCTAAAAGGAAATAGCAATTTTGTGATCTTTAAAATTAATTTAGATACTCTCATTGCTTTTGCAGAAAGCTTTCCAGAGAAAATTGAAATGGAAAAGGATTTTTAGAATTAAGAATAATTTGAGATGATGCGACAATGTTTAAATGATGCTGTAACATTTGAAGAGTGAATTAGTCTCATTACCAGGCTCTTACTTTTTTCACTATTACTGAAGTTTAGGAGCAATTTTGCAAAACTTATCAGATATGTCCATTTATACAATAGTTTCCTATTATTTAAAGAGCTTTCATTGGCAATATAAAGAGTAAACTGCTTGAGAACATGAAAACTAACAATTGCCAGTGGATTTGATATGATTCTAACATTGAAAAAAAATTAATGAGATTATTTCATGAATTCTCAAGTGCTTCCAAAGAGTCTGTTTCAAACCAGCAACTGGCAAAATAATAAAATGTACTGTGCTAGAGATTATTTTTCCCCAAAACCCAAAATATCAAAATTGAGTCTAGACATGTTTTATGTTCTTTTGAACAGCAGAAAACAGCCATCAAAGAGCTGATGGCTGCATACTTGAAACAGAGACTGATTACTTTTCCCAGCCAACAGAATGAACGTAGAACTTGTATTTCCTTTTTATGTGCAATTTCAATATGATGCAAAATGCCAGCTTGTATAAAAGGGATGAATAGGTGCAGTGCTGGGAGGTGGATGCTGTGCTTCTCAGTGCACCAGCAAGGACATATCCTGGCCTAGGGAAACTCTAAATGTGTTACAGCTCCACCTACTGAGGCAATCAGACATGATTGGAAGGGGTATAATTAGCCAGTGTAACGAACTGGAGCAACTGAGGGTCTGTGTAGACCCTGGAACAGATTTGACACAGGTGTCTGATCAGCACTTGTACTCCTGCTCAGGATCAGGTCGTATCAGATACATACTAAAGTCATGGAAGTCAAGCAACTTGCTCTGTTTGAAGCAGCAGCTTGTTTTTGAAACTCCCAGGCATTTTAAAGAGTTCATTTCTGCCTTTTGTAGTGATTGACTAGCACAGAAGTCAAGGTTTGTCACTTCAGAAGGATGCTGTTACTCTGGTGTTTTTGATGAAGCAACAGATACTCTGTTTATTCAAGGACAAGTTCACTTTGAGCTGGAGGAATAGCAGGGAGGTTAAAAAAAACACTTTGAAAAAAATATGTGTAGCTATGCTTTTAGGAAAAAATTAATCTCTTTAATCTCAGGACAGTAAGCATGAGTCAAATATGCAATTTCAATGAATGCTGGTTTTAGATATCTATCTATCTATATCTATCTATCTATCTATCTATCTATCTATCTATCTATCTATCTAATCTATCTAATCTATCTAATCTATCTGTCTGTCTGTCTATGCATTATGGAATCACAGAGTGGCTCAGAGCCAGAAGTTCTGGGTTACTGCAGAACCCTTTAAGACAACAGGAGATCACATAAGTATTTCCTACACCTTGAGACCACATTGACAAGGGAGAAATAAGTGAAAGATGTTGCAGCAAAAGTTCTTAATCAATAACTAGTGGTTTAGCACAAGAAGAAAAGCACAAAGGAATGTGGCAGCATAGCACAACAGGAGTATAAACAGCATAAATGTTTCATGCTACCTGAAAGATTCTTATAGTTAGAATGACTCTCTCTGAGTCTGAAAGTAGGCAGAACAAAATATTGGACCTGAAGCAATGAAGTGTTCAAGAACATGCCAGATATAAAATGTCAGTGATGAGGCATTTATTTAGTTCAGAGGGTTCCCAGAGACCAAACACCCACAGAGCACTGGCAACAGCACAGCTCAAAATATGCAGAACCTGGAATGTCAAAACAAAATGATATTTTTTTAAAAAAAACCTTTGTGGCACATAAACCAAACAAGAAATGACACTGATAATAACTGGAAATTGAACATATGCCTAATGTTTTCATGCTGTAATTAAACAACTTAAGTTATGCTAAAAAGAAAACATTTACATCAGTGGGTAGGGAATGTGGAGTCAGACTCCTTGAAAGGTAGACACAACTGTCAGCATCTTGGTCCTGCATATAGAGTGTTTGCTTGCCACTTGTCTGAGTGAAGGAATTTTCTTAACAAACACAGTCTGAAGTGCAGACTTGGATCCCAAGCCAGCAGGAACATCAGGAGTGGAAGGAACGTAACTTAAAGGATGCCAGTCCTAAAAGAGCCAAGAATGTGTAAAGATGGCAATGTCTATGGATGCGAAAAAACAAGAGTTAAAAATTGGATATTTATAGCATGAGCCACCCCTTTTTCATCTTTGATTCTTATGGAATCAGTGAATGAAGAAAAAGAGATATAAAAGGCTGTAACTCAAACCTCAGGGTTTGGGCTGTTGAACAGAAATGACAGAATTCAGCAGAGACTCTTCTGAATTGACATGTTTTGTGGAGGAGCTGAAGAACGTGGAGAGCAGACTGGATTTAGCTGACATGAACAACAAACGTGACTCTTTGTGACATTTCCACCACTGAGCAATTACAAAAACAATTTATGAATTAAAGGCAATCAAGAATCAGTTGGATTGAAATTTTTGCCTTACAGCTGCCTCTCCCCTCTAAATAAAAGGATTTTGAAATAGCACATATTGCTGGAGGAAAAAAGGAGCAGGTAAAGACCAACTGAACAAAGCTCTAAACTCTTGGGTGAGGAAGGTAATATATGGAGTTGATTAGACCTAATTTCATTCTAATATCTCTTTCTCAATCTGTAACAAATGTAAGAATGTAGCAGCATATTATAAAATCTGAAGAGATTCTGATTTCATAATAAAATTAAGTAAAAAAGGGGACAATCAAATATGATACATAAAAAAAGAGCAATAGATACTTAAAATAGAACTAATCACAGAAAAGTCCATTAAATATGACTGAGAACCAAGATAATAATAATAAAAAGTGATTGAACAAAGAAGGAACATGCAAATGAAATGAATACTATGCTAAAAACCCATACGACTCCAAAAATGATGGGAAAAGTGAATATTGTCATTATTCTACATATTTAGAACAGAAGAATTGGAGTTTATTTTTGGCAGGAATGACTTTTTGGTCCCTCAAAAAGTGTTATAATATTTACCTAGCATCTGCAGTGAGGGTGGCTCTGGATGATTATTGCTCCAGGAGACTCAGATCACAACGTGGTGGTGGCATCGCAGCAGGGCTCCAGCCTGCTGAAGAATTACAAGTGGCTTTCAGAGGTCATCTAGAAGACATCAGCTATCTTGCTTTATGCTGAAGAAACTGAAATCCTGCAATCCTTTCTGATCCAGAGTGCTTTCCAATTCAAAGCAGGAAACCTGCAGCGACTCATTTTTTGACACTATTTAACAGGCAGCCACCTTGAGACTTCAAGCAATGAAAAGCAACTCCTCAGGGCAGGAGCTAAAGATTTCACTATGTTAATACCACAACTCTTGAACATTCACTTTCTTCAAGCCAGCAGTCCTTAATGTACCTTGTAATCCCAATAAGTTTGTGCTCAGCATTTTCCAAAATGTCACCCACACTTTGATATTGCTCCTCCCACCAAGTGTATCTTTAAGTTTTATGTGTGCTGGTTTCTACTGGGTTCAGCAGTTGACTTTAGATATCTATTTCAGCTTAAATGTTTACAAAATTCATACAAATACTTAGATAAGTTCTGAATTTATCCAAAAAGTGGTAGCAACTGTACAAGTTTTTTACAACCCTGATTGGAAAACTGCCTAGCAGGAACAATGACTTTATTATTCTTCAGCAGTTATTATAAATAAGCACTTATCACAATTAGAAAAAGAAGTAGCAGAAATGCTAACACTGCTAGATAGAATCCAAATATTTGAATTTATATGCCTCAAGCAAAAGAATTCCTTAAAAGAGCTCTTAGTCAAGCTCAGTGGGATACAAAAATAAAGGCACAGAGCAAGAATTACTTGTGACAGTAAATCCACTGGGAAAACATGAGACAAGAAAAAGGAAAGCCATGAGTTTGTGATCCAGTTTCAGAAGTTTGAGCTGGAAAGGCAGGTTTTGTGACTGAAATCTAGGTTTAAGGACAGGCAAGGTCATAACAAAAAAAAAACCCTCAGAGCCTTGGTCTTTTCTGATTTATATTGTTGGACTCATTGGGCTTGCTGAGTTTATAAAATGCCTACTACAAGGAGTTTTATGAAAAGTGCACTTGTTTGAAAATAGGTGTGAATCATTTATGAAATCCAGCTGTGTATATGACAGGTACAATCTGCACCTCACCCCACAGCAAGCAGGCAGATTACAGCAGCGGGCAGGGAAAGAGCACTGGCCAAACACCATTAACTTGAAAAGACAGAAATAAGGTCAAGGTTAAACACTGAAAAATTTATTCCTGGACTCCACAGCTACAAAGGATGCAAGAAAATGTGCATCTAAACAGCAGTAAACTTAACCCTGATAAAAAAAACCAACAACCAGATCAAGATAAAAATCAAGTCTGTTCATACATCACTCAGGGAACAGCATGCCAACACTTGTAATTTATCACAACAAAGAGGGCTGTAAGCAAGTCTTCCTAAAGACTTACTCAAAGCTCTGTAAAAGCTGTGTTAGACCTGAACATATCTGACATATGCTGAACACCCAGAAAACCCAGGACCACACTGTGCCATTTGTCTGGGGTTTGAAATTCCAGTGTCTTCTTTTGGCTGAGCTACATTTCACACAAAGCTTTAGCAGAGCCCTTTTACTCAGACCCCACACCAAGACTCAGCAACACTTTACATATGTACCTGTGGTACAGACTGATAGGGCCAATGATAGGTCTTTCCATTAAGGACCTGTATTAACAACTTTGCTGCTAAATAATGGATTGCTTCAGCTTGTACACTTAGAGTCTCTATGGTGATATCTGAGAGAGCTGGATCAGGTCCCAGCAGGAGTGGGAATTTGTCCACTAGTTAGGTATAGAAAGATTTACTTCAGGAGCAATTCTGTGTAAATGATGTGTTAAAAGATTAAGGATACCTCTTAAAAGACCTGCATAAGTGACCTATATTCTTATGTGGCAACTTTTTACACTTTGGAGACAAGGCAAAAAAAAAAAAGAGGGCCAGATTAAGGTGATATTTTGTACCATGCTTGCTACCTTAGGTGGCAGTGACTGCTAAGCTTTATTTTTTTGTCACAGATGGTTACGCTTAAACAGACTTGCCTGCCAGTGTGATTTGAACTTTACTTAAATTATAAGTCACCCCACAATCTAAGTCAATTCCCACTATGACAAAAAAGGTTATTTAAACTTTCAAGTGCATTGGTTTGAAAATTAAAATATCCAAGAGTGCAACAATAATGCAAATCTGCTCACCTGAGTCTAGAGAAAAAAAAGAAGCGAGTGATTTGCAACTGCCTTCTCAGCTTGAAGAAATGTTCTCATCTGTGGGTCAAAACACAATAATAGCTACCTAGTCTTCCAGTGATTGTCATCCTGGAAGGCTGAAATGTTTAACATGTAAATAAGTTTATTTGCAGATCTCAAAGTGAAAACTCTATTATATAGTGAATATGAAGTGCTTAATAAGCAAAGAAGACACAATCATCACAGAGTTATTAGACTGAAGTGTCCTAGGTGATCTCCACAAGCTTTGTGTAAATTCAGAGGATTTTGTAAATTTTCCTCACAGTTAAGTTTCTCAGATCCTTGCAAGGAACCTTTTCACTAGAGTTGAATCTAACAGAAATAAACACTCACTATGCTTAGCTAGAAACAAGACCTATAATGGAATACTGGGACTATGCTGCATGAAAATTTACCAGTTGGAGGGATTTAATGATAGATAGGCAGGTCCAAGGCATGGCTGTCCTGCAGAGTTACTAAATCAGCAGGAACTTCTGTCAGTGTGAAAAACAAGTTGGAAACAAGTGTGGGTTGCTGGGAGAGACAGTCAGGCTTGTTCCTCTGCCCTGCTTACGCTGCTTTGTTAGCCCTTTCCTGGTTGCAGTTCTTGGCCAAATGCTTTGGGACACTCACCACAAAGGACAAGGTTGTGTTTCCTGACTACTGAGTGTGGCTTCAGGGAGCTCTTCAACCCATTTTCAGGGAGCTCTGCTCCAGGACAAAAGAAGGATTCAGCTCCCCTTTTCTCCCTTATTGTAAATACAGACGAACCCAATGGGAAGAAATTACGATGTCTGACTCAATTCAGAAGGCTGAATTATTTCTTTATTATAACTATGCTAAAATACACTAATATGCTATATAAAAAGGAAGATACTAAAACTACATACTACTTTCTCTGACTCTAACACAACTTGTGACCCTCTCTGAGCCCAGCCCCAGGTGGGTTGGGTTGGATTGGATTGGATTGGATTGGATTGGATTGGATTGGATTGGCCATCAGCTCAAACAATCCTCACCTGAATCCAATCAAGCACTCACTCCAGGTAAACAATTCTCCAAACACATTCCACATGGGAAAAACAAGGAGCAGAAATAGAAATTGTTTTTTCTTTCATTTCTCTCTGTGCACCTCTATGAAAAACTCTGAGAGGGAGAGAAATGTGCTTGCCACACTCCCTGTCTTTATGCTCACTGGTGCTCCCTGCACCAAAGCATGGGAGATTGGCATGGAGACTGTGCACAGGGAGCACCAGCAGCTGCCACAGCTTTTCCACAGATTTGTCTTTCACAGCCTCCATTCTTGAAAGCACAACATGAGCCACTGCGATGGCAAGGTAAAAAAGAAGAAGGTTTATTTTCTGACTCCAACTTTTCCAAAGGTGATATTGGATTGGAGAGTGAATGGGCCACCTCTCCAATGACATTGGACAAACCACCAGTATATCAAGTTTCTCCACCCCCACGAAGGAATGCAAAACAATATGTTGTTTATAGAAATTGTGCGGGAATGTTTTCTAAGAGAATGTAAACTCAGAAGGCTTTAGAAAATCTTAAGAATCAGGGTGACACATTCTTTTTAATTTTTTCACGGCTTCATTTGGTCACCAGGTACAGCCTTTCTGTTTAGTCTATTTCTTCTCCCTCTAAGCTCAAGATTTCTAAGTCCTTCTAAGAAGTCAGAGTCAGGATTTATTGTCATATCTGACATGATCTCTAAAGAGAAAAAAATCCCAGCAATTTGGAACTTTCCTCTAAAAGCACCACTGGAAGTTGGCACTTTAAAAATGATCAGAAAGTACCCTTATGTGCTAGAAGACACAAAAGTACCACCAAAATAAATGCAAAGATTGGTCACTAATTAAAGCATTCCCTATTTCCAGTGTGGCTTCCTCCTTTTTAAGAGTTGAACTTGCCTTTTTTTTTATCCTTTAGGCAGCTCCTGTAAAAAAGCCCTGGCTAACACAGGCAGTAGATTTATTTATTTTTAATGTTTTCTCTAGTGTTCATCCAACCTTGCTGAAAAATTATAATGATGTCCAATTTATTTTCCACAACAAAACCTTGTTACTGCCTCCATACTTAATTTCATTTTCACAACCAGGCCTCCATATTCCTTTTTGTTAAAAAAGTAGCACCATTTCCATGTTATTTTTCACCTCCAGAGGTGTTATTGGCTTGCTGTAATAACAGACCAGGCTCCTGCTGTGTCTGCTGAAGAAATGATCCCAGCAGCCCAATGGAGCCATGCCACCTTCCCAGCAGCTCAGCATTTAAATTGTTTCTGGGTATAGCTGGGCTCACCACTGCCTCAAAGTTTAAGACATTGAAAAAAAATGAAAGGTCCTAGAGAAAAATATTCATTTTTCAAACACACACAAAGAAGGCTATCATTTTCTAAGATCTGCTTCGGTTCAGACGAAATCATAGAAGTAAAGCTCATAGTTTCAGGTCCCAGTCCTACAAGGAAAGCCACTAGTGGTGTAAATACATATTTGCTGCTGCAGAGGTAGTGTTGAGGAAGAAGCACACCAATCCCCCTTCCCAAATCTTGCCTCTTTTAGATGCCTGGAACACAATAACTAGGATAACACCCTGTGCTGATTCAGGCAATGAGAGAAGAAATTGAGAGAAATAATGGAGAAATTCAATGTGTTTGTAAAATCAGAACTTTAAAGGTGAGGGAAAAAAACCCATTAATTTCTGTCACTTGTATAAGGCACAAGCTAAAACAAATGTTATTGCACCCTATGTAAAGACATTGAGAAAACCCACACCCCAAAGGCAAATGTAGGGCAAAAAACCCTAAATGTCTACATAGCATCTACATGAATTCTTCTCAAAACGTAGGAGGTCTGGCTGACTTCTGTTGTAGTAGCCTGAGTCACAGCACAGCTTTTTCTGGAAGTATTTCAACAATGGCAAACCTGGCCAAAGAGAAAATTAAGGAACTGAACACTATAAAAATAGTGACTACATGACATCAGAAATGATACATCATTGTTACTGCACATTAAAATGCCTGCACATAAATGATATTCTAAGATCATTATAAAGCTATCACCATTAAAATGGGAGCTTTGTGCACTTTTTGTACCACAGAAGGTGCCAAACCATTGCATCAATTCAGCCTCGGTATTTAAAAGGTGAGTTAAAATTGAGTGGCATCTCCACAACATGAAGAAACATAATCTTTTATTGCTGTTTGGTACTCAGTCACTCTAAAAGCATTAGGACAACTATCTAAAATAATTAAAAGTATACTCCATGCACTAGTTTTTCACTAATAGAAAAGAAATATTCTTACTCTTGAATGTTTAATTTCTTTGAGAAATCACAAATCAAAGAATTATTCTTTCAAGATATTTAACCTCACAAAAGAAAGGATGAGAAGAGTGGAATTTGTAATGAGTTTTAGCTCAGGAAAATAAAAACATAGAGAAATCTGCTAATAGTTTTCATTTAATTTTCAAGACATATGATTAATAGTTCTGAAATATATGCTGCCAACTACTATTTCTGTGGAGATCTTTTCAAAAACTACCCCTGAAGAAGGTAGCAAAATTGGCTGATCACCCAAACACCAAAAATGGATATCAGATGCAAACCTACAGCAGAATGCCTGAACTACTTTGTTGTTGTGACTTTGCAGCCTAAAGAACTGGGTTCAGATCTATTCTCTACCACACATTCATTGAATGACTGCAAATAAGAAATCAGGTGCATGACTAGAGATCAACTCCAAGCCCTTTCCTTCTCACAGGGGTGTTGTCTTGGAGGGTTCTTCTAAAATTTTTGATACACTCTCACTGCTCTTTGGCCTTCACTGCCAAATTCTCAAAATCTGTGAAACATTAACTAAGGTAAGGATATCTGGAATGCTTGAAGCAGCTGCACGACTTCATTACCTCAAAGAGAAATGACTGAACAGCTGAGAGAGACAATTTACTTTTCCAAGAAAAGAAACCTTTTTCTCTTACAAAAAAAAAAAAAAAAAAAATCCCAAACCAAACCAAAATTGAAACAACAAAACCAAGGAAGATGACTATGGCATGCTTCCATGAAAAGATTAACTCCAAATGGAACTTATACTATATTCCTTAGCTTTTTTGGCTCTTGGTGCTGTCACCATGAACTGTTATGATAAATATTAATAAAACAAAATTTTATGGAACACCCCAGATCATACTTGCTGCTATCCACAGTCCTTTCTTATAAGAGTTTATCAACACCCTTGTTACTGAGTTATATATTTGGAGTAGGAAAGTTACCAAAGGCAACACAAAACATATATAAAGCACATCTGAAATTTAGATCCATGCTTTGTGTATTGCAACATGTGACATGAAGCAGAGCAGAAAAAGAACATATAATAAGAAATTGTTCTGCAGTAACAGTTTCCTACCCTTGGTAACTGTTTTACAGAAGTGTGTTGTTTATTTTGGGGTTTCTGGCTTATAATTTTTCCCCTAACACACCTGAAATGTTTTTGAGGTTGGTTTTTTTTTAATAGTATGAAGAATTTGCCCTTCTTTTTTATTGTTGTGCTGGTATCACATTTCTCCTCAGCAGATGCAAATCTGCATTTACAGATGGAGAGCACTTGCTGAAAATTTCTTGGGTTTCTTACTGAAGGCCTTGACTGTGAGAAAATATCCAGCAGCTGTTGTTGGTGGCCACTGCTTATTCACAGGCATTTAAACACACCAGCACATGAACTGCGAGGATGTTGAGTCTCATCTACAGAGAGACTGAATTATGCTTCAGACTTCTGCTCCTCAGGAGTTTTCACAGGGACACAGACCCACTCTCCTTTGTCTTTGCCAGAAGCATAAATAAATTCTTGTGAAAGTGCAGGACTTTATACTACTCTATCTCTACTACCTTTCTCTCCTTTTCTGTTGCACACAGGTCGGACACAGCCCTTTATATCCATTTGAATTTCCCTCTTCAAACAGAAGACAGTGAACAAGAAGGGTATTAGTGAGAGCACTTTTCAAAACTATATAAACTTGTTGATTTAGAAACATTACTTAATTAAATTCCCTTGAGTTTGATCAGACTGAAGAGACAGTTAACTGAAAGCTTTACCCAAACTGCTTATGTGGCAAATAAGGAAAAGCAATTTGCCTTACTAAGGTCTGCTTTCTGAGAAAACAGTTAAGGGTAGTATTTATGTAATTGTCTCTTCTTTTTCAGAGAATAATATTTACGTGCAATAAAATTCATAAAGAGATGATTACTCTCAAAAGCTTGTTATCAAGATGCTACTCTATTTTAAAATCGTTTTACACCTGATGCTCTTAGTCTGATATGTCAAGATTAAATTTGCAAGTACTATAAATTTGCAAGTACTAGTGTTGTTGTGTTCCTTGTAACTCAAGTATAACCAACATTTCTGGAGAAGGGAACAACCATTCCAATCCCAGGCTGCCCTGCAGAATTTGTGCACCAAGGAAGTTGTCCAGATCAGTTAGAAACTCCCATACAAAGTGAGAATATGAATAACAGCTGACATAATTCTTCTGAACACTTGTAAGGCAATGGGAAAGAGGATGATTAGAAAAAATATATTTCTGAAAGATTCCTTAGAGATGACCAGAAAATGAATCAGAGCTTCATCTGCATTATTAGCCACAACTGTAATCTAACTGGGTTAGATAACTCATTAGTTTTTGACTACTCACAATCATATACTTCATTATGCCAGATTTTCGGAATTTGTCACTAAATGAACAGCTTTTTAAGATTTGAGACAATTGTAGCTAATAATTTTGGAGCCTCAAATCCATTTAGAAAGCTTTCCAGCATAAATGAAATAATTTGCTTTGTCTGAAATGCAAACAAGCTTTTCATTTACTGAGTTGTGCCTATGAGGCATTCATCAGATAATAGCTCAAATTTTATTTGCAATACAGAATTTCAAAAACGTAAAGTAATTTTCTTAGTGCTATTATCACTCACAACTTTTCAAAACAAAGCAGTTATCAGAACTCAGGGGCATATTATCAGTTGATCTTGGTGGAAATCTAAGACATTTTCCTCCTGATCAGCAAACATGTGCACCCTTCCACCTGTCCCAAGTCACCAACAGAAGGCAGGGAAGAATTGCAGAGATAAGAGGCCAAATTCCAATGGTTGGATCCACTCTCTACTAATATAACCCCAGAAATTATTATATTAATTATATTATATTATATTATATTATATTATATTATATTATATTATATTATATTATATTATATTATATTATATTATATTATATTATATTATATTACATTATATTATATTATATTATTATACTCCTATTCTATTCTATTATCATACATTACATTACATTATATTACATTATATTACCTTATTAATATAATGTAATAATAATAATATTTAATTACAAGTTAGCCAATATTTGCATTATATTTGATAAAATTCTCTGGATACTTTGGGAGCATGAGTATATTGATCTTTTGTCTTCAGAAGAGGTGAGGGCAGTATTGCCATTTCTGGCACAAGGAGAACACTGTTAACAGCATGTGTCTTATACCTGAGATCAGAGAGCTGAGTGGCCTCATAGACCAGCCTGATTTGCTGTCCCGTGGCAAGGGAACACAAAAATGCAGATTCAGGAGCTCTGGGAGATGCTGGTACCTGCTGAAGCTAAAACAGATCTCTGTTTCTTACAAAAATCTACCTACTTGATGTCTTTTACAGGCTGAAATATAAAGAGCTGGCCTGCACGGATACCAGGCAACACCATGTTAGGAACAGCTTATTTGTGTCAAATTTAGATACCAGGAGACAGATTTTGCATCATTTACTTGACAGTGGTAGAGATATCAAATAACAAAGACTCTTTTTGATTACAGCACTCTTTGGCTACTAGAAAAAGGGCAAATGTTGTCTTAGAAAGAGACATATAAATAGAGAGCAAGAAAAATACAGAAAACACTTATTTTCAGCTAAGGGCTCCCTACTGCAACAGCGTGTAGCTTTTACCCCAGGGAGGAGCGACCTGAACACTTGAATGGTGTTCACATGTGAGCTTGCAAAACACAAATTATGCACAAAATTTTACCACAGAGCCTCCAAATCAATGAAAGTTGCTACCATTAGAGCCACTTGTTATAAAGAACTTCAGGAAACTGTGTGGGACCGTGTAGAAAAATATAATATGCAGTGATGCAAGTTTGTCTTGACTCTTTCCTTGCAAAAAGATGGTGTTGATGGCACTTTCCTTTAATGTATTTGATTTAGATCATATATAACCTTGTCCATATAATTGAACTTTAATGGTTACATTTTACCTGGTTTAAGCAAAATACAAGGACTGGAATTCAGGTGCCAGCTACACCTCAGTAACAAGTAAGCACATTTATTGATGCCCAGAAAGTAAAGGAGAATCCTTTGCAAGCTTCTTCCCTCACTAACTTCAAAGCAAAAAATCATATACATTTATTTATACCATAATTTTTTTTTATGCTCCAGCTGCACTGCTGCAGGTCAGCTTTCCATGGCAATAGCTGCACGAGAGTTGGAGAATTCAGAGCAGAGAGAGCTCTCTAATTGCTCTTTAGATTTCTCACTGTGGCTACAGCTCTAAGAGAGCATTGGAGTCCCAAATTTAATTCTTACACACCTGGGGGTTTTGGCTAGATTTTCACTTTACCTCTTCTGCCAGAGGATCCCCAGCATGCAGAGATGAACTGAAAGGACAACACAGCAATGAAAAATAATGAAAGATGGGTTCTGGAGAGGGCAACGCAACACTCAGGGGGACTCCCTGCCACCTTATACAATTTAGCCACAGTATAAGAAATTAAAACTGAGCAAAGAAGGAAGAAGAATCATAGGAAATATATTTAGCTGGAAAATTATTCTGACTTGGAAACAGTACTAATATCCTGTTTTAATAGAATTAACAAAAACTACTGAATATTTTCCTTATAGTGTACTTTTATGTT
The DNA here is from genome assembly GCF_050655825.1 of Lonchura striata. Lineage (NCBI taxonomy): Eukaryota > Metazoa > Chordata > Aves > Passeriformes > Estrildidae > Lonchura > Lonchura striata. Next base: position 4,223,939 of record NC_140703.1, read on the forward strand.
TTTTTAATTTCCCAATCAGAGGATTAAGAGTTAATATGGTATTTTGCACCTCTGACCATTTCCTGACATGTGGTGGTGCTACTGTTCAAAGCAAGTCAGAGAGGCTTCTCTAAAGATCAATCTGACATTCCTTTAAAAAAATGCACAGTCATCTTAGAAACAACAAAAATCAACCCCCCCCAGTCTTGTATTAATTTTTTTCTTCTAGTAAAAATAATGTACACATATTCATTGATATATAAATATTTTTTCTTTTATAATAAATTAGTATATGTGTATAGTATTCCAAAAATGTAAAGAAATTTACCTATGCAGCTCAGGACTTATGTAACTACCTTACTTGAGGTCACATGATAACTATTGCTTTTAGGTCACCTCTACACATTGGAAAAAAAAAAAAATTCAGGAAATTAACACTTTTTTGGTTAAAAGTTTTCCCTTACACCCACAGAAGAAAGCTGATAAAATGTTCTGCTGTGCTATTCTAGTTCAATTTTTTGCCATTTACTGCAGTTGTATTTTACATATGGGCATATTTCATTTTGTTGCAAGCTGTGCTGAAAGGAAACTTTTCACAGCATCCCTTTAAAACCTGATGAGAGCTAACACTGGCCTCTGTTCAAGGCCACATCTGATGCTCCTGGCAGCATGTGAAGGAAATGACACACATGGTGGAAGAAAGGAGGAGCACAAGTGAAGCCTGGCTTCTGAGACATCACAGAACTATAAAGAGAGTTGTTTTATAAGTCTCCTGTGTAGTAATAACAATAGTAATAATAGTAATAGTGATAATAATAATTATTATTATTATTAAAAATAATTATGGTTGGATCTTTATTGTCAGAAACTGGTGTTGTTAGGGGAATCAGATCAGCTTAGCTCCAGTTTCTAGAAAATTAACTGGCAGAAATGTTTGAGAATTATCAGCTCTGTGGAGTTGACATTCCTTTCTACCAATGACAAAGAGTAGAAAGGACAGTGGAAAACAGCTCACCTAGAAATAGTACTTTCACAGGCTTACTGATGTCCATCATAACAAGAAGTAGGCTTTGCAAACAAATGAAAAACATGCAGTTTTGCATGCCTTCTATTTGAAGGATAAAACAGCTTAGACCAAAAAAAAAGGGGGGAAAAGCTTCCAAACAGGCAAGATCCATCTGACTGTGGGGTAGTTTTCAAAGAGAAATGAAAATGTCATCACCTGACATTTCTGAAGCTGAGCTTTCAACTCCTGAGACAGAGTGCTGGCAGGAGTGTTAAATAGAAGATCTGGTCACAGACCAGTACATTTTCCATATGTTTCCTTGGGGCAATTAGTGTCACTTCCCCTATGAAGGGGCTCACTGTGCTTACCAGTGAATATGTCAGGTCTGGTCATTCTGAAAATAAACACTACAAAGTCACTGACAGGACCTTTAGGTTGAAAAACGAATCCTTCTACTAACTTACACAGTCTCAAAAAAAATCCCTCCAAAATCACCAAGCAATTTTAATTGAATATTCCTTTGCAAGAAAGTTCTCTGCACTCCCCTGCAACATCCCCAGAGAAGAGAACCAGAATATATTTAACCAAAAACCTGTCTCAAGGAAAATTTTGAGCTGCCTAATTTATCCCCTCATTTCTTTTTGCACAGCTGGATTCTTGATGCAGGGGCAGAAGGTTTCCTGCAAACACACAGGCAACCATGGCTTAGAGGCTTCCCCTGAGGAATCTGAGCACCAACCCAACACCGAGGTGCCCCAGGATGTCAGGAATTGTCCCAGAGTGCCTGAGGACCACACCAGGCTGCCTGGAGGAGCTGTTAGCCAGTGCTGCTACGTGGCTTCAGAGGTCTTAAAATTCTCAGCAATCCGCAGAACTATTTAAAATTATTTCTGTTTCAAAATCCCTCTATGACTTATAAAAAAACATCCATGAAAATAATGAAGACATCACATCTGAGGAGCTGTGTAGATGTCACCACCAGCAGTGTTAGCAAGGGGAGCTGGAGCTGAAGACCTCTCCCACACAGGAGTAATCAGAACAAACTCCTTCCCCTTTCACTCCTTCCTCCTGAGGTGTAAACACTGGGGGAAAGAGAGTTATTTCCTCCTCTCTGTCCTGATACTGATGATGGGGTCTCTCCCCTTGGAGGAGGAGGGGAGCAGCAGTGAAGACAGCTTGGGCTTCCTTCCAAGTGCACCATCCTGGAATGTCCTCAGGAAATTGATGGCATCACTTCTACAGGCAAGACTGGTCCAGCTCTGTCTGGGGACAACAGCAGGAGGGAGCTGCTGGGATGCACATGGATGTCCAACACATCAAATCACCCTGCAGCCACTGTCAGCACCTGTCAGCAGTGCCAGAAAGTTCCGGGGCTGGTTCTTCCAGGTTGGGAGGGATCCCCAAATAAAAGCCCTTGTCAAAAGAAAAAAAATGAGTAAAAAAGCAGAACAAAAAGGCAAAAAAGCTTTAGCTTTCATTTTAACAAGGCATCTGCAAGAATGGAATAAAGCCACTCCAAGGAATAAATGTAATTTAAACTTTAAAGCCATTACTACCCATCTGCTGGAAGCTCAGGGATGCTGACCACATCTAAGAAAGTGGGACTGACCAAGAGCTGTGAGTACTGCGTGGCCTTCACACAATTTGTAGAAGTTGCTGTTCAGGCAGTAGTTTGCTAGGATTTTTTTTTTTTTTTAATACTCTGAGTAGCAAGGTCTTAATGCAATATCTGTTTACTTCAAATCTCCAAGAGGCAAGATATTTCTTGGCTTTTATCCAAACCATTTAGTTCACATATATATTAGAAAAAGCTGTCACATCAGCAGCTAAGGTTGATATCAAGAGAGACAATGAGAGGATTAAGAGGTGGAAAGCTTTAGAAGGCAAGCTACTGAATATTTCACAAGAAATGAAGGAGGGAACGCCACTGATGCAAGGGGAAGGTCAGAAAGCTTAAACAACTCAGGGACACTTAAGAAGTAATAAAATAGCCCTTAGGCCTTCCAGATGTTGCTATGCTGATATTTCAATCTGATTTTCATGCAAAGGCAAGTGCTTCACTAAATGTGCATCAGTAACATCCAGCACTTGACGAGGTGTTGGATTGCTCTGGGAAATTGTTTTTCCCTCCCCAGAGACCCCTGTAGCTGTGACCATGTTAGTTTAACCCTCCCTTCCTTTTTTGACTTAATTGACTGAGAGCCAAGTATCTTTTCCTGAGCTGGAGTCTAGACAAGGCTCTGCTCTTCCTTGTTCTCTCTCTTTCCCTCTTCCTCCCCTGGAATAAACATCTTGGACCACATTGGAGGTTGGAGCCTCTTCTGGAATCTTTTGCCAATGCCCCTGAAATATTTCCCCCAAAGCCCTCTCAGATCTGGGCTAGTCTGGTAACTCTGGGGGTAGGATATTTCACCAAGGGAATTTGCAGCATCACAGGAAGGATGTGACATTTGAGGGTGCCTTTGAGGGCTGACATGTTCTCATTTTATTGATCATTTTTCATTAACACCTGAATGCTGCTGATGTGTGGGTGGAGTTTCACATTTCCAACTGGGAGGGTCTGGTCAGATCCAAATGGGAAGAGATTTCACAAAGATGGATTCATCACAGTTACCTTTTCCTATCTCATCCTCTAATGACATGTTTTAACAGATCTTCTCCCTTATGTCTCACCACCAAGAGCATGTAGTCTAGGGAAAAAAGTGGATAGTAGAAGAATTTTACAAGGTTTTACATTTATTTCTTAGGAGATGGACAAGGCAGAGGTAAGCCCAGTATTTTCTGTAATTTGTTGTATTTTCTGTAATTTTTTTGTAATTTGTCAGTGACAAGAGGCAAGGCACAACAGGAAATGCTCTCTAATTGCTCCATTCAAGTCCCACTTATGAACTTCAGCCTGACCATAGACAACTTGAAGAACACTAGCTTTTTATAAAGCAGAGAGGTATTTAAGTATAATATTATTTTGATTGTCCTTTATTTCACAAGTACATCTCAAACAAAATTTGTTTCCCTCCCCTGCCTCCAGAATACCAGGAAGGCATTAAGAGGCTTGGACAATTTTTTCAATCTTTGAGCTCATGGAGCACAGTGATAAATTAACACCTTGTCAAAACACTGTTTTTGTTTACCATGTTTTCATGGCACGTTTACTTAATGGCTCTCTCGAAATACTCAGTTATAAGAAATTTATCTCCCACCTCCTGTTTATATACAGAACCTCTACTGTGAAAATTAAATAATACTCGCTACTTTCTTTTATCTTGACATGATATTTCAGTCTTGCATCCAGGCACTTTTGAAGTGCTTGAAATATAAAGAGTAAGTTTCTAGATTTTATGAATTAAAAAATATTGGTTTATTTCTTGAAGAAGATTACTTGTTTTTGATTAAAAAGCAAATGGATATAATCTGGGAATTATTTATGTTGTTTATTAACTAACATTGAAAATTATTTTAAAATTACTATTTCCCCCTGTACTGCTACCAAGCAGTAACTTCAGCTAGTAACTTGCACATTGTGCAATTTCTTACGTATTCTTGGTAGTTATGTTAAAGAATTAATCTTTCATAATAACAAAATGGAAAACAATAAATTGGCATGTGCAATAAAGGAGTTTTAGAGGTGTATGCTGTTTGGTCACTGGGGACAGAAAACATGTTAGAACTGTGCCAAAAGGGCAATTCAACATGAACTAGCAGCTAACAATGGTGTCTCCTGTAGGTGAGTTGAAATTACTGGTGGCCACTTCTTACTGAAAAAATTGCAGGAGATTACAGATAAACCTTGATTTCTGTGCTCCTGTTTGTGGTGTATGTGTAGAAAATTAAGGTATGAGGCTCAGAGACTTCAGCCTGCATCTCCACCATGCCAAAGTCCATTATACCTTCCCAGATTTAGTGCTAACAATTACTGTAATTTTAACCAATCAGATAAATAATAATAAAGTTGCAACAGTTACTTTTCCTATAAAATGCAGAGAATGTCTTTGGTATTTTCTTGAGATTGGGCAGCCACAGACACCAGTCATTGCTGAAACAGCAAAGGAAACACAATCATGGAGGTTGTGACCCAGTAAAATCCTTTTTCTCATTAGGAAACAATGAAAAAAACCCCAAACCGGAAACCCAAAATATTTGAATTATATTACTTCATTGATATAATTACCATTTCCTGTACCACTTTTGTAAGGCATAGTTGATTTTGTCATAGCTTTTACCAACCATCTGACAGTTGATATTTTCCTCACTGTGATGGTCACTTCAGATCCCACTAATATGAAAAATATATCATCCTTAAAAACACAATAATGGGTAATTATTGAATAATAATGCAGTCACTATGGAAGTAATGAGTAGAGATAAAATAAATAAATTTGAATGTTTTTAAGAATTAGAAGTAATTAGCAGTACTAAATAACTGCCATATTAATGAACAGGAGCAATATCTTCAGTTTTAGATATACTGAGTCAGGTAAGAGCTGCTTTTTGTGGTGATTCCAACACAAAATTCAAAGGGTTCTGTTAAGAATTTCTAAAGAGCAAAATGCAGACCAAGGCATCTAATCCCCTATATCAAACTACATTTTAACCTGGCTTTTTTATATTACGCTCTGTACATCCATTAATAACCCATTAAATGGTGCTGCAATGACCAGGCCCGTTCTTCACTGAGTTGTAAGGCTAATATATATTTTTTGGATCTAGGACAACACCTCCTTCCTTTTGTGATAGTGTGACAGAATGATCTATGAAGAACTGGAGCTGTGCAGACTCGTGTTACTGTAATTAGCAAGATCTAACCACGTTTCACACCTGTGTAGCTCCATTCTTAGGGCATCTATCCATGTTTTACCAGCATAATGAGATTTAAACCCAAGTCTTATCTTCCAAGTGCACATAAGGATCAGTTCATCCCACTTTCAGCAGCAGTAGGTGACAGGAGGATCGAAGCCAGATTAAGAGACAGAATTCACAGAACAAGGATTTAACTTGACTGTGTTAAATACACCTGTGGCATAAGTCACACCAATAGCAGTTAATTCCTACTGTAGTTTGTGACAGAGCTAAAATGCTCCTTATATTGCTCTAGCTATAGAATTTTTCTTATTTCTCATTGGGACATTAATTTTCCAGTTGTATGACAGGACTATGAGAATGCAGGCTATGGTTTGATACATCCTATACATCAAAGTCCTATACATCAAAGTCAATTTTTCTGGCTGCATGTTATTCAGCTTTTAAGAAGTAATAAAAATTGACCCAAAGACAAGCTAAAACATTTGGGTTTTTTATAGCTTTTAGAAATTGCTGCACTATGTAAGTAAAAAGGGGGTGACACATAAGACACTCCCAACAGCTTTATTGTTTTAGCTGAGAAATGGTATCCACATGCCCTGCCTTCAAGGGATCATGTAAGAGGGAGCAGATTCATCAGGTCCTGCCCTGGCTAGATCATCTTGACTTCATAAACACCATCCCAAACCTGTTCAGGGGAAGCAATCTATATTAATTTCCAGAAAGTGTGTGTTTGTGTGGGGGGGCTTATAAAATTCTGTATTTAAAATTATTTCAGTTTGCAGCTACCACAGCTCTTACATCACTGCTGGCAGAAAGGCAAGAAAAACATACAGAAGATTCTGGATATGGCTTTAAGCTACATCAAGAGGATCATGGGGTGTGTGTTTTGTTTTTGCAAGCCAGAATTTTTCCATTGTGGATCAGGAGTGATGGATTAGAATGGCTCCAAGAGCTGTCAGCTAATATCTACACTGCAGCAAGATCAGACAGTAGCAACCTCTCTGGAATGCTGTGACAAGTTCTGGCTGCTGCCATGAGAACTGCAGGTCATGCTTCCATGAGAGGTTTTAAAGCAGAAACCTGAAGTTTAAATAGGAAAAGGCACCCAGACTGCATAATCTTCTGCAGAATAGAAATAAAGCGTTCAGATGATAAAGCACTGGCAGCCTCTTGGAGATTTTGCACACTACTCTGCTTTCTTGGGCATTCTGGTGCCACTGTATTTTCTTGTTCCATTGGAACAGCTGCATTCAGGTGAGCTGAGAACAAGGCCAGTGTCTCAGTTATCAGTGAGGGTGACTAAGCAGGTCACTCGGGTACACCTTGGGACCTGCACTTGAGTTCAATGGCTAAAAAAGAATCTAGGCAGTCTACATACTTGTTGCTCCTCTAATTTCACTCTGCATTGAAGACACTCATTTTCCCATTAAAATAAAGCAGTCAAAGGTACCAAATCAGTCATATTGTAAAGCATAATGAAGCTGCTGAAATTCTAGAAAAATACTGGTTGCACCATACGTTACAGTGTTCTGCAAAGAATGTTAGAAGTTCAGTCATCCCAATCTCAGCAACAAGAAATGTACTTCTTAGGTATGAAGGTCATGACTTTGGGAACTAGATGATCATTTAAAGGAGTGATTAGCTTTCTAGTCCACTTACCTGGCATCCTTTCTTAAACTTTGCACTAATTAGAGGAAGGAAACCACAATCAGTAGTTGTGTGTGCTGGTAACTCAATACATATTAAGAAAAGAACTACAATATTTGAGACAGTGGGTGCTACTTGTAGGGGGCTTGAAATGCCTGTGGTCATGGAAAGAACAAGCCTGTGAACTATTATCTACACCCAGAAAGCCAGACGGAGTGCAGGCTGGTGTGGGAATTCTGCCTCAGACATGGCTGTGCTGTGCTAACACTGGGGCACAATCTGCTCCTGGAACAGGTAAACTGAGGATACATGCCATTCAAAGGTAAGAGTTTTACAGAGCACAATTCTGGGAAGACGAGATAAAGCATTCATGACTTCTCCCACTGAGAAGAGAGAGTTACTTGAGCCTTGGGAGTCATAAATATAAGAGGAACAGAAGTGCTCAAGCACAAGAGCAGCAGGATGGGACTGGTGGAGCTGTAGCTGTTTGGAAGAAAAAACTGAACTAAAGCATATGTCCAAGTCAGAAGGTGTAAAGTGCACAGTCCTGCTGTGCTAAATACCTCACCTTGTACCAATAGGCTTAATTCAAAACATGACAGATATTTGAAGTAATGCTTAATAAAATATCTGTTAATGTGCTCACAATTAGACCTCCCTTTGGGTCTCAGCTCAATTCCACCTGCACACAGATTTATACAAACTGCCTTTGCACCATCACCTTGGGAAAATAGGAAATAATGAATTTCTGTAAGGGGGGAATATTTTCGCACAACACAAAAGTAACAGAAGAAATGTTGCCCAAATAATGATCAAGGGGAGGGTTCAGTGGTGCAACTTGTTCATCTATGGATATTTGAAGTGGTTACAAAACTAAGGTGTTGAGAATCAGTCAAGAAACACTTAAACACCAATCTACTGCCTCTGATTTCAAGTCCTGAGCTTCAACATGGTGGTTGTACAGGCCATGGGATATCAGTCACAACAGCAATGGTCATTATTTTCTTTTCCCCCTCCCTAGTCCTTTTTCTTCAGAGAGGCTTTTCTATATTGTCATGTTCCTTTAAATATTACCTAGCACTTGTTTCATCTCTACTCTGAAAAGATACCACAGCAACACAACAGGCATTTTCAGATACACAAAACCTGAAGTTAAACACTGGTGTTGGCATATCTACTTAAATCAAAGATATCTTAGAGATGAACAAAGAGAACTGCTAAGTGTTAGACAAGCTAAAACAAATGAGGAATTTCATATTAAATACATCAGAAGATTACATTTTTCAACAGTTACATAGTGGTTTACAAAATCCTATAGATTAGCATTATACTTAGCTGGTGCAATTGAACCAAAAGAGTCAAGCTTCCTAGGCAGATGAAAAGCTGGTGCCAAAGAAGAGAAGGAATTTGGATTTTCCAGCTCAAGTTGTTCAGCTTTTTTGTTCCCAACCCAACTAAGATTTCCTACTTGACTTCTCCTTTCCAATAACTTTTTATGTTATCTGTTTTCAATCAAATTGAAGCAACAAATAATCTTAAGGATATTCAGCAACCCTCTCAAATATTTTACTACCACTCCACCTGTGAAAAATAAGTAAAATAATAATTCAAGGATCTGGAGACCTCATTGTATAGCCAGTCACCATCAACTTCTTCAGATTATTTTTTAAGATGAGTCCTACCTCTTTTAATCTTTTTGTTGCTAAAATTATGAAATGTAAAAGGAAAAATGGTCTGATCTTTCCCTAACGGAGTTCTGCTTCTTGAGGGCTACCTTACACCTTCTTGGTAAGTCTGGTAGCATTGTAGATTGCTTAAAATGTCCCTTCAGATAATCCTACTTTCACTAACCTATAACTTGTTTGAATTTTTGGTCTGAGGTTTTTTTTTGGTTATTTTTTTTTTTTGTTTTGTTTTTTGTTTGGTTGTGTGTGGTTTTTTTTTTTTGTTTGTTTTTTTTTTAGTATGTAAGGTATCTGCATCAAGCTGAAGTTTTTGGAACCACTTTAGTCAATATCTTGATAATTTCTGCAAATGAGATAAGGATGTGTGTGGGGAAGTGTAATTTGCACTGAATATTCTGATGACAACTCCTTTGACTAAGCTTTCTGTGTTTTAAAGTAGGGAATGGAAGTCTGACAGGAGAGGGAGGGCATCATAAGAGAATGATACAATGATTGATTCCTCCATATGAAAATTTGAGCCTTTGGGCCAAGTTACAAATCTTCCAAAAAATTACAGCCTGCATATCTGTTAGTGACTAAAAGCTGAAATTTTACATTCAATGAAAAAAATTCATGCTTTTCATGGGTTTTTTAGTGATATCCAGATTGTCTATGTAATGCCCTCAAAGAACTGCTGAGAACTCATCTGTCTTCTGAAAATTTTTGTGCGTGAGCCAGTAGGGTGTATGCAAGCCCCAAACCATGTGTACATTACAGCTTCAGGAACAAGACTGGCTATTGTGAGCAGAAGTGAGACTTGGCAACAGCAGGGCTGGGGTAGGAGGGAGGGAGGGAGAGAACCTCAGAGCTGAACACTCCTTGTGGATATGGGAAACAGGACACCAGGGGAGGAAAGGGAAATCACACTGGAAAGCCACTCTCCTCATAAAAGACCTATAAATTCTTCAGTCTAAAGATGCTGGGTTTTTCAGGCGTGACGTCTCTTTATGTGAAATTGCAAAACACACAGCAAGAGGGAAGATGTCTTAGGGGAAGGATGCAGAGCTGGGCTGGCTGCACCAGACAGAGTGTGAGCCGAGGGCAAGGCCTGAACCAAAGAAGAAAACATGGCAGGATAGAAGGGGAAACAAAGAAAAGCTGCAGGAGTGTTCAGGTCCCCTAGGACATGGAGAGCTAAATCTGTAATTTAGCTGCTTCCCAGATCTTGTATCAAAGGCTAATCTGACTACTATTCCACTCTGCAGCAGAGAAAGCCTTGTGTGTTCTGAGCTCTGAGCCAAATCCAGGCGTTGCAACATGCCCACCATGTTGTGTGAGCCTACCAGAGCATATTTTGTGCCTCTCAGAGAGGACTTTTCCTATAACAGACTCAAAGCTTCCTCTGTAAAGGATATAGATAAATCATATTCTACAGGTTTTATTTGGAAATCATGGGAGCAAGGATGTTTTTAGCTTCTGGGAGCCTGGACTTAGGTTACTCAGGATCAGTTGGGATCTGTGGCCTCTGTTTCATCACTTTTTTGACTCCTGTTCCTGAAAAAAACCTCTCTTATCTCTTCCTCTTGCTTCCTAAGATGAAATAAGAGGAGTAGGTGACTTGGGTGTTTGTTGCCGGCCCATCCTGCCTCCCTGTGATGTGCTGCTGGCTGCTCTTGTCTCTCCATACCTGTGCCATACCTCTCTGAGCAGGCTGCACACTAAAGAAGACATAATTGCAATAAATAGAAAGTGACACACCAACATGTTCTTCCAGGCATTATATCAGGAACTGTGAGGAAAAGCCTGTGGGAGGAAAGCTGCGATAGAAATTCAGGCCCATTTAAGAGAAAAGCACTCGAGGCAACAGCCCACCAAGTTTGTGAGGTGAAAGGATAACTTGTATGCTTCCCTGGAACTTATTTCTGAGGGATCTACAGTTCTTGAGAGTTCTGTGTCACCTATTAGCAAATATCCCAGTCATTACACCTTCTTTCTAGTCCACAAAAAAGCTGACATCTAACATTTAATATAGTAGCTCAGAGGTGGGGAAACTGGTCGTAAGTTTGGATAAATAATATTTGTTGTTAATATGACACCAGAATGCAGAACACCTGCCTCCATATTTAATTTGCTACCTGGGGTGGATATATTGATTTTCTTTATTTTTAGGACAATGCTAAAATAATACTAAATTTGTGACATGATAAAGTTGAGGATTACACTGTTAGACCTGCTATTCAATAGTGTCCCCTCCTATGCACCTGTGTGTAATAAAAAATTTTTCAGGCAATTTTATTATAGGTTAATTTCCTTAACCCAAGCAGTATGCAGCTGAAATATATGGCATACTCTGGCACTGCTCTCAGAGCAGGTAGACTCATCATTTCTATTCACACCAAACTATAAACTGCTTCCACCTACCACCAGGATGAGGGGGAAAATAGCCATGCAAAAGATTGCTTGACTGAGGCTTACCTGTTAATGCTCACAGAACAAGCCCAACGTGCTATTTTGCATCATAAAACTTATGAAGAATTAAATGCATCCACACAATAATGAGCCATTATGGCTCATCAGAGGCTCAGCTTGCAAAGTCCAAAGTGTACAAACAGAAGCATACAGGACAAATCTGAACTAAGCACTGTACCCTGCCCTCTGCCTGAACCAACCCCTTACACGTATCTGGTAAATGATTTATAAACCTAAAGATAGCAAAGTATAAAACTCTATCACTCTCTTCACTTTACAAAGGAAACCCTTTCTGAATAATTTGCCATGTCTCTGAAAATGTTTCAAATTTTGGTGTCTGCTCTGCTGTTTACAGGTAAGTGCTTGGCATCCTATTTCATGGCATTCCCTTCATGCTTATTAAATAGTCAGCTGGCAAAAACCCCTGTGTTAGCACCAGAACAGCACCAATTCACTGGAAATCACTGCAGCAGGGACTACAGGAGAGTGGGTGAGCACAAGATTGCATGGCAGATTCTGTGAAATATGGTTTGATTCTGCCCCTTGTGACTACTTCTGAGCCTTTTACTGCTCATGTATAAGGAGGAAGGATGTATTTCTGACTGAAAGGCATTATTACAGGATGTTAAAATGAACTGTTAAAATTGTAAAAAGAATTAAAAATCCTTAACTGTTAAAATTGTAAAAAGAGCTTGATACTGTTTCTACAAAATCATTAAATATTATTCTTATCTCAGCATTTATTGTTTGTAGGAAACAATTTTGCATGCATTTATAAGGACCCAAAATAATCTATTTCACAAGTGATTTCTGGAACATGAATTTCTTAACATTTCTGACATGAATTTCTTAAGGAGACTGTTTTAAAGCACTCAGGCTGTCTGGATGCTGAATCTTCACAGCACTTTGTAACCAGGGCATCTACAACCAAGACTCAACCTGTAAAACTTGGACCAGAGGGAAAATGGATGGGGCAGGGCTGCCACATGCTCTTCACATGCTGGTACAGTCAATGATCAGTGATGCACGTGCTGCAGGATTAATTTGTTTCTCACAAAATTAGAATAAACCAGGCAGGCAGTAAGTGACAGCTGACTTCCCAAGTGATTGATTGCCTGCATCTTGACAAGATTCTCTATCCACATGCATGCATGAAAAGCATTTCTTAGATTTGAATGCTCCAATACACATGCAGTGTATTTACATGCATGTAATAACATGATGTGAGGAGCTAAGGCAGAATGAGGGAGACAATGATTAATTGTGGATTATTGAAAAACGTTTTGTAAATTGGGATCTCAGTCAGGTTTAATCTCTCTCTTGGGTTGAATTTGCTTCCATGCCATATGAACCTGAGTTTTGGCTGCAGGGAGGCTCTGTAGGGAAATAAGGAGATGGAAAGGGACTTTGTCTCTTCTGCAAGTTTGAGCTCACCTATAAACCTTTTCCCCTTATTTGCCCTTTCTGATCTGCAGTTGAACTGGTACAATTCCTGGGTACTTGCCTATCTTCTTGAACTTCACCTCCTTTCCACTGAAGGCCATTTATAGTGCAAACAGGGTCACCTGAGGCCAAGCTGGAAGCACAGCTTTCTTTTGGAAGACTTTAATCTTCTTTATGTCTCCTCTCTTGTTTTCAAAACTCTTTTCAAGTTTCTAATCTTCAAAATACGTGAAGAACTACTTATTACTACTTTTTAATGAGCTGTTAAAAATTTCATTGATCACAATCTTTTCAGTTTTTCATTAATTGTAAATCCTTTCAGCAACAGTGAAGGTGGTGGTAAAATAAAATAGAGACTATAACACTCTCATTAGATACTTATTTTTCTTCATGCCCTCAATTCAGCTGCTATAAATCACTCCTCATAGTAAACCAAGGAATAGGCTCTCTGGACCTTTTGCTTGAGCCTCTGGAGAGTGCAGCAGCAAGAGATGTGGTAGGAGTGTCATGAATTGGCACTGAGATAATTGCTGAAGTCTCTCAGGTGTCTGATGGGGGTGTTTTGCCACATTTGGATGTAGAAAGGAAATCTCAACAGGACCCACTGAGTGGGCCAATTGATTGGTGATTTTTCTAATAATTTTCTGCAGTGGGAGTATCTCCTTCCCTAGGATTATCTAGGATTTTTGCTAAATTGCCTTGCTATTTACCCATGCCTGAAAACTGGCCTGACCCCTGGCATCGTTGCACATATTGAATATGTTCAATAGCTAATTCTGCATTAAGTGTCTGTAACTTCTCTGCCTTTGCTGATGAGGGAATGAGGCTGATGCTGTAGCTCTAAGGATTGTTAATGACTTCTCTTGAACCAGAGAGCTCTTTGTGTCCTGTGATATAAAATTAAGAATTGTCAAATAATAAAATCTATTTTTCTTCAAGCTTGAGAAAGAAACAGATAAAGCCAAAATTTCAAAGACTGGGTGATATGGAAAGAGCTGAAGCACTTAATCAGTGACTTTAAATCTTGCTGTCAACAGGTATTAGCAAATATGACTGATTTAATTCTATTCTAAGGCTTCTTACCATCCAAACACTCCAGGATACAAAGCCTATGTACATATAAACATTTTAAAAAATAATTTGAAAAAGCAATGTGCAGGTGTTAGACATTGATATAATTACACTTTTCATCTGAAAAAAGGTGCTATCTGGGCCAGAGGTGGCCTGCAGAATTCACAAGTCTATCTTTGCTGCAATCCAGCCCCTTTATGCAGTGTTCTGACAGAAAACCACATCTGGGTTTCCATGGAATGCCACATAATCTAGAAAAATACTTGAGTGAGGAGAGAAGCAGCCACTGCCACATTCTTTTCAGCATTTGCACTGTGGTATTCTGAGTCCTCAGACTGAATCCTGTGGTGGTTTGACTTTGTGAACTTAGGTTTAGAAAGTCAGGTAGCTGAAACGTGGTGAGGAGCTGGTCCATTCTGCTCATTTCTAGTCTTAGGAAACACACCCGAGCTGCAGACTCGATTTACTTTTTCAAAGTTCCTAACACGTCAGCACCTGCCACCTCAGCAAGGTTGAAGTTTAGCTGTGTCCAAGTTTAGCCTCTGTCCAAGCTGTGTCCTGAAGAGCTGATAAGACTGGCAGCTTTACCTCCACCAGCTGAGATTTTGACCAGAGAGTCAATATAGTGAATAATAAGAAGAGTTATTAGACCTAAAGTTTCTAATAATAGACCTAAAAGAAAGGAGCCAGAGCAATTGCCAACTTTTGACATTTAAATTACATGGATATTAACTTCAGCAATATGTTTTCAAGTTGTCAGAAACTTGCAAGTCTTCAGAAACTCGTGAGAAACAGTAGTGTGCACAGAGAGTGTTTGAAGTGCTACTAAATAATTTACAGGTTTTTTTATAAATATCACAAAAAATCAGAGATAAAACACTTTTCCCTGTGGTAGATGCACACCATGGATAAATTTTGGTCCTAAGCCTAGAGATTGCTCCTTACCACTTATACAATAGTGCTGGTCTAGATAAAAACAGGCTTTGGGGTAGAGAGTGCAAGAAGAAGCATATCCTATACTAAGGCAAGTTTGAAGTTTTGTCTTTTTATCATTAAACTCTGACATTTGGTGTGCAAATTGTGGCCTACCTGCTCTCCCCAGACTACTAAGCATACAATGGCTCTTGCTACTTAACTTTTACAAAAGAAAATGTATATCAATTAAATAGGTCCCTTAGCAGGCAAATGTGTCGAAATTTAATCCCATAATCAACTTTTTGATTGTGTGATGAAGGGGATCACTATTCAGCTGATAGAAAAAGATGTCTTCCTGGGAAGATTTTGTGGCTGCACCCAGCTGAGTATGTTGCTTTCTAGAAATCTATCCTTGTAAAGAGAAATATGCTTCCATTCAAGTCTAGGATGAAGAGATTTTAAAGCACAGTAATTTAAGATGCATCCAGGTTGATTTTCTATTTTGAGTGCAGTTTACTTGATATACTGTGATATTTTTATTTTCACTTTGACATTGCATGGTATTTTATATGCCTTTTCATAATCAGACTTTTGTCATTGGTTGGTTTTTTTTTTTCTTTTTTAAATATATTCAATGCTAGATTAAGTGCACATTTGATTTTTTGACAAAGATGGCAAGCCTGCATCACCAGCCCTCCTCAAGTTTAGTTTTAGATCACAGTAATCCAAAATTAGATGCTCAGAAGGCATGGTAGCAATAATAACTACTAGCAGTTTTCCCTCTGGACAATGTCTTGAGGTGCACAGGATAGACAAAACTATCTGCTCAAGGCAATAATTACATGAGCTAAGCATCTGCTTGCTAAAACCAGCCAATTTTTTTCTATAATTTGCTTCTCATGTGAGAACACTGAGTGAATCTTCAGGAGATGATGAAAGGAAACATTCTAACTGGTAACAGCTGATACAACCTTGGCAATAGTTCACCCTCCACATGCATTCCTTCTATTTTCCCACTGGGACATTTATATCAAAAAGTGCTTTTCAAATCACATATTTATCTAAGAGAGGAAAACAGTATTGAATAAAAAAACCAAACAACCAAAACCTTAAAAAACCTACAACATGTCTGGTTGCCCTTAATGGTGAGTTAACTGTTTCAGTACAACTTGAAATTCTTAATATATTTGCAGCTCAGCTTTACACACTATAAGCCATTTTATTAACATCATCCACCTGCTCCTAACTCCCTCTAGTCTCACATCAGATGCTCTGAAATTCCACTCTCCTGCTTTGTATGCTAATCTTCTACAAGATGCACTCCTTCAGGAATACTCTGTGTTTACAAAGCAAACGTTTCCACAATATTTTGCTAAGCTGTTCAGAAGGAGGGGGAAAATTACACCCAGACCAAGAAACTTAAATTGAGGCAAGACATGGTTCATTTGATGGAAATTCTACACTGCTTTCAGAGGGGCTGCTCAGATGGAGACACCTGGTCTGATGACTCCAGGTCTACATTAGAGCTGAGAGAAGACTTTACTTTCTCTGAGCTCTGCCAGAGCACAAACAAATGTGCAGCCCCAGTGAAAGACCAACAGGGCTAATTCTGTTTATGCTAGAAATGATCTCGCTGGAGTTATTCCAGAGGTGAATGAAATTTGCCATGTTCAGAGATGTCTCATGATCTTTACAGCAAGACAAAGAGAGAATGAGATAAACCTGAAGGGTTAGGTGGTATATAGAGGCACTTACCTGATTTTCTCTTGGTAATTCTGCTTGTTTGGAGTGCCCCAGCAGCTGGGGAGAAGCTCTGCAGAGACAGCTCCCAGGGAATGAAACAGCAGCTAGAAAAGAATAAGATCTAGGTGTCAGCATTGACAAGAAAAGCCAAGAGCAGAGCTGGCATACCTGCCTCTCCTCAGAGCATCAAAGTGAATACTTAGCATAGTTAGAGGGGCAGCCAGAGAAGGCTGTACATTAAAAATTGACATGTAATACCCTGAAGATGCAGCTTTCTTCACCACAGTAGCCAAGATAACACCTCACTGTCCCACCAGTGGAATGACAAGCTCATTGTTAAAGATGCTGGCAGCAAGAGAAAAACCCACAAGAAGCAGAGCTGCTTAATGATCTTCCTTTTTTTTTTTTTTTTTTGCAGCTATTTAAAATTTGGAGGGCCAGAGCACATATTGGTGATAAAATGTAATGTTTAATGGCCCTTACTAACTATATGTACATTTAAAGAAAATGAAAGCCTTTTTAATGAGTCAATTTCTGATCCCAGTTCAGTTATTTCAGTCCAGAAATGTAATCATGAGCTTACAAAATAGTTAATAAAAAAAAAATTCTCAAAATTCACTTAAGAGAAATTAACAGCTCGTAGATTTTTCTATTGGAAAATAGTAAATTGGCAGAGAAATGTTGAAATTTGGCACAAGTTTAGTTTTCTCTTGTGCAGCTCTAGAATACAAGTATAGCAGCTTAATAGACATATGTATGAAATATATTTTCTTCTTTCCCAGCCTTCCACCAAATATCTGAACTTACTTTTTTCACGGAGTTTGTAATATTTTTGAAGATGGTATTCCCTGAAAACTCCCCACCCTAAAACTTCTACCTCCAGTTTATGATTATAGTAACATGGAATATGAAGAACTGGAGTAGCAAGGAACTACTGGGACTGTTGTTGCTTGCTAAGTAGCTTTTTTAAAGTACTATTTGATGTCTATATTAAAACCAAAGATTACAACCACCCTCACTTTTTTTTTTTTGTTCATAACTGTATAACCAAACTTTTTCTCATCTTCTTTTTAAGCATTTTTTGCATTGAAAAGAAACAAAGTGAAAGGGAGCAGCAAACACTCTTGTTCACATATCTTCTACCTATATGAGTTCAGTAAATATTTTCTTCTATTTAAAAAATTAAAAAGCAACAAAATTGTGGATGATCAGGAAGTATTTGATGATCACAAAATATTTTACGATCAGGAATATGATCAGCAATAATTACAAGTGAATTACAGCTTGATTCAGCAGAACATTGCATATAGAAGCAAATATTTGATACACCCAGTTAAATTTTTCCCCTAGAAATTCAGGAATTGGGGCACTGGGGAGCTGTGAGTGAGGTGATAGGTTGTCCTGCTGAGCTCCTACTCCAAGGCTTATTAGAAAAGGGTTCAGGTTCTTGGCCCATCTATTCCAAGTGTGTTCAGGTCACCCTCAGGTGTCCATTTAAACCCACTTGACTAGATTGGAGCACAGCTGCTTACAGACACAGCTGTTTACTGGCCTCAGCTTGGCTGATGGATCTGAGCTCTGTCTTAATCAGTGGTTCATTAAAAATTGTGTGATTTGGACTGACATGCTATTTTGGACTCTTTTAACCCCAAATGGATTTATGTATCAAAATTAATTTATGTCTCAAATACTCAAGACTAAAAAGAAATTTTTTTTTTCTGTACCAGAGCCTTTCATATGAAGCTTGTGACCTCAGCAGCTATCTGAAGCAAAGCAATAACAAGATTAGAAGTGCAATATCATCTATTCAGAAAACAATTTCCAAGCATTCAATTTCTATGTTGATACTAATGAGAGTAAATATCACATATAAACCAGGAAGTTTGGAAACCATAGATAAATTCACAGGTAGGGTTTGTGTTATTTTAAATAACTTTAGGCTCTCAGCACACCTGAGATTAGTGCAATTACAGTCCAAGAGGATAAATTAGTGCCTTAATTAGGTTGTAACTTTATTTACTTCAGATTCAACAGCAAAATAATGATTTAGAGAATTTGTTTTATTAACTTCAGGTCTAAAAAGAAAGTTTCTTTTTACTTTCTAAGTAAAATCTAAGGTAGATTTTTTCCTAAGTAAAATCTAAGGTAGGACCACCTTTGATTTTTATTAAATAAACTACAGATTCAACACCATGGTCTGTGGATATCAGCTTATTATTGAAGTGCACATTCTAACATATTATTCTGATATTACAAATATTCATCAGCTTCTGTGTCGAGCGTCCTTGGAGCACCCTTTCTGACAGAAGAACCAGCGAATCAATTCATGCGGCTCAAGCGACACATTCCATGTTCTCCCAGCTACTGGGACTCCAGCAGCAGCCAGAAGACATGGGCACACACCCTGGCTGAACAGGTATCTTCTCCCTTCCTCCTGCAGCACCTACTGAGAAAAAGAAAGCATGGGTCTGGAATTAATGTGTAACACAAATCCTTTGGGTCAAGAGAAGACATTTTTCTGATTTATCGACATGTGTCGGAACTCAAAATGTCCCTCAGACATTTTTGGATGTTCCAGGCCCAGGTCAGAAGCATTTGAGACCCTGGCAGGCAGCTGGAAACAGCTGTGACTTTGGGTTTGAGCCATGGAACGATTTACCAACCTTGCAGGAAGGACAAGAAGTCACAAATGCTTAGATATTAGAGTAGAAGTAGTCACAAAGTAGAGGGAAGAATTTTTGAGTGCTGTACAGGGGGGTTTTGGTTTTGTACATGGGAGTCAGAGGGTTTAAGATGGATTTGGGCCTGCCCTGTCCTCCCTCTTTGTTCTTCCTTACCTCCATGTTCTTGGTGATGTTGGCACTCACAGATTGGTTTAGAGTAGAAAGGCACCATTTAATATAGGTAATAGGCATGGGGAAAAACTGTAACCATGGAACACGTAATGTACCATATAAAGGATAGAAAAGCACCATTTAATATAGGTAATAGGCATTGGGGAAAAACTGCAAACATGTAACATGTAATGTACCATATAAAAGAGAGCAGCAGCCCTGGCGGGGAGAGAAGAAGCAGTTGGGGTCAGAGAGGATGTCAGGGTGTGTGTGTGCCTCTGCCTGAGCTGTGAGCAAACCACAGCAGCCCCAGAAGAAAATCTTTTAGATAACTTGCAATAAATCACCATGAGACTGAACAACAAGAGACTGCTGAGCCTTTCTTTGGAAGCTCGGGTTGGAGGAGAGACTTTCCACCACACGGAGCCACCCCAGACCTAGAGGTGGTCTCTGGCAAGCATGGGCAAGGCTGCTCAGTAGTCACAGAGAGTGTTTATTTGGTATCAAAGCTCAGTATATTCCTTTATGTATTGATCTACTTCAGATTAGTGAATCGTGGGCAGCTCTGAGGGAAACAGCACAATCCTACATGGACTTGGAGCCTTTTGCCTTCGATCCTCCGACAGTTGTGTTCGATGGGGTTTCCCAAGAGAACATTTCATAGACTCGCAGCCTGTGTGTACCTAAGTGAGTAAAACTGACCCTTACAAAACTGCTGACATTGGTTTAATAGTGTCGTAACCTGACGCAGTGAAAAACCCAACTGTATCTTGAAAAATTAAGGAAGAATTGTTTCTACTGCCCAAGCTTAATAGTTATTTAAATGTGGTCATTTTTTTTGTGGCGGTTTCTTTTTTAAGTATGTTTTGGAAAAACTCATTAAGAGCTTAAAGAATGTATATCCTTTTCAAAGTCCACAGAAGCTAAACTGCTTCCTATAGAGTTGATTTAAAAAGCAGACAGAAAGCAATTCCCGAGGAGAAAACTAAAAGATAAAAAACCCCATCTCTTGCAACAAAACTGTATTCAGTGTGGAATAAAACCTCAGCAGAACAAAACAGAGAATGAGACATAGCAGTTGGTAAAAGCAGTATTTATAGATTGGCACAGGGGTATGTGAAATGAAGTGTTGCTAACTGTCTCAGAGAAATTGTTAAGGATTGTGCTAAAATTGGACACATTTTTGGGACAATTTTTTTTCAGATTTAGGGAACAATTACTAAATGATTCAACTGGACAAGCACAATACACACATTATTCCCATGAAACACTTTTTCTGTGAAGATACTGCAGTCCTTAAAAATGGACAGGAGCGGGTAGAACTAAACTCTACAGTTTCCGTGCTTAAAATAGTTACTAAGACAGCAATCTGTCAGTCTGACTGAAACCACTAATTGGAAAATGGGTAAACTTCTCATGTACTTTGATTTGAATATGCTTTGAATTTTATTGACTTAAAAGTCCCTTTCTTTTTGAAAATGAGTTTTTCATTTTGAAATGCAGCCTTTGGAAAGATCTTTTATTTTTTATAAGATAGGAATTTGACTTGGTGACTCTTAGAGTGAGCTTTCCAGGACAGTTCCACCTGAAAAGTGACACTAGTTTCACTTACTCTGAGCAGAAGAAAAGTAGGAGAGAATAGCTAAAAGCTATAATTTACCTTCCCTCCTGCTGAGGCTTCAGCTGGTGCCCTTGGGCAGCTGGAAGGAAGCACGAGGTTATTAATTCACAATTTCTAGTACTGATATGGGCGGATAGCACCAGTCACTTCTGCCTTATGACAAGTTAACCTGAAATTTACACATTTACATTTTACCTAGTTTTCTGAAACAAACCCACTGTCTTTCCCATCAGAAAAATTCCTCACAGAGAAAAGCCCTTTGTCTAATTCCTGGTTGTGCATCCATGAGTCTAATGGCTGTGATTGCAGCAGCTGCCAGGCAGACTTCAGGATGAGCTATGCCTCCAGAAAGATAATCCTAATGATTGTCGTATGACAGGATTAAAGGCACTTACATAAACACTTTTGCAGGCACTCCCACTGAAATATGGTTATGATTTCAATGCAAGGCTAGTTAACTCACAGACTGAAATAAACTCCCAATGCTAATGTGACAGGAATTGACATCTAGAGTTTTTGAGAAGCCATTTAGTAGTAAAGAAGCATCAAGCTAGAAGTTACAAGGACCATTATGCAAAACCTTATTTTTCTTGATTAGAGACCATTCTGAAATTGAAAGCCTATACAACCTATGCAGGAATCTGGTTCAGGGCTGTACTTCCAGAATAAAACATTTGCAAAAGCTGGCAAATCTGAAGACTACAAATGTTGACAGGAGATTTAAATTAATTTTGTGATTTTTTTTTTTTTCTAAAAGCAATTTATTCTATCTTTTTTTTAGCAACAACATCAGATCCTGCATGGAGCTACTGCAGCAGTCTGGGACTCACCTCCAACAACAAGCTATCAAATCCTACACATCTTGTATCTGGCCATGTTAAGATATGGCATATTATGTGTTTGCCATTATGTATTTGATAAGATGACTTTATCTCATCCCAGTTGGGTCTAAACCCAAAATTAACACACTAATTCTCTGCATAAATACTTCATATTTTATATTTGTAAGTAGAACTGAGATGTAGGTCATGGTAAATTGAATAAGAAGTTGAAGAAAACCAACCAAGAACTTTTAGCAGGTTGGGTTTAAAAATGCCTAGTGTTTTCAGGTAAAATATTCTTTTGACTAAACAATTGTTTGAAGACATAGATTCCTGCTTCTGGGACTGAAGACCACATTTGTATTTTCTCAGGATTTTCCTTAAACATGAAACATTTTTGAGAGGCAAATGAGAAATGAAAATCAGTCACTTTGGATGGGTGAGAGAAGTACAGCACATTTGCTTCTCTGTAGTTCAAGTGCATTTCCATTTTTTCAAGTACTAGTAGTAGGTGTTGCAGTACATCCATTCATGTCAGTGCTCCTCTTTCCTTATTTAATCTTCTGTACTTGGTCTTGAATGCCAAAACCGAGTGAACTCACAGCTACTATGTGAGTTGTTTTTTCTTACTTCACAGAAATAGGAAACGGTAGAAACATTCACAGCTCCTTTTCCATAAAGAAAACAGTGGTGACAAATGTACTTTATGTTCTTGAGCTTGTAGGTTTCCTGGTTGCTATTAAGTAATGTGCCTTATTTCAGAATGTCTTTGAAGAGAGGATGAGGCTTCCATGTTTCTTTTATATGTTATTAATGTAATGCTAACAATTAAAAGCTTTTTCAAACTTGGTCAAAATTTCTGCATGAATAAAAATGACCTGTTGATGAAAACAAAATATATGGTAACCTAATGGCAGGGTAGGTGAAGGAAGGAAATTTGTGCTTGCTTTTTATCCCCAAAGAGCAGTTTCTGCATGTTGTGCTTTAAGAATTCTTTGTGAATATGGACTGTACACTAACTGGAACAAATTTGAAGATAATGTTGGTTCTTCTAGAAAGAAATCCACATTCTTGCTCTTTGGCAATCTCTACCGCGCTTCTAGGTATGAAACTATCCTCAGGCCATTATTAATTTCCCTGCATAGAACAATGGGCCTGAAATTGCCATTATTCATTAGCTGAAGATGAAAATTCATTAAACACTTGAAAGAGATAAATGAGGTGCAAGTTCACTATTTGCCATGTAGGATTTCACATCTTTAGTCACACTACTTAATTATGTACAGTTCATTCAAAGATAAGGGGTGACAAGTGATGTATAGGCTAAAGACCTCACTGGTTAAACACAGTCATGGCCTGTCCCTGCTGCCTGCCTTCTCTGCACTGGTCAGCCTTGGATAAGCTAGGGCTACAAACCCTAAAAATTCCAGCATTTCCAGTATTTTCCTCAGTAGCAGCACAGACATGGCAGAGTTACTGAAACTCTTCAATTTATAGCAAAATGCAGGGCTGTAAGGATAAGCATCACCTTTTATTCCAAGTCGATATGCATTAAAAACTCCAAGGATGCACCTGCTCCAGCTGAGCATCTTGCTGGTCCCAGAGAAGCTGCAACTCTGCAGGCATTGATGCCCACACCACTGAAGCACTGCTCTCTCCTGCCCATCTCCCTCATTGATGATGTTTCTGTCAAGGCAGGGGTTTGTGACTATCTGTGCTTTAACTGCAGTTTTCATACCTGTGTGTCAGGTTAAACAAAAACGGGGGTAGTTCAGAAGCTGCTTTGCAGACACACATCCCTGGAGTGGGGATGGCAAAGTCCATCAGTGAGGTGGAGGGCAAAGTGAAGTGTTATCAGCTACCATCTGCTATCACCTAGTGAGGTAACTGCCCAACCCCTATGAGCCATTTTAGGGTTGTCAGAGCCATAAAATTAGGATAACCACTGTCTATTGCCACGAAGACAGTCTTGCATAAGGCTGGCTTTCAACCAAAACATCAGACAATGCCAGGGGATGCAATTTGACAGATCTGTTGTACTTAGACATGACTAATTCCTTTAAAGGAGTTGTTCTGAAAGCCAGAGACTCAATACTCAATCTGCAAATCCATAGCTTCAAGCTAATGTCAGTAATTCAGATAATTAGTCTTGCTGAATTAAATGGGAAGAATTGCGCACGCATGAGTAGTGGTGGAGGATGAGGTGCTTATTTTGTGTTATCAAATACATGCCACTCATGACAATGAACAAATGTCATAGTATTTGAATATTAAACACCTACATCTGCATTTATTAACAACTGGGGAAAATATTTACCCTGTGAATTTGCTCCCCCAGTTTATCTTCACATATTGTTTCAGCACTTTAACACAAGTAAAGCTGGACTCTTTTTTGGTGAATTTTCCAACACATCTTTATGTTTCCACCTACAAGTTTTACCTCCTTGCTTTTTCTACACAACACAGACACACATGCAATACCTTAGCAATGACAAAATCAAAGAATAGTGTTAAACTAAAGAGAATTTCAAGTACATGTGTGCTGGTCATGGGAGTGGAATTACAGGTCTCAGGGGATTTTGCTTCTGGTGCAATGGAGAGCAGTATTTATTACTATTTTCTGAGTACTGCAAGTTTTTTGAGGGAAAAAAGCCCTAAGGCAGAGCTCCCTGAGGCTAGAGAGAACAGAGTTCCTCTGAGAGAGGGGGAACAGGCAGAGAGGGAGAGGAGTCACAGGAAGATAAGAGTCAGGTTTGTCTCTGTAGATGTTAACTGGATGGATGCAGAACGTCCACCAGGCAGTGTGATTTTCCAACTCTTTCTGACTCTTGTGAGCATGGTGGCTAAAACCAACAGAACAACAGAAATCAGGATTTCCAGGTATGTCATGGTTGATATCTCTCTCCAGCAGCAGCTTTTTGCCAGGTAAGGCCCTTACAGGGTATCCCTCCTATGGGAGTGGCAAATCATTCACGGTGCAAATCCTTCCTCTGAGCACTTGCCTATTTCCCCAGCTTCTTGTATCCCTAATTATCCCAGTCTAAGAAGAATCAAACTGCCTTTGCAATCTCTCCTGCTCTGTCAAGTTGAATTGAAAACAGCCCACAAGTTACAAAATGACTGTGGCTAGCCGTGAGGGATAAACACATACCTACGGAGACAGCATGGTTGTTTTAATGAGAAAAGCAAGTCATTCTGAACACAGCAAATAGAGAAAGCTGTAGAATCCAAGTAACCTATATATAACCTATTTTACAAATGTTGAGTATGGGATAAGTACTAAGCTACAGTTTTCTATAAACTCAGCAGGTGAGTATATAGAGGTAATGAGAAAGAACCACTTATTTTATGACCTGAAATAATTTCTTCAAACAGAACAGTGGCAGCTGGTATTCAATGAAAGTTCTACACACTACTTCATCACTGCTGTAGTTCATGTGATTGAACCTGGTACCAGATAATTTTAATGCACAAACCTTTTGAGTTTGCATCACACTAATGTTATGCCTTGCTTTACATTTGGTCTTCTGTTGTCTTAATTTAAACCAGAACAGCTGAGACGAAATGCTCATCTAATCTACACATGCCGCTGGCTGCCAGCAAAAATGAGTTGTGTTCAAAGCAATTTATGTTGGCTGATTAAGTATATAAACCACCCACCTGAGGCAGGTGCATTGCCATAACCACTTAATGTAGAGTGTGAAATAGTTAGTGTTTTGCACCATCCATAGGAAAACATGAGCTCAGTAATTAAAATATAAACATAGAAAGTTATCCAAAAACCAAAAAGTTCAGCCAGGAAAGAAGCAGTCTTTGTATGTGACTATTATGTTAAGTAAACAAACATCAATAATTACTATTCTGCCTCAAAGACTGTTGAAGAGATATGAATTTCAAACAATATTACATCAAACCTGCAGAGCCTACTTTCCACCAGCTGCTACAAAGAGAAGCAATTCCTTCTATGAGAGATGAGTGGTATCAAGCTGGATATCTGTAAAGGTGATCCACGTAAAGCAGCACAGCAAGCATCTGTTCCCTTTGAGCCCAAGCCACATCCCACTGCAGCACTAGGCAGGCTGAGAGCTGCAGCTGAGTGCCTCACAGATAGAACAAGTTCTCATTGAGACTCCTAATGCAAATTTAACCACAGCTCCCGAGGGCAGCAAGCTTTCCCTGTGCCAGTGTCAATCCAGATAGGGACAGGGAGGGAAGAAGGGGCAGACAGATGAATTTCAGCCCTCTGGGGTCAACTAAATGCTTCTTTCTCTATGAGGTGTTACAGGATAGTCAGCTTGGAGTGACACTTCCTATTCAGCTCCTTATTCCTGGTCACAGCAGCCACTGCTAAGGTGATTTCATGCCAGTCACTGCCTCCGTGGCAGAACTGAATAAGTATGTGAAATCCTATCTGAATAATTCAACTATGTCCTGCTCGTGATTGAAAGCTGCTGTGCAGCGGGGAGCTCGCTCAAGGAAGGCTTAAAAAACATCCTTACAACTGCTGTCAATACTATTATCATAAATCCAAGGCTGGACTGTGCAAGGTCCAATGAGAAAGCAGCTATTGTGACATCTTCAAAATGAAGGGAGGACTATCTAAGGGCAAGAAAACAACCACAGAAAGAAAGTGACTAAAAAGAAAACCATGGATGGTGGTGGTGGCTGCTTAACACTGAAAAACAACTGATTTGGTAGTTATTTAGAAGAATTACTTTAAAAGTTCTTATTTGTAACTTCAGACTGGCTTTAGTTGAACACAGCACCGAGAACTTTAAAGTCGTGTTTCTTTTTGGGGTTGAAATATTTATGGTGCTACCCTTGCTTTGGAGTTCAGGGATGAGGCTCACTACTGAAATATTTACCACAGGCTTCCTGGTGGCATGGGACCTATACATCCCCACATTAAACTGTGGGCAGGATGCAGGCTGAATTTTCCTATGGTACTTCAAAAAGCAACTCCAGCATAGCAAAGCTACATGTGCTGGTTTTGGTTTTTAATTTAGAGGACTTGCAGTAATGAGGAAGAGCCTATTTTAAACATTTAAATAGTGAACTTAAGAGGAACAAAAATTTAAAAAACCTCATGCTTTTACTCAAAAATCATTTGAAACAATTACCTTTTGCTAAGTGTACAAACAATTCAATACTATACTTTGTGGACAGCAGAAATAATTTTTCTACAAATAAGAAAATAACCTCCCTTTTCATTATTCAGGATTACAGTTTCCTACTCCTTTCTCATCCTCTCTGTCCCCAGCTAAAGTCTATTTTCATTCTCTTAATAATTGCCAGAGGATTACATCTAGCCCAAGTAGAACTACAGGTACTGTTAATAGCAACAAAAGATTACTTTGTGCCTCACTAAAATGTCCAGGCTACCTTGATCTGCCAAGTCAATTGTATCAGGAGTAGCAGCAATTACAAAACAAGAGAATTACAAAAAAGTCCCTTCTCTTGAAATGATAGATTTTGTAATTCAGGCATGCTAGTCTGATCCAGAAAAGGAAGCTGAAGGATTTTGAGAGAATTGCTCATCAGATGGACCCCTCTTTCCCACAGTGAAAGCTTTGAAGTTATGTTATTAGTGGGAGCAGTGACAACTCAGGACAGGATCTTATTTGACAGAATCTCCCTTTTCGGTTCTTAACTAACATGTAAAACCACATGCTGGAAATGGAGGGGCAGTTACCAACACATGCTGAAAATTTACTCACACCCTCCTAAAATCAGCTTCTGAAAGATCTATTAATGAGTTACTAGAGATTAACATTGAAGAAGACTGCATAACCTGCATTGTAGCCAGCTGATTAGAAGAAATGAGTCTCAAGGAAACCAGGAACAGATAACCATATTTGACTCAGGAGCTCACTAAAGAGCCTGGGCAAGCCAAGTTTTCTCTGAATCTTTTTCAAATTGAACTAATCTGTCCTGAAATCTGCTAGCTTGAGACTGCTGTTAATATTAGTCCCAGAATGGGAACTCTCAGAAAAAATGTTTTGGAATTGTCAGTTCTGGTTCTGAGCAAGGATTGAAAGTAGCTCACCTGTGTCAATAAATTGCTGGCAAAGACTGGATCTGTCCTTTGCATTTGACCCTGGTACAAGTGATATGTCTTCTTGTACAAGTCCTGCAGCACCAAGAATCAATCAATTTAGAGTTGATCTTACCACCCCTTAAAACTGGACATCCTGAAACGTGTGTGTTTCAGGCTCAGAGAAAATGGCTCACAGCACTGAAGAGGACAGAAGTGAATTCATTACCTTTCTAGTACAAGATCACTCAATGTGCAACAGCCCTACCAATCATTATGTCCAATGCAAATAATGGATTGTGTTTCTATCTTATTATCTCGTGACAGGATTGTTATTAACTTGTGACTAAACAACAGTTTTGTAGAAAGTCTCCTCAAGGACAGGCTATATACATACATATATACATATAAATATATATATGCCTGATTCATTTTCTTCTTTTTCCCACTGCCTAGGTTGCACAGCAAGCTAGATGGAATGGACCAATGAGAGATTGCTGAACTGTGGGCTTTAGAGATCTCCAAGCTTGCATTAATACAAGTAAATATATACCACAGATTTTTTTCAAGCCCAGAAAAGCTGGCTGTTAAGGTGGCATAACAGTTCACAGTGAGAACATGGATTTGCAAAAAAGGTTGGAAAGTGCCATTGAATTACAAGGTGATAATGAGGCCTGAGGCTTTTCCAGCGTGTATGGATGTCCTGCTAATTTGGTATGGCAGTGCCAGACTGTGCCTACAGAAATAATTAACGATAGCAGTTGTACAGGTACTTCATCAGCAGAAACATTGGTGGGGGATGAATCCATGAAAGATTGCACAGGTAGAATAGAACAATTGCTAGCACAGACAGATACAATAATATGCTAGCAGTGTCTCCTTTGAGAGTAAAGCTCAGTTTTTCAGTTTCATATCTTATGTGGGCTCAATGTCACTAAAGAACATTTGAGTAACTTCAAGAAAATAAGAGTTGTGAGTTTTTTCAGTCAGGTTTATGTATTTATTTTAATTTCACAGCTTTTATACTTTTTTTAATATTACATTTTTTAGAAATTACAAAATCATATTTTATCTTGAATGCCAAGTGGCAATTTTTACAGCAGATCCTGTTGTCTTTTCTTTGATTTTAGGAGGAATGAGCACAAGTCATACTGGGCATTCGGCTTACTGACCAGCAATTAAAATTAAATAATTAAAACAATTAAAATGTTCAGCTCACAAATATTCATGCATGGTTATATGTGTCACTTGAACTCCAGTTGAAAGTTGAAGCAAGAGAGGCTACTTGTATTTTTACTTACTTATGCATAGGTAACCATCTGAACTGCCTGAATTCCCTTCCATGTTCTAGTAGAGATGTTTTTTAGCACTAACCCTCAACCTTGTGGCCTTGGCACACTTACAGGGGACATACTTTCTTTAAGTACATTCAAAGGAGATCAGGTCAGTCAAAAGGATATGAAATTAATTTAAATCTGCAAAATGGCTTATTGAAACAGCCTTATTGAAACTACAGCTACTACCAGTGATTCTGTAGGTTACAGCTTCTGGACAGAGTTTCATTTTGTCCTACAAAGCTCCAGATTGTTTGAATTAAATTCACTGACTTTTTCTTCCTTTGCATATTGCTATCATAACAGTGAAAGAAAGAGATTATTCCAAAAAGAGCCTTAAATGTTTAGAACTATATGGGGTGACTCAAGAATTTCTTCTTGCAAGATGACATCAGTCCTGGAAGTCATTCAACACATCATCAAATAAAGCCCAGGTCTCCATATTAACACCTTCTGTAAAGCCCATAACACCTCTCAAATCAGCCAATAATCAGCCTAAATCAGTTGATTACCATAATGCCTATTGATTTAGTAATGAACTGCATGTACTTTTCTGATTTAGCAGTTTGGACAAGTGTTGTAGTCAATTTTTGAGCTGGTATCCACTAGAAACTTTGGCAGATAAACACATTTCACATTCAGAGGTTAATGTTGATATGTCTGGGAGAAGAACAGAGGAAAATGAGGGTGTAACTCTTTGGTAAGTGTAGAAACAGATAACATAGTTAAACCCCAAATATGGGTCATAATTTGCAACAAAAATACTCCCTGAGCTTCTCCTCCAAAAAAGAGAGCAAGTCTCCATTTAGTAGAAACACATCATCCTGAACACATTGGGAAGAATTTTGGCTTGGGAGAGTAAAAACTGAATCAAAAAATAAGTTTGCCTCCTTCCAGGAGAGCAGAGCATCCATAGGAGTGAGTGAGTTTGGCTGGGAAGAGCTCACGTCTGGCAGCTGCAGCCTGGAGCTGGGGCACAAAGAAGCACAGAACGAGGAGGGGAAGTGTCTGCATGAGGCAGCTGGAAATAGTGACGTGGAAGCACAGGGTGATCTTTTAGATTTAGTTTCACCAGAACTGCAGTAATTTCCTTGCACTTCCTTGGAACTGACTTTTATGAATATTTGTGCCAATGTTTCTGTTTTTGGATGCTGCAGGTGAACCCTTTCATTCAGTGGTTTGTGGGGCAAGTGATTGTGAGATAACAGCCAAGTGTGCAGGCAGCTCATGGAAAAAGGTGTAAAGGACAGGAGGGCAGCAAGGAGAAATGATGAAATGTGCCATGTGCAGGTGGAGAGGAATGGATGTCGCAGAAAACACTGTGAGTCTGATCCTGTTGTCTGGGAACTGGAAACTCATGTGGCCTCAAGACACAGAAGAAACTAAGTAGGAAAAATTAATTAATGAAAAGGATTGGAAAATATTTTTCTTTCAAAAAATAAAGTGTCCGTGCTCATTCCTCCTAAAAGCAAAGACAACAGGATCTGCTGTAAAAATTGCCACTTGGCATTCAAGATAAAATATGATTTTGTAATTTCTAAAAAATGTAATATTAAAAACACCAGGAATTTGGACTACTACCTTTTTTATCCCTATGCCTTTAAAACCTTCACACTTTAAAGATCTTGTACACAGAACACTCTTTCCCTGGAAATAAGTTATAAGTTTTGTATACTGTTCCTCTAAAAGACATCTATTCTACTCCCTCTTGAGACTTGTTTTTTCTGGTGTAAGGTGATTATGGGGAAGACCAAGTGATTTAGTCACCCAGCAGAATATTTACCATTACACAAGCCATGAGAACAGTGTGTCACTGTGCTGCTTCCTTCCTTAGGAAGGGTTAATGTAAGGAGGCAAGCCTGCTGAAAAGAGACCACACAGGAGATTCCAGCCTTTGTCCAAAAAGGGCTCTGGTCATGCTCTGGGATTAAACACATGGCTTTGGCCATTACTGTAAATATCTCTCTTCCTGGCAGGAGGAAGCAAGAAGAAATCATAGAATCACAGGATATCCTGAGCTGGAAGGAATCTGCAAGGATAATCAAGTCCAGCTTCTGGCCCCGCACAGAATAACTCCAAAAATGGGAAGTGGCATCATCCCAAGCTGTACTTGGTGGTGGAACCATCATGTACATGGGGAAGGGTTGTGAGGTTTGGCTTTTTTGCAGGCCTGGCATGGAGCAGAACCAGGGATCACAGCAGCTTGGACAGAGGAGACTGGGGTAGGGTCAAACTGGGGCTTGTGTTTTTTAAACAAGTGTGCTTGTCATTACCTGGTGTATGTCACAAAATGTCCACAAAATATGGACAGGAGAGGATGGAGCCAGACAGGGCTCTGGAGAGGCAGTTCAGACACAACTGGGAGGCCTCACAAGGTCAGAGGAAGTGGGGACCACCCATTCTTCATTTGACCTTGCAGAATTCGTGCAGAGTCCAAAGGAACCTGTTTTACCAAGGCTTGTAGGTGCCATTGAGGAGGAGATAGCTGTGACTGGGGCATCACTCCTCCTTTCTGCTCCTGGCTTCCCTGCTGCCCCCCACCCAAAGCACAAAAAGCCTCCCTGAAAGCATCTGAGGCACAGAATTTGGATTCCAGGAGGCTGGAGTTGGGTGGAAGAGGGATCATACACAACAGATAAATCTGTTCACAACAAGCTATTGCTCATGTAGTAAAAGTTTTAAACAAATATTATATTTAAAGGTCATTTTATAACTCTTGCTATTCTCTCTTTGGAAATCTTTGACAACCCCCATTGCTTAGCTCTCAGGAAGCAACTCCAGCTCAAAAATCTCACTTCTTGAAAGAATGGTTGCAGCAAAGAGTGAATTCCCTATTTCTTCTTACACCTCCCACACAGAAGTGTCAGGAAGGTACTGCCAAAACATTTTCTACGATGACTGGCAACTTGCTTGCATGCCAAGAGAAAGGAACTTGTGAGAACATGCAAAAGTGTAATCCTGCAATTCCCTGCCTTGAAAAAGTTTTCAAAAAATGGTAATTACTTTTAATTGAGTTTGAAGATGAGAGCACTATAGTTTTTACTTTAATCTAAAGCAACTCACCCATGTTTGAGTCTTCTAAATAAAGCAGGAGCAAGAGACAGAATGTAGCGTGCACAGGTAAAATTTAATTAGCTCTGCTCATTATTCTGCACTGCCATTTGTAATCCCCATGTCGTATTTAGGAAATTATAGTTTCTTCTGTAGTTCAAGTGTTATTATGTACAGTCCCATCATAATTTTGTCAGAAAACCTGTCTGAGGTGAGGAAAGAATCCACAGTGGTAATTGCTCATCAATAGACTAGTCAGGCTTACCAGCCTTTTTTAAAAGCACTTATAAAAGACACCATAGATCAGTTCCAGCATTCTGCAAGAGCCATTTTAACTATTTCCTCCAGGTGATAAGCAGATTTATCATAGACAGAAGAGCAGCTGACAATCCAACCTTCAGATTATTTTTTTATAAAAGCAAAATATTTTCTATTTCAGACCATAACTGTGCTCTTAAATTATGTGCAGAGATAGTAAAGGTCTGTGCTTCACAAGTGATGGCAAAGTCAGTGAATTTAATGTCAACATCTTTTGTCCAAATCTAATTTGATACTGATGAAAAGGTGTCACTTAGTGATCTCTCTGCTTGAAATGAATTTATGGTAAGACACTTGATGGACAGGTGCTTAAAATAGTAATACTTATTTTATACCTGCGCCAGCTTCAGCTGCGCTTTTTCTGTATATAAATAGAATATCACTGATATCAGTTTGGACAAATAAATCAGCCCATACTCTTTTGAAGGGATCAAAGGAAAACAAAACCCCCACCAAAGTCAAAGAACCTCTTCACCCCACCCTATATTGGTGCTGTTACAATAGAAACAGCTGACAACTTCTGACATGTAATGCCCTCAATAAACCATATTTCCATCCCAGAGAAACTGCAATTGTTCTTCATGTCTCCTCAAACAAAGATAGTTTCAAGCACCATCAAAGGAGCACACAGAGAACTAACCTCAAACTATTCTCTTTCCAGACTGTAATCATAGTATTCTGCTTCTTCTGAAAAGTCCAGTCACCTTTGAACTCCCATCCAGCCCTTACATATTTTTCCCTAGACTTTCCTCTGCACATCTATTATTGGTAATTTTTTTGAGTGGAACACAAGGCCCAAATAGAATGATTTGAGCCATGCCAGATCTGCTTATGGTTGCTAAATATGCAATAAATAATTTAAGAATAATAGGATCAATTAAGACTAGTAAGAGCTTTTAAGATCACTCAAATTCCATATAAACATTTTGCATTCAAAATTTAGGCTGTACAGTTGGAAGGGCCACCCTGCATATTGAAAAAAACAAATTTAAATAAACAGACTTACAGCTTTTGAGGCACTGCTACACCCAGAGGGCATGTGATCTTTGCAGCAATAGACACAAATCCACTGCAGGCTGGAGGAGGCATTTCCCTGAACCATATCAGGGATACAACTTCAGCAGTGTGTGTTTAGACAGACCTGTGTAATAGAGCCACAGGTGAAGAAAGTAAAGAAACCATGCTTGATGCAGGCTTACCTTTGGCTTTGGAGAAGTTAAGGAGATGCTGAGACACAGCTGGATACCTGTAGAGCATGAGACAAAAGCAGAAAAGAGGCAGCAGAGATCAGTCAGCACTTGGCTTTGGTTTGCAGTGCCTCCAGCCTTGCCTGATTCCCCTGCAGTGGACACACTGAAGTATGTAAGAATAGAATTAACCATATGAGTAACATCTTCATCCTGCTCTGTAAAAACATCACCTCAAGAGTTAGAGAAAACTGGAATTGAGAGCAGCTTGGAATCGAGATGTAATGAAGCTACTGGTGCTCTATTGAGAACTTCAAAAATCAAAACAAGAAGGAAAAAAGCTCATTGTAAGTCACTGGACAAAATGTGTTTTTCACAACCCTGTTCTCTTTTCTGCTCAAGGATGTTATTTTACTAAAATGAGTAGTAATTAATTGAAGGAAGAGCTCCAGGAGCTAGTGCTTGCTCTGTCTCAAATAATGGGGAAGAAAAAATACAGAGCACCCTTCTACACAGAGCCAGCAGCATTCATGTTAAGTAGCCCCTGTTTCTGGTCCCTTACATTGAATTCTATTGGAGAGAAAGTCCACATGGAAGGCAGGCCTGATGGAAACCCAGAAGACTCACAGGATATAGAAGGTGTTTAGGTATATAAACATAGGCAAATTATTTGCTCTGATAGTGTGAAAGTGGTCACTCTACTTTTTTTTTTTTCCTTCTTAATTTTTTAAATGGTTTATTTTCAAATCTGACTTATATGTCTAACTGAAGCCAGCAAAGTCCAGTTCACGGGCTTACATGTGTTTAGTATTTTTGTGCTTCTTCACATAAGGCATCCTTTGTAGAGAGAGAAAAAAACATTCCAAGTAGATTGCCTCTCTGAAGAGCTGCCTTAAGATCTTTCTTTTCACTGTACAGATCCATACACTGTTAACCATCATAGTAGCAGACTGCCATGACTAGAAATTTCTCCCCATTTTTTTCCTAGCTTGCCAATTAACTGAGACAACACTACAGAAGGAAAGATGCTGTTGCTGTTTGCTCGTTCATGACCTAAGTGAACATCAGGAGGAAATCAGTCCCACCCAAACCCCACGTCAAATGAGTTTGTACAGGTGTCACCAATTAGGGCAGAATTTGTCCTGTAGAAAATGTCCAACCCCACATGCTGGAGAAAACTGACGAGTTGGTTTGGGATGTCACAGGGATGTTTGTAGAGCTGGCTGCAGATAGCCTCAAGGGCTGGGGAATAAGGTATTTATTTTCTTTGTGAACTGAACATTCCTGCTGTGCTTACTGTGTCTAGATGTGATGGAGTTAATTTCCTTCCTAGCAGCCCATACAGTGCTGAGGTTTGGATTTGTGACAATATCTCTATTTCAAGTTCTCATTTCACCCTTAGCCCCTACTCCAACCCATTTCCCAGAAGTTGCACATCATGGAGCTGTATCTCCTGCCCATCCTGTCTTAGAGAGGGCTTCTCTTAGTGGTTCAGAGGAGGTGGATGAGCACCAACTCATTTGTGGCACCCTGTTGTAAACAGTGAGGAGAAATGTGTGGCCATATGGAATGTTGTGCTGTGCTAACAGGCTGGTGTGAATGCTGAGAACACTCAGAAGCCAAATCCCTCTGTCAAGAAAAAAGGCAAAACAAAGGAACTCAGCAAACGTCCATCCAGGATTCTCCAGCTGACAGAAACTCAAAGTAAGTGACACTACTTCACATATGCTGTGTGTAAGCATAAGGACAGTCACCTCAGTGTGAGGAACCCACTGTCTGTAACTGCTTCAGGATTTCAGCTCTGGAGAGCATTCCTTGGGGTTTTGCAGAGAGACTGGAACTCTCCACCATGAACAGCCCTGCTCATTTTGAGAAGCACTACCTCACAAGCTGTGGGAGTCCAGGGCTTCCCTCTGGCTGCCCTGGCAGGTCTGGGACCCTGGCAGGGGTCAGGAACCCCCTGGACAGAGCCCCAGAGACACTGGCTGTGATCTCTGGCCATGGAAAAGAGTTTTCAATTTTACAGGATGAATTAACAGCTCTGAGTGTTTGATATAAGCAATAATTAAGTGTGGCATGGGTGCAAAAGTAAAATTTTAGGATTCTAGATGAGGGGTCCAAAGGGGACAAGCTGGAGGAAATTGGGTGTGCCTTGTCCTTTTTCTCCTTCTTCATGCCCTCCATGTCTCACTGTGGTGTTGGCATTTTTCTGTTGGTTCAGGCTGGGGACACACTGTCCAACGTAGGTGACAGATATTGGCACGTTCTTGTAAATGCAGCCCAGGGAGTTTCTGGTATTTAATGTTTGTAACATCCCACTGAGGGCAGAGCCCCACACGCTGCCCTGCAGGACAGAGCTGGGCAGGGCAGCAGAACATGTGAGAGATAAACAAAATAAACAACCTGGAAACCAGCACAGACCAATTATGGCTTCTGCTTTGGTTGTGGGGCAGAAAGACAGAGACTTTCTACAATCTCAGAATCATCAATACCACAGATTCCAACAACGTGCCATAAGGGGTGATTTTAAATAGTATTTTAGCAGTTTTTCCTACTCCTAGTGCTTATCAAAGAACTAAAAGTTGACCATGAAGTTCTACAGGGGCACTTGATTTAGAGAGAAGAGGAAGACAAAAGATGTATAAATCTAGGAGAAAGAGTTTTTAAAGACAGGATGAGACTGTAAAATAAAAGGCTCATATGAAAGATGACAATAGTTAACATTTCAGTGAAGGAGCTGTGTCTTTAAAGGTTGGAGGGCAGTATGGAGAATATGGCTAATATTTCAAAACTAGCTCATAAAATTTAAAATTATGATGATAATGATAATAAAAAAAAGCATATTAAAGAAGGTAATTTTAGGTAAAGACAGTCTTACCAGTAATCATCCAATCTGTTTAGTCATATATCATGCTAAACCATCTAATGTCACTTACATAAACTCTTACACTTGTTACCTCTTTATTTTTAACAGCTGTGCCATTTTCATATTGAACTGCAACTTAATTTGTAAGACCACAGACTGCAGCCAGAAAAAGCTGTAGAAAAGCTTTTAGAAACAGATATTTGAGCAGAACACATATCATATTAGTTATTTCTGATAAATTCTAAATTATCTTAATTATTAATATTTTGTCAATAATGTCACTAGAATTAGAAAGTAAAGGTATCTTCAGTTGCATAAATCAAATTTTCCACCATTCTACTGCTGGGTGTGCAATTCCTAACTTTTCCCTCAGATAAAGCACTTCCCTTTAGTCAGCAGATAAAAATTAAATCTTACAGTTTTCCATATAAAACCCAAAATCCGTTTTACTTTTAAAATTAGGAGAACAATATCTTGCATTTTTTTTTTCAACTGTATGAATAGTATCTAAGACTCAGAGTTCAAGAGAAAAAACCTGAACAGATGCATCTAAGGGTTCAATTTAGTATTCTCTCACTTTTGCACCAGCATCCTAAAAGGTTGTTCATTCCTCACAGTGCACAGCTCCAGAACCTTAAGGTCATAAACTTGATTTTCATAAAGTACTTGTGTTTTCATGCCATGAAGCCACAAGTGGACATCCTTACTTGCAATTCTACACTTATCAGCAGGAGTCATCCCCAATGCAGTTTTTAAGACACTCCTGCCACATTTTGGCATGAATTCCACAACCCAATTTTATCAGCTTCCAAAACTGGAAGCCTTCTCATCTTCATTCTGTGTGGCTCATTTCCTGTAGCTGTTCTTTTTTAAAATCAGCCTAACAAAGCTTTACCAAGGCCAGGCAAATGCCAGAAAATGCAATTTAAAGAACAATATTGCCTTGACCTGCAAAGAAGAGGGAGTGCAATGGATCATAGAAAAATGTAAAACTCAGAGAGCTGTAGAGGTATAATACAAACACTGAACTGTCCTGAATTAAATGAAGTCAAGATAATTCAAGGACAAAAACCTTTTTGCAGCCAATATAGATATTTGAAATCTTCTCAGCAGTGCTTTAAAAATCTCATTACGAGCTGAAATGGGTATTTCTTGTGGTGCTACAGCAAATCCTGAATTTCTTCATTGTTTCATTATGTGTGTTCTGAATACAGAGATGGGCTCTCCCAGAGATAAAACTCGGAGCAGTGTAGCATAAATGATATCCATAAATAATTATTTCCTTAGCTTATCCACTAAAAATATCACTCCTGCTTGAAATATATAAATCTGGATATCACTCCAAAGCAGGAACATTACACGTAAGGTTTTGGTGAGCTCTGTAGCATTACAAGAAAGCTGTTGCTACTTCAAATTCAGTGTTAGAACTTGATACTTAATTTTTTTGGAGTTGATGGGTAAACTAGAATATATCTTCTTCTTTCATCCCTTATCACAGCTACAAATATCCCACTTAGAAGCAAAGTTATGCTTTGAAATAAATTGCTGAGCTTCATGTCATGGATCTTAAAAAAGCCCCCAAAAAACCTAACCCACAAAAGTACCCTTAAATAATCGAAAGTACTGTTTTGCATTACAAAACGACCTTGTCTCACATTTTATAAACAGCAGGATTATCTTAAAACAAAGAAAGATGACTAATGTTCTGTCTGCCATGCGTGCATTCAGAACTTGCCATTACAGATGTGCTCCAGGAGGGATTTTTTTCTGTTTCCTTTGGCTGTATTGCTGAAGGGAGGGCTGTCAGCCAGCTGAGCAAAGCAGCTGTGACTTGGGAGCCCACTGGAAGAGAATGGGCCCTGCAGAAGATTGACTTTTGCATATAAATTTAAACAAAGCTTCTAAAAGGGACAGAATATTCTGTGGCAATCATTGGAAATTGAGTGACATGATTAACACAAATGTTCTGCAAAGATAATGGACAGACCTGCTTATCTCTCCATAGTAAATAAAAAAACTCTAATAAAATAATATTGAAATAAATTTCAATGCTTTTTATGATGGAGTTCCTCACAAGAAACTCTTTTATACATCTTCAAGTTGCTACTCATTTTTGAAAGTTAATGCCATGATAACTTTCAATAATATGGATAGTGCACATTTCTATGCTGCATTAACTGTACATTTACAACTCCAAAGAAGACATGCACAAAGAGGAAAAATACAGGACATATCATCTGCAGTTGGAGACAAATGAAAACAGTGGCTATCACCCCCACAGCATTTTCATTAGATATAACTATTCTTATCCAGCATTTGTATGCATTAAATAATCATCATGCTTCCCTAGCTCTCCTCCTTCCCTGGAGAGGTCCATGGATCTAACTGACACTCTTGTAGGACTTACCACTTCTGCAGAATACTAAACAGAGATCTAAATAATTTCTTTTCCCTGGCATCCTAATTAGGATAGTGTGAAGTTCTATGCTCTCAAGTCCTGAAGTCAGTGAAGAAATTGAACAAAGTCTGCTACATTCACATCAACAATTACTTACTCTTTTTTTATCCCCATATAACTTTTTCACTCCATGTCAGTTAGTTCAAAATCCTGCCACAACCAAATTTGTGCAAAGATTTCTATAATCAGAATGGAATATTTTTTTGTTGCTAACACATAGCTGTTTGGATACCCAATCTTCTTCTTCTAGGACACTCCTGTTGCAAGAAAGCCTTGTATCTTTAATTTTGCATGGCTGGTTCATGAGTGGAGCTGTGGCAGGGAACAGAAAAAGGCATTAGGATACTTAGGCAGAGGGAAGAAAATATAATCTCAATGCCAGCAAGAACAAGCTGCTGATAAAACTGATTTTAAGTCTTCCTCCTAGGTGGGAGACTAACAGAAAACAGCTGAGATTTTCACTTTGAAGAGTGCTATTGGACTGTAAAGAATATTGCCATATATATATATGAATATAAGCCATGACACTATATATGACACTATATATATATCTATATGAATATATAGCCATGACACTAGAAAAATAATGCAGATTGTACTTTGATGATATGGAAATATGCAATAACAGCAATTAAATTAATGTGCGTCCCCACTGAAACAGCTGATTTTTTCCTTGCTTGCAAAATATTATCTATCCAAAGACACCAGTTATGGAGATAAAGGGGCATTTTAAAGAAAATTATACTTAACCAGGGACCATTTGCAGAATAGTCTATTACCCCAGTTCCTACTGTGAATCTATTCACACACACAAAGTTTGCCATCCTCAGGTTTAATCTAGAATTTAATGCCCACATTAATTAACACCACTCTCTGTGAATCAAATCTCTTCTTTGGATTAAGCTGAAAAGAAAGAATACTAAATGAAGAACTCAAATGTTTCTATGAAATTTATTTATGCCCTTCTAGTGAGCTCCACTCACAAAAGACATCAGAATAGTTAAAAATGTTGAGAACACAACAGTGAAATTTCATCCATGTGGTTTTGACACAGTTCTTTAATATACCCCAATTTTGGAACTGTGACAGCAGAAAAACTCCTCAATTTCTAAACAAGTTTTTCAAATCAAAATAACTTTCCACTGACATGAAAGCAGTGGTAGGATTATGAGGAAAGGGCAGCTGAAATTTGCTAACAAATTAGAATTTTTATGTCCTCAAATGTTTGTAAGCTGGGGAGAATTTTTAATTCATATGAGCCTAAAACTTTGTACATCTTTTCAGTTTGATAGGGGCCACTATGAGGAATAGAGATTATGTGTACACACAGCTAAAAATAGTCTGCATGCAGGTATCTGGGCTGATCACTAGCAATACACAGCATACAGTGTAAGGCCCCTCTCCTCCACACTTCAATTCTGCTGGTTTTCCAGACTACGTGCAATATTTTGACTGTCTCTCTTTCAAGTGACAATTCCATGATGGGCTGATAATTATTGGTAGCACTACTACTGGAATATTTCACAAAAAACCAAAAAACAAAACAAAACAAAACCCTCAAAAAACCCAACAAAACAAAACAAAAAAAATAAAAAGGAAGAAAAAGAGGAGGTTTTAAAAACAACAACAAAAAAAGAGGTTTTAAAAACAATTCTAATCAGCAATATATAATAATTATAATAATTTAAAAATTGAGATGATTCTGACCAGCCCTAATTATAGTGATAATATAAGAAATATTTATAGTGAAAATACAAGAAATATCCCCTGGGAAACAGAAGATAGGAAGATCAATCTGCATATGCAAATAGCAGATTATGGTTTGGGTTTTTTTGCTTTTATAGACCTCACATGGACCTTCTGGATCATAAAATCCAAACAGAAGGGGAGGGGTACCTGGGATGCATGCACCCTTTGGGCCAGGAGAAGGTACATCCAGGTGAATTACAACCCCACTGGATACAGGTGTGGATTTGGTTCCCATTCCCAGAAATATCCCAAGAGATGCTTCACCAACGAATTGGGCAAACATCAGAAGGACAGCATTGCAAGGCAGAGATTATGCTGTACTAGATACAGACACCATTGCAATGCCAGTGAGGTATGGAAGAAGAAATGAAAACCCCAGATGGAAACCTTTGGATCGTCAGGTCTTGAAAAACTTATTAGAAGCTGCAAGGAAAGAAGGACTTGGTGCACCATATTTCACACCTCAGCACATCACAGCAATTCAAGCAGATGTTTGGATGGAACAGGTTGGGAAATTTTTTTCAAGAGCAGCGTGAAGGATTCTCAAAAACTCTCACAGCGCTTTTTTCAAATTTTCAACAGGGCAACTCCACGGAAAATGCAGCAGCACCAAATCGTTGCCCAAGATGCAGAAAAGGGGAAAAGAATGCAAATCAGTGTTCTTTCAAATATGATATAGATGGAAATCTTTTACTGTGAAAAATGCTTCCCAGGGAAGGAAACCACCGTGTAAAGGTAAAAGCATTAGTAATGATTGAACAACCCAAAATGTCAATCAGATCCTATCTGCAGGGTCATCAGCTGATTCCTCAGTGGTTCAATAGGTTTGTGATGGAAAACTAAAAGAAAGGAAGTTTGAAAGGACAGGAAAGATGAAGACAATTCATGAAGAGTACTCCAAGCATAGTACATGAGATACCTTCTTGAGATTAATGGATTTGTTGTACACGCCCATAATTATTTCCATTCACATGGAACAGGTCCAGCTGCTTTCAGCATCCACAAATGAGAAGCAGAAGGAAGCAGAAGAGAAGACAACCATATTTTGCTATGTCTAAAAGTTAAAATCACTGGATAGCAAATAAATTATGCTAAGCACAATTAAACACAGAATTAACAGTAATCATTTGTAACATAACAAGACAACCGAGATGAATGAGAAATGGCTTTTATTGCATCATATTGAGAAACTGAATGATACATTGCCAAGATACATGTTTACAGAAACGTGAACCTGAGGTCAAATATCTGGTGGGCTCCTAATGGAACATATATTAATCTATGCCTTGTTTGTGGCTGTTTCTAATCCCTTCTCCTACTTTTGTGTGTGAGGAAAACTCCTACTCTTGTAGTAGCTACTATTTTAGCATTACAAGGGACAGGAATGCTTGTTCAAATCCAGGCTCATGCAGCTGACATTTGGTTATTAGTGAGTGGATTAGACGTGCCCTGTGCCAGGTGAGAGTTGGCACAGCAGCTGCCACTCTGCTTTAAATCTCTGTGATCTTCAGAATGCTGCTGCTGACAACAAAACAAGGCAAGCTCAGCTAGGCTGTGGCTGCACATTAATTCATGGGCAGGTGGAAGCCTGGTCCACGCTGACTCCAGTGCAAGTGACTGTGTTCCAAAAAAATCATGTCCTGACTACAGCAGATGATGGGCTGATCTATCCAAGGCTTGGATCCCTGAGTCTTGAAAGCTTGAGCTTATGATGGCAGCAATGAAGGCACTCAGCTTTGGTCAGCCTGAAGTGCAAGGACAGCAAACACACACAAGACTAAGAGGTGCCACTTAGATTTTCTCACAGTTACAGCTATGTTAGGCTTCTAAGGTTTGTAGCATCCCATGAACTCACTCTCCTCAGCCAATTCCCAAGTGCATTGCCCTGGAAAAACATAGATTTCATTCCTCCTGGGGGAAAAGACAAGGAATTCTGTCTCACTGACCCCTGTATTTTGCAAACTACCCTGGTTTCTCTCCTTTCCCCATTCCCTCATTGGTTGGATACCCCTGGTGGCTGCACCCTCTCACCTCAAGACCAGTCCCCTTTGCCCTGCCCTTAGCTCCCTCCCCCACATTTTTAAGACACCTTTTTAAGCTGTCTGCAGCAGCTGGTTGCCCTTTTTCATGCCTGGGTTCCCTTCAGCCAACACATGTGGTATACTTTGCTGAAATAAAATCCTGCAGAAGGAGCCTTCTGCCTCTCTCGCTGAGCCAGCTGTGGTGAGTGCTGTGTGTGGTTCTGACTGCAACTAACAACTAACTAACTAACCCAACCTGCTTTTCCACAAGAGACATTTGTTGGGAAAAAATAGGCAGCAGCACTAACTCTTGCATTCTTAAGGGTTCAGGTCCATGAATTTGTTAAAAAAAAAAAAATCTCCTTCATCTGTTGCTATAACAACACAAAGTTTCCTATTCAGCAACAGCCTTGGCCCTGACTTAAGTCTTGTTATTTCTTTTATTTCATTCTATGCTGTCTTTCAAAGATATTTCCAATGACCATGGTGAAACAGCAAACTATCACCTTTCATTGGACTATTATAACTCAGCCATGGAAGAGAACCATAGCATGCCCCAGAACCCTTGGAAAAATTTGGCCAAGATTTACATTGTGAGGAGAATTGCCCAAAAATACTACAGAGCTGGGTTACTGCTGTAGTGTGCCTCCAGTCCTAGGAGCTGAGGAGTGCTCCTGGGAGCTACAACAACAAGACATCAAGTCTGTGCACCTAACATGCCAGAAAGATAAGAATAACCTCTAAAGTCATTGTGTTTAAAAGCTAGGGGTGTAATACTTCTGCTTTGCCTTCTTAAGTTACAGCCATGCCTGCTCAATGCAAGAAAAAACCAGCCAGCTTTCAGCACAAAGTTCTTGGACATTATCCTCTGAGTTAGGAGGAGATGGGGAATCTGGAACCATTTACAGCCATACCAGGATAACTCCTGGCAGTTTGTGGGATTCTCCTTTGAGACAAGCAGAGGAACCACCTTCCAGCTTTCCTGCCTCACTGAATCTCCAGCAAGGAGCTGCTGTTCCCATAGCAGATAGAAGGATAGAAGGACTCCTCAGGCTCTGTCTTCCAGAAGTTTTACCTCCTGTATCAGAGACACAGAAGTGGGCTCTCTCTATCAAAACACAGGATTTCCATCATCTTTGAATGATGGGCCAAGTATAAGATTTGATTTATTGCTCCTGATATGAAAAGACAGGCAGAAAATTCCCACAGGAGATGAGTGAATGAAACAGCAGCTCTGAAGGAGAGGAGACAGGCAGGGCCACAATGAAATTGTTTCCTTGAGAATGCGAGTGTAACACTTGCTTATAGATTTCACTGGAAAATCTGGTTC
This sequence comes from Lonchura striata, assembly GCF_050655825.1. Lineage (NCBI taxonomy): Eukaryota > Metazoa > Chordata > Aves > Passeriformes > Estrildidae > Lonchura > Lonchura striata. Next base: position 4,268,300 of record NC_140703.1, read on the forward strand.
AAAATAAGGAAGCCTAAATCTATTTGGTTTTTCCCTGCTCTCTTTTTTCCTAAAGAGTACCTGACAGGTGGAGACTAAGCCAAGAGAACAGAGTCCCTACATTAATCGTTAATGGAGACAAATGCCAGGTGTAGATGTCAACTGCAATTTTTCATTCCTTGCTGATAGCACAAGGTTCCACAGAGCAATGCCAAAATGTTAGGGTAGAAAATTCACCCATGGCTCCCCCAGTCCTTTTGTGACTTTTTAAATAGCTTTTTGTTTTCAAAAAGCAATTTCACTCTGGTACTTCCATTACTCCGTGTAGCTTCATCACAGTTGATCTTCATTAAAACTGAAGACACTGTAACAGAAGGCACAATTTTAGAGTAAAGGTAATTGTTTTGTAGTCTGATCCATTGCTCGTGCCAGCATGCAAAGTAATGTTGTGCACTCACACATGCTGTGTAGTGTTAGATATTGACACAAACAGCAGTGGATTTCCCAGTTTGTTTTGATTTAGGAATTACAGTGAAATAATCTGTTAGAAGCATTTGTCTACAAATGCAGAGTCAAAGACAGAAGCAAGATTTCAATTCACAGACAGGAGAACCTGGAAATCTTTCAGGGTCTAGCATGAAGATGAGACTTATTTAATTTTGTTGACCTTTTGAAGAGTATGACTTGCTGGAATGATCTTTTGTTTTTGTTCTGTGAATTCATATTTCACTTTTGTGGAGTGAAGGGGAACTAAAGTCAGGCATTTCTGCCTCAACCATCAAATGGAGTGTTGCACTTAGAACCTCTGCAATGCATAAATATGAATTGTTTGCTGCTATGATCCAATTCTGTCTGTTGACCAATCTCCAAATTAAGGGAAGGCAGAGCAATTTAAGTGCACCAAAGTTCTCCCAATAGCTGTCTTTTGGCACTATAACTCTTCCTACCCTAAAACCTCAGTTATGACATCCCTCAGCTGTAAGACTGCCTGTCTGAAACCCACTGAGTATCATTCCAAAGTAGCTGATTTATAGAGTATCTGTTCTAAATCAACAACCATGTGCTCATTTAATGGGTATAATTTGGCTGGAGTATATCTGTCCATTTAGTATTTGATAATAAAATGACTGAGGCATTTCACAGTGAAATGTGCTTGCTGGGAGGCTGTGAGAGCTGGGGAGCCAGGGAAAGGTATTTTGCTCTTAATAAGTTTAATAGAGGCAGTTATGTTGAGAAGATAGCACCAGAAGTTGCTTTAGTCTTTCTAAAGGGGGTAAATGTTCAGTAATTGTTTCCTGGAGAAAGGGTTACATTCCTTCTTTATTGCATTAGTGTAGATTTAATGGGGAAGGGAAGGAGAGGCAGATCTGAATATATGTGGAAACCAAGATTTGAATATACATAGAGACTCCAAGGAAATTTTTTCAAAGTCTAATGGAATTGACTTGGAACGTTCTGCATCTAGTGATACTCATGAGCACACAGGGAAATAATGCCTTCCTGAGAACCTGAGCCAAAAATCTCCCAGTGTGAACAGGTTGGCTAATAGAGAAGAGGATGTTTTCTTTTTGGTTAACAGATTAACAGAACAGCTTCCTTTTTACTACATATGCATCTTTTGTCAGTATTTTAAATTATGCCCGCTATTCTGAACATTGTGGAAAAAACTCATCCATCTGGACTTGATCTGGCTTAAGGACAGTTCCTGGGGTTTTGTTTAACAGCAAGACACTCCTTGTAGCATTGTGATGATATTTTAAATGGGAATATCTGAACAGTAGCAAGAAAAACCTTTGAGATCTTCCAAGGGAGGCCTAACTGTGCCTCCCATAACCTTCTACAGGCTGTACTTTGCACAGATATTACCATATTGTTTTTGAGGGCAGAAAGAAGGACAAATAATTCTGATAGAGACTGATCTAGCAAGGGTTGTTATTATTAACAAATCATGTGCAGACTAAGGAGAAGAAATGTCAGGGAAGTGTTGATTCTTCATCCAGTTTTGCTTTTAGTAATATAACTGGGCCTGTAACCTAATTTGTTAACTCTTTCAGCCCTATTTACCCTTGAAAACTTCAGTCAGGCAAGGAATACTATAACTATGGATGCTATAGGCAACATTAAAATAGAAAGTTTGGCAAAAGAATTATCACAGTTGTGCACCAAACAGAAATGGCTCATGTCAAGAACACACACAGTAAAAAACCAAACTAAACCACACATGTTTTAGTAAATCATCTCAGCTTCTGAGAAGCAATTACTCCCACCTACAGATCTGGTTTTAAAGTCCAGTCGCTTAGAATGATCTGCTTATAAAACTTCTGCATAAGAAAAAGGAAGGAAAAGAGAGATAAGCTTGGATTACAACTTCATAGAGCAAAAAAGAACTAAGATCTTCAAAACCATTGTCTCAATTTTGTAGAAATACATATTTATAAAACTCATTAAGCAATGAGGCAAGCCAGATTTTATACTAGTATTTTGCCTTTCACTAACAGAGTTTCAGTTTATCTCAAATTGCAGTTGTCTATGTCAAAAGATTAATTTAACTCTAGCACTGGTGTAATAGATTGAGCTGACCAAATCAAACTCACACTCAAAAGACATAGTTATGTGTGCATGGTTGATGAGTAAGGACAGTTGAGTAGCCAATCTGAATAATAATATTTGCATCCTTCCTGCAGACAGCTAATTGTCTCCAAAGTATCGCAGATTTTAAATTTTCTGCATTGTTCATTAGGATTCTGAGTGGTTACCAAGTATCACCCAAGAATTACATATACAGTCCATAAATGACAGGTCAATTAAGAAGGCAACATGAATTCCTGAAAAATGCTGGAGAACAAGGGTTGCACAGAATACATTACAAGTAAATTGCAAAAGTGACTTGATTTTTGAAACAGAAAATCAGAACAGAGGATGAGAAGTAGGAAAGTGCAGAAAAATGAAGATAGAGCTATAATGCCCTCAGTGAATACTTACCTCCTACTGGAGCTGAAAACCTGTCAAATTCAGAAAAGAAAAGGAAAATTGAAAGCCATGAGAAAATATGCAAGTCAGTAGCAACATCTAAAACTTAAGCATCCTCTGATTTTTTGCAGGCAGGGAGGATTTGTTAGGCAACTGTGGCAGAACCATAAAAAACCAGCACAGGACTGTGAAGAAGCCACTGAACAGCTTGAAACAGATAGCACAGATGGATTTAGAAATCACTTGCCTGCAGACGACAGCTTCAGCAGAAGGTGGTACACTGGCTGCAGAAATCAGCCACTGCCCTCCCACCACAGAGGTATCTATTGTTTCTTTCACTTTTTACTTCATTGGTACCAAAAGAGGCAAAGTAATTCACTTACTGGGTTCAGACTGGGCCAAAGAAAAAGATAACTCAAATAATTTGAGCTGAGTGAAGTTCTTCTCCTAAATAAAGTCTTCTGAAACATGTACTTTTAAGCAAGCCAAAACATTGCCTGAGGTTAATTAAATTCCAAGGAATATATTTGAAACAAGATAACTGGGGGCAAAAAAACCCACCTTAAATAAAAATGTTCATTTAAAAACTATTGTTTTGAATCAAATGTTATGATTGTCAATTTTGTGTTTAGAAATCAGATTTTTCATTTTAGTGGCTGAGGTCAAATAATATTTTCAAAAAATAGGATAAATAATATTAACTATAGAATTTTACTGTGGAGCAGAATACTTGGTTTCTAGTAAAACAATATATTTGGACTTGATTTATTAATTCAGCCTTACCTTTTTTTTTTGTAACCAAAATTTAGTTGTGAAATACAGTGGTTTAAAATAACAAATCAAACTGGGATGAATTTCAGAGTCATAGCTCTTGTGTTGGTTGCTCTGAGGGAGCAAAGGCAGACTACAGAGCTCCAGCAGTTTCCCCTGGGAAAACTCTGCAAGCAGGATAAAGGAAAATGTTTCTCTACCTGTGCAGAAGCGAGGTACAGGGATAACCCTTGGTGTTCAGCTTTGCTCCCTCCACCTTTTTTGGCATGCTCCCAACACATCAGTAGGATTAAACAAAACAAAAAGCTGTTTCAACTTCTCTATCCTGTAGCATCTGGTCCAAAGTCACAGATCAAGATTGGTAAAAACCCGTGGACAGAAGCTGGGCCACCTTAGAATTACTAGTTTGACATTTTTTCACTTTTCTGTCCATAGAATGGGAATAAAACCAATTGAGTTTTATCAAAGTAAATATGCAGTATTGATTTCAAAGCACACAAAGCACTATAATAAACCTCTTCAGGCACAATAATAACAACAGCCTCTATAATAACCATGTGAATAAATATAAAGCTACCAAGTTGGCCAGAGTAGGCCTTTTCTGCTAAATAAAAGGAATTATTTTAACATGGGCATAACTAATGCATTGTTGAATTATTAACCTAAGTGTGCCAAAGTGATTAGTTCATTATTAAGGTTTCCATCTTTGCAAAACTGTAATAAAATATTTCAATAAAATAATTTTGTACTTTCAATCTAACTCATTAAAGAACAGGTAATAACAGTAGTTATGCAGTAATGAAAGAATAATCAGGTATGCTCAAAAAATCTGGAAAAAAGGAACAAGAAATGCTTCAGGTGTGACATTTTTATCACAATCATGGTTTCCCAAGGAAGAGAACAGTAAGAATCTGATTGAAAATGTTTGCAAACCTATATTGGAAGTATCTCTACCAGTTTCTGTTACACTATTTATGCTCAATAGTATTCAATTAATGTATCCCAGACACTTATTTATGAATATAAAGTTTAACTAAATTACTATATTTCTAGCAAAAGGCAGACTAAGAATTGTATATTGCTGCAATAAATAAAAATAATAACAAGATCAGAACATCCAAGCCAATGCAATACCTTTGAGATGGTTTAATTAAACTGGATCAGACTGGGATTAATTTGTTTATTCCCTGTCATCATCTCAGGTAGGAATTCTGAAGACAATATGTCAGATCTAACTGCGCTTTATTTAATGTGAAAATGGCAATACATTCTCTAGGGATCACCAGAGAGCTAAAACAACTTCTTAATTACTTCAGTAGCCTCATTTCACCACTGCTTGGAGAAACAGCCTGCCACAGCCCCTTGGCTGCTGTCTCAGTAAAACACTTGTCCCACATGGCAGAGACAGAACTGCAGTGAGGGATCAACCCTTGGAGCTCCATGCACCCCTCTGAAACACCCCACAGTGGCTGCTGTCAAAGAGAAGGTGTTAAAGGTGAGCACACCTTCTTGAATATTAGCACAGACCAGGAAGATTCTTAAGGAGATGGAAATAAGAAATAAATGAGTTGTCATCCCACATTCCTGACAGCGAATTCCTGAATGAGTGTTGGTGAATCCAGATCTTCCACTAACTGGCACCTGTGGCAGCACATTTCTCTCCCTCTCAGGATTTTTCATAGAGGAGCACAGAGAGAAATGAAAGAGAAAACAATTTCTGTTTCTGCTCCTTGTTTTTCCCATGTGGAATGTGTTTGGAGAATGGTTTACCTGGAGTGAGTGCTTGGTTGGATTCTGGTGAGGATTGTTTGAGCTGATGGACAATCCAGTCCACCTGTGTCTGGACTCTTGAGAGAGGGTCATGAGTTGGGTTAGAGATTTAGATAGAATAAGTAGGTTTGTAGTTTTTAGTATCTTCCTTTATATAGTATATTAATGTATTTTAGCATATTTATAATAAAGAAATAATTCAGCCTTCTGAATTGAGTCAGACATCCTCATCTTTTCCCATCGTGTTTGCCTGCATTTACAACAGGCACCTGATTGTAATGACAAACCAAAATCATTTCTCTGGTGTCACAGATGCTGTGGCTGTTTCCCTCAGTATTCATTGCATGTACAGATCCAGGAAAGGTGTGTTGACAACAGATCTGCCACTGGAACCATTTGGCTTCGGGAAGGGAGAAGAGCTCAGGACTCAGCTGAGCAACAAGAAGGTCCCACCAAGTTCCGACACAGGCTGGGAGGAGAATGGGTTGAGGGCAGCCCTGCTGAGAAGAATCTGGAGGTGCTGCTTGACCAGAAGCTCAACATGACCCAGCAAAGCCAATGTGCCCTGGGCTGCATCCAAAGTGGTGTGGCCAGCAGGGCAAGGGATCCCTCTACTCCTGTGAGAGCCCATCTGGACTGCTGCATCCAGGTCTGGGATTCCCAGCATAAGAAAGAAGTGTACCTGTCAGAGGGACTTCAGAGGAGGGTCATGAAGATGATCAGAGGGTGCAGCAAGGACTGACAGAGACAGGGTTTTTCAGCCTGGAGAAGAGAAGAATCCAGAGAAACTTTATAGCATCTTCCACTACCTGAAGGGGCCTGCAAGTGAGCTGGAGAGGGACATTTTGCTAAGACAGGTTGTGATAGGACAAGTGGGGAAGAGATTCTTTACTGTGAGGGTGGTGAGGTTCTGGCACAGGATGAGTGAGGCTCTTTGCTCAGAGAAGATGTGGACAATCCCATCCCTGGAAGTGTTCAAGGCCAGGTTGGATGGGGCTCTGAGCAACCTAAACTAGTGAGCAACCTGAGCAACTCTGAGCAATCAGAGCATCTCCCTGACCATGGCATTTCTCCAGGCCTAAGGAATCAAGATTAGTGGAAGAGATGCAGAAAGAGCAGGGAACCTCACAGAATGAGAAGATGCCAGGTAGCATGACTGCAACTGCAGCATCAGTCCAGGGGGTCGAGAAGTCCTTATTCTAACCAAAACATTATTTCCAGAGTAGGGACAGCACACCAGGGCAGATCTCATGTCTGGGGCAGCAGTGTGTGCTCTAGGACTCCCCTTCCCATTTGTGATGTACTGTCACAGGGAAGGAGATTGACTTCAGTTTTAAGAACAACATGGAATTTCAGAAGCGAGTCAATAAAAACTTTGTGTAGACTTGAGGATTTGAACACAGCAGCAGTAGCACTTAGGTACAGCTATCTTGCAGATGAAAAGGAGATGTCAATAGACTTAGCCAGAGTAAATCCCATTTAACAAGATACATTACACTATCTGCTAGAGTGCAGACAAAAGCAAACACGCATCTGACCTGAAAGATCCTTTCCAATCTCAAAAGTTCATCCTCTGGGACTCAGCATGGCACACTCAAAGGAATAGAAGAGCTGAATGAAATATTTCTGAGATTCAGCTGTGTAAAGACTCTTGACACAGATTTAATATCCTCATTTTATATAAAGAGCACTTTTCACAGCCATACCACCTTTGATCTCATAGTCCTGATCTTTAAAGATCTCCAAAATGCCTTCCAAAGGAGAACCTAGAACAAACACTTTGAACTTCTAGTCACCAGAAAACAGATTAAACAGAGATATTGATTTCGTGGCCTATTATAATGTCCTTTCCCTTCCACTAACCTTTCCATGTTCCACAGACTAGAAATTATTTTTCCTTTCTTTCCCTTAGCAAGGTAACTGCCTTATCAACTCTGCACATGCTAATGACATTTTCTTTCAGAGGTGGTTTTGTACGTACCTGAGCAATTTCATTTTGTGCTTAGCTTTGAAGTCTGCTAACTTTGTTTCATACCTGAGGAAGGCTGTTGTGCCTGAAAAGAAATCTTTAAATAAAAGATGCACATGCACAGATCTGGTTCTACCTGCTGTCTTTAGGAAACTGTTGCTAAAAAAACACAGCCACACCTCCTTTATAAATATTTCTGAAATTGGCAGGTTAAGAGAATACAGTAAATAAAGCATGCCAAGTTAAGTAAAATATGGAGACATGATGAGACTCTATTCAACTAAACAGCAAAGTGGATTGTCATGTGGAACCATACATAATCAATAGGGAAAACACTAATGGCCTGTGTCTAAACTCTGGATGTTCCACCTGTTGATTCACAAAAGCAAGGGTCATCTCTAGGTTCTGTGTCATTTTTTGGTTGTCTTGGAAGCCTGGGGGCAACTGAAAAGGCAATCAATATTAAGAAAATTCAATCTAACTTAGGAAAGCTGTATGTAGGGAAGGGCTCTGTCAGACTCCTCTTTGCTTGGACACAGAACAAAAGACAAAAATTATTCTAAACAAATGCTACCTGAGGACAAAGTGCTCAAGACAGGAGCATGCAATCTCAAACTGAGAGTACCACGCCACTTCTCAATTCTAAAGACAGCCATGGCATAAAGGATTGGTGCCTCCAGTAGGACCTGGATGTTAGGCTACCCATTCCCCTCTTTGCTGACCTAATAGGACGAAAAGAAAAGATGAAAGCAAGTGAGAAAATAAAAATAAATACAGAAAATTACATTACCTGCTAGAATGTGGACAAAAACAAATATTAATCTGACCTAAAAATCCTTTCCAATATCAAAGGTGGGACTTAGAGCTTGTGAGAGCTTTTAATTTATTATTTAAGAACACATACTTATTTTTCCTCTTACTAATTGTTTCAGTGAAACAGTAATAAAAAATTATTCCCTTAAACTTCATTAACAGGACTAATGGCTTTCACTACAACCATGAGAAACTTCTGCTGTATTTTTTATCTTTCAAAACAAGTTTTGCAAAAATATCATGAATGAAAAATAAAAGAATAATATATAACAACGCCATAAACTCTGTTGCAGCCAGAATAGCTGCTAGTAAAGTCCAAAAAGAAGCAAAAAGGGCTTTTGCATGGTCCATCCATGGATGTTTTATTCAGCTACCTGGTCAGATGTTGAGTGTCCAAGTCACAGCCACATGTAGAGGGTCCAGGTTTCTCTCTGCCAGGGGCCCTGGGGGTGACCCTGGTCTTGGGGCAGTACAAAAATAAGGGACAATCAGGGAATAGGGAGGGAGTAGCCAAGGGACATAGGAACAGACATAGGAACAAGGGAAGGAGCCATTGGGATCAAACAGCTTTGAGGGAAACTTGTGTCTCCCTAACCTAGGGGATGTCCCCTGTCGGAACTCAAAATGTCCCTCAGACATTTTTGGATGTTCCTGGTCCAGGTCGGAGGCATTTGAGACCCTGGCAGGCAGCTGGAGACAGCTGTGATTTTGGGTTTCAGCCATGGAATGATTTACCAACTTTGCAGGAAGAACAAGGAGTCACAAAAGTTTAGATATTAGAGTAGAAGTAGTCACAAAGTAGAGGGGAGAATTTTTGAGTGCTGTACAGGGGGGTTTTGGTTTTGTACATGGGGGTCAGAGGTTTTAAGATGGATTTGGGATTTGGGCCTGCCCTGTCCTCCCTCTTTGTTCTTCCTTACCTCCATGTTCTTGGTGATGTTGGCACTCACAGATTGGTTTAGAGTAGAAAAGCACCATTTAATATAGGTAATAGGCATTGGGGAAAAACTGTAACCATGTAACACGTAATGTACCATATAAAAGACAGAAAATCACCATTTAATATAGGTAATAGGCATTGGGGAAAAACTGTAAACATGTAACATGTAATGTACCATATAAAAGACAGAAAATCACCATTTAATATAGGTAATAGGTATTGGGGAAAAACTGCAAACATGTAACACATAATGTACCATATAAAAGATAGAAAATCACCATTTAATATAGGTAATAGGCATTGGGGAAAAACTGTAACCATGTAACACGTAATGTACCATATAAAAGACAGCAGCAGCCCTGGGTGGGGAGAGAAGAAGCAGTCGGGGTCAGAGAGGATGTCAGGGTGTGTGTGTGCCTCTGCCTGAGCTGTGAGCAAACCACAGCAGCCCCAGAAGAAAATCTTTTAGATAACTTGCAATAAACTGCCTTGAGACTGAACAACAAGAGACTGCTGAGCCTTTCTTTGGAAGCACGGGTTGGAGGAGAGACTTTTCCACCACATGGAGCCACCCCTGACCCAGGGTGAGCTCCGGCAGCCCCCCAGGGTTCCCACAGCATCCTTTCAGACATTTCATCCTTTCATCCATGCTACAATTTACTACATGAAAAATAACACATCTCCTAGTACGTTATGACATGGTTATGATAAAATAAAGCTTTGAGCCAACCTTGATAATACTTCAAGAATTCAAAACATTAAAGTCACCAGTGAAAGATACTTCCTGTTTTAAATTTGTTAGATGTTTTAAGTCCATCCTTTGCTGCAAGTATTATTTTTGCTGTGCCATGTTTTTTGTATCCTTCAGGAGTTATTCAGAGAAAGTAAACACCAGAAGCTGTGTATGCGATAAATTACAATTTCTGAATTCAGGAAGCCAGCTTTTAGATTACCTGGCCAGCACAGGCAAATGGGAAATTTGAAAGTGTAAAAGTGTTTAGCACTGTGTTTTTATATCAGATAAATATTTCCTTTTAAAAGACAGCAGTTACTTGTAAACATTATTTACATTTTTAAAGAATTCTTTGAAATCCATAGAATTAAAAAAAAAGTACATCACATGACTATAAGCTATTGTTTTTTGGATTAGTAAAAAATAAATAGATACTGCATATAAAGGCATTTTTTAAAAATTATGTTACTTTCATACCCCTAAAGAGAGTCAGTGGAGGGACTAATCAGAAGAGTTATTCACCATTCTATCAAAGAACAATTTAAAAGACTAAGGAAATTGAAGAAAAGATATTGTACTGATCAGAATCAATCTACCAATGCTTTGAGAAGGGGACACTTTCAAACAACTAAAGAGAGTTTTGATAATCCATGGCTATGAATCCATATCACAGAACATCATCAGCTCATGGACTCCACAAGAAAATAATAATTAAAATTATTATTTTTCCTCCTCACCACTCATGGTGTGAATAAAAAGCCAGGTGATTTTTTAATGAGTGCAATATTGATTTGAAGTGAAGCAAAGCCTTTTCTCTGCTGTTGCCTTGCTGTTAGAGCCTATGATCAAGAGGATGGTTTGCATGACACCTGCCTGTCCTCTGTGTCACCTGAGATTAGCTCCCCACGAGCCAATGCAGTGCTTGGGAGTTTAGGAGAAAACTACAAATACCACAATTTGCAATAGAATGTAATTCATTGGGAAAAAAGCCAAAACAACAACCCACTAAATTCAGTTCTAAGGCTTATTAAGAAGATTTATCAAGGGTTTTCCGTGCCCTGAAAAGATCCTAAAATTTTAAGAGCATCTTGGAAATCAGTTGGAAGAACAACTTATTTAAACATCAAGACACAATTAGAAGTGACTGGAAGTCTGCACACCAGCACATGCCTACTTCCAGGGCATCCACCAAAATTACAGTGTGTAACTTATTTGTTATCTGTCACACATTTTACCCCACTGATTAATTTATTTATCATTCATTACATGAAGGAATCAAACTGAGGGGAATAATCTCTTTACTTAACACACTAGGTGTCAGCAGAAAAAAAACCCTTGTCTGTCCATCCATTAGTAGTGTAGGAGTGAGATGCATAATTGATCTGACTTTTCTTTCACATTGTTGAAAAATAGAAAATAACCCTGCTGCCATCAACACACTACTCAATTTCTCAGATTTTAATGACAGACACTGATGCAGCTGCCACCTTTCTTGCTCATGGTGGCCTAAAACAAGCTCAAATTTTAAAGCAAAATGAGTCCAAAGCTCAGGGTGGCACAGACAGGAAGGCTGGTCATGCCCATGCAAACCAAGATGGATAATCTTGGCATACCACCACCAAAAATTCTGGATAATTGATACAACAGGCTCACTGCTCGTAAACTGAATTTAACACTCTTGCTTTCTGTTGACAGCTCTGTGAAAAAAATATTTCCTCAGTGGGGAGTGATCAGATTCAGCTGAATGTATTCTTTAATTTCTTACAAGGAAATCAAACATCTCCTCCATCTCCTGGCCTAGTGGGTGCCCACGTAGGGCATGTGTAGATGAGAGAAGAGGAACAGCTCTGGAAAGTGGTTCACCATCCTTACACCAACAGCTCCACCATGCAGGGCCAGGCAAACACGCTGGCTGGACAGATTTAAATGCACAGAGTTCTGCTTTCTGCCTTGCTGGTACTCACTGCCTCCCCAGCACAGAGAGAGAGCAGGAGCCTGTGCCAGACCATGCTTGGACATTAAAGTGGTTGCACAGGCATACAAATGTGTTTCATCATCAAGCTGCCACCACTAACACACCCCCAACCTCACTGCCCCAAAGGGAAGAGATTCAGCTTAGCATCAGCAGGTGCTGTCAAAACCCCTTTGTCAGTATCTCTCATCTTCAATAAAAGAACCCTGTGCTTCCAGAGCAGGGTGCAATATGAACACTAAACCAAACATCAAGACCTTGTCTGCCACTGAGGTGCAAGGATGTTGGAATTTGTGGTATTGATGATTCTGAGATTTCAGAAAGTCTCTGTCTTTCTGCCCCGCTGCCAAAGCATAATTGGTCTGTGCTGGTTTCCAGGCTGTTTATTCTGTTTATCTCTCACATGTTCTGCTGCCCTGCCCAGCTCTGTCCTGCAGGGCAGCGTGTGGGGCTCTGCCCTCAGTGGGATGTGACAAACATTAAATACCAGAAACTCCCTGGGCTGGATTTACAATAACGTGCCAATATCTGTCACCTACGTTGGACAGTGTGTCCCCAGCCTGAACCAACAGAAAAATGCCAACACCACAGTGAGACATGGAGGGCAGGAAGAAGGAGAAAAAGGACAAGACACACCCAATTTCCTCCATCTTGTCCCCTTTGGACCCCTCATCTAGAATCTTCAAATTTTACTTTTGCACCCGTGCCACACTTAATTATTGTTTATATCAAACACTCAGAGCTGGTAATTAATCCTGTAAGATTGAAAACTCTTTTCCATGGACAGAGATCACAGTCAGTGTCTCTGGGGCTCTGTCCAGGGGGGTTCCTGACCCCTGCCAGGGTCCCAGACCTTCCAGCCCTGGATTTCCACACAAGGATAGGATCTTGGCTACCATCTGTAAAATTGTGAAACCCTCAAAGTTTGCTTCTTTTTTCTAGAAGCAGAAGCTTAAACTGAGAGATCATTATCTGGTCTCAGAAACAGACTCTTTTAAACCTATTTTCCCTCCCCAGGAGATGTTCTAGGACTGGGAGAGCAACAAAGGAATATCCATAGTGTGCTTTTATTTCAACCTTATCTCTGATCCTGCAAACTGTGGAAAAATCTTGGATAGACACTGCCACCCTTCCCTAAAGCATAAATGAAAATTGCTTCACTTCCTTGGCATTACACAGGAAAAAATTACCTCACATACACATTAATCCCTCAGCAGGCTGTTGGGATCTGCTTGCAGTGAGAAGGAAAGCAATATTTGTGCCCACTTTTACCATAGTTCATAAGTATTCATCTAACATGTGAGAATAACTGACACAAATCTAGGGAGGTGGTACGGTGGCACAGCTGTTAGAGGGACTGTAAGGGACATATGCCTGCCTAGACCCAGAAGCAATTGTTTAATTCCATTAAAATAAAAGGAAGCAACATTAGTCCAGCCACACAAAACATGTCAGACTTACAACATTACATATGCAGTAACCTTAAGTACAAAGGAACATGTTTTTCTAATATGTGTGTGCATACACATATATATGCTTGCCTGTGTACACACACATATACTCACAAATGTACACATAGGCTTGAGGCCAGAAAAAGGGGGTAACAAAGGGGGATAGCAGTGTTCATATATGAGGGAAAAAAAATATGAGATTTAAGAAAAATTTGCTGGAATGGTGGGAAGATTGAAATGAATGGCTCACCCATACTATGGAGTGAGAAGGAAGAGTCTTGGTGTTTTACCTGTTAGAGCATCCTGATTAATTCTAACTGCTTGCCACAGTGAGGAGGTTATTTTTGCAGTTTTTATTTTTGCCATGCTCTGTTGTGTGCCAGCAAATCAGCTCTGCAACTTCACCCCCACAGACCTTTGAGTTGTCATGCTACCAGCCTTCCCCTGGCTCTTGAAACATGTCAAAGAAACACATTCCAGCTTCTGGGATGCCCAGATTCATCTGCTGACACCCTGATGCATTTGTTTGGAATTCTAATTTATTCAAATCTATTGTTTTGAAGAAAATAGGGGGCCCTAGTGCCTATTAGGCTTCATTTCGAGACACTTAAAAATGCAAAACAAGTTAATGCCAGTGAAACAAAGGCTAAAATAGTTACACACACACAAAAAAAAAAAAAAAAAGAAAAAAAAAGGCAGGGAAGCACAAATTACTAGACTATCCTTAACTCCTGTCTGCTACCAAGGCTTAGAGAGCTGTGGCATGCTGAAGGCAGCTGAGACTGGCGCCACAGAGGCAGCTGTGAGATACAGACCTCCACATCAGACTGGAGTCAGGCTAAAGGGACCTTTTCTCCAGCATCATCTGAGTAGGACCAGAATATCAACACATATAAAACAATTTTCAAGCACATTCCCCTTACTATTTAATTTTAAGGGAATTGTGATGAGCCTGTGAATATGTAAACAGAAATGTTTCTCAGGCCTGTCTGAGGATTGCACAAAAACTTGACATACTGATTTCTCACGCTACAATGGAGAGACAACTGAGCTGGAATTTGTCTGTTTTTCCTTGTCCCTGGCACCATGACTTTCGTTATTGCATTTTTCATAGCCTGATTACAATTTATAAATATGTCAAGGAAACCACTATCATTAAGATGCTGTGTTGCCACAAAGACCACACACTTTAAAATAAACCAACAATTCATATTACTAAGTTGGCACATGGTATCTCTATTTTCCAGTGCAACATTGCAAGCTGAGGCCCACCATACTTAATATTTATCTGTTTAATTTGAATCAGATTAATGAATTTAAAACATTTGAGGTTTAAATTTGTAACTGATTAAACAAAAATTAAGAAATGGATGAGCTTTATCCCAGATGAGAAAAATCCCACTGGAAAACGAAACAAATCATTCCTTAAACTTGCAATTACAATGTGCAGAATGAACAAATCATAGCTGATTTTAAGCTGAAAGGTCATATTGCACATCTCAAAAAGCTGGATTTCAGTATTTGGGTTTGAAAAAAGGGAAAAGAAAAAATGAACAGATGAATTTCATACTAAAGGGAACTGTTTTGTTCAATGTAAGTTGACTCAAATCTGAATTTTTCCTTAAGGGGCAAAAAGGAAATAAGCATTAACCAAAATTTGTCTTCATTCATGGAAGAAAACCACAGTCAACACATATCTACACTGTGCATCCAGAATATGCAGTCAATCATACTATATATATACCCTGGAAAAAAATTTGAAAGTAATTTCTTCCTTGCTTAGAATAGTTGTTACCAGGACCATTAAAAAACTTTAAGAGCTATAAACTTGGAATTACTGACATGCTACTAGAAACCTCCATGCTGCACCACTTTATATATAAAGAAAAAAGAAAAGAAAACCCCAAAAAATTACCAGTAAAAAAAAAAAAATCCTACTGATAAGGAGACCTAGTTGCAAGAATATAGAGGAAATTAATATTTAAAGAAAGGAAAAATTGGAGAAGCAGCTAAGTCATGTGAGCAATGCACGGTAATTTAAAAACTCAGTGAAATCTCAACAGGAAAAATAATTAAGAATAATAAAATGGAATTTTTAATAAGAAGCTCCTGACTAAGGATTGAATACATTTAAAGGTAAAGAGCTTTAAATGTAGTATGATGAGAATGACACCAGAGAAAATTTAAAATGTTCACTAGATATTTACATTCTATAAAGAGAATTATAAATGAGAGTTAATCAATTTTATGTAATACAAAACATTGCAAAATAGTTTAAAAAGGCCAAGATTTTATTCTGCCAAGATTTAACATGGGCATAAGTAATCAACAAGTCTGGGCAACTTACTTACACCCCACAATGCCTAAAATTGCTTAGCTGAAGGGCTCTCCAATTCATTAACATTTATAAATAATTTATATTATAATCAATCATGGAAGACTGGAACAATTCCAATAGATGGGAGCGCTGCCAAGAAAAAGAAAATTCTGAGGCTGGAAAACCCTGCAACACTCAGTGTCAAAACCTCATCCCAATTTGTTGAAGATCAGAAATGTTGATCAGTGTGCAAAAACTAATCTGCCAGTCTGCAGATTTTTATTCTGTAACCATTTCTAGCAGGAATAAAAAAACAATGGAATAGCTAAAAACAATGGAATAGGAATGGAATAGCTCACATGGGCTAAAGGATGTTCTCAGCATGAAGATGTCTAGATGTTGGTTTGTTTTTTTTCTGAGCCAAGTTTTTTACTTCATCTCCTTATGCTGGCAGTCTTTGCAGTCAAATCCTGCTGCTAGGTGGCAGGTCCCTCTGACCTCTGATTTTGTGGAAAAGGCTCCCAGAGCTTTCAAAGGCCTTTGAAACTGGCTGTTGTGCCAGTGGGTTCAAGAATGCAGTCATCTATGCAAACAAACCATCACCAGGAGCATGAAAGAAGGGTTCAACCCATGGAGATTAAATGAGTGTTTGCAGATTCTTGTGATATCTCTGAGAACGAATGAAAAATCTGAAAATTAATTAAAAGCATAGCTTCACAGCTGAGACCTTGAACGTGGCATCTCATCTGGAGCTAATGTTTATGAGCAGTTGCATTCTCCCTACCTTGGCAAAAGGCTGTAGATTCACAATTAATAATTGTGCTGCTATTAATCTTTGGATGAAGTGGAACACAGTCATTAAACAGAGACAGCCTTTTACAAGGAGATGGATGCAGATGAGTACAGAATCTTTTCACTGGATGAAAGGGGAAAATTGGGAAGAAATGTTTTTAAAGGCTTGGTACTAAAATGATCCTATTCTGGTCACAAATAAACACTTGAGTCTCCCATAAAAGTCTGAGTCAGCTGCAGCATAGCCAAGACTGTTCCTTACCCCATCCTCCTGAATCCCTGCCTGCTTTCCAGTTAGATCAGATCAGAGCTCAATTTCAATTTCAATGTCACAATTTCAGCTGTCCCCATCAGCAGCTCAAGCTCTGTCCTCTGAGATTTGCATGAGCAGCTCGTGAGCTGAAACATTTTCCTGTTGCTGCTTTTTGAGGCCAGTGGTAAAGAGATATGTTCAGTACCACATGTAGCCTGGAACTAATTCAGCAGAATAGTCCATCTGGGATTTTAGGTCTTCCCTTACACTGCTCTTAGTCCAGAGCTGAGGCAGCCTCAAGAAACCATCTCAGTTCCCACTACCAAGGCTGGGTGAAGACCAATTTCCCAGAGAACCTCTATCTAGATTATATCCTTTTGTTATAATTTCCCAATTTCTGCAACTACCAAAAATAGAGGCTTCAACCTCACCCACAGTTTGTTCTAGAAGCCCATGGAGCAGCTAAAGGCTGACACCAACCAAGCACAAGAGAGTTCATTAAATGGTGCAATGGGAAATTAAGTTAAAAATATTTATCAATCACTTTCTGGAAGATCACAGAGTAATGGAAAATTTTCATGAGTTTGACAGGCATTGCTTTTGCAAGGCAATTTATTACCTAGGAATGTGTGCTTTCACTGAAGAAATCATTCTTGCTTTTTAATGACTTCAGCATTAGGCACCAAATTTTGATATCAGTATATTTACTACACTGCCAAAGATAGGATCTTCAGATTCCTGATGCTTTAATAGCTTCCATGCTTTAGAGCCTAGAAAAGTCCTAATGTTCCCTGATTGTACCAGGAGAAAATCTTTTACCACCATGTGTAAAATGTCTTAGTCATTCCCCAGTGAACATCACAAGTTATCCAAGAAATATTTAATGAGGAAATGATTGAGGAACCTACATCAAGGCCACTCCACTAGAAAATGAAATTTTTGTTTTGATTGATTTTGTTGGGTAATACAAATGAGTCTCTAGCCTATGATAGGAATGTTTTATTGACTCCCCCACTCTTGAAGCAGCTTGACAGGAATTAGAGAATGTAATTGTGGCTGTAGCATTATCATCTCTTCAGAGGAAGCCTATCTCTTTTTGTTCACGCCTTATCTGTGTTGCCTGGGCTGTAACCATTTCTCACTGCTATGGTTAATTTGATAACAGTTGGTAAGGATTACAATATGCCTCTACAGAGGATTCAAGCAAATTATCCTTCCCAATCCTTCCGTGGATAGATTATAACACTTCAACAAGCTGGTTTTCAACACTTTAACAGAAGGGCTTTTTTTCCCTCCTATTTCAAAAAGCTTGTGAGCTGAAAAAAGTGCTTCTGCTTCTACATATTTTTCCTTAGCATGCACTTTATAGGCAGTTAGTAGTTATTAGGCTGCATTGTGTAATTTAGAACTTTAAAAAGATATCTGCACCGAACTAATACAAGAGTAAAGGTGTATAATTTCTTATCTCATTTGTTAATATATAATAGAAAATTATTATGAAATTGATAGAGATTATCCCTAGCTTAACTGTTAGAAGCAAATGATCATTGCACACTGAGGCATAAAATACAAGGTGTGCCAATTATTATGCCCACATTTTGCAAAGCCAGAGACAATCACATTATCTGTGAAGAAGAAATTGATTATTTTTACTGACTGACCTTCTAATAAGATTCAACTTTCACTTGTATATAGCCACACAATGACCTGAAATTTTGAAATTCCTATCCTGACTGGACTCTGTCAGTCAAAGTAGTAAGTGGAAGAAAATGAGAAGGGAAAAGGCAAGTTGGAAACAACAGAAAGCTAGTCAGTAAATCATAAATCAGTTCTCTGAGGAAAACTGGGTAAACACAACTAATTTCTTGTATTTAACTTCCTGAAATCTGCACATAAATCATCCTAATAGAAGAAAAAGGAAAATATCTGCTGTTAAGGACTCAAAATTCAGATGGTGCATATCTTGTGAAATTTTGGTTTTCTCTAGTTTGCTTCTGTGGGCAAAGCACACACTAGAGAGAGCATCTTCCAGCTAGGTTTCAACAGACAGGAGCTCATCTCATGTGCTGCCACACCACTTAGCAAGGGGAAGCAAAGCCTGGTAGGGAGGGATGATAAAGTCATTCACCTCAAAGAGGTGATCAGGAGCACCTGATTCAGATTAAATGTGGATGTTGAGTGTGTTGCCATACAGGGACACGACGTCCAGTGTAGCAGAACAAGGATAATGGTGCACTTAGTCACTCAGCCATGATTTCTGCAATGATGGTGACAGCAGTGTCTGTCCTGCATGCTTTATCTTTGCTTCCAGTCTGCTGGCAAATGGGCATTAGCACTGCACAGCTTTTCTCTTCCAAGAAAGTGGAGCAGGGGATGCACCAAATTCTCACTTTTTCTTCCTGCCTTTCTATCAGATGCCCACGCTGGATTTGTGTAGGCACAGCACAGCTGCTGGCTGGGAGAGCCAGCTGAGCTCTTGAAGGGAGCTGCCATCTGCGAGGAAGTCCTGTCCTTGAAGGGTACAAGAAAAAAAAAATTAACTGGCTTTTACTTTCTGCAGAAGTGAACAGAGATTCCTCCTCTCACTAGGAACATGATGCTCTGTAGTGTTGTAGCCTGGGAGAGAGGCAGGAGTGTTACGGCCACAGCAGATTGCTGTGCCACTCTCCATCACTAGGGATACTCAGTCTTCTCTGAGCAAGACTTAGACAACTCCTGAGC
Source organism: Lonchura striata (assembly GCF_050655825.1). NCBI lineage: Eukaryota > Metazoa > Chordata > Aves > Passeriformes > Estrildidae > Lonchura > Lonchura striata. Next base: position 4,287,751 of record NC_140703.1, read on the forward strand.
AAAAAAAAATACAAAACAATTTGGCTTCTATTGAGCAAGGTGACTTTCTTACCTAGAAGAGTGTGGGAACCCAGGGCTTCCCTCTGGCTGCCCTGTCAGGTCTGGGACCCTGGCAGGGGTCAGGAACCCCCCTGGACAGAGCCCCCAGAGACAATGGCTGTGATCTCTGCCCATGGAAAAGAGTTTTCAATCTTACAGGATGAATTAACAGCTCTGAGTGTTTGATATCAGTAATAATTAAGTGTGGCACAGGTGCAAAAGTAAAATTTTAGGATTCTAGATGAGGGGTCCAAAGGAGACAAGAGGAGGAAATTGGGTGTGCCTTGTCCTTTTTCTCCTTCTTCATGCCCTCCATGTTTCACTGTGGTGTTGGCATTTTTCTGTAGGTTCAGGCTGGGGACACACTGTCCAACGTAGGTGACAGATATTGGCACGTTCTTGTAAATCCAGCCCAGGGAGTTTCTGGTATTTAATGTTTGTCACATCCCACTGAGGGCAGAGCCCCACACGCTGCCCTGCAGGACAGAGCTGGGCAGGGCAGCAGAACATGTGAGAGATAAACAGAATAAACAACCTGGAAACCAGCACAGACCAGTTATGGCTTCTGCTTTGGCAGGGGGGCTGACAGACAGAGACTTTCTACAATCTCAGAATCATCAATACCTCAGATTCTGACAGAAGAGGAGCATTTTTTCACCTGGACTAATCTGTAGCAAGTACAATATTTATCTAAGCGAAATTAAAAACCACCTGAGCCAGTCAGTAGAGCTCATGGCTGCAGAGCATTTTCTCTAAAGCATTCAAGTAACTAGGAGGTAGCCACAATTCACACGGAAGCAAAAACTGAATGCAGAATAATTCAAAATCCATTATCAGTTTTCCTTGCTGTACAGACTTTCATCTGAGGAGGAGGTGAGAGGAGGTCTTAAAGGCCGTTTTATTAGCAACGAGGGCCTTCTTATGCACACCTTTCTCTCTGAGCTTTCCTCATGCTCATAAGATGCCACAGCCACACAAGTCTTACCCAGACTTCTTACAGAATTCATCCTGAATAGCATATACATATCTACCTGGAATAGTATTCCTTGAATTTGCACTCTGATGAACTTGCTGTCACCTCCTTTTAAAGTTTCTGTGAGTCTGGAGTAACTGAGGTGTCTACCCTGGTTTGAGTTATAACATCCTTCTTATGAGATAGAAGCCAAAGAAGTCAGGGAACAGCAGACTTTCAGGGTGGGCAGTGAAATCTGGGTTTTTAAATGACAGCCAGTGTAGCAAAAAATGTAGAGGGGAAAAAAAAGAAAGACACAGTAAACAGAAAATAGCTATCAAAAAATAGATGTATTCCAAGTACCTGTTATACTTCCAGGTTATAATGGTTTCCCAGGTTATAATGGTTTCCATCAGCAATAGATGCTATAAATAGCTAAACACATTGGCAAATTTCCATGTGAGCAAAATGTAATCATCTGTTCAGTGTAGCCACCTGGTTGAAAATGGCAGCTATGTTTGAAAGTAGCAGCTTTATTCAGCTGTCTACAATAAGCAGATATAGTGGGCACTACAGCTAATGTTGTTTTTTAATCTTTTAAAAGGTATTACCTCACCAATTTACCACATAAGTTTACAGTTCTCCAATCTTGATGCAGATATAAAAGCTGTAACTGATCATCCGCTTAATAAAATTAATAAAATTACTTTCACACCAATCTTGACACTGCTTTAGCTTTAAAATCCAATGTGAAATCCCATATATGAGCTCTTTGTACATTAATTTCATTTTTGTATATGATAAAAAAAAAATATCCCAAAGCTTTTGGAAAGAAGAATTTTCAGGATTGATTACGGTTCTTATGAAAGACTCTGTAGAAACCATTCTGGAAGCTGAAAATCCTTTTCCCACTTTTCTTCCAGCTCCCTATGCATAGCCTTCACAATATTTTCCCAGTATCTTTGCCCATTAACTGGAGTGCCACATCTAGGCATGGGAAAGTAGCTGGCTCAATCTCCCTGCACATTCCTGCCCTCTTTGCTTGTAAAGGCAAAAAGGTTATAAATAATGATGGGGACTATCACATGGACACCTGTGGAGCTAAAACCTCAGATTATTTCACAGATTGCCAAACAGCTGCCTAAAATATCCCTTCTGTCCTCCATTTCTTTTCCTCACTCATTCCCCTAGAAATTTACACAGAACAAAGAGTCTAGAAGAGCTCTGAGTCTTAAGAAACAAGAAGCAGAACCACATTTCCTTAAATAAATCGATATACAAACACTAGATTTTCCTTTCTGGTTGGGAAAGCATATGGAGAAAGCCACTTTATTGGGTAAGGGCTGAAGGAAAAATAGCACTAAACATGCCATTCCCAAATAGCCTACTTGGTGTATCACAATGGTGATGTTGCTAAGGACAAAGAATGTGCAGTGAAATTGGTGTCTAAGACTAATATTGTCCATACACTTTAAACCTAAAAGATTCTCCCTTGCAAGAGGGTGCTTTGCAGCTGTATTTCATCCATCTTCCCTGGGACCTTGCAGTGTCCACTCACTGTCCAGCATGACCTGAGTTGGGGCTGGGAGAAAGCACAAAGCAGCAATTGATCCCTGCAAACTGTACAAAAGGGGATGTTGAATCAGTTCTTCAGACCCATGAAAGAAATTTGATCTGTCTGAGGAAATCTGCAGCAGAAAGCAGATTTCACATCAGAGTCACACTCAGATGGGCATATTTCTCTGAACTGGAGAGCATCTGGCATACCATCAAGCTACACTTACAGTACTAATGAGCTAAATGAAGGTTTTAAGTAGCACATATGTGCCTTTTGGAAGGACCAGGAATGTGACAACTGAAGACAAGTCACAGGACATTTAACTGCTGCAGACAGATGCTCAAACTGTAGCTAGAACCAGAGGAAAACAGAAAAACTTCAAGCACAGAGACTATTCATATCAAAATTATGAGCATGATGGAGAACTTGGCCTGTTAATGTAAAGATAGAAAAATAATGCACTTAAAGGAGAGGAAGAAGGCTGAGTAACTGAGCTTTTTGTCAATATATTGTGCCCATGCTTTAAATTTTGCCCATCTTTAAGACCAAATGTAACTCTCCTTATCCACTAGCACATAATTTTGCCTATGGGTACAAATATTGGACAGTTTCATTGCAATAACTAAGTCTGTATTGTGGTTTAACTTGGCCTCACACAGCTGCTTGCTCACTCAGCCTCAGTGGGATGGGGGAAGAGAATAGGAAAAATAAAAGTTAAAAAGTAAAGGACTGAGGGAAAGAGTTTAGTAGGCAAAACAAAAGCCGTACACACAAGGAAAGCAAACCAAGGAATTTGCTCATCCCTTTCCATGGGCAGGCAGTAGTTCAGGCATCTCCAGGAAAGCTGGGCTCCATCAGGATGATGGATCAGATGACTCAGGAAAACCAGCAGCAGCATCCCACCTTCCTTCCCCAGCTTTATATGCAGAGCATGATGCCCATGTGTGTCACTGTCACTACAGGACACGTGAAAACACCATGTGAGCTATTTGCTATTGCAAGGTGAAAAAGAGGGAGTTTATTTTCTGACTCCAGCATTTATACTTTTCCAAAGGTGACAGTGGATTGGAGGGTGAATGTGCCACCTCTCCAGTGACATTGGACAAACCACCAGTACATCAAATTTCTCCACCTCTATGGAGGAATGCAAAACAATATGTTGTTTGCAGAAAGTTGTGTGAGAAAGTTCTCTGCAAGGATGTAAACTCAGAAGGCTTTAGGAAATCTTAAGAATCAGGGCAGCAGTGTGATAACCCAGGGTCAGCTGTCCTGGCTCACAGCTCTGTCCCCTCCCAGCTCCTTGTGCCCCCAGCCCAGCTGCTGCTGGGGGGTGACAGAAACAGAAAAGGTCTTGGTGCTGTGCAAGTGCTTCTCAGCAATCCTGAAAACTTCCCACTGTTATCAGCACAGATCCAAAACACAGAACCACAGGAGCCACCAGGAAGAAAATTAACTCTATCCCAGCCAAAATCTACACAGACTGCAGTCTTCTGACACAGAAGAACTGATGCTTATGCTACTTTTTAGAAATGGAGAGATGGCACAGCCTTTGGGCAGCTCTGGAGCTCTTAGCAATTCTGCATTCCTCTCACATCCTGAGGAACAAACACCTCTGGATTTCTTTTCTCATTTGTTACAAAAATCTTAACACCTTTCTTTTTTTTCTGGTGTCTTTCTCATTTACTTCCACTACCTTGTAAAAAATAGCCACAAGACCAAGTGGACTGGGATCTAATACACTACTGAATTAGGAAGACTCTGGCTCAAAGAAGGTCAGTGTACCACATGAGATAATAAGAAAGCCTCATATCAGTTCAATTAACATCAATAATAATAATAATAAATAATAATAATAATATAAAACCACACTCCAAGTAAAATAACTTATAACTAGATTTAGCCATGCTAAACACATGGAAAACAATTGAAAAAATGGTGCAGGTAATGTGTTCCAGGATATTATCAAAGGAGTGAAAGAATATTTCCTCACTGCTTACAGTACGTTACATACAACACAATTCTTAAAGCAAAGTTTTGGATGGAAAGAATCCCTGTCTGTAGCCTGTATTTGTATTTATGCTGTATTTAGGAGAATAGCTGAAAGCTGGCTCGTAATTTGAAGATATCCCACCCTTGCTTTTGTTGATTTGTGTTCAATTTGCCACTGGTTAATAACAGCTAAATAAATATAATAATAAAAGCTCCCTGCCTAATACTTAATTTTGAGCTTGTCTCATTGAGTTTCCAGCTATTAGTTCTTGTTGTGTATTTCTCTGCTAATTTAGGAGCACTTTTGTATTCATTTGTTCTTCCCATGAAACATTTATATACAAATCAAGTAATTTCTCCATCTGTTCTAGTATAAAGAACAACTTGATCTGCAAGTATCTCATTATACAGCTTTTTCTCTTCCTCTTTAGTAATTATTATTGCTTTTTTCACTCTGCAAATTTTAATATCCTTTTTAAAACTATGAAATGGAAACCATTTCCAGGTTCTAACTTGTACTCACACATAAAATTATGTTACTGTTTCCATACATTCTTCTTTCCCTACTCCAAAGCACATGCCACCTTTCCTGTCATTGTGGGGACTGTCACAATGATCCAATTCCCCATTTAATCTCTTTTTCAGTCACTGCTTTTCTTTCCCCCTATTTTTTTTTTTTTTTATGTTGGTCTATGTTTCTAGTCAGATTATCTGATTGCTTCTCATATTAAAATGCATTTAATTTAAATGAGCTCTGTTGTTTAGTATTCTTGATCTCTCTGAAGAACTGCTTCTACAGTCTGGCAGAGCACATCTCCAATACACTTGCAAATGTTAGGAGCAGGAATTTGATATTGACTGCTGAATATGTAGTGAATTCAGTGCTGAGCTATGCATGAGTGTCTTCCTTCACTAACTTCTCACAAAATTGTATTATTCAAAACCTTTCAATTATTTTTTTATGTAATATTTCCTTCACTGAAAATAGGAAGGACATTTGCTGCTCCCATGGCAAGACTGGAGGAGACCATTCCAGCTGTTTCTCCTTACCTTCCTTTATGGTGTTATTTATTCTGTTCTTACTTTCCAGACATTTTATCTAAGGAAATCTCTCCTCTTGTGCCAAAGTGGGATATGGATGAAACTCAATGCAAGTCCCTCTCTTCTCCCACACAGCAGCATGGGCTTGTGACATCTGATTTGGGTGTCCAAGGTCCACCTGCCTCCAGGTATAGTGACAGGGCTTCCCAGTCCCACTCAGTCCTTTATGGTCTAAGGCAGATTCCTGGAAACTGTCCTCACTTCTTCACCTAGTTTGTGTAGCTGAAGAGGAAGGAACAGGAGATGTATGAGAAGACCATATGGCCATCCTGGTCATCAAAGGCAGAATCATGCTCTGCCTTTCTGGGAGTGTGCACACCCTCCCAGGGCAGGGCACGAGCGTGGGTCACTGTGGACTGCCATGAAACCACCACCCGAGGAGCTCTGCTGGAAAAGAAAACATCCACACACACTCTGCCCAAGGCCTGCTGTATCCAACAGCCAAAAAGTGCTGCCTGATCACAGCTGAACAGCTGTGAAAATAAACCTGATCCGTTGCAATTTCATCTGTGGAGAAAGTTATCTTAAACCAGGCTCAGGTCTGTCTTCCAGTGGGATCTTCCAATAACATCAAGTGTAAATATGTTGAAAGGCTCATTCCTAATTTTCAGAGCAAAATCATAGTGATCCCATCCAGCCTGTCACCAGCATATGACAAACACCAGGAACAGGAGAGATGCCTTCCCTGCCAGCAGTCTCCTGCTCCCAGGACATTCTCAGAGGGCTGTTAGTGCCAGGGAAAATTAATGGAGTTACAGCCATACCTAATCCATCAATCCTGGATATCATAAGCTGTACCTAGGAATCCTCCACCTGAGCTACAGGAACAAACCAAACTCATGTAAATGTACACAGCTGCTTTTTAATAGATGGATAAATCCATGAGAGGGAGATTCTAGTAAGCTCCCAGAATAGCCCTATCTCTGGATTTGGGAAACATGCCCAGTCCCCAATCTTTTAAGCACTTGCTTTATTATCTGTCAGCTATCCAATTAGTCTTGTACAACATGGGGTTAAACACCATGTTAATGGTATGGCTACACAAACACTTTTCTGGCAGCACAGCTGGATCAAGAAGTTCCTCTGCTGCTTGCTCTAGCTTTTGCTTCAGCTTTTCTTCACTGTACCTGTGTGACTCTCTGAGGTGTTGCACTCTGGGTGAGACTGCTGAAGTTACCAGAGTAAAAAAACAAACCAGAAAAACTTCCTACATTGCAGTCTCTTCCTCTCCAGGAAGGAAAAATGTGTCTGGAGGTCAGATAGACTAGAACTATGAATTTGTAAAAGCTTTTCCAAGTGTTAAAACAGAATAGGGCAGAAAGTACTTGAACTGACTTTGCCATTCTCACACTTGTGACTACTCACAGAGAAATGTGCATCAAGAGAAGAAACCCTCCACCCACCTGTGTTGAAGCACCCAGAAGCCCTGCCAGAAACAGCCTGGAGACACCATGCATTCAAACTGTAACCAAGTTCAACTTAACATTCAAGGCAATTCAGTTTGAGGTTTAGCTTAAGGTTTTCTCAGCAAAAAGGGAGACAATTATAGTCACAGGATGGTAGCATAACTGAATTATTAGGGCAGCAGTCTGGGTGAGAGAAGAGCTGCTCCCAAGTGTTCCTGCAGACACCAGTGGCTCTGCTGACAGAAGGAACAGCAGACACTGAAACCATCGAGCGTGGCGTGCCTGGGCTTCACTGCACTGGAACTCCCCTTTGAAAAGTCACTTTTAGAAGTCAAACCACCTTAACCCAAGAGAAAGTAGGGAAAGCGAACTGAATTAACAATTCTGGAACTCAGAATAAATGCACAGGTAGTTTTCACTCTGTTTACAGCAAGGCTGTAAAGATGGTGTCGGCTCTTTTCATTTCATGCGGTCTCATCAAAATTCCCTGCTTCATTCATCAAGGAAGGTCAAAGATTTGTGACCTCACTGCTCTGCAACTTGCTGGAAATTTGTAATATTCAGCCCAAATTAATTCATAACTGATTTATCCTCATAACAACACTACCCTTTTTTTTTTAAAATGTCACTTTTCCCACATTGCTCCATGTACCGCATATCTTCTTGCAGTCATGATTTTGCTGGATAAACAAGTCAACTTGTTTAATTTTTCATTTAAAAGGAAAATGCCTTTCCACATAACTTTTCCAATAGTCTCTCCTCTCATGCTGTAACTAGAGTTCAGCTTCCTTGGGCCTGAATGACTAGCATTGCACACAGTGTTTCAGACATTATTTCGCTGTTGCCCTAGTGAAGAAATAAATTCTAAATATTAATTTATATTATGCATTTAATTAGCACTTTAATTATGTACTACAAGAAACTTAAAACTTATCACTTAAAACTTATCAAGGTCATTCTTACAGCTCATACCTCAGTATTTTGGCACAAATCTGGTAAAATTATGACTTGACAATGTTTTCCCTTATGCTGAATTCTGTGGCAACATGATTTGAATTGAAAACAAATGAAAACATTTCTCTCTATATATTGTTATGTCAGGATTAAATAATTCATACAACATACCTTAAATAACATAATCAACAAAGAAATAATATGCTTTTTAGTCTCAGTAATATTTTCTAAATATCCTATTCAACGCTGTAAAGATTGTATCTGTTTTCCAGGAGCTAAAATCTATGCTAAAAACTATAGAGGTTGTGGAATGTACCATGTAGCAGTCCTTAAAGTGTACTCAATCTTATCTCTAAACTTAGTCATTATTTTTCAAAATTTTTACTAGGCTCTCCAATTTCTGATGCTTTTTTTTTTTTTTTTCTTTTTTAAAGTGATTAAATGGGCCAACTGTTTCTATTCTAAATTTTGTGAAGTAGCCCCAGCATGGTACCAACTGTTGTGCAAAGCTTAGTGGCCAGAGTGTATTTATTTATCTGTTTTTTTTCTGGACTGTTATGAATGTAACCTGCACCTGTCACCTGAGGAAAAATCTTACAGAATCTTTGCAATGGAACAGGGCTTTGGTATGAGGAGTAATGGTGGAGGTGTGTGTCTGTAGATTTTTTTTACACTTTGTTGTGGGTTTTTTTACAGTAAGACCTCATGTGGCACAGTAAGGCTTTTTATGACACATGGATGTGTATCTTCAGCTCAGGCAGTAACTTGTGAAAAAGCAGATCCCAGCTGAAGAAAGAAGGAAAGTGCTACTTGATTTGTATCAGTATGAACCTAGAATGACTACTAAAGAAGCACATGGATATAAAAAAACAACTACTGGTTTAGAGGGACATTCATTCCATTCCTGTGTGACTCAATGGTCACCTTTTGAAATTTAAGATGCTGAATCTCAGGGCTGCCATTTTAAAATTGTCAGAGCAACTTTTGTCCACAACCTCAATATTTTACAGGTTTTAGTTGTCAAAATGCATGTGTGTAAAAATTACCACCCCATCACCACGTACAAGTTTTTCTCCCCCAAATAGAGGAAGTGGAGGCAGGCTACAAGCAAGGTAGGAAAAGGTCTTGGAGTCTTGTCTACCATAGACATCGAACCACCTCCTCAGAATGAAAGCTTATATGTAAGCAAAATTACAGCATAAGCTACTTTCTTAACTTCAAAGTCTCAATAATTGTCTGAAGAACAGTTGGGCCTCTTGAATTTCTTGTAGGAACAGATATCTTTAGTAACCTAAATCAGGGAAAGAGAAATAAAAAGGTATGTTCTTACAAGCTGTTCTGTGAGGATATATTTGCATTTGTCTTCCTACAGCTCTGAGTGCATTCACTTATACAATATAGTTGAGGAAGAATTGGCAGTTAAAAAAAAAATTCCTGATTAAAATTAATATCACAACTTAAAAAAGTTTTTTTTGTTGTTGCTTCTCCCATCTTCTTGGACCAGTTCTAGCCTGCTGTAAAGGCAACAAGGATGCTCCTTCATAATGATCTACCTAAACAAGACACTAAAATTCAGCTCTGTGACCATTCTGAAAAAGAAAAAACTACAGCTTTTGTTTGTTTGTTGGTTTGGGTTTTGTTTTTTGCTTTGTTTGGTTTTGTTTTTTTTAACCACAGCATCAAAATGAACCATGTAGAATAGCAGGGACTTGTTTCTTAATGCCTGATGTTATTGACTAACTTTGTCTCATTTCAATATGTATATTGAAATGAGACAAAGTTAGTAAATAACATTTCAATATGTATATTGAAATGAGGTGCAGACAACAGGAGCTCTATACTCACAGGCTTTCTTTTCTATTTAATAGATGGCTCTGTTTAGAGTACTTGAACTACAGAAGTCAATTTATGCCCCTGTCTTAATTTGCAGCTGGCTTGAATCTTTAGGGCCCAATCTTGGTGGCCTTCCAGACATGCAACTCTCTCACAAGTCAAAGGAAATTTTGATATTAGAACTGAGATAAAATGTTGGATGTATGCCTAGCTTATTACGCTTCAAAGAGTGGCACTTCAGCTAAGGAAGCAGAGAAGATATTCCTACTTCAAACACAGCAGTCATCTTCTGTTTAGTGGACCAGAAATTTCACATCAATACAAGAAAGTTTGAACTACTGTTAGTAAAAAAGGAAATGGCACCATTGTATACCCAAATATGTTAAGTTTCTAACATGCTTAGAGAATGTAGTCAGTAGTAGGTAAACACAAATATTATATTTATTCCAAAAGTGTAGTTGCCATAGAGATATGTGTACATATCTGTATTTGAAAGAAAGCTTTTAAAAAAAACCATAAAAAGTCACACCCCCTCCCCTACTTGTAAGCAGGACAAAGATTGTGCAAACTGCTCCCTGTACCCTCAATTGTGCATGAGGAACAGGAATGCTGCTGACAGCAGTTGCTATTCTTTGGATTCACCAGACACATGCCTTGCATTCCTGTGGCAGCTGACACCACAATTAATCCTTGTATGGCTAAAAGGGGGTGGGCAAGAAGGGATTCTTCTGGAGAATACTTGGTTTCCATGGCTAGCTGGAATAAGCCTAGTTTCTTCTCTGGAAGTACTGTCAGTGTTTGGAATCATGATGCCTTTATGCTCTAATGCCATTCATCCACATCTTGTACCTTTTAGTAAAGATTTCTGAGAGGGGAAAACTTAATGAACTTCAACCTTGTTTTCTGAAACTTCCTGAAGGAGGAAAACAGCTTTTCTCAGATTCAAGCTATCTTGTACATGAATGAAGTGTCTACTGAAATTTGGGAAAGTTTTGCCTAGTAAGATTTTTGACTTTTAACACTTTCCTCCTCTCAAAATTATTTCTGGCTGAGGATAGTGCAGACAACGTGAGAGTTTATTAAATGCTTGATTTTTGTACAAAGGTCTACATGACAGCAGAATTTCTGTAAATAAGCAACCAGTGTAAGAAAACTAAGAGTTTGACATGTATTTTACTCTTTAAAAAATCCAGTCCAGTGGTCACAACAGTTTCATAATCTCCAATATCCATAAACAATTAAGGGTTCTGCCTGGTCTCCAGTACAAAGTTCTGAAAATATGCTCATAACCAAAGTGTTTTATAGGCTTTAAATGAGGCTATAAACACACACACACATATATATTTTTTTTTTAGACAAATCTTGCTCTAGTATCTATTAACCTAACTTCAAATATTTCTATTGCATCATGATGAACAGACAGTTTGTGCTTTGAGGTCAATATATTTTCCATTCATTAGAGTTTGAACAGAAATAGGTGATACAGAGCTGCCAAGACTGATGTTTCCTCTGCAGGCTACACAATTTTTGCCCTTTTCAGAAGCCAAAAGGGAAGACAGTGAAATCTATTGGTTTCCCTCCAGGTCAGAGCTCAAAATGCATTGGGAGTTTAATGATTTGTGTGCATTATGGAACAGCTTTTTGACAGATATGTTTTAAATAAAAGTCATGTTCTACTTCCCTGACTTAACTCATAACTTGATTATCCAAATCCAGATTTCACAGGGGCTTTCATATGGCATTCCAAACAAATCTTTCACTCCTTTTCCTCTTATGCCTGTATTTCTCATGCTATCTTATTCAAGACTGATGTTTGCTATGAGAACAGTCAGAGGATACCTTTCTGTCCAAGAAAAGAAAGAAACCATTTCAGTAGAATCCTTATCCTTCCTCACAAACCCAGAATTTGATGTCTATTACCTTGTGAATAAGCACATGAAGCTATTAAATAATTTGACCCTCTGTTTTTTATGTTTCCTATTTTAAAGGCTGGAGGATAATCTAGGACACAACCAACATGTATTTCCCTTCCTTCTCATTTATACCCTTCCTACTGACCACGAAATTAAAGAGAATTATGCCTAAAATATAACATGCAGGTTTTATTACTTTATGAAAAGTAATTCTTATTTGATATATGATATTTATATCCCAGGCTCTCCTTAAAAGAGTATGCTTATCTCTACACAACTCAAATACAGAAGTACCCAGTAAAAACTAGCTTTTGCACGCTTCCCCTCCCCCTTCAATATTTATATATGAAGCAAGTGTTACTATAGAATCAGTATGAGCAAACAGCAGAGTTGCAGGTTACATGTGCACAATTTACCATCAGATTGGTATTGGCAGTGTGCTCCACCACTTACTTTTTTCTTGCAGGGACGGTCTTCCACTAAGATTCCCTTCTGCCTGAGCATCTCAAAGTGTTGCACAGGGATGAAGTCAGCCGGTGCTCTCTCCCTCCTTAATTTAAACTTGCTGTTCATTGAAAGAAGGTTCAAAGAGCTGTCTAAGTAAGATTAAAAATATTGTAAATGCAGGTGAACCGAATGGGAAGAACTGATCATGTTTGACTCAAGTCAGAAGGCTGAATTATTGCTTTATTATAACTATGCTAAAACACATTAATATACGATATAAAAGGAGGATACTCAAACTACATACTATTTCTCTGACTCTAACAAAACTCGTGACCCTCTCTGAGAGCCCAGCCCCAGGTGGGTTGGATTGGCCGTCAGGCTCAAACAATCCTCACCTGAATCCCACCAAGCACTCACTGCAGGTAAACAATTCTCCAAACACATTCCACATGGGAAAAACAAGGAGCAGAAATAGAAATTGTTTTTTCTTTCATTTCTCTCTGTGCACCTCGATGAAAAATCCTGAGAGGCAGAGAAAGGTGCTTGCCACAAAAAAGATTTTCAGAAAGACAGGTGTAGAAATTTCAGAGCACAATGACCTCCTCAGCAGTATGTATGTCACCTGAGGAAGAAAACACTTTGTGGCTGAAGGCTTGGGAGCTGGCCAGAGGTTCTGGGCAGGCTGATTCCAGATGTTGGGGATCACTAGAGGGAGCACACACACCGCTGCCTCCGGCACCGCCACCTGCTCGAGGAGCCCGCCTCGGATTTTCAAGTGTCCTCAACCACTGAAAGCAAAATGAAAACAATAAATAATCCTAATGAATAGACATAAAAATCACCATTTCAATTTCCTTGGGAGGGCTTTCTTTCAAAGGAATTTGAGTTTAGAACCAAGCCTGATTGTTCTGATGGGAAAAATACAATAGTAATAAAGAGATGAACTTGTTAATGGGTAAATCCCGTCTCACTTTCCAGAAACACAAAGGTAGTTTTCCCAGCCCTTTCTATTTTCAACATTTGCACTGGGATAATAAAATAATCTCATTACCATATGATCTGAGGAAAAAAAGAGAAACAAGGGAATCTTGACAGACTGTAAAATGAAGACTTGACTCTCCCTCTTCGTTCATCAGTGTGTTTTCCTAACCCTGTGTTGCTCAGCGTTCCTGGTGTAAACAGTTGCCTGGCCAAATGATTCAACACCATTGCCAGTTTCTGTTGAGCAGCAGCAACTCTTCTGGAAACAACAGCTGCAAGTTCAGGCTGAAGTCATAGAAAGAGGAGATTGTACTATGCAACAGCCATTTTCTGCTGCTCCTTGTACCCACCTTTCCAAAACAGACCAGTGATGGGTTTTCACATGGTTTGTTGTGGTTTTTTTTTCAGATAAGTGTGCAAATACGTTGTTGATTTGTTTAAAACCCAGAGAGCTAGTGCATTCATATCTTTTCAGCTAGGAACTTTGCATAATTACCACACAAGTCACCTCAGCCTGATGGTGATAGCCATTTTCTGTGGTCCTAAACACCCTTTGAAGGGTGAGATGCACATCAGTTCCTTCAGATTGCGTATTTGCACATCCACTCCCTCCATTTCCTCCATCAAGAACCAGATGCTTTCCCTGCTAGTGTCTGCATCTGAAACAGCTGTTGCACATTCCAGTCTCTGCTTCTGGTTTTCCTACCCTCTTCTCTCCACCTCTTCACACTCCCCCTCTCTTTTTTCCTTTATAAATAGTTTTGCAAGACAATTGCAAATGTCCTCCTAGGCCCGGCTGCAATCCCCCTGGTGAAATTACTCTGGACTCTCCCCTTGCTCTGCATTCTTCACAGGCTGTTTGCTTTTGCTACCTGCTTCACTGGCACTAGTCTTCAGGCACTCCTGCACGAAGGAACTTCTCTCCTAATCCTTATGTCATGTGCATCCCACTCTTAATTCAAAGCAGTCTGAAGAGAGGTTTCCTCAGGAGAAAGGGCAAAGTCACACTTAGTCAATCTTGCAAGCAGATACACAGAAAGAATTACTGACCATTTCAGAAATGTCAGGAGGTTAATAGCAATCAGCTCTATTTATGGAGGCGTGTAAGAAGACAATACATATTTTTTAGTCTGTGTTGCTGGGAAAGAAGGGAGAGAAGAAGAAAAGACTGCATAGGACTAAAACTTATCCCTTTGTCCTAAAGGGCCATAGAAAAATACCAAGGCAGTCACTGCAGCCTGCAAATCCCAGTAACTTGGCAGTGTAAAACCAATGTTGCCAAAGAGACAACCTTTAAAAACAAACTGCTGTAGCCCTCTCTAGTGGAGTGCACCATTCCAGCCCTGTCAGGTTGCTGTAGGTCATGAGCTGAACGTATTGAGGGTTTGTTTCTCTAATAAAGGGAGTAAGTCCCTTTTCCTGCATCTGGATTAAAGTGATCTTTCAGCAGCTGCCAGAAAATCCTCACTTGGTGGTGGAAATTGGGAATCTTTTCCCTCTGCTTCTCATGAGACATTTTTCCAAACAAATGCGGATAACCAATTTTTAAAAATACAAAATAAAGCCTAGTCAGTACAAAAAAGAAAGGAAATGTTTTTCAATACTGATGACAGTTTTCTCTACGTGCATTTTCTCACTCTTTTTTACTCTGGGTCTTTGACATTTTGAAATTGTCTTTAGTGCCAAACCTTCATTCTAAACAGATCAATTCAAACTGAGTGTGAGGTAAGAATCAATATGGCTTGGGAAGAATTAAACTCATGTCTCTCTTGAGTCTTTGAAGGCTCTTAAAATGCCAAATATTTTTTCCATTAACTGTATCATAGTCAACCTATTAAGCAGCTTCTTAATTTTTTTAAGCATTGCTCTGAATTAGGGAAAGATTAATCTTTAAACAGCATTGGCTGCTACAGGACCCTGACAAGCTACCCACACAGATATGACACAGGTATTTGGGAGACATCTTTATTCGAAGAATTTTCATTCTTCCTCTTCTAGTGTTGCACACTCTGAGACCTGACAGATGAGAGACTTTTTGTGGCAAAGCTCTCACTTCAACTATTACTGCACGGGAAAAAAATGCCATTGTTAATCATGACAGAAGCAAATCTTTATATAGAGTGAAGCAGAATTGCTCAAGTTGCCGTGAAATTCTTTGCCTGCTGCTTTAGCACTCATGCAATTCCTGTCAGTTTTGGTAACTCCAGAAATATTTGTTTCAAGCACATCAGCTACTGTGTTGGCTACGTTGTTTGCTGAGACACTTTCCTGGTGATTCCCTTTCAAAATATGACAGTTTGTTACAAGCCAAGAAGAGAGCATGGGAAATCAGCATGATTTTGGGGCAGAATTGGATAAGAAAGCCTAAGATTACATCACACAATTTAGTTTTCATGAAAAGATGGTCTAAATAGCTATATGGTTGTATTTAAGACTCCATTTGAGGAAAGATAATATAGTAGGAAACCAGTTTGTATGTTAGAACCAAATTTTGAATCAAAATAATTTTGAATCAGTAATTGAATGGAAGACTTCAAAAGAATAAGTGAAAGATTTATTTTTAAAAAATAACCAGTATAAGTCCACCATGTTCCAATTCATGCAGAATTCCTTTCCCAGCAATGGAATAATTTAATACTCCTACCCTCGGTAAGTACTTCCAGGCACATTGGGACTATCCAGCCTCATCTCTGCTGTTCCATGTTCTCATCTCTGCATGTTGTTCCAGGATTCTCCATTTATCCAAGAAGTACCTTAACAAGCAACTTTCAGTGCACCAAACCTTTGCAGCAGCTCCAGTTCAGTCAACGTGAAAATGCACAAGGCATTTGATAGGCAGGACCCACAACAGTCAAAACTCTTGTGTTGGCCCCTCTCCTCACCTGAAGATGGATGTTGACCTTCCCATCCCAGCATGATGTTAAACCTTTGGTAAACACCACAAGCACCACCTTGGTTGAGAGGAAAGAGGGCTCACGTTGGGAGGGAGAGGAGAAACACCTTAGGAAGTTATTTTACTCTCAGTCCATTAGTAGAAGGTCTAGATAATCTACCAGATGAGCACACTTTGGGCCACTGACATGCTTTTAATTACAGCTCTCATTATTGGAGTTACTGCTTTACTCAAAGGGCAAATGCTTGATCTGATTTGCTTGAAAAAATGAGAGTCCCATTAAAATTTAATCTCTAATAGCAGGCTTTATTTTGATAAGGACATTCTTTTTTTCCAGATTGATTTTATGCAGTGCTGATATGTTTTTAGTAAGGGAATGGCTCTTTCCATGGTTAATGTAGATGTGATGGGTGTAAAAAAGGTATCACTTCTGGTACCATCTAAATCTGGATACAGGCAGCTGTACATTGCTGTCTGGCTCAGCCTCTTTTGCATTCAAGATGTTTTTTCTGGTAGTGTTTGGACTCTTTTTGCACAGTGTACATTGCTTGGCTAGGGGTTTTGTTAAATTCATAACAAACTAGCACATTCAAGTCACTTCCACAAAATTTTTCTGAGTCAGAGAGAGACACTGCTTTCACATCCAACCAACTCAAGAGATTTCCAATCTCATTCTACAGTTTCTGTCTCTCTGCTGGAGTTTCTTTTGCCAAAGACATCAATATGAGATTAAAAGAAGCAGCAAAGAAAATACCTTTTCTTAGAGAAGCATTCTAAGCTAGCTAAATGCTAGCTATAGGAAGGAGGGGGATGTAGAGTTGGTCAAGAAGTTTGTCATAAAGTTTGTCATAAATAGGCTTCTTCAAAACAAAGCTTTCAAAGCCAAGGGACCCTATGCCCATGCATATTTTTTTCTGAAAATATATATAACAGATTTTCCAGTCCTAAAGTAAAAACTGATCAAGATTGTAACAATGTAAAAGCGAAAAGAATAAGTGGAAAAAAAAAAAACAAAACAAACCCTGAAAGTAAAAAAGATTATTGTAATATAACTTTTTGTTGATCCAGCCACATCCTTTTCATTCTTCAGAATGCAACATTCACACAGTCTGTTTAGGAATAATGTCAAAGATCTGAAGTCTGTCTTTTCCTCTGGTCAAATAGCCACTTTTGAGTGTCTGTATCCACCTTTCTTTAGCAAAGCAGATTAGTCCCAGCTCTGAAGTAAAGCACCATGAGGCCAAAGATCATTCAGCTTCACTGATCCACCTGGGGACTTTCCACCTGCCTCAGCCACGGGCAAGGGATAATCCTGGTTACACATTGACCTGAACCACCCCACCAGCCACAATCATTACTGATCACTGCAATAGAGACAGTTTAGAACTACAGGGAAGACAGAAAAATTCTTCTCTAAGTGCAAGTATATCTCCTTGAATCCAATTACACATTTAATAGAATGCCTATTCACAAAATAAAGCTCTTGAGAGACTAAAATCTAAAAAAAGACAAAAACCTTAAAAGAAAACTGAGCAGAAGGGAATAAAAAAAAAAAAAGTTGAAACAATGTTCGTCAAAAACTCTGAATTTTTACCTCCTTGAAAATTCAGTTTAACGCACTTTGGTTCAAATTAAAAATTTCTATGTGCTAGACCAGAAAATATAAGACATTTAAATAATTTTTCATTTATCTGTCAGATTTTAATAGGACACTGGAGACTTTCATGACAAATTGTGATGTAAACTCAATATTTTTAGGCAAATAGTTGTATAAAGGACTTTTCTGTGCAATGCTTAAAAATACAAAAAAAGTATCTTTTTTTCATATCTATCAGTATAGTGTTATGTACTGAAAATCCAAGAACAGCCTAAACTAATCCATATCTAAACTAATCTGAATGTGTTCTGGCCTACCCAATCCCAAAAATTCTGCTTTACAAGTACCTGTGGTGAGTAGCAATTAACAGAGGTCATAGATTTGCCCTGTGAATCTGGGCAAAAAGGTTTTATGTATGTTCATTTCCCATTTGTGTAAAGGGAACAAGAGTTGTGCATGCATCCTGGGACCATACAAGTTGAAGGATGAAGCCTTCATGTAACTCCAGCATGCCAGCAAAACAAAGAAAAACAAATCTGAAATTAATCACAGATCTATGACTAGCTTAATATTCAGGCAAGGGCTGGAAGCCATGAGCCATGCACCGTATTTTCTAATTTGTGTTTTTCTGAGACTAGGGAAATGAATTTCGTGGTTGACAGGAGCTTAACCAGACAGTGTAGGCTCCTCAGCCATGGCCCCTTGTGATCCTTAGTAAAAGTAATAATTGTGATGGCAGTCACACATCATCAGGTCACATCAATACTTAGATACCAGAAAAGCAATTTTAGGAATATTTTTCGGCAGCAAATACCCTACTCACATGCAGAACTTCCCCAGGAACATTTTCTTTATTATTTGTCTAGTGACAGTAACAGTCACTCTGGAGAATCATAAAAGCAGATGACAAATACTGCCCCAGTTGAAATATCTACAGGGAAAGTATATAAAGGAGATAATTTGGTCCCAGCTAGGCTGGCCATTTGCAGTGTGCCAAGTTTTACAGTGCCAGTCTTTTCTGGAGTGCTCTATTACTGATCCTGATCCTTTTCTCACTTCCATGCACTGTCTCCTGGTTTTCTTAACCTCTGCTGATGCTGCTTAACTTACCTGTCCTGCAAACACTCATTCATTTACCCCTCCTCATGCCTCCCTCCTCAGCTGTCCCTTGCTGCCATGACTTTTTCTTCATTAATCACCAGAAAATCAGCCCATGAAGGACGTCAATCATGTGTGCAGCTGTAGGGTTTTTCTATAAAATATAAAGACTAATTTGACAGGCACACATTTTCACCAATTGTCTTAGTAAATCACTGCCATCCCACTTCCCTCCTTTGTCACTTACCTTTGGCATTTTACTTTGTCAGCTCCACTTGCAGCCATGTCTGTTTAGGCTGTGAGCTCTTCACAAATAAGAGACTTGTTTTTCTGGGCAGCCAGACACTCACTAAGTGTAAGGCTCTCTGAAATAATGAAGATTTTTCTCAAGTCTCCCTTGATACATTGGTGAATTCAAAGCAGTTCCAAATAGACAGGTGGACATTGGTTCTCTCAGCAAGAAGGTCAAGGAGTGAAAAGGCCTTAAATAGTGCCTATTTTGATGCATTTGAGAACAGCCAGCATGAAATTGGTTCCATTTTCTTTTAAAGGATTTTTTTTTTTAAAAAAGCACCTAGCAGCAGCCAAACTCAGTTCCCGCAAAAGTCAAAAGCTTTACCATTGATATTAAACTGCACAAATGTCAAGTCCTTTCCAAAGTTCTCTCCCACACCTGGTCATACTCAATCCATATATATGTATCTTAATGACTGCATTATTAGCATTACTAATAAAAGCAAAATAAAGTCATAGAAAATATGAATATTTTTCACCTGATTTTTATGATATTTATTAGCCATGCAATCCAGTAAGTATTGCAGTATTTCTCTGTGTTTAAGGACACCACAGCTGTTGTATTTGCAGAGCAGGCAGGTATTGCATTAACGATGTGCAGAAAGTACCCCAGGGAAGTGGAGGCCACAGCAGCACGGACTGCTGGCTCCAGGTGCTACCTCCCTTCTCCTTTCTTTCCAATATCACTTTTGCACTCAGGTTGCTCTAACTTTTGAAGTGCAGCATCATTTGAGGTGCAGAATGTTTCAGATTCATTACTCTTTCTTGGGCAACAAATAAATAAGTGGGTCCTCCCAACAGAAGCTGTTATACCTCCCAATAGAGGGATGAAATTTGTACCAGGCCTATACACTGCTTACACAGCACTCCTGCATATTGAAATGTGGGGATGGAAATATTGGAATTCAAGGGGAAAGGGTGAGAGACCCTTGTCTGGCAGGGTTTAAAACAAGGTGGTGGGGGTGGGAGGAGAAAATTAATTCCAGGTGGCACTGGCATCATGTAGTAAAATGGGTCTTGCCAAATTGAAAAGGTCTGCCTTTCCAGGGGCATCCTAAATTGCAGGGCACTTTAAAAGATCCCTCAAGCTAGGTACCCAAATGTTTATGTGAAGTCTCAGCAGAAGAAGGCAGGCAGGGTGCAGGAACCCTGGCAATTGACAGGTAGGTGGAAAACACAGGGCAGAGGAAGACATTTTTCTCACCATAAAACCCACTGAAAACCAATAACACAACATCCCCTCAAATGTCAGCTCTGCAGGACAGGGTTGTCTTTGCCTTCCAGAAAGTGTCAATGCAGCATTTAAAAAGGTAGCTGATGATTATTTTCCCTTTCCTTAGCATAAGCTCTCAGACATCTGTGATCTAACACTGTTTTGTGCCTCCTGTGAAGAGGCAGACATCAGCCTTTGACAGTACCTGCTGGGAGAACATGACATACTCTCCAGTCATCTTTTCTAACAGGGAGAAAATGACCTTTTGTGTAAAAGGCTTTCCCAGCCTTATGCCTCAGTTTACCCAGGAGGACACATACGATATTCAGAAGAAATCTAAAAACAGTTCACACTAAGAAAGGACACCAGCTTAGATCCCTGCTCACTTGGCAAGAGTCACAGCAGGGAGGCTGCAGAAGCTTTTGGTGAAGGCTCAGTGAGATATTTCAACATATATAACCTGTTAAATTCCTTAGTGCAAGTGAGTGTGATAGTGCAAAGCCACAGGGTCCAGCACTCTTGTCAGCTTGCAGCATGAACTTTCCAACTATTTTTAAGACATGAGTGAAGATATTCTGTCAAGAATTAACTGCAGTTTCAAGGACTGTGTTTGATAGGAAAGAGTTCACTAAAAAACAGCTGCCCCAGCCTCACCCAGAAAGAGATGAAAATTAGGCTGACCTTTCTGCTGCTTCACCAGCTCATTTCATTGCATGGAGGCATCAATCAAGAACTGAGATTTTATGAAAAGCAGAAATACTCAAGCAAGTCACATGATCAAGCTGCAATATATTATCATCAAATTTTTCCAAGACTTTGGTTTTTCTGGGGAAGCAAGTGATGAGGCAGGAGGAGGTGCCCATCTACTCCCCCAGTGACTGAATGACACAGTGATGCTCTGCTCCCTGACAGAGCTGGCAGGATTTGCTAAGCAGCAGGATTTGCTAAAGCAGGTCCAGGTGCTGCTAGCCCTGCAGGGAAGCTGCTCCCTGCCCCTTCCACTCACTCCCTGTCCCTTGCTTCCACTCCCTCCCTTACCTGCTGCTGGCTGCCCTTCATGCTCTGCTCCTCCTTCCTCTGCTAGACAATATGCTCAGTTATTTCCTTCATCCTTTCATCCCCTTGCTTTTTCCTTTCAGAAATATCAATTAAAACTAACTGCTGTATTTCAGGTCTGCTCAATGCTTAATTTAAAATATCTCTGTCTTCCTCTCAATTTCTCAGTCTCTGGACTCCCTTGTTCTCAGGTCACAGTCTCCAGGTTTATGGAAGGGGTTGCTTTTAAGTTTTTTGCATGATTTCTAACTAGCCATCTTACCCTGACCCACAACTCCAATGGGTCAATAGGCCCTAGGGAACAATAACAGGTTCATCATTAGATCTCATCTTTTCACTCCTTTCATCCTGGCCTTCCTAATATTTAATTTCAACTCAAACAGGTCAGACTTCCTTTTTTAGGATATCATTATTTTTCACTGCAACAGAGTATTTTTTTTCACTTTCAGTCAGAAGAACCACAGACCATGACAGTGTGTGAAAATGATACTGGCTGTGGAGTACAGCACTTTGCAGCCTACAGCCACACGTGGCTGTGCATGGTGAGAAAAATGGGAACAAGGGGACAATGGCCTTGAACATGCAATTGGCAGAAGTTTAATGGGGCATAAACTTAAAAGACAGTTCAGTTTCTGCTTTTCTTTATCTCTTTATTATAATGTCCCTTAATTGCTTCACTTCCTGAAAGTCTTAGGACAGATTGGTGTCCCAGGGAAACATGGCAGTGAAGGGAGACAAAGGCTTTGCTGGCCAAAACCAGAATGCTTTCCTTCAGATCCCCAAAAACAGTTCCTGCTTTGCTGGGGAAGAAGTAGCCAAGGAAAGTTTCGTAGCTATCCTTACTAGTGAAGAAGAAATCAAAAGCAAATTAAAAAGAAATTAAAAAAAGACTTAATTTTAAGAATTGTTAGCTTCTAATTTATGTAGAGGTGATAAGGCATTTTATGGGAGACTGAGAATTATTAAACTGTATATGTAGTCACTATTGATAAAAACTACCAACCTCTTCTCTTTTTTCCTGCTTCTCCCAAATTAGGAACCTATAAACACTTCAGCTTCCTCTGAATCTTTAGGATCGTTCAGGTGTGGCATTCAAAACTCCTCACACTAGGCTCTGATGGAGAGATATCACATTGTACATACTTGGCAGTATCAGAACTGAGTACAGCTTAAATTTTTCCATCGAAAACACTTTATATTATTGCAGGTTCTAATGCTCCCAGATACTAAGGGAATGTAAATCTGGCATCTTAAATTATTGCCTTATATGTGGAGACTGAGATTTGCAGTCTGGTTCAGGGGGGGTCAGTAGGGGACTTTGACTTCAGAATTAGAAAATGGAAGTTTAATAACCTGCTAGCCCAAAAAAAAGAAAATAATTTAAACATTAACAATGTATTTTTTTAAAAAAACCCTAACCCTTCCATTTTTTTTTTCAAAAACACATTTTTCCACATTTATACATAGTTAGCCACAAAAAGGCTTGGGCCAAAGCCTTTGTCCTGTACTCTTCCTTCTTTTCACCCTCCTGATGCTGATGGGCCAAACCATGAGATCTTCACTGGCTCCTCTTCACTAGAGCTCTCCTGTTTTAAGGTGTTACTGTTCCTACCTCATGCTGCTTTTTACCATTCCATCCCCAAAACCGAACTGAGAAAACCCCAGAGCATTCCTCAGCCACCCAGGTGCCAAGTCCACCTCCTCCTCTGCCACCAGACCTTTGGCACTGCCATGCCAAGCTCTGTTCACACACCCTGGCACAGGCTGGTGCCACACACCTGCAGAAACCCATCTTTCCCACTGCTGCAGATGCTCTGGCTGTACCCAGCTCCCCTTGGCTCTAGGCAAAGATCCAAACACTGCCCTATTTGCCAGCTGGCTGTCAGAGACCCTTGCACATTATCTTCAGGGTTTTAATTAGTTGTTAGCTATAAGTGTGCAATCCATTCCCAGGGTGATCACCAGTGGCAAATATCTTGCCTAGGGAGTTCCTTTCTTACTCAACTCATGCTAAAGATGCCAATAAACACAAGGTATTCCCTTAAATTTGGAGAGTCCTGGTCTTGACCTAAGAACAACTGAATTTCACTCAGGCTATATCAAAGGGAAGCAACCTGAGACCGCGAGTAAAAAATTAAATAAAAAATATGAGAAATACATGACTTTTTCACATTTTCAATCCAGTTGCAACCCTTAACACATTTACTTTTATAATGCTTACTGTGTAGTGCAAGTATAAAGGATACAGTTCTTTTTGATGCTTTATTCATATGCCATTTGTGCTAAAACACTAGGCAGTTGGGGTTTTGTTGTTTCTCACAGAGATCAGTTTTTAAATTCTTTTTAGTGGCAAAATTTCCATTTGTTTGATCATTTGTACTTTAATATAAAAGAACTATGCTAATTCCACATGAATTTACTTGTTTTACACCTTTCCGTTCTAAACTCAATGGATTTGTCTTCTTGCTTCAGCCACACTCAGACTTTCTATTTCACTGTGAGATGATGTATCACAGCTGAAGGAGTAATTTTAAACTGACATTTGCCTTTTGTAATCCTGTGTGGATTTGCCTAGATAGCTAAACTTTGTTCAGCCTGTAACTGAAGCAGGAAGATGCAGATGTCAACAAAGGGGTGGGTGATTCAGTCTCAGGTGGCTCCATCCAGAATTACATCAGGAGCAGGAGAGGTTTTCCCTGAATGAAATGTTGGCTTGGGTGCACCACGAAGCAACAGAAGGACCAGCATTGTGGATTACCCTGTTGATGGTAAAAGGGTTTTAATATCATGGGGATTTAGGGTTAACAGGAAAAAAATAAGCTTAGTAGGTCCTGGAAAGATAAATACCCTAGGCACATGAAGAACTTGTGCTTGCTAGAACTGCACCTGTGTAGCTACACCATGATAAATGATATAATTGTTAGATGTGATGATTTTTTAGTAATTAAATATAGTTACTGTTTAATTGTAAGAATAATCAGGAGAAACTG
This sequence comes from Lonchura striata, assembly GCF_050655825.1. Taxonomy (NCBI): domain Eukaryota; kingdom Metazoa; phylum Chordata; class Aves; order Passeriformes; family Estrildidae; genus Lonchura; species Lonchura striata. The sequence continues at coordinate 4,312,065 of NC_140703.1, forward strand.
TGGTTAGGGACTTAAGAAAGATCACAAGAAACTCATGTCAATGTCAATAGAACAATATAAGTTTAATAATTAATATGTAAGTTATATAACAATAGAATATAAAATATGTTCAGCTCGAGAGTCATGTTGGAGTAAGATTTGGGTCTGTACCCCTGATTCCCAGAGCTATCAATAAAAGCACCTGCAGATAATAATAATAATAATATCCTGTGATTATGTGTGTTCCTGAATGCTGACACTGTCATATTGCAATACCCTGGCTCTGATAATATCAGTTTAATGATGACACATTATTTGCCTAAAGCACAACTTTTCATTGATGCTTACTAAATTTCAAATAATCCCTCGTCTGCATACCTTAGGTTTGATACTTAAAACTGATGAGGACTTCAAAGACCAGCTGACAAAGTCATGCTGACATGAATTGTCTCTGAGCCTTAGCAACAGTAAGGCACGCTGAGAACTCACTTTCTAAGCATCTCACATTTGGCGTCTGGAAAAATTGGAATCTGGTGCCTCTATCACAGAGTTCCTTAGATACACGTGTCTGAAAGGGGAGTGGTTGCAGGCTGCAGAGAGAGTACCTGTTTTTTTAACCTTAATAAAAGCCAACCAAATGGTGCAAACAACAGAGAAATTATTTGCACTCTGGGTCTCTAGGTCTGCAAAAGAAAGGACTTCGAGGTATGATCTATTAAAGCACTGACAGCTTTTAAGGTGAGGTGGAAAGTTCAGCCTCCACAGATGACAATTGTCCTTTGTCACCAGAGAGCTCAGAAGGAGAATTTATTACTCTCAGCCAAAAATTTAAGCTGAACTGGAATCGTGTCACCAGAAAGACTGTTTGCACAGTTCTGCTTTAATAGTTACTGTCTTGATACTTGGGCGAGAGACTAATAATATGACATGGTGTACAGGAGCCCTCTCCAATTTATCCACTTGACTTCTCACACCTTTTCTTCCCATCTTAAATCTTGTAACATTCTTAATCAAAGGTCACAGGAGACACTGATATGCAGGCAAACTTTATATATGGCAAGGCAAGGTTATCACATCTGATATCACATCCAGGCTTTCTCTAACATTTCAGAATCTCTCAGAAGAGAGAAACTGAACTTGGGGTAATTCCCATTTTCAAGCAAATTCTTATAGCTACATGCATTCATACTCCTATATTTTTATATATTTATATCTACATCTACTGTACATATTTGTATAAATTTATGCACATATATTTTAAAATGCCATATATACATATATGCACATTTTAATTCAGTAGGTTCTAGGAAGACTACAGTTACTCCCCAGTTAATTTTTTCAAGTAACTCAAAAACCAGTCTTGGGAAGCAAAAGAATAAAATTAATGCTTTCCATTTGCAATCCAAATGAATAAAATACCTCCATCTTACATTGCAAAACTGAATAATTCATTTTCAAAATAAAAAACCTTTTCAAGTGTGTTTTGAAGTGTTTGTGGGAAAGACATCATATTTCATTCTGCCCTAGCTTTTGCTGTCTTGCTCAATATGACAAAAGTCACCAGCGAAAGAACAGGAATAAACTGTTGTCTCATGGAAGATAAATCCTCTCACATCATTGCTGCGAGCCATCTGCCATGCATTTTTAAGCATCTTGCCCCTCACATCAGTATTAAGTGGCTGCAGGGAGCACTCAGCATCCCAGGCAGTTACCAACCAATTGGACAGATTGCTGGAAAACACCACTCTAAGAGCACCTTGCTGGGGTTAATCCAGTGGGAATGACTATGCATTTGGAAAAAAAAGGTCATCAAGTGGTGTGGTTTTTACAATGGCACCGACTAATGGCCTTCAATTACGTTTAGCATGTGAATATGTTACATTTACTACCTGAGGATTTTCAAATAACTTTAGCTTTAAGGGAAGTATTTAGCTGATGGATAGAATAAGGCATGCAAAAGGTGAATAAATCCCTCCAGCTGGCCTGCCTGGCTCTGGTAGATGGGCAGAAAGGGAATAAAACACATGGGACTATTTCCTCCACACCCATATATATATAAAACCTCCTTCAGTCTCCACTGCTCTGTTCCTTTGAAACAGCCAAATGATGTCCCCAAAAGCTGGGGATGCTCTTAGTGGCATTACCACTGTAACAAAATTGGGCTGGTACTAAAAGATCACCATTATTAACACCTCTTACAATTGGTGAAACAAAACTCTTTCAAGATGAAACAGATAAATAATGGGAAAAATAAGCCTTTTCAGATCAAAATTCTGACAATATCATGTCAACAAGAAAAATACTAGAAAATTTAAGAATATGTATTAATCTTTTGAGTCTTTGTATCTTCTCTGCTTGTCCCATCACACGGACAGTCACTGTAATGCAGCCATGCTCATTTAAGATTTTGTGGGTTTTTTTTTTTTTTTTTTTTTTTTTTTTTTTTTTTTTGGTTAGGCTTCCTGCTGTATTTGTTGCAGAAAAGCCAATTTGGTTTTTTTTCTGTGCAACACTATTTCAGCTTGTGTCCTCTGTAGAGTTCCTGCTGTCCCTTTTCCTCTCACATTTATTACACTACCTTCCCTTCCACCCCTTACTTTGGGGCTTGTTCTGGTTTGAATTACAAAGAAATGATAAATTCTATTGAGTGTTTTTACAGAAATGTTTCTCTTTGTATTCTGAGGTATTGACCCCTTTGTGGCTCAAGGCTCTTTTCAGATCTAAATGGTGCATTTTTTCTAATCTGACCTGCTGTCTCACGTGTCCTTTAGTAACATGATTTTAGAGCAGAAAAGACATCAAGATCCACTGTGGGATGTAGAAAAGACCATAACCTTACAAAGTGAGTCTTTCTATTGCCTTTGACTGTGTGTGATTTTGGGGATGCTTCTTCTTTCACAGGAACACTGAGTGATGCACAGGGTCTCACATTATGTGAAGAAGCATTTCTCAGTAACAAATATGAATTTGACCCCTCTTTCTCAAAGTAAATGACAAAATTCCAGCTGATATTGGCCACAATAGCAGCAGAATAACATTTTGACACTTACACATAGAAAAACTGTATAGAGACAGGAAATACACAGTCATATTGAGAAGCACATAAAGCACGTTATAAGGCTCTGGCATATTAATAACTGAGCTGCTGAGTTTATTTGTGCCATGTCAAAGAAAAATACCATTTCATAAATGCATGCAAAGGTTCATGCAGGGGGACATTTGATCCTGGGAAGCTATCTCAGACACAATGAATTCATTTCCTTCTTTTCCATATTTGCCCCAGTTTCCTGGAAAAGAAAGTGTTTTGCTTAGAAGGATAGCCTGTCCATGCTATGTCACTGATAAACCATTTGCCTTGTGAGTATAAGGGAATTTTCACTCTCCTCTGGCTCTTGAACCTGTTTTCTAGGGCAGCTGCCACTGCTTCAGAAGGCAGTTAACACAACTTTTTCTATTTAAAACGTAGTTGTTTACTCTTTAAAAATCCCATGCTCAAAAAAGTTGAATAGTGTAGTTTAAGTTTAGCTCCGGTTCAATTTTCTTGAAATCAAAATCTCTGTCTTCCATACAATATCAAAAAACCCCACAATTTAAATACTGGATAAGCATAATTCTTAAAATTTCTGAAAGTCCAGCAGAGTTATTAGTTATTAGAGTTATTAGTTACTAATAATCAGTTATTAAACTGACCACATAGCAGCTGATTTCTGGATGGCCTGGGGAAATAATGCCTTTTCAGCACCACAGTAATCAAATTATCCAAGCTTTCTGCAAATACTAGCTTTGCCCCAAGATGACAATGACCTGGTTGACTCTATTCCATCCTAAAGCACTGGTATAGCCATGCTGAAAAACCAAATCTTGGGCTAGAAATAAGAGAAGTGGTCAATGTACAACAGGCTTAGCAGTTCCCTCCCCTTTGACAATGAAAAAGGATTATTAGTCAGGGCCTGAAAGACTAAAAACCATGAAAAAATGTGCTGCTTTCAGTCAAGTTCATAGCACCTGAGTGCCTGGAAATGGGAATCTGTGGGTGAAAAAGCACTCTGAAGTTTCTTTTTAGCTGCCATTTGTTGTTGCTGCTGGGAGATGACAGAGCTAATATGGTTAGGGGCAGGGGTTTCAGTCAGCAGAACTTTGACTCAAGCAAGACACAAATCATGACGCCAATATTGGCCTATATGCAATAACTGGTGTGAAATCTGCAGTTCAGATTACTGTTTATTGCCATGTAAAAATTCACTGGGGTGGAGGGTGAGGGGAAAGAAGCAAAAGAAAGGGAGAGAAGATGAAGAAACAAAAGGCTTAATTTTATCACAGGCTTACTCTTGCTGTAGCAAACACCAAAATCTCCATATTTCCATTACCTGTGGCTGCCTTTCAAAGCAAAATTCACCATAACATTTCCTGTGTTCGAAGCTCACCACTGGCTGAGTTACACAGTCAAGTTACAGCAAGCCAGACTCTGTTACCTTGTCTTAAGATTGATAAAATAAGTGCTTTGAAATGAAAAACATGAAGATTTAAGCACAAACGTATCTCATCTAGATGAGATTAACTGTGTGAGAGGGACCCCTAGTTCCTTCCTGATCTGCTGAATGTTTATTCAAATACTGTAAATACTTACACCCTTTGTTTCAGATGCAGACACTGTAATTCAAAACCTCATTAAGCAGCCAGTAGACATCTCCATTGCAGGGAACAAGTCATGACATCAAGAAAATCTGATAACTTGTCAAAGAAAAAGTGTACAATGCAAGAGCAGTGGCCTTCTTTGCTTCTCCTTGACAGAGCAGCACTCATTACGTGCTCCCCCTTCTTTGACACTCACGTCTCTGTTGTCTTGAAGGGAAGGGGTGACATGGGGCAGAAGGCAACACCTGGAGAAACAAACCAGAAAAGAGAGACAAGACATGGTAATGTGAGTGTATCAGTGTGGATGCACATGCATTCTGAAGAGCCAGCAGAGAGCCCTGAATTTGAAGGCAGAGCTGGCAGTGGTTATGAACACACTCAATACCTGCTCTCAAACAGAGCTGCAATGCAGAGAGATGGTGGCAAACAATCAGAGTCTCTTGGAACAATTAATGTGAGAGGTGGAAATGCAATATAAGAGGGAAAATAATATGGGGCAACCAAAAAACTCTGGTGCTCTGGCAATGAACACTACTGCGGTATGATTTCCAATGTAAATAACTGTTTATATTGAAAAGAAGAAAAAAAAAAGGAGTTTAAGCTTTTATCCATGCTAGCAACTTTTGCATGTGTCTTCTGTTTACATGTGGCTATATAAACATGAGTGTAAGCATTAATGCATTCATTAACATATGAATGCCCCAAATGACATAAAATTGATGTAGATAAAAGCTCTCTTCCAAAACCAAAAGCATAAGCTTCTTGCAGCCCACAGAGTAAAATCCAGAGGGGAAAAAAGGAGATACAGAAGAGGAAACCAGTATGCTGTGCATACCACTTGTGTGATACCAGGCTGGGACTCGTATCAGTGTTTCAAAATGTGTGTGTCAAACAGCTCAGACAAAATCTCTGCACATGGTGGCTGGGGCAGACAGAGGAGCTGAGCCAGCACAGCCTCATTGTGCTGTGGGCTGAGCCAGTTCAACAATATTCCCAGAGTGGCAAAGGCCCTCAAATCTTTGTAACTCTTTGATAATTGCTTCACTGAATTCATTCACTGCAGGCAAACAGCAGCTTCTTGTGCTGTTTTCGTTCCTGGTGTTCTCCAAAAAATTTATTGAACTTCATCTGAGTGAGGTAAAGACTCCTTTTGAAATGCATTTCAAAAAAATCTGATTAACCTCTCTTCTACTTCAGGGTCACAAATAACTCTGATGCTCAGAGAAGGCTGCAACCTTCAAGACTGTTCACCCAGTGAGGAGATGACTCCCACCTTCTGGATATGCAAATCTGGGTGCCTAAGCATGCAATATCCTCTCATTCTTCCATTTAATTTAATGCCTCTGATAATATTTTCACATAATAAGCTAAACTAGTTACAATGAAATGAGATGTTGACATTTTTTATTTGCAATATGGTTTGTCTTGATTTGAAACATGAAGATAAAAGAAGTTCCTTGAGACAGAACTCTGTTAATCAGTAAATTTTCCTGATTCACCATAACCAAAGTCTCTGTTTATTAGTTCATCAGCCAGGTTATGAAGCCACTGTTTGCAAAATCTGTGCGTAGCCCCATTGGCAAGATAAAATCATATTAATACAACGGAGGCAGCTGGGGAAAACCAGACAAACTTGAAGCCTTATATTCTTCTATAACAATGCTTTCATACATCAGAAACTAATTAGGAATGTACCATTCCTCCAGAACTTGTATCTGACTTATTACAGCTTCACCACTAAACCATGACTAAGCCATAACAGAAGGGCAAAGGTGACAAGATGTGGTGATCTTGCTCAGAAGTGTCAGAGAGTTTTCAGAGCTGTTCTAACCAAAACTTATTACTGAAAAGATGCTCTAGAAGTCCTAGTTCAAGTGTGCCTCCCCGACAGGGAAGCAAAGGTTAAGATAAATAATTGGAGAAATTAAACATCCTCAGAAAGTGGAGGAAAGAGGCAGAAGAATGACAAGCAGTTAAAGCATGGCCAGACATCTATACACTGCTGATAAACAAATTCTGTCTTGTTTGTCTCACCCAGAATCAAAAACTCAGATGAGATAAATACTGGAAGCCAAAGCAGGGCCCATTGTCTGTTTCTTAATGTTTTCTTTATGATGATTATAGACTTGAAACCCAGTAAATTTGAACCTGCTAACCACAACTCCCATAATTTCATCACAAATTACTTAACAATGCTTTTTTTGAAGAGATTTAACTACAAGCTGTCCTTGAGATGTGATAACATTCTTCTTGCAGACTCAAACGCTTATGAAAGAGAAGGCTATTTAATTTCTTTTTGGTAGGGTTAATTTTCTGCTGGTTTAACTCTTTGAATTACCTTTCCAAGGGCCAGCCCATCACTGGTGCCAGCACAAGGGAAGGAATGTGAGGGTCTGGTGGAGCTGGGAGTGTTTATTTCTTCAGAACTCAGTGGCCATCAGTGCAAGGGCACCATCACATCCCCTCTTGGGCTCACCAGACCCAACACAGACATCACCTCACCCTGCATCCAGGGGAGCTGAAGTTATCTTTAAGGTGGCAATGCTATTTTGTGGAGCCAAACTTCTGCTGCTGCCTCTCTGTAGGTCAGGGAACTGAATATATTTGGAATGCAAACCAAGACTCAAAATTAAAAAAAAAAAGAATTACTAATGAGAACTACTTGTGACTTGAAGGTTAGTGCATTGCTGGTATGGTTTTGCAGCTAGGCACCTAAAATGAGAAGGGAGCTAAGAAATACAGCTTTGGCAAGAATGAGCTCATTTCAGATTGCTCCTTACTACCTAAATATACACTTGTCTCACATTTGGAATGAAAGGGTTAATATAATTGTTGCTGTTATCTAGTCTAAAGCTTTTTTTTTTTTTTACAGGGCCTAACTAAGCTGCATCACTTTCTCATTTATATTAGAACTCCCCAAAGTGTCTCCTGGACACACACTTGAAAGTTATTAATAAAAGTGTTTATTGTTTTAACCCTGAGTGTCCAAACCCAACTTTATGCCCGGTACCGAGTGCTCCTCTGAACAATTCAAGGGAAATTAATGTTATTTATCCTGAGGCTGAGAAGCAACAGGAGAATTAGCATGCTTGTCACTGTGCTCAAATCCCTGCAAAAGTTGACAATTATATTTGCAAGTATAATTCCAGACTGTCCAGGGAGATGACAGACAAGCAGGCGCAGACTTGCCTGAAAAGGAAGCTGCTTCAAGGCTGCACATGTAACACAAACAGAAGGAATCTCCCCATTTCCTTGGAAAGATTTTAAGGACACAATTTAATGTATTGTTTGACACAAACCTGAGTAAATTAAAGAAGAGAGGTAACAGAAGGCAAGTGAAGTATTAGCCTGTACATTCTTTCCAAGCCTTCTGCTAGCCAGGCAGGAATAGCCTTGCTGTCTCCTCTGGAAAACTGGGGAGTTGAACATTCACATTATAAAGCAATGAAAGAAGGGCACTTACTATAATTATTCAGGGAAAACACTTATGGTACTGGAATTCACTAGCAAGGAACAGCTTTTGTAGCTGGCTAAAAGCAGGAGGGGAGCTTGACAGAGGCCGTTTTGGCAGAAAAACTAGATGTTATGTTCAGAGTATTCTGAGCAAGTGCTTGGCACACAAAGTGAACTCAGCTGAATGTATTCAAGAAGCAGCAAGCTGTGAAATGTGTGTTTAGCTTAGTAGGTTGGCAACAGTGGCTTCAGTAAAGAAAGGACCACCTAGCTTCTCCTGTTTGGAGGTCTTACCTACTACAGTTTGTCACAGACAGATTATATACTGTTCACCTAATTGTTTTTTTTTTCTCCTGTAATCTCTCCATTAATATCGGCAGGGTTGATTTTCCAGTGGAACATTTATATTAGTCAGAAATTAAATAACTTGGCAAACCTCATTACTCAAATTGTCACTGCAGAACATGCTACATTTCTGCTTAGTCATCTGTCTAGCATTGGTTTTTACCCCTGGCAGAGTCAAGGCCATGGCCAAGAAGGTTAAAATGTGTTCCTAGCACTGCTGAGGATGTGGGAGCCAAGCAGAAATAAGGTTTTACACCCCAAATTTATGTTTTGTTGTTGTCGGGTTTCCCCTGCCTCGGAAAAAATCTCTATTGAGAATATTCATAGCAAAAGTTTGAGAAAAATAGACTAATAATAAATAAAACAATTTTTTCTTATTTAACAGCATGCTTTTAAAAAAAAGCATAGTTTTTTTTGGTTTCTGTAAAAGAGGCAAATATTTTTCTACAAAATTTTATCTCACTTTCTCCAATGTCCAATGTTATGATTAGATGCATTTCTAGAGTTATCTATTGATTCTGAATTATTAACTAGGCTACAAGAACTAGTTACATCTGCACTTTAGAGGTAGATATGCTTCTTCAGGATAATATACAACATTTGTCTAGTGACAAGCAAGAATTTTATATTTAAAATTTAAAATAATTGAAATAAAAATTTTGGCTGTACTGTAGTAAACTTGTACACAGATTTATTATTTTAAATGACACTTTATTTCCAAAGGGGTTGGGTTTTTTTTTTTCCACCAGTTGAGGAGAAAAAATATCTTATGAAATGTAAAATATGACACAAAGCTGCACAAGTTCGAACTGTTCATTTGATTGAAATTTAAATTCCTCTTCACACAAGGTCTTCTAAATTTTTTTTTACTGTCATGATCTTAGTTCTGTCTTCTCTACTCCCCCACAAAGCTTGAAAATATTGGCATAAAATCTGATATTTAAAACCAAAAGCCCTTGAAGTGTCATCGAGATCCTTCACTACATGACCCTGATACCTGACTCTAAGAAAAACACCTAGTATTAAAAAAGATGTGATGCTATCATGATCTAACAATGATTGATTAAACCCAGGCCCGAATTCTAATGAATTTCAAGTGACAGGCACCTCTGTTTAATGCTGAATACTGACTCAGCACTGCTTAGCAATATGAATCTGACATCTGGATGAGTTTACCATTCTTCCATACGTCCCCAAATTTAACATCCAAATCTGTTTTGGTTTCCTTTGATAAGTCTCTGGTTTTTTAGTGTGTTTATAACACTGTTATAAACTTACAGACCTGCCTTACTACTACATGCTTAGCACAGTTTATTCCATCCTTGCACACTAGAAGTTATTTATTAATTTGTTCCTTATTTGTGAAGCTGATTACTACAAGTGTTTGTATACAATGGCAATCCAAAGCAGGCATTATTAAAAATCAGTGCTGTTTGCAGATTTCTAACTGGTGTAAAATAGAGCTGGCGTTCAGGGAACAGGCAGCATCTTGTCACTTAAAATACAATATATTAAGCACAAGATTAGAGCAAACCCCACAAAATATTCAGCATAGTGCATCTTCCCAGGAATTCACTAGGCTCCAGCGCTATTGTCGTGACATCTTATGAAATTGATTTATTTGGCACTCACAGCAGATTAAGTGAGGACAGAAACTGCAGAAGTAGCCCATTTACAAAAGCCCCATTCACTCCATTGAGCAGAAGCTCAGCCCCTCTATTTGAAACAAAATACAGCACTCAACCAAAAAGCAAACCCAGACTCAACTACCTCCATCAGCTGAGGCATTGCTGAAAATTGTGATGTTAAAGTCCTCCACGACCTGAGCCAAGGGCCAAACTCACCCCTGGTGCGATTGCTTGGATTCAATGGAGTTGTGCTGGCAACCACCTCGCTGCACTTGGCCCAGTGCCTTTATTTGTGCAAGGCTGGGCTGTGTGTCTTCTCTTGATAAATGCCAGCACTCCAGAGCACTGAAAAAAAAGAAAAAAAAACCATTCTGCAATAATCACAACGAGACAAGAAACGCGGGCACACAAACTGCAGCAAGACAGATAAACAAGAATTTACAGCCGCGCTATGTGCAAGCACTTAGCTGGAGTTTTTTCTTGTATTTTAAATAGAAATTTATTGTCATAACTAGCATGAGCTTCTTTCTAGTAAATGGACTACAATTTGATTCTTTCATCTCTGCTTTGAGCCACAATTTTTCAATTAAAAATAGAATTGGCATGGGACAAATTCTGAAACTTTTATGGAGAGACCCTGGCCTGCAGTTTAACAGACCTGAGGGAGTGTAGGACTTGCAAATGCACATTCAACATCTTTAAATTTGGAAATATTTAGCACTGCTACACGAAGCAAAGCAAAATCTTCAGGACTCATTAGTTTATATTCAGGTGACATGCCTGTCATGGTGCTAGGAGCTGTTATTTTACCAGGGGCTTTACATAGCTTTTAAATATAAAAATGAAAGCTTTAACCTAGTGTTTTGCTGAATTGACACAGGTGATCCTAGCACACTTGTAAGGCAGTAGAAGGCACTAAACAGCACTAAAGCAGGCTGTGTGTGGCACCTGGTTCTCAGGAGCTGGCTGATATGTCAGGAAATCAGTGTCAGCACGCAGCCTGGCTGAGGAGCAGGGAATGAAAATTCCCCCAGGAGCTCCCAAAAGCCAACATTTTTCATTTCCTATATACTGGTGTTTTTTTTAACAAATCAGTCTGGTATGTGTATCTATATATACATATGTATGTGTGTGTATAGGATCAGCTTACTTTTATCCTCACGTTTATTTGAACAATAATATTTTTTAGAAATTGGATGTCACAATGAATGCATACTCACATGACTTTCTTCTGTCTGCTTAAAGGCAATAGTTAACATTTGTATATTCATTCACACGTGCAATGAAAATGTTATGCCCTCCTGACATTGCAACAAATGAAAATGTGCAAAGGTAAATGAAAAAACAACCTGGAAGAGTACATAAGTATTTGTATATTCAGTGGTGCTGATACTGCATGGATCAGTAGTCTGTGAAAAAAAGAGTTGGCCCAGTGGATAAACACAGATTCTAAGAAATATATGAAGGCATATTTCAAATGAGAAATAAGAAAGGTTTAGAGAGAATATTTACTGAAATCTAATGCCACTAAATAGCTTTGTTACCTTAGGCAGCCTATTTAACTTCTGCCTCAGCTTACCCACTTGAAGTATGTGAAAATGTCTCCTTATCTGAATGGTAACTGAATTTTCCTGGGAAGGTAGAACAGCTTATGACAGAAGGGACTTTTGGAGTTTATTCAGTTTACTCTCTCTGCTCAGAGCAGGACTGACTTTGATTTTAGATCCAGCTTCAGAATTAAACCAGTTTTCTTTGGACCTTACCCAGTGGTGATACTTGAACCTGCCCTAATTCTTTATGAACATTTATCTTCTCCAATTATAAATGTGAATTTCTTGCATTGCAGCTTGCACCCATTCTCTTAGCTTAATCTGCCTCTGTCTCCCTTACACACAAAGAATGACAACTTGTGCTTTTTAGTCCTGCCCAAAAGATTTACTTAGCTAAATTATAAAAATTGGAACTTTATCTGACAGAAAGTTCCTGTAGAGAGATGTCAGAGGCCTTTTAGAAAGAATATATTTATTATGATACTTACATTGCTGCCAGATGGAAGATTTAGTCAGGGAATAAAAAACTTAATTTCATCATCTGATATGGCAACTGAGTTGCTTCTTCCTATTTAAGAACAAATGAGAAGACAGTATATTTAATTAAAGAGAAAATCAACATTTGTGATTGCCTTCAATCACAAAGCACAAGTCACCCTCTCCCTTTCTTAGTTTCTGTATCACTATCCTTCACTGGATCATGCACTTTGAACATGGTTATTTATCATTCCCTTAACAAAATCATGATATCAGCACAACGCAATTACCTTACTTTTTTGATGCTTTATAATTTTTTCCCACTAGTTTCCTTCCAACAACTCTAGCTCCGTCAATGTGCAGCTAATGTAAAAAGAGATTTGTGTATTTTACCTCCTTTTTAGTAAGCTCCTGGAGCGCAGCCTTGCTGAGAGTATTTTAGACAGTTTTGCCTTTCCCATTCTTCTTTATCTTCTACAGACAAGAGCACAAATCTGCATTCCTGCAGGCTGCAATCAAGGTGTTCACACCTGGGCTGTGTATGAACAGCACTCTAAAAAGTGAGCTGCTCAATGCTATCCCATCTACAGTGGTATTATACTCTATAATCCAACACACTTTTCTATTATACCAATTTCTGACCAGACAAGCAAACTAGCTTTTTATATTCACAGTGATTTCAACAGCAGCAATTAAATACACTTTTGAGGATTTGTCCAAATATAATTTTTACTTTTGATGGCTATATTAATGGTAGCTTAAAATAATAGGATTAATATGAGATTTTCAGGTATACTAAACCTGGTCTCCTGCTATTATAAACAAGATTGACATACAATCTTGTTCATAAATATATGCTATTTTATTTTACATAGATGTTCTTTTTGTTTTTTAAATCCCTCATTACCATTGAAAGGTATACCTAAAGCTTACATCATGTTCTTCTCTCCAGCCCAACTGTACTCACTGAAAAAAATCTACTGTTTCTTGTATATAATCCTTTCATTTAGGCCTTTGGTTTTGTTCTTCTCACTCATTTCATTCCCTTTCCTCAAGTGGTATAAATAGAGGACTTTCAGCATCTCTTTAAAGAGGGACACTCCTTCCAAATCACCTCTGCATCTCTTTTGTTTTACAGTTAACCTCCCACACGATTGCAGAGGATCAGGACTTCAGACTGTGTCCCAAATTTAGTGTTCTCCATGGCCAGGCAGAAAGGTATTTGAAGCATTTTGAAGTAAAGGTAATTTTTTGAAGTAATTATTGAAGTAATCATTCCTCAGTCTTCTGGAAGTGTTTTGCCTGAAATGTGAGACCTTTCTGCGGACACAGCTTGACTGTAACTATCTCCTGTGGGTGTTGTATGTGAAGCCAGAATATAAAGCCCAGAGAGAAAGAAGTTTGTACTCAAAAAAGTGTCCAAAGCTGCGGCTAGTGGGGATGAGGAGATTTTTCTTAGCACCTAGGTTGATGCTGGTTGAGTAAAACCACAGTGATGGAGCAGGAGAGTAATTAGCAATGCAATATGGCTTTTATATATAAGCTGCCAGACACGGTGACCTCCTGACAGATGCCTGTCCAGTGGGCTGAGAAAGGCAAAGCAGTCCCAGCCCAGTCCTCACCTGAAAAGTCATCTTCATGAAATGCTCCATCCTATAAATTTGCACTAAGTGGTGATGGTAGAAGAGACAAAGATTGAATGGATGTTTTGTGCCGTTTCTTTCGTGCCTCTAGGCAATCCCTCTTGGTCATGGTTGAGATATTTTGCTGACAAATAAAGACAGGGTGTTTATCTTCCCTCCCTGTATCCAGCTGTCTTCTGGGGAGGAGCAAATAGAGATTAAATGCTTTTCAGACAGAAGTTAGGTGAATTAATTTTTCTTCAAATTCTTTTTATATGCTTATATCTCACACTATGTTTCCAGGGAGACATACTGATTTTTCAAAATTTAAGACTGTTACTGAAGGTGTCATGTGAAAATTTAACCATTTACATTCAAGACAGCCTAACAGAAAGGGGCAAGGGGGAGAAGAAGGAAGGAAATTAAATCTCACTTACTTTTCCACAGAAGCTAGAGTCCAATTATTTACTTTCCTGTGTTTTAACACATTTGAAACATTTTGTGCATGCCATTACACCTTTCTTGGATGCATAATCATTTCCAAGTCAGATATCTTAGCTTCCCTCACAAAGTGTCTTTAAATACCAATTAAATAAATATTTCATTCTCTAAACATTTGATTTATTGTTTTGCTCATCATTTGCTCAGCATGCCTAGAGAAGGGGAGACTGAGGGAAACCTTAACTGTGGTCTTCAGCATCCTTACAAGGGGAAGAGGATGGGCAGACACTGATCTCTTTAGCCTTGTGACCACACAGGACTCAAGGAATTGGCATGAAGCTGAGCCAGGAGAGGTTCAGATTTGATATCAGAAATATTAGATATTTGTTTTTTTCCATGTGGCTCTTGGGATGTCCTGTGAAGGCCAGGAGTTTAACTCAGTGATCCCTGTGAGTCCCTTCCAACTCAGGATATTATATGATTCTATGATTTTGCATTTTATACCTCCTCATGCACACAGTTAAAATGCTCAAGAAGGGACACGAGAAATGTAAAGGTTATTCCTTGGGGATCCCTGGAAATATTGCACACATTCAATTTAAATTCACATGGAAACACTTTTCCAAATTTCCTGGTTTCTTTTCTTAAATAATATATGTATTCCTCATCCACTAGAACAATAAAAGAGGTACAAAAATATTTTCATGCTTAATTATAACTCTTTGCTGCATTATCTGTGTATTTTCTTTCCATTCTCATTTTTAATGGCAAGTGCGTACACAGAACATCCCTAAGATGTAATAAAGCTTCAGCTTCACAGTAATTGATCTGAAATATTCAGGATAGCACAGGAGATGAGAGTGGGTAGATAGAAATAGTGAATAATAGAATGATTTGGGTTGGAAGGGAACATAAAGACCACCCAGTTAACAACCCCCAGGTCATGGCCAGGGACATCTTCCATGAGATCAGAATACTCAAATCCACATCCAACCTGGCCTTGAATATTTCCAGGGATGGGGCATCCACAGCTTCTCTGGGCAATGTATTCCAGTGCCTTGCCACCCCTCACAGGACAGAATTTCTTCCATATACCTAATATAAATCAGCCCTCTTTCAATTTGAAGCCATTCCTCCTTGTCCTTTCACTACCTGGCCTTGGCAAAACTTTCCATCTTTCTTGTAGGTTCTCTTTACTTACTGGAAGGTGCAATTAGGTATCCCTGGATCCTTCTTTTCCTCCAGGCTGACCAACCCTAACTCTCTCAAAGTCTCATAGGAGAAGTGTTCCTTCCCTCTGATCATCTTCATGGCCCTCCTCTGGACTTCTCCAGCAGGCTGATGTCCTTCCTGTGCTGGCACCCCACAGCTGGATGTGCTGCTCCAGCTGGGCTCCCATGGTGTAGAGGGCTGGAATCCCCTGCCTTGACCTGCTGTCCATAAAAGAGGCCAAGAAACAAACAAATCAAACTAAACCAAATCAAATTAGCCACCACCTCCTACGCCCCCCTCCCCAAAAAAATAAAAACAACCCAACAACCAAACTCAAACCGTCAAATGTATAGTATTTAAGTGCTGTAAAAGAAAGAAGATTGGTCCAATTGGACTGAAATACAAAAAGCTCAGAAAGCAGTGTGTTTAACTGGAAAATCAATGTGTGTTGACAATAGCAGGAGTTATAGGAGAAAGAAAATAAAATAAGGTTATATCACAGTAACTGAGCTTAGAGGGAGAGAAGGAGACATGGGGACAATAAAATTACCAAAAGAAATTAATGTGTTGACAAGGCTGCTACTGAAACCTGATTGTCTCATTCTTGACATGAAAAAGAATGCCAGTATTAACAATGAAAGTTCCATGTACAATGAATTGCAAAATTATATGCAAACTTCAAGGTGAACTTTTTGAATTACAGGCTTGTAAGGAGCTGCAGCAAGTAGATGTGCCAGGCTTATTAGCATTCCACAATCTCTTCATGGGAAACATTCCCTTTTGTACTCTGAATTCAAACTTTTACACCTCCTAGAATGATTTTATTCAGAGAGCTCTATTGCTGGCGTATTTTTATTTTTATAATGGATAAAAGAAATTGCAAAGCAAAGGACACACAATCTAAATGAAAGCTAGCTAACAGGCTCCTTGCTAAGAAATGTATGGAATTATTTGAAGCCTGTTTAGAGAGCTAAAAGACTAAAATTTTCAAGCTACAAGTCAGTCTTAAATCTTTGTTACACTGCAGATGAATATATTTGCAAGGGAAAAGTCAAAATGAACAAAGCATCCATACTTAAGAAATCTCCTGTGTAGCAAGTCCTCACAACTATTAATGAAGGAAGCACAGTTTACCTCCCTTGGCACCAAATAAAAAATCAATTATTTTTGTGACTAATTTTTAAAAGAATTTAAATACCTCATCTACTTCTGGAATTCTTTAGCCCTTTCCTTATTAACACACGGGTACAAGAATGTGATAAAATATTAAAAATATGCAAACCAGTCATTTCAGAAACAGTTGTATCACTGAATGATTCAACAATTCACAAAGACATAAGCTATCAAATGGATCCCTCTCCTTCTCCAGCTGAATGTATTAGGATTTTACAGAGCACAGGCTTAAACCTCAATGGTATTTACTGAAAAAGGGAGGTGATATTGAAGGGCAGGAAGAGTAAACACATTCCTTGCCTATTCAGTTTGCCTGAACCATGACCACATCAAATATCTGCCAGTTTACTAACTCCAACTTGTGCAGTTCTGATCAGACCACTGAGGGATTCTGAGCATTGATCATCTGGCCATTTCTCTGTTCTGAATAGGACTTTTTTTTTTTGCCAGATGAATATTTGGAGGCTGTGCACAAACAAGGATTGACAGAAGCCTCTTTAGCATGTTTGGGCAGGGGCTGATTTTGGTTCTAGTTTGATTTTGCACTTAACCACTTTGGTCATGACCTAACACTTATTATTAATCAAACCTCTAGGGTTAAGCCCCTTGAATGCTACTAGTTTAAAGATGTGGACTTTGTATTACCTTTAGATAACCAAGAAGATTATGGCTTTACAGAAATATCTATTTCACTACTTAGACAGATTAAATTCATTTTAACTGGTAAAGCTTTGTCTTTAATTCCTACTGCAATTCATTACCTCCAGTCACAGGGTTTAATAATCCATTTTGCCAATTATACCTTTTTTCATTTCTCTGCCATTCATCATTATTATTTGATTTTTAGGTATAAAAGGAAAAGTATTAACCAACAAAATTACTTAGGACCATAATGACCTAGCACAATGAAGCCATTCATCATCAGTACCAAGTCTCTCTCTGAACAGATCCTACAAATAGTTTCAATTAATAGCTTTATACAAGTACTTCTGTAAAACATACATTAAACATCGTGGTTGATTCTAGGGGCTGCTGAGTTTGAATTAGTAACAGCTGGAAGTCTTTTATGGCACTCAATGTGGATCAGAGGTAGCTGATCAGCCCAATCAGACCCATTTAGGAAAGTCTTCACCCCAAAAGTCTTTATGCATAGAAATGTCTCACAAAATTTAGCAGGAAGACATTGAATAACTGTGGCTCCCAAACTAGAAATGTCAGTTAGGGTGTGCTAGGAGATGAGAAGATACACTGAAGAGGAGGAAGAAGTTGATAAAAATCATTACATACTCCTTCATGTTATTGTTTCCATGCATGCATAATTATTTGCAATTTACATTTGTTTATGGTAAGGTACATAAGTGAGAGGACAACCTTAATGCAGAATTTCCTATTGGCTATCACAGAAACCCCCTCCCTCTAGCAAATTTATGATGACCTCGTATACATCTATCTAGTTTGCTATTTTTGGAAGCATTTTCATTTCTTAAATTAATCCTGTTACCAGATCCCTGCACAGATTCCTTCTTTCATAAAGTATTTTTTAGCTTAGATGTGCACACAATTAATATATAGAAGCTTCAATAAGAATATATCAAAGGCAAGCCGTGACAGGCAGCATTGTACATAGGCATTGGATTGTCCCATTTCCAAAATATTTGTGTTAAATAACACATTGCCCAGAGGGCTGGTAGATGCTCCATCCTCTGAAACATTTAAGGCCAGGTTGGATGGGGCTCTGAGGAAATTATTCCGGTGGAAGGTGTCCCTCCTCATGGCAGGGGTTGGACTAGATGGCCATTAAAGGTCCCTTAAAACCCACTTTATTCTATGATTCTAAGATTTGAGGAGGAGACTGCTAAAGGGAGGTGCCATTTCTAGATGAGTGACCGCTAAATTGTATTTCAGTTCACTGGTCTAAGCAACCAAATACTCCTGCCACACTCCACAAATAGGTGTTACTTGATTAGACATAATTCCTTTCACAACAGCTGCCCTGTCTTATACACAGTTCCACAAAGTTAAATAAGTAGCTATATATCAAACCCTTAACTTCCTGGTTCTCAACGGATGAATTACTTTATAAGTAATGATTCTATTATTACTTATATAAAATAATAAAACTTTGTAAGTAATAATATAATATAATATTATAGGTAATAATTAATTAATATTACTTAATATCATCACACAAAAGCATTAGCAAAGAACATTTTTGAATTGCAATTGTCAACTAAAAGACCCCAGACTTGTCCTTAAAGACATTGAACATCCTCTGTACAAACACCTCAATTTGTATTGAATACCTTACAGCATTTTGAAGACCACTAGTACATCTATGGCACAAAATATTTCTACAACAACACGTAGCAAGGAAGCTTTGTAACCAATGAATTTTTCAGATTTTATTTCTAACATTTTCCATGTGTACTGAAAGTCGCTAGACAAAATAAGACACATTGGGCTGTCACCATGTAATATGATGACCATGAGTTTGCACTGTGGTTGACTTTACCTATTTTATGCTGTTTTTATGTAAGTTGTTCTGTCTCTTTTTAAAAATGTAAATTAACACAATCTTAGTAGAAGCACAGTGTTGCATTAAATATCAGGTTTATATGTATAAGTCATAGACCTGGTCATAACTTTTTTCATACAGAAAGTGGAAAAAAAAAGCCTCTTCTCTTTTAGAAGTGATGTATCAGCTCCAGTAAAAGTTATGATTTCAGAGACCACAGGTAAATTCAGACGTGCAGAAGAGAGAGGCTCAAATAAACAGCCAATTGTTAGAATAGTTATTTGGACCAGTTTTCCCACTTCCAGGTATCTGTGTGGTTCTAGATATAAATATTTCTCTCATACCTCCAAGGAGCAAGTCTTAGCCATGCAAGAATTCTTGATTCTAGACTATGCTTCACACTTTTTTGAAGGAAAAGAAATATCAAGAGGTAACTATCCTATGGTATTACAAAGGGTATCCTGGTAAAGAAATCTCCACATATATAAATTTAATTATCTTGTGACCAACCCAAGTAATTCCTAATACTATGGTTGAGCTATTCTTGATATATATATATATATCAATGGAAAGGAATAATGGTCTGAAGTTTACTGTCATGTAAACCTGTTCTATTGACATGTAGATTGTTCTAGAAAGGCAGCTTGATGGCATCCTTTTATTTGTGACATGCCTATTCCCATTACTTTGATTGAAATGAGCAGTTTAACTTTTTGTCTGCATGACCCTTGGGTCAGCATATCACAGTTTGCCAAGCACGATGCACTTGCCAGAGCTTGTAATATTGAGGTTTCATGCATCAGCATTTCACTGCAGCCATCTCTCATCAAGATTCTTCCCAGGATATTCTCAACCCAAATTTTCTTCGCTTTGTGCAAGTGCTTGCATCACAAACCCCCCAATGGAGGTTTTCAGTGATGCTTAAAGGGAAATAAATGACCAATAGATATGATGCTGGTATTGTGGATTTTGGTCAAATAAATTTTGGGGAAGAAAAACCAGTTAAGAAATTAAATAGAAGGATCATGAAAGAAATCTAGGACTTGAATTTTCCATGTATTTAGGGGCAAATGTAGGTCAAGAACACTGTCATGGCACTCCTTGCTTTGGCCAAACAGCATCATCTCTGGAGTAACCTAGCAGAACATTTGTGTTAAGATCAATTGATTAAAGGTACTTGCATATGCCATAGAGATCTTGTGATAATTTTAGATTCAGTCTGTATGCTGGACATGCTCTGCACCTTTCTGAGATCTCTGCAACCATGAAAGAAGAGTGAGTGTGTAGGTGATGTAGAAAATGATGTAGATGAATTGATGTAGAAGAATTAGGACCAGAATGTCAGCATGTCTGTTACCTGACTGAGGCCAACCAGCAGGAAATGTAGGAAAGCAAAACACACCTTTGCTTTTGCCACTGAGATAAAACAAGTTTTTGCTCTGTCTGAATTTGAGGGTGGCAAAAAGGCAATTTCATTTACAGAATGATTTTTCTTTTCTCAGTGTAGATGCGATCTTAAAGAAGAAAATATATAACGATGTTTAAAAGTGACACCACACATGCAACAGCTTTGCTGTATTTTTAAAAGGTGGTCTGTGCCAACAAGAAGGAAATTTCTTGTTTTGAGAAGCTCTCATTTTCTGATCCTTGTTTTCTGATATATGTCTTAAGAAAAAACATGCCCATTTGACACAAAGAAATCAGTATTAATGCACAGAGGAAGAGGGTAGGAGATCTGCTGAAAGCCTGAGCCTATCCAGTTTATAACCAGGAGTGGATTGGCTCTATCTTTAGCTGAAGCTCATCGCTCTTCCTCACAATAATAACAAGCAAACAAGCTCAGCTGCCAAACTGATAACCTCAGAAGCAGCCTAGCATGACTACATGAATCCATAGAAAAACCCGTTTAACTCTGGTACTAGCTGTAAATATACACCATCAAGTTTTATCTGAGATCAGACATCTCTGAGAGTTGTGTAGTGGTTGATGTGTTAGAGCACTAGAGGGTTCTCCAAAAGCACACTGCTGACTGACCACCCAGCTACACATTCAACGAAAATCAATTCTAAAGCAGGTGCTGGTTTGAAGTGCAGAGTGTTACATTATCACTGACCTATCATTGATCTAATGTAGGAGTGTCATATTGAAAGAGCGTTCATCTAAAATAAAGAGATTCATATAACTTTCACTGTCATTGTACAGCATACTGGGTGACCACTGCTGGAGTTGAAACCATCTGTCTCATTTTTGAGCACACACAAAAATAATGCTGGTAGTATTTCTTTCTTAACCTGAAATTCACAAGATCAAACTTTGAGCAAATTTATTTTGACATTTATATATGAAAGAGTTCACTGGCCAACAAGAGCTAAAATAAGAAAATGTTTGTACTGACCATGGATTTTGCTCTAGCTAGGCTGCACTTTACCAAATAATTTTGGAATAAATGTTACTTATAATATTCTACTATGAAATAAAATCCAGATAATAATGCTATGCTTCTGAACATCATGATACATCAAACTCTGATATTCAAATACCCGTAAAATTGTCTCTAGATGAGATATTTTTTATGAATTTGTGCTTTCCAAAAGAGAGAGTTAATACTCATAACTCTGCAAGCAGTAATTCCCTCATCTGTGGTAGTGAATTTCTGAATACAAGACAGGTTAAATGTAGCTCTTAGAAAATCCTTCAGAAAGCAAAGGTTACATTTAAAATTCTTTGTAAACTAAGGAAAACAGATTACAGATTTGCAGCACTTGAGAGCACTTACAAATAATATAAAGTACAAAAATCAACTATAAATTCATAGACTCCACAAACCCCAGCTTCTATTGAATTAAAATTTGAAGCACGAAGGCATTTTACAATTTCATCCCCTGAAAGTCATCTTATATTTTGTTTCTTTCATCCAATTTTTATGAATTTACAAGGTGACGGATTACTGGCAGCACCCTTAATGCGTATTAGTTTTACTAAGGCATGAGAAATCCCAGCTGGTATTTCATGACACTGGCTGAGGACTGTAGACACCAGAGTAAAATGCCTGTTCCCTCTGAGTA
Organism: Lonchura striata; assembly: GCF_050655825.1. NCBI lineage: Eukaryota > Metazoa > Chordata > Aves > Passeriformes > Estrildidae > Lonchura > Lonchura striata. The sequence goes on from NC_140703.1 coordinate 4,334,160, forward strand.
CATCTCAGCCTCTCAAAGCCAACATAAACTTTTCACTTTTCTCTGAAGCACTAAGCTCAGACGTTTGTTATAGACAAAATTTTAGATCTGATGGATCATCAGTGCTATCTAATAGTCAAAATTTTAATTAAGAAAGAAACACTAATTCAAAGCAAATAGAAGTGGTAGAAGTAGAAGGCTTCAGACATTTAAATATGCACAGATTAAACCATTTTACTAGTAAAACCTTTTTAACCTGTTTCACAGCAAGGAATTGATTATATTCTGAAAGAGTAAAGAGGGACCAGCAACCACTTTTACTTCTAGAAAGCACTTCTGCTACTTCTCATGACTTTCTCTTTTGGCAAGTAAGCTCCCAGCAAAAATAATAAACTTTGAGGGGTTTTCTTTGAGGAAGCAGGGAAAGAAAAGGATTTGAGTGGATGAAGATGATCAAGTTTTCTGGTGGCAATGGAAAGCTATATGTGAGGAATTAGGGAAGAAAGAGAATTTGATGAAAATCTATGTATAAACAGAAGCATGATGTATAAAAACTGCTTTGCTCTTCAAAATGTTAGAATTGCCGTGGCATGGCAATTCCAATATAAAGACAGATGTTTGAGGCACATGACCTTATCATTTATGGATAAGGTTTGTTAGATTTTTTGGGTGTTTTCTTTGGTTTCTTTTGAGGGGAGGTGGAGGTTTTGTTGTTTTTCTTGTTCTTGTGTTGGGTTTTTTGATAGCAGGCGAGAAGTGGTTTTTTAAATTATTTACTTATCTAGGTAAAGTAAATGTTTCTATAGGAAGAAAGACACACAGAATGTTTTAAGATTATTTCATTTTTGAGAGGGTTTTTTGTCCTTTTGTAAAACTCTCAGTCGTAAGCACGATCTCCTTCATCTCCATGCTGATTTCTTTCCTAGTTCATCAAACTTGTTGAGAGAAAAGACTGTTGATCTGCTGTTATCCACCTACTCTGGTTCAGCATAATTTTTTTAAAGACGAAAAGGATGAAAAAATGGTCGCATGACTTGAGAGCACACACCTTGTGATAAAGAGCAAATAGCCCCAGACATATGTGTAATTCACTTGAAGATGGTTCAAAGTTGAGCTTAATGCATAGCTGTCTCAAAGTCTAGAAAATGTTTTCTGAGTCCATAGTTACAAATTAGAGAATACCGAGCTAACATTTGTGTTGTGACCTGGTTATAGGCTCGAAAAAGCCTTCCTGTGTTACTGAGATTGTTCACTTCTTTATTGTCATTTATTTCCGATGATGGAAATAGATCAGAAGACTGGTTCCTGACTTCTACAAATGTTTCCTTTGCTGTATTCATGTTGACTATATTATCTGACCAAAGCAGTACTGCAATGTCTGAGGAAAGATATAGTACCAGCCTGATAAACTAGCCAGGAATATTCCACTCAATTATACTTCTTTGCAGCCCAATATCTGAAGAGAGAAATGTCTCACCCCATGCTCATCTCTCAAAGGAGAATCCTTCCCTGGATTCACTGCTTTACCACATCCACTCAATGCTGCCAGGCAATTTCAAAGCACCCTCACCAGAATCCTCATGGCTCAGGAGAAGTAGAAAGTTCTGCACCAAAACCAGTCACATTTGTAGTTAAACAATACTTTTAAACAATACACAGCAAATACCCAGATATCAATATCAAGCATCTTGTGATGACAGTCAAACAGAAAGAGCTGGCAGAAAACCCCCCAGCATATATCTTGTCTTGATGACTTTCACTGGAAGATTAGAGAGAACCTACTTGCTTCCTCAGTAGACCACCTTGAACAGCTTCCCAGCCAGGCCACTTTAGAATTTTTATAAGCATTTAATGGTAAGCTGAGACACTAAGGGAATCCTTGTGATAGAAATCAGAACCTAGTAAATACACAAACTAAAGTAGACTAATGCTAGCACAATTTATAATCCATACCTCATTAAAATAAGAAATACAGTAAATAATTTGAAATAATGTGTGCAGAACAGAGCTTTTAGTAGCTGAATACAGATACCAGATTTTTGCTTTTCTTTTTCTGATTTAGGTTTACCATTACTGATTTGAAGGATGCTTACTATATAAAGGAAGCCTGTGGAGAGCTGCCTTAATTAGGACACCTAAATCTCCTATATGTACTCTGGAAGATGATCAATTCTCATTCTATAGATGTAACACAGACTCTTTTACCCTCTTCAAATATGTAGTCCAACTGTATTTTGTGCATTGGTATTTTTGGCTGCGTGATTATTTTTAGGAAATTGGTTCTTCACTGTTGCTGGCTTGGGCTGTGTGCAAGAAACTAGGGGCAGACTGGAACAAAAATTGGTGATATTCAATTCATTGAGGCTGTGGTAGCAAACTTTTCCCCTTCTGTTTGCATTTTCTGACCTTAAATGCAGCCGCTGTCGACAGCTGAGGGGATTCATGTTTTTCTAGTATCTTGAGGACAACCTACAAATGCTATGGGATTATTAATAAAATGTCAGAGAAAAACATCTTTGCCCTTTAAATATTTATATCTAAGGAGACTAACTTGGTGAGCCAGAGATAATGTGCATCAATGGGACCAGCTGGAGAAAACAGGCAGGCTCTCAGGCTTGGGCAGGTCTACTCACCAGCAGATCTGACAATTAAAAATCTCCTGCAAAACACAGGTAAAACAAGGTTTTACCTGTTTTAAGGTTTGGTTATACAGCTTTTCTGTTGAGGCCAAAAACTGGTGTGATTTTTTTTTTTTCCCCTAGGTAATCTAAATAAGAGATATCAACAGTTTGTTGGGATGCTGTTGCATCTTCAGGCCATTGTCACAGATACAAGACAACCAACTTTCATATATTTCTCATCAAAGTGAGTCTGATTAGAAATACAGATAGAAATGTCTAGAAATCAACAAAGGATAAACAAAAAGACAGATGAATCTTTGTCTAGTTTGATTTCAAAACAGATGTGGCAACTTAACATGCTATACTTAAGTTTTGATTAAACACTGAATACCTGCTATTTCCCTCAGCTTATACTCTAGCAAAAAGCAGATAAAATTCTCAAGTTAACTGCATTTTATAAGAGTTTTAACTTTATTTTTTGTATTGCTTGTTTTAAGGGTAAACTGCAGTCTGCTTTTGATAAGCCAATATAAGTTCTTTACATTAGACTTCAAAACCCAACAAAACAGTATAATTCATAAAATTCCCCTTAGGTATATATCTGAAGAATTGAATACCTCAATCTGATCCCAGCATTTCCTGTGATTGTTTTAGCATTGCTTCTAACAAACATTTAAGGCATTTGTTCAGCAGTAGGATGTTTCACTTATTTCTCCTACCCTCTTAATTTATGAAAAGGATGAGCTTGCATCTCAGGAGGAAATGTGCCTCACTCTGTTTTTTCCTGCCATGCTATTTATTCTCTCATTGATTTATTTACTGGAGGGCAAACATCTTGTGCAAAGTTACTTGTGATGCTCTGCTGCTAAGATGCTGGTTCTAAGCATGATATAAAATTGTTATGTTACTCCTAGGGTCAGTGCATTTTCCCCAAAGAAAAAGTGTTTTGGTTTTTTAATTTTGGGCTGTTTTGTCTCATTTCTTTACATTTTTTACACCTGTGTTCCCCCTGTTTATTAAGGTGCTGGGCTACTATAATCTAAAAGGCCAAACAGATTTATTTATAGATTTTAATTATACTTTGGAAACGGAAATTGCCATAGCTATTCTTGCTTTTAGACTATTTTTATGTGAGCATTTGTACATATGTACGTGTGTGTGTATAATTTTATTTTAAGAATAATCTGTCTTCCGCAAAAGCCTATGTACTTCCTCTGAAATAATCTAGTTAATATGTTGTACATTTCTGCATGCATTTTACTGCAGAAAATTGTACAGCAGCTGCTACCTCACTAATATTTCTATTTAAGGGAAAAGGGACTCCAGTCTGCATCACCTAAACATATACATATCCTCAGAATTAAGGTTAATAATAAAAATTAGAACAGAAGTCTTATGAGAGGAAAAATTCCCATATGTATTTCCAACAGCTGACATTCATACTCCCTTTAGTACATATCCAGAAAACCAGATGGTAACAAGTAAAAGGTTTTCAGAATTCTGCTATGCTCATGTTGATTTCATCAAAGGGTACCTTTTATTTTTCCCAGTATATATAACTGGGCCATTGCTGAGGATTCTAGATGCTAATGAAATAAAAATAACTGGGGAAGAAAAGAGATTTGTATCCATAAACAGACAGAGGCACAGGGCACACAAGATCTTAAAATGCACGCCATAAATAAATATTTGAAAAACATAATAATTGCTCTATACTACAAATACATTTCCTTCTTAGCACTGAACCTCTGTGAATCATGAAGGCTCGTGCTATTGTGATATGAACTGCTAAACTGGTGGTGACAATTTTTAGGTTTCAAAAAAGAAAGCTCTTAGGAAAGCTTATTTGCTTGCTGAGTGCTGCAGCACAGAAGAAACGAGAGCTGTAAGAAAAGGAGCACAACACGGCTAGGGAAAAGGTGTCACAATTTTAGGGCTGCCAAGTTTTAGAACAGGAGCTGGGAGGCAGCAGGAGGGGGAAGTGGAAATGAGGAAGAGTTTTATTCACTTTGCATTCACACAAGGAAGCTCTCCTGAAATGACCAGCCAGCTGGAGAGAGGAAGTGTCTGCCCTGAAAGTGGATTTTGGCAATTCCAGCACGGCTGGGTGGGGAAAGCAAGGTCAGGAGACAGCAGTCAGGAAGGCATGTACAAACATATCTGTATTCTGCTTTCCAGTGTGCTGCTGGCAGTTCTGCTGCTTTTTCTCACTCTGCTCTCCCTCTCTGGGGCTGAGCTTCCCCGTGTCCTCTGCTGCTCCCTCTCCCATGGTTACAAATTAGAGAATGCCGGGCTAACATTTGTGTTGTGACCTGGTTATAGGCTCGAAAAAGCCTTCCTGTGTTACTGAGATTGTTCACTTCTTTATTGTCACTTATTTCTGATGATGGAAATAGATCAGAAGACTGGTTCCTGACTTCTACAAATGTTTCCTTTGCTGTGTTCATGTTGAATATATCATCTGACCAAAGCAGTATTGCAATGTCTGAGGAAAGAGATGGTACCAGCCTGGTGAACAGGGCTGTATTTGCCAGGGCTCAGACAAGAACACTTCCTCTGCTCTGCTCTGGGAGCCATCAGTCCCCCTCAGAGGACCAGGATTTACAGCATCACGTCAGCTCTACCTAGGAGTCTGACATTTGTGGGTAGGAACAATTTAAACACTAGCACGCACAGGTGCAAGCATTGATAAACATGCAGTAATTGTGGAGATGATTTTCCTGTGCCACACTTAAAGGCAAAACTTAAAATAATTTTTAAAAGCATGGATGAAAATAAAAAGGGGATTTTTTTAAAGTTCTAAAATCCGTTATTTGTTACTCTGAAAAAAAAAAAAATTCTGCCTCACATCTTGTTCCTTAGAAGCTCAAATAAACCTGGAGAAAATATTGGAACTGGTAGTAATACTAATCAAGCTATGATTCAAGTGAAAAGGAGATTATTAATTTAGTTTTTTATTCTGACATTGGTATTTCACTATAACATGTTAGGCATTATCTTTATGAAATAACTATTAGCACATTCTGCCTTTTAAGTGCAGTTACACCTGGTCCTGTTGAGCTGGGAGTCTGATCTGAGAGGTAAGGAATAAGCAAGAGAAACACATTGAGAGAGAAGAGAGAGAGCTCAGCAGAATTTAATCATGAGGAGATGTGCTATTCAGAAGTGCAGTCAGTATTTTGGCACAATGCTATCAGGAGGGGGCCCTAGCACCTCCTGCAGACATGAAGTTTTGCTCTGCCTTGGGACACCCAGGGCTCAGCACAGAGAGCTGACTTTGGGCTCTGATCAGATTATGCCTCATGCTCATCACAAGTACTACTTACTTAATAGAGTTTGTAACAGAGCCTAAGAGGACTATTATTAAAAGATTAGGCTGCCTCCATCCTCTTGCTTAATTAATTTTTCGGTATAGAAGGGAAACTCCATGGTCCCCAGTCTATTGCTGAGGTAACACATTGCAGGATGTGATCACAGTCAGACTTCTGAGTGATGAGCAAATCATTCTGTAGCCACTTCAAGATCAGTCAAATAATGGATACATTAAAAACCATGCATCAAGCTAACCAAGGAAAAGAAAAAGCCACACGCTGGATTCTAGTCCTTTGAAATGAAAATAGAACCAATTTACTTGGTGGAAAGTCTTGTACTAGGATAGTCTTTTTACAGGAAGTAAACAATAACACATGCAAAAATTTTTACTGGAATATTTAGAGAAAATTTTATGCCAAACATCATGTTATGATGCTTCTAGATAGAAATTTGCATTGGAAAAAATCTTAAGCATAAATAGGAATGAATCAGGCACTGCATATTTTCCTCAGATAGCCAATGACCCTGTGTGAAGGGCATTACTTTATCATTCTTTATTACTTTATTGTCATTCAAGTGACATTAGCCAAGTCCAGACTCTAAAGTAATTTAACTCTTCTTCTTCCCAGTCTCAGGTGATAGTTTTTCCACTAGGCTGTTGCTTCCAATTTGTCACAACAGACTGAAAGGTCTTGATTTCCTCTGATTTAGCATAAGGACATTTCTGAAAGATTTTTTTTCAGGTTAGCAGCCCTTTCACTGTGGTTTCCTAGCCAACACATTTCACTGTGGGAAGGGAAGGAGAAAATGAGAATGTCTAACTTCTTAGAGTCAGCTCAGGGTGAACACTCAGCTTACAGGCTGTGTCCAACAGAGAAGAACCTTGTCCTTCATTTTTTTATTCGTTACTCAAGTGGATTTACTGGGCCACTTGCAGGTGGAACATGGGATCTGAATTTTGACAGCTAACCATTGCAAACTCAAAGAAGAAAATGTGAGGGACATCACTTTTTTCCTGGTATGTGACTTGTTCACAGCCAACAAGCAGGTCAGTAAGGAAGATGCTAGAGAAAACCATTAGTTTAGTCTATACACCAACAAGGAGGTAATTTCCTTTTGCCATTGATGTGACACCAAGGTCCAGGCCACCAGCTATTTCAATGCATCAACACATTGCTATATCAACACAAGTAAGTTAAAATTTATTAAAAAAACCTAATAAAGCTGAATTATTCCTAGCCTGAAATACCTATCTAATGAATGGTTGTCCACAGCTCCTTGCAATGCCTTACCAGTACTTAATCTATACAGATAACCCTTTATGAAAAATTTCATCCAAGGAGAACACCTGTCAAGTACACAGTGCTACTCAATCTAAAATATACTTGTGTCTTCACCAACAATGCCTCATAGGTAAAATGATGCTCTTGATGAGGCCCTTAATTCAAACACTTCAATCTTTCCATTTCCCAGCTGCCCTTCTTCAGGCAAAATGACACTATTTTCCAAAAATCAGAAGGCTATAATGAGGATTTATACATATATGTTTGAATAGTCTCATATATTAGAGGAAAAGGCAAGCACAGAAATTTCTACTGAAATGTAAATCTAACTTAACATCCTTTCTAGATTCAAGTAAACTATCACTGCCTATTTCTGTGCTCACAATTCAGCTCCTCTCTGCAAAGGTAACTAAATTCATCTCACAACATATACATAATCACAAATGTTACTACTTTATACTAAAATGTTAATGTTTTGCCATGAAAAATGTGTATTTCTTTGGCAGTTTTTTTTACTATTTCTGTCCCACCATGTGTTTGTCATTTGTGGCAGCTTTGCTTTTTAGACCTGAAAATATGAAAAAGCCAGACTTCTTAAAAACCACATCTAGAAAAAGGCAAAGCCCACACACTTTCAAAATTTTGACAGTTTCTATACAATGTAATGGGGTGTAGAATGAAAAAATATATTAGTTACCTTTCCTTCCCATAAAAACCCTTACAATTATATAGGCACAATTTAAACTTCAAGAATACAGGGAGAAGCTCTTTCCACTGTAGCCACAGATCCCTGTAGGTGAGAGAGTTCTCTACTGGACACCAAGACTGTCAAAAATTGTCTTTCTAATGTTGAAAATTTATTTTATACCCATTATTCTCACTGAATTAAAAAAAAAATCAAAACTCTTCAACAAAAATTTCAGTAGCAGAAGGAGCACACTTACAAGGAGTTCCAGCAAATATGTTTTACCAACATTTTTGTTTTGCTTTGTTTCTTGCTAAGTATAACTTGACAAAAGATACTTTGACAAGGCAGAACTTCAAAATGTTATGCTTCAAAATCTCCAAATTACAAAACTGCCTTAAATTAGATTTTTATCTTATTCTGAATTTTAACTTTAATCATGTTCTTTGCTTATATTTTATAGTTTCCTTTCTCAACAGTGATGACTAGGATTTTTTTTTTTTTTGTGAGTTCTACTAAAAATTGAATAAATTTAAATAGTTTCTGGGGAGGATAAATTTAAAAAGACAACTCGATGGGATGCTTGTGAAAAAGCTTCAGAACTACATACTTTCAGTCTTTTGTTTTGAACACTGAGACTTCTTGGAATTTTGACCAAATAATAATAATAAAAAAAAAGAACAAAAAAAAAAAAAACCCAAAAAAAACCCACAACACCAAGAAACTATTAGGGAAAGAATGTAAACAACAGGGAAGAGCCAAAAAAAAAAAATCTTTAGAGCAAATATTTCCAAGTACTAGTAATGAGTAATTCTTCTCTGGATCCAAAGACGTAGTTATAATAATCTCTTAAAGTGCTTTCTGAGAAAGCTCTTCCATAAACTACCATCTACACAAGTCATTCTCCTTCTAGAATGAAAACACCCCTTTTGTAAGTTACACAGCTGCACAAATTTGGTTTGACCTGAAGGGAAAAAATCAGACCCAAAATTCCTGCAAGCAGCCAAACTGGACAGTCATATCTCAAAAATGTTCGTGTTTTCCTACTCTGCCAGCTAATGACAGACCATGTGATGAGAATATATCCTATCTCTAGGAAGTGACTCACCAAAACATTGACATATGTTTGTGTTCTCCCTCTAGAAGAGCTCAAAGCAATTTGGAGAGAGGCTTAATCTGCTGCAATAGAGCAGGATGTCACAGAGTGTGCTGTGCATTGCTTTCTATCTGGTTTATTTTTCTTCAAATTAGGTTTAGTGTATGTGAGTCATCATAGATGTTTCCTTCTTTTTATCTTCCTTAGGAAAGGAAGACAGCTTTGAACTATTTGAGTCTCTAAATTGGCAGGATTACTTAGAACTTTTAAAAAGCATTATGGACAAGTGTTATTAAGCCAAAATGTTTCCTCAATCTCCTAGATGACCATGGCACATAATCGTTTTTTCAATCTTATCAGTGTCAAGCCAATAATAAATTCCCTAAATTTCTGATGAAGCACTTTTTTTAGATATGTGTTTAAGAGAAACAAAATAACAGTGAATGCTTCTCTAGCTATGTCATCATTCTTTGGTCGGATAGTTGTGGTTATTTATAATTCTGACTTTTGCACATGCTCCACTATAATAATTAATTTTAAACATAACAAGGTTCAATTAATTATTTTTATTGTAATATAAAAATGTTTAATTGGAAGATTTCACTGTGCTCATATGATATTATTTGTTGATGAAAAGGAGATAAACCCTACTTACATTCTGCATAGTTAAAAATATTTACAACTGCAGATGAGAATTTAATTAGCCCCAAAGTTTAAATTTTCTTTTGTTACTGAAAGCAATTAACTTCCTTCCTGAGGTGTATATTCTTATATCAAGAGAGGGAGTTCTATTGTAGTGCATAAAGCATTAAATGAGAGAATTATTGTGTGTCAAGTGATCAAAGCATTCATAAATGGATATCTGTACCAAAATTACCTGTGTAATTAGAGCTCATTAAAATTATGACTCCCCCACCCTATTATTTGCAGCATAATAGGTAGATCCTAAAACTAGATGCTAAAGTAGCAAATTCACAAATATATATGTCCTAAACCTCTCCATTTATTTTCAATCCTATTGTTTTATCAACTCTTACTACAGTAACTCAGCAGCAGACAATTGTTGAAACGGGTGCAAGACTGTCCAAAGGGGTTGATAGGATTGATTGTTTTTATTAATTTCCTAAAGTCCAATTCCAAGCCGTTTTCAACTTTTGTCTCTCTCTATCGTGACTTCACCTGTTCAGTTCAGAAGTGAGGTGTGGTACTTTGGAAACTCAACTTTGCAATTAACCATTCAAGGGCATGAAGAATTATGTTCTAGCATAACATTTCATTGAAAAGAAATACAGGTCTGCAATAGATAGCTTGTAGAACAACAAGATAGAACAATAGACAGAACAAAAAGATTAGTCTTTTTTTGTTACGTAAAAGGATACTTTCATATTGGTCAGGAGCACCTCTGTTCATATTGATACAGATCTCTTTTTTTTCTCCTGACTTTAATGAAAGGAGAATGAGGCATTTCAGATTTTATTACCACAGTCACTGCTGAAATGTGTGTTAAATTAGAGATATGCCAGCACTGGGATCCTAACAATAATTCAGACAGCTATGGAACCACTACAGACATGTCAGTCTCTTCTCTCTGCTTAACATCAACTTCAAATAAATCCAGAGCAGATACTGGCTCTCCAATCTGCACTAAATCCTATAAACTTAAAATAAATACCTTCCTAAACCACCTCTTATTAATGAGAGATATCTATAAATGTGGATATATTCATAAGAAACTAAGTTTCTCAGACCAAGCACTGCTCACCATTAAATAATTGTTATCTACAATATTAGAGTGCCTTGATTCCTACACTACTTAAAAAAATGTAATTATTTACTAATTTAAAGAAGAGAATAATCAATAAAAAAACACAGCTGAGATATTTGTATTTTCCTGTTAAGGTAACAGCAGAGTTGGAATGTCTTTGGGTGCATATGAGCACATTTGAACACCTCACCCACCTTTCCTACGCCTAATTTTGGTTTTTGGGAGACATCACAATGTCTCACTAACCCCTCCCGACCCAAAGTAGGATAAAACAAACTTTTAAATGTCAAATCACAATACATCTCTAGAAAGGAAACTGGAGAAGCAGGGGACAAAATTTCACCTTGTAGCACAGGAAGATATTTAAGTTTATTTGATTTGCTGTTCTTAACCAAATATTATATCAACAAATATAACCAAATATATATTAACTGTGTGAATGTACACTTTTACACAGTTATAATAATAGTTTTTAATAATCTGAGATTGATTTATCCCGATTTTTTAATATGTGCTTAATTTCTACATCCTTGCCGAGGTTGGTGGCAAATTGCTGCAGTTAGACAATTTTACCATTAATTTTGGGGCAGGGAAAGAAGAGTTAGTGACTGTTCCATGGTGTCATACTCCAAGTATTTGGTATGCTCAGTGGAAATATTCAACCCTTATATATATATATAATATATATTTATAATATATATTTTTTAAGTGAAAAATCAGGGGAGGGAAAGATTTAATTATTGATAACATTATGTCAAACCTAAACACATATGGGAACACAACAGCTTTCCAGAACAAAGTTTTCTTTAGAAAACTGTTCATGCCTCAAAGGCCTGAACATGGATAAGAAGACCCTGATAATCACATCAGGGTAGATGCCTGGGAGGAGGTAAGCCCAATGTCTAACAGCAATTCAACACCCACATCCTTTATTATAACTATGCTGAAATACATTAATATGCTGTATAAAAGGAAGATACTAAAACTATATACTACTTTCTGTAACTCTAACACAACTCGTGACCCTCTCTGAGCCCAGTCCCAGGTGGGTTGGATTGGCCATCAGCTCAAACAATCCTCACCAGAATCCAACCAAGCACTCACTCCAGGTAAACAATTCTCCAAACACATTCCACATAGGAAAAACAAGGAGCAGAAACAGAAACTGTTTTCTCTTTCATTTCTCTCTGTGCACCTCTATGAAGAATCTTGAGAAGGAGAGAAATGTGCTTACCACAAGCAAGTCCCCTGGCTTTTTGTTTGAGTTTGGTTTTTTTGTCTTTTTGGTTTTTTTTCTTTTAATTCTCACAGGATTATATTGAAAGAACATGACTGCACTTTGTAGTCTTTTAAAGGACTAGAGCAGCAACATAAGGAGAGTAGAACACTACTAAAAGGGCAAGGAAAGTCCTTCTATCTCTGCTGTTAAAATGCTGTGTCTAAACAAAGCAGGAAAAATGCAGGAGTAGCTTGGGTGAAAGAGCCAATAGAGTTCAAACATTTTGCACGTTCTCAGATTGGTGAGCCCTACTTAGTTAACACTTCCACAAGGTGTTAACCAGCTCCAAGGATAATCGTTCTTACCTCCTGAAATGAGAAATGTTCCGGGGCAAATTTCTTTCACCTCCTCCTGTGTAGCTCCACAACTTGGTAATTCAGGGTGAAAGCAATGATATAGCACATTACCAGCTCTTGTTGGGGCCATGGATTGATCCACATTAGGAGATAACAGGGACAGGCTTTCCAGCTTGGTCTTTTGAGAAACACCTGCTGAAGGAACTATTGAAGTTTTCATGTTAAAAGTGGTACAAAACAACTTTCCAATAATGATTAGAATCATGAAAAAGAGGTAAAATATTTATATTAACAGTTTATAACACAAAAGCCAGAGTGCCTCTTCTCACCTTCTCAAGTCCTTATCTCCTCAAATAGGGACTCCTGGAAAAAAAAAAAAAGTCATATAAAGGCAGAAAGCAAGTGTAGCTAAAAAAACACAGAAAAGGGATGAGGTATTTGAAAAAAAAAAAAAGTTGCGATAGATAAACAACAATTTATAGGGATATTCAAATATTCATAGTCTTCTACTGCTGTTGTTTCTACAAAACTCTGTGAAAGGAAGAGCTCCCCACAAAAGTGAAAAACCATTTCTCCTGGAACAAAACTGTGCAGGTAGCAATGCTTATGCATTTCAGCTAATGGAATATGCTTTAATTATCCAAATTCATCCATAAACTAAATGCTCAAAATTTTAGATAATTTAGCAAGCTCATGCGAAGGCAGCCAGCTGAATTTCAGCTTTTTCTCTCCAAAACATAGGATGCAATATGATAGAACTATCTGTAAATGCTCTTGGGTTTCATACAGAAAGGACCAGGAGTCATTAAGGGATATTTTAAACACACTAATGTAATCTTTGGGTATTCTATAAAAAGATATTTTACAGAGGTTCTTAGACTACCAGTATGATGCAGAAAATTGCCATCAAACCAGGATCCTTCGTTTGAACACAAACTCTTCACCTCTTTCTGAGTTTAATTCTATTTCTTTCCTCCACAACAGCGTGGATGAAAATCCAGTATACGACTCTGAACGAGTGCCAAGGCAGAACGCAGCTCAAATATAAGGTACAGTGGCAGAAGTCTCTGGAGGTCTTTGCCCATTTGCAGCATGTCTGATGTCAGACAGGGCTATAAGCTTCCCACTCCAACAGGAGCTGTGCATGCAAATCTTTGTACCTCGTTCCTTGAATAACTTGGAAAGTCCAGACAGACTGCCTGAAAATAGGATTCCAGATGGAGAATCAGGCACATGGCCTGAAATGAATGTTAACTTGACATAGCCTTCCTTTTCTCAAAATGCTTTGGAACAATTTTTTGAGCAAAAAAAAAAGTACAGAAATTGCTATCAAGGTAACATCACAATTACTATTTCATTTTAACTTGTCAGCAACTTGCTCCTTCAAATATTTAGGACTTTTGAGTACTCAGCTAACAGTTTTCAGTGAGACACTGACTACAAATCACAGTGCTTGGCACATAAAAGCCCAATGCAATTTCCTTGATACTGATCACCTTTTAGAAAACATAGGAGTTAAATTAAAAGGGTAAAATATTCCTGAGAGCCTCCAAGTTACCCATATCCCTTTGAAAGGCTCAGTACTGCATATCCTATTTTCCTTCAGGTATTCACATATTTTCCTGAACACAGACTCAATGTGCTGCACAGATCATAAAACGTATTAAAAACCAGAGTAATTCAAAGAGGGGAGGAGTCATCTAATTGCACCCTACTCCCTTTTGATAAATCCTCATCAGCACTAGCATCACAGAAAGAATTGTGAGACCTGTGCTGCGGGAATGTTTTTCAGTGGCAAAGTCCAGTCTCTCTTGGCTGAATCTCCTGATAGGAATGGTCAGTACAGAGCGGGTAGTGATAGCACAATGGAAAAGGAAAAATATAGCACCTGCAAAGACTTCATAGCTACTGTCATCAATAATCGTTGTTAAGGCTCAGGAAAAACTCAGAAGAATGAGAGAAAAAAGTATCTTACTCTCCCCAGCACCACTTTTTACTTATATGCAATGCTGGGAAGTTCACTTCAAAGCATTACTGTAGGACTGGCACCAAAATAAACTTCCACAATATGTTTGTGAAGAGCTTCCAGCTACAAAATATAAACATACTTTAAAAACAATATTCCCCCTACCATGAAAAATGCAAAAGAGAACATGCATTTCTTTCAAAAAAGTTTTTTTTAGCTATACAGCTATACAAAGTAGGATCTTGCTCTCTGGAAATGAATTTTTCAGGATAAGTGAACATGCACTGGTGACAATATTTTTATTGATTTAAAATAGCAGTAAGAACCCATTTTCTTTAGTTAAATTTGAAAAGAATAAGTTTTTAGTGATTCTGACACTGATTCCATTTTGCTTTCTGTTCTGCTACATTAAGCCTGGACACTCATCAGAGTTCTGTGGGCTGAGTTCCTGCTTATATTTCAGTGTTATATTCCTGATTAACATGCTTTAAGCAGAAGCAAGAGGTTGTCCAATTAAAAAAAAAAAAAAAAATTTGAAAAGAGAGACAACAACAGGACAGCCACCGTATGGGCAACATAATGCATTTAACAGTTACAGTACTTATCATAAATGATATTGTTGACTGATAACAGACTATACTTTAATTGATAGAACAGATAAAACCACTCTTCTGTCAAATTAAACTCTGGCAAATGAGTCCATCAGCTCTTTTAAAATACAGCTTAGGAAGATTAAGGTTCATGTTCCAGATGGCCCAAAAATAACCATTAAAATCTTCCAGCTATGCTTGAATTAAGAAGCCATTATATACATCCCCAAATTTGACATACTATGAATTAAGCATATGAAAGGAAAAAAATGAGGATATGAAAACATAACTGGGAATGTTCCTCTGGCTTTAGATATCTAATTTCTACATTCAAATTATAAGGATAATTTACCACAGCATCATTTATTATCAGGAAAATAGGAACTGGTCCTACCACTTTCTGTTTTCTGGAGGAGTTGGTTCTGTTCTCTCTTCAGAATCCCATCTGGTCTGGCAGCTTCCTCTAATTCTTAAATGTGAAAAGCACAAATGGTCCCCTAAGATTTACAAGAACCATCACTAACAATGACTGTTTCAGGTCATTAAATGTGTTACTGGTGGCTATCAAGGACATTTAAACAAATAGGTTTGTTATGGCATCCCATAGCTCTGCTTTGCATTGCTTGAGAAGGGGACACTGAATCCCCAAGAAAATTTTTTTCTTCTTTTTCCCCAAATAACTGAAAATATCTGATGAAGGTAACATGACTATTAAAGGAATTTTCAGAGGTCTGGCAAGGGGATGGAGACCAGAAGAGTCTATTATGAGCAGCTTTACAAGTTTTCCATTCCAATTCATGAACCAAAGCTGTTTATTTTTGCCCCGATTAGTTGAGTTACCACAGATATACCATTCAGATTTACAAGGAGAGAGCGAAATTAGGTGTATTTATTTTCTAAAACTACAAAGATAGAAAAAACACCAGTAACAATTTAGTATTCCCTACTATTTAAACTACAAAATATACCCAGCAGAATAGAAAGAAAAGCACACAAATGAAATAGGATGTGCATTTCTATAGTTGTGGTATGAAACAGTCACCAGGGGTAAAGATTAATGCCTAAATAGCAGATACAGACTTTACCCTGATCTATAGCCCTGGT
This sequence comes from Lonchura striata, assembly GCF_050655825.1. Classification (NCBI taxonomy): domain Eukaryota; kingdom Metazoa; phylum Chordata; class Aves; order Passeriformes; family Estrildidae; genus Lonchura; species Lonchura striata. Next base: position 4,350,136 of record NC_140703.1, read on the forward strand.
ACATTTTTATGCAAGACCACATCTGATGGCAGTCCACATGATGGTTCAAATGCCAGGTATCAGAAATCTGATTCCGTCTGGACCAAGACTTCTTTATTTGCACAGATAATTAGCAAGTCTTTCCAAGGCCTGGGCGAAACAATGGCAGCTGGTCAGGAAATCCACTCTTTACACAACTTCTCCCTAGAAGGAAATAAAATGAAGAAAAGCAATCAGAAAATTATCAAAAGGGAGACATACTATATCTTGTACATTTTGAATAGTAATTTGGGAAGTATTTAAAAGGAATACTTCCATATTTTGACAAAAGCTTGGGTAAAGAACTGTCATGAAAGAAATATTTCAAACCACCATATTTAGGTGAGAGGGAAAAAGAAAAAAAAAATAATCCACTGAGGAACACAGGAAAAAATGACAGTAGTCTTACAAATAAAGTCCCCTTCCAATACACATCAAAGAAAAGACACCTAGAGAAGATAGTTGCAAATAATTCCTAGGAGGGAGCCAGGGTTTCACAATGATTCATCTTTCCACAGGAAGAAGACAAAAAACAAGCTGAGAAACTCAAGCATAGTAAACTGCTAAATTAGAAAAGCATTTATTCATGTGTCTGGTCTGAATGAAAAAAAAGGCATAAAATAGCAAGTGAAGTGAAGACAAAGCACCAAACCACAGACATTTCTGACTATGTAAAGCCTGCAACATGACATTAATATCTTATCATGAAATCCAGAATAATTTAGTAAGAACACGAAAGCTTTACCACAAAGCCTGATAGATGTTTTAGGGTATGGCACAAACATACACATGGTCACTTTGTCATACTTTTGGTTCAGGCTTCCTGAGAAGTCAAACCAGCTTGTTTTAACAACTTGGAATAATTAAACACTTCCACTTTGGAGATTATGCTGTAGATTAAGGTGACCCCGATGTTGAAGTGAGCTGGGAGACAGAATTAAGTGACCAGAGACCTCAGGTCAGGCATGGGTGTGTCTGGGGGATGAGCTCTTCATGACTGTTCCATAAACAACACAGCAAAGTGCAATTTCGGAGAATTTGTTAATGAATCACATTTTTTTCCTGAACAAAAACTAAAAGAATATTTCCCTGTTCGTGAGCACCCTGCAAAACAAATTCATGCCTCCAAGCTACTCCCTTTAGCACTATCAATAATAAGACTTTCAGACTGAGGAAGACTATGAAACCATTCCCTTTTCAAGGTAAGAGATTTTTTTGGTTTTGGCCATGGTCTTAAATAGCATTCAAAATGTAGAGACTGAAAAACGAAATGGTTCCAAAAATTTGCTCAAATTAACAGATGATTTTTCCACTGCTTCCTTGTGCAAAGCACACAGGGAAAATAAGCCTTTCACTCTGGTTTTTGTGCTTTGAACATTACATTAGACAGCCAATAGATAACCAGCAGTCAAAGGGACTGTGCTCTGTTCTGAAAAGCTTTTATGCCATCATCAGAAGAAAATAATATTTTAAGGAAGGCAACCACAAAGACACTCAAAACATTATTAATAGATGAGAACAGCGTGCAAAAGAAGGTTTAAAACCCCCAAATTAGTTATCCTATGAACAAGAGAAATAGGTATATTTCCTTTGTGAGGCATTTGAGAATTTTTCTGTGACAGCCAATATTCCTTTTTTTCCCTTTCAGAAATGCAAGAATGTCACCATGAAAAGAACAGCAGTGGAATTTAAATCTAAAGAGAACATTGCTTCAAGCTATTCACACTCATAATCTGTGAAATTTATGGCCTGAGAAGACAGAATTGAAATTAGCCCTTCTTTAAATTGAGCTCAGGGTTCTGGGCCTATGTAACAACTTTATGCTTTTTAATATTAAAATACAGGCAATTGGAAACCATAGATGAAGACATCACAAGAGCAAAAGTTCTAAAACTTTTTTCTTCTTTAATTTATAAGGATTAGTCCTTTGCAAAATCAACACTGAGCACAAGTGGAAGATTTTTTTTCTTTTTCTGCAAACCTCTTTTTTTTGCCCTGTGATATTCTTTCATTTTGTTATTTACAACAATAATAAACCCAAGCCAAAAAAAAAAAAAAAAAGCTTCATAACTCAATAGATATTAAATGAAAAGTTATTAAGCTTTGCATGTCACAACTAAAATGCACATGGTTCCACGACCTAGCAAAAATCACAGCTGGGAAGCAGAATCACCATTTTTACAGGGCATTACAAACTGCATTTGCTAAATTGGCCAAGGCTTTTGAATCCAGATAGTTTTGAAAGAAGAAATTAATTCAGTCTGATGAAAAAAGATGAAGCAATTTCCTAGCTCTATACAGCCTATTATTTCTAAATTTTGACTGAATTCTCAGTTGCAATGCAAAAATATAAGCAAAATCCTGTTGCTATCACAGCTGCCAATTAAAATTTCAGAAATCAGAAGTTTCTGCTTAGTTTCAAACACAATTTGTATGTTCATAATGAGTATAAGTAGTACTTCTAATGGATTTTTCTTAAATATATAGTGGAAGAGGGGAAATTCATGACTTGGGCGTGTTTTAAGGAAAAAATTAACTGATGAAACCACAGCTATGGTTTTTTATGCTTTCATCAGAAAGCAAGAGTTTAGGAAGAGTTTAATTGAAGTTACAACATCCTAGAAGAGAAAAAGTAAAAATAAAGAAAGAACACAGAAAGAAAAAGGTTGAGCTGCAACTTTACTAGCAGATTTCAAGGAAGACTGTGACAGCATTGTGACAAAATAGAAAATCCTGTGAGAAAAAAAACCAAAAAACAAAGGCAGCTCATTCCATCCCAAGATGCCACGGAGCTTTACTCTTCCACATCTGACTGGAAGATGTTTGGCCAGTGCAGACTCATTGAGAGAAAACATCAGAGCAGTGGTCATAACATCTCCACCCAAAAAGATACTCCCACCTTGCTGCTGAACACATTTATAAGAGATAATTGTTGCATCCTCCATGTGCTTTATGTGTGATTTTGTCTTGGCACAACTGAAAATGCCTTCAAAGAAGTGACCCCAGGAGTTGAGTGTTACAGAAAATGGAGTAGGAAGCTGTGCTATCGTTAAGAAATTAAATAAGATTTATCTTCAGCAGCTGCCTTAGCAGTCTCTTTTGAATTCTACTCTTGATTTTAGGTGCTTTTTACAAATAGCATCATGATGGTGATCCAAATTTGTGAAAGGTGCCAAGGACATTTGCATACAAGTACATGTACATTTCAGCAACAAGTTTTACTCCAGGCTAATGCTTATGCAAAACAACTTGGTTTATTTTTATCAAAAATTGTAATGAGCCTCCTCCTTACTCTCCCCGCCAGCCCCTCCAAAAGTAAGCTGGTTATTATAAATGAAAAATAAATGATTACTGAGTAACAAAACTATAAACCTTAGTGAGTCATATAGTCCCTAGAATTAAGAAACATCAATAACTCAAAACTTCTAGTTTTCCTCATGGTTGGCTATTGAATGAGTAGAAGCCGAGGGAGAAAAGCTAGCAATGATCAACCTTTAGACAACTTCTAAAAAGTTTTCCCCATAAACATAGCATGGATAATATCTTTTTACCTCTTAAGGCCTTGCTGACTTGCTCCACAGTTGGAATCTGTATCCAAAGTTGCTATTTCTGAGGGAAAAAAAAAATCAGGTAAGCTAACATATACGGTTTGAAAAATGTTATCTATTCACAAAGTTGTCATTTGCAGCAGGCTCTTTTCTAAGTCACCTTTACCAGTGAAAATTAAATTAAACTATAGATGAACAAACAAATATCTGCAGATCTGGACACCTTCCAATAAGGCAGAAAAATCAAAACTCACAAGCCCTAAGAAATCAAGGTTTGGGATCAGCTGTACCTTTCTCCCCTTGTGGTAAAACACCTAAAGGAAGACAGATGTTGCTCTTCTGTCCAGGGCTTGGCATCCCAGGAAGAAGTCATGGTCTCCTGACAGCCACTTCAGCCCTGGACTAACCTTCTTGACTCCCCAGTGGCATCCTTATGATGCCTTTAGCTCCCACACCCACATCTACAAATATCTGAGAAAAAAATATAGCGTCATTTGACAACTCAACACAAGAAAATTGTCCACTATTTTATCTAAACAATTCTCATCTTTAATCTGAGGGTGATCAGATCTTCTAGGTCTTGCATTTGGGGCTGGGGAAAATTGTTTTTGTTTTGGTCAGGAATGGGAGTAAAAGAGTGCTATCATTTCCCTGTTTTCTAGGCCAGGCAAACAAGCACTGCAATTGCTGTGGTTAACTGCTGTCCCAAGCTGGTTTATTTTAGGGAAGCCAGGAGAGCAGGGGTAGTCCCATATAATTAAGCAAAGAAACTGGAAGTCCTTTGGACCAAACTTATTGCTTCTTCACATCTCCTGGCTGGGTAAAGAAAGCTCTCAGAAATCCCATGTCTTCTCTCTATCTCCAGCATGCTGCCATCCTTAGCTTTTCTCAGCTGGACCCCTCTGCAAGTTCTTTAGTGAGAAGGCAGCACTACAGGTTTCTTGGTTTTTGTTTTTTCAAACAAGCAAGCCCAGCTGGTCTCCAAAATACTAGGGAGCCCTTTGGCTTTGCTGCATTCTTGAAACTTACCAAATCATAAGGCTAAAGCAGAAAAAACCTCTCATTTAAAAAGCCATAGATTTTGTCATAGTACTTTCATTAAAACATACTTTGTGTGTAGAAATCCTGAAAAAAACCTGAACTTTTCTAGTAAAAAAATTACCTGGTTTCTGCTCATCAGAAACCCTGTGGCAGGGTGTGCACTAACAAGATTCTGGTGGGCTCAGAACAGCCTCTCACGAGAACTGAAAGAGATAAGCTTTAGAGATGGCTCTGAGGTTATCATCAAACTTTTAACACTAAATTAACTCTAATAACTAATTAGCTAATTAACTCTAGCTCAGGTTTATTAGTCCCGCCTGCAGAATGTTTAAAAGTGGATGGTACCTTGCTATTTTGACTCTGCCTGTACAAGCATTACAGAATTATATTGGTATTAAGAACCATGAGTTGCTCTGACTGCAGGGCTCACTCCAGTGAGGTATTCACAGATAATAAAATTATCTATGATAGGCCTAGGTTGTTCTTTTTGTTGAGTGTTTTCTTAAGAACTATGCTAATAAAATGCCAAGACACACTTCTCTCAGTGAAGAGCTTAAGTTCTCAGAGAGCACAATAGTCAGACAATTGATTAACTTTTGGCCAGCTTCTCCCATCAACTGGTTTTCACAATTAAAAAGCCCACCACACACCACTAGAAAAAAAAACAACCCAAAAACAACCAAACACCTAACCAGCCAACAAAACCAAACAAACCCCAAAACCCTAAACAAACAAACAAAAAAACCAAACAAAAAAACAAAAAAATCCCAGAGGAAAATAATATATAGCTAAGAAAATTCGGCCCCTTTTTCTTACATATTTCCAGCTTGTAAAAAAAGTCAGACTATGGATACGTTCACAGAATCACAAGGTTGGAAAAGACCTTCAAGGTCATCGAGTCCAACCCATGCTCTAAAACCTCAGCTAAACCATGGCACTGAGTGCCATATCCAGTCTTTTTATAAACACATCCAGGGATGGTGACTCCTCTACCTCCCCAGGCAGGCCATTCCAGTGCTTGATCACTCTTTCTGTAAAAATATTTCTCCTAATATCCAACCTGTATTTCCCCAGATGTAGCTTGAGGCTGTGTCCTCTGGTTCTGTTGGTTGTTTCTGGAGAAAGAGACCAACCCCACCTGGCTACAATCACCTTTCAGGATGCTGCAGAGTGATAAGGTCACCTCTGAGTCTCCTTTTCTCCAGGCTAAACTATTCGATCTCCTTGAGTGATTGCTTATCAGGTAAACAATAAAGGAAATAATTTAGAGAACAGTATTAATCAATCCTTCATAAATTCGATTGTGCTCACTGCTTGCTTTGAGATAATTGGTAACATAAAAGATCCTGTATTTTTTTCCTTAATTCACACAGCTTCCTACTTCGTCAACCAATGGCTTCAATATTTGATACATTTATTTTAAATCTACACTAACATCAACAGTTGCCTATTAATTTGGCAGATAAACCCTTACCTAAGAAAGACTTTCACTTTTCTCTGTTTGCTCCTTCTTTCATGAACTGGCAGTGTTATCACTGGTAGAGTAGTTACTAACATATGCCATCAGCCACTGAAACAGAAGCATCCTGTTGTTTCAATTCTTTCATATTCCTTTGGTTTTCATACAAAGAAATCAGAGCAGCAAAATGAAAAATACTGAAACAGCAGCAGAACTGCTAAAAGAACTGAGGTCTCTACTTCTTCCTCTTAGAATAATGATTATATTGTTAATATAGTTCTTCATCCAATATTAAAGTCAAAACTAATATTACTTATAGTAATCTCAGAAATACGTAGTGAGGCAATACTTACAATGTTTGAATAATTTCAATATTTCATAAATATTTTTATATTTTAAAAAATTTGTTTAAAATCTATTACAGCACATTTGATCTTTGACCTTTAATCTTCAATGCTTCAATAGAAATAGTCTTCTTAAGTAACTAAGTAAAATGTAATGTTAGACAAGGCAAAACTCATGGAAAAAATGTTTCAAGCTATATTTTAAATTTTATTTTCTTCCTGTTCGTGCAAGTGCACTCCTCCTTGTTTTCTCTAATAAGGGAAATTATTGTCAAATTATTTTTACCTAGTTGCTTAAGTCTTGTGTATTATAAACCCCAGAATTTTGATATTAATTTGTTCCAAATCTCTTCATGCAGAGACTTGGTTGCATTACGCTGCTCCTTTGGTAGGCCAAGTAAGAGCACAATTCTTACAATCCTCACCACACTTATCTTTCAAAAAACCCCAATGCTTTCATGTGAACAGAACAACCTCAGGCCAGCACAGTTTCTTATCCTTTTCTGAGGTGTGTGAGAGAGAAAGTCTTGGGAAGTTTAAGAAAGGGTCTAAGCAGTGCTCTGTTGTCAACTTCACAGAGTCAAAACTACTCTTCACCTACGTCTGATTTTCCAAATGCCTGATAAGTGCATCCTCAACAGCTTCCTAGTGTTTTCTACAAGTGGCCTCCATACATTCATATACCCCTGCTGCCAAATTCCAACAAAGGGGTTGCAATCTGATGCCTTGAACACTGAGAAAAAACTTCCTGCTTATGAAATATCTGCAGCTTTAGCAAGACAGCAAACAAGTATCATCTGCCCTTACTACACTTTGTACTCCTTGCTTTGACAGCTTTTTAGGAAAACCTCTCATTGCCATCCCAAACTTCTTTGCTGACATCTATTTCATCAACTTTTTACCATACATTGCGTTCCATGTTGGAAAGAGCAAGGAAGAAGAAAGCAGAAGCATCAGAACTCCCTGCATTTCTTTATGTGCAAAGCTGAAGGACATTTCTACAGAACAGATTTGAGGTACTTAATTTCATCTAAGAAATGCATATTCCCATCATTGCCAATTTCACAGAAGAAAAAAATAAAAACAAATAAATTAATCTCTGGTCCTCCATGCAACAAAGTAAAAAGTTTCAGAAATTAGGTAAAGAGTCAGGTATAGTGTACTGTGAAACAGTCTTCTGGAGCAAAAGAGAGAAGAATGTTGGAAACATTCTACTTCAGTGAAAAAAAGGGCAATAGCACTAGAAAGATTTATTGCAGTCTAAATACTGAGAAGCTTACATGACCCCAATAGTTTTCTGTGATCAATTTTTATCATTCAAGTGTTTCAAACTTCTTCACAATAGAATTGCCCAAGTTCTACAGTTTACAAGTAGCTCTGCAGGTGTTGACACCTGGTATATTCCATAACTTCTTTTTCTCCTCTAAACACATCCTTTCAAGTATATGCTGTCTTCACAAAAAGAGCAAAACAATGTTCTTTTCAGACACAGAGGTAGCAGCTGCCCTTGAGATACTTCCCAAATGTAGCTGGAGTTCTTGGAGTCCACAGGGATGCACTTAGGGTAATGAGATCTGCTGGGAAATACAGACATTTTAATGGTCCCAGAAAGGCTTTGCAAGTTCATGCTGGCTTTTATAAAGGCAGATTATATGCTTTTAATTTATGGTGGTTTTACTGTGGTTCTTCAGCAGAGAACGCCCTTCCCCACCCTCCAGCATGTTTGTGTACCCATGCTTAAACTACATTTTCAAATTGGTGTGATATTAGTGGCCATAGGACTACCAAATTGATGGTATGGGAAATTAAGTGTCTGGAAAACTAAACAACTTGTTCACTAATTTTTACTGTTGTAAACTGCTTATTTGAACTTCATTTATCATAGATCATAGTTTCCCACCAGAGAACATAAAGTGTTCCATATGCCAAAGAATTTAGGTTTAAAAAGGAACAAAAAAAAAAAATTAGATTCATCAGCTATGCCTAAGATTTCCAGTCAGTGGTCCTTAAATTTTAAGACTTTGCAACTGAATGAATGCACCTCAAATGCTGGTGATTGTCAGAATTTACAAGCTTGCACCTTTAGTGTTTTCTCTGCAGACACCCTGACTGTGATTGATTTAACTGTGCTGACCTCCCAACTGTGACAACTGCCTGATCCTCTGTCACCTGCTAATAACAGCCATATATTTAGCTGCATCTCCTAACTGCATACTGGTGGTAGATGCCTAATAAGTTATTCAGCCTGGATTTAGGCAAGACATCAGAGATTTTGTGTCCTAATAACATTCCCTTAAGCCATCCAACTTCTTTGCCTTTTAAGTTGTTTACTAACGAAGATAAATGAGCTTGCCTAGGCAGGACAATGACAGTAGTTGGCAGATACATTGCTCACAAAGCTGACCCTATTCCATTTTAAAATAAAATAAATCTATGATGGGTTTTTTTTTTATGTATGACTTATTAAATTACTGATATGGAACTTGTCTGCCCCAGATTGCAGGGCACTGCTAATGCATCGAGCTGCAGACACTACGTAGCCTTAAAAACACTCAAACAAAAAAGGTTTACATTAAAATTAACATGAAAAAGAGACAGGTTCAGATAGAATGAGAGATGAGGGGGAAAATACAAAAATGCCTTTTCTAATTGCTTTCTGGGAACCCAATATGCTATCAACTGCAATGATTTACGAAGCAGATGATGCCTGGGAAAGACAGCTATGACACATTAAAACTATTCATTTAGAAGGTGGAATCACAATGCCTCAGAAATTGCTGTACCCAAAGAGGTTTTGTCAAACCTCCGTAACTAGATGCACTCAGGAACATCCTGTGAAAACATTAGAGCTATTACTGATTAGACCCATAAAAACTATTAGTTTGAGGCTAAACATTTTTCAGCTAGAATTGGGAATTTAGGAAGTCATAGAGTCGTTTCATAGAAAGGCTTGGGTTTGAAGGGACATTAAATTCATCCCAATTCTCTGTCATAGGCAGGGATGCCACCTACAAGACCAGGTTGCTCAGGGCCTCATCCAGTCTGGTCTTGAATGTTTCCAGGAATAGGACATCCACAACTTCTCTGGGCAACTGGTTCTACTTTCTCACCTCACTCACAGAAAGACCTTCTTTCCAATATCTAACCTAAATCTTGTCTTTACGTTTAAAACCACTCCCTTATGTCCTATTATTGTCTGCCCATTAAAAGATTGCTCTCACTCTTTGTTGTGAAAGCTCTTAATGTACCCAAAGGCTGTTCTAAGCTTTCTTCAGAGTCTTCTCCACAACTTTCTCATCCCGTCTGCACAGGAGAGATGTTCCAGCCTTATCATCTTCATGGCCCTCCTCTGGGCTTTCTCCAGCAGCTCCACATCCTTCCTGTGCTGGGGACCCCATAGCTGGGTGCAATTCTCCAGGTGGTCTCACAAGGAAAGAGCAGAGGGGTATGTGGGAATCCAGAGCTTCCCTCTGGCTGCCCTGGCAGGTCTGGGACCCTGGCCGGGGTCAGGAACCCCCTGGACAGAGCCCCAGAGACACTGGCTGTGATCTCTGCCCATGGAAAAGAGTTTGCAATCTTACAGGATGAATTACCAGCTCTGAGTGTTTGATATCAGTAATAATTAAGTGTGGCACGGGTGCAAAAGTAAAATTTTAGGATTCTAGATGAGGGGTCCAAAGGGGACAAGATGGAGGAAATTGGGTGTGCCTTGTCCTTTTTCTCCTTCTTCATGCCCTCCATGTCTCACTGTGGTGTTGGCATTTTTCTGTTGGTTCAGGCTGGGGACACACTGTCCAACGTAGGTGACAGATATTGGCACGTTCTTGTAAATGCAGCCCAGGGAGTTTCTGGTATTTAATGTTTGTCACATCCCACTGAGGGCAGAGCCCCACACGCTGCCCTGCAGGACAGAGCTGGGCAGGGCAGCAGAACATGTGAGAGATAAACAGAATAAACAACCTGGAAACCAGCACAGACCAATTATGGCTTCTGCTTTGGCAGCAGGGCTGACAGACAGAGACTTTCTACAATCTCAGAATCATCAGTACTGGGATTTCCCTGATGCAGGTGCAGTACCTTGCACTTGGACTTTTTGAATTTTTAAGAACCTTGGATTCTTGGTTTACTCTTTCTTGTAAAAGGTGCAACATGCTGCTCTTAGGGTCAGCAAAAAGAGACCTTGCAAACTTATATGCAACCACAATTCTAATCCAGTTAATGGGGAGCTGACAAATAATTATTAGTATGTGCTTGTAAAACAGCCCTAAAACTATTTAGGATCTCACATCCAGGTGGGGTGGACATTTGGTCCAATCCCTTCCAGCATAGACCGTGTGCCTTTTTTTGCAGCAGCTCCAAATAGAGAAGGTCAGAATACAGTCAGTTAAAGTCTATATGATACAAAGATTCATTCAGGAAAAACTGTGCAAAATAACAAAGTAAAAAGAAGCCTTATCAGAAAACCTTTGAAAAATACCAGCATCCAGAACACACAAAAGCAAAAAACATAGGTTTTGCTAAATTCTTCAGGCTTTTTTTCTACATTTCTAACAAAAATCAATGAATGTCATTGTTCATTGCATTATAAGAGAATGTTCTGTAATAATGAAATAAGAAATAAAACACCTATTGCTCAATCTGTCAGGTCATTTACTCCTTTTAGAAGCATGAGCCATCCCATTTGCATGGCTGCAATAACTCAGTTTTTGCCCTGCATCTCCTTAACAGTAGACAAAATGGCATTCAGGCAGAAAAATAATATATAGAAAACAAAACACTTGTAATAATTTTTAAAATTATGTTCTATATGTATTTGGCCAGGCCAGCAAGCAGCCAGTCTCAGTGAAAATTCCTTCTTTCTGTGTAGCCAAATGGGTATTTCATTCTTTAGTCTTCAGATAATTTGTTTGATTTGTTGAGGACTTTTTTTCATAAAGTAAGCCCTAGTTACACATTGGATTCTGCTCCAGTCTTCCCATATTCCCCAAATTTACTCCCTCTCCTGAGAATTTATTGTATGCACAGACACTCTGATGCATGAAATCATCTTCATATTCTCTAGCAAGAATAGAGAATGTTTATAAATAACTAACATATTGCATGGATAAAATGCAAATCACCATGCTAGACAGAAAAATACTTTAACATGGCCTACAGTGCTAATCCTACCCAGTGATTGCTCCCACCTCAATCCCTACCAGTTTCAGGGCAGCTTCTTAAAGCAGCACTTGAATAACACTGTAGGTACAACACAACAACAGAATTCTGTGCTGCACAAGTCTGAATAGAGCCAGGGAAGTGCCAAGACACTTCGCAGTTTCTCCATTTCCTGACAGCAAAAATGTGATTAATTCTCTTAATCCCAATTTCCCATCATTTGGCCTCACATGGACATTGCATAAAACAATGCAGAGAGGTCCCAGGTGCTTGTGCAAAAGGTAACTACAAAAGTTCAAGCACTCAGTTTCTACAGGACAAGATGAGACAGTTGGACAACTTCAGATTGGAGAAAGACAATGAATTCTGCTGCATGAGTGACCAGAGAGTTGGGGCTCAGGCAAACCCTGGGGCTCCAAACTGAAATCACAGCTGAAATCCCCAACGTGAACCCAATCCCAAAACACAAAACACAATGTGGACAAAGCATCTTGCCATTATGTTTTGGATCTTGGTTTTTATTCATGCTGAACTCCATGCACCATGTTGTGTTCAGTTAAAAGAGATTTTTTTTTTTTCCAAAATTATGGATAATTTTTTTTAAAATGCAGTTGCACATTTTTAAGCAAAAAGCCAGAATGAGTCTCAGACTCCATATTCTGCTCACTTATCTCCAATGTTTTAGGAGATGACCATTAATAATAAACACTTCCCTTACCTCCCTCCTGAGGTAAGAGTTAATTCTGAGACAGTATATCTAACTAAATACCAGTCCAAGAAATATTGATATTCTGACACAAGACACAGTCAAGCAGAAGCTAAAATCTTTAAAACTATAGAAACATATATAGAATGGAACCCTTTTTATTCAGCTTTTGGTAGCTGCCACATGCAATTGCTGCATGTTAACACCAATCTACACATTGCTAGTCTAGATTTCACTGTCCTATGTCCTAATGAAGTAAATGCTACCTGATACAACACTTGATTGCAAAAACCATTGTCTTTTTACAAATGGGTGCATAGATCTGTGAACAGATCTATCATATTCAATTTAAGTTTCTTTACACATTCACATTGTTTCTGAAGTAAGACTGAATTTTCTCTCTCATCCACCAACACATGCCCAGTGAGAATCAGTAATGCTATTTCAAGCCTTGCTGTCTCAGTAACAAAAAGGAACTCACTCGTGCTGTTTTATTTCAGTTTCATTAGAGAGGCCAGTCTGAACAGAAAAAACCAGCATTTCCAGCCATTTGGGTACAGCAACCTGCCTGCAGCTTTGCATATGTGCAAAGACAAAGGTGCCAAGCAGGGTTTTAAGAAACAAATAAGGAAAACCAGTGATTATGCTACCAGGGTTTCCAGACAGCTGTAATTCCATTGCTCCCACTTTGTTTTTTCCTATATTTTCCTTATTTTCTATTTATTGTTCTGTCAATAGCACTACCCTCAGAAGCTGCCCTACCTATCAAGCAAATATTAAGATAGACTTGGTGGTATGAACACACTGAATCTTGTCTTTTACTTACTAAAGGGTCCAACTGGCTTAGCAGGAAAAAAACAATTGTGTGGAATACAGAAGACAGATGATGACAGGAAAGTCAGAAAGAGAGATCAAGTGTCCTGCTTAAGAACTGCTTGATAAAAACTCAATTTTTAATCAATAACTTCCCTTTTGTGTCTAATATAAAGTTTAAATGAACTTCAGGCAAAGCTAAGTAGACTTCTCTTAATTGGCACCCAAATTATGCTCTCTGTCTTCTGCATCCTTTTCTAAGCTAAAAGCTGTGCTGCTTTGTGGCAGCTTTACTGGAAATTTCACTATTCTGTTTTTACTGAGTGCAAACTAATACCCTTCCAAGGCCCACTTATATTACTTTACAGTTTTAGACCATTCCTGCCGTGCATTACATCCACCAACTCTAAAAGAAAACTTGTGGAAGTTCTGCTACCTTAAGAAAGAGGCCATAAAAGTTACTCTGATAAGCTGAGTTTAGTAGGAAAAATAAAATACAAAAAGATTGGCCTAACTAAAAAGGAATAGTATAAGAGAAGAAACGAATTTTTTTCTGACACTGCCAAACTCCTTTATATCTTTCTGAAAGACACAGACAAATAGAGTATATTTCTTTGTTTACAGGATGTATTTTATATATTCATTTCTTACGTACCTTATACTGGAGATATCTTCTACACATTAAACAATTCCACATGCAGGAAGACTGTCTGCATTTACCTGGTGTAGAAAAAACAATATAAATGATAGCTTAAAATATAAATTCCATTTATTCCCAAGTGAGACCTTAGTTCAAACACACTTTTTAAAATTTAATCTTTAACTGAATTGTAGAGATACAGTGGTCAGTACCCAGAATGAAGAATGTTTGTCAAAACAGCCTAAGCAGTGATAGAGTTTTCTGCATGATTCCCATTAATTCTAAAAACCTCTTCAGATTGAAAATACATCAGCAAAAGTCAAGTGTCAATGCTTAAAATCTCCATATTCAGCTCTGAGACTGCATTAAAAGATCCTGATCAGTTTTATATTTTTAAATACTATTCACTCCCATATATCCTTTTCCTTCAATAGGAGATGCAAAAAACTAGTTTTTGAAAGATCTCAACATTATATCTAATGGGTAAGAATTCACAGTCTTACAATGCCTTTCCCTTCACTCCATTCTCCCTGAACAGGCCAATAGCTCTTGTCCAGGAAGACCATCCATTTTCACAGTGACAGATATTGATTTTAATTAAAGCAGCAGAAAGAAGCTGAAAATATTAAGCTCTATTCTTTCACGTTCCAGGAATCAAAATAAATGGCACTGAGAATTTACACAGACACAGGCACAACCACAGAATTTACACAACCACATATTTATGCCTATGTCCAAAGCTGCAGCCAGCCTGCACGAGAGATGCCAAGAGAGAACTCCAAGAGATTTAATTAGTACAGAAAGCTGATTTGATCATAAGTACAGCATGTATTATTCTTGGCACCAGCAGCTCACCAGGAGAAGTGAGTCCCTATTGCAGTGAAAAACTTGGTAGGCAGCAGTAGCCACTTAATTTGTTTATATAACCAAGCAAGCTGTTTTGCGCCTTTGTTTCTCCCCCCCACATTGTTTATTCCATGCCTGCAAAGAAAGAGAGTGTTTGGGTTAGCATCCAGCAACTCACAATTACAACTTGAAATGCTTGCCAACTGCATAAATCTCAGGAGCCATGAAAAGGAAAAAGGGCTTTTCCTATAATTACAGGCAAACCTACATACACAGTACAGTCTGCTCCTAAGCCATGTATTCTTGCATGTATATCCCCAGGTTTCAGAAAAATATTTCAATTGGGAGAAGTAAGCAGGTTCAGAAAGGCTGTGTTGCATGCAAACTTGCAAAACAAGATATATTTATGGTCCATCAGAAGTAGCATCTTATAATACAGCTTTGCTGCCCTGCAAGAACTGATGAAATCATGTTCACAAGGCACATGGCAGGCCATTGGCTAAGTGCCAGGTACAAAGGACTGCTATTCTAATGATTAAAAAAAATCTATTCCTCTCTCAACCTTCACCTGATCAATGGGCTAAAATTGGTTTTAAATGTGATCCCACTGTATTTTAAAATAAGCTGACTAAGGACAGTCTCATGCAGTCTACCTTCACCCTTTTAAAGATTTTATATCTCCACTGTTATGTGGCTAAATTACCAGGAATTTTTCTGTGTGTTGCATTTTCTCTGTAATCCCTGCAGTAAAATAAAAGGGATTTACCCAATGATTGTCATGTGTAAGTGCATAGATATTAATCAGCAATTTTACACATCAGGGCAATTTTTCCTACTTTCTCTCAAACAACAGAAATATAATATCAAATTCATAACAACCCTGTTCCATCTGTAAATCCATCTGGTTTTCTTAGTAAGTGCCTTTGAAATACTGATACATCTGGGGGAAAACATGTTGCAAATAAACAAATTTCATATACAGCATTTCAGTTTTGAATGCAAGAATTCACCCTTTCAATCCGGAATTCCACTGCATTCCTGTGACAGATATCTCTGTCTTGCAGGTTGTAGCATATTGTTGTCACCTGAATATATACTCCTTTCTCTACAATACCTTTTGAATAGATACTTCCCTTCAATAAATGAAAGGTATAATAGAGAAGCTATTTGGAAGCATGAAATTTATCCATCTTTTTTTTTCCTCTCAAGGATCTGTGAATTTGGCTGTTTCCTTGATGCTCCTTTTCTGTTTGATTATCTTCATTTTATGGGCATAGGGATTTCAGGGGACTTGGTGTGGCTGTGGCTCCTTTTGGAGAAATGTGCTCCTGCTGCCTGAGTGACAGGTACTGAGCACTGGCGTCTCTCTGATCAGGGTCAGAGAGGAAAACCAGCTACTTCTGATGCACCCTGAAATAAAAAAAGCAATTCCATGCTAGTCAGGAGCATCATCTGGACCAGTGACACTTTTTCCCAGACAACACTAAGAAATTCACTACATACAATAATCTTCTGCCACCTAGAGAGAGACTTGGCAGAAAAACAGTGTAAAATTAGCAATTAACAATTTGCATAAGAAAAAAAAATTTTTTTGCACTCATTCTGAGCTTTGAGAAAGGAAGCAGGGTTTCCAGCATGCACTGTCTGGGGTAGACTGCAGCATAAACATTCATCAATCCTGAAACCAGTTACTGTTCTTCTGTCTGTCACAGAAGACACTATTTTCTCTGCGTGAATATTCATTAATCAGACCACTATACACTGCAGGTGAGTTCATAGAGGCTTTCCTTATCATGAAATGCAGGTTAAAACTTACTACAGCAAAAATACATTGTAGTGCACATTGCTGAATGTTGCAAATCCACTCACAGCACCACTGGAAATTCTCAAGACATGTCACTTCTTGGCTTGGACTTAGTTAATGACTGAAGGAGAGGACACAAAGGATTTGTAAGGATTTTTTGATTTACCTACCAACAGATATCCCATCAGGGAGTGACCCTTGAATCAAAGCATGAACAGCAGTAAAAGAGTGCTTTGGAAACCTTGTGCAACTTAGAGATGATTATACCAATAAGTATATTATATCCTACTCTGTAGGATATATTGTAGAACAAAACAAAACAAAAAAATTCCCCAAAGACATGAATCTTTCCAGATTTTCAAGAGCTCCATGTCTCACTCTCAGCTGACAGAACACAGTCACCTTGGGGTTACATTGAACAGAAGTAGCTATCGATTAGAAAAGTGTTTGCAGATTAGGAGCTTTGCAAAAGAGTTGCTCAGCAATCTCTATTAATTGGATATTTCAGCACTTGATACATAATTTCTGTGTCCATTTAGGTGGGTCAATATTGTGGAAAAAGCTAGAAAACAGGTCTGGCACAATAAAGCTGCAGCTCTCTTCCCATTTGTTTGGATCAGTCTAGGCAAATGCAGAATGTGTCTACCCTCAGCCTGAATAACCACTGGGCTCATGCTCCATGAACAGGCTGTAATGGTTTTCATTCGGCACTGTACCAGGGATTCATGGATGTACCAACTTTACAGAATCTTGTCTCAGAAAGGAATCTCGGGTGATTGCTTGGTCCAAACCCCTCAGCTCAACATAGAGCAAGTAGTCCAGAATCATGAACTATTTTGAATATCTCACAGGCTGGAGACTCCACAACCTTTCCCAGCAGTAGAGTTTCTCTTTATTCCAGTGTTCTGACTCTGTCTGTAGCAAAATATTTTCCTTGTGCTGAGCCTTCTCTTCAAGGGTAAATCATCCCAGCTCTCAGCTTCTCTCTCTGTGTCCCTGTATATACTCCCTTAATCATTGTGTCCTTTGCTCCAGTGTATCCATGTCTCCTCTTCTACTGGACAGGAAAGATCTGGACACAGAACTCTAAATGTGGCAGGCAGGACACTAATATACTATTAGAATACTATATAAAGGAAGATACTCAAACTACATACTACTTTCTCTAATTCTATCTCTAACCCAACTCATGACCCTCTCTGAGAGTCCAGCCCCAGGTGGGCTGGATTGGCCATCAACTCAAACAATCCTCACCAGAATCCAACCAAGCACTCACTCCAGGTAAACAATTCTCCAAACACATTCCACATAGGAAAAACAAGGAGCAGAAATAGAAATTGTTTTCTCTTTCATTTCTCTCTGTGCACCTCTATGAAAAATCCTGAGAGGGAGAGAAATGTGCTTACCACACAAACGTCTTTGTTGAACTTCATGAGCTTCTCCTTGGTCCATTTCTCCAGCCTGTCAAGGTGCCTTCAAAGAGCAGCACAGACATCTGGTGTATCAACCACCCCTCAGACTTTCATATTTCCCTCAGACTTTCTCAAGCTGAACTCTGTCCTGTTGTCTAGGTCAGGAATAATAGTACTGGCCCCAGTGCTGATCCCTGGGTGTCCCACCAGTGACTGGCCTCCAGCCAGACTTCAAGGCACCATCACAATGTGCTGAGGCCAGCAGTTCAGCTTCTTTCTGGTCCATATCCCTCTCCACTTGTCTGATGAGCTGTTCCACCAGTTTGTCTACTCTTGGACACCTTTTAGACATCAGGGTCTCCAGAAAAATCAGGTTCTATTTAATTCTGTTTCTAGGAGGATGAAGCAGCTAGTCCTTACAGACTGTAACATGAATATCCATGAATTGGCTGTGCTGGAACAGGATGACTGATCGTAGTAATCTTGTCAGTTTTGATCCTCAGTTCTGTAGGAAGCAGCACATCATGCTGAATAGGGATGAAGAGCAATTAGACCATTGAAGGAAGCCTGCTGTGTTTCTGCCCTCAGAGGTTAATATCCCAATGTGACTAAAGGAGAAATACTGAGGATATTTTCTGAAAAACAACATGACCTTTAAGAGGAAAGGAAAAAAGTCTTCTTTTTCTTCTGCTATACATAGCAGAAAGCTTCTGCTTGAAATTGCAGTAAATCTGTGCCTTAAGCTAACATCTGGAGCCTTGCACATCTGTAGCTTAACTAAGAATCAGAGCGTTTTTGTTAAGTAACTTACAATGTACATGTACTTGTAACACTGACAAGAGACAAAATTTTACTGGGCTAGCAAAGATGGGTTGGAGACAACAACTGAAAATATGTCTAGATTGAGTTCATCCATTTACTAATTCTCAAGGTTAGCCAAGTTCTTAATTTTTTAAAAATATAGCAACTGTTGAATGCTTAGAAATACCTGAACACTTTATGAAAATTCCTATAAAAAAAAGCTTTTTACAGGTATCCTGAACCTATAAAAACCTGAAGAGCAGGAATATCAGATTTCCCACAAAAAAAAAAAAAAAAAAAAGACACAAACTCCCAGAATCCAAGTCTTTCTGCTCATTGGTCTTACAGAGGGAGAGATAACTGTTCAGATGTCTGAAAACACCATCTGCTCACACTTGTTGAGGCATGGAGTTCTGCAGAAACATAGAAATTACTGTGTTCTTCTCTCATTCTGTATAACTGCTGCAAATGTCAGTACTTTGCTCATCCAATTCCCATTGCACGGCAAAAGTCACCAGTAGAAAGTATCAGTATCAAGTGAAGAAAAAACTCTGCTAAAGCTTGTTTATGATAGATAATTGTGCCCTTTCTTCCCCTTGATGCATGTAACCATTTCATCCATTCCCATTACCTGCAGTGAGAAAACCAAACTTTTTTAATGCATCTCCCCATAATTCTTAAATCCTTTACTCTCTCAACAAAGACTTGGTTATGCTGTTTTTTGCTGTGACAATATGATGTGTGCTAATAATTTTCTGATTTGCTGCCACTGGTGTCTCAGCAATTGTTTTTTCATCATAGAGTTCTCTCTGGAGATTATTAGTCACTGTCAAGGGTGACCTGCTAGCTCCATTGTTAGTGGTTAATAAATGATTTTTCTTTACATAATTTATACCAAAAATTAAACTCTAAAGGTTATGTGAGATGTTACCATTCCTAAAGACCAAGTCTAAAAGTGCAGGTATTAAAAAAGGTGAGATGCATGAAGCAGCACAGCTATTCTTGGGCAAGCATTGATAATTAGATATTACTTTGGAGAAAGGGCAATGCTTCATCCGAAGATGAAGTATTATCTTCAATATCTCTTTGTGCATTTGGTGGAACATTCCCACTGATTGTGCTTCTAATCTCAAAATAAGTTGGCAGGTTTGCCCTTTTCTAGCTGAAATATAGTCTCTTCTGGGAAACCTTTACCAACACATCCTGACAACTGTTATGTCCTATTAAAGGTTGTTCAGAGATATTTGTAGTATCTTAAGTACACACTGCATTATTACAGGTGAATTCTACATCTGCATAAAGATTTTGCTGAAAACAAAAGGCAAACATTTCCAGGGGCTATCTCCTTTAGGAAGCAGACTCATTCTTGTGCTAGGCTATTGTTGTATTTGATGGAGTTGCTTCAGGAACAGCAAAGTCCTCTGGGGATGAAAAACAGGCAGGTGTCAGACTCCAGGAGAAATGTGGCCATTTATGATCTGCTCCCCAAGAACAAGAGGCCTCCACAGACACTTTTGATAGAAAAGGCAAAACCACAGTCTGACTGAGCACTACATCAGAGTGATATTAAAAATTGCTCTCAAATATTATTTCCCTTTTTCCAGATGTCTTTAGGAAATTCCTCTTTATGTGGCAGAAGTGCTTTATGTTTTGGTATAGTTTTGTATGGTTTAAAAAAGACCCAGCCAAACTGTTGATCACATGAGAAAATAAAAGATTTCATTGCTTTTATGAAGAAGGAACATGCATATTAGTCTCATTTAATGGTTGAAAATACTTACCTTGTCTCCAATCAAGTAATTAAAAAAGAAAAAAAATCTGCTTTCTTGCATTATTATTATCATTAAATTATCCCTTTTGGGTTGGCTAAACTGTCCACACCCCATTTTTGTCAAAAATCTACCCCAGAATATCTCATGTCAAGACAATTTAGCTTTTATGTTTGTAGTAACATAAGGTACCCATTTGTACTTATCACTGTAGAAAAAGACTACAACAGTTTAAAAAAAAAAAAAAAGAAACAAAACCCTAGAAGCTTCAAATTCTTTTGAGAACCAGAAGTTAGAGTCTAGTGAACTATTTCCACTAGATGAATTATTGCTGAGAGTTTTACAATATTGCCTAACAGACAGCACACTGATAATACCCAACTGTCACAATTCAGAAAAATATATAAAATAAAAACATGTCACATCTTGTCTTTCCTTTAAACTTGTGCACAGGTACCAGGAATGTAACAAAAAATAATTTTTTTCAAGTTATTAAAAATATCCACAAAAACAACTCTGCTGACATCTGTCACACATTCCTGGGCCAAGAGGCAAGAGTCACTGGAAGATAATTGCATATAAGTGCTATAGCATGTAATGATTTAATCCCTTTTATGTTAATAGCCACATTTAATCATTAAGAATGGTGAAAATGGATTGTTCAAATATGTCTTAGCTAACTACAAGCTCAATAGACACATTCTGAAGACAATGTTTGCATTAAAGAAAAGTTACTTGGCCTTGTATGCAATTATATAAACGGATTTAGAAAAAGCATCAACCTGTCTCTAGTCAGCCTTAGTCAGAAAAGCTCATCCTATCTATTTCTCTTTGTGAGCCAGCACATCCTGCTGAGGTGTGTATCCTGTTCTCCTGTGGATCTCCAGCAGAAAAAGTGTGTGTGCTTGGGAATTCAGCAAGAAAAAGTGGGGCATTTGCAGCTCGTGATAGTCTTAAGTGCTAGGCACTTAAATGCAAAATATAAAATACCATTAGCTTTTTCATTTGTTTTGTGAAAAAAACACCCAAACCTGACACAAGTTTAGTTTGTTTGCTTGTCCATCACAAAAAAGTATTTTCCAATATTTATTGCAAAAGTCACAGCCTTTATTACTACTACTGATCCAGCCACCAGCTTATGAAAATCAGCCAAAAGATTTATTCCTAAGACTTTAGAATTAAACACATGCACAGTATAGCCAGATTTTAAGCAAGGATTTGAACTTGTGACCTTCAAGTATAAATTTATAATAGTGACATTTGTAAATTACTCTTTAAGACTAATTTAATGACATGAGTTGAACACATTGTTAACTTCAGCTGAAAAAGTATTCTCTTTAAACTTTGCAAACCTTTTTGTAACCTCCCCATTTCTTTGTATGTCCCTTGCATACAAAACCTGTACTTACTAAACAAACAATCACAGGCAGGAAAATCACAGATATACATTAATACAAGTGGTTTATTTTCATGTAACACTTCAAGGAAATGGAATTTACTGTGTGGGATCTGAGTCTGTGTGTCCTGAGAATTACCTCAACACCAGACACATAAGAAATCACTTGTATCATGTCTCTGAGAATACAAACATGATTTCATATCTAAAACTTATTCTACAAAATAAATTAAAATAGATGCTGCCTACTTTATGAAGTAAATTGAACCAACACACCCACACAAGTGACTTTGAACTGTGTGCCTATTTTAATAACTAAGAATGGCTTGGTTTTGAAGGAAACAGATTTCTGACAAAATGGAAAAATATTCAGCCTTTGATCTTTCATTTTGCTTCCTGGGGTAGGAAAAAAAAGGTTGTAAAGAATGTAGAAATAATGAGGTCATTTCACATTTGTGTTTCTTACGAGAAATAAAGAAAATAAATTTTGGAACTTAAAAATCCCAAAAAACTTTGCAAAAGTAGATCTTCACTTTTATGTATGTCGGACAGCTGAAACTGATAAAAAGTTGGTTGGTGCTACTTAAAGCCAAAAACATGCACAGTCCACACTGAGTTTTAGTTTGCAGGAGAAAAAAGAACCAGAAAGTGTTCCAGAACTGTAATTACAGAATAAAATGTAGGTGCTTATATTGTAAAATGAGTCAGTCTACAACCCAATTAAATTTGTCTTACTTTTCAAAAAACCATTTTGCTGTAACAATATGTACAAGGTAATTGAGGCTATGGGACACAGGCCTACAGTGTGAGCATGACTGTGCATCTCTAAGTCCTTATGAATTGGGAAGGTATTTTAAAGGATTTTCTAGGCAGCTGGAAATCAGGAATCTGGTTTTGACAGCTTAATGGGGAAATGGAGAGAAAGGGAGTGCGTGCAAAAGGTGGTGTGCAAGAGGGCATGAGAAAGAGTGAGGGTGAGCCAGGCAGGATGAGAGGGGGAGAGAGCAAGAAGAGGAGGCAAGAGCAAGTGGGAGAGAGCATGAGGAGAGCAAGGACGTGCATGAGAGCAGTGATTGCAAGAGCAACAGTGAGGGCAAGAGCAAGCATGAGAGCAAGAACATGAGG
The DNA here is from genome assembly GCF_050655825.1 of Lonchura striata. NCBI lineage: Eukaryota > Metazoa > Chordata > Aves > Passeriformes > Estrildidae > Lonchura > Lonchura striata. Next base: position 4,373,015 of record NC_140703.1, read on the forward strand.
GCATGCAGGAGAAGGAGACCTTGTCTGAAATGTCCAGTGATGTCAGCTATTAATCATGCAAGATGTAAGAAACTCTTATGTGTGGTAGATATAATTCGCACCGTTTCTAGTGTATATGTGATATTGAATATTTATTGGAGTTTGTATTAGGAGTCCCCCACACCCTCACAGGCAAAACCTGGTGTCTGTTGAAACCTGATTTATACGTAAAAGGATGTGGCTGGGCCAGGAGGGATACGGGGATACCCAGGCACTGATCAAGACAACCCGAGATGGATATCATGGAAATCCTCATACAGATACATAAACTTCATCAAAGGATTCAACAACTCCAGACACAGAATTGTTCTTTCTCATCACAAAAAAAAAAAAATAAAAAGAAAATCTCATTAACCTATGGATTCTGAATGGAAGAAAAGGCTGACTGCCGAAATCTTGGCCTCAGGCAGAATTTTCCCTATAAAACCCGCCTGTGCCAGGATGGAGGTGTGTGGGCACAGAGGAAAACCTCTGCTGAGGCTGAATTCTTTGTTACACACTCTCCCCTTGTGGTTGGCAAGATATAATTTGATTGCAAATAAATATTTTATTTTTTCATTTTAAATTTGGCCAGACAAATTTTCATTTATAACAAAACTATCTCGTCGGCAGTGAACTGTGTTTTGATCCACTTACTACGTGACCTAACACAGTGGAGCTGGAGCACTGAAGTTCAGCTACTAACACTGTGTTTGAAAATAATATCAATTAGTTGGATGAAGATCAGTTTTTTAAAAAAATCAGCAGAACACAGGAGGGGCAAGTAAAATCTGATGCAGGGTTTCTGCTGCTGGTGATTGACCCTGGCACAGTTTGTGTTGCTTCTCTGCCTCCTTTACCAAGCACAGTGTGCAAGGACTTGTTGATTAAGTGGACTTATACAGAGACTAAACTGCTGCCCTGAAGCATTCCCACTAATCATTCCTTTTGTATTTGAGGCCAAATTCACAGTAGACTCTGTGATAGTGGAATACACATATGAGCCCTGGACCATTACATGGATGAAATTATTCAAAAAGGATGCAGTTCTCTAGTCTGTTTCCCACTGCCAACCCCCAGGCTCAGATGGAAATGCTTCTGGGACAGCTTCTGAGGACAAACACATAGCTCAGACCAGTATTTCCCACACATGAAGGAAAGCTCTCATATTACATCCAAAAAGAAAGAAAAATAAGGTGATGAAGGAGTAGGAATGGCTCTAGAAACACAGCTGGAAATTAGCTAGCTCCACTACTTGCAAGAAGCAGTTTGGATTTTGATTTCACTATGGATGAGTTTCTGTACTCTGTTACATACTTTGCTGTCAGTGATGTGCAGATTTGCAAGTTTGATGTCTTTTGGAGCATATCTGTGACCTGAAAGTACATCCTCCCTCTGTCTGTCCCACATGATGCCAGGAGTCCCACTACTTGTTGCCAGAAGACTTTTTAAAATTTTACTTTAAAATCATTTTAGCTTCCCTTCTAAAAGTAAGAACTGAAAATATAAATAATTATTAATCCAAGCACTGAACAAAGTTAATGTTTCCTCACTTGTAGCTATGTTGCATAGTATAATATTAAAAAGCCAACCCACACTGAACAGAAGTCTGCTTGCCTAGCATCCTTCCAGGAGTCTGCCTCCCAGACATCCTTCAGCCTTCTGGAAGCAGTAAAATCCTTCAGCTAGAGGCACGAGATAATTCTGAAAGAGCTGAAAACGACTTTTCATAGCTCTAGGATTAATGAGCTAGGTAGCCTGTCACTATTTGCTCATTATAAAGAAAGCTCAGAATGGTAATGGCTAAAAGTCATTAACTTCTGGCAGCAGCTCAGTGACATATGGGAAGAACTGGTGGCCTCAACTCACAACTTAGAGCAGCAACATTTCTTATTTGTCAGTCCCAGCAGAAAGAGCAGAGTCTGAATGCAGACTGGAGAGCTGCTTTCTACATCCCAGCTCTTACATCTCATGGAATTTGGAAACCACCAGAGGAGCTGCTGTGGCTGCTGGGATTGCTCTTCCCTGAGTTGCACACATCAGTTTCAAATTAGGTAATGTGGCATCCAGCTACTGACTTCAAGGCTAAGGGATTCTTAAAATAAAGCAGCTCCCAAATCACTGTATTTCATAAATAGCCACAGGAACCTAGTCAAATGCAATTACTGCTCAATCACACTTTTTATCTTAAATCTTGGCTCTTCAGTTCTCTCTCTTCTACTTTGAAGGAAAAAACCTCACAGATTTTTTTTTTAATCATAACTGTACCTAAAACAAGTTGGAATTTACAGTACTTGGTATTTACCGAGAATTGCTAACACAAAATAGCCTTGAACTACTTCTCAAAAAAACCCAAAAAAAAGAACCCAAAAAAACCCCAAAAAACCCAAAACCAAAAAACAAAACAAAAAAAAACCCCAAAAAATACCCCCCCAAAAAAACCCCAAAAAATACCCCCCCAAAAAAACCCCAAAAACCCAAAAACAAACAAACAAACAAAAAACCTAAACCAAAAACCAACATGCAGGCAACTGGATAAATTTATATTAAGTTTAGTTTGGGGTTTTTTTTCAGCAACTGGATAAATTTATATTAAGTTTAGTTTGGGTTTTTTTTTCAGTCATAGGAATATGCATTCAAAACCACAGTAGTTTGACCAGAAAACCTGTAGTTTGATCAATCTTTTGATTCACCCAGTGCATTTGTGCCTTCAGACTGAGCAAGAGCATTGTCAGACTTGTGGCAGCCTGTGAGTTGAAAAGTACTAAATATGGATAGATAGAGAGGAAAACCCACACCAGAAATACTGACACGCTTTTGAGTATCTAAATTTTTCTTCCAATAACCACTTAGACAAGCAAGGTCTTGAGGATCTTTGCAAAAGGCCATGTTTTATACTATTTGGGTAGCAATGGTTAGATCCAGAATCCAAGTTACAAAGCAGTTCTTGTGCAATTCCCATTTACACACAAAATGTGTCATCTTTCTTTTAGGAACAGACAAATCAAAAGTTTCATGATGACATAAGGAACTAGCCTGGCCACCAGCTTCAGCCAGTTTTGCACTGTGTTTAAAATAGCATTAAGTTGTCCTGCCCTAAACTTTACCCTGGTGTTGTTTACATGTCTGCGTTTATCCCAAGCAGGAATAAAAATCTAAACCCCTAAACCAAAACAACTTAACCCAGCCACTTTGCCTCAGGGTGTGCAGTTGCTTTTCTCCAACACTTCTCCTCTAAATAGTTATGCTGCTTGGAGAATCAAAACAGCCAGTGACAGAAATTGCCACAACATTTTGGTCATGCTGTTGCTCTTGAACTCAAGTCAAGAGCTTATGAACAAAAATACATGGCTTCTTTGCTTTTATTTTGCAATGAAATGCTTAGTATGAAAAGCATGTTTTACTTCCATTGCTGTTCATTAACACCAAATCTTTTAACTACTGAGTAATTCACTGCTGCCTACACTAACAGATAGCAAGCCTGACATACACAGCTTTGTTTCTGTGTGGTTTAATACTTAAAATCCTGTACTCACTCCAAGTAGTTCAGCATGAAATCAGGACAACTGTTTTACTACAAATTCAGAAACAATTGCTGAAAGTTTTGGGCAATATTATCGCTCAGATATCAGAGAAGATATTTAGATATAACACACTTTTACCAGCAAAACCACATGCTCCTACAACTTTATGTTATAAGAAAAGGTCAGCTGTATTTTAAAAGTAGAAATGCAAAAAAAAACAAACCCAGAAGACAAAGTAGTGGACAAACTTTAAGCCAAGGATTTAAAGCGGAGATATCTATTTAATTCTGTTAACTGTAGTGAATACTGAGCAAAGGATGTCAGTAGGTCCAGAACATCCAGACAGGGCAAAGCAGTAGCTTAAATGGAGTGCTGAAAATATGAGAGGGGTCTGAGGTAGGATGGGCAGCCTCAAAGGACAACAGCTGGATTTTCAGCAACAGAACCAGACCTCAGAGCTGCCTCGGAAGCCAGAAAGGAAAGAGCAATGCCACTTTAATTAAAAGCTATTTGTAGTAAACTCATGCTGATAACCACAAACACTGTGTTGATTTGATAGGACAGGTCACAGTCCTTTCAGCTTAAGACCATGACATCAGCTGCAGATGTTCACAGGAACAATTACAGAAATACAAGTTTGCTGTTAAAAAACAAAATGAAACCCACACTTGAAGCTGTTCTATAAAGCAGCTATGCTTAAAAGAGGCAAGCATGACAGCTTACTTAAACCACCAATTACTCATAAATGCCTCCCCTGTATAATGATGAGGATATAATTATACGCTTTGCTATAATTTGTGGAGAGCTTATTTGTCTTTTTAATTTATGACAAAGATTTTCTCAATTTCAGGTAAACTATAAGGCATAAAAATAAAAATCTAAAAATTTCACATAACTCTAAGGCCTCCCCCTGGGAGGGAAATGAGGAACAATTTCTCACTAGTAGATCATGCTCAGTGTCTTGAGAGCCTTCTGGGGAAGTATTTTTAAATATGACTTTCATTACCAAACTGCAGGAGAAGGTAATCCTAGAGAAGGTTTTACTTATGCAAGAGCTTTGAAATGTCTGTCTGTGTATGTGTGTATATATAAATGTAAACTTCCTGATATTTTAGAGCACTGCCTCTCAAAAATGTCAAGAACTTTGAATTTTGAAATTCTCTTTCTGGTGGAGAAATGTCAAACTACCTGCAAGACCTGTTCGAATAACACACACAAGGAAGGAGTCACACTGTCCCCACCAACTGCTACAGCAGACAGAAGAGGGGCAGCTACTCCTGAGGACAAAAGAGTAATGAAAAAGTTAATATCCACACTGATAAAATGTAAAAAAATTAAAAACAAAACCCCGTTGTGCCAAATTATTTGGAATTGTGGAAACACAATTCTGGCAACTGTCTTTTAGTCTCTCACAGTTCCAGCTGAGGCTTTATTTTAATATGTTTTGAAGAGAGTTGCCAAAATTGAAGGCTAAAAAACCTCAAAGTTCACCAAAAGGTGATTGAAATCTGTAACCAGAAATAAATGAGCAGTTAAAACTGATAACTACTTTGAAGCTGGTAAAAACCTTAATAATAGCAGTAAGATGTGTCCAAAAAATCTGTCAAGGAAAACAAAAGAGAAAAACAAATTATTTCCTGTAGCTTGATTTTATTTACTCATAGCTTTAGGCTTGGTGTCCCTGAGTTGTGCTGGCACCCATCAGATCTAGAACATTGTTTTTAAATGAGACCTGAGACCCCATACATACTAAACTGAGACTAAAAGCAAATAAACTCAACACTTCAATTCATGACAAAAATTGCCAGTGAGTCACTGACAGTGCTCATTTCAAAAGTCAGCCCAGGCAACATTTCAAACCCCACAGGATTTCATAAAATCCAACAGGACCCAACTTTGAATCACAGTTACTGATCTAATTGGAGGCCTGATTATCTCATTATTCTGTGCTTCACATTTATTGCTCAAAAATAGTAAAACATACCCTTGTCCTCAATATACTGCTGTATGCCAGTACTGTAACTCTTTCCTTTAGAGTGAAACACTAAAATACATTATAATACTTTTGGGGCATAAATTTCTAATAGAGAAACCTATTAAGGTTAAACAAAATCTGCCCTATAAGGGCAGCATGAAGTAGGCTTTATTACATTTTTAGACAAATCAAGGAGTTAGTGTTAAGACTGCAGACCTGTTCTTGCCAGTCTAGTGAGAAGAACATTATTAGCTCATACTCTCTTTTAAAGTACCCTGTGAGACATTCTACCTCTAAAGATGAACAATTACCAAAAGGGATTAATTTGCAACTCAAAATGGTCTCATTCTCTTCAAATTGTTCAAAATGCTTTATAAAACACTATTAAAAGAAATAAGAGTATTTCAGTGATTAAAATTAGTAGCCTACATTAAAGTAATTTCCATTTTATTATGAAAAAAATCCTAGAATAACAGAAATGGTTCAAATTCTTTGGGAAATACTCCCTTTCTACAGTGAATCCTGAAAAAATTAAGCTAATTTTATTACCCTGTCTTTCTGCAGATGTTTTTTCAATCCATGAATAAATGTGTTACAGGGCTTAACTGGGACCCTCCACTAAGAGATGTGGTAGAATTGATTTACAGGTTATCAAGGGACATCTTTCTTTCTCACCTGCCTTCAGATTTTCTATGGGTGAAGTCCTGACTACGACTGTATAAGAGAATTTGATATGCAGACAAATTTTATTCCAGTCAATACATATCCTGTGAGCTTCCTATAGGCATCACACAGAGCAGAGGGCAATGTTTGTTATTGAGTAGTTTAGCTAAAACACATAATTTTATTTTAGTCAGGATACATTTAGTCACAAGACTAAAAAGTATTTTTCATTTAATTAAAAAAAAAATTCTGTACTTAAATGAAATTCGCAAAACAGGGATGCTATTGATCATCATGTTCTCTATGCTCAAAATTTAATTTCTAACAGAGAATCTGTCACCCAAAAATTTGTTTAAGGTCCTAATAATGTATTCAAAAACACACACCCAGTTAGAGCCCTTATCCTGGGAGCAGCCCGACACTTTCTCCTGCAAGGTGCCATGTACTTCTAAATAAATTAAGTTTCAAGAGAGAGAGAGATTCACCACACATATTTAAAAAGGGAAGGAATGTGGAAAAAAAAAAAAAAAAAAAAAAAAAAAAAAGCCAGCCTCTCTAATTCTCCTCTTGGGCCATCTATTTCCTTAGAAAATGACACTTAGTCACTGAGAAAACTGGAGCCCATGTTCAAGCATCCCAGATTTGTTCCCACAACTCCAAATGGGAGTCCACAGCAACAACTTCAGTTGGAAGGCCCTGTCCACTTCTCATCAGACCTGAACATTTTTGCCAAATAGGTATGGGATGCTACTGATGATCCTACAGAAACCTAAAAGAGTTGTGAATGTCTTGATAGAGGCACTTCATATTTTGGGTTTGTTCTATCATTCAAGATAGAGAGGAACACAGAAAATGACATGAGTTAATAAAATACTTTTAATTTACTCCTGAATTTAATTTGAAACCCTGAACAAAACTGTATTATGAAATGAAACCTAAATCAATGCTTCCTGCCAAACACACAAAAAACAGCCCAGTGGCAAGTATTTCCAGCTGCACTACAGTTTTGCCAGAATGTATACATCCTGAGAGCTTGCCATACCACAAACGGCTTTAATTGAAGAGCTTCATTCACAGAAAGTCTTTAAAACATGTTGCCTTGATGCTTTTTGCTTCCTCTTTCCTTCCACTGTTCCCACCAAGACTCAGAGTCACCCCTGCCCTTGGCTATGTCACAGGGTCCTGGTTTGGCAGTCACTCTTGTCACATTACAACCTTCACCTTCAAACATAGCAAACTTCCAAGTGGCAGCACATTAGAACTGAAAATTTATAGGAATAAGAAATTATAGCTTAAGTTTCTATTCATCAACATAATTGGATGTTAATAACAGGGTGTGCAGTACTGGCATGTATATCAGGTACACATACTATATATTTATTAAGTATAACTCATTCCACCAAAGTTCTAATAAGGGCTGCTTAATTCCAGCTTAAATCAAATGTCAGAGGAGCCAGAAAAGACTGTTTCCCACAGGTGGAATTTTGTGAATAACTCAGACAGAAATTTTTTTATTGCTAAATGTGATTATCCTTGGCTTTATCTCTGCTGACATACCTTCTCTTCCTTGTTTGCATTTAGTTTTCTTGCAGTTTGCAACTGAAAATAAATGGAAAACAATGTTATGTTCTGACTGCTTGTTCCAGTGATGGTTCTTCATTGTATGATTAACTTTAATGGATATATAATATATGTTTTAAGGCAGGTGGGAAAAGAGGTAATCTGGAGATTTTGAAGCATGCTTTTGAGATATTTTTGAGCTCTGTATTATGTGAACTTTTTGGCTGCCTATGAACAAGCTGATACACAATTTTGAGCCATTATGCTAAATGCTATGGTCATGCTAAGCACTGACTCCTTTGACAGAAAGATCTGCCAGTGGCACAAGAATAAAACAGTAAGGGAAATTAATAACAGCTCATAATATTTGCTGATCTCTAACTATCATCTACCATCACTGGCAGTCCCAGTCTCAGTGCAAACTGGTACAAAGTCATATTCTTTGAAAGGAATTTAATGTATTGATCACAAATTACTGCATCCTATCCTCTTGAGAAGTTAATTCCAATCTTTTCTTTGGCACACTTACACAGAAAATAGATCCAGATATGATAAAATGCAGAATTACCAAGACCCAAAATACAGCAATGTTTACATCACCTCCTTTGAAAGAAAAGTTTTGCGTCTTTGGAGGTAAAGTTAGCACATGCAGATGGCATTCTGATTATCTTCACAAAAATCCTGGCTTCTAACACTAATTTATTTCATAAATTTGGAAACACATCTTCTGAATGAGCAAATTTAGTATACGCCCTTATCACCATCAATTTCTCATGTAGCATGACCAGCCACCAAAATGGTTGCTTAGAAGTACCAATATACACTAAAATAATCAAAAAACCCCAAAGGTAAGAATAGCTATTCCTGCTAAAAACCCACTAAATATCTGAAGCATCCCCAAAGAAAATCCCTTTTGTAGAACTACACCCCTAGACTTCATTTTGCACTGAGAGAAAAATACCTCCTCTACAACCAAGAGGATGATTACACAAAACACTTTGTAAGAACTTTGGTAAAAGCCTCTGGTCCCACCCTGAACTTTCTGTGTCTTAATCTGAACAACTATTCCAAACCAGAGTAAAATCATAGAGACAAAAATGTCTACTTGCCAGAGAGAGAACAAAAACAATCCCTCTTATTCTTTCATTCCTGAGTGATTAATCACAACTCTACTGGGCATTTAAAATCATAACTTTATCCTTCCCATATACACAACCACTTAATCTCCTTTACCACCAGCTCTGTGCTCTAAGGCATAAAACTCTACTCTGTTTCAATCAATCTCACTGCCTATCCCAGTGGAAGTCATCAAGATTGTTCCCAACATGTGTTGGGTTTTGGAGCTTAGTACTGCCTTTTCCAACCTGATGAGCAGCCTGTGCACCTGATAGCTTGTATGTTGTTTCCAAAGTAGGTTAAGTTTGTAATATTTAAAGTGATTAACTCTAACTTCATAGCTTCTCTGTGTCATTGTCCTTAAATCACCATGGGTTTGACAAAGCTTCCACTAGAAACCTGGATATCCAACATGGAAGATCAGCTTTTTGCTGTGGTAAAAAATATGTAGACAGGACAAATTCTCTTATGTATTAGTTGCAGAAAACATTGAAATTTAATATAATATTTTTTTTATAATGAGCAGAATATTAGTTGCAGAAAACATTGAAATTTAATATAATGTTTTTATAATAAGCAAAAGAAGGATTTAGCAAAACTTTTATTCATTGATAAGCATAAAATATCCCTAATGTTTTTGGTTGGTTTTGCTCATTTATTTTTAAAATGTTAGATTTCTATCTTACTTGCTTAAAATCAGACCATTACATAAATGTATGTTACATGAATAATTCCTGCATGTTAGTTATTTATAAGTCCTGCCATTGTGTTCACAGGGATGCAAGACTACAGGGTCTGCATTTTGGCATATAATTTCTCTTGTGGAGAACTGATACAAAGCTGATGAAAAATTATGCCCATTTTGCAATCATAGTAGTTGTACATACACACTGAGCAATCCTAGCAGGAGTTTAACCTGAGCCAAGAAACAAGCCAAGGAACATGAAAAATGGCATCTTGGTAACTCTATGTGGCATCTTTATAATTAAGTGCTACGCTGATTAGAAGTCTAAACCATCAATTAAAAATTAATGAACTTCCTGTAAAAAAGCAAGAGAGGATCTGACAATTGTGGGGAATGTCAAGATTCATCAATATGCATTTTGTTAGCTGTTGCACAGTAGTTAACTATCATGATATTCATGGAGCAAAGTGATTCTTCAAATGTCTGTGACACAACTGCTAGCAATGTGGCACAAATCATCTGATACACAGCTTTTCCTTGAAGGCTTTTTATGTACTCCAGATTCTTTTAAAATAACCCTGGAAACTGTTTGTACAGCCTGCAATATCTCTACAATTGCTTTCATGCAGACATTAGATTTTTTTTTCTCCTTCTGGTAATCCTCCAGTTTGCAAATCTGGAGAATCCTGCTGACTCTCAGCATTACACGTGAGGTTTTAGATTTGGCTCCAAAACCAGCACTTAAACTTTTTCCAGCTATTTTTCTGGGTCAGGGTCTTTTGTAATCAATGGTATTTTTTATGAAGCAGAGCAAAAAAAATATCAGAAAGTCTTTAAGGCTCTAATCAACACAAAGAATTAGTTCCACTACCTCAGTTGGACAAAGAAACAAAACATCAGTGTAGCAGATGATAGGAAAACTTGATGGTTTTGGTTTGTTTCATTTTTTTGTTTATTTCTTTGTTGGGTTTTGGGAGTTTTTTTTTCCTGTTTTGTTTTTCTCTTTCTTTTTTAATAAATAAGTTGCTAAAGAACTTTAAACCAACAAACAAACCATGCATAATGCATGAGAGGTCTTCCAAGTAGCAGTAAGAAACTGGCTGTATGACAGGCAATCCAATGGCACCATGGCATTGTACCTTAGGTAGAATAGAATTTAATGTTGAGAACACACCTAGAATCCAGAATATGCTGTTGGAAAAAAATTAACTGGGCTGCAAACATGCCAGGCCTATCATCTCATGATTATCCTTCCTTCCTCCATGAAGCAAAAAAAAAAAAAACCAGAACCAACAAAACAAGCAGAGGCAGATAAGATAACTTATTTCCACATAAAAATGGTGCAGATAATGATGTGTAGATACTCTTTGAGAGCACAGATGATGCTCAGTGGAGCTGCAGGATGCTCCTGGGTTCGTGGTATCACAGCAGGGTTGGGATGACACAGCCTGGGAGAGTCAGGGCAGGGCAGCTGCAAAGCCATAAAGCCAAGCAAGAGAATTGCCTACATATTTACATCAAATGTACCTTGACAAATTCAGCCTCCTGGCTCTCAGCAATCTACCTTTAAGCAGAAATTCCAAGGATTGTAAAATCAGCTATTGCAAGAGCCAGAGAGAAGCTTGTTATCAGCCAAGGAGAGACACAGAACTGGGTAAACACAAACACGACACCTCCAGTTCCCCATGGCCAGATAAAGAACATTTTAAGGACTACGGCTGCTTATGGCATTTTGTCTTGTTGTACTTAGCAAATCACATAGGGATTACTGATACCTCTTTAATATTTTAGTGCCTGAACAGAATTATCTTTAAGTTTTCATAAACACCTGATGAGAAGACAGAGGAAGCTATTGCAGAAAACAATTGGAGCGCAATAAAACTACATTAAACTCAATGAACTTGTTAAGGTTCAACCAGATCAGAGTTTAGCAGACCTGTGAGGAAAACAAATATGGTTTTTTCTCTCTGTTAGGTCAGTTTAGCACTTTATTAGTCCCATTTTTTTTTTTTTAATAATGCTTTGGTCCAGACAGAGCAGAGTGATTCTGAATCTGGCTCACTTGCTTCACAGAAGCCACTGAAGTTTTGGAACTATTTGGAAGTCTAAGAGCTTTGCCACATGCCTAAATATTACCCACAGTTACCTCTATAAGACTGCCCATGCAGGTAATTTAAAGGTGCAGTTCTCCCTTTTCAAATTCCCATTGTGTGTCAGCCAAAACCTCAGCAGGATATATTCCCTGACAGAACCCATTTCCCCAGCAGAGGTACCTAGCACCAAAAAGCACCTCTGCTCTCTGACCTGTAGGTCAAAGGAAGTGGAAAATCTGTTCATGGTCTGACAAAGACAAACCTGGTGCAGTGTTTTAAACTCAATGTTTTAGAGGTGCACTTGTGACAGCTGTCACACAAATAATCCAACGAGAAGGGGTTTACATTCAGAATTGCTATCAAGAGGGAGCTTAAACTGCCAGTGACAAGCAGTAGGTTTTATTTGAAGAATTTTGTGTTTCGTTGTTTTGGGAAACTTATAGCCCAGAGGACCATTATCTGCAGCCAACCAAAGTGTATTAGATGCTACTAAACATCCATTCCCTCCAGGCTTAATTGCAAAATGCCATCAACCCTCTTCTGCAGGGATTCCTCTTCTGTGGAGAAAATGGCATTTCTATTTTGGTTCCTTCCCTCCTTCACCTTTTTTTTTCCCCCCTTCTTGATCCTTAGGACTTGGTTTGACAGAAGTTTTTCAGTTCATAGTACCAGAGTAGCAGCCTGTTCTAGTGAAGAAATAATCAAATTACATCTTCATTCTACATTGTTTCCTTTAACAGCTGTTTTCTCAGAAGCTGGATCTTCAGGTCACAATAGGCCACAAGCCCAGAAAATAATTAAGTTTTCTAAATTATTCATCAGTGTGTTCATTCGATTAAGCCAGTACTGTCTGGATCCCTTAGCATCCAGCTTACTGATCAAAACTTTGATTATTATCCAAACATGCCTTTTAAACAAAATTATGTTGGAAACCAGGTGGATAAGTTTGCTTTCCTGTTATAATGCTATTTCACATAGAACTGAACCATACTGTATATTTTATCTAAGAAATGTATTGAAATGGTGAATCAGGCAAAAACTTTGATTTCAATAATCAGCAGGCAAGTGAGCAAAACAGGACAGGGGAAGCAGATCCCAGAATGGCTGATTCACATCCCTGTGCTGAGCTCTGCTGTGGTTCTGGAAACTTGACAGCTGTAGGCACTCCTGTGATGCTTTGGGTACCTTCCTCTGTGGTTGGAAATCATACACAATATACACAACTACAAAATCATTTGAGGGACCCAAGTGTACCCAGGTGTCAACATGGTTGATGCTCTTTGTTCTGCAACAACCAAGAGTAATATATGCAGGCAGGCTGTCACACAAATATGACTTAAAATAAGTGAACAAAATACTTTGCTCGGTGTTAAAATAACCACAGTTCAGGAGAGTCTTAGTTTGAACTGAATTACTTCTCAATTTACCATGTAATTACTCACATTTTAAGATTACATCACCTCATTTAGACACATTCTTCTCTCTAATACCTTGGTTTCTAACTCTCGACATCAAGTCTGTCAATGATGATTCACAATAAAAATACAGTGACATTTCTAACATCCAAAAGCACTACTGCATATACACTATCTGTTATGCTGATAAAATAGATGCTTTCATTCTGAAGTGCAGACATTTTGACATCTTTTGGTAGAACTAAAGAGTGATGCTAAGAAAAATTAATCTCCCTTATGATGTTGAAGGTAGGAATTTATCCTTCACTGAAAAATTCTCTGTCAAGTTCTTAAGAGATCAGTTGTTACCAAGGGTAAAGGATCTTGACTGGGGAAAAAAAGTAATAAAATAAACATGTAATCTAAACTTCTGGGATTTTTTAAAATCAAAACACAATCTTATGAGCAGTTACAGCATTTATCTAGCTACAATATGTTTACATCAGATGAAACAAAACTTATTAAGAGAAATATCACTATTTAATCAAATCTGACTTCCAAACAACGTCAGGAGCGTGCTTAAGACCAACGCAAAAGAACAGGGTCATACCTCTTTAAGTAAAATCTTTTTTAATTCAGTGTTTCAGCTTCACTTTAAAACATGTCAGTGGCCCTTATGAAACACATGAGAAAGTTTACTCATCGTCAGAGACAGTCCATCACACATGATATTCTCACCCTTGTGGCAAGCCTTAGCAGAAAAGAGACTGAAACAACATCCTTATTCTCAGAGGCAGTCTCTCTAGAGTAAAAAAGAAAAAAAAAATAAAAAATAAAGAGAAACAGTGGCAGTAACATGGTGGAAGTTTAGACTTACTGTGTGCACAATAGCCTTATCACACTGGAGAATATTGTGTTCTGTAGACATTGGCCAGGGACATTTCACTGCTGCTTTGCCAGAAACACACCACCACTGTGGAATAATTCAGAGTAGATGCAACTGTGCAGCAGTCTGATTTTTATCATCCTTAAAACATGGAGGTGTGCTCCAAAATGGTGCAGCTCCTAGGATGAAGTGCCTACGTTAATGAAATCTCAGTGATTCAGAGTTGCTTAAAACACCCACTAAGGATCAAGGCCCACAGACTCCAGCAAAATGAGAATTATGAGGCATTCCCACAAAAGCTGAGAGAAGTGCACAGGTGCCTGGACTTCCCTGCTTTAAGAAGCTACTTAGAAACAGGTATTTCAGGCTTGTTATACAGAGAAAAGAAACATTTCCAGGAGATTGTTCAAAATTTCAGAAGCATTGATTTACCCTCCCAAGATGATTCATTCTCTGCATTACTAGAGGATAAAGACTATGATTCTAAAATTTCTGCAGTAGGAAGTAAGGTTAGCATGATCAGCATTCAGATAAGAATATAGTATTTATATAATTCTAATCTATGAGAAATTATGAGTAGTGGCAGCTACTTAATTTTTTTAAAACTGGAATAATTCCAGAGTAATATTAAAATATCAATGAAAGAAAGAATTCATATTATCACCAACTGTGGCATACAACAATAAAGAACAATGAAAAAGTATTTGTGGCCAAAAGCAGCAGAGACAGGTGAAATTAAGAGCGAAAATTAAAACATGCACTCTTTCTCCATTGGGAAAAGAAGCAATTCCATGTTTTCCCAGTTCTTAAAGACCAATTGAATGTTTGTAGTGCACCAAAAGAACTAGGGAATAAAGATAATAAAGAGGAAAACAGAGAAAGAATAGAATTGGCACTCTTAAGAAATATATTTAGATGTGTTCATTTTTAATCTTAAAAAGTGTTAGTCATAGGTCCTTTCCCATATTAATCTATGAATATTAGAAACCATAGAATGAAATACTTACTGAAAAAGTAAGGAAAGCTAAGGTGTTAAAAGTCTTGGATTTACTTTAATTCATTGAAATATTATCACAGGCATAATATTGCACTATGGAATCTGGCTGATATAATGTTTAAGTGCTTTCCAGGTCCAGGCACTTAAAACTCAATTCATAAAAATTAAAACTACAATTTGACTAAAATTATTCATTTCAGTCATCAATTAGTGCGACAGTAGTATATGCTATTTACATACCAATTTGAACATTTCTACTTTGAAAGGTCTGCACAAAGAGTAATTGTGTATTTCATCTCTGAAGGGAGGCTAAAGACAAGTGGGGTTGATCTGTTCCACCAAGCAGCACTGACAGAACAAGAGGACACAGTTTCAGCTACATGAGGGAAGGTTTAGGTTGGATATTAGGAAAAAATTTTTCACTGAAAGAATAATAAAATACTGGAATTGTCTTCCTAGGGAGGTGGTGTAATCACCATCTCTGGATATGTTTAAAAAAAGACTGGACTTGGCACTTGGTGCTATGGTCTAGTTGTGGTGTTAGGGAATAGGTTGGACTTGATGATCTTAGAGGTCTCTTCCAACCTCATTATTCTGTGATTCTGTGTTACTCCAGCATAAAGGAGAATAAAAGACAGAAACGGATGAAAAAACCCATAATGCAGTATTTCTCACTCCTGAGCTCTGTCCAGCCTAGAACCTCATGTTGCTCCATAAAAATTTGCGGCGAGCATTTTTTGTTCAAGCCAAAGGACTCAACAGATGAGAAGCAGCTCAGCACAGCTTGTCAGTGGTGGCAGCAGAATTTGGTGCATCCAGCTGCTTCCCCCGTCCCACCTCAGCTCAGCCTGGCAATCCCTGCAGTGCAGCCCCTGCTGCTGTGCCAACGCGTTTCCCAGCTGGGTGCTGTGACCTCCAAACACCATCTATGCCAACCAGGATCCAACTCAACAGATGAGGGGACACTGACAATCCTCTCTGCTGCTAGGCGGTGAAACTCCGTGCGCAAGAACCTCAGCTCCTCCTTGGGAGTGCATCACACATCAGATGCGTTTTAGATCACAGGGAAATCTTCCAGACTGGAAATATTAGGTACATGGGTTGCAGGAGGAGAAATTTAAAAAGCCAAAAATATTGCTGTATGTGTGGATCAGTTTTCACTGGTCTTCAAAAATCTTAAAATGTCGAGCGGCGTGATGAAGGAGGGGCAATAATGAGTGTGTTTAGTCTTACAGGTTCCTAGAAATGAAGTGTTTGACAACATCCAGCCTGTAATGTACCTGTGAAATAAGTATTTCTTCAAATATTCTGAGCATATCAGCAGCTTCAACTCATTCCCCTAACTTCTGCAGCTCACTGTGCAAAACACTTTTCTAAGGAATTCTGAAAGCGAGGGCTAGACTGAATGACAGAAGATGAATTTTCTCCTAACTCAGTCGTACTTGGGTTTAGCTGGAGATCCACAACCCCTGCACAACACGGTGTGGGAAAAGGTCACACCAGGTACAGCTTCCAGGGCCCCTGTGTGACAGGACTGCTCAGCTTTCATGAAGAAAGGATATATATTGGTCTACCAGGACCACCTCAGGTTTTATTCAATGAATTATATGCTGGAGGTAAACAAGAAAGCTGATTTTGAGGGGGCAAGTCAGTGGTTGCAAATCCTTTTCCTACACAAACCCAAGATGATTTAATTGAACTCTGCCTACAGCTACAGGATTTCCAGACATATTGAACAGCAGTCTGGGTTTTCCAGACCATTATTTGGTCTTTGTTCCATTATGTACATCTCTCTGCAGTTCCTTGCAGCCATATGGGCTCGTGTAAAAATAACAAAGTCAACAACAACAGCTTCAGTCATAAAAAGTCCTAGGACAAAGTAATCTAAGTTTCAGGATGAGCAGGTGTTAAAATTACATGCATCTGGGAGAAATCAGAATTCTCTAACACCCTCTGATAAGGCTTGCATGCACATTAGCAAAAACTCACCACAGATCCTTTGGCACATTTAATTTAATTTAGCATTAACAAAACTATGGAAGCTGAAAAAAAAGGACAAAAACCTCCATGAGTCTAAGAACAGTTTCTCCATGCCTCTTGAGATGCATATACTACCACTTTGCCCTAAAACACTGATCTTTGATAAAGATATCCTTTTATGCTAATAAAAAAAGTTATTAGTATTCAGCAGTGGAAGCTCTGGAGAGCTATTTCTAACAGTTTAAAAATAGAATTTAGAAATGTTCCTTTAAACATCACCAAGGGAAATTGCACAGTCAGGAGAGAAATTGCTTACAGTTATGCACAAACTCATGGTACTTAAGAGGAAATAAAGGCCTTCAGTCACAGAGCATCCATTTATGTCCTTGGGAACACAGGGAAAGGGGAAAAAGATCTTGAAGTTATGCATCTGCAATATCTGTCTGAGAGTGGGTTCGAAGGACTTGATGCAAACCAATTATTCAGATACAGTAGGAATGTAGGAATGGGCAAGGAATGAACAACTGACAATCAAAGGCTGTGTTCTTGTGTTCTTTGGATGCCCAGGTGGGTCAGGAATCTCATGATCTGTAGTCATTTGAAGGAGAAAATGATTTCCTGAAAGCATCTTTATCTTCTAGACCATAGGAAGCTTGCAGATAACTGCACCACTCATAGGAATCTCCTGAGAATCTTTCTCATCTCTGGGCACTCTTCATGCTCCAAGAAGCAGTTTAGCATAAAGTTACAGGACTCACAGCTCAAAGCTTGTATTCAGTGATGAACATTAGCTAATAGACCACTTTTCTACCACCCTGAAAAGTTTTAAAAGGCTCCTTAAGATCCTATGAAGGTGAGAAGCAGAGCGTATAGATCAAATCAGGATATGGTGGGTGCTGACACAGTGTGAACCCTCCTCCTAAGTCCCCAGCACAAAGTCATGAATATTTATAGACTGCAATGACTTATGTATGGTAGCATTTTAAGGAAGAGTTATTTTATAAGTCTTTATAAAATAACATTTTTCCTGTGTTTCCTAAGAGTGCAGTATAATTGACACTTTACTGTCTATGTCCAAAGTCAAGACAGATGAAAAATGCTGCTTACATTCCAAAAACCAGGACTCAATGGAAGCCAACTCTAAATATAGTGGGATTTCCTTCCTCCCCAAACCCTTCTTTTTATCTCTTATGGTTCATTGTTTAATGGCATATTACAATACTTTTTTTGCAAAGACACTGAAAAGGATTTATTATAGTTCCACATGATATCACGTGTTTTATTTCTCTTCTGAAATTATGTTTTCTCTCTGCTAAGCTGAGGGTAATAGCTGCTGAATGCTGATTAGGGTTTTCCTTATTTGATTACTGTTAATTAGAGTCAAGCATGTAGTGCATCAGACAGGAGGACTGCAGATCATAGTGACACTTCAAACAGCCTGTTTGACTTCAGCAGAGCCCGTTGGAAGTTTGGGGTCGGAATAAATGTTCAGCAGAGTTGTTTATGCACAGTTGTGTAACATTACTCAGCATGGGGTACTGGACTATTTGGTTAATTAGTTTTAAGAGCCTGTCAGTGGCAGCTCACCTCCAGGTTTACCCCTGGAAATTGCAATTAGCATGAAACAGTTTTCCTTTTTGGTCCAATTTCTCCCACACAAATCATTCTCACAGATGTCTTGCCTAAGAAACCCAGGACCTCAGCCAGTCAGCATTCACTCACCCTCTTCACCAAGTCTCCACGGGATGTCTACAGCAACATCAAAGGGCTGGGCTAATCCCAGCTGATCTTGGAAAAAATCCAGGGTTTCCTGAGGCTTTAGTGATTAAAGAATACACCTGTCTGCCCCAGTAATGAGGTCAGACTATCTCTGCCAGGCTGCTATTTTCCTGTGATGCACCTCCTGGAGGAGCTGTCAGAAGGAGGTACAAGTCCAAGCAAACAGCAACCCAGCCCCAAGTAGCAGCCTCTACAAAAACACAATTCTCACAGAACTGCTCCCTCTCCCCCAAATCCCCCGTCAGATCCCTCTTCATATGACATAGACTGCAAATGACATTTGGTGCTGAATGGCTTCACAGAAAAGGCTGGAAGTTGTTGATATTTTCTAGGTTGGCTGGAGATAATGTAATCTATACACAAGTTATTTCTGAAACAAAGACAACTTAAAATTTACTTAAACTCCAAAGTTAAAAGTAAACACTATCTTCTTCCCCACATACTGAGGGAATTAATGGGCAATTAGCAGTGTACAAAGCCTGAGCAAAGTCAGGGTCCGTGGCAGCTACCATCTCTTTTCTAACCACAATGCTTCTTACCCTGGGAGAATTTGAGAAGAAAATTAGATTGGTTTGACATAATTTTTTTTCAACAACTCCATGTTTAACTGTTAGTCATTTCCCTGTGTTCTTTTCAGGTTTGTTGACTTGAATGTTCTTGGCAAAAGTAACATAATACTGATATTAATAGCAGGATTCATCCCACACTTAATATCAAGCTTCATCCTAAATTCCTTTATTAAAATTTTACAGAATGTGAGAACTGACATGACCCAGCTATAGAGACCATAAACACAGAAATATTCAGTTATCTGTAACTTTTAAATTAGACAAGTGTGAGGGAAAGCAAATAATAAAATCTCCAGTGTATTCAAACAGATGAAATTAAACTGGATGAATAATTTCAGTTGTCACAATTATGAATTTAGAGTATTAATAAAAAACTTAATAGACATGGTATTAAACACATTGCTAATAGTGCTGAGCCTCTCACTGAAATGCTCTGAAGTGAGAAAGGCTAATTCAAATTGCACTAACAACAGTTATGTCCTAACTATCTTTTTTTGAGACTCACTATTTAACCTTTTATTTCCTGCAGGCTTACCCAGGTTTCTGATTGCCATGATTGACATAGCACTGTCAACTAAAAGAATTATTAGCTGTTTCACTGCATCAGGAGCACTCCATAGAACAAAGACCGTAGATCCCAGATAGAGGGCCAGAAGGCCACTACAATCTCCTACATGGCTCTGAAAGGCTTCCTCATTTTTTGTACAAAACTGGTAAAAATTAGCATTGACTCCATGATACACAGAAGGCTGATCAAGCTTTATATATTATATTATATTATATTATATTATATTATATTATATTATATTATATTATATTATATTATATTATATTATATTATATTATATTATATTATATTATATTATATTATATTATATTATATTATATTATATTATATTATATTATATTATATTATATATCATATATCATATCATGTTATGTTATGTTCCATTATGTTCCATTATGTTCCATTATGTTCCATTATGTTCCATTATGTTCCATTATGTTCCATTATATCATATTCTATTATATTATATTATTATTAAGAAACCCATTGCTTTTATAGACAGTTACAATATGACTGGACCTAATTGATCTTCCAATCCAAACACCATCACCATTGGCTAATTAAGAAACCACCCTTTGGTAAACAAATCTCCATAACACATTCCACATGTTCACAACAACAGGTGCAGCAAGTGGAGATAAGAATTGTTTCTCATTCTTTTTTCTGATTTTCTCACAGCCTTTCCCAGAAAGGCCTGGGAAAGTCAAGTGCTGTTCTCTGGCCAGAGAGCTGCTGCCACATAGGGTAACATGAACACTCTCAATTAATGATTCTACTCTTCACATTCCTGACGTTCATTTCAGTCATGGAAAAAATGCAACTTCAATAAGATGTGGAGATTAGCACCAGAGGACTTCCAATTTCTATCATGAAAAGCTGAGTATGTAAGTGACAACTGCATGTGTCAGTTACAACCAAGGAGGTGTCCTCAAGGAACCATCACACTAATTCAAGACAGCTTGAATTATTCATGAAAGATGGGGTTTTAACCCAGCATCCAAGTCAATTTGAGGTCCTTCACAGCTGAAGTT
Organism: Lonchura striata; assembly: GCF_050655825.1. Lineage (NCBI taxonomy): Eukaryota > Metazoa > Chordata > Aves > Passeriformes > Estrildidae > Lonchura > Lonchura striata. The sequence goes on from NC_140703.1 coordinate 4,393,853, forward strand.
CTATTCACTGATAATTTTACACACCTACTTTCTCATATAGAAAAATACAGGAGAAGAATAAACTGTTTCTGTGGGTACTAAAATCTATGAAGTCCCAAAATAACACCACCACTATGTATAGAGGTAAGCTCTAAACCCGACAAGAACAGTTTTGGTTGTTTTGTATATAGATAGAGCAACTGAGAATAGTTGGAAACACAGTCTCAGATAGAAGATTTGATGTTGACATTGTAAAAGAAAGCTGCAGGGCTTTGTTTGCTTTTACATTCACAGGCACTCTCACCATACTTTTAAACATATTATCAGAACAATTTGTTCCTTTACCTCTGCAGCTTCTATTATTTCCTCCAGCTGCTATTCTAAAAAAAATTTGTGTTTGAAATCTAATCAAGCCTGAAAGTATCCAGCTCACAGCCTGTGCTTTTATTGCTAGTTAGTCTAAGAAATCAAAGAAAAATGACTACAGTTTTCCCTTAAGACAATTCTGATCTTGGAGAGTAATGGAAGGTATTGTAGGAAGGAAAGGAGACCTCACACATGGAGACAATAACAATGAAGAAAGATGATGCTAAGGATTAAGCTGAAGTTAAGCACTGAGCTTTGAATTGTTCTCAGTGTGGAAGATATGACACTCAATGAGACTATGTCCAAGAGACACAAAATTGAACCTGAAAACAAGCTCTGAAGTGTTTCAGAAGGAAAGTTGCAATCAATGATGATAGTGTGTGATTAGGTTTGGCTCAATATCAGGGCCAAAAATAGAACAGAATCCACTCAAAATGTGAGGAAAGGTGATGATGGAATTCCTGGAAGATGTAGTGTTGAAGAGAGTACTTATGTGTAAATGGAGCCGAGACTAAAGCTTTGGGAAGGCTTGGTGGACAGAGCTCCTTATGATGCTAAATAGTAGTCAATTATTTAATTTTAATATTAAAGAGGTACATTTATTTATCCTATTTTACAAATCAAGTATCTCATATTGCTCTAGAAGCACACTCTATCAAATGTAGTTCTCAATAAAAATCCCTAAGTTAAAGAAACTTCCCTTGATGGCTGATGATAATAAATCAGTTGAAAACCTGTAATTTTATCTTAAGTGCACTTAACAATATGACTATTTTTACCATATTATAGCAGGTTATATACAAGTATTTTTTCTAAATTGATACCTCCACACAAACATAAGCAATTAAGCTGTCATTATTCTACTAGACCTTAATTAGCTGCTCACATTAGAAATATCCTGAGATTTCTCTCAGTATAAGGGTCTGTAATTAGTGTAATTAAGATAATATTTTGATTACATGGATTCAATCTTTTAGGCCACATAATTAGAAATGGAACACATTTTAAAGTGACTGTTCCTTGGAAAAAAATACAAGCAAATAAACCAAAGAGTCTGATGGACTCATTTGTTCTGCATCATCACCCTGGCCCCTCACTCACACCATTGCCTGGCAAACTGCACCCAGCTACTAAACAAAGACAAATTTGGGACTTCTGTGTGGAACAGCTGGCTCACAGTCAAAAACTACAACAGACCTGTTAGATCAGAACAGGAGGGTTTAGCTGGCTCACAGCCTTATCCTGGGAGTTAAAAGCATTTTCATCATTACCTTGCAGAAGGTATTTTACATTTTAATTCTCAGCTACATCCCCCGTTCAAAGTTTGATCCTTAACATAAAATATTCACCATTGCTCTTCCACTTTTATTTTTGTCTTAATCCCCAGTTTTACTAAGAAATATAGCACACTAACAAAAACCAGAAGCGAGAGGAACCTCAGAGGAAAAATATACAACAAAGGGGGAGAGATATGGCACCTTGCATTTGAATCAGTGTTCTTTACCCTGACTTAAAGCTCAAACTATCCTTGGGAGAGTCACAAGGCATAATTTTGCTCCTCCTGAGTTGCCATTTTCCTATTTTAGACTCTTGCCCATGACTACAGAAGAGCAACAAAAGTCTGGATTGTGAGTTGAAGGTGACATATACCTCTTTTCTCCTCTTAATCTGAGAGATGTTTTTGTCTTTTCAACTTCTTGTTTTAAGCATGATATTTCAGTCTATTATATAAAAGAGTTCTTGACTAAAACATTAAGGCAAGTGGTTGTAAATTAATCCTAAATACTAAAAAATTGATAGCAATGTGCATATGGAATTCAGCTTATTTCTTACTCTGAGTGATAATTCAGCACTGCAGCTGTAAACACAGGTCTTTGAATGTTTACTTGTAGGCTTAATAGAATGCAATAAAAATAATTTATATATATATATATATATATATACACACATATACTTTTTTACTACTTATAATACTTATATACTACTTTTTAAAGCTCAGAAATGAAGAAAGACCAAAGAAAGAGAAATTAAGAGTCTCTAATTAAAATTCTTGGAGTTTTGAATTTGGAGAAATTCAAATTCAGCCTAAATTCTGTGAAAAAAACAGAATTTGGCATCTTGTCTGTTTCAAACATTAAAATTACAATAGCACTGTGATAGAGATTTTAGGAATCCAGAAGATCAATGTTTCCCTCTGTGCTGTTGCACCAAATGGACTGCCTTGTTGTAGTAATGGCTTATCTTCAGTTTTAAAAAATCACCAATAAAACCAGACCAACCAAAAAAATTAATTCCCACTGCAGTCTAAAATGCTATCTAAAACTGATATAATCTTGCTTTTTTTTCTCCAGTCCATGAGGCTGGAGAGGTACAGACCAGAGTGTCTCTGGCTGGAAACAAAATTTCTCTCTTTTTCCCATAGTAAAGTCTAGGATGAAAAGCATTTTCAGACCTGAAACTTGCCTAAGGAAGTTTTACTTTAAGATCCCATTCTCTTAATTTTCTCTAGCCTGACCCTCAGCACAGTTCTTGAGCTCTCATCTCCAGCTCCATAATACTACAGCTGTAAAATGCCATTGTGAGAAAATCAGCACGAAACTGTCAAACACTCTTAAGGATATATTAAGCTATTTCTTCTTCAGAATTTATATATTTTAATAAAGGAGAATTTGAAAGAGTTTTTATAACTAGAGCACAGCAGCAAAAAATGCCTTTTTCTCAAACTTCTATAATCTAAATCACTTGAAAAGGCAGTTAATCACATCAGCCACTTCTCTACTTGCTGGCTCTCCAACAATTCTTATTATAGTCTCTTGTCAAATGAGTAAATATCTGAGAGACACTGAAATGGTAATGGTTAAGGACTCAAAACTTCAGCCATCTGGAAAATCAGCAGATGCCTTACTGAGGGCAGCTTTGCATCCCTCAAATGAGATTGAGGAGAAGAGTTTTTTATGTGTGCTGGCAAAACCTCTGATCTGCACAAGGCAGAGGAGGTGAACATCCCTCACTAGAGAATGACCTCAACAAACCAACCTTTGTTTAGCAGTAAGCTGGGTGCTGAGCCAGGCAAGGGAAGAGTAAAAAGGCAGATCCTGCTAAGTGGGATAATGGTTTTTATCATGCCTGGCTCACCTGGAAAAATCCTGCCTGGGGAAGCACCAGGACATAAACACTTAGGCCTGAAGATATTCACCACTTCTGATGAATATCAGAATATGAATATCAGTTGTGAATATAATAACTGGCTCAGTGAGGCAGCCCTCATGCCTTAGAAGGGGTCATAAACCATCAAAGATCCCTGAAGAGCCCCCAGATTTATTTCTGTGCCCTCTTCCAGAGGACTCCACATGATTCACACTGTAAAACTGCCCCCCCCAGGGGAGGTAGCTGGGTGTTCCCATGTAAAACTAAATGTTTTATTCTATTAACCCATTGAACTTTGTGCTTCATGGGCTTCTCCCACCCCTGGCAGATAAAGACTGTGAGCATCACTCCACACAACAGACACCAAAATTGCCGACATCAAATCTCCTCACTGGAGCCACAGTGGTGATATCTTTCCTCTCTGCTCTTTTCCTTTCTTTTTCTTTCTTTTCTTTAGACCCTTTCTGAAGTTCTTTCTTTTATGCTTTGATATTACTATATTTCTACAGATAATAGCAGAAAAAGCTACCTACCTCCTTTCCTTTGCAACCAACACATATATATATTTATGAGCAGCAATCACTCCGTGTCGTTTCATTCTAATCCACCCCAAATAGCCTATTAGCAAAAACCTAAGTTACCCTCACCTTCAGAGGCAGATCATGTGTAACTTCACACCATTTTTATGCTCCTGTGGTGATAAATAAAATGCTGTCACCATATGCATCAATATCCCCCTAAAATTTGAATGATAATTCTGGATATCCTAAATTTGGGGAAAATTATCAGGAGGAGGTTAGTTTTGTCCTTTGCAAGCACCAAGTCTAGCTCAATACTACATTTACAGTTCATTTATGATTCTAAAAAAGGAATGATTTCTAGTGCATTACATCTACACACAATTAGTCTTCCCAGAGGATTGTTTCTAGGATAAGTCTGAGAGGCTTAATAGGAAACGGTGGTAGAGGATTTCTGAAGCGAAACCTAATTTCTTTCACAGGTTCTTTAATGAAAGACACATTAGCTGTAAGCAATTGATTCTGCTGCTCCACAAGTCTGACATTTTTCTCAGCCAGAGCTCAGACATTCCCTGTATCACTGAGCAGAAGGAATGGTCACTGTAGGTACCTGCCCTGAGTAATTTAGCAGTGGCAGTCTGTCAGGCACCTCTGACATATCAGAGACAAGTATTTAGTTCAGTTTTTGGAAAACTGGTGTAGCAATACTAAAGAATGTCATATAGCAGGATTCAGGGCCTAAGCAAATCCTTTGAAATGGGTGCCAGCTAGAATCCTGAATCATATCAGTAGGCATTTCCTGAAAATGCTTTAGCAGGGACATATCTAACAAAGAGAATGCCTTCCTCAGGAAGGAATAATAATACACTTTATTCCGCAACTATTCTCCCTCAGATCTCTGGAAGCTCAAGAGGTGAGTACAAAAACTACAAAAGCAAAACCACCACACCAGCATCAGCAGAAAGAGGCACAATAGCAAAGCAAATTAAGGAAATGCACAGCACACCTGGATTTACCACTCAGATTATTCATCCTTGTGCTCCTTGGGTTCAGCTCTCAGACTCCAGAACTAACCCAGGTATTTGTATATTTTAGGTGAACTGCAGCTGGCTAGGGTTCAGTACAATGGCTTTTCAGGCAATGTTTGACTTTGTGGAGTTTGCTACCAGCAAGGCTTGCCTTTCCTATGGCTGAGATGTACCATGCCTTTTTTCTCCATGCCTCAGACTCTGATGTTTTCATGCCTGCCTGGCACATTGCCTGCAGTGGACTGATCTTTTCCAGACCATGCAGTGTTGTCCACTCCCTGACAGTCTGCAAAATATTTGGCTACATGAGCAACACATACATACAATGTTAAGAAGGATTCTCATTTATCCACCAACTATCCAAATACAGAAAACCTTAACTATATTCAACCCACTTGTTTGCTTCCGTGCCATTTCATTATTAGCATTTCTCTCCAACACTGTAATGACAGACATTAGGAGTCAACATTTGATGCCCACTCTGAATACAAAAAGATTTCATTACTGTTTCTCTTAGACTCCTAGTTCATGCCATACCTAGCCAGAAGCTAAAGAATTCCTAAATCTCTGCTAAAAGCCAACCATTTTCCAGAGGCACAAGAACACCGTTAAGAGAGAATTTGAGCTTATGGGAATGGTTGTGCCTGAATTTTGGTAAGATGACACCACTTTAAGTAGTAGTAAGATACAAATATTATGCCCCAGCAATATTATTGACTGTCTTCAGGGTGGCAGTAAAGAGGTAGAGAGCAGTAAAAGTGTCATCTCTCCTACTCATCTGACTTCAAGAAGCTTCTCTACTTGGTTTAAGTCAAAGGCAAGAGCTCTCAGATTTGTGTTTGCTGCTGCTTTACTAACAGTGTGTGAGATACATCTGCTCTTACCAGGATTAGGTGTGCTGAGACACTGCAAAGTCCATGATGCACTCGCCCAGCAGAACTAAACTTCATAAATATGACAATGACCAAAAGGTGAAATATAAGTGATTAACTGTATACAATAAATATTTCTCAATTTGGATCCATTTGCAGCAGCACAGTTTTACTAAGCAGAGGTCAAAAAATGCTCCAATTTTCAGTTATGAATAGTGTAAGTATCAGATTGTGATTTAATAGAAAGATAGCTCATGAGAAAGTAATTTTCTTTTTACTATCTATCTCAAAGCCCAATACTTCAGACAAAGCAATAACATTTACTTACATCCATTCAGAAGCAGAGAAGCAGTGCTTTCACATCTCTTAAAATGGGGAGGATGATTTAAAAATATGAAGGTTTAAAATCAAATGACACAATTATATTTTTCTCTCTGTTATGACCCATACAGTGTATATTCTAGAAAACTTAATCCTTTGGGGTTAATGACACTTTAGAGATCCAATTAAAATGAAATGTTTGCTCTCAGTCATCCACAAGGTGCCTATTGCTGTAGCAAGAGTAGATAAATTGAAGAACTAAGATTCCCCAGCATCTATACAACCTCCAAATATCTTGCATAATTATTTTATTTTCCTCAAAAAATAAGTTCCTAAAGCATTGCATCCTCATATAAAAATCAAAATAGACAAGCCATTTTTTTCCTTCTCTAGAGGGTTTTAAAATATCCATGATGAATATTTGTTTCTGATCCATCCCATCCCCTATCACTCCTGGCAAAAATAAAAAGAAAGGATGCTGTCAGGGCAAGTCCATTGACCCAAATATCTGTCCAGGGACTGTGCCTTTCTATTCTGTTCCATTAAAGAAGCTCAGTCAACTGATGCTGTGCTGTAGAAGAATGAATCAAGATGTACACCAGAAGGATTCCTACCCTGACACCTTCCTTTGTGAAAACGAGCTAACAAAAACAATGCCAACATCTGACTCAGGCATTACAAATACACTGAGGTTGGATGGACATAAAGTCTTTCATTACTGAATTAAAGTATGGGTTGACTAAATTGATATAAGATTACTGACTTTCTGTTCTACTTTCAAAATAATTTGAAAACTGAAATGAATCCTTTCCCAGCGAGCATTTATCATCCTATTATATTCACCCTGGGGGATGTTAATGGTTTTGGACTACTGCCTCCAGCCCTTACCTCACTTCCAAGTGGGTATTATGTGATGGCAGTGCACATTTCATCAAGATATATTGCTGATTATATTTCCATTAAAGAATACAGCCAAGTCTGACTCCTAATTTTTCCAGACTAATCCACTACTGCGAGCTTCCCTGCACTGATGAGTTCATTGCAGAGAAAGGATTCCTTTCTCCTTTTCTTGCAATTTGCATAAATACATGTCCAGAGTATGAGACTGAGTCAATCAGTTTTGCCCACAATAATTAGAATACTGACACAACCTCCTTAGTTTAACAGAGTGCTGTTCATTCAATTACTCTTTTTGCTTCATAGTAGCTCAATGACCATTTTTAGCAAAATGTCTGAAAAGAACTATGATTTTAGGCTACAGGCTTGTATTCCCCCACAAGGCATTTAAGGATGTGTTTGAAAGTACTGCTCAGACACAGCTGAAAAATTATAGCCTTACACCTAGTCAAAATAACAATTCCATACTGTGCACAGATTCTTCTCCCTTATACCAGTGCTCAATTAACATGTCGAAAATACACCAAGGAATGATAATACTTTGAAAGCATCACCCTTGTCAATCGGGTACAAAATTCAATCATGCAGACATTAGCATTTGCACAAGGAGAAACTTTCCTTATCCAAATAATGGGCTTGAAAGGGAATAATTCACCTTTCAGTTCTGCTGTTCTGCTTCCCAAATGCTCTAGTACAAAATAATAGCCTGTTGAGCATCCCAGTGCCAGCAGTTTGGCTGTAAAGATAAGCTTGCTTGCTCTGGGCTTTATTTATTCTCTTCCCAGATATGTATTTATATTATTTATTACCTTTTATGAAGGGAAATTCAAACTTGTTCTGCTTTTGTTGAAAGAAATGAGGAATATTTCCTATTGTTGGACTTAGCTAGAAGTAGCCATGCTGGGATATACAAAAGTGAGGACATGCTCAAAACAGCAGACATTTCTGAACCACACTCAGAGCCAGCTATAAATACAGGGAGATTATTGCATGAGTCACACGAGCTGCATATGGTGACACTGCCTCAGTTATGTTCTAGTATTTGTTTTTAATTATTAATATATTTTTCTCTGTTGAGATTTATTTATTTACTTTCACAGATCCATAAAACTCATCTCACATTAGCCACACATTTCTTGTCAAGACTGTTCTGCGCATGCTACTATTTGGAACATTAACAATCAGGTGAAATATTTCTGTTTGACAAACTTTTATACTTTTATAGTTCCCTAAAAATGCAAATGTATTACTGTAATTGCCCTCCTCAAGTATCAGTGAGTCAAGAAAAAGAAACAACACTCTGTCATGCAATGCAAAGGAAACAATTGTACTGCACAACAGCAGAGGGAACGGGCTAATTTCCACATGGGAAGACATATTAAAATCACTTTCCTTTTTTTTTCTTTTTTTTTCCTTTTTTTTCCTTTTTTATTTTTTGTGTGTGTGTGTGTTTGTTTTTTTTTTTTTTTGTTGTTGTTGTTGTTTTTTTGGTTGGTTGGTTGGTTTTTTGTTGGTTTTTTGTTGGTTTTTGGTTTTTTGTTGGTTGTTTAATATGCTTTCTCTATAGATATTTGCCTGTATTCATGTCAGCTCCAAACTAGCAGAATGCACCATATCAGATCCTAAGGTATCATTTCCAGTAAGCCAAGGTGCACTACAACATCCCCACGTAAATAATGCTTCAAGAAACCAGCTGAACCTAGTGCAAGCACAGGAACAAACTAGCTAATCTGGAGTGCTCTTCTTGAGGATTCCCAAATTGGTTCCCTACTGAGATCACTTTCATGGGACTCTGGAAACTTTGGTCTCCCTGTAGCTGTGTCCATCCCTGCTAGAGATGTCTGGTCTCTACCATGCTCTGTGCCTCAGTTTACTCATTTGTAAGAGGCTGATGCTGCTCCTCTCCTTGCAGGGCTTTGAGCATAAAATACCATGTAATAAAGAATGTATATGTGAGAGATATGTATGAATTTGAGAACTGGAGAAAATGTCTTTTTGTCTATACAGCCCTCAAAAACAAAGGAAAACCCTTTACAAATTAAGGCTGACACTTTAGATGGAGTTGGATATTCAGCTGAACCCAAAGTAAAATATAAAACAGTTGCAGTCTTTGTTTTCCAAGTTATATATCATTACTAGATGAATGAGTATTATTTTACTTTTCAAGCTTGTTAGCATTGCAGAGTAAAAGAATCATAGATTTCCAATTGCGGAACAAAATTGTCCATTAAAAAAAAAAGAGAGGGAAAGAGAAAAGAAATTAAAAGGTGTCAAGACTGAATGTCCATCACATCTCTCAATTAAGTATCATCAGTGTTTGAGAGCTGGAAGGAGGAGTATTAGTGCTCAACTATCCTACAACCCTACTATTGTTGAGTATTGAAGGCAAGAGATGGAGAAATGATCTGGAGCAGAGGTACATAAGTCCCATTAAAAACCACTCAGCATTGTAAATAATTAAAAACAGTCACATTAGGGACCTGCCTTCCATTTCATTCTTCCTGGAATCATGGCACATATGAAGAAATCTGTGGTCAAAGTTCTCTATATAGGTTTAGCTTTTAGAAACTTTCCCTTCTAAGGGAGAATACCACATACTGAATTGTTGAATTTAGTCTCAGGAAGGGTATTCTTTCTCTCTTAGGGGCCAAAAAAGAACTCAGCTACAGGAAATGCTAGACAGACCAACAAAACCAAAAAAAAAAACAACAGGTACTCACAATGCCTCCAGTGAAAAAAAGATAGAAAAAAAGATCTTTCAAGGAATAATTTTTTACCTTCCTGATCTTAAACAAATATCAAATTAAAGACACACCACCGCATCGATCAGGAGAGGAACTGAAAACAAAACAAAACCAACCTGCTTTTATTCTGCTACTAAGCGATGATTTTAATCCTATATTAAAAAAAAAACCAAAAAACCCCTAAAAAACCTGAGTACCCTAAGACAGACTTTTATAGATTGAATAAAAAATTATGAGTTTTAAGAGCTGACTCATTTTTGAAAAAAAATAAAGTAAGATAATGGAAGAATAATGACTTAAGTGTGGTTGTAGGGTTTTGATAATGCTGCAAACAATACAATGCAAATTATCAATGCTTTTTAAAGGATGATTCTGTAACACTGCACTTTCAGGATCTCCTATTGACTCCTCAAGCTTTTCCTAGGGTTGTCAAGTAAGTAATGCAATGTTTTTGCATGAAAGTCTGAATTTGGGAAAGCAGTTACATGCTTAACTGCATGTGATCTAGATTTCCCTGTATATCCAAAACTGGGCTGATCAAAGACATCCTTTTCAATGTTTAGACAGAAAAGCTAAAAACAGTTTGCTTTAAGACAAGAACATCATCCAGGATAATTAGGTCACTCTTTGCACAGGCATCTGCTTAACTTTAATGTTCATATTTCACTTGTCCAGCTCAATCTTGGGAGTCAATTTAACCTCAGCAATTGTTGAATTGTCACAGCATCTTCCTAGGACTAGAAGACCAATAAAATACAACTTGGCTAGTTACACAGTGTGTTAAAAGGATGAACCACTTTTTCTAGGCCCATTTTTACAGGCTGGAATACACTGTAAATCTCACATGGATTTCCTGTGTGTATATTTTTTAAACAGATTCCTTAAGAAGTGCCTATCCAGTAGTATAAAGTGACACTTGAAAAATGTTATTCTTTTACAGTTTTCAAATTCTTAAACAAGGCTCAGCCTATTTAAAAGAATATTTAACTTAAAGAGAAAAGGAAAAAAGTAAAAAAAAACTCTTTCAGAGATTATTTTTGGAACATTTTAATGAAGAATCAATCAATAAATGAGAAACATTTCACTCTTGAGGGAGAGAAGGAATGAGAAACAAAACACTGTACTCACAATTCACAGGAGCAACCTCTCTCAGCTAGGAAAAACTGACTAGGGAATTTAAAAAATAAATATCCTGTAGTTCAGATAGGCAACTCTAAAATTCTCATCTATTTTTTATTAGTACTTAATCCTAACCCAAAACCTAGAAAAGGAGACCTATTGGCCAGCCTTTTCCTACTGTCATTAGAAGCTACATCTCTGAACTCAAAGAGTTACAGGACTAGCACAAAATCCCACCACAAGCCCAGAAATCATGTCTAGCTCTACATCCCCCCTCTTTTTGGAGTTCCACAAAGACAACACCAATGAAACTGAGCTGTTGTAAATTGTTCTTTCTCCAGATAACACAATTCCTGTCCTGCATCTAGGGGAAGAATATGTTATTCTTGATCAATAACACTCTGCTGCTCTCTATTTAACAAGATGAGCAGCATGTGCTGGAAGAGTAACAGTCTGGAGCTTGATGTCTATTTTCCAGTCTTTTCCAATCCCAGTCATTAGTGTGAGTTTTTAGGATATGGAGGGGAAGGTCACTGGATTCAGACCACTTGACCATATGACCAACATGGGAAAGACATTCCCATCTCATGCACCCTAAACAGCAAAATAGCATCTGCAGAAGGTTTTCCATGTGGAACTTATGACAGAAATACTACAAAAGGCTACATTGTGAGGCTCTGCATCACATCTTCAGCAGTCTGCTGATACCTGAAGTGTTTTTCTATCTCAGTTTTTCTGCAGAATGCAGCATCCATCTGATCCCTCTGGGAATCACTGCCAGCCCCAAGCATCCAGCCTCTGAGGCTGCCCAGGTACATAACACAGACATCTTCAGGAGGCTGACACCTCCTTGTCAGTCAAAACCAGAGGCTGGCTTTTATTCATCTTTTTGTAACTTCAGTAGCAGTTAATGGGGACAGAAAAAGTTTTTGTTGCCTATTGTCTAATGTACATCAGAGCTTTTCAGAGTCTTCAGAAAAAACAACAATATCAGGGCATACCCAAGCCTTTCAGCTCATGGTTTTGACTCTCAAGAAGGTGCAACTCTTCTTTCCCAGCTCACAAGAATGATCCCTTTGGCTAGCTGAAAAATATATTTAAAAATGCCAGTAGCCAAGGAAACAAAAAAACTTACTCTGATCTATAGGAAAATTTCCTCTTAAATTATCCAGTGTCTGACAATTTGAATACTCACATTAATTTACACACAAACATGGAAGCTAACATTCTCTTTCTGTGGCTAGGCTAGGAAACCCAATATGTGTTGCAGCTTGGTTTCTGCAGGTGAGTAAAGTGATACAGATCTAGACTGTCAGAGAACTTTCCTGTCAACTAAGGAGCACAAAGCTCCCTGTACTTTCTGATGTGTAGAATTTTTGTCTCTGAGTGAGGTTTCTTCTGCTACAGACACTTATTTCTTACTGGTTTTATTTGCTTCCACTGCTTAAGTAACACAAAAATACTTTTTTTTTTTTTTCTTTTTTTCCCCAGGGAGCTGTTCACAAATATGAGCGTCTTGTCATCTTTTAGTCAGAATTTCTTAAAATATTTAGGGAAAAATTGGTTCCAACAAACAAAATTTAATCTAGAAAAGATTGTCATCTTCTAGATTTATTAACTTAATGAGATGAATGTGGTTTTGGTCCCAAAAGAGTGCTGTAATGCTGTTTTGAAATAAGTTTTTAAATCCTTTTAAGAAAGTACTTGTTTTCCTTCGGCAAGAGCCCTGAAACTCAGGGACAAAAGTCAATGTGAATGTCTGAGTGAAGTTTGTTGTTAATGCAGCACATCTTGCCAACTAAAAACTAAAAGCCTCCATAGGTAGTAATAAAGTCCAAGGAGGGGATTCTCTTAAGTATCTCAATAAAAAATATAATTTCCTTATTCATTTTTAAAAAGTGGTTTTGTCTAATGCTTACACTTACCAAATGCTAAACAGCAAATTTTAGGAATACAATATTAAGCACTTATGATAGTAACTTTGGTGCTGCTACAGAACTATTGTGGTTAAGATTACTTTCACATTGATTCAGGCTGAGAAATGTGAGAAACAGCACAGAAGGCTGGAGGAACCAAAGAGGTTATATCAGAGTATCTAAACTCTGGACTGAAATATCAACTAAGCTATTAGCAAATGCCAATGTATTAATTGTTCATGGCAAAGGGTGTTGGGTTTGCAAAAGGGCAATTTTCTTCAAAAGCAAAATATGTGGCTGAACTACCAAGTCCTTTAAGAGAAGCTTTGCTGTGACTGTAAATACTACACATTTCAAGTCTACGACTTATATTTAGTCAAACCAAACCCAAACCAAATAATAGGCAAGCAAAAGACAACAGAGAAACATTTCTTTGTTTTTCCTTGGGTATTGCATTTGGCAGGTGTCCTGGCTACACTAAGATTAATCTTCCTTGGCGTAAAGCAAAATGTGATGAACTTTTAAAATATTATATTTTGCTGTTCAGGCTAACTACAATCCAGATTAATATGCAAATGTCTATTTACTCAGGATCAGTTTTTATAGAGAGAATAGATAACATGGCAAAACATATGCCAATATGGATAAAGTGAGCTTTTTTGGGTTTCTTTGGGCATATGGATCAGGTTAATCTTGATGCTATTTGCATAACATGCTGTTTCCTCCAAAGGTAATCTTAGATTTAGAACTTGATCTTTAATTTAAAGTTTGCCCATGACTTTTCATTCTACAACAGTGCCTCAGACACCAGGTTTCAGTAGTATCTCACAAGTAAGTTGGTTTAAAATCAGGGTTTCTACTCTAACTCACCAAGAACTGGAAACTTTACTTCTTTAGCCTGATATGAGAATGTTCTATACCTCTGAGGAGCAACTGTTGGCTGAGAGCAAGCCCTGGCAGGCTTTGTTGATTATATGGGACCAAAGATGACAAAAATAGAAAGTACATTTCCAGTTTGAAAATCCAAGGGAAGTTACAACTTGTGCTTCCTTTGTGTTCAGACCTCTTTTCAAAATTGTGTGATTAGGTGAGAGGACAGATTATAGAGTTATGATCTCTCTACTATCTCTTAGACACAAAAGGAACCAAAAGGATATTTTCCCTCAGTTCCTGCAAAAAATATTTGCCTCTGCTCAGCTTTTGAGGAAAGGGCACACAATTGTCAGAGGCTGAAGGGCAGTAACCACATAAGGCAAAGCACAGAAAAAATCACACAGAAGCAGACCAATATTTCTACCTTTTTTACATGACAGACAAATGAGCTATTTCTGTGCAGTCTTCAGGTATAAAGTTCCATGCCAGTGGTACCTGCAATACAATAATTGGCAGGGACCATACCAGCAAAAAAAACTTTTAAATATAGACAGTAAAATGCTCACTTCAACTCTTAATAGGTGGTAAGGCTAGTTTATAATCCATGTATTTTATTCATGTATTCATTTCTTATCTTCTCTTATCCTCCCAGACTGCAATACTAGAGCAGACATATAGGCTAGTTATTTTACACAAGCTCAGTAGTAATGTTAAAATAAGTTAAAGTTATTTTTATTTTCAGAGTATTATCTCAGTCATATGATGATTATTATTATGGAGCAAGAGAGTTCATTCTGTATGAAACCAAGGTCCCTTAAAAAAAAATCCATCAAATTCCAGCTTAGGAATGTAGTGATGTTAACAAGATTAAAAAGGTCTATTAGACTTACAGGACAAAAAAATTGTGCAAATAGCAGAATCTCTATCTTCTAGCAGAATAGCAGAATTTACAGATCCTCTGCTGCCAAACTTTATGATTGTTGCTGCCATAGAGGAGTACATTGTATATGTGTTCACAATCATGGCTGAAATGTGAAACCCCTGAGCTTCCTTCAAACCAAACAGTAATTTCTAAGTGCAAGAAACCTTGCTTGTGTGTCACTATGCATTAGTCTTGTCAACTAAAAGCAAGCTCAGTTGGATGAGATTTTTCAAGTAGATGTAAGAGCTTCACAGAAATAACAGAAGACAGCAAAAAAAAATTCAATCAAAACAGAGTCTCTGTCATACACCTTTGAGGGGGTTCCTTGTGTTTGGTTTCCTCAACACCTTTTTTTCTCTTACTAGCTTTTCCTTGTTAATGACTGACTCAATAAAGTAATGTTTACCTATGGCAGATAACATTACACTAAACACTAAGTCACTTGTCATTTTGGTGATTGAAAAATAAGGAAAAAACCCCAAAGGAACAACTAGACAAAATCACCTCACACCAGCAGGAAAGAGATCTCAAATGTGACTGGCACTGTGCAACGAGCAATAAAGTGAATGAGACTTTATAACATCTGAGTCAGATATCAAAGTTCAGAGCTTTTTGTAGTTGCTACACATTGCTATCTCTTTCATAGGATAGCAGATCTAGAGTACAGGCTCCTTTACTGAGACATCTCTCTTTTCTTCTGTGTGTGACACATGAAATCAGAGATTTTGTTTCGTTATGGTCCCAAGCAAGGTCTTTTGTTGGTAGAGTCTAATGGAAAGCAATTAATCCCTAATATAAACCTTTAATCATATGAAAAATGCCTAACCACTGTGTTTATAATCTCTTGGAGCAGAATCTAATGTTAACTTGAGGCTCAAGTCCTAACTTCCCTTTTTAATGAATGTCAAATCCTGGCTCCCTTCAAAGTTTAAGGCTCATGTTAATTTTAACACGCATGCTTCTGTGAAATGGCTGAGACAAGCACTGTAAAGTCAATGGGATTATACTTTGATTACAGGTTGCTGACGAGGGCAGTGAACTGCCATGCTGCAAGTTGAGTATTGTCCCTAATGAGACATTCAGCGTTGTAATTTCAGGGAAAGCCTCAGTAATTTTCCCCCCTTTTCTGATTTATCAGTTTTTTCACATAGTAGCAAGATTTTTAGCAACAATAATGTTCTAAAACCCATTAGAGTGACACACACAAGAGGGAATTTATACAGTACTTATAGTTTGAAAGTTTGCTTTTGAGTTTAACCACGAATCTCTGAGAACTTCAAATAAGATCTGGACTCCCACGCTCACCAGCTGAAGTTGTATTTCTTCACAGAAGCAGTTTCACTTCTGAAGTGACAAAAGAATATTCCCTGATACCATCTCAGCTGGTCCTCTATTTCCTCACCATTCTAAATAGCAAGAACAGTCACACACAGGAGATCATACAGCTCTGGGTGCATCTCTTTAGATTGCATACAACATCCCTGAACATCAGGGGTTTTTTTACATCATGCAGGCAACTGTTCATCAGCATTCACTTTCACCAGAAGATGTTTTAGGTTTGTGTTTATTTCTCAGTATCCTAGTCTTGTTTGATTGGAAATAAATGTAATTAATTTTCCCAAGTTGAGTCTGTTTGCCTGTGATGGTACTTGGCGAGTGACCTGCCTGTCCTTATGTCAACCACAATGTCTTCTTTTATCTCCCCAGTCCAGCTGGAGAGAGGAGTGATGGGATGGCTTTGGAAGGTACCTGGAATCCAGCCAGAGACAAAACATCACATCAATGCATTCCATTCACCAACATTCACTACTTTTTTTATATTCTGTAAGTCTTAAATGTCTCCAGGTTCAGTTGAAATACTGAGATAAGACAGGTTGCAAAGGAAACATTCTCTTACATATTTTTGCTATTCTAACAAGAGTAACTGGGAGATCTCTCTATAAAGAGGCCTTTGAAATGGTCAGCAATGCAGACCTGGAGGAATGATTCTGTACTAGTCAGGAATTTTTTCACGCCAGCCACAAACAGCCCAATCCCAGATACCAAATCTAGTTGTATTAAATATAACACAACTCCACTAGTGTTTTCATGGATGGTGGGCAATATTTAGTTTGCTGGCTCTTAAGCAGCAACAACTGAAAAGAAAGGCAGTAACCAATTTTTTTGTTCTTACAGCTGACAGTTTTATGTGCTCTCCAGTTTTTTGATGAACAGCAGAATTTCCTTCTTTCCTCCTTTCATCTCTATTCATATGTCAACTTCTTGAGCCCAGTGCTGAAAAATGTCACTTGTTGTCACATCCAGACTCTAGTTATACTTTCATATTGGCTTCAGGCAGTTATAGCAATGCCGTTTAAATATATATTGACTTACTTGTAACACAGACACAGCTTTCAGTTTCTCCAGTTTTGCACTCTGATGGCACTATTCACTGCTTACAGTCTTAAGTCATCTCTCAAAGGCTACATTACACATACATGGCAGAGCTGAAGATGGATGTTTACTGCAAAAATCTCTTTGTCTGAATAATGTTTTTCATTTTCAAATCCCAAGCTGATGTATCATATATTGGATTGATTAGGCAATAAGAAAAAAAAAATCTCCCCATGTTTTACTATTTCATAAATTTTCACCACGTATTCTGATACTAAAACAAACTGTGTCACTCATTCTCTCAGGGTAACAACTCATCATACTCTTCTTCATATTGTTCTACCTTTTTTCCTGACAACAGGCTGCACATAGGATGGACATTCCATTAAACTACCATTTCTTCTGAGATTCCTGAAGGAAATCTCTCTCACTGAAATACCTGTGTTTGTTTCTTTCAGCAGCACTCATGCTTACAGTTTTAGAATGGGTTTTTGTTGTTGGTTGTTTGGGGTTTTTTTTGCCTACAATAAGTAAGTTGCTTTGGGAAAGCTGCTTTTGACACTATCATTCATGTTTTCTATTCTAAAAAACCAACATGTCATTTCATTTTGTTTGCTTTGGTACAAAGCACTCAGCTAGTGAAATTCACGGTTGAGCTGACAACTATATTATTCTTCCTCACCACACCTTTTGGTCTTAACAGTGGTCTCCAAAAGGTAAGATGGTGCTGCAAAGTGTTAGTTAAGTAAACTTCATCTTTGGAGACAAGAAATTTCAGGACCAGGAGCCAATAGCAAAGACAACTTTCTCAGATGTCACACACTGTGCCGTTGTACAGCACTTGCACATCAGGAGGCACTACACTGCTTGCCAATATTTCCTTCCACTCCACCCCTCTGTACCAATTAATATAATTTTGTGATCTACAGCACTAATTATTTCAAATTAATATTATAATTAAGATTCCTGAAAACATTTGTGACAACAGTGCGTAAAAAAATATTTGTGCCATATTTTGTTTGCTCACATCCATAAAGCTCCACTCTTTTGATAGATAACAAAAGTATCACTATCTATCTATCTATCTGAAGTGGACAAAATAAAAAATGAAATATTTCCACATGGCAACTTCATCAAACTATACCAAGTTTTAGTCAGCCACAAGGTTCTTTCTTTACTCTAATAGTCTCAAATAATTAGTCTTTTCATGACTCAAAATGTCACTTAATGTCCTTTCCAGATCATAGGTAACTTTTTTTGCTGAGCATTTATACTGTCTGAAAATAGCAAATATTACCATCCACACTCACAACTTACTTTCTAAATCAGCATCTGCACCAAAGTTATACTACTCCACATTTCATAAGTAAAATATGGTGTCCAACTATACTCTTACATCATTGTCTGAACATGCATTTCTGAAGTATCATGTAGATTACTCTTGTTTTTAATTAAAGCTGAATAAAGTTTACTTTGCAAAAATGCCTCTTGCTTGATTGAGAATAAAACTTGGTGTCCTCAGAGGATGGCTCTTGACCTTAGGTCACCGTGACTATACACAGACCTATTGGCACTGGATATATATTAAATCTCTTCCCTGATTAGTCTTTCATTTTATAATTACATAAAATTCTTTGCCATACACATTTGTTTCTGAGATAACCTCCTCACAAACTTGTTTCTGCACTTTTATAAGGTAGCAGCCAATTTTGATTATAGAGACAACCTTTGCAAAACTACAAGGTCGCCTTGTGTAGCCAGATTGAAACCATAAATTGCTCCCGAGTTAAATCCTTCAGGTCTTACTGCTACAAGATGCTTTGATTAACTTCAGTGGCAATTTTTCACAGTTTGAGATTTTGTTACAACAATTGAATATGCTAAAAAAAAAGAGAAAAAGTCCATATGCCTTTCCATCTAATTCAGCAGTGTTCCTGGCACAAGAAAAATATGCTGGAAGGGCAGCCCATGCTGCCATCACATCTTTGAATGCTCCTGGGCTTTTCAGGCAGTAGCAGTTCCCATACTGACAATTATTAATGACATCTTGAAGAATTCTACAACTATTCCATTAGGGGAAATCAAGTAGCATCAAAGGATTGTCAATTATTCCTCTTCTTCTACTATACAAAGAGGCCTGTCAGTGGGTGCCAAGGGGGATACATTTAGGTCTTTTACAGTCAGATGATAGGACTTAATACAGGGACATCTTTATAATGAGGGTAGAAAGGGAATCAGAAAGAGGTTGGGCAGATTTTTCATTTTATTCTGTGTTAACCACTACAAAAAGAGCACTTTTTTTTTTTTAAAGGAGCAAAAAACACATAAACTCCTCTCATAAAAGTGGTCATACTTTCTCTGTCAGCCTGAAGATTATCTTTTTTTAAAATTTCCTCATGAATTACTGAAGGTATGATGTGGGCGGAAAAAAAAGCAAATAGAATATCAGGATAAGGTGATTGTGGCCAGGGGAGATGTCAGAAGGAGGTTTCTTATCTTCCTTTTCCCATTACTTACTCATACTGCAATAACCATTTCCCTATTGGTGAGCTTGTCTCCTTCATATTCAAGTTAAAACACCATACAGAATACTGTCACTCACAGAATATAGATGCTGCAAACCTGGCTTTGATATGGAAGAATCCCATGCTGAAATGCTATAACTTAAGACATTATTTCCTTAACATAGGCAGTTTAATCTTGAGGACAGATATGCGGCATTCTTGAGCATAAATATCAAGTTCTGACACAGTATACCAATATAAAGTTTATTGGTTCAAGTTAGCGGAAAATATGAGATTAATAATAAAATTGACTGAAATAATGTCTCTGAAGGATTTTAATAAAAATTATTTACACTTTTCAGAAATCAGTTCTAGAGACTGTCCATTCTCTTCTTTTACAGTTACCACCTTTTTCTAAAATGAAAAAAAAAAATCTTCATTTTAGCAATAACAAATGTAAATTATCCCTTTGTTTCTCAAATCCAGTCTATCAAAACCACATTGAAAACAAAGGACATTAATTTGCATTTTCATTAGTAGAGTTAATTTTTTTCATCCCAGCATATTTTCACCTGTCCTCTAACTCAGTTGAATTTTTTCAGGAGTGGGGAAGAGCAAAACTGGTCTACAGGAAAGGAGAAGTACCAATGTGCAACTTTTTAATCCTTTCATTTAGAAAACAAGGTGGAAAAATATGAACTCTGATAAAGCCTGGTTTTTTTCCATGAAATTTTCAGGCACAGGGCAAATAATCAGGTTGCAGAGTAAAGAGTTCTGCCCAGAAACCCCAGTGCATCAGCAACCTTCCAATTGTAGGCACACCAAAAGGAGTCAAGATTAGATCGTCTGTGATGATTTTCAAGATCATCGATTTTTTCTAGGAGGGAATGTTTTTATTGTGTTGCTGTCAGCACTGTCTGCTGAAAAGCAGTTTAGATTATCCTTGGTTCTTTTAATTCTTTCCACTCTTGCAGTTAGTCTTGCCACTATATCTGCCAAGGTCACATAAACTGTTTGTGCATCTGCTTTAATTGAAGGCACAAGACACATTAAATGGGAGAGATGACTTTCTTTTGATACAGCTAAGATCACTGGAGGGGTCGTGGTTTTGATTCAGTCTTTTCTTATATTCATTCCTGACTAAGCTGCTGAGTGTATTAAAATCAGTGCTGATGCAGACACTCCATCCATGCCTGAAAGAAAATATCCAAATCACAACATCTGAGGTCTGCAATTGATTCCTGGGATGAGAACCTCAATGCTGAGTGTAAGGCAAAGGGTTGATTATCAGATCCCTATAGAAACAGTACATGCAGCACTTTCCTCTCCATTTACACACATGAATGGTACTTAAGAGCACATCAGTACACAGACATAATGTGATAAACACTGACTGCACCAAGAATTTTGACACCCATGGACAGGTGATGGCAGCATGCCATAACACCATCTTCTCCTGGCATAGTATGCTCTCGTTTTTCCATTATGTTGTCTCATGTGAAGAAGAAACTGCACTTGCACATTTTGTTATTTCCACAAACGACTCAATAGGTTGAGTTAAATAAAGAGTTCAAAGCAATTAAGAACTAAAGATACAATTAGAGACCTATGATTTTTTAAAATAAGTTGGTTAAAATTTCACACCACTCTTTGCCAGAGACTTAATCTCTGAAATAGAAAAATGGTAACAAAACCTTTCCGTAGAAAGGACAAGCTTAAGAAATGTGATACATTCCACTCGTAAACAGACTGAACATAAGCACCCTCTGCACCCCATTCTGGCTTTGACATTATAAAAGCACAGGGTACCACTAATTGCTATTCTCCCAGCTGCCACCAACTTGGATGTCTGATATGCAGGCAGGCCAGTGTTCATTGAAGATATATGCTTAAATTTTACAGAATATAGGATTCAGCTACTTCAGGAAGAAAGGAAAAGCAATGGACAATAAAGGCACTGGCAGCCCCAGCCCCATCAAAACAACGATAAAATACACTCTTACATACTTCAAATAACATTAAATAGTTGTTATGCACAAATACTTCTCAGAAAGGTTTGATTTATCTACAAAATGATCCTGGAATTTACCATGTGTTATCCTAAACTGAGATGCCTGTGTTGTCTAAGTGGTGAATATTTCAAAGTATAAAGGGTATGTTATATCAGAAAGAGAAAAGGTGAGAGAGTAAAGCTGTGACTGACATGGATAAGCATTAAGAAAATAAAAAAATGGTAATGCATCAATTACTCCAAGGGTTAACTAATTTTTCACTCTTAGTAGGTGTTGCAAAGTTTTGTCAGCACAAACAATGCTAAGGTCTCATAAGATCTAAATTTGGCTTGGCTTTATTCAAGCTGACCAACTTCATCAGCACCACCTCAAGGCATTCAGGAACCAGGACTGGCTGTGCAGAAACACTTTGGCACAGTATTTGCTGTGTGGGAATGGTTATGCATGAAGACAAATCTGCCTGGAAAAAACTCAGGTCATTGACAAAGAAGGATGGCTTGACACAACATGAAGAACAGTACACAACCTTGGGAGAAAGATGCTGAGGGCTGTTGAGAGTGTCTTTGGTGGGAGAATTTTTAGAGAAATGTTTTGCAACCATCCCCATAAACATGCACGTGCTAATTTTACCTGAGGGAAAGCCCCTTTCCAGTCCCAAACTCTAAAGTCAGAGTCCAGAGCACGGAGCACTGAGTATCTCTTTTTCTTGGGTTTTCTAGAAAACCTTAATAACCTTAATAAACATTAATAATAATAACCTCAAGCAGTAGGTATGTTTTTAATACTGCACCATTCACTGAATACCATAAACATTTCTATTAGCAGCAGGATACACAAGTACAGTATAATTGATAATATCAAGTTCGTCTTTAGTTATTAATTCATTTCACTTTGACACAGATGATCCATCTTTTATGTTTATGTGTAAGAAAAACCACGAAGCCTCATCTGGCCTTGCTGCTGTTGTAAAAGTTTACTGAGGTGAAATACAGAAAGCCCTTTGTGAAACAAACATTCTACTGGTATTTGTTTTGTGAGACATGGGGACCTCTGGCCTCCAGCACGTCTTTTAGCTGTTGAATTATTTGTTTATCATGACAACAAAAAAATTGTAACTCTCAATGGTAACTTAGAAGTTTTTCTTTCGGCTTTTCATAAACCAAGTGAAGGAAGCAATCACTGTTGAATCAATTTGACTTCCTTCATTTTTAGATGCTGGCACTTGTCAGATACCAAATCCCAGCATATTGCTTGAGCTATTTGCCAAGAGTAACTTCTGGAAAGATCCTCCACTGTTCCAATTCAGTTGTCTTTCCTTTTACTCTTTACCACTACTGGAGCTCTGGTCTGGAATTACAGCAAAGCCTGGTGAGATCTGCTCTGTGGACATGAGTTCAGCAATTAGATATTAGTAGTGACTTACAAACTGCTTCCTCATCTGCCACAGCAGCATTTCAGCTGGTGCTTTGCAAATGTGCCAGGATATTCCTGGACTGAGCTGCCACAGATGATCTGCTGAACCTACAGTGTTACTGCCTCTGCTTGGATGGTATCTCTCAACTCATACTGGAGCCAAACATTTCCACAAATTCTGTCTTTCCTAGACTGTCTTTCTCCCTGCTGTTTGACCTTAATTAGGGTGATGAGTATCTTTTACAGGAAGGAAAAAAGATTGTTACCACTTGTCATTTCTGTATATTTTATCAGCTGTGGGATTTGCCAAAAATTCTCTATAGTTTCGGGGTTTCAGAAACACAACATCATGTACCAAATTTCCTCCTCATTTCTAGCTTTCTGAAACTTCTAAAGCTGGGAACAGGTTTTTCTCAGGTTGGTTTTTGCTTAAAATTACTTCAGTCCTCCAACATTGAATAAAAACATACATCAGTTTTAAGGAAGTGCTGTCATATTAAATCTAACATTTCTGCTTATATTGGAGGAATAGTAATTTAATATGTAAGCATCCAACTGTCCCCTTATACTATGTGTTATCCAAGCAAACTGGAATACAGCATTTTAAACAACTGTATTGGATATTTAGATGGACTGTTGGATAGAGGATAAGACAAGGAAAGTCAGAATAGGCATAGAAAGATAAAGTGGATTTAAACCATTGTCATTCAGCAGATCTGTGGCAAGCTCAGGAGCAGGCAGAACTCAGATTCTTTGCTCAACATGCAGTGCCCTCTGCAACAAATCCCAAAGCTCTGTGCATGCCCTGAAAACTCCCCCTATTTTCTTCTAAACATTTACATTTTCCTGTATTAAAAATGTCAGAAGATGGTGTTTAGTTCCCATTCCTCTGTGACAAACCTTTCTCTCTTCCTCATCATTGTTCCTACCACCTACACTACTGTCATTACAGTCCTAAAAAATGGTTCCACTTTACAATGGAAGGGGCAAATACCAGAACCAGTCAGGTATAGCATTCTCCAAGTAAGTCACCACATGAGAATTCAAACTTTTGCCAAATTTGGCTCATTGTCTTTAAATGAATCCATTCTCCACTATGTGTAAACTTTTTAAATCCCAGTTCTTCAGCACTTATGATAATATTTGATGTGATGCTATATTTTAAGTCCCTTGTTCCACAGTTCCTTCTAGTGTAAAACATCTTTCTTACATTGGTGTAGCTGGGAGCAACCCTGGCATAAGTTTTTCTAATATACAGAATTTAATCTTTGCACTGGAACTTAGAATCATCATAATACTAATCTAGAATTCACAGTTCAATTAATTTTTTATTTTATTTTAATGACCTTTTTGGAAAGCAATTCGCTAGCATTTGTTTTATTGTTATTATAATCTTCAACTGCTTGGCTTCCCCAGTCAAAACATTACAAAGACAATTTATTCTCTCTACATGATTTAGATATGGTTTAATGGCAACAAATGGAACATTATATTATGAGAACAATCTACCTCAATCAACAGATTAAATTCTTAGAGATCCAGATCCAGAAAGCATTTTCAACTCTTATCTCTTTAACACATCCACATTCATAGAAAGTTCCACTTACAGTAAAATCTGTCACACACAAAACAGTCAAATATGGTTGGATAAATCTGTAGGTGAGAATTCTTGTAAGCAAAGAATTGAAAGATCAGAATTTCACCATACCTTACTTTCTTTAGCTTGCCAGGGTTATTTAGGAATGAAACTTTCCCTGCCCAAAAGAAAGTGTCTACATACCAATCTGGAATTTTAGGAGATAAACTCCTAACTTTCTAGGAGATTATTCTGTCTCAACAAACTTCCACCCACAAAATCTGTTTCTGCATGTTTCTGAAAGGGGTGCTCTCTATTTAGAATGAATGATTGAAATGAAAGATGAGGCTTAAGTAAAAATCCTGCTATTTAAAAATTTAAAAATGCTCTAACTCAGTGCAGCTTCTTGAGTCCCTCTTGAATCTCAAGGAAACAAGTATTTGTGCATTTATCTAGGGAATGCAAATCCCCCCCAATACAGGCTCTGAAGCTAATTGTCATCAATGACTATTAATCACCTCAGTTGGGCTGCCAGAGTCAGTAAGATTTGACTTGCATAGCAATGTGATATCCAGCAGAACAAGGCAACAGCCACCCACAGATCAAGCAGCTCTCAGAGAACACAGGAGAGGAACATAGTCTGATTCCTCTTGACAAGATTGCTCGGTGATTGCAAAGCACTTTGTATGCTTGATGCCTTCTCAAAGACATTGAGAACACTTTCTAAATAATACATGCACAAGTACAACAGAAGTCTGGCCCTTTGCAAACAGCATTCTCCTTATTGAGGCTATGATAAAATATGAACATGTTTAAATCAGAAAAGGGTGAATGAAAGAGCTCTAATGGAATAAAACATACAGATACGTATACACAAATGTGTAGGTTTTATGGTAGCTTGTAGTCAATTAACTAGAATGGTAGTGCAATAAAACTGTCCCTAAAATGGTTTATAGAATTGGCAAAGATTGATGAACCTTGGAGTAAGAGACACTGCCAAGCCACTTGAAGAACACTTGAACACATATTTGTGTAGTAGTTGTAATAAAGGGCACCAACTCCCCACCTCTAATTCACTTTAGAGAATGCTAAGGCATTTTCCAGACAAACATAAACGTCAAGAAAGCTTAATGTTTATACCTAGTCATACATTGCCAGACACTTTACAGAAAAGCCAGGAGAACCTAACCCAGGGAACTCTGTAGCTGTGAGCCTGCACAGCACACGACTGACTCCTCACCTTCCTCCCGCTCTGCCTTTCTGCTTGCTTTCTTCCAGGTGAAATCAAGAAGATCTGAGTGTTATCTAGGAATACTGAAAATGGCCTCTTACACAGGCAGGTGTTACTAAGTCATCAGAATATCCTGGCTTTTTCCACTATAGTTCAGAAAAGCTGAGTCTAAATTCTCTAATTCTTCTCTTAAACTCCTGCTATGTAGCTTTTCAACTACATATTTTCCCTTAAATTTGAGATGCTATTGGAGCAAATGACCAGAAAACAAATCTGAGAGTATTTACCTCCAGCTACAGAGTCAGCAAAACTTTATATACATCTGACATTTCAATCCCTGGTTAAACATGAACCTGATCAGAAAACATATAATTGCCCAAACTAACTTCCATCCACAGATATCAAGGAAGAAATTCTAAGCAGATCAAATTCACAGCTGTGAATTTATCTCTAGATTTCTCTTTATCTGCACCATAACAAGATCAAACATAAAAGTTACTCTTTATATCAGTCCCCAGGCCTCCAAAGTTCATAAAGTAGCTCTGTCTCCTACCTGCTGAAAACGTCTCTCTCAAAAATAGCTACTCTTAAGGTACTTTACACAGAACTTCATGTCTAATGATGTGGGGTGACCCTAACTCAGGCCCCCTCAAGTGTCATCTGCTCTAGGTTTGGTGGTTTTGTTGAAAGATTAGGAACTGTACATGAATGCATTAGACTTGTGATGAATTCAAGGGTTAATTGTATATAAACAGGTAAAGAGACTTTGCTGTGACCAATTTGGTAGAGAATTGTAGGTTGACAGTATTTCCAAATTTCATCAGAGTTAATACACAGATCAATATATTTTTTACACCTGTCACTTTCAATGATTATCTAAAGAAACATTTAAAGAGAGAGTTCTGATCCTGGTGAACTTTCCATGCTTGGTATTTTAAAGAAGAAGTAAAGAAGTGTTCAATTTCTACAGCAGTATATGCTGAGGTTAAAACACAGCTTTGCAAACTCATTATGCACTAAAGTATAAATAAAAGAATGTACATTGAAGAAATGAAGTCTTCAGAGATTTATTTTGCATGTTGGAAATTAATAGATAACTAAAAATTACAGTATATTTTTCTTGTATATTTTCTCCCTGAAAGTCATGACCCAATAGGTTTTTTATAAGGTAGAAAGTAAAAAAAAATTAAGAAAAAGCAATGCTGTAAAATAGCATTGGTGTAGGGAAACTAGGAGGTACTTTGGTACTACTGGTGTTGGAGAAACTCCAAAGACATAGATATTGTGATGGGTCAAGGAAAAAAATTCTTTCATTACCAGTTGCACATTTCCTGACATTTGAGAGGGGCTGAGTGTCTCCACTAGGGTACCCTGATGTAATATCAATCTATGGATTAAAAAGAGATACTAGAAGGCAATACAGGACATAAAAACCACTAGTATCTAGTATAGCCACTAAATCATCAATTCTCAGTTAGAACCGCTGCCAAGAGCAGAAAGCACCTTCATTTTGAGCAAAGAAAACCATCAGTATTGCCTTAAGGGCCTTCTTCCAAAAAACTCAAAATAGACCTGCTCATTCTTGTCCAGATCCATTATTATTGTTGTTTGCTTGTTTGTTTTAAATAAATCCATTTAATCTTACCCTAGAAATCAAGTAGAAGAAAAGCCAAATAGTAAAACCTGAATGTAAATCAAAAGTTATTAATTCAGGGAAAATCCTACAGGGGTATTTAGATAAAAGAATGACTCCTTGTGACAGGGATTCTGAAGCTTGCTTTGAAAGCATTTTTTCACACCTAGGATGCTTCTATATTATTTGCTAGGAAAGTGTTACAAAGAAAAATAATTATTTCCTTATACAAGCATCTAAATGTGGCTTAAGAGTATGCCACAGAATACTGCTTGGTATTAACATTTAGCTCACTGACTTCTGTGTTTATGTACTATTCCAAGCAGAAATATGAACGTGACTAGGGTAGTACTTCCCTATATAAGAATTAGTGTCATCCTTTTTGGGAAAATATCATCATGATTTTCACAAAAATTCTGAGTTTTGTTGGCAAGGCTTATTCAAACTCCAATTTTACCCAGAGCAGTGGGTGCTCTTTCTTCGTATGGTGACAAACAAAAGCAAAATCATGGTATCTTTTTATGCAATTTGCTGAGATAAAAATCAGTTTTATTTCCATCTATACAAAGCTATATTGTTTGTTTATAATAGAATAGCACAAAGAAAAATAAATACAAAACCCACTTCAGCAGAGAGACAAATACCTTACTAAGATACAGTTGAATTTAATCTTATTAAACTCACATGCACTATGGTAGTAATTGAATTAAAAGATGTACAAAACACAATCTGCTGGAACACAATTCATTTTGTCTGCTAATGGTAAGCAGATACATTCACTTCTTTACCTTCAGAAAGGATTTTCATTTTTCTTTCTGGAAATAATTTTTTCCTTAAATAAACCCCTCCTTCTTGCTACATTGTCTGATGAAGAACTCCAAGACAACATATTAACTCTATCTCCAGAGCTTACTTTCCAAAGGAAGGTGTTCATCATGTCAAATATTCAGTATATTTTAAAAATGTTATGCATTAATTAGAATATTTAAGTGTATATAAAAGAGAGCCTGAAGCAATGACACGACAACACATAAAGCACATACAGATTTTCTGTTTTCGAATATATATCCAATTTCAGAACCTGTCTCAGAAACGTGGACAATAACTCATTTTATTCCTTATCTTTATCCTTATCCACACTTAAAGACTTTTTTCTCATTTAAATCTAGTTAAACTCAATGTCTAATTCAACTATTCCAGAGGAATTATTACACAATATAAATGCCAAATTACCAAACACACACAGGCTGGCTTGCCTCACACAGAATAAAAGTACCTCTCCTGATAAGCTGGCTTTTATTAACCTTCAGTCTATATATTCACTGTGCAAGGCACTCATTCAAGGAGAGCAATGAAAACAGAAAAGAGTGAATTTGATTCAAAGCTAAATAAGTTTAGTTATCTTGGCAAAAGCAATACTAGCACTGCTTCTAAAGGACTACTGAATACTCCACAAGTTACAGCTTAAATTTACTTCTACTCCTGAAAACTCTGTAAAAAAAATCATTGCTTCATGATACACATAAAAATAATATTAAATACCTAAAACCAAGAGCTGTTTTATACTGATCCCAGTAAAATGATATTCTTCATGCTTCAGAATTATGCAGGAATTAATCTTAAAGCTGGTAGTAGGTGTTTCTGGTTTAAAGTACTTACCCAATCAATAAAAATTAATTTCTGTTGAATGACAATAAAATAAGCTAATAGCAAATGCAATAAAGCCGTTTAATCAAGTAGTAGTCCAATAGAGATGGTAGAAAAAATTCCAGTTTGGTGAATAAATGAAGAGGGAAAGTAGATGGAGAAATAAATGCCCTAAAATTTCATATGCAGCTCCAGAAGAAGTGCATAAGCCAAATGCCATGCAAATCCATGAAGTTTTATATACTTGCCTTGTTTTTTTTTTTTATTTTTATTTTTAAAAACATGTACACATCTCTTAATGACTGTTGAGCCATAGTATTTACTGCTAGTATTTAATTGTTTAGAGAAATCACATCCCTTACAGCATCATTCTAAGGCATTTTTACTGTATCAGAAGAAGCATATGCTTCCTATGCCATATCACCATCAGTTCTGTCACAAAACAGCTAAATTCATTACCAGTCAGAGCAAAACAACAAAGGTGGAAAAACCCTAGAGAACAATAATCTTCTTCCTGACAGAGCTGCTCTACCATCATCAAAAGCTGGTAGCAGGGTGGCCTGAGAAGAAAAATACATCCTTTCTGCCTCCAGAAGTTTTTGTGCATAGTGGAAGAGACTTCTCAAATTAGTTGAGTAAAACCAGACCCTGTTCAGTCACAGGAATAAAGTGGAATGGCAAAATGACAGAACTACATCAGTTTAAACCATCACTTTGAAAGCACGGTTTTAAGGCATCACTTTCAGGCACCCAGCTTCAAGTTAAGAAAATGCCAGCAGCTGGTAATTATAGCTCTTTATACATAAAATAATGCTGGCTTCACTATGTAAAGTTAATAATTTTTGCATCTTCTTCTCTTTTCCTTTTGATTTGTCAAAAGATTTTAATACATGTTCAAAACAATCAAAGTAAATTCCACAAATCAGTTGCAAGGGTAAATTTCAAGATAGTATATTCATTTGCACTTGTTAAATTTGAATGCTTGAAGTCTGGATTCATCTCTTAATGCCACAGTCTTGTTGACACGGCGGTGCTAGGTCACAGATTGGACTCAATGATCTTTAAGGTCTTTTCAAACCTAATTGGTTCTTTGATTGGCTTTGCAAATTGCTGTTTTATGCAGGTACTAGTCCTGAGAGTAAAAAGGGTGGGTTGTTTTACTGATCTAAGCTTTACATCATTATCCTATGACCAGGAAGCTGGGTTTGATTCACAGAAAATACTTGAATCAAAACATCAACAGTTAACAGGCTTCCATAACATCGGGGTTTAGCAGCTCTGATAATTTTCTTACCCCCTGTTAATCACATGGAATTTAGCTCTTCATACTCTTGAGTACACAACCCTATACTTTAAACTCCTTTCCCCATAACCCTTTGTCCTGATTTCAGCTGGAATAGATTTAATTTTTCTTTTAGTAGGCTGATAAAATGCCACGTTTTGGATTTAGTATGAGAATAATGTCGATAACACTTTGATGTTTTGGCTGCTGCTGAGTGGTGCTTCCTCTAAGCCAAGGAGTTCTCTGTTTGCCATGCTCTGCCCACAGGCAGGTGCACAAGAAGCCAAGAGGGAGCACAGCCAGGACAGCTAAAACTCAATTGCAAAGGGATATTTTGCACCATGAAACATCATGTTTAGCATATATCCTGGGGGGAGTTGGCTTTAAATGACCATTAAGTGCTCATGGACAGGCTGAACATCAGTCAGAGGGTGGGGAGCAATTGTAGTGTGCACCACTTGTTTCTCTCAGGTGTATTTCTCTTTTCCTATCATTACACTTTTTATTATTAGTAGTATTAGTATCTTTTTTTTGTTTCAATTATTGAAGTGGTTTTATTGCAACCACAAGGTTTAATTTTTCCCTGCTTGAGAAGGGGGAGAGTGAGTGAGCAGCTGTGTGGTATTTAGTTGCCAGCAGGGCTAAACCACACTACCTTCCCTGTTTCCTAGGTCCTGAGTCTTCTCACAAAACAAACACCTGTTCTACACAGGCTTATGTTCAATGCCAAATGGCTGCCCTTCAGATATGGGAGAGGCAGAGTTGTTCCTCTGACTTGGATCAAAAATAAGAAATAAAAAACCCGATCCTAAATTCAGATTATGCGAGACTGAGGAACTACTGTGATTCAAGCAGGAAACAATACTGTAAGGCAACCTATTAAATTATCAATACAAAATTTAGAAATATGCACAGAAACTGCCTAAAAGGTACAAAAACACACTCAAACATACAAAAAAACACAAGCCCCCCTCACCCCTCAAAACCCAGATTAGCTGTTAAATCCTAAAATTGGCCTAGGGTGCCAGAGATTAAGAATAACAAAGGTTTGTTATGCTCCAAGTGAATAGCTCAAAAATGATTAAAACATGGAAGCCAATTAAAGAAGGCTGTCATCAGTTGTATTACCTTTTAAATATGGGCAATTTCCCAGTGTTCTTCCTGATATTTCAGATTTTTGCAATGCATGTGATAGGTGACTTCACAAAATGAGGGCAGCACAGAGCTCAGCTCACACACAGAGTCAAGGTAATCATGAACTGCATGGGAGTGAATCCTTCTCAATAAAATAATAAAATTCCTGTAAAGCTCCAAGAACTAGGTAAAATTTAGTATTCCACTGTTAGAAAAATAGTACAAATTAATAAACACACAGAGAACAACTATCAGAGACTGGAGAAAAAACAGAGCAGAATTTATGGCAGAATGAAACAGTGCTAGGAGCAGTGGGTAGGAAACTAGCTAGACACCCAGCTATACAGGAGAAAATATTAGGACATGAATGAAGCCCTCAAAAAGTTAATTACTGACAAAATATCTTGGTGGGGTTTCCCTATCCACTGGAACAACTTTTTTCTTCTGATACATAACTCCTTGCACAGTGGCAATATTGGCATGTCATTGCCGCTGTACATCAGGGGACGTGCAAAGCTGAGCCTTAAAGCTCTTTAGCAAGTGTAAGTGGGAAGAAAACAAACTCAAATCCCTAGAAACAGAGGAACACCTTAATTTATACCAGTTAGACTCTAGAAGCTACAAGGCAAGTCTGAAATACATGATTATTGAGCAATTTCTACTGATCCTTCTTTTAGGACTTTTCTCCTCTTAGTTATTACATGTGATACTTTTCACCCCATCAACATATCTTTTCTTTTCTCAATGCTTTATTCACCTTGGTTGTGTCAAACATGGGTACAAACAGCTTAATTCTTCATCCTCAGATGTGATATTTCTCCAAGTATTCAGTCCCAAATAAAACATCAGGTTTGCATCCACTTGACTCTGAATCAACAAATCATCATGCAGAGCAGAAAGATAATAAGCCAGAAAAAAATACTCTTGATCTGGTAAAAACCCACCCCTCCTATGTGCTTTATTCATGTAATTCAGGCAAAATAAGGGTAAGCTTCAGAAAAATTTAAGCAGTGTTAGTCAACATCAAAGTATGACTGACAAGAAGAATTCTGAATGTTGAGATAAAATGATAAATGAGTAGGGATCAATTAAAACTATAGAAAATTCAAAACTTGGGTAGAAATTTAGCACACAGCCTTTACAAATATGATCATTTGTGAGTGCAAATTAGAGAGAAGGGTACGAAAGCAAGTTTCTAAACTTAGTATTTTTCAAGCACATTGACTTTCAGTAGCTCTGATTGGATTCAACTGAATATGACTCCAGCAAACACTTGCTCCTAATGTTAACAATTAGCTGTTCTCAATCCTCCTGCCCTCAGTTAACTTTGAGGAAGATTCACTAGGGATCATTTTGCCCCCAGAACCTTGATAATGAGCCTGTGAAATCACTACATGCAAGGAGCACAAAAAAAAAAAAAAAAAAGTCCTAAAACCAAGACCAAACAATGAATCATTAATGCTCGTAGAGAAATGTGTTAGAAATATCTACCATGAGAGTTTTTAGCAGATGTCACAATGACGACCAGTAAAATCACAGGATGAAACCAATCTACAAATTTCATAATATCAAGCACTGAATTTCAATAGGCAGCTGTTCAAGTTGTCACTGTTTTTTACTCTCTGCATAATTTCTACAGCTCAGAACCAGAAAGCATATACAAATAAAAATTGCCAGTCACATTTATACTAGCTGATGTGCTACTACCATCAATTTTCCTTATCTCATGTTATTTCTCAGTACACAATGTTAAAGCTGTCAAGATATATTTTCCTGGTTCTTGTCCTGTTAACATCCTAATTCATATATATGGCAAACCAGTTCTCATGCCTGTGGCAGAGAGACTTCTAAAAAAATATATTTCTGGCAAGAAAAAAAGTGGGAGCCCTAGAAGTTGCTGTATAAAACTCAGAAAAAACATTTCTAGGAAAGAAAAAAAAAATGAATGTAAAGAAGGAAAAAATGACACATCATTCTCTTGCTAAGTTCTGCAACAATTTTAAAGTCACATTCAAATCCCATCCTATTTATGGCCACTTTTGAGCAAGTGCTTGAAGTGATTTTTGTAGAGAGTTTACTGGTTTGTGTTTTATCCCAGTTCTCAAGCCTCCAGAGCACTACTTATAGAAGAAAATCAAGGCTTTGAAATAGCAAAAAAAAAAAAAAAAAAAAAAAAAGCAGGTTTTGTGGTGTATTTCAATTTCAAGGGCTCTGCTAGAACTCCTTCCTTCAACTTCCTAAGGAAATCTCCACTCTTAAGAGATGCAGTGCTCAGATGCAAGAGGCACTTTGTGCAGATTTATAAATTCCAGCTCTATGCCAATACCCTTTAGTGTTTATTAAAATGGTCCTTCAGTCATGTCAGAAATACTCTACTTTTAGTTTTCTTTACTGTAGTTCATCTCTAGGAGGAGCAGCAGCCTCTTGTAGTCTGATACAGTTTTGTACCTCTTAAAACAACGTCGAGAGAAATGAAGGCAGAACTAAGAGGAGACTGAATCCTCCAGCAAAGCCTCTTGAATTTCTGGATTCCTCCTTGTCAGCATCCCCCAGGGTGCATGACTTTCCCACCCAATGCTATTTTTAAATTGTGCTATTCCTCTGGTTGTGTTTAAACCACCCCATTGCTGTTTGCAGCAGTTCCCCCCGTTAGCTTCCTCCAGCCATCTCAAAGCTAGGACAACTCTACTCCTTCTTTCCAGTTTTTATCAGCTCCAGAAGACTGTTCAGACAGCCCAAATGAAAGATACAACATTTAATATTATATCCAAGTGCACTTTGAGGACAAAACTTCCAAGAACAATCCTTCAATAATCTAATACTCATTTTAGGATGTTTTTTGGACAACGTGTAATGTTTCTATTTCTTACTGTTAGGTCAGAAATATTGAATTATCTATTTGAAAACCACTTTAGTTTATGCTTCAACTATTAACAAATAAAATGCCTCTGAAGAGGACTTCAAGCAGTAATCACATTTACTTGATTTCCTCCAGCTTTCTACATATAATTTTATTTGCTTCAAAAGCAGCATCAGTTATCATTCAAAATCAAACAAAATAACACATTTTAAAAAATCAAATGTATGTAAGCTTTACCACTTATCACTTCTTTTCTTATTCACTACTTTAAACAGCATTAATGTCAC
This sequence comes from Lonchura striata, assembly GCF_050655825.1. NCBI lineage: Eukaryota > Metazoa > Chordata > Aves > Passeriformes > Estrildidae > Lonchura > Lonchura striata. The sequence continues at coordinate 4,428,507 of NC_140703.1, forward strand.
CTAAAGACCTTTCCAGCTGTCAGTGTCATGTTTCTCTTAACCATGCCATATGAAAATCACTTTTATACCTAAATACTCTTCAGTGCTACAAGCTGTCATTGCATTCTGGGACTAACAGAGATGTCACTGAACCCCAGATTTTCAGCATCCAACTGCAATTTTGTCAGATGCAACCCCAGCATCCCACAGGTGCTTATGCTACTGCAACAATCCAATGAATATTTTCACATGATTTCAGAGGAGAATCAGAGGAAACAATATAGTGATAAAGTGCTCATTTATCACATTAATGATATTCTAGAGGCTGGTTAATTTATACTAACTTATTTGCATGCATCTGCCTCAGAATGTGGTTTTTATAGATACCAGAGGAGGGAAATGCTGGAGCTGTTTGGCACCTGCCAGGGTGGTGCTCAAACACCAAAGGGTCCCAAAGTGCCAGGACAGGGCTGAAATGTGCTTGGTTTTGACCATGTTTTCTGATGTATTTTTTTAAATTGTGTTTATTGGTTTATTTATTGTTCTATTCTGAAGGCAAATATTCTGCTTCCTTTACACAGCCTATGAGAAGGCTGTGAAGAGACTAAAGTAGTCATTAATATAAAAATATGATTTTGTGGAAACAAAGATTCATTGAACACAAACAAGAAGTATTTTTGAAAAAAAAAAAAACACTGCAGAATCTGCTGCCATTGTTGCAGTTCACTTGGGCAAATTGACAGTCAGTGACTGTATTCTCTTGGACATGCCTCCAGCATATGAGCTTCAAAGCAAGGATCAAAATTTGAATTTTATCCCAAGTCTTTGTTCAATAAATAAACTCAAGACTATTGTAAATTCTTTTTTAACACTAAAAATCTACCTCTCTTCTCCATCTCCAGAGGAAATTACTGACCCTTCTTCTCAACTGCCTCCTGGAAACAGGGGGAATCATACCAACCATATTAAAAGAGTAAGTCCTCTGGAAAATATTAGCATCTCTTACACTGATGCAGAACACAAACTCAGTTTACTGTGAAATTGTGCTGCTTGTAAGCTATTTTCACTGGCTGGCTGTACCAGTCCCTGGATAAGGGAGAGGCAATAGAGAACTCTTCTAAAGCACTTTAGCTCCCTGCTCTAGGGGAACATGAAAGGCCCAGCTCCCAGCCCAAGCTACTTGAACAGGAAACAAACAGGAGATGTCCCTTTTTTGGCTTTTTTTCCTGGCTGCTCTGGCTGCTTGCAAGGGATGCTGTGACTCTGCACTTGACATTTTCAACGTGCCAGAGCTCAAGCACCAGCCTCAGGCTCTGAGGCTTGACATGCAGAGGTGACACAGCCTAAAAGCTCTTTGAAAAATTCAGTCAGAAATACAGTGCTGGGGCTCACCCTGGGTCAGGGGTGGCTCCGTGTGGTGGAAAAGTCTCTCCTCCAACCCGTGCTTCCAAAGAAAGGCTCAGCAGTCTCTTGTTCAATCTCAAGGCAGTTTATTGCAAGTTATCTAAAAGATTTTCTTCTGGGGCTGCTGTGGTTTGCTCACAGCTCAGGCAGAGGCACACACACACCCTGACATCCTCTCTGACCCCGACTGCTTCTTCTCTCCCCACCAGGGCTGCTGCTCTCTTTTATATGGTACATTACATGTTACATGGTTACAGTTTTCCCCAATGCCTATTACCTATATTAAATGGTGCTTTTCTATCTTTTATATGGTACATTATGTGTTACATGTTTACAGTTTTTCCCCAGTGCCTATTACCTATGTTAAATGGTGCTTTTCTACTCTAAACCAATCTGTGAGTGCCAACATCACCAAGAACATGGACGTAAGGAAGAAGAAAGAGGGAGGACAGGGCAGGCCCAAATCCCAAATCCATCTTAAAACCTCTGACCCCCATGTACAAAACCAAAACCCCCCTGTACACCACTCAAAAATTCTCCCCTCTATTTTGTGACTACTTCTACTCTAATATCTAAACTTTTGTGACTTCTTATCCTTCCTGCAAGGTTGGTAACTCATTCCATGGCTCAAACCCAAAATCACAGCTGTTTCCAGCTGCCTGCCAGGGTCTCAAATGCTTCTGACCTGGGCCCGGAACATCCAAAAATGTCTGAGGGACATTTTGAGTTCCGACACCACAGTACAGCAAATTTTCATTAAAAAACAAACAGAATATACTGAATTACAAATATCACAGTGCTCCTACTCATTTAACTCGCCTCAATTTCAATGACTTTGTTCAGTATGTGTTTAAAAATGTGTAAAAGAAAAACAAGCCCTACTTAAATAATTTCTTAAGAGCTTGGCATAAGTGATAAACTTATGTGCCCTTAGTTTGCTCCAGGCTTGCTACTCCTTGAAATTCACTGCAGTTCAGACGTGCCCATCTCCTCCAAATGTCTCCTTATTGCCCAACTCTCCCCATGAAGAGCAATTTCTCTGGATGACGTGGCTTTGTCTCTATAACATCAACACTTTGTTGCAAAAGCAGATGGATTAGATCTTGTTTTGTTCACTGCTTTTAACACAGATTTGTACAGTTAAATCATGCCGATGGACCAAGAGCTAAGCATGTGCATGTGTGGACTGAAATGCAGTTTAGGAGAACTGGGAGATGGAAAAGAAACTACATCAGCCTTACCCTCCTTCTAGTATTTGTCTTCCCTGGTTTTGTCTCAGGCTTACAGTCCTTTTCACAGGCTAGCATATCCTCCTAATGCTGTAGCCTCCCAGAAGTTATTCCATTAACAGAAAAAGGATCAGTATCATATGAACGAATAAAGATTAGTAACATTAATAAAAGTGGTGAAAGGACAGCATTCCACTCTTTCAGTAGACTAGAAATTTATTCAATTATCCTGCTAACTGAATTTAATACATTTTTATAATCCTTCCGTAATTCCTATTGCATATTCAATTTTTCCAATGCATTTGTAAGTTTCCTCGAAGAAATCCAATTCAGTTCTGATTTATTTTACTTTTGGGGCTCAGTCACATGAACAACAAATTTCTTTGGGGCAAGTATTTTCAGCTAAATGAGAGGAACATTCTTTCTATAAATGTGGCTTCCCAAATGGAAACAGTCCCTGTTTATTAAATACATATGCAATTAACTCAAATATCAGTTTTATTTTTATTAGGTATATTTTAAGCTTGTTGGTACCTAAATACCAAAGCTGAGCTTTGACTCACTTCACATTCATGTTTTTGAAGCCAGAAATCTAAATTCCAGCACCAAAATAACTAAATGCTTGACAACTCCAGGCCAAAGTATCTCTCCAGAGCAGAGGAGTTTTTTTAACTCAGCAGGTTAAAAAACCCCAAAACACAGCAACAAACACAAACAAAAAAAATCAAACTAACAAAACCCCACAGTATGAGGTAACTATTATGTCTCATCTCCCAGTTATTAGCTACCTCATCTTAGTAGTCTCTGTTTATCTTTTGATGCTTCTAAGCTCAAAATGCATGAAAAAACATGTGATGCGAGAAAAAAAGAGAAAAATTTAAGTAAAAAACATCTACTTCTGCCAGCACCTGGGTTAGTTTAAATAAGTAGTAACTCAATTGCAATTTCATTTGTAATATTACCTGAAAAACTTTTTAAATAATTGCATCAGAAGGCTGTATTCACAACACTGGTTTAATGGGAACCCTTGAGCCCAACCAGATTCATATTAAAAAGCAAACAAACAAGAATCATGAACCCTCTGGGGAGTTTTTCAAAATAAAATGTATCTATAGTAGTGATGCAGATAAGCATCATTCCCAAAAGCTGGTTCTTTTCATAGCCAATGTGTCTTTTGTTTTCTGCAGCTGAATTCAAAGGCTTTAAGTTTCCAAGTTAAATTTGGTTTCATCTATCTGCTTTGGTATGTTGGCATCCTATTACTATGTTTTAATTAAATAATTGCACAAGATAATATGCAGTTCACAGAGTGCTATATGAGTAATTATGAGTGAATTATTGCCTGACAATATCTAGAGCAATATTTTAATGGCCTGAGGGAAAGAGAAAAATCAGAAGCTAGTATCAGAAACAGACCAAATAAAAATCAGAAATCTCAAAATAAAATTATGAACAAAAATCTTAAGAGATTTACTGGCAGTCCTATTAGTAAAATCTTTCAGTATTTGTCACAAAGGAATATAGAGCAAAAAAAGAGGGGTACAGATGAAGTCTTGCATGTTTTCCCCTCACAGTGAAATGTTACTTACAGTGTTTTGTGCTGGTGTTCAAACTGATATGGGCATTCTCAATTGTGGAATAGGAAGGAGTCAAGTATTTTAAGTATTGTTAAATTATATTTTACATGGTGAACTCTTCAGTATTTCAAACAAACAAAATAAAAAACAAAACCCCACAGAAAACTCACAAAAACCCCAAATCCACAAAACCAAAGACCAGCAGATAACAACCCAAAACACAGGTTTCTACTGAAAGCATATCAGACATGGAGATCCTATTACAAGCACAGTGTTAAATTTTATTCTGCTGGGGTGATTGCCTCACTGCTCCAGCTAAGAGCTCATCTGTTTGCAGAGGGGTATCACCAACAGAGAGCTAATATCACAACAAAAATAACAACATGAATAATTAAATAAAGAACAGGGGGTTTTTCCTTTAAAACCCTTAGTACACCTGGATAACATGTTCACTCTAATGATTTACATTCTTAATGGCACGATCCTATATCAGACTACTTATCACCATACGCAGATATGAGAGTTAGATCCTTAGATGATTGGTATCAATATATCAAACAAAAATTTAGGCAACAACATCCTAAATTATGTGCATAGAGACAGCCAAAAAAATTATGTCCTGCTGATTTTGGTCACTAACCACCAGCTCAGACACCATGCTGGTTCACTATTACACTTTCATATATAAATAACATGTACTTACTGAAAGTTTTAAAAGGTAGGAAATAATAGGGGTTTTTTTGCTATTAACTTTTACACTGAGATTGAAAATGCATTTAAATTTACAGCCATGCTGGGCTATGGGAATGCACACAGTTATTCAAGGTGTCAGCTGGCAGATGGCAGCTTGGGAAACTGTTTAGGAGTCATGTTCTGCCACACATCCATGAAAATGCCTGAATAATCAAAGCAAACAGTAGGGCAACCATGGTATGAATGACAATGTCCAAACACCCTAACTCCCAAAAAGTAAAGACAATACATAATGAAAAAAAAAAACCAAACAATTAAAACCTTCACACAGTTTGCATCTCTGTAATTGTTGCAAAAATCATCAATATGTTTCTATATCTTGTACTTAGGCATCTGCAGCTCCCTAGTGAAGATATGGCTGCAGGCAGATATTGAACCTGTGAAGTCAGGAGCTGCCATCCATTCTGACACATCAGTTCTTGCTCTCCTCATGTTTGAAAACATCTCTCAGTTCAGCATGCTGCAAGGGAATCTCAGATCTCTCCTTTTACTGGTCAGATAGGAGATAAAACTACAAGCATTTAATAAATGTGGGTTACATCTATAAACAGAGATGTAGAAGCAGCAGAAATATACATTTCTCTGCCTTGCAAAAACCTTAGAAAGTACAGCTGAGAAGTTGATTTCACATGACCAAGAGCATCTGATCCTTTTGTAAAATAACTGTAAGCTTTATAGCTCCTGAAAACCTACTGTAATTATCCAAAGAAACACCTCGCCAGCTTTCTGAATTTCTTCAATGTTTGTAAGAAGTTTCCATCCTCATCTTCTCAATTTCCTTATGTCCATTCAGCCTACTCCCTTCATGTAGGGAAGGGGATAGGCTGAATGGACATAAGGAAAAAGATCCTGGAGATTGTCTCTCCTTGGCTTCTTGTCCTTTGTCTCACTCAAAGAGTGCAGATGGAGCAATGTGGGCAGGTCATCTTCCATCATGGTCATACTTACATTTTCTGTTTTTTGTTTTTTTTTTTGGTTTTTTTTTTGGGTTTTTTTTTGTTTGTTTTTTTTTTTTCTGGGACTAATCAATAAACTTATATTTAGTCTTTTCTTTTCACTGTGAAACCTTGGAAAGTGACAATATTAATCAGAAAACACTTTACTGATTTATAACTGGTGCATCCTGAGGTATCTGAATAGCTTACTTCAAAACATGGGGTGCACTGAAGTGCAAGAAATGAATCTGAAAAAATAACACCCTCAAGAAGAAATATCTGAGCTGGTATCTGAAAAATACCAGTTCCTAGTAAAAGTATCATTTTAGGAAAATCAAACAGCTTTTGTCATCTAGGGAAAACACCGAGTTCTAAGAGAGCCTACTCTAACTCTTATGAGACTTGACAAAACCAAGGGCAGAAGTTCTGCCTGCATTATTCAAAGTTCCACAAAGAATAGCACACATGTCTTATGATAAGCAGTGATAGTGAAGTTTCAGTTAAACTAAAATCAAAAATCAGCCATCTTCAATTGCTTGTATTGGAAACAATTTGCCCAAACACTGAATTTCAGGTATACAAAGACGATGGTACTGAGGTTTGTTCTCTCCTCCTAAACATTCAAAGGCAGTTTTGTTCTGCAGACAAAGAAAATTAATTTCTGATATCTGCTGAGCAGGTTTTCACAGGATCTCAGAGCTGTTAAATGGAAATATTAACAGGAACAGAAGCCTTCACCCAATGCAATTAATAACTGATGCCTTGAATAAATCCCTTTCCCAAGCACCAGAGGCAACTAATCAGAACACTGATGGTTTTACCTCTCTGCCTCTTCTCATATACTCCAAAATTTGGACATCACAGTAATTCTATCAAAAAATTTAGAAATTTAGTCCTCCTCTTTTCCCCAGTTTACTTGGTGACTATATTTTGGGATAACAAATGTCTAAAATATTGCTGGGTTTGATTTCAATCCAATTCCACACATTTATAATGATCTTCATTTGTCATACACAGATAGCTCCTCTTACTTAAAGACTCAAGTACAGGGAAAGAACAGAGACACAAATAAATGAAACAGTGGCTCAAATCCAGATCACCCACAGACTCTTCAATTTCAGAGTATAATTCAGATCTCATCTAATCTGTTAGCATACTGAAAACCTAAATTCAAACGTTGCTGCACAGAAGCCTAGAAATATTTTTGGGGACTGAAATAATTGTTCCAAGAACAGGAATTGTTGCAGTTTAGTCTTCCAGGTTTATTGATCTGCATGTAGATTTTTAGCATCTATTGCACTAGGAGACAATGAAATAAGGATATTTAACATCTTGCTTTTTTATCTCTAGGATAGTACTTAAATTTTTAAAGGGTAATTTACCCTCCCCCTCAGTCTTATACAGTGGGTTTTGGCAGTTTCATAGGGCATGTACAGCACAGCTCCAAATTTAAGATTTTAGTCATGACATCTGAAGTAAGGATCCCATTCTCCACCAGGCACATCCTACAACGACTCACTGCTCATGTAAAAGTCCTTTGCCTTGTTTGGTCCCTGTAATAAACCCCACGTGCAATGGTTTAAATGCAGAAAGGCCACATTATTATAAGCTGTATTTTCTGACTATTTTTTACTAAAATTTTTTATACTTTTCCTTAGGAAAAAAACCAGAAATGCACAATAGCTCACATAATGAAATATGACCAGTCATTTCAATGGGCTGTTTTTAGCATAACATGCAGTGAAGCAGGTGATTTGGGGTTTGAAATATTAAAATTTGGGGGTGTATTTTTAGACATAAAATTTAGTTGTAAAGTTACAGTGTGAACACCCATCCCTGGGAGATCAGAGGGAAATCTGACTAGATATATAAAGTTTGGAGCCGTTTTGAATATAACATGCAGCAGTTCATATTGAATGGGTTTTTTATCTGCAGTGTATTGTGACAGACATTCTGCTCTCAGTTTGTTTTTACATAGTCCACAAGGATTACATGTTGTACTTATCTGTACTTATCCTTCACTATCTTTGCAATCACAACTTTACCCTTTTTAAGCTCTAAGACTAGAAAACTGTAGTACTATGAAGAGGGCAAAGAGCAGAGGCCACTAGGGAATACACAAGCATGCTGATGTATAAAAAACACACAAAAATATACTGATGATGTGCACCTGAGCAGGCATTCCAATAAATCTGTTTTGTTCTAATTCAAGACCATTTATTCTCAGCCACTATCACTTTTCTGTCCAAAACCCAGTCTTTAATTCATACAGAAAGCACTACATACTGGCTAAAAAGACAAATAATGTAGAAGGACAAACTGAGTGACAATTTTTTCTTCATCTCCTACTTGGAACTCTTAGTTCCTTCCACTGATAGAAGGAGATTGTGCAGCCATCAGTTTATGGCAAAAAGCAGGTGTGCCAGGTGAGCAGAGCACTGCCAGACCTTGAGCTGCCTGTACAGTGACATCTCTAGTTAAAGCAAGAGACTTGAGATGACAGGTCAATCACTGATTTTTAAAAGGAAGATTTTACAGAGATGATTAACAGAAAAATATTAATTACTGTGAGCCATTTTAATTTCTTTCTCAAATCTATTATTGATCCATTTAAACTGAAAGGGAAAAAAGACTAACTGGTCAAACAAATAAATTTGGTAGAGAGAACTAATGTGGCACCTTGCACACTGAAAAAGCAGCAGAGAACCAGGTTTCCTTTTTCTTTCAATTGCTCACTTCCCATAAGTGTCCATCCCTTTCATGAAGGGAAAATTCCCATCTCTCAAAACCCTGCAATCCACCTTCATTCTGTTTGTGTCCCCTGAGACCAATAAAACTCAGACCTGAGGTCAAGCTCCATGAACAACTGCTGCCATGGTGGAAACTGAGGCACATCCCTACAGCTTTAACGTCATATTCCCAAATTCCTTGCCCACAGACTTCACTAGAAAACAAGCATCTATCTGGTTGCTGGCAGCCACATCACACAGCAGAGTTTGCTGCCTGATTCTGCACTGAGCAAAGAGCCTGAGCCATGATGCATTGGAGCAAATAATGCCCCAAGACTACAGAAAAAAAAATAAGTCAAAGTCTTGGGTAAAATCTGGAACTTCAATTTCAAGAACTGTGGTGATGTTGCATTCAATACATGAATCAGATCTGATAGCAGATTCTGCTAGCAGCTGAGGGCAAAATGTAATGATGAGGTAAAATCCATCAGGAACAACAGAAAACACAGCCTAATTTCAAGTGAAAAAGACCCTGCCAAAGTTGCTCTGTCTGTAGGTAAGTCTGGACTGAACAAAGTCATCGACTACAACAAAGAGGTCTCTTGGCCTAGCACCATCCCAAGTTCCCAACATTTCTAACACTGAACTGATAGCTCAGCTTGTTAGTGTTCAGGAACACCCATAATCATGGGATATGATTATATATAGGTGCTTTTATTGAGAGCTCTGGGAATCAGGGGTACAGACCTAAATCTGACTCTGACATGACTTTCAAGCTGAACGTATTTTCTATTCTATCGTTATATGACCTACATATTAATTATTAAACTTATATTGTTCTATTGTATACATTGACATGAGTTTCTCGAGCTCTTTCTTAGGCCCCTGACCACAGTTTCTCATGATCATTCTTATGATTAAACAGTAATTATATTTAATTACTAAACAATCATCACATCTAACAATTATATCATTTATCATGTCCTAGCTACACAGGTGCAGTTCTAGCAAGGTACAAAGTCTTCCTGTACTTAGGGTATTTATGTTTTTTTCAGGGCCTACTAAGCTTAATTTTCCTTTTAACCCTAAATCCCCATGATTTAAAACCCTTTTACTATCAAGCTCATGAGAACACAGAGCTAGCACAAGGGAAAGGTTTCACACATGCCACGAGACTTGAGATGAGCTCTGATGGAGAACCAAGGTCCTAGGACACTCTGCTGACTTAATACATGAAATAAATACCACACTAGCACAGTGAGAACATACTGCTAACTTACAGAGGAGACTGGGTCAACTCTAGATTGTGTTTGGTTAGGTCATTCACAGCACACTGTGCAAAGCTACACTTTGATATTTGCAGGTTCCTGGGTCATCTGGAACTTGTGCCTAGGAAAGCAAATCACCCCTAGCGTGTTGTATGCCAAGGCATGTTGAAATCTGTCATTTCAGTAGTCCTAGAAAACTACATCCACACACTGACAGGACCTATGACTGGCTGCTACTTCCATCTGTCAATTATATCACCTTCAAAAATATTAAAATGCAGAGTGGTTCAGAGATTATGTAAACCAGTGTTAAAATAACACATTTCCTATTAGTCATATATCAACAAAATATAAAAACAAACATCAAATAACCACATTTGTAAGAAGATAAAATAGCATTCTCCTTAATGAAAAGTAAAATTTCTTGCTCTTTTCTACCTGTTTTCAGAATAGTCCAAAATCTTATTCACCTACATGAAAACCAGTATTTTATAGAGAGCTTAGGAGTGTTATAGACTCTCTTGCTTATTTTATTAAGTGGTTTCTCAACCATATACCAGCAGTAATTAACTTTTAATTAGGTCATCAAATCAAGCTGCCTTTCACAACTCTTGGAAAAAAATAAATTGTAGCTATCACAATATATCAATCCAGCTTCATCCAAATTTGTTTCTAAATGAAAAGAAATTTGAAAATGTAAAAGAAGAAGATACACAAAAAAGCGCCAAGCTCACATGAAATTAGACCTTGTTTAATTTCATCCCTTTTCTGGTATCTTCAAATATATAGCTTAAAATCTACCCAAAGAGACTTTGGTGAAGAAACTAACACTGGTAACAATTAGTAACAAACAAATAGCAACCAGCAGTAATGCTAAGAAAATAAGTAAAATACTGAGAATTCATTAGACAGTAGTGAACTTCAGGAGCAACAATAACTATTTGGAGATATTAACTTGAGAATTTAGAACATAGTATCATGCACCATAAACCTGACAGTATCTTAAATTAAAGAGAAAATATCTCTATAAAATGCATTGTGATTTATTCTTCATAGAAGAGTTAATATTTTACAGGAAAACATTAGCAGGCTTGACCAGAATTTATGTCTCTACTCACACAAATTTTAGACCATCTCTATTGTAGTCACAGAGCAAGCAAAAGTTCATTTTTGCCTAAAAAAATACTTTTCAGTGCCCTTGAATGCTATTATAAAGCATAGCTTCCAATAGCCAAAACCTTCAGTACAAAATGTTATTTTGGTGGGTGGTCCATAAGTCCATCACTAACCATTGTGTTGCAGAATAAAAATCACAGAAGTCATTTCAGTCACATAAAAATTAGCTAATGTACCGAAAAAAAAAAAGAGAACAAACCCCTAATTGCATTGTCTCTCAGTATCTTCTCTGATACTTGATCAATTAAATCTTTGAGACAGGATAGGTTTGCTTTTTTGTACAAAAAAGTACTGTGTATGGCACTAGGCAGAACTGCATCCAGATTCATTAAGGAAATTTCCAACTATAATGCCAGTTTTGTTTACCATTTTTTACTACATTACTGTCAATTTCAATTACCTTAGAGAATGTCTATTTAAGCATTACAAAAACTAACTTTTTGATTTTTTGGGACTTTTTGTGGACATTTCTGTGAATAAAATTTCTTTAAAAACAAATGTTTTTGCTCAAACAAAGCACAATTAATGTCAACTAATTTTTAGAATTTTTTACAATACTGACACACTCCTAAATAACAAGTTGGTAGAAGAAGTTAACCATTTAAAAGGCAAATATGGCTTAGGAAACTATTTATTGTTCACTCATCATCAGAAATACTTAAACTGCATGTCTCTCTGTGTGAAATGAACTGAGGAACAAGTAATACAATGAAGATTCATTCAAAACTATAATATTCACATTCCTTTTGTTTGCTTTTTACAAATGAATAGGATGTCCAGCACCCCAGAATATAGCTCATGAAAACTAACTCCTGCTTTCTGTGTGTGAATTCCTAGGGAAAATGCCATTTTCCAAAAACCATGTACGCACTACTCTTTCCTGCAGGAGATTTTAGACAACATTTTTCATTGTATGAGGCATGAACAGCGCAGTCACCTCCCTTGAGTGTCACAGGCAATAGTGAAGATTTGAAGAACATCTTGTCTGCACATTTCTGCTTTTGACAATTGCCTCTTCAACAAACTCAACCAGCTGAGGACAATACGAGATGTTTGTCCACAGATCTAGCAAGAAAAGGTAAAAGATTTTCTTCTGCAAGTTGTATTCTTTTCTACAGTGAAAAGGGAGAATACCCAGCAGTAATCTAAATCCGTGGGAGAGATGAGTGAGATAATAGCTCAGTTTTGCAAGACACAAAAAGTAAAGGACAGTGACTCTTATGATTACTAAAAATTCCACAGTAAACAATGAGCTCAGCACAAAGGAGGGTGTGATTAAAGCTCCTTTATCACCTGCATTTCTTATCATTAGAAGCACCTTTGACTTTTATTGTTTTTGTTTCTCCAAGAAGAAAGTTTTACAAGTTGAACTGAACATTGCCTGTGGTCCTAACACTGCTGTGAGTGTGGCTGGTCAGCATCACTGACAGGACACTGCTGGCTCCAGATGTGACCTGGGTCTCCACAGCTGTGCTCTGCCAAGCCAAAAAAGCATGACTGGACCAAGGGCAGGCATCTCCAGAACCATACTGCATAATCCAACTCTGAGAAGTAAAAGAAAACAGTGCCCCAGAAGTGAGTTGCCTACCTCAAAACCCAAAGGTATTCAAAGACTAATTTTAAATTAGTTCAGAGGTAAAATGGAAAGGCAAACTGTTTATATGGTTGGAAATGAACAAACAAACAAATTCTGGAAAAAAAGTCACAGGTCTTTTCTCTGTTTTTTTTCCTGACCAAAGTTAGGCTTAGGCTAGGGGCAGAACAGCTTGGGAGAAATGCAGCAAATTTTCTCTGCTTTTGTTCATGATGATTTGTGGATGACCAGAGGAGCCAAAGCATTCCTTAGAGCAGAAGTCATTGGGTGCAGCTCTCCCATACAAGGACCCAATTCAGAGACTTTGCAGAGACCATACAGCTGTACATCATTATTTCTGAATCCACTATTTTTGCTTCTCCTTTGTATTAAGACAACAGAAATGCTAATTTAGGTCAATAACCCAGATATGCCAGAACAAAGTCTTGACAGGCCAAAATCTACCAGATACATAATTTTATGCAAATAGCATGATAAAACTGTGATAACATTTATCCATTTATTTCATCTTCTTTAGCTTTTTAAAACATCAGCCTTTATCAACTTCTTTGAACTGTGTTACCTACCTACATTAAATTTTCAATGACTCTCCAAGTTGTTTGCAACCACAAATCTTTTTAGTGGAAAACACCAACTAAAGTCTTTACCAAAGACATTCTTTTTGAAGTCTTTACCAAATGTGCTGATGAAATGTCTACAAGTACAAGCACACACAGTGTGAGGTACAACAACCTGTCCTGAAGCATCCTTAGCACAGGATGTCTAATGAAAAAAAGTATTCCATGCTCCAGAGATGCATTTTCCACATTGCAGAAGTATACTGCTGATAACTGAGAACACACAGCCCTGATTCTAGGATGGCACAGGGACTGCCTCTTCCTGCCCCAGGAGATTTTTTACTTTACACATTCTCAGCCATCTGAATCCTGTGATTTAGGAATTGTGAACTGGGAGGTTTAATTCTACACTATGGAGTAAAGCCAAGTAAACAGCTAAGGACAGAGCAGCCACCCACTAAACACCTCTGCCTGATGCTCCTGGCATGTGCCACACACCCCATGGTAGCCCTCAGCAACAGGACGGAGGCTCACAGTTTCAAGAGCAAACCTAGGAGGAACAAACCACTGCCTCAATATGGTTTTTTGAGCACCCCAGGCTGTTCTTTTTCTGGGGGCTTTTTGCACACCCTTGTCAGAATCTGGGGTATTGATGATTCTGAGATTGCAGAAAGTCTCTGTCTGTCAGCCCCCTGCCAAAGCAGAAGCCATAATTGGTCTGTGCTGGTTTCCAGGTTGTTTATTCTGTTTATCTCTCACATGTTCTGCTGCCCTGCCCAGCTCTGTCCTGCAGGGCAGCGTGTGGGGCTCTGCCCTCAGTGGGATGTGACAAACATTAAATACCAGAAACTCCCTGGGCTGGATTTACAAGAACGTGCCAATATCTGTCACCTACGTTGGACAGTGTGTCCCCAGCCTGAACCAACAGAAAAATGCCAACACCACAGTGAAACATGGAGGGCATGAAGGAGGAGAAAAAGGACAAGGCACACCCAATTTCCTCCATCTTGTCCCTTTGGACCCCTCATCTAGAATCCTAAAATTTTACTTTTGCACCTGTGCCACACTTAATTATTACTTATATCAAACACTCAGAGCTGGTAATTCATCCTGTAAGATTGCAAACTCTTTTCCATGGACAGAGATCACAGCCAGTGTCTCTGGGGGCTCTGTCCAGGGGGGTTCCTGACCCCTGCCAGGGTCCCAGACCTGCCAGAGCAGCCAGAGGGATGCTCTGGATTCCCACACACCCTGACCACATAATACTAACATGAGACATTTTAACATGGAAGAGCAAACTTCACTTCTAAATAAGTAAGGTAAAAAAAAAAAAAACAAACCAACACTTAAGTTTTAGGCCTGGTGTTTTATCCTTTGCTTGGGCTAGGAAAAATAAAGTACACTACAGAGCATTTGGAGGTAGTGTTTTGAACATTACTGAGCAAGGCTGGCCAATTCCACCTTTCTTGTCCTTCAAGACTTGTCTGCTGTATGCATATGAAAATATTTAGGAGGCATGCTTTTGACATCTGACAGAGGACAGATGTGCTGGACACTTTTTACCTGGCAACATTCCTTTTCTCTTAGCAACCAAAAGAGCAAAGCTGTTTCAGAGAGGAAAGACTACAGACATGAAAAGGGAAAAGAGCACTGCCCAGAAGATCCTTTAGTCTGGATGATGAAAAAAATAGATCTTAAACAGCAAACACAAGTTTTATAGTACAGCTCCAGGAGTGATGGCTGCTTTAGATCTCTACAGCAATGGCAATGTAGGAACCTCTAGCTGTGTTCATTTGTGGACATCTACATAAAAAGGATGTTAAAAATAAACTTACAGATAACCATTTAATTAGTGCATTTTATCTGCAGCTCTAATGAGCCTTTGATTTCAGCAATGGTTGCATGTGTCATAAATACTTATCCCGGGCATTTGAAATGTCCATGGGGGAAAAAAAGAAAGCTGTTATTTTTCCCATTTCTCTGATCCCAAAAGTTCTAATACTGCATCTGTGTGACAGCTCTGAAAAAATCATTTTCTGGGTTCAAGCAAAACAATTCAAACATACATGCTGCTAGTTTCAGAATTACATTTTTAAAAAATCCTTAGTATAAAGGATTGGAACCACGTTTCCTCCAATTTTCCTCCCCAGTTCCTGTCATCCATCCCTTCATTACATTTTGCTTCATCTTGTAACACCCCCTAGCCACGTCTAATCTTCCTGTACTTAGGGTACACATTTTTTCTGTGCTGATTCCTGGGATGTTCATGCCAGCAGGGCAGCACTACCTCTGTTCCATATCCATGGTCTCAGTGAAGTGACTCAGGCACCCAAGTTCTGGGTTGAGCTTCACTTGTTGATTTAATTTGTGTACTAATTAAATGTGCTCCTGGAGCATTAGGGACTAGTGCAGCTTTATTCAGGTGATTTGCAAGGGGGACTTAAGGATCTGTCAATGGGCTCATTTATTCAGCTGTCCTTCAGCTCTGTCCTGGATCTCATTAGAGCAACCTGCTAAAATCCTGAAATGCTGAGCAGCCTTTCAAAAGAACAGAAGATTCAAGAGCTGCCGAAGACATGCATGTGATGGGGAGTGGGGCAGAGCAAAAAATCCTTCTGCCAGGCATGCAGTGATGGGACAAGGGGGATTGGCTTTAAAGAGAAGGAGGGTATGTTTAGATTAGATATCAAGAAGAAATTCTTGACTGTGGGGGAGGTAAGAAATTGTGGATGCCCCATCTCTGGAAGTGTTCAAGGACAGGTTGGATGGTGCTCAGAACATCCTCATCTAGTAGGTGCCCATGGGAAATTGGAAGGAGATGCTGTTTAAGGGTCCCTTAAAACCCACACTGTTTTATGATTATAAGAGAAGTCAAACCTTTTTAAGCCTAGTCCTTTTGAAACTAATGTGTGGATATAAGGCTGCCTCTGTGTTTGTCTCCCAAACCATTTCTAACTTCATTGCTAAATTTTATTCCAACTGATAAAAAACCTCTTACCAGTAGTAAACCATTGTACTCCTACAGCTTTTTACAAAGTAGGTACCTAAGCAGTGAAAAGAGATTTCACAGACTAAAGCAGATCAACTTTTCCATGGTATAAGAAATATTTTTTTGAAAGTCAGAGAATGCATTTCAATCAGAAAATACTTTCTCAGACAACAGAAAAATGTATCTACAAGATAAAAATACATGGGAAATCAAGATACACCATGGTTGGAATGAGGTTTTTGAAGATAATTTTTACTACACAGATACATCACAAATACTTCGGAAGACCAAAATACAAGTAGAATTTTGGTTAAGTTTTTGGTTTTTTTTTTTTTTTTGGTTTTTTTTTTTAATTAGCATTTTGGCTAACATCTAGAAAGTGAGATAAAATAAACTAGAAAAACACAGAGATACAAACACTGGTCAATATCAGAAGCAAAGGACTGCTAGGATGAGGAGAAAAGGAAAAAAAAAATTCTCTCTGCAACTCTTTGTAACTGGGGTGAAGTGGCTGGCACTCCAAATGCACTGCCACTTTTTTCTCCTGTCCAACAGATTGTTCAAATTCTGAGGGAGTAAATGGAACTACCAGCTAAAAATTACCTCTAGTTCCATTACTCATGCCTTGGAATAGATACAAAAATATGTGGACATAGAGATCAGAATTTTTAGCAAGACTCTGTTTTTACAACTTTACTTTCCTACCTGTTTGGTGGATGTAACCTATACAGCTAGATCCCTTTGTTAGCCAAAATTGGCAGAAATACCTGAAAGCACATTGTGCTTCATCCGACTGGAATCCCATTTTATATTTACCACAAGCATTTGTATTCTACAGACTTATATTTTTCCTTATGTGTCCCAGGTGCACAACAAGTAAGAGAAACACCTGAATAAATAAACAAGAGTGAGTGAGAGGACAAGGATGAGCACCACTGCCTCTCCAGAAAAGCCAGCCCCAGATGGAAAGCTGACAGCACACTGGGGTTAGCTGTCAGAAGAAAAAAAGAGTGGGGAGATGTGGGAATGCAGAACATCCCTCTGGCTACTCTGGCAGGTCTGGGACTCTGGCAGGGGTCAGGAACCCCCCTGGACAGAGCCCCCAGAGACACTGGCTGTGATCTCTGGCCATGGAAAAGAGTTTGCAATCTTACAGGATGAATTACCAGCTCTGAGGGTTTGATATCAGTAATAATTAAGTGTGGCACGGGTGCAAAAGTAAAATTTTAGGATTCTAGATTAGGGGTCCAAAGGGGACACGATGGAGGAAATTGGGTGTGCCTTGTCCTTTTTCTCCTTCTTCATGCCCTCCATGTCTCACTGTGGTGTTGGCATTTTTCTGTTGGTTCAGGCTGGGGACACACTGTCCAACGTAGGTGACAGATATTGGCACGTTCTTGTAAATGCAGCCCAGGGAGTTTCTGGTATTTAATGTTTGTCACATCCCACTGAGGGCAGAGCCCCACACGCTGCCCTGCAGGACAGAGCTGGGCAGGGCAGCAGAACATGTGAGAGATAAACAGAATAAACAACCTGGAAACCAGCACAGACCAATTATGGCTTCTGCTTTGGCAGGGGGCTGACAGACAGAGACTTTTACAATCTCAGAATTATCAATACCTCAGATTCTGTCAGGGAGAGAGACTTTCTTTCTTGAACTGCAAATTTCTATGAGTGTTTACTTGATTTTTAAGGAAACTTTTTTTTTTTTTTTTTTTTGTATGTGACAGATTTAGAAGTTGCATGTCAAGTCAGATGAACTTGGGTAACACCATCCACAAGAACACCAGGACATCTTGACCTGAAAGGTGTCACTTCTTACACTTGGGAATCCTTTTTTACTTATCTGCTATTTCATTTAGGGATGTCACTGACCCTCTTTAGTGCCTTAATATTAGCTCAGGATCTGCTTTTAAAGAGTGATTATGGACTATTGGCACTGGCCTGCAAATCACATCAACATTTGTCTTACCTGTTAAAGGTTTTTAACTTTCCTTGGGCAAAATCAATTGAAAACGACAGAAAAAGCAATTCAGAGGATATGCAAGTAGAAATATGAACAAATACAAATTTGCATCTTAATAATTTTGAGATACTGAGCTCAGCCTGTTTACATTATTTTCTCTGTATAACTCCTTACTTTATGCACCTTACCCACTTGTTTAAAACCCATTATCAGACACAGAAAGGTAAATGGGGGACATATTTTCTGAGGACTTAGGTTTAACAATTCCTATACAATATTTCTCAAGATTTTATGTATCAACTATGTGTTTAGGCCAAAAGGTAAAACAGATTTTCTGTATTATATAATTGCAAAAAACCTTATGCAAACAAACAAACAAAGCAATCAAAACCCCCGGCTCCTGGTGATGAGATAATTGGATGTATAAATAGTCACACAGTACCTTTATAAAGAATGTATACAGCATGTATTATTTCTAGAAATAGTCATGCATATGTGCTGTCCATGTCAGGGCCTCTCTATTAAAAACAAAGGGAGAAAATTATGAAACATTTATAAGTGCAACAAAAATTCAAAGGCAAAGGACAACCTGCTTAAGAAGGGAGTAGAAGCAAGTTATAGAAAGACAGCTTGGCTAAACTGGTTGAATTTATATACTCTGAATATAAATGTGCGAACAGTGTTATTCAGAGTGGGAAGATAAATTGTGGGAAGATAAGGAACTAACTATGCCCACAATTTCCCCACTTGTTTCTTAAAAAACAAAGGTTTGAAATAGAAACTATTTTACATGCTTGTTTCCATCCACAACAAAAAAGATGCTTTTTACTAAGTTATGTTACACCTTTTTCACTCTAAAAGAGAATGCAGAATGCAGCTCAGTACAAGAAACAGAAGTTTATTATGATATAAATTTAAAGAGTTATCCCCAACCTTCAAAAATTACAGAAATACTCCTTTTAGCTTATTGAAGCACTACAAGGAGACCCATAAGGGAGATCTCATCTGTTTTCATTCTGCAGTTTCTCCTTAAATCTGTTTGCTTTATCAGATCAGCAAACCACAGAGCATTTTCTATCTTGTCTCTCATGATAAAGATTACAGACCTGGCATGAATTAATATCAGCCTAAAAATTGTTCATCTTCTACTTAAGGAATATCATGGTTCTGTAAGTGAGCTTTTTTCCTTTTAATTCATAAAATTTTTGTCATTAAGTAGAAGAATTTTACCTTTTATTTAGAAACATGCAGTTACACATCTTCCCATATAGGATATTTTCTAAGAAAGGTCTTGCACAATAAGAAAAAAAAGTACCCTAAGTAATCATCTGCTTAATGTAGAAATACATAATTTATTACTTCAAAGATACATTTTGAAAGTTTTAATCATGAGAATGGACTTTTACATCAATGAGTTTTCACGAATTTTACAAGTTTATATGCTTTTTTTTCTAGTTTATAACTGGACAAACCCCATTCCTAATAGATTTAAACCAACCTTTACATACAAACAACTAGAAACCATTATGTTTTTTTTTTTATCTTGCAGAGAAATTTCTTCATTGTTCAGCTGCCTTAGAGGATTAAGAACAAAATCCAAACAGAATCAGACTCTCTCTTTATGAAAGATAGTAGAATAATTTAACCTATCATGAAAATGGATGGTGGTTATCAAATGAAAAACACAACCTACACTGTATTTTCATATGCAATAAAAAGCAGGATTTTGTAATGCTTGCCAAAGCAGCATCTGGTAAACTAATGACAAAACTGATAAGTGAAAAAGCCTTTTATGTCCAACAGTGAGAAGTATGAATCAAAACCAAGCAACAACATCCAAAAAGCTTAAAAAAAATAAATCTGCCTTTATAATTGCAGCAATCCTTTGAAATTTTATTGGGTGTTTTCTTAAGGGCATCTTCATGTTATTTCAAATTAATTGATGAGGCATTTCATCTGTGTGCAATGCTTATAAAAATGTGGAACAAAAGACAAAGGGAGGTGATTTTTATATGCAAATGATTCACTGCTATGATGAATTTACCAATTAATCAATATCTTTGCAATGCCCCCATCTGGTGGCCAGGTGAGAGAGAGAATTTCCTCATCCAGGTAAGAGATGCCAGATGTGCCAGTGTGTATGTACATACATACATACATACATATATATATATATATATATATATATATGTATGTATGTATATACACACACACATGCACATGTATCTGTACAGAAATGCCCTTATACTCTAGTCCGTCTGAAAGCCTTTTTAGAAAGAAGATGATTAAAAAAAGAGGTTTTTACAACTCAATCTACCCGTGAACCACCCAGAACCTTCCCAAAACACTCACTCAGTCCTATCCACCACAAGTTTCCAGAGGGAATGGAAAACACGCTCCAAATTCTTTAAAATATAGATTTGTTTCTACTAATTTCAAGGGCATTAATTTTTAAGGTTTTCTGAAAGACAGGTAATTTTGTGGTCACATGTCAGCCAGCTCTAAAAAAGCTATGCATCAGCATCAACATTTTCTAAATTCTTATTATTGTGTATTTAACACAAAAGACTTTCAATTTCCCAGTTTCCTTAACCTCCCAGTTTCTTTTTTGACTTACTTCTTTTGGCAGTAACTCAGAAACTCAAATCCAAGGTTTATTTACATTTGACCATTCAAATACAGAGCCTAGATAAGTGGCAAATTTTCCAAAAAGGAAGGAGCTCTTGCAGAATTGATTTTGCAATTGTTTCTGGTTCACAGTCTTTTTCAACACTCATAAGGTTCTGAGACACATGGGCATGAATAAAATCCCTTCCAACACTGCAGATAAACAGAGGCTCCAGGCAGTGTCTGACCATGGATTAGATGCTTATTATACTAAAATAAATAAAATTACCTGGATTGCAAGGCTTCCAGCAAAAAGATGTTTTATCCATTCTCATGCTGTACTGATGTAACCCACCTGTCAGACTGAATAAATTAATGGAATTAAATCTGCTTTATTGCAGGAGACAAACATGAAAAGAAAAGGCAGTGAGAGGTTACAATTACTCAGTCTTTTTTTACTGTTTACTGTGTTTGGAAACTAAAACTGCAGCAAGGGAAAAGGACCCAGCAAAGGGAGGAGTACAGCTCTCAGAACTGGTTAAATTAATTTCTGCATTGTTCTCAGTTCTAAAGTAAGGACAATAAGAAATGGAAACAACAGCAGTAAAATAACAAGGAGGGATTAGTTACACTTCATATAGTTATCACTATATTAGCAATAATTATCTGTGTTTGTCTTCCATTATTTCAGCTGGTTTTTCACATGTTCTGATGTTTGATATGCTTGAGATGTTGTTAATCTGAAGTTAGTTAAGTGCCCATACCAAGGTCAAAGCTCTGCCTCTCATCTCTTACCCAGATTTATTCTATGTAACATTACCAAAAAAAAAAAAAAAATAGTAAAACTACAGGTGTCAAACACTGACACTGATCTTCACAGTTCTTAGCTACTAATAGATTTTTAAGAACAATCATCTTCTCTTAATAATTTTGTTTCAGGCTTTTGTTCACAAAACCCCCCTGCCATAACATCAGTTTATAGGGACCTGATGGTTTGCTGTAGTATGGTTATAGTAAGCATATTGCATTTCTAGTACTGTCTAGCATAGATAACCCTGAGTTTCACATTTGAGAAATATTCCATCTATAAATTGACACTTTGTAAACTGGAAATATTAAAACAAGTTCTCTGGTTCATAGGAGAGAAAAAACTTTACAAATCCAACATATTTCTTCTATGAAAAACAAGCCAAGCCAAAAAAAAAAAAAAAAAAAAAAAAACAAAACAAAACAAATAATCAACCAACAAAAAATACCCAACCCCAAACCACCCCCCCAAAAAAAAGCAACCAAAACAAACAAACAAACAAAAAACCACAAAAATATACACAAGTTATTTAGGAAAAGTCTCCAGACAGCAGAATGCAAAAGTAAAGTTATTTCAAGATTAGGATCTTTGGCTAGCCTATGTGAATCCTTGCCTGAATCATAGTAATAGAAGTAGTTAAAATATAGAGAAAATCTAGTTCTGGTCTTTCAGAGGTAACTTACTGGCTTTTTAAAAAAATATATTATCACTGATTCATCAGCTTTTATTAGGGCTGATATAATTCTGATAAGAAATGAAATTATTTTGAAGAAAAAGTCATAGTTCAATTTCCAGTGGAGTTTTATTTTGATTTTGAGGGGATTTATTAGGAAATTTTTGTCTGTGGAAACTTGTAAGTCCGAAAAGACAATGGTCTTGGTTAGTTGCTTCAAAATACAAAATTATGCCAACTGTTGCCATTGCACAAGGAAATCCAGAGAGTTTGTCATTGCACAAAGGCAGAAGAAGTGACACAAAGCCACACTGCCGTGACTGAGAACCCAATTGCAGTTAGGTCTTCAATCAGACAAAAAAAATAGGTAAAATAATAATAAAATAATAAAAAATAGGTACTCTGCAGCACCTATTTCTGCTGAGAAGCCAAGGCAAATCTCCAGCCTCAAAATAAAATGCTGGTGCTGCCGTGTTTCCTGGTGCAAATTTAAATCCAAGGAAGGATGAGAGGATTAGATAATAAATTGAATGGGATCTTTACAGAACATCCATTCCAATCTCCTACTCAAAGAAGAGCACACCACCACATTTGGTGCAGCTGTTCATACACAATTATGGACTCTGGCTGTGTCCAGGGATATTTATTCATTATTTTATCTCATGTGCTGGATGCTGGACTTAATCTAATTCAAACATCCATAACACAGTGCCTGGAAGCAACCAGGAAAACTCATGTTTGAAGGGGAATCCAAGCAGGCAAGGCATCTAATCAGGGATACTACTGAACCCAAGGGCTTCCCTGAACACAGATATCTGTACATGCTTCAGAGGTGAAGGAAATCCAGAATTTTTAATATTTAGAATCTTACATAGTTTTTCACAAATCCTGATTTGCTAGAAAATTCACAACAGTGGCACATAGTCCCTTCTGAACAAAGTACCATTTCCCCAGTAGAAATTCAGAGAAATTAAAAATTGCATTTTAGTAAATGTGCATTTATATCTCTGCAGTGTCTCCTCAGAAGTAATGTTGACACTTGATGGCTAAGAATGTTCTATGTATTTAATAAAGGCATACAGAAATGACAAAAATGCCAGCCAATGAAGCCAAGGAAATGCAACAATTAGTCTAACTCTCCTTCCAAGTTCAGCATATTTAGCTAATATTATGACACAAAAACAGAGAGGTAAAAACAAACCTTACTGCAAGATTATAACTACAGCAAGACATTGATGTGTACAGTTTAGAATAATGTGTCAAAATTCTCATAACATATATGCAAGTTTTAGCCAATTTTTGTTTAGAAAAAAGAAGAGCAACATCATCAAGAACTACAATGGTATTTGTGCTATTCACTCTATTATTTATATTATTAGGCCATTTTTTTTACTACATAGTGATGAATTGATCATATGGTATTGTTTCATTTTGACCTCCAAAGCTTTCTCCTTCCAGCTCTAAGATTAATCATCCAATTCTCAAGTTTTTGCAGTCATTCAAGCATTATATATGCTGACCCATACTCTTGCCAAGAGAGATGTAAGGTTTGCAAATACTCTGAAGTTAGCATTTCATTTTTCCAGATCAGCATTTCATTTTTGTAGCATTCCTTTGCCCACAGAAATAAGCAGTAAGTCCATACAGGAGGGCCCACAAGTCTTCAGGCAGCTTTAACATGAAAAAGCTTCATAATGCTGTTAATTTAAGACTCCATCCTAAGGCTGGCATCTGAGCAGTTGCTTGCTGCAGTTAAGTAACACTCACCTATAAGAAAGGACAGTGGTCCCCTTCTGGAATTCAAAACTGACATCCATTAATAGATTTGAAGGCCCAAGGCCATGTAGTTTGGGTTTTACAGAACATTGTGCTTCATCTTCCAACACTCTCAAGCCCTAGCAAGTTTTCTGATATAAAATAAAACTTCTCCATTACCATATAGTTTTTTCACCCACCCACAGTAAAGAGTTCAAGGCCAGACTCTTAAGAACTTTGCTATTTTTCTCCCCCATAAATTGTGAAACTTGCAACGATGAATAACAATCTGCTTCCACATCTCTCTGCTGTGTAGCCTCCTTCACCGAGGCAAAACTTTCCAAGAAATTCCCAGGACTACAAAGTCACCCTGTGACTCTCTAATGTGACCAAAGAGCAGAAATTTGGACAGCACTCCAAGTCAAGTTGGGTTTGTTTTGTCTGAGATTTTTTTTTTTTTTTAAATTCTTGTCAGGTGATTTCATCACCATCGGAGCTTTACGAAACTATGCTAACAGAATCATTCTCTGCTTTGAGACCTCTGCAAGCCTCAGAACAAGGTGGTTTAATTACCTGTATTAAAAACTCCTGCTAAACACTCTGTGACAGTTGTTTCACTTCAACATATGAACAACTTTACTGACTTTGTATGAAGTTCTCACATATTGGTCAAAAAGGATTTCCCTTACCATTTTACTCATGATTATTTTGACCATGCTTTCCAAGCAGGGTTATATAAGTAATGCAACCCCCTGCAAACCATAAAATAGAGGATTTCCATCCCTTGTCACAATATTAGAGAAGCAGGAAAAGATTGGGAATGTGATAGTACAGCAGATCAGAGACCAGCAGCAAAGGGCTATTCCCTTTGATATTCAACACCACACCATTTCAAAGGAGATTGACAAGTCAAGTCTAAAAAAATTCCCCAAGGAAAAGAACGTCAGCACAGACAACTGACAGAGCTGCTGCTTCAGACATGAGAAAAAAGAGTGAAGGTTGGGGCTTCTGAGAGAAAGTTGTTTTTCCTGGTTTCTCCAGTTGCTTATTTCCATGTCTCCACCACAGTCTGGATGTGGTTATTTCTTTACATCCCTATTGCCCTGTTAACTTTTAGTTTTACTGTCATTCATTACATCCAGTGATGCTTGTCTAGTTAGTGTGTTACGTGTTCAGCAGTCATTTCCACAGACCTCAGGAATAAACCACATCAGTGGATATAATGAAGATAATTACACTCTTTATTTACATTCTGATTACTGTGCTGCAAGAAACACCAACTTAAGACACCATTACTCTTATTTCTTATGTGCTTATCAAACGTAGCTCCTTGGCCTCACTTTCCAGACCACATATCTTTTCCCACTCCACATCACTATATTTAATAAATTCACACAATTTCAGCCTTCAGTAATAAACCTAGTATTGTTTACTGTGTCCCAAATGTTCAAAGATTTTTTTTCTATTTTCAGAACAAAGCATCTCCAACTATATCTTTCCCTTTGCAAGAATGAGACCCAGCATCTTTCAGGAGGACCACCATTCTGCTAAAGACATTGGAGAGTGCATTCATCCTGTATGTGTCTGTAGGAGTTTTCCAGTTAGGATATTACCACCAGGATATTATTAGGATATTATCCCACAGTGTGGTGTACTACAAAGGCACCACAAATTTGTCACCAAAATAAACTCCAACATTTTACATTAAGCAAAATGATCTTTTTGGACAGACATTGTTCCTGCTTACTTCCTACTTATAAGCCAGTGTCTGTGTCTATTGCCTCATTAGGGCATCATTAAAGCTTATCTACTTTCCTAAGTCTTTGGAACTACCTACTTTGAAACTTAAGACAGCTGCAATCGCAGCTTAAAAGATTTATTTGTCCTCAGACTTCTGCTCATCCCCAGACATAATGCTTTTCCTGGTGTGTACACTATGTACACTTTTCCCCCTGTATCTTCTTTATATATTTTTTTCTGCAGAAAAAGGGGATTATAGCAAAACAGAAACAATTCATTGGGCTCTAGTGCATTTTAGCCTGTATTTCCTGCCTCTGCATCATCTTACCGAGAAAGGCAGAGACAGCTATAGCAAACCCTTGCACAAATTTACAGTGAAAGCAGATATAAAGCAGTTATCTGAAGTAGAAGAGTGTCATTCTACTTGGTCTGAGGTCTACAGTTACTCAACTTGCTGAGTTTTAGCTGAGCTGTCCCTGCTAGAGAGGGAAAGCATCAAATGATGCCAGGACATTCAGTATGAGACCACAGGGCAAAAGCCAGACTTTTCAATCAGATGATGTCTTGAATGTTTATACACTTCCAGGGAGAATTTCTGGTCTAAAATCAGGTATCTTTTGGTTCACCTTCAGTTAGAGTGCTGTATTTTAACATCATGCAGCTAGCAAACATATGGAAAGGAAAAAATTGTCCATATTGGACAAATTGTCCATTAAACTTGTTTTGTACCAACACAATCACAAAAGATAACAGAGTATAAATATGTGCTAATCCATTTCTACTCTGATGAAACA
Source organism: Lonchura striata (assembly GCF_050655825.1). NCBI lineage: Eukaryota > Metazoa > Chordata > Aves > Passeriformes > Estrildidae > Lonchura > Lonchura striata. The sequence continues at coordinate 4,455,040 of NC_140703.1, forward strand.
GCAGAACAGCAGCAGGAAAAATCCATATATAGGACCAAATTCAATAGTAACTCCTATATCAGTATAAGTTTACCCAGAGTGTTTTAATATTTTGCCAGTATGATTATACATCTGATCTACATTTGAAGAAAAAAAAAATCATTAAATGGCACTCAACACTGCATTCAAGTAGTCTAGGCTTTTGAATACTTAGTGACATCAGAATACTCTGAAAAAGAAAAGTGGCAGAAGTACTTGGTTGCAAACACAATGTCTTGGTTTAATAATGTCAAAGAAGTAGGCTGAAAATCGACCCAATCAGAATCAAGAAAGTAATCAGCTAGAAAATAAGCTAGGAAGCATCCCCATTCAATATAATCTGGAATTTTACTCACTGCTAGTAATGTGTGGGTTTGCTAACCCCAAGTACTGTTTTTCTCTAGTTCTCTAGTACAGGAAAGCTACACTAAGAATCTGTATTTGTGGGTCTACTCCAGCAATTAACATATGGTCACCACATGGGACACTGACATTTTCATACAATTGGTCTTAGCATTTTGTTAATATATCTTAAAATAAAACTAATCAGTTAAGCAGTAATTCTGAGCAATATTCTCGGCTTCCTCCAGACAACAGATCTGTAAAAGCTGGTTTTAGATACTCTGCAGAAATTCAAAAAAATTGTGCAAAACTTCTCAGAACAGCTTGAACATGCTGCTGGTTACACAATGAAACAGTTGCATTGAAAAAGCAAAAATTAAGAATCCTTCATTTTCCTAAGAGGAAAGAAAAGTATTTAATGTCTGCTTTCCAGCAGTTTTACAGATTCTGAAACAATAATACATCTTCATGAAGGAAGAGACCCCTTGTTCTTAATGTTCACCTACCATATCAAATTCAAGTGAGATATCTTTTGTGAAAAAAGGGCCTATTTGGAAAAATGAGTCCATTTCAAGACTGAAATTAAATATCTTGACATCAAGTGTAGTAAAGAGATGCCTTCATATCAAACACAAAAGCACACTTGACTGAATTCCATTTCAACCACTTTGGGGTTTCCTTGTAGTAAGTGCAGTGGTTATTCTGAAGCCTTTTTGACAGTGTCTTCTTGTGCTTCTTTTAAAGCAATATTTTCTTTAAGATTTTGAAATCCTCAGAATTATCAACCACTCTTGAAAAATTCCTTCAGTGTAGTCCAGTCGTTATAAAATATTTCTTATTTTTATAAACCAAGCACCTGTCCTTAGTCAAGGATCAAGCAGAGGGAATTTAACTTGTCTTAGTAAACTTGATTTAATCCAAAGTGAAGCCCTACTGGAGGTATCTCAAATTGTCATTTTCACATTTAACATGGCAGGTAAATCTGAACACAAGATCATAAAGGCTTTCTCAGCCTCCTTAGTCATAGAGAAAATACTCTTTTACAACATCGTCAAGACCAAATGAACTAACTCAAGTTAAAACCTTTTCCCATTCCCCATTGTTTTTTAATTACAAGGAAGCCGAAACCCAGCTATAGCAGAGATATTTAAAGACCACCTGGTTTTCCTCTGCAATCTAAATTCCATTTAACCACCTTTAAATACAGTTTTTGACTGATTTTTTTAGTCTTCTTTTATAATATTAATCTGTAAATTTTTAACAGAGAGCCAACCTTAGATCAAGCCCAAAGCTATTAGGTTTAAAATTTATTTCCTGTGACTTTCTGTGTATCATTTCTACAGAGTCACCAGTTAAGCTCCTTGAAATTGGTTAGAATATACAACTTTGTGTGCATTTGCCTAGCTAAAATTGACTTGTCAACAATCTGTCTTCAATTAAAGGCTCCACTTTCACGAAAGATTTCATGAACAGTTTGGGGGCAAAAAAATCATTTTCCTATAAAAATGCACAGACTGCATAGTTGCATTTGTTTTTTGGTAAAATAAAGATACAAAAAAGTATACTTTAAAGTAAGAACATGGAGCACTTTCACTTGACGTTTGCTTTCTAGCCCCTCAGGTTATACTTCAAATCTCATTACCCTATTTTTCTTCACAAGGTTTGATATGTTCAAGTAAAATTTCCCACTGACAGCCAGGTGTTTTCATATTATTTTTGTATTCTTTTCCTTTTCCCCCCCTACATCTCTCAGTACTTTAAGTACTGGTGTTATTAAACTCCACCCTAGAATTTCTTCTGTAAGTGAACTTGGCCAAAAAATACTCTTCAGTCTGGCTTGGAGAGTTGACTGAAAAGTTAGAAAAAGGAAAAATAAAAAATTAAATATTTGTCACTAAGTAACAAGAAGGATACCTCTTTTTTCCCATTTTAAGAAGAACAAATTTCAGAATTAGAGCTACTTCACTTCCACCTAGGATAGAGTAATTAGCATGCCACCTCCTATGTGAATTAAGACCACCAGGAAGCCTCTTTAGGAAGAATTATCATTGCTTAAAAAATTTGTATGTTTTCTGAGCTTCCAAAGTCCATTTAAAGTGAAGAATAAGTAGAAATAAAAGTACAGTCAACAGAACAGGAAAGAGTATTTCTGACTTATTTTCTAACCTCCAGACTAAGGAAATTAGAAGAGAAGGGTAATTCAAGAAAATTAGACAAAGACACATAAAAAAATAGGACCATCTTCATCTGTGTGAAAATAGAAATTCAATAAATGATAAACACTGAATTTTTGCAGCAGAGAAAACATGCAAATTGGATACTCTGCCCTACCTCTCTTAGAACAAATAATAACAATAATAAATTACCTCTGCAAGTTCTCATACTAGTGGAACTGCACAGAACAAAAAAAAAAATATTTTCAAGCCCATAACACCTACAGAACATATTTGTTTAAATTTGTGTAATTAGAACCAATCCTAATAAAAAAGTCTTTCAAACGAAATTATTTACTCAGTTTTACTTACTCTTTCAGACAAAACAAATTTCTATAGCAGAAGCCTTGTTTCAGTACTATAAATATCTTTGTTTTAAACCCTCTGCAACAAAGGAGCTACTCTGAGATATCTTACTCTGTCAATTATTTTGTGCAAATAAAATCCAAGGTATTGGAAAGTATAGCAAGGGTTACATGTAGAAAGAACACTTACTAAATTTACAATACAGGAAAATAATTTTGACTTTAGGACTCCTGACTGATTTTCACTGTGCTTAAATCAGGACAAGTGCATGCACAGCATCCTGCCTTGCATCGAGCAAACCTTGGCAAAAACGGGGCAATCTTCATTTTCTACATTTGGGTTTAAGGTCTACACACTTGTGTTCAACAAGGTAAGAACTCAGTTGAAAAGCCAAAATTTCAATCTCTAAGGAAAATGAACTGTAATTAGCAGAGAATATAAGTGGCTAAACCACTTCAACTATGCTTGTGATGGTCTTTATGGCATATTGGAAAGCATATTAGATAAGCCCTTGAGATAATTTTAAATCATGGCACAGAGAAAAGCCCACCAGTTTCCATCAGAGACCTCATCCATGTACAAAACCCATCAGTACATTGGATACAAAACACTCCAGAAAAATTCCATGTAAACTTGCAGGCAAGCACCAAGGCACCCATGACCTGGATAATCCTGAGAGCCCCATGGCTCAACCAAAGACACCATGAGAGCAACCTTGAGTCATTCACATGGAGCAATTTCCAGAGGCAGGTGCCTTCCTAAACACTGAGGTCAATCTGATAGAAGTGGTTCTTTCAGTAAGAAAATGTTCTGAAAATTGCACAAATTTCCACAGGGTTCAGCAGTCAGAAGCTCTGCTCAGGATACATACAACAGCAGCTATTTTTAAGGAATGCACTGATTAATTCTCTACAGTACCCTTGCCAGGGACAGGGCCAAAGATATCACTGGAACTCTATTTTGGGGTAAGTGACTCTTTTGGCCTTGTTTTTAATCTGAAACCACACACATCATTGGTGAAATTGGAAAGATTCTCTCCCAATGCAGGCCTGCTGACGGGCAGTGAAATTTTATTCTCCAAAACCTCTCCTCAATACAAATGGTGATTAATGAGGACAATGAGTATCAGACAGCAAAGATCTGTTATCTTTCTTACCTCAAATAGGCTGGAATTAGCAAGTAATAAATGGTCAGGAGAACACTGAGTGTAAATGAAGTTGTGACTCTGCCTTTCACAGCTGATTTACTAATTTTGGGGAAGAAGTTAGATCAAAACCTGCAAAGTTGTATTTAAAATATTAGGTGACTGAGAAATTAGAGAGAAACTCTTAGAAATTGATTTGAACTTGAGTTTAAAGGGGGAGAAGAGGGTTACTCCATTTGCTATCCCTCATGCTTCTCTTGGCTCTGAATTTAAAGTACACAGCAATTTTTTTCCACAGATATTGGAGGGATGTCTGCACTACTCATTCCATGAGGCTGGGCAGAGTGCTCCTCTCTGCCTGCTTACCTTGGGGTCAGGGGATTATTCCTGTATTCAGTATTTCCTAATCTTTCTTCTGAGAGCAGTTGGTGCACTATGAAACATTTTTCTATACTCAGGGACATCTACCACTGTTCTACACAGAAGACCTTTAGCTGTTCTGTGAACAGACAGGACTGCTCCAACACAAACTCCTGAAAAGAACCAGGTTTCTTGTATATCAGATATTTTTGAATTATCTTCAACTATGGCATTTCATTAGCCAGATTATGTTGCAATATAAAGAGAGCTTTATGATTAAATCCAGTATATTTATAACACTTAAATTACCCAAGCAAGCTACTAGTTAAAAAAGCTTTTGTTAAAAGCAAAATTGAGACCAAAGTAAAATGTCCAGTTAAAAGTTAATTAGAGATAAAATTAATTTATAGCAAATGATAAAAAATAAAATTACAAATGCCAGGCAGGCACCATATTTTTAATAGCATCCCACAAAACTTGAGCATGAAAGAACTCAGTTGCATGCTTCCACAATCAAGGTGCCATGAAACTCCTTGGCAAAAATACCTCAACTTATTCAAAGTACCATTCCCCTCATCTTCTATTTTTTATTTTCAGACACATATAAAAATCTTGCTATCCTCTGTTCCTGTTTTCTTAGACTACAGGCAGATTATTGCTGCTGGTTTTATTATAAGCAGTTTCACAAGGATTGTATCTGCTTTCAGCACACAAAAACCTGAAAGACAGAGCGTTGCTGAGTTCTACTGATTATTCTTCCTACACAGGGGAAGTTGAACAAGTCTAGCTGGGAAGTGTCTTTGTGGGCAGGTTCCCCTTCTCTCTTATAGTGCATGAGCAGCAAGTACTTACAGAAATATATTTTAAGCCGTAAGCACTGTAAGAAAATAAAACACACCTGTCCACAAATACATCTTATCAATTGCTAAAAAACATGAAATATTAAAGCTTGTTGGATGTGAAGGGAAAAATGGACACTGCTCCCCTGGAAAAGCAAAACTGTCTCCACCAGATGTCAAGTCAAATGTATGCTAGAATAATAAATTGCATATACAACACAGTGACTGCAATTTATGTAATTTAAAATTTTATGGACCCAGACATTTTTCTTATGTTAAAAAAAGTCTTCTCTCCCATGTTAATTTTGTGATGCATGAGCCAAACTGATCCTACCTATATAGAGAAGAATACAAAATTGAGAGAATATCCTTTCTGGTTTTAAACACTTGCAAAATTGAGAAAACTTTTTCTAAAGCTTTTGGAGAAGGGAGAGCAGCTCTACTTTTCACCACTGCAATGAAAAATGGAGCCACAATTTTTTTGCAGTTTTGAGAGGGTTGCACTATCCACTGTAGGCCCCTGTTTCTAATGAGACTTTTATAATAACAATTATGTCTATATCCCTCCAAACAAATTATAGCATGAAGCTTTACAAAAACTAACTTCATAGGACCAGAAGGACCCACTGCTCACCAGAATTCTGCTGGCCCTCAAATAACTCAAATAGTTACCTGCACTCTCTGTTACAGCTATTTGACATTATGCTCCACAGAATAACACACTAGTAGGCAAAATATAACACAGACTTTGTAGACTCATGTGGAAAAATATTTATCACAGAAATCTCTAAAAAATTCTAAATTCTCTTAAAAATATCATTTTAATGGAAACTCTAGTTTTCTTCTTTCCTTTCAATGTCACTAGCTTCCACTTGATAAGTACAGTGATAAACCTTCATTTTTCATGGGCATTTAACTCTCACTTACTGAAAGGAGTTATGAAGCATAATTATCTTTTCAAGACATTAAAAACACAGTAAGATACAGGAGAAAAAGATGACAAATTGAGATGTAAGCAACAAGTTTGTGGGTGGTCTTATCTTTTTGTTCTGGCACTAAAAATCAAAGATGAAGAACATCTGCATAATCTGTTTATCTGATTGATGTTGATAAGACTATGCAACAAAAAAAAAATTCAGTATTTTCAGCAGGAGTCTACCAACTTACACAGTTATATAGCCAGTTCAGAAACTAAAATTTTAACAGCAGTTCATGGAGAATGATTTCTCCTGTTGCACTTTGGAAGTTCCTTTAACATTAACACCAAAGTTACATTTGCAGTCTTTCCCAGACAAAGTGGTTTGGTGAAAGGAGTCAAGATCTATCTGTGAAAAACACTTTGCTGTTAAGATTTAAAACCCTAAGAATTTTTCTAATATATATTTGTTTTTCTGCCAGTCCACCTGCAACCATCCATTTCTTCAGTGTGGTTAAATAATTGGATCTGGATAAATAATTGGGTCCTCCATCTCAGCACCAGGCACTCTGGAGATGCTCTTTGTCCTGAGCAGCTAAAGGCTCCTTCCCTTTAGTCCCACATCACACCTGTTTGCAGGAAGGGTACAAAATGTGAATACAGCTTTCAGGCTGGGTCCCTGGGCCAACTATAGCAGGGTTTTTTTTTTAATATTTTTACATTTTTAAATATTTTTATTTTTAAGCTTTTTAAAATCTTTTTTAACCTTAGTTCCTAAGGCAATTCTGATAATGGACTTACAAATTCCCTAGAAAATTTTGTATTCCTACATCAGTGCAGTGTATTCAATCTTCCTTTTCTTTACCACTTCTTATGTAATCAAAGAACCCTAAGTGGGCAATCATCCCCTTACCTGCACTGCAACAGAAACTTGTGTGCCTTGCCCATCAGCAGCAGAATAACCTTCCAAAGCAATTCCCTCTGGATTTGGGGTCTGTAAAACCTCTGTCTATGGCACTGAAGCTTAGGAGGGCACCCAGGCATGCCTCTTCCTCATCTTGAACAATTAATGAAGCTGCCAAATGCAGCTGAGGATGTCAAAGACTCTGTAAACCTAATGATTTTTTATATTTAACATCTTTGCAGGAAGTCCTTAACATGTGGCATTACTTTGTAAGAGAGAGTTCTGCATGTCTGTGAGATAAAGTATTTGACAAAAACTGGCAATGATCACGTCTCTATCTGTATATCAGTAGACAGACACCCTAGTGATTAATTCTCTTTTTATCACATCTTTAGTTGCCTAATCTGTTCTCAGCAGAGATTAATTTGTGCCTTTCAGGGGGCATTCAAACAGTTTGTGCCCTTTAGAAGTCCTTCAGAATGATCACTGTCAACAAAAAGTTGTTGGATTCTCCCTAAAATGTTAATTTATTTAGATAATCAGATTAAAGAACTTTCTATCAATAATGAAATCGTGTATCCCAGCTCTGAATGGCACAGAATACATTGAAACTTGGTTCAAGACAGTATCAAGTTTTATCCACTAATTTATTAAAAAGTCAAATGTTGTAACACAGACATGCAATAAGATATATTGAAATTACTGAAAAGCTGAAGTACTTCTGGTTTAACAAAGCAGCTGTTACACTTTTTGTCCTGGGGTCTGCACAGTTCAATTTCTGAGTCACTAAGAGAAATCTATGACCCACAAGTTATATGACTGATATTTATGATTAATATTAACTTATGCAAAACTCTACTAGGTAGAATTCTGTTGGTGTTCAAGCTTTGTGAAACAACTGAGCCTTTAAGTGATGTATTAATTTATGTGGCTTGTTTTTTGATGATCAGCAGTTTCAACACTGATCCCAAATTTATCACTGTAAAAGGCTGTACTAACATGATAAAATACAAAACACAAGACACAAGATTGCTACTTAAACTGATACACTCAAAATATATTGGGTAAAACATTAATCCCCATTTGGTAAAGCCCTTATGGGTTTTATAAAACAAATAGTCCAACACTTGTGGATGCACAGGATGCAGATGTAGGTGAGAGCAACAGGAAGGGAGACTGCCCAGAAGTGGAGAAGCAGCAGTTCCAGGCTCTGGAGCAGAGATTCCCCTGAAGCCTGCTCAAATCCCACACCACAGCAAAGGAAAAACAGCAAGAGGAAGGAGCAACAGAGACAAACAATTATGAACTGACCTTAACCCCACCTTTTCCCCTGCTAAATAACAAACCTGGGTGTCGAGGAGTCAAAAGTAGAGAGAAGGGGAGACTGGGAAAGGCAGAAGCAAATGTGATACTTTAACACCCACCTCCTTGTTTCTCACTACCCAAATCTCTTTTACAGGATAACAAGTTATTTTCCTCAAGATGAGTTTTGTTGTTTTGCCAACAATGACTGGTGAGCAATCTCCCTGAGCTTTCTCAACCTCTTTTTTCTCCTGCATCCTGCTGAAGTCAGGGGGAATGAGCAGCTGGTTTGAAGTTGGACTGCTCATCAGGGTTAAACCACCACACTGGGAGCAGATTTAGGGCAGAAATCAGCTGTGGCAAAAGACATTGCCATTCTGAGCACATATATATATATATATATATATATATATATATATATATATATATATATATATATATATATATAGTGATATTTCTTGTGATTTGGAAGCTATTTGGAAGATCTATTTCTTTTGGGTTCTGGTTTGGGCATTTTCACACGTATATTTTGGACTCAAATTACACACAGAAATTTCCCTCCATCACAAATTTAAAATCTAAATACACTATTTACATTAAAATGTATTTCCGTAACAACACAAAGCTGAATTTTGCCTGTGACCAATCACTATCAAAACTAATGTTGCCTCAGTCCTGTTTCACACTTACCTAATTTTAGCTTTAGTTAATTTAATACTGAAAAATGACATGGGCACAATAGTTTTCACATGATAGGCTTATCATGGAGTTCATTTAAGGTAACAGCAGACACATCTCTTAGTGAAACTGCAGGCAATTTACATAGCTGTGCTGTCACTTCTACAATTAGAAGTTTGTGGATCCAATCTGGTTTTTAGGAGGTTAACATCAAGAAAGTCAAACTGCAAGTTGCTACATCAGTCATGCTGACTTTGTAGTCATAATCAGTTTATCAGTGTCTGCTTAAGCTTTTGATCCCTGAAGACACTGTGAAAGATGACTGCAAATAAAAATAATTCCTGAAGTTTGTTAGAAACTGATCTGGAATACTTGCAATATGTGAAAGCTGTTCCATCATTTCATACACAGTGTAATAACCACAAGCATGTTATCAGTACAATTAAGGGACATCACAGCTAGGACACATAAACATAGGAAAAGATTACTTTCTGTTCAGGCCCAAAGCAGAAGTTAATTCTTCAGAAGAAGCTGCTGTAAAAGTACATAAGTTCCCAGGAAAAACTAGGGATACTGAAGTGTGTTCAGCCATCAGGAAAGTTCAAATTTCTATGGTTCTATGTCCCTTGTTTGACAGTAAATAAGCTTGTTTCTTGATCCTACCCAAGTAGTTAGAAGACAGTCTGATGCATTTAATTAAGTCCTGCCTTGCCAAACTACAGATTGCATAAACAGTTACTAGCCAATCTCTATTTACAGGTAAGAAACCGATGAGATGAAACAAATTCCAGTACAGCACTACAAATTCAGGAACACTTCATTCTGACCAGTGCTCCCACTAGCTGTCAGTGACCATGCTCTTCAGAGTACAGTTTCATTATTGCTTGTTTATGACAGAAATCAACAAAAACTGCTGCACTAAGCAATAGCAATTTCCTGATTCTCACATAACAGACTGATTCTCTGAATGGAAAAAATAATTCAAGACTCACAATGCTACAAGTAATCTTATGTGCAACTTCAGCAAATGTTGGTGTTGCAAAATACTTCAAAACACTGATGGATAAAATATTTTTTTTTTGTTTTGTTTCTGCATCTATGAAACACACAACCAGCTCTTTCTTTCAGTATCAAGGTAAGGTAGATTAATGTGGCTTTTATCAAGATAGAAGAGCTTGGAAAACTGAAGTAAAGGACAAGGAGAGCAGAGGATTGACTACTAAGATAATCAGACCCTCCTAACTTAAGCAAGGTTTGAATTTCTTTATCCTGCAGATCATGGTGCTTGATAAAAAAAAACCAGTCTGCAAAATGATAAGTATCACTCAGGTTCTTAAGAGATGGGTAATACAGCCTCTTGTAGCTATTTGTAGAAAGTTTATTGCAAAAACCTGCAGGACATCATATGAGTTATGGGCATAAAAACACACACACACACACACACATATATATATATATTTCTGTCTCAGGCAAAGAAATTTCCAATTTGCAAAACAGAAAAACACAGATGAAGAATTTCCTACTTTGCTATTGCAAAAAAAAAAAAAAAAAAAAAAAATCAATAAACGCAATTAAGAAATATTTTCAAAAGAGAGCAATCACCTTCAGCTACTCTGTGAAAGCCAAGTTGTGGTGCAACACTTGTTCATATTAAGCAGCTGAGAAAGACTACCTCCACAGCTGCTGTTTTAAATTTTAAACTGATAGCCATCACTCCCCTTCTCTTCTACTAAACACAAAAGTGTGCTAGATCCTACATTCCTCTGTTTTAAGAAAAAAAATAGGTCTTAGAAGGAGGTAAGAAAATTGGTAATTTTTAAAATTTTTGAATGTTCTCTGTATTTAAATTGAAATGTGTTTTAGAAAAATTTCAGTTAAAAAAAAAAAAAAGTGTGTCAGGGCTACAGTTAGCCCACTTGCTAATACTTTCTCCTTAATTTTATTATTTCATACAAGAAACAAAGTAGTTACAGAAAAGATTTATGGAGCCTACTAGAGAAGAAAACTGGAACTGGAAGCTGGCAGCAGAGAAGATCCTTAAAAGCAATTTTATTATCATCTTTTGTTTTCTCTGCTTTTTCTTCAGTCAACTGTGAAAGTTCATTTTTGTATACATTGATCAGAAACAAGAAGTCTAAGTCACCATCCACAGCTCATTGCATGAAAATTGCTACTAACAAGCGCATTTTAAAAAATTATGTTTCACAGTTCTTTTTGGCCAAAACTACTCCTTTTCTGAGAGCTGTTATTTTTAAATGAAAACAATCCCTGCAATTTTATATCTTAGCTGCATTTATGAAGGGAAAATAGGAAAAGAGACAAAAACAGTGATTATAATATTTCTTTTAAAGGTCTGAAGGTCATAAAAGTTTGTTTTCTTGCAACAGGGAGAGGCAGTTATTAGCATTTTCTTGAAGTAGTTTTCCAGATTTACCAATTACTTTCCCTGAAGTAATGTATACAGTCAAAAATTGTGGTATTTTTGTGCTTTTAACATATGTATTAATATTGCACTTATATATATATGTATGTATAATATATATTCGTTTATAAATTATATATATAATGTGTATAAAACTGAATAGATCTAAATCTTGCAGAAGATGCGGACATGGTTCTGTGGTTCTTTTCTCTAGGTGGTCCTGCTTGAGTGGAAGGTTTGGACTTGATGACCTTCAGAAGTCTCCTCTAACCCCAACCCTTCTGTAAAACTGAATGTATTTTACATAAATTATCCTGTGACATACCACCCAGATTTGATAATACACAAATGCATCCATAATCTACAGTAGGCATTTACCCAGACTTGACAGACACACACTGCAATCTCATTGAGTTATAGCACTGGCCCGTTTCAAACAAATCAAATTAGAAAGGGAATAAAATGTAGATTAGCAGGTACAGTCATGCCTTTGAATACTACCACTCAATTCCACCATTGTTTCACTTACCCATACTTATTTTTACAGTTTCACTAAAAGCTTTACATCTTTTTGCTCCAGAAATTTCATTCTAATCTCTGGCCTAACTAAGAAAGCTCAGTTTTCTATCAAGCCATGTTTCAATATGTTCAGGTCCATTAAACCTTTGGTTGTCTAATATTGTGAGCTAATGATGCAGTGTATGCTTTTCAGGTTACCATATTTAATGGCTTTTCTTTTCCTTGCCCACCCAGTTTCATATTATAAAATGTCATGAATCAACTAAATTTACAAAGCTGGCCAAAACATTTAAAAGTTACCAGGAAGAGGAGAGACCAAGATAGCATGACTCTGAAAAATAGGTTTCTTTGAAGAGTCATAATGAAATCACAAAATTAAAGGATCAACTTCATTGCTATGCCAAACTCAATTAGAAGCATATCAGTGTGAATAAACTAACACTTTATCAAACATAGCACTAGAGGGTTTTTATATAGCTAACTCACACTTCTAAAGAACTGGAACACCAACTTTTTCTGACCTTTATGCTTAAAAGGAGAAAAAAAGGTCTATTTTTGTTCTTGCATTCGCCATCTATAAGAAAGAGGTAATACATAAAAACCTAATTTGAATACTGGAAAACTATAATGGAGGTACTGTTCATAAGTAAATTCTTTGCCACACAGAATTTCTTTGCTTAAATCTCCTATAAAATATTAGGATCTTGATAAAAACCACTCAGAAGGCCTTCACTGTCCATGCACATATTTTGTTTGGGCACAAGTTTCACATTACTCAATAATGAGCAGCCTAGAAACTATTCCAGTAAATCCTGGATTTCAGAAAGTATAGATAGTTGGAATATTTGTTGTGTTCCTATGTCAAATGTTATTTCAGCATATCCTTCTTGCCAGCTCACTTTAATAAAAAAACTAAATTTCGGAGGAACAAGAAAGTTAGAAAGTTAGAAACACAAGGAAATAACAAGTGAAAAGAAACTACTTTCTCTAGCTAATCTGCAATCAAATAATGAAAATGTGGTCACAGTAATGAAATCAGGCCAAACACTGAAGATATCAAAGCAGATCAGGTCCTTCTAAGAGGCATCACTGAAGAAAAAAGATCCTGAATGGCAGCACTTTTTAACAGAATTTCTTGCACTAAGGGTAACATGAAGGTATTGGAAATCAGAATTAGCCATGCAATTAAAGACTCTTTCCTTCACCTCCACGTAATTCCAGGACTGTAGAACAACCAAACCCAGCCTGGAAGCCCATGGCATGGACTCTATCTAAAAGGCAGATCAGAACTTTTTGATCCATCTAATTAACACCCTGCATCTCAAACCAGTCTAACATCTCTGGCCTGTTTGATGAACTGCTATAACCATAAAAACATAGAAAATTCATTTTTCAAGGGACCTCTGAAGGTCATTGAGTTCAAACCTCTGCTCAAACCAGGGTCAATTAAACTTTTCCACAAGACATCACTATTCTTGGCAAGTTCTGGCAATTCTGCACTGACTAAAAGAGTTTCTCTGCATTGTCAGTGTTTCTACTTGCACATTTTTCATGAAGAGTCTGAAAATGTTTCTGGTTCTATAGAAGCATTAAAACCAAATGAAACAAAACCACAGAGCTAATGATGCTTGGCACAAAAAGGGAAAGGGAGGAAGAAGGGAATTGCTAGAGCAATCTTAATTTAAGTCCATTGTTTCAAGAAGCTGAAAGCATCATGGACAAATCTGGTTTTATTCATGTGACCCTCCCCAGTCTGAGACACATAACAGCATCTCTCCCAGCATGGTGTAGCACAAATAATTGGAAAGAATTATTTTATCTCCCATCTGCTGCCAATACACTGGATTTTAAACCTTCGTGAGTGATTCTGTTAAAGGCCTAGGTCTTCTTCAATTCATAACACTAATTGCTGTCTTTGGGCTGAGCAGAACTTGTTCCTTATTTACCCTCCTGAAGAAGCACTGTGAAGTGAACAAAAGTACCAGTTCATTTGCATCTGCAGAGCTATTCAGAGGGACTCTACATCAGCAAAATAGTGACAGAAGAATGTTTACCCCTCAAATAAAAAAAAATTTAAAAACAATAAGACTATGCAGACCTATACTTAGCTCACAAACTTTGACCTGTCCACAGGTCAGGTGCTGTAACTAACATTTCCCTGGATTCTAATCATCTGTCCCAACACTGCAGAAAAACCCATTAAAGCCACCCATCACCACCAGGTTTCACATATAACCACAACAAAATGCAAAGCATCCATATTCTTAAAATACATTTTTTAATTACTTTGTATTTGTGAAAAATGGAGTTCAGACAAGATTCTCAGCACCAGTGTTATACCACATTTTAAGCAGAGAAGTAGTGTGCCAAGTTTCCCGTTTGGGAGTGGCTGAAAAATCATTATTCTGCTAACAGACTTTTTGGTTTAGTCCCATCTCTCTTCCCCACTTCCCCCCGGCCCCTGCCCCACACTTTTATTGTTTTAAGAATGCAGAATAAATAAGATCATTTGTTTTAATTAACTTACAGTGTGCTCTGTGCACGGGGTAAGAGTGATGCATCACCTTAGTGCTCAAAATAGGGTATTTCTCTTTGTGCCAGGACTGGGCTGTGAGTCAGCTGCACAAAAATGAATGTTAAGCCTTTCAGAAGGAATTCCATTTGCAAAAAAAAAAAAAAAATTGACAGATAAATGAAGTCTAAAGAAGATTAAAATATGTTCTCCTCTAAAAAATCAAAGCATAAATGCAAATATCTTCTATTACTTTGTTGAGGAAACCCATTGTCAGACATATTTCAGGGTTTTACCTTTTTCCATTATAAAATGTCACTGATTTAGAACTTAAGATGAAATTCCCTATACTTTCTTCTCTTCTTCCAAACTAAATTTTCTTTTGCTTAATAGAAAATGGGTAGAACAGCAGCCTTTTTGGATTTATTTCTTAGTAATTCAGCTTTTATCACATGCACTCTCATTTACATGTTGAGTGAAGTATTTAACCACTGATCTCATCTTTCTCCAAGAGGTATTACTGAGATGCATAGTTCATTTGCTAACTAGAATTTCCTGATCTAAAATCTTCTTGCTATATTGAGCTGAGCAAAATAATGGTGCTGCAACTGTTCTGTAGTTTCCTCTCAGGAGTTGAAGCCTAATGCCTGTTGCTTTATTTAACTGTCATGTAGCTAGCACTCCTTCTCCACACAAAGAGCTGAATTTTGCAGAAGTGCTTTTCTTCCCCCACCTCTGATCTGTTTCCAGCTAACTTTTATAATGCTGCTATAATATACAGTACTGCACAGCTATAATTTAGATTTTTTTTTTTTTTTTTTTTACATCTCTTTTATGCCCTTATTCTGGTTGAAGATCCCATGGCTCTTTTACAGAACATGGGTATTGTCAAGTTGTGTTCAAATATCAACTTAGTTTTAAAACCCCACAGTTTGCAAATCTTTTCCTTCCATGAGTTCCAGTCAGTTGTCACTTCCCACTTCACTGTTGGGAGCTAATGCACTACAGCTATGCTGATCCACCCTCTGAGGCATCTGCAGTTCAGGTTTTGTTCAAAAGAATGGAAGCATCAGTTAAATTAAGCCTTTTTTATCCACTTCTCAGATAATTTCAGGATATCAGTGACCCTTTGATTGCAAGCACTGATACAGTAAGACTGACTGTGAACACATTAGGTATCAAATATGACCAGTATGTGTCCATGTTCCTACACACACACACTTTGGAGCAAGATGGTCACTTAGGTCTTATTTACCTCATTGGTTATGGCAGCAGATGGTACTCTGCAAAACTATTAAAATACCAGTCCTAGTCACTAGGGCCTGTTACAGAGTTGTACAAAAATAATTACTTGCTATTTTTGTCCTACAGTTCTTTATTTGCTGGCAAAACTCTTTTACATAGCAATATTAATACTGTAGCTACTTTCTTCAGCAAGCAGACAAGAAACCTGTATGTTCAACCTTCAGCCAAAGTTAAAAGTATTTAAAAATTTGTCTGTTTATTTCAGCAATATCACAGCAGTTCCCATTAAAGTTGTCTCCTTTAGCCATACATTTTGCCTCACAAAAACCCCCATGTTCTAACATCATCTCAGTCTGAACAAAGCTGCTCCTCTAATTAGTGTCTCCTGTCCCTCTATGTAATTAATGTTTCAATTACACTTGACTAGTCTGTATGGAGGAGAAAATCACAATCATGTGAAACTGTCACATATATTGCCTTTTATATTCTAAGTCTCTATATGCATATGTAACTTTGGTTACTAAATTTCTGACTCATACCAAGTGGTACATGATTAACAGCCACAAAGGTAACAATGGAATAGAAGAGGTATCAGTAAAGCCTTGATTTAGCCTTTAAGATTGATTTGGATATTAAGTAAGATAGAGCTGCCAAGTGGAAAATCAGAATTCTCTAATCTGTAAAGTACACAAAATTAAACCTAAGGAAGGCTATTTCTGTTGAAGTAGTTACATTGATTACCATTTTGTTCTGAAAATCTAGAGTTAGCTTTCCTATTTTCACAGGAACTTCTCCCAGCAAGTGTATTATTTTGTACCAAGAAGAAAAATTATAGGAACTTTTAAGAAGTTGTGGGCTTGACTTCATATTACATATAAAACACACTCTTTTTTTCTAACCAATCTATCTGCTACTGAATTTACTTTGGTTAAAGCATGAGCTTCCTAGCTACTTAAATGTAATCAATGAGCTAAATTTAATTCCAACAAAAACAAGAAAATAAGAAATAACAGTGTAGTACCTCCCTTTTAACCCCACCACCCATGTGACCATGACCCATGTCCATTTAAAACACAAAATAAGTTAATTCCCACTGAAGTAAACAATGACTAGAAGAGAATTCAGGCTAATTCAGACAATATTTTTTTTAAGTATTTACAGTAGGAATGCATGGGGATTGTACAGTGTATGACGCTGATATTGAACAAGAATTTGATAGTTTGCATCAAGACCAGGAGTCAAACTCCAAATGTCATCCAGTTCTTCCAGCATTCTACACAATGTTAAAATAATGCTCAGCATCAGGCTCCAGCATCCCTACCAAATGGGCAGAAAGTAGTTATAGTTCCTTATAGTTCCTGGTTTACATTCAGAAATTTGGTCAGTTCAATACAGTTGACCAATAGCTACTCTGTCAGTTCCTGTAAAGTTTCTTTGGAACCAGATTCACAAAGAACCTTCAATAAGCAAATTGAGATAATTACTTTTACCAGCATATAAACTATCAGACCTATTTTAATTTTGTTTGCTTCAGTGTAATACCATTATCTGGTAGCTTATGACTTAACTATTTCATAGATTATTATTTACCCCTGCCTAATTCAGGTCAAATACAATCCATTAGAGATACTTCTTTTTGATCCATTCTGTCTTTTCTGAAACTCACATGACTGTGAAAACAAATAAACCCCACAGTTTGCAACACAGGTGGTTTATGTGACAGGGAACATTGTCTGGGAAATGCATTAATAGTTTAGAAACACTTGTTTTGAAAAGAGCCAGTCTTCATTTTGTAGTTGCAGTGGATGTGGATGTCCAACACTAATTTCAAACCAGTCAGAGTAGCTCAGTGTGCAAAGCAGCACTGATCTCTAGCCAGAGAGAGATCACAGCAAGGCTTTTTCTTAATTAGTATTTTTACTCATTGGTTTGGCTAACTGCTTGATCCATCTTCCCACTGTTCCAGTGTGTTCCTAGCACCTGCTGCATGACACTGGCTTGTGCAGCACTGAGTAATTCATTGTCATGAATAGGATGCCCAGGAGGCAACTTCATTATATAAATTATCAAATGAAATGTAAGTGGGTTTTTAATACCCCTCTTGGTCAAGGTCAAATGTTCAGTTCAGCAAGACTGTGAAGCCTTGAGAAGAAATTCCTTGTGATATTGTGTCTCCTTAAGTCTTACCACACGAATCTAGCTACTCTTTTGTGAAAAAGTTAAACAGCAATGCAATATATTTGAATACACTTGTTTCATTGAGTGTTTAAAAACAATAAATATGTCCCTACCTATTCTCTGTAAGCAGAAACAGGAATTACTGGCATAGTTAGCAAAGGTTTTGGTTTTATTTTACAAAAATGATGTAACAGGGTACTGTACTCCAATCTGGAATTTTCTCACAAAACTGGCCCTCATTCCACATAGTCTTCTAAGCTGTTAAGTGATAACTAACAAAACTATGCTGTTGAATTATTAACCAAGTAATAGCTTTCCTTGTTCCATGGTTAATTTACTTCATACTTCCAAGTGAACTTTTGCCTGATTTCCAAATACTGCAGAATGGTTCCAAGTCTAACTAGCAGAAAACAAGGATCTCTGTTTTGCATCAACAAAGCTTCACAACTTATTTTTTGTTGCTGTTTTAAACTAGAGTTGATAAAACAGGAAAAACATCCCTACATGATTTGCTTTCTGCATGAATGGTTTTAAAAAATATACAAAGGATGGATCAAAAGTTACAGAACTAATCAACCACGTTTCCTAAAATACCTGAAGTTTCACTATGGTTCAGAGGGAAGAAAATATATCAAAAAACATGAAGATGAGAGCCATTTACTTAAAAACTTTCCACTGTCAGCTTCACAGCTAGCTCAAAAAAAGAACTATAATGATTTTAGTGCAGGCACATTTGAACCTGCCGGCACACAAAGTATTGATTTCAACTGAACTAAATTTTAGTCTTTCCTTTGTTTTTTATTACTCTGCAATTATCCAGGGAACACATGTTGATACCTACCTTACTCTAAAATACTTTATCTTGGATTAGAAGCAGAATCAAGCTTTTCAAAAAGTGGACTGGATCCAAGAATTTATGTCAAAAATAAGTGCAAATTTTTTTAGATTTCAGCATTCAAGTAATTCATTTTGCGTCTAAGGCTCTTAGCTTCACAGGTCTGCCTGTGAAGACTCCCCCTCCTCTCTCCTACACCATTCTGCCTAATTTGTGAAGTTTAGAAACAGAACCAAGGGCTTCCTTTAGGCAACACAGGACTCATGCTACTGGAGCAATCCTTCCATACACAGCATGTAAGCAAAGTGTTCTTTTGCCACTTGCTGCAAGACTGAAAACTGGAACACATTTCTCCAAGATGAGGGAAAGATACGAAAGGTTATTTAAAGACTGAGTCCTAAGGAAAGATTACTTAGAAGATTGAACTATTGATCTAATTCTCCTTCTTGCCTCCTACTAACCTGATCTCTCCAACAATTTTGTTCTCATTAGGAAATTTCAGCATCATCTGTCAGAGAAGAGTCAAGAGGCAAATCCTCCATGTTCTGAGAAAATTTGCTGCTGTGCAGAGGATACAAAGCCCAAGTCATTGCTTCTAATCAGGGAACGACCAGAACTCTGAGCTCTCTTCTGAAGTCTGGCTGACTCAGTCGAGCAACCAGCACATGCATACAACTTTGAAACAGCCATTGCATGAGCTGGGACCTGCTCATGCTCCCTAGCAGCAGAAAGAGACATGGGGACACCCTCACATGCATGGATATGAAAGGGAGAAAGCACACACTTATTTAAAGACTGTCAGTGCAGTGGTCTGCAGATCTCCCAGCTTGTGTCTAGGCCATCCACCAGCTCACAGTGTAGTGAAGTTCCCTTGCTGAGGAAGAAGGTCAAACTGAAGGTCCAAGGGTCACTCAGGAAGATGTGCCTAGCTTGGTGTAAGAGATAGCAGGAGCTCTAGCCAAATGCAACAGTCCAAATGGCTCAATCAGGCATCCAGCTGGGTCTCAAAGACCTTTGAATGAACTGGACCCATGCTAACCCAGGGATTGCAATACTGATGATGAATATTGAATGGGAATGAATGATTGCACCTTGAGTGCTGTGTCCAGTTCTGGACCCACAGTTTGAGAAGGATGTTGAGATGCTCAAATGTGTCCAGAGGAGGCAGCAAGGCTGGTGAGGGGCTTGGAACACAACCCCTGTGAGGAATGACTGAGGGAGCTGGGGTTGTTTAGCCTGGAGAAAAGGAGGCTTAGGGGAAACCTTATCACTCTCTACAGCTTCCTGAAATGTAGTTGTACTGAGGTGGAGATTGGCCTCTTCTCCCAGGAAACCAGTGACAGGATAAGAGGAAATGGCCTCAAGCTGTGCCAGGGGAAGTTTAGGTTAGATATCAGGAAAAAATTCTTCATTAAAAGAGTGATTGGGCACTGGAATCATCTGCCCAGGGAGGTAGAGGAGTCACTGTCCCTGCATGACAAGACTGGATGTGGCACTCAGTGCTATGGTTTAGTTGATGAGGAAGTGTTAGGTCATAAGTTGGACTTAATGATCTCAAAGGTCTTTTCAACTAATTAGTTCTGTGATTCTGTGATCATGGAATTCTTCTTGCAGGCATGATAAAGCCATCTCCTTATGTGGGCAACCACCAGTACCTAGAGAAAGCCAGAAACTTCTGATAGTTCCTGATGATCTGCTGTGGGTGGGACCTCCAAAATAACGATGTCTCTCTGGAAACTCTTTATTTTTTCTCAAAAGCATCAGGCACTTGCCACTCCTCTGACTCACTCCAGGAGTAACAGCAATACTTTATTCTCTACGGAGCTTTTAAGTCAAGACTCTGTTTTATTAATACAAATAAATCTAAAGGCAATAATAAATGCAAGCTTTTCATCCAGTGGGGTCTGATCATAACAAAAAACAGAGAGGGAAAAAAACCAGAAAGCAAGCAGGTCCAAACCTACCCATACATTCATGTTCCTATATTTTATTTTCTGACAAATTTGACTCTGAATTTATTAATGCCATGATTTCTTGTGTGTCTCATTGGGACCATGGACCTAAGCCTGCATGCTTGCAGACTCAGCCTAAGAGATACAAAACATGTAGGCACCAGCTGAAGTCCTTTCCCCAGACCAGCATCAACCTTGCACTCCAGTTGTACGTATGGCTCTTACTCCCATGCAAAAGCCATACTCTGAAGATTGGTGATAAGGATATATTGAAGATTATTGGAAGCTAATCTATAGGCAGTTGGGCCCATAAATTATACATAGATTAGCTGATAGTCATGCTCTTTACTGCACAGTTGATTTAAGCCATGCCTTGTAATCAATCCATGTTTCTTCTACCAGCTCATTGCAGAAATGTATTTTCAAGGAAAAATGGTAGCAGGTCCTATATATGTAACAGAGAAGTCTATTCATCTACGGTATTCTATTTTCAACAGCTGCTTCATGCCCATGTATTTTAAACTACACACTGGGGCTACTTCAAAATCTCTGGGATTAAAGCCATGATCTAAAAGCTTATTCAAGTCATGTTGAAACATAGCAGGCTGTGAGGCTGAACACAGTCTGACAACTAGTTTAATGCAGATATTAAAGTTATTTTTAGGAATCTAGCATATATGGCCTACATTTAAGGTCAGAGTGGGTAAATCTCAAAGTTACTTCAACTCATTTCACTGTACTGCATCTAGCTGCTTTCACATCAAGGACTTTTCAAAATACAGATTGTTAGTAGGCTGGTAAATTGTTTCATGACTAATCTTGGATGGCTTAATGTGCTGCTATCATAAGGATAGGCTTATTACCCTCTTAAAACTTTGCTCAGACCAGCAATCTATCCTTTGTAGTTCAAATATCATGTATCTCAAGCTGTGATAATAGCTTTTTTTGCAAATGGGATTCCAAAATATCCACCTTTGAGAATGAGAACATCATTACTTATGGACATACTTCCAAAAATCATCAGCTCTTCAGATGTTTTCTGTGACTTTCATTTTCAGAGACACTTAAACACATCATCTATCATTAATCCCAAATGCTGTGGCTCAATAACACCACTTTTGAAGAGACAGAAGCTGAAGGAAAATGAGGAATATAACATTTGTCAGACTGAACTCCCATGCCAAGTGAATGCTACAGTTATCAGAAAACCACAGAATCACTTATGGTGGAAAAGACCTCTGAGATCAACTTAAAAGCTCCAATTGTCAAGATATAAAGAAAAAAAATTCAATTGTAAAGAAAAACAAAAAAAAGAACATGTGGTTAACATGAAAATAATTGGTCCAGAATATGCAAAAGCCAATCGCTGGCCAGCTGGAGATGAGCAGAAAATCCTGGGTTTACAAAATACCTGACAACTGACTGAACTTGCTTCCCTTTCTCTGCATCTCTATTATCATAGCATCTGAAGTGATGAAGCTAGAAGAAGAAACATTACAAAAAATATTTTATACTTCTGTGGTTTTTTTCACTACAGAAAAACCTACACTTCTTCACAGCAGAGCATCTTTAGTATACAAGTACATCAACCTTACCTCAAAAACTGCTGGGACATTTTCCCAGGTGAATAGTGGCTACTTCAGTTTCCAAAACTTGGGTACAATAATGTCAAAACTGTTCTATATAGGTTTTCTAGATAGCATTCACCTCAAAAGCTGGGCTTGTCAATTTTAACTATAAATGTCTCTGAAAATTTGGGTTGCTTTGTTGAGTCACTCCTCAGAAAAAATAGACATCTCCTCTAGAAATAATAAAATATATATATATATATATATATAAAACATTTCAATTTGCAAGATTTCTAGTTTCCAGCAGCCCTATAACAATTTCTAAACAGGGCACTTGAAAAAGACGACTACAATATTGTATTACTTTGAAAATCTCCAAGAGTCTTCAAAATAATTTCAGCCGGATGTCTCTGTCACACAGAGACAGTACAAACAGTTACTCAGGATTGTGCATATCAATATCTGACAGCTGAGTACTTCAATGTGAAACCAAACCTGAAAGAAAAACCAGCTATAAGGAGTAATTCTCTAATGCAAAATCCACAGTGCTATGTTTCAGCCACTGCTTTCAGCCTTTTTTATCTTAACTTCACCTCATTTTTTTTAAATGAAGTGTCACAAATGGCATACATTTTTCAACACCATTATAAAGTGGAAGATTACATCTCAATCACAAAAAATATGTCCAAACAGACAAAGGTGTCTTCAGGCCAATAAACCAATTGCTTTTGTCTATAAAATGTAGTTGTGAGCATAACAATGTTGCCTAGGGATAGATCTTTGTCCTTGGTCGACTCTGTCACCACAGAGGACAACCAGCAGCCAAGCCTCGCCCAAAGTACAAGGAGCACCAGCAAAGAGCAGAAACATAAATGAGAGCATAATATTTTTGTAATTTACTACTGTAGCTAAATACCAAAATTCATCAGTCCAGTCGCATCAATGTTATTTCCTGATTTTACTTTGAGAAGACCTAACTTTATACCTAGCAGGATTGATTTCCACACCTTAATTATATGATCCCATGGTAAGCTTTTATGCTTCTAACCAATTTTAGCAGAATTTTTTTTTATTATATCAATATCTCCTGATATTTTGGTCCCTGAACAAATAATATTTTTCTGTTCCAGCAATCTACATGGTATACTTTACGTGGTGATTATTTTCACATCATATTTGAAGGTGTTATTCAGGTCAACAACTGACAATGACAGGAGATAATAAAAACAGTCTGTTCAACATTTCAAACACTTCTTGACCAACACATCAGTATTTTAAAATTAAGTAAATAATATGCTCATGCTGCTGCATATTAGGATGAAGGACTTTTAATGATCATCTACACTAACAGCAACTCAGATTTCCTTGTTCAGGCCCTATCTTTTGGTACTGGGATAAACACTGAGCAGCTAAATTGTGCATAGGTTACTTTACACTGGGCATCCAATCCTTAAAAAAAAAAAAAAAAGAAAGAAATAAAATATTATAACTGCTTAAATCCCACTAATTATGCATATCTTTCAGTCTGAGACTTCAAAGTTGTCAAATAGTTAGGTAAACATTATAATTTTGATCAGGTTGTTAAATTATTTTACCCATGCCATCTCCAATTTAGGGCCTATGCCAAGGTCAGGTCTATTGAGAGATAACTACTCTTGGCAGCAAGAACTTTTCCACTCAAACCAATAACTATAATCAAGTTTAGTGCATTAGTAAAGCACTCACACAAGCAGACATAGGTCTCAACAGAGACTTCCAGTCACTGGTGTTTATCATCATCATCAGGTGAGGCAGGTGTTTGCCCAAGAGCTCCTCTGCCATTATACTTTATTCTCTGTGATGTGACTAAAAGCAACAAGAGAGCAATTCTAGACTATATACTCACACAGTCAAAGAAAAAAAAAAAAGGAAATCTCAGCTGGGAGGTAGCAAAGGCAGTTTTGCCTTCCAGCCAAGTACTGGGCTTCTCTCCTGCTCATTCTCTCCTTGGCTGCGGGAGATCAGCAAGCAGCAACACTCTCAGCTGAAAGAAGGTAAAGGTTTCCTTTTCTGTCCAGTAAAAGGGCAGGAGACAAGGCATCATGCAGCCTGACTTTGACCAGGTTCAGGGCTGACAGGTAGCCCCTGCCCACAGCTGCCATCCACCATTCTGTCAGTACTGCACATTAAAATGGATGCCACTTTTAGGCCTGGGATTTCAAGCCACAAACCAGCGGCTCAGCTTCAGGTCAAAAGAGTAATGACAGCTAAGTTAAGCAAGCTGGGGCCCAAGTTGAAACTATACATAAAGTCCAAAATGCATCTTGGACTTCATCCCTTCCTCCCCAGGGGTAAAAATACCCAGGGATCACTACAAGAAGTTTTCCACTATTTTGTTTTCCACTTAATACTGTTTTGTGTTAAGGGCACAAAACCCACCTTTCTGGGCCAGAGCCATGGAGAACCTTGCCCAGTGGCAGGAGGACACATGATACTCAACACTACCTAGAGCTCATCACTCTGGTGCTCCCCTAGCACCTACAAGGACTGGATTATGAATGCTAAAAATTATCCCTGCTTATCCCCTATCTGTTTATGGACCAGTCATCTCTCACAGTTTGTCCATCTTTTTTTGCATCTGTTCACATTGTGTCTGCCTCCATGACACGCACAAGTCCACTCTGCACTATATTGAAGCATACTTATCTGTTTCAAAACTATTTTAATTCATTTCCTAGCTCTTCTGTGGTAAGATTTAATGAACAACAGTTCATCTCTTGCCTTCACCAATTTTATAAACCTCAATCATAGCCTACCACAGACATCTCTGCTTCGAACTACAGAGTCACAGATTTTTCAGTCTCGGCTACTGCATTCCCTTTGTCATTTTGACTGGTTACAAGAGCAGCAATTAAATCCCCTGTGCCTGCCTTGAAATGCAGAAACCAGGACAGCACATTACCTCCAACTTCTGTTAGTATTCAGCTGTAACTGCCTCTAGTATTCAGCACAGTTGGGAAGAGTACTTTGGAAGTGGGACTGTTATTCATGCCAGCACAGGATTGAGTGAGTTCTTGATATGATTCTGATGCATTTATTTGAAATAGTCCCAAACTGTGCCTAATTCTCACTTTTGAAAAGCATACACAACAAACCCTGTGCATTTAAAGCATCTTATCCTAACAAGGCAAAATTTATACATTTTTATTCTTTAGAAGCTTCACAAAATACATTATTCCCTTGTCAAAATGAAATAAATCTCCCTGTTTTTCAAGGAAACTCCACCTCCAACAGTTATCTTTAATAGAGAGGATTGAACAAAATTCAAACAATTAAGAATCCTATAATCAATGTCTCCCTGCTAACTGAAGTATAACTACATCGATAGAACATATTTGTAAGAAAAAGCCTTGCTTGATTCAGATTGGAAAAAAAAGAATACTCTAAGGTAATGCTTCACCATTTGGTGAATTATCAGAATTGATTTATTGTTGCTCCTAAGCCTGAAAGACAAAAAGACAAACTTGAGTCCTAGAGTATTAGTTATGTGTAAAAGAGACTCCAAAACAAGCCCAAAAATAATGGAAACATTTCACCCCCCCCCTATGCCCATGTATCAAAAAATCAAATTAAGATAACCTTTTAATTTCTCCAGAGTTACACTCTCAGTCTTTGTCACAAGAGTCATTTCTGCTGAGCCAGAAATGCACATAACTATTTTAACAGGTATTACCAGTATGATTTCTTAAAAAAAAAAATGTCCATTTTAAACTTGACTAAAATCTGTGATTACCAAATATATTAGAGCAATTTTCACCCTGATCTCTTGCAAAAAGGAAAAGTAAATCAGAGTTAAATGATACTGGATGGTACCTGGCAGCACCAGGCTGCAGTGGAGCTGAAGACAGAATATGCAGCATGAAGACAGACTAAGAAGGAAAAGGAAGGGCAGAGGTTCACAGCTTTGTTTGCAGTTTGCCTTTTATCTGGACATCTATCTGGAATAAGAGAATATTAATTCATTTGAATTCTTCTGAGGCAGTGGAACAAGCTGTGGATGCCCCATCCTTGCAGGTGTTTAAGGCTGGGTTAGATGGAGCTCTTTAGAACCTGGTCTAGTGAATGGTGTCCCTGCCCTTGACTGGTGGTTTGGAACTAAGTGATAATCAAGGTCCCTTTCAAACCAAACCACCCTATGATTTTATGTAGAATTCTCCCTTTTCTTTACTATATAAGCCTAGTAAAAAAACCCCAAAAACAAAAAACAAACAAAACCACACCACAACAACAATTTTCACACTGTAGTGATATTTAGTTACATCATTTTTTAAAAAGGGTTTAGATTCCAGTGAGTTACAGTGAGTATTACGCATTTGTCAGAGCTGAACTCCAGAATCACGCATGTTGGGGTTTTGTCAGCTCACTAAACAGCATGCTATCTTCTTCTGCAGAAAATAAATGTGGGTGTTCTTTACTCTGCAAGATATCTTCCTTGTTCTCCTGAATATCGGTAAGAACACAGACAACCAGGTTGGAGAAACCTTTATCCCACTCTGAAGAAAAACTCATGAATATTCAATCACTTCTGAAATGACTTCAAGGTGAGTAGTAGCATTTAATTGAGAAAGTAATTAATTTGTAGACTTGTCCTAGTAAACAGATTAACCATATCATGTCTGGGAGTAAAAGTAGCTTTGGACCTTCCTTCAGCTCTGCCACATTTCTCCCTTTCCAGTGTGAGGTGTGCCTGACCTAGAAATAGATTTTATTCAGAGGCTGGAGACTCAAATTCTTTGTGTGGCACAGGTGAAGAAGCAGAAGAGAATGCCAAACAGAAAAGCTTCATTTGGTCACTCACTTGGAAAAAAGCAGAGCTGCTTGAATTCTTATTAGTCAGAGATAGCCTGTGGGTATGTTGCCTCTTTTTAAATCTTTTATTTTCTTTGTTAGCTTTCAACATCCTTTTTCCTTTCAGATATTCTGCTTGAATAAAAAAAAAAAAGAAAAAGGCCTCAGTGATGGAGATCCCTCAAGACAAAAATATATTTGACATTTTTGATAGAGAGGCACAGCCTTGAAAATGGACCAGAATGAATGAATCAATCTGTGGTCATCAACAGAAAAACCTCAAGCATCCACAGCTGAGCAGAATTCTAAAAGCCAACATTAGAAATAGTGATGGTAACCTTCCTGTAAGGAAGTAAACCAAACCTTCCCTAAAACTGTATCCAAAAGAGGAATTCATTTAAACAATCAAAGAATGGAAGTAAAACACATTCTTTCTTTAGTTAAGCCACCAGTTCATTCGGCACCATCTTTTTATTTGTCTTATATAATGAAATTATTGAATCCTCAGAATGTGAAGATGCCACTTTATTCTAAAATATCACCTAAATCAGAAACCTTTATGTCCTAAATGGATGAAATTTCTTGTGCATCTCCAAAGAACTGTTCATTCAATTTTCAGAGAGCCTACTTTTTTGTACTTTTGCCAGTAGATTTCAGCCATACCCTATCAACAGACTAGCAAATGCAGAAGTTCACAATTTCACAAACACACACATTTGCAAAGCACCATAGTTACTGCATTTTTGGTTTGATATAAACTCTAGCAGAAGGTTAATGTAGGATGGACTCCCAAAAGTGAAGCTTAAAGACAGATTTGAAGTAGGAGGAGCTGTTGATCACATATGCCTGTTGTTAACAGATTTTATTCTTTTAAGTGGTGGCAGAGGGTAAGAAAAGAATGAACGCATTAAAAACTATTGTGAGGAAACTTAGAAACAGGATATTCACTCTCCAGATCTTTCTTACTTCCATGACACTACAAACAAGAATGTGAAATACAGCTTCCTTGCTTCACAAATATAGGCATGTGGAAAAAACAAACAAAAGCAATTTACTATATAAATGTCATAATGTGCACCATCCCTTTCAGCTGGAAGAGGAAAACAAGCATGCAGAAGATCCTAACTTGGAAAAGACCTGCAGGGACCGAGGCCAATTCCTGGCTACACACAGAGTAATTTAAAAGTTAAACCTTATATTTAAAAGCATTGTTCGAACGTTTCCTTAAAATTAACAGGATTAGAGCCTTGATCACTTCCCTAGGGAGATTTTCCAGTGCTTAAGACCTCTCTCAGTGGTCCTAGTATCCCATCTGAACTTCCCCAGTGCATCTGTAAGCCATTCCTTGGCACTGCATCACCAGAGAGGAGATATGGGCATTCACCCCTCCGCTCCTACCCCAGGTTAAGGTTGGCCCTTTTAGCCACTGGGGCACACAGTTGGCTCATCTTGATCTTACTATCATCCAAAACCCCCAGATTGCTTCCTGAGGGCAAGTTTTCAGCCTCTTGTCTGTACACACATCCTGGATGATCCCACCCCTGGATGCAGAAGCTGGCATTTATGCTTGCTACATTTCATATGGTTGGAATGGCCCGGTGCTCCAGTGTGGATGCTGACAGTGTGGTCAGAGAGAAAGTCAGATAAACTTTCCCAGGCATTGTTCTGGGGGGAGCTTGAGGAAGCTCAGAAAAAGAATTAAAATAAACTTTAATCTTTGCAGCTGGTGTTTTGAACTTGTTTACTTGTAAGATGTTTACAAGAAGGGTGCTGTTCCTAATTAGGCAATGAGGTGAGGGATGTTGATTGAGGACCAGTCAGGTCCAGCTTTCTTGGAACAGTCTATAAAAGAATACGATGTCTAAAAAACTTTGCTATTGCCTTCTGAGAAGACCTTGGAGTCTGTCTCACTTCATTTAGCCATCCCCATTATGACAGCGACACTCCCATCTACCAAGATATCTCTGGTATGGCCTCTCTACCCATGGGGGAACTAACAGCCCAGTTTAGTACCACTGGGAAATTTACTTAGTGTGCACTTGACTCCTATGTTCCAGATCATTGAAAAAGGCACTGAAGAAAACTGGTCCTGAAATTGAGCTGTGGGAAACACCACTAGTGACTGGCCAGATGTTACCCCCTTACTACTTTGCTTTGGGCCCAGTCTTTCAGCCAATTGTTCATCCATCCTATGAATGTCTAGCTTTATGCTTGTCCAAAGGACACCAAGTCAGCATCAAAACCTTTTTTAAAATAAAAATAACAACAACCAACCAAAACACCTACATATTCACTACCCTCCTTTTGCCTATTAGGTAGATAACATTCTCATAAGAGGATGTTGGGTAAGTAACTCGGTTTTCCCTTCATTAAGTCGTGTCATGTACAACTGATGAATGCATTGTCTTCCAAGCATTTTCAACTAATTCCCAGAACATTTCTCTCTACAGTTTTACCAGGCACCAAATCAGACTGACAGTCCTACAACTACCAGGGTCTTCTTTCTTGCCTCTCTCAATAATTGGGTTGATTTGCCAATTTCCAGTTTTCCAGGACCTATCCAGATTCTCAAGACTGTTTATAAAAGAGAGAGGTCTCACAATAACATCAATAACTCTTTTAGTATGCTCTGCTTTATCTCCATTCCTGTCTGTGAGCTAACCAACCTCATCATGTAATAGACTAATGTTTTATTGAGTCCTTCTTTTGCTGTTAACATGATTAAAGCCTTTTTGTGATCCCACATTTTACTGCCTATTTTCAAATCCAATGGAGTTTTAAGCCATATGGATTTTCTCCCTGCAGTGATGGTATCTCTGTCATCCTTCTGTGAAACATGATCTTACTTCCAAAGTCCATATACTTTGATGAGCTGGAATTACCTGTTCCTGTGGTCAGGACTAGCTATTTGACTAGCATTTTTGGACCCCAGTTCCTTCAAAAGCAGATTCTGATGAGATCTTACTAACTGGATCATTGAGCTGCCTACAGTCTAGTCTCCCAAAGGCCATGGATGTTTGCTTACAGAACTTTTTCATATCACCAAAGATTTTAAACTTAACCTCTTTGTGGTAACTGGAGTCAAGATAGACGCCAAACATCATTTCATCCACATCCTATTACCCTCCTGGCACACAGCAAGGGCTGCCATCAGCTTCCTGGGGTTCTGACCGTGCATTGAAAACAGATTAAAACCTCCTGCAATTGACTGAAATGGAACAGGGTAAGGACATTGTTCCCTCATCCATAACTCGGAATTAATTCAACTGTGATAATTTGCTGAGATCAATAAGTGCCCAATAAAAAGGGGCAGAACTGCTGAGCAGCCAGTGCTGCTTTTTGCACCAACCAGGGGCCTCAAAGTGAGGAGAAGTTTCCTTCTAAGTTGTACCTGCTGCCTTTGTCATGACTCACAATGACCAGATAATATTGAAAAGCAAGATGAACAAAAAGGAAGAAAATCAAAATCAAGGGCATGACATGGGCAACTGATTTGTCCAAAGGCTAAGCCAAGATGAATATTCAGTTCTAAAAGTAATAATATACATTAATTTTTTAAAACTGAGTGATGGAACATTTGTGTCTTGGAAGTTAGCTGCTGGATGTATTGAGGGTTTCAAAGTGTCAGGACTACACATAGATAAGCCCAGTTAATAAAATCCAAGCCTATATGTGTGGTACACACACCACAGCTTTAAGACATAAAATTAAAAAAAAAAAAACCAAAAAAAATCCAAGCCACTCATGTTTGGCAAGTTTTTCAGATACTGAAGTTAAAACATGGAAGTTAAAAAATCTACAAAAGTATTAGAAAATATAAACCTAGTAGCTTACACATAGGTAGTGAAATGAATTTTTGTGGATATTCTCAGTTCAGTCAGAGAGAAAACAAAGGTTTCTAACCAGGCAGAAGCCTGGGAAACAGTTGAAAAAGAATGTAAATAATTTTTTATCTCTCTTGTTGTTCACATTGTTTATAGATAAGTTCTGCCACTGTCCGTCATTCACTGCACAGCAATGGATGAGATGTTTTTACTTCAGGACCAATAGAATTGGTCTGGACAACACTCTTTATACAAAGAGCAGTGTATTTGAAATAAATCAGAGTTCTACATTCTTGCCTTCTGATCTGGAGTCATCTCATACCATCCTGCCTCAACAGCATCAAATTTTGATTTTTTTAGTTTATGAACAAAATACTGAGTAAATGAGAAGCTTCAAATCAGATTACTGAAGCAGCCATTTGAAACCTATTCCACATAGGGACACTGTTCATTTGGCCAGGCCTGGTTTTTGGTGGAGGAAGGCCCAAGAGTGGCTTCTGTGAGAAGCTGCTAGAAGCATCCACCATGTCAGACAGAGCCAATCTCTGATGGCTCTGAAGATGGACATGCTGCTGGCCCAATTGGAGAGGCTGGTAACGCCTCTCTGATGACACATTTCAGAAGACAATCAGAGCAGCGCACGCGCGGTTCTTCTCCAGGGGCGGGGAGGCCCCGCGGTGGGCGCCGCGGGCAGGAGGGCAGGGCGGCCGTGGCAGCGTCCCCTCCCTGCGCCCCACACGGAGAGAGGCGTTCAACAGCGCCAGGGCCGTGAGCCTGCGTCGGTGAAAACACGGCGAGAGACCCCCTGACGTGGAACCTAGACAAAACTGACCTCTAGGCACTGCAGGACCCCGTAGGAATCTTTGAATTAGTGGAACTTGTTGGCAATGGTACCTGTGGGCAGCAGCGTTTCTTCTAGTCGGAGAAGAGGAGGAAGTGAGGAGAGGTGAGAGGAAACAACATGGCAGCACCAAGGTCAGTGGGAAAAGATGTGGAGAAGGTGCTCAAAGTGTCAGAGCTGAGATTCCTCTGCAGGCTGTGGTGAGGACCAGTGTGAAACAAACTGTCCCCCTGCAGCCCATGAGCTCCACAGGGGATGCAGAGATCCACTTGCAGCCCGTGGGAGAAGTGCTCACACTGGAGTGGGTGGATGCCAGAGGAAGCTGTGATCCAGTGGGAACCTGAATGGAAAGAGAGGGCCCTTGCTTCCAGAGATAGAGAGGACTCTTGTTGCCAAACTGGAGCAGCCGATTGATGACTGACCCACAACACATCAGTCTTGGGACAACTCTTTGCCCATGGGAGGGATTCACATTGCAGCAGCTTTGGCAGGACTGCTGCTCATTAAATTAGAGCCACGCTGGAGAAGTTCAGAGAGAACTGTCTCCCATGGGAGGGTCCCTGTGGCATAGCAGAGGAAAGCTTTCTCTCTCTGAGCAGACAGAAAAAGCTCTCTGGTGACAAACTGATCAAAACCAAAACCCCATAACCTGTCTCTCTGCACTGTCACCAGGAAAGAGGGAGGGGCTGGGGGAAAAAAGGTGTTTTAAAGGCTTATTTTACATCTCATTATTCTCCTCTGGCTCTGTTAATAATAAATTTACATTGTACATTTAGATTTGACCTGTTTTGCCCTTGGAGTGTTTTTCCCTGGTCCTCATCTCAAATCATGAGCTCTTAAATTATTTTTTTACCCTCTCCTTTGCCCAGCTGAGAGCAATAAAGGGTGAGCCAATGGCTTTCATGGGTGCCTGGTGTTTGGCCAATATCAAACCACAACAGATACATACCTTAAACAAGCAAAAAAAATCCGTGTTTACTTCCAAGTGAAAAAAACATCACACAAGCCAATGCTTGCATTTTCTTGGACTTTGAAAAATCCAGCTATACAAATTTTAAAAATAAACAAACCCAAAATAGCAACAAATCCCTTTCTGGTCCTTACCTCCCAAAATCATACACAAAAGTAAAAAATGAACAGCAACAACCACTCTTAATATAGCAACGTAATCATCCATACTCAGCCAAGAATTGCTGCCTCTAAATTAAAAACCTTCTCAGTCAGAGGGGCTGTAAGGGGTGTTTAACACCCTTTGCCCCACGTCTTGCATTCCTTTCCCTGGAGGAGCCACTGGCTATGTCTCATTCCAGCCAGGCTAGACCCTGGGGTGACTGCACCTTGCTGGGTGCCATCAGAGAGGGGCAGAGGAGAGCCCTGCAGGGCGTTCAGCTGCCAGGCAAAGGTAAGTGTGGGGACCAAAGCAGATGTGCTTTTGCAGCAGGGGTAAAACTACACTTCCTTTGGGAATGGTATGCATGTAAACATTTACCAACAGGATAAGGTCATGCAAGCTTGAGCTCAAAGCCAGGGGAACACAGTGCTCAAATCAAAGTATGTCCAAGGCAAACACTGAAGTCTGGAAAGGGGAAGGGTGATGTCCTCCTTCACTGTCCCTTATTCACTCAGGGGCGTGGTCACAGCTCAGAGACCTATTTTTCAAGCAACAATTTGCAAGAACACAGCTATTCATAGAAAATGATTGCACTCAGAAAAGTAAACACCTCAATCAGCCAGAAGGCTCATAATTAATATTTGGAATAAATATTGGAAGTTACCAAGGCATCTCATGCAAATACCATGAGTTGCATTTGCACATAGTTCTGGACAATTCAAGGTGCTGACAGGTGAGGTTATGTGTGTTCCTGATGAGCCAAAAAAACCCTGCCCATCTCCTTCTCCCTACCCGTGTGCTTTGTTTTACCAAGGAGTTTCTGCTTAGGTTCTGCTGCCAGTCTCAGCCCCCAGGAAAAATTAGAACAAGACTGGCAGGTGGGTGTGAAGCCACAGGACCTTTCAAGCATTCATCTCCCCTCAAACCCCTGGATTTAGCCTGTCTGCCAACCCCAAGGACACGGAGTCCTCGGGGATGCACGGCGTGGCCTCCAGCTCCCGCTGCGCCGCGCTTCCCGGCGGTTGCCATAGCACTGAAAGGCAAACCTAGCAACAGGCACGCAAGCCTCCCAAGCACACAAGT
This sequence comes from Lonchura striata, assembly GCF_050655825.1. Lineage (NCBI taxonomy): Eukaryota > Metazoa > Chordata > Aves > Passeriformes > Estrildidae > Lonchura > Lonchura striata. The sequence goes on from NC_140703.1 coordinate 4,488,979, forward strand.
CCAAAACACATTTTTAAAATAAATTAAATTATCCAGCCTTGCCTGCTACCCCCCACCCAAAAAAAAAAAGTACAACAGGTTTCAAGAAGCTGTTAAGAATGCGCCGTTGCTGTTCAGATGCACTAGAGAAGGGGTTTAATTACCACTAAAATTAAATGATAAGTGCTGCGCTGTGACAAAATTAAAGTAGCTTGCAGGAAGATTTGCTTTTCAATATGACTTTTCTAAATCTATTTATCTGGCAGTTATTGACAGTATAAGTAGTTCTGTCAGGCATCAGACAGCAAAATAAGAGTTTAGCTTTTATTTTAGGCTTTTTGTCTTGCAACTCAGATTTTGTGGGGAAAAAAAAGTGGTAGTACAGCAATTTATTTGTTTATCTTAGTATCACAATCAGAGATTATTTGTGCCTGTTAAAAATCAATCCCACTACAGCTCAGGATCTTTACCTTCCATTTTCTTGTGCCTATCAACATGATTATTGAATACATACCCTGCCTCCAGTGCCTTCAGAGGTGTATAAACTTTGCTTCCAAAATTCTCTATTATTTCAATCTTATGCCTATCAACATGATTATTGAATACATATCCTGTCTCCAGTGTCTTCAGAGGTGTATAAACTTTGCTTCCAACATTCTCTATTTTTTCAGCTTCAAAGCCTTGCATAGTAATATTTTAACTCTGTGACATGTAGTTTAAGAAACAGTCTATGGAGGAAGATAAGGGCATAAAACATTTGATTTCTGCAAATTTCACACAGTTAAGTATGTTTTACACAATAAAAGTACAGCCATTTCATAAAATGGATATAAAGTTCTATAAACCAAACAGACATGAAGGCAGATTGAAGAAATAGAGGAATGTCCTGCTGTTATTACCTTCTCTCCATTGAAGGGTTTTTCCCTGGCTCAGATTATTTTTTTCCTGAACAAAACATATTTACAGAAGGAACCCTTTGAGTAATCATTCTTTCCCTCTGAAATCACAGGTTCTGAACTGTGTGAAGATCCTTAGAGGGATAATTCCAACAAAAATGCCCTACCAGGTTTTGCAACTCACTTCTTTTGTGATATTCAGGCTGAATGAAGTGGTTCCATTCACTGCCCTTAGAAATTTCATTGGGATTGATTTGACTTGTTTATCTGTTATGAAAAATTACTTACATAAATAAAACATTTCTCATTCAAGAATCTGAAGGGACAACACAATGTTTTACTGAGTCCCTAAGGGAAGAAATCTCATGTTCATCCTTACAAAATTTACCCACATATCAACTTGGGGAGAGAAGGTGAGCAAGAAAGACAAATTTCCCAAGTGCTAAGGAGCAGTGCTCCTCAGAGGAGAGTGCAAAAACTGGATTGAGTATATCTGTGTGTCAACACCAAATAAAATATAATTATGCATTTTAGAGTTTCATCATTAAAGTAAACTTTGAAACACTATTTTTTTTCTCCTGCCTGCCCTCAGCATGGTCATGAGCCTCCCCACAAGTGCAAAGCAGCATGCTCAGAGGCTGATTAGAAACTTTTTGAAGGTTGTAATTTCATTCAGTATCTCCCCTGATGAATGCTGACTGTTCACATTTATGTTGATATATCTGGAATCACAACTCATTAAATTGTTTCCATCTGCAATTGGTCTTTTCAGGGAAGGTGCCTGTGAATTAGAAACCCTTCCCCCTCACACACACTTACTAGAGACAAATATTAGAATCAAGATAGTAACACTCGTGGCAAGTCAAGTACACACAGAAATTATACCATCTGGCACAATTAGTCAGCCTGAGGGCTGGTTAATGAACTGTAATATACACAATCGAGCATGCATACTGAAGTTGCAATTCTTTATGATACCCGTGGACATGTAAATTCAGCAGGGGACATGAGAAGCCTTCCTAGCATATAATTTATTTAGGGTTTCTTTTTGGTATGCACAAGAATTGGAATGAAAAGCTTTTCTCCAAGACAATTCTGCATACCTCTTGCTGTTTCTGTAGCAATAAACAAATGAATTTTGGGGTTTATATATGGCAGAAACAGTAAGAGACATCTAGTTCAGACAGTGGTTTTGATAGTTTTCAGCACTGCACAAACACAGACACGCAGAAAATAAATTTGGGGATTCCACCATCAAATTGTGATCTGAGCATTTTTTGCTGTGCATCAAGAATGATGAATATCACCATCCTCTGCACCTCATTCTTCTCCGTACAATAATTAGCAGTGCCTGAGAAGTCAGCTCTAACATGATCATCCAACTCCCCTCCACAGATACCATTGCAGGACCCCATCATCTGGCTGCCACTGAGAAAATTTGCATCTTAATGTGTCACTCCAGAGCTTCTCCTGCTAGCTCTGCTGTGGCAATATTTCTGTTTAAATCCTCTTTTTGTCAGGGCTTCAGCACTCATAGTCACAGAGAACACTGTACTGTATGAACATGCACTGTATGTGCCACTGAGATGGCACTGTGTCCTGACTCTTCATCAAAAATAAGAGTTAAAAAAACCTCACACAGATTTTAATAAATTAACCATGTGCACAATTGGCACCAATTTAACATGATGGCACCAAAATAACTTTCTGCAAAGTTGCAAAGGCCTCTGATACGGTGTATGCACATCTTTACAGCAAACATACATCTGTGTTGGAAAATCATATTTATTCAACTCTATTATATATATATATATATATTATGTCTTGCTTATGTCAACTACGTATATTTCCTCAAAAGGCACACAAATTTTATGCAAATATTTCTGGCATCTGTGAGGTGCCAAATCCTTAACAACTTATTGGGCAATGTTATAAAGGGAGAGAATTCTCCTTGTGCCTTACCTACTGCTTTCTCCACTGTACTGTGTGATTTTCCTCAAAAATAAAGACTTATTTGTATACAATAATTATGTAGTAACAGGAGGAGCCATGAAAAGAGTGAAGAACAAAGCAAAACATACTGGTCTATGAAAGTTTAGGCTGGCAGAGCTAGAGGGCTGTGTCAGCACATTTCACCTGCTGGCACAGGTCAACACTTGTGCATATCTAAATTGACAAAATAGACTAAAACCTCTGCAGAGCAGCTATAGGTAAACTTATCCATTCCTTCCTCCTTCCACAGCACTAAGTCCTATATTTTCATAATTATTTAAATGTTATTGAGTTAAGTGAAACTGGCCTGCTTGAAAGAGGTTCTTTGGGTCAGTTTTTATTTCTCATTTAACACAAAACCTGTCTTAGAAAGCTTCTTTCTAACCTCCCTCAGTAGATACTGAGGAGCCCTGTTTGGAAGCCCAAAAGGGTAACAACACATCATCTCAAAGGCTGAGGTTTATCTTCTAAAGAAGGAAGAAGAACTCACCATCAAACACTACTTTGGCAAACAAAATCTCCCTTTCATTTATGAAGTCCCCAGTTCATTTATGTTCTCTGCAGGCAGCATTGGTTCCCAGCACATGACTGAAATGAAGGCATACAGAAGGTATATGCCCATATCATTAACCACTGCATTTATTTACAGAGGGAGAAAAGGAAATTATGCCAGGCTCACTTCTGCACATAAGCACCAGGAAGCTACTTCAGTCTCAAGAGCACAGATCACTTCCAGCCCTGCTCCCCTGGAGCTAAACAGCCTCATCTCATCCTTCAGCCACAGCAGCTCAGCTGGGCTGCTCGAGGAGTGCTCCTGCTTTTTGGAATCTGTGGTATTGATGATTCTGAGATTGTAGAAAGTCTCTGTCTGTCAGCCCCGCTGCCAAAGCAGAAGCCATAATTGGTCTGTGCTGGTTCAAGGTTGTTTATTCTGTTTATCTCTCACATGTTCTGCTGCCCTGCCCAGCTCTGTCCTGCAGGGCAGCGTGTGGGGCTCTGCCCTCAGTGGGATGTGACAAACATTAAATACCAGAAACTCCCTGGGCTGGATTTACAATAACGTGCCAATATCTGTCACCTGCGTTGGACAGTGTGTCCCCAGCCTGAACCAACAGAAAAATGCCAACACCACAGTGAGACATGGAGGGCATGAAGAAGGAGAAAAAGGACAAGGCACACCCAATTTCCTCCATCTTGTTCCCTGTGGACCCCTCATCTAGAATCCTAAAATTTTACTTTTGCACCCATGCCACACTTAATTATTACTGATATCAAACCCTCAGAGCTGGTAATTCATCCTGTAAGATTGAAAACTCTTTTCCATGGGCAGAGATCACAGCCAGTGTCTCTGGGGGCTCTGTCCAGGGGGGTTCCTGACCCCTGCCAGGGTCCCAGGCCTTCCAGGGCAGCCAGAGGGAAGCCCTGGGTTCCCACACCTGCTGACTTACTGTAAAACCTCCCTCTATAAATACATGATCAGTGCTTCTGCTGCTCTCCCTGTGCTCCCTTAGACTGCCAAGGGAAATGCAAGTCTGCTTCATAGACCAAAAGTCCTTTACTGATGCATGGTTTATTTGTATTGACCAATTTAGTGCAATTATTCATAATAATACCTATAAGGAGTTGCAAGACATGAGAAGGAAGAGATTGCCACAGACAAAATTCAGGGCTAGCATGGGGATTCTGTGGGTCGCTTAAAATTAATTTGTTTGAAAACCAGAAGCACTTTCATTAATTCATTTACCTGTTGAAGATAGTGGTGAGAAGTGCTAAAGATTTCATTTTGAATAGAAATCTGTACCTTCAGCTGAAATTAAATACTATTTTGAAAGACTGCTTAAAGATTGGATTGAGTTATTCTAGAACTTTAGATAATAGCAGATAACTCAGAACTTGCATTCTTCACAAAACTGCATGCATGCCTAATTTCTTGGACTAATCTAAATATCAAGGTTTTCATTACAGTGTCTGTCTTCATGTTCAGTTTTTCACTTCAGCATGCATTATTTTGAATTTTAGAGTTAAATCTTTGAAAATCTCTCTGTTAAGAGAAAGTCTAAGTCCCGAATGCAAAGGATGAAAAGCAAAGATTAAATCATTGTTTCCAAACAAATATACAAGTCTTCAATTCAATTGATTTTTGGGGTTTTTTTGTCAGTTTATATGCAATATTTACGCTGGCCTGGTAACACTGCAACATGATGAAATGTCTTGTACTTCACACTGCAATTCTCTCAAGGTACCAGGAAATTGAAGTAGTCTGTGTCCAATTACCAAGGAAGAGCAAAACAAAACACTTTTTAATTGCCTTGCTTCCTCAGATGCACAATGGCACTCACATTTGACTAAATGCCATTTACAGTGTGAGACCTGGGTCTTGGTCCAGGTCCTTATCACCTGGTAATCTGCTGCATTAATAGGAATACAATAGTAATAAACTGAAATTACTCAACATTTCAGAAAAATTATTTGAAAAAAAGACACTCACTAAAGCGTAAAAGAAATCCATCCCTTCTACAATAGAAATTAACTGAAGTTAATTATATGCAGTTTTCTCTAGGTATAAATGGATTTGTGATGAAAATAAAGTTATACTGACAGACCTTTAATTCTTCCCTAACACACTGAGTTTTGCTCTTCTGGTTTTTTTCCCTTCCCTTGTTCCAGTGCCAGTTCACAAATTCCCAGCTCTTCATAATTCTTTGTTTCATTCAAAGCTATGGACTAACAAAACAAAGTTCGTTCTGCTTTATAAACAGACCTTCTGTTGTCTGTGCATATTGTTGTAGGAATGGCTGCATGAGTGAGGTTAGGAAAATATCCCTTGAATTTAGTTTATCTCAGAATTGGCACTGAGGAAAGCCAGCTTAGGAAGTAAGGCATGCACAGAATGATTCTTCTTCTTGTGGATTCTCTAGATTTGGCAAACTAGCTGTTCATGGTCTGAAGATTGCCTTCAAATCTCATATGTTATTGCCACTAATGAATTTCTTTATGAATTACTCTGTTGCTCTAAATAAGTTTGCTGTTTTGGCCTTTATGGCTTCTTAGTGTATATTAATAGTATATGTTCACCATTGGTAAATTATGAAAGAAAAAGAAATTTCCATCAAGCTGGTTTGTTGTTGAAGAATTTGAGTTTTTATTTCACCAACTTGTGTTATTGTCATTAGAAGTACCAAATATTTACATGTCTTGTCATTACATTGTGCTAGATCTGCCAGAGGGAAACTGTCGGTCCATGCACTAAAAGAAACTGATCTGTTTGGACACCAACCTGGAAGACTTCAAAAATTGTTGTAAGTACCTTTCAAGCTATATTGTATCACTGAGTCAAAGGGCAAGCTCCTCTTATGGATGCAGTAAAAAAGTACTGCCTACTACACTTTTATTTTTCTTGGAAATTTCCATTCAAATCTTGACCCACAGTGACCCTCGTTAGCTCATAAAAGCCAGCTAGATCCCAGCTCAGGATTCAGTTGCATAGTGAATGTACGTTTGATCTGCTTTCTATGGATTTTTAGAAAGCAAACCTTTTCCTACCATCACAAATGTGCACTTACAGAAATGCATGCTGATGCATGCAATGTGCAGATGATGGGAAATGCATCCCTCTTTCAATTACTGAGATGCACAAAAGTGAACTGGAAAAGTCAGTTTGCCATGAGACATTTGAAGAATGAAGATAGCTCAACTAAACATTGAATAGTTTCTCTTTTCCAAAGAAATCTCTTTGTCTTCTACTTAATATATCACAATTTCTCTTCTTGCTCTCCCCTTTGCTCATTGTGGTAAGTTCATGTTTAAGATACATCAGCAGAGGCAAAAACATGGTAGACCTACAGATAAAAACAAGGAGAGAGCAGGAGGGTCCCCATATTTGAATAGGATTGCCATGGGAGAGGTGGCTTTAATTTTGCAGAGCTATTTCCACATGAAATTCTGCTGGTCCCTCCTTAAAGCTTCTGTCAAAAACATTCATCTACAAATAAGCCAGGTAATTACATTTCCAAGCAACTTGTTTCTGACAGATTGTCCTACATCTTGTTTGCAACAGTCTGTGAGGGACTAAGACAAAGCTAAATTATAGGGAGATGCATTTAGAGGGTTAATTGCTTACTGCTTGCAACCAGACTTTTAAAAGACCTGGAATCTGCATATGTGTATGAAGATTTTTAAATGACTGGAGAACCAAAATAGTGAGTTTTTCTCTCTCAATTTCAAAATCTTCAAAAACAAACACTGCATCACTCTTTTTCACGAGAATCAGAACAAATCGCTCCTGCTGCTTGCCAGTCTTCTTATGACACTGGAAATTATTCAGGCTCATCTCTGAGGCTTGCTCTGAGATAGTAAGATAGAGAGGCACTTGGCAGCAGCTGTTAACCCACCTGCAGAGACAACTTCTGTCTCATTTCATCTCCTGAATTGCTCAAGCCACCAGACTAATGTTTACTTGTTCACAATCAAAGGCACCACATGGCCCTCTGGGACTGTGCAAGAAAGGAATGTTAGAGCTTCCAGGGCCTGAAATCAAGCTGTTCCCCTTGTTTAAATATTGGGCAGCTATTAAGCTGCATATCATGGAATGCCAAAATAGCTAACCCAGGGCTGCAGTAAACCCTCCCTGACACCGTGTACACCACCAGTCTCTGCTAACAGCTGTTTCTGTACTGGAAACCCTAATTGAATGTTCACCAGCATCCCAATTTGTGATCATTTTCAGAGGAAATAACCATTGAATCAGTAACACTCAATACTGAAAGCTGTGTTTTAGAGGATTAATTTGCCTGAGAAGTGGTTATTGTTAGAAAAATAGCATATATTGAAACCTATTCAAAAAAACTGACATTCACTTCCTCTTAATTGTTATGTCCTTGGAAATTACCTCTGATAACAGCTATTATTTTTTTCCTTCTGGACAGCTAAAGGTGACAATAATTCTGAAAAGTAAACACATTTAAGACTGACAGGCAGCATGTTAGCATGAAGCCTTGAAGGGCATTTGTCTGTTGGTATCGCTTCATAGCAATTATCACTACCAAATATCAACTGGTTTTTTTTTATTTTGTCATAAACAAGCTAACAATAGAATGATAAGAATTAAAAAAAAAACCCAACATTATTTTTTACGTTAAGGGTATTGACTGCCTTGGGAAACAAGAAACCTCACTACATAGAAAGCAATTCTACCAGAGAAATAAAAATAAAACAAAGCTAAGAAAGTGAACTTCAAAAGCTGAGAGCCGGTAGCAGTATTTATGTTTTTTTTTTAATCAGAAAACATTAATTGCCATGCATATAATTTACTCATGAAACTCCAGAAAGCCAGAACCTACTTTCACTCTGGCTACTCAAGGAAGCCAAACTTGAGAGAGTCACTGGGAACTGTTGCTTTTACTGGGCTGGTGCAGCCCAGTGTGGAAGAGGAGCAGGAATTTCCCAGGCATGAAGGTCACTTCACTTTGTGATAACAAGCAGTCTGAAAAACAAGAATGATCCAAACTGCTGTCTTGATGGCTGAAAAGCCACAAGCCTTAGAAATTTCTCATTTAATTTTTTTTTCTGAGCATCCCCAGAGTCAACACGCAGCAAGTCCAAACCAACCAAATCCAGGGCTGGTTTCTGCCTAAAAGGACAGAGGAACAAGCCAAGAGAGTCACACCAGCCTCTATTTGGAGCAAAAATTAAGTTTCACATCTTTTATCTAATCTTAGTCCAGATATACAAAGGTTGCAAAGTGTTATTTCTAGGTAGGATATTTACTGTTTGATACCTAAATATTAAACTGTTGAAGAATAACAATTTACCTACTTGGAGAGGGTAACCCCAAGGAATCCAACAAAATAACACAGCACCTATATTTTTCCTATATATGATTTGGATTTTCTCAGCTGCTCTCACAAACACACTATTTACCAGCTTCTGTTAGTTTGTACTGTCTATTGAAGGAAAATGTCCTTTATAAGGCAAAAGCAACCATCACCTGACTTTTTGCTGAGTTACACAGGCTACCTTTTTTGCCCAGTGTAGTGACTACTAACTATGGTTCCCACTTCTCCCTAACTCAGTTTCCTACCATAATATAGATTAGGTCTTAACTTACACTTGGAAAACTTCAGAATTAGGCTGTGGAAATTAAAGAAATGCAGTAAGAAGGAATGAGATTACCCAGAAACAAACATTCAACTATTTGGTGCTTTAAATGTATACTAGCATTTCAACCAAATCACTGCTATTGAGTAGTTCCTGTTTTGGAATTCTGTTCATCAGCTCAAGTTTACCAGCTTTTGTTCATGATTTCTACTGTGGTTAATAAGCCCTTTCTCAGAAGCAAGGTCTGTTTTGTAAAAACCAACTGCTACCTTGTATGTTTGATTCCATTATAGGGAGCAACAAGATGTTCTCTGGCATAGTGGCCTATAGAGGAAAAAAACCTAAACGAAATGTCATTTACCCTGTAAAACAATTATTTTCTTAATCTCTAAACTGCTCAGATTTTTTTTTTCCACCACCTGTGATTCTACCCTGGTTCCTAAGCCACATATAGTTTTGTCTGCTCCCCCTGCATGACCCAAAAAGGAAATGTAATTTTTCTCCTGCTGCCCTCTCTGCCTCATCTGCCCATCCCCAAGGGGCCACACTGAAAGCACTCCCTACTCCTGATCCCCCACCTTCTGTCTCAAAACTGCAAGAAGTGATTCTTCTGGATGCCATACTTTTTTCCACAAATCAAATTTTGCTGTGTTTCACAGTAGAAGAGAGACATAGTATTTTTTGATTTCCTCTGCCACCTTTTTGAAAAATCAAAATAAATGGCCACATAGGATTTCACAGTTCTAGGTTTTAAGTTCAGATTTCCAAAACACTTTTCATTCAAATTCCTAGAATTATTTCCTGACATATAAAGAACTATTTTCCCTATCTTTCACCCAGGAAACAGAGGCAGTCAGTATAGGAAATGAAAAAAAAAAAAAAAAGGTGATCTCTCCTTATTTCCAGCTCTTTCATGAAGACCACACTTCCTGATCCTTCAGCCAAGGCAAGTAAAAGTCTTTACTTTTAAACATGCTTATGATTGTGCATGCAGTAAATTTGACAATAAGGATCTCCCAGAAAACTGAAGGCCAGTAAAATGTGAACTAGTAAAACTAGTTGATGCCACAACAAGGTTACTTTATGATTTTCATACTGAAGTAAAAGAGAAACACTGCTTTTGATAGATAAATGGATAGTTTAAAAAAATGACACTGTGTTCATTAAATTTTCTTATTTGGCTTTTCAAATGCATTATACAAAGCTCTTACACATGAGATGATGCAATTTTTGTACTTATTAAGAACATCTTAGGATAAATATTCAGCCTTTCGGGAAAAGTTTTTATTGCAGAGACTGTCTATTCCCTAAATTGCGTTGGGAGTAGCGGAGGAAATGAATCACCTAAGATTGATGCTCTCTGTCTTTGGACTAGCTTATGCTGGATCTTATCTGGAAACATTGATCTATAAGGTCACTTAGCTTTATAAGAAAGTATTTTTTAATCTGATTTATGAAGTTCTGTGGGCTTCAGACTGTGATTATAAAAGTGCTGTGCAGTAACACTTGGTTCTCTTAAGAAGCAAGACAAATTAATGTCTATTAACTTACTTATAATCATAACAGGCAGATATTTCAGTGTTGATTTTCCAGAGACTTCTAATTAAAAGCAATTTATGAATAATAATGTCAGCTGTACAATTCTGTGCCTAGAATTCTATGCCTACAAGATAGATAAAGATGCCCAAGTCAGATAAAAGGGTATGTGAGGATTCATAGCTGATGAGAAATGAACAGTGGTCTAAGAAATGGCCCATACTGAAATGAGCAAAAGCTACTCAGGAATTACCCAAACCAGCAGGGCATCTCTTACAAACAAAAAAGCTCAACTTCTATAGTTTTCATTTAAATAAGATTTTTTAAGCCTATGATTTTATTTCCAGGGAGACTTACTTTAAAATTATCTTTGGGAGGGATTTTTTAGATGGATTAACATTTTTAATAGAAAGTTACACTGGCATTCTGAAATCGATTGAAATCACTCCTTGCTCATCATTGCCCATCCTGGTTGGGCTTGAGTGCTGAAAATTTTGCATAAGATCACCTTCCCTTGAAACAGGCATTAAATAGCAACAAAGTGGACAAAAGAAAGGAATGGGAGAAGGATTCTGATGCCTTTCCTAGGTAGCTTGCCAGGCAGTCATGTTTGCTGAACCACCCTGTCTTCCACTGAGCAGAGAGATAATTTCCTACAAGTCATCCACAAAGCTGAGTACTTCCACAAGTTACTCAGTATTATTAAAAAGCTCCTCAGCTGTCTTCAGCAATAGTTCATATTTATGTATGTTTTAATGTTCTCTAAACTCCTAAAAACGGAAATCTCAGTGGGGAACACTTGGGCTTTCCTTTATTTGTCACCCTTGTGAAATCCCTGCTCTTGCACCAAGATACATCTACAAACAGGTATTTGGTATATTTGGTGCTAAATAAAACTCTGTTCCTTTCATCATCCCAATATTTAGCTATTGATGGGAAAAATAGAACAGAGTTCAGTGTGGATTTTAAGGGAAAAATGAAGCTATTCTGAATGCATGTCTTCTGCTAGATCTCCTTGTCGTATAAATACTTATGAAACCAGCATATTTCCATCTGCAGTGTTTAAATCCTGGCTTTCTGAGGGAAATTCTTTGCAGGGTAAGATGGTGTTGGAACTCAAAATGTCCCTCAGACATTTTTGGAGGTTCCAGGCCTTGGTCAGAAGCATTTTAGACCCTGGCAGGCAGCTGGAAACAGCTGTGATTTTGAGTTTGAGCCATGGAATGAGTTACCAACTTTGAAGGTGGAACAAGCAGTCACAAAGGGTTAGATAGTATAGTAAAAGTAGTTACAAAGTAGAGGGGAAATTTTTTTAGTATTGTACAGGGGGGTTTTAGCACCTGTCCAGGGGGGTTTTTACTTTTTCCATGGGGGTCAGAAGTTCTAAGATGGAGGAAAATGGGCTGATCCTGTTCTTCCTCCTTCTTCTTCCTTGCCTCCATGTTCTTGGTGATGCTGGCACTTATGGATTGGTTTAGAGTAGAAAAGCACTTTGTAATATAGGTAGTAGGTATTGGGGGAAAACTATAAACATGTAATACATAATGTACCATATAAAAGGTAGAAAAATCACCATTTAATACAGGTAATAGACACTGGGGAAAAACTGTAAACATGTAACACGTAATGTACCATATAAAAGATAGAAAAGCACCATTTAATATAGGTAATAGACACTGGGGAAAAACTGTAAACATGTAACACGTAATGTACCATGTAAAAGAGAGCAGCAGCCTTGGCGGGGAGAGAAGAAGCAGTCGGGGTCAGAGAGGATGTCAGGGTGTGTGTGTGCCTCTGCCTGAGCTGTGAGCAAACCACAGCAGCCCCAGAAGAAAATCTTTTAGATAACTTGCAATAAACTGCCTTGAGACCGGACAACAAGAGACTGCTGAACCTTTCTTTGGAAGCTCGGGTTGGAGGAGAGACTTTTCCACCACACGGGACCCCTGAACCAGGCTGGGGGTTCCCACAAGATGGCATTGCTAAATCCTGAAATTCAAGATTCTGGCAGCCAGACTAGCTGTTGTTTCCTTCTTCATACAGTGTTAACACTACTGCAACCCATTTGTGCTGCAAGTACAAAAGCATTCAAGTCAAGAGAGTCCCAAACGTCACCCTTAGCCTGGTCTGTGGTGCACGAATTTCCCAGGTGAGAAAAGAGCCCAGGAATTAGACAGAGTCTCCCCCCATCCCCTGCTCCTTGTGCAGGCTGTTGTCAGCTGCAATTCCAGCATGAACACCACCACAAAGCTCCCTCCTTCCAGAGGGACACACTGGCTGTCCCCAGCTTCAGACACAAGCCCCCCTCGCCCCCATCTCTTACAATGAAATCAAAGTCCTAACGTGATTTAGGAAAAACAATTCCTGGTGCAGGATTAGCAAGTGCTTTTACAGCAGCAGTAAGCATTAAGGGGCTGGCTGGCATCCCATAGAGATCACCATTATTCAGCCTGGTTCAGCACAATTCTGCTTGTACAACGCATTCACTGTATTTTTGTTCCCACATTTCTTCATTATTGGCTGTATTAGCATGAGAACAGGATTTCTGTCAGTTAGAACTGTATGAAAGTTTACAGATTTTCCTCACAGGGCATCCTGCAAGTATTGTCTTTGATTTTATTCTAATTTATTCTGAGTCTGCCCAAGTTTTGTTTTGAATTCCCAGTCAAATTCATTGAAGCTAACAATGTAGACCAATATGGCAAAAAAAATTTCCCACAACAGGACATGTCTTTTCATCTATTTTGCTTGAAACTATCACAAAATTCCTGAAAGTGCCTTCTGTCTTTTAGAATATGCCCATCAAATCAATTAGTGCCCATTACAACTATCACCTGCCCACATAACATGTGCAACCTGATTTTTATCCCAGGAAACTCAAAGAGAAAAAGAGAGTTCAGACAGGGAGTTTGGTCTTTTAAAAAGGCTGCAATAAAACTTAAAAGTACTCAGCTGACATTCTTGTTTGCTCCTAAATGCAAAGCCTATCATTTCTGTCTGTTCATAAATATTTTGAAATAAGAAACACCAGGTTATGTGGCAATCTCCTTACAAGAAGTCATCAAAATCATGTAATCATCCATCAACAATCATCTAATTCCTAGTTTTCTGACACAGTTATTGATGTACTTCACTGCTTTATTGCTGTGTTTTCAAATGGATATTTTAATTCAATAGTATATAAATGGTCATATTAAGGCCAGCTTTCAAGGTTCAGACATGTCTGGGAATGCAGAAATCAAAAGGCAAGCTCAAGTAATCGAAAACATGTTCAAAGCAAATGGAAGACCCAGCTGTCCTAAACAAGGACTGCCAATAGGACCTAGTTTGAACTGCTATTGTTTTCCACTCCCTTCTGACCAAAAAGGATTTTTTTAAAATGTATTTTGTTTGCCATTACTCAAATTTGTTTTCTGCTCTGTGATAGAGCTGAAATAATTACCTAAACAGTGCAATTTGAGGTCATGACAACAAAAGAGAAGAATAAATTTAAAACCATAAGGCTCTAATACACTGAATAACGTGCAGGGCTTTTCTAGAGACATTTGTTTATTGATTACCACAACAGTGAGGGTTTCATTACCTTTAAAAACTACCTTTTAACCAGGTGTGAATTGAACACCTCACAAGAGCCTCTGACTTGTGCCCTGCTCCCCGGGGATGCTGACTGGCCCACCAGAGCCACAGGTGTTTTTAGCTGAGTTAAAACCACTTTCTGCTTCCTCTTTCAGGATATGTCTGGACTACTCTGAAGATGGAGAAGCTCACTCTAATTCACAGAAAAGAATTAACATAACAATTATAGATGCTTCTTTTGGTTCTGTTCTACATTTAAGACCAGCTGACAGGTACAAAGGAAAGAGCAAATGTTTCTCCTTGGTATATTGTGCTATGCATGTTTTTCCTAAAAAACTTGGAAGCTTGAAAGTCATTTCCATAAAAACATACAAATATCATCTGCTCATAGAAATTAACACCTCTCCTGTAAAGAAAAGGTAATTCTCTCCTTCACACCTCATACTTTCACTTTGTGCATTATAGAAATATTTGGACTAATGCAAAGAGCTATAACCACAACACATGGGTCACTCCAATGACATCACAAAAGCAAAGTTTTGACTATTCTTTTTATGGTTTGTATTAAACCCCTCAGGCTAGTTGCTTGAAACACTGCTGTTTCTGCAGATCATCAGATTTAATAAAGGAAAAGCATACATAAAAAAGAATAAAGCATTAAAATCCTGAAAAAATCAAATCATCTAAAGAGCTATCCTAGGAAAATATTTTTACTAGCCTACTCATACAACTTTGCAACACATAAAACTACATCCCAATATTTGAGATTTTAGAAACTGTTACTCAGAGAAAAATCCACAGCGGTGGATAAATATGAAATCAGTAGTCAAATAGGATAGATAGTCAATCAGTAGTCAATTATGGTATTTTCATATGATTTCATATTTATCCACCACTTAATCAAAAAATATACCAAATAAGGTGCCACTCATAAGCAGTTCTAACAGAACTTGAATATATTGGATAGCTTATTTAATATTTCTTATAAACAAGAATTTGATTTCTTTTTTTTGTAGCATGAATGATTCACGATAAAATCTTTTGAAAAGGAACATAAAAACAATACATCTATTGAAAAGGAACATAAAAAAAAATCACGAGCTATTCAGCTTCTGTTTCAAATGGGTGAAGTTTGGGGAGATCTACAGGGAGGTTCTGTTCTAAGATCCAAGGAGAGGTGCATAACACAATCATACAATTTCAGATTTTCATATACAGAGAGGACAAACTATCACAAAGATATTTCATACCAACTGGCAGAGAGATTTTTGAGATTGAGATTTTTTTGAACTAGAGACTTTTATTTCCAATGGCCAGCACTTCATATTTTTCTATTTAAAAATATTTTATCTCCATATGAATTTCTGAATAAGCATGTCCACCTTGGTTTAGGTCAGCAGAGACTTATTGGTCCAAAAGAACAGTTTTATATAAGGAAGGAATGCCATATTTCATTAGAAAAGGAAAATGAAAACATTTTCTGTCCTAAAAGTGAATTAAGACAACAGGCGAGTATCAAGTGGAAGAGATAAATCTACTTTATATAAATAAAAATACAAGATAGATTTGGAACAGTTCACCTAAGAGACCACTATATAAACGTAACAAAAGTTAGGTGCTATCACTTTTGAAAATGACATCATTTTTGACAGCTATCACCTGGAAAAACATTAGGGAATACTCAGCTACCACCAATGCTGTCTTGTCCTCTCCTGCCTCACCCTGTCTGTGCATTCAGTGATGCACTGCATTAAGTATCCAAGTAGGTTTAGCTTCACAAACTAACTTTTTTTTTAATCTTTCTGCAGCATCCAACATACAAAAGTATCACCTCTCTCTTACCCTAAGGAGATCCTGCTGTGAAGAAGAGCAGGAAACTCAATACACCCTCCCTCACCAGTAGTAAAACACCTTTGTGCCTTTAGCATCCCCAGCAGGGAAACTGAGGCAGAAAATGGCAGCTGCATCATACAGAACACAAGGGTTTAGTGAGGCCTTGGCTGTTTTTCTGGAGATCAAGCAGCCCCCACATTATATGCAGGGTCAAAATAACTGTTTTTCAGGCTTCTTTCTGAATGCAAAAGCATTTTTTTTACCAATGTTCATGTTGTACATGACACCCTCACCCATTTCTTTACAAGACCTTCATCTATAAGGGGGTCATAATGGCCACATTATTTTATGAGTAACTAAACACAAAGTAAATTCTTCACCTGCATGACACTACCCACCTTTTAGGACTTTCAGGGGTGACACTTTCCACCTGCATAGGATTGTTGATTTTTTTTTTTTTCCCTATGGAAGACAGGGTCTGTAAATAGGGCTGATCTATTTGATTACATCAGATAATATAATGCAAGACAATAGACAAGGCTTTCAGTGAGCCAGCCTGTTCTTCAAGTCTGCAACAGCAGCAGCAGCTAACTGAAAAATAAATACCTGCTGAGAACAAACTTACAGTTCAATTAAAGAAAACATTGTTCAGAAAACAAAAGTACAGAAGCCCTCTAACTATGGAGGCAAACACTTCCCCAGGGAATGTAACCTGTAGGGGTGCTGCAAGTATTTTCCATAAGCAGGGTACTGTACCAAGTACAAATATATTTACAGCATGACATATAAGTAGCTAAATAATTCAATCACTAGATTACTACATTTTTATCAAAATAGCAACACATTTATTTTCATGGCAATCTTTTTGTCTGTCTAGAAAAAACTTCAATATTTTAACCATGCAACATAAACAACCACAGGGTGAGTCAAAGATAGGCTGAATCATTTAATTTAATAACAGAACTCTGATTACAGTTATAAGTTAAAATATACTTAATCAATGACACACAGTTAAGTCATGTCCAAAACTTTTTGAATATTCATTCTATCTGAAGACTAGAACCAAATCTCATATATGACTGCAGTGAAGGACAGTCTGCTGGCCAGGATAGGTGACATAGCAGCTTAAAAAATTAAAAAAAATATAGGGTCATTTCTGAATTTGGAGGTGGACAGTCAGAAATGTTAACAAAAATATCCCAGACCAAAAGGAATTGAAGACCTAGGCAAAAAGTTTGCATCACAACACCTGAATGCTCAAAGGACAGAGCTGAGAAGGAAGCTCACACAACTGAGCGCTCAAAGCTCTCTACTAGGGTAAAGAATATTAGCTGTCCAGGTGGACAACTACAGTGTGAATCAATTATAATTTTAAGTTATCCAGTGTAGTACTTAACCTAATGCCTAAACTCTCAATGCATCTATTTCCTACTTTCAGCCATACTGTTAATATCAGACTGAAAGATGCTGCTTTGAACTACAGAGTGCTAGACTTGTTGCCAAACTCGGTCTGCTTTTCTCCCATCTAGACTAATAATCCCTTTTAGATCACCCTGCAAACAATCATATTTGCACTTTTTATTATGCAGCAATTACATTACAGAGAACATCTCAAGCATTAGTCTCCAGTATCACTATGAATCAACAAGACTACAAATAACACTGCTTGGCCCAGTCTGGATGCTGGACCTCGCCTCCAAGAGGGGTGCAGGTTGCAGGTGGTGCCACACACCCCAGTCAGAAAGGACTGCAAGCAGCAGCAGCCTGTCATGGAAAACATGTGCCTGCTGTCAAGGAAATGCAACTAAAATTGCAGATAAAGC
The DNA here is from genome assembly GCF_050655825.1 of Lonchura striata. Classification (NCBI taxonomy): domain Eukaryota; kingdom Metazoa; phylum Chordata; class Aves; order Passeriformes; family Estrildidae; genus Lonchura; species Lonchura striata. The sequence continues at coordinate 4,506,710 of NC_140703.1, forward strand.
ACAGAAAAAACACTTCAGGAGTCAAGAAAAAATGCTTGGGTATGCTGGTTGCAAGACCTTATTCTACCTATATTCATAAGCATTACATAAGCCGCAGCTGGTGCAGCAAGACTCTAAAAAAGAGAACTTCAAAGCAAACATTTCTTTTTTTTAATCCAGAACATCTCTTGCCATGTCAATGTGCCAAGGTCAGATTTGCAGGACTGAGTATGGCATTTAAACCATGAGCATGACTTTGGAACATCATTCAAAAGAGAAGGCGCGCAGCCACCAGCACTGCTCCAGGCCAGCCCTGGAGCCTTGCTGTGCAAAGGAGAGTAAAAGAGTCTCCCCAGCCAAGATAACATCTTCAGAGAAATTCTCCCAGCTGCATCCAAAAACTGGCAGCAGATATCAGTGCTTCCTGGAGGTGAGTTTAGCTCCTGCCACCTCCAGGCACCGATAGCAGGATGACATCTGGGCACCTCATCTCATGGCAACTTCACTGGGACAGCTCAGCAGCTACTGGCTCTTCCTCACTGCATTGAAGTTTGTCCTGGCAGGGGCTCTGAGAGAAGGCTAGGGGTGTTTTAGCCAAATTGTAGGCATTTAATAGCATGGCTATAACAAATGTTAAAGACTTGACATGAAACACACTTTGAAAGTTTGCTCTGCTGGGGCTTCCTTTCTTAAAAATGCCCAGAGCACCAAAACACATTTATTTCAAAGTACTCTAGATTCAAGAACCTACCACAAGATATTGCCATGAAAAACTTTTAACTATTATGAGATATTACCAGTGAGGCAGTAAAATATTAGAACCTTTCAATGTCCCAGAAAGTAAAGGAGAAGCTTGATCTAACTTTGCAAGAAGCTTGGTTACCAGTAATTAAAGTAATGCCAGAGCCAATACTTCAGAAACATCTCAATTCATTCCCAAAGCAACAATTCAGTGATATTAGACAGAAAAACATTCAGCATTCCTCCTTCTGAAACAATAACTTTAGATCTTCCATAAATACCTATAGGATTAAGTGTAGATAGGCAGATGAGACTGCATCATGGCAAGAAATGGCAAGTGAGTTCTGCCTTGAAATTGAATACCTCTTTCATGGGGACTTCAAGTAAGGATGACACAGCTGAATAGAAAAATCAGTATAAAAAATTTAATCTATCCAGGGACTGTAGCTTGTTTTACAAGCATCATTATTTCAACCACAACAATATTACAGCTATTATAAATAGCACATGCTAATATCGATACAGTAATTCTTTAGCAGAACAAACATAAAGAAGATACAATCACATATTGAGATTGAACCCAGCTGTCTAAGATAAGAGTACAACATTGCTTAAAAAACGTTAAAACACAGTTTGAATTTGTAAGTGTAACATTCAGCTTAAGAAATGTTACAGAAATTGAGTTAATGATGGCCAGTGATGGGGATGTTAATTTATGACTAATTTCACAACAATTTGTGGTAATATGTCAGAGAGGCCAGAAGGTGGGGCTTGGAGTTGCTAGAACATTTTTAGTATTTTTTTTTCCTTTTGTTTTTGAGTACTTCATCAATTTGATTACACATCTAAGAGCATAGCTACAAGATGCACTTTAATGTCATGATCACAGATGCCCAGTACCACTCATTACTAAAGAAAACACAACTTGCATTTAAGGTTGGCAAAATTTGAAAACACAAATTAACACAAGAATGGCTCATGATTATTTGCTGTCCATATCTGTGAATATGTTGTCATGAAAGTTAGCAGAAACACTTCCATGCCCCTCAGCAGCATATATTTAAAAGTGGGAATGCTACTCAAGCTAATTTTTAAGCCTGTATTTCACAGTAAAAATAAGTTGAACATATTTACAGCTATAAAATAACAAAGGAAGCAGAAAAACCTGAGGACTATAGTGGTGTTAAAAAAAAAAAAAAAAAAAACAGATATTGAAGCCAGTTTTGTAACAGACCTATTAGACTTTGTTTTTCCACATGGCATAGACAAAAAGCAAACTGTAATCAGGATAGAGGGTTGGACTTGTTTGAAGTGTTATGAAGCAGAGATTACCACAGCCTGTTTTAGTGAAGGCCACTACTAAAGGAAACCACTGCTTTAAAAATCACCAAAAATACAAATAAAAAACCCAAAGCACCCAAAACCACTATCATATGGTTGTGTTGGAACCCTTGCCCTTCAACTACTGGAAAATGTATTCCTGTCACCTGATGAAATATTACTCCATAACCACTTTGTGATTCAAACAGAAAATTCAAATGCTAATAAATTAGCCTGTACCGTATTAAAGCTAGGGAAAACTTCAACTTTCAGAGCTGTAAGCAGCAGCCTGGGCTCTGTGAGTAAAATCACTACAAATTTGGATGCTGTGAAATATAACATTACTACTAACATGGATTTTCTGGCAGAACTTGTAGAGGACAGAAAGACATTTATGACAGAAAAGCCTGAAAATTCAAAAAGAAAGAGTGGAAGCAACTGCCATTAGAGAACAGCATAAACCCAATTTAGTGAATTCCCCAGAGGCCAGCAATAGAAATAATAATCCTTCCTGACACGTCCCTTGTACAAACACTAATTCACCCAAGCCCTGCATGAAAAGGCAAAATAAATAAAAAATACAATTTCATGTTCAGAACAGTGATAACCATTCATCCTTATCAGGAACGTGTGAAATTAACAACAAATGTAAAATCCTTCACTATCTAACAATAGGGGAAGAAAAAAAATTCATGAGGTTTAGAATAGAAGTTATCAATGTAATGTCCTTGGGAGACATGAAAATATGTTAGAATGAAAGTGGACTAGTCAAGGAAAACAGCCACGAACAGATATTTTTATATTCAGAAATGAAAGGTATGTGCTAAAAATCTTTACAAAGTAAAAACACAAAATTAAAAAAAAAAAATACCAAAACCAGGCAGATGCCATGAATACATTTATCCTTTTAGGGGCCCCCGGTGCTGTTCCTATGAGACAGTACACGTGTCTCTCCAACTAACAGAAAAGGAAAAGAAAAGTCATATTTTATACCTACAAAGACCTTACAACAATGCAGAGGCCCACACTAAGTGACTGGTCTTAGGGAGTCTAGTGATTACAAGTATTTCAAAGCTGTCACTTCATATTAACCAATACATTTGACTGGGAAGAAAGAAGGAAGCTGCCTTCAATTTGGCTGTGAATTTCAGTTACGTTTCTAAAAAAAATAATTTTGGGTCAAATCTATACTAGCATATAAAATAGGTGAGACAATTCCATTTTCTCTCTCCTTAACAGTGGGCATATTTGAAGGAATCAAAAACATTAATTTGCACAGTTCTCAAGTTCTAGCTTTCTTGACTTCAGATTTCTGTTTTATAAGCTTTCCTTAACACTTGTTATTTCAAGATAAAGTAGTCGTTTTAGAAGGAAAAAGCTTGCAACAATTCATCAAAAGGAGTAAGTGCAACTTGAAAGTGCTGGTTTCCTGTGAAAGCAAACTGTCTTAGGAACATTCAGCAGGAGAAAATTGCAGTGCTAATAGCCAAGTGTGCGATGCATTGGTTCATCTGAGAGGGAGGAAGGGACACTGGAACCTCCTACTCAAAATGCCTTCCAAAATGTGTTCCTCTGCAGCACACAGTGGTGCTCTGAAACATTTAATCACTGCCAACACAGCTGTTGTGCACCCAAGGTCAGCTGCAGTGCACGGTGCACATCTCCCTTTAGCCCGCTGACATAGGGCTTGCCTAAAAATAGCTCTGCTGTTGATCCAGGTATATGACCCAGGAATTCAAATTTTAGCAGTCCATATGCCCTTACAAGGTGACAACAAGTTGTTAGCGACAAAAAAAAACACCATAAGCCTAAAATTCACATTTTTTTCAAAGTTTCATATTTTTTCCAGATATAAATGAACTAGCAAAGGGGAAAAGGGTTGTTTGACACAAATAGAGAGAAAATAGGCTAAGAAGAAAAGACCCATATTCCAGTTATTTCCATTATTTCAGTTTTCAAGCTTTTGAAATACAAGTGCCAAAGACAAAGCCAATGCACGCTTAAAGAACAGCACATTGTTCTGATCTGCACATCTTAAACAGCACAGGGTCACTCAGGAACACAGGCTGCTCTCTGACGGACTTTTTGTCTGTTTCTTCATTCAAGAATGTGTTACTTTTTTCAAATGATTCTCCAACCCAAAGTCTTTTTTCACTTAGTTGGTATCTATTTCCCTTTGTGCCCCACACACCCATTAAATTTTTAGTCTGATGAACAGGATCCATTACAGCACATCACAGAAAAAGAAGAGCAACTCTGAATCTCCAACAGGTGAGTGTGTTATGTTCTGCTCTCTCTGGTCTTTTATCTCTTTCCCCCTGCAGAGATTGCATCTTTCTTATTAAGAGAGGCCAGGAGATACATGCATGCAATCTGAGTAGCAAGCTATTAGAGATTTTCATATCCCTAGCCAATTGTAGAGAAATGTGACTGATGTTTTACCCTTTGCAGCACTGACGTGTGTACAAATAGCAGAAATCACGTTAGCCTTTGTCTTTCTAAGCTTATGTAAAATATTTACATCTAGATGGATGCTTTTGACAGCACAACAGCAGACATGTCCTATCATTAACTGCACACATTCAACTATTTCCCCTGGTAAAAACACTTACCAGTGTGACAAAATTAAATCTTGCAGCAGATGCCTTGTGGGTAGTGATATCAGACTGAGTGCAAACATAGTTAAAACTATGACATTTTGTTCTGTATCACAGTGATAAAATCTGGTAGTGAGCTGAGACCCTTTTACTGCTTTATTCCTTGTCTAAAGCCCGATGGTACTGTCACATCTGCCAGCTGAAGTGATTCAACCCTGTCCATGTTGAAATTAAGGAGGAAAAGTACTAAGATTAGATATGAAATGTATTTGGTAGGTGTGAGTCTGAAAAGATTTTTACAATGTAATTCTTGCTTTAATGGAAAAATTAATGTAAAGGTGAAGACAGATCTCCATCTGATACAACTCTGCTAAGATTGTGGTTACTTGCTTCCTGTTTGGATTCCAGAATATTTACCACTTGTGTCTTCAGACCACCCTAATCCAAGATTTTGTTTCTACCTAGAGAGAAACAAAATTAAAAATCCTACAACTCCTTACTAGGTTTTAATCAGAAGTTCAAAAGCTCATTTCTCACCAACAGAAAAAAAAAAAAAAAATCTCCTTTTCCCCCCACAACCCAGAACTTTCAATTCCTTCAATTAGCATAAGTATCATCCTGTCACTGGAATTTGAATCTAGGAAAAAATATCAACGAACATTAAAAGAAAAGCCTGACAGCATACCAAACTAAGTAAACAATTTTCTTCATAAACTGTGTAGTGAAAAAGGAGCAAGAATTTGACACAACATATATTTTTTCATAATGGTCCCTCTGCTCTAACACCTGGAGCGAGTTAGCAGGGTAGAAAAACTGTAGGAATTCCATGATTTGCACCACTCCTGGTTGCTATCTTTCAAATTTGAAAGCTGCATGACTTCATTTTGCATTACAGAAAGGGTTTTCAAAGAGTAGTCTTTTACTTTCCACATATCTTCAAAACAAATTTTTACAAGTATTTTCTTAAGAAAGCTTCAGTCTTACTGGCCAAATTTCAGTTACCATTCTGGCAATCTAGCATACATTTATATATAGTCTGAAATCATCTAACACTTTGAGGTTTTTTAGGTAGTCTGAGAAAAAAATTGAGAAACTTAGCCTATTTCTTCCTGGGTTGAACATGAGCAAGAATAATGAGAATTGCTCCAAGTGAGCATAGTAATTACTATTCTGATATTTGGTGATATTATACCAAAACTGTATTCCAGATAGCTTAAAAATGTTTTCTATAAAGTAACATTGAACTGATAAAAGATGCACATCTTATAAGCCACAGAACAAAGGCATAGAGGTGCTGAAATACAGAAATCTAGACTACTTCTGTACCTTCTTGAGTAATAGCCAAAAAAAAATTTCATGCCCATGTTTGCATATTGTAAGCTGACAAAAGAGCTAAAAATGTATTTGTTATTTTGGGGATGGGAAAAGGTGTCTTTCTGGTTCAATCTCTTATCCCTATAAAACCTGAGTAGAATTTTCTTCCTCAGGAAAACCTAATATTTAAGAATTCTATAATTTTCAAAAAAAAAAAAAAAACATGATGCAATTTCAACACTATTAATCTTTTATGTAGTTTACATATGATAGACAATTGCTATTGGCATTTCTGGTGAAGATACCATTCATTAGCCAAGGAGTCATTGTCAGTTTGCTAGTTAATATTTTTCTTTAAGGCTGGAAGCAGCTTACCTTTAAGTAATTACTAGCTAAACAAGAAAATGTTCTGAAGTGCTCCAATCACAACATCAAAGATTACTTAGGCCATTAAAAAGTTTGAGAGTCATGTAAAAAATTAGCTTTTTAAAATTTTGTTTCAGCACTTATGAATATTTAGCAGGCACTTTAAAAACAAGTTATTTGGCTTAATTATTTTGACTTGCAGTATGTTCTTAGATTAAGATTCAGCTTTGCTCTTCTACTTACACAAGAGATGGCCAAAATTAGACTGAAGAGAAAAGAAACATGCTACTTTCCACTGTAATTGACTACATATATTGACAATAATTTGACAGCTCTCAAGAAGTTTTCAATGAATTTAAAACCTGTGCTTTTGCTTTAAGCACAGTTTCCTCAGCTGTACATGCTTATAAAATTCTGGTCTGTTCTGCCTCTCCCAGGGCTCACCCCACCTTGTTTTCATTATCTGGCTACAACCCAGTGTGTTAGCAAGTGGGTGAGGGTCTTACAAGAAGGACAAATCTCTTTCAGCACCTTGCATTACCACCCCACCAAAAATCCCACCTTTAATGGTGAGGTTACAGAGTGTTACTATAGCCTATGTTAGCAAGGGGATAAACCAATTTTAGGCTACAGAAACTCCATAGGATTCCATTTAGATTTTTCCACTTACGTGTTTTCATTATTCACTAATAATTGTCAGCCTACTGAGGCAATGTGTTTTAGGAGCTCTACTGAGCCTACTCAATTCTGACAAAAAGGTACTATGATATACAAAGCTCTCTCTAAGCTTCTTATTAGACATGTCAGCTTCCCTTCTAAGAGCTTTCCATTAAGATTCAAATTCATGCCACTAAATTCTTTAACTTTCTTCAGAAGAATTTTATGACAATTACATAACATATGCATAATTTAGATCAAATGATAGTTGACCTAAGGAATTGAACTTGTTCATCAGAAATCTTCACTGAACCAGGGTTAATGGCATTAATCACCAGTTATAAAGCTCAATTCGTTCTCTGTCAAGCTGCTTTTGTTGCTCAGATGAAGTTGGCTTCATTGAGAAACCAAGCTGAGTTTTGTGATAAAGAACTGTCATCAGAAAAGACTTTCAAGAATTAAAGTATATGTGATAATAGATTAACCATGTCACTGGTTTAAAGTTTATATTGTACTGAACAAAGAAATGGAGCCAAGTTTGAGAAACTTAAAGGAATTGGCATTTTAAGTCTGACTTGGTATACTTGTGAGCTTGGGATTTTCTGGTGTCTTTTCTTTTTCATCATTCAAGTTCCTTCTGTCCAGATCTCCTGGGGAGTGTTCGGTAGTGATCAGTGTTTCACCTAATGATGTCTTTAGGGCTGCAAGAGAGAAACAGCCTCTAATTTTTATGATTACAGATTCTAGTGAGGTACTTCTCTATCTCACATATTCTAAGAAACACAGCTGCCAAGTTTCACCTGACTTAAATATATATTTACAGTCTGTACCAAATATCATATTTCTTCCAGTATTAATATTTTTGACTGTCTCTCTGTATCTTTTGGCTGAAGGCCATTCAGTACTTCAGTCATCACAAGCATTCATGCTTATGCTGAGAAATGTTAGAGTTTTTAAGTCAAACTCATGGACATGCACATTTTTAGATCAGTATAAAAGCAGAAATTACACTAAATTTATTATTATTATTGAATTTTTCCACGTGTGAATAGAAACTCGGCATGATTTTAAAAAATCCTCAAAAGAAAAGGAAAAAACCTGAATATTTAAATTGCCTGCACACCTAGTTTTCATGGGTTTATGAAACCCATGTAATTTTAATGGTTAGGTCCAAGTTGCAGATTAAGAATCAGTCCTTTATATCACTTTTAGATTTAATTATAGAAGGAAAATTAAACTGGATTCAACTTGAATATTTGAGTTTCTATATAGATTTTCATGGAAGATGCAAGCCAGTGGGTGTGAAAGCCTCAGGAGATGTATGGACATAGCAGACTGCCATGGATTAGGAAAGCTGCAGAGAAAGTTCTGTATGAGAAGCCATAAGCAGATTTCACTGGTTTAATTCTGGTTTTATCTTGTATCAGTAATACTTTTGATGTGCATTCTCCAAGCTACCATAATTATTCATGCATTACATCAAGGAAGCATGACAATATTAATTTATGTGATCAACATGCTATTTTCCTGCCCTGATTGCTCTGTAAAGTTATTTAAACATGGTGACATGATGTATATTTAGTCATGATAGAATTTTGCTTTACATAAACATCTTTAAATAAACATTTAACAGTTTCATTTAATATTTCATATTTTATTGCATTTTGGCACTAATTGTCAGACTTCTTTCAGCACTTGCATTTGAATAACTTGACATCCTTTGCAATCCTATGAAGCATAAAAATCTCAAAAGCCTTGAACACTTTACTGGAAAAAAGTTTAACACTTGCACAGGTAAGAAATAGCCAAAGTCAATTTTTCTTGCCTGAATGATGAGTACAGAAGCATAATTGGGATGCAGGAAGCTGTGATCTGGGTCAAGCAATCTAACCATGCATTGTGATCATGCATTGTAATAAGATTCCTATACTCTAAAAGCTATAACATTGCAAAACTCTGAGCCCTACCTCTTTGGTACAAACCAAGTGACTTGAATCCCTGAAGTCTGTAAGTCAAACCTACCTGCAGCTCAAAGAAATGTTTGAGATAAACAATTTTTCAAAGGTCAAATGAGGTTAAAGTGAGCATATCCATGGCTAAGACATTTCTATGGTTTTCTGCTCACACTGTTAAATACATTCATTTCAGTGACAGAATTCATCACCTACTGCTATATTAAAAAACAGTCTTCATTCAAAAGACTCTTCCTCCCAAAAATACTTAGATTAAAACAAGTTCACCTTTCAACTCCTTCAAGTAAAACATCTTAGCCTCATTGGAGGGCATACCATGCTTTCATTCTTTTCTGAACGCATTGCAGCTTTGGTTGTGTTTTGAGCTCCTGATGTTGTCATACCTGTACAGCCAACACAATTGACTGCTTGATATTCACAAGGTTATATAAAACAGAGCTGCCCTTTTCTTTTAGAAGTGGCACAAACAGGGACCGAGTCCTCCCAGAAGCCTGTGACAACTGTGGCAGGACTGGGTGGTGCCACTTCCAATTGCTGTCTGAAAGCCAAAGCCCAATTCAGAGTGACCTCCCACAGTAACTCCTGTGGATGGGTCCCACCCTGGCTTTATTTACTTTATTTACTTATTGCTTATTTATTTACTTATTGCTCCCCCAGGTCTGTCTAGTGTTTGCAAGCTTTTCTAGCATTAAGCAATCCAAGACCAAACAATGACCAAAAGCATTCAAGAGCCCACAGCTCCAGTATCTACTATAAAACAACATACGAGATGAGTCCATCCTTAAAATAATATATTAATTTCATTATGTAAACATTTTTATTTTTTTACCTTTGACTGTGTCACTAGCCTTTTCACCTTTTGGTGAAAAGTCAGATGAGCTAAGCCTTGTTTTAAGAGCATTTACAACTATGTAACAATCGTGTGCTTGATAAGATTTATTTTCTTTAAGGTATATTGTCTAGCATTATTATTGTTGTTGAGAAAGTTATTTACAGATTTTTCCTATATCACCTTCTATCCAATACTTTCTTAATGCTCTAAATAATGGAATGAAACTATTTTCTGCAGTTGATGGAAATTTCCCCTCTCTGCAAAAAATATGCTAGAGGCACACTTCAAAGTGTTCTTTCCCAGTTTCTTAGTGTATCTGGCTAAACTTAATAGAAACTGCTCTAACATCCCTCCAGATCATTACTGAGGAGGAAAACTATGATGAAAAATTTTAACATCTTAAAAATATTGTCATGGAATATCCTGATTTGGAAGGGATCCACAAATATTATCAAAGCTGACTCCTGGCCCTGCACAGCACCACTCCCAAAACTCACACCCTGGAGTTTTTTGGACCATTGTCCAAAGGCACTTTAGTGGTTGCTCATATTTATGTGTTTTATGAGAAGTGGGCTTTTGCAGCAGCTCTATGGTCACAGAGAGCTACAGAAAACTTCCCCATAGTGGGAAAGGCTGTGAGAAGATCAGAGAAAAGAGTGAGAAACAATTCTTATCTCCACTTGCTGCACCTGTTGTTGTGAACATGTGGAATGTATTATGGAGATTTGTTTACCAAAGGGTGATTTCTTAATTAGTCAATGGTGATGGTGTTTTAATAAAAGGACCAATCAAGTACACCTGTAGTGAACTTGTAGGTATAAAAGTATGGGTTTATAACAAAGATGATTGATCAGCCTCCTGTGAATCATGGAGTCTATGCTAATTATTACCTGGCCGGCGGCCCATTGCCATGACAGTGGGCTGCTGATATTATGCATTTTCTCACATATCAGTGAGACCAGTGGGGAATGGCCAGAGTTCTTCCTCTCTCCAACCTCCATTAGGCAAAAGATAATATTTGCACCATAATCACTTTTGTAATTCTCTCCCTAGCCCATTATCAAGTGTTTCAAATTGTTTTCAAGCATACTTGTACCACAACTTACTGGATACTCCATCTGAAACTTGCAAGAAATTAATTTAGAGAAGAAATCAGAACAAATTTAATGGTGTCCTGTATAAAAACTTATATGCAATTGCTTTGTTAGGTCACTGATACCTTAGTTGTTTTTCTACTAACATTTATTGCTGTGTGAAATCCAGCACTATATGGTAACCTCCTCATTCTGACACACAGAAGACTCTGCAGGCATGAAAATCCCTATTCAGCAACACTGAACTCACAGTGCATCAACTGAATGTAAAAGGATTACTTACATCTGAAATTATCTAAAACAAAATAAGTGTCCTGATCACAAGCATGCATTCTTTTGCCAAGACAAAGTTTCTGTGCAATACAGAAAACCAAAGGTCATGTTGCAACTCTTTACAGCATGTTTCTAAGATGTCTGTAAATCTTACAGCTGAACTATCTGAGCTTAAGATGAAATTAAATTATATTATTCAAAATATTATATTGACAGCACAAACCAAATACAGGTAACATAAATCAATAGGCAGTGTTTTAAGGAGAGAGAATTTTTGATAAAGAAGCAGCCTACTGTGTTCTTCTTTCATGACTTGTAAAAAAATTGATATAAAAGGGTTTTTTTATATATTTCAAAACACTAACCATACTTTTTTATCCCCCAAAACTTAAAAAAATAGTTCTTAATATTGAAATACAGATATTTGAACTATTTTACAGCTATATAAAAAAATTATTATCTAGTAAAGAATTTCAATACTATATCTAATTACTATCAGGAGAGAATGGGACTACTTTGGTCTACAAGTTTTGGGAATATGTTGAGGACAGATTTTTGATCCAATTACTTATACTGTTTGGAGGAAAAAAAATCCAAAAACACAACTAGGAGAAATTAAGTACTATCCCAGTAATCAGGGAAGGAATTGATGCAAGACAAACTTTGGAAATACATACTGCCACTTCAAAAGAGCCTGCCATTAAACTCCAGATTTTCCTTGGACTTATCAATCATGATATATTTCATTTTTTCCTCTTCTGAATTTTTGGCATCCAATGCAGTCCAACAGTAGTCAGAAGTGAAATATGTTTGTGCACCAAAATTCTATCTGCACGGTTTCTAGTGCAATTGACACTAGAAGATTTTTGAAGGATTTGTCCTTACCAGAAGATTGTTTCAGGGAAGATGGAGAGACTGCACTGAACAAACTTTATTGTTGCTTGAACTTGAGAAACATCCTGGATGAAGCTGCCTTCACTGAAACTGGGGAGGTTGAAACAAGTGGGGAGTTTGATCTTAGAGGTCTCTTTCAACCCAAACCATTCTGTGAAGTGACAAGACAGCTAATATGGTCATTATCCTTCTATCTCCCTCTGGCTCCTTACCCAAATGTTATCTTGTTTTTTAGGAACTGTACCACGTATGGACAGGAAAGTCAGAGACAGACCTCTCCAGGCAAATCCTTTGTCTCAGCCACAGACATGACTTTTTGTTTCTGTAAATTTTTCTCTGGCCTCACTATTCCCAAGCTGCTCTGAGAAGAAGCTGCTTAGAATGATATCCCATTCTTCCAACATCATTCTACCTCCCAAACCTTACACTGGCTTTTATAGGTTTGTTCCTTGCTTCTTCCCTTTATGCCATTATTACAACAGCAGCACAAGACTTTCTCCTGCTGCATTAAAATCATGACAGGAGAGAGTGGCTGATTCTGTTTCAAGTTACATTTTAACCCCAAAATTTTTAGCTGTTTTGCCTGTAAAGATATCCTGTGAGATAGTGCAACAGAATAAGGTACTGCTTACCAGACAGTAAATAACTATTTGTTAAGTAGAAAATTATTGTTCAAGTTTTTTCATGCTGTGTCATCACCTAAACTACTCATCAGTTATTTCACTTACCTCCCCAACTACGAGCTTTTGCTCTGCTCTTGCTATTCATTCCTTGTCTGATAAGATACTTCAGCTACATGCTGTATTTTATTCAGCTACAATTTACAGGATTTAAGCTACCGAAATCTCCTTTCAATTGTTCTGGCTTAAAAGAGGTATTACTCATAATTCTTGAGAATGATATACAAACAAAGCAGTCAGACCTTGAAATGAAAACTTATATAACTTAATCTTTTAGCTCCCTGCCTGTGCACAGGGCACAAAAGTCCCATCAACATGCAAGACATTATTTAGGTGAATGCTACTTGTGATTATATTTAGCATAGATGCTTTATGATACTTAGGAAAGACTGACAACACTCCTAAACTACAAAAGAAAAGCAGCCTCCATTCTAAAGCAATACAGTATTTCAAGTCTTTGTGTTATGTTACTTCAGATACTCATTACTGGCATAATAGCCCAAGCATTAAGCTCTGAACCCAACTGTGCACACATTTTACTGTATCATTTACTTACCTAACTGCATGAATCTCAGACTTACTGCATGTGAGATTTTAAATCATTGTTCCAGCCTCAACATGCACTAAAAGTCAGAAAAAAGGAAAGCAAGATGCTGAGATCTTTTGTGAAGAAGTGGTATATGCTCAGCTAAAATCTCCTAAGAATATCAACAAAGAAGCACTGTTAGATCATTTATGGTCTCCAGTGTGAGGGATGGTAATGGCTGATATTACACAAAACTGAAGAGAGATTTTATAGAAATCTTAAGGTTAAAGTGAGCCAAGGTGTTTTTCAGCATCATTTTCACTGAGGGCCTTCTGTTATACCCAGCTGACCAACATATTCAACCTGCCCAATATCAACTCACATCCTTTTAATATTAAGTAAACAAGAAATATCTGTAGGAGGAAGTAACTGGAAAGGCGTTAAATTTTACTAAAAATATGGAAAGCAATAAATGCTGTGAGACATCCTGGATTTCAGCATTCTCGTTTATCTATTTAATTAACAACACTATGCTCTCAGTTAAAGCATCTACTACCATGTCCATAGATTTCTGCACCAGTTTCTACAGTTAAAATTATAGTACTCAAAAACCAACCTTTCTGTAAAAGCTTCCATTCCTGTTAACCTTAACAGATTTATCCTAGCAAGCCAGAACATAGACCATCTTCTGTGTTTTAAAATTCTTCACACTGTGTTTTTATTTTTTTTTGTTCAGGCTAATCTTTAAAGTTTCAAAAGCTTGCAACTTTTTCTGTGCTTTGAAACTTCTATTCCCATACAGCTCATCTGGTATCCTTTTCTTAGCCAAACAAACAAGTTCCCAGAAAATTTGAGATTCTTATATTTACAGTACAACCATGGTCATTTCCATATTCAGCTACATTTGTCTACATTATCATAAAAATCCACCTGGATTGAAAATATGCAACAAATTAAGAGTTTACTTGAAGGTATTTAAATAATGCTGTGTCCTCTGGTCATTTGTAACAGAGGTGATGCTTTGTAAACTGTAACATGAGAAGCTACCCATGATAAACAGCAGCTACTCTTTTCAACTGAAGGAAAATACTTAAAATTAGGTAAAGACTATACCAAATCTGAAGTAATAGAAAGGGAATAATCCTTTAAGAGATTAAAGTATCAAACAACTTCACAGTAGAAAAATAAAACCAATGTTGAATGTCATATTTTAGTTGCCATGCATACAATAGTCCCAAAGCAGTGAGTTAAAATGTGACTACAGCAATATTAGTTGCTGTAAGTACAAGCAAGTGCTTCCATTACCTATTTTTTTCTGCAGTATGAAGCAATAGTTTAAAAGGGCTTCTTCTGAAACTGAGAATATTTATGGGACCAGGATATTGAGAAGTATTATATGTTGTAGGAACACTTCAAACTAGAAGGTATAAACATAATTCAGATGAAAGCTTGGGATAGTTTTTTCCTAAAAGAAATGCTCACCTAAATGCCCATGTGTTCATTTTTACTTTTCCAGTACCCATAGCAGTAATTTGACCTACAGACTTGTGCTTGCTAAATCCAGCTGATTTACATTATACCAGTTCCTACAAATAGCAAATGCCTTGAATTTCTCAGCAAGACAGATGTGGTCAGGAAGGAAACTTGCTTTAAATCACATCTAGGACTCAGATGTAGTGGCATCAATTAAATCAGATGGGTATTTAGACTAGATAGCATTAACAGCAGGGTTTTGCCCTTATTTCTTACCTGCTCAAGAGAGATTAGAAGAGCCACATCACGATGCAGCATCACACAGGCATGAGAGCATTTGTGCAACCCCTCTCAGCAGTACTCAGAATAACCCCCCAGATCTCTGCTCCTACTGCAAGCAGAGGAGAGGTGGTCACTACCTTGAGAAAGCACCTTCACTTCATGCCCAGATGAGGGTGGCACACCTCTGGTCCCTCCCCTCCCTCCCTAATTAATAGCCAAGACAACACAGAACATTCTGACAAATCCTAATCTAAATCAGGTGTGGGTCAGTAAACTCTAAGTGCCCTTGAAGGAGCTTTGCATTCAGCAAAAGCACTATCTGAATAATAGAGAAAGAAGATAGCAGGAAGATATCATAATCAGGAGAAAAAGCCTTGAATCACAGCTATCTCATTTATTATTAAAAAGGTTCTTATGTGGGAAACTGAGATTTTATATTTTCTGAGCAGGATCTCATATACTCCCACTCAATGCCTATTATTTCGAAGAGTAAAAATAACAAAACTACATAAATGCTGAGCAGACAGCATTGTCTCATTAACATGGACATATCTTAGTTCCTGAAAGCCAAAAATGTAACAGATTTGAAAATTAAGTACTGTTGGTCAGACTCTGTCCTCAGGAAAGACAAGTTTTAATCAAAATAAATTCTAATGAATGAGATTATTAGCACTTCAGGGTTTAAGTGGTCTATTTCTAAGACTAGTTGTGCTTCATTCTCAATTTCATCATTGCTTTCATTCATTTCTTTCTATTATATTTTGTGTAAGTTTTACAAGAACAAAGACATTTAAAAGTCCTCTCAAAAGCAAGAATTCCATGGAATTACTCCCATTGTGGAGAAATCCTCAAACATGGATTACCAATACCTGCCAGTCAAAAAGAAAAACATGCCCTGATGTTATGCGATATAAACCGTAATTAAATTGTTTAATTTTTTGGGAGTAAGTTTTTGTCACCATGTCCAATGTTTAAGAATAAAAAAAAAAAAGGAAGGAAATTATATTCCTAAATATAAAATACTAAGTTCCAAATAAGCAGAACTGCATTTAAATATTGCTTGTAACTAGCCTTTTGTAGGTTTATTTCCAGTTGAAGCAGGGGGGAATTGCCAAACCACTAGATTATATTAGGTAAAAGTTAACAATTTTTAAAGTACATATGTTTTAGTCAATTTAATAAATTTCACTACCTCACTGGTGAGCAACTAGGAAAACTCCATGGAGGCATGTGACAAAGCAGTCTTAAATCACACCAAAATGAAACCACACCTTCCATCAGAATCAGGTTTTTAAAAAATTGCTTGGCCTCTCAAAGATGAATTGGATATCATTTAGAGCAGCACGTTTGTTCTTACAAATTCATAGAAATTCTATACAAATAATCAATTTCCATGTGTCATTTCATATCAGCTTTCTCTGATGGAGAAGTAAATTCACTTTATGCAAGCATTTTGACCTACTTTGTACTAATAAGCCTTAAGGGTTTTCAAGTAGCTAGTTTACACTCCTTGTAATTTACTTGAGTTTTACTTGGATTTTATTATATGTTATTTCAATATACACTATTACTGCTATAGACAGAAGCAATCTAACCAGACATTGTACTTATCCTCTGATAGAAGTATATACTACTGGTAGCTGTCAACTTTTTTTCCTCTCTGTTAAACTCAAAGAAAGCAAAAAAAAAAAAAAATTAGTGCTTTATTTCTTCTATTCTTTTGAAGGGAAAAGAAATATATATAAGAAAAAATTGTACCTGCAAGTTTTAGCCTGATATTTAATCTAGTTTTAAGTTGGCCACTAACAATTTAGTACTTATTAAAAATGTCTTTAGGGACCAAAATTTAAGTGAACCTACTAAAGAGTGGGAAGCACAATAAAGAATATCTCTGCTTTGTCTCACTGGTCTCTACAGGAAATATTTTATCATTCCTTCTGTCATCAATAATACTGGATTTACTTGATGTCAGCATAACAGCCTAAGCCACTACCTAAAAAAAAAAAATCATCTTTGTCATCATGGAAAGTTATTTGACATAAATCTGGAAATGCAGTAATTTTCTTAACTTCATTGGCTTATTTGTTCCTAATACAACTCAAAGTACTGAATTGAGAATTGAATGTACAAAGAGATCAATTAATAAATTCATGCTGATCTCTACAATCATTTTGCAAAAAAAGCCTAATCATCACCACCATAAATATAGCAGATTTGTTATACTAGGGGGTAGGTAGCTTTACATGTTTGGAACAATTAATAGAATATAACTTTCCAATAATCATACCTGAGGAATTATGCATTATCATGAGTAAGGAGATCCTGGTAATAAGCATGATTTTTGTGGTATACTTGGAATCTGTAAGCTCATCTAATTTTTTATTTTCCATTATCAAAATTTCTAATTCTGTCAATAACTGAGTTAAGGATGTCATTCAAACATTACATTGCAACAGTCCAGGTACAGGCGAGCTGATTTTTTCTTTACTTTTCACATTTCATTTCCATTGCACAGAATAAATATAGAAAGCATAGATCTTAGTAGTCACTTAGATTACACCTAGCTATCCATAAATATGTTTTTCTACTTAATCATCTGCAACCTGCACAGCCTATTGCATTAAATCAAGATAAAATTTTGCAGGACAGCACATAAAGTGTGTTTCTGTAAATGACAGGAAAGCAATGAATAATTTTTCCTCCCCATAAATAAAGGTCTTTGATTTTTTTTTTTTTTCCTGGCTATTTCCCCTTATGATCAGAATAGTTCTCTCTGCATTCTTTTAAATATATTTATCCTTATGTTGTCTGGTGGAAAACCTGTAAAGAAACAGTCTGTCTGTGTGATAGCTCAAACTATGATACAGAACTTTAATTGTTTGATTATTGAACAGGATTTAAAGTGGTTTCATAGAAAGGTGCAACAGATAAAACCCAGATTTTCTGGCTGCTGGCAATGTAGCAGAGGATCAAAGTACTCCATGTACTCATTCAGGGTAAGAATAATGGGGTCTGCCTTATGGTACTAAAAGTTATGTAGCTACTCCAAGAAGCTTGTTATGCTAGGCTTCATTATCAACATAATTCATACACATATTTTCTACTCCTGTACAGCCTCAGAAGCTTTATTTGTACACAATGCTCTCACTTGCCTCAAGCAAGCACAGTCATGTGTTCCCACATTATTCTCTTAAATATGTGCAACATAAAAGAGCCACGTACAGCAAACTGACTCAAGGAAAACAAAGTCAAAATGTTTTTCTTTAGTTTAAACTTTTTTTTTTTTTTAACTCTTTTCTTGCTGAAAAAAGTGCAGAAACTTAGGTTAGAAAGACATGGCAAGCATGTCACAGCCAAGGGATCTGGCCTGACTTGTGACCTTAAATCCAGCCTCTTAGCCTCTTCCTTGTTGATGATTAACAGTAGAAAATAAGTTTTTCACAATGTAAATCAACTATTCATCATAATTTATTTAATAGAAATATTGTCACTACCAGTGCATATTTCAGATTTGTCTTAAAGCCAAGAATATCTATTTAGGAGTTGCAAATTTCTCAGAAAGTGATACAATAAAAATCAAGAAGTGAGGCTTCTCGGGGTTTATTCTAGTGGCTTCAGCACAATTCAGACATCCCTGCAAAGCTTATATTAGAATTTGGAGCAAAGTTACATCAATAGTAATTCTGAAATATTAAGCAATAATATTACATAAAACAAAGCCCTTTCCTTTTTATTTCAGGAAATGAAATTACCTGGAGCCACAGACATAGTTAATGTGTGATCAAAACTGATGCAGGAAAATAAGTCACTAAAACAGTCAAAGAAGAAAAATCCACAGCTTCTACCTCATTAGTTCCCAATTGCCATTTTTTATCAATTGCAGGAGTTTTTAACTTGTACACTTAAGCTTTGATGGAAGTTTTAAACATCAGCTACAAAACAAGAATGGTACATGGGGTGTGTACCAAGGTATTAACAGGTCAGGGATGGATGTTACAGTCCTGGCTAATCTTGCTTTTGAGGACTTCATTTTATTGGTTAAGTTAGGAGTGCTGTCAGGAAATTAAAAATTCTGCACTGTGGGTCAAGCCCTGGCACAGGGAGCTAATTCTGCTCATCCATCTACCTCCAGACAAATCATGGTCAATCCTTCCTTCTCTAGACCAAAGTGGGACTCAGTTTCCCAATTTTAATACACTGAATGCAGAGCAACTACTGAGCTCCCAAATAGACCATGATGCATGCTTGATTCAAGTTTGATTCAAGTTTAAAGCCATTCAAGTTTCAAGAAGTGGTTCATTTACTTGATACTGAGACTCTGACTAGGTTCTGAAGTGCCTTGTCACAATAGGAAATTTAGTTAAATATAGAAGTTTTTCCCAGATTCACATAGCCATAACAGGATGGTAAATGCAACCGAGCTATAAAATTTGCTAATAATAACGGAAAAAATAAATTGTTCTGTCACAAGAAGTGTTAAAATTAAGCTTCAACTAGACTTTAAGTTTCAAATATTCTTCTAGATTACAAACCTAACAGGCCCTCCCAATGGCTTAGATCATCACAATGCAGCAATTTACTTCTTTCATCTCCACTTATGTTTCTTATATACATAATGTCAGCTACTGAACTTGTCAAGTTATTTCTATCTTATTCACTGGCACTTGCAAGAGATTTTGCTTAACTTAGTACATTACTTAGGTCAACAGGAAGAAAGGTTTGAGCAAGGAGAAAAGCTTAGAGAAAAAAGAATTACTAAGTATCTCAGACATAGGGATATATATTGTTCAACATAGGAAGAAAGGCAATGCATGTGGCTGTCATGAGCAGCCCTTCAGCTTGGCCTAAGGCAGATACCACGATCTTGCTGAGGATACTCTGTGCTGCAAAAGAAATGTCACACAGCCTTGGAAGCTGTCCCAGGAGCCCTCTCACCTCACAGCAGGTTAAATGATCCAAATTCACACTAGTGGAAGTGTAAACTCATCTCAAACTTTTACTGAGATTGTACCAGCTCAATAGAAACCTAATTCCATGTGTAACTATCTTAATCCTTGAAAAGGATTAACTCAGTCCTACCATAGACATATTTTGCTGTAGTTCTAGCTTGTCTTCTTTACCCCACAGGTGTATTTCTTTCACCTTCCCAACAATATTTTACACTCATTTGAAGGTTTAAGGTTCCTCAGCCTTTACATTAGTCAAACCCTCTGTTTTTTCAGCATGTCCTCCTAACCTCCTCCTCATGACTTCTAATCAGTCTTTTTGCTGCTCTCTGGGCAGTAACTGGCCCTCTTGACTCAAAGTGTTGGACTCAGAATTGGTGGTGAAGCTGGGCTCTTACAAGGGTACGGCAAAAGGCATACGAGTGGGTGGGGTTTTTTTGTGGAAGATAGTGCATTTTTCTTCAGCACAGCCCAGTATAAAGTTTTCTTCTGTTGAAATGGCAAGATATTGTGTACTTGTGTTGTATGTGTATTTTGGACCAATTTACATGGCAAATAATGCCCTTTGGTCTTTAAAAACATTTCTGTCTCTTCCCAGATGAAAGGAATACAAAAGCATTCTCAAACACTGCCTGGACTACCTATGGACAAAATTACTGCTAAGCAGAATAAACTAAATAGGTGAAGGCAAGTGGCTGGTTAACACTTCAAATTGAAAACTTGCTAATAAACCAAACTGTTCTGCAAATAATCTGTTATCATGAATAGCCTGCCTCTGGTTGCACTTGGAGCCTGTGTGCATCTTTCACTGCATACTGTTTTCCTGATCAAGACAGGCCTTCCTCTGACTTATTGGAAAACTCATTTTCTGAGGAACATTTTAGACCTTATGCGATCTTAATTTATACTAGCAAGCATCTGTGACATGCTCATCAGTATTCACCCTCTAAAACACCCCCTGAAAAAACAACATTAAAATAAATTTGTGAAGGAGTTGATAATAGATGAGATTTTCTTACTTGACTTGTTCTGCTGTTCAAAGCAGAGGATGACTGCACAAAGCCTTTGTAGGAGGACCTCATTTCCAGGTTAAATGATTCCTAACTCAGAGAAGGGTTGTTCCAGTAAGATATGTCACTGAAGCTATTGTGAAAATCTTCAGAGTGACATCTTTGGAGGGGACAGGGACAGTGGGGCCGAATGCACTCTCAGCAAGTTCACTGATGACATGGAGCTGTGAGGTGCAGTCACCTGCTGGGGGGAAGAGAAGGGAAGGGATGACATCCAGAGGGACCTGAGCAGGCTGGAGAGGTGCCCAGACTGTAGGTCCCACACCTACAGTCTGGGCAGAGAAGAGATTGAGAGCAGCCATGCAGAGAAAGACTTGAGGATGACGTTGGTGAACAGCTCACCATGAGCTGGCAGTGAGTGCTCTCAGCCCAGAAAGCCAAAAAGATCTTGGGCTGCATCCAAATGAGCATGGTCAGCATCTCAAAGGAGGTGATTCTCCCCCTCTGCTCTGCTCTTGTGAGAAACCACCTGGAATACTGAGTCCCTCTCTGGTGTCTCCAACTTAAGAAGGACATGGAACTTGTTGGAGCATGGGAGGCCACAAAGTTAGTAAGAGGGCTGGAGCAACTCCCCTACACCAAAACTGGACTCAGCATTCCAGGCTAAGAAAGTCAAGGCTGTTCAGCCTGAAGAAGAGAAGCTTGTGTGGAGACCTCTTAGCACTTTCCAGTATCTGAAGGGGGCTTCAGGAGAGCCAGAGAGGAACTCTGCCTCAGGAACTGCAGTAATGAGACAAGGAGAAATGGGTATCAATTGAAAGAGGGGAAATTAAAGGGGGATATTGTCGTTGTCGAGGCAGGATGGGAATGAATAGACTCTGACTCAGAAGGCTGCTGAGAGTAAAACTCCCATTTATTCAAAATACACTGCTCTTTTATACAGAGCTTCACAAGGATCAAATCCATTGGTCCTGAAGTGAAAACAACCCACAGCATTGGTGCAGAGTGCTTGACACACAGTGATAGAACTCAACTATAAACAATGTGAAAAACAAGAGAGATGAAGAATTATTTACATTCTTTCCCAGCTCTTTCCCAGGCTTTTGCCTGGATAGAAACTCTCAGTTTCTTTCTTTGACTGAATCTGAGACCCACAGGATATTAGGAAGAGATTCTTTACTGTGTGGGTGGTGAGACATTGTGTTCAAGGCTTGGTTAGATAAGGCCTTGAACAGCCTGCCCTAGTGGGGAGTGTGCACTAGATGATCCTTAAGGTCCCATTCCCTTAACATTCTATAATTCTATGATTTAAGCAGAAAAAACACCCTGCAGCATTGACAATCTTGACTTCCTCTTTTCTTCCCTATGCCCAGTGTTCATCTTGCCTTGCAAATCAAGAATCTCCTGCCCCTCCATCCATCCTAAAGTGGCCATCCTAAAGTGCCACCTCACCCCAAAGAACACAGTACACTCAGCAGGTTTCTGAACATGTTGCCCAGATCTGTCCTGCCATATCAAAACATGTTTTAGGAGACAGCATTCCTCCTCTCTACTGAGAATGTTTTTAGTAAACACCCAACATGGAATTTTCAACTAGATACACCTTTATAATCAACTAAGACAATGGATATTTTAGAAAAGGAACTTGAAAGTTTTATAGTGAACACCACAGCCTATATATTCTCAAAATAGCTGTTTCAAAACCAGAATGCTCTGCCAGACACAGGAACACCTTGCCAAGAGCTCAGAGCCCACTCATGCCTGTGAGACAGGCCAGCTCCACCAGACTACTCCATTTAAAGAGTGGAGCAGAGCCTGGTGGCAGGACCACCAGTCCTGTACTGCTGACTGGAATCAGGGCTAGAGGCTGTGCATCCGTAATTCTTTCTTCATCTTTAACAGCCTGGCTCATTATAAAAGCCCTGATTTCAGGCTGCTCAGTGAAAATTGTAGCAACTATTTATTTCACTTAACAAAACTACTTGTCTGGTCTCTTCTGTTCATGTTTTCTACTGCGTACTGAATTTGCCCATTTTTTTAAATTAAGAGACATTACACCAAAGGGAAAATAGTCATCAAATCAATTAGAACCATTAACTCTAGCCTTTTGTGAGGCCTTTGTTTGACTATGCTTTGCTGTTATAAGTCTGGGGATTAATACTATTACTTCCTTAAGTTATACAAGTATTATAAACATAAATAAAATTTAGGAACTAGTCCTTTGGCATTTTTGAGCAGTAGGTGAACTCTTTCAAGTAATTCATTCCACAAAGTTTATGTTTTTGTTTGCTGATCAGTTTACCTTGTGTAAGAATAACTTATTCCTTTATTGTTGACATTATTTCACAGCAGTCAGAAAAATTATTTCCCTTTTATTTTTCATTAATTTCTTTTTTGTCCTCTAATTGTACAATTGGCTAAAAAGTTTAAAGGAAAATTTTGTTTTTCAGAAAATAAAGCTTCAAGTCAAGCTGAACAGATAACTCAGACTTTCCTCAAATCATACAGCCTAAGGCTGGGAGTGTAAGAAATTTTTCCTTCAACAATTAACTGGCTGATTAGATGGAGAATTTAAGGAGCTAGCTATTCATATGTTCCACTGTAATGACTGCACAAACCCAGCTTACAGGTATTACCCATGCAGAAATTAAAGAGAATGGGAAAAAAGTGAAGTACAAAAGTGTTCAGACTGTAACAGCCCAATTTACTTCACTAAGCATTCTCACAGGGGTTGTTTGGGGAAAGAGAACAAATTTGAATAACTGCTCTCTCAGGGTTCCATCTGAGTTTTTCTCTAATCACCCAAAGTTGTTTCTGATGGATTTCAGCTGTATAATTCAAACCTTTGACAGGAACTTCCCTGACATTATTTGTCTTTCAAGCAGAGCTGACACCTGTAACAAAACTGACATTTATGTGCTTTCTTGCTTTTAATCAGGTTCCTTTATAGCCTTATCTCCAGGATGACTTCAAGAGGTGGCAAGTGGCATCAGACCTATTCTGCATCACTGTTAACATGTACTGTGCTCTTCACCTCAAGCCAACGTGACCCCATAAATGCAATTCACTGCATCACCAACATGCCCTGACTTTCAAACAGCAAGCCCAGCAGTCGTGTGGTCCAGGCTCAATATGGCTGTAGGTCTCAAGTCTCAATTTCTGTTTTCAGCAAACACTTTAGAAGTACTTGAAAGGAATGGTTTCTGTGTTAAAAACAGAGAAACAGTAAAGAGGTAGAGACCAGCAAAACTAAAATATTGCCATTTTTCTGTGAGACCTGTTTTGTCTCTTTGAGGTTTGCTTTACAGCTACAATTATCCTCCAGACATCCTTCATCCTTTAAAAAATGTCTTATTATGATAAGCTCAACAATTTTTAGGTTATCAATAACAGTTCACACAATATTTGAAGAACTATTTATACTTCACAGCCAGGAGACAGTACCACAGAAGAACCATAAGCCTTTGTAGTGCTCTTTTCCAATTGGCCTCTCTTAGGTAAACCACTGGGTGTTTTTTCCCCTATTTTTGCTTTTCAAGCACATAAAATTTGTCCTTATAATGTGAGGACACACTTGTTCAAGGAAAAGTGGCTAAACACAGAAACACCAACTGAAGAATGTCATGAATACTTCTGTGGTGAGTATAAATTGCTCATCTTCCTCACTTGCTCCCCATCTTCAAAACACTGAGTTCCTACCAATTGCTGTATTGCTACAAGTTTGGAGGGAACTTATTTTTTCTTGCACACATCTTCATGCTTCAGAGTTGCTATTGCCATTTGGGTAAGATGGCACATTAGCTGTACCCCAGTGGAGTTATTTTGCTATGTTGGGGTGACTTTTTAAAATCTTGCACTAATTCTAGTACTTACCAGTTGAGATCATTTTACAATCCAAAGTCCAATTTAACTCTTTTATCAGATTTATAAGTGTATCAGCTGCTTACTTACTGCTTGGTTTTTTCCAGCTGCCATTGTAGCAGATGTCTGTCACTTAGTTTGATAGTTTGTGCTTTTTTACACAAAGTAAAAAGAAATTGTATTTTCTTGGTAGGAGCATTTTAAAAAGCAACTTTTTTTTCTAGAGTTAAACACCTGCATATAAAGAGAACTACAAAACCTGCTCACTAATTGAACACCTCTTCCATAATACTAGCAGCTTGGGTTCAAGAATTTTCTTCAGCTAGCAGGCTTGAAAAGGGACCCAACTTAAATGTATTACCCTGTATTACCAAAAAAAAAAAAAACCCAAACCACCACTGCACATGAAACACAACAGTCACTCCTGCTCCCTAAAGGCAGTGTCAAGAGGCACCATAATTCCAGCCCTTCCTTGAATTTCTTTGGCATATTAAGATGTCTAAAGTAAGGAGAGAACCCCAAGTAGGGCAAAGCCCTTTGGTGTAATTCCTGCCACGTCCTTCTCAGAATTAAGCTGCAGGCAACAGAAGACACCTTTGCAGCCAGCAGCTCTTCCTTCCCATTACTCAAAGACACAATGTTGATATAGTTAAATATTTTCTAATTAAGATGAAGAAAACATAAAAGGCCAATACATCAAACAAGTTAATGTAGTCAACTACAACAATTACCTTAATCAAGTCTTGAAATGTGAGATGAACTCTTTTCAAACAATAAAGCTTTGGCTGTGTTAGAAGCACCTATTCATCATTTAATGAACACTCAGAACACAACCATTAAATTAAGTGTGTGTTTTGCATTACCCTTGCTGTAATTTACAGGTCAGGTCAATGAGCAATAATGTTGTTACTACAACAGAAAAACGTCTGCAACTTCAGGCTTTATATTTAATTGTAAAGCTTCAGTTCCATGTTAACACAATAGTCAATGTGATTTCATAACACAAATTCATCTGTTCTCTGAAGATAATAGATTGTGCTTTTCTTTTTCCATAAATCATATCAAGGAACTTTTTTTTTTTTTCCCTGAAAATACAGATAGCAAGATAGCGGTTCAACTTAACCATGCTTTATTTATTCTACCAAAACCCCTCACAGCATAAAATTAAGAAATCCCAGTTCCTGCACACTATTCTGAGACCCATTCTTAGATAAAAGACATCAGTAAGAGTATATGAATATTGCACAGGCTTATTCTTCACAACTGAACTCCTGTGGGGGAAGCAAGAATGAAGTTAGCCAAAGAAAATACAACATGTTTTCAGAGACATAGTCAATATTGCTAAATTATAATAAGATTGGAACACTGGATTTAAAAAAAACAACCAAACAAATAAATGCTTTAATTGTAAATTTTATGCAGAAACTAGTAATAATATTTAACTATTTATTGACTTTTGTTTTAAAACTATTTTAACAATGCCATCAAAATGAAGCACAAAGATACATCCTTTGAACAAGTTTTCATTATAGAATTGTAAGTGCATAGGATAAACTAGACCAGCATGGGAAACTTCAGAGGAACAGAAAAGGCAAAAATACAATTTTTTCTAAATACTAGTGCTTAAGTCTTAAAGTATGCTGATAGGTAGCAATTACTAACTGCACATTAATGGCTTTGTATTTAGAAACAATCTACTAGGACTATTAACATGGTAACAAAGAGGTCAGACTAATCATACAGGATATATCTATGCATATTTTTAATAACTAACTATTTTCCTAATGAATTTTAATCAGACAGGCATTCCAGGCAAGCACTATTTCTACAATTGTGTCAAACTGTTTTACACCTATAATGTAGAAATAATAGGTAGCAATTTTGGACAGTCACTTAAATTTCTTTAACAGCCAAAGAAACAATATATGTGTTTCTAAGGAATTATTTCATCCTAAAGTAGGTGTGCCTGTAAGGATCAGACAAATCCCATTTTTCAGCTGGTTTTTTTTCTACCAGTGACTATAAAGGGATTACAGCCAGCTGCCTCAGTGGCATGACACCCATTCTTGAGGATTAACTTGTCCTTAGCAGCAATTCTTCAATAATCACACAAACTGTTGAAGTGGCAAGCCATGTTGGAAAAGCAGCTAATTACACTTCGAGTTATCTGGTCTTAACATTATGGTCATGCACTCTGAATCACAGAATCATTTAGGCTAGGAATAAAAAACTCTTCAGTCCAACTATAAACCTAATGTTGCCAATTCCACCACCAAATCACACACCTAAATGCCACATCTACAAATCTTATAAGTACCTCCAGGCTAGTGACTCAGCCACAGCAGCCTGCTCCGAGGCTTGACAACCATTTCTGTGAGGAAATCTTTCCTGTTATCCAATCTAAATGTCCCCTGGCACTACTTGAAAAATAATTCTGAAAATAATCATTCAAGTTCCATGCATTGGAAGCACGCACTTCCAGTTTAGGAAGAAATGCAACAGACTAATAAATTGGAAAATCAAATATTGAGCAAAGGCTTTAGTGTTACCCTCAAGAAGCACTGTAGCCTACTTAAGCTCAAGCAGCCCTTATTTTATTGGCACAGTGAAAACTCCCATAGGGAAGTTTTCTTTAGGGAAATGGAGAATGGTTTAAGAGATTTAAGAAATACACCCCAATCAAAGACATCCACGCTTCTTTTATTCCAAATAAAACCTATATTCAAATAGTGCAGCCCTCAACTGAAGGGAGGCCTCAGTCTTGTTCAGGGCCTTGTTTTGATGGAGATAATGATATCAGATCCAGACAAAAAAGTTGTTTTAGAATGCAGCTTGGAGACCCTTGTCTGGAGACCAAGGCTCCCTGCAAATACAGAAAGGTGATGCTGAAGACAATAAACACTCTGCCATGAAAGAATATAGCCTAGTAAACCTCTCCCTCTTCCAGGATACCTCTAATCCCCTTAAATTACACGAAGATGTCTCTCCTGGTGTTCCACTACTAATCTAGTGTCATTCCAGATGACTGAAGTCTAATGGCAAAAGTCTTGCAGGAGAGCTGACAACCAGCAAAAAGTTCTGGTTCAAGTGCTCACATTGCAGCTGGCAAAAGCAATTCCATTTCCAGCTGCTGTCTTTACTGCTCTGCTCAGCCACTAGCAGCACAATTATTTGAAGATGATTCTTTTTGTCTTAATAATTTTATTAGAATAGTTCTATCATATCAGTAAACAGTTAAAGGAAACATTTTACAGTCATCTTCACAGTAATTCCTACAGTTAATGCTGTTTTGGCATTGTAATTGTGGCCAGCAGTCTTCAAATGCACAAAATAGTAGAAATTTACCTTTAGCACACAATGATTTGGCCAAGTAGCAGCACTTGGGTTTTTGTCTTTCAATCCAGTTATTTTATATCTGCATGCATCTGACTTTTCAAAAGCAATTGAGAGGCAACTGAAAAGAAAAAAAGATGGTTTTATCACACAGCACTTTGCTTTTCCATTTTAGAACTGCTATACCTTTTTTTTTCCATAGGCATATAGGAAGGTCAGAGAGCTCAAGGAACCTCAAAAAGATTTTCAACTATCAGAGAGGAAAATTACCACAGGCTTTTACTTGCAAAAGCTTATGAGGTAAAATAGAATTGACAAGATTAATATAACAAAAAAGCCTGTTGAGAACAGCAGCTGATAGTATCAATGTTTAATTCTATGTATAAATGCAGTTCCATGGCTCCAGTAGACTGTAATTTTTTTGACATTTATCACAGAAAAAGTGAGCATCTACAGTTGTTAAATGATAGAGAAAAAAACATATTCTTAATTACATAAAGATTGAATTGCTGTTGTATACAGTATGCCCAAAGACATGGGTGCAACACCAAACTCCTTTTATTTCTCATCCATCTTAGATGAGTACAAGGGCAGCATTCATGATGATTTGAAAATCCCCATGTAAGCCACATCTGCATCTAAGCACAGTCATCCCTACACCAACACACATCTTCAAATGGCTTGGGGTTTTTTCCATCCTAACAAAAGCTCAACCATAGCATTGTCATATTTTTAAGCATACATTGCACATGGAGGTTCTACACGTAACAAGCAACAATAAACTACTTTTGTTTTCCATCAGAAGGCACACTTCTGTTTCCAACAGAGGGAAGGTTGCTCTTCTCCTGTCTTCCCTTCATCCATCCTCTTAATTAAGGTAAAAAGAGTTTTACTATGGCTGCTTATGCCAGAAACCTTTCGAGGGGGAAAAGTCTTGTGGTCAAAGCTGTGGGCCTTTTTTCTCAGTACAATAATACTAACCAGTCAAAATAACATAAGAATACATTTCAGAACTAAATTATTATATGATATGATATTATATGAAACAGGAAAGTATCTAAGACACTGTTTGAGGATTGGAGGAATTCTAGACAGAAAAAAAACCAGAAGTTATTTATCTATCAGATTTTGGGAAGAGGTCAGACTGACAGAATAAAATGTAATTTAAGCAATTTTTTTCTTGCCTTTCCATTGGCTTTGTGTAAGTTAGCAGTATACTTGCAGTGCAAGGGTAGGGGAGAGAGCATCGTGTGCCCTGAGAGAACAAAGAGAAGACAATTTGAACTTTGCCTTCCCATGGGTTCTATTATCACCCTTGTTTTTCACTGGGTTTTCCTCAAATTTTTCCATTCTACTTCCAGGCACATGGTGCAATCTTTGGGGATTCTCTTTGGGGTTCTCTTGTGCAGGGCCAAGAGTTGATCACTTGAATACGCTGAGCTGGAAGAGTCCCACAAGGATCATTGGGTCTGACTCCCTGCACAGGAGTCCCCAACATCCCCAAAGAGTCACACCCTGAGCCTGAGAGCATTGTCCAAACACTTCTTGAGCTCTGGCAGGCTTGGTGCTGTGACCACTGCCCTGGGGAGCCTGCTCCAGTGACCAAACACCCTCTGGGGGAAGAACATTTTTATAATATCCAGCCTAAACCTCCCCTGAGGATATTCTATCATTCTCTTCCATCACAAATCAATTGAAGAAAGAGTGGTTCATTACTTCTAATACTTAAGTATTAGAAATAGTTCTCATTTCCAAGTGTTTAATTTTTTCAAGCTGTGCAAGGATAATGCAAAATACTAGCAAATTTTTCACCTAAAATACCAAAAGTTTAAGTCTGAAAACAAAGAATTATCAAATCTTTCTTTCTTTCTTTCTTTCCTTCTTTCTTTCTCTTTCTTTCTTTCTTTCTTTCTTTCTTTTTTTCTTTCTTTCTTTTCTTTCTTTCTTTTTTTCTTTCTTTCTTTCTTTCTTTCTTTCTTTCTTTCTTTCTTTCTTTCTTTCTTTCTTTTTTCTTTCTTTCTTTTCTTTTTTTTCTTTCTTTCTTTCTTTCTTTCTTTCCTTCTTTCTTTCTCTCTTTCTTTCTTTCTTTCTCTCTTTCTTTCTTTCTTTCCTTTTTTTCTTTTCTTTCTTTCTTTCTTTCTTTCTTTCTTTCTTTCTTTCTTTCTTTCTTTTTTCTTTCTTTCTTTCTTTCTTTCTTTCTTTCTTTCTTTCTTTCTTTCTCTTTCCTTCTTTCCTTCTTTCCTTCTTTCTTTCTTTTCTAAGAGAGACTTGTCAAGTCTGTCTATTTCAGCATAACCTAAAGTAATAACAGGGATATGGGAATAGAAAGAAGTCAGAAATAGTCTACTTTGAAGTAGTAGACAAACTGCTACAAAACGGCATTAGTCTTTGTTTGACTGACCAATCTTTTTGAGTTTAGGTGTCCAATAAATAAACTTAAGTAAAATTTTGCTACTCCCTTAAGGCTTCTAGTTGTTGTTTCCTTACTCATTAGTTTATCGAGAGCAAGGAATTAAATCTATACTGCAACATTCACATGCTACTGGAATTTTACTCAGCAGGTTTCTCCCTGCTGAGTTGCTCTACAGCTGATTATCTGCAACCTGACTCTAGGCAGTAAGATATCACCAAAACCTACCACCTACACTCCTTTCTCTTAATAAGGACAACTAATACTACATTCTTATATCCCAAACTGTAAATGTTCTTCTGCATGTCATAGCTTTTACTTCAAAGAGATGCCAAAAACTCCACCTTGTCATTATGCCTTCTGAGAAACCACATCACTAGCTCTACACTGAGCTGCATCACTCAGTACCTTGTGAAACCTACAGCATGCAGGGTTTTTTTTTTATCATTTATTACTGAAGTGCTCTGCACAAGCATATTTTAATGACCAGCAGAAGCAGTGGTTTTCGTGAAGCAACAGCAACCTATATGGACATGGATTAAGTGACAAGCAGCTGTGTTTCTAAATACTAACCACTGTCAGCCAAAGCAGTGGGACATTGACACAACATTCAGGTATTTCCTCTTCTCCTTATTTTTAGTAAATGGCACTTGCCTTCCACTGAGCCACTCACCATCCTCCTACTCCATCACACACAGAACACCCCAGGCAGTCAGTAAGGTTCTGCCAGTGATCAGCTTCAGAATACACAGCATGACCTTCACAGGGCCTGTTAGGCAACATTCCAATTCCACTATCATGGTAATGAGAATCATTTCCTATAATCTGATATTTTTGTCATGTTGTCTTCTTCCTATCCTTCATGTCCAAGCTGCCAAACAAAAATGGGTTACAAGATCATTTCTGAATGCTTTCATAACAGATCAGGCATGTTTCTAGCGTTGCTCAAGAGCCATTGCTTTGTAGGGTCAAAAGGATCATGATTCTACAGAAAAACTTAGTTCAAGTTTGTGAAATAACTACAAACCTCTCCTGTGTCTTAGAAACTTGGTAATTTATTTGGTAACTTCAATGACATTACAGGAAGCCATGAAACCTTTTGGGTAGAAATCTTCTAGATTTCAAGACGACAAATATGTGCTTAAGCATTTCATTCCTTTAAGTAATTTCCCCTGGGCTTCAGCTCTTGTGTGTCTTTGAGTGGCAAATTTTAAAAAGACATTTCATCCATACTCCTGTTTTCTACAGCACTTGTTTTTTAAAACCTCAGTTTGTCTCACATAAGTCTATTCATTATGCATAAAAAGTTGCCTCCATAGTGTTATTTCCAGTTCAGTATTTGAACTAACATAATTTCTAGTTAAAAGGCTAGAGGAAAGCTGAATGATATATTGCCTTAAATGCAAAATATGGTTTGGTAAGAACAAGACAGGTCAGCTCAGTTACATTAAGAATTTGGCACACTCACCTCAGTCCTTTCCTTAATCCTGTTCCTGCAGGGTACACACATGGGGAGTTGTAGTGACAAACCTGTCATTGTTCTCTTTGACAAATGGGTAAGCCTACATCAGATTTAAAGGGTCCAATATGCTCTTATTTTACACACAGCTTATTATCTAAAACAATATATTTTCATTACCAGTTTCTAAAGCTTCATTAAAAAGTTTGACCTTTTCCCACTGGTCTCCTTATTAAAGCCTTAACAAATAGCTTTAATAATTGGCAATAATATTGATTTCTTAATGTGCCAAATGAAGTGCAGATCTGCATTTTCCTCCCCCAAAGGCTGAGTATATCTTCAATTCCACTCCAGATACCTCATCTTGCAACCCCTCTCCTTTATATACTGTACTTGAATGATTTTACAACTGTTGTTTCTTAGCTTTGCTCATTTCTATTCCTCTCGCCTTTTACATTTTAAAGTTTGTTCACATTTTACCCTTCCAAAATATCTCATGTGTCTTGACTTGTCTGCTTTCCAGATTCTAATGTATATCACCTAACTAATGTATATCTCCCAGATGTTTGCTACCTCACCAGAAAATAATCTCACTATCTCAGAAGGGAGGCAAATTTATGGAAAAAGTAGTATAGCTCATGGAAATACACATGGCAAAAGATCCCTCAACAGGCACTAGCAAGAGAGGCATTTTCAGAATAGGACATTAAACATCAGAAACATCTTGATTAAAGGGTTCTGATATTCAGGGAGTTTAGGAACACAGCCAGCCACCAAAAAAGTACCATTGAGTCCTCTTACTTGTGCTCAAGAGCCATAAAGCTGTGAAGGACTTAACAGCAGCCACTGAGAAAGGACTTCCTTCTCTACACAGAGAAGGGATCATCTAAAATAAAAGCTTATTTTCAGGCTCTGTAAAGGCACATCAATTATGTAGCTAGCCCACAAAGATATTCTTCCCCCAAATACAGGAGCTTAGCTTTCCATGCTTGATCAGGTAAATGCTTTGCTTTCATTTTTCTTCTGTTTTATTGCCTGTTAAATGCCACAATGTCACACTGCAAGGGCAATTCCCTGCTGAGTTCCTACTGAGGCAGAAGAGCTTTTGGTTTGCTCACACGAAGCTCTGCAGAGTAAACCATTTCTAGATTTCTGTTTCTCAAAACTTTTCTCACACAGCCATCAGGTAAACACAGGTACCACAAAGCCAAGGAAAGTGCTGATATAAGTTTTTTAAAAATTAAAATAAGGTCTGTGTTCTGGGTTCAACTCATCTGCAGCAACTTTGACCTTGGCAGAGAACATTCCACTGTCTCAGATCACCAAGCAAGATTAAATCCTTTGCTATGTGGTCATTCAGATTCATATTTCTGATTTAGATGCTGCCTACAGTGATTCATACTACTGAGATCACATTGACTCAAGAGTGCAAGTTATGCTGCAGAAGTTCACTGTTAAGGTTCTCATCTAGCTACAGTCTTCACACAAGCCACTTTTACAGAGACACCACTGAAAAACACTTTGACGTTCTGAATTTTCCAGATTCGCTGCTGATTTAAAAATCAAAAATTTCCACAGTAATTCTTTCTGTACCCTTGGACACTGCTTAATGCACCACAATCACACATTGGCCACTGCTCTCTCATTTTTTCAGTCTATCTTATTGTAAAGCAGCCCACTGGTTCCTGAGGATAACATCAGTCCAGATCAATTTGAATTTCACTTCCTTTTACCCACAGGTATTTAAACACATCCTGCTTTGAATACCTGAAGTCACAGTTTATTTCATGCTCCATTAACAGAACAGGTAAGCTTATGGATGGATTTACAAGACATATATGCAAGTACAGAGAGCTGTTCCAGCCAATGCTTTTAGTTACAGCTCCAATTGCATTCAGGTTTCCTCTCTCCCTATTTCTCCCCACAGAAAGGGCTGCAAATAAAAATTATAAGTGGGCATGCTCACATGCAGCTTGTGCTGTGTGATACTTGTACACCATTTGAACATTAATAGGTCCCAGCCTATTCTCTCACTTTTTGCTGCTCTTTGATGCAGCATGTAAAGATAAATATTTCAGCACACCTTACAGCATATGACTGTTAACTCCCCTAAGTTTCTATGAACCTCCCTCTGATTTGCCAAAGTTATAAATAAATTACATAATATGCTAAAATTTTGGGCATACAAAGTATGTTGATAGGTAGAAGTCTCTATTGTCAAATAATTTATTTTTCTTTTAATGTATAGCATGATATGCAATAGCATAATATAGAATTATGTCTCAGCATAACATAGAATTAAGTGCTGTATACACAGTCTTGGTCAAAAGAAAGCACAGGACAGAATGTTCCCCTCCAAGTTAAATCTTTTCTTGATTACAAGGATCTCCACTGGATCTTACAACTTCAAATCATACCTTTAAAATAGATAAACATTTTCATTTTTACTTTCCCTTTTAACTTTCTTCTCTATCCAAAGCCTACTATTCACTAAACTTAGAAATACTGATATAGCTGCTATATTTCTTTTAAACACTTTCCAGTAAAAACATTTTTTAGGCAGATGGGTGTCAATATTGATATGATTATTATTATGGCAATACCTTTTTCAAGGGTCGCACAGCCTGAAACACACTAGTAACATGGCTCCTCCTCCATACATTTTTCCTCACAAAATAATAAATTATTCATATCTCATTATTATACACTGAATAGAACTATTCAGACTAGAGAGACTTTTCTAGCTTTTCAAAAGTATCTCAACCATTCAAGTTTCATTCCCTTTATTCCTAACAAAAGATAAATATGCTTCTGGGAGAGGGTCAAAGATCACAAATAAAAGTATTTCAAATAACTTCAACTCCTTCATAATTCCCTACTTGCTTATTGCAGAGGACTTCAACCCTTACTTTGTAGGATTTTTAGGTACTTTTCTACTAAATATCCAAAACTGATGCCAGAAAAACAAGTTAATTGTATAAAAGAGCTTTGACTTATCACAGATCCTACTTGTCTCCTAGCAGCTCGAGAGCTAGCAAGATCAGCATTATTTTTTGTAAGTGTAATTCACCCATGCTATAAATCACAATATATTCTAAGACATTTACAAGGCTATTTAATGCTGTTCCTTTTAAATTACTGATGTTTCAAGTGCTGCATAAGACTATTTTTCTTGTTTATTTTTAATTTTGCTGTCATGGAGGTAACCTGAAGTCAACTTAATGAGTGCATAATGTAATTTCACTGCCATAAACTGGAAGTCATTTGCATAGCTTCAAGCTCCCCCATTTTATCTTCATCTAGTATTCACCATTATGTAATATACCTTCTCAAGATCTTTATTACTATTTAGCCATACAAACTTCCTTCATTAGGCTTGAAATAGGAGTTAAGCCTCTTAGTCTTCAACTTATACATGTGAGAGATAGGATGCTTAGTCCTACCTTTTTTCTTTTCTGATAAATTTGAAAAGCTTGGGCTCCTTTTTACACCTTAGATTAACCTTCACTCATAATTTCTTGCAGCATGTCTCTTTTTCATTGAAGGCTTAACTGACTAAATTGCTTCCTCCCCCTTTCTCATTTCCAACACCATCATTTATCAGAAGGTGTCTGTGCATTTCAGCAGGAAATTTAGGCATTCTGTGCTGGGCAAATCAAGAGCTTACTAATAATCATATCAACCCCAAATTGTGTCAGAGATATGTCTATATTTTAGATTCCATTTCACCAGAGGTACACTACCACCCCATATTTAACTTTGAATGTGTTGTCCTTTTTCTGTAGTTACTTGTACAGTTGAAATGTGCAACTGGTAAAGGTTAGAGAGACAGAACCTATGCCAAAATATTGATTAGCAAAACAAAAGCAGTGACTTTTTCAACTAAGCAATTGATTACTTAACGCCACTTTACCTTTTGTGTTTAGGAATATTGAATGTTTCACATAATTACTAGACATGACACAAATGCTGTGTTATTAGCAGGAGGTGTCTCTTGAGCTGCCCATTTATTCAGAGCCTTTGGTAACTCACCACAGAATTTCTCCACAGCAATTAGCAATGTGTATGGAAAAAAGGTGCACTGATGCAGCTAATCTTCGGTTACACACACTGAAGGCCAGCTTCTTCCTAATTTTTATGATCAGGTCGTCATTTCTTCTTTCACTTCACTTTAACAAAGAGTTTTTAAATCAGTCAAGGCAAAAATCTGTAGGTATGACCATGCAGACAGGGGCAAATCTCTTAGCAATGTCAGGTGCAATATGGCAACGTTACAGAACAAAGGCCAGACTGAATTTCTTCCCCCTGTCCTATGCTGCCAGTGTTTTCACAGAGGCACATCTCCTGCTTTCAGGTGGCAGACAGCTTCTATTCTAGCTTCTTCTAGGCAAATCAAGAAAGGGAAAAACTCCTACACAAGCCATTGCCTTTAAACATCATTTTGCTGCTTAATTCTAGGTAAATGAGGTAACCAATTCTTGTTTGGCACTTTCTTTGGAGGAAAGACCTGTGGCAAGCACATTTCTCTCCCTCTCAGGATTTTCCATAGAGGTGCACAGAGAGAAATGAAAGAGAAAACAATTTCTAATTCTGCTCCTTATTTCTCCTATGTGGAATGTGCTTGGAGAATTTTTTACCTGGAGTGAGTTCTTGGTTGGATTCTGGTGAGGATTGTTTGACGCTGGTGGCCAATCCAATCCAATCCAATCCAATCCAATCCAATCCAATCCAATCCAGTCCAATCCAATCCAATCCAATCCAATCCAATCCAATCCAACCCACCTGGGGCTGGGCTCTCAGAGAGGGTCACGAGTTGTGTTAGAGTCAGAGAAAGTAGTATGTAATTTGAGTATCCTCCTTTTATATAGTATATTAATGTATTTTAGCATAGATATAATAAAGAAATAATTCAGCCTTCTGAATTGAGTCAGACAACAGCATTTCTTCCCATTGGGTTTGCCTACATTTATAATAAAGACCCAATCCATGCCAAATATTATCAGGTATAAAAATACTAACTTATGCTGATCTGAATCTCCAAATGGAATATCCAGTTAAGATGAAGTAGCCAGCTCAAGTGAGTAACACCCATATGAGCCAGTGGTCCTTTGGCTTTTGGTTGGGATCATACCCCAAAACACATGACCACTGATGTCAAAAACCTCTTTTTCAGGAAGAAATATTGTTTATATTTACAAGATAACTATGTGTGTCTGTTAGATCAGCAATTCCATGTTCTCTGCTGCTCTTGTTTCAGAAATTTGCCTTTGTATAGCAGATTGAATTTATTGTCTTTACACTTTCACAGTTTTAGATTTTGCTATTTGTTATATTTGGGATCCTGGGATTTTAGGGAATTTAAACCTTTTGGACTGGCCTGATGCATTTCAGACTTATCTAAGATATTTGCTTGTCTTTCTACTGCTTCCCTTTCATCTTCCCATCCCAAACATGACTATCTTTGAACTTGTTGGAACACCTGCTATTTCTATGCCACAGATTTTGCCTAATTACTTACTGCTAGAAGTAGCATGCAACAGAAATTATGAAAAAAAAAAGTCATTTATAGAAACTATAATACAATGTTTTGTATTCACAGACCTGTGTATCAGTTTCACTTGCCATTTTGTCTTGCATCCGTTTCTTTAGTAATCTTTAAAAAAAAAAACATATATAGCATGATTTACAGTGATCAGAAGCAATAAAGCATTTACAGCCTTTAGCACACACCCTACTTCATCCACCAATATTTTCTCAAGTCCATATACAGACCTCTGGATATTGGATGCTTTCAGCCTCCAGCACTATACATTTTGAGCAAAGAAATGGAAATTTTTTGAGGAAGAGTCCATACCACATTTTCAGTCCTGTATTTTACAAGGTGCTACTGAAGCAGAAGAGACACAGCCTGTAATTCCAGAGTTGTCAACTCCAGTCAACAAGCAAGGTGCTGGCATGTTGATCTGTTTGGGGGATTTTTGTAGCTAAAATTTCTGAATCACACAGCATTTAGTAGATTTCAGTTTGTGTTCTGCAGTGTAGCTCTATTGTAGATGAGAAGTTTTGAAATAAAGTAGCTAACTACAATATTTCACAATAAAATAGAACTGCCTAGTTGCACTGGGCTGTTTATGTCCAGTATTAGTGAGAGAGCAACCATCTTATTTCAAGCTCCTGAGACTTGAAAGACATTTTATGAGTAATAATACCTCCTATGCTATGTAAAAATCAAGTGGCTGAATTTTGAACACAATTGCCTCTTGGTTCCAATATATTGTACAGGTTTGTAACTTCTCTGATGTGCCCAAATCCCCCAGTTTCAGAGTTACCTAGCTATTAGGTGCACACCATTTTGCCACCCCAACCCACTATGCTTCTAAAGAATGGTCTCCTTTACAATTTAACAGAATAAATGACCTAAACCAACACATTATGTGGTTTATAGGAAAAAAAATACAGAGAATCATGTTAAGCACACCACTTACTAATACTAATAATCCCATTTAATGTCCAGAATAATTCATCATGAATGACCTTTTAACCACATTTGACACTTTCTCAAATTAATCTTTGTTTATACATCTCCATCAGGCTCTTATTCAAGTTCACATAGTTCTCATTATCATTCAACCAGTTTTAACACCTATATTCTGTAGGATCAGAATAAAACCAGCAAATTCCAGCTTTTTGATGATGTTACATTAAGTATTTATTACTAGCATTACTTATGGCTTTCATAAAAATAAAAAAATTACTTTAGTTACATTACCATAAAATAGCAGATTATAATTAAAATTATGAAGAAACAATTGTATACCATAAAAGATACTAAGCCAACTATGTCAGAGAGAAAAACTACAAGAACCTGGTTTGTGAAACTACTTTCCCTGAACATTATTTTGCTCTATAGAGTCCCATCTATCTTTTTTACTTTTTTATACTTTTTTTTTTTGTTGCAGTTTGTATTAAAATCACAAAAGAAAAAAAAAAAAAAAGGCAAAATAAAAGGTTTCAGAGTTGTGGTTTTTCCTCTTCCCCTGAAGTATATTTAAATACACTTTTAAAGACTAAAATAGCCTAAAATTTTATGCAGGGCTATTGCCAGCATATTTTGTTTATTAATGATTCTCATTTCCTTAGGTCTTCCTTCAGGACTAGTGTGCCTATTCATCACAGAACATATATCACCAGGGCTTCAAGCTGGAAAAAAAATCAAAATAAAATTTCCTTATTCCTAGCATGTCAGATATGCATGTTTCTCAAAGTGTGTCTTTTCACAAGAGGTTTAAATTTGCAAATCAGTTTCTTTTGTTCTCTAACAGTTCCCAAGTGCAGATTTTTGAGTAATGTTAAACTCTAGTAACATCAGTAGGGTGATAGTCCTAGGATATTTTGATGATTCAAAGCAGCAATACAACTGAAGTTGTGCATTCATTTCCTTCAATTCCACCCAAGCAGAGCCAAAAGCTTTTTGCTCAACGGTCTCTTGGATGAGCAGGTTCCCAGTCAGTAAATAATTTTATTTTCTTGGAAATCTGCTGCTTACACAGTTTGACTCTGCATTTGCAGTCATCTGAACAGTCAAACTAAAAGCAGCCAAAAATCAAGGACAACCAGGTTCTGGGAATACAGACATGGCTGCATTAGATTTCAGTGAGTTTCTGGAAGCTAAGTGACCTTTATTTGCAATGACACAGGGTGAAGGTAATTCTGTTTGCACTATGGCTGGATTTTTTTTTTTTTTAAGATGAATATGAAGATTTGGATTGCTCTTAACAACTGAGTACTAATTATCCCTAATGCTCCTTAGCTGTACCCTTTTTGTTGAGAAACGCCACAGTCCTGAAATAGGTCTGATTGCCTTTCTGCTTAATTTTACCATCCAGATGGATGGTATAGAGGGAACACAGACCTTGCTGATTTTTTTTTTTTTTAAAGCATTTCAAGAAATGAGACTAATCATAGCGTGAGCCATATCCCATGGATGTTTTATACCTTTGGGTGTTGGGCACACAATTAAGAAGTTTAGAAAAATGTCAGTTTATAGACCTTTCCTTGTGATACAGGACTCTGAAATCTCTTTGTTTATGCTTTAATACTCTTACTAGTATCTTCATTTCTCCCAGTCCATCTTCCCAGCATTATAGTGACACATGAATGGTTTTATTTCCTTAACTGCTCACTGAGCTAGGCATGGATAAAAACAGTTTGTCCTGACAGAAAGAGGGAAAATAATTACTTTCAAACATAAGATTAAGATGGAGGTTTTTCTTCATAGCTTTCCTGGGCTTGGGTTGGTTTGAGGTTTTTTGGGTTTTTTTGTTTGTTTGGGGTTTTTTTTGTTTGTTTGTTTGTTTTTTGGTGGTTTTTTGTTTGTTTTAAACTAGATAAGATTCAATGGCATATTAGATCTTTTACTTTCCTAATGCATGTACTTCCTGAACTTAAACAAATTCAGTGAGAGTTCTGGAAATTTTCACTAAACTGTTTGAGTTTTCCTCTATTTCTCAGCATTTCAATTTTGCCCTGTCTTTTCAGTGTGCAGATTATTAGATGGAATTGCATTTTATCATTAGCATCTTCTGAAAAATAAGCCAATAACAAAAAAAGTAAGTTTTAGGTGAGCACAATAATATGTCTGAGAGACCAGTGACTACCTTTTATTCATCAGGCCCAGGAGGGATGAATACCTCATTGTGAATGCCACAAACCCCTCTATATATGACTTATCATAGTAGTTCATTTCCTTTAATATAAATATGTATGTTGGGCTATGCTCATCTTTGGTTTAGCTCAGCTGAGGCACAAAGGAAAATCAAAAATATACTTTGATCTCAGAGATATTCTCAAAACATTCAAATTGGCTTTTCTACAGCAGGAGAGCAATTCTTTCATTTGCCTCACCTAGGGAGATATGTCCCTCTGGGGACCCAATCATTTTCTTAATTATGTGAACAGACAGCAGCCTTAAAACATTTCCCAATTACATCAGCAAAGATTTGGCTGTCAAGGAGTGAGACTAAAGAGCAACATTAAAACAAAATAGATCTGGTTAAAGGTCTCCTTCATAACACTCTGCTGAGGATGTGGCACAAGTGTTGAACACCACAAGGGAATTCATGAAGCAAAACCAGCACATTCAAGTTATCACTACATACTAAATTTCTGGGTTAAGTCTGGCTTCTATTACTGCTGATAATCCAGGAGTCATATCAGTAACAATCACTTTTGAAGGCTGTCAAACATCTTTATATTAAATTTCTGGTCTCAAATGTCATCACTTATGGGGATCCTCCCACCCTTTCTAACCAATTGTTCCAAAGTGACTCTGCTTTACCCCTTACCCATTGCAGCTCTCCCCTTTTTCACTTCTTTTACTCCTTTGCTCACCCACAGGAAATATTTTCCTTTGCACCTCACATTTTCAAAGCATTCAAAGCTGGCACATAAAGGCAGGTTTTTTTTTTTCTGGCATTTGTCTAATTATGGTCTGACTTCCTATAACTTTCCTCCCTGAATTACACTATAGAAAAGAATTGAGCAGCACTAAATTAAGTTAGCTAACCAGTGGCACTGAAGTTCTTCACCAAAGGTATTTTCCCCTTCAAGCAAATGGCAATATTAAAAATAAAAAAGGATAAGTATAAAAGTATTTTAGCAATTACACTTAATGCCTCCTATCACAATTTACCATGGCCATTTTCCTCCTAGTAATTCAACAGCAAGAAACATGTCACAAATTTTAAGTGAGGTGAAGTGAGTTCCACCATATGGAACTCAGGAAGTATTTTGCAGTGTAACAGTAACACTGGTTGGCATTTAAAAATCAATTTCACCTTAAAACTACTGACGTTTTTTCTTCAATTCTCAATATATGGCTTTGCCTCTAATTTTATCCAATGAACCCAGCTGTTGAACTGGCACCTTCAGCTTCTCCACGGAGCACCAATGTAAAGGACCTTGCCTATAGGCTCAACCATTAAATCAATTTTGAAGACTAAGCAAGCAAAAATTGTAGTTATTTATTTGCTGCTAATGGTAGGGTATTTCCAGTCATAGTATCAAGGTATTTCCCACATCTTGACAATGGCAAATCAGTGCTGCTCTGTTGCATTTTACTGTCAGTTATTAGCAATACAATGCCAGGTTTCAAAAGCTAAGGTTCTGGATGCTCTTTAAGGCTCAAAGTATTTCTGAGGTCTTGAAGCCTGTCTAGGCATCACTATTACTCCTGTTTTTTATTTCTGTGTGCTGTGGGCTTCAGCTAGCTCCCATTTGTTCCTTTGTGAAGTGCACAATGACAGCGAGGGCTCACACCCTGTACTTGAGAGCTGGAGGAATACAGGACTCTTGCCATTCAGAGCCACAAGGCACCTGATACCTGCAAATTGCCAATTGTTTAAAAATAAAAAAAAAATAATAAAAAAAAATTAAAAAATAAATTAAAAAAAAATTTAAAAATTGGAAAAAAAGCTGTGGGCAGTCCTTCAAGACACCTGTGTTGAAACAAAGCTACATGGGTCAGTCCATGTTTCCCAGCATGTGCCAACACCTTCACAGGAAACCACATTGAAGGAAGGCTCCCATCACTTGTTTCACAGAAAACTCATTTCTTTCTGGTGTTTTCCCCAGGCTTGCCCCTGCTAATGTTTTTAAGACTGTAGGGCCAATAACGTTCAGTGAGATTTTTTTTTTTTTTGGCATTTATTAACTTAAAATAAAGTGCAAAATCCCAAAAAAATGTATTTAAGAGAAATATCATTTATACACTGCTTTAATTCAAGTTTTTGACAAGCCTTGGAAAGGCACTATCAGCTACTTCAGTAGATAAATACTCGGAGAATGGAGACAAGATAAATTAACCAGCTGTCTTATCTAAAGTCCTAAAGTAGGGGCTAATAAAAATGTAAGGCACACAAGAAATATTGGCAGCCAGAAGACTGAGCTATTTCCTAGTCAATTATCCATCTTAAAACATGATTGAAGCATCAGCAATGATAGATTACAATTTAGTAAGCAGGTATTTTGTATCAATTTGTACAGATTAATTCATCTCAAAGGTGTGGTACAGCAATGGGCAGGGCTTCATACCAGAACTGCAACTTGCAAAGAATCAGACTTTTAAAGTGCACTTTTTAACCCACTGGCTATATGCAAAAGTCTAAAATAGCAAAAACCATTCAGTAGCAGTAGCAGGAGCCCTCTAAAGGTGTAAAGCCACAGAAATTGAATGACAGGTTCATTTGATAGCATTTAATTTAGAAGGAGGTACATGCAGAATTTTGCCCTATTGAAAATCAGTGAGCTTTTATGGTAGGCTTTGTTTCTAAAGGAGATAAGGTGAGCCTTTCAAGACTGTTAAGACCAGTTCAGATACCAGTAGCAGTTCCTTTTCACTCTATTTCTAGTACTTTCCAATTTCTGAGACTATAATATCCTGCATTTTAAAAGCAATCTTCTGTAGTCTTCCAATATTCTATTGAGATACTGGACCAATTTTCAAGTTTCATTTGATTGTAGCCCCATTTCTTATGTTAGAAACCCACACCCATCCTGCACATTTCACCAAGGATTTTCATGGTTATTATACCTTGCCTGTTATCTCCTTTCTGCACAGAGAAACTCTTTCTTGTACAGGAGCCTTTCCACATTTTGTGTCATTGCTTGGTTGGTGATTCATCCTGTGAAAATTAACATTATTTTAAATGGGCTATATTTCCACAGGAAGCAGAGGTGCAGCACTTGGGTGTTATATAAGCATCAATTCTCTTTTCCTGACTATGCAACACATAGATCCACAGTAGGCAGGGCAGTTCGAACACCATGTATTATCTCAGAATAGGAGGAACTGGTACTGAATATTTTTCCACTGTTAAAAATATAAATACAGAGCACTGTCCATTCAGAAATTAAAAACTGAGGATTTTTATTTGGTTGGGGAGGGGGTTGTTTATCTTATAGCATCATCAGAGATCAGTAATGAACCTCATTAGTAACTTTCTGCTGTTACACCCCCACCTTTTCCCTTTAGAGGAACTCTTTCCTGAGATTCTGCAATAATTTTCAACAGGTTTGGTTTCCCTGAAGAGGGACACATTTCACAAGGTTTCAGGGCTAAAGTGACTTCACACACTTCCAAACAATTAGACTAGATGTTACTGTACTTGTCATCTGATAACTCCAAAGCCTTACATCTTAAATAAAGGGAAATGTAATATTTGCATCCTCTCTTAAAAGAAGGAGAAATTTGGATTATTTTGGGAATAAATCAATATTGTATACCAGTGCAAAAGAACCAAAAAAAAAAAAAACAAAAAAAAACAAAAAAAAAAAAAAAAAAAAAAAAAAAAAAAACTTGTCTCAAGTAACAATGTGGGTTAGAAATATTTCACTGTCCTTAACCTCTACCAGGCTGAATGATTCAGAGCCAAGGTAGCTTCTAGCTGGACTGCTGGTTGTTTGACATTCATTTTACAGCAACAATAAACCTCCAGTTAAAACCTCTGTCTTCAGTGCTGATGATATTACTGCTGAAATATCCTTCAATTAATTATTCTTGAGTCCTCAAACCTCAGGTCTGTTTCAGATTTTCACTATGACACAT
The DNA here is from genome assembly GCF_050655825.1 of Lonchura striata. Taxonomy (NCBI): domain Eukaryota; kingdom Metazoa; phylum Chordata; class Aves; order Passeriformes; family Estrildidae; genus Lonchura; species Lonchura striata. The sequence continues at coordinate 4,551,334 of NC_140703.1, forward strand.
TTCAGCAAATATTGTGAATTCTTTCTTTAACTCTACCTATATTTTTAACACACCTCCAAAACTGTTACAGAGCAGTTAACAGATTCTTTCATTCCTTGCCACAGCTAAAAGCCTTTACTGGTATCAACTGACGTTTGTAAGGCTAAAACAAAACAAAAATCAGACTAATAAATTACTTGTTTCTACTAGTGAGGGTTCCTAGCACTTATTGATTAACACAAGACCTCCTAAAAGCAGAAAGGCAGCACTTTTAAAATCTACTCAATGTGAGGTGTTATAGTTTAACTGCATCATGGCTTAGTCTTGCAGGAACTTCCTTATTCTCACTCTCTAGCCATGCTTCAAGAGCAAATAAGCGAATAATAAATTCTCATATGAAAAATCCCCACCTATGATTTCTTTTCCATTCATTTCCTTTGCAACTGCATCAATTTCATTGTCTGTCAAAGAAGCCATAATAGCTATACAGACAAAAGGCTTTAAGCAATAGCTGTTAAGATACATAAAAATAAAATCTGACAACAATCCTTTTTACCCCCCTTCAGAAAACTCTATGAAGTACTAGTTCCTAACTGAAAAAAGTCCAAAAACAAAACAGTCTCCCACACTGCAATTACACTTAGATGTACAACACCATCTGCCCATTTCAAAATAGAAAACATCAGTTGTTTCATTATTTGTCACTTATGGTACTAAAAACTTAGCACTTATTTCTAAATTGTGATAACAATTTACATCATTTAAGAGACTTGAAAAGAAGTTTTCCTGGTTAAGTCTTACGGTTGCTTATGTTGCTACAAATTCTTTCCTGCACTGTGCAAAATATTTACCAGAAAACCAAAATTAGTCGTAGAGTTTCTTGTTCAAAAGCCACTGAAGGAGGTAATCTATTTGTTTTCAAAGATGGTAAGGAAGTACACAGATGTCCAGGTACCTACATGCCAAAATTCAAGTTCTAATTTTTTGTTCAAAAAATGGCAACATGCTTGATTAGCTGATTTACTTTTATAAGCAATTTGTTGAGCAATTTGGTTGTAGCCATTTTGGCTCTTGACAAAAGGATAATTTGCACCCCTACTTTACAGAGTAAAATGTTGCAGATGATTTTATCAGTGAGACTCGTTCTTTCTTTGTGAAGCTTCTGTTTCTTAAACTCCTTTTAAGAATGTAATGCAGATAACTACTGAAGTAGTTCACATATGAGCAATAACAATAGTGGGCAAGTAGCAATTGCATTTTTATTCCACTGTGAGTGAAATAGCATGCTTAAGTTTTCTGCCTCTGTGGATACGAGCACAGAGCTGCTTTACTGACATAATCAGTAAATGTAACACATTAAAAGGACATCCTAAGTGAAAGCTAGGCACCACATATTCTCCAACTAACCTCAAACAAAATGGTATTAGTATTCAGCAAAAGACTGAAAAGTTGTGATTTGTGAAGACAGTAAATTGGAAGGCAAGGTGGCATAGCTGTGTTCTGTAATACTTCACACAAGCTCATTAAACTCAAGCTCAAGCAAATTAAACCAATTTGAAAAACATTCAACTACGTACCTACCTACAAATTAAAAGAAAAGATAGTTATATTTATGCCACTATCAGGAATTGCTAATTTCAGGAAGTGAGAGAAGAAACAGATTTTTTTTTATTTAATTGCTATATTGGGACAAAACTTCTGTATTGTCTGTACATTCATTTTATTTTTGTTGAAAAAGCAAATTTGAGCAGGTGAAATGAATCTCCAAGGGAAATAATGGAATATAAATTGTGTTTACTTCATATCAAGCACATGGTGCATTTTGCCTTATTTCAGTCTTCTAACAATAGGAAATGCCTGTAAACCTTCAAGAAAACACTATATCAACTTAAAGTACAGTAGCAATCCAAGTGTACATTATTAAAAGTATGATCTAACCACTTCAAAGAGAGGAGAACAATGCTTAAGTGGTGAGTTTCTAACCTAAGGTCAACTAAGAAAATTCTGGTTCAAAAGCAGAAAAGCATTAGTTTGCAAGTACAGGGAAGCACTGGTTGTAGTGGCTCATTGGAGCCTGCTATTTAACCTGTTCTAGGGTGGTGTGCTGGTACAAAGTCTTCCTCTATTTCTTGCAAGAGGTCAGACATAATTTCTAAATATTGAGTCTTTGAATTTCCTAGTTGTCTGTTCCATGTTCTTAGTTTGCATTATACAAAACGTCTTTAATGCTTCATAACACTAGATGTAAAAAAAAAAATAATTAGAGAAAATAGGAAAATAGGAGAGGCTTTAAGCTACGTTACATCATTTGGTACTTTAAGAATGGCCATAAGGGTTTGCATTTTTTTAGAACTGAGGATAAACTATTACTAAGCAAAATTAAATGATTATAAGTTGAATGGCTAAATGACCCAGCATAGTTAAATGGTTAAATTGCACAGCAGAGACTCTGGCTACTGCACTGCGTTTAACCCCCTTGCAAGGAGTGATGGAAAGGAAGAAGACAGCAGGCTGGGGAGCAGCACACAGCTCTGCAGGCAGCAGAGGACTCCAGCAGCCCACCTGCTGGCAGCCAGGGTGGTGGGGTCACAGCTACCAGGAGGAAGGTGTGTAGTCACATACTCCAGCTTTACACTCAGGACAGAGCAACCAAGACGGTTGTACAAGGGGACAAGGAGGTTTCCCACAGACTTTGGAAGCTTCCCTGCCTTTTTATCTAACCAGCTTCTTGGACACAGACCTGGCGAGGACAGCAGGTAGCTGGAAGTGCAACACTGCCATCCAAAGCATTACACACACTGGATTCTCCAGCCTTGGATTCTCAAGTGATATACATTCCAATTGGACTGCCACCTATAGAAAACTGAGGGAATCTTACCATCCCGTGGGTGCTGATCCCACCTATAAAATTACAGCTTAGTTTGAGAGCTATGTAGGGAACACAAGTGTGGACATTACAAGAAACCAATTCCATACTGATAGTGAGGTTTTCATCCCTTTACTTTATCCCTTTAAACTTTATCTGGTGTGGCAAAGACACCAGGCAGCTACACAAGAGACCTTTGAATGTTGTTCAACAGTTTATATTTCCTTCTAATACAATCTTCCTTCATGCCCTCTGTTCTCTAAACCCCTCCCTAACTAGCATGACTGAACATGGAGTGAAGTTGCCAAATGGCTCAGAAGAGACTCTTGTGTCTCTCCAGGCTGTTGAAAAGCTGCATATATCAATTGCTCACTGAAGTGAATGGTCATTTTCTGAATTCCACCAGAAGCACCTTAGCTAAGCCTAAAGGGTAGTCCTGAATAGCTTTGCATAGAAAGGTGCTGCTTTGTGTTTTACAAAAGCTTCTCAAGCACCTAAGAAGACCCCCACCCTGGGTAAGCATGATGACTTCTGCATTTCTGCACAAAACATCTCTAAAATCTGATTGTAAAACCAAAACACAGATATGGTCTTGTCAATCATATAGCTGGGGGCACATAAGATCTCAATAGACTAAAATTCTCTTTTCAGTATTAGCAGTTCCTCCTAAAGAAAGTATTACTTTAAATGTAGGCTGCCTAAGCCAGCAGAGGTGAAATTCTCTCTATCAGAGGTTGATTATAATCTGTAATTTGGTTCATATAATTTTGCTCAGTAATAGTTTATCCTCAGTTCTAAAAAAATGCAAACCCTTATGGCCATTCTTAAAGTACCAAATGATGTAACATAGCTTAAAGCCTCTCCTATTTTCCTATTTTCTCTAATTTTTTTTTTTTTTTTACATCTAGTGTTATGAAGCATTAAAGACATTTTGTATAATGCAAACTAAGAACATGGAACAGACAACTAGGAAATTCAAAGACTCAATATTTAGAAATTATGTCTGCCCTCTTGCAAGAAATAGGGGAAGACTTTGTACCAGCACACCATCCTAGAATGTGGTTAAACAGCAGGTAAAACCAGTGCTTCCCTGTATTTGCAAACTAATGTTTTATGCAAATTAAATAAGAACACAGGGAATATAGAATTCAGCTGATTCCAATACAGAAAGCCTAAAATGTAATAAGCAAATTTTCAAAAACTATTCTGCTGTTAAATAACAGTCCTCAGAGGTGTTTTCCTGTGATTTCCTCAATTTTTGTTTCTATTCCATGCCAAGGGTTGTCTATAGACAGTCAGAAAATCAGCAGTGCTCATAGAAGTAGGGTGCTCAGATCACATTACCTCATTTTCACCCTAACTTCTGCATAAACTTTCTTAAACAAGGCAAAGAAGCTGGTTTTTTAAAACCACTGATCAGTTTTACTTCTCATGCAAGGCTACCAAAAGCATCAAGAATTTCAAATAGTGCAAAAAATATTAAAGATTAACCAATGCCTCCATGCTGTGTAATTCACAGTAAAGAGCATTTGAACACTTTTTCAATGAAAACATTCAGAAGAATTGAATTATTACCAAGAGTTTAAGATCTGGAAGCAGCTGGAGAAAAAAAAGTGTAAATCCAATTAGTTTCCATGTTTAAAGACAATGCATTTGAAATCTGAATTCTTACCCAACTCAAACCCCATCAGCCCATGATGTTTCTTAGACACTGGCAGGAAGAAAAAAATTCAATTATACAGAGCAAAAGAAGGTATTAATTTATTTTTCTGTTATACCAAAATATATTTTATAATATATTACATACAATTATATAAACTATTATAAAACTATATATAATAAGGCTAATTTTTTTTGTTTGTTTAAAGCCTGCTACATGATCTACTGTGCTCTGCAACTGAGTAGCCAGGCTGTCAATAAGAGATGCAACCTTGAAAGTCCAAACTTCAGGTCATTCATTAACTGTGCAACTTTTACCTCTATTTTGTGACAGCAAACTTGTCAGTGCAAATGAGTATTTTCAGGTTACATCTCTACACTCAATCTACTGAATTAGGCCAAGCTGTCACACTAATTAGTTTCAATAAAAAGAAAGTGAAAAAGAGAAACATGGCTATTCAGTATTATGATAGAACATTAAGACTATTAATAGTGTTAAAATACTGTTGAAGAAATCCCTTATGGTTTCATACATTTTTTCATACAAGTTTATGCATTTGGTAATTTTGCCAGTTCAGAGCCACAGATTTCATCTCCCTCCTCACTCCCCTAAGGAAATACTTGAAGATTGAAATGGAAGCTCATCAAATGTATTAATAAGAAGGTGAATTCCATGTACCAAGACAGTGACATAACATTTAGAGAAAACTTGTGTCAACTTGTGTCAGGCCTTTGAATGGCTAATATCTGAAGTCTACAAGTTTGAGAACCAACAATATAGCAACTCTTATCACCTCCAGATTTTTTTGTGTTCCAACAACCCTATTAGTTACTTCCTCTGAAAAGCAGAGTTTTCAGCCTGATCAAAGATTTTTCTTTTCTCCAGAACAACATCAAGCCAATTCTTTCCAAAGAATTTTCTTTACAAAACAAATAAAACCAACATCCCCAAGTATACTAGCCCATTTCCTTTCATTTATCATAAAGACCAGCTTCAGCTAACTCAGCCCCAGGAAAAAAAAAAAAAAAAAATTAGTCTTTCATTCTGAAACTGAGGAATTTGATGTTTTTGAAATAAGAGAAGGAAACAAGTTTTTCAAAACCAAATAACAAATAGGGGTTTTCTTGAAGAGTCATCAATTGTTGACAGTTTCTTAATCAATTCCATAACTAATCAGGGTGACTACAACTTCCATTTTCCATCTTCCATGAACCTATTTGAAATGGCAACATTGACTAACAAATGAATGTGACTATATATGGCACTCAGGATTTTAGATTTGCATCACTGTTCTATTTTCAAATGTTTTGTTATATAGAATGTTTTGGTTTGTTTTTTTTGTTTTTATGAGAACTTTTGCAGAGAATGTTTATTAAATTTATGTTGTATAGACTCAATTCTACAAAATAAGAAAGAAGTCATCAGCTGGGAAGCAAAATAATGTTGTTTGCACATCCTGAATTTAAATTTAAACACCTCTGTATATATATTTATGGATATGATATTTAATTAGTGCACAGAGTTTTGAGTCCATATCAAAGGTTTCTATTATTCTTTCCAGTTGCAGACCTCTAATTATATCATTCTGCTCAGCCACTAAAGGAATATGAGACAAAAGTAGGAACTTCAGTTCTCAGAAGGAACAGTCTTGTTTGCAATGTCACACAGGACAGGTTTCCATGTCACCTCAGACTGGAACATTAACCCAGCACAAACTTCATGGTGCTCATCAAGTTCCACAGAAACAAAGGTGTCAAGTTTGATTTCCTAGCTGTGATTAAGCTACCTGGTTTCTGGGCGAGCACATTCACTTACTGGCAGATTATCTAATCTTGATTCAAGTTGAGCACATACTCTTCTCATCCTCATTAAAATGTCCAAGGGCTTGCCATGGAGCAAGCCCACTGGCATGCTGATAGACTGAAACATAACTGATCCTCATCACACACAAACCACCTGAAACTTACTGAGCCACAGATTCATTTAAAGTGTTAATTTTAAAAAATTAATTAATTAAAATAATTCATTTAAGCCCGTGCTTGTCATCATACCGAGTCAGGAACACAGTGGTCTAGGAGAGTTCAGCTGCAATCACGAGGGCAGGAGCAGCACTGAGCCTCTCATCACATCCAAAGTCACTTCTCCCAGCAATCAATAACCCAACATTTAACCCATCCTCAGAGTGCATTGGTACTGACATACTCATCCTGCCCCATCTACTCTGGCCTGAAAAAGCATTGTCTTCTGTCCTTCCTCTTTAAGGGCTTATCTCCAGCTGTCATTATGCCTCAAGTAATTCACATGAGGAATCATGATGCTCCTCAACATCCAGGACTAGTGATCCTGTTACAAACCCACCTCAATTACAGTGCATTTTTTTTTCTCAATAAAAAGAAACAAGGTTTACATTAAAATCAAATTATTTACTCTTTAGTAGATGCCAACAGCAGTAATAAAAGTTACCTACTTTTCCTATGTTTATATATATTTTTAAGATTTTTCATACCAATTTCAAATTCTGTCTGGAATAGTTAACCATACAATTAAGTTTGAAATGTCTCTTTTCAGTTTAACTGTATGGAGTTATGTTTTTCTCCTCTCCCTTAAGAATTTTATATAGATCAGCTGCACAAGCTCTAAATCTCTGTAAATATCACACTTGCTTATTCTTCAGGATTTGAACTGCCAGTGCTGTTTCAGTGATCAAAAAAGTATCTGCAATTCCTCAAAATGCACACTGTAAGCAAGGTATTTTGTTACTCCATGTTACTCTGGTACTTCTAATCAACAATTCATGTAGAAACCTATTGTTATAAATAAGGAAGACCTGTCACACCTGTCACTATTTTAGAACTTATAACTTCATAGAAATGCAAATTCTGTGCCAAATTCTTGCCTTTAACTATGTTTGAATTTTGAAAACAAAGCCAAGCACTCTTTTCGCTCCAATCCACATTTATCTTTCAGTTCTAATTTCATAAGAAACCCACTCAAAAATATATACATCATTTTTCAACTCTTCAGCCTAGAGTGATTATTCACCAACTAGCTCAGGACTAGCACTCAGTATGTCCAAGGGTCAGAAAAGTATATTGCAAACAGAAGGGCATCTCCTTCCTACTTACGCACTTCTACAAATCCCATGTGGAATACAAACCAACCAGTGACACACAAATTTCAGGACAACACACTGCTGCCTTATTTTCGTTTTCTGTTCCTTAGCACTGCTTTCTGCCAAGATTTGGCAGCTGGCATAAAAGGTGGCAACACCTGTTTAAATCATGCAGATGAAAGAATCTCTTTTGTCCGTTGGGGGTTTTGTATCTGTGTATTGTGACCCCAAAGCCACTTGAGCATAAATTATACGATTCATTTCAAGGAACAGGTGTGACCCTGTAGCCTCCTCTCTTCAGGGACTGCAGTGGACACAACAAGCACAAAAGCTTGGCAAAGCTTTAAGATTTACTTGGAGATCCCTTGAAGCTTTAAAGTAGGGTTTTGGATACCTAACAGATGCATCTCTACTTTCTGAAGGCATAGTAAGATTCATGGTTGACTCTTGCAATACAGGAGACATTAATGCAAATGACTATTTCCTATAAACCACAGCCTAAAATTCTGAACAGTGTTTAGCTCCTTGCTATTATTTTGTGAATATCTTACTTAAAGCAGCAAAATATACTTTCTGGAGAGTCTTCTCTTTCTTGTAAGCAGAATGCAATTTTTTCAATTTGTATGCAACACTTGTTACCAAAGAGTCAAGGTTTTAAAAGGTAGACCTGTAATATTAATGATGCAAATATAAAGAAATATCTAATTCAGTACAATAATAAGCCTGATACTGAGGTTTTATTTTAAAAAGGTCTAATTGGGCCACTCAAAATTGGCAGAGGAAAGAGAATGAAATCCAGAAGTCAGTCACTTAAATGTATTTAGAGCAGCATTCTAGAATAGAAGATATGCTTTAAAAGGCAGTTCCAAGCAGTTTTAAAACAATTAGAAAATTATGTCTGGAAGAGGACATATACAAGCATCCAAAATACATGTGAGCCACATGCTTTTTGATGGTCCAAAATATGGTCAGTTTTTTCTTTCAGGGAGGATCCTAAGGAAATCTGAACTTGTTGTTCTAGCAGCATTCTGAAAGACCTTGCTGTGTCTGAAATACCTGTACCTTCAGGAGGTGAAATATACGTATAATAAGTATATCTAAAGTCTATTAAGTCTATTTTTCAGGAAAAGGAATCTCGACTAGTGTTCTCTCACTGTTTGGCCTTAATTTGGGCAAATTAAAACAAATTTTTTTGCCTACAGAGAACAGACAATTTTAGATATGAACACTTATAACAGTTTACATGTTTAATAAATGTCAGCTATACTATTCATACTCCATACAAGCTATAAAAGATATTTCACTGCACCCACATGAGTTTTATCTGCATGAAGTCTGAGGTACTTTGTCCTTTTACTGGGGCTCCTGTACTGAAACTCCAATACTGAAATAATTACGTATGCAAGTTGCCAAACAACTCCCAGTGCCCCTTTCTGGTGAGCTCCAGATGTGAATAATATGTTTCCACCCTGAGAGAAAAAGAAGTTTTAAATCTAGAATTTACATCTACCACACAATGATAGTACACATTCACAACTCTGAATACATAAATGTAACCCATAAAATATGTTGGCTTTGTTTTTTAAAGCTTGAATATTCATAAATGAAAGAAATTTCTCGTGGGACCGAGGGGTCGTGTATAAATAGTGGCTGCAGTCTCACCATGTGTCTTGCATTTCTTCCATAGTAGTAAGGGTGCATTTTAAGAAATAGCTGAACAGCTGTTACAGTCTCCCTATCTGGTTTCAAGATACTATGCTCCATTTCTGTCATTAAAGCACCTATTTGTCTATTGAAAGCAACTTCCTTAACACACACCATGCCCAAGCCCCCCCAGGCTTCACTGCATGCATATGCTGTCACTTAAAAATGTGTCTGCTGGTAGCTCACTGTAACTTCTTCCACTAGTGCCTGCACTCACTGTAATGCCAGCCATGGACTGACATGAGCACACATGCTTGTGTCCTCTCTGCTGGAAGGGATGCAGCTTTGGCTATCTGATCACAAAGTGTAGAAGAGACCATTTCCAAATTCATTATTGATTCATAGAAAAAAAAATGAAAAGTCTTTCTAAACCTTTTTTTGAAATTATTACTAACTAAAAATTCTTCTTAGAATTACATCTGAAAAGTTTTGGTCACAAATTAGATCTCTGCCATTTTGGTTAGAACCCCCCCACAGTGTTGCCTGTAAATGGTTTCAGAGATTGTTTTTATGAAAGAGCCACCCATATTGGAAGGCAGAGGTTTACAGTTTTAAATTGTGCTTAGTCCTACTAATTATTTCCAGAAAGAATGATAGGAAAGCAAAAGACAACTTAGAAACTAGTCTTTTTTGAAGAGGGCTCTGGACTAGAGGATCTCTGGAGATCCCTAAGTTACTATCTCATTTTGCATTTTTGAATTCATGTGTATTTGATCACCTTTTTAGCTATCAGTAAATGTGGAAGAGTCAAGTTTTTTTCCAGCTGTGGCTATAAGACTAAATTTAAACATTCTTTTGTTTACCCAGTAAGTTTGTAAGCCCTTTGGGGAGCTGCAGATATGTTCTCTACTAAATGAAGAGCTGTGCTCTTACTGTTACCCTCTTAGTGCACAGCCTAGGGATATCAAGGCAGACCAAAGCATATTTTGCAGAACACAGAGAAAATACCCTGAAAGTCCTTTCTCCCAGGTCCCTGTAGAAAGGACTCCTAATTGAATAGTTATAGCTATCCTCACTGTTCAACAAATCCCCTCAACACAGAACAATGTAATTTACACCTCTTTGAACACATGGCTAATAATTCAAGCTGTGATTTCTTTAAATGCTTCATTACCCAACGATTATAGGAAACATCAGCATCATGTGGAAAGGACACAGGAGCTGAGAACAGGAACTTCAGCTCAGTTGAAATGGATAGCATGGACAGCAAAAATGGGTTTTAAATAATGATGTTGCTTGAACCTGCCACCTCCTGGAGGCAAACCTGCACCTCAGAAGCACCATCTTACCCTTCTAGGCCATGTTGTCATAAAGACCACGTGGCACAGCCAAAACTCTCTTAGCTGGAGAATAGGATATACTCATAGGAATTATTTTTACTCAAAATCAAGGAAAATCATGTCTGTCCTACCAAAAATGTTCCAGGACGGCTGGTAAGACTCAATCATATTTAATATTCCTACAGGTGGCAACCTGCAGATCTGAGATAGAAGTGACGGAAGGAGTGAGGAACAAGGAGATGAAAAGTTATCCCCTTGTCTCTGTCACTTCATAGCGGACAACTGCAGGAGATATCAGATTAAGCCCTGCACAGGCCATACAGGCAATTATGGTCAGACACCTTCCCTGCTTCCTGACCCACTCCCCCTCAGGGCTCCTCTCCTTCCCCCGCGCTTCCGCAGCCAGCTCTGACAGTGAAATAAATCATGCTGGAAACATAACCCACGTGAAACAAAGCACACCTGACAAACATGGGCATGGATGTGCAAAGCTGACCGTGATCTTTTCTCCATTTACCATGGAGGTGACCTTCCTGATACAAGAGAGGAGAAAGCAATAGGCAAAGGACAAGTGTCTGGAAGGGAAGGTGGAAGGAGGCAGACTTCTTTAAACTGCAGTTGCATTTTTCTCACACTTACAAAGAGTAGGATTAGAATTACTGACCATGATTAAGGACACATTAGCTTTTAAATCCCTAGGTACCTTCTGAATTTTAAACAAATAAGTTAATTACGGGCCAATAGATAGAGCAAATGCCAGAAAGCAAGAATAAAATGGAAAATGTTTGGAGTCTAATAGTATTGCTTCATTTAATTGTTCATTAATTTGACTGTTCACATCTCAAGAGAAAACCTGCATATCACAATGGTTAGAAGGCATTTACCACACATTTAGAATTAGTTGTGCACTTGGTGGCCTGGTTGTTAGTTTTCTGAAATACTAACTCCTTCCCCACTTCTCTCCCTTTATATTTCTTTGTTCTTGTGAGACCATACCTGGAGTGCTACAACCAGTTTTGGCATCTCCAGTAGAAGACAGACCCATTGTATAGTGGGTCCAGAAAAGATTCTGGGCTGGAATATCTTTTTTGTGAGGACAAAGCTGGGTTTTTCAGCCTGGAGACAAGAGAGCTCCAGGTAAACCTTACTACAAAGGGAGCTTATAAGAATCAGTCTTTTTGCCAAGGCTTAAAGAACAGGAAAAGGAGCAATCACTTTAAACAGAAAGAGTGTAGGTTTAGTTTGGACCTAAGGAAGAAGCTGTTCATGATGAGGTTGGAAAGTCATAGGCCAAAGTTGCCCAGAGAAGCTGTGGACGTGCCATCCTTGGAAACGCTCAAGGTCAGCTTGGCTGGGGCTTTGAGAGAAAGACGTTCCTGCCCACAGCAGGAGAGTGAACTAGAAAATCTTTAAGATCAAGGCCTAATCCTTCTGTGATTGCAATATGTTTCCCAATGTCATAAGTAGTGCCCTAATTCCCTGTATGGGGTAAGCAGATAAATGAATTTTATTTTATTTGCTCCTACGTTTTGTGTTCTGGTGACTGTCACCAGAAAACTCTCTGTTATCTCTCAGCATTTTACTTGATCGTACTTGATCTATGTATTTTCATAATACATAGAAGAATTCAGATTGGCTCAGAACAGACATCAGGATTGTGCAGTCTGACTGCTTAATTCTAATTGCCATCCTATTTACTTGGGCTGTGTTCTTTCAGAGTAAGTAGAAGGTGTAACTTAAAACATGAGGCCAAATTTCAAATGAAAATTTGGATTAACTCAACCACATCATTCAGGGTCTGAAATCCTCCTAGGAACTTGTGTGACTAACAACTATTTGGTTCCAAAAATTTCCTCCCCTATCATGAAACTGCTCAGACAGTAAGCAAGACCAGAGGTGAACATAGGTATGTTAATGACGTGCTGTTTGCACACCGAGTAGCAATATACAAACAACTGAGTTTCCAAACCCTTCCTAACTAATCAAAGGGTTAAATAATACAGGAAAAAAAGGTAAGTTATTATTAGAAACCCACTTTCAAAGATTGTCATAGCCATCACTGCTGTATTTTATTCTAACTCTGAAAAGTACTACCTAATCCCACTAGCCAGGAGAGCCACACAAACCCTTCAGTAACAGCTCCTCCACACACAGTTTTTACTTCTCACATTGCCTTCAGTGGCAAGTTTTAATTAAAAGATTTATCTTATTTAAATCAAATATAATAATTATGAAATATAATAGGCTACACATTCATGAGACAAGTGCTTGTACTGTGCAGTTTTATAGTACTAAATTAAGAAGCCAGTAAATTACAGGAGCTTTCACCCAAGTCAAATGATCTGACTGTGCCTGATTAGTCAAGGACCTATGTTAAGAACAAAAGAAGAATGGTATCTGAATGTTAGACTTAAATTAGCAAGTTGCTGCTTTCTCTTGCATAGCAACAAAACATTACAGCATTACAAGGCAAATACCAGTCCAGGCATTATTAGCTCAGGAGAATTATTCCAGACCTCTAGTGCACGGGATAATTCTGCATTTTAGAAGGTACAAAGGAACATAAATGGCTGGAAAGCCAGAATAATTCCCAAGTACCTGTCATCATTTAAAGCTAAACAGAGTTCACAATCTCCCACCAGAAAACCTTTTTCAAATACAACATTTTCAATTTGAATTCTGAATAAATTCTGATATTGGAATAAAGTATAGCTTTTCAATGCCTTATATCAATTATACTGGTTCCCACCCACATGGAAGATTTAAAATCCCAGGTTTTTATGAGCCAGTATTCTGTCCAATAGATTTATTGTCACATACCAAGTCTGACATTTTGTAAAAGAAAAAATGTTACTGGTTCCAACCAGCAAGAGGAATATCTACTAATGATACTTTTATGATCTTATATCAGATCTTCTGATGTAGTTTAATTCTCCAACATTTATAATAGGCTCAATAAGGTACAAATTATACTGGAACAAAGACATGGGAAAAGAAAGCAGTAATTTAACTATCAGATTAAGAAAGATTTAGCATTGTCTAAAAATATCTATGCATAAAGGAAATCTGACATCAGAATCTGAATGTCCATTGCAAGACTGTTGTGTACAGGCTATGCCAAACAAATTGGCTATAAAGACTCACTCAAATTAGAGCAATCAGAACACTGCTCTGTTTCCTACTCATTAGTCAAGCCCAGATTAACAAGAATTTAGTATTTGAAGAGTTTCCACATTGCTATTAGACAGTTGTCACAAAGAATAAAAATATCTTTTATGAAATTTCAAGCACTGTTTAGTCAACTAAATCAAGTAAATGATTTGCAGCTCACATGTTCACTGTAATCCCATAGTAACATCTGTATTGAGTCCAGCTGAGCATCATTCCAACAGCAACCACCAACAAATTTTAAAATTAATATTATTAATATAGCATATGCACATAAAATGTACATAGAATGGTGGCTATCTACACCTCTTCTTCCAGGAAAATAGTTATCTACTAGTAGCTCTAGTAAAACTATATTCAAAACAGCTGCACCTATGCACTTAAACTCCATAAAGGGACTCAATCTCACTATAATTTAATTTTTATATTTGACTTTCACTTGATTCTATGAAAATTGCCCTTTTCTACACCTTATTTCCTAAGACCAAGACAACGGGGGCTCAAAAAGCACACAACATTCAGAACGAGTGTATGTGATAAGATGCACAAAAAGGCAAATAAGAAATGTATTTAACTGCTATTTAATTAAATACCAATTTTAGTATTTCCTTTGCTTTCTTACTGACACTATATCAACCTTTTCAGGGAATCTGCAACAGCAGCCAAGACTTTTTCAAAATAGGAAGGCGTCCACTTCCTATTGAATTCCTTTTGCTTCCTTTGTTCCATCTCCTTTGCCTTCTCCCTTACACCCCACTTGGCTGACCTTGAACCCTCCCATCACATTTCATCAGCCGTGGTTCCCTCAGGGAATATGAGGACCCAGGTCCTTGATAAGTAACACTTCTCCCCATGTTAAACACTCATGTCTACCTATTCTGATTATTTAGTATATACTACTAAGTGCCACATGCAGGATTACCCTGTTCTGTAGTTCTTTGGATCTTTCTATGTAGGATACTTTTGTGAAGTCATGTCTAATCTGCAGCCTCCTGCTTTATTTTAGAATAAGACCTGCTTGAGCATTAGGTTACATACAACATTGATTTTACACCTTGATACTGTATTTCCACCTCATTCTGTCTACCTGTCCAGCCAAGCAACTGATATAACTGTCCCAGTTTCTAAATTATAGAGCATTTAATTAAAATAAATTCATTATATACTAAGAACTGAGAGAAAAGGCAAGAGATGCATTCACATCAAATAGCAACTGGCAGAAGGTGAGGTACAAGCTTGTGTTTCAGCGTGGTGTCACAGCTGAAAGCTTCCTATAACAGTCACCAGTTCTCTACAGATGTCTGCATTTCTCCCCCTACACTGGAAACACAATTCTAGTGCTCTAACCAGCTGCTAGGAGGGGAAGGAACAGACCATGCTGAACTGAACAAAATTATGCTGGTCCACTAAAA
The DNA here is from genome assembly GCF_050655825.1 of Lonchura striata. Classification (NCBI taxonomy): domain Eukaryota; kingdom Metazoa; phylum Chordata; class Aves; order Passeriformes; family Estrildidae; genus Lonchura; species Lonchura striata. The sequence goes on from NC_140703.1 coordinate 4,566,515, forward strand.
CCCAGCAGCAGCAGTACACACTAATCCTATTATCAACATCTTGACAAAAATCAAATGAACAAGAGTACAATTATTTTAATTGCTTCCTTTTGCACATAAGAAATGTCAAAAGCTATTAGACCAAAACTATTTACAAAACATTTACTGCGTTTGTAAGATTTTGTGTTCGCATAAGACATCAGAGGATACGGCGATCACAGTCTTAGCCCTTGATAGGAGGTCTGATGGAGCCTTTCAACCAGACTAACTTTCTACTTATTAATATGATTCTCTGGGACAGCAGTTAGCTCATTTTAGACACTTTGCATAGGCTGGGATTTAGGAAGGCCACACTATTTCCTTGATTATCATGGAGGCATTAGAACTGCTTTCCCCACTGCTCCTCACTGACTCACCCCAGCCTTGGGCACATCTTCCTGGAGGAGCTGAATTATTCACCCCAGCCTGGCAGCAAATCTGACACAGTGCTTAAAGTGCTCTCTTGCTTTGTTTCTAGAACCTAGCACAGGTATAAGGATTGCTTATAAAGAGAAAGAAAAATATTGAAAGTTAATAACCTTAGTGGCTCACTTGGAAGGGCAGAGGGCTTGAAATAACACTGGATAAAAAACAAGACTGTCTATTAAACATTTAAGTTCCTCCAGTCCAAATGATTATACTCATTCTACTCACGTCACATGTGATCTGCTCTTTTTAACAGAGCATTGCATGGTGTGAACATGCAAACTGGGAAGCATCCAAGTGCCCTTCTCAATGCATTCAGTTCTGTGATGGCATCAAATTTAGAACCTCAAGTATGTGCTTAGAGTATCTAAATAAATTAATTAACTAAAAAAATTATTAAAATTACAATGGATGACAACTACAGAAAAACATACACTGTAGGTTAACTATTTAACATGCAGAAAAGGAAGCTGCAGACAAAAACACAACATACTGTCACCTTGGTACGTGCCATTCAAATTCAACTCGCTGCCTCTAAAACTCAAATAATTTGGGGCCTATTGAAATAATATAAAGATGTACTCTTTTCAGCAAATTGACCTACCCACCAAATACCACCACCATATGTAAATTTCTGCTAGTGATCATTTATGCCTTCTAGATTATTATGTGCCTATATGACATGCATATGTCATTATGTCCATTTTTATTTACTAAGGCTATTCCTTAGATCTTGCTGCAATTTTGAATTACAGTGTCAGAGGAAGAGCAGAATATTTTAACATGCAGAAAAGACAAGAAACAAAACTTATTATTTCTTTTCTTTTGTGATACTGAGAACTGTTATTAGGTCCATTTCACACTTTAACTGGACAAGAGGAAGCAGTCTCACAATCCATGAGCAATCATCAATGCCAGTCAAATAAAAAATTTTGCATCAGAAAAGTTTACTTTCTTCCCAGCTCCTCTAATCACACACTGAACCTACTGAAGCATCAAATCTTCTTTGGGCGTCTTCTTCCATTCTACCAAATGAATGTTCCAGCCCCTTAAAGACATCTCCACATCAAAACAAAGTTAACCTGCAAGGTCTGACAGTGTCTCAAAAAAACTAAGAAAAAAAAATCCCAACCCCAACCAAACTCAAAAACTGTTTTAAGTATTATTATTGACTTTAAAATTTGAAAAAAAAATTACAGTACTGCATGCTGTTAATATCTTCTCTGGGACAGCAACACAACTCAAGCTGGTTCAGCCCTCAGTGATCTGCTTACCACCTGTTACAAAATCCATTAACCAAATGTGTTAACAACCTCAGATACCATGCTGGGTGTCAGTGCCAAATGGATACTCCTACAGCAGCCCCCATGTCCAACTGTCTCAAACCTAAATATTAACATTTTTGTTACACGATTATTCTATCACTAGGTGCACTAGGTGTTAAAACTGAAAAAGTTTTAGAGGTATTTTAATTTGAGGCTGATAGATCAAATTTTAAGACCCAAGGAAAAAATCATATGGAGAAATAAATTCACTTGGAGACAAGATAACTCTGCTCCAATTTCAAAGAAAACTTCATAGTAGACTGTTCCTTGCACAGCAGACCCCAGAGCATCTCTCAGCACTCACAGGTCCACATTACACACTACACTAACAAAAAAAAATTAAACTACGTGTCTATTTTTTCAGTGAGCATGCATTTTCACATACTATCATTATACCTGTTACCTTGGTATAATTGAAGAAATTAAGATTTAGAAAATGCTCTCTTGATATGTATAAAGATCATTTAAGGACATTACAGACATGTAGTTTGGCGGGTACTTTTAACCATCTGCAATTATTAACAATTCTGCAGCCTATAGCACATAAATGACTTTTTCTTTGCACTCATTACTGGTGGGGAACATTATATCTTCAAAGTTAAAATACCTAATAATACAAGTTTTACTGTAATTTCAACAGTATTCTTCTAGCAGACATGAAGATGGGCAGTGCATATAAACTTACAGAGAAATTGGCAAAGGAAAAGTCATCAATAAGGTTTAGGAGAGATGAAACTTGTTTTGAATGTGTTGACAGATATGACTAATTTTGGGATTGGCTGAATTAAAATGACATTGTTTACTCATTTCTTCACAGCCTAGCCAGACACATACGGAGCCAAGTAGAGCTGAAGACACGGTTTTACTTTTGAGAAAAACTACTTAGCAGTAACCTGCAAAACTGAGAAATAAATGCTATTCAGTGGAATCAGGTAGTGTTAAGACATTTCAAAATTAGGGAACAGTTATAGAGAATTCCCCCATGAAAATTTTTCAGCATGGTAACTTCTAACTGTATGAAGTAGTCATGATTCCATGAAGACCCTTTTACTAAACCTAGATATTAATTTCTTCATTTACATTGACATTGTGGTTGGTATGAAACATCAATAAGAGCTATGAGAATTAAGCATGGAACATATTCAGACCTAGCCACTCTTTACACACAAAGCTGAAAAAAATTAGTACTTGGAAATTACCTTATTACTAATTTATCTTTATGATTAAAATTATAGTCAAAGAGCTGTGGTTGCTCTAAATTAGGACAAGCAAAGAGACAACCACAAGTGAAGATCCACAAGATCACCATGAAGCTACTGCAATTTATTGTAATTTAAGGAACAAAATATTAATATACAAATATGCTACTTATAATCAATGCTCAGTGTTTTTATAGCTATACAGAAAATATTTTCCTCCCAAGAAATCCAGACTGATGGCACTAAACCATCTGTTTCTTAGTTTTTAAGTATGAAATCACTTGAAACTACCTAAGACTCATCAGAATATTAATTGAAAGAATGATAAGCTACCAAAGTTATTTTTCATGAAGTCACCTTTAACCAAAATATTTCTTACACAGCATATCCTTTCCTGACAGTTCAAAGCAACTATTTTAAGCTCTTGCACAAGTATACAATATTTAGAGTAGAAAATCATTTTCATCAGCCTCATGCAATTCCATGGATACTTAAAGCTTATGAAACGTGAAGGTTGATGCATATATCCTTTTGGTCCTTTATATGGGACACTCATATGACTTTCAGTAACTAACCTTTGTAACTACTCCTCATCCTTCAGCTTATCTGATTTAAATACAGAATTTCAAGTGTAGAATTTTTTTCTTTTCCCAAAACATCCTCCTGGCATTTCTTCCTGTAGCACTGAAATACCTGAACATCCTTTAAAAGCTAATTTTTGTTGTGTTTGAAGATTTGACAGCCTTTAAAACAGGAGAAATGTTTCCAAGTTGGGAACACAAATCAACATGTAGATTTTTTTTTTTTACAAATGCCTTAAATCACTTTTTCAAAATAGGGGTTTGTAACATATTGCTTAAAAAGGAACTATGCAATTCCAAAGGGAAACAATAACTGGAGATGATAAAAGTTGTGTTTAAGAGCAAGGAAGAGGAAAGGATTTAATTTTAGGATTGCTGACCTTCATACTGCAGTTCATCTACACTCACAGGCATAAAATTATGGGTTGATTTCAAACAGTAGAAAGCTGATGAGCCACCCTGTGCTGTAAGTGGCTTCTGTGTGACTACTTAAGATAGTCCTTCATGGTGACTACAGGTTTTTTATTCACAACACAGGATAAAGCTCAGTTCAAACCCTGCAGATCAGTGCCTGTTATACAACCCATGATTAAGCAGTACATTCAGCCTGAAGAAGCTCTATGCTCACTAAAGCTCCCTGCAGATCTCAAAGCAGCTGAACTTCTGCTGGTGTCTTAAGAAAAATCACACACCTGAAAAAACACAATGGATCTGATTTCAGGCTTGAGGCTTCATGTGTTAAAATATATTGTTCCTCCCAAGCCTTCTGTTTTTATACTTGTAACTCAGCTTCAGAACAGTGTTTAAGAAAAATAAAAGCAAACACAAGACAGGCTTTCTCAGAATGTATAATAAAGGACCTCATAAAGTTTCTAGTGGAAAAATGAGATAGAAAACTCTTCCAAGAGTTTCAGTCCACAGCAAGTAGAATGGGACTGGAGGTTCCCTGGAGACCTTCATTCAAAATCCTGCTTTGAAAAAATAAAAGCTTTCTTATAAGGGGCATAAGACAACAAACAAAGACACAGATACACATTTCTCTACAGTGAGTTCCCAGGAAATTTTCACAACTATTCTTTACATAAATTTAAATTCCTCAAAAATATGTTCCATAGTCAGCACCTTAAACCAATGCATCCTGCACTCCTAAAGCATTCACACACCTACAATTTTGCATTAAACCTTTGCAATAAATATACAAAATGTTTAAACTATTTTCTTTTCAGAATTTCAAAATATCTGGTATGTATGTAACTATTATTATACTATTAGTATACTATATATTATTATGGGATTCATTAGCTGTCCAATAGAAAGACACATTCTGCCTCTGGTTGCTGTGAAAACCCCACTACATATATCTGCCAGCACTCAGCAACATTAACTAAGTAGTAGGAAAAAAAAGTAAGAATTCTTTAAAGTCTATCAAAAGGACAACATTTCCCTGTGTCTTTTCTGACAAGCAGATCTTTCCTGCAGGTCTCCTTCCAAGAAAAGGAATCTTGGTAAGTCTCCCTTTATCCACATGAGGATGACAACTGTATTTTAAATTAGTTGCAATGCAGTTGAACTGTGGTGAGAAGAGGTTGAAGATAAATATGTTTTCATGTCTGCCTTGTGATGATACTGGAGACTATTCATCCCATCAAAGTCAACAAGACACGAGTGACACGCCAAAGAAAGGGGACAAGCTGGGGAGGCTTTGCCACCTTGGCTGCAAAGAAAGTCTCCAGCCCAGGAAGACCAAATAGTCAAACACCCACTTTGTTCCAAAAGACATTATATTCTAATTTTCACTCTGGTTTTTCCCACCAGGCAGCCATCAGACACAGCCCCACAGCACATGAATCCAGCCATGCACTTCACCAGGTGAATTAAGCAACTGCAGAGCCACAGGCAAGTGACAGCACAGACACATCTCTCCAGAAGGGAGATTGCAGCTTCTGCCTATCCCTGTAGTCATTCTCCATTGATCTTCAGCCCCAACTTTTATCTGGAGCTGCTACTCCTGTTGCTATTGTCAGAACCTGTGCTTAACACAGTCACCCTCAGGAGTCTGCAGAGGCAGAGCAGCAGCCTCCCACAGGAGATTGTAGCTCTCCCAGACAAATAATTTTCAGGTAATTAAAGACTTGAGGTCACCTAAATCTTTTTAGGTTAATCAGGAGCACTGAATACATGCATTTCAGAACATACACAGCATACTTGCAAAGGAAGCATAGGAGCTTGCTTACATTTGGGAAATTTGATGACCATATCACAGAAGCACAGGAGTAGGTCAGCCCAGCAGCACAACTGAACCAGGAATGAGAAACAGCCCCAGCAGATGGGACACCATCACCAAGAGGGCATTGTCCCAGGGAGTTTGAGCTGAGCAGGATGGATAGCAGTAGATCCCAACAGTCTAGTGATGACCAGGCACAGGCAGCAGGTTTGAGATCAACCCCAGGAGAGAAACAGCTCAGGAGGAGAACTGGGCACAGGAATGGCTTCCTCCACATCCAGCAGAGCCAGAGCCTGGCAGCTCTAAAGATAGACATGCTGGGCCAAATAGAAATGGGGATAACTCCTCTGTGATAACAGATTTTAGAAGAAAGGAAACAAAAAGCTGTGCCACAGTTGTAATTGCAACAGGAGAAGAGTGGAGTGAGAACATGTGAGAGGCACAACTCTGTAGACACCAAGATCAGTGGAGAAAAAGGGGCAGGAGATGCTCCAGGCACCACACCTGGGATTCCCCTGTAGTTCATGGTGAAGACAGTGGAGAAGCAGTAGTGCCCCTGCAGCTGATGGAGATCCATGGGGGATGCAGAGATCCACCCACAGCCCATGGAAGAGCCCCCACTGGAGTGAGGGATTGCCTGAGGAGAGGCTGTGACCCCTTGGGAAACCCATGGAGAGAGGGGCCCTGCTCCCAGGCTGGAGCAGCCTGTCCCTGAAGGGCTGCACCCCTTGAAGAGTGACCCGTGCAGGAGCAGTCTCGGGAGGACTGTGGGATGTAATCACACTGGAGAAGTTCATGGAGAACTGTCTCCCCTGGGAGTGTCCCCAGGGTGGAGCAGGGGAATGGCTCTTCTGAGGAGCAGCAGAAACCTGTGATGAACTGACCATAACTCCCATTCCTCCCTGTTGGGAGGACCTACAAGTGGGAAGGAGGGAAGGCTGGGGGAAAGGTGTTTTAAAGAGTCTTTACTTTTCACTATCCTGCTCTTATTTTGATAGTAATAAATTCAGTTCATCTCTCTAAGCTGAGCCTATTTGCCCATGACAATATTTGGTGAGTGAATTCTCCTGGTCCTTATGTCAACCCATGAATCCTGTGTTAAATTTTCTCTCAGAATGCAGTGAGAGAGAGAGCAGCTTTGGTGGGTGCCTGGTACCTGGCCTGGGTCAACCCACTGCACACCTATCAGTGCACCTATTGTGGCACAATTGTTGAAGCATTTACATAAAAATTAGGGACTAAGCACACCATTGGGATCTAGGGAAGGATAGATCCACCCCTCACATAGACTCAGTCTGTGCAAGTCATCTATTGCAATAAAATGTAAGGACCAAAATATACATCCCTTCTCCTTTTATGACTCCAGCTCTGTAGATAGTTTTTGTTTCCATTTGTATTAATCGTGGCTTTCCTTCTTTGTCTCCCACATATTATATTGAGAACAAAATCTTGTTAAAAATCCCAAAACAAAAGCGTGAAAATAAAAGAAAGATCCTTCAATATGTTAACCAAAAATTCATTTTCACATTTGAGAAATATTTTATTTTACAAAATAAGCACAGATTTCAGGCTAGGAAAGATTGTTCAAGAAATTAATTCACCTAAATCACCTGGGACTGGTCAAAGCAATCAGTCCTTAAAGCTTTTCTCATCCTTGCTGAATTTTCAAGCCATTATTCTGAAACTGTTCCTCCTGTGGGAAAAGGCATTTGGGTGCACCTGGCACTTTCCCAGGTGTGGAAAGAGAGCCATAAAGCTCTAGGGACTTCCTTGTGAAGGTTTTCACATTTTTCCCAGAAATCTTTCCAGGTATAGGGATGGGTTGCCCCTTCTTGTTCTGCTCGGGCTGGTCCTTGCCAGCTGCCAGTGGAGCAAATATGTCCCACAGTTTTTAAGATCCAGTGAAGAGGAGCAGCAGGGTCAAGCTGGGCTTTGCCCAAATCCCAGTGGCCCCATGGAGGGAGCAGGACAGGGGTACAGCAGGGCTGTCACTGAGTCTGTTGCTGTAGCCTGACATTTACCACGTGTGGCTGATCCAGGCAGGATAAGTCACAGGAATCCCAAAAATGAGCATGCTACCCCTCTTCTCTGAGCTTCTGTCCTCGTAGTCAAAAGCCCCAGTGCTTCCAAAGTGAGAGAAAGATGGGGATGCTTCATGGTGAAACAGCAAATAAATAAAAAGTCTCACTAAGAAAAACAGCTTTAAGGACTCGCCCGTTTTATTGTAGGCTAGCCTTCCACCTGTGGGCTTACTGACCTTTCCATTTATTCACAGTCCTGCAGATGGTGATTAAGTGTTTACTAGGAGCTTTATCAGAATGCTACACATGTAGACAGTGGTGGCTTCATGCATACAAAGTGCACCAATACCACCAGAAGCTCGTGAAGTGTTTTTGTATGAGCAACTGCATTGCACGGCATATTGGTGCTCTGCTGCAATTTAACTGCTTCCCATTATATTAAACACACAATATGGTAAAACCTCACCCCGCACTTCCAACTGAAAATAAATGCTTTTCACACCTCATCTTTGCTTGGTCCCACACTTGCCCCTCTCCCATCCCTTCTGTCTCTTTAAAATGTGTGTAGCACTCCATGGCTCTGGAGGTAGGGTGACAAAACACTACCTACTACAAAAAGGCTGAATTTTATGCAAGTTTTCTGAAAGCTTTCAGGTCACAAGCTATGAATGTTTTTCAAGCAGTTAGTCTACCCACTGTAATATGAGCTATCAGATGCTGACAGTAGGAGAGTTTGCAGAACTAATTATGTATGATAGCACCTGTAAGGAGTTGCTGTAAGGAGATTTTTAAGAGCAAGGAAGTTTGAAGCATCTCTTGGTAACTCCTTTTGACAGCTGGTGTCTGTAGTGGGCTGTTTTGCTAATGCATGGGTTTCAGATCTCACTAATTCAATCAAGGCAGGAAATGATCTCTGTTCAAAGGTTACATTTTGTTAGGTAGGTACAGTTTATCTAGTTATTTGCAATAATTACAGAGAAGGAGAAAAGAGAAAGAGAGGAAGAGAGAGAAGAGAAGAGAAGAGAAGAGAAGAGAAGAGAAGAGAAGAGAAGAGAAGAGAAGAGAAGAGAAGAGAAGAGAAGAGAAGAGAAGAGAAGAGAAGAGAAGAGAAGAGAAAGAGAAGAGAAAGAGAAGAGAGAGAAAGAGAAGAGGAAGAGGAGAGAAGGCTCTGAGGAGATGTTATAACACCTTGCAGTCCTTAAATGGACCTGCAAGAGAGATAGAAAAGGACTTTTCACAAGGGCAGGTAGTGACAAGGGAGAATAGCCTTAAAAATTGAGGGAGGGTAGGTACAGATTAAGCTTAGGTTTAGGAAGAAATATTAGGAAGAAATTATTTTGTGAGGGTGGGAAGCCATTGAACAGACTGCCCAGAGAGGTTATGGACTCCTCAAACCTGGAGGTGTTTTGGGCCAGGCTGGATGGGCTCTGAAATCCCTGACTTAGCAAGTTGGCATCCCTGCCCATGGCAGGGGTGCTGTAGCTGGATGATCTGTGAGGTCCCTTCCAACCCAAACCATTCCATGGTTCTCTGGTTCTGTGAGATGCAAAATAAGTCATTTCTTCAGTGCAGTTTGAACAGGCTATGAAAGGTCAGATGATTCAAACAAGTTTCAATACCCCCTAGTCTAAAACTTTCATCTAAACCCACAAATTTTTAATTCAATAAGTAGTTTGTCTTGTCCCTATCAGTTGATTCATGCATGTTATTTGACACACGTTAATCTGCACAAGATTAGTAAAGAGACAAAACTGAGCATAGCATTCTCCTTCCTTTGCATTAGAAATTGGTACCTTAGAATAAGCAAAAAATAATGGAATATCCAAATCATCATATTGCAGAATTGAGTAGCCCTGAGATGTAGAGAAATGTGTGGCATTTATGTCAGTTTAAAAAATGCAGCAGTGATGTAATATTACTGACAAATTTAAAATTCATATAGTTTTGCTTGAACAAGGGCAGGAGTAAACCCAGTTTTTCACCAGTGAAAGCACAATCTATTACATGCAAATTAGAGAGGCTTTATGTATGTTTTCAAGTGCAGTAGATCTATCAGGTCTCCAGTAGCACCTATCAGAGAAGGACAAGATGCTGATTTTAATCACTTTCACTTATGCTTGTCTGTCAGCACTTCAACCAAGGTCACTCACCCAGTACCTCACTGTTAGTTTTTAAGTATTTTTCTGCTTTGGAAGTTTATGACACCTGGGTTTATAGAAGATTTTATGTTAGGAAATTTTCCACTACAGTTTGACTGCAATATGTTTATTGTAATCATGTTGTTTGTGTAATTGGCATAATGTTTGCACTTGATCTTTGTGAGAGTAAAAACAGGTTAAAGTCTTAAGAATTTTAATTAACAATTTAGAGAGGTGAAAGCATGCAAGTGTTGAACAAGTAGACTTTTCTGTGAGAAAAGCCATAGCTGCAGGTTTTCAGGATAGCCCCTTAACTTCCTTTAAGTAATTTCACATTTTAATTTTGATTTATGTGTCTGCAAGATAGCAATTAAAGAATTTTGCACCATGCCATAAAAAAAATATAAATTTATGCACATCTTATTCTCAGTAAGCTGAGGTATTACAAATGGAAATTACTGCTACATATAGAATTGTTAAAGATCTGCTTGCATATACCTTCTTACTGACAAACAGCTTTGAAATGTCATCAGCAGCTCAAGTTTGTTCTCTTTCTTCCATAGTTATCATAGTTATTGCTATCTTATGAAAAAAGGGAAAAGTCAAAAGAATCCAAAGCAAGATAATTTCCTTTTCTGTCCCAGCCTCTTTTTTGAGGTTGCTACTATCTCAAAAGAATAGAAACTCACCTATTTTTACCAATTGCACACCCACATCTTCTTGCCTATGCAGAGGATTTGCAGGCTCAAAAACCATCTCACTAAAACTGTGCATTGATGTGCCCAGGCAGTCCTGGCCCAAAGAGTCCAGTGATACCTTCCCTGCTGAGAGTCAACATCCTTAATAAACTAAGCAGACATCCTGCTCTTCCAAAGCTGACCAGAGGTATGAGAGGGAGGACTTGGCAGCAAAAACTGAATTGGTTTAGGCAGTAGAGTGAGATTCCCACTCCTGGTTTGGGATATATTTTATTTCACTGGGACCGTGGCAACTTGCTCTCTTCTCATTCCTCATAACTGGCAGCAATATTCAAAAGGAGTCACTTTTTTTTCTAATTTTAATTCCCCCTCTAGATTTGTTTGTTGATCCCAATGCAGGGAGTCACAGCAGCTTCAACCAACCCAACCTCATTTATAATGAAATGAAAATAGCACAAACACCTCGATCTTCTAAAGCCTGGTCCATGCCTAAAGCAAGTTAAACTGGCCAAATGAAGGAGAAATATGAGCTAGGAAATGCTCTTGAATGCATAGCATCCTCACAGAGCACCAGAATAGAGCACCAGAGGGCTGACAAGGAGGGGTGGTTTGCAGGCATCACTGTTAAAAAAAAAATCTCTCCTGCAGCAGCAAAGGGGAAGCCAGCACTGCCACTGCTCACAACAGAAGGGCTGCAATGCCTTTCTGCTTCTCCCAGATCCTAGGAATTTACCAGCTTTGGATAAATCTACCCACAAGGAAAAGCTGAAGCAACTCTTTAATTCCCATCACAGACCAGCAGTAACTGAATCAGAGCTCAAAGGCAACAGAAAAAGCAACTGAAGAACAAGTGCTTTTGTGGGTTGTCTTCAGTGGTGCTCTACAATTACTCCAGTCTTTAAAGTAACTGAGCTTTGATTTGAATCTCTTTACATCAAGAGGAACTTTCTATAATACTAATAAGTGAAATCTTAAAAGTTACTCAATGCAGCTCCTCACTTCCTCATTAGGAATGAGTTTTGCTTTCCATTAATATTTTTTGATGCCAGATTTCTGTTCTCGTTCTTACAGAGCAAGGTGGCAGTCAAGCCCCTTTCAATAATCACCCAGGAAAAGCAGGATTCAAGGCTGCCCATAACATTTTTTCTTCAGCATGACAGAATTTCGGCAGTCCAGGTAGTATTAAGCAAACGAATATGACAGCACTATCAATCCCCCTTTTCTTCCCTTTAAAAAAAAATATTGTTAAAGCTCTAAATCTGTTAGCTATAGATGTGACTATTATCACAAGTAATATACCACAAGTATAGTACTGTGAAAAGAAATATTCACTGCATATTTCTAGTGATTTATATTTTATAGACACTGCACTGTGTAAGAAAATTATTACAAATTTTGATAGTCTCAGTGTATTGCATAGGAAGGCAGTAAGAAGAAGCTGATTCCAATGACAATCTTTCCTAGTTGAATCTTGAAATATTTATTCTTTTAAAAAAATCCTCATGTCCAGTGCCTGTAAAATGAAAAATTAATTTGATTAATATTTTATTAGACAAGAGCAATATTATTTAAAAACTGCAAAAATGCCTTTAATACTTTGTTTCCTTTTTGGTAAGTACTATTTGATTGCCTATCAAGAACTGAGCTGAATATTTTAGAGAATTTAGATTGTTTAAAGCCAGCATCATACCTAAGCAAGCTCAAAAGTATGGGTGCCTGAATGTTTTCAATTTCTTTTGTGAAAATGGTAAACCGTGCTAGTGGTACCAAATATTTCCCCCTTAAGCTCTGTTCCAGTTGACACCAGGACTGAGAGGAATTATGTTGAAATCCTAATCTTTCCAAGAGGCAACAAACACTTAGGAGCCAGGCAGTGCATTCAGCAGCAAAGGGGAACAACATGTGTAATACTTACAGAGAGAAAAGCAAGAAATTCCTATTCAGGGCTTGGTGATGAGGTATTTGCTTTCATCAATACATCTGAATGAGCATTTTCTTGTGCACAACAAAATAAATATCTTGTCTGCTTTCCTCTATCAGCTCAGTCTCTTCCCTTTCCAGGTTTCAAATTTAAGGAGCTTTCTTCCCTTGTCAAAGCTTAATTATAACCCTCAGTTGTTTATCATCACTGGGGAGGAGTGATCAGAAAGAGTAGCAGGTATGAATGAGAAATCCCTGGAATACAAGGGAAGCTGTGGAGTCTGTTAAATTTTAGAAAAATGAAAGTTTCAAATGAACCCACTTAGGGTTAACACTAGCAGTTTGCACCTTCTGTGCCCACTCCCAGCTGTATATTCTTTAAAATAGGGCATTACTGAAATAGCTCAAGACTGAAGCTCCCATTGAAACCATGAGGGATTGAGGGAAGATGGATACCTCACGTATTTCAGAACATTATCTGACAGGATGGTTGCAATTTGTTCAACCCTTCAGACACAACTTTTCCTGACAAACTAGGGAACAAATGCAGAAAAACAGATTACCACTACTTGTTTCCCAGCCTTGAACAGCAAGCAGATGAGCTGATCTATTGAAAATCTATTAAAAACACACACTATGCTACTCTATTATCCTTTCCAAGTCACAACCACAGTTTCAAGCAGCTGATTTTTATCCTCAGAGCAAACAAAAAACTACAGAAAATGTGCAAAACCATAGACCCCTCTTATGCAAAGGAAAGATTTTTTGTTTGTCTTGCCACCACGTCCATGGTAAAAGAAGGCTTGATTTAAACCAGGAGAAATCATCTTCAGTGCAAATAATTAAGCAGAGCCAAGCAGATGGCTTCTTTGTATGTATTAAGGGAAAGGTGAAGACATCATCTTAATAAAAGTGTTCAAGAAAATTACTTGATTTTTCACTTCAGAATGATACTTACAGAAAATTTTCCTGGGAACAGTTGTATTAAAACCATTCATCAGAATAATGTGAACATAGGGGCATTTGGTTCTTTAGATTCACCAGAAATCCCCAATTATCTGTTTAATTATTAGATTATCTAAATAATTTCATCTTCAATACAACAAACTGTAAATCTTTTTTTCTAATATATAGCTAATTCTGGGAACAGAACTTAAAGTGAATACTGATTACTTTTCCTGATTAACAAGGTGGGGAAAGGCTGTGGATAATGACAATTATCACCCCATCACTTGTAAGAGTATTTTTACAGTTTAGAAAGGAAGGTTGCTTGAGTGAAGAAAAGAGATACAGCTATATTATTTAATTTTTATCAAATAAAACATTTCATTCATTACTGCTTTTCCTAAAACAAATCATGTTTCTTTTCTTACTATATCTTAAACTTAAGGATTTCAAATTTTGTTTTTATATAGTAGTCTAGAACTTGCATAAATGAGGAATAGTCAAAATAAATTGATGGCTAAGAATGTATTAGCCACTGCAAGGCTAAATGTGTTCTGAAGGCTGTCCAAAAAACCCAAAAAACATTGGATAAGTCAACCAATTAACTAGGAAACAATCAAAACATTTGTTTGAATATACTTATTGCTGTTATACAAATTTTTCATTATGAATCAGTAAAAGTATTGTCATTTTCACAAAATTAACATAATTTGCTCACCTTTTGTTGACTTCTTCAAAGGTAGATTTGCTTCTCTTGTTTATTATCTGTTGTTTAAATGGCTATTTTGATATTGTGATGCTTTTGTGTTTGTAAGTAACTCTTACCTGCTACCAAGGCAGTGAGTTTTTTAAAGTACCATAGAACTAAACATGTCAGAGAAAAATGTGGAATCACAGAAATGTAGACACTTCAAGGAACACAAATAATGGCCTGTGTTACTGAACCCTCATCTCTTTCCTAAAGGCTCCTAGCACCCTTCCAATTTTTACTACATTACCTCCTAAGTACTGCTGGCTGAATCTTATTTTGCTTTTCACTTTCATTCCTCAATCCCACCATGCCACATCAAGTAGAAAAATTACTTCCTATGTGGCTTTTCTCTCAGACTTGACAGCTTAATATGCAGGGTTAGCCTTCAGGTGATGTTGTAATGCAAAGAAGTTCCTTCTGTTGCCACCACCCTGCCCACCTCCAAACCCATTTAACACACCCCACCTGCACCCTCATTTCTGTGTCTGTGTTTGGCAATGCCAGAGGAAAATTTTATTCTTGTAACAGTGCAGCTTTCTGCAACACCACCAAAATCACTCACAGCTCAGGCAGGACCTGGAGTGTAAACACAAAAGCTGCAGATGGAGCCACAGCAGCCACCTCCTTGCCTCTCTGGGTTGAAACTTAACTTTTGTAGATGGACATTGGATTCAAAACCCTGTCTTTTCTGATATTACTATCTTATTACTATTTTAAAAGCTTTTCAAATTCCTCTCAAATAAATTTAAATCTGTGTCCACCTTTTTCCTCCATTTCAGTTAGATTAACCAGTTCCCCTCTCTATTTTGAAGTTCCTTGGGTTTCAATTCCATACAATGATTTTTCAAATGTGCAATTTTACTTCTATCCTTTGGCACAGTTATATGTAAAGATATTTGCACTAAGGTAGAATAAAAATTCATTAGGAAATTTCAAGTGTCTATTTAAGTTTTATCTCCCAAACTCTGAGTCAGCATTAAAAAGAAAGTGAGGTTTATTTGATAATTTTTATTATTCTTAGTTACCAAAATTATAAATCCATAGTTCAACTATTAAACTAATCATAATTTGAACTAATGAACTCTCAGTTCTCCTGCTAATGAAGAGGACAGTAAATTCAGCTGGCTGGAGCAAGGGATGTTCTGTCACATGCAGACATGTATATAGGGCATTCCCCTATGGAAAGTGTAATATCCAGCCTTTAAATTTAAGCTTTCAGCTTGATTTCAGGCTATGCCAAGTACAGGACAGAACCACAAAAAAGAGTGACTGAGTGCTATCCATGTTGTTTTGAAATGGAAATATAATCACAACTGAAAGTGTCAAGCAATATTTGTCTACAGCCACAGATACCTCAGCCACAGCTAAGTAGGTCTTGCCAGGGTCCTTGAAAATAGGGCACACTGGCTCTAACAATCTGAAAGGGAAATCCAGATTAATATAAACCTTTTTATCACTCTGTTCACAGTCAGTATAAATTCACAGGTTTTCAGCTTTTGTATTTATAGCACATAGGACTTTAACCACAAGAGGCAGCTTCCATTTCTGCAAAGGTGTCTGAATTGTGATGATTCTGGTATCTGAGCAGGAGTTCCTAACTTTGATAGCTTTTGTATCCTAAAATACCTTTAATATACTGGTCCATCCATTCAAATAGAAGTTATCAGTCTGACATTATAAAGAAATAAAAGGGATAGAGAGCTGAGCATTTGGCCTAGAAATTCAGTTTGAATGTCATTTTAATGTTTTTGATGGTATTCAGAGGTGCTCTTCTTTTTCACCTAAGGACATGAAGGATTCTGAGTCCTAAAACACAGGTTACAACCATGGCAGGGAAAGTTATCTCTCAAAACCAACAACACATAGTACATTTAAAATGCCCAGCTACGGTGAGTTACTGAGGGATGGTCAAGTGCTTAATTTTCCAGTGCCTAATTCTCCTGTAAGTTTTGAGAGCACCACCCAGAGGTTCTGGGTCTTTTATATGACATAACACAAAACAGTTTTTATTGGCTCTGTGGCAGAAGTGTTCCACCCATGGGTGTGAGTTCAGGTGTTTCTGGTGGACTCACAGCTCATCCTGAAATGAACTAGCATATTTTTATTAATTAGAGGTCTAATTGTACTGTTCCTGCAGTACAATTAGCACACATGCGACCTTCTCATGGATTTGTAGCAGTGTGCCCACCACTTTTGCCATGTTTTTGGGTATCAGATTTTGATACATTTCTGACAACCAGCATGAGTATAGATAACAGGACATAATACCATCTGTTCTGAACTGGTATCTTCTCTGCAAAATCAGTTTATGTTGTGCATCTGATTCTTGTCATCTGTTATTGCAAAGCTTCTAATATTTCACTTCAGCTTTAGCTATGAGCACACTTATGAGATGCGGATTTGTGACTGAGTAAGCAGATCAACAGTTACTGACTGGCAGCAGTTCTACATTCCAAAAAAGACAAGTTATTTCCATTCAGCTTAGCCAGGAGCTCTCTGAAGCTTTTGTGTGTTAGGACTATTGTCACTCCTATCAAACCTGATAGAAAAATATAATCTAGAATGTTTACCTGCATTGCTGTGTTTCATTGTCCCAAAACAGGAGTTCAGAAAATCATTATTTTTGCTCTTCATTAGAAATGACTTGTCAAATGTTTAACTACCAACAGATATACTCCCTAACCTTTATCAAACAGGTTAAATAATTTAAGGGCCAATGGCATATATTTATTTTTCGCTTCTCCCTTTCCTTCTGATTTTTAAAGATTTTGGGTTTACAAGAACTCTAAATCCAGACCTGTGACTCAGTTTTGGTTTGAAGCCTTTGTGGAGGATAAACTCCATAAAGATTTCCTAACCAGTATGAGCAATGCATTAGTGCAAGAAAGAGCAGCAACCAGTCTGAGGATATTCATTACTCAGGTAGGAAAATATAATACTTTACCTATGTACAGAGTATCTCACCTGGCAAATATCTGTGTCTTTGGGTAAGGTTGGAAAAATATATTTTATAGCAAGAATAAATTGTTAGATTTGGATAATCATGCTTAAAACAGAATGTGACTGCTTGTCATGACAAGATGGACACCTTCAGCAGACCTTGGAAAAAGAGATCCATACTTCCATAAACGACAGGGATTATTAACCCCAAATTCTTGCTATTTAGACTTTTGACTGTGATTCATGCTGCTTTTATTCTTACAGCACCAATCTTAGCTGGGTGGCAGAAGTGCTGCTGTCCTACAGGCCAGCTCTCAGGGAATTGATAAAAGCAAGCAAACTGAGCCCCCTGACAATGAGGATTTTTCCTGTTTAGTTGGGTTCCCACTACAGCCCTTTGACCATCTCACAGGCTGTGTGCTATGAGCATGCCTCCTTGCCTCTCCCTAGATTTAAACAACAGCATTGCAACAATTGGTGTCACTGTCATCACACCTGGCTGGCTCTTGGAGAATGAATTTCATACATCTCTGGCTTAGGCCACACTGTCAAGACAGAAGAGACAGATACCTACAGCTTCATCTCTGCTGCAGCAGCAGTCTGCTGGGCTGGCATTTACCCATCAAAGGAAACATTGCCTGAAGAATTTCCTCTGTCCAAAGATAAAAGGAATACAATACTTTCATGGTAAATTTGTCTGAGCGCGTTCTGTTGCTACTCTTCGGGCATGAAATAAGAAGCTGCTTGTAGAGATCATATTCCCCAACAAAGCACCCTGTGGGAAGAGCCAGATGCTCAAAGGTAGTTAAGTAACACATCTTTATTTTAGCTGTCACAATATTCCCAACCAGAATGTATTTTCACAGCTCCCTCCACACTGAACTGGCTTCTGCAGCTATTTATCACATATTGGTCAAGCACGTGCAGCCCCTCTCCTAAAATAAAAAAAGCACACAAATATGCAAAAGTAGCATTTGTTGCCTGTGCAATATGTTGTGCAGTGGGTCAACAAGAGACCCCTCAAGTACTGAAGCTGCAGCTGTTGCAGGGATTAGGAAATCTTAAGCAGAGTCAACTTCTGGATGCAGTGAGAGTTCTTCTATTAGTGTATTCCAAAGGCTTTTGAAAGCCTTGGGGCTAGAATGAGTCATACCAGTGGGTTTTATATCAACATTTAAACAAAGAAAGTTTACTTTTGTGTTAAGCATTTGTAAAAGATCACAACTGAGGAATATCTTCTGCTATTCTACCACCAGGTCTCTGCTGGGCACTCCTAGCAGTCCCCCTGAAAATATCATCAGTGAGAAACAGAAGACTTGAGCAAGGATTTGGGGAAACAAGCACCTGTCCCTCTGTCTCACTGTTGTGACTCAGGGCTTTGCTTTTCAAGTATTTTCACATAAAATGTATACTCATTCAGGTTCATAGCCTTTGAACCTCAGGGTGAGGCCAAATGCTTGAATCATTTAAAACCTGGTGGAGAAAGGAGAAAAGCAGCCACCCCCTGCCAGCTGCAGCCTTACTTAATTCACTTACTCTTCATGTCAGCACGCTACGTTTTCAGCCAAGCCACACAGAGGAGAGGTGACATTACCCATGCCTTAATTTGTTTTTCTTCTTTTAGGTGCCTTTTACCTGGCCCCTTAAGACCTTTTGGTCCCCCAGTTAAATACCTCAAGAAGTCATCAATGGTCATGAGTACTCATCTTCCAGCCCTCTGTTTTACCAAGTCCTCGTGTGATTGTTGGCTCTAGAATATCTATGCCTGTCAAGCAGAAAAATGGCTGCTCATAGCAAGTAAAACCAAGAATAAAATCAGAATGAGTGGCTCAGCTCAATTGCTGCCTAATGCCATAGCAACCTGACACACATTTTAAAGCTTTCATGGAGGCTGAAAGAGGAGCTCTCAAGCTTTGAACAGAGCAAAGCTAACTTCATTTAGGTTCATTTAAACAATTTCCTTATACGTGATCCCTTCAAATGTCTGATCTCGTGTTCTTGCTTGAGCTTTTCCAAGACATCCAGGAGCAAACTGCATTTGCACAGCAAGATAGACACAGGGACATTAGTTTGATAACCTGCCTTCCTTAACTGCCCTGTTTTCAACCTTTTCTAAGTTTTTCTCATGTAGTTTTCCTTTCATCTTCCTCCCTTTAACTGAGAGATAGATGAAATATACACCAACAAAATAGGGATGCAGTTCAAAACCCAAGCTTTTAGTTGACCAACAGCAAATATGAGACCTCTTGGGATCCAGCTGAGTTCCAGCTTCCCTCAGTCTGTACAGATACACTGCCTAATTCTTCTCATCTGCCTCAGTTGTGCTGGCAACAAAATGCTTATAAATATTTTGCTGGGTTGCAATTGTTCTTATACATATGACACACATCTCACTAGAGCTTGCTCACTGTCTTTGGGAAAATGGGAAAAATGAAAACCCTTGTCATAATTAGAAAGTTCATCAGAACTTTATAGAAGCTATATAAAACTACATAGAAAGTTCATCAGAACTACTATTTAAAGTCTCCTGATCACAAAAACACATGGTGAATCTTATAAAACCCTTAAATTCCCAATGTTTTGACCTGAAACTTAAGAAAACATTTCTAGATTTAGAAAGCCTGTCATATTGATGACACCAAAACTTAGCCCATCTGTGTGTATACAGAAAGCAAGTTGTATTGCATCAGGGGAACTTAATGCACCCCAGCTGGGCCAATTTTACTCAAATGGTTTCAGTTGAAATACATTTATCTCCTTCATCTTATACTATTTCTTTAGAAATTGTGCTTTGCTTTAAAAAATAATACAATACTGTTAATAACAGATCCTGAGAGTAAAATTTCTAAAATGTGACTTCTGAAGGCAGATGACCTTTTGGTTAAGGAAAAAGAAATTATTAGTCTAACCAAATGTTAATAACATTTGGGTTACACTAGGTAAAACATTTAGTCCTTCAAGCCCTATAATTCCACAGCTGAAACATCATATTTAAATTTTGTAGTGCCATACACAGTTTCTGTTTCGGTATTTTCACGACCTTTTCTCCAATCTGTAGCAATTCCCCAGGTTGCATATTCTTGCCCTAGATTAGTTTTTTTTCTATAATTTCTGTTCTCTACTTGCCACAATTAATTTATTGTAACTTTGATATTTACTCCTCCCTCCACTTTCCCACATGATTCATTACCACCCTTGAGCTCAACCTGACAGATTTGCCAGTGCAGATATGACCAAAAGGAGTGGGGCCAATGCTTCCCACATCACGTGAAGAGCACGAAAAAATGTGTACATGAGTTGTAAATCTCCATAATCTACTGCTGAATATGTTACTGACTGCAGGGCTTTCCATAGCCAACTCTGTTTAAGGTGACCTCAGCACCCAGACTGGAGGAAATCTGTGTGTTCTTTAGCATGGATGTGTTAGTTGTGTTTTTCAGGGCATTATTTCCCTGTTATTTGGTGTAAATTACTGTGTTCTTTCACACAGTAGACAAATTAGCTTTACTATTAACCTCTACTTCATTCTTTGTATATACTCCTCCAGGCCTTGTAGATATTTGAGTACAGGTTTTTTCCCAAAGTATCTTCTTAAAAGGACTTTTTTTTTCTATTTATGTTATATTGTTCTTCTGATTATTAAATATTTTTCCATTGCTATAACAGTAATGTTTTATGGGGGAAAAAAAGGCCTAAAATGTAAAGGTGATAATCTGTAGGTCTGTATCTTCTTTCTTTATTAATAACTCAGTATAAATTTGTCCTGACTCTCAGTATGGGTGGCAGAGAGTGGAGAAAGCAATGGAAACTGCAGTGCTACCATCCTGGCTAACAGGACACCCAAGGGAGGTTTACAGGTTTTGTTGGACCAGACCTGCACTTTGGCAAAACATTTGTTTGAATATACTTATTGCTGTTATACAAATTTTTCATTATGAATCAGTAAAAGTATTGTCATTTTCACAAAATTAACATAATTTGCTCACCTTTTGTTGACTTCTTCAAAGGTAGATTTGCTTCTCTTGTTCATTATCTGTTGTTTAAATGACTACTTTGATTTTGTGATGCTTTTATGTTTGTAATTCTTACCTACTACCAAGGCAGTAAGTTTTTTAAAGTACCATAGAAATAAACATGTCAGAGAAAAATGTGGAATCACAGAAATGTAGACACTTCAAGGAACACAAATAATGGCCTGTGTTAACCTACAAAAGCACAAAAATTACTTCCATCCAGGACTGATTAGCAATAGTATTCACAATCAGTTTCATTACTCTTACTTGCTCTCTATTAAAGAGGAAACTGTCATTTCAATTTCTTTTGCAAAATCAGTCTTTAACTAGAAAGGACTATATCTGACAAAAAAAAAAATATCTTGGTTAAAGCTGACTGCCCTCCATCTTCATTCTTTAGCATTTTGTAATTAGCAGTTTACAAAAATGCAGTTGTGGAAGTAGGGTACTAATTTTTTATCTTTTCACAATTTTTATTAATAACTGTGAAACGTACACAAATTATACTGTAGTGCCCAGTCATGCTAGAGTTTTCTCTCTCAACACTCAGGAGCCTTTCCCCAGTGGGGAAGATTAATACAGCTTTCCAGTTCATTTTGGAGTTTTCCTACAGAAGAAAGCAATTCTTTTTGCACGTCTCTTTGTGATCAAAGCTAAACCTGTCCAAGTCAGAATTCAGAATGACTTAATTTTTTAATTAAGACATTACACACAGGAGAGAGGGCTTTCCTTGGAAACTTGGTTCAGTTTGTTACCAGCCCCACAGGGTGCCTGAGATCTGATGAAGTGAAGGAGGTCCTAATTATATATCCCAGTGACAAAACCCCACTGCCTCCAGAGCAAAGCAGAGGGATGAAAAGGTCATGGTAACCTTTTCATCCCTCTGCCTTGCCCTGAACGGACCTTTCCTGCATGAGTCTCAGATAGCCAACAAAAAGGAGAGTTGAAGTCTGTGTTACTTCTAAGAGGGACCAAAGTGGAGGAAAAGCAACAATCTTAAATGTCCTTTTGTTGAGGAGAAAGGTTATCAAACCAAAAGGTGAGAGGTTATTTACTTTTAGGCTTGAAGCAAAACATATGCAACTGATCCAAATGATATTAAGCATCACATTGTCTCAACAGTTTACTTAAGGCACTTTTTATCAGCATTTAACTGATCAAAGTATTCACTCAAGAATTTATCTGTGCATTTTCAACATAAGTTATTTATCTTTATATTTACAACATAAGGTATCTAATTAATTGAAGAGTTTCTTGCTGTACGCAGCTAACATTTCCTTACAAGTCAAATCATTTTTGCTCTCTAGGGACAATGTTTCATATAGGGAATAGCTTTCATAACATATTTAATTAGCACTAAAGTCCTGGATGCCTTAAGCTTTGGCTGTGGATGAGATGCAGTACAGGAGCCTGCCCATGTCTAAGAGGGAAGAGGCAGAGAATTTAAGTACAGCTTGGTAAACAAATAGAATACAGAAATTTTAATTATTTTTGGTTCCTTTGATATACAATAGAAATATTTCTTCCATGTGTCATCTATTCTAGAGAATAGAGTTGCCTTGACAGAAATCAGTCCAGAAAGACAATGTTTAGGGAGGTGTGCAAAGGCAGACAAAAAACTTTATTTTTACTGCAGACCTTTCAATGTGGTAAGCTGTGTGACAGCAAGTGACTTCATGCACTATTTAATTTGTGGAGTACTTCAAAGAAAATAATTAATCCAAATGCACATTTCTGTGGCTTGTCTTTTGCCTTTCTTTTGGTTCATGTGCTATTTCACTATGTTCATTTCCATATCTGTTATAGTTTTGACACCAGTACTTCATTAATTAATGGCAACATGGTTTTCAAATTGCAGACTGAGGACAGTTACTCCAAAATGTTTAAGACATCCTCCTTCATTGAAACGATGCCTCAGGTGTCATATTCAAGAAAGCAAAGGTTGCTTGCTAATTCAGACTTAAGATAACTGTTCATTAATTGCTGTCTGTGTGAGATACAGCAGAAGCTTTATTGGTGTTCTTGTAGCTTAAATTTTCTAATGAATGTAATTAGGGAATATTTTTTTATTAAATTCTTCATTTATTAAATATACCTGTTCCTTAGAAATGCCAGAGAAGCTTGTTGCGTGGATTATAGTCTTAAAGTAATTAAAGTTGATAGGAACCTATCAGAATTAGTTTTATAGTCAGATAGTATTTACTCTGCTCCTAAGGGCTTTCTAGTTCATTTCTCTGTAAGATTTTTGATCTGTGTTTTTATCATCTGGGAACACGTTTGAGCTATCAGCTAAGAACACCTCACATCAAAAGAATCACCTCCTTTGGAAGCAGAACTGTTTATTTTTCGCTGCTCATTCTATTGCTCAGAAGAAAAAATGATGCATGATGTAAAAGATTCACCTCTTCAAGCTTCAACAAAGGATCCATGTCATGAGAATAATTCATATCTTACATTTCCAGCTATTGGTTTCCACTTCTGTTTCTTGATTTTGTCTCAGGAACTTATAAGTTAAGGGTTTGCAGGAGAAAAATCTATCTCTGTCTAGATATTTCCTGATAGTCCCTGCCAATGGAGAGACTTCATAGGATAAATATTTCTGGAAATAAATAATTTAAACCTAGAGCCTGTACATATACACAAAAAAGAGGCGAAAGGGAGGAAAATGAGCTGTGTAACTAAATTATTATCTGCTAAGAGAAGCTGAGAACATCAGGCCTGTGGCAGGAACTTGCAGGGGTCTGACTGCAAAGCATCAGAAGTGCAAAACAGCCTTTCAATAAAATTGCTGTCACCTTCCCATGGTGTAAGCTGTCCTGGGACCCCCCTCCACCACAGGTGACACCACGAGGTGTGTCAGCAGCCCTGTGCTCACAGCTGGGTGCTGGCCAGGGTATCTGTAACCCTGCACAAACCCATCTCTGTCGCCCTGATGCTTAAGATTTTCTAAAGCCTCTGAGTTTACGTTCTGTTAGAAAACTTTCCCACACATTTTATATAAACAACATATTGTTTTGCATTCCTTCGTGGAGGTGGAGGAAGTTGATGTGTTGGTGGTTTGTCCAATGTCATTGGAGAGGTGGCCCATTCACTCTCCAATCCACTGTCACCTTTGGAAAAGTATAAAAGTTGGAGTCATAAAATAAACCTTCTTCTTTTTTACCTTGCCATCGCAGTGGCTCGTGTTGTGCTTTCTCGTGTCCTATAGTGACACACCTCCCCAAGAACACATCCTGGCAGCTGCCCAAGGAATATTCCTGCCATCCCTCAGGCTAAAATTATGCTCTGAGCAACCTGAGGACGACAGGATCAACTGTGCCCAAGTCAGGCTCGGGAGCTCCAGCAGACCTGGTGAAACAATGCCTTTTCAATAAATGTTTCTGAGATTCCATTCCTGAGCAAATCCATTGCACTTGTGGGTGGTGGAGAGGGGCTCTGCCCATGGCAGGGACTGCAGTGCCTGCTCACAGGCTGGCAGGGCTGCAGCATCCCTGCCCCTGCTGCTCCCAGGAAAGGCTTCCCACTGCCAAACGAGATGAGAAGTGATGTCTGCACTGCATAACTGGGGCCAAGAATTCCTTCTGCACTTCTGAGGCCCTGAGAGAGCTTCACTCCTTGCTTCTCTCCAGCATTACCAAGAACATCAATAATGAGAGCTTTCAATTAATTTTAGATGGGGCTGCCAGTGACTTTCTAGTTATCTGACAGAGAATAGAAACTTCACTGCCCTTTCAGCTTCCCTATAGCCTAATACACATCAGGCTTGAAATCTACTTTTGAAAAGCTCTAAGTTTTGCATACATTTATTCCATCAGTAATTTCTTACTGCTGAAAAGAGGAGCTCATTCATTCAGGATCTAGGGTTGCCTCCTGCAAGCTTCTCCAAGAGAAAAATAAATCTTGGTCCCCATTAGATTACATACTGACAGTATCTCATAGCTATCTACTTGCCTACCAATCCAAAAATTCTTCCACTTAAAGCACCTCCAGCTTGTACAACAGTCATTATAGTTTAAAAAAATAATATCTGGAGCCATAATTACAAGGGGTTTATGTCATAAGTTTCACATACATCTGAATCACTGAAGGGGTCATGCTAGTTGGAGAGTACCTGAGGAAAGTCATGTACCACAGGAAATTTATTTTAGCTTCCATGTCTCCCAAACAAAAAAAAGCCTCTTCAACCCAGTTATTTCTCCTGACAGGAACCAACAAATTACTGAATACAAATCTAAACAATGCTACTCCAGGGCACAATTTAGGATAAGAGCAGATTTGGGAATGCCTACACAGACTTTACACACCTACTTCAGTACAAAACATTGAATGCATCACCTTTAACTCTTTCAGTGACTCATGTGAAACTGAAAGAACACAGTTGCCATGTGCCTAATTGTGGATTTAAAGTCTGCACCCAGTGTTTGACAAACTCTACTGGACTTGGGTCAACAGAGATAAGAGACATAGGACCACAGGCAGAGAAGGGCCTGCTCAGCATCCAGTCTCTAACCATGATCATATGCGGATACCAAATCAATTAAAACACAAAAGGACAAGAAAAGGACAAAACCAAGGTCCATAACTATTTCATATTTGATTTGCTCTGGTTCTCAGTGAGCGATATGGAAGGAAGCCACTTCAGCAATTCCTTGCTGTGAATGTCCCTGCAACTACATAATCCAAAGCTCCTAAAGCTACTGTGTGTGCTATGTATTTTTATCCACAGCACTTGTTTCACTGGGAGATTACAGGATATGAGGTCTCTGAGACATGATTGTGCTGCAGGAGGTGAATATTTGGCTTCCACTTGGTGCAAAGTTTTCATTAAACTGAACTCACTTTCCTTGTTGAGAAGCACACAATTAATGAGATGTCATTTATTCATTTCATGTTCATGGCAGCAGCATCTACTACATAGCACGAATTGTAGAAGTGAGCACCCCTTGTATAAGTCACTTTGTTTGGTTTTCACTCTTTAGCCTAAATGCAAATTTTAATTTTATCTGAATAGGGCAATTTTTCTTATTCAACTAGTTAATACCAAGCTTAGCAATTCTTAAAGTTTATAAATTTCACCTAAATATTTTTCTGGTTAGATTTTCCCTCCATTTACATGATTCATTTTCCAAGTGTTTGTGATGAAACCAGATTTTGAAAAATTATTTTCAAATACTCCAGTTCAAATTTTAATATATTATGTTGCAAATGACAAAGATTTGCTATTACCATTGGAAAATTACCCTTTGAAGCAAAGGTCTGACATGCTCCCCTCATTTAATTTCCCTCTGAGCCCTTGCAAAAGAAAGTAAATGAAAAATAGGGACAGCTGATTGAAGCACAATGCATTAAAAATTAGGCATTGTACACATGTTTGATCTTACATTTTTATTTATTTTTTTTTTTACTTATTTTCACTTTTTATTTATTTTATATGATACTTATTAATGACATTGTGTTTTTATTGGTTTTAGTTTGTTCTAAACACAATCTTTATATATAGATATATATTTACATATATATATATATAGACATATAGATAAAATTTAAGAAGTTTTGTCCAGTTTTAATGTCTTTGGAACATGAAGACAGTAATTGTAATAATTTCAAGACTTCTTTAGCAAAGTAGTGCATTACATTTATAGTCATAATTTTAAAATATCTGAATGTTAGGCTGAGTTTTGAAACTACACTCACCCAGGGCTGTGGAGAGGAAAAAGAGTAGTTGCTGTATTAAAAAAAGAGTGTGTGATTACAGGTTGCTAAGGCTGACTTGAAAGCAACCAGGCCAAAATGTCAGAAGTAGTGGTGAACATGCATGAATTATTCCCCAGGCAATCCATCTATACCTCTTTTCTGCTAGTCTGAATAATTTTCTATTTCTTCAATCTAAAAATTGTCCTTTCCTACAGTTTTTGAGTGGTATCTTTTCCTAACAAAAGCAACTTCTTATTTGTCAGTTAGAAAAGAGTATGCTTGTTTAACCAAGTAACGTTTTAAAATCAGAATTTTCCATCAGCCAGCATCTCATTAACACATACACAAAAAGCACAGTAGTATAATAGGACAAAAAGATGAAGAATTTAATTGGTATTTTTCTTCTGTCATTAGCAACTTTTTTGGGGCCTACTTTCCTGTAAAACAGTATTATATTCTCATCAAGGGGTATGATACATTAAACTCTATGTTGCTATTAAAATTGTTAGACTAAATCAAGACAAAGATCTATCACATAACACATAATGTTCAGCTGTAACAAAGCAGCAGAATAATTACTAACCTAGTTATGAGATGTACAGACAACTGTGCAACCCAGCTCATTAACTGGCATGGGGAATTGTTTAAAATGCATCACATGTATAGTTAATTTCAGAAATAAAGACAGCACCAGAACTTCCATAGTTTCTTCATTTGCAATGTCTAGAGAGTATTATACTTTAATGTCAATTGCTGATAGTGGGTTTTTCCACTTAACTACATCAAGAAATAATCAAGTGTTAATTAAACCCTTGTTTTTTACTCATGGACTATTGATACTTGAAGTCCTACAGGCATGAAGTTTTCAAGTCCTCACAGGATATGCTGATATTCTCTGCCTCCTGGAGATCTTTGGACTAATTGCCTTTATGAGACAGCACAGGGAAGTGTTCACCTGGAAAAATATTCCTCCAGATCCTGGCATTCAATGCACCCACTGACATAGTTGGGTGAGAAACTCCCCTGCCCTGCCATTCTCTTATTGTCTGAGACAGCAAGCATCAAAATAATTTTCTTCAAAACTCCCGTTTCTCCAGAAAAAGTGAATGCCAGTGAGATGGACTCTGCTTACCCCAGGTAATAGGACACCAGGCATTTTTTAAACTGTTTATTCTTGGGGTCAAGTTCTTGATCACATCTTGGAAACATGACAAAAGTGCCTCAAAGTACTTTTTTGCTTAGGGACAACTGAAATATGTAGCCAACATTAATCTGCAATTATTATTTCCATTTGAGACATCCCTTAGCCATGGAAATAAATTACTAACTCGACTGCAGTCTGTCTTCAGAGGATGGAACCCCAGCTCCAGTTTTAAAGCTCCCATTTGTCTGGGGTCATAGGTTTTCATTGCTATGGAAGCAAACAGATTTTCAAATGCTGCTTGGCAGGTACTAGTATGCCAAGGAAATACTCTTAAAAGATTGCCAGGGACTGATTCCCCTTTCCTAGAGAGAGGGATGCTTGGCATTCTGCTACAGCTTCCCACATTTACCTTCTTTTAGGAAGACAGCTGACACTACTGCATTGTGACACTACAACATTGCTGTTATAATTAACAATTTGCAAGTTGCATGGTCTATTTCTTATCTTACAGGAGATTCAGTTTCTTTGTCTACTAATTTTCACAGGAGCCAAACATACCAGTATAATGATAACTAACGCTTCATTTTGAAGATTTTTTTGTACCATAGATCTCATCTTTGGCATTTTCTTTTTTAGCCCTGGCTCCTCTCTATTCCTCCTAAAACTTCACTTTGTAACTGTGTGTTCTCATGGTTGGAGTAATTTTTTCTCATTTCCTTCTAAGTTACAGTTGTCTGGCACCTAATGGCTTATTATCTCTTGGAAACCTTGCCCCCTTAATATATTTCTCATCCACCTGAGAGAAAGACTCAGAGCTCAGGGAAGTGCTGTTCAATTAGCCTGTGCCTGAGATAACAGGGGCCGAAGGTAGTGTGCTTAACTTGCTTTGCAACAGCTTCCTACATGTCTACAGCTTCAGCTGACCCACCTTGAACCCTTGGTCAGCTCCAATCTGGTTATAAATCAGTGTAATCATATCTAAGAGGAGGTTTTGATTGAAAAGCTCCTTTTTTGATGGGCAAGCGCATTATGGTGAGCCTCCCTGAATTCTGTTTAAATCTTCTAACTTGTAAAGATGAATCAATTTCTTTACAATAAAATTGAAATTGTGTTTTATTAATGGCATGCTTGGGATTCCTTCACTGTTCTTTCAGTTGATTATGGTAGCTCCCTGATTTCTGGGTACTCTATTTTTGGTGATTTTGATGTATTCATAAATGGCAAAGAATATCTTGGTACTTCTGTAATATTTAGCAACAGGTACATCAGCTACATTTTTAAGCTAGAAAGCAAAAGTTTTTTTTATTTTGTTTGACTGAAAAATGTCAGCTTTTAGGACACAGTACACAAATAATGAAAAAGCTTTTAAGACATTTGAATTACAATAAAAATTTTCAGTATTACTTAATATCATTGAAGATTTTGAACTGAAATAGAAGTTGGACCCAGTTTATAAAGGACATTAACTTGCACGTGGCTTTTACTGTCTAAAACTTGACATGGTCCCCAAAAAGTGTTTGTCCTCCTTTCTGGTAATGCTATTTGCCACAGTGGGAACACAGGGTTTTGGGTAGGAAAGTAGGATTTGGGTATGTTTTTTTCCATCCTAGCTTGTAGCACCTCCTTGCTGCTAAAGCACCATTATAATCTTTCATTATGGGCTGAAGTTAGCATAATACTACCAGGCTTTTCTGAAATCTTACTGGCTTTATAAAGGGTCATCTTCTTAAAGTCATTCCATGACTCTCTCAAGCGTGAGAAGCACAGAACATAAAGGCTATAATCTGAAGGTAATACTGCAGAGGAAAAAGTACAGAATGGTCTTTTAAAGTAGTATGGTTAGACTAGAATCACCAAACAAAAGGAGGCTTTTATTCAGAAATGGGCTGATATGATGGTTCTTAACTGAAATTTTCCTATATACTTGCTCTGAGAGAAATTTTTTGTTGCTTATTCTGTAGGAGTTTGAATATCAGTATTTCATTAGCTGGCTTTTGTAAGCGGGCACTGCCTTCAGATGTTAGCATAATTAAGCTAGTTCAGGGGGAAGCACAAATATGAAATTCAAATGGACTTTACAGTACCCACCTATTAAAACTTCCTAAATGATGTGCTTTTCCTTCTAAATGAAGCAATGCATTTACCTTAATATGAAGAAGATAAGATACATTTAGAAAGAGCTACTTGCATTGAAATCAACATACCTATAATTTCTACTTTTCTGTAAGAAGGCATGACTATGGGGAACAAAATTAAAAATTAATGCAGTAAGAATCTGGTAATGCATTCAGAAGGAAAGATAAAAGAAGAATAATCCAGTGGAATTCTATGTCTCTGAAGATGCAAGTTGTTTCTTCAAAAAGTGGGAGTAATACCTCAGCAAACTCAAAATGTTTTTTTTTCTTCAGATTACAAAGGAATCACATATCTACTGTTAGGTGGTGGCAATAAAGTAAGTATTTATTACAGCTGAGGATTCAAGTTGGAAAAGACAAATTAACAGAGTAAAGATCTGGCAAGTTGAAACAACCTGAATGGATACCCACTTGAGTAAAGCTGGGTAAACAGTTTTTACTCTGAAATTGAGCCAAAACTTATAGGGAAGTGGGAAAAAAGCAGAATAAGGTAGCTGTGTTTTCAAGGCCAGGTTAGCAGCTGGCAAACATTTGGTTATTGAAGAGTAAAGCAGAGCTGGCACAGCCATGAAACCAACAGACCTGGTCAGTGAGTTCACATATGGGTTTTTTAGAAAGGAATCAGAAAAGCAACACAAGATTATGAATAGGCACACAGACTGTCTGATTTTATCAGTCTAATGTTTCAATTTTTAAAGAAGATGAATGCATTGGGCAACCTCGAGGTGGAATGCTAATGGAAAACTTCAGGGGAAAAAAAACTAATAGTGATAAGTGTTAATTCTTTATAAAGTCCTTGTAAACCCCAAGCTGCAGCTTCAAAAATTCAGCCCTGGAAGTCTTGTGACAATTTATGTGCATTGATTAGGAACTTGACTGGTGATTGCAATTAAAGGAGAGACAGAGCCCCAGAAATGTGATTTTCCTTTCAGCTTTTTCCAAATGTCCTTTTTGCTGCATTCTTACATTGCTTCCAGTGCCTCCATTTGGCATCTGCCTTCCGAATCAGAACATGCAGAAGTGAAAATCCAACACTGTTTTTTCAAACAGTGTGAGAACCCCGGCCTTTTTCTGGGGTCCCATTTGGTGGTGAAATTCCTCCTCCAACCCGTGCTTCCAACGAAAAACTCCACAGCCTCTTGCTGTTCAGTCTCAAGGCAGTTTATTGCAAGTTATCTAAAAGATTTTCTCCTTGGGCTGCTGTGGTTTGCTCAGAGCTCAGGCAGAGGCACACACACACCCTGACATCCTCTCTGACCCCGACTGCTTCTTCTCTCCCCACCCAGGGCTGCTGCTGTCTTTTATATGATATATTACGTATTACAAGTTTATAGTTTTCCCCCAATACCTACTACCTATATTACAAAGTGCTTTTCTACTCTAAACCAATCTGTGAGTGCCAACATCACCAAGAACATGGAGGCAAGGAAGAAGAAGGAGGAAGAACAGGATCAGCCCACTTTCCTCCATCTTAGAACTTCTGACCCCCATGGACAAAGTAAAAACCCCCCTGGACAGGTGTTAAAACCCCCCTGTACAATACTAAAAAAATTTCCCCTCTGTTTTGTAACTACTTTTACTATGCTGTCTAACCTTTTGTGACTGCTTGTTCCACCTCCAAAGTTGGTAACTCAATCCATGGCTCAAACTCAAAATCACAGCTGTTTGCAGCTGCCTGCCAGGCTCTAAAATGCTTCTGACCAAGGCCTGGAACCTCTAAAAATGTCTGAGAGACATTCTGAGTTCCAACAAAACGGGATAAATAGGTTTGCATGATGTCCCCAAACGACTCAGAATTGCCATGGAAAAGCAGTGGCCCCAGTTCCTTCTGTGTATTGCTGAGCCTGTGAGAAAGGCAGGCATGCAGCTTGTTCAGAACAAGCAGCAAAGAATTTGATTTCTTACCAGATGCAGAAAAGGCAGAAAAATGCTTAGTTGAATCTATTAAATTTTCCTAACTGGGACAAGGTATTCTTGTTTCCAGTGTCTAAGCAACAGAATATGATAAAAGTGTCTTAAGAGCGCGATGGAATGAAGACTTAATTTAATCAAGTGACTGTGTTTATGTATTAAAGAAAAAGACAAGCTAAAGTAGCAGCTAAATTTGAATATCGGGTTCCTGATTTGCAAACTATTAAACTTAGAAATATAAGGCACTTTTTGTTCTTGTATCTTGGAAATCTTAGTCAAACCTGTTTGGTTCTGCCATCCCAAACATGGAAGAGGCCATTGCTTTGAATTATGCAATTTTATATTTTTCTTGAGTGGAAAATGTGGATTAATTCTACCTTTAAGAAAAAATATGTTTTAAAAGTTGAGAGCAAAATATAGGGAAAATCTAATGTATAAATGAAGTTAATTCAGTGATTTTGACAGGAGCATAGAATATTTTTGAAATTGTTTGAATAATTTTATTTTTGTCCAGTTTGTTTGCCTGTGGGAAGAAAACCCTGGAAATGTAGTGCATTAGGTCTGTCAAATTTAACAATAAAGATCATGCAAATCTTTCCTCAATGGTCATATAGATGGAATACTACAGGGAATGTACTAGTACAGATTTAAGGAAAAGCAAAACCCACTAGGAATTCTAGGATAAAATTTCTCTAATGCAATATTCCAATTTTAAACTTCCTTTCTAGTGGAAAAATACTCCTGTAACTGGGCATGGGAGGAATGTTCAGCCCTTCCTGAGCAAGGTTCTGATTGTCAGATTGAAGTTATGTATATTTCCTTAGAAAGCAAAGTATGCTGTGTCTCCTCACTCCTTTACTCTTACACATGCTTTCAGCTGTGGGCAGGGCTCAGGCAAACTGGCCAAATTGGTTGTTTATTTAATGGAACCAGCACTCTGCTAATTTGGGCAACAGAGCTGAGTCATGGCTCACATAACTGCTAAGCCCTATTTCTCTCTTAGTTATTTACAACTCGGGGGAAAGAAGCCCATGTGATGTTGTTTCAAATGATGCTGATATCAAAAATCAGATACCTGATTAGTGGGGCTCCAGCAGTGGAAATACCTTTAGCTGGAAAATTAAACTAAGAGATTGTACCTGACACTAAGACAGGCTCATAAAATTATTGTTGTTAAATCTCTCTGCAGAACTAATAAATCAGCTAGCTCCTTAAATAAAAACTACTAAGTATCAAAGCCAAGAATGGATCTCATCAGAAAATTCTGAATTGTTTCTCTCACTTCAACTAAAAGCAAAGAGGCTGAATATTTACTTATCTGTCTATTCCTAATTGTCTGCCAATTACAGAATGAAAATTGAGTGTGAAAATGTTATTCAAAGTCCTGCTCAGCCTTGGGCAGGTTATTTGATGTGCCACTGCTCACGCAGGCACTGTGTATTAAAGGTAAGGTGTGTGGAGCTGGAGGAATGCAACATGCTGTCAGATGATGCCCAGAAATACCTCTTAGTGTTTTGTTTCAGATTAATAATGCAGTGAAATATCAATAAGCCAGAGTGGACCAGTTTGTGGCAGAGGTTATGTAGCAAATGTTTCTCAGATATGTTCTAGACTTGCAGACCTGTACAAAAGCTCCTGAGGATATTAGACTGCTGAAATAGTTGAAAAGAAGCAGTTTCAACTTATTACATCCCTTTTCTTTCAAATTCTTCCCTGAGTTCATAAATTCAGGTACTATTAAAGGAAAAAAAAAAAAAAAAGTGACATTATATGAAAGAGCTCTGGACATGATAGGTTCCTTTGAGGAAAGTAATGGGACAGTCAAGGAGGGAATGCACCTCTCTGGCAGAAGAGAGGATTCCTTGTTCTTTCAGTTTATTATATCTATGCTATAACTACAGCATAGTTTCCAGAGCTGCTGCATGTATGGGAAAAAAACACACTGGGTAGTGAGTAAGTGTCAAGCCATCTGCTTTTAAAGTCTTCCATGGTTCTGTGTTGCTGTCATTTTTAATGAGAGTCTTGTACAGTGTCAGAAGAAGAAGAGCTCTCATGCAGCTCAGGAAGAGCTAGAAGTGAGCAGTCCTGCAAATAAAAGCTCTTATGGTTTAAAGGTGGTGGTGGAGGTGGTGGGTGCATCACAAGGAAGGGATCCTGGCTATGAGCAGGCTCCTGAGAGCACCCAGCCATGCAAGGCTGCTGCAGCTGCACTGCACTGCAGCACAGAGCTGGCTGCTCTCCTGGATTTGGGGACTGAAGCACTGCAGGAACTCGCTGGGTGCAGCAGCTGCGTGTGCAGAACAGCCTCTGTAGGAGAGAGCAAGCATCCCATTGTGCTGCTGCTTGTGTTTTCCAAATTATATTTACATATTTACAGATCTCTAGCACTTTATGCTACTGGCTGGTATTCAGAGCATGACTAAAAGTCCTGTTGCAATCTTTGGAATGTCAGGAGTAAAAGGAGAGGAAAAGTTTAAAAGTGAGACTAATATGAGAATCTCCTGTTTATGTGGTAAATGACTAGAGTAAGGGACTACACTTCATTTTCTGCACAGAAATGTGCACATCCCAGAGAGCCCTGATAGACAGCTGGGTGTCATGCTCTCAGTTCCAGACGTTGCCAGTCCATGAGTCACCTGCACCCAATGGATATTATTAGGATCCCTCACCACTGAACCCAGGCATGTGAGCAAAATGATCCAATGCAGGGCAGGTATTGTTACTGTTTGGAAACACACATAATCACAGGATATGATTATCTGCAGGTGCTTTTATTGAGAGCTCTGGGAATCAGGGGTACAGACCCAAATCTGATTCTGACACAACTTTCGAGCTGAACATATTTTATATTCTGTCGTTACATAACTCACATATTAATTATTAAACTTATATTTTTCTATTGTATACATTGACATGAATTTCTCGTGATCTTTCTTAGGTCACTGACCAGAGTTTCTCATGATTATTCTTATGATTAAACAGTAATTATATTTAATTACTAAACAATCATCACATCTAACAAGTATATCAATTATCATGTACTAGCTACTCGGTGCAGTTCTAGCAAGTACGAGTTCTCCATGTGCTTAGGGTGTTTATTTTTCCAGGGCCTACTAAGCTTATTTTTCCTTTTAACCCTTAATCCCCATGATTTAAAAACCCTTTTAGTATCAGTATGGCTGTGCTTAAATTACCAGTTCAGGTATGCTGCAGTGCACTGGGGACCATCACACCAGGAATGAGTGAGAGGATAGCCAATATCAAACTCGCTGCCTGCTCCTCTGAAGACCACTGCACACAGTGGAATGGAGTGATAAATAAAACATTGAGATACTGACCTGTCATGCACTCAAAGCCTGTGGCCACAGAGACCAAAAGTCAGTCAGGTGTGCCTAAATCCCAGGACTCTGCTCAGAAATCCTGGATGCTCTTCTGACACATGGATTAGCAAACAAAAGGCATCCAAGAAGTCAAAAGTTCAAGTGTGTTTCCACAGGGCTCTATATTGTACTTGTCTGTGCTTTTAATTGGTTTTGTTCATTACTGCAGCTTTTTTACAAAGAAATTATAAATTAGTAGTGAAGGGCATAGAAACTATTTTGATCCAAGATATCCTTTGATTCACTTGTATCCTACAGTGATTACTAGCTCCTTTGTTCTCCTTATTGCTTATTCTAATATGGATGAGAACACACATATTTTGTTTTTATTCTGACTGGGCCAGATTATCACAGCATTGTTAAAGAGAAAAATACTTTAAACAGCATGTGGCTTTTAGTTTCATCACCACTCTAGCAAAATAAATGACAGTAATATATCTCATATTTAAAACAATTCATCATTAAAAGGCATATGCAGTGAATGGCCTTTCCTGCATATATGATTTTGGACATAGATTTCCTTTAAGACCTGGTAGTATTTTATGGGTGGGACGTCTCGAAACTTCATTATTAAGACAATTAAAATATTTGAATGAAGAACTTTGGGACAATACCCTGGTTTTTCTTTGAGTTACTCTGTCTCCTTTGTTCTTTAGACAACTGCAAATGCTGCAGAGTGAGAAGACCAAAGACTGGAGAGACTGAAGTTAACAAAAATTCTAACTAGCATAGATATAGACAAGCATAAACAGAAAATTATTTTAAGGACATTTTATATTTAAAAACTTGAGTCAAGCCTGCTTTTATCCTACAAAAATATACACAGAGCTGATGTCAACCCTTTTTTAGTTTCGATTCTGTGCCTGTTTTCTTTAACTGGAGCTTTTTTATGTTACATTTCACAAACTGAAAATTCTTTTTCCAATTTTCACGTGTACAATATTTCCTTGTTTCTAGTACTTTAACACATTTATTAGTGCATTTAATATTACAGATTTTTAAATGAAAGATATTAAAATGTCTATTATAAGCATTCTCATTTTATCCAGTAAGTCTGGTATACATGCAGTTTGTATTTCCACAGGCTGCAGTGTATTAATCCTAAATAATCAATATTAATAGGAAATTCTATGTTGGTTTCTTCTGTTCTACTTCTATATGAACACATTTTACTGCAGAAGGTTTCTGGCAGCTGGTGCTGTCTGTACTACTAGCACAAGAGAACTTGATCTTGCCCTTGGCTTTCTTGTATGAAGGCTATTCAGGCTTTTCTAAATCCAATCTAGTTGGCTTTGTTTGTATAACAACACAGAATTCAAGCTTCTTTATTTAAGAAAAAGTCAACTATTTATCTTTATGCAACAATATGGACATAAAGTGAAAAGAGATGGGGTTTATTTCAGACACATCCAATATCCAGATTGTCAGAGGGAGTTTTATGAAAGCTCAGAGAGGCTCTGAACTATCATGAAAGGGGGCTAGGCTATAGGTACCTAAATGGGTTCTAAAGTGGCCAAGCATCCACAACTGCAGTGCAGTCACAGCTTCCCCAGTCTCACTTCTATTAACTATTCTATTAACACTTTGTTTAACAAGTGCTTCTTTCTAGGAAAAGTACAGATTATAGGCCTAGTTTAAGCTTTTAAGCTCTTAATTGCCAATAAAGAGCTCTTGGCTCGTTTGACTTATTGCCACATTAGCAGACTTTGCTTTACTTCCAAGTTTCATTTGAGATTACCACTGATTCACAGCTGCTGTCAACAGGATTGTCCTTGATGCAGTGGCTCCAGAGAAATAACCCAGGGCATTTACAAGCAAGACTTGTGAAGAGCTGAATCAGAATAATTATCCAGAAGGGTTAGAGTGTTGCTGAGATCTGAAGACCTGATAGGGTTGAGGAGGGGACTTCTGTCCACAGGCAGCAGGTCCTTTAAAGATTTATCCCAGGAGGTCACTAGAGAACCTGGTGACATCACTGAAATTCAGTGCAGGCAAAAGTTCTGTGTAAATTTTATACAAGAGAAAAATAGCCATGAAAACCCCTAGTGCCTATCAAGTCAGTGATCAGGGAAAAGGTCAGAAAATTATTCATTTGCTCACCAGACCCAAGGGTGAGCCTCAGGTGATGATTTTACTGACAATAACAGAAGGACAATATTTTCAAATCTGTGTAATCAAGAATCTAATCCCTTCTCTTTGCTAGTAAAAAATATGAGGTATTTTTCATGGTAAGCTTGTGTAAATGTATGAAACAGACTAAACTAAACCTGGCAGGCAGTAAGCATTCTCTATATTTCCAACACTACAAAATGCAAACCCTAAAGGACTGGCCACTCCAAACAAATTAGAGGCTCTCAACATTTGATCTGTGTGTCCAGAAAGGGGAAAGAATAACTCTGAAATAAAATCCCATTAGTAACTGACTACTCACTTGTCACTTGGGCAAAATCTCAAAAATTAAACCGTTTCTTCATAAGAAACACAACCTGCTCATATATTAACCTTTTCTGGTTAAAATATAAACTTTTAAGTTTTGCACCTCATTTATGTCCTACCTAAGGTACTGTCCATTGGTACTAACCATGAACATGTTTGCTGTGCAGTTAGAAGCATGGCTAAAATCACTTAAGGT
Source organism: Lonchura striata (assembly GCF_050655825.1). Taxonomy (NCBI): domain Eukaryota; kingdom Metazoa; phylum Chordata; class Aves; order Passeriformes; family Estrildidae; genus Lonchura; species Lonchura striata. The sequence goes on from NC_140703.1 coordinate 4,604,610, forward strand.
TCTCCTCTGCTTAGGTATCAACACCATATTTGTGCATCCCATCTGATGTAGCGAAATACTTTAAATTCATTCAGGAAGGCCATATTTTAGGATACAGGTTCCACCTCTGAGATCTTTCTGGACAGTTGTGTGATCCCATATCTTTTTGTTTCATTGATTCTTCATTGAAATCTTGGGATTCCTACTGAATGAGGAGGACATAAAGGGTTACTGGTGTCTGCCAGCATAGTTTCAGGCAGAATTTTCTTCCAAAACCTGGGAGCAGAGGAGCAGATGTATTGAGGAGGAATGTGTTGTATGAACTTCAGTGTACTCATGGATGATTGGCTTTAGTGGCTCCACCTTGTAGTGCCAGAAGCTTTTTCTGGTGGCACACCTCCCTTCAGCTCTGTGCTAATAAACCCTCCTAGTTCAAGCATGGTTTTGCTAAGCTTAGTGTATGAGCTGAAGTAACTTCCACCAACTCAACAGAAGCTTGAAACTAGTGAGACAGTGAAAAAGGGTTTTCCAGCTATTAGCTTATGGGCCACATATTTATTTCTTCTGCAGAGTCCAATCTGAAATATACCTTCATCACCTTACACTGTGTTGGAGTGAATGAAGATGAAGAAGGACATCATTTAGAGCCAGGGTTTTGTTGTTTTGGTTTTTCTCTAACTGAAAAATATCTGATGCTCAAGGAAAGAAAAACACTAGTTAGGAATTACTACTTTTATCATTTTAGGGAGTAAAGGAGTTAATTTATGCTACTGTCACTACCTGTAAATTTGCCTTATTGTATTCATATACATATCCTTATTACATCAAATTATGTGTAATAAAAATAAATGAAAATAAAAATAAAAGAGACCAGCTGTCCTCTTCCTAAAATCCAATTTGCCTCATTATATGAGTAGCACCTATCTTTCTTCACCAGGTAGGTGCTACTCATACTTGTCAGCAGGTCTTTGAGTCTTCAGCTTGTCTCTCTCCATCATCCCCTGTGGCTTTGCTGCATAGAGGGACCCCTGGAAAGACATGGGGAGCAGCTCACCAGAGCCCTGAAACACATCCTTGTTTTTGTCACCAAATTGAAAAATCTGGTCACGAAATGGAACGCTTATGCCAGGAAACCTTCAGGCAGCCTCTGTTGTGACAAAATCCAAAGATAACCCTCCTCCTCCCTGCTCTGAATAGGCAGAACACAAATAAAGAGTGGTGGGCTGCTCCTAGCAGATCTGTCCCTGTCCCTCACCAGCCTGCTCCATCAGAACTACAAAGTCATTTCATACACAAGGATGGAGGAGAAACAGAGATGTGCTCCTAACGTGCAGGCAGTACATGACACCACTTTTGCCAGCTTCACCAGTGTGCATTATATATGTATGGTAAAAGTCCTAAAGAATACCTGAGGAACTACCTGCCTTTCTGGCAAGTTGTATTTCATCAATAAGCAGAGATATCTCTTCCACTCAAAATGTTCTTGGGAAGTAGAGACACTCCTGAAGCCATTTAGCAAGCACCCTGTGTTGTATTTGCAGTGGCAAACTTTGAAATCAAGATCATAATAATTCTCATGTCTTTGAAAAGAGATTTAATTTCTGTATTAAGTCATGATCAGCATAAAAATCCTAAGTTTGGTTAGTCTTTATCTGAATTTCTCACTAATTTTCACAGTATTGGTCTCACCCTCATGTTTCAAGCCAAGTTTTGGGCTTATTTTATACCTGACCTAAGAAGGCTGGGGTTGGAGGTCTGGTCTACTGAACATGAGCAGAAGTGTTGTAGTATTACTCAATACTTTAGTTTTACTTATGCATTTCAGTAGCAGAAAAAAATTACCAAGAGCAAAAATTTTTTCTTCCTGTGGCAAGTGCTAGGCAGTGGCATCAGCATATGCCAGTGAGTCAGATGGGTGCACCCTTGGAGATCCCTACAGAATCTTCTTACCATTTCATTTTGAGTAGCCTTTTTTTTTTTAAGCAGTTACTTTTAATGAGAAACACTGTGCAGCATTGTTAAGCTTGATTAGGCAAATTTAATTTGCTATAGTTAATGTATTTTTTGCAAAAGAAGTACTCATCTTAAGCGTGGTCCATAATCTTTCAGTAATTTAGAATAATTTAAATAACTACGAAGTCTTTAACTTGTAATGAAATGTATTGCAAGTAACTTCCTCTATTGTCTCTTCAACTGTCTCAAAAATTGCATACTTGCATTTCTGGCATTGGTGATCCTCAGTTTCCATGTCTCAGGTGGACACAGCCATATCCCTTTCCTGTGCCTTGATGGTTTGGGCTCCTCTCCTGTGTAGTCTCGTATCAAGAACACATTTTGTGGCTATTTGGCATTCTCTAGTTGAGAGTTTTACCATTCTGGGTTACAGACACCAGATGTAATTAGTTTCTCAGCACACCAGCAGTGCTTGCTCTGATATTTATCTCCTTCATCTTCCTGCTCATTAAGCTGCTGCATTCCCAGAGCTCCTTCCACCATAGGGGTCTGTAACAACAAGGAAATCAGAACAATTGAACCCCATACCACAGAGCTACATCAGTATAACAGATTTGCTAGATGAATATTTCTAATCATCACTTTCCATCCAGGAAAACTTACTTTTTCCTAAATTTGTCCTGCTTCATTTTCAGTTCAGCAGAGAGGTAGCAATGCAGCCGGACACTCAACATTTGCAGTCAGCTACAAGTATCTACAAGAGAGCAATCTTCCTCAAAAGAAATCATTTGCTTGCTCTTTCATACTTTCATCCTAGCTGCTATGACACACCTCAACACACATCTGCTCTGGCTATTCAATTTTAGTTATTATTTCCTGTCAACAAATAACACTGTTTTTCTATTCAGGGTTCTCCTATTTTTATTTTATAGGCTTGTGTTAATTCTCACTTAAAGGGTAAAGGCCTTCTGATGCCTGTGATTTTATTTTCTATTTTACTTTATTAAATGAACACTTCAGTCAGTAAACTTAAACCTTGCATTATTTGAAGCATGCAGTGTGGATGCTAAAGAACAAACAGCTGACTGAAAAATGTATTTCTGCTTCATTGTATTCTGTATAATTCATCCCTAATCACAGCCTAATTGAAACCAAATTGAAACCAAATCTAAGCAGAATTTTGTTTCACTGCTGTTGGAGTGCTCTGTCCACATCCATTGGTTTTCAGAGTACATCTCTAGCACTTGTAACTAAACAAGCTAAAGTTGAATGTTGCAAGGGGCTGAAGGGTTCAGTTTGCTAGATGTACCCCCACGCCTCCAAAACAGAGCACAAAGGGCAAAAATTCTCCAAATCTCCCCTGTTAACAAATAATACAGTTTTAATACCAACCATGTTTGGTGTTTTTTTCCATTCTTTTGCAATTAAATAAGGAATAAGCAGTCCCAGTGCACCTTTAATGATCAGAGTGACACCCAGATTATTACACAATTTATACATTATTTTCAACCTGCTTTCTGCAAATGATGGGAAAATATATGTTCTACACCATGTTCATCATAAAAAAAACCCTCCAGACATCAAATTCAGCATATGCTATCACAGACACAGTGAAGAAAACATCCAGTTCTCCCTTCTCATTTATATTCTCTCCTGTGGTATATTTTTAAATGTACCTGTGCATTAGAGACATCTAATCCTATTATTTCTGCAAGGTTTCATTAGTATATGGAATAAAATTCCCAGGCATTATGCTGGTCATCCCTATCCTTGTGTAAATGAGCAACCTTTTGAAGAAACAGTGCATAAGTTTCTCTAAATGAGATTGAAAAAATCTCCTAACTGCAATATATAGTGTCATTATTGCTTCATTCTCTACCAAGAATACCTTTGGCAAATTCTAGAATTGTCTATAATAACTTTTGTTAGAGCCATGTTTTTCTCTCTTTTATGCCATAATAGACTGAGACTACCAGCTGACATTATCCCCCATCACACAAGACCTTGCCTATTGTGCTGTGATTTTTTTTCCCCATTTTTACTATATCATTTTTTGCAAAATATTCCACTTCTGGTTTCTATTAAGGATGCCCTCAAGCTTTGTCTTAGTGCATTTTATTACCATGTTCTTACTACTTTTGCCTATCTTATTCAATATACATATTTACCAAAGGTCCCATGACAGATCTTTGCTAAACATAATTAGTTAACTCCCTCTGAGATTTCTAACATTCTGTATTTTTCCTCATTAGTAAAGATTGCTTATTTAATACTTCTTCTGCCAGTTTCCAGCTTTGTCTACTCTACATAATTTTGAATTCTTTGATTTGTCTTCTTGCACGCTGACAACTGCCCTGTGCTTGCAATAACCCACATTCACTCCTTTGCTACTGCAGCACAAAAGTAGCCTGAAAAAACTTCCTTTCAAATATTCAGCTTCACCACCTAACTTCTTACCCAGCTTGGAAAGACAGTGGGTTATTTGGTAAAACTTGGGGGGTTTTTATCTTTACTGTTGCTTTAGAAAGAATTTAAGACTTTTCTGTTGATAACAACACTCAAGTTTATGGTAGAAGTTCTCTCTAAACCAATATTTGTTTATTATATTCCTTTCATACAAGACTTCACAAAATAAGTTCTTCATAAAGAAGAAAAACCTCCATGCAACTCAGCAACAACAACGTGGTATAAAAAACCAAATTCTGTGAGTAAGGATTATATGTTTCACAAGAGGAATAAAGGACATCCAATAATTCATTTTCAAACAGCCAATAAACTGTTTTGTGCCCTGTTTAGAGGCTTAATAGGAACTCAATAAATCAATGTAAAACCTCTGATATGGATCACTGTTTCAGTCTTTAAAGAAAAGTATCCAGAGGAAAAACATTTTTCTATTCCTGTTGGGGTCACTGCATGGCCTATTGCCTGAAACATTAATGCTTTCCAAAGGCTAAGGTTATATGAAGGCTACTGCCAGGCTACTCTTCCATTTTCCTTCCTCTTTGCATCTTCAGTTAGACATTACCTTACAAACCAGCATAAATCATGAAGCTGCTTTTAAAGAACTATTTATTCTGTCAATCCATTAAATTTCACACCTTGTCAAAGCAAGTGATGCTCAGTCAATCAATTATGTAAGTGCATATGTTAGTGTACAGTTTTGAATTCTTCATTTTATTAAAAGTCTAATACAAGCTGGTTTTCTGGTATCAAATATTTGGTTATTGTCAAGCATTTTTCCTTTATGTCTCCTGTTAAATCCCAACCTGCAGCATGAGTTACCTTGCCTACTAACTTTGGTCAAGTTTTGTGTACAATTAGTTCTCATTATAAGATCAGTTCTAGATATGTCTCAAATAGACCTCACCCACATGATGTAGCCTCTTGTTAAGCAAACCAGTTGACTGAATAAGTTAACTATTGAAGTGTGGCACACAAATCAAATGGGTGAGTCCCACTGAAGATCTGCCACAAATTTATCAGGATACCACAAATGCAGATACTATTTTGGAGCATCATGCTGGGATTTGTAACCTCCTTTTCAGTTTCCCTACCTGTGTGTTTGTAGTCTCTGATTCATGGAAACAGCCTGATTTGAACAACAATTTCCTTGTTTTTGACAGCAAACATATTGTGTGTGTGTGTTTGAACTATTCAATAGAAGTGGGTTTTCCATAAATCTATCACAGTTATTTATTCAGCATTTTATATGAAGAGTGAACATGGACCCACGTGCATCCAACAGAAAGCATGAAACAAAAAAAAAAGAAGTCTGATGCTTGTTGGTAGACCTATTTCAATCCCTACTGAATTTCTAAACACTCTGTGGTGGAACTGATTAAGTGCCCCTCATCTCACCATGCCTTACCTGTTCTGTGAGTCCTTCAGCTGAGGGTCACAGCAGGCTGACATCTCTGCAGGATTTATAAACCCTTGTTGCACTCAGCCAGGAATGAGACTGCCACGCCTGCTCCCTGTGCATGGATGACCACACGGCAGCAAAGGGTGCACTCTCACTCTTCCTGGCACAGGCTGCAGGTGGAACTTCCTCCTAACTCTGGCTCATCTTGCCTTCACAGAATCACAGAATAATGAGGTTGGAAGAGACCTCTAAGATCATCAAGTCCAACCTGTGCCCTAACACCACAACTAGACCATAGCACCAAGTGCCAAGTCCAGTCTTTTTTTAAACATATCCAGAGATGGTGATTCCACCACCTCCCTAGGAAGACAATTCCAGTATTTTATTATTCTTTCTGTGATTTTTTTTTCCTAATATCCAACCTAAACCTTCCCTGATGTAGCTGAGGCTGTGTCCTCTTGTTCTGTCAGTGCTGCAGGTGGGAGAGACCGACCCCACCTGTCTGAACCTCCCTTCAGGAGCTGTGGAGAGCAATGAGGGCACCTCTGAGCCTCCTCTTCTCCAGCCTGAACAACCCCAACTCCCTCAAACCTTCCTCATAGGGCTTGCCTTCCTCCCTTGTAACCCTGGGCACCACTCTAGGAAAACATTACTGATGCTCTCTGCCAGGTTCCTTCTCCCTGCCAGGCATGCCACGTACCTCCATGCATTCATGCACAAATATTATAGTTTCTGGGTTGGATATCTCACTGCAAATCAGGCAGTCTCTCTGTGTGATAAACACTGGAGGTTTTCATTTTCAGTTCTTTTGTCCTTCCCAATCCCAGGACAGCTCTTGTATTTATTGTTGCTTTTCTCAGTTTACAAAGTGCCCTAGAAAACCTGTTCAGCTAGTTTTTCAGTTTCCTTGATTGATTAACTTTTCTGTTACTAAGCCAGGATCAAGCCTGCTTTCTGACAGTACTATTTTGTCTTCTTGTGCAAACTTTGCAATAGGATCAATCATACTCAAATGAACCAGAGAACAATGGTGGAATATGCATTGTTTGGTGGCCTGACACCTGACCATTACTTCTTTTTTACATCAAGCTCCCTAGAGTTATATAAGTTTTCTTAGAACAATGAATTTAATATTCAAGTTGAAATAAATGGCTATATGTCTTTACAGAGCATAGATCTTTAGTTTTGAGTGGCAACTTTAACATATCACCTTAGAATGTCTCTAATTTTCTCTTTTGCTGTAGCCCACAGCTTTCACGCTGAGCACTGAATAATAATAATTGGCAAATTCTGGAAACCTGAATGATACTAGATCATTCCATAGGCATCCTGATTATATTTTGGGGTTTTTTTAAGCAGGTTTCTCTCCAGGCCGTGCTGCTGTCCAAGGCAGAGGGGAGAGGCTGGGAGGAACTTGGACCCATGCCACAGCACAGGGATTCTGCCCTAGCAGCTAACAAGTGACACAGAAGACTGCAACTAAAGTTAGGATAGAGCTGCACAAGGGTGTTCCCACTATTCTCTAAGCATGAGGACAAGAAATGTGGAGAGCTGAGCTCCTTGGCCTCTGGATCCTGGCAGTCCTGTTTTCCCAGAAGCCTGGGCCAGTGCTTACACAGGAGAATCCACAATTTAAATTCCATCGTCTCTTCCATTTCAGTGCTTCTAGACACTGATGTCCCCAAAGATGGCAAGATACATACTCCCATTAGTAGTCAGTCTTCAGTCTTTTTCCTTATGGATTTCTTACCATCTTCTGAGCATGTTAAAGAAGTCCTTATTCACATGCAACGATGTTTATGCTGAAGGATTTTGTTTTAGTTTTGCTAATGGCATAAAATCTAGGACTATTTTTTTTCCCCTTGCACAGCTTTTAGGGCTGTTAGCAGCTTTCAAGTGCTTCAGGTATATCATTTTCAAGAGTTAAAATTGGGCAATTTAACTTTGACAAAAATTCCTCTTTTGTATCCTGAAGTTTAAAGTGTTTGCCCTCTCCTCAATCCTGCTAAAGAGCAGGTCAATTTGTTTCGCTTTTATGTTACTTACATGCACAAAGCTCTATTCTTAACCTTTCCCAGAATTTGCCTACACAGTTACATTTAAATTTCATACCTCGATGGTATGGGAGGGCAATGAATGTTAAACTTCCAGTTTAACCTCTTTTACAGCATTATGTCATATTTTTCGTGACATTTTGTTGGGCATTAAAGCATACAATTTTCTCCTCACACTGCAGTAGCAGCAGTCATTTTTTAGCTCTTATTAAGCAACAGAAAAGCCAAACCATATGGTTCTTCTATTACTTTCAGAGATGCAACAATACTGGAAAAAGAACCTGGTTTTTCATGTCCTTTAGGGAAGGGAAATACTAATTTTTTCTGATATTTATTTTGTGGTGAAACTATGGCATATTGGAATATTCTCTCAAAGCATACTGGAAATATTAAGTTTCAAAAGTCTTCAGGTAAAAAAAAAAAAAAAAAAAAGAAAAACCAAAAAAAACCCACCAAAAAACTAATGAACATGGCAAATCCAAGTTTCAGTTAGTTTGGGTGTGACCAAAACAGAATTGGAATACTGCTCATTCATTACAGCACAGCCCCAGAATTTTCAACAAAATCTAAATATTTGCTGATACTTTTAGTTAATCTTTAATACAGTGCTGTGAAAACTAGCCCACAATATGCCTAACATGTCTTGATCATTTCATAGGCTTTATCCCTGAAAGGAATTTTTTTTTGGCCATGTGCATACCATTCTGCTGATACTTTCATACCATTTCTAAGTCCTACGATAGTGACATCTCTTAAAGTATCAATACCTCCTCCCCCACCCTCCAACATTGTTTCTCCATTCCTTTAAAGATCAAAATCACTCAAAACTACCAAACCATACATTAAGTATCTTGGCATTCAGTATTGCTCCATCTTTGGTAGCCACAAAATTACACACTGCATTTGTCACTATGACAATGCAAGCTCAGGGTATTTATTTCAGAAATCTGCTTTTTGCATGTGAAATAGAGTTAATTAGCTGTAATATTTGGGGGGGTCTAACTCATTTTTGCACAAGTTTTCCCCAAGATCTTCCTCCCTGTTCCAGCAAAATTCTTTCAGTGCTTCAGGACTTCTGGAGACCTTTTGGGGTTCACTACTGTGATCCACCTAAGTCACCATGACAGGCACACCAGAGCTTTCTTAGTTGCAGGCCTGCCTCTTACCATGTTTACACAATAAGTTGGAATGCTTGCATGAGCTTTCTGCAACATTTCAGGTCAGAGGAACTCAGAGAATATTTCCACATTTTAGCTTTGCTAGAGGCAGGTCAGGTTCAATGGCTGCAATGACACACTCATTTTGCTGCCTTTTTTGCTGCTGTGCTGGGAATTCAGAAGTTGTCTTCCATGTCCTGTCACCATCCCCATCCCATAAGCTGCTTTGTTTGTCTGTAGAGATTTTTCACATCTGGAAAGAGTCTGAGTGTCACACAATACTTGAAGGTAGTATATGCAGAGCACTAATTTCTGGCTCTTTGCTCATGCCCCAAGGTTGCTTCATAGACATCTCCTAGACCCAAACCCAAAAGTTTGGGTCCAAACTTTTCTAATGCATGCTTTTCAGGCTTATAATGCAAAGTGGATGCAGAGCTGGACATCCTCCTTGGCTCTAAGGGTGGAACCAAACCCTCACAGGAGACAGACATCACATACTGTGTGAATGCAATGGCTGCACAAAGTCACCAGCTAGATGCCATGCCCCAAAACTGGGGACAACCCTGTGGCAAGCACATTTCTCTCCCTCTCAGGATTTTTCATGGAGGTGCACAGAGAGAAATGAAAGAGAAAACAATTTCTATTTCTGCTCCTTGTTTTTCCTATGTGGAATGTGTTTGGAGAATTGTTTACCTGGGGTGGTTGCTTGGTTGGATTCTGGGGAGGATTGTTTGAGCTGATGGCCAATCCAACCCACCTGGGGCTGGGCTCTCAGAGAGGGTCACCAGTTGTGGGAGGGTAAGAGAAAGTAGTATGTAGTTTGAGTATCCTCCTTTTATATAGCATATTAATGTATTTTAGCATAGTTATAATAAAGCAATAATTCAGCCTTCTGACTTGAGTCAAACATGGTCATTTCTCCCCATTGGGTTTGCCTGCATTTACAATACAACCCCACCCAAATATGGGATTAAAAGCTGAAGAAGAACACATCACATGATGCTGGCAAGTAGAAAACATCAAGGAGAAGAGCACAATAAAAGGAAGCTTTAAAACAACTATCTTGATAGCCCTAGTGTGCAAACTAGGTTTTGACACGTATTGGAGGGCAAAATATCCTCAAAAGGAAGAGCATATAATGATCTATTTTTTCAAAACAAAAGCAATAGTTACACTGGAAAAAAACAAAAACAAAACAAAAACAAAACAAAACAAAACAAAACAAAACAAAAACAAACAAACAAACAAAAACCCAATTGACCAAATTTTATGTATGGGCTTCCCAAAGAATAAAAGTTGTAACAAATGCTGCTAAGCTCATTTATGAAGATGAACTAATGGACTTATTAACATTGGCTTTTTCTCACAGGAGTAATATTTGTTTGCAGTTGGATATTTTTTCCTTCATCAAAGTTGCTGGCAAGGCAGTTTTCAAAATATAAAGATTTACTCATCTTTTGAAGGCACCCATTCTGGTTTTCACTCTCTTAGGTACTTGCCCACACGATGCATCCCTTGTTTTTCACTGGCTTTACTACCAGCAGATGATAGTGCACAATTTCTGAGTTTTCAGCTCTCAAGGACAAGAAGCTGTTTGAGGGTTGGTGACTCCTTTTTATGCTGCTTTGTGCCAGCCACAGAAAGGCCTGTAAGCAAAGGAAAGCCAAGCTGCTCTCCCTAACCAGTGATCACTATCTTACAGCAAAAGTGACTTTCATCACATGCAGGAAGAGAGTTGTAACTTGTCAAAATCTAGCAGGGCTTGTATTTTAATCTGCATGTATGAAAATAATTTGAATCTCTGTTTTATGTTAAGATGCAGTGCCACATATGGTTTTCTACTCTTGTTTTATTGTGTGGATTGGAACAGATCTCAGGCAGCCAGTATCCCTGTCCCCTCTGTGCCTCAGGGCTTTATTAATTGTGAACAATAGGTCACTGTCTCTGAGAATGAAGAGAGGCTAATGCTTCCTAAGTACATTATTGCCTATTCATTTGCCCTTAAAATCATTTGGCTGAATTTCATCTGTTCTTCCATCTGTGAAATCATCTTTTAGCTGAATGGTGATTATGCAGAGTTGATTTCCAGTTCTTCATTACTGTTTAATAGCTGTGCTGTCTTTAAAAGATTGTCTTATTTTTACTATAGCTCAAATGCTTCAAACAACTATGTTTTCATATATGATAAACCCTCTCCTTTTCCCATCACTGAATTCACTGGTGGAAACACTAGGGTAGCTCAAACACAAGGAAGCACTGGGGATATATTTTTGTCCCATGGAAGTTTAAGGTTGTTTCTTGACACTGAAGCCACCACCGTGGACATTTAACTATGAGTGAATGAGCAGGGTTGTAAGTAACAACAATTTTACATCATTTTAATGTAATTTACCCATCATTCTATTTCTTCTTTAATCACAGAGACCTTCTCTGGCCCTAGAAAGCCTTAGATTAGAGAAAATTAACTTCTATCTAGCATGATATTTTAATGCTTGCAGGCATTACTGAGCCCATGCTGTGAAGTTTATTTTTTCACTGCCCGTTTTAAAACCTCATCTGTACAGAATATTTTATTGTGTTTGTATTTGCAACGTATCATCATATGACCATGCTTTTGTTATCTATTGAAACTAGTTTAAATTTGTTCTTTTTTTTCCTGAAGGTGGTTCCTCTATTAATACAACTAATTTATCTTACAGGTGATTTCCTAGGAAGAGTAAAATGTAAAAAGCAAGTGAAGGCTGTGTTGCCCTGCTTGTGCTAGAGCAGGCAGCTTAAGGTTATCAAGCTGTTTGAGCAGCCTGTGACAGGTACATTGCACCCAAAGAACAGCTCCACCTGAGCCAAAAATTTCTGACCATCACTTGTGTCCTGGCTCAGTTCCATCAGCAGCTTCAGGGTACCTTTTCTGCACAGACAAACACAAAAACTGTCTTCTAAAGCTCTCTTGCCACTGGCAAGCAGATCTCTGCTTTCTAGATGTATGGTATTAATAATTAACAAAAGGTCAGAAAACTTTTACCGTATAGATTCTACATTCTACCTTGTCACAACTTCCTCTCATGTTTGAGAAGCATGATAAGAAGCCAAGTGCTTTCAATGTCTTTCAAACAAATGAGCCACAGTCTGCAAACCAAGAAAAAAGTCTCCATCTGGGCAGGAAGAAAGAGTCACTTTGTTCCCTGCCACAGGCTTTCCTACCCAAATGGAATTTAGGTCTACACAGAAAAATCAAAGTGAATGTGATTGCAGGAAAATATGCAGCATCAGTGGATGTCTCATGTCAGGATTAAAACTAACTGAGGATCCTGGGGGCTTGCTCTGGGGGCAGGCTTTGGTACCTGCATTTCACAGTGAAATTACACAGGGCAGGTAAAGCCAATTATCAATAACCACAGTCCCTCTTTTCACTCTTTAGGGGGATCATTTGGGGTTTTACAAGGAGGTATAAATACAGGCATTAACTTAACTGGGGTTTTGCTTAGTGAGTATAATCTTAGAATATATGTGTGTTTGCATAAATTATTCTGAACTTGATAATTTGAAGATTATTAAGCTTTTTGGTAGAGAAAAATGAGATCTACTTCAGGTCACTGGTAAAGTATCACAAAATAATCTTGTTACGTTAATGTAGATATTCATAAACCAACTTCGAGTTTAGCTATATTTTGAAATTTGTCTTGAATTTGAGACAGTCACATCAATGGTCAACTACATTCAAAACTATATGCATATATCTCATATGACAAACTAGAAAAGGGAAATAATTTTCATTGTTTTCCACAGTCCACGGTGGGCCTGTGCAAATTTATTTTCTTTTTTAAATGCGAACATCCATATTGGTGGAACCGATCTCTGACTACCAATATACAAGACAATTAAATTTAGGGACATCATTATGGCATACTACAAGCTTCCTATTGGAAGTTCATTTGTATTGCTAGCTGATCACACCCCTAGGATGCACAAAGATAAATGCAATATATCCTGTACTTACAGCAGTATGAGCTTATATTTTCATATGCACAGACATTCCGAGGCTGACCCCCATTTGGCTCTGACCAAATCAGGTCTCTGAGCAATCTGTCTTGACAAATCAACAGCAAGAGGTTAAGCAGGTTAAATGTACCATGTTATCTTTATTGGCTGCTAGGAAAATTAACATCAAGCTTTACTTTATGGGATCAAAACTTCTGCCCGTAAAGAGGGTAAGGAGAAACTGAAAGTGGTAAAGGTGAATATGTATTAACGAGTCAACAAACTTCAGTGAGATCACTGGAGTCCTCTTCATATTTCCAGTGCTAAATGGGTGTAATCAGAGTGTAATCCTAACTGGTTTTCTCTGTAACACACCTTTCCTTCCCCTACCTCCAATAAATGTAATGATAAGGTTTCTCCTGATGATGCAACTTTGTTTGTCTTTACAGAGGTAAAATTGTCCTTTGGAGTTCAAGTTTCCTTAAAACAACTGACAAAGGCTTGTTATTAGGGCTTGTTCTTTTCATTAAAAAGTGCCACTATGAACAATTCTGTGGGTTCAGTATTGTTTTTTCATTCATTTTGGCTTCATCTTCATAACTCTTAATAAACATTCAGCTGTTTCTGCTAACCACACTTTATTCAAACCTAGCTATCAAAATTACATATGCTCCAGATGAACAATGTGAACTGAAATGACCATTAAAAACATCCATGTCAGTGGATATTTTGGCATCAAATATCACTGATAGTTATGCTTTACTGCATGTCTGCAGTCTTGTGAAAAAATGTAGGTATTGATAATCCAGCTCCCACCACTGACAAACAAGCTTCTCAACCTGCCCCAAAAGAAGAAATGGAGACTTTAGGGAGCCTAACAAAAAGGGGTGCTTATTAATAGTGAAATTTCTTTTGTAGTGGGCTACAAGATTGTCATAAAGTGTATCAATTATTCCATTTGTGTCAGAGTACAACTCAGCAGAAACGCAGTGGTTGGTAAGCTAATTATTTAGTTCTTTCTTCCAGCCACCAATAATCAGCATCTCTTCATCCATGCAAACAAGTTTATCAGGGCTCCTTGTCCTTTTTAAATGGGCATAAATTGTTGTTTTGTCCTAGGGACATCTTGCTTAAGACTAAAGCAGGCTGGAAAGCATCTGGTTATCCTTGTTCCAGAAGGGGTTTGGCAGGCTGTAGCTATGTCCTGTCTGCAGGTGTTTTCTTATCAGTAGTTGGCAGTTTACCTGCAATGCTGCTGCCTGTTATCCATGGGGGACCCAGCAGGATGCACCCCCTAACACAGACACGGCTTCAACAATCATCCAGGTGAGCAGTGCAATTGGGCATATCCTGCCTGACCTCTTGATTTTGTCTCTTTTGGGGCTTAATTATTATTACACATTAGCAAGAACTCCAAAGTGTTCAATTCCCAGGCTTCAGAAAAAAACACTTGTAAAGAACAGAACTATTACACTACTTAAGAAGCAAACACTTACAGCTACTGAGATAAACAATGACTGAAAAATACCCAAGTTTGTAAAAGCCTGTAATGTCTGACACTGTGGAACATTGTGGAACAGCTTAGAGAATTTTAAAGAATTTGTTTTAGAAAAAAATCATAGAAGAGAATATATGACTAAGAAGTTTTCTCTAGGATTTTTTAACCTGGTCATTTGAAGAAGTCTGCTTCACACTTCCCATCAATAACCAAGTAACAACATCTCATATTGGATAATTATATATTATCATAAATTTCTAGCATATTTTTCTTATAGGAGACACTTGAAACTTGAGAAACTTTCAAGCAAAAATCTGTAATTGAGATCTTCAATTCAAAGTCAGCCATTACACCATGCAAGATAGTCAACTTTCAAATAAAAGTAACATTTTATCAAGAACACTGTTGCAATATTTATTTCCAGTCATTTCATGAAAAGCCTTGAAGTTTGAGGTATTATGTCAGCACTTTTAAAATGACTGTCAATTAAATGGCAATAAATAATTCCCTGACAAAGACAGAAAAACCCCATACACTCAAAATATGAAGGCTTTAGGGAGCTGAAAGGAGTGGATCAATGTTCTTTCTGTTATCCCAGCTGAGCTCCAAGGAGCAGCAGATAAGTTTACACATGAGACTCACATTAAACACCTAATCCCTCACCCCAAAAGAGCTACTGCCTGTGTTTATATTGTATTAGCATTTGATACATGAAGCAGTGAAAATTAACAGATAACTAATATTTCTTTTTCTAATAGAAATATTCCACTTCATTCTTTGCATTACAATGTTGGTATGAAAATCTTTGGGTTGCACATCACCCCAGAAAAAGAGAAAATGAAAGAAAAACCATTGTCAGGAGAGGAAAAGAAACCAATCACCATGCAAACCTTCCCAGAAATAAAGTAATCCTATCACAAATCTGTGCACTGGAGCTTTAATTTTAACACCAAAGCTTTGAAAATTCTACCAATGGGAAATAAAAAAAAATGATTATTTTTAAGGAAAAGAACACAAAATCATCAGTGTTTTTTTCCTTGCTACATGATTTTTGCACCTGTTCTCATTGAAAAAGAGCTGTTCTTTTTGTATCTGATTTTCAGTGATATGGTACAGTTTTGCAGAGGGCATGTTGGTATAAACTTTTTGATTCTATTGTTAGCTGACTTCTAATGAGAATTAGGCAATATTTTCAGAATTAAATGCACACATGTTTTTCCTTTCTGACTCCAGAGGAAGAAAATTATTTTTTCTTTTTTTTAAATAAACTTATATGCTTGAGCAAGCAGCTATCTCACTAGAAGCTTTGTTGTTCTTGTAGTAAAATTTGCAGTGCACAAGAAAATATTTTAAGCATATTAGAAGGAAATTAATTATAATGTCCTTGTGACAGTCTTTGAAATATACACACACACATGAACAAACACATGCTTAAACTGAGACTAAAATCAACACATGTTTCTGATTCTGGTAACATTTCTGTCTATTTGAAGGATGTATTTCCCAAACTAGAGCATACCTTCCAAACAAACTCAGACTGAGAGCATAGATTCTCATCACAAAATTTGGAAATGTTTACATCTGGGAACCCAGACAACTAATTCACCTCCAGTTTATATTACATGACTTTATAATTACTAAGTCAGAAAACTGGGTTGCATTCCTGATTAATGCAGCAATTAGAAATAATTTTGCAAATATAGCATCACTGAATTTTCTCACAGTCATTTACATTTTAGCTGATCTGGTTTTCTAGAGAAAACAGTGATTTCATGCTGTCTCCATCAGCCACCTCAGATGTGTCACTCATCTATGAGTGTCAGCTATCCACCACAGCTCCAAATTCCAGGGGTGTCAATGGTACAAGAAGTACCTCACTATTCTGTTAGCCTAAATCTTTTCTTTGCTTATAAATGTTGATTTACATATTAACCAAAATAAATTATAAAGGCATTTTTAATAAAGAAAATAGAAATTTAGCTAAAATTTGTATAAGCCAGTATTTTAGTAATGTAATTTGGTCTGGTTTGATTCCCAAGAGAAAACAGAGCTTCTTTATCAACAGTTATATCCACAGTATCTGTTTGTATGTATATATATATATATATATATATATATATATATATATATATATTTAAGTGGGAGAATTGTGTAACAAACCAACATTAGATTCTGTTTTTCACACTGTAAGCCAGTACCACTATACCAGTGATTATCAAGTGTGGAAGAAAACGTCATACACAGCTACCTCTCAAAAGCTAATATCTCAAATATCTATCCATAAGTAAAATACTTTACCTATTGAGGGTTCTGCCCCTCTAATTTTGCAAGAGTTAAACATGTGCAACTGGAGGAGAATGTCACCTGAGCACAAGTGTAATAGGCAGCATGCCCTTTCCTAGCAGAGAAATATTCTCAGCCTACATTACAGTGTACATTACATTAATTGACAGGACTGAAGAAAAAAAAAATGAAGAAATTGAAAGAAGACTCATCACAAAATAATTCAGAATGAGAGGAGAATACCTCATTCAAACAAAAACTAGAAGACTCTTGGAGAATGAAAGGTTGAATACATGAGCACAGCAATGATGTATTTTGCTTGTAGAAAGGACCTCTCCCAGACCTTATGCAAAGCACATGTGAGTTTGTTTTCCCATTCAGTGAGATGTGAAAAGTCCATATTTCACTGCTGAACCAGTCATATTGTTTTAATGTCCTGGATTAACAATGTGAAAAACAAATGTACAAATGTCCTTCCCAAAGTAGCAGGAGCAGAGCTCCCCAAATGCACAAGACTTACACAGACCAAGTAAGTAACTCATATCAGAAAATAAGTTTTAATGTAATTTATGCTGTCAGCAATGTTCAGGTCCATTTTAAAAAGATTTTGACATAATAAATGGGTCTGTCAGAATGCACTGACAAGTGAAAATCTCACATAATTGAATATCTCCATTCGGACTTGAGCTGTTTGCTCTTATCAGGACTGATTTATCAGTTCACATCAGAGAAGTCTCCAGGATCCTGGAATAATGTGTTGTCTTATATTATCTATGTGAGCACATATGGTATCTCACAAAACACAAGATGAGAAAAATATTTTGCTACTGTACATCACCAGCAATCCATCTGTTTTCAGCAGCAGAGAGACTGCTACTCAAAGCCCCCGACTCTTCCAAGAAGACTTCATTTGAAATGTTGTTTAGTGTAAACCAAAACCAAGCAACTGGTAGGCCAGAAAAATGCCTAATACAGTGGTCAGCACCATCATCAGCCACTCAGAGATGAAGTGCATGACAGAGCACGATACCTTTCATTAAAAGGGATAAAATAAGAACTGCTTGTGGGATTATTCACAAGGTCTAGGAAGACACTTTTGTTCTGGGAGAACATGGAAAGAAAATGCTAATGGCTGGAAGAACCTCCATTATTCTTTGCTTTCTTCCTTAGGTCTTTCCCAGAGCCAGAGTGAATCTTTGTGATCTTTCAGACTTTTTCCATCTTCCCACTTCTGGCTATTTAGAGTCATTTTTTTACTGATGACTACGAGAACTTTGGAAAACTTAGCATCACCAGCCTGAGAATCCTTCAGGTAGGCATAGTTAAAACTTCAAAGCCATGCTTAAACTCCTATATAAGACTATAGATTGACTTGCCAGTCAATTGTAACAGAGCAGTTATACATGCACAGATTTTAACTTCATTTTTTGACGCAGTGAAAAAAAGCATGCCTTGTTTTTATGCAGTCCTGTAATTCATCTTCAGTAGAACTACAGCTTAATTTTTGCACATGAAAGAGTGCCAGGTGCTGGCATTTTAACATAGTCATTCCTATCTAGCTGTGATTCTAGCAAGACTGTTAAATGTGTACACATTTTACACATAAGCAAAGAAATACTGTTGAGAGCTTATGAACACAGTGATGAATTTGTAATTTAAAGCCAAGCCATGGTGTGCTACTGTAACAAGAGTTCATAATTCTTTATGCAGGCTAAGCAATGTCAATAGGCTCCTTCATAAAATAATGAATGTTTGTAGTAATAATTTCATGGGTTGACTGCAATTTAATAGCCTGTATTTCAATATAAGTTCATGAAGGATATCATTGGTAAACAGGTTCTTATGAAATACATTCAGTGAGAATTACCATTAACCTCATGTTGGTGTATTTGGTGCAGTTTTACATGCTGTCACTGTTTATGTGATGATTCTGTTTCATAAAATTTTATGTGTCAATTAAAAGCTGGACATTTGCAATAGCTTTACAGAATATTTTTATTGATCAGCTAGGAGCTGGTGTGCCTGTGTTGCATCAGTTTTTTGCTTGTCCAATACAAATTACTTCTGAGAGCCCTTTGATATATGCAGCACGAATCCATACACAGTTTGCATCCTTTCCCTCCATCTGCCTGAATTTGTGGTGTCAGAGGGTGTCACATTCAGTACCCAAGGGATTAATTTTCTCATTATTCAACAAGGACAAAGCAAGCAGCAGACCTGCCAATGTGCTCAACCTTGACCCGCCTCTAGGGCAGAGCTGGTCATGCATTCCCTCTGCTCTTGCCTCTTTAATAAGAGAACTAAGAGCAAAAATCAGTGCTATTAGCACTCCTCTGCAAAGAAACCAACCTCAGATCTTTTACTTGTGATTTGAACTAGTGACCTGAAGATAAAGACTTTGCGTGTTTTTCATTGAACCTTTGCAATGTCTGGGTTATGAGTTTAAAATACATACTTGGTTTATATTCAGCATGTCCAGGACACAGCTAATTCACTGAAATATTAATGTATTTTTTATGACTAGCAAAGCTGGAGAGGGCAGTTGTCACTGCCCATTCCCCCTCCCTCCCAACACACCACTGTCTCTGTTGTGAATCAAACAACTGTTTGTGCAGTGAATCAGATTTAAAAATGGAGCACCATGAAAAACTTATACAGGAGAACAAAGTGAGAGCTACGTAAGCTAGTTCTGATGCCAAAACAAAAATATGTGCTACCAAGTTCTTTGTTCATCCTTTACTCGTTCTAATAAAGCTGGCCCTAATTATTTGTAAATTACAATTAATTGTACAGAAATTATTTTTACATTTTAAAGGTTGCAGAACAAATCTATATAATGGAAAGCAAAGAATTCTACAACTTCTGTAAGCTAATCCTCTGTATGCAAACAGCAAAGAAACACAAACAATAAACTATTAAATTGGTAGTGAAGAGGATGCAGCAACATATGACAATGACTGACCAGAGTTATGACTCAACTCTGTGCAAGTCATTTCCAAGTGCTTCATTTTTTCTTTTAAAATATAAGGAAAGAAAAAAATCACCTTTCACTGTTAAGAGCCTCTGAGCTTTGGAGTATATGAAAAGAGTTATATAAGTGCAAATTGCTGTGCTTAGTCATATCTATTAAGAAAACACCAGTTTTTCATTAAATGTTTTTCTTTTTTTAGAAGTCCATATCTTGATCTAACAAAACTTACTCAGCCCATTCAGATGACCAGAATCTGTGATTCATTCACTGTGTGCAGCAACACTAAAGCTTTGCAACAGCTTTGTCTGTGCCCCATGGTGGGGTGGGCTGTAATGCCAAAGTCTGGCAGCCTACAGCACGATGTGGGTTTAGATGGGAGATCTTCAAGAATGCACATTATACACTTTAACATTTACTCCTCTGTGAGAACCCCATCCTTGCTCTGGGGTCCCATGTGGTGGTGAAATTTCTCCTCCAACCTGTGATTCCAACGAAAAACTCCACAGCCTCTTGCTGTTCAGTCTCAAGGCAGTTTATTGTGAGTTATCTAAAAGATTTTCTTCTGAGGCTGCTGGGGTTTGCTCACAGCTCAGGCAGAGGCACACACACACCCTGACATCCTCTCTGACCCCGACTGCTTCTTCTCTCCCACCCAGGGCTGCTGCTATCTTTTATATGATATATTACATATTACATGTTTATAGTTTCCCCCAGTACCTACTACCTATATTATAAAGTGCTTTTCTACTCTAAACCAATCTGTGAGTGGCAACATCACCAAGAACATGGAGGCAAGGAAGAAGAAGGAGGAAGAACAGGATCAGCCCACTTTCCTCCATCTTAGAACTTCTGACCCCCATGGACAAAGTAAAAACCCCCCTGGACAGGTGCTAAAATCCCCGTTTTAAAAAAAAAAAATCCCCCCTGTTTTGTAACTACTTTTACTATACTATCTAACCCTTTGTGACTGCTTGTTCCACCTCCAAAGTTGGTAAATCATTCCATGGCTCAAACTCAAAATCACAGCTGTTTGCAGCTGCCTGCCAGGGTCTGAAATGCTTCTAACCAAGGCCTGGAACCTCTAAAAATGTCTGAGAGACATTTTGAGTTCCAACACTACTCCTTTGACAAGTGTCATGTTTCCTGGAGTCCATACTGACCTCACTTTGCAGTGTGCCTTTGGAGGTGTTCTTTACTCAATAATAAAGCAATGCCAGAAACCCAGCTGGATGGGCAGGGTTCATTTGCTGTGGTGCTGTAATAACAGGGACACTT
Source organism: Lonchura striata (assembly GCF_050655825.1). Lineage (NCBI taxonomy): Eukaryota > Metazoa > Chordata > Aves > Passeriformes > Estrildidae > Lonchura > Lonchura striata. Next base: position 4,625,620 of record NC_140703.1, read on the forward strand.
GTAGGGCTCAGAACCTTTATTAGCTGCAAAGAAACATCATATACTTGCTCTCTCTTCAACAAATGCCAGCTATTATGAGGTCTTATCTTAACTGCTTTATTTTATCTCAATCCTCGTGTGAAAAACAGGCTTTCTACACCTCCCGTCTAATTCTTACAGTGTGCACGCCCAGCCTGTTGCTTAGCAGTTCAGAGGTTGATATCCATTATTTTCTGATCTAGTCCACTTTTATTACTGTTTCTCATCTCAATTCTATCAGCAACCTTGGATTTGTTCCTCCTTAATCCACTTTGATGTAAGATCAGCCACTGACTCACCAGTAAGCAACCACCATCAGATAAGGTCCTGTTTTCAGGGCAGCTGCTCCAGCTCTCTGCAGTAGGATTATCCATAGTGCTAGTCCAAAATCATTTATGAACTGTGCCTTCCAAATATTCACACACTACCTAGACATGTATGTTTAATGGTTTTAATTACATTTATTTTGGCTACTACATGTCTTAATAATCAGCATTCTCTAATGTAATATATATATAGTAATATTGCCAATGGTTAAAATGAGCTGTGCTTGCTAGAATGGGCTCAAAAGGTTGAAATACTGAGCTGAGAACTCCAAAGCAGTTACAAAGTGCTACAGACAAAACATCAGGGAGGGGAGAATCGTCTCAGCTTGCTTGAAGTGAGTTTGAGCCTACCTTGTGACCTGACCCATCAGAGGTTGATTCAACCCCTGTGCATCAGAATAGCCTCAGAGATGCCAACACGAGCTGCTCATAGCTGAGCAGAGTAAACCTACCCTAAATGGAGACATCCTGCTAGTTTATGATGTGTCCACTGGGCTGGCAACAGAAAAACAACCTGGAAGGAGCTCTGGATAGCCTGGGAATTCAGCAGAGGAGGGAGAGGTTCTAAGGGGACAGACACATCACACAGCAGAGTCAGGAGCAGAAGGTTGTAAAGCAGCCTCTATTTCTCTTACAAATCTCTAATGCAATAGAGGTATTTCAGAAAAAAAAAAAAGTTGTAAAATTGCAATGTATTGTCAGGTTTTATCTAGTGTTACATAAGTTCTCATTATTTTGATGTTTATAGTGTAAAATGTTGTAGATGTGCTCAGTATGCTAAGAGTAATTAATGCCTAATTATCATTACCAGACTTGCTGTTGGTATCCAAAAGCACATCCTGTTCCATGTTCTAGCAAGTGTATGGAGTACTAAAGACTTCCATATAGAAAGCTTGCTTATCCAAGCAAGTAACACTTAGCTGCTTAACTCTTGCTGTGTAAGTTGTTGACTTGCCAGTTCTTTCATCAGGCTCAAGAGAGACCTAAAATCCAGCCTAACAGTGGTCAAACACCTGCAAAATTACCAGTATCCCTTAAACCAGTGGTATTGATGCAGTTTCCTGTGGATCTATTGGTGAGACTTCTACAAAGACATCAGAAAGATGGCACTACTCACTTTTCCTTCCTTGGGATTGCAAAGTATGCATATGCTTACAGCTGATTGCTTCCTTGAGATGCTTGGATAAAAATTAACAAAATCATCCATGACAGGATTTTCCACAAGATGTGTAGAAAACCCACACTCCCACATGCAAGATATATCTCACTTCTGAAGGTGAAGAGGGGCTTTATATTTGAGCTTTGAACCTAAGTCTGGGAATTATGTTTAGGTGTGCCAGTGATGATGTGTCATCACAAAGGGTTTTGAACATGAATTGCATCAGTGGCAAATGCAAACAAATCTTTCAAAATGGCAACTGGAAATCATTATACATAGAAATATTTCTATGCATCTTAGATGACTAGAAATCCAAGTCCGGAGTTATAAATAAAGTTCTGTATCAGTTGCAGTCTGAAGTAGATTTTGAACTGAATCCAAATCTGAAAGTTTCATCTTGCCATTTCCCAAACTGCTTTTGTATCTGAAATTCTGTGAAGTCAAAAAGTTGACAGCTGCATTGTTGAATGTAAGACTATTTCCTGTACAGGCTTCAGAGTTGGTCTCCTTACCCCAGAACATTAGATGCATAAATGCTGACTCTGTGTGCAGAAATACCACCAAGGATGGGAATACACGGCATTGCTTCTATCAGCCAGAGGGCTCATTTAAACTGAACATGACATTACAGAATTTTCCCAAATTTAGTCTTCCGAAGCTGTAAAGTGAAATAATCATATGGCATGAATCAGGTAAATGGTTTGGTAATGATTTAAAAACCTGAGCTTTGGGCCTAAACAATAAGTTTTTAAGAAGTGAACAAGTTTCAGTTCAGCAAAGCAATACAGGTATGAGTGAAAACACATAAATTAGACTCTTAAACAGCCCTGTGACAGGGCAGGACCTGTAAGTCTTCACAGGCCAAGCAGATGCCTTGAGAGGCTACCTAGAACAGGGCTAGACAGTGCTAAAGGAATAAAGAACATATTTCTTAAAAGGCCCTCAAAGGATACACCTTGGGCAGTGCAAGAGCTTGGCCATGGCTCCACACAAGATGGACAACAGGTCGCATGTTTTCACACTTTTATAAGTTTAGGTCCGTTTGCATATTAGGGTTAAATGTCCAATTACAGCTTCAGGTTACGAAGTCCCATCCTCCCAGATTGCTCTCCTCAATTTGCTGTTGTTTATACTTTTTTTGAGGCCTGGACTGCAATGGTGTCCTTGGTTCTCAGGCTGCAAAATGATTGTTTTGTCTAACTAAACTGTGAAGAGAACTTGCTAACCCTTTATGTGAAGTTCAGTTATAAACTAATGCAGCACAGAATCTGGAAAATATGAAAGCTAAAACTTAAGGCATCAAAGTGACATAACAAGCAAGAAGTCTGAGGATCTCCTATCTACGCCTGAAATTTCTGAAGATGTTGCCAGTTGTTTAATTGCAAGTTGTGAAGCTAAGCTGATCCCCTCTGCCAAACATTTTGGGCACATTTTGAACTAAAAAGAATGATCATCCTTACAAGAGTAGCCTGAGGCCATCTGATGCAGTTAAAAAATGGTTTGTAAGCATATGCATATGCCACTTTGCTGACTTCTCCTTCATTCTTACTGCTGGCAGGAACTTGTCAAATCAATGTGATCCAAATGTATGAGGCCATATACTTGGGGTGTGTATATTTTTATTAGGAATGCACATGTGCACTCTTTTGTCCTCTCCTTCGTTCATTTGTTCCACAGCAGGAAATCTCAGCATATTTGGCATGCAAGCCCATCAGCACGGTGCCATCTCCAGTGAGCACCAAGAGGCTTTCCAGCTTGAGGCTGATGGATCCATAATATAATATATAATAATACTGGAAAAAAGAATGTGAGAGGGAAAGCTTGGTTCAGTATCATCCTGCTGCTCACTTGGGAGATCATTCCCAGGCTCTTTCCCTGTCTCCCTGATGTTGGAGCTCCTGTGCCAAACTGTTTCTGCAGCTCCCACTGCACCAGTCCCCTGCCAGGGCATCACAGGGGCTGTGACAGCAGGCAGGGACAGGGATAATTACACATTATCAATAAGGGAAATGCCCACTGACAGGACACTTTGCAGCAGTTCTTTGCCTTGCAGATGTTCTGTGGCAGTCACTGCACTGGAGGCCTAATTTATTGCAGCCCTTAAGACAAATTTCTACTTTATTATTAAAGAATTTCTACTTGTTCTAGTGGTGTTTGCTCTCCCCAGGTCCCAAGAGAAAACAGAGGAGTCAGGCACTGGCTTCATATTTTTAGTGCCTTCATGTTCAATATTTCTTTCTTGCTGGAAGAGTCCTTGGGCACTCCTGAACATTTCAGGCACTCCCCCATGCTTTGCTGGGTGTCTCTGCACTCAGGTATTGCTGCCTCATTCTTTGTACTGCTTTCTGCAGTGAGTGGAAAAGGCACATTACCCTGCAAGCTAAAGGTGGTGCAGACTGTTCTCAACAAAATCATCTAACATAAACCTGTACAGGTAGAGATTTTGTTTTGATCTGCACAGAACTTTCCCTCTTTTGCAGCTCTCTGAAATGGCTCTGTGCTAAAGAACTGCTTTCAGGAGGCAGGAACTAGCATTTATCCTTCATTCCAGCACAAGGCTGTGAAGGAAAAGGTGCTTTTTGACTCATTTTGACATGTAGCTTTGATTTGTTCTTCCAGACTGAAAAGGTTAAAATTAGACAACTGCAAAACAAACATGCCACTTTACTTTCACAAATGCTGTACTTAAAGCACATACTTTTCTGATAACCATGTCACATTAAGACCTACTACAAAATAAATTTCTGGCTTTTTTGATGAAAATATTTGGGGTTTTTTTCTTCTTCTTCTTTACTCGTGGTTTCCTCTTATTAAGGAAAGGAAGATATAAAGAGGGAAATAAAATTAAGTCATAAAATGGTGAATGACTTCTGAATGAGTTGCATGGGAAAGTTAGGAAGTTCCAAAAATAAGAGCACTGAATTAGGATCACATGTGTTAAAAAGAAAACGTAATGGAATGACAGCAAGATGTAGAAGTTCACATTTCTAGGGTATAACACAAAGGAGATGATAAGTGAAACAAAGATTTGAGGAGGCATCAATGCATGTTAAAGTTAATATGGTTTGAAGGGAGAGAAAATTAACAGCTAGGTGAAGTTTTTTTGATGGGGTAAAGAAAGAAAGAAAGTGATTTCTGATTGTGTTATGCCTTCCACAGGACTGAGACAATTGAAGATCTGAAAAAGCTGCAACACTGATGACAAGACAGGAGGATTAAAAAGAAAATTGCTGTATTCTATTTGCCTGTCTTTGCCACTGAGTGCATAAGCTCTGGCTGATTCCTTGATGGCACAGCTTCAATGTGGCTGTGAAAGGGGCAGGAGAAGAACAAGCCTGGGCTCTGAAAATACATGAACTGCTCAGGGGGCACATGCTAAACAAGGAATCAGATCTTTTTTAATCTGATCTCCAGAGAAAAAGCAACTTTGGCCAGGGCAGGAAACGACTATCATTTATTTTATTGAAGCTGATAGTTCTAGTTAATTTATGGTCAATGTAAAATATGTAGACAATATTTTCAGTTTTAGGTAGTTAAATGAAGGCTTTTAAGTCCATTTTCAGCACAGAAAGGAAGGAAGGCTGGTTTTCAAAAGCCATTATTTCAGTGGGGCTTATTGGTGCTCTGTCAGTTCCTAGCTAGCTGCCAAAATATGGATTTAGGAGCCTGGCTATGGTCGGCCAAGACAAAAAGCTTGGTCACAAAATATACTGCTGGGCTCTCTGTGAAAGCAAACCTTTGGAGAAAAACACCATACATACAACAACTTTTGTTTCTTGTTCAACTTTCTGGGCTGACTCAGGTGATTACCTGTTTGAATTCTGCACTCCTGGGAACACAGTATACAATAAATCCTAGAATTGCATATCTCGCTTTCTTTCCTAATATATTCCCTTCAATATTCTTATGTTTCTCTGTACACAGGCAAGGAACAAAAAGCTCAGGAAAGAAATTAAATGGTTATTTTTTTTTTTTTACCTGAATTTCATTTACACAGTTCCGTGGAGAATGAAAGTTCCTGTATGCTCCTCCTCTAATCAAAAGGCAAAAGTCTTTTACAATATGGAATGATTAAAAATTAAGTGAAAATATTAAAAACTCCACCCAACCAAACAAGTTAGAAGTAGTACCATTTAGTTTACCTGAAACAACTGCAATTGATTTATTCTCCCTCATTAAATTTTGGGTTGTTAAAAACCAGGGATACAGCTATTTGTGAGAAACATTAGATTATCACTCCTTGCTGACTCACAAGTTTTTCCCATAATTACAACAAGCCCTCAGTTTAAAAAAACATGAAGCTATTTTTAAAGGAATTTCTAAGGTTTATCTGAAACTAGTGTCCAGCTCAACACTTTTTAATATTAATCTATCTGAAAATCACTGAGGAACACTCAGCTACCTAAAGTCAACAAGAGGTAAACTGAGAGATCAAAAAAAAAAAAAAAACAAATTTGGTTTGTGCTAGACAAGGAGCACTGAACACACAGTTATTCTTTTGACAAATCAGGAGAAGATACGTGGCTTACAGGCTCCTGGCAATGCTATCAAGGAGCTCAGGGAAATTATGAATTTGCAGGAGTGCCTTGTTGAGCATGATGCTTTTGATCAATGAAAAGCTGGCAGCATTCACACTGCAGATTACACTGGTGGTTCTGCATCTGGGCACATCTGCCATCCTTTAAAAGTCCAGGTTAATATGCTCCCTTTACATATCAGCATTTGAACATCTCTTTGTGAAAGGGGCTGGAGAAAATGAAGGGCACCAGAAGAGAAAAAAGCAGTCTGAAGTGCAGCTATAACTATCCTGTAAATAGCTGATAGATGTTTTTGATAGAGCCATTATCTATACAAGTGCATTAAAAGCCACACTGAATATCCTTCAGCATAACTAACTGCAAGATGAATTTAAGCAGCAGTTGAATAGACAGTCAGGACATGATATCCACGTTCGAATCCCTGGATTAGCCCCACAGTTTACATAACACAGTCCCTGAGGTCCACTTTGTAACTGTTTCTCATCATGCGAGGATTTCCTTTGGATTAATGAAAAGATTAATGTCTGGAAATCCTTTGAATTTCCTTTCAGTGGCATGAGGAAGCAGTGAAGTTATTTACCCAATTAAACATCTCTGTTTGACTTCCCACCCTTATTTTAAAAGTGGTGATTTGACAGCATAGATAAATGAATATTAATGACAGTTGTCCTCCCTTCCTTGTCTTATCTGCACTTCATCCTCAGCTGTTGCTAAAACTATTTGCAATTTTATTTGTATTTAAATGTCTGTAAATAGAGATGCAAATTGGAGTTGCAGTTTCTGAAACTGAGGCCTATAAAAACCTCATTCCAGAGATGCTTATTTTTAAATGCACAAATGTGAACAAGTTTCTTTTCACAAAGTCCTCCCTAGACAGGGAACTGCTGCTCTCCCTCACAGATTTCTATCAGAGGATCTTTCAAACAGCTGACCACTTTCAAATCCTGCTATTGTCCCTACCTGCTGCAAATAGCTTAGCCAACTTTGAACCAAAACCAGTCTTTTCACTGGATTATGCATTGCAAAAGGCTTTGGATTATTTTGTGTGACTGGACCCCTTATTTACAGCAAGAAGATTATGGTTTTAAACAATAAAGAATTTTTGGATTCATGAGGATTCAGATCTTTTAATTAATTTGCTAAACACTTCAGGATAGAGGGCTCTTGGTAATCTTCTAGTGCAATTGATACCATAGGAATTCCTACATTTATGAACACTTTAAAAAACAGTATGTGCAACCCCTCTGATACCCTAGGTGGTAAAACAAGTCCTACTCACTTATGCTATGTAGATACTGACTGAAGCACTCAGGCTTGTTAACTTGGCTACTAGTTTTTAAAAAACAACACTTGAGAACTCATAAATTCTGGCATTTGTTATTCTGCAGTTATTATTAGTTATTCTGTTGCTGTAACATTTGGCTGTCTCACAATCTTTCCATTTAGTCATGGTTATTTACCCATGGGATTTGTAAATGAGGTGAAGCTCACAGTGGTAGAAGAAGGTCCCCAGCAAAAAGTCCATTGCACAGGAGGGTCCACAAGCACCAGACTGATGAGGTTTCATTTCCTGTGAAGTGTTGTCTCATGGTTCACTGTCTTTGGCATTTTCATTCCAAGACCAAAGTGACATTTCTTCCATGGACAGACATTTATTACACCCTTTATGTGTGCATTTTCATGTCTGTATTAAGATTGGATCTTACATGTAGCATTTACCATAAAAAAATGCAAAAATGGTCTTGTTCACCCCTGTGACCCCTTATTTTCATTACATTTATTGGAATTGAACCCCCTTTCAAGCCTGTATCTCTATTCAAGATTATTGGAACTGGCCAGCCTGCTTCCAGTGGCAGGAAAATATTTTTCTTTTTCAGGTAGAAGAAGAGCAAATGCCCACCAAGGATGCCAACTACTTTATTTACACCACAGTTGAAATCAGCCCATGACCCAGTGCCCTGTAGGAGTTTTGGTCCAGCCTTTGCTTTAATGAATGCAGCTCCACAGGGCAGTAACCTGGAGAAAGGTTTTGCTGCTGCACCATGCAAACTGCACTGCCTCACAATCTCTTCTTTTACTATAATAGCCAGCAAGCTTGGAATGATTTGAACTGTAAATAACTTCTGGGGCTTTATCAGAAAAGGAACAGCGTGGAGAATGATAAAATTGTTACTGTAAATAATAGTCTGAGAACTCCAGATCAGCCTCCCCTCCAGTGAGGCAACTACCTACCTTCTCATGAAAAACAACAGCAGCTCCCTTCCCTGAGACAAGGATCCATGCTTTGAGAACAGATGGTGCTACTTTTGATGCCAAGCACTCTGCACTTTATTAAATTGGCCAGAGAAGACTGTAAGCTCAGCTCCCAAACAACACACACGAGCCATGATGTCTGCGCCGTGCACCTTTTACACTGTAAAGTCATGGGATATGCACAGGTGGAAATCAGGTCCTCTGAGATTTTTCCTCCAGATGATTTTTTTAAAAACTCTATTTCTATTTTATTCATAGAAATTTTTTACATTTAAATAATTTCTGGAAGATCATGACAACTGTTTTATAATGCCCCCAGTACAGATGGTGTCAGTGTCCAAAGCTGGTGGAGAGGAAACACCACTGCTTTGACTTCACATCTTTCTGGCTCCCCTTTGAATCCCTCCTGTAACTTTGGTACAGAGTTCTTCATGACTGCTCTACTTCTTCCTAAAATAAGTGCCAGAACACCCAAGTCTTCAACACTGGCATGCCCATAATTTCCAGCAGAGCAGGGAGCAAACCTCCTAGCTTTATCTCCTCAGTAGTGACCCAGTCACACAGGTTACAGGTATTTGCTGTTGTAGAGGTAGTACTTGAGACATTTACACAATTGGCATTTCTCAGGATTCAGCTCAGTTTTCATATTCATCTCCTCAATTTCAATTGTCTTTACAGCACTGTAGTATACCACAGTTTTATGATTGAAACAACAAATAAAAAAAGAGACACCAAACAGTTAATTTTTGTGAAGCAGCAGTTTCTGGAAAGAACAATTCCTGTTATTGATTTTTTTACTATTTGGTATTTTTGTGATTTTAAAGATTGCTCTGAAAGGAAAGTACAGCCCTGAAACAGACGTTTATAGCACTTCACCACAACCACAAGTACTTGACAAATGCAGTTATACATAACCTGTAATCATCATCTACAGGGGGATCCACACTGCTCTCAGCAGTGAAAAATCACACTCTGCTCCTTGAGGAATGCCTGGCAGTGGTAAAGTTCCTGGGAGAGGCTCTGGACTTTCAGCTCGTGTGTGTTGACTGCTGAAAGATGAAAGCTGTTTAACAGGTCCTATGCCCTCTGACCACTCCTGCATTCATCACTTTGGCTTCCCTTCCCTTCCTTTTCCTTTTTTTTTTTTTAATTTAAATTTAAAAAAAAATCTGCCTTTTAATGCATTAAATACCATGTTTGTGTTTTCAGTTTGAGAATTGAAAATTGATCTCATTACCAATAGACATACATTTTTGGACAACCTAGCTGTTCAATAAAGGTTTTCCAAGTCTATAGAGATCAAAGTAGCTATGAAAATATTAAGCTGGGGAAGTTTTTTAGTGGTCAAAGCTTAAGTTTACAAGCCAGTGGATCCTGCACAATCAAATCAGGTCTCAGTTGGCTCCAAAGTCACATCAGCAGGCAAGTTGGAGAATCTGCAGGATGGGTTCACTGAAACCCAGAAGCCTCTGGAAACAGCAAGCAGCAGTGAGAGGAGAGGGAGAATTTAATTTATCCAAGGGAGCCAGCCGAGTCAGCAGGGAAACAGCAGAGGAACTCTGACCTAAGATTGTTCACTTTGTTCCATGTGGCTGGAAGCCATTCTGATTTCAGGTTCATTATTCTTCACCAGCAGAGGACTTCAGGAAATCAGCTTTTTTTTCTTCTTTAGTCAGTTCCTGGCTAATGCACAAGCAGAGCTTTGCTTACTAAAAAGAAAAATTATTTACGGGCGTTTTGGCATAAAGTTGGGTTTGCGTGGGCAATCAAATCTACTAAACATTACAATCAGCCACTGGCCAGCAGCAGTGGGGGTGCCTGTTGCAAGGATCCTTGCAGTGTCATCTTCCCTTGGATCAGGACACCTAAAGCCACAGTTTTGCTCAGTTCTTATAATCCAGCAGGCCAGGGTCCTACATGACCAGCACAGCACGTGCACAAATCATTGCTACTCCAACACCCCACAAAGGAAACATTTCTTAAACATCTTTGCTACAGACATAAGATGTCCCACAATGGCCATTTCTGGAGGAATGGTTTTATTGTCTATTTACAAATGTTATATCTATGTACAACCCAATCACTTCAGCGACAGGGATGTGTTTGTACACTCCAGCCAGGATGTCAATAAACACATATAGGCATAGAAATTACTTTCATCAGGGGCAATTTCTAGATAAGTTCACAGTTCCCAGTGGTTGGCCTGGTAATGATCAGCTCCTGAATTATGAAGGTCCAGTTAATAACTTAGTTTCAGTTTGGTTCATTGTCTCAAGCTTGTCCATTATCTCATCCATGAGGAGACTGCTGGGATATTCCTGAACCCCTCAAGAAATCCATGATTTGGTGTGCACATAGGCACCCTGTTACCAAGCTGCACCACAATTATAACTAAAGAATAAGCTTGCTTTCCCTATTTATAACTCACAAATTAAGTCACATAGCTCTTGTCACACCTAGTTGTCCTGGATGGAAGGGAAAAGATGTGGAATAGTTTTCCTGCTCTTGATTATAAATAATTGTCTGTATTAGAATGTCCCACTTGAAAAGAATTTAATCAGCCAAAGCAGAGGATGATCACTCAGATATTTCCCTGCCCTCCCTCAGGGCAGCTGTGGGGAACTGAACTTTGAGCTGTAAGTTGGAATGCCTGACTTCTGTAGTTTGAAGGGAAGACAGCAGCTCTAGTTCACCTGTTATTTCCTCTGCTCTGAGGAAAGAAAGAATTGAGAGCACGATTAGGCTGCTTTAATTAAAATACACTGAATTTTTCAACTCTCAGCTAGGCTGAAAGAAAATTCAGATTCAGTCTTCATTCTTCTACTGGAGATACAATTTATTAGTATGAAGTTAGGGTCTTCATATCTGAGAATTACAATATCCTATAAAGTCTATTACTCTTGATACTCTTATTTCATAATGAATTCATTTCTTAAAATTAATCCAGAAAATTGTCAGAGGAGATGAGAGGGAGAGAAAAAAGGAGGGCAAGGAAAGGAATGGAAAAGGAACAGAAGGTTAAGGGAGGGTAGAGGAACTAGGGATGGAGGAAGAAGGGATGGCAGATGAGAGGCAGGGAGGGGAGAAGGCATTTTCTGTACATTTCAATGTAGTATCATTTATTCTAGCAGAACTGTCATGCTTTATACTAAATGAGAATCTGAATTGAAGTTACTAAATTGGTATATAAACCTTAGTCAATTAAAAACAAATTTAAAAAAAACCAGACAAAACAAAAAGACACCAAAAAAAAAAAAAAAAGGACACCAAAAAACCCAAACAAACAAACAAAAAACCTAAAAAAAATCAACCTGAGCCCCTACTGATCCTGGCACTTTCTCTTTTGATATGCATTTATGTAAAACAATCATTAAAGGTTTTTATGGGAGCACATTTACTTCTGTCTCTCCAAACAATGACATTCCCATGGTAATCTTTCTTATCTTCAAAGCTTTTATCCTAGCTTTACAGGATTTTTACTTACAACAGCAATGTTCACTGAAAGCTATCAGCAGTGATATAATTCATCAGTAGATATTCCAGTAAATGCTCTTTTGGACAGTCATCTTCTAACATGAGAGGAAAGATGTAGTCAAAGGGAAAATAATATGAACCTCTCTCCTTAGATCCACATTCTGCAAATACTTGAGTACTCTCAATATTAACTGATCTACACGTGAATGTACAATACTCAGTTCCTCAGTGGAAATAATCTGCAGCTCACAGAATCAGATATCTTGTTTTAATGTTAAGGCAGCTCATGTAAATCACATGTAGCCAAAAACACTCCCTATTCAAAATTGTATGATTGATTTGAATCAAAACAACCAAGTCTTAAGCATAGGTATTCAGACAGCTGTGTCTTTTTATATGTATGTAAATATTCATTAGAATGTCCAATAGCTTCACTGGAAGATTAGTGAGATTTTACTCTGGGGTTAGCTAATAAAAATAAATTGTTGAATGAAAAAAAAAGAAAAAAAAAAGGCAAGAATAATTGTCATGGGAATTGGATAAAATACTCCTGATACAGTTCTTGGGGAACAATTCCATTCCTTCTTTCTGCAGCAATCACCTCCTGAACAGTACATTAGTCTGTGTACAATGTTATGTGTGATTTCACAGAACCTGACATCAATGTCTTGTTTCTAATTGCCAGCACCATATGATGGAAAGCATTCATTTAAAATACAAACCTATTGGAAATTATTCTTATCTCAACCTAACTATCAACAACATAGTCACAAAAGAAGTCACTTGAATTGTCAATATTTTACTTTCAATATGCCTGCATTTGTCCAGCTATAAAGCAAGTATATTCATCACTTATTAAATCACCTGAAATAAATAGATGAAGTTTGCTGGAATTAACAAATATGATATCAGGCAAACACAGATTACTTTAATGTGTATCTGAAAATATGCTTTTATTATTTTAGTGTTTATATTCTGTGAACAAAAGTATTTTCTTATTATATGTTTTATATTCAAAATTGCTATAAGTCAAGGTGATCAGAGTTCTAGCTAGCTAGCTAGCTGTTTTGAATAAAATCCTTTCACTAAGCTTTTGGTTTCTGCTTTTCTGTCCTTGTTACAACAAAGATCCTCAGATTTGAAGTAATAAAATGCCGTGCATTCCCATGGATAAAACCAGAGCTTAAAAAAGCTCAGAAAAGATTTTGCACAGTTCACATGTCAGACAAACTTGCACAGGCTCACGTTGCAGCAGAAGACAAAGATCAGGAATTCCTAGCAGTATGTACGTATGCATTCACTGAAGTTGCCTGCAATTTTCGAGTGATATTGGCACAATGTTGCTCAGAAGAAACCACAAAAATCTCCTTTACTAAGAGTCTGAGAGGACAAAAGCGAGCAAAGACAATGAGAAGCCTGCATGCAGATTCCAAAGCTGTTTCAGTCATGGGAATGCAAACATGGGTCAGTTGTGTTTTTCAGTAAGATGTAATAAAGTGACTCAGAGAGCAAGTACAAATTAGCATGGTGTTACAGTGGCATGGATACTGAAAATGTGAGAATTACATTCAAATATTACCAGGTGAATGAGAAATCTCAAGTGACATCATTATTTGCATAACTAAATGTATGTACACAATATGCAAACTCCCTCCCCCTGACTTCTAGTAGAGAAAAACTTAAAGAGGAGATTTTCTTACACTCTTTTACTTATACTTTTTCTTACATTGGGCCACTTTGTCCTTCTTTCAATCCTGTTTGCCACAGAAAGGTGATAAAGAAAATCCAGTCACAGTACACTGAATGGTGAATGTAAGTAACTTTCATCTAGCATAATTTATAATTTCATAATTTACCTAAGAGGTTTACTTTCTTTAGGTACCAGTTCTGCAACAAATATCATTCAAATGATAATCAAAAGGGGTGGGGGGCACTGTCTTTTTTTATGACTATATAAAGCTGTAGGACTGCTTCAAAACCACGGTCTGTTACAGGGTTCACATCCTAGATTTTGAATGTTTTGATTGGCTACCAAATTTATGTCTCCTAGGAAAATTTCAAAGGATGGCTCATGCTTCCTTGATGCAGGAAATATTGCCAATATTATCACTGCTGCACACTGTATAAGCTGCATTGTACATCTCTGGGGTCTCAGTGAATGGCAAAATAATAGGATTTTTTTTAATATAGAGTGCTTGAGTGGGCATTTACATTTCCTACACTTATTCTGAAGTCCTGGACACACCTGTGGTATAACTGATAGTGATGGCAGTGTAAATTACAGTCTGGATAGAATTTAATTTATCCAAGGTAGAGATCATGTTTAGTACTGATGTGGCTTCAGAGTTGTATCAATATGGCTTGAGAGGTCTGATAAATATCAAGAGTAACTCTAACACTGAAAGTCTAATGATGCAATGGCTTTTTTGCATAAGAATTACAAAAAGGAACATAAATTGCATTCTTGAAGTGCACTTCTTTCTCTAATACATAAGAACATTAAGCAGAACTAGACACTGAATTTCATTTTTCAAACCGGTCATTTTTTAAATTTTGCCACACATTTCTTCATCGTGAGAAACACAAATTAGACTTACAATTTTTACAGAGGTATTCACCATAATATTTATGACTAGAGCACTTTCCAATTTTCACTTGGCATGCCTGTGTGGAATATTGCAGTTCTGTACCATAATTACCCTGAACAGTAAGAAACATTTTTAAAAATGTTTTTATTTAAAGTGAATATCACTTAGACAATAAAGATTTTTACCTGCTATACACGAGAAGTAATGACCCAAACGAAAATAATGAAAATAAGCATCTGGGGTGATGAACGTAACATTTTAATGAACTTTGTCAAGATTCTGATTTAGATTAAAATCTAGAGTGACTACAGAATTTTTTATATATCAGTATTCTTTGTATTTTTTATTGGCCTATCTTTTAGGTTTCTGAGTAAGCACTGACGATAAATATGGATATGACGATAAATAGGATAAAATATGTTAGAGCATATTTAAGCATGGATAAGATGTTCAACCAAGACATCATTCTGAGACAGTATTTAATTAATTCTATCATGGCAACAGGAGATCATCTCTGCTTAACTTGCCACGTTTTCCAGATATGCTTATCCAAAGGACTCAAGCTGGTCATTAATGATCATAAAAAAGCCTAATGAATTAGTTACAGTCACAAATTTCAATATTCTGGTCAAACAATATTTTAGAAGTCTATGTTTCCATTAAGTCCTCTCAAATTTTCCATTGGGGTTTTAAGTTTTACTCCTTTAAAAGGTTTCCCTTCCAAGCAGCTATGCCTTCAGTTGGTTAAGTTGATGTCATAACCCTGAAGTCTTGTGAGCATCTGTGAAACATCACCATGTCTGATTGTAGTTTGGTAAGATTTCTTAATTTTGCTTCCTGTTACTGTTTTTGGTAGGTAGGTTTTTATTTTCTTCAACAGAAAGTATCTGCACTCTATCAAAATATCAAGACATATCAATGGCTGTCTCAATAATAATCTTATTTGTGGTAAAATGATGAAAACTTTCCCTCTGAAAAGTACAGAAGAGATGTTACAATAGCCAGAGGAGTCAGTTGATACTGAATCTATTGTTTGATATGGGTAAGACATTTTTATAATAACGTAACAAATGCTACATGCCTCAGATTCAGAAGCTACTCAGTGTCATGACTGAATTTTTAGTGTATGGCACTATGCTGGAAAAGAAATCAGTAGGAGGTCAGTAAAAAATTACTTTGTTTGCATGTCAGTGTGCATAGGTCTCCAAAATGTTGAGCTCTCCCAGACTATATCCTCCAGTGGAACTAAAGGCTTTGTCATGTGGATTAAAAATGTAAGGGTATGCTCTGCAAATTACTTTCCTTATGGGGTGCCAGAAAACAGAGCAAACACCATCTAGATTTCACATTTGAGATGGATGCCTCTGAAGGGAGAAAGCTTAGAGTGGAAAATGGGTTTGTAGCACCATTTTTTATAATTAGTCAAGGATAAATCTCAGAAAAGAATGCTTTTGGACATGAACTCACACACACATGTACACTTATGTCCTCATACATATGGAGAGAAGAGTAACAGCACAAAACCTTTTACCAACATCCAAATGAGCCTCTGGGTCCTTCAGAGTCTGACACCCCTGTACATGTGTCACACTAAAAGATGCATATACAAGAGCTGCATATGCACATTATGCTTGTGATTCAAGTCAGACAAAACCTCAATATGGAAAGAAGACTGATGGTATTAGAGCCTCCAAGGTTTCAACAGAGGCTGTTCCTTACTTCTTGTGTATTCCATGAAATTGTTGCTCTCAATAGCTTCCCTGTATGCTAATAGTGTTTATGTTCTTATGGGACAGCAAAAAAAAATTTAAAAAAATTAGCAATTTAAGATGAGCAGAAATAAGTAAGGAAATTCAGAACTTCCAAAGGGTAGAGCTACCATATTTCATGTCCATGTGAGAAAACAGGAGTTTCTTCTGGCAATTAGTGGTCCACTACAGAGCTGCTCAAAGATTCAGCAGTGGGACACAGATGGCAGGAAATTCTGCCCCTTCCCTTCTGCAGCTGCTCTGGTCTGGGTTGGTCACAGAGTGGTGCCAACAACTGGCACTGCAGCACACAGAAAACACAGAGCCAGCAGTGACCAGAGAGGCCTTAGTCAGAAAGGGTGCAGCATCTCTTCCCTTTGCCTTGTAAACCATAGTCCATTCCCACTTTCACACACTTCCCAATTTCCTTTTCATGCCTGTGCAGAGGACACTGAGGTTGTCTTCAGTCACATAAAATCTGCTCAGGTGCAAACTTCATACATAAATGGCTTGCAAAAATTGTGATGAATGTCGGCCCAGAATATATTCCTAAAACTTCCCTTTCTCTAATTTACATGTCTATAATGCCAATGCCTGCACCTGAGCTACTTAGTTCAGTTCTTCTAATTGCCCAAAGTTAGAAGAAAGCACTTTAAAAGGTATGTTCATCACATTGTTTTGATTGTCCACTTAGGACAAGATACACTGCACCACAAAGAAGCCCTTTCCTCTACACTGTCTTTGAAGAAAATCCAGAATGGAGATAATAAACACATTTTTCATCAGATTAATCCCTCCATGTTTTTCAAGGCAAAGAACAACTTGTAAAAGACACTTCCTCTAGCTGTCCGTAGATTCAATTGAGCCTCAGTCTTTATGTACACTCCACGTGACACTTTAATAACTTTAGCTGACTTTTTCCTATCCTGCTGTGAAATTTTTATTCTGGAGGGTTATGATGGTAGAAGAGGGGTACTCCTTTTTAAATTACTAAACCTTTTAAGAAGCTATCAACTGTTACATGACTTCCACAAAGCCATGTAATTGACCTTCAAGGGAGGTTGCCATAACCATCTGAACAGGCAATTAGCCATAATAAGCTGTGGCTGCATTGCCAAGCACTTTTAGAAGGTTTCCTAGTCACAACTGGAAGTGCTGTAGAGATGAAGTCCATGGGTGGGCAAGTGCAGATTCCCTAGCTCTGTGCTGTGCTTCTCTCCAGGAAGAAAAATCTGTCTCAGCCACTCAGAGGCTGAAACTGGATCTGTTGTGCTGCTGGGGCTCCATCCATTAATTACCCTGAGGATTAAGTTTAAGGCCTTCAGCTGACTTTGGGAATGATCCAGAGCCAAAAGAAGGAGAGTGGTATGAATTTCTCTTTTGCAAATGTCTGAAGCTAGTCAGAAGAAGGTGCTACACATTACAATATGTGAATTTATCATCTTCGTCTACATCTGCAAATTCTGTGAATTATAGTCATTCTGCATGGAGGCAAACAATGTAGGAAACATTGTTCTATTTTGTTAATTAGTCCCATGAATTTTTACTCGTATAAAATATTAGAAAGTTACACATTTGCACATGGGTATATTAATATCATTAGTTGTCTATTCTGAATGAAGCTAATTAACTTTCAGCTGAATTTTACATAGAGAGCAACCAAATTCTTTTTGTTAGCAGGAAAGCTGGGTTTGAATATTCACATTTCTGTTTGGAGTGATCTATGGGTAGTCTGGAATCCTAAACAGGGAGTATTTTGTAGAAAATAGCTGGCTGCCTGATTGAGTCAAAAAGTAGCTGCTGCTGCAGTAAATCTCTGCCACAGTTTAGCATAAAGGCATATCTAAATGGGGAAACAGAACCTTGCATTTTAGAAGCATATATGAGAAAGTGTCACAGGTGACAAAAAATGGCTATTTCACCTGGGAAGGGATATATATAAAATCAAAACATGCCATGACACTGGAATCTATGATACATTTCAAAATGAGGGGAAACCCAGCAGATTAATGTTGTTTGTACATTTCCAGCAGTCCTGCAGTCACCTTGTACTTAACATTAGCCATGAAATGACAGCAGAATCAAACTCAGTAAATATTTATTTAGCCCTAAAGTATTAAGACTAATCCCTTCTGTTTTCCCCTCTGTTGTTCTTTCACACAAATGTGAAAAAGTTGGCACATACAAACTTTAATTCACTAGTGGTAAGCTAAGGGGATATAGAGCCACTTTAACTTACAGAGGTACTTGCACAGGCAGTTACAAAATCATTGCAGCATTGCTGCAATGTAGGAGAAAAGGTTTAAACTCTGTAGGGTGGTGGCTCTTAACTGACTGGTGGATCAGAGGTTTTCTATACAAAGGCCTGAACCCCATCATTTCATCAGGAGAACTTTGTGCTGAGCATTTCTGTGCTGCAACCAGGAGCTGACAGATGCTTGGTGGGGTTTTACTGGATCAGCTTTACATCAGTTCAGAAAAAAATAAGCGAAAGAACATGGTCCAAATCCTTTTTGTCTTTTGCATCAGCGCAGCTTTTTTAATAGTTAACACTTGTACACCCTGGAGTTGTGCCATGTATCCTAACTCTTCTCTGCCCATTTTATGAGCCCTGCGTGTTCCACTTCCATGCCAAAGCTCTGAAGTTGGGGTCTGGTGTGTTCCAAACACATCTTCTGGATCTTCACTTTTGAGTGCCATGAGCTTTCTGCTTGTGTAGCTGTTCCATTCTGCTTCTTCAGCAGATCTCCACAAATTCAGGAAATGAAGCAAGCTCGTGCCTCCCCTGATATCTGTCTATGCAGGATGGCCTTAAGAAAGTTTTTCAATGAAATCTGCGG
Source organism: Lonchura striata (assembly GCF_050655825.1). Lineage (NCBI taxonomy): Eukaryota > Metazoa > Chordata > Aves > Passeriformes > Estrildidae > Lonchura > Lonchura striata. The sequence continues at coordinate 4,644,564 of NC_140703.1, forward strand.
GCTCTGGATGAGCTTCTTATGGTGGCAGGTTTTTTCTGCAAAGCTACCCTGTGCATCTTTCAAAGGACAGTTTGAACTAAGCCAGGCCTATTTGCAGTGTCATTCCTTGCCCTAACATACTTCATCTCTGAGGGTCTAGTTATGCTGGCATTGTTTGAATTCACAGAATTTAAGATGGTTTCAAGAATCAAACATGGATGTAAGCAGCAGGAATACAGCTGGTAGTTATGTTGCATTCACACGTGGTCTGGACACCTTTAGCCCATTGTGTTACCTGTGAAAAATCAAATTAATTGCATTGTCACACACTTATGAGGTGGTTTTTTTTCCTTCCAAAATGTAATTGGGTTTAAACTGATATCCACACACTGGGTTATTGATGGCTACAATTATTACTAATACATCAGAGCAAATTATGATTCTATTTTGTTCAATAATTGCAATAAAAATATAGAAAAATCTTCTACATTGAAAAAGAAATGGACTTATTCTGTGTATTTTTCATTGTAATGCTGCATTTTGTTCCCAGATTATGTGCCTCTAATTATTTTGTCTTTAAAATATATAGACCACTTGCCAATAATAAAATGTTGTTTGAAAGAAGAAACCCAAAATGATTCATTAAAATATGTCAAAATAAGCAGTTGGTGATTTTAAAATGAAACATTTCAGATCTTTTTACACTGCTTCCATATTTTTTCAGCTGTAATTATTTGCCAAATTACATTCATTGATCTGAACAATTTTGGTCACTTTAAAACTGTACTTTCAGTGACTTTCACAGTAATTGAAAAAAAAATACCTCTCCTGCTGTTATAACAATAAAGGATGCAAAAATATTCTCTGCAAAATGGAGCAGGAACAATAGGCACAGTCATAACAGCTGAATAAGAAACAATATTTCTGTTTCACGAAAGTAATCCAGTAGGCATTTTCCAACCTGTCTACATTTAACAGTTGTGAGTGGTCTACAGCCATGTCTAAAAGCTTTAGCACCTCATGTAAAACATTTTTTCATCTCCCAGGCTGAGGTTCCTCTCTTGCCTGAGTTAGTCTGCATTTGAGTCTCAAGTACATACTCCTGCATCAGTAATTTAGTGACTTCTTTCTTTATCAGGGCCCACACTGTCTTCTTTGTCTAGTGAAGATGTTTAATGTAACAAACATGATTTGGCAAGTAGGGGTTTACCTATTTGAGATAACTTTTAGTCTTGGAGATTCTCACTATCAACAAAAATTCCAGCTTCTTTGAAAATGGTGTATACTCCCTTGTGAGAAAATCTGATTTTAATTCACCTACATTTTCTGATTATAACAGGAGATTTTGGTGTAATTTCCCAACTCACTGTAATCAAGTCAGATCAGATCTTCTTTACTGTTAAGATTAACACACAGGCTGAATACTACATGTGCCAGAGACATTGTTTTGGTCATACCAGGCATATAAAATAAAGCATATGCATAAGTCTTTGCAGAATCAGGTTACTTGTAAGAAAAGTTGATCTAACACATCTATTTAGATAAATACATTCATATACAGGTAGAAAGATGCAACATATGAGAATGATGACTGGGTTGCCACTAGAACTCTATTTTGTGTAGAACCCAAGAATTTTTCCTCTAGAAAACCATAAATTACTCTCTGTCTTCTACCACTGAGACCTTAAATTTTAAAAGACATACTTGTGTATTACTGATCAGGGACATATAAATATTTAATGGCATAGAGGTCTGCTCATAATACACCAAAATTAAGGACTATTGAACTTTTCCTTCTGGAAAGGATTTGTGCAGTGCATAATTTATCCTATTGTCCACACATACAGTTATGGGTACAATGTCTTCTGTTTATTGACTGAACAGAGCACCAAAATCACCTTTGTGGCCAGAGTTCTAACATCTCAGTTCTCATGCAGGGTTCACATCCTTACAAGTGAAGTTATTTATTAGTGCCTCACTCAAGTTTTCTTCCCTCATGGGTTCCTTGTGGATACAAGTTACTCCTGTGGACATTCTGATTAGACAAAAGACTAAATTTTTCAGAAAGAGAATAATCTGTCACTGGAATCCTGCCAAGGAATCCCCAGCACTGGACACTTTTAAGATTCAGCTGGGCCATCTTTTCCACACCATGCTTTTTCCAGAAAAGATTGGACCATCTGATCCTTGATGTCCCTTCCAAACCAGAATTCTATGACTCTCATTTTTGAGATTATTAATAAGAATATTATCAATCAAGTCAGTCTGACTTTGGAGAAGCTTTTTTATTCATTCGCCTTTCTGAGAATTTACGACCTTGATGGAGGTACCTCATGGGAAATGCAAGTGATACAACCAACAAACAGTGCAGCTAAAAATGTCTGTCAGGATTTAGAATGAGAATTTTAGATCAAAGTCAGCCAAGAATCCTTGGAAATTTGATAACAATTGGCTATATATTTTGTGATATCAAATCCTGAAACTTTTCTATCCTAGCAAAAATGTGCTTGGTTTCTCATTGAATATATACATGTTTTTGGGGGCTGTTGGCATTTATGCCTGAGCACCGCCTCTCCCCAAGAAGATCTGTTAGAATCACTCTGTTACTGATATAACCACAAGAATTTATGCAGTTTATTTAAACCCCATGCTAATAAAAGCATTGCACCATTATACATCTCATGACAAGCCATCCATTTCTGATATGTTTAAAAGAGTCAGACTTGGAGTGTCAGGGATTCAGGATGACCAGGACTATCTGCTAGTTCTCTTTATTTCCCTTTTTACTTACTGTGAGTTTCATTTAACTGATTGTCAGCAGAGAAGAACATAACTGATTAAAAATAATCACTAGAAATAACATCAAATAACAAGTTTTTTTGTGATCATATTATCATAAAGAGGTAAGAAATAAACTATGAGAAAAAAAAACTCCATGAAGTTCCATGCGTTGCAAAGCCATGAGGTAATGGCTTTTCTCAGATTTGTCATTCTAGGTGTCTCTGCCCATGGAAGGGAGATTGGAACTAGATGATCTGTAAGATTTTTTACAATCCAAAACTTTCTGATTCTATGATTCCATGATTCTGTGATTCCATGATTCAGTGATAAGAGGGCTAACAGCTCCCATTGTCCCAAAAGTGATTATGGCTACCATGGTGGTGTTTCACAATCAGGAGAAAAATCTGAAGAACAGGATTTGTCAGGTTGGCATGGTTTTTCATGCTCATCAAACTGTTTAGAGAGCTTAGCTGAAGTAAAAAGTGAAACGGTATAGCAGCTGATGCAAAAAGATCCTTAAACATTTGATAGACAACATACATGAGAGAAAGCATTGCTCTGGCTGAGAGAGGGAGAATTGCAACAAAGACCCCAATTTATTTTTGCCATTCTGCCTATTATACCTAGGATTACAGCAGAAAACAAAGAACTAATGGCATTGTTCCTTTCAAGTGCAAAGCGTGACTGACTGCACTTCATTCTGCTCCATCCCTTCTGCAGATTAAAGCCCACAAGTGACTACTATGTTTTCACACCAAAATATGATACATAAATAAATCACTAAATAAAACTGATCATCTGCTGCAGGACAGATGTTAACAAAACACTCGTGGTTCAGAAGTGAAATTTATACTAAAAACATTTGCAAGCGACTCTATGACTGGCAAGCATCAAAAACCAAGAGATTCATATTTAATGTTGGTGCTTTTCTCTAATTCAGATGTATTAAAAAAGAGACACCATATGCTCAGGGGTGGGAACAGGGTGGATATACCAAAGTGACATTACATAGAAACTATAATAAAATCACTGTTGAAGAATTGATCCCATATGACATGCTGCTGAATGTGCCTGGATGTAAAGCAACTGACAAAACAGAAATAATTAAATATATAATTAGGCCTTAAAACTTGCTGTTGAAGAATAGTACTGAGGATGTAACTAATTTCACGAGGCATTAGCAGGTGTGAGTTTGTGGGCAGGAGAAATATGTTTTACAGCCTGTGTTTCTCAAGGTATTTGCATCTACATGTCACTTAGAGTGAGTTTTCTTTTAATTGGGTTCCTCTCATTCCTAAAGTCACATAGGAGTGTGTTCTACCAGTCAAGCCTCTATTCCTCCCGGATCATATCTTACAAAGGATGACATTAGAAGAATGTCAGGTGTTTCAGTTACTGTACACCTCATGAAGTATATTCCTTTAAATTGATATATTTCATGTAAGTTGGAAAGAGGACTTTTGTATTTCTGTTACAGGATAGGCTGATTTGGATTACTTAATCCTTTCTGAATGGATTACTATAAATTAAAGGACAAAAACCTCAGGCCTCATGAACCCTTAAATAAGGTGTAGGTGTACCCTTACTCCACCCTCCACCCCCACCAGCTAAAATATTAAAAATCCAAACCTCATTTTTTCAGAATCTGAAAACATTTGTGAATTTGGGACAGCTTCCAGAAACTTGCAGAATGTCTCATTCTGGAGGACTGCAACAAGGAAACAGTAAATATTTCTGAAATGAAACACTGATACTTCACATTTAAATTATGCTTTTGTTTAAAAACTGACCTAATTTGAAGGGGTCAGCAATGTTATAAAAGCCAAACAATTGAGCAACTTTTTTTTTGGCACAACTGAAATTACATTTTTCCCTGGATGACCGAATAAAAAAAATCCACTATTATGTGCTATTAATCTACTCAGATTTTGAGCTTGTTACATAACAATTTTGATCAGGAGGTGATTTCTTCATAAAATAGTTACATAATTGCAATTTAAGTGTAGTTATTATTAATAAAGGAACCTTTTTTTCATTACAGGCATAATGCTTTTTGCTTCCTCATAATTGCAGCTTTCTCTGGTATATGGGAATATTTAAAGAGGTGCAAGATATTTACATAGATTAAGACTCCAGCCTCAGCAATGCCTTTGTGTGTACCAGTGTTGCTTCTCTTGTCAAGACTCACCTTGGGAAAGATCTCAGGTTAAAACAGAGTTTTTGAGGTTTCTGGTCTGCCTATAACAGTGTCTATTAAAAAGATGCATAGAAATGAAGCATTCTTTGTGCACAGAGACTTGTTTTTAAAGTTTCATAAGGTTCCTTCAGGTTTTTGTTTTTTTTTTTTTCTGAAAGAATCAAAAAGTGTGTAGGTGCATTCTGGGCTACCCTTTTCACACTGAAACTAGAAGGGGAAATTCAGAATTCAATTACATATGTAAAAGCATAAAAGTAAAGTGTAAAAGTTGTCTAAAATTAATATGTGCTCCTCTTTGCCACTCAGAGTTTTAAAATACTTGATCTGTGATCTGTGCTCAAAAATCATTCAGAGACTAAAACCTTCACTTCGTTTCAGGCCAACATCAATTTTTGTAGATAAAAATGGCAGAACAGAAAATGCAATGTGCACAGGCTTCATACAGTAGAAACCTACAGGTATAACAATGTGACCTTTTATTACTGAACCATGCTATGTTTCAATTTTATGCTGGTTTTTGAATTGACAGAAGATGGTTTGAAGAATCAAACACGGATGTAAGCAGCAGGAATACAGCATGTTACTACAGTTATCTTGTGAGTTTACCTTGATGCATCTTTCATACACTACATCTGCAAGCTGTATCCCTAAAGCACAGCCAGGCATAACCTTTGGGTTCATGCACTCTACTCATCACGCAGTGGGAAACCTGCTGCATTTAACTACCAATCCACAGAGGAAAAGACGAGGCAAAAGAAAAAAAAAACAAAGTTTACACATTTTTTAGTACTTAAATCCTTGCCAAGATGTGCTCATTTCTAAGGGTAAGAATAAGCATTCTCAAGAAAAATGAAAAGACTAAAGGAGGAGCAGTTGAGAAGATGAAGAGAGTAAGTCTAAAAAGAAAAAAGAGCAAGCTCCTCCAGGGAATTCTAAACCTGCTTCTACTCCCATAATTAAGTGAAGCTAGTGAAACAGTGCAGATACTAAAAATGAATAAATGTTTGCATTAAAATGAATGTTAAAACTCTCTTTTCCTTTTCCTTGAATCAGGAACCAACCTCCTGCAGGGGCTGAGATCATGTCAGTGAATTAGCGAAATGAAAATATCATTGCAAAATGTAAGTATGCACTATAAAATTGTGACCTCATTGAGATATATATTTCTTTTTTGGAAGTCATCTTTCTTCTTTTAGACACTTAAGAAAAGAAGACTGATTTTGGCTATCTCTAGCTGTGAGAGAATCCTCTGTAACATAGCAATTATCCTCCTACAGAGCTGGACCAGGACCATCTTGGATAATCATCCCTCCTCCACCACTATACCACAGGGTCTGGATGAAGCAGGTCAGGGTCTCTCCCTGGTGCAAGGAAGTCAGCCAGGCTGTGCAGGTGTGCCTGGAGGTGTGTTTGGCCACTGGAGAGACCAATGCCAAGGGCAGGGAACTGCCCTGTAGGGATGTCCAACTTGCAGCAAGCAGACTGGCAACAACCTCAGTTCTGGCTAATAGTTTTAGCCAGGGAGCAGCCCCAGGGTGAGTGACATCACTTAGCATCCTCCCTCTCTGCACCAGCTACTCCCCAGCTACAGACCAGGGCATGGTCCTTTGGGTTTCTTCTCTTCTTTCTAGCTTCTAACCACACAGCTGCTTTTAAAATGTCATGGTACCGTAACAAGCCTTCACTCACTTGTTCTCTTTTTCATCTCTTCTCCACCCGTTCCCTTCACTTTTCTCCTTCTTGCCTTCCTGCGTTCTTGCTGCTCATCTCAGATATATAATGCTTGTGCCTAGAAAGGCTGTAGTTTTAGAAAAAAGTATGCAAATTGTGCATCTGTCGAAACATTTTGTATTTATTAGTGTAAAATATCACACTTAAAAATGCAAATAAATAGTTAAAGAAGAAGAAAAGCAAGAAAACAAGCATACAGAAGGAGAGCAAGAGACTACAGTAAAGGGAAACAGAACAGAAAGAAAACAGGGAAGCATTGTATTGCAAATATGCTTCTGCGAGGAACCCTGAAGTTTTCTGTTCTCTTTGCCAATGAGGTAAGTGGAGACAGATCTAACTGGAAAATCTACCATTTCCTCACCTATTATTTTTTGTCTGCCAGAAATGTACAAGGAATTTACTAAGCTGGTTGTGAGTTTTAAATCTCTTGGCTGAGACAACAGGAATCACAGTTGTACTGCAGATTGGATGATATGTACTCCTGATCATGGGTGTGAAACACAATGCTGGAGAGTGATTGTTGTCAGTAACTGCATTACTCTTTTGTGACAAAAAGCCTGAGGTCTGGAACTTTTCTGGGCTTGACCACTCTGTGAGCAAGAGAACCAATTTTTTAGTTGTACTTTGCAATGCAGAAGGAGTCAGACACTCATATTTCTCCTTAAAGGGATAGTCCTTAATTGAAACAAGATTTAAGTGTGTCATCTTTAATAGGACTGGTAGATATATTTTAAAAATACAATATACCATGCAACTGTATGTATATTATTCTTGGCTAAGCTTGTTTATGATTTAAATCAAAATATTATGATAGACATTTTATGAGGTGACAACACAGATTGTTTTTCATTATACTGTATGCAAAGAGTGGGAAACAAGAATAATCCATCTTTATAATATATTCCTAATTGTAATCATTTTTGCATAACAGACATGGTTATAGAGCATCCTTCCCCCAAAATTTCCTCAGTGTATCCAACAGTACTAAAAACACACTCTGCTAGTGGTAAGGCAAACTGTGTGCTGTGGGGTGTTGTGTGAGCCCTTCCCAAACACATCCATGGAGGATCAGCGCAAGGAGTCCACCACTGGGTCAGGAAATTCATGCACATAAATATGCAGACCATGTCCTTTGGTCTTGCTGGCCCTGCTGTCAGTCACGCCTGCTGCAGCCTGCAGAGATGCTTTAACATTGCTTTCTAGACAAGGAATTGGACAGGCACCTTTCTCCATAGAGCACAGAAAACAATTCCTCAGGCAGCAGTTTTGCTGAGGCACACCCAGAGACAATTGCTCCCACTTCAGCTGGAGGGACGATGCAGAAGCACAACCACCTGTTAGCAAATCACAGAAACTCCGTGCACTAACAGGCTAAATACCTCACCCAGCTGGAAGCACATGGAGAAAAAAAGAGGCAGGTTTTGTTTGGGGTTGGTTTGGTGCGGTTTTATTTTAAAGGGTCATAACGGGTGGTGGTGGTGCGCAAGCATCGCCAGGGAGGCCCCGTCCCATCCATTGGAATGGAGGCGAGAGAGTGTTGAGAAAAGCACATTGTTCTGCCACAAATCTATTTGCCCATTCTCACTGGAGTGAATAGCCCTTCATTCCACTGGGAATTTGTGCCGTCACTTCAAATGTTATGCATATAAGTTAATTTCACACTGCTTCAGGACTTTGTTTTCAAACTACCAAAAGGGTTAAGAACTGAGAAGGAAACACTTGCCAAACTCCCCAGTCTAAACTAAGGGTAAGGGATTTTTTTTTTTTTTCATGGGGGAAGGACAAGTGGGTGGACAATGGCCAGAAAGAGAGGGAAATAGGGACTGGAAATAAAGTACAGTCTTTTGTATTTCTACAGCTCAAAGATGCTTTTTAACAGGACTGCTGCCAACTGTAGAACAGCATCTTTTTATGGACAAAATATGCCAGTGACAACGGATTCACAAGAACTGAGCCAGTGTGTCCTATACGCATTTATTTCATATTATGCAAGATTAATTGTTTGGAGCATCATGCCTTCAGGAGTGTTCTAAACATTGAGGAGCCAAATTTAGACTTGATATCATGAAGTCAAATTTCCTTTTGTACCACAAAGTCCCCAGGATGCCTGATTACAACAGTGCTGAATCTGGCACTGGAAGATGTTACCTACAGACTGGGCACAGTTCTGCTTAAATATGACAAATTGCATTTGCTTCCTTAGCCTGCATGTATCGATGTACATAATTTGGTGCTAGACCTTCAAAACATTTTATTTTAAACGGACTTAATGCTTTTTGTTGTTTTGGAATAGAAGGAATAAAAATATAGCAGATGGCAATTTGAATATACTTGTCACACACAGGATTTTAAGGTTGCACTCTCAATTACACTACGGCCCCATTATATTTCCTGCCCATCCTAGGAATGCCTTAAACTTGGTGTAAATGTAATTATGAAATGTAATTTGTTTTGACTGCTAACTATAAAATGGGATTTATCTGTATAGGACTCATCTATACAGGGAAATAGAATAATTAAACCCAATTAAAATATCTACCTGGGATGTTACATCAGCAAAGCTATAGCAGTATAAATTATTCTGCTACAATTATGCTCATTAGTTTTCCCGGGTAAAAAGGTTCTTATCATAAATAAAAATGGGTCTCTAATGATTAATTCAGTATTATATTTATCCAGGTTTATTGGCATGGGGGAATACATTGGTTACCATGGAATCAAAACGGAGAATCTAACAGCAGAGTAAAGGACCAGGCATCAAAAGTATCAGCAGAGTGAGAAACCCTCTTTTAAACAAAAAGGTTTGCCATATGAACATGACTGTGTACCTTTGGACAGCATCCTGTGCACCACCCAAGCGACTCCACATCCCTGCTGCACATTGGAACGTGCTGTATTGTGGTTTATACCTTGTGTTATTTCTGCAATGCTTTGTTCCTGTACACCCTATTTTCCCCAATGGTCTTACCCTTAACTGCCCCTTTTCTTACATGTTAATCCCCTTCCCCCTCTGGAGTCAATCAGCAGAAAAGTACTGAATCATTCCCTGGTACCTTCTCCATCACTCGACTCCCCATCCCACCTATCTAGAACCTTCCACATGGGCGTGGAGTGATTGGGTGTGGGATCCCTCCTGCCTGCCTTCCCCATCGGGTATCCTTCTGTCTCCCCTGAAATCCCTCATTGGTCTTGGGGTGATCCCCTCCCTCGTCTCCTCCTCGGTTTATAAACTGTTGCTCCCTACCCCTTGGGGCTCTTGTCTCGTTGCTCTGCTAAGGTTCACGGTTCCTCAGGAGCATTCAATAAACCTTGGAAGAGAGTCAGCCTGTTTCCTTCCACGGTAGTCACCAGCCTCTCCTCCCACCAGGGTCAACAGCGTATGACCTGGAGATGCTGTCCAAATTCTGTCAGAACACAGGAGAGTGTCCCCTGCTGCTAGCTGAGGATTAGGCTGATAAAATTACATTTCATAAAACCTGAAGTCCTTTCAGTTATATTGGTTTTCATAGCAAAATGTTGAGGAATGTCCAACATCTATCATAGCCAGCAATTTGCTTGTAGTAATCCGTTGCCTGAATACTGTTTGTTTCACAGTTACAAATTACTGAGGCCAGTTAATTGGCAAGTAGTGTGGCTGGAGATGGAATGAAAGCTCTATTGTGAGCATCTGATGAACTTAGCCATACATATTTTTGTGAGAAACTGCTCTTCATGTCCACTGTTGAAAGAAAGCAAATATTTTGGGGAATATGTGGTACTTACGTGAAATCTGCTAGCCACAGATATTTCAGCAGCAAGTATGGTATTTATAGCTATTCAGGTTTTGCAAGTATAGTGCATCTGAAATGAAAAGACTGTAAAGAGGCAAGACTCTCAAGCCACTTCTTTTAAGGTACCTGTATTTTGCTGCTGAAAATCACATCCAGGATACATAATGGGATACTTCCATTGACACCACACCCACAAAACCGACAATCAGCGCAAAGAAACAGTATTTCTTAGAAAAGTCACCTTTAGTTTAGTGACCTGGTTACAGACTGCTCTAATTCTCAGACAGCCCTTAGGGGGACTCCGGGGACCTTGGGCAGAGGCGTGAATTCCCTCTTCACCTCGAGCGGCCACTTTGCCCTGACAATACTCGAGCATTGGTGGCTGGGGCACCATCGCTCCCTGTGGGGCAGCTCTGCCCTCGTCAGCGGCAGCGTTTCCCGGAGCAAAGCCAAGAAATCCCTGCAGGCATCAGCGCGACAGAAACGCTGCCCGCTGCCCCCGGGCCCCTGCTGCACAGGGCCGTATTTGGTATTCCTCGGTCAGCCCCGCACAGGGCTCGCTGTGCTCCCAGATGGTTTCAGACCTTCGGATCCTGCCGCCTCCGGCGGGCTCGGCACCGCCGCGGAGCCGAGCGCTCCACGCTCCCCGAGTCCGCCCAGATGCCGCCGGGACACGGGGCCGGTGCCCGGCACACACCGCCGGGACACGGAGCCGGTGCCCGGCTCACACGCCCGGCTCACACCGCCGGGACACGGGGCCGGTGCCCGGCTCACACCGCCGGGACACGGGGCCGGTGCCCGGCACACACCGCCCGGACACGGTGCCGGTGCCCGGCTCACACCGCCGGGACACGGGGCCGGTGCCCGGCTCACACCGCCCGGGACACGGGGCCGGTGCCCGGCTCACACCGCCCGGACACGGGGCCGGTGCCCGGCTCACACCGCCCGGGACACGGGGCCGGTGCCCGGCTCACACCGCCCGGGACACGGGGCCGGTGCCCGGCTCACACTGCCCGGCTCACACCGCCCGGACACGGGGCCGGTGCCCGGCTCACACCGCCGGGACACGGGGCCGGTGCCCGGCTCACACCGCCGGGACACGGGGCCGGTGCCCGGCTCACGCCGCCCGGACACGGGGCCGGTGCCCGGCTCACGCCGCCCGGACACGGTGCCGGTGCCCGGCTCACACCGCCGGGACACGGTGCCGGTGCCCGGCTCACACTGCCCGGCTCACACCGCCGGGACACGGTGCCGGTGCCCGGCTCACACCGCCGGGACACGGTGCCGGTGCCCGGCTCACACTGCCCGGCTCACACCGCCGGGACACGGGGCCGGTGCCCGGCTCACACCGCCCGGCACACACCGCCCGAGTCTCTGCCAAGGGCAGCGCAAGCGACGCCAGGACAGCGCCGGAGAACTTTATTGTTGGCAAAACCAGCGGGCACGGGCTGCGCGCCCGCGGCCGCAGCGCGGGGTTCCAGCCCGGCGGCCGAAACCGGCCCGGCTCCCCGGGACATCCCGGCTCTCGGGAATGCCCTCGCCCGGCGTCCGGCGGAGAGGGCTGTGGCCGCTCCCCGCCCGGGCGAGCGCTGCTAGCCGATGCCCAGCTGGCGGGGCCGGCCGAGCCCGAGGGGCGGCGGCAGCACGGGCCGCGGGCGCAGAGTCCGGCCGGGCGGGCGCCGCCGGCCGCGCTCAGGCGGCGGCGGGAGGGGCGGGGCGGGGCGGGACGTACCAACAGCCCCCCGGGGGAGGGCGCCGTGACGCCCCCTCCCACGCGGCGCCCCCGAGACCAACGGGAACCCCCCGCGACGCGCGGAGCGCGTCCGCGAGTCCCGCAAAGCGGGGCGGGATAGGAGGGGGCGAGGCGACTGGTCCCGGGGCGGGGGGGGGGGAGGTGGTGGGGGTCGCGGTGGAGGCGCCTGGCACACGCGTCCCGCCTTCCCCCGACCCCCCCCCCTGCGGCGGGTGGTGCGGCCCGCTCTGAGAGGGCGGGAGCGGCGCGCCCCGCCCCGCTCAGTGACACAGGCTCCGTGTGGGGAGGCGCCGGCGGCGCGGGCAGCGGGACCGGGAGGGACCGGCCGGGCTTCGTAGCGGCGGCGGCTGCGAGCCGAGTGCGAAGCATGGCAGGGGCTGGAGCCGCTGCGGAGGCTGCTGCTGGTTTCCCTCCTTCGCCGCCTCCTCCCGCCCGCCGGGAACTTTTCGTAGCGGCTGGTGGCGGTGCCTCCCCCCGGTGGTGGCAGAGGCGGCGGCGGCGGCTGCTGCGTTCGGCGCTGCCTCCTGGGCCGGGGCTGGGGCTCCTGGGGCTGGTTTTCTCTCATTTCTGCTGCAGTAAGTGGAACTTTTACCCTTGGCGGACGGGTGAGGGGGCGGGTGGAGGAAGAGGAGGAGAGAAACCCGAGCCCCGGCAGCGCCGGGGGACGCGGCCGAGTTGAGGGAAACTTTGTGCGGCGGCCGGCGGCGGGGAGGGGCGGCGGGGGGAACCGGGCCGGCCGGGGCCGGGACGGTGGCGGAGGGAGGGATGCGAGGCGGGTCCGAGCCGGAGCCCGCTCCGCGGAGAGCTATGGACTCCTTCCTCCGGGAACATCCGCTGCGGGTGTCCCGGGAGGCCAAGCTTCCCTGGCACTCGGCTGCGGTGGCCGCGGCCCGGGTGGGGCAGCAGGGAAAGTTTATTGTTCGCGGCTGGGGCTTCCCCCGGCGGACGGCAGGTTATCCGCTGTAATTCCCGTGCTGGGCGGCGGGGTTTCGCTTGTTTGCGGGAATTCACGGGCACTCCCCCCACCCCTCTCCTTTAGGAAGGACAGAAGGGTCTTGGTGTTTTATGCGGGGGAGGGATGGTACGCGCTCTGCCTCAGGCGGTGTGGGCTTGTGTCGTTGTTCCCTCTCAGAGCGAAACCCGTGCTGGTTTCGGTGTCGGGTCGCTGGCCGCTGCCGAGGTGGGATCGTGTGCTCGCTGTACATCTCCCGCATCCTGAGCAGCGGCTGCCGCGGGCACTGCGCTGCGGGCTCGGCGTGACCGCCCGCAGGAAAATGCCAGCACCTACTCCCCCTTCCCCTGGATCTTCCTGCGAGGAACAAACAAGCGTAGCAGTTGGAAACTGAGCAGGAATTTATTTATTTATTTATTTATTTGTGCTGTGCTGCATGCGGCGTAGTGTGCCTAGTGTCTTTTTTTTTTTTTACAGCAGTGGAAGAGGAGAGGAGATAAAAGTAGACTTGGGCAAGAGCAAATCGAAAACCCTCTTGCTGCCGTTGTATTCCCAATGCAGTAATGAATAGTTGGCAAGGATATTTTATTATAGGAGACGCTGTGTCCCTTCCCTCTTTAATGAAGGAAGAACAAGTTAAAGGAGGTAGTCTCTGGAGGTTCGTGTGATAAAAATACCCAGGAACGAGCAAGACATGCCGCCGTAAAACACTTGTGTAGTATCTGAGAAATGCTTTCTCTGGGAGGGAGTTGAGGCGCTGTAGGATTGTGCTCGTGCATGTAATAGTCTCCCCCCTCTGGCAATGATGTACCTTTCAAAAAAGATTATTGTTACTAAGTTTGTAAATATTGAGAAGGCATCGCGTTTCAACCTTAAAGGCTTGAAGACTTAGTTTTCATATGGTTGGCAAACTTTTTCCACTGGCGCTTTTCTCCCCTCCCTTTGTTCAGGGTTATTTCTGCTCTTTTGCGATTAAAAAATTGAAGTTGCAGACTTGACATAACCTTGACAAGCTATTTTTACATCTAAATGTGAAGTTAATAGTAACAATGAAGCTAAGAGCATCCGTGCCTAGTGTCATACAGCGACTCAACCATTTTAGTCTTGATGAGTGTAATTTGGGTTGTCAGTCTTCCCGGATTCTTCTTTTTGCATAAGTGAGCTTGACTGATAACACTTCAGAACATCCGGCAGGAGTGGCAATGTTGTGTTGAAATAATTTTGTTCTTCGAGCACTAAGTTTTGAAGTATAATCTCTGGATAAAAAGGAAAACTTGAAAAACTGCTACAGACTTTTGGACTTGGAGGTAATCAGCAGGGGAAGAGTTTTTTTGTCGATATCGTAGGTTTTAGTTTTCTTTTCACCTTGAAATTTCCCACAGTTGTTTTCATTGTTTCTGTAACTGTAACATGTGACTATGAAGGAATAATATTATTACTGTGGCTCTTAAGAGTGCTCCTAAATATATTTTAAGTATGTTTACGTGTTGATGGCGTCCAAAACTGCTTATTACTTTTGGTTGCCTTTTGTCTTGCTACTCGGCCAATTCTGATAATGCTAGCAAAAGGATGATTTGTAAATGGTACCACAAAAGATCCCAACCCTAAAAGAATAAAGTTGCTACAAAACCAAATAAATTTTTATCCAGTCATTTCGATTGACAGTTAGAATTGATGATTTATTGGAGCTATAATTCCCCAGAGACATATTGCCAAAAACCTCTCAACACTCACACTAAAAAACTGAAGTGGGAAAGAGAAAATATATCAAGAATCTGAAATAACAGCAGCTTTTCTATTTCGGAAGAAATACAGACCTGCTTTAATAAATGCTGCTTCTTTTACAAAAGCAAGAACTGCTGGCTTCAGGTTATATGTACGAGTATTCTTCCACTTGCCTGTCAAACAGTGCACGATACAACGAAGTGCATACTGAAGTTACATGATCAAACTAATACAACCTTGAGCTAGGGGACATGTATGGCATCCATAAGAGTCATCATCACAGCCTTTAATCTATAAAGTAGCTTACTTTGAATCACAGCAAATACTTTTCAGCTGTGCTGTAAATGAGGACCTGTGTGCTACTAAATAACGAATTCCTCATCATTCCTGTGCCTCGTTTCTTCACTGTGCACACAGTGAAAAATGTTTTGAAATTTTAATTTAAGCATGAATTAAAAATAAGCAGAACTGTAAAATGAGTTGAATAGAAGGATGTTCAAGATGCATTTTGCAGATATTTTGTTGAAGAAATAATTTTATTTATTCAATTTAAATTGCTGGTTATGTTAAGCTTCTCAGTAAGGCTAGACAAAGAAGTACACATATGTCTTCTAAGATCCCAATGAATTTTTTTTTTCTTACAGGAGCCTGGAATACAGAACTCCAGACTGGTAGTAGAACTGGAAGGATTGTGTTATAAAGGTGGAGATGATATAAGAGTGCAAAAATAATAAATGAAAACAAAATCTCCAAGTAATTATTGATAAGAACAATGTGACTAGAAACATTTTTACTGATTTTTCAGGTGAAGTCATGGCAAATGAGAATGTCAAGCAAAGCAGGTTACCATCTTGGAAATGAGAAGGTGTAGTAGAGTGATCAGAAGGACAACAGAATTTGGTTTTTCCTCATTTTATGTTAATAGTTTAGAAATCTGTGTCTAAATATGCATTTATTTTTTGAAAATGGTATGGAAATAAATGTCCATTTGAACAGGTGTTTGCTGAAGCAATATGACAGCAGTGAAGGAATAGGAATGCTGTAGAAGTATTTGAGAAGTTGGAATGAAATAGTGGTGAACCATGAAGTAGGTTGGGCAGTGTATGAAGCTGCTGTGTGAAGAAACAGAGCAGCTGCACTGGTAAGAATAACAGATTGGAGAGTTTGAAACTGGATCGATTGATAACTAACAAAAAAATTTTAAAAGTTGCCAGAAGTTTGTCCAGCCTGTACTTGAGGGTAACTTGTTGGAATGTTGTACTTTTGAAAGGATTCTTAGCTGTTTCATTGTGATAAGTTTGTTATTTTCAATGTTATTGTTACACTGTGGTGCTTTTGGTGTGCAAGAACTCCCATATATATGGAAATGAAGTGCAATGTTACTTGAGTTAGAGTCTGAACACTTTTGAGTATCATAGAAGAATTGTGATGGTTGTTTAGTCACTTGTGCTGCATAAAAGTTGAACATTAACTTGATTTCAACAGTGTTTCTCTCTTGCCTTAAAGAACTTAAATCTTATGTCATGGGATATATGTACTGTTTGATAGTGAAAAAAGATACCTCTAGCAGGATTTACTTTTTGTGAGTTTAGATAGTTAAGTATCCTGTTTAAAAATATGGCCAAATTTAGGTTGTTTTCTTTCTGATCCCTTTTATGTAGTATTGCTGACAGGGTTGATACTGAGAAATAAAGGAAACAAACAGTAGCAGGAGAAGCAAAAATATGTGAACTTTATAGACCACCGGTACCAGTTGATTACCCTTCAGGTGCTGGTAGCAGAGTTTTTAAGGCAGGCACAATCTGATGTAAATTGCATCTGTGTGAGAAGGGAAAAGGAGTTGGGGAGTGTGTTGCTTCAGAAGGCAGTGTGTGGGGCTAGTGAGTGGAGCATTTGTGGAGCTCAAAGGAAAAATAAGCTGGAAGCTCTAGAATCAAAAGTCCAAATTTTAATCTGTAGAAACCAAATCTAGAGTGAAAGAAATTAAGAGAAAAAGAAAACCTGGTACACAGAAGATAATCTTGCTAAGTGCCAGATAGTTGCAGTGCTGTTGGTAAATGTCCATTTTCAGTGTTATCTGTTGAAGAGCAATAAACTGCATCTGGTGTTACACCAGCCTGTTGCTGTGGAGGTGGCCTGCCCTGCTGCTGCATGACTGAATTCAGCTTTGTCCAAACAGCTCTTTATCAGAAGGTACAGCTGTAGACTGCTTGGATATGTGTGCAAAAAAATGAGAGTGCTGAGATTGTGTGTTGTCTGCTTGCTCTGGAGCCCCTGTACTCTGCCTCTTAAAGATGGCTCTGTGATGACAGATTACTTTGCTATTTGTGTTTGTACTTCTTGTTTCCAGCGTTGAATGAATGTGTTGTATTGGATGAGCATAATTGAACTTTGGTTGGTTGATTTTATTTGCCCTGATGACTCCTGTTTTGATTGGTATGTGGATTGTTATGCAGAAGTCTCTGTCAGGAATTTTCTAAGGCAACTGATAGTTGGAAGTGAGTGACCAGATTTGCTAAGTGAAAAATAGGTGCAATTATTTAATTATTATTACTTTGTTATGCCACATGTTCTTGGGTTTTGTGGTTGTTAAAAGGTGGAGGTATAAAAGGTCTTTAAATGTGCCTTTAACCAAAACTCTTTTGTGTTTCTGTGGTTTGGTTTTGGTAGGGTTACCTGTCTAAAACAAGATTTTTAAGCAGTACTTATTTGGAGGGTAGTTGTATTCCATGCATTAGAGTTTATAGGTGTCTGAAATGTAGTAATATATTTTTATTGGGAGGATGGAGATGATGAGTTTTTGATTAGGCATGAAATGGGTTGATCAAGCTTTCTTGTTAAAGGTAAAGGGGTCATGAGTATTATTCTTTATTCCTGGTTAGAAAGCAGAAGGATTGCCTAGAAAATAGTGTAATCTGTGGGGAGTATGGGGAGAAATCGCAAGAAAAGCTAAGAAAGAAAAGGTGGGAATAGCTGAATGTGGAAAAAATGCAAGAAAATATATGAGAAGCAAATAAAGAGTGACTTGTGCAGTAAAGACTGAGGTCAGGGGAAATAATTATTGTGTTTCTGTCTCTGTTGTGGGGAGAGATGATAAAGCTGTTGGGTGAAAGCTTGTCTCGCTCTGCTGGATGTCCTGGGTGGTGAAGGTGTAAAACAGTGCGTTAAAAGGAAGTGGAGGTGTGTCTGAGGCTCCCGAGGGGGCTCATGGACAATATTTATGTTCATTTGATTCTAGAAGAACTGGCCTATGGTTGCTTAGTACATAAGCTCGTGATGAAGAGCTTTGAGGTGTAGCACAACTTCTAAGTCATGGTGAAAACACCAAACACACTTTTTTGGTGTTGTCCAATAAATGAAAATCTTTAATGTCTTAAAGCTTCTGTTGATGTCCTCTAACCTTTTACCTTGGATTTTTCAGGCATATGGGAAGGTAAATGTAGGTAAAGTTTAGTGTGTTATCAAGGTCACTTTTAGTTTAGCTTCTAGACAATCCTCTTTTATCATAGCTGCATACTTTTGTTCAGTATTTGTGCTGCTTTTCAATTGTTTTTCAAGTAGTGTGCAGGAGTAAAAGCAATTTTAATTTTTTAATAGTGTAAAATATCATCCATCTTATTCTCAGTGTGAAGGCTAGTTGAGTGTAACTCTTGAGTTGACAGGGATACTAAGATTATCTGCAGCAGTAGACAGCTCTTGCCCATTTCCCTTCCCTGATCCCCTTCCCACATCAGATTTTCATTATCTGGCATTTAAGATAATGTTATATGTCTACAGGGATTCATTGTTTTCTCCTTTTCTATTAGTCAAGGCTTGTATAACATGATAGCTCTTAAACTAGTTCTGGGATTAGTTTGTACAGAGCAGAATGTTTTCTGAAAGTGGCTGTTGTTTTGAATACTTGGCAGGTGCTAGTGCTATCAGTGTAATGCAGTGGCATGTGCAAAATTTGGAGTCATTCAAATGGCAATCTCCTGCTAAAGGTGAATAAAGACTAGTCAAGCAGGTCTCCATAGCTGATAAACCTACAGATTAGTGAAAAAAAAAAAAAAAAAAAAAAAACTGAGCTAGCTTGATTAATTTATTGATTACTTTTGGATTTGTTATTTTTATTAGGCCCTCAGAAGATTAGAGATTAGTGTTGGATTTAACTTTTTCATACTCCTGTATTGTGTGGGCATTCTTTGCCTAGAAATAGATGTAAAAGTGAAGTGAGGAAGAGCAGTGTGTGGTGGTGTGTCCACAATCTGAGACTGCTGTGACAAGAGGTCCTGAATTGATTGCTGTAAGTACATGGGACAAGACACTGGACAAAGGAAGAACAGGGAGTGTTATTAACCTTAAGGGGCTTTTAATAGAATTTCCTAATATCTCCTTGTAGCTAAACTGGTGAGATATGTTTTGGAAAGTGGATTATGAGATGGGTGAAAATTTGTGTCCTGCTGATCTCAGAAGGTTCTGATCAGCTGTATGGAGTCCATCTGGAGGCTTGTCACTGGTGGCACCAGTGCAGGGGCAGTTCGTCTGCATTCCAACTTCTCTTCCAGGTTTTAAGGCACTTGAAGCAAATTTGTGGATACTGTGGATGACTGTGAGGGTCAATTCCTCTACTGAGACTGGGGCTAATTGAGTGGGATGTCCTCAGGTCAGAAATAACTGTTGGGAACCTTGTGAAATTCAAAAGCTAGAGAGACTTCTCTTGGGAGAGATGACCTCATGCAGCAGCAGAGATGTGGTGCAGATGGTGGCAAGTACCTGTACAGGAAAGATCATAGGGGTCCTTGTGGGGTAGTATGTGCCAAAGGTAAAGAGCACACTGGGCATGGTCAGCCAGTTGAAAGAAGCAATTTGGACCTCTACTATTTGGAGCTTGTGAGACTACATCAAAAGTACAGTGCACAGTTTTGTGCTCCCAAATATGAGGCAGGTGCTGAGGTGAAAGGCCAATAAGTTGGAAAGTCACCACATGATATATGAAGAGGACTGGAGAAGTGAGTTTGTTCAGCTTTGAGAAATGTCTGAAGTGGGGCATCGTGATTGCTGCTGGTGCTAGGCAGCAGTGCAAGGGAAAACAAAGACAGTCTCTCCTTAGCTATGCAAAAGACACAAGCTTCAACAAGGAAAATCACTATAATGTCTTATGTTTTCCCACACAAAGAATGAAGCACTGAAATAGGTTGTGGAATCTGTCCCTGAAAATATTCAGAACCTGACTATACTATGACCCCTGAGCAATTTGATCTGACTTCAAAGTTGACCCTGCTTTCAGTTGGGGATGGGATTGGATAACCTCCAGAAGTCCCTTTCAGTCTAAATGAACCTCATAGTGTGCATGGGCAGGCATGAGCTAGTATACTATAGTTGCTAGCCCTAGAAGGAAAGTAGAAGTTGGAAGTCTTCTATTTAGATTAAAATGTCAAAGTCTAAAACAAGTTTTCCTATAAATCAATTTGACTGCTAAAAACTTAGTTCAAAATTGAATCCCATTGTTACTTCCTAATAGAAGTTATGTCTGTTAGAGAATTTGTTAAATAAGTTTCTGCTTATATCTTCTCTCTTATTTCAGTAAGTAGCCAGTAAGACCATCCCATACAGCACAGAGCTGGGTGACAGTGTGAGACATACTGAAAACATAGCTTAGCTGTAAATTGAGCAGCTATTAGAACAACATTCCCTAGCCTTACTGTCATGATGCAGTTCCTGGACAGAAAGAGGTTAACTTTCTGGAATGGCCTGCAGGGAGCTGGTCTTAAGAGCTAAAAAAAAGCCAGCAGTGTCAGCAATGCAGGGGGCAGCAGGCATCCCATAACTTTGTAATGTAACTGGTAACTCATCAGATTTTTTTTATGGACAGCTGAAATTTGCTGCTCCTGACAAAATAAGTTTGTTCTATATTTCATTGTGCGACCACAGTTGTTCAATATTGGCAGCTAACGCTAAAACTTTTCAGGTAATTGAAAATGTGAAGTTAATATTTAGCTGTTCTTCTGCAGTTGTTTGAGACTTTGCAACATTACATAGTGCAAAGTACAACCTCGCTTCTCTTCCTGCAGACCTCAGTTCTCCCTAGAGTTGGTGATGTGTGGAAAGACAACATAGAAAAAGTGACTGATCTGCTTGAGGCAGTCAGGGCTTTCCTAGGGATTGAAGGTCTTTTTCCTTCCTCTAGAAGGATGTCACACACGCATCAGTGTTCCTGGCCAGTTTTTAATTGCTTTCTGTTTTCAGTGTGGGAAGTACAGTGTGGGGGACAGGGAATGCTGCATGTTTACAACTCTTACTGGATGCTTAGAATTTCAGGTACTACTTAATAGTTTCACAGAAAAGCCAAAAGAGAAACTCCCCAGAACCCAAAATCTTGATAAGAATATTTATTTAAAGCAATTCAGAAACTTTGCTTGTACAGAAGTGTTTGGTAGTTATGTGGACCATGTACTCTCATACCACTAAATGCAGTGGGCAGTCTCTGATTCTGCTGTGTCCTTTTCTCCAGTTGATGTTCAGTTCTCTGTAACTTGAACTTTTACTTTATTGTTCCTATGTAAAAGTAATGCTCTACGAAAGACAAAGATGTTAATACAACAGTATTTTATTTGCCTTGTTCTTCCCAAAGTGGCTGAAATGCCCTAGATAGTTGCTTTTGTGGATTTTTTTTTTTTTTTTTAAGTTATCCCAGTCAAGGAGGTTTGTGCTTAAAATTTCTTGGTTAGGTTAGGAGTTTCATAGACCTTGCTTTTCAGTACGGCACACCTTTAAATGTTGATAGTTTTGACTTGTCAAAACCAGCCAGCATTTCTGGTGATATCTGTTGGAGTTAATAGGGGGTTTTTGTTGATTTTTTTAAAACTGCATTGTGTTTATACTGGATGAAAAAAGATGAAAACAACCCGTATACTTTGACTTCATAGACTTCATTCTTCTGAACTGAGCTGTTCAGAAATCCTCCTTTCCACCCCCACTTTTGAGTAGGTAAAATATGGTGTAGTTCTAGGACGTGTAGCTTGAATGTGATCACGTTTTTGTTAGACCATATGTCTGAACATCAAGTCAAACAGTAATTGTGAGTTTCAGAAATTGACAGTTAATTGGCTCTCTGAGTCAACTAAGTTTGCCTTGATAATAAATGTAGAGGTGGAGTCTGAGAAGTGCAGGGTAATATTAGAAGAACAGAAGGTATATGTGTATGGAAAATTAAGTTACTGAATAACAAATTAATTAAGTACGGATATAGCATTGCACAAGTCAGTAAATACAGACACAGAAATATGGTAATTCTTGATTTATATCTTCATTGCTTCTCCTAACCAGTTGGGTTGCTGTCATTTCAGCATGTGTGCTGTGCAGTCTTAAAATTAATACGTAAATTCTGGCTGACCATTGCAGCTTTCCTATGCTGCCTGGTGTAAATAGTGTGAAATGCATGAATGATCAGGTATTAATTAATTGGACTTCTCTAGTTGCTGAACTTTCCCTGAGGAACAAGGACTACTGAACTGGAGGGAGGGTCTGTCTAAGGAAGTAAGGTAGAGGGTTCTTTTCCAAAAGCATTGCTAGCTTATGAGGGGGGTTTTAAACTATGCATGTTGAGATGGCCTTTGATTTTTCTCTAATCTCAAGAGAAGCAAAGATGCAAAGAGCAATCAACAAGTGTCAAAGGGGGGTATGATGGAAATTGTTTCTATCCCTTTCATTGTCAAGGCAGCACAGATGAGCACAATTGAAGACTTAGGATCTCCTTGGGATTGCAACAATGTTGTGGAATAGTTTGCATGGCTGGAGTCAGAAATGCTCACCAAGCCACTTTGAATCACTTACCAGCAGTTCTAGTTCACTGGAAGTTAGCAAATGTGTCCAGCTCCAAGAAGGACTGGAAGGAGGATAGAGGAGACTCCAAGCCTGTCAGCTGATTCAGTGCCGGGGTTGGTTATGGAGCAGATCATACTGAGTGCCATCACTCAGCACATGTAGATGTGGCACTTGGGGACTTTGTTTAGTGGTGGACTTGGCAGTTAGCTTAATGGTTGGACTCGGTGATCATAAAGGTCTTTTCCAGCCTAAACAGTTCTGTGATTTTTAAGTCTCACGTCTGGACTGAGATAACTCCATTCAGCAGCACAGGCTGTGGTCCAAGGGGCTGGAAGGCAGCTTGGCAGGCACAGGTATAGAGAGCCCTGTGAACAACAAATTGAGCAGTATCAGCAGTTGGTCCTCACAGCAAGGAAAGGAGACCTCATCCTGGGCTCTGCTAAGCATGACAGCAGATTGAAGGATGGGATAGCCTTTGCCTCTCTTCATCACTGGAGCACTGTGTCCAGTTTGTGGCTCATGGTACTGGGAGGACACTGAGCTACCAGAGCAAGCCCAGAAGTGGGTCACTGTTGACTGGAGTACAGGGTGAGCAAGCAGAGGCTGCAAGAGCTGGGCCTGATCAGCCGGGAGAAAGGAAAGCTGTAGGGAAGGAGCCCTTATTTGCTGCCTGATGAGAACGTACCAAGAACACAGATCAACACTTTATTCAGAGATGCCCCACAGAAGGGAACAGGAACAAACTGGAGTTTGGGAGATCCTGAGCCAATGTAAGGAAGTAAAACTTCTCTGTGAGGGAGAAGGTGCCCAAAATATTTGAGGAATCAGTGTCTTGTGGTGATATCCCAAACTTGACTGGATGAATCTTCAAGCAGTCTGATATAACTGGACCTACTTTGAGCAGGACTGAGTGGCCTCTTGCCTCTTTGCCTACACAAAATCATTATTCTCAACATCAATACTAGAGCTTGTTTGACTTTGCCAATGATAAATGCATTTATGAAGAAACCTGTGCCTAGGAGTTCACTTGTGTTTGTGGTAATTGCTAGGTGACCTGGTTGGAAATGATCACTATAGCTTACATCTGTGTTTGACATAACCTGTTGAACACTTTGAAGAGATCACAGGGTTTCTGTGGAAGTTTGGTTGGTTGGGTTTTTCCCTCCCCTCTATAGGCCGGTACTGATGAATGTGATTCCTGTGACTTGAGTCTGAATGCTACAGTCTGACAAATGAAATCAGACTGATTAAGAATATCTTAATGCTTATCGTTGAGACTCTGGGATAGACATGAGCTTTTTGGGTAATCTAGGAAGATGCACATTATAGTTACTCTCATGGTTAGGATAGCAGCTTATGTAAATACTGCTGTGTAGCAGAAAAGTGACTTGCTACTTTATAATGAAAGACAAACAGCAGTAGCAAGAATCCTTTACTGAACACTTTGTATTTTTGGGTTCTAATTGAGTTGCCTTTTTTTTTCCTGTTAGTCTTTGAAATGGCAAGTTTATTACATGGTAGCATTGAAACAACAGCCATTTAACTTGGAAGGAAAGCTGTTTTTTTTTGACTGGGTTGGCATCAGGAGCAACAACCCATGTTTTTGTAAGTTTTGTGGTTAGGTGTAGCAGAATATGCTGCTATGTCATTGATAACTTCCACATCTTGAAATGAAACAGAAGTGATGGACAGTAACTCCTCAGGCTTCTGTAATATTTAGTGCTCAATCCCTCACCCCCAATTTCTCTTCCCCTCAAAAAAAAAAAAAAAAAGGTGGATATTGTAATATCATTAAATTGCTGTTCTAAATAAGGAGTGGAGCGGTCTAAAGTCTGGAAGGAAGTGGCAGGATATTTATCTGACCAGACCATTTAGCAGTCACCATGGTCTGGGAAGTTTTTCTGGGAGAATTTGTGTGGTGGAAGCTATAGTTGTAGGTGGTGCTGAAGGATAGTAGGATCTTGTCTAATGCATTTCTTTTCCTGGAGTATGAAGCACCCTAATTATGTATAACTGCTAGTTACTCTTAGCAAATTGGAATAAAGATGACTTACAGAGTTTTGAAGTACTTTAAGAAACTGAGGGATTGAATAGTTAAGCAAGCTGAAGTGTAGATGGTTGTTCAGTGATGCCCATGATGTATCGTTTATGGAGGAGAATATTAAGCTTTGTGTATGAATTACTATAAATATTAAATATTTGTATCATTGCAAAGAAGGCCTTGACTATGTGATGGTCAGTTCTGTGAGCTTTGCCAGAGGTCTGGTTTGAAGGAGCTGCCTGTACAAGGTCTGAACTAGGCAGGGGACTGCTGGGAAGCGTGTCCTCTGTCATGATGTTATATTGGCATCCTCTTTGAAGTGTAGTTATGCCAGCTTTGAAATTTCTTAGTTCTGAAGCATATACTAGAATTGAAACCTTCTAAGAAAAAACTGATGTCCAGAAAGTGTCAATTTTTGTGTAATGAGTGACATTGTCTGTATCATGAGAGGCAGTTTATATATAGAAGTCAGAAAAGCTGAAGCACTAGCTGACTAAAACTGTGTGATTAGGTGTTCCTGTATATCTCCTGAATGGAATTTCTTTCATCACCTTGAACTCACAGCCCTGCAAATAAATGAAGAGATTGAGGTCTTAAAATAAATTTTAAGCGAGCAACATTAGAGTTATGTCTAAGAATAAGGTTATAACCTGACTTATTATTGAACATACTCAGGATGAGTTATTTTTTTCAAAGCTGAAGGCTGCCATTTCTCCCAAATCTTACTTGTCGCTGAGAATAAGACTTGTTTGTAAGGAGTGATTTGAGGATGCCACAGTGACTCAGCTGAGGACAGCCTGAGGCTGACAGAGATTTTGTGGGGAGTTAAATATACAACTTCGAAGAGTTAAAAGCTTTTAACAAAGCATGTGACAAAAAATTAATATCTGCTTGTGAATCAGAATAAAAAAAAGTAAGTCATAGAGGAGACTGGTCACCTGCTATGAGCTGGCTGTCCTGATGATGAGAAGAACCTTTACTGAAAAAAGTAACTAAAGGATACAAATAGAAGGAAATGAAAAATACATTTGATAAGAAAGTAGTTATTTATTTTAACAGCTTGTGATGTTCAAGTTAAACCGAATGCAAGCTGACCTGAGAGTGTGAAAAAAGTACCTGAAAGTGCTCTAAGTAATTATGTTTTAGTAGAAAGCACTGGTGCTCAGTAAGGTCTACTTACTAAGCATTAAAAATGAAATTATTTTGCCATTCTAGATACTGTCAGTGTTAAATTCTATTTTGTGTTTTCCCTATTTCGTTCATGTATAACTAGGTTGGTTTCTTGATTTGCAAAGCAAATGGAGGATAGTCTTAAACAGTTGAAGAAACAGCAGATTTCTAGGAAGAGGACTGTGAATGACATTTGTAAAAGCAGTGTATTCTGAATTCCTCTCACAGTAGCAAGTCTGGGTGAGCCCAGTGGTCATGCTAGAGCAAGTGGTATAAGTGTATGGGATGGAATATTGCAAGTAAGTTCCTGAAGTGAACTTGTCATTAAATCCTTCAGTATGTGTGTCATATTGGCTAACAAGAATTTTAAGGAAGACTGGATTATTACTTTAGTAAAAATACCTGTTAATTTTATAGTAATGAAGCCAATAAAATCCTTGATCATGTGCAGGATCAGCTTAGGTTAGTTTGGGAGTTTGATTTTTTTTTTTTTTTAAATTACTAAATATCAAACCTTTCTAAAGGGTGTGGAGGTTTGTCATTTTGGCCAGGGTGTTCATTTGAGGAATACATGTTCTGTAGCATTAAAGGTTTTCTTTATTTCAATGGGCTTGATGGCTTGGGTTTTTTTAACTTCTGTTTTTGTTCTTTTTTTGCTGCTTTACTGGTTTATCGCCTTCCTAATCTTCGCAGGCATTCTCTTTTTGCAGTGTAAGTGCTTTCAGACCTTTATTGGGTTACCTTTTATGAGAATAATAATGAGTCCTTCCAGTCCTTTCCTGTAGGTCATGTTTTCTGGGCCTTTGAGCACACTTTGCTTTCAGACTCTCTAGATGGCTAATATATGATGTGTGCTGTTCAAGCTGAACAACTCCAGATGGAGCCTCACTGATGTTGGCTAGAGCTTATACTTCTATATTAGCATATTCTATAGTGTCACTTTCAATTTTTGGTATGTAATCACCATGCACTTGCTGTAGCTTCCAGAATATAGTTTGCTCTCTAACCAGTTATTTAACATTCTTGATGTGTTACTTAGACCTGTTCCTAGCTGGCTGCTAGTCTAAGTTGGACCCACTGCAGCTTGAAGGTATTTTTCTGCCTGACTGGGAAAGGTTTGTTAAGCATAGCTTCACTTGTTTCTCTGTGTATAATGCATTAGTCATCAGCCCCACCAAGATTCAGATGTACAACTCTCCTTCTGACCTCCAGTTTTCTGTTAAATATTTTGGTTATGTGTTTAAACTGGATGTCACATAGGAGGACTTCAGCCTTTCCCACCAGATCAGTTTGTCAGAACTATTGACTCATCTTTTGTGTTTCAAAAGATTTCTAAGATCATCTGGAACTCTTTAACAAACTTTCCAGTAAGATGTTTTAGTTATATGGAGGACTGCTTGTTTCAATCTCTTCTGTGTATTTATACCTATTGCTCAGATACTTAGGGATTTGAATTTATTTAAATGGGGGTGTGAAGCATTTTGTGGTGGTTAGGCAGTAGTGGTGTGTATATGGATAACTTTTGAACTACTTTTTTACTCTTACTAGCAGCTTTTTGAGGGAGTAGGATGTGAAGTGAGATGTCTTTCTCCAATCCTGCTGTTGAGTATGGCCCATTTATTGGAAAGAGTACCTCATTGTCCTGCTTATTTTGTTTTAAAGGAGATGGGCTTGGAAAATTTGGTGAAACAGAGTTGGAAATATTCATTACAGAAAAACTTCCAGCCACTTCATAGCCTGCCTTACTTATTAGTTCAACATGTTTTTTAGACATCTTAAAGTTCAGTGTCAGGATAAACACGTGTCTTAATTTGCTGTGTGTTAATATGTATAAAAGATTATAATGTAAGAACATGTAAAATAGACATTGATGTTAATACGGTCTAAGTCAAAATTCCACATGAAGTTTTAAAGTTCATGTGACTTTTTAAACATTCTTAGTGAGTAGTTTGATTTAAAGTTTCAACCTTATAAAATTGGTTTTCTGAGAGTGTCCTTCCCAACTCCATTTGGATCCTGGCCTAACATTCCTTTTTAACTTCCTGTAGTGTCTTAGATCATTCTGCTGCTTGATACTAAAGATCAGTGCAGCATAGTAGGAAGCAGAGTATGCAGAGGCAAAGTGCTGTCTTACATGGAGTTAAGCTAGAACAGAAGCACTGGTTCACATGTGAAAATGGTGTTCTGAATTAAGAATGGTGGGTAACAGCCAAATCTGACTTCAAGGGCAGAGTTTTTCTGAAGCTCCAACTCCTGACTGTATGAGTGGAGCTCAAGCAAATGTTAAATTCTGAATTGTAAGTACTTTTTCTTTGACTTTGTGTTGCAGGGGAGTAAAGTGTCTCTTTGAAATATCTTTCTTTGCTTTCTGTGTTACAAATGTCAGTCTTGTAGATAATTGTTTATTTTGGAGCTGAAGAGATTTGCATGCTTTTTCATCTTTGACTCCTTTTTGCCAGGATGACATTTCTTTGTCCAGTATTGCATTACCTGGCCTTTTAGCAAGCAGTGTGAGTTCTCTCTCTGGGCTCTGGATGCTATCTTATGAATAGTAGCTGTAGCTTTGCCAACAATAATTTCTATTCCTTGTTCTCTCTATGTAGATACACATATACACATGTTGACTCAGCAACTAGAGGGAGATAACTGACAGTGTCTTCCATCAGCTGTGGGAATAAAGGAGCAGAATAAGACAAACCTCCTGGCTGAATGGTGTAATATCTTGTCAGCTGTACCCTTAGGAGCAGCCAGATGGTGGTTCATAGTGTTTCAGAATTCTGCAGAGCATCCTGTGATAGCACTTAACTGAGAATCCGTCTGTCTGGAGCTTGATGTTAGTGAAACCCTTCAGCAACAGCTAACTTTTGAGACAACACTGAAATTGAGACTGATCTCTTCATGCAGTTCTCGTTGCCAGTCTCATTGAATTTTAGGTTGCTTGGAAAAGATACATCTCTGTGCAACTTTATTTTATAATTTTCAAGTAGAAATTACATTCCCCTTTCTATGGTTTTTGTAAGAAGTCAGGCTATACTCGCCTAGAGGAGAGCTGCCCATGCCATAAACCAAACCAAGACTGGAACCTCATTTTGGGCCATTTGCAGGTGTAGGAAGTTAACATTCAGAAGTTAACCATTTCCAAATGGTGCATTTACATGAGTTACATAATAATGTTTTTAGTTTCCTGTTGGTATTGCGTAAAGCTGGTTTAAAAGATAGAATCCCTTGAACTTCAGTAAAATGAAGAAGCAACCTGAGAGAGCCTGAGAATTTTGTAGTCTTGGCTTCAGACTATTGAATTGCTATGCCTCATTTCACTGAAACTTTATTTACATTCTGGTAGGCTTTTGTATGCCTATTATACTGTGTGCTAAACACTGAACAGGGTTTTAAGTTTTGCTCTCTGAGATGGAACTAATACATCCCTGGCATCCTTCTTTAAAAAAAAATAAGACAAGTTTTGTACAAAAAAAAAAAAAAAGGGAACTTGAGCTGAGTCCTGTAAATGCAATGCTTATAGAAGCTAATCTCGTGCTATTCCTGATCTCGGCTCACTTGTCCCCAAAGAACTGATTGATGGTCCACTTCAAGCAAGGATTGTGACAAAGCAGATCCTTAGGTGGGAGTAACACTAGATTATAATACTTTCTCTTTGATTTAAGTGCAGTTTTTTCCTAAGTACTTGCTTAGCACTTCTAATTGGATGCTGGTGCTGAGGCATTTTGTACTACTTAATCTTGAACCTCTTCCATTCCTTGGTTCTGATCTTTTTTTGACACGGTAATTTGATCATGCCCTGGTGCTCAAAAGACACACTGACTTCTTCCCAGTCATTTAAGTATATATTTTTATAAAACCTCAAGTTGAGGTTTCAGCTTGTTTTCTGCAGTGTCTTAAAGTGCTTTGTTTTTCCAGTTAAACAAATCTGAAAATGCTACTAGATTTGTGGAGCTGTGCTCATTGCCTGTGTAGTATTGCCACTTCTGATTGACTGAGCTAATTGAGAAGGTTAAATCAGGAAGAGAACAAGTGAATTTTTGTAGGTAGGGGTCTTTTAAGTACCTGATGAGTGCTGACACAGGAGGAGGACTGCAAGAATAAGCTTTCTGATGTCAGCTGAAATTAAACTGGCCAAACAATAACGCTTAACTTAGCCTGACTTTAGAAGTGTTCCGTGGGAAGTTCTGCTGACAGCAACTTGCTGTCAGTGAAATGGGATGTTCGTGTTGTTTTGCTCCATTCTTGATTGGAACTCTTCTGAGTTCCCTGCCACTAGTTTGTGCTAAGGCCATGTATACCCATGAGCTGAATAACTTTCTGATAGAGGGGAAAAAAAAAATCATTTTTTTCTCTTCTGTAGTTTGGCTTTGCCTTGTGGAAATAGTTGGCAGGTTGTGGGAAATCAGTGGCTAGAAAGGTCAGTATGGTCACCCCATCTTGCCAGAAGTGTGCTGTTAAGTGGGTAACAAAATGTGTTGCTTTTATAATTAGGCTTGTGCATTGCTGCTTCATATAGAAAATCTAAATCTGCTGTTTATTGCAACAAATAAGCCTGTAAACGTAGAAAGTATTCTGTCATTCCATATCATGAATACTTTGTTGTGTTATGAAGGTTGTCATATAATTCCTCAGTATCTTTTTTTCAGTTAGTGTTAGAAGCTTAATTCAGAATTGACATTGAAAAGATTATCATGGTCAGTATTTGATAGCACCTAGTTCTGTGGCTTTTAATGCTGCAAGTGAGCCTTAGGGATCTTTTTGTTTACTCTTTAAACATTCTGTCAAGTTACATGAGTAGAGTCATTGCCTCACTGTTTCAAATGAGATTCTTGACTTTATTGTCAAGCATGGCATTGGATCACTGTGATCAAAAATCAGTTAGTGCATAGGGACTTAGCTGAAATTGGATCATGTTAAAGTGCTTGAGATAGCAATCTCATCAGGCTGCATGTGAAATGGTACAGGAGAATCTTACATACTCCAAAGGAGCAAAAAGGAAAGGGAAGGCAGATCTCTAAAAACCTGGGCAAATATAAGCAAAATGTAAGAAAACCTCATGATGCTGTGTTTACCTTGAGAAGTTACAAAACATCTTGATTACTAAGTAAATACAAAGTGTATCCATAAGGCTTGATGAGAATGACAGACTTCAATATTGTGAACTTCAAGCAGAGGTGATCAGATTTCAAGAGGAGGAGGGCTGGGTTTCATTAAAACAATAAATGTATGTCCTATGTGTCAGTACTATGGATCAATTAAGGACCTGTATAGCATGGGCTTGAAGTGTCTTGTTCTTCAGAACCTTGTGCATTATAAGCTTCTAAATGTGTTATTTTGGGGAAGACATGTAGCTTGTTATTCAACTACAATATATGAGCAGAATACGGACTCTTGAGTGGAAGTCTTTATGTCAAAGGAAATGCTTATCTTAAGCATCCTGAGCACTGGAGAGCCCTGAATATCTACATGGTAATTAGCTTGCTAGTTTGAACTATTAGCTTGATTGCTCTGCAACTATAGCTAGTTAAATAATAACTGGATGGAGATTAAAACAAAACATACCATTCTAAATTAAATATGTAGCACTTCAGATGTAAACTATTTCTAGCACTTTAAACACTTTGGAGTCTACATACTGTTGTATGAGCTGTATGTAAGTTCAAGTTAAATGATTTGGGTAGATTAGTTGATTTTTTTTTCCCCTTTGGAGACTGAACATGTGTCAGTAGATGAGATAAAGGTAAAAGTGTAAAATTTGGAGTTGTGTTATGTTAGCTCTTGCTGGAGAAGGGGAAGGAAAAAGATCTAACTGATCAACATTCTATAGCTGCAAGTGTGTTTATGTCTATAAATATATATGGGTCCTGCTCAGTTCAGTCTATAAATCTTGAAAATAGCAGCAATGAAAAAGTTTGACTTCTGAAAATATTAATGTAATTCATGTGAGAACACAATGTTCTTATGGCAGAAATGAGCTGTTAGAAGTATTCCTTGGTGGGAAAATTGTTGCCTATTGACTTTTTAAATGTACAATGTTCATCTTCATGTAGCTAAAGCTTCCAGTTACTGGGAGCAGAGTTGTCAAAAAAAAAGTAAAAGGTAGCAAAAAAGCTCATGTGTTCAGTTAACTGGGATGTTTTTTCAGTTCAATTTGTTACCTTCCCCAGAAGTCTGAGCAGTTTTTGTAAGTTCACTCGTGGCTTTTTTCTGTACTAAATTGTTTGGGGTTATAGAAAGGTAATCGCTGTGATAAAGTTTAATATAGGTTAAGATTCAGTTGATTTAACTGTTGCAAAAAACTGATTCCTGAATGAAAGTGTTTTTCTTTGCTTAAATTGCATTACAGAATATGTATATCCTGTACATTCTGAAATTCATTTCACAAGTGTAACCTGTGAGCCTTATTTAAAAGGTAGAAAGCAATAGTCAAATACTTTTCAAGGAACATTCCACCTTGTGTTTACATGTAGCAATGGCAAGCAGAGATGAAGTTTGGGTGAAACTCTGCACACTGGTTTGCAAATAT
Source organism: Lonchura striata (assembly GCF_050655825.1). Classification (NCBI taxonomy): domain Eukaryota; kingdom Metazoa; phylum Chordata; class Aves; order Passeriformes; family Estrildidae; genus Lonchura; species Lonchura striata. The sequence goes on from NC_140703.1 coordinate 4,676,995, forward strand.
TTGCCCTCTTTCCAATGTCTGTCACAATAATGTGTTAGAGAAGAGGCATGAGGAGAATAGACAGAATGTTCTTGCACTACTTGTCATGGCAGCTATTCTATATTTGAAATATGTAATGGGTTTTTTTTTACTTTTGTTATTTTTTGTTTCCTTACCAGCTCCACTTAGCTATTGAGGTGTCATCAATATTAGTCTAAATTTCTAGCTTAGTTTGACTTATTTGTGTAGCTTAAGGTGTTCAAACTATTGATGTTATTCAGTAATTTTATACTAAAGAAATCCATACTTGAATCACTTTTTTGGGTGACTTCATTGACTCAGAAATGGTTTGAACAATGAAAAATCAATCGATAGTAAGCAGAAAGCTTTTAGCAATGGACATGTAGATAAAGGCTTTTAAGGACTTCTTTCCTGAACACATGGCTTACCTTTTGTGTGAGCTTGGTGAGTGAAAAGGCAGCTCATATCTCAAGTTGAATGACTTCATGCTTATGAGAATGGGGCAAATAAAAATTTATACTTGACTTTTGCTTCATCAGTAAACTTCCTCAGTTAACAGCTTGATTACTGACTTGGTTTCTGATGAGAGAATCAGAGCATTTGAAACAGTTCTGTTAAAATCTGAGCACGGGAAAAATACATACATTGTGGACTAATAGTTTGTTTATCAGGTTAGTTTGCCCTGAGAGAACTAATGAGTGGAGTTGCTGGAGCATCTTATTAGCAAAAGAAATTGTGAACCCATCGTATATTGAACTGCTTTGACCTAGTGGATTTCCTAATTTGAAAGGAGACTGGTGTAAAATGCTGAGCTCAGAATGTAGTTGCTACTGTGGAAGATATTTTAGCTATTAAGCAGAAATACATTGAATCCTAAGCAAGCACTTGACTATGCCTCCTCTTGCATATTTACTGTCTGAGATAAGATCTTGTGTGAAGACAGCCCACTACACTGAAGCAGCAAGACTGCATCTGTATGATGGGAAATGTCTTCACTAAGAATTAGGGTAGCAAAGTTCAAGATGCGGTCTTTGAGTGACTGGCACTGTAAATCTGGGATTTTGATAGGGGCTTTTCTGTTTGGTTTTTTTTTTTTTTTTTGATTGTTGCTTTGCTTTTGAAGTATTTACTGGCATGTTAACTGCTAGAAGTTTCACTTATAAAAGATATGACTTAATAAAGATTGTTTAAGGAGAGCACGTAAGTGCAGTAGGTTATCTTAAGTTTTTGCGTGATGCTCTATATCAGTAATCAGACTGCTAAAAAGTACCACGTCTTGTTTTTTTTGGTAAATCTGAATTCACTGAATGTTCATATCTAGTTAAACTCCCAAAAGACTGTTAGGCCAGTTACAAAATTGTCAGGTTATTTTTATATGTAGCTGTGTATTAGTGGTAGTAATCTCTGAAAAATGATTGATCTGTGCCTAGGTTTGATGTTTCTGCTTGAAATGCATTTCTGTAGTATTTCCACACTGTTGTGAATCAGTTAATCAGATAAAAGCAGGAATTCTCATCTAAAAAGGTAAGCTAATTATGGAAGGCTTACTGTGTAAACCAAGCAACGTAACTTTCTTGTGTAGCAACTAACCATTGCTTTGTTTTTAGGTGCCTTAGCTGGACCAGTTGTTGATCCACATGTGACAGCAGTTTGGGGGAAGAAGGTTGCACTGAAATGCGTAATTGATGTAAATGAAACAATAACACAAGTTTCTTGGGAGAAGATATATGGTAAAAGTTCAGAGACTATTGCTGTTCATCACCCTGAATATGGAATATCTGTTCAAGGAGAATACCAAGGAAGAGTGGCATTTAAAAACTACTCACTTACTGATGCAACAATCATCATAAAAAATGTCAGCTTTTCTGATGCAGGAGAATATGTTTGCAAGGCAGTTACATTCCCACTTGGAAATATACAGTCGTCAACAACTGTAACAGTATTAGGTAAGTTAGCTGTTTTTTGAAAGGAAGATTCTGAAAACTTATAAGTTGAATTTGACCATTTAACCCAAAGAAAATGCAAAATATGTGTTTGCTGGTCTTTCATTAGAGGTATGTAATTTTTACTAATGTCATAGAGGAGACTTCTTTTGGGTCTTGCTTCTGTGGAACTTGTTCTTTGACTATCTAGTTATTAAAAATAAATAACCAGTTCCTATTTAGGCATTATGCTGAAAACAAACATTCAGTTTGTGTTAGCACAGCATTTTAGAGCTTTGAGAGACCATGCTGATACCAGGGACTTGTCTGTATGTTCTGGGAAGCTGCAGAACTTGGCCTTAGCTACTGCCTTGACTAAATTCCCTCAGTTAGTACCGGGTAGTCACTGGTCTTCAGAAGAAGCAGGTATTTCTAAACTTTAACTGATTGTCTCAGTGAAATTGTCCATCATCTGTAATGAGGTTAGAGAGTTCCCAGTGAGGCTCGATGCCCACACCTGGAAGCATTCAGATGGGACTCTGCAGCAGCCTGCTATAGCTGAAAATGTCCCTGCTTATTGCAAGGGGATTGGACTGGATGACCCTCAACAAGTCCCTTCCAGTGCAATTCTATGATTTTATAAATGTGCTGCTGACATGATAATTTAATATTGCTGCTTGGGTCTGGTGATACAAACTGTTCTTTGTGTAGTGTAAATGTAAAGCAAAACTATCTAGATGACTGCTGGAGTTGTGGGAAGAGTCAATTTAAGCTCTTGACTGTTTGTGGATAGTCATAATGTGAAACCTTTATAGACTTGAGGGTTTGTTTACACTAATTTTGTCCCTCTTGTTGAGGGCTGAATATTGCTGTCATAAGGAATTAGAGCTGAAGTGCAAGTAACTCAGGTGTTACTGCAATGTAAGATAAAATGATTACCCTGAAAATCTTGAAAGCATGTTATTAAGTTGCCCTCTCCTTACAATAGTATTCCTCTTGTACTAGTATGTATCTCTTGCCAGGAGTAAAATAATATTTTCTGTAGCTGAGGTGATCATCAATGACTTGCTGCAAGCTGATGTGTTTTTTAGGATCATCTCTTGATCTTTGATTCCAGCTTTTCATAGTAGCAGGATATTCAATGGATTAATCAGATGGCTATAGCACAGTATGTAAACTGGTTTTCACCACAAGGTGGGGCAAAATAAATGCATCAAAGCAACTGGCTTAATCCAATTTGAAACTAGTAACTTGACCAAAATTGTGTGTGATGCACAAAGCATGTGGCCTTACGGTTCTCTGTTTCACCTGACTTCCATCTGTACTGCAGGTGGCTTTGTGTGTGGTTATTGTAGCAGTCTCTTGACTTCAGGCTTCAGCTATTGTGCTTTACCAATAATCAGAGGGAATTTCTTACTACCTCCCCTCACCTTTTCTAGTCAGTTTCTCTTTAAAATGTCTTTTTATTTTTTTCAGGTAACATTAGTTATTTTGTCCTATTTGCACTCATCAGGTTTCTGGAGGAACTTAAAAACATGTGTGTCTCATGTGCATATTAGCCTACATTTGGAAGAGTGGAAGGACCACAACTTGTTTCATTAGATATAACTTATGAAAAGTTGCACTTGAAATAGGCAAAGAAGTATTAGTCAAGCATACAATGGTTCTGGTCATAGCTTTTTTCATCATTGATGTAGATGTTGCCAGTTGCTGTAAATCTCTCAGGACTCTAAATAGCAAAACCCAGCTGTTATTTGCAAAGATGCTTTTCCATTCTAGTTATCGGCAGCCTTGCTTGCATGTATCACTAGGTAGCCAATCCTCTGTTGGACTTCAGTTCTTTTGTCTTAGCTGTGTATTTTCTGTCCTTTTAGAAACTTTTTGCTACACTGACTTGTAGACTTAAGCAGTCAAAATACTGGGGAAGTAATGATTTTCAGAATATGCTTGTAAATTAAAAACTTGTGAACTTTGCTGGCTGGAGCTCAGCAATTCCAAGCTCATCAGAATCTTAAGGCATGCAATTGCTGCAATTTAAATCTTGATGCAACTTAAAATAATCTTCAATGATACATTGACTGTATTCTCCCACTGGTCTAGAAAACTCTCCCTTAAGTAAGGAAAAAAGTTCCTGTCCTAAGACTGCAGCTGTTTCCAGTTGAAACAGGATTGCCTTTTTTCCTAGTTCCTGTCTGTTCTTATTTAGCAGAGAATTAGTTTCCTTCCCCTGCGTAGTGGACATACTTAGTCATGTACCAGATGCTTGTACACTGTAAAGTGGAGACACTGAAGACAAATGGAAGAAAGAAATAACTGCAAGATAAAATGCCTGGTGTTTTGCCACGGTGCACTGATTACTTAAGACCATATTTAAAACCTCTTATGCACCCCAAGTTTGACAGATGAGTCGTGTTTGGTGACTTTGCCCTCTCCTAGTTTGCTTTGTTTAGTGCTTCATGTTGTCGTAAGGAAATGCACTGTAAAAGACGAGTCTAAGACAGTGGAAACACAAAAATGCTTTTAGGGTCAAACGGATGTATTGAACTTTTCCAAAACTTTGTTAAACTTGTGCAAGAAATGGCAAATAATTTTTCTGTCAAGCTGTTGGTTTCCCCAAGATACCAAGATGCTGACCAAATGAGGCAAATCAGTGTCTCAGGGCAGAAGAAAGGGCTTGTTGCTGAGTAGTTTGCAGAGATGGCATAATTTTTAGGTTACTAATTTGAGTGCTGCCCATGACTATTTTAGATACTTGGTTTGGTTTAACTGTGTCTTGTTAAGTTGGATTTCTTGTTGAGTATTGATAAAGTAGATCTTGTTCCTCTGCAGCCTAGCTCTTACCAGTGCCACAAGTGAGGAATGAGTTGTACAGAGGAGTATCAAAGGCATAGGTCTGTCACCATGAATTAGATCCCAGACACTCTAATGCAGAAAGTATTCCAATTAGTAATTAAAAGATTATCTATGTCAGTATAGATATTGCATCCTACAGAATACTCTGGGCCAAAAAAATTAAGTAGATGGCAAATTAGTGAACTGAATGGCCTTAAAATAAACAAGCAAACCAACCCCCCTGCAACTACTAAAAAAAGAAAACCTTAATAAGTTAATTATTAATTAGCAAACAGAGTAAAGTACACAGAAAACCTCTGGTTTTGAGGTAAGAGAAAATAAAAACTTGAAATACTGTTTTGGAAAGAAGTTAATCAAAGTACATGTCAGGTGTGCTGAAGGAGATGACAATTCCCAGTGTCATACCCATGTCAAGGAATTAGTGAATTTAATGCCAGGAAGAGATAATCCTCTTTGTGTTGTAATCATGCCAACATCATCCAGGCCTCCTGTGTCCAATGTGCACTGAAAAATAGTTTTAAAAATTAACTGAAGCAATTGACAAAGGCTTATGAAGTATAGGAAAACCAAGAAGCAGGTTTTTGGCCTCAAAACTTGATGCAGTAGGATTTAAAGCTCATGTCTGGATCCTATATTATGTTATTTTTCTGTAATGTTTAAGGACCAGAGCAGTGAGAGATTTCTGATATATCCATGTTGAATATAAGGTGAAGGTAGAATAAGCTGGGTTAAATTAGTTGGTGGTCATAAGTCAGTAAAAAGGCAAGCACAGATGGGCAAATTAGTTGAGACCTTTTGAACAACTGCACATCTATTTTTCCATGCTTCAGCCATCCTGTCTTTAATATTCAAGTATAATTCACACCATGATGTTGCTTGAGATGGAACTTACACGCTGAGGAAGTAGGTCTTGCTTTTGGATCTTAGAGGATTGGTAGCTTCCTTTTCCACAGAGCATTGTCCTCACCATCTTTTTCATTTGTCCTGAATAGAGTACAACATTCTACTGAATGGGTGTCACAGCTTCTCTAATGTTCTCCCAGCTGCCTCTCTTGTGTCTTCTGCCACCACTGTGGGCAGAGAAAGTCAGTGAAAATCACATTGATGTTCTGCACTGAATGCGCTGGGATAAGAGGACTGCATATAGAAATTACACTTTCAAAAAAACACAAAAAAAATGCCACAAAAGAAATTCCAAAGCACATACATTCAATTTGGTCTCTTTTCCAAACTGGAAATGGTTTTGCACTATTTTGCACTGTGAGACATGAGATGCCAATTGCCCCTTGTAGTTATGGATTCATTCACCAGATACTTCTTAATCCATGACTGAAACATCTAGAAAGGCCATAGAGTAAGTATCTGCTTCTGCTTGCTTTGTTTCAGTTGCTGGGACAGAGTAGTCCTGAATGATGAACTATAGAAACAAGTATCCTAATTGCAGTTGCTTTCTATTTTTCAATATGTGGCTGTTTAGTTATCTTGCAGTTGGTATGTAGTACAAGAATCACAATTTGTGGGAAGATGTGACAGTAGAAGCCTAAACATTTCTGATGTATAAAAAAAACGAAAGCATGGAAACATGTAGGACTGGGAATAAGTATATTTTGTGATGCTGAGTCGTTTTGAATAGTTCAGCTTGGTGTCTAGTTGACAAGTGTAAAACCAAGTATTGCACAGTGAACTCAAAATGACAAATGGCTGGTATCATTTGAGAAAGTGAGTTTTTAAATTTAGTCTATCATGCTTTCTGGCTACTTGACTTCTTTTTCTAAAAGTACAGTACTAAATAGTCTGCTTTGGGTCTGGACATCTCTGTAACTTTGTTAAGTGTTCTTGTTTACTTATGTATCCCTTCAACAAAGAGGTGGAAGCAAAATTACGCAGTTGCATACCTTTTTTAAAAGAAAAATCAAAGGAATAGAACATTTATCAAACTTTTATTTCCAGCTGAAATTATTGGAGTATATAATTTTGGCATGAAATGCTAATGATAGCTGCTAATTTAATTTATTTTACTGTTATGGAGATCTTGGGAGGGGAGGAATACAGCAAAAATTAGAATTTTCATGCATGTAAAATTCTAAATATAAATTTGGGTTTTTACTTCTGCATTTTAGTAATACTACAGACACTATTGAAAAAGTCTCTACCAGTGATTTGAGGAGAACACGGCACTAGTGTTCATGTTATATCAGGAAAACCAAAGTGTAGGTCAGATAACAAGGCTATGTAATGTCAAGTTCTCCATACCAGGTTTTAAAGGCTTTTTTTGCAGATGGAACAATGCCTCATATGTACATCAGATATCCAAGCTTACTGCACAAAGCACTAGCTATTGCTGGTGGTGCAGAGCAGGGAATCAGATTTTGAAAGAAGCTGTATTAGAAATGCTTCAGATCTAGAAGAGTGAGTGTACAACTTGGCAGAAAAAAATGCTATTGGCTTATTTTCGGTAGGGTTACTAACAAATCTCAGAGGGTGGGCATTCAGAGAAACAAAATAGAAATAATTTGCTCTCAGTATCTGCCCAATCTTCAGTTTCATAACAACTTATATTCTTCAAGCACTTCTAAGCATAGAACAGAAAACACACATTTTTATAAGGTTATCCATTTAACAGTTGCCTTTTCCTATAGTGTAATTGATCAAATAATTAACCAACTTGTTCAGACATGAGCAGTGTTAGACTGAGCAGAAAACAGTCAAAAACTGTTCCTGGCACTGAATGGGCTGAAGCTGAAAATATTTGTTATCTTTGGAAGGTGTAGGTAGTTGGAGAACTTGCCAGGTATGGTGAACTTTGCTCTATTCTGTTACAAGATATGTCTGTGGGTCAGCTTCAATTAATTGGAAAGAAATTCCATGAACTAACTTTTCTCCTTCTGATACTGAAAGGCACAGAAGTTGCAAGACTTGTCTCTGCTTTGTGATTAGTGAGGGCTGATCCACTGAGGTGGATTCTGAAGCATTATGGTGAGTAGCAAGACCTTCCTTCGGAGGACTCCAGTGGCCAGACTAGAGCAAAAGACCAGGGTTGTGGAGCAGGCTGGCACACTGCTGCACACCTGTCCCTTACGGAGCTGGTGACACAAATGGGCCATTCTAAAACAGCCCAGCCACGGTTTGTAGCTGAAGCACCAGGTCATTCTTCTGACCTGGGCTGCAACTGGTGGGTGGCTTGTACAGATTTGCTAAACCAGAAAGAAATTTTTGGAAGCTTTTTAGTCCGTGGCCCTCAGCGGTAGACTTGTCCATGAGGAGCTCAACATCCTTTTAGAAAGAAGTATGTTCCCCAAGTTTTTAAAATTTTAGGGCAAGCAGTGGCTTTACAAGGCAGTCACATCCTTCCATGTGCAGATTTCTTTCGTTTTGGACTTAGTATTGAGTTCCATATAGGCAAAATGTTACTTCTATATAAAACAAGGAATTTTATTTTGTTCTTGAAATGTTATTTATATACCGATTGCTTTGTATATTGAAATCTTAGATAAATTTTATATACAATTGTGTATTTCTGTGTATTTATTAGATCCTTTGTTCAGTGCGTGGTGTGTGTGTATATATAATAAAGATGCAGCATGGAAGTCATTTCTATAATAGTGATCAAAAAACGCTTAAACTCTTAATGTTGGTTGTTAGAACACTGAAGTAGATTTCGGTCTATGTTGACAGTATAGATTAATTATTGAATGCTTGAAAATGCAACAGAATCTAAGCTTTTTGAAAAAAAATCTTGCAGTGTCATTTCAACCTAATACCTTAAGTTTACTGTTGTCAGACACTGCAGCTGAGCACTGCAGCTGGTGTTTTGGACCTAACCACTGTGGAATTCCCTGTCAGTGCATTAAACAGTGAATGAACAACACTGAACTTGAATGGGTGGACAAAGGGGGGGCAGTGTCAGCAGGCCAAAGCCTTGTAGAGCTGTCATCTCTTGAGATATGCGTGCTCTTCTAGGATGTCTGATTAACTTGAGCATTTGCAAATGGATTAGATCTTGTTTCACTTTTATGTAGTGACACTTTCAAAGATGTGGAGTTCTTGTTTAAATCTCCTTTTTTCCCCCTCCTTAGTTGAACCTGTTGTGAGCTTAAGGAAAGGACCAAACACTCTAATAGATGGTGCAAATAGGACAGTAGCAGCCACTTGTACAGCAGTCACTGGAAAACCTGCTGCACAGATTGACTGGGAAGGAGGCCTTGGTGAAATGGAATCCACCTCTACTTTGTTTCCAAATGAAACTGTGACAGTTGTGAGCCACTATGTGATTGTCCCTACTCGGTTTGCAAGAGGAAGACGCATAACTTGTGTGGTGAGGCACCCTGCCTTTGCAAAGGAGATGCGATACCCTTATGTGCTGGACATACAGTGTAAGTATTCTGTGAGGTAACTACTCCTGGTATGTATCTTGCAACTTCCCCCTTAATCAGTGTACACCTTCCACAGGAAGGAGATGAGCGCTTCGTGCTTCAGGAAAATGGAAACTGTATAGAAAAGCTGTGATAAGAGGCAGGTCAGCCAGGAGTAAAAGCCTAGGTCCCTGTATTGAAAATAAAGTCATGAAGCTAGCATACGTTTCTACTGTTTTGGATATTGAATCATGGGTAAACATGAGGGTTGATCCATAAGCTGCTTATAGTGTCTTAAAATTTCAGCAGTATTAAAAAGAATACTAATGAAGATTACTGTATGAGATGCTAAGTTGAAAACAGGTCTTGTGGTGGTCAGTAAGTTAATTTCAGTTTATTCACCAAGCTTTGTCAACTAGTGCAAGAAAACATGCCTAGTGTTTGTTATTCAGCTTCAGATTGCTCATATAATTCAAACCTGCAGGCTTCTTTAATGTATGGCTTTTAAAAGACATGAATACAAAGCAAAGTGATTTACAATGTTGGTTAGTTAAAACCAGTTAATATAAATAAGCTTTAAGCTTGTGGTCACTTTTTGTTACAGTACATATATGAACAAAACCAACTATTTTAATGTTGTTCCTTTGGTGTCCTGTCTTGTCTGTGTGCTGCTTTAAAGCTCCTAAATCACAGGAGTCTGTCAGTTCAAGTAGAACAAATGTACTGGCTGGAAAAAGTAGACTTGGCTGTTTTGATTTTGGCTTGGTTTTGTTCTGTCACTCATTTTGGCATAAAATAGTGACTAGCACTGCTTTATTTTATTTGACCTTGAAATAAAGTTCTAGATTGGAGGGCCATTGATACAGAAGTAAAACTGAAGAGGATTTGTATTGTCTCAAACAGTGAATAAAATAATTGTTTCCTATTGAAAATGAAGTGAGGGTGGAAGTTGGTCTTAATATTTTCATCTGAGATTAGTGTTAATGCATGTTTCAGAATTTCTAACAAGGTTATATAGTAAGGTACACAGCAGTAAGTGAGAAGCAGTGTGTGCTCTTCAGTCTTCCCTGACACTTAGTAACTTTTGCAACTGCTTCTCCATCTCAGCTCCAGAGCTTATCCCAAATCATACTGGTTTGTCTGTTCCTTGGCTTTTAAATATTTTTCCAAGGCCTCTCTGAAATCACCTCCTGGCTTTTTAGAGCTGTAACATAATTGTACATTTTGGTGCCAGTGGATAATTTAAACGTTATAGTTGACATCTGTGAACTTCTTGGTGATTTCTTAATTACCTGGTTTCTCCCAAGGTTGTTTCTGATCCTTTGCTGTATCTTTTTAGTGAGAAGTAGTTCTAAGCTAGCATTACTCACTTCTCAAAAACATGAAACTGATCCTTTTTTTCTAAAGTTCTCTCACTTCTTCAAGGTGCTGTGTGGTTGCTGAAAACACACTGGGAAAGTTGCATCAATTAAAACAATTTCTTCATTGTTGCATATTAATGTTGTAGCTTGGAACTGTATTAGTATGTTCTCTGTATATTTTGGTGGTGGTCTTTAAATTAGAAACAAAAAGGCAACCAACAACTAAAATACACACAAAAAAAAAATTAGGAAAAAAAGTACCTTTCTGTTTTATTTATCTTACATGTGATTCACTTTTAATGTAAAAACTGTGATTGTTCATAGATGAAATCTTTTTTTTGTCAGATGCCCCAGAAGTCTCAGTAACTGGCTATGATGGAAACTGGTTCATTGGAAGAGGAAATGTTCAGCTCAAATGTAATGCTGATGCAAATCCATTACCTATGGAATTTATGTGGAGCAGGTAAATATTTGTGAAAAGGGACTTGCCACATGATTCAAGTGGTATAATCACTTCACTTGCAGTAAATGCATGTTTTGAAAACAAAGGGTATATGACTTGTATTGGTCATACTGGTTTTATCTAGCATTTTAAAAGGAGAATACAAGATGTGTGTTTGTATGAATACAGGTGAGTGGATATCTTGTAAATTTATGTGCCTAAACAGTTTGTCATTACTCTCAGGGTAAAGTCTCTTTAGTTACTCAAGGTAGACTGAGCTCTGTGTGTTGTAACACGTAGAGCAAGGACCAATAACTCTAATAAGGATTCAACTATTATTTACATATATCTCTGATGAAAAAATTTAAAAGCTTGCATATCATCCACATTTCACAAATCTGTGGACTTCCATCCCAGGCTTAGTTCAAAATCACTGTGATGAGAAATTTCAGCACATAAAAATTCCTGTGTTTAAAAAAAGCCCTTAACAGCAGTACTATTTGCTTCTTCACGTGTACTAGGTTCTCAGTTCTCTCATTTGAATATGAAACATATGTAAGTACTAATCAATACTACCAAGGTTCACAATTCTAGAAGTAATTAACCTATTTAAATACATTAAAAGCCATTCAAGCTTCAGAGATCATAGTTAGATTTCCTAAACTTAAAATGGAAGAAACTTTTACAGGAAATCAAAATTCTCTGGAATAAACTTGGTGTGCCTTTCTGAGCAACAGCAAAACCCATCCAAAAAGCTGTAGTACTGGTGAATAAGAAACTTTAAGTGTAGGGAGGGAAATCCATGTAAAAGAAGGGTAGCTTGAGCTTGGAGAAGTAAGTACTGTGTTGAACAGTGTGCTGTTTTGACTGGTGTCAGATTACAGTAGATTGTAGAACTACCTTAGCAACCAGTTTTTTTCTTTGGAATCCTGGATGGCATTGTATTTACTGGGCTAGTGATATTTTCATGGTTAGCAATATATTGCATTTAGTGCTAACTGTGAAGTGTTTGTTTCTTTTCCTTTAAGTACCTGTTTTAAAGTGATGGGTGCCTTTGTGTTCAATATTACTTAAAAAAAATCAAGCTTGCTAAATGCTTTCAAGATACTGTCATCTAGTGATCTAGTTTGAATATTGATTTAAGCCTGCTTGGCTGTTAATAGGTACTTAGATAAATCAAAATGGGCTTCAATGGCATGGAATTGCACAGGTGTTTAATGTTGGGCAACAGGGCAGTTGGCAACTCTGTTAGAATAGTTCCAGGGCCTTTGCCCTTTCTCTTTATTCTCTTTTTAACAACTGTTTACACAGTTGTTACTGCAGTCTCAGGCAGAATTGTACAGGGAAATGATAGACCTAGAAAAGTCAGTTGATAAAAAATAATTTTTTTAACCAGTTGTTTCCCCAAGTGTATCACCAAGTACCACATTGCATTTCAGTGCTGTTATTTAGACAGAATTTAGAAGCGATGGGAGATAAGAAAAGGCATCTCAGAAGTTCTTGCTCAAAAGTTCTAGTCAAAATGTCCTCTAAATTAAGCATGTATAGACAGAAATATTTACTGGATGCAAATAAAAAGGCACCTAATGCTGACAGCAAAAGTGCTTCTTAGTTAGATTGTTAGTTTTCAGAGCTTGGGATGTCTTGTTCCTCCAAGTTCTTTTGAGAGGCTGTTTTCTTAGCTGTAGTAGTGTTGATTTTAGACAGCTTGCTAGTTCCAGCAGATGTGTCATTTAAAGGATTTGGCCCAGAAATTAAATACTAGGTAAACCTTCAGGTGTACACTGAGAATATTGAAGGAAAGCCCACTAGAAGTGTCAGAGCACAGTGAAAAATTAATTCTATAGGTTGTTTTCAATATTATTTTAAACTACTTCTGTTTAAACTAGTTGTAAATATACACAATTGAAATACAACTGTTTTTTTAGGTTGGATGGACAATGGCCTGAAGGATTGTTGGCTGTTAACAATACTCTGCAGTTCTGCAGCCCTTTGACTTATAACTACACTGGGACTTATATCTGTAAGGTCACTAATGCCCTTGGTCAGAAAAGTGATCAGAAGACTATCTACATATTAGGTAAGTCTTACTTCTTAGAAAAGATATTATATTAACTTGGAACATTTTTTTTGTCAGTGATTGAATTAGCAAACTGAAGAACCAGTTGTTGCATGAAATATATGAAAAATATATGCTTTTTGTGTGAAAAGCCATTGAAAGTGGATTTAAAAGCACAATTTGGGATTAAACTGACTCTTGAATAGCTACATATAGTGGAAATTCTTATGGTTACGGTGCTTCTGAGATGATTATTTTCTCTTGGTAGCTAAACTAATGGTTTTTTGCAGTGTTAAGCTGTGTTTGATAAGACATATTGACTGCAATAAGCAGTACCTTGTCTGTAATAAATTGAGAAAACAGATGTTAGTGGAAGGGGAACAACTACATTTAGAAAAGCTAAAGATGGCAGAGCAACTTTAAGGAAGTTATGGTTATGTTCTGAATGTGTGCATTTTACACCAGTTACTCGTGTAATTTTCTTGGGGTGTAATCATCAAGTTAAATACCTCATGCAAAATTCTTGCTGATCTACTTAGTACCATACAGTGAATTTCTGTGTCTGTGTAGCACTACTGCTGTTGGAACACACATCCCTGTATCATTAACACAATGTAATTAATGTTTTACTGTGACACCTTTTTTATGAAAGAGCACTATGACTTAGAGTAATTATGAATAATTCTATACAAATATGGAAAACTGTTTGGATTTCCATAAGGGATTAAGCAAATTAATTTGATCAATAAATACTAGTATTATAGGGGTTTTTAAGGAAGGTAATAGACATCAAATTAAAACTTCATTCTGTTGTACTGTGTTGCTGCTTTTCAGCAAGTTCTTGACATTAGGTATTTCATTAAGCAAGTTAAGTGTCAGCACACACATTGGCCTGTTAGAGAATACAGAGATGGTGGATACAAACATAGGTAACTTCTTTCTTAAAACCCCATATGAACACTTAAGAGTTAAAATGGGAATGAGAATTTAAGGCTAAAACTTTAAGTACAAGATGTTTGAAACCACATCAGTAAATTCACTTTTGACAGTTTTCTGCATCTTTAGAATGAATGATAATGTTGGAGTCAGTGATATAACTACACTGTAGGCCACTGTGGAAAGCTAGTAAGTTCTAATTAACTGTCCAGTCAATGAGCTAGTTAACTGGAAACTTATAAATAGTTTGAGACAGTTGAAGTACTTGTAAACAACTTAATAGCTAGAATTTTATGTAATTTGAAAGATTTCAAGTGCTGCCAATTGTTATGAAAGTTACTTCTGTGAGAGTAACTTTCGGATGTTTTGGTTCTAAGGCTGATTCTCTGGAGAAGACTTCATGGCTGCATAGCAGTCTCAAAACAAATACCAAAACTGGCACATTGTAAGAAATATAAATTCAAAAAAGTAGAAAACCAACATTAAATAGGGTGAAACATTTGACTAGAATATAATTTTCAAATACACTTACTCAAAAAAAAATAACAATGCAGTTTCTAGCTCTGTTCTCAGTCCTATATCTAAGGAGTAGGGAAAAGTTTTTTCAAGTCCACTATTATTCAGGTTGTCAGTTCTATAGATATTATGTGCAGTAAATAGACCTCATGCTTTTTACGATGACTGTCAATGCATGAAAATTAAAGGCTGTCATTCAAATTACATTTTAAAACTAAATGAAATTGGCCTAACTAAAACATGCCAACCAGGAAATAATAGATAATATTTCCTAAAATGAATCAAGTTTTTGAAAAGCAGGTGTACAGGCTAGTTGGGCAGTGATGATGGTTTATGCTCTAGCCCAATGCAAATGTTACAGAGTTTAATCCAGCTCAGTGCAGAGATTGTTAAGCTGCAGCAGCTGGCCTTTGCTGTGAACTGATGGGCACTGTTTATATGTGTGCTGCTTTTCAGCTGTGCTCAGCAATGTGGTTGTACTGTAGCGATTTAACTGCAATTAGCAAACCTTTGCTATTTTCAGGGAGTAACAAAACTTAGCCTCACTTTGTGCAGAATCATACAGGGTCATGGTTCTGCCAGTTAGGTACACCAGTGACAATAAAGGTTTTAGCTGACAGTAAATTTCAGTCTTTAAATGTGCTATGTTGATCATGCTGACAAAATGATTAAAAGCACTGTGTATAAACCTTTTGTGTATAGGAGACTTGGTAAAAGCAAGAAAGGTGAAGCAATTATTAGTGTAATACCTGTATTGTTTTTAGAAACAAATATTAAGTACATTCTATTCTAACTCTTAAGAATAACTTCTCATAGTGATTGATTTTTTTTTAATAACTGAAATGCCCTTAAAATGATGCAGGATGGGCAAGTGACTAATATCAATCTACTTATCACCTGTAATACTTGACTTAAGTCACCAGATTTCTGTTAATGGTAAACATGGCAGTGATGTACTGTAGAGCAAGAAGCTGAAATAATAAGTTAGTTTATTTTTCTGTCTTTGCTCTTAGCCACTGTATAAAACTTGGCATAAAATGTGAACAGAAACTTGGAAGCTAACAGACAAAGCTGTATGATCACACCATCTTTCAAATTTTAATTATGAAGCTGTCAAAAAAGATTTATGAAGTTAATGTTTCTGAACAGTCACCATGCTCGTAGTTGTTTAGCTTTTTAACTGCTAGGAAAAAAACCCTATTAAGTTGAAATGTGTTGTAGGTTTGGAATATAAGCTGAGCAAAGAATTGGTTTTGGTCCTGATATTCATTGTTAAAAAAGTCAAAGCTATATTTTTAATAAGTTCTGTTGTGCTCCTAAATTTTGTTAATATTCTTGAAGTGAAATACAGAAATGAAAGAGAAGTAGTTGACAGGAACTAAATAGTAACTTCAGCTTCAGGAGATTACACATCTTTGTAGGGATAGAGAAATATTCAAATGGTTTTTGAAGCATGATACTTCTTTTTATATTGCATTTAAGGCACAGCTATCTTTGTTATTTTTATTAATTTGGTGTTGTATAGTTAAAAAGTTTAACTTTTTCCATAGCTATCTTGCAAAAGTAAGTCATGCTCCTCATGGAGTTCAAGCATTGAAGTAAGTTTTCCAAAATGTGCTGTCAGTTTGATATATAAAGCACTTCCTTGTATGATATTGATTTACTGAGTTTTCTTACACAAGGAATTGAATTTTGTTTTCTTGACTCTGTGTTCTTTCACCTTCATGCTGTTTACTGAGGCTTTCCCTTTCTCCCCTTGCAAGGGGGAGGTGACCTGTGAGGCTTGCATTAAGGTAGGAACATACTTCTTCTGTCATGACAGCCTTTGGAGAGATTACTTTTGTTAAAACTAAAGCCAGCCTTTGTTAGGCAGCAATCCTAGAAAAGTGTTTTATATAAGCACAGGGGTCACCCTCTTGTAGAGTGGACATTGTGAGGATTAACATAGCAGGAACTGATCATTGGTTTTAAGTTTTGCTGCATCATATATAAACCTCTGTTCTGAGAGTGCCTTGTGAATACAGGCACTCTTTTATTTTCTAAATTATGTAATTGCAGGGGATGTTGACAAACTGCTCTTTAGCAAAGGGCTTTTGCTCCCTGGTCTAGCAGCCATTGGACTTTCAGTGGTCTTCCTGAATATTCTTCCATGCCAGAGGTTGTGTTAATAATAAGTTTCTCTTGTGTCCCAAAAAAAATACCAAAATCTTTTATTTGGTGCATGAAAGTCCCAGTTAGAATCCACAAAAGCACACTGAACTTTGAAAGTCGATGATTGATGAGAGAAACTGTTGGTACCAATATTAGTACTGTGCTGCCAAAAAGAGGTTGGGGAGCACACTGAAAACAGTGCTAGGGAAAATGTTTAGCTCTAGTGTGGAACCTTTGTAGGCAAGACACTGTGGGGAGAATGTTATGTAGTGTCCTCACTGATTACTTGACATAGAGTAGCAGTGGTTGTAGAAAGGAAAAAAGAATTATAAATTTCCAAATCAGTTACTCTTAGAAACTGAGTCTTCTTCCATGGAAGGCTGACTCCCTGCTGTCATAAAGGAGATGCTACATAAGCTTTTCAGCAGATGAAAGAAAGAGCTAATTTTTAAGACCTAGCTGCACAGAATTATTATGCAATCTTTAAGGTAATTTAGCAACAACAGCAAGTCAAGACATAGTATTATGTATGTATCTGTGCAAACATACTAGTACATACACAGGGAGATACTTGTCACTCAATAAAATGGCATGTGCAAAGACAGATCTTGTAATTTGTTCAAAGTCAACTCACTTTTGGATTAGAAGTAACAGATAGCAGGTCCTTGTCTTGTAGGAGGCAAAAAAGGTGACATCTTGAATAGTCTGGGATTGTTTTTTGCAAACGGAGAGAACTATTTTTCACCACTCTGTTATGGCTTTTGGAGCCAGACAGACTTTGACTGTCTTTACTAACAGACAGCAACACTCCAAGGAGCTTTCCCTTCAAAACTTTGTTTCTGTAATGCTTAAATTACAAATTTTAACCCAAGTAAGTTGTAGCAATATTGAATTATCTTACCTGTTGTAGAGCTGGTCAATTTGCCTCTCAAATACTTCAGAGTGGGCTAAATTCAAAATGCTTTATTGTTTAAGAGTTTTGTGTTCTCTTGTTGTTTTTTTTACAATGATAAGCTGATAATACCAATGCAGCATGTAAACCTTAGACTTTGAAGATAGTGGTCTGGTTTTTAGGGGTGATTCATCCATCTCTTTCTACTTTTATTTCTCTGACACTTGGCTTATTGTTGGCTTTGAATTGGCACCAGAAGCAGAGGTGAGTCTCAGACATTTGAAGGATGGTTTGAAGCAGGGAGATGCAGTGTTTGGATCACAAAACATGTGATGTTAGTTGGGTTTAGTTGGCACTAAACTTAATGGTAGACACTCCCCTGCCCAAGATAGGTTGTTGGTATTGTGAGAGCTGAGAATATTATATCAAGAATAGTCATTTAAGGGAAAAATAAAAATATCAAGTTGACACTTGAAAGTTGGTACTGACTTTGATGGGAAACATCTGTAAAACAATTAAGAGTGTGAAAACTGAGCAGGACACGGGAGCCATGGTCCTTTAATTTGAGGTGGTATCAGCTTCATTTGATGTCATGAGTAAATCTTCCTTTTATTGGCAGACAACTGTGTCAAAGGCTTTGAAAGCAGCTAGGAAAACTTGGCTTCTTTATGTATGGAAGGAGCCAATTTAGTTGCTATATTCATACCGGAAAATTGGGTTTTGCTTTCTTCAATTATGTATCTTATTTTAATGGGAGTGGTAGCTATGTAAGAGTAGAAGAAATTTTGTTGGGGTCTTTCCTCATCTTCATCATTATTACAGGGTACATGTAATAAGGATTTGAGCAGGCCCCAGAACATAGTAAGAGACAAAAACTGAAATCAAGATGTATTTAAACTAAACCCAAGTATTTTCCAGGATTTCTGCTACTTTCACCTCCCTGGCCCACATGGATATTTTAATATGTTATGCTTTGTGCAACAACAGAAGCCTACGTCAGTGAGAGACAAGAGCTTTTAATCAGTGGGGCCAAAGTAAAATGTTAAAGGAAGTCATCAGTAGGAAATTGTTGCTTTTGAATAAAGTGCTATATGAAACAAAATTTAAATTATGACCTTAATGTTTTGTGGAAACCATTAATAACTCAGACATGTATCAGTGATTATGTGAAATATTACAGTTTAACAACTTGCTGAAATGAAATAATATCGTCCTTCATAGCCACAGA
Organism: Lonchura striata; assembly: GCF_050655825.1. Classification (NCBI taxonomy): domain Eukaryota; kingdom Metazoa; phylum Chordata; class Aves; order Passeriformes; family Estrildidae; genus Lonchura; species Lonchura striata. The sequence goes on from NC_140703.1 coordinate 4,695,707, forward strand.
TAAGAGTGGCATTTTCTTGATTTGGAGTTGGCATTTGAGATGTGATTTGCAAGCAAAATGTTATGAGGTAAGCATAAAACTTTAGCATTCCTCATCTTAAAGTTGTTCTCTATTTGGGAAACTTGCTTGGTACAGGAAGTAAAAAAAAATTAGTTTTACGTTTAGAAAGCTCTGGGTGACATCAGAAGTGAACTCACATATTCTTAGTTGTAATTGGCGTTATAAACAAGCAGGGACAGTTTTAATTTTGTAGTTCTTCATCAATAAAAGGTACCAAAACAAATAAATCTTAGAGCTATCATGGTTATGTATTGCAGGAATACATATAAACAAATGCTTAATTGATCCTGTGTTTGCAGTTGGTTTAATGTTAATTAGTGCTTGTTGGTAATGCAGCTGGACAGCCTGACAACTGGTGGATGAATGGGAAGTTTTGAAGGAAAAACTCTTTGTAAAACACTGAATTTCTAATATATTAATAAGATTGTAATTGCCACTGTGATTATTTCACATATGCAATGGTTAGATCTGCCAGGATGCAAATACTGCATCCTTGTGGATGTGGAGAGATAGGACTTAAGACCTCAGTATCAGAGGCAAAGCAATTACAAAGCCAAATAATTAAAACCAAACAAGTATATATAGCCTGGAAGGATTTTGCTGGTACTGTTTGAAATTGTCTTTATGGCTATAAATCTTGTGTCTTAAGCAAATAAATTTTCAAGAAAGAGGGATTTGAACTTCATGGGATGTGTGGGACGTAGAACCCTGGTAAACTTGAGTTCTTTAATCTCTGCTTCTTTGTTAAATTACCAAACTCACTTTAAGTCAATTTTTACTAAAATCATAATCCGAATCCTCTTATTCATTTTGGTAGTGCATCTTTCTTGTTCAGTTTCCTGTCTTCTGTCAAATTAATTCCATTTATGCATAGTTCCCTAACGAACCATCACATTTTACATAGTTAAGGAATATAATTATGCCCTTTGAAAATCTGTGTAAAACTTTACTTATGTCATCCTTAAAATGTTGCATTCAGCAGCAATGTGTGTAGTAATCATGACAAATGTGAAAATTCTGTCTAATATGAGAAAATTGTATGTCTGTCTCTGAGTAGTGAGATTAAAAATCATATTTATGGCTATTTAATTGTGATTTGTCAAATAACTGAAAGCTTGATAGATTTAGTTCTATCTGGTTCACTCTTTGTGGTGGTAAATTTAGGATGCTTCTAATGTGGTGGTAGTACTGCTTTCATGGATCTTGCTTATGGGCATTTAACTAAATAACATAATATAATGAGCTACTTGGCTGTCCATGCAATATTCTCTCTGAAAGGTTCAAGCTATAATAACATGTTTAGAATTGCTTTTTTGATTTTAAAATAGTTAGCTTGCAATGGGCAAGGCACAAAGTAACTTCTTTTCAGCGTGGCATAGAAATAAGAAGTGGAGTTGTATATAATATTGTGAATGATTGATATAATCTCAGTGTCATCAGCCCATCACTTGGAACCTTGCCTGCAGTACAGAGGCATGCATCTCCAGTAGACCTAAAAAGGAAAGGAGCAAAGGAAAAAGCTGCATGCTGGAGAAACTTGCTATCTGGCAGTCTCTTGTTTACATGCATAACCTGACATGAAATCAGTTTATATTTTATACTGAGGAATGAATATGGAAATTTTTTTGTGCATGAAGGATCAAATGGCTTATAGAAGGAATGCATAGACATAATTTTTGGTTCAAATGTTTCGATCTTTTATTGCTTTAAAAACCTGAAGGCTCCTTGCTCAACATAAATGTTACTTGAGATTAATACATGTCATTTTTAACTATGCTTCTTTCACTAATCCCAAGGTGAGACTGAGTAAGTTTTATTAATGAAACAAATGTTTTTGGAGAGAATAGCTTAAAAATCAGTAGTTCACGTGACTGAGCACACAACTCATAGTTTTTCATTCTTATATTCAGTGCCCTGAATTATTTCTGAAGGGGGAATTTAATGTGGAATAATTGACTCTGTAGCATAATGAATTAATTTGATCCAGAATTCACTATGGCTGGATGGAAAGTTAGAGGACTGCTAAAGTTTTTCCTTCTTGGAGGAGATAAATAATGATGAACAGTCAACATGTGAGTGGAAAAACTCTTATCTCCTTACTTTGAGGAGAGCAAACTGTGTACCTGAAGGTTATTTTTATTTTGTTCACTCCTCGTACTTTCTGTCCTGCTGCAGCTTAACTCAAAACCATGTGTAAGGAAGCTAGTTCAAAGCTTGTAATTTAAGACTTCTGTAGTGCCATGAACTTGAGAATGAAAAACTATTCTTGTAGAACATACCCATCAACTTTGCTTTCTTATAAACCCTTAACTGATTTAGCTCGCATTGACATTCTGTGCCTTTTCTGTGTCTTGTCTACTTCTTTGCTCTTTCCATTAGATCCTCCTACTACTACCACTCGACTGCCCACGGTTCCCTGGCATCCTTCGACTGATGGCACCACAGGTTTAGCAACAGAACCTAGAATAATACATTTCCCAACATCAACCTTGCCAACAAAGCAGGACGACACTTGGGGTATCGTCGTCGGTTGTGTGGTGGGTGGGATTCTTTTGCTGTTACTTCTTGGTACTCTGGGTGGAGCTTTCTACTATAAGAGGAGAAAGACGTTCCGCGGTGACTACTTTGCTAAGAGCTACATTCCACCATCAGATATGCAAAAAGAGTCCCAAATAGATGTTCTTCAGTCAGATGATATGAGTTCTTACCCTGGCAGTATAAAAAAAGAAACAAAGCACCCAATGAACTTAATATCTAAAGATTATTTAGAAGACCCTGGAAAACCTGAGTTGAACAATGTAGACAATACTAACAGGTACCAGGACCATTATGAAAGACCAATGGATTACCATGAAGGTGGAACATTTGGAATGGGTTTTATGCATGGTGAATTTTATGAGGATGATGACTTTGTTTCTCACTTAGATGGTGCGGTAATATCTCGGAGGGAGTGGTATGTGTAGTAACCACTGAAAACTAAATGTATACCTGCAGTTTGCTTCATTGGTTGGTCACTTTCAGATTGTTTATACTTATACAAGAGGAGGAATAAACTTTTTGAAACTTTTTTTTGAAGGTTTTTATATTGTGACTTGACACAATGGAAATACTGAATCTGGGGAAAATGTATTTGAGCTGCTTTTTTTTTCCCAAAGCTGTACTACTGTTTAAGATTTGAGTTTTAATGCAGAGTGCTTATATTGGTCTATGTCAGAGTTAAAAAAAAAAAAAAAAAAAAAAGGCTAAATTAAAGTTGCCATTCAATATTGTTTAAGAATAAAAAGTGGCTGTCTTGGCTCTCTGATTTAAAAATAAGTTTACCCAAGGCAATGATCAAATATAATCTTTGGGGGCTTTGAATTACTCCAATCTAGGTACCATCCACAGTAAACTTAGTGCTTCTATATAGCAAATACTTTATCAGTTAAAATGTGTTACAGCAGAATTAAAGCTTTATTTTCTAGGGTTTTTTCTGCATAAAAATGAATACCTCTTAGCATTTTAATGAGCCTTCTTGTAACTATATACTTAAAAGTTAAGTCATTGCACTGAAACTAACTTACGAACAACATTTTGAGGAGTAACTGTAAACAGGTCAAAGGCTTGTATTTGAATACAATGAAAAGTTATTTTTTTATAGTCATTGATTTCTAAAGCTTACTCTAGTGTCTGTATATATACATACAGTGAGGTGTTTTGTTAGGCCTGTAATTGGCAGGATGTCAAAACTCATTAATGCATACAAGATGCTCTTTGCAAGTTCACAGGGTGCAATTTCCGAGACCTGTTCTGGAGGCTTTGTGGGAATCTCACCATTGAATTTACAAGCTGGTTAATTTGACACAACTAAGGAGAAAACACCCATAGAGATTCCGAAGCTGGAGGCTAATGTGAATGTGCTTATTTTCCCAGGTGCCAAAAAGCATTAGAGTTTCTATGAGCAGAAGTTAAAACAGCGGTTTTACGCTGCTTCCGAATAAGTTACAATACCTGCTTTGAAGAGGGTAACCAGAGTTTCAGATTTTTAGTAGGGAACTGGACACTTGCACTGCTACTTCAGGTATTGAAAACACACTCTTCAGTGGTGCAACTAAAGAGTCTGTGAAACAGGAATTCAGGTGATCTGTGCAGTCTCTGTACCACAGTGGATTTGTTTTCCCTGCAAATAATTCATACTGATTTTACCTGTTCTTTAAAATGACATTGTATCCATTTTACATAGGAAATCTTGTCTGACATGTGAAATAGTTCTACTTTATCTTGAGCAGATTCACCAAACTAAATCTGCCGTGAGGAGGAATGAAACAATTTTAGGTGAATTGCAGAACAACAATAAATGCATAAGTAGAATACTAAATCTTTTGAAGTGCCATTTTTAAGTGTTTTGCTTGAGGAAATTGATGCTGATAAGGCTATTAGTATTTGAAACCTGAAAAGGGATGTGAAATAGGCTGATAATTACAGCTGCTTCATGAGCATTGATGCTGGAAGTTCTTTTCTATCCTCACGGTGTTTGGTAGCTTACAGCATTTAGAGCTTCCCAAAAATAGTTATACTGAGTGTTGTAGACAATACACTGTGATTGCATATGACTGCATGTCTTTGGAAAAGATTAAGACAACAGCTTTATTTGAAATTCAAATGGAAAAGCATCCCTAAACAACTTAAGTTTGGGTTTGGATTAATGGATTACTGATACATGATTGACCAAAGTCTCAAAAACAGTAGCAAGTGATATTGTGGTTATCTGTAGTTTGAGTGCAAACACAAGAAAAGGAGTGAAATTTCTAGCAGAGGGTTCTAATCCAAATTATCTCTGGAATAAAGAGATTATACCTCTCTTCAAATAAAAAGTTGATAGTTCATCTTTAAAAGATGGTTTTACTTGGAAATGAACATAACCATAAACCAGTTTTCCACATGGGATATCTTGCTTTTGTCTCTGTGGATTTTTTTGCTTTGATTTTTAAAAAATATATATATATTTAATTCCTATGGGTTGAGAAGTTGAAATGTTCTGGAGTTGAAGTTATTAATAGGGATAGGGCTTACGCGCGTTGCAATGTTTTGTACATTATGTCTACTGTAAAAAGAATTGATTGTACTTAAAAATGGCTGTTGTGTGAATAAACTTTTTCTTACATTCTGAAACATAGGTAGTGTTCAAAAATGTTTCGCAGTTATGTTCTTAAAATTGGAGATGGAAAAGCACGATAAACCCAGAGGCTGGATAGAATGAATTAAGGTGTTTAAGCTGTTTGAGATGAGCTGTTAAGTATTCACTTGAGAGCATAAGCTTATAAAACAAGTGTCTTCAGAAACTCTTTCAAGAAGATTAAGAGAATGATAAATGGAGGTGTTTACTGTCCAAAACATTTCTTTTCAAGAACAGCTGATAAACTAATTAGGATTTGCATACTTCAAGATAGTCTTGTGTTTTCGTTCTATTGTCTTTGTTTACTTTAACCATATTTCTTGGAGTTAATCAAATCCCATTTATTTCTGACCATCTGGTGGTTAAAATGCTTTGTAGGTGGCACCATACATGTTACGTGCTCTCTGGCTTGTGCAGCTTGGCATGGTGGTCTGGGTTTATGATCATTCCACTGGTTAGACTGATGTTTTGCCAAAGCAGTTCAAAAAACCAAATGAAGCGTGCCCTGTGGTAATTGCATTTAAATTCCTGTGTGTCACTGTGCTGGGATATTACTATTTTTCCTGGTGTTCAGAAGCAAATGGGTGTTCATCATCGCACCCAAAATCAGACTTAATGGGTGGACTTTGATTGAAAGTATAATACTTTATGATGTCTTAACATTATAGCAGACTTTACTAGAAGAAGAGGCACCATGAAATTAGGATGAAGCAGTCAAGGAACTCTTCTGATATAATCACAAGACCAAAGCATCTTCAAGAATTCTGGACCTAAGAATGTATATTAGTTGAGATTTTCTCACTTCAAGAAGAGTGCACCCAGTGTAAACTAAACTTAAGCCAGTTAAAATGCAGTGGTTAGGTGACCCTTCCACTGATTCATGTGCCTGCTTTTCAGGAAGAATTATGAATTATGCTTGTGTCATAGTTTAAGCCCAGCTTGCAGCCAAGCACCACACAACTGCTTGCTCTCCCCACCCCCATCTCCTCCCACCCCAGTGTAATGGGGAGGAGAATTAAAAGTAAAGCTTGTAGGTTGAGATAGGAACAGTTTAATAATTGAAAAAAAAAAAGTAAAATATAATAATAATAGTAATGGATAATGAAAGGGAGGGGGAAACAAACAAGTGATGCACAATATTTCTTTCTGGGTAATTTCCCCAGTTTATATATTTGGCATGGTGTTGCCATGTTCCAAAGGGAAATGGCCCTTTGGCCACTTCAGGTGATCTTTCCCAAATATGCTCCCTCCCAGTTTTCTTTTGTGCAGCTCCTCACTGGCAGAGTGTGAGAGACACACACACAAAAGTCCTTGGCTTAGGATAAACACAACATAGCAAAAACCAAAACATGGGTGGGTTATCAGCACTATTCTCATGCTAAATCCAAACCACTGTACAAGCTCCTGAGAAGAAATTAACTCTATTTCAGCCAAAGCCAGGACAGTTTATAGTGTCCAGGCTGGTATCTGGTGGACACATGGAGCTTATGCTGGGAAAGCTATTAGATGAACCAAAGGTGGTACATTGCATTCTTCTTTGAGGAGCAAAGTAACTTCTGCAAGCTGTTCCTCTAGGACTTTATTCCTTAACATTAAAGAAGTCACCAAAAAAGCTTATTTTAGTTTTTTTCAAGTTACTTAAGTATACTGTGGGGAATATTCATGTCAGATCTTTGATAAGCAGTGAGGGGACAGGAATTGCTTTATCAGAGTGCAAGTCAGGTGTTGTATTTTGGGATATTTTTTTTTTAATTGAAGGGTTTTGCTCAGATTTCCAGCATACAGGCAGAAGAATATTAGAAATCCGAGGAATTGATAAATCATATTGCATAGTTTCAATGGTTTTATCTGTGAATAGAGCATACAGCTTTCCTTTGGTCAGAGATTAAACAGAGAATGTTTGTGTTGCTTTTGAATAATAATAAAGTGGACTGCTTTAGAAATATATTGTAGGTATAGAACTGTGTTAATTTTCAATTTCTTAATTGTTAATTTTTCTATTTGAGTACTCAATGTAAATTGAGAGCATTATTTAATGTATGCTGCCTAAGTTTTGTAGGTGTTTAGTGCAGCTGACCTGAATTATTCCAATTGTGAAACTTTTTGTTGAGCCTGTTTGCACAAGTTTAAAGCACTGATGATTTTAAATTAAAGTATGTTAGCAGCTTTTTCAGTTTTGAGACTTAAAATTTGATTTCTAAGCATAGTGAAAGGAGTGGCCTTTAAACACTGACAGGTATGTTAATTCAGTCTGAGAGTTGTTCAGCATTGGATTTGGCAATGCTAAGGTCAAAACAAAAATGCTGTAAAGGGAAAAAAACACAGCTTTTTCTCTCCTCTTCTTAAAATTTATTTATGAAAATTACTTTCTTGTAGCTTGAAGTGTGAAGTCCTAAAGATGATAGGTGGTCTTAGAGTTTGCTTTGATAAGTGTAAGCCAAGTATTTAGTGTTTGTTTGCATATTCATTGCTCCTAGTAGTTAGTATATGGGGTTTTTTTTTACCCTGATTTTAAGTTTTTGTTTTTTGCTTTCTGCAAACTTAAGTGTCTTTAAAGAAAGATTGTCAATAAACCGTAGCTGCCCAGGTTTTTGCATTAACACCTTGTTAGCTTATTTAAGTGCAAATCATACATTTTGTAATGTTATCTGTCCTTGAAATTGAGAATGAAAGCATGCTGCTAGGACTTAATAAAAGTAGTCCATAAAATTTTTGAAATCAAAAATTTTGATTTCATGAACTCTCTTAATTTCCCCAGTTTTTTAGTTGGGTAAGTTGAAACAATACTGCAGAAGTGCTAGTGCAGGGCAAGGCTTTCTGTTTGGCAGTGGAAGGAAGAAGCATTTCTCAGAGCAACACTGAAGTAGCTTATCTGAGTATTGAAAGTATATGAACTTCTTAAAGTTGTAATCTGTGCTATCACATTGCAGATGTGCCCTTTAAGCAGACATCTTCTGTTGCTGTAGCAGGGGCTGTGATTGGAGCAGTCCTTGCTCTTTTTATCATTACCATCTTTGTGACAGTGCTGCTGACCCCAAGGAAGAAAAGGCCAGCCTATCTTGACAAAGTGTGAGTATGTGTTGGACTTTTTTTTAAATTCAGTTGACAGCTATATGCAGAAAGCATTTGTTCTGTACAGTAATTTAAGGGTCTGACTTAATTTAGCAGCTACTCAGCTTTTGTAATTTCAGGGCTCTATTTTCAGAGTACACTAATGTGAAATCATACATTTCTGAAAAAGAAACCAAGAAGGTAAGAATTACTTCGGAAGTAATGTAACATTTTATCTCTTGAGAAGTTCGGGGTTTTTTGAAAGAAAACTATCCATGGATTTAACTGGAGGGCAAAAAAGGGTTCCTTCTTGACTAGTGCCAATGGCTGCTAGTTTGTTGTAACTGCAAATAAATTGGCTATGCTTTGCAAATGTGAAGGCCCCCTAAAATTAATCCTGAAATGTTTGTAAAATGAAGCAAGCTGCCACAGATACTTGCTTAGAAATTACTGACTTGTGCTTTCTGGAATGTTGGTTGTTTCTTCAAATCTTTGGCACAGACATGCAGTTTACTTTATTCAATGTGATCAAACAAAAAAGAAGGAAACAAAAGCATCTGAAAATATGTCAGTTAAAGTGGATGATGTCTAGATTCTGTTTAGATAAAAAAGTGCATGAAAAAGTGACAGGGGATTAGAAGATTTGTAATTATGGGTCTTCTTACATCCCATATACAGTTTCTTACATCCCATATACAATTAACACTAAAACTTAATCAGAAATGTTGCTCATGTAGTTAGAGAACTAAAATAAAATAACTAAGAACCTTTAGCATAAAATAAGTTTCCTCATTTGCACTGAGCTACCATGATGAATCAAGAGTCTTCTTTTAAGCAACTTTTAACATGGTTAGAAATGCTGTTTCTTGTTTGTTTTTGTTAAATTCTGTAACTGAAGTTCATTTATATGAGTGATCTTAAACATTTAAATTATTTTATAACCCACTTGCTTTCACTGAGAAAGTTAAAATAGAAAAAGTCTTGCATGTAAGAATTGCTAATAAGGCTTTCTCAAAGGCTTTTTAAGGGAAGGCTATAATTAAAAAAGTTGTATCAAGCTGTATCTAACTTAGAAACTGTTAGATATCAGTAGCTTCTGATCCTCCTTAGCTGGAGTGTATGGGGGGAAATTCAGTCTGCTTAGCAGAGGATGCAATAAATAACAAATTCTGGGTAGTGCTTTTCTACAAAAAGTGTGTGACTGAATAATAGCCAGTGGTAGATATATTCCATTACAATATATCACATCTGAGTCATTGCTGACTGAAAGGTATTTGTCCCCAAGTACTGAGTGTTGGGTGATTTGGCAGTTAATATCTGACCATTCAATTGGACTTCACAAACATGATGTGTCATATTTCATTCCCTCTTTACTACAGGATTGATCTTCCACCCACTCACAAACCAGCCTCATTTGAGGAGAGATCATTGTCGGTGCCACAGAAAGAAGCTATGCTTCAGGTGAGTAAATGTTTATTTGCATCTTAAAGTGACTTAAGGAAAGTGTTAACTTTGCTGTATTATGTTAACTTGGTCTGATTTTGCTTTTCTGGAAATATATGGTTTCCCTACGTGTGTGATATCCGAATCTCTTATCTGTAATGTTAAAGTCATCCTTAGAGGTCAGGAAGCTTGGAGACGGATAATCTTGTATTTCCAACAGCCTTTGACAGACACAGCCTTCCTTTTGAACTAGAAAAACCTATAGCTGAAATTCTGTGGTAAGAGAATATGCATGGCTTTATAAAGCAGTCTTCATAATAGGGAAAAGTTGTGCTTGGTAAACTTAAAAAGTGACTTTATCAAAATCTCCCTTGCTAGTAATAACTGTCATTCTTTTGAGTTATTAATGGTTGAGGGGTGGGAATAGATTGGAATTTGGGCTTTGGCATGGCTAATCTGCCAAAGTATGAGTTTGATTCTCGTTGAAGATCACTAAATTACTTCTAAATATTTGCAATTATGTAACTTCTAATTTGATCTTTTCTGCTTGCATTTACCAGCATCAAAAGACCCATACCAATTTCATGACAAACAACTGAATATTTACTGTGCTTTTTGGGGTAGCTTCTTGCCATCTAAAGTAATGCTGTACAAGAAAGACAGCAATAGGCAAAAAACTTCATTACCAGCATTTAATGTTTTTGTGGGTGTAATCTGATCAAACCAATTTGTAAAAGTCACACTGGAAAGCTGATTCTAGCAAATGAAACAGTTTGAGTTAGTGGGGAGCAAGGAAGAATAGGGCTACATTCTTCCTTACAGCATGATTTTGAGGTGGAGTGGCATGCTTGGGAAACTCCAGGTGAATTCAGGCATTATAGAGGAGACCTGCTCTTGAGAAGCTACTTAAGCTAATATCATTGATTATTATACTTCATATACTAAACTAGTCAGTTATAGATCCTAGCCATGGCCCCTAAAGTGTCTTTTGTGTGTGTGTGTTTATATTAAATTAATCAGTCAGATTTTTTAGATTTTTGCTTACATTGAAGACAACTTCTAGCACCTATCAGTATTTGTAAGAATTAGATGGTAATTGTTTTTAATAAAATTTTTGTTCCATCCTCAGTACATACCATAAAGGTGATTCTAACCACTGGTGTGCTGAATCATAACATTGAGCTAATTAAAACAATCATTTTTTAATAAGAAATATTATTTTTCCAATACTGTGGTGTATCTTTGCAGCTTTAAGAACCTATAGAAGTCATTTCTCACAGAGAGGAAAAAAAATCTTCACCTACATTTAAGAAGGATTTTGATGGAGTTCTTAATAATATTGAAAATATTCTTGTGGATTTTCTTTGTGATTGATGGTTACTAAAGCTCACCAAATGTCAGTTGCTGATAAAAGCTTTCCTTATATCATAAATGTTACAATGGGTAATACTTGTGTATACTGTTGATGAGTGAAGCAGGAAACTATTCTGAGATCCACTGCTGCAGTAGTAGTGGATCTAGTAGTAGCAGCCTGATGATTATTACATTGTGAAGGTAGAAAACATTTAGTTGGCATAAAGAATAATAAGTTTTCATCTTCTTACCTTAAAGGTGGTATAGCACCAAAGATGACACAAAAGAACCAGTACTTTTCTGTGCTTAGGATGGGCATCATAGCTATTTGTTCTGTTACTACAGTACTCAAAAATTGCAATTTTTGATGAATCATTCTTCTGCTAATATTTCAGCCTAAAGTATTTGAAAAATACTCTCTTCCTTCTAGAATCAAAATATATGGTTTATTGTGGCATTTGTGCATCTGTAGTGCTGCTAAATGGCAAAATGACAATACTAGGAAATGCAAATATTTGTCCTTTACGGAGCAACTTATAAAGGAGGTAGACATAAGAGAATGTGTGCCTTATTGCTTTCCTCTTCAGAACTTTGCTGGCTTTGATTTTTGTGCTTACTCTGGCTTTGTTAATGGGTACTAAAGAACTTAGGCTGAAGTTGGCTGTAGTCTTGGAATCAGCCAACATTTAATACGTGTTTTAATACATAAAACTTTTAATAGAATGATTTATTAAAATGTATTTTGTAAATAGAGAAAAATTGTAAAGAGACTGAATTGAATATTTGTTTTCCTCAAGCTGGATAAACAGAGTTTTCAGTTGTATTGGGAGGAGAAAGATTCCCCTTCAGGTTAGGTGTTAGACTTTATTTAAGAAATGGATGTTGGCACAGCACTGTTAGTGTACCTGTCTTTTTCTCTCTGGAATTCCAGCACTAAAAGACCTGGAGCCAGAGGCTGTCTTCCTAGCTGATACTGCCTCTAATCAGTATGTACTCTGTTATGCTTGAGGCAAGAGCTTCATTTTATCTAACAGAACTAAATATCAAAATACTGGCTTTAGCCAAGAAGCGATTGGTTGTGTTGTGGTGTACCAAGCCAACATTTGGATAGCTGTAAAGAGGCAAGAGAAGCAAGTTAGCAGCCTGTCAGGATGTCTCCTCCTGTTTGACTCAATGTCTGTACTCACCACTGTACTACCTGATGTTCCAATTGCTCTCCACCCAGAATGAGATACCAGGTGAGCCTCTCACTGCGTAGTTAAGATATAAACTTCTGGATCTGCTGAAAAGAACTGTAGGGGAAGTGTCACTGCTTTCTCAACCACAACAGATGATCACTTCAGCCTGAGTGGAAATGATAGGCTGCATAAAGGTGCAAAGTAAAGAAGTGAATTTAAATGGTGTATTCTGCATACTCACAATAACGTAGAATTGAAAGTGGATTTACTCAATTTAGGCTGATTCTGGTAGTTGTTATAAATAATGTGCAAGGTTTTCAATCATCTCTGCTGTTATTGTTCAAATCATGGACTGTAGCTTTTTTTTATCTTGTAAAGTATTTAAGATCCAGTAGATTATGCTGAAATTCTCATTTTTGTTTCCCAGCAATCAGTATTTTAACTAATTTTACGCATATCTGAGTCAGCAGGTGATGGTATTAAAATGAAGGGAAATTATCTGGACCTGTGATAGTACTGGATAGCTAGTGTCTTTCATGGATACTTCTTGAGACTTGGAAAATTACAGTTTGCTTTAAATAGACATTCTCATTTACCTGCTAGTGCTAATAATGAGCTGCTAGTATGTACAAGTACTGTGTTAACTGAGTACTCATAAGTACTGGTTACTCATAAGTACTCACAAGTACTATGTAACTGAGTACTGAGTACTTGAAGATACTGATTCATGTATTCTTGTGAGTCATTTCAGAACTGAGAAAAACTGGCTCTCTTATGGCCCTAAAAGAGTGAGGCAAAAGTCCAAAACATAGCAATACATATGGAAAAAAAATATATTATAGCTTTATTTACTGTGAAGACTGTAGGTTCATCTTTGTCAACTTTTTTGTCAACAGCACTGTTACTTTTGTCCAGGCGTTCTTTTAATAATCATTGCCATGGAAATGTTATTCAGTTGCTCAGAACTATCTATTACATGTAATGTGAAAGAGTGGTGAGCAGCCTGAAGGTTGCACCTTTGGTGAGAAAGGAATCCCTGCTCGGCAATGCAGTTTTTGAGGCAAATCAGGAAGAAGCTGAGCAATGGAAGAATTCCAGTGGCTTAAAGAGGAATTTTTCTATTGCATAATATTTTAAAAAGGAGTGGAAGAGGGTGCACTAATTCTGGCAGTCCTTGGAATCATTACAGTTAGCTTCACTGTTTCAAACAATATATTACTAAGAAGCAAAAATGTCTTTACTTTCCTCTAAACATGCTTGCAACAGGCAGTCTTTGACAATGTGAAGGAACTGAAGTTACTATTACCTTGACAGGTGCTTCTGAAGGAAAGAGAAAAAACATGTTTTGCATAATGCAGTGATGCTTTCAGAGTTGTTTAAGGATTCAGAATTTAACAAGGCTCTTTTGTAGAAACAGGAGGAAGAGTGGATAAGGGAAATGCAGCCTAGTAGGTATGTCTGGCCATGAGGAGACTTGACTTGAGACTTGCAGCTTGGAAAAATGCCTCTATTTAGCCAAGCAAAGTTCTTTAACTATTATTTGTATTGCTGATCAAAAGAGGAAAGAAAAAGATGAAGTTGTCTTAGCATCATTAAAAGCATCAAATACCATTTATCAAATGATGAAGATGTTTCTGAATTAAATTTGAAAACATCAGCCACTGAACTCTTAAACCTAGTATAATACTGATTCATTTATAGATTATAGCTCTCTTGCACTCTTCTAGTCCTTTTCCTAATGCTGTTCATACAGGTGGGACTATCTCTTCCTTGATGAAAAAGGAAGCAGTATTGTTATCATTTGCCTTAAACAAAAGAACTGTTTCTACAAATAATAATGGATCAATAAACTCATCTGCATTGATAAAGGATCTTGCAATAGGGAAAAAAATTTACCAGATAGGGGTTTGAATGAGGCACAAGCTTTTTGTGTTTGTTTTTTTTTTTAACTAGGAGTGATTATACCACAGTACAAACTGTACCCTAAATCATAATTCTTAGGTGGCATTACTTGGTGGGATTTTGATTGGCCGTTACCTCAGGCAGCTGGTGATTAACTGCATGCTTGGAAACAGCTCATTTCACAGATGAAGTTTTTCTATCATAATGGTGGAGAATAAAATAAATTTGAAAGAAGGGAGATTTCAATGCTTCTGTGAAGTAACTTCTCATCCACCAACATTCCAGAGTCCTTCTCCTTAGGGCTGCTCTCAATCACTTCTTTGCCCAGCCTGTGTTTGTGTTTATGATTGCACTAACCCAGGTGCAGAACTTTTGAACTTCACAAGGTTCACAAGAACCATCTCTCAAGCCTGCCAAGGTCCCTCTGGAGGGCATCCCTTTGCCTCCAGCATATCACCATACCACATAGCTTGGTGTCATTGGCAAACTTGGTGAGGGTACCTTGATCCCACTGTCATGTTGCCAAAAAATGTTAAACAGTGCTGGTCCTGATACGGACCCCTGAGGAATGACACTTGTCACTGGCCATTGCTTGGATTTTGAGCCACTGATGAGCCATCTCTTTGAGTGTGACTATCCAGTCAGTTTTTTATCCACTGCATGGTCCACCCATCAAATCCATGTGTCCTCAGTTTAGAGATAAGGATATCATGTGAGACAGCATCAAATGCTTTGCACAAGTCCAGGTAGGTGACATCAGTTGCTCTTCCTATTTCCACCAACACCATGATGATGATCACCAACCAACTCCTTATTTTCCATATGCTTTAGCATAGTTTCTGCTCCTTCATCTTGTTGGGCATGAGGTGTGACTGACCTGTAGTTCCTCAGGTCATCTTCTGTTTTCAAACCATGGGGGTCTTATTTCCCCTTTCCCAGCCAGTGGGAACCAGAGTTCTGCCACTACTTCTAATTAGTCACTTCCTGTGAAAGTGTCTTCAGAACTTGCAGATGTATCTCATCGGGTCCCATGAACCTGTTCACCTCCAGATTGCTTAGATGATCTTGAACCTCATCTCATACAGTGGGCAGTTTGGCTGGGGTGAAACTAATTTTCTTTGCAGTAGCTTGTATGGGGTCACGTTTGGGATTTGTGCTGAAAATAGTGTTGATAACTCAGGGAATTTTCTTATTACTGGACAGCATTGGGACCTATTCTGCTTCTTGTACTGCCCTGCCAGCAGATGGACTTGGGGTGTACACAGGAGACTGGGAGGGAGACAAGATATTGGGAGAGGGAACACAGCTGGGGCAGGTGACCCTGACTGATCCTTGTCTTCTTTCCACCAGCCATTGGATTGTAAGAAGGAGTCTAAATTATAACCAGTTAAGACACTTCCTAAAGCAGAGTGTATTTTGGGATGAGTGGTGTTCTGCAGTTTTGAATCTTGACTTGTTTCCCCTCTAACTTTTCTTCTTTCAGAAAGAACATTTTGCTTTGCAGAGCCAGTACAGAGAGAGAGATGCTGGAAACTTGCAGCACATGGTAAATAATAAGATGGGTTGAATTCCTGATTGAAGCTTTTGATTTAATCTTATTCTATAAAATAAACTTATAATGTTGGTTTTTTTGAACAAAAAAATATTTGTCCATCCTGGTCAGTAACTGTTGGATTGTGTGAGTTAAGTTAAAAGTGGCAGTACCATTTTATTATCCTATAGTAGTTTGATGACTAATTTAAATACATAAACACTCCAGCTTTCATTTCTTGGTGAGTAACATAAAGCAGAGGAGTGCTGACAGACATTTTTCTAGTTGGTAACTTGGTATTTAGATTTATTGAGCTTTAGAGTCCAGCTTAATTTGAAACAAACATTTGAGGTTAACTCTGTTAGTGGAATTTTTAAGTTCCTGTTTCTTTATTCATAGGGTTGTCTTGGAGATCATGTATCTCTGATTTTGCTTAAAGCTTTATCAAGAATAGGAATTGCAGGTTCTACACGTGAACTTTGAAACTTACTACTTCTTGTGTGTGTTTAGAAAGCTGTGAATGGAAGGCAACTTACTTGTGAGGCTGAAGAGCCACAAGAACAAGAGGGTCTTCAGCCTATGTATCCAGTTTATCAGCAAACTTACTACAAAAATTGGAGCAACAGATACCCACAAAACTCGGGACCTGGAAGAGCCTACATCAATCCAAGGGAGCATTATGTATGATTCTGTACCCAGATGTCTTTAACAAGGGTTTTATTACCTGTTGACTCCATGACCCTCATGCCTTTTTGGCTTTCATCTTTAAAATGATTGGGGTTTTTTTAATGTGTGAAAATAATGTATAGAGAATTTTATATAGGTAAACTATATGGAATTTAAAACTTGCCTCTAGTATTTGATATGTCTGTGTTTCTGTAGTAATACTGATCTGCCAAATGAGGAGAGCCACTTAGCTTTGTTAACATTCAGAGTTATAATATGTATAACCTGTATTAATTGGTTGGCACATGCCAAAATGTAGTTAAGCTTTTTCACTGGCTATCTCTTGGGAGCATTCTCTCTGGATATTTTACAATAACCTTACCCATATAAAACTGAACAAATTATGAGCAAGACAATTGAATCCCTTGTGATATTAGCAATCTCAGGCTGAGCCATCTTAGAAAACATGGGATATCATTTTGACTGGCCTTAGCTATTGATTTCTCAACCAGCTCTACCTCTCTCAGTCAAATGAACAACTAGACTACCTCTCAAATACTGACTGGCTGGTCCATAAGCTCACTGTTTGTCTTCCCACCTTGTTAAAAGTGAAGCAATTGCCTTACATCAAAAGCTTTTTCTTGTCTATTGATTCTGCCTGTTGCTGGCTTTGGTTTTACAGTTAGGTCTACATGAAACTTAGTTGAAGGAGGTAGATGAGTAGGCAGACAGAACTTTCTGTGTCTTTTGTGAAGCTACATCTTACCCTTAAACTGCTATTTAGCTGTTTTCCCAAGTGTGACTCCTATTTTAGATGCTGCATAGTTTATTTTCCTTGGTAATAGATACTTTCCTTGTTTTTTTCTCAGTTTCCAACAAAACTGTCTGTAATGTGTTCTTGTGTCTTAGCAAGAAAAGAAAAGCTTCAGTCAACTTCAAATGCTTGTCAGCACTGTCCTTTAATCTTAACCACTAGTGTGAAGTAACTGGAGAATGTCCTGACATTACCAGTGCTAACCGTATCCCACATGAATCTCTTTGTGTCTGTGGTAATGCTTAAAAAATGTGCTCAGGATCTTTCTAGAAAAATAAGTTTCCATGTGAACTAAGAAGTAAATACTTAGCAAGTAAAAAATACATATATAATGTGCTAGTGCTAAAATTAGCTGATAGGACAATCTTAAAATATTTTAAGACAGTAGAAAAATGGGTTGTGTCTAAAATCTGCCAGAGAAACTTAACAGACTTGAGTATTCTCTAAGTATGTGTGCACATAAGTACAGAATGATGATTTTTGGTCAGATGACATGAAGGACAAAATGTTAAGAATGCCTGGTGTCATGCTGAACTACCTGTTGTACAGATCTCAACATTACTTCTGGGCTATTAGTGTGCTTCTCTGCAGATGTTGGGATTTTTTTAGAGGCGAGAGCCGAGCTGTAGAAGCAGCAGCATTGAAAGCTAGCATAGGTGAGTGTGCTGCAGGCAGGGGGCCATTGTTAAACCTGAAATTCAACCTCCATTCATCCCCATCACACTACAAGTTTATGAGATCCCTGTCCACAGCAGGGCCAGATAAATCAAGTTCTTCTACTTTGTTACAGGTAGCAGGTAGAAGATTATGGCTTGGGTGCCTGTATTCTGGACCCTGTAGAAGTAGGTATTAGCTGTTCTCTTGCTAAGCACTTTTCTGTTAAAGGATGGGGTTGAAGTTGACAGCTGAAGGAGTGGCAAAAAGAAAGGTTGGACAGAATCTGCTTCTCGGGAGCTATCTTTGAAGTATTGGCACCTTGCTTTTCTCTTAGGAACTGGGCACATTCATGTAAATTGAGCAACTGTTTTCAATTTTAAAGTTTCCTGCTGTATTTGAGACCTAAAAAAGGGCTTGTGTCCCCCCAGAACTGTTTTTCCACAATGTTAATTTAAGTAGCTACCTCTCTACATGAGCATTGCCCTGCCTATCCTTACATTACTGCAGCTGGAAAAAGCATCAGCTGTCAGAATGCTGAAAGAAAACAGTGTTGTGGCCAAATGAATGACAGAACATGGAGATGAGCTATACTGCTTAAGATAATTTGATCAATATTACTGAACAAAACTTGATACCAAAAATATTTGAATAGGCATTATAGAATAGTTCAAAACTATTGCTGTGACAGTGAGTCCTCTGCATTCATTAGTACAATGTGGTATTGAGCAGGTAACCATTTCAATCCCTTTTGCAAAAAAACAACCTCTTCTACTGCTTTTTATGATTATTTGCAGATACTTTTTTTTTTTTTTTTTTCTTTGAAGAGGTAAAACTTTGGGAGAAGGAAGAATGCTATCAACAAAGCTATAATTGTTTTTTTAATTTGCAAAAAAAAAAAATAGCTGAAAAATTAAAAATGTAATCTGAGTGTGCTGTCCAAGTTACGTATCAACAAACTACAGAAAGCTTGATTTGCAAACTACCCATCAGGATGTGTTTGCCCTAAAGTCATTAGGGAAATATACATTATCACCTACAGGTTTATTACCTGTGAGAAATGGTTTCTTTGTAATCTGTTCAGGGACATTTAGTGTATTAGGTTTTTGAAATGTTACTTTTAGTTTTAAGTGTGGATGGATTTGGGGGGGGAAGGGATTTGGCATAGAATGCTCAGAAGAGAACAGAAAATATGTCTGCAATTAGGCTTTCTCACTGAAAGGATTGTACATATAGAAGTAAGTCTGATCTGCTTTTTTAAGATGTAGAAAATGTCATTTTTTATTTTTGTACATTTTCAAATGCTTGTATTTTTAATTTGATTGGAATAAAAACATTTAAAATATATTTTTCTGTTGTTTAGATTTAAGATTGCTTAAAATGCAAGGACCAGTGAAATTCATCCACATTTTTGGTGTGTTTCTTCTGTATATTGTTGTATATGCAGAACATGTTGGGTTTTTTTTCCTAACACTACCACTTTGGGATATTGTGGTGTTGCATGCTGAAATCCTTTCAACTTTCATCTTACATAACAGGAAGCATGTAGTCCTGTGTGAAAATCCAACACTGAGGTGAACTGAACCCCCAGAATCACTGGTGAGGGAGGTAGGGAAGGAGGGGAAGATTAGTAATTCATCTCTCTAGCATTGGTATATGTAAATTGTCCTCTGCCCAAGTATCTCTAAATTCTACAAGGTCATGTAATTATAAAAAGTATAAGATTTAATGTTTGAAGTATGTTCAAAATGATAGTGGATACAATACAAATGAAAACTAAGAAATTGTACTACTAAAAGTAAGGAAACACTTAACAAAATATTATTAAAGTACTCCCACTGTTCAGTCACAAATGATCTAATGTATTGTGTGTTGAGCTCAAGGAAAGCACAACAAAAATGTGTGATAGTTCATGAAGAATGAAGGGAAGCTTTTCACCTTCTGACTTGTTACTTTGCCTTCTTTCTGGCAATGTTACTGCTCTTTTGTCCTCTGAGGGATGCAAGTTCAGGTGCTATGTTGCTATATAGGTGATTAAAATTTTTTGCAATAACTTTTTAATTCCACAGACTGAAAGCACTCTTATCTGAGCTCTGTGTTGTGTGAAGGCTGAATGAGTGCTGTACCAATAATATTTGCAGAGTGGGCAAAATTGTTTTGACAACTTAGGCCACTTCAGAGGCTGCTGACAAGGACAGGTAAAGCTCCAGGTGAAAAAAGAAATGTCTGTGTAGTTTCCTCCTTGACTGCCCTGTGGGAGGTGGGTTGGGACTTTTTGGCCACTGGTGGTATATGTCCAGAGTACTGGGAGACTGGGTTTGACTTTCTGACAGAAGGTAAAGATGTGATATCTCTGCATTTATTAAAAGGTATTACATAGTTCTTGGTGAATAGCTTAATGTCTTTAGCTGAATTATATTGCAAATGCACAAAAAGTACATTGTGAATCTTAGTAGCAATTATTCAAACAATCTGAGAAGCCCAAGTAGGATGTTAGGCATTTTAATCTGCACTGACAACCCCACAGTGAAATTTTTCCTAAACTTGTTTTATGATCCTAGTTTTGATTTTATGCTATATCTAAATGTAGATCCTTCAGTTGTCACTGAAAATAAACTTATTTATTTAAAAGCCTACAAGTCAACTTGTGACTCTTCTACCCCTTTGTGGGCCTAGTAATCAAGACTGTAAATCAGAATTTATTTTGAGACTAAGTTGGAAATCAAGCAGACTTCAGCTTCCTCATCAACTGAGATAAATTTGCATATCTGTGCAGGGCTACACACAGAATGCATAGAGTGTGCTAAATATATTGAAACATCATTTCAATTTGACTGAGTTTAGCTGCAGATCTATTATATTCCAATCTGAAGTGTGCTAGGTTAAATTAAACTTATTATCTAACAGAAATTTACAGGAAATAACTTCTCTAATACTGATTATCGGTGGAAGAAGTTTAATATATGCCATAAAAGATTCCATTGTCTTTTTTTTTTCTTTTCTCAATGTTAGATTTTATTTGTTTATTACTGTTTTGCATCTCTGAATTATTACTTCTAATAGCATTGCCACATTAGATCCTGTTCCTAGGAACGTGTGCCTGCAGGTTCAGTTTCCCTGACAATTCATCTTGCCTGTCCTATTAAGAAGTCTTATAGTCCTTTGTACGAATTCAGATATTCTGTGCTTGAACAGATCCATTCCTTGACAGCAAAATATTTTGGGCCAGGATTGTTTACCCAGTTCAGGTGATAACAAACTGCAGAAAATGACTCTTTCCCTGCTGATGTGTGGCTGTGTGCAGTGCAGCAGTGGACCCACAGAAGATGCTTCAGCCCTGCCAGTTGCCTCCTGGCTGGCCAACAGAGCAGCAGACAGTTGTCCAGGTGGGGTCTTTACTGTCACCATAATGTTTTGTACTCAAAAGAAAAAGAATTCAGAGATACACATAACTTTTCTGAACTGCTGTCCTAATTTGGGAATAATTGCTTTCAGGCACTATTTGTGGCAAAAGCTTAATTCATTGTCAAGTAGAGCAGTTGGATTTTCTGTCTTATGTTTGACTAACCTGGCTCTTTGAAGACCAGACTTCAGCCACTGATGTGATTGCTCCTATTAAGCATACCAACTGAAGGAGATTGACTTCAATCCCACAATTAACAAAGTTCTTTGCTGCTTTGACATGAATTGAGAGGTAAGAGAGAAATGGCTGTGGGCAAGTAAAATGTCTGTGTATTAGCTTTAAAATTCAGATTGATGGGTAGCATCAAATGTAGATTGGTTTATCCAGCCAGGCTAAGCAAATGGACAAAACACTTAAAGGGTGGCCAGAGGAATGAACACAGTTTCAAGGTGCAGTGCTTTAGTAATGCTTGTGACATCTCAGTGTGTTGCTTGCTTTCATCTGGATCAATTTCCTTGGTCAATAAATACTGCTAATGACCCTGCATTAGTGCTAAAAAAACCAAATATTGAGCAGGGCAAAATGTCTCACCTGTTAGGATGTGTTTTAAATAAGTTTTAAATCTGACTACTAGAAGATTGGTTCTTAAAAGTCCCACTAGCTTAAAAAAAATAAGTCAAGCCATCTGCTTTACACTTCCCCCTACCCTGAATTTTTCCTGGGTGGACTTCACACCTTAAGTCATGTCACACAGGTGTATCTACTGCATGTAAAAAAATTGACTGGTCTCTAATTTTCTAGGATTGGTGTGCCCATTACCAAGGCTTGTGTGGACAGAAATTTGGTTTTCCAGAATTTCTCAATGTGAGATTGTTACTTGATCAGCGAGCAAAGCCCCTGGTGTCCTCTGACTTTGTTCACTCAATGGTATAAACCAGAACTTGCAAATTCTCCTTCTTGCCTCTGTTTATTCACAATGTGTATAATTCAGTTCCATTGAGGATTAGTAATTAAAGTATTTCACATTAAAAAGTTGTCAAGCATCTTAAAAATGCCTGCTTGTTTCTATTAATTTGGTAGGTTGTCTGTCTCCTATCCCTTCCCTCTATCTTTGCTCCTTGTATGTCCTTAGGATTTTTCGTTGTTCATTCATCTCATATCTCTTTTTTTCCAGCTGGGAGAGGTAGCAGTCTCTTCCCTAGCCTCTTCCATTCTTTTTCTATTATTGACTAAATTATTTCTCACTAATATACCTAGTTTGGGCTTTATTAACAAAAAAAAAAAAAATACATAATGCCATTCTAAGATGGAGAGCAAGTTCTATTTTGTTCCATATTTGTTTCTTACCTTTCTTCTCTGGCTTCTTGGGACAGTGTTAGTTAATTTTCAACTCTACATGGAAATGGTTGAGATTCAGTGTTGCTGAGTTCTTTTTCTCCTTTCATGTTCTGTAACAGCTTGAGGGATGTAGTGTGTCTGTGTTTAACTCCAAGAAATTTTCAGAGTGGAAAATGGATAACTTGTTAACATCAAGTATTCTCATTACAGGTGGACAAATTAGGATCATGTAACATTGGAGATGGTTGAATCACCTTTCAGGAGATACATGATGTAAGAGTAAGCAAGAAAAATGGCAAACATGGAATGGAGCTTGAAGGAAACAGTTGCTGCTTATACAGGAAGGTGACATTTAGCCTGTTGCCTTCTTGAGACAAAATACCTAGTGATAATAAAGCATAATATAGTATAATGATAACATAATAGTATGGCTAGGAATTGGCAAACAAACAGAAAAATCTTGTTCTCTATCAAATCAGTGACTGTTTTCTGAAACAATTTAAATGAACCAAAGGTAACCTCTGGCTAGAAAGCTCCTCAGTTTCTCATGTGTCCTAATAGCAGGAAGAATCTGGTTAATCTGCATGTTGATGCTACTTAGCTGACTATTGCAGGTTATAGTAAATTATCCCAAAACCAGTTTGGAGACAAATTGAGAGATTTAGAATTGTCACTTTCAAATGTGTTATTGTGAAATCACATCCAAGTTTCACCATCTGCTTAACATGAGATCTGTGTACAGATTAATTAGCCACATAGCTGTGCCCTAGTCTGTCCAAAGATTCATCTAGAAAGCCAAAGATAATTGGATTTCTAGTGCCACTGATCATACTCAAGTGCATGATTTGCACAGCAAGTGTAATTGACCTCATGTGTATCTATGTGAAATAAAATGTCCATTGGATACTTGTATTTAAAAGCATTGATTATACAGTAAGTAGTTTGAGTTACTGTATTGGGAAATAATTCAGTCTTTTTAACTGAAGAAAATCTAATTAACTAAGAAAATCTATTATTTTAAAGAATGCTGAGGGAGGGGGGGTGGAAGAAGCTGCTGTCAACCCCAGAATACAAAGTCTCAGCTGAAAGCAGAAAACAATTTCAACTACAACTGAATAGCCACAGCAAGTAGTGGCATTGGTTTCTCTTGTAATGGGAGCTTCAGCTTTCAGACAAGTGTTCCTCTTGAAAGAATACTGGAAGACAGAAGATGAACCAGAGCTTTGCAAGCCTTTTGTGTCTAAAGACAAAGCTGGGAATGCATGATGGAGATGCCTGAATCTGCACGTGCTTCTGCACCTTTGATTTTCCATCCCACTTGCTCTGTCTGTGAGGCTGCCTGGGAGCCTCAGCAAAGGGCTTCTGCTGCAATCCAGCTTCTCTTGACATCAGCAGTTGGATTTAACTCTGGACTGCCTTCTGCCTCCCCTTGCTGTGTCCTCTCTGCTGACACTTCTAGCAATATTTTGGGATTTTTTCTTTTTTTGATTCCTAATGTTCTAGAGTTAAAGGAGCTAATGTTGCTGAGCTTCTGAGATGGTGATTTAGACAAATTATGGCAGACCATGATATGATGATGTAGCAGCAGGCTAAAGGATGCCCTGAAATGTTTGGAGCTTCTTTGGACCTACTCCCACACCATTTTACAAGTACGGTCTGAAACAATCCTGACATGCATTACAAAGAGCTTCCTTAGGAAATCCCACAGAGTCATAGAGGTGGCAGTGCTTTTTTTCTGCTGTTAATGTTTGATTACAGCTCACAACATAATGTTCATAGGCAGATGGCATCTTAATTTGATCACATACAATTCATTTCTTCCAGTTCCTGAGCAGACATGTGGTAAAGAGAGGAAAAAAGCCCACTGAGGTAATATGCAAGTAAACTTGAATCTTAAATAAGCATGTTAAGGGCTATGCTTAAGCAGTTTCTATGAGAGCTCACTGATAGTTTAGAAAAAAATCAGACAAGCTGGGCATTTACTATTATGTGCCAAGCTATAGAGATGCCAAGCCTTGCAAAAAAACTGGGATGAAACTTTTTAAAATTACATTGAATTTTCCTTAACTCCAGCTGGCCAAGTTGCTGTTTATGCAAATAAAAATATTTCATTGATATCACACAGTAATACATAAAAAAAAAAAAAAGATTCAGGGAGATAAGCAGAAGAAAATTCTTGTGAGGTTCCTACACACAATATGTATATGATGAGATGCATGTTGATTGATGCAGTTCAGGAAACCGTCTGTTCCCTGTCACAAACTCCATCTTGGCATTTCTTACAAGTTTAATTGTATCAATAATAGCACACTCCCACAGCAAATGTTTGCTGGCTTTTATAACTGTGATTTTGGAATTCTCTAGGAAATCTAAGTATTTTTCATATTTCTTCTGAAGCCTATTTACTACTCCCTCTTACAAAGATAGGTTTGCTGCTCCTCTGCATTTAACTAAGCATTGCTTTGTTTACTTGGAGATGGAAATTTAATTTTGAAATATAAGGTCACTGTTGCCCCTTCTTGACAGACATAACTAAAAAGTTCTAAATTAGACCCCTCTATTTGGGGCTTTTGATTAACCTGTCCCCTTCTCTTTGTGACTTGGAATCGGAAGTCTTTTACTGACCTTTTTATTCTTTGTAAGTTTGTGCATTTAGCACATGTATTTGTTTTGAATTGCAGTTAATTTAGACTTACACACCTGACATTTTTGAAGGTTAAACTGAAAAGAAGGGGGGGAAAAACACATATTAAAAAAAAAAATACCAAACTGGATAAAAATTACCAAACTGGATGCTGGTAAATGCTACCACCCACGTGCCAAAAGACCATTTTAAAGGCTGCCACTGAAGCCCCACTTGCTTACTGGAGCACTAAACAAATAAGGCTGAAGGGCATAGTGACTGTTGAGGACTACTGTGCAGCTGGATAGCACTCACCCTATCTCAAGATAGCTTCTGTTGTATTAAGAGCTTGTATCTCACCCTGATTAGCAACAGGAAATAATTAAAATATCATCAGGCTCTCTTCATTAGAAATGTTCTTGAATACTTTGAAAACTGTCAAATAACTGTCTTCAAAACTGAATGTTTCTATAAATAGAGTAAAAGAATAATGTTGTGTCTCTGGTATTTTTTTATAATGCATCTTTGGCTCTAATACCAGGATAAGCATACACTGGTTTTGCAAATGCAGAAGACTAAAGCATTTTGGATATTTACACAGACTCAGGCTAGCAGAGACAGCTCTTCCATAAGACTGAAATTCCAGAAAGTTGCCATTTCAAGTCAGCTGGTGAAGGGATAAAGATGGAGTTCAACCTAGGTGTAAAATATATTTAGCTCTGAGTTGTTGGTGCATTAATACAGGTAAGCTGCTTGTCCTGCTGTTTGGATCTCCCCTGCCTTGGGCAAGTGCCCAAACTGAAGTTTTTTCTAAAAATTATCAAAGGTACCTTTTTGTACGTTTCCCTCTATGAATTGCTCTGCTGTTACTGAAATGCTTGTTGTTCAAAAAATATGTTCAGTGAACTCGTGGGGCTGCCTGTAATAGGTTTTATGTATCTTCAATTAAAACAATAAATGTCAGGACAAAGTGATTTTGCTTCCCCTCAGACCTGTACAGTTGGTTACCAAAGAAAGCTGGTGGTTCCTGCCAGGTAGGTGGTCAGTGCTGCTGCCCTCATTAGGTCTGTGATTGCCTGGAGTAATTATTCTGCAGCTTAACATTTGTGAAGTCAGCTGGAAGATACAGAGGAATATAAAATGATGTGACCCTCATGATACAATGCTGCTGTGCCTCTTCAAGTGAATTTTCTCTTTTGAAACAAAGATGTTTCCTGTTTTTTCCTATGTGAGAGAGACATTGCTTAGTTGAAACTGAAACACTTATTTGTTTCCCAAATTGCAAACCTTGGAAAAAACAAAGATGAAGTTCTAATTTGAGCTGATACTGAAATTTTCCAAGAGAACCTACACTTCCATTCAGCCTTTGTGAAATCTGAAGATACGTGGTTTTATTGTGAAGTGAAACCTAGTTGCATTCTGCAGTCTTCTGCCTATTCTGTGTATCAGATTACAAGGAAAAAAATGTCCTGCAACACAAGTAAGTTTTAGGTTTATTTCTCTGCTGTATCAAGTTTGTGTTTTTCATCAGTACCCTCCATCACTCATGCTTTTGCCCTTAATAGCTGTCTCTCAGAAATTTATTCAGCTGTAATACTTCCTAATAATTAAGGAGTTTTTTCCCAAAATTTTCCTTTTTTTTTTTTTTTTTTTCTGGTAAAAGAAAGTTACAGTCTAGCCAGAGACTCCCTTTAATTACATATTTAATTTAGATCTCCCTTTAATTGCATATTTGTTGGTAATGCCACTTCTCCCTCTTTGTGTGAGTGCACCTTGGGATGAAAGAGTGAAGCGAGGAAGGAAAATCCTTCTCCATCAGGATAAGACAACTTCAGCAGCTGCAAAAGGTGCTACGAGGGACTCTTTGTGCCCAGAAATGTGCTCCTTGGTGTGGTGTGGTCTGTCACAGGTGTAGAAGCTGTGAGACAGCACAGTGGCTGTGGCTGAAGTGATTTTGGTGAGTGTGTCACCAGCGTGAGCCACGCTGAATGTGCCCTGTGCACCCCACACATCCCTGCTGAATGCCAGGATGGGCTGTCAGCCCTGTGCCTTTGGAGCTAAACCATATGGAGTGTGAGTGCAATTAAGGCACTACTGCTTTTGCAGTTGCTTGCAGTTCCAAATGACTAAAGATGCCCTGAGTGCCTAAGGAATTGCTTAAAATATAATGATGATCATCTTAGTGAACACAGGAGGAACTGGTGGGATGCTTTTCTCAGACAGAATCATGTATGGTGCCAGAATAGCCTCCTGATACTGAACTGATGGTGTGAATTTACAAATGAGGAGAAGGTTTTCTGAAAAGTGTCCTACTTTAGCTTCAGCTGCACACTTGCATCATTTTGGAAGTCTGAGATTTTTTTGTCACCCATAGTCACTTGCCAATTTCTGGCTTGTATTGGAAGGGCTGAGATAAGAGTGCTCCACAAGGGGCTTCACAAACTGAGTGGAACTGGTCTTTTCCCTTGGCCTGCTGACCAGGGCACACTGCTGCAAGGTGGAGTTCACCAGTGCACCCAGATGAGTTCCTGCAGAGGCCAACACTTGCTCTGTGCTTTCCCAGTTCCTGCATTTCTTATTTTATGGATCAACCTGAGCTTTGATAACTGAGGAACTGAATCCTGCCATACACCTGCTTTGATACACGTGTGCTGTGCATAATAATTTTGATGGGTAGTGGCCACTGAACTTCAAAATTGATAGAAATGTTGGCTCTCCTAAAAAGGGAAAATTTTCTTTGTGTGTTTGGTCACACTGTGGGTTTGTGGTTTACTTGTTACAATGCAGGGGGAATGGTTCACTCTGCTGCCACGGTATTGAATTAAAGGTTTTCAGCACTGCAGCAGCTGTGGTAGGTGTAGGTGCACTACAAGTTTGGTCTCTTATATTGCCTTTAATAGCACTTAAATATCTACAGAGAACTGCTCTGGAGATTGTATTTCAATGCAGTAAAAACACTATTTCAAAACAATAAAAATAAATCCTTATTTGTAGATAGAAAAAAGAGCAATGGTGTCATTTATTGTCCCTATTCCTTCATAATTCTGTTGTAAGGACAGAATCACTTTAGCAAATTATCACGTAGCTTGGCTTATTGCAACATGTATCTTCATAACCAGGATAGCTTCTAGTAAATATATGTATTCAAGAGTATAACTGGTCTTTTACCTTTCTCACATGTCTTGGGTAATTAATTTGCAACTTAGACATTGTACCCAAACTTTTCCCAGTGTTCAGGAAGCTGTCTCTAATTTGCAGGCTTATTAAACTCCTTGTACAATAATATAATCTTTCACAGTACTATCCCTGAATCTGCCTGATTATTGTGCTCAGATCTGGAAGGTGGAAGTGCACCTGAAAGGCAAAGCAGGCTGATCCAGTGAATTCTGCTGTCCTGTGATTTCCTTCTCTATTGGCAGAACTTGGATATTATCTGGTTTAGATTGAGTCACCAGTGGATTTTGCTCTCAGAGTCACTGCAACACTGAGATTCAGTGTTTATGGAAAAGGAAGTTCAAGTGTTATGAGTGGCAAAGGACATGGCTCACTATTTCTCAGAATAAAGACTGATGTACCTCTTGGAAAGTCTAGTAAAAAAACCCCAAAATAAATACCAATGTGGTATATGCACAGCCCATGTCCCAGGAAATAACCCCTGAAAGCAGCATAATGGAGCTAGGGAAAAAACTGCAAATTATTTGGCTTCATAAATAACTGTGTCATGGGGGAGGAATGGTCCACTACAAAAGTGTAGAATTTTAAACTATGCTTTTTATTCTTTTCTTAACTGTTGATCCATTCTGCAGTCTCTGAAAACACAAGTTTTGACCAGCAAGCAAAGAGCAAAAGGTGCAGTTTGCTACTTTGGGTGAGTGGCTCAGTCTAAGGAGATTTGTTCATCCCAATTGTAATGCTAGCTGTGGAAGATGGCTGTTCCCAGACTTTACTGACTGCCTAAAAGTGACAGTGCAAACAAGCTTCTGAATGATGTGATGTACAGGGAAAGAGAGACAAGGATTAGCTTTAAATTGCTAGTTAAACATCCAAGCAGACTCCTGTTGGAAACTCAGGTAACTTTTATGAACCATGGAGACAAAAGCTGTCTCAACTGACAGCAACAAATGAAACTATGACTGCTGAATTGCCCAAGCTATAAAAGAAACCAGAGAGAACATGGGCTGCTTGTTGCTTTGGGTGTAACAGATGTTGCACTATGTACCTCTCCAGCCTTACAAAGTGCTTACAGTAACTTTGAAATTTCTTATGTAGTTCCAGATATTTTATCTGTAGAAATCCTAAGTAAGTAGTAGCTGTGCTTCCCAGGGAGCAGAAATGCTTTCATCTCTCTGGTTTAGATGATGGGTAGATCAAAAGCCTAGAGAGTGAACTGCTTCCCTGTTGTTAAATGCTTGAGCTCTGAGACACTGGTGTCTGGGGGAGGTATGTGAGAAATGTCCCAGTAAATCTGCTGGGACATATGGAGTGCTTAAGAACTTAAAACTAAGACTAGAAGGATCTCTCAGGCTGTGAAAGTAAGCTTCCCTACTGTCACTTCTAGTTGTTCATATATTCACTTTCACTGACTGGCGTTGCTTCATGTGTAAATCTGTTGTTTTGTGGAAGGTTTTTTAAACATGTGATGGCTCTGCTGGCTGGGACATCCTGATTTCCAGCTTACAGGTGTATTTGGTAAATCCATGCTATTTTCTCTTACAATGAATTGTCTTCAGTTTGAATTCTTCCTCCCTGGTCTTATGGCCTCTGTAGCCAGCAGCTGCATTTCTCCCTTGCCCTTCACGGGCTGGGTTAAGGAAGTTCAGGGCTCTGTTGACAGCACCAGACTATTGCATATAACCCCCTAAAAGACAAATATTTTGTGAGCCTTTGCCTGGTCTGCTTTGTTGTAAGCACTTGTAACTTTGGTTTTAAAATCTCACACCAGATACCCCATCAAATCCATGCTTTAGTTAGTGTTATTTATTAAAATGCAGAAGAGGATGGGGGTTTTTTTCCCCATCCAGACACATGAGAAACAGTATGAGGTTCTTGATCTGCATGGGGTTCCTTTGCCACATATGGTGGCATTGTCAGTGTTCCCAGTGGCTGACAGAGTAATTAACCTGGCTTTAATTATTTGAAATGCTATATTTGGAGCAGGAGGATAGATAATATGAACAATGAGGCATTAGGATGAAATTAATTCCATCAGAGTGGCCAGGAAGTCCTGCAGAGCAGAGTTGCAGTGCACTTGAAATCCTACCAATTAGTGCCCTGAGCTCTCTGGTCATTGCTCGTGTCACTGCCTGTTAATCTGCTGGTTCAGCAGAGCACCTTAAATCAGCCATAGCTGGAACTCTAATTGCCTGTTTTGCCCCCACCCAACATCCTTCTGTTGCCTGTAGGGCACCTGCTACCAGGGCCTTACTCCGTGATTTGAGCTGCTTTTAAAGCCTGGATGGTTTTGTATTTGGAATAGATCATAATTCTTTCCACATAGACACTTTGTTCACCAGCAGTGGGGATGGGAAACTGGTGGTTCTAACAGCAGTGGTGTCTTTGGAGGAGACTCCAAGAGCATGCACAGGATCTGAAAAAGTACTGTTTAACTCTGTTTAACTCTAGTGCTGTTCAACTTTTAGAAGGCCCTGCTGCTAGCAGTGCACAGGGGGTCTAAATAACCTCCCACCCCCAGCATTTTTCACAGTAGATGTACATCCAGTGAAGATCCAGGACTTCCAATGCTTCCAGGCACTGAGGTTCCTCTGGCTCCCCTTGGCAGGGGCAGGAGACAAGCCACATTACCTCTCAAAACAGGAAGGTTTTTTCTGGTGGGGATCTGTGATTTTGTACAAATAATTGTGTGTTTGCTATACAGGCAAGAGGATTTAACCACCCTCCTTAAGCTACTTGGTGGGCAGAAAGCAAAGCTTTTTCAAAATAGAAAATTTTCAGTAGGGGATGTTCAGAGCCAGACTAGAACAGAGTAGCCATTACTAATCCTGAAGTTTAGCATACAATGGAATTGTATGGAAAATGAAAATTTGGATTGGCTTCTTTGATGCCATAGTATGTATTCTCATATTAATTTTCCTGAGGTTTTTGTGTCATCTTACAAAATAGCAATAAGTCCCAATTTATCGAAGCAATGAGTAAGTATTTTTCAACATTAATAACTCTTTACAACCCAGGTAGAGTCATGGTAATTCTGATTTTGCTATGTGAGTTTAATGCTTTGTGGCAGCTTTTGATGTCTGCTAAGCCTCTATTGTTATGCAACTCCTCCTCAGTAAGCAAAGTCAATCTGTAATTACAGTGGCAAATCTGGGAAACCAACTTTGGGACCTTTTACTGAAGAAGAATTAAGTGCTGGAAAAGTTATTAGATGTCTTGGATGTGTTTCACCAAATGTACAGACTGTCTTAGGATCTTCCAACATAGAAAACAGTCTAAAGCCTAGGTGCTATTTCTTGTTATTACTGCAAAGTATTAGATGTCAGGGGCATGGTCAAGCCAAACAATGGGAACGTTTTAAAGCAAATCCTCCTGTAAAGAGGCAAAAATAAATGGCCCTTCCCAGTAGCTGCTTAGATGAGGATGGAACCCGATATGTTCTGTCCCTTGCTGTTGGCTGCCTTTCTCACATGTCTGAAATAATGAGTGAACACTAATGAGCTGCAGGCCCCTAGCAGAGGAGTCACTGGGCAGTGCTGGGGCTGCCAAGCACTGGAGCACAGCACAAGGTGGATAAGCAGCTCCTGGCTCATAGGATTTGCAGCCTCTTGCTGCTGGTGTAGCTGAAACCTGAGGGGTTGTGGGTTTCTTCTCTTTCTGCAACTAAATTTCACAAATCAATGTTGCCATGGAGAAGCGCCTCCTCGTCATCAAGGGCAGACGGTGAACTAATTAATTGCAGAAATCTGACTGCAATAGTGATAATACCCCTGGGATATAAAACAGTTACCATTAAATTCAAATAGCCATTTTCAGGGAAGCAGTACTTCCTTCAACATAATGTAGTGCTGGCTAATCAACTATGATATGAAAATATAGGCACTGATGGATGTGTAACCAAGAATCTGGATGCTCAGCTAGTTATGAGTGAATAGATAAATCTGATTTATGCCTTCATTTCTACGGATGTGGGTATAGGAAAATAAAGAAAAGATTCTCTTATGCACATTTAGATCACACACTGAAGATACCTATTTTTTTTTCTTTCTTTGACATTTTATTATTGTTAAAAACATGATATTCTGATATAAGGAACTTTCTGATTGCTGTGGTATTTCTGCATAACTGTTCTCCCTTTCTTTTTTTTCTTGGTTACCCATTTGGGTTTTGCCTAGGACAGCCCTAAGCCTCATCTCTGCTGTCTTAACCTGCTCGCTGAAGAGCATTATTAAGGAGCAGAATGTAACAGGTTTAAGTAGAAGTGTTATTTTAAATCTTGCTAGTATGAAGACATTGATCAATTCCATATAAAAGGCACATTAAGATGTCAAACAGTTGGAGAAAGAGGTAAAATATCAAGTTGCTTGCAATTTGATAAGGAATTTTTAGTTGCTGTGGAAAGGAGGGAGTTGCATGGGAGGGAACCTGCCTTTGCAGTGGCTATGGGAAGAGGAAAATGGAAGATGCTGAACAAACAGCATATGGGCTGGTGTGTCAGATGGGAGCTGGGTACCCTTTCAGTGCCCTTTTTTGGAAGAATGAAGACATGCATCCTTTCTGTATATAAATCTGAAGTGGCACGTGTCATCTTTGTCCTGGTCTGGTTATATCCCTTGCACATCTCCATCTCCTCAGTAAGCAAAGTCAATCTGCAATTACAGTGGCAAATCTGGAAAACCAACATTGGGACCTTTTACTTAATAATAAGGAAAGTTTCAACTAATCAAAAGGTTCACAAGAAATCCTTCACAGTGGAAGTGTAGGATGCTTGTAAGGCTCTTTAAAAATGTTAGGTAAATTGAGAATTTGTCCAGAGTGTCTGAAGATAAATTTCTGCAGCTCCTTTAGTGTTTGAGCTTCACTTTCAGCACCGAGGGTGGATTTGTCAGTGCCTAATGAGGTCTGAGCTCCAGCTGCGTGTGCCACTGCAAACAGGGCTGGCCTGTCCCAGTTCTCTGGTGGCTCTAAGTGGGAAAGCAGAGCACTAATGAGGGGGCTTGGCTGTGTTTCGTGCTCCCCTTCTGCAATTAGGGGCTGCCTGGCTGGGCAAGGAGGGAGCTGGGTGCTGTGGGTCGGTGTTGGCTAAAGGCACACGGAGAAGGGTGACCTTGGAATGCAGGGAGGAGGGTGTCCTCCTGAGCAGCACCTCTGTGCCTTGGTTAGACTCGATTTTGGGGGAGCACGTTCAGCAGGGAGGGCTGTGTGGACACGGGGAGGCTGCAGCTGTGAGCCCAGGAGGGAATGCATGAGGACTGGCTGACATCAGGTGGCAAACTTGTTCTGTTCTGCACGTGTCTGCAGCAGGAGGAGCTGCCTGCTGCTGCAGTGAAGCTGCTGGGCTGGATTAACCAATGGTTTGGGCTGCTGAGCTAAATGGTGCTTTCTCAGGCACAACTGGTCTACCAGTGTTTGGAAAACTAAGGCTAAGAGAGCAGGCATTTGCAGCACACCTCCCTACTTGGAGATCATCTTACAAAAATGTTTTTACAATAAAAAAAGAAAAAAAGAGAACAGTAGATACCTTTCTCATAGTTGTCTGCTCGTTTTGCTCAGTTATTGCAGTAGAGCTGAATGGAAGTGCATTTGCACAGGATTCCTCTCCCTTATCCTCTGTAGCAATGAGCTCATACATTAATGTATCCCTTCCTGGAATAACTCTGAGAAGGGTAGTGCTTGTTAACAAATAGAAAAACTAGTAGTCATTGAAACACTTTGAGGGTATTCTGGTCACAAGACAACATCTGAATACAGATGAGTAAATAACAGAACAAGAAATTTATGAGAGGCTGCTGCTTGTGCTTAAGGAACAGTGAAAAGTCAAATTAGCATAGAAATGGATATGCATAGATTAGAGGAATGAAGGAAACTAAAGTTGCACCTGTACTAACTGAATTGGTAGGATAGAGTGTTTCTATTGACTGTGAAATAAATAAATAGGAGTTCCAACCAAGGTCATGTTGGAGAGCACTTACCTAGAGGCTGATAGAGCCTTTGTGCTTCCAGAGCAGCTCTGTTGGATTCAAAGCTGAGAATCAGATGCTCAAGGTGAGCTGCTTATAGAGAGCAGTGATAGGAATGCTGAATTCAAAAGTCATACAGTGCCACATGATAAAACAGTAACAAAGGCAGGTAACAGCCACTGCAGTTGTCTTGCCTGATTAGACTGAGGGGTTTTGCATCACACTCCATGCCAGAGGTGAAAATGAGTTCATCACTTGTGGGTCTCAGATTCAGTCAAAGAGAGAAACTGAGAGTTTCTAGCCAGGCAGAAGCCTAGAAAAGAGTTGGAAAAGAATGTAAATAATTCTTTATCTCTCTTGTTTTTTACATTGTTTATAGTTGAGTTCTATCACTGTGCATCAAGCACTCTGCACCAATGGTCTGGGTTGTTTTCACTTCAGGACCAATGGATTTGGTCCTCACAAAGCTCTGTATAAAAGAGTGGGGTATTTTGAATAAACCAGAGTTTTTACTCTCACAGCCTTCTGATCAGAGTCTTGTCATTCCCATCCTGCCTCAACAGCGACAATCCCTGTTTTGCTGCACACCAGAGTGATCTCCTGAAGACCTACTCTCCTATCCTGTGTCACACCACGCCTCAAAGCAGTCCAAACAGCCAGCAGGCTCATAAAAACCTTCTTCAGGAACTGGAAGTCCTCCAGAATGTTTAGATCTGGCCTTCCATCATGTGCTTTCCAAAGACTGTTCTCTGCACCGAGTACATTTGTACCAGCAGGTAAGGAAAGCTGAAGAGAGTGCTGGGCTACTTTGTATTAGCAGAAAGAAATTCTTTAGATGAACAGGGGAAGTCATTAAGATGTTAAAGTACAGATGTAGTGGGGTTTCTTTTCCCTGTTAACAGGTGATTTCTTTTGGTTCTTGACTTAATTTTCATTGTCAAGTATCATCTTTAATTCAGTTATAATCGACCTCTCCTCACCCCTTTTCATGAAAAGCAAAAAAAGCTCTTTTGATGGAGAAGATAAAGTTACTTGGGTAGAGTGTGAATAAGCTTGAATCCAAAGCACTGGGGTATTGGTCTCTGATCAGGTGATGGCTTTTCAGTTCTGATGTTTACTAGGAAAATATCTGTCCTGTTTCAAAATTCTGCATATTTATGAGAAGATACCCCATTTCACTTGATTGTGTGATACAGAAGTTGCTATATTTTCATTTTAAAAATGCTGGAGTTTCTTCTAATTTAGTATTTCTAACACATAAAGTGCCATTGCGATCTGCTCCATAATAGTATTCAAGATGTAGGTGTATTCTCCAGTGTTTTTATTTCATTTAAATCACTTAGGCCAAAGGAACTGTGGAGTAAATGTTGCTGAGCAAGAACTTTGCCCATGGAGTTTTCTGGTTGCTCAGTTTACTTGCCTTGCTTCACCTACAGCAAACACCAACCTCTGAGACACCTTTATACCAAGCAGGTTCATCTCTCCCTATACTAAGCAGCTCACCAAGATTTGCTCATCCTCCTGCTTTGTCTGCTCCCTCCCACTGCCTCTCCATGTTCTGACTTGCCACAACACAAAAACCGTAGTTTAAACTCAGCTGTGTAGTGACTGATTTTTGAAAGAGGCTGTACCAGTCTCCCAGCTGCTTCCTTGCACTGAGTGTCAAATCCAGCATTCATCTTGTCTGCCTGTCAGGAATCTGACAGCTGAGTTCAATCTAATCATGGGTAGTTTAGGGAGGTGTTCTTTTTCTGGCTGGATCAAAAGTTTGCACTGCAGCCACCTGACTGTTCAATCCAGTCAATGGGAAACAGGGCAAATATTTAGGCAGCAAGAGGCACATTTGGGTAGCTAGACCCCCCACTTTGGCTGTAGCCTCCTCTTTGGATGGATTAGGCATGTTCAGTGTAAAAGCTCTAACCACTAAAATTTAACACCTTGTATTTATTGTAAAGGCAGGTGAGCCCAATGGGAAGAAATGACCATTTCTAACTCAATTCAGAAGGCTGAATGATTTCTTTATTATAACTATGCTAAAATACATTAATATACTATATAAAAAGGAAGATACTAAAACTACATACTACTTTCTCTAACTCTAACACAACTTGTGACCCTCTCTCTCTAGTCCAGCCCCAGGTGGGTTGGATTGGCCATCAGGCTCAAACAATCCTCACCTGAATCCAACCAAGCACTCACTCCAGGTAAACAATTCTCCAAACACATTCCACATGGGAAAAACAAGGAACAGAAATAGAAATTGTTTTCTCTTTCATTTCTCTCTGTGCACCTCTATGAAAAATCTTGAGAGGGAGAGAAATGTGCTTGCCACAGTATTCACCTAAAACTGAAAAGATATAATGAGTAAAATCTCAGTAGTGTAAATCCAGAGACTTTATTGCTGCTTCTTGATAAAGACCAGACACAAATTAATTAACCTGGTTAGAATTATTTGCCTTTAAAATCTTTCTTCCAGGCTGACCAGTAATTACTGAAAGAAAGAAATAGGGGAGGATCTTGAGCACATTAATCTATGTAAACAGCTAGAAATTGAAAATACTCCATACTTTGGTAATCCTTTACAGGGCTAAAAGTAGAGGTGCTTCTCAAAGTAAATCAACTTCACTGATATAATAGTTCAGGTTCATGTTGCTGTTCCCAAGGTAAGAATCTAGTCAGGATGTGCAATGCCTTGTATCAAGTGCAGTCAGAAGAGATTGCACAATGCACAGACAGGTGGAAGTGGGAAGATAAATTAATTTTCCACGTGCAGTTCTGAACCCTTTCAGATGTTCTGTTGCATTTTCTCACAGGGAGCAGAAAAGCTAAGCATGTGTCAGTGGCTGAGATTTATTCCTCATGAAAATATTAAAGCTCACTGGAAATTACAGAAAAGTTCTTTAGAGGCCAATGATGTCATGAGGTGATGTTCTCTGATGCACAGATGTTAGGTTTGAACATAAGGTTGCTACCTGTGATTTTATTTAAAATCTCCTTCCTTACCAAGGAAACAAATCTCTTAACTTGATTTGTTTAGGTTTGATTCTGTAACAGCTATTATCTCTCCTTAAGCCTTAAGCTTAGCAGAATGATCCCTGAGCTCAAGGCAGCCTGGTGTGTGGCTCATGTTGTACAGGAAATTAGTGGTGCCCATGGCAGCAGTGCAGCATTTTAGAAATGTGAACATGCAACCAGGCACATTAAAAAGCCACTTTTGTCACCAGCTCTAAAATACAGGTTAGCCAATGCAGGCCTTGCACAAATCACTGGCTGATAGAAAATCTGTCCTCCAAGATTTTTCTCCTGTGAGCTTTTTTTTTTTCATAATAAATTAATCTTAGTGAATGGCACACTTGCCATCTCTCCTACTGAATTATTTATTCACTTCCAGCACTTGGCTGCTCATTTGAAATCCTGTGCTGTCATGTATGCATCAAGGAAACTGTTCAGTCTGAGGAACTGCTCAGGCTGCCCACATCCAATTTAGCTTTCCTTGGAAAGAGGATGTTTTGGAAGAGGATGCTTTGGAACTCAGGAGAAAAGCAAGAAGAAAATATGATGTGGAGAACTGATGGCTTTGGGCTCGGAATAGAAATAACCACTGTACAAGTGTTGGATCCTGCAAAAGGCTGAGGAACTGAAAAATCTGTGTGTGTCACTGTTCTCATGATGTAGTTGTGATGGCTGCATAGAAAAGCCAAGGAAGAAGCATCTGTGAAAGATAAAATCCAACATATGAAAACTCAGTTTGATGTCACACTTGAAATTATGGCTTGGGATCTGGCTGATTGTTCTGGTAAATGAGACCAGGAAAGCCTTTCAGGATAAAATTGATGCTGCTGCTGCAAATCCTGCTGACCAGTGTTCTGTCACTGTGAGCTTCTTCCAGCAATTTTTGCTCTGAAGTCTGAAGCTGCTTACTGGTTTTCTGCTTTTTTAGGATTTTAAATAGGTCCATTTAGTGTCATCCTGGGTGCTTTTTATTGGCTCTTTTAAACCCTATATTAACAGTCCAAGTGTGTGTTCTAGAATCTGCCTCTTATGCAGACTAACAAGATGTATTTTCCCTGCACATCAAGCATGTCCATTTTGTTTCCTTTCCCTAACTCAATATGTGGGAAGGAGGGACAAATTTTCCACAGTGTATAGATGTATCCCAGAGGCTGTTGGGAGTCTCAAGTGAGATGTTCAGACTCTCACAGGAGTGATGTTGGAGTGTGAGGTCCTCAAGAAGATGATTTCCTGAGAAAAGTCTCAGAATCTGTGCTCCTGTGCTTTGCAGAAGGGTAGATCCAGGATTGATCTGCACCTTTCTTCATCTCCCTCCTGCTGAGTTTTATACCACGACCAAGGACTGGAGTAAAAACACAGCTTAAATGACATCATTTGAAGGATGAGGAGGGGAAGAAAAAAGCACCAAACTCTGTTATAGCTGGTTTTTTGCTATGGTTTGAACAGGAGTGATCATTGCCAGCATTTAAACTTGTGTGCTCAGGACGGTGGCCTGGGGAGGCTGATCTTCAGGCAGATGCTGTTGTGAATTGTGCAGGTAGCCCTGGCTTGTCGTGGTACCACAGGGTACCAGGAATGCTTGTAGATTAAGTCAATACCTTGTGAGTTGGCAAACAGCAAATTCTGTATGAGAGTGAGCTAAAATAATGAATAATCAATACTGTTGAAAAATTAGATTTCACAGAATTTCTACGGGATTTTTTGGAGGTTTCCTGCCTTGTTGGGGAGGGTGGTGCCATCTATTAAAGTTCACTGGCATTCTGAAATTACTGCTGGTATGCTGGGCTTACAAACAAAGATTTGTTTGTGAAGATGCTGGCTTAAACCCCATTTGAATTCTTCTGGAAAGATAGTAGGGTGATATATTTTTCTTTGCAATAAATTATTCCCTGGTAGAAATGGAAATGAGTAAAAAGTATTCTGGCATGAAAGCATTCTAAAATGGTTTCTACTCCTACCTGGAGTCAGCAACCATTTTGGTGTGCCAGATAACAATTTGCCTTGCCAAATTGCAGGTGGAACATGTCTGCAAACAGGGCTGGAAGGTGGAATATTTACTCTTGGATGCTACTCAACAGCCAACAAGCAGTGTGTTGTGTAGGGAGCGCTGGGCTCCAGGATGGTTTGGGTGAATCGAGACGAGAGATCTCTGCAGGCTGCTCTTGGGATATCAGGTTTATTAGGGATGGAGAAAGGTCTTGTTTGGAGCTGCCAGATGCAGCACGTGGTGAGGCTTGAGAGGATGGGGAGGGGAGAGACAAGAGGATGCTCTAGGAGAGGGTGGAGGTCCTAAGAGGGGGGAAGTTCCAAGAGAGCGTCTGGCCCCTCGGAGCCCCTTATCAGGGGGCTTCAAGATGGGCTGGAACAAGGCTCAGGCCAATGGGGTCATGGGCACTTGATGTTTTAGGGGAGGGTTACAGGTACAGGGTGACCCATACATTTTGGGGGTGAGATAGAACAGTCCACTTGACCCCTGGACCCATCTGTAGGCAAGGGCATTGTCCGGCTAGCAGAGAGGACTGTTTTCATCCTGGCTGTATTATTTATGAATAATTATATTTATCCATCCTTCCCAACAATTCCCCCATTCTGTTAAACTATTTGAAATACTAAACATTGACTTAACTACTATTTTCTGCACATTCTGAGGTATACAGGGTATCACTACTAAAACTACACTCATTACTTTTAGAATAATCAAACCTACTTTACAGAGTTCCTTTAGCTAAGGTGCAAAGCTCAAAACATCAAATAAACTGTTCAGCTAAATTAGTGATTATAGTAGAAGTGACATTTACTTCTTTACTGAGCCAACCTCTTAACTTGTTTGACTGCTTTAGTGTAATGGAAGAATTTAACTGAGGTAGCATTATCAAAACCTTCTGGAAAAGGTCCTCTAATTAAACAGGTTGAAAAGGGTCTGTTAGAGCTTGTGGCAGCTAGAGAGGTGGTACCAGAGCCTGCAGACTTGGCTAAAGCAACCCAGGCTTTTGTCTTTGGTTGGCTTGCAGGTAAAACTTCAATACAAAAATTAAAACAAAAGAGCAAAAGCAACATGCACACGTGCAAACAATAAATCTCCATCCTTTTCTCAATCCTTCCCAACAGTGTTGTCCTTAGAAGAAGGCTCCTGGCTAGCCTGAGTGAGCCCACAGCTGGGGGCTGCTGCCTCTCCCCAAACACCTCAGCTTGCACCAGTGTGAAATGTCACTCCAATCTCCTCACAGGCTCTGTTGGGCAGACCTTCCACAGGCAATAAAACCCAGAGATTGCATCAATCTCCACTGTGAAGCTGGATCAAGAGAAAATTCCAGCACGGGGGAACTTGCCAAAATTGCCCATCATGGAACACATCCACGTAGTTGCCTGTGTGGTTGCAAAGTCTATTGGATCTGGATGCTTAAAGAAACTGCTTGGGCAGCTGTTGCTCAGTCTGGAATAGATTTTCCTGTAAAAACTTTATATTAATATTTTGGGAGAAAGGTAAGTTTTTCAGTTAGTGTAACTAACGATAAGAAAATCATAAAAGGTAATTGCAAAGCCCAGGCATGTGTTACAAGGGATGAATCATTGTGTCTGGCTTCTTAAAAGTTATTGTATTAATACTCAGTGTGTATTGACATAATCTCCAGGAAGTTTTCCAGCAGTGTTTTATCTCTAGCATTTTTGGATCAATAACACAAAATTAGAGATGGTAAAGCTTTTTCTCTAATGGCCACTGCTGACGGGCTTAAAAAGGATTCCAGTCAACAATTTTATTCAGAAGCCATTGTCTCTAATTGTAAGATGCTGATTAGTTATAATAATATGCTGCCAACAATTGATGAGTCATGCCAATAGTCAGATCAAGAGATTTGAACAACAAACCTAAATATAGCAGATACAAACAAACTGGAGAGTCTGAAGTCTATAACCAAGGGCATTGCTAGCACAGCTGTTGGAATACATGGGGGAATATAACAAAAATTATTTGCAATACAAAATGTCAGTAAAAGCCTGTTGTTTCTTACAGGGATTGATCTGACAAATAACTCAGAAACTTCTAATTCAAACACTGCTCCCAAGGTGCTTATTGCACGTGAAGCTTAATTTTTGTTGCAGATTATCAGATTGGATTCTTCAAAATCCGTTGTCATATTCCCCTTTCCCTTTTCTATTTCATTTCTTCCATTTGTAGGAGTGAGCATTGAAGGTCTCTTCCTGAGACTTGTCAACCTCAGAGCACCTATCATGAAAAGTGGTTTTGGGGGGTGCTGGTTGTCCTTGGCTTTGCTCAGGTGTTCAGAAGGAGGACAGCACGTGGGCAGCAGCTCTCGAGGAGCAGAGCCCAGGGATGTCTCAGCCAGCCCTCCTGGGGCACAGGGAGGTGATGCAGTCTGTGGATGGATCTGTCCCACACCACCCAAAAGCCTCCTGGGATAGAAGAATAAAGGAGTGGCAGCTGCAAAAATTTAAGAAGCCTGGAAGAAACAAAATCCGAATGTAATTTGGTTAAAAGAAGAGAAGCAGGTGAGCTGCTGGTCCATCTGCTAACTACAAAGGAGAAGGAGAGCCTAGAATGACTTTAACTGGTGATAATGGAATATTTGTGGGTGTAAGAGGCTGGAACATAGAAAGGCACGACTTCCTCTAACCAAACAAGTATTTACCAAACATTAGGGGATCTACATATGTAAAAGTGCTGCATCTATTAACTTTGCTTTATCTACTGATAAATTAAATTAAGGGCTTGTGTGGATCCAGGTGATGCCTTTGATGCCAGTGCAGGGGAGAAAATATTAAAACACTTGGTAAAATATGGTAATGTTCTTTTT
The DNA here is from genome assembly GCF_050655825.1 of Lonchura striata. Classification (NCBI taxonomy): domain Eukaryota; kingdom Metazoa; phylum Chordata; class Aves; order Passeriformes; family Estrildidae; genus Lonchura; species Lonchura striata. Next base: position 4,737,835 of record NC_140703.1, read on the forward strand.
TAGAGTTTATATCTGAAACTGCCTTGGAAAGTAAAAATGTTTCCAAACAGCGCCTCATATTTTTGCTTATATGGGTGTAAAGGAAATAAATGCATGGCTGAGGAAAGGCTTTGCTGTGAGCATGTGTGAACTCAGATTATCTAGCAGGGGCCCAGGGTGTGTGCAGCTTGTCTCAGAGGGCTTGGAAAGTGTGATCATTTCCATATTAGAACTATACTGGAGGGAGAGGAAACATGCTCATTGCATATCCACATGCCTCAGTAGGTCAGGAACACATTTGTTTGATGTAGATGATATTTAGCTTTGTAGATTGAAGAAATATGAGTAATGAAATATTTTCTTTGCTATGTGGAACACACGTGTTGCCTTGTATAAGGAAAAAAGGAAGATGTTAAGGCAATAAGACAAACATTAATCATAATTTTCTTTCTTGGATCACTCTTAAGCAGCTGTCTAATTCATTGCTTCATTTCTGCTAGAGGCCAATGAATTGAAATTACAGTATTTTATAGCTGCATCTGCCTGAGCCCACTTTGGAAATGTTAGTTCATTAGCAGGAAGCCACTCTAAAATGCTCCACCTTGTTTGTCTCCAGCTCAGCACAACCAGTGAGCAGAGAAAGCACAAATTTTTTTCTTGGATAAAGTGAAAAAAAAAGGATTGTCTTGAATTTTGTGCACATGGGTCATGGAGCATGGACTCAGGCCCTCGTGGCATGTGGTGAATTGCAAATTAGCCCCAAAAAGTCCTGGAGGGTGAGTGCTGCGAGTGTGTGGGAGGATCCACATTGCTCCACTGGAAACTTAAGATCAAACTGTTTCATAATTTTTCTGTTGTTTGCGTTTTCCAGCTGGGCTGCTTACACTAATAATGTCTTTTTTAGGATTGCAACATGTGTGCGTCCCTCATTATTTTCCTCTGCCACCTCTGTGAATTAGCTATGACTTGTATAAAAATGAAAGGAGAAGCAACTTGTCAAGTGCTCAAAGGCTCTCAAAGTCTAAGAAGGGATGGGAGCAGATGCTCAAATGTGACTAATCCTGCTTTTTGTCCTTTGTCAGCAATGGATGTTTTCAGCCTGGTGCTGCTTCTGAGTCTGAAGCACAGGAAATACAGTGTGGGCACAATGCCATACCAACCAAGGAAGTTTTTGTTTTTTTTTTTGCTTAAATGCAGCCCTTTGAGGGTTCCCAGGTTGAGGCTGTAGGTGGTTTCAATTGTTTGAAATTTGCAATTGGCAATTTCAAGGCATTCTCTCAGTTTCTGGATCCAGAATTCACATTAGTGTGTATACATCAGGCATGTGGGCAGCCAGGTGTTCTCTGATTCCCTGGAAAGAGCAGTTTATACAGAAGACCATGGGAACAGCGTTTTAAGAAAGGATCAGCCAGTTTTAGTTGCGTTGAAAAGATTTCCAACTGCTCCCTGCCATTCTTTGGAGGAAAGTAACTTGTACCAAATATCTCCAGGACAATGAAGGAATGCCAGGACCTGCCAGTCCAGCTTGCTTGTGCCATTATCCCAATGTGACACTGGCACATGGGTGATCTCTGCAAGAAGTGAGGACTCCCTCTCCTGCACTGGTGTGGGTTTATGGACTCAAATCACAGTTCTGCAGCCAAGGAGCTGGGTGGGCAGCAGGGTGCTCCTCTACCCAGACTGGCAAAGCTGCATCTGGAGAGAGGAGTCCAGTGCTGGGCCAGTGGAAGAGAGACAGGGACATACTGCAGAGGGTTCAGATAAAGGCCACAGAGATGACTGAGGAGTCAGAGGTTTTTTCACATGAGAAAAGGCTGTGAAAGAGCTTTGACTTATCAGCTAGAAGAGAAAGTTTGGGTAGATCTCATCAATGTGTATCTGATAGTATCTGATAGGGAGTGAAGAAGTCAGAGGCAGACTATCCTCAATAATACTTAGTAGCAGGACAAGAAAAATTGGGCACAAATAAAACAGAAAATTCAATCAGAAACCACTGTTTTACAATGTGGGTGGTCCAGAGATGTTTTGGAATCGTGATTCTTGGAGATATCCAAAGCCTGACTGCATGCAGTCCTTTGCAACCCACTCCAGCTGACCCTGCCTGAGCAAGGGTTGAACTAAAGGGTCTCAAGAGTCTCATTCCCACCTGAACAACTCTATGAAAATGCAGTTGGATTGTGTGACACGGAAGCTTGGAGGAGGACAGCTTTATTTAAGTATAAATTGGATTAAGGTGAGTAGTTTTACTTCAAAGCAGAGCAACCATTCTGGTTTTGTGAATATATGTGACAGTGGATCTCCTCACAGTCTTCAGTCTTCTACCAGCTGCTCTCTGTGTGGTGCCTGGCATAATGAGGATGTGGCACTGCAGACACTGCTGAGCATAGAAGGGAATGTTCTTCAGTGGCTTTCTTCTTTTCTTCTATGTCTCAGAAGAGAGCTGTAGGCAATTACTTGCTTTCACAAGTTGGACTTTTCTGGATTTCAACAAGTATTCCACTGTGCAGGCTCTTCAATACGTATTAGGACACTGTTTTGCCTGAAAATGTGGCTTTTTTTTTTTTCTCTGCCAGAAGGTGGTAACATCTGCTTCTCTAAACTACTTGAAAAAAAAAATCTATTTCATTTGGTTTACGCTGTCAGGACTTGACTGGCTTTTTCACAGCCTTGTAGATCAAGATCCACTATATTTAGTTTCTGTGAAAGCTGCTCAGTCTAGGCAAATGAGAAGAAAATATGAAAGTGCTTTGTAGACTGTAGATATTGCCCAGGAATTCAGGAAGGGAAAGCAGATCAGCAGCTTTCCCTCCCACCTACTTGGAGATGGACATTGAGGGGATGTGGGATGAGTGACATGGGCTTGTTTAGTGCCCTCCTACAGCTGCAGATTGTTTTTTCATGGTATATCACAGCAGAATTGACAAAAATTTTGACTAAAATTTGGTGCCAAACCAAAGCGAGGCCACAACAAGGTGACAACTTAGGTGGATGAAACCTCATCACAATGAGCACAAATTATAAACACATCAACGAACATTGAAAATCTTGTATCCAGCAGAAAACAACAAGCAAACTAGGTGACTAAAAGGTGCAATAGATGCACAGGCAGGAGAAGCATCCATGTGACTGACCTGTACTGGGTGTTTGTAGTCCAGTTACTGTGAAGATTCATGATTTCCACCTCTCCAGCTGCTGACATCATGATCCCCATCCCTGCCAGCCTGATTCATACTCGTAACAGCCAAAGCAAACCCCATGACCATCTGGAGCAAAGGCTGCAAATTAAATTACTGATATGTTTGCATCAATTTATAGCTGGATCTCCATGGTTAGATTTGAGGTGTTTCTTCCTAAATCATTTTTGTTACCTCCCAAGCATTTTCTTTGCCTGTGAAGGGATGTAATTGGCTGTGTGGGACTGGGAGCAACACAGGCAAGTTCACTCCACCTTTCAGTGGCTGCAGCTGTGCACAGAGCTCCAGAACACCAAGATCTGAGTCGTGATGCTTTGAGAAGCCTGGGATATCTTGGTTGTTATAGCCCTGTAACCTGCTTACTTCGTAAGGACTGATTCTTGTTAGGCTCTTCCTGATTTTGTCTTAACCATCCTAGTTTTGTTTAGCAGCAACATTTCTTTATTATTTTTTAATGACAAGGAAGCTGTTAACTAATTTGTTTTGCTCTTGCTTAATTTTGTAGAAGCATGTGGAATTAGCTTAATTTTGTATAGGCAATTATAAGAAGCAGTTATTCTAATTTAACACTTATTACCATAGCATAAATTAACATGGGATAATGTAGGTGTGATATGACAGTAGAGGCCACCAGAGAATCAGAGGATGTGGTGCAAAGGAGTAGTGATGTGGTGCAACAGTGGAGGGGGCAAAGGATGATACTGGAAGCCCTAAAGTTATTGACAGCCCAACTATTCTTAATTTAAAAACTGCCTAACCATGCTCAGTTAAAAAATTGTAGAGCTTGACAAAGCCAGTTTTAGTCATAACAAAGAGAAAAGGAAGAGGTGTTCAATTTATGGAGAGAATTTCTCAGCTATAGCAAATCTGGCTGTTGCACATCAGTGAAGAAAGATTTAAGTTTAGAACTGTCCTAGAAAATGTATTAAATTACTCAAATGGACACCCTGGAGGGAGAAGAAAGAAGCCATTGATGGCATAATCCTCTGCAAAGGAGAGGAAACAACCCCATCATGAACATCGTTCTTGCAAAGGACTGGGAATTCTAACAAAGTGTTTGAACCCTGGTCTCCTGTCCTTCCCCATGAGCTGATCTCTGAGGCTGATTTATTCCACACTTGAAAGCCAGAGGGGCAGGGTAAGCCAGAGCAGAGCAGAACATCAGGGAACACTCCTGTACAGAGATCTTTGCACTTCTGAGCTGTGCATTGTGTTGTTTAGATAACTGGGATTCCAAAAGTGTCACTGCAACTGCATTGTAATAACAGTTTATTGTATTTTAGTTAGGCTGTTAACATTTTAATTAGTCTAACACAGAATTCCTGGCTTCCCAAATGAGGCATTTCCCCTTTTGCCCATAATAAGACTCTGAGTGTAATAACTTGTCACATGGGTACTACAAGGATTGAAGAATGATGAGTGTGTTCACAGAGAACAAAGGTCTGTACTGACACTGTGAAAGAAATCACAGAGAGGAGCAGACAAAGCCAGAATGATCCTCTTCCCAATGACTAATGATAGAATCCTTGTGCTGTGTTACTTATGTTATTTTAGCAATCTCCTGAGATACCCACTGGGAGGTGTTCCTGGTGATGTATAAAAGCAGCCAAAAAAAATAACAGCTGTCTGAAAGAATTTTCCTGCGTTAGGTAAAGCAGGAATATGATGATGGGAAAAAATGTTCAGCTGAGATAGCTTGGTATTTCATGCCAGTTTTTGCTCTTAGTTCAGCTCACAGTTGATTGGCTTCATTGGCAGGGACTGGAAGCACTGGATGTTCCTAGGATAGTCTTGCTAAGTTGTTGGTTTTTTTCCAGAGGGGCAATTTCAGCCACATGATGGAATTGGGAATTGACAGGAAGATGACATGACTAGGACCAGACACAAATTTAGGTAAATCCAGCTGACTTATTAGATGCAAAACTATAATAAGGCAGTAAGAAGATGTGAAGGAGACTCAATCCAGCACTGTCCGTGCAGATTCTGACTTCCTTGAGAAATATTTGAGCTCCAGAGCAGGCATCTTTCACATGGAAGCCCTATTTGTAAATAGCATCCAGTAGCCATGACATTTGAGGGTGATTTAGGTCATACACATGTGCCTTTACCTGATGGTGGTATCTGAAATTACTGAGTAAAAGATACATCAAATAATTTATCGCTGCATATTGTGATTATTCCTAATCAGCAAACAAAGCCTGATGTGTTTTTTGATGTGTTTTTTGGATATAATAGAAAGCCTTAGACTTCTTGAAAATGATACTTTTATGCTTTAGAGCTTTACTGGCTTTTACTGAGACACCTAAGAGAAACTGAGCATTGTTACTTAAGGCTATAGATGGTGAAATGTTGCTTGTTTACCCTGCAAATACTTGGAAACTAATTATTCCTTTTATTCTCAATATATCATCATGACTATGGGGAGTGTTTTATCCATAGGGTAGAAACCTTAAAAATAAAATACGTTGCCCCCAAACAAAATCCCCAAAAACAACAACCCCCAATCCACAACCATGGCAAAATTAAATGACTGCAGAATAATGACAGTATGTTTGAGGCAAGTGGAAAAGGTAAATCTGGGAGTGTAACTTGCATGCTTGGATGCTTTTAGTGAAAAAATGTTTCATATTATATATCTAAAAATCTTAGGATTTTTAAAAAATATTACACTGAAATTAAGATTTTTTTTCCCCTCTTGGTAACAAGGAGGAAGAAAGCTTTTTTTCCACGTGTTTAATAATATAAGTTTCTTTTGAAACAAATTTAATGGGAAAAATTGCTAAATGATTTGATTTGTCCTAATTAGCATTTTCTGTGTTAACCTCCAGGAAAAAATTGTCCATGTTTCCAGCCAGAGGAGCCATGCCAGCAGTGCATGGTGTTCCCAGCTCCAAGCTTTCACTGAAGGGTGGGGGCACAGTGGGGAGACAAATGAGCCCAGGAAATTGCACAGAAACCTCACCTGGTTCTTCCACAGCGTGGGAGGAAGAGGAGCTGGGATGCTCCATGAGCTGTGCTGGCCTGGCTCCTCTTGCTGGAAACATGGACAATTTTTTCCTGGAGGGACTGGTGCAGCAGCTCCAAGTTCTTAGCTAGCTGTGTCTCTCTGGGTGGCTGGTGGGTTGTCCTGGTTTAGGGCAATTTTGGGAGAAAAACCACTAAAAAAAAAAACCACACAATTTTTTTTTCCTCTAGAAAAACAAATTCAAGTGGCCCCTCTTCCAAATGGTTCAGGAAAAATAGTTCCTTGGAGAAAAGTGGAAAAAACTATTTGTTTGACAGGCAAAGGGTTCACCAGCACAAAAAAAAAAAAAAAAAAAAAAAAAAAAGAACAATATTAAACAATAAAAGCTCTTGCTGCTCCAAAGGGATGACAAGGTCAGGCAGTCCCTTTCATGGGATGTAGCTCAGCTCACCCAGTCTGTTATCAGTCATTCCAGTGCTGGAAATGCCACAGCCCTGGCCCAGCCCTGGTGGGTCACAGCTGTGAGCTGCTGCTGCTCTCCTGGGCTTTCAGTCCAGAGCAGGTGTAAACAGATCCAAGAAAATAAAAACCACAGTCCAGGGAACTCCTCTGCCTCAGATAGCTAAAACTAAGTAAAAAGCAAAAGAAAGCTCTGTCCTGCTGTCTGTCCATCTGCAGACAGCACAGTCCAGGAGCAGGATGTGAGGCAGCAAGGGCAGCAGATAACAAACTCTGCTCTTCTTCTCTCCCCCTTCACTCCCAGAACAAGCCTTAAAGGTGCAAAACTGATTATCCAGCACAAACAGAACAGGTGACTGGGGATACAAACATCACATTAGCCAGCCCAGGACAGGGTGCAGGGCTGAGAGCCCCTCCTGGCAGCAGCGACACCCCCTGAGCTTGGGGCAGGGCAGGGAGCCCCAGGAGCATCGCTGCTCCCAGGGTGGGGGATGCCAGCGTCCCCAGGGAGGATGGGGACAACCCGGTGTGCTGGACGTGCAAAAGGCAGTAGCTCTGGATCAAATAGTCCCTTGGCAGGGCTGGGGTAATCAGCAGGGGTTGGGACAAGCCTGGCAGAGCCCCTTGGGCTGTGGCAGAGCTCTGCATCGTGCAGCACCTGCTTGCTGGAGAGACCTGAGGCTCTACTCGGGCTCAGTTCTTCAAGCAGGAGGGCTCCTGGAATACAAGATTTTCCTCTTTGCTTACAAAGCAGGCACAAGGGAATTGATCTGATCTAGCAGCAGGAGCTGGTACTCTCTTGTGCAGAACACAAAAATCTTTGTTCAGCGTGTGCGGAAGAGGGTCAGACAGAGCTGCTTCACCGACGGGTAACAAAAAAAGGAAAATATTGATTTCCTTTTACCGTATGCTGAGCTCCACAACACAGACATTGTGGGTTTTACCTGTTTGTTTTTCCTCCTCCTGCAGAGATGGACCCCCAGGTTGAAGCTGTGGCATAAGTACATGCTGCTCTTCCCCTGTGAAATGAGGTGTTAACCTCAAAGTCCGGGGTGAGGTGATTTACAGCATCTCTTCCTCATGAACTATCTTTAATCTAGAAGAGAAGTTTTGCCTTCCAGTGATGCATCTGTTTCGCTTTCCCAGGTTGACAGCACTGCTGATCAAGTGTGTTGTTTGGTGCCACAGGAACACAGTTTAAGAGAAAAGTGAGTTTATAAATTATTATTAATCCCTTGGCATCCACAAGTGCAGGTGGGTGGTAATTTGGTCTCCTTCACTGCATGAATTATTCACAAATTTGTTAGAATTTGCAGGGAGACATTAAATTATTCTTTTGTGTGCAGGTGAGATGATTGGAACAAACATAAAAAAAAACCCCACAAAACAAAAAACCATGCCTCTGCTCCAAAATGGAAAGCCAATACATATTCTCAAAATAATTTGGGGGTTATATCTTAGAGCTTTGGGTCATGGTGATCTGTCTAATGAATTTGAGGAAAGGGAAGGTGTTTAACAGGAGAAACGCTTATAAAAAAAAATAAAGGAAAATTTAATAGGAATTAATTAACTTAGTACTATGTAGAAGGTGGTCTGACATACATATTTATTCCTCCTGCAGACAGTTTGTTGGAGAGAGTCTATTTTAGGGGGAGGTGGTTAAGCATAATGTATGGCATTAAGTCTCCAGCCTTGGAGGTATGATTGATTTATTTGGAAATTATGAGTGATCATGTCCTAATGATGTTTTGAAAGCCATGAAGTGAAGTGTGTTCCACTTTGTGGATGACCCTTGGCTCTGAATTCCAAGAGATGACAGTTCCTGGGCACATCAGTGAGGGGATGGCGGGGAAACAGGCACATTGTGCCACTGTAATCACTGTGAAACTGTGTCATCTGTTTGATTTTAGCAGCAGACTCTCCAAGAGGAAACTGGAGCTAGGGGGTGGGTGGGAATAGATAAACAGAAGTGCTTTGATTGTTCTTTATGGAAGCAGCTCTGATGTATTTATACCTCCTGGCCTTTTGCTGAGGTGCTGGATCATGTGAGGTAACTGGTTTGCTCTGAGTCCATTTTTTTGTGATTGATTTCTTCTGGTAGTTTAGTTATCTGCAGTCCAATTCCTGTGCCCTCACTAATACTGGTATGTTGTAAGAGAATCCACTTAGTTTAGCAGCTCTGTGACTGCTCCTCCTTCCCACCTCATTTTTTGAAGTAAAGATGCCAAGTAAGCAATAGTCATGATTCTTGCAGACCTCTGAGGATATGTTTGATCAGAAATATCCTTGAAGGCAGGGGTTTCCTTTGAAAATAGTTGCTGAACAGAGATCAGATATATACCTTAGAACTCCATCCCAATATCATTACAACCCATGGGAAAAACATTTGGGAAGTCTTCACTCTTGGAAGTCATCTCTTTCCAACACAAAGAGACAGCATTAATAAATAAACTTGCCAAAGTACTGAGAGTCCTTTAGACAAGCGTGAGGCTAAGAGATTTGAAATTTAATTTGTAGAGGAAGATCTGATTTCAGGTTATGCAGGCCTTCTGTGTCTTCACTTGCAATAACTGCAATGAAGATGCAATAGTTGAATAGGGGAAGCATAGAAATATTATCTGTAAAGATGTTGGCTGGCAGATCTCCTCTTACTCTGCAACACAGGTGCTATATCCCGAGCTGCACATCACACTTTCAGGAAGAGAAGGACCCGTAAGAGGGAGCCTTGAGGAGGAAACTGAGAGGACAAGGTCTAGAAAACTTGTGATCACTCAAAACCACCCCAAAGAATAGACTGACAGGGCACACAATACTAGTCTTCAAATGCATAAAAAGATATTGCAATATATAGGAAAGTTATTTCCTTGATGGACAGGATATTCTGCAGCACAGGAGGTTCAGGAGGGACTTTGGTAAAGCTTGGTAATGATAAAGACAGCAAAGCCTAAGCAAAAGTGGCATGCAGTGTCATGGCTGTGGAGTCAACATTAATAAATGTTAAAAACAAGCCAGCAAAGAGACTGTCTGGAATAACTATAATTAATAGGTGTTGTTACCTCTGCCTTGCTGCCTTTATTCCCTTCTTAAAACATGATATGATATTTCTCTGTTATATAAAATGTATTTTTCTCTTAAAATGTTTTTAGTGGATTGTGTGTATTAAATTACAGTCATTCATCAGTAAATTGCCCTTCCTTGTTCTGTTATTAATGATATTATGCAGCTCTAATGTGAAGGCCATAATGCATACTAGGAGCTTTATCAGGCCATAAAAGCCTGTAGGAAGTCCTCATGCTAACAAGCTACAGCTTGAATAATAACCAGGTGGAAAGCATGAGATGGAATATAGTAATTTTTGCAGAAGGCTAAGTTTTCCTTAAAAAGCTGTGACCTGAAAGATATCTTTTGAATCCAGGTATCAATATGTCTTTTGAGGAATTTCAAGTAAGGCTGGAGATGGCAAGTTTTACCAGGTTTCTTTCTGGTGAGCAATGGATTAGAGCTTAAAAATCTTAGGAAATTTGTGTTCAGAAATTATCTATTGAGAGAGATGAGAGAAAGGAGAACAATGCAACACAGCCATATGGGTTTTGTTCTTACACATGGTTTGACTCTGTGGGGAACATCATTCTCCAGCCTGTCAAAGCTCAGCAAATGGCAAAAAGTTCTGATGGAATGGATATTCCTTTTATGAGCAGACAATGCCCAAAGGAAAATTCTCCACAGAGAACAGACTGCAGACAAACAGCACTGCAGTCCTGAGCATTTCTGATATCTCTGAAGGATTTAGGTCTCTTTTATAGTATCTTAATTATAAAAGCTTTGCTTTTAGGATTGCTCTTAATTGAATACACTCGTTTAATGTATTCCTGGTGTGGGTTTCCCAACTCCAGCCAAGACATGTTCCCTGCAGGCTGAAAATGGTTTAGGGTGTTTTTTTATTACATTACATTTTGTACACCAATGCATGTATCAACTGTTTGAGTTGAATCCATCAAATGGAGATATCAAATGCACTTGGTGATCCTTATGGGTCCCCTCTAACTAATATTTTATTATTTCATCTTCCTTGTAGAAAGATTGCTAACAAGAATGCACACTTAAAAGCTGGGCTCACAGCTCCCTAAATGCTCTTTCGCTGTTTAAGATTCAAGCTCAGAAAGATGGGGGTGAAAACTGAGACAACATTTAAGAGGAGGTATTTTCCTAATTTGCAAACCCTTGCAGTGGTGCTGAAGCAGTCCTTACAGGAGAGTAGAGAAATGCAGCCTGCACTGGAGACAAACCCTGCAGCCAGAATCAAATGCCCACGGCGTCTTCCCTTGGCACAGCTTCTTCCTCTGTGCTGGCACAGGCATCGGATGGACAAATGTCTCTGATCCCAGGGGGGGATTTCCATCCCATCTGGTGCAGCCATAGCTGTCCAACAGGGCAGTAGAGGTTGCTTAGCACGAATGACTTTGCCCGTGGAGCTGCCTTGTTGCACAATTCACTTGCCATGCTGCACCTGCAGCAAAGACCAAACTCTGGAACAGGTTTGTACCAAGTCGCCTGTGGAGGAAAGAAAATGTGTGGTTTTGAGCAAATGCCATAAGATACAGAGTCATGTCTTCTTGTTTTGATCCCACTGCTTGGACAGTTTAGAGGCTGTATGCAGATAACCAGAATACACTCCATCTCAGCAGGGGGAATAGAATAATGCTACTTGTCAATATATCACTGGTAAAATAAGTGTTTGTCTCTCATGGTCAGTCATGATACTGAAGCCTTGGCTGAAAGTCTTTTCTTTTTGCTTTAAATATGTTAAAGGTAACAGAAGATTGGAAAAAAATTAAGTAGTTTTGATTTCAGTAGAGTTGTCTGGTTTTATTGCTTTGATATTTTACACAAATTGACCAAAAGAGAAATGAAAATTGACTGCTGTTTTCTAATGGGGTCAGTAAATATGCAATAAGTTTTTTGAAGCTTAAGATTTTGGGTAATGAATGCACCTAGAAGTCTTGGAGTTTGTCATATTTGTGTGATTTATCCTCTCTCCAACTCCACAATGAAATACAGTAAAAAAAAAATAAAAATTGGCAATTCAGTGCTGCTTCAGAGGCTTTTCCTTTAGCTCTGAACAGGGTACTAATTGCAGAGATTTGACAGCTCTTGGGTATTCATCATATGTACTTGCCCTTACTTTAGATATTTAATTTAGTTGCAAAAGAATTCTTAGTGAATTAGTAATTGCAATAATTGCCGTTAATAACCTGGCAAGGTAGTTGGCCTCTGACATTACACCAGGGGAAAAAAATGATAGTAAGATTGCTCTTGCCTGAAGACTTGGAAAGCTGGAGAACAACACTGGAAAGGGGCTGGGGGTGGATGGGAGGGTGGTGGGGAAGAGAATACCAAAAACAAGGCATCAGGACTGGCATCTTGGGCTGCTTGCAGCTGGGATTTATGCAATAGGCTTATGCAATTTGGTTGTATTTCTTTAGAGAAGAAGAAGACAAGGTGTCAGATGGAAAAGAAATAATAGGGATGATGAGGAAGACAAAAGCAGGAGAGTGTGAAATGACAGACAGTTGGGAATATTTTGGAAGCAGAACAAAAGTGGTACCAGTGGTAGCTCATATGACAGCAGAGCAGAAGGTGTTTTTCCATGGCTAGGCTGCACATCTCAGCTGGAATAAGTCATCTCCACTGAGGTGCAATGATCCTACAGTGGAATGGAATGGCTGGGCCTCAGGAAGAATTACAAGACACTGACTGAGATTTTAGTGGTAACTGCTACCCCACAGCAGCCTCGTGTTTTGTTTTCTTTTTGCCCTGAGGCTAGCTCTTCCCGTTTCTCCCCTGATGCTGCCTAAAATGCCAGTGCTGTTGAGAAGCCAGCTCCAGGACACGGCACACCCCTCTCCAGCACAGGGAGAGGCGCGTGCCAAAGGCTGATGCTGCTGCTGTGTAGAAAATATCAGGCTCCATCACGGTGTGGATGAATGGGGGCAGAGATCTCTGAAGTTTGCTCTTGGGGAAAGAGGTTTATTGGGGGTGCAGGAGGTTCTGTCTCGTGCTCCCAGACGCAGCATGTGGCCAGGCCTGAGAGGGTGGTGTGGGGATAGACAAAGGGATGCTCTAGGAGAGGGGAAGCTCCAAGAGAGGGGAAGTTCCAAGAGAGGGGAAGTTCCAAGAGGAGGGAGGAGGTTCCAAGAGACCACGTGGCCCCTCTAAGCCTCCTTATAAAGGGGCTTCAAGGTGGGTTGGAATAAGGCATGGCCAATGGGGTTGCATGCACTGATGTTTTCAGGGAGGGATAGAGGTGTGGGGTGAACCATACATCTTTTGGGGGATGAGATTGACCAGTCCATTTCACCCCAGCACCCATCCAAAGGCAGGGGTGTCATCCAGCCAGCTTAGAGAGCTCTTCTCATCCTGGCTGCATTATTTATGAACAATCATATTTATCTATCTTCTGCAACACTGCTGCAGCTGCGGCTGGGCATGGCTGGGGTGAGCGCACCTGAGCCAGAGGGACTGGAGATGCAGCCAGGGCTCACGGGGTGTCGTGGTTTGACACGGAAAAATAATTTTTCCGGAAGGAAGAGGTCAATTTGGATATTGACCAATTGAAGGTGGACACGCCTCCGAGAACACAGAGGGGTTAAAAGCAGAATTCCCAGGGGAACTCGCTCTCTTTGGTTCTGGTCAGCGTGCAGTGCAGCCTCTCCCCTGCCCGGCTGTGGCTGGGTGGGGAGGGGAAGGCCCATGGCCCAAGGATGGAAAGGAGGAGAAATCTGGGATGTCTCCATTCCCCCCCAGAGTCGAGAGAGAGAGAGGGAGAGAAAGAGACAGCAGCAGTTTTATCAGCAATTTCACCACGGGGAAGGAGAAGAGCGGGTGGGCCACAAGGTGCCCAGTGTGTGGGAGTCGGAGAATCCGAGCAGAGAGCCAGCCAGGGAGTTTGGACTTTTAACTCTTCCTGAGAAATGAAAGCTTTGTGAAATTTTTCTCCTCCTCGGTTTGAAAGAGAGGAAGAGGGACACCTTGGACCCTGGGATGTTAGAAGGAGAAATTCTAGATGGGAAGGGATAAAGGAGTGACTTTTGGCTGGACTTTTTCCTTGGTAGCCACCAACTGAAATCAATCTCTCCTCCAAGAGAGACTGTATTTTAGGAGGATGCCAGTGAGCCAAGAGACCTGCTTCAGCTGGGAAAAGTCAGAAGTGGAGCAAACAGATGAAAGTTAGGGGGGTTGTGGTGGTGCCCTCTGTCCTCAAAGAAGGAGAAGAGAAGGAGATCTTTGTTTATGGACCCCCAGCCCCAGGGGAAAATGGGCGGGGACTGTGGTCCCAAAAAATTAAAAACTGAACTGTTGTTTTTTTTCCCCCCTCTTGGCAGGCATCCTTGAAAGGAAAAATCCTAAAAGCAGTCTGTCCATCCATGCATTAGTAGTGAGAGCACTGTGCATGGAAAGGAGAAGGGTCACCATGGCAAACTTTTTCTCCGGGCGGTGTGACATAGAAGGACAGGATGTGGCAGTTGTGTTTCTTGGGGGGTCTGTAGTTCAGCCCCTCCCTGTCCTCACTGGTGCTGTGTGAGTGCTGTGGCCACCAGAGGCTGGAGATGTCATCCTGTATCTGCAGCACCTGGCAGTGGGACACCCTGGCTCTGGCCTCAAAAATCATGTCCAGACTGATGCAGCCACTGGAAAATCAGGGCACAGAGATCTCTGGTGTAGCTAATGAACTGCTGAAAGCAATTCCTTTCACTTCATTAGAAAGGAGAAGCATCTTTCCTCACTTCTTGGTGGAATTGGAAAAATGTGGTATCTAATTTTTCTTCTGCCTGAGAGAAGAATTTAGATCTTATTCTATTCTTTAAAACAAGGGTAATGCATCTCATTCATAGAAGTTAAAACTTTTCTGATTCACTCAATGAGGAAAAAAATTAAGCTCTGCCTATCCCAAGCTGTCAAAGCATGCAAGAGCAGCATAGATTGTGGGTACCATTAGAAAGCATTAGTGTCTAATTGCTTCAGCGTGGACCACAAGGGAAGATGAAAGTTATCTATTCCTGGGGCTGCTGTTCTTTCATTTGTCGATAGGCACGTCAGCCTTTGGCACTCATTTTGTCTGTGAAGGGGTGTGATTGATTAATAAATGTGTGTTCCTTTGTAGAAGACAATCACAAAATATTGGAGTATTTCTGCAGAAAATTCTTACTGGAGAATCTCAGATACAATTTTTTCCTTACTGATACAAGGGGAATAAAAATAAATTTCTACACTCCTCGGTTTTTAAAACTGGATTTTCTTTTTTAAAAAACTTGGGCTGCTAAAGCCTTTGTATATCCTTTTTCACTTGCAATATAGTCATTTGAACATGTGACCTCCGAGTTCTGTACAGAAGTTGTAGCTTGAAAGGAGACATTGCAATCCAAGGGATGGCAAGACCAGGCTATGGATAGAGCAAGTGGAAATTATTAACTGTCTTTTAAATCCAAAGTGGTGACTGTTGAGGTTGGGAACAATGGAAAGTCAATGGCTTTGATTTTAAAAAGGATGCAACTCCTCAATAAAACACAGCAATGTGCCCTTCTGTGATGTTCTGCAACACAGCGAGTGTTTAATATGATTTTCTTCCACCTGAACAAATACTGCAAATTTGTTCTTGGTCACTTATAATTTTTTCCTACATAATTTCTCTTTCTTTGCTTCTACCTCACCCTACTATATGTCAAGCATTCCTTGATGAAAAGGGGCACTTATTGAAAAAGAAATCTGATCAGGAACGTAAGCCCTTAAAAAATGAGACTTGAAGTTTGTAGCAGATCAGAGCAATGGCCTGTGTAATTGCCAAGTCAATCAAGCCATGAAGCAGAAGGCAAAAGCTTTGATTTCTACTGCTCCCATTCACAAGTACATGCTGGGCTGTCATTGCCTTCAGCTCCTACCTTAAAATCTCTTGAGCTGCCTTGCTGCTGCTGATTCATACTCATAGAAATAAATTTGCAGTAAGAGCATTAATGTATGTTTTGAAATCACGTTCATTAAATTATTTTTCAGAAAAAGAAGCAAGATTTAAAGGAGGGAAATTTTCTTTCCCAGACATCTGACAAGAGACACCTCGTGTGACTTTGTGGGCTTTGATATTTAATTATTAGAAGAGGCACATTTTGTTTTCTTTTCATTATTTTTTCCCACAGAGGCATTAAGTCTTATCAGTTGATTCTGCTAGGTTATCAAGGACATGTTTAGATAGAGGGCAGTTTTTGAAGCAAATCTACATACACAATGTTCTGCTACTGTCTGATCTTTAACAGGCAAATAAACTTGGTGTACAGGATCTATCTTCCCCTTTAGATTGATTCCTTTTGCTTCTTTTTGATTTTTTTTTAATTTTCTGTGAAAGGAAAACATGACAAGTTAGACAATGCTCCAGAATTAGCTCAACTCAGCAGAAAAAGACTAATTGCTACTTGACTCCTGTGGTCTGTTTTATCCCCATCTTAGCTTTTAAGGAGTGGTGTAAAAAGCCTTTAACATTGTCACGTTTTGTGGTAGTAAATCATCTCCTGAGCAACCTCACAGAGTAGGCACAAAGACTTATAATGCATAAACTTAATTTCACATGGGTGACCTTACAGCTTATTGCCCCAGACAATAACCAGGGAAAGGTTAGTGTTGCAAAGCTGTTTGGTTCACTCTCAGAAAAAAAAAAATAAAGGTTTTGGCAGTTATCCTAGGACCTTGGTAAATAATCTGAGAGGAAAAAGATTGCTTTCCTTTGCTGCCTTCTCAGGGGGTGGGTGCAGTTCAAATGAGCCTGGGAAGCAGGAGATGCCTCTTGTTTGGAGCAGACTGGACTCAGGCAGCCTGCAGGGAGTGCAAACCCTCCTGGGCAGGGTTTTGCCCATTAGATGAAATCCCACAGCAAAAGGGTGAGGTTGGAAATCTCCTCCAGAGACCATTTAGCTCTGCTCCCCTGCTCAAGAGAGCTCAGGTTGTCCAGGACTGGGACCCCAAAGCTTCTCTGGGCATCACATTCCAGTCCTTGACCACCCTCACTGTAAAGAGATTTTATTTTTTCTGTTCAAGTATAATCTCCTGCATTTCAGTTTATACTCACTGGCTCTTGGTGACAAATAATGACAAACTTCTTCCACGTTCTGACACATCTGCTGACATTAATTTTATTTTCTTTTTAGGTCCTAATTTTTCTCTTTTCTATTTACACTACTAGCCTTTTAATTGACTGTTGGGTTTATTGATTCAACTTGTTCTTTGAGGCTGCAGTCATGCAACTCTAAAATTCCTTTGTTTTGCTGGGAATTTCTTCCCAGGGTAACAGAAGCTGTAAAATATACTTTTTCCATGTACAAGCAGCAGAACTAAAGGTCTGGATGCTGCAATGTGTTGGTAGCAAGTAAACAATAGCAGCCTTGGTCATCATACTTACCAAAGCTGCTTTTTTTGCCAGTTTATTGCTGCTTTTCCCGTTTTGTTTTCTTTTCTTTTAGAATTTGTCTCACAGACTCTCCTATTTTTTGATGGTCATATTCTAAAATGGTCAGTTCTAAAACCAACATTTTTGTTTTTATTATTACCAACGCTGTGGGGTGTACCTTTAAACCTTTTATATGTGAATGTACATATTATCAGAATATTAACAATGCATAGATTACCTTTAAGACCGTATATTTTCAGTAACTTATTCACAGGTTAAAAAGAAAATCAGTTAAGAAAAAACACCAGGTAAAACACTATTTTTACTCTTGAGCACTCTTGGAAAATAGCATCATCTTGCATCACTTGGGATGGAATTTTAAAAAATCAATCTTTTTTTAGATCTCATCAGAGTGATTCTGCAATGTTATATATATTTCTAGAAAAGCAGGAACAGATTTTAACCCTTATTGTAGAATTTACCTCATATTTAATAAATGTATTGATTTTTTAAAAAGGTAATTACTCTTGCAGAAACCAGAAGGATTGCTGCATTGACTTTGCATCCTTTAAAATCCTAATTACCAATGTGATCCACCACTCCATTTGAATTTGAAAAAAAATATTAACCACTTAGCTTGGAACTACATTTCCATTTCCTAGAAAAGCTGTTTTTGTTTGCAGGGGGGAAAAAAAAAAAAGCAATATCTTTTTAATTTTTATGGTTTAACTAATATTTCCCCATCTGTGCTTTGCTCCTGCGCTCTCTTTGTGGGGAAACTGAAGTCACAAGCAGAATGCCTGGCAACAGAAGCAATGGGCTTGATATTTATATTAGCACTGTAACACATGGACATCTGTTCTCTCTGCCCTTTAGAAGATATTGCTTCTGAGTACTGATATTTGGCTTTTTCAGCTGTGGGCTGCTGCTGAGAGGTGACGTTGGTGGGAGCCTTGAGAAGGATTCACTGCAGATGCCCCAGGACAGACAGGGAGATAGATGGACAGACAGACAGAGGGGTTTTTTCCCAGTGCTGGGTTGGCCTCCCTGTAGTGTTGGGGCAGAGCTGAGTGACCCAGAGCCTTCTTTCCAGTTTGCTGCTGATTTGCAGAGACTGGGATGTAATCCCCTCCTTCTGCCAGTTTCCTGACCCTTAAAACAGGAATACTGGAAAAGTGCTGGTGGGAGAGCTTTTCATCAGTACAACATTCACCTGGGTTTCTGCCCTTTTGCCAAAGATTTGAAATCTGAGGCAATATACAACTTGCAAGAGATAGGGTAGCAAACATTAAATATGAGGCTACTAAATATGAGGAGCTGTGGGGTGTGTGCTGTGCTTTCTCTTTCTCCTTGTTGGCCTTTCCACCTCCAGCAATTCAGTCTAAGGGACTGAATGAAGATTTTGGTTCTCCCTTTCCCTCTTCACATTGAAAATTATTCTGGGAAGTTTAACTATGTTTGCTCACTGAATTGTCTCTGTTGTTGGGGTATTTGTTGGGGGATGAAGACAACAGGTGATAGTTACAGGTTTCAGTTACAGGCAACCTTTGGAAATATCTTGGCATTGGTCTTCCAGTTCTAAAAAATGTGCCTGCTTTGTGGGATGAATTCCTTATGTATCTTGCTTGTGACACCCAAGACCTGAACTCCACTCTCTTAATCTCCAAAGTCCCTGCAACTTCCCAAGCTGAAGGAAAACTCACACATTTCTGCAAGTAGCAGACTTTGTAGGCAGCCCAGAGCTAGAAACAAAGATGATGCATCTTTGTTCAAAAAGGTGTGATACGTTTGGGGATTTTTCATTGCTGTCTTTCTTCCCTTTCAGGGATTAGAAATAAATATTTTATGAAATAGGCTGATGACTGATGATTGGAAGGAGACCAGGCAAATCTAAGTCTGTTTCTTTTGAGAAGCAGATTTCAAGTCACTAGAACACTTATGTGAAGTTTGTTGCAGCTGCACACCTTTCTATATCTTTATTTCAGTAGCTGATGTAGTTAAGTTAATTTGGTGAATCACTTGCTAATTTTCTGCAGTACAATTGCTTGATAGAACATATTTTTAGTGACATGACCTCTTTGAAGTTTGTGACTTCAGCTTAGGATGTCTGTTCTTGTGACATGTGAAATACATTCTAGTCCATTAAGGTCAAACGAATTTTCAGAGAGGCAGGGTCTGCAGCCAAAGAATTTATACTGATTAACTGCTTTTTGAGAAGCACCGGCATGAGTTTCTAACTTTCAAATAAGTCACCACTTGGGAGATCATTGATGACACAGACACTTGTCTCAAAATTCATCTGCTTGATCTTTATTGAACTTGATGGGCAAACATTTAAATGATAATCGAAACACTAATTAAAATGCTGTGCCTATACTCCTGGTTCAGTATTGAAATGAAAGACTAAATTATTTCATGACAATGTGGGGAGTTACAGATACGGATCTTTAGCAAACTTGTAAGAAAAAGGGTTTTTTCAGATGTTTGAACTCTGCTGCTGCTACCTCCTACTGCTCCAAATATTCCACTTGATCCCCTGGCTTTACAAAGGATCCCACTAACCACAGTTTTCTAGCAAGTGCCAGGAAAACAGATTTACTCTGGTGAGCAAAACTGAAATGTGAGGCCTTGGTTTTGTTTTGCTCTTTCTAGGCATTTTCATCATGCAGTCTTGACACTATTAATCCATGTTTGCTTTTGTAAGTTTGCCTTCGTAAAACACGATCTGGCTCATGACTGCAACCAAGTTGTCTAATTCTATGTTTCAAATTATTCCCTATTACCCTGATATCCATTCCAAATAAATTAGATGCTCTTTCCTACATTTTCCACCCTGCCCTTTATTGTTGTTCATGGACATCCCTACATTTCTGCTTTTTTTCCCTACTGACACACTTGTGACAGCTGTTAAGGTGTGAGGATATTAGACCTAATCAAAATGTCTCAAGATCTTTAGCAAGTCACGTATGACTGTATTTACAAATGACTTTAGATTATTATTCTCCCAATGCAGTCACTTATCTCCGCTCCCCTGTCCAGGAACCAGAAAAGTGAAAATCAGGCTTGGCACTTCCACAGGGATCTCAGGGGTAGGTAAAAATTTCATCCCTGCCAGTGATTTGTTCCCTGTGCAGAACATATTTTTCAACAGGGCCTGCAAAATACTTACAAGCTTGGTACAGCACCAGTTCTGCTCCCTCCTTTCCTATCCTTTCTGTACCAAGAGTGTGTAGCAGATCCATTTCCTTCACTGGGGGGAGTCAGGAACTGCTATGGGAACAGATGCTGGGGAAGCAGATGGGGCAAGAGCTGATTTGGAGCACTGACAGCTCCGTAACCTTTTGGTGTCTGCCTGAGATTGCATCTTCCCCTGTATTCCAGAGCAGAAGGCAAGGCCAGGCACAGGACAGAGCCCAGGCTCAGCACTGTGCTCAAGCAGTGCTGGGTGGCAGCTGGGCTTCTCAAGCACAGCGTGGTGGCCCTGAAAAGGCAGCTCATGCTCCAGTGGGGCTTTCTATGCATTAGGTTCCAGCCTGGATTGCAGGCAGCACTGTCACAGTGAGCTCATGGGCACTCTATTTCCCCTTCCCTGGGACCCTGTGACTCTGATCAAGATATCCCTGGACCCTCCTTCCTCCCCCAACGGGGCTGGCAGAGAGCCCGGGAAGCCCACCCTGTCCAAAGTCTATATAGACCCCTGACATTTCCTGTTCGTCCTCTTTTGCCCTGCTCTCCACATGGACATCACAGAATAAAGAGAGCTGAACCAACATATATTGGGGTAAGAGCCTCTTTTGGAAATCTTTGCCATCTCCTGATATTCCTCCCCTCAGATCTCTGGGCTAGCCTGATATTCAGGGGGCTGAGTGAGGGGGGAATGTCACAGCACCTCAGGCTTTTTCAGGAGTTTGGTTTCGCAGGGCTTGCCAGCCCAGCACTGCTGGGAGCTCTTGTTTCACACCTGCTGAAAAGAAACAGAGGCTGTGAACTGATCAGAATTTGCTTTTCTGCTAAGGGACATCAAGTCCTGCACTGATTTGTCAGCTTGAATGAGGAATGTGTGTCCCAGGCTGTGGTACTCAGATTCAGTCAAAGAAAGAAACAGAGAGTTTCTAGCCAGGCAAAAAGCCTGGGAAAGGCTTTTCCAGCTGGGAAAAAGCTGGGAAAGAATGTAAATAATTCTTTATCTCTCTTGTTGTTCACATTGTTTATAGTTAAGTTCTATCACTGTGTGTCAAGCACTCTGCACCAATGCTGTGGGTTGTTTTCACTTCAGAACCAATGGATTTGGTCCTTGCAAAGCTCTGTATAAAAGAGTGGGGTATTTTGAATAAATCAGAGTTTTACTCTCAGCAGCCTTCTGAGTCAGAGTCTATTCATTCCTGTCCTGCCTCGACAGTGACACCAGGCCACCCAGAAGGTCTGGGGCAGAGCAAGGTGTGACATGTACATACACAACCTCCCAGCCCTGGACAACAAGCAGCTCTCCTACACTTCCACAGGGGCAAAGACAGGATTTTTGTTCCTGTTTCTCTTTTGCTATGGGGCAAGGGCATGCTTGGTGTTTGTGTTTGCCCATTTTGTAGGGAAAAAAAAAAAAAAAAAGAACACTATGGTTCCCCAATATGATTTATCTGGATTGTTCATAGTATAGCGGAGAACTTCAAAAGTCTAAGGATGTAAGTCTTCAGCAGCAAAATTAATGTTGTTTTTTTCAGCCAGGTAAAATGCCATTTAGATGAACTCAATTAAAAATCAGGATTTAAAACATTTAGTAAGGTTACTGGGAGTTCCTGTGTGTGCATCACAGATATACTGGGTACTTTATTCAGGATGCATTACATAATATTTATTGTGTCAAACTACAGGGTTAAGGCCAAACAAGTGCTTTTTGGATCAAATATTTATTCTTTCTGGTGACTGAAAAACAAGAAGATCATGAAGATTGAGAGGTACTCTGCATTTTATTTTAAAATGTACTTCAGATCTGGCCAAGTGATCATCAAAATAATTTATATTTTTCAACCTGATCTTTACCTTGATCTTTACTATGTTTTAGCTAATGGAATTTCCGCTTCTGAAGTTGAATGACACAGAATCTGATTAAAAAGATCATGCCTTCCTATGCATGATTTATTTACCAGGGAGCCAATGATAACATATTAGAACATGCCAGAATGTGTTTGGTCCCATTGTGATGAGAAGTCTTAAGAGCAACGGCATAGATGTGATGGAACTGGAAATAAAAATGTATGTAATTGTGCATTTAGTGTACTAGTTTACAGAGCTCCTGTAGATTTTCTTTATTAAGTGGCTGTCACTTGAGAAGCAGTAGAAGAGCAAAAAGAGATGACTTTGTACAGCACACCTTGCTGTGCTGTATTACTCTTCAGCATAAGATTTTACCCTGTTGTCTCAGGACCACATGAATCATAGTGAAGGGAAGCTGACAGCTTCCTAATGCTCTTTTTGCATGTGCCTGTCTATTTGTCCCCTTACCCTTCATTCATCCAAAAGCCAAAATTAAGCTAAACCAAACCCCAGTGAGATGCTTGCCTGAAATGCTTTTCTGTAGACCTCAGCTAGAGACTTTTCCTAAGGTGCTGTGTGCTGGGTAAATGGGAATAAAAATGCTGTCCAGCTGATGGCTCGTGCTGGCAGCACCTGTGATCTTATCAAACCTCAGGCTCTTCATGGTGCTGAGTGGAAGGTAATGCCAAGTGTGCCCGAGTGTGTCACCAGCTGCCAGGCTGAGCTTGAGAAGCATGATGAAAGCATTTCACTGCAGGAAGCTGGGCCACGCTGTGGGGTTGCTGTGATTTTCTGTGGTGGGCACAGAGCAGACCCCTCTGAGGAGATGTGATCAGAACTGAGCTTTGCTTGACCACTGCAGTGCTCAAGGTTCCAAATGTGACATTTGTCACTAGCCAACTCAGAGACATTCTCTAGGATGGAAGAGGAGTTTGGGGAGTTATTACAATATTAGCACAATATTACAATGTGTGTCACTGTCAGACTTCGTGCACTGCTGATTTACAGCTTTAAAAAAGGCTCGAGAAGGCTGATATCAGCTGATAAAGCTGATCTGGATCATTCTGAGAAGCCCAGTCTCATCCTGAAAACTTGTGGAGGAACAGGGATGGGTCAGCTGTGTCACAACCTATGAATATGTTTTCTTACATCATGAGTGCTGGGAGACAAAGATGAGAACCAGCCTGTAAGGATCCAGGCAGCATTACAGAGGAAATGCTGTGTGTCAGAAAAGGGGAGAGCACGCTGCAGCCCAAGGCTAAACTGAGATAGAGGTGGGGGAGGTGGCTCTTATGTTACAGCTCTCTTTAAAAAGCATTTTGAGACTTCTAAGGCATTGTGTTGTGCTTGTTGCTGCGTTTAAGGCTGCTGTTTATATTATTACCAAGAGACCAGCAGTGCTGATTAACTCTTGGTATGTTAATCTGGGGAGCACCAGGGAGCAGGTCTCCCTCAGCACCTGTACAGCTGGAGAATTGCATCTCATGCAGGTGTCAAGCCCAGTCAGAGCTTCCCTGTCAGGATGAGCTGGGGCTGCTGCCTGCAGTCTGTGTGACCAGTGCACATCTCTGCCAATAAACCACTTTTGCTCTCCCTTATGCCGTGTCTGCAGGGCTGCTGGAATGCTGCCAGGGAGAGAGGGCACAGAGTGTCTGGGTGGCACCTCTTGCAATCTGTGTTCTGCACGGGGTATTGATTTGCTTTGTGGAGGGATGAACATGAGCACCTCGTACCAGAGCATGACATTTTAATCAAAAGATGTGTTTAACTACTGGTAGCAGCTTGGGTAATGTCTACTTAGGGGGAAAAAAAAATGCAACAAAGGAAAAAAAAATGTATATGCTGGTTAAGAGCTATGTGTAGTTAAATGTAGAATACAAATGAGTAGGTTGTGCCAGGGCAAAGAGCACTTTGAAGTAAAGCTGTAGTGAGTGCAAATCAGTGATACAGGTGAAGACACCAAAACTGGGTTGTTGCATGGCTAAGCAGTAAAGTCTGCTCAGCACAGTGCCATTCCTGTCTGCCAGCTGTAAAATCACTTGGCTCAGAGGATAAAAAGGTGTCCTGCAGGAGATGAGGCTGGCAAGGAGCAAGAGAGATTTTTTTTTAAAAAATTAATTTTAAAAATGGAGTTTCCTCTGTATTTGCAATGATAAAGAGTTGTGAGAAAAATCGAGCTCTTTTGGGGTTGGTGTGCCAGGTATTTCCACAAACATTTTGAATAAAGGTTGAAAAATGACCACCTCAGGAACACGAGGGAAGGTTATCCTCCTCCTCAGTTCATAACATGCTGTTTAGTAGAATTTACCCTTCTGTAGTAAAGTCTCAGGGTCCCTGAAGAGCTCTGTTAACCTTGAAATCTGTGTAGGAGGTTACTTTCTACCTGCAAAGTAGAAAGCATCACTTATTCACAGGCATGAATGACACCAAATCTAGTCCAGAGGCAGACTTGAAAGGACATTCTTCCAATGTTTGTGGGAATTTAACTGAGAGGAAGCCTCTGAAATGCCAAAACAGAGAGAATAGTAAAATTATTCCCAAAGCGCTGCCTGCCTGTTAATTGCTGGCCATCTCCTTTTGTAAAAAGAAGCAAGAGAAAGAGTTCACACGTGCAAAAGTGACTTCTGGGGAAAACTGTTCTCTTTCTTCTCTTCATTTTGGATGCTTCAAATGAGGAAAGCAACATATCAGACTAGAGAGAGAGGGAAAAAAGTCAATGTTACCTTGGAATCAGATGATCAAAGGTGTGACCCCCTCTGCAGTGTCTGAGGATGGCTCAGGGGCTGAGGCACTCCTGGGGAGCTGCTCCTAGCTCAGAACACGCAATGTCCCTTCAGTCCCTGTGCCCCACACAGATCAGGAGCTGCCTGCCTGCCCTGGGAGAGGAGGATATGGTGGGAATCCAGAGCTTCCCTCTGGCTGCCCTGGGACCCTGGCAGGGGTCCAGAACCCCCCTGGACAGAGCCCCCAGAGACACTGGCTGTTATTTCTGCCCATGGAAAAGAGTTTGCAATCTTACAGGATGAATTACAAGCTCTGAGTGTTTGATATAAGTAATAATTAAGTGTGGCACGGGTGTTGTTGTAGGACACATGAAAGCACGACGCGAGCCACTTGCTATTTGTAAGGTAAAGAAGAAAGTTTATTATCCGACTTCGTCTTTTATACTTTCCCAAAGGTGACATTGGATTGGAGAGTAAATGGGCCACCTCTCCAAAGACATTGGATAAACTACCAGTACATCAAGTGTTCTCCACCCCCATAAAAGAATGTAAATAATATGTTGTTTACAGAAATTGTGTTGGAAAGTTCTCTAAAGGAATGTAAATTCAGAAGGCTTTAGAAAGTCTTAAGAATCAAGGTGACAGCACAGGTGCAAAAGTAAAATTTTAGGATTCTAGATAAAGGGTCCAAAGGGGACAAGATGGAGGAAATTGGGTGTGCCTTGTCCTTTTTCTCCTTCTTCATGCCCTCCATGTCTCACTGTGGTGTTGGCATTTTTCTGTTGGTTCAGGCTGGGGACACACTGTCCAACGTAGGTGACAGATATTGGCACGTTCTCGTAAATCCAGCCCAGGGAGTTTCTGGTATTTAATGTTTGTCACATCCCACTGAGGGCAGAGCCCCACACGCTGCCCTGCAGGACAGAGCTGGGCAGGGCAGCAGAACATGTGAGAGATAAACAGAATAAACAACCTGGAAACCAGCACAGACCAATTATGGCTTCTGCTTTGGCAGCAGGGCTGACAGACAGAGACTTTCTACAATCTCAGAATCATCAATACCTCAGATTCTGACAGGATATTTAGCTTTTCCCAATAGGAACAGGGCAGCTTAACCAGTTATCCTCTGCCAATGAAAAGAAGCAGGAGGATAAGTGTCAAAGAATGATTATTCCCTGGGCAGTGCCATGGCTGGCATGTATTTTCCTGTGAAGATCCGGTGAGCTGCAGCTGTTAAGTAGCAGGAATTTATGAAATTTGTGGCCAGCTTTTGTACTCAGCTTCCTTTCATCATTTGAAAAGTCTGTGATTTTATTCTGACTATTATACTTTAAACACAGAAAATAATAGAAGCTAAGAGGAAAATGGTTTGTTCTTTACATTCAGTTACCACTTTACTCCGTGCATTTTAACACTCAAAATGTACTGGCTCTGGCTGACATTTCCATCAAGTTGGAGGGCTTGTATGCACCTCATGTTTCTAATGAGGCACAAAATGACAGGAAATAGGCTGCAGATTTTTTCATGACCAAAATAATATATATATTGAAGCTCTAGCCTAAGGTTACAGCACAGCAAAGCAGGCAAAGTCTCTTTCATCTGCAGTTTACTTGAAAACTAGGACCAAATTTCAGCCTCCCCAGGTGACAGAAAACAGCAGAGAATCCCCAGTACAAAAGCAGAGACCCGTGCACCATCCAGCCCTGTAGTCTGTTTTCCAAGGATCCAGTGACACTTTTCCTTATAGAAGTAAAGCAGATGAGGGCAGGACAGTCAGAGAGACAAAGAAAATGGAGAAAAAGTTAAAATCAGTCAATACTGTGAAGACATTGGGTGAGGGTGTTCAGGACCTGATGTGAGACACCTAAATCAGGACACATATAAAATTTTCCCCCACCCCACCAGGCAAAGGGCTGCACTGAATTTGCCATCAGAAATGATGAACAGCATCAGCTAGTCTGAGTTCTTAATATACATCACACCTTTTGTATAAATTTTTGCCAGAACTATGGGGCAATTTTCTGAGACGAGAATTATTTTTTTGTCACCTGTAAATTGCACTTTTGTGAGGAGCCATACTGAGGAAAAGGAAGGTGAGATGTTGGTGGTGTGAGCTGGTGCTCCAAGGCTGCACAGCTGACAAATGAGATTTCTGACAAGGAGAGGTGTAGAGGGGAAAAAAAAAGAAGAAACCAAGTTCAATTCCTAGTGGTTTGAACAGACTGCTGAAATTGCAGGCTATCATTGGGAAATCCTGGTTTTCAGACACATGAGACATTGACATGAAAATGCCAGTGTGAGTCAGTCTCTGAATTATGTTTTTAGGTATAAATAGTCTTTACCTGGGTCTTGGCAAAGGGTTAAGACAGGGTTTTAGCAAGCTCATGGTTGCTGCTTGCATTACAGGGCATGTTCAGGACTCATAATTCCAGCTGCAGTTTTCACAAGCAGTATGCCTTAAAGTTGTTGAGTATATATACATAAATACATGTACACGTGCTGAATCCCCTTGAGAATCATTAAATTCATTTGGAGAGATGAATGGCAATCAAAAGAACTTGTTCATATTCCACCTGCAGAGTTGCACATGGGGAGGAAATAAAAACAAACAAAAATAAACACTATCTAGAGCTCCAGATTTCTCATTCCTTACTTCCATGTCCTTTGTATTTTACCAGAAGGTGTTATTGGAAATCTTCAGTGACAAAGGGTGTCTGCAGTATCAAGATTTTTTTTGTTGTTGTTCTTTCAGGTGCATGGCAGATCTGTTGTATGATGATGGAGCAGAAGCCACCCAAAGGCTTTTTCTATTGTGTGGACACATGGTGTTGGCACATTAATCTGTTCAATAAGTCACCTCATGCTATAGTACTAAAAATGTAACAAAATTGAATTTGGGGAAGGCAAAACTGATAAGAGATTGGCTGCTACTGGGAATGTGAATCACACATTTTCTGTAGCAAAGTTGCAAACATTATCTGAATGGGAGTACACAGAGCTAGTGAACTTCTTTTCTTGGTTTTAGCTCTGATCTGATAGAGGGGAGTACCTGTTTGTTTCTGATTAAGCAATTGTCTGCAAACTAGCAACAAAAGGAACTATCCAAGATGCTTTTGATAACTTCCAGGCAGGACAGCACAACAAGCATAGCAGCCACAGATGTATGCTCTGCTATCCAGCAGTGAGTGCATTTGGAGATAGTGAGGTGGATTTTGTTCACATTTAAGCAACTCCTTCGACTATCATTTCTGAGACATTTTCATGTCTACCTTTGATCTGAAATGTGTTAATCTAATGAGTGGGTAGAGAAAATGAGTTACTATGGGAACAACATCTTTCTCTAACTTCCTGGCCCAGCTGGTTGCTCTGGCAATCGAAGCACGCCGCGAAACGGAGCGAGGCCACCAGAGACAAATGTGCATTTCAGTCTTAAAGGGAGCATTCAGGCTTGGGCTTGGGGTCCAAGCAGACCTCTGGGAGCTCCATCATGTGCTTAAAGCAAAGTGAGAGGAGGGGGAGTGTGGGATCTGACTGATAAAGAAACAAACTCATCTGGTGGGAAGGAAACAAAGGCTCTTCTTCTTTTCTTGGGGTATAACTTACAAATTATAAGGACAGCTGTTAAAGCTTAAAGCTTTAAAATCTGTTATGGTGGTCATTAGCAAGGTATTTCACCATTAAACAGTTCTGTGAGCTGCTTTTGCTTCCTATTTCTTTCTGTAGGCTCACAGAAGAAGCCACGAGTATGAAAAGCATGGGTGTGTCTACCTTGCCACCATGGCTGTGTGACCTGGACAGCAGTGGTGTGGCAAGCACATTTCTCTCAGGATTTTTCATAGAGGTGCACAGAGAGAAATGAAAGAGAAAACAATTTCTATTTCTGCTCCTTGTTTTTCCCACGTGGAATGTGTTTGGAGAATTGTTTACCTGGAGTGAGTGCTTGGTTGGATTCAGGTGAGGATTGTTTGAGTCTGATGGCCAATCCAACCCACCTGGGGCTGGGCTCAGAGAAGGTCACAAGTTGTGTTAGAGTCAGATAGAGTCAGAGAAAGTAGTTTGTAGTTTGAGTATCTTCCTTTTTTATATAGTATATTAATGTATTTTAGCATAGTTATAATAAAGAAATCATTTAGCCTTCTGATTTGAGTCAGACATGGTCATTTCTTCCCATTAGGTTCACCTTCATTTACAGTACAGTGGTACCTGCAGTGGTGAGTCCTGACCTCTGTGGAGGAGTTTTTGGCTGGGAAGCAGCATCCTGTATCAGTATTAAATGTCCTCTGTTTGCACCTTCCTAAAAGCATAACACATGGGGAGAGGGAAAAGCTGAATTTCTTATTACTGCTCATTAAGGGGAGAACTTTTCTCTGAGTGGGAAAGTCTTAATCTTCTTGTATTTGATCCCTGTCCTTGGCCTATTGCCTGAACAAGGCAAAGGGAAAAATCTGTGGGTATCCTGCTTGCTTCAGCTCACTGCCCCTTGGCAGCATGTGAGCATTGGGTGAGTGCTCACCCCAACTTCAACAACTACAGGTGAGCAGGAAATAGCTCCTCTGGGCAGTTTCTTTGATACCTACGTTCCTCACTGTGTAATGTCTGTTTATTGGTGATTTGTTTGTTTGTTTGTTTGTGTTTTTTTTTTTTCCTACTTTCTCAGGAAAAGCACTGTTCAACTTATGTGGCTAAATCAAATCAGGATCATTTTGATCCACTTTTTTTCTAATGAAAAGTAATTGAAGAACAATCAATGAAACATTCTGGATCAATATCAACTATGAAATACAATACTAGACATGCAAACATTATCAAACTCCTATGATTTGCTGGATTTCTAATTGGGTTTTGACCACCACTCTCTTATTCCAATGTTTCTCTCCACAGTCACAAAATTTTGTACCTTCTTAGTTTTTTCAAGATGATTTCTGCCCTCAGGGTCTCTTAGCAGTCCCTTGCTTGCAGTGTAACCAGGCTGACAGTGAACCTAAGGCTGGTTAGTCATTGATAATTTCCTCCCAGCACTGTTAGCTTTTGGGCAATGCCTTCTCAGACAGCTGCAGGTTTCACACTGCCCCAAATTATGCCAGTGTTGCTCTTTTCCTGGCTGCTGCAGTCCAGGAAACACTGTGGGTCTGTGTGGGTGCCCCACACCTGCCCTATTTGTGTCACTGTGGCCCTGGTGCTTCGATTCTTCTCATTTCTGGGCTGTTATTGTGTCCCTACAATTAGAACTTCTTCTCTCTGGTGCTGTTTCTGGAGTTTAATGTTCTGCTCATTGCTTGACTCGTTTATTTATTATTGCTAACTTTGTGTGTATGCATCTCTATTGGAAACCTCAGGGACTTGCCTAACTTTGAGCTCACCTGCCCAAGGGCACCTAGCTGGGGAGGGCTAAGCTGATTTTCACATGTACCTGGCAAGGGAAGCATCTCACTGTCCTTAGTGTCACAGGCACATCCCCAGGCCAGGTAGGGTCACACCAAGGATTTGAACACAACTGAGGCTGCCTTTTCTCTGGTTGGAGCCCCACTGGTGAAAGCAACAGCAGCACCCTGAGCTCAGTGTTGCAACACCTGCATTCCCAGTCTGCAGAAGTGCAACCACGGCATCTCCCTGCCTGCCTTTGGCAGCTGTGCCTCTCCACCTCTGGCACGTTCCCAAGCTCCTCTCCAGAGAGCTTTCTGTGATGCAAAGAGGTCAATAATACAAATAATTAATGTCAAGTGGCTGTCAATAGATACTAGGTCTGAAAACATGGCACGTGTAAGCCCATATCAATTAATTTCATCCCATTCTGAAATTTGAACATTAAGCAAACTAGGAGGGATGGTATGCTGATAATGATCAATGCTTATTTTTTCCTGGGAGGTCTTGAGAAGCAGAGCAGCTTCGACACAGCTAAGTCCTAACTGAATTGATTTATCTCTCCCTTCTTCTGAAATTGATTTTTTAAATATTTGGTAGTTAATGGTGTAGTGCTTACTTTACAGAAAGTTGAAGTGCACAGTCGTAATATTAAAAATTCCTTTACTGTATTTTTCTAAAATACAAAAAGAAGAATTACACAGGAAAGCAGCAAATGAGAAATTAAGTTTTTTATCTTGACACACAGACTGCTTTTTCATGTGATCTGATCCATATTCTAGCTATTTATATTTCATATTTAGTCCTTGCATCTGGTGCATTTAGCCCAGTCCAAGTCCCTGCTCTCAGAAGCTTTTTATCAAGGTGGAGGAGCAGGGATCTCATCCTGGCACACACAGAGCTTGAAGAGGGTAATAGCAAACAAGGCAGCTCAGAAAAACACCACCACCATGTTCTAAAGAGCCCATGTAAAGATCCTTCCCATACAGACATATTAATGGCTCTACTGATTTGTGGGGTGGGAGATGTTGGATTTTTTCCTGTGATATTTCTAAAGCAGATATCTGACAGTGTCAACTTTTCTACGTTGCAGAACTTTTTTTGCCAAACGGGAGGGAAAGAGCGACAGGAATAAAAGCAGAAGATTTATAAAGGCCCTGATTTTTAACATACAAAATAATCTCACATGGGGGAACAGAGTAACATATTTTTACCTTCAGAATAATACAGATCTTTGCTCAGGTGTAGAAACGTTTCAATACGAGTTTTTTTTCTTTGCATGATGAATATGACACAAGTCCAGGTTGCTGCCCACAGAAGTCCCTGTCTCCCTTTCCTGCCACTTCCCTGCTGGGTCAGTGGGAGTGCAGGGAACACAATTCCTTTCCCAGGGCAGTTCCAAGGGCGTGGAGCTGTGGATGTTGCAGGGGACTGGGGTGGCTGAGGGCAGGGAGAGCCTGGAACATCTCCAAGAGCTCAGGAGCCAGCTCTTTGTTAGGTGCCACTGACCTGGAGTGACCCTGCTGCTGTGAGAATAAGTTCTCCAAACCAAAAACGTAAATTTGGTCATGCTGGCTCCAGCTAAGCAGCAGAACATGTTGAGCACAACAATTTCTCAGAAATTGCTCTGTGGAGTCGCTTTGGATGCTGAGAAGCTGAGCAGTTGTTCTTCAGTCTCTGGTGGAGTAGCCAGTGTAATCAAAACATGGTGAATTGCAGTAATTCCTACAATTACTCACGACTGATTTATCACTTCATTGTAGGAATTCAGTTTAAATAGATTTTTTTTTCCATCTCTCTTGCTCCCTAATTGATTATTTTTTTTTAATGCTGAATCTTTGAGTTTCTCTCATAAAGTAGATTAAAGTCATTATAGCTGTGTGCTTTTTAATCATTCTGCTGTATAATTACTGTTGCTGCCACTGTCTTCTGGTTTACACTGCTTCTTTATTAGCAACTTTTATTGCCAGAAGCTTTAAACATTTAATCATCTGTCAAGGTGGTAATTTTTTGTTGTCTTTTTTTTTGTTTTCTTTTTTTTTTTACTGAAGACATTTTCAGTGATATCTTCAAGCACCTGGCCTGCCCAGATATTTTAATGTTCACTTATCTCTATCTGGTTAACCTCATGTTATTTTTAATTGCCCTTCTTCTGGATATCCAAAGTTACCCATTCATCATAGACAGAATGTAAATAAGTCACATGCGACTGCATCAGGCAGTAGGAAAATGCAGAAACAGTAATGAGGCTGATGGCCAGAGGTGATGCATAGGCTGCCTGATGGCACCAGCAAAAGATCATTATTGGAGCCTGACACAGCATTCATAACAAATGCAGGTTGCAGTGGTTTCCATCCTATGAAAAGATTATACCCCAGTTTCTTCTTTTTAAAGCTTTTTGGGGTTTCCATGGAGGCTCTCTGCAGGAATACAGCCATCCTTCTCCCTGAGCTCCCAGAGGCTTTTCCTGCATGGCATATACCAGATCTGGAGTAGCTTTCTAAAGTCCAGGAAGTGGCAAACAGCTTGTGGGTGGTATTTGATGTCTGTGAGAGGCCCTTGGGCTGCAATTCTGGCCGAGCTGAGCAGGAGTCACTGAGCTGTGTCTCCCCAAGGAGCCTGAGGAGCCCTGTTGTGGGTCTCAGATTCAGTCAAAGAAAGAAACTGAGAGTTTCTAGCCAGGCAGAAGCCTGGGAAAGAGCTGGAGAGAATGTAAATAATTCTTTATCTCTCTTGTTGTTCACATTGTTTATAGTTAAGTTCTATCACTGTGCGTCAAGCACTCTGCACCAATGCTGTGAGTTGTTTTCACTTCAGAACCAATGGATTTGATCCTTGTGAAACTCTGTATAAAAGAGCAGTGTATTTTGAATAAATCAGAGTTTTACTCTCAGCAGCCTTCTGGTCAAAGTCTTTTCATCCCTGTCCTGCCTGGACAGCAACACACCCTGTTCCTCAGCAGCTGTGTGTCCCTCAGCCCTCGCTGTCCCTGAGGGCCAGCGCTGCCGAGGATGGCATTTTGCAGAAGTGGCAGCAGTGTCCTCTGGGCTCAGAGCCATGAGCTGCCAGGACACCCTGCATCCCACCAGAACAAAGCACCCTTGGTTCTCCTGTGCAGCCACTCTTTACCCAAAATATCCTCGGGAGCTGGCAGCCTGGCCCCCAGAGCTGCCCCTGGGCCCCACCACAGGCACAGGACCTCAGAGGTGGGGCAGCAGTCTCCAAGGCAGCTTCTCCTGAGCCCCCGAGGGGCTGAGAGATGGGACAGCAGCAGGAAGGGCTGGAAGAAGTGAGCAGCTCAGTATGGATCACTGAAAGCCTCTCACGGTGGCCTCTCCATTGTGGGAGTCCAGGGCTTCCCTCTGGCTGCCCTGGGACCCTGGCAGGGGTCAGGAACCCCCCTGGACAGAGCCCCCAGAGACACTGGCTGTGATCTCTGCCCATGGAAAAGAGTTTTCAATCTTACAGCATGAATTACCAGCTGAGTGTTTGATATAAATGATAATTAAGTGTGGCACGGTTCAAAAGTAAAATTTTAGGATTGTAGATGAGGGGTCCAAAGGGACAAGATGGAGGAAATTGGGTGTGCCTTGTCCTTTTTCTCCTTCTTCATGCCCTCCATGTTTCACTGTGGTGTTGGCATTTTTCTGTTGGTTCAGGCTGGGGACACACTGTCCAACGTAGGTGACAGATATTGGCACGTTCTTGTAAATGCAGCCCAGGGAGTTTCTGGTATTTAATGTTTGTCACATCCCACTGAGGGCAGAGCCCCACACGCTGCCCTGCAGGACAGAGCTGGGCAGGGCAGCAGAACATGTGAGAGATAAACAGAATAAACAACCTGGAAACCAGCACAGACCAATTATGGCTTCTGCTTTGGCAGGGGGCTGACAGACAGAGACTTTCTGCAATCTCAGAATCATCAATAGCTCAGATTCTGACACTCAGTGAAGAACAGGACTGTGGTGGTGGGAACAGTTCTGTTCTCCCCGTCCTCACAGGCAGGACAAAATGCAGTGGGTTCCTCTGGGCTGGAAGTAAGGATAAAAATTCTTGGTGAGGAAAGAGGCTGAAGATTGGGAGCAGAGCTGCTGGGGGACATTTCAGCTGCTCCTGGTTTCAGAGGAGAGCCTGAAACGTGAGCCTGGGGAACCTGACACACCTATGGGCTCCTCCCTTCCAGCAGCATGGGTCAGGCTGGCTCTTAATTCTCTTCCCCCTCTGCTCTCTGGCTGTGGAAGTGCAAGCCAGAGGGAACACAAATGGTGAGATTTGCACATACATCTGCCCTAAAGATCAAAACAAAAACACAGAGTAAAGGTTTTCACAAACACAGAATCTTTTCTGTGCAATCCAAAGACATCAATCATTTATGACCGAAAATAAGGAACAGTCAATAATTGCTTGTGGAAAATAAGATATTTACCTATATTTTAAATGACATCTTACAGATTTTTATTTTCTTTGCTTTAGAGTTGTTTGTTGGAGAAATCATTACATTTTTCCTAGCATTCCTTCAACCATTTTGGGATAAGCTTTTTCATTAATGGCAATGACTGTCTGCATTTCTTTTAGCACCTTGTCTGTACCTTATTTTATCTTGTCAGAGAAAACTAGCAGATAGATAGCAATTCTTAGCGTTTTTCTTGTCTATATGATTATTCAGACAGGATTTTGACAATTTCAGTACAATAGCCTCCTCTCAGGAAGTCTTTGATTGTACTAAATCAAACTCTGAAGTGCTGATTTCGTAACCCTTCTAATGTTCATTATTTGGACAGGTAAAAATTGAGTTTAAAATTACCTGAGAGGTCATCTTGCCAAGGTATAATCCAGTTAAAATTGTCTCAAATTGAATTAAGTAGACTGTATACCATGTATTGATTTTAAAAAATCTTCTTAATGTAGTCATATTATAAGACCCTTGACATATTTTTTTTTTTCTGCTTTGACAGAGCTGTTTGTTACAGAAACTTCAGTGTTTTGTTTTGTACAACTGTCACCATTTTGATGGCTTCTCAGTTGTATAAGACTTTAACCTCTGAACCAATCCTGTGTTTGGAGAAAACACAACTGCAAAATTATCTACTCCTTTGCCACTTGTGAATAAGTTTCTCATATGGCATTGACATGAAGAAGCTGAAGGCTGCTTTGGATTATCTTCTGAAGGACTCCTGATGTGGCCTTAATTCATATGCATCCTGTGCACTTTGAAACAAGAAATTTTTGTAAGTTCTGTTTGCAAATATTTTTTTTTTCCCTGATAATTGTAATTCTTAGTTTAGCTCTTTTTTTAGCATGGAACAAAACTGAAGAAACAAATAGTTGAATGCATGAGGAGACAAAAACTGCTCATCTGAGTGATTGTGGAGGAAGGGAATAGAATTTTCGGGAGGCAGGGGGGCTATTAAAGAACACAAAAAAATTATTTTGTTTTTTATCTTAAGCGTATTATTTTGGTTTATCTTAAGTGTTGAAAATACCATACAAAAAAAATCTTTTCTGTTGTACAGATCCTGGTCTTTTAAACATAACAATGATTTGGTTTCAAAAAAAAAAAAAAGAAATTCAGTTGTCCTTTCTTTAGAAAAAGATATCTTGTGGCAAACTTGAAGTTGACAGTAATTTGTTCTATTCACTGTAATTACTAGAAATGCTTCATCTATTCAAAAGCTTTCATAACACCCTCAGGGGCTGTTAGGCTTTAATATAAGCTGGTTTTATATGTAATTTTTCTCTCAGATGATTTTCCCTTTTGTTTTTTCAACTTGTCTAGGTTTTGTTATTATAGTGTTAATTTTTTCACTTGAAAAGGCAACAATAAAGCAATGGTGTTTCAAATCTTTTATCTAAATTTCTAGAGTCCAGTTCTTATGTAGAGCTATTTCTTGCTAAAATAATGTTGCAGGTTTGCTAGTGAACAAGCTCATTCAATCAATAGTTCCTGTTTGATAGACTAAATAAATGATGTTGTGCTATGTGATAATCTGAATTTTCACACCACCTGACAGAAAGCACATACCAAAGTGGGAGTGCAGAAATGGAGGAATTGACAGGCCCAGACAAATGAACAATTAAGTTGGTATAGTGAGATCTGTGGCAAGGCAATGGAATAAGGTAGAATACGTGCCTGGAATATCAAAATCTTCCATGCTAGTTTAAAGTGTCCCAGGAGAGCTGCTGGACAGATACTGCATGAAAAGCAGATTAAATTCTTGTTTCAGCAGATTAGGTGGCTTACCTAAAATTTGGAAATATGGGGAAATGAGAACACTTTGGAAAAAGGAACCTATGTATATATATTTCTAAAGCAATAATATGTTTATTTTCAGCAAATATGTTTTGAAGTAACCTCTGGTCAAAGAGGAAGAGGCCTGAGGTGTTGCAAGGATTGAAATGTGGGAGTTTTCAGCAGCAGGTCCCTTTCTCCCAGATTGCATCCTGGTCATTGGTGGCAACAATTAGAAAAGTCACAGATTCAAAACTCACTATTATCCAGGCACATCTGCAGTGTCACAAGTGGCAAAGTGACAACGGGGAAGTGGTTATATTCGAGGTATCATTTGCTTCTGTCTTAATCCATACTGTAGTAAAATGTTTGATTCTATTGGTTCTTATTTAAGTGATTTCCCACTTCAGAAAAAGAAAATATGTTATCAACAAAGTGTACTGCCTTGCATCTTTAGCTGGGGCAGAAGAGATGCATCAGCAAATGCCTGAGCAGCTGTAAAACCATTACTAAAGAAATGGGTCCTTATGAGGATCTGATTTCAATTTTGGGATAAGTAAATGTGTTTGCTTTGGCATTAGTTTTTTTTCCTTCTGGATGTATTTTCCCCCATAACTGCCAATAAACTGCAAATAGGATTATAGAGAAGAAACTGCATTGTGAGTCATAAATAGGATTATTGACTAAATAGCAGTTGTAGGATCTACGCTGCCAATGTGTAAGCCAGAAAGTATATCTTGACTGTACAATTTTATTTCTATTTTCATAGAAGCAGCAGTTAAAAAAATCATTATGGCATGCATCTGAGCTAATCATGTTTGATTTGGATGTTACTGGGATGCAATAAACAGGAAGCCCCAGGGTGCCTTTTTACTAAGACAGTTTTCAGAGAGGAACCACAGTTTCTGCAGCAAAGCACCACTGATTTACATGGATTTTCTTGTCACATGTTTTGGCAAAATGTATCAGCTTGTGCTTCTTAGCATCAACAAATAATACTTGACTTGCAAACGAGCTCCTTGGCAAGTACCCAGCCACAGGAGGCTCGGAGACTTAACTGTATAAAAAAGACTTTAATTTCACCAATTTCTGAACTGGCAATGTCCCTGCCATGGTTGTCTGCAGCCGCTTGCTGATCCCTGCTCTTGATTTTTGGATATTGAAGCTATTCAGACTGTTAGCTTTTACCAAATTCCAAGCAATGAAAATTAAACATTTATTCTTTCAATTTCCATGTAAATGCCTTAAAGGGCTCTCAAGCTCATTTGTGCTCTCATGTTTGAAATTAATCTTTTCTACCATTTGACATTGGTATCTTTACCCTCACAATGTAGGCCTTTCAAAATGCTCACCTTTTAAAGAAAAGAGGCAGCTTACTTTGAATTTTTCCTGTGCAGCCTACTTGTTCCTAATGAGCTTAAATATAAGGAGCATAAACCCATCTGGAAATAAAATTACGCACTAGGTTCACTAAAAAAAAAGTAATTACATTATAATCAAGCTGTCACTTTATGAGATAGTGGGAGATGAAATACACTACGTGCTGACAATGGAAGAGGATGGCTTGTTCTTTTAATCATCATCCACGGCACAAAGCAGTGAAGAAAATCTGAATTACGTACAGTGTGGCCAGGAAAGCACTTGGGGCCAGGCAGGTAAACCCCAACAGCAGGACCAGGGAAATAAATGTGCTTTTTTTCTGGTGGGATGGGGGAGCCTTCAGCTTTATGCTACGTGTGCAGGCTACTACTGTCATGAGACTGACAGCCCAGGGGTGTTTGGATTCCCAGTGGGAAACACTGACCTGTCAGTAAGAAATGCACTCTATTTCTGGCTCGTGCTTTGCACAGAACTTCAGTCTGTGCTGCTGGGGCAGCTCTTGCATTTCCTTCCTTGTTTGCTTCCCCTGGGGCAGCTGTGCCCCACCAAGCAGCCAGGGCTCAGCAGAGGCTGGCCCCTGTTTCAGGTTAAACGTGGGAGGGAATTGGGACAATCTGAGTGCCTGGGGAGTTCTCTTTGTTCATGTTCTACAGTATCTTATGGCCCTCTCAACCTGCACACACTACTGTGACTGGAAATGCCTTGTTTAGGTGAAATCCATGGTCCTGTGTAGCCCCTAGGCAGACAGCAGCATTCAGGAGTGATTTTCTTCAGTCCTTCAAACCCTTGTCATATGGGCTGTTGTTGAAATAAGTCCTTTTCCCTTCTGCCTTAATTTCTGGATCTGTTCAGTTTTCTGGTTTCTGTCAGCAATGGATCCTTTCCACGGGCAGATACTTGCTCTGACACCTGACAATGGGCTGGTGGCAAGTTGTGGGCATGAGAGTGGGGCACAGGGAGAGGGAGAGGAGCTGGTGATGGGAGCCAGGATGTCAGCCTTGTCATTCCATCAGGAACCTGTGGGAATCCAGGGCATCCCTCTGGCTGCTCTGGAAGGGGTCAGGAACCCCCCTGGACAGAGCCCCAGAAACACTGGCTGTGATCTCTGTCCATGGAAAAGAGTTTTCAATCTTACAGCATGAATTACAAGCTCTGAGTGTTTGATACAAGTAATAATTAAGTGTGGCATGGGTGTAAAAGTAAAATTTTAGGATTCTAGATTAGGAGTCCAAAGGGGACAAGATGGAGGAAATTGGGTGTGTCTCGTCCTTTTTCTCCTTCTCCATGCCCTCCATGTCTCACTGTGGTGTTGGCATTTTTCTGTTGGTTCAGGCTGGGGACACACTGTCCAACGTAGGTGACAGATATTGGCACGTTCTTGTAAATGCAGCCCAGGGAGTTTCTGGTATTTAATGTTTGTCACATCCCACTGAGGGCAGAGCCCCACACGCTGCCCTGCAGGACAGAGCTGGGCAGGGCAGCAGAACATGTGAGAGATCAACAGAATAAACAACCTGGAAACCAGCACAGACCAATTATGGCTTCTGCTTTGGCAGGGGGCTGACAGACAGAGACTTTCTACAATCTCAGAATCATCAATACCTCAGATTCCAACAGGAACCAGTAGATGGGACACGTGGGTGGCTGCAGGTTTATCCTCCTGGATGGACCAAAGCTGGTGAAAGGTTGGTGCCCAGGAGAGCTGCTCTTGCTGCCAGTAATGTTCCTAATGAAAGAGAAATTTGTTCTCACCTAGGAGCTTTCTTGTGGTAACTGAAAAAACAACAAAAAAAAAAAAGCTTCAGAAATATGAACAGATTGAAATTCATGTTTTGTAGCCTGGTTTGTTTTTTTTTTTTTTTCTGTTCTAGAGATAGAAATGGTGACATACTGAGAGGTCTGTGCTGTGTAAGTGGCACAGCTGATAGCTTTATTCAGTGTCTTGCTTTTTATTCATGCTATGAATACAAGGACAGAGCAGCACCACTTGCTGTGCATGGGATCACTTCCTATACACAGCAGATAAGATTCCCTTGATATATTCACACATCTGGCAGGGTCCTGAGAGCCTCAGGATTGGAGACTTCCTGATACTACACCTTGCTTTTTCAAATTTAAATCCCTAATTTGTTTAAGTACAATTAGTTTTTATTTCTTTTCCAAGAAAACTGGGAGTATTTCAGTTCCAAGAACAGGAACATTAAATAAAGCTTCATCAAAGAGAAATAATAATAAAACCTTGTCCAAACGCCTATGTAACTGTGTAGCCTCTGTTTTGACAGAAACTGTTTTTGTCAGAATCAGTTTTTGACAGCAGCTCTCCCCAGATAAAAACAGTTTTAAAGCTACTGTTCTTAACTTCTGGCACCAAATGTCAGCACAGGCAACCCCAGTCATGATCTGCCAAGAGTGATTTGGTGTATTGAAGGCTACATAGCCTTAAATTTAGCATCCTTATTCCTCATTTTGCTGCTGTTTGTGGCAAGAGACTTGGTTAAATTGCCATAGTCTTCTTGTCATTAAATTCAAGCTCATATAACCACCTTTATCATGCAAGACACGTAAGAGATTTTGAATTAGGAAGAAACAAAACAAAACAAACAAACGCTAACAAGCCTCAAACCAACCAAACAAAATAATCAATATTCTTGTGACAGAAGATACAGGTAAGGTTTTCTCTGTCAGTGCAGATACTTCCATGAGGCCACTGTGATACCAAGGCTGTTTGGAGCAGAAACTTCACTCATCCCAGTGCCTTGGGCATTCTCAGCTTTTCCCAGGTCTGTTCTGCTGGAGCAGGATGAAGGCAGAGCTGCTGGCTCATCTCCATTCCCCTCTTCCTTCATGCAGCTCCCTGCTCACCCCAAACTCTCAGCAGAGCCAGAGGTGGAATTTGTGCTCCCTGGTGGATTTTAGTCCTTAAGAAAGTTGGAGGATTAACACGTGCCATGCATATTCCCTACCCTTGGGATCCATTACCTTTCTGGCTCTTTCTGCTCATATTTAAATTGACCTCAAGTTGCAACAAATGCTATCAAAAATGCTTCCAAATAGATTAAATGGTGCTCCTCTTTTTTTTTTTTTTTTTTTTGTTGTTGTTGTTCTTTCGTATTGTTATTATTATTAATTTGGGTATATTTAGTTCTTTGAGTTTTTTTTTGTTCTATAAAAAACAGCTTAAACAATTTAAACAGCTGGGGCTTGAGTTAAGTTGTAGTAGTCTGCTTGTGGTACAGGTAAGCATCATTGCTTCTACAGGGAAAACTGAGTTGAAGAAAGGGTAAAACCTTTTAGAAAACAAACACAACCTCTGGATCAAATCTTGCTCACCTCTAGCACAGAAATATGTAAGGCTTTTCCTTCTGCTCCTAGTCAGACACAGAAGGTATGTTGTTCAAAGCTAGCAAGCAGCTTGGGAAATGTCAAAAAACTAGCAATACACGGTACTCTCTGGCTCTGGATTTAACCTGAACTGGTCATCATTAGAGCCCCACAAACAACTACATCTTTCTGCTATATTTTCTTGCCCCGAATATCACAGCAATGCAATAATTCACCTCAGATATATGTGACACTGTAAGGCTGAGCTCTTTCTTTTACCTGCCTGCAGTAGCTTCTGCCCAGCAATGTAAACACCATGCATGATAAAGAGGAAAATTCAATTTTTCTAAAATATTAAGGCCTCAGGGTTCTTTAGAAGTGAAAGCATAGAGGAGGACAAAATTACCATCTGGGCCTGGAATCATGTTCTTGGGATGACAACAGGTGACGTTGCTGACTCTTCTTAGCCTGAAAAAATAGTGGCAAAATTACTGTAGCAGGCTCATGAGACTGCTGGTATTTAAGGATTCTGCACAAAAGTTATAAATTATGGCTTGACTCAATGAACTTGGTGTTAGATCTTGACAATATTATTAGTTTCTTTTCTTTCTCTTTTTGTTCCCCCTCTGTGATCCTTTTTTCAGCTGCTGTTCTGAGTGTAAAACAGACACCTATGTATGAGCTTGTCTGTTAAGGTCTTTTCAGGGGCTGCTGATTTTTCCTGATTCTGAAAGGAAGAGAGATATTAGACTTTTTTTATTCCTTCTCTGCAGGGGCCAGGGCACAAAGTCTCTGGCACAGCTTGACACTGAGGTCTAGGGACTAGGTGTACTTAAAATGTGCTAACAGAGCAGGATTATTTGCTTGTATCTGGATGCATTTTATTCATATTTTTGCTGGGGGTCCCTCAACTACTTTTCCTTGTAGCCAGGCTTTCCTGCACTAGTCCTTTGGAGAGCCAAAACCAGCATTCCTGAAATGGCTGAGCATCTCTGTCTCCTGAGATGATGTTGCTCTCCCCTTCTCCCCCCACCCCAATGCTGAGATTTGGGCAGGGCTCTGAAATTTTTTCACCATTCCCTTACAAAAGCCCAAGTGAAGACTAGAGATGCTGATAACTCATGTCACTTTTCCTTTTTCAGGCATGCTGAGACTGAGGAAAATTAATGCCACACTTGTTATAAACCCATCCTCGTGGCAGATGCAGACCCTCCTAAAATCATGTCAAAACAACTTACTTAAGTGTGGCAATTTGCTAAAAAGTAATAGGATGGAAAACAGGACAAAATCATATGAGAACTTTGAAATTTCAGGATTTTAAACAAAATAGCAGCTCAGAGGTGTGTGATGAGTTTTGATTGCAAAGAAACAAGGATGTAGGTTTTGGGAATCAATCTCTGACACATTTTAAAAATCCATTTGTGCAGTGTCTGCCTGCAAGAAAGCAGCCTTCCATGGGATCCCTGCTCTTCAAGTAAAGACAGCAAGGATTGTTGATCTGGATGAAATAAATCACTGGCCTTAGTACAATATTGGAATGAAACATCCTCTAAAATCTAACCTGCTTAGGCCTAAAACTGCTTTCACTTGCTCAAGTGAGAAGCTGCTGACCTGCTTGTTTTGTTTTATACTGTAATTATCCTCATCTTTGTAAAAATACATTACTTCAGTTGCTAATTTTAGTAAGTCAGGATTTTATCCTGATTAATAAATCAAGCTTTTTTCTATCTGATTATAAAATTCACATGGCTTCATTAGAAACAATGTGGGCTGTTTACACTCCTGATCTGTATGTGTGAAGCAAAACAAGAACAAGGGAAGAATTCTCCCTCTCTCGTGTGTTTGATAAAGAAAGAAAACCCCTTTCTTTGCAGCACCTAATAATAAGTTCAACTAAAGACATAAAAGCTTGGGAAAAACCCTTTCTTTACATGGCTGCAAACTTTGTTGGTCCTACTGGCCAGCATTTCACCAAGTTCTGTCTAATGTAAATCAGGTAAATTACACAGCACTTCAGTTCTGGCCCTAGAGGTAAGTGGAAACCTGAACTCAATAATGTTTAATCAAATTTGGTTGGTTGGTTGGTTTGTTTTGGGGTTTTTTTTTGTTTGTTTTTTTGGGTTTCTTTGGGTTTTGTTTTTTTTTTGTTAGGACTAAACATATTTTTCCAATGGAGACATTGCACTACATGCTGGACCTAAATTTCCTAGTAGAAAGAGGCACTGTCCCAGAGTTTAGCATGTGTTTCCAGCTCTGTTCAGAATCCTGAGTTTACCCTGTCCTTATTGCCATGCAAACTTCAGTTCTTTCTTTTTCCACAACCATATCTGACCAAGGTGTGCAAATCCAGAACTAATTGCAAAGGCAAGAAATAAGTCTAAAATGGAAGACATAGACAAAATGGCTATGTGGGTTTTTGGGGGTTTTTTTTGGGTTTAGTTTTTTGGGGTTTTTTTTTTTTTTGTTTTTGGGGTTTTTTTTGTTTGGAATTTCCTTTGCTTCAGTGCTATTAATTTATTTGATTAACCTCACTGTTCAGGCTTACCAAACTGCTGACAGTGGTGCATGACACCTGCTTGGTGCAAGCCTGATTTGCACTTGCATCTCCCAAGTGCAACCATTCCAAAAGGGGAAATAAGATAAATAGAAAGAGAAAATTCAGGAGTCAAAAGTAAAAGAGTTTATTCAGAAGCTTAAAATCCAAAGGAAGATTTTTATGTACAGAGCACAAATCTAGCAAGTTGTAGCTGCTAAGACACATGGATGTCAAAGCTCAGGAGCAGTGACTACCTAGAACATTAATAACAGAAGTATATTGCACTAGATATGAAACTGCAAATACAGTCAGCGTTTATCCCTTTATAATATTTTAACCTTGAAATTAATCTTTCTTCCTTTAGCATTCTCTATTGCAAATAAAGTTGCTGCATTTGCTGAACCATCTTTCATGCCAATGCTCTGTGGCAGCCACGTTGCAAAGATGTTGATGAAGGAAGAGAATTCAT
Organism: Lonchura striata; assembly: GCF_050655825.1. NCBI lineage: Eukaryota > Metazoa > Chordata > Aves > Passeriformes > Estrildidae > Lonchura > Lonchura striata. The sequence goes on from NC_140703.1 coordinate 4,781,911, forward strand.
TTTACGTGGAGCTGGTGTTCCACATGAGTCCAAAGGCTGGATTTTATGAAAGCTGCCAACAGACCTGGTGGAAAGAACACAGTGATCTGAAAGATAGCCTTGTCTTTCTCGTGGTCTACCTAATTAGAAAGCTAATTGAGTACCAGCTCAGTATGAGCTTTCTCCCTGCAAACACGATCTTTGCTCAGACATTAAGTGATGCTTTTGAAGCACCAATATATGTAGTCAATGTTCAGGGACCAAGTCTGAGAACACAGAGCACCCATTTGAAGCCTCAGCAGGACACATTTGAGAATGAAAGCTTGGACTGATTCAGTCTTTATGTTTCCTAAAGGCAAATTGGAAGCACAGAGCAGTTTATGGCTTTTCCATCACTAAAACAGATCTGAAAGCCATTGACACGGAAATGAAATTTCAGGTTACAATAATGAGAAATATATCATGAGGTTATGATAAGTAGCCAGTAAAATGAATGAGCTTTTTAATGGGCCTCTGGAGGAAAGAAGCTGTCTTAGGCAAACCATTGTGTCCTTAAGGCTCTGCACCAGTGAAGGTTCAAGCAGCAGCCAGAGAAAGGTAAATGAGGTCAGATGGCAGAGCCAACACTTTTTATGATAAAAGAGTGACAGAAGACAACCTATAATGAAAGCACAGTGTTGCTGTTGTTGCACAAATTTCCAAATGAATAACTGTGGTGAAAAGCACCCAAAGGCATGTCAGGCCACTTTCTGAAAGTCTCCCCAGGTCAGCAGCCTGAAGTCTGCAGTATTTCCCACGAGCAATGTACCTTTTCAGCCAGAGCTGCACCTACATGCAATGCCTGTTTCAGAGCCACAAAAGGGATTGGATCAAGGGTGAGGTTGACCAAAATATCTATCTCTGTTAAAAGTTGTTGCCTATGCAGTAGGATCATGAATTTTTTTTTTTTCTCCTCTCACACAGCAGTGATGCAGCATCTCCCTCACTTTTGTTCAGGATTTGAACCCTCCATGACACACTCCAGGCAGGAGGCTGGACAGGAAACTCCTGGGCTCCCCTCCAGCCTGAATTATCCTGTGTCACACCCCACAGGAGAAATGCTGTTTTAAAACCAGGCTGGCTTTGAAACTGGCACTTTTACTTGGTGTAGCTTCAGCATGAAGCTTGTGTGGGATATCAATAGCTAGAACAACCAGTTCTGTCAGACTTGGTGGGTAAGATGAAGGGATCCTGTCCTGAAGGAAAGTGATGGGAAATAGCAACTGAGGTTTCTATGTGGAAAGCTGAAGGATGGAGAGGTGAAGCTGGTTCACCAGGCTTACCAAGCCTGTAGGAGCTGAGAACAGAGTTGGGGTATTTGCAGTCTGGAAAGTATCTGTGTTTCTTCTTATATACACAGAAAACCAGATTTTTTTTTCAGGAATACGAGCTCCCTGGCTTGCTTGTGGCAAGACAAACTGTTTTCTGAAGCATGGAAGATACAACAATGATTTGCAGCTGAACTTGTTAAAGACTGAGCTTGTTAGTTGCCTTATTTAGCATATTTTAGAAGTACTGTCGTAATGTCTATGGAAGGACAGATGCATAACAGCCACTCTGATTTATGCAAATTAGAAGTGGGAAAATGGGCTTAGGTAATGGGGATGTCATAAATATCTCTGAGTTATGAAGTGGTAAATTATCAGAAAGGTCAGGAGCAGGACACAGTAATTGCTCACGACCTCCTATTCATCCTAAGTCCCTTCAATAATACCTTTGCACTGTTCCTTTTGTACTTTTGAAAAATACACTGATAACATACAGCAGGAAATGGTGTCTTGAGAGGATCATACCACGAGTTAAATTAACTCTACCAGAGGTGGATAACTCCAGTGGTAATTCTTCCCTGTGTGTTGGAGTTACGGTCTCAGACACAGTGTACATTCCAATGCATTTCTCCGAGGAGAAATGAGGCAATTTTTGTATCATATAACCAAATAACTATTTTTCAGCAAGCTGCAGATTGGTTGCTGTGGGCACTTGTGCAAGGAAAGCAGCAGTGTGTGCATGAGAACCACCACAGCAAACCTGAGATCTTACCTCAGGGTGTGTATAAGGAAGAGGGTCTCTGTGAGCAGCCCCAGCAATGGCTTAACTTTGTGGCTTCCTCTAAATTATTTTTGGGTTATTCTTCCTGAGGTGCTGGTCTGAGATAATGCCCTGCCTCCCTCAGGAAAGCCTGTGGTGATGGCTGTGCTTCCTTCACTGGTTCAGGTTATGGTGATGGCTGTGGCAAGCACATTTCTCTCCCTCTCAGGATTTTTCATAGGGGTGCACAGAGAGAAATGAAAGAGAAAATAATTTCTATTTCTGCTCCTTGTTTTTCCCATGTGGAATGTGTTTGGAGAATTGTTTACCTGGAGTGAGTGCTTGATTGGATTCTGGTGAGGATTGTTTGAGTCTGATGGCCAATCCAACCCACCTGGGGCTGGACTAGAGAGAAAGGGTCACGAGTTGTGAGAGTCAGAGAAAGTAGTTTGTAGTTTTAGTATATTCCTTTTTATATAGTATATTAATGTATTTTAGCATAGTTATAATAATGAAATCATTCAGCCTTCTGAACATGGTCATTTCTTCCCATTGGATTCAGCTATATTTACAATAGATGGCTGCAAGGAACCAGGAATTAAAGGAGTAACTCTCACCTAAGGTGTCCCCGCAGGGAAGGAGTTCAGATGGGGAAGATAAAGGGCAGAGATCCTGGCTGCATTTCACCAAAGGGAAGCTGGGTCAGCAGAGCCCATCAGAATGTCTGCTTGCATGCATTCTTGTCTTGAAAATGCATCTGGTGTGTACGTGCAACGGATTTGATGCTCATCATGCTTATCACAGCTATCCAGTGATACCTGGCTACAGTCTTGGGGTGAGTATGCATTTCTAATATTTATAGCGCAGACTGCAGAACTAGGGGGGGGAAACACAATTATTACATACATTTAGAAATGGCACATGATATTTAATTGTCAATTGTGTTGTCAGTTTTTGCCACAATGTGTTAATTAGTATAATGTTTAATTGGGAATTCTTATTTGCAACAATACCTATTCATTTATTCTGAATTTTCCTTTAATGGCTTTTCCCTATTATTTTACTGCAGAGAGTACTCAGAGAGCATCAAGTAAATAAAAAAAGTTTAAAACAGTGTGCAGATGGGCACATATACAAATAGATTAGTATTTGAGAATGCATTTTTCAGACAAAATTGTTGAACTATTTAACCATGATTTCTAAATAACTTTGTTGCATTTGTGTTTTAGAGTTTATTTTGCTCAGTTAAAATTTATCATAATCGAGAGTTGTGTCTCAGATCTCACTGAGGCTCATAACATTAATTATTAACTTTGTATCAATGAGAACTGAAGCATTTTGGGAATCTCAAAGTTTATTTTATTGTTAAGAAAAGTAACAATGGTCAGCACTATGGGGGTCATTTTGTTCCATGTCAGTTATTAAAATTAAGAAAGTGTGGATTGTCTTTGAAAGGCACTGTTCTCTGGGCTTCTACTCAAGAAGCTGATCATGAAGATCTGGTACCTAATGTTTAGCAGCTGATTCAATGTCATGAATTATCAATTTCAGGCTATGGAGATTATTTTTAAGTTTAAATTAATAGGAAAGTTTCCATTTGTGATTTTTGTCATTGCTTGTTGGCCATAGCTTGCTCAGTAGTGTGATTTATGAAATGTAGATGCTGATGATACAGAGGTTGTGAAATAAAGGACCCTTCTGGGATGTCCTGGTTCAACAAACTCATAGCTTCACATTTTTCAGTTTTGTTTTATTAAAAACGTGTGGTTTTCACAATCTGTTAGGTTCTGTCTGACTGATAGAAAACTCTGCTTAACATAAGACTTATAGCATATGCTTAGAGTTTCTTTTCCAGTGGAGGAACCATCCAGAGGAGAGCAGATGTCCAATGCTATTGCATGAGTGCAATAGGATTGCAGATGTAAACAGAGTGCTTAAAAAAACAAACCAAAACAAAACCAATTTTGAAAACTTACTGCATTGAGAGGTGTGAGTGTGCTTTGAGTAAGGGTAATGGCTCAAATCTCTTGAAGAGGATGGTTGTTTGTAGTCTGGATGGCAACAGGACTCTCTACTGGAGGACCTGTGTATCAGCATTTTATCTTGCTGCTGAGTATCCAAACTACACTCAGAGCACCAAGCTGCTCAAGCAATGGTGACCATTTCTGCATGAGCAGAAAACATTTCTACTATTTCCAAGAGTCTCACCTATGAAGGAATTGTTCAATCATGCAGCAGGAGCTGCCTGGGGAGTCCCTGGGACAGCCAGATCCCCACCTTGGGTGATCATTAGCACACCAAAACACATTGCTCTACCCATAGCAGGGATCTACCTGGGGGAATAGAACATTTTCCAAAATTCCTTCCTGAATAGCTCCTGAGACAGTTAGTTGTGCTGCTGTGATACAGACTAGGAGTTGGGTCAACACCATACCTCAGATCTACTTTTCTCTTACCAATTTACTGACTTTTCTGTGCAGAAACTAACCTGTTCTGTTAACCTGAATCTGTTAAACCCAAGGAATTAAGGACATAAAGACACAGGACATACAAGCAGGCACAGATTTTATGACAGCACAATTATAATTATGGAACAAACTTGAGTTTCTTTCTCGCCACTCACCAAAAAAATGCTATGGGTCTTGCCACACAATACACATAGCAGTAATTTCCAAGGTGTATTTCCATTCTTGCTGGTGTCTCAGGAAATGGTAGATGCTTGCCTCCAAGCTCTTATATCAGGAGCTTCCTCATTTATATAATCACTAGCTAAAATAAGTCATTTGCACCACCAAACTGAAGCTCAGTATATCTGCTTGCACAATATGTTACACAAAACACTGTTCTCATGCCCTTTGTAAATTGAAAAGACAGCCCCTTTTTAAGATGTGGGTTGAATTTCAAGAGGAATTAAGTAATAGCAGCAACATATTCCAGTTATAAGCTTATAAGCTTAATAGTAGCTACTTCATCTTTCATGTCTTGTTACTTGTTGGTGAGTAAAAACAAAGTTAATAGGTTTTTTTCTGATGAGCAAACATCAGAAGAAATTATTGGAAATTTCTTCACAGTTAAAGCATCCAACTTAAGATGCTTTGTAAAATGTTAGTAATTGTTCAGTACTTTTGAGTTGGACCTTAATGTGGCAAAGGAGTAAAAAGCCAAGCAAATGTTAAGCAGCCCTTGGCAAACATAAACAAATGTGTAGAAGCCACACAATTCAAATTGACATTTTCTACAAAAGCAACTCTACACTGTTCAATAATTGAAAAATCCCTGTGGCATGAACATACATAATGATGGGCAGCAAAAAATGCTTCATCTTCCTTGCAGTGCTTGCTGTGGATTTCATGGCTGGAGCTTCCTGAATTATTCATTGGAAACAGTTAATAGTTCTTATTGTGGATATGGCTTCTTTTTGCATTCAGAAGTCAGGGATGCTGTGGTTCAGTTAGAGGATGTGATGTGATACTCCCTGGGTCATCTCCAGTGCTCAGATGTGTAGCGTGGGGATGAGAGAAACAAAACATCCTTTTCTACAATCACAACTGGAGCTTTTCAAAATTCTGTCTTCTTCCTATTTGTATTTAGTCAGCAGTTTATCACACAGTTAGGTGCCATTCTTTTCATCCTATGTGCTGCACAGCTTTCTACATGGTTTTATTGCTTCCTGGACATGTGCTGGATATACATTCATGGATCCTCATGTGCACATTTAACCATGTGAAAACACAAAAAGGACTGAATCCAAGGTGTGAAGCTTCATCATCATCATGCTTTCCCAGATATGCTCCTGACTGTGGTATTCACATACCCTCTGAACAAAGAGAGACTTGGCTTTCTCAGGGTTTCTCCTGAGAGAAGCAGAGAAAAGAGAATCAAAACAATTCTTATCTCGTTTGGTGCTCCTGTGTTTGTGCCCATGTGGAATGTGGTGAGGAGATTGTTTGCCCAAGGTGATTGCTTGACTGGGTTCTGGTGATGGTTGGTTGGATTCATTGACCAGTTGGGTCCACGTGTGTGTCAGGACTCTCAGGAGTCAGTCACGGGTTTTCTAGTTAGTTAGTAGTGGTAGTTCTTATTAGTGTAATATAATTATAGTATAATACACTTTAACAAAGTAATTAATTAGACCTCTGGAATCTTTGGAGTCAGAGCATCATTCTTCCCAGACATTGGGGATCCTAGCACTGATACCTGGCCAGTTCAAGGCTTTTTTTTTATAAGATGAAAGACAGACAAATGAAAAGAGCTATTAGCTCATTCTCACTTGAAGAGCTATTAACTCTTTCAGGTGTATTTGAAACCTGGTCTCACATAACCAGTCTGTACCATGCCTGTTCCAGCTAGTCATGGAGGAGTTTTGTTCTATTAGATAGTATTGCTCAGGTCACCAGCTTTAGAACCATAGGATCACTGAGGATGGAAAAGGCCTCTAGATTCCTTCAGTCCAATCAGTAATCCAGTGCTGTTCTGTTCACTGCTAAAGCATATCCCTGTGTGCCACATCCAGACCTTTTTCTGAATGCTTGCAGGGATGGAGATTCCACCGTATCCCTGGACAGCCTATTCCAATGTTCCCCATATTTTCAGTGAAGAAATTTTCCCTACTATCCAATCTAAACCTTTCCTACTTGAGGCCTTTTTCTACTGTTCTGTCACTTCTTCAAGGAGAAGAGACCAACACCCTCCTTCCAGGTAGTTGTAGAGAGTGATAAGGTCACCCCTGAACCTCCTTTTCTCAAAGCTGAACAACCCCAGTTCTCTCAGATGCTCCAGACCCTTTCCCAGCTCCACTGCCCTTCTCTGGACTCCCTCCAGTACTTCAATGTCCTTCTTGTAGTGATGGACCCAGAACTGGACACAGCACACAAGGTGTGGCCTAGCCAGTGCCAAATACAGGGGGACAATCACTGCCTGGTCCTGCTGGCCAGACTGCTGCTGACACAGGCCAGGTCCCACTGGCCTCCTTGGAAACCTGGGCAGATGCTGGCTCACATTCAGCTGGATGTCAGCCAGCATCCCCAGGCCTGTGCTTTGGAGCACAGCTTCCTTGTGTCAAGGGAAAAGCTGTAGAAACCCCTTTAAAAAGTATTGGCAGTGTTCTGCTGGTCATCAGGCAGCTATCCCTGTCAACTACTGCACAGTCAGTCTCCAAAGCAATGAATTAAAAATAAATAAATAAATATTTTTTTAAAAATAAATTTAATAAAAACCTAGTTCCTTGCAGCTGTCATTGTCTCTGATGAGTATGACTGCTTTGGAACCATCTCATATCTGAACAGCACATTCAGCCTGTCAGCATTGTTACAGGGAAGGGGAGGAAGGCCCATATTTTTGGTTATGATGCCAGCAAAGAGCTTAAATAGGTCCATCTCTTCAATTTTAATTTGTAAATAAATGGCCTACAAAAGCTGGATTTTTTTTTTGAGTAAAGTCTTATAAATTACAAGCAATCTTGAGAGAGACAAGCTTACTCACTGCACTTTAATAATTTTTGTGTGTAACTACTTATCTTTTCCTGGAGAAACATTTCTTAAAAGGGCATAAAATCTTCTATGATTAAACTTCTCTGCAACACATCTTTTTTTAAATTGAAAATTCATTTTTTATTTTGACACATTATTGAAAACAGGATTTTTTGTACATGCTAGAGTGTCTTGAAACTGCATGCTAAACTAGAGCAGTCTGAAAGGTACCTGAATTTTCAGAAGGGTTTCTGTGTTATTCTCACACAATGTAAAGGATTGGTTTCAATTTTTTGGAAGTGGGGAGGGAGAAATCACCATTTCTCACAGTTCTTTTTTTAGAATTTGGTAAGCTGTTTGAGGCTTGTTCTGTGTTACAAGTAACGAAGTTTGATAGTTAAGGAGGGAACGGAAGGTCAGCTAACAAATTCACATGCTGTAATTTTGAATGAGAACTGTAAAAATCATTTATATTCTCTAGGGGGCGAAGGGGACCAAGTCCCAAAGGTTCAAATGCATTCTTCACTTGTTGTCCTAAAATTTTCTGTGCTCAGTTTCTCAGTGCCCTATATTATGTGCTATTGCTTTTCTTGTGCCAAAAATCACAGATAGCTGCTTGTGTACACATTGGTCAGTGAAGCTGGCAGGTACAAGATGCAAGGATTCAGATGAGAATATCAAATAAAGCATAGGAAAGGGAAGGAGATTTAAAGCACTTGGGATGTAAAATAACTTTTTTTAAAAATGTCACTAAACGTTAGCAAAAGAGTCACAAGGCATTTCAAATAAATGTTTGAATTGACCAAGTAATTTAAAGCTGACCAAAGTAATTGAGAAATCCAGCTTTTAGTTTAATCTGAGGAAGGGAAATATTTGTACAACAGAATGTTATTTTTCAATATATGAAAAAAAATTACCTTATACTAGTTCAGGCTCAAGCTTCTTTTAATATTTAAAACCATCCTAAATGTAGCATTTTCTTTACATGAATCAAAATTAGTTCCTTTTTCCCAACTGATTGGGGGTGAGATGGATGAACGGGGAACCAATTTTTTCCAGACTTCACTAGCTAACAAAAAAATGGTCTGGCCCAGCCTCAGTTCTGATACCTCTTGGCCCAAATCCACTGGAACACAACTCTAGTCATGGTGGAGCAAACCTACAGCTGCTCACTGCTGCTTGTGTCATCTTGTCACTGTGAGAGGAACGACCACAGCAGAGCTCTGCCCCTGAAAAATTGTTCTCTAGCATATTTTTGATTTCTTCATCTTGCCATCCCTGCAAGTGCCCTCTGTCATGAACACTGTGACCAAGGAGTGTGGGGCAGCTCCTTGCTTGGGCTGCTTTTAAAAGCAGCTTATCCCTGATGGTTTCTTGTCCCTGGACTTTTCATCTTGGTATCCAGCTCTCAAATGTCTGGGAGTTTTCCCCATCCTCAGAGCATCACTGCTGGCATGAAAGGAGGCCATGAGACCAGTTTTTGAAAGTCAAACACCACCAAAAACCCAAAAGGAAACCCCATGAGAGATCTGGTATACAAAAACAGTAGTGTGGTACCCTGCTGTATCAATCAGACCCCAATGTGCCTCCTAAATCTTTTGTTCAATGGCAAGAAATCAAAGGTAAATAAGCAAATAGCACAGTACACATATGTTTGTAAGTGTAGTGGCTGAAATTGCCTCATAGGGGACCATAAATCCAACTTCCACTGACATTTAAAAGAGCAGAAGTAGTAAGGTCCATTTGAAATAGCAGTGTTCCAATAGCAATGGCTCTGTGTGTGTCAGGCATGATATCTGAGCACCATAAATCAATCTTCTACATTGCTAGAAGGAGAGGAGGTTTGCTCAGAAGGTGTCAAGAGATACCAGGCTGTGTGTAGATTTAGGTTTTGGGTTTTGCTTGTTTCGGGGGGGATGTCTTATGTGTTTTGTCCCCAAGGAGCAGTAAGGGACATGCTGCCTCGTGCTGCAGCCTGCTGTAAAGGCAAATGTTGGCGTTCAGGGCTTCAGACTACACTTTTGAGTAGTAAATGTAGTTGCTATGAAAAGGGGAGTCTCCTCTCCCTTCACCACGTCCCTTCCCACAGGCAGTGTGGATAAGCAGTAATACACAAGTGTCGCTGTCGAGGCAGGATGGGAATGAATAGACTTGACTCAGAAGGCTGCTGAGAGTAAAACTCCAGTTTATTCAAAATACCCCGCTCTTTTATACAGAACTTCATGAGGACCAACTCTATTGGTCCTGAAGTGAAAACAACCCACAGCATTGGTGCAGAGTGCTTGATGCTCAGTGATAGAAATTAACTATAAACAATGTGAAAAACAAGAGAGATAAAGAATTATTTACATTCTTTTCCAACTCTTTCCCAGGCTTCTGCCTGGCTATAAACTCTCAGTTTCTCTCTTTGACTGAATCTGAGACCCACACACAAGGCTTTCTTTGCCCTGCCCTTGCAGCACCTCTCAGCACTGGCTTTAGGCACCAAAGGCATCAGTTGCCATTAGTGCCATTTATCAAGAGTACACTGAAAGATGTGAATGCAAACTCCAATGTTTAGGACACAGTGCAGGAGGTTGCCAAGTCTAAATGCTGGCCTGAGACATCTTCAAAAGAGTTTCAGTTAAAGCCAAGGAGTAAAATGCAATAAATTGTCTTTTCTGCCACAGAGTAAAACTTACTGAAACCTTCATGTGGTAAATTGAGGATCTGGTTGCGGTAAAATGCCACATTAAAAAAAAAAAAAAAGCAATACTTTGAAGGTATCCAGTACAATCCAGAGCTAAATTAAAGTGATGACCTTCCAGTGACTTAGATTTGGCTGTTATGAAATTAGGTTTTTTTGGAGATGGGCACATCCCTCATAGAAAGGGACTTGTTATTGAATTCTCCTTGTGCAGGAAATTCTATTGATCCTTTCAAGCTCTCCCAGAGAGGTGCCACGAACTGGAGCAGGCCCCCGGGACTGTGAGTGCTCTGAACGTTCCTCAGAAGCAGTTTGTTCAGGGTTAGGATAAAGGCATGTTACTGCTTTTCTCCTGGCTTCTTGTAGGGTAAATGAATATTTCTTCACTTCAAATATTTCACACTTCAAAGCTGTCAGTCTAACGACCCCTGCCAGAATTAATACATCTCTCATGGAAAATATGATTTTGTTTAATTGCACCGTGAGGAAAATGGGACAATAGAGGAAAGCAGAATGGTAAAATGATGCCTTCAGAGATGTAAATATAGAATATAGCATTAAAAAAAAAAAGGGGGGGGGGGGGGAAGCACATGCAAATTTTCCTGGCAGTAGGATTAAAACACCCAATTTCATTTGTGCAAGAGGCAGTTGTGGTTTTTCAAGTGAGGCTTCAAATTTTTATTCAAATGGAAGTTATTTTTTTAAAAAGTCTTACAGAGAATATCTCAGAAAAAAATTATATTTTAATGTTTTTTCCCTGATAGGGGAAAAGTTTAACTTCAGGAGAATGGGTGGAGCTGTAGCTTCTCTGCTGTGGGAGAAACAGGCTGTCTGAAACATGTTTAGGTCAGCTGTTGAATTTACTTACTAGTCAGATTTTTCACTTATAGATGAGTATTCATTCAGGTCTTAAAATGCTGACTTTTTGCCACAGCCTTTTTTTTTTTTTCTTTTTTTTTAGATTAATAGTGCTTTATAAGGACTTTTTGGGCTTTAAAGCAGAAGGTGATGGGAATAAACAGGTTTTTCATAGATCTACAAGCTCACACATGTAAAGCATACATGTAACAAGACAATGAAGAGAGCATGTTTCTTTTCCCCAAGAAATGCAAATAAAATGATTTTTTATCATTAAACACATAAAGCACTTTATGACTGCATTATAAACAGTGGGAGATGAATGAATTTCAATTATGCAGACCAAGGATATTGTGCCATTCATTATATAAATCAAACCTAGGCAGGGGCCTGTAAGCTTTTGCTGCTTCAATGATTTTTATTGCCATACAAAATGATAACTGGAAACCATATAGAACAAGGCAAATTAAGAATCTATTGGGGGGAAAATGCAATTGGAAATGAACATCTTCCTGGAAGCTACATTCACGAATCAAGTGCCTCGTGAGATTTTATCTTCCATGCAAAATGTGATGATATTCCTGGGCATATATGGTTAAATTAATTTTCCATTATCAGCATGAAAATGTAGCTGGCCAAAATAGATTAGAACTGCATAATATGTTGGATCACATTTTATTTAGGTGGAGAAGAGGAAAATATTTAATTTAAGCACAGAATGATATTGAGCAGAATAAATGATTGAGTTCAAACAAAGAGATCATGCTTCCCGGGTATTTTTTCTTTTGTTGCATGAATAAAATAATCTGTAAATTCAGGACAAGATGATGATTTTCTCAGTTGCAGAACAGTGACAATAAAATTATTTCTGTGGTCAAACAGAAACTTCTGAACCTGCTGCAGTCCAGTCTCACCCTTTGAATGAGTATTCAGTTAGTTCAGGAATTATCATTCAGGAATTCAAGGTTCCAGCCAGTCAGCCTGTGCATTTTTAAGCTAAGGTGGGATGAGGTGACCTGTGTCCTGCAGGATTTTTCTGTAAATGAGCTTATCTTCTAAACAATTCACCTGTGACCAATCTGGGCAAGTGGCACCAGCTTTGTCCCTCTGCTAAACACATCTGGCAATCCCTGGGGGCCCGAGGCTGCCCTTGCATACAACCCCACAAAATCCTGAAATGTTGTTGCAAATTAGAAAAAAAGAGCAGGATGAGGGTGGTATTTTGGGAGTTGTGTTTTTTTTTTTTCCCCTTATTCTACTGTTTTACTTCTCCTTGCTATTTAAGTGTTTCTTGAGGTTGGTCAGGGGGGTTTTGGGGTGGTTTTTTTTTTCTCCCTCAGATACAATGCTGTCGAGACTTATTCAGCCTGCAGCTATTTTTTTATAAACTTTTGAAGACGATATCTAGCATATGTCTTAGATTCATATTTCAATGACAAAAGCACCTCCAAACACAACAGGCAAATATCTGCTGAGGATTTATTTTGATGGCTACTTCTTGTTTCAGCCATATAGATATTATTTAATCCAATATTCAAGCATTATTGAACTGTTGATTGTTTAACCTTCAGCTGAGATTTAATTGCTTAAAAAAATATTTTTAAATGTAATTTCTGGTTTTTGGTGTTAGCTATTTCACCTCACCACTTCACTAGGCCAGATTTAATTTATGCCTAGCCTGTTGATATGCAGGGGGATGGATGTTAAATGGCTTAACAAAAAAAAAATATTCCTTCCAGTTGTGGGGATTTTGCTGAAGCCATAGAGGAAATAGATATTGCTTTGTTAGACTAGACTGTTTATTAAATAACAGAGCAATTTGGCTGAATAAAATAAGCTAAGAATAATGAATAATAAGAATGGTTTGTCCGCTGTAATTTCATTCTTACAAGTTTTGTATATCATAATTAGAATTGTTTATAGCTTTTTATACTCCATACCAAAAGTCTCAGATGCTGAGCTGTGTGCCTGGTTCTTGTGGGTTTTTTTATTGTTTTGTCATCTGGTTTTGAGAAAGATATTCCCTTTCCTTGCAGAGCTCACTTATATCTATAGACCACTGTATTTCTAAGAAATAACAGTGCCTTCCTAATTCAGATACATCCTTTTTGGGCAACCAGATGCAATGAGAGACATGGGAACAGTAAACAATGGTAGTTCACTTGATTTTACCAGTATCTGCAATGTCTTAGAGTAAGTTTAGTAAGTTAAATCTGGTCGAAATCATTGGCAAAATAAATTTTTCAGTTTGACCTCTTTGTGATACAAAGCAGGTGTTTGAACAGCCAACACTTATTTTAGCAGAATTCTAAACATCAGTCAAAATGCATGATTCCTATATTTGAGGGACAAGAAATAAGAAAACTCTTCAGGGCAGTAAGGATGTAGTGTATAAAAGCAGACTTGATTTAAAAATTAAATCATGGACAAAATCCCCACTGTTCTCCCTCCACCCCCCAGCTTATGCCCAAAGAAAGGACAGTGTAAGTGGCAGCTATTGTTGTAAAGCACTCCTTGGTCCATCTACGTTGGAGTAAATGAAAAACCATTAAAAGGATAATAGAAAAACAGTGCAATGAGATGCTCTGAGAATCCATCAATAAAAGGATGGCAAGCAATTGCTAAAGACAGCCCTTTCTAAATGTAGCTTTATTGCCAGAGGATGGAAAACTGAGAGAGAATGTGTGAACAATTGAATTTATGGCAATGGCAATCAGCATATTGTGTCACCAAGGCAAAGCTCAGAGCGAACATAAAATACAAAATACACCAATGTCTCATGGAAACCCTGTGTTTCACCCATTAGCTCTTGGTACTGGAAACTGTAATATTCTGATATTAAAACCTAATTCATTGCAAAGTGCTTCAGGAGGCAGTGAGGGTGATAGCCTGCTCTGTGCCTGCTTTAAGGTGAATTGTTGGACTAAAAGCAATTGAAGGCACAAGCTACAAGCAGCTTGCTCCTGTGTACTCAAAATAGCTTTGCTCCTTTACCTTCAGTGATACCTGCACAGTCTGATGCTCTTACCTTGGCAGTTTATGGGTAAATTACCTGGTGATCATTTGAGTCACTTTGAATTTTCAGCCTGTTTGCAAATGCACTGTCACAATTGAACCAGCAGACGTGACTGCTAAATGCCAGGAGGGAAGAAAACAATTCCCTGGTGGGCTCAGAGGGATAATAACCAATAACCAGATAAACAGGAAAGGGGAAAACCAACTTCTGCTGCAGCTCACAGCTACTTTCTCTGGACCAAGCCCCAGACAAAGGCTGGAATGAGTCTCTTTCCAACCTTGTGGCTGGAAAACCACAGGCACCAGCAAGCTTTAGCTTTGAGACAGACTGCACTCAGCACTGAGGGAGGGACAGGGAAGGCTTTCCCGCAAGGCTTATTTTGATTTTTATGTGCAAAGAAATTGCTGGCACGTTTCCAGAGGTTATTTGCGTGTGAGTTTGGATTTCTTTTACTCCATGTCCCCACCTCGTGGTGCCAACAGACTGTTTCAGGAGCTATGTGTCCCCTGATGACCACGGGAGATCCAACTGTCCCTGCTTCTGCCTTGTCCACACTGCTGTGCCCACATAACCAACCATGCACAGTACTGCTGGCTGGGCCACAGAAATGCCCCAGCATTAAAGCAAATCTGGGAACTTTTTTATTACTATTATTACTATTTATTTTATTTTTATTTTTTAATGTGTAGAGAACAAGCACAATGTTTGGATATACTCTGGATAGAGCAGTGGATATGGACGGAGTTACCTGACAGAGTTCCTAATCCTTGATGTGTCGAGGTTCTAAAGATGATTCTCTACAAAGCACTGAGGGGGATACAGCACTTGCTAGATTTATCTTCTGTAGATTTTGGGTTGAGAATAGTGCCTGAAAACAGAATAAAGAGGAGCAAAATATCCCAGGTCAGTCAATGTCATTCAGGAGCACCTGCTCTCCCTATATGGGCACTGCTGAGCCAAACTTTTTTGTCTAAGTCCTCTGCAAAGACTGAACCTGAAGACAAGTTTCCCATACTAAAAAGTCTTATATTAGACAGGGTAGAACTGAGTAAATCCATCTTTGTAAAATAATAATTAAAAATCCAATTTCTGGGGGTTACTCTGCAGATCTCAACAGCAAACACTAATGGAAGGTGGAGAGTTTTGAAAATGATAGAAGGTTGCTATGAGGTAACCAGCAGTGAGAAACTTGAGGTTTCAAAGTTGTGTGGGTCCAAGGAGAGCCCAAAGAACTTACTTGGAGAAATAAAAGTAAGAAGCAGCAGCCGGGCTCAGCCTGGAGCTGAGAGCTCTAGGCTCATGGAGAGCTGAGCTTGGAGAATGGCACTAAGTGTCAACAAAAATCCAGGATGGCCCTGCTGAGGTGGTGAGAGAAATTACCACCAGGCAAAATAGCTGTAAACCAAGCTGCTGTTTTAAGGTTATTGTTATATATATATATAACTTGAATGTTAGGCTTGGGCTGTGGCACTGCCTTGTGTCTCTTTCCTGGAAAACGTTTACTAAACATGCACATATTACAGCGTTGCTGCTATTAATGACTCTACCCTTCTTGAAGGAAAATATCTCTGATTTATGAATAAATTAGGGGTTTGTTGTTGTTTTTGTTTTACATGGTTTTGCCCGAAGCATAACAATTACTAGATCTCTGAAAAGCCCATAAATGACAGAGGCACAGCAATGTGAGTGCTCTTGAAAGATTTAAGCCTGTCATTCCAAGTGTAGTTGTCTTGGCAGCAAACAAGGATTTAAGTACCTTTGAGACATTTGCCTTTAATTGTAGAGGAACGGCATCGCCGGCTGCGAAAATGTTTAACCTTCAGAATAACTTGTCTTACTCATTTGCATCTCGTCGAGGCACTGATTACAAATATGAGGGCTGGGAGA
Source organism: Lonchura striata (assembly GCF_050655825.1). Lineage (NCBI taxonomy): Eukaryota > Metazoa > Chordata > Aves > Passeriformes > Estrildidae > Lonchura > Lonchura striata. The sequence goes on from NC_140703.1 coordinate 4,797,872, forward strand.
GAGACCTGTAGGATGGCTGGGGTGCAGGCAGAGCCTGGCCTCAGGGCACCTCAAAAAGAGTCCATTTGAGTAGCTAAAGGTGTGAGCATGGCAGCGTGAGGTTACAGGCAGCTTTTACCTGTGCCTTTAGCTGAGGGGGGAAAAGGCACAAGCCTAATAAAGCTGGGGAGCTGTGTACCCTTTTTCTCTACCACCAGAGCTGTTATGATTAAAGGTATATTCCTGGAAATTATTTTTTATTTTAAATTCAATTTTCCCAGATTCTTTTCTATACTAAAAAAAAAAGATTGGTAGCCTGTCTACATTTTTTTTTTTTTTATAATCACCAACAGAAATTAAAATGAATAAAAGCTTTATGACTGTGCAGCCTCTCTAATTATGAATGCTTCAAACCTTGCTGGTCAGGAAGCTGTTCTGGAGTTTACAAGTGCTGCTATACAGCCTCCCCCAGCACCGAGGTGATTTGATGAGCTCTGCCAGGCTGCCAGCGTGAAATCACAGGCTGGTCATACCGAGTGCTCAGCAGGCTGTCCTTGCCCCTTCTGCCCCCTCCAGTTCCCCAGCCAGGATTTCTAATTTACTCAGCTGTCTTTTAGCACAAGTCTGACTCAGTCTTGTAGTTGTCATCCCCAGCTTTTTTGATTCACTGGCTGAAAAGCAGCAAAAATAACACGGCGCCTGGTGGGGTTCAACACTGGAGAAATGCCTGTCTAAAGACTGGAGCTGGACGTTCCTTTTATATAAATTGAGTAAGTTATTTACAGGGAATCTCTTCTTACAGAGAATTCTGTTTCCTTGTCACTCGCTGACTTCTGCCAAGTGCTCAGCTTCCATTCCAGGTCTGTTCACCAGCAGCCCTGTCTTCAATTTATTCCAGATAAGTTGAGATGCTGTAATTGGACTTCTCCAAGAAGTCTGCACAACCTTGTCTTAAAGTACACCAAATGTCTTCTCCAGGCTTTGATTACTTCTCTGACAGACTACAGACATCCTGTTTGTTTGTTTATTAGGCAGCTTCTTATCCCAGCTGCAGACTTGGGAAACTCCATCATTTCTGTTGCACAGCTCCAGCAATTAGGCTTCCTGCTTTTCTGGTCTGCCTGGTGCTACCTTAACCTGTGGAAAGACTAGAAGAAGGAGGTGTAAGAAAGAAAGCATCAGCACTGGGAGCAGGCAGCAGTATAAGGTAAGAACCTGGTCATACACCTCCTGTGCTGAATCCTATCAAGCTGGGGTGTTGAGCAGAACAAAATGGTGCTAACACAAGGCCAGCGACCAAAATTATCAATAACATAGATTACCATTTCACACACTTAAAAAAGGAAAATAAATAAATAAATAAATAATTTTAAAGGTAGGTAAACTAGAATAAAATGCTTTTTCTAGATATTTTTTTTCCTAGCAGGACAGGTTGAAGAATAGCAGAATGCCCCATTCCTGGGAAGTAAATCTGGTTGGGTGGGGCTTTGGACAAGCTGGTTTAGTAAAAAATGTCCCTGCTCATGGCAGGGGGTTTGAGTAGATGATCTTTGAAGGTCTCTTTCAACCCTACCCAACCTGTGATTCTGTAAAAAGTGCTTATTGCCTTTTCCCATTGTCAACCCATACCAATCACATATTCACTGGAAGATGAGCTTGGCCTGGAGTTGCAGAGATACATCTGAATCTTCGTCAAATAGCAACATACACCTAACAGGCTGCTAAAGTACAAATACTCTGTTTTTTCACCTGCAATGATAACAGAAGTAGAAAAATATTGAGGATTTATAAATGCCATTTATCCCCTGGAGAAGGGAGCCTGACTTGAATGCATTTGAAGGCACTGCAAATTAGAAATGTTTTAATCATGTATTCCCATCGGTGGGCGCACTTTAACAGCAGCAAATATTTATCCAGATGGATGAGTGCAAGAATCAGTTTTGGCCTCAAGCTGTCACTGCTCCTAGCCAGTCACACATGTCACTGGTGGGTCTTGCTGACATGTCATCCTCCTTGCTGAGAGCATCTGGGTGCCTTCAGCTGCTTGCCAGCCCTTCCCTCCCCTCACTGGGCTGCTCCCAGTCACTCTTCAGGCTGTGCCAAGTACATCAGCCACAGGAGAGGGTTCACCTGCCAGCCTTTCACAGGGGAATTATTTGGGGCTCTTTTTTCTGGAGGTCACCAGCACTGCCAGGATCTTGTATGGTTTCAACAGGCTACAGGGGTCTTACAGAAAGGTTAAACCAGACACTTGCCTGGCACAGTTTTAATTGCCCAACAGGACAGTGCAGGGTACTGCCTGCCAATGCTGCTGCTCATTTAGCTGCCCTTAAATAATGTTGTTCAGGCAATAAAGAGTTTGGATAAATTATTGCTGAGCAAGAAGCATGGATGTAGTGCTGTGTCATAGAACAGTACATTTTTTTAACCAATTTCAGTCTTTTCTGGGCCACAGTTCAGCTTCTTCCCTTTGAACTCTTGAAGGGGAATCCAATTTACACTTAGTGTTAAGTGCTCAGTTTTCTGAGCCCTTCTGACAGAGCCATGAATGCCTTAATTTTTCATACAGAGAGCCTGATCCCATGAGGATCAAAAGAGGAAGGCATTTCTTAGGCATGGCATGAATCTGCAGGGGAAACTGGCCTTTATGTGCAGGGTCTGAGACCCAAAAAGTATGACTTCCATATGTAGCTTCCATCCTTTTGACAAGTTTCTGTAGTAAGATTAACTGCAGCTGGCATAATTTTAAGGCTAAATCCTGAAGAATTCTGGAACAAGGCATGTAAAGTTCTATTGCTAAAAGTGCACCAGGCTGTTCTGGAAGGGCATCTTGAGAATTATGATCCTAATGGCAGCAAAACCACATCAGGACCAAGGTGTCAAAGCAATTTCAGGGCAAGTTTTGTTCTTGCTTTCCAGTAGGAAAAAAAAAAAAATCCTGTGTTCTGGCAAGCTTCTTCAGGCCCATAAAACTGAGATCTTAAAATTCCCTGAGTGCTATGTAGTTATGGATTAAAGCACAAGGCACAAGTGGGGATTGTGGATGCTGCTGGAGCTTTCTCACATGAGAGCCGTGGGAGGTGATGCCAGAGGTGCCTGACCAGCCCTTCTCCCCAAACCACAGCAGGAGCTCAGCCTTGGCCTGCAAAGCAGTGGTTTTAAAAAGCACCCCCAACACCAGCTGCATAATTCAGAAATTCAGAGGTCTCTCTGATAATGACATCTCTTGAAGGTACTCAGGGAATACAGGCAAGGCACAGTGTCCTAAACGCCTGGAAATCATGGAGACTGGGAAAAGCCCTGGCATTGCTGACCAGGGCAGGGGCCAAATGTGCTCCAGGAAGCTTGTTCCCTCTGGGTTTACTGCTTTGGGCTTGAAACTAATACAAGTTGTCATAAAAAATATGCACACTGACCATCCGTGTTAATAATTAACTTAATGAGGATCTAACCGTCTCCAGGCCATCCCAGAGAAGTTAATTGAGGGGATTGTGTTTATAATCTGCCTTGAGAGTCCTAATCTTCTCTTCTGACTCCGCCAAATCACGGATGGATTGATTGATTTTGGTCTCTTGGAGCAAAATAACAACCTCCTGAGGCAGACTTTGGCAGTTTCCCAAAGAGAAAGTACACAGCATGGGGAACCAGGAAAAAATGTGCAGGCTTCTCTGTGGTGTTTAAATCTGGGTTGCTAAATCCTGCTTCCTCCAAAATGCAAAGGAGTAAATGTCAAGATTTTAGGTGCACTTCAGGTCCTATGGAAGAGTCGTTGCTGTTGGCAAGGAACTTGTGTTGTTTTGTACAGATGATGGATGGTGATTTTTTTTTTTTTTTTCTGAGAATTGGTGTGGGGGATTAAATAAAACAAAACAGAAGGTCACCCCTGCCTGTTGTGGGGTGGTGGGTGAGGTCTTGAAGAGGTAACTCCCAAGTCTGGGAACCTCCTCTCCAGAGGAACAGACTGTTGGAGCTGTCCTACACAGAGCAAGTCAGGGGCTGGCAAAACATGATTCTGGTGAGAGAAGGAAAAGTCAGCCATCAATAAATACTGCTGAAAATGGCAAGTGAAAACGGAACATTGCAGGAAAACATGCTGGAGAGCCTGTCAAGAGATCTAATTCTTCATGTTTTGCCAAAGTCAAACTAACTGCACCAAAGCTATTTTTGGTCAATATTTATTCGAGGTAATAATTCTAATAATAAGATAGCTAATATGCTTGCTCTGTTCAATATTTTGTCCTTTTTGAAACAGCTGATTACTTCCCTGGGAAAAAAAAAAAAATCATAGTTCTTTCCTGTAGCCAACCAGTGTACCAATGCCATAAAGCTGAGCATGTACTTTTTCTGTTCAGGAAAAGTTAAGCAATCCTCCCTAGGATCCCAAGGCATACACTTGTTGCACCCAGCGTTTTCAGATCTGGGCAGCATCCCCACTGGTATGATAAAACTTTAAAACTTGCCTTCTGGGTGAATAGACCACATTCAGACTGCTTCTTTCCATTTTTGTTTCGTTTATAGGTTGTTAAAGGCTTCTATTGTACAAACCACGGAACCATATATGTATTTTCTTTGAACTTACATTTCTTTCATTATTTACTTCAATCTTTTCAGCTTCTTGGGAACGAGAGCCAGAGCAAAGCAGGAAGTCTGTCAGGGAAGTCCAATATCTGAGGGTGTTATGAGATTACAGCCCCAATCTAATATGGATAGATTAGTTTTATTTCCAATTTAGCTACAAGCATTTCTGTTTGAACCAGATATTAAATCAGACTTCTAAAATTGTACCTGTACTGAGAGCAGCTGGTCAGCTGTACTGATCTCTGAAAGACCACAGCCAAGCTGTGGCAGAAGCACCTTGGGCCAAATGTGTCTCTGGTGTATTCAGGTGAATTACTGAAATGAGCCTGAAGCAATTTTGATCCAGCTTCCTGCAAACAGATCTGTGGCTTCTAAACTTGTGTTTTTCATGCAGTTCTGTGGTGGGCTTTGTTCATTCCTCCTTGACATGCTCTTTACCATGCGAGTCAGTGCAATTCTACAGGGAGAAGGGGTGACCAGTAATGGCCACAGCTGCCATGGTTTGCATGAGGTTTGGTGCTGCAGCTGAGCTGAGGAAAGAGTTTTCTGGAGAGTCTGATTCACACAAGTCAACTTCGTTCAGTTCTGTAATGAGTGATTTTTTTTTTTCTTATTTGTAATTAAAATGTCAAATAGACTATTTGATTTGTGCTCAGTCACAGTGCAATTCTCCAGCTTACTGACTTTCATAAGTCTTGCAAGATGCTGCCTTTTTCTTAAAATCCTATTACAGTAACAGACTGAAATTCATTTACTGAAATCATTGATTTTCCAAGGGGCAGAAGGTGGCTTCAGCCTTTTGGGAAGGAAGGCTTGGGTAACATGAGTGGCTTTCCTTGTCTACAGAGTCATGCTCTTCTTGGGACACAGTCTGGAAGCACCCAGGAGCAACCCATCAACTTGGGCAGTTAAACCCACTGAGCCACTACATATTCATTTTGAAAATGGAGGCAATCATGCAAAATAGAAGTTAACTGCTCTGCTAGAGGTCTCAAATGATTTCACTGCCATTAGCAGCATTGCTAAGTTTAATCAGCTGTGGAGAAGTTAAAGCATAACCTGATTTCAGGCAGAGCAAGAGCAGCGTTCAGTCAAGTGGTGCCTGTGTGTCAGTGGGTCACAAGCAGTCTCCTGGGAATGGTTGGCAACACATCAGTGACTGGGATGGAAATAGGATTGAGGACAGAGGGTCAGACTGGGAGGAGGGCTAGAGGTGATGACTACTAACTTACTCTTTGTTCACAGCCAAAATTCCAGTTCAGGTGGCACTCAGGGGTGATTTTCATTACTGGTTGTCCTTTCTCTGTTTTATGCAAAAAATGTGTGAGCAGTGACTTTTTAAATGCCCATTTGCTGAGATATGAAATTTCACTGAGAGAAGCAGCAGCAGTGGCTAGTATTGTTTTGGGAGGTGACAGATTGAGCTAGAAACTGGACCCTCACAAATCAACCTAAAAGTCTTTCTTAATTTTAGTGGTGGTTGAAACTTTAGTAATTCTTATTGAATGTTGAAAGAAGGAATTAATTAATTAATTCTCCATCCTTTTCTTCAGCTACTTGGCCAGGAGTGCTCTGAAAGGACTTGGTGCACGTTGCCACTCTGAAAACTCCTTGTGGGCTCCTCAGGGCTCGTTCACCTCGTGCCTTTGAGCACAGAGTGAACCAAGAGGATTCACATCTGCAGTAGCTGCATGTTCCTCTGCTTAGGGTGTGGAAAATGACATTAGGCAGAAATATCCAAGAAGTTCCCTGCTCTCCATTTTGCCTTCTAGCTGCTGCTGTGCTGTGTTTACTCCACCTGACTGCATGGAGGGAGCGCTGGGCTCCAGGATGGTTTGGATGAATGGAGACAAGAGATCTCTGAAGGCTGCTCTTGGGATATCAGGTTTATTAGGGATGGAGAAAGGTCTTGCTTGGAGCTGCCAGATGCAGCACGTGGTGAGGCTTGAGGGGATGGGGGAGGAGAGAGACAAGAGGATGCTCTAGGAGAGGGTGGAGGTCCTAAGAGGGGGAAAATCCAAGTGGGGGGAAGATCCAAGAGAGCATCTGGCCCCTTGGATTCAAGGTGGGCTGGAACAAGACTTGGGCCAATGGGGTTACAGGCACTTGATGTTTTAGGGGAGGGTTACAGGTGCAGGGTGACCCATACATTTTGGGGGTGAGATGGAACATCCTACTTGACCCCTGGACCCATCCGTAGGCAAGGACATTGTCCTGCTAGCAGAGAGGTCCGTTCTCATCCTGGCTGTATTATTTATGAATAATTATATTTATCCATCCTTCCCAACAACTGCAGGCTGCTAACTCTGTGGAGATACCCTGGTTCAGGAATGCTTCATCCCACGCTGTGCTCACCTAAGGTGCACTCAGCTCTGCAGAGCCTCCTGGAGATGGCCCTGCTCCTCCCACGACAGGGTGAGGTGTCCTGCTATGCAAGGCTCCAGCCTAAAGCACCTCAGGAGTGCTAACAGGCTTCACAGAGGTACACTTTCTTCTCTGCAGAATCAGGCTCAACATGAGGAACAACCTCTCCTTTGCTTTTTGATTTGTACTTCACCAGTTTTTCTAAAGATACAGGAAATTATGGTTTAGTGGACAATTTAATAGATGATGGATGTGATGGGAGTAATGCCTCATTTTCCTGTAGTTGCTTCTGATATGTTGATAACATGAAAGGTATTTATAGGCTACAAAGATACAGCATGCAAACAAATTCATTAACAGCTGATGCTTCCAAAACATTCTGTCCAAAAAAAAACCAAACACGATATGGTTCTTAGTGTCACTGTAAACTTGGCCTTTTATTGTTGTAAATGATTTTATTTCTTTTCTGATAAAGAGAGTTCTGCTGCCTTCAAGTTGTCACTGCTACTGCATCTAAAGTTACCTTTCACACCTTTAATCTTTCTATTTGTTCACACCTTTAATCTTTTCTATTTGATGTGTTTCCTCAGTGGTGAATTCTAACCAGTGTGCCGTGTTGTGCCCTTGCCAGGTGGCTGTGTGCCTTCAAGAAGGTATTTTCATACAGTAGTATGGATGAATTTAAATTAGCTGGGGAACACAACCCACTGGAGATAGTCTGCATGGTAAAACGAGCTGTACAGTCCATCTAGGTTTACATCACTTCAGAAGAGAACATAAACTTCTCCATTCTGACCAGGTGGTCTGTTGCTTGTCTTATTAACTCCCTCTGTTGTGTACCACTCAAAGCCCACAGGCTGTGTCTGAGAAAAATTCTTTCACAAGCAGACACTTCTTGCTGGAATGATTTGCAAAAGTTGCTGCTCCAAGTTTCTCAAGCTGCTGCCAATGTGGCCAGGGGATGACATGGCCCTTCTGGGAGGCTTCAGTGGAATCTTAACCATGTAGTCTCACATGAGCAGGTGTTTCCCAGCACTGGCAGTGGGTTATCCTTTTCAAACAAATGCCTTTTTCAACGTTATGGGTGCCATTACATTTTGGTGCACAGTTCTTAATCTACTTTGAAACATTTTCTTACAAAACCTGGAAGATGAGATGTACAAGAAAAAAGCCTTTACCTGATGTTGTTGGAAACAGTGGGGAATCACAGCTTGTGCTGTATCTAGAAAAGAGAATGTACCAAAGAAATCAGGGCTGGTCTCATGTGTGCCTTCCTTTTCATTTTAAAAGTAATGGCTGTGTAGAGTCTTTAATTTTCATGGAAATATCCAGCTGGATTTCACACAGTGGTATTTCATTAGTGGGTAATTGTTGGGTCAATGTGCCTGTTATTTGTTTTGTTTTGCTCATTGGTTGCACTTCTTATACTCTGCTTTTTCAGCAACTTGAACTTTGCGCAACAAAATGCTCAACAGCTTACCCCAAGAGAACATCACTGGTCAGAAATTGCATTAAATGGGAGCAGAGGACCACAGGGACCTGTAGTGGAATGGCAGCAAAGGTTGGGAGCTCATTCTCCTCTGTTTATCCCCAAACATTTGCTCTCTTTCTCTAAAACATGACCTGTAAGTCAGGCTGCCTAATTAGAAAAAGTAATTAGAAAGCTGAAGCAGGAAGGCACCTAGGGCTGAGCTGTTCTTGGTTTTTTTTCCCATACTATGACCTGTCAGTGAGGTAGCAGAGAGCAAAAATTCACTCAGAGCAATCAACATCTTTCAGATGGAGAAACTGCTGGTGAGAGGGAAGTGTGTGATCCTTGCCATGCTGCCTCCAGAGCCTGGCTGGATTGTGTCATACACGGGGTGTGGGTTGCACATGCAGCTGTGAGGGAGGAGGAGGAGTACAAGGAGGAAGCAGAGGAAGAAACCCTCTTCCCTCTTGTCCCCCACATGCAGAAGAGGCAGTGCTGTGAGCAGGAGAGAGGAACTAGGAGTGGGAAGGGGTGACAGAGGGAGCAGGAGCTCACTGAAAAAGCCCAGTGGGTGTCCCACTGCCAATTCAGTGCCCTGTCCCCTGCCAAGCTGCCCCCCAGCCCTGCCACCCACGAGGAGGTGCCGTGGTCAAAGCTGGCTGTGGAGTCCTTGGTGCAGCTTTCAAAGCAGCTCAAAACCAAAACACGGCGATGAAGTGGGAGTTTCTGTGCCAAGTGCCAAGCGAACCTGAAAGGTTAGTTTAGCCTTTAATGAAATTCCTGCTTCAAAGCCTTCCTCTGTCTTCCACCGGGGACATGTGCTTTCTTTAAGCAATGTTTAGAGGACACCAGTCTGCAAGGGTAATCATCCTCGCCTCTGGCAGGAACGGCTCGTGCACTAGCATTTCTAAAAAGCCTCTCTTTGTGAATAATTGAATTTGTCTCTGGAGTTCAAGATTTCTTTTTCTGTGGGACTGACTGTAGCTGTGCTTCCTCCTTAGGTACAGCTCACTGTAATTGAGGCAGAAGAAATGTATTGCAGTGGAGGGTTTTGTGAGCATGACACATAATGGGGTGACAGCCGTGGAAAGAGTCATTTGTAGTGTTTAAAATCCTTCCTCCAGTGGTGAACAGACCTGCAGAAAATAATTAAAGGATTCCCCACTGCCATCCTCTACTGCCACCAGAATGAAAAAAAATGAATGCTGCATGTGGTGTTCCTGTGCAGTGGGCCCATCCTCGATGATATTCAGAGCCCATCTGCTCAGGGGACTATCAACCAGGTCAAATGTTTGTCCTAAAAAGAAAACCCTGTGGTTCACACATCCACTGGCAAGGTGTGTCATTTGCTTGAGCACAGCTTTTCCTCTGAAACCTCCCAGCCTTGCAGCGATTTCTGGGTGCCTCTGGAATGGCAGGAAAAACCTGCACATCCCAGATCTGAGACAATCATCCCTGTAGCTTCTCCACCGAGGAAAAGCCAAATGCAGGTGCGTCCTCCCTCCAGCTGCCCACGAGGTCCACTGGCCCTGGATATGTTTCAGTACCTCCTGGTGACCTGGCGTGTAACATCCGACCGTGGTCTTTGCAAAACTGCCTGTAAGTAACTTTCCAGAAAAGGGGGAGAGTGGGAAGAAACTCTTATAATGATTTGCTGTGAGCAGGACTTCGAGTCTGGCTCCAGGGAAGAGATGTCTCCCTGCCAGCAGGTGAGATAAGTGGCGTGTCTCAGAAGGGGTTTTGCCATCATTTACAGAGGCTGTAAATGATGTGCACACACATGAATGTTGGCAGCAGGATGACTATTTCAGGACCTGGGCTTAAGGTAGGAACTGGGGCAAAACACAGCTCTGAATGGAACAAAATTCCATCATGCTGGGAGGTTTCTTTCTTGTCTGCCTTTAATCACCAAGCACAGCAACAGAGCTGGGTGGCTGCATTCAGCCAACACAATGACACATGGCAGCAGTATATTTTTAGGAGGTTATTTTAGGGGGAGAAACAAATTCTAAGGGCAAGATACAATGATCTAGAAACTCAAACAAGCTGCTCAGGGATTTCTTTGTCTCTTGAATATGCCACACAGCACTTGGGCTGTCTTGTCAATTTGTGATGTGTGTTTCAGATCAATAAAAAAAATCTCGTTTAAGACAAAATACATTCTCTCATGGTATAAAGCTTACATGACCTGATCAGCAGGAGAAGCTAAGGTAACTGCAATCATAAATGAAAATCCAAATTTTAGACTGAAGTCAGATTTTCTTAGACTCTAGTATCTGCAGGTAATCTCTGTATCCTTTGTGGTCTTTGCTCTGAAGCGGAAACCAGAACGTATCCCTTTAGTATTTTTATTCCCTTCTGTGTCTGTCAATTACCATGGCTTGACTATTCTGTTCATCCTCAGCTTCAGGACTTCTTGATCATCTAGGACAGATCTTTCTCAGTCAGATTTCTGAATGACAAGCAGAGATTTCATACCCAGGGAAAATTTCTTTAGCAGCCACCTGGGCATCCAATGCATTTCCTACAAGTGCTCTTAGTACATTTCCTCAGGTAGAAGAGCAATGCAAACAAAAAGAAGATTGTGCAGCAGCATTTATTCTTCAGGACGTGTGGAGCCCTGACGTAGCCTGGCCTGCACTACCAGCTCCAGCTGGAGCCTATTTAAATATGACATCAAAAGTTTGCATATGCACAAATGAGGGAAGTGGCATAGATGTTGTTAATACCTGGCAGGTCACCAAAGAGGAAAATGACCGGAATCTTTTTCACTTTTCATTTTGTACCTTGCATGCTGGAGGTATGGGGAGGTCCATGGCTAGCAAAAGTTGGCAGTCAGGAAAATATGTCAGGAGTCAGCTCAGCCAAGGAGTCCCTCCTGAGGGAGGGCACTGCAGGTAGAGAGACGTGCCTGTTTAAGGGACTGTGACACTTGCTTTCTCTTCCCTGAGGAAAGGGCTGTAAGAAGCTCTGTCACAAATTCCATATGGTGGGACGTCCTTGGGCCCCCAAGGATGGAGCTATCAGGGGCAGCAAGCATCCTGCCCATCCGTCCTGCCAAACATCCACACGGTGAAGAGCCAGCACACAACACATATCCACACTGTGTACCTGAGGTGTTCTGCTCTGCTCTTTGGCTTGGGGGAATGATTTATTGAAAAAAATATGGATATTGATCTAGTACCGATATCCAACTGTGACGAACAAAAACTCTCTAACAGTTTAAAGTTAGAAAGTGTGTGTTTATTGTGTGTGGGATGGCTCCCAAATCCACACTGCAGCTTCCAGGTGATTACAGAGCCCTTTTATCCACACAAGTATTGAATACCCAAAATACAAATACATATTCATCATTTTGGTACATCCCATTCCCTGCTTTGTATGCTAATCACTCCAAAAGCTATTAAGCATGCCTAGTTTGTCCCTTGAAATGGGTTGGTGTCCCTTCCATGAGGAGGGGTCCCAAAATGAGGAAGTCAATGAAGTCTTCCTCGTTCTGACCTTTCTACATTTTCAATGCAAATATGACAAATGAACTCTTGGTAGAACTCCCATTCCTTGTCTTCAATTGGTTTCAGAACAGAGGAGGCCACAATTGCGTTATGTTCCTAAAAGCTCTTTGTCAGTCTCAAAATCTTCATTATTTAAATTCTGTGTCAGTTTCTATATTCTTCATTATAAACCCAGCTAACTCAACATTGTGCTGACAAGCAATCAATGATTAGTTAACTACTAACTCCTTACTTCATATAGGCCTACTCATTTATTATTATTATTTTAATTAACTCTAGTAAGGCTTATTTCTAACTAAAATCTTAGCTCCTCTAAAATCTCTAAATTCCTTAAAGTTTACGTTTCAGGGAAGAAGCGTGATAAGCAAGAACTCAAACCTGTTTCTTTCTGAAAAGCTGCCAACAGCAGCAAATTTGCATGGCTTGCCTGCAAGGAGATGCTTTGCTGGCAGGTCTGTGGGTAGCTCATGGAAATGCAGTGTGCTGCCAGGACAGCTCGCAAGGATGCACAGGTGACCTGCAGTAAAGACAGGTGAATCAAGGAATTCACAGGTCTTTATTGCAGGAAATCAAGGAATCAACCACCAATCCACCTGAGGGTGCTGCCATTCCCAAAACTGACATCTGAAGGACATTAACCACACCAAGGGACATTGTCTCATGTGATATCGGGATTCATCAAACTGCAGAAAATAATTTGAGTTCTTCTTAGGAAGAAAAAGGACGGGGGAAAAGTGAATGTATAAATGCTTATTTCAATCTGTATTAATTTCTGGAGATAGTTTATGATGTTTTGCTGTGTTTTTAAAAGCTACTGAATGTACACTGTATAGAAATAGTATATGTGAGACTAACTCATGAAGAAAATTAGCAAAGAAAGAAAATCAGCTTTTTTGTATGCTACCTACCTTATAGTACAAAGAACATACAAAATCACCACTGTTGGAGGAAATATTAAAGAAAAATTCCAACAGCTAACCTGGCACCACCATGATCACCCCTAAAATATATCCCTGGAAATTATATATTCAGACTTATGTACCTGGCATATCTTTGAGACGGTGTAAATCAGTAAACTTCTTACTCTGAGTTAATCTGAAAAGGCAAAGGAAAAAAGAATTGGTTTTCAACATGGGCTAAAATGTAGGTGATGTTTTTATCTTAAAGGTTTCACAAGATATACTTATTTTATCACTCTGGCAGGAAACTGAGGCTTTCAGTTTAATGAAGCATTTCTTTGAAGTCATGCTGAGTGAGTGTGCTGCACATCTGCCTGTCTGCACGGGGCAGGCCACTTCAACTTCCTTTTCTGAGGGAGCACCAAGAGAGCTGCACATTCACCAGAACTTCAGCAAGTGAAGATGAAAGCAAGGTGGCTTTTCTCTCTCTTTTGTTTGCTCTCAGTGCCCAGTGTCACAGGTAAGAGTGGGACAGGGGGGATGCCCTGACTCAGTTTATGATGGCAGGTGGTGAGGGGCAGGCTGGGATTAGTGGGTGACCTGTAGCTACTGGTGATGATTTTCTATTTCCTGACAACTTTCTAATAATAACCCTAGTTATAATGTGCAGCTAGTAAGGAGTAAATGGCTGGTGCTGAGCAGATTACTTAATTCAACATTCTTATCCTGCTGGAATAATCACTGGGATGAGCTCACTTGAAGTTAGGGCAATGTGTGCTCCTCTCAAATGGGCCAAAAGGAAAACTGCTTCCAATGGGAAAATAAAAAATACCTCTCTGTCTCTGTCTTACATACCTGTGTATGCAGAGAGAGGAAGAATTTAAATACTTCAACTCAAGAGTAAATTGTACAGGTGCAACCCCTTAAACAGATTCTTCTCCACCTAGCCCCATGTGCTAACATCTTGAGGAATAATTTTGTCATTCAAGTAAAACACTTAGAAAAGCTGACTAAGGAGGGCGGCACCTTTGTCAGAGGGAATTTAAACCAAAAGCAAACCGAAGAAAACCAAGAAAAGGTATGGAGTTCACAAAGCTCCACCTCTACCCCCTCAAAATTCTGACCAATGATAAATGCAGGAATACATATTACCAGTTAAAAGCAACAATTTTATAGGATACAGAATTTTTCATTTAAGAAGGGAAAAACTGCATGTATTTGATGAGCACGGAAGGATGCTAATCTCACAATCTGGCATAGGCTGTTCTTTTTTTGTTACACCACTGAGGCAAACTGGTTCTTAAAATAAAATAATTCATACATGTATTCATACAAAATAGAAAATCTCAAGTGTAAAGAAAGGAACAGAAGCCTCAAAACATGTAAGAAAGAAATAGCAATTACAGAAAAACAGTAATTGGAGGGTTTTTGTCCCTGAGGATGAAATCCTCACTGAACTCATTCAAAGATGAAAGTAGAGGCCTCTATGCCTTTTGTGGAAATCAGACACCTAAAAGTCTGGGAGTTATTCTAAGAAATTTCAATTGGAGCATAGGTATGCACTAACGAACACTATTTAATTTTGAAAAATAAAGTTAACATAAAATGAGATTAATTATATTGAGATGCTAGCAAAAAGTTAAGAACACTTTTGCACAAAATGTTTTCAGTTAAAATATTGTAATGAGCTAGGCTATTAAGAAATAATGCAAATTAAAATGTTGTTTCTACATATATAACTTTTTCAACTTAAGATAAATTAGTCAAGTGGTTCTTCATAGGCATTCTTTATATGATTCTTAGATTAAGGCACCAGCAGCATGAATATGAGAGAAAAAATGCTGCGTGTCTCTTGCTTGATAGTCTGATTGCAAGATTCCTAATTGCTTTTCCCTTAACTTTTACTGATGCTAAACCTATGGTGAAATCAGAGAGCATTTCCTATTATAAGCTCCCTGGACTAACAAAAGTAGCTTTAGTAGTTTTTCTCAACAGCACAAGGCTGAGAGACTTGTCATTCAGGCTTATTTTTATTTACCCTCTTACATCATCACATCCCTTATAATAAAAGATGAGCAGAACACGTGCAGCAATGAAACAGCAGAGTTTAATGTTGGCCATGGCCATTCAGTAGCTTTGTTCTCCACACATCTGCAAGTGTCCATGTCACCCTTCAGTGTACAGGTACCAAACTGGAGCCAGCTCTGTGTCCCTCTGCCCTTGTGCTTTTTCCCTGTCAAGACAGAGCTGAGGGTGCACAGGGTCCCTGCCTGGCTCCTTCCTGGCTGAGCTGGGGGAGTGTGGGCCACCCTGCAGCCCCACTGAGGATGTCTGAGCCCTGGCAGGGCCCCTCCTGCCTCAGGTGCCCCAGAGCCATGTACCACACAGGAGAGCAAATGGCAAAGCAAAGGAATTGGTACCCAGCTTTCCCAAGGAAAGAATGTGAGCAGTGGGCACTTGCAGCTGGCAGGGCTGCAGGGCAAATTCCCAAAGCAAATATTACAGGGATGTTATGATACACAGGGAGGATGATAAAATGGAATGTAAATGGGAGGCAACAAGTCTGTACTAAAGGACAACTGCACAGCTCTTTTTTTTTTCCTGTGGACCCACTCGTCCTTTTGGAAAAGGGAGTTTTTGTGTACAGCTCTATGGAAGTGATTGATTACACATCTCACTGCAACAACCCCCTCCATAAATCCTTCATCTCCTTGAGTTTGTCAGTGCCCTGCATTCAGGGGTTTGGGGACTGCCAGACTCTTACTCATAGGAGGGAGAAAGGGATATAAATCAATTCTACTACAACAGCAGCTAAACCAAGTGGTACAGGCTCCTGCTGAATGCCCCTTCATTCCATCGATCCATTACTCCTCTACATGGCACACTGAGGACTGCCACCTGCTTTATGAAATTAATAGAGGCAGAAAACACACACACTAGAGCAGCTTTGACACAGACAGACACTGGTTTAGCACATGCAGGAGCTGTTTAATAACACAGAGAATGGCTTTCTCTGCTGAAGCCACAAAGGCGATGGGCAGGGGGATGTGCAGGGAATTAGCCAGTGGGGATAGCTCATTTATTCTTGCAAAAAAGAACTGGGGAATAACTATGTCCAGCTTCTACTTTATTTATATTACTTGAAAGATTGACATTTTCACAGAGGCCCTCAGAGCTCTCAGTTCTCTCCAACAAGTGTGACAAGACCTCCCTGGCCTCTTCCAGACACACATGCATTTGCACTCCCGATTTTCTCTCTTTTCAGAACTGGTGGAGATTTGCTGGGAAGCTTGTGCTTACAGTTGTAGGGTCTTCACAGTTGTGTGGCTAAGGCACCAAATCACCTCAAAGATGGATTAGGCAAAGCTTTGCTTGAACATTACTTGCACTGAAAATGATCCTGTTTGTTTTTTAAGGCCAGACTGTGGATGTCATTACCCAGAGAGAAGTGGTCCATGCCCTGCCAGGTGCTGACGTGACCCTGGCATGCCTGTTCCCAAAACTGCACAGCATCCACATCATACAGACTCAGTGGTCCAAGACTGACAGCAGCCCCTCCACCAAAATAGCTGTGTATCACCCCTCCTATGGCACACATTACTTCGAGTTTTCTGAGGCTGCTTACAACTTTTCAGTGTCCTTCAGCACGAGGAGGTGCTGCAGTGGGGACAACGCAGGATCCTTGTGTTCCTCCACTCTAAATGCCACATCTGAATGCAACTGGTGGGTGCTGCATCTGGAAAATATCACCATGGCCCTTACTGGGCAGTATGAGTGCACTTTTGCTACTTACCCATATGGGACAAAGGCCAAAATAATTCAACTTACTGTCAAGGCAGAAGGTAAGTGATTGCAAATGAGATTTTGTTGTTTCCTAATGAGGTAGAGGAAGATATCAGGATAGATGAACACTTCTTTGTTGGTGATGGTGACTTGTTTGGGATTCACAGTAGCACCACTGAATGTTGCTTTTACAGTTTCCTATTTACCAGGCACTCTAGCTCTTTCATCCAACTTATAATTAGGAAACCTTAATTGTTTGGTGGAATAAAAATTTCGATAGTAAAGTGAAAAAAGGTGGTGAGGTGGGCAGTTTCTGCATTTTCATTTTGGAGAAACATTGTGGAGGAGACTGGATGAGCAGGTGAGGATATGGTGGGACTAAGGATGTTGGATCTCTTGTGCTGCTGCTGTGGGTGTTCAGCACTGGGAGCCATCAAGAGAAAACACCCTTGTCTGACTGGGGCTGAGGGCTGGCATCTGCAGAGCATGCTGGATGTCAGCTCCATGGAAGGATGAGTGTCCCCACTGCAGCCTTGTGAAGGCTGACCTAGAACAGAGGCTAGACAGAGTTAAACAATAAAGCAGGTATTTATTAAAAGGCCTCAACAAAGTGCCAAGATACTCCTTAGGCAGCACAAGAGCCCAGCCAGGGCTACACCCAAGATGATCCCAAAATGGTCACAAAATGGACAACTGGTCCCAAGGTCTCATATTTTTAAAAGTTTTGGTCCGTTTGCATATTCAAGTTAATTATCCAATTACAGCTTTAGGGTATGAAGTCCCATCCTTCTTGTTTTCTCTCTTCAGCCCACCGTTGTTTATGCTCTAGTACCAATTGTCCTTGGTCCCAAGCTAGAAAAGGAATTGTTTTGTTTACTTAAACTGTGAAGAGAGCTTACCAAAGCTTAATGTGAAGCTCGGAACTACACACTAAAGCAGCACAGAAACTGAAAATATAAAAGCTAAAACTTAAGGCACCACCACCACCAAAAATACACTGGAGCAAAGTGGGGAATTGCTTAGGAGAATCACAGGAACGGAGATTTGGCTGGTTCTGTCAGGCAAAAGGAAGCTGGAAAGCAGAATGGCTGCTCTCAGTGAGTAAGCCTCAAGGGAGAGTGTGAACTCCAGGAAGGATATTTAAATTATCCTGGTAAAGGAACAAAATTATTTAAATCAGATGAGAATGGGTTTGACAACAAATTAAAAAACAGTGGCAATTGTCAGTGTAGCAACTTTGGGAACAGCTATTTAGTGTTAGTGGTGAGGGCAAAAGCCCCAACTGCTGTGAAGATGGAATTTAACATGGGTGTTGAGCAAGCCTGTTGTTGTGCACATGGGGAACTGGATTTGATGACCTCAGAAACCTCCTTCTGACCCAGGTTTCTGCTAACAGAAGGATTAAAGTAAGTGCAACAAACCTGGCACTGTTTCACTTCGGAGCTGCAAGGCCAACGTGCTCACTCTGCTTGTGCCCTGGGCTGTAGACACAGCAGACATTCAAGAGTCAGGAGCAGGGTGGGTGCAGGTTATTTTAGGGGTATTTTGGTGTTATCCCACTGCCTTTTTACCCACATCACAAGGCCAGGCTGGTTGTCCCCACGCTGGATCACTCCTGTGCAAGACTCAGCTCAGGGATGGATGTCTAACACTGACAGCCCTGCATGGCAGTGTCTCCAAGAATTTTGGTGCTGTTATCCTGGAGACACATCTGGGGCAGCCCTGGAGCACCTGATGAACTCGCAGAGGCAAAGTGAGAGCCAGCACCTCTGCCCAGCTCACAGAGGGTGGGTGTGTGCTACAGTGAGCTCATGGGCACTCTATTTCCCCTTCCCTGGGATCCTGTGACTCTGATCAAGATAACCCTGGACCCTCCTTCCTGCCCCAACGGGGCTGGCAGAGAGCCAGGGAAGCCCACCCTGTCCAAAGTCTATATAGACCCCTGACATTTCCTGTTCGTCCTCTTTTGCCCCGCTCTCCACATGAACAGCACAGAATAAAGAGAGCTGAACCAACATATATTGGGGTAAGAGCCTCTTTTGGAAATCTTTGCCATCTCCTGATATTCCTCCCCTCACAGCCTGCTTACCTCTGAGCTAGCCTAGGATATTTAGGGGGCTGTGCAAGGGGGGGAACATCAGGTGTGTTTAAACAGCACACGCTGAATAATTGTGCCAGAGCTGAAGCTGCCACTCTGCCCACTGCATAGGGATGTGCTGTGGTAGGTTACCCTTCTGGAATTTCCCTGTGCTCCACAGGGAAGAGGGATCCAGGGGAGGGCAGTGAGGTACAAACTGTGCTGGTAGCCCTGTGAAACCCTCCCATGTTTCTGTTCTTCATGCTCAGTTTCTGCATCTCTTCCTTAGTGCAGTGTCATTATAGGACACGAGAAAGCACAGCACGAGCCACTGCAATGGCAAGGTAAAGAAGAAGAAAGTTCATTTTCTGACTCCAACTTTTATACTGTTCCAAAGGTGACAGTGGATTGGAAAGTGAATGGGCCACCTCTCCAAAGACATTGGACAAACCACCAGTGCATCCTTCCTCCACCCCCATGAAGGAATGCAAACCAATATGTTGTTTATAGAAAATGTGTGGGAAGGTTTTCTAACAGAATGCAAACTCAGAAGGCTTTAGAAAATCTTAAGAATCAGGGTGACAGTGCAGTAACTGAGCTAATTGGGCATTGCTTCTCTTCTCCTGCCCTTGGTTGATGCAGACAGGTTCAGTGCTGTTATTGCTGTCTACAGCGTGGGCAGCTCTTGTTCATATCAGCATCATTGTGGCTTTTTTCAGTAACTACGAGATGTAGCAAGCTGTGCTACTGATGACTGCTTGCTGGAGAGAACTAAAAAATTGAGTTTGGCACCTTTTGCAGGTTTGTGTCTTAAGGTAACTGGATGTTCTGCAATAAACCACTCTGACTCAAAAGGCAAAAATCCGTAATCCTTATAAGTGAGTGAGTGGGATGGATAAAGGTGACAGTCTATGATGAAGTACAGTTTTCATTTACATCAAAGTGAAGTGAATCCAGAGGCACTCGACTTGTAAAAAGCTCACAGAGCAGCATGCCTCCATAGGACAGAGAGGACACAGACTTTATCCAACAGGCTGTTAATGGAGATGGGAGTCAGAGATAGGAGGGGAAAGCAAGCAGCTGGGACATGTGGCTGTGAGAGTAGGCAGAAGCTGTTTCCAGACTGAACTCTGGGGTGACTACTCATTTGTTGTATCATGCACAGCACTTCTGCCTGGTGGTTTGTCCCAGCAAAATCTTCTGTACAGTTTTGTTCCTGGAGAAACTGTAGATTTACTTGCTTTGTCCTTTCATTATCCTCTCTGCACTGCCCAATCCTGTTAGGGTTTCTGTGCTCTGTGTCCTGCTGTGAGAGCTGGCTCCTCATTTTCTTTATTCTCAGGGACAATGGAGGGAAGCTGCTTCTGCTGCTGGCTCTCCTGGGCACAGCTCAGGGCTCTGCCTTTCTTCACACCTCTATGGCACAGGCTGCATGCTGGCACCATTGCTTGGGTGCCAGCCACAAAGGAAGTTTCAGCCACCAGAAAGTCCCCAGTGACAAATAGCATGGCAGTGTGGGACAGCTGGATAGTCTCACTCCCCTCAAGATGAGAAATAAATTAAATACATCCCTGTTCTAGCTCAACATGCAAGCCAGAGCTGCCAGGGGAGCAGAGCTGAGGAGTTTCCCTGTGTTGTGTGCTGGTGCCTTGCCTCCAAGGAGGAGGGAAGGCAGGTCTGAAGGCACAGGAGGATGGCAGGATGTGCCACATCCCTGCCTGCCCTGTGGCCAAGGGTCAGTGCTGACCGTGGCACCCACAGCATCTCCCACCCATCACCACTGCTCTTCCTGCTCAAATACACACTCCCAGACACAACATCTGGATCACTGCCCCACTCTGCCCAGCCTCCACAGCTGGATGGAGCCCTAGATTGCGAATAAGTAGGGTAGGGGGTGGTGAAATTATTTTGATATTGATAAGAAAGGAAAGAGTGACAAGTTTTGTGGTAGTGGGCAGGTTGGAGAATAACAAAAGAATAACAAAAGGAGCACTTACACTGAAAACCAGGGTTAGTCTTAACCTAACTGACATGCTGAATAGCTTGCTTAGTGAAAAAAAGGTCTGCAGATATCTTCAGAGAAAATGAAATGGAGGTGCACAAAATTGATGTGAAGGTTTATTTGCCACAGGAAAGAAAAAGAATTGTAAGATAAAATCTGAAGCTTCCAATTATTCTCAGCTCCAAAAGGAGACATCGTGATCCTGCAGTTAAGAAAAGCTTTTTTAAGAATTGCCAAAAAGTTCAGGTAATGCTGTGAATTGAGTCATGAAACTGCAACTAGAATCAGATGCATGGCTTTCACTTAAAAAATGTGTCTAGGGGTAATGGTTGAAAATTGCAGTTCCCTTCTAAAGCAAAAAGTGCCTGTTCCTTGAACAGAAGACTACTCAGCATTGGTTTTCAAAGCACAATGAATGTCATGTTTCTGATTTTCCTTCTTGCATTTTGTTGTTGTTCCAATGATGAAAGAGGAGAGGCACTACCTGAAGAAAGTGTGGTTAAAGCAGACTTTAGAAATTCCATGCCTTGAGGATGCGACCTCAGAAAATTTGTCCACTTATCCTTTGAAATGGCTAGTGGTAAGTATTTTTCATCTCAGATATAAAGTTCAGAAAGAACTACAGGGTATTTTTGAAAATTGAAATGAAAATGTTCTACTCTGCTGCGTCCTGCCTGCAGAATCTGCTAAAAAAATTACCAGTCATATTGGACTGTGATAATAAAGGGGAAAAGTATAACCATAGGCTTGCAAAATATACACTGCACATAATACCTGTTCAAGAAACAAAGAGGAAAAAATCCATCTTAATTGCTTTGAATTTTTCAGGAGCATGTACAGAGAGGGTCTAGGAAAAAGTCTAATATAACAAAACTAAAATATTTATTGTATTGGATTTCCAGTGAGCTTTTCTGTAGTGAAGCTTTAGTATCTGAAAAATACATGGTTACTCTGTAGGATAGTGAGATATCAAGCTGTTTTGACATAGAAAAGAAAGGTACTGGCTAAAGTTTTTGGTTTTGTGTCACAGATGCCACTGAAGACATCAAACCCAGTTATCAAGCTAACCCCATGAAAAACTGGTTTTAAGCAATTTTCTGTCAGATACAAAGCTTGCTGTATTTTTGTACTTTATCTCACTTTCTGGATAACTATTTATATTCATGTTTTAATGCAACCTTTTAGCATTCATTTCAGTGTGTAGAGATAAGTATCTGAGCAGTGTCCTTGAGCTTTTCCTGTTCATTTATATATGTTGTCACTGATAAGCTGTAACTCTTGAGGATTTTTTTTAAAGTGATTTTCAAATAGTTTAGGTTTTTTTAACCTTCTGTCCTGGTTCATCATCTATTTAGATCTCCCTTATGCAGGTCATTCATAATATTAAAATTTTAATTTTTTTTTTTGTAGGGAACACCCTTACCTTTACTACATCAGCTTTACCAGTTCACTCTACAAAGTAGCAGAGGAAAGGGGAAAAAAATCCCCAAAGGTCAGCACAGTGATATATGTGGGTTGTCTTGCATCATACAGAGTAAAGCTTGCAAATATGTACTGGGGCACAGATGTCCAGGACATGCTGGCTGTACTTATAACCAAGGGTGGCTGCCACACAGACAGTGAGACAAATTTTAGTTATTTTTATCAGGGTTTGTTACTTAAAATTCTGTAAGAGCAAAGTTTTCGTTGACAGTTCAGTCACATCTCATATGTATGGGATGTCCAGCATAACTTAAAGACTGGTACAGTGAGAAAGCACCTCTGGTGCTCTCTCTGCAGGCTACAGAGAGCAGGACTCACAAGACACAGCTATTTATTCCATATTTTATTGTCAAGATGATGACTGCTCTTAGTATTGAAGTCCTGAGAGAGAATATATTTGGAAAAAAAAAAAAAAAACCCAGATGTTGCAAATATCCACTTACTGCTACACAATGTGCAAGGGAGACTTTTCATAGTGGGAATAGAGCTGACTTACACAAATATTTCTCTGTGTGTGTGTCTGGACTTCACAATTTTGTTGTTTTTTCTGTACACAGGATGAAAATGGGAGGAAGGAGGAACTTGTGACCAAGGAGCCCTCTTGTCCTGCTGTGTACAGGAACAGCAGCATGCTGCATGGGCAGAGAGTCCTCCTGGGTTTGAACAACACTCTAAAGGTTTTCCCCACCAAAATCACTGATGATGGCAGAGTCTTTTCCTGCCACGTGCTCTACCACCCAGAGAGAGTCCAGAAGAGCAGCACCACTGTGAGAGTATTTGGTAAGGGGCTTCTGCCAGCTGCCTTGCACTTGGAAAGGTGTCACTCCTGTCTGGTTCTGAAACAAATCACTTTTGACAGATACTGGGGTTTTTTTTAATGTAAACATATTTACCTTGTCATTTTTTCCAGCTGCAATGACATAAAATGGTAGTTAATGGTAGTAAACCCTGGAGATCTTAGAAGAATTTGAGTCACTTCCTTCAATTTTTTGCAGGAAAAAATAGTAGATTCATTGCACATATATCAATCTCACTGTCATGCAGATGGCAAGAATCTTACCCTGAGGTTTATGTTGGGATTTTGTAGGTTACAGGAAAACACACTGGTCATCAAGATCTCCGTGTCCCAGTGCTGTCTGTGGTTAGGAAATCATGGCCACAATTTAGGAAGCAGTTTGGGACTACAGCTGGAGTAAAATGACATCCTCAAGGGCATGTGACAGTCAACTGCTGCCAAAATGAGGACATGAGGGTCTGGAAATGAGGGTCCTGGTGGGGGGGTCTCAAACTGGAGTGGCAGAGCCTGTGTACTGCAAACATGTGGGCTGGCATTTCATTTTGTAAGCCTTCCCCATCTTCAGTTATTTCCTTGTTCCCTTTCAAGTGGCGTAGGAATTGCTCTGCTGTCACTAAGGTACAACTGAATCAGAAAATTGCTACCCACTTGAAAACCAGACTTTATTTTGTCTTTAGAGATCAGTTGGTCTGGAAAAGATATTTCCAAAGCTTCAAAAGTAAATGAGTATTAACCACTGGGCCTGTCAACAGTCCCTTGGCTGTAGTTGATTGTCCAAGGAAGCCCACAGCTTGAGGATGGCACGGCCATTCAAGGCTGATGCTCTGAATTCAAAGTTCAACAGGGAGCAGATGAAAAAGAGCAAAATGTGTCTGGAGGCTGTTGGTCACTGATGTAAAAGAAATAAAAATAGAAGTTAATGATCTGAAACCTCCTCTTACGTTTGCATGATTCAGACGCTTTCTAAAATCAACATTTCTCAAATATCAACAGTGTTACCTGGGTAATCATTCAAGGATACTAATATACTTGAACTCTCTTCCATCACTGCTGATGTTCTTGCCTAGATTTGTGTGTCTCTTACTGAGTGGTCGCTTTATTTAGCTTTTTCTCTGAATTACTGCGAGATGTGTGCTTAGCTGTGCATGAACCCATATCAAAACATCAGTACAGCAGGGCAGAGAGGCAAACTAGAGAAAGCAGGTGGTGAACAGCCTGCATTTCCCAGTGAGTGCTGGCTGGCTCTGCACCTGGGTGCTGAGCCCCCAGCCTCTCTCACAGGGCTCCCAGGGGCAGAGCTGGGTGCAGGGGCTCCCTGAGAGCCCTGAGGTTTGCAGAGGCTGCTGAGGAAAGCCTCTCAGACCCCAGCCAAGTAAAGTCCACCACTGGGAGGAAGTGTTCTTTTGTGCTCCTGGCCCTTTCATGTCTGAATTTTGCAGGTGAAATAACTATTTTGCATCCTGTCTCACTCTTTCCTGTTACCATTTGCTGAAGTCATGCCACTTATGATTGCACCAGCCCAGCCTTTCTCCATCCATGCTCTCTCTGGTGCTGCAGCAGGAGGAGAGACCAAGAGCAGAGGGCTCAGAGCCTGCCCTGAGCCAGCCCACAGCACTGGCAGACACTGCCCAGGATAATCCAGCATTCTCTAGGTGACATCTGGGGACAAAGAGGCCTTTCAGATGGCAGCACCTCTCTTGTGCTGTTCCTTGTGCTGACCAGAGAATAAAGAAATGAATATATTTGTGTTCTGGCAGTTTGGGACAGAACCTGGAGATGGTGTATGCATACAAAATCAACAGCACCTTCTGTTGGGTGTATCTGTCATCCTGGCCATTAGCAAGGGCACAGCTAGGGAAAAAAGGCCAGTGGAAACCTGGGGAAGTTTTTCCATTTTGGCAAGCCAGCATCTCCTCTGTCACCCAAAAACTCATGCCTGAACTCCTCAGGCTGGGTGGATAAAAGCAGGGCAGGGAGGGCAGGCAGCTACTGCAGCTCAGAGCTGAAAGGGCCAGGAGGAGGAGAGGGTGCCTGGGGAAACTGCTCATGCAGGATCCCTCTGAAAAATATCTCAAAAATACTTCAGGCAGGGCTAAACACAGCAGAGACAGGCTGAGTCTGAGGGGTGCTAAATAATGTTCCCTCCCAGCTGCTTGAGGTGGCCCAGGTGGGGCTGAGGATTGGACAGGAGAGGATGGAGAAGGCATCAAAGATCTCTCTAGGAAGGTCTTGGTATGTTGGGTAAAAACATTCAGTCAAGATAGCTTTTTTCAAGATGGTGTTTTTGGATTGAAATACTTAAAAATATTTCTCTTCTGGAATAGAGTTCTTTGAGATACAAGCTGCTGTGAAAATATATGGCCTTTTCATGTCTAATTTTGCCAAATATTGATTTCTCCTTTTTGTAAGAGCAAAAGCCCAGCAGCAGAAACTACTGAACTAAATATTGAATTTCTGCTAGATCCAAAACATTGGTAAATATCCTAGCAAGACAAATGAATGTCAAAGTGTTAACAGGGGCTGAGATGTTAATTGGAAAAGATCTATTAGACCACTCAGAGCTCTGTGTGAGAGCTGCCTGCCAGAACAGCTACCAGCAAACACATCTGAGAAAGCAGAGGGCAGTGCTCAATACAGGTGTGGCAAAGCATACCCATTCTCATCAAAAAGACAAAAGGAAGAGCATGCACTAGACCAGACATCATTTAGCCTCCCAGCCAACTGCCAGCAATTAGAAGATACAGTTTGCCAGATTTTTCTCTGTATCTGAAAAAGTCTGTCTGTCTTCTGCCAGCTCCACCATCATCTGTACAGTTTTGGCAAAGAAGAAAGAATGAAAACTTAGGGACATTCATTTCCTGATAGGAAGAATCTATAACCCCTGCCCCACCCCACCCTCCAAAAAAGCAGAAAAACCCAAAACCCAGAAGATATTAAAAAAATAGGAAATTCCACTCAAAAAAGTAGCATAAGACCAGAAAACCATAAGGCCATGATAACTAAATGTAAGTCATGCCCAGGCAGAATCCATCAGTAGCATCAGGCAGAAAAATGGAAATTAAAAATAAAGTCAGGCGAGTCCTTGGTGGATTAGCTGTATAAAACAGGGAAACCTGAATAGTTCACCTCAGGGGGGAATGTAATTAACTGAGGTGGTGCTATATCAATTAACAGGGCAAGAAAAAGAGAAAATTATTATAATGGTAGAGATTAAACTGAAGTTTAGGTTGGAAAGATAAGGAATTTTGGATCTCCTAAGTAATTCAGGGAGAACACTTGTTTCCGGTCCAGTTTCAGGGCTCAGAAAGGGCCAGAAGCCAAATTCATCTGAGGCTTTTGAGATTTATTTTATATTAACACAATTTCAATTGTCCTTACTTAACAAGCCAACATTGCTCCAAACCAAGCATCACAATGGCTAATTTGGAAATGTAGTTTAGAGAGGCTTACAGCTCCTGATAGCTTTAATTTATACAACCAGCTGTGCCCAGATTCAAAATGCTGCAAAAGCAGAAGAAAACAGCTTTTTGTTTCATGTGGATGTGGTCATCAGTGCCCTGCATCTGGGCTTCCTGGAAGGGCAGGAAGATCTGTGGGGGTCACTGTCACACATCTGGCCAGGCAACAGCATCTGGGTGGCTGGCATCCAAAAGCAATCAACATTTGGGGGATGGCTGCAGCCTTTGGGGATAGCTTTGGCAAGCACACAGAGGAAGCAGAAACTGGGGGGGTGTGTGATTTCATGGGGCCCAGGATGGGTGGCAGAGCTGCAGGATGGTTTCAGTTCATTTCCCCAGAAAAGCCACCCAAGCCTAGCTGAGATAGGTGGTGAAATGCATCCCGGATCCTGTGGCAATAGCTGCTGGTACAGCCTTGTAAACCACTTCCTTGGCCTCAAATTGCAGCTGTAAGCACTTTTATCTTTGCTTGATGTGTGGCTGGAGGTAGGATTTAATTTCCACTCTTCTCATGATGCAAGGCTATTGGTGTTATTAGAAGCTGTTACTGTGGTCTGTAGTGTCCATTTCACTAATACATTTATTTTTGCCTTCCAGCTTACCCTGAGATCCTCATTAGCCTGGAGAGGGGCTCAGCCAGCACATCGCAGAAGGTGAGCAATTTTGGG
Source organism: Lonchura striata (assembly GCF_050655825.1). NCBI lineage: Eukaryota > Metazoa > Chordata > Aves > Passeriformes > Estrildidae > Lonchura > Lonchura striata. The sequence continues at coordinate 4,824,941 of NC_140703.1, forward strand.
GCAAAGAGTGGTGCCTGTGACTGCCAGCAGTGCCAGGCAAGCTGAGATGAATCAGGCACAGGAGGCATCCTCCAAACTGAGCTCACAGGGCAGCGGGCAAGGCACGGAGTTACCATGAGGTGCCCTTTCCTCCCAGCCACCCCCACAGCACTGAGCACAAACCAGGGCCAGCTAAGCACTTCCCTGGTGTACAGACCTCTGTTTCAGTTTTGGTAATGGCAAAACCTAAAAGCCTGCTGAATTGCACTGGCCCATGCTTGGCATAAAACAGATTTGTGGCTCGTATGACTGACTAGTAAGCCTCTCTGGCAATAGCAGTGGTGCTTTGCTTCCTGTTCCACCTCTCCAAGCTAAAGCTTTTGATCTGCAAGTTTCTCAAATCAAGAAGGTTTTCTTTGGAAATAGAGCTTGTGGGCAGGCAGAACCTTGTACTGTCCATAACCACCCACTTCACAGAATCCATCAGTCACTTGGTGCTGCAAACTGGTAGAATTTTCCTGGTGACCTATTTCTGGGTGTGGTGTTGGACATTTCAGGCTTTTGTCTGCACTGTCCCATTGAACAGGGCAAGGGGTGCTGCTATCACAGCACTGGGCAATAGAAACTCTTCCAAGAGCCTCTGTCTGTTCTTCACCTCCAAACAAATGCAGGCTTCTTTTTACTTCTCTTTTCTGCCTTTTTTTTTTTCTTTTTTTTTTTTTTTTTTTTTTTTAGTGCTTAAATCTAGTGAGGATATCAGATTTCTATTCCTTCATAGGAAGAATTGATAAAGTATTATGACCTAAAACTGCCTGAAAAATAAGGGAATAATGAAGAGGAAAATAGGAGAAAGCAATTGCACTACAAGCTGAGGTGTAGTTTACCATGGCAGGGAAAGAATTTCAGCTGGATAGTTTCAGTTTTCACACTGAATGATCGACTTCTGCTGGCTTCAATACATCAAGCTTGGTTTCAACTTAATGTGGGAACTGCTTTCCTTGAATGAGGGAGCAAGAGAGGTTTGTGCTGCACAAGTAGCACATGCTCTTTTCTTCTGCTGGAAAGAACAATGCCATTTCTCTTCTAACAGTGTTTAGTGCTCAGCAGTGTCATAACCTGCTAATAAATTACTTGAGAATGTCGAGGCAGCATGAGGATGAGGCCTCTCACCCTGCTAGTGCCCAACCCTTCATCTAGCCTTGATTTTGAGGTCCTGCCCTTCTGTTGTTTGCTGAGAAATTAAACAGAGCACAAACACAAAGCTTTGGAATAATTGGCATAGAACCAGGACTACTGCATTTAAAATCTCCAATTCCTTGTGATTTTTGGAAATGTCATACATATTATGTCTGAGACAGAGGTATCCAATTTTGTATATTCAACATTTTCATTGGGCTAGGCAGCATTATTGATGGGAATTATCCCTTTATCTGCCTAATGAAGAAAGGGTTTACGTGGCAATCAGAAAATGTCTCATTCTCATCACACACACTGTGCTCGTTATCAGTTCCAGTGCTTTTTGATTTTTGTGACAGACACAAAGTGAGCATTTGTCACTGGGAACAGGACAGTGGGGGTCCTTCTACATCTCTTCAGCCACAGCACAGGACTGGAGGGGCTTGGAGTTCTGACACCCAGGGCAACAGGACTGTCCCTGAGCCCTGACTCAGCAGTGTCTGCAATCAGAAAAGTGATGGGAGTGGGCAAGAAACACAAGACAGAGAAAGCAAGTGCTTCCTTCCAGAGCAGGAGTGTGAGTAAGCAAGCACTGGCCATGCAGGAGTTTGGAAGCTGGCAGCCAGGAGGAAAACAAATATATGTGTGTGTGTGTATATATATATATATATATGTAACCTAACACCTGCCTTGTGCTGCCCCACAGCCTAAGGTGAGCTGTGTCGTGAGGAAGGCGTTTCCCAAGCCAAGCCTGCAGTGGTACATGGACAGAGCCAGCCTGGAGGAGCAGCCTGGAGGTAAAGAACCCATCCCCAGGGAAACAGCACAGCTGCAGGAGTGGCTCCCAGGGAAAACCATGGCTCTTAGCCACTTCTGCCACAGGGAACCTGTGTGTGTCTATGTGGCTGAAGGGGAGAGCACCAGCCCTCCTCAAAAGGAAACAGATGGAAAATGTGACCAGAGACCCCTGCCAGGGGTGTGAAATATGGTTTGGCATGACTGTCGGAACTCAAAATGTCCCTCAGACATTTTTGGAGGTTCCAGGCCCAGGTCAGAAGCATTTGAGACCCTGGCAGGCAGCTGGAAACAGCTGTGATTTTGGGTTTGAGCCATGGAATGATTTACCAACCTTGCAGGAAGGATAAGAAGTCACAAAAGTTTAGATATTAGAGTAGAAGTAGTCACGAAGTAGAGGGAAGAATTTTTGAGTGCTGTGCAGGGGGGTTTTAGTTTTGTGCATGGGGGTCAGAGGTTTTAAGATGGATTTGGGATTTGGGCCTGCCCTGTCCTCCCTCTTTCTTCTTCCTTACCTCCATGTTCTTGGTGATGTTGGCACTCACAGATTGGTTTAGAGTAGAAAAGCACCATTTAATATAGGTAATAGGCATTGGGGAAAACTGTAAACATGGAACACGTAATGTACCATATAAAAGATAGAAAATCACCATTTAATATAGGTAATAGGCATTGGGGAAAACTGTAACCATGTAACACGTAATGTCCCATATAAAAGATAGAAAAGCACCATTTAATATAGGTAATAGGCATTGGGGAAAACTGTAACCATGTAACACGTAATGTCCCATATAAAAGACAGCAGCAGCCCTGGGCGGGGAGAGAAGAAGCAGTCGGGGTCAGAGAGGATGTCAGGGTGTGTGTGTGCCTCTGCCTGAGCTGTGAGCAAACCACAGCAGCCCCAGGAGAAAATCTTTTAGATAACTTGCAATAAACTGCCTTGAGATCAAACAACAAGAGACTGCTGAGCTTTTTTTTGGAAGCACGGGTGGGAGGAGAGACTTTTCCAGCACACGGAGCCACCCCAAACCAGGGTGAGCTCTGGCAGCATGACCACACCATTCTTGCAAATCTTTGACAGTGTCTCAGCAAAGAAACCTGTGGTTATATAAGCCTGCTTTCCAGTACTAATATTTTCTGACTTAGAGTTTGGCGTGTAACAAGAGCATCTTTTCTTTTTTTGTGTTTCTTTCCCAAGAAATTTCTGTGGTACAAGAAGACTTGCAAGACAGTGAAGGTTTCTATGAGTTGAGATCAACACTGATGCTGCAAGGGACCCAGAAGACACATAAGACATTCTCGTGTGTGTGTCTGTTTCCCTTCCTGGGAAATGAAACAAGGAATATTTCATCAGAAGAAATATTTGTTTCCTTCGGTAGGTTTTTCTTAGATAGGACACATCTAAAATTTTAAGAACACCAAACACATGTATTCTCTTGCTATTTAAAATATTGAAGAAATGCCAACAGTATAAAAGCTTTATTTTACAGGTTCATCACGCAGCTTGAACTCTCTGGCAGGTTTTTTTGCCTCTGAATGAGCTAAGAAACTTCTGCACAAACAGAAGAATTTGTTTGTTTAGGCAGAATCTCGCTGTACTTCCCATACCCAAAAATACTCTAACATAGCCACATGGCACTAGTGAGACATTATAATTATGTGTTTCTCATGGAGGACTCTTGGCTCCCTGGGAAATCAAATGCTCACACTCGGGGCTATGTTATACACCTTCAGTAAAACATGCAAAAGGCTGCACCTCTGTGGACAGTGGAGAAACTCCCCTATAATCTGCACTGCAAGAATTAAGTGCATGATTAGGGAAGTGGGGAAAAATACTGTCCTGCTTTTTGGTGAAAACAGGAAACTTGGCAGTAGAGTTTTCAGCACCTCTGAAGATGCAGAGTGACTGCTGAGAAGAGCAGACAGATTTCCTTTAGCACCCTCTTGTGCATGCCTCCTCTTCAGGTGCAAATTTATATTTATACCTTTTTAATTTATTTTTTTTATTATTATGTATGCTCCCTGCTGCACAGACAATACAACTGAGCTGCTGACCCCTTAGCAGCACCTAGGGGCACATCACCTACCATGGCAACTACTTGCAGCTCAGCTGGGTTCTCTTGTGGCTGTGTATATTCCTATTGATATGTTTTTCCACAAAGAAACTCTGCAGCAAAAGCCACAGCTTACTCCTCTGGAAACACAGCTTCAGAGGGGAGGGAGATAAATCATAATTTTTTCTCAAAAATGACTCATTTCCCCCAATTTGCAGTTTTCTAGAAATGTATTCACGTCGAAGAGCTGTCAGTTAAAGCAGTCTGTGTTCTTGCCTGCAGGCTATGCTCATGCTAAGACAGTTCCACTCTGTATAAAAATGTTAAAGTATTTAAATGTGACAGAAGGGAAAGAATTACATTAATTCTCAGCCATCCCTTCTGTGAAGGTGCACAATATGACACAAGCCCAAACTAAATTTTCAGCTTTTATAACTACTTTTAAGAACTGCTTTAATTTTTCTCTTTTTTTTTTCCTGTCACAGACAATAAATCTAATGAAGCATCATCTGAAGTTTTTACAACCACCGTTTCAGATGGTAGGATAAATTAGAGAATGAAATAGCTTGGGTTGTGTTTGAGGTGTGTTTATAAAGTCCTAAAGGTATTGTAGCACTTACTACTCTAAATGGGTAGTAAGGAACCCCTTTCTGCAGCTTTGACTTCAGAGAAAATACTACAAACCAATATTTTTGTGATGTAATCTATTATAATTAAGACCAAGCACAATTAAACTCCAGCCTTGAGGGGCACTTAATGTTATTTCTGATGCTTCAGCTGGCATTTGAATATAGCTCTTTCAGTACTGAGCTCATAAGTAAAAATAACAGCCCTGCTAATGGTTCTACCTTCTGTTTAAGCACAGAGCCAAGATCCTCAACAGTTTTGCCATGTTAAAGAATTGATATCATGTTTCTTAATATGTGTAAATTTGGTAAATCCCAGCTCTTCCCCTGCAAGTTTGTCTTATTATCAGCTTATGGGAGTCAGCATGGAGCAGGGGGTTACATGAGAGAAATGCTGTTAAGTAGGTGGCATGAAAAAAAGTATGTGTTTTGTGAACAATTTCTGCAAGTGGAAGTTGTAGCAGGCCCTGGGGGCTCAGCCAATACCCCACTGGGCACCAGAAAACCATCCCAGATATTTGGAGGGGACTCGAGAGAGGGAGACTTTTTGCTCTACTGGCATCTGGCCACCAGCCTGCTTTGCCCTGCACGCCCTGCAGGACCCTCTGGGAGCCAGGCACATCTCAGAGAGCCTCACTGCTCTGGGTTTTAGACCTGCTGGATCTTTGGAAAGGAGTCCTTTATGGCAGCCAGCTGCTGTGAAATCCCTGCTAGTGCAGGCAAGGCTAAGCTGAAATGCAAAGGGAAGAGCCGCAGTCACAGGAGGTACAAGTGCTGGCACAGATTTTAGCTGGAGGGTGGACGGCCACCTGCCCATGCTAAAATCCAGTCTGCAGTCCCACCCAATGTCCTCCTCCAGACAGAGGTACTTTCTGGTTGCCTTCCCAGATATATTTTTCTAATTAAGTACGTGAGCTTTAATAGATCACTTCCTTCATGGACCTCTTTGGAGAGACATTATTCATCCTCCTGGTGCCTCAGGAAGAACTTTGCCTCTCCTGCTGGGGAAAAAAAAAAAGAGAGAAACCAGACATCTCAGGACATATATGCTGCTTGAGCAGGATGGTGTCTCTGCTGAGCTTGCCTGGGTGGTTAACAGAGTTTAATTTGAAGGAATAATTCCCCCTCCTCTTCTCTGAGGACTCAGTGAGCACTTTTCAGTGCAGAGTGTCTCTGAAATTTCCTCTAAGAGTTGCAGCCTCATGGATGAAACTGTGCAGGTGCCACCACCAGGTTGTAAATGTATTTTCAGTATCTGTGTCAATACGGTGCACCTCTTTGTATGGAATAAACCCATGTGATTCATTTCTGGTTTTTAAGCTGAGGTGCCAGGGGCTCCGCAGGGCTTTTCCCCAAAACCTTTGTTTCCCTAGGGATTTCTCAACACAGTTACCTCAGATATTTCATGTTTCCTTCTGGACTACTTGTCTGAGTTGTACATGGAAAGATTATTTGGAATTTAGGTCTGATACACTTTCTTGCTCCTGAACCTTTCAACCACCTACTTTCCCAAAGCAGAATAAACACCTTTCTCATGCTGAATGTTTGCTTTGATTTGTTACAGATTTTGCTAATTCAACACTGGCATCAGCTGTCATGACAGCCTCAGGTAACGGGGAAAATATTACCTATACAATATATGTAGGATCTCTACTTGGCCACTGCCTAAATGTCACACACACCAAGTCAGGGGTGTGACAGGCAAAGGTCAGTGTGCTCTGGTGCTGCTGCTTGGGAAATTGTGAGCTGGGAGGTCACCCTAGCAGAGTTCTGACAGAAATCTTGATAAAACTGCCACGTTAGGACAGCACATAAAACAGCATGCTGAATATTATATATCGTTCTTACGTATTTCTATGAAATGGAATAATATGCCTATAAACTGTAAATAAATTTGTTCCCATTGTGACAGAGAGGTGTATGTGATAGACAAGTTAAAGCCATCACTTTTCCTCAACCCAACAGCAGGGCATCATTCCCATTCATTAATTATGTAATTAACTCTGCTGTACCAGAGCATGGGCGTGGATAATTAATAGAACTACCTTCAGCAATTGAGAGCAGAAGAGCAGGTGATGTCCTGGGCTGATGTGGCTGTGGCCTTTTGTCATGGATGATTTCTGCCAAGGCCCTGGCTCAGCTGGGGACCACCACATTCAAGTGCACACTCCACCCCTCAGCAATCAAACCAAACCCAAATTTGACTTTATACAAAGTCAAATTTGTGTGCAGAAGCAGAAATAAGCAATGCCTGCAGCCAGCCAGCAGGAAAGGGTCAGCATTGATAACATCAGCTTGCCTTGGAGTTTGAAAATGTGCTTTGAGCATTTAGCCTTAATTCCCACGGCAGGATTTCTGCTGCACAATCTGCTTTTACCCAATAGCTACTGCAAGCTCTTCAGTCTAGGTTGTTTTGTGATTTATTAACATTATTTTCTGAAGAACCTATCGACTGAATATGATGCCATGTTAACTGTCTTTAGAGCACCAGTCGACATCTGTGGCCTCTCTGGATTTCAGAAGTCAAGCAAACTTGAGTCCTGCTTCCACAACACAAGGTAATTAAACTGTTATCTCTCTTGCTTCAACAATGTAGAAGAGAGACACATAAACACAATAATCATCTTACTTTTTTTGAAGAAAGAAATTTAATGTCCACTGAAGTTCTTTTCCTAGTGCTTTACACACCAGCCACTAATCACTGGTTACACTAGCCACTGTCAGTGTAACCACAGTTCAGGAATAAATATATGAGATAATAATGTCTTGATTTTATCTTTTTTAATGCTCTAGGATACATTTGTTAATTTAGGCAACAGGCATGGAGTGTTATTAGTGTTTACAAAGAAGTCAATTAGTGTTATTATAGTGTTTATGAAAAATACCTACTGTCTTTAGTTAAATATCATTATGAAAAATACCTACTGTCTTTAGTTAAATATCATCCCCAAATAGAACACTGGAGGAAGATACTAAACACAAAGCTTTGGCCTGTCCCAAAAGAGTGCTCTTTGGGAGCTGAATCACTCACCATAAAGCCCAGGGGCTTGCAGAGGTTTGACTGACATATGCCAAGGCAAGAACACAGATTGCAGCAGTGCTGAAATGAAAGTTTGCTGCTTCCCACACTGCCTTCCCCGTCTCCAAAACAGAGACACTTGCCTGGCTGACAGCAGAACAGCAAAGTTCAGTCCAAGTGGACTCAACAAAAAAAATTCAAAATTAAAGCTATAAATATACGATATGAAGAGAGAGGATTCTCCTCGCTGAATTATACATTTTCCCTGGTTGAGGTGGTACAAGGCCAAATTCATACTGTAAGATGGATCTGAGCCATTTTTCTTCTGCAAGTATCCTGGGAAGCAATTGCCTTTTAACCAGTGGTCCCAACGTGTGCCAGTTATGGTGTGACAGCCCTGGGCTGGCACTTCTCCTCTCTGCTCACTGCTGCTGTTCCTCACACTGGTGCCACCATCAACTTCTTGAGCCTTCTGTTTTACTCTACTGGTTTGGTTCAGTTCCTGGTGGATTTTTTTTTTTGTTTGGTTGGTTTTTTTCTTTTTTTTCTTGTTTTTTTTTTTTTTTTTTTGGTTTGGTTTGGTTTGTTTGGTTTGTTTGGTTTGGGTTTTTTTGTTTGTTTGGTTTTGGGGTGTTTTTTTTGTTTTTTGGGGTTTTTTTTCACAAGTTTTTAATGAAAATCTAAGAGGTGGCTGAGAATGCATATGAGAGAAGAGTGCACATATATAGGCAAGAGGAGGAAGAGGGGGAGCAAAACCAAGGCTGCTAAAACTGCAGCCTGGTTTTGCTTAGCAGCCACAACTGCTCCATCACTGAGCCAGAGATGCTTGAGCTCTGAGTGATCAGTTACAGCTGCAGTTCACCTTCTCAGGTTTGTTCAGATGGCTTGATGTTTTTCCAAGATGAGACAGTTGTTAAGAAAAACAGATTCTTTTTAGCAAATGTGAAATAGTTCTCTTGGGAAAATGAAGGTCTACATGCTAGCCACCATCTGTCTGTGTTTGAATATCAGCTAAATACCTAGCTGAGCTCTAGAAATCTTAGCACTTAAAAAATGCCTTAAGGAAAATGTCAAATAAGTTGGTATTTGGCATCAGACATTGCAGATGTGACTCTTGTACTCTAACTTTTTCAAAACTTCCTTTTGCTAGTTGGGAAAACAGTTCTGTTTCACTGGAGCTGGTGACATCCTGTCTAAATTCTGATTTATGTATGTTTGTTCATTGCTCTACTGGTTTCAGGCCAAAACAGCCAGTGCACTCATGCTCCTGAGGTTCACCTGAAACTAAGCTGAGATATAAAAATTCTTCAAATATTCTGTCTAAGTTTATTTACCTATCTCAGCAAAACTCCTCTTGAGTTTCTAGCTTGTGATAAGCTTTCAAACCAGACACAGCATTGTGTAACACCTGCTTGAGAGCAGCCAGCAGCTCAAGTAGTAAGCTAAACCTGTTTGACCTCATCAGTCAGAAAACAGGAAGGAAAGAGGGGGAGAAATTAAAAACAAGTGATATGGTTCCCTACAGCAATTTTTACAAGCCTTTGTTCTTTTCAGCAGGAGCGCCGACTTCTACCACAGAGGCAAAAGGTGCCACAGCATCCAGTGAGACTTTGACAACAGCACGTGAGTAGACAACACATCTCCTTTGCTTCACAGGACTGCCACAGAGGAGTTATGAAGCCAAAAAAGCAAATGTGGCACCAGCAAAAAAAAAAAAAAAAAAAAAAAAAATCTGGAGCATCTTGCAAAAACCACAGCAGCAGGTCCTCAATTTGTGATGTCTTTTCTCAGAGCATTAGCTCTGTGGTGCTTATTTTCTGCTGCTAGTTGAGAGTCCCCACATTACCATGCAAAAATTATTACTAAGCATGGAAAAGTCGTGTCTGAGCAGAGGCCAAAGCCACGTGGAGTAACGTACCAGATTTTCAATACCCCATAGAAGCAATTTCCCTCTTGAGTTCCACTGAGTCAGAAGACAAAGGCTTGGGTTTCCAAGCTGTCGAGGATTTGCAGTGGCAAAAGAGGAATGAAAAAACATTTGAGTACCCTGGTTTCATTAGATATATTTATTTTAATAATATTACAATTGAGATAGTTGCTAGGCAAATGTAGTGAGTGCTGAAGGTAGTTTATAGATGAAATAAATTGCCACAGAAGCTAAATAAAATCGCAGAGCAGCAGTGAAATAATGAGATAATGTGAAGTAATAAAGGCTGGTTAATAGAACATTGAAAGACAGCCTCATTAAAGATCAATAAATCAATAAAAAATCCCCTAGGGCGAACATTTTTTCACTAATCTTTCCCTTTAGAAAATCCCTGCTCAGCAGTATCAAGCTGAAAGTGTCTTCCTTTTCTAACATCTTGGTTTGCCTTTGTGCTTTTGGAACAGGCAGGACCTGTCAGTGTGCTTTTGCATTTCCATGGGAGTTGTCTTTTGGCTGAGGCACAAACGTAGCAGCCACTTTCCATTTTGTGAGTGTATTTCTGGTGGAACTCTGGTGTTTATCTACCCTTGTATAACCCACAAGCATGCATTTATACCACAGCCTTGTGACACCTTCTAGTGCTTCACAATTCTGCTCCTGCACAGCTTGCTGGTTGCAATTTTTGCTAAAAGGGTGCTGAATTCCTCTGCTATTTGTAGGGTGTATTGCTCCACACATCCCCACATCCCTGCCACTGCTTCCCTACAGCTGTGCCTGCCTGAGCAGCAGCTAAGAGATAATGGCCTGGATGGGTTCTTGGTCCAGCAGCTGTGATTGAGAGGAGTTTCAGAGCACACAGGCACCAGTGAGTCTGCTGAGGAATACACAAATATCCCTGTGCCCTCCCAGGGCCACTGGGCTCTACAGCAGTGATTACCATTATCACTGTGGTCCTGGGATGCTCCAACATAAGCCATTGTGTAAATAAGAATAAATAGTGCTCATCCATGTGCTGTATAGAGCACAGTGCTAACACATCTCTAAGTGTATATCCTTTTTTTTTTTTTGGTTATAACTTTGTAAAATGCCATGCATTTTGCAAATGTGAGATGGGTCATACCTATTCACAGAAAATCAAAAAGAACTAGTACTAAGTAGAAAGGAACTGAATTAATATCCAAAAATTTGTGAGTTTTTAGAGTGCCCTAAAACTGGACTGATTTTCATATGTCATTTTAATGCATATATACATACACACACACACTTGAAGTCTCAACTTCAATCAAAGCCAGCAAGCATCTCACAATAAAGAGATTTTCTTGGTTCTGTCTGGTTAGTCATGTACATCATTTAAAGCTGGGTTTTTGTCTGGATTTATAAATCAGCAGTTATATCAGAGGCATTCAGGTTCCTCTGTTGTTTCATTTGTTGTGTGCATCAGAGAAAGTCAAAGAGTCCAAAATAGTCACAGTACAGCCTAATGAAGTAGTCACATACAGGCTTGTAAGATAATTGAAGGTCATTATTTCTTTTTGTACAAATTTGAATGATTCCACACATCAGAAGTGCCGTGGGAGCTCTGGTAATGCTGTGCCATTGTCTAATTGAGTATTTTAGCTATTATTTCAGAAGCTGTGAATCTCTAGCTGGAGATGACCAGAAAAAACAGAAATGTATCCTTATGGAGCACTGATCTTAAGCACCAGGAGGAAGGGAGAAAACTGTCTGTAAACAGATGATAGATTATTTTTGTGGTTCAGACAGTACTTGACAGAGGAGACTGAGGTTTTGCTCAGTCATGACACAAGCAGAGACTTTATGTTGCTGCTAAGCCACTTAATATCTTTAGGTTTCTCATTACCATCAAAGAGGTAAAAAGCATATTATTCTCCCAGACAACTGTGCTGCTTAAAGCTGGATCAATGCTGGCTTGCTGGAACATCTTAACAGTCTCCCTCTTTCTTTCTTTCTTTCTTTCTTTCTTTCTTTCTTTATTTATTTATTTATTTATTTATTTATTTATTTATTTATTTCCTTCTTTCCTTCTTTCCTTCTTTCCTTCTTTCCTTCTTTCTTTATTTCCTTCCTTCCTTCCTTCCTTCCTTCCTTCCTTCCTTCCTTCCTTCCTTCCTTCCTTCCTTCCTTCCTTCCTTCCTTCCTTCCTTCCTTCCTTCCTTCCTTCCTTCCTTCCTTCCTTCCTTCCTTCTTTTTCTCTCTTTCTCTCCTTCCCTTCCTCTTCCCTCTCCCCTTCCCTTACCTTCTTATAATATTTCATTTGATGAAAGCACATTTTTTTTATCCAACAGCAGGTCATAGGCCAAAAATGTAGGCATCTTGCCAAGTGAATTTTTACACCCTGATCCTGGAATCTGATTTCCTGTTTACAGCTGGGTGAATAACAGAGGGTTCAAAAGACAACCTTCATTTTTGAAAAACCAAGTAAGTCACTAAAAATGTTCTGTGCCTGTATCTTTATAGGTAACCTGTCCTACAGCATCACAGACCAGACAATTTCAGTTACCAGAGGAAAAGATTTCTTTGCTACCAGCAGCCTGCTGAACAGCACTGGTGAGGCATTATTCTACAAATCCTCTTCTTGTAGAAGCACGAAACCTGGAGCATCACATCCATTTGACCAGGGGATTTCAAAAAAAAGGGAAAAGAGATGAAAAGAGGAGTCACAGCTGCTGTATCCTCATATCACAGGTTGTCACAGGCTTTTGGCATTCCAGCCTTCTCCCTCCATCTGCAAGCAAAGTTCAGTGCATGTTTTCATCCAGCAGCAAAATTGGGTCAGTGACACTCTTGTGCCCCAGGGCAATCTGGTGGCTCCTGCAGCGTGGGGGACTGGCCAGAGCCCTGGCTGCCATGGTGGGTGAGACCCAGCCTGGGTGACACACCAGTGTCAGTGACAAAAACAGTGCCAGACAACAGTGCCAGCCAAAAACAGTGCTGGCACAGGGTGGTGACGCCAGCACAACGGGAGGTGCCACGGAGGCATTCCACCCATGGATCTTTCTGGCACCCAGGCCACTGCTGCACCCTCTGGCAGCTGGGGGACCGCTGTGCCCCTTCTCCATACCCAGGACCTCAGGGCACCTCTGTCAGCACTGCCAAGGGTGCTGTGCAGAAGGGGGAAGGGGAATCCCAGCACTGCAGGTGGGAGAGGCAGCTGGAATGGGACTGGGATGCTATGCTGCCAACAAGAGACCTCCAAAGGCAGCTGAGCCCTTGGCCAGACACTTTGGCAGGGTCTGGTGTCAGTGGTGTGAAAAACAAACCATGGGGAAGGAGGGCTGGGGTGGGCAGACGTGCCTGTCTGCACTGTGACGTGCAGCTTCTCGCAGAGCAGCTCGCAGGGGAACGGAGAAAGGCAATGGGTTTTGGATGAAGTGCTCTCTGTGCCGTGCCTAAATAATCCTGTCAAGTGAACCAGCGGGTGGCTGAAATCAGCTCACACACCCACTCACAACAGAAGAGGGCTAAGTCCATAAATCAGAGCTGCCATGCTCGGAGTTTGGGATGCTCAGCCTGGTGATGGGGGGCTGCACTGGCAGCAGCGCTGGGCAGGGCAGGGAGCAGTGAGCACAGGCAGCAAACCCCAATTTCCCTCCTCTCTGAGACATCCAGATGAGCTCTGTGTGTCCCTTTTGATTTATTGAAAAAAATATGGGTATCCATATACCGATATCCAGCTGTGACAGACAAAAACTCTCTAACAGTTTAAAGCTAGAAAGTGTGTGTTTATTGTGTGCGGGATGGTTCCCAAATCTACACCACAGCTTCCAGGTGATTACAGAGTCCTTTTATCCATACAAGTATTGAATACCCAAAATACAAATGCATATTCATCATTTTGGTACATCCCATTCCTCACTTTGTATGCTAATCACTCCAAAAGCTATTAAGCATGTGTAGTTTCTCCCTTTAAATGGGTCGATGTACCTTCCATGGGGAGGGGTCCCAAAATGAGGAAGTAAATGAAGTCTTCCTCATTCTGACCTTTCTGCCTTTTCAATGCAAATATGACAAATGAACTCTTGGTAGAACTCCCATTCCTTGTCTTCAATTGGTTTCAGAACAGAGGAGGCCACAATTGTCTTATGTTCCTAAAGCTCTTTGTCAGTTTGTGTATTCTTCATTATAAACCCAGCTAACTAAACATTGTGCTGACGAGCAATGAATTATTAGTTAACTACTAACTCCTAACTTCATCAAGTCCTACTCATTTATTTTAATTAACTCTAGTAAGGCTTATCTCTAACTCAAATCTTAGCTCCTCTAAAATCTCTAAATTCCTTAAAATTTACGTTTCGCTTTCAGGTGACGGGAGGAACACCAAAGCCAGTCACTTCCCCTGGCCAGCAGTGGTAGCTGTCCTGCTCCTCTTCTGCAGTGCTCTGCTAGCTTTAGGCATCAGGAAATGGTGTCAGTACCAAAAGGAGATGTAAGTACCAGGGAATGGAGCCACAGGCGTGGCAGGGCAGCACCAACTCTAACCCAGCTCTTTGGGTTTACACCTTCTCATCTGAGATGACACATAGCACACAAGGCCTTCAAGTGCATGGATCACTAATGCCATTTTTTTTAATACAACAGTATGTAGAGTGTTCTCAGTCCTTTCATCTGTTCTTTGGGGGTTATATTTAAAGTAAACTTTAAGAAAAGAGCTTCAGTGCAGCTTCAGGGTGTCAGGGAAGAATAACAGTCAATTTTTGTCCCCAGAGCCCCCCATTTCTATTAGCCTCCCTGCCAGCTGCTTTTGCTCTCTCATTTTCTATGGTTACTTGAGGACATGTTTTAATGAAATTGTACTTCTAGGGCAGCTCTATTTGAGTTTTGAATAATACATGTGAAAGTAGGGTACCCGAAACCAATACCAGTCAAAGAAGCATTGAGTATGTAATTATTACCAAAGTTTGATTCCCTACTAAAGCACTCCAGGATCTACTGGTGAAAGCAATATCTAAGAGACAATTATTTAAAATCTTACTACCATTACGAATATACTCCAAAAATCATAATTAATCAGCTATGATTCTAGAAAACCCTCTTGAAACACAACTGCAAATCCTGTATCTCAAAAATAAAAACAGGATTGATTTTTTTAACTAATTTGAGATGGGACCTTTATTTATCAATTGATCAAAAAAAAAAGTTACAAGTCTAAATATACTTTCAGAGAGCAGTGTGAGCAAAAGGCCCATGCAAGGGTTTTGAATAGTTCATCAGGACTATGTTCTGTCCTTTTAAAACATGAATGAAAAAAACCTGTGAGGTGGGAACTAAGAAAGCCAAATGAATAGCAGGAGGTGTGCTGGGGTTGTAAAACAGGCTCAAGGAAGTTGCAGTATGTAAGAGCTAATGTCAGGTGCTCTTATAATGACTTGGTGCCAATCCACCTCCTCCTGTGAACATTTTACAGTTGTCTTTTATGCTGCTTTCATGTGATTTTCTCTCTTCTATTCCAGCATGAGCAGACCTCCATCTTTCAAGCCACCGCCGCCTCCAATGAAGTACACCTCCATGGTAGAGTCTGATGGGACTCCCCCATCCTGCCACGAGCTGGAGAACCTGTAGCAGCACCTGCACCCCTTGTGCAGCACACAGAAGCCTGGCACGGTTAAAAGGCTCTGCCTTTTCCACAGTGCTCACAGGAGCTTGGTGGTAATGACCCCTATTAAAATTCAGAGCTCCTATGTGACACTGATTTTGGGAGCTGAGCACTCCTTGGGACACTCCTTTCACGCTGTGTGTGCTCTATGCTCACAGTGAGTGTCACTGTGAGATTACACGTGCTCAATTTGAATTGGATGCTGTCACGATCCTCTTGTAGCTGGGTGTTGTGATGGTTCCTTAGCTGATCCCAAAGTGCAAAGGACAAACAGCAGGGGACTGTCAGTTTAATCACAACAAATGCACCTTTATTAGGGGCCAAAACAATAAATGCCATAGTGGGGTCAGAAAAGAAATAAAATGATAGAGAGAGAAGGGGGGATGGGATGGGGATCCATCTTGTTGTGTTGGGGAGAGTCTCCAAAGTCCTACCTAACCCAGGGGTCCAGTTATAGTCCACAGAGGGAAAAAGGGGGAACAGGCAGAACAATGAGAGTCTATTGAAGTTGCTGTGGGGGGAACAAGTGAATCTACAGAAAATCATCCAGGCAGGACAAACACAATGAAGACTAAGTCCATTGAAGTTACTGGAGAACAGGTCAGGTCATTCTCCCCGCTACTCTCTGTGGCAGGGGTCTCAGTCTCAGTCCTTGGGGAGAGGGTTCTTGATCTCTGTCTGTCACAGTGGTAGCAAGGCAGATGAGGGGTCTTCAGTGAGAGACCACCAGAGTCACCCCAACAGTTCATTCAGCTTAAGGGTGGAGAGTGAACCAGGAATTGCAGTAGGGCGCTCCATGCTGGGTCCGTGCTAAGTCTTTGCCAACTCCTTGCCAAGTTCTTGCCAGGCCTCGTTGGGAACTCTGTATGGACACCAGATTTACACGGGAAACAGTGGCTGAACACAAGATTTTGAGACCTACGCAAGCTCTTCTTGCAATTATTTATTTTTACTGTGGACTAACATATAGTTTTCTATCGCTGTGAAACCAAAAGAAAGAATCAGCACCGTACACAGACAGGAAATTAGCTGCATCTCTTGGCACAGGATTGCAGCACTGGATCATGGAGGGTGGTTGATGAGATGAAAGATTACCAGCCTTGGTGCAAGTGTATACAAAGAAGTACCAGTTGTCATCAGTGAAGTCACAAGAAAGTCAATTTTGATCCAGAGACTTAAGGACTGAAGCAAGCCTGAAGATAATGAAAAATTCTAGTCCTTTTGGAAGTGCTATGCCTTTGAAATAATACTTACTTTCAAGTCTGCTTTTCAGGAATTATATTTACAGTATACATGAAGGAGGGAAAAAAGAATGTAATAATTTTCTTTTTCGTTGGTCTTAATGAGCTTCCATTATTTGCTATCTTCACATTTCCAAGGCCTCAGGGGTAGTTTCCCAGGTGGCTTAAGCCTGTGAAAGAGATGATCCTGTTTTCCCCCTGTCCTGCCCAAGCTACAGATTTTCTCATATTGATAGCAATGAATAAATGATGGTGCAGAGGGTGGGCTCGGCTTGGCCCTCTGCACAGCTCAGCCAGGTCAGTGTGACCACCAGAGCTGCAGGAGGAGCACGGCTTTTGGCAGCAACTGTGCTACCTTCAGGCTGCCAAGAAACCATCCCTCTAAGCTCGTTTGGAAATGTATTGTTACCACAATGGTATTTCTGTAATGAATGCAAATCAGCTGAAATTCAGTCATGTCAGGCTTAAAATTGATATTCTGATTTAGCAATGGGATTTGTTTTATTTACTGCTAAACACTGGTCAGTGAGGTTCAGGGTTCAGAGCACTGTGTTTCCTAGGACTTTAGATTAAATGAATGGCTTACTGGAAAGAATGATCTAACAGACCTTTTTAGAGTATTTTGTTGTATTATTTATGTTACAGTACAAGCAGTTCTAAATCCATCATCTGTGCTGAACAGAAAACACTTTGTTTCCTACAAAACTATACCGACCTTCTATGCATGAAAAGGTCAATGTTAATTTGAGCATTCCTTGTCTGTGTTGTAGAAGCACAGTAGCTTAACTTTTGTCACGTTACCCATCGCTGCGAAATAAAGCAGATTGTCGCCTTAAAAAATAAATTGGAAAAAACCCACAAACAAACAAAAAAAACCAAAAAAAAAAAAAAAAAACAAAAAAAAAACCAAACAAACAGATGGATAACAATATCCCAAGGGGTATGGAGAGCCAGGACGTTCCTCCTTGTCATTAGACGAGGATGACTATCCATAGCACGCATGCCGGAGGGGGTTATTTTATCACCTCGGGTATTCTGATCCCGCTCAGAGGGAGCTGGAGATGCTCCCTCTGACCGTGAGCAGCGCTCATGGGTGTCACCGCTCCCCGGCCGCCCATCCCCGGAGGCGGCTGCTGCGGTGCCCCGCGGTGGCGATGCCCGGGGCGCTCCCGCTTCTCTTTTGGGATTTTCCTCCCAAATCCCCGCGCCGGGAATCGCGCCGGGCGCGGCGGCCGCGCTCCCGCCGCTCTCCAGCAGGTGGCGGCGCGGCACCGCGCCCGGCGCCGAGCGGGGCCGCTCCCGCCGCTCGTCCCGCCCCGACCCGGTCCTGTCCTGTCCCTATCCCGGTCCTGTCCTGTCCCTATTCCGGTCCTGCCCTCTCCCTATCCCGGTCCTGTCCTGTCCCTATCCCCGTCCTGTCCTGTCCCTATCCCGGTCCTGCCCTGTCCCTATCCCCGTCCTGTCCTGTCCCTATTCCCGTCCTGTCCTGTCCCTATCCCCGTCCTGCCCTGTCCCTATCCCGGTCCTGCCCTGTCCCTATCCCGGTCCTGCCCTGTCCCTATCCCCGTCCTGCCCTGTCCCTATCCCGGTCCTGCCCTGTCCCTATCCCGGTCCTGCCCTGTCCCTATCCCCGTCCTGCCCTGTCCCTATCCCGGTCCTGCCCTGTCCCTATCCCGGTCCTGCCCTCTCCCTATCCCCGTCCTGCCCTGTCCCTATCCCGGTCCTGCCCTGTCCCTATCCCGGTCCTGCCCGTCCCTTCCCTTCCCGGTCCCGTCCCTTTCCCGTTCTCGTCCCGACCCTTCCCGGTCCTGCCTGTCCCTTCTCCGGTCCTGCCGCTCGTTCCGCCCCCTTCTCGTCCCGTCCCTATCCCGGTCCTGCCCCATCCCTTCCCGGTTCTCGTCCCGTCCCTATCCCGGTCCCGCCCCGTCCCTTCCCCGGTCCTGCCGCGTCCCTTCCCGGTTCTTGTCTCGTTCCTTCCCCGTTCTCATCCCGTCCCTATCCCGGTCCTGCCCCGTCCCTCCCCTCTCATCCCGCCGCGTCCCTTCCTCGTCCTGCCCTGTCCCTCTCGTCCCGTCCCGTCCCCGTTCCCGTCCAGTCCCGCCGGGAATGCGGCGGTGTCCCTCCCCAGCCCGGGGCGGACAGAAGGAAGGAGGAGGGTGCCTGCCCTCCTCTGCCGGAGCAGGGAAAGGGGCAGCCGACAGATTGGGACCCGAGGGAGGAAATCCCCTCCCCTGCCAGCCCCATCTTCCTGGTTTTTCTGCAGGTAAATTTGGTGTAGGATGGTTTGTGTTTCTGTTTGTGTCTATTTGCTCCTCACCACGATAAGAATGGAACATACCTTTTACTCGAGAATTGTAATTTATTTCAAAATTGACCCCTGCTTTCAAGGAAAAAAAACTAAAACAAACAAACAAACAAATTAAAAACCCTACTCAACTGCAGCAACTTCAGAACTTCAGCTGTCCCATCCCTGGAAGTGTTCAAGGCCAGGCTGGATGGGGCATTGAGCAATTGTCTAGTGGAAGATGGCCCTGCCCATGGCAGAGGATTCAGAGCATGATGATAACTTTGGGATTTCTTTAAACCCAGACTATTCTGCCATTCAGTGATTATTTTTGGCAGCTGCTGCCCTGCTGTGTAAGCTGCAATCATTGGCATGGATTGGGTTCTGTCAACTCTGGAATTATTTGGCCCAGATCAAGTTACCAGATGCTTGATGGTGGCTATGGGAGTATTAGGTAGAAACTTTTCTGTTTCTGAAGTGGGAAACGTTCAAATCTTGCTGTGTGGATATAGTAAAGAAAGTCTTAAATGTTTGTTGTGGTTTAATCCCCGCTGACAGATCACTTCCACCAGTAGGATGGAGGGAGAACTGGAAGAGTAAAAGTGAGGAAAAGACAGTTTAATAAGGAAAGCAAAAGCTTCACACTCTGAAAGAGAAGCAAGGAAAATATTCACTGCTTCCTATGGGCAGGCATGCGTTCAGTCAATGCAGGTAAGCCAGAATCTATCAAGTGTAATGGTGAATTGGGAAGGCAAAACACCATTGCTCTGAGTGTCCCCCTCCTCCTTCTTCTTCCCCAGCTTTATATTCCAAACATGACACCATAGGGTGTGGGATGTCACTGTGGTCACTTGGGGCCAGCTGTCCCAGCTGTGTCACCTCACAACTCATTGTGCAGCCCCAGCCCACTCAGTGGGGTGAGAGGCAGAAAAGGCTTTGACATTGTGTAAGCACTGCTCAGCACTAATGGAAATATCTTTGCATTATCAACCCTGTTTCTGTCATAAATCCAAAACACCAGCTCATAAATCCTCATACCAGATACTATGAAGACAATGAACTCCACCTCAACCAAAACCACATTGCTAAATGCAAATCCTTGACACAATAAAACCTGTAAAGCAGACCCAAGTCAGAATCTGAGGTCACGTAATAACATGTAATGTCATACTGTGAAATTAGCTGGGGCTGCTGTATGTGGTCTTTAATCCCTGCATTACACAGCCATAAAAGCAACACACTGGAAAGCTAAGCAGCTATCTGCTTTTATGCACATGGGGTTTTCATCTGCTCCTCAGGGGATGGTGAATGCTGCAGGATGAGGGGGAAAAGTGACAGGAGGAAGGAATTTGTTCTCAGGATTTGTTTGCAGTGGCTAATGTGCTTTGTGAAGTCCGTGGCAAGGCCTGGGGATTGCAGTGGAGTGAGTGACCCTTCCCAGCACTCTGTGGTTTGTATTCCAGCATCCAGGTGGTGCTGGACCCTGCTGCTGGAGGCCCAGGAAAGGCTGCCAGCCCCAAGCCCAGAGGGTGTGTTCAGCAGAGGTGTCCTCAGCCTGGCTTCTGTCACTCCAACAACAGAGACAACAGCTCTGAGCCTAGAGGATGCCCTGCTCCTGGCATCCAGCCATCCCAAACCTTAATCCCTCTGAATTACCTTTGCCTCACCCTGAATCACACATCCTTTTCAACCAGTAGTACAGTGGCTTCACGTACAAGGTGCCTTTTGGTTCTGTAAATCAATTAAGCTTGGCTTGTTTATTTAAGAAGCACCCCTCTAATTTGCATGGTGTGCTGCAGTAATTGGAGTGCAGGCAGAGGTGTGGCAGAGCCCAGCTCCCTGGCCATCCCAGGGCCAGACTCATTAGGTAACACTGCCTGATAAAAGGCTTTGCCACTTGGGATTTCCTGGGATGGGCTGTTTCTCCCATACACATAATACAGATGTATGGAGTTTTCTCTTTTCAGGAATGTTCTCCTCCTTGCAGCTGTGTAAGTGCTCCAGCTTGATTTCAGTGTCTGTGTTTGCTTGATGAAGCCATGCAAAGAAATTAAACCTGCTAGCCAGCACACGGTATTGGTTACTTTGCATGGTCTTTGCTGGATTTAAAGCCATCATGTGTTAGAAGTGGCAAACATTAGAAAGATCTGTGCATGCTTTGACTCCAGAAGAAGCAGGATACAAAGGAGAAATTTTATTTATTATTTTAGCAAGCAATTCTTCCTGACTCTGCAATTAACTTTGTAGCAATAAACCAATGGAAAGCTCCTGAAAAGCTATGTAGGGGTATAATGATTGCTTAATCCTGTTTAAGGAGATTTGAATAGAAATAATATGAAATCATATTATATTTGAAATTATCCTTTAAGGACAAGACAAAGCTTAGGGAAGTCCACAGTAAAGAGTATTTGATTTCAGAGAACATCTGATTATGTCTTTAAAATTCCTCTTCCATCTGTTTCCTAGTTTATGATGCTTCATCTTTTTCCTTTCAAAGTCTCCTGTAGCAGTTTGCCCAGTTTGATAAAACTTTTAATCAGTGGGAAAATAGTGTATCTGTTTGCCCCTCGGTTCCTTTCCAAACGGGATGACTTCCAGATGGATTCTGGCATCCTGCACAGCCTGAAACACCCTCGTGTGGTGTAAAGGAAGAATTGAATAACTCGCTATTGTCAAACAGATGCCAGGGCTTGGCTTACAGCAAACAAAGGGAGAGAGAGAAGCAGGAATATATTGACAGAACTGACACTGAGGCTATGAGTGGTTGGCAGAAGAGGGAGTGGAAGTCAATATTACACAGGGTATATTTTGTATTACAGAAATCTAAGTATTTGCAATGGGCTTAGGAAGTGCAAAAACTGTGATAGTAACAGTGGTTTTCTGAGTTCATGTAAAATGGAAAATGAACACGGCTTGTGGTGCACTTGAAAGAAGTGGCATTTTAAATGCAGTGATGTCTGCAGAGCTTTGTGATTGAGTGTGGCTGATGGTTTGAGATGTTAAATGATTCTATTGCAGTCAGGGTAAAAATGGTAATGAACAGCTTGAAAAGTCTGAGTATACTTACATGAAATGTTGAGCAATTAGCTTCTCTCTCTGCAAATGAATCCTGCAGTTTTCTTCTCATCAGCAGCAAAGTGACCTTTCAAATACACAGAAGACACAAAAGCCATTCCAATAACTTATTTGATCTCTTGCCTGCTGATAAATTGCATTGTAAGGATTTGGAATTTACATGGCACTGAAGACTTTGGGCTAAAAAGGATGATTTTTCAAACATTAACAAAAGCTTTCTAGTAGTAGAAATGCAGCCTGTTTAAGAATGGGACATGCTATCAGGGTATTCAATATGGTAAGGAGAAAGAGGCTAAGCTCCCTGTAGTACCTGATATTATCAGCTTATTTTCAGTTCCTTTAAAGCTCTTTTAAAAACTAATTGTTCTGGATTTATATTCTGTATATGGCAGCCCACATATTAAAATTGAAATAAACCACATTTGTGTGTTTGGAATTGGCTAACAGTGAAAAACATATGCCTCTTGGTGCTTAAATAGCATCAGCCTGATCTGCACAGCTAATCTTTTTACTATGCATTTGAAACAGAAGGGTTAGGAGGATGGGAATGGGATTTGAGCTGCTGGATTGTCTGGGCTGCCTGTGGTATTGGCTTGTGCTCTGCACCCAGGCAAAAAGGAATAGCTGAGTTCTCAGTAAATCCACATAAGGCATAAATATGATATATATTTATGTGACTATATAATCTGTGGGGGGAAATTGATAGTAAAGTTTTAGTCAGGCTATCCTCATTGCTGAATGTTATTCATATGGGAATGCTCCAGTAACATGGAAAAATACCTACTAGTCTTGATACAGAATGAAAAAATATCCATAACATGATGTTTCCCTGTATGCTTAGGCAATCATTTTTGCAGCCACTTAAATACTTGCTTGAAGTGGAGCATTTGAATGGTCTCAAGTGACAAGACCCTATATAATTTGTCAGTTTAGTCTGTGGAAAATAAAATTGTATTATTAATGCCATTTGTTCCCTCTGGCTATCTCAATCAATGATCATGATTGCAAGGTTTGGTAGTGATTACAGAAGCAAATTACAAAGTTTTGTGTAGCTGGAAGGAGGTTGAGGTTTTGTGGAGACAACAGATCATTTAATACTCTTCTTTCTTAGAAAAGGAAGGATTTTTTGGACCAGAAGAAAATTTTGCTAGTGGTTACTGCTGGCAAGCCCTACATCTGATGCTCACAGCTGAAGTCTCACCCCACAAATCTGAATGGATGCATGTCCTCCTTCCCTTACCATTCTGGTTGCCAGCTGGGTGGTGTCCCACACAGTCTTAAGTGTCCTTTGCAGGTTGGAGATGTAGACACCATCTTAACCACAAGAGCCAGGGCGTGCTCATCCTGCACATCATCACCCGGGGGTGCTGAAACTACCTGTGCACAAGGGAGAAAACAGAAGTACCCTGAAGCTGTCACGTTCTCCAGTACCTTAGATGAGTGATGGCAAATGCTCAGAGGTTCTGGGGAGGCTGTGAAGAGAGAAGGTTTGAGATTCCTCCTGCTTCAGCTTCCTCTTTTTTAGCTGATCTGATGACAGAGGACTGCTAAGGCCTGCTCTCATGGTAGATGTGACTAAATTCCTCCTCCCATGTCAGAGCACACCCTCCTGTTCCTCTTCAGACTGCTGCCTGCCAAACACACCCATCTTTATGTCCTTTGAGAGATGGGAAATGCAGGATGGGGTCTGGCTAGGACACCCAGCAGTACTGTGTCAGTAGTCAGCCATAACAGTTTTGGTTCTAGATTTGAGTGTTTACAGTTTCCCTGCCCAAAGGCACAAAGATGTCCTGGGAAAAAACCAACCTCTGTGAAGTGGCTACCCCTGAACTGCAAGGCTTCCTCATCCTGGAAAGCTACACGTGGCACAGCCGTGGTTGCCCGCTGCATTCAAGGAGTTCACAAGTGCTCTTTTCCTGGACAGCCACCAGCTGCAAAGGTGGGAGCATGAGAGAGTGAATAATGTACATTAAAACAGAGATTCTAAGGAGATAAACTTGCAGGGGTAGGGACTGTTTGGGGCTCCAACATATAACATAACAACATAACGTAACATAACATAACATAATCATCATAACATAACCACTCTCTAGTTGAAGATATGTTTTTAGAAAAGAAAATGTTCATGATCTCATACACATGGGTTTGAAGAGCACACCCTGCTGTCTCCTACATCGGGGCAAGTGTGGTCTCAGTGGGAAGGAGGAGCAGGGCTGCAGGACAATGGAATGCATGCAGGGCCTGCCCTCCATGCTCTTCCTCCAGCGTGAGGTCAGGAGTGCCTTGTAGAAATTTATAATACAAATTGCACTGGGTTTAAGCCTCTTCAGTATCAAAGATCTAAAAGCAAAATGTCTTTGTTGGCTTCCTTGACAAGAAAAATGCTGACCCATGGAAGGAGATAGCTTCTGATTGTGTTCTATGAAAATATATAGTTAATGTGTATTTACAAATGCATTAAGTTTATGTATACTTTACAGTTCAATCATTAAAGCATTCTGTGAATAATGAGCAAACTGTAATGTACCAAATGAAAAATACCTGCTTAATTAAAACATACTTCCTTACAGACAAAACAGAGGACTTCCAAAATACATATTTCTGGTATTTTGTATTCAGCCTTTAGTAATTTGATACTGAAAAATTATCTCAGAATTATATTTGTGGTATTTGTGGTTTGTTGGTTTTTGTTGTTTTTTTTTCCCACTGACATGACAGAGTAGGCCTCACTGTTTTACACCTTGTGATCTCTATATGCTATGGGAAGAGTAGGGAAATAGTATGTTTGTACATATTTTTAAGGAGCAGTTAAGAAAACTTGCTCACAAAGCATTATCCTTCCAAGACACATCATAATGCAAGGGAGGAAAAGTCTATCTTAGAAGATCAATTTTGTGTATCATGGCAAATCCAGAAATTATTTTGGAGAAAATTCTTTCCCTAACAACCAAATGCAGTGAAAGGTCAAGTGTGAGACTGTTGGGGAAAGGGAATTGTGGAAGAGCAGGTGGTGGGGGATTGAGCCTGTGCTGTCCTGCTCCTTAACCTTCTGCTGCCCTGACAGCTCTTGCCAGACAGTGTGTAAGTCTCTCCAGATGTGAAAAACGCCAATCACTTGGTTTTTAAAATTATAAAAGTTTAATAATAATAAAATGGTTATAAAAATAGTAATACAATTAGAGTAATAAAGTTTAGAGTTAGGACAATTACAAGACAATAAAAAGCAAAGAATTACGGAGGTCCGGATGCTCTCGGACACTAAGTCATGAAAAGCATCCCTTGTGAACAAAGGAATAACCTTAAAAACAATACACTTGTTGCATATTCATATATCCTTCATGGTTATGCATACATTCTATTTAAAATAAGAACTCTGTTGTATGTCAACTATTTCCTTTAACCCCAAAGCGTTTTCGAGTCTGAGCAAGGCCTGAAGAAATTGGCTTCTTCTGATAAGAAAACCATAAATTTCTTTTCTTTGGAAGATTTAGGTGTCTCTCAAAGCGAGTGTCTCATTCCAAAAAAAAAAAAAAAACTCCTCCCACATACATAGTCTCTATTTTAACATTATGTTGGAACCTAAAACTATATTTAACACACTACTTAAGAGAATTAATAAGCATAACTTTCTAACATTACACATATAATATTCATTGTAATATTTGCGAAAAGCCAATCATAAAATATGCATTTTTCACAAGCGGATTTTAGGGGACTGGTGTCTGTCTGATGTGGAATGACTGAGGGAGCTGGGCTTGTTTGGTCTGGAGCAGCCTGAGAAGGAACCTTGTCAGTGTCTATCAGTATCTGAAGGGAGGGTGTTGCTATAAATGAAAATTTGCCCAGCCAAATAAAAATGAAAAAGATAAAATATTTATTTTGCAATCAGATTCTATCTAGCCAGCCACAAGGAAAGAACAGAGCTGAGCCCGGGGATGGATCTTGGGTGCGCAACAAGGAGTCAGCCTCAGCAGAGGTTTTCCTCTGTGCCCACACACCTCCATCCTGGCACAGGCGGGTTTTATAGGGAAAATTCCACCCGAGGCCAAGATTTCGGCAATCAGTCTTTTCTTCCATTCAGAGTCCATAGGTTAATGAGATTTTCTTTTTGGTGATGAGGAAGAACAATCCCGTGTCCTGGAGCTGGTGAATCCCTTGATGAAATTTAGGGGAACGCTGCATTCACCTGTATCTGCCCGAGGATTTCTATAATATTTCTATAATATTTCTATAATATTTCTATAATATTTCTATAATATCCATCTCGGGTAATTCACGCAATGATCAGCGCCTGGGCATCCCCGTATCCCTCCTGGCCCAGCCACATCCTTTTACGTGTAAATCAGGTTTCAACACACACCAGGTTTCGCCTGCGAGGGTGGGGGGGACTCCTAATACAAACATGTATACTCCAACAAATATTCAATATCATATATACCATACTGGAAACGAATTATATGTACCACACATAACAGTGTAGCCAACAGGACGGAGCCAGGCTCGGCTCGGTGTTGCCCAGCAACAGGAGCACAAACAGTCCCGGGAAGTTCTACCCGCACACGAGACACAACGTCCTCCCTGTGCAGTGAGCCCTGGCGCAGACTGCTCGCACAGGGCGGCGTGCTGGAGGCACACCGCACCCTCCCGGACGGTGTTCCCGGAGCTGCCCGTGCCGGAGCACGGCGCTGCCGCCGGGACCCCACAGCCGCACCGAGCCGCCATTGCCGCCATGGCCGCCGCCATCCCGGCCCGCCCGCCACACCGCGGCGCGGCGGCCAATGGGGAGCCGCCGCGCCCGTGACGTCACGGCGGCTATATAAGGGCGGCGGGGCTGGCACGGTTCCGTGAGGGAGCGCCGGCGCCCGGCGCCATGGCGGACGGGAACGCGGACTGGATGGGCTCGCTGCCGCCCGCGCTGCGCTCCCTGCCGCTCTCCAACCTCGCCATCCCGGGTAGGGCCTGCGGGGACGGGGCGGTGGTGGGCGAGCCGGCCCGGCCGCGGCGTGGCGTCCCCCGTGATGAAGTGCTGCGGCGGAGAGGAGCGCTGTCCACCGCAGCCGGGAATGGCGGGTTTAATCTCCCTTACTAGCCGCTGACCTGCTGCTTTCACCCCCTAGAAAAGGCGGCTGGCGGCCGTGCTGAGCGCTCGCAGGTGCTTTAAGGCTGAAATCGGGTAGGAAGGGAGGCTTGGCTGCGTTGAGCCAACAGCTGGAGGTTTATCAAATGCAGGTTCTGCTGAGGTGGGCTCTGAGCAGCCCTGCTCTGGTCAGGAGTGTTCCTGGGGCTGGAACTGTGGGATCTTCAGGCTCCCTCCCACCCCAGACCATGGTATGGCATGTCTTTTATAGCCTGATTTACAGCTTGTAGATGACAACAGCAATAGATGACCTAAAATTTACTAAGGCTGACTTTCTGTCTCTAAAGGGCAAAGAAATACTCCTCCTTGCAAATGTCAATAGGGAAGATTTTAGGGGTGGTTGCTGTAGTCCCTTCTGATGGTTACGCTCTGGTACAGCCTTGGTTTTCCTTTTAGTGCTTTAGTTTGTCCCTGGTGCTTTGGATATCTGTTGTAGCATGCATACAGCCTCAAATTGTGTCCGGGGAGGTTCAGGATGGGCATTAGGAGGAGTTTCTTCACAAAAAGGGTGATTAGACTTTGGATGGGGCTGCCCAGGGAGGTGCTGGAGTCACTATCCCTGGAGGTCTCTAAGGAAAGACTGGATGTAGCATTCAGTGACACGGTCCAGCTGGCAAGGTGGTGTTAGGGCTTAGGTTGGACTCTTGTGGTCTCAGTGTTGTTTTCCAATCCGATTGATTCTGATTCTATATAGCAGACACTCAGCGATACCTCCCTAGAAACAGAGTAATTTTTTTGTGTCAGAATAGCCACTTATCAGCATGCTCAAACGCCCTTGAAGCATGCAGAGAAAGGGCTGTGCACCTCCTATGCACTGACTCCTGTGTTACCTGAATGAGACAGTTAAAATGCCAGATTTCAATCAAAAATGGGGCCCTTTCCTATCCTGACAGTAGCAAAAACATTTTATGTGACCCTGTTCTACTGAACAGGGAAGCGAGACAGAATGGAAATTCCATGTTCATATAAAAATCTAGAGCAGACTTTGAAATTTCTGGCAAAGAAAGGCTTCTCTGTTTTAGTGAACTCATAAATCAACTTCTTGTTGTTGTAGCCACTTAAAGACTGTGAAACCATGCTGAATGTTATGATTTAGACTGCATTAGGGGCACAGTGCTGCTGTCACTTGCAAACATCATGCAACCAGTGTTGCAGCAGAGAAACCAAGGAAATGATGGGTTGTTTCAGTGCTTTTAGAATGGTCAATGCTTCTTTTTTTTTAAAGCTTGCAGTACGTGTTTTATTTGTGATCAAGGTTGATGTATCTCACCACCACTTTCCTGTATATGCCTTATGCAGCCTGCAAGCAGGCAAAAGTTATTTTGGGTAGATTTTTGTCTTTTTTTATTACTATTATTTTAATCCAATGATTATTTTGCCAAAGTGGGATTTTGGTGTTGTGCTTGACAGAGCAACCTTTTTGAGAGCTGGGGGGTTTGTTCCTGGCAGTGTGCAGTTGAGGAATCTTTGCAGATGCTGAACAGCAATGAAGACCAGTGTTACCTTCAGAAGAGAGATGAAAGATCGAATGAGAAGCAGTCTTGTCTGTGCTTAACACCTGTGTGTGTATATGACAGGAGTGGCCTGCTTTTGTCCATCTCAGGATTCATTTGTTTTCTTCCCTGGAATGGTGGACTCAATTGGTTTTGATTTGGGGAGTTTGTTTGTTCCCCCTGAAACTCCTTGTCATCCTTTGTACATAGGAACAGAGATGGAGCTCCAGGAATGGAAACCTTAAAACTTTTTTTAACTTGAAATAAAATCAGCACTCAAAATCATGAAACTGTTTTATACTTTTTGCACTTTGAAGAAATGCAGCATTTAAAGAATATTTTTTTAAAGAAAATAACAAAGTTATTAGTATCATGGGGCTATTTAAATTGAATGAATGAAGAGTGTACACACGAAAGAAACTTCTTAGATTTAATTTATTATGTACTGCTGTGAGTAACTCCCTAGTATATTGCCCAGGAGATCTTCATAGGGTTCTCTTGTGTCATTTGTTGCAAACCTTTTGCTTTCAGAGCTGCTTGTTTTCACTAGCTTTAGTAGAGGTAGCTGTGACTTCTGAGGATCCTTTTAAAGCTACATTATTCTATGGTTCCGTGAGCAATATTAAATAATGGTGTGAAACACCTTACTTGATGCTAGAGAAGGTGATTCTTTCCTCAGGCCTTAAAATCAACTGGTAGCAAGCAAATAATGTTGAAGATGGGTGTTCTTGAGGTATATGGGCTGTTTACATGATTATTTAACTCTGCTGAAAGGAAGAGAGACTTTGAAAGAGTTAAGGCCCTTCTCCAAAGCTTGTGTGTGATCAGTTCCCACATTTGGGCTTTTCTGTTACTTTTGTTGTGAAAAACTCTAGCCAGAATGCTAAACCAATATAGTCGTATGCTAGGAAAAGAGATGAGGTTTCCTGGGCAATGTCATGAGAGAAGGGATCTTTTGCAATGAAAAATTGCCAAATATGAAGTAACTCAAATGTCATCAACTTCACAAGCATGCAGTATAATCAACAAAAATAACCACCTTCAACAAGTGGTTGACCTTGTGTGAAAGTCTAGAGGGTTTTCTCTTAATTATATTCCAGTAATCCTCTTTGGATGTGGGTTTAAAAATGAAACCTTAAACATTTTGATTGTGGACAAGACCCTTGGCAGGGTATTGTATAGTGCTTGTTTAATCTCAAGCTGATTTACATTAAATAATTTAATGAAATCACAGCTGTGATACTTGCTATTTTCCTTCATCATCTTTTGATCTGCATCTGCTACTTTTCTTATTTCTCCATGTAGAAATGGAACACAAAATTGTAGAATGCTCTCACTGATCATCTTTCAAAGTAAATCAGCTATTTAAAGAATTAGCTGGAGAGCCTGTTCCTTGCTCATACTTGCATCCTAATAGTTGACAGCACCATGGTATGTCCAGTTTGTACTGTTTCATTTGAACTGCTGCAGAAATTTTTAGAGAGGCAGGTATCTTGATTTCCTTGGTGCTAGAGTCTGAAATCTCTGCATCTGGAGGTATGGCACCATTTTCCTGTTTCATCAAACTCTTACAGAAATATTTATTAGAACAGGTGGTAGGCAGTCTTAACAAGGAGCAGCCCTGCTGACCAAGCCTGTGGTTCAGCTTAAAGGAGGACAGGAGGCATGGAGAGCTGGTGCAGTAGCGTGGCTGTCCTCACGTGCCTGGTTCATGAGGAACACTTGGAGGTGGTGGGTCCTGAGCATCTTCTGTACAGGATGCATCTTCCATCCACCAGCTGGCCAACTCTGCTGTCCTGACAGTGCAACTGCTCCCCAAAAGCCCCATGAGGTGCTTGACTTGGAGTTGGCTAAGCAGAGCCAAAATGATTCTGAAAAGGAGCAGCAGCAAGCGCTGCCCAGTTGAGAGCTGGCTGCTAGGCTCTGACTGGATTTTGTTGTTTTTCTCTTTGTCTGCCTGACCCTGAGGTGAGCTGCTGAACTTGCTAATGCTGTGATTTTCTCATTTATTTGTTCATGGGCTGGTGTGGGCTGTGGCCGTGCATGCTGAGAGGAGTGGTGGTGACCTTGAGGCTGCATCCTCCTCCCAAACAGTATTCCATTGGAGTTCTCATTAAAAGCATCATTGAATCATCTGAACTGGCCATCTGTTGGGTTGAAGCTCAAAGGGAAGAAATACAAGATTTATGTTCTGATTCACCAAGCTTTATTTTCCTTCTCAATTTAGTTCACATCTACCAATGAATCAGGTAGTAATCACTAGAAGAAAGTGTCTGCATAAGTATAGTGATGTTGAGTGTGATTTGTAAATGCAGAATTTTTTGAAAAGACAAGTTACTTTATTACTTTGTTAGGCTATTTGATTGTAACAGCAACTCTCAAATATTTTTAGAGAGGCTAATAAACTATCTGGACTGTTAGGCTGGTGAGAACATTTGATGGAAGTTGTTCCACTGTTCTTAAGTAACAAGGTATTCTTTTTGTATATCCCTCTGTGAGAAACTGGTCTGGCAGACATTGTGTCTGTCCTGGAGTTCCCCTGAAAACCCAGTCTTAGGGCTTCTCCTTTTAAAGAACTTATGTCATCTGTTTAGCCAAAACCAAATTGTTCTTGAAATGCCACAAAATTTTCTTCAGACAGTATATGAAGGTCCTAATTAATTTGTTTTTTTTCTGGAAAATTTTTCTTCCTATTACTTATTAAAATCTGTACCCTAGAGGGGGACTTAAGTGTGTCTGGTGAAGTGTCTTCAACCTGCCTGTTCACTGATCTCCAAGGAGAGATGTAAATGTTAAATGAGTGCAGAACGTGCCAAAGTTTTAATTCCAATGGAGAAAACTAGTCGTAATGGTGATATGAATGGTTGCCCTTCTTCCATGTTGTGCAACTTTGTTTGCCTGTTTCTCCAACAGAGATGCTAAAAGAAGGAAAAGTACAATGTAATAAAATTTTCTCTATGGCTTTCTCAGAAGAGAATGAACCCTTGGTCCACTTGGTTCTGAGTGGTCACAAAAGAGGAGTTCAGGACTCTAAGCTGAAAGATTTTTTCCTTTTTGAGCATGTGGATTCAGTCAAGCTTTGACATGGTAGAGACATGCTGTGTCTTTCTTGCATTCCCATTGCAGACAGCTGAGATTGTTGATAAATGAGAAAATATTGCTAAATGACCTTAACCTTCAATGCCAATAACTCCAACCAGTGCCAAAAGGATTTATTTTGGCTGGAAAGAAAAGCAAACTACTCTGTGACATTGTGTCTGACATTTGTAGGCTGTCTTTAAGCTCTTGCATCCCATTGCACTGCCTGAAAGGGGCATCAGGGGAAATCAGGGTAGTTCTTGGATAGAGGGAGTTTTCCTAAGAGGATTTGGTCTGTACTGGGGTTTGTCTTTCTTAATGGGACTGCACTAAGAATATCTAAAGGATTCTTGCAAGTTTCTTAAAATATACTCATCTCTGTAGTTATAGATAATTGATTATCAATAGAATGTTTCTTATTTCTGCCTCATCTCCTTTTGCTGGACAAGTTAGTATGAACTATTTGATTTGCTTTTCATTAGTGATGAACTTTTAAGATGTTAATCTTCTAATAAGAAAATCTGGATTGTTAATGACCTGAATCCTGAGGACTTCTAGACTTTGAGAGGCACTGTTGCTTATCCTGTTTTTCCCTCAGTTTTGGCACACACAGGACATCACATCTGATTTCAAAGAACATCAGTGGGATAGCCTTGAGTCACTAGCACTTACATCCTGTGTTTTTGGAACTTGGTTACTGTTCTTCTGCCCATCTTGGCTGTGTGATGCCTGCTGTGCTGTGTCATGTGCAGTGGTTTGTAATGTGTAGGGGATGTACTTTGCCTAGTAAGCAGAGCTTGTGCTAAGAAGTTTAGCCTCACTACAGCTTGGGTGATTCTTTGGTCATAAGTGACCCTGTAATGCTTTTAAGGGACAGGTATGGTTTTTTGACCTTGTTTTTTAACTTCATGTTAAGTTAAACATTTGTTTGTTGTAATTTTAATCCTGTTAGTATTCTATTCATGTAAAGATCAATCCAAATTATTCAGATCTATTTAAGCTTATTCACAGCACACTTGTCTGCCCTTGTGCTTTCATTTATTCTTGGTTGGCCACATGTTTGCAGAAAGTGTCTTGAGCTGCTGCTTGACTAGTCACAGCCTTGAAGCCAGGGAGGCTTGCAGTATGCTGAGACATGCTTGTATCCAAAAAACCCTGTGAGTTTTTGTCTTGTTTTTGAGTGATTGGCAGTGCACAGGTAATTTTCTGTGTTGGAAGATCTCTGCGCTTTACATGCTGTACAATCATATTTTTAATGTTCCATGAAGGTAAATTTACAAGGGGTTGGTGATGTGTTGCTAATGCCAGTCCCTCTGCTGCAGCTGTATTTGCAGGAAGTATTCTGTGGAAACAAAAGGTATTACCAAATGTATAGAATCATAGAATATGCTGGAAGGGACCCACAGGATCATCAAATCCAACTGCTGGCCCTGCACAGGACACCCCCAAGAGTCACACCCTGTGCCCGAGAGCATTGTCCAAACACCCCTTGAACTTGGGACAGGCTTGGTGCTGTGACCACTTCCCTAGTCCAGTGTTTAGCCACCACAGGAGTGAAGGATCTTTTTCCAAGATCCAGTGTAAGCCTCCCAACTCAGCTTTGTGCTGTTTCCTGAATTCTGTCACTGGACAGGAGAGTGAACAGCCACAGCTGGTATGTGTTGACATTGGAGGCTCAGTAACATTCTGTTGATGAGTGTCGTTTGTTTCAGCTCCACCATGGGTTACTTTGGCTATCTGTAAGCAGCGTGACAAATGAGCACACTGGGAAGTTAGATTTTACTGCAGATGTGATGATAAAAGGCTGGTGTTTAGCAATTGGCACAAGGGCTTCAACAAGAAGTCATCCTGAACAGTGAAATACAATCTATTTAACATATAAATTGAATTGAAAAGTAAGCTGTTTAACATAAAATTAATTTGAGGAATTAGTATAAGCAGAAAAAATAAGTTTAAAGATATTAATGAAATTTAATCCATAGTTCCAATTACTGGGCTAAAGTTAAGAGGTCGGTCCATCATTTTAAGTCTGGCATATGGAAGATGCCTATATAATATTATTCTAACTATAACACACTTTGGATAGT
The DNA here is from genome assembly GCF_050655825.1 of Lonchura striata. NCBI lineage: Eukaryota > Metazoa > Chordata > Aves > Passeriformes > Estrildidae > Lonchura > Lonchura striata. The sequence continues at coordinate 4,858,526 of NC_140703.1, forward strand.
TAAATATCTGGGTATTTGATGGCATGTGACTTCTTTCCTTGAAGCTGCCACTTGTTGTTAGATGAAAGAAATGAAACTGAAATAAAACTGCCAGCTGATTAGCAGTTCCCTAATTTTTGTCTTTGAATGTGCAGTCTCTTTCATGATTAAATTTAATGCTTGCTGTTTCATGCTGCACGTCTTCACCCAGTTGGAAGCAATTGGCAAATCACCCATCTCTTCATTGTATTTCCTGTGCCTGGCTTGGTTTTGGGAAGGGCTGAGCACCAGCCTGATGCCATGCCACTAGAGCAGCTCAGTAAGGTTTGCTATCTGAATGCTAATCCGGTTTTGTGTACAGTAATTCCATGTTCTGCATGTGCAAGAACGTGCTTTTGAGGCGGTTCAGGCTGGGCTTCTGGCCTCTCCTTACCTAAAGGACAATGAAGATAAATTTTCTTGGCTCTTCTCTGCCTTTTGACTTCTCCGTGGATGAAACCTGGTTTTGCTAGTTGCTTTGTTCACAATTAGTAGGTTTAAGGAATAGCTTTACTGAATAGAGCATTGTTTATATTTAAGTTGTTAATTATAGTGTGAAATGTCTTGCTTCAGTAATTCTTGAGATGGCTTTTTTCCCAAGAAAAGTACTCAGCATAATTTGCAGCAATGCACATTATTTATGTGGTGGGGAACAACAGATGGTGAGGGATTTTTTACACATGGAAAAACTTTACGGTGTGTGTTGCTATAAGAGTTTTGTGGTTCTTGCTCTGTCCAGGAACTGCCAGCCTTGCTGCTATCACTGCAGTGTCCCAAGTACCTTCACATATCCTTGTGTGAGATATGAATTGAGAATCTGCTTAGCAAGCTCTTACACTGAGCTCCTGACAAAGTGGGGCTGCTCTGCTCCCCTCTTGCCATGTAGGCTTTGTCCTTTGCCTTTGAAGTTTTACAGATTTGGGTTGGTTTAGGTTATGCTTTTTCAAAAAGAAATCGTGCTGTATCACATGTATCAGCAAGCAGCTTGGCTCCTGCCATAGCAACAGAATGGCAAGACTTTTTATGAGTTTAGGGATAGAGCAAAGGACAGCAGGGATTATTTTGACATCACGATGCAATCAGCTTAGCATGTACTTAGCATCACAGCTAAGCTATATTAAAAGGTAGTGCCTGAGCTGGTAGTATATCACAGTGATCTTAAATTAAAGAGGGGCCTGGTGGATGATGTGGGTCTTTACCTTGCTGTTACCCCACAGACCCACAAGTATCCAGAGCTGTTGCTGTAGGATTTCAGTTTGGGGTTTTTCCCCCCCTTAACAGAGTCAAAACACTGTGGGTCCAGGTTTGGCCTAGTTACTGTTGACTGGCCTTTTTAAATGGCCACTGAAGACCCAAATGAACTTGTGCTGTCTTTCCAGCCTCAGTCTTGATCACAGAATGATTGACAGAATTGGTGATGCTCCCCTGCTCTCCTTAGAAGGTGATATGCTACCAACAGTGAAAAGGTCTTACAAATGCTCCAACTCATGTTCTACTTGATTATATCTAGGCATATGTGTTGACTTGGATGTAGGAGGAAAGCTCCATTTCCTAGGCTTTTAGCAGAGCCATGGGGCAGGAGCTAATAAGATCTTCTGTAACTTTAGAAGCATGTCACACATAGTTCAGTTTCCTGTTAAGGAGTGCAGTTTTTAAAGTAAGTGTTGAAAAAGTTGCAATGTAGTGACTTGTTTTGGTTTTTTGTGGATTGGGTTTTTTTTTTCTTTTTTGATACTGCTTTCTAGTGCTAGCCTATAAATAGGATTTGGTTTGTGATAGTGCAGCGAGAAAATTTGCTCTTTGTATCCTTAAAAGTGCCTTGTAAGTGTCAAACTGCAAAGGAAATACTTTTGTAGCTGTAAAATGAATTATCAGAATTAGGAAAATTTGTTGTTTTTTGGTTCAGATTTACTTAGCTCTGAGGTGACGACAATATATCAGTAGCAAGATAAAATTCTCATTCCTTTGTAATGAGATTTATCAGTCTGAGGGAGCATAATGGTGTGAGTGACCCCTATAGGTCTCAAGAATGCTGCACTGTCTTAGTTAATTTGAAAATATTTCTTATGTCATTATTCTATGATGTTAAACTGTCTTCTACAGTGACCTAAACAAAATAAAAAATAAAAATTGCTAGAATTAAGAACTAGGAAAAAAACGAACAGAAAACAAGACCAAATGAACAATTTATTTGTGCAGAGCTACTAATTCCCGGGCAGAAGGCAAGCCCCTTGTGATTAAAGTCTACTTTCCAAATATTGTAGAAGCTTGGATGACTCACTCTGCTGTACAGGGAGGTAGATGAAACTCAAATATCTGTAAAATACAGTTTGAAGCATCATATGGCTTCTGAAATGTCTTCACTAGATGTTTGCTCCTGGATTTTTGTTTGGGGTTGCATTTTTGGAGACAGGGAAAAAAAATCTAGGTGTTGCTCCACAACCGACAGCCACTTTGTGATTTAGTTTAGTGGGACAGGTACTGAAAAGTTGCTTAAGATGGCATCTTTGGCACTTCTCACTTCTGTCTAGAAGACTGAACAGCAAACCATAACAGAGACCCACTTGTACAAATGCTGTGAAGAATTAATGAAGAATTGGTCAGAATTAGTTTTAGGGTTAATTTGTAAAGCTTAAAACAAAGCTTCACACTACCTGTTCACTGGTTTTGAACTAGTTAAAATCCATGGAAAAGGAGTGCATTTAAGGTTATTGAGAAGTGATGTTTAGTTTGTGCACAGTCTGTTCTTTCATCTGGATTAAAGATGCCAAGATAATCCAATTAAGATCATAATCTTGTTTGGATCTCTGATCTTGCATCACAAAAAATGCATCAGTGTTCAAGTGAGCACTAGTACATGAATAAAAGGTTTGGCTAAAGGAGTCTGTGAACACCTCCAATGTTATCTTGAGGTTGAATATGACAGATTGGGATTTCAAAGAGTTGCAGACTGAGGTAGAAGAGAAAATTTGAGAAAAGCATAGTCCTAGAAGCAGGGACAAGCATGCAGGAATGTTTTTCCCTTCACCATGCCTTTGGTCACTCAGAAGCATGCCAGGTAAAAGACATGTTCATGAATTTGTTTATCATGAGCTTGGTATCTATCCACACTGTAACTGGTGGTGTTTTGAATTGTTCCACCTCTAAGTCCAGCCAGGCACTGCCCACTGTTCAAACTACTGATCATTTATCTGCCATCTCGGGGCTAAAGTGAGATGTGCTGATAAGGCACGTGCAGATCCCTCAGTCCATTATGTGAATAAAGAGACCTGTTCCAAGATGTTTGGTGTAGAAGGTTACAGCTGGATATGCCAAGTAGAACTAAAGTCTCAGATTTTAAAAATTAATCTGGAGTTTCTTCCTAGACCAGTCATATACCAAGCTCTGGGAAGGCTTTGGGGATTGATTTGTAGTTTGTGAAGGAGGGAATGAAGGAAGGTTAGAAGGGGGTTTTCCCTTTACCACAAATGTTTGTTTTGTGTTGTTCAGAGAACATTGAAACTGGAAGCTCATGCAAGAAAGTAATTCAAACTGAGAACCTTATGCTTAGCTCTTGTTATACTGTCAAGGAAAAGTAAGGTGTAAAGGACAATCTGAAAGATTCACACATGAGCATAATGCTTCTGCACCCCTGTCACACATGTGGGACTTTGTTCAGCTTTCAGGGACATGTGTTATGGGATAGTCACTTTTTTGAAAATTAATTTTTCTTGGCTTTTTTCCTAGGATCACATGATTCTTTCAGCTACTGGGTTGATGAGAAATCTCCTGTGGGACCAGACCAAGCAAAAGCCATCAAACGTTTGGCCAGAATTTCTTTGGTTAGAAAGATCATGAAGAAATGGTCAGTGACTCAAAATTTGACTTTCAAAGAACAGTTGGAAGGCGGGATCCGCTACTTTGATCTTCGTGTCTCTTCCAAACCTGGGGAAATAGGACAAGAGATTTACTTCATACATGGCTTGTTTGGTATCAAAGTATGGGATGGCCTGAAGGAGATCAATAGTTTTCTTGAGCAGCACCCCAAGGAAGTAATCTTCTTGGATTTCAATCATTTCTATGCCATGGATGACAGCCATCACCACTTCTTGATTAGCAGGATCCGCTCAGCATTTGAATCCAAACTTTGTTGTGTAGAATGTGTAGAATATGTGACATTACTGTACATGTGGAAGAAGAAACACCAGGTAGGGAAAGGATGTTTAATGTTTTTCAAACCCAAAATGTTAAGATTTTAAAGAGATAAGCCTGGTGTAGCTCCCACTCAAAGATATTGGACCAAAGATGCTGCTGATGGTCAAGTTAAAGCCCACTAGGGCCTCCTCTATGTAGTGTGCATGCTTGCCTCCATTTACGTATAGCTATGTATCCCCTCATCCATGGTGTGGCCAGTCTATCCTGCTCCCAAGAACATTTGTTAAATAATTAAACTACAGTGTCCTTGGAGCCCTGTGCTCCTTACAAAGGGTTTTCTCTTGTGGAAGGGCACATAATGCAGACTTGTGTTGGTGAGGATTTGATTAACTGTTATACTTCTGGCCAGTGTGAAGCATATAAGCTTTAGCATGACTAAGGTATGGTCTGAATTTCTTACCTCCTTTGCAGCCATCCAAATCTGCAGAGGTGATGTTAATGCCTCTTCTCCTTGGTTACTGCTCCCTTAGATACACAAAAACTGAGAACAGAAAAGGGTTTCAGCAGCAGCATATAATTCTTAAACTGGAAATCAGGCTTTGAGGAATTTGTTCTGAACTAGTGCTGTCAGTGTTAAGCTTCAAGATGAATCTTTTTTAAGTGTGGGTGTTTGTAAAAAACATTGCCTTTTTGTGCTGTAGAGAAGCACCTTACAAGGTAAAACATATTTACTTTGGATTTGACAGTTTTGTTGACAGCAGGACTGGCTTTGGTTTCTCATGCAGCACGTATGAGCACGGTGCCAGTATGTCAGTCATGTGCCAATCAGCCCAGCACGCTTTGCCCTCTTAGAAGGAGGTATTCAGAAGATGGCAAGGCTGCTAAAATCCTTAACTTTGATTATAGATACAGTATTTTCTGGCATTAAGAAGTTGCAGTGCTTTACGCTGAGCTCTTTAAATGACAGAGGCAACTTTGTCATTTTAAACTGATGACCCATAAAGCCTGAAGCAATTTGTTCCTCAAAGCTGAACAAAATTATCCTCATCTCCTATGTCAGTAGTGCAACAAATATACTGACACTCATGACTCAAGAGCAACTTTTTTGCTTGGTCCTCTTCACTGCTATGCTAGCTGTAACAGTACTGTATAAACATAAACCAGTGCAACAGCCTGTTCAAATAAAAATACAGAAATTGTGATTTTTTTTTTTGTTTTGGTTTGTAGATTTTTTTGTTCGTTTTGTTTCTTTGATTTTCCTTTTTTTTTTCTTTTTTTTTTTTTTTTTTGTTGTTCTCTTAGGTTCTCATATTTTACCATCACCCTTTGTATCAGGAATATCCCTTCCTGTGGCCAGGTAATAAAATGCCAGCACCGTGGGCTAATACAACTAATGTGCACAAACTGCTGCAGTTCCTGGAGACCACACTTGGGGAACGAAGTCGTTATGGGACTTTCCATGTATCTCAGGCAATTCTCACACCTCGAGTCAAAACAATTGCACGGCATCTAGTTCGTGGTCTGAAGAACACACTTGTTCATAGGTAAGGACTTATCTTGATTGTCTTAGTTCTTTAATTAACATGTCTCATGTTGAAAGAGGCACTGAGCAAGAAGGAAACTAGGAAGTGTGTGCGCAGGGTTGCTGAAAGGCTGCAGTTTTGCTCAGTACTGTTGTTTCATGAGAGATATTTGCAATCATTAAAAATAAGGAATTAGTGAAAATAATAAAGCAACAGGGTATATATGTGTTTCCTGGTAATTGGAACTTTTTCTGAATGTGATATGATTTCATAAAATGTAGGATGGATGTGTGGCTTCAAACCAATAATTCATTTCAAACTGGCTGAAGTTGGATTTGCGGGGGGGAGATGGGAGGGCATGAAAAAAGCTTGTGCCATGGAGAAAAACTGCTGATTTCTGGACTTAGTTTTGCATTTGGCCATACAAATGTCTCAGTAATTTCAGTAAGGACCAGAGATATATGACATAGGGCAGTATTTTACCTTATATTTTAAGGGGGCTGGGGGGAGGTTTTCCAAAAATTAGATTCACCATTTGACTTTTTTTAATGCTGCTGACCATTGTACAATTAATTTTCCTATGAGTAAGGTCACTGTAAGAGGGTTTAGCTTTGATTAGCTCAGAGTGCTGGTGATTTTTAACAGCATGACCAGGGTAGTTCCACATGCCTTATTTTATGGAATTATTACTTTGTAGCCAGTTTGCTAGACATTACCATAACTGTAAAAGTCCTCTTGGATATTAAGAAGAAATCTTTACCGTGAGAGTGGGCGATGCAGTGGTACAGGTTGCTTGGAGAAGTTGTGCGTGCCCCATTCCCAAGGCAGGTCAGGCTCTGAGGAACCTGGTCTAGCGGAAGGTATCCCTGCAAAGGCTGTTGGAACGCGGTGATACTGGAGGTCCTTTCCGGATGCTGCGGGTGGGAAGATCGCGGGGCCGGGATCGATCGCGGCGCTCCCGGGGCCGCGCTCGGCACCAGGTGGCGCTGGGGGCCCGCGAGCGCCGGGCCCGGCGGAATTCCTGGACAAAACCACCCGAGGAAAGCTGCATTTCGTGGAATGGGCGAGCAGCTCTATTTCGAGGCACTCCTGGCACAGATCTGTGCTCTAAGACACTGTTAGCGAGAAGCCTGCTCACTCCATCCCTTTCCCTCATCCTTCCCACTTGTTTGCAACTAGACCGAAAGTTGCAGATAGGTGTGCTCCTTGATTACTTGTGTGCATTTGCACAAGCTAGCTGATATACAAATCTCTCCTTGCACTTTTATGTAAATGACTGCCTTCTTGCATGGAAATTTTGCCCTGCTCTTGCTAAAGGAGACTTGCCACAAGTCACACTTAGCTGGCTGAAGTCTGGTGTGTCCCTTGGCAGTAATTATGCCTTCATTCATAGTTCTTGATAAGTTTTTTTTATTGTCCTGATGCAACAGGAGTGAAGTGTTAAGTTTTTTTGTTTGTTTTTTTTTGTCTTCATCACCCTGTCAGCTATTTTGCTAGCCTACCATCTTCTCAAATAATGTATGCATGTTACAGCACTAATCTAATTAATGCTAACATATATAGCTATTTGTGTCTAATTGCTGAAAAGTGTGGGTTTTTTTGTTAGAGTGCAAGAAAGCTGGTGCAGACTCCAGACTTGCACTCTTGTCCAAGAAAGACTTTATTTCTCCCTATGGTAGAATTTCTAACTCAATTTAACTCAGTTCCTGACACACCTCTCCTTTATCTAGTTATAGTGATGTATAACAGGTTGTTCAACCCTTATGGAGCAGACAGCTTCTCATTCTAGGTTTGCTTTCCCTGACCCCATTGCTCTGAGTGGGTCTGGAGGCTGAAGAGAGTTTGGGAGAAATGCAATGTGCTGCCTCCAACAACTTTTTTCCTGCCCACGCTGAGGCAGAGAAGGGGAAGGGAGCATCTTGGGCCATGTATAACCTTTGTGTCACACTGGTCTGCTGTGAAATTGAGCATTTGACTTAACATGTACTTTGGTAAAAGCAAACTACGGTGGAGAAAATTGTGCAGTGCTAAATCCTGAAGCACAGACTACCCAGTGAATATAGAGGGGTTTTGTATGCCTGCTAGCTGGGATTGATGACTGACCAATATGTCTGTTTGATAGCTAATGACCACGTGCTGTGTTAAGCACTCATAAGCCAGTTGTATCTAGAGTGACAGCCCTGATCACAAATATAATCTTATATATTTTGTAAACAGCGTGTTGTATTTGAAATTAGTAGAGTATGTATAGAAAAGTGCCTCTTTTAAAGTGTTTAATTTTCTTTATTTCAATTTCTTTAGGAACCTGCCCATGATTTTGAATTGGGTGAAAGCACAGAAGCCTGGTGTTATGGGTGTTAACATAATTACATCAGACTTTGTGGAGCTGGTTGATTTTGCTGCTACAGTTATTGCACTGAATGACCTCCTTTTGGAAGAGAACGAATCTGCAACTTAAATCCTGATTGCTGTGTTCCATGTGTGCTCCTTAGTGGACATCTTTCAACTATGCTTAATGTTTTACTTGTCAAGTGAAACCTGTTGTAATCTGTCTTTATGAAAAAAAGTTTCCTTTAGGAAACGTGGTTAAACATCACGTACAGCCAGGTCCCTTCTCCTGGAGTCTGTGGACCTGAGTGAGCCGAGTGCTGTGTGTGTGCTGCTGTGTCTGTGTGTGCTGTGTTTGGCTGAGCTGTGCACACATCTGCTGCTGACAGGGGCTGGCCTCTGGAGCAGATGAACCCCATTGTGGCACTCATCTCCTTGGTGACCACACTCCCAGCACCCCTGTGTGTGCATCCTGCCCGCTTCCCATGGCCAGGGCTCACTCCAGGGATCACTGCTGATCCCATGGCAGCGTGGCCAGGCTGGCTGGGTGGCATTGTTCTTGGGCCACCTCTGGCATAGCTGGGCTCAGCTGGAGGCTGCTGCTGCTGTTCATTATGCTCTTTTAGACACTACCTCTGACTTACTTGAAGAGACAATGCTGCTGTTGTTCAGGGGGAAGCTGTGTTAAATATCCAAACTGTCCTTTGGGCCTGAGAGATGAAGGCTTAGCACAACTTTTCTTCCTGACCTCTTTATTTTACATTATTACTTCAATAAATTAGTTGCAACTGTGCTTAAGTATATTTTTTGACATTAATTTGGAGAATATTTCAGTCTTCAAATTTTGAGGATTATAACTCAAGTCTGAATTCCTGTTTCCTGTGATATATAGGATTCATTTTCCTGAATTCCTGGGACACTTAGGAAACTACAGCATAACCTTTCTCTTTATCTCTCAGTCACTTGGGTTTTTTTAATCCATCAGATTTTCTTTGGGGAAAGTCTGTCACCCAGTCAGCCCTTCTCTGGAAGGAGGTGGGCCAAGTGGGGTTTGCTTGATATTCAGAGAACTGGAGGTGGCATAGACTGCTCAAAGTCTAAATATTGGATCACTGTGATTTCTAATGGGATGGTGAATTCTGCAGTCAGACCTGAAAACTGTGCTTTTAGATAGATAGAGAGCCACACCTATTAAGAAATTTCTCCAGCCTTCACCTGCTTGTGACAGAGTAAGCAATAATCACACAAGCACAGGGAGGTGTTAGTACTGCTTCTTTCTTTAGTCACACTTATTTTTGTGCTGGTTCACAATGAAATTGTGGCCATGTATGTTTGAGCCAATGCAATCATATGTTGGTACTTATCAGCACTTAATTTACTAGCTGATAGTATCCTGTGGTCTGATTTATTGTTGTTTTTTTAAAAAGCACAAAAGGGACTGATTAGCAGATACTTCTCTGCTCAATCATCTTCCCGAATAAACTATTGGTGCACTAATTATTCCTGATTATGAATTTGTATTTATCTCTAAGCTTATTTATTATAGAATGTATTGTCTTTTACATATTTAATTCAAAGGAAAAATTCATCTCCAGATTTTTTACTTCTTTTGTTGCTTTATTCTGTATCTGCCATCGTGGTTTGACAGCTGTGAAAAATCCCAACCTTATTTGTTTGCTTGTCACAACTCGGGAGAAATGTAAAGGTTTGCAAACCTTCCATGTGAACCTTGGCCAAGTTCAGAGCAGACTGTAATCTGATTTATCTGTTGTTTGCATGGCTTTCATTAGAGTTCCTTGAATTTTTTTAACTGAATCGTTTCTCAGAGGGAGCTGGGGGTGGGGGAAGTGCTTGTCACTCACTGTCTTTCCACTTGTGTCTCAGAGAAAGAGGACAAGTCATAAAAATCAGGGTTTGGCAACTATGTTGAAGTTTCTAGTTTAATACTTCCTTTTAAAACCACAGCAGAAGGTTTTAATTGGGTTTGGTACTGTTTTTTTCTTGTTGATGAAACCATCAGAACCTGTTCTGAACAGTTCTTTTCAGTCTGCAAGTTTATTTAAAATACCTGGGTTTTCCTATTTATTAAATAATGAATAATTCCTATTTATTTAAAATAGCTGAATTTTATGTTTACTTTACTGCTGCTTTACTCATGGCCCCAGCTGAAACTCCATGTGAATTTGGTTTTGTTGGTTTTCTTCTGCAAATTGTCTTGGTGCTCAGAGCTCAGTTGGACTTTAACACCAAGGCTGTATGGGCCATTCATTTAAGAGCTGGATTCATGACCCTTATGGGTTCCTTCCAACCCAGAATATTCTGTGATTCTGTAATTTAGCTTGAATGCCAGTGAGGCAGAAATAATACTTTTGCAAGGTTCCCATCTAGAACTGGAAGACAAAGCAAGGTGAAGTGAGTATGATGTTTGTATTTGACCCTTAATATATTTTGTGCTGTACCTATACATACATATGCCTCAAAAGAGATTTATTTGGATTAACCAATATTTGTTTTCTGCGTGCACAGTAATTGTTAAAAACAGTGACTGTTATTAGTCCTTCTGCTGTATTTAATTGAATAGAGATGGATGGGCTCAGGGCTGTTTTTGTTTTTTGGTTTTTTAAGTGCAAACTCAGAAGTTCCTCTAACATATTGGCTGTTAGTTCTTGCCTCTTGAAACATGCTGGGTGTTGAGTGCTAGCAGAGGGAAAAGAAATGGAAAATAGATTTAGCATTAATGATTTAAGTATGTGAGGAGGAACATTTCTGTAAGTTTGGCCTGTCAGAAGAGATTTTTGTGTCATTTCAGAGCAGTGCTTGGTGGTGTGCTTCCAGTGTTCCAGAGGAACCTGACTGTTTTAATTGGTGAGTCGGGCAATTGGCAGGTAACATTTGTCTGACATGACGTCTCCCTTGGCTACTCTGGGCAGCATTCATGCTGGTGCTTAGAGCTGGTCCTAGAGTTGTCAGACACCATCCCAAGCAATATGAACTACCTTTCATCTATTCTGTTACACAGAGAAAAGCTATCCATATTAATGGGCTTATCTTGCTTACTCAACACCAAAACATATCCAGACTTCCTCATGCTTTGCAAAATTGAGCTCATCTAGGCTTGGACTTTGGGCTGTGGACTCTATTTTCCAGCATTACAAAATTAAAAGGTGTGCTGGGCAGGAAGGGAGGATCAAGGAAGTAGGGCAGTAGTTTGCATCCAGTGCCCACATGGAAGGTGTGGTAGTGCTCAGCCCAGTTCTGAGCCCACTCCAGCAGAGTGGAGCAGGTCTGGCAGGTGAGTGACAGCACTGCAGCTCACACTGAGGCCAAGTCTGACCCCTGAGCAGTCTGCTCCTGAGATCAGCAAATAACAGCCTGCAGGGTCAGGATGTGTGAGCTTGAGGAGAATGGAGATGGGTATGAGCACAGGAGAAGGCAGGGGGTTCTTACTGTTGATGTAGATGCACATCTGGTGAATACAGTGGTTTTAGTCTTGCTTGTATATCCCCAAAGCAGTAGAGTTCACTTTTAAACAGACTGGGAAGAAAACCTCCCTAGAAGAATTGTTCTGACCTCTTGACCATTTGGAAGGTGCTGGGAGAGGAGAAGCCAGAAAACAAGCAGCTGTTTGAGGCAAAGTACTTAAACTGTGTATTCTTGAATAAGTACACATATGGTTTGTTATTAAAGACTCAGGTTAGTCATACACTGTTTTATGACTGTTATTTCTCTTCCTGGTGTGCAGTGTCTGAATGCCAAGCACACTGGTGGCATTCCTCTTCTCACACTGGTGGCTGCCATGTGCAATTTAAGGGCACATTTGAGGCACAGGAGACCTCTGTGTATCCATGATGGGAAGTAGCCAATGCTTTTTATGGAGCATCTATGAGTTTTTAGCCTCTTACCATGTCCTATAGGTGAAAACAAAAAGGATTTTGCAGACTGACAGTCTGTTGGCTTTTACTTGGGGACAACTGTCATAATGTATTGAACTGCCCAGGGAAATGGTGGAGTCACCATCTCTGGAAGTGTTCAGCACTGTGTGGATATGGCACTTGAGGATATACTGTAGTAATGAAAAGAGCAGTGATGGACTTGATGGTCTTGGAGGTCTTGTCCAAGCTTAACAATTCTGTGATTCAGAGTAGAAATGCTGACTGCTCATATTCTGTTTAAAAGCCTCTTTGGAGGAAAGAATAATAGGGAAATGGTGACTTTGCTCCTAACACATGCTGGGTTTTGCTGTTGTTGCTACTGAATGTTGGAGTTTAAAAGCACTGTGAGGTTTAAAAGAACTGTGAGGTTGAATAACACTTTTGAGCAGGGATTTTGGCTCAAACAGGAGTAGAGATTCTCTCAACGTGCTCATCTGTTCTCATCTGACTAAGCCTTTGGAAATAATTTCTTTGTGTACCTGTCTCAGGAGTCAGAGATCACTGATGCATCATTTAGCAGACCAAGATTTAGGGCTTAGAGATAGAAGGCATTGATATTTTGATTTAGAATTGGGTTGCCTATGGAAGTCTTACTGAGCATGTGTGATTTGAGGTTTACTTGAATATGCAGTATTTAATATGACATCCATATGCTGTTTTTGTAAGACTTGAACACATAGTTACCAAACCCTAATAAGCAAATTTTTTGGTCAGAGGACCACTGTTTGGGACAAAACTTGAGGCAAATTTTCAATGCTTGTTAAAGCACAAAGAAATTGTCTAATGTGGGGAACAGAACTTGTTCAAAAAATTGAAGTATAGATCAGGTTTAAATGAAATCCTTTTGGCAATGAAAGGTAAGATTTTTTTTTTTCCTTCTTTGACAAATTCTTATTCCAGCTTTGGTTTTTAGCTCAACAGATGGGTAGAAGAGCCAGAGCATATGGTAAAAAGCAAATCAATTTTATGCTGGGGACATTGTAGGACTAACTGTGGTAAGAGTATGATGATTTACTTAATGACACCTTTAATGGTAATCCTATCAGCTCTTAAGTTTAGGTTGTTAAATCAGTCTCTATTTTGCATTTAAAATATCAGTCCCACTAATTCAATACATCTGTTTTGTTGAAGTGTGTTTACTTCTCTATGCATATTTATTTCTCTAAAAGTCTTACCAAGTAAACTGTTAATTGTAGGGACTGGAATAGGACTGTCAACTTTAGAACTGTATGCTGAATCTGCTTACATTTTGTATCCCTGAATATTTATGCATTGTGTGTTGTCCATTTAAATAGTACTTCTTACCCTTTGTTAGACTTGTCATACCATTTACATTGAACTGTAGTGTATTCTTAATTTTGAAAGAAATGTTGATCAGCACATCCTATATAAATATAATTTAGAAGATTCTTTGATTTTTATTAATGTCAAATGTATTTTCCAGATGGATTTTTTTATTATTTATACTGTGGAAGGGTGCAGAGGGGGCCAGGTGAAGAAGAGTTACCAATTCTCAGTATTTATTTTGTGCAGTTTGTCTTCTTTTGGCAGTTTGTGCTTTACCCACCTGTGTGATTAAGTTTTGTGAAACCAGGATACCTCATCTGAACTGCAGATAAATTTAAGGTTTACATCTGTTTCTTTATATCATGGGGGGGGTTTAATCCTGAAAATAAAAAGTACAACTTGAGCTAATCATCTTTGCTGTGTGTTCTGTGCTGCTGACATGATGATTATGTAGTGAGTCAGCTAACATCAGTTGAGCTGAGGAGCTTCTCTGATGCAGAAGGGAGTCATGGAAGGTTGATTTGGGATATTTTTTTTTTTAAGTGCTACATCTTGCTGTGCTTGTGTCCCCTGAGTAGGCAGACCCAGACAACATTCTTATTTTTAGGATGCGCTGACAACTTCTCAGTGCAAGTAATAGAGCAAAATAATTAGAAATTGGTGTGTGCTTGCACTTTTGTGTACACACAGCTAACACCTTTGCCTGATTGCACTGAGACAAAAGCATGCTAATCCATGGATCCAGTTCTGTCCTGGAAGGCACATTCAATTTCTGTGCAGCCTCTGCTGCTGTAGCACAGGTGCTAAAGCTCCATTGTAATACCTGCTCAGGAAACAAAGCATTGATAATGATTCTTGGAGCCTGGGCTCATATCAGATGCTTGTAACCCAGTCAGATCAGACACACCTTTCTCCTGGGTTGCTTTCAGCATGCCTGTCTTGAAGATGTGGGAGTACTGGGGGTGGGGAGAGGGACAGAATGGCTGGTCCTGATTCCCTCATGTTTTCAGACAGTGGTATCTGAGAGAGATCTGTAGATTTTTTTTTTTTTTAATCCCAAAGTTAGGGCTGGAAATTCTGAGCTAATCACTACCTGTTGTCTCAGACCTCGAAGTAGGTGTTTGCAAACCAGCCTTCATTAGCAGTGACTCACACAAAGCTAACCATTGGTGTCAGTAATGTCTGCAATGTGCTGTAGGCACTGAGTGTGCCACTAGTTTTTTTCAGAATATACCTATGCAGCATGAATCTAAAGTGACTGGCATAAGGTGCCAGTGTGTAAATAAACAGTTGATGGCTAAATAGCTTGGAGTGGCACCATGGCTTTCACCCCCCACCCCCATATACTGTTTCCCCAGGCCAGGAAAATTATGTACCATAGAGGGGACTTCAGGTGCAAGAGTGAGCATGATTTCATCATATTGCTTCCCCAGGGGATTTAATGATTTTTTTTTTTTTTAAGTCTGTGTGCCTTTAGCAATGCTGGACAAGGTCACACGTATATACATGCACATAAATGCATGGAATAAATTGTTATTTTGAAGCTTGCAATGGGAAAGCAAAAACTAGAAGCATGTTATGTGACAAATTTATGCACGCCCTTTATACCGAGTTTCGCTGTTGCCACAAACCTGTGATTAGTTGTTCAAACAAAATCATTCCTAAATTGCATGTCTCTTACTATTCACCTCTTAGGGGATGCTGCTGAACCTGCATGCATTTTTTCTTAGCTGTGGAGGACAAACTTCGTGCTGTGTGAAGGACAGGCAGTTTGGAACCTGGTGTATGCTGCCAGCAGCTCTGGCTCCACGTCCAGCTCGAAGGTGAGCAAAACACTGGCAGGCTCAGGAGCTGAGTAATGGTAAAGTCACTGATTCTTCTCATCAGTTAGGTGGCACACCAGGTACTTGCATTAGACTAGAAGAGCATTTGATCAAAAGCCTCTCTCCAATTTAAATGTACTAAGTGGGGTCAGTTTGTCATGCTCTTGGGTGAGCAGATGCTAGAAAAAGAAACCAAGTGAATTTTGAACTACTGCTGGTTTGTGAGCCCAGCTACTCTTCTTGGGGATCAGGGTTTGATCCACTCAGCTGATTGTGCCACTGCCCGAAGACAAGACAAAGTGGATTCTGCTGGAAAAGGTGGTGAGTGTGACCAGGATCATTAACAGGTAACTTGCTGTATGGATAAGCTGTTAATACAATCACACTGAAAATCAACTTTCCCTCAGTTTAGGGATTTGTTTAAATTAAAAGCCAAATTTGCTTAGAGTAGAACATGGTTTGTTGTTTTTGTTCTTTCTTGTATATCTCTTATCTGCAGTAGAAATAGAAATACCCTGGGGGATGTACTTTGGGATGGTGCAGAGTCTGCTCAAGGGAGAAGCTATTGTACACATGACTGTGTACAGGTTTATATCTGCAAGTTCAACAAAAACTTGGCCTCAGAGTCACCACTGCTCCTTTCAGCAGGCAGTGAGAACACATGCCCACAGCAGAACTGTTTACATGGCCAAATTTGTGGATTCAAGTTTCCAACATAATCTGTGGGCTGAAATTGCATATGGCTGCAAGTTGGGTAGTATTTCAGAGAGGTGAATGCTTCTCATGTCTGCTTGGAGATGATTTTTTTGTTCTCTATAGTTTAAAAGTAAAACAACCCCATTTGTTCTAAGATATGATTTCTTAGCCTGGCTTCTAACCTGAAATTAGTGTAAGGGTAATTTTCTGCTGCCTTATCTGTAGTGGGCAGATTCTTGATGGAAGAAAGGAAGCATCTGGCAGTGCCTTAGGCACTAGAGCATCAAAGGAGCTTAGCTGGTAGCTGCATAAAGTGGGAAATGTATGGTACAATGGACAGACTGTCCCTTTGTGAGGCAGATGGATGAACCTTTAAAAGAGTTCTAGTGGCTCAGGAGATGCTGAACAATGTGTTGGTCTTCAAGCAAAGACTTTCAGGTTTCAGTGAAATGGCATAAAAGCTTGGCTGGTGCATGCAAAGCCCAGATGGTATCTCATGCTCGGGTTTGAAAGGGTATTTTCTGTTTGACCAGAGTTGCAGGTACCATTGTTGTTTCATCTCTGTTATAATCATGAAGAAGTTTTGATAGAGTTTGTGCAGATGCTGTTTGGGTGACTCAGCAGAGGGACAGGCAAATGGCTGGCCCAGCCTTGTCCCCCCAGCCCCTCACTTTATCCTCTGACACAGCACCTTGCCACTTCAGGTATGTTTGCAACTCAAATTCTTATTGGACTGGACATTTGTGAATGCAAAATACAGAAGAAATTGAGAGCTGAGTTACTTCTATCGTGTTTCTTCTTGCAAATACTCTCTAAGAAAGGGAAAACAAAACACTGCCAAGGAGGTGTTTCTCTGAGCTTCAAAGTCATCCTTTGGCAGATTGGGTGGAGAACACATTGTTTATTTGGTGAGGTCTGTGTAAATGAGAATTAAATGTGGCAAAATATTTTTATTTAATTTTTTTACTGAACATTCACTTTTCATTTTGTTCATAGCAACTGAGCAAAAGGTTGGGTTTTGGTATTCCTGGATTTTCTTCCAGCTTGAAACTGCAAAACCTAAAATCACGAATGCAAGAAAGAAACAAAAACCATCCAGAGAGGCTGGAGCTGTGGAAAGGGAGGAGGAAAGGTATGCAGCAGTGATGGTGCTGCAACTTGCCCTTTGGAACAGAAAATAAAGCTCTTGGTTTGGAACGCTTTTTTTTGAGACAGAACAAATTACACCAAGTTTATTCTTTGAACCACATCCAGTACAAAGTTCATTTGATACATTAAATGCAGTTCCACATTTGCAAATATGCTGAATTTTATTTCATTGCATCTTTTGGAAGGCTACACTGGCATGGCAGCAAATTTAATATGTTCCAGGCATTTCTCCTGAGAAAAATAATAATTGCTAGTATTTCAGCCTAAATATCTCAAATGCCAACAGTTTTGATTCTTTTTCTGCTTTTCTTGAAGGATCATAACTTGAGCTCTGAAGCAATAGAAGCAGCCAACTCATCCTGTGTGATAGTGGATAGTGCTGGAAAATGTGCTTTTGGTCATTGCCAAGACAAAAAATAAAGTGTGTACTGCAAAGATAATCCCCTTCTGGGCCTCCATCAATCTGTCTTGAAAATTGCCCTTAGTAACAGGGTTGTCTAAGGATCAGTGGCACACGCTGTCTCACCAGGCTGACTCCTTTGCTGCACGCCACAGCCCATACAGGGAGTGATGAGCTGCTGTTTCTCAAGGCTGGTTTTTCCCCTGTCTGCTGGATATGTTCACTGTACAGGCATGCACAATACTGGCAAAGACACTTCAAGCCAGACATATCCTTCCAGGCATTAAGATCCAGAATGAATCTGAAACTCGGTGTACGTTTCCTAAAATATATCCACAAAGGAAAAGCAAGGCTGCTGCTAGAAGATTTTACACTAGCAGAGTCTGTGTAATTTTGGAGGATCCTAGAAATTCCTACTAAGTAATTGCTTGTTTGCACAGTACTAGTTCTGGAGAAATTTATGGTGGTGCCAAATGGGGAGAGAGAATTGGGGTTGTTCAGCCTGGAAATGAGAAGGTGACCTAATTGTGGCCTTCCAGTAGTTGAAAGGAATCTATGAGAAACATGGAGAGGGACTTTCTGCAAGAACATGTGGTGACAGGAGAAAGGGGCAATGACTTGAAACAGCCAGTAGGTTTACATTAGATACCAGAAAGAAATTCTTTACTGTGAGGGTGGTGAGGCTCTGGCTTCCCAGAGCAGCTACAGTTTCTACCCATTCCTGGAAGTGTTCAAGGCCAGCTTCAATGAGGCTTTGAGCAACCTGGTCTAGTAGATGATGTCCCTGCCTGTGGCAGTGGGACTTGTACTAAATGTGCTTTAAAGTCACTTCTACCCCAAGCCATTCTGTGATCTTCATATCACTTGGATTTTGTGCACAAAGGAGATTGCTTTCTGAGATAGTTATTTGACTGTCATGTCCTGGAAAGATTTCTAAAAACTAAGCTACTAAAAAAATTGCTTATTTATAGCAATAAACTAGATAATTAAAATTTTGTCTTCTTGCATTTATTGCCAAGAATAAGAACTCTTAAGTAACTTAATTTCCCTTCCACATGTTCCTTCCTCCTGTCTTGAGCTTAGGTTTGTCCCCTTTCCAAGGTTGAAGGATAATGTAGGCAGCATTAATAAATGTGCCAGGGAATTGGTTTCTCAAGATCAGGATTATAGTGCAATTCTCTTTATCCAAAACTAAAATGAGAGACTTGGCTGGTGAATTTTTTCTCTGCTCTGTTACAATCTTGTAACTCTTGGAGCAGAAGGGGCTGTTAGAGCAAGGTTTTTAGCAGAGACTGAGGAAAACAGCTGAAAATGAAGCTTCCAGAGAACACTGGAGTACTCACTAAACCTGTTTACATTGAACTGTAGTGTATTCTTAATTTTGAAATGTGGTCAGCACATCCTATATAAAGATAATTTAGAAGATTCTTTGTTTTTTCTCAATGTCTAATGTATTTTCCAGATGTATTTATTATTATTTATACTGTGGAAGGGTGCAGAGGGGGCCAGGTGAAGAAGAGTTACCAATTCTCAGTATTTATTTTGTGCAGTTTGTCTTCTTTTGGCAGTTTGTGCTGTGTGATTCAGTTTTGTGAAACCAGGATACCTCATCTGAACTGCAGATAAATTTGAGGTTTACATCTCACTAAACCTGCTTACATTGAACTGCAGCTTTTGTAGATGGCTAATAAGTAATCAGCTTGAAATCCTTGTTTTCATGCCCTGCTCTGTGAGTGGTCAGGGTACTTTAGAAAAGATGAAAAGAAAAATCCTTCTCACTGTCCTTATGCCTACTGAAATGCAATATTTAGTAGACAGGTGTGTGCTGCTGTCCCTTTTGCTTTTTTGGGGGGCTTTTTGGCAGCTGCCCAGGCTCACCAGCGTGTCCCAGGTGCCTGCCACGTGTTCTGTTGTTCTGGATGTGCAGTTGCCCCATCCTGTTCCTGGGACTTTGCTTTGGGGACCGGTGTGGCTTTAGCTGTTGTCACACACCCTTTGTGCCTGTGGAATGCATAGGCAGGATTTCTTTCATGGGCCTCAAGCCTTGCCCAAAACTACAAAAGGTTTTGGAAGTGGCAAACTGAAAACTTGTTTCCTTATGCTTTTTTAGAAGAAAACACTGACTGCCTTCTCATACTCTGCAAATGGCAGTGGTGATCACTGTACCTGCTGAGATGACAGAGGTGTTGCACTACATTCATTAAAGCACAAGGAACACTCCTGCTCCTGAGGACTGCAAATCCATAGCCTGACACAGACACCAGGATGAGCAGACTGAAACCAAAGCCCCATTTAAAGATTTGAGAACAGCCTCTGTGAAATGCTGGGGTGCTGCCTCACCTGGCTCTCCCTGGGACACACCTTCCTGGGGAATTCAGACCTCCAGGGTCAAACAAGGATGAGCAGACACTACCTGCTGGCCTAGCTCAAGCTCGTGCTTAGACATCTGTCTCATTTCTGTCTGTCAGAGTCAATCTTCTCTGTCCAGCAAGTCTCATCATTAATGCTGGTATAGCTCCTTTCCTAACTCAAAGGTAGCTGGCACGTGTAACTGTGACCCACAAGAGAATTTAATGAGATGTGGCTTTCAGGCTCCAAGCTGAGACAGTATTTGGGCTGATTGGTTTTTTCCCAGATCTGATTGGTCTAGGAATAGAGTTGAAAGCTGCTTTTTAGTTTCAAAACACTTAACCATCCTACTAAATTATTAGCATGGGCAAGGTGCCACCAAGTGGGACACAGTCCAGTTCTGGCAAGGTGGTAGAACTGCTGTCTTACTTAGGTGGTTTTTATTGAATAACAACCACAAAAGACCACCTAATACTCATCCAAATTTTTCATTCTGATCTGATGGGAGCAGGATGTATAAATAGCATGGAGTCTGAGGGAAATATGGGCTCTTCTCTCCCATGCCTTTCTCTTTTGTTGGTGCCAAGTTAAGGAAGAGGAGAATTCAGAAAATGCAAGGAATTCTCATTTCACTTTTCTCCTTGCTTGTTTTAAAGTGCCAGAGTGAGCAGTACCTTAACATGTCTTCTATTTATTACCCTAGAAATACTTTGTGATTTTGATACCTGGAGAGGGAACATCCTCCCCCAGGGGTATTTTGGACTCCTGTTATTGTATTTGCTGATGTTTGTAAAACTCCATTTGCTGTCCTGTCTGTTAGCTGTTCTGTTTCAACACTCCTTTAGCTGACCTATGCTCCAGAGAACTGTTAAACATTGCAGGCATGCTTGAGGAAGGAAACTAATATTTTTTTCAACTTGGAGTGCAGCACTTAAACTCACTGGTGTGGCAGAAGGAGCAGTAGATGTGCTGTGGGTGGTGCTAAACTGATTTGGAGAGAGTTGGGAACAGCATGAAGAGAGGAACGAAAAAGTTTGTGATGGGATGGATAAGTTGGCATTTATGTGCTGGCAGACTTTGTTGTGTGGGGGTGTTAGAGCTTTAAAAGCATTGTGGGCTATAGAAGGAGCACTTTGGAAAGTCTTTGAGCCCCAGCTATTCCTTTGCCTTGGAGAAGGTCACCAGAGATGGTTAATAAAGCTTTAGCTGCTGAGCTCACTAAACATTCTTCCAGTTCAATGGCCTATGCAGCATGATGTGTTTAGTCAATGTTTAATTCCTAAGCAACAAATGGTGATTGTCATTCTAGAAGGCACTTGTGGTGTTGACTGAAGCAGTGGAGGCCAAGGATTAGAAAGGTCATGCAGGGAGATCATTTTGGCAACCTCAGAGCTCTCACCTCTAGGTCAGGTCCCTTCTCAGCAGGAGAAAACAAGGAGAAGTTCATGCTGCCTTAAGGCCAAAAAAGGTTTTCCAATAAGAAAATAAACTAGCTGTTTAAAAAAATAATAATTTGCTGTAGGAAACAAAGCAAAGGGAAATGTGAACTGTGGATAGCTGAGGGAAGGCAGGAAATGAAGAGGCATTTGCTCTTTCCCTGGTGATGGGGAGCAGGAGTGGAGCTTGTAGCTGGTCAGCAGAGGCAGGCTGTGACAGGAGGAGAAGTTGGCAGCAGCTGTGGAGGAGGTTGAGGGCTGCTTGAATAGCTCAGATGTGGAGAAGAGATGATGGAGGACTGCAAGCAATGTCTTCATGTAGCAGGAGGAGACCTGGATGGCATGTCAGGCAGAAAACTTAAGAAACTTTCTTGTTAAACAAGTCAGAAATGAGAAGAGCCCTCTCAGCTGAGAGCATCTAAGCCCATGTCACCTTCAGCCCTCTCCAAGGTCTGATTGTCAAGCCCTTGACCTTGAGCTCTGAGCATCTCCAAGCCTGAGTTTATCTCCAAGTGTGGCCTGGTTTTGTCTGAAGCTGCTTTATCCAAGGATTCTGTTAACTCAGGCTGGAGGGGTAGGCATGTGACACTCCTGCCTCCTATGACACTAACTCAAAGCATGTGAAGTTTTCAAGTCTTTATAAAGCTTGGCTCAGGCCAATGAGACTAGCTTGGCTGTTTCCTACATATAGCAGTTCACTTCTTTATCAGTGGTAGGAGGATTGGCATGATTTGCCCTTTATTGTTCTTTATTGTCCATGTTTTATACATCAGCATGCATAATAGCAATTATTTTGTGCTTTTCCAACTCTGTTGGGTAAAGTACACGGGGATTTTGTGATACAGACAAAGAGAAAGTGCTGTTCAAGCCACTGCACTTTCCATGTTGTGACTCAGTCCTCAGGATTGCTTTGTCTTACAGATATAACCAATTTTTTTTTTTTTTTTGTTAGGCTGTTACTGAGCCTGGACATGTGTAATGCAGACCAGAGTTATGCTTCAGTTTTAGAAAATTAAGGCAAAATTGAGTAGATTTTCTTTTATCTACCAAGACCTTCACTGCTGATCTACTAAGAGAGGGCAAGATGGCAAGCCAATAATAGGGGTTACTTGTGGCCAGGACACACTACTTCTTCCAAGCTGGATATTGACTCCAGCACTTATTTACTGGGCACCAGGAATAAGTTTTTGCCCATGCGATTTCCAGCTGCAAGATGGGTTTAGTTCTAAATTACTGATCTGTGATGGTTTCAGTCATGGCAATGATGAATTTTCCTGATGAGTTGATGGTTTTGTAAACATGCAGGGCAGCTCTGTAAAAGTCATTGTTTATGAGGTATTTGCTGCTTTTCCTTTTCAAATTTCATGCTGTTTACCTTGAGGAGGAAGAATGAATGCTGTATAAAGTTGCATGTCCTATGAACCAATATTATTTTGCTCAGTGTTAGCTGGGCTGAGCTTTTCCAGCAGTAAGGGTGCACATTCCAAAGCAATTAGAGCAGTTTCATAAGAAAATACTGCTCAGCAGCTGATAAAATGCCTTTCAGATGTCTTTGTAAAATAGATTCAGGTGACCAGTAAAGAACTACTTTCTTTAATCTTTGCAGTCAAATGTGAAAATACTTATTTTGATTCTTAACATCTTTTTCATTTAAAAATTGTTGTGAATTGAAAGGAGTTCATTTGTCTTGTTGAAATAGCCTGCAACTGAGTCACAGGGAAAAGAAATTGTGACAATCATAGATTCCCCACCCTATGTGCTTTGTCAGGGTCTCTGCCCTCTCTGAGCGTAACCACACATTGAAATAATTTCATGCTTGGCTTTCTATGAGTATAAAATCTTCTAGGGAGGAGGAGGAAGAAGTGGGAGGGTGGAAACCAAAAAAAAAAAAAAGAATTTCCTCTGCCTATAAACTGGTGTACAAAATTGCAGTTCATCTGGGAAGCTCTGCAAACTGAAGCATGCCTGTCTTCTGCTCAGAGCAAGCATGGCTTCAATCTGCAGCACTGATTCCCAAACTTCTTGGACCAGCTTTCACCCATATTATCCCTTGTCACAGAGCTTTGAATTCCCAGCCTCAGAGCAGGGGTGTAGTCCCTAGGCCCCTTTGCAGGCCCACCAGCTATCTGTATTTCCAGCTGTGAGAACACCTGCCCTAGGGCACTCTTTGGGTAACTGCATAGGATGCTGGCCATTATGTATGACAAGACCAAAGCTAAAGGTCTTTTTCCAGAAGAATTCTTTCAGAAATGAAACAAAACAGTCTTTTAGATGTGGGTTTGCTTTTCTCTTTCGTTACCCCTGTTTTCCTGATTTTCATTCTCTACTATCTTTTAGACCTCTTGGCTAGTGTTACTTTCTGGGGGTTGTTTCCTTTTGTTGAATCATAAAATAAATGGACCTTTAAAGGCCATTTAGTCAAAAACTCCTGGAATAAGCAGGGACATTCTCAGCCAGGCGAGGTTGCTCAGACACCTGTCTAGCCTAACCTTGAATGTTTCCAAGAATAAGGTATCCACCACCTTTCTGGGCAACCTGCTCCAGTGTTTAATCACAGTCATTATAAAAAACTTGCTATTTATAGCTGAACTAAATCAGCCTTCTTGTTTAAAACCATCACCCCTCGTCCTATCACAACAATCCCTGCTAAAAACTTTGTCCTTATCTTTCTTATACTCAGAGAATCACCAAGGCTGGAAGAGATGATCAAGTCCAGCAGCTGTAGAGAGTGGAGGTGAGCCTCAAGCAAAGACAGCTGAAGTTCCCCTGGGCAGTGCATCAGCCAAACCCTAAATCTGTTTGCTTGGACTGGGTAACTTTAGAACTGCCTTGGACACTGTGGTCCAGGCCCTGGCCAAGCATATGGAGCATTAGCCTGTGTGAGTATGAGGAAGAAATAATCAGCTTTGGCAGCCCAAGTCCCAAGCCTGTCATATAAGCACAGGCTGAACTTTAAACCTGTGTGTAGCCCTTTTTCCAGTACAGCATTTGAAAATGTGTCTATGCTCCAGTCCTTCACCCTGATGAAGAAAACAGAATTTATAAAGAAGATTTTAAGCATAAAGTTGCCTTTTGTTCTGTATTGTAGTGGAGCACACAGATAGTAATAATACACAAAGATCTGTTTAATTTCACTTATCCAGTTAGCTGAAGTAGAACTAGCATTAGTTTGGGTTTTTTGTTGGTTTTTTTGGTTTTGTTTTTTTTTTTTGGGGGGGGGGTTGATTGTTGTTTTTGTTTTGTGTGCATGTGTTTTTGTGTCAGTCTTGTTCTGTTTCGATGTGGTTTGGTTTTCCTGAGGGTGGTTGTATGTGATGTGCTAGCATGAGAATTGTCAGTCAAAGAACTGGCTTGGCACTTTTCTGTGGATATCCAGGAGGTTGCTAATGGCATCTAGCTGTCAAGGTTCCAGATATGACCAACTCTCAGAAGATATTCCTCCTGACTCTTGCCCAGACAGTTTCCTCCCCTTGCTACTCCTTCAAACTTTCTTCCAGAGCAGCACCTCAGACTTATGCTTGGTAAAGCCCATTTCTGCTGGAAACCTCTGTAGAGTACCTCCAGCCTGATGTGATATCCAGGTAAGTCAAAATTCACTTTTTATCTTCCTGCCTCTCAACTCTAAATATAAAAATCTGTGTGTTCCATGTGGTGTTTCTTTGATAATGCAAGTTAAACTAAATAGAGAATCCTGTTGATTATGCTGTGCAGTCATGTTTCCTGCATGATTGTCTTCCTCAGCTAGACTCAGCTTTTTTAAAATATAAAACAACAAACCAAGTGTTTCCAGAATGAGGCAAGTAAAGCTTTCCAACACCTCTGGAACCTTCAGTTCACAAAAAGTGTCCTGATCCTGGTTTGCTGTGAGTTAAAACCTAAACAAAAGAAGAATTAACTTTTCTTCCACTGCTGATCTGCACTACATTAGAGGCAAAGGTACAAATTTTACAAGGATTATTTACCTGGAATAGCTTTAAAGGACCTTCCTCTATTTGGAAACCTTGTGGAAAAAGTAAGAGGAAGTTTCTGTAATTTTGCATTTAGTTTCAAGCTGGAGTCAGAGCCTTCATGGTATGTTCTGTCTTTGGTTTGGAAAGGGAGCTGCTTTGGCTTTTGGCCAGCTGGCACGGGGCACTTTCAGCCCTCCCCAGGGAGCCCTGCTCTCTGCAGGTCAGCAGCTGAGCCACAGAGTCTGGCCACAGGCAGCAGAGCTGGGTCCTGGCCAGCTTGGCATGCTCCAACCCTGCTGGCTAAGGATGCTGCAGCCAAAATCTGAGCCCCTGGGGATCAGGGAGAGGGCCTGGGAGGAGCCTACCCCTGCCTCCCTTGGGAGGGTGCTGCTGCTTCATACCAGCAACCATGTGGCAGGAAAGAGGTGTCTATCTACACCATTCAGAACTGGATGGGAGGATTTTGATGTCTTTGTTTCCTAATCCCATGATAATTGAAACAAGGTTGAAATCTGCAGCAAAATTCGCTCTGAGCCCTACAATTCTGAGTGATATTCAGATTGCTAAAAAAAAAAAATTAAAAGTCCTGTCATGGTTCTTAAAATCCATGTGTTCTTGCCCACTTCAAAGCTCTGGTGTTGGCATGACCAGCAGAAGTCCTGTATGTGGTCCCATGTGATGAGCAATGGGATTTGCCTGCTCCAAAGTCCTCTTCTGCTATAGAAACAGAATCACAGAGTGGCTCAGGTTGGAAGGGACCTTAAAGATAAATTAGTTTCAACACCTGTGCTATGGGCAGGGATACCACCCACTAGACCCTGGTGCTCAGGACCCCATCCAAGGTGGGCTTGAACACTTCAGTAGATGGGACAGGCTTCCCAGGCAGCCTGTTCCAGTGCCTCACCACTCTCACAGGAAATAATTCATTCGTAAAATCTAATATAAACCTTTCCTCTTTCACTTTAAACCATTGCCCCTTTTCCTCTCACTATCTGCCCTTATGAAAACTCCATCTCCCTCCTTTTTATAAGCCTCCATAAGGTCCTGGAAGGCTGCAATGAGGTGTCCCTTGAGGCCTTTTCTTCCCCAGGCCAGACAGCCTGGAGAATGGGCTCTCTCAGCCTGTCTTTGTAGGAGAGGTGCTCCATCCCTCTGACCATCTTCACGACCCTCCTCTGGATTTGCTCCATCAGGCTGATGCCTTTCCTGTGCTGGGGACCCCAGACTGGATGCTCCCACCCCAGGTGGGGTCTCAAAAGGGGAGAATCCTCTCCCTTGAGCTGCTGGCCAGGCTGCTTTGGATGCAGCCCAGGCTATGTTTGGCTTTCTGAGCTGCCAGAACCCATTGTGGGTCATGTCCAGTTTTTTGTCCATGAGAACCCCCGAGTCCTTCTCCCCAGGGCTGCTCTCAATGATTGCTTCTTCCAGTCTATGCTTTTGTCTGGGATTGCCCAATACTCCATCACTTGAAACCTGGATGGTCCTGCTGGATCAATGGTGCTGTTTTGTTTTCTGCTGTGGGCTCAGTCTTGAGCTCAGGTACAAAAGGGTGTGGTGAGATCTGCAGCTTTGGAAGTCTGAATGTGGTTACCCCAGCTAAACCTGGCCTCTGTTCCTTGTGCCTTGAGTGCAAAGGTAAATCTTTCTCATTTTTTAAACTTGTTGGTTTTCCACTTTGGTATGTTTCTGTTTGAATTGTTTCCTGGGAATGAGAATGTTAAAAGCTGCTCTTTCACCTTTAATTTGGTAAAGTAGGCTGAGTGCTGCTAATATGACAATGTTTAAAAGGGATTAGTTAGCACATTAACAGTTTCAGTTGCTAATCTCCTGTGGAACACAGAGGTTTGGAAGGGAATAACTGCTTCTCCCTAGCGACTTTCAGTTGCTTGTTCTGCATGGATACAGGTATTTCCTCAGTCTCTGCAGAAGGCTAGCAAGCAGTGTGCTGAGGTAACAAATGCTGTGATGCTTCCACAAAAATTGGTTGTCAGCTGAGGTGCTGAGTTAGCATTCAAATCATCCTGTGGCAGACCACTGGTCATGGTCAAAAATCCAAAATTATTCAGGGCAAGACAATGTCTTCACTTCTCAGGGAAGCCAAGAGCAGCTTCTCAGTCACACAAGGCCCATGATGCCTAATCACGTCTCATGACTAAGTTAGAACAAAGAGCAAAAATCAATTTCTTCTGAGTTGCTGCTTTCACTTCCAGCTGGTTGATAAATCTGTGCTCCCCACACCCCCTTGAGTTTGGTCCAAGCATGCATGAAGTCCAAGGTTTTACTTTGCACTTGCTCTGTGTAAAGCTACATAACTTCTGCATGCACATTTTTCAGCTGGGATGGTAGAAAACTGCTCGCTTTTCCCCGTGTCCCACATGCTTTTAGTTTGAATGCACAGTGATAATGGGGATCTTGAATCTCTGGGTTCCTGTGCAGCAGCTGCCTGCTGCTCAGACGTGGTAGAGGACAGGAGGGCAGGATACATTTGTGGTGGAAGATAGACAGAAGAAAATGAAGTCAAAGTTCACTCCTTAAGGAAGTCTTTACCTGGTGTTTGCATGTAGACACAAATTATTTACCCTATCTCTTCTGTCTTAAATATGTCATATTTTTTTTCCATCAGAGAAATAGACATCTCTGGCTACTCTTTCAGAAGGAAGGTAGTGAAGTTCAGTGGGAAGCCAGAATTAAAATCCTCTTCAGATGTGCAGTGTGTTATGTAGCCTACTGGATTCCCTCTTATGTGCATTTCAGAAGAGTGTTTGCCTGTAATCCAGAGAATGTCCAATCAGTACCTCTCCGTGAATTGCACCATTTTTATTTTGGGTGAAGCTTTGACACTGTTTTCTCCAGTATTGTTTCCTGTTACTGCTCTTAGCCATGGTCTCCTACTACTTCATCTCCTTAAAGCTCACTTGTGTTACAAAATACCTCATTGGAAATTAAATATTCAGGGAAAAGTGATAAAGTGAAAGCCTTGCAGCACCTTCTGATGTTTAACAAAAGGTTAACAAATGCAAAAATGGCTCCTGAAAGCTGCAGGCAATTTCAGGCCAGGTTTACATTTTTCAAATTCTTACTTTACCTTATTTGGCCATGCAAAATGGGATCCAGCAGTCCCCAGGGATTTGGCTGCACAGAGATTGGGCTTTGTTAAGAAGTATGTGTTTTTTCCTTGGGAGACACATAGCTAAATATGGGCTGTGTTAATAAGAAATGAGTCTGTTTGCTGGCAGAGTTACAGATTCCCAATGTCCTCCAAGTTAAAAAGGCAGGCACACAGCAGCCCTCTAAAATCAAGCTTTTTGGCTTTGACTGCAACTGAATTGAAAGTGGGGGAGTGGAGGGATGTGCTAACACCAATTGACATGGACCTTGGGAAGTAGTTTGGGAACAAGACAGCTACAGTTGTCTAAAAAAAACTTGAAATTAATGCAAACAGGTCAGAGAATCAGAGTTGAGTGATTTTTGCGAGCTGAGGCTATATAGCTTCTTTTCTTCTTTTTTTGCAAAATTTTTCTTTTTTTTAATAGTTTTTCCTGTGAACAATTCATCTGAAAAATACAAATAGATAAAACAAGCTGGCCGAATAGTATGCATAGTTTTAGGGAATAAATATTGACTTAGTATCTGATATTGGTCAAGTGATATGTTTGAGGTGTGCCCAATAAAATGTAGCTCTTGGGACAGGAGTGGTATCAGATCAAAAGCTCTGCTGACTGCAGGTTTTATTTGCCTATTCACAAGGGTTCACCTCAGTGCTTTGTTAGGCATGAAATCTGTTGATGCTTGGGCTGAGGTGAGGAGTGTAAGGTGGACAGCAATGGAGAAGTATTGGTTAAAGCACGTGCTACATACAGGAGGTGTGAGAACCCTGGGCTTGGTCTGGGGTCTCGTGTGGTGGAAAAGTCTCTCCTCCAACCCATGCTTTCAAAAAAAAGCTCAGCAGTCTCTGTTGTTCAGTCTCAAGGCAGTTTTTTGCAAGTTATCTAAAAAATTTTCTTCTGGAGCTGCTGTGGTTTGCTCACAGCTCAGGCAGAGGCACACACACACCCTGACATCCTCTCTGTCTGCTGTCTTCTTCTTCTCTCCCCACCCAGGACTGCTGCTGTCTTTTATATGATATATTACATATTACATGTTTATAGTTTCCCCCCAATACCTACCACCTATATTACAAAGTGCTTTTCTACTCTAAACCAATCTGTGAGTGCCAACATCACCAAGAACATGGAGGCAAGGAAGAAGAAGGAGGAAGAACAGGATCAGCCCACTTTCCTCCATCTTAGAACTTCTGACCCCCATGGACAAAGTAAAAACCCCCCTGGACAGGTGCTAAAACCCCCCTGTACAATACTAAAAAATTTTCCCTCTACTTTGTAACTACTTTTACTACACTATCTAACCCTTTGTGACTGCTGGTTCCACCTCCAAAGTTGGTAACTCATTCCATGGCTCAAACTCAAAATCACAGCTGTTTGCAGCTGCCTGCCAGGGTCTAAAATGCTTCTGACCAAGGCCTGGAACCTCTAAAAATGTCTGAGAGATATTTTGAGTTCCAACAAGCAGGAACTATATAACCACTTGGTTAAAACCTAACAAAAGGTTAAAGAACTCTTGCAGGAACAGGGGGAGTCATAGGCAGTCAGGGAGCTCTCAGCACCAAGGCAGACTTTAGGAAAAAGGTGTAAGTGCTCAAACAGCTCCTGCTGCTTACTTGGGCACTGCTGATGGGACAGTGTGAACTGGATACTCTTGAGCAGTTTTTAGCTCTTCAGAAATGATTACAGGCCAAAATCCTTGTAGATGGCTCTCTGCTCGCAAAACCAAAACCCAGAACAACCCAACTTATGAAAAAAGGCCAAAAAAATAACCAGTGGAAGTTTGACTTTTCTATTAAGTGCAACTTGAGGCAGATCATGGAGGAAAGGCAGAGAGCATAGCCCCCACTGACTTTGGTTAGGAACACACTACATGTCAAGCTCAGTCACTTCACAAGCTGAGGGGATAAAAACATAAATTATTTAAAATGTTCTTTGAAGATGTTAGGAACAGGACAGGCCTCTCTTGATATCTGTTCTTAGTAAAGTAATTCTAAACCCGCTACAGTCTCCTCGTGTGTTTATATATTACTGTCTGGATTGTTTTCACTACAGGTTGAAATTTTCTTGTACAAAGAGCCTTGCAGAAAAGGATTTTACTGAAAAATAAAAATTTCACAGGGAAAAGGAAAACTCTTCCTGGGACATTTCAAAATATCTCTGTTCAAAATATTTTCTGTGAAAAGAGAAGGATTTTAAAGTTAAGGAGTCTTGTTTTCTGACTTCCTGTGACTATCTGTACGTTGTGGTGGGATGGAGGGGAATATTGGTTCCCATAAATGTTGTGTTGATTAAAGACTTGGCAGACCTATGAACATGTGAAGCATTACAAAACTTCTTTTATTTTTTATGTGAATGACATTCTCCATTATCATGCAAATGGTTTTGAAAGCCAGAGAGCAAAGAACTCCAAAAAACCAAGTGTATTTGCATGTCCAAGGGAAACATAACTACCAACCACTGAATTTTTTTGTCTGTTTTTTGGTGCTCAGGTTTGTACCTGAATATTTGTAAGAGTGAATGACTTTGGTTGGAGTTGAAGGTGGTTCAGGATTATCTCAAGTTATGCTGTGGCATCTCAGGCTCCACACCTGGACTAGGGATATTGCCCTGGAAGTTTTGCTGCAATTTTTCCTCATAGCTGGTGCTAGGTTTTTACATCACTGTTGCAGGATGGTGAGCTGATATTTGGAGAAGATGACTGTATCTGCTGAGGACTAGTTTCACTTGGCTGTATGAGTGTTCTAATTTGGATATGTGTGACCAGTTCAGGAGTCTGCTCTGGACTGAGGTCCTGAGGAAGCTGAAGATGGGGTGAATGAAGGACTGAGAGCTGAAGACAGTCAAAGTTCTTTTAAAATGGTGGCTTCTTTTACTCCCTATGGCCTGTACCCAAAGCTAACAAACTTTACTATTTCTTCTGCATCCTTTCTATGGATAAGGTACAGGATTTTGACAAGCTCAGTCTTCTCATGCCCTTGGAGACTGTCAAGGAACTGAGTACCTGTGCAAAAGTGGGGATGCAGTAGGCTTGTGGCTTTTCACAAGAGCCAATCTATTCCTCTAGCTCAGGCAAGATGTGCTACAGGAATGAAACCACTCCTGCAGCCCCTGTGGGCTTCTTAGTAAGATTCAGCCAGGCAGATATCAGATTTCTGCAATACTGATGTTATCACTGTTCACGCTGCTCTGTTTTGATTCCAAGCACCTCCCACATTCTCAGAGCTGGTTTATGAGGCTTTCACCACTGTGCCCACATTCTGGGGTATGTT
Organism: Lonchura striata; assembly: GCF_050655825.1. Classification (NCBI taxonomy): domain Eukaryota; kingdom Metazoa; phylum Chordata; class Aves; order Passeriformes; family Estrildidae; genus Lonchura; species Lonchura striata. The sequence continues at coordinate 4,889,924 of NC_140703.1, forward strand.
GGGACAAGGCTGGGATTCGTGCCTGAAATGCCTGGTGCATACCAACAAGCCCACTCCCACTGCCTTGTCTGTTTGGAGGAGGCACTGGCAGACCAAAGGGCTCTCGTGGCCTCTGATAAGCTAATTACTGGTGGTTTAAATGTTTATGAGGTGGAATGTGCTTCCCATTCAGCATCTGACCTGTGCTGAGAAGCTGCCTTTGGCACCTTGTTTCATGGGTGAACGGTTTAAAGTGTCTGTGCAAAGCTGAAAGTTGTTTGAATGATGTGCTATCAGTGCTCCTTTATAAGACCAAAGCTTCTTTGCTGTCTGATGTGAAATGTGAATAAGCCAAATACATTGGAGCTGGGGATCTAAGCTCGTCTGGCACAAGGGTTTCTCTGAAGCACTCGTGTTGCCTGTGCCAAGCACATTTCTCTCCCTTCTCAGGATTTTTCATCGAGCTGCACAGAGAGAAATGAAAGAGAAAACAATTTCTATTTCTGCTCCTTGTTTTTCCCATGTGGAATGTGTTTGGAGAATTGTTTACCTGGAGTGATTGCTTGGTTGGATTCTGGTGAGGATTGTTTGAGCCTGATGGCCAGTCCAATCCAACCTCTCAAGAGAGGGTCATGAGTTGTGTTAGAGTCAGAGAAAGTAGTATGTAGTTTTAGCATCCTCCTTTTATATAGCATATTGATGTATTTAGCATAGTTATAATAAAGAAATAATTCAGTCTTCTGAATTGAGTCAGACATGGTCATTTCTTCCCATTGGGTTTGCCTGCATTTACAATAGTCGCCCCTTCAAACCCAATATTTTTTTGTGTGTGATTGTGTTGTTGCTAATTACAAGGTAGTCATTGTTTATATCCTCATCTACCCTTCCGGCTTCCTCTTGGAAGAAGAACGGGCACAGCTCCAGTCTCCTGGAGGCTGTGGCTGATGGTGGTTGGTGGCACCAGCCAAGGCATGACACTTGCTGGGGGAATGTCTGAGCTGGGACCTGGAATCTCCCCTCCAGATCATCCAGAGCAGAGCAGGACACAGAAACACCCACCATGAGGAAGGGGAGGCTCCCAGGGTGAGCAGTAGCCTTAGGGAATGAGGTCTTGTGCAATGCACAAAACCCCCTTATTCTGCACTAAAGTAGAATATGAACGCCATCAAAACAGTTAGAGATACATCTGTGGATAACTGATTTGAATTCTTGAATCAGGGAGTGGTTTTTGATTTTAATTTTCCTAAAAAAAAAAAAAATGTTTTTAAGGAAATGAGAAGAAAGAAGGGAAGCATGCTTTTCCCTTTTGGAAACAATAATGAGGGATTTGGATTATCAAATAGCAGCTGTGTTGATGCAGACACAATAGCTATCTGTCAAGAGCATGTAGATGAAATTGCTGTGCTTCTATCTCCCAGCAAACACTGGTATCCACTGTGGAAGAAACTGATGATGCCATGGATGAGGTACTTCCTTAGTAGGTTTCTCCAGCATTATAGCTTAAAATGCTGGGAAAAATTTTGATGGAAAGATTTTCTGTAGAATGGAGAATGCAGTTTTATCAAAACTAAAATACCTTCTATGTGGATCCTGGAAAAAAATTACTTGGGGAAAAAAAAGTGATATGTTTCCTCTTTTTGGTGAAAGTGAAATGTCTATACCTAATCAACTGTGTTTTGGGAAAGCTGTGTGTTCCATTTGGTTTGTTGAAGAGTATACTCAACCCCAACTGCATTGGGCATCTTCAGGTGGATTTGAAAGTGAAGAAAGAATGTTTGCCACAAGGTTTTGCTTGACTGAAATCAAAAATGTGAATCTAAAAGATTTTTACTGATCCTAGAATTGGGAATTTTTCAGTCTTTTTTGCTTATTAAGACTGAATTATCTTCAACATCACAATGATTTTCAAGTACAAATTCTTGAAAATCATTGTGATTCTTGACTGGCTTATCCACCATAAAGCATTTCATTCAAGTAGCTACGTAACTGCTAAAAAGCTTTTAGGACACTAGTGTTTTAATTATTTCATTTAGGCTGCTAACCTCTTCACTTGAAATAACACCCCCTCTCCCATCAGTGTTCTGCCAGGAGATTTTTGTACCACATGGAACAGGCAGAGAAGACAAAAGCACCCCAGCATCACACCTGAGCTTGACTTGTTTTGGATTCTTGGGAGAAAAATCCTAAATGGTGCTGCTCTGGCCAGCTGTACAAGATCAAATCCCCAACCTATGTTAGTGTGAATATAATTTCCTTTTAGCAGTATGCTGCAACACAAGGGAACTTAAAAATCATCACATTTGTGGGCACATAAGAAAGACAACATGGATGCAGGTCTTCTGTTGTGTTGCACTGGTTCTGGAGGATGCCACAGATGGGATAGCCATGAGAAGAAAAGATTCAAAGTATGTTTGTGATGGGGAAATGAAGTGTGAGAGACAAAGCAGGAGGGGAAAGCAGTCATACATTGCTTTAGAAGGAGTCAGTAGAGACTCCCTGGCAGCAGGACCCCTGGCTTCCAGCAGATTGAAAAATGATTATGGGCTGAGCAAAACACAGGGCCTGGGAAAGGGCATATTCTTCAGTAGGTCTGGGACAGTTATTTCCCTCTGTCTATTCCTGTCTTGTAAAAATACTTTAAACTGGCACCAGTCTGTAGCCAGTTGCAGCCGATGTTGCATATTTTTCATGTGCCACATTTTGAAAATGTGACTCAGAACTGCCTTGATCTGAAGTGTATGTTTAATTTTAAAACTGGGAGGAATGGCTTATAAGGCTTTGTGTAAAAGGAAATGTTTTAGGATGCTGTTATTTTTAAACATGTTATGGCATTGCAAAGTAGTGTGAATCAAGTGCTGATTCTCTTGTTCTACCTAGAAATAGGAAAGTCTGTATTGAAGTGTCAAATAACACTGAAATTTAAAAGGTTAAACTAGGAGCAAAAAGGGGTTAATGCAAGTAAAAAAATAGCATATTTTCTAAGGATGCAGAGCTGTTTAATCAGACCTTGTACTGTATCTGCATGTCTTTTTCTGCCTGAAAACTCTTTTTATCTATTGTCCAACTTTAGGTGTGATAGTGGGAGGAAGGTATTCAAAGTGATTTAATTTTTGTCAACGAAATGCAGTGAAAGGGTGGAGAAGATACTGCTGCTCCCCAGAGAGAACTTAGAGGTGATTCCAATCTTGCATAGACCCCAGAGATTCCATGCAGAGGAGCACTTGTGGCAGGAAAAGCCACCTTGGGAGATTGCAGAGGTTCCACCTGTGTGGTGGGTGAGGCTCTACTCTTCCAGCATTTTTGGAAATAGTTTTAGTAGGATAGCCACACAGTGATGTGCTCAGCAAAGCCCTGTTTGTTGGAGAATGGAGATGGTAGAGGAGATGTCAGAGCAATGATGATGGGTACTGACATTTGCATGCAAGCCCAAAGGTATTACAAACCCAAAGCACCATAAACACAGAGCTGAGATTGCTCTGTTGTCTGAGCAATGAGCAGCATGGCGTGGGGGGAAGAATTGTGCCTCTAGCAACAAATGTGAAGTCAAGATGTGCAAATTCCCACCCTGGGAATTGTTGTTTTAGAGTATGGAATGGCTACTAAATTGCAGAGATTAAAAGCTACCTCTGTGTTTAAAAGGTGTGTAAATATGTAAAAAAAAATAAAAAAGATGATGCAAAAGAGTGTGTAACTTATAAGGCTGCATTTCACAGATGCAAAATGTACCACATTTTTGCAGATTTTTCCTAGTACTGCTTTCCTGTTACTAGATGGTGGAGCTGTTCACTGGATCTGCTAAGGAGAGGTGCAGTTTAAATGTCCTGCATAAGCTGATTCTCAAGCATCACATTGCAGGGCTCAGTTTCAGAGCACTGAATTCTTCTGCTGCTTTCAGGTGTGACAGCAGTGTGGAGTGCTGGGTGATGAGCCTGGTGTTGATATTGATATTCCTTTCAATATCCTGTTGATACTGATGTTGATATTCCTTACAGCTGGTCTAAATCTCATCTTTGTGCTTACAGGGAAGAAACCTGCTCCAAAGTATCCTAGAGACTGTGGGAGGGCAGGATGTGACAGGGCTGGGACAATGCTCAACAAGAATGAACTTCAGGTATTCCACACTGTGGCAAGACAATATTGAAATGGCATAAAACCTGTTTTTTAGCAGTCACAGCTCACCTATTCATGATGATGGCCAAAACAGGAATATTGAGCAATGGCAGGAAATCCTGCTGGAAGCAATGGTGCAGCATAAATGGCAGTTTTGCTGCTGACAGTTCTCACTGTGGAAATGCTGTGCTCTCTTTAAAGAGCCTCAAACAGACCAAGTTACTACTTTATTGCCTGTTTCTGACACTGGGGAAGTGATGTGTTCACCATATTATTTTATGGAGTAATATGTAATGGTGTTAAACATTTGGCTTTAGAAGAATCATCAGTTTTATGAAACAATGAAGTTTGCACTTGAAAGGAAAAATCTCAGGGCAATAGGCACTTTTTTAATCTTAAAAAAACTCAAAAACTCAAAAAACAAAAAACCAAACTGCAGTAGGCAGTTTTTAAATCTCTTTGAACCTGTAAGGTTCTAGAAGTTTTCATTATGACCAAGTGTCTCTAGATTTCCAGCTTTAAATGCTTTTTGCAGTCAAAGATAATTGTTTTCTCATGCAAATCAATGAGAGGACCATGCTTACTTTGGTCCTCAAAGTGAAAGATCCACCAACCAGTGTTAATGAGAAATGATGCTAATAGAGTCAACAAGGAATAGTTTCTGTAAGTGGCAACACTTGACTGTGGAAGAGAATAGTACAACTGTGAACAGTAAAACAGAAAATTGCTGCAGAAGTGTTTAACTTAACAGTTCTGGAAATCTGGAGAGTTTGAGTTTCTGTGAGACTCAGGTGATGGAATGTTTTGTGTGTGTCAAATAATACTTTTAGATCCAGACCTCTTAGAACTCTGGTTTTACTGTGCTATTATATTTCCCTTGGAAGTAAATGGGAAATAAAACCCAGCATGTGCAGACCACGTTGATCATGGACACTATCAGCTGATGTTTTTCAACTTGAGCTGCACTGTATTTTTGGTACTGTTCCTTTCTTATTCTTTTTATGCTCGTCTTGGATCCTGGCTTTGTTGAAACTGGCCAAGTTGTTGAAAATTAAGCCTTTACGCTTGTGAATGCAATTCTTACACTCTGCCTTTTGCAGGGTGCAGCAAACAAGAATGATTTTGCTCCACCCAGCACAAACATCAGACACGGCCTGGCTGTGCATGTGGGAAGGGCAGCAGGACCTTGTGTGCCAAGGAGCCTTCGAGGTGGGCTTGGTCCTTGTGAGCACTGCAGGCATATTCTTTCTCTGCAGTTACTGTGGGCTGGGCTGTGAGCCAAAATTCCTTGAACTGCAGGGGGAAAAAAGAGTTTTGTATGATGTACTGCAAGAAGCCAATCGAACCTCTGTGGTCCTCTTGGAGAATGACCATTCTGCTTAGGGTGGTGAGGCACGAGCATAGGTTCCCCCAAAATGTTGGGGATGCCTCATCACTGCCAGTGCTCAAGGCCAGGTTGGATGGGGCTTTGAGCAACCTCACCTAGTGAAAGGTGTCTCTGCTGATGGCAGAGGAGTTGGAACTAAATCTTTAAAATTTCCTTCCAATTCAAACCATTCTATAATCCTATGAGGAGCATCCTGGGACCTGTCTTTCAAGGCATTGGTGGAAATAGATGAGCAACAGCCAACCCCATTTGCTGCAGAGAGACCTTAGGCAGACATAATAGGAGGGCAGCTTTTGGAAGAGAGGGCAAAAGTGGCTGAAAGGGAATGTGGGATACTTGTCACTTCCTATTCTGCTTGGTAAATTCATGCTTGCTGAAGTTATTTTACTCTGCAAGTTTTCTGTCAGAACTCTGCAGGAAAAAGAGGCTTTGATTGTCCCTTTTCAACATCACAGTGGTTTACCTCAGTCTTTAAAAGAGCCAAATGTGGATGAGTCCTTTGTTAATCAAACATTCTATCTGAATGTTGGTATTGTCTTGGTTGATAAGTCTAGGGAACTATGATCTAATCAAATGTGTAAATGATCAGAGACGTGGTCTTCAAGTACGAGCTGGGATCATCATCCAAATGAAAATATTCATCAGCGAAGTCTGAAGTCAGTATTTTCCCTAAAGATTTGGATGATGGAACAGTGATTCAGGATTAAATATATTTGATAAAGTAATATTTGGGCTGGAGGTGGGGCTCAGGATTTCTAGGCAATGAGTTTCTGGTTCAAAATAACTGAAAGAGATTGAAAAAAAATATTTGAAAACAGATTATGTAGGCCAGGGAGGACAAATGTGAAGTTCTTCACTGTAACAAGCAATAATTGGTCAGTTGGTCACAAGGTGGGAAACAAATTAATAGATTGCATTTCTGCAGAAAAAGATCTTAAAATGTCAGGGAGATGATATGTGTATATATATAAATATATGTGTATATATATTTTTTTTTCTCATAATATAGTTATATTTGTCAGTAATATATATTGTGAGTTATTCCACAAGGTCAAGCTGACAGAGGTGATAATACATGCAAAGGGATCCTGCTCTCTCTAAAACCCAGCTGGAGAGGCTTGAAAGGAATAAGAAGAAAGACTGGGGCCTTACACAGGGAAGAGGAAGACATGGGTTGTGGAATTTAAGGAAAGTAAGGCTGAAAGACACCAAGTGAGTTGTTTGTAAAGACAAAAGCAATGCTCTGTTTTCTGGTCCATGGTGGCCAGAATGGGCATGGAGATGGCTTTGCTGAAAGTAACAGTGGTGGAATAGGCAAGTTGCAGATTCTCTGTTCAAACCATGTAGGTGACATCTGTCAGGGGTGGTGTGTACTCAGCTCAATCTGCCTGGGAACATGACTGGGTGGGAATTCAAAGTCTTGCTTGGTCTTGTGTCTTGTGCTTCTGCTCATGCTGGGAGGTGGTGGGGGAGGGAGGAACCCTTAACCTGTGGCAGTCTAACCTTTTGGCCAGTGTTTGCTTCTGCCTCTCTTCAACCTCATGCTTCTAATTCCTGAACTCAGACTCTGCTCTGCCTGCTTGTTGACATAAACTCTTTATGTCCTTTCAGGCAGGGGCTGTGTTTACCTGCCTGTTTATCTGGCATCGGTGGTGCTGCAGCGTTGATTGGCACTCCAAGCATAAACAAGAACCATTGTCAGAGCAGATTATTCAGAGCAGAGCAATCTCAAGTCATTTGGTTATGAAAAGCTCCCCAGAGCATTGCTGCTTGCTGTGACCCAGAAGTGTTGGCACGAAAATCGATTCCATGGTAGGATTTATGTGGCAAACTTGTGGCTCTTTCCTTGTGCAGGCAGCACATGGTGTCATGGAGATGGCACCTATTGTGTGAAATGCATGTGCAGCCTTCCTAGAGGGACCAAAATCCAGCCATGGGAGAGATGGCTGAAAGCACCCATTTGTTTGGAAAGGGGGTGATGAAAAGGAAGTCTTTGGGGTTTCCAAAGTGAGATGATATGAACAATAGCTGCTGGGGAGGGAGTGAGATATATGAGCCAAAGATGCAAGGTATGAAGCCAAGTGACTGCAAACATGGTCTCTGAAGCTTGAGCAGCTCTGTTGCTTGAGAGCTGAGTACACAAAGCACTGAAGAATCCAGAGCTGTTTGAAATGGTCCAAAAGCCCTTTTCTTTTTCCATTTCTCTGCCTTGCTGCTTTCTACCTCTGATGAACGTTCCTGCCATATTCTGCTTGCTTTTTGGTTGGTGGGGAGAAACTGGGAAGTTATTCCTATCAATTGCCCTGTTTCAGAGAGCTTTGCTGCTGAAGACACAGCATCTCTTGAGTGAGGATTCAGGCCCTGGAAACTGCTGTTATATTCCCCACTAAAATTGTGGAAACTGCTGAAGTCAGCTGTTTTGCCCTGTGGGTTTCTCAGAGCTGTAAAGGACAGTCACCTGGGCAGGCAGACTGTAGGTGAAAGAAAGAAAAAGAATTATAAGAAAAAAATTCTTTATAAAATTTTGATTTCTCCAAAATAGCTCTAAAATGCAAAATTTGTGCCTTTTTGTGCCAACCAAAACCCCCCAAAATCAAAACCCTCCAAAATGGCTAAAGGCCTTTATGGATGCTATGCTAAATCTTAATCTGAAATGATTAATCTGCCTCAAGAACTAAATCCATCTGAAGATGATCAAAGCCATTCTTCCAGTGCATTCTAACTAGCAGAGCAAGGGAATTTCCTAGCAAGTCATTATTGGTATGTGAAAGTGCAATGTGTTGAATATCTAAAAGGTATGCTCAGCTCGGAGCAAGGAAACTTGTCTTAATTTCTGCTCTGGACAAGTTCCAGAAACACAGAGCTAGAAAAGTAAAGCAGCAAGAAGATAAGCATGTCCAGCATCCACATCTCCCTCTGGGGCAAATACCCAATTTTTGACCCTACAGCAAACAAACCACTTACAGAGTTATGAACTTGTGTGATCGTTTCGTATGCAGTGAGACACAGTTTCTTTCCTAATCCATATGGTGATCAGGTTAAACCATGAAGTGTGAAATGTGATTAACCTTGTCCAGAGTCTGAATTAGGGGGCTTCAAGGAAAGACTCATTGCTCTGGATTGCATGAAGAAGGAGAGAACAGGCATAGAGACTTGATGCTTCTACATGTCTCTGTGAGGCAGGGCAGAAATATTCCTCTTCCATTTATTCCTTGAAATTCAAGTATGGTGAAATAGATAACATTCCCTCAGCAGGGCTTTAATATAGATCTGCCATGCAGATGCAATGCACTGACTTGGAGCCCTTTCTCCTACCCTGTCTTGAAAGGTTTTCTAATAGAAAAGCTTTGTTGTTGATCTAACACTGATACTTTTCACACTACAAGACTGAGAAATTCACTTTAGTGTTGCCTAAGCTTTCTTTTGAATCTGTGCTGCCATTGGAGCTGTCAGCTTCACAGAGAAACCCCAGTAAACTGTATGTAAATCTAGAATGTGTAAAGGAGAACAGATGACAACCAGTGGTGTTTTTATTGAAACATCTAGTGTAATTTTCTGTTGCTACTTCACTTGCTTTGCTTTTGTAGACTGAATTTCCATAGTTTTTAAGCAGTTATGGTAGGCTTCTAGAAAAAGAAGAGTCACTGTCCTGCTCTGTGTGAAATGCTTTGGTTTTAAGTGTGGTTGCATCTTAGTGCACTGGCATCCCATGATTGCATTTAGAGAGACAAATCCCATCACAGCCCTGTGCTGTAATTGCCTGCTTGCAAGTACTTGACTCTGCAGTTGCTTGGACTTGGACATGTTATAATATTCATGAGATATTGATGGTATGTATCAAAGGAAAAGAATTCATTCTGCTAGCCAAGTCTGGAAGCTAGACTTAAGGAAATCCACACAGTACAAAAATCTCAGCTTTAGTTTGGTGGGCTGCTAATAATACATGATTGGCTTATCTGAGAACAGAATGGTGTTCTTCACCTGCCTATAAAATTTACACAGTAAATACATTAGAACAGTAAAGTAGTCTTTATGCTTATTCTCTCTTAGAGGCTTCTCTCTTACTGGTCTTTGAAAACAAACTTATTTTCTACATTTCAGTATTCACTCCATGCAAGCTATTGTGTAGGCTATTGGCAAGCTACCTACAAAGAAATTCCAGTCTGCTTGCCTGTTGCCTTTTTCTGTCACATTATTGATGTATTAATATCTTTCCAAGCATAAGTCTGTGCACTTGGAGATTTTTCATTCGGGGTGTTTTTCCCCAGGTCTGATGTGTCCTTGAGGGAATTCTGGAGGGATGCTGGAGAGCTGTTGTCACACTGGGTGAGTCTCACTGCTGAGCACAGGGATTCCCACTTGTGAGATGGAGCCTCAGACCTGCCTTCTTGACTCAGTTCCCTGACTTTGCTGCTCAGTAAGAAAAGATGTTGGGAGAAACAGAGTGGCTTGGGCTGGGAGCCAGAAAAGGTGGGGAGATCCCTGTGTTTGGCCTGCTGGGGATTTGGGATGTCTTTTAGTGAGCCTCCCTATTCAGCAACAACAGTGTTTCCTTCATTCATGCCCTGTCCTAGCTTTGAATGGCCAGCATGTGGCCCAGGCTCTGGATCCCATGCTAATTAGAACATAAAAGGTCCATTGTTTATTGCAAAATAAGCAAGTACAGATAGGAATGATATAGCTTGAGCTGTGAATCACATCTGACTCACACAAAGGCTACAAATCCAATTCTACTTTCATCTGTATCAACTGCTGTTCTGCTGTTGATGCTAATACATACAAAAACAGGTGTTAGTACAAGAAAGCATTTAATGTGAGGAATTCATCTTATCTTGTTTCAGACCAGGTATTTCCACTGTGTCATCACTTGTATTTAACAGTTGTCAAAACAGTTGAATATGGCAGAGGGGTTATTTCTCATCAGCAGACTTTGCAGCCTGCCTGACTTCAGATAATAAATCCCTTCATAGCATAAAATATTTTCCTATGGAGAAACCAGTTATTAACTTTTGCCTTCCTCAAAGTTTTAATAATATGCTGCATACAGGAGATATCTGTGGTTTGGGTAGGCTAGAGATGAGAAGAAATATAGCAATTTATTTTTACATATTAGGCAATATGATGGGGGATGTAATGGAATTAATTATGTAGAGCTGCAGTGACAGCTAAAAAACAGAGCATACAAATATGGATGTATCTTTTGACTGTTGCTAGTTCTAGCCACCACAAATAATAGTGACTATAAAGCTGGACCTGCTTGGTTTGTTCATTATTTCCAATTAGCTCTAATTTCTTCCAGATGTATGTGGCATTAGTCATTTTTATATGGTGTGTATATATGGTTTGCTTCATTTTGTTCAGATTATTTGCTATTTGTACTGTGGGCTTGGTTTAGTAATCCTGATTATGCTATTTTTATTTCCTTACTACATGACCAAAATGCACTGGCAGAAGAGCATTAAAGAAAGAAAGGAAATGCACTTAGGCTTCCTAAAATCCATAATCTCGTTAATATTGATCACTGTTTTAGGAGCCACGAACCAAATATCTCCAAATATTTTCAAGCCTTTAATATTCTGGTCTGGTAAATGAACACAAATTAAGCTACGTGTTTAATTTCTTTTTAAAGCCATGCTTTATTTGAAGCTTTCTTTTCCCATGCTACTGTATTTGATGAAATTGCTGGAGTAGCCACAGGGGTTTGTGTTTGTCACATTTTCCACAGGGTTCCAGAGGCCTTTGGCTTCCTGTGGCTGGGATCTCTCTTGCTGCATTGCTGTGTTTGTTCCTGGGGTCTCTTGCTGTGTGCATGGCCACACTCAGCACTGCTGCCCTGCCTGCTTCTCTCTTTTCTTCTTGTGGCAGGAACTCAACTGTGTTGGCCTTGCATGGCCAGGGTTTGGTAGCAGGGGGGTACAAAAGCCTCCCCCATGTCTGATGGAGCCAAAGGCACATGGCCCCAGGATGGACCTGCCATGGATCAAGGCTGAGCCATTGATGCTGACCTAGAACAGAGACTAAATGGAGCTAAAGAATAAAGTAGGGATTTATTAGGAGGCCTCAACAGATCCACCTTGGGCAGCACAAGAGCCCAGCCAGCACCCAAAAATGGTCACAAAATGGACAGCTGTTCACGGGGGTCACACACTTTTATAAGTTCTGGTCCATTAGTATATTGGAGCTAATTGTCCATGAAGTCCCATCTTTCTTGTTTTTTTCTCTTCAGTCCACTGTTGTTTATCCTCTTGGGTTTGAAATTTGGATTGTTTGACCTTGGGTCCTTGGCTAGAGAAGGAATTGTTTTGCCTACCTGCTCTGTGAAGAGAGCTTACCACCCCTAAATATGAAGCGTGGAACTACACAAAGTAGCACAGAATCGGAAAGAAATAAAAGCTAAAACCTAAGGCATCACCATCAGTGGTAATAGTAATACCTCTGTATAAGAAAGGGGAAAAATTACTGTGCAGAAGCAAATTGCAGCCAGAGAAAAGCAGAGTGAGAACATGGGAGAGAAATATCTCTGCAGACACCACGGTCAGTGCAGGAGGAGGGGAAGGAGGTGCTCCAGGCACCAGAGGTTTCCCTGCAGCCCATGGCGAGGCAGGCTGTGCCCCTGTAGCCATGGAGGTCCATGGTGGGGCAGAATTCCCCTGCAGCCCATGGAGCAGCCATGGCAGAGTGGGTGGATGCCCAAAGCAGGCTGTGACCCTGTGGCAAGCCTGTCCCTTTTGCTGTATTTTCTCTCTCCTGCCCAGCTGAGGAGGGGAGTGATAGAGCAGCTTTAATGGGCACCTGGTGTCCATGCAAGATTCAACCCACCACATCAACTTAGTGCAAGAAGTACATTTTTTGGCAGTGGCAGTCACTCTTATGGACACCTTATGCCAGCTGGCTGGTGGACAAAGCACAGAAAACTCCTCACCTGTGCCTCCAGGCAGCTCTCATGGCTGGTATCAGCAAGTACCACCTTCCTACATAAATCCTTATCTCCTTCTGCCCACCACCATCTCCTAATTGTTTGCTGATACATCTTCATTTAGAAGTATGGTTCTTAAAATTAGTTTACACCACTATTGAGGCTGGTAACAGCAGCAGCTTTGGCCTCTGTGCTTTGTGCATGAGCAGTAAAAAATGGTTGCTGGTTCAGGCAGAGCTTCTGTAACATCTGACATGCAGCTTGTCTAGAAAACCTTAATGAACCCTAATAACCCATTGCTCATCTACAGCTGGATGTAGAAATGAGGAGATGTCATGGACCTACCTGGAGCTTCAGCTGTGAGCCTCTCATTTTTGGTACCAGATTTCCATTTTCTGCTTTTCTTGAATCCATGAAAGAAAGTTAAGGAACAACTGACAGCTGTCTTGCACATCTCTTCACGTGTGAGTAATGGATCTAATCATTACCAAAGGAGACCTTGAGTGGAACAGGCAATAGGGAGGCACAGGCACTTTGCAAAGATTTTGACTGTCCAGCTCCTTGGGACGTTATTTTATTTGTGTGGCTCCTAAATTTTAGGGTTAATTATTTTAAATACAAGCTAAGCAGGATACATAATTATGTAAGTCCCTTAGAATCCTTTGGAAATAAAAATAATTTTGCTGCTAGATCCCACGAACTCCAAGAGGAAAATACATCTTTATAATATCAGGCAATAAAATTAAACTTTACCCTAGAAGAGACCTCTTTTGTTATTTCTACAACTTTGCATGATGTCTGATGTATGCAAGCATAATAAACCTCCTGCAGTGTCTCAGCTGTAGGCAAATGGCTCTGGCTCTGAATGATCCAAGTGGTTTTCTATAGTTGAAGGACAAATTGTATGATTAGGCAACTAATAGTAAAAACTTTGCTCTTCCCCAGTGGAGTGCAGCAGTATTCAACTGAATGTATTGCTCATTTGTCCCTTGTAGTTCATTTTTCTTTCTTATAGAATCAGCACTGGTTGAGTAATTATTTTTTCATATGAGAAAAGCAGCTCCAATTGCAGAGTCACCCCTTTCTGTAGTCCCATGGGGAGAACATCTCACATTCATTTCTCCTTTTGAACCTACCTGTAGAGGAGTCATCAGTGCAAGATGCTGCAATTAGCTCTTCTTATTCAGAGAGGCCAATTAAGCATGTGATTCTTCATCTTGTAAAGTGATGTTTTGTCTTAATGGGCCATTTTGCAAACAAATTCTGATGAGCCAGGGAGCACAGAGGTTCACATGTTGCAGTCCCATGCTAATTCTGCTGCAGCCATAGGTGGTAAATAGGGCAAAGGGATATATGGGCAGTAGCAGTCTTTCCATAAAGGCATATGATGTTGCTGAGGGAGAAAATATTAGCCCCAAAGAAAAAATTAATCTTCCATTCCTCACTGAGTACTGATATCCAGAAGGAAATATTTGTTTCAGTCTTTCCAGTCATCACTTTTGATAATATGGGCCTATCTGTAAGAAGCAGTAGAACTTGCCTAAACAGACTCAGCTTTTGGCAAGTCCATTCTTCTCAGAAAGGATTATGTGTATTTGCTGACTTATTTGACATAGGTACTTGATTGTTTTACTTTGTTAGATAGTATTTACAGGTGGTTTTGAGAGAATATTTGTTTTGTGAGTTTAAACATTACTTTGACTGGTGAAGGGAATAAATATCTGGAGGAGGATCTGTCATCATTCTTCATTAATAGAGCAAAATCTAAAGAAAAGAGTGAGGATGGACCTTAGTATAGCTGCATTTATTCTGGTCCTGTGAGGTATTGCCTGCTTAGGCTATCTAGCTTGGGTTTCTCTTGCAAGCAGAATATCTGCCCAGTGCCTCCCAGCCTCTAGGGATGGCAGTTTCTGATCAATTAAAAAATATGTTTTAATCACAATTAAAGAGTCAGTCTTTGCAATTTTATAAGAACTGGAGATACACCTGCATAAAGCCTGCAGACAACTTAGGGTTTGAATCTATAGGAACATTCCTTAGGCTATTTCTGTTGATAGATGATTTTTGTATAAGAACTTCTTAACTTGTAGAAGATTGGTTTTCAGTTTTGAATGTATATATATATTTTTTAGCCAGCTTTAAACTCTGACACTTCTAACACATTTATCTTAGTATGAGTCTTCTCACTCCACCTCCTTTTCTCTGCACCTCTAGAAGATATTCCAACAGGTCTGACTATATTATTTGGACTCGTGAATGATGTCAGTGAACAAGCAACCTGTGCCAGCAAAGATCTGCAGAAGCAATTATTTCATGCTGTCACTTCCCCCAGGGAATTAAAATCCCCCTTGGACCAAAGTTATTCCATGGTATGGGAGGGATATCTGGCAGTTCACAAAGGAAACAAAAAGGGACTCTCCTGACACAGGTCCTGCATACTGTACTGTCTCTTCTTCAAAGATGTATTAGTGTCACTGGTCCCTAATATATCCTGGATGGAAAGATCAAAGATGAAAGGGGGGTGCATGAGGATATTGGTCCTGTAATGTAACCTGGACAGTGAAATTACCCTATCCTTCCCTTGCCAATGAAAATAGCTGTTTACCATTAACTTTGAGTATTGTGACTGAAAACTGCACATGGATTATGTGTAATCCACAATGAAGTCACTGCTGCAGGCACAGGCTAAAATTGCATGGCGTGATTTTCTGATGTGACAATTGGTGGTGTCTTCTTAAAATACACCGTAGGATCTGGGTTTTCAGAGGGAAAGCCTTCATTGCTGTCTGAAAAACAAAAACATCTGAGCAGTTCTGTGTGTTGCATATGGCAAATCAGAGATCTAAACTCACAGGTACTTTGGATATATGGACTGAAATATAAGAAAATTTATTCTTCATAATTTTATTTCCAGGGTTATTTCTCCTGAGATCACCACTGACATAGATGCTGTCAGTCTTCCAATTTCATTCCTGTTGCTGTGGGCACCTAAGCGGTGTGAGTGTTGTAAGACTTCAAATTCTTGTAGTATAAAGTAAATCCCAGCCTTTTTTTGTAAGGTTCATTTGTTCTGACTGAATGCAGAGAAAGACTGTAGCCTTTGGTTTAAAAGTTTGGTTACATAGTGACTTTTGACAGTCTTTTTCACAGAACCAGTCACAGAACAATTTAGGTGAGAAAAGACCTCTGAAAATGAGTCCAACCTTTGACTGAGCCATTGAACTAGATCATGGCACTAAATTTTTCTAGTCCTCTCCTCTCCTCTCCTCTCCTCTCCTCTCCTCTCCTCTCCTCTCCTCTCCTCTCCTCTCCTCTCCTCTCCTCTCCTCTCCTCTCCTCTCCTCTCCTCTCCTCTCCTCTCCTCTCCTCTCCTCTCCTCTCCTCTCCTCTCCTCTCCTCTCCTCTCCTCTCCTCTCCTCTCCTCTCCTCTCCTCTCCTCTCCTCTCCTCTCCTCTCCTCTCCTCTCCTCTCCTCTCCTCTCCTCTCCTCTCCTCTCCTCTCCTCTCCTCTCCTCTCCTCTCCTCTCCTCTCCTCTCCTCTCCTCTCCTCTCCTCTCCTCTCCTCTCCTCTCCTCTCCTCTCCTCTCTCCTCTCCTCTCTCCTCTCCTCTCTCCTCTCCTCTCTCCCCTCCTCTCTCCCCTCCTCTCCTCTCCTCTCCCTCCCCCTTATCTAGATTTTCTTGTATATCACAAATCAAAATCTAAGTGAAGTGTAGCAAGACTTCAAAAATATTAGTTTTTCCAGATGTGGCACTTGAGCAAAAAATGTTCATAGAAAAAGCCTTTGGCTTTCTACCAAAATGTCAATGACATTTGTGATGAATTGTAATAAATTTTTGTTAGTTGCCAAAAACTAAATTGTAAAAAGAAAGCATTAGTAGCTGTAGAAAATTATTCTGACTCCTTTCCATTTCACTGGATGATAAGGTCTAAATTCCCTACTCCAGCTGATGCAGAGCCATAATAATTCTTCCAAAAGCAATACCTAGCTTAAATTTACATATTTACAGGCAAATTAATGGAATATTGCCCAAGTAATTTCTGCAACTTTGATGAAGATCCCAGTTTTCTCAAATGAATCACCTCAGATTAAACTTTTTATATGTTTTTACATCTTTTAAAATGTATATTTATATTTTCATCATTTCAAATTGAAAGTACAGAGCATTCTGATTGTGGAAAATAAAGCCATGGTTTAATTTATACTGGTTACATCCTGCTAAATATTTTCAGAAATGTAATAATAAGTAGAACACTATACTTAAGAAAAAGCTGCTTATATAGAGTCACACAGATGGATAATATACTGTGAATTAAATTTTAACAGCCTGGTTGCAGGAGTTGAGCATTAGGAGACATAACCAACAAGTAGGTAGACCTTAAAATGGCATTAGTGAAATTTCATTTTGGATTAATCTCTGGAAGGACAACCTGCTAGTTAAAAACAGAATACAAAAAACAAGAATACCCCTTAGAATCCTTACAATGGTTCCTAGAAAATATGAGTTATTTACTTCAAATATCCATAGTAATACTTTACCAAGTTCCCAGGCCCAGCAGGATGCACCTTGAGCTCACCTGCTGAGATAAAAACTAACATTTGATATTCCCCTAAACCACTCACTTGTCACTGGACCAAACTGCAGGTCCTGTGCCCCTGTCAGTGTTTCCTTCCCAGCAGAATCCCTACTGGGTGCCTTGTGAAAATGCTTTTGTCCAAGTGGTTCCTGCTTAGAGATAATAAAAATCACAGAGCTTAGCTGCTGGAGATACTGATGGAGAACTCCATCCTTCTGAAATGCAGCAGTAACAGGTTCTGAATGAGCTAGGCAGTAAAAATATCATTAATTTGTCTTCTAAAAAAATTCAGTGGTTTGATTTTTTTTTTTCCCCCAACAGAATGCATCTGGAGTCCACCAAAAGGAGCACACAAAGTGAACTTGTTGGCCCTTGTTCTCTTGTCTATTTGGCCTAAAATGGTTTAGCAAATTTGAGCTGAAATTGTACTTTTGGTTTGAATCAATTTCTCACTATTTTGTACTAATACTTATGCTCTTGCCAGTACTGAATAAGAAAATTTTATTTATGCATCAAATTTCATTATAAAATCAGAAAGCAGAAGGGAAAGTGATACAAGGCTAGGTTTTTAAATATTAGTTTAAGTTAATGATTCAACACCCAAATATCTGTAGGATAGGTTATGGTGGGAGAAGAAACTGAGTGATGACAAATCAGTGGCTGATGTAGTCTTAAGGCTTACAATCTGTGGCTCCTGGCTCCCAAAACTCATCTTTGGAAGGAGAGTAGGGCTCTGCAGTGAAGCTGTGCTGGTTTCACTGGGTCCTACTGGCATGAGGCCTTCTGGAAATGTTTTCTGCTTTGGTGCCATTTGGGTGTCTGTTACTCTTAATTAAGTTTCCACACCACTTTGGTGTTTTGCAGAAATTTGAGAATAAAAAACAAGTACCTCATCTTTTGAGTTTTTTTTCCACTTGATTTTTTTTTAATAGAAACCAAAAGAATCTGCTTTTCAGTTTTAGTTATAGAAGAAACTGGGCTTCTCAGAGGGACAAAACAGGGGAATATGAGAAATGGCATGTTTTAGTACCTGTGTGTTTTGCACCAGATGAAGATGACAGATATCACCTGTTTTCATTTAGAAGCATCTTTTAGTTAGAGCTACCCTTCTTTCAGCGTGGGCTTTACCCTTATGCAGCAATTAACTGAGTAAAATGAATTAATTTAAAAGGTATGGTTTGTATTAAGGCCACAGAGGACAGCTTTTCATCTGCATCTTCAAAGAGTCTTTGACCTGAGCAATCCATCTCATTCTTCTCCTTTGTATTCAATCCAGTGTTCATTCCATTTACCCACTGCCTCATTCAGATTCTGAAACACAAACTGTTCTTGTTCACCTTGGGCTGTAATTTCTGTACCTCTGTGGGGTTTCTTCCCCACCCAGCCAGGAAACAAAAGACAGGGTGTGCTTTTAAAGGCAGGAAAGTAGCTTTAAATATCCTGATGGAAGAGCTGTGAGGTTTATTTATTTTAATTTTTTTAAAAGGTATAATTTCTTTCCAAATGTGTGCCTTTGTGAAACGTTTATTTTAGAGTTCCTTTCTGAGTCTAGAAGTGAAGCTTTTTCTAACAACATAAGCAGGACTTCCTTTTCTTGTCTCATCCCCCTGCCTTCCTGGGGCCTTAAAAAGAGCATTTTTCCTGTAGAATAAATAACTTAACCAAAATAGATATATAAACCCACTGTAGAACTCAGTCTGTTTATAGTTGAAACCCAACTGTTATTTTGCAGCTGGTCTCTGTAGTTTATGTTGAAGCTCACAAAAAGTTGTCAGCTTCTCTGAAATCTTTGTATTACATGTTAGTTCCTTTAAAATGAGAAATCAGCCTTCCTCCTGACCTTTTTAAATTTAAGTTCTACAAGCAATGGGTACAGGAAGACTCAATATTTTGTGAATATTTAAAATGTGGTCACCAGGTACACTTTTTTAATTGGAAGTTGCACCAGAGGCAGGAGCTGGTGTCAGGCTGGATGCAGCTGTGGCAGCCATCAAGGTGATGAAGCAAAGTGGCCAAAATAATACAGACAATGAAAAAGCTCCACATAATTATCATTATTCCTACTCTTCTAAGATATGCTGCTTTGCATTTTTGCATTTTTGAGGTGGGGGAGGAGAGACAGAGACAAGATTTACAAATTAATCTGGGCAGGGCCTTTTGTAGGTGAGTTCAGGACAGAGCTAGCATTTTGTAACAGACTGTAGTTTCTAAGCTAGAGGTCATGGTCATAAAAGGTTCATGATCCTGGAGGTGATGTTATGTGCCTAGAAGCATGAATAAGAAATGTATTTACAGAGCAAAAATTTTTGGGAGCAGCCTTCTCTTTTTCCCAGAGCTACTTTTAGGTTCCTGACCACAAGAAAGCAAAGAGTGGAGACAACTGGAAAATTATGTTGCTGTTCCAGTTCAGGTGGTGTTGTCAGAATATACAAGACCTAACAAGATTAGAGGAGTTTTGCCCTTTAATTTGAACAGATGCAAGTTGAAGTTACTAGCAGATCTACATCATCACTCTGGCTCAACCCTGAGTCATGGGATTATTTCATTCTGCTATACTCATTTTTTGATGAAACACTTTGCTTCATTTTTTTTTTGTTTTGTTTTGTTTTGTGAGGGTGGGTTAAACAAATGCTAATTCCTCAGTGAAATATTTCTCCCCTGTTGAAACTTGAATGGGATATTACAGAGTGCAAGATCAGAAACCACCCTTCACACAATAGCTGTGCCAGGAAAGCAGATTACCAAGGGGTGGGTAACGTGAATGAGAGGGACAAGGGGGGGTCTTTTCAAGGGGTCCTTATATTTTGATGTCTCTTGTTTTGTGATATTAATCTAATTTTTTTTTTTTTTGCACTGAATCAAGTTGGATGTCACATATTTCTTTAATCCAAGTTGTTAAAATTCCCAGCTCTTGCTCACGCATGCTGTCATTTCTGCTTTTCGTTAAGGTTATTTTGTCTATTTCATGCCATGGAAAAAGAGGTTATTCACATCACAGCTTTCCTGGTTGTGAGGAGACTTCTAGCAGTATCTCCCTGAGTGCTAGAGCAAGTCCAGGACCAGGTCATGGCTCTGGATTTTTACAGGAACCCATCTGTTCAGGTGCCTACAAGGCCAGGTAGGAGTGCAGAAGCACAGCACCCACCTCACCCCATGGAGGAGGAGGCTCAGGACACTCATCTGAATCACCTGTGAAACTCCAGAGTGCAGCTGCTACAGCATCATAGGAAAACACTAAACTGAAGCTTGAAAACTAAGGGAAGGGACAAACTCAGTGTAGAAAGAAACTGGAAGTTAGCTGAAGGGTGCCAATAGGATTTTAATAGAGACGTCTAAGATTTTCTTGTAACTTCTACCCTTTAATGAAGAGAAGCATTTTTCCCAGGATAGGGAACAAGATGCAGCTATGTGTATAGTCAAAGCAGGCTTGACCGTGGTTGCTAATACAAATGGAAATTGGATTTTTTTTTTTCAAGGCACTATATTTAAAACAGAGTTTAAAATATGAAGAAAAATACCATTCTTACCCAGCACTGATCTTCCCTTTGTATCTCACCTCCATTTAAATCTATTTTGCTTTCTCTCCTAGAGATCCAATTCTCCCCAAAGCAAACTATGTAGTTATAGTCTGCTATAAGACTGCACTACTCTTGGAAAAATCTGCATACCTTTGTGCTTACATTCCCCTGCTTTTGCATTTGAGCTGAACCCCTGACAACTGAAAATATTTAAAGAAAAACAAAACCCTAATGATTGTGAAAGGCATCTGCACAAAAACACAAGCCCTCTTTTTCTGTCTCAATTGAAATGCATCAAAAGTTTGTATAGTCTATAAAAGTAAACACTGCTACTCGTTCCCTCTACGCTGTTTTGCACCGGTTTTGAAGGTCTTTGAAACTGTTTTTGTGACCTTATTCTTTACTAATTAGGATATTTCTATCCTAATAAAGATCCCTCAGTCAAATTTCTGTCTGTGTCTAAGCTCAGCAGCTACGTGGTCACATCTCTCTGTATCATTTTTCCTGCGAACTTTCCATTCCTTCTCCTTTACTTGGAATAAAATCAAGCATTCTGTTAATGGCCAGAAGCCTGCAGCAGGAGGGTCATACCACAGCTCATCTGGCCCCGTGGATGCAGTAGGTGAAATGCTATCAGTCTTCTGGAACGGTGATGAGTATCTGTAAAGTCACTTTCCTGTAACAGAAACTAGGTTTAAGAGCATCAGTCTCCTTCATGACTTCTCAAGAGCTGTTTTTGCCACATAAAGTCAACTGGCTGTACGCTGTGGACCCAGCTTGGCTTGAAAGTGTGCCTGGCTCTTCATTCACAAACTAAATGCTCTAGAGAGCTGCCAAACTGGGGAGATTATTTTGTCTCATTTTCTGGCAAGCTGCGGCTGCGTGTACCACTTCATTTATATGCTAATTGAGGCCAATCCTCCAAATAGGCTCCACACAATATCAGTGTGACTTGGCTCTGGCTGTATGGTTATCCTGCCTTCAGCAGCCTGGGTGTGTGTGCTCGGAGCTGGACAGGCTTTCATGTGTCTTCATCAATGAAGTCCTGGGTCCTGACCCTGCCTTTTGGAGAGTGGCAGCTGAACTTGAGGAGTCCTTCACGCTGAGGATTACCACGTCTTGTGAAGGTGAGCTCATGCCACTTCTTGACTGGGACTCTGCACTTGTCAGGTGTGAGGAGATGTTGGTGTTTCTTAGGTCAGCTGGTGTAATAAGAGGTTGCAGAGGGCACAGCTAATTACGGGGACAACGTGTTGACAAGCCAGCTGAGTTGAACAGCCAGTTTGTTGTCTCCTCTTGAGCATTGCAGAAGCTCACTCTCTCCCAGACTGCCCATTACAGAAGCATCCATGCTCTGTCAGCCATTCCTTGAGGAGTGTTGTGTTGTTACTGAAAGAGCAGATACAAATATGTGCATTCAAGGCTACTTTAAAAATATATACATTAAGGGTTCCATTTGACTGTTTTGGATGTCATGAATTCCAAAAGTCAAGCATTGGACTATTCAGAAAGTGGACATAGGGCTCATGCTGAATATTATAGGTTGAATCTCACTGAGTGCCTCTCAACTTAGTTTGGGAAATGTACATACCTTTTCAGAGAGGAAAATTAGTACCTCATGCTTTAAGCCAGACATGACACGTACTTTGCCGTTAACCCTGGAGATCAGGGGATCACTCTAAGTTCTGAAATTTCTATGTGATATAATTTCCACGCTTTTTTAAAACTTTCTTTTTAGAAACATATCTAAGTGTGTTTTTAGAATCTCATTAAAAGAGAACTGAGTGCTTGAAAATTAGAAAATTCGCAGCTGTCAGTCACATATGTGATTCCTCTGTGGGCCTACCCTGCATCACATGCCATTTTGGACAACAGCAGAATAGGAACATGGAGTTGCAACATGTCTAATGTTTAAAAACTAAGTGCTTGGGCTGCATTTCCAAGTGCTGGTCCAGGTGTCCAAAATGGGACTACTAGCCATAGCCTACTGGAGAGAGAAAACAGCCCAGGAAAGCGGCTGTTGACAAGAACAAAAATGTGCCAAAAATTCCTGTGCTCTCCCAAGCTGACTGCATGCTCACAACTTTGGAATAAGGGATTATTTGAAATCAAGATGCACTTGCATTGTCACTTTGTATATTGGGGGATTTGCTGTTCTCTTCGGAGTTGTATCAGTGCCCATCTCTCATCCAGGAAGGAGAATCAGTTCAGCATCAGCTTTCTCCCCTTCCTGAGGCAACTCAAACTTACAACCCCTGTGCAGGATAATTGGCTTTTCCAGTTAAAGAATTGACAGAGAGGCTCTTCACCTCACCTGTGGATGTGAAGTCATGATTTTGCCAGAAAAGACTCATCAAGCCACAGAGCAAAAAGCCAGAGGCAGCATGACTGCTCTGCCTAGTGATGAGGCAATTTCCTGGGATGGAGCAGTTACAGGATCAGGTACTTCCCAGAAGTATCTAAGTGTTTTTGCAATCTGCTTGTCATTCATCAGGTAAAACTTCCATGGGATTTCCAAAGCCTGCCCATGCATTCACTTTTCTTTGTTCCTATGAACAGCTTGTTTGCAACAGCATGTTGCCTCCAGGTTATGACCTGTTGGTTGACAAAAATAGGTGCCAGGTGAGGCTCCTGCCAGGGCATGACTGCCAGGCTGAAGAATTCCAAGGAGGTGGCTCATTTATTTCCATGACACTGTGCTCCTTTGTGTGGTCCGTGGTGCAGGTCTTGGCAAGCAGCATTGGAGCAAGCCTCTGTTTAAAGTGGAAAAGCTCCAAAGCTGATAAATTTCCTCTGTCAAATGGGTCAGAGAAAGGACATCCCTGCTCTAGGCCAGGCTGGTGTCATTAGGTAAACGAGGCTTTTTCCTCAGCCTTGGAAGTGGCCCAAGGTGGAGCTGAGCATTCGGAAGCTGAAGGGGATGGTTGCAAAGGGCAGGATCAGGGTGGAGGATCTGCTGCACTCAGAGCACCTTCCTGTGCTTTGTGCAGCTCTGCAAGGGGCAGCAGTCTTTCTTCCACCATGTCCTGGTTCAGGGCAAATTTGGGGAAAGAGCCCCTAAAGGGTTTCTTTAGGAAAGCAGATTCAATTGGCCCCTCCCCGTCCCAGTTCAGGAAAGATACTTCTTTGGAGAAAAGTGGAAAAAAACTGTTTATTAAACAAGCAAACTTAATATTAAACAATAAGATTTCTTGCCACTCCAAGAGAGAGACAAACTCAGAAAAATCCCCTGGGCTGCAGCTGGGCTCACTCAGTCTCTGCTCAGTCCCTCCAGTGCTGGAAATGCCACAGCCCAGGCCCGGAGCTGCTGCTGCTCTGCTGGTGTTCAGTCCAGAGCAGGTCCAGAGAAAGGGAAAAAAAACACAGTCCAGGGAACTTCTTTGCCTCAGTTAGCTAAAACTAACTGGGAAAAAAAAAAATTAAAAAAATGGAGAGCTCTGTCTTGCTGCTGTCCATCTGCAAACAGCGCAGTCCAGGAGCAGGAATGTGGAGGAGGGAGTGCAGTTCTTGAAAACAAACTGCACTTCTTCCCCCCACCCTTCACTCCTGAAACAAGTCTAAAAGGTGTAGAAATTATTATTCAACATAAACAGGGCAGATGACTAGGGATAAAGGCATCATACAGTCAACCTAGGACACATCAGTCTTTGTTCCATCAGGTGTCAGCTTCTGCCCAGGAAGCGAAGGCAGTAAAGAAACCTGGACAAGCTGGGGAGAGACAAGTTGGCACAATTTGGCTCGTATTTGAAGAACCATCCAAAAGTCTGAAAATACCCTCTGAACAGTGGAATCTTAAAGGTTTCTGCCCAAACCCCATTGCTACCAGTGCTGCAGTTCTGTTACTGCTGGAGTACAGTGCTTGCTCCTCAGCAGTATTGAAAGTTTGAAATTTGTTTGTTCAATGTTGGAGTGAAAAGATAATTGTTTGAAATGTTCTTTTTTACACATATATTTTTTTTGTTAACTTAGTTGCACTAATGTTTGTTTTTGGACGCTAACAGGGTGTTTTAATTAATGAATATTTGTTTTGTGGGATCAGGCACTGACCTGATACAGGATCCCACTTAAAAGTTCTGCCCAAGTTGGACCAGAGGTTTTTACTCCAAACCCACTAAGATAAACAAAGCAGGAACTTGAACATGGGTGTCCCAATGTCAAGAGCTTTCCAGAGAATGAAGCCAGCTTCTACTCATTCCATAAAAGACAATTTTGACTGAAAGGTAAAAGTTTCTTTATTCTGGCTGTGCTAGAATGCTATGTATCTTACCACATTAAGACTAGCTGACAATACAGGTTAATTTTGAAATGAGTAGAGTTGTGTTTCACAAAGTTATGAATCTACAGTTAAGGCAAAATCCAGATCTTTCAGCAGACAGCCTGTTGGCAAACTTAACTGGAAAACAGATTTCGCTGGGGTTAGGAAAATGATTTATAGAGCAAGAGGTAGAGTGGAACAGATCCTTTTCCTGTAGTACTCAGAGTCTAGTTGTCTCAAAAAAAAGGGATTCACTCTATTTAAATACAGGGTTTCATTACTGTAGGAATGTAGAGGAAGGTGGCCTGCAGCTCTAGAAGTTCCCTGGGAAGAGAATTGTGTATCTGAGCAAACTTGTAATCCGTGGTTGGTGTCCTGCTGAGTAGTTCTGAGGAACATAAACACAGTGGCTTGCCTGGGTACTAAAACTGAATATCTTGTGATGCTGGTAGTGGGTGTAACAACCACTGTTCATTTAAATCAACTGCAGAGTGCAATTAGGCTTTAGGGAACAGATAGCTGAAACAATAAGAGCCACCACCCCAAAAATGAGGGTTTGTACAAAGCTGTTTAAGGAAGTGTTGTGTAGGTGGAGGGTTTGACAGCAGGCTGAATTAGCATGCAGGTGGCTGAATACTGTTCATGTGGAAGAGAAACCAGAAAGACAAGAGGGCAGCATGCAGAGAAAGCATAAAGAAAGTCAGCCAAATAAATACTTCTCTCTGAGTAAAAGCTGAGTTTTCAGAAGTCAGGCATCTGGAGCTTCAGGAAAACAAGGTGTTACCTGCTCTGAAGTTCAACTGCACAAGGTAAGTTATGCAAAATATTGACTGTTGCCTCAGGCCTCTAGTTGGGTAATAATTAGCATTGTTTCTATGATTGTAGAAGGTTGATCAATTGCTTTATTATATCATCTTATACCATAATATATTATACTTACTAAGAAACTCAGTAATCCTTACAGCCAGCCTGATACAGCTTTGACTTAATTGGTCACTCAATCCAAACACCTGTGTCTAATTAAGAAATCACTTTTTGGTAAGCAAATCTCCACGACACATTCTACATGTGCACAGCAGCAGGTGCAACAAGTGGAGGTATGAGAGCCCTCAAGGACTTGCCTGATGTAAAGCCCACAAACTCACAGAGGTAAGAATTGTTTCTCATTCTTTTCTCTGATCTTCTCACAGCCTTCCCCAGGAAAACACCTGGGAAAGTCTGTGCCTGCTCTCTGTAGCCAGAGAGCTGCTGGCACAATGACCAGAGAGAACATGGCAATGTTCTGATGGATCTCTTCATTACTGTGGTGCCAAAGAAGCAGGTATCTCAGCTTTTAAATGTAGTTAAGCAAGTGAACCTTTTATTTGGAATGCAACTTCAGATTCCTGTGTGGGAAATATAAATTAGAAGGAAAAGGCCAGGTCAAAATAAAACACGAACCAGACCTACCTAGCCTAAATCAATTCTACTGGAACTCTCCACATAGCAATATTTATTTGTTACAGAGTTGAATTTGGTAAAGTGAGAGTTGCACTTGGAGATTTGCTTTTTGTCTTTACTGTATAGTCCTCATGATCACAGTTCAGTTTTACTCTTTGATTACTAGAGTGTCCAGCACGGTCTCTTCCTTGAACAATCTTTCCTTGGTTATTCACCTGCCTCACTGCCTAGAAGGTTTTTTGCACATTGTTTGTTCTGTTGACTAGATTTAGCATGTGAATGGGTTTTCTGCTGTGACAGAAAGGTTGTCCCTTGTGTCTTTATTTGAAAAAATAAGGCTTTTGACAGTCTATTTATATGCCTGACCTTAAGAGATTTCTAACATTATGAATTTGTGAGACAAAGTTCAAGACTCTCTGAACTGTGCCTTTCACAGATAGTTCCTCTGGTTTGAAAATGTCTGCAAGCTCCACACAATTTCCCCTGCAACCCAGTCTGACTTTTATTAAAGCACTGTCTGCATCTGCCTTTCATTAGTCCCATGAACGATCACTAAGTGTAGATTTAGATTCTTCTTACACTGACATTGAAGAAAATGAAAAGCAAATGGGTTCAAGGTAAGACTGAAGCAAGGCTGCACATGATTCTGCTGCATTCTTCTGAACCTCAGTTAGCTCTCTGGTGATTCACTGGCAGGAGTACTGGCTTTTCTGAGCTTTCCAGAATGCATTACCCATAGTTCAGCATCTAGATATTCTTTCACGTGCATTAAAGAAGTTTTTAGTCAATTTTCTAAGTGAAGATACAACAAAGGCAATTATTTATCTTAAAACAGTGAGCAGTGTGAGGTATCATGCACTGTACATGGAATTAGCCACCATGGTCATCCAATCCAATGCCTCACGAGCACAGGGGTTAGACCCAGAAGGTCTACAAATCACCCATTCTGCATGCACCACAAGCCACAAAACCCTCCCCAGTGCTCTCTAACAGCTTGAAGTTGTACAGCACAACCATTCAAAGTCACAGATTGCTGTTTGCCACAGTGGGGCCATTGCAATCCAGCAGCATTTATCACATACCACAAGAGGATAGCAAAGAAATCTAAGGCATTTTCAATATCCTAAGCACCAAACACCCTGAAGACCTCTGAATGAAAATGCACTAAGCAAAGTATCCTACCCCACTCCTTAGCCCTACTTTGGCACCCTGCTAGTATGACAAATGCTTAGTGTAGGACTTGTGCCTTGCACTTGAGCATGCATGTACATAAACATAATTCCCAGGGAGCTTCCAAAAACTACTTTTCTGACTTCACAGCACAATTGTGGTGTGTCTTCTTGCCTCTCCAGAGCCAGAGAAGAGATGTGGCATCTCTCTTCCAAAGCCTGTCAGCAAGTCACCCGAGGCTCAGCAGCTTTGGACATGATACAGCCCAGAGGCTAAAGGCTTTTTGGTATCACTTGATCACTGGAATAAATGAAAAGCTCTGATTTGTGTTTGAGGAGAATAAAGTTTTGGGTCTCAACTGTCAGCAGACACATCCTCTGGGACTTCTGCTGCTCAAACGCAGAGCCTTTTTCCCTTCTCTTGTCCTGCTGGTGACTTTTATTTCCACGAATAATTAGGTGTGAATTGCCAGGAATATTTCTTCTCTTATGCAGAACCACCTTCTGCAATTTCAGGAACAGCTGTGTGTGTTTAATATCACCATATCTGAATGCTTCTACTAGAGTCACTGTGCCCTGCTCTCTGTATATGTGCAGAAGAAATGCAGAATACTCTCACTTGCTTTTTCTCCTCCTCTCAGAGCAAAACATTAAATGCAGTAACCAAAACATATGTGCTACACAGGACCCTACAGAAAGTATGTATGTTTCCAAAATGATGTTTGGTTTGAATTTTGAGATTTAATCCACTTTAGGTTTTCACTTACCCAAAACAGTTGCATCCACCTTAATTTAAAAGAATGGAAATAGCAGCTCTGTTAGTGACCAGAAAATTGATTCTATAGAGCTTGTTCCAAATAAAATTATTTGGGAAAACAAATAATCTGAGAGCAGTACTCTTCTGGTAGCAGGTAGATGACAGCTTTGCTTCACATGGAGGATAAGCTTGAACTATAGGCATCCAAAGAGATCTGCAATGTGACATTTGTTTCTCACAGGAAAATCCTTTCCCTAGGGTACAGACAGGAAATCCAAAATGAGAGGAGGTAAATACCAAAGGACCACTGAGGAAACGGGAGGAGAAAGAACAAAAAGCACAGTGTTCACTTGTTGTGTCCACTAAAGAAAGGCTCAGGAAAGAAAACTGCATGAGAAATAAATGCTTATTTTGATATTAAATGAAGTGGTGTGATTGCAGGATGAACCACTTCTGTGCTGCAAAGCTGTAGTTCAGATCACTGCACAGCCCAGTGAAGTCTTTATTTACTGTGTTCTTTTTTTCCTCAAAAATAATTTAATTTCTTTGGGGAAACAAAAAAAAATCAAAATTCAACTAAAGCATGAGATAGACCCTTAAGTTTGTTCACAGCATTTGTTTTTCTGAGTGCTGCCCACTGTGAACCAGCAACTTTTGTGAAGCTCTTGACCCTTTTGTGTTAGAAATATTGCTGCAAACTCAATGATCTAGTAGTGGATGAGGATTACAGCAGCACACGTGTATTTAACTCGGGGACCTTTTGCTGACCCTGCTGTGTCTAGGCTCACTCAAGCTGCTTTTCTGTGAGTAGAGGATGCTCTGTTTCAGATGTAGTGAGGGCTGGGAGGGAGCTGGCCCACTGGGATTTCCTTGCAGTTCCTTAAACCCAGTGGTGGGAGCTTTGTTTGGGATTGATGCCGTCACATCAGCCTCCCCCAGAGCTCAGTGCACAAACCCCGGGCAGCAACAGGGGGGAAAGAGAGCTCAGCATCAAAGCACAAGGAACAGAGCAAGGAAAATTCACCTTGCAATGAAGGGCAATGCAAGGCTCTTCTGTGTGGAGCTGCTGAGATGCTCCGTGACAGGGATCCTGTGAAACAGGGGCTCTGAAAAGGACATTCTTCATGCTGGAATTGCTGACTTGAGGTTTTGGTCAGCTGGATCTTTGGGCTCCTTGCCAGCCCAGAGAAAGCTAACAAAGGCCATTTCTGCTGTTGCATATGATCAGGAAAGAAGAAAAGAAGGAAGAAAATAAATGAGGGACTGTAGTACTTTAATACTTTTAAAAGAGAAACATTTTTTTTCAGATAAGTAAAAACGGATAGTTTTAAACTGAAGCTACAATCCTACTGTGGTAAAAACTTAGAATAAGACTCAGATGGAATTGTTTGAGCTGGATTTGTTAATCAAAGGCAAATTTATTTTAAAATTATATTTTCGCTTACTCAACATTTTTTCACTCAGTTTCCTCCATGTTCTTTGGAGCGTTCATACTGTCTTAGTGTTTATCAGGATTGCATGATTTCTGTGCTTTCCAGTAAAGAAATAGGATACTCATATATCCCTATTTTTCAAATTTCCATTTCAGTTTCTTAGTCATTTAAAAGCTGTCCAACTGAGATCAAGGATTTCATGGTGCTCATAGCCCCTGGTCATGGCATATTTAGTTGAGCTCTCAGATAACCTTTCCCAAACAAATTCCAGTACAGCTACATTTTGACATTCTCTTCCTGAGCTTTGACCAGACACAAGTGACACCATTTCATTGCCAAATTCTATCCAACTTCTACCAAAAAAAAAAAAAAAAAGAGAGGTGAAAACAACATTTTTAATAGGGAAGTATAACTAACTGTTGCTGTCCTTTCTTTGTGTAAACTGTTATCTAGACTTTGAAGTTCTGCCAGCTTGTTTCCATTACAAGGAAAACCTGATACCAGCTGGAATTTTTGGAGTACAGAGAGAGCAATGGCAGTAGTCCTGTTGACTTAAAAACTATGCATAATGTCCTGGGGTTTAGGAACACAAAACAAAGAAACTGGAAACAATTTTCTTTTTTAGAGGTCTCTGCCTTTTCAACACCCTAAGCAGCTTCATCTGTTCAAACTTCTTTCTAATGTGATATCCACAGGAACTTTTCTCATTCTCTGATTTTCCAGACTCTCATTCCTCGTCTCTCCTGCCCATCAGTACTTCAGACTATCAAATGTTCCAGCCCTGTGCTTATCTGCCCCTCGAGAAGCCTCCCTGCTCACACAGCATAACTTCATGGTTTGGGTGTTGGCTTCTGGGATTTCTCAGGCATCGCTGCTCCAGAGAGTCCTCCAGTTTGCTTAATGCAAGCCTGGCACTGATGAAAAGGGTGACAACACTTCCAGCCCAGCAGCTGGCTGCAGCTAGGGACATAAAAACCAGCTGCCATGTTCTGCTGATTGCATGCATCAGCGGGCAGGTAAAGCTTTATAATCAATATAATCTGTGGTAAGGGTCCTATAGCTTGTATACACACACAGGCTATAGCCCTGCTTCATCTGCAAAACAGCATTCAGTTGCAGCATGTGTACTTTATTAAGCTTTCTTTGCATTGATGTAAAAAAAATCTTCTGCAATATGTCATGATTTGAGCCATATGGTGTGTAAGAAACAGGTGGAGGAACAAGCTCCAGAAAGAAGAAAACAGCCATTATTTTAAGTAGTCAAGATAAAGGATTATGTTTGTGGCCATCGCTCTCCAAACAATTATTAACAGACTAGTCAAGCCTGAGAGATGTGCTGCTAACAGTTCTGTGCTGTGTGTTGTCTACAGCCAGGACTGCTACAGGACAGTTTTTGCTCACTTATATTTTGAGTGTTCACAATCTACTGGTTTTGTTATGATTTTTTTCATTTCCATCAAGGAGAATTATTTAAATGTCTCTATTGTGTGATTCTCAAACTCACTAATGCCCTTTTCAAAGTGGTCTCTGGAGCACTTCCCAAGTAAATATTTGTTGAAATGCTTATTAGCAAGACAAGTCTCCTTGGATGTTTTCTCTTTCCATGAATATTCATATTAGAAATGTTAACAGAAATAAGAGACAATTTGCGAAATTTATTGATATTTCTAGAGTAGTGGAAAAGGATGTTTTAATTGGGCTTGCATTTACAAATGCAAGCCTCCTTTTCATTTTGCCTTTTGCTTGGCATCTGTTTTTATAACCAAAAAACCCCTACGCAATTGTATGCTCCTATGGCAAGTAAAAGCCAAAGCAGTCATCCAGCTGTTAAAATTAGTGTTAGATCTGAATTTTCTATGGATTTCCCAGTGCATGGCAGGAAATCAGCTTTCATTGCAGCTTCCCCCTCCTCCCCATCCAGCCTCCTATTAGATTAATACCAGAAGCATGAAGTAACGTTTAACAGAAAGTTGTTGCTTTTAGCTCTGGGAAAACTTGGCAGCCTCTCCAGAAATGAAGGGGGAGGGGGAACCTGAAGCCTCCGTTAACTAAAGAGGAGATTGGAGGCATAAATAAACATTTTTCTCCCATTAAAATTCTGAAGTTTAAAAAAAATACACTAATGACAAACTGTTTCTAAGTCTAATGAGGATCTGCTATCATTCCTCCTCTCTTTTTATGCATTAATCACCCGGCTCCTATGGGCTACTTTTGTGTCCCCATTTTGTGTTGCTTAGTAATTTATGTCCTGTTAGCAAAGTGCATCACTGAAATAGTGCATTTCTCTTTTTGTTTAGAACAGGTTTCTAGTTTACAGGATGGGCTGAGGAGTATGCAACCAAAAAGAAGGTTGTTGCTCACCAACATTGAGATGCTTCCCCTTGAGTGCTTTAAGGTTTCAGTAGTAAAAAGAAGAAGAAAAAAAAAAAGGAACGTGTAAACAAGGCATTATGACAAAGAAGCCAGACTACCCCCAGCTTCCTATCTCAGATTTTACAGTGGTCTTTAAACTACAGTACAAAATTAGAATTTATTAAAACAATGTGCTAAATATTGTCATATGTTAATTTCCTGTGATACTGTGGGATCGGCAAGCGTATTTTATTGCTTCCTGTGGGCCTAATCCTACATCAGACAGTGGGAATTTCATGGGAAACGTGTGGTGTCGTGGCCACAGCGGTGCAACCCAGAGCAAAGAGCACAGATGGGGCTCTGTGGAAAAGGGGCACCCAAGCTCCAAGAACAGCACGGGTGGGACAGGGACAGGTGCTCTGTGGGGACCAGCGTAGACAAGGACATGTGCATAAGGGAGCAGGCTTTACATGGCTCAGCTCCTGTGAGAACCCCGGGCTTGGTCTGGGGTCTTGTGTGGTGGAAAAGTCTCTCCTCCAGCCCGTGCTTCCAAAGAAAAACTCCACAGCCTCTTGTTGTTTGGTCTCAAGGCAGTTTATTGTCAGTTATCTAAAAGATTTTCTTCTGGGGATGCTGTGGTTTTCTCACAGCTCAGGCAGAGGCACACACACACCCTGACATCTCCTTCTCCTCCTTCTCCTTCTCCTTCTCCTTCTCCTTCTCCTTCTCCTTCTCCTTCTCCTTCTCCTTCTCCTTCTCCTTCTCCTTCTCCTTCTCCTTCTCCTTCTCCTTCTCCTTCTCCTTCTCCTTCTCCTTCTCCTTCTCCTTCTCCTTCTCCTTCTCCTTCTCCTTCTTCTCCTTCTCCTTCTCCTTCTCCTTCTCCTTCTCCTTCTCCCCCCGCCCAGGGCTGCTGCTCTCTTTTATATGATATATTGCGTATTACATATTTACAGTTTTCCCCCAATACCTACTACCTATATTACAAAGTGCTTTTCTACTCTAAACCAATCCATAAGTGCCAACATCACCAAGAACATGGAGGCAAGGAAGAAGGAGGAAAAACAGGATCAGCCCATTTTCCTCCATCTTAGAACTTCTGACCCCCATGGACAAAGTAAAAACCCCCCTGAACAGGTGCTAAAACCCCCCTGTACAATACTAAAAAAATTTCCCCTCTGTTTTGTAACTACTTTTACTATACTATCTAACCCTTTGTGACTGCTGGTTCCACCTCCAAAGTTGGTAACTCATTCCATGGCTCAAACTCAATATCACAGCTGTTTGCAGCTGCCTGCCAGGGTCTAAAATGCTTCTGACCAAGGCCTGGAACCTCTAAAAATGTCTGAGAGACATTTTGAGTTCCAAGAAGCTCCTGTAAAACAGCATTTTCAAACTGCTCACATTCCCAAAATACCTGTGTTTATTTGCTTTTCAGTTTACCTGGTACCATCAGCTGGTGTGCTGCCCTGTGAAGCTCTGGCAGATTCCCACTGGCTGCCAGCTGGGCAGGTGGAGAGATGCAGAGCTCTGAAGCTGAAGTACCCAGGTGCTTTCCTCTCTTTGCACTGAGCTCAGGTACCACAAGCTCTCCCAGCAGTTTGCAGCCTGCACAAAGAGCCAGGTGATCCCGAGCCCTCCCATGGTTTTGTCCCCTGCCCAGTCCTGTGCCAGACCCCGTGAGGCAGGTGGCACATCCAGCAGCAGGCACAGGGAACAGTGGGACCTGCAGGATGGCTGGGCACGGCCCCCCACTATTCCCCAGGGTAACCCAGAGCTGGGGCTGCCATAAGAACAGAACACAGATTTATCTGGCACAGGGCATAGATATCCTGGCCTCAGGAGCCAGGCGTGTACAGCACCCATCCCTGAAAAACCTGTGGGGAAATCCTGGACCATCTTCCCCTTCCCTTTGCATATTCTGTTAGGAGATGAGTGACATTCTCCACTATCCTGATATACTTTAAGGGTTTAAGTGCAGTGGGAAAGCCATGTGGTGGTGGGTTGTCATTTGACTTCTATTTCCATTTAGGCTGATTTAACCTTGGGTATCAGCTCATCCTTCAGGATGTCTGTTTTTGGCTCTAGTGTATTTTGTCTAAGCATTTAAGGCAAACTTAAGTAAGGGCTGTGTAAGGAGAGAATTGTTATAATTTACATTTTTCAAAAGCTTTTAATCCTGCCTCTGTTAGGAGAAAAAAACACAGAAAACTGAGGCTAAAATATATCTCTGCATCTAGTTCTGCCCCTATTATTGTGAGAAAGTAGTAGCAATATTGTGTCATTATTTGTGCTGGTAATGGGACATAATTCCACATTTGGGGGCCATCTGCTGAAAAGAAAACTTCTACAACCCTTCTGAACACACATATGAAAACTTGTCAGGAAAAACAGCTTCATGAATAAGTTGTGAGAATATATTTTATCTAAACCTCACTAGGCAAAGCTTTGTCCTCTACAAAAGCTTAAATGATTCCAGAAAGGATGAAAGAAGTTTTGGCAACCATCTTTCTTTTTTGGTACAAATACATTGTTTTACCTCTTTTGACTCCATTATAATTAATTTAATTTCACTTGAAGGGAAAGCATACTTTTTTTGCAGGAGGAAGAAAACAAATGGGAATTTATTTCAGCACAGAGAGATCCATCTTTACACTGATTAATTGTGAAATTAAAGTAATAATTTTGGTTCTTCTGTTCCACACCATGCCCTCACTGAGATTTCTCATGTAACCTTGGGCAATAGCTTAAATTGCTTTAGATTTCCTCTCACTTCCTGCTAAAGGAAGTACTGTATTACTGACACGACCCACAGTACTGTTATGTATGCATCCAGACTTGATAAATAGAGACCAAAGGAGAATAGAAAACTTCCTTGGCATGGAATCAGAAGGGAATCATAAGGCCCCACACTTTGGTGCATGTAAGGACCTATGAATCAGCTTATTGCTTGTTGGGTAAAAGATAAGACTAGAAGGGGCAAATATGGAATGAAGGCATCCATGTATCCAACCACTGAGTACAAAACTATTAGCTGCCTTAATCTGTGACTATAATTGCAAACCAGTGTAGCTACAGAATGTGCACCATGTCTTATGCCAACTGCTTTCCTACTGCTTTGAGGAGCACTGACCAGGGTTTTGCTAGTGCCTGTAGTTTTCAATGTGTTTTCTCACAGACCATATATCAAAAATGCACTTGTGTACAGGAAAAAAACACTTTACTAGCACTGCAGAGAGCTTAGCAGCAGTAGCAGAGCTGGCTGATGGAGCCCTAAGCCACCCCCACTGACCAGTGCACAGCTGATTCTAGGAAAGGGAAGCAATTCATCAGCTGTGAAGACAGAGAACCATACACAAGCTCATAGAGGAGTGCTCTTGTGATTTGAAGCAATTTCTGTGGTAGCAAAAATTCTTTTGATTACTAAAATACCCTATTTAATGAAGAGAGTGCTCTTCTATTGCATTAAATGGCCAATTGCTCAATAAAAATGGTTACCTCTGACAAATCTTGTCATGTTTGTAACTTTAGGCCATTATGGAGACAACACTGCTGCTACTTAAATGAGTCATTATGAGTTGTGCAATTATAGACAGAGGGATTTTTTTTTAAGGTAACTACTGATTATTAACAGAAAATTAACTGCCTAAATTAGTCTTCCTTTAATGGTAGTTCTGCAACAGAGTTATATTGTGGGCTGGGCAGTCAGCATAAAGGAAG
This sequence comes from Lonchura striata, assembly GCF_050655825.1. Taxonomy (NCBI): domain Eukaryota; kingdom Metazoa; phylum Chordata; class Aves; order Passeriformes; family Estrildidae; genus Lonchura; species Lonchura striata. The sequence continues at coordinate 4,925,533 of NC_140703.1, forward strand.
AGCAAACCTCCCAAATGTCCTGTAAATCCAGGCAAAACCTCACAGAAGTGGAACAAAACTCACCTACCAGACCTGTCCCTTAAGCTCTGAATTCAGCTGCAAAAGCAGCTAGTGCCTGATGGTTCTGAGAACAAGCAAAATAATAATGGCCTTTTTTGCCTTGCAATTGCAACCCAGTTAATTGTGTACAACTGTGCAAAGGAAGAGAGTAAGGAAATTCCTTTCTTGACCCTTCCAGCAATTGATTTGTGCCCTGAAGCATGAGATTTGATTACTCGTGTAACTTATTTTCCCCAGGCACTTTCTTCTTGATAGCTCTTGTGTGACAGTTCAAGAAAGTTTCAGGATGAGTCACAAGAACACTCCACTGGTTGAACCCCAACTTCTTTTATTACTGATATACATTTCTATTGAGTGCCGCATTAAGAGATTTTTAGATTTTTAACTAGGATGACCAGTGAAACTACAGGGTGTGATTTTTTTTCACCAGAATGGTACTGATGAATGCAGTCATCCTCCACGTTGCCTTTCAATTTTGCAGATTCCCAATGAGCCTTAAAAACCAAGATTCTTTCATGACCTAGAATCCAGCCTTCTAAACTGCCTCAAAGTGTCTTTGAGGAAGTTACAGCAGAGGAATCACTGCTTACTTTGAAGTTTCACCCAAAGTTCTGGTTTTTAAGCTATAAACAAGTGGTTCAAAATGCTCTGGCTACATCCTGGAAAGCACTGAATCATTATGACTTCAGTTGTTGTGACAGGTTTGTTCAAAAAAGGTGCAATTTAATAATCCATTGGCATGTTGCTGATGCTGCTCCAAGAAACAGAGGCTCAGTCTCAAGCACAACTGCTCAGATCTGTTTCTATTCTCATCCATCACTCTAAAGCAAGTACTTTTTGGACGTTTTTCAGAGGATGTAGAGGTGTTTGGGAAGGAAGAGGCTTCACCTGGATCATTTTCTTGATCTGTTTTTAATAAATAATTGCATCACCCCACCAAAGAATGTAACAAATCATAGACTATGAATCCAAATGAGTAGTTAAGGCACAAAACTGAAGACACCGGACCAGTTTTGCCACCAAAGCAAAGTCTGGGTGTAACAGCACCCAGTCATCAATGGGAAGCTTTATCTCAACTGACTTTGTCAGGCTGGGAATCCCTCTCCTCCTGCAGGTAACAAAAGGCTGAACCAACTCCCAGCTGTGGGCTCTGGCTCATTTGACAGAAATGCAGCCTTGTCCACAGCTGATGTGGATAAAATCTGTGAAGGTAAGGGACCAGGTAATGCAGAGGTTGTGACTGTGGGTGCCTGCTCAGAGATTACTTCAGTTCTGAAGCAGCTGAAGTGATCTCACCTATCTTACAGAAGCATGGTAACAAAATGGCATTTTATTACCATTTGCAATGCTCCTGATTAAAGCATGCTTTTTGTAAACATTCCAACATTTGATTTCTACTTATATGAATTGCCATGGAAACCAAATTTTTATCGGGCATGCTTGCATTCTGAAGGGTGGAGAATTTTGAAAGCCTCTGTGATATGTTGATGTTGAAGTACAATTGCCATGAAAACTGTTAATGCTAGCTAGATGGACTGTTGAACCCATTTATGACTTGTAGCTCTCGTGCAAGTTTCCATATACTTTTTACTGGCTTTTCTTTTAATAGTAGCATTCTTGTTGGAGCTTCTTTTGCTCCAACAAGAGTTTTCAGGTCTTTAGTTTATGGAGGTTCTCTTGTTTCCTAATTTTTAAGTATTTCCTGCTCATAAAATGTAAGACAAGGTTTTTGTTTTTTTATATTGCCAGACTCTCACCTGTTAAACATTACAATTTACCAAGTTATTTTAGAACCTCAGCTATGGCTGAGTACTTATTATTATTTTGAGTACTTATTACAATTTTAGAAATAAGTCATATTCTGTATTCTTATTTAGTTTGCTGAAAAGAAACAGATGATACTGATTAAGACAAAGTGTTCACAGCATACAGGTAGCAGGGAAAACATATGATCTGCCTTACCCAGCTTTGCTGCCTCTTCACCTACTAGGTAGGAAATAAGTGAAGGCAAATTTCAGCCAACATATCACAAGTTCTTCAGAGCAACTGTTTGACTGCAAGAGCAAAGTTGCAGCTTTCCATACTCCTAGGCTTCACATTCCCTAGGGAGATTTTTGCAGACTATTACTTACAATTTTTCCCACTTAAAAGGAAAAGGAAGATCATGTGAGATGAAGGGAAGGCTGGCTGCTTTTGGTTCTGGCTGTGGCAAGGCTAAAAGTAATTTTCAGTTCTACTAACTGTGAGCATGCCCTTAACTCTGCATTTATTACACACATATGCCTTTATTTTTTAAGTGCCTTGCTTGCTCGGTGAACAAAACAGAAGAGCAGGTTCAATGCTAGCGGAAAATGAAACACTGGGATGTTTGTGAGAAGAGACCATCTAGGTTCTGGCCTTTTGGAGTTATTAGTCTCAATGCTTGTCTTTTTATAGTAAACCAGAGTAGACAGTAGGACAGTCAAGGGCACCTTTTTTAAAATATCCTCTAGTATTGTGGGTTTCACCATACAGATTTTCAGGTACTAAGGAGTTTATATTGTAGTAAAGTCACGGTTCTAGCCAAGTGAAACATCCCCTGGAATACGTAAGGCAGGAAGTGTATCACAGCAAGCTCCCTTCGCTCGTGGCACAGCGGCAGCCTGGCAGTGCCTTACCTGGCCGAGTGCTGGCTGAGCTCTCACCCATCCCGCAGGAGCCCCGCACGGCAGGTAAGCGCTGCTGTTCCCCGATTCCTTCTTTGGGAAACAAACGGGGGAAGGCAGAGTGACGAGGCCACACAGCACGAAACGAGATCGCTGTGCAGGATACTCTGGCTCACTGCCCCGACTCCTCCAGGCTGCCTCGCATCTCTCAGCGCCGGCGTTTCCTTACCGAGCCCGGCACCGCACAGGCGCTCGGAAAGAGAAGCTTTATGCTTATATGCCCTGGGCTGCCAGCACCTAGTGTTCTCGGGCGTGGGACGACCCCTCCCCGGAGGCTTTGTCGCCTTTTCTTCCCCCGTTGTCCCTGCGGAGCCTCCTGAGCCTGGAGCCCCGCAGGTCCGGGCTGGCCAAACGCGGGACGGGCGGGACGCGCTGCCCCGGCGCACACGCTTTGCCCGGCTGATGCTGCTTTGTAGGCTTGCTCTGGTGTGAAACCCCTCCAGCAAGAGCCGGCCGGTCCCACCAGCCCGTTCCCTGCTTTGGGAACAGCAAAGAGCCGGTGGTGGCAGCTCCATCCTTCGGCGATGCACGGGGACTGGGCGGGGGTGTTTTGGGAGCCCCGTGTGTGTACACACGAGGGTGCCTGTGTATTACACATACGCTTTCCTGGGTGTGTTTTTCTCAGGTAAGAGGAAATCTTGAATTTCAGGACACCTCAGGCAGAGGCAACAGCAGGGTGTGACCCCGGGCTGGGTGAGCGAGGGGAACGGAGGCAAGCGGCTCCGCTCCGGCATCGGGAGGGCGGAGAGCAGCCCCCTCAGCCCCGCTTTCCCCGGGGATGAGGAGGAGGAAGATGAGGGCACAGGCAAAGCGCGCCCCAGGCACGGAAAACGGGGCCCGCGCCCTGCCAGCGCCGCCCTGTTTGCTCAGCTAATCTCGCGGGCAGGAAATTGCCTGGCGACTCATATTCGTGGATCGCGAACAGCTCCAGGGCGGCCCCTCCGGGGACATCCCCGTGCCCCTTCCCCGTTCTCCCCCGTCCGCCCCCGGCTCCGTCCGTTCCCCCCCATCCCGGCTGCCCTTTGCCCGGCCCGCTCCCGCGACCCCGGCCTGAGGGGAGCGAACCATTCCGCCCGCGGGGGCGCCCCGGCCCCGCCGGGGGGCGGGCGCTGCGGCGGGGGGCGGCTCCCGGGGGCGGCGGCGCTCCCGCAGCCGGGCGGGGACCGGGACCGGGACCGGGACCGGGATGCGCGGGGAGCGGCGGCGGTGAGTGCGGGGGAAGCGCCGTCCCGCGGGGTGGGCGAAGCCCTCCCGGGCCGCTCGGATGGAAAGAGGCGGCGGGGCCCCGCGGGGATGGGAAGAGGGTCGCTCTCGGGCACGCAGAGCCTGGGCTGACGCCGGCTCAGCTGCTTGCGACCGGCCCCGTGTTTTGGGCTACTTTTAAGGGAGTTTGTGCCGCCACCACCCCCACCCACTCCCCCGCCTCCGGTCCCTCCGCACGTCTGACGGGTGGGGGCGGTGGGGTCCCCCCTTGCTGCCCGGCTCGGCAGGGACCCCGCAGCTGATAGAGACGGGGCTCCATCTCTTTCATCGCCAGACGCTTCTCTCCCTCTTTGTCCGGGTGGTTCCCCCCGGTTCTGCCGCGTCCCCGCTGGCGAACAAAGCCTCTGCCCCGGGGGCGCCGGGGATATCCGTCCGAGGTCTGAGGAAGCGAGGGAAGAACGGCGGGGCTTGGCTTTGCTTGCTTTGGTTTCCCATCGTAAATAATCTACCTGGTGGAGGGGAAGACGTGGGACAAGGCTCTTTGTCCGCGGTCCTTTGTTCGGCTGGTGGCTTGTAAAGGCTCCTGCGGCTGTGCGAGGGCTGCGGTGCCCGGCGGGGATGCGTTCCCGGCGCGGAGCCGGCGATGGATGCCGGCTCGGCATCGCCGGAGTTTAGCAGCAGGAGCACGGCGGATCGGCTTGCGGACGGAGATCGGGGCTTTGGGCTCCGTGTCCCCTGACAGATTCAGAGCTCCTGAGTCCCCCCTGGTGTAGCCCTGTCAGCAGCCGGGTGGGATTCGGCGGCGCCCGGAGCGCCGCTCTCAGTGGTGAGTTCAGCCCGGAGATCAGAGCTTTTCTAGGGAAGAGATGTGCTGCCCACGAGCAAAGCGAGCAACGGGCTGGAAACTACGGCCCCCTCTCCTTCTCCTGCCCCAAAGCTGCCTGAGGAATTTCCCCATGTGCAGAAGTGTAAATAGACTGGAGATGGGCTTTCTGCTCCTGCCACTGAGTGCTTGCTTGATCTCACACACATGGCTTTTGTCACCAGTCCCTTTTTCTTCCAAATGCTCATCTTGTCAACCTGTCATCTTGTCTCTGTGCCTTGACTCTGCACGTGCCCGAATCCTCTGTGTCTGCATCTTCAGGGCATCTGGGTGAACATGTTGCCAGTCAGAACATGGTGAATATTTCATTTTTGTGCCACACCTTCACTCTCTTTTGGAAGAAGAGTGGCACAAGAGCAGCCTTTTTTGCAAATTGTCATGTTTAGTGAACTTTCTAGCTTCTGTATTCTCTATATTCTTGTGGGTAATGCCCTCAAAAATGAGTTATTAACATGGGAAAGGATCAGAGATGGGAGGAAGTAAGGCATGATAGAATGGAATTGCAAAGGGTGAGGATGGGCTTGCTTTCCCACAGCAGTGTAGGAAAGAAAGGAGATAAAGTGATCAGGAGATGGGAGAGTGCCTGCCTTTGCTGTCATGGGGAGGGGTAGTCTGAACTAAGAGGGTTACAGAAAAAGAGATACCTTTAGGGCTGCCAAGTAGTAACATCCTACCTTTTCTGTATAGTTCATTTTACACAGTTCCTTTTCTACACCAGTAACTTATTCTGCTTCCATTTTGATAAATGCTAAATCAACTCATTAGTGTGTCTCTTTTTACTGAGGAAATGGAAATCTTTGCCATCAGCCAGGGCAGGAAGAGTGGTCATTTTTTTTCCCGTATCAGTTACTGTCTATACTTATCAGATACAATTATCAACCATATCCTTGGAAGTTGTCAAAGGCATCAGTTGACTATTGTTGAGAAGGAACAAAGCCCATCATGAAAAATTTAAAGTATTTTGGGTTTAGATAGGAAGTGGAGATTGGGTGAGCTAAAGGTTGCAGATCTATCTTGAGGCTGGAGTTGGATGAGAAGGACTGAAGATGTTTAAATGGGAGCATCTTTTTTGTCTTTTCCACTTGAAGATCCAGAGAAAAGCTGAAATAATCAAAGTAGGTGTGGGCAAGTGCTGGTGATGGTTAAGAGATTAATGCTGTGTTCACTGCACATGTGTAGTGTATTATTTCCATTTTAATTTGTTAAAATGAATGGTTAATTCTGGTGTGTAGCAACTGCCAGCAAAGCAAACAGTGTTTCCCACTGAGTTAAACAAGCAGCTACAAGACGATGTTCTGGGTGTTTTGAGCAGGTGCTCAAACATTGTTCACTTAGGATTTGTCTTAGACTGGTGGAGCACATCCAAGATAACACAGAAATCCAAAGGGATTTTTTTCCCTCGTAGAAAGAAGTTCCTCCAGAGACTACAGTGAACTGTGTAAATATGACCAAGTTTGGGTTTTTTATCATGCAGCTGGAGTCAGTTTTTAAGCAAACCACTATATTTAACTTTCCTGCAGGTGTAGCACCTCTGTTCCTCACCCAAGGGAGCTCAGTCCTGGGTGCTGCTGCTGAAAGCTGGCACGGGCAGAGCCATGGCTTGGCAGCACAGCAGCCACGGCGGGTGCCACTCGAGCTGTCACTGCCACCGTGGTGGGTTTGCCAAGCACGTGTGATGAGAAGCATTTCATCTGGGGACGTGCTTGCTGCCCTGAGAGTGCTGGGAAATGAAGAAGAGAGGGGACATTTGGAAATATGGGGCAAGCATCCCGGGAAGGAGATAAATCGAGGAGAAATGGATGAGTGGAACGGGAGAGACAGAAGCTGTCGGAATAAGTGGGCACTGGAGAGAACTGATTAATGGAAGGAAGTGACAGGCACAAAGTGGCAGTGAAAGAAATCAGCACAGGGGAAAGCAGATCGTGGGCAAAGGTTGTCCAAGAGTGGGAAAATGCAATAGCTGGGAGAAAAATGGTAATGACATCCAAGAAAAAAAAGAAAAATCAAGACTGGATGAAGCTGTTTTGATTAGTTTTTCTATTTGCTTAGATTTTCTGGGCCTTACCTACCTGTTCTCATTGGATTTCTCAGCGTTGCCCTAGGGGCAAGTTTGTTATGTCAAGTAGGGTGGGAACAGTGAAACTTTTCTTTAAGGTCTCTCTGCTTTTGTACAGACAGAATTTCTGCTTCTGTACGATATGAATTTGGAGACATAATTGTTTTACACTCAATACCCTTCCTGATATTTTAGACTAAGAAAGTTTGTATTTATTTGGCTTCAGGAGTGAGAATCATATTGGTCTATATTGTTTAAGTGTATTTATTTGTATGTTGTTAGGTTTGAGTTTTCTTAGTCTGCACAGTAATCAGTCACAGCCCACCAGCAGAGCTTTGTATTTGCCATCTCTGTGTGAAATTTTAAAGTTTCAGTTTGCAACTCTTTTGAGCATACTCAACTTTTCAATAGGAAAGGAGTTAATGAAATAGCATCAGAGTGATACCAGGGAGCTTGTCACTACTGTCATGAGATGATGCAGTCTTTGGGTCAGATAACTGACTCTGGAACTTAGCTACCAGAAAGGTACAAATATAGAAAAGATAAGTATGGCTGCAGTTTGGCTTGTACTCTGTCAACCCTGTCTTTCTGCATGAAGAAAGGAGTTCATTGTTTTAACAGAAATCTCTTCTAGTATGTTTCTACCTGTCTGGGGCTTTTGTTTGAGCAGAAAAGAATTAACCCTCCTTCTTCCTTCAGCTTATCTCAGTGAGCTACTCCAGATGAAACAGTGGTTAGTGTGACTCTAAGGTAAGCAGGGGCAGTGTTGTCTACTAAAGTAATGCTGTTTGAGTAGGTGGTCTAGTGTCTTGTCTTAGCAAATGCATAGGAATTAGTTTAAATTCACTGAGATCAGTGCTTTAACAGTTTCAGTTTCAGGTAAGAGTAGCAGTTACAGCACAAAAGTTAAAAAGCTTCAGCATTTTCCCCAGCATTTTTATTTGTGTCTCACATGTCAGTGGCTCGACCCTCAGTTTGTAGTCACCCAACTGTAGTGTTTACATGATAATGAACGTTTTCATTTTTGATGTGCATTTAAAATTGTCAGCTGTCGTCACCTGATTAAAATTATTATGTCCATCTATTGGAAAAAGCAATTGATGTGGCAATGCCTGCAACATCAATCCTTATCAAATAGGACAGAATCATGTTTTAACAGGAGGGCAGAGTAATTAAAAATGTCAAGATTTAAGTGCAATTTTTGGAGTAGTCAGGTGGGTTATTACAGTAAAATATATGTGGTTTATGAGTGGGATAATGTTACTCAGGGTGTTTTCTTTGCACTGTTTTATTTCTCCCTCTTCTCCAGTATCCAAGGTGATAATTTCCCAGAGGAAGAGGTAAGCCATAAGAGCAACTTCCTCTGCCACTCCCCTTTCCACATCGGAAACCTGCAGGATTTCAAGGGAGTGACTTAGTCAAACATGATTCACAGATACTTGATTTTTAATTTATTTAGTGTTGCTGAAGGTGCCAAGCTGTGAGTTTTAGGAACTAAAACAATCTTCCTGTAACCAGACCTTATGCTCACTTGCATGCAAGGACCTATGTGTTGCAGGATTTATATCTTGAAAAGACAGGGACTGAACAGGTTTCAGGACTATAGTGGCAAGAAATTAGGTGTAGTTTGGGGTCTAGTGTATTATATTGTGGGACAGGAGGAGGAGGAAATGAAGAAGGATGTTTAAGGCAATTTTTAGATCACAACCTTGCTGAGCTGTCCAATTTTTGACAGAGATGACTTTGCTGTCTCATAAGGATGTGGCCATTAATGGGTACAGAATCTCCACCAAATTGTGCAGGTGCCTTTCTGTGAATTATTGTTTTAGTATGACAGTGGGCTTGGGGAAAGGTGGATTTTCACACATTTCAGAGGTAAACAGATTCCAGCAAGTTTTACTTTGCCATCAGATTGAGCCTATCATGACTTTTGTTTGTAAATAAGCAGAGTAAATCGGGAATAAAGATAGGTTTGATTTAATCAGGAGTAAGCACATTGTCCTCAGATTACGCAGGGAAAAGGTAAATGAGCTTGCTGATGGAACAGTCTGTTTATAGGTGTGCTGTAGTGTGGGAAAACGAAATCTCCAGACACCGAAGCCATCAGCACTCATTCACCAAATTTTGTTCAGGGTGTGAAAATCCGAGAGGCTTTCTTGTTTCCAAAACAGTGTGTCTTTTATTGGAATAGTTGAAACAGGCCCTAATCATTTGAAGATCTTGTTGCAGAACAAATGAAACTCTAACGATGTGCAGGCGGTGCCAGTGATGGGCTTTTGTCCTCACCCTCCATCAGCTGGGGTTTCATCTCTTTTCCAAGAGTGGCAATACACTGCTGTAGGAGTTTCTGAACAGAAATGTCAGGGCTAGCAGAGGTGCCAGTGATTTAATGAAAAAATATGGATACTGATCTATTACTGATATCCAGCTGTGATGGACAAACACTCTCTAACAGTATAAAGTTAGAAGGTGTGTGTTTATTGTGTGTGGGATCGCTCCCAAATACACACTTTGCCTTCCAGGTGATTACAGAGTCTTTTTATCCATACAAGTATTGAATACACAAATTACAAATACATATTCATCATTTTGGTACATCCCATTCCCTGCTTTGTATGCTAATAATTTTAAAAGCCATTCAGTATGCGTGGTTTGTTCCTTGAAATGGGTCGGTGCCCCTTTCATGGGGAGGGGTCCCAAAATGAGGAAGTCAATGAAGTCTTCCTCATTCTGACCTTTCTGCCTTTTCAATGCCAATATGACAAATGAACTCTTGGTAGGACTCCCATTCCTTGTCTTCAATTGGTTTCAGAACAGAGGAGGCCACAATTGTCTTATGTTCCTAAAAGCTCTTTGTCAGTTTGTGTATTCTTCATTATAAACCCAGCTAACTAAACATTGTGCTGACAAGCAATCAATGATTAGTTAACCACTAACTCCTTACTTCATCTAGGCCTACTCATTTATTATTATTATTTTAATTAACTCTAGTAAGGCTTATTTCTAACTAAAATCTTAGCTCCTCTAAAATCTCTAAATTCTTTAAAATATACGTTTCACCGGGAGCTGTAGGGAGCCACTTGCTAATGTGCAGCGAGAAACTGAAAATGGAAAAAACTATGAGGAGCAGAGAAGCCTTGAAAGATAGATGGCCAAGTTTGAGAGTTTTGTTTAAAACTGTTTATTATCAGGCAGAGAAGGGCCTGGGTGATGCCTGAGGCACTGCAGCCCTCCTGACTGGTGACTTGAGAGCAGAGTGGGTGCCAGAGCAGATTCTGCTAAAGGGAGGTGGGTTATCAGCCCAGGCAGAAGTAAAGAATAGGTGAGACGTTTATGTGCTGGGAAAACTCCCTAAATCTAGGGATGGAATGCTGGGAAGTGCTGTGTACACAGGTAGTGGACTTGTGGCTTGGTGGAGCTGCAGCTTTTGGCTCCTACACTGAAATGTCCTGGCTTTAGCTGGGGTACAGTTCATTTCTTCCTGCTGGCTGCTGCAGCATTGTGGTTTGGGTTTAGCATGAGAATAATTTTGATAACAGGCTGGTGTTTTCAGTTGTTTCTGTGGAGTCAAGGACTGTTTGCCTTCCTACACCACGCCAGCCAGGAGGCTGAGGGGACATGGCAAGTTTGAAGGGGACACAGGCAGGACAGCTGGCCCAAGGCATGTCCCACATCCTATGGCATCATAATCAGCATATAAAGCTGGGAGAAGAAGGAAAAAGGGTCTCAAACATTCAGAGTGATGGAACATTGCTTTCCTAGGGGTTTAATTCCTTATTTTTCTCTGCTTTGTACATGACTTTTGCTTTATCTATCCAACTGTCATTAATTTAATACATGTTTTCCCTCTTTTATGATTCTCTCTCTCATCCTGGGTGGGGGTTAGCAAGCAACTGGGGGGCTGGAGTTACCAGCTGGGGTTAAACCACTGCACAAGGGAAAGGAGTTCTTACTGTAAAGCCACCCAGTGTTATAATATCTTAAAATTGGAATCCTTTGTCTGACTCTCTGCTTGAGTTGTGAATCACTGTTTCTTCTGGTCGTTAGTGAAACAAAACTTAATTTGGACAAGGCTCTGTAGAGATGAAGCATGATTGGTAATGCTGTATACATTCACTTCAGATGACTTTATAAATCCCAGATGAAATAATTTTGCTGCATTCCAGACAAGCAGAGTGTGGCATGTGCTCTGTAACGAGAGTCAGCCTTGCTGGAGGCCCTGCATAACCTCATCTGAAGGAATATGATTTCATGAGAGCAGATATACTGTGGATTTTGAGCTGTTTGTTACATTAGCTCATTAATTCATTGATTGTTTCTTGGTTTTTCTCACAGTGGAAAGTTTTTTAAAAAGTTCTTTTCTGCTTCAAATCCACTTATTATTAGTGGTGACTTCTCTGATCTCTCATCCTCTAGGAAAGGAGATGTGTAAAGAGTTCTCAAACCTGAAATGAAACCATATAAATATTTAACTTTAAAAAAGGTTATTAAAAAGCCCAAGTATTCACCAAACTGAATAAAAGATTGAATTTTTAATTGCATAGAAACCCTTCCCTTTCAGCGGTGCTCTCCTTAATGTTTGTCACATTGATTAAGTGGTAGCTGTCACCTCACAAGATAGGAAGGATGAGGTTTTTGGTGATCTTTACCATAAATCAGTAATATTAGAGACACAGAAAATTTAATTAATCTTCCTGTTTTTTTAACCAACCCTTTGTTCTGTCTTCTAATTCCAAATTGTCCCTGTTTTGTTTTTCTGTTCAGTGACATCTTTGTTGCAGACAACTCTGAAATGTTGAGTGTCACTAGTTTTCTGTGTCGAGTTGGACGTGGCCTGAAAAATTAAATTTTTGCTTCTTTTCTGGGGACCTCAGAGCACAAAGTGCAGTATTTTTAATAGAGATAACACAAGCAATATGCCAAGGTGTCGACATAGTGGCAGTATTAACTGGATTTGTGTCCTGATCCTTCAGTGTTTGGTCTGCAGACAAGTAGGAGAGCTGCTGTCACTTCTTGCTGGGGTCAGCTGCCTGTGCTCCAGCAAAGCTGGGTGCCTGGGAGCAGTGCAGGCTTTGAGTTTGGAGGATCTGAGGCAAGCTGGAAGGAACCAGGGAAGGGGTCTGTCCATGGGTTGGAAGACAAATGAGGTGAAAAGGGTGTTTCACGTCAATTAAATAACATTTTGAGGATGACAGCTGGGTTGAAAAAGTCTCTGCTGCCCAGGTTCTTCCCCATCAGCTGCTCTGGAGAATTTCAGTGTTGTGCTGGGAGCCTGGACATGTGGGTGATCCCTTCAGGATGATGGCATGGCAGATGATGGCATCTCAAAGGAACCTGCATCTTGCTCTGAGGGGCAGGATGCACAGTGGGGTTAAAACTTGCTTTGGGACTGAGAAATTACCTGTACAGAGAAAGAAAAAGCATTGCCAAGTGAGGCCAGCACAGGGGTGTTCCTGGGGGAACAGGGGGAAAGCTCTGGCCTCCCCTGGGAGAGCAGCTTGCAGGGAGCAGGAGAGGCAAAAGCCAGAGGTCAGAGAAGGAGCAGGGGTCAGCAGCCAGCTCCCTTCTCCCAGGAGAATAACATGAAAAAACGTGGCACAGACAGGCTGTGCACCACAGCCTGCAACCTTGGGGCTGTGATGACTGCAGTTAATTAAATGGGTGGCTTGTCTCTAGACAGCCCAGACATCTGTCTCCATCCTTTACTTGTTTTTCTGACACGTTTCTATTTGCTTGTCCAGAGCTGAGCCCAGAGGACCTACAGATGGTCACCATTAATTTTGTCACTTGATGCAATTAAATTTTTTTTTTCTTTTAAAAACAGATGTGTAAAAAAATAAATAAATAAATCTGTTAATAGAGCAACTCACTAGAGATCTTCTATTTGGATTTAGATTTAATTTTATTTTTAAGTGTCTGGGATTCAATTTTGGCATTTCTTTTAAACCAAATTTTTTTTGTAGCCATATCAATTTTCAAATTTGATGTTAAACAAACTTTCAAGCTTCCCTTTGCATTCCTAGTCTGGCTTCTTTGGAAACTCAGAAATCATTGCATGCCAAAACATTTTCTATGTTTTGGATCACATACCTGGTTTTGCATAGGTTTATTCATGATTGCAGGATGCTGGTGTTGTGTGGGCTGAACTTGGGCTATGGGCTTTCCAAATAAAGTCTTCAGCAGTGAAGTGCAACCTTATTAGTGATTTCTTAAGGAAGCCACAGGATTACAGACAAAACTCAGGAACTGTGACTAGTAACTGCCTGTACCAAGTCAGAATCATAGCTAATGGCTTGTTATTAAAATAACTATATGTAATTTTAAAAGGATAAACCAGCTGCAGACAGGTTTGGCACTTTTTTTTTTTTTTTCCACAGTCACCATATTAAACATGGAGTGTCCTTTCCAAGTATCTTTTAACATATTTCTCTTTGAGTTTTCTCTGGAAATTTTACTAAAAGAAAAGCCAATTGTGTTCTATATCATGCACTCAAAAAATGTTCCCAGGATACAATTCTTAACATGATGTCGTTTTTTTTTTTTCTTTTTTACTTTATTTGCAGGTCAAAATTTATCTGGTTCACTCAAATTAGTGTCATTTTAACCATCCCATAGAAGAGAAATATGATGCCAAACAGAAGTAACCTCTCCTCCTTCCAGAATGTTGGATCAGGTAATCAATTAAAATCAGGTTTATTTGTAATGCGCTGAGATCTTTCAGAATTTTTAATTGACTTTGGCCCTTTAATTCTCCTGATAAGATCAGTGCTCTGTTCTTATTCCATGTCTAACTCCATTTACCAGGCAGAACAAGGCCACAGCTGGATGTGCTGCAGACAGCCAACCCTCCCCCATCACTTTAAAGCCTGTCTGGAAGAGATAGCAGTGACCCCCAGCTAAACAACTGGGGAAAGGAAGGAAAGGAATAAGGGAGGGAAAATAAAATAATTTTTTTTTTTTTTTAATGGAAGAATTTCCTTCTAGCTCCAGGCAGCAAATAGTTTGCTGAACAGAGGACCCTTGTGCTGAGCATGAAAGCTGGGTCTGACCTGGGTGCAGGATGGGTTCAGGGCACGTCACGAGCTGCAGCTCCCATCCTCAGTCTCTGTGGCTGCGTGCAAAGACAGCATCAGCCAGGATGTGTAACACATCCTGGCACATTCATCAAGTTTCTACTCAAACATTACCCTAAAAAGAAACAAAACAAACAAGATCTGCAGCTATGATTTATTTAAATGTGTGCTGTCGTCCAGTTGGGATTTAACTGTATGACTGTGGGCACTGGAAGCAAAAACAGAACTGGCATAAGGGATAGAGAAAAGCTGAACTGGAGTGGCTGCATGAAGGTATCATGACCTTTTCTTACTGTACTTGCTTGGATTTCAAGTACAATGAACCCTTCACTGCTGTGGTGAGCAGGCATGAAAGTTTCCATGAGCTAACTTGTTTTTTGGCAAAAGCATCCAGTCTTTGAAGGATTAAATGTGTCCTAATGCTGTTGCAAGGGAGTAATGAACAATTATTAATGTCCCATTAATATGTCTGCCAAGCTATTTATAGAGGAGCCAGTGAAATTTATGCAAAAATATTTGAACTTAGCTGTGTGAGTTAAGGTTTGGACAGCATGATTTTCATATTAAATTAGATTTCAGTTTTAAGAGAGATTTGGAAGAGGGGAGAAGAAAGACTCAGATGGAAATTAGGGTAGTTCCACAATGAAAGGTTAAGTATAAAAGGCAAATACATTGTGCTTTACATTTGGGCTCCTAAATAATTTCTAGATCTTATTCTTTTTCCTTAAAACATCACTAATACGATGAATGCTTGATTTATCCAGATGATGTTTTCTTGTCCTGACAAGAGTTCTTTTGAATTTGGGTCATATCTATCCTTTTGTTCAATTGAACTTCATCATTGCTGTTATCAAAACTTATGAAAATAGCTAAAAAATGTCAAGTAAAATATCACAATATAAGAAACTCCAGTTTCACTGCTCACAGTGGTGATGGTGTGATGGAGGACTCCGTGAGCTCACTGGTCAAAAGACAGCTTAGACAGTTGTATCATCATAAGTGTGTAAAAATTATAAATATAATATAAATCCCATCATTACAGCCAGTATAAAAATATTAAATTCAGTGTAGTGATAGACTTGAGGTTTGGTTTTGAAGGTGCAAGTTAATGCTTTCGGTCGCTACCACAGCTTCTAATTAACAACTGCTTAACCAGCAGTGGTCAAGAAGGTGTTGTATTTTACTTTGATTTTTTTTTGTTTGTATCCCCTAATGCTGGCTCTTTTTATCTTCTGTCTACTCAATTCCATTAGTAGTGATCACCTTTGTTCTCAAACTTGGCTTTTTTCCTCAATAACCGAGGAGAAGCTGTAGTTGCACGCCTGGGTGGCGCAGGGGAAGCCTGGGCAGCAGAGCACGGCTGATGCCCTGGACAGGGGTGAATTCCTTGGCATTGTGCCTTATCAGCAAGGAAGTTCCCATGGCATTGTGCCTTATCAGCAAGGAAGCTCCCAAAAACCAGGACCCCTGTGAAGAATGCATTGCCACCTTCCCCAAGATCTGCACCTAGTGATTCTCAATGAAACCAGGTCATGTGAGCTCTGGTGGCAGACAGGAGTCCCAAATTAGGTCTCTTAGCTCATATAATTGCCTGAAGGCATACTTGGACTAAAGTATTGCCTCTGAGGATGTTAAGGACACTTTACACATTAGATTTTCTCACCCAGTGACAAGCTGAAATTCAGTTTCTCACGAGGAAGCTGAAGTCACAGGTGAAATGTAATTGAGCCCAGAGTAAATCCCAGATTTGACCCTTATTTTCAGAAACAACACTTGCTGGCACTGCAGTAAGTGACACTCAAGAGTGCTTTATTAGTTCAAAGTGTAGACTAGCACAAACCAGGGGCTGCTGTAAATGTCAGTGGTGTCATTTCTATATCAGCTGAGGTCTAAGTGTAAACCTGCTGGGGGTCCTGTTTATCTCCTACAGCAACTGGCACTGTCAGGAGCTGAATTCCCTTCTTTGCTTTTGGCAAAGTGGAGCTCAGAACTGTATGCTAGAGCTTGATATATTGTTGAACATCCACCACAGCAAAGTCTTTTTTGGTCTGTGCTCTCTTCCTGAGTATAAATTGGATTTTTGCAATATCATTAGGATCTGTAGCCTTCCCCCCCAGCAGCATTTTTAATAGTCATGTGGTTTTGTTGTTTTGAATTAAGTCATGCAACCTAGCATTCTGCTTCCTTAAGGTTACCTTTTAACCAAAGTACTCTTTGCAGATGGAGTTACAGTCTTGTATTTTTAGAGCAATGAGCTGAAACACCTTCAAAAACGTGCCTTGGTTTTCTACTTTCCCATTAAGCTTCACAGGACCATCACAAAGTAAGCAAAAAAGCAAAAGACTCCTACTGAGCTTTAAATTGAGCTCAGTAAATTGAGTGTGCTGGGGCTCAGATGCACCAGCTACAAGGATTAAAGGAAGAGGTGATCCACATCAGTATCTTATCTCTTTGGCCCTGGGAGACCCGAGTTGGATTCTTTACTCTGCTGTCTGGAGGACAATAATTCTTCCTTACTCCATGGATATCTCAAGAGGCTCAGGATTATAAAGGCTGAGCCATTATCCACTGTCCTATCCTGCAGTGGATAGGACAGCAAAGAAAGAGTCTAACCTCTCTCCAGTTGTGTTGCTGATTTTGGTGTGGTTTTGTGCCTCTACCCCTTCTTTTTCAGTCTCCCATCTTTTGCAGAAACAGATGGGAAAATTGTTCATCTCCTCTGCTTGGTGATCTGAGACGCATTTACTACGAGCACAGTAATTATTGCAAAAAGTGTTCACGTTATTTTGCAGGCATGCACATGCAAGAGGCTATTTGCTTGCTAATTTTTTTTTCTTGTTTGGTCTTCTTTACAGATTCCAGTAAGATTATGGCAGACTATAGCCACTCACAAAACCAGATGGAATTACAAAATGCTGGTTTGGGAAAGGGTTCTGTGGTGAATTCCCTTGAAAATGGTCTCCAGGATATTATGGAAAACCTCAACACGAAGAAATATTCATCAACTCTTAAATTTAAAACGAATGGGGACTATGCTGGCTCTTATTTAACCCTTTCACAACCTATGCCAATTAAACCTAATCCTTCAACCAGTGTTAAAAATACACATGCTATTAACAAAATTCAAGGAGGAAAGCAGTTCCCCTGTGAAAGCCCATATCTTCCAGAGAAAAGCATCTCTGTAAAGCATTTGGGTTCCATATCAGGCATGTCTCCATCCCTCAGTGGGTATAGTTCAGGAAGGACAGATTTTGATATCCATGCCAGCAGAGAAAATGAAAAATCCCTTGGACACATGGATAAGTTTTACTACTCAAAGTACAGTCAGAGAAATAAATCTTATGACAACATCTACTTCCCAGGAATGCTGGAGTCCAAGAAGATCTCAGGCTCTCTTCTGACTATGTGGAATGGAAGCTCGGGGAATGAGCTGGTGCTTTCACCTGGCAGCAATTCTGGGGCAGCCAGCATGCCTTCCAGCCCAAAGCAAGGCAGGAGAATGAATGCTGAAAACAGTCTGGCCCTTCACATAAAGCCAGTGAAGTACAAGGATGGGATGATGGAAACTCTGGGCTCACGGCCTAGGAAATACTCTGGTGGATCTCTAAGTCACATGGGAATGTACAGTCGTTCCCTACCCAGACTTTATAAATCAACAGAAAACCAGCTGGTGCCATTAAGTTTGCCCCCCAGAAGCTCTCTGGGTAATAGTAAAAGGAAAAAACTTGGAGAAAAAGATCTACCTCAGAATGCCTTCGATGCTGATAATTACCTGAATTTTTCTTCTTGCAGCTCAGGGGTTTCACCACATGGAAACTCAGTCTCCAGGAGTAATCCCTATGTCAATTCAACTCTTAGTGTTCCTGCAAGCCCTCGTGTTGCTAAAAAAATGCTTTTAGCACCTTCTTCCCCATATCTCCCTGATGATTTTGATAGACTTGGACTCTCGGGAACAAGTCCCAGTAGTTCTTTCTCCCCGGTGGATTTTGACAGGTCGTTCTCTGTCCGAAGAAACCTTTCCACCAGTTCCATGGAACTTGATGACCCAGATCTGGAAAGTTACAGGCAGACACCAAATTCTCTGCAAACGCCCATGCGAGAGCGGAAGAGCAGCATTAGCTCCATTTCTGGGAGGGAAGACCTCATGGACTATCACAGGAGGCAGAGGGAAGAGCGCCTTCGGGAGCAGGAGATGGAACGACTGGTAATTTTTTTCCTCTTCCTCTTAGTTATCCTGATATTTAGCGTTTGCAAAACACCCATCCCAGGTCTAGCCATCAGGAAGGTACAGCAAAAAATAAGCTGCTCTGTTTTGAAATTCAAATGCTCCAGATACCTTGTTTATTATCACAGTCCATGAAGCGTGCTGCTTGCATAGACAGTACCATTCAGGCACCCTGGAAAAATGTTGGAACCCATGGAAATTGTGTTCAGTTATCCTGCAGGTCGTGTTAAAATGTCTGCATGTATAAAAGCCACAAATTACACTGCAGGGATCCTGCAGGACTTCTAGTTCTAGATGCTGGCACTGTTTTGTGGTAAGTGGGCAAAGAAAAAGAGATTCTGCCCAGCTTTGTGTGCTGCAGAGTCGGGTATATATTGGTGTGGGCTAAACAGCCATCAGCAGAGTTTTTTCTGCTTAATTTTCATTTTTTCCTTCTGAGCATGTTCATGAAAACAGAATGAACTCCTCCTTGCTTCTCCCCCTCCCAAGATGGAGAGTAGCAGAGGGGGACAGTTTCTCCCTTTGTCTCAATCGGTGTAAAGCAGTGCATACTGCCTCAGCTTGGGATTATCTAGGTAGTAAAATATAATCTATTTATACTGAAACCACTTGTGGGTAGGAAAAGTAAAAAGGTCTTCAGAACCCACAGAGGTGTTTGAAACAGTTTTGTATTGAAACTGTCTCTGGAAGAACACATAACAGCTCTTCCAAAGGTTTTTCAAAGTGGCTTTGGGACTCTCTGATCCTATTAACATATTTTATCACCCACATAGAAACACAGGCCATTAGATGGGCCAGTTGGTATTCCTGAGTCTTAAATTTGAGACACTTAATTTTACATTTGTGTGCTTTAATTCACATCTTATGAATCAATCTCAAGCTACATCAGGGAAGGTTTAGGTTGGATATTAGGAAAAAAATTTTCACTGAAAAAGGACCAGCTGTGAGTGAAATGGCTGGCTGGCTTAGGACAAAGGTTTTGGGAAACATGTTTCTCCCTCTTCCTGCTGCCTTGGTCCTGCCATTCCTCTGCTCATTTCAATAATCTTCTCCCTAGTCCTGGTTGTGTGTGCAGTGGTGATTGCTTCTTTGCTTCTTATCAGAAGGTTTTGCAGTCAGTCATGCTGTAAAACCTGAGATAATCAGTCATAAAAGCAACGTATTTGTATTTCAAAGAGAACAGCCCTTTTTTGTTTGTTTTGTTTTAACTATTATTTGTAGTGAGGGATGAAAGATTATGGGTTGTTTCAGTATTCAGTGATGCTGATAATCATTCTGGTTTTATATTTGGATGAAATGGCTACATTCCCACCCCTCAGTATTTCTTCTTGCTCAACAATACATCCTTTAAGTCCCAATTCTTCAAAAAGTGAATTTGCTTACCATTTTTCCAAAGCTTTTGAAACCAAGATGATTTTGTGTGTTGCATATTTGCATATGAAGGATTTTCCTCCTACTTGAGCTAATCTTATACTCAAGATACTGCTCCATATCTGCTTCATTCTCCATTTGCCAGAGCTATCTGATAGAACAGTGAAATAGCAAAATATCAGAACAGCACCTCCTTCCAAAGGTTTGAGAGTCTGAAAAATGCCATAAGCAGGTTTCTAGATCTCTGAGAAGCAGAAAGATATATATTAAAAAATCCACACATCAGTTCTTTGTATATTAAGGGCGTGTCCTGTTCTGGTGTTATTTTACTTCATCCTTCTGTATGGATCCCTGTCCAAAGGATAAATCAAGGATCTGTCCAAACAAGGTCTTGATATATCCAGGCAGTGCTTACAAAGAATAATTTTGTTTGCCCTTGTGTACTGACATGGGCAAAGGATCCACGTCTGCTCAGGTCTCTCTTTTTTATGGGGTTGGGGAAGGTGTGAATAAAAATCCCCAACCAGAGAAGCACTCATGGATATCAAAACTCTGTGCTCTGAGCTTTCAGTACTGTGTTAAAGCCCAGGCTGAGTAGCTGGTGGGTAAATGGCAGGGGAAATTTAGTCTCTCTGTGCACAAGTGTCAGGATTTTCCCTACCAGGTTTTTGAAGCACAGTAGGGAGAACAGTGTAGGAATACTCAGATAAGTCCATCAGAAAATTAACACCCTTTTTTAGAGTACTAGACTGCTCTGTGGCCCAGATAAGAAGTGGAGAGTGTCTTTCTTTGCCCCTGTAGCTATTCTGCTGGCACAGAGTGGCTTGAAAGTGTCCTATTTGATAGCTGATATTCACTTCCGGATGTTTTTTTGCAGCAAAATCCATGCACTCATTGCAATCTGACCTAGTATCTGCCCTTGAACTTGTCTGTTTATTTTCACTTGTTTACTTTTTCTTTTACATATAAATTATTCTATGAGCATTACATGTGTTTAGTTTGCTTTTAAGTGTCAGAGGTTCCTCTGGAAGTTTGCACTTAGACCTGCTGCTGCAGCCTGCGTATGAAACCAAATGATCTGCCATCGTTGCCCAAAGAAATAACCAAATTAAAAAAAAATATATATAAATAGTAAAAATATGCAGGTTGATTGTTTTTAATTATTTAAAAGTCCAAGGTTTAATTTGTTCCTGTGCACCAAGTACGAAAGACACATAAGTACTTGTGTAGGATTTGGTGGTTTTCCTTCTCTGCTTCTTTAGATCTGCTGCCTGTGGCTGGGTTCACGTAAATTAGCTGAAGACTGGTGCCACTTCTGCTTTGCCAGCCTGTTCCTTTGTGGCTTGAGGAGCAGGGGGAGCTGGCTCTGACTCCTGCCATCCCCCTGGGGCTGATGGGCTGTGGAGCAGGGGGGCAGCCAGGGCTGCTGCTGGCACAGGCAGCAGGCTCAGGGCTGCTTCTGCTTCCTCCCCAGCCCAGCTGACCGGACATCCATCCTGGCACAGGCATGTTTATGTGAGCTGCAAAAAGCACAAGCTGGAGTAGCTGCTGCTGACACTAGCCCAGGAGCCTTATAAACAAGGGAGAGAGCTGCTGCCGTGCTCTAGTAATGTTCCATCTGATTCAGTTAGCACTCTTTTTTTTAATTATTATTTAAAGAGGAAATCTCACCCTTTTTTCCCCTGCGATGAAAGCCCAATTGTAGCTGCTGGAGCTAAAAGGGGCTCTTTTTCTTCAGCTGATGGGGTGGCTGGGAGTGGAACTGCACAGGCAACATAGTTGAGTAGATATTAAGGGCCATCTGTTTTCTTTGATAGCTACTTGTTTAAATAGCACTAAAGTTTTCAGTGCTGGCTTTTAGGCAGTACAGTGTATTTCCTCTAGATGGTGGTAGGCACCTAAAAATTAGATGTGCAATAGGTTCATGATGCCTTCCATCGCCCCGCTGTCTGTAGGGATACAGACATATGTGAACATACATAAACATTGTTAATGAAGTTTTAGTAGACCCAGGATTTGTACTGGGAGAGGTTTCACATCATCAGTGCCAGAATGAGTAGTAATAAAATTCAAGGGGCTTGTTCCATAGTCCACTTTGTCACAGTCAGAAGAACACTGAATTTCATTCATTTATTCAGAAGTAGGGAATAGTACAGAATATCCCTGTGCCTGGTTTGCATTGATGCCTTGCAATTTAGTAAGATGTGCTTATGCAAAGGGAAAATTAAATTAAACTATTTTGGCTGAAGCACTAGCTATAGCAAAACAAGGACTGGCAATGAGAGAACATACTAGTCTGGAGTGAGAAGCTGGTGCAAACTGGAGGGAAGGAACTGTTCTCAATCCCAGTTCAAGTTTATCATTGACATAAGCTCCTTAGAAAAACAGTGAATGTACATGTAAGAAAGCAACTTTGGGGCTCTTCTGCAGCTCTCCCCACTATCCTTTTTGACTGGCTTCTGTTCCTAACTTTTGCTGAGAAGGTGATGGTTTGCCTGTCTGGACAACAGTAGGAAATATTGTTCTTTGGGAGCTGAAAAGTGCAACAGCTTCTTCAGGCAAAGGAAACCTGTCTGCATGGACTAGCCATAATTCATGTTAGTCTTTGTCACAAGGGTTAGACTGCATATGTATTTTAAATTAAATTTGAGGTTATCCAGTTCCTAGTGGCACTTACCTGGAAAGCTTCCTGTTTGCCACAGCTGATTAACCAAGGCTTGCCACGATATCCAGATATAGCAGCACTTCTACACATTTGTAAAATTCATAAATGTGATATGTAGCTGATGAACAAATCTAGGAATCACCACATGGTTGCTGTTAAAAATGTGGGATATTTATCTCTGATATTTTGGAAATTTTTTTACAGTCTATCAGTCTATTAATGTCATTGTTAATTAATAGCAGAAGAGGGTTCTTATCTCCTTATCCCACCCTTGTCCTTCAGCATTTAAATTTGCAGCCAGGCATAGGTGATATGTAGCTTTCTCAAAGCCAGGAATAGTGAAGCTGCTCTGCCAGAAAGTGCACAAGACTTGCTACCCATTTTTATAGTGGGCAAGAGAATTACAGAAAATACACGGAGATGTTTAAATTAGTTAGAAATGACATTTTATGGGGAAACACACTGACCAGCTTACAAGGCTTGATTCAGCCTCCCCCCTCCCACCACAACCAATTTTAAATCCATTTCCTGCTTTTGACATACCTATTTTTTCCCCTCTGCTGTGTTCAGTATCACAAATAACTTGTGTGGTATCTCTTGCAAAATTGTTGACTGGATTTTCCATGTGCTACTCATTCTGTGTTCTTCATTGCAAGGGTGCTTTCCTATCTTGCTTCTTCACTGAGAAATTCATTCTGGAAGCAGTTACATGCAGGTGTGCTGGAGCTGGAATGAGCTGGCTGAGATGAAATGATGAGAATAGAGTGTATAAAATAACCACAGAGCTTCCTGTCCATAAGCCTCCCAGCACATGTCAAAATAGAAGTGAGAAATATCAGTATTTCTGTAATGTATCTGAAAGCTCATCAGGAATTTTTTGAAGACTGGTTTTCCTGCAGTTTTTAAGCTTCTTCTGAACAACTGAGAATTGACAGCAGGGGAAAAAAAGAATCCCTATTTTTCCTGACTGCTCAGCAAAGGGCTGGTTTGCTGCTGAAACTCCTCACCTGAGCACTTAGGCTGGAAGGAGCAGTGGCCCTGCTTTGAAATTTGTTGTTTCCTATTATTGCCCAAGGGATGGAAGCTTGGCGTGGGGTAACCTGATATACAGCCTGTTGTTGCAGGAGGGGTGACACCTCCCTGTGTCCTGGTGTCCCTGTTTCCCATCTATAACCATTACCCTGATGCCATCTCAACAGGGAGAGCTGCATAATTACTGCCTGTCCCAGCCAGCAAGGGCTTTAGGAATTGGCTTGCCTGGCCAAAACTCTTAGTAAGAGGGAGGAGAGCAGCGTTGGAAGAGTAAGGGAAGAAAGAGGCTTATAGGGTCTGGCAGTAGTTTCCTGGAGGGAAGAAGGCTTTGGAGAGGTGTAATTATGTCGACCACTTGGGGTTGAAGGATGGCTGAGAATCTGCTGGAGCTATTTCGTGAAAAACAGAAGTTTGCAGTTGCTGCCCCGGGCTCATCTCGTAACAAGAGGAGAATTCTGAGGAAAGCAGCACTGGGAACCTGGGAACAAGCCACCCAAAAAAGCACTCTCTTGTTTGGGTAGTGCTTGGGAAGGGCTGGGTTCAGACAGGTTCTCCAGCTCAGAGCTCTGAATTGCGGGTGATGTGCACGTGTGGTGCTTACAGCCAGGTAACCTCTCAGTAGCCCCAAAAAACTCTGGGTGTGTGTAACCAGGGCTGAGTTTTCATGCCATGCAGTGGCTCGCTGCAGGGAAAGCTGGGGCAGTGCATTGCCTGCCCTGTTTTGCTTGATCCTTGCTGCTGGGCATGAGAAGTGTTGGGGTAGTGCAAATCCTCCTTGCAAAGGTAATGCCAGGGAGAGCTGGGAAAGCAAATCTGTCTCTGGTGGTTCCTGGGGAGGGAGGCTGAGGACGTTGGGTTTTTTGGCTTTCTTTTTAAATACTACTATAGAAGGATTTCCTAGAAATCAGAAACTAGATCATTAGTGCCGATACTAATGTCAAGCATGGAACTCTCACAGTGGTCTCTTTTCCGGCAAAATTTTCCATAGACTTATGGTAAGCAATTTTTTTTTCTTTCACAAAAGTAACATGAAATTACATAAATGCTGTACCTCTTAAAAATGAGGTCTTTCATTTTAAATATAAAAATATCCATCTGAATCCTCTTAAATATAAAAAAATCCATCTGAACTAGAAGTTACCACGAGCTATGCGTACAGTAAAACAAATATAACTTGCTAAGAGTTGATAAAAGGTATCGTAGAGATCTAGAAATCCTTCGGAAATTAAATGTTTTTCACAACTTGAGGCATATCTAGTCAAAATGGCATGGCTGCTCTGAGTCTGAAGTTTGAAATGTTGGTATGAATCCATAGGGAATTTGAATAAACTGGTAAATAAAGATTTCCTCCACTTTTGTGCATGTGGCAGATGCTGTATTTTACATGCGATGCCTCTTTTTTCTGTTAATGCTCTTAAAACTGTGTTTTTCAAAATGTGGACTAACTCTCTCAAAGGGAGGAATCAGAGTTAACAAAATGGAAAAATCTAAAAGTGTGTGAGTTCATGGAAAATCTGTGCAATATTTTGCAGCTTGGTAGGAATATAGCGTAAGTGTGAAGTGAAACAATTAGTGATTTACGTAGTGAGATCACTGTATGTGTGTACATACAAATGGGGTGTAGACACAGAAACACCAATAAAAATTTAAAAGCACGTTTCGCAGAAATTCATAGCTAGTTAAATAAGATGTCCTAACACGTATTTATTTTTCCAATGTAGAAAGTTTTAATATTCTTAAAATCTTCTTTCACATTAATTTTTATTCTTCATGTTGCACTATAATTTATTTATTACCGTTTATTATCTCTAAGTGGTAGATGGACTTCACACAGACTTTAATCCTCCACTCTAAAACAAAAAAAAAAAACCAAACCCAAAGCGACAGACAAACAAAACCCTAACCTAAATAAAACAAAAAAGCCCAGCAGACTTTTTAAACTTCATCTTTACTTTAGCTCACACGTGACACTGGGTGCTGTTATCTTCTCCTGAACCAGGAACGCCAGCGGCTTGAGACAATCCTCAATCTGTGCGCGGAATACTCCAAATCCGACAGCGACCCCGCCGCGGCTGCTACGGTTGCCGACGTTCAAAAAATCAACAAAGAGCTCGAAAAGCTCCAACTCTCTGATGAGGATTCTGTGTTCGAAGACTCCCAGGTGAACCTGGAAACGAGGTTCAGGAGCCACTTGAAATCCTCCGCCAGCGACTCGGATTTCTCGGAGCTGAGCAGCCACAGCCGTGGCACTGCTGCTTACCTGCCCCCGCGGGGGCTGAGGGCTGAGGAGCACTTTGGGGAGAGCACCAAACCTCCTGCTTTTGCTGCTCCCAGCTTCCTGAAGGACGCCCCCGAGTCATCCTACCTGAGCATCACACCAAAGGTAATGCTCCATCCGTAGGACAGTGTAATCCAGGCTTGAAATCCTCCTCTAGGAGCTGGCTGTGCTGGCAAGGGCCACAGTTAGGCTGGCTTAGAATTAATCTCTTTATAAGCCATCAAATGTAGAAAATACAGCCAGCAAAATGTGGCAGTCACCAAAGATATTATTCCATATCTTGTTGGAAGCTAATGGGTACTGGAAGTTGGTTTGGTTTTTTAGTGCGATTTACCATTCAGGAAGAGTTTTAAGATCTTCCAAGGGAGAAAGGTTTGCTTGAGCAATTATAACTACTTAAGTAAGGTTTCCAGAACTGTGCTTATCATCCTGCCGAGATGCAGGAGGAAAAAGATGCTCTGCTCTTTTCTCCAAACCTGAGGCTCTTGTAAGAGGAGTATGTTTTCTCACACTCACATGGAAGGTGAAAAGGAGTTGCCTGAGCCAAATTTACTGTCCTGACTCTTGGGGATGATGCAGTGGCAGCGAGCCTTCTGCCCCTCCAACCCAACTGCTGCTTTTAATAAGCTGCACCTCCTTTCTTGCATGCTTCACACTGCCATTTCATTGCCAAAAGAAATTTGTCCTTTAATAAAGGAGCTACCAGCATTCCTAACCATTTCTGTGCTAGTGCAGTGGCAGCCTCCTCGCGGTGTAGCAAATCCCAGTGGCAGGCAGTGTGTTAAATAACTGGACTGAAAGCTGGAGTCAGGAGTGAAATGAGACCAAGCAAAGCCATAAAAGCAAGTTTCTGTTTAGAAGTTCATATCTTCAAAATACTTTGTCTCTTCTATTTACTGTTATCTACACGCTGTAAGATCTTCAGCGTGGTTGTATGCCTCAGGTGAATTGTGTTTAACCTCTGCTACACTCACAACTTGAGAGTCAGCAGTGTGTGTGTAGAAGTTGAGAGAGGTGTGATAGTAACACATTTTCATTTCCAAAGGGTGATCTCTCTGGAGATCTGTCTGCTGAGTCTTCTGGTGTGAAACTGTGTTGAACAGAAACATGCCATTATGGTCTTTCCACATTGAAAAGATGGTAACACATTTCACTTGCAATTGTTGTGGTCTAGCATTTCTTTCCCGTTTGTTGCTTTCTTCATGCAAGTCAGAGATCCTATTTAAAATCCTTATTAGGAAGTTGAAATCAAAGATGTTATGTCAGCATTATCCAAACAGGAGACAGGACAAAAAGAGGCTTTGCTGCTAGGACTACTATAGCTAAATCAAGGAATACCATTCATTCATTCATTCATTTTAAAGGGGGTTCTGTTAAGCCCTGAGAAAAGCACCAGCAATCCACTGTGTTAATGAAGTGCAGCTCGTTTTTAAATACTGAGCTCAGATTTGTTCAGGATAAAAGTCCTGCTCTCAGAGTAGCCATTGAGTAGCTGAACTGAGCCTCTCTTGAGCAAGGCTATGAAGCCCTGCAAGCAGCCCACCTCTAATCCAGGTTGGGGATAATGACCCAGCAGCCTTCCCAGAGGAAGTGGATTGCAAGCCCCTGGGGCCATGTGAACGTGAAGAATGCATTTCAAACTCTACTGCTTGATGTAGTGCTGCATGGTGTAAGATCACAGATATTTTCTTCATAATCTTGTTTAATTCTTAACACAGAATAAGGAAATAATAATAAGAAGGAAATGGCAATGAACAGAGGAACATTAAGGGTACCACTTCCTCAGTGCTACCTGGGGAGATGGAACCAACTTTTGTCCTTATTTTACAGAAGCCACCCAGCTTCATGGCTGTTTACAAAAATGTCCTATCCTACCTCCTGGTCTGTATTAAATGGACAGCTGAAATTTACATAAGAAGCATCTTCATCTCTCTGTGTTATTCTTATAAGTGAAAAATCGGATTTTCACAACCCAACAGCACAGCATATAAAGTATTCTCAAAGGTTAAGTTTTAGTAATTCCTTTAGAATGAATAGGATTTACTGTTCAGTATAGTATTTATTTCCAATGCCTGGAAGTAAAGTATCATGTTTGTTTCTCTTGTACACCTCCTAAATATAGTAATAGCAATATAGTAGATAGGAAATATGTAATGGATTCAAAACCAACAGTGCCATACTTGTTTAAAATAAAACCATATGAAAGGGGGCAAAAAAGACAGTTTGCTTCTTTTTCTGATGAACCTCTTGTGATGTGCAACTGCAGATACCAGAATGCACCAGCGAAGAGCAGAGAAGGCAGGAGCTTGGTCGACTGGAGGAGGAACGCATAGCAATACTGAATAACTTGGAAGAACTTGAGCAGAAGATCAAAGATTTAAATGACCAGATGGATGAATCCTCAAGAGAGGTATGAAAACATGGTTTTGGTTTTCAATTTCTTGCCTGTTATGTGTGCCTACATAGCAGAAGTCTGATGGGTTCAGCAAGTACAACGTGAGGGAGTTGTGGATGTGTGTAGCCTTCATATTCTGTGCTTTTTCACCATATCACAATTGGCAAATCTCCTGCTATGAAGGGTGTTTTTCTCCAGCTGGGGGATGCTTATGATGCTTGGATTAGCCTTTCCCAGCTGTAACCATTACACTCTGAAGTGGAATTGGAACAATCTTGTTTGTTATAATGGTCACTCAGTTAACCCAAATACCTTGTGTCACTTGGGAGTTTTATGGTGGTATCTCCTGTGACTGTTTAAAGAGAAAGGAAGTGAGACAACTTCCTTTCAATCCTCCTTGGCTTTACAGTGGAAAGGGTAGGTTGGCACCCTGTTGACTTCTGGAATCTCACAGTTGCAAACTAAGCTGGCCAGGCATTTGGGTTGTGCCTGCTCCAATTATCAGCAACAGGAAAGAAACAGCTGTTCCAGAAGGGTTTCCTACAGAGCCTGGGCACAGAGACAGGATCATAACAGGAGGAAGCACAGAGAAGAGTCAGAAAACAAAAAGTTTTGGAAAAAAGAATCTTCAAACTAAAGTTGGTTTGGACTTTATTTTGCAGTACTTTATGTTGCAATTTTACTTTTTCTCAAATCTGTGACCTCTTTTTAACTTTTGTGGCAGAAAAACTTACGGGGTTGTTTTTTTCCCCTCCCCTTTAAAAAAAAATACTTCTCTCTTGTGAACCAACTCATTCCCCTTCCCCCTGAAAATAATGTGTATCAAGATTTCTTCTGAATCTGGACTGCTTCTGAAAGATGTTTTGTGTTCCTAGTTGGATATGGAATGTGCCCTTTTGGATGGGGAACAGAAATCTGAAACAACAGAGCTGCTGAAAGAGAAGGAAATATTGGATCATCTAAACAGAAAAATAGCTGAACTGGAGAGAAATGTTATTGGTGAAAAGACAAAGGTAATTCAGTAGCCTGCTGTGTGTTCCCCTTGATTTTCAAAATATATTTATATGGTTAATATTAATGGAGCTTATTTGATGAAATACTGCCTGTAAGTAAGTTTGCTTGATAAATATGGAAGAAAAAATAATTGTTTCACCATCATTTCCCTTTCAGAGTATTGTTTTCCAAAGTATGATTGACAAGCAAAATACAGGAAGCTAAAATAGGTGACCTGACCTACTGTGAAGATACTTTTATTAATAAAAACACCCCATATAGGGCTTGTACTTGGGTTATCTGTTGTTTAAAAGAACAGTATTAATTTAACTGTTTCAGTATTCTCCTCTATATAATTTTGGGGGAAAAAAAAGTATTTTCTCAGCAAAGGAACAAAATTTAAAAGGCTGCAATTTTTTTCTAATACCATATAGAATATATAAGACATCCATCAAGTATGTAATTTTAAAATCATTATATTGTTTTGTTTGCTGACTGACAATTTAAGTACTGTAATTAAGTCCCAGAAATTAATTAGTTTTGATACACAGTCACATACTTAATTGCTCTCAACTACACAAGAAATAGATAGGCATATATTTCCAAAACAAGATAGCAGTGTAGGAAGATTTTAAGTGCAGAAATGGAAAGGGCTGGAAATGAAGCTGCATCACTCAAGTCAGGGAGTGCTGGTTCCCTCCAGAGGATTTTTTGCTGGCCTCTTCAGGCATGCAGTTCCCTTCTCCACAGGGGATGTGCCATGGCAAATAATACCTCAAGGTCAGAAAGTTTTTCCAGGGATTTCAGCCAGCGTAGTTTCCTTTTAAAATTTCATCCTCTACCTCATCATTTAGACCTGTCACTTGTGCAATTACTCTAGCTAGTCTCTCTTTTTTTCTTAAGCTTTCCAGAAATATCTGGAAGTCTGAAATATCTTCTGCATTTTTTGCTTAGAAAAGCTGCACGTTTTTAGCACTTCCACAGTTCCCCTTTAAATCACATTTTACAGCTTGCATTGTTTTATTCTGAGCTTTCTGTTGTTGATTTCTGCCTGCCCTGCCAGGAGCCTGGCTGCTGTTTTGTGGCTCTTCTCATCAAGCACATCTAGATAATGCACATCCATCTTGAGTTTGAACCTGCCTGAATTTCCCTGTCTGCACTTTTCCTTGTGCTTGTGTACCCCTTACTGATCCTTCAGCTTTCAGTGTTGCCTGTGGTCACGTTTTCAATTGCTATGGGGCATGTTTCATATTTGCTTTTTAGCAGAAAGATGAGTTTAAAGTGGGTATCAGTAGACAGAGTGTGCTACCAGATGCCCTTAAAAGGATGCTGCTGGAAGTTTTGGTTGGTAAATGGTAATAAATAACACGTTCAGAAATTCAAGAGATCTTTTGTCTTTAGTATTGGCTTTCCAGTAGCTTGAAAGTTCAGTTAAACTAATGGAAGCTATTGTAAAATCTGGTGGCAACTTAAATTTCCTTGAAGCCTGTTAGTGTGTAGGTAGCAAATGACAGGTTTAGTTTAAATTTTCAGATTAAATGAAACCTGGAAAGCAAATTTTTATTTAAAAGGCAAGATCACTCAAAACATTTTTTTCAGTATGAGGCATGGCACTAGTCAGATCAGCTACAAAATTTTAGTTGCATTTTCTTTTGTGTTCCTCTTTGTTTTAAACAAAAAACCAAACCCAGCTGTGAGTGTGTGCTCTAGATGTCAAGCCATGGCTCAGTTAATACTGAAATTAACTGAAATTATCTTTGCAGGAATACACTCAGAGTTTTGGGGTTTTTTTGGTTTTTTTTGGGGAATATGTCTGAAAGCATTGCATAAAAGTGAAAGTTGAAAATAGAAATGGGAGATGGGCTTCTACAAAGGGAGGGAAATATAAAGTGACAGTTGAAGTGTTCTAGGGAAAGTAGTGTCAGCCAGCAAAACAGATGGCACTAATCCTGTCAACAAATAAAAGTTCTGGCTGGCTTGAAATGGTAGCATTTTTTAAAGCTTCATTATTGTATCTATGTTGAAGTTCAGCCACACAGATTTGCTGCAAGATAGTGAACATCTTGGCTCTGTAGTTACACAGGAACCTCCACCCATAGAAAGGGGGCTCAGATGGAGCCTGATAGGTGTGGCCCCTTTTGCTGAAATAATCTGAAATTTAGGACAGAATTAAGGCTTGAGTTTTGACCAGGAGTTTCCACTCTGCTGATGGTACTTTTTGTGTTATGTCTTGCTAAAACAAGTGTCCCAGTGTCCACAGGTTGGTCACAGTTTCTATTAGTTGCCTGAATATTTCACTCCTGCTGATACCTGGGGTCTTGGTTTTGGTGGGGCTTCAAGGCAAGAAGCTGTTGGGGTCCCATATCTCAACAGTGGTTGCATTTCTGCCAGGCTAGGGGTGATATCTGAATACAGCACGTGGTGTTGGCTGTCTGGAGGTGAGGGAGAGAGTTCATTTCACTTGTGAAACGATGGTGGGGGCATTAGTGCTCTATATGATGCCACTTGTCTCTGGAGCAACTCGAGCATCTCATGGAATTTGCCACTGATCTTGGCACCTGTTTGACAGGAAACTCCTGCCTGCTTGAGTCTCATCCTTACCCATGCACCTGTTTGAAAAACCTGTGAGATTCTTAAAAAGAGAGATAATGAACCACAATCTAATTTTTAGGCCATGTTATGTACTTGAAATGAACTGTTTATAGAAGCTCTTGTACTACCTTCTACCTAACTATTTGGGGTTTTTTATTAACTATTATTTTTTAAATGCCCCATGCACATTTCATTTAGGTGATGACACAAAGTTTTGCCAACTTTTTCGGAGTATTAAAGCCACAATTTTTAGTCCTTGTAAGGCAAAAGAGTTGACTGGTAAACATACCAGTCAGAAGGCAGGAGTGAGTTCAGGTTTGGGCTGTCAGTGTGCTCTTTGCTGTGGTGCAATATCTCTGTGTCCCAGCCCCCTGTTTGTAAACCAGGGATGTATTTTGTGAGATTTTTTTATTTTATATATATTATTTATATATTAAATGTTAAGCTGCATGCTGGTCTCATCTGAGTGCCATGCTCAACCCTCTCAGGTCATGAGGAGGGACTAAAGTGGGGAGAGGACAAGTGAACCAGGGGGGAGGGAAGATGGTGTCAGTGCACACCTTTGGGTGAATTGAAAGCATTTCCCTTGCCTTTGTGACTCTGCCACCACACACATTGTAAGGAGTGAAACAACTTGTGTTGGTTTACTTGGGTTTGGAAGATCAGAGCTATGGGTGATTGCAATTCCAAAAAGATGACAGAACCTTTCAGCACCCCTGGAGGACTTGGCATCATTCTGATGGGGCGTCTGGCCTGTCTGGCACTGACAAATGCTGTCAGGACTCAGCTGTCCTGGCTGGAGGAGCTGCTTCTAGAGTTGTTTCACATGCCCTGTGCTCTCAGCTATGCTGGAAACCATGCCTAGGATGTGGAGATAAATACAGCTTCGCCTCCTTTACTGGCCACCTTAAAAACAGCTCATAATCATCTTCCTTTCCCCTTCCTCCTTTCCCCTTCCTCCTTTCCCCTTCCTCCTTTCCCCTTCCTCCTTTCCCCTTCCTTTCCCCTTCCTTTCCCCTTCCTTTCTTCTCTACAGAAAAGAAATGACAACCTACATATGTGAATACCAGCTATTTGAGCTATTAACCACGAGTTACATTTATGCAGAGAGAACCCTGATAAGTCCTCGCTAACACAATTTGACAGATACAGCTTGAAGCTCTCTGGGAAAGAGCTTAGTTATGGATCTTGACAAAATTACTTTGAGTGCAGCCTGCTCTAGAAGAAGCTGAGCTGGGCAGTAGCCAAAATGAGAAGCAGGTGAAGCTCTTCCCTTTTCCCGTTTCCCTATTTTTTCCCATTTCCCATTTTTTTTCCCGTTTCCCTTTTTTTCCCTTTTTTTCCCTTTTTTTCCCTTTTTTTCCCTTTTTTTTCCCTTTTCCTTGTTTTCCCTTTTCCCCTCCCTTTTCCCCCCTCCCTTTCCCCCCTCCCTTTCCCCCCTCCCTTTCCCCCCTCCCTTTTCCCCTCCCTTTTCCCCTCCCTTTTCCCCTCCCTTTCCCCCCCCTTTTCCCCCCTCTTTTTTCCCCCCTCTATTTCCCCCCTCTATTTCCCCCCTCTTTTCCCCCCCTTTTTTCCCCCCTTTTTTCCCCCCCTTTTTTCTCCCCCTTTCCCTCCCTTTCCCCCCTTTCCCTCCCTTTCCCTTCGTTTCCCTCCCTTTCCCTCCCTTTTCCTCCCGTTTCCCCCTTTTTCCCCTTTTCCCCCCTTTTCCTTTTCAGCACAAGGCTGAAAGTAATAGAGAAATAAGAAATAGAACAGTGAGCATGAATAAGCAAGAATAACTGAAAATTAGGAGTGAATTTAAGAGATGTGCTGTGGGAGGTAATGACAGATAAATGGAAGTTTTGGGAGACTGTTTCAAAACAAGTATTTATGCAAAAGTTGAGACTAAAAAAAGAGAGGGAGATTATTCCTTTTCTTCTAGAGGACCTTTGCCTTATGTCATGGAGAAATATGTACTCTGAAACTCCTTTATCAGCCTGGGTTTTCTGTCCCTCTTCAAGAGCAGAAATCAGGAGCAGCTGGCAGGGGATAACTCATCTTTTTTGGAATACATTTAATTTTGTCCACATGCTTTCGTGGAAATATTTTTTCAGTCATTAACAGAATATCCCAGACATGCCAAAACATTTGTAGCTCAGCCCCTGCTGAATTTGTACTGCAAAGACTTGCAAGAATAGAAGCAAGGAAAGAGCAGCTGTCTGGTGAGCCATCAGCAATGAAAGTTAAATATACTGGTCACCTCTCTCCTCAGTCCTTCCTCTTCTGGATGCAAAATTCCCACTGCTGGATTTTATCCTGAAGAATGTGACACTTACAGCATAGTCTCTTAAATATTTATTGGTCAGATTCCAGTTCAGCAAGATGTAAGCAAGTATTTTAAAAGGATGAGCTACCATGTCCATAAAATTATCTAACTCCTTCAGACAGAATGCACAAAATTAAATGTTTAGAGGAATACTTGCATCTGCTGGATATATCCACATAAGGATATCCTATAGAGAGAACACCAATGACCACAAAGAGGATTACAAAGATTCAAGGAGAAAAACCCGAATTAACAAGCTTTCTTTTAAAACATTCATGAGAGAAATATCAGAATGAGATATAAGCCTAATGGGAATCCTCTTACTGATATCTAGATATTGAAGACTATAAAAATTTGAATTTTCTAAACTAAATGGTTTCTTCTTGTGGTTTGGATGATTGTTTCCTCATTTACACTCATGAAGGAACAGTGCTCTAGAGTCATGGGCTTTCTTTTGTTCCTCCACCTGTTCACTGGGACAACACATTGCAATGGTCAGAGAGCGAGTTTAGAAATTCCAGAATAATTGTGTTGTCTTTGTTGTTCTGTTGTCTTAATGTATGCACCTATTGGGATATTTTTACTTGAAGCAGAGGGATGGCTTACTCTGATTTAAAATTCTTTTAAACAGTAGATTAATACATGCATCTGAAACAAAACTATTGAGATCTCTTGTATAGATGCCATCACTGAATACAAACTGTTATATAATAAATTAGTTGCCACTCATACAGAAGAAAGAACAATTATGAACAGCCTTCTTCTATCTCACTATGCTCCTTTATATGCCTTTTAACAGGCATACCTGTTATTTTCTTCTCTTCATCGCTTTTGTCATGAAGGTGACTAGGATTTAGTGACAAAGAATAAAATTGTGGCAAGTTTAATGAATTTGTTATTAAAGAGATGGAGGAATGCAAGAAAGAGTAGGCAGAAAATGCAGAAAAGGAGCGTGTACAGTTTGCACAGGAGGCTGTTTTATTTCAGTGGGGTTTTCTGGTCAGTTATATGCATTTACATTTCTCAGAAACCTGTGAGACTTGTGGATTCCAAGCTAACAGGGACTGACTGAATGTTTAGTGTGGGCTATGAGAGGTTGCTACCTTAAAACGTGATTATTTATAAGTGAGTTGGACTGAGGAAGTTCCTGGAATACTTCAGACTAGATCATGGAAAGTATCAGAAGTGAATCATTCAACGTGTTGGGTTTTTTTTCTTTCATTTGTCTTGTAGGCTTTTTTACAATTTCTGTCTGAAACAAACAAATACCTTGGGTTTTGGAGGGGGATTTTTTGCTTGTTTGGGGGGTCTTGGGCTTTTTTGGTGTTATTTTGGAGGGTAGGGAGATTTGGAACATTGGTGAGTGAGCCCAAATCACCTAGCCATGCAATTTATTTCATAGTGAGCTGATAAAATGATAGGGTTCTTACTTATCTGGGGGGTTTGTCCAGTTTTTAGCTGGGTTTTGAGAAGTTTTCTCTATTTCATCCGATTTACTTTAATTTCTTCAGAATTTCTATGAGTTTATGCAGGAAGGGCACATGTCCATGCAGCCACATGTTGGTTTGCAATTTTATCCAGCCAGCCTGCTTGCAATAGCAAACTGGGATGAAAGATAAATGAAAAAGCAGCATTATCTGCAGAAAGGGTGTGGAAAACCACTAAGGCTTAAAGGAGCAGTATTGATCAGGCATAGGGCATCTTCAACCACTGGAGACAGCACTGAAGCAATTTGTTTTTTCTTCCTGTTGTTCTCATTCCTGTAAGGGGCTATGATTGCCTTTAATACCATCCCTTTCTCTCCTCTCTGTCATGATTATCTATGAGATGGGTTGTGTATCTATAGTCTTTTTTTCCCTGCTCTTTCTTTGCCCTAAAATCAATTCTACCAGATCTAAAGATTGATTTCCTTTTCTGACCCATGTTGATCACTTATGGTCAGTGTTCATACCGTACGTTCTCTGCTGACATCCTGTCTCTGCCTTTGGAGACTGTGTCACACGTCAATCCTTTCTACTGCTCTCCTTCACAATTCCCAGAAGTCCTCCAAAACTCATCCAAGCATTGTCCCAAGCATGATCAAACCCCAGGTCAGTCCTGCTTTGTATTCAAATTTGGCTGACCCCAAGCTGGTTTGTAATGTGCATGTAGAGGCAGACCATAGGCCAGGTTGGGCAGTAGGCTAAGACCAGATGTTGCACTTGTTTTTTCTGGAAATAGGAGTTAAGGATTCAGCCAGACTGCAGCTGATGTGCATCTGGCATCTATGCTGGGCTGTCTGCAGAGAGGTATTGTAAATTTAGGCAAACCCAGTGGGAAGAAAATACAATGTCTGACTCAATTGAGAAGGCTGAATGATTTCTTTATTATAACTATGCTAAAATACATTAATATACTATATAAAAGGAGGATATTAAAACTACATACTACTTTCTGTAACTCTAACACAACTTGTGACCCTCTCTGAGCCCAGCCCCAGGTGGGTTGGATTGGTCATCAGCTCAAACAATCCTCACCTGAATCCAACCAAGCACTCACTCCAGGTAAACAATTCTCCAAACACATTCCACATGGGAAAAACAAGGAGCAGAAATAGAAATTGTTTTCTCTTTCATTTCTCTGTGCACCTCCATGAAAAATCCTGAGAGGGAGAGAAATGTGCTTGCCACAGAGAGGTGTTAACCAAGTCCCAGCTCCTGCAGTTAAATGAGGATGAGCAGCAGGAGCTTGGGTCCTGTTCTCAGAGCAGATGTGGAATCAGCCACAGCCCTGCCTAGGCTGCATCTTGCACTTGGCTTTCAAGGTCACAAATCTCTCCCTTTCTAGAGAACTTGTCTTGATTCACTTACAGAAAGCACTGTATGAAAAACTTTCCATTTCACTTCTCTCTTCTCATTCTCATTCAAATTAATTTTTTGTGAATTAAAATGGACTTCACCAGCGCACAGCCTGAGACATCAGCAAACTTAACTCCACAGCTGCAAAACATATAATGCTCTCATTGCTGAAAGTGATATTTCCTGTTAAGACTGCACATTTTGAAGGGAGCCAGCTTGGTGGGATGTTAGCACTTCCTATGCTATAAATAGACCAGATAAGTATCACTTTCAATCTCAAAGGAATACATTTCTAATTTCTTGAGGCATGTAACAGTATCTCCAGCAGGATTCCCGGGGACTTTATCTTTGCTGATGATGTCTCCTCACACTTGAGGTTTGGCTTGCTTGTTGGTGAATGAGCATGCTTGTAGCAGTGCACAGACATTTAGAGAGCTACTGATAGCTTCAGCTAAGGTCAGAGAAGTCCTTGCTGCTTTGGGTGGCTAGGTGGGCAGAAAAGGCAAGTGTGAAACAAGGTGGCAGACTGTGGGCTGAATGTTAAATGGACAGCAGGGTTGGTGGGGAGGGGAACTACCAGTTATTCATAGCTTTCCTTCCATATTTTGGAAGTAAGGATGATTCAGCAAATGAGGCTCCTTGGGAACAGTGGTCTGGAGGTGGCATCGCAGGAGTTGCATGCTGCTCTTGTAAGACAGAGGCTAGCACAGGAAGTTCAGCTCATAGAATATGCTGGCTCAGTTGCTCATTTTGACAAGCTTAAGAAAATGTATTTGTGTTCAGCATAATGTTCATCTGATGGTGTGAACTGAGAAGCTGCACATGTAAATGAACATAATGGAGCTGGGGCTCTGGTTGGCGTTGGACATGAATAAAAATTTTTCCTGTTGTTTTTAGATACTGGGAGAACTGAATCCCAGCCCCTGGTCCCACTCAGAGATAAAACCATAAAGAAAGCAGGCAGCTATTACATGTTTATTACTATGCTTCTGCCATGCATGGGAAACATGTCAGGCATAGCAAAAAGGAATTTTTCCCACTGTTAGAAATGGCAAGTACTGTGTACTGAAAGACATTCCTTCTCTATGGCAATGTCCAATCATACAGCACCTGCTATAACACACATTCGATTTCAAAATTAAGTAATAGTTGGGACTGGAAAGAGTGGAAATGAGTAGATGCTGTGACAGAATTAAACTCTTTTTGGAGTCATCAGAACTAATTTAAGGAGCGCTAGAGACCATCTGGAAGGAGATGCATTACCACAGAACAAGTAGGAAAAGTGAGTTCTACAGGTGTGAAGCTAG
Source organism: Lonchura striata (assembly GCF_050655825.1). Taxonomy (NCBI): domain Eukaryota; kingdom Metazoa; phylum Chordata; class Aves; order Passeriformes; family Estrildidae; genus Lonchura; species Lonchura striata. The sequence continues at coordinate 4,963,513 of NC_140703.1, forward strand.
AAGATAGCAGAGAGCCTGGCTTCAGGGACTTCCTTGATTATTTATGCCTGGCATATCAGGCATAAATTGTTTTTTCCAGTTGTTAATTGCTGAATCAGAGAAAATGCATCTGCCATGTTGGCCAGTGAAAGACATTGAAAAAATGCTCTGTGCTCTGATTTATTGGTTCCCAAACTTTGGTCCACAGATAAATAACAGTCTGCAGGCAAGCTCTAAGTGATGTGCAGCCAATCTTTTGAGCAGTGTTGCACAGTAAATTATTTGATTACAAAGATGAAAAGGTTGAAGGCTTTGGAGGATGAGAAGCAATGTTCTGAGTACTGCTGCTTGAGTGGAACAAAAGGAAAGTTGGACTAGTTGAAGGAGAACAGGGAAGCTGTCCCCTGTGATCCCCATGGACAGGTTGCAGTTCCTAAATCCAAATTTGCTGCATCACTTGGTGTTTCTGCTGCAACAGGATTTCTTGGCCCAGAGTTATTTCTTTATAATGCTCTGTCTCATTCTGGCTTTTCACTGCTTGCTAAATGTAACTTATCTGTCCAGAGCCACATGGGCATGAAATTGGTTCTCCTGGGAAGGGCCAATTCTCCCTCACTGCCAAACTGCAGCCATTTTCCATCTACTTTGCTTTCTAAAAGCTACTCTTTTTCTCTCTCAGCTTCATCACTTACCTCACTGACATGGCTACAGTTCCCTTATTTATTATTTTTTTTACATTAGGTGAGACAAGTGTTTGGGTGGGGGGCTTTAACAGCATCATCCAGGCACAGGCCCAAAGCACAGTGATGAGGGAGAGAATTAATCACCCCACTAAAATGATGAATGGTTTGTTTTGATCCTGTTGCATCCCACCCCTGCATTTCAACTAACGAGGTTTCTGTCTCTCACACCCGCGTGCTTCAAAACTGTGTAGTGAGGTTTTGCCACACACTGTCATAATCACTAACAACTGCTTGGGTTTGAAGGTAATTGTCTTTATTTTCTGGTTCATGCTTCAGGAAAAATTAAAACTTGATGCTGAGAGGGAAAAACTAGAGAGGCTTCAGGAGCTTTACTCCGAGCAGAAGACGCAGCTTGATAATTGCCCTGAGTCCATGAGGGAACAGTTACAGCAGCAGCTGAAGAGGGTCAGTAGCAAGTTTCAAGATTGCACTAATTTTTTTTATTTTGTTGATTTTTAATTTTCTTTTTTCTTCTCTTTTTTTTTTTTCTTTTTTTTAATTCTTTTTTTGTAGCCAAGTGTAACATTTTCTCTTTCAAGTACCAGTGTCTGAACATATTTGCAACTTAGAATTGTAATAGCCATGAGGTTTATGGTTTGAGGCTTTTTTTGTGGAACGCTTGTAATAGATTATGTGCATGATCACAAACGAGTAATGTGCATGTATGGATTAGAAATCATATGGTGTCGAATTTTCTAAAGCTTTGGGTGCCTTGCCTGCAATTAGCCCTTTAGTCTTGCTGGGTGATGTGGAAGCTGTTGTGATGTTTTGATGGATGGTGGAACATCATTCTTTACCTGTGTGAGCAAAGACAGGAATTGATCAGTAAATTCCCATCTCAGTGAAGCTATTGATAACTTTTTTTTTCCGATATATAACTTAGCTGTTCAATTTGAAAAATTAATTTTGAAGTTTTTACCACTTACTAAAATAGCTTTATTTTGTTCTACATTTTCAACAGTGTCCCACTGGTATAAATAAACTTTCCATAAAGTCTAATTGCAACTTGATTTTAGTTTGTATTGTTTGTAAGCAAAAAAACCTAGAATATTGTCAGTGAAAGCACCCTTAGTTTCTGTGAAAAAATCATAGCCTAAAGTAGGTTAAATAGCACATATAGTTAGCTTTAGTGGGTGAGGGAAATAATTTTAAAAGCATTAGTATAGGAAGCTCAAGAGGCCATCTAAAAGTTAAATATTTTTTTTCTGTCTTGGGTGTTTGTATCAGGAATAAAGGCTGTAATAGCAATAATGAAAAACAGACTTTTCTGCTTTATAGGAAATTCTCTTTAGATGTTGTTTTATTTGCAGAATTCTATTTTGTTTTTTCAAAGAGCAAAATAAAAAGCCCAGCTTTGGAAACAACAATGTTAAATTCTCAGTTGCTACAGAAAGTTTGTTAGTTTTGAGACACTTAAAGATTTTTATGTGTTATCTTAAAAAAAAAAGGGGGAGTATTATGTCTCATACATATTAAAAGGAAAGGAAGCTTTTCCTCTGCAGTCACATGCTTGAAAGTATTAATTAATGAGCTGCTGCAGTCTTGTTACTGTGGGATGGTAGTAAATCTATTTTCAGTATTGACCATCAAGATGCTTCTAGAAATCTGTTTGGTTAAATTTTTTATTTTTTATTTTTTTAATGATTTTTGTTCCTTGCAAGTTGTCTTAGTAATAATTTTGGATTTGAAAGTGGGACAAAACTTGAAATGTGGTTAATGTCCAGTTAGTTTTATTGCATATTATTCCAGGCCAGTTGTAGTGGGAGTTTGCTGTGGCAGCTGTGGTCAATGCAGTAGAAGTTATCACTGAATTATTGCCTAGTAGCTCTCAAATTGATCTCAAGTGTGAGAGCAGTAATGAAATGGTTGTAAGTATTGTACCAAAAATAGAGAAAATATCTTCCCCAAAAATGCCTGGGGCTCCCAAGGAAAGAAGGACAAGGGCCTGTGTCAGTGAGTTCAGAGGAAGCCACAAAGATGACCAGCAGGCTGGAGAATGCTCTTGTGTTCAGCCTGGGAAAGAGAAGGCTCCAGGGAGCCCTTACAGCTCCTTCCACTACCTAGAGGGGTCTTCTAGGAAATTGGAGAGGCACCTTTTAAAAGATCAGGTAGTGAGAACCCAATGGCTTTAAACTGAAAGACTAATCTCGTATTAGATGTTAGGCAGAAATTTTTACTCAGAGGTCAGTAAGGCACTGGAAGAGGTGGCCCAGAAAACTTGCAGATTCCTCATCCCTAAAAGTGATAAAAGCCAGTTTGATGGGACTTTGAGCAGCTTGGTCTAGTGTAAGGTTCCCTGCCCATAGCAGGGTTTGGAATGAAATGATTTTTAAGGTCCTTTCCAACCCAAACCATCCTGTGAAATACCTGGTCTACAACATAATCTGTTGTGCTACTTTAGTGACAACGAGAAAGGCAAGAAGGAGACAAATTCCCTTGTGCTTCTCTGGGGCTTCAGTAATTTGTGCTCAGGGGAATGGGCAGATAATTTCACTGTAGCAGCTGGCTGCAGGGTGGGTCTGGAGTTTGGGTTGGGGTGGGCAGCTGACATTCTTGCTTCCTTGTGCCTGGAACTCATACACACTTTCCCTGTTGGGCAGGAAGTGTATTTTAAATGCCCCCAGCTGGCATTTTCATCATCAGTTACCTTCTCTGAAGTCTGTTCTACTGCTTCAGTAGCCATCATTGTTCTGTACAATAGACTGAATTTACTGACTTTCATGGCCCAGGCCATGAAAATCCTTTTGGTTTTTTGGGGGGATGCTGAAGATGTCTGGCTAGTTCTGTATTGTAAATTTTAGCCCACTCCTTTGCTTTTGATCTCTTCACTGTCTCCTACAAGTGAAGAGAACATCTTTGGAGAGTAAGGGGAAGATGTTTGTATTCCATGTAGGAACTTGAATTCTTCAGTTTCTGCATCTCTGGTACACTGGAACCTGCTTTTCAATTCCTTTTATAGAGACCTATCTTAGTAATAGCTTATCTTGGCTGCTAACCTTTGCCTTAGGTTGAAATAAGAAAATGAACAAGTTTGCATTCCTTCCAGGATGTAGGTTTTCTTGTGACACAAGTCATGTACAATGTCCTTGTTTTAGAGAGCCTTACCATTTGCTAATGCTGCAATTATTGAAAACATCTTTTTCTTCATTACTCTGAAACTCGTAAGCAGGAATTCATGTTATGAATGCACAGATGTTGCAGGAGGAAGATTAGAATTCATTTCTTGTGCTGAAAAGCACCATGAGTTTTATCTCATCATCCCAAAGCGGAAGGCAGGTGTGTTCTTATTTCTTGGTTCCTTTCTGCAGCATTCAGATTTTTCTTTTTCTGACAAAATGTGGTATCAGTTCAGGGGAATGCATAAAAAGTGGGCTGATACTGTTTCTGAAGTACTGGCTGTACCTCCTGGCTGGGGTGGATGACTAGAGTCCTTCATTGCACAGAGAGCAATTTTCAGCAATTTTCATGCAGTTCTCCATGGTACTGGTGCAACACTTTGTCCTTTTTGGTTGGAAAGCAGGTGTCCTCTGAGTTTGGCATGTGCCAACCTCACCAGGTAGGTTCAGGCTTTGGTGGTGTCCCAGCCAGCTTGGGAGGCTGCACTTGCTCTGAGTGCTGCAAAACAGCTCCCTTGCAGTGCAGGTGCTTCTCAGCAAGAACCAGCATCTCCTACTGTGATGGAGAAAGCAACAGCAAAATAATAATTAGCCCTGTTTACTCACTTATTATGAAAGAAGATCATTAAAAGTATTGAGATCCTGGTGAGATGTGTTATAAGAAATGTATAAATATAATTTTAGGTTGATTGTTGTGTTTGTTTGTAAGTACCTCTGCTGTGGTGTCAGCAAAAGCATGATTATGTTTTTTTTTTAATTAACTTTTTTTTTTTTCCTTAAGGATGCTGATATTCTGGACATAGAAAGCAAACACTTTGAAGATTTAGAATTTCAGCAGCTTGAACATGAAAGCAGGTTGGATGAAGAGAAGGAAAATCTGACCCAACAGCTCCTGCATGAAGTAGCTGAATATCAGCGCAGCATTGTCAGTAGGAAGGTAAAAGCACTAACACTCGATTAATTTGTTCTTTGTTGTTGACCATAAGGGCAAGGAAATGGATCCACAACCTGCCCATCTGCAAGAAAGAATGCAAAACATTCCTCTTTGAAAGAGTTTTTGAAGCAGATAAAGACAATGGCCCAGTGACATCCCACATAGATCAAATAATGCACTTATCCAAGAAGAAAGAAATTAACATTTCATGCCCTGTTTGCATATTTCATGTAAAAATCAAACCCTTTAATTTGCTCCAAAAAAGTACCAATTTTTTTTTTTTTCCTCTTTAAGAAAGGAGATTTGTACTCTCTGGACAAAACCGCAGTTACTTTAGGCTTGTTTTTTGATTTTGCTGTTAAATGGCAGAACACCAAACTAAGAAAATACAGTAATTTTAAAAGTTAGTTTGAAAGGTTCTATCTTGATCAATTAGTACCACTTTTTTCAGAAATCAGAGGTTGGATCTCTAAACACTTTCTGTTTAGTGTATGGATGCTTGTCACTGTATTATCAAAGAATACATGCAATTATTCTTTTGTCTCTTGAATAAGTTTTCTCTTCACTGTCTAATTCTTATTTAATTATCTCCTTCAGAGCTGTGAGCTGTCTTGTAAAAACTTATTTTCCTGCTGCTTAGTCATGCATATGAATAAGTGAACTTTCATGAATAGGATCTTTGCTGCAGGTTGTCTTGAGATTTGAAAATAAATTACGTAAATTGTGATTTTCTTATATTAGGAAAAGATTTCTGCTCTCAAAAAACAAGCCAATCATATTGTCCAACAAGCACAAAGAGAACAAGATCATTTTGTAAAAGAGAAAAACAACTTAATAATGATGCTGCAAAGGGTAAGTATTTTTTGTCTTTCAAACTTTTTTAGCAATAAAAGAGCATTTCATAGAATAAAAGAATTTAGAGCAAGAAAAGAGCATCAGTTTTGCAGAAGATAGTGAGTTGTTAATAATGTGACAGACAGTCACCTTTAAAAAAAAGAGTTTCTTAACATAGTTAAGGAAATGGCCAACATTTATTTTCACTACATGGCTGTTGGTATTTAATATAAAATTTCTGGTTTTAACAGGAAAAAGAAAATCTCTGTAATCTGGAAAAGAAATATTCCACACTTTCTGGAGGAAAGGGATTTCCTGTCAGTCCCAATAGTCTGAAAGAGGTAAAGAGTTTCTCTGCTTTTGACATTACCATAACTAACTTTTAATAATGTTTCATACAAAAGCACTTCAGTATGTAGTATTTAGTGAAGTCCAAGTCATCAAGTCTTTACAAAGTAATTTCTTACTATTTTTTAAATTTATTCGTAGAAGTCTAGATTCATTAAGGAGCAAAAATAGCTTCTCTTGACATTTTTCCAAATGTAATCTCTTGCTGTGGAGAAATTATTGGTTTTATGCATGTGGAGTGTGTGTTTATGTCTAATTTTCTCAAAATAGAGAATGGGATCTGGGAATAACTGTTCAAGTACACATACAGTTTGGTCTTATTTTTGCGCTGTAGATTTTATCATTGCCTCTCCTCCCTCATTCTAGGGCTCTTTACTAAAGCATGACAAATGCACATTTTGTTCTTTTTAAAAAGCATTGATTTGAAGACTTCAAGCTATTGTAGTTCTAAGATATGTATTGAGCTATTTATTTCCCATTTTTGAACAGTTAGAGGAAGCAGAAAATTTATCATTTAAAATACACTGACAGGCTGCTTCCTTAACTTCTGCTCAATAGTTCTGACTGAGCTTGCTGGATCTGCTTGTATTGAAGCCCTGACCAAGGTCTGCCACATCTAATGATGCAGGTGTCACTCTGGGAAGTTGGGCTCTCAAAGTCTAAAGCAACCACAACCTGTCAGCACCTGGGAACTGGGGTCTTGTTTATCTGATCTCCAAGTTCCCAGTGTGCAGTTTTACATGCCAGTGGGATTGAGCACCTTTCCTTGCTTGCTTAGACTTTCAGTGTCCTAGGTTGTGTTCTGACCTGGACATCTGACCTCCCACCAGGACATCTGGCAAGTCTAAGCTTCATTTTCTTCCTTTTTGAGATGGATCTGCCCATTCTCTCACTAAAGAGTGTTATCTGGTTGGTTTTTTTCACATATGCTTCATGGCTTGTTTACTCACGTACTTCAAAATGCAGCTACATTAAGTGAGGCTACACTCTTGTTAATGGAATGGATTATTCAGTGGTGTCACTCTGATCACTGCAGTGAAATCAGTCAGGACTTACTCCAGGGCAAATAAAAGAAGGAACAGCAAGGGTCTGTTTCATCCTTAGTGTTTCCATAGGTTCTGTCCTACAAAAGTACCACCTTTGCTGGATGTTGTGTTTGTCTTGGTCCAGTTTAATTGTTCTCTGACTATCCTGGCACTTTTGAAAATCAGGCACCAGGGACAGGCTTACATAGACTGCTGGCACTGCAGTTCATTTCACCATAGTGGTCCTCATGCATTGAGTCTGTGATCCAGCATTTGCCAGCCCTTCTCACCAAAGCACACGTTTGTAACCCTCTGCTACCCATTGTGAGCAGACTCACAGCCTGCACAGCAAGAGAGTAACACTGCTTCATGTAAAGAAGCAGGATGCTTATCCCAGTACTTAAATAAGCAAAGAAAATCAATGCTGTTTAAAAGTTGAAAAAATGACTTGGATGATTAATCTGACTTGAAACCATTTATTTAATTAAATGTAAGAGGGATCTGAGCTAGTGCACAGCACAGTCATTTGTTCCTTACTTAGTTTTTTATTCCCCTTCTAAATCCTCACTGGCATTGTGAGTCAGAACTGAATGTTCTTCATATAAAGGTGAAAGTGTTTATATCTTTAATATTAACACAATATTGCATTGCGGAATTGCTGAGTTTTGGTTACTGATGAACTGCCACTACAAGATGGTTAAGCAAGTTTTATGTTAATTTACACTGGAGTCTATTTTACTGTACTGTAGTCACATGCTTTGAGAGATAAACTAGTATCTTAGCCAGTTTCCTCAATGAATGGGTCATCAAATAATATGAGAATTAAGATTTGCCTCCCATTTGTAGAGCGCTTTGTACACTGTAAGATGCATAATTATGCAGGATTGTTTTATATGCTTGAAATAACTGATATCATACATTGAAAATTATGCTAATAGATAGTAATGTTGGTATTTCTCTTCAAGTTGTCTTCTATGATCATTGGTAAATTTAGGCATTTCTAAAAGAAGAAATACTATAGCAGTATGTGGCTTCTCTTACAGAATTGCTGAAGTATACACACCGGTATGTCACTATTTTGATGCAGTAATAGAAACACAGCCCTTGCCACACACTGTCAGTATGAAAGCAGCTTTACATCTTGATTTAAAAATAATCTTATTTCTAGCTCATCTTTATGGCATTGCTTCAACAGTGATTTACTTTTGTATAGCCTTGTTTTCTATGGATAAGAAATTAGGACATTTGACTTCATACAGCCTGGTATCCTATGCACAATGGATTAGAATCCATATTTTACTTTTTAATATTTTTAAAAAACATTTTAGCAGTTAACACCGAAATACATGCAATAACTACATTTTGCTGTCATATCTTATATCTGCTGGCATAAATCTTCTCAGCAGGCAGCAGCACATGATGTTCCTGCCATCCTTCAGTCCATCACTTTCTGTATGACTGCTTAATTAAAAAAAAAAAAAAGCAAATTGTAATGGCTGCAGGCTAACACTAACAGCATCTTACCTGGTTCTTCTGGTAACATATAAAAGATAGAAGTGTCTTCCAGACAATGCAGATGGAAGATGTGTTAGTGTAACTTGTGAGAATGGCTTGTCCTTATAGAAATTCTTCCCAGTTCTGTTAGTCATTTTATTTACTCAAAATAGTCTAATATTTAGGCAAGAAACAAATCAGGCTATCAAATTAGAGACAAAAAAAAAAATTAAGATCTCAGAATAAGACTTATTCTTCCATTTCATCCAATCTGCTTTCCTGAGAAAGAGCTACCTAATTTCAAAAGTGTATTTGCATTTTAGTAACATATTTTGGACATTTAATTTAATGTACATTTGCATTTTGATTACACAAATGTTTTTGGAATTAAATAAAGAACAAGTTTCAGAATCCAAGTATTTAACATTCAAAAATCTTAACGCTATTTTTATTTTATTTATGATTGAGTATTTCAATGATAACAAATATTTGGCTGAATCACCCTAAACTAACTTTCATTGTACTGGATACATTAATACTCTTGCATGTCTTTTGGCTTTTGCTCCTTTTAACTTCTGAATTCCTCCTTTTAGGGCTATATCAGTGTAAGTGAAATTAGTGAGCTGTATGGCAATTCCACGAATATATCCCCTTCCACTCAGACCCCCTCAGATGTTGAAGCAGTTGCCACTGAGCCTTCCACGGCTGTGCTGACGAGCCAGCCACAAAATCAAGAGGTTTGTTTGAGAGACATTTCCCTTTGTTTGCATTGTTTTTTCATGGCTGCCTTTTTTATTTTCTTTTCTTTTTTTTTTTTTTCCCTTTGGTAACTCAACATGTAACAAACTGAGCCTAAAGCAAACTGCCTCTGCCAGCTAGCAAGTCAGATAACAGGTTAATAGTAAAGCTGAAGGACTGCTCCAGCTGTAAAGTGTCTTTGATGAGGTAGATGGCTCTGAAAGCCAAAAAACCTGAATTCTTATGACCCAAGCAGCACTAAGTGACAAACTTTGCCTGCCCAATACTATAATGTAATGCACCTTTGGGAAGGCATCTGTGAACAAGCTTATGACAAATTGATTAGTGGTGTTCAGGTGTTCATTTTGTTTTGTAGCTTCTTTTTCTTCCTCCCCATAAGGTGGTAGTAGTATATCTTAAATAGCTGTGGGAGATGGAATAGCTTCTACCATCTTAGCTATTCCATGGAGTCTGTCTAGTCTGTTTTCTAGCTTACTTTCTCTTCCTCATTCTTTGTGAAATTTTGAATAAATCCCCTTTTGAAGGAATGAAATAACCTTATAATTGTAAAGCCACGTACTTTTGCATTGCAATAAGTCAGAAACTGGTATAGAATTTGGCATTTGTGTGCTCCTTCTTGTAGCTCAGTATGTCTTGAGAGTTGCAATAAAGTACACCTCCTTTCCTGCTAAACACTCCAACACAGTGCTAAAACTGCAGCTTTTATGTGCCGTATCTTTTGAGAAATTCCAAAAAGAAAACTCTGTGTGTAATTTCTCTTTTTTCTATAAAGCTAAGATCACCTCTCTGTTCTGGATTTGTGTTTCCTCACTCTCTTTCTCCTCGCTCTATTGCTCAACTTCCATCAGTCCATTGGCCTGAGGTCATGGCTACTCATGTAGATCCTATTCCTTTATCTGACACACCTCCACCTCTGCCAGCTAAGAAACACCGCAGGCAACAACAGGTAACAGATTCAAAGCTGATAAATTGGGTTTATTTTCTTTTGTTTGCTTTTGTTATGGTGGCCATAAAGTTGATTTATGTATGAGGACTTCAGTGTGATACACTCTAGGTTGATTGAGCTTGTGGAGTGTTGCACTTAAGGGCACTGCTCATTTAAAAATCCATGATGTATTATAGAATGTTTCTGAACAAAAATTCACCTGATAATGCAGAGGCACATATTCATATTCAGGAGCCATTGTAACTTTCAGAGGACTTGCAATAATGTATGTTGGAAATACTAAATTAATTTTTCATATACATTTGAACAATGCCTTTCAAAAGCTGTATTGGTTTTAGGCCACCAATTCATTAGAATAACTTATAAGGAAAAGTTTTCCTTTATAATTGGGTTCCACTTGTACACTAGATTTACCACAAAGGAAAGATACAGGGATGTGTTTGTAAAATGTGCATATGAATTTAATGTGTTTTTTTAATTAGTATAATTATAATGTGATGGAAAGCACTGTGAAGCAGGATGTGCTCTGTGCGTTAGATTCCGCTTTTTCCAGACTATCAATATTTTCCATGTAGAGTATAACTGAGCAAGTGCATCAATTCAAATTGTCAAATTGTCAAAGCTGTACCACGTTCCCTGTGAAGCATTTCAGGAGCCTGGAGGAGCGCAAGAAGCAGCACAGGGAGGGCACGTACCTGAGCGACACCCTGCCCCGCAAGAAAACCCCGGCCGTGTCTCCCCACTTCAACAGTGCCACGCTGGGACGCAGCATCGCAAACAAAGTATGTGCCTGTGGTAGCAAAAGGGTTTTAAAATCATGGGGATTTAGGGTTAGAAGGAAAATTAAGCTTAGTAGGCCCTGAAAAAAAAAAAAAAAAAAAAAACCACAAAAAAACCCAAAATACCCTGTGTACATGTAGGCCTTGTACCTTGCTAGAACTGCACCTGTGTAGCTAGTACGTGATAAATGATATAATTGTTGGATGTGATGATTGTTTAGTAATTAAATATAATTACTGTTTAATCGTAAGAATAATCCAGAGAAACTGTAGTCAGAGGCTTGAGGAAGATCACAAGAAACTCATGCTTGGATAAAGTCAATGTATACAATAGAACAATTTAAGTTTAATAATTAATATGTAAGTTATATAACAATCAAATATAAAATACGTTCAGCTCAAAAGCCATGATTTTGAGTCAGAATCAAGTCAGATTTGGGTCTGTACCCCTGATTCCCAGAGCTCTTCAATAAAAGCACCTGCAGATAATCATATCCCGTGATTATGTGTGTTCCTGAATGCTGACACCTGCTGCTATTTACAGCCTTCCAGCCTCTGCAGGAAATCCTGCATTGGGTTACAGGGAGGGCTGGGTAGCACCTTAAGCATTATGTAACCCCTGCCCCCAATTCACACATGAATTGAAATGAGTTGAGGTTTATTAACAAATGGGAATGTATGTGAAACCTTCTGTACTTCTGGCCGTTCTTCTGACCTCTGGAAATGCCGCGCTGTAGGACATTAATAATAAATACACAATTTCTGTCTCAAGGATTGTATTTTTTGGCTGGTTTAAATTGATTCTAGAGACACAACTTGTTTTCTTTCTTACTGAAGGCCTCTAAATTTTAAACATAAAGCTATATGTATAGTGGAAATACTCTTTATTTGTGATGTGGTAAATCAGCAAACTGCAGGAAGGTGGAGGTACTGCTTTGAAAATATTTTGGCCTAATAGAAAATGTACACAGTTGGCTGATTGATATGACATGGCACTAATATCCATGACAAAGCACATTATTTTGCCACTGCTGATAAAAAAAAAGTCTTGAAATGCAGTTTTAAGCACAAATGTACAAAATTTCCTGCAGGGACATTTACCATTAGGACAGAGCAACAGCTGTGGCAGCGTGCTTCCTCACTGCCTGGCAACCATGACCAAAGAGTCGGAGTCAAGAAGGATGCACAAAGGTAAGACCTTTCAATTGTTTCATTTATTTTTAAAATCAGTGTTCAGTTTTTCAAAAATAAGTCTGAAACTGGTGTTGCTATAATCAGCAAGTCTGCAAAATGAAAGTTTACTTCTTGGTGACAAAAGCAAGCTCTAAATGTAGCTGATATTTTTGATATTGGCAAAATAAGAGGTTAATATTATGATGTAGGTGCATGTGTAGTTTTTAAGTATATGGTCACCAAATATAATCCAGTAAAAAAGAAAAGTATATTGAAAATATACATTATGTTAACTAGGTAATTTCTGTGAGTGATTTTGAAGCAATCTATTACATGTTTTTTGGGTTTTTTTTCCTTCTCTTTTTTGTTAATGTAGGGATCTTAAAAATTGTTTCTCACAGGCACATTTTTTTGCCTGGATAAATTCCCCAGAGAGATATAACTTTGAGAAGCTGTGACTGTGGTATTATAAGTGGTCTTAAATATTTGGGTTACAAAACAGGAAGGGAGAGAGCTGTTCTGTTGTTGATAGGTGGCTGGGTTTCTTAATAGGGACACAGCAATTCTGGATCCAAAAAAAAGCTGCACCTCTGAACATGATCTTGTAGGCTATGGGATTCTGTGTCTGCTATATGTTACCTTAAGTTGATACATATATTTTTTTTGTTTTAATGAGATGCATTATTCATAAGTATTCCATCTTCAAAAGGAGGCACTCCTCAGTGCCATCTGTCAGTTTATTGTCTTTCCAGCATCTGCATCACCATTATCAATATCAGTGCAAGAGGTCCTTGTGTAGAACTGCACTAACTGAGCCTGAGCTGAGCTCGATCCATCCCATTGTCACAGGACTTGGCAGAGCAGAGACTGAGGTCAGTCACAGCCACACAAACCAGGATGACTCAACACAGCTGAAAAAGGATCATGACGTGCCCCTTTCCAGAGCTGATCTTGTTGTGATCTGTTAGTTTTGAGTTTTAGCTATGCAGCAGGCCTTACACAAACCTGCAGTGTTGTAGCTAACTTATCTTTACATATTTCAGGTACAATACAAAAGGAGCTTCATGCTCAGCTTGGAAAGTGTCTTCAATGCAAAGGTGGAATAGCTGGCAATTGTGTTTAGAGTCATCATTGTGATGTTATTTAAGTCTGAAAATCAAGGGGGATGTTCTGGCTAAACTCTGACAAGAGATCAAGTATTGAAAATTGGAAATATTTCTGTAAAATGGTTGCAAAAAGTGTTACTGTGCGACCTAAACCACAATTTTAAAGTGTTACCAAACCTAACACAGGCAAGGGTTTTAAAAATAAATCACTTCTAATGTTTAATTTTTTGTCGCTGTGCAAGTAAAACAATATAAGAGTAGGGTCAGATTTCTTGTCTTAAGACTGAGAAAGAGAAACCTCATGAATCAAAATCTAATTATGGCCTGACAATAAAGAGAGGCAGGGGAGGAGAAGAGAGATGTATTCATTGGAGCAGGTGGCACAGCACTTTTCATCTGCTGTTGAGAAATCAGGTGCTATACTACTTGTCATACTAGTTGGCTGATATTTTTAAAATATCCAGCAGCTTGAATGGAAATAGAAAATTATGAAGAGACCCTTATGGGATTAATTTGTACTGGGAAAGAGGACAGTTCTAGATGTCCTTTTCTGAAACATCAGCTTTGCCAAAGGGAAACAGTGCTGCTGACAGGTGCTTTATTTGAACTGTCACAGGATCATTAAAAGGAAGGATATAGTAACACAAGGATCATTTGTGGCCTCTCTTAGTAGTTACTAAAGTGTTCATTCCCTCTTGGTTCAACCTCAAGCTCCTTGAATTTATTGCTATTGGAGGAACTTCAAGAGTGCAACTGCTTTTGCACTGCAGTGCCACATTTCTAGGTTGGGGGAAGCTCTTTTGTCTGGGTAACACAGCCCAAAAGTGTTTGCAGGGTTCTTTCTGCACTGCAGTGCAGAACTCAGCAAGGAATATCCAAGTCAGGTGGATGGGGTCAGATCTCAGAATATTTCTATGCAGCTATACAGAAGGGCCAGAGAAACAGTCTTCAAGCACTTTTCATTCAGCCTTACAGGTAAAGCCTTAATAGAAGTTTCTTTGGGTTTAACTTGGTGGGATTTCTGGTTTCCCCTCACACTTCACACCCATATTCAGTACATGGAAGGAAAACAAACTTTCTTCAAAGTCAAAGGTAAAGAAAGTGGATTTCTGTGGAACAATGAGATTTGGGTAACATTTTGAACATTACATACTGCTTCAAAGCACCACAAAGGACTAGTGAAATGGAATATCATTGTCCATTAAAATTAGGAAATCTTACTTGTCTTGCACTAAAGTCAACAGGACTAGAGTCTGAGTAACTACCATTAATTTTATCAGGCATCTTTAAATAGATCTTTGAAAACCAAGTCAGATGCTATGCCAGTGGTCCTTAGATCAGGTAGGTCAGGTTTGCCTTTTCAGAACAAGTGAATATTTTTCTGAAGATTTACTGACAAATCAGTGGAACTTCGTAAATGTATAGAGACTGATAATACTGATAAATATGAGCTCTCTCATCTTCCTGCTCCAAAAGTTAGCTGTTCACCTAAAAAAAGGTGATGAATAGATAAAAAGTGTTTTCTACCTGTCATGTGTAGTGAGTCAGCACCTGCTTTCCTTGGGTTTCTTTCCCCACTTGACAGGTTTTTCACTCTGTCAGTTTTCCAAGGTGATCTATTGTGTCGTGGCTTCCTGATACCTCGGGCATGGAGCTGCATCCAGTGCCCTGGAACTGGGTTCACTGGGGAGACTGGGTCTCACATGATAAATCCACTCAGTCTGGAGCCCTGTGACCTGCACACTGCTACCCAAAGAGGATGATGTGCTCCAGATGTGGTGTTAGTCGCTTCTTGTCCTTCTTAGAGCTCAGCAGCATTGAGCAAAGTTCTAGACCAGATGTTCTGGTGTGTGCATGTAGATCTGAAAACGTAGATTCAAGGCTGGCTGGAAGCAGTAGCAACTCAGCTGATTTAAAGATACTCCCTGAGTGTTATCACTAAACATAGTCATGGTATGAAATCAGTTTTCTCTAGTATGCTTTCACTATTTTTTCTTATTTCAGTCCAAGAAGATAACTGTGAAAGTCTGAGCTGAAAAAAAAGGAAAGTTGAAAGTGAAATCGGGAAATTAAGAACAGCCTCTTGGGTTTTAACATGGAGTTCATTCTCATTTTCTTTATGCAGGAACAAGCAATATCTATGAATACATTTTAGGCTGGATGCAATAATAAATATTTTCATGGATTTTTAAGTACTAAATAGTTCTTATTCTAGGATTACCAAACTATGTTCAGTCAGTCATAGGAGTTCAAGAATTGTTACTGAAAGAACCAATCACAATCAGTAATCACAGCCTGAGTTAAGGGCAACTTAAATGTTTTAGAGGACACCTATTTGTTATAAATCATTAGTGGGAAAAGGTATTTCTTAGCAGCCATTCATGAGGTATTTTTGACAGACTGTATTCATAAATTGAACACAGTCAAGGAAAGGTGCCTTTGTCACCAAACCATATGCAAAAACACAGTGAGGAAGCTGCTGTTTGGTACCATCTGGAGACCTCACCCTGTGCAGGTGGATGCCTGGAGCTCCCAGGGAGTGCTGGGTGCCAGCAGCTGCCACCAGGACGGAGGGTTTTAGCCAATGCATCCCACTGACTGGAGGATGGACTCCAGAAGGGAAGAAGGAATGGTTGGTTAGCTGGGAATTAAGGTGTGAGACCAGACACAGCTCTGGGAACAAAGCTGTTGGGACAGAGAACTTAGGTACCAACGAGATGCTTATTTGTGTCTTTTCTAAGCTCTGTATAAAAACAACCAATATACTGCAAGCAAGGGATATTTGTACAAACAGTCTAGAAACTTTTCAAAGAAGTCAGCCTTTTTTGTTTGTTTTTCACTCTTTTTCTTGTCAAACTCAGGAAAAAACAGAAAAGGTATGAAAATATCCCCTTCCCTGGCTGTATTTCTCATGTGATGTTTTTGCAAAAGTACCAGTTGCATCAGCACTGTCAAGTAGTTCATAGACTCTTGAAAAACTTTTAAATAATTGTTAAATAATGACAGCATTTCAAAAATTCTTTTTTTCCTGCTGTCAAATAACCTGTCACAACAAAACTTCTGACTCATGCTAATATCTGCACAGCTATGGCTTTGCACAGGCCTAATTTTTTGCTTCTTTGCTCATAGCCACACAAGTAGAGCAGAAAATTTAGAAATCTTTGCAGCTCTGTGAGTGACAATGACAAGGTAGACAGACTTGGGCTTCCTACTTTGGCATGTTTCCACACACCAAATGTATCTTGACATGATAATATCAGTCTTTACAAAGGGGGAAAAAGAAAAGAGAAAGAAGAAAGAATACGAATAAAAGAAAAATAAAAGAAAAATGTAATGGGATCATTTTCATAAAATACTAGTGGGTTTTCTACATACTTGACAGTGCCACTTTTAATAACAGCTTTCACCTTTAGTTCTACCCTCATTATAATTTTGTGGTGGTTTACCTGGATTTTGTGATTCTGCAGTAACTCCTTTGGAATATTTTTCTTTAATGACATGGCTTTATGGGTTTTTGTAACCTTTTTCTCAGCAGTATGGCTTTTAACATTGTTAAGTTTATGGGTTTGCTGCAGAGCAGTGGTGCTCTGTCGCAAAACCAATGCAACAACAAATATTTTAGCTGTTGTATCAGGTTAGACTTAACTGATACAATCTTGGCTTGTGGGAAATTCCAGTTAAGTGCTGGATCTTACAAGGAGTCTAATATTTTTAAGTGCATGTTGTATGAATAGGCACCTGAGCAGCTAAAAATTATGCAGCTGATCCTCAGCTTTGAGCTGCCTGCTGCTAACAGCATGAAGATAAAAAGACAACACTGAATTATACTTTGTTTCTGTAAATGCATCTCATTTTGCAACCTAACAAATGGTGATTTCTTCCAGTGTTTATTTATGTTTGCATGATTGCATAAATTTGACTGATAAATGTTTTCCTCAAAAAATGGGTTCTTTATCTCAAGGGGTAGAGTGTAGCACTGCTATGCTGCTCCGTGTCTTTTAGATGGGTTTATTTTTCAGTGAAATATAAAATATGGCATTAAAAGTTCTGAGGCAGGGTTTTGTAGAGGGCTCAACAGAAAAACATGCATTTAAATAAAGTTTTTCAGTAATTAATTTTTCTCTCTTTCCCTAATGAATCATTGACAACCATTTCACAGGAGCAATTAGTCATTCCAAAGGTTCGAGTATGAAAGGTAATTGCTTATCTGCAATAACAAGCATTTGCCAAATTAAGGGGGAAAAAGTAAACCACACATGAATCAGTAACACCTGTGTTGCGTGATGCTATTATTTATGACTGCTGAGGTGCATTTGTGTCCCTTTTGTCTCTTTTACTAATCAATGCAACTGAATTTTTGATTGAAATTTAGTGTTCTTTTCAATGACAAGTGACTCCTATTAGCTCCTTAGAAACCAGCTTCAACTGTCTCCAAGAAAACTTTGTATGGAACAGAGGGAACTGAGGAGAAAACTACTTTGGAAATGCTTGTAGGGCGCAGTTTCTTTAATGACATGCTTTAATTATTCAGCTGCAGACACGCTTTTCAGATAACTGCAGTTGTTGGCTCTCTGAACTGGGACTCTCCCAGCTCTGGCATGGCAAAACCACCAGAGAATAGCCTTGTATACACAGATAGGGAATGAGAACAAGACAAAAAAAACCACTGCACTTTAAGTATGCTTTCTTAACATCAGTGTCTTAATGGTGTCTAGCAAAAATTTTTATCTGGACCTTGCTGCATTTGTACATTTGTCTGCATTTTTCCTGTGTCTGTTTATCTTAAATATGTGGAATGTCAGTGGCTGCCTTCCTGTAAGGATGTGAGTTTTTCATGTAGTCTGTCAGTCATTCCTAATCTCCAGCTCTGCCAGCAGCTCAGTATTTGGGTTAGAAATGTGCAGACAATATTGTAAACCTAACCATCAGAACTATGAGAAAGTCTCACTTTTTGCATTCATTGAAGGAAAAGATGCAGGAAAAGAGCAGTGCAGTTACATTGGTGCTCACACAGATCACAAATGGAACAACCTTAAAAGGGGATTATAAAATACTTCAGCAGTTAAAATGACAACTCTTCCTCATCAGGCAAGCTCAACAGACTCTCTCAAAGTCTGTATTACTTTCAAAGAGCAATGGAGACATGAGATAAAAGTAATTGTGAAGAGACATTTTCAAAGAATACATGGTCAAAGTTCAAGAAGTGGTCAAGAAGGATGACTTTTCAGAAAAAAAATTGTTTTTGTGGAAAAATAACAACCTTTGAATGAACCTTATTTTACTTCAGAATCATTGATCTATAAGAGTTGGATTCAATCCCATAGAGTGAACTGCAATTTCAAAATTCCAGTAAAGTACCTCTACACTAGTAACTATGATTCTATAACAAGCAGCCTGTATTATTTCAGCTGAAACTAAGAGTCCAATTGCAGTTACCAGAAGGCAAAGTTTCTCAAACAGATTAAAAAAAAAAATCATTATTCAATAAAGTCAACCAGACAAGTACTTAAGAATCTTGAATATAAGAACTTTTTTTTTCCTAATTTAGTCAGTATTATTTCTTCTAAATTCCTGAATTTAACTACATCACTTTCCAGAATAGGCCTAATTTTCATTTTAAAATGTAAATTTCATTTTTTCAATTTAGAGTTTCATAAATACACATACGATGACATATATTGAAAAGTCAGCTGTACTAATGTATATATTTGAATAACACATTTATATGTGTTATTTGCATATATTATATATATATGTGAATAACATATAATTTTTCTTTTTTATAATTTATTATTTACATATATTAATAATATATATTAATATATATTTGAATCCATCATAGATAAAATAGGTATTTAAAGCTTTTATATGAGTGTGATTAACGTGTGAAATTAACCGAAATACTGTAGTACCTTGGTCACAGTGCAGTAAATTCTGAGGTGATGTTCAAAATGCTTGTGCTGCTAGCAAGTTATGCTCCTGTCACGTCGTTTTTGTGTGAAATCAGCGTTTCCTCTGTACTTTTCAGGGTATAACCATCAGCGCATCTGTGAAAACCAAAGGCAGAAGTCTCCAGAATTCTACAGCAGGACAGCATCGGAATCCAACGTGTATTTGAACAGTTTCCATTACCCAGATCGTAGTTACAAGGACCATGCCTTTGACACGTTAAGCTTAGACAGCTCTGACAGTATGGAGACAAGCATCTCAGCATGCTCACCAGATAACATTTCCAGGTAAATCTTTTCCTTCTCATCCTGCATTGGTCACAATGAAAAAAGAGAGTATGTACATGTTGACACTGGGATAGTGTGAATGCTGCTGGCTAAGGAAATGCAAGATCATTAAACAGGCATCAGATCTATCTAGCTCCTCATAATTTAACTACATCTCACCAGTTTATTGGAAGATGGAAAATAGAAATACGGAAAAGTTAAGTGATAATGCTAAAGTTTGCAGAGCAATCAGTGCTTCCTCACCTGATCACTGCAGGGAAGGAATTTCTTCTGATAGGGAATTTCTCAGGGACATGTGCCATTGATGACATACACTTGTTCTACAAGTCCAGCATGTTAACCAACTAGATGCTTAAGCTGAAACACTCAGGCTTCCTCCAAAAGTCTTTTTGCCCTTTCCTCTCCCCTTTCTGAGTCAGTAAAAAATGATGAGATGAAACTGAAAGGCTTGCTTCACTCATCTTCAGAGGCTGTTAGCTCAGACACCATTTCTCAGATGAAAGGAATTTCCATGATCTGTATTAAGGGTCCACATGAATCTCAAAATTGTGTGCAAACAATTTTCTCCTGACAGTCTGCTTTTTATTTCTGACATTATGGTAATGCTTTCATTCCTGCTCAGAGTCCTGCCCCAGAAGTTTCACAAGCATAAATAGAGCCTGTACAAAGATTAAATACAGCTTTGTCACAGCACTATGAATACCTTGTGAACACAAGGACAGCTTTTTTTGGCTAGCATGCAGTGTTTTATGTAGCATCTGTTTGCTGTTTCCCTGTTTGGCAGAGAAGCCCCCTGACTTCTCCTTTTAGTCATTATCACTGCAGTGTTAAAAGTTTCAGAAAATACCAGTGGCTGGTTTGTTTGGGCTTTTTTTCATTGGTCAGTGTTGTTTTTGGTTTTCTTAAAGGAAGAACATTAAGACTTGGGTTTTGAGGATTTCTGTTTTAGATGGATAGGTCAGCAAGTTTCTGATAGCTGGAGACAGGTTGGGAACTAACTCTGTAAATTGAGCTAATGTGCCAGTGATATGAAACCCTTCCTTCTCTCTCTGACTTCCTGCTCTGACCATCTTTAGTCCAGTCATCCTGTAAATCCAGTCTGCAGGCCAGGGTTGGGAAGCCCCAACAGCTTTTGAATTTCACTGCTCTTCTGCTTCCCTCTGACTCTTGCAGCTAATGCCAGAAGGAAAACAAAAGAAAGCAACACAAAGAAACAAACAGCCCAAATCAATACAAAAAACCAGAAAAGGACCCTTTACAACAGATCTTTCTGTTTCTTACAAGGCAAACTTTGGTGAAAGAAGAAAAGACAGTGAGCTGATTTTTTTTGATAAAATCCGGAAGATGGGCAGTTAATTTTCCATGACAAAATTTCCCTTAAGTAAAATTAATTCAGACTGTTTTATATGGTGTTTGACATATTTTCAAGCCATAGCAAACTTGAAAGGAAAACAGTTTATGATGCTTTTTTCTGACCAGTTTAAAATGTCTAAGTTATATTTTACCCTGTTTAAGGTAAGAGAAACACTTTTTTTGTAGAAATGCATAAAATTTGTGGATGCTTAAAGTACAGAAGAAACAGAACTGCTGTAGTCATTCATCAACTCACCAAACATATCTATGTTTGTGTTAGTGGCTACTGCACTGAATTGGATCTGAACACTGTCAAATTCTTAAAATTATGTTGGACTGTAAAATATTTCCTTAAATAAAAACTATTATTTTAAATAAGAAATAATGGGGTTTTTTGCAGTGCTAGCACTTCAAACATTGCAAGAATAGAGGAGATGGAGAGACTTCTCAAGCAAGCACATGCTGAAAAGACTCGGCTGCTTGAGACCAGGGTAAGCATAATTTTGAGTAATTAAGAGTAGGCATGTAAATTTGGATAATATTCTCCTAATGCAACATAGAAACCTAGCCAGCTTATACCTAATAAACACTTAAAAATACCTTTTCCCCCTTGGCTTCACCTCACACTAAAACCTTGAACCCATATGCAATATCTGCTATCTCAAAGGACAAGCTGATGGCAAAATCCCCAGAAATTTGTTCAGCATTGGTTTGACACCTGCTGGAGAACTTCTTAAGAAGAACCTTCATTTCTATTTGCAATTGTTACTCCAAATTTCAGTCCAGTATGCTGGATATATATTTCTGCTTACTTAAGGGACCAAAAGGTATTTTGCCCTAGCTTAGAAATGACATTGCCAACTATAGCTTTGCATATAATTGAAGTTCTCTGTGTGCTGTGGTATTTAGGAACGGGAGATGGAAGCTAAGAAACGAGCTCTGGAAGAAGAAAAACGCCGCAGGGAACAACTGGAGAAAAGATTGGAGGAAGAAACGAGCCAGAGGCAAAAATTAATTGAAAAAGAAGTCAAAATACGTGAGAAACAAAGAGCACAGGTCAGATATTAAATGGTTTTGAAGTGCAAGACTTCTCCTTCATATACAGAAAAGGACTAAGTGTATATCTGCAAATGGTAAACAAACTGCTTTCAGCTGAACAGATGGATTTAGTATTTCTGAGGTGCAATTGTTTTGCTAAAAGTATGTTTGGGCTCTTGGAACCAAGTATTCATTTATAGTTGGATAATAGCATAGGGATCTATTTAGCATTTTATATGTAAAGTGTCAATATTAATCCTATAAAGTTTGTTACAGAATATAGGCAGAGCAGAATTTTTTGGACAGAAAAACAGAAATTTGTGAGTGTGTTAATTTTATAAACCATTGGTGTGGAGTTGGTGGAGGTTTTTCTTTGTTTTGCATTTTCTTTTAATACATAAAATACCTTGAAATGTGAATTATTACTTCCAAACATTTGACAGAAAATAAAAAGACAAATAAGGAAGTTTTTCCAGCTCCACATCTACAGTACAAAGTAAATATATTTTTTTCTAAAGTTAATGGGACTGTACAACATGAGAAACATTACTTAATTTAAAAAGTGTTACCTTCTACATATTTTTGCTTCTTCTTTGTGCTTAGAGTTACCTTGAGTTTTCTTTAGGGTCTTACCTATTTGTTTATTCCTCTAAAACAAATATTATTGTACCAATATAAAGTACAGCAAATAGACTAGGCAGTCATTCCTAGTATACCAGAACAAGACAATGTCTCCATGTTAATAGATGTATTTGAGTGCAGAAGATTCCATATCATACTGAAATATCTTTCTGGTTTTATCTGTGATACCTTTGCTGATGTTTCACCAGCTGTTTCTAGTTAAAGATATTCATTCATTTGTTTTTATATAAAATGTAATCAGGAACGTTAAATTTTATTTGCTTGCCTCCTTTTTTTTCTAATAGATTTGTTGAAAACTCAAGTATGGCATAAACAATGCAATGCTGATATCCCAAATTAGAGTATGCATGTGTTGTAATAGAATGTTCTGTCAGTTGCTGCTAATTGTCAGACTTGGCAGAGAGAAGAAGACTGAATTGGCAGGAAGACAAAAATTTATCTGTCAAAAATGACTGATTTTTTTTTTCCTTTCCTTTGTACAGTGAGACCATTTTTTTTCCCCCAGCACCTTCTGACACTTAGAAATGTAAATGAGAGGAAGGAACTCCACCTTTGCATTTGCCAGAGCTGGTGCCAGCTCATATCATACAGGACTGCATAATTTTAGAAGGGTGCTAAGAGTTCTTGTGAGCAACACAGCTCCTGTTGCACCAAGAAGCTTTTAAAAATGCAATGAGGGAAAGTCCCTTTGATTTGAGACTCACAGTGGGATTTAAAAGGCTAACTTGAGGAATGGAGCAAGGGCAGATTAGTTTCTCCAGGTCACTGACTTCTCTGGAGTCCAGGGGAAGAGGGGGAGATGGTCCTTGCACAGATCCTTGAAAGCATCAAAATCAGCTTCTTTTCCAAAGTAGCCTCTCTGCCTCAGCTGCAGCAGGACCTTTCTCTAGGAGACCTGTCTAAAATGAGGGGGTGGTGATTGTGCATAGACCCTCCAGGCAGAGAAAACAAGAATATTCCTTCAGCTGGCAGAGGTTCCAAATCATTGTCTCCTCCTGCTTGTTCTCCCAGCTGATACTGTCCAGGCTTGGTGCAGGGTTTTGAACTGCAATCAAGAAGGAGGCACCATCTCCTGCACTGCTTTCCTGTCTTCTGCAGAGGAATGTGAACTAGTTATCACAGTTCATTTGTTCAGCAGAAAATAATTCTGCTTTGTTCACTGCAGTCTGTGTGAAACTAACTGGAGATTACAGTTTATTCCCATTATTAATGTTTCCTGTGATAGCATGTTCTTATTATTTATATATTATACTCTGCATAAAAATATTTGTAGCAGAAAATTAAAATTAAAGAGTGACATGTGTGCCGTGAGTATTTAGAGAAATAAAGGATATGCTTAACATCCTACATGAACTTCTTAGACTTCATCTAAGGCAGCAACACACCCTTACATTTAATTAATGTCTTAATTCTAAGACAGCTTTTCTGTGCTGTGGCCTCTGTTTTACCAGTTTATCAGCTGTTGATTTAAAGAAACTTCTATGCTCTATCTGGCTTTTACAAAGTTATCCAACACTATAAAGTTAGAAGTTTAAAGGATTTTTCTTTTCAAGAAAATTGGAGCTGCAGTAAAAGCTCTTCATTTTTCTTACTCTAGGAGCAGTTTTCAGTTATGTCTTCACAGCAGAAAGAGTAGGAGATGATGAAGCTTCTCTTAAAAATAATGTGATTTTCTTTTCTTTCCTGTAGGCCCGTCCCTTGACTCGCTATTTGCCTGTTAGAAAGGAAGACTTTGACCTAAGAAGTCACATTGAAACAGCTGGGCACAACATAGAGACCTGTTACCACATTTCTCTCACTGAGAAGACCTGCCGAGGCTTTCTGATTAAAATGGGAGGAAAAATTAAAACGTGGAAAAAACGGTGGTTTGTTTTTGATAGGAACAAGAGAACTTTTACTTATTATGCAGGTAGGTTGCAGGATTGCTGCTAGGGTACATCTGTTCTTCTCTTTTTTTTTATCAAAATCAGCTGAATTATGAACAATTGGGGAGTCCAGATAAAACTTAGATTTCCATTTCATCCCTTCCCTTAGAGGTCATGTCAACCTTTCACTGTAGCATTCAGTCTCATGCCAGGTCAGGCAGAATTGAGCATAGAAAACAAAACAAAGGAGGAGATGCAGATGGGAAAGGGAAAAAAAGGAAGATGATCAGGTTACAAGTACACAGAATAATGGTTCCATGTATTTTATTTTTAAATATTATATATTTCCCTCAATGACTGAATGATTTCTAGTACCCTTCATACAAGAGTATAACTTATTATACTTACCATGGAAATTGAAGTGAATGCTTCCACAGTCCTGTGCTTAATGTGAAGGAAAGGTTTTCAGGAAATTAATCATGCTGAGGTAGACTTTTTGAGTTTGCCTTATTTTGAAAGTGTAAGGAATTTCAGCTGAAAAATACTCCAAAAATGTTTCAGTACATGAAGTTGTGTTACACAGTATCTGGATCCATTATAAGTATTACATTACTTTGCTATCTTAGGGTAAACCCAGAAATGGGGAATTTAAGAACATACTTATTTCTCCAAATGCTGTGCAAATATACACGTGGTTTGACTTTGAAGTTTCAGTTCTGAGGAAGCCACAAAATAACATTGTGCTCTGACTATTTATTGTTCAGAGAGGCCAAAAAGAGGCATATGCAGGATGGTCATTGCTGAGACACAGAAGAAAACGCCAAGTACAAAAACCACACAGTTTCATTTACTACTGACATAACTGCTTTCCAGCAACTCATAAGGAACTTAAAACTGAATTCATTTCATTAAATTTATTACATACACACTGAATATTTTGTACTAGTTTGCAGTAATACAATGAAGAATGTGACAGACATTTTTTATTTTGTTCTAAACATCTGGTTTATTGGTTAGGAAGGCCTGTAACACACAATAGTATTCCCATGTGGTATTGATTTATTTTTTTGTCTTTTTTTAGTAGTTATGTTAACATTTAATGGTTTCACTTTTGAGTGCAGTATAGTTGCCACAATGTAATCTCAATTACCAAAGAAAACTTTTGCTAATGTCCCAAGTACTCCAGCCAACGAGCATAGTTTTATGAGGAGTCTCAGCTGCACTAAAATGCTGCTGCTTGTATGAGTGAGGATTTTTAAATCTTTAGATCTTTAAATACGTAGCAGATTTCCAAAATAAATATTGGTGCTGCAAATTCAGAGTAATTGAACTCTAAGTGAATGTCCTGAGATAATGCTTTAGTTCTGCATTAGTTTAGATGTTAGTTAGACTTTGGGGCAGAAAGCATTATATTCCCCTAATACAAAAGTGCTGGGAGCAAAAGGAAGTTTGCCTTTCACTGTCCACATCCAATTGGGATGCTTTTAACAATCTCTCTCTCCACTGCAGGAAAATGGAGAGTGGATGCTGCCCTGCCCTGCTCATTTTTCTTATGAAAAATTATAGTGGTGACTCTTAAGTTCACATGTGAAGAAGCATTTTTTTAAAAAAGTACATGCACAAACTATGCTCTAATATAAAGGTTTTGCTGTCAGATTGTATTGAAAATTTGATTATCATCACAGTTTTCTCTTTAAGGCAGACTGGAGGTCTTAGCCTGTGAACTGTGTGCAATCTGGCCTGTTTTCTTAGAATTGGAAGAGTGGCTATATCTGAGAGACATCTGTCCTTCTGTGGACATTAACCCACATGTTACCATCCATAACATTCAGACAACTCAGTGAAGGGAGTGACTTGCAAATAGATAAGGAAATTATAAAAGCTTTTATCCATGGAAACTAGATGAAGAAGAATTATTATTAAAGTAAAAAATGCATCTTCCAATAAAACCAACAAACTAGTAAGAAAAGTTGAAGATTTCCATGGGATTTCAGAAGCAGAACTGTTAAGTCAGTTACTTATCAGCTGAATGTATATGGAAATGCAAATTAAGCTTTTGCTTCTTACTGTTCAATTCAGTTCTGAAGTCATTATCTCTTTTCTGTTTTAGACAAACACGAAACTAAATTAAAAGGTGTAATATATTTTCAAGCTATTGAAGAAGTCTATTATGATCATCTAAAGAATGCATACAAGGTAAACTTTGTTATTGCTGTTTTAGCCATGTATCACATAGAATCCGCAAAGTATGGTAGCTGCTGAAAATTAAAGGAAGAACTAACATAATTGGGGGGAAAAAAACCCAAGCAAATGCTAAAAAAAAAAAAAAAAAAGCCCTGGAGTGGAGGAAAAGGAAGAGGAAGGTAATCGGTAATTAGCACTGTTTTGGTGGCTTTTTTTGTAGTGATGGAAGCAGAGAGAAGTGTCTACCTGCAAAGTAGTTTTGCTGCAAGGAGTTCCTTAGTCCAGTGGCAAGACCACTGAAATCAGTGGCTTGAACAAGTCCCAGGGAGGGAGTTAACTGTGCCAGCAGCTCATGGCACACCCTGCCTCTCATTTGTAATTTAAATGAGCTGGGAGCAATTTGTGGAAGCCACTGGACAGAGCGGGTGAGTTAGTAATTTGGGCATGAAACAGCTTGGAGCCCTGTAGTAATGTATAATAGTCTGGTATATAGTATATATATCTAATAGTATAAAAGTCTACTGGAAAAATGCTGTAAAAGGTGTTTATGGTGGCTACAAACACTTTAAATGCATCTCTGCTGCAATATGAGGTACAGTATTTTATCATTCTTCTTAAACCTATTCATAAATATCCCTGTAAGCAAATCCACTTCTAATACCAATAAATGGCTTTGATTTCACTCTTCTGATACCTTCCTTGTGTTCTATTCTAGAGTCCCAACCCGTTGCTGACCTTCAGTGTTAAGACCCATGACCGCATCTACTACATGGTTGCTCCTTCTCCAGAAGCCATGAGGATATGGATGGATGTCATTGTTACAGGAGCAGAAGGCTACACCCACTTCATGTTATAATAAAAGGGGAGCAATAGGGCATCCTGCAATAACATAACTAATGAAGTTAGCCATAGCTAGTGACAGCTGAAAAGCCAGTGAATACCCTGAAATGTCCTCCTTATGATGTGCACCCAAAACCTCAGGTCGAGCGGGGGTTGCAAATGCATTGAAAAGGGAGGGTTGTTACCTGTTGTAATTGATTTTTATAGGAATGAACAAGCTAAAGCTGTTGAGAGAATCATAGTGCTCCAAAATGGATAATCAGGCAGTTTTAATTACAGCATCTTGATTGAATGATAAGTTTCTACAGATTCTCTTATACAGAGAATGTCTTAGTAAATTTATACTGAACAATTTAAAAGTGTGTGTGTTCTCATTGGTATGCAAAAAAATCTAGTAGTGAAACAAAAAGGTGTAATAAGCATATATTTTAATATGCAAAATTTGGCATTTATAGATGATTAGGTGACTTTTTAAAAACTTTAGTCAAGTATTTTATAGAAATACAAACAAAAAAGAAGTCCTAAGGTACACAGTTCTTGCCTTAGTAGTTAAGTGTTACAACAGAGCCAAAGAGTTACATGATTTCCCTTACGTTTTCATATTGTTACTTATACCTAACTTTCTGTAAGGGGACAGTGCCAAAACTCTTAATGACTTTTAATGTGATTAAATTGTTATATTCTGTATGCTCAAAAACTTTGTGGCAAACAACTGTATGTTTAAGGTTTGCATCTATGGAGCACAGCAAGAAAAAAAAAAAAAAGGAAACCCAAGATGGATAGCTTTATAAAGATGCAATTTTTCCACAAGGTTGAGAAATGGAAACACATGTATTAACTGCCTCATAAAGAGGGATTTTTTTAATCCTCCCTGTTGAACAGAATAAGCTGATTCTGGACTCTACAGGAATTTTCTTTTATATCGTAAGGTCCCAGTGTGGTTCTAATCTTACTATGTGCCAAGTGAACACTATTGAAATCTCTCAAATATTGCCTGCCTTGAAGCCAGCACCAAAATCTCTGCGTGTCTGGACTCTTTGGAGACAAGCTTTCCCAGAGAATTCTTTAATGTATATCTGCACAGAATAATGCTGTCAAATAGAATAAATAGAAAGGTGAGTTCTAAGAGTTTACACTAAGCAGTGTATGAATAAAAAACCTGAAAGTTTGAAGTAGTAGGGATTGAGATTCCTAAAACAGCAAAAATACTGAGGGTGCAGCAGTCTCCCGTTTTAAAATCACCTCCAAGTTCTTGAATAATATTGCAAAAATATAAATTATTTAATTGAAATGAACTTCAAGAAAGTGTCATATTATGACTTTAAAGAGGTTCTATTTGATTATAATTGAAACATGCTCTGTGGTTTGTGTACTAGGAGAAAGCACATTAGCCTTTTTTTTTTCTTTGATGAAAAGCTAATGGCTTTTAATTGAACAAATAAACTGAAAACAGAATAGAAGTATGCTGGCAGAATATTTTTGTTATACTTTTTAAGCCCTGTAACTGTAATGAACAGGTCTGTGGTATGTACAAGTGATGTGGTTGGTCTAGCATGACAACCATCAGTTTCTACTTGAATCATAGAAGAGACTGTTGTTGCAAGGTAATTGTTATCATCTGTGCAGATCACAGCCTGTAATCTATAATTTAAAACACTATCAAATAAATTGCTTTTGTTTATACAGTTATTATTTTTTCCTGATGTATCTTGATTTTATTCCCAAGTATAGTTATAAAGGTTTTCTAATAATGATTTTTGTATCCTGCATGATGCAATGAAGGCATTTCAATAAACATTTTTAAAAATAAACTTGTTTCAAATATTTTCTTGCTGCTTTATCCTGGGACATTTGTGCTTGTCTTTTAAATAGTTATATGCAGTCATGCAAGCAACACTGTATTTCTCAGTAACACTCATTTGAACTATTCCATGTATTTTCCCACAAAAGAGCTATGGAAAATAATCTTTCTTTCCGTGAAATTAGGAGTGTAGTTTGTTTTCTGCATGTACATAATATAATACCTTTTTCATTTTTTATGAACCTGTTTGAAAAATTTATTACCAGCTTTGGATATTGACGATTTTTTTTTTTGTTTAACTGCAAACCAGAAACTGCTTGAGTTTAAGGATTTCAACATTTTCCCAATATTTGACTTATACATGACCTGAATGGGAGTATTAACTCACTGTGGAAATGAAAACCAGTGTGGTTTTATGATTGATTTGTTTTCATTAAGTTTGCCATCATCATAATGAAGTGGGGTGGGGTCTGTAGTGGTGTGTATCAAGACAACATAAGTAGAGCATGGTGGTGGGCACCCCCTTCTATAATCAGTCTGCACTGATCATAATGATCTTTAATGAGGTCCCTTCTCAGCCATCTCTTCTTGAGGCTTGTGAAAAACGTTAATCACTTGGTTTATAAAATTTTTAAATGTTGAGTAATAATAAAATGATTATAAAAATAGTAATACAATTAGAGTAATAAAATTTAGAGTTAGGACAATTACAAGACAATAAACAGCAAAGAATTACGGATGTCCGGATGCTCTCGGACACTAAATCACAAAAAGCATCCCTTGTGAACAAAGGAATAACCTTAAAAGCAATAGCTTGTTGCATATTCATATATCTCATACATGATGCATAAATTTCTTGCATATTAAGAACTTTTCTGGTTTTTGTCAACTTCTTCTCTTTAATCTTGGTGGTTCCAAAAAAGACAGAGAGAAGGTGGAAGAATGTTTGTCTTTCCTGATAAGGAGGCTGTAACTTTTTATGGGCCGCCTTTGCTGACATCTCTGTGTGAAGAGTTTCTTGATTATCTCATCTTCTCACTTGAACTTGCAACAAATCTTATATCGCAGAATTTCTATTTTAACATTATGCTGTAACCTAAAAACTGTATTTAACACAGTACTTGAGAGAATTAATACAGAATAACTCTCTTAACATTACACATATAATATTCATTGTAACATTTGCGAAAAGCCGATCATAAAATACGCATTTTTTAATGCATATTTTATTATAAAATACCATATAGGCTGAACAGGCCCAGGCCTTTCCCTTGGCCTCGCCTGCTAAAAGAGATGCTTAAATCACCCTCGTAGCCTGCCACTGGAGCACTCCAGGAGCTTCTTTTCCCTCCTGTACTGAGGAGCCAAGACCTGGACACAGCCCTGCAGAGGTGGGAGCTGAGCATCGCTTTGGGCAGTGCTGAGCATCGCTTTGGGCAGTGCTGGGCAGAGGGGCTGGACCACCTCCCTGCAGTGCTGCCAGTGCTCTTCCCAAAGTACGCCTTTGCCCTTCTTGGCTATGTTATAAATGAAAATTTGTCCAGCAAACAAAAAAAAACCCAAAAAAAACAGTGCTGAGCCCGGGGATGGATCTTGGGTGCGCAACAAGGAGTCAGCCTCAGCAGAGGTTTTCCTCTGTGCCCACACACCTCCATCCTGGCACAGGCGGGTTTTATAGGGAAAATTCTGCCTGAGGCCAAGATTTCGGCAGTCAGCCTTTTCTTCCCTTCAGAATCCATAGGTTATTCTTTTTTTTTTTTTTTTTTGGTGATGAGGAAGAACAATTCCGTGTCCTGGAGCTGGTGAATCCCTTGATGAAATTTAGGGGAACGCTGCATTCACATGTTTCTGCCCGAGGATTTCTATAATATAATATCCATCTCGGGCCTTTTATGCGCTGATCAGCACCTGGGGTCCCCATATCTCTCCAGACATAGCCCATCTCCTGAGCCACATCCTTTTAAATCAGTTTCCAATATTCCCATATTCACCAGGTCTCGCCTGCGAGTTTGCGGGGGGGGGGGGGTGCGCGTCTAATCCAAACAAGTATCCAACATTACACATTTCATATGTAATGGCGCGAATTAGGTTCACCGCACACGACAGCTCCGAGGCACGGCAGGCGCGGAGGAGCCGCGCACGGTTCGTGTTTTGGTTTTATCGCACAGAGCCCGCCGCCCCTCAGGCGGCCCGGCCCTCACAGGCCGCGCCCGCCGCTCCCCCGCGGGCGGCGCATGCGCGGCCATGGCGGCCATGGCGCTGCTGCGGCCCGGCCGGGCCGCCCTGCGGCCAGCGCTGTCACCGCTCCGGGGTAAGGGCACGGCCGCGGCGAGCTCGGAGCACGCACAGGGCTTGCCGGGCGGAGGGGAGGGGAGGGGATGTGTGTCGGTGCCGCACACGGGCAGCTCCCCTTCAGCGCCGCCTCCGTGAGGAAGGGCCGGGGCGCGGCCCTCTGTGGGGATGGGCATCTCGAGCTCATCCCGCGCGGCTCCTGACGGCTTCTCCTCCCCGCCTGGCTCGGTGGCTGTGCACAGCCGCTTTCCTGCGTGTGTCGTGTTGGCTCGAAGCTCTCGGCCCTGCTGGGTGTGGAGGAGCCGGGCGCCCGTTCGCTCCTTGGTGTGAAACCAGGCAAAGCTCCGCCAGGCGCACGGAAAGCTTTGCTGGTGTCCGCCTCTGCCCAAACACTGCCCTTCTTGATGTGTCGCACCCCGTGCTTGTCTGAGCTGTTCAGTTTATTAATTGCCCTTAATTGGACGGGTGAGTCTCATCTAAGGTTGCTCAGTGAGTAAAATTTAATTGCCACTATGGGCGCACGCTTTGTAGCTGCATGAAAGCTTGATTACAGGGGGATTTTGTTGCTGTGTTCTTCTTCTTTTCTGTGTGTTTGTAACAGTAATATTATCAGAATATCTTGGTTATTTGAGTGTGTCTTTAGGTGCTCTGGGACCAGGCCGAGCAGCAGTTCCTGCTGGACTGTGGGTGGTTGCATTAAACCAAGTGTGTCCGAGTCCCGGCCTGGTTCAGGGGTTCCGTGTGGTGGGAAAGTCTCTCCTCCAACCCGTGCTTCCAAAGAAAACTCAGCAGCCTCTTGTAGTTTGGTCTCAAGGCAGTTTATTGCAAGCTATCTAAAAGATTTTCTTCTCTGGTTACTGCGGTTTGGTCAGCAACTCCAGCAGAGGCACACACACACACACCCTGACATCCTCTCTGTCTGCTGTCTTCTTCTCTCCCACCCAGGGCTGCTGCTATCCTTTATATGGTGCATTACATGATAAATGTTTACAGTTTTTCTCCAATACCTACTACCTATATTAAATGGTGCTTTTCTACTCTAAACCCATAAGTGCCAACATCATCAAGAACATGGAGGTAAGGAAGAAGAAAGAGGAGGAACAGAACCAGCCTACATTCCTCCATCTTAAAACTTCTGACCCTCATGTACAAAGTAAAAACCCTGCTGTACAGGTGTTAAAACCCCCTTGTACAGTACTAAAAAATTCTTCCCTCTACTTTGTAACTACTTCTACTATAATACCTAAACTTTTGTGACTCCTTGTTCCACCTGCAAAGTTGGTAAATCGTTCCATGGTTCAAACCCAAAATCTCAGCTGTTTGCAGCTGCCTGCCAGGGTCTCAAATGCCTCCGACCAGGGCCTGGAACCTCCAAAAATGTCTGAGGGACATTTTGAGTTCCAACACAAGTGTGGACACAGTTGAGTGCATTACCTGTCACAGCAGCATTAATCTGTTGCTGCTGGGAGTGGGGAGATCTCAGTGCAGGAGTATTCCCAGAGTTGTTCAGGGAACTTCTTTGGCTTTGATGTGTAATGTAACACTGGTCTCAATCACAGTTTCTGGTGTTCACAGAAGTGCACTTTGATATGAAGAGAATTCCACAGATCAGGCAAGGGTCCTGTTGTCTTCCTGTAGGTATTGCCTTCTGTCTGTAACTTGCTTTTATGAACATTAATACCTGCATTGCACCTTTCAGAAATGTTTCCTGCTCTTACCAAGGTCTTTCCTAAAATCAGGAGGGGAAATTACTGGATAGCTGCTGATGGTTTTGTCTGTCTAAAGAGAAATCTGAGAGGGTGACTACATTGAGCTTTGCTTACGGGTTTGCTGCAGTGGTTGCTTTAGGGGTTTGCATTATTCAGGTTAGGATTGCTGCTGGTGCTTCCATTAACTTGTTAAATGGAAGAATAGTTTGTGAAATAGCTAAGACAGTTCTGTCTTCTGGCTGCAGCTGGAGCCCTGCCAGTGCCAAAGTAATTTGAAGACACCTCCAGAGTGCTGCAGCATGGAAGACAAGTGGCTTCAGAGATGGCTATCAGGGCTTAAGGGGGAGAAAAATATTTCCAGTTACTTTTCTTTTAAATTTAGGGCTTGGTTCTTCTCCTACTGACACTTGCACTCTACTGGCCCTGAAGAAGTGACTGGCTTAGTCAAAGACACTCATGAATCAGAAGCCACAGTGTGGATGTGTCTTAATACCTTCACTGTGGAAGTCATTCACCTTTATAAACAGCTCATGCCTCAGTAGGATAAAGAACTGCCTCATTGTTTGAGGAGCAATTTAATGGTTTTAATCTATAGTTCAAATGATGCCATTTCTGTTGGACTGTAGGAAAGTTCTGAATGTTAGCTGCACTCTGTATCTGTTATGTATCCACACTTACTCATGCACATCCAAGTTTAACAAACCAACCCCCAAAAACCTTTTCTATGTAATCTCTGATAGTGACAAGACAGAATTCAAGGCTGCAGGACAGTTAAGTGGTGTGATACTGTCAGGCTTGGGCTTTGCACTATTTATCCACCCCTAGGAAGCCCTGAGGCTTTATTTTGGGTTACATAGTTTCTTTGCCCCCTGCTGAAGCCAGTGATCTTTTAATCTAAGAATTAAGAGTGTCAAAGTGTTAGAAGACTTGACCAAGCTTTCAGTTTAACAAATTACCTTCCTGAGCTGGATAATAGAGTGGATTAAATCTCCTTAACAGTTCTCTACAAATTACTTGTCCTCACCTGCAGTAGAGGTAAAACTGACTGCTAAAATTAGATTAAGTCCTGTAGCAGCTGTTGAGATTCAGCAGAATTATTAATTAGTTAGCATTTCCTATGTTAATTTCTATGTTTGATGTTATTCATTTCATTTGGTTTAAACAATGCTTATGTTGTTTCATGCTAATGATGAAAAAGTTGGTCACAAGATTCTTTCCCAGTTCTTGATTATGAACTTGCCCCTATATCTCCATATATTGTGTGGATCCAGGGCTTTGATAAAATGCAGTTTTTCCTTCAGTTTTAATTCTAATGAAAAATTTGTCACCTCATGTACTTGTAAACTTACATTGCACAGAGTACACTAGTCTCAAAATTATGCTTTTTGAAAATAAAAGTTTAAACTATGCAGATATTAAATGGGAAGGTTTTTTGGTGAAGTGAGTAAATGTACTCAAGATGGTATGAAACATGAGGACTGATGAAGTCTAGGAAGCCTGAGAGTTTGTTTTCAGTCAGCCACATCACTAATTGCTGAATGAACTCTCTAGGTGATTGGCATTTAATGATTTGAGACTGAATCACAATAAACTTTGTCTTTCAGGTTCATCAGTACTTGTCAGTCATTAAAGACTATAGGAGACAAAATACCTTATTTTCACGTATTGTGCCCATATTTGTCAGACCCTGGGTTTATAAAAGCTTGCATTTCTGCCAAGGTTGTCATGATGATTGTACTAAATAGCTCCTCTTACCAGTTTGCAGGCTGAAGTCATCAGTCAGCTTTCTCACTCGGCCAGATCGACCAAATATCGCTTATCAGAAACTAAAAGGGAGGAATCCAGGGGTTATTTTCCTTCCAGGCTTCAATTCAAATATGAATGGTCAGAAAGCAACTGCCCTCGAAGATTTCTGCAAATCATTAGGTCATGCCTTCATCAGGTACAAAAAGGAGAATTGTTCTTGAGAAAATGAAACTAGTCTCATGTGTTGTGGGGAGGGGTTTTAACACAAATATGTGAACTTTGGCATTTGGATTAGGATGCTCCCTGTGCTAAGGTAGCTCATATACAAGATAAGAAGTCTTCTGTTTCCAAATACAGGATTTCTGTCAGTAGAGAGACTGAGGTAAATCAGGAGAATGTATTCTGAAAGTAATTCAGAAAATTCTCCCAATTTTCTGTAGTATACCACTGCTACATGTTCCAACCAGGCTGTAGGCACAACAATTAGAAATTAAGGACCTGGAGTTCTGTTTTTTAAGTTACCACTATAAGCAGTGTCCTTACGTGCCAAGTCTGTTTAAGTTTCCCTTTGTCTTCTGTGGGTTTAGAAGCTCATGGCCCTGCTTGGTGATGCTGTCCTTTGATAGATGAGATTGAATGCTGTCTGTCTGAATGTGTCATAAGTCTTTGTGTTTGGGTTCAGTGTTTGAAAGAGTTTTTACATTTTAAAAATACCTTCAAAATTCAAGTGTCTGAGGGGTTTTTTTTGTCTGTAAGGGAATTTTTTTGTCTATTCTTGTAAATTATGATGTTATCTCAAACAATAGAGAATGCTGCATAACTTAGTTGTGTTTGTTGTATTTAAATTGTTTTTATGTGATTTCTGGTCCTAGTGATAAACAGGACCAAGTAAGAAAATATTCACTGTGGTATCTTGTTCCCTGCTGATTTGATTATACAGTAGTAT
Source organism: Lonchura striata (assembly GCF_050655825.1). Taxonomy (NCBI): domain Eukaryota; kingdom Metazoa; phylum Chordata; class Aves; order Passeriformes; family Estrildidae; genus Lonchura; species Lonchura striata. The sequence goes on from NC_140703.1 coordinate 4,999,401, forward strand.
TTAGTTAGTGTCTGTGTTGCTGTAGACAGTACTTTAACTTTCGTGTTGATGGTTATTTTTTCAGATTTGACTATACAGGATGTGGAAGTTCACATGGTAAATTTGAAGAGTGTACAATTGGGAAGTGGAGAAAAGATGTTCTGAGTATACTGGATGAACTTACAGATGGACCACAGGTTATATTTTATTTTTTAAATATAGAATGCTGTTTTTCCCTCAGGGTAGAACCTTGATCAAAAATATGCCATAATAGCTCTGGTCAGCAGCAGCTTTTGCTGAACAGCTGACACCTGCTCACTTCCAAGCTGAATCATTTGAGATGTCATATTCATATGAGCTCTTTTGCAGGCAGGTAGGTGACAAAATCATGGAAGTATGGGTTGGCAGGACCTCCTGGAGGTTGTTTATTAGAATCTTCTGCTCAGAGCAGGGCTGTTGTCCCAGAGAGCCTGAGAAAGCCTCATGGTGGAGGTGCTACCTGACAGGGGACAGGGAATTGTTCCTGTGTAGTGTGGCCCTGTTAATGAAAAAGTGTGTCACTGTCCCCTGCTTCTGCATTAATTAAAGGATTTGCAGGAAGATTACAAGATATGCCATATGATCAAAGAGCTTTAAAAAACAGGCAGAGAAGGAGCAGTTGATTTCTTCAGTTACTTTAGAAATTTCTGTGAGAAACTTGGAATCTCCTACAACCTAGAAATACCTAATATTGTGTTCAAAACTATTTTATATTATGAATTGCTTTTGTTTACTCCTTTCTCTGCACTGATTCTTTTATCACGTGCATTTATCTTGAGAAGGAAACATAAAAGTATGCATATGATACTGAATTGTTTCAACTCTCATTTTGTTTACAGTGTTTCAGTCTCAGCAATAACCAGCCATGCCAAACAGAATAATAAATACCAGATCTTGTGGTGCTTACTCAGGCAAAATTTCCACTGGAGCTGACAGCAGTTCTGCCTGGGTAAGGACAGCAGGATTATGCCCAAGGTTTAAATAGTTAAACCAAGTGAACAGTGATATTTTGTGCAAGAAGAAAAAAATCTATTAGCCATTTCCTGTAAAACACTGTATTTTCTTTCTTTCTTTTTTTTTTTTTTTTTATTTTAATTTTCTTTTCCAGATTCTGGTGGGCTCAAGCATGGGTGGATGGCTGATGCTTCATGCTGCAATAGCACGTCCAGATAAAGTAGCTGCTCTGGTTGGAGTAGCTGTAGCAGCAGATCACGTTGTAACAACTTTTAAGAGGCTTCCTATTGAGGTAAATGTTGATGGTTGGCTTTTGTGAAGTCTAGAAATCTTACCAAAAATTTAAGAAATAATGTTATTTACACTGTACTTTTCCTGTAAATTTTAGGGTAAGTTTTCTGTGTTTGATTAATGTAAGCTTGCAGTATGAGACTAGTGTGAGCACTAGCCAGAGTGTGCCTATATTACTGTGGTTTAGAGGATGTGAAGTTAGATCCCTGCTTTTTGCAGTCCATTGGATTTCAGTGTTGAATATCTTATATTTGCATTGGAATTGGATCCTTGTGCTTGGAAGGATGGAGAAGTAGCCACTAAAGTAATTGAGGTGTCACTGGATGAAATGCATACAACACAGGTTGTGTGCATAGAAAGGAAATTTTTCAGATTACTGTGTTTGTAAAGATTCAGGTAGTGGGAACTACCCTTCTGAGATTCTTCCTTGATGGTAATAATGTCTAGTCTTCAGGAAAGCAAATGACTTGTTACATGGCAATAAATAATGTGTGCCTGAGAATAATGAAAATATTTTCCCAATTTGTTTGGGTTTTTCTAAGGTACTTCATAGTGTCAGTATTTCTATTTAGGACTCAGAATCTCAAAATACTTAAAAATCTAGAAATATAGTATTTAGAGACACCTACTGTGGCAAAGACTGAAAAGACTCATCACTGGGCAGTGTCTTTTCCCTAGGATTTCCCCTTGTCTGAGGATCAGTTAACTGACTGAAGCCAAGGAGATTTACTGATCATGATGGCTATACATCTTTTTCTTTTCTGATAGATTCTGGCTAAGAAATTTAATTTCACTGGTGAATTTTAAGTAGATTAATTTGCAGGAGAGGTTTGGAGAGCACCTTTTGTGACATGGTAGGGGATTTGTCCTCTCGGATGCTGTAAAGAGAATGGGAGTAGACTTTTGATAATAAAAATCAACAAGGTGAAACTCTGTGCTTGGGGGAGTTTTACTGCTTTTAGAAGAGAAATAAGTTGAGGTACTCTTAAGTACTCCTAACATGTGTTTTGTCTATTCTTTGCTCTCTTTTTATATAGGCACAAAAAGAAATAGAACAAAAGGGTGAATGGAAGTATCAAACAAAGCACAATGAGGAAGGCTATTACTCCTTGACCTATGACTTCATCAGAGAAGCAGAAAATCACTGTGTGCTGAATAGTCCTATTCCTGTAACATGTCCCATACGCCTTATCCATGGCATGAGGGATGGGGATGTCCCCTGGGAGATCTCTATGCAAGTTGCTGACCGTGTTTTGAGCAAGGACGTGGATGTTATCCTCCGCAAAATCGGCCAGCACCGCATGAGTGACAAGGAGGATACAAAGCTCCTTGTGAATACTGTTGATGATCTAATTGACAAGCTGTCAACAGTAGCATAAGCTGAAGAGTAGCATTAGTGCATGAACTCTACACCTGACTTTTTTCCTTGAGTAACAGAAGCCTTGTTCTTACCCAGGTGGTGGCAGGCCTGTGACTGTCACAGTAGGAACTGAGCTTTATCTGCTGTTTCCTTACCTCTGTTTCGTAAATACAGGTATTATATTATTGCTGCATTTGCACACAGTCCAAAGTGTGAAGGAGTGCTGCTATTCTGTTCAGAACCTCTCCTTCACCACTTTACCCATTCTTTTCACAAATTTCCTACAATTTTGTACTGACACGTTGATTACTTTTTGTTGCTATTGGCCTGTACAGTAAAATTTTATTTTCACATCTTTGATACCTGTTACTGTCCTTTCACTGTAACATCATTGTATCTTATGTCTGAAACCATCTGTGCAAGGCAAAATACAACTTACGTGTTTACTGAAGTTAGTTATTAGAATAGTGAGTACCATGAAACGCAATAAACAGATTTCAGATAAATGATTATTTTGTTTTGAAATGCTGTTAAAACGTGGAAGGCACACCCTGATGGTGTGCTTGGGGTACTACATAGGGAAGAATTTGACTTCTAAGAATGCAAGGCCTCAAAGCCTTAAGAGCTCTTTATCTGTGCTTATCAGGAGGAGGTGTGTCATCTTCTCCAGGCTGCCATCTGTCGTTCATTTCTGGGCCTACTGTTAAGGAAACAATAAATAATCGTGGTGTAAACTGAAACTGGATCAATAAGGTGACTTTAATAGTAACATCTTCAAAGTGGGAAGTATGGTGCCACAGAGCACTTTTGTCACTTTCCCATGACTTGAGAGCTGTGGATTGCTGGGGGCAGTGTCTTCTTCAGCTGCATGAGTCCAACCCTGAGAAGTTGTAAATAGAACTTGATAGTTGAATAAGTCTTATAATGCAAATCCACAAAATTTAATAGGAAATTGTTTTAATTGCAAATATGACTGTTATCTGGGTTTTATACAGATATACAGTGCCATACATACACTTGAGAGAAAGGCTGGAATTAGTTCAGGCTGGCCTGAATGTGTAACAGCAGTCAAAAGCATATAATTGTTTCTGGGTTTGTTATTTGAAGTAGTAAATTACATCACTATTGTTACCTTAAAAGACTAGAGCTGCTGGGGGTAAGGTATTTCTAGAGAGTTTGTCATTTTCAGTTTTAGCTGTGTCAGTAGAAGTGTGCTGAACAGGGCTTTGCTGAGGTAGTGGGTTTTAATTAAAAAAAAAAACAACATCACAAACAAGTAACAAAAGTTATAAAAAACCACAACAATGACAAAACTAAAATTTCAGTTGAGTTCCGGTGAAGTACAGGAACTCAAGTTCCTGAAGTTCCTGTTGAAGTCCTGTGAAGATCTATTTAGGCTTACAAAAAACAAGCTGTGATGTAAAAAATAAAAAAAAATAATTTTGGTATAAGTAAAAAAAGATGACTCTTGTTTTGATGCAGATTTTCTATTTCAAGTGTACTAATTCCCTAACTCAGTCATAGAATGGTTTGGATTGGAAGGAACCTTAAAGATCATCTGGTTCCAACCACTATATCAGGTTACTCAGAGCCCCATCCAACCTGGCCTTGAACACTTCCAGCAACAGGGCATCCACAGCTCCTACAGGCAACTTGTTCCAGTGCCTCACAACAAAGAATTTTCCCCTAATTATCTGATCTAAACCTACTCTCTAAGTCTGAACCCATTCTTCCCCTTGTTCTGTCACAACATGCTCTTAATAAATAGTCTCTATCCAGCTCAAGATCTAGATTGGGATAATTGCTTGAGGAAATCAGAACATTTCATGAAATCTTGTTCCCAAGTATTTCTGGCATAGACTGTTCTTCTGTTTGTATGACTATGCAGTTCACTTTAGCTTTAAAATCTCTGAAGTATGTTTCTGACTTTTGAGAAACTTAATGCAAATGGCATTCCTGGAATTGAGGCTGTGTTCATGTTCATGTACTGTTAAGCAGTTGTCATCTTTATATGTGTTTGTATGACTTGAATCTGATTATACCTAAAAAACAGATTTTGTGGGTTTTAAAGATGCAGTCAAATCAAAATTATTTCAGAACTGCCCTTAGTCACGATAGGTTTTTAAATCCAGTTTTGTCTCATCTTAGATTGGTTTGGCTTGTAATGGAAGATGAGGCTGAAACAAGTGGACTGCAGTAATTCCAAAATAATTAATTTTAATTAATGCCAAGAGTTGCCAGTTGTAATTTATATACTTTTTCTTCACATATATTAATGTTACTTCAGTGACTGAAAAGTTTTGAGCTTTTTTTTTTCCATAGGTAGTTATACCTGTAAACGTTTAATTTAATATTTTGGACAGGGAGAAGGGTTTTTGTGCCTGCATAATCTGTAGCTGTGTATTCCTCTTGAAAGAGTTGCATTGTATTCGTGCTTCATGTTAGCCTTTATTAAATAATTGACTTTTTTACAGGTAAGATGTCTGTTGCAGTGCCTTAGAGCAAGAGAGGTGAAGGCAAATATGAAGTGGAGCAGTTGTGTAAAGAATTTTCAGGAGGGTTTTTTTCCCTGTTTGCTGTTGCTGTTTTGTGTTGTTGCCCCCTCCATTATTCTGCTGTAATAACGTGAGTGTAACAGGGTTGGCATAATTTTTGGGAATACAAAACTGCAGCATCAGTTGCTGAAACCACAGCATTACTGAAAACTTACTCCTAGGGGTGTGGTTTTTGTTGCCACTTGTCTTGTAGTCCTGTTTTCCTTCTCAGGGATAGCAGGGGTAGCATTTACACTACAGGTACACCCAAAGTTTGTTACATATGGCCTAAATGCAAAGGCAGAGATGATACTTTCTTCACAAAGGCAATATTCCAGGTAGTGTTTTGAAATTCAGGGAATGCTAGCATCCTTCTCTCTACATTCACTTTTTGTAAATCTGGTTTCCTTAAATATGAAGAGGTAGACCTTGTGCAGACAGACCTTCTTCTCTGACTTTGCTGTAGTAATTCCATTGATATTTATCTTTGCAAGCATAAGCATTTTCCCTATGTTCATGCTGGAAATTACCAGAGTTTTGACTGCTGGCAACTTTGCATGTTCAGATGCCTGAAAGAAGGGATAGTGATAACTAGAGAGATTTACATCCTACCTCTGAGCAGCTGTTGATCTACCACGAAATTTTGACAACCTCAAATAATGTGGTATTCACATATTACAGTGTCATTCCAAATTGGTAATTTTTGTCCTCTGCATTAATGCCTGGGGCATTGCTTTTTTCTTTGCCAGTAGATGCCTACATAGTGATTACTTTCAGTATTAGTTGTGTTTAAAAACTAGTATTTCATTCCTCTGGAGAGGTACTGTAATAAAATAGGATATTGCACACTGGAAAGCTCTGCATGATGCAGATTTTTAAAATCCCTTGTAATGAATTGTGTTGTGTTTTGTTTTTTTTTCTTTTTTTAACAGACTGCTGATTTGTTGACAAATGCAAAGCATTTTGTGAACATACAATGTATATTTCCTCAACAATAAGCTTGATTTGCATGAAATAATCAGTTTCTAAAGCTTACTCAACTTCTTTCCTAATAAACAAGTGCTCTTACTCTGTTTATATTGAGCTGTACTTCCATGGTTTTAGATACATGTATTTTTATCTTGTTACATATTCTACTTGTTTTGTCTCTCCTCTTGTTTGGCTTTGTATTACACACCATCTGGTTTGCTTTTTGTTGTTGTTTTGGGGGGTTTTTTGACTTAATTGGTGTTTAGTGTTTCATGTAGTTTCTGTTTAGCTAAGCTGTTTTCTCTTGCATCAACACTAAATGCAAAAAAGTGTTCACAAAAAAGCGTGGCTGGATAGGCTTTAGAAGAATCACCTCCTGCTGTTTCATTTTTATGTTAATTTTGGTTACATGCTCTCTTGGACATGCTGTTATTCAGTGGGGCTAAAAGATTTATGGTACCATACTTTTCATATCAAATTAAAACGTGCTTAGAGAGAAATATTCAACGGGTGACTTGTCTGCAGCTGCCCAGCTATCTACAGTGCTCCAGTCAGGATGCAATACAGAGCTGTAACATCTTCTGAAGCAGTGCAGTTTCTACATTAGGTTTGTGCTTGTAATTTCTTTCTCCTCTGGCAGGAAAGAAACCCAAACAAGTGGGAGGGAAAATCATGTTCTGGGGAACAATGAGATATCAACTTATTTTCTAAGCTACTCAGTAGTGCTGTTGCAAAAAGACCTACCTTAGCCTTTCACATTTTTTTAGTTTTCTTAAATGCTGAAAAGTTAAGTTATACTAAAGGTTTCCAGCGAAATAGAAGAGGGTTCTCTGTTTGTCCTGTCTCTGAGATGAGCAATCTCTCTGCTTCATGTTGATGACCAAATTCATTAAGATCTGTATGAATGTAAAGTTTCACCAAGGCTTGGTGAAAATTCATCAGCTGTGTAAGGAATGCAGACAGAAATACCAAACATCAGTGTGCATTCTCACTCTTCTAAGTTTGTTCTCAAGCCCAGCAGGGACAGGAAGGGCAGAGGGAACTCAGCCATTATATTAAAGACCAGCCAGCTTGCTGAGGATGAGGTTTTAATGCCCCTGTCATTGGCACTTGGCTCCTAGCAGGTATTTTCTAAGGGAAGATTTTACTGTTGAGAAAGAGAGGCAGAGATGAAGATCTCAGATGCTCTGCTCATAGATTTACTGCTTGTTGGTCAGTTTTTATAGCTCACATTTGCTTTGTGACTGTAGCACCTCATCTCTCTTCAATATGTATTTGCCTAGAACAGAAAAATGTTACAGCCTTTGTCACCTAATATGTAAAAGGAGTTACTGCAGTCTGGTTGTAGGCTTGACCTTTATTTCTTTTTCAAGTCCTGCATATATATGTTATGTGGTCCAGTGCTTCTTTTCCATTAAAGAGAAATGGGCACCCTCTATATGATGCAGTAATTGCAGCTCACAGGTAGACACATTTTCAACCTCCTACAGTCTCTCGATTTGTGTCTGGCAAGGAGCTTCAGGCAGCTCTGCATTTATATTTGGACGGAAAAGCAAATGACCATGCCTAAAACTTCCAGTCATTTGGTTCTGAAATTAAAAACACATATTTGAAATCTTTCGAGGCGAGCACGTGAAAGGTTGTGCTCTTTTTGGGCCTTCTGATCTGCACCATGCTGTCCACTTGCCTCCCACTTGGCAACATGAGAAGGTCACTGCTGCCTGCTGGGGTGGGAGCAGGTGCTCTGTCAGTGGTAAAGTCTGCTGAACAGCAGCACCCTTAGGGATTGGCGTGATGCAAGTGGGCTGCCCAGACTGTAGCCTGGGAAAAGCATTCCCTGAAACCTGCCTAGGATCAGATCTCGACCATACAAGTTGGGTTTGGGGTTTAATTGATTATGGCTTGCTGGCAGAAAGTGTGCCAGAATGTGCTAGTCCTTGGGACAGTACCTCTTGAAAAAGTTCCTTAGAGCAAAGCTAAATCCCTAACCATAAAAGTACCATTTATATAGTTAGAGGATTTGATCTTTTAGGGGGTTTTTGTTTGTAAATTCTGCTGTCTGTTTTGACCTCTATTTCAGTAAAATAAAGTTGTTAATTTATGTTCTACTCTGAATGTGCATTGCAATGTATCATTTTCAAACCAAAGTTGTTCTCAGGAGGTGCTGTTCTAGCTGGAATACATTGAAAGCTATTGAGTTACCCTGGATCTACACATGGTTAATACCAGTTGGTCAATGCTCAGTATCTACATGGTCAATATCTACACTAGTTAATATCAGTTGTTGGGTTTGGCAGCATTTATTTATAGGCTTACAAAGATTTATTTAAATTTATAGGATAATACTGTGATTATCTGGGAGCATAAGTGGAGTCATGGTGCTTACAGGCATGAAATGCTTCTGCAATTATTCAAGCTTCAGCCCTAGTTTTCAGTCATAAATTCTAGTCTCGTGTTACCAAGAAAAATAAGAGGACAAAATCTATTAGTAGCAGTACTGTAAAAGCTCTAATTTTCAGTCTTCCAGTTACTGGAATCACAATTTAAATTTACTTTACTCTTCCACTCCTTTTTATGAAGAGTAATTGTCAGAACTGGATGTGATATTCCCATTGCTGTTGGTGCACCTCCCATATTTTATTCAGCCAAGCCCTTCAACCACAGTGTCTTACCCAACATCTTCATTGTCCTCTGCATTATTTTTTTACATCTGTTTTGTCATAGGACAGAGTGCTGCATTCTTAAAAGTACTTTTTCAATGATGGCTGGACTTTGGCTGCAATAAGACACTTTTTGTTTGCTTTCACATAGACTGCTTTCAAAGAAGTTTATCTTTTTTGCTTATTCACATGAGGTGGGATCTTCTTAGGAGCGGGGGGCTTTTCATTAATTTCTAATAAAATTAACTAGTTCAGGCCTGGGAACATATTCTTGTACAAACTGAATAAAATATACACCATCATTAATGTTTTTTCAGTTACAGTCATATTATAGGATCTACTAGTTAGCCAGCTTTAATCTCTCTAATGTGTCATGTTGCTTCAGAATTGGTTTAGTTCCCTAATCAACATGTCATGGAGTAGCCAACTCTAATATATTACAGAGCATTTAGTAAATTGCATCAACATTATCGCTTAAAAAAATTATTCCGTTGTTTTCCCCAGGATTGATGGCACAGAAAGCAGGCTTACGATTTGTTTCATGGTACTTTGGAAAATATTGGTGGGGAGCTGGCATTTTTCCAATCCTCTGCAGTTTCCCAGTTTTTCAAAGCCTTATTAAAAATTGATATTGATGGGCAAGCTTTTCAGCTTTCCCAGTGTGGAAAAGCCCCTCAAGAACAGGTTGCATAGCCAACATCTGTGAAGGGAGTGACCTCTGCTCTGCAGCTTAGGAGAGTTAAATTACTGATCCCTGCCCCCAAGTTAGGAAGCAGAGGCTGATGCAAAGGTAGGTGATTTTCACAAAATCTTGTTGCTAGTGAGCACTCAGCCCCCTGGTGTGACCACAAACAGCCAGGCACCCTCGGTAGCTCCCTTCTAAACAGAAGAACACAAAAAGTTCTGAAATTGCAAAATAAAGCTTCTCGGTTGTGGGACTGGCCAAAGAGAGTGAAGCCCAGCCCTTAAGAGCTGCTTGAAGAGAAAGGATGTTAAATTCAGATTCTGCCTCTTCCTGTTGTAGCTGCAGCCTGGTCCTTCTCTGAGCTCCAGGCTTGTGGCTCCTGCGCATCCGCCGTGCCTCCAGCCGGTGCTCGCTGAGACAGAAAGTGCCCAAGTGGTGGCCCTGTCACGTAGCCTGCTCTGAGTTATGTAATCAAGTGCTTCGTGGGCTTTCAAACTACCAGAGCAAAGAAGGGAAAGCACTAAATGAAATGCCTGTGGAGGACAACGATGAATTAGGTCATCTGTTACATTTTTCATCTCTTGAGTCTGTTCGAGCCCAGCAGCGTCAGAAGCAGTGCAAGTCTGAGAATTCAGCATCTTATGAGAAAGTAATGGATGAAGTGCCCATTATGAAACAGATATACAAGGGAGTGGGGGGATTTCCCCCCTTTTTTTTCCTCTCCAAATGCAGCAGAAGGACTTTTGTTCACCAAACTGATTATGTATCCACCTTGGGTTTATCAACCTCCTTGCAATGTTCAAGCTGAACATTAATAATTTGCCAAAAGGAAACTATTTCATACCAGGGTGGACAATGCAGCATGAATGAAAGATATTTGACAGTCTCATGTAACTCAGAAAGAAGCAAAGTGATTCTATTTAATATAGGATTAAATCAGACCACAAGAAAAGTCTTGTCTTAACTCTTCTCTCCCCTTCCACACTGTATGAGTGGTATAATCAAAATTTAAATGACTGCACATGGGCATAGCTCCCTTCCTATCACTGGTGGTTAGCTGACTCATAGCAGCAGAAAGTAAAATCCTTGTGCTTTATAGTAGGTTTGCTCCTTTTAGTGATTTCCTCTTGTTTTCAGTGCTTTGAGTTGTTTTTCAGGACACCATTCCACTATTTGATAGGCTAATATATACTGATGAGAGGCCTATAATAATATTCTACTACCTGCCTCCTCTTCCTTCACTTTTCATCCTATTGTCCCCTTGTTCAAACTTGTTATCAGCATTTGAACAGGGTAGAAGAGAAATTATTTGTCACACTCTTATCTTGTTATCAAGATGCAGAACAGGGAGAAAAAGGATTTGTTTCTGGCTTAGGACTAAAAATAAACTAGATGTGTGGTAATTCCTGCCACCTGCATTTAACAGAGTGCCTCTAGTTGTGTTGCTGCCTGTCACTGGGATGCTTGATGCAATTTGGGTTGATGCAGACTAGGTGGAGTAAATCTGAGCCGGTGGGGTGAACAGCACAAGGCTGAGGAAAGATGCATGAAAACAGAGCACAGATGGGCGAGATAAACAGGAGCCCTGGGCTGTGACTGAGGAGGCAGGTCTCTTTAATGGCTCTTAGCAACGCCCCTGCTCTGACCCTCCTCATATGTGAGGAAAATCAAATCAATACACTGTTCTTCAAACCACGATGCTGCAGCAGCAGCGGGGCATTGTGGCAGCCTTCATCTCTTCAGTTCATCTTTGCTTTTCAGTGTGCTGAGCTCTGGATTTCCATCCTTGCATCTCTGCTGAGGAAGACTCCGACTGCATCTTTAATCGGATTGCTTGAGCTCCCATGCACAACCTTCTTCTTATTAGCAAGCATTAGGTAGGCAATTTTAAAGTGCTTTTGGATTTGCAGGCAGCTGTAACGTTGATCTGACAACCCTATTGTATTCTCTGTAAACATAGCAGAAGCCTCTCTTTAAAACCTGTTTTAAATCTTGTTTTACTACTGTTCTTGTGGTTGGGTGGGGGGGGGTGGGGGGCTGCTGTTTTTTTCCTTCCTTTTAAAAAAGATGTAGCTGATTTGTACTTTTGGAAAAGGATATTCCCTTGTTTATCCCTCCCCTGTTCTGTGGAGCTATAACTTGGTGCCATACAGTTACTTACAGCTTTGATGAACATCTGTTCTACTGTCTAATGTTTAGCGTGGGCTTCTCACTCTTTTATCCTTTAATTTTCCTGTGCATACTTCAAAGGTGTGGACTGGGACTCTGCCCACTAAATAAGTTCTCCCTTGTTTCCAGAGATGGCTAACAGAGGACCAAGTTATGGCTTAAGCCGAGAAGTTCAGGAAAAGATTGAACAGAAATACGACGCAGAATTAGAGTCTAGGCTGGTGAACTGGATTATTGTACAGTGTGGAGAACAGATAGAGCACCCTCCTCCTGGAAGGCAACATTTTCAGACCTGGTTGATGGATGGAACAGTGAGTGTTTTGTCCAATTGCACACTGTCATGTTTTTTATATGCACAGTGCTCCTGTGCTCTGTCTTCATTTAGATTAATTAATCAGAGCTCATGGTCAGTGCAGAAATATATGTATTAGTATCTGATTTATTTCCTTTTGACCAAGAGTCTTAATCTCAGAAGATAAATTATCCTACTAGTGCACTGAGATCAGTACAATATGATTCTTATGAGTCATGCATGTTTTATATATAAGTATGACTCATTCCTTCAGCATTTTTTTCTCATGCAGTTAAATGAAATCTTTTTTTAAATGAGATGTATGCTTTTATTTTAAAGAAATAATCAGTGTTGACAAGGAAAGTTGAAGAGATATAGCAAATTTGAAGGATAGGATTGTGTTATAACTGTCTTATTGGGAATAATTCTGTAGCTAAAACATTGTATTCCATTGGTTTATTGAACAACAGGCAGATGCTGCTGTTTGCAGTGGCTGTAAGACTATGCTAATCATTGAATCTCTGCCAAAGTGACTTTAACAATATTTCAATTGACATTGCTTATTTTTTGGCATGGGCATGAGGCTTCTTCTCTGTTAGTTGTTATATAACCTCTACCAGTGATTGCTTTGTTGTTTCTAGCAGATTAGGATTTCTATAGTTAGGCTATTGCCTCAGTTAATGAAAGCTTTAATGCTTTCCTAATATACTTTGATTATTATCAATTCACTTTTTTCTTTTTAACTGTAGAAATTTCATCCCTGACAGAAACTGGCCAGGTCAGAAGCATTATGCAATATCATTTCATGTGCAGAAATTGCCTTCTAGTTTGGTGCCTGCTTTCTAATTTTGTTTCTGTCTTTTTCTCTAGCTGTTATGCAAGTTAATAAACAGTTTGCATCCAAAGGGAAATGAGCCTATTGCAAAGATCTCTGAATCAAAAATGGCTTTCAAGCAGATGGAACAAATATCTCAGTTCTTAAAAGCTGCTGAAATCTACGGAGTAAGAACAACAGATATTTTCCAGACAGTGGATTTATGGGAAGGTAAAATAATAAACTAAAAGTCAGTTTACAGTCTTCATTTTACTTTGCTTTGATATGCATTTTGTCTAGGCATATTCTCTAATGTAATTATCTTTTGTTTCTGTTTGCCTTACCTCATTACCATGTTCTTCCAGTGCTGCATTATTTCCTCTGAGGGATTTATATTACCCTGAGGGCATAACAGAACCTTTCCAAGCTCATATGTTATCCAAAACCCCATCATTCTGATAGAAATTCACTAATAAAACAACTGTTCTCTCTGTTAATGATTTCAAAGTAAATAGCTCCTAATAAGAACATGTAAAAACCCTGATTTACTGATGACAAAATTTTATTGCACTCATCATATTATAAGCAAAGCTTAAATTGAAGCTAAGAAATTGATTCCCAGGAGCATATATGCCTCTGTGAAGCTTATGAGGGTTCATTTATGACTAGTGAGAAACAAAACTCACTGCTTAATGCCATGGTAGCTGACCTTCTCTCTCTAAGGAGACAGTCTTTTAGGAGAGGTCACTATGACAACAGGAAAAAATAAACCTCAGGGTGCTCCTGTGGTTTTACATAAGGCAGGTGAAGCCTGTCTCCATCCCAGGCTCGAAATGGAAACTGCATGTTCTAGTTGCTGAAGAGCTGAGTCATTTGTGCATTCCTGGGGCTGGTTTGCCCTCTTCTGTGGTGGTACATCCCATGCTGATGCTCTGACCAAACACGCTGTATCTCCTGCATCTCCCTGGACAAGGTGATGCAATGAGCTGAGGGCTCAGAGCAAAGACAGCTGCAGAGCAGTGAAAGGCACATATGAAAAGGCCAACAATCTTCCACCAGAATCAACCAGTGGAAAGAGGAAAAGAATACACTGAGAAAGCTGGCCAGCATAGTTGGTGTAGGAGTGCACATCAAGAGAAAAAAGTGGAGTGTGTTTTCACAGACAGTCAGAATATACATGGAAGGGATCACTAGTCTGAAGGACAGCTGGAGAAATGAAAGACCAGGGAGCTCTTCATGAATGGCTTAGAGGGAAAGGACATACTGACAGCTGGAGTTATTGGGATCTGTACATATCTCAGAGTGCCAGATTCACTTGACAAATCCTTTGGCACAAAGGCAGGATTGTTTCTTCCAGTTCAGTCTTTAGTGTTTTATGCAATCTATCTTTACATGTCTTTAATGAAGGGATTTTCACTTCCCTGAAGTAGCACCTTCCCACCCCTCAGCCTAGCAGAATGTTGAGAGAGAAGCTCCATCTAACTTGTCAGGGATGATAAATGCTCATTTCAGATGTTGTTCTTTACAGTCTTTTGCAAATCATAATGGCTTCCCACCATGCATGTGAAAATTGCTCCTCACCAGGAAAAGGACTTGCTTTGAAGACATAATGCTCTTAATGCCAGTGGCTTTCTCCTGATTTCCTTTCACTCACCACCTTTTCTCAACAGGCACAAGGTGAAAAGATAGTAACTTCTAGAGGACAGGAATCAAAACACAACTTGCAGCCTAGGAGGAAGACATACAAGGCTTTTCTTCACTGTTATTTTAAGACTTCCCAAAGCTTCACTTTCCCACTCCCTTCTCATCCTTTCTGCTGCTCATTTCAGTGCTGGGATGACACAATATGTCTCTCCAGCAATGAGAACTCTTTGTGTCTCACTGTAACTCTGACCTCTGGCACCTGTGCTGCTTCAGGGCTGAATTGTCTGAGCAGGGATGCCTTAGCTGGGCAGAAAGGACAGTCTCTATTTCACTGTTTCATCATTGCAGTACTCCTACACTTCACACCATAATCTCTTTGGAAAGAGAGATGTCAATGTATGTTTATAGGGAAAGAAAAGTGTGACTGAGAAACAGCTGTCCCCTGGCACTAATTGTTTTCCATGAGCTTTTGCTTTGAAATTCGTAGCAATGATTAATGAAAATGTTTGAGGATATGATCTGCTGTTGGCCATTTCAAACTCACTCAGTCCATCTGTTGCACTTTTCTTCATCTCTTTGGCTTCTTGATCCAGGGAAAGTATCACCTCTCTTTTGTCCCCTTCTTACACAAATGTACTGTGCTGAGCAGCTTTTCCTGATCCACACCCAAGACATGTTCACTGCCTTTTACAGATCCCTCCTTGATATATTTCCAGGAAGGCAAGAGGCAGCTGAACCACTGGGTATTTGTTCAACATTTACAAAAAGCATCTCAGGAGTACTCTGCAGAGCAATTCTCCATCTTTGTGTCTGAACCTTCTCCTTTCTGGCCCTGGAGAGGAGGTCCTTCCAGATGGGTTTTGCCTAAAGAGAAAGGCTTAGCACAAGAAGTGAGCAGAGACCCCTTCTTTCTTGTTTTAAAAACAGTGCCAAGTTCCTCTGTGAGGCTGTGCTATTGAAAGCAGCCTGCAGAGGACACTGAGATGCAGGAGAATCATCAGTGTGGGTCTCTGAAGAGAGGCTGAAGCTGTGGGCCAGGTGGGCAGCCCACATGGCTGTCAATAAACAAGTCCTGGAGCTAAGGGAAGGTACTGACTACAATTTGGTGCAATACCAGAGTGAAACCCAGCTTCAGGGAAGGTGTATGATCCCTTCTGTAAGGTGACTGTGCTGGAAATTTAAAATTTTTCCCTGAATTTTTTTTTTTTTTTTATCTTTAATGCTGTCAAGCCCTTTGTATCCTTTGCTGGAAGAGGGCAAGTGACACGAGACCACTTGGATTCAGGTCTTCCCTCAGCCACAGCACTCCTCAGCTTTGTTTTATCACGTGTCATTCAGCTCCCACTCACCCACTCAGTTTTCCCCCTGCAGCATCTCCCACTCGTCACTGACAAATAAAGCAGAGCTGAGCACAGAGCGTGGGGGGGGCTGCCAGATGGCTCTGCAGGGCTTGATCATCATATTTCACTGCCTGCCTTTTGTTCCTTTTGCCTTTTTCCTTTGCTTGCCATCATTATTCAGCCGATTCACTTTTAAATCCTTCTCTGCATCCCTTTTCATCCCAGGCAGTCGCTGTTGTATGGGAGGCACCCCAAGGACGTTGTCTGTGGCATCTGTCACAGCATATGGTGCAGCTGCTGCCCAGGAGCTGTGGACGTGCCCCTGGGGATGTCCCCTGCAAGGACCCCTCTGGTGCAGCTCGCCTTAAATACAAGAAAATACATCCGTTCTAGAGAGCTGACCTTTATTTCTTAGCAAATGGTCCCCTGCAGATAGGATTTTTATAAACCTTAGTAGCCTGTATGGCAGGCACTGCTGGATGCTGATAGATGTTTTCAGCTTTAGAACGCTGTCCTCACCTCAGCCACTGTGTTACAGAGCCCTGGGTTTGCACATGGCTGTAATCAGGGTGATGCATAAATACAGAATATGCACTGCATAAATACAGAGTGTGCACTGCTCCCTTCCCTCTGCACTCTGCCTCATCTACAGTGATGCTCATTAATATTGGTCCACTGGAGGTATTTCTGAATTCTGTTACCATCGTGTCTCTGGTGTCTCCTTTTTTCTGAATTGGTTGTTTTCACATGTGAAAAGCCAGAATCAGATCTGTTAAGTAGATACAGTACTTTAGGAAAGAGGAAGAACTGCAATGAAAGAGGAGAGGGGAAGAATATAAATGCTTATGGAAGGATTTAATAAGAGAGAAGCAAAAGTCAGATTTCCAATAACTTACCACCTTGCACAATTGGAAATACCTGCTGCAACTTATTTTTGCTGGAAAGTATTCCAAAAGGTAGCATTCTGGATTGGGTAATGGGTTATGTAACTTTTAGTTGGCTAAAGCTGAGACAAGCCTGCCTTTCTGAACTGAGGAATGAAGTAACATAGCATAGGGAGAACACAGAAAAATAGTGGACCAAATGGGAGAAATTAAAGGTATGAAACTGAATAACATCATAGTAAGTAGGAAGGTTTAGGAAGGTGCTTTGATGGTTACTTTGGGCAGGACTGATAGAATTTATCTGCACAGGAGCTCCCAGAACTGCTGTAAGCTCTCTTAGAACAGGGATCAAACTGACTCTGGATAAACTGACACACAAGCATTGTTATTTAAGATGCTATTCTCCTTCAGCCACATTTTACTCAGTATATTACCATTATTTGTGGAAGAAGGCATTAAAATAATCAAGGGCCTGGAAACCTAGAAATGTCTGAAAAACTAAGTTTTGTTTTAACTCTATCTCTTTGTTGACTTTTAATAAGCCCTTGCATGTCAGTACTTCCATTTCAGCAATGGTAAAACAGCACTTATAATTCTATTAATGCACATTGTCAGGGACCTGGGCAGTTAGTTAATAGATCGGATAAAACTGGTTTTCAGTGTGCCAAGCTATTTGTTGTGCAAGGATTTCCTACATTAATTTCACTGTCTGGCTTTCTAGGGAAGGACATGGCAGCAGTGCAGAGAACCTTAATGGCTTTGGGCAGTTTGGCAGTCACCAAGGATGATGGCTGCTACAAAGGAGATCCATCCTGGTTCCACAGGTAAAGTCCAGAGCTCAGCTGCTCTCAGCTGTCTTCCCTGAGAAGCTGGTAATATTATCTGCCTTTAGGCTTTATGAAAATTCCTTGTAACAGGGAGGATTTTCTCTCTGAAGGCTAGAGAAGGGAAGCAGGAAAAGTGTGCATTTGTCATCAGGTTTGTTCTCTCACATCACATAGCACACAGAAAGACTAAGGAAGACAAGGCTATTAAGGATGTCTGTGAGCCCCCAAGAAGCAACACCTTCATGGAGCAAAGAGAAGGCATGAAGTCTCTTTACTTTTCTCATCAAACCAAAAATGATTTAATTTCCAAGGCTTCTTTATTCTTGGGGAGCACCACTTATTCTCTGTCTTGGCAAAACTGTTTATTTGTTCTGAAATTCCATTTGTTTTGGCTAGGGAGGTTGTAAAGCAGGGACAGGAAGAAAAGGAAATCCTCCCGCAGTTACTCTCCTGCCCTGCAGGCATATTATTGACATGAGTTTCTGCCATCCAGGAGTATCTCTTACAGAGAAATGTTGAAGGCAGGTTAGCAAAAAGAGTTCTGATTACTTGTCTTTGCTTGAATTTTCTGATGTCTAGGTGAGGCTCAGCAAAAATAAAGCAAACTTCACTTTGTCTTAAACCCTGATCTAGTAAAACTGAATCTGAGATTTGAATTTTAGATTAATGAATGCAAACTCCTATGCATTGTTTTTATGAAATCAGGTTACATTAACTTAATACACTGCACAAATAGATTGATATTTATGGAATATAATTGGGTTTAAAATTGATTTCAAATCCAGTTACATTCTCTAATATAAACCAGACATGAAATCACTATGACCCAGACAGACTTATTTGTTTTATGTAACTAAAACAAAGCCCCACATGGAAAAATTAAATTTCATCTGGACTTTTAATTGTGGGTGGGAACAGTTTTTGTTGGCATGGATGAAGATGTGATCAGCTCCCTTCTCTTCTAGCTGTCTGTCCAGCCCATACTACTTGGATAGCCAGCCCATATCCATTGCAGTCCCTGTGAGCCAGAGCTCACCCTGGTTTGGGGTGGCTCCGTGTGGTGGAAAAGTCTCTCCTCCCACCCAAGCTTCCAAAGAAAGGCTCAGCAGTCTCTTGTTTGGTCTCAAAGCAGTTTATTGCAAGTTATCTAAAAGATTTTCTTCTGGAGCTGCTGTGGTTTGCTCACAGCTCAGGCAGAGGCACACACACACCCTGACATCCTCTCTGACCCCGACTGCTTCTTCTCTCCCCACCCAGGGCTGCTGCTGTCTTTTATATGGTACATTACGTGTGACATGGTTACAGTTTTCCCCAATGCCTATTACCTATATTAAATGGTGATTTTCTATCTTTTATATGGTACATTACATGTTACATGGTTACAGTTTTTCCCAATGCCTATTACCTATATTAAATGGTGCCTTTCTACTCTAAACCAATCTGTGAGTGCCAACATCACCAAGAACATGGAGGTAAGGAAGAAGAAAGAGGGAGGACAGGGCAGGCCCAAATCCCAAATCCATCTTAAAACTTCTGACCCCCATGTACAAAACCAAAACCCCCCTGTACACCACTCAAAAATTCTTCCCTCTACTTTGTGACTACTTCTACTCTAATATCTAAACTTTTGTGACTTCTTATCCTTCCTGCAAGGTTGGTAACTCATTCCATGGCTCAAACCCAAAATCACAGCTGTTTCCAGCTGCCTGCCAGGGTCTCAAATGCCTCTGACCTGGGCCTGGAACATCCAAAAATGTCTGAGGGACATTTTGGGTTCCGACACCTGTGAAACACCGTGTTGCAGTGGCTGCCTTAAGGAAAGCTGCTGTTAGGGCATGTTGCCAGTCAGGAGCTGTTCTCTGAGTAGCTTCCCTATCCCTTCAGGCAGACCAAACCCTCTCACTGCCACCCTGTGCTGCTCATCATTCAGGGCTTCCAGGCTGACTCTTAATCACCTTAAGTTGAGCATAAAGACTGGGATCAAACAGTGTGAGAGTATCCATGCAGGGATCTGCAGTCTTTGGGATAATGCCACACTGGAGCTGAGCCATTTAACTTTCCATTGCCAGTGTCTCACATTCCCAGTGCCATCAGACTGATGTCCCTGTCCTTGCCTAGCAAGATTCATGGATTCATAGCTGTTTGTTACCCTGTGGGTTGGCAAACACGAGCACAGGTGTAAAGTTGGCACAGAAGTTTGACAGATCTGGTGGGCTCAGTTTTGGGTAAGAGTGATGCCAGACAGGCCAAACAGAGCTTGACATAGTGTGAGGCATGGCAGGTGAGTAGACTTGCCTTCATCTCTTTTCTTAGTCTCAGTTAAGGCTGTTTCCACTCACCTAAAAACAAATCTTGTACATATTATCTGTAAGACCATCATATACTAAATGTGGGGCCTGTGATGATAAAAATAATACTATCAAGCCATATATGCAATCAATTTCTATTAGCCTATCCAGCCTATCCTTAGTCTCTCCTTTAATTTCTTCTTTGCAGTTCTATTTTTTTCCCTGTTTAATTACTTTTTTACTTTCTGTGGAAGTACTCATCAACATAGCAAAAAATTCTAGGAGGAAAGAGAATAGAACAGTAGAATGCTTTCCTGTTTTTTAAATTAAAATAGAGGCAGACACAGTGAACCTGAGATTCAATTAGGTAATAGGAGTTATTCTAAAAACTTCCTCTCCTGGAGATCCTGGCAGTAGTTTGCTGCCTGTGTAAGTGTTCTGGAAAAGAAATTAAGCAGCCACGAGAGGGGCCTGCTTTCTGAGGCACCACAGTTCTGTGTGCCTCCCAAAAAACAGTGAGTTTCTGGCAAGAGCTGTGGGATCTGAGAGCCTGTGGTGGGCCTCTATAAACCCTCTTATGAGTCTGTACTTCACCACTTGTGCACTCATTCTGCAAAATGACTGGTCAGTCCTGGTGTCCTGTGGATCTTTCTCCCCCTTCCACTTTGCTGGGCTTTCACGTGGACATGTGTTGCTATAGGACACGAAAAGCACAACACGAGCCACCGTGATGGTGAGGCAAAAAGAAGAAGGAAGTTTATTATTCTGACTCCAGGCTTTATAATTTTCCAAAGGTGACAGTGGATTGGAGAGTGAATGGGCCACCTCTCCAAAGACATTGGACAAACCACCAGTACATCAAGTTTCTCCACCCCTATGAAGGAATGCAAAACAATATGTTGTTTACAGAAAATGTGTGGGAAAGTTTTCTAACAGAATGTAAACTCAGAAGGCTTTAGAAAATCTTAAGAATCAGGGTGACAGACATGAGTTCGTCCCCTGCAATTTCCTGAACACCCTGAACTTGCAGAGCATTGAAATGCTTTTTTGGACTTGAGCCAGGGCTGTCAGCACAGTGCAGGATCTGACCCTCACAGAGAGGATCGTGTTGATGGTTTTCAATCACAGCAGGTACCTAACCTTGTGTTCTCATCCAGTGGAGGGGTGGGGAAGAAAAGGCAAACTGTAACTCAATGCCATATTGCTGTGCAACCTGTAACCTGACTACAGGACAAACAGACACGGCAGGGAAATAGATTCTACCCACGTGGGAGCAAGGTTTGGTAGATGGAAAGCCTCCCTCAGCCTGGGTACAGACACATTGGTAACAACCAATTGATCCTTCTCCATCGTAAATCACTTGTTTTCCCCACCTGGTAGAAATGAAGGATGAATCCAAGATGAATAGTTGCTTGTGAGGCAGAAGATTGCAAACTTTTCTCCTTCTTCTTGGCTGCCACTTTGGCCTTCAGTGCCATTTCCAGGGAGAAAAAGGCTCCTTTTATGCTCCAACAAAGGCTCATTGATCCAAAAGGCTTTTGAGGCCAGGGACACTGAACAAAAGTTATCAGTGTGTTTTGACAGAACATAAAGAGCTGCCATACAGTTAAGACACAGGTGTAAAGGGCAAAGACTATTGCTTAGGAGGTGAGAGATCTGGCAACAAAGCAAACATTCTGTCCTGCAGACAACCAGTGTCCCCTCTGCAAAAATGAGCAAGTCCCTTCTCTGACCCACTGCTGCTCTGGGTACACTCTGGGTACACGTTTTATTTACACCACTGAGTTAAATTATACCAGTTTTTACTGTCGCTCTAGATGGTATCAGCTTGTAGTACAGCACAGGTAAGTGTCTCATGGATCAGATCCCATGGACTGCAGCTGTTAAGAGCTATAGGCTTCAACACAAATTAACCCCCTTTTGTGTTTTATATGCAACACTGCAAATAGTTTACCTGTCACAGCTTCTGGGAAGTCCCTTGGGGTTCTGCAATAATGGGGACATTGAAAGTCTAAAGTATTGTAGGTTTGACTAGAGCATTACTTCTATCTGCAGAAAAGCAATTAGCCCAGCCAGTATTGCCCAGCACGTGGGATGATGCAGATGACTTTTATTGCATGACAAGGGATATGAGCCAATTCCAGATGGATTTTCATTATCCTGACCCCTGTGTGATTTCATGATCAGACATAGACTGATGGTATGTATGTATGTTGCTTATGTTTTGTGTATCTGGGCAGGAAAGCACAGCAGAATCGACGAGGATTTTCAGAAGAGCAGCTTCGGCAGGGACAGAACGTAATAGGCCTTCAGATGGGCAGCAACAAAGGAGCATCACAGTCGGGTATGACAGGCTATGGGATGCCAAGGCAGATCATTTAAAAGCATCTCTGTCTGTGGAGAAAACACTCTTTCTGCAGCATGGTCCGTTAAGGAAAAAAAAAAATCAAAGAAAAAAGAAAAAATGCTTATTAGTTCCCTTTCTGCCTGGTTTTTAATAGTTAGTGCTCTCCAAGGTTTGGGGTATTTTTGGTTTGGTTTGTTTTCTTTGCAGCTGCAAGAGTTTGCCTAGGAACTTGGGTTTTTGTGGTGGTGTGTGTCAGCTCACAGCACGTGCTGCCTCCTACTTTTCACTTCTGAACTATGCAAAGACAATTATTCTGTATTTATTTGCAAAGTGTTATCTTCCATATTTGTCTCACACTGCACTTGTATTTCAACCAGTAACCTCGTTCTTCAATTCAATGATGATATTGTTTGACTGAAGAATAAAGATAAAATAAAGATATCTCAAAGACTCATTATTTAAAGGAGGTAAAAGCCAAAACCAACAACCTCATGGTTCAGTGCAGATGAGTTAAATATTTTCAATGGTCAATCTCTCTTATCTCTAACCCAGAGGACTCTCTGAGTGACTCCCTGCTATAATGTTTACAGTCTGTGTTATATGTTCAATTTAGTGTTGTCCAAAGGCACACCTAAAGTATTTTCCTAAAAAGAAAAAAATATTTATCATCCACAGAGTCTGATTCATGTAGTCCCAGCCAATTTAGCTCAGATTTTTCTTGACCTAGTGTGCTGAGTCATCTGCAGCACACAAACTTGTGAAGCAAGCTAAAATCAGTTTTATAGGGAAAGCAAAAGCTGTGTGTGAAAACAAAGCAAAATAAGGATTAATCCACTATTTCTCATCATCAGGTAGGCACTTGGCTGCTTCCTGGAAAACATGGCCTCAGCATGCATGATGGTTACTTGTCACCACAGTTATTCCCTTCCTCCTCTTCCCTGAGCTCTTGCTGCTGACCACGACAAAATTGGGATGGGAAATCCTTTGGCCAGGTGGGGTCAGCTGTCCCAGATGTGCATCTCCCATCTTCTTGCCCACTCACAGCTGTGGGGACAGAATAGGAAAGAGCAAAGACCTTGGCACAGTGCAGGCAGTTTAGCAGCAGCCACTGCTGGTCAGTTATCAACTTCTTTTGTTTGTCCAAAGCACAGCACCCAGCCGGGCTCGCTGCACCCAGAAGCAGGTGAGTCTCCAAACTCGGGGAATTCTCCCCTGTGAATGAACAGCCTGTCAGACAGAGGTGAGAACAGGCTTCATCTTGTGATACTTGCTACTATACCAAGAAAAGCACAAAAAAAAAATTTGTGTTTCAAATGCAAAGCAAGAAATAGAACAAAACTACCAGAATTCTTCTTGTTGCTACAGGACACGAGAAAGCACAACACAAGCCACTGCAAGGTAAAAAAGAAGAAGGTTTATTTTCTGACTTCAACTTTTATGCTTTTCTAAAGGTGACAATGGATTGGAGAGTGAATGGGCTACCTCTCCAAAGACATTGGACAAACTACTAGTATATCAATTTCTTCTACCCCCCACAAAGGAGTGCAAAACAATATGTTGTTTATAGAAAATGTGTGGGGAAGTTTTCTAATAGAATGTAAACTTAGAAGGTTTTAGAAAATCTTAAGGATCAGGGCGACAGCTTCTGACCTGAAAAACACCCACAGTTCAAATTCAAATAATCTGTTACACTCATTTATGAAGATGTGGCAAGTATTTCATTTGGAGACAGTTTGCTGGAGTGTCAATAGAAGAAGTGGCTGGCACAGTCACCTGGCCACCAAAGGCCCCCAGAGCATTCTCTGAGTACTTGACTTGCCAGTCAGCTGCATTGGGGCTGTGCCCCACACACTCTTGAGAGGTGCACACTCTTTTCTGTGCAGGTTTCCTTATTGACCATCTCTGGGCTTTCACTCACAAAGCCCATTCACCTCTTCGCCACAAGCAAGAGGGAAGGAAAACATAATTGAACTCTGTGGGTTTTTTCTTTTTAATTCATGACAGTGTTCCAAGAAGGCCTGAAAACATACTATCTAGGCAGGTAGCAAACAAAGATTAATCTGTTCTGACAGCTCTCTGAGTGCCTACATACATAGATGGGGTGATTTCTGTCTGGCTTTGAACCCAGCTGGGTGTTTGCAAAGTAGCCCTGGGGCCAGCCACACACAGGTTCATGTGGCTTCAAAAATTCCTATCACCAAGTAAACTGAAAGGATGGTTCCTTCAGCCCATGGGAAGCTCTATCTTCCCTGTCAGGAAAAGAGAATTACATCTCCCCACTTCAGCCAAGCACTTCAGCCAAGCAGAGAAAGTGATGTGAAGATCATGTTGTACCATTGGCTCGGAGTGAATCTGCAGTAGCTGCCACTGAAAAGGTCCTGTCCCCACTTGTACCTCCTCTAACAGCTGCCAGGGCATCCTGGCTCCTCCAGTGTCCTGCTGTCACACTGCTTTGTGTTTGCTACCTGTTCAGGGCTATTCTTCTGCTCCTTAGGTGAATTAGCTCAGCAGAGGAACAGCTGACAACTCCAGGTGGTGCACCTCAGGTAAGGGAGCTCACATTTTAGCTGTGCTAGGGCAGTAGCTCAGTAACTTCCCCTAAATATGACAACAGCTGTAGCATGAAGAGACCAGCAGGTTTTCTTACTAGAAACAAATAAGCTGATTAAAGAAACCTGGGCTGATGGCGAGACAAATGCCTGCCAGCAGAAATTTCACATTGGTGAACGTGAACAGCAGCCACCATCCTTTAATAGAAACTGCAGTCACAGCCACAGTGGGTAAAAGGCTGGATGGGAGGAGCTGGAAGAACTGCCTTGCAGGTAGGTAAGAGGACTGAGAGGTCCCAACCTGACCATCTGCCCTACACCACCCTCACAGGGTACAGAGCCTGTAGGGTCCATCCGGAATTTGGTGACCTTGGCCTTCCCTCTCTAACTGCAGAATTTTCATTCCATTTTCCATTCATACGTCCTCTCCAAAAACAACATTTTTAAGGGCTACATGACAATTAAATTACCAGGGTATATTACTTTATTTCTGATGCTAACAGCCTCATTGAAGTTATAGAAAACACTGTGTGCTTGCATATTTAAAAAAAAATGTAACCAACTGTATTAGGGAAAACCAGCTAAGTGCTCCAGGAAAGAAAATCTATACCATGTAGCTCCAGACACAGGAAATAATGGCCAAAATACTGATTCCCCAGGATCTTATTTTTGGCAACCAATCCCCAAGATCATAACATATTCTTTCATTACCTTAATCCATTAAACTAATCTAGCTGTTAGTATCTGGCAGTCAATGCTGCAAATTTATTCTGGAGTTCACTTTATCCTTTTATATTCCCATACAACAGATATAGAAATATTAATATTATTGTTAATTAAATGCTAATATGCCCTGGCCTACTAATAGTCTCCTATTAAAATATCCTTACTACTAAGTTTACAAACATCCTAAGCCAAGAAGCAAATTAATATAGTATCATGTAAGTTGCTACCAAGCTAACAGAAAACATCATCACTTCTCTTATATTAGCAATAAGGCCTTGTAAATTTGCTTTTACTGCATCAAAAGCATTTATGCAGATTTTCCAGAAGGCTAATTAATTTATGTGACATCTTTGTGTATTGTGAGTAGTTAAAAGCCTTGATGTTCATTAGATTAAAGACATACAGGAGCTTTGAACACTGAGGGGTAGATTGTTTGGGAGGAGGGGTTTATGTGTTCCCCCTCCTGGCTCTCTAATGCTTAGGGCAGGGTTCCCCTGCAGATGATGAACAGCATCCCACTGAAGGCTCTGGACTCAGTTTGACAGCAAGGGTGAGCTAAAACAAGATTCTCCACATGCTGCCTGTAATCCTGTTTGAAGCCTGGCTGTAACTTGATGAGCTATCTCAGGAATAGAATAGAATAGAATAGAATAGAATAGAATAGAATAGAATAGAATAGAATAGAATAGAATAGAATAGAATAGAATAGAATAGAATAATTTTTGTGGTTAAAAATAAAAAAAATCATAAAATCATCCCCCTTGAACAACTGTCTAGAGAAAGCCCCATCAGAGCAGGCTGGACCAGAAACACGTTAAATATTGTCATCCTTGAGCTTCAGTTTGCCATACTTGTAGACAAATAAATGACATTTATCTGCCTTTATAGAGGTTTTGAGACTGTGACCTCATAATGGACAACTAAATATCTTCTTTTTAATGTTAAGTTGTGTGAGGGAGGAAGAACTGCATCCATGAGTATGAGACTGAAGTTTATCTCTATGTATAAGAAGAGCAGAAAGAAAATGCAGTGTACAGAAAGCCAGTATTAAGTACAGCCAGCTCAATTAAGCTGGAGCTTGAGGGCTGCCAGGCTAACATAACAAGATCTGTTTAAAATAAAACCTAATGAGGGTGAACAGCACGAAGAGGCTTCACTCTCCAGTAAATCAGCCTGCAGCATCACTTTCTAAGATGCCTGTGCTGAACAGCATCTCCCACACTCAGCAGGGATGAGAGGAGAAGGAAGGTGCTCCTTGCCCTGTCCCTTTCACCTGGGAGCTGTCTGTGTGGGCCACAGTGCATTTAGACCAAGCTTTCTTGTTTTACTGACTTCTTAGGTCAAAACAGAGCCCCCAAGGAGCAAGGATAAGGACTCAGGACATAAAAGTTTCATTTCTGTGTCTGTATTGATTGCATTTGGCTCTGGCTGCATTGTTGGGATTGGCTACCTCCATTCCTCTAATGGGAAATACTAACAATAGTGGTGGTTTGAACAGCTCAGATATTAATAGCATCCCTGATATGGTAGTGTCTCCTAACTAGAAATAAACTTTAAATATGTTGAGAAGGGAAGTGAGCGCCTTTAGAGGAAAGAAATTAATTCATTTACTCTAAGCCTGTTCTGTGAATGCCATGGTAGGTCCTGAGCAAGGGAGGGAGAGGTTACCAAGGCTGCAGATAAACCTGTGTACACAGACTTCCAACACCTATTTAGTCTTCTATAAACTTAAGAGTAAAAGAAAAGCTGATAGTTCTAATGCATGCATCAGCTAGCAAAGGAAACAATCTGCAGCACCCTAAATTTAAGGCTGTCACCAAACAGAGTAAGAGACAATTTTGTCAGCATGAGTTTTGTGCACAGCTCTTGATGGGAAACAATTTTCCTCTTCTATGGGGCTTGCCATCCTGCAGGAAGGGCAGGCAAGAAGACAGCACAAGCCACCAGCAGGAAAACATTGAGAAACAGCCACTACTCCACCCCCTAAAAAACTGATGTATCTATTTTAACTTTGCTGAGGTTGTTCTGCCCACACGAATCTCCAAAATAAAACCACCACAGTTCTACAACTAAGGCTGAGCAGTACAAAACCATGAGATAAAATGGCAGAGTGGGACAAAAAAAAAAAAAAAAAAAGAAATTAATTGTTACCACAGAGGGAAAATCACTGCCTTGGGTGGAAAGAAATTCTTCTGCTTTCAGCTGCATTGTTTGCACTACCACACACTGTGTGTTGCAGTGACATTCAAGTGAAGTTATAATGCCATTCCTCAGATGTAGAAATAGATTTGTCTTTGGTACTGTTGGATTTATAGGGGATATTAGGAAGGTGACCTTTCTCCCTAATGAATTTTCTGTTCAAGGGCTCACTTGGGTAGAAATGTTACTCTGTTATTGGGCAGCAGTAAATCTTATGCTCCAGTGAGCCAGTGCTCTGCAGACCATGTGGCTGTTTCAATCTTTATGTATAGTTTCAGAAGAAGTGATGTCCAGAAACTCAGGAGAGAGCTCTACTTTCCTGATGATCTGCTTTTATAAGCTTAATTAATTAGTATATCTAGGAGATACATTCAGTAAGAGAGCAGTTCCCCCAGCAATCCACCCTTGGGGTCTGCACCTTGGAGTTGTTCCAGAGACATCTTTGCCCTTTTTGTTGTTATGTCTTCTGAGTTCTAGTGCAAAAGGGTGTCCTTGTTAGAATTCCTCTCATTGAAAATAAGACTAAACAGAATTTCAGGAATGTGTTAGACAGGGTTAGCTTATTTTTCTAAAATGTGAGAGAAAGGGCAGGAAAAGTACTAGAAGCTATATAACTGTGTATTAATGATCTACAAAACTACAAGTATATGAAAAATATATGAAAAGCAAAAATCTTTAGGCATTACTGCTGGGTACTTCCAAACTGAATTTTAAGAAAGGGCATGCATTGTCATCCTGTCAGCAAAGATGTGAGGTGGATGAAAGCTTTTTGTTTGCACAAGGATCAACTAAATGCTCTGTTTCTCTCATTTCTTGCCAAGATATGGAAAGGCCAGCAGAAATGAGCAGGGTTTGTTTTTAGGAGCAGGTTTTGCATTAGTTTCATTATGAGTCAACGCTTCATTCTAAGTTGCTTTGTATTACACCCCACACATAATGTAAATGTAAGGGATGTAAGGGTAACTGCTGCTTCCAGCTCCTTCCAGCACTCAGCCCAAGCACTGTTTTGACCAGGTTCTCAAATGTGCTGGAGGAGGACTTGCACCCATGGGTATGCCCCACACTCCCAGGGCTGCTGAGCACTGGATGTGTTCTTTGCTGGTGTCATTCTTGGTTAAATGGGGCAAATTCCCTTCCTTATCTTCAGGAAAAGTCACATAAATTCAGGTCTGGCTTTAAAGTGCTGGGATACCATGGCAACATTAGTTTTCCAAGAGAATAGGAAAACCTTTTGATTCAAGGAGGAAAAATCAGTAATTCAGGTTTAGAAGGGGCAAATGGGAGATCACTTTGTGCATGTACCAGGAATGTTCATCATCTTCTGGCATTCTTAAAAAGACTCTTTCCATGGATCTGCCACAACAGCTCTGACAGTGGTGTTAAATCAAAGCAGTATTTCTTAGATTGATGTGGGAACCCAGGGCAGGGGGAATATCCCCTTGTCTACCCTGGGGTGCTCTGAGTCCCAGGAAAACACTGACTTTAACCCTCATTTATGGAGAAGGCCTCCTAAGCCTCAAACTAGAGACCACAAAAGTGTGAAATAGATTGTAGAAATTGTAGAGAGTAGTTTAGTATGTCACATGGGTGAGAAATTTAGATTTTAGGATTTTTAACATACTGTAGATAGGCACAAGATGGAGGGTACAGGGTGTTGTCTTAAGTTCCTTTCTTCCTTCTTCTTGTTGGGTTTGGGTGACATCTTGTTTGGGCAGAAAAATCCTCATTGCGGGTCTTTAGGGGTCAGTTATTGCATTAGAAAAGGTAATAATCTAGGTGTCACTTCTTAATTGAATAGTTTAGTTTTTGATTAGACTTTAAAAGACCTTACAGCACGAGTTTGTTAGCCACTTCTGTGCTATTTTCACCCATGCAAGGTCTGGGTGTAGACAATGTGCTGAAGTCATGATAAGATAACAGTAAAACAAGAACTTGAAGACCGAAAAAGTCCTGTGGGTCTGCTTTTCCTGCTTCAGGAGAGTTTCCCCCTGCCAGGGGAGCCCCCAGGGAATTGCCCAATGTGGGGCCCACAAACTCACAGAATACACTCAGAAGTGTATTTTGGAATATGGATAATGGTCAGACTCAATTATAAGTTCTCAATATTAGGGCATTTTCCAACCTAAATGATTGTATGATTCTTTGAAGATGAGCTACAGCTGGGTCCCCACACAAGCAGCAGCTGAAGAAGGTTTTGCTGCTTAAAAGGAAGAGCTTGAGCTGGAGCCAGGTGAATTTGAATTTGGTAGCTGGAGCATGTGAAGGACCTGCAGTGGGAGGTTCAGGCTGTCCTGAGCAGAGAGATGGTGAGAAGAACAACACCCAGCCTGGTGTGTGTGAGCTGGAGTGAACTTTTTGGGGCATTTTGCTCTAGGGAACATCCCTAGAAGGGCTCAGCAGGGGCAGGAGCTGCTGGGGCTATGGAAAGCAGCTGCAAATCCTCCCTGGATGTGTCTCTGTCGAGGCAGGATGGGAATGAAGAGATTGATTCAGAAGGCTGTGAGAGTAAGACTCTAATTTATTCAAAATACACTGCTCTTTATACAGAGCTTCACAAGGATCAAATCCATTGGTCCTGAAGTGAAAACAACTCACAGCATTGGTGCAGAGTGCTTGATGCACAGTGATAGAATTAACTATAAACAGTGTGAAAAACAAGAGAGATAAAGAATTATTTACATTTTCTCCAGATCTTTCCCAGGCTTCTGCCTGGCTAGAAACTCTCAGTTTCTTTCTCTGACAGCATCTGAGACCCACATGGCTGTTTGTCACCGAGGGGGTTTTGTTGCTGGAGCTGTTGTTAACCAGGGCAGAGGCACAGCTGAAGGAAGATGAGCCCTGCAGGGGCTGTGCCAGGGTCAGTCCCAAGCCCACTCACAGCACTGCCCTGCCAACCTGAAGGTCAGTGCTGTGAGTTTTTTAGGGAACAGACCTGCAGCTCTGAGTACTGGGAATTTTTTTTTTTCTTGAGGCTCCTATGCATTGTTTCATTCTTTACCTTTTTTCTTGGAAATCTCTTTAGGGCTTCTTACTGCAATTAAAAAGCATTTTTGCTCGGGTCCCAAAAATCCACTAAAATCATACTGTGTTTTGTAAGAAATTTACTTGGCTCTTGAGGTTTTGTTTAAAAGCACAAATCTTTTTGTGTTGTGGCATGTTTAATTATGTAAATCCTTCCCCCAGAAGCATTGCCATAATGTGAGCTGGATCATGAGGTGTCAAATACAATGGCTAAAACAGAGATATTTTTGTTTGTTTTGGTGGTGGTGGTGGGGAGGGTTATGCATTAGTAAGTCATGCTTTTCCATAACCTTTCAAGAAAGAATATGAAGAGAAGTATTATGTGAAAGTAATTGTAGTATATTTTTGTGTTTTCTGGATGTGAGACACCTGTAACCCATTTAATCATAGTAAGCAGAAAAAAAGAGAATGCTTTTACAGTAAGTACCTATTTTTCTTAACTTTTTTCTTTATTACCTCTGTCTTCTTCACTTTTTTTATACTTGGTGTAGGATGAGAATAAAAGCAAAATTATTGTGTGCAGCCTCTGCACTCTGTAAAATGAATCCATGAATGTTTAAACAGGTTTTGTGCTGCTTGCTTTCTAAGTGGGAGTTGTGAAATAAAGCAAGCCACAGTACTGCCATGTCACTGAAGCAGGCTGCATGAGTTTACCTCACTTTGGCAGAATATGTTCTCTATTTAAAAAGCCTGGCTCCAAGTAATATGATGAGTCCCTTAAGAGCTACCTTCTGCAGCTGCTCTGTGAATTGCACTCCTATTGGAGTCAAGTACATCCAGGCAAATTGGATTATTAGCTGGAGATAAATGGGCCCAGGGAGCACTTAACTGCAGGAGCCATGGTGCTCTTGCCCTTTAGCTGAGTGTAAAAGCTGGCTTTTACAAAAGCAGGAGGGATAAAGGAAGAAGGTTTTAGTTCTGAACATTGTCTTCTTCCTTTAAGAGGCTCTGTACTAGCTGTAATGGGATGAATCCCAAACCTGAACATACCTCTAGAATGAATCTTTAGTGTTGAACACAATGAATTTCAGGGAAATGTTACATTCTTTGCAGTGATTTTAAAATGAAAGGGGTATTTTAGCTTTGTGTTGAGGAGAACAACTGTAAAATGATAGTTTAATAGTATTGTTGGAATAACACATGTGATCAAGGCCAGCAGAGAACAGTTAGCATGCTTTAAACTTCAAAATCTTACAGTGATATTTTTAGAGAAAACAAGAGATGTTTTTTTGTTGCTGTTGGTTTTCTTACTACTCCTGGGCGCCTTGCTTAACTCTGAAAAGAGCAGTAGATGCAGTCTGATAGCAAATAAAAACTAAATACAAACAGCTCCTAGCTGCTGCTAACCTGCCTGTTTTATACATGTGGTAGGTCTTTAGGGAAAAAATGAAAATTAGAAAGAAATTGGAAGAATAAATGGTTTTAAAGCTGTCTTTCCTGTGAGCAGACTTGAAATAACCAATGAAATGCAGGAAAATATAACCCATAAAGCACAGGAAAATAAGGACAGAATTAAATTCTTGGGAACAAAAGAGCTTAACCAGCTGTTCCTTTAGAAACATTTGGGAGAAGAGAGAGATGAAGGACCTCTACAAATGGAAACATAAACCAGTCATAATTAATGTCATCAATACCACCCCTTCTGTCATCAAAGGTCACCAGGGGCTTTGAATTTTAGTTGTTCCTTTGGTCAATGTTTGTATAGGCTGAGTTAATACTTCTGATTTAAATCTATATATAGCAAGTGAAGATGCAAGTCCTGTCACCTTGGCTGGGAAGGAGGGAAGGCAGATCTTTATTCACATTAGTGGGAAGCTGTTCATAGCAGAGACTGGTAATGTACATTGCTTAAAGAGAACTGGCATTTGTTTGTTTACTTGGCTGTCTTAAAATAAGACTGAATGCACAACAAAATGCACATGCTGTCTCCAGATCCTCCCCTCTGTGCAGGCAGAGCTGCTGTGCTGGGAAAAACTTTTCCTGTGTCCAGCAAAAAACAAAGAAATAAAAAACTGTGCTCTATCCATCAAAAGGCAACCAGGACCTCTAAAAGAACATTTGATTTAAAATCTGAATTTTAAGAACACTGTTTTGCTCCTTGGAATGAAGAAACCTAATTTCAAAAATAGTTCTGTAAAGAATATCACTTATGAGCTGGGTGCTTCTACACTTTGTCCTTTGGGATCAAGGATGTGGCTATTGCCATGTGCTCAGTGTTTTACAGAATGAATTATGTTTCCTCCCTTAGGATTCATTACAAATTCAAAGCATTCCTCAGACTTATTATTGTGTCTGGGAGTTCTTTATAATCATGATTATTATAATTTTTATAATTGTCATGAGGTGGGCTGCACTGAAAATGCAGGGTTTTATGAAGACTCATTGAAAAATACAATATCTATAACCAATTTGAAATCATGTGCATACAGTTATGTGTCATGTCCTCACCTCCCCACGTCCACCCCCAAAGGGAAATTGGAGTTAAATATATTCTTTAAAGTATTATGAGAAAGAAGTTTGAGAAACAATGAGGCGGAGGCAAGTTCCAAGATTTGATGTGTTGAACGGGATCCCAACCATGTGATGGGTTCAGTGTGTAATGAATACTCTGGAGGAGAAATATTGACTGCCCTGCATGTCACTTACAAAACTAAGAGCAGAGACAGCATGAGGGTGCACAAAATTCTGAGCTGTGTGAGGAGGAGCCCAGGCTGTCCTTATAGAAGTGTATGTGGTTTTTGTCTTCTTTATATTGTTTCGTGGTCATGGCAGTAAAAAAGGTAGCTCTGCCAGCACCTCAGATGGTCCTAAATTAGCTCTCTGCAGCTTTTGACTCATCAAAAACCATGAGGAATCCATCTGGCCTGTTAAAATAAATCCACTACAAGTCTGGACAAGCAAAAGGTAGGTTGGTAGCCAACATGGAAATGAGTGTAGGGAGCTCCCTGTGTCTGAAGGTCAAGAGACACAGACGTTCAGCACTACTGTGTTACATGCAGGAAGTGCAGTCTTTGCAGGTTCTGACATTACTGTACACAAAGGATTTAGTGTGGGGATCTTATCCCATGCTTTCCAGACAGCAAAGGCCACTGAAATTTTGCTGCAGTAGGCTGGTGCAGCTTATGTGACCAGCTGCCCTTACTGAACACTGTGCTTGTCCACGTGTGATCAGCCTGTGTGCTGTGATATCCACCTGAGCCTTAAACAAATCTCAGGTGGCTTGCCTGATTTGGCAAATTGCTGATAAGATTGATTTCCCCAATCATCTTGATTAGCTTTGTTTGATCTTTCACAAGGTGATTGGCTCCAACATTTGGAGAGTTGAAACTTCTTGAAAGAATATAGGATAGGACCTGCTTATGGGAAAATACAGTATTTAAATCCCAGGTGGAGCTTTTGTCCAAAAAGCTGGCTCAAGTGGGGTACTGTGAGATGTTGACTGATGGAGCTGGATAACATGATGGTGCTGCAGAAAAGCTCAGAAGCTCTTTGTGTTGAGGCTGTATGGAGATACAGCAGCTGGAAATGGTGTTTCTCTCTGCTGGCCTTTTGCATGGCAGACACAAAACATAAAAACAAAACCAAATCCATTCAGTAATTCATTGCAATGTGTAAGGACATTGCAATATGCAGAACATGCCCATATCCAACCCTTGAAGTCCTGCTTCTCTAACCAACATGCCAACAGCAAGCTCTGTAATGCAGAACCTAGAAGCAGGCAAGGGGAAAAAAAAAAAGCAGCTTGTGTGGATCACAGTAACGAGTTTTATATTTAGACTTTCATTTGTTTCCATCAGTCCAGATCCTCTTAACTTCTGTCTGTTATTTCCCAGCACTCAGCCCAAGGGCAGGAGCAGGTATTCAGCTGGTGATCAGCTCCTAATGAAGATTAGCTGAGATAAAGAAATTGCCTGCCAGTACCCAAAGATGTCAAGGTCAAAGAAAACTGCAGTGACCTAGGTACATCAAGAGAAAATCTCTGGAAAAAAAAAAATTCAATAAGGCAGTTTGGTCATTTGGACCAAGTTCAAATCTTGGTCAATTATATTCATGGTTAACAGCCCTTATGAGCAGTTCATCTTGACAGACTTGTCTGTGCTTCCATGTGGTTTTTATTCTGAAAACCATATTTTCCTTGTAAGTTATCTGGGAATAGCAGAACTATGATTCTCAAACACTAAAAATACTTTTGTGCAAACTTTTCTTTGTCAAATTATGTTGACTAACTTCCTGTCAAGTAGGCTTTTTCAGTTCTTGAATTAATCTCTTTAGGGCTTCTGGGTACTCTGCATATCGAAATCTTTAGTGGGTGAGGGATGACAACAGCGGTGTCAGTCACTTCTAGGGATGAAATATCAAGCTGCTCCATAACTCCTGAACAAAGAAACTCAAAACTCACCAGACTCAGTGAAATAGCTCGTTTAACAGTTGAAAGTGCTGCCCTGACTTGGCCTCTGTCGAGGATGTTACCATTGGTTTCAGTGCTACTTCAGCTGGGTCAACTTCACTATAGCAGAAACTCTATCTTTTATAGAATTTATTTTATTTGAAATACAGCAGGTTTTGCACCTCTGTAATTGTCCTAATAAGTCATACTTAATCTAGCAGTATTTATCCATATATGCTGTGTCAGTATTGCTTGACTTGTTCCTTGCCCAGCTACACATAGCAATTTCACATAAGCAAGACAGAAATGGAAAGTAAAATTAGCTGGTGGCACCAATGAGCATTGAATAGTGCAAGACCATTAACTGCTGCAATAGAAGGGCTTGCTGTCCTTAAAATGGCACAGACAGATGAATGGATATTGTGTCCAAAAGATGTGCTCACTTAGCGTTTTAAATTTAATTTAAATTGATGTGATGCAAATCAACTAAGCCATTCTCAGTCGTGTTTGAGATTAAACAGCTCTATTACTGCTGCTGTGCAAGATGGTCAGCTGCTTCATTTCAGGTGATGTGCTCTGCCAATGGCAGTTATGTATTTTTTCTGGATCCTTGAAGACATCTCAATTGCCTGTAATTTCCAAGGTGATTTTGTCTGTTGGAAAATGTTTCGTTACATCAGAGACCTCTAGAGCATAGCCAAGCATTGTCTGCAATCAGAAATTGAGCAAGAGGTCAAGGAGAAGAAAAATAAATACAAATACTGTGATTCCAAGTTGCATCTCCAGATGACAAAGACCTGGAGAGCAAACAACATGGTACTCGTTCAGTGGAGGAGGGGACAAGAGGTTCAAAGTTGGTACTGATACATATGTTACTAGACAGTTATAAATAATTTAGTATTTAGTAATCAATTGTCACCCACTTCCATACTTCAATAAAAGTATCACTTCATCCTGCTTGAAATTTCAGCTTTCAAAAAATGGAAATAGCATCTATTGTGTGCTGGTTCTGTCTGGTGGAAGGGATGTATTCAAAATGTTAATACACACCTGCCTGTATGTATGCAGATCTTCACAGTCTAATAGTATCACAGTAGTTAGTAGTATAGGTATTTAGAAGGTATAAGTATTTGACTTTCTCTGTGTTCAAAATGAAGCTGAATAACAAATTCAAGTGGCTTATTAGAAATTATAGCCAAAACTTTTCCCTTCTCTGTTGGAAGTAATCTCGGCTGTAATTTGAAGAAATTATTGGAGTGACAAAATATGGAATCAGACAGTGTGGTTGTGTACCAATGAAAATTGATTGATTTAAGAATGTTCATGAATGCCTCCTGAAAGGTTGCTATAAATTGACTCTTAAACTCTTGTTTAGTTTTCCCAGACATGTTAAAATCTGCGCTTTACCTGAGTTTTGATTAAAGAAAAACAGATACAAGCAGTATGCAAGAGAATTCTTATAGGTAATAAAACCAGGTTGTAGCAGAATTAACTTTGCTTTGTGCAGGGACTTTCCTCCATTATTTCATGCAGCTTGTTAGACATTTCTGGTAAGCAATGGAAGGTCCTGCAATACAAGCAAACTCTGTCACTTCAGATGTATAGTTTGGAAAAAATGCCATGCTGAGGTGAGTAGCTCTGTGGAGCTCCCTGCTGTGTTAGTGGGCTGATGCTGTCAGGTTGGGTCTGGGCTCCCATCAGTTAAAGGAGCAAGAAGGACTCTGAGCTGATCATGAAGACAGCTTTAGTCAGAAGGGAAATATTTCTACTACACAGAGATGATTTTGCAGAAGGTAAGTTTGGTAAGATAATTGCCTCTTTTCTGTCTGTACTCAGTGGTAGAAATGTGATTCATCTTCTCCGTTTTGAATGCTTCTCTATAGATTCGGTCTAGAAAACAAACTTGGATTTACATGCCTAACTTCCAGTCAGTCAGGTGAGATGAACCCTACCTCCCCCCAGCATGGCATGCTGCATGAGACAACTTTTTGTCCTAGAAGGCTGAATTGCTGCCATCCCAGCTTCCTCCAGGTACGTCTGTGTAATACAGACAGACATCTCTGCTGTGCCTTGAGGCTGTTGTTGTGTGGATCCTCTGTAACCTCTCCTTTCATCAGGGGGCTGGGGGTGTAGCAGAGAAGATGAGGGAGTGTTCAGTGCAGATGTGCATGAGGAAGTTACTCCCCAAAATGAGAATGATGTGAATAAAACCAAGTGTTATCAGCAGTGTGTGAATGATCTGAGAAGTCTGTTTAAGTTTGAATATTTTTAATCTTCAGACTTCTTTTTTTTTTGTATAGGGAAGATGCAATTAATTAAACAGAAGAAAACAATGTTCACTTTCATAAGATGGTTTTATTTCTAATGTGTTTCATGTTTTGTTTCAGTTTGTCATTCTCTTTATATTGACTGCATTCTCTTTCAAAGTAAAAATATTATGAACGAAACTCAAACTCGTGGTTTTTAAAAGGAGAAGAGGGGAAAGTATGTACCAGGTACTGTAACAATGCCATGGTTTAGCCATGGCTATCAGCCAAACTCCCACCCAGCTGCTCAGCCCCTACCTCCTCTCCTCAGCAGGATCAGGGCAGAAAATGGGAGGAACAGGAAGGAGGGAAAAGGTTTTCTGATGGAGACAGGGAGATTATTTGTCAAATACTGTCACAGGCAAAATAAACTCGGTTTGGGGAAAATTTGCTTAAATTATTGCAAATTCAAATAGGAATTGAAGTATTAATGTGGGTAGTGGGAAACTAGAAGGCAAATATTGAAACAACATTGCTCCTCCCTGCTTTCCCTGACCCACTTTGCTTGCTGCTCTTCTGCTTACCCACACCCTCTCACCTCCCAGACCCTGAGTAGTGCAAGGGGATGGGGAACTTACCTGTCAGTGCTCTTTCCATCTATGGACTAGTTTCTGAAATAGCATTTACAGCATTGTACTCCCTGTGCTTGGGGCACTGGGAGACTTCGGGGAGTTACATGAACATTTTAAAAGACCAGAGTAGTCCCTAAAAGTTAAGCATAATTAAATAAAAACAAAACAAAACAAAAAAATAGGGACTTCAAAGCAATTAAACATAGTAATATGGAGTGCATGGATAGACTTTCCTATGCTGCTAAGCTTTTATATGGCCCAGAGCTTAACATATCACTTTGTATGCTTAAAATACCTTGCAGTTCTAGATCAAGCAGCAGGGACTGAGGACAGTAATTATTGTGCCTCAGGGCATAAGCCAAAGATGACTCCTGATAAGAAGTGTTTATTTTGCTAGTACATTATCTAACTGTAGGAATTTTTGCTTTGTAGTTGAAGTAATTTATTGATGCTTATATGGACAGAGCATAGATCACAACTGGAGCTCACTTGCTATGAGTTCCAAATACATCTTTTCTATTCCATACCTCTATTTAGTGTTTGGTTTTGTATTTTTTTTTTTTAATTGCTAGTCTAGGTTTTATGTCTTCAAAGATAAATTAATAGAAGGGTTATTTTTAAAATAATATTTTTATATCACCAGTACCATTTCTGCAGTTGACTCAAGGAAGGCATTGAGATTGTTAATCACTTAAAAGGAAAGACAGCTCTATACTTAGCATCCATTGAGGAAAGTACTGGTTTACATCCTCTATAAATATTTAATTAACAAAGACAATAGGATGGAACTGTTATAATACAAGTGACTTCCTGCATCTGATTACAAAAAGGATTCTCAGTTTGAAGCCTGATCTATTTTAATAACATAAAGTAAGTTGCCTGGAGCAGTTTATTTTTCAGTTATAATAAAAGAACCAAATTTGAGTGTTCAATACTGTACATTACAAGATTTTAGAAGAGTCCAAATGCTCGTCTTGATTTGCTGTTATCTGCAATTTTCAACACTTACTTAGGTTGCTGAAATTTCTTTTCCTTATTTTAGCATATTTTTGCTCTCGTTTTTGCATTTTGCTTGCCACTTTTCTTGTTCATGTAACTAATGTTGTGACATTTTCACAGAATCATAGAATATGCTGAACTGAGAAGGACCCATGAGGATCAGTGATGTATAGATTTTAGCACTGCAGTTTTGTATTTTAATATTTCAACTTTATAAAGACTACGAAAAGCCTATTTTCTCTAGTCTGAAGTTACATGATAGCAGTCTTCTAACATTTGCAAAGGAGCAGTAGGGCAGATGAGATTACAATTGGAAACTCATCAAAGTAAATTGATGCCTCTTTTGGTCCTGGACATTGCAATTAGCTGTCTTCAGCTTCACAAGCAGTAGGGGTGCCTGAGAAAAGGTGCAAAGCTCTTCCTCAGCTTGGACAAATCATAAAATTAATTCTCCTGAAATGGATGAAAAAAATGATTCCCCAACAGCTAAACCTGAAGATGAAGTAAATGTAAGTAGGTGACTTAAGCATTCTTGATTTTCTATATTTCATGACATTATTAGATGACTTGTAATGTAATTCTCAAGTGTCAAACTCAATATGATGGTTAGATTTGGTATAATTTTCTGGTTTATAGCTCAGTCTGAAAATGTCAACATGTGTTTATCCCTGGGTTGCTAATATTATCTATTTTCAGACAATTGAAATAATGGACACATCAGTGTGGCAACATAAAAGCTTATATTGGTGTTATGCAGCATTTTTTTCCAAAAAAGTTAACTTCTAGGCAAGAAAGGCAACATTAAAGGAGGCAATGTATCTTGCTTTTCCCAGAGAAGTTAGAGAAGGGGATTGTGGTATGAGAGCTGACTCGTGACAAAGATGTAATTAAATAATTTAGTGCATGGTGATAGTCAAATTGCAATGTTAGCTGGAAACAAGTTCTAGAATACAAGAACTAAGTTGCAGTAAAGGAAAGCTGAGCTGAGAATGATGGTCCTTATTGAGGGAAGGGAGCAGCTTAACTCTGCTGTTGCTTTCCTTACTATAAAATGTTTATGGTAAATTCATAAAACCAATAGAAATATTGATAATGTAGCACACAGCATTCAATATTCCTATGAATCCCATGCAACAGAGAGCTTTGTCATGAAAAGCTTAATACATGAATTGCTCTAAAAAAAATCATATTACAGTAGATGCAATGATGACATCAGTTGTTTCAAGTGTCCCCTTATATATCCGGTGATATCAATTTTGAGTAATTTTTAACAATACTGGTCAGGATTTAATTTTTAATAATAAATCTGTCTGTTTAGGTCTAGAGCCACAAAAAGGAGTTACATGGGAAAACATTAATATAAAATATTATTGTGGGAATCTTGATGAAAGTGACCAGAATTTCATAAGTCAGAACTCAGCATCGATTGAGCTGCCTCATGCTGGCCTACTGAACACCTGAGTGTATAAAGGAATTTTGTGGCAATCCAGAACTTTAAAAATTTATTTTCATCCTTAAAGAGACTCAGTAAGGTTTATAAAAAATACAGAAGATGGGTAAATCAAGTGGGGAGCACACAAGACAAATGCAGTTCATTACATAGATAAAGACATGAATCTGAAATGTTCCAATTCTGTGCTTAAAGATTTTGTTTGAGGAAATTGTAGAGGGTCATATTTAGTCTTTTAACTCTACTTGTTATTAATTATTACCAAGTTTTCTTCTCCTTTTAGAACATCCTCCACTCTGAGATCAAAGATTGCTATCTGTTGCTTTTGACTATGGGACCAACAGGCTATTTGTGGGGATGTTTCTTATGCATCCTCTGAGGATACACAGAGGTCTCTTCTTGATAGTATTACTCTGCATAATATCAGAGAAACATACCAAAAAATGTGTTGTGTTCTACAGGTTTTTTATTTTTTTTTTAAGAACAGGGCTAACATCAAAACAAGAAATAGATTTTTTTGAAGCATTGATCTTCTGATCCATAGTGCAGCTGGAATGTCCTCTGCTGCTGTGTGTGACTGCTGTGGCTCTCTCTTCAGTGTGCACCCGTGAGGAAAGTGTGGCTCTGTCTTCTCCATAGCCCACTTTAGATATGGGAATCTAGAATTAGATTTACTCACAGTCTTTGCATTCTTGTCTCCTGCTGAACAACCCTAAGGCTCTCAGCTTTTTGCTGTACATCATCTCGTCCAGCTCCCTACTTCTGTGATATTCCCCTGGAATCACTCTGAATAATCAACATCTCTCTTATCCTGATTGGCCCAATGCACAGATGGGCATCTCCTACTGTTGAGCAAAAAGAAAAAAGCATTTTTGTAGGTCATTTCACAACACCACTTTTGCACATGGCTGGCAGTTGTGCTTGTCATCTCCCGAGTGTCAAGCTGCATCAGCACAGAGCTTTTGTAGCCACTGTATGAAATGTGGCATCCCACACTGAAAACTCAAGGGTGACATTCTCAGCTGGTTATTTCCTGATTTTCATGGTCTTCTTTCTCATCAAGTGTCATATAAATAGTATGGATGAAAAATGAATGTTGTGTCCATACCTTTTAGTCTACAACAGGTCACACACCCTTTGCAAGGTACCTTCTGAGAATGCTGGTAAATAGGTGAGCATCTGGTTGTACCCTTTCTCCTCAACTACCTGCTGTAGCTCTGCAGAGACCTATTGAGCACAGGGAACATCTAGGTCTGCCCAAGCTGGGGGCTCTGCTGCTCAGTGTGTCTCTTCTAGTGTGATTGTGAGCTCCTCAGTATTTTTATGTGGGCACAGAGGGGAACAGGTGATAGGACAGCAGTTTGTCCCTCAGAGTGAGTCTGTCAGCATCTTGAGCAAATCATAGACCAGTTATCACTGGTTGTTGTCAGAGCTGTTTGATTTGCACTGCTTAGAAATTATGGACCACTTAGAGAGGCCTCTGAGTGGCATAAATTCAGCTGTGAGGGAGGGAGACCTGCTTTGGAGATTCCATTGAAGTGAATCTAACTGTTCCAAAAAACAAGGAAAAAATACCTGTTTGTGTTGGTCATCTTTAAAATGGTGAAGTTCAGTTTAATCCTCATTTATATGAGGTCTTGAGTCACATCATTTTGTCCAAGACTGTGTTGTGCTTCATAGAAGACTGCACTAAAACCCTTGCTGCTGATTGC
This sequence comes from Lonchura striata, assembly GCF_050655825.1. Lineage (NCBI taxonomy): Eukaryota > Metazoa > Chordata > Aves > Passeriformes > Estrildidae > Lonchura > Lonchura striata. The sequence continues at coordinate 5,041,398 of NC_140703.1, forward strand.
TGACTGGTATTTGCCAACAGCTCCCTTCATGGACAACCCACAGCTTCCTAAAGCCACTCCTTGAGAACTTCCCTCTCACTTTTAGAGTATTTTTCCTGAATGCTCCTTGATTATGTAGCAATATTATCTAACTTGCGCTGTAATTTTTATGTAAGGAGGAAATGCACGGTGGGTTTTGGTTGGTTGAGGTTTTGTTGTGGGGTTTGTGGTTTTTGTTTTTTTTTTTTTTCTTGTAATTTAATTCTGGTGCTGCTGGGTGTAACAGCTAAACCAGTATTCATTATCTAGTGCACGTGGTCAGTAATACTCTGAGTGGTCCAGGAATGTGCCAGCTAAACTCTGAAGAGATAAGACAATAATTGACTTGAGAAATGTGGTTGAACATCTAGCTGATCTCACAACAAACCATTTGACTGTGACAGGAGATACTCTAAAGAGAGACTTTTATGAAGTGCCAGGGACTTCTTTGGGCAGCTCTTGCTGTGCCTGCAGCAACTGATAAACATTTTTTGTCTGCTTAAATGTGTTGATTATTTTCTGCAGAGGGAAATGCCTGAGGCATGGTGTGGTGTCTGGTACAAATGGGCTTTCCAGAACAGACAAGCTGTAGATACTTTTTAGGAAGTGGAAACTACTGCAAATATAGAAATGGTCATGTAGGGTTTTTTTACCTAGATGAGATGGTCAGGACATATTTTGGATCCAGCTTAGAAGAACTGTAGTTCAAAATAAACTGTCAAGCATTTGGATATCCAGGTAATGATTTTGTGCAGGTCCCATCTCAGCAAGACCTGTGCTGTGCTCTCCTTTTCACTGGAGGAAACTTCTCAGAGGGAGCCAGACATGCAGGAACTCCATGGCCACTGCTCCACAGCCTGGAGGCAGTGGAGACTTTTCTCTGAGGAACAAAGTGCTTGAGACTTGTTGATCAGTCAATTCCTGCTAGAAACATTCCACGATTTTTGTTGTCTTTCACCTCATTTTAGGCAGCCAACATTTCAGTCCAAATGGTATCTGCAGAAGACAAGTTGGCAAAGAGGATTCTGGCAAGGAAAAAGCATGACAAATTGAAGAAAAAAGATAAGTTGCTATGGAATTTTCAAAACAAAATAATTCTCTTTACCCTCATTCTATTCATTTTAGGAGTTGTAACCTGGACATTACTGTGGCTCTTCATTGGTGAGTTGCTGAAAGTTCATGCCAACTCCATATATCATTATCACTAGTAGTACTTTCAGATGACTTTAGGATCTCAGTTGTCCTGAAGGCTATTTCTAAAATAAACATGAAAATTTTAAAATCGGGTCTGAAAAACTTTTGTCTTTGCTAAGACTTAACAAGTAATTAGAAAAGCTGGCTTTAGGGAGCAGGACTTTATTTCAGAGGTATGAAAAGCATTTTAGTGTGCAAGCTGAAAGGTTTCTATGAGCTTGATTCCTCAGGAATTTTGTTTTTCACTGTGTTTCTTGAGCTTCTGAAGTTCAGGTAAGTACATTGGTTTTCAGACTAGATTTAAGAAAGTAGAGGGGGAGTAAAATAAATGTGTGTAATTAAGCATTAAAAGCTATTTTTCCTCTTTAGGCCTACTGCCTAAGATACCTTAGGGATGCTCCCAAATCTGGATGTTGATACTGCCTTCAGTTATGCTGACTTGTTTGTATGGTGGTATCTTATATTTTATGTAGCTAACAGGAGCTCAATTAACCATAATTTGGTACACATCTGGAACAGTTTGGGTATAAAAGTATAGTGCTCTTTGGGTAGTTGTTTCACACCAGAAAGTAGATAGATTAATTTGGTTTCAAATTTAATAAAAAAAACTTTCATTGTTATTAAAAAATGGCTAACTGTCTTTGTTTCTTGCAGTTCAGGCAGAAAACAAAGATGCATTGTATTTTGTTGGACTGTTTCGTGTTGCCAACATAGAGTTTCTTCCAGAATATAGGCAGAAAGAGTCAAAGGAATTCCTCTCTATGGCACAGACTGTGCAGCATGTGGTAAGATGGGTGGGCTGCTTGGTTAGCAAAAAAGACCAGAGCTGTGAACAAATGATATTTAGGTGCCATTGAGGTTGCTGTGGTGTTCCCCCCTTCCCCCCAGCATTATGTGCAAGCTGGAGGTAGGAAGGAACTGACTGCTTTCAGCTGGTTAAGCACAAACTTAGTTATGAATGGATCTGGTTTTTACATTTGACTTAAAATTTTATGTACTTTCACCCATAAATTATGATCTGTGACTAAAACTCTACAAAAGTCCTTAAACTCAATTGCCGCTTTTGAAGCATCAAGCAGATGAAATCTCGAAATCTTTTGCATTTACATGGGTATCTTAAAGCATTTATAATCACCCTAGGGATCCCAAACATATTTCAGAAGGAAATCTACATTTCCTTGTGATACTAGGTATTCTAGAGACCATTATGCTTCCCAATTCTTTGCATCAGTCAAAGCAAAAATAGAACTCTGGATCAATAGCTGCTCTACAGTGGGAAGTGGGGGGGAATCTTGGTTAGAAGGGAATTTGACTTTAAAGGTGTAGGGAGTAAAAACACATTTTTGTCAGGAACTGCAGCACTGTCCACATAAGGATTCAAGCAACCATATGACAACTGCTAAACAAAAACAACAAAAAACAAGTTAGATGCAGTCAAGAAATTTTTTTTCAATAATTACTAAGTTTTTGTCACCTTATAACGTGAACTAACGTTCCTGTTTTCCAGCTCTTTCCAAGTTCTGCATATTAATCATTGGAGTTCTTTCAGATAACCAGTGCAGGGCATCACCTTTCCCTGCTCTCCATGGAGCAGCTCTAATGTCCTGTATTGCCTGTGTCTTGCTCTTGTCTCAGAGCATCCTGCCCTTGCCACACGTAGTGGAGAGAGGCAACAGACAGAAGGTGTTGAGCTGCCAGTGTCACCACCTCCTACTTGAACATTACTTGGAATTTATTTTTTATCTGTGAACTTTGCCTGAACTCATCAATGGATTTTGCATTGCTGAAACTGGCAACCTTAACTGTTGACTAAAATTGTTAGTATGGAAGTGGGGGATTTGGGATTTTTGGCTCTCCTCAAAACCCTTTTGTTACTTGCTGCTGGCCCAGACAACCCAAGTGGTAGTAGAAAAACCTCTCAAGATAGGTTCTTTCCATTTGAGAGTAACAGTAATACATAAAATCCCTTGTACCTTAATCTAGAGCATGATTGAGCTCTACCCACCTTATTTGGGCCCTTAAAATTATTGTTTAAACTTGCTGTTTCAAATGATGAAAGTTAGGGATTAATGTGGATGTGATTTTTACAGCCTTTGCAATATTCTGTGTCAGTCTGTGTCATGTCTCATGTCCTCTGCACATGAGTTTTAATCATAAAACAGCAGAGTGAGGTCCAAACAGTTTGAGGTACATGCCACCTTGTGGCTTTGAACAGGATGGGGAGAGGAAGGTTATTGTCACACCAGTATTATCCCAGCCCAAGGAGAATCAGGAGCTTGCTTTGCCCAAAGGCAGTCAGTCCTTCAGCAGGGAACAGGCAGGGATTTTGCTTCTCCACGTTTTGCACTGTGTAAAGAAAGGAAGAATTGTATATTGGAAAGAAATATGTTAATACTCAGCTGTTGATGAAGAAAACAGACACAAAGGAATCAAAGTGCAAACAATTCCATGGACACATTAAAAAAAAAAAAAATCCCTTAGCTGTGAGGGGAATCCAGCACTGGGGTTCTCATCCAGGGAAGGTGTGGAGTCTCCATTCTTGAAGGTCATCAACTGGAAATGGCCCTGAGCAATTCTATACATGGTAGAGCTGACCCTGCCTTGAGCAGTGGGATTGGACTAGGTGCTTTCCAGAGGCCCTTTCCCATCTCAGTCTTTCTGTGATTCTGTGATTCTGATTTTTCTGTGGGAAAACCTCTGGTATGTGCTGTTCACTGCACCTTAATAACAACAAAAAAAATTGTTTTTATTAAGGTGCAGTGAACAGCACATACCAAAAAAAAAAAAAAAAAGTTGTTATTAAGGTGCAGTGAACACATATCTCAGCTTTTCCCACAGAATCACAGAAAGACTGAGATGGGAAAGGGCCTCTGGAGAGCATCGAGTCCAATCCCACTGCTCAAGGCAGGGTCAGCTCTACCATGTATAGAATTGCTCAGGGCCATTTCCAGTGGATTACCTTCAAGAAAAAGTGTTATTGAGTGTGTGTGCATTTCTTGAAGTTTGCCCTTAAGTTTTAGCATCGGGATAGGGAAGCCCTCTGTGTTTGGGATTTTCTGGGTGAAGGATGTGCACTGTTGTCAAAAATTAATTTGTATGGAAAGAGCATTATTGTGTATGCCAGCTGGCCATGGGCAGATTTGATGTTTCCTGAGAAAACTGGATTTGTTACAGGTGCATTGAAGAGCTGGTCTATTCATCTCCTTTTCTGCCTAGCTTGGCTGATGTATGTCTGGCATTGTGTGCATGTTGCATAGTCTTGGTGGAAAATAGGTTGTCCTTAGAAAAGCCTAGGCATATTACATCTGTAGGTGTGACTTGTTTCCAGAATGCTAAATCTTTATACTTTGTCTTTCAGATGAACTTGGTCTACACAACTTCTTCTTTCTCCAAATTTTACAAGCAGTCCACAGTCTCAGAAGTCAGGTAAAACTGTGGTTAAAGTAATTTCTTTTCTGCTAGGCAGTAGATAATGTAATAAGCCCACAAAACAAGCTTATTTTTAATAGTTATAATTCAATGTCTTTGCTATGTACTTGACCTGATAGCAAAATAGGTTTATAACCTACACCAATTCACTTAACAAAAGTAAGGGCAAACTAAAGTCATATAAACAGTTTCTTGTCTGCCAGAAATACAATGCAAGATGAACAGAAATAATGTCAATAAAAAGGTTTTGTGATCCTTTCACTCATGTAGAAGTTTAACCACTTAAACATGCTGTTGGAGCACAACTCTGTGTTATTGACTAAATTGCACATCTTTTGTGAGTAATGTTATTGGAATAAAAGCATTTTCTACTTAAGAAGTAGGAAGTCTATGCAATAAAATATTCTTACTCTAATATTAATGTTTGCAGCTAATGTTAGAAGTTTAGTTATTTCAATCCTCTAGAACCAAATACAGTTTTGTTTCAGAAACTGGAAGTTTTTAGGCTGTGTTTGATTTAAAGGGCTTTCTCCCCACTAAGGAGTTAGAGATTAGTGTGATCATACATGGCCTCTAATGTGTTAAATAATCTAGGAATCTTTTCCTACAAACTGCAACACACAGTGCAGGGTGAGATACATACCACTGCAGAGCTCTGCATTTCTGGAGGTGATAATGCTGTTGTTTCTGTTCTACTATTTCTGTTTTGATCTTTAGGAAATAGTCCAGCTCTAATTCATGTATAGACAATGTGATCTCCACAGATCTCTAAAGTTAGGAGCTCTCAGGAAATTAGCTTACTGAATATTCCCAACTGGGTGTGAAGAGCGTGTTTTGGGATTTGTCTTGTTTGGTTGATTTTTTTAAGGGGAAAATATACATTCATGGGTTAAAGTAATTATAAAATATGGAAATAAGCCATGCACTTCTGAATTTGTGCTTCAGAAGCTTGGGCTGGGAGTCTAGTCTTCAGAGAACTTCCAATAGGATGGTAACCTGAGCTCTTTATTTCAGCAACAACAACAATGGAGGCCTTCTTGTTCATTTCTGGATCGTCTTCGTGGTGCCCCAGGCCAAGGGGCAGGTGCTGTGTGAGGATTGTGTGGCTGCCATTTTAAAGGATTCCATTCAGACAAGTATCACTAACAGGACCTCAGTGGGAAGCCTTCAGGGCCTTGCAGTCGACATGGATTCCATTGTCCTAAGTGGTTCGTACTAGAACATATCCATATCCTTGAGGAAACACTTCATGAAGCAAACGTTTTTACCTTGGAGTAGCAAATTCTATAAATAAACTAAAATCTTGACCCTGCATCTCTAGCTTCTATTACTAAAATTGTAATTGAAGACAAAAAACTGAGAAGGAAAATAAAAATGAGATTTTTAGGTCAAATCAAGGTACAAATTATCCTTGTAAACAGTGATTGCAAAAATTCCTGCACTGGGAGGGGTTATGTTCGTAGTCAGGAGGTAAAATGGATACCTTTGTAGGCAAATTTGGGTTAGTCTGTGATTTTAAAAGCATAAAAACATGAAGAGTTAAGGTGGATCACTTCATTGAAAATGAGACTCTCATCACTCCTCTATTAAAGATTCAAAACCAGATTATAAAGGTACTCATTTGTTAAATAACTCCTGTGCCATTCCTGTCTGGGAACAAACACACAACGTGTGATTCAAGCATGTTTAATGTGTTTTGCTACAAAATATTTAATGATTTTCTGTTCTAAGGACATCAGACAGAACAATTCTGTTGAACTGAAAGATGAGAGAGGAGAGAGACTTTGTGGCCAAGGATGAGAAAATGACCTCCTGGGTACCTCTGTCTCAGTCATCAATTGACTTTGCCTGCTTAATTGCTATGCAGTCTGTTTTTCCTTCATCTCCAAAACTGCTTGCAGAATTTTCGGAAATGTAGGGGGAGAGGGCAACCCCCTTCACTGAGAAAATGTTTTCTGCATGTTCAGGGTTAGGACTGAGGTGGGATTGAATTAAACCCTGAATTTTGGATTTCAGGCAAACAAGAAGACTCACACAACTCTTTTTCTATGCAGCAGGTCTTCGGTCAGATTATTGGTCAACAACAGGAACAGGTAATTCACCCTTTTTGCAGCTTCCTGCAGAGGAGAGGTGGAGAACAAAGCTTTTAGCTCATGACTTGGACTTAGGTACTGTTCAGTGTTAATTTAAGAATGGCATTTAAGAATGCCAATCCATCTTGGCATTTCTTACTAAAAGAATGACAAAGAATCTTGCATGTTAAAAATACAGGAACCATCTACCTTTGATCTGTCTGGTAAATTTTTAGATGTACCTAGTGACATAGTAGGAAACAAACTAAATCAGGTGTTTGCTACTCATTGTGTCGACCAGCAGACTAACCTTTTCTAAATATTTCAGTAATTAATTTAATATGCTGAACAAGAGCATGTGTTCTCCATGCTTTTGTCCCTCTTTTATCAACATTAACTCCCTTTTCTCCAAGGCTGATGGTGAGTTATTCTTTTGAATGAATTCCCTAACAGTAATTACTTGAGGCAGCTGAGTTTTTCCAGGGTTGTGGGAGACACTATTTGTACACCTGCTTGGCTTCATGCTGTAAACCTCCCAGAAGGTTCTTTTGTGTTGGCCTCCCTTGACACAGACTGACTCTTCTTGAGAAAAGAGAGACTCAACTTGAGAAGTTGCATTTTTTTTTTTTTGGTTTTTCAAGGGTTTTATAGCTTTCCATGTTTGTATTTTTCTTTCCTGAGACATTTTGTTGCGCTTCTGCCTGCGATTTTTCACTTCTGTTACCTTGCAAAGATTTTAGCTGGCATATTTTTTTTCGGAACCCAACAACTACTTTTGCCATGCAGCCAAGTCAAGCTCTTCTAGTTCTGAGGTCCACAGGTGGACTTCAGGTCACAGAGCATGGTTTGCAATGTTTATATTGCTAACAGCCCATAATTTCTCAAAACTTAAGTCAAGTTTGCTACAGCATTCATTCTTTAAAAGCCTCCTGACTTAAGCTGAAAAACAGAACAATATTGGCTTCTATGCCATCCCATTAATGTGCATTTTATTTCTATAATGTGTTTTATGTATTGGTGTTTACTTGCATAGTGATTTCATTTCCCAAATCAGTGTTTCAGGGTGGAGAAGTTGGCACAGGTGGAACTTGGTTCCAGTTTATTCCAGAATGCAGCCTCTAAAACAGAAGAAATTAGGAAGAGCACAGCACAAATATTGTTGCTAAGGGTTTTTAGGACTTACATGGTATCTTTCACACAAAGGGAGAAGGATGACCTGCCATATTCTAGACATCTTTCGGAGACTTTGTATAGGCACCCACAGGTGTCAGCTGGTGTCTGTGGGAAGCTTGGGTATATAATGAAGTTCTTGGGGATAAATAGCATGGATGGCCATGGTAGAGTCTCAAAATCTGATACTGGTGCAATTTTATTTGTTGGGGTTCTTTGGCTGTGTCTGTTTAGGGTTATGGACTATGATGCAGAGGTAAAAGTGAACGTTCAGCAGCACAAAATGAGTGAGCATTGGCAGACTGTATTTTGAGAGCAATGGACTTAATTTGGAGTATGGAGATGAACCCACTGGTTGGTTCAGGCACAGACTGGAGTGCAGATTTATTGAAGAGTGGTGCTGGAGAAGGGACTTGTGGACATCCAGTAAAGACATTTTCCAGCTTTGGTTTCAAGCCAGCATGCTTGAACTACTTGTAGTTCTAGAGACAGCTTTGAATTCTCTTGGCTGTGCTCCATAGCAGCAGTGAACCCATCCCATTATTAATTACTTAGTGGAAATAATGGTAGTTGCATATAATTTTAGAGATTATGATCAAAGTTGGCTCTGCTAAGGGTGACTAGATAAGCACAAATAACTATTATAAAAAGAACGTTGTTGGGAAGAGATAAGAACAAGGAAGAAGGAATAACAATTATTTAAACAAAGCTTTTAATAGTTTTAACTGTAATTCATTTAAATGGAATGTGACCCTCACTGATTGTTCATAAACATTCATAGCATTAGTTTCAAGAGTGTAATTTAGAAGTGGAAGTTGGACAAAGCCTGCCACATCCTGTCTTGATTAACTACTGGTTAAAAGGTCAGCATTTAATTTGAGTCAACAATTGGTAGTAAACTCACAGTGCTCTAATTGGTGTTCCATGGTGGTAACTATTTCAGAGACTTATGTTTGTAATAGGCAGAAACTAAGGCAAATATTCACTTTGGATCTTAGTCTCCCTAATTTGCATTTTTCTTCCTTCTCACCTGTCAAAGAGCTATATTAAGAGTTTTAGACATGACCAAACAAAAATTCTCTGAGCTTTTTGCTGACTGCTAGCTGCAATATTGAATTGCAATAAAGACCTCTATGTATTTTATTTGGAAATCTCAGTTGTTTCAGCTTAATTGGAAAATTGGATGCAAGCAGGGTAATAGTCTTATCCTTGTCTAAATTATGACACAAATTTTTACCCTTTTTTTAATAAATATTGTGTAGGGTAGGTTGCATAATTTTTATTTCACAGTGTTTCCATTTCTAATGGTGATTTTCAAGATTGGGCAGAACAAAGTCCTGGTCTGAATTCATTTTGATCCTGCTTTGAGCAGAATATTGAGCTATAAAACCCCTAGCATCCCTTCCAAACTGAAGGATTTGGGTGAATCTGGTATTCTCTATCTAACTGCTAGTTCATGTCATGATAAAACATTGAGAACCTTGACATTTGATCAGTAAAAAAGCTGAGGGAATACAGCCATGCAACTGCATTTTTGCTTTGATTTTATTTTATGTATTTTAAATATCCTAATGCCCCTAGGGGCAAGCAGTATATTTATGCTTTGAAAGTAGATTAGTATGTCCCAGTGAAGAATTAAGTAATTTATCCTCTAGAGACTCTGCAGAACTTTAACTGCAAATTGTACAAAATGGCACTACTTTAGTATAAATACCTTGCAAGAACTGAATTACAGCACTGTTGGCCATGCTCTGTACTTTTTATAAATAGGCTGTTCTTGGACCACGGAGTTGTAACTAAGATAAAAACAGTGAGTGATGCAGCCAGAAAGGGAGGTTCACAGTGTCAAAGGGGAATAGCTTTAATCTGAAAAAGGGTAGGTTTGGGTTTAGGGCAGGAAAAAATTTACAGGAACTTCTTTACTGTAAGGGTGGTTGCCCAAAAAAGCTGTAGATGCCTTTTGGAAGTGTCTGAGGCTGAGGCTGGATGGGAGTCTGGGCAACCTGGTCAAGTCAAAGGTATCCCTGTCATGGCAGAGAGTTTGGAATTAGATGATCTCTTACAACCCAAACCACTCTATAATTCTATTATTACTTTGGTTTCTAAGATATGCCTTCATATTTTGCTTTAGTTTAGCACAAGCTTTAGGATTTTTTTTTTTGTTTTAATGCCACGCGGATTTAGGAGTTTTGGAGCGATTGCATCCAGTGTTGAAAATGTGACATTTTCACAGGAACAAATTGCATGTATGATCTCTATGCTGACCAACTACATGAGCACTTTCCTCTGGATACTCAAGCTACCTCAGAGGGAACAATCTGCTATTTTAAGCTTATTGCATCTGTGGGCCACGTTGTCCGCCTTTCCATAGTCTCCCTTCAGATTGAAGCAGATAACTGCATCACTGACTCGCTCACCATTTATGACTCTCTGGTGCCCATCAAAGATAAGATCCTCTACCGGTGAGTATCAATTTCTATTACAAGTTTATTGACAACCTTCTGAAGATCTGTCATCTTCATTTTTTGGTTAGTCTGGTTTTGTTAAAATTGCTCTGATCGCCATATATTACTCACAAAACACCTGACAAATTAAAATTTCTTGGATAAGTTATCTTGCTAATAAAAGGGAAAATTTTCTTCAATTTTTTTCTCTTTTTTTTTTTTTTTAACTACAGTACATCTTGACCTAGCTAAAGAATTATGAAAAATTCGCACATTACTGGGCAAAATTTTCCGTTTCTTATCAGGAAACAGATGCTGACTGAAAGAGAGTGTTAAAGTTTTCTCCCTTAAGCAAGCTATTTTGTATTAATATTAGTGCTTTTCAGATAAAGACTGAAGTTCTGAAACTAAGTCTTGTGATTTTCATTTACTGGCACTCACTAGTTCAGTGCTTTTTTTATCTGCTCTATTTGTTTAGAGGGTTATAAAAATCTAGACTTGAAGCTGTGATGGGTTGAGGGATGTGGACTATTAAGTTTTTTCTTTTTCTTCTCTCTCTTTAATGATCTATTATGTTTGTTTAGGGATTTTTAAAATCCCTGATAATTAATTCCGTAGATACTTAGATAATTAACTCCATAGATAGTCCATAGGTAAATCTAAAGGAAACAACAGCACCTTCATGAAGTAGACAAAAGCTCGGTGTTTTCACCCCTGAAACCCTTTTTTTCTGGCATTTCAGTCTGTGTATAAGCCTCAAAACCAGAGTCAGACAGAAAGGCTTTTCAGTCTTTTTGAGAGCTGTCCTTTACTAATCTGTATCTCCAGTTGGCTTGGATGGTGTTCACTTGCATGTTAGTATCTGTAGAGGACTGAAGATGTCTGCTAGGTAATGCATATGGAAAGTATTTTTTTTTTTTTTAATATGACTACTTGATTGGCTCAGGTTCTTAAATTCTGATGTGAAAAATAATTTTCTTGTCTTTCCCACTCCCCAACAAGAAGATAAAACTGTTGGTCTAATAAAATAAGATTTCTCTTTCTTCCAGCTTTTTGTTAATTTTGCCTTCATTCATTTTTACTGGGAGTGAAGGCTGAAAGTCGTTAGCTCATAGAGTGAAACATTCCATATGCATTTTCATGCAATTTTGTTCGTTTTTGTAAGAAAAAATTCCAGTATTGAGTTTCTAACTGGCTTTGTAAGAGGTACTTTTTTGCTCAAGAGCATGGAGATTTGACTGGACTTTGAAACAGATATGATGTGAACCAGTGGAAAATTTATGCATAGAGTCAGAGTAATGTGTTAAACTTTTTGCTTTTTATGAGATTGCTTATGTATTTGCTCTTCTTTCTTCCCCCTCAGAGCCTGTGAACCATCTGATTCATTGGTGTCACTTGTGTCCACAAATAATCTCATGCTGGTAATATTTAAGGCAGCACAAGTAAAGGAGCAAAAGGAATTCCACGGCTATTTTGAGGTCATTACACAAGAAAGTAGGTTTGTTCTGTGTTTGCAAGTGTGTTTATGATATTGTTCCTTCTGAGATCCTGAAGTGTCTATCATGTTTCTGACTATGGAAAAAATTATTCCTGTATCTGAGTTTCTACTTTTTACAGCCCCTCTGCATTACTCCTGTTGAGCAATGTGCTCTCATCAGACTGGTTGTGCAGAATGGAGGCAAAAGGCTGAAAGCAGAGGCTGAAAAGCCCTTTTTACCCTTTCAAAGGATTCATTTGGCGAGGGCTGCAGAGTGCCAGTAGATGGGGCTGTTATTCCAGCCGTGGCAGTGGTCCTTGGGACTCTGGAATCATGTTAAAAATGCCAGGATGTCAGCACTAAAAACCTCTTTCAGAAGATAAAGGTTCCGTTGTTTGGTGTGCATTTGCTACAAAAGAGTCTGTAACGTTTGTGCACCAAGTTCATGACTTCATTGCTTTAATCTTTGAGAAATGGTAATAATAACAACAATAACAATAATAACAATAATGGAAATAATAACAAATAGTGCAAGGGATGTCATGCTAGTGGCACAAGGAGAAAGATCTCGCACAACCCAGTGCAAGGAAATTCAAGCTGCTCAAAAAGATGCTGCATACTTATGTAATTAAGCATTAATATGCCATCATGAAAACGTGATAAATTCTCCATAATAATTAACTTCAAGTTCTATTCTTTGTGGGTTGGTTTGTTTTCTTTATGTTCAAGTCTGGGTTTACTTTGTTTGTTTCTCTGCATGTGTGAGTTTGTCTATAATGAATTCTGTAAATCCACTGAGCTGTCATCCAAGAAAGTTTTGGGTTCTAGGAGGCTGATTAGTTTAGTTTGTTGTCCATTTCACTTCTAACTGGCTGCATTCTAAGACTAGAGGTCCTTGTGAAGATGTATTGATATTCTTGTTTGCAAAACTGTCTTTGGTGAAATAACATAGATAAACTTTACAGTGTGTTCTGGTCCTGCAGAGACCAGCACTCATCCCTGGATCTTTATATCCTTTGTCTTCATCCTATATCCTTCACTGGGAAGGGTCCCTTTCTACAACTTGAATCCAGTCAAATATAATTCCTGACCTGCCCAGCTTTGCAGTGGCAGAGTTCTGATAAATTTGGATGCCTTAGCCCACTGAATAGTTTTACAGAAAGTATATGAAGGTTTGCCAAATGTTGCTTTTTTTTTTTTTTTCTTTCCACTAGGGTGTGGAAAAGCAATAGTGACAAAAGAGGAAACTGGCTATGAAGGGAGAATCACAAGTCCCTATTACCCAAGCTATTATCCTCCAAAATGCCTATGTGCATGGAATTTCCAGGTAGCAGATTCTTTCTCTCTTAGGCACTGCTGTGTGTTTTGGGCACATAGAGCTTAAGTAAGGCAGAAGTGATTGAGCTGGCAGTAACCTGCATCCTCACAGATGTAGTAGTTTATGGAAATGGCATTGCTGAATACCTGGCTGTGCTCAGGTGTTTTGTATTAGTTTGTTCTCTTTCTGTGCCCTTGTTTTTAAGGAAGAGAACATAGTACCTAAGCTGTCCTATTACAAAGGTGAAGAGTTAAGATCTGTTTTGATCTTTAGCCTGCAGAATTATTTCATGGCAAGCAATGTAATACTTGATTGTTTTTAAGTCCTCTCTTCCCACCCACAGAAATCTGGATGAAAAGTATGTATAAAAAACTAACTTAGATATTATTGCCACTTCTCTGGTATCTTTTCATATGCCTAATACATTTACTTTGTGTTCAGATGGTCTGTCCTACAAGCACAATCCTGTGCTGGTTTTTTTTGTTTTGTTTTTGTTGTTTTTGTTGTTGGTTTTTTTTTTTTTTAATTTGGTATCCTTTTTCTGCATCTTTTCATCCTGAAAGCAAATTGCTGAAAGTTGACATTGTTTTAAAGTACTTCTGTTTTCTCTGACTTGAGTGTTTACTTATTAGGGCTGCTGAAATAAGGTCTCTGACTTAGGGTTTGGTCTTCAGTGTTTTCCTCTCTATGGAATGCAGCAATGGATATGATAAGATCCACTTTTTATCCATCTTTCTGCTTATGGTACTCATGACTTGTTAAGCTAGTGACAATGAATCACAGCAATATAAATTAAGCCCAGCTAGCCATAACCTGCAGCCTTTTCCCCTTCTAGAATGATAAGGCAATTTTTGGGGAGCTAAATTTACAGTCTTCACTCTGGACTTCTGATAGAAAGGTTCATTGCTCAAACCATTTTCATTTTCAATATTGTGTTTTCGTGCAATATTGAAACTTTGCTCATTTCCCAAGTTACATTTTCTGTAAGAGAGAGGGAGAAAACTTTTCATTTCTGGTTTTTTGCCCTGAATCAGCCTTTATTTTTAAATGAACCCTGCCTTGCCTTGCAAAAAATGTTCTGTTCCTTTTATGGAAGAAGTTTCCAATTAAGTAGGCACACTCGTGGTTTTGCTGGGTTTAGAAATGTTTTCTAAAATACCAAGGATGCACGGCTGAGCAGGTGCTAGCAGAAGACTGTAATAATGTGGTAGAAGTAACTCCTGGCATTACAAAGGTGACACAAGTATTCCAGGCAGTATCTTAACTCTAAAAATCTTCTGGGCTTCTGTGTCCCTACACATTTGGATGCATTTGAGGCCAGCACAGCTCCCAAGGTTAGTGGCAATGCCAAGCCCTGTAATTCCTGAAATATATGAAAAGTTTATAGACTTTTGTGTTCTGTGCCCACAAAAGGAAAAAGAAGCCTGCTTGCACTGTCTTTCTTGCTCACAACAGACTCCACAGAAGAGCCTTGGTATAGCCCTGAAGTTCCATAACTACACCATTAGTGAGAAGAATATTAAAGGCTGTGAGCGAGGATGGTGGAAAATTAATGAACGTATGTAAGTACTCTGCATTAATTATTAATGTAATGGTACCAAAAGAAACCATCCCATTACTACTGCAGCTCGCTCAGAAAGCTTCCACAAGGACAGAAGTAATTCATTGGGGTGTCCTACCATTCTTTCATTTTAGCTGATGATGTAACATTCCTTATAAAATGTGTGTATGTGTATATTCTACTAAAAAGTACCAGAAAGATGAAGACAAGAGTCTTTGGTACTCTCTGGAGAGGGAGAAATGGAAAGAGTTGCATGAAGATGGATGTCCTGTGAACCCTAAAATAATTCTGTGTTTTCTGGGGCCATTATACAAGGTCTGTTTAAAGCCCTTTTAAGCGTAACTTAATTCTATTCTTGCTCAGGAGGACTGTAAATCTAATTTACTTTTTGGTGAAAGCCATTGCAATGACATGATTTGGCACAGAACTGTAACTGCTTCCTAATTCCAGTCACTGTCTCTTGAAAGAGAAAATGCACAAAGTGGCTTTCAAGGGACCACTCTGTTTCTGAAGTATTTTTTATTAAAATATTGCTGCTGTTTTTTAATTAAGATACCACTGCTTTCCCAGCATATTGTCAGTCCATGCTTTCCTCAGTTTTGAAGTCATCTTTAGAATGGTGGCTGATGAGGCAAGGCTACATTTAAAACATCCCTTTTGGTTTTTTTCCTAAAACTTCATTCAAATGGAAACACCAGTAAGATTAGTCTTGAAACTGAGTTTCTGGACTCACTACTGGAACTAAGTGAATTAGGCCCTTAAGCATACAACTGAAAGAATTACAGAGAGAAGGAAAATCTTCATCTGTTCTTCAACAGAGTTGTTGTATTTATAGAGTGAAAATTCAGTTTGAATCTCCTACAACTGTGCCTTGATGGGAATTGGTTGCTGGACTAGAGGAGTGCATAAAAACACCAGTCAAAGCACACCACATGTGTGTTTTTTTTGGTGGTCTTTTTAAGACAGAAATTGAAAGATTTGTGATATTTGGGACGGCTGACATAAAAAACAAGGGCAAAATCTGGAGAAAAAAAATTGTAATAGGATCATACTGAGGAATTCTCTCACAGAGAATCCTGAAAGAATATGAGCAGCTTTTTGACAAACCTGTCCATTATGTGTTCCACAGAATCAAATGTCCATGGTATGATTCCTCAAAGTGTACTCAGGGTTGCTTTTGAAGTACTGCACAAAAGCACATGCTCCTGCTCTCTGTTGCAAGTTGTTGGCTATAGTAGCAGACCAAGACAAGCCTTCCTTTAAAAGAATGTGTTTTTCATTGAAAATAAGGCTTTTGAACTTCTGGGTTTTTTGTTCTATATTTACTTTTGAAGGGGAAAAAAAATGACTTCAAGCATGAAACATGGTGATGTTTTATTTTCTTGTTTACTTCTCAAAATTTAAATTTTTAATGAAATGGGGCGGGGGGGTGCAGGCAGGGGACCCCCATTTTTCAACTTCTTGCAGTCAAAGCCTATGGGATGCCTATTGTGTTATCTTAGGTAAAAATGGTTGAAGAACCTTTGGGATCCTGATATCAGTAAACACTGCAACTAAGCAGGTGGTGCAGATAAGGTTCCATCAGACCTTTAGGGAGCTTTCTCTAAGCAGAGACACTGAACACAACCATGAAGTTCTTCCCTGTCTTTCTTCCAGTGGACACACAATGCTCCACTGCCTTGTCAAAGAAATTACAGCTGATGAACTTCTCAGAGGCAGGAATACCAATGAGTGTCCTATGAGCAGACCACTAGTGGTTTATGTGAACACAGAGGTGCTTTATTTGTCTCAAAACTGTTAGAGCAATATCCCATTGTTTCTGCTACAGCATGCATATATCTGTTCATCCTCTGAAAAACCATCCTGCCCACTTCAACATATGGGAGGACAGGATCCCCTTAATCAGTTTCTCTCTGGAGCAATGGCCCAGAGTTACAGATGGTGCTTTGCAGCTTCCATCTGCCCTGGACCTGGATATATGATCAGTAAAACACCAGCAAAAGGCTCCTGAGGGTCTGTAGCTTTGTTTTACAAATCCCATGAGCGTATGGCATTTCTCACTGTGTACCTGCTACAGCTTTTCCACAGATGGGCAGTAATTTCCTCTGCTTTTGGTTAGATGAGTTTGTTTTATTTGTCTGAGATGGGGTCAATGCAGACTTCAATTTTTGTTTCTTTGTGGTTTTTTTATTAGTTTGGGGTTTTTTTACATTGCTAGGGTTTGCTGGGAGGAAGACTGGGTAAATCATTGACGGAAGAAGAAATGCAGACAATGTCTGAGAGCTAATTGAAGGGAGTCAGACTGGTAAACAGCATTTTGCTGTGCACTTTGGGCTGTTTTAGGTTGGGAGCATTGGTGATACACACTAAATTAAGTGACAATTGGACTTCCTGATGTAGGAAATCTGCACTCAACACTGATAGATTTGGTGGGTGCACTGGTTTGAAGGCAAACCAGGAGGAGGAATTAACTCCACACAAATATTTTGCGAGAGCTTCCAATAATTTCATGGGAAAATTACAATAAAGGCAATAGTACAGAAACACTGGCTGAAACAGAGAAAGTCAGAATATGACCTGACACCCTGCTGGTCAGGGTGGCAGTCACAGTCTGATTAAATGGTGGCTGCAGACCCATTGGAGGATGGCTACAGCCTTGTTGAAGCAGTGATCCTGTGAAAAGGTCTCCAGTGGTGGCTGTCAAGAGCTCTCATCCTCTGGTTATCAAGTGGTGGTATTGTGGTGCCTCAAGCCCCAAATTTATATAAATATTGTATAAATTATATATAACCCCAAATTATATACAGGTGGGACTGTTTGGTGCATCCCCCAGGGCAGGGAATTCCAAAATGGGATAATGTAATTCTGTGAGTCATTCTGGGGAGTTCTTGATGGTCCATTAGCAGAGATGGCCCCCTCAGAGTGGAGACTGCTTCCCCTGAGGGAGTTATGGAGAAGGTAAAGAAACACTGCTCCTCTCATTTTAACAGCTCACGTGGATGGTAGTAGAAATACTTACTTTTGGTTACACCTTACATTGTACACAAGACAGTAGTTTGTGGGGTTGTTTGTTTGGGGGTTTGGTTTGGTTTGGGTTTTTTTTTTCAGTTTTTATTGTTTCTTTTTGGATTTTGTTTTGATTTTTTGGGTTTTGTTTTTTTGAGGGTTTGTTTTCTTCTTTGTTTGGGGCTACTTTTACAATTAATTCTCCTATAGTAAGAAGCTGTAAAATTAACTCCGATTTTTTGCATCTGCTTTCAAGATGTCAAAGAGAAGACTTTCTTTTTTAAACTGTTTTCATCCTTTATTTTTCACATTGCTGGAACAGAATCTCCCAGATCTGTTAACAGGATGGTTGATTTTAGTACAGTGAAATAGGGCATAAATGCAAACATATGAATGAGTGTGTCCATTCCATTTGGCAGACCTCACTGGGATGCTCAGGACACTGAGGCAACATCTGTTCACATGGAAATTCCTGACCAATTTTTCTCCATTCATTGACATGAAGAGTAGCCCTGGTGCAATGCTTGATGTAGAAAAATACACAAGGGAAATATTTACTTCTGGCTGATAGTCCACTGCTCCATTTAACAATACAACAATCCATTTTATTTTCTTCTGTTCTTTGTGTTAATTTTGTTGTCAGTGAGTGATCTTGTACTGCTGTCAAACAAGTGTGTGTGCCAAGTGTGATAAAAATCAATACAGCTGCCTGTGCTCCTAAATCTAAAGAGTCATGTGTACTTTGATTTTGGCTGGAATATTAAAGCCAGATTTTATTTTTTTTTTTGAGGCATTTTTGTTGAGGAGAGAGTATTTATTTCCACTTCTAGAACAACCTGTACTGTTGATGTTCACTGATTTACTGTATTTAAAACTGTCTCCGTTTTTAAAATCATGATCCAGCAACATTTCCCTTGTCAAAGAGGCTTTGTTTGGTTGTGGGTTTTTTTTGCTTTGGGGGTTGTTTTTTCTACTTTGTTTTTTTTTTTTAATCTATGTTTTTTGTTGCCCACCCCCAACCCTGGTAGAGACTGGCATATTTGGCATACTTGATGAAAGGAACATTAGAAATTCATTAATGGATTAAATGTTTGATGTCATCAAAAAGTATTTAGGTTTCTCTGAATCAAGTTGCACCTAGGCAGAAGTCCAAGGAATCTCTGCCAAAATAGCAATTTAAAGTAGATGTGCACCCAAGGCATTATTTTTAGGACTATTTATTTGAAGGTGTGACATTGAGAAGTAAATTTCCACGATGTTAATGGCGGGTGAAGGCTGGGTACCTGTGAGAACCCCGGGCTTGCTCTGGGGTCTCGTGTGGTGGAAAAGTCTCTCCTCCAACCCGTGATTCCAAAGAAAAACTCAGCAGCCTCTTGGTGTTTGGTCTCAAGGCAGTTTATTGTGAGTTATCTAACAGTTTATCTTCCAGGCTGTGGTTGTTTGCTCAGCAGCTCGGGCAGAGGCACACACACACCCTGACATCCTCTCTCTCTGCTGTCTTCTTCTTCTCTCCCTGCCCAGGGCTGCTGCTATCTTTTATATGATATATTATGTATTACATGTTTATAGTTTTCCCCCAATACCTATTACCTATATTACAAAGTGCTTTTCTACTCTAAACCAATCCATAAGTGCCAACATCACCAAGAACATGGAGGCAAGGAAGAAGAAGGAGGAAGAACAGGATCAGCCCACTTTCCTCCATCTTAGAACTTCTGACCCCCATGTACAAAGTAAAAACCTCCCTGGACAGGTGCTAAAACCCCCCTGTACAATACTAAAAAAATTTCCCCTCTGTTTTGTAACTACTTTTACTATGCTATCTAACCCTTTGTGACTGCTTGTTCCACCTCCAAAGTTGGTAACTCATTCCATGGCTCAAACTCAAAATCTCAGCTGTTTGCAGCTGCCTGCCAGGCTCTAAAATGCTCCTGACCAAGGCCTGGAACCTCTAACAATGTCTGAGAGACATTCTGAGTTCCAACATGTACCTACTGAGAAATATTTTTGGTTCTTAACTAACGTACAGCAGCTGAGAGTATTTCTGCATTTCAGCAGTGTTGACATTTAAACTGTATATAAGGTGGTTTCCCCACGAAGGCTGCTCTAGAACTGGCCTGGACACTTGCAGGTACTGTGGTTACTACATCGATCACCAGACAGTGTTCCACATCACCAGCTCTGCTGCCAGCGTGGAGCTCCAGTGCAGCTCCAAGGTCTCTGAGAAGCCCCTGCTGGTGGAGTACGGCAGCTATGCCATCGGCCAGCGTAAGATGCATTTTATCTTTCAACCCTTCTTTGCATTTCAGATCTGTGAAGCAGCACTTTTTGGGCCCAGTAGGACTTAATTAAGTTTATGCAGCAAATTAGCTGTTGGGTTTCAGTTAATTTTCTTTTCTGCTCTCGCTAAGATGACTAAGAAACAAAGAACCTTTTCTAGGCTGTGCATCTGAGGTTTGTGGGCACGTGCAGCGTGCTCTGCTTTCCTGCGTGCACGCTGTTCTCTTCTGCACAGTCCTCAAAGCTTCCTGTGTGGCTATGACCACGGTGCAGTCAGTTGAAGTCTGCTGTTCCTGTTAGTTTTAAACCCCAACTTTTTGTTTGCAATGCTTCTATTGCTATAAGGCTCACAGGTAATGGAAAAAGTACCGAATAACCACCTGCTTATTTCACTGTTTCCATGTATTTATATATAGTGTGTGCAAATCTGAAATCTGAGCCAAAAAAACAGCTCAAAATATTAATAAACTCTGAGACCCTGAGTTTTTTTCCAGTCCTGAAAAATACAACTTGTTTACTGGTACTTTTTACCTGTGCTAGTCTTATAAATTCTTTTTAAGGTAGTAGAGAAGCAGTGGTTTCTAAACATAGTTACTTGTCACATTAGGGATACTTTATTCAATTTATATATGTAGTGTATGTAAAAAGAGGAGAAATTTGATTATTTTCATTTATAAGGCAGAATTATGTAGTTCATACACCACCTCAATGCAGGTTATTTACCAAAGTTGCATAGTGCTGCAAATTTTGGTTATTGGAAGTGACATTGTTCTTTAAAATAAAGATGGTTTTCTAAGCAGTCTTGTGTTACACCATAAAACACTGGCTTATTTGTTCCAGCCCCAGAGAGCCTGTGGTACATATTCCAGGAACAGCTGAATTAGAAATTTAGAGATCTTTTTTTCTCTTCTTTAATTCCCATTTGAATTCAATTTAAGTGCTGGCAATGCATACAGACTATTAAATTTAGATGAGTGTTATCATTCCTTGGAGCAGCTTAGTGACTGCAAATTGAAACAAGCCAGCAATATTTGTGAAAAGGAAATTTTGAGGTTTGGTTGCTTGGGGTTTTTTTGTTGTTGTTTGGTTTTTGTTTTTTTTTCTCCTTTTTAACCTCCAGCATGTCCACCTGGACATTTCAAGTGTTCCACGGGCTTATGCATCCAGCAGATGCAGCGCTGTGATGGCATAAACAACTGCTTCGACGAAAGTGATGAACTCTCTTGTGGTTTGTACTCACTTATTAGAGATCTTGACTGGAAAACACACTGAATGTATTCTCTAATCCTAGAAGGCAGCTGAAACAAGGTGAAATTTTTTAATGGGAATAACAAAAGATGTTTTCAGCTTCCTTTGTGCAGACTATATGTCAGTCTCTGGAATGCTCAATTCACAGTAAATTGTCAAGGGACAAAACCAAGAATAAAGAAGGTACATCACTGGAGAACATGAGGAAGAAATTTAGATGTGCAATAATAGCTGCAGTAGGATATATTTAAGTATGTGATAAAAACTGGAAATTATTAATGAAGTTCTGTCCCATTTAGAGAGAAGTTATTTTTTGTGGGGAAATGACAAAGGAGGGGTTCATAGAGTAGGGGATAGTGATACTAAACATCTCCACCTGAGGTGCTCACTGAACTCCTCTGTGCTCTAGTTTGTCCATGTGTAAAGTGGCACTGATGCCCATCCTTGTATTGGAATGTATTGCCCATCCTTGAAGGAATGAATGTTGTATCCAGACATAGTCAGAAGGGGATGTGTTAGCATTTACAGGAATGTTTCTGTACCTGATTTGGCTTATATTTTTAAAGTTGTCCGTGAGTGGAACTGTAACTCCAGCTTTGCAATACAGGACAACTTGCTCGCCTGCAATGGAGTGAGTGACTGTGAGAATGGAAAAGATGAGCAGAACTGCACCCACAGTAAGGCTGCTCTCCTGAATAATTTTTTTCCTCTCTTTTGTCATCTGTCTATTCCTGACTTAAATTCTGGATGCTGCATTCAAAAGGCTAAGAGGCACTGTCAAATCTCACTTAGGCTATATCATTCCTTTCAATTCTTCTGATACACTTAGAAAAAAGCCATTACAGGTTTTAAACTATTTCTTTTTAATAAGCTCATGAACATCTGTTTTTGCAAAATACTGGCAGAAGAATTAAGTACATGGGGATCTAGGGATTTAAAGCTGAATCTGAGATTTTATCTCTTTACAACATAATCTGTGCAAATTAATTCCTGGACCCATTTTACCATCTGTAAAATAACTATTAAAATTATGGTTCATCTGTAGTAGTTTTTAGGGCTATTATAAGGTTAGCAAAAACCATAAATTTAGCATTAGCCAAATGAAAGTTTTGAATCAGAACTTTCTTGAACTTTTTAGACTAAATGGATCCCATGCTGCAAGAGACTTTTTTAAAGAAAACTTTTTTGACCCCTCTGACAAGACAGTCTGTGTAAATGATTACAGGATACTTCTGTGCATTGACAAGAAAAATGGATTTGGTTTGAGTGCATGTATTTTAAGCCACAGGGAAACAGGAAATGCTGAGGTTTGGGGGTTGCTGGATACAGTTAATGAGGCTGTTTTGACTGCAATCTTTCATTTCACATTTAACACCGAAATAGAAAGGAGAGCTCCCTTCCAGAGTACTGGATGTTTTCTCTTGCTATCCTTACACTCTACATCTAATTTTCACTATTATATCTCTGTGTGTTAGTGCTGTGGGAAAGGATGGGAAGAAATCTTTGTTGGGACTTGGCCAGGTAAATACACACCCAAGTACAGATGCATTTCTATTTGAATGGTTCGTTCTGTTTAGAGGTTAAGCCATCCCCACCTATGTGTTTTTTTTGTCATATTACTTCCTATCTATTAATACATGTACATCTTCTATCTGTTCAGACATGTCTTCACGTGTTAAGCTGAGCCAATGGTTGTTTTGGGTTTTTTTCCTCACAACTATTTCAGGTATTCCCTGCACCAACCACACATTCAAGTGCAGGAATAACATTTGCATTAGGAAACAATATGCAAGATGTGATGGGACTGTGGACTGTGTTGATGGAAGTGATGAAAGCAGCTGCAGTAAGTTCCTCTCAAATATCCATCTTTCTGAACTTTGAACTTTTTTGCACAATAAAGACCTTTATTGCTTCCCATTTTGGAGTGGGTACAAGTCGGGCTGCAGGTACTGAATTTTTATTGCATTCTTTTTGTGATAGCTGGGTAATGATCAGCTATCAGTTTACCTCTGATCTGGTTGCAGAACTTGCCAAGTTCCTGTGGGAGGGTGGGCTTACAGTTCTGGGAGCCTTAGAAAGCTGTACTGCTTTTTTCAGCTGTGCTGAGGAGTAGGGCAGCAAGGTTAATTACAGAGTGAACTTGGTTTGCTGGGAAGGCAGCAACTTTGCTGTCTGCAGCCAGGGTCTTCATTGAAGTCAGACCATATGTGGACTTCAGGAGTGATACAGCTGCAATGAGAAAAAAAAATCACAAACTTTTCACTTCTCTGACTCTTCCAGATGGTGAAGACCCCCAGTACTTCATAGTATCAAGTCAGGCTCTAGCCTTAAATCTTCCTAAAGTAATCTCTGTACAACCTTTTCAGTTTGTTTTGATGTAAAGGAAATAGATGATTATCAATGCAGCAGCAATAAAAGTGATGTTAGGAGTAGTTGCTTAAACTGGATGGTCTCAAGTATATTACATAACGTGGATGTGTTGGAACAAGTCCAAAGGATGTTCCTGGAGATATCTGTGGGCTGGAGCACCTCTCCTGTGAAGACAGGCTGAGACAGCTGGGGTTGTTTAGCCTGGAGAAGACAGCTGTAGGAAGAAGGCTCTTAGCACCTCCCAGTACCTAAAGGGACCTACAGGAGAACTGGAGAGGACCCTTTCACAAGGGCATGTAATGGTAGAACAAGGAGGAATGGCTTTATAATAAATAAAACCTGATAGATTTAAATTTGATATAAGGAAGAAATTCTCCACGGTGAGGGTGCCGAGGCCCTGGCAGAGGTTGCCCAGAGAAGCTGTCAATGCCTCATCCCTGGAATTGTTCAAGGCCAGGCTGGATAGAACCCTGACCAACCTGGTTTAATGGGAAACTGTCCCTGCCCATGGCAGGGTGGGTTGCAACTAGATGATCTTTAAACTCCCTTTCCAAACCGAACCATTTTAGGATTTTGCCTGACTCTCAGCTGTCTCTGGCATGCTGCCTGCCATATGCCTATTTTTATTTGGAATCATTAAAGCTGCATTCGACTTTGTGGATGTGTTCAGGAAAGGGTCCAGAAATATTAACATCTATGTGTGGGAGCGTGGGACTAAAACTCCTGAGCAGAAACTTTATGTGCAAGCACTAGGGATGGACAGGACGCTCTACAGAAGCATCTTTCTTGCTTGCTTTTCAAATTAAGAGTTCAGATTTTTGTTCTGATGAGACATGACTTCTTCACATGTTAGTAATATACATTGTCAGTCAGTTATTTCCATACAAAATAATGATTGTACCACCTTATTTGTCAAATAAATGTCCAATCCCCACATACATTTTTCTTGTATCATTCCCATTGTTTTGGCAAGAAATAAGAGTCCTGATGAGATTGAACTTCTTTGTTGATGGTATCCTTTCAGGTCAGGGTTGGCAGTATCAAAAAGAGATAACGGTTTGCCTATTTGTATATATTCATTGTGATGCTTATTAAATCAGTGGATCCTTTGACATTTCTGACACAAGAAATATTTAGAGGCTAATTTCTGTATCAGAGCTAGAAAAGGGACTAAGTAAAATTTCCCGACTGGTGGCTTTTTATGGAGTCATCTCTGATTTAATTGATAGAGTAGCCAAAGAGAGAAGTTTTGTGATTATAGCCAGGGAATTAAATAGATTTCAAAATATTTCAAAGTTCAATATTCTTTCATGCCTTATGTGGGAATCCCCCTCATTAAGGGAAAGTATTGGAGATGGGGATTACAACCTGAAATACTTTTTGCAGGTTGTGGCAGTAGCAAGATCAACAACCTCATCTCTCGGATTGTGGGCGGCTCGAACACTGAGGAAGGCGAATGGCCCTGGCAGGTCAGCCTTCATTTTGTGGGAGCTGCTTACTGTGGAGCATCAGTGATATCCAAAGAATGGCTTGTGTCTGCAGCCCACTGCTTTCAAGGGAGCAAGTAAGCAATCTTCCCTCTATACCTGTCTCAAACACGGCCAGAATCCACAGGTGCCTTCATCTTCCAGAGTTTGACCTGCATGTCTATACCTGTCCCAAACATGGCCAGAATCCACAGGTGCCTTCATCTTCCAGAGTTTGACCTGCATGTCTATACCTGTCCCAAACACGGCCAGAATCCACAGGTGCCTCCATCTTCCAGAGTTTGACCTGCATGGAGGTGCTGTGCTCTTCTTTCCCAGCCCTGCCGTCGGTGGGTGTTCTGAGGTGCTTTTTGAAGGCGCAACTTGTCGTTTGCTCCCACCCAGGCTGGCAGACCCCCGAGCGTGGCGTGCCCACCTGGGCATGCGGAGGCAGGGCCGCGCCGCGCTGGTGGCCGCGGTGCGGCGGATCGTGGTGCACGAGCTGTACAACAGCAGGAACTACGACTACGACATCGCGCTGCTGCAGCTGAGCGCGCCCTGGCCCGACACCATGGGCCACCTCATCCAGCCCATCTGCCTGCCCCCGTCCTCCCAGCGAGCCCGCAGCGGGGACAAGTGCTGGATCACAGGCTGGGGCCAAAAGCAGGAAGCAGGTGCGTTTTATCCCTTCCATTGAGCTGATTTTGTTCACAGGAGCCTTCACAGCTGGAGAGGGTGGAGTGTGCATGGGTGGCAAGCACAGTTCTCTCATTCTCAGAGTTTTTCATAGAGGTGCGCAGAGAGAAATGAAAGAGAAAACAATTTCTAATTCTGCTCCTTGTTTTTCCTATGTGGAATGTGTTTGGAGAATTGTTTACCTGGGGTGAGTGCTTGGTTGGATTCTGGTGAGGATGGTTTGAGCCTGATGGCCAATCCAATCCAACCCAATCCAATCCAACCCACCTGGGGCTGGACTCTCAGAGAGGGTCACGAGTTGTGTTAGAGTCAGAGAAAGTAGTATGTCGTTTTAGTATCTTCTTTTTATATAGTATATTAATGTATTTTAGCACAGTTATAATAAAGAAATCATTTAGCCTTCTGGATTGAGTCAGACATGGCCATTTTTTCCCATTGGGTTCACCTCCATTTACAATATGCATGTACCTTCATATACTCGGGGAACTTGGCTGCTGGTCCCAGGGATCTGAATTTCTTCCATATAGTGTTGTTAGTGTAGGGAGCTACACTTACCCCAAAATATCACAGTGTTGTCTTTCCCCTCCGTTCCCCTTGGAGGTGTGGGACACATGGTGTGGTTTTTCTCTTTGGGCTGCTGGTTAATCATATGTAAAATTAAAAAGCTGGTTATTTGAAAGATAAATGTAATGCCTCAAAAAAAAAAGGGGGGGAGTCATCTTTTTCTCGTGTTTCCCCCTAGTCCCTTCATCAGTTTCTATAATACAAGTGCCAAATCAATCTTGTAATGCCAAAATATACTTTATTACATACTAGCTTTATCAAATCCTAAAATAAAAGTTTCATGATTTAAACCAGTGCTGGCATATTTGAATATGTGGGTGAGGGCTTTTTGGCTATGACCAGATTTTGAAGGGAGCACCTGGTGATGAGATTGGGCCTGCTGTATTGAAAGGAGGAGAAACTTTAGGTTAATTTGGTTATTATTAAAATATATATCTTATGAAAAAGAGGTGTTTCACCAAATCTTACAGACAGAAAGAAGCAAATGTGGAAATTGGTTCTTTATGCTGTGAGAATTTGAATTCTGAAACTGACTCATAATCTTAATCTTGAATTTGGCTTCTTCACGTATGCTGCCCTCACTGCAAGTCTATCATGTGATGATCTAAATATATTTGTAAAATTCCGTTTCCTTTCTGAAATAAAAAGAGAGCAAATTAAGAAGCCTTGAGATGTTTTGGGGGAAAAAAACCCCAAACTTTTTGACCAATCCTAGTGATTTTGGCCAAGCCTAGTGATTGTGTTTGGGGTGGCTGAAGGACCCAGATCAAATCACACAATTCCCTGATAGTTGGAAGAGGCTTCCTGCTCTGTTGCAGTTTGGAATCTGGAATAACGCAATGGTCTAAAGTATCTGTGAATATTTTCTGAATATTCTGCTCTGAATTCCTCTTCCAGACAATGAAGGTTCGGCAGTTCTTCAGAAAGCAGAGGTAGAAATTATTGACCAGACGCTGTGTCATTCCACGTACGGGATTATCACAGCTCGGATGTTCTGTGCCGGGCTGTCGTCTGGGAAAAGAGATGGGTGTAAAGTATGTACCTCAGCAAACTTGGCACAGAGCTGATCTGGTCTTTCATTGCTGCACGAGGAGGTGTAAAGTTGACAGGCAGACCACTCTGTGGTCAATATGTTTCAGTTTTGAAATAGAGCAATGTGAGGATTTTCTGTCAGCGGATCTCTTCTGTGGGTGATTTCAGAGCTCTGCTGCTTTACGTGCATGAGTAGCATCACTAAATTTCAGTGGCAGGTCAAAAGCCAATCAAATTGCAAGTCCCAATAACAAGTTGAAATTTCATCGTAATAGGCTCTCAGCTGAAAAAAAACCTGAGAAACTAGCTTGTCTTTTCAGGATCCCTCCCCTCCAACTTGGAAATACAGGACTGTGTCATGACATGCAGACAATTAGGCATAAATTTGCAAATGTAAGATATTTCTGACCTGGAAAAGCTGAAAGATAAATGTAAAGTGCTGAATTTATTTCTGGTAAATAGTAGTAAAACTCCATAGATTCACAGTATCTATATGACACTTAATATTAGAGATCTTATTGCCATATAATAATATATTGAACTTTTGTGAACCTTTTTATGAACATTTTAGCATTTACTGCTAAAACAGTAGTAGATTTATTGCTGAAATAATAAGACCATTTATTTATGATGGAGATCTGGAATCTTCAAGATATTCTAGCTTTCACTGATCTACATAAAAATGAGTGAGCCTTCAAAGGCTGAAGGAGTATAATGCTCCAGCTGTTTTTTAAGGTTAGTGAGGCCATTGATATTAAGTATAATTTTCAATAACTGGAGAATTTGTTTGTTTATGACTGCTCAAGATACAGCCAGGGAAATACATCATGTTGGCTTCTTTTTTGTAGAGGCAATGATTTGTTTCTGTGTCTGGCAGTTGTTAGAGCAAATCAAATTGTGGTATTCTTGTTCTGTGAAAAGTGGTAGTGTTCCATTTTTGTCCCAGGAATGAAAGAAAATACTTGCAAATTTTACTCTCTAAAATCTGAAATCTTATTTGTCATGGAAGGAAAAAAAGTCTTCTAAATTTTTTGCCTTTTTTGAGGCAATTCAATATAACCTTATTTTGAGGAGTGGGTGGCACCTGAGCACCTTGGAAGAGGGCTCTTCCAACCTGCATATCCCAAGAACCTATAAAGTGAAGGCAAAATAATTTTCTAGCTCTAACAAAATATTTGTCTAGAAAAAAAGTACTTCTCTTGCAAAACATCTGAATTTTGCCAAATGCACCTTTTGCTTTTAGAAGTTGTTTCTTGCACCCAATATTTTGGTAAAGTTAATTTGCCACTGGGTGTCTGTTTCAAAGATGCTGTGTGTACAGCAGAGCCTTACAGTGAGGTATCAGCTTGGTTTCCTCAAATTGAAAATTTGCATTTGGTGGCAAATTATTTTATACCTGATGCTCTGCCACTGTATTTCTAAAAGAGCACCCTGTAAAGGAAGAGTCCTAGTTGCTTTGTCTTGTATTACAGCATCATGAGATCCTGTAATAAATTCTGAAGTCTAGAACAGACTTCATTTTAACTGCTCTAATTACAAAGACATTATGGGCCCCTAAACATTATAATGCTGACTAGTATTTACTAGAGAATAATCCTTAGGCTCTTTTTCCTTCTTAAAAAAAAAAAACCAACAAACCCCCCCCCCAAAAAAAACCCCCAAAAAAACCCAATGCAAAACAATTAAGGGAGTCCATCTGTTTTTATTCACCTTTAGTTTGAAATAAGTCATACAATTATTAAATACTTTATTGTATTTATCTTATTTTATTTTCAAATATTTTTAAAAGCTTACTATTTTTGAGTTTTAGTGTGTAACCTATGAATGTATATACATGTTAAGTAGCAGATCTAGGGTTTAGCTGTAAGTGTGAAGTTAGGGAAAAAAAAGTGAATTTCAAATATAGTCCATGCAAAGTAATATATTTATTAGCATCTTTAAAGAGTGAGAATTACCTTCTCTCTTGTGAAAGAGCAAACTTTGATAAAATTGTGCAATACCATCTACTTGAAAAAAAAAAATCTCTCAATTGTTTGAACTATGTGAATATGAAAATATAATCACTGAAATTATGCAAAATATCTCCTCTGGATTTTTCCCCAGCTTTCATAATTCATATTGTAAACATATATAATTTGATGCATTATTTTTAGGGTGATTCTGGTGGACCACTGTCATGTCAAAGCAATGGAGATGGAAAATGGTTTTTGACTGGCATTGTGAGCTGGGGTTATGGATGTGGAAGACCAAATTTCCCAGGTGTCTACACAAGAGTGTCAAATTTTGCACCATGGATACACAAATATGTGCCTTCAGTCTTGTAACTTGAAAACTGTTTTCTTGGGATAAAATGTGACCTGGACATCTTCATTAAAGTCATATTTGGAGAAACTGTTCAGTTGTGGAATTTCCTTGCATTTTTTGATTCTTTGTGGAATCTCTTGCTGATTCTGGAATTCTCATATGGGGGTAATAAATATCAGTGTTTTGAGCTTTGGTGAAAAAGGAGGAGGTTGTTCCTTGTGATAGTTGTTCCACACAGATATCTGGAGACATGGGAGGAGGTGCAATAATCAACTGAATTTTCAAGGCACCAACTAAGTGCAGGTGCACTCACCTGTCAGGAAGCTGAAGATACAATTGATTGTGTAAACAGAGAGCTTGAGGCTTGCTCATCTTTTCTTCTGAGATGTGTGCAGCCAATACAGAAGTAGCAGTGAGCTGTTTGCACTCTGGCAAATACTGCTTTCCCTGCTGACAGGGAGAAAGGGAGATGAGACCCTGTAAAAAGTGAATGCAATCCTTTCAAATCCATAGGGCCCTAAATTTTGAAGATCAGAAATTCTGCTGCTATAAGTGATTTGTTGCATGCTTACTCCTTCTCTTGCTTTCATTTTAATTAACTGCATGATATGGAGCTGCTAACTTTTATTTCCTGCTTTCATTTCTTCGTTTTCAAGTTCATCTACCTAAGAATTTGAATTCTTGAGCTTCAGGCAGCCTTATCAAGATGCATAAACATGGTGATGTGTGTTATTGCAATGCTCTTGTCCTTGATGAAATAAAACTGGTGTTTCCAAAAGGTCACAATATAATTTTTATATCATAAGTTTGTTTACTCTAGGCCTTTTTATTTTTTTTTTTTTTCTTTTCCATGAAGGAAGGGGCAAAGTGTCTATCAGCAGGTTCTGTATGTGTAGCAGAGACAGGTTGAAAAACAGAGGACTTTAAAAAAGCCATCTGTCTGCAGCTGTAGTTTGAATTTCTGAGCTGTGAGGATTGTCTTCCAGTTAATCCCTTTTGCAATCTGTGTGAACTGTTGGGATTTGTTTGTTCCCTTTGTATTATTTTTCTGCGGCTGAGATTACTTCCTCTCCTTTTGTTTTTCTAGATTCTCTTTTTTTTCCTCTCTGTCTCCTTCAACATGTAACAAATATATTATTTCCCCACACACATCCTTGATTTTCTTATTTTGCATGCAGAATATGCTGAACTTGATGGTTTGCTGACTTAAACTTGCTTTTTCTTTCAAACAGGAAATGTGAACATAAATTGGTTTGCAATTTACTTACCACATTTATTCTGTGGTACGGTCTTGAAGCTGGAAAACTAAGGTGATATGTGGAACTGAGCCCTTCTCCTCTGTTACAGATATTTCGATAAATTCCCCAGGGTGTTTATTAGAATTTGCCTCATTTATTTTGTCCTGGGACCTTTTATTTAATTTTGCATATCCTTCGCATTGTGTCAGAAATTATTTCCTTACTGTCATATTTCTAAAAGTGATCTACTTTCAAATGATGGGATCCGTATCCTACTGAGCCACTCGGGTGAACAAAGAGTTACAGGGATGATCATTTCCCTGCCCACCTTCTTTGACTGCACATCAGCTGGCTCCCCATTCAAGCAGTGTGGTAGAGGTGAAATAAGAGAAGTGTGTGTGCAGGGGGGAGAGCAGCTATTTTGGTTAAGAAACAGGGTTCATTTAGGGAGTTGTTGCAAGCTTTGTCAAAAGGCATTTGTCACAGCATCATGCTGCAGGCGTTCCCCTCCAGCCGGATTTCTGTGTACAGCATTCCAGCTCCAGGTGCTGCAGGGCAGGTAAGAGCCACCAGCTAAACTTTGTAGTAGAAATCAGTAAATAAATTATCTCTGTCTACTCCTGCCTGCGCTGACCCCTGTGTGGTAAGCACATTTCTCTCACTCTCAGGATTTTTCATCGAGGTGCACAGAGAGAAATGAAAGAGAAAACAATTTCTGTTTCTGCTCCTTGTTTTTCCCATGTAGAATGTGTTTGGAGAATTGTTTACCTGGAGTGCTTGGTTGGATTCTGGTGAAGATTGTTTGAGCCTGATGGCCAATCCAACCCACCTGTGTCTAGACTCGAGAGAGGGTCACGCGTTGTGTTAGAGTCAGAAAAAATAGTATGTAGTTTTAATATCCTCCTTTTATATAACATATTAATATATTTTAACACAATTATTTTTAAAAAAATGCAGCCTTCTGAATTAAGTCAAACAACATCATTTCTTCCCATTAAATTTTGCCTGCACTTACAATATCCCTGTTCTTCATAAATTGCTTTTAACTAAAGTGGTAAAAATCCCCCCCCACCACCATCCCACTTTCACAGCTTGAAATGCATACAAGAAGGAAATAGCCCAGAGAGGTGAGGGTTTTATGTGTGCCCTAGCTGATAACGTGAAAGATCTTATCTCAGTTTTAATTTCTTTAAAACTATGAGAGTAAATACACCAAAATATGATACAACATCTCTTCTTTTTTTCTTACTAACTGATGCCATCCATGGTCTTTCTCTAGGAAAGTCTGTGTGTTTCTGACTGCCCATCCTACCAAGAAGGTAGGATGAATCGTTTCTACAAATGGGTGAAGCTGTGTTTTTGGAGGAGATGTCTTCTAGGAATATTACCTACAGTTTCTTTAACAGTGACAGCAATTGTGCTGCTCCTGCACTACTCACTGTGTAAGTGTTGCTCCCCAGCATGGTCTGGGTGGGATGGATGTTTTGCACTGTGAAAAGCTCTGAACTAAGCAGCTGAGCACATAATGTGTGTATATAAACTACTGACTTTCCCTTCTCCTTAATGTCTTTGCTAAAGCAACAAAATGCACAGTATTTACCAGTGAGTAGTTGTACAAGAATAGGCATTTTATCGTTAATTATTTTTTGTCACTGTTCATGAATACCATCATTATTGGTATTAAGTGTTATCTTTTGCAGGAACATATAGGAATTATTTGTTTATTTTCTCTTCACTTTTATTTTTTTAAAAACAGAATGGGTACCTAAATTGTTTATGTACTTCCCCAAATGTCAACACATAGCTGTTAAAGCCATGTTTCTTCAGGAGGAGAGTACTGCAAAAATATTGGAAGCTTAACAATGAAATCTTCCTAGTAGAAATGCCTGCCTAAGCCTTTATTCTCCTTCCTTTCTTTTCCTGCTGGGCATTACTCTGTCAGTGGGACTGACTCAGTGCTCTAGTTATTACTGCATGTTTCTCTTAAGAGCTAATATCTGCAAATGCCAAGGACAAGCACATACTTCTGCAAGTGTCCTGCTCTGTAATGTTATTAGGTGTGGTAATTTTTTATCTTTTTTTTTTTTTTCCTCTCAGCTCCAGCATTTTCCTTTATTTATATCAGTGGAAGTGTAGAAATTCCTAATTTGACTTATACAAATGACCTCAATGATCCAACATCACAGAAGTTCATCCTGCAAGCAAAGGCAATCCAAAATTATGTAAGTTTCCACATAAGTAGGGCAATATTTTGTGTTTATACAGAAGCAGTTGGGAATGAGGAGAGGACTCGGGTTAGCCATTTTTTATTTCCCTTGGAAATAGTAAGTTTAAAGCTAGGAAGAGCCTTAGCAGTTTTCAGATTTAGAAATACAGCTAGACCAATGGGGCTGTGTGTCTTAGAGTAAGGTCAATATTTTCTAGGTAATAAGGTTTCAGGATTATGGACAAATCACTTGTCTTGAAGGAAATAGGAGAGTGGGTTTTGTTTTATTTTACTTTATTCATACTCTCTTCCTTCTACATTTTCCTTTTTCTTTTTACTTTCACATCCAAATCAATGCTTCACTTTTTAAAATTTTCCTTATCACTCACAACAGTGCTTGCTTTCTTGCCCTTCTTATGAGTTTCTATTTGTGAGATCAGTGCTGTTTCCTAGGTACATGTGGACAGCAGTTTTGAAGACAAAGCTCTTCTCTGTTAGCTTGTATTTCTCAAAAGAACTAATCTGGTGTCTCAAAGCTGCTCTGTGCACAGCCAATACAAGTTGGTGATACTAGAAGTTCAAAGACTGAAACAAAAATATAAATGTATTCATAAAGACTTTCTTCACAGCTAATTATCAAGAACTGTCTCAATGGCCTTGAATGTGATGTGAAAAAGCAAATTTTTAGTGGTGTTTAATGCACATTTATGATCCTTATCTGATACATTTTGTGAAAATTACGGCCAGTTCTTGTAATTTGGGGGAGGGCAGTGAGGAAGAGGAAGGAATGAAAAGACAAGCACTTTATAGTACTAGAAGTTATTCTGGCACTAAAATATAATTTTACATTTTCTTTTGCTACTATTTCATTATCAGTTGGCAGAAACATATGAATCTTCCTTCTTGGGAAAGTACTACTTGAAGTCTGTAGTGGCTGCTTTCAGGTAGGTGTTGTGTCAGCATATGGTGGAAATTTGAGCTATTCAGCTGTGTTTTCCCCTTTTTCTTTAATGCATTTTAAATTTGCAATCTGGAAGAAAATGCACATCTTTGTAAGAGAATTAAAAATGCAGAAATGCATTTAAGTATATGATCTAAGCTAATAGTGTGACTTCTGTCCTGCCCTGTAGAATTGGTGAAAGAAATGAAGTCTGATTAATTGTTCCTGAGTCTATGGGTTGTTTTGTTGTCTATTAATCTACTTTTAATTTTTGAAATAACAATTCAGCACTTGCAGTGTCTTATTTTGGTTTTGTCCATTCAAATGAAATTCTTTTTTAATGTCTGAAAACAAATCCTTAAATGTGTGATTTGGGGCAAAATACTATTTGAGCTCCTGGTAAGAAATGTAAAT
Organism: Lonchura striata; assembly: GCF_050655825.1. Classification (NCBI taxonomy): domain Eukaryota; kingdom Metazoa; phylum Chordata; class Aves; order Passeriformes; family Estrildidae; genus Lonchura; species Lonchura striata. The sequence continues at coordinate 5,075,845 of NC_140703.1, forward strand.
CCATTGAGCAGCAGGTTATTACAATCCTGGTAGTTTCTGAAAATCCTGAAGGGTCAGTGCACAGGCAATTTCAGAAGGATTGTGGTGAAATCACTGAAGTAATAACTTGTATGTCTATGCTCAAGGATTCTTTATTTCAACAAAAAATTGTGTGAAATGATGTATCAAAGTAGGAGCATGAAATTGTGCTGTTGTATGGTGCTACTTCCATTAAAAATGAATTGCAATGTGTATGGAGCTGTTGTATGATCTTAAAAGTGTATAATTATACAGCAGGGATGATAACATCCAATTTCATAAAAACTATTGAAGGATTTCAAGGTGTGGTTTTCAGTCTCAGTGTGTAGCTGGTTAAGCTGCATATGTCAAAAATAGTTCTACTGTATAAAAATACAGCAAAAATAATTGTTAAACAAGAGAGCTTTTTGTCACCATGTTTAGCAGCAACTATTGGGCACAGAAGTTCAGCTGGCTATGAAACTGTGCCAGCTGAAAATGCAGACCAGTGAAAACCAAAATAGTAATTAGACTGTATTTATAGTGAATTTTTTTTCCTTTCACAGTGAAGGAGAATCTGGGCTACGAGCTTACTTCTGGAATACATTCTGGGCACCACAAGATATGGTTGCTTCTCTTAAAAAATTAACCCTAGTGAAACAAAAAGAAATCTGTAGTAAACAAGCAATTCCCTTGTTCAGTTCTGTGCAGGAAGATTTTGATCTTGTTACAATGGAGCTTTTTGGTAACAATGTACCTGTCATTTAATACCTATTCTGTCTATTTTTCTTTCTCCACTTCATGTCCTTGTCTTGTGTAGCTGATAATTATTACATTTCAGTTTCAGATTCCACAGAATATGATATGATGTTAAGATCAGGTAATTATACTTCAATCCTAAGTGATACTACTTTGATGGGTAGTGGAAATCTGTGACAGAAAAATGGCATTTTTTGAGTTATTGTTATGTCTGTAGAGCATATGAACTAAACTAGGCCATGGAATCTCCATGTCTTGTGCTTCAAATGAAGGCTGGATGAAAATACCTCATTCTGATATTCTGACTAGAATGTTTGAAAATTTACTAGTTCCCACTGAAATGCAGTGAGCTGTGGCTCCTATTTTTGCCATTTCTTAAAACAAAAAAAGAAAAGAAAGCAAAAAAACACCCAACAAAACCTCAAAAAAAATGAAAAACTGTACATAATTTGGCTTGTGATTAGGCAATTTTGGTTGTATGTTATTAGTGATCAGTCAGATAATGTAGAGTTTTAATTCACTTTGCCTGATTTCTTCATATCGAGCGCATCTCGAGATTTGTCTTCATGTACTTACTGTTCTCATTGCATGGAGAAGGAAGAGAAAATGGCAAAGGAAGCAGTAGGTGTGAGGCAGATATTGTTGCAATTGCATCTGAATCAGCTCCTGCTCGTGGTGGTGAGGCTTTGTACTCCCTTGGCCAGAGCAGGAGAAGCTGATGCAGTCTGAAAAGGGAACAGAGCTGTAAACCTAAGAGCAAAAAGGGACTAGTGGAATCAAGAAATGTGGGTAGATAATTGTTTCTACCTTGTCTGAAATCCTACCCAAGAACTTGCCTTTCAATCTAACAGTTTCTCCATCCTGATCTACACTTTTTTGTAGCAGTATCCTTTGACCTGTATGCCAAGCCAGGTAACAACAGGACTCTAACTCTGATGAATCCCAAAAAGTCTTTTTATCAATGGAGACTGAGAGTTCCTTCTAATTACGTGGTGAGACTGGTAGTTATCACTCAGCATGGTGTCACTCCAGAGAGCTGTGCATCACACCACTTGTCAGCATATGATTTCCTTCTTCCACTGAAGAACAAGATCATCACCAGGTAAGATACAGAGCAAAGATGCTTTACTGAGCTGTACAGAAGCTCTCTGAAACTGTACCAGATGTATAAAATGTGATGTTTGAAACACAACTTAATTAAAAATCTTGGATAGCATGATGAAAAGATCTTCTAAAACAATTGAAAGGGATTGATAAGGTTTTTCAAGTCCACCTCCCTGCTCTTCAGAGGACTACCTAAAACCAAACCATCTGATTAAGAGCATTGTCCAGATGTTCCTTGAACTCTGACAGGCTTTGTGTCATGACCCCTTCCCTAGGGAACATGTTATAAATTTCTGTGGGGTTTATTCTGCACTATGACTAATTCTAATGTGTTCTTTTCCATAAAATTACTCTCACAACTCAAAAAGATAGAGACTTTATTTTAGAGTGTTATATTCTATTACTTTCAGAAAACGTATGTTTTACGGCAGCCCAGTCACAGCTGAATTCCTGTTCATAATAGGAGGTTGGAAGGCTCCATCCTCAGAATCACTGTGTAGTCTATCTAAATAAGTGAGTTCAGATGGTATTTGAGTGGCTACACTGCTCCTACTTTTCAGAGTAAAATTTCATGTCTGAGCACAGATTCCACAAACAAGGAATCTGTCTTCCTCAACCAAATAAATAAACAAGCTGTAGGATCTGAGGATGGATGGTTTCAAGAGGGGAACTTTACTTAATTTTTAGGAACTTTTAGGTAGAGGTTAGCTGGGCATGAAGATTCAGCTAGGAATCTGAAATGCACTTGTTTAGGAGTGCTTTAACTTAATTGAGTAGGTGGTCCTCTTCAGCTCTATTAATGTATTAATTACTCCCTGTGCAACAAGACATAACAGATTGCCATTGTGGCATGGAATGGACACGAGGTTTTTTTTGTCAGGGGCTACTCTCAGACTGTAGCTTAACAGTTTAGTAGGCAGTTTTGTAAGGATTTATGCTCAAACTGTAGCTTAATATTCAGGAGAATCCCATTCCTGATGTGGGCCTGCATCTGTTCTGCTACTTATTATGGATTATTGCTGTGCCTGTTACTCCATTGTGCATTTTTACCACTGGCTCAGCTTTTTAGGACCCATAAATGTAAAGCTGGCCATGAGCATGAAGACACCTGGAAGACAGCAAGACCAACACAGGTGTCTGATGTAACACATTTAAAGAACATTGATGCAGTAAGCTGCGAGATGAAATACAAGAATGTTCATTGATGTCTGTCTATTAAAGAACCAAAACAGAATTGTATGACTGAAATTTTCTTAAAAACCTGATGGTACCTCAAAAAAAAACCTGATTTTTTTGGTTGCTTTTACTGCCACCCTAGAAAATGCATTGTTTTGCATAGGTCTGTTAGTTTTGTGCTTGGGTCAAAAGCAGCCTAGTGACATATTTAAGATGGATACAGTAGAACTAATAAGTATGTCCAATATCTATGACAGCCAGTAACTGTGGCAGCTATTATTTCCTGATGTTGAGGTCTAGGGTCACGTATGGTGACTGAACTGATTCTCTCCAGTTTCTGTAAACTGCAGTAATACATCTGTTCAGTGACAAATCCTAAAATCTGTTCCAGCTGAGATGGTGAGGTGTGCTGTGAGAGTAAGCATCTCACGTGGACAACTCTTCTCACAGCTTGCCTTGCTTTTCTGATGATATCATGACAGAAGGCACAGAGAGAAGATATGCCAGGCTGTTGACTGGGTTGAGGAAGATGCTGAAATATTTCCACATGGAGAGAGGACTTATGTTGTTATTTTATAAATGCTTTGTCAGCTATTATGATAAGAAGGATTTAATAATGTCTGCAGGAGAGGCAAAGCAGAGATTCATTCACTAGTGGCTCACTTCAAACACATAAAAGGAATAGCCTGCTAAAGCAGCAGAAAACTACTTTCAATTTAAGGTTAAAACATTTGATTTTGAAGCTGCCAATCTGGATCTCAGTGACATCAAAGAACTTGATGCAGGGCTGTGATGGAAATAATCTGTTACTGTGAGGTCTAATCTTAATTGCTTTAATTTGAGTGCATGGAAAAAGAGAAACCTGTTGGAAATTTTTAACATATAGGTTCACAGATATGACAGAATATTCTGAGTGAAGTGACCCACAAGGATCATTGAGCTATAAATGAATGAAAAAAAAAAGTCTCAAATATCATATTCCTAAAAGGAATATGATGTGGGTTGCAAAATGGAATAAGCATAAGAGTGAACTGCAGATGCCAGAAATATCATCTCACAAGTAAAAGAGCAACAGGAAGTAATAGCTACCAAGCATGGGGTGTGATAGCTTTTATGACACAAAACCAGGCTGAATGTGGATAGATTGAAAATGTTTTGGGTTTATCTGTTGCACAGATGCTGCACTGGCACTTGCTGCCTTTTCATTCCTAACCTCTGCTTCTCAGTGCCACTATCACCACTGAAGTAACATAATCTGGCATTGCCTTTCTGATGCTTCTATAGGTATGAAAACTCCAGGGCACTTGTTGAGCAAGAAAACAGTGATGTACATGCAGAATGACTAACCTCAATGCTGGGAAGCCCTAGCATCCTGTGTTATAATAAAAGGGAAATAAATAAATATAAAAATAAAAAAATAAGAACTAAAAGGGAAGTGGTAGCCAAGGGAATGCTTCTAAAACACAGATGCCCAGATCAGTGTTACTTCTGCCCTGTTTCCCAGCAAGATGACAGAAATGTGGGAAATGTTTTGGGATTACTTTTTTTAACTCTTTTTTTTTTTTTTTTTTTTTTTTTAATCTTCCAGATGGTGTGGGCCTGGGGCCTGGACTCCTTCTGTTGTGCGTTTGACTTCATCGAGTAATGTGATGTTGCTTACCTTCTCACTGGATCAAAGAGGAGAAAGCAATATATTAAAAGCTCACTTTCAAGCTGTTCCTAAAATCAGTATGTAGCATCTGATGGAAGGACACTTATTACTGGTTTTGCCTCTAAAAAAGTTGATATTGTCTTGAATATATCTGGGGGAGGGAATGGTGGCATATAAAACAGGGAATTATCATTCTGATCCACTTTACAGAAGACTGAGATTTGAACAAAGAGAGAACATCCTTTGGTCTGGGAGACTTTGTCTTCCCAATAATTACTCAAGCCTTCCTTGCTGGTCATTGCATGGGTAACACTGAGTAGTGGCAGAGGAGCAGACAGACAGACAGACACACATATTATCTGTCTGGGCAAAGCTAGATAGCCCCAGTGCCAGAGCAGCTACTTTTGTCATTTTTGGCAATGTATCCGCAGATCATAGAAAATGTGTTTAAAGAACATGGAAAACAAGAGCAAACACTTTTAATTTATCTTTGTTCTTTTTCTGAATGCATTATTCAGTGTAGTTAACTGAATAAGAAAAATGTGTTCCAAACCTAAGATGTACATTCCAAACCTATGAGGTACTATGGATTTTACATGAGGTATTATGGATTTTACTACAGTATTAATTAGTATTAATTTTAGAAGAGATAAAGGGGTTTGACAGGGTCAAGTTTAGCCACAGTTATTTGGTAAGGTATAAGTGAAAGAGTTTTGACAATGAATCAAGGGACTCATTTTTAACATGCGGACCAAATCACTGAGGACAAACTCCTCCAAAGCTTCCACGTTTCAGCTTATGTCTCTCTGCGTGCTGCTTACCCAAATACTTATCCCATGCACATTACTAATTAAAATGGCTTTATAGTTCTGAGGATAAGCATTTCAAATTACATTTAGCCCAGGTTTTCCTACAAGATTTTTTTTTCATTTCAAAATTATCTTATGTTATGTTCAAATTTGCATTCACAATGTTACCTAAAGGGACCCAAAAGCACTAAGGACTGGGTATCTAAGAGAGTCCTTGGTAGAAAATAAAACTTCAAAGGAATTGTTCAAATATGGCATTTGCAAACTGAGAACTGATATACAAACTTCCTTGTTTACATGAAATTAATCCGTTTTCACTTCACTGGGCTAATTGCTTTTTAATTTTGAAAATTCCTACAGAAAAGTCAGAAGTAAATTGGAAGGGGGAGGTTTGTTGCATCCACATCTGGTTGCTTCTTTCACTTACCATGAAAAAATGCTTTTTTAAAAAATAACTTGAATCAGAGGTCTCTTTGTACTTACCCTTAGTTGTAATTTGATCCAAAAAAAAAGAGAAATTCAGGTTTTTTTGGGGGTGGAAGTTAAGTGATTTTCAGTTAATACAGGGAAAATGTGAGTTGAATACTGTCCAAGTGTATTCTTCTAACTCTGTACACACAGAGAAGGGTTCTAGCAAAAGAAGTAAACTCTGCATTTCTGTACAGCTGAGATAATTGTGTTCCTTGCTGATGTATTTCTCTCCTAGTATGTGGTGGTCATTTCATTTCCTGGAATGGGACACTGAGTTCCCCTTATTACCCAAGTTATTATCCACCAAACATCGACTGCACCTGGATCATCAAGGTATGTGCTGGGAACTCTTCTGAGTACTGATGAGTTTTCTTTATCTTAAGTAGACAAAAAACTGGGAGAAATGGCTTTTGATGTGGATGAAACGGAGAAAACCTAGTGAGATCACTGAACCTGACTTCTCAGGCATTTCCTTCCTGTCCTATGTAAGGTGCCAGCTATGGGAGGGAGATATTGCCAACTTCCAGAAGTTTGAGCATTATTTATGACAGCAACAAATTAATGTGTAAGATGACAAATCCCAGCAGCCAGAAAAAAAAAAAATAATCAGAGCTTTTTTTCTATGTCAAAAAGAAAAAAGTGGTCATGTAAATCATGCCTCAGTGTATTTCCCTGAATTCTGCAGAGCCAGGACCTTCTTTGGCTCAGAAATTCACCTCTGAATTTCAAGCAAGTCCTCTGGCAAGACTTAAAATCTGCTCATGATTTCTACCAACTGCCTAATATGTCAGTCTATTGTTCCATTCAGCATTTAGCTACTCTTTTAGTTTCCCTGGTAAAGAAGACTTTTCACGTATATAACTTGATAATTCTCTACCTTTCACAGTATTATTAGCATCTTATAGCACAAAACTCTCACCTCTGTGCAGAAGAGGAACATATGGCATTACAAATCTAGTATGAACCTCAGAAATAGTGCTTTATGCTGGCTGCAGACAGGTTTACACTCCTTCATCAGGCACAGTCTAGGGTCTAAAAAGACTTCTATAGATGTTTAAATTAGCAAAGTTTTTTGGTTATTCAGAGGTGCTAATTTCAATAATAGAAATGCAGTACTCTCAATCCAGTAAAACACAGAAAAACATGGAAGCAAAGGCTGTATTCATTTTATTAATGCACATCAGGGTTTTTGTCTTCTGATTTTTAGGCACCATTGCCTGGCTACAAGCTCTCAATAAAAATTCTTGTAATACAAATTCAAGAGAAGTCTCCAGGGTCCAGTAAATGTGATAAAGACTGGCTAGAAATTGATGGAGTTAGGTGAGTAAATACATTATTTTCTGGCATATTGATTTACACTTTGCAGTTCTGCACATTTAGGCATCCTGTTTTTTTCTTACAGGTATTTACTTTTTCTCTTGTTCCCCTTAGAGCAATAATGTAGAAAACGACAGGATTTTATGCAGCTGCAGCTGAACTGTAAATTCCTGGCTGTGGTCTTGATGTGGGTGAAGAGTTTGTGTAATCAGAAGTTTAATTTTCTTTACCACTTGCTCTTCAATGATTGCCATTGTTACACGAACACTAAAAATAAAGCTATTCAGAGAAATTTGTCTCTTGGAAGGAACATATTGAAACAAGCAACAGCTGTTGGATTTGGCTGAATTATTTAATCCTTTCCTTTTCCTGGATGTGGAACTTTTGGGTTTACAAACCTAAATGGGAAAACTGAAAACAAGCATGCTTGAAGCAGTTTGTGTTTACAAGGCAGATCCTGATATTGATCATCTTGCTGTATTTTGTTTCAAAGTCCTCTAATCCCAAAGAAGTTACAGAGTGGGAGAAATTCATAATTAGGCTTTCTAAAACTTCTGTTGTGTAGCTTTTAACACCAAAATACAGCTGATCCTTATTGCATTATCTTAAAGCTTTTTGACACCACTCAGTAAAATGAGACATAGCTGGATGGTAGTGGACAGTTTGGTTAGAAATTAATATTTCTCACTTTTGCCTTGCTAGATACTGTAAAGCTCTTTCAGAAAACAACAGGAACAGAGAATATGGCTATTCTGTTGCAATCAACTTCCATTCTGATGAGCTGGTCACCCACAGAGGGTTTTATATTGAATACAAAGCTTTCAGTCACACAGACCGTAAGTTGTTAAGCACACGGTTTAATTTTTAAGGCGAAACCCTGCTTGACAGACCGATTGTATACAACTGAACCTAGCTATTTTCTTGACCTTATTGCAGGAGACAAAAGTGTAAAAAGTTCTGTCTTTGGTTGACCAAAGAGAGGTACAAATTTAGACATAAGATGCATTTAGAAGCTAGTACTTATTTTCTAACTTTTATCAACAATTCTGTAAAATGGGGAGCAAAATTTCTCAGCTTCTGTAGATCTGTTATATGGCACTTTGCTGACAGCTTAAAATAGCCAAGCTACAACACGAAAATAGAATGGCAGAAAGCCTCTAAGCATGACTCTTTTGCCAAGCAAAGTTAACCATGAATACTTAATCTTCTCTTTAAAATCATAATTCAATGTGATCTAGATGAGTTTCCAGGTTTAGACAAACTATTTAAGTTTTACTGGCAGTCAAAGAGGACCACTTGCTAGAAGATGTTGCAGAAATATGACTGGGGATTCCTAAATCCCCAGTCTATGTACCTCTAGATCAAGGTTAGATTTTGAGGGTCTTCCAGATGGTGGAACAGGAATTTTCAGGAGATACACATATTTACTTGTGACATTTCTTAAAAAATATGCAATCTCGGATTATTTTACCCAGTTAACATCTAGCTAGGTAAAGTTCTCTGTGATTTCATGAGATCAGTTAATTTTGAGAAGCCTCTTCAAAACCTCAGCTTGCTTGTCAGAATGTAGTTCTGTTCATTGTTGACATAGAAGCATTTAAGTATTAAGGTTTCTGGTGAAGATTTTTGTTTCATGCCTTTCACTCTAAATAAGTGGCACATTTTGTGGTCAGTCATTCTATAAGAAACAAATTTTCAGGGATTTCTTCTTCCACCAGTGCGGGTCTCTTTCTACCAGAAAAAGTTGCCAACTATTTTTAGTTACTCTGGTTTCTGCCTCAAAAATATTTAGGAGTCTAAGCCTAGGAGCACCTTTTTTAACAGAGAAAATCCAGTCTTTATTTTGTGTATCTGCGTGCTCTGTTCCTAGCACTGAGGCAGAAGGCAGATGGCTCCAAGTTATTTAATCAGTTCTTAGTCACAATCAGGAGGCTCTGTATAAAGACTCATCAGGAGGAGTGGAGTGGCTGTCATGTGTCAGTATTAAGTTGATGCAATAGTTTGGTGAATGCTGTCTGAGATTCCAGCATGGATTAAGAGCTCTTGCCTGTATCAGCCTAGCCTGCAGCAGTAGAAATAGGAGAAGGAAAAAGCTAAATTCATGTTTTCCCACATCTTCAGTGCCTGCAGTGAGCCACCTGAGGTCAGTTTTTTCCCCATTGTTGGTTGCCCATCAAAGCACAGCTATTAAATGTCACAGGCTCTGCTCTGAGCTGACCTGGAAAGCAAATGCCATCAGCTGGATAACTTCAGAGAGAGGTGACAAGAAAATGCAGACACTCCTGCTTGGAGCTTGTGCTGGCTGGGTGGTGTGTGCTTTCCTCTCACTGACATCACTGCAAGGCAGTGAACAGGACTAATTTACTCCAGATTGCAGCTGATTAGACAACTGTGGGACAAATGGATTTGGTTCTTCTATCTATGTAGCTCTTAATCTGCCCATGGTGCTAAATGGGAGAAAAGTTCATTTTATTTCACTTGGGCAGAAAGAGGAGTGGTTTGAGCTACTTAGTCTTTCAGAGACTTTTATTTTTCTTGCACACCTGAAAGAGTCAAAGAGAACAAACTTTTTTTGTAAAGAAACAACTTACCATCTATACTAGTAGATAGTTTATGTGAATGTAAAAGAAATTTTTGGTCAAGGGCTGTTTCATACAATACTGCAAGTTTTGGGAAGTGTTCCATAAAGCACTTATTCACATCAGACATCGAGTGTAGTAACACAGAGATTAATGCAGTACTAATTTCTAATTAGTAATTCTAATTTTCATTTCTAATTTCTACAAAATTTTAATATCAGGAAATACATATTTGGAATACTAAAGAGAATGCTTAGTTTTGTTTTTATTTTTCTTTTCCTTAGATGGTCATGTATTGAATACATTCCCTTAACAAATTAAAGAAATGCTTCCTAAAAGTAGTTATGTATCTGTGGTAAATGACTTTCAACCCTTAGAGTAGAGGCAATTAATGTGAATTCAATTCACTAAGGCTATTTAGGTGACTCATTTAATTCAGACTGCTTGATAAAAATCTTTGACAGATTGTGCCAAGTAAGATTTTTTTTTTAATATTCAAATTATTTTACAATTTACACAAACTTTAATTTTAATAATTTTAATATTTCTTCATGGTAGAGTCCTACATTACTTAATTTAGACTGTATCAATATTGCCAGTGTAATTGATTTAGTATTTTTCTAGCTTGTCCTTATATATGTAGACAGAATGTGCATTCCTTCAAGAAATCAGTTCAAATGCTGGAAAGGCTGCCCACATGGTAGTGATGAATTGGATTGGGGTACAGCAATTGTTTGTTGTTTTCTGTAAATGGTTTCTTCCACAAAGTTGAGAACAGAGTTGAAATTATCTCTAAACTACTGCTGGCATACTTTAAGATCACATGAAATATGTGGGTGAAGATGTAAAAGTGTGGAAAAGAGGCTGTGTAATGTGTCTCTTTAAAGAGTGGGAGGTCAGAAAAATCAAGAAGGAATTTTACACCAAGCTTTATAAGTTAACCTTCCAAAGGAAAAAAAAAATACACAAGAAGTAGCCAAAGTAAGCTGTTTGTAAATAGTGAAAATAATATTAAAACCAGCATGGAGATTTAAAATTTCGTTTTAGTTCCCTGCTGTGAGAGGATAAATAAATAAATTGTACTTTGACACTGTTTTATGTGACAAGCTTATCATAAAGAAAATGTGGGGAAGAAAAAATACAGCAAACTGTTTCCATAGAATGACTGGTCAAGACTCATTGCCAAAGAGGAAGGATATTTTTAAAGTCATTCCGCCAGTATTGTTACGGAATGTCACATAATTTTTGTTCATTATCTAAATTATGGATTAGAGTAGATGCTTATGAAATAGGAAAAGTGTTATAGAATTGAAAGATGGATGTATTTAAGAGGAATGTGGTCCTGAAAGGCTGTAGAATATATATGGAGAAAAATAAAAACAAGGATATGAGTCTGCATATTCTGACAGCCAGGAGGGACATCCATGTCCTTGGGAGCATCAGGCCCAGCATCACCAACCAGGCAAGAGGGGATTGTCCTGCTCTGCTCTGCTCTGGGCAGCCTCACCTCGAGTCCTGGGGGCAGTTTTGGGCACACAAAATAAAAAATTAACTATTAGAAAGTGTCCACAGGGGGGTAACAAAGATGGTGAAGGGCCTTGAGGGGAAGCTGTAGGAGGAGCAGCTGAGGTCACTTGGTCTGTTCAGCCTGGAGCAGAGGAGACTGAGGGGAGACCTCACTGCAGTTCCAGCTTCCTGCTGAGGGGAATGGGAGGGGCAGCTCTGATTTCTGCTCTCTGGTGACCAGTGACACTCCCGAGGGAATGGCCTGAAGTTGTGTCTGGGGAAGATTAGGTTTGATATTAGGAACAGGTTCTTCACCCAGAGGGTGGCTGGTCGCTGGAACAGGGAAGTGGTCACAGCCCCAAGGCTGCCAGGGCTCAAGAAGCGTTTGGAAAATGACCTCAAGCACAGGGTGTGACTCTTGGGGGTGTGTGAGGAACGCTGTGCTCCAGGATGGTTTAGATGAATGGAGATGAGAGATCTCTCAAGGCTGCTCTTGGGATATCAGGTTTATTAGGGATGGAGAAAGGTCTTGCTTGGAGCTGCCAGATGCAGCATGTGGAGAGGCTTGAGAGGATGTGGGGGGGGGAGAGACAAGAGGATGCTCTAGGAAAGGGTGGAAGTTCTAATAGGGGGGAAGATCCAAGAGAGGGGAAGTTCCAAGAGAACATCCAGCCCCTCAGAGACCCCTTATCAGGGGGCTTCAAGGTGGGCTGGAACAAGGCTTGGGCCAATGGGGTTACAGGCACTTGATGTTTTAGGGGAGGGTTACAGGTGCCCCATATATTTTGGGGGTTGAGATGGAACAGTATATTTGACTTTTAGACTTATCTGTAGGTAAGGGTATTGTCCAGCCAGTACGGGGGATTGTTTTCATCCTGGCCGTACTATTGTAAATCTTTTGCCAGGCAATTATATTTATCCATCCTTTCCAACAGGGGTGGTGCTGTGCAGGGCCAGGAGTTGAAATGTGAAGTTGATCCTTGTGGGTCACTTTCAACTCAGAACATTCTGCGATTTTGTGAAGATCTGAATGGAGATAATTAAACAAGCATGTGGACTGCCCAAATTGCTTTTTTTGAAAAAAAAAAAAAAAATGGCTGGGGGGGATGATTGTTGCTCAAAATCTGACTTGTGAGTCGAAGTCACAAAATACTCTTTGTGAGTTTTGTTTGTATTTGTTGTTTTGTTGGTTAGTTGTCTTTGTTCTGGGTTTTTGTTTTTTTAGTGTGTCTGGTGTCATACTAGGATGTAAGACAGGGATTTGAAAATTACCAGTGGGTGATCTACAGTACTCTAGTACCAGCTAGAGTGCTGTACCTAAATTAGGCACCACATGTCAAAGAAGAGAGGGAACATCCAAAAGATGCCAGAAACAGTGACCAGAAGGTAACCCAAGGTCAGAGAATACAGCACAAGTCTCTCTGTCACTGGATACTATCAAAACCAAGGTAGATAAATGTCTGACAGAAATGGCTCAGAAACATCCAGGTGACCTCTAGCAGGGAGGGTAGCATGTGGCTGTTGGTCTGCTGTTTGTATTAGAAATTTACAGACCATTTTTCTTCAGGTTGTAATCCAGAACAACTGAACTGTGGTGATGGGAAGTGTAAACCTCAGCATAAGTCTTGTAAAGATGATGACAGCTGCAGGCAGGACAGTGATGAAAACAACTGCTGTAAGTATTTTTAGGTATTTTCCAAAAGATGGTAGAAAGCAGAAGCAGGAATATGCATATTTTAACAGTTGCATGCGTTGTTTCTAGATATTTTTTCCCATGGCATAAAGTAAAAGTTTCATAAGAGTGAACATAAATTATGCAGAGTAAAACTAGGTTTGGGGAGAGTTTAGACAATTAATGAAGAAAAATCCAAGAAAACAAGGATTTTAGTACAAAAACCAAGCCACATGTTGTTGGTGATCCTGTTGGAAGAGCACTTTTCCCCCAGATGCTGCCAGATCAGTATCACATAATTTAAGGAAGAGAAACGTAGTAGGCTGGGGACTTTTGCCACACTGATTTTTATTTTTTTATTGCAGATCACAATGGTTGTGGACATTGCTGGTACTACCAATGGCTCCCTAGTGACTTGCTGCATTTTGCTTATGCAATTTTTGTCTTGCTTTCAATCTTGGGGTAGCCAGGAGTAAATCTTTGTTGAAAAAAAACTACCTCCCACTGTTTAGAGGTCCTTGTAAACAACTGGCAATAAGAATAATAGTAATGGAAGCCAATTGCTGAGATCTATCAGGATTCTCACATAGTAAACTGTGATAGTCCTTAGTCAGAAATTGATAGGAGGGAGGTATGAAGCTCTTCTGCAGTTTTCTCAGTTTCACTTGAAAATGAAAAGATGCTGTGAAGATTTATGATTTGTAATACCAGTAGTGCTGGTGAAGGAAAATGAACAGATCTGAGAAGCCACACTTACTCAGTTAGAGTTGTGTAAAATGGGAGTGTGGACAGTAGGAGTGCCTTCTTTTTTCTCAGGAACAGTGGAGGCTGTAATTAGTGAGATCATTAATTGGAGTGGATCATTTCCTGTCCCCTCTCCATTGAGGGACCAGTTTACACCAGTACAGATTACTTCTTCAAGCAGACTAGAATGTGTAGCTTTGAACAACTTCCAGAATGTGCAAGGTTTTGTTAATAATTTGAAATCATGACTACAAACATGTGACATTATCTTCTCTCTCTTATCTCAGCCTACAAAAGTTGCTCCCCTTATGCATACAAATGCCTCAATGGAAAGTGCTTGCTGAAACCAAATCCTGAGTGTGATGGGAAGAGAGACTGTGCAGATGGATCAGATGAAATGAACTGTGGTAACATTTATTTTAAGATTTGTTAGTTACTTAGGAAACTAAATCAGCAATTTGTGTTATTATAAAGCATTATTGGATTAAGAATTGGTTAAATAAAATATGAATTTTAAAAAAATAATTTTCTGGCAATACTGTATGCCAATGTCTGTCTTGAATTTTGCACTTTTCTTTTAAATCAACTCATCTATTCTGTCTATGATGACTTATTTCATGCAATGCATATTCAGGGTAAGCTGGGTAGGTCTTGCTGCTTTTTTGAGCTGAATGAAATACAGTAAAGCTGTGTTTGTAAGGAGAGAATAGTGACAAGAATGATTCAAATGAACTTTTAAATTGTGCTTAACCTCTTTTGGAGTTACTCAACTCTTTAGAAAGCTACACAGGAAGATAGACAATGACTGCTTTGTATCTGACCTGCCCATTGAGTGAAAATGGGCACTCACCTTTTTACCAATTGCACAGTGAGGTCTAAAGGTAAAAGTTTGTGCCAAGCATGGCGAAGGGAATTAACTGGTGGGCTTTTTACTAATTTATTAAATTATTTCTGTTAGCTTGTGGAAGACACCAACTTAAGGAAACCAGAATTGTTGGAGGTGAAGATGCGAGATCTGAGAAGTGGCCTTGGCAAGCAAGTTTGCAGATGGGGGCACGTGGCCACGTGTGTGGTGCATCTGTCATCTCCAGCAAGTGGCTCATATCTGCTGCCCATTGCTTCCTGGATTCTGATTCTGCAAGGCATGAGGAAATTATACTGTTCTAGAGTATTTGCAGCTTAATAACCTTACAGTGGTACTTTCAATAATTTGCAGAAGCTATTCCTTGCTTAGATAAGTTGATCCAGGTAATAACTTGGTGATATGACCTCACTATGTAAACACTTGGTGTTGTCTGCTGGCTTTACAAGTCTTCAGTTTTTGAAGTTATTCTCTGGTTCTATTGCCAGTAAATCCTGCATGACAGAACACTGTTCTGTTAGATGTAGGGCAAACACCTTTTTTAATTTTTTTCCTTCTTTTCAAAAGGCAGGAGTTTTCTGAGTAATACTATGGCCTTTTATCCCAGTACATGTCCTATATATTGATCAATGAGCAAAAATCTGATTGATGTTCAGTTTAGGTAGTGAAAATTGAAAATGCATACCTCCTACGTGTGTTAAGGAGGAGATAGAGTTTAAGAATATACTTTTATGAGTTCCAAAGCATGATGCATAGCAAGGAGTTGGTTTTATAAATCCAAGAAATTAATTCATTTCATAATAGCAAGTAAAAACATTGCTTAATGTCTTAGCAGACAGAGACTAGAGTGCATCTATCTTCTGAAGTCATATTCTACTCCATGTACTTAGTTTTGATGAATGTCCTCAAATACTGAAAGGTAGTTAAAACGGAGTGAGCTAACATTGCATTGATTTCCAATGGGATGTTCTAAAACCATTTTTTTTTTACAGATACTCTGTTCCAATGGGATGGAGAGCGTATATGGGCTCACATACTATTAATGAAAAGAGCAATCGTGTAGCTATGAGATCAATCACAAGGATTATTGTCCACCCACAGTATGACCAATCTATCTCAGACTATGACATTGCCCTGTTGGAAATGGAGACACCTGTACTCTTCAGTGAGCTGGTACAGCCCATTTGTTTACCCAGCACCTCTAGAGTGTTTCTTTATGGAACTGTCTGCTATGTAACTGGCTGGGGAGCCATAAAAGAAAATAGTATGTTCATTTCCTGGATATGCTTTTTGCAAGTTTGGCTAAGTTTGAAACTCTAACAATGGAATATTTATACTTGTAAGCAAAAAACTCTTCATGTAGTATATTTAGTGTGTCTATAAAAAGCTAGAAAAGATCTCCTTAGCTACAGTCTGTGAATTCTGAATGGTTGCTTGGATAGCAAGTGATAAGTGACAAAATGCATACTCAGGTGTCACAAATCACTGAAATGCAAATGATTATTATAGGTTTACAAAAATGTGCCCATTTTCATGTTCATGACTCATTTAATCTGATGAATTGAACCTTGCAAGAAAAGAGATCAGTAACTATTGCAACTATTGCAGAGAAAGAATTATTTTCCGATTGACAACATGGAGCCATAAGCAGCAATAATTGCAAAAAAAAATGTGGAGGATCTTTCATTTTCTCTGTCTTTATCAAAGGCCTCATAAAGAGTTCTGCCTCTGTGTAGCTTGGAGCAACCAGCTGCAGTGGGAAAGCAGAAAAAATGCACACTCAGAGGGGTGGCAGAGGAGCCTGTGGGGTACAGAATTAAAGTCTTAGTATCATTTGTGAGTTACAGACTGTCCTTTGGGTTTTTTTATTCCTCAGTTGCTTCCCTAGAACTGAGAGGATGGAAAACAATATAGAAATTGCATTTTGTAGGATTTGGATGTTGTTTGAAGCACAGCCACAGTTTCAATAATAACAAAAAGCTTCATGCACAATTTGAATTGGTTTTCAAATTTAGTCACCCTGTGTGCAGTCTTATCTGACAATTTGCATGGCACTTTTACTACTTTCTGGTAGGATAAGGTCATAAGGATAAAGGCTAGGGAAATGGAAAGGTGGTCCATTGGAACATCTATGGCTATAGGGTAATGTGAACAACAGCTTTCAAAAATTTGAAAACAGCAAACAGCATTTGAAGGGAAGGGAATTACTCTGCTGTCATTAGCTGGGTACATTTTGAGTGGGAATTCATTCTCTTTCGTTTTGATAATTGGTATCTCTACAAGAAATTTGTGCCACCTTAACCTCTGCGATACCTTTTGCATTTTTTTTCTAGGTCATCTTGCCAAAACACTGCAGGAAGCTCGAGTGAGAATGATTAACCAAAGTGTTTGCAGCAAGCTCTATGATGATCTCATTACTTCACGTATGCTGTGTGCTGGGAACCTTGATGGTGGTGTTGATGCATGCCAGGTAATCTGGAATGGGTGTCAAAACTACAAAGGAATGTTTGCTTTCACTGGAAAACTCTTCAGAGTTTTAGGTTCTTTGTGTGGTGGATTAAGGTTTTTTTTTCTTTTTTTTTTTGTTGTTTAGTTTTTGGGTTCAGTTTTTTTTTAATTGAGTGTGAGTTTATGGTTAATTTAACATGGCAACTAAAAGCCCATCAAAATAAGGAATAAAATTCATCATAAACTCTCTCAGTATAATTTTGCAAATGCAAGGGGTAAAACATGTCAAGAATTCTTTTTCATCTTCAACACTTATATTTCATACAAGAGAACAAAAATATAAAGACAAAAGTTATCATCTGCGATAAAAGGTCCACCTGTGAATTATTCTATTTGTATTAATTTCCTTTAATCATTTTTTAATATCTGAGTGTGGAATTGCTAAAATACTCTAAAAGTATGATAAGTAATGTATTGTTACAGTTGCAAAGAAATATGAAAGGAAAAGCTTTTGGAACTGCAGCTGCAATGGTGCTTTTTAATTTCAAACATTTATTCATGTGTATAATTACAAGTTGTGACTACATCACAGTGTAGTAGTAGTAGTGTAAATTATAAACCCCAGCTGGTTTACACACACAATCAGAAACTGCTTTTTGGACATTCTTCACCTGTCCTGACTCTGCCATCTTTTTCCTAGTACACTAGTTGTGTACTTCATTGGTGTTCAAACTTCTGATGATGAATATCAACTTTACAAACATGTTTTTAGTATCAGATACCATGTAAAGGGGATAGAATTTTGTTACTGAATATTAGACCAAATTAGAGGCAATTTGGTACAATTTTTCTGTAATATTTTATTATTTTAATGCAATAGGATAACTTTTCAGGATTGTAATTCATGATGGGTCAAATTTCTTTAACAGAGTAGACTATTTGTAGAATTTTCTTGCAGTGTCCAGGACCTAATTAAATTAATTATTATTTTTATTATTATTATTCTGTAGAGTTTGTCTGCAAACTTTGCCCTTGGAATTGTTTTGCTAAAATATGTTAGAGGGGTGGTGTTCCTCCAAAAAAATGTGTTGCTTAAGTAATGCCCTTGAATTTTCAGATGGGAATTTTTAACCAATTCAGCTCTATATCATACTGGCCAATTTCCAGCATGATACACTGTGTCTGAGTTCTAGCATGTTGGACCTTTGGGTCTTTAATTTCTTAGTTTGGGTAGCATCTGTCCTTTCTGTCGCTAGTATCTATATTATGCAATGTATCATTAGTATATATATGATGTAACATATAGAATGTGTTTCATGTACAGTGCTAGAGAGGAATGACACTGGGAGTTCAGGAAAGCCCCACAGCACCCTAAACCCCCTTTACATGCTTTCAGACTTATAAGGGTCCTGTTCTGTTTTACTCCTTCCTGGATATGTTGCACAAGTTCTGTGAAGCTTCCAAATACCTTTCATCTTTAGAGGACCTGATACATGAGAAAGAAAAAAATTACCCTTTCCAACTGTTTTCATATCACTCTAGGATGTTCTTTGATCTTGGTCCCTCTGTTTAGGATCCTTCCTCTCCCCACTGGTGTACAACCCCTTTGGTCTTTCAGAACTGGCTGAGTAATTGGCTGGACTACACAGCCTCCTTTCTCAAGTCACTTTGACATCAGTCTTCTGGATTATTATTATTTATTATTATTATTATTTCTAGTATGACAGCAGCCAGAGAGAAAGGAAGATCTCTGGCTTCTTCTCTTATCTGAAGATAATTTTGTACCACCATAATAGATAATTTTATTTGGTTGGGCGATGAAAGTTTTCTGTTTATTACTCTTTTCTCAGTACGTGGCTTTCTCTGACCTCTTACATGTTTTGGCTGCAGCTGGGGGCTCAAACAACCCCAGGGTCAATTTGGGGGCTGCTGACTGCCTTGTGTGCATTAGGAACAGCTGCAGAGTAGTTGCCCAGAGCTCTGTCAACAGACTAGCTCACAGAAGATTAAAGTAATCAAAGGCAAAAAAACCATTGATAAGCCCAAATGCACTTTGATCCACCGAATGGAATTGAATGGGAATTTTTATTATTCTGCATTGCTGAGCAAACCTGCATGTTCTGTTTGAGAAGCCAGTTCTTATTTGCACATTGCTTAGTCTTTTTTCCTTCTTCTGCTTCTACAAAGTAGTCTACTGTAGACTCAGTCTTGATTATAAAACTGCTGATAATACTTAATTGTCCCTGGTTTGTTGGCTTTTTTTGATTTGGGGTGTGTGGTATCTTTCTGTTTCTATTTAACACACAATAGAAGAGATATGCCTTATAGTAGATTTCAAATTGTAGTAGAATTCCCTATTTCCATCCCTGTCATCTTCTCTCCCTGTTTGGGCTGGTGAGTTATTCTGTGAATCCTGTAATGGGACATTATCAAAGAGTAATATTATAAACTGCTTCTTGCCATTGGCTTTATATTGATAAGTGCACTACACCCATAAGCTAAAATAATTTAATAAATATGACATCTGGCTGGGTACATTATATCAGAAGTAAGTTTTAATTTATATTAAATTTTAATTTGAGAAAAAGAGGGGCAGGTACTTCCTGTTCTTAAATCACCTGGTTTTGTGTTACGGTGCTCTGTGTGTGTGCACTAATGGCTGGACTTCCTTCATTTTAGGGAGATTCTGGAGGCCCCTTGGCCTGCACAGGGAAAGGCAATAGGTGGTACCTTGCTGGCATCGTGAGCTGGGGCGAAGGCTGTGCTCGGCGCAATCGTCCCGGTGTGTACACCAAGGTGGCAGCTCTTTATGACTGGATCCGTCAGAACACAAACTGATGAGCCAAGGAGAAAATGCAGATCCCTTCTTTGTGAAAGCTGCTTCCTACTGTAGTCAATCTGATGATCCAACACGAAAATGCCATTGGCTTCTCCATGGTGAAAGAATATACTTTTTTAATGAAGAAACTATCATTTGTGGTTCATCTAGCAATAACTGTTCAGCCTCAGAGGAACTTCAGATTCCTTATGGATTCATCTTCCTTATGTCTATTTGCAGAAACAGCACTGCCTTAAAAACAAAATAAAATGGATTATAACCTGCAACAAAAATCCAGCCATAGCTCATTCGCAACACTTCTCCTCTCCTTCCTTGTCCCTTGTTATCTATATTTGTTTCCACAAATGCATATCTGGATAAAAATGGCCACATGCCATATATATTCAACTCTTTAGGGATGTTACAGGATTATAAACATAAATAATTATTTCATAGTTCTTGAAAATATAATAGTGTATTGTGTACAAAGCTGAGATTAATTCTTTATAGCTATGTGTGACTGCATAACTTTTACTTTCTTGGCTGTAACTTTTGGAGTCTCTACATGTTTTCTTAAAAATACCAGATATATAGTTCAAAACTGCTAGGATGCAAGAAATTTTCATTAAATAACCGGATGAGTATAATTTAGGTTCTTTGGGATGATGTCTAAATAAAAGGAAGGAATGAAAGAGTTGTAATTCATTAAACAAAAGGAAACTATAATGCTTTCTTAAATTCTCTTTAGAATTTGAACTAACTGTAGGGTTTAATATTTGCAATATGTTACAGGTGTATTTCTCCAGCTCTGGCTCTGGTATCCACTGTGACGTTTTAGCATGTTCCTGGTAGGTTAGGATTGGTTTTCATCTGTTCCTTGGTCCACAGTAAGCAGAGTTTCAGGCTCAGGAAATAATTTTTTTTGGGTATCTTTCTAGGCTGTGCCCACAAGGCCACACTACACTGAAGTGGACATAGAAGGAAAATGGATTTATGTGGTTGGATGCATCCTTGGGCTCAAGAAAAGCAAAATAAGAAATGACAGCAACATTCCTTTAACCCTGGTAGTAAAACTAGGTTTTATCATTTTAATCTCTTGGTGAATTTATTTCTCTAAATCCAGGCAATTTAAGGTTTCCAAAGCTTTTTATGTGACTTCAGAATACCAGTACTTAGTTTAATAAAATAATTGTCTAGATGGCCTAAAGACCATTTAGATGGTCTTTAAGCTGTGCTCAGTATTTGGAAATGTTTAGCTTTCACCTTTAATATAAATATTTTAAAAATAAGCTGGCAGTTTGTACACCTTTTCTTGCTGTCCACAGAGCACGCTCACTCTGCAGTATGTACGTGACCTTTGTTTAACCTTTGTTTAACCTTTGGCACCATGTGGGGAAAACAAAAAAAGAAAAGAGAAGAGCCAGCACTGTAATCTGCATGCAGTGAGATTTCTCTTTTTAACAATGCTATTGCTTTTCCTTCCTCTCTCCTGTTGGGCATCTTGCCCCAGCTTGTGTCAAACTTACAGCACAAGCTATATTCAAAGCCTGTATGTTAGCAGGGTTTTTTCTTTAGTGGCTACTCAGTTATTCACATCTTCCTTTTTAATAAACATGCTAAAACTGCAAGGGGCTATGTTTTACTTGTTTGGATGTGCCTCTGAAACTCTAAAGTCCAGGTTTAATCAGAATTGCATTGGTGCCTTGGACTTTCCTGTTTTTGTAAAGTTGAAGGGTCAGAATTTCACATGGAAGAAATGCACCAAGTGTGGAAGTTAGATCCCCCAGATGAAAGAAAGCCTTTTTCAGCAGCTTCTTCATAAATATATAAAATAAAATAAGGACTTTGGCCTTAGCATGGTGAGATCTGTGTAATCATTAACTCTTTGTCTTAGAGGAACAGTTTTTGTTTCATAAAATCTAGTAGAAAGGTCTATTGTGAGTAGAAATTAAATAAATGAACCTGATATTCAGCAGGAGTAGTGAGAACCAGATAAAAGCTTTTCTAGTGTAAGATTTTGTGGATCCAGATACATGTTCTGATCTTGATGACTGCTCAGTTTCACCTTCAGTCCTCCAGAGTTTTAAAGATTCTCAGAGCCAAAAGGTGTGATGTATACAATGTGTATTTATTTTTACTTGTGGAATAAACCCAAGACATGCTCACTTTCATGGAGTGCCTTTGCCTGGATGGGTGTGATGTGACATCAGGAATGCAAACCCTGGGTGTGCTGCAGGCAGCAGAACCAAGGTGAGTGGCACAAAGAGAGAACTGGAGTGGTTGGGGCGAGGGGAGAGGACCCTGAGTTTTTGGCAGGAAAAAGGAGTGGTGCTGTGAGTGGCAGCAGGAAAAGAGGTTGGGGAGAGAGGCTGTGTTTGGTTCCTAATGCATGATACTCCCTGTGCTGGGACAAAAGAGTGAGGAAGACCTGTTGTCTGTGCAGACCTTTTGAATCAGAGGGGAGAGAGATGCTCTGTGGGAAGGACAGAGAAACATGGGGATGGAGTGTGAATAGGAGAAATAAGAGGGGGTAGGATCAAGGGTATTGAGGAGGCTGGGTTCATAATCAGCCCCTGGCTACAGTAAGCAGTTGTGAGTGATTCCAAGTGTACCTGAGAGTTTGTGTGGGAAGCTAGTGCAGACCAAATCACCATGGTTGTTTCGTGTCCTGTAGAGCACAGATTGAAACCAAGGCCATCTTTCTCTTCTGTTTATCTATGTCCTTTGGGGGTTTTTTACCTGAAAGCAGCTTCTCAGGTTTAGGTTGGATAATATGTTAAAGGACATAAATGGTTCTTTAATACTAGATATGATTTTAGACAGTATAATACCTAGAGGGAGAACAATTTACAGCACAAAGGTAGGTAGTGTTCATTTTTTTTATTGACTATAGAGGGAGACTAGAATTACAAGTGCTGACAGAGTCCCAGCCCAAGCAAACAACATGCTGTATGAACTTCTCCTCCGTTCGTGCTGTTCAGCACCACATCTGTTCAGCTGAACAGATAACAATAATAACATTTTACTGTTTTGGCTGACAGCAGCAGAGAAAACACTCTGGCTCCTTTCAAAGTTGTCCCAGCGTTGCTGAAGGTTTAGTCACTTGCTTGTCAAGGGCTGGTACAGGCAGGTAGGCAAACTGGAAAACCTAGTATTGCATAGCTGAGAGTCAGAGTTCTCACGGCTATGCAAATCGATACTTCCTCCGCCTTCCCTTTCTCTGCAGCTAGGGCAGCTGACTTTAATTATTCTTCCAAGGAATTCCCCTACTTTAACAGTACTTAGAGACCTCTCCTATGAAAACTATCCCCCACGCTTCCTGTTTCCAGCCTCGTGTCAGAGCTACTACTGACCATAATTGCAGCTGAAACAAGGAGGAAATGAGTTGGCTCCGTGCTCACTTCAGAGACAGAGGTCTTCGCAGAGGACCCTCTTCAGAGACAGAAGCAATGAAAAGGCAGAACTCTGCTCAGGAGCATGAAATTATTGAATTACAAGAACAAAATGTGGAGGAAAGCGAGACTGATCGTGACAAGCCTCTAAATGCTCAAACGAGAAAGGTAGGAATTTCGTTTGGTCATTTGATCCTCCTGGTGGGAGATGTATTTCCCAAATACTACACAGCAAGAGAAATTACATTTAAAGGAACATTTTGTAGGGGTGATTTAATTTTTTGTTTGAGATAGAGGGAAAGAGACTAAAATACCATTATATGTATTTTTTTTTTCTTATCAATGAAGTGTTCTCATATGAGTGTGGGGTTTTAAACTTTAATTTAGGAAGTGAAACTGCAATTGGTTCTCAGAGTTTTGTTTTCTTTTCTAATGTGCTATCGGTGGGATTGGTCTCAAAACCAGAAAAAAAGTTGAAATAAGTTTTAAAACTGGGCTTTCTTTTAGTAGAAATTAACCAGGAAACAGTGCTGCCAAACAAAAATAAGATGTCCTCGAACAGAGCATACTGGATTCTCTTTATCTCTGAGTAATTTTCAGTCCCTAACAAGTATGAATTTTTATCAATAGAATGCTCCAAAACCTCAGTTAAGATCAGCACGTGAATCCTACGGGAGGGAGCTCCTAGTCTCTAGTTTAAAGTGACAGGAACAGAATAATTCCAGCAGAGGAACATCATATTCACACGTGGCTGTTGTACGAGTTACTGCAGGAGCATTTGTGTGGCATTACTGCAGGAGTATTTGTGTGGCATTACTGTTTATAGTTAAGTTCTATCACTGTGCATCAAGCACTCTGCACCAATGGTGGTGTTGTTTTCACTCCAGGACCAATGGAGTTGGTCTGCACAAAGTTCTGTATAAAGAGTGATATATTTTGCATAAAATCAGATTTTTTACTCTCAGCAGCCTTTGGAGTCAGTCTTTTCATTCCTGTTCTGCCTCAACAGCATCACTTCACCTTGGCAGAACTGAGTTTTCATCTGAGCTCTCTTTATGCTGGTTACAGCAAGTGTCTTCCCATCCTGCACAGACTGCTGGAAGTCACCATGCTCTGCCTTTCTGCTCATCAGAGCTGCCCTGCCCACTGGGACACTTCCTCAGCTGCTGTTGCTTCCCCACGGCCCATGGGCAAAGTTGGGAAGGTGTTGGACTAGTTGTGGAGCTGAATGTTTTCTTGGGATCAAGCCAGTTTGCTATGTGTGATTAAGAGCTGTGTTTTGGGATAGTCTAAACATGTGGTGGCTCAATCAAAACTTGAGCTTGACATCTGCCTGTCTCAACTGATGAGGCTATGGCTGACTTCATGGTTGCACTCTAGCCAGTAGTTACTGGCTTTTAAAAATATTTTAGATACAAAATTATGTTAGTGTAAAGTACTAATTTGAAAATCATACTTCTGAAATATTTTAAAAATCAAATTAAAAAAAAAAAAGTGTGATCACAGCTGAAAGCATGCTGTAAACAAAACCATATTCAGTGTTTGCCTTTCATTCTCCAGCAGAGCAAAATTCTTTGTGCAGAGGTGTCTAAAGAAACCTTTTCTGCCTGTGCTCCTGGAGGAATCTCTCTTGTAAACTCTTTCTCTGTGTGTCTGTTTTCTCTCCCTCTTCCCCTGCCACCCACATAAAAGCTTTTAGCCAGCTGCTCGATTCAGTTAAATTCAGTGAAAGCCTCTCTCTTACTCTGTGTTCTTAGAAAGTTCAAAAAGTAAAGGAAGGAAACGTGGATTAGTGCCTCCAGCAGCAGCTGGTTCCTGCCAGTCTGCACGTGTGTGGCCCAGATAACCTACAGCACGTGCTCTTCCTCACCTGGTACTGATGACAAAAAGGACATAGAGTTTACTACTACCTTCATGGTGGATGTAATTAAAAAGACAGCATGGTTTGCTTATGAATTCAAGCCTTGCTTCAATCTTCTGATTCTTCTGACTGTTTTGCCATCACCTAAGTTTGTTTCTTCTCCCCCCCCCCCCTTGTTTTTTTTTTTTAATTTTAATCCTGCTGGATTAACTTATTAAAAGACTAATTTCTGTCACGGTTTTCAGTCTTATTAAAAATGAAATCACAGGCAAGGTATTGCCCTTTCTCTCCCATAAGAATGTACATACATGCACAATTGCTTTGAGTGCAGTTCTCTTTTGACCTCACAGAACAGGTGAGATTTGCATTAAACCCTCTGTTTAATACCTTCAAGTTTCCAGTCTTCTGAAGAAAAAGTAAGTCAGCTATAAAAGTTTCAATTATTTTTACTGGGGGTTTAACACAATAGTATCTATCAAATAGCATTGCCTCTGCATTGGATGCTGGCACCCAGAAGCTATGCAGGTTGACATCATCAATGCTGCAGAGATGAATGATTTTGAAAATATCTCCAGAGACACCCTTTTAGTTGGGAGAGATAACAGACATTATAATGAGAGCTTGTGAAATATCCAAATTTAACTCACATAGTTAAAAAAAAAATAAAAAAAGTGGAGCCAAGAAATCACCTTTGCAGTACTTTAGCTTTATCAGCCTTTCAGAAGTTGGAAATTCTGTATAAAGGGGAATGATCTCTCTCAAGTGAATATCCTTTACATTCTCTAGGTCTGCATTTTCTCCTGCAGCAGTAGTCAAGGTTGGGACGCCTGATATAGGCTCTCCCATCTTTGTGGGATTTTTGTTGCTAAATTTGACAGTAGACATGCTTCAATGGGGTTTTTTTCCTGCCTTATTTGATTAATCAATATGCCCTTCTCTTTTATACCTAGGAGAGAGATCCCTGGAAATCATGCAGGAATGTAGTTTTCTGGAAGTGTAAACTATGGATGCTTATATCTACGATATTTCTAGTGATCATCCTGGTCATTCTCATCAGCCTAATTCTTTATTCTAGTAAGTATCTCGCTCTTGGTTACAGTAATACAAACATGCTATATGTATAATCTAATTGAACACAAATGCAACAATAACATCCTTAATGTTCTTCAGTAAACTGCTGAAGGAATTAGGACACTGACTGCAGAGGGTGGTACTGTAGTTCAGGAGTTGTTGTGAATGCTTTTATCCTAGCAGGCAGCAAGGAACTTGTATCCTGATCAGGTGGCAATTCAATTTTGTAGCTAAGTGAGAAAATATCACAAGAAGAGATTTGGATATGAGGATGGAAATGATGTTTGTAATGTTGGGATGAGTGCCATGGATGACTTAGGTCCCATGGTGTCATTGTCTGTCAGACTCCCAGAGCAGATGGCTTTTGCTAATGGAGGTGGGTGACTGACCTCCAGGTGATGTCACTTTTTTCAGATGATTTGCACTTTCTTTCTGTCTTTCCCAGTCAGTCCTTACCTAAGTAATCCATGAGAAAGCCAAGAGGGTTGTTTTTCAATACTTCAGCTATCTGAACCTTTTTTCTCCCCTTTCCATCTCCTTTTGATTATTAGATGTTTACACAGATGAGGATGACTACTGGGATCCTGAAGAATTACTAAGCAATGGAAATTTTCACAATTTTTCAGGAACAGTGGAGTTAATGTGTAGTCTTCCACACTTCTCCTCCAAGGATGTTACTAAGAGGGTAAGTGTTTACGTGATTCTTGGTAAAGTTGATTCTGTTTAGAACACAGATTCAATGTTTTGCCTTTTAAGAAGTTTCTGTTTCTCTGCGTAGCAACTCAGTCATTTGCAAGTCCACAAATAAAATCTGTTGTACTTTTTAAAGTTGCAATTTAGAAAAAAAAAATAATTGTCTGCTTTTAGGCACAAGAAAGTATTGATTTTTTCCCATAAATTTGACCATTTGTTAAGACGCTCTCTTCACCTTTTTTGTAGAATCACTGAATAATTTAGGAGAGGCCTGTGAAAGCCATCTAAGCATAATATAGGCTAAAAATCCTATGTGCTGCATATGTACTTGCAGTACGTATGAATACATCCTATGTACTCTTATGAGCACATGATTACAGCCTGGGTTTATAGCTGTGATTTCTGCTGAGCCAGAACAGCTCTGAGTTACAGCTGAAATATGCTCAGCATACATGGCAGGGATCATTTGGACATGGTGGGAAGGCAATTTCAGGACAGAGACCCTTCCCCCACAAAGTAAGAGTTAGAAGAGCCTTTTGGTACTAATTAGATCCCAAACCTAACATTAGTTTCACATGGGAACATGAGCACATGCTTTTAGTTCACCTTGAGTGCCTCCATTGTGTTAAGGTCACATAGCAATCACTTAAATGCACAATTAACTTATCTGTCAAATTTAAATGACTCTCTACCTTTTCCAGGGCAGATATTTCCTGTTATTTGACCTTCAGCACCTGTTTTTGTGCTCCTTAAAGCACTTTGAAAGAATGATTTGCTATGCTTTTTTTTTTTGGTTTTTTTTGGGGAGATTGAGTAGAAGAAACATATTTTTCTCTCTCTCTCAGCTAACAGAGGTCTACAGCTCATCTCCAGCTTTAGGACGATACTTTAGGTCAGCTCAGGTGATTTCTTTCAGGTAAGCAATTTCTGTCACCAAAGTTATCTGAAAATTACAGGCTTTTGATGAGACACACATGTGCATATGTAAGTACGTACAATATTTAAATCTGTGAAAAATAGGTTGTTTGGGGAAAATTATGTGTATAGGCAGTGAAAACTGGTCACAGGATCATTTGGTGTAAATGGCAAATGCTGCTAAAATTATATAATGACAAGAACATATTGGTGCTGTGAAGTATCATCTCTGTTGCCTTTGGTTCCAATTGCAGCCCTTAATAAACATATTCAAAGATATTTATTAAAAGTAAAATAAATTGCTGGAGATGCTTAAGATTGATGTAGTTTAAATAATCTTAAATAAATAAAACCGGGTTCATGGGGAGGAGAGAATAATTTTGTTCCCAAAAGAAATAAAGGCAAGAGGAATATACAAGTCTCCTGTCATGAAGAAATAGCAGGAAGGCAAAGGAAGACAGAGAGCTTTCCCAAGGACTTCTGAAAAAGAACTTTTAAAAAAGAAATTAGACAGGACAAAATCAAGAGAGGTAGTTTGTAAAGTCCCAGGTCCTTTGAGACAGCAGTGCCAGAGGAAAAGCCACGTTGCAATGTGGCAAGGGGCAGTCTTGAGGGTACTTTGCTCCCTTGCCCTGCCAGCCTACTGTGAACTGTAGCTCCTTGGCCTTGCTGATACTAATTATGATTTAAACCATCAAGAACAAAGCTGAAGTTCTGCACATATATCAGCTAATAACTCTCTCTGCCTCTTTGATGTCTCTCTCTTGCTGTCTTCCTCTCTTTCATTCCTTTTATTTATCCCCGTTCAAGTATTTTTTGAAAATGTTTTGAATTCTCTGAGTACAAAAGGTAGCTGTTGAATTGTAGTCAGTTTTGGTAGACCACAAAAAAATGGAATCTCCAGAGATGGTCTCCAGCTCACTGGTTTGTGTAATCCACCCCAGAGCTGAGTCAGGAGCACAGCTGCATGGTCCCACGTACTGCTGGCAGGAAAACAAACCTTCCTACAGGTTCCTAGGGAAACTAGGCACAGGATATTGCAACACCTCTTACAACACCTCTTATCAGTAGCTCCTTGTGAAGGACCAGTGCTGAAAACCACATCCCATTAGAGCACGTGTCCAATTGCCCCTCGTGCATTTGAAAACGTGTCCCTGAATGGCTTTAAATATGTACCCAGTTTCAAGACCTGTTCTGAAAAAGGAGTTTTCTTTCATAATGCTTTTCTTGGGGAAATGGTTTGTTTTAAAAAATTCATTCCAACATCGATATGAAAAGTCAGTCTTTCAAAAAAAAAAAAAAAAAAGAAATGTTGAAACTTGAAGAAATTCAAAATTCATCCTTGACTTTGTTTTTCAGTAATGAAAGCTCCACTGTAATTTATCAGCTAGTGTTTTCTGTACCACCATCAACAGAGGGATTCATGGAAAACAATATGAATCCAGATTTTATAAGGAACATTTTGCGTCAAAATATTTATGATGAAGATACTCTTAATCCTGAGACATCTGAATGTGACAGGTTAAAGCTCGACCCAACTTCTCTCACATGTAAGTACTGTACATTTAAAAAACTGTTTCTTTACAAAGAGCAGAAGTATCTATGGGAAGAGAGGGAAATGCTTCTAGAAAGATATTGAGATTCCTTAGTATACATTATTTGCATAACAGTATTAAGACTCTTTTAAAATAGCTTTCAGAAACTCTTGATATGCTTAACTTAAAACCTGGGACTCACTGTGTGGTCCTCTGATGAGAAAGGAAATAGTAATGAGACTGGTTAGGTGTGGACTCCAACCAAACTTTTCTGATCTAATATTGCATTTTATCTATACAAAAAATTTCTCCTTGCATATATGTGCACCATAATGGAGAGACAAATAATTTAAAATGTTTCTCCTTATTGTACATTTGGTTTTGAATGCTAGCAAAACAAATTTTAATCCAAGGGATGAAAAATACTTCTGATTTTTGTCCTTCTGTAAATTTTTGGAAAGTTTATTTTGCACCGAAAATACTTTTTAAAGGAAACAAATGTTCATTCTTCCAGGTTTTCTAGACAGTGATTCCAATGACTACCAGCAACTAGGTAGTGATTCCAATGCATTTATATTTGTCCTGATAGAAATGCCCATATAAAAGTCCCTTGAGCTGTAAATCTATACTAAAAGCAATGCATGGAGCTGCCTCCCCCCAGTGCCAATTTACTGAGTCACACCTATGTGCTTTTAGAATAATCCTAGGCTAACAATTCACCATTGCAGTGTAGGTAAGGTTTCCAATTAGCTTATATTGGTTTTTCTTGGGATGTTTACCAAGGGACAAGAGATCAACAACTCATAAGTTTCAATTTTCAGAAGCATTTTTTTCTTTATATATTGACAGGATTCTTAGAAAAAGTAGTGTAAAAGGAGACAGGAAAGAATATGTAGAAATAACTATTTAAAGTTTCATTTTGGTATTAATATTGTACTGTTTTAACTTTCACAGAAATTATGGAAAGATTCCTCATCTCCATCACCACCTAGAAGAGATGGGATTCCCTATCTATAAGCAATCCCAGGGCAGGAACTATTCATTAGGTAGAAACGCTTCTAAAATTGTTGTCCTAGAAATACTGCCTGTGGTGCAATACTGTAAATGAAAAATGTGGTATATTTACGGCAGTGTTGTATTGCTATAGCACCACAACCTCCTTCTTCTATATCTCAATAATCCGTTTCACCCTTGAGAAAATCATGTATTTGATGCATGCTCTGTTGGCTTTGAAAGCTCTGCTTTGTCTTGCCTTATGATTAAATCTAAATACTCTGCATAAGCCTTAAAAGCAGTCTTGAACATGGCTCCTCTCTTTTTCTCTTGGCTTATGCAAAATTATCTGTACAGCTTCATCCTCAATGCTCACTTCCACTCAAACTCATATCTGTCATTTTTTCCCTCCAAAATTCATATGCCACATTTACTTGTTGCTCTTTCCTTGTAAAACAGCCTGAAAACCTAAAAATATATATGTATACATGAGTATATATATATATATATATATATATATATTTTTATTCTTTGCACTAGCTTAAGAATGCTTTAGCTCTCATAATTTCCTTATTCTTCCTACAGTCTCCTTGAATAAGGTATTCTTTTCTGTTTTTCTCTTCTTCAATGTGAAATATGAAAGAAGAAACCAACAGCATGAAGATACATATCTTGTTCACTAACACAGCTGAATGTCACAGGAATATTAAAGGGTCGAATTATCGGTGTGCTTTTACAGTTAGCTACTACTAGTAGTGAACAGACAGATATTTGATCTGGTTTTGTAAACCTGAAGACTAGTCTACATCCTTAATTATAGTTCCTGCCCAGCACTGGTGACAAAAATGAACAGATGTAAGGTATTTGCCTTAATAAGGCAGTAAATAGTTGCTCTTGTTGATGAGAGACCAGATGAGATGAATCAGTGCAAAGAGGAAGGTGCTGAAGCAGAAGATGTAGGCCAGTTACAGACAGTAATTGCCTATAACATAAAAATTAAGCATTAACTTTATGCAGAATGGAACATATTCACTACCATGTGAGTGAAGTGTATTTTGTAATTTTTTTATAGTTTTATAAATGTTAGTACTGTTGCATAGAACTTTTATTTTAAGAAGCATTTTGTATTATAAGAAATATGCAATGGAAAATTGTTTTTCTCTTTCTAATATTACTAGTTTATTTAAGGAGTAATCTGACAATGTTGTTGTGCATTAAATTATTTATTTTTACTCTTAAGGTGACTGTTTTCATTCTTTAGCACCTCTAGTCTTTCAGCCATGTGAGTTGGAAAATAGCCATTGGAATTCTAAATGCTGAGCTGTGTGAAGCATGTCTGACAGAGCTGTATGCTCAAACCCATAATTGTTGTTGTTGTTTGTGTTTAAACTGAGCTTAGGAAATGTTCTGGACCAAATCAGTAGTTTGTATGACTCTCATGTCTGCAGTTTATTCTGATTCCCTCTTGGTTTGTAAGATACAGGAACTATAATTTCTCATGCTATAATAGTCTATGCAGCATAGAGGTAGAAGAGAGATTCCTTTTTATTTTTACACTGGGGAAGGATAAACTTCATGGTTTAAATGGCTTGTCCCAAAAGCAGCAGGCTATGAAAGTACCAACAGCAAAAAAATTGCTGTTGAGATGCTGCTCAAACTTACTGCTCTCACCAAGACACCTGATCCTTTCCTTGAACACTTCTGTATCTTGATTCTAGGAACTGAAAAATAAGGTAATGATTAAACTTCTTTATGGAGATACCCACATGGGCGTTAAGAGTTGAGAAAGGAGTCAAGCATTCATTTTTTTCCAGCCATCCTCCTCTATGTCCATATCTTTACCCCAGAACCTCACAGGAAAAGGGAGGTGGAGCTGTAGCAAGATGTGATATTCAACAGAAAATGTCTGACTTTACAGACTGCATCCAGTCAGGTTTTGAACTCTCATTGAAGGAAGTGTCAAAAAAATAAGTGGTTTCTGATTATATATCTGTGAGGTAAATTGCCCATGTAAAAGAAAATTAAAAAGCAAATTAATTATGACTCAATCCATTAGGGACACAGCACTGTCCCTATTATTACATCAATTCAGATATTTTGTGTGAATGATCAATATTAATTTTCATAGAAGGAATGAGGATACTTTAATGACTGAGACTACTGAGACATCGTTAAAAAGCAGCTTGTGGAGTGTAGTCAGCCTTTTAAAATCCTATGGCAGGTGTCATTTGTGTGGCCACAAACTGGAGACTCCAAAAGGACTGAGCTGTGGAAGCATTGTGTCATGGAAGCAGCACCTGGACTTCTGCCACTGAGAGGTGGTTATCACCTGGGAAGCATCAGTATCAACTGTATTCTCGTGGGTGTAATATTTGTTTTGTGTGCAGTTTATTGTTTTGGGGCTTTTTATTTAATTCCAACTTAAAGATTTCACACTAAGTAGTATTACAGTAGAAGGGGGAGGGAGGAATTTGAGAAATGAGCTCTTTATAAAAATTGTGCATTGTATAATGGTACAAATCAAGCATGTCAGAGAAATTTTGGACAAGAGCAAGTGCATCTAACACAAGGTTTATGCTTTCCTTTAAACATGAAATATTCCCCAAACAAACAGAAAGACTCTCTTATTATTGCATTTTTGAAACTTATACCAGTAGTTCTTTAAGGACCCTTTAAAAAAAAAGAAGTATTCTAAAAGCCCAGAAAAATGTACAGCCTCAGTTGCTTAAAATACTGTAGCTCCTAATTTTCTGTAGAGGAACATTGTCATATGATGGCAGTGGCTACTGATTCCCCTGGTGTCATTGTCAAGTCCTGTGCCCAGTCCATGTTTCTTTCTCTGATCAGCTGTTCATGGACAAGTTTGTCTCACAGTAAATGATTGGTAGATGTAGACTAATATGTAAGCTTGGTAACAAGAGAGATATTTGTTTGAAGAGTCAACAGCAGAGGTGGGATGGTCATCATGGCTGTACACACTCAGGCAAAAGAATACCTTCTAAGTTACCAGGACATCATCATATTCACTGTGCTCTTCTGTGCTGGTGACATTTGCCTTCTTCTCAGGCACACTGATGAGTGCATATTCTGTCTTACTGTTGCTGTCAACAACAGAGATTTCGTGTTTCACATCATGGCTGACAGTCGAGTACCACAGTTCGCTGGAATTCGTAGATTCTTTTTTGGCAACGTGCTCCTGAGGGGGAGAAGGGGGAGAGAGAAAGAGCAAAGCTTCAGTGTGGTTATTATACCCTGGAGAAGTTTGGAGAGGTGAGCAGGTCTGGTACAGCCTCTAGTTGTGCAGGTGACAAATACACACAGCGTTAATTTGAAGAAAGGGGGGTCAGGGTGACTTGCAGAATAAAAAGCATAATAAAATCGAGGAAGAAAGGGAGGGACAGGAGTCACAGCAAGCTGCCAGAGAGACTGTAGGGTCTGGGAGGCAATTAAGACCCCAAGTGCATGTGTCTGTGTGGCTGTCCAGGAGATGCACTGTCCTGGAAGGGGCCCTGGCCTTCAGAGATGGAAGTGAGAGCTAATCCCTTCTGCAGCATCCCTCACCTGATGTTGTCCTTGAGAAGAGAAGGAAGAGAAAGAGGAGCCCATTAGTGAAGGAGGAGGTAAGATTGTGTGGGCAAATGCCTTGCCAACTCTGTTTAGACTTGTCCCTCCTTTTGGCTCCTGAAGGTGTTTGCTAATGGGTTGTGGGTGATTGTGCATTAAATGACTCATTAAGTCTAAAGGGACAATGTGCACTGATTAGGTACTTGGAGCCAGAAGTAAAAACATTTGTTTGCCTTTATGTTCTTGATTTGAGTTCACTGGGTACTGAAGCCACTACTGGCTTTATAGTGGCATCCTCTGTTGTCTGCAGTGGTGGCAGTATTTTGAGTGAGTGTTGCTGGGTTCATGGTGACATTTGTATCTTCCACACTCTGTAAGTGGAAAAGAGGTCCCTGTTTCATGGGTTAAAAACTCCAAAGGCTTAGCTTTTATTTTTCAAGCCTAAAAGAAGGATAATGTTAAAAAAAAATTCCTGCAGAATTTGGCTTGGATTTTTCCAGGTTTATGCAAATCATATTATCTGTTTAGATTCAGCTTTGTGTGGAAGATCTCCTGACCTTGAGAACACTTCAGTGAAAATAAATTCTGATTTTTGCTTTGAGGTTTTTAAAGATTTGAGATGTAGAAACTCCACTTGCTTCCCCTAGTCATGATTGCAAAGATGGAAGGACAGCAGTATTTCTCTTAATGTACCTCTGAAATGAGAACAGGTAAGCTCTTAATTTTCATGAGTAAGTGGCTCTCAATCCACTGAGGGAAGTCTGGAGCATCTCTTGTCCCTTCAAACACATAGGCCTAACCACGACTTGCTCTGAGTCACATTTTCCAGAATCCTTCCAGTCATCATGTTTTGAAAGGCTGTTATCAGCAGCCTTCTCCTATCAGCAGGGAGGCTGAAGTGCAGAGGTGGGGAAATCTATCCCACATGCCAATGGAGCAAGTGTGAAAACTTCCATTATTCACAGGCCAAGTTTAACACTCAGAAGGGGCATCTTTCCTACTACATTAACATCCCTTCGAGAACTGTTTTCAAACCACGCTCTGGGGCTTTTCCTTGGGACACCAAAATCTCTCAAAATAAGACAGCTGCTTGGCAGGTTCCCCATTGCAGTTCCACCCTCTCCTCTTCCCCCACAGTCCATCCTACACTCACAGGCACAAGTGATGAGCTCACTTCATCACACCCTTTTCTATCATCTTGCCCACTTTCTTCAAAATTTTCTGCTAAACACCCACTTATCTGTTGGGCAGCAACTTTTGCTTTACTGATGTCATCTTTGTTAAAAAAAAAACAAAACAACAACAACAAACAAAACCAAGCCAACTCAGGCTGCTAAATGGCAGCGCTTCATTCTGCAGTACACAGGGTTTCTGGTCCTTGCTCATCATCAGGGACTCGAGAGGCAACTTCATTTACCCTCTGCTAAAATGCACTATTTACAAAGCAGAGGCAGCAAACCACAGATACTCAGCTCCTGCCTCTCAGAGCTCAGCATATTAATAGACAGAAACAACCACAGACAAATGGCCACACAAGTCTGTGAAGTGCAACAGTTGAGGGCTGTTACCCCACCCCTGACTTCCAGGATTATAAATTTGGGCAGAGAAGCAGGGAACACACCAAGTTAGAGTTTCCTCTTAAATTACTCTGGGGTGCATTGCCAGAATTCCTAAAGCTAACCTCAAAGCAGGGATGTAAAATGAACAGGCAATGTGTTTATCTTACCAGTCTTTCCTTCATTGCAATGTAAACATTCACACCATTATGATTTATCAGAAACTAAATGTGCAGCCTGAAAGGGCATGTTTGGATTTTTTTCTTCTTTTTCTTCCTTCTAGAGGCAGTGAGACACTGGAAGGGGAAATCTTATTCTTTTCCAACAGAGACTTAGTCATTTGTTGATACACCTGCTATTTTTTTATAGTGCAAAAATTAACCAAAACCATTTAAGCCTCAAAGTATTAACTCTCCCTTTGTTTTTCAACTGAAGATTTCTTTATTACTTAAACCTGGTTGGCAAGAGTCCATTTAAATGACTTTTAGAAAAAGTCACGCCGAAACTGAAACTGTTTTGGGAAACGTGTTGGTAAAACTGAAACTCTTTAGGGAAAAATTCAAGAGACTGGCCACCAAAAAGCTGAGTGGAGATGGGAAGGAGGAGGAGAGAGAAGCACCCCTGCAGCTCTAAGTTGTGCAGTGGCTGAGGACATTCACTGAGACAACATCACAAGGTTCAGCCTCCTGAATTGTCTGATTTGGGCCAGACCACATTACATTCAGCCTCAGAAATGATGAGTGTGTGCTGCAGTCTGCTTGGCCACTGGCTGCCCAAGAGTGGGGCTGCATCTCAGGCTTACAGTTTTATGTGCGTACACTTATTTTGTACCTAGGCTTAAACTGGTGTTTTTCTGCATCCTAAGCAAATAGTCTGATTATGGGCTTTTCTTTCTTCTGTGGGAACATGATGGACACTTTGTCTTTCTAATATGTGGATGTTTTGGACTCAGCTGCCCCAGAGAGTAGGGATGGGGGGAGGGAAAATCAGTTTTAGTCTTTACCTTGATGGAACCTGGTGGAGAGCTGCAGGTCTGTGCTAAGGAAAGAGAAAGAAAACACATGTGATTATCATTCTCTGGTGTACAATTTTCATCAGCACAGGATTTACTCAGTCACAGACTGAACAGAGGCTGTGCAAAAGCATGAGCTTGTGAGACAATAGTAGGGAAAAGGGTTGAACCTCTGAGAGCTAAATAAATCTGATGGCTTTTTGAGATTTATCTTGTTTCTATTTTATACACACTTGTGTCACACATCATTGCTCACTGACCTGAATCAAACCTAGATGTGCAATCTTCTTGGGTTTTTCTTTTGTTTCATTTTGTTTTCATTTAAGTAACTGAAATCAGTTTTATATGTCTGTCTTAGAAATGAAAGTTCTTGCTGTCTGACTGTGTTTTAGCTTTATGACCCATGCAGCCTTAATTCTGCCTGGGATCACTGGCTGGTGCTGGAGCACAGATGCACTGCCTGATGTGCACTGGGTATCTGTGTGCACAGGTTTGGAAGTCTGGAGCTTTTCTGGAAATTTGTGTCTCTGTCCCAGAAATGTCTGAGTGGCAGAGGTCTATCATTTTATATCCTGCTTTCTCTTAGCCTTGTCTTTATCAGTCTGGCTGCTTCTTAATATGAAGTGTATTGAACACGTTACTCCTGTAAAATTCCAGAGCTGAACTTTCACTTTTGCTTGAGATAACAGGGCTTTTTAAGCCTGCTTGTTTTGCAACCTGACAGGAGAGACATCAGTCTTTCAACACTACATTAAAGCTGCCATCTTAGAGAATTAATGGTGTTTTCAGATATTAGTGTGCTGCCTTAGCACTACTATGAATTTGCTAACAAAGAGAGGGTTTTTGCTAATACTGCGACCTGTGAAACTGGTCAAAGTATTATACCTTTGCTATGTGAATGGCTTTACCCACAGAAGGGATCTAAACCAAGACCTGATTCATGTGAGCACATGTGATCCTGGCTATCATAGTCTTCCCTATTTGCAAATTCATTAAGAAGAAACTATTTTGTGAGTAGGACACCTCTGACGTGCATTCAGAGAAAGTCCCAGGCAGTGCTTGTGCATGGGCAACAGGCTCTGGTGTGTGAGCAGATGTAGGCTGTGCTGTGCTAGCAGCCTCCACCTCCTTTGCAAGGCAAGAAGCAGGGGCACATCCAGGTTCTCCCACTGCCCTTGCAGGCCTGCAGGTATGGCAGTGACATCCAAGGGTCCCATTGCAGGAGGCTGAGGAGAGGATGGCTGCCCACTCCTGCTGCCTTCTCTGGAAACAAAAAAGACCAAAGAGCCCCCGAGTAACCCAGCACAGAGGGCAGGTATATCCCTCTCTGGATGCAAGGAGGTTTCCCTCCACTGGGAAGCAAAATGCCTTGCTGGGGCTGCTGCCTGTGGCTGTGCCTGCCAGCTGCCTCTGCAGTGATGCACAGAGCTCCCCCATGTCCCCTT
This sequence comes from Lonchura striata, assembly GCF_050655825.1. Taxonomy (NCBI): domain Eukaryota; kingdom Metazoa; phylum Chordata; class Aves; order Passeriformes; family Estrildidae; genus Lonchura; species Lonchura striata. Next base: position 5,113,795 of record NC_140703.1, read on the forward strand.
TCATGCCATGCCACACCACCCCCGAGGGGCTGAAGCAGATTCTTTACTTACTTTGCTTGTGGGAGTATCTTTTTCTCTGGCTGGAGACTGGCACTTTCCACCTAGGGCATGGAAATAAAGGTGAGCAGGCAGATCTGGGGCTTCACAGTCCTCACTTCTCGCTGCCAGCCAGGGGCACACTAAACCCACAGGCAGATGTTCTCCAGTTGTTTGAACAAAGCACTTTATGCAGCTTCTCTGCTGCTGTTCTCCCCAAGACACAGCCCCTGGCAGGCACCCAGCCCTGCTCTGGGCGTTGCAGAAGCCGAGGCTGCCACAGGGTAGGAGAGGCACAAATCACAGATCAGGGATGGCAGATGTTACAGCGTTTAGCTGTTCCTGGGAAGGACAGAATTTGTTCCCTGGGAACCCTGGCAAACTAAGGACAGCACATAACTTTGTGGATTGGAGGAGCAACCAGCCTTTGTGGGTGTGGTGGTTTTGTATGGGAGGCATTTCTGGAAGTGATGTAAAAACTTCTGTGTAATTGATAGTCTGCAGAACTACTGGGAAGCTGTACGTGCTTCTGTGCAAAACAAATGTTAAAGATGAAACATCCCTGGAAAGCTTTCTTTTCTTTCTTGTCTGGGAATAGGTAATAAGATAATAAATTAAAATCCTCTTGTAGAGCTGTAGAGAAAAGGCTCTGTTTCCCTGTTACACATAAAAGCCATGGGGAGAGGTGTGGGTCTCAGATTCAGTCAAAGAGAGAAACTGAGAGTTTCTAGCCAGGCAAAAGCCTGGGAAAGAGCTGGAGAAGAATGTAAATAATTCTATATCTCTCTTATTTTTCACACTCTTTATAGTTAGTTCTATCACTGTGTGTCAAGCACTCTGCACCAATGCTGTGGGTTGTTTTCACTTCAGAACCAATGGGTTTGATCCTTGAGAAGCTGTGTATAAAAGAGCGGGGTATTTTGAATAAATTGGAGTTTTACTCTCAGCAGCCTTCTGGTCAGAGTCTATTCATTCCTGTCCTACCTCGACAGTGAGAGAGATGGAAGGTTCAATTTGATATCAATATCAAATTGATATCAAAGGCCTCCATGCTAAAGTAAGCAGATGTTAAAGTAGCTTTGATCCTGTAAGAAGTTTGGACAGAGAAAGAGAGAAGAGTGGTCCTGTGCTTCCAGAAGAAGAAGAAGAAGAAGATCTCTGTTCCCAGAGATAAAGGTAATTGTAGAGACAGATAATGAGAACTTTTTGCCTTTGAGCAGTTCATCTTTAAAACAGTACCCCATATGATGACATGGCCCATAAACACAGCTGTAGGAAAAGCTTGTAGAAAATAGGAAGGACTTCATGATTGCAGATTTCCCCAGGTGGCTGGCTGCTATTCATGAGGAAATTGAGAGCCACGAGAGAACTGTTTTTTTTCTTGTGGAGAAGCCTCCATAACATTAACAAGAAGGACTTCTCTCCCTAAGTAAACTGAAGAAAGACTATTCTAGAAGTAGTAAACTGACTGAAATTTTAGGTTTTGTTTCTTTTCATTGTCAGTGAGAAAGAAAAGGTCATGGGAGGAAGAGAAGTATTCTAAAAGTTTTGTTCTGATTCTTATTACTCTTTCTTCAGTTAGTGTTAATAAACCTTTCTTTATACCTTTTTAAAGTTTTGAGACTACTTTGCCTCTGTCCTAATCCTACCTCACAACAGAGAGTGAATTGGTGATTAGCCAACACTGAACCCACCACACTTTCTAGTGCATTAACTGAGAAATCTCAAATTAAAACTAACCAAAACTACTACACTGGGCTTGTCCATATTAAATGGCTCTAGGTGGGTGAACCAGCAGCAAATACTGTGAAAAGATAGGAAAGAACCAGTCTCATGCTCCCACAAATTATCTACATCAATCTGACCTCTAGCATGTCTTGGGAAAAAGCAAAAGGAAGAAAAACATAATGATAGTATGACAGAAAGGGCAAACACATAGAGGTGAGTGCAAATCGTGGATTTGATCTCTAGCAGTTGAAATAATCCTTGCTGGTTCAAGCAGATGATTTTATTTGCAGGTTTTTCCCAGTACTGAAATTATTTGGCAAAGTTAGTTAGCCTTTACATTGTGCTCAGGCTGCTGTTAGCAAGTTTCTTGGTAATAAGAGCTAGGCTTTCTAGGAATTGCACTGTTGCTTATAGTTTACAATTTTGACCTTGTAAAAAGCCAATAATTAACAAGCATTTTGCAATGTAGTGTTATATGCTAGATTTATGTATATAAGAATGTGCTAAGAGATGTAAAGCTAACAAGTCATAAGAATTTAGGGATTACACACAGGATGCTGCTGGAGGTATATTATGATTCAGTCTCTATTTGTTTATTTGCATTTTTTTCCTTTCCCAGGACTGAGGAAAATAGGCAATTCCATTATTCTTTTTTGCTATTGATACTTTCCTTGCTAAATGTGTGCTCTTAGGTTATATTTTTTTATAAATTACCTAAGTTCCACAACTCACCTGGAATGATTTATTTTTGCAGATGTCCCTGGTACTCTTATAAGAGTAGCAGAAAGTTTTGCAAATATCAGTGAACTTCCTAATTTTCTCTTTAGTTGGAGAACTTGAATAGCTTTCATTACACCTGGGTATAAAAATAAAGCTGTAATACTCCCTCATTCCAGGTTACTTGCCTGGTTTTCTTTGAATTATGTACAGAATTTTACTATGCTGGATATAAAATTCTCTAGCTAAGTTGGAGATGCCAGTGTGACCATTTCATACAATTCAATAAAAGTCCTATGAACTTAATTTAAAATAAAATATGTGTATATGTATTTATAATACACATAGCTTACATTAGAAGCCTGTTGTAGCTGTCAGATATTGTGAGTTTGATATAAGTATTTTTGTTTCTGCTGTCTATTTATTCCACTTATTCTTGTTTATATTCAGTTGGCTTCTGATTTTTTTAGACCCTTGGTCACGTAAAAACCTGTTGGCTAGCTCTTCCCATGGATTGTCAGAAGATAAATAGCATATGTTCCTATAGCAAATTAGATCTGTAAACTGATGCATAATTTTAGATAAATTCTTATTTAGTCAGTCATGGCTCCTATTGGGCTGTGGTTTTTTGGGGCAAATATAAGTATAGCTTTATTAGTAAAAATGTTGGGAAATAGTTCTGATCAGCAGTCATGAGAGAGGACAAATGTGACTGTCATTAAAATGAGAACAAAGGCAGATTTCCTTTTTTTTCTTTCCATAGTTTCACTTATATCTTTGCAGAGAAGCTGCATGAATTCTGTTACTGGGCTGTCTTGCTCAGGAAGTGGTCAAACCAAATACAGAAATGCCTCTAAAAAGCAAACACTTCAAACAGAAAGGATGAAATGGCAGACATGGGGATGTATAGGAAGAAGAAAAGAGTCAAGAAATTAATTACAGAGGAAGCAGCAGAGGCACAGATAAATGGTAAGATCTGCAATATTTTGTCCCAGCAGCTGCTGTTGAGAGCTCAAGTTTGTGTTGCCTGCTTTGCACATCTGAAACTAAGATTGCCTTCAGTCTGAATTTACTTCAAACCAGCTGCCAAAGGGCCAAGAGACAGGGCAGTGGATATCCCTTTCTGCCCCTGAATGGGCATTCCTGGGCAGAGGTAGTGGGATGCTGCTGGTAGCATCATACAGACACCCTCAGAACCATCTTAATAATGCTGATTCCAGAAATATGAAGCTCCTCTGACCTGCTGTGGGCCATGATATCATCAGCCTCCAGGAGGGAGGGCTTCAGGGGCACCTGCTGCAGTTGTTGTCTCTGTCTAACTTGGTGTCCCATCCCACAAAAAAAAGGGTATTGCTCCAGAAAGAGCTGGACCTTCCTCCAAAAATACCCAATTCTTACCTGACTCCTTAAATCACCACCTCTGACACAAAACTGCCAAACTCTCAAAATTCCCCACATGCAACGAAATACAAAGCACCATCCTTACTCTGAGGCTGGCTGCTTGGCAAAGAAAGCCAAATTCCCCATCACTTCAGTACGTTTTAATTCCTGCCACCCCTGTAATTGACTCTGGGGCCTCTTCCCTTGGACCCCACCAGGCACAGCTGGTCCTCACCTACATGTGGACTAACTGATCTGATTAACTTTGCCGGCCTCTCTGATAATTTTGGGATATTTCTTCCAGCCAGCTGCCAATTCTCCCAAGACTTATAGACACTCTTTCACCTGTTTTCACCTGATTTTTTCCCACATGTAGTCAGTGACTCAGGAGAGATGCTGACAGCTGGATGATATGAATGCATGAGCCTCATTCCTTAGGAATTTTATGTGGATGGGCTGGGTGTTACAAGATATAAAAACTTTGTTTTGTACCCTGAACTTTCTCTTTAGGCTGACTCTGAGCTGGCCCTGTGCTGTGGAGCAGAGGAGCCTCTCCTAGCTGATCCTCTGCCTCTCACACTGCCTGGAGAGCATCAGTGGCCAAGACTTGACCTCTGCAGCCCCAGAGTTTTACAAGCATGCTGAGTAACTGCATAGGAATGACTGTTTCTCTGGAAAAAAAGAACCAAAACCAAACCAAAAACCCCACCCTCATCATTTCTCCATCCCTGTGAACTTCTGTGAGTCTATGATTTTTCTGGAAGACCAAAAATTGCAGCTTTGTCAGCAAGGGGGCAGCTATGACTGAGGAGAGATGTGCTACATAAAAATCACCCCAAGCTGGCACGGCTTGTCACCCCATAAAAACCCCCCCAGCTGGAGTGAGGTGATTTGCAGCTGCTCTCAGCCATGCAAGGGCAGCTGGTCAATGTTCTCCCTGAATGGCTTCTCCTGACAGTGACTTGCTGGAGTTTTTGAAAGTAAACAAAAGAGGGTGTGGAGCTGCATGAGCACAAACTGGAGCACAGCACCATGCCAATGATGTCTTTTATGGCAGTGGTCCCTGCCCTCTGCTGAGGGACACAGGTTTCATGGCCCCATCAAGCTAGCAGAAGAAAAATCTGCCTTACAAAAACCTTGCTTGCAGTGTTCTTATAAAGAATTCTGATCTTATTCCCGCTCCTAAAAAGCAGTCAGGAATTATTTCAAAAGCTACACAATGTAAGGGTGACAGGACCACTTAAAGCAGTGGGGATACAGCAGACCTGGGAGCTGAGAGCCTGGACCTGAGACCCTGAAGGCACAGCAGCTCATCACTGCTCCTTGCTGCCACAGGTGAGGAACCACCAGTTTCACATGGATTATGTTTGTCTTGACTCAAACTGCTACCCAAGAACAGGGCTTCACACTTTGGGCACTTCTGCCCTTTTCCTCAAGGCCAGGTGATGTGGTCACAACTTAGACATCTGGCCACAGACCTGCAGAGATGTGAGAGATGTGTTCGCTTTGCAAACAAGAGGAATGTTGAATTTTGGCAATGGAGTGCCTTGTGTGAGCTCCTAAAGACCAAGCAGTCAGAGTGCACTACTCAGAGGTTGCATGACCTTTTCTCTGACCTACCAAGAAGACAATGGAAAAGAAAGAGAATTTTCCATCTGTCCTAGGTGGTTCCTGTTGATCATCCTCCTCTGTCTTTATAATTCCTTAGGAATCAATCTATTCCTAACCACTGTTGTACATAACTATAGGATACTCACATATCTCATGTACAGCATTTAAATGTATTGACAATTTAGTCTATTTCTATATAGTGTATATAAAAGTTTGTCTTTATGAGATATGAACCAACAGATAAGAGATAGCAAGGAGAATCTCCTCTAAGATTCTCCTTACAGATTATGTCACCTCTGTAAACATCATCCTGAGGCAATACTCTTTGACATACTAAGAACTATATTGTTTATCTTAATTTGCTTGCTAAATTATGTTTTGTTAATCAAGAAGTTCCTCATGGTGCCTTTCATGATCCCTTGAGGCTGATTCATTTCAGGTATAATTTGTTTTGGAATCATGCTCTTAGTCTTGTTGTTTAGTAATTAAATGTAAAATGGTATTTGACCTACCTTATTTTTGGTAGACAGTTTCCCATCCTTCCACTGGATCTCTGCACCCTTTGGTAGCCAGTTTTGGTGTGGTTTCCTTGCTAGCTGAATTGTTTTTTGTACTGACTGTTTTACAGAATGAAACTCAGTGGCCAAAGCAGTTCGTTGTCTCACTGTAAGTGGATGAAGCGTACTCCAATGTTGTGCACCTAAAAAAAAACAAAAACCACCCCAAAGCCTCCCCTGTAGGCAAACACTAGCAAGTGGGGGTGGGAGAGGAAGAGAGGTGGAATGGATGAGTGATGCAGCTTCCTGGGGTGCTGGGAAGAGCTGGTGGCCTCCACAAAGTGACTGAGGTGTTGCAGAATGGACTCCCTCTAGGTTCTGTACTCTGAAATAGTAACTTATGGTGGTTTTGACAGGAGGAAACCACATGCCTAGCCATCTTGCTCTTCTGAGAAATGCTGTGACAAACTGAATGGTAAAAACCAAACGCTTCAAACCACAATGAAGCATAGCATTTGCTACTGAAGCTTTCCAGTGCAGTCTTTTTGTGCTTCTTTGTCTCCTTTTAAAAAAAAAAATATTTAACTTTTATTCCTTTTTCTTTTTCCCAACCCACAAGGAAGAAAAACAGAAGAACCAGAAGAATAATTTGCAGGTTTTGTTGGCTGGGGACGAACAAGTTTTAGTTGACACAATTGTTGTACATTGCCAGAAAAAAAAATCTCTTTAAGACTTCAGGTGTCTGCAGCCATTTCATCAAACCTCAGAGGTAAGAAGTGTCAGGCAGTTAACAGAACACTCTAAGAACAAGTGCTATCCCCTAGGAACATGTGATTTTGCAGATAGAGGTACACCACCACGGGCTAGGTCTCTGCTAAGCAGCCTCCTCCTTTGTTTCTGTTTTGCACTTTGCTAAGCAGTCCAACACCAGATTTCACCAACAGAAGCTGTAACTTGCAGCTGACAGCAGGGTGTTAGCAGAGGAAGGGAGTCCATCTGGGGAGATCACACACCACCAAATCAAACATGACAAGGATAAGCAGCTGTGTCTGCCTACAAGCTACCCTTGCGTGCTCTGAACCGAAACACGTGTGCAAACACAACAATTTGTCTGTAAAAACAAATTGTAACCCTGCCCAAATGAGCACCACAGGTCCTGCAGCATCCCTTGCCTTTGAACTGCCACAGCCAGAGGCTGGAGCAAATGTTGGTAGATGCTGCTGTCAGCGTTCAGAAACACACATAATCATGGGATATGATTATATGCAGGTGCTTTTATTAACTTATTACATATAACATATGTAATAAGTTATATACATAACTTATACATAATAATTAATATACATCTATTAATTATTAAACTTATAGTGTTCTATTGTATACATTGACTTTATTCAAGCACGAGTTTCTTGTGATCTTTCCTAGGCCCCTGACCACAGTTTCTCAGGATTATTCATATGATTAAACAATAATTATATTTAATTACTAAACAATCATCACATTTAACAATTAAATCATTTATCATGTATGAGCTACACAGGTGCAGTTCTAGCAAGGTACAAGGCCTACATTGTACCCAAGGTATTTTTTTTTTCCAGGGCCTACTAAGCTTAATTTTCCTTTTAACCCTAAATCCCCATGATTTTAAAACCCTTTTACTATCACTGCTACTGTCCTTACCTCAGTGTACTGCAGCTCTCCAAACTCACCTGAGATATAGAGTTATTTTGCCATATGCAGGCACTACTGAAACATGTTATAAAGTTCTAGATCTGCTCAATTGAATTCGACAAGCTGCTTCCCAACAGTGCTACCTACAACTAGAGCTGAGGAACCAACCTCCAAAACTCACTGGGATTTAGAAGTCAATGAAGCCCTCTCCACCTGTTTTGTTCTCTTTATAGACAATGTCTTGAAAGGTGGCACTGGATCCTTCTGACAAGGTAGGAAGATGTCCAATTGTTAAACTGGGTTTGGATGGCTTAAAAAAACAGTGGTTTAGCCTGGTAGTTGACAAATCTATGTTTTAAACTATAATAGTGCCTGAGTGACTTCCCTTGGCAACATTTTCTGGAAGTTAAACTATGTGAATTATAAATGGCATTAGTCACTTGGTCTGTGGGGAAATGCTGGCATTTTGTGACTGTGCAATTCTTGTATGTCCCTTTTTTAATTTCCTCAGAACTAAAGAGAGCATCCTGGTGAAACAGAAAGAAAGAAAATAATACAAATCACCATGCTTTTCAAGCAGTAGCTGAAGAACTACTTCTGCCTAATTTATCCCCAAGCTTTCTCTGTCTTTGGAATGTGACTGAAACTCAGACACAGCGTGCAGTTCTCAGAAATGAGGACGTAGTGTGACTGGAGCTGGAGAGTGTGGCATCTGACTGGCAAGGAAGGAGAAGGTAATCCACCAAAAGTCAATGCAAAGGTGAACACAGCAGCCATTCATCCACCTAAAGATACATTCAGAAATTTCAAATAAGTGGTTAGATTAGTGGATGTAACATTATGAGTAAAATGTTGTGTTTAAAGCAATTAATCAACTGCTGATGTTGTCTGGTCCCTGGAGAAAGGGGAGTGGTCCAGCAGAGATGCTGCAGCAGTTGGATGTGCATGCAAACACTGACTCATGAAGGTTTTTAGGGAGGCTTAGGTTCCCTGTGGCACCAGGAGCTGTCAGAGGAAAAGCAGAGCTTGGAGGGAGCAGCCAACATACACAGCTCATCCTCACCAAGGATGCAGTAACAAATTAAAGCAAACAAATTTTTCCCACTGGCAGAGCCACCTCTGTCCTTTGCCAAGACTGAAAGTTTGCTCTTCATTGAAAAGTGTTTCCTTTAGCAGCTCACAGATTTTAAGGGTTCTGGAAGATCAGAATGTTTCTGAGAGAAATTAATTTGCTTAAATCTGACAAGAATATCTACGAGTTGGGCTTGCAATTCTTCTTAAAATCAAGTGCAGTTCCTTTTGTGATTGCTAAGTAGTGATCTCATATTTTGATCAGGCCAGAATGCTCTTCCAGAAATTTTGCAGGAAAGTGCAACTATGCAAGTAACTCAAGGAAAGGAAAATAAGATATCTCAAAGGAAAAAGACAATAGTATGTGTGAGAAATGTATTTTTCAGACTTATGGGAATGAATTCTTGAACCTACATAAAAACACGTCCAAAATGTTTCTTTAGAGTAATACTGATACTTGAGCTGTTTCTGTTTTCAGATTAGCTGCCACTAAGGAGAAAAAGAATCATAAATGTGAAAGTATGCTTGTCACTTTATGGTTTGGGCTTGCTGGCTTGCAACTGATTTGCACAATAATCTGTGTGGGCATTCAACTGAGAGAAAACATTTTATTTGCAATCGTAGTCATTTGGAGTAGTAAGAATTTGCAAAAAATGTAAGGCACTCATCAGAAGTCAGAAACTTGAAACACAATTTACCAGTAGAAGTTTGATTAGCAAATGAGGTCTCATGGTATGGCTGCCCCACTGTGCCATAGGAGAGGCACCCATGGGCTGAGAGCTTGGCTGGTTTCAGCTGTGATCACAGCCCACACAGAAAGGGGAACACAGGCAATGTGTTCAATGACAGAGCAAAAAAGGCACAAATACAATGACTCAGACAAGTTGTGGGACGTATTTTTATGTCATCTCAGGTGATGGTGGAGGAGGAATTGTGTGCTTGTGGAAGGCAACCCTGCCTTTCCAAGAGGCAAGGCTGGGGAAGGATCGTGGATCTGTGGAGATGGAGGCAATCTCAGTGGAGGAGAGGTGAGACCAAGGCTCTGCTCTTTCCCTGAGACAACACATGATTTAGGCCCTGAGTCCACCTCTTGGCTTGCTTTGGTCTCCTTAACTTAGAAAAAGAGTTGTGTTACAGAAGCATCAACACATCCTGGGTCTTCGCTGATTGACAGGATGGATGCAGACCCCTAACTGTGTCCCCTGAGTTACATGCAGGGACATTTGCACTACTCATTGCAGCATGGCCTTTCCTGGAGCTCTGGTCAAGGCCAGGGTGGCCTTTCCTCCTGCAACCCACAGACACTGGGTGCTGAGCCAGTTTCAAAATCTGTACTTGTATTTAGGTGCTTATGAAAACTCAACCTTATGGGCAGAGTGCTTGTGAAAAACCCAGTACTCCTGTCTGCTTAGCAGCACAGCTGGGAAAACCTGAGTTTCTGTCTGTGGCAGTTTTTGTCATACCCCCTAAAACTCAGCTGTGTCATAGAGGCAGGAGGTCTTCACAAGCCATTTACTGTAGCTTTATGATGGGGAATGTCCCTAGAGTAAGAGCCAAGTGTTTAAGAAAGGGGAAGTGGCACTCAGTGGATCGCTCGCTTGTCTCTCTGAGCGCACAGCTAAGATGATGATGGTCACTTGCCTGCTGCTCTTCAGCGTCTGGACCACTGCTCCAGGTAACTCTCTTGTCTGTCTGGGTGTCTGTGTCATTATCCTAACAGTGCTAGGGACATCAGTGGCTGTGCCAGCCTCCTTCTGTGCTGCTGGGTGCTGCAGCCCCCACTTGGCACCCTCCTGGGGCAAACCCAGTGATTACATGGCACTTGTGGCACTGTGCTACTTACCTGGGGCTCAGGTGTGTCACTGCTGGTTGTTCTGACAGCATCCACTTCTTAATTTAGCACCAGTGCATTTATAAATTCCAGAGAGATGTATAAAGGTATTGCAATGGGCAAATAATAAAGCAGGCAAACCTGCTTGTAGGAATCTGTTCAGACCACCAAAAGCATGGATGTATGACACTGGTTTTGTATTTAAAAATCGTGTAGAAAAGGCTGAATTAGTTTCAAACTAGGTTCCATTATCATGGTTTGTAGTCTGCCTATGGCACTGCTGAGATCTGGAAAGCAAAGTGACTGGCACAGCTTGACAACTGGCTTCTTGGTCTTTGATGAAAATCCACCTGGCCGTGGTCACAGCCAGAATCTCAGAGTGCTTTCTTGATTAGGTTAGTCTAGTGTACCTCTGGGCACTGCAGACAGCCTCTCCCTTCTCTGCAAAGATATTTCCCTTTCTTGTAAATTGAATTATGCTTTCAGTGCTGCAACTGTTACTGCTAATATCTCCCTTCCCATGCTGACATGCAGAAATAAACTTTGAAAATTATTATGCCAAGAGAACTGTGGAGCTGAGCCATCAGCTTCACCGTGCCTGTACCCTTAACAATTTTTTCATGTCTAGAACTGGAAGAGGAGACTGATTGTTTTCTTCTTTTCCCTGAAGACCTTTTATACCATGGTATTTATGCTGTGCAAGTTTTCTGCCTGTGGGTCTTCAGTAGGGTCTCTTCTGCAGCTGTTTCTCAGCAGCATGACTTCAATGCTGAGACCAGGTTCTCCCTGCCTTGCTTTTTCCTTCTGGTTTTCTGATCCTTGCCAGTCTCTGCCAAGTGTGAATACATGATGTATGTGTAGTGAGACACATAATAATTTTTAGCATTTTCCTGATTTGCTTCCCCCCATGCCGCAGGAGGGTTAAGAGGGTGGTATTGGGCCAACAGCTGTTTGGTCATCAGCATGGCTGAAAGTTTCAGGAATCTCTCTGTGGGTGCCCATGGAATAGCAGTCCTAGGAGACAAATCAGTGTCAGATTGACTGAACACCAGAACTGCCTTTCTGGCAAAATGCTTGGTGTGAGAGGTGGCAGGTCAAGTGAAACTCTGTGTGGTTCTTTCAAGCTGCATTTTCAACTTTTCCCTAGATGGAGGGATAGAGAAATCCTCCAGAGTTGCACTGCTTGGAAATGAGGGCGAGGGGCTGCGGGGCCTCTGCTGGGGTTGGGCTGCAGAAGAGTGTGAGAAATGCTGAGTGTGGCACTTGCTTCTCCCCCAGCCTCTGTGCAGGTGATGAACAGAAAGGTCCAGTCAGTCCAGGCAGGAGGAAATGTTACTTTTTCATGCCGGTCAGTCACGAAGGAAGACGTGATACAGGTGACATGGCAGAAGGAGACGGCCGGGGCTGAAGACAACATAGCGACTTACAGCACGATAAATGGCCAAAAAATAGCCAAGGACTATGTCAGCCACGTGAGCTTTGCCCACAGCGAGTTGCAAGCCTCAGCCATCTCCCTTCATGGAGTCACCCTCCAAGATGAAGGATGCTACAAATGCATCTTCAACACATTTCCCTCGGGGGCTGTCACTGGCAGGATGTGTCTCAAGGTTTATGGTAAGGCACTGTAATTGTGTACGGGTGCTTATCTGAGGACCAAGTCATGTTTCATGTGAAAAACCTTCCCTAACATTGCTACACTGATATGAGAAAAAGGGCTCTCCCTGTCTGGTTTTACCTCTGATGGGAAACCAGCATTCAACGGTTCTTTAATTTTTCTTCCCTTTCAAGTCAGCAATAGTGAGATTCAAAACTGACATGTAACTCATGACTTCCTCCAAGTTTCCCTGGCCCTGTGATGTGCTGACAGCTGCCTGGCCACAGCCATGAACCTGTGCTCCTCTTCTTCCTTTCACTGCTGCTCTCACCTCCTAATCCTGGAAATCAGGCAATTTTTAGCTTGCTCTTCATTTGGTTGTGAAATAATCACAAAGTACTCAAAACGTAAAGAGGCACATGCATGACCAGAATAGCTGGAAGCCCATTTAGAAGCTAGAGTAAAAATAACAGTAGCTGGGCTGGGGTCAAGAAAAGGATTTTATTTTTTAAAAAATGTAAAAAAAGAAGGCTGAAATACTCTATGACTCATGGGATTTCACACATGAATATCCTGAGCAGGTCAGCATCAACTAGCTTAAAGAAGAGAGTTGAAACAAATCATAAGTCAGTCATGAGGCAATATTTGTCACCTCCATATGAAATCATCAACTAGCAAATTCAACCTGAAATAAAGACTAAAAGATGAACTCAGCTAAGAGTAACAAGCTGCTCATCTTTTGAGGAAAGCTGCTGGGTTTTGTCCAGCTGAGAAAGCTGAGGCATTAAACATGCTCTGAGGACACCCTGTTGGCTCCTAGCTGTCTCAGGGACTGCTGTGGGGAAACTGGCCAAAGATCACATCCCCTGTGGAGAGTATCAGTGTCTGTGCTGTGTCACTGGTGATGTGACCCCTGCAGAGTATTTTGTTTATCCCTAGTACCTTCTGCTGATAAAGATACAGACACATACATCCACACACCTCTCTGGAGTCTCTGTGTGGAAAAAGGGAGCTCCTAACTTATAGGGGAAAGGAAGTGGTGGTGAAAAGCACAAGGGAAAAACAAGTCTGGAAAAAACGTTCTTTTTCCTCTCTTTTGGGAAAACTAGGGCAGAAAATAGAAGTGATGAGAAATTCATGCAGTATTTCATATACGGAGAGGAAAGCTCCTAAAGAAATCCACTTCTGAGTCATTCAGAGGGTAAACACTTATTATACATTACAGGAAAATGACTTCCAGAGGGATCCCATTCTTTTTAATCATATAAATCTAAACACAGAGATTTCTTTCAGGTTTGGGTTTGGGTTTTTTTCCATCCAAGTGGGGGAACTCCTTCCCAAACTCACCAGCCTTTTGGCTATGGTTTATCCTTCACCAGAGCACTAATTCTAAAAAAAAAAAAAAAAAAGGGATGTTTTTCTTCTGCCACACAAACTTATGGAAGCATCTCTTCCTGTGGCTCAGATGAAAACTAGGAAGGTTTTAACTTCTCTCATAGGCCACTGCCAGAGGTGAATCTGCCTCACTGAGGTCATGGCAGCCTTCCTGTAATGTGCTGTATCAAACCAGCCCTAGAGGGTCACCATGAACAAACTGAGCATTTGGCACTTTGACAGAAAGTTTTAGCTCTTTAGGCAGAAGGTTTAGTTATGTGGTTATTTCATTGAAGCTAATTTACACTTAAAAGCCACAGTCTTGCTCATTATACCCCAACTCCTAATGATGGGAACAACTTGTCTGAACAAGCCCAGAGGGTGCCCCATGAGGCAGAGTGAAGCCAGCAGGAATCTCCCAAGGCTCAGAGGTTCAGGGCAGGGTGAGCAATTCCGAGTCACCAGTTGAAAATTAAACACTGCCATGCCCTCAAGAGGGGAGTGCCAGGGAGTTTACGGGCTGGTAAATTGCCTGGTTACTGCAGCCTTTGCAAGCGGCTGTTCTGGGACAGGACGGGCACCATCACCCGTGGTGAGGGGAAGTGAAACCACATAAAAACTGGATACAACACTGAATAAAGAAACAGTTATGACTGGAGGGATGTCAGGACTGCCTGGCTGAAAACAGCAAACCCAGGAAGAAGCAGAAATGTCCTACCTTGTAGCAAAATCCATTTTGGAACACAATAGTTTCAAGCAGGTTTGGTGCGTCTCTTTTGAACAGTCTGCTGCTTTTCCCCCTTCATTTTACCTTGGAAATATTTTGACAAACTTCACTGACAAAGAGGATGAGAATGAAATCCAGGATGAGGATTGAGGGAGAGGTATGGAGAGAGGGGGATGTGCCACGTGAGGATAGGCAAGACTTGCTGAGTTACAAAATTCCTTCACTGTAGATTGGCAACATTTGTCCAGGAGTCTTGAGCCCAGCTGGAAAAATGCCATGGTAATTTCTGAGACAGGAAAATCAAGGCACAGTACTGTGGGTGAGCATCCATAGCCTTCTGTCATCATGAGGCATAATGTGATTCCTGCAATCGTTTATCATTCTCTGTAACACCACTGCTAAGCCTTTAAATATAAACAGCATATAATGACCTGATTCATTATATGCTTTTTATATTTAAAGGCTTAGCAGTGCCTAATTCCTTCTAACTACAGAAAGCCATTACAGAAGGTCCCTTTTTCAAATATTTGGGAATGTTGACAGAGCCCAAATCTGGGAACATCTGCAGTCCTGATCTACAAGAGAGACTAAAGCAAGTACTGGCACACAGCATCAGGTGAAGACTTTTTCACTGGAAACAAATATTTTGATGGAAGGCTAAAGAAGCAGTTAAGTGTATGCATCAAACATGAACAGCCAGCACATACTAGCAAATAGCATAGCAGGACTTTTCTGCAAAAGCAAGAACTTGCAGGTTCTGACAGTGCATCTATTACAGACATTTGTTAGAGAGAAGCTCAGCCCTAAAGGATCATTCATTGGGGTCCATTGTGAGAAGAGAGAACTGCTTAGTCAGAAGAAGAGCAGGTGTGGAGTGCACATGTTTCTGGCAAGACACTGAGAAGTTTTTCTCATCCTCTGTGGTAACATTTGTGACTTCTCCCTTTGACTGCTTGTGAATTTTGCAAGCTGATATTTGAAGTTAACCCTGTGGGTGGATATGTTATTTTTATGCATCCCGTGAGTGAAAGAAGTTCAGAGATCATTTATTAATAGAAACATAAATTGTTTGTGACAGTAGTCTTTTCACTGGGAGATTTTGAGATGTTCCAGCTGAAATCCCCCTAAACACTTTCCTTGTTTTTCTCAGAGGTTTCAGCAACTCTGCGGGTGTTGAGATTTTGTCTATGGTTGATACAAAAAGTGAGAAGTACAAGTTTATTTTTTCTATGCTCGCACAGCCATAGTGAGTAAATGAGGTCAGGCTTGTAAAAAGATCAAACAACAAGCAAAAAGCAACAAAATTACTGGTATACAAAGTCTTGCTTCTGGCAGTTGTGGCTAGGAAGACACAGACAACCTTTTGAGGTGCATCTGGAATTGTAGCAGGAGGTTATAGGTGCCATTATACATCTGGCACACATCTTTTCCCCTTTTCTCAGTGTCTGCTACACCTCACAGGCAAGTCTTTGTTTACCTCACAAAAGGAAAAATTGTTTTTCATAAGAATGAAAAGAAGTTTTGTTTGCTCATTTAACAGCAGGATTGCTAAATGATAGAGGTATGTTCTAGTGTTGGGATAAAAATTAATTTTAGCATAAATATTGCACTTACCACTGTTATTTTTCTTATGCAAGTAGTAATATACACATGGAGTTCTACTAATTATAGCAGTGGATACTTTTTTAAACAGAGGGCATTCATGGTAATTCAGACATGATTGAAACTAGAATTGCCACTGCACTTAAATGCTTTTAAAAAGCCATATTCTCAGAAACAAAGACCTAGAAGTAGAGTGTGGTTTAGACTCCTATTCCATCAGCACATGCACTGAAGTAGAAGGCAGGCTGGTGAGCTGCCATGCAAAAACCCATGGATTGCACTCCCAAATGCAAATACACACCTTTACAGAGATTGGCCTGTGCAAACTGACCTTATCAAACTAAGCAGAGGTTTGAACTAGACATTCTCCTGAAGTCCCTTCTGACCTAAATTATGGCATGATTTTATGCCAAAGGATAAACAGGCAGTTTTTTACATGGGACTTGGCTTATGTGTTCAGATCTCACACGGAGTTCTATCCAGGTTGAAACCAACTTCCAGAACCTCTCCTCTTTATCTATTCCCTGCAAATACATTTTATATAAATAGGAATCAACAAGTAGGCTTCATGTGAGTGAGTAAGCATGAATGATGCCTGTAGTTCATCCTTCTTCCAGATTAAAATTAAATGTGACAACATCCACAAATCTGCTGGCATGAGACTGTTTAGAAGAAGTGATCTTTCATGATACTTTTGAGGGATACTGTGACTCACCCTAAACCATTTACACGATGAAAGCACAAACCTTCCACGGGTGAAATCACATGGTGTAACCACATACAAATTCACTAGTACTGTCTTGCATAAATAGATGCATGTAGTCCTTTGATTTGCAACTCTCCACACCTCAACAGCAAAAATGCTAAACAGCAATAAAGCTAATCCTGCAGGTAATTTTAAAGGAAAATAATTCTAACACATATAAGCAGTTCAGCTCTTTCAGAGAGAAAAGGACATATGACTTCACAGTTCCACTACCTTCTGCTTTTAACTCAGCCATAACTCAGCTTCTCAGTTGGGATGCTGCTGCTATAACAGAACTGAAACAGATGCTTCTGCCCTCTTCTGTTGTCCAGCTCTTCACTTCCAGACTACTGTCTGATCACCTTCATATTTATTTGTCACTGCTGGGGCTTTGGGAAGGGGAGCTAGGATTAGATGGTAAGCTTTTCCTCCAAAGTAACTGTAAATACAGATTCTCTTTGCTCAAACATAAGTAGAAATTAATGGACTTTGTCACTTTGTTGTTTACAGCCATCTCGGACCCCAAACTGGAAACTAAGCTTATACCAAATCCAGACAAAGCTGAAGACTCTGAGAAAATGGTGGGGATGAGCTGCTCAGCAACAGGGAAACCAGCTCCAAAAATAACCTGGCACCTCCCCAGCATCCTGCAGCAGAAACCAAGGGAGTACCACATAAAGTTCAGCAACCAGACCGTGACTGTCATCAGCAATTTTACCCACACCCACTCCAAAATCCTTCAGGAGTACCCCATCACCTGCATGATCCAACACCCTTCTCTAAATTTGACCCTGGTCCTGCCCATAGACAGCCTGGAACAGGGTCAGTATGTTACTCTGCTCCTGCTCTGGATTAGGGAAGAAATTGGGAAAACACCTCCTGGGGTAGAATCAGAAAACTCCTCAGAGGGTTGGAAGGTGGGGAAAGCACCTGGAAGAGCAGCTGTGGCTGGGCTTGGGAGGGATGGAGGAGGTGCCATGGAACATCCAAATGCCCTGGCCAATGGCACATAATATCTTAGTGCCCCTCAGGTCCCCTTACACACCATGATGTGCCCCAGCCTCCCTGTCTCTATGAAGGACTATCTGTGGCAGGGTTTCCTGTCACACAATGTGACAAACCAAGAGATGCCAGCGTTGGGTAGCTCAGAGGGGCTGGGTTCTGCATGCCTGACCTTAACATCAGACCCCAAGCACAGGTCTGCTGGCAATGCCACTTGTGTGCATCATGCTGGAATGTGCTCCCAGTGCCCTTATCTGCCCAATGGCCAAGGGATGCTTGAAATGGGTTTCAGGTTGGTTTTTTTACTTCATGCTCATACTGAGTACCTGCTGCTTTCCCCACAGGTCCAGACAGCAGCATGGCATCATCCATGGCTGCTGCCATTGCACTGGAGGTCCTGGTCCCCCTGACCTCCCTTCTCCTTCTCATCTGCCTCCTCTACCACTGCCTCAGGCACCTACGTGAGCCAGAGAGAAACCCAGCCTGGCCCTGCTGGGTAGGTCTGCCTTTCCTCAGGGGGCTGCAAAATTCACCCCCACAGGTCTTGGCACTCATGACCCGGCTCAGCCCAGCCACACCAGGGCTGCCTGCACACTACCCAAGCCAGGCTGGAACTGGGCTGGAGAGGGACACAGGAATGAGCTCCCAGCCAGACAGCTGGGAAGGGGAAACCTGATTCTGCATAGCCCAAGAGTGCCCAAGTGTGCTGGCAGCTAGAAAACATTCCCTGTGCCAATGACAAGGCATGCTGCAGTGGGAGCATCACCCTACTGTTATATTTGAGCACAAAATAATTGTGTAAGCAGTGGCCAGAGCCTTGCACTGGTCTTCTGCAGCTCATAAAATAACCAATTTTACGAGCACAACCAATGCAGCTCACAAAGGCAGCAACTTTGAGGATGGGCCTCAAACAAAATGTTGTCTTTGGAGGAAAACTGTGCCTCTGTGAGGGAAGACCAGGGTGCCATGCTGAGGCATGGGCTGAGGCACTGCTGGTTGTCCACCAAGGCTATCCTAGTGGAGGGGCTGCAGGATACAATCTTGAGGTGGTTAAACTGAGGTGACGTGGCATCATTTCAGAAAACCACAGGTCAGTTTTGTGACATCTCCTCATCCTCCTTGCAGTACATGCCTAGCATGTGCACCCTGGATTTTGGGGAAAATTTTGGAGAAAAAGAAGCAATGGAGGAAAGGCAACACGTCTTAGGTGTTATAAGTCTAGGTCCAAGCTGAAGACTGCTGGTGGGATTGCAAGGAGAAAATTTAAGTCTCCTGTCACAGAGAGATGCAAGGACTCACTTGGCAATACAAATTTCCAGGATGTTTACCCTCACACTTTAAACACCCATATGTTTTGAAGAAATAAACACAACAACCTCTCTTTCATCAGGTACTTCCTGCCTGCACCAAGGCCAAGAAGTGCAGACAGTATGGAGCTGCAGGCAGGTGGGCTCCTGCAGTGTCCCACACCCTTGGTGCACCACTGAACACCTGAGAAGCTGCCCCACCTACACATGCAAGAAAGAAACTCTTAAAATGACACCTCAAGCTTCCAAGGAAACCTTCTGTGACTTTCTCCAAGAGAAATATAAAAATGGACCATTTATAATATATATTTATTTATTTTATTTACACTGTAATAATTGTTTTGTAAGAAAAAAATGTAACATATTTATTTGAAACTCAGACTGGCTGTGTGGATCCATTTAGTGGAAGTCATGCTTTGTATTTTTGGTGGTTTCAACATTGTTTATTACCCTTTGATATTTTAATATTGCAAACTTAAAATTGGACGGAGGATTATCTGAAACAAGGCAACAAGTCTTTTGTAAGGCTGCTGGCTTGGAAATTATTGCTGATGGACCAAAGGAGCCCCTTATCAGGAGCTAGGCTGCAGAAAACCTGTGGAACATCCCAGCACACTAGTCTGAACTTCAGGTGTTGAACTTGTTCCCTAAAGGGCACAAGAGATCAGGGCAAGACTGCAGCCAGCCTGAGCTTATAACCCAGGTGCCAGGAGTAACAGGCTTCAAGGCAAGAGCCACGAGGAAGTGCCAAGTCCAATTTCCAGCAAATTCTCCTGGAAAGCAATGTAAAAGGCACATAGATGTGTCTTTTTTCCCTCTTTCTCAGGGCTCTTCACAGCCCTCTTCTTAATGTACCTGATCTATCACAGCTGTTTTGTGTTTCCTGGCATCCCACCCACCTGCAGGAGGCAGCAGGGCAATAAAAGGGCAGCTTTAGGGGTTGTGCTGTGCATTTTGTTTGTGTTCTGGTGGAGTGGCAGGTGAGTGCAGTAGGAGGCTGGTCAGCCTGAGGACCTGGGTGTTTTATTTATTTTCATGTGGTCAGAGAAGTACCAGTGCAGGACAAGGAGTGTTCCCTATTCTGACCATGTTTTGCTTCTAAGCAATGGGTCTGAGCTGGAGTCTCCTGTAATTCCCTGAATTGCACCATATGCTCATAAAGTCTTGTTGACTTAGGGACAGAGAAATGAGCCTGCCTGGATCGTGCTGGTCTTGTGGGAAGCCACCAGTGCAGGCTGCTTCCTCTCCTTCTGGCTTCCCAGAGCAAAAGCATGTAATCTGGTTTTTCCTCGTCCACGTATTTCAAATGGGCATCCCACATGAATCACTAAGTTGTAGTCAAAAAGCCAAGTGAACAAAAATGAAAACGAGTGAGTTGAGAATGAGTAAACCTGGTCTTTGCTACAAAATACTTCTTTTAAACCCCCCTAATGCCTAGAAATAGCACAGTTTGTGAGTGAGGGGAAAGAGGAACTGGCTGCAGCTGTTACAATTGGGGTTTTTTCTTCATAGTCCCCTAATTGTCAAAGGAGGAAGTAATGGTTGTCCAAACTTTTCCACCATTGTTGCTTCATTTCTTCCTTGATGAGGGAAGAGGAGAGGAGAGAAGGTTTTCCCCTGGGTTTGTGGAAGGCAGGAATGGGGTGGAGAGCCCCTGGCACCCTTATTGAGCAGGTTGCCATTCTGCAAAGTCTGCACTTGCAATTTAGAGCAGTTTATTTGAGTTTTAACATGAGGCTTCTGCTAGTGTTTAGACTAAGGGTTTTTGGTTTTGTTGTTTGTTTTGTTGGTTTTTAAAAAAAAAAATCCCTGGCAGAAATGGGGGTTAGACATGGGTAAAAAAAAAGGATTTCCTGAGGGAAGAGCTAAAGGCACAATGCCAGTGAGAAATCTATTTAAACCCAGGAAAATGGGTAAATTATCTGTTATTCTTTTCTACAAACAGATCACCTGGAGTGTGGGAAAGCAGGGCTTGAAGTCGTGAATGAATCTGTTTATGTGTGGGTTTGTAGCTTCTTTTACTTTTTAGCTGAAGGTAGAAATTTTTAGAGGTTTCTGCTTATGAGCATGATAGGTCCAGCAGCTGGGTGAGGGATGCAATGGCTTACAAGTAAAATTCTGTACAAGATTTATTTTTCATTCATGATACTGCATGTGTGAACGTGACATCCAGTCACAGAACACTTAAAACCAACACATGTACTTACCTTCATGCTATACTAAGCCACAGTACCATAATGCTGTGTGCTGCTGCTGTGCTGTTTGGCTTCACATAGCAATGAAAGGAATGCAAGAATACAGACAATGGTTAATTAAGTGGCTGATAGCTATGGGACAAAAAAAGAATATGAAATAGCTACAGACCATCTTTTGTAGAATAAATTAAAGCATAACTGAGGGAATCAGAAGTTTTGGTTGTGAATGATGAACATCCTAACTGCTGTTAGGAGATTTTTTTTGTGATTAGTTTGTGCTTGTCTGTCTAGTTACTTCTGTTAACAATTTGTAAGAATTCCTTTAAGGTTATATTTCAGTTTGGTTTATACAGATACCTAGCATTTGTTGTAATAAATGTGGGCTTTTAATAAGTGGGTGGGTTTTGATCCCCAACACCTTTTGTCTGCTGTGGCCCTGCATGGCTGTAGATGGAGATGGTGAGATTGGTGTGGAGCTTGAAATGAGAAATAGAAATAAAACTGATAGGATGAAAGCAAATTTAAGTGAAAAAGACTGCTTTGTATTTCTGCTCCAATACAAGTGACATGAAGCAGATTAACTTTGTAAGTCAATAGAAGCAGACCATATTTTTGAAATAAATTCTACAGGAAAGCTCTGAGCTGATACTACCACCACAAAAATATATTTAAAAAAAAAAAAAAAAACCTAGGATTTTTGCCTGCTTTGAGGCTAGGCAGTTGTCAGGCTCACCCAACTCTGCCTTTGGCTACTTTGTGCCACTGCATTTTGTCCAGCCTAAGGACAAGTGGTGTTGATGCAGGATATAATTTCTCCTACCTGATGGAAAAAGGTCAAGCAGGAATGCCACCTTCCTTCTTGCCTCTCACTTAGATAAAACTGGTTCTGGGTTATGCATCTTTCTTTATAAAGCAAATGTAGGCTGCACCTCTCAGCTTTGGGATCCTTTGACCCTGACATTAGCTGGTTTGGGTTAAGATTTTAACTCATGTAAGAAGTGTCCTTTTAAATAGCTGAGATAGATATATAGATAAAATTAAGGTTCTTCAGGCTGTATAAAGTGTTCATGCTTCTGTTTTGGCATGCCAGGCTGTTTCAGAGGTATATTGTGTTGGTATTTTTCTCTGCCTAGATAGTGGGTTCCTGGCTCTAAGAGAGCAGGAAGATGCAAGCAGATTGGCCCCAACAGCACTGGCTGAAGAGATGACTTGGAAACTTAGCTTGTTTGTCTTAGGTATTTTACAGGCCCTGGCTGAAATAGGAATATTCTTCTTCTGAAACCAGTGCTGGCAGAGGCATGGGACTAAGTTTGTCCAGTGAAAAGAAACCTTGTTTTGGTGATAGACCTTTGAAAGCATCATTCATCAATTCTCTGTTGTGTGACCCTGGGGGAATGATTCATCTAAATACCACACCAGTAATTTTTCTTATTAAATCAGACATGGAAGAAAATATAACCCATTGTTTTAATTCAATTTTCAATACTGAGCCCCTGGAAATCAGCTGAAACAAGAGAACTGCACAAATTGATTGCATTTTTCTCTTTTATAAATGAGACTATCAAGCCAGGCAGATACAAATCAAGTGTATTTTTGTTTTCACTCTCAGTACACCAGAAATTGCTCAAGTTTTTGGCAGCCTCACAAAGGGCCTTCTCATATATCTGCTGCTTTCATCTTCAGACATATAAAGCTATGTGTGAAAGGAGCACTGAATAAATGTCCAGCTCTTTGTGGATGGACTCTGTTGTAGTCTGCTCAACTTTGAGAAAAGCTGCCTGAAATTTCTGGGAAGGCTGAGAGAACCCTCACTCTAAGATCCCTATACAATACCAACTTTTAAATTCCCTAACATATCAGAAGCTGTGGTCCTCAACCACCCTAAAGAAAAGGCAACTTTGTCTAGTAAAAGAGAACTTGAAGTGGTACATGAGAGATGAAGATGAAAACTTTTCAGAAAAAAACCCTACACTTCTTAGTGTAAAAAAAACCAACCTTAATTTTTTTTAATCACAATATTTTATTTTATATTATCCTTTAGGTAAATTACAGAAAGCCCAGGTCTCATCATAAACACCCAGGCTTACATTTCAGTTTAAGCAAATCGATTTGCCTTGAGCCTTCCTTGTTTACAGGAACTTAGCTATTTTCATAAATGACATTGGTTGTGGTAAAGCACTGACACCTGCTGGTGTCTCCTGTGCTGGATTTACAATAACGTGCCAATATCTGTCACCTACGTTGGACAGTGTGTCCCCAGCCTGAACAAACAGAAAAATGCCAGCACCACAGTGAAACACGGAGGGCATGAAGAAGGAGAAAAAGGACAATACACACACAATTCCCTCCATCTTGTCCCCTTTGGACCCCTAATCTAGAATCCTAAAATTTTATTTTTGCACCCGGACCACACTTAATTATTATTACAATGATGGGGGAAAACACTTCACATAGAATATTTTGCTGAAGGATATGTGTCAGGAAGGATAGGACACTTCTCTTGTGATAAGCTGTCTTTCAGAAAAAGAAATACAAATAGATAAAAAGTTCTAGGTTTTGATACAACCTGATACCAGGGAAGTGTGAGACATTATTAGTATTTATTTTAAACATTAAATAATCCTTCATATTTGGTACAACTATATTTCTACGCTGCTCCTTTCTCTCCTTCAAATAATAAACAAGGACAAAATTCTTAATGCTGCACTCAGTCCCAACCTCTTAAAAAGAACAGCAAAAACATACTGGCATCACTTCATGTTCTGTGTGAACTTACTGTTTTCTTTTTGTAGATGTTCAGAAGAGCACAGTCATCATCACATCGATATTAATAGCTGCATTGTTCTTACTGGTGTTGATATATTGTGTCATGAGACTAAACAACCACAGAAGGAACAAGTAAGAATAGTTTTCCTTTTTCTGCAAATGTGGTGCCTTGCCTCTCTGTTCAGCTTGCAATTTGCCTTTCCCTTTCTTCTTGGCATTTTTATATATCTCTTTTGGAAACCCACCCAACTAGTAGCAGCATCTTTAAAATAGCACAATTCACTCTAAATGACAAGGGGTATACTAAGCATCCTGTGACTAATTGACATTGTGGGTTTTTTTCCCCAGGCAGAAGACACGTGGTGCACCCAGAACTTCCAGCTTACAGCAAGACCTAGGTGAGAGAGCCTCTCTGAGCCTGCACACACCAATACATCCCTTACCAAAACGAGGTAAGAAAACCAGCCAAGGCTTCTAGTGGTTATTCACATCCTCCATTAGGGGTCTCTGCCCTGCCGTGTCTTTGCTGCATGGGGCAGCCACACTGGGTGGATGACACAACAACGTGTGTCCCATGGGTCCCTCTAAGAACCACCAGGAAAAACGCTTAAGTGCCCTAGAGGGCCCCAGCACTTCCATGGGCTGCGAGTGGATCTTTGCATCCCCTGCAGCAGAAAAGTTAGTCAAAGTTATTTAGGTGCAAAGGCATGGAAGAGGCACTGGAAATGTCCAGGAGGGCAGCTGAGATGTCCCTTCTGGACAAGGCCAGGGAGCCCTACAGAGCTCGGGTGCTGTAAAGAGCAGACTCACAAAGAAGCTTCCCCACCAGGGTCTGCCCTGCCCTCCTCCTGGTGCAGACTCAAAGGTGCTTCAGAGGGCTGCTGGCATCCACAGGCAAAACAAGTAATTGGTCACAACTGGGAATCCCTCCCACTAAACACTCTGCTCTGGCCTCCCAGACACAGTGTGTTCCCTGCAAGCTCCTGGTGCTCCTGTGCTGTAACTGGGAGCCTGTTGTGGTTTGACAGTGACCAAATGCCAGGTTTATACTCTCCTAGCTGGGCAAAGGCAAGGGAAAAAAATTAACTAAGGTCTCATGAGTTGAGATAAGGACTGGGAGAAAAGAGGTTCAAGGTAAAAAGTATAAGGTAAATTTCTTATTAACAGAGTCAGAGGAGGATGATGATAAGTAAAACAAGCTTTTATAAAAGCCTTTCTTTTTTCCCCTGCAGCCCATTCCTCTTTCCTAGTACAGGGAAAAAGGGCCATGGGGGTTTTGATCTGTTTGTCATCTGTTTGCTCAGGGAGAGCTATGCCATTGAACCCCTCTCATGGGAGACAGTTCCCTGGGAAATTCTCTGTCGTGATTCGAATATCACAAACAGAAGTCTTGCCAAAACTGCTGCAATGTGCGTCATTCCCACAGGAAAACAGTCCTCCCAAAACTGCTGTGGTGTGGATCACTTGCCCATGGGGTACAGTTCTCTAAGGACAGGCTGTTCTAGTTTGGCAACAAGGGCCTTCATTCTCTGTCTCTGGAAGCAGGTTCCCACTGGATCACAGCTTCCTCTGGCATCCACCCACTCCAGTGTGAGCACTTCTCCCATGGGCTGCAAGTGGATCTCTGCATCCCCTGTGGAGCTCATGGGCTGCAGGGGGACAGTTTGTTTCACACTGGTCCTCACCACAGCCTGCAGAGGAATCTCAGCTCTGACACTTCGAGCACTTTCTCCACATCTTTTCCCACTGACCTTGGTGCTGCCATGTTGTTTCCTCTCACCTCTCCTCACTTCCTCCTCTTCTCCGACTAGAAGAAACGCTGCTGCCCACAGGTACCATTGCCAACAAGTTCCACTAATTCAAAGATTCCTACGGGGTCCTGCAGTGCCTAGAGGTCAGTTTTGTCTAGGTTCCACGTCAGGGGGTCTCTCGCCGTGTTTTCACCGACGCAGGCTCACGGCCCTGGCGCTGTTGAACGCCTCTCTCCGTGTGGGGCGCAGGGAGGGGACGCTGCCACGGCCGCCCTGCCCTCCTGCCCGCGGCGCCCACCGCGGGGCCTCCCCGCCCCTGGAGAAGAACCGCGCGTGCGCTGCTCTGATTGTCTTCTGAAATGTGTCATCAGAGAGGCGTTACCAGCCTCTCCAATTGGGCCAGCAGCATGTCCATCTTCAGAGCCATCAGAGATTGGCTCTGTCTGACATGGTGGATGCTTCTAGCAGCTTCTCACAGAAGCCACTTGTGTGGCCCTCCCCTGCTACCAAAAACAAGGCCATACCAAATCAACATAGAACTCTCTTGTCTACTCATCGCTTCTCTCTGCCAGGTGGTGTAGAGCTCTGTAGTGATTACCACCTACTCTGCTGGGTCTCTTGCAGAAGCAGACACCAGGCTTCATCCTTCACAAAAAGCCCAAGAGAAACCTGGGACCAAGAAAAAGTTGGAGGCACTTGTTTTTGGAGGAAGGAGAGAACCTGAACGGCAGCTTCCAAAGTGAGTTGGAGAGTACACCTGCTGGGCTATCTATGTCAACTGTTTTTTTTTTACAGGAACCTGGCTCAGCTCAGCAATCTTTGCCAAGCTTTACAAGGTTCTTTGTACATTACTTTCTCTGGAGCAGGTGGTAGCCAAAGTGACGTGGACTCTATGCTATGGAGCTTGGCTGCTCTCCCATGAAGGAGGATGGAGAGGTAACAGCAGGTGAGAGAGTCCAAGTGATACCCCAGCCCAGCTGCTCCACAGCCCTGGGGAGGAAGGAGAGACACCAGCCATCTCCATAAGAGGAGCACAGAGGTCCATGGGCTGCTCAGGAGCACAGAGGTCCATGGGCTGCTCAGGAGCACACACTAAGGTCTCAGCAAGGGGCAGCTTGCCTAAACCCCTTCCAGCAATGTCCCGGGAGATCCTAAGCCCTAGGGTCTATATGGGAAACCTATCCAGATGTGTCCATCAGTGGACCTTTTGAACTCAGGGCATCACTGCCTAAGGACTACGGAGAAATGATGCCATGCAAATTTAGAGCATTTGGAAATCGTGAAGCAATATGGGAAATAAAGACTCCACAACCTGATGTAGTTATGAAGTGGGTATGTATTGTCAGCGCCTGGCACAAGTGAGATAGCTCTCCAAAAACTTGCCCCAAGCCTTGGTCTGACCCAAACCTTTATTCCCAAAGGTGTTCCATACGCATTACATTCCACGTCTTCTCCATTAAAATATTAATTCATTAGCACTGTGCTTTTCCTCTTTGGATTTTCAAATAGTCTTTTGGTATCCAACAACCTCCATCTCTGGTATCAGAAATTACAACCACCATTACAACAATTTCATATCATCCATGACATGAAATGACTTTATCAGGGTTGTTCAGCAGTGGACCCTGACTGTGATTACTGGAAGAGATGTTGAAATGGACTGATGAAGGAAATTTGGCACTGGATAAAATTTCTTCTTTCCTCTCCTGGAGAAAGAGGTCTTTCAAAGGGCCAGGGAAAGGAAATATTCCCAAGTCTGTTCTCCACACTTCCAGGCTGGCCAAAACAACAGCAAAATGACAGCTGGTGGCAGATCCCCTGAGCCAGGTTAGACCTTCTAGTAGACCCATTTGAGCATTTGCAACTTGAAGATGCACTGCACATGATGATTAAGGGAGGATATGCTCATTTCTGTGAGCAGAGCAAGGGAGTTCAATCAGCAGAGCAGATGTTCTGATATAAACCTCAGCAGCCAGTATATACTGTAAAACCTGCTGTGTTTGGTTTTATGGAATCTATGTCACTGACATGTATGTCATTCACCCTTTTTTTTTCCTTTTCACTGATAAATAATGACAACTTGGATCAGCTGTATCATACATTTGCCTTAAGCCTGTACAGGTTTTGCTGGTTAGTGGCTCAAATGACTCTGCTTATAAGAGGTCAGTAGCTCAGAAATCAAGGGAAGAATTAAGAAATATATTGGTAAATATATTAATAGTGGAATGTGTCTGCCCAGAAGGCAGAGGAAAGAATGAAGAATAAATCTTATTAATGACAGAAGGAATTTTAAATGGCTACTTCCACCAGCATGCAGGGTGTATTACAACTAAATAAATAAAAAAATATTAACAAAGACCTCTCTAGATTTTAGAACAAGAGCTCTCTACTTACTCCCTTTCTATCTAACTTCAAAGGATTTAGCATACCATAGAGTCCACGTCACTTTGGCTACCACCTGCTCCAGAGAAAGTAATGTACAAAGAACCTTGTAAAGCTTGGCAAAGATTGCTGAGCTGAGCCAGGTTCCTGTAAAAAAAAAAACAGTTGACATTAGAACACAGAATAAGGCAGAAGGGGATTTTTGTGCTTTGCTCTCCTCTAAATATAAAAATAATTTGAATCTTCCACTATTGGTTTGTCTGGAGTATTTTTCTGCCCTGAGGTTACCTGTGGTCTTTGCCTACTACTTCAATATCATCCTTTCCCTGCTCAGCTCTAATTTATTCCCTCTCTTCCAAAGGGGCAGCCCTCTTGATTTCCAGACCTTTTCATCATTTCCCTCTTTCTTCTCTAGGTTTCTACAGCCCGCTGAAGAAGTAATAACATTTGCCTAAATACAGACATTTTCCACCTCAGTAGATGTGAGTTACTGTAATATATCACTCAAATCCCTGCAAAGTCCCCTTCATTTTCATGAAGTAAAAGCAGGAAGATTTCATTGGGATTTCCCTCCTTTTCTTACTTTGATGGCACAGGGAACTTCTGGATAAATTAATTTAAACTGTGCAGTGGGCAATTATCTGGACTTCCCTCTAAAATCCCCTCAAATATAGCATGTGAGCACAGGAAACTTGGTAACACACTTTTCTCATTAAAACAAGAAGAGTGTAAAGCATGTAGGTGCATCAGTCTCAAACAGCTAGTGGGTTAGTTGCTGGCCTGTTTTAAAGGGAACAAAAAGGGCAAGGCTGGCAAAATGAAATTTAAGTGATTTAAGATATAGTGATCGATCCTAGGAGATAGAAAGAAAGGTAGTGGTAAAGCTCAAATTTTATTAAAAGCCAAGGAGCTTTGGTTAGTTAGTTGGCAGGGGGGAAAGGCTGCAGTAAATCCAGCACAGTGGTGGGGAAGGTGTCTCCAAGTACAGTTCTGCCCATCTGGAAAAGACACTGCCCTGATCTCCAGACCCCAGCCACTAAAGTTGAGCCAAATCTGTTGGGGGCAGCAGAAGCTTTCTATTTCTACAAGTCAAAAGTCGTTCCTTTGTGCACCGAGGTACTGAGAGCAGCAGGACAGGTAAGGTTAACACATGGTGAGCCCGGGGTGACCCGGGAAAGCTGCAAACATCACCTTCTTCCTTGACACAGTTTAGTAGCATTGCTCCAAATATTCACACACATCTGTGTCTGAAATGAGTTTCTGGGTTTATGTAGGCATCTTTGTCGATTCATTTTGTCAAGGGTTGAAATTGTGATGTTTGCTTTCTCCTGTGAGTAATGATGGCTTAAACAAGTCTAGCAAGATAAATATTGCAAGTGGCATGAACAGTGTATGAATGTGTGTGTGTGTGTGAAAATATTTGAAGAAAGAGCAGGCACTGAGTGAACTATATTGATCACTAAGAATGCTGTTTCTAATTAATCAGGCTGGGAAATGGGTTGTTTCTGTCAAGCCTGCAACAAGGCCTGATATGTTATCCCTGATGTAGTTTTATCAGCAGAACATCCTAATCTAACAACAAAATAATAGCAGAGAGATTACCCAGTATCACTCCTGCTGCCCCTTTTCCTCCCCACCCAACAGGAAGGTAGCAGCGACAGCAACAGACCACTCTAATTACAGAAGAGATACAGTCTAAAATAATTTGTTATTGGGCTGTTTTGAAAACCCTTGAGGGGAAGGTTAGCGCTGGCTGTGACACCAGCTCAGCTCTGGGAAAAAACTTGAGGCGTGAGAGCTTCTGCATCCCATGTTTCCTTTTCATTCCCTTACTCACGTACTTGGTCTGAGGAGGGTTTTGGGGGAAGGTCTGAGGAGGGTCTCCCTCTGAGGAGGGTTTAGGGGGAAGGTCTGAGGAGTTTCTCCCTCTGAGGAGGGTTTAGGGGGAAGGTCTGAGGAGTTTCTCCCTCTGAGGAGGGTCTCCCTCTGAGGAGGGTCTTGGGGAAGGTCTGAGGAGGGTCTCCTTCTGAGGAGGGTTTAGGAGGAAGGTCCGAGGAGGGTCTCGGGGGAAGGTCTGAGGAGTTTCTCCCTCTGAGGAGGGTTCCAGGGGAAGGTCTGAGGAGGGTCTCCCTCTGAGGAGGGTTTCGGGGAAGGTCTGAGGAGGCTTTAGGGGGAAGGTCTGAGGAGTTTCTCCCTCTGAGGAGGGTCTCGGGGGAAGGTCTGAGGAGTTTCTCCCTCTGAGGAGGGTTTAGGGGGAAGGTCTGAGGAGTTTCTCCCTCTGAGGAGGGTTTAGGGGGAAGGTCTGAGGAGTTTCTCCCTCTGAGGAGGGTCTCGGGGGAAGGTCTGAGGAGTTTCTCCCTCTGAGGAGGGTCTCGGGGGAAGGTCCGAGGAGGGTCTCCCTCTGAGGAGGGTCTCGGGGGAAGGTCTGAGGAGTTTCTCCCTCTGAGGAGGGTCTCGGGGAAGGTCTGAGGAGTTTCTCCCTCTGAGGAGGGTCTCGGGGGAAGGTCCGAGGAGGGTCTCCCTCTGAGGAGGGTTTCGGGGGAAGGTCTGAGGAGTTTCTCCCTCTGAGGAGGGTCTCGGGGAAGGTCTGAGGAGTTTCTCCCTCTGAGGAGGGTTTCGGGGGAAGGTCTGAGGAGTTTCTCCCTCTGAGGAGGGTCTCGGGGAAGGTCTGAGGAGTTTCTCCCTCTGAGGAGGGTTTAGGGGAAGGTCTGAGGAGTTTCTCCCTCTGAGGAGTTTCTCCCTCTGAGGAGGGTCTCGGGGAAGGTCTGAGGAGTTTCTCCCTCTGAGGAGGGTTTAGGGGGAAGGTCTGAGGAGTTTCTCCCTCTGAGGAGGGTTTAGGGGGAAGGTCTGAGGAGGGTCTCCCTCTGAGGAGGGTTTAGGGGGGAAGGTCTGAGGAGTTTCTCCCTCTGAGGAGGGTCTCCCTCTGAGGAGGGTTTAGGAGGAAGGTCTGAGGAGTTTCTCCCTCTGAGGAGGGTTCCGGGGGAAGGTCTGAGGAGGGTCTCGGGGAAGGTCTGTGGAGGGTCTTCCTCTGAGGAGGGTTTAGGAGGAAGGTCTGAGGAGTTTCTCCCTCTGAGGAGGGTTTTGGGGAAGGTCTGAGAGGGTCTCCCTCTGAGGAGGGTTTAGGGAGGAGGTCTGAGGAGTTTCTCCCTCTGAGGAGGGTTTAGGGGGGAAGTCTGAGGAGTTTCTCCCTCTGAGGAGGGTCTCGGGGAAGGTCTGAGGAGTTTCTCCCTCTGAGGAGGGTTTAGGGGGAAGGTCTGAGGAAGGTCTCGGAGGAAGGTCCGAGGAGGATTTAGGGGGAAGGTCTGAGGAGTTTCTCCCTCTGAGCAGGGTCTCAGGGGAAGGTCTGAGGAGTTTCTCCCTCTGAGGAGGGTCTCGGGGAAGGTCTGAGGAGTTTCTCCCTCTGAGGAGGGTTTCGGGGGAAGGTCTGAGGAGTTTCTCCCTCTGAGGAGGGTCTCGGGGAAGGTCTGAGCAGTTTCTCCCTCTGAGGAGGGTCTCGGGGAAGGTCTGAGCAGTTTCTCCCTCTGAGGAGGGTCTCGGGGAAGGTCTGAGCAGTTTCTCCCTCTGAGGAGGGTCTCGGGGGAAGGCGGGCAGGGTGCCGGGCGCGGCTCAGCCGGACAGCGCCGCCGGGAGCGGGACGCGCTCGGGATGGGAGGCGGCGGCCACTGCCCGCCGCTCGGGAATCCTCCTTCCGCCTTCCTTCCTACTGGGGACAGACTTCAGCCGCCTTCGGGCCCCTGTGTGAGTCCAGCAGGGGAAGTTTCTTTGAAGTTAAGAGAAGGTCCCGGAAACTTGTGGGGCGGTTTGTGCAGGGAGCGGCTCAGGAGCTCCGAGGTGCGGGAAAGTTTCGATTTGCGCTTTACTTGCCCCAGTCTTTAACGCCTTTATTTTTTTTTTTATTTCCCTTCTTCTTCTGTTGGTTTTGGGTTTTGTTTCCCCACCCTCTGCAGCACCCGTGATTGGAGTTGTGACCAAAAGGGACTTTTTTCTTTCTGTGCCCGGGATAGCTACAAGGTATAGCCTCGTTCCTCATTGTATGAATTCTTGGTAGCTGCCCCGGGTGTGCGCAATGTGCTTTAATGGGTACTAAAGCAGCGAAGCGAAGGATTGTTGCCGAAAACTCTGATTGCCTGCAGGTGCGGTATAACTTCCACTGCTTTATAAACATCTCTGTGACTCGATAGTTTCTGCTTGCTATGCTGGCTCTTGAATTCTGCATGCTTCTAGGAGGTTCTTCTAGCTCTGAATTTCTTATAGCTGTGCTCAAATATCTGACTGCACAAACTTTTTCACTTGGTTTATTGCTGATATGTTCTTGTTTCCTGATTCTACACACTTGGTCTCTATTTGTTCTTGGTAACTGGAGAGTTATAGCAGGAGTTGTTTTAGCACATTGTGTTTAAAATTTAAAGGCAGGCTACTGGTTGTGGGTGTATGCAGTGTGTACGCAAGTCTGCTGGCAATTTAAGTACTTTTTTTTATTCCTCTTAATTATTGATTTATTTACCAGCCCTTCTTTTTTAGCCTGTATAATACAAAAAATGCTTCTCTGTTGATTGTCTCTTGTATTCTTTGCACATTGTGAAAATCTTTGAAAGGTTGGGCTTTCCCTAAATTCTTGACAGAAAATGGTCCCAGGATACTTCAGCTAATTTTGCAGGCATTGGCAAAAAAACTCAGCAGTGGATAGAGTGTGTTACAGAGGTATTTTTTGTAAAATTATGTTTCTTGAATAGAACACAAACTTCAGTTCCAGGCAGGTCTACGATTCAGTTGTAGGAAACAGGGCAATAAAACTTTTCAAGTCTTGCTGTCTGACCCCAGAACTACATTCTTTTTCACATGAAAAAATCTTTTAATTTTTGCACCCTGAATGTACAATATCACCAGAAAATGATCTCTCATCTCTCCTTGTCTTTCTTTAGGTGAAGCAGATTTTCTCTTCCAGAATGATTTTAAGAGCTCTGGTTTTGTGTTTGGCATATTCTGGGCTTGGAAAGCCAAATGGTAAGTTGAATTTTCTGAAATGTGCTTGAAATTGTTTGGGGAACTGGTTTCAGGTTTCTGAGACTTCAACAGAGACAAAAATAGGTGAAATAAAAATTGCTGATGCTGAGACAGAGACATGGAGCTGGTACCTGGGACACAAATCCTCCTGGAGCAGCATTTAGAGATGGGAAGGACAAGAAGCATCCCATATCTACAATGACACTGGACACCATTGTTAACCTGAGTGGACAGCTTCCAAGAGTGGGGTATCCCAAAAGGACTTCCTTCCCTCCGTCTCAAATGCACTGTGAACTCTGAAACTACAGTTCAGAAAGCCTTTTGCTGCCTTTTTTTTTTTTTTTTCTTTTTCCAAGGCATTTTGCTGTTTACTTCTCTTGTAATGGCTTGGTGTGTACTTCTCTTATGCATTCCATCTTCCTCTAGCTCTTAGGAAACAAAAATTGAGTATTTGCTGAGAATAGGAAGTCATGAGCTGATTTAGTAAAACTTAAAAAGAAGTCTGCAGATATGGGTACAGAAATATGTAAGTATTTTTGTCTTTTAAGTAGCTTAGAAGAAAGCTAAAGCCTCAGACAGTGCAAATCAACATTGATTCTTTCGCTGATTCCTAGGAGTATGTAGGAGATGGACTTTTTTGCAGGGAAAGCTATAGAAATAGTATGTAACTGGAGGAGTTGTGTCTGTGGGTAATCCAGGCTTTAGAATCAACATTAGTCTTCTGAATATGTGTGATCTCTGCCCATTTCATTAACCATTTACTGTCATTGCAGTGATTCCACAGGCTGGACACAAAAAAGTGAGGATGGGTGATAGTGTGACTCTGAGCTGTGCCCTGACAGAACCCATGGAGGTTCTGCAAGTGACATGGCAAAAGGACTCAGAAGAATCACATGATAATATAGCTACATACAGTGAAACAAATGGATTCAAGATTCAGGAGCCCTATGAAGACAGATTGAATTTCACAACTTTGGAGCTCAGCAAGACAAGCATAACTTTTTGGGACACTAGAATGGATGATTCGGGATGTTACAAGTGTCTCTTCAACATTTTCCCTTCTGGCCCTCTCTCAGGAAATACCTGCCTGAGTGTTTTTGGTGAGGTCCTCTGCAGGGATATGTCTCTAGTGAAATAAGAGGTGTTTTTCTCACCCACAGTATTTCCTTGAGCAGATTCAAGAATTGCAGTGATAGGAGCATCCCTTGGTGGAACATGATGTAGAAACAGAGCACTACTGCTGTGAGCAAAATTATGTGGGTCGTATTCAAGACTATTGTGGTTGTTTTGGCTCTTCTTTGTTACTCCTTGAGTAGCAGCTGAAAAGCAAGGAGTGGAATTTTTCTAAGTCCTTGATCAGCCCCAGCTGGAACTTGGGCAAACCAACATTGCCCATTGGAGTATTCTTTTGGTGCAAGGTATGACTCCAGTGCTGCGAGCTGCTCTGCCAAACCCTACCATTGATAGGGTATTAGCAGATAGGACCAATAAATTATTTTACTTAGCAGATTATTTTAATACTTAGATTTCAGATTGAGTGAAATCTTTGAGGTATATAACTTCAGTATGGGGGAAGGAGTATTGAGTCATGGAGGGGTCCTGACCCAGGGAACTCTTCCTGCATTCCTTGCCATTGGGCTCAGTGTGAATCCAGTAAGTTTTGCTCTGATTTTTAATGGTTAGGCTGCTACTGCTGCTTAAAACCAGGTGCTCACTGTGGTGATGACTTGTCTCATTTGTGTGTTGGAAGGTCTCAATGCATCTGTCCATCACAACATTTCTGAAGATCATTTGATAGTCATCTGTATTGCTAATGGCCTCCCAGAGCCCACCATCACCTGGAACAACCTGTTCAATTCTACTCCTACACAGAAGACAGTCAAGCACAAAAATGGGATCGTGTCCATCACCAGTAAACTGGAAATCTACAATCAGAGCATCAGTGCACAGGATTTGATCTGCAGAGTTAGCAACACAAATGAAACATTTGAATTGCCTGTGAAAATAAAAGGAGGTAGGTGAGCAGTACAAGCAACTTGTTAGCATTCTCGTGGCTTCTGTGTTTTGCAGTAGCATAATTGGATAGGAATCTTCTGGGAAGAGGAGGGAATGGGATGTTTATATGTCAGGATTTATTTGCGTCCACTGTTGTCTTTGAGGTAATACATTGGAGTCCTGTCCAAGAAGGGAAAAAAGCCAGACTAATCAGCTAAGGAGATACGGGGTTTAGAGGCACTGTGCATTTTGCAGAAAGCTGAACTTAGGTTTCCATGTAGACCTTCATATTTTTTTAACAGCTTAAAAATAAATCTAAATATTTCAGCTGATATCCAGATGAGTAGAAACTCTGTGGGTTGCTTGATGAACTCAGAAATTTTGAAATTCATAACAAACTGTCACTGAAACAAATGTTTCAGTTCAAGTTACTGCGTGCTTTATTGTATTCAACCTGTACATGATGTTTTAGTTTCTCTGACTTATGGCCAAGGCACACGTCCACTGCAGTAATGGCCAGAGAGGAACAATATTTTCAGGCATACAGGGAGGGGGTCAGTTGAAGATACTTATATTTGGTTTATACAGAAACCTTAGATATATTAATGTAACATCTGAATATCTTGTAGTGTTATTTATTTCTTCTTCCAATATTCTTTTTTGCTGGAAGAACTTTCACCCTGTTTCTGCAGATAAGGAGCAGAAACATTAAAATCTGAAGTACCATTTTTAGTTCATACAGGCAGCATTGACTTGAATGATTTAAAATTCACATGTCTCTATATCCAGAGCCTTAAACTGAAAACCACTTGTAAATTAGCAAGATAGGAAAGGCAGATTGCAGCTGTAGGTTGATTCTGAAATTACATGCTCAAGAAGTGATTGTTACAGGAATAGTAGTAAAGAGCAGGATCTGATTTTTAAAATCTTCTCCCTAAACATTCAAAAGCAATCTAGTTCTTAATTCTGAATCACATTACAATTCTGAAAAAGCATACTAATCTTTTTGTCCTGTCTCCAGTATTCTTTTGTTTTGGTCTTTAAAAAAGCATATGCATATCTCAGAAAGCAGAAAACTAAGACTTGTTATTTCTTGCTAAGTGGTTAAAAAATCAGGTAACAGCTTGTTGTTTTAACAGTCTTCTATTTTAGAGGACAAGAAGTTCAAATGAATAGTTCAACATATCTTTGTTAAAAGACATTATAGTTTTGGCTTGAGTCAAATAAATTTCAAGTCATGCAGTCTTCCAGCCAATGTCAGTGAACATTGAAATGAGCCTTTTTAAGAGCAGTCAAATGAAGTGATAATGTCTCACCAGGGAGGAACGTTTGCACTCAGATGTTGGGTAGAGCTATTTTTGGATAGCAAAGCATAGCGTGTCTTCTTTTCTTGAAATTAATGTTGCCTTTTCAACAGTGCTAACTGTTTCTGGGTAAACAAAAAAACTCTTCTGAAAGTGTTAATATTTGTATGAAGTTCTGCTTATGTGTGTATCAGGTATAGGAATGGCAGTGTTCTCTGTCATCTTTTCTTCACATTTTCTGTGGACAAGTAGCTTTGTTTTTGGAGATACAGAGGTTTCTTTTCTCTTTTGAGCAATTGCTGCTTTCATTTATCTTAGCAGTACCTTTAACCAGATTGGAACAATTGCTGTCATTTAATCAGACATCCTTGTGGCTTGTGGTGCTTTTTTTCGCAGTGAGATTAATTTGCTGTGGACATTTTGTTGTTTTGTTTTCACAGAAGAGGGATCGTCACTGCTTTGGCTGGTGATTGTTGTGGTGATTTTAGCAGTCATCACAGTTCTTATTCTGATTATGCTGTTCTGGAGGAAGATCGTATGCAGGAGGAGTTGAGGTGGTGAGTGGTGAGTTACCAACGCAGTTTTCCCAGAGCCCATAATAATAATCATCTGCAGAGAAGAACAAAACGTGTTGGTTTTGTGTGTTATGGGTGTGTCATGCTGGACAACTCAATAAATAATAGCAGTAATATGTTTACAGCTTTTGAGTAAAAAACTCGGTTGCGTGTAAGTTTTAGAGCTGTTTTTCCACTGCCAAAGACAATCCAAGGCTGAGAATTGTGAGGGAAGGATCCAAGCAGAGCAGAACATGCTGCTCTTGGTCTGCTTGAAAGTAGCAGACTCAGAAGTAATTCACTCATCTTTCACATTTTCCTGGAAGCCTACGAAGTGTATCATGCCCAGATAATTTTTGGCAGACGAAGTAAACATTGGTGAGGAACCCACTCATGCAGAGTGATGTCCCTTCAGGGAAAGTAATTTTCTACTAGTCACAGCACCATCTTTCTATTTTTTTAAGACAAACAGGGTAATATGATGAAGAAGTGTGCCCAAATTTGGCACAAGTGTGCTTCTAATGATGAATTAAGGAGAAGTTGCAGTCAGTGCAATGTCTCTGAGTCTCTTATCCACCTGGTCATGGATAGATTCAACTCTCTAAAATAGTAGTATCATAATGAATAGAAAACGACTGGGGGCGGGGGGTGATGAGTGGGGCACCATAACCTTCAGAAATCACAGAAATTTGATGGTAGTTGGTGGTTTCACTGTTGTTTCACTAAATCCAAATACCACGTCTGGCTTTAAATTCCACTAATATATTTAGAAACACCAGCACATATTGACTCAGTTCCTGGCTATATACCTGCTTCAGGGCAATAATATGATATAAGGAAATGTTGCAAGGAGTATTACACCTGTCTATTGTGCATTTAGACCTACAGCATCTACTATTAAGAGAGTTTGACCTAATGAATCTGCTATTACCAGAGACACAAAAGTCTTCACTGAGAAGAAAGAGAAATTAATACCCCAGATATAATGTCTCAATTGTAAAATGTATGTGAGGCTTTCATCATCCTGTAAACATTTGGGAAGATAAAATTTCTGGTTGCTATCATGCTGTCATGTGGGTTCAGCAATAATTTGTAACAGGAACATCCCCAGCAGGCAGCAGGTTTCTTACACCCTACACCACACGCTAGGTATCAGGTTTGGAACCCCCAAGCCATTTTGTGTATCCTTGCACCATGACTTGGGTCATGTAAAACATGATTTACTGCTGTGGAGCACTGCTGTGATGCACAGCAACAGAGCCTACAGTTTGCCTTATTTGGTGGCTAAGGGTTACTAACAGTTTATCTTGTGTAGCATTCCACTTTTGCTTTCTTGGACAACCTTAGAATACTAATAATATCAATGGAGTTACTGTAATTTTTAACACTATATTTACAGTGTGTTACCACTCCACAATACTATGATGAGGAAATCCCCTAAACTTCTTAGCTTTGGACCCTACTCTGGTTTTGTGGTGACTTATTTTTTTCCTTGATCATCTGTAAAATATGTTTAGGCCTTGGTTGCAGTCATTCACCCAAAAGGCAGTAATACCTTGCAGAAATCCCTTTTCTGGTTTTGCCCTCTATTGATCTGGGACTTGATGGAATGAGAAACAGCACCACGGATGTAGTTTTGGAAGTGTTGTTTGTAACAGCACAATAGAGAGCTAACAGTAGAGAGCTAACAGCACTGGCTCAAGAATACCAGGGTCTATCTGGGACTTCAGTACTTCTTTTCATTCTGCACTAGATAACAAGCCCAGCCTTTCCAGGCTTATCAAGATGCTCAGTTTTTAAAGTAAAACAGTAACTTTTTATCTGGGTGTCTGGGAAGCCTTCTCTGACAAAGTTTCTTCAAAGTGCTTTTGCTTCTGAGAGTATGGCTAGGTTTTGCTTTGCTTTTATTTTTGTTGTTCCCTTCCTCTTCATGGTAGATACCTGGGGCTGAAAGCTGATGCCCTATCCCTCAGGCATTTGCCTTGTGTACCTGTTACAGAGCATACATACATTTTGGTTCTCCCTGAAAATGTCCTCAGTGAAGTGTCACAACATTTGTGTATAAGTGACTTATTTGGAATCAAACTGAGCAGCTTTTGTGGCAAATGCTGACACACAAGCTTTGGAAAACTCACATCTCATCCTCTTCCAAGTAGGCAGGCAAACCCCACTGTGCCTATCACTCGATTTAAGTGCAGTGAGCAGGGTGCAAAAAATCACCAGGCATAAATTCTGCCATGCCTGAAGTTTCTTGATGCTGCTCATCTGATAAAAAGTCAAATCCTTTCATTCCTTACTCAGCTAATAGAGCTGAATTGTAGACCACACTGAGATAAAGCAGTCCAGTTAAAAAGCCAAGTGCCTGGGTAGAAGCAAAATAAAGACTATTAGCCTGCATAAATTCCTGTGACTTACCTGTCATTTATGTGTCTTCACTTGAATGCTTTCTATAGCATCACTTGCTTATTTCATGGCTTGCAGGATACTCATATTTCAGCCTGGCCAATTACAAAGCTTTATTGTTAATTCTCAGGATGTATCAGTATGCAGGGGGATAAAATTCCACGCATACAGGGTTTTTTTTGGAGGCTTGTAGTAGCCTGAAAGGAAGGACTACTTTTTCACAAATACACATAAAGGCAGAATGGGTTTATTTTTTGTTTGATTTGGTTTTTAGGAATTGGTACGTTGATCTCTCTTGGGTAGCTTATGCAGGTTTTGCCACGTGAAAAGCTTCAGAAATATTCAAATAGTATAACAGAATTCACAAATAATATACTTGTGTTTAAAAAAAAACTGTAAAAAGAGGGGAAAAAATTGGGCTTCTAACTGAGTAGATATGATACTGAATAGATAAGAAAACTGAACAGAATAGGTTAACCTGGAAGAAGAAAACTTGAAGAGCCATAGAAGAAGATCCTAAACCAAACAAAAAATTCCATTCTGCAGAAAGCAGCAGAATAGCAGTGTGTTTTTCCTGTTTACAAATCAAAACATTCAGGTTCTCCTGAATCTCCAGAAGTGTGGAGATTTTATGGAACTCAGATGCAAGCAGCATTGCCTTTGCCTCTTAGTGCTGTGGTTTTACTTGACAGGGCGGTGTTTGGTCAAAGGTTGGAATTTGTGATCTTGCAGGTCTTTTCCAATCTTAGTGATTCTACAGTTCTGTTTGTGTCTGAACACAACCAGCTGTGTTCCAAAGAAATGCTGAACCTCAGGGTGCTTAATATGTTAGACAAGTACTCCAAAACAGGTCAAAAATGCCTCTTTGTTACAAGCTGGAGATCACTTAATACCCTGAATAGGAATTTAAGATTCCCTGATTGAATTTGATAAGATTTAAGATTCCCTTTTGAATGTGATAGTTGCTACAAATAGCATAGAATCAAGTCTGGTAAATGTAAAATAACAGCTTGGCTGATCAGCTGTAATATGTGGGTGTGAGAAACCCAATTTTTGGTGGCCAAATATGTCCTGGAGGGCTGGGAAATAAGTACTATGCAGGAATTCCAGTTTTTGGGAAACTTTATAAGAACAAGTACTTGGTTACACTTTTCATTGTTTTGTTTATAGTAAAGATAGTAATTAATTTTTGAAGAGTCATTATAGCAGTATTCTCTAATCTGTATTTTCAGGAAGGCTCTGTTTCTAAGATCTAGTGTAAAAATTACAACAATTCTTCTTTTATCTTACAACTTGGAGTGTTTCTTCAGTGTTTGCTTTGACACCTGATTTTCTTATTAGTGAGAGACTCAGTAGTTGAGAACAATATAACAGCAGCTTGGGTTTTGGAGAATTTTCAGAATACACAAAGCCCACTAAATACCAGACTTTCAGCTTATAAACTCAAGATAAAACTCCCTCTTTCCTGAGGCAGATGCATATAACATCCTTCTCTGCTCACAGAGGAATGGGTTTCTAGCTGTTGTATCCCAGCTGGTGAGGCTCATTTTAAAATAGCCTTGGTTTCCTCTCAAGTGTGGCTTTAATGAGAGTAGGAGATTGTATTTGTCCTATTTTGAATTTGTGAAAAATAGCAAAAACTCTGCAGTGAATATACAACAACCTCATTCCTTTACCCTTCTTAGTACTAAACAAAAAAAAAAAAAAAACCCAAGCCAACCAAACAAAAATCCCAAAAACCAAAAATGCCACTATACAAAAACAGTATAGGCAAACAGACCTAAACAGAGCTACTGAGGGGAGGAATTAAAAACCAAACAACCCAAATGACAAAAATCTCAGTGAAAGGGTAATTCTGCTGTCAGGCTGCCCATCAGGTTTCCTGCAGACATAAATATTTTGCAACTCAATTGAAGATGTTTTCTGGGTTTAATCACACTTTTTTAAGACAGCTCCTGTTACCTAGCAATTCCACCTAATTTTCTGTTTACAGAAATGTACCTGGCGGTACCCTGTAGTCTGTATCATGTATAGAGGAAGGATGGGCACACTTTGCAAGCTTTCCATGCTGTTTTCTTTGTGAAGGACAGGGATGGCTGGTGTTTTGTTTGTTTTCCCAGTCATGTTTTGCTGGGACAAAGACGGTCCTTATCCTGATTTACTTTTAGAAGTCAGGAAAGGGGAGTGGCAGGAGCAGGAAGGAGGGTGAGGTCACATCGGTGAATTCTGGTCTCCTGGGCCATGGCTGGGGTTTTTGTCTAGAAGGATGAAATAAATCCTGTTTTGCTACTGACAGGATGAAGGTAATGGTGTAGGAAACATCTTGGAGTTTCTCCTGCACATCTAAAGGACTCTATGCCACTAGAACACAAAGCCCTTTCTTTGCAAGCAGGGAGGCTTTTGCCTAGTGACCAGTACCATTCCTATCCTGTGCACTAATGTGACTAATTGTACTAGTCACTAATGTGACTAGTGCAATTCCTATCCCGTGCATCATATTTGTGATCATATGGCATTATGAAGTATTTTTCTGGTCCTTCCTTCTCCTTTTTATTCCAACAATAGGGCTTTGTATACAACAAAATGAAATGGCTGGCAGCTGAAAGGGAGAACAAATTATTCCTGTAATATGTGAATAGTTGCCTCACTGTTTTAATTTCTCATTCACTTCCTTGTAAGAATTATTCATACACTCAATTCCAAAATACTTTGTCTGAATGCAGGGTTATTAGATAATGAACCTCTTTCATACTCCTCTACATGAGAAGTAGAGATGCCATATATTTTATTGTTGCCTTCAAAGTCAAGTAAAATAGAGTTGCAGAAAGAATCTCAAACATACAAAAGATATTCTGAAATATCTCAATATATGTGTGTTAATGAATTATTGGTGTATTATTACTAGTAAGGAAAGTTGGTTTACTTTTCACAGTTTACAAATCCTTTCAGGGTTTTGTATATACCTTATTCTGAATTCTGCAGGGTGTGTGATTTCCAGAATTAAAAAAGCAGAGTTTTTCACAAAAGGGTGGGCTTGTAACTGTTGCTCCCCACTGTGCATTTCTCTTCCTCCTGTCCCAACAGCAACTACACTGCTAAGCAAAACCTGAGACAGCAACACAGAATCACAGAATCACAGAATCACAGAATAATGAGGTTGGAAGAGACCTCTAAGATCATTGAGTCCAACCTATGTCCTAACACCACAACTAGACCATAGCACCAAGTGCCAAGTCAAATCTTTTTTTTAAACATATCCAGAGATGGTGATTCCACCACCTCCCTAGGAAGACAATTCCAGTATTTTATTATTCTTTCAGTAAAAAAATTTTTTCTAATATCCAACCTACACAATGACTTATCCTTTCCTGGGGTTATTTTTGTATTTTCTAGGCTCCTTGAGGATTTCCATCTACCTGATCATTAGAAGCTAGCAGCCTGAAATCAAAATTACACGTAGTGACTTGACTGGCTGGAAAGAAGCAGCAAAAAAAGAAGACATCATATATACTGTCCTATCTGGAAGCTGAATTGATCACTGAAATGATCTTTGCTATCTGGTCTAGGCCCTTAATCTTTAAATGTAGAACTGGAGGGACCACTTGGTCAGAGGAGGAGATTGTGTCAGAAAAAGCCTTCTTTGCCCATGCCACTCTTGGTATTGCTCCTGGGCAAAATGTATTTGTGCTATTCCAGTTGAGTTTTGAAAATGTCCATGGATAAAAGCTCTGCAGATTCTCCCAGGATTCTCATCCAGTGTCTAATTGCTCTTGCAGTAGAGAAGGATTTAATTTTTTGCCAACATCTGTCTGCAATTTCACTTGCAAGAACTCTGAGTTCATTGCCCTCTTCCTATTACCTGGTTTTTCTTCTCTTATCCAGTTGTTCCAACTCCTTTTTCTCTGTCTGGAAAGACCTTCTGGACTCAAAATCACAGGACTCAAACCACACAGGATTTGTTGGGGAAGAGCAATAGGTCTCCAAGCAGGTGACTAAATAAAGGCGGTAGCAGCCACAGTTTGGAAAGAAGAATTGTAAGTAATTTGTACAATATAGAAATAATTTACTTTATTTCACTTTTTTCTAATCCTAGAGTGTTTTCTTCTGTGTTTTCTGGGGGTGTGTGTGGTGGGGTTAAATATATAAGTTAGGAGGAGATGGTAACAAAGGCCAGTAGTGGAAGCTTTGTGCCTATCGTACTCCTTGCTGAGCTGTCAAAAGGCATGGATTTTGTCAATAGTTTTTGTGCTCATCTTAGAGTATTCAGAGTTCAGAGTAGTCTTCTCTGTCTTCATCCATTTTTATTGTGTCTTTTTAAACACAGATAAGCTGCTTTGCTGGCCAAAAGCCATTATTCCATGGCTGGACCTCACTGGGCAGGATGTCACACGCTGAGCTCCTGTGTCACTACTGTGGCTGCAATGATATCAGCTGGCGGTCTTACAGAAACTGAGTTTGTCCTGCTTTGGTAGCAGATAAAGACATTGCACTATTCTTAGGAGCTGAGACCTAATTCTGCTCTTCTCCCAGGCTGGAGTAGAGCTCCTCTCCCGCCATCCCAGGTTGCTCATCACTGCCAGCCCAAGCTGCTGATCTTGTCATTTCCAGGCTTAAAGTTCCAGGTGCTTGACCCCCTCTGGCTGGGCAGCAGGAGGCTGCTCAGGAGGGCTGAGCACTCCTGGCCATTGCCCTGCAGCTCCTCATCTTTGTGAGGTGTTGAAGGCTCCAGGTGCCCTCTGCCTCTGTGCTTGATTTCTAGATAGAAGTTAGTATGAGGCTGCCTTTCTGACTGTCCCCTTCCCTCCTGGGGGACTGTGCAAGTAGCTGAGTGGTGCTTAGCTGCTGGCTGGAGTTAAACCATGACAGCATCTGAGCACCTTTGCAGGGCTCTGCCCCTGCCCCACATGGCAAAGATCACTAAATACAAGCCTACCTCTGGGTCCACCTTCTTATGGCCCATTTTACTGACAGGACAGACAGATGAGAGGACTGCAGGGGGTCCTCTGCTGATTTTTTGTTCAGCTGATGAGTGCTAGTGTTTAAGGTGTTTCTCATTCTTCCTTCTGTCTGAATGTTTGTATCAGGATCACTTACAGTATTCTTTTTTCTTTTGGCTTGGATGTTAGTGCATCTGAAATACTCCTTCTTACCAGAGTGCATAGCATTTTGGATTGTGCCTTTTATGTCATATGTTTACTAAGAGTGCTGACTGTCAAGCTGAAAAATCAACAATGGAGATTTAAAACTTAGGACTCAGTGTTCAGAACAAGTATTTTGCTGGTTCTAGAGCCATGGCCTGTCCAGAGTTTGGTAAACACTTTCGTGTGTCTGTCTGCTTGTGTTACTGAGGACATGAGGGGTGATGTTTGCTCTATTATTGTAGGCTCAATATCAATTATTTATTTGTACATTTAACTTTTTCTAATTAAAAAAAAAAAATCTGATCCAACAAAAACACTGACTGGTCCTTTTTTTTTAATTATTTGTTTGGGATACCAGAAATGCGTCATTGTAAGCTGGGCTTTTTAGTAGTTTTAATTTATACTTTGCTTTATTTCTGGACATAAAATGGGAGTTCATGGGGCTTTTAGGGTGTTTTGGGGTAATTTTTCTTTTTAAAGGAAGGTTTTGAACTAAACTTTTTAGATAAATTTACAAAAGCATTTTTG
The DNA here is from genome assembly GCF_050655825.1 of Lonchura striata. Lineage (NCBI taxonomy): Eukaryota > Metazoa > Chordata > Aves > Passeriformes > Estrildidae > Lonchura > Lonchura striata. The sequence continues at coordinate 5,158,711 of NC_140703.1, forward strand.
ACCACAGCAGCTGCAGTTTAGTTCAGTCAATTAAAACAGTGTATTCTATATTTTTGCAATTATTGTCTGTGCCATGCTTGTTGCTTAATTATTTTTTATCTAAAGTTACATGCTCTAGTGATACATTGTCTGTCTTGTTTTCTGTATTTCCCTTGATGAGAAGCCAAATAAAGCAAATTGAACATAAGGCCACATAATTCCCTTCATTTGTAGCACAGTGCTTGTGAGATTTTATAAATCAATGAGAGAAGTATCATTCATGAACTCTAGGTGTATGACTAATTCCTCTGGAAAAGCAGCAGTGACCCAGGGTACTCTTTAATACATGTGGCCTTTTGAAATCAATTGTGAAACCACAATAATTTTTGTTTGTCGTGACAGCAGCTTGCACTTTTCTTCTTAAAAGGCGTAGTAATTAGAAACTTGAATATAGTTAAAAGGATGTGTCGATGCTACTGTATCCCTAGAGGAGCTGAGTGCCATGGGATTGTGTACTAGATCTCATTGTCTGAGCTATATTTGTTGGTAAAATACAATAGGCAGTGATTTCCAGAGATTGCAACATAAACATAGTATTTCCTCAAGGGTACAAATGGTTGCTGGTGATAGCTGCTGAAGAGCTTTCTCCTGGATGCTGGCCAAAGGTGCAAGTCTTGTTTCTGCAATACCTCACTCACCCTGAGTGATGGGAGACTGTAGTTCCTTCTCCTGGGAATTTGTTGCTGGCATTACAGTTTTCAACTAAAAGAGGGTCAATTTAGATTATGTGTAAGGAAGAAGTATTTTACAATGAGAGTGGTAAAACACCAGAGCAGGTTGCCAAGAGAGATGGTGGATGCTCCATCCCTGGAAACATTCAAGGCTGAATGGGGCCTGAGCAACCTGATCTAGTGGAAGATGTCCCTGCTCTTTGCAGGGGGGGTTGGACTGGATGGCCTTCAAAGCTCCCTTTCAATCCAAACCCTTCTATGATTCTAAGAATCTGACGCTCTCAGATCAGAAAGCAGTGAGCCAGCAGTGCTGCTGCCCAAGCTGTGATTTCCCCAGGAAGAAAAGCAATGTTTGCCATGCACAGGAGCAGAAGGGATGTTTGCCTGACCCAGGAGCTCCTGGCACAGCTGGCTCAGGGGCTGCTTAAGCCCCAGTTGCACGGTGGGTTGTGCTGACAGAGCAGGGCAGGAGCCAAACAGTGCAGGCTGGGGTGTGGTAGCAGAGTTAAGTGGCCTTAGAAAGAGTAGATAGGCCACCCTTAACTTCACAAAATGCAAACAACGTGCAGAACAGCATGTTTCCTCAGGGAAACCTCAAGGTCACTGCAAAATCCATAAAAGGTTGCTTTCTTGGCTGACAGCCTGTTTCTTAGAACTTGTCAAAACGTTTGCTTTGGTTTTCAAGTCGCAGTGCATTGTTTAATTCCTACAGATGTCTCCTGTCTTTGTGTTATTTTATCCCTGACATGCTTAAGGATGTCATTACTCTAAATTGTGCTGACATAAGAGACAGGAAGGTAAAGTGTCTGTGAGAGGTAACATAATCACAGTGATGCAGAGAGGGTCTATAAATCACCAATATGCAGGGCTTGGTTCCTATAAAAGATAGAATTAAAAAAAAAAAAAAAAAACACTTCTGATCACACTGTGATAATGACTTTTCCTTTTTGCCTTGGATGGTTTGAGTGTTTTCCCAATGCCTTGCCACACTGACCATCCAGCCCAAGGTCAGGCAGCTGCTTCACCTGCCTCTGAAATAGTGAATGCATGCTTGTGTTTTTTCCTTTATCCTTTCCTTATCCTTCATCAACCCATGAATTTTGCCTCTGCACATTGCTCCAGTTTTCAAGTCTGAGAAGCAGACTTGGGATGCTTCTGGGTGACTTTTCCATATCATGTCACGCCATGTGGCTGCCTGCTTCACTTCTGTGTCTCCCAGCTGCTGCTCTGCTAACTTAAATGCTTTTTGTTCTGAAGGCATGGTGGCAGCTGCTCTCAAAGTCTGTTACATAACAAGATGTCAGGGAAGGAAGCTAAGCTAGAAGCTAAGGGGATATATGGTGGGGGTTTGTCTGGATTTTTTTTCCTTAAAATGGATTGAAGTTAGTGCCAGAATCCACACTGAACAAGAACTTTCATGTTGATGACCAGTATTTTTTCATCCAGAAAGGCTTAAAAGTCTTTCAGCTTCAAGTTGAAAGCACTTAGATTGTTTTTTGATAACCATCTTTTGATGACCATATATTCAGTGAGCATCCTGGGAGATGGTAATAAAGGGAATTTGGTGCTATGAGTCACTCTGCCTGCAAGAAGGAAGTGTGGCCACCTGGACAGGCAGAACTGGGAAATAAAGAATAGGATTGCAGCCCCAGCCTCACTAATCTGGGTTTCCTTAGAGGAAAAGGAAGAGACACATTTCCTTATTAATACCAGTCTAAGTCTGGAAAACAATGTAGATTGAGTGTAGTGGCTGACAAAAGAAAATTTCCCACTTCTTACTTAAAACAGAGGTTAAGTAGGTTGGTCCTTGCTGATGAAGTATTGATCAGACAGATTGTTTTTGTAAGAGTTTGTTACTGTAATTTAATAAGGAAACACACAATGAGGGAATGATTTGTATTATATTTTATCCACTCCTAAAGTGATCTTGATTTCAACTTCTTTCCTCCTGATTTTGCCCTTCCACTGCTCAGGCTTCCCTGATTTATTGTTCCTCTTGGTCCTGGATGCGTTCCTTCCTGATCATTCTTGTTCTTTGCAAAGGACTTGGCCTGAAGCATGTTATTTTCTTGCTTATGTGGATACCCTCTCCATCTGATTTTTCCCTTTCCCTCTCTGGTACTCGAGTTTTCATCACTGGAAGGTGTTTTCATCTTCCTGTTCACAGTAACCACAAAGTGAAAACGCCTGTGAAAACTCCTTGTTTCCAAACCTGGAAGCAGCCCCTCAAGGAAAGACAACATGGACACCAGTAGACAGACTTAGGGAAAATGTCCCTGCTGTGGATGGGACATCTGTGTGTCTGTGTGTCTGCAGGAGCTCCAGAGAACCCAGATCCTGGGCACACACTGCCTGGAGCTCATGTGGAGCCCACTGACATGTGTTCTCCTCCCTTGCTGAGCTGCATGATTGTTCCATCAAAATATACTGAAAAAGAAAACGTGCAACTAGGGAGCTGGGCAACGTGGTCGATGTCTCAGCATGGAGTGAAAGGAAGGCATACTCTCACCACTGTTGCATGCCTTAAATTTGATTTCTGTTAAGCAATTGGTTATTTCAGCTGACTGATCCCATCTAGGGATGATAAATATTGGCATTCTCTGGTGTCCTTTATCGTGTCACATGTGGGATAAGATGGCTCAGTTACTTAGAGCATGGTGCTGGTGAAGCCAAGGTGGAGGGCTCAATACCTATATGGTCCATTAATTTGAGAGCTGGATTTGATGATCCTTGTGGGGTGCCTTCCCACAACTCAGAATATTCTGTGATTCTGTGATAACTTTGAAATTCACTTAGTAAATCTTGTTTCCTTTCTGGACTAAGTAATCTGTCATGATGAGAGCAGCAACTAGGAGAACTCATTAGGCTTTGATGGAAACACAAGAGAATACTTTCTTGGACAGCGTGGAAGGCATAATGTTGGGAATGAGAGATTAGAAGACTTGGGGTGAGAGAAAGCTGTTTGTTTCCCTGGCAGCTCTGAGTGTCCCAGCAGAGTGGATGGACTGGTGAGGTGAGAGTTTGTGTGTCCTGCTCTGTCTCCAAGTGATGCACCTGGAGTCAGGTAGCTACTTGTGCTGTTGTCTATGTAGAAGAACAGGATTGGAGTTGAGTCAAACAAAGGTAAACGAGTTCTGTTTCACCTGAATTGATAGTAAGATTTCAGATTAATTATTCAGGAATATTTTTATACATAGGATATAGTGCTTCCTGGGATTGATATTTTAATTTTAGAATTTTCAGGAAGTTTGTCACAATTTATTTATCTTGAATAGGGTAAGGGTGCTGTTGGCCAGGATTCTTCTATTGTGAACAGTTCCCCTCTCCCACTGCCCTCAATACTCCCATCTCTTCCTAATTTGCAGCTGAGAGTCCTTCTAAACTGATTTGGGCACCAGAGGGGATAAATCTTATTGCAACTTTTTGTAGTAATCATGAGCTGAGATCCTTTTCCCATTTGCTTTACTGGAAAGAGGATTTGTTGCTCTGCCTGCAGTGCCCAGCCATGTTTTGGTTTGGCTGCCTGTCAGAACTGCAGTGTTTGAACAGTGGCAGTCTGGCCACATAAACAACTTGAAAACTGAAATTGGAGATATCCTTGAGTAGCTTGGCTGATTCCTAGGCAAAAGTTGAGTTTTCCCTGGAAGAGCAGAAATCCCAGCGTCAAGGGAGAGTAAAGACAGGAGTTCATAAGGCTTACATAGGAGCTATTTGGTGGTCTACCAAAAATGAGAAACATTGGGAGGAAATCCCTCCAGTATGGTCCTGTCCCCTACAAATCAGTAAGGGAGCAGAGGTGGCATGAAGGCTGTGATGGACAAACAGCATCAGGCTACAGAGGTTACTCAGCATGGCCTTTGTCTAACTATCAAGGCTGAGGGTTTTGCCACAGTTTCCCAGTTGGATTTCCTCTGAAGTGCTTTTTGGGACTGTTCAGGATCATGTGAGATCTGGGCTCTGAGTCTTCAGACACATTTGTATTTGTGCTTTGCAGACCAAATTTCTGTGAGATATGTTAATCTGATACTAAATTTGGGGAAGATTAAACTCTCTGCTGTGGGATAAATGTTGTGCCTAACAGTCCATATAAAGGGTTTGTTATGCCCTTATTTTTTGTCATGTAAGTAGCACTTCCATCTATGGGAATAATCTCATTCCCAATAGGAGTAGGAATTGTGTCTCTGCTGGCAACCCAGATATTTTCCCTCTCCCTTCTGACACAGTTTTCCATGTTAATCTAGCCAGGAAAAAGAACCTAGGGGTAAAAATTAACTCTAGAAAACTGTGTGGGCACTCTGAAAATTTTTTTATGCTAAAACCAGGGAAGACAGAGCCATTGAGAAAGATCAGATTTGGAAATCACAAACGGTGTGTGCAAGCAGCTGACAACCAACTGGAAGAGATTTTTTGTTTCCTGGAAACAATTCTCAGGATGTTTTCCCCTTGTGTTTAAAATGAGGTTTCTGCTTCAAGATCTTCCCTTCTCAAACTTTTCTGTATCAGTTCAAAGGTTGGTGCTTTAATATACAAGGGAAGACATTCCTGGAAACTACACAATTGCTTCCTCTGTTCGTTGTGACCTTTTTAAAGTCTGAAAATTTGAGGGGTTAAGCGCTAAAAAATAGGCATAAACTTACTTTCTATCAACCTAATTTGTATCATGTGGATAATATGACAAATTATTTAACGTTAGCTGTAAATCCATGGTTTAAGTTCACTCTTGGGGCTGCACAAGAAGACTCAATTTAATATCCTTGCTTTGTTTGCTTGCACTGGGTACAGAGTGGCTGTTTGGATGGTGTGTGTATAATCCAATGCCATTATGGAGTGGGCTTGGGCAGGCACAGCTTTCATAATAGTTAGAATTTTGTATTTCTAAGTGGTTGTATTGGTACACATTTGTTAGCTTTTCCTGCCGAAATATCTGGGAGAGTTTTAGAATTGAGAGCATTTGTATCCTTTTGAGAAAGTAATTGGCTTTACTCTGAGCTGTTTCTCAGAGCAAATTCCTCTGAACAGACATTTGGAGAAGTTGGTCTGTTTTTATAACTCTGTTCTAAAACACTGTCTGTTTTAGTTCAGATTTGGTATGATTTAGCTGTTTAGAAAATATTTTTGTCTGCTGGCATACACATATATGGTGTATTCTGGTTTTGAAATTATTAGTTTATTCAACATTTATAATTATTGTGTAAATAATGTTGACTCAAGAAAAGAAAATATTACTTCATCATCTTCACTGCCACAACTTTTGCTTCTAAAAATAGGGCAAATATAAACAATTGTGGGGTTTTGCCTTCCCCACTGAAATGGTGGAAAGTTCCTTTTGTGGAATAAATAAATATTTTACAAGTGAAGTATTTCAAGGTTTAATAAGTCTTTCAGTTAAAATATTCCTTAATGTTTGATTTTAATTTTAAAAATTGCTATGAACTGTTTTATGCTAAGGATAGATAGTTTGTGAACAAACCTAAATAGTGTAAAATTCTACATCTTCAGACTCTAAATTGCTGCTCTGGTTGAAGATAAGAGACTACAGTAGAGGGAAAATAGAGAGCAATGATTAGGATGTATAACAAACTGAGTAAGCTTTTCTGAGACACTAGGTAGAGGTTTTAGAACCACTGAGATAGAGGTTTCACAAAGCCACCAGGAAAGGAGATTCATAAAAATATGGAATAAAAATGAATTTATAAGTATATGAAAGACTCATAAATTGTCAGAATCTTTTGTATTGATGATTCTGAGATTGCAGAAAGTCTCTGTCTCTCAGCCCCCTGCCAAAGCAGAAGCCATAATTGGTCTGTGCTGGTTTCCAGGTTGTTTATTCTGTTTATCTCTCACATGTTCTGCTGCCCTGCCCAGCTCTGTCCTGCAGGGCAGCGTGTGGGGCTCTGCCCTCAGTGGGATGTGACAAACATTAAATACCAGAAACTCCCTGGGCTGCATTTACAAGAACGTGCCAATATCTGTCACCTACGTTGGACAGTGTGTCCCCAGCCTGAACCAACAGAAAAATGCCAACACCACAGTGAGACATGGAGGGCATGGAGAAGGAGAAAAAGGACAAGGCACACCCAATTTCCTCCATCTTGTCCCCTTTGGACTCCTAATCTAGAATCCTAAAATTTTACTTTTAAACCCATGCCACACTTAATTATTACTGATATCAAACACTCAGAGCTGGTAATTAATCCTGTAAGATTGAAAACTCTTTTCCATGGACAGAGATCACAGACAGTGTCTCTGGGGGCTCTGTCCAGGGGGGTTCCTGACCCCTGCCAGGGTCCCAGACCTTCCAGAGCAGCCAGAGGGAAGCCCTGGATTCCCACAATAAATATTAATGAGGTTTGTTAAATATAAAATAAAAATGTGAATTCATAAAAATATTCATCTCTTTTCACAGTGGCATTCTCAAACCAATAACTATGTGGAAATGGAATTGCCTCTTACCTGACTTGAAGAGGAATTGTCTTAAAGGAAGAGCCAAGAGCAACCTCCACAAGACATGGAGCACTGACAGACACACGATGGTGGAGCCAAGCTCCTTGGTTAGAGGAGATACTCTGAGCCTGCCCTGTGTGACCTGGGGTGCCATCAGCACTGGGCTGTAGAGCAGGAGAGGAACTGCAGCAGGTAGTGAACACAGTTATGGGAATTACGAGGATTACGGGGAGAGTGAGTTTACTTTTGTGAAGAGGAACTGAAGGAGGCCACTTCTTTCTTTCATGGAGAACATTTGGATGGGAGTGCAAGTCAGAGATCAGCTGCAATTTGAAGGACAGGAGGAGAGCCCATCTGGAATGTCTACACCCATAGGAACCTGATACAGGACTTCTCATTTTTGCTGCCTGTGTGAACTCACCTATTTCCAGGTTGTTTTGGTGATGGCTTCTGTGCTAAAACACCCCAAACCAGACCCACACAAATTCTTATGTGTATGAGATAATTTCTGTTTATATGACTTTAGTTCTAGATATGTCATTAGTTCTAGATAATAGAATGAAATAGAAATATGTGGAAATATAGATGTTTAGGGTTTATTCTTGCAGAAAAACCTAAAGAATACTCCAGATTCTTTCTTGGGGTACATGTAGTCTTATATTGCCTTCTGTTTTAATATGAAAATACCTACATGCAACTACTACTTTACTGTGCTGCTTACCAACTTCTGTGATAAAATCCTGAGATGACTGCAGCTTTGACTTCAAGTAGCTCTATTTACTAGACAAGAGCTTCCACTGATAAACAGAATGACTTGTAAATTAAAAAAAAAAAAAAAGTAGGGTTTAGTTAGTATTTAAGCTAGGAGTCTTCACATTCTAGAAAGAGGAAACAGGTGACAGAAGTAAAGGGCCTGTGTGTATCCTGTTCCCAGCTTGTTGTGTCCTTGCAGGCAGGTTCTTGCTTCCAGCAGTGCTCTCTAGGTGCACTGATGTGGAATCCTCTGACTCCTTCCCCTCAGCGAGGACTGTATCACAGAGTTTTCCCCACCTCGGCTGATAGAGAAGACTCAACCCATGGTGCTCTGCAGCACTACTGCCAACCTACATTAGATTGCCTCCCCCACTGGCCAGTTGACACTGCCCACCCCAAATATTCATCCCTCATCCCCCCTATGGGTTGCTGCCCTTTGCCCACCCCTGTGCTGTCAGGCCATTGGTCACTGACCCCATACTCAAGTCGTGCAGACCACACGGTTTGGGCTTTTATCTCTGGTCCCTTTGGCGTGCTGGATGCAATAAACCCTCGCTGGAATATCTCATGAATAGACCCATCCTGCCCTCCCTCCTCTGAGCTATCTGGTATGTGTGTGTATGGACTTGAAATGGCTGCTCTGGTGGCCTTACTCTTGAGTGACTTCTGAAGGAGACGTTGCAAAGAAGGTTGCAGCATTTCTACCACCCTGCCATGCTGCAACACATTGAGTCCAGGTTCTCCAGGATATCTTGTCTTCCAGTGTGGGAACCTCAGCCTTGCTCTGGGGTCCCATATGGTGGTGAAATTTCTTCTCCAACCCGTGCTTCCAAAGAAAAACTCCGCAGGCTCTTGCTGTTCGGTCTCAAGGCAGTTTATTGTGAGTTATCTAAAAGATTTTCTTCTCGGGGTGCAGCTGTTTTATCAGCGGCCTGGGCAGAGGCACACACACACCCTGACATCCTCTCTGTCTGCTGTCTTCTTCTTCTCTCCCTGCCCAGGGCTGCTGCTCTCTTTTATATGATATATTACGTATTACATGTTTATTGTTTTCCCCCAATACCTACTACCTATATTACAAAGTGCTGTTCTACTCTAAACCAATCCATAAGTGCCAGCATCACCAAGAACATGGAGGCAAGGAAGAAGAAAGAGGAAGAACAGGATCAGCCCATTTTCCTCCATCTTAGAACTTCTGACCCCCATGGACAAAGTAAAAACCCCCCTGGACAGGTGCTAAAACCCCCCTGTATAATACTAAAAAATTTTCCCCTCTGTTTTGTAACTACCTTTACTATACTATCTAACCTTTTGTGACTGCTTGTTCCACCTCCAAAGTTGGTAACTCATTCCATGGCTCAAACTCAAAATCACAGCTGTTTGCAGCTGCCTGCCAGGGTCTAAAATGCTTCTGACCAAGGCCTGGAACCTCTAAAAATGTCTGAGAGACATTTTGAGTTCCAACATTCCAGAAGGAAAATATCTGGTTTTGCTACTACGTAATCTTTCCTAGTAGGCATTAGAGAAATACTCAGACCACTGAGTCACCTGGGAGAAAAATATATGACAATAGAAAACACAATACTAAAAGAAAGAAATGTGATTATAACCCAGTTGTTTAAATCCAATTAGTTCAGGCTGGGGAAAAAAAAAATGGTATTAATGTGGAGATTTAGAATTTTTCTCATGTTACTTGTTCTCCATATGATGAAGCAATGTAGTGTAGAAAAGTACTAAGAATTACACTTTTCTGCCCTTACTTAGATGAAAAATTGTTTTGTCCCATGGGAGTAGTAATCACAATTTTTCACTAAATCCTGATTTTGAGTGTGTGTTTTCTTTCTCATCCATAGTCTCCAGGGCTTTAGCTTCCAGCAACACCTTGGCTTTTCCACATCCTGAGAAAGTTTAGATTGCTTTCTTCACAGCATATCTTTTTCCCTGCCCAAGCAGTTGTGCAGGAAAGGGTGCAACCACAAGTTTGCTTTGTTGCCTGCGATCTGTGCTGTTGATACAATGACCCAGCCCAGAGAGAGACTGGAAGGGCTGAAACATCTCAGTCTTGCAGCAAAACTTTTGAAATGGTTAGCACTCATCCTTTGTTTTTCCTAGAGGTTTCTAGTGGCTACCACTAATTTCCTATGAGCAGAGTGCTGAGGAAGGGCAGATGACAGATGTACTTGTGGGTATGGGTTGCTTCCTGAGCTATTTTCTTATTTTGTAGCCTTCACTACTTTAATCCATAAAAGGTATCTGAAAATTGCCAAGGGGAATAGAATGTGCATCTGTGAGTTTTAGGTTACAAGAAGTGATTAGGAGGGGAGGGGGAGTGAGAGACAGAACAGGTCACTGATGTGGGTAGGAAAGGAACTTATATTGTTACTTTCATGATTCTGATTCACAGACAGGTTTTCTCTGTCCCCATCCTGTATATTCTCTGTTCTCGTGCCTTAACTTTTTTCACTACCCACATTCTCTATTTTTTTTTTTTTAACTTCATAATTTGTTGGCCCTTTTGACTGTTCACTTGCTACTGTTTTTGTTGTCCTGTAGGGCCACACACAGCGCAGTGAGAATAAGCCAGCTGTGTATATTTTGGCTTGATTGCATGCAATTTGAAGGTGTTGCTCAGATGCCTGCAGATCTTTATTGGTGGGTTTCAGGCTGGTGTGGTTGTAATGGAAACATTCCCTTAGTGCTGAAGAAAGGTGTGGAGACTTGGGTCAAAGGACAACTTCATGCCATAGATTTTCAGCCATGGACAAACATGATGTGAGTGTTGTGATCAGTCCAGTGTGTGCCATCAACCCTTTAGATGAGGATTTATTTTTAAAATTACAATATTTTTACAATATTAAATATTTAAAATATCAAATATTTTAATATTTATTTTAACAATAAAAGACCAAAAATTGTGAGGGAGCCCCATTTTTTCAAGAATATGTTACTGAAAACATGATGAAAAGATAATTATGAAGGAAACTAGTGCAGACTGTACACCCTAGTATTTCACAAGTGACTTTTTTTGGAATAACTCACTACACATCAGAGAAAAAAACATGGGATTAAAGCATTTCACTTGCAGAATGGAGAAGCTCTGATTAAATGTCATAAATTGTAACTTTCCTTGTTATTTTTTCCAGTTTGGTTTTGGTTTGGCTTTGGGTTTTTGGTTTTGGTTTTTTTGGGGGGGGTTTTTGGGGTTTTTTTTTGGCCGGTATGTAGATGTTTTGCCATTTTCTTTTTAAAGTGAGAACAATTGAAAAGCTGTGAAGATTAAGGAGGAAATGCTTTTTACATGACATTCATTCTGGGAAATAATTAATTATAAATCAGTTTTTAGGAAGCTAGGGGCAATGCTTTCAGACCTAGTATCACATTCTGCCTTCACTTACTTAAGTGCAGCTGTGCTGAAGTCCTGGAGCAGCGTCAATGCCATGTGTACTCTGTTAACTCATTTTACCAATGCCCTGGGATGCCTCTGAACAGTGACTGGATGTTAGAAACCAGTGGAAAATCCCTCTTTCCAGGGATAATGAATCTGACTAGGTCTAGTCCCTTCCCTCATACGAAGCTCCTGCACAGCACAGTTATTCTCAGATTTTTGGAAAGCCTTTTGCAGGGTAAGGTGGATGGCACCTTGTTAGGTCCCATGAGCGAGGCAGAGGTGCAAGAAGGGAGAGTTAGAGGTGTGTGGTAACTGTGTCACAGCAACCCTCAGTTGCCAGTCAAGGCAAATTGATCCTCCACCTCAGTCAGTGGTACCCTCCTCACGAGTTTTTGATGGGAGCTAGCACTGAACTGCTCACTTTTACTCATTAATATAAAATAGGGGGTGTTTTATGCATGTGCATAAAGCACTTCTGTTATTCAGGGTCACATTGTGACTTTGAATCCTGCCCTGCCATCCTGTAGGATATGATTGAAACACCAGTCCTTAGGTTTTGCTGTTTGACAAAACACTTATTTTATTCATCTGAAATGCTTGGCCACCAATGTATGAGAAACAAATAGAATGAATTTGAAGCACTGGGCTGCTCCCAGTGCTGTGATGGCACTGGTGTTAGTTAGATGTGGTAGGATGAGCAGGGCACGTGCAGTGGAGTTGCACTGTGTGTGAGGGAATCCTTACAGTTGGAAATTATGTGTTTGGGAGCTTCTGGATGAGGAATGGTGGGGATGGAAAACAAAATAAATGTTGTAGTGGGTGTCTACTATGGGTGGCCCAGGCAGAATGATAGGACTAATGAGTTATTCTATAGGCAAGAGAAATATCTGGATCAGCAGCCTTTGTCCTTATAGGAGATGTCAACTTCCCAGACATCAGCTGGGAATACCATCCTGTTTGACAAGCAAGTCTGGGAAATTCCAGTGGTTTGTTGAAGGTAACTTATTAATCCTATTTCAGTGAGTCAGCTAGGAAAGATTACATCCTGGACTTGTTATTCGTGACTAAAGGAGGACTCAAGGGGGATGTGGCTGTCGGTGACTGTCTTGGCCACAATGATCACATTGTTTAAAATTGTCACTCTAATTAGAAAAAAAGACATCAGAATTTCTACCCTGGGCTTCAGGCAAGCAAACTTTAAGCTATTCAGGGAGCTATTTAGCAGAGTCCTCTGGGAATCTGCTTTTGTGGGCTTGGAGGTCCACAAGTGCTGGTCAGTTTTCTACAACTCCTTTTAGAGGCACAGGAGCAGACAAATCCCCTGTGTTGTAAGTAAAATAAGCAGGGAAGGAGACCAGCTCAGCCAAACATGGAGCTCAGAGAGGCAAAAGAAATGGCACAATCTCTGGAAGCAAGGTCAGGCTTCACAGGAAGATTACAGAGCTCTAGTTTGTACATGCAGGGAGAAGACATGTAAGGGCAAAGATGATATAGAGTCGAAACTGGCCAGTGTTAGGTCAGAGGACAAAATGGGCTTTTAAAAGTATATTAGTAGAGCAAGGAAGTCTCAGGAAAACATTGAACCACTACTTATTGAAGATGACCGCCTGATAAATAGGAATGAAGAAAAAGGGAAAGCATTCAATGTATTTTTTTACCTCAGACCCTAATGATAGACCTTGGGTTGCCCAGTCCCCTGAGTCAGAGGACCATGGCTGTAGGAACAGTGACTTTTCATTTGTGGACACTGAAATTACAAGGAATCAGTTGCCTTAATTGAATGTTCTTAAGCCCATGAGGCTTGATGGAAGTCATCCCAGAGTTCTGAAGGGAGTGAGTATGTTATGACAGGACTCTTCTCGATCTCCCAGAAATCTTGGGAGTCTGGGGAGGTCCCCTCTGACTGGAAGCTAGACAGTGTTATTCCAATTTAAAAGAAGGATACGAGTGAAGACTTAGGAAAGTACAGACCTTAGTACCTGGAAAAATTATGGAGAAGACCATGCTGCATGCTATTGAAAGTCATTTAAAGAACAATTTAGTCATTTAAAGTCATTTAAAGAATCAGGCACAGTCAACATGGGTTCACAAAGGGAAAGTCCTGTTGAATAATTTGGTATCTTTCAGTGAGGTTACCCACCTAGTGGATGAAGTAAAGGCGATGGACGTAGTCTTTATAGATTTTAGTGAGGGTTTTGATACTGTCCCTCATGGCATCCTTTTGGACAAGCTGTCCAGCTGTGGGATGGGCAGGTTTGTGATGTGTCGGGTGATGATCTGATCAGCAAGGTCCAAGGGCTGTAGAGAATGGCACTACATCTGGCTGGTGACTGGTCACAGCAATGCTCCTCTAGGCTCAGCTCTAGGTCCAGTTCTCTTTATTGTATTTAACTGTGATCTGATTCTTCATTGTACTTATCAATGGTCTGGATGCAGGAAATGAATGAGCCAATAGCAGTTCTGCTGGTGATAATGCCACTGGCTCTCTCAAGGGAGAAGAGGCATTGCAGAGGATCTAGATAGATTGGAGCATCAGGCAATGATTAATGGGACAAAATTTACAATTCCAAAGGCCACATTCTGCACCTGGAATGGAGAGGGAGGGGAGAGAGGGATCTCTTCTCCTTTATATCCAGTCACAGGACAGTGGTTGAAAGCTGCTCCAGGAGAGATGTAGAGTGGACATTAGGAAGTACTTCTTTACTGAGGAAGAGGTCAAACTCTGCAACAGGTTCCCTAGAGCGGTGGTCAGTGCCCCAAACCTGGCAGTGTTTGAGGCATTTGGGGAAATGTCTTTAACACTATTTTAAAATGAGCCCTGACTTGGTCAGGCAGTTTGATTAGATGGTCATTGTAGATCCCTTCCAGCTAAACTATACTGTTCTATTATTTTTTGTCCAGGAAGTTCTACATCCTTATTCCCAAGGACATCAGTGTCTAATTTGGGCAGTTACATTCAGTTCTCCAACAAAAGTAAAGGAAAAATAGCCTCAATTAATATGGGGCTGCTATTATTAAACAAATATTCCAGGAAAGACTGTCAAATTGATAGCTTACAGGAAACTCCAGAGAATGTCTGCATTTAAATAGGTCCCTAGGAGGAGACAAATCCATGAATATCAGTGTTTTGCCAAAGTTAGCTATAAGCATGTACCTGTCTCTACAACTGGTAACTGTCGTGCCATTACTGTACACTGTCATCAAGTATTTATTTAAACAATTTGTAAACTTACTTCTATTTACATAGCTGTCAAACCAGCAGCCTTCCATTTCCAGGATTTAGTAAAAAGAGGGACTAGTCCATGTTTGCAGTAACTTGTACCCTCTAACTGGTCTGCTAGAGGGCTGGAGAAGCAGAATATTAATTGGAGAAAGATCTGCCAGTGCAAATGTACAGCCTGGTATCTTTGGCTTGCAGCAGGTTAGCAATAGAATGCCAGGCTCCAGAGTTGTTACTGTCCCTTCCTTATCAGCTACAGCAGAGAGGAAGAGGCAGAGGGTGCTGCTTCTCTTGTGAAAGGTGTTATCTTCTCTCTGGGCCAGCTGCTCTGAGTGGTCTGTGTCTCAGAGCCCCATCTCTTCCTGTGTTCTTCTCATCTTTCCTGAAGAAGACGAGGGCATGGATACGCAGAGTATCAGGAGTCACACCTGGGGGTGCTGGGTGGTGGGCCTTGGCAGAGGTCAGGAAATTAGTAACCTGCAAGGAGTTGTAAGAGCTTCCCACCTTTTTCTTCTCTTTTTAAAGGAATAGGAATCATCATGGGGATAGGCAATGATTTTACAGTGATGGCAGCATAAAGATGGCAGATTTCTGTGACTGTCAGAAGAGAACTGCTTAATTCATCCTGTCATTTCTTAACCCAGACAACCAATTCTGATTTGGTAACAAGCTAGCTGATTTCTGGAGGAGTCAAAGCAAGCCACACATGAATTAAACCTGCATTTTTTTCAAATTAAGAGAATAAACCACCTGTTCAGACATAGAGGAAATTAAATTTTACAGTCTTACAGAAATGTGTTTTATTCTTTTAAAATCAAAAGAACCTATCTGAAAAAAATGTATTTTTATTGTTGGGTTTTTTTTTTTTTTCTGAACATTTCCATCAACATTCTAGGGGAACTTTAGGAGACAAACTTTGTAAAGCTTTCCTATAGAAAAAAAGTAAAGGGATCATTTAAGATGACTGCATTAAACATTACAGGTATGTACCACTGACCTGAACTGCAGTGTAAACTATTGAGCAGAGGTGTCAAACACCTTTTGTGTTTCTTTAGATAAAATAGCTGTTTTCATACACCTCATACATTTCAAACCTTTCCCCCCCTCCTAAAGTGGCTGGAGCCAGTTTGGCACATTGGCAGCCCAAACAGAATTCCAGAGGTTGGGATGTGACTGTGACCCATGCTGACCCCTTCCTGCCTTGCTGGGGCCACTTGCCCTTCTGCACTTCCCTTTTCTTTTTGTGGCTGTTGACAGAGACTGAGCCTGTGGCCTACACATAGCAAAGAAATTATGAAGTGGCACAGACACCTATGTGTCGATGAAAATTATAGGTTATTGCTCTCTGTGTTGTCAAACCCTAGTAAAAGTCCTTCATCTACTACAAACATAACCTTCTGCCAGGAACAAATCTGCATTTGCAATAAAGTCAGGGAAAACAAGATGACATGGTAGGATTTTTTTTTCTTAAAGGAAGGACATTAAACCCTCTGTTTGGCATCCAAAAGGATGTGTTGTGCCTGCTCATTATTTCAAAAAATCTTGCAAGCTCTGGACAGTCTCAGAAGGAGCTAAGATTGTTTATTTCTCCTTATCATAGAATTTCTGCTCTGGAGAGGGCCACAACACAGTCAATCAGTTTTAAGAAGAAAACCAGAACTTTGTCATTTAGATCTGGGTTTTTCTGGAAGACTTGCCAGGCGCCAATTGCTCCCATCTGCTCCAAGACTGCCTCTTGTGTACTGTCAGTGTAGACAGTTCCACTTGTTTCTGTGGGGTTTGAGTGGGTTTGGAAGAAATCAAAACTTTCACCAGAGCTGTGTGCCAGATCAGATAACCTAATGAGAGCTCCCAGATCTTCCTGTGAGCTTTACCTATCCTTAACCTCAGGGATACTGCCTAAGGGGGCCCCATAAAACACTGCTGCCTTTGCTTCCTAACAAGCAGCAGGCATAAGCTAAGGGGGCCCA
Organism: Lonchura striata; assembly: GCF_050655825.1. Classification (NCBI taxonomy): domain Eukaryota; kingdom Metazoa; phylum Chordata; class Aves; order Passeriformes; family Estrildidae; genus Lonchura; species Lonchura striata. The sequence goes on from NC_140703.1 coordinate 5,175,196, forward strand.
AATGCAATGTGTGGATTGTATTTGGGGATGAGTATTTTTAGCTTGGCTGATAGCAAAGTTAAATGAATGTTTCTGACTGTCTGCCACCCTTTTTCTGTAGGAATGTGGATGTCCCAGTTTCCCTCACCAATGAATGAAGCTCTGTAAGAAAGAAAAATACCCAAAGGTCAAGATGGCATCTCAGTATGTGCACTTTTCTCCATGGTAACTATAATGGAATGGTTGGGGTAGTAATGGCATCCAAGTGATGCTGGGAGTATATATGATAATAGACAATTTTTAAAACAATTTTTTTAAACTCCATCTGTATTTTAGAAACAGACTAAGCTACTAGAGAGTGTATCTACTACTTCAGAACAGCAAAAAAACCCCAAAAATTATTAAAATGTAAAGAAAATCTAACCCTGTGCAACTAGTAAGCAAAGGTACAGCTTTTTACCGAAAAGGAGCAGCTAGCAAAAAAAAAAAAAATGCTTAGAAAAAGAAATGGTTTTTTGTTCTTAAATATGTGATCACAGAGGCAGTACTAACTTCTCTGATTGGGCCAGCCTACATGTCCATTGTCAGAGCCTTCAGGGACTGGCTCTGCCGGACATTCTAGAAGTTTTGAGGGGCTTCTCTCTCAGAAGCAGCTTCTGTGGCTTTTTCTCCACCCCCTCTAAAAACCAGGTTGTGTTCAACTAACACAGCTGCTCTTTCCGTGCTTGTACTGATCTCCTGGGTGATATTTGAGTAAAATTCCTTTCCTTCCTTGTCTACCCTCCTTTATTTCTGCAATTCATGCAAGAGAGATTATCCTAAATGGCTGACCAGCTGTTCTCCTGACTTCACAGACATCTCTCTTTGATGCTTCTTTCAGCAACCCTGGCTTTAGCTAAGGAAGAAGGGGAGAAGTAGTAGTTCAGGATTTAGTCTTCAGTTTTCCTTTACTCTCTACAGTGGTGGATGAGGGTTTCTAATGGTTGTCTTTCAGTGATTTTAACAGACTTGGTCTCACAGTAAATCATGCCATGGAATTTAACATTCTTGCCCTCCACATATTTTAAGAAAGTTTTATGATGGAAAGAGGTTAATTCTGGATGCAACAGCCTGGATGGTATGTCTGCTACCCTCAAATGCTCTCTGCTTAGACAAATATGAAACTGAGAAAATACTCTTTTCTATTATTATTAATTTTCTTCCTTTTGCTCCATTTACTGAGTACCCTCAGAAGGTGCTTATACCAGAAAATGCTCAGGACAAGCAGAATCAATTTTTTCTGTGCAGCAGAAAACTTGATTGAACCTCTTGCTACCACTAACATTTATACTTATTTCATTTGATACGAAAACTAATATTAGACCCTGTAATGACCTACTCTGAAGGGGAAGGCAGCACCCTACCTTTCCCTGTTTACCTAGAAATCTGGTATCTTGCTTCAGATGCCACAGGGATCAGAGGGCACCTATGATGTGGCCTGAAATATTTTATGCACACAAATGTTGGATTTCCTTTTTCTGCCACCTTGATGTTAGGGAGGAAGGCAGCAGCTCTGTTCTCCTGCACTGCAGAGCGCTGGGTGCCAACTCTTGCACTGGGACCTTCCTTGTGTTACCTGCTCTCTGCTTTGAGCTCCTGAGATCAGCCCTGTAGCTTCAGCTGCTTCCAACCCTCTGTCTTTGAAGGGCTGAGACAGGTACTTTCTGCTGTGGTTGATGGCAGCTTTTCTTCCTGCTCAGTTTTTGCCTGTAGCTGTAGCAGGACACTCGCATGAGTTGAGGATCTTCAGTCCTGGATCTAGACCCAAAGGACATCAGACCCAGCATACAGATCAGGTGAACAAATCTCAGTCTTAGACCTGCCTTCATTCATCCTTGTGGATGTTTTTTGCAGCAGTTGGAAAGGAGGAAATTAATTTGAGGGCTGTTGAGTGTAGAGGGGTTGTGCCTGTGCTCTGATGCACTCAAGTGAAGTTAGGAGGAGAGTTCTGCAGGCTTTGGCCAGCACTGAAGTGGAGATGATGGAAAGACTGCAGGGGTTTTGTTTTTTTTTCTTGGTGCTAGTGGGCTGGGTGGAATAACACCCTCCAGGCTTGAACACCTTGATGTGGTCAGCCTGACTATGGGTGTGCTACCAGCCATTCACCCATAGCAACAGACAGATAAAATTCTGGCATACACTGGGCAAAAATGTCCTGGTGTAGGCTACCCCCACCCCGTGTAGCCTTCCTTGGTATTTGAGATCTCTCTCTTCTGTAGCCTCCACTGTTTTTGTGAGACTTTGCCATCACTTAACTATTTGGGAATAACTGTTAGATTAGGAAGGTGAACTTGGATGTTGACATCTGTTGCAAGAACAAATGCAGGTGAGTCCACTAAATCCCCCATCTGTGGGAACTGCTCGAGTCGTTTTATCTGTACAATTTTGGTACATTGAAAAAATTTCAAGTGTAAACTCTAGAGTTTGTTTGGTTTTTTGTTTTTTTTTTTTCCTGCAGGCAAATTCAGGTTATCAGGCTTTTATTTACATAAAACATTTCCCAGAGGAAGTAGGATGCTTTGACACATTCATCTAAAAATTCCCTGCAAGTAGAAAATGAAAGGGAATTGTATGCTTTGAAAGCCTGGTACTTTCCACCTTATCTTCTACAGTAATCAGATAAAGTAAAAACAGGAGATTACTTTGTCTTTTTTTATTTAGATCCTTTATCACCCCCCACAAGAGAAAATGGAGTGTATCTAACAGCAGTGGAGTGGTGATTTCTCTGCCTGTGTCAGAATGCAGTAGGGCCAGGGCTGGTTCAGAGTAGCAGAGAATCCAGCACCAGGATTTGTCCTACATCCCAGCCAGGAGCAGACACTGGGGACACCTCTCTGGAGATGGGGAGAAAGCATCAGCCTTCAAGTGGGGTCTGCTGTCTATCTGTTCAAACCACAGATGAATGACATGCTCCTGGGGGACACGGAGAGGAAATTCATTATTATGGACAGAATGACACCTTACAGGCTGTGATCCCAGCAGCAGGGAGTCTTGATGGGTTAGGTGCTATGCTCCTCACCCATTTTTGGCAAAGAAGTGCTCTGTCTACTGACAGTGGTTGTTTTGGACCAAGGGGACAAGAGCCATCTCCATCACACCTACCAAGTGGCTGTGGCTGCTGCAGTGTCCAGTCAGGCAGTGTAGACTCCCCAGCATTGATGAGCTTCTGTAAACTGCTCAGAGGTAAGATGTTTAACCCTGAAACTCCAACAGTGTTGTGGGATTTTCTCTCTGGACACATAACACTGCTTCTGTACCCTGTATATCTAGGTTTAGATAAGTTTTCAGAATTCTAAGTGAAATTTCTCAGAAGTCTGTCTTCAGGATCCATGTCAAAGCATGTGGCTCAATCACCTTTGTTGGGATGGGGTTTGCAGAGAGTTCTTATGGTCCCAAACCACAGAGGTTGTAGAGGGAGGAAAGGAAAGGAAAGGAAAGGAAAGGAAAGGAAAGGAAAGGAAAGGAAAGGAAAGGAAAGGAAAGGAAAGGAAAGGAAAGGAAAGGAAAGGAAAGGAAAGGAAAGGAAAGGAAAGGAAAGGAAAGGAAAGGAAAGGAAAGGAAAGGAAAGGAAAGGAAAGGAAAGGAAAGGAAAGGAAAGGAAAGGAAAGGAAAGGAAAGGAAAGGAAAGGAAAGGAAAGGAAAGGGAAAGGGAAAGGAAGAAGGAAGTTTCCTAGCTCATCTTTCCACAGTCTTTGAAGTAGGTGTTGGTGGGCCCAGGATTGTCACAAATCCTGGCAAAATGCATAAAATTTGAAAATTAATTTCTAGCTGTAGAAAGCATTATCACGATCCGTGTTTCCCTCAATATTATGGGCTTAAAATTGCTTTTATAGTATTAGGGTGAACATCTATTACATAGCACCTGTACATTTTCTGAAAAAATCATGGTGTTTCCAGAATTATGACTGCCCAACCTTTTGCCTAGCACAGGGCACTACTAGATTTTCTTCTTCCCTGTAAAGAAACTAAGGAATTTTTTGAGAATTGTATTTGCTGATTCAGAGAAATAGGATCTTAGAAGGCAGTGGGTCCAACTTTTCAGGCATTGGGCTTCAAGAAATATGTCAACCAATTTGGAAGAGCAGAGAGAACAGCAAGTAAGACTGCTAGTTGGAGGAAGGACCTGAAAGACTTGAGGTCATGAGGCTACTATGAGATGTGAGGTCTTCAAATATAAATGCAAACCTGTAAAGAGGATGAGAATAAATGTTCTCTGTGTCTGCTTCAAACAGAGTATAAAGTAACGGCTTTAAGTTTGTGAAAAGATTTTCAGGATAAACATATAGGAGAAGTCTCTGTTGGTAGTGATGATAAGATTCTGGCATACATGGTTTTGAATGACCAAAATCATCACTAAAGATCTTTAGAAATTAGTTAGTGAAAGGCTGAAGGTGGCTTCAGTCTTGTCCTGAATGATCTTGTCCTGAATCATTTTCCTGGACCATTTTGTCCTTCCCAGTATTGATTCTCTTGCCTTTTACTCTGCAGTTATAACGTCACTCCATTCATTGTGCAGACAGGAATGGTAAAAAGTACCCAGCCCTGAGCAACCCAGTGTACCTTCAAAGCTGGCCCTAGTTAACATGCATAGTGTTCCATCCAAGTGATATCTCCTATGATGTTAAACAGAACCCTAGGTGGGCTGCTCTTTACAAAGAGCATATTTAGTTAAAAACGTCTGCATGTGACTTTTGGGAAGGCAGTATCCTTTCATTATTGGAACTGTTAGCCAGGAATTGTTTGATTTCCAAGCAGTTAGCAGTCATATTTCCTAGTTGTGAAATGGGTGCTTTTTCTGGAAAACATGCTGAGAAATGTTTTGCAAAAGCAACTTCAGGGATGTCTTATGTTTCTTTACGTTTTTGCTAAGCAAAGAAATTTCCAGGGCTTGCTGTGCTGGTAACAGATGCTGCAGTGCTAATTCTGATACCAGATATCCTTTTGGCAACAGGCAAGTGCTGCAAACCTTCAGAAGATGAGGAAAGGAAGTCTTGTACATCCACCTGGCCCAATTAACATCTCTCACTGAGTACTGGTCAGCTTGCACTCATCAGTGGAAATCTGAACTTCAGCGAGGGCTACACCCTTGGAAGACAGTTGCAAAAAAGCGTGAAGCTCTTCAGGATCCTGGGGAGAGAGTTTTGATCTTGTTTTGTTCAATTATATCCTGTGCTTGCTTCCTGGCAACACTTCTGTAATTTGAGGTCAGCCAGAATACTTTAACTCTTCTGATTTATCTCTGGTTTGTGTTTCATTTCTCATTTTTAGGCTTAGAGCTCCATGGCACCTCTACGAAAGAAAAGAAACCACACTGGAGAAGCAGAGCCTTGCATGGGTGTTGGAAACCATTTGTGCTCAACCTTTGCTTCATCATGACAAGTCAGTGTCCAAAACCAAAGCATGCTTATTACTTCCCATCACTTGCATATAATGCAGGACCACTGTTTTTGTAAAGTTTGTTCTCAGAATGCAGAGAAGAGGAAGCTGGTAGGTCACACAGGTTTTCAGTTTCTGACCAAGGTAGTTGGCCATTGTGTGCATATGTGAGGTCCCCAGCTGGGGAGCTGGTAGTCATATGTTAACCACAAACTACATTAATTTGAGTTTTTGTGCCTTGCTTTCCCACCATGAAGTCAGCTTTTTAAATGTGACTTTCTTGAGAAAATGTAGGTCTACAAAGCTAACACTTCTCCAGAAAACTGAGATTACCAATGAAAAAGGCATGGACAAAGGAAGCTGCAAGCTACTAAAATTTTTTTTACATTATTAAATGCATTTGAAATGGCATTTCCCAAAAGTTTGCAGCCTCTGTAGAATTTATAAAATTTCTAAATTCCTGATGCAAAATTAACTAGTACACTTCTGTGTATTAACAACTTAAATAGCTTTACAATGCTTCCTGTAACCCAGAAACACTAGAATGTAGGCGAGTTTCTTATTACACACCAAATTTCAATAATCTTATATCTTTTACTGAGGGAGGTGTTATTTTGGAGAAGATTGCATAAGAGAAAATTATTGCAGCCTCTCAGACTTCAACCAGAAATCTATTATGTGTTTTACTGTCTAGGGGCTCATTCATTTAATCTAATCTTTTAAGAGGCTTGTATACTGTGTGGGTTGCTTTGGAGAAACCAGTCTCTCCCTTGCAAAAAGAGATTGCAGTGAAGAGCAGTAATGTGCTTTTCTGGCATTAATAGACCTTTAATTCCACAGTTTTCACCATTTTCCTTCTATGTTGGTTGGTGGGCTTGAGAGCTGTACAGCTTTGTTTCTGTTCTTTGGGCTCCCTGTGTGACTATACCTGCACAGAATCTGATGCAAAAATAGCAAAAGAAAGACAAGTCATAGGAAATAACATATTATGGAGTCCCTTGGACCATGTCTTAGGGAGGTTGTGCAAGTGCTGTACATCTCCTCCAGAATGGGTCCTGAGCCTATTTGTTTCCTTTTCTGCACTGATGTGATTGTGTGGTTTCACTGTGTGATTTAACCTAGTAATGGCTCTCTTCAGTCATATATTGAGTGGACAAGGTGAATCAGGAGGCTTCTCTCCTCCCACTGGTGTTCTGCTCCTTAGTGGGATGATGCAACATGAATATATAAAATCTGGAGACCATCCACTGAGCCTTAACACCACTGTTGTTGGGTGTGATGTTAGATGTGACAGCAATACCAAGAGGCACACGAGATGGTGGGGATGACTATGTACCACCTAAAGTGAGCCAGTACAGTCCTTCCATTCACTGGCCAGTTCTAAAGCCAGTGGATGGTTGTGAAAGACTGCAGGGATTAATGTCTTGAGACATTCTGAGATGCCTGTGGGGGGGAAAGGGCAGCTCAGCCCTGCCTGGTGAGGCAGTGACCACAGCTCCCACCCCTAGAGCCTGTGTGCCAATTCCCAGTAGTGCCAGTCACGGGCACAGCACCAGTGATGCTCCCCACCTGCCTCTGGAGCCCCAGCCCAGGTCCTGAGTGGCCAAGGGACCAGAAATCCTATCTGGGGGAAGGGCCCAGTAAGGCCAAGTGGTATTGAAGGCTGAACACAAGGTAAACACATTGGACCTTACCTCACCTTGAAGCTTCTACCATCATTGGAACCCAGGAACTGGTGTGTGTACGTGTGCTTTTCTATATATTTTGTCTTTCTCTCTTCTAATTCCCTCTTCTTGGAATTTTGAGTAACTTGAAATCAAATGCATTTAAAGTTCGCTAAGTTGAATGGGACAAGCTAATTCTTTGAGAAGTGTTTCATGTTGATAGAATGTAGCACTAAATATTTTGCCAAAGTTGCTTGATTTTTCTAAAGTTGCCAATAAAATATTTTTGTGGTGGTTTGATCTCTTGAGACTATCTTGGCAGTAGTTCTCCTGTGTATCCAACTCAGAGTACATGAATAATTGTGAGCCCTTGTAAAACGCTCATCAAGTGAGCTGCTTCAGGCCTTACAGTGGTGGAAATAACATTTTAATTTCTTCCAAAAAGTTGTGAAAACCGAGCAATGCTGATCTTCCTGTGAAGAGATTATCTGCACTTCACAAGGCACGTGCTTTCAGCCACCACCTTTTGTTTGCCTCCTTCAAAAGGCACAGCCTTGGCTTACCAAAACAAACCTCCATAGGCTCACATGTTGGTAAGGTGCTGAGGTTCTTCCTGTTTATCTGCAGAAATCTCATCTTCCAAATCCAACTTGGCTCTCTGGGGATCTGATTAAATCAAGGCTCAACCTTGCTGTACAGGTGAAACAAACCATGTTTAGATTTCACTAACCTTCACACCTCTTGATGGTTAAGACATTTCTTTGCCATGTGTTAGCCTCCTTCTAGACCCTAAGTGTCAATTTTGGTTCTGGGGCTGCTCTGAACAGACCTGGCAGTGCTTTTTAGCTGCCTGACAGAGTAAAAGCTCTACAGGCACAAACACACCCACTGTTGGAAGCAAACCAGTAACCAGAAACCATTCTCAGCCCCCTGAATGTCTTTGGACTCTTCCCTACATGTGTTATGGTATGGGCAGAACACTGCAAAGCATCTTCAAGAACAATATTGTTTCCCATGTATATATTCTCTGTAAGGATGGCCTTTCCCTCTTTCCTGCAAGGCCTGTACCCAGCTCTTGTGAAGCCATTTGTTCTAATAAATTTAGGCTTTTTGTCCTATTACATTTAGGCTTTTTGTTTTAATACATTTAGGCTCTTCATTAAATGGCTGTTCTTGTTGTTCAGTTTAAGACCAATGAAGTGCAATCTGCATCACAGAAACAAAGTGAAGTGAAAAGAAAGAAAAAGAAATATAATGAAGTGAAATGAAGGAAAATTAAGCAGAACATAATGAAATTAAATGTAATGAAGTGCCGTGAAATGAACTGAAACTTAATGAAATTATATAAATTGAAAATGAGAGATTTAATTTCCTTTCATTAAATGAAGAAGTTACATTTCTTGAAAGGAAATAAAATGAGAAATCAAGGAATGAAATAAAATAAAGAAAATGAAATATAATTGTTTTTAAATGCTGTCTCGACTAATTCTGTGTCTGTTGTGATGCTCTTCTATGTTACAAACAGAAGACTTGCAGAGCTTTCTCTCTTTAAGGCTTCCATCCTTTGATCCTGTGCACTGTACATGTAAGTATAACACCACTTGGATATCTATATGCAAGTATAATTGTTGTATGCAATACAACAGATATATATTTCATATACATTTCTCATTTTCATGTTTCAAAAACTATTATTGTCACAAAGAAATATTAGCTCAATTCTGTAGATACAGAAATGAAAGCAAAGAGAGCCTGTTGAGCATTTCTGAGGTTATAGTGCAGCCTGAGGGTGAAGGAAGGTGCACCACCACAGATCCTGAACTATTTTCTTTATTTTCTGTAACAAGTAAGTAGTGCTGTGACTAGAAATCCATTTTCCCATTTCTCAGACAAATTGCCAAGCCTACGCTTGGGTTTGCTGGGTTGAATCCTAAATTTTAGCCACTGACTAGTCTTACTGTGGTCTGGTAAGATTAGTGACCCGAGTAGTGGCAGGACCTGAATTTTATTAGAGTTGTATAAACATATATACAAGATGTACAATGCAGAACTAGCACTGAAGTGGAAGTCTTCTACTTCAGCTTTCAGACAACCATTAAAACTTCCAATCTATAATTCCTCCTCTCTGTAGCTATGCTGGCTTTAAATGAATAGTCTGAATCAGCGGTGCTCCTTTTAACGTAGTTATCAAGCACTTTCACAAGGCACAATTAGCAAGTTTGCTTCTGTCAGAAGGAAATGGTGTCCCTCTGAACAGAAAGGTGAAGCAAGGGTCTCTCCTGTGCTGGGTGATGCCCTTGGGTCACCACAACCTGTGCAGAGCTGCAGGATGGGGCAGAGTGGCTGGAGAGCTGCCAGTCAGGAAAGGCCCTGGAGGTGCTGAACATGAGCCAGGTGTGCTCAGGTGAGCAAGAAGGCAAAGGGTACCTGGTCTGTACCAGCAAAGGTGTGGCCACAGCCCCAGCACAGTGACTGTCCCTCTGTGCTCGGCAATGCTGACGCACCTCCAATCCTGGGGTCAGTTCTGGGGTCCTCACAACTTTGATGTAGGTGCTGGAAAGTGTAAAGAGAAGGGAATGGAGCTGGGGAAGGGTCTGGAGCACCAGGAACAGCTGAGGGAGGTGGGGGAACTCAGCCTGGAGAAAAGGAGGCTCAGGGGGGACTTACTCACTCCCCACAACTCCTTGACAAGGAGGGTAGAGCCAGGTGGGGATCAGGCTCTGCTCACAGGTAACATGGGACAGGACAAAATAAAGTTTTCAACAACACCAGGGGAGGTTTAGATTAGATATTAGGGAAAAAGGGTTGTCAAGCTTTGGAACAGGCTTCTCAGGGAAAACCCACATGGATACAGGACCTGATGACACTGTTTAACAGTGAACGTGGAGGTGGTGCTGGGCTGATGGTTAGACTTGAGGATCTTAAACATCTTTTCCAACCTTAACAATTCCATGGTTCAAGGCATGCTGTTATTGCCCTGAAATCTTCTGGGCAGTAGTGTGGTGGTGATTGTACTCCTTTTTCTTCCATTTTACAAGGAGGATACTATGGAGTAATCTAGACAAAGAATACTCATCCATGAAAAGGTATTAAGGTATCTGCCTTCAGATCAGTCACTGACCTTGCAAAGAAGTAATTTAGAATAATCAAAGTGATGAAACAGATGCAATGATGGAGTTTTAGCATCAGTAACTATGAAACATTACAGCTTGTTCCCTATTCTGTCTTTTCAGTTAACCTTGATACCAGCTTTAAATCCTTTCCATTCCCACCTACTCAAATCAAAAGGTCAAGGAATTTCTCCTCTGGAAGCCCAGCATTACCTGTTAAAAATATAGACTTCAATTATCAACAGCTAAACATCTAAAATAATAGCTGCTGAGGTACAGCCAGTTGACCACACTACAAACTCGGCATCTGAAAATCTATACAATTAATTTCTAAAAATTCATTACATGCAGGAAGAGATAGCAAACCAGAGACTACAGAGATTGACAAAATTTATTTTTTTATTCCCCACTTTTATTGACTTTTCAAAGAAACCCACCACAAATACCATCCAAGTTGGAATACACTAGTATGCTACCACTGTTAAAAAAAAAAGGCATGAAAAAGAAGTATAGTTGAAGGCTATTAAATTCTGATACATGTGGATGTTCACTTAAGAGTCCTTATTATTCCAGGACAGTGGAAGTACAGTAGACATTCGGTGTTAGCTGATTTGCCAGCTCATGAAGAAAAACAAGAACTGATCAGTGCATCTGCCTTTTCTTTAAAAGCCAATCAGCAATAAATAGATGGTGTCATTGTCATGCAGGAATGATTGTGGTCTCTCTGCTTAGTTTGGCTTCTGAGTTTTCATGATTTTAGGCTACTGGATGGCTGGGGAGTCTTGGCAAAAAGAAACTTTGAAAGGTGGAAGTTCACTTTATTAGAAGAGGCTATGTTTAAATTTTACGCTTTAAACAGATTATCACCATAGATTCATGCCTTAATGTCTAACAGCAACAACATTCTTTTTTCCCCAAAAAAAGAGACTATTATGAACGCATTATAATCAATAATCAAATCTTTATACCACCTATGTTATATTCAGCTGTTATATTAAGAGGTATCACCTGGGTTAATTACATAACACCATGTTAGAATAGGCCTAAAATAAGAGGTTTTAATCAACTATGCTGTGGCTTAAACACCACTTTTCAGATATAACTCCGCATTATTTCTGAAGTTTTTAATACATCTTAAAAATATACCAATTAAAATAAATTATTGTTATCTATTTCTTTATATCAAAGAAGAATCTTCACATTTACAAAAAGCCAGTCCAGAGGTGTGTCATATTCTACAAGTGAAGAACTTAAAGTAACTGACATTATTTCCAAATAGTTAACTTCTTTCAACATACAGTTTATTGCCTACTCTTTATTCCTTATTTAGCTCACAGAAAGAAAAACATTTTGTTTCACAAGAATGTCTCTCGACAGAGTGGACATGTGGATTTGTTGCTGGATGAGAACCATTTGTACTGAAAAAGAGAAATACACCTGTTTAATATACAAAGGCAAGCTGAGTACAGAAACACTAGTACATCACCAATAATAACCATTATTTCCAAAGATCTGTGTTGTTAAGCTGCACCAGGGCAGGTTTAGACTGGACAAAAGGAAGAAGTTCTTCACAGAAGTAGTGATTGGGCATTGGATGGGGCTGCCCAGGGAGGTGGTGGAGTCACTGTCCCTGGAGATGTTTAAGAAAAGACTGGATGTGGCAGTCAAGTGCCATAGTCCAGCTGACAAGGTGGTGTTCAGTCATAGGCTGGACTCAATCTCAAATGTCTTTTCTAACCTAGTTAATTTTGTGATTCTGTTAATGTAACTATCAAAACATTACCTATACTTTTCAAAAAAACAAGAAGAAACAGTAAAAAAACCCTTTTCACCCATGCAGCTATGCATGTATATATATATATATATATATATATATATGTATGTATGTATGTATGTATTTGTATATACACCTGTAAGACATACACTGTGTAGCAGCTCTTCTTTCATTACCCATCCTTACATCTTAGTACAAAATCCAGAGAAATAATTTATGAGTGCAGGTAATCCCAGATACTCCAATGACAAAGTGAAAAATTATTGGCAATACAGTAGAAGTTTCTGGTTTAAACTGTATGGATAACCAGGCTGGATGGGGCTTGGACAACCTGGTCTAGCAGAAGATGTCCTTGCCCATGGCAGGGGGATGGAACAAATGAGCTTTAAGCTCCCTTCCAACCCAAACTGCTCTGATTGTAGAGTGTTTTGTATATTTAAAAAGATTTGCTCCAGGTACTTACCAAGCAAGCTGAATGAAACTTCTTCTTGCATGTTCTGCAAGCTTTTTTGGGAAGAGAATAGTTTGAACCATGAATGACTGAAAAACAGATCATGCAATCTTCAACGCCTTCAAAACGTTTATCCACATTATTTTTCCACAAAGATAAGCCTTCCATAATACTTCCATTCTAACAAAGGGAAAAGAGATGTTAATACTGTAGAACTCCTTTGAACTATGCCTGTTGTAGTCATAAAAACATGAAGGAAACAAAGCCTGAAGGATTTATAATCTGAAATTACATGCAATACTGAAATTACATGCAATACATGCAGTGCATAATTTATAATACTCTGATCTACAGAAAAGTGAGTATTCAACAGTGCAGGAAGAGCATATTCAGGAGCACTTAAAAATGGATTTTGAAATTTTCAATCACTGCTTTGTTTTGCTCCAACCACAGATGATGCAATTTCAGCAACCATCAGTCTTTTATAGACTTCCATGGAGGGGGTTTTTGCTTTTGATTTTTGTTGTTGTTCGTTTGTGATTTTTTTCAAATTATAGTTAAGATGGTACTGCCATGCAGGACAAACATTGGGCCACATCTTAAGAGATCCAAATTTTCAGCTTGGGCTCTGGATTTAACAGGACCTAGTAGGCTGATCATTTTACCTCTGTTGATGTATCTGGAGAAAAGCAGAGGGTAAGAGTGACCCAATTCTACAAAGGTCTTTGCAATCTATTGAGATCTACTACGCAGATCTATGCAATACTGCATTAATTAGGAATATTTTTCTGCTATAAGGATTTACTAAATTTTCAAAACTAGGAGCATTACTGAAATTCACCTGATGTGTAAGATATGTGCTTAACTGTAGCATCCAGTTGCGCCACTGCTGTACAGCCACACCAACCCTCTTTCCACTCTCAACTGTTATGGATCCCAGTGGATAATTTGATGGAAGCTGTATTATCAGTTCAATAAAGATATCATCAACAGAATAGGTTGCAATGACTTCTCGTGCTGCAGACCGAGCTTTGACCTTTGAAAAAAATACACATATTAAAAAATGTCACTCAGTATCTCTAGCCTTTGTGTATATAAATATATATATATATATATACTATAAACACATACATATTATTTTCTCAAAGAAAACAAAAATCTACTCATATCTCAGTAAACTAAAAAGGAATTACCAGCCAGTTTTCAATCTACTGATTAATTACATCTTTTAAGCAGCAAAATAGTATACTGATACCAGTTTCCACTCACTTCCTCAAATTCTTCAACATCCCAAAATCCATTATTTCATGTTATTTCCAAGCAGAATATTAATCAATTTAATTTATTGATAACAAGCAAAATTATGTTTAATCAGTAATTTCGAACAACAAAATTGCAATCATATAAAACAGAACCACAATCTGGTTCTGAGAAGTAAAATTTCCTGAAACGTTTGCAAAAAAACTAAAGCAAATAAAAAGAAAGGACAAAAAGTCTTACTGTCATGCCATTAAACAACTGTGTGCTAGTCTGAACAGAAGATATTTCCTGGGAGGAGAGCACACTGCTGACATATTTGCTTGTGAATTTATCCACAACATTGAAGACACGCTTCTCACAGCTATTCCACCACAGCCTCACCATGGCTGGCAGATCTTTCAGTGTTATATGGTACACAGAGCAGGCCAAGTGTGGGATCTGGGATGACAGCACCCCTGAACCTGGGAGGGAGATAAAAGGTGTTGAAATATCTTTAATACATTAATCCTGGCTGTTGGTGCCTCCACACCACATACAAATTTCTGATTCCAATAAAATTGTGGTACTTGGAATTTCATGTACATGTTCCTATTATTGCTATTCTAAGGGCTTGTTTGACTCAGCCCTTCTTCACCAGGCTGGTTTTTTTTGTTCCTTAGCCTGATACTCCACACCTCAGAATTCACCTTCTAATTTAGAGACAGAACTCCAAATGGACACCAGGAATCAACAATAATTTTATATTGTAGAAATCACAAAAGGCTCACTTTGGAGTGAACAAACAATAAGGTGTTTGGAGGACAGTGTTCAAAGGGTGGACTTGGATGATCCCAGAGGTCTTAATGATTCTATGATGAGATAAGGGAAGACTTTCCCTCAGGATGTCATGTCAGCAATTCTTCTGGTCATCCAGATAAATTGTTCTGCAACATACAGTGAATATCCAGCAAAAATAGAAGAAATGGAAACTCCATTTCCTAGCTTATATCTATGTAGGTACATTTAAAAAATGAAGGGACTTAAAAATCTAATTCTCTTTTCCATGTTTCTCAGGTAAAATAAGCAGCATATCTTCTCTCATCATCACTGATTAACTGGGTCTTCTGAACAGCATGACAAAAACAACTCACAATTTAACATCTCAAATATTAAAAAATATATATATTTAAATGTTTTTTAATATTTTGAATTTATATATTAAAATATAAGAAAATATAGAAATTTTATTTAATATTAAAAGATATCTCTAGAAGCAATGGTTCCAGAATAGATCACACATTTCCATTGTTTTGGAATCGTTACATTCATGATTCAATAGTAGCAATGCACAATTCCTGGGTTTTGTTTTTCTTGGTTTCTCTGATAAACATCAACTTTGGTTAAGTTTCAAGTGGGGAGTGTTAGCCAAAGATTATTAAACACATGTATGCATTTGTCTCTCTGTGTATTTTTTTTATAGGTAAGATTTTCTAAATAAGTATCTTTAAGAAAAAAAAAGCTTATTTAAATATAAGAACTCTCTCAAATGCATAAATACAGTTTTTACTAACCTTTGACATCTAAATGAAGCTCTTCAGTAAAGAAGGTTTTTGTATCCTTATTTGGAACTTCTGAAGTTGGCCCAGAAAAGACAGGGTTTTCAGGCATAAGCCTGAACAAGTGATAAAGCAGTTTATTCAAGCTTTTAGTTCTTCTAAAGTATTGTGAGTAGAGAACTCGTAGCTGGTAGCATTAAAAAAAAAAATTCACAAAAAAACCAAAACATGGTAAATACAGGTTACTCTGTAAATAATACAAATATGTCCTAGCAGGGAGGAAGAGCAACACTGTGATTCAGAAGCAGTGTTTAGAACACAAGTTTAGTTCTCTGCACCATTTTGAATGATTAGAAGATTATAGTAAGTACCAAGCTTGTATGAAAATGCAAGTCATCTTTTCATGAATCTTAGTTCTTCATCACTCTAATTTTACCATTCTCAAGTACAGTGGTGCAGAAATCTCAGTCTGTTGGTGCTTTCAGAATTTTCACTAATTTCACAGACACAAGGGATAAGAAGTTACAAAATTAAAAGAAAAAGGCAGGATGAAACTTTTGAGACTGAAACTAAATAAGTAGGTTAAGAAATTCAGTTAAAAGGAGAAGATTCTGAAAATATACCTGAGAAGAAGCTGCTTTAAAGAAAGCTAATGTTAACTTCCAAGTGAGAAGATATCCCAGAACAAGGCAGAACTCATCACTCAGGGGCTGAATAACTGCAAATTCTCCAACTGGAATGGATTCCAGGATATTTTCCAGCAAGAGTTCTTGAGTTGCCAGGATAGACATAAGAGCTGCTGGAGGTGATCTGTGGAAAAAATATTATCTAGAATAGTAAACTCAAATCTTGAGCACAGCATGAACTGAATTTATGTTCATAGCCTTCCTAGAAAGTCATGAAAGTAAAGCCATGCACGTTGAGCATGAAATAAGTAATTTATTACAGGAAAATTTACTCTTTTAAAAATTTCTTCTTTTTCCCTGAATGGGATAGTTGGTGTGTTTACCTTCTTAGAAGACAAATTTAAACTGAATGCTAATCACTTCATCTGAGAGTGGTCTATGGCTGATCTGATTTAACCTAGATCATGGATAGCTCCTTTGCTTGCTTTCTCTGGGGTCACACCAACAAAGGAGCAGCTGAACAAGGATCTCCCAATCACTGTTGGCTCTGAGTTGAAAAGCCTTTTCACCTCTGCAGTTAGGAAAGGTATTAATCATTGGGCTGAAATTAAAAAGGAGTTTTAACCAGTTACTACATTCCCTCTTCAAACCAGAGAATGCACTGGATTCAAGCTGTCTAAAACACATAGGTTAATTTTGTTCCATTTCAAGTAACTGAAATTACCTGTGCAGATGGACACATCCTGAATATAAGCAAAAATTTGCTAAGATTTTCTAATATAAAGCATAATATATGGCATTTAGTCCAGTATCTTCACCTAAAAACAACTGCAAATACTGTCTCCAGTTTTAGTGCAAAGGCAGATAGGACAAAAATATTTAATATTCTAAATACATATAACCTTATTGTCATAGCTATGCAATTTTTTAACATCTCCTAGCTGACAGCTACTCTTCTGCAAATTTCAATCTTTTAACACACTTTAAAAATATGGAAGACAGTCTTATAAAAATTGAGGGAAAAAATACACACAATGCCAATTCTTCCTCTTCATCACCATAAGACTTGAGATCTTCGTCATCAAATTTAGGCAATTCAGGCATTATTCTACAGAAATATGGAAAGGAAATCAAGTTTAATTAAAAAAATAATTTTTAATGAACTATTTTAATGTGATGCATATTTCTTTGCTTATCAACATTCTGTCAGGCAATAAAATAATGGCAGTTATTCCTTAATAACAACACAGAATCTTTCAGAGACATGTCACCATTGCAAAGAAGGTTCATGAGTGACAGCCAACAAGCATGTATCCTTGCTCACTTCTCTTTCCAGACCTTTTACTTTTCCTGAGCCATGCTAAAATAAAATTCTCTATCAGAATAAAACTATTTCAACTTTATGCCTCAGTATAAGTGAAAGATAATAGTGGCTGGCTTAAGCCATCTGCCTTGCAATCTGCATTTTGGGGAGCCAAATGCACATATTTTACAAATTTTGTATTGTCTCTCTGGGTATTAGAAATATCCAAGAAGTTCATAACAATACTACCTATTTATATTCACTTTCTTACCTGAATTAATGAAAATAAAAACGTCATACTCTTTAAAGGTAGTGTCAGGCCAAATAGAACCTGGAATATTTCAGTTTAGATTTTAGGATTCTATGAGTGCTAGAATAAGGGCTAAAAATAAATACCTTTCTTAAGTCTGCCAATACCTTTAACTTTAGCATTCATAGTTTTATACAGTGTCCTCCAAAACAGAACACGAATTGCCCAGTTAAGGATTTTTCTCCCATAATGGAACATGATTTTGCTACAAGTGCATATTCTATAGCACATTTGTTTTTTAAAGGGGTCAGGAGGTGACGAGAGTGAAAAATTTCTTGCTTCTTACTTATGCAGCATATGGTAGACAGAAACCTGGACAGGTCGAGCCCGGAAAAGCAACAATGGAGAGAGTGTGTTCAGTAGAGTCTGGAGTTCATCTGGAAGATTTGTCTTCTGGCCTGCCACAAACTTTGGTGGCAGCTTATGGTTTAACAACTGCTCCTTTGAGATGTAAGTTAGAGCTTCACCCAAAGATGATAACACAGAGTTCTGAAAAGAGCCTTCTGATGCGTTTTTGGTTTCTCCTATTTAAAAGAAGACAAGCCGTGATGCAGAATGTATGGATGATACCATAAACAACTCAAGACTGCACTTGGCAGGTTCCATCTAATCTTCACAATCTCTATGTTATATGCAATCACTTTACTAATTAACATGTAAGTGTTAAAAAACCTGAGTTGTTATAACCTCTATTTACATTATATTCCTGTAAATTCAAAAATGTGGCCTGTTCAGTTCTATTTCAGAACAGCCTGGCTGTTATCCCCTTGTACATATACTTGCCTGTGATTTTCACCAACAAAGGTAACAGCAAATTGTGAATTCCCTCAGAAAAGAATTCTTTCCATTCACTGACCAAGTTCTTAGGAAGATTTGCAGTACTGTCAGGAGCTGCAGCCTCAAAGTAAGTGCTAACGGCAGATGCCAAGTCACAACTGACACAAGCAAAAATCTGCACAAGCGGGACATGGTAAAGCAAACGGCTTTCACTTGTTGTCTAGGAGGAAATAAACACAGAGGAAGATTCCTTAACCATAAATTTGCTTTAAAATGTGTTCCACATTTCCTGTCTACACCAGAAAGTGTAATTTCAAAGACAATTCAATTGCAAGAACGATTCAAAAATTCTGTGGGTTGAGGAGGTGGGTTTACAAATTCCTGAAATGAATTTCCAAGTCTCACCAATATTTAGAACCATGGATTTTTTTTCCATTATATAACCTTCCTTATAATGACAAAAAGAAAATTCAATGGACAACATACTACTAAAAACTGGAAATTATTGAAGTGGCTATCAGGAGAGTATTTCTCCCAACACAGCTGCTTTCTTTTTATCTTTGTTCTTACTAGTTCTGTCAGAGTATCATTATCAATTAAAAATATTCCCTACTTAGTCTACACAACAAGATTTTCTTATAATTTTGTTGTTTGTTTTTAAACAAAATACATTTGAGGCACATACCATTAGGTAAGATTAATCTTGCGACCAAGAAAAGTCACATGAAGTTTCCAGCCTGCACTTCTAAATGCATAGGTGACAGAGAATGAGAGATTCTTTATCTTTATTTGATTAATCAGGAAGTAGTCATCTGACTACTGACACTACTGATCTCTTTCCTAACAGCATTAGAACATAACTTTGGTATTTAATGTGATCAATTATTAAAATGCAGACACTGCTTTTCATTCAGCTAATTTTTGTGTATCACTTTAGACTGTGTCTTAAAAGAATATTACTTTGCAAGATAGAGACCTACAGCAGACATATTTCAAAATCATTCTCCAATTACCAATGCCATTATTAAATAGCATATTACTTGAAGAGTGAGATGATTTTATCTCCATACACAAAAAGAAATAGGACAGTATCATTGCAGGTAAGTACATTAAAAGTGAAGATGCTTCCAGATTACCTCTAACCAAGCCAGCATGGAGCACATCAAAAAGTCCCACTCGTTATCAGCCAAAGGAGCTGTGGAATATTTCAGCAACAACGGAAGGTAACGCATCATCTCAATGTTGAAACCAAGCAATTGAGCACTTGCTTCTTTCAGACTGCTGTAATAAAAAAACAACCAAAGCTTATATAGGTTCATGTTGTAGACCTGAGTATTTATATTCTTGCCTTCACTCCTCCTCACTGGACAAATCTGTCTGGCACCACCATGCTGTGCCACATTTTTGATAGTCTGCCTTTCAAAGGCAGAGTGCTACATTAGCTGTCAAGTCTAAACAAGATTACTAAAGTACAGATTAATACATTTCTACAAGTTACACATTTGTTCAATCAATATACTTACGTAAACTATGAATTTTAAAAATTTCAATTAAATCAATGCAAGAAAAAGAACGATTTTAAGTTACTGATTTAAGAAAAAATATTAGCCCTCAGGTGTCCAAATATTATTAGGAAGAAATTCTTCCCTGTGAGGGAGGCCCTAGCACAGCTCCCTAGCACAGAGGAGCTATGGCTGCCCCATTCCTGGAAACATTTAACCCAAGTTGGATGGATCTTGTAGCAACCTGGTCATGGCAGGGGTTGGAACTGGATGAGCTTTAAGATCCCTTCCAACCCAGAACACTCGATGGTTTTATGATTATTTTGAAACTTTGTTGCCTGTATTTTTCTCACTGTAGTAAAAAAAAAAA
Source organism: Lonchura striata (assembly GCF_050655825.1). Taxonomy (NCBI): domain Eukaryota; kingdom Metazoa; phylum Chordata; class Aves; order Passeriformes; family Estrildidae; genus Lonchura; species Lonchura striata. Next base: position 5,195,272 of record NC_140703.1, read on the forward strand.
TAAATCTCAGTATATTTTTCACTCCTTGCTGGAAGATTTCAAATTACATTTTTGGGTCCAGAATTTCAAAAGACAGACAGCTAAGTCTGGTATGAAAGTTTTCTTCCTGCTACCAAAATAAACAATCAGAACTTGGAACTGAACATCCAGCAACACCTACAAAAATTGGCCAGTTCTGAATGTATTTGAAAACAGCTGACATCTTTCAAAAGTATTTACAAAGCTCCTCAGGTTTCCCAGCCTTCCAGGTACTTTTCTGCAGTATGAGTTAGTGATTACCTAGTGATGGATATATTAAGCCAAGGTTTCTACAAAAGCTTAGATGTGTAATATTAGAGCAGTAGATGGAAGTTGTACAGGTTGATTTTATTTGAATTAATAACTAGTCTGTGGTTTAAAACTTTTGTCTTAGAAATAAAAGTCAAATTATCTCAAAGTTGCACCTACCAGCTAAAGAGAAAGCTGTCCTCATTATCATTTTTCCAAGATATTATGATTTTCAGTATTGCAGGTAGTAGATGATCACAATCAATACTTCTATCCTTCAAGCAGGAGTTCAAAATGGAAAGACACCCAAATGCTCCTATGACATAATAAAAATGTAAACTCAATAGTCTTAATTACCAAGACAAAACAAATATTAGACTGTGTGTCAATAGAACCTCATTTTAATATTCTAAGACAGTCTGGATAATACTTAACCTTTCTTCTTTGAACACTTAATCCACAGATGTCATTGTTAAATCAAAATACAATATCCAATCCAAACTTTTAAAAAAAACAGCTCCTATAAAATTAAGTGATAGTTTATAAAATCTAAAAAATGGAAAGATACCTGCTAAGACTGAAATTTTTGTGCTACTAAAAATACAGTAAGCTAAGCAATAATTTAGGCAGATAATTAAGACAATGCAACTGAAAGTTTTGAATTCTAATGTTATTGGAATGTTAATTGGAGTTCTATCAGGATGTTAATTTTTACTTTTGCAGTGAAGTACAACTGTTGCATTAGTACTGCTTTCCATTTTTAAGAAGAACTGTATTTATCTAGATTTCTTGGAGAAGATGAACATTTCCAACATGCACAATGACCAAAAAAGTATCACATATGCATAGCAAAACCAACCAAAGAAACCCCTGCTTTACTTAAACAAGCTCAGCAGCATTTTTTTCAGCTGCTGAAAAGAAAAGACACCATTGGAATGGTAAGCCTACAACCTACATCCCACTTAATGTGAATTTGGACATACGTGTTTTGCTCAGGAATCCCTACAAAACTGAGAAGTAGTAGAAGGGAAGCACTAATTACAAATAAAAAGCCTTCACAAAGGAGGAGGAGTGTGAATTCTTCCATTTTCTTCTGTTCAAAGTTTCACAGACACATTTGTTTGCCTCATTGGTTCACTTAGTAAGCTAGAAAGCCTCAACTAAGTTGAAAGAATAGGAACTACCACAGTAGAGATCTTTAAGATTCCTCTCAACTTCTGTGTGACACTAACACTGACAATTTTCACACCTGAAGAACATCCATTTGAAGAACTCATCTGAAATCCTGAGAACACTGCCAAGGTGTCCACAGTTTAAAGTAACCGAATATAGTTTTTTTTCAATTTAAGTAAGTGCAGTTCTGTTGCAAAATAAAAACCATACATTTCAGTTTTCATATAGACTGATCAATAAGACTGTGTGCAAGTACACACAAAAGCAGTAAGGGACAAAAACAGAAAGGACTTTCCTCTTAAATAAAACCTAATTTATACAGATAGAAGGACTCTAAGTGAGCATGTCCAAATAATTTTCTTGAAAAGCAGCAAGTTTGTGAAAACTTAGACCCAGAGTGGCTCTAGACCCAAATGAAGTGGCTATATTCAAAGCAATATCATAATACATCTCAACCACTTCTTAGGTAATTTTCCACAGCTGCACACATTTAATGTAGTGCAGTTTTCAGTTGGAGGAGCTACTCAAAAATTATAGGTAAAGTGTGAAAGAGTTCTTGGCAAAGTATCTAAAGACAATCATGACCAGTTGACAGTAGTAGTATTTTTGTATGCTGTGTAAAGCCTAAATGGTTCACTGAAAACTTTGATATTTACAGGCATGCTTATGTAAGATAGATTAAACTAGACGTACAGCAACAACAGGATGCTTTTAATAATATCAGCCTAAATATTTTCATTCTGATTTTGTATCTGTACTTTCTGAATGAGGCAGAAAATTACTATGCCAAACAGACTAGAAGAAACAGGCAAACTAAGAAAGCATTTCTTTCTAGGAAGAGCGATTCTAGTAAATATGTTTTATCTAAAAGCAAACTTTATTACAAAATTATGTTCTTAAATTCTAATGAACTAGACTGAGGTCTAGTAAGAACAACTCACCATCAGTGCTGGAAAGCTCTGTCTGTGTACATGTCATAAGTTTGGCCACACAATGGAAGACAAGTTCCCTCTTTTCTTCCTCAATTAAGAAAGATGATAAACACTGAAGTGTATGCAATCTGCCCTCTGTTAATGGAAGGAACCTATTCATATAAGCAAAACACCAAGAATGAAAGGAATGCAAAAACTGAACTAGGAAACAAAGTATCAGTTGATTCACAAATGAGGTAATATCCTCTGACATAACAATCCCACATGCTAAACCAAGTCTGACTTTCACATGCCATACACAAGTATAATTTCATTTTCAGCTTTCAGTTGTCAATGGCCAGAAGCAGGATCATTTCACACTATCACTATTCACCACAAACTGCAAGTTTATAGGCAGTACTATTGAGATACCCGTCTGCTGTCTTGAAAAGCTCTTTCCTCTCCCAGGATACGGCGTTCTCAGCACGGATCACTTTGGCCATGGTCAAGGACCAGAGTCTTCCATGTTCTTCTGACCTTTAAAGAAGAAGAAATACCCTGGTTAACATATGCAGATGTTCAGATTCACCACAAAAGCATCTGGATGCATTCTGAATCAACACACGGATGGAATACAGGGGCACTCTGTGCAATAGAAATAGGAAAATAGAGCTAAGAGCTGTTTCACTTGTTCTCACATACCTGTCAAATACAGTTTGCTGCAGGCTAGCTGTACTATTCAGAGTACTGAACTCCTCATATGTGATGTGCATCTCTTCTAACATATGAAGATATTCCAGAAGCAGATTAGGAGGATTCTCCAATTCTTCAATCCATTGTAATGAATACAACAGTTCTGCAACTAAATAACAGCTGTTGTTTATAAATGACTACTGACTTGCATAAGCAAGAAGTTCCAGGTCAAGTTTTTGTTGGTTTTTTTTTAATATGTTTTTAATTCATTAAAGATATTATTTTTACATGCAATCTCAGATGCTTCAGAGCATGAACTGGATATTTGCCATTGTACCATAATATACAAGAGAAAAAAGGCTGCAGTAATCTATTCTAGATAGTCAAGAAATTTTATAGCAAATTAAGCATGGCATGACTCTTCTCTGTTCCCCTCCTTTTCTTTAATATATATTTAATATATATTTATCTTTAATATATATTTCTTTTCTTTAATATATATTTCTTGAAGACAAGGCAATCAATATCTAAGTCCAGAAGAAACCCAAGCAAATTTCAAAAGAGCTAGCATGTGGTTCCTTCATCAGCTTACAAGGACCCACACTGCACAATTACACTTGTCATCATGGTGAGAATTTCGGAGATAGAATTGTTAATTTGATCATGCTGCACTTAATTTGAGCATTCTTGAAAATAAAAGGAAACTAAATTCCACCTCATGGATTAAGAAAAACTTTTGTCTCAAACTATCTTTACATTATGGTTAAACCCTCAAGGGAGGGATACAGTTCTTGTAGCCCAGTCATGCCAATGCCCAGTGTTTTTTGGCAATGAACATATCTGAAGTTTTGAAAATTCATACTTCTCCCAGTTCAAAGTTCTGTTGAGACAGGATGAAAATAACCAAAAGTGGTCCCAGGAACATAAAAAGTATTTTTAAAGGAGACCTGAACAAAAATAAAAAAAAAAAAAAAAAAAAAAAGGAAAAAAAAAAAAAGGAAAAAAAGGCAACAAAAAGTAAAAGGATAATTTCTCATAACTGTATGCCAAACTTCAACTACGTATTTCTAGTTTTCAATTCAGGTTACAACTACTATAAAATAAAATTCCTTTAAGTTTTACCATTGTAACTTACTTATATTATCAATTTTCTTTCTTTCAGCATCATGATTTCCATTTTTCAGCTGAAGTAGTACCATTTTACTTAATAAGGCTGAGGTACACAGATGGCCTGGAAGTTTATTTGTGTTGCACAGCTTGACACTTGATCCCAGAGGTTCACAATTCATACTAAGCCTCCCTTCCAAAAGAGGCTTGTGCATCCACTGTAATACGTGCATAAAAAGAGTATGAAAAAATACTTTGATCTGTTAAACCTTGAAAATTCAGAATGATTAAGAAACTACCATGAAACATACATATTCATATCAAATGCACAATGGTGAGGATGACCCACTCCAGTGTATTAAAAATCTAACTGCACAGCAGTATTTTGAAACTGTACTGCTGCTCAAAACAAATACATTTCTTTAGAACTCTATGTATTTTACAAGAAACTGTAGGGTTACTGTAGAGTGGTGTCTGCACAGGAAATTGATGTCCTTCCCAACTCTCTACTTTATGTATGTCATTTTGCTGACAGATAGCATACCATATTCTTCTGCAGATATTGGTGTCTTTCACAAAATTAATCTTTATGAAGAATTAACTTAGAGATAAAAACATCTTCACAATGTATACTCTGTCAGATAAAATTCCTAAATTGTAAAGCAAGTCACTGGTGTGCTGGGTAGAAAAGGGTAATTTCATGGATTTTGATTTTTCTCCAGTAGTACTGGATGGGTCCATAAACAGAGATTTTATCCTCTTTATGGGCAAAGTCTAACAAGAACCTCTGCACAAACATATGGTACTCCTAAGTGCAGTGCCATGTCATAGGAAAAAAAGCTTACCACCCTAGGGGACAGAGGCTTGAGGAAAGATTGACCACCCTGTGCAATCCATTATCATTTCCATACCTCAGAGCACAGAGACTCGTGCAATTTCCTCCACTCAATTTTGTTTGGTGTGACGTGCTCAACGTAAGCTCTCACAAGATACCCAGACTGTCCATCAGCTTCCATGAGCTTCAACAATAAATCACTGACTGCAGAGATCAAAACCTGCAGACTGGGAAAGGGAGAAAACACTGCAAACAAGTTTGGCACTCATGATTAAGAGCCATTTGCATATTTTCCATTGATACAATGCTCCATACATGCTGTACCAGGAATGGTGTAAGTTCTTCTCTACCCACTGCCTGCACCAGGCTGAAAAGTCTCTCAGGAATACAGACATCAATTCAATGAAGGCTATTACAGCACTGATCCTGGTTTGTTTTGAGAATGAGACATTATGGAATAAACGTGCATCCCAATTACCTTTTAACATCCAAAGAGGAAGACTGAACTTGGTTCTTGACCCACAGTGCAGCTTTAAGCAAAAAGGTGCTCTGTTTCTGAGTGCCCTGAAGCTGATGCACAAGTGAATTTACACCAGACATCCAAGTGTGTTTTAATTTGCATACAAGTACATCTATTGTAAGAAAAGGAAAAAGAAAACAAAACAAGAACAAATGGACAAGCAAAACTATCATAAACAGGTAAACTCTAATTACAACCTACAGCATACAGCAACAATCACATGTCTAAAGGTCCTACAGTAGGTAAACAATTCTCTTTCCTGTGGTTACATGCAAAAACTATCAAAGGCATATACACAGCCTTCTTCTTGTAGAGCAATTTTAAATTAACTGTGACACACAATAAGATTTTATTTAATTTAATTGAGAATTAGAGTGATGTTCTTGTTGTCTGCTACCATATGTTCATATGGTCTTCAAAACCACAGATCTTTCCACCAAAATATTGGACATTCACAACCTTAACAGTCATTTATAAAGCAGCAGTGTTTTCCAAGCTAGTACTGTCCTACTTCACTTCTATGACAACACTGAATCATTGCATTTACTTGTATTAATTTCAGTAAATATATGTATCAATTTAACACCCTCACATTCTGCATTCAAAGTATATAAATCAGCATCTCAGTCTGAACATGAGACATGATCCATGAGAGAGAGGCGTGGATCACAATTTGTCTGGGAAACTTGGCCAATATAAATGGTTTCAGAATAAATACATGTTATCTGTAAAGAAGCAATTCTACACACTTTTTCATAGACCACCCCCCCCCCAGATTGCAAAATTAGCAAAAAAAAGTTAATTTGTTATATTTAAAAGACTTTAAACAACTTTAGTAACAGTCCAAAAAGTGTGCAATATCACAGCCTCCAAGTTAGCTGATACTAACATTAAAAAAGCTTCAAAATCCTTGTAACTATGTTCAGGACTTGATGCTTAGTAGTAACTATGGGCACTGTAAATTAAAGCACAGATTTTCATGTCAGTTACAGCTGCAAATGCTCAATGTACGTGCACCCAGTATTCTATCACATACTCGATTGTGTTTCACAAAAAGGAAGAATTTAGATGTAATCATCAGCTAGGAAAAAGCTCAGCTGAAGTTCTTTTTCCAAAATACCTGTCAAGTGTGTTGCATCCTGCCTCTGAGCACACAACTGGAAGATGGTAAGGAGCAAGTCCTCTGAGGATGGCATCAGCAAACAGCCTTTCACTGAGCTGAAAAAGCTTGAGGCCACGTCGCAGATGAAAGATACTGATGATTCAGTATCTCCAGCTTCAGAAAGATCCTTTGCTTTAGACAGAGCTGCTTGAAGTTTATCAATAATCCTTTCAACAAAGGTTTCACCTATCAATGATTCTATTGGGCAGAGGAAAAAGACAATATACCTGATAAAGACAACTATGCAAAGATGTCATATTAACATGGACCAATTTGATTTCTGTTTACTAATTTCTGTTTACTAATTTTGAATACAAAATAAAGTGCAAAGCAGTTTCAGTATCCTGTGGCAAGGAGTTCCATTATTTAATTATAAACTGTATGAAGAAGTATATTTTTCTTGGCCCTCAAGACTGCTATCTAAGTATGTGTTACAAATTCAAGTTCTTCCACTGAAAGAAACAATTATACATTTCTCACTATTTGTATTTTCTACACAAATCGTGATTTTATGGCTTTTAAGTACAACCCCATCCCTAATCACTTCCACTAGAAGCTGACAAATTCTAGTCTGCTTTCTTGACTCTACAAGCAGAAGCCACTGCTTGTCTAACCATCCCTGCCAGATTTCTTTGGGCATAGTCTATTATATGTTTTTCAAAAGCATATAGAATATTGCAAATGACCAAACTTGAATAAGAATATTGCAGTGACCAAAACTATGTGCAGAATTCCAGATATTGACAACATATTCAGTATACTGACTACATGCTATAATAATTTTCATTTGTCCTCTGTTCTTTTCACAGCAGCTCCTAATAAGCTGTATTCCTCTTTTGCTGCTTTTTTACAACCTGCCACTTACAGGGAAATACTGCAATGACTGAATATCTCTTTTTGATTTTTAACAGGTCAGAGCCTATCATTGAATTGATACAGTTACAATTGTGTTTGTCCCATGTACACTAGTAGTATTTATTTGCCTTGGATTTCTTTTGTAATCTGTTGTATCAGTTAAGCATTCAATATCACAACACACTGCTATGGATCTGTGAAGTTTCAGCTACAATTATCTTCCTTTCAATAGATATCCTTTTTCCCCTTTAATTCCTTTTGTCACTAAGATACTGATCCATGAAAGTCTCTCCTGTTCCCTCCATGACAATTTGCCTTAAGAAACTTAGATAAGAGATCTCAGTAAAAAAATCCTTTTGAAATTCCACATACTCTACTTTGGTTTTAATGACAAAGTCAAAAACCTCTATAGCTCCTCAAAAACTCTTAGGCTTCAACCAATATGATTTAAAAACAGGTCAAACAGCACACAGCAGAAAATTAACTCAGGAGTGCCTCCAGCTGTAGAGTCAAAAAGCAAAGTCACTGGACAATCAGACCTAGAACATCACACACTCACAAGTACATTTGTTGAACTCTCTGTGGAGACAGGAAACAGATTTCCCTGATGGTCCTTTACACCAGTATCAGAAGAAACAATCTTAAGGACACTTTCAGGATGCATTGTCTAAGAACATTCACCACAGTGAGCTGCCTGTGTGTATATTTGAAACTTGGAAATACCATGAATGTGCACAGCATCCACTGACACTGAAATATGACACCTCAGGGATCAAAGCAAATGCTGAGTTTACATGGAAAACATCAAGAAAAATTAACTCCCCTGGAAGTCCATATAAGATACTAAAACTGCAAGAAACAAATTAAATTGGATGCTATTAATAAAAAAATCAGAATACATACACAGCATTAAGAGCACACACAGAGTTTTTAAAAGACATGGAAATAAATGGAAATAGTTCAAAACAATTCCAACATCCTGTAATAAGGCATTACTAAAACAGACATAGGTCCGTAACAATTGACTTGGTATTCCAGTTCTGAAGGTACATTTCACATGGTATGATTTAAAAATTCATATTATTTTACAGCACATCAGCTGACAGATCAACCTTACTTAAATTTTCCTCAAGTTTTCAAAACTTGCAAATCTGAATCTTCTCTTTAAACATGTTTAGCAATGTGGACCAAAAAAATGGCAGCTACTGCTGCAAGTTCATGTTTACAAAATTAAATTGGAGGTAGAAAACTGGCTTAAGTATAAAGAAAGCCCAGAACTAAGAAACAAAAATCCCAACGAAAAACCAACCAATCAACAAAAAACTACCAGGAGAAAGCCTAAATGTTCTATATGAAGTATTCTGGAAGATCCCAAATTCTTTCAACATTATGCAAAGCCTAAGTGCAGCATTTCCACTTCATGAATTCCAAGGATTATATATGCTCACCACTTTTAACGTGCTGTGACAACACCAAGCTCAGGAGGGTCCATCTTTCTGAAGAGGCTGATCCTGAGGAAGCTGCTCTGGGTTTTAAGCCCAGGTGACAAAGATCATCTGCCAGCACTACCAGTTTTTCTCCAAGAGTGTCTCCTTTCAGCCAGTCAGAGACTAAGGAAAGTTTTATTGTGCTTGAGCATGCCTGGATCACAAGAAAAACATTGCAGGAATCTTTTGAGGGTAAAGAATAATAGATTGGTTTGGCTTGGAAGGGACCATAAGATCATCTTCCAAGTTCCAATTTAAGTACCAACCCCCTGCCATGGGCAGGGATACCTCCCACTAAACCAGGCTGCTCCAAGCCCCATCCAACCTGGCCTTGAACACTTCCAGGGATAGAGCAGCCACAGCTTCTCTGTGTAACCTGTTATTAACTATTAACTTTTATTACTAAGCATAAGATTAGTATGTCAAACCTGCACACACAGAGTGAGAATTATATCATCTGCCACAAACAGCCTTCAGATTTTACATCTGCAACAACACTCCCCAACTTTCTTTCTGTCAGAGACAGCAACTTATGGCTGGGTCAGATCTCTACTGCAGAGTGAAACAAGTCACCTTCTGAAAATGCTTCTTTTATGTTTCTCTTGCAACTATAGAGCCCAGGAAATTCCTACACTGGAATTAGAAAAATAACTTCTGGATGACCAAGTTGGCTAAAATAAAATCTATTTAAAACTGTTTATAGCACCTGAATTTCTTTAAGAAGAAACAGAATATCACAAAAACTTTAATTTGCTGATAAGCCACTGTAAGTTACAAAATCACAAAAACTGAGTATTCCTAAAATACACAGCATATGTGAGGGAAGATCCTGTGGTCTATGTACTGGACTGTAAGTCAAGTGCTATGAGTTCTTGTCCAAATAGTCATCAAACACTTCCTATTTCATTCCATGCAATTACTTAAATGTCAGTTTGTTAATACTGAGTGGGAAAAAATTGAATATTACCTTTCCCTTATAAGAACCTTGTAGGGATGATGATATAAATAATCATTTAAATTATTGGTCTAATCCCCAGCTCCATTCTCTCTAGTTTAGAATAGATGATACACAAATCAGGAATCCCTCTGGCTCAAAAAGCAAACTGACCAAAAGCAGAAGGGACAAAGATTCTTTTGTTTTGGCATCATCATTTCATTTTTAAGACTGTCCCCAAATTTAAATGCATTTAAAACAAACACTACTCTGAAACTGTAAGATTTTCAAACTATGGAAATTACCACTACAAACACATGTTAGTGTCAAAGCTAACATCAGAGAATTATTAAAAAATATGCATAACAAGAACAACAAAAAAAAATCTTAATATTTACCTTTTGAATTATCTGGAGAAAAATAACCCACTTCAGATCCATCTGAAAAGAAAACCAAAATTACCCAGTATTTAATAAAAATCTTTGCTGAATAGGAAGGAATAATGCCATTTTAACTGTTCTGTAGGCACAAGTAGAAGCTGATAAAATTCAGTAACAAAGTTACTCATTGCATTATTTCTGTCTTGCAAATCTTTCTCTCCCACAAAATTCAGTAAGGAACTGTATTTATAAATAAGGCTACCAATAACTACTATTAAAATACACTGTATAAAGAAGGAAGAGCAGAGAAATTCTAATGATACTTTTTTTTAATGATTTAGACCATATAGAAAGGGACAGAACCTTTCACCCCAACGCTATCATGTCCAATTTTCCAAAAACTACCTTACTTATGCTGAACTTAATCCAAAGTCATGTAGAATTATCATCCATGCAACAGTGCAAAAAGTAAGATTATTAGTGAACCACAGCCCACAGTAACAGGAATAACTGTGATAAAAATTATTAACATCATGTACAAGTCATACCTTTGCTAAATCATCAAGAATGGCTTTCCTTTCATCATTATTGTTGCAACAATGAAGTACACTGTATAAAATATCAACCAGGAAATGGGTGTCTTTTCTCCAGTCTTCCTTCAGCCAGGTTATTAAATTCAGATACAGAAATTGTACAGATGGACTTCGGTTACGAGCTTTCCCTTCATTTTGGGATTCAGCTTGAGCAGGGCTTATATCATTTCCTTGCTCTAAAAGTACTTGGAAAACTCTGTTTGAGGAAAAAGTGTTGAGCAGGGCAGAGAGAAATTTCAAATGCTGTTCTGATTTATGTTCATTGACATGCACAATGCTCAGCTCAGCCAGATTGCAGACTAAGTTCTCTAGAGGTTCTTTCCTTAGACGTGAAGTTTGATGCAAGTTAGCCTGAATTTCAGAGTCACTATTTCTTTCCGTGAGCTTTAGACTCTCTGTGTTCCTTTCAGATTCATCCTCATCTGCAAATCTGATTTTTAGAGATTTTCTATTGTTTGGTTTTGTAGCACTCTTCGGATTCTGAAGAATTTCTAGCATACCAGATATGGCAAACAGTAATTTCTCATCAGCATCCAACCTATCAACATGAAGTACACACATGTTTAAAAGATGGCCCCAAAAATCTGACAACAGTTTCTGGAAAACTTCATCTGTGCCATCATCATCGGAGAGTTCTGCTTTGGCTTCCCAGGAACTCAGCATTTCTGCTGTTTGATAAAATAATGGTCCACTTTGTAACTTGGGCTCCTTAAGTACAGCATTGATAAAAGGAATTAGCTATAAAGACAAAAAAATGTATTAAAGAACAGTGATCCAATTCATAAAACCATTTTATTCTTTATTATGCCAAGAAATTATATAATTCTGAAAAACATTCTGGAAGCAACTCTGCAAGTATCAGAATTATTTATTTTTGAACACTTTATAAAAACTTAAAGGATGGGAGGCACTTTTTTCCCCTTAAATATAACTTTAATTGCACAGTAAAAAGAATTATTTCATAGGAAGAAAAACCCTCTAAATTCAGTACCTTTACTTTTGTTACACATTGCTTTCTACAATGAAAGGAGGTGAGGGTGGGTCTCTTCTGCCATGTCTCAAGTGAAAGGATGAGAAGGAATGGCCTTAAATTGCAGCAGAGGAAATTCAGATCAGGTATTGAAAAACAAAAATCCCTGGAAATATGGTCAGACATTAGAATAAGATGCCCAGGGAGGTGGTGGAGTCACCCCCTCTGGAAATGCTCAAGAGACACCTGGATGAGGCTGTTGGGGACATGGTCTGGGGGTGATTTTGGTAGTGCTGGGCTGACAGTGGGACTGGATGATCTCAAAGGTCTTTTCCAGCCTTGACAATTCTGTGTGGTTTCTTTTGTAAAATCTAGGGAAACTCTCAGCAGAGAAGTAAACCCTCAAAAATCACATTTCTCTTTAAATCTGACTTATTAAATGTACACACACAACAATATTCAGGATTTCTGATGAATACCTGGTCACATATAAGCATTTGATGAATTTGGCTTTGGTCTTCTTCTCTTTTCTGAAGTACAGCAAAGCACAGACACTCCATAAATGCAGTTATAATTGCTGAACTTTCTGAAGGACTGGCTGTTGTCCTCTCACTTGACAACCTGTGAGAGGACACGGAAGAAACAAAGTGACTCAGTTTCCAAAAAACCCAGTATGAATGTTATCAATGCACCCTCAGTTATGTTGTTCTGATCCAGACACCAGGATGAGAATACAGGATCATAGAGTCATTTATAGCAGTCAGATCAAAACAAAGTCCATTTAGAAAGCTGACTTTTTTAAATGCTTGACCAAGCATTTAATAGAACCTAAATCAAAATAACTTCTTCATCCACTCTTAGCATTCAGAAAAAAAAAATGTATGTAAATGGAGAAACCATATACAGCCTAGCACACTGTCTCATGATTCAGATGACTGTCAAAACTCTTTTGCAATTTTCCACACACCACAGAAGTTCAGAGAGCGTCACTTTCTGTCATTATAGAAAAAAAAAAGAGGAAGAAAAAAAAGGAAAAAAAAAAGAAAGCAAGTCTCCCCAGTTTTGAGTCAGAAAACCTGCAATTTCTGTACATTCTAAGGAATATTAGATCATACAAATGATCACAGAAATATTACAGTCATTGTACTACTTGTAATAGAATTCTACACACTTTTCACACAAACCCCTACATAACTATCTTCTCCAAGAGCTCTGCTAATTTCCACACCAACATCAGCCAAGAACTGATTTTTTCATTTATTTTTTAAATAAATGAAATTTCAGCATTTCATAAAACAATTTCTATATGCTTTTGAGTACACAATGCACAGGTACACATTTGAATTACATTTGATAGAAAGGTGGTTTTGAGGTATTTTAAAGGCATAAAGTACAAGCAGTTTCATCCTTTAAAAATGAGTATCACAAGAATTAGTTTGTGCATAAAGGAAATCTCACTATCACTAGGCTAATCCCCTATGAAAGAATTACACACTGGAGAGAAGAGCCTGATGCTTAAGAGTCACCCTTAATAATAATGTTCCAAGAGTCACCCTTATAATAATGTTCCATATCCAAATTTCTCATGGGCAAACACAAAGCTTTGACAAGGAAAGACAAGAATGCTTCATGTAAGGAAGATGTAGTAAAATCAAAAGGAGAGCTGAAGATTTAAGATGACAGGAACAGCCACAAAGGACTGACTCCAGTTTTGGATATTGAAAAAAAAATTTAAACACATAATCTCATTTATCTTTAAATGCTTAAAGATTAGTTTATTTACCAATGTAAAAGAGACTGATTCCAAATAAATAAATTTGTGGTCCATACCCTTGAATTATAGAGCTGAAAAAAACTCTGAAGTATTCCAGGTTTGGTTCCACAATGTCAGGAGGCACCTTGCTAATGAAGGGCAGGAGGTTGGGGTAGATAACAGCAGCTAATCCTCGCCCACCTTCTCGAAGCACTGCCCAGAGCTTTGGCAGAACTCCTTTTCTGGCATTCACATGACTCCAACAGTCCTACAGAAAGAAATTCACTTACTATAAATTAAACAACAATATGTTGTTTAATTAAACAACTATAAATTAAACAACAATATGTTGCCTCAGAAGAACTCCCAAGGAAGCCATTTAACCTATGTCCCCATATTATAGCGGAAACAAGTCATTGTGAAGTTTCAATTCTTTTAAGTTACTCACTTGCCAGTATCTTTAAAATTACTTTCTCCTTATTTTGGCTTCGGAAGTTAACATGATAAAACTATTTCTGCACTGTTTAAATTCAATTGACCTTTCTTATTAGCCAACAATGATTAAAGGTTTCTCTTTAATAATGCTTTCATGATGCTTCTATGAAGCATCATGGATAGAAGCATCAGCTATTGTAATTAACACTGTATTTAATTTTAAGTTGTCATTATCAAGGCAAACCGATGACTGAGTCTGGAAGCATCACTAACTTCAAAACTCTCTTCAAAAATTTTCTGATGGTTAGAAAATACTTTGCCACTTTCTTCTTCCTATTTTTTTTTTTGTCATCCGATCTATTTTATTTATTATCATATTTATTTATTATAGTTCAAGGTACCTATATTTATAATAAGCTGAACAAAGACTGTTTAGGGCTTTTTCTTCACAAACACTTGTTACAGTTCATTCCAGCAGTTGCAAAAAGGATCTGCAGTGTTAAATCGCCAAAGGATAGCAGTCTATGGCAGCAACTCATCCTGCAATAAATTCAAAGCTGGTGTTTCACTTAAAATTAACGGAAAAAAAAAAAAAGAAAAAGCTATAGAATCCTTACATTTGAAGGGGAAACAAACTAACCGAAAATGCACCGCAGGTCTTTTTTGTAACTGTCTTTAAAAAAGAAAAAGGTTTAAAGCATTATTTGACTTACTAGTAACTACATTTAATGAAAGGATTTAAGGTTAATTAAATTAAATCCATAAAACAACTCTAATTTTCAGCTATGCTGGACATGATATATTTGAAAGTTACACTGAAAGAAGGAGGATGTACACTTAAGGAGTTCCTGTTACAAATTATAAAGAAAATCCAGTCAAGCCTGTCTTCTACACAGAGAACAACACTTGGTGAAAAGTTAAATTTGATGAAAACATCTGCCCCTTACACTTCCCACATTACCTCAATAGTGGTGATAGTATAAAGCACTGCTTCCCAAAGAGCAGGACACACCACTGCATCATTGTCATCAATGCTGAGAAGCACAGCAGGACAAACTCTTGGTGCTTCAGCTTTCACCACCTCAGGCAAATGCTGACAAAAAGCAGAAATCAGCTCAAAGAAAGCTGAGCGAACCTGACAGAGGCCACAGAAAGAAAAACAGAATTTGTCACTACATGTAGTTAAAAAGAGTCCTTCTAAAGTCAACAAAACTTTACAACACACCATGCCTTTATTTTACCACATTAACAAAGGTTAAAATATTATTAAAAACCAAGAAAACCGAAGCAGTTATTAAACAGTCTTATCAAATATTTTAATGTAATTTGTTTAGTGATAAAATGCCTGTCAAAAGTTGTATTTTTATATACTTCTCAAAAGGCATTTTTTCCGAAAAGCAACTTAAAGCTTTTAAACAAAATACTATTGCATGAATTCATCACCCTATGTACAGACTAAAGACCAGTAAAAATGTTTAAAAAATGAAAATCTCAAAGCATTAAGAACACATGCTGTAAGTTGACAGAGTTTTTGTCTTCTACATGAATTTCAAATGACAGCAGATTGCCAAAAGGTAGACCATGATGATATGGAAATAAAAATTTAGCCTACTGGATAAATTTTCAAGCAATATTGTCTATATTGAGTTTGGGGGCTTTTTTAACATTAAGTCTGGTCAGATATTAGTCCCAGATAAAAAAGATTTATAATTACATTAACTGAACAGTTTCTTTAGCCTTTCTGGAATCTACATAGAAACCTGAAGGCTGTTTCAAACCTAAGCAAAGTACCAAGTTCATCCTTGTAGAATACAAGTAATTAATGCTTCCTCAGTTTAAGGGTATTACCTTTAACAAAAACCAACCAAAATAAGCAAGAAATTAAAAAGTCACCTGTGAGATGCTGTTTTTGCTGTATTTCCAAAATTTATTTTGGGACAGAAGTGACATTAATTTTTCTTCCAATGAATGCATCTCTTTCTTTGGCAACATGCTGAGCAACTTTTTTAAAGCTAACAAGGAGCAGGTCAGAATCCGGAAAAATTTGGCTTCCCTTTCTTCTTCTGGTACAGTTCTCAGAAAGCAAAACAAACAAAAAAGTTAAAAGTAGACTGCAAATAAACCAACAGGCATCCCAAGTTTGTCTAAACTAAACTGCCTTCATTTTCTTTTATGTTCTTTCTTGATTTCAGGTACCAGGTTCTAAATTACACTATATAGTGTTAGGGAAAAAAAACTTTCATGTCATCTCATCTTCCAGCTACTCACAAATGATATTCTTAAAAGAGCTGAACCAAAATTAGATAACTGACAACACTTTCAAAACCATTTATACTTAAGTGCTGCAGCAATAAACAGCTGGGACTCAATTTTTTCATGCAGAAAAAGCTGATGCTTTATTCACAAAGCTCATATTGATAGGAAATATCAGAAGGCTTTGTGTTACACCAAACTGGCTAACAATACACTGACACTCAAGTTTATTGGTCAGTAAATGGTGAGGGTGTCCATCTGTCAAATCTCTCCATTTTTGATTAGTTTACATATTTTGCTCACTGATTCCTATGAGACAGATTTTTTTGTTTATTGTAGGTGCAAACGGTTCTCTTACCAGAATAATCTGTTGTGTTAACTGCCTTCATTTTTATGATTTTTCACATAGGAAGTTAGACAGCTGCACTTAGAAGAAGTAACAGGCTAGCTGGTAATTTAGCAGAGCAAGGCCTGATTTTATATAATAAATATAAATATAAATATATAAATTATATAATAAATAATATAATATGAACACTTTATATAATAAATATTATATATATAAGACCTTTCTTTTATAATATCTCTACTTGTATGCAACATTTAAGTTCCAAACAAAGTTGCTGGGATCTGAATTAAAATAATTATTCTGTCTCCTGAAACAAAATTAAATTCACTACTTCCAGGGACAAAAAACCCAATCAAGACCAAGATTTAAAGACTTAAATATACATTTAATCAGGCAAACGTACTGAGGGTCACTGAGTGTATCAGCTGTTTCCTTCAGAAGGTGATCTTGAAGTACCTATAGGGGAAAAACCATGCATATAAACACAAAGAAATCTAATACTTATATGTGAACAATATAGTCCACACATTATTCAGAGACGACCCTACAACAAAATTTCACAACCTCTGAGTTGTCTTTCTAATATTTTTAGACATGCTAGTAAACATGCTAGAAAATAATCTGAATATAGTAGTTGTGGTACTGATTGAATTAAGTCTTCCTAACACTTAGTAAATTGCAGCCCTATGCCAATGTGCTCCTGCTAAAAAGAAGCCAAACTGAGGCAAATCAAATCAATTGGGTTTGCACATGATGGGCCAGCAATGCAATCTTTGACCTTTTGTTAATTCAGCCAACTGAGTATCATATCTGACTGGCAGAATAGCATAAACCTTGGTCAGAATTAAACTTGTAGATGCTGAAACACTGCTCAGCATTCTTCATTCTTTTCCACTATAGCTAAACTACTCCAGCATCATTACTCTGTCTGTCAGCAACATTACGTGTTGACTGAACATCATTACGTAGGAATGCACACAAGGAAATTCACTATTAATTCCTTTGATTCCTGTCATCCTCATCTGAAGTCAGAAAAACATCCTTTTTTTTTTTTGCTCTGCATTCCTTATTATTTTTCTCTTTTATACTTCCTTACAGAAGAAATTCTTCCCTGTGAGGGTAGTGAGGCACTGGCACAAGTTGCCCATAGAAGCTGGGGCTGTCCCATCCCTGGAAGTGCTCAGGGCCAGGTTGGACAGGGGCTGGAGAAATCTGGTCTAGTGGAAGGTGTCCCAGCCCATGGCAGGGGGGGGAACATGAAGACTTTTTAGAAGTTCCTTCCAACCCAAACCATTCTATGGTTCTCTTCAAAGGTGCAAAGTTTCAGGTGACAAAGAAATTTAACTGTGAAGAATAAGTGGGGGAAGGATGACTTTTAAACTTACAACAGAAACCTTAAAGAAATACAAAAGAAAACTCACATTTAGAATTTCATCCTTACAGAATACTAAGGCTTCAGGTTGTTTGCTTGAAGGAAAAGCTTTTTCAAAAGCTACTTTTGCAGCAGAAGCAGCAGGGGAGTAAGTGTCACACTGAGCAATCAGCCAGTAACCCATGATACTTTTTAAGTAAGGAGCTAAGTGTTTTTTTACTTTAAGAATCAGTTGTTCGAAAGATTGCTGAGTTGCTTCTCGAACACGGCGATCATGATCCTGTTAAACAAAGAAAAGAAGGGGAAAAAAATAGAAAAGTTTATTGGTTTAAGAAATGTACCTTTGATTTCAGGTACTTAAAAGCAAAAGTGGTGATTAAAAAGTCATGTTTGCAATTAATTTGATTTCAAACATAGATTTGAAAATACACACCAATGACAAAAATTTTTTGTATCCCAAGGTATGGGGGCACTCCTAATTCAGTAGCATCATTTTCCCAAACTGTTGTATATTCAGACTGTAACCTTTCCCTGATATCCCTAACAACAGGTTTTGTTTCCAATTTATACAAACATTTTTCAGACAAGAGGCAGGAGAAACAGGAAGCCTTGAAGATATCTTTTCAATTAGAACTACCATAAGCCGTGCATTGCTATCCTTTATTTGCATATGAATTTACAACATCATGATTTTCTAAACTCTTGATTCCAGAAAGAAACAGTAGGAATTACTCTAATGGGTAGGAACAGTGATTTGTTTTGCTCTATACCATTTTTTCAACAGTAGCCATTCAGTAAACAGATTGGAAATACAGCAAATAGATCAAGAAAATTATTGCTAATCTGGCTACACATAATCTTTTCATATTTGTGTTTGGGTTTTTTTAGTGTTAAGTCTGGTCAGATATTAGCCCTAGATTAAGAAGGTTTATAATTATGTTAACTGAACAGACTCTCTAGCCTTTCTGGAATCCACATAATTTTCCTAAGAAATATAGTACCATCTTTTAAACATAAAGGTCTAACAGATCTATTAAGGAAGTACAGTCCAGATATCAACAGTTTGAGATTCCACCCACTGCCAATACTGAAATATGTCCACAAAACAAACAGTATTTTGCTTCAACTTGATGTTTCTCCTAGAACAAGTCAATAATTCCAACAAAGGTAGACAGATCAACAAAGACCACCTTAGAGATAGTCACAAGAAGTAGACAGGCAAGTTTCTAATTTAAATACTTCAACACTTACTAGTGAAATTTTACAATAAATTCTTGGCCAGTAAGGAAGAACACCTTTAACAACTTCTGCTTCTCTTTCCTTGCACATTGTCCCAAACTCTTGCATAGCCTAAAATCAAAATATCAAGAGCATGATTTAAGAAGTCAGGTAGATATTTTCTGTAATTTATCAGTTTGTATCTAAAACTGCAACTCCCTTTTCCAAAAATCAAGTAACTTTTTGAAAATGAGCATCTATAGAAACAATTGCATGATGGACCTTGCTATAGTTTATCCAAGATATCTTCTGGATTGCACTTCAAGCAAATCCGCCAAAGTGAAATTAGTCACTTCCTCTTCCTCTTCCACCCTTAAGAAAACTGTTTTATTCTCAAATTTAAAAAAAAAAAAAAATTAGGGGGGACAAAGGATACACCTACTTTTAATTTGGTTGTGACATCCCTTTTAGATAGTTTTCTCAACACCATTCGGAAATCAGCATCCACAAGGCTGTCTACCTCCTCTGCTCCTTGAATTGCAGGAACATATCCTAGATCACTCTGAGATGTTCCAAAGCCAATAAACCCAGGCACTGTTCCACGTTCTTTGGCAAGGAGCTCTGCAGCTCGGCCGCTGCTAGAAGGCTGACAAAACAAAAGGGACAGAAGTCAATTATCAATTTAATTTTATTTTGCGCCCATCATGCATTGGAAAATATGATCCTATTTTTATTGTATAATTAACCTTCTAATTAAAATAAAATCTCTCAAAGAAGAGTCCACCTGTGCTTCAAACAGAGAAACCTAGAAAATTATTATTCTCTTTAGGATCAGGCTGAGAAAGCTGGGGATGTTCAGCCTGGAAAACAAAAGGCTCCAGGGAGCCAACATAACATCCTTCCAGTATCAGAAGGGAGCCTACAAGGAAGCTGGAGAGAAGTCTTCATCAGGAACTGTAGTGATACGACAAGGAGGAATGACTTTAAACTGAAACAAAATAGGTTTAGATTACATATGAAATTCTTGCCTGTAAGAATGGGGAAACCCTGGCACAGAGGCTGCCCCATCCCTGGAAGTGTTCAAGGCCATGTTGGACAGGGCTTGGAATTAACCTGGTCTAGCAGAAGGTGTCCCTTCCCATGGCAGGGGTGGATGAGCTTTAAAGTCCCCTCCAACTCAAACCACTCTATGAGTCTTTTTGATGATTCTGTGAATCAGAATTCTCTTTTCTCCTAATGCATGAATACTTCTGGAAAATTTTATTGTTTTATTGCTTTATATAGCTTTTTTGCTATGCAAAAAAAAGCCTAACAGAAAATTCCTTTTGCAAGCAAATAATTTATTAAGAATCTATAAACAACTTATTAACAAACTATTTTTCCTCCTTCACTGTTTCTGGCTTTCCTAGTTCTTTTCATGGGCCAACAGAGCTCCCAGGGAATGTTCCTTTTTACTCTGAACAAATAAAATCACATAGACAAAATAAAGGATTCTCCCATCAACTAAGTGGCCAAAAATGATTTAGAGAAATGGAGGAAAAGCATGCCTATGTAAAAAGTATAATAATACTATCACATAGGTGTGTGTTTTGGAGCTCAACACCACTTCTAGTTTACCCCATTTGTATTATCGGCTCAGCCTTGTTTCAACCACGCTCTTTTGGAAAGACTGCCCCAAACCTGACTGATGCTTAAACGTCCTCTGGGACACCTCACAACGCAAACACCTTTTATTTCCTAATGGCGGCAGCAGCTTTGTGAGCTTGTGGGGTTTAAATCACCTTCTCTGAGCTGTTACGCCCATGCTGCTTTGCATTGAGTCTTCCCTAAATCCAAGGAGGAATTAGGGAAGTGGAACACCTGAGTGATGGGGGAGATGTCACCTCCGGCCTTTTGGCAAGGAAACCACGCCGAATGCGTTTGCTGCACTTGGCTGAACCTACACCCGCGGTGACTTTGCTCTCCCTCTGAACCAACACCGCGGCCGCAGCTCCCGCAGCCGGGCCCCGAGCTGGCGCTGCCCGCCGGGGGAGCCGGGCTCCGGCGGCCCGCAGCGCCCGGCCCCGCTCGGCCCCGCTCGGCCCCGCCCGGCCCCGCCCGGCCCCGCTCGGCCCCGCTCGGCCCCGCTCGGCCCCGCTCGGCCCCGCTCACCCGCACGTTGCCCTTGGTTCGCTGCTTGTTCTTGCCCCCCATGGCAGCGGCGGCAGCGCCGCGACACGTCCGGGGCGGGGCGGCGCAGCGCGGGCGGGAGCCTGCCTCAGGGACATCCCTTAAAGAAATAGAGCCAGCTTTATGTGCGGTAGATGTAATTTGCGGTAGATGTAATTTGCGCTGTTTTTATTATGATGTTGAATATTTCTTAAAGTATACGCGTTTGTATTAGGAGTCTCATTTTCGCAGGCGAAACCTGGTGTTAAAACCTGATTTACACGTAAAAGGATGTGGCTGGGCCAGGAGGGATACAGGGATGCCCAGGCGCTGAACAACCCGAGATGGATATTATAGAAATATTATAGAAATCCTCGGGCAGATACGTGTGAATGCAGCATTTCCCTAAATTATTTCAAAGGATTCAACAACTTTGGACACTGAGTAGTTCTTCCTCAGCACTAAAAAAAGAAAATCTCATCAACTTATAGACTCTGAATGGAAGAATAGAATGACTGCCGAAATCCTGGCGTCAGGTGGAATTTTCCCTATAAAACCCTGTGCCAGGATGGAGGTGTGTGGGCACAGAGGAAAACCTCTGCTGAGGCTGACTCCTTGTTGCACACCCAGCGTCGGGCTCAGCACTGTTCTTTCCTTGTGGCTGGCTAGATAGAATTTGATTGCAATATAAATATTTTTTTTTTTTCATTTTAATTTGGCTAGACAAACTTTCATTTATAGCAATCTTAAACTTCGAGTGTCCCGCACGGAGCCGCTGCATTCTTGTACACATACAAGGACTTTAGATTTGGTAAAGTTTCACCCACGTTTGTCAAATGGCATAGCTGTGAAGTATCCCTGCAAGAGGTGTTCCAAGTCTATACCGGAGAGCTGAATGTTAGTGATTTTACTGGATTCAGAAACATTTAATCAATATTTAATCAATTAATCAATATTTAATTCACGATTGGCTTTTCGCAAATGTTACAATGAATATTATATGTGTAATGTTAGAAAGTTACACTGTATTAATTCTCTTAAGTAGTGTGTTAAATAATTTTAGGTTACAGTATAATGTTAAAATAGAAATTTTGTGATACATAATTTGTTACAAGCTCAAGCGAGAAGATGAGATAATCAAGAAACTCTTCATACAGAGATGTCAGCGAAGGGGGCCCATAAAAAGTTACAGCCTCCTTATCAGAAAAGACAGTCTACCACCTTTTCTCCATCTCTTTAGAACCATCAAAATTAAGAAGAAGTTGACAAAAACCAGAAAAGTTCTTAATTTGCAAAGAATTTATGCATCATGTATGAGATATATGAATATGCAACAGGCTATTGCTTTTAAGGTTATTCCTTTGTTCAGAAGGGATGCTTTTTGTGACTTAGTGTCCGAGTGCATCTGGACATCTGTAATTATTTGCTTTTTATTGTCTTGCAATTGTCCTAACTCTAAATTTTATTACTCTAATTGTATTACTATTTTTATAACCATTCTATTATTATTAAACTTTTAACATTTTTAAAAAACAACTGATTGGCATTTTTCACAATTAATAAAAATATTTAATCCAAACAAACGAATGTCTGCTTTTTCTACCACAGGATTTAGATACAGTATCTGCAAAATTAGCATTCATTGATACAACTTAATAGAAATCCCACTCAAAAACACACACAACATAATGCACTTCATATTACAGACTGAAAACTTGAGAACTCAGAAGGTTGAGGATCCATTCAGAGTTTTGGAGCATGCTATAAGGGAACATGATCCTTGGTACAATTCTGCTTTTACACAAACCAAAATAACAGATGTAGGAGCCACCATGGGATCTATCTTACCTGCACACACACTTAGAGAAAATTCTTATGCCTTGGAGCTGGCATCCTAGCTCATCCTGATAGCATGAGTAAGACTCTTGTAAACTTGCTCCCTCCCTTTGTTCTTTTTTAAATAAAATAATTCTCTCATGGCTTACTAAACTTTCAGGTAAAAAGTAGAAGATTGTTTAAAAAAAAGTTTTCATGAAGTGTATGTAAACAGTAACACTTAATGTAAACATTATGGTCTCGCTCCTGAGATGCATGTCTTTTCTTATTTGTATATTCATTCACCATATTCCATCTGTTCATCCATCTACAGTTCTGTAACTGGTTATCAAACACATTTTCTTTCATTTTAAGTAGGTACGTACCCTAAATCTCCTTAACACCAGAAAGTGCATAAAGCATTCATATAGTCATTTTCATTATTCAGGATTTCACTGGGTATTTGTTTACATTGAAAACTGGATTCATCACATGAATCATGAATTATTAATTCCCTCTCTGATCAACTGTTGCAGAAAAGCTAAGCAATCTGTTAAGAGGGTTTAAATTAGATTAAATTAGAAATGTAGCTGCTGGCACCTATGCTGATTTTCAACCCCTTCAATGCCCTTCAACCCCAAAGTACATTTGAAATATGTCAGCACATCCTTTTTCTTCCAAAAAATGATATAGTTGCCCCAAGTCCATGTGATTTCCCCTGGCACCATGTGCATCAAAACATTTTTCTTCCAAAGTGGGGAACTTTCGTTGCTTCTGGATCTCAGCATGTCCTCCACCTTCCAAAGAAACATCTTCTCTGTGCCGAATAAGGATTCTTTTCCACGTTAATCTTCTTATCCTGAAAGCAATTGGGGAAATATTAATCTACCTATAAAATAAAGACTGTTTTGGGAAATTCTATGGAATAACTATTAATACAAAAGTCAATAAAATCTATTTGTGTTTATATATTGACAGAGATAATGGTTCATGAGCTGCTCACAGAAATACTACTAACATGCAAACATTCTCATAAGCAGAAGCTTGGGGTTTTTTTATCTCCTCAGGACTGAAAACTTTTAATGCTATTCCTCACAAAATAATTAATGAGGATGTGGTTTCCATTTCAGGGCTTGCTTCTATCTTCCCGATGCTAAGAATTCTCACACAGTCTTAGCTGATAATTGATAGCTGATAATTATCAGCTGATAATCAAATAACAGTGCTTATTTAGTCTGCACCACTCAGAAGCAGAATTAAACACAAAGGTTAAGTGATATAACAGCACATGTATACAACACAACTGGGTACTACAGTCCATCTCTATAAAAGTGAAAGAAAGGAAAATAAAACAGAAATAAATATGCATTCTGCCGTATTGGCTGCTTTGACTGTTGCAACCAACAGTACATTGGATATTCAGAGTTGTACATGCATTATTTCATAATAAATACTTTGCAGATCTTCACAATCACCACAGGCAGGTGGTTGAATTTCCCACCGTCTAGCCACATGTACAACGTGACAAAATACAATATTCTAACTACTAATGGCATTTAAGTACAAAGAAGAACTAACCTTGACCAGAACTCTTCACAACTACTTTGTAAACCTTCTACACAAACAACACCTGGCTTCCCTGGCATGCAAAACCCTGACAGAGAGAGCTCCTTGGCCCAGTCAATAATATTCTTTCTTTTTTGCTTGTTGTAAATGTGATGACTGTAGATCCACAATCGAGTGAACATGGTGACTTCTGACTGTGTGGCATCTGAGGCTGTCCTTGGGAAGGATGAAAGCTCTTTGTCAATGTAAGCAGCTGCGTGGTCTTTAACCCATTCCCTCGCACTCAGCATGCAGGGCTCGCCGCTGAAGTTTTGCATCAAATATGTTTTTAGATCAGAGTTCAGGAGAATCTGCTGAGAGCGGCTTAATAATGATGACCTAAAGAAAAGGAAAAATATAAATGCATATAAATATATATGTGTTTACAATTTAGCATGTTTTTTAAAACACAGAATAATAGAATCCTTAGGTTTGGAAAAGACATCCAAGATCAAGCCCAACCTTTGACCGATGATCCCTTTGTCAACCAAACCAGTGCAGTGAGTGCCACATCCAGCATGCACTGACCACCTCCAGGGAGGTGACTCCAACACCTCCCTGGGCAGCTCCTTCCAATGACTGACCAACCTTTCCATGAAGAAACTCTTCCTAATATCCAACCTGAACCTCCCCTGGCACAGCTTGAAGCCATTTCCTCTTGTCCTGTCACTGGTTCCCTGGGAGAAGAAGCCAATCTCCACCTGACTACAACCACCTTTCAGGTAGCTGTAGAGGTCCCCCCAAGTCTCCTTTTCTCCAGGCTAAACAAAGCCATCTCCCTCATGAGCTGCTTCTCATTAGGACTTGCATTCCAAGCCCTTCCCCAGATTCACAACTTTGCAAAACTTTTGCTTCAAGTTGCCAAGAAAATCAGGCATAGCTAGATAATATGAACTTGCTATAGATATTTAACTCATATTAGCTATGGAAACATTTTAATTATTATTTAATTGGTGTGCTAACTCTTGAATTGACAAACAGCACTACCAATCTGTAAAACAAAATCAAGAAAAAGGTACTTGAAAAGTAAGTATGGTGGCTGAACTAATTTCCTGTAATACACAAGTCTACTTCTTTAAATAGAAATAAAAATATCAGAAGGCTGGAAGAAACAGCATTGTGACAAAGGAAGAATAAGACCTTTGACTATGTTTTCACCCCTTTAGTTAGTCTTAAGCTTTATTAAAACAGCCACGTCTTTCTTCTTGAGCATCAGGCCAATGTATAGTATCTATATGTAACACTCCTGTACAGGTGATGGCTCCTTCACACTTTTTCCCTTTCCCTCACTTATTTGCTGAGCACAACAGAGAATTGTAAGCTTGTGTATTTGTTTTTTCTTCAGCACTTTTGTCAACCTGGCTTAATTCAGCAGTAAACCATCAGAAAGCAGTCCCTTCTCTGATCATAACCGTATTTGTGCAATACACTCTAACTTATAAATGTTTTTATTAACAGTCGTACCTCACAGTAATTTCTGGGAGAACAGTCGGATATTTAAATGGTAAAGCACAGGCCATAGAGAATTCCACCTAAAAACAAATGAGGAAATGTTTACTTCACATAAGCCATAAAATCCCACAAAGTAATAAAATAATTTTTAAAAAAAGGTGTTTACAATACCATAGAGGCACTAGGCACCTCTGTCTTTACGTTCAGTATAAACTGAACTTTTGAAGACGGCACCTCTGCAGACTCATTTTCAACATAGTGTTTCAGTTCCGCTAGAGCCAGCTGGTCTGTGATGGCAAACTCTTCCTCATAAGGAAACATGCTAGACAGTAAGTCTAACTCTGAAATTTGTATCTCTGCTGCTTCTTGGTTGGCCATTTCTGTTGTTCCCTGAGCAAAGAAAAATATAGGGAAGAAAAGACACGGCTTGAATACGGGACAAAGTCCATTAACTGCTCGCATGGAAATCATGCTACAGAATCACAGAAAACGCTGAGTTTGAAGGAACTCACAAGGATCATCGAGTCTTCTGGGCTTTTCGGGACAATCACAAGAGTCACAAAAAGCATTGTCCGAACGCTTCGTGAGCTCTGTCAGGCCGGTGCAATGACCACTTTGCCGGGGAGGCTGTTCTAGTTGCCAATATTTAAAAATATTCAACCCTAACCCTCTCCTGACACAGCTTCACGTCTTCCCCACGTGTTTTGTCACCCCTCCACTTCCCCTCCGGAGGAAGCCGTGGACTTAAGGCACACTAATAGTTATTAATACAAGCCCATCACACGCCGCTCGTGTCTGCCGTCAGTCCGGGTCACGCACACACGCTGACAGCCCGCGCACTTCCCACCGCCCTGACGCGGTGGCGTGTCACCAAACCAACACTTTGCACACAGGGCAGCCACCCTGTGCTGAGGAGGATGGGCATGGCGGGGAGCATCCCCTGCCCCCGCACACCGCGGCACCGCTCCGCCGCCCCACACAAAACAGAGGAGGCGAAAGGCGGCCGGCGCGGCGCCGCGCATGCGCGCACGCGTCCCGCGCACCACCCCCCGGTCACGGCCCCACAATGCAGCGCGCCAGAAGCACACATGGCAGCCGGTGACCGCCGCCCCGCCACCGGCGATTGAGGTGAGATTGAGGTCTGCCCCGCCTGGTGGAGTCATGCGCCACCTCGCCCCGCCGCACCGGCAGGTGAGGGACGGAACCCCCTCCCGCACCCGGGGCCGCTGCCGCGCTCCTACCGCCGCGGCTACTCTCCTCCCAGTCCGAGACTCGCGCCGCCGGCGCGCTGCGGCCGTCGCTTCGGCCGGGACGGGCTGGGCTCCTGATTGGCTGCGGCAGCTGTCGGTCATGGCGCGGGCCAATCGGAAGCAGGCGGGGGCGGGCCGGTGGCGGCGGGCTCGGGGCTCAGGTGCTGCCCGCGGACGGGCAGCGCCGGCTGGGGCAATTGTGATCATTGTGATAATTATTATAATTATGATGTTTTCATAGCTCGCTGCCCGCCTCACCGAGCGAGGCTCCCCCAGCGACCCTCTCAGGGCCTTTCCCCAGTGTGTCAGTCAAACGCAGGTGCGCGTTTGGTGGCTTGCGGACCGCTCTGTGGTATTTTTAAAAATATAAAATGCTTCAGTCGTTTAGGCTGTGCATTCCTCGTGAGGGCTTTGCCGTGGTGCAAAACCTGTCGGACAGGTCAGCCCAGGCGCAGCGTGGGTTAAATTAACAGCCCCACAATTTGGAAAGGGTTTTATTAAAATTGTTTATACGAGATCAAATGTTGCAAAAGTTGCTAACAAAAGGGCTAATAAAGATTTACTGCTGGTCGTGTTCACATGAAGGGCGGACAGCAGGGTTCCTGCAAAGATTGCAGAGACTTGATTTTGAACCCTTTTAGCTTCCTTGTTTTCATTGCACAACGTGAGTTTTGAGTTTGCCTGAGATTTTTGGATGATCTGTTGTTAGGTAAGGTACAGGGTATACAGACTAGAAACTAAAAATGTGCAGAAAACTAGAAACAACATGTGCAGTAGCCACATATCTGAAGCCAAGCACTTTGCTTAGGACTCTGTAGATCACTCTTGTTGAGAAGGGTCCACAGGTATAGTAGATAACAGAGCTGTCTGAATTATTTGCTTGATACGTGGGGAAGGGGATGATAAGTCTTCCCCAGCAAAGAAATTGAAAAATCAGAATTCCCATTGTCTGTATATTTTCAAATATGTCAAGAGTATTTTACTTGTGTCAGATTTCATCAAAGATGCTGGAAATCTGCAGTAAACAAAATGAAAAGGCTGCAAATTCTTCAAGATTTAACTGGGACAGAACCAATTATTTTTCATAAAATTCTTGTGGTGTTAAGTCCTTAAGGTTTATGGGATTTTTGATACTGAAGTTTCCAGTCTTGTTATTTTGTGCAATACTTTTGAGTTAACATTTTAAATCATTTGGGTTTTGTAATTCACACTGTGATCTTGTCTATACAACAGTTACAATAGTTTCATGTTAAAATATAATGAATATTTTTTTGTTTTGAAAATGTCAAATAAAAACAAGTTAATTCACCTCAAGGGACAGCTTGCCCATAGAAATAACTTGTGTAGCAATGAACAAGGAAAATTAAAACTACTTTCTAATCCTACTGTTTTTCTTTGTTAGGTCACTCTTCCTCTTAGGAAAAATTGCAGACAACAAATATGGGCAAGAAACGCACCAAAGGCAAAACTGCACAGGCTGATGAGTCTCCGGATATACTGAGTATGTTTCCTTGGAGAAGTTTGTGGACCTAATGTTTCTTTTAACCTTAGAGAAGGCTTGAAAGCTGATTAACATTAGTCACTGGCTTTGAAGTTGCATCTACAAAATCTGGATTTTTAATTGAAACGCAAGTCTAGCAAGAAATCCTGTTGTCGTGACTTTTCTAAGTATGGTAGAATATAAAAATCCTGTCTTGAAAACTGAGATTAGTTTCTGGTTTTTCAGGAAACTCAAGCACACGGTTCTTTACTGATACAGGTTGTGTAAAATTACTGAGAATATAAAGGGTTTGTGGAGTCAGCTGCCAAGCTTAAGCTGCATTTTCCTAGTGAAAAGTTTGTTGCAGAATATTCTTGCTTTAGCAGTAAAAGCTGTGACTAAAATACTTTCTGTGAAGCAGTTTGCCTTTGTTCTAGCAGCTAATTTGTTACTGACTCTGGACACTTCAGCTCTCATAGTGTATTTTAGTTAAAACCTCTTCTTTCTGTTCTTCTGTTCCAATAGTTCCTAATCTCAGATACTAAATTTTCTTCTCCTAGCTCCACTGGATCTCACCTCTGACATTTTTTTTTTGTCTTGTTTACCTTGGTTATTGTAGCTTTTTTTTTACTTGTGTAGTTTTTTACTTATATTGTGTGTTCTCTGCTACCACCTTATCTACTAGGTCACAGATTGTGTCTTTCTCATCTTTTTTTGGGAGGTGAATTGAACCCAATGAATTTAGTTGAGGGAAAGAGCACTTAGAGCTTGAGGAGGCTTGGTGGGATGGCCTGTTTAAGTCCACTCTGCTTTGTTTTCCTGATTGTCCTGGTCTTCTTTGTTAGCTTCTGTCTCTATTGGATGCCTTTTTAATCTGCTTTTGTCTGGTTTGGTTCTTGGGAGTGTTGGGGCTTGTTTCCTGGAATCAGGGTCAATGTCTACTGTAACTGTTCCTCTTTTTCTCCTGCAAAGAGACCAGTTATGTTCTAGCTGCTGCTGGCATCTCAATTTTTTGCCTACAAATAGGTTACTTTATGATGACAAAGACCTGTAAAACTACAAATGAAACTAAGACTAATCACAGTGAATAATTCCACTGTAACAGTAGTTGCCAATATACACATTTTTTGGTTTTGCTTTTTTTTTTTTAATTACGATTTTGTGGATAAAGCTTATGTTTTTCAGAAAGGCTAAAAGAATGCTGATCTGTGTTTGTCTCTTGTTGGCTAGCATTTGCACATTGATAAAATCCTGTCATCTCGGACAGGAACAAAACTAGAGGTACAAAAATTTGCACCAATTTCAGTTTATGCCAATAGATATTTGCAATCTTGCCTCAACAAAGATAGTTTCAGAGCTGTCACACTATCTGAGCAATAAATACACCTCAAAGTAAAGTTTAGGATGCAGCAACAGCACACCCATATTGTCAGTGGTGGTAACAAAAGGTTTCTTTCTGATACTCTGATAAATTGTGCTGTGTTAAATCCATGTTTCTTGGGCTCTAGAAAGACTATCCTAGCTTCTGGATTGCTGCCAGTGTCTTCAAAGCTTGCATTTGTTGTGCTACCTACATCCTTCTTGTGCTTTTTAATTTGTAGAACCTGTGTGCAACCATATTCGTAAAGGACTGGACCAAGGGCATGTGAGAAAGGCACTGCAGAATGTGGAATGGCATGTTTGTCAGGACTGCAAGGCAGACAGTAAGACACAAGAGAAGGCTGAGGAGGAGGAGACTGATGAAGGCACTTCGATATGGTTATGCCTAAAATGTGGCCATAGGGTATCTCTTTTGTTGTTAATTTGTCTTAATACCTTTCAGTGTCTCATAATGCAGTGGAACAAGAGAGTTTCTAATTAAACTCTTATATTCTCTTTTTTTATTGTAAAGATGGTGCTACCTAGATGACTTTATTTACTGTAGAGTGTGATTTAAAAATGTTTGCTCTGTATGTCAAATAAAATACTTGGAAGATGGCTCAAAGACATTTAGCAGACTTAAGGCTAAACCACCATCTTGAAGACTGATTTTCCTAGAAAGTTTGAATTATTTTGCAGAGAAAATAAAAATGCTGCTAATCTGTGGGTTTTTTTACAAGATCTTAATACTCACATTAGTTCATGGAACTTAAAACTCTGCATGCCAAAGAGGTTTTGGTACTGTTTTGTTCTTTCAGGAATTCATTCATTAAATGTTCAGTCCCATATCAGCTTTATTCTGCACCCAGTAATCTGCAGAAATAAGTATTTTGAAATAGATATCCATCTGTTGATCCCAGTTAGTAGAACATAATTGAACAGGTTTGATTATAATACTTCGTTTTTACTTTCACTTTATGTATGTTCTGACAGTCAAATGGATTTTGTGACACTTGTGGTTATCAATATTGTAGGGCTGTGACAGAAATTCTCCAGACCAGCATGCTTTAAAGCATTTTAAAACACCAAGATCAGATCCCCACTGTTTGGTTCTCAATTTGGACAGCTGGAGTGTGTGGTGAGTTTGTCAGACAGCACAAGACAGAGCTTGGGGGGCAACAGAGGCTGGAACATAATGTGTCCTTTCTTTGTAGATTCTGAGATTTCTCTGTAGGCATATATTAAAGTGTTTCCAAACTTGTAATTTCCAGCAGTCTTTGCTGAGATTTGCAGAATAACTGTTATTTTCTTGTAAAATTTATGATTAGAAAATTTTCATAATTAAGGTTGAACTTGACCAGCTAGTAAATGTGGTTGACTTAATACTTTTTGCAGCTTTTACTTGGTCAGAATACTGACACGTGGACACTATTCTTGATCTGTAGCTCTAAATCTTAAGTCTTGACCTTGGGAGAAGGTTCTTTCTGATGTGCACTTAGTGACAATCTTACTTTTATCTCCTCTGTAAATATGATTTTCTAATACTACATATAGACAGGAAGCATAGCTAGAATTACGAGATGCTACTGGATCAAGTAATACAAAATCCATGTCCCAGAAATTTTTGGTTCTCTCAAAAGTAATTACACACTTATATGAGAGGGAACCCTAATTTTCTAAACTGTGCTATATAGAAATACTGTACTTGACATAAAGAGTTCGTTTTTCTTAGTAATGTGGTTTTGCAACATAATATCTGTCGTGTTCATTTTATATAACAATTTAATTGATCATAGTTAGCACTTACATGTAATGATCTCTACTTTTAATGAATTGTAGAATGGAAATGGACATTGTTAGTAACATTATTACTAATGAACTAGTGAACTTGTCTTTTTGAATTTAAAGTAGTGTTAAAATTGTGGGTTTGAAGTGCTCTATTTTCCCTGTTTTTTAATCAAAATATTTGCAAATAAGAGGAAGTTGTGGAAATAAGATGTTTCGCTTCCTACTAGAATTTCTTTGTTGTACAAACTTACCCAAGCAATGATTCAAAGATTGATATATTGGCTATAAATTAGTTATAAATCAAACCCACTGCCAAGAACTGTATTTCACAATAGGCCCTGTACAGAAATTCTGATCAAAATTTTAATCAAAATTCCAATTCTAATCAAAATTCTTTTATTAATGATGTGAATGTGTGACCAAACCTCTCTGTGGTGTGCATGCACATGTAGTTCAAATTGGATATAAATAATAAGTGTAAAGAGTTTAGAGACATGTGGAGAAGAAAGGGAGAGTTCTAGGTATTCACTAAGTTCAGTTCTTTTGGGTTTGCAACTGCTGATTGTACTTATTTTCAGTGCTGGTCAAAAAGGCATCACTAACAAAACCTTTTCCAATACCTTGATTCTTTCAAGATTGTCTACAATTTTTTTGACAGGTAGAAGGTTACGGTGTTAAAATACACCATGGAAGTAACTATCCTTTGTTATTTCCAGGAGTGAGAATGTCTATTTTTATTATTAACCAGATAGACAATATTTAAGCAATCAGGGATCCAAAAGCTGACTCCGTTTTTTTAATGAAATATGACAAAATGTGATGACTATGCCAGGGATGCTGGAATTTTGAGGAAACACTTTGCTGCAGACTTCTTCTGCTTTTAATATCTGAAAAAATGAGTCTGACTTACAGTAATCTTGAAGTCTGCCTAAGAATTGTAATTGGTGTTTTCCAAAATGCAGAAATGTCAGTACTTCTTCAAAGAGTTTGTTCGGTGGAACTACAAAATTGGGATGTGTAAAACTCCTTCAGATGTTTGTGTCCTGGTGCAGTTTTACCCTTCTCGAGTCTTTATGACTGCAGCTTCTCCTACAATTTTCTCTAAAGCAGATTACTGGCATAACCATATGCTTCTTTGCTCATAAAGAGACAAACGGGGTTTTTATCAGCAGCAGAAGAGCAAATACAAGTCTGCAGGTTTAAAAGGGGACATGTGAATTATTTCTTATCTGACTTCATTGTATTTAAGTATTTTTTTGGCTAGAATATTCAAAATATTTTTCCATGCCATAATATTCATAAGTCATTTCCTTTAAGGCCTGATACCTTAGTTTCTTGATTTTGGCAAAATTTTCCAAACTTTTCTTTTTCTTGCAGCAGGGTTTCTAAGCACATCTTTTAAAAGTCTAATTTATACTTGTAAATTGCAACTGCCAGTCACCAAAATAATTTACTAAAGATAATTTTTAAGGGTTTTATTTTTGTGACAAGTAGATTGAATTCTTCTCTAAGACTTACAAATCTTACACTAAACTATGTAATTTTATAACTTTGTGTAATGAATTGCATCAAACAAGTAAATAGCTTAGGATTTTTAATAATAGAAAAAAAATAGGATTAATTGTTTTCTTTTGGGGGCGGCGGAGACAGGTGCTACCTATGTGATAATGAAGTTCCATATAAAACTTCAACCCTTTTGGGCCAGACTGTGGATTTTGTTAGAAAACAAGTTGGTATTGACTCATCACATGCAGGTAAGTAATTATAGTATAGATACAGTAAATCAGAAGGCTCCTAAGTATTGGAGAGAGTACTATAAATCCAGAATTTACACTAAATTAAATTTCACTCCTTATGGTAAAGGGAAAAAACTAATTTCTCCCCTTTTTTTATATTATTTGTCACAATTCTGATAGCATAAATAACATCCTAGCCCATAGACCTAATTAGATCAGGATTTTGCTCAGCATCCCCTAAACATTTACAGGCAAAACATACAAGAATAGGCAGAAAAAAAAGACAGGTTTATGGTAACTTTTTTAAAAATGTGACATTCAGTTTTTCTGAAAATAGGCATTTGACTTTCAGTACTTAGGGTGCTGTGTTTATTTATCAGTGTTGCTCGGTCTGTCTTGAGACCTAAAGAAAAATTGTCCTTGCGTAAGGATAATTTGATTTGATTTTTTTAAAGTCTTTTTGTGGGTATTTGTGAATGTATCAGGAATGACTAAGTCTCCAGCTGGTGCAGCACATATCCTGGTGGAAGGAGTAGTATACAGAGGTTTTGTCACTGGATCTGTACATTTATTTTAGGTAGCTGCAGTGCTTTTAGAACTCTAAAATATTGTGTTCAGCCTGCAGTCTACCTGTAAAATATGATTGTTTGAAAGAAAACAAACCCAGCAAAAACCCCCTAGTTTCCATAATGGCAAAACTAACTTTGTACAAGGAATTTCCACTAGAAAAATTGGAAGAATTTGCATATGAAAATAAATACTATGACAAATGACTGTAAGAAATTCCTACACTTGGGTGAAATCACAGACCCTGAGGGAAATTAAACACAAATATCCAGCAGTGCCACGAGGCTGTCTCTGAATTTAATTTTTTCAGAAAGCAGCTGAGGTTTTCCCAGAGGGAGCAGAGTTTTTGGAGTGGTCAGTCTTTCCCAGACTGTTGAACTTTGTAACAGTTGCCAAAATTTTCTTCTTGGGTTTGAACTGGAAAACCAATGAATACTTGGGTGCAGTTGTTGCCTGTGTCATGTGAACTGTGTCCATCTGTTTCTTGTCCTAAGATTGTATTGTCTGTTTTCCTTGCTTTTTCTGAACTTGTGTTACTTGATTTTTAGAGATAGTATTAGCTCCCAGCCCTATTTACCATAAACCAAATCAATAGCTGACTGCCAAACTGACAGAACCAGTGTGGATGTTATCTTGAAAACTGCCTGGAACTCCCTTAGAGCTTTATTAAACAGGCCATTGAAATTTTCAGCAATACACCAACATAATTTGGGGAGGAAATATTTTTAACTCATCTTGAAGACTATAAAACTTTCAGTATCATCTCCTCAGGTACATGAAATGAATATGAGAATGCTTTAACAGTGGGAACCAGTTGGATGTTGTAGAAAGCCCTCAGGTGATTTTGACAGGAACATTCTGAATTCTGAAAGAATTTCAGAGTATTTTGGCATAAATGGCTTGTGTCCCAAGAGATGTTTAATTTGCTTACTGATTTGAAGTGGTATTTCAGGTGGTTCGTGATTTGTTGTTTTGTTTTTTAACTTCTATTACCTAGACAATTTAAGGACCTAAACCAGTAGTTTTATATTTAAAAATTAAAGAATTTTCACATGTATAAGCTGTAATCATCATAGATTGCTGTCTGCTGTAATAATCTTGCCTAGCCTATACCATATAACTATGTTAATATGTGGTATGTTTTTATTATTTCAATAGAAAAACAAGAGACTAAAGAAGTTGAAAATAAAAAAGTGGAAAAAGACAGCAAAAATGAGCAAGAAAAAGAAGTTTCACTTAAAGAAGAAAATTCTCATTCAGCTGCTAATGGAGAAGTCACTGTGAAAGGACTTAGTAACTTGGGAAATACGTGTTTCTTTAATGCAGTGATGCAGGTACAGAACTTGCTGGTTTTTTTAGAAAAACTTTGAATACGAAAAACAGTCCACAACAACCCTGCCCCCAGCATTTTACAGTGACACAATTAGAATGTGATTTTTTCTATCTGCCAGGAATGATGGCTTCTTTCTAAAAATAGTGTGTTGGCCCAGAGAAATTCAAAGAAATGGAGCTGCAGGTTCAGACTCGCTCTAAGGGGAAATACAATAAGCTGCCTTGTCCTTGAGGGACAGCATTTTTCACTGACATAAAATAAGCATGCCAGCTCCTAGTTATTTTTTAAAAATATGAAATAGTCTGACACATCACCCTTGTGACTTCATAGACTATAAGAGATTAGTATTCAAAGACCATGGATGTTTATTGTAGTAAAAATGTCTATCTCAGCAAAAGGAAATCAAAACTAAATATTGGATGAAAAAAGCAAGATGAGCAAGCTGCAGGCATTATCATCTTGTGTGACTTGTTCAGCTCAGAAATGTAGAATAAACTTGTTCTTTCATGTGTATAGAAACTGATATTAAATTGTGCTCTTTGGCTTTTGATACTGAAGCTTTACTCAAATAAAATTCCCACTGTACTTGCAGATTTTAGTAAACTGCTTTTGATTTACTTTTAAACCAAGCAAATACATATATTGCATTTTATTCTTTGCATTTTTCAAAACAGACACTAGTAAGTACACTTGTCAAAAGATGAGTCTGTAGAAGAAAAATACATTTAGGGTTTCTGCAATATGAAGTAATGCTTATAGAGGGCATTGGTAGTCCCATTAGCTATATGGAATGTATCTTTAAGTCTTAAACACAGATGGGGATTCTAGAGTGGTAATTAACCACTTTAGTTCTGTGTTTGGGGAAATAAATTGCTGCTAAACTGGTTGCTACGAATTCCATAACTAGTGGAGTTTAACTGCCCTTCCTGTTGTTCCCATTTTCCAATTTCTCTCTTTTATGTTCTACAGAATTTATCCCAAACTCCAGTCCTGAGGGAGCTGCTTAAAGAAGCTAAAATGCCTGGCACAACAATTAAAATTGAGTCACCTGAGCTATGCACGGTAATATGTTCTGACCTCCATAGTGTTTGTCCTTACCTTCTGGTCTGTTAAGGAAACCAGCAATGTTTTCCTGTCAATTTTAAAGCTGCTCCTGTTGTAAGCTTCCTACTCACAGCACAGACAGGCAGCAGAGTCCAACTCCATCCCCAGCAGACTGCCCTTGGCTATCCCACTCTTTTATAACACCCATCCTCACTGGATGGGCAAGGCTGTTTCCACTCTCTGATAATTAGCATAGCCTTGATTTATCAGAGGCAGGGTTGCTTACAGTCCCTTCTCCTAAATGTTCCAGCTAAATGCTAACAAGTTTAGGGTGTAAAATCAGCAGGAGCTTTACCACTGCTTTCTATAAAGCTGCTTCTGAAGTCAGTGGAGGTATTTTGTTGAGTGTAAGAACAGTGATTCAATACTCTGTCATAGAAGAAGCGCTTGCATTATGATGATGTTATTTAAAGGATGAAAATGTGT
Organism: Lonchura striata; assembly: GCF_050655825.1. NCBI lineage: Eukaryota > Metazoa > Chordata > Aves > Passeriformes > Estrildidae > Lonchura > Lonchura striata. The sequence goes on from NC_140703.1 coordinate 5,232,602, forward strand.
AACTCTTGCTATAGTGCCACTTTTCTAAATGCAAATATGAAATTAGAGGATGACTCTAGCACTAACTTAAATAGCACACCTGTCATTACAGTTAAGAGATTTTGATGACAGAAAATGCACAACCTTTTTTAAGAAATTGGGTTTTTTCTCTAGTAAAGGTAAGAAATCCAAACGTTTAACTAAGCAATAAATAAGTGAGTTTTGCTATCATTTCATGATAAACCACACACTGTTTTTGTCAGGTTAACTTATTGCCATTTTGGAATTTTGGGTATTCTATTTGACAGTAAGGTTTTCAGGAACTGAAAAGGCAAAACTTACTACCAAAGCATCTGCCACTGAATTAAGGCAAAAAACTCTGTTGCTTTTCTTTCAAACAGGAACCTCAGCTAATAAAACTAGATCAGCCCGGTCCTTTAACACTAGCCATGCATCAGTTTGTGACAGAAATGCAAGAGACAAAAAAAGGGGTAGTGACTCCTAAGGAACTTTTTGCTCAGGTTTGTAAAAAGTAAGTATCTGTACAATTGCACGTCATAGTCAGTATGAAAAAGTTTGTTGTTTAAGACTGTCAGTTCTTCTTTTTTTATCTCTAGCTCAAAACACAGCATATAAAATTTGTAGAATAATTTTTGTAAGAAGAGCAAAATAAAAATGAACAGTAGTAAAATGAAAGATACTCAGTGACATACTGAGTAGGTAATGTCATATTTTTTAGAAAATACAATATGTATACACTTATTTCTTTTATAAACTTACATTCTGGAGACTTTGTCCATGTGTGTTTGCTGTAAGTCGTTTTTGCTTTATCTCTGAGTTCAGTTATACTTTACAATTTCCTTTAACAGAGCAATACGATTCAAAGGTTATCAGCAGCAAGACAGCCATGAACTGCTTCGTTACTTACTTGATGGAATGAGAGCAGAAGAAATCCAGGTGAATGCTAAAGTCATAGTTGTGCATACCTTTATTCTTCATACCCTGGACCCAGACTCTTCTGCTGAGGGGAGAAGGAACATACTTCCTGAGATGTGTCAGCTTCTCATGAATGAAGTGTGGTTGTGCTGTCTATAAAAGAACCCACAGAAAAAGTGGCACAGAAAAAGAACATCCTTAAATATTTTAATTTCTGAAACATACTTGTACAAATTCCATAGGGATTTTTTTGCCTGTTTTAATTTGGGCAAGTCTTTAATCCTTAGACAGATTTTTTTACATACTAATTGGAACATTATGGTTGCAACTTCTCAGTTGATTTTTTTTTTTGATATCTACAGGAACTATTGTGTGGTTCTACAAGTATTTGTGTTGTTTGTATTGAGTCTCTTAATTGGTGAAGATTATACTTTTTCCTCCATCTGAAACACATCATAAAATGAAGTAGATAACTGAATTACTTTAGGAAATTTTACAGAGTATATTTGTTTTGAAAATTTCAGCAAATAAGTATTGGAATACTAAAGGCGCTGAGTGATTCTAACAAACAAAATGAAGAAGAACTTAAAAAGAAAATTAAAGGTAAATTATCACAGCATCAGTAATTTGTAAAATCTCCTTTGCTGAAATATATAAAGTAACATTAATAGTATCAACTAAAAGATACATGTTTACTTGTACAACTTTATGACTTCTTGAGTATGCGTGTATCTAGAATAAAAGGCTAAATAATTTTAGTCTGTATTTAAATGTCTTGCTGAACTTTGTTGGCATTTCCTTCTTAACAGGATAAGAGAGTTGATTCTGTAGACATCACACATTATAATATGTTTGGGCAATGATTAATCATTCAAACATGTAAGAAATTAAAATACTGGTATGTGAATATAATTGATGCAGCAGCTAATAGTCCATTGTTACCTAACAGTAGTGTAGAAAAACTCCAAGCAATGAACAGAAGGATTTTTAAACTTTCAACATGACTTAGGAGATGATCTGACAATTTTAATTCAGACTGTGTTACTCTGAAATTACAACTTGAGGGAAATGGTTTTGTTTGTCTGACAAAAGTTGATGCTTGTTTTATAAGTTCAGATAGTTGTTTCAGTCTTGGGAGAAAACAGGAATCCTTACTGAGATGCAGTATTTCTGAGAAAATAGGGAAATGCATTTGAGCAGAGAAAGTGGTAGAGGTGTGGTTTAACCAATCTGTGTTCTGGGTGTGTTTTCACCCCCGTTCTTTTGATACACAAAAGACTCTTAATTTAAGAATCTTGCTGTACTTGCTATCCTGAAGAAACCAGAACAAGCCAACATGTTTCGCCATACACCTTGCATGTTATATTCTCCTTTATTTATTCAGTATGCCCTAATGAAATTGGTTGCCAGTATATTGTATGTAGTATTTTTAACTTTACTATATACTTTTTGAATTCTCAGAATACGAAAAGAAAAAGGGAATACAAAGTTTTGTAGATCGAATCTTTGGTGGAGAATTAACCAGCACAATTATGTGTGAGGAATGCAGAACTGTAAGTAAACCTAGAGTGTTATGTCCTGTAATCTGCAGGAGAACCTGAAAGTGACTGTCTGTAGAAATAAGACTTGACTAGCTGCATGCTTTTCAAAAAGGAGAAAGATTCCAGACAAATCATTCTTCCACTGTATTCTAAAGTTGATCTTTCAGTTCTTTTCAAAAGCCTTCCAGAAAAAGAGGTCAAAAGAGGCAGCAAGCTGCCTCTGCCAGAATTCCCTCCTAGACTCTCAGAGAACACCTTCCAGTGGTACAGATCATAGAGCAAATTAATTGTTATGGGGCCCTTTCCTCTTCCATTCAAGGGATTATGTCTTCCCGTTTACCACAATGAAAAGACCATGGGAGTACCAGGAGGACAGTTAAGAACACACTACATATCCTGAGAATGAAGAAATTGAATGTATTAGCAAATGGGCTGTTGTATATTATGATGGATTGCAGCTCTGAGTTTCTTAGGCCTTAAGGTGCAGTCTTACTAGATAACTCAAATTCATAGAAGTATTTCCTGCTCATTTCTGTGGTAATGTGACTCCTGGATTTTTGGGAATTGGAAGCTATTTGTGGGGGTAAAAGAGACGTGTTTTACAGTTGAGTGCACAATTAAAAGCAGGCCTTGAATGTAAATGTGCAAATACACCTATTGACAGCAAGACAGCTGTTTCCAAATCAAATTAAATTGGACTCTTGATTATTCATTTAAAGGTATCCTTGGTCCATGAGTCTTTCCTTGATTTGTCACTTCCAGTACTAGATGTTCAGGTAAGAAATAGTACATAGGTACTTTTCAGCTTATATATTTTTTTACTCATATGAAAACACTTATTTTACAGTCATTAGGAAGAGTATTTAAGCTTCTTTCTAAAAGTCTCTTTTGCAAGTCAAAATTACACAGAAAGATAGAGAATAAGATTTTTAATGAGTCATTCCTGTAAGCTGTAGCTCATAAATTGTCTCTGGAAAATTACACAGATTGTTTGAGTTCTTGGGGGTTTGTTTTCACTTTTTTCATCCATTTTCCTGCACCAAGTCCAAGAACACCTCTCCTAATATTCAGATTATGGAATAAAGTCAAGAAATGTTGATAGGATAGTATATGAATACTTATCTGATCAATCTCCAGATACTCAAAGTACTTGATTTGCTTGGTGTTTTGTATTGATAATATGCATATGTAATATTTCAGATTTTTTGTGTAGTACTGTTTACTCATAAACATTGGAATGAAACCCCCAGAGCCAAAGGGGTCATAACTTCTGCCACAAACAAGTTTCCTTTTAGCAGAAGCAAACAAATTCTGTGGCAGGCAGTTCAACAGAAAATGTCTCTGCTTATGTAAAACATTACTTTTAATGCATTTAATGAGATCTGTTAGAGGCAAAGGTGATGTTGCCCCTTTACAGGTTTAGATTTTGGCCCTCAATAGCCTTTCTTTTCACACTGTTTCATTCTGTTTCATATGGACTCTCTGAAGTGAGACACTCCTTCCATTAACATCGGGGTGTGAGTTAGTTGTAAGTTACATCATTAAAATGTTCCCTGAAGCTGAAAACTCAGATAACATCTCTGTTTCTGTGGCTTTTTGGGTTTTGTAGAAAGGGAAAATTACAAAGAGAGAAAACATTAAAAAAAACAAAGAAAAGGAATCTGAAGATGAAGAGGATAAAATCAATGACCATTACCTTAAGCAGAAATATGAGCCCCGTGGTACAAGTAAGCACCTTCAGAAAAAAACGAAGAAACAGGCCAAAAAAAAAGCAAAGGTTAGTTTGGATAGGTGTTTCACTTTGTGCTTGCTCTTTCTGTTAAAAAATTCTTTTTGTTTCCTTAGTCTACATGAAGGAAGAGATAGCTTAGAACTTCTCTTTTCAAATACACAACTGAAAAGACCAATTATGTCTTTGGGGTTAAGACGTTCTGTTGAGTGTTACTGTGTAGGAATAATATAATAATATCCAGCAGAATTTGTTGCCTGTCTGAAGAAGCCTTAATTTGTATTAGACTCTTTCCCAGTCATTGATTGCAAGAATATTCACAAAACTTTAGAATACAGACACAACAAAAATCAGGAAGATAGCAAGGGCATAATTAGCTGTCTTTTTATTATACTATCTAACAGGGAGCAGTGGGAACTGTGTCTGAGTGAGGATAAATTCAGTATTAGTGGAACTGATTATCTCTGATCAATAAATCATAGATTATTCTTCCCTCTCTGGCCTTGTGCATCTATGGCATGCAACAAAGATGATAAAGAAGTGGTAAGAAATGCTTAAAATATAATTTATATTTACTTTGTTTTTGTATTCTTTTTTATTATGTATTCAAATGAGCAGAGCCAACGCCATCAGGAAAAACTTAAAGGAAAGATGCTTCACTTGACAGATCTCTGCACAACTGAACAGCCAGAGATAGATGTCGAGTGCAACCAAGAATCAGAGACTGAAATGAGCTCTGAAACTCTTGATAAGAAGCAAGAAGAGGAATCATCACATGATTGCAAAGATCACTGCTTAACTCAGAAAGACTTGAGTATACAGGGAAATAGTACAGAAATTCAGAGCAGGCATGAAAATGTAGGAAAGACAGAACAAGAGTGTGAGGAAAACGAGTCTCTCGTGGATGTCTCTATAGAAGGCTTAGATTCTCCTATGAAGTTTGTCAATGGCCTTGACAACCTGTCTTTGAAAGAGGAGGATGACAATGAAGAGGAGGAAGAGCTTGCTACAGACTTTTCAAAACTCCACTTAGGTGCCAGTGACACAAGTGACACAAGTACCTTGGATGGCCTTCAGCCTGTTCCTAACAAGACGTGTGAAGTATCTACGGATGACCCTGAAACAGCATTTTGTACTCTGGCAAACAGGGAAGAGCTGAACCCTGAGGAAGATTCAATCCATCATTGTTTGTATCAATTTACCCGTAATGAAACACTTACCGAGACCAATAAACTGCTGTGTGATGTGTGTACACAAAGGCATTGTGGACCAAAGAACAACATAAGTATGACAGACTTTTTAAAAAGAAAACTTTAAACATATCCCTGTTTGCTTCTTGAGTGGTTAGAGGGTGGGGGCAAACTGTCAGCTTTCATTCATCATATTAAAGGGGAATGCTCAGTTTCTCAGTTATTGTAGTAGATGACATTGTAACGGTTTAAATAGTTAAAATCTTGCTGTAACATTTGTTTTGATAGAAAACACTTGATTTAATCTTTGGTAATTCTTCTTTTCTGCAGGTGAAAAGAAGTATGTTTATACTAATGCCAAAAAGCAGATGCTCATCTCTCTAGCTCCTCCAATTTTAACCCTTCACTTAAAGAGGTTTCAGCAGGTAAGTAGCAGGCTGATACATGCATATAGCCTCAGGTTAATACGGATATATGTGTACATATGTGTGTAGTACTTAACTTGAAAACATGCTAGCATTACTTTTATTTACTATAAAACTAGTTTGATTTTTTTCTCAAAGTTCAGAAAGTGTTAGTGTGCAGCATTGGGTTTTTTGGTCTTTGAGGCACTAAGGGGTGTTTCCCTGAAAGAATATTCCCTTAATTAACTGGAAAATACTGTTTTGTGAGTGTATTCACAACATATTCCCTCATTATTCTTACTGCCTACTGTATTAAGCAGAATCTTAGCATTAATGGTTTCCTACTATTACAGCTGCTTATGGGCCATTATATTTCACTAGGTAGAGGTAAATAGGACCCCTTACTGGTAACAAATAAGTAATAAGTTGGCAGAAGTGGAAAAGAGAGGATTCTGAGCCTTGTTGGAGAGGAGGGATGAAAGGAAAGCAAAGTAACTTAAGTTTTATTTACAGACACTGAAGTCACTTCTTTATTCCCAAGTTGTAGAAAACTTTAACTCAGGGCTTTAGCTTTTCAAGAGAGAAGGAGGAAATGAGACAGTACTACTAAATTTGAACCTGTTTGGTGGTTTTGGTCAATATACATGAAAAATAAGGGAGACAACTTTAATTAGATAAAACCCAATTTCATATAGAAAATGGAAATGCGTAGCCTGATCCAAGAGACTGTAATATGAAGAAAATAACATTTATCATCATCTCCTTTTGTTTTTCCAGTTTGATACTGGACGATTGTTTGATTAAGGTGGGAGCAGTTTGCATCAGTTCGGATGTTCTAAGATCAGATCCTCAGGCATGTTACAGTATCTGAGAAGCAAGAGTTGTCCTCATAGTTACTGAAGTGCATTAGAGCTGATTCTTTTTCCACTTCTGCTACCATTACATTAATGTATGAGTGAGCTGAAGAGCCATCTTAACTTGTGCTCCAGTGCAGCATGTGAGGGCAAGGAAATAATGCTGGAATACTAGACATTAGAGGGAAAAAAAAATTTGCTTTTCCTGAGATTTGTGTAATGTAAAATTAATTTGTATTGTTGAAACTTTAACCTGAAACATTTAGTAACTAAGCATGGTTTTAATATGCTCCATTTTAACATTATGGGGTTTTCCCTCTACTTTGGTTGTTTAAGGCTGGATTTAATCTACAGAAGGTTAACAGGCATATCAAGTTCCCAGAAGTGATAGACTTGGCTCCTTTCTGTACAGCTAAATGTAAAGTAAGTGGGAAAACAATCAGATTCTCCTTTCCCATGTTCTAATGTGCTTTCACAACAAAGCTGCTTAGCAAAATCTTTGTAGAATGCTTGTCAAGCCTGTTACTTTGTGTGATAACTTGTACTTCACTGCTCATAACTGTAGTGCTTGCATGAATCTCTAATGATCCATTTCCATTTCATCAGCAAAAAAAAATCAAAGAGTTTACATTCTTCAAAACCCAGCACTTGGCTGACATAGCTAAACTTGTGGTTTTCTAGAACGTGGCTGAAGGGAACACAAAGGTCTTGTACTCTCTCTATGGAGTTGTTGAACACAGCGGAACAATGAGGTCTGGGCACTACACTGCCTATGTTAAAATGAGAGCTATGAACAACCACCTCTCTGATCTTGTCCTTCGAGGACAATCTCAAGGTAAATCATTAGAAATACTTTACAAATTATTTCTTAGAGAATCACAAAATGGTTTGGGTTGGAAGGGGCCTTAAAGATCATGTAATTCCAACTTCCTGCCATGGCTGGTACGTTCTCTGAGAAGGGCAGTGAAGCTAGTGAAATGCTATAAGGAGCAGCTGAGGGAGCTGAGAGGGCTCAGCCTGGAGAAAAGGAGGCTCAGGGGAGATCTTATCACTCTCCAGAACTGCCTGAAAGGAGGGCATAGTAAGGTGGGGGTCCTGCTCTGCTCCCAGGCAACCAGTGACAGGACACGAGGAAATGGCCTCAAGCTGTGCCAGGGGAGGTTCAGGTTGGACATAAGGAAGAAAAAGAGACAAAATGGGTGGTTAAGCATTGGAAGGGGCTGCTTAAGGATACAGTGACATCCCCATCCCTGGAGGTGTTCAGAGAACAACCAGCTGTAGCACTCAGTGCTCTAGTCTACATTGAAAAGGTTTATCAGTCAGAGATTGGATTTGATCTTGGAGGTCTTTTCCAGATCAATGATTCTATGATTGTACTCTGATTCTTGCTGAAGAACACTAGTAGAACTGATTGCTTCAATTCTTTGTAATAACTTCTACTCCTAAATTTTTCCTTTCACAGCTTCAGAAACTGAGCCAGTCAAAGGTCAGTGGTTCCACATCAGCGATACCCATGTACAACCTGTCTCTGTGTCCAAAGTGCTGAGCTCCCAAGCCTATCTTCTCTTCTATGAGAGGCTGTTGTAACTCATCAGAAGAGCCTTCTTGTGTGTGCAGCCATCTTTTTTGGAGGCCTGAGAAGGCAGACTTGCAAATCATGTTGTTAACATGTTGGAGCTACTGTATAGCAGGAATTCACTTTATGCATTTTAGGCACACTGACAAACAGTTAACTTAAACTTTTTCCAGTGTTTCCACTACTTTTCAATAGAAGCTTTTTCAAAATTACAGCTTTGTGTTTTTGTTGAGTAATTTGGGTGTTGATATAAATCTCGATCAGCAGCTTTTTCACTTTAAAGCAACAGGCTCTACTTTTGAACTGTAGTTAAACTTGGCTATCATGTGTTCCAATGTGTTTTTTAGACCCGGGTTCCAAGCATAAGTTGTTTCTTTCTACACATCTTAAGAGCCAAAACAATTACAGCTTTAGCTCTCTTTTCACTATTGGTTTATGTCCAGTAGAGGAGCTCTCAAGTTTGCAAATGCTTCAGGAATTCTTTTGTTGGTGCTTTGGCCAAGCTGAGTGCTTGGCTCGCTCTCACTACAGGCAGTCCCATGTAGCGTTTCTGCACAGCAGGCATAAGGACCAGTAGTCCTGCACTGACTTGTAGCTTTGAAGTTCTCTTCTCCACAAGCTTCATGTTGGCTTTCACATGAATAAAATCTTGGGTCTGCCGTGCTAGAGCAGCAGCTGCTTACATTCAATACATTTTTCACAACAGCCTTACTAAGAAAATGGGCATCTTGTTCTTGTAACCCTTAGAGCCATCAGCAGTGGCCCTCATGCAGCTGACTATAGCAGTATGCCAATCCTTCTGAAAACTTGCTGAGTTTATTTTTCAGCCTCACCAACTGACTATAAAGCCTGCATTAGTAGAGCTGTTGTATGTCAGCCTTATTTAGGCATAAGATAGCTCCAGACTTGATTTAGCCTTCCACTCCCTTCTGGTTGTGAGATAGAGTAGCGCTGGCAAGAGCAGTAAAAGGATTAATTATTGAAGTGGCTTAGATTTCAAGTGCAGTTCTCCTTTCAAGCTACTTGGAGACACATAAGCTGTTTACTTCCTAAGATTAATCTTAACAGAGGGCTTCAGCTGAAAGATTCCAGCACTCTGCATCATGCTGGCTAGTGCTACTCAGCATTTATTTTTAAGGTCATTAGAATGTGATGCAGTTCACTGCTGTCAGGATGCCCTTTTGAGAGCATGGGGAAAAGGATGAGGTGAGAAATGCAAGTAAAAAAAACAAAGCACAGAATCATAAATTGGTTTGTGTGGGAAGGATCTTAAATATCATCCAGTTCCAAACCTCTGCCGTGGGCAGGGACATCTCCCACTAGACCAGGTTGCTCCAAACCCCATCCAGCCTGGCCTTGAACACTTCCACTCAGAGGGCAGCCAGTGTCTCTGGGCAACCTGTGCTAAGACCTCGCAGCCCTCACAGGGGAGAATTTCTTCTTGTGTATCAACCCTGAATTTCCCCTATTTCAGTTTGAAGGCATTCCCCTTTGTCTGGTCACTGTATTCCCTGATGCAGAGTCCCTCTCCAGCTTCCCTGAACCCCCTTCACACACTGGAAGGTGCTGTGAGGTCTCCACACAGTCTTTTCTTCTCTTTGCTTAACAGCCCCAACTTTCTCTGCCCCTGTCCATAGGGGAGGTGCTCAGTCCCCTCATCAACTTGGTGACCCTCCTCTGAACTCATTTTAACATTCTCTATCTTTCTTACGTTTGAGGCAGTACATCTGTACACAGTGCTCCAAGTGGGGTCTCAGCACAGGGGCTACTGAATGCAGACCTGCTGCCAACAGTTAATTATTTCAACATTCATTTGACTGTTTACACTCAAGTACTGGCCAAGGAGCACAAATAAGAGCACAAAGAGCCACAGCAATCATGGGTCATGAGCTCCCTGCAGCAGGCTTATGGTCAGCCTCCCTGCACATTGAGTCTCTTGTGCCTGCAACAGGAATTGATATGTGATTTCCCCCTTTAATTCAGCCCCAGAGTAAGTTCTGCCTTCTTTCTCATCGGGAGAGAGCATCAGGCAGCCAGCCAAGGGTCAGCCCATCACATCCACAGTGTCATTCATCCCCTACACATTCACTGATTGGGAACAACACGTCATGCTAGCTCCAAATGAAGTAAGTCAACATTTTAACAGTGAGTACATTTATTGAGGTGTTTGAAGTTCTGCACTCCATTGGACACTGTTCATAATTTAAAGGCAAGAGCAAAACATTATGACAGGCTCCAACTGGAATATTTAAAAACTCACAAATTCACGTCACTTAAGAAATACAGTTAAACTGTTCAATCATTTTGGTCTTCATCCCAGTCTTTCTTTCCTGACGGAGGTTTTGGGCCACCAGCTGGTTTTGCCATAATGATCTTGAAGAGAATAGAGAAGTAGAAAAGGCTAATGTTAAAGTCAGGCTTGTACCCTTCTCCTACAGCAACATGATCTGAATGCTAGGATTCACTACATACATGCAGTTTCCCTACTCAGAACCCAAGCCTGTGAATATCTATCTAAGATACTAACTTTTTTCTTGAGAATGGTAGAGGCTGAGCCCTGATACAGTAAAAAAAAGGTATTTTACCTCATGTTTGCATGCAGAGTAAGACTTCAGTTAGTCTACAGAAAGTGAGTGCTTAAATAGGCCAACAGCAGACTAGTTTACAGAGTGCACACTACAGAAAGCATTATCATCAAATCTATTGTTCTCAATTATTGTCTCTAAGTATGACTTTAAAAACACTAAGTCCATTAGTCCTACCACATTAAAACTCATTCTCTGCCCTGGCTACATGGACAAGTAAAGTAAATCTGAACTTGCTCTTCCAGGAAAATTTGAATTCAGATGCAGAATTAATTTGCACAAACTCAGGATGTAGCAATCAGCACACAGCAGAAGACAGCAGTGTTATGTGTTCTCAAGGAGCATACAATCTGCCATGTGCTTGTCAATGAACTCATGCATGCTCTTACAGATACCTCTCTGCTAAAGAAACAGAGCTTACTGCACACTAGTATTCAGGCTCATCTTTCCAGTCATCCTTATCCCAATGTCCTTGTTGCTTAGGAGCTTTTGGACCGCCTGCTGGTTTTGCCATAATAATCTACAAAAATTTCACATGCAAATTCATTTTTGCTGAAGTTTTACAAAATAATGAAAGATTTTTATCATCAAGATTGTACCGTCTATTTTTCCTAAAAATTGGATTTTCATGTAAAAATACATGAGAGAAGGTTTCTTCTAATAAAGCTTGTTCCTACAGAAGTTAGGGTAACCCTCTGGATACAAATATCCACTATCTTCAAAATATCAATAAAATCTTTAAAAAAATATGCCAACAAACATTAATAGTACTACTACAGAAGCAGCCATATTCCAGATTACAAGCTCTTGAACAAATTACTTCCTGGCTTCCAGAAATGAGCAAACCACAATCTCAAGTAACATGTTTACACCTTGCATTTCCAGGAGATTCCATCTATTTGCAAGAGGGTTCTGCCAGGTTTTAATTCAGTACCCAAATGACACATAAGCTTACCTGATCAACCCTTAGGACAGTTACTGCTGCATTTGTAGCTAGCTTGATACCCCACAATTTTCCAAGATACGTGTCTAACACACCAGCTTCCAACATGTCCTTCACTGCAGCAGCTTCGGCCTGTCAGATGGGAAAAAAACATTATTCAAAATGATTCTCAGGCCTTCTCCTAGCAAGGTGGTATCACTTTTCTAATCTCATCTTCTCCCTTTAGAAAACCTTCATTCCTAATCCATTAGCAGGAAGATAAAGTCAGTAATTACTGAAGACCTATTTCCTGTTACATTTGTTCAGTATCCCACTCCACCTCTGATATAAGGCCATTATACTCTACTGAACTGAACTGCTTGCTGATAAAAAGAACATTTAAGGATTTCACTTTCAAAGTTATTACTATAGACTGTGCAACACAATGCTCCCAACAATTTAAAATAATCTATAAATACTTCATACTGATAGAAGTACTATTAAGTATAACCTTGCACTGCAGGGCAACAGTAACATGAGAGACTATTTACCTCAATATCAAATCCAACATTCTTCTTTCCTTCCTGATGCATGGCATAAAGTTTGGAGATGACCTCATTAGCTTTTACTCCAGAGTTTTCTGCCAGTGCTCGAGGAATGGCTTCAAATGCCTCAGCAAACTTCTTGATGGCATACTGGTCAAGCCCAGGACAAGTCTAAAATGAAGTTGAAAACCATGTCAGCATTTCAGTAACTGTAAGATAGGGAGGCATTTCCCCACACACTTGTTATTACACAAATATGTATGTTGGTATGAAATAATGTTTGTAATTTTTTGTAAGACGTGTGTGTGAAGATGAAAAGCCAAGAAGCCTGTTTGCCATACCTCTCCATAAGATGTGATCTGTTTGGCTAATTCAATCTCTGTTGCACCTCCTCCAGGAACGAGACGTTTATCCTGTGGAACGACCACACCAAAACACAGTATTTTGCTTACAGCATCCATTACTTCTTATTTTTTTAGGATTTTTCTAGTCTATCAAGAATGCAAGAGAACTTTATTCCACAAAGGCTTATTAAGAATCCACTTCAGAACAAACATGCATTATAAGGGAAATAATTATTAAATTTCCTTTATATTATAAGGGAAACCAGAAGTTACTCATTCATTCCAATGTGTTTCAAGAAAAACAGCTGCTTTTGTAAAAACCAAAATAATAATGCAGTGGGTTTTGTGTCTCTGATTTTTTTGGTTTTTTAAAAAAAATTAATTCCTGGATAACTGTAACAGCATTCCTAGATTTTCTCTTTTTTTCCCATTATTTTATTGGGAAATATCATACAGGAAACCAATCTACTGTATACTAAGTTTAATATGTCAAGAGGTATTACAAAGTGTTGGGACTTTTTGTTTTGTTTTATTGCATTTTAAATTAAGCATTTTATACATCCTTTGGCAAACCAGAATTTACTTAACTCTGATCTCTTAACCCACAAAGTAATCATCATAAATCTTAAAACAGGACAACTCCTGGAGACAATCATAAATGCACAACATTTCTGTACTCAAAATCAATGTCCATGTCTTGGTATGTAAAGGAGATTAAGATTCTAACAGTTTTAATAATTTTTGCATGCTGTTTTCCAAGTAAATACAGGAACATTTCTTTTTGGAAAAAAAAAAGAAAAATGAAATATTTTTTAAGACAACATAACTGCTCACACACAAAAAAAAAAAAAAAACAAACCTCTGTAAAACCAAGTTTTCCATCTGTAAAATCCTAGCAGCATAACATGGAGCATGAATTATCACCAATTAACTAGAAATTGAGTCTGCAACCAGTTTCTCCTGATCCCAAGTGACAAAGCTATCTAGCTTTTCTTCTGTGCCTCATTTCCAAAGAACATTACAAAACATTTAGGGAATAAGTCAAGAAAGAGCTGACTTTCTTTAAAAAGTGGCAAAGGTAATCCACCTTCAAGAACCCACTCCCTACTGGAAAACTGAGTGTAGCCTATGTTAAACACCACCTTTCATGTACCCTATGTTCACAACAGCCCTCCACACCTCAGTAGTGCACAGTCACCTCTCCAGCTCCAGAAGGCACCCAAGAAGATTGGTATCTACAGCCTTGGGTAGCAATGAGTAGAGAGCAGGCTCGAGCCTTGCCTCAAACTGATTCACTTCTCATTTACGTACCCTCGTGAGTACTTTGAAAGTATTGACACCATCATCCACGGCTCTCTCGATGTCATCCATCAGATTGTCTGTAGATCCACGAATGAGGATAGTAGAAATGGCTCCATCCTCCTTTTCTGTTCAGAGACATGAATTACTGAATTAATTAATTAATCTCCAAAACACATACAAACACACTTGAGAACAGCAGTATCAGCAGTTCTACAGAACATACATACCATGCTTAAACACCACAACCTGTGTATCCCCAACCTCTGATAAATACACACTATTGCAGTGACCCATTTCTTCAAGAGTAGGGGGAGTCTAGAAATAAAAACATGAGTTAAGAACTGGACCTGCTCATCAGTTCTCATCCTCCTGCACCTCATTTGGGAAGTACATACCAGTCTGGGTAGGGCTGTTGCACCAACTGTTTTGCACAGTCTTCTCAGGTCCCACTTGGAGTTCAACCTTTAAAAACAAGTTTCCATAATAATGTTAACACATGCAAAAGTATTGTCTTAACTTGGTAAGTACATTTCATCAATCTGGTAGTCCAAATGTTTTCATGCTCTCCTAGTACTTACCTTACTAACATAAGATTATACTTGTTGGCATAATGAAGAGCCATATCTGCCACTTTGCCACCTGTTACTACTACATTTGCACCACTATCAGCAATAGCTTTGACTTGCAAATCCATTAGATTTTCTTCTCCTTTACTGAAGTTCATCAGTTCTTCAGCATTCTTTATTAGGACAGTGCCCTAGTGAAAAACATACACTGTTAAAAATTCAGCATTAAACCATATACCTACAAGTTTCTGACAAACCATTTTGTCTCCCAACCTATCTGTAAACCTTAAGTCATCCTGTTTTGTAATACTGTCATAGTCCCCAGGCAACAGGGTAAAAGACGAGAGGAAAAAAAAATGGAAATCACCAGTCAATTCCAGACAACCTTGGGGTTCAGAAATTCAAGCCATAGTTTGGCTCAAGTAGCCCAAAAAAAACAACACCATTTCCCCCATCTCAAAAACTCTGCGAAGCAATCAAGGTTCAGAACTTTTCTATTAACTTTTTTAAACTAAGAAAATCAATATTCACCAAAATATCTCAATCACCAAGTGTCAAGAATATTTATAGCTAAGTCTAAAAATAAGAGCACATATGCATAAATAGAGATGTAACTTATTTTGAGCTTTAACATACCTTAGTTTCAGTTATCATACCATCAAAAGGGCAGGAATACACAGCTATTTTTGCATCTTTGACAGAAGTAACATCTCCTTCAGTTTCTTTTTTAAAAACCATGCCATGCAGTACTGAGGAAGCAGAAATACCAGCACCCTGAAAGGAAATAAATGGAATCTGAGACTTTTTACAAGGGCAAGTAGTGATGGGACAAGGGAGAATGGTTTCTCACTCAAAGAAAGTAAGTTTTGATTAAATATCAGGAAAAAATTCTTCCCTGTGAGGGTTGTGAGGCCTTGGCTGCCCAGAGAAACTGCAGCTGCCCCATCCCTGGAAGTGTTCAAGGCCAGGTTGGACAGAGCTTGGAGCAGCCTGGTCTAGTGGAAGGTGTCCCTGCCCATGGTACGGGGCTGGAACTGGAGCTGGGTGATCTTTAAGACACATTCCAGCCCAAACCAAACTGTTCTTTGATTCTATGAACTGTGGAACATTGCATTACTGCCCATTTGTTGTCAGAAAGCTGCACTATTGTGCATGAAAAGGAGACCTTACAATCATTTGGATGTAACGCCCTAAGTGTAAGACTTCAAGCTTATTCAGCAACAACAAACACTAACAGGTTCCCATTTTAGATTACTTCCAATATGAATGATTCCTGTTTCTGAATGCTGGAGACTAAACAAGAGAAAGACTAACTTCCAAAACTCAGTGCACATGCCACAACAAAATTAGAGAAGACTCTCTGAAAGTTTGAAGATTAACCCTTGTTACACTATTTACCTTAATAATTACAGTAAAGCCAGCTACTTCAAACTTACCACAATTTTGCACACTCTGATATTATCAACATTGAAATGACCAGAATCAGGAAGAATAGAAACTGGAGGAGAAAAAAGAAAATAAGAAAAATAATGAATATGTCTCACCTAATTAATAAAGTAGAACAATGCATAAACAATGCCTGGAATTTTTCTGAACTACTTAATTTCAGTGGTTTGAGATATATGCCTAAATTCAAGACAATTATAACCTGCTAATAACTGGCATAAAGAGAAACAGAAATTTTATTTTTACAAAGTAATAATCAGAAAGAAAGACTTATTCAGGCTGCTCAGTTAATTAAGTTCAAATATGCACTCATTCAGGTAGAGTCAAGAGTTAAGTCTAACCCAGAGTATTTAGAGAAATCACTGGAAATAAAAATGAAGGTTTTGTCCTGGAAATGTAAAGGGATAACAACTCAACAGAACTACAGTCTTACTTCCATTGTTCTGTGGCTGTGACTGAAAACAGCTTATTAGAGGCACAGTATGTCTTCCTAATGATATATAAAGAGGGAGAAAGATGGATTTCTGCACTAAAAGGACTTGAAAGCTATTTCTAGAAATGCCTAGTAGGAAAAGCAAACCTTTTCTGAACTACAATGCCAATGCAGAGTTCAACATGAAGATTACCCTAATTTCAGAGGTAAAAGAGTTCCATCCAATCCAACCTGCTAAATTAACCATACTTCCCATCTTACATGAAAATGTAAGGACCATAACCAAACCTACTCAGTGTTCCAGCTATGTGCCCATACCTATTCCAGCCCCACTCACCACAGGCCTGAGCAATGAGCTTTGCCAAGAACCGTTCATTGCCGTATTGTTTGCTCATGACTGACGTGTACAACAAAGATGCCACTTCTTCAACATCTCGAAGGTTCTTTGCAGAACAGCACACCAAATCTGGGAGAATTTCTAGGGCTTTCTTGCAAGCCTTTTCATATCCCTCAATCACCTGTGTAGCAAAGAGTAAATATCCACTATGAGACTTCATACTGCTTTTAACTGCTTGTCAAATAGCCATAAAACATTAACAGATGCAAAAGTTTACAAGGGAAGCTTGTAAAAGTTTACAAGTAACACAACACACGGTTCCCCTTCAAACATCTTTATCTAAAAAATCAGGTGGGAAGAAAGCAGATGATTCCACAGTATTATGACCCAAGAACACTGATCAGTAGCAATCTGGATTCAAGCTGTGAACTGTAATGAGACTATAACTTGCCTCTGAGACAGATAACCCCATCCTCAGAAGGTCTTCTGCTAACTCCAGAAGAACGCCAGCAAAAACGAGGACAAAATTTGTTCCATCTCCAACTTCTTGTTCTTGCATGTGTGAAGCCATCACAAGCATTTTTGCAGCAGGATGCTGGACCTTTAAAAGAAGTTAAACATCTTGGTGACTAACACACCACCTAAGAATGCAGCTTCAGGCATTTTCTATGCATCTTTCTAAGCTCTCTTATTTCAAATTGTACCTAGAGATATGAAAAATGCACAACACTGGAAAAGAAAGCAGCACAGATATTCTTAATTGGCTAACTTCTCTAGTAAGAAAAAGCAGAAAGATATATTTAAAAAATATCAGAGAACCAAACATTGCCCCTACAACATACATTAGACATCCCTGACATTGGTTCTGAGCTACTTTCACACACTGCAGTGGTTTCACAGCTGACTTCTGCAACAGGAAAAGTCTGGAGTTTAGATGAGTTTAGACCTTCAAATCGAATTCATGTGTAAAATACAAAATACTTATCCAAATAACAGTTTCATTTTAAGGGAGGGGGTGTGTGGGAGAGTCCTGCTTAAAGATTGCACTGCTTCACTATTCTTTCAAATAAATGCAATAAAATACCATATCCCTGAATACTTATACCTACCATTTTATACCAGTCAGTAACATGCAAAACATATCAGATTAGGTAATCAGTATGCAGATTATATTTTTTTAAAAACAGAACTGAGATTACCCCAGTTACTCTGCTCATACTGCACACCAACACAATGTATTCAATAAGTAAATATTTCGTACTTACATAATCTCTATCACTAAGTATAAAATTCAGTAAACTATTATTCTTGTTATGTCATAAATATCAATTTGAAGTTGCAGGAAGAATTAGGAGGACAGCCTTTTCATGCTTACACAGTGTTTACAGAAGGATGCTGCTATAGCCTCAGAGTCTTAAAATTCAATTGATGGATTCTAAGCAGTTAGGAGAACATGGCAAGCAACAACACCAGGAGATTAACTAAGCAGCTATGTCATGCAGACTTTTCCAAGCTGCTGCATTTCTAGACATGTCCTCTTTTAAACCTACTGGTTTTGGGGGAAAGTAAGGAATTATTAAGCATCTCCTAGAACTATTAATGCTGCTTCACAAAATAATTATATTCTTCACCGTGGACCTCAAATTCAGTGAAAAAAGTACATGACTTCCAAAGTGAATCATCTGTCAGAGTGACATTTCCTTACTGACAGTCAGAACTGTAACAGCCCGTGAGCAGAAACACTGGTGCACAACTGGCATCATCTGAAGCAAGAAAACTTACCTCTAGCTCTCTCAGGATAGTAGCAGCATCATTTGTAACAAAAAGCTTTTCCAGATGATTGATAACCATTTTGTTCATTCCTAAATGAGGAAACAAAACAATCTATAAAAATAATTCATTATGCAAACAAATTTTGTACACAGACACTGTTTCCTAACTTTCAGGTGTATCTTGCACATTAAAATGTTAGCTCTGTTTATAATTTAAGAACTTCAAAACATTGTTGTGAAATAATACTTGAGTGTAAGACATAAAGGAGAAATCAGTAATTTTGGAGTAAGCAGTTTTCTGTTCAGAAATACCAGCACCTAATTTAATTAAATGATAGATGAGAATATTTTGTTTCCATATATCTGACTAAACAAGCTTATGTTCACTATGACTGCCTACCATGTTATCATGTTTCCTTTAATTTTTATACTTTTTCATATATTTTATACTGTGTTTCAAAGAGAACACTGACTGCTACAAAAACCTGACAAAAGCAGACACTGAGCATAACTCAAGAGCTGTCAAAACAAAATCCGTTTTCTACAGTCACAAAGAAATAATCACATATTTGCAGTTTTAGAGTAAGTCCAGTGTTTCCCCCAGCTGCTTGTTTGTCAAGGTATGTTTAGCTCCAAACATAGCATCATCTCAAAAATGCAGCAATAATTTTAAGATTTATTTACCATTTGGTCCATATGCTGTACGGGTGGTTTGAGCAAGTTCTTTGCATGCCTGAATGTTTCTGTAGACAGCTTCTTCTAGTCCTGAATAATGCTAAAGAGAAAAATGACTGATCAGAATTAGGCTAACAAAAAAAAGTGATGAACTAGTAAATTCTCATTAATGAACTAGTAAATTCTCATTAAAGCAGTGTCAATTCATTGAGTCCCTCAAAGTCTTTTATTAATATACATTTGGTATTTCACATACCGTGTAAATAGACACCAAACCTTACCCAAGACAGTGAGAATTAGTACGTACACCCTCTCAACTAGGTAGCTCAGTAGACACAAAAAGCTTCTAAAGAGAAAATCTGAACAGTGACCTGACTTGCAATACAATTTGCATCCCCTCAGTCTTCCAAAATGTTTTGTGACATGCCAAAAAGAAGCAGAAAATAACCAAGACCCAGTTGGAGAGGGGCAAGGGTTTCTGTACATGTTTCTTTACTTGCACCTTTGTATGCTACAAAAATAATTTAACTCATTCTCTGTTCAAAACACAGAACTGAGTTAACTGAATCTGAAAATTCAGAAGCAGAATGATTAAGTAAAATATCTGTGCTTGAGAAGGCGATCAGCCTGGCTTCAGTTTGGAAACCTTAAGACAAGATGGGACCACTAGAAAGGACCTTAAGAAAAAGCAGGATAAAAAGCACTATGCAGTCCATAAGAGAAGGGAGAAAAGTAACAATATTTACTCTCTAAATTCATGCCAAACATCTTAGATTGCCTCCTTGTTTTGCAGAAGACAACTCTTGCTGTTCTGGCTTTGAATTTTCTAACACTGAGGCCACGCTGCTTCCCTGTTCTGCCCCTGCCCTGAACGTATGCCATTATTTGGCTCCAAGAAGGATTCTAAAACGAAACACAAAGGGCTTTCAGAACTGCTACCTTTGCTCTTCTTTCTATTAAGCAGCAACAAATGGAAAAGTTTCCTATGTTCCCTCTTTCTTGGAGAGAGGGACTTTGGACAAGAACCTGGAGAGACAAGACAAGGGGCAATGGCTTCACATTGAATGAGAGTAGGTTTCTGTTAAGTGTTAGGAATCCCTGAAATTCTTCCCTGTAAGGGTGGTGAGGCTCTGGCACAGATTTCCCAGAAAAAATGCAGATACACAACCCTGGAAGTGTCCAAGACCAGGCTGGATGGGGCTTGGAACTAAATGATCTTTAAGGTCCCTTCCAAGCCAAAGTCTTCTGCTGATTCTATAAATAATAAAAAATAAATAAAACCCACACCTGCTTGCTTTCTGCCCACTTTTCAAAGAAAGCTTTTCCTTTATTAAGATACAATTCTTCACTTCTACCAAAATCTTCATTATGCTAACATCAAACACAAGAAAACTGGATTTATTGGTAAGGAAATCTATAGAAAACATTGTTCTGCATCGCTGCCAAAGGTATCAGGAAAAATCAAGCAGAACAACCCGGATACTTCTGAACTGCTTCAATTACAGGGCCCGGCTGACAGTTGCTGCCCAGCCTCTGTGAGAGCTCTTGTGATGCACAGTAATAACTCCACAATCAAGGGTTGTAAAGTAGATAGGTATTTATTCAGCGCTGCACGCAGGGGGGCAAAATCTTCCCAAATCCTGTGTACCCCAGCTTCCCCAATCCCCTTATTTATACACAAAATCCATGCATATTCTATATCACCTATACATATCCAGAAACTAACCCCACCTATTCTCTGCATTATATGGAAATTAGCTGTGACTGCGTAGTTCGTTCTTTTATTAAGTCAATGGTCTCAAAAATGAGGCTGGGGTCCGGTGAGATGAAGCTTCCATAGTCTTCCTCACTATGGAACTTTCCAACTCAGATGCACAGCCGCCCTTTTGCTTCCCATCTTTAGCAAGCTCAATTTCCATCAGAGGCCCCCCTTCTTTTTGCATAAGTTTAATAATGTTATGTGTAGTAAATATAATTCACACCATTCCTTGTATGAAATATGTAATATTAGATACTTGTTAGATTATGCCCGTTTGTATTAGTTCCCCCCCACCTTTGCAGGCGAGACTGGGTGTATATTGGAAACTGATTTACAAGTAAAAGGATGTGGCTCGACCAGGAGATGGGCCATGTCCAGACTCCATGGGACTGCAGGTGTTTGTTGATCATCAGGTGCTGATCATCGCATAAACGGCCCAAGATGGATATCATGGAAAACCTCAGACAGATCCAGGTGAATGCAGCCTTCCCGTAAAATCTCATCGGGAATTCACCTACTCCAGACACTGAATTATTCCTCCTCATCACCAAAAAAGAAAATCTCATTAACCTATAGACTCTGAATAGAAGAAAAGACTGATTGCTAAAATCTTGGCCCCAAGCGGAATTTTCCCTATAAAACCCGCCTGTGCCAGGATGGAGGTGTGTGGGCATAGGGGAAAACCTCTGCTGAGGCTGACTCCTTGTTGCACACCCAGTGCCGACCCCGGGCTCGGCTCTGATCTTTCCTTGTGGCTGCCTAGACAGAATTTAAACGCTAATAAAATTATTTTTATTTTTAATCTGGCTGAATAAATTCTCATTTATACCAATCTGCAACAGAATCGACCTAACATACACTATATGTTCACTATATGTGATATGTTCACATTGCCTAAATCATTCTAAACTCCCTATTAAATCTCGCGTTTCACTCGGAACAACGCGGGCCCTGTCGCATCCCCGGAGGCGGCGGGATGAAGCGGCAGGGCCCGGCCCAAGGGCAGGGCGGGGAGCGGGATCCCGGCCCCGCAGAGGTTTCTGGAAGGCCGCGTGTTCCGGGCGGTCCCCGCGGGGGCCACAGAGCGGCCCCGGGCCGGGCACTGCGCGGACCCCCGGGCCCCCGCCCCGCGGGACACGTGCTGCCGCCAGGCCCCGCCGGCCTTCCGGGCCTTTCGCCGCACCGCTACCCTGAGACTCCTCCCGCACCCCCCTCCCACTTATACCCGCGCACCCACCCAACGCCGGCCTCACCTTCGCCCCCTCCTTGAGCATCTGGGCGAAGCCCGGGGCCTTGGGGACGTGCAGCGCCATCTCCGCTCGGTGCGGGGCTGCGGCGGCGGGAGCGCGCGGGGCACGGCGGGAGCTGCGCGGGCGCGGGGCGGGAGCGCGCGGGGCACGGCGGGAGCTGCGCGGGCGCGGGGCGGGAGCGCGCGGGGCACGGCGGGAGCTGCGCGGGCGCGGGGCGGGAGCGCGCGGGGCGGGAGCGCGCGGGGCACGGCGGGAGCTGCGCAGGCGCGGGGCGGGAGCTGCGCATGCGCGGGGCGGCCGCGCCGGGCTCGCGCCGCCCCTCAGGGCGGGCGGCGCTGGGCTCGAGCTTTCGCTCCCTCTCTCTTTCCGTGTCCCCGGCGCTTCTTTTTCCAGGAAAAGCGCCGGTTTTTTCATGGCCACCGATGATAAACGTCACAAAGCTGAGCAGGCTCTAGGCGAGCGTTTCACTTTGTTGGAAAATGCGTATTTTATGATTGGCTTTTCGCAAATGTTACAATGAGTATTATATGTGTAGTGTTAGAAAGTTATGCTGTATTAATTCTCTTAAGTACTGTGTTAAATACGGTTTTTAGGTTACAACATAATGTTAAAACAGAAATTCTGCGATATAAGATTTGTTACAAGTTCAAGTGAGAAGATGAGATAATCAAGAAACTCTTCACACAGAGATGTCAGCAAAAGGGGCCCATAAAAAGTTACAGCCTCCTTATCAGGAAAGACAAACATTCTTCCACCTTCTCTCTGTCTTTTTGGAACCACCAAGATTAAAGAGAAGAAGCTGACAAAAAACAGAAAAGTTCTTAATTTGCAAGGAATTTATACATGATGTATGAGATAGATGAATAAGCAACAGGCTATTGCTTTTAAGGTTATTCCTTTGTTCACAAGGGATGCTTTTCGTGACTTAGTGTCCAAGAGCATCCAGACTGCCGTAATTCTTTGCTTTTTATTGTCTTGTAATTGTCCTAACTCTAAATTTCATTACTCTAATTGTATTACTATTTTTATAACCTTTTTATTATTATTAAGCTTTTAAATTTTTAAAAACCAAGTGACTGGCGTTTTTCACAACTTAATACGTAAGGATCACAGGTTGAGATAAGAACAATTTACTGAAAACACCAATGAGTTTAGAAAGCAAGCACTAACAGCAACAATGCTTCTGACTGAGGAAATCAGCAACCCACACAGAAACCCCCCAATAGCAGACAATACCTCCCTCCACAGCACTTACTCGACTGGACTTCAGTGATCCTTGTGGGTCCCTCCCAGCTCAGGATACTCTACAATGCTGTGATTTCTGAGCTGCCCTCTTGGCACAGTGCTTTTATCAAAGCTTGTGTTGCCTGCATTTTTTAAAGCCAGAATACCACTAAAACCATAATATATATGTATGCTTGTGACTATGAATATAGACAATATCTATGTATGAAGCTGTATTGAATTAACACTAAAACATCTCTTTGTGTTACAGCCAGGATTTCTTTAGGACTCACTGTCTAATCACAACTTTGATTTGGTCTTGATCTTTTTTTAGCTATGCATCCATTTATTTTCTGCATAGACATTGACATGCTAAAGGACTATGCAAAGGTCAGAGGGTTGGCTATTGGCCGTTAGCTGCACTTTCACCACCCAAAATCTATAATTGTGCACATGGAAATCCCCGGCTTATCTGTAGGAACTTGTTTCTCAAATTCTAGGAGGGTAAAATTTTAACAAGATCTTGGGAAGTTCATAAGGAGGGCAGAATGTTAATTTTTGTTTGTTTATTCAGCTCTGGGAACCTGAGCAATGGAACAGAAGGGTTTGAAGACATCTGCTGAAGTGTGAGTAGGACAATTGTGTTTCACCAATAATACTGGCCAGTGAAAAAAAATGTGAGTGGCACCTTGAGGGAAGGCTAAGGGCCATGCTCAGTTTGCAGAGAATCATGCTTAAACCTGAAACAGAAAATTGTGAACCACATAGTGCTGAACATTCAGAATAATTCAGAATAGTAACAGTAGCAGCAGTTACTTTAGCTTTCCCCCAGATTACACTTAAGTCACTTTTAAGATGATGGGAAGGAACAGACTAATCAACTAGAGTATGTCCAATCAGCTAAGTACTACTTAGGTCATTGCTCTACAGGTCCTGGGTTAAACACTACCCTTAGCCTGGGCTTCTCTCACTTGTGCAGAGGATTGTAAGCTAAACAGGAAAGCAAGATTTTCTTACCATTTGGAATTCTCTCTGCTATAGCTAATCCAGTTAGCTTGAGTCACAGGAAAGGATTTCTGGGCACTTTAGAGGAGTTTTGCCTTAGCATGGAAATGTCCAAAAGACTTTTAAATGAGGCAGAGGGACGTGGTTCAGTGGTGGGTGTGGCAC
This sequence comes from Lonchura striata, assembly GCF_050655825.1. NCBI lineage: Eukaryota > Metazoa > Chordata > Aves > Passeriformes > Estrildidae > Lonchura > Lonchura striata. Next base: position 5,257,141 of record NC_140703.1, read on the forward strand.
TGCTGGGGATCAGTTGGACACAATGGTATTTGAAACCTAAACAATTCTGTAATTCTACCTGCACAAATGACAAGAATTCAGAACCTCCACAGAACAAACAAATTGGAAAGGATGATAGTCTGAGAAAGGAATCACTGCTGTTTATATTGAGTTTGTATTGCAGGTACAATCAAGACATGTGTTGTGACACTGGTATGGTACTCAACAAAATACAATCCAAGAGCCTTTATTTCATGGGAGATGGTAAAATTGTTGAGATCATTCCTGTTTTGCTGCCATAAGAAAAAATCTTAGTTGGGAAAAAATGACATGTCCTCTAGATGGTGAGTTCTGTTTTGCTTGAGGAAATGAAATACAGCATCAGATAAGGGCTAGTGAAATACTTTTCCTCAGTTTTCAGCTTGGTCATATGGGAACTCTTATCCAGTAGAGTGCACAGAAGCCTGTAAATACCTGGAAATATATGCCTACTGCTACTGAAGGTTCAGCTGTTCTTGTCGTGTGGGAAGGACTTACCAGGACCTATGTGTTGATGGAAACTTGGAGAACACCAAACTGAGGAGTGAGGGAAATAGGAGTTTTAAGTTGTAATTGGAAAATATAGGAAACAGCAGAAGAGAGGGGCAAACTTGGCATTGAATAAATGAAGACTTCTGAAGAAATAATACCCAAACAAAATAATGAAGAGTAGAATAAATAACATCTATCTGCAGCTTCTGGAAACAAGCTGCTACTACACCCAATTTGCATTTCTTTCAACTCTGAAAACACTAATCAAAAAAAAAGGTAGCTCAAAAGGCAGGATTCTGAGCTCAAGACCACAATTTATGCTGTCTAGTGTCTGAGCCACTGACATCCGTGATCTTCTTTCTTCATTTTGTCATATTGTGACTTTGATGCCCAATTTGGAATTTTCTAAGGCTGGTCAAAACCAGTACTACATCTTCAGGATAGAGACAGAGGTTTTCCCAATGTTTAGTACTTTGTTTATCTGCCTAAATAATATTAAAAGCCTTCCCCAAGTAACTAAAAATTTTGTTTCTCATATTGTCCTCATTATGATTTGATTGACATGATTGGCTATGGGTCTCAACTCCACCTAGTTAGTCAAACTGGTATCTCTTAAGCTGTTATGTTGAAGACTGTACTATTTATTTTTAAAAATAAAGTGATGTATATATATATATATATATATATATATGTATATATATATATATATAATCATTACAGACAGTTAACCCAAGGTATCATTTAAGTAGTGCAATACAGTTTACATATAAGGAATGAGCAGACAACATTTTCTAATATACCTTCAAAATAGGTGAATGTACCAGTGTTGTAATAAGTACAACAACAAAAAAGGTGATATCCTGCTGTTAAGCCCCAAGCTCACTGATATTAGCTAAAGGATGTCACCAGACATTGAAGTTCCAAGCTGAAGGTGACATGGTGGTGTCAGTCAAATGTTGGACTCAGTGATCTTGGAGGTCAACCATAATGATTCCATGACTCAGTAGAATCAGGCAGCTTTCGTTTCAAACCCTGTACTGAGGTTAAGGTTCTTGAAGCAGTAATCTAGCCATAAACAAATCTCTGTCTTTTTTCTTTTGAAGGACAATTGTCCAAACTCGTTTTTATCATCAGTATTGCTTGTCTTAGTCACTCTGCAGGCTAGGTGTTCATTGCTTATCAAAAATAGATTTTATCCATAATGTATTTAAGCATCCTTTTTCCTTTTTTCTTTTTTTTTTTTTTTTAACACAGTACAGTAAAGTGACTGTTTAAATGTTTATTATGCGTCTTTATGGCCCAGGTTCTTAGTTCTGTTGACATGGGCATCAAGGAGAAGACTGAGGAGAGACCTCATCACAGTTTACAACTTCATCAAATCAAGGGGAAGTGGAGAGGCAGCACCTATCTCTTGATTCTGGTGATTGGTGAGATGACCTGAGGGAACAGCATGAAGCTGTGACAGGGAGGGTTTAGGCTGGATATTAGAAAGGTGTCTTTTCCCTGAAGTTGTGCCTCCATTATTCTAATTCTTTACAATACAGTGTAACCAGCAATTTGTCTTCAGTGTTGAATTTCTATTACTGCTGTACAAAAGAAAATGCTCTGTTCTGATGAGATTTACAAAGGATTATGAATTTGAGAACTAATAATTGTTATTACATACTAGAATCACACTCCAAGCTGAAACAAGCTGAAACAATCACACTCCAAGCTGAAAAAGTGCCATGTACAAGATTTTTACTGTTAAAATGTTTAATGATTTTACCCGCTGATGATGTAAGTTAAGTTACTAATATCAGTGTGGCTTATTCAGTTAATCTATTGTCAGATTTAGGAGTTATAATAAACTATCCCAGACCATCAATAGGGTGAAAATAAGGGAGATCTTAGAACAAGTGGGATTACCAGTTGTATGACACCATTGTATGATGTATGGTTCCAAAAGGTTAAAAATGTTCTGCAGAATTCTCAGTGGTCTAAAGAATAGATTATTTTCAGTTGGGCATGTATCTCTACTTGCCTGTGTTAGAGGATTCCAGACACATGCTTTAGATGTTTCTCCCTGAATAGAATAAAACAAGGAGTCTTTACACAGCATCTAACAGTCTCACAGAAACCTGCTGCTTTAACTTTTTGTGTCTATTTCTTGGTTTAAGGAAGCTTTCATAGGATTATGGTGAAATTTGTGAGTGGTGGTGTGAAGAGGAAGAGCAAAACCTTCTAATATGTGGGTATGCAGAACTTTAAAGAAAGGGAGTTCATCAGCAAGAAATTAGACAATATTTCTTAATTTTCACTTTTTTTGTAATCATTATGGCAAATTATGGCTTGTAAAAATTTTGCAGAAATAAAAATATTTGAAATTGTTTTCTTGTTTTTTGAATTTTTTAAACGTCAAAAACAGTCTGCAGTCTGTCATGTCTGTTTGTCACAATTTTTGTAACTTTTGAAAGTATTACTGAAGGAAGTAATCAGTTGAAGGAAGTATCAGTTTCAGTGCTAAATCAGTAGTGAGGGTTCAAGTATTGCCAGAATACCAGCTGCTGATTGGGATTTTGTCACATTCTTCTGCATGCTGATTTCTTCCTCAGATCAGCAAAGCTTCATGAAAGAGTGTGCTGCCTTGAAAGTCTTGTGCATCTACCCATGGTAGCATGATGACCTCAGCCATCCTCAACAAGTGAGGCTGTCATATTTTGTAGTGTCCTCTTCAGGGGGGTGAGCTCTTAAATGAGATAAGCTAAGCATTTCCTTCAGGAACAGCAAGTGCAGTTGCAATGGAGTGATTAATCCATTTTACATGGATTAATTCTTTCTTGTCTTTCTCATCTAGGACCAAGCTGAATGTAATTTAGCTGCTGTAATTTAATTGCTAAGCAAAATTGTTGCATTTTTGTTTAAATGCTGGTGTTTCCAGTTAGCTGGTGCTCGCCAATGCTGATATTGAACATTCAGCTGTTGACCTCCCAGTGAATTGCTGCACATTCTCATTGTGTGCAGCATTCCCTCCTTCAGCATTCCCTCTTGAGATGACCCACCATCATTCTTCCCAGAATTAGCTTCTAAAGGTTATTTTCATCTCCATGCTGATGTGAGTAAAGTGTGTAAACTTGCACCCATTGATTTCTGACAGTAGTGAAGCTTTTCCAGTAATATTTCTAACTTCAACTTTCATCTTGTTTTCCATGCAGCATCACATAAGGGTCTTTGGCAGCATCATATGTCAAAGGCTTCAGTTTTCTTTCAGCAGAATTAGCTTTTCACGGTTTCTGCCTGGAGTTTGCTGCGGAAGAGATGGAGTTTTTCACCAATCAGGTTTTCAAATAATTCACAATGTAGTTATTTCCAGATAAATTGCTGGGTTCAGCTCCTTTAAATTGATTTTACCTTGATTAAGACAATCTTTAATTTCTTGGCAATGATCACCTTTATTAAACCTGTGTGATCCTATGTAAGTGAATTTAGCTAGCTTATCAATTTGCCATTAATTGTAAATTTGCTTATGTCATCTTTTCTAAGTCAATGCACAATGTATTTTTCCTGCTGGTGTTAATGATTTAATTTAATCTGATAGGGGTCAGCCATTCACGAGAGCAGAACTTTGGAGAAAGTACATTATTTTACCAGTGTTAAAACACTACCTAGGCAAGGAGACCAGAGGTAATACCCAAGAACACTAAGGAAATGCTCTGTTAGTTCTCCAGTTGTCAGGAAATGGGATGTTGGATTGTGATTTTGCACTTTGTATAATTTCAGGCAATATATATATATATATATTTAGTTGATTTCTTCTTGGAACATCTTCCATATGCTAGAATATTTAAAGTGTCTTTTTAAATAGTGACTGGCAATCTGCAAAACACCATTTTAGCATGAATGAGGTCATATGCTACTAAAATACTGCTTATACTAGGACACTGAGATGAATTGAAAGTAGCACAGCTAAAAAGTGAAGGCAACAGGTGTTTTATTAGATTGCAGATATTGTCTTTTTTAACATCTGTAAAATAACTGATACTTCATCCTAAAACTTTTTGAAAATTTGCATGTTTCCACTACTGAATATCAGTAAGTCCCAGTGTTCCTAATTTCGAGTATATTCCTTTAAGGTGTTTTTGACTAATAAAATGTGATATCCTCTTCTAGCATGTCACCAGTTTCATAATGTGATGCAGGACTGAAAGAATTTTGGTTGGATACCAGGAACCTAATTAATTAAGTAATTTAAAGAAGTTTTTAAAATATGCTGTTTGAGTCCATGTTATTGAGAGTTTTAGCATGATCATCCTAAGAATAGATAGCTGATAAAGCAATTACAGTCAAATCATTCATCCTGATGCTTCAGATTTCATCTTCTGTATTGAGAATGCTATAATAGTCTCACATTTTAAAAATATGCCACCTCCCATAAAGTAGTAGTTTCAGGTGACTAATCATTGTGTATAGCACAAAGCTGATATTTAAATGCAAATCGGGGACCTTTTGGTTTATGCAGTTTTGGATGTTAGCCCACAGTTCAGAGGCAGCACATTTCATAGAAGTATGTAACTGTGTCTAGTTCTGAGCTCCTCAGGACAAGAAGGACATGGAACTTCTGGAGATGGTCTAGCAGAGGCCACAAAGATGATGAGTGTTCTGGAGCATCTCTTAGGAGGAGAGACTGTGGGAGCTGGGCCTGTTTAATCTGGAGAAGACTGAGATGAGATGATGAGATGAGATGATGAGATGAGATGATGAGATGAGATGAGATGAGATGAGATGAGATGAGATGAGATGAGATTGAGATGAGATGAGATGAGATGAGATGAGATGAGATGAGATGAGATGAGATGAGATGAGATGATGAGATCAGATCAGATCAGATCTCAATAATCCATACAGTATTTCCAGGGTGGGTGACAAGAAGATGGTGCCAGGCTCTTGTCAGTGGTGCCCAGTGATAGGACAAGGAGCAATGGCCATAAAGTGCACAAGAAGTTTCACCCAAACATGATGAAGGACTTTTTCCATGGAGGGGGGCAGAGCACTGGAATAGGCAGCCCAAGAGTCTTGTGAAGTTTTCCTCTCTGGAGACATTCCAAACACACCTGGACACATTCCTGTGTCGCCTGCTCCAGGTGACCCTGCCTTGGCAGGAGGGGTTGGACAGGGTGATCTCCAGAGGTCCCTTCCAAGCCTAAAAGCTCTGTGATTCTGTCTGTGAATAATACAGATTTAACTAGAAACAATGAAATTTAAAAAAAACCATGTATACGGTGGCTACAACACATAAAATTATGATCTACTTAATTAGCAAGTGCACATGCTATTTAAAGTGAGTGCAACTGAAGTGTCAGTCTGGAAATGTGGAGTGTGAGAGCCATCTGGAAAAAAGCACCCTGCCCTATTCAGACATCATTTATGTCCAAGCCCTTGCTGTCATGGCTATTGGAAATTTTGCCTGTCTTAGGACTTCATGTAGAGAGCCTTTTTTAGGCTTTACTGTAATGGCATGTTACAAAGGTATGAATACCATCTGAATACCATTTGTCCACACAAAGCAGTATCTTATGATTTGGGGAAAACCCTGGCTCCATGAAAACTGATGCAGAATATTTTTTGTGGCTCCACTTTCACGGTAATTGGACGTGGAGCTGGACATCAATACCAGCTGCTGATAATATTGAACTGTACAATGTTGTTTGCAATAATGGTTGTGATTAGAGGCAAATCTGTCTTCTTCCCCTTCCAAAGGAGACGTTTAGTGAGGAACCCTCCATCTTTTCAGAAACGCATCGAGAGAAGACAAAATGGTCAGTGTAGTCATAGGTGCAGTCCAGCTGTTTGGGCCAGAGCTCTGAAATCCCACAGCACTTAAAGAGAGCCTCAAGGGATACCTAACTAACTGTCCAATGCCTTCCCAGGTCGTTCCTGGGGTAAAGGTAGTGTGGGTAGAATATTTTTGCAATTCAGTAATTTTGAAGTATAAAAAAAGGTCTTTTGAGGCCACAAGGACAACTGGTAGCTTCCAGAGTTTTGCCTCAGTGAGCTCAGTCCTGGTCTAGTGCCAGAAGGTGAGAGAGTGAGGAAGGATGAAAATTTTACTTGAGCCCTTCATGTCTTTATTTGTCCAGCAACCTCTCTATATCTTAGCTGAGCCAAGGGAATCTAGGAATACATCTATAGAGATCTGGGTTAGATAAGATCTTTCCATTAGGAATTTAAAGATGAAATATACCTTCACATACATTTTGAAGGAGACCCCCTTTTCAAGCACAAAAGAAAGATATTCCGTAAAATCATTCCATAATTGTTCTCCACTTTTCTCCCCTTGTTCCAATGACAGTGGTAGCACTCAAAGAAGTCATGTAAGTAGTACATGTGCACGACAGGGATCAAACCTTTATTTTCTGACAACAGAAAATAAAACTGTAAACTGAAGAAATTAATATATGGTAATTCATCAAGATGGAGCTATTAAATTGCTTGCCAGTAGTCTGAAAAAAAACAAAAGCTATCTGAAATCACACTAGGAAATCCTCTGAGTTCAGTCAAATCTCTGAGTCAGCTTCATTTATCACCGCCATCACCGGCTGGTCTATAAATACACCTGCTTTTATAGCCTGCACGTTCACATTCTGAGATTTGCCTGTTATCTCCTCAGAAGAGAAGGGCCAGTGGCTTCTCTTAAACAAGCCTGGCTTAGTCAAAGCCAACAGGAACGTCAGCCTAAGAGGCCAAGCCCATCAGTTGTTGTTAGCTTTGATAGTCGCTGCTATCATTTGAGTGTGCTTGTAGCCCGTCCAAGTTGGCAGTGTCAGCCCAAGCTGATTGGAGCTGCAGACATTTTTGCTGACTGGAGTCATGCTATCTTTGCCAGTTTGCTGGAATAGACACAGACACTGATTGGGTCATGCTGAAAACATTCCTGTCCTATGAAGCAAGTCTGTTTGTATTTCAGGTTTGCCAGGACTAATGAATTAAAAATCTTGGGCTCACCACAGTTTGCTGTTTAATAATGCCTGTGACAGAAGGATTTTTTCCTCCCTGAAGTGTGACAGTATCATAATCCCTCATCCCTGGCAAGGAGAAGAAGGAAAATCAGAATTGTGGAGAAAAGTGGAAAAGGGTTATCTTTTGGGACAGCAAAGCCTATGGGAAGTGCAGGTAGCAGCATGTTGCCCTGACAGCTGTCTCAGCTTCTCAGACCTTGTCAGTTTGTTGCTATGCAGCAGGTGCAGCCTTTTCTTTTATTGAAGCTTTACTCCATAAAGGCAACGACAAGCCAAGGCAGTGGCTGGCCCTGGATTACACAAGTGCAGACACTCCGCTAAGTGAGGTAAGGCAACAGGTGTGGAAAAAATCCACAGAGCTGTAACAGCATTTCAGCTGAGTTCTGCTGCAGGTTTTTTACAGAGGAACAGCAGCCAGCCAGCTCTATAGGTAATTGTTGGGAAGATGAGAGCTGCTCATTAAATCTGATTAAGTTCCAGGTTGCCCACTCACTCTCATCTCTGTCTACAGAGACACTGTTCTTCATTCATGGAGAGAGCATGTGGGGAATTAGGGGCAGTTGGTCTGCATGTTTCATAATATCACCTTGTTTGCACACAGGCTTTTTCCATCCCTCTCTGTTCTCTGTGATTGCCTTTTGTGATGAAGAGCTTGAGGATTTTGCAAAAAATTGAGAGGAGGGATAAATGCAATATTTAAAAAATGATAACAGGGTAAATGCTGTGTATAAACATGAGATTTCTTTTTTTCTGAATTAGAATAAAATGAAAACTTTCTTTTGTGTTTCAGTAGAATTCACCATTTCTTACTGAGAAGGTATTGATTTTTGCTTTCACAGAGTAGATGGTTAAAAGAGTTAATTTAGAAACATTTCACACCACAGAGTATGTGGTTGGAATAAAATAACAGTCTTGTAGCAATATTGTTATTGCAATTTAAAAAATTCTAGCAGGAAAAGGAAGACATCCTTTTAATTTCTTAGGCTATGATGTGAAATGTGAAGTATACTCTTATGTGGAAGATCACTTGAGATAGTGTCAGAGAAAGTGTACGAACAGCACAGAACAATGAACAGCCTTAAGGATTTGCTTATCACTTAAAATCTCTTCATTTGGAGAGGTTTCTTTTCTTTATCTTATATTGGGAAGTAAGGAAGGGAAATACGTTTAAGATTTTTGCAGTGGTAATTCTGTTGTATTTTAAAAACAATGAGATGTCTCACGTTTCTTATGAAGTGAGGGTAGGGAAGAGATCAAGAATGCTCAGAAGGTAAAAATTACTTACTCTGATGCAGTGCTCTTCAAAATAAAATATTTCAGTTGACTCCAAGAGTCTTTTCCTGAATCTAAAACATACATGGCTGCAATTTTTTTGGCTTTTCTTTGCCTCTGCTCCACAGATAACAGTTCCATTTTTGTGGGTCTGGAATACCAGTAATGAGAAATAAAGGGCAATCCCTGATATCTTTCATATGCTAGCAGAAAGGGACACTTTCAGCTTCAAATAAAATTTATTCAAAGTAAGGATTTTAGATTATTTGTTGTTATTTTAAGAAAAGATTATGCACTTCAAAAAACAAGTAACCATATCACTTTGCTAGCTAAATATAAAGAGAGACAAAGCAAATAAACAAAAAAGCTGAAATTAATGGACTCAATGCAAATTTAATCCTCTTCCATTGATAGCATGGCAATGATGTCAGAGAAGTGTTTGATTCACTTGTACACCACCAAGGAAGATCATATTCCTGAAACAGTGTTCTGTTCTATTGACTTTTTGAATTGCCAAATAATCCAGTATCAATTAGAATAACTTGGTAGAATTTTCATGCAATGCAATAGCTACTTTACTGTAAAACTGTAGGACTATTGGCTTAGGAAACTGGCTCTTGTTTTCACCAGCTAAATGCTCTGTTGTGTGCTGACAATGAGATAGTAAATTCGTTGTATTTTCTTGTTTAATTTGGTTTTAATTCTCTAAGAAGTTTTTATGGTAATTTGAAAGCATAATTGTCCACATATTTGGTATGAATACAATGAGTGCTGGATAGCAGTCCAGAGTCCTAAAATAATTTCTTTGTGGGCAGATCTTTTGCATGCACAAAGTCCCACTGGCTTCACATTCTCCACACATGGTGCTAATCAGAAGATTAATATCTTTGAATTTTAGCAGCTTTGTGCTAGATAATCAAGAGGATTGTTTGCATTCAGCTGTTCAATAGAGTTTAACCAAAACTGCTCATTCAAAAGATTAAATACACATAGTAGAGCTCAGAGTACAACTTCTCAGGGCACAGGGATGTTTTAATTACACTGTTTGAGATCAAAAATCACTAATTATTTTATTGCTCAACAATTCTTTAGTGCCATATTTGAAATGAACTAGCGGTTTTCTTAATGGACAGGGTTTCATCACAGTCAAATCACTTTTTGGAATTGATGGTCTCAGAAGAAAGACAGAGGACTGAGTAAGGTCCCAACCCAGGAGCCAAATCCATGCAGACAGAGCCCTACACCTGCACAGGCTTCCACTGAAGAACCACCACCAAGGTTTGGAGACCCCATGAGTTTTTGGTCATGAAGCGTGTGGCTTGCAGGCGCAGTTGGCTTGGGGGAGCATGGGTGGAAGGTAGGAGGATGAGTTCCTCCTCATTGACACCATGTGGAGTGGTGTGCACAGTTCCAATCACAGGGCAGGCTTGGGGTCATGTTACAGTCCACTCCCCACCCCTTCTTCCTTCTTCACCTTCAGAACCAGGCAGCATTGCCACGAGTCAAGGCTTGCTGAAGGGGCAATGGCGGGGAGCAAGCAGGTGAGAAGAGAGGCAGCGTCCTTTGCCATCGTTCTTTCTAACCTATAAATAGCAAAAAATAAAAGCAGTCTCTGCACTGAATTTCACTTAAATTCTTTTCAAATGGAAAAGTGAAATGGCGCTCCCTTGACTTTGATTCTAAACATCTAGCTAGGATGGGAAAGGCAGCTGTGAGTGCATGAAAAGCATTAAAACTCATTTGTTGAATAATGTCACATGCTCTGTAATAAATATATTTTTTGAATTATTGCAGCTGGAACAAACAAATAAAAGCATTGACTCAAGTGCCCACATGATCACCACCGCCAGGGTACCTGCTGATAAGCCGGTACGAATTGCCTTCAGCCTTAATGATTCCCCAGGTACTGTTTCATTTATGGAGTAAAACACAATGCTTTTAAATTTAAACCATAACTGCTTTTAAATTTTACATTAACTTACCAGTTTTTATAATATCAAATGTAGTCCAGTGTAATGGATGGATTTTTTTTTCATGAGTGGTAGCTTGTGATCAGTTTTCCTGTCTGATAACTTTTAATGATTCCCTTAACAATTTCATTAGACTAAATCCACTAGATTGACAGTTACAATCTTTCTTTAAGTGGTTTGTGGAATGCAATTAGGACTGTAATTAACTATCAAATTTACCTGCATGTGCAGTGTGTCTGATTTTGTGGAATTGTAAAACAGGAAAAGTAAAAGGACAAACTTGCATGAGCCTAGAGGAGGAAGAGACTTTTTCTAGGAGGAAGTTTGGAAAGTGCCACACATGCCCAGCTTGGTGAAAGGTTTCAGGAAACAGGTGCCCCACATGGCACGTTCTCTCAGACAGCAGCAGAAATTTCATTGATGTTTATCCTATCAGGTCATGCTGAGGGAGTATTAATTTCCCCAAACATTCCCTGTACACACATGGACCCTTTGGAGTAGATAAATATTATTCATTTGCACCTGCAATATTATTAAGAATCAGAGAGCTGTTGCCGAGCGGTGAAAGTCAAAATTCAATAAATCAAAAGGGAAGCTTAAAAGCATCCAAAAAATATTGGCTGTTGCTTTTGCTAAAGGTGATTGCTGGAGTGAGGGCTGAGATGTGTTTATGGCATGACGTATAAGGACAACTGAAACCTATGCTGTTGAGAGCTTTATGGGACTCTGCATTGTAGGATAATGTGTTGGTTGATGCCTGACGTTTGTGTAAACAGAATCTCAACTTGAATGCAATTTTCTATTTTAAAACTATTTTATAATATGCATTATCTTTCCTAGCTAATTATTGGGTACTACTAATTTTCAGCTACAATACTGAGATGCAATCTTATCCCCTAAGCAAGGGAATTAAAAACCAAACATCTTCATATATTATTGAACCTAACTTTCAATTCATAAAGATAAGTGACAGACTGGGACAAGGAATATAAAGAAACCTGTGATAATCTATGTGCCCTTTTCCATATATTAAAATAACCTGGTAATTACATTTTTATTACAGAGAGCAGTAAGGAATCACTCACATCTCTCAAGATACAGTCACATCATAAATTTCTTGCAGGAATTATGGCATAAATAGGTCTTGAAGAGAGGTGTAAAAGAAAGGGGAGTGCTCTTACAAATTATGAAAAAAGAATGCTAATGTGAGACACTGAAAACAAGTCAGGGAAAGCTGAGACCATGGGAAAATCAAAGAGAGCAGAGTGGTTTGTGACAAGAGACGGCAGTAGGAAATGACAAGGTTGTGAATAGCTTGCAAGAAGGGGACATGAAAGGCAGGAAGCCTAACTTCCTTAACATTGCATCATACTTTATTTTCTACTTTTTTATCCTGCTAATAATTCCAGCCTCTCTCTTAACATTTACGAAAATAAACTCAATTAGAGAAAGGTAATATTTTTCTTGTTCATATTGTTAAATTGCTCCAAGTGTTAAAATTGTTAAACTGTTGAATCCTTTATTGTATATGTACAAATGTTCCTACAGTATGCAATCCAGAATCTTCATGAGTACTGATAAAAAAAACAGCAACCAGTAGGGTGAGTGCCATATTCCCCTCTGTATCACATCCATTTGGGGGCTACCAGAAGGTTTAAATCAACATTATTGTAAGAATTTTAAGTGCTTTTATGTTAGCTATATTTCAAGAAGGCAAAGGAAATAAGCTTTTAATAGGTGTGAAAATTTCCAGCAAACCATAGTTGAATCAAGAGAGTACAAACAAGTATTTAACACTTTTTTTTTAAGATGAGCTACAAAAACATTCAAAAGATAGACCTTTAGGTATTCCATAGTAGGTGGCGTTTTTTTTCCCTTACTCTTTTATTTTTTTTTTTCACTTTTCTTTTCTCATTGATGAGAACATTTGTTTTCAGTTTAAATAGGAGTTACCTGATGTGTGATAGTAAAGCATCAGCTGAAGCTCATGCACTGCTAGGCAAGTTCTTGGCAAGGGCTAAGTGGTGCAGAAATCTCTCTGATTTAAGCTTTTTCTTGAATTCTACCTCACTTGAAAGGCACAGCGACACATTTTGCCAAGAAAGGCTGCATTCTCCTTCCGGGGGCTGTGCAACTGCTTACTAGGAGGAACTGACAGCATAACTGGATATAAAAAGAGGAAATGGAATGTTTCTTCTGGGTGGCAATTATCTCACTGGCTAGGATTGTAACCAAGCAGTGGGTGTGAGGAGCTGTGAAAGGAAAAACTACTCTCAGTTTATGAGAAGAAATTACTTTGTGTTAACTGACCTACAAAACCTGGAGCTGGCCTATCCTGAGTGTACAGGAAATATTGTGTCTTACATTGTTTGTCAGTCAGCACCTGACGACTGAAATTCTGGCCAGCTTTGTGAGGTATTTTTAATGGGATAGTAGAATAATCAGGTCCTTAAAAGTCTCAGGAGCACCCCCTTAGCAGCGGGTGCTATATAAGAAGGCAGTTTTATTGTGTATCTCTTATTCCTGTATATATAAATGTCTATGTTTGGCCCTTTCACTCAAGTTCACTAAGACACATTTCCCAGGGCGTGTCTGTGCACTGTATCACAGCAGTTTGACTTAAGGTACATTTTAAAGTAATGAATTGGAAAAATACTATTTCAACCCACCTTCCATCACTTAGAAACTAATGCAGCTTGAATTGAATGTGGTATTACAAGATTCAAATAAGTGTTCCAAAGTTGAAAATTCATTGTGGTTTGTCAGCATCAATTTAATGTAACCGGTAAAATTCAATATGTGCTAATTTTCATCAATCTTACAAATACATGAACTTCATGGAATTTAGACAGCTGTATTTGTTTTGTGTAATAGTTCAAAGGGAAGATTTATAGGTTCATCTCTCTTCACCTTGCCTCATCAAATAAAAGCTTGAATCTAGCTGAAAAGTTCTACTCATGGTATGTGGTAATAAATGACTGGGTCTGAAATTGTTAGTGAGTTCTTTAATTTGAAACTAGTCTACCTCTGACAGAACGTTACAGAAAAATCACTGACAACAAAGGCAAAACATACATCTTCTAATGAACCTGATAGTGGAACACTGTCATATTTTTGCAAGCATAGCAAAATTACTTATTTTACTCTTCTTTATGCTCATTATCCTAGTGATTACAAGGATTTTTTCTGCTTTTCTAGCAAGACTGTTTTGCAGTGGTTGCTTCTTCAAAAGCAACCTTCAAATTCCTACCCCACCCTCGTATTGGTTGTGATGGCTTCAGAGGTTTTCCAGCACATTGATTGACTGCTAAAATATATGGCTAAAATTTACAGAGCTAATCTCCTAAATCTACACCCAACCTGCAGCGCTCAGTTCTTGGGGAATTAGATGGGAAATCAGGTGAGATACCCTCAAAGGGACGTTCATCTGAGGATGCTTAGGTTTGAGTGAAGCTATATGAAGTAGAAGGATCTTGCTCTTACCTCTTCCATGATGGACTGCTTCTATTTTTGGGAGATCCACAACTCTTATTATTGAGCTAGCCTTCACATCCTATTCCTGGGTGGGGCAGTGACCGTTCCCCACTATTTTACGGGTGAGGTAACTGCGAGGTTGTGTGAGGTCATGTCAGGCAGGGCTGTGAATAGAAGCCCTGGAGCTCCACAGAGCAGTGCCAAGTTGCAGTCACTTAGCCACCCAGCCTTCCAGGATGAATCTGATGAGTCTCTGCTGGCTCTCAGTATTGTTATAAATGAAAATTTGTCCAGCCAAATTAATATGAAAAAATCAAATATTTATTTTGCAATCAAATTCTATCTAGCCAGCCACAAGGAAAGAACAGAGCTGAGCCTGGGGTCGGCGCTGGGTGTGCAACAAGGAGTCAGCCTCAGCAGAGGTTTTCCCCTGTGCCCACACACCTCCATTCTAGCACAAGCGGTTTTTATAGGGAAAATTCCACCTGAGGCTAAGATTTCAGCAATCAGTCTTTTCTTCTATTTAGAGTTGATATGTTAATAAGATTCTCTTTTTTTGGTGATGAGGGAGAACAATTCGGTGTCCAGAGTTTGTTGAATTCCTTGATGAAATTTAGGGAAGGCTGCATTCACATGGATCTGTCTGAGGATTTCCATTATATCCATCTCGGGTCATTTATGCCATGATCAGCACTTGGGGTTTTTGTATCTCCCCAGACATGGCCCATCCCCATCTCCTGGTGAGCTGCACCTTCTTACTTGTAAATTAGTTTCTAATATACACCCAGTCTCGCCTGCGAGGGTGGGGGGGAAATCCTAATACAAACGTGTATACTCTAACAAATATTCAATATCACACATATCATATTAGAAATGGCACGAATTATATCTACCACACATAAGAGTATCCAGGCCCAGAGCTGCTGCATCTCCCAGCCCTCCCAGGGCCAAGGCTGGACCCTGACAGGCAGCTTGCCACTGCTGTTGGTGCAAGTTGTGGTGCCTGCAGTTCACTTGGAGCACTTTTCCTGTGCGAGGGCTGATCCACTTACAGCCTACTCATGTTACCAATTTAATTCTTTAATTTAGAAGGAAGAGATCTGAATACATTGGCCCACACATGTAGGTGAAAAAAAAAAAATAGGACCTGACTGTATAATTAAATACTGGATCATAACTCAGTTACTCAAGGAAGCAGAGCTGTGATTGGCATTTCCTAAGTTTCAAGTGCTTGATTTAGCAACCTTAATGTGCTTTCAACACATTTAAACTTTTTATATTCTATTTCTGTGTATCTTAGTGTAGATCATAAACTAATTTCCAAGATTATACTAGAAATAAATCAGATGTTGTTCTTAAAGGATTTGCTGTCTTTAGCTCACAGTTCAGTTAACTGGAACAGCCATATATGAAAAATTTGGGTATTACACTTCATTGTGCCAGGCATTGTGTCAGTCAGACAGCAACATGTGAAGGATTTCTCTTATTTGACATGACGGAGGTCTGGGATACTGGAATCTCCAGGAGGCCAGAATATGATTAAATAAGTGAAGCTTTCCAGAAATCAAGCTTCATTCTCAAATGTGCAACTTTAGCAGATATCAGCTGCCTCAGGGCTAGTAGTGAGCTTTTTGTACAAAGACAAACAGTGTTAATATTGAGTTCAGATACTCTTTGTTGCAAATGACAGTTTTCAGCAGCAAGCCAAGCAAGCTTGTGAACCTGATGAAACAAAAATGAAAATCACTCTATTTCATGCACATGAACTGAGTCTTTGGTTAAAAACACGTGTGTTTTAATCAGGGTACATGTCTTTAGGGCATTTTTAAATGTAGACCTTCAAAATTAGATTTGGGATCTATGGGAAATCAAGAAATGCTACTCATTTAGAAATCATGTTGCAGATATATTAGCTTAAGTGGCTGTAATGAAATCCCTGATCTGATTCTTTCCCATCACAGGATAGTGCTGTTGAGTTTGCTGATATGGTCATAATATGCACATGTACATTTTCCCTTCTTTCTTATTGCCTTTTGAACAAAATCTTGACTCACTTTCAGGTGCAGTGAGTTGCTGTCTCTGATTTTTAAATATATTTTTATTTTAAACAAAATAAGTTTTCAACATGCAGCTTGAATTACAAATAATTTTTCCTTATGTGTTTTTTTATAATGACTATAGGGATAAGATGCTGTTTGTAGCTGGTGAAAAGTCAGCCTAGATATTTTCAGGGATTTGTGGTACAAAAAATTCACTAACTGTATTATAAAGGGCTCTTTGATTATATCAGCAATTCCTTATAATAATCTAGATATTCATTAAAAATGGATAGTTAATTGAGAAAAGGGGAAATATAGGTATTTCAGAGTTTTGCTTTTTGGTTAAGGAGAGGTAGAGTAGAAAATAACAAACAGAGATCAGGAGATAGTTTTGAGAATGTTTTGATCTTCAGAATAATTTAATTGGCATTTCAGACATTTTTTGTATATGATTTTCAGAGTTAATAGATTTTTATGGCTAGAAGTCTATGTGATTTTGATTGGTATTCTGCTGGTAAGGGCAATAGCAATTCTTCAGAAAAAAGTGCAAGAATTTATCTTTCCTCTTGACACCCTGAAACATCCTCAAAAAAGTTTTAGGAGATGAATGACTGCTTTAATTTGCTTTCCCCTTGTGTGAAATTTAAGTTTTCACTATTACCAAGTGATTTTTATTGTTAGTGTTGTGGTTGTTACTTACACAACAGTGAAATAAAGACTGATCTGGGGCAATAATTTATTTCACTGAAAGTTGTGGGGAAAGTCTTTTGTTGTTCTTTTTGTGAAAAACAAGATTGCAGATAGCTATGAGGATTTCAGTTAATTTTTGTACACTAAATATTTCAGCTGAAATTCTCAGAAGAGACAAAGAGAATTAGGAATTCAGGATAATTTCAAAACACTGAAGTCTGTAGCATTTCTCAATGATGTTCTGCACATCAGATGATGATCTAAACAAGTCTTAAACTAGTATAACTAAAAAAAACCCTAGCAGCTGTTCAATAGATGCTAGGGCAAGCCCATTATAAAATGTACTATGGTATGTCATAATGGTTAGGATACCAGTACATTCTATTTTTAGTACCATTGACTCAGTCACTTGAGTTCAAAAAATAAGCAGGGAACATCTGTTTATTGAAAGGATTTCCTCTACATTAATTTCTCTTTCTAGTCCATCCTTTATAAAGTACTTCCAAAATTTTTATCTGGTTCTCTTCGGGGTATAATCCAATTTATTTTCCAATATTCTGACACTGCATTGATTTTATTTTCTTATGAATAGCTGATGCTGTGAAAATGTAATTACTCTCTGATGTTTTATCCATTTTTTTAAATCATTTGGAGTGTTTCTTTTGCTATGTTTTTCTGAATTTTAAAGATGTTCAATATCCTTCTTGAACATAAAGCTACTGTACCAAAGATTGTACTGCTGGAATTGCCAAAACAAATAGCAGTTTAACTGCCATCCATGACTCTGGTCCAATATCTCTGACAGAATATTTAACAGCTATTCAGCCAAATACCTGTAAAGCAGCTGTAGCCCTAGTCAGACTGAGTCTTATTTTGTCCTTCCTTTTAGCCTTGCCATATGATTCAACTTTCTTCTTTTAGAATATTAGTCTATTTATATATTGTACAAGAAAGCAATAGCAAATTAAAGATAAACACTTCCATATTAGCATGATACAATTCTATACAATTAAAGCAATTTAAGTATTTTCCAGAATGGGCATGCTTGGTGTATGGTGTGAAGAAAGAAGGGGGACACTCACATGATATGGGTATGACTTTTTGATAATGTAACAAGACAACTACTCCACGAAAATACAGGATCTTCTCTTTATTTCCTGAGGCAATTCAAGAGCTTTTGGTTTTGTATCACTATAATTTTTTCTTCTCTGAGCATCTCTTCCCAGAGGCTGCCCAGCTCTAGATATATTATTGAGTAAGGCTCTGAACATGTGTGTTTATTTTTCATAGACTAAGGTGACTTATTTTACTTTTACCCCCAACCTCTTTTGCTGTATAACCACAGAGGCCAGGAGAAACAGATAACAAATATTTGACAAACAATTTAGATCCTAGTCTGTATTCTTTTAGAATCCTCCTTTGATATGAGGTCCTCTTGATCTTGTTGGGGTTTTGTTGCTGTGTTCAAGCCTACAAGTACACAGCAGATTGCAGGATCTGAACTGTGTTAGCGACTTTCTCCTGGATTTTCTCCTTATTTAATTTTGACACATTACAAATAACTGACTGTAAGCTAATAATAACAGTCTCCTCACCTCCCATAACCTGTAGTAAGATGAATAAACAGTCCAATGCAAAACTGAGAGTGTGAAAGTCACTGAGAAAGAAATATTGCACTGGCACTACCAAGTGTGATTCATATTTCTGATCTCAGTCCAACTACTAGTGGGCAGGTGTCCACATCACAACCCTGACATAACTGGTGCAATCTGTCCCACCTGGAAGCCTGTTCTAAAAATAAAAAAAAATCCCAAATGAATAAATAAAAAAACAACTTGGTTTGTTGTCATGATTGAACTAACTCCAGCCCATAAGGATTGTAATTGACTGTAATTAAGACAGTTCTTTACTTAGCAGTGTGGTGGAGAGAGCTCAGGAAGAAAAACAGTTTAGATGTATTTGTTTTATTAATTATCACATGTTCTGCTGGATTGACTGCTTTGTTTCTTAATCACTGCACTGCAAAATAGGCTTTCTGTATTTCCAGAACTTTTCGTATCACCAGTCCACCAGTATTTTCAAGGATTCTACTGAAGCATCTCAAGTGTAAAAGATAAGATGTGGAGGTGTTTTCAGGATAATATTGCTGTCCATATGTGCAATATAGAACTTCATTAACCAGAATATTTGAAACGCCGTCTCTGGTAGACAATGACTTTTAATATCATGTTTATATTTTAGATGATGCATCCCCTGAAAACTTCTCTTTGGCATTTCCAGAACTAGATCAGCAGCTGCAGGTAAATTTTTATTCTCCTATTTCAGTTCTACTTCACATTCATTGTATTTGTTCTTATAAAAAGCCTCTGGTTGTTACACTATAGTGGAAGTTTTAGTGGTGCTTTTCTAGCCTATTAACATTTAATAAGACTGTATATATCCATAGAAGAAAGCATCGTTTTTTCAAGATCTACAGAAAATTTTTAGTCCAACCACAGGGAAATTACTGTTTTAACAATCTTGCCTGCTATTAAGATTTTCCATTCAATTCCTGCAGTGCTGCTGCACTGCAATCAAGAGAGTTCTGGTTCAATTGATGGGAGAAGGAATGAGAGGGGCATTATACGTTTTAATGCCTGCAGGTTGTGCAAGACTGATACCATCAGTTTTCTCAGGAGCATTCCAAGAGAATCCTTTGGTGACCAGTCTGATTTGTCAGCATAGAATACTGGACAGTGAGCAATGGATGGCAACTCCATGGTTCCCTAGGCACAAAGCCAGTTCTGCATCCAGGGATTATTTCCCTTTCCTCTGTGGTGTTTCTGGAGTGTTTGCTGGCTTTTGTAGATTACTTCAGATCATCTGTTTTCCCAGGAGCATTTAAACTTCCTCTGATATTTCACTAAGAAGGCAGTTGTTTCCTGACTGTAAGTTGAGAAGGGCATTAGAAGACCACTCGTTGTCCCATAATGTCATCTTTCCTGTGCCCATCTCCTTGTGAGACAGCACGGGGTGGCTGCTGCCTTCAAGGGCTGACACTTCTGTCCTGCTGCCCTCATCAAAAGAATGACTGAGAAAGGAATGGAGGATGACAGAGACCCTTCTTGCTCTGTGCCTCTCATCCTGAGGCTATGGACAGGTTCTTTAGGCTTAAGTAGAATAGCAGCTTAAGATTTGGGACAAAAGGAACCAGATAGTATGCTAACCTATTTATTCTACTAACCTTCCAGTGCAGCAAATAGGATTGTGTGGGACTCAGATTCAGTCAAAGAAAGAAACTGAGAGTTTCTAGCCAGGCAGAAGCCTGGGAAAGAGCTGGAGAGAATGTAAATAATTCTTTATCTCTCTTGTTATTCACATTGTTTATAGTTAAGTTCTATCACTGTGCATCAAGCACTCTGCACCAATGCTGTGGGTTGTTTTCACTTCAGGACCAATGGATTTGATCCTTGCGAAGCTCTGTATAAAAGAGCACTGTATTTTGAATAAACCAGAGTTTTTACTCTCACAGCCTTCTAGTCAGACTATTCTCATTCCCATCCTGCCTCGACAGCGACAGGATTGGCATTTTTTTTTTCCTTAGAAGAATTAATTTTGGGAAAAGCAATCATGTTTCATAGCTGGAGCACTGAATCAGAAATAAAGAACCTGTATTTTGTTTCCAACTCTCTCAGTGACACATTGCATAATCCTGGAGTTACTTCATCCCCCTGTTCATCTCTGAAATTAACTTAATAATTTTTACCTTTTTTTTAAAGAGCATTGAGACCAGTAGGTGAGGATTGCTCGAGAGCAAAGTGTGATTATTATTGCTGCTATTGATACATAAAAACAAAATTACTAGCATTAACATATAAGTACTCTGCAGGATGAGTGATGATTTTTTAATTAGGACTTTCATGACTTTTACATTTCTGCAACCTATAATATATTCTAAATATGGAATTTCATGATAGGGTGAAAATGCTGCTCTGGAAACATTCAAGTGTTCTGGATAGATAATAGCCCTTCAGTAAAAGTTTTTAAATACACACTAGCACAATCCCACCAAGTGTACCCAATTGGTCTGTTAAGTACTTGACATTTGTTTCAGGAAAACCTTCCTTTACTCTCATGATCTCAATATGATAACAAATTCAAAGCAACAATCAAAGGCATTGATTCATGTAATTTATCCTTCATAAACTCTCTTGGTAATATCAGGGTAGCTGAAAGGATAACTACCTGCCCAATTCAACCACTTAAAAGTATAAAATTTGTGCTAGCACTTCATCCTTTAGTTTTCAAGCTTATATGCACATTTATATTTTGATGCCATTATGTTCATCCAAGGGAAGTCAATACAGGGTTCTGAGTTGATACAGAGGTAACATTGCATTCAATTTTAGCAATAAAAACTTGAATTTCCTTGCTTTTGTCAATCTGGATCACAGCTTCATGTGATAACTATTTAATGTAATTACAGTATTTTTAATCTGCTTTAAAATTTCCAGCAATAACTGTTACAAAGTCATCATTTCCCTTATTAAATTTCTTATTAATTGTGTTTTTTTTCAATTGCTGCAATCCAAGCTGCTGCAGGTTTGGCAGAACTCTATGGCATGTGCTTGCAATTTATGCCAGCTTTGAAACATGTAGCTCCTGTATTACAAAAACAAGTAAAATAGGCTTCACCAGGACCTGCAAAAGTAGTGGAGTATCCCTTGTCATTCTATCCATGCCTTTTTCTGTCCTGAAGTGCTTTAATACAGAGCACACACATGAAGGTTAATGAGAATTCATGTAAATTAACCTTCTAATCAACTGTGGCAATAGCAGCCTGAAATGCTTGAATTTGTAAGAATGCTGGTATATATGTCATAATAAAAATATCATCTCTAAGAGCCACAAGATTTTCATCAGTGTGCCATAAACACAGTCAAAAACATTAGAATTTTATTTAAAGAAGCAAACTATACATGCAGGTTATGTGGCTATATAGTAATAAGCACCTTAAAAAAAAATAATAACTTTACAGATTTCAAGCACACAAAGGAAAATTTTGGAACCTCTTTGAAAAACAAACAAACAAAAAGCCTAAATTAGCTGATCTTTAAGCTGGATTTTGAAAGCAGCTTGAAAGCTATGTAAGTTCAGCGAGTCACTTGGAAAATCAGAGCCTTAGAATTCTATGCATGCAGGCAGCAGACCACAGCCTGAGTACCAAGCAATTTGCACCTCTGTTTTAGGCTTCAAGCTCTGTCCTCCTATGTTGGGCCTTGGCAGACAACTTGGCTATTTGAGCAGAATTACCTAGTGGTCCCACTTTTCCTCCTACAATTCTTCCATACCTATTCCCTGGGCAGCAGTATCAAATGGCAGGGCAAAATTCAGTGAGCCTCCCTTGGCAGGGTAACAAACCCTGCTCTCCAAGCACTCAGCTCTCCAGAGGTGCAGGTGGGATTGCCTGGAGAGAAGGTCTTTCTAGGAGACTTAGCAAAAAAAATTAATTCTCTATAAGGACTCTTACTAAAGGACAATTCTAATTGCAGCTTCTTGCCAAAGAATAAAAATGATCAGTCTATGTGTTCTGATGTACTAGCTAGCTTTAGACTAACATGTTTTATTTTCAAATTACTTTTTTGAATGTTACATTTTTTCTACACATTCCAAGAACCAATTTGTGAAAAAATAACACAACGACTTTAAATCAAAATTTATATGTGGTCAACCAGACATGAAAACCCTTCATATGAGAACAGATCAATTTAAGCTATATTTGTAGCTTTATTATTAAAAACAAAAACACACACACACAACTAAAATAACTTCCTGCTAAGTTATCAGTGAAACAAAACTCATATTAATAAACTTCTTGTTTTCAATTCCTTTTGTTTGCAGTATTGGAAATTATTCTCTTTCCATTGACAAGCAATACCTGCTTATTTGAGCTTTGGTGGTTTTGCCCCCTCCCATGTGTACAGGTTATCTGCTGTATTTAGAAACATACATCAGCATCCAACACTTCCTCTGACTTGCTCAGTTCACCTCTCTGTTCTCCATCAAAATCTTTATTCCACCTGAGAGCTTCATCCTGAAGAGGGAAGAACACAAGTCACATATGGACACATAGGGTGTTCTATAGTTCTTTATCTTTGAAAACCAGGTTAGCTGGGGCTCTGAGCAGCCTGGGCTAGTGGAAGGTGTCCCTGGCAGGGGGTTGGAAGGAGATGATCTTTAAAGTCCTTTCCAACACAAAACAATTAAATGGTTCTGTGATCTTGTCTCATGAAATTGTGAGCTTCAGAGGCATTTATGTCATATTTCGTGTTACAAATCTGTTTCCTTAGATGACTATAAAATTGCTGCAACAGAGAAAAAGCTCCAACCGTTTATGACATCCAACCTTAAGTCAAAGGATAGTTTTTCTTGCTTTAGTAGAAAATGCTCATATAAAAGAAGTAATACAAATGTTATGAAAGGGGTAGTGTGTTGTGTGTGATATAAGTATTTAGCAGAAACCTTGTTTAATCTGTAACTTCAATTGCTTCTACTGAATGCCAGGATTTTTGTTAGGCACATAAATTAATTTTAGGAAGTTTAAAAGCATACTGTGTTTTTAAAGAGAATGCTGTAATTTTTTTACTATGTATTGATTTCCATGAGAATTTGCAGAGGACTGTGTTGCTCTATAATTAGATTTGATTCCTTATGAACTTAATAAGTGTCCTGTAATGCTGCTGTGATAACTTTGGTCTTAGATTATGTAAGACCATTTTATGTATGTATGGTGACATGTATGCATGTTCACCAAGCCAGAGCATCATACTAAGGTTAGTAAAGAATGGAAAATCTCCCAGGAAGGAGAGCAAAACTCACAATTGCTCTCATCCTGTATTGTGTGGAAGAAAGAGAACTGTTTATTTCATAGTAAAACTAGACTATACTAGATGTATCCTAAGATGGGTATCTGAAAGTGGTGGAAGAGTTCCAGTTCTTCAACAAGAAGTAGCTGCAATGTGCTATTTTTGCTTGGCACAATATGGGTTCTTCCATCATAGAAGAGTGTACAAGGCCATATAATGAACATAGGCCACATTCAAAATATTGGCATTGGATTTTCCACTTTTCCAGAAGAGTTCAACTGAAAGTTACCAAATTTACAAAAAGCATGACATCACTCTTTAATTAGGTCAGTGCTGAAGGTTTCTAGATAAGTTCACGTGAGCTGGAAAAATTGCCTGATACAATTTTTTCTTGAAACTTCAATTTTTCAGGAGAAAGTTTTAATTTTTTTTCACAGTTAGACATGTAAGTGCAATGATGGTGAATTAAAAAATCAACTGTTTTAAAGTTTTTGAACAGTTAAGTGGCACTGTCAACTATACAGCTTTTGTGGCTATGGAATGCTGATTTTCATATGGCAAGGCCAAAGAACTTGAATGTGAGCGAAGCAAAAAAAAAAAAAACCCAAACCTGAGAACTTTCATTCTGTGTCAACCCAGCAAAGATTTTATTTAGAAGACCTCCTTCATCTTGCCTTAAAAACCAGGCAGAGAGGAGGCCACCCAGATGATCAAAGGAATGGAGCACTTCTCCTGCAAGGAAAGCAGGTCCCTTCCAACCCAAACCATTCTGTGACTTTCTGTTTCTTCATGAACTACTTTCGCATGTCATCTTCCTACATATTTGATATCTGGATTCTGAACAAAAGTCTAAATAAATTGTAAAGGTCTACATTTATATGTGCAGTTCCAGAATGCTCTATTAAAGGACTTCTTAGTGGCTACCTGCGGAATTCTGTAGGACATTTGTCAATGTTATAGCGAGTTATTCAACAAAATACAAGGAAAAATCAGACCTTGTTGAAAATCAGGCAACAATAGGACAGACCACCAGTATAACTTACAGCTGTAGCTTTTGTACTAGCTTTGTGGAAAGATCAGAGATGCTGCACATGCATATTTTGCCAGCACAGGAAAATGAGGGTGGGTGACACTGAAGCCTGAAATAAACAGCATTAAAAGTAGCAACTGTTGCCATTAAATGCAACCTGCTTTGGTGGGGATGTTTTTTGCTTGTCTAGCAGGTATGCTTTTATTTATATTAATTCATGGACAGGCAAAGTACTTCATGAAGTAGCAAGCTCAGGCTGTTCTAAGAGGAAGGTAAAGTATGGCTGTTTACTTCTGAGTGAAAAAAAAAAAAACATACTGCAAATTGAACTTTATTAAGCCCTTCTGAAATTAGTCACCTTGGTAAGCCAGCAAACTTAACATAAAGATGTTATACACACTTCATGGAATGCCACTGGGCATTCTGTACTGCAGTATCTGCAGTACTTCCCATTGCCTGGCCACAGACAGTTAAAAAAGTTTAAAAAGTCCTTCCAGGTGGAATGGAGATTTGTATCTCTGCTTTTGCCATGTTATTGCAGTAGAAAGTGTAAAGTGTTTGCTAAATAAACCTGTTTCATATGCTACTGACCAGAAATTACTCATGGATGCTGCAGATAATATCTCTGGAGCCTTTCTTAGAAGTTTCCAAATTACAGAGGAGCAAAACAAATTCTCCACTTCTGGCTGCCCCATCCCTGGAAGTGTCCAAGGCCAGGTTGGATGGAGCTCAGAGTAGCCTGGTCTGGTGGGAGGTGCCCCTGCCCATAGCAGGGGCTAGAACTTGATGCTCTTGAAGGTCCTTTCCAAACCAAACCACTC
This sequence comes from Lonchura striata, assembly GCF_050655825.1. Taxonomy (NCBI): domain Eukaryota; kingdom Metazoa; phylum Chordata; class Aves; order Passeriformes; family Estrildidae; genus Lonchura; species Lonchura striata. Next base: position 5,282,787 of record NC_140703.1, read on the forward strand.
TATGATATCATCCAATGTCATTTGGAAACACTCTAACATTTCTGTTTTAAAGAAAAATACACTAATAATTTAAAAGATTCTTGATCTAGGGCTTACTACCATCAGACAAACTGAAAATAATTTTATGAACAGAAATTAGTAAACTGCTTGTTTAATTTGTTTTAAGTTTAATTTAAGTGCTCAAATATCAGTGTAAGAGAAAATGTCACTGAAGAGGAAACAATAATAGGAAGGGGTTTAAAAGTTAGCAACTGGTTCTAAGTGAGCCTTAGATACTAAGTTTCAGCATGACTAGTTAATTTTTAGCTCTCTATATATATCTTTCGAGTGGGAAGCTGGAATATAGAAACTGAGTGCTGTTTTAATTTTTAAACTGGTTTAAACCAGCTAGATTAGTGGAAACTAAATTGGAAGCAAATCCAAGGTCTTTTTTGCTTTGTTGTGTTTTGTTGTGTTTTTCTTTTGAAGTATCACTGTTTGGGGACTTTCCCCTTGGTACTGTTCAAAATTGTTTTATTGTGACACACATGTCAGTGGCTGATCTCTGGTAGATAGCAGAGATGCTGCTTTGGCTCATCCACACATTCTTGGATTAGAGCAGTGATACTTCTATATTCAGTCTTGCTAAATTTATGCTTATTATTTGGGTGGCTATATGAATGGTGCTCTTTCTCATCCACATTGAAATGCAATTAAAAGCCCTTTTCTAGGAATTAGATTTGTCAAGTATTGGGCTGCCCTTTCCCCGGGTTCCCAAAATCTCCAAGATCAGGGAGAATGAAACAATGTGCTATGAAACAATTCTGCTGCAGCAGGTTTAAATTTAGAATATGGAATATGAGTGTCTGTGTTAAAATTTCAGTGAGGAATCACATACCAACTACAAGTACTTGCAAGCTCCATACATTACTTACATCTGTGCTTTGGGTTATGTCTGAAGTCAGCTTACCCTGTCTCCTGAACAAAAATGCTTTTAATCTTTATCTCTGATCGTTTAGTAAAATTTAAATTTCCAGTTTAGATTAAACAAAGGATTACAAGATCATAAATAGAAAAAGTCTGACTACTTATGCTTTTCCTAATAATGTCATTAAGGGAATATTATACTACACAGAAGTGTCAAGGTAGGACAGCGAGAAATGCAAAATAATCTACTAATATTGTGAAAGGCAATTGGATGTTACTTAACTGGGTAGTAAATGAACTATTTTAAGTGTTTCCTTTTACTTCAAACAGGTGGCTCAAGCATGCTATTTGGAGTTCATTTACAGTCAATAGATTCATGGCTAATAACTTAAAAATACTTCCTGAAAGTGTTATAACCAAAATGTGACAGTCAAACCCGAGGCCTGAATTAAGATGCATTATTTTTAAGGAGCAAAAAGCAACTACATTTAACCAAAATGCATTTTCAAGGCTTTCGATTAAATTTACGTGAGGAGTCCTAGGACAGCATGGTTTTATTTGCCATATTTATTACATTCAGTGTGCATTGAAAAAAGGTTGATCTTGCTGCAATGTAAAGATGTATGTGATAGGTCTGACCAATGCATCAGCTATATGATTTACATACCACTCTAGCTGAAAAAGAGGGAGGTAAGGGAGAAATCCTTCTTTGAAAAATTTTGCAAAGCTGACAAGGAGAGTTCTGAAAATTCTCACAATGTTTGAAATTTTACACATATGTTTGACATTTTACACATATTCTTATGCAGGGAACTGTTCTGGATTTTTTCTTTCCTTGAAAGGCCATCACTAGGAATGGTTGGCCATGTACTGCAGTTAAGGGAAAAAATTCTTTAGGTATTCTCACAGGAGGTTAGATAAATATTGTATCTTTCAAAATATGTGGGGGTTTAACTAATATTTCATTCAAAAACAGTGGGGTTTTTTTCTTCTTCTTTTTTTTTCTTAAAGCCTCTGCCTCCTTGTCATGACTCTAAGGAATCTATGCAGGTGTATAAACAGCACTGCAAAATAGCAGAAGAGTACCATGAGGTCAAGAAAGAAATTGCTCTGCTGGAAGAAAGAAAGTGAGTAACTTTCCCAAAGGATTTCCTGTCATATATTCTCTTTGTAAACCCCTGTTTGAAACATGAAAGGTTAACATTGTATTTTCTGACCTTCTATACATATATGCCTATATATGTATATATTTAATTATAATTCTGGCCTTCCAGGATCTGGAGGAAACCTAGAAGAAAGATGGAGAGAGACTATTTATAAGGGCCTGGAGTGACAGGACAAGGGGAATGGCTTCAAACTGACAGAGAACAGGGTTAGATGGGATATTGGGAAGAAATTCTTCCCTGTGAGGGTGGTGAAGCCTTGGCACAGGTGGCCCAGAGAAGCTGTGACTGTGCCATCCCTGGAAGTGTTCAAGGTCAGACTGGGTAGGGCTTGGAGCAACCTGGTCTAGTGGAAGGTGTCCCTGCCTGTGGCAGAGGGTTGGAACTGGATTATCTTGGGCGTCCCTTCTAACCCAAGCCATCCTATCACCTGATGGTTTCATGCCTCTGCCTGATGGTCACAGTGGAGCTTAAGTTGCCCATTGCTCTACAGGATCAGCTGAGGCCACTAAGGGCTGTCACAGCTCAGCTTTGGGGGTGTCCCTTAAAAGCTTCACTGGCAGCCTCCAGGTCACACAACAATCCAGTTCAGCCGGTGTAGGTTCCTTTTCAATTTTAGTTTTTTTTCAATAAACATTGCACACTTTAATGAAGAGCAAAATGGATCCTCGTTTAGGCTTAGAATACTTGACAATATTAGTAAACATGTTTCTGTGAGGTGCTTTGTTTTGGTGTACACTGGTTCAACAGACATTGGCATTTCAGGTGTTCATACCCAAAAGTGAATAAACTGGAGGCTTTTATTCTTGTCTATGGCCAGTACTCATAGCCCTGTCATCTTTTGCCTGACTATTAAATGGCAAAGTGAACTCTGTGGCTGTCAGTCCCTTTCCACAAGAAATCTGAAAAAGAAATTCAGAGAGAGGAAAGAGCATGAGTACTGAAATTTCTGCTCAGCTGATCCTGCAGTTCAGCCAAGTTTGCATGCATGGGAATCTTCAGCTGCAGAAGCAAGAGAGAAACTGCTAAAATACTTGTAGTCTTACAAGACAGCCGGAGAACTCCCTGAATCCAAACTCTGCAGGCTATGAAAGCTAAATGTCTTTATTTGGGTTTATGGCTATAGGCACAATATAGTTACTTTTTTGCCTAAAGTGTCAAAACTAGCTAAAGTTTACCCCTGCAAATCCCCTTCCACTGAATGATCAGTGTGGCAATCAAATGCTGACAGACTGGAACAAAAGCTAAAACAGATGATGTCCAGTGTCATGGAAAAATGCATTTTAAATTTGATTCATATTTGCAGCGTTTGCATTTGATTCACCATTAATTGAACTTTGCCAATCAAAATTAATTGGTATTTTTAAAAAAGATTAGGAGATAAGTAATTTTTTTTAATTTACAATGATTTTTCAAATTTGGTTGTCTGATATAAGCTGCTTATGTATGTATTTAGCAATCAATTCAGTGGAAACCATAGGAAAACCAAATGAAACTCTGAAAATCCAAGTGCAATAAAATATCAAATGATTGTTCAAGTACTTGACTTTAGTTGTATAAACATCAAAGATAGCCTTCCATCATTAGGGTTTTAGAGTCTACTCATATAAATCCATTATTATTATTATTATTGGCACAACCCTGAATCAGTTGTGCCAATTTATGAAGAATTCTTGGAGCCCATGAAAATGAGACGTTCACGTATATTTTTGCACTTTCTGGAATAAAAAAAAATTGTTGCTTGAATGTAATTTTTTTATTTATAAGTTTATGGTTCTAGCTAAATTAGAAATTGTTTGCTTCTTGAGAACAGCAGGTACATGCACAAAATTCTTTACCTGAACTCACAAGTATCCTAATCAACCTCTGAGCCCAGAGGTCAGCCTCCCTGTGGTGCCTCCCTTGGGTTAAATTGAAGAGTTCCAGGCTGGCATTTTCCTTCATTCCACCAGTGGAACAATGTCAGGAAGCTTCCACCACTGCTGTCTTTGCTGAACATGTTCTGAGAATTCCATGCCCCAGTAAATATATGTTATGAGTGGCTGTATAAGACAACAAATGGAATTATATTATTGAGACCCATGTGTAGTTTCTAATTAAATATTTGTAGCCTGATGTTCACATGCTGTATAGCTGTGAAATGCCAAAATATGACAAATATCAGGGCAGCACCTTTCACACCTCCCATGTGTCTTAATCTGAAAAAGTGATCCTACAGCACTGGAATTAAAGAGGTTTAATTTCCTACAAGCTAGTGCACTGAGGTTGCCTGATTTTGAGGTTTAACAAGCTGCAAATGCAAACTGAAGATATTTTTTCTCCAGATGTGGATTGTTTATAACTCTTTTCTCCAGGTAGATTATCCATTTTGTAGTATTTTGGAGCAGGTCTCATGCCTTCCCCCATTGCATATCTTTCCTTTCTGGAGCAGTCTGTTTTTATTAAACCCTCCAGAAACTAACTGGGATCTCCTTACCACATGAAGTTTAGTTGAAATTGAACTTGAGATTTGAAAGTGGATTAGAAAATTATTAGGACACATATAACTATACACACGTAAGCAAACAAACCTGAACATGACAGCCCTGCTTTTTATCTAAAACTAGATAGAAAGGGAGTATAAGTGTGGAGGCAAAGGAATAAGCAAGAAGTAAAAGAAAATTTTGCTCTCATGTTAACTGATTTATGTCTAAAAACATTCTCAGCACTTACAGTAAGAGAGTTAAAAGCAGTTTAGGGACTAGTATATACTGAATGAAGAGTGGATTATAATGGCTGGGGTGGCATGCATGTTTTGCATTGTGTATGTACATATATGTATATATATATGTGTATATATATATATATATATATGTATGTATATGTATGTATATATGTATATAAATACATGCACATATATATGCACCTTATACTTGTGGCCTTTTGGTACCTGAAAGGAGCCTACAAGAAAGATGGAGAGAGACTATTTACAAGGGCATGTAGAGATAGGACAAGGCAGAATGGTTTTAAACTGATAGAGAGTAGATTTGGATTGGATATTAAGAAGAAATTCTTCCCTGTGAAGATGTTGGGGCACTGGTAATGGTTGCCTAGACAGCCCTGGCTGCCCTGTCACTGGAAGTATTGAGTATTACATTTTTAAAAGGGAAGAATGCTTTCACTTGTCGAAAAAATCTGATAAGATGCACAAGTTTTTAGCCTCCAAACCAATTCCAATAAAATGGAAAACATGGAGTTCACAATTTTCTAAAATTTGCCCCTGCTGTTGGTGTCTTCTTCTACATTTGAATTTTAATGTATGGAAACAAAAATTCCCAATTGTCTACTATGCCTGCTATCTATTGTCTATTTCTCTTAAATATTATTTTGATAAAATGGACAATGATCAAGTCACATCCCTTGTAATGGGAGCAAACAGCTTTTATAGTGTTTTTCAGTGGACATTTTTACCAAAGGCAATCAGAAATGCTGTTGGATGCTATCCTTGGTTGGGAGCCAGTGCTCCCAACTTCTCTCCACAGATCAATTCACCTGTGTTATTCCAATGACAAGTTTCAGCTGGCAGTTTCTGTACCTGTGGTGCCTCCTGGTAGTACACACAGGATGCTGAAGACTATGACTGACAGAAAAAAGCAGAAAATGGATTGAGCAAATATTTTGTATTTGTCAGCTAGGAGGAAGAAATAATATTAACCTGATAAATATCTGTACAGGTATTAGAGCATTTTAGCAAAAAAAAAAAAAAAAGCCAAAAGGAATATAGTTAATTCTACTTTAATTAATTTTTGTTCCAACCCCCAAAGTTCAGTGTAACCTTTCATACATGAAATAATATATGCAGGTATATTTTTATATTATTTTACAAGACACAGAAAGTTGTAAAACATTCTTTTTACAATACTGAAAAACACTGAATCTTTTACAACTTTTCAAAGGCTTTTACTTCTGTTTAGCCTGATGTGTAATGAGTATGGCCAAAGTAAAAAGTCAGTGAAGCAAAATGATAAGGGTTGTTTTTCATCAAAATGAGAACAAAGCTTACTTACTTGTTCTCTTCTGTGCAATATAGATGGCATGAGAATGTACTAGGCTGGCAGTGGGAGAGAAGATAAGTATTCCACAGGAAAATGGGAAATGTGAGAGAGAAAAAGAGGTTGCAGTATCAAAAAAGGGGAAATCAAAGGACAAAGCAAATAAGGATGGGAAGTTACTCAAGAACAAAAAAGATAGCAAGAATCTGAAAGAACACTGGGTAGATTTTTTTGCTAATTTAATCATAACTTTGTTTGCTGTGTTCACTCACACTCTTCACATTTATGCCAGCAATACAAGGGAAAAAGCCACTCTGGAATGGGAGACATGATTGAAAATAAAGAAAAGGGTGTGGAAGTGAGAACACACCACATTTAGGGCACAGAATGTAATTTAATTTATGTTCCAGAAACACACACGTATTTCCATAACAGATGGTTATGGGTGTCTAACTTTGGGTGAAAGGGATGAGATGGCTGGTTATTTCGAGCACTTGTTATATTGCTATTACCAGATAATGACCCTGGATTATGTAGTTAAATATTAGAGTTGCCATGGTTGCTAGCTGTATCTTATATTCTTAGCACTGGATGGTTATCTCTTCTTCCTCCCCCAGACAATTCTAATATAACTCCACAAAAAATATCATTTGATCACCACCTCGTTTAGGATCACTCATTTTCTTGGCCATGGATATGATTTCTTTTCCTTCTTTTACACATTAGAGTAGACACAGAATCATAGAATTGTTAAGATTGGAAAAGACCTTCAGGATTATCAAGTCCAACCACCAACCCAGCCCCACCTCCCTCTTCACCATTAAACTGTGTCCTCCACTGCCACCTCCACACATGTTTTTTAACTAGTCCAGGGATGGTGGCTCAACCACTTCCTTGGGCAGCCCATTCCAGTGCCCATTCCAGTACTTGACAAACCTTTAAATCAAAAAGTTTTTCCTGAGATCTAACCTGAACCTTCCCTAGGACAACTTGAGGCCATTTCCTCTCTCCCTGTCCCTTGTTCCCTGGGAGCAGAGCCCAACCTCCTGGCAGGGAGTCATGAAGAGTGAAAAGGTCCCTCCTGAACTTCCTTTTCTCCAAGCTGAGCTCCCCCAGCTCCTTCAGCAGCTCCTGATGCTCCAGACCCTTCCCCAGCTCTGCTCCCTTCTCTGTGCACACCCCAGTGCCTCTCTGGTAGTGAGAGGACCAGAACTGGGCTCAGGACTCAAGTCCAGCTCAGCAGTGCCCAGCACGGTGGGACAGTCACTGCCCTGGTCCTGCTATTGATGATAAAATCACTGTGGCTCTCTTGGCAAATGACACGCCGTGGAGGTGACTGCTGAATTTTGTGGGAGCCTTTCATATGTTTTAGCTGTTTCTGTGCTTTTTAATCTAGAGGATGTCTCCAGGTACACTGTTTTTTGAGTGTCTTTCCCAACACTGTGAAGACACTCTAAGTACTTCAGAAAAAGATTGGTGTAAACGTTAAAGACAACATTTTAGCTCAATTATTTTCCTGTTCTAGACCAGTTTTTTCATCATCTCACGTGTATGCAAAATATATGTTCCTTGCCAAATACCAGAAATTAAATTACAGCTTTTCTAATACGAAGAGAGACGTCCTTTTCTAGAGGAAGTGTCCTTGCCTTTGGAAGGTCCTTTCCAACTCAAACTATTCTGTCATTCTATAGCCTTTTATGTGTTGGCATCTGAGACATATTTTCATTTACATTAAAGCAGACTTTAATGGTGTTGCTTTTAAATTAATTAGACTATTCATTAGTCTACTATTAAGTAGGCTTATGCAAGGACAATCTCCTCAAGACAGCAGTTACCTTGCAGGGCCTCATCATTCCCCCTGATAGGAAAGCCATGCCAAATGTGGGAAGAGAAAATGACCTTATGGCCACCAGTACACTCCATCTGTTGGAGAAGATGCTGTACTGCCACAGATGCATGAACCTGAATACCTTGTTCACAGTGGGGAAAAGGCAAATCCGAGTCTTTGTGTTCTGGAAACTGTTTTCCTTGTGTCCAGTTCATCTCTAAATACACTTATCTCCAGACAGATTTATCTGCTTAGTCTGTCATTTTTCTTTGTATTTATTCCTTGTGAATAAATACAGTGAGAATGTTAATAAATACCAGATAGAGTGTTGAGGAGCTCTGTTCTCTTCATTAAGGCCAGAACAAGAGAAATAATTTCCCTATGACAGTGCTATGTTTTTCTCCTGCTTGTGGTTTATGTGTTTATGATGCAAATCACTAATGTTGCCTCCCAAATCCCTCTCACAAAAAGAACACTTCAAGTACACATTACAGATTGTCTCCAAGCTTTAAGTACCTCAGCACTAGTTTGGAACTACATTATCAATACTGTTAATATTTAAACTTGGGGTAACCATTAACAGAAAACACAGATTACTCAGTGCTACATCTATTTATTAAGCATCCATAACAAAGTCTAGATGATGAAAGAGCTTAGCATGGTGTTCTTTAACCTCTGAAAGCTAAGTTCAAATCTTAGATTAGATCAGATGTAAATGTTAGTTACTGTCCTCATCCTTTGGTGAGCTTCATAAACTACACCATTCATAACATTTAGCAATTCCCTGGTACTCTAATTTTAGATCTGTGGCAGGCTGACAGTATTAGCCTGAAACATCACCCTATCCCAAAAACAGGTGTTGATCCTGATGGGAAAGGACTAAGTAGGTTCTGCTGACTCAGAAGTGGGCAATTTTACTACTTCAGTGCAAGGAAACTGCTTTCTGTGAGGGAGGAAATTATTTCTCTTGTTCTGGCCTTAATGACTAAACATACAGAGTTCCTCAACACTCTCACTGTATTTATTCACAAGGAATAAATACAAAGAAAAGTGACAGACTAAGCAGATAAATCTGTCTGGAGATAAGTGTATTTAGAGATGAACTGGACACAAGGAAAACAGTTTCCAGAACACAAAGACTCGGATTTGCCTTTTCCCCACTGTGAACAAGGTATTCAGGTTCATGCATCTGTGGCAGTACAGCATCTTCTCCAACAGATGGAGTGTACTGGTGGCCATAAGGTCATTTTCTCTTCCCACATTTGGCATGGCTTTCCTATCAGGGGGAATGATGAGACCCTGCAAGGTAACTGCTGTCTTGAGGAGATTGTCCTTGCATAAGCCTACTTAATAGTAGACTAATGAATAGTCTAATTAATTTAAAAACAACACCATTAAAGTCTGCTTTAATGCAAATGAAAATACGTCTCAGATGCCAACACATAAAAGGCTATAGAATGACAGAATAGTTTGAGTAGGAAAATGTGGGCTACAGCAATGAGTATATTTTGACTTTAATGCATTTATAGTTTGTTTGCTAGCAAATATAAATCCTGGGGAGGGGGGAGAGCAGTTATCTATGCTGCTTGAATATTGCTGGAGAGCAGCATGAAAGCCATGCCTGCACAGAATGACACAGAATCAGAGCTGACCTTCATTACTGGAGCTGCCTGAGTTTGCACCTTGTCTGTCTGTGCCTCTCCTGGCTCACGCCCAGGACAGTCAGTATCATTCCTTTATTCCTTTTCAAGTCCTGAAAGTTCCCACAGAAAAGGTTTACCTGCTTTTAAGATGCTGATTACCTAATAGTGTGCTCACTGCATCTCCCTTTCAAAAGCTGATGAATGTAAGGAAAGTAAGGAAGAATGATTCTGAATTCATTTGTTTGGACGTTTCCAATTTAACAGTCTGTAATTTGAAAGAGCTTGATTTAGCCCTTCAGTCCAACATTATATGGGAGAATAATTGCAAAGAAATATTGCATAAGTTCTCATTTGGTCTTCAGAGATAAGAATCTTCCATAGGAAGTCCAGGGAAACTGGAGAAACAAAAACAAACAAACAAAAACCCCCAAGCATCTGGAGCTGTAGAACCTCATTTTCCCTGAATGTATTTCTCATGTGAAATCACTCCTTCATGGCCTCAGGCCCATGAATTGGAGCTGTCTAGCAAGATTATCTTGATTTCTATGAAAAATAGAAATACTGGTTGATCTAGAGCAGCCCAGGCACAGAGAAATGAACCTGTTAGTGGCTTGCTGTGTTTAAAACTTGTACAGCTCTATTGTGTTAAATGTAAACAGAATTCTACTGGGTAAAAATGCTCTCTTGAAGTTTCCTGTCAAAGGCCTCATTGAATGAACCTGTCACCTGGTGAAAGGAAAAAGAAGAGGCTTTGCTGCAGCATAGCTGCTCTGCCTTACCTCCATAGTATAAAACAAAGCTGTCTTATAGGAGGATGCCTATATGCTGCCTCTTTGGCTGATTTAAAAATTCTGTAACAGCAGCTAACTCTTCTCTCTTTTTTTTTTTTCTTTAACTCTTCTCTTTTTTTTTTTTTAATTTTTGTTTTTATTTAATCTATGGGAAGCACAGCTGGTAGAAATGGCAGTACCATGGGTCTGTTCTAATTTGTGACTCCTTGAACGGCAGTAACTGTGACTGTAAACAGTCAACCAAACCATGGGCAAACTCTGCTATCACTGAAATCTGCAGTAAAGACAGAGAAGGTTAACCTGAACCTAAATGAAGGCCACACAGAAGTGTTGTGCAGAAGCCAGATTTACAGTTTTGCTTGAAAACTTGTTACAGGTTTTCAGCTACGAGTAACATCAGTGATCAGCAAACACAGAAATGTTATCTTTTCGTTAATACTCTGACCTGAGGGGATAAAATTGCTGATTTATAGGAATTTCCTGTCTGAAAGAACTGGTCTAGCCTGACAAGTGGGCTCCTTTAAGGACTGTCCACTGTGTGGATGGTGAAATCTATCCACTATGAAGGCATTAACAACTTCCCACTGATGATCTCCGAGCACTGTTTTGACATGACTGAGAAATAAAGTCACAGGGCTATGAACAGTTAAAAGATTAACTAATCTCTGAGACAGAATGATCAAAAGAACCTTTTAGAAGAGACTTCCTGCAATGGGTGAGTATTTTACTTAAAGGGAAAAGGAAACCCAGAGGCCAGGCTAGCCTGGTGAGTGACTAAGAGGAGAGCAATTAGATACTCTGTGAGTTACTCATGCCTCCAGTGTGTTTTAAAACCTCTTTTATCTTAACTTGTGCTGAGGTAATTTCAGTTGATACTATACAGGAAACTCCAGCTCCTGGCCAGCTCTGGGAATATAGGGCACTGTGTGACTCCATCCAGAAGAAGTCACAGTTTAAATCCTTTTGTGTCTGTACTTAAGAGGACCAGGAGGGGTCAGGTTTGCAGCTCTTCCTCAGCAATAGGGCTAAGATCTGAATCGAAACACATTATAGAAACAATATATATAGCTCAGATTCAATGCCTACTACTTACTGGATTTGTTTGTAGAAGAGAAAAGGAAACCAGGCACACTTCACAGAACTTACTGATAAATCTAACCAACCAAGCAAAAACACCTCACTCTCTTTCAATGATGCCTGGTATTCAAGGGAAAAATAGTTATTCTTCTGGCAAAGTATTAGCTAGTCATCTCTAGGAACTTGATTCTCCACCGTGAACTGTGTGCTCAATTCTTGATGAAGTTAGAGATCACAAAATCCTACAATCAATAGAATAGTTTTGATTGGAAGGGACCTTAACACTCATCCAGTTCCAATCCCCTGCCACAGGTAGGGACACCTTGCACTAAACCAGGTTGCTCCAAACCCCATCCAACCTGGCCTTGAACACTTCCAGGGATGGGGCAGCCACAGGTTTTCTGGGCAACCTGTGCCAAGGCCTTGCCACCCTCACAAGGAAGAATTTCTTCCCAATATCCCATTTCCTGCTCTCTTTCAGTTTGAAGCCATTCCCTTGCCTTGTCACCTGTGTCAGGAGTCCCTCTCCAGCTCTGTTGGATCCCCTTTTGGTACTGGAAGGGACTCTAAGTTCTCCCCAAAGCCTTCTCTTCTGCTGAAGCATTTTTCAAGCTTGGTCTGAGATTTTGGAAGCTTAGTCTTTTAAAGGGAAAAAAAACCAGCACTCTAAAAAAATTAATTTTCTAGGCCCTTGTTTCACACAAGTTCAAGTAATAAAAAGTTAGTTAACAACACACAGCCCATCTTTGTCCTAACACAGGACAACAGATTTTTTTGCCTACTGCCATTTTTAATATTTGGGTTTTTTTTTTTCATAATCATCAGAAAGGAGCTGATTGCCAGACTGGAACAAGTGGAAAAAGAAAGCATGGATGCAGCTCGGCTGGCTAAGGAGTATGCAGAGCTGACAGAGGAGAACCGAACACTGAAGCTGGCCCAGACACAGTGCGTGGAGCAGCTGGAAAAACTCAGGATACAGTACCAAAAAAGACAGGGCTCCTCATAACTCCCAACTAGCTCGTGTGAGGCAGTTCATACAGGAATGATCCTGTGCTGGAAAGAGATTTTAAAATAAAGATTTGTTTAATATGTTACAACACTTTACTACAGATGCAGAGTATGTAGAAGTCTGAATTTTATTTAATGCTTGCCACCCAGTAGCTTAATATAATGGATATTTCATCCATTATATAATGGATGTTTTATTTCAAGTAACATAATTGGAGTTAATCTATCCCCATTATATGTTCTAGTGGATCAGGTTTCTTTTCTAAACATATTTCTTCCAATTTAAGAAGATATGGACACACTAGAAAATTATATAAATAGTCTCTGTGTTAGAAATTTGGATCATACTAAGGACTGGGACAATGTTAATATATGGAATATATGTATGTTAATTTTAGTTTGGTAAATTCTTTTTAAATTATTTTCGTCATGCGTAAAGTGTTTGGAAGTTATCTTGGAGCAGATGTCCTCACTAGTAAAAGCTATACTTCATGTCAACTTCACACTGTTGTATAAAATCTGAAAAACTGCACATTAAAAATTGAAGTAACAAAATCAATTTTTTATCAAACAAATGCACTGAGAGTGATACTTTACAAGTTATAAAATTAAAAGGAAACAGATGAGATCAAACTTCCCTTCCTTAAGTGTAAAGATTACTTGAGTGTCTTTTTATTATACTTTTTGGCATGCAAGAAATGAAAAATTAATATAAGAATCATAGTTTCATCATAGTTACAACTGAGACTATGTCACTAAAATTATTGTGAGGATCTTTTGTTCTTGTTTTCTGGTCTATTTTGAAACACAACTGACTGTAAGTAGGGATGGTAGTTCTGTGACACACAAATAACTGGGAAGTAAAATGTCAGTTTTACTTGCTCTATTTATCCCTGTATTTTCTTAGATCAAATTAAAAATCTTTGTTATACTTCCATTTTTATTCATAGAGTAGTTTTTTCATTAAAAGTGGATGTAGAAAAGCCCTTTTATTTTTGAATGTTCTTAAATCACCTTGTATTTTAAACTCTGCTTGTCAGATGCAGCTTGTTACATCTTCACGAGCTTAGAATTCAACTTAATGTGTTCTTAGTATTGAAATGTGTCTTAGCAATTGAAAACAATGAACTTAAGATTTGCACGGGACTTTAGCTTTGATTATTATCATTAATTTACCACGAAAATTGAACTTCATGTTAATCAGAACAATTCCTGGCAGCAAAGGGGACGAAGAAAGAATTACAAGCTGCCTTTAATTTATCTGTGCTAACTGCTTACAGTATTCCCTGCAGCACAAATGGGAAAACTGGCTCTGTGTTACTCCAGCACCTGGCACTGCAGCAGGAGAGCATGAAAAGGTACCAGGAGAGGACAACCTTATTTCCATTTCTCGTGAGCCACCAGGGCAGTGTCAGCATCCAAATTTGGCTTCCTGCTGAACCTGGGAATCACCACTCTTGAGGCATGGGCTTCCTGGAATGCTCCCCGAGCAGTGTAACTCTGTATTTATTCCTCTTATTAGCTGAGGATCCAATTTTCACTGTACTTCGTGGAAGTTGAAGAAAGAAAACAGAGTTAATAAAAACCACTTGAAATATTGGGCCTGGAAGTGCAGGAAAAGTCTTGTCTGGGTTTTGCACTGTTGGGAAACATAACTTGAAGAGAAATCCGAGCTTTGCTTTGAGCACAGAACACCACAGAAACTAGAATGTCCTTTTCTTTGCCTGTGTTTATGTGATTCGAACAAGAGAATTCTCATTTTGAAATAGTCTGTCATTTTACTCAAATGTTTTTCCATCTAGCCTTGAAAACATCGTCCAGTGGGACGAATGATTGCAGTGAATTCATTGAAAACCATATAAAGTACATAAAATTAGTTTATTGACGGACTGGCGTTGGATGCAAATGGATCAGACAGCAGACCTTTACTTTACAAATAACTGTGTTTACCTTGAAATTTTCTATTTAAGTGCAGTCACTATGCTTTAGATATCAGAAGAATTACAGACCATATGCTGGGAGAAAAACCTAAGGGACACCACAGTCAGGTGGAGAAGGAAAGCTGGGCCTCATTTGTGGCAATAGCCTGGGAGTATGTTTTTCCTAACCTGTAGGTGCTGACCAGTATAGAAGAATTCAAGAAATATTTTACAGATGTGCAGATGCCAATTTTTAAATTTTTTAATTTTTTTATAGGTTTTTAGCCTACAAGCCTGGATAAATATGAAATTCTTAAACCATCCCAAATTAATTTAAGTCAAAGATTTATATTCCACTTGGACTGTAGCTATGTGCAATCAAATTTTCCTCCTGTTTTTAGTTATGGTGAAAGTAAAAAATAACAGCTTTGTATTAACATGTTTGCCTGCATGCATGCTCGTGTGCCTGAGAGCAAGAACTCAGAGAAATTGTATCACAATACAAATGACTAAAACTGATACAGAAGTGCCAAGGATGAAAAAGTGTGCCTTGAAAATTAATTTTAAAAAGAAGTATATTTGGAGAAGCAGGATTCAAAGGCAGGAAGGTAGGGAAATTGAATTTTCCACAAATATTCATAGGTAAGTTAAATTAAAATGTAGCATAGTCAACATAATGCAGAAAATCATCCAGGTGTTGAAAAGAGTAAAGGAAGCTGAAACAACCTGCTAAGAGGTAACTGCTGTATCTAACATCCATCTCTTGATTTTGTTTTATCAAGAGCATAATAGTGGAAAATTATTTTCACATTCAGTAAGTCTCCAATTTTGACATGCTGAGTTTTTCTCTAGTTACAGTGGAGCTCTGCTGACTAAATAGCTGAAATTAGGCTTTTTTAATAAAGCATTTATCATACTGATCCTGTATTTTCCACATAGACAATATGGTTTGTGTTCTGGTTGAAGTGGTCTGCATGTTAGGTCCTGTTGTAGCTATCACACTATAAAAACAAGTTTTATACAATTATTTTAAAGATGGTTTTAGAAGTTCAAAAGCTTAGAAGCCTGTTTTTGAAATCAAGTACCAATGAAAGGTTCAGTTTTATAACCTGTGACTACAACCTGTGACAACTGTAGCTGCATTGCAGACAAAGTGCATTTCTTGCTATTATCCAGATTATTCAGGTTAGCAAAAAAAATCATGCCACTACCATGGTAAATGCATTTCCTTCAAGCCAGTTAAGACACAGTGAAGTACATGGGTTTAAAATTAAAACAAGACCTGTGCTTTCCATTTTCTATCATTGCTAAATAACTTCCTTCCATCATAAAGAATGCTGAACAAATTCAATTTAAGGCTTCCAGTTAGCAAGGATGTGACTCATGCGGTCTTGAAACAGCCAGAGCCAAGGGTGACTTGACACTTGGGAAGTTTGGAAGATGAGGAGCTGTGAGTTTGAGTTCAGTGCCTTTTGAAAAAAACTGTTTCCCTTTTCAGGATTACCTCTATTCTGTCAGGTTTTGTGAGTTAATGATCTTTGGAGGGTGTCACCTTCCACCTGAGGCTTCCATCATCCGGGCCTTTGTAACGATCACACACTGCTAACAGTGGGGACAGGAGGGACAGAGAGATGTTCTCAGCCTTCCTTTGGGTTGTATGCTTGGGGAGCTCTGCCACTTGACCCTTTCTGCTTCATTTCTAGTCACAGTAAAAATCTCAAAGATGCTTGGTGATTTTCCCTATCTAAAGTTCTTTTCTTGATCAAGGCACAGAGTGGAAGTGTCTATAGGAACAGGGGAGATTTGTCTGGAAGAGTCTTGCCTCTCTTTCTGTGGGGGGTACAAGATGTGCAGTGGTGGAAGAACAGGGCTGCAGGGAAAGGAATTTTGGTCCAGGCAGGGATGTAACATTGGTCCTGTCCAGGAGGATTGTGAGGAGAGTTGACAAAACCTGGGTGCTGCCATGACTTTTGTCTCCCATCTTCATACTTCCACAGTCATACCTGTGCACCCACAGCTCTGAGGGTCTTCTCCCTCCTGGTGGAATGTCATGGCATGCAGATGCAGGATGATCTGGTGATACATATCCCTGGAAAACCCACAATGAAATTGTCTTCATGACAGGCCTGGAAGGTGTGCAGCAGTGAAGGACTAAGACTGAACAGCAGCAAGCACATTTCTCTCCCTCTCAGGATTTTTCATAGAGGTGCACAGAGAGAAATGAAAGAGAAAACAATATCTATTTCTGCTCCTTGTTTTTCCTATGTGGAATGTGTTTGGAGAATTGTTTACCTGGGGTTAGTGCTTGGTTGGATTCTGGTGAGGATTGTTTGAGCCTGATGGCCAATCCAACCCACCTGGGGCTGGGCTCTCAGAGAGGGTCACGAGTTGTGTTAGAGTCAGAGAAAGCAGTATGTAGTTTTAGTATCTTCCTTTTTATATAGCATATTAATGTATTTTAGCATAGTTATAATAAAGAAATCATTCAGCCTTCTGAATTGAGTCAGACATGGTCATTTCTTCCCGTTGGGTTCACCTGCATTTACAATACTGAACAAGTCCCAAAAAGCTGGGCCCTGTTGTTCATCTTGATGCAGTTCTGTTGGACAAGACCAGACACCAACTGTGCACATTATGGAGGAAGGGAAGGCAGCAAAGCAGAGTTGGAGGGGCAGCCTCCACTTCACCATTTCCTTCACTCAGTCTCTTGGTTTTGCAATGTTAAACTGGGAGTTATCAAGGTGGTCTTTCAGGTGCACACCAAAACTGTGAGGATGACACTTTAAATTCCAAGTAGATTATTTTATAAGAATGAAAAATCTGCCTTGCTTGGGACGGTGCCAGTCACCTCTAGGTTTTTCAGTGCTCCTAACAAGTAATGTCATGTGTTACTTATACCCATATGAATGAAAGACAACAACCATTCACAAATCACTGTTTTCCTCCACTGCATGGTTTATTCTGTAGAAAGCACCAGGTTTAGCACATGAGTCACTCTGCTTTTCTACACACCAATTATCAGTTCCCCCTTCTAAACCTCAGTTCCTTTAATCCCCCAACCACAATCCATCCCCACTGAGTAAGCAGCGTCAGCCTAGAGCTCAGATCCAGTTGTCTGACGATCTTATGACATGGTCTGATGATCACCATGTGCTCAAGGTGGTTTCCAAATGCTATGTATGATATTTTGTGGTTTGGTGCTGGTATATGGCAGCAAGGAATTCTCCCCAGGCTGCAGGTGTCTGCTGTGAGACATGCTTGGTTTCCTTGAGCTGGTTAGAAAATATGAGAGTAGGTAGTCTGTGGATTTAATTATTTGTCTGAATCTTATACTGAATTTTAATACGGGAATTAGGGAAACGAAATGAGGATGTGTGTGCTGATGTAACAAATGTGCAGCCAGATGCCAGTGTGCTTTGGGTGCTTAGCATGAGTTTAATGATATGAGAACTTTAAGTGATGGAAAGGAAGTAGGTACAGCTAGCAAGAGGAACTGGTGAGTGAGCTGTTGCCTTAACTGCTTGCTTTCTGGCTGCTTATGGCTTGTGTCAATAGAATGTATGGGCTGTTGTCCTTAGCTCAGAATTAAAAAGCTTTTGTTTGGATGTATCCCAACACTTTTCCAAGCCTAGTTTACACGAAAATTTTATACTGAAATATTTACTTCATTAAGGTAATGTTTTCGTCAACTCTGTCTAGAATTAAGAGAGTTATGATGTGATACAGATGTCAGAGCATTGCAGATGGTCCTTCATGGAATCATAGAAAATCTTGAGTTGGGAGGGTCCTATAAGGGTTGTATTTGCATTAAAGATAAATAAAACCTTGATAAATAGCCCATGTAAAGTAAAAACTGCAGTGAAGCCAGAGCACTTCAGTACTAAAATAACTAAAGCCCCACTAATGGTCTTTTGCTGTACAAGTAGATTTTGGTACTTTTATGAACTAGATCCCCAGTTTTCCATATGAAGGAATAGCAGCAGTGTGATGTTCTGTGATTGAAAAACTTTCACCTCTGTCTTGTAGCTTTCTTAGAAGTGTATGACAAACATCCCTGCACAACCCAGATTGCCTTGTGACCACAGACTTCTCCACATCCATTTCATCACAGTGCTCTCCCCAGCCTGGGTCTTTGACTCTCACATTCTTCTGCTGTGTGTGGACAGCTGAAATAAGTCAACCACTCTGAACTTTTTTAAGCAGTCAGAAGCAAATGCATTATTTAACATTACCTGCTAAGAAACTTGACTGTCTTGTGGTCAGACCTTTTTGTATTCCTGGTCTGCATGTACATCAGTATATGTGTTTATTGATTAGATGTAAGCACAAAAAAATACCAGTGTTAATATTCATGGAAGACAGAGGCACATTCAGACATACTCCTGTGAATGCTGCTTGAAATAATAGACTTACTCAAGGTGTTCCCTCCATGACTGTGAATTAAAAACCAGCTATTCACATATGAAGAAGTACTTTCTGATGAAGCTATCTGTGCCAAGAATGTGAACACTTATTTTTGACATAATTACATACACAGAGTGTTCTTTCAAGCAAAAAAACCCAAACCTCCCACATTACAGTTTCCAGCTAATATTAATTGCATCCAGATATGCACTAACTGCTAAAATTGTTCTTAAATCTATTTATAACCCTTCAAATAGCTCTCACTAATTTACATTGGTGGAACAGGCCCTTACATTTGACTGAGCTCCCTCTGGTGGGTAATGGGACATTATTATTACAAATCAGAGATACCTAAAAAATGTACAATTATGTTTGTCTAAGTGGAGTTTTATTTATTTGTTTATAGCAAATTTTTTTTAATATAATGAGGTAAAGGTCCATGTACAAATTTATCACCATCTGATCACATCTGAAACTACCCAAAGAGTGATATCCAGTATTTTTAAGATACTAGAGATACTTCAATGGAGGTGTAGTTTTCAACACCTAACACTGAACAGCACAGATAAAATCTCTGTTTGTTCAAGCTACTTTTGGATTTCAGCTGGATTTATATACCTAGAAATCTGGCCTATATGGCTTTAGACAGTACTGACCAACTGCAGGCACTTTGCAGTGCTTATTTAATGGTACAATAACTAAGATATTAATTAATATTTATGAGTGATCTATTTCTAAAAGAAAGTGTTCTCTTCCTATTTTTCTCTTTGTATTTAGGTTAAGTAATCTGAATAGGGGAAGTGTCAGGCTTCAGAAGAGTGTCCTAATGCATGGGCAAGGTTCCAACCCCACTTTGAGTTTCAACAACCCGAAGTGGTTCTGCTGGAATATTAGAACTGCTTTACCAGTAATGAATTTAGTGGCTCTGGCACATCCCACAATCTACTTGAACAAACTTGCTTCTGGAAAATATGGGTTCCTAGAACATTCTGAAAGGTAAAAAAGGCAAAAAAAAGCATGCTACTAAGTCTGATCTTCAACTTTAGCTGCTTCAGAATTCACCTTCAATTAATAAAAAGAGGTTTATGCTTTGTCATTTGGCTGAAGCATGGTAAGAGGTAAAATTCTAGTTACACTGTATTTAAAGGTGAGACATGAAGACAAAAGGGAAGAAGGATTTTACCAAATACACCATTTTTACTGGCAGTTTTTGAGACCTTTGTATCTCCTGAGTATGACTGTATGTGCAGTGTTTTCAGATGTTTATGATATCCTTCTAATCCTGTAAATTCTGTTCAAAGGAATTTCAACTCAAGTTTGATTGCCAGAGTAAATCTATCACTATATTACTGTCCAAAAGGAAATAGTCTCTGAATGTTTGTCATGAGAAAGTGGCATTTAAAAGTGCTTAACATTGCTTTTGAAATGAAGCTGTCCAATTCTAAATGAGCAAGGCTGCCTGGTAAGAAATCATTAACGCCACCACATGGTAAACTGGATTTAGACTCTGGTTCAAGCAGCACTTACTGTGGGGCACTGTGGCCACATCAAACAAATCTCTTGAACATATCCCTAACATGAAGCAATGAGTAGCTCCTACTGATTTGCCAACAGGACTATTCAAAGTAGGTTTATTCATGCACTGAAGTGTTTTGCTGGATTGAGGCCAGAGTTCCTCGGCTTGAACCTTAACTGGTTTGGGATTCATTGGAATTCAATTACATGCTTGGAGGTTTCAAACACTGGGATGCAACAGGGCCTTTCCATTGAGATGTCTGTCAGGGGGCTAAAAAGACCTTCACAGTGTTTGTCAGCAGGGAGGACCTTTGTGTGGCAAGGTGAGCACAAAACCATCTTGCTGCAGCACCGTGAGCTGGTCTAGATCCAGCTGCAGCTGCCACACAAGCCAGGTGCTTGTAATGCAGAAGTGGTGAACAAAACATTCTCTTCGTCATTCCTGATAAGTACATTTGTTCCCACTCACACACACACAAAAAAAAAAAGCCATGCCAACCCATATGAAGTGACTCTGTAGGGTCATTATATGAAACTATATAAGTTTTAAAATAAAAAATGCAAGCAAACACAAAAGAAAGGTCAAGTATTTACAAAGCGCTATAAAATGCATTTAGAAATAGCTCTTAACTGGCAGACTAATAGCATAATGCTACTAAAAATTTTAGAAATGGTCCTCTTTCTTTAGTTTTCTGGGGAAAATGTAGCAGAAATACTGGACTAGGACAAAAATGCCATGGGTGTCTGTCAGATAGGCTCCATTCCCCTTTTCTCTCTCTTCATATACCTCTTCCTGTTCTTCCAGCAAGAGGAGATCTCAGTTGCTTCAAAGATGAGATAGAGAAATAAAATGTTTCCTGCAGTTTTGGTTGTGGCACCCTTTTGTTGGAGAAAGCACCTTCTGGGTGTTGATGTAGGAACTGGGCAGAGAAGGAGTGATTGGGTTAAAGGTGAGTCCTGTGCTCTCCACATGAATTGCTACTTGAATTTAGATGTGTGATAAGCAAATGAAACTTTCAGTTTGCATGTGGTGAGTAAAGACATAGAGCTAAAATATGTCCAAGCTGAATTTACTTTGTAACCCAAGAACTTTTGTGAGTGACCATGACCTGGACCCAGACCGGCAGGGAATCTGAATTGTTTATTCTAAAGAAACGAGCTGGTTTCATACACTTTTTCAAGGCACAGTATTTCTTTATATGGTAATTATGGTCATTATATAGATGGTAATTCTCACTATGAGGCTTATCCCATGTTGCCACTTCAGCAAGATGCTTTCTGAATGTCCCTCTATGGGGTGATCACACGCTGTTCACTCCAGCAGGTTCCTCACCCATAGGGGTACCTCCTTCTCCCAGGGTCCAGAGGGGACAAGCCTCTCTGTTCTGCCACCTGCTCTTTTCTGCTGCCATGTGCTTATTTGTCCTGCCAGGTGCTTCTGCAGGCACATCCCACATCCCACAGCTCAACTCCATCCCATCTCTTCTACAAACTTTGATGCATTGGCAACAATTCAGCTCGCAGATCTCTCTCGTCACAAATGCACACTTTGCACAGGCATATGTGGCCACAGACAATTTAGCTTGTGATTACATCTTACAATTTGATTCTCTCCTGTTGTCAATGCCATTCCTTTGGTCTTTGTAAATTGTGAAGGAAGATTATATCAAGTTCAAACACAAAATAATCCAGTGTCTGGAACTAGGAAGGAAGAAGACTGCCTTTAAATTTGGCTTGAACCTGTTCCTACATTTCTGATTTGCTAATCAGAATAATCAAACAGAACTAATTAAAACCAAAGCTTTGCCTTCTTTTTCCCTTCCCTTCCCTTCCCTTCCCTTCCCTTCCCTTCCCTTCCCTTCCCTTCCCTTCCCTTCCCTTCCCTTCCCTTCCCTTCCCTTCCCTTCCCCTCCCTTCCCCTCCCTTCCCTTCCCTTTGGATGAAGCTTCATTTTATATATATATATATATAAACCAAGGATATCTTGGATCTGGAAGGTAGCTAGCAGTTGACAATGTGTTGTATTTTGTTGTATGAAACTCTGACAGCATCTGAAAAAGATCAATCTAATCCAAGCTAACGATCACATTTTTAATGTACTGCTCCTTGTTTTTTATAACTCATTAATTCCAGGCTTAAAACAGTGCACATGGATTAAAATAAAATCCAGGTGATGTCTTCAGAAGAGCAATGTTTGATCAACATAAATAGGCTAATGTCTGGAGAACTAATGATCAGAAGGAGATGAGAAGAATTAAGGAAAACTGATGATGGCATGTGGTATTCACACACCCTCTGAACAGAGAGAGACTTGGCTTTCTCAGGATTTCTCCTGAGAGAAGCTGTGAGAGAAGCAGAGAAAAGAGAATCAAAACAATTCTTATCTCGTTCACTGCTCCTGTGTTTGTGCCCATGTGGAATGTGGTATGGAGATTGCTTGCCCAAGGTGATTGCTTGACTGGATTCTGGTGATGGTTGGTTGGATTCATTGACCAGTTGGGTCCATGTGTGTGTCAGGACTCTCAGGAGTCAGTCATGGGTTTTCTAGTTAGTTAGTAGTGATAGTTCTTATTAGTGTAATATAGTTTTAATATAACAAAATAATTAATTAGCCTTCTGAAATCATTGGAGACCTGCACATCATTCTTCCCAGGTGTCGGGGGTCGCTTTTACTATAATGGCAGTTTTGGTTTTTGTGGCTTTTTAGTAACTTCTACCAAAATAATTCAAAGAATGCTCAGAGGAATGCAATGGAAAGTTTTGTCAGCTTCAAAGACAGTGTCCCCACCACCAGAAAATAGGCTGAAGAAGTCAGAGGACATAGGCAGAGGGTAAACCCTGATCCTGTCATGTTGCAAATGGGTCCTTTCCCAGCAACTTTTGCAAAATTTTGTGAGCAGGGGAGAGCAAACAAGAAACAGAACTCTAGTGTTTGTGTACTGGAGCTCTCCACCTAAATTTCATACTTCTGTCTTTGAAATATAATTAACAGCCCTGAGGTGAGGGACCAAGTTCCCTCTGTTTCCAGCAAGGTACCCCAGTCAGAAGGCAAAGGGCTGCATTTTGTCAGAGGCTGGGGATTCACCAGTGCTCACCAGCTGAGGACATTGCAAATGCCACTCCTGCTTCTCCAAACTCGAGCCCTGCACTTCTTCAGGACGAGGCAATAGCTTTCCTGGGCTGTGGCTGGTCCGTGCATGCACAGCTGGGAGCACTGAGAAGATGCTCAGGTCAAACAGGAAAGGATGGAGCAGATCAAGCTGCGTGCAGGAGGAGAAATAAGGAACATACTGCTTAAGTTTTGCATTTTGGATGGAAGTGAAGGTCAGTTTTAGAAACCCAGGTGTGTTTGTATACCTAGATATACCCAGGCATATTTCCAAACTCTTCCTACAGAACAGTATTTGCAGTTGTGCTACTCTGCCACCAGCTCAACACTGCTGTTTGAACTGCTTTATCAAACGCAGTGCTTCAAACACACCAGCTATTATGAAGCTGCCTCCCTCCCCTTTCAGCCCAGTTAATATTTTACTTCTTCTAGCTCCCCAGAAGAGTCACTGCAGAGCAATACTTGCAAATAAAACACAGGCTCTTCCATTTTGCAACACGAGTTTTTGCTAATTATTTAGCTAGAGGCCCTATCTAACCTTAGGGGAGAGGTGGAGGTGGGCTCCCAGAGTGACCTTTGCAAGGAAAGGCACAGCAGGTCCCACCAGGGCTGAGCTGTGCAAAGCCCTGGAAAGTTCCTGGGTGTGGGTGTGCTCTGCTCCCCAGAGGGGCACTTGCTGTCAGATTAAGACTAAGAGCCTTGAAGAACTCCTTGAAGGCTCCCCAGGGCAGTGGTTATATCACCAAGGCTGCCAGAGCTCAAGGAGCATTTGGACAACTCTCACAGGCACAGGATGGGCTTCAAATACCCTTTTGGGTCCCTTCCAACTAAGGATATTCTGTGATTCTCTGATTCTGTGATCATGCCTTTCTTTGTCAGAGGGTTTATCTGGTGAAAATGTTGTCTTTCTTGCTTGAGAGAAATATATTCCTTATTATCATTCATCAGGGGATTTATAGTACCAGTGGCATTGTTGTCACCTTGCACATTAACTCACAACCTTTTGGTTGTCCACCTGTTCTGGTAAATCACTTTCTGCAGCAGCAGCAGCAGCAGACTGCTCTCCAGTACACATTATTCTTTACACTAGGCTTAAGATACATTGTAATTTAAGAAATGTCATGAAAATAATGTGTGATTTTTAATTTAAATAAAATTTTATTTATGTTGAAAATGACGAGGTATGAGTTAAGAAGTTGCTTCTAATGTTGATTTCTCTATTCTCACCAGCATCAGCAGAGTAAAAACTTGGCAGCAGTTGAATTTATACTGCACCATTTGTGATAATCGATAGTGTTATTTCAAAACCAGAAAGTACCTAGAAAATACAACTGACTCTTCAGCAGTTTTTTTTCTGCTGTGTCATTTCCACTGCAATTGGCAAATATCAAAAAAACCCAAGCAGGCCGTTCATGTCCTGACAGAAATAAGTTTTCCTTTGCCCCCTGCAACTGAGAACATTTGAACCCAAATCTATACTGCAATGTAAATTTGAGAATTTTCTAGACATTTTTAAGTGGTTATCAAAAGTATTTCTCACTTTATGCAACAGCAAGTATTGATATCAATGACCGCCAACTTTATATTAATATTCTATTAATAAAATATTAATAGAATTAATATTCTATTAATAGAAACATGTGAAGCTTAGTCATCATGTCCTTACAAATACAACTGCTGGCAACATAAAAACAGTTAAAAGTTTCTTGTTGGAAGAAGAACAGCTACTAATCCGAATCAACATGCTTGTGATGACACATGACATCTCTCAGTCAAACAGATTTGAGCAATGAGAGACAGAAAGAGTAAAACTTCAAACTCTGTTTTGTCCATGTATCACTTCACATTTCAGCTAATCTGAATGTATATTGACAGACAGGTTTAGAAGTCTCATATATAAAACAGTTGTGAGAAAAAGTAATTTTCCAAAGATGGTGAAATTGGTCATTAATTATTATTACACAAGGACATTTTCCCAAAACTGGTTTTACACAAAATACCTGTTACTCCTTGTTTTTTGAGATTAGTGTCTGGAAGTTTCCTTCTTATTCTGCTATATCGTTTCGGTTTGCTAAATCACATTGTGCCACCAATGAAACTGCCAAGTGGTATTAAAATAGCACAGATCAGAATGATGGAGAAACACTTCTCTGACATTTCCTGATATGCAACAGAAGAGGGTATGATTTGAATAGATTTTTAAAGGCTTGTTCACTCAGATCTTCGTGGGACTACTCTTCTACTTATGGACATGAGCTCTGTTAAATGCCTTAGTCTTAGCAGAAGAGGGACTCAGCCCATAGTATATTCCATTTTACTCTCTTTGGAGTATTTGCAACTCACAACCCTAGAGTTGTATAATTTTGCATAAACATCCCTTACAGAGGCTATAAGTGCTAGTCCCAAAGCCTACATTCCCAGCTGCAGTGACAGTTGATTTGCATTCCCAAATGCTGCTGTTACATTTGTTATTTTGCTTCAGAAACACTGTTAAAAATGCCCTCACCAACACCTTGTGATCTATTAGTACACAGGAGCCACTACATGAAATTTCTGTATGTATTTATTAAATTCATATTCAGAGAAAAACAACTAGTTTTGATTCATCTAAGGCATGTGAGGAGCACCCAGAGCTGAAGGCGTATCAGGTCCAAACCTTCCTGTGCTCTGCCGTGCCTGCAAGCAGAGATATGAACAAGTTGACCCTAACTTGCAAAGCTCCACCTGAACTCCAGAATCCCAAATTTTCCAAGTCACTCTGAGATGGAGGGACATGAGGAGAAGTAGGCAATATGCACAGGTAGGACACACCGTGGAGAACATCACTGCCCCAGGGCATTTTGAGAGGTTAGCCAGCAGCAGATTGCTCTGCCAAGCACTTCCCTCTGGATGCCCCAAGAGTAGCAGTGTGCTTGGTATAAGCAGGTGGAGAAGACTGCTCTGCAGGTCCTATAAATGCTCACATCCTCTTAGAAAGGCTAAAAGGTTCTTGCCCTCGTAGGGAGTACACCCACCCACAGACAACAGTCTCACACAAAGCCTTACTTACACAGTGGGACAGTCCTTGAGTCAATACAGCTGGAATTTGCTAGATAGATAAAAGAGGAGGATTTTGTACTTCAGAAAAGAATCGCAGTGGCACAGGAAATACTAAGAGAAAATTAATTTCCTAAGCAAAACAACAGTCAGGAATCACCTTACAGGAAATTCTGTTTTGTAGGTCTCTTTATCAGGAAGTAAGAGGGCAAAGAAGGACCCACAAAAACTAGATTCTCTCCTAGACCTTTGGTAGTGTGGCAGCCCTTCACTTCCTCTGCCTTCCCTTCTTTTTCTCAGCCTTCCAAACACTTGCTAAGAGATAAAGCAGTCAACATGTAACTAAGATGGTCTCTCCTGGGGACTGAAAACCCTATGTGATCTCTGCAAACAAGAGATAGAGGCCAATTTCAGGAAAGATAGAGCATTTGCAAAGAAACTATCACCAATAGGCTGCTTTTCACCACTGCACTCAAGCTTAGCATACATTTGACCATTTTGGATATCAAACCAACCCCAAGGCATACTGTAACTGTAGGCTGCTGCACCATCCTGGGTGTATTTAAAAAGCCTTAATTGACTTTTTTCTGGTGTTTGTTTTTGTTTGTTTTTTGTTTTTTTTTTCAGACTGTTTTGAAAAGGTCATAGGCTATGTAAGCTCTGGCTAGAACAGCACCCAGGCTCCAAAAACACTCAAGACCTGCACTGCCACTAAGAACAATATTTACAGGTTTGTCTGTGAAAAAGCAAGCCTCAGAATTGTTGGAATCATGCAAGAACAGCACCAGAGATTTTTGCTGAGTAAATATGTCTTTCACAAGGCATTTTGGCCTATTTCAGCCTTCCTTTAGCACGTCATCCCTGTTAAGCAAAAGTTGAGGGAGGATCTTAGCAGGTAAAATACCAGAAAGGGTGGTATAAAGATGATGAACATGGGCTCTTCTTAATGGCATCCAGGGACAGGCAACTGGCACAAACTGGAACACAGGAGGCTCCATCTGAACATCAGAGAATCCTTTTGCCCTGTAAGGGTGACCAAGCAGTGGCACAGGTTGCTCAGAGAGGCTGTGGAGTCTCCATCCCTGGAGACACCAAGAAGTGTCTAGGCATGGTCCTGAGCCCTGTGTAGCCCTACTTGAGCAGAAAGTTTGAACCAGATGTACCTTAAAACCTCAGCCATGCTGTGATTCTGTGAAGGGAAAGGGGAAGAGAAACTGTGTGCTTCTGAGATAAGCTTTGACACTGGCTTCAAGAAGCTCCTACTTGCACTGTGAGAAACTCAACTCCAAAAGGTTTCTGAAAAAAGGTTGTGGGTCTCCTCCGCTCCTGGTACAACCAGACTCCTCAGGTGTGGATCCTGAGCTGTGCAAAGGTGGGAGAGGAAAAGTGTTTATTATTGTATGCTAAGATAAACCTCATAAGAAAAAAAAAAATTAGCTAAGAACCAAGTTATCAGGAAATGACACTGTATAATCATTTCCATCAGTTCTATAACAAGTTCCAGATTTGCAAGTGTGCTTTCCAGTTGTCAGCTTGCTGTTTTCACCAACTTTCATCCTCTGACAAGCACCAACCACTAGTTTGTGCATCATCCAATGATCTGGTTTTGAGGAGCTATCAGAGCCAGTACAGAGAATTGCAGGTTTATGTCTCTCTTTATTTTTTTTTTCTTTTTAAAAAATTTTTATTTTTAATTTTCATGTTGATGGCATTATCTCCTTCTGTGTCTGATTTGCACTAGGTTGCTTTTTTCTGTGTGTAGCAGTTTTGGTGACTTTCACAGAACTAACCTGGAGATAAAATCAAAAGTAGAGTTAAAATTGGCCTCGTTTTCCCTTCAGTAGAGCTGTGCATTTAAGCCATGACTCACCATGACTTGCAGTCACACCCAGGCCCATGATGAGCTGACTGGCCAGTCTTGAGAACAGAAGGCAATCCAGATAGACACAGCAGATGGGTGAAGGTTGGCTCCCTCCTCTTACTGGATCACCACAGTGACAAACAAACCAGTAATCACCCTGGTTTCTCAACTGAGGTTCCAGCTTGGTAATGAGTCCTAAAAACTGAACCTTCTCTGTTGTGGGGCATTTTAATGTGCAGCTCTAGACAGAAGTAGATACTGAATCAACTTTTCCTCTGTTATGACAAATGGGGAAATGTACAACCTCAGAAAAAATAAATCACCTTTTCTGAAAGCTGTAACAGAAGAGTGACTATGTCAAACAGTCAAACTGTTTTCTTAGCAAGTCATTGAATGATCAATACATGAATAGCAGGCTACAAAAAAACCTTATGCTGTGAAATTAAAACTTAGCCAAGTGTTTGAGTGCATGGTACTCTTTCCTACTTTTGGTATGCTTTCCAGCCTTAGCCAGGTTTTCAAATACATCATTCACTTTTGCAATCATTCTGTGTAGTAAAAACAAGTGAGTGATCATAAAGAAGAATTTATTTAAGCAAAAGAGTAGCTTCATAATGTACTTTAAAAAATTATATCATGCTGCAAAAGATATGGTACTTTATGCCACTATCAGACACCTCTGAAAGCAAATGCAATTTCATATTGTTTTCTATTCTGGTCCTCATATGTTCACAGAAGCCTTCAGACAGCCTAAGTGTAAGTCCTTCAGAAGCTTTCTACCAATAAATGTTAAAATTAATCTTTCTTCAGGCATTAGACTCAAAAAGAAAACATGCTTTATTTCCATATTTTCTTTCAGAGTACTTGAACTGTTTCAGTCCAATGCCTGAAAACTTAACCTTTTGAGTCATTTAGCCAGTGTTTTTGTTGTTCATCTTTCTGTCTTGGTCGTGTCTGACCTCTGGAATGATTGCAATAGAAAAAACATTCAGTTTTTCTTTCTTTCCTTTCTTCACTATGACTCAACATCCTTCTCCTCTCAGGGGTATGACTACAGTTCATAGGGAATAGGTCCAAAGTTTCAACATTTCAAGTGTCTCACCCACAGATACTTTTGTCATTTGAGAAATCTCAGGGTACCTATTTTTGCAAATATACGGAACAATCCCTGGGTTATAATCTGGGGTGGGGAGGGTTAGCATTTTTCTAGAGGAGCAACAAACCAGTACTCCAGATAGCCCCGATAATGAAGTGCTAAAGAGCAGAATTCTGGATTAAAGCAGTTCAGAGTGAAAGCAATAACCAGATACATGTGGGAAGATTGCACTACCAGCAATTAGTTCTCCTAAACTAAGCATATGCAGAGGGGTCATCACCAATTGCTACTTCAGGAGCCTCTCAATAGACTGTATTATAAATTCAAGAGATGGGTTCTTCCCACCCTAGCAGTTTGTTTTGTGGAGAGATGACTCTTTTCCCCAGTGTGACCCCTTCACGTGAACACGGTGGGGTTTGTTATGCACTCAGCCTGTGGTCCTGGGAATGCACATCCTCAGTCCCCTGAGCATCAGGTGTTTCACCAGGTCTCCCTCCACCTTCCCAAATTCCTGGTGTTTCCATCAGTCCGTGTGTGGATATGCTGGAAAAAAAAAAATATGCTGGTTTCGGGCTCAGCAGTTTTCTGCCACAGGGACTTAATTCAACCAGAGCCCTCCCAAGGTGTGATCCCACAGCAGGACTGGAGGCTGGAAACGCTCATCAAGCCCTGCATGACATATTTTGGGCTCCCCACATGTACCTGCATTTCCTCACAGGGTTCAAGAGAGCTGCTGGGTGAAAATTCCTGGTCTGGACAGCCTGGCTGCAGTAATTTCACCTCCTGAGCACCTCTGGTCTTCTCGAAGATCCATCAGCTCAGGCATTGCTGTTTGACAAAATTACAGCCACTGGCAGTGTTTAGTCCAAGCTTCCAGGAAGCAAATCCATTTTTCATTAATAAATAATTTTCCTCATTTAAGTATTCTTAGGAGGCTTTTTTAGCTATCCTGCTGCAATTCTCATTCTTTGGTCTTTTCATACAGCTCGTGCAGCCTATCTAAGCAGAACTCTTATTTTCCACAGCTAGCCCCTTTGTTTCCCACCTTTTTGCCATTGTTTACACATGGTTTATATCCCTTCTCACAGAATCAAAAATAATTCTCATTCTATTAAAGAAAAGAAGCCCCTTTTTTTCCCATTGAAATATTACTGCTTAATTTAAGGATGATGGTTTTAAAAATTATATCTAGAGAGGAAAAAAAAGGGACACCAATTTTCATTTTATGTGAGTCTGGACCATATTAGCAGTAGGTTTAAGAGAATTAAAATTACAATTGCATTTTAAAAGATAGTTTACTAGAACAGGATTTACTTCTAGATAGAAAGCATTTTTTTCTTATTTTTTGTAAAGAGGGAATGTAAAAATATTTTCCTATGATTAACACCATGCTTTCCCAGGACAAACAAAAGACTTTTGTAAGCCAGAAACCACAAAAAAATAAGCATGTGTGTTCCCAAGGATTAGAGCAGTATTACACACATACAGCAGAAGACGGTATGGAAATAAATTCTAAAATAATGTGTTCAAAGGCTTCAAAAACCATTTTAAAATAAGAGTCAGTTTTTCACCTCATACATATTGACACAGCCCTGAGGTTTCAATCACTTAGACACATACCACAGTAGCTCCTTGATAGCTCAATTTACAGTTAGAAAATGTTATCTAAATGTAGATTAGAAAACAGCTTTTGTGTTTGCAAGTTCACAGGAGGGAGTGGTTTGGCTTTCATTTATTGGAATGTAAAATGGACGAATTTTATATATGATGCCTACAGAAGTCATATTTAATGTGGCCACATGTGCAACGGGGTTGTAAGCCCCTGTGAAACTAGAAGATGGGCTTTGAACATTAATTTTTCCTAACGACTCCCCAGCACTTTTGCTGTGAAGGATTCTGATGGCAGCATCCTGCAGAACTATGTGGCCATAGGTTTAATCTGGGAGCTATGTCTGTGGCCTGACCCAGTTAGACACATTTCCACCCAAAAGCATGGGACAGGCATCTCCAAAAGGAGTTTCACCACACCTGTCTCAGACAGCAGCCACAGAAAGGGAAAAATTACCCCATGGAGATGCCTGACTAATTAAAGTCCCATTAATGTCACCAATGTATCAGAAAAAATAAATCTATTGAAAAAAAAAAAAAATTCCCTTCCTTTCTTCTGGTAATATTGTTATTATTTGTTATCATGCACGCTAACTTGTGAGCATTTGTCACCTAAGCTTTTATATTGTTTTAAATGCTTAAAGCATTTGCTATTCGTCTGCAGGAAGATGTATGTCCTTGATGTTTAGCTTAGATTCCCAGATCTCCTTTTTAATGGTTTTACTTCTTCGTTTTAGGAAAAAAAATGGGACTTTGGTTTTTTGTATTTTTCCTCTTCTAGTTGTGTCTAATTTCAACGCAGGAAGTACTTTTGCAGCTCTTCAGTCTGACTCTGAGTGAGAACCAAGCTATTACACTGTAACTTCACTCCCTATTGTGTGGGAAGCAAGAATTGCATCATCCCTAAGATCCAGAACAGGAGATGAAGATCCCTTCTTGGTGGGTGCGGTCCATGATTTTGTAGTCAATCTTTCAACCAAAGTAAGAGCTCCTTTTTTTTTTATTCATTTCTTCCCTCTTCTGTTTTCCTCTCTTCCCCATAAAACTCCTTGTGAAAGACAAAAAAAAAACAAAAAACAAAAAAACAACTTTCAGTCTAGTAGTAGGCATTTTAAATTTTATGCTTAAACATTGTAAATATCTCATACTTCTGCAACTCAGTTTTTACCATCTTAAGCAGTTGTCTTTATTCCTCTCTTCAGGTGTGATTATTGGGGCATTAGGAATTCCCAACAGATGTTAACAGCATGACAACAAGTCATGGAAAACATAAAAAGCAGGCATAGAAACTTTGATTCAGAGTACCTCAAGTATTGTTAGTACCCAAACTATAGACAAATGCTACTTTTTGGATATCATTAGCTAACAGCTGCTCTTAAATTTAAATTCCAACAAATTGCTTAAGTTATTTTGTGATGCAAGTCTTTGTTCTGGTGAATACGTTGACCAACTCATAAACACAAGTAATTAAATTCTGCCTTCTTAACAAGGTGGAAGGCCATTAGCAAATAGACATTGAAGGAAAATCTATATTAGGCTGTACTAAAACTGAAAGCCTACTGTAAAAACAGCTGAAGAAAGTTATGGACACTTAAATACCCGTAAAACAGTGTGTCATTTAAAAAATCATTCAAAGGCACACTAAATTATTAAACTGGGTTAAAATATTTTAACAATTAAATTCCCATTAGCAGTCTTGGCAGTGCATTCATTGGTTGTCATTAGTGTTTTATGCAGGAGCTTCTGAAAGAGGCTGGTGCCTTTGGATAAAGAGGTACGTGGATTTGGGAGGGAGACGAGGGAGAGGAGGGAAAGGAGGGAGAGGAGGATGAGGAAGGTGATGAGGGTGAGGAAGGTGATGAGGGTGAGGAGGGAGAGTGAGGAAGGTGATGAGGGAGAGGAGGGAGAGAAGGGAGAGGAGGGAGAGGAGGAAGAGGAGAGTGAGGAGAGAGTGAGGAGAGAGAGAGGAGGGGAGAGCGGGGGTGAGGAGGGGTGAGGAGTGTGATGAGGAAGATGAGGAAGAGGAGGGAGAGAAGGGGTGAGGAGGGAGAGGAGAGTGAGGAGTGTGATGAGGAAGAGGAGGGAGAGGAGGGAGAGGAGGGAGAGGAAGGTGAGGAAGGTGAGGAAGGTGAGGAGGGGTGAGGAGGGGTGAGGAGGGGTGAGGAGGGGTGAGGAGGGGTGAGGAGGAAGAGGAGAGTGAGGAAGGTGAGAAGGGTGAGGAGGGAGAGGAGGGAGAGGAGGGAGAGGAGGGAGAGAAGGGGTGAGGAGGGAGAGGAAAGTGAGGAGTGTGATAAGGAAGAGGAGGAAGAGGAGGGAGAGGAGGGAAGGTGAGGAGAGGTGAGAGGAGAAAGGAGGGGTGAGGAGGGTGAGGAGTGTGAGGAGAGTGACGAGGACCCGGCGCTCTGCAGCCGCCCCGCGCGCCGGCGGGGCCGCGCATGCGCGGCGGCGCGCGGCGGCGTGGGCGGCCGCGCGTCGGCGGCGAGCGCGGCGTCCAATGGGCGCGCGGGGCGTGCGCGGGGCGTGCGCGCGCCGGGGGGGGGCGGGCGGTCACCTGACGCGCGCGCCGCAGTCGGGCCGCAGCCGCAGCCGCAGCCGGAGCCGGGAGCGGCGGGGCCCGGGCGGGACGGGACCGGACCGGCTGAGGCGGCAGCGGTGCTGCCGCTGCCCTCCGGCCCGCGGCGGCGGGCACCGAGGTAACGCCGAGCCGCGCCGAGCCGGCCGCCGGCGGGAGCGTGCGCCGCGAGGGGCTGGCGGCGGGGGCGCTGAGGCGGCGGGGCGGGGGTCGCAGCGCGCCCGCGGGGCCGGGGCCGGCGGCGCGGCCTTCTCCCGGGGCGGGGCGGTGGCGGAGGCTCCGGCAGCGGCGGCTTTCCCTCGGCGGCGGCTCGCTGAGGGTGTCGCCCCTTCCCCCGAGACCTCCCGGCTCGGTGCCCCGGTTCGCAGGGCTGCCCCCGCCGCGCTCCCGGCTCTGCGAAAGGGCCGGCTCGGCCCCGCCGGGGGCTCGGCCGCGCTGCCGGGCTCAGGCGTGCAGCCGGCGTTTGCTTCCCTTTGGGGGCAGCCGGCGAAGGTCTGCTTTGGACTGTAAACAACGAAATACAAACCCTGTCCCTCCTGCTCGGTGCGCTGAGATCCTTCGCGTGTTTTGGGGCTCGGTGGAAATGTAGTAATCGCAAAAGAGCAGTTATCTATTTTAGCTCGACAGTAATCCCAAAATCATCTGCAGCTCGGTCTTCCAAATCTTTATTAAACTAAAAAAGGAGGGAGAAAGTGTTCTAGCACTGGAGCTGTATGTCGAGTGAATTTTGACAGGTTAATTTGAGGCACTTGAGGAAGGCAGTTTCTCCGTGTTGAAATACATCTGTCTGCAGTAATGGAGTAATTGCCATCCAGAAGCACTGTAAATTAAGGTGATGCAGCACTCTGAATGCTCTAGCATATAGAGTTGGCTCTTTAATCTCAAATGTTGCACCTCACAGCAAGAAAAGAAAGGAGTATATTGCTGTCAACATGATGAGTATGAATTAGACCACAAAATATGGTTTGTAATGCGAGTTTAACTTTAAAGATTACTTAAATAGCATAATTACTCTTGGATGCCCTAACTCAAGTGAGTAAGCCTTGTATGTACCTTAGCAAGCAGTGAGGCCCAAAACAGAAAGATTTGCAGAGAGAAATAGTTGTCACTGGTAACTGAATACCCGCTGTGTTTTTCAGAAGGATTCTAAATCTCTTAGTATTTGACATTCTTGAGAACTTCTAGAGTGTGTTTTCCAATTTACTTTAAAAAAAGAGCCTACTATTGTTGTCAGGGTTCATCTTGTGATGTGAATGAAAGCATGATAAATGGGGTGTTGGGGAAGTTTGCTTCACTAGCACGCTCCTGATTTTAACCAAAATGCTGAAGTACAGCTTTAGCTTCCATCAGCTGTATCTTTTGAGTTTATGTGTAAAAATATGGAAGATCTGAATGTGTTAAATGTTTAATTGCTTTTAATCGGTTCTAATATTCTTATGCAAAGGATACTATGAACACTATTAATTTTTTTATTATAGAAATGGTCTAGTGTTAAAACCCATACCCTTTACCTGATCCTTTGGATCAGGTGGGCACTCTTGTTAGGTGTAGAATAGACAGGTCTTTGCACATGAGTTCTGTAAATCCCAAATAACGCTGCCCTATGGTTCAGGGAAACGCAGCTCAACAAGTCTCCTTGTCATTATCATCCCCACCTTCCAAGTTTGATCATCAGTGTATTTCTTTAAACACTTAATGGGTTTTCTTTTAACCATAGTCCTCTCTTTTTGCACTGGGCGTGCTGGTGTGGAGGCAAAGAAGAGTGGCAGATCAGTTTGAGTCTGAATGCTGGGATTTTAATTGTCCTGTAGAATTCAACCACTGAAAGTTTCATGGGGGAGGTTCTGGGGAGTAGGAGACAACACTGTGGTATTCATAATGTGAGTCCTGTTTATATGTAGTCCTTAGTTGAACCAGAGGTGGTGTGTTAGTTGATGCAAGTGTGGGTAGGAACAAAACATTGACTGAGCCAAAATTAACTGCTGAACCAATCATTAAGTCGTGCAGATTCAGCCTAGTGTGACCACAGTGGGGATAATGTGTGACGATCCACCTGCAGATTTCCCTGCCCACACCTCTAGTTCAGAGGTAAGCAGTCTGGAGAGGGGACTAAAAGTGATGGAAAGGCTTATTTGGCTGTAACAAATCAAAGACTGCATCACAAGTCACTCTGTTTCCAGTAGTATGCAGTGTTTTTTGGTTAAGTCACTCTTGAGGATGGAAGGAAGTTTTGTTCTTGTTAAGTATGAAGGGAAAATGTAGTATTTGGTATGAAAGTGAGTTCGAATGTCAGAATAAGGCTCAACTGACCAATCAGCTACTGAAGCTTTAAAAAGGGGAAAGTGTGTTGTGAAGGGTAAATTAACTGTAGAAGCATTGTTGAAATACAAATAAATTGAGTTTAATTATTAAACATACATTGGAGAGTGCAAGAGGTGTAGCCTAGGGTATCAGTAACTAAATGTCTTTAAATGAGAGCCTGTGTCTTAAAGAATATTTAATTAATGTTAGAAATTGTGTTTAGATACTTTGTGAATGACTTTATTTGAACTGTCAACATAATATTTGTAGGTGTTTGGATTCCAGTCTTGGCCCATTGACAAATACTATGATAAGTAAATATATGGCAGTTGCTTGCCCTGTTCATGCTGCTTTTAAGGTCATCAAATCACAGAATCCTGGAGTGGTCTGCATTGGAAGGGACCTTAAAGATCATCCATTTCCAACCCTCTGCCACGGGCAGGGACAGCTTCCACTAGAACAGGTTGACCCAAGTCCCGTCCAACCTGGCTTTGAGCACTTCAGAGATGGGGCAGCCACAGCTTCTCTGGGCAACCTGTGCCAGGGCCTCACCACCCTCACAGAACAGATTTTTTCTAATAGCTAAGCCTGCCTTCTTTAAATTTGAAACCATTCCTCCTAGTCCTGCCAGTCCAGACCCTTGTCCAGAGTTTCCCTCCAGCTCTCCTGGAGCCCCTTTGGGCACTATCAGGGTCTCTAAGCTCTCCCTGGAGCCCTCTCTTCTCCAGGATGAGCACCCCCAGCTCTCCCAGCCTGTCTCCAGAGCAGAGGGGCTCCAGCCCTCAGAGCATCTTCGTGTTCTTCTCTATCCTTCTGATGTTTTGGGGTCCCCCGAGCTGGAGATCAGTATTTCATGTGGTAGCATCCCAAAAATGGTTATTTACAGGTCAGCTAGTAAGATCATGTCTTTTGACATCATATGTCAGATAGGAAATAGTCTGCAGTTTCAGGATGGGAAAGCTGAGACAGTTTGATGTGATTTCATGGAGATCCTTACTAGTGCTACTATCT
Source organism: Lonchura striata (assembly GCF_050655825.1). Taxonomy (NCBI): domain Eukaryota; kingdom Metazoa; phylum Chordata; class Aves; order Passeriformes; family Estrildidae; genus Lonchura; species Lonchura striata. The sequence goes on from NC_140703.1 coordinate 5,319,666, forward strand.
GAAACTTGGTCTAGTGCCTTTTTTTAAGTTCTATTATTATATATTGCTAGTTCTGATAAACCTGTGCTGTTCTGTTTTCATAGAAATGTTTCTGAAGTTCTTTCTGATTTATGTCTAAAATATTTGCAGATTTCTTTCAGTTTCACATACTGTGAAGAACAGTTGTGGAAACAAATCAAAGTTAAACAGATAATGCCAGAAATTAGATTCTAAATATAATTTCCAAACAGTATTTTCTTTGACTTGGCAATATAGCTGTTTCACAATTCTAGCAGCTTGTTTCCTGTATCCTTCTATGTACATTAAATGGTTAATTTAGTATTCATCATAAATATTTTGGCATATACTTGTAAATGGATTTTGATAGTTATTCAGATGAAGTTATTCATGTGGTTTAACTGTAGCAATGAGTAGAATATGTAGCTCTAAATACAAAGGTGTTTGTCCTTTAAGCAAAGGCAGGAGTTGACAGTAGATTTTAGTTGTGCATCCTTTACTTATTCTAAGTGAATATTTTATTATCTAACCTAGTTCTTATTTAAGAAAAATTAAAACTATTTGTTACTTGTATTTTTGGGGTATTGTGTTTGTGGTTATTTTTATCGTTGATAAGTGCTTTGGGTTTGGTTTTTTTTAAGTTCTTTAGAAAGTCTGTACATTATTATCTTTGCAGAGCAATTGTCTGTGAATACCAGCACAACTGAAGGGCTGTAAGTGATGAAATTTTTCACAGGAGTCTCTGAAATCCCTTCAGACCTATTTCATTTTTTAGCAGTGGAACAAACCAAATCCCACAATGTGATTTTTATCCCTGATCCAAAAATTAAACAATTAGCATCATCTAAAATAATGGGAAACTGCAGAGTAGTTTGGGGGTTATTTGGATTTGATATGAACTTTGTGTCATCCTCAGGGGGAAACTTTTTAAACTTCTGTTCTTTGGAAAGTGTCTATGGTTACATGGTATTAATCTCTTTTTTTCCTTTTAAAATCATGGCTTCTGGAGGCTTGTGACTACTAGCCTTCTCAGGATCCCCCATGCTCTCCTTCCCATGTCCCAATTTCTCATATAACTTGCAAATACTGAGAAAAAAGTGTGTATTCAGTCTTAAAACCTGGAAAACAAATTAAGACTCTTAGCACAGACTTAAGACTTGACAGACTTCCCATGATTTTTATTAATACTCACTTCTGACTTGACATGAGTCGAAGTGCAGTGTTTATGCTACAAAAATACAAACCAGTAATTTTTAAAAATCTCATCTAGGTAATTAAACTGTGAATAATGTCTTCCATGTGTTGGACTAATAAAGAAGACAATTTAGAATTATGACTCTGCTAATAACTGAAGATTAAATATACTTTCTTGCTAAAGGAGAAAGCATTGTTCTTGGGCAGCAAGGCTTGCTTTTTGCTTTTCTATCGCTTTTTTCTTTTGCAGTCTTTTTGAAGATGAAGCAACGAACATGCACACTAAAATGCTTGTTCATTCTTTGTCAGCACAATGTGAATCAGCAGCTATTAACCACTGCAGGCATTCATCTGTAATATAACTATTTCCTTAAAAGGAGAGATAGCTAGGGGCAAGGACAGAGAGATAAAACTGTAGAAAAAAAGCCTTTGCAGTGTGTTTTGAATGAGCTGTGTCTTATCTAAACTGTCTTGTTTTAGCAGTAGTAAATGACAGTTGTTGCTTTAGACTTCTCATCTGTGAATGACAGAACTTTTTTTGTGGGCTGAAGTAAATGTAAATGTCAACCCTAGGAAAACTGATGGAATGACTGACCTGCTAGAACTTACTCAATAGGTCAGCATAACAGGAGTAGCACACCAAGAGTTTTGTTTTCTCCAGGCTATATTTTTGAGGGTCTACAATTGTATTTTTACCAGCTGAGGAATTTGTAGTGTTCAAATAACACAGATATTTTAGAAGCATGGTGCTAACTGAACAGACCTTTATTGTCTGTTAGATTACAAATTTATCTTGCCAGTTTTATCATTTTGGTGATGGCAACTGAATTTACATCTGAGTGCCCGAGTTCAAGCAGCTTAGAGAGCAGTGACAGCCAAGGTGTGTCCTGCCTGGGTTCTGCAGAGCTTTGCTCTCATTTCAGAGCTTCACTGGTGTATATGTGACACTTACTGCAATTGCTAGAGAGGATTGATAGCCAGTGTGGTATTGCTGGATGCTTATTCACTAAGGAAAGATGAAGGAACTGGGTTTTGTCCTTGGATTTAGCACAAAGAGTGAAGATTGTAAAACGCAATTAGCTGTTTTCCCTGAAAGTCTTAAGTCTTCAAAGTAGTAAAGATATGACTGTCATTGATTTCCATGGGTTTCTGTGCTCTGATTTAGTATTTTTAATGACACTTGAAACATTCAGAATGTTCAAAAAGCATTTTGGAAAATATATATAAAAATGTGTGTGCTTTTGTCACCTTTAATGACAATTTGATGCCTTTTAGCTTCCTTCAGCTCTTCCAGGACACTTGTTTGTCCACAGAATGTTGGGTGCCCTCTTATATGTGGTGGTGGTGCTGAGCTTGGGTGAAAGTTTGTCTGTCTGCCTTGTGTGAGATTTTTGTGTGGATGAGGAATACATCACACTATTGTGAGTTCTACTGTGGTGTGCTGTTCCTACTCTTGTACTCTACCTGTGCTGGGTACATTCCTCAACAATGTTACCTGTTTTACTACTATTTTTCTTCTGTAACTTAGCAACAGCAATTCCATATAGCTTTAGCTTTACCTGGCTTCAACCATTATGATTCTTATCTTTGGAATACCTTTTATTTTATTTGTCAATGGGGAGACTTTATGGTTTCCTGAGGATCTGCACCAAGTGACTGTCTAAAGCAGAGACTGTGGTGGAAGGAAGTAAAGGATTTTATATCTACCTTTATCCTCCAGTCAGCTAGTAAAGAGCAGTAATTGTTACCAAGTGTAAGCAATAGATGAGCAAACCTGCAGCCTAATTTTAAAGTACTTTACACTCACTGTACCTCGCTACTACCTTCCTGTAATAATGTAATGAATGACTGAATGCATGAGAAAAATGAGCCTTGGATGAGATACATATTTTACAATGAGTCCCGATAAGTATCTTGCTTTGGTCTCTATACTGTATACTAAAACAAATATGTATTCATTTTTTAAATGTGGTTGCAGTACTGATTTCCATTAAGATAAGTATTTATACATTCTTTGGAAATAAATATATATAGATATAGAGTCATTTGGATGGAGAGATGTCTAAATTTACTGAAGATATGGTAATTTTGCAGGTAACTGTTGGGCATCATTTTCATATTTGTATACTAGTAGGGAGAAAAAAAATGGAGTTACTTCTCTTTGATAAAGCAGAATAAAGTTTTATAGCTGGTACTTAGGAGGAAATATTTTTGTCCTTATGCAAAACATTATTTATCTCAAGATCACTGATAAAGAATGAAAACTTCATAGTAGGAGGCTTGGTTGTATTCTCAAAGGAGAACCTGACTGGTTGTGCTTCAAATGTTCATGTAGGTTTTATACTAGCATGTGTGTATGCTTATGTTCACGAGCTTTTTTAATTTTCAGTCTCAAGAGTATGAGGTTATTAGGTGTGCAGGGTTTCAGGTGAGAGGAATTTGAGGAATGTTCACACCACTAGTTTTCTTCCACAAACTGAGGATTTGTAGTAAGTGAGCTTTCATGATGTTACTTCTTTAATCGTTCCAACCTGTGTTACAAGAACTATTTTAAGTTTTGGAAGATCTTTTTGGACTCTGCATATTTTATATGTTAATGTCTGTTACAAATATCTTAAAAAATATTCTTGCATGGTTTCTTTTCTTAGCACCTTTTGCATTTAGTCACATGGTTGTTGGCACCTCCTTTTTGAGCAGTGATTGCCACATACAGTCATCTGCTTGTGGAATACTTTTCCAAGTTATCTGTGCTTACTTTTAGTTTTCCTTGATTGAAGGTTTCTTTTAAAATAAAAATAGCATTATAGGAGTTTTAGGCTACTTTCCAAGTATATGATTTGTTATTGTTGCTTGTAGTATCAGTTTTCCTTTTTAACACCTGAGAGTGGAAAAAAGAGCCTGATAAGTAAATATTTGTAAAAAATTAAATTACATAAAATTGTCAGAAAAGCCTAGAAGGCCTATCCTCATGACAGTTGCAGCACAAACTTGTAAGCTTAATTGAATTGGTTTTTTTTGCTTCATGCCTTTTCCCCTCTTGTCCACCTATTTATAAATAAAACCAATTTTAAGAATTCTGAGTGCTTTTGAAGAACAGTTGTAGTAGAAGAGAAATTAAACCATTTACAGAAGAGATGTACTTTTTCTCTTTGCTGTGACAGTAAGCGTTCTTGTTGTGGATGTGTGTACAACAAATCTAGTTACAGAGAAATTATTTTGTACTCACACTGCTGTAGAAAATCTGGTTGGCTGTCAGATACTATCATAAATGTGATACCCTGCCCTAATTACACAGGGAATTCTGGAAAATAGAATTCAGACATTCACAAGTTTGACCTCTTGTTGACCTTGTTATTTCTTAAGTGTAACAGCTTTTTACAGTGGTTGCATTTTCTCTTTCCCATTTCATGCTTTTGTTTCACTAGCATTTTCAGTTTTCTGATGCTTTACCTTTGGATTTCTTCTTATTATATTTGAGTAGCTAAATTTTACAAAGACTGAGAGGGATTTAATGTTTTGAGTGTAGTGTAGGGGTGGTATTTTTTTAGTTTTGTGGGGTTTTTTTAGAGGTTCTCTTAAAGTTTGAGATGCTTATTAAATGCTGTGTGTTATATTATAGATACCTCAAACTTGTCATCCTGTTTAAATATAGAGGGAACATAACTTGGCTGATGAAGTCCTCACAATTACGAAGTACAATATTCTGTCAGAATAAAGTGTTAAATGGAGTTATGCTCAAATTAAGTATTTCATTCACTTCTCAAGAAACAGAAGGTAGTGTTTCAGTGTTGAAAGCTTTCTTTTGGCAGCTGAAACATTGGAAGCTTTCCCTCAGTGCCCCAAGTAGTCCACAAACTGTTTTGAAAGGATGGTGTGTGCCTCACAGAGATATGTGAGAGGGAGGGTTAACTCTTCTCTGCATTAATTTGTTTGTCTATACAAATAGAAATAAATAGTGTTCCTTTTAGCATTCTGTGCTGTGGGGTGTAATGAACTGAACTGGATATTGGAATTGATTATTTTATCAGGAAAAACCCAAAAGCAGCAGATATGGTATGTGTTGTCTGTCTGAGGGCTCTTTCTTCAAAGAAGATATAAAAAAGAGCGCTTTAAGGCTTGTCTTTAACTATAGTCTCCCTCTTGAGTTTTGCCTAAGGGTTCACTCAGAATGTGTCCTTGTCTGTAATATTTCCCTGTGCTCCCCACCACTGGATGTAGTCTTCAATTTTTCTGGTTTGTCCTCTATTCCTTTTTCACCTTTTAACAAATACAGTTATACTTCGTTAAACTCCGTGTGCTGTAAGATGTGAGCAATATAACTTAGGCTATAGAGCAATCCAGTTAGGAATATATAATTTATATTGCACTGGTTGCTTCTCATAAGCTCTTATAAAAATAGAATTTAATGAATAGCAATTCCATGAGGAATTATTTTGTTCCCATGTAAATTGACTGGAAATTAAATATTTCCTAAGTTAATGAATCTGTAGTTTTGTTATTAGGTATATGAAAACATTTAAACTATTTCCTTCCAAAAACAAGCCCTTTGGGATTAACAGTGCATGTTTTATAGCACTTTTCTCTACTGCTTCTTAGAGGGGAAAAACTCAGGTTTGTGGAACTTTAGGGATTTTCTCCTCAAAACTTCTGTTTTCCCCATACATTTGTACATTTTGTTGGTGAAGTTAAACATACAGTGTTCCTTAAGGGAGTGGGAAGGACAGGTGATGCTGATGTGCTCTGCACTTCACTGGGGTCCAGACTAGTGCTGTGCTGCTATTGCCTCTGGAAATGGGGATCTTTTTCTTCCCTCTTTCTGTTCAAAAGGTTACTCAAAATGCCTGTGTGCCATGAAAATAGCTTGAGCAGTGAGTAACCAGGAGCACAGCTGGCAGCGTGCTTCCTTTTTCCACAGTAGTTTAAATACTCCATTCCCTCTGCTCCCCCCATGTTGTGAAAGTTTCCCCACACCTGAAACCTGAGGATTCGCTCTGGCTACAGTTTTATTATTGTCGGGAGCTGGCAGATGGTAACAAACTCTGTTGAGCAATAGAAGGATGAGGTAGTTCCATGTCAGCTGAAGTGAGTCTCCACAGCTGTGCTCATTTACAGGAACTCTGGGGCCAAGTGTAATCTGAATGCTTGGTTTGTTAAGGTATAACGTGACCTAGTAGTACCATATTTTCTTTAAAGGATAGTTCCAAATCTGACTTAAGTGGTTTCTTGATTGAGCAAGGACACTTCTTAATAATCTTTTTTCTTCCTTTTAATTGGAAGAAGGGCTCAATTGAAAGTGAAATACAGTGTAAAGATCAGGTTTTGAAATAATTTCAAACTTTGTACTCTCAAGCAGAACTGCCTTCTCCCTAGCCTTTCTATTTTTCTGCAAATTTAAGAATTGTCAGAGCAGTTATGAGTTATATATTTCAAAGTGTTAAATATTGTATAGCTTTAACTGTTGTTTGTTATCCAATGAATATTGTAATTTGAGAACTTTGTCAGAAAAGAGACAGTATTCCATTGCCAGGTGATCTGAATCATAATGGTCCATTGGGAAAGCAAACTTGTAACAAGTATGACAAATCAAGTAGTCATGAAAGAAAAGGGGAAAAAAGTTTGCATTAAGGCAGTTAGTTAGAGAATTCAAATTTAAAAACAAAACACCAACATACTAGAAAATCAGGGTATTTTACCAATGCCTGATTGGTTTAGCTGACAAAATTCTTTTGAAAAAAGACAGAACACATAAATTTTAATCTGCATTAGGTAAATCAGTAAACAGAAGAAGCTTACATAGTATTTTGGTGAATTTTAGTTTAATGTGTTTGTTTTATTTCTCTTTACATTTTCAGAGTGTTGGAGCTAAAAGATATCAATTACTAAGAGTGAAAGCTTAGATAATTTCTAGGTGTCTCAGTAAGTTTATATCTCTGAATCACTTGGCTAAGAAATAGGTGTTCTTTATTGCTGAAGTCCATTTTCTGGTCTGTGAGACTATAAAGGCTGTGTTAAGATGTACATATCAAGGTTTGGGTCTTGTAAATGGTCACAAGCATGTATTTATTTGAAGTACTAATTTGAAGAAGAATTAGACCAGTACAGTTGACCGTGCTGGTTCCTGCTGGCCATGACTTTCATGGGTACAACTTGTTTCTTTGCCCCCCCAGGTCAGAAGTACAGAAGCATGCTTTCCCCTGAGCCTCGCACTACCACCTGTGATACAGAATGTCTCTAAGTGAGAACAACAGCGTGGTGTTTGCCTATGAATCTTCAGTGCACAGCACCAATGTACTCCTCAGCCTCGATGACCAGCGAAAGCAAGACATCCTTTGTGATGTTACCATTTTAGTGGAAGATCAGCGATTTCGGGCTCACAGAGCTGTGCTTGCAGCTTGCAGCAGTTACTTCCTTTCGAGAATTGTGGGCCAGGTGGACGCTGATCTTATCATCACTCTGCCGGAAGAGGTGAGTGTCACTCCCTTCTGCATTTTACCTGCTTCTAATCTGCTTTGCTCAGTTCTCTTTTATGGTAGGCTGGGGTTTAACTGATGGTTTAGAGTAGGGGATTTAAGAGCTGAAAGACACCAGCCCGCAATCTGGGGTACCAAAAACATTTTTTGAATTCAAGTACTTCATATATATTATATTGTAAGGACTAACTGCTGTCATCTTTGTCCTGGGGTCTGTTGGTTTCTTGCCAGTGTTTTTATTCTTTGGCTTTCATCCCAAATAAAAATTAAATAAATTACTACTGCAAGAGTTGCTTTTCTAGGTAAGTCACACTAAGAGTCTTTCTACGATTTTTTCTTGTTTGAGTATAGCTAGCTAGAAATATGTAAGAGAAAGTAAAAGGAGTAGAGAGTTTTTTCCCCTCTCGATCATTGCAAGTTTTGCAGTGTTTCTCCCTTAAATAGAAAGAAGGTACCATTTTAAAAATACCACTGTATTTTTTTCTTTCAGTTTCATTTATGAATGCTACTTATTTGTAAAGCCACTTTAACGTTTTATTAACTACACTAAGTCGAAAGACATGTTGACAGTTTTTGGATAAACTGTCTTTTACATTCTACTTTCCCACATTAGAAAGGATGAACTAATGTGGTGGTGTAATCTCCAGAACACATTTCAAATGTTATTGTAAGAATTCTTTAGGAAGGTTGTAAAAGTTTACAGAGTTTTAAAGTACTGGGCTCTTTGCAGATCTCGTCAACATCCCTTCATGTGTTGTGTTCTTTAAAAAAAACATACCAACTACTAAAAACACCAATGTAAACAAACCCTCAACTGATTCTTAAATTGAATTACATGAATAATTCATTATTTTGCTGGCAGAAGGATTCAGTAGTTAATGCATTGATATAGTGCTTTATTTGGCATAAAATACTGCTCATTTCAGTAAAGGCAGTGAGCAGAGTATGGACTTGAGTTTGAGTATTAATAGTGGACATAATGCTTTATTCTTCATTTGTAGAGAAAGGGCTAAAGTGAGTCATGTAGTTGCTAATGTGTTTGTGGCTTTCTACTTGATTCCTTAGACATTTTTCCATGTGTAGAAGATCTTGTGCAGTTTCTAATGATGCAGTTTTTATTTATGTCTGGGTTCCTTGATAGGCAACTGTTGTGAGGGCATAAATGTTCAATTAAAATCACTTGCTCTAAAGGGGCTTTAAACTGTGAATTCTGTTTGGTGTGCAGTTTTTGAGTGCCTTTCTTCAAATCTATGGGAGGAAGAAATGAGTATGTGGCTGTAGTAGTAAATAATCATATGTGGTCAAACTCCATTTCTTCAAATTTTATTTGCATCAGTGGTGCATAAGACTAAGTAATTGAGCGTAATTGCTCTTCAAAAACTACAATTAAATGCCAGCAGCATACTGTAGAGTAGTTAGTATACAACTTGCTTTGAAATATATCTTTGTGAAGTTGGAATCTATTACTGATTTTCAGCATACAGCAATATTTTCCACTTTTAGTACTGCGTTGCCAGAACGTTTTATTAGGAGACAGATCATAGTAAAGAAAACTTTCAAAATGTGCATGATAAAATTCTATCAGAAGAATTGTTTCAGAATGAGTTTGACCAGGTTTTCACAACAGAACAAGTCTGCTGCTTTTGTCATGTGCTCTGTCCTGCTGACAAGACAGGTGGAATTTTTCTATTTCTCTGCTTAAACCCAAATTTACTATACTAATGTTTGTTTCACTTGTTTTTGTAATAGGTAACACTTAAAGGATTTAGTCCCTTGCTTCAGTTTGCATATACGGCAAAACTTGTTTTAAATAAAGACAATGTGTCTGAAGTTTGCAAATGTGCAGAATTTTTGGGTGTACGCAACATTGAAGAATCCTGCTTTCAGTTTCTTAAATTCAGATTTTTGGACTTTAAATTGGATCAGCAGGAATGTCCTAGGAAGAAGTGTTGCACACAGCGTTGTCAAAAAGCAAACCCTAAAACTGGCAATGTGGATGATGGCGACCTAGAAATAAATTATGAAGTAGAAGCACTTCTAGAAAAGGAATATAGTCAAATTCCTGACACAAAGCCCTGTAAAGATGAAGAAAATGCTAAATCGTTGCCTGTTCTCCAAAATAATGCAAATCAAAACTGTGATCCTGTACATTTAGAAAGGGGTAGTGCTTCCAGCTTATCTTCCCAATGCCCAAAGTATAGAAAATTCCAGAAGGCTTTTGGAAATGACAAAGTTAATACTTCAGAGTCCAATTCCAGTACTAAAGATGTTCAGGTACCACCATTTTCAACTTCTCTTGAGAAGGAAATACCTGATAATGATGGCATACAAAAAGCTCAGGAGTGTGTGCCTATGCAGCTGATCTCAAACTGTGAAGAGACTCAGGTAGAAATGGAAGAAGGGGAAGAAGGCATTCAGAAAAAAGAAGAGTCAAAGAGAGATTCTGTAACTCAGACTGTGTCATGTCCTGTGGAGAAAATGGATCTTGCTGCTTTCCCCCAAAACTCTGCTACACCTCATGGACTCAATTCTGTGTCTATTTCACATAGTTGTGAGCAATATGGTAACTTGAATTTCAGTGGTGTGCAAAACAACACAGTCTTAGCTGATAAAACTGTGTCAAGTACTGGAGCTGGAAATGACAAAACTGAAAGTCAAGGTAACCCATCTTCAAAAGTGGATTTGTGCATTAGAGAAACTGCTAACATCACCTCAGCTGGAGATAGAAGCAGTGTGGAGAGAGAGATAGCAGAACAGCTAGCACAGGGGTTCTGGAGTGATATTCACAGCACAGATGCCTGTCAAATACATTTACCACCTGCAGTTTCTAAAGAGTACTTGGAGCCTGTGTATTCCGGGAAAAAATCAGAGTGTCCATGGCTGGGGATCAGGATCAGTGAAAGCCCTGAACCCTGCCCTCAGCGAACTTTTACAACACTGAATTCTGTCAACTGCCCCTTTATAAGCAACCTTAGCACTGAAGGATGCTCCAACAGCTCTGAAATAAACAGTGGAGATTATGTTCAGGGACAGCAACAAGAGCAGTGTCCCTATAACTATGTGATAAGTTTGGGAGAGGATTCAGAGACTGACACTGAGGGAGACAGTGAATCGTGTTCAGCAAGAGAACAAGAGTGTGAGGTAAGGACATCCTGATGTATCCTTTGCTTCCCAGTCTTTTAAGGCCATATTCAAACATCTTGAGTTTTCTGTGTTTTGTTGATTTGTTTTCTTTTTTTTTTTCTGTGGCTGCTTGTTTTTAAAAGTCTGGAACTGAAACTTTTAAAATAACCATTCAGAATTTTATATGGAAGGTCAGTGTTAATTCAGGGAGACTGAATAAAAGTATGAAAGTATTTTTGGTCAGATACTGAAGTGTTAGATGCTTACATATTAGATCTTTTAAGATTTTTTCTGGAACTGTCAGAAAAGGTTGTGAGCCTTAAATCAAGTCATGAAGGTTCGTTCTTAGATTTTTTTTTTCTTTTATCTGCTTCAGTTTAAAGTTTAAGAAAACTCTAAACTTCTTGGAACCTTCATTTCATAGAAACTTGGAACCTTTGTTTAATAGAAACTTACCAGTTTTTTTTTATTTTATTCTGAGCTGTGGGGTGAAGGTGGGAGAGAAATGATACTTCATCTTTAATGTGAAGTGAAAATCAAACTTTTAAGCTGGCTTCAGTAGCTGTGTATTTAAGACTGTTTAATAAAATCACCTTCTCTAACACTAAGTGATATACCTGGAACAATTTCCATCTCAGTTCTTAGAATCATAGAATTGCAGTGTAACTGCATGATGGATCATTCCATGTTACAAAAATTCGGTTGTTCTTAGAGCACTAGGATTTTTGTTGTTCAAGATGCAGGGCCTTACTGAGACTGAACATAAGTGGAACCTGCCATCAATACAAAAATTTGGAATGCTAAACAAAAGGCCAGAATTGGTTAAATACATTCCTCACCTTTATGTGACAGAGAAGTTGGTATCATTGCTGAGGACAGTACTCTAGGGTTTTTTTAATTATTTTTTTGCCTGTTTGTCACCGTTAGTGGCCAATAAGAGAGAAGATTTCTGTGTTCTTTTTAAACTAAATTCAGATCTTTGACCACAGCAAAGTAACATATTCTCCTACTTACTATACTCAAATGTAAGGATTAAAATAAAATGTCCTTAGTGGATACTCAAAAACATGATGATTAATTTTCTAAAGGTAAATATGTTTTTCAGTATTAATCGACATTCTGTGGCCTCAAATATTTTTGTAGCTCAGGTATACAACAGTAGCAATAGCCTGGTCTTCTGTCTTCTCCAAGACTAAGAAATAAAAGACAAGTATTTTAACTTCTGTATTTTAAGGAAATGCCTGTTTCAGATGAACTTTTTCTGCAGAAAAAGAAGCATAGGTATAAAAATGTATGCAGGATGCAGTCTTAATAGCAGCTTTGGGGAAACTTCAGACTACATGAGTGAATCTTGACAGCTGGTTTGTACCTCACCAAACTGTAACTCATCATCTTAGAGTGTATCACCTGCATATTTGATGCACACACAAGTAGCTTTCTGCCTACTCTGAATATGCTTGTAAGGCTTTAGTGTGTAAATGTGCAAATACTCTATTGCACCTGTGCTTGAACTCCTGTAGTTGAATCCCCTGGATTTTATCCAGTCATCTGATGGTCTCTGAGATGTAGGAATAAAGATGAGTTGTGCGGTAAAGAATGCTTAAAATGGAAACTTGAGTTGTTGGTGTTTGTATATATCAGTTCCACTTGGATTTACAACTGTATCTCACATTCTAGGTAAAACTGCCGTTTAATGCACAAAGGATTATCTCACTTTCCAGAAATGACTTCCAGTCATTTCTGAAAATGCATAAATTAACTCCTGAACAATTGGACTGTATTCATGATATCCGAAGACGAAGTAAAAACAGAATTGCAGCACAGCGATGTCGCAAGAGAAAACTTGACTGTATACAAAATCTTGAATCTGAAATTGAAAAACTGGTATGTATAAATATTCATTGTTGTTGTCATGTCTTTTCTAAACATCTTGACTGGTTATCTGGCAGTAGCTTGAGAGTGGGGTGATTTACTACTTTTTCCACTCAAGCTTAAAAAACTTTATCAGTCTTCTGTAACTCCTTGATAGCAGTTCTAGATTTTTCTGAGCCTTGCTCTAAAGTACACACATCTTTCCTTCTGTGGACTTGTTTCCATTCAAATAAAACATGCATCACAGCCTAATTTTTGTTGAACAATGTTTCTGAAACCCATAAGCTTTGAATTTAATTGTACAGAATGATTCCCAGACTGTTATCCTACACTGCTTTTTCCCTCTTCCCCTTTCTTGCTTTGAGATTTTGTTTTTCAGCTCACGGTATTGCTCATGATCAAGTTTGCAGTTACGCAATTGTTAGTTGTGTAAGTACTGTTCTTGGAACATATCAACATGGGCTGGCAAACTGTTTCCTGAGTGTTGAATGTTAAAAATGAGACCCTTGCAGAAAGGCGGAAGATACAGAAGAACTTGGGAAGTTGCTTGCCTTTTTAGCAGTTGCATCAAGATTGCAGTTGAGGAATTGATGCATCCAGATTTCTTAGCAGCCATCTGTTAATATATTTTCTCCTCCTTAAGAAAGTAATAAAAAGACACGTATGTAACTTAAGAGAAATGTAGGTAATCTGAGGTTTAAGATTATGTAAAAATAGCAATGGCAAGAAGATAATTGAGTGGCTTTTCAGAAAAACAAGTCTTTGACTCTCATCAGTTTCATAGTTGGTAATAATCATGTGCACAAAATAGTTCAGTTGTTTAGGACTACTGTACTCTCGTTCTTGTTCATGGAGCATTTTAGGCTTGGTGTACCTGAATTTGGTATCTGCATCAGCTGGAGCATAGCAGTCATGTTGCATCTTTTTTGACTTCAAAGTGAAAAGGAAAGTAAAATTAGAGCCAAGTGCCACGGACTGGAAACTTATTTTCTTGCAATCATCATCTTTCACTGCATCTACTCCTACTTCTGCACTGAGGAGATTGAAGAAGGTGCTCTGTGAGGGAGGGGAGTCAGGTGATTGTACTAATAATATCCTTACTGAAGAGAGAAGTTGCATTTCTGACATTTCAGAACTTTTTGCCTGGTTTTGTCATCATGTTGTCATTTCTGTTATGTAACTCTGTCAATATTTTGCAATACTTGGGCAGGGAATTAAAGGTTGATCTGCAAGATTAGACATGTGGTTGTTTGAGACTAATAATTATAACATAATATCCTTCTTTCTGTGGACCTGTGCTGGAACAGACTGAATGTCTGCTGTTTGACAGGTAACACTGTGCAAGGTCTAGATAATAAGTGTTGAGTCTTGAGAACTGTAAGGTGAGGTCTGAGTTATATGAATCATCCTCTAGGCACAAACACGTTCCATTTGCTTTTTTTTTTAAACTGTGCTGATAAGTTTCTTCAGAAATTCCTAAAAAGACTGTTTTTGGAGCTGTTGACCAGGCCTGACAGGCACAGATCATCAAATTTGTATAAGCTGTAATACAGAAACATCAAGATGAGTCTAGGCATGATTTCCAGGTGGGTGGAAGAAAAGAAGATGTCATGGTAGGGCTATATGTGTTACATCCAGGTTGCTTCATGCATGATGGCTCTTGCCTTGTGACTGTTCTCTGTGTCATTTGTGTCTTGGACATTTTAGACTTTGATCTTCTCATGGTATCATCTGTAATGTGGCTTTAAGAGGGAACAGAATTGTGTAGCTATAGTTTGACAACTCTTGACAAGTAGGTAATACTCTGTACTACCAGTTAGGAAATACTTTTTCACGGAATTTCTCCTCTTGGTTTTCAGTATGTTCAGCATGTTGTCTTGCATTAGTTTCTATTTGGTGCTGCTTCAGTTTTTTTCTCTCTCAGAAGATGCTTGTGGTGTGTTTCTTGGAAAAGTCCTATATTTGGAACAGAATGTCCCCTGCCTGACTAGAGGCTGGAGACTGACAGCTGGCAAGTAGCTTTGCTGACAAGCACCTGGGGGCCTGGGCAGACAGCAGGCTGAGCATGGATCAGCAACATGTCCAGACTAAAAAAAAGGCCATCAGTGTCCTGGGCTGCAATAACAGGAGTGCAGCCCATTGTTGGAGAGCAGTGGTTGTTACCTGTCTTGGCACATGTAACACTGAATTGTTTGCTGGGTTTTCACCCCTCCCTGTTCCAGGAGCACATTGATAGACAGGAGGAAGGTTGGGTGAAGGGCACTGGGATGGCCAGGCCTGAAGTATTTCTGTGGTGAGAGGCTGAAAAAATGGGGCTTCTACCTGGAAAAGGGGTGAGGAGACCTAATGGCTACCTGCCCATATCTGTGGGGCAGTCCTTGAGCTTATACAGCCTTTGGTAATGGAAGATCTTCAGCTTCCTGGAGGAGTACTTAATAGCAAGACAACAAGAGACATGGCCTTAAATTACAAGGGGGATTTCATCTGAATGTAAGGAAAGTTTTTTCTTCCAGTGGGGACAGGTAGGCAATGGAGTATTTCACCCTGAAAGGTTGTGCATGTGCTGTCTTTGAGGGGTTTATGGCATGACTTAGCAAAGCCCTGAGCAGCCTGATCTTACCTGATCTCTGACTTTGTTTTGAGCATCAGGTCAGACTACAGACCTGCTGAGGTACCTCCCCTCCCAAATGATTCTGTAAAATCGGGAATCTTGTTAAGTTCTACTTATATTGAAGAAAAATACTGTTCAGTGCTGAATCTGTTATCTGGGAGAGTTACATCATGTCTTTTTGATCTTCTGTGCTGATAAGGTCATTTTTTACCTCCCCATATGGCCTTTGCTTATGGATCTTTCAGGTGAATCTGGGTGTTCTTGTTGGTCACTAATGCTCTGTATTTGAGAATACACAAGGGCTGCTTTAGGAGATGCTGACTTGTGAGAAACAGCTCCTTCAGAGCCCCCGTGTATATTCACAGTCCTTGTACTTTCTCCTGTACAATGGGATGTCCCTGCCTGAGCAGGGAGGTCAGACCAGATGACCACTGTGGGCCCTTCCAACCTGACCCATCCATTGATTTATCACTTCAAAACCTTTAAAATGAGGGTACTTGCCAGGGGGAGCAGAGCAGAGGACAGCTGGTCTCAAGAAGCACTACTTCACTGAAGATTCTGTAGCTGAGGAGGAGGATGTGTCAGTGCTCCAAGAAAAATGTAATTGAGATGTTGTTACATATATTAGAGCAGGGTGAGGTGAGTGAACTTAAGGACATTCTTTACCAGGAGATTCAAAAGAGCTCTCAGTTTATTATGATCTCAAAACTGACATTTTTCTGTAGTATTAGTATAATGTTGGTAAAGTAAAACAATAATATTTAAATGTGTTAAACTGTCAACAGCTTCAGAAAGGGGATAAGGAGTTTATGCTGGCAGAACTATTTCTGAATGTTCATGTTTGTTTTAAATAGCAGTCCAGATAATTTCACCAGTCCATAATACACAGCTGAGTGCCTCTACATACCCAAAAGATATTAGGTAATCTGCCTAACAGAATGGGAAAGATTATTCTGATCAGTATTGAAAAACACCTGGAGGACAATGCAGGTATCAGTCACAGCCAGCACGGCTCCATGAGGGGAAAGTTCTGCTTGTCAAAACTGATTTCCTTTTATGACAGGGTAACCCACCCAGCTGATCTAGGAAAGCCAGTAGATGTAATCCTCTTGGACTTCACCAAATTTTTTGACAGGCTCTTCCAGGATCCCTCTGAACAAAATGTCCAGCCCACAGCAGGATAAATATCATGTGGGGGAGAGCAACTGGGTCATGGGTCAGGAACAAATGGTGGCAGTGACTGGGGTGACATCAGGTTGGCACTGATCCCCAGTGGGGCTCTGCAGGGCTCCATCCTGAGCCCTGTGCTCCTCACCACCTTCATTAGCAACCTGGACACAGGACTCTGTGGAACACACCCTAAATTTGCCATTGACACTAAACTGGGGGGAGTTGTCAACTCCCTCAAGGGCAGAGAGACCTGGACCAATTGGAGACTTAGACACTATCACCAACCGTGTGAAGTTTAACGAGGGCAAGTGCCAGAGTCTGCTCTGGGACAGGGCAACCCTGGCTGTGTGTGTGGACTGGGGAATGATGGAGAGCAGCTGTGGAAAGGCACCTGGGGGTCCTGGTCCATGGCCAGTTGAACATGAGTCAGCAGCACCCTGGCAGCCAGGAGGGACATCCATGTCCTGGGGGGACATCCATGTCCTGGGAGGACATCCATGTCCTGGGGGGCATCAGGCCCAGCATCTCCAGCCAGGCAAGAGGGGATTGTCCTGCTCTGCTCTGCACTGGCACAGCCACACTTTGAACACTGTGTGCAGTTTTGGGCACCATGGGTTAAAAAATTGCATTGAGCCATTGGAGAGCAACCAGAGAAGAGCCATGAGGATGGAGAAGGGTCTGAAGGGGGGAAATTTTATGAGGGGTTACTGTGGGCATTTAGTCTGTTCAACATGGAGAAAAGGAGACTGAGGGGAGACCTCACTGAGGTCTTCAACATCCTCAGGAGGGGCAGGTGCCAATCTATTTGTGACCAGTGACAGGACTCAAGGAAACAGCATAAAGCCGAGTCATGGCAGGTTTAGGCTGGATATTGGGAAAAGCCTCTCCCCACTGTAGGGTGGTTAGACACTGGAGCAGACTCCCCAGGGCAGTGGTCACAGCACCAAGCATGACAGAGCTCAAGAAGCATTTGGACAAAGTTCTCAGGCACAGGGTGTGACTCTTGAGGTATCCTGTGCAGGCCCAGGAGTTGGACTCGGTGATCCTGATGGCTCCTTTCCAGTGTGGCATATTTTATGATTAACAGCTGCTCCTAGTATGCTGACAAATAGAAATTTATTTGCCAAGTCCTCTTTCTTCTAATTTTAGACAAAAACAATTGGCAACAACTGTTCCTCTTGCCAAATGCTGCCTAAACTTAATCAACTATTTCAAAAAGAAGTTGTAGAGGTTGCAGTATGAGGTTTCTGTGCAAAAGGGGATGTGAGGAGGAGTGAAAATAATAAAACTTTCCAAGAGTGAATGGACAGTAGCTGTAAAACATAGTCTCTATTATTAAAATTTGAAAACTACTATTTAAAGCCTTGTGTGTCTTCAAAACTCTATCTTCTTTTAATTAATTAATTACATAATTTGAAATGTATGTGTTGCAACATGTTTGTATTTGGGTTCTTTGTCCCTTTCATTCAACTTCTTCATGATGGTCTTGGTTGTTCCCTGTCCTTTGCCATGTCCTCATTTTTCTTTATTCAAAAAGTTGCTTGTTTCCATGATTAGACTTCTCAGTTATCAGTGTCTTTTCTTCTTTAGCCAGTTCTATCAGAAGCCTCAGAAAAATTCACGACATTGAAGCCAAATAAAAGCCTGATTTAATACAGGCTACTTTTTCTACTTGACAGTTATTAGTGAGTGGCCATCCTCTTTGTTGCCATGTACTTGGACAATCCTGCTACATTATCTCTAGGTTGTTGTTCACCACATCTTCTTTCCTTTACCTTTCTTAAATTTTCTATCTAACTTAGGAACTATACTTAACTTCACTGTTTGTCCTATAGTGGATTTGGCACTTCTTGAGAATGGACGTTACTTTCACCTAGTGGAGTAGTACCAATAATTAAAATGTCATGTTTGATTTTCAGCAGTTCACTTTTAAAATGCAGATCTCTGTGAAGACTGCGTGATGTTTTGTTGGCTTGTTGGTAATGGTTTGTGTTACCTTTTAGAACCAGTGTTTCAGGATTATTTACAGTAAGTGCAGCTATGTTTCATTTGTTCAATAACTGCAAATTTTTGGTATTCCTTTGTCTGCCAGCATGAGTTTGGAAAAAGCTGCAGATCTGAGAAACCACATCAAATGCCTTACCTGATGATGCTTCCAGAGGTTAGGATTGGCCTTTTGATATGTGCTTGATTGTGTTGCTGCTTGCTTTGTTAATGCCAAATTACTTCTGTTTCAGCAGACCAGAGTATTTAAAGTCTTGTTTTAGCTTTGACAGGAGCCTAAACCATAGTTTTTATGTTAAAATATAGACTAAAATACGTTCTTTCTTTTTGCAGCAAAATGAGAAGGAGAATTTGCTGAAGGAAAGAAACCACATTTTATCAACTCTGGGTGAGACAAAGCAGAATCTGACTGGACTTTGCCAGCAGGTGTGTAAGGAAGCAGCCTTGAGTCAAGAGCAAATACAAATACTTGCAAAATATTCTTCTTCAGATTGTCCACTCTCATTTTTGTTCCCGAAAAGAGAACAAACAGCTCCATCTGATAGTGAGCTTGTGGTACCAGCATCTGTAGAATCAGCAAATGGTCACTCAGGTGTCACCCCTACAGCAGAGCAGAGTTCCTGTTATCAGTGTGTCAAAAGTGTGTGTGAGGCCACGTACGAGCCAGTGCAAGAACTGCAGCCAGTTCCTGCCAGAACGTTGGAGCAAACGTCGCTCGTGGAGCCGTGTGGACAGAGCAGTGGCATCACAGACTTCTGCCAGCAAATGACTGACAAATGCACTACAGATGAGTGAATCTCTCCTCATTGCCAGCCTCTCAACATTGCAACTAGAAGTGGGATTGAGCATTATTGGAAAGTAACGTACGAAGTGAGAAAGAAGATAAAAGTTTAATCTTTTGAAACTATATTGACAATTATGTGGTCACCATTATTACTTTGCAAGCTTTGGGTTTGCTCTGTGTAGTTGCAGAATGTTATTTGTGTGTGTCAGGCTTGGAGCTTTTTCTGTGTGGTGATGCCAAGGAGGGTTCAGGAAAGCTGTTATAAAGTACAAATTCCATGCACAGGTGCTTATTTGTGAGGAAGTTTTGGTCATGTATAGGGCAGCCTATACATTTATTTTGGTCTGATTTATGCCACGGTACTTAATGCCACTCTGCATTTTAAGGAAAGCCTCCTGACAGCTGTTTATGCACAATGACTTCTATACCTGGAATTCTTCTAAGACTTCTTTTTTTCCTGGTAGACAAACCTTAAGAAGCGTATATAGCTCTGTAAATGTTCATTTTGTAGATGGGCTAAGTTACATGACAGGATGAGGAGATTTTAAAAAGTGCATTCTAGTATAGCTCCTTGCTTCCTGCTGTTCCCCTCCCCATCCCAGGGAAGACTTTTACTGAGTTAATGTTGTAGGCTACTACTACTAGTAGTAGAATTGATTAGTAGTAGGCTTTTATTGAAAAGTGCTTTTGTCTTGTCACTCTAGTACAGAATTAAAAGAACTGGAGCAGCAGAGGTGCTGCCATATACTGCTCTCTTCTCTAAATTTAATGGGAGGAATAACAACTCACTGTGGAAGGCAGACTTCTGGAACTGGTGCAGTTCTTGGATGAGTGTGCATTGGATCCTCTGGCATCAGAATCCCATAGGTTTATTAAAACTCACTGCTGTATTGTGACTTCCTGTCCTAGCACCTTCAAGCTTACTGCTTGTTTGTGGCAAATTAGAATCAAAGTATTGTGCAAGTCTAAGGACAGACTTTTTTTTAAGGTATTCAGGCGCCACGTTTTTTTCTTTCAGTGCCTAACTGCCTAAAGTAAGTTACAAATGTTTGTTCTCTGATCACTGGGACCAGTAAAGTTCTATTTCAGAATCAATCTTCAGGATACTTTGTGGCTAAACCTGTAGTATATTTTCAATGGCTTGTGCTATTAGCATAGATATATAAAAAGTTTATTGAATAAATGAGCTGGAGATATTTCCTATATTACTTTGTGAAGGAGAAATTCAGCTACGGAAAGTAATCCCCATTTTCTAGATTTTTACATGGCAGTGGATGCCTATTGTATACCAATGATGCTTTGTTATTTAGATGCTATTCTCACACCAGAACTAAGTATTGAACCTCACCACAGAAAACTTTGGGTTTGCTGGTTTACAAAACATGAAGAATCTTGTACAAGCCAGTGGAATTCTTCATTTCCTACCTCAGAATGTGTATTAGCTTTGTGTCTTTGTGTGCATGTACAGTAGGCAGCAGCTAAGCAAAGGCCCTTGTAAATACTGCTTTTCAGTTTTACCTTGCAGCAAGGCAAAACTTGTTCTGGGCAAGGCTCTTTTTTTTCCTCTCCCCACCATCCATAGGTAACATAGCATTAATAAATACAGTAAGCCACTTATTTAAAACAAAAATTTAAAAATTAACAGATTTCAACAGGACTTCTCATAACCAGCATGTAACACAAATAACTACACTACCTCACCTATGGGACTGAAAGTTGATTGAAATCTCTAGCAAATCCTTGGATTTTCATCATATATCATTACTTTTTTAAGGAAAAAAATATGCTAATGGTGTATAGCTTGTATAAATCACAATGCTTGCAGTAACTGAAATTCAGAAATAAATATTACACAGCAGGTATCATGATAATTGGATTGAAATGCTTTTAAATTACTGTCATTGAGATATGATGATCCTGTATATGTATTACTTTATGAAGCTCTCTGGGCTTTTTCTTCAGTTTCTGTAGATTCATAGTTAATTTAATCCTGTCTCCCTCCCACACTGCCACCCTGGGAAGCATTAACTCATATGTTTCCATTTTATTTAAAAAGCAAACCAACAAGAAACAAAAACAAAATTCAAAGCCCAAACCTCTACTGTTCATAACTACAATCACTTTTAAAGCTGGTGATATTCTGAAATGACGTGGACAATGGCATTAAAACATTGTCCTAATAGTGCACATAGCTGGAAATAGAATTCCTTGGGGTAAGTCCTCATTCTAACGAGGTGGAGCATCTTTGTAGGGAATGGCTGGCTGGGAGCTTATCCAGTGGCCCAAAGCCCTGACACACTTGGCTGCAGATGTTGGAAAACAAGGTCAGTGATGACCAAGTGTGAGACTGGAACCTCCCTAAAGAGTTGTGCTCCACTGCTGCAGTCTGGGGTTCAGCCACTGCCTGAATTCCATATAGCTGATGGTGGAGGGATTCCAGGGCAGGAATCATTGACCTATGATAAAAGTAACATCATGTTTTTAAACCTGGTATGAACTTGATGAAGTTTGAGGGTAGTTTTTTGCCTGACCAGCTGCATCTAAATAATTTTTTAAATATTTATTTAATACCACAGACCTACAAGTTGCATGTTGACTTCTATAAGCCTATATCATCAACTTGCAAGTGTTACAAATGAATGACAATTTTATGAAACAGAATTCTCAGGAAAATGTTTTTGGAGTTTGGTTTTATTTTTTCTCTTCCAGTAAAGAAATACTCAGTTTTGAAATTGTAAAATACTTTGTTAAAGCATGTTTTAAAATACTTTGAACAGACTATCTTAAAGCCATAAGGGTATGATGGCATAAAGATTGTAAAATAAACAGATAATTACAACAGTTGATTTTGTATTTTTCATAATTCAGTATTTTCTAAGTCTACAATAAAAACCACTATCCTTTCTACAAAGGCTTTTCTATTTTGTGTAGTTTTCTGCTGTGAAAGTCTCTACTGGTGCATTATTCATTTATGTAGTACTGTTCCAACAGTTCTGAAAATGGCAGCAAAGTAGTTTCTATATAGTTTATAAATTTAATAGGCCCAAACCACTAGCTTAGGATTCTTCAGACAAAGGTGAAATCTAATAATCCAGAGAGGTAATTGTACCAAAGTTGGGTATCTACTGAATTACTCGTGATATTTCCTCAGTAGTGTATATTTTGTTCTATTGATTTTCTTTTTTAATTGCATATTCTTAAATACATTAATATTCTTTTCAACATACTGAAGATTAAATTTGTCATGTGGCAGACCTGCTGTTTCATATGAACAACAGAGCCAAGAGAGGCAAAATTTAAAATAAAAACCCTAAAAATGGTTAACAAGTACTGAGTGAGACTAATATAGCAATACAAGTAAGTTGAGTATACCTTGTTAACTTGAGAAATAACATTTAAGGCTTTCTTGGTATATGTTAATAGTCTAGTAAGAATTCAGTATGATACTTTAACAAGGTTTCCTAGTTTTTTATAATCTACTATTTCATATTTATTGTGAAAGAGAAGGAGATGGATGTGAGAGATTTGGGAAGAAACAAGACTCAGTAATCAAAATAGCACCCCAGAATATGTATATATTCAACTTAATTAACTTGTTGAAGGCCGTAAGTCTCAACCTTTCAGGTGGACTGGCATGATTTTGTTGAGAAGTATTTGGTGATGAGAGAGACTCAAAAGTTCTAAATCATATTGCAATTTTATTTCTCAGCCCAGTGGTGATAAATCAGATGATACATTTCATGTCAGCCTGGCAATATTTTGGACTTTTTCAGGAAATTATCTAGGAAATTAGAAGGATTTTCAGTGAACAGCCTCTATTGGTTCTGAGTTTTCATTTCTGTCACTTTGACTCTTGTTAAAAATACACTTGATTTGCTTTAATACAGGATTCTCTGAAGTCCTTCAGCTGGAGCCTCATCTGGGTGCACTTACACAGGCCTGTCAGATACTTCTAGGTGGCACTGAAAAACAGTGTATTGGATCAACATCTGAAGGTACATGTTCTAACACTGTTGGTTAGTATTGTTACATAATTGCTCACTGTAATTATAACTACCCATATATAAAACATTTACTTGAATACAGGATAATCAGTTAGCCACTGTGTGAAATTATTATTCCTAACAAAGTAGAAGGTTAAAAGCCAGGGGACGGGTTCAGTCCTGGCACGTTTTGTGTGAGAGTCATTTAGGATGTATTCCATAATTCTGCAGGTAGTATGCAGAACTGGGTAAGTGGGCTCCTGAGAGGTACCTTCCTGGGGAAGGAAAGCCTGTGTTGACAGGTAGGGTGCTCCAGATGATTGTCTGCTTGATGGAGGTAAAGGCCAGACACATCTTTCTGTCCTGGAACCTTCTGTGTGGGAGCAAATCTTGAACATACTCAATTTTGGAGCTCAGTAGCAAATTCCAGAGGTGGGATTCTGAAATAGGGTGTCACTACTTTTCTTTGGGAAGGAATGCATGATAGTCTCAGTGTTGGTAGAAATTTGTCTTTGTCCTGCAAGATCAAGGACAGCAACTCAGATACATCAAAATAAATTATTTACTCTCATAGTCTTCAGATGACAACATCCCCTATTTCGTTACCACCTCCAAAAAAGAATCAGTCTGGGCTTTGAGCCCAAACAAAAGGTGCCAGGACAGAAAGCTTGTGCTGGCCTTTACCTCTCCTGGGCAGCCTCTCATCTGCACCACCACCATGGGGACTAAGTGCTTTCCTTGCAAAGTTAAATGGTGCTGCCATAGATTTCAGTGTAGCTCCTCCAAAATTTCAATCTGAGCACCATCATTAATGACACCCAAGGATTGCTCCCAAATAAAAGATGCCAGAACATAAAGCTGATACTGGTCCATCTCTCTCCTTGGCAGATTGTCATCTGCTCCAACAATATTGTGGCTTTTCTGCCCAAGGAAAGGCAGTCTCATCCACCTTCTGGAGCCCACATCCAAAACTGCAATACAATATTCAAATCTTAATAGGTTCCAAAATTAAGGCTATACAGGAGGCCCTATGAGAACAAACTGTTCCTGGCTTTTAAGTCTCTCGAGCAACCTGGTGACTTCAATCACCACTGGGGCCACACACTTTCCTTCACAAGGAGAGATACTATCATTCTCTTTTTGGAGGGCATATACAAAATTTAAATACAATATTCAAAACTAAATAGGGCACAGGATTACTCTCACAAAAAAAAAAAAAAGTGCCAAGAAGAAAGGTTTTGTTGCTGTTTATCTTGCCTGGGCAGCCTACCATCTCTACAAAAACTCTGGGCAAGGTGCTCTCCTTTCCCAAGAAGGCTGTTTCACCCCCTTTCTCTCTCCCTCCTACAAATTTGGATATCACTGCTCAACTGAATACATCCAGGGAATGATCCCACACCAGAGGCTCCAGAACACAAAGCAGTTGCTGACCTTTACCTCTGTGAGGCAACCTCTCATCTGCAGCTGCCACACTGGGACACGGTGCTTCCCTTCCCAGGTAATAGTACAGCCATCCTTTTTCAGGAGCTTACAGCCAAAGTTTGCCTACCACTCCAAAACTGAATTTGTCTAGGATTGATTTAAGAGAGAAAGGTGCCAGGACAAAAAGGTCTTTACCTTCACTGGGCAGGCAATCATCTGTAGGATGAGCTTGTTTATATTTCCAAGGAAAGGTGATGTGATTCACATTCAGGACACTAGCTCTGACAAATGGATCCGAGTTGCAAAGGGAAGAAGTGTTGCTGGTCTTTACCTCCTGTGAGTAAATTATTTTCTTCTAGCAAAACACATGGTCTAGGTGCTCTCCCTCCCATGTAAAAGAACTGTTGTTCTCTTTCAGGATACCTCCTGCAATTTTGAATACATCCAAGGGTTACTTACACAAAAAACATTTTAGGACAGAAAGTTCTTGCTGGCCTTTACCTTTTGGAAGCTTGTGATCTGCAGCAGCAACACTGGCATTATGTTCTGTATTTCCTAAGGAATGGTACTGTCACTCAGTTCCTGGACCCCACTTTGGAAATTTCAGATTAAGCTCAAAAATGGAATATAGCCAAGGATTGCTCCAACACAACAGGTGCCAGGCTAGGAAGCTGTTGCTGGCAGTTTAAAACAATGGATCTCCAGGTTTTCCTTCCCATGGAACAGAAGTTTACCAGCCGTAAGAGGGAGTGAATGCTGCTAGAGTGTTACATGAATTAAGGATTGCAAATGGAATGTGAAGGCCAGACAAACTTTTCTGCCCTGGCCCATTGCTTTTTGCCAGTACTGACAATTTCAATTTGGGATGTGCACACGTCATTGCTTCTGGAGGATCAGGACATTTATCTCTTTTGCAGCTACAGTGCTGCCATCATGTGGAGCTGAGCAACTGCAACGGGGAAGGTAAAAGACACCACAAGCTTTTTGTTGGGACACTGTTAGTGTGGGAGCAGTTATTGAACTGTTTGGGATCTTGGTTCTGTAAGAGGGCAAGAATGGGAAGGTACATAGAGAAGGAAACTGAATAGTACCCGGGTGTGCACAGGCTGCAAATGGAAGCTGATGCCCAACCCTTTCTTTTTGTTCTAGGACCTTACTCTGAGGGTTTTTGGAGATTTCAAATTGGCGTATGGACTCACCAAACTGTAGGAGTATGAGACCCTACATACAGCCAGAAAGAAGAATGCATAGCCCATGTTTGTGGTGCACTGATAGGCAGTGAGGAGAAGGAGCAGTCCAGCAGTTCCTTCTTTACTGGAACATTTTTATGTGCAAGCTGCAGCTGTTTAATTTCCTGTGTCCACAGCACATATCCCAAAATCCCAATTATGTCCTTTTGAGTCCTTGAAATACCTTCTCCTGAGGCAAGTTATGGCCAGGATGACCTAGGCCTCTGAGCCAGTCACAATGGGGTGATTCTGCCATTTGTTTGCAGTCAGACTCACTCAGCTTCCAGCATAATCCCTGTTGGATTCTGTCACCCCAGAAATCCCCAGATGGATTCTGCCCCTACGTATCTTGATGCCATCAGGGTACTTTGTGCACCAGCGTTAATTAAAGCCTTATATCTGATGCCAGGCCATCAGATTCACACACTCCAATAGATCAGATTGTCCCTTTCCTCCACCTGGCAGGAGACAGGGCCTCTCTAGTTCTCATCATGGTACTCACTGCTCAAGTCTTGTAAACATGAACTGGAATCCTTCAAGAGGATTGGAAGTAACAACCCTCCTATTGTGTCTGAGGACTTGCCCACAGGAAATGGGAAAAGCATTTATACCTGTGCTACCAGGTGGGTTTTCCATCCCACTTCTTTGTGTGCTTTCTATAGTCATGCAGGTAAAACCACAGGTTATTCGTGGTGTGCACCCTCTCTCTCAAGCAGAAGATTCCTGCTTCCAACAGCAGACTCCAGGCCCTAGGGCTGGGGTGTGGGACACTTCTTTTAATCACTGGTAGTCCTCTTTAAATTGCTCCAGGTCCTTGGACAGTCTTCCCATGAACAAGACACAGGCCTGGGGAGGAGGGGGCAGAAAAAATATTTCTTACAGCTGGAGTTTGAAAACTACTCTTTGTTCTTTCCATGACAGCACTGCCAGCGATCTGTCATATGACACTGGCATGCTCTGTCAGAACAAACAGAGTTTGTGTACACTGGACTTCATCTGGATTTACAGGGGATTGCTCATCGTTTGAATCTTCATAGATTATCTCCAGCACCACTATTTCTCTCCAAGATACTGGGTACTTTGCTCCATGGTGTTCCACATGCCTCAATGCACTACTCAATCATCCTTGAGAGAATGCCTTTTCCTCACGCTTGACAGGAGCTGCCTTCAGAGCCTGAGAGTTTTTGTCCTCTTCCCGCTGCCCTTGTCAATGTTCACATCCCAGGACAAGGATCCCAGTTGCTTGGCTTCACTACCATCCCATTCCATATCGTGGGCCAGGATATCCCAGCACTGGAGTAGCCAGGTCGCCAGGGGCTCACCTAAGTGGCAGCTGGAACCTTTTCCCACATCTTACAGCTCACCTGGGGCCATGGACCAGGGGATTTTCCCTGGCCCTGCCTCCTCCTCCTGTTCTGAGGGCCCTGCTTCGCCAGCCCTCACTAACTGAACTGATTTTGTCTTGGATTCCTTCTTCTGTGCAGGGTGTCTGCCCCCAGCACGGGCTGTTCCCTGGTTCAGCTGCAGCTGCCGTGGCCATGGCTCCTGTTGCTGCTCCCTCCTCCTCCCCTGAGGGTGCTGTCCACTGTCCTCTGGAGCTGACACAGCATCCTCCTTGCAAATCTTCTGTCACTTTATCAGACTCCTGTTCAGGGGTGAACTCCCAAACCACTGGAGCAGAGAATTTCCCAAAAGATTGGCCAGTTTTCTCACACATTCCATGCCACTCATGACCATTCCCCCTCGGGACAGGTGTTTGATTTGCCTTCTTGGAAATCCCTGTTCTGCCTCCAAACGTGACTAAACAGAGTGTGGACTGCACTGAGGCATAGCAGACATAGCAACAGGAACGTGCTTTCCTTACCATCCAAAGGGAATTCAAAATTCTCAGAAGCTGTTGTAACAAGCCTGAAGGAGGAAAAGGGGGGAAAGGGAGAAAATCATCCTTCCCCCGTTCCCCCCACAGAGTGGGTATGGTTATTAATTGACTTCCAAAGGTAGTGCTGAAGTAAGGGCAGGAGAGCAGCACTGAATACACATCCCACAGTACCCTCATTGCCCTTGATATCATCATGTCATAAACTCACATCCCACAGCACAGCAACAAAGAAATGCTGATCCTCATCCCCGCTCCATGAAAAGTCACCCTGAGGAGCACATACAGGAATATATGAGCAGAGCCAGGGTTAGCCATGCCCACATGAACAGCCCAAGCACCACTGTGGCCAGTAGCTCTGGACCTAATACAGCAAATGCTGAGATCACATTTGTTTCCAACCCACTCTTTTGTGGGTTGTGCCCTCATTGTGCCTCACACTGAGACCCAAGTAAGGCTGTCTTGGTGTAGGAATGGTACTTCCAGATTTACTGCTCTATAAACCACTTGCTCACTTCTCCCCCTCCCCAAGGCAGGAGATTTGGGGGCACAAAAGGTAAAGACCATGGGTTGAGAAAGGAACAATTTCCTATAAAAGCCGAGATAAAAAACCAGTAACATCAACAGCATCATGTATAAAGGGAACTGCGACTGTTCCCTCAGCTCCAATTGACACTTACCTGTCACTCCCAGCCCTTGTCCAATGACCCTCTCCAGCTCTTAGAGGCTCCCTTCAGGTCCTCTTCAAGATACTGAAATCAGTAACATTTTTAGCAGAGAAAGATCAAATCTGTCACTATTAAATCATGCAACTACAACTGCAATAGTATTTCAAATATCTAAACTATGATTTATGTTGGTATGTGAATTCCACTGTTAATGCTATTGTGCTCACTTGAGAAATTCAACTTTGAAAGATTATTTTTTTCTGACATATTGGAATAGTCAACCAGAACCAGTACCCACATATTTTCCTTCACTCTCTTCCTAAAGGAACAAAGCTTACCAAGTTGTACTGCAACAACACCTTGACATATGAGTTTATTGAAGCAATTTTTAAAAGCACGTATTTCTAAGCGTGCTCCATCAATCCCAACTGTTCAAAAAAATAACTATCCAGTGTCCCAAGGAAGTGTCCATGTTACAAATGGTATGTGTTTAATATACCCATTTAAATCACAAGCAGTAAGCATAAATATTATTCAGAATGCAGATTAATTGCTATAGCTCCCCTAAAAAAAAGCTGGGCACACATGGAAAATAGCTTTTAATCTAAAGCTATTACAGCTCTCCACCTGCCTTGGACCCCAAGATCAAGTCACTAGTGCTCTCATGTATATCAACAGATTTTTGAAGTGGTTTTCACTTACATTTAAATTAAACTCCTTGGATTTTTTAGGACCATACTTAGATATTTAGTGGTGAGAGGAATGACGGATTTCTCTTTACAAACAAGCTGTGGGTCTGCTGGTAGATAAAACTAACACAGAGATAACAGAAACAATGGGAAGGATTCCACTGATTGATGAATGGAAAAAAAAAGTATTTGCTTTTACAAATAAACTTTAGGTTTGCTGATAAATTAAATTGGGCATTGAAAGATTAAAGAAACAATGAGGAAAAACCCTAAATTCCATTAAGAATTAAAAATTTAAAGGGAGGGTTATATATTATTCCAGGAAGTCTGTACCTATCAAGTACCTCAGACAATGGGGAAAGTGATAGGTATATGTGCCCAGGAAATTAACATAAAAAGGAGGCTGCATCCTTCAAATATTTGAGAGACCCCAGGGGAATGCCCCATGGCCTCTCCCTTTATTTGAATAAAGTTACAGGACTCCTCTGTCTCCTTTTTGGACATAAACCTCTGATGTTTGTGGATTCATTTTCCTAACAGTGGGAAGTGTAACATTTTAATATCCACTATATAAATACTTTAAAGTTTCAAAATACCTTCATTTTGTTCCATATCTTCAGCCACTCTAACCTGAAGAAATAGGTTCCATGAATGACATTACAAAACAAAACCAAAAAACAAATCAAACAAAAAAACCAAACCCAACACCCTCCCCCCACAATCCTGACACAACTTAAGCACTTTAGAAAAGGAAGGAGGGTCCAGAATTCATTAGTCCTACAAAATGAAAGAAGTGCCACCATCTACACATGCATAATAATCATAAATTCTCAGTGTCTGCCTGTATATTAAAAAAAAAATATTTCACCATTTATCCAGATCTTCCTTTTGAAGGACAGTGGCAAGACTTCCATATTCTGAATGCAAATCACTTTTTAGTTACTCCACTTGGAGTGCACAGCTGCCTTTTAAAGGTCAGGGTCCACTTCAATGTGCCCATCAAATATTCACATATTTGAATGTTTTACCAGCCCTTTTGACCAATAATACGATCATTTTATTTTCAAAATAACTATTTTTAGCAAATGAAAAGCTTATTGCGACAGTACAACATCTGTATATCCAGTGTGAAAGCAACATGGTGGTATAAATATATGCATCATTGTATTACACAGAATCTATTATACACATTCCAGTTAACCATGGAACAATTAACAGGTGTAGATGACCACTGATTATGGGCACAAAGTATTTTTGTGAACAAGATTTTGAGAAATTTGAGGAAAAATCTTGTTTCTGGAAAGATGACAACCTTGGGATTCCATTTTTGTTTTCAGTGAAGTCAATGATTTTTATTTTTAAGGATGTATATAAGAATGCACTTTGTATTAAAACAAAGATCAATACTTTACAGTTTAAGAAACTTTACATATGTACATAAATTACACATCAGGAATGGTTTTAAAGCTCAAAATGAATGGTGGGAAAAGTCTATTTTCCTTCTATTAGAATCTTGAACTCTTTTACATTGTGATCATTTGCAACAGTAACAGCATGATCCAGAGCTCGGATACTTGCTAGAAGCTTCACAATCTGCTTGATGTGCTCCCTAAAAAAGAAGCAGCAGAAGACAATATAGAAACAGAACAATCAATGACATTAATTTTCCAACAGATGACTGCATTGTGGAGCCATATATTTCATATTCCTGTTGCAGATTTATTATACTTGCTTAATGAGTAATGGCAACAGATTTGTTAAATGCTGGGAAAAAACAAGACAGAAGATAGAAATCAAATTAGAACCTGCTATAAAAACAGGTTAATTGGATGTTTCTCTTCCAATAAAAATGTCTACCAAGTTATCATTTTACCTGGTGAAGAAGGCTCTTTCAAATTTAGAAACATACCAGCAAACAAGAGAGTTCAAAAACTTAAATAAACTTCAATCCCAAACTGTTACACTGAAACACAGGACTGTACCAAGACTGGAAGATTGTTCATTCCTGTGTTGTTGCTGCTCCCATAGCATGTCAGCTTACTTGGCCAGCAGGAACGTGTCTAATGCAAGCTTTTAATTAAGCTGATCATTGGATTCAAATAAAATTACTCTTGGATCTCAGGTGAAACAGGTTCATCTAGTTGGTTGTGTAAATAGCAAGAACTTTTGAACTGTTTACAAAAGACATTTTGCAATTTAGAAGCCACTATGCAGCAATCAGCAACAGGCTCGCAAGGTGAAACAGCCCAAACATGGTACTACAAAATTTGGCAGAATCATAGAATGCTTTGGGTAGGATGGTATCTTAAGGCTCATCACAGTCCAACTCTCTGCCATGGACAGGGACACATTCCAGCAGACCAGGCTGCTTAGAGCTCCATCCAACCTGGCACTGAGTATTTGCAGGGACAAGAAGCTTCTCTGGGCAACACGTGCCAGGGCCTCACCACCTTCACAGCCAAGATTCCTCCCCATGTCTAACACAAGCATCTCCTCCTTCAGGTTTCAAGCCACTCCCCCTTGTCCTGATTTTATATGAGTATATCTGCTCATATAAAAAGTGCTTCTCCCTGCTTTTTATAAAGAATCCAGGACACTAAGCAGTAGTCCAAAATATATTATCAGCGTTCAAGTATTTCCAGCAGTTGCTATTTTCAGACACCTTAAAAATATCCATTTCTAATGTGTGAATTCAAAGAAGTTTCCAGAGACACACAGCAGGATGGAGAGAGTTACCCATGTTCGCATGCATTGGCAAAATAAATCAAATCACAAGAACTGCAACTGTTTTCACCCAAAGTAAGTTACCTTGCATTTCTCTTCTCTACATCAGAGCAACCAATGCTGTTTCTGTAAATTGTATCAGCCAGGTGAACAAGGTATCTACAGAAGTTTTCTAGCTGAGAAATAGTCTTGTCTCCCGTTAGATTAGTGAACCACTGCTTAGGGAAGCAAGCAATTACCTATGAAAAATGGGAAAAAGGAAATTAAACACAACATAACAAAATTTTTAAAAGCTAGGTAACATGTATAACTTGAGAAGTCTGCCTAGTGAGACTGCAGGAATAAGGCTCAACAGAGTGAAAAAATTAGAAAACTACCAAAAAACCCCACACTAAAGTCCAAGCAGTAAAGCACTGAAACCCACAGTATGCCTAATCCAGGTAGCCAGAGAAGGTTCTTTCTTTAGTATGTATACTAAAAAGAAAAAAAATCTATTTTTCACAGATTACAGCTTTTGAGGTATCAAAGCCAAGATTCCATAGGCAACGTCAAGTTTTAACTACATATTCCTTTCAGTTTAAATCCATTACTTTAAACATTGCTTGATTTTACTTACACTTTGAGCTTTCTTAATGCTGTCCTCTCCATACTCTGAGTTTTGAAAAGCCATAAGAATGTATCTATTTAGCAACCCATCTATGGACAGCTCCTGTAGAGTTTTGTTTGAAAGGATTCCATACCACTGGAGAAAGTTTCCCAATAACTAAAAATACAACACAGAGAAAATAACTATTCCAAAATGTACTGAAATCAGAGAGTTCATCAAACATTTTAAAATATTTTAAATGTTTTGCAAACCTATTCAGAATACAGTCTCCCTTGCTGCTGCCATTTGAACAGAAAATTCCAGAGAAGATTCCTGTTTATGTGATCACGGAGAGCAGTTTTTCAATCAACATCAGCCTCTACTTTCTGTTTTGCTGGGAGTTAATTTTTTTCACAGTCTTTTACTGGAAATAAACTATGACAGCCACAGCTTTGTGCTCCCACATTCCCCAAAAGTAGTATATTTTATTCTGACAAGCACAAGGATATAAAAAACCTGGGGTGAGTAAGCTAAGTGACCTCGCAACATTCGAGTTGAAATGATGGTGCTTCCTCTTGACAACCTTTTCAACTACCAAACCAATTAGGTTGGAAAAGACCTCTGAGATGAAGTCCACTCTTAGACCAAATACCACCTTGTCAACCTGACCAGAATATGGAGTGCCATGTCCATCTTCAAAAACACTTCCAGGGATGTGACACCAACACCTTGCCAGGTAGTCCATCCCCATGGTTAATTATCCTTTCTGTGACAAAATTCTTCTCGATGTCCATCCTGAAGCTCTCCTGGCAGAGCTGGAGGACATTTCCTCTCATCCTGTTGCTGCCTGTGAGCAGAGCCAGACCCCCTTGGCCACACTCCACTGTCAGGCAGCAATAAGGGGTCCCTGTCCTGTCTCCCCCCTTCTCCACCTCCTCTTTCCCAGCTCCCTCAGCTGCTCCTCACAAGACTTCCCCTCGAGAACCTTCCCAGCTCTGTTCCCTTCTCTGGACGTGCTCCAGCCCCTCAATGTCCTTCCTGAATTGAGAGGCCCAGAGCTGGACACAGCATTCAAGGTGCAGCCCCAGCAGTGCCCAGCACAGAGGGACAATCACTGCCCTGGTCCTTCAGGTCTCACCACTGCTGTCCTTGACCTTCTTGCTC
Source organism: Lonchura striata (assembly GCF_050655825.1). NCBI lineage: Eukaryota > Metazoa > Chordata > Aves > Passeriformes > Estrildidae > Lonchura > Lonchura striata. The sequence continues at coordinate 5,353,232 of NC_140703.1, forward strand.
ACCTGGGCACACCTGGCTCGCTTCAGCTGCACCCCCAGGGGGCCTTTCCAGCCACTCAGGCCCCAGTTCTGGGGTAACTGTGGACAAAATAGGGACCCAGCACTTCGCCTTGCTGACCCTCATCCCACTGCCCTCATCAATCCAGGTCCCTCTACAGAGCCTTCCTGCCCTCCAGCAGATCAACAAATACAACTTGGTGTAGTCCACAAATTTACTGAGGGTGCACTTGATCCCCCTCATCCAGATCATCAATAAGGATATAAAACAGGACTGGGCCCAAAAGTGAGCCCTGGGGGACACCACTAGTGACTGGACACACCATGAAGAGGGCACAGTGCGTTACCAAAGACTAAGAACACGGAGTTGGAGTTTCTGCAAGTGAAGTTGAAGCAGTTTCCATCTACCATTTTCTACAAATTTGAGAAGGATTTTATTGCTACACTGTCTTAGACCAAGGATTTACCCAACATATTTACTGACTTACCTTAACAGAGGACCAAAACTGACGTTGGAAAAACAAGTATGGACCAGAGTTCTTGTTTTCTAAGATGCTGGAAAGTAAGACATTTCTTTAATGAGCAACCAAGACCACACCTCTGTCTTGAATTTGCTGGCTTCTTCCTTCCAAGACACAGTTCATTTCCACAAATACTCCCTTTCATCCTTCTTGTCTCTGCTAAATGCTCCCAGAAGGATGACAAAAGATCTCCTGTACCCAGGCACTGAACCACACTGGGAAAAACCCCTCTTAACTATGGACAGAACACAGTGACTTGCTAAGAAAGGTCTAACACCATAGTGGAAAGTAAACTTACTTTTTTGGGTACAAGGGCATGAATACATCATCATCTAGTGTTCTCCTCATTCTTAGCAACAGGGCCTTTAAAAGCATCTGAAACAAGTAATTTTTTTTTTAAATGTCCAATACACTGCTTAGAAGTTAAACACTCTGATTTTTAAAGCAACAAAGAACACTTGTAATCATAACAGTAAGCATACATACATACTTGAGCACACAAATAAATAGTCTTAAAGAAGTCTGTAATAATTAACAAAGCAGAAATTTTACACTTTCAATTACAACTTGAACTCCTATTACCACTTCCTGCATCCACAGAGGCAAGTAAAACAAACCAATTTCCAGGCAATACATTTGAAAAGGCTGCAAAGATCTAAAAAAGAAAAGTCCAAGTATTTGTAGCCAACCCTTACAGCAAAACTGGAGACCAGCAAGTCTTACTTCATCTGGTGTATCTTTTTATCTCTACTACCTATTCTAGGGAGGCTTCACTGAGTTTCTTTTAATTTATCACCATACTTTACTCCCCACAATAAGGCTGCAGAGCACCAAATAATTTCAAAATTATTTTTCTTGCTGTATTTCCCAATATAAGGTATTAAAAATGTATTCAAATTCCTTAACTTATGCAACATATTTAAGAAAAAAATCCAATAACTTACTTGTGTGTTTTTGTTTTCTGCATTCACCACTGAGGGATATCCATCTATTAGTTTCTGTACAATTGCTACCATTCTTGATGTCTGTGTGGTAGAAAAGGGATCCCAGATATTTTCAGAAATTACTGTAAGAGATTAAAGAATTGGTCCACTTTACATATATTCAAATACAGTAGTTATTATACAAATACAGTATTATATACTCAAATACAGTATTATATACTCAAATTCATACAGTTATTTACAAAACAGTAAAATCTGAAAGCACAAACAAGCATCAGACTCCACGACCCCCTCCCTCCCATTTTTTAAACCTGTACCTGTTAATTTAGGAAGAACAACTCTCTCTACAATGGTAGGCAACAGTGAAATATCAGCATCATCCTTCACCTGCTCCTGCTCTTCACAGCCATAAAACAGCAATGACTCAAACCACAACATTGTCTCAAAATCTCGACACTTGCCCTAAGAAAAAAAGAACTGGGGTTAGATTCCTAAACAAAGATTTGAAGTCAACACATAGAAGAAGTATTATGCATGCAAGTATGATACAAAAACAGCTTAAAAACACTCTGCCAAATGAACCAATTCATTCTACCAGCATAGCCACTAGATGTAATGGAAAGAGAAAATGGCTGAAGCAAGACTGATTTTTTAGCAGTTGTTGCCCCACAGATTTTAACTCCTACTTACACCTAAACCAAACAAAAGCCTACAGATTAGAGTACAAGTTGGAACTACAGCTCAGCTGTGCTGCATTTTAAAATTATGCCTTCTGGATTTCAAACCCCTTTTTATGAGCACCTTGCAATTTTTCTACCTCAACAAAATGCTTACTAGGATCAGTAGCAGAGAGTAGTGAATACAGTTAAGACTTTATAATTCTCTACCATGTCTCCAATTAACATCAGCTTTGTTTTGTCAACCTGAAAACTCAGAAAAATAGCATGGGGGAAGAGAGAATGCACAGAAAATGTTTTAAATTTAATGATGGAATCTTTCTTAGATTTTTCCTTGCTTGATTAATGAAGTCAGACATCAAATTAATAAAACTATTTAATATTACAAAATTATTTAAATTATTATATTAATTATTATTAACACTCTGAACTTCCCCTGAAAGGAAGTCATGCCTCCCCCTCCTCTGCACTTGGAGAAGAGGTGATAAAAAAATCCCTTCTGCAGATATTCTCTTGGTAGGTTAAGGGAAAAAAAAAAAAAAACAACACTTCTAAAAAAGAACAAAGGAGGAACAGAGAGGGAGTCAAAAGCTACCTGAGCTGTTTGTCCTGGTGGCATCTCCTGAAATACATATCCAGGCTGGACAACGAATGTGTGCCAGGGATACTGGGCTGCCACAGTGCTGTCCTGCTTCTCCCATGTTCCCTACATAATAACTGGGCAGTGAGTACTATGAGAAAGACTTGGAAATTGCCAGCCAGAATTCTACAGGGTATGGAGGTGTAGGTGAGAGACAGATACATAACCTAGAGACGCAGGTTGTAATTCCACGTAAGAACAAACTTCTTAGTTCCACTTCTGATGAAACAGCATTATCTAGAGGCACAGTTTTCTCTGAAGTATTTTAAAGACTAAATGTATTTGCACAGAACCATACAATGGTTTGTGTTGGAAGGGACCTTAAAGATCACCTAGTTCCAACCCACTACCATGGGCAGTTGCAGATTTTTTGGTCTATACCACTTCCTGAGAAGGATCTGGTAATGTGCTAAAATTTAACTCTGGCTTGCTGGGAACATAAAGTATCAATTAGTCCAGGCACTCCCCTGAAAAGCTTTGCCAAGACAGGTGCCCATCTGAAACTTCATCCCTAGAACACACCTTCAGGAGAAGCACACACAAAGGTGCAATTTACTTTGCTCTGCTCAAGTGTGAAAGAACCACCCTGTAGCAGCTAAGACAGAAGCTGCTTGCAGAAGAGCTTACCTCCAAAGGAGTCCAGGTAAGCAGCTGAAGTCTGATTAAAGGGTTAAACAGCTTTGGTAAACACAGGCCAATATAAGCATCCTTATAAGAAGCAAAGTACTTGGAGCGCCAAGCTTCAAACTGTGACTTAATGCAATCAATCGAGTAAAAACTTTCCAAAACATCTTCAAAAACTTTGCTGGATTCTTTCAATATACGATCTAGCAGGGGAGAAAAGGAACAAAAAGTTAATCACCTACTCCCTGTAATGCCTCTTTCAAGACATTCTTTGATGCTCACTGGCATAAGCTAACTCCCACAAACAAAACCAAACAAAAAACCCCCATCACCTTCAGAAGCTCTGTTACTCCTGCCTCAAGCACACAAAGCCATAAAAACAGGAGCATGAGTACTGTCCAATAGTCTGGCTTATCACAGGTCTTACTTTAAACATTCCATGGAAGGATTTTCAGTTACCAGATGGAATTAGGATTGGTAATGTACTGGACTGTATTCAGAGTGGATCGAACTTCAAAGCTGGCCTTGCTTTGCACGGCAGTTTCAAACAGCTCATCTCCAGGCCCCTTCCAACCCACATTATTCCACATCTTTGATAATCCAAATGCAAATATAGGAAGGCATTTCAGATAAGCCAACTGAACTGGCAGTTCAGACAGGGTGGGTCCTGGCAGACACCATGCTAAAATACTGCCCAGAACATGCACCTTTTTTTTTTTTTTTTTTTTTTTTTGGTATTGATAGTACCAGTATTCTATGCAGTCCAGACCTTTTCTCTATATATTATTTTCCCTTCATGTTTTCTACTTCTCAGGGTTAGTTTCATTTTAATCAGCCATATTTACTGCAGCCACACTTGTAAATGTCTGGTTACAGTAGTAACCTGTACACAATGAACACCACTAGTACACGCAGCAGGCAGAGACAGGGCTGAGAGAACAGGAGATTATGTCATATAACCACACTTTTCATACTGTGATTAAAAAAAACCACTATATATAAAGTTATTAGGTCCAAAGTTCACTCCCCTGTTCTACTGCTGTTTCTGGACTAACATGAGAGCTTCAAACAATAGTAAAAAAGCTTTACAAACATTCTTTCTGCCTATTCAGAAACTGAAGAAATTTCTACAAAAGGCTTTTACACATATAAATTGCCAAGCTACCAAGTGCAATTCAGCCCCATTGAATCTAGATAATTTAATTTAACAAAGTTCATTACAGCACCTAACAACCCTGAACAGCTGTTCTGTTTATCCAAGACCCCTCCCTGTACACAGAAAATCAATGCAATCATAAAATTGCAGCAAATTAGCTAGCAACTAAAGATGTGGAAACTGTCTGCACTTCCAAAGGACCCAACAGACAGACAGTTCATCTAATTGCTTTTCTAATATGTTCATACTTTGGGTCTCCACAACCACCTACATCAATGACTTTGCTATTACTTTCTCTGTGGGAAATAACCTCTTTCCCACCCTATCACTTGATTTCATGGTCCCCAGCTATCATATGTGAAAAGTTGATATTGTTCTACTTGGAGAGACCAAAACCATTCAATCTCTCCTCAAATGCAACACGAGTAATTCTGTGTATGCAATCCTGGTCTCCTCCCTCTTCACTTCTAACTTGATTCTCTTTTAATCAGAGCAAATGCTAATTGTACCACAAGATTTTTCTGCAGTGTTTGCATACAATATTGTTTTCTGTAATTTGCAAACTTCGCCAGGCTGCAATAAGACTATACAAAACTTTTATCATTGCATTTCTAGAAGCTTATTCACAACTCCACTAAATACTTGCCATGAACCAAAAAAAAAAGACTTCTAAAGCACTGATGTTTTCAGAATTTCCCAAGTATGACAAACACGTATTTCAATAATGATAAACAATATTTTACAAATTGGAAGTCTTACTGACAGTCCAAAAGCTTACTGCCTGCAAAAGCATATTAGAATTAAATAAAAAGAACCTCACTAAGGATAGGTTTATTCAGTCAGCTGCAAGACACACAACAGGTGTCTAACAGAGACTATTCTGGTAACATTGATGATCCAGAAATCAAAAATTCCTGAAGTCCTTCCAAAATGTGGTGAAATATATAAACAGGGCTGCAACTGGATCCTGTCAAGTATTTGGTATGTTGTTACATAAGAGGATTGGGATTGTTCAGCCTGGAGAATAGGCTTCAGAGTAACTTACCTGTGGCCTTAGAGTACCTGAAGGGAGTCTGCAGGATGGAGAGGGACTATTTACAAGGGCCTGGAGTGACAGGACAAGGGAGAATGGCTTCCCACTGACAAAGGGCAGGGTTAGATAGGATACTGGGAAAAATTTCTTCCCCTGTGAGGGCAGTAAGGCCCTAGCACATGCCCAGAGAAGCTATGACTGCTCCATGCCTGGAAGTGTTCCAGGCCAGCTTGGATGGGGCTTGCAGCAATCTCATCTAGTGAAAGGTGTTTCTGACCATAGCAGGGGAGTGGAACTGGCTGTGATTTAAAGTCCCTTCCAACCCAGCCCATGCTGTGACTCTGTGATAAAGCTTGGGTAGCTTTTCTAACCTCTCTCCAAGTTGAAGTTTGTGATATCTGTTGAAGTTTCCTCGTCATCGCTGGAAAGGCCTTCAAGGTGATCTGCCATCTTCCCAGTTTGCTCTCTGGCTTGTCTGCGGCGAGCTCTGAAAGGAGCAGCAGTACAAAGCAGCTATAGTGAAGCAAGAGAAACCAGCTGTTTTCCCCACCTATACAATGCATATGCCCACTTAGGCTTGTCGTTTTAGTTCTAGGGAAGCCAAGCAGAAAAGAACTTCTACTATGCCATGACCTCATTGTTGCTGCCTCAAACAATGGAAAGAAACAAAACCAGCAGAGACCATATAGATATGGAATGTATCTACTACGCTTTCTTTTAGTGATTTTAAATCAGGATCATGGAATGTTTCGTATATTTGCACAATAAGCTGGGATATATAAGAATATCCCTGCCCAGCATACCAGCTGAAGTGTTTTCTTCCCTTTGCAAGGAAGAAGCAAATATTGCCACTCATTGTAGTACATCACACAGTTATATCCTGCAGGCAGGCAAAGACTCCTAGAGGAGAAAAGAAATCTCATTCTCTACCTTCTAGCCTCTCTTTCTGCAGTCCGACGCTTGACTTGCTCTTGATAGATCACTCTGTCTCGCCCAAAGGAATCAAGATTTGGAGCCATCAGTGCTTTATCTGTAAAATTACATCAATGAAAATTAAAATGCTTATTTATGATTCTATAAATGTGCTATAGGCAGTTTCATAAGAGCCTTTTACCCACTTTTAAACTAAGTGTAATTTGAAATAGAAAGTCAAAGTATCAAAAAAGAAAAAAAAAACCACAATGCCCCCCAGAAGCCTGAATTCACGACGTGTAGAGGTTAAAACGGAAAGCAGTGGACTTTGGGAAAATTTCCACCTAAATGCCAAGTAGTTTTCACTGTACTTCACTCTTATCCCTCTCACAACACTGCCGAACTACACAGAAGTCAACAGTTTTAACAGAAATAGCTTAAATGAAATGTCCAAGAAAAAAGTGCTCCTTACATAAACACAATCACCACATAATTTTTAAGAAGAAAATTAGCAAAAAAAAAAAAAAAAAAAAAAGGCAGACAAGAGTGACTGGGGTAAGAATAGATGTTATTTCAGAGTTCTAGTCACAGTGATTCTAAGTTCATATGCTTTAGATTACCTAAAGTTTAAAACACATGAAAATCTACAGAAAGATAAACCATCTTCCCTCATTTTTAAAAGCTCTGCTTATCTATGTTCCTGGCTATAGACAACAACACAGCTAGAACAGCAGACAGCAGGCAGGAGTGTTTCCAGTTCCTCCCTTCCAGGTACATTTCAACAGTAGACTGAATGCAAGCCACTGCTCAAGTCCATCCATTAAAGTATAAACATTACCATTTAAACAACACCCTATCCAAAGTCCAAGAATAAATTTATATGTTCTGACAAAAGTCTATTTACAAATTCATTGTTTAAAGTATTAATGCCAATCTATGTCAATATTCCAATTTAATACCTGAACTAAGAGCCTTGTCTAAACTTCCAGATACTAAGTCAGATCTCTCTGTAAAACCCAACCTCAGCAATGAGAACTATTCCCATTCTATTATTAAACAACATTATAAAAAAATCCATTCTAAGCTTCTTTTAGAAAATAGGTTTCTAGTTCTCAAAACAGCATTTTCATTATAAAACTGCAAGGCCATGTGATGCCTGGAACTCCACATAATAGTCCTAAAAAGAATATGTATGCTAACCACTCTATAAAGGAATGACCAACTCTGAATCCTAACATTTCATCATCTTGGTAAATTCTAGCTAATGGTACTAACAAGATTTCACCTCTGACAACTGCAGTAGAACAGGGAAATGGCATTAATTATAGAATTTTACATCAACAACAGGACAGAAAGCCATTTTTAAAAATGGGAAGCTCTCTGAAGCATAAAGAAGACTCCTATTAATAGGGTATTTCATCCAATGATTTAATACGCTGAATAAAACCTCATCCAAGAAACATGTATTTCCATCCAAATTAACATTTACGCTTTTGTAGAGTTTTACATACTGAAGAGTAATCACCCTAAGAAACCTCCTTAGTGAGAATCCCCCATCCACAAATTCACAGTAAGCAGGCATTTTAACTGGCTTTTCTTAGACTGTATTTCATACAAGGTCACTGTATTAGTCTGATTAGTCTTCCAGGTCTTTAATTTACCAGTTAGGTTTCTGAAATCAAATGCTTATACTGGCTACAAAACAGAACATTAGACAGAAGTCTAGCCCAGTGCTTCGTGGCTTTATACAGTTAACTGTACATGTTAAATGACATAGATTCAGGAAGGTTAAAAGAAATTTTTTAAAAGTCCTGATATAAGAAAATGGGGAGTCACATGCTACCACTACTCTCACAGCCACTATGCACACATTTTTAGTGCTAGGAAGGAGAAAATATAGTTAAGAGAAACAGAAAGAAGAGATAAAGTCAGAGTTATAGTGGTTTCAAGTTTAAAACAAAACAGATTAGAGAACTTTCATCTAAACTTGCTTCTACTCATCTCAAGAGTAAGAATAAACTTTAATAGGACAGTCATACATTAAACATTTACATTTCAATTAAGTCATATTAAGTAAACAAGGTTGTTTAATGAATAATAAAAACCTTCAAGATGGACTGACTTGAATGGCTTGAAAACTCCGAAGATTCATCTTTAATATCATCTTGTCGTCTTTGGACAAGGCGGGAAGCTCGCTGTTTGTACAGCTGGTGCATTGCAGATTCAAGTTCATTAATCAGAGGCACCTGTAAAAATACAACACACCACGTAATACCCGGATCCTGAGCTGCTCAATTCTGGGGTCCCAGTCTATTCCGGAGCAAAACGTGTGCTCCCAGCAGCACAAAGTCCTGCCTTTGACTCATCTGTATCATTTGCACCAGGAAATAGTTCAATAGTGTGGAAAATGCATACATTTAACACTGGCAGCTTTCAATCAGAACAAAAGCATTCTGAAAGCAACTTCCATGGCTTGAATGAGTCTACAGAGCTAGACATCCTATTAAAGAGTGTGAAATATTTTTTCCCGTATTCTTGCTTTCCCTGCCAAGTGTGTTACATGTTATGTAAAGGTCTGCAATTCTCAGATGTCAAATGTTTCCTCTCTATCTCTAAACAAGAATGCAGAAGTATTTTACACTTCAGTGAGAAAATCACCTGACTGTATGCAGTGAAAAACACACCCATCAATCCAATCTACTGAAGCCAGCAGCTATTGTTTTGTGTCCTCTAACTCTTAATAACATATGCTGAAATATTATTACTGAAATGAAAAACCCTGCATAAGGGTGTTATGCCAACAGGTAATTCAAATAAGTCAAACACTCCTCTAGTTTATCACTAAAATTAAAATAGTACAATTTGTGCAAGTTATGCATTAAGTATTACCTTGAATTAATCAGGTACGTCACGTCAGACCTGCCACTTTTTTTTTTTCTTTAATGAATTATTTTGGTAGCATCTCTAATAAAAATAGATGATATTATGACAGCCAGGAATTTCCTGACATTAAATAGCAGACCAGAAGTTTTCACAATCTCTTAATTTGGAAAGGCAAGTCCTTTTGGTATGAACACTTAAGCCATGTCCTCCTTACCTCTGAGACGTATGCTTACTCCACAGTCTTCCAGCCTTTTATATTTCATTGCTGCCTACCATCCAGGATTATGTTTTTGTTTTTTTCAAAACAAAAGATAAAATCAGAAATTGTTTCCTGAAGTATTTTAGAATGTGACTCAGCAACTATTAAAGAACCTCCTTCAGTAAAATGTAAAATTCCAAGTTCATAGCTACAGAGCCATTTCAGCTCACTGAGACTGATATACACATCAGAGAAGAAAAAGGTTTTAGCTTTGTAGGATAAACAGGGCTCCAGGGATTAAAATGAAAGCAGCTCTGTACCAACTCAAAATATGCACACCTTTCTTATGGAGAAAAGAGTAGAGAGAAAGACAAGGAGGGAATAATCTTCCAAGAGCTGGAAGCTGGAATTTAAGACAGGTTTGAAAACAGAAATAATAGTTAAAAATACTAGCTTTACTGCAGTTCACCATGCTTCTTCTCTTAAGCATGTAGAGGAAATTCTAAGATTGAAAAGTTAAATGAAAAATTTTCAACACATCCCTAGTGGTTCTTTCTGTAATTTTCTCAGGATTAAAAAAGAAACCTAGTGATGTATTCAGATATATGAATCCACTCAAAATATTTCCCATTCAGAATACAAGATACTTGGAAGGCCTAATTCTTCTCTAATCAATACTGTGGTTAATGAGTGGCTGACAATTTTATTGACTACTATGAAGTTATAGGCCTCATTCCCAGTTTTGTTTAGTCAGTACCTTAAATTCAGTGTTTAAGGGGATTTTTTATTCACTTTCCTTGTAAACAGTGGAAGAGGAAAAGCAGAAAGTTCTCTAAACATTTAGATCACAAGGATAATTCTGATACACAGAGCATGTTTTGGTAATTCACTTTTTCAGGTAAAGTAACAGTTCATCTACTTCTCCTGTTAAAGGCATGCCCAGAACAATTCAATCTTTCTATATCCACTGTACTTTCCTATATTCAAAATGTAAAGATGCCATTGTGATTCGCCAGCCTTCTCAAAAAGCATAATTTTGACAGTAATTATTTCTGAAGGAAGTTATGCAACCATCTTCCATTCTATTGTTTTTCTTATTTATTGGGGAAAAAAGGTATTACACAGGATTTGACCTCTCTAGTACTTGTTTCTAAAATCTGTGTAATAGCTGTCTTCTCATACTCTGCTGAGCCTTAAGACTGGGCAAAGTGATCCTAACATTAAGAATATCTTCAAAATATCGTATTTCAGTATATGTTTTCATATATATATGTATGTATGTGTATGTATATACACATAGAGTATTATTATTATACATATACATGTCCTCATGTATATTATAATAACCACATATATTATTATAAATAATAGCAACACTTTAAATAAAAGCACTCAGGGCCACTGGTTCTACAGAAAAGCTGAAGGTAATTTATCTCTACACTCAAAAGATTAAAACAATTTACCATCCTACTGCATTTCATTTAAATAAAAGCTGATACTGATTTTATTATTTGACTTTGTCCCCTTTCAACACCTCCTTTTTAGAAAACTTTTCAGTATCCTTTGGGCTACTGGTTCTGAATTTGCTGGTACTTTTGCCATGCTGAAAGCACTGAATTCCAAACCACATTACTTGGCCAAACAACATCAAAATAAATTAAATGCTCCTGTTACACTGACCACATCACCTGCTGCTTTTGCAGCTCACTTAACATACAAGTACAGCAGCAGCCTCCACCTGAAACCAGCAAAACTCTGTGAATGCCTCTAAGAAGCCTGAGATGATAAAAATCACATCTAAAAATATTTGAAAAAGACAGCTTATGCTAAAAAGGAGAACCTCCAGACATGGTTTACAGTCATCACAAAATTTACCAAAAGGTATTTAGAAACCAAACACTGAATAGAGACACAGATATTCAACTTGATTTCTGAAATACAAATTTATCTCAGAGTAAAAATGTAAAATCTTTTCTTGAATAGGAAATCAGCCATCTGGGGAACCAGCACTGCCAGCGCTGCTTATGAAAGTACCTTTATTAATCTTCAACAGCTAATGCTAACACCAACTCAGGAACATGGCTTCTTAAGTGAACAATCAATTGCAACTAGTTAGTTACACTAATCAATCAGCTGGGTGAACCGATTGTCCCACACTTCCTGGGTTTGCTCATGAAACAGTTACTCTTCACTTTTACAGGATGAAGACTGGACTCTCCCAGTTCCACTAACAGAAGAGAATTAATAACTAACCCATCAGCACCCAAAATGCTTCTCCATTCCTCTCTCATGCCTAACAGGCTAGGCAAGCAGTAGCTTAAAACTACTCAATTATTCTGACAAGATATTAAGAAATTATTATACAATTGTATTCAAGTCGGAAGACAATGAAGAAATAGCCAATATACTACTAACTGAATTCTACAGCTTCTGTGTGTGCCTACTACATGTGTATATATATAGCTATATATTCAAGAGTTCCTATTATATTTACAACAAAGTAAGCAATCAAAGCACAGTGCATAACCTAAGAGAAAAGACTAAGTTTTTGACTTAGAGATACATAAAAGTATCACACTACACGAAAGAAATATATTTTTAAGTGTGGGTGTCTTTGAACAGCTATGCTAGTTTTAAAACTTCTCTCCTTCAGACTCCAGAGCAATACCAAGAAACATCTGTCAGGAGGAAGTTTATAATAACACAGAAAATACAAGCCTCTGTTATTGTGTACATCAAGCACTTCAGAAAGTAGCAGTGTTGTAATTCAGCCCTTATTTTTGCTAACCTGATGTCAAACACAAGTAAAAAGGAGTTCTGAGTAAAGTGGAAACACCAAAGTATCTACGAAAATCCTGAAGACATAAAATCTGTACATTTTTAGACAATCTAAAGTCGGTGAGCTGGGAGGAGAGATTTCTGATAACGAGCTTAGCATGATATAAAGCTCTTTTCAACCCTCAAACAACCAAACCTTTAGAAGAATAGGCTCTCAAAGGATTTTTTTCAAAAACAGAGGGAGATGTGCTGCTTGGCATGTAATACGAGACCTTTTTTTTTTTTTTTTTTTTTTGGTAAAGAGACAAATGTTTTTGCATCCTTACCTTTTCACTGAAACACTCAAGCAAGTCTTGGACATACCCTCGCATTTCTTGCAAAAACTTATACCGTTCACCAATACCCCCAGAAGACCCTTCTAATCTTTCAATTGCCTTGGTAGAGTCCTCTTGGCTTTGCTGGTGTTTCTCATATTGCTGCCGATTAGCTTTGTGCATTTCTTTCATAGAGTCCAACCTGAAGGGCAATGGATAAATAGTAAATTTACATCCAAAAGTCTGTCTATTTCAGACCATTGAGACATCAAACAGACAGTACAGTGCAAGTACTGAGCCTACATACAGGAAATTTTGCAAAGAAATTCTTGACTGTTGATTTGTCACCTTCTCCCCTCTCTTCGTGAACCACAAGGCTAAGGATCAACACTCATTTGCTAGACTGTGCTGTAATGCATGGCACTGGCCACTCCTACAAACTTCTACAGGAGCTGACAGCACACAGAATAGTGCAAGGCTGCCCCTAATGAAAAGCTGGCAGAACAGGTTGGGGGTGGACACGAACTACAGCTTATACAAAGCATTTTTTTAACTCTACTAACTTGATTCACTGTCAAAGGCTGCAACACTACAAGGGGCATACAAACCAATTTCGAAGACACGTAAAGTGCAAGCTGTCCATTACATACGATTTCTCACTGCAATTGTGTTGCTCATTCCATACCTTCTGCATACCTGACAAGCAGATTACAGTATACACTGTAAATCCCTGTATACACTAAAAATTAAATTCTTTATCTACTGAAGGGGAAATCTCTGATTCACAGTTTAAAGGAAAGCAGCTTGATAAGCTAAACACCTCACTGGCCTTTCATTTCTTCACTATAAGACTGTGCAGTGTCCAGAAGATGGAACTCAGACCTCTCTTCAACAAGATTAATGGCCTCATATTTAAAGTTTCACTTCCAGAGAAGCAATCCAAGGAGATTTTCGAACAAAGTGTCAATGTCATCTTCACTTTGAGCCTTTTTGTTTGCCTTTTTTTTTTAATGGATGTACCAGTCAGTTTCCAGCGATGAAACTCTGTGTTTGCTCACCGAGACTAAAAGACACCTGAGGAACAGAAACCTAGGGGACAGGTCTTTAAGTCTAAAAAGATGGTCTGTCCTACCTGTCTTTAAGCTGTTTCTTTACCAAATCAATAGTAACAGGAGTCATCTCATTACTGGGAGTTTTGAAAGGAACTGTATTATCTGTTTTTTGAGACTTGGTTTCCGATGATCCATACGCAGCATAGGTGTATGGAATGCCATATGATGAACCATAAGACAGTGTCTGGTAAGTGTTCTGGTAGTAAACATTATTCACTTCTGCAGGCTGACTTGGTTGAACCTAGTGGCAGAGGAAATGCAATTGTACTATATCAGGCTTTAAAGAAAGGGGAAACTTTTTCACACATTTCAAATCAAAGTGAAAAATGTAAGCAGATACAGTTAGAAAATGTAATTATCAAGGGGATTTAAGCATCCAATATCTAAGAAACAAATACCCTCAAGAAGGTAAACGGACAAATTCTTAGTATCATTACCATTCTAAATACTTATACTATTTCTTTTTAAAAAACATCAGAATTTACAGACTTAATTTCTCAAATGAAACAGCCTTCTGTAAACTACTCAGGTTTGTAAAGGATTTAGGCAATACTTGCAGAAACAAATCAAAAAAGAGTGCACAATTATAAACATGCCTGGGGTATGTTGATTCCTTTTCGTATCTGCTCTTGCTCCCACCTACTGAGTTCTTCATCTTGCTCCCCTGCCACTAGTGCTTCATCATCGCTTCCCTCAATACCTTCATACAAGTAAGAAAAAGAAGATAATGCGTTCATAATTGTAAGGGCCACAGATTCAAAAACCTGAAACCATGCCTCAGTGAGAACATCTCAGAGTATCTTCCTTAACTCTTCATGAGGAATTAAGGACACTGGCCTGTGAATTATTAGCACAGGGGTTCCACTTGAAAGATCCAATGGGAAATTTTGCAATTCACTGCTGGTGAAATCCTCTAATTTCTAACTCATTTTCCAAAAGGTTATTTTACCTGCTAGCCAGCAAGAAGGTTTCTATATCAAATGTTTTTCTTTTCACAATTGTATACTCCCTAAAAACAGAGTACAGGAAAAACAAGAATTGATCCTAGTTTAAGTTTCTATTACAGTCAGCAGTGTGCACAGGAACATAGTTTTGTGCTCAAAATTTTACAAGCATATACCATTATGTAGTAATTTTCCTCAGAAATGTTATGCAACTCCAGATTGTTTGAAAAACATGTTGTTTAAAAATGCTGAATGGGAGTATTTGCAGTGAAAACAGTGTGAACATTTATCAGCTGACCTTCCAAAAAAGGGTTTACCTATTTCCTCAGCAATCTTTTGCCTTTGGGATTTTTCCTTCACTGTAAAAACTATCCTCCTCTTCTCGTCATCATCTTCATCATCACTGGCATCATTTTCATCTTCTCGAACAAGGCGGCTTTTACCTGGTTCAGAGTCAACGGGGGTAAAGTCTCCAAGTTCACGAGCCATTTGACGCTTTTTCCTAGCGGCATGAATAAAAGCAGCATCTGGAATTTCTCCTAGAGACAAATATGTGCACAGTTAAACAACCACTGCAACCAAAACAGGTGTTACAATTTCTTACTGCTCATCTCTGTCGCTGTATCAAATCACCTCTGCGCACAGGACAAAAAAAAAAAAAAAAAAGCAGGAGAGGAAGCAAATCCATATTCACAGAAAACATTTGCAAACAACTTAGATGCTAAACATGTCAACTTTCTGACCAGAAACCCTCAAAGTCAGGATTGTCACAGATAGTCTGGTTCTACTTCCAGCAGCTCATGTCATAAGATCAGAAGCCTAGTGCTCTTATGTTAAATATTCCTAAAGAAGAGGAAGTCCTTGAACAGGAGCTGACCATTGCAAAGGGAGGAAAAGAATTACTGTGTCATTTCCCATCCCAATATTGCTCCCAGCTCTTCTTATTTTGGGGGAATAAAAAGCATCAACCATTTCAATAGACAATAATCAGTCAGAGATTAATAGGACACAAAATCAGACACAGTTAATGTACAAAAAATTGTATAATCAAGGGGAAACATGAAAAAACATCAGACCTAATTGAAAACTCTACAATCTACAGCACAAAACTTAACGCAACTTACATACAAAATATAAACCAACTGTGGACCCAGGACACCCATCTGGTATTTGAAGAGCAAACTACCATAATTAGCAAACTAGTTTCAAAAATATTTTCTCAGAGTGATTTCTCTGGACTCAGGGCCTGACTAGAACCTCAGTATACAAAACAGGATAGGAAAACATTTCAGATACCTTGCAGACCCATAACTGAAATATTCCAATTAAAGAAGAAATTTTAACTGAAAGCAGTTAAATCTCATGTGAAGTCACCTATTCCAAATCTAGATTTTCCTGCAATTTGTCATCTACCTGAGAGATGAATTCCTGCTTCTAACGTCAGGATTAAGCATTCCGTAGCAAAACATTTTCTCCCGTAAGATTTGTAAAACTGAACACATTCAGAAAATAGCAATTGCCTGAACTTTCAGATTTTAAATTGATGGAAACTATTTCCGAATCTCTCACACACATTAGTCTGCTATAAACATCAGCTAAAGCACTTGTTAAGTTATCAGACATACTACAAAAACCAACCTGGGCGGAGAACATTCAGTGATGACAGAGCACTTGAAAAAGCACCACCAGCTTTTGGTTTTTCTTCTTCCTTCTCACTTTCAACTTCCATTTCTTCTTCACCATGCTCACTGTTTGCAGTCCCATCTTCTTGGCCTATATCCTTATTCTGTCCTATCTTTTCTAGTGGTGCTTCAACTGATAAGACAGCAAAGTCCATGTTTTACTCCTTTTATAAAGATCACTCAGAAGTATTTTTTTAAAGATATAACAACCAAAAGTGAAAATCAAATGAAAATGTTAAATAATAATTTTATTGTTTGAGATCTAGGAAAATACACTTTCTTAATTGTGATTAAATCACTGACATCTTCTCAAAATAAAATGTGACAAGGCAGACCCCACCAACCACTAAACATTCTTCATATTGTCAATTATTAAGAAAGTGGGGGAACTCAAGCTTGTGCAACCTTGTCAAAATCTCTTTCAATGAGAAAGCACTACCTGTGTTACACCAAGTATTTCCACAAGAAATGACTGATTTCAAAAGAACCATTCATTTTCCTCTTGGGCTACACCCTACATTAGGTGGGTAACATACAGATACATGCAGCAAGTATAATAATGTGTAAAAAAATGCACGTTAACCCAGCAACCCAAACCAAGCTGCACATATCTGAGGTTTCAGACTCAAGCACTTGTTTAGAGAATCCAGGCTGCTCTTTCAGTAGCAGTCTTTAAGTCTTTGAACTATAGCCACATGAATTAGGGAGAGCGAAACAAACATGGCCCACACAGACACGTGCAAATTGTAGTATTTTAAGCATCATTGTGACAGAAGCAAGAATCCAGGTTTTCACAGATGACCTGAATACTAGCCATAGAAATGATAATTTCTGGTTTTGCTCATGTCCCACACCACTGCATAGGCAATTTAAAGATTCTAATAAGAAAGAATATGTGGGTTTTCTAAATGCAAACAAAATATTTAAAAATAATTAATTCAATTTAAAAAGGGTATTTCCTGCATGGGACCATGTTCAACACCCAAGTGCTTCTCTAGATCATTGCAATCTTTAGATCATAAGCCTCCCAGCTCATGCTCATATCATTAAATAATTTCTGTAAAAACTTAAGTGGAAAAGGAAGCACTACACTTTACCAATGAGCTTCCCAAAAACCAACAGTAAAATGAAATTGAAGTCCCGGGCTCTATTTCAACCTCTCAAGGACTGTACATTGTAAACAGATCCTTTTGCTCCAACACTTTGAGTCTATCATCTTAATCAAGTATACTCAAAGGTCCAAGCCCTGAAACAGGTAGCTGTTTAACAATTAACTTAAAAACAAAGACCATCACTCTGCTCGCCCCAAAAATCTTCCTTTTTGAAGAAAATGCATTATAAGGACACATCTTGTCAGACAAGCACCATTTTCAAATGAATGGAATTCCTTCCCAATTCAATAAGCAATTCATCTGTCATAAACACAGCTGCAATTCAGAATACTGATGTCTACTGACAACCATCTAACAGAGCTGAGAAGTTCCATCCTTCTATGTTAACTTCTACATGAGAACCAAAGAACTTCCTACCAATGTAGAACAGCATTCCTAAGGCTCAAGTAACACCTTTCATCTGTGCCTTACTTCAGCTCTAAATGTGAAATTCTCTAAAAGACTAACAATTCATTTTGAAAACAATAAATTAAATTACAGTACTTGATCTTTTCCACTACAGAAGTTACTATTAGTTTTGCAATTACCATCTGTTGGAGAATTGACCTCTGTTCTAACTTTTGATTTTTCAAGATCTTCTTTGTATTCCTTCTTCAACTGTTTTACAATCTTTTTGCTGTAACTTGATTTCTTCACTTTGAAAACTTCTTCCGTTTCTTTAAAAGAGAAATTGGATAACATTACATGAGATCTGTCAAGCATACTTATTTATTTAATCTTTAAATTTTGTACCTGGAACCTCACAAATGCCATTAAAAAACCATTAATGGATGCCATTGTAGGGTTCTTTCACAGTCTCTAGTGAAAGTCTAATTTTACACCTTCTATAAAGATTTCAAATCACAACTCTTAGAAACCAAGTTTCAGTGATTTCAAGAGAATTCCTTCTAAGACAACTCAAAACTGTGAACTGTTCGTACAACAGGCAGCGAGTCTGAGGTGACATGTGAACACCAGCCAGATTAAAACCACCTCGACAGAAAGCCACGGCACCGATGCTCCTCAGCTAACACCGGTGGCTCCAGGGGGAGGCTACAGGCTGCACGAACCTGGGGCATCCCAGGCGCAGCAAACGCAGCACAAGCGATGCACCAGCAACATCTGAACCCCTCCACCACAGCTAACCCCGCTGGAAGCATGCTGGCCCCGCAGGGGACGGGGGAGGCCCGTGCTCTCAGTCCCCTGGGCGGCCTGGGGCGATGTGGGATCACATAAGACGGGGCGAACCCTGACTGCCCTAAAAAACAAATACGGATCCTGCTCGCTCGGAAGGCCTGGAGAGGCCCAGCGCAGGCTGGGCAGCTCCGCTTCTCTTTCACGACCAAAAAGCCAGGCAACCATCTCTGCCTCACCCTCCTCCTCGTCCTGGAAGCTGAGCAGGCTGGCCCTCGGCACCTCTTTGTTCTCCCGCGAGCGCTTCTTCTCCTTGGGGCGCCCGGCAGCCGGCAGCCCATTGCCCTGCTGCGGCGGCGGGCGCAGGGCAGCGGGCGCCGCCAGAGCCCCCAGCCCCGCTCGGTCGCCTCCCATCAAGCCCAGCCCCAAGCCGAGAGCCGCCCCGTAGCTGGCGGCGCAGGCGAAAGCCGCGGGGCTGCCGGGCAGGGCGAGGGGCACGCAGCCGGCGGGCAGCGGCAGGAGCCCGGCGCCCGGCGGCGCGGAGGCCTCGCTGGGCCCTTCCCCCGCCGCCGCGGCCGCCGGCTCCTGAGGCGGCTCCTCGTCGCGCTCCTCATCCTCCTCCTCCGAGTCGTTCCGCTTGCGCACATTCACCCTCCGCGCCTTGCGGAACATGCCGCCAGCACCCCCCGGCCGCCCCGCCAGGCCCCGGCGCCGCCCGCCCCGCGCTGCGGCCCCGGCCCAGGCCCGGCCCCGCCAGCATGGCCGCGCCGCCCGCAGCGCCCCCTGCCGCCCGCTCCGCCAGCGGCGGGCCGGGGAGCGGCACGGCGCCTGCGCGGCGGCAGCGCGCCCGGCCCGCCCCCGCTGCCTCCCCTCACGGCCGGCGCCATCTTGTGCCGGCAGCGGGGCGGGGGGAGGGCGACGGGAGCGTGAGGTGGCTTACGTGACAAACGACAACCACTTGGTTTTTAAAATATTAAAAGTTTAATAATAATAAAATGGTTATAAAAATAGTAATACAATTAGAGTAATAAAGTTTACAGTTAAGACAATTACAAGACAATAAACAGCAAAGAATTACGGACATCCGGATGCTCTCGGACACTAAGCCACAAAAAGCATTCCTTGTGAACAAAGGAATAACCTTAAAAACAATAGCCTGATGCATATTCATATATCCTTCATGGTTATGCATACATTCTATTCAAAACAAGAACTCTGTTGTATGTCCACTGTTTCCTTTAATCCCCAAGGCGTTTTCGAGTCTGAGCAAGGCCTGAAGAAATGCGCTTCTTCTGATAAGAAAACCATAAATTCCTTTTCTTGGAAAGATTTAAGTGTTCCTCAAAGCGAGTATCTCATTCAGAAAAAAAAAAAAAAAAAAAAAAAACAAACTCCCCCAACATACATTGTCTCTATTTTAACATTATGTTGTAACCTCAAACTACGTTTATCACACTGCTTAAGAGAATTAATACAGCATAACATTCTAACATTACACATATAAAATTCATTGTAACATTTGCGAAAAGCCAATAATAAAATATGCATTTTTTCACAAGAGCAACATCTCCAAAATGCATCTACGTCTGGTATAATAAATTTTATACAACACACTCATCTCGCATGATGAACCTTTTCTTTAATATAAGTGTGAAAAATGCATTTTTTCACAAGAGCAACGTCTCCAAAATGCATCTACGTCTGGTATAATAAAACAAATTTTATACAACACACTCATCTCGCATGATGAACCTTTTCTTTAATATAAGTGTGAAAAATGCATTTTTTCACAAGAGCAACATCTCCAAAATGCATCTACGTCTGGTATAATAAATTTTATACAACACACTCATCTCGCATGATGAACCTTTTCTTTAATATAAGTGTGAAAAATGCATTTTTTCACAAGAGCAACGTCTCCAAAATGCATCTACGTCTGGTATAATAAAACAAATTTTATACAACACACTCATCTCGCATGATGAACCTTTTCTTTAATATAAGTGTGAAAAATGCATATTTTCACAAGAGCAACATCTCCAAAATGCATCTACGTCTGGTATAATAAATTTTATACAACACACTCATCTCACATGATGAACCTTTTCTTTAATATAAGTGTGAAAAAATGCATATTTTATTATTGGCTTTTTGCAAATGTTACAATGAATATTATATGTGTAATGTTAGAATGTCATGCTGTATTAATTCTCTTAAGCAGTGTGATAAACGTAGTTTGAGGTTACAACATAATGTTAAAATAGAAATTCTGCAATATAGGATTTGTTACAAGTTCAAGTGAGAAGATGAGATAATCAAGAAACTCTTCACACAGAGATGTCAGCAAAGGGGGCCCATAGAAAGTTACTGCCTCCTTATCAGGAAAGACAAACATTCTTCTACCTTCTCTCCATCTTTTTGGAACCACCAAGATTAAGAAGAAGAAATTGATAAAAACCAGAAAAGTTCTTAATTTGCAAGGAATTTATGCATCATGTATGAGATATATGAATATGCAACAAGTATATTGTTTTAAGGTTATTCCTTTGTTCACAAGGAATGCTCTTCATGACTTAGTGTCCGAGAGCATCTGGACATCCGTAATTCTTTGCTTTTTATTGTCTTATAATTGTCTTAACTGTAAACTTCATTAATTGTAATACTATTTTTATAACCATTTTATTCTTATTAAACTTTTAAAATTTTAAAAACCAAGTGATGGGCGTTTTTCACACTCTGGAAAAATTCTGTGAGCTTCTAATGCAATACTTCTGTAGCGCAAAGCCCTATAAAATAGAATTGGTAGCAGGTTTTTGGTATCTGCTGGGCCAGAACGGGGCTGCTGGGAAACTCACCACAATATCTGAGCTGTGGATTTCTGTAGTTGAGAATTTTTTCCTGGAAACAGCAAACTGCAGTGCTTACTTGGGCACTGGAATAAAATGTCTTTTTGCACCAGCCTTATTCAGAACACTACAGTGGCAAAAGTAACTAGAAATTTAATTTGCTCTGTTAGAAAGCCCATGGATTTATTAACTTCATTTTTTCCCAACAAGGCCAGAATACATACATCCTCAGCTACTGCTGCATGTGTGAATTTTTGGACACCGCTGTCATGGTAGTGGGGAATTACTGTGATTTCAGCACATTTGCCTGTGTCTGTAATAGACAGTCATGAGAGGTATCACTGGAAATATTTGTAATTTGGAGAAAAAGGCTTATGGTTTGTTGCCAAGGGGCTGACAAAGGGAACAATGTCTTTACAACAGCTGATTCAATTGTTCTCTGGCTGAGTTAAATGGAGTTCGGTACCCAGCTTTCATTAACCAGTGTGCTTAAATCTATTTGCAATTGCAAATAGACCCCATTAATTCCATCATTAGCACATTGCTGATTTCAGTGGGAAAGGTCACAGTAATGGGGGGTGGGAATGTATTTAAGTCTTCTGAAAAATTAACTTTTGCTTTCTAGCAAAACTGCTCCATCATTGATTACAGTTGTATCAATATGACTATTTAAAATAGAAATAGTCTTTCTTTAAAACTGCAGCAGCTTCACTTCCTCAGAGTTCCTCTGGTTCCTCAGAATCTTGATAGCCATTCCCTTAAGTGCACAGAGAATCATGGAACCCCAGACTGGTTTGGGTTGGAAGGGCCCTTAAAGACAACCCAGTTCCATCCCCCCTGCCATGGGCAAGGACACCTTCCACTGGACCAGGCTGCTCAAAGCTTCACCCAGCCTGGCCTTGGACACTCACAGGGATGGAGCAGACACAGCTTCTCTGGACAGAAGTTTTCTTATATTTTATCTCAGTTTCATGTAATCCACTGCTGCCAGTGCAAGGCTCTTATTTCAAAGCCTTTATTGTACTGTGTGAATGGATCCAGCCTTAGTCATATCTCACAGAATTCAAACCTGCAGACATGGGCAAGGAGCAGACTTTGGGCTATTTTAATAGTCCTGG
The DNA here is from genome assembly GCF_050655825.1 of Lonchura striata. NCBI lineage: Eukaryota > Metazoa > Chordata > Aves > Passeriformes > Estrildidae > Lonchura > Lonchura striata. Next base: position 5,375,896 of record NC_140703.1, read on the forward strand.
TGTAGGTTTTTTAGGGGATGACAACCTTTCTCATGCCACACATCTGAAAATTATCTGCCCAAAGCCTCACCTCCCTTGTCAGATGAGAGTCATTTCATGGAGTATTTCTTCTCTCTCATATGGGAGAACATGAGCAATTTGCCATTGTCACAGATGTTGAAGCTCCGTCCATTTGGGGAAATTGCAGATGACAGTACATCCATCATGCAGGTGGCAGCCTTTCCCTGAAAAAATATGGATCAGATGAAGTGATCCAGTGGAGAGTCACCAAGACAAGCAGGGGCTGGCACATGTGACTGTGAGAGAAGTGCGAGGGAACTATCCATGCTCAGCCTGGAGAAGGGAAGGCTAAGGCTCATACATGGAAAAAAGCCTGGACATCCAGGTTTTTTTTCCTAGCAAACAGCACACCTGTCCAAGTCATGACCTAAAAGCTTTTCCTTGAGAAAACTGTGGGAAATTATGTCAATGGCTTTACTAAACCCCAGGTAGACAACATCCACAGCCTTTCACTCACCCACCAAGCAGGTCGTTGTCACAGAAGCCAGGTTGCTCAAGCAGGACTTGTCTTTCACACACCCATGTTGGCTGGGCCTGATCCCTGGTTGATCTGCACATGCCACATTATGGCACTCAGGATGGTTTGCTCTATTTGCTCCATCACCTTTCGAGGTACCTGAGACTTTTCCTCATTCTTTGTCTCTAGATTTGCCCAGATATACAATAAAGGAGATTCTCTTTAGCCCTTGTTTTGTGGTTAATGTACTTATAGAAACATTTGTTTTATTGTATTTTACAGCAGTGGCCAGATGGGCTTCCATTCTTCTCATTTTCTCTCTGCCTCATTAGATCCTTGTTGGTTTCCTGACTTGCTGCCCCTTCTTCCAAATGTTACCGTGGGAACCCAGGGCAGGGGGAATATCCCCTTGTCTGCCCTGGGGTGCTCTGACTCCCAGGAAAACACTGACTTTAACCCTCATTTATGGAGAAGGCCTCCTAAGCCTCAAAGTAAACTAGAGACCACAAAAGTGTGAAATAGATTGTAGAAATTGTAGAGAATAGTTTAGTATGTCACATGGGTGAGAAATTAGATTTTAGGATTTTTAACATACTGTAGATAGGCACAAGATGGAGGGTACAGGGTGTTGTCTTAAGTTCCTTTCTTCTTCCTTCTTCTTCCTTCTTCTTGGGTTTGGGTGACATCTTGTTTGGGCAGAAAAATCCGCATTGCGGGTCTTTAGGGGTCAGTTATTGGGTTAGAAAAGGTAATAATCTAGGTGTCCCTTCTTAATTGGGTAGTTTAGTTTTTGATTAGACTTTAAAAGACCTTACAGAAGGAGTTTGTTAGCCACTTTTGTGCTATTTTCACGCATACAAGGTCTGGGTGTAGACAATGTGCTGAAGTCATGATAAGATAACAGTAAAACAAGAACTTGAAGACCGAAAAAGTCCTGTGGGTCTGCTTTTCCTGCTTCAGGAGAGTTTCCCCCTGCCAGGGGAGCCCCCAGGGAATTGGCTGATGTGGGGCCTACAAACTCACAGCTGATGCCCCAGTGTGAGGAAAATCTAGTTCTTCAGCTCTTCAGAGATCACCCCACGAAGTCCCTGAAAGAGAGCCAGAGGTGAAAAGACTCAGCCATTCAACATCTCGGTTCCTGGTGGCCACAGGAGTCACATCCCATGCTCTGCTGGATGAATGTCAAGAGCTGAACTCCAAATTTGGTGAAGGCAACAAAAATGGGAGGGAATCTTGCCAAAAGTGATTTGGACACACTCCAAAAATTAGAATCCCTAGTGAAACAGCACAAATTAAAAGTGGACAAAAAGGATTTGGAAAATTTATTGCTTTGGGCAAAGGAAAACTACCCATCTCTTCAAGAGAAAGATTTCTTTCAACCCTGGTTTTGGGCAGATGATACCAAGCTATATGAGGACGTGGTAGCCCACGATCCAAATGCAGCAGCGTTGTTTGCGGCTTCTAGAGCGCTCTATCAAGTTACATATGATGCAAAATATTTGCAAACTGCTACATATCACAAAAAAATAATCCTCAGACACCTGAGAGTTTTTCCCCGGGGGAAGAAGAGCAGGAGCCTGCTGTCCCAGAAAGTGGATTTCTGGAGAAGTCCCCTGAAACTCGCCACCCTACCAAGGCTCGGGAAAAATTTACATTGGGGAGGGTGGAGATACATCCGAGAGGGAGGGCGAAGCGGGAGAGGAGACGGGAAGGGGAAGGAGAAAATAATGGAAATGTGTCTCTGGAGGACCCCGAAAGACAGCGGCTTCCTCGTTTAAAATTACTTATTGGTAAAGATGATGAAGAGGACACGTCTTTTTATGAATTTCTTACATCTCTGTATATCCCTGAGGTGGGAGAAGGGGGGTTGGAGGGGCCTTTCCGTTCCACTTTCCCCACCCCGGTGCCAACTCTGGGAGGTGTCACAGGCGCCCAAGGTGCTCGTGGCAATGCCTTCGGCTGCCACCCTCAAAAAAAGACAGCACAAGGGCACGTCCAGCCGGTTGCAATAGTCATCATTCCACGAAAAATGGACACGTCAAGCCAAGGCACAACATACATTGGACAGGACATCAGCACTCAAGCCATGGAGGATCAACAACAACAACAATAACAATTTCCTGCATCACAGGAGGGCAGCAACGCGAATGTAATCTCCTGTGAGAACCTCAGCCTTGTTTTGGGGCCACATGTGGTGGTGAAATTCCTCCTCTAACCTGTGCTTCCAAAGAAAAACTCCACAGGCTTAGCTGTTCGGTCTCAAGGCAGTTTATTGTTAGTTATCTAACAGATTATGTTCTTGGACTGCAGCTATTTGATCAGCGGCCTGGGCAGAGGCACACACACACCCTGACATCCTCTCTATCTGCTGTCTTCTTCGTCTCTCCCCCCCGCCCAGGGTTGCTGCTATCTTTTATAAGATATATTACGTATAACATGTTTATAATTATTCCCCAATATCTACTACCTACGTTGCCAAGTGTTTTTCTACTCTAAACCAATCTGTGAGTGCCAACATCACCAAGAACATGGAGGTAAGGAAGAAGAAGGAAGAAGGATGGGTTCAGCCCATTTTCCTCCATCTTAGAACTTCTGACCCCCATGTACAAAGTGAAAACCCCCCTGTACATGTGTTAAAACCCCCCTGTACAGTACTAAAAAATTTCCCCTCTACTTTGTAACTACTTTTACTATACTATCTAACCTTTTGTGACTGCTTGCTCCACTTCCAAAGTTGGTAATTCATTCCATGGCTCAAACTCAAAATCACAGCTGTTTTTCAGCTGTCTGCCAGGGTCTAGAATGCTTCTGACCAAGGCCTGGAACCTCTAAAAATGTCTGAGAGACATTTTGAGTTCCCACAATCTCCATCACAGCAGGACAAGGCATTCCTATTTCATCCAAAGAGACACCTGGCTTCTGGACACCAACAGACACTTCCCCTGGACATTGGCTCAGCTTTTGCTGAGTGGCAGCTGTGGTGTCAGGATGAAGCTGTGTGTGGGGTCTGTGAGAGGCTCTCCCAGGGATGGAGGCTGGAATTAACCAGGCTAGGGGATGCTGCATGGCTGCCTTGGCCGGGTCCCCGCCCAGGTAGCTGCTCCACTACTTGCCTTCTCCTGGCTCCTAAGAGTCACTGTGGGACTGGGGTGTCCCCGGGGGCTCCTGTGGCTCCCTGGCTCAGGGCAGTTGCATCTGCGGGCTTCTCCATCTCCCCCATCCTTATCCCTCCCACATACTGGGCATCCTGAAGTGTGATGCCCATAGCCCAGAGGGGTTTGGGATCTGTTCCCCAGCCTGTCCCACAGCCCAGGGGGGTTGCAGCCCCCACAAGCACTTGTGGGAGCCAGAAGGGGACTGGGACACAAGAGCAGGAGCCCTGCCAGCACAGGATGGTTACGGTGGCTGCCTCATGGAGCAGCAGATGGGACTCAGCAATGCCATGCTGAGGAACAGCCCCAATCCCCCCAGGTGCAGAGAGAGATGTGATGGCCCCATCTTCCATGGTGCCTGCACCCCAGGGCTTCTCCACCCACCCTCTCATCCAGGGCAGGGCATAGCCATTGTGCCAGGTATTCCCTGGGCAGAACTGAGACTGACTGTAGCTCTCTAGCCCTTCACCAGGCAGGAAGGGGGTGAGGAATGGATCCTGCCCTTCACGGGCACCGGGGCTACCTCCTTTCCCTCCCTCCTCATCCCACAGGTGCCCTCTACACCCCTGGGCAGCACCATCCCCAGCATGCAGGTGACACTGGGCAGCCTTGATGTACTTTAATAAACTCTAGGGTCCCAGATCCAGCTATGGGAAGAGCTGGTTCCAGCCCAGCAGTGCTCCTGACTCAACTTGGGACACCAGGAGCCCCAGTAAGGCCAGCACAGGGCCATGCAGTTCCCAAAGCAGGTCACAGAGACGAGCCTCCCGGGAGGTATCACATGTACATGCAGTGGTGTGGGGCTGTCAGAGCAGGGAGCTGCACCCAGCACAGCAGTTGTTCCCCCATCTCAGCCCAAGCCCCCACTCTTCCCAGTGACAGGGGCCAGTGCTTGGGACGGCCATCGCACCTCCCTGGTGTCGACACCAAGGGGACTGAGCACCACGCAGGTGAAGTTGGTGTGCAGGTGCTGGTTGTCGAAGGAGCTGAAGTGCAGGTCACGGCGCAGGGCCAAGCCCGAGCCCTGCCGTTCCTCTCTGTGGACCCAGCGGGGACCGGTCAGCGCCCACTCCAGATGGGCAGACCCCTGGCCCAGCCAGGGCTGCCCTGCTGTCACTGCCCCCCTGTCCCCATACTCACTGCACTGTCCCCTCACGCACAGCCCCGTCCGGGTGCAGGCTCTCCACGAAGGAGCCATTCTCCAGCCAGTAGAGCAGCGTCAACTCTGGGAGCTCACTCGACGCTTCACATGACACAGTCACACTCTCACCTGCAGCCGCAGGGGGTGTGAAAGTCGGGGGGCTGCAAGGGTCTCCAGTGCTCCCCAGGCACAGACACAGCCCCTCTTCTAACTAAGGGGAACATTCCCCCACCTCATCAGCACCCCAAAATCTTGGCTGTGGGTGGAGGATTCACCTTGTGTGTGCTGGAGGCTGGCACAGCAGCTGACCCCCACTGCAGCCTCCTCACCCTTAGGCCCTGCCATGGCCCTGAGGGTCTCTCACCTGGGCGAGGAAGCTCTGCTGGCATCCGCAGCATGGTGATGCTGGGCGGCTGCAAGGCCATGGCACCTGGGGGAGCAGAGAGGGGTGAGGTGAGAGATCGAGAGTGACCCTGAGATCACACAATTTTTAAGTGGATGAGGAGGCAGGGTCCCACAAAGAGACAGAAGCACTGCTCATCCCCAGACCCCTGAACAGGACTTTTGAGGGGCATAGAGCCCAGGCTTGACCTTAGGCTCCCCGGCCCCCCAGTAACCCCCATTTACCTGTGCAGCAAGCAGCCAGGCCCCAGCAGAGCAGGAGGGTCCATGCAGGGCTTCTCAGGGGCTCTGCAGACAAAAATGGAGCTCAGTGCTGGGCACACAGGGATGCTCCCCATGAGCTTGGGATGGTTCCCCCAGCATTCCTGTATCTGCGATGGTCCCGTCCTTTCAGCATCCTCCCAGCTGGCCATGGTACCCCCAGGACTGCCCAAGTCGATGATCCCGTACCCTCGTATCCGCCCAGCACCCCCCGAGTCTGGGATACCCCGTACCCCCCAGCATCCTCCTCCCGCGGTCACTCAAGTCGCGGCTGGCGCCCCCCAAGGCTGTCCGCCCACCGCTCCGGTACATACGGAGAGCCCGTGGCTCAGGCACGGGGCGGCGGCGCTCGGGACCGCGGCGCTTTATGCGGCGGCCCGGGGCGGGGCGGGGCGGGAGGCAGCGCTGTGACTCACCGGGAGCCGCCCTCGGCCCCGGCGACGCGGCGCGGCGCCACTGCACGGGGACCCCCACCTGGACGCTGATGTGTGTCGATGGGTCCTGTCCCGACATGTCCCGAGCCCTCCGAACATGCCTTGTGTCCCCAGCACTCCATGCCCCCTGCGCTCTGTGTCGCCTGCACCTGGGGATACGCATTCCTCAGGCACTCCCATGATCGGCATCCCATGACACCCCCCCCGACCCCTGGGGAGCATCCGTGGGCTCGACAGGGATGGAGAAATGGAGCCCAGCTGGGCCCCCAGTGTCTAGCACAGGATTCTGAACATGCTGGTTTGCTCCACAATGCTTTGGGATCAGGGACAAGGCAGGGAGTGCACAGGAGGAAAGTGGGTGAAGCCCCCAGGAGTCTGAGTACAACAGTGGCTGGGGGAGCCTGGGTGTTGGCCCCTGGGTGTCCCAGCTGGTGGAGGACAACAACTGTTCAGATAAAAATCCCCAGAACTTTAGTTCTTGGCTGCAAGAAGCCGTCTCCTGTGTCCCACAGCAGACCCCCCACCCCCAGAGCCAGCCCCTTGACAGCAGATATGGTTTCGACAACCCACTGGTTACAAAACCAGGGGCGAGGCCCCACACCCCACTAGCGTCAAGGCTGGGAGCCAGTGCAGGTACAGCAATAGGGCAGAAGTAGCCACCTGAGTCACAGGCCCTGACAAGTCTTGGAAAAAAGTCCCTAAACTCCCAGTGAGTTTTGTGATACACTCCCAGCAGAGAAGGAAGATGGCAGGAACAGGAGTGCTATCTTGGAGACCTGGCAAGTGCAATACTTCCCAGCAGTGGCTGCGTCCTCCTCACAGCAACCCCGTCTGTCAACACAGGCAGCTCCCAGGGCAGCACCCAGCTCCTCTGCCACCTTCTTGCTCCCACCAATACCAATCAGTTTAGCTCTGGATACTACTGGGTGAAAGAGGTGGACAGGGAATGCAGATGGCTGCTTAGTCATCATCCACCCAATAGCCTTCCCCTAGGAGCAATGAAAAGAGAAACTTTCCATGCCCTGCAGCAAGGAAGACGATCAAGAAAAACCCAGGGCCACATCTCCATTTCCAGGGCTCTTATTTTGGTGTTTGGCACAACACTGCAATGTGGTTTCACCCAAAAGAAAACTGAGGATGCAACACAGTGCTGGGGCTCCCCAGGGGGAACACAGCCCACACAGCACCCACAGCCATACCACCACTGTGGCCACTTCCCAAATCCTGAGCCAGAAGCTGCCTTGTAGCCCTCCACCAGACCCCAGTGCCCTCAGGGAATATGACTCAAGTCTCCACATGCCAAAATACCACCACTGGCCCTGGGATTGGGGACTTTGCCCCCACCCACTACCAAAACTTGAGCCCAAGACCACTTGCCCCAGCAGGACTTTGGCATGGCTCCTCTACCCGCAAAGTCAGGAGGATGTCATGGAGTAATGCTGGGGCAGGGAAACACCAGCACCAGCCCAACCTTCACTCCATCCCTTTTATTCCAGTGCCAAGTGAGGGCGGATTTACGCAGTGAGGGCGGACCTGCGCCCTGGGCCAGGGGCACCCGCTCTTGGCTGCTCGTGATGTACCATTGCTGTCACCCTAAAGGGCACAGAGAGGAACAGCACTGGCCCCACTCCATGCCTTGGCTGACCCCCCCGAGCAGTCAGGGGACACCGCTGGACTCTAGGGAGGAACACAGAAAATTTGGGAGCATATAAAAGGGTTCCCCAAGGCAGAGCCCACCATCACCATGCTGGAAAGCAGCCTGGTTCCTGCTGGCATACTCATGGTGCCCAGAGCAGACCTGGCAGCTGGGGATAGCCAGGTGACCTTCCATCCTCTTTTTCAGGGCACTGGGCTCCAGCCTCTCCTCTGCAGCCCCCATGTCCCATCCTCGCTGCCAGCAAGGCTGCTCCAGGGTGCTGGCACTGGGAGCTGACGAAGCCTTGGCCCTTCTCGCCATGGCCTCCCCCGACAGAGTGGCAGGAAGGAGCTGGAGAACAGCCCTCAGCCCAAAGCTCAGCCCAGCAGGGCGCTGCAAAGGGCTGGACAGGGACAGGGAAAGGGGACAAGCATCTCTTTTTGGCTGCAATAGAAAGTTTTAAATATGCTCATTAAAATAATTGCTTTTTAAAAAAATCCTCCCCTAGCCCCAGCAGGAGGGGCCCCGACGTTGCTGTCCTTGGTGGTGGTCAAGGTCCTGAGAGGTGACGGAGCAAAGCCAGCACCTCTGGTGGCAATGTCCTCTCGTGGTTCCGTGGCTCCCTACCACCTGCCCTTACTCCAGCCCGAGGATGTAGTTGATTCCCTGGACCAGTCCAATGATCACCGGCTGCCAGGCCACCAAGTAGCGCAGCCAGTCCAGCAGCTGCCCGTACATGACATGCGGCCTCTCCCAGCTGGGCAGGAAGGAGTTAAAGAGTCATGGAGAAATGGATGAGAGGAGCATGGCCCACCCAGAAGCCACCCAAAGGTGCCCCAAAGCAGGGACAGAGAACACAGGTGCCCAGGGAGGGACAGACAAGCACCCAGGGAAGGACAGACATGAGTCCTCACAGGCTGTAGCCAGGCTTCACTTGGGTTTTGCAGGGTCTCTGCCACAGCCACACGCTGCAGCAACTTACTCAGGGTACCAGGCAAGCTTCTCACCCCTTGTGTGCTCTACCCACAGCTTCCCTTCCCAAAGTGCTGGCTACCAGTGGAAGAAAGGATACGGATTACTGAACATCCTCTTGAGATCCACCTTCTCTTTGCAGTATGGACACGTCTGCTTCTTCCCGACAATGCACCAGCCCCGGATGCAGAACTCGTGAAACCTGGGGAGTGGCATGTTAAGGGGAACTGGAAGAAGAGGGGGATACATGGCTCAGCGTGGAGGAAACCACCAAGGCCAAGGAAGTCCCCCCAGAGCCATGGAAACATCCCCCCATGAGAGGATGGTGCATTGCACAATCACAATTCCTATAAGGTGCAGCAGCAGCTTCCAAGGACAGCGGAAGGAGCTCACGGGGCAGCAGAACAGAGCCAGGGTGGCAGCGTGAAGGCCCTGACCTTCACTGAAACAGAAATTGAAACTCTTCAGTGATGGTGCCCAAGCACTGAGAAGGTTTGAATAGACTGGGAGAGATCTGTGAACTGCATGCATTTTGGAAGCCTTCTTCAAAGGCTTCCTGGAGATTAACATTTAAAGAATTTCCCTGTAAGTAAGGGTCTGACTTACAGGTGCTTACTATGCTCTGTCACAAGGATTTGCACAACCTGAGCACAGCCTGGCAAAGTTACAGGAAAACATGAGGTGGCTGTAGCTGACTCTGCCACACACAGAGGTGTCACAGAGCAAATAGACCTTCCCCAGAATATCTCTGCCACTCAAACCATGGAAGAATGCCAGGCAGCAGGAACAGGAGTCACTTCCTTGTCAGCCCTGGCGCCATAGATGCAGGAGTGCCCAGTCAGCAGTGACCCCTGAGGACCACCAGGAGCACCAACCAGCTCCTCTGGCAGCCACACCACCCCAAGCTGTTGCAGTCCCAGGCCCTTGCACAGTGTCAGCCATAAATCTCACCAACAGCTCCCAAGAGTTAAATTTAGGCTCCTGTTTTGCCAGCATGACCTTTGCTCAGGCCCAGTTTGGAAACCACCTCGCAAGCAGTAACACACACAGTGCCAGAGGACATCCCATCTCTACACTGAATCACCACGGGGAAAAAACCCTGACTTGCTGCCCCAGCCAGGACTGAGCACCAACCAGGACTTCCAGTTTTAAAACCCACTTCCCATCAATCAGCTGACACAAAGGGCTGAGTGACTCCAGCGTGCTGGAAACCCTGGAGGAGTTCTAGAGAAGGAAGAAGCTGCTGGGCTGAAACCAGAGCAGGTAGCAACCAGCAGTGCTGGACCAGGGGGCTGTTTTCAGAGGGGGCCAGCAGTGTTTCCCCACGGTTCTTCCTTACAGACACTCAGGACACACCCAGTGTGGCATGGAGCAGGAATGCCTCATGTCCTGACCTCACACCATCACTTCCACCAGAATATCTGCTGGAGGCACTGCCAGCCAGATGGGTCGCAGCAGATTTGTCAAGAGCAGGTAAAAACTGCTTTTGACAAATCTGTGCAGCTCCATGACTCAGCAGAGGGAGCTGGGGATGAGAAGGAAGAGGAAACAACCACTTGTGAGTGTCATCAAAGTAATTTCAGCAACACCTCTTCCCATGCCAAGTCAGCGATGACACAGGCACAGATCACATGCAAATTCAGCCAGACAGCCCCAAGTCCCAGAACAGGAATTTCTTCACCCAGTGCGGGAGAAGCCATGGGGCAGGAGCTCCCTGCTGGCCACCCCAGCATAGGGCTAGTGAGGCAGGGGGCTGGCACCTGCAGAGAAGGATACACGTGGTTGCAGGAGAGGCGGTAGGTGTTCTCGATGATCCCTTCCTCATTGACATCCACGAAGATCTGCTGGCCACAGACAGCACAGACGCTGTCAGAGAGGTGCTTGGTGGGCATCCCTGAGGCGCTGTAGAACTGAGCAAGGGCAGAACAGAGGGAGAGCAGTGACAGTGGCAGGGCACGTGTCCCACACCCATGGTGGCAGAGCTAAGCTCTAAGGAGGGCTGGGGTCAGGGCCCCAGCAGTCCAGCTTTGGCCTTTGGGGCTTAAAACCTTGTTACAGGTTTGGCTGCAGGAAACAACTACAACAGGACAGCTGCTCAGTGATGCAGTGGCCCATCTCACCCCAGCCCCATGCACCCCCTCCCCATGTCAAGGGGCCAGCCCTCTTTGTTCCCCAACAGGCAGGTGCGTTTTCAGCTGCCTGCCAGGGACGTGCACCCAGGGCAGAGACTGGGGGAGAGAGCAGGACAAGCTGGAGGTCACAGCTTTGACCCAAAATGACAACCTTGGACTGCCAGTCAGACACAGCCCCACCTCCAGCCCTGCAGGTCCCTGGCATTCATTCAGCAAAGCACAGAGCAGCCACCCCTCTCCATTTCCAAGCCTCATGGCTCAGCATAGGCCTGACACAACATGGAAAGTATGGTCACAAAACCAGGTCCTACACACTCCAGCTGCAAGGGACCCCTCAGGATCATTGAGTCAAACTCCCTGCTCTACCACACTACCTAAAACGAAACCATATGACTAAGGGACTCTGAACTCTGGCAGACTTGATGACATGATCATGTCCCTGGGGAGCCTTTTTCCTCTGAGTAAATAACCTTTACCCCATGTCCAACCTGCACTTCCCCTGATTCAGCTTCACTCCCTTTCCTCATGGCTGGACAACCACCTCCCCTGGCCACACATTGATGCTGTGCCTGATGCACCCCAGCACACACCTGGCCCCTTTTAGCTGTCACGACACACTACTGACTCACATTCAAGTTGCTGTCAACCCTAACTCCCTAATCCCTTTCCATAGAACTCTCTCTGGATTCTTGTCCCCAAATTTGTACCTATAACCAAGATTACACCAGCCCAGATGGGGAATCTGGCACTTGCCCCTGTTAAATTTCACACAGCTGGTGCTTGCCCAGCTCCCTCTCCAAGGAGGTCACAGCTCCTCCTGGTTTAGTACCATCAGCAAAACATGCCTCTGGCGAGCCCTGGCACAGCTTTGCTCTGAGCATCTAACAGAGCCCTGAGAATCTAAGAGAGATCTGAGCTGTGTCATGGTGTACTAGTGGCAGGCCAGGGCTTGGAGCTGAACCTCAAGGAGCAGCAGCAGCAAGCTCAGGAAGATGGAAACACAAAGTCCAAACCCCTAAACAGCTGCTGAAAAGAAGAAACATGACCTTCTTCATTGGTATCCTAGGTCATGTATTTTTAGTGGAGTGGGTTATTTTGATACCAGATGAGTGGGCTACAGATTTTAGGCCACTGCATCCTCTGTCCACAGGGGCAGCTAAAGTTGAGCAGGTACAAGGAAGGAAGTCCACAGTCTGAATCCTTCCCTGGTGGCTGCAGGTCACAATACAAGCACATGGGTGTCAGAAATGGGAGTGTTCATTGGCACTGGAGATTTTAAATGCCCAGGAAAAGAAATATTTGTCAGTTTAGCAGGGCTAAACAGATCATTCCACTTCTCCACAGAATCAGAAAATGGCTTGGGTTGGAAGGGACCTTGAAGGTCACCCAATTCAACCACCTTCCATGGGTAGGGACACATTCCACTAAGCCAGGCTGTTACAAACTCCATCCAATCTGGCCTGGAACACTTCCAGGGGATGGGGCAACCACAGCTTCTCTAGGGAATCTGTGCCAGTGTCTCACCACCTTCAGAGGAAAGAACTTCTTGTCCTGGAGATGGAACCCTGCAGAGGCTGCGCTCTTCAGGAAGGATCTCAGAGCAACTCTTATTACATTAGACCCAGGGACTCTTCCTTGGTGAGGGAAATTCCCATTTGAGGGAAGCCAAAGCTGCTGCTGAGACCAGCATGTTTCAGGCCTCCTGATAGGGGGCACAACTCTGGCTTGGGGGACAGTCCATCGTGAACTCACCCCGATGGTTGAGGCCATGTAATCCGCACACATCTCAGCAAAGTCCCGTTCCAGCACTCCGTAGTAAAGACCATAGAAGAGGAGGGAGATGCCAAAGTCCATCGCATCTTCTGGTTTGATTCTACAACAGGAAAACCATCAACAGGGCTTTTTTTGAGGGCAAAGCCACTCTAATCATATTCTAGAGAATGTATTATTCCAGAGAAGTACTTGAACTCTCTAATGATGAAGCTGGTTTGGGCTAGAGTCTTCTGTCACCACCCATGGACTGGCTGCTTCTTCAGTATAGCAGTAAAAAAAAAAGCCACTGCTGCCCCCAGGCTGAACATCACAGAGCTAGGGGAGGTTCCAACAAGTGAGCTGGAAGAAGGGCTCTCCAGCAACCCAGACCAGTTCAGGTACCAGCACCTCACCTGTCATCCTCCCAGGAGTGAAAGGACACTCCAAGTCTCTTTGGCCCCATAAATCAGATTGTCAAGTAAATTGATTTTCCAGAGTAATAGCCAAAGGTGTGTTCCACCCTATCACCCCAGGAGTGGGAGCTGAAAGATTCACTCACCTGAATAATAGGTTAAGTCCAAAAAGCGTAAACATGACAGCCATGTACCCCACAATCCCAGTAGCATAGCTGATCTTGTATATTAGTAGAAACCATTTATAAACCAATCTGTAGAAAATTAAAACAAATAATTTAATTACTTCATTTTTTCTTGAATGAAAGTGTGCCAATCATCTGAAGAGTTTTATTTTTCACACCTATTGTGTTTTTGCAGACACTTCACCTACCCCTATACATGGGCAAGAGTTTTACATTCCTAATTCAACCTGTCACAGGCTGCTTGCAGTCTTGATTTCCAAACTAGAAACCTCATGAACTCCAAAGGCCATAAGGAAGCATGCTGGGAATAACTTGGGTGAGGACACCAGACCACATGAAATCCACCTTTCCATCCCCCACCCAGGTACCAGGAATAATGGGCTGGCTTGCCAGCTGCTAGGTAAGTGCCTCACACCCTTTCACACGTGCAGGGCTTTCACACTCCCAGGGTGCAAAGTTTAACACACATCTGTAAGGATGTGTAAGGATCTGTAAGGTGCAAAGCTTAACACACATCAGGGAAACTGGAAAGAGATCCTTGTAATGGTTACCCTGGGGCTGAGGAGTTTCCCAGGAACAGCAGACGAACCTGGGTGTTGTCTGTACCAGAGGCTTTCGAGTTGCCCTGAAGGTGACAAAAGCTGTGACTGCTGAGAAGAGCACCCAGATCACCAGGAACCGCCACCAGTTCAGCTTGATAGTGAAATACAGAGGCACTACCCACATCTGGAAGAGGGTCACCATCTGCAGGAACAGAGGAAAGGCATTTGGAGCTGGTTCTCTGCTCTTCAGACATCAGAAACACACTGTCAGCCGTGGCAGCCATTCTCCTGCCTGCATCAAATGGCTCTGAATTGCACCAGGAACCTGGGGAGGTTTGACTTGTGACACCTACAGAAGAGCTCAAAGCTCAGCACAAGAGCAACTGAGGGAGCTGGGGAGGCTCTGCCTGGAGGAAAGGAAGCTCAGGGAGGACGTTCCTGCTCTCTGCATCTACCTGAAAAGAGGTTATAGCCAAGTGGGGCTCGGTCTGTGCTCCCAGGAAACAAGGACTTGGAAAAGGCCTCAAGTTTTGCTAGAGAAGTTTAAGGTTGCATATTGAGAAAATTTCTTCCCAGAAAGGGTGGTGAAACCCTGGCACATGCTGCCTGTGACAGCGATGAAGTCACCATCTCTGGAGGAATTTAACAGCTGTGTGGATGTGCCACTTGGGGACAAGGTTTAGTTCAGGGCTTGGCAGTGCAGGAGTTGGACTCAATGATCTCAGAGGGCTTTTCCAACCTAAAGAGTTATGTGATTTTATGAGGGAGTCAGAGGCAGCAGCCACGTGATTTCTGGTAGCAAAGGGTACAGCTGGCAGGAGAATACAGGAATCATCTCCAGAGGAATGTATGGGAGATGATCCACATAACTAGTTCTTGCCAGGATCCCAACACTGCAACTACAAACACCTCAGACAGGTTTTACACAAGGCAAGAAGGTTTTGGCTTGCCTCTGCACTACAGCCTATTCCCAAAAGGATCTACAGCTGTGCAGCTGAGCTCCCATAGTGCTGCTGAAGGGAAACAGGCAAACAGGTTTGGTTTAAAGTTCACAGAGGTACTACCTGGAAACATTAAATCAATATTATTATTATGACAAGGAAGTCAGAGTGAAGTTGCTTCAGGTAACAACCAGACCCAGACAAGCTGGTGGCATCAGCAAGAGGCAGGTCTGCTCAGCAGAGTGCTGCAGGAACCATCAAACCCAGCTGCCAGCAGCAAGAAGCCCCCATTGCTTCCAAGGAAGCACACACAAAATGCAGCTTCTCTCAGGACAACCCCCAGGATCTGCTTGTCCATCCCTGATTGAAAGCACTATGTCACACAGAGTTATCTGCATCACTTCCAACAGAAACCTGAGGCCTTCAGATTCATCCACCCTCATCCCTAGCTAGAATCCCCGATGTGCTGAGAGAAACAAGGAATGCTGGGAAAACAAGGGAATCAACACCAGACAATGGGAAACCCAGGAACGCTTCTCTCATCAGCAAAAGGAGGGCATTGCTCAGCACTCCCATCCAGCACAGAGGCAGAACGGCTGGGGGGTAACTTACGTTGTAGGAGCGAGGGTGCCGCTGCTTCCACTGAACCAGGAGGAGCTGTGCCACCACCAGTGTGGCAATGAGGATGAGAACCATCTCGGCATGCATCGCCTCGTGCCCACGGTGCTTGGCATGCATCCGTACATGCTCCACCCTGCAACAAGCAGGAAAAGGTGGCTGAAGGCACACTGGCACAGACTGCATGCTGGGGTATGAACACCTCGGGAGAGCCAGGAAGACCAGATGGAAAAACAGCACTATGAAGAATTGTGTTTGTGAACAATCCAGAGGGGAAGGGACAAAAGGCTGCTCTGAGACCAGCTCATTTTTACGCTGTGAAAGCCAAGAATACCACTTTGCCCATCTGAGCGTGAAAGAGGTGGAGAACTCCCACTGACATACCTGAACTAATGAACGTGGAGTGCACAGTCAGCATAACTTGCAATCCCAGAATGGGCAAGGTTAGAACGGACCACCAGTGGGGTCATCTCTCTCAACCTTCCTGATCAAGCAGAGTCTTCATAAAGCACACTCCAACTGTTTGACCCACAGTGTATGTTAATTCTCAATACCAAACCCTCAGCCCAGTTTTGGAACCACTAACACTGTTCTCCCACTAGTCCAACAAGGGAAATGCTGGAAGGGTCAGGGTGGAGACTGGGGAGAACAGCTGATATCTGGCAAAACCCCCCAAAACCCAGCAAATTGCCTAAGCATTCTGGAACAAGTGATTTCCAGCCTAATACTTGCCAAACACCTGGGGTTTCTTTGCCCAGCTTGTGCTGTTTGACCAAAAAACAAGGAGGAATTAAGAGCTGACAGATATTGATGAGGTCCCCTGTCAGTCATCTCCTCTTGAGGCTAAACAGCTCCAGCTCCCTCAGCCTTTCCCCATAAGAGAGATGCTCCAGTCCCTTCACCATCTCTGCAGCCTCCACAGGACCCACTCCAGGCTCTGTCTCTCTTGTCCTGAGGAGCTCAGAACTGGACAGAGCACTCCAGAGGTGTCTCACCAGGGCTGAGGAGAGGGGCAAGATCACCTCCTTTGACTTGGTGGCAATGCTATTCCCAATGCATGCCAGGATCCATTTTGCCTCCTTGGCCCATAAGGCACTGCTGGCTCAGGGACAGTTTGTTCTCCACCAGGACCCCCAGGTCCTTCTCCATAGAGCTGCTCCAGCCTGTGCTGCTGCAATACTGAGAGCCCAGTCTGACTGATTTTCAATAAGCATCTGGATTAAATTGGTTTGGCTAAGGAAAAAAAGAGGAATTTTTCAGGCCCCTTACTATAAGGCAGACATTGAAGGGCTGGAGGGTGTCCAGACAAGGGTAAAAGAGCTTGAGAAGGGTTAAGAGCACATGTTTGGTGAGGAATGGCTGAGGGAGCTGGGGGTGCTCAGGCTGGACAAAGGAGGCTCAGGCAGGGGGGATCTTCTTGCTCCCTACAAGGCCCTGACAGGAGGGTGGGCCTAGGTGGGGGTTGGACTCTCCTTCCAGGTAACAAGTGATGGGATAAGAGAAAATGGCTTCAGGTTGTGTCAGGGGAGGTTTAAGATGGATATTGAGGAAATTTCTACACAGAAAGGGCTGTCCAGCCCAGGCACAGGCTGCCCAGGGCAGCGGTGGAGTCCCCATCCCTGGAGGGATTTAACAGACATGTAGATATAGCACCTGAACACATGGTTTAGTGGGGACCTCAGCAGTGCTGGAGGAATGGCTGGACTCTGATCTCAGAGGGCTTTTGCAACCTTAACTATTCTGTGATTCTATATTTAGCAGCAGTTTAAAAGAAAAAAACTATTGCCTTTTAAGACAGTTCATACTTCTCCTTATCAAAAAATTGTGATCCTTTCCTGCTCCACTGTGATCACAGGCTGTATTGCTACTTGCTCGGTTCAGTAGCAGGAGATCAGTTGAGCTGTATGCTGCCAATCAGCTCCCAAAACTCACCTCCATCTCTCCTCTGGGGACAAGTGTGAAAGATCGATCTAGGGAGAAAAAAAAAACACCCATGAAATCAGCTGCTGGGAAACTCTGGATTCAAATACTTTAAATAAGAAAGATCCACATGCCCACAGTGCCAGCATAGCCCAGAGCTGTCCTTCATCTTCCCAGGAAGAGCAGAGACTCTCCCTGCTCCTCCACCTTACTTACACTCCCACATTTTATTGGAGCCGAGGATCTGTCCAACATCCCATGTGACCAGAACAAAAGAACTGGCTTAAATCCCACATTCACAATACAGCCAGGTGTCTCAGGGCACTGAGTGGTGATCCCAGTGAAGCCAATGCTCCCACCAGTGGTAGGAGACTAGGCTGCAGGATGGGGGACAGTATGTCACACATCAGAAATAAATCAATGCCAAAAAGATTTGAAACTCACAGTAAAAGAAAGACTTAGGCCTTGCTTTGCTGAGATAATTGAAAAATCCTCCTAAATATCACAGGCAGGAGCTACTGAGAGCAAGAGGAGCTGCTGTTATTAGTGATGATTGACAATAGATACTTGTATCCCATCTTCTCCAGTAAGATTCACAAAAAGCACGAATACTCTCCTTTTTGGAAAGGGGAGGAGTAAGGGGAGCTTCAACACTGCAGTTCTGCTTTCACCTGGAGCTTTATATAGAATCATAGAACCACAGAATGCTTTGAGTTGGAGAGACCTTAAAGCTCGTTTCACTCCAACCCTTCTCCCATGGGGACACCTCCTCTAGACCAGGCTGCTCCAAGCACCATCCAACCTGCTCTGGAACACCTCCAGGGATGGAGCTTCTGTTTCCCTCAATATCTTCACCTAACTGCTGACAAGCCTCCAGCACTGGTCATGTCCCCACACAGGGTCACTGACCAGGCAGCACACCCTGACCCACAGAACCGGGGAGGGAATCCCACAGCTCTTCCCATCATATTTTCTTGGTGAGACACAAAGATTAAATCAAGAGCAGCTCAACTGGGCTGGGAACATACATGTGGGGTTTACAAATCCTCACAGTGCTGGAGACACTCCAGTATTGCTGAGGCATTGGGGATGAAGGTTGGAAACAAGCCATAGCACAGACTGTTATCACTCTTTCCTGCACACACCAGAGATGTGTACACAGGAACGAGCTCCACCTCACCCCACTGGATACAGGGCCACAGGCTTGGATCCAGCCTTTGTGCTGGGGTTCTCCACAGGCTGGTGACCCGCCTGGTCACCATCACCAGCACACACACGTCTCCCAAGCAGCAGCTCTGATCACAGCCAGGCTCAGCTGAGGATGCACAGCTGCCTCATTTCCTCTGTGGCACCTAATTTTACCCCAGGGTGAGGAGGTAGGGAAAAAACACACCGCAGCAACCCATCTGCCTGATGTGGAGCATCTGCTGAGCTTCACTCCACAGCAACACCTGCAAGAATTTCAGCCCTTGAGAATCAAGTCCTGAAGAAATACTTCAGGACTTAGATGCAAAATCTAAAGCTAAGAAAATCCTCGTTGGAGTTTGCTGGCCCGTGTCAGAAGCCAAGGGAAGGTGGTGACAACCTGACACCAAGAATGGTGTTTGTACTGACCAAATTCCCTGAGGACCTCTGTTCCTAAAGCAGCCACGTCCAAATGCATCAGTTCAGAAGTTGCAATGTAATTTGGAGCAAGAACTGCTCCAAACAAACAAGAAAACAGGAGATTTTAAAATGTTTGCTGGTCACTGCACGCAGGAGACACTAAGAAATCCCTAGTGCTTGTTGGCTCCAGCACAGGTCAACCACTCTACAAGCCCTGAGAGCCACCTGGGTGCTCCCACTGCCTCCCACCATGAGACCCCCACTCCTCCCAGGCTCTGTCCCCACCCGTGCTGGATGAAGACATTTGACAAGCACCTTCCAACCACAGCAATAATTTTCATTCCTATACAGTGGCTCAGCTCACTCCTTTGTACCACACCAGCAGCCACTCTACAGAGACTGGGATATTTACCAGCCTCTTTCCTTTGGCATCTTCCCTGAATCTCCAAATTCTTCCAGCAAATGCATTCGAGATGCCTCAGCTCCAAACCCTGTGGAAACACTGCTGGTGTTGCTCAGAACAGTCTTCTTCTGAGCTGTGCTCCCAAGACAATCAGGGATCCGTGGCCCTGAACACAATTTTCTCTCAAGTACAAGGACTGAGCTTCACCAGATTCCCCAGAGCTCAAAGCTCCTGAAATAACTTTATTAAGCAGGGGGCAGGACATGACAGAAGAGATGTTGGGAGGGATCTGATGACTGTCAGACAGGACATAGCAGAGCAGCCACCCTGAGTCAGACCTTCCAGTTAACTCCTCTTTGACCTGCACACTCTCTTAGCACAGAAGTTCTGGGTTAGAGCTAAAAATGCACAGCAATGATGAAGGAAGCACCTGCTCTTGCCAGCAAGCATTTATTCCACTTCTAGTTTGGGGTTGTTTGATTTTAACATGCAGTCTTTTAGGTCTCTTTCTAAGCCAAATAGCTAGGTAGAAGAACCTTTACTCCTAAATCTCCCTTTACCAAGAGGGGTTTGACAAGAACATTTCGGGTGACTGAAGCAGCTGAAGATCAGCTCCACCAAGTGTTCAACTCCACCCTACCCCTGTTTCAGCATCCTTCAGCTGCCACACCAATACAGGACCCAGTGTGCTACCAACTACAGCTCTTAGACAAACTTTTTGTTTTGAAGAAAAGGAATTAAGAACAATTCTTCTGCTCTCTTATCTCCTCTGTAACTCATGATCCTCTCAAAAACCACAGCCTCTTCTGGGTGATGACTAGGAGAAACTGGATATCTAAGACTAAAGCTTAATCCTTCCCTTGGACGTGGTATCATGGCCTTTGGAAGAATCTTGTGCCACTCTCTGGTTTTCTGCAGGAGCTGATGCCCCAAAGCCTCCACAAACCCGTGATCCTCACCACTGGGACAGTCACAGAATAACCCCCCCTAGAAAAACACAAAGGCTGTTGATATGGATAAGACTTTGATAGTGCTTAGTATCAAACTTAATACTTCTACATAGTTTTGATCCTAAAAGGACAGGGACACCCCAAAAGGGACAGGGACACCCCAAAAGGTCATGGGTAAAGCTGGAGCCCGTGTTCCTCACAGCCCAGGGAGCTGGGAGGATCTCTGGGCAAACACACACACAGCTGTGAGCTGACTGTAATCCACTTATGCTCTAAATCTCCAAAGGAGGCAAGAAGAATGCCTTGAGGATGGAGAATGAGCAGCTGCTGATTTCAGTTCAAAGCTCCTGAGCAACCAACAGCCCTGATTTCACTTTTCCCATTGCCCCAACTTCACTCTTTGTCTTTCAGCACCTACCAGGAATCATCTAAAATAAGGGGAAGATAAATCTCTACAGTGCTGTAAGTCCAACCAAGACAAATTGGGACAAGGAATATTCTTTAGTGAAAGTCTGAAGAAATTCTGGAATCTCAATTCTGCATTTTTTCCACTCACAAGACATGGGAACAAGGAGCAGGGAGTGGAAATCCCCCAACTGATCAAACATTTGGATAACTGGAAATTAAACCTTTGCCTCTGCACAGGCAGAGCCAGGGCCACGGGACACTTGGCTTTATTCTGGTGGAATGTCAAACTGCTTTCAGGTCCCCACAACGAGTGCCTCATCAGCAAACTGCTCTGCCCAAAGATCTCAGGATAGCACAGGCAGATAGGTTTTAGCATCAACAATTTGTGGAATCACAGGGATAAGCACAGTCTTAAATGCACCTCCTCATTTACTGCCTCCTTGTGACACCCTCTCTGCCAGCTCCTGATGGAATGAAAAGTGGTAATTTCATTTCTGAGGATCAGAGATTTGGATCTTCCACATTTTTACATACAAAGTCACCAACGAATATCTTAAAATATAACCAGTTGCAACTCAAGAGTGACCAATCTGGGGTTTAATCCTCCCATCACCCCAGTGCACCACAAGGCACAGGGTGGAGGTACAAGCTTCCACAGCTCAGCCACGCAGTAGGGAATCTCCACAACTGGGCCCTGCCAGGAATCTTCTCCAAAACAACCGTCAGCATCTGACGATTTTAAAGCCACACCACCAGTTCTTGAGGAAAGGCACAAAAAAATTACCTGACTGTACCAGCTAAGTGACTTATGACCCCTGTGCAGCCACTCCCACAGTGCAGACAGGATGGAACCAAGTACTCCTGGTTCTCTACAAGTGAAAGAAAAACTCCCAAGCATGAAGCACAGGGCACGGTGAAGAGCCACTGCAAAGCCCGGGCCAGCAGCGCCGGACAGTGGCACTTGCACTGTGACAGATGCACCCACCCTGCTTCCAATTCCAACTTTCCGGACAAATTTTTTCTTTCCAGTTTTGCAACTTTTCATCCCCAGGAGCATTTAAAAGCCAGCATGGGAACAACAGCTGAGCCTCCATCCCTGCCCTCCTACCCCCACTGTCCCCTGCCCCATGGGCCCTCCGAAGCTCCCAGGACCACCCTGCCCCGGGACCCTCAATGGGATCTCCCCCACCCTAACACTCCCCACAGCTACTTTCCCCAAAGCTCTACAAGCTCAAAGCGATTAGAGTCGCCGCCGTCCCGTTCCAGGGACCCTCCGAGCTCCTCAGCGCACATCCCTACACCCTTCACCCGGAGCTCGCGTCGCCCAGGCCCCACGTCCGCTGCGGCTCCCTTTCCCAAAGCAGCCCACAGCGCTGAAGCAGCTCATCCGCGCCTGCACTCCCCCGCCCTACCCGGTTCCACCTAAGCCGCCCCCCGGCAGCCCCGTGCCCCGCACCTCCTCCGCCTCACGCTCAACGGGGCCGCCAACCTCCACCTCCAGCACCGCCGCCATCTTGCCCCGCCCCCCTAGCGGCCAGCCTCCTCCGCCGCCGCCCACCAATCACCGGGCAAGCTGCCGCACCTTGGGCCAATCACCGGACGCGGCGCTGTCCCGGCGGCCAATCAGGAGAGGGAAGGAGTGGAAGGGCTGCCAGACGCGGCACTCGGGGCGCATAAGAGCGGTGAGCTGTCACGGACGGGGGCTGGCTCCCGCTCTCCCGGCCCGCAGCGGGACGCGGAGCCCCGCTGGGCAGCGCCGGCAATACCGGCCGCCTCGCACCGCGGTACCGGCAGTGTCCGTGCTGCCCCCGCCTCGCGCTGCTCCGGGAGGGCGCAGGCGGCTGCCGACCTCCGCCCGCGGGGCTGTGCGCGGCGGTGCCCGCGAGTCCCGTCGGGCCCCGCGGCCGAGCCGGGAGCGGCGGGGCGGGCGGTGAGGGAGCGGTGAGGGGGTCGGGCGGTTCGGGAGCGGTGCGGTTGGGGCGTGAGCTGGAGCTGTGGGGTGAAGCACTGGGTTGGCGAATGGCGTGGAGAGGCTGTGGGGCGGAGCCAGGGTTTTAATAGGGCTGGGAAAGTGGGGAGCGACTACAGCTCTGAGGCGTTTGCGGGTCTGGGAGCACGGGCCGTAGGGCTGAAGGGAGTTGCAGATAAGGATTTGAGGGCACTGGAGGGCTGGATGGGGGTGGTACCTGGGGGGCAGAAATGTGGGCGTTGTGGGGTGAGCTGGGGGATTGTGAGTCAGATATGGGGGTTACTGCTGGGACGGTAACCTGATGGGTGGGGCAGGTTTGGGAGGCACCGAGGTGGTGAGATGGGGCTGGGGGGCTGAATGGTTCCAAAGCCAGGAGATGCCCAAGGTCATCAGATTCTCCTCTCTCCCCACCAGGCACCGGAGGCATCCAAAGAGAAGTTACACTCTGGCAGAGTGTTGTCTCCAAAAGATCCTGAATGCTTCTGGTTAAAATCAGCTATGTAGTGTCCTTCTCCTCCCAGGTACCTGGGGATTTCCTCTGGGGGGCTGCATGCGGAGGTGATCCCTCTGAGCTGCTAGGGTCTCAGAAGAGGTGGGTCAAGGCACAACAGGGTGCAGTACTACCTCTCCTTGTTAAGCTGAAGAGAAAT
This sequence comes from Lonchura striata, assembly GCF_050655825.1. Taxonomy (NCBI): domain Eukaryota; kingdom Metazoa; phylum Chordata; class Aves; order Passeriformes; family Estrildidae; genus Lonchura; species Lonchura striata. Next base: position 5,398,899 of record NC_140703.1, read on the forward strand.
TATTCATGTAATTCTTACTCTCTCAAAGTGGGATGTCGTTCCTGTAGGTTACAGAGAATTCCGTGCTTCTTCCTATGTCCAGAACAAGCTAGACTGGAGGGGAGGGGTTGGTACATGATGCTGTGTCCCTGCTGTGTGTGCAGGACCCCAAGGACCTGGCAGAGAACCTGCTGAGTGAGGATAGCATACAGCCCTGGCTTGGCTGCCCCAAGGATCACAGCAGGCAGCTGAGTGTGGAGCTGTGACTAGAGAGAGCCAGTCCCATTGGCTACACTGACATTGATACTTTCCTGTTCCCCATTCCCATGCAGGAACCAGCATGGCAGCAACTGCAGGGAGATACCAGGGGCCCCGTCCTCACCTCAGTGCCTGCAGCAGGACAGCAGAGATGGGGACAAAACCTCTGTCACCACCTTGAGGGTTGAACGTGCAGTACTACAAGGGGCAGAGACACTGCAGCCCCCAGACATTTGTGGCAAGGCTGGTGTCAGGATGGAGAAGGTGCTTCCAGCCCTATAGCCAGGTTTGGTGGGGTTTGAAGCACTGTAATGGCAGGGGTTGCTACTGGAAAAGAGTAAGTTAAAGGAGAAAAAGAAGACAGAAATCTGCACTATGACTGCTTGGTAGTACAGCAAGTTCCCTGGGTGAGCATCCTGCCTCAGGACACCCTGCATAGTTCAGTGATAGGGCAGGGAGGAGGTCATGCTTTTCCTCCCCTCAAGCCCTGATAAGGGTTCCAGTGCATGGAACTGTAGGAGAAGGAAGCCAAGACCCCTCAGATCAGGTGAAAAATACACTTTATTTACAAGTAGAAACAGGACTGGGCAGGTGGGGGCGGGGGGGGTCCCACACACAGGGAGCAAGGGTTGTGGCCCTAGGGATGCTAAGTTTCACCTCTGTCCCTGTAACTGGGGCTGCAGGATATCCCTGGGGAGAGCTCAGTCCCTCCAGCTGCAGCCTGGTGCCAGCCCCTGCACCCCTGTGTGTTTCTAGCCCTCAACCTCTGTGCATCCCCTTGCCTTCGGTCCCAGAAGGGTTTAGGGTGACAGTGGGTACAGGAAGGGCAAGGGGGCCTTGCCATGCCCAGGGCACGCCCACAGTTGTCAGTGGGATATGCAAGGCAGTCTGTGGGTGGCCCCACCTGTTCACCCTCAGTGCTCCTGGGCCCTGGGGGGACAGGAGGAGGTGAGGGAGTGCAGGTGGGGGGCCAGGGCAGAGCCAGGGACTGGATTCTGGATCAGGATCGCTTGTCCTTGCGCAACTGGCGACTGACCTGGAAAGGACAGAGCGAAGACGGGAGGTTAGGGACCACGAACATGGCCGAGCCTCATGCAGGGACCTGCCGTTGCCATAGCACCCCAGAGACAGCAGGGACTGTCCCCCTTTCCCCCACGGCCTGTATGAACCCAAGGCAGGGCCTGGGGGCACTGGGGTGAGCATAAGCCCAGAAGTGTGCCCTGGGGGTCAGGCAGTACCTACCCTGCCCTTTGGGGACTTGGCGGTGGCGATGCGGGATGAACGGCGCGTGCCGCTGGAGGATGTGGGAGTGCTCCTCTGGGCGACTGCCCGGCGCAGCAGGCGCCTCCCCAGCTCCCTGGGGGTGTTGAGGATGCTGAACGCCATCGACTGGTGCCTCTGAGCCTGTAAAAAAGGGGCAGGACCATCAGCTCAGGGTGGGACAAGACAGAGGGATCCCTCCTGATCCCTCTTTTTCCCTCTGAAGCTTACTTGCGTGGCTGGGGCAGGCTGCTCGCTGTGTTGACTGACCTGGGAACCACTCTGCTCACTGCGGTCCTGGGTGGTCTGTGGCCGTGGGAAGCAGCTGGTTGGCTTCTTTGACTGGAAAACAGGGGACCAGCTAGTACTGCCATCTAGGGCTCAGCCTGCTGTGGGGCTGGCAGCAATGAGGGCACTGAGGGGGCACAGGGAGGGGATGTAATTGAGGGTAGCAGTGCCCAGGGAAGGCAGAAGGCTCAGCCCTTCGCCTCTGGAATGGCCTCCCTGCCAGCACTGGGAGCACCACCAGTACTAGGTATAGCACTGGATGCTGGGAACAGTGGGAACATGTGGCGAATGGGGATGTTATCCACAGGGCCACAGAAGCTCCCTCAAAACCTGGAATGCCTCTTGTTCCCAGCAGGGTGCTGTGATGGGGAACTGGGCTGAGCTCACCGGGGGGGTGTCAGGGCCCTGGTGGGTCTCCTCCGAGAGGCGCTTCCTCTGCTGCCGGGTAGTGATGCTGCTGGCCTGGCTGCTGGTGGCGATGATCTGGGAGGCCTGCATGCTGCCACGTCGCAGCGTCTCTTCTGGGTCCCCCATCTTCACATCCTCATCTGTGATGGCTCCCAAGGAAGTGGAGGGCTGGGGAGGAGATGTGGGGATGTTTGCCGAGGGGCACTGTCCGTTCCCAGACACCCTCCCAAACCCCAGTTATGGACAAAGGGCTGCCTAACCTCTCCCTCTCGCCCCTTACCATGCTCTCTAGGGGGTAGCTGGTCTTCAGGTGAGGGGGGCGGGCCTGGTTCCGCCGCTGCAGCTCTGCAATGCGGTTCCAGTCGTCCAGCTGCTCCGGCTCATCCTGGCATGTGCCCAGCTTCATGGTGCTCCGGCCTAAATCCAAAGCAAGGAAGGATGAGAGGGGGTTCCATGTAAGACCTGACTCCCCCAAGCCAGGGCAGAACCACGCAACCAGCAGTGCCTACCCTGCCCACACACACCGAGGCTGGAGCTGCTGGTCTGCTGCAAGCGCAGGGAGCTACGGGTGACTGGCCGGTACCCAGGGAGGCCCAACAGTGCTGACTTGCCAGGGGTCTTCTCTGGGGAAGAGGCTTCCAGCTTTGCAAGAGTTTCCTGGGAGGGGAGGCTGGTGAGGGAACGAGTGGAGGCACCTGAGCGGAGACGGCCCTTAGCAGGGGAAGACGTTTTTGTGGACTGAGCCAATGGGATGTTCTTGATGCAGACCAGTTCGTCAGACTTTGCCTGTTTCTGGGAGAGAAAAATCCACAGATGGGTTTTGGTTGAATGGAACTTAAAGCTCATCTCCTTCCATTCCCGCTTCCCTTGTCTGGGGACACCAGGTTGCTCTAAGCTGCATCCAACCTGGCCTTGAACACTTCCAGGTATAAGGCAGTCACAGCTTCTCTGGGCAACCTGTGCTAGGGCCCTTGCCACCCTCACAGGAAGAATTTCTTCCCAATATCTCATTTAACCCTGCCCTCTGTCAATGGGAAGCCACTCCCCCTTGTCCTGTCGCTCCAGGCCCCTGTCCAAAGTCCCTCTCCAGGTCTCTTGGAGCCTCTTTAGACACTGGCAGATGCTCTAAGGTCTCTCTGGAACCTTCTTCTCCAGGCTGAACACCCCCCCCACTCTCTGTCTCTCTCCAGAGCAGAGGAACTTCAGCCCTAGGGAGAGCTTCTGTGACCTCCTCTGTCCTCACTCCAGCAACTCCATGTCATTCTGATGTTGCAGGTCCCAGAGCTGGAAGCAGCTCTGCAGGTGGCATCTCACCAGAGTGGAGCAGAGGGGCAGAATCCCCACATTGCACTGCTTCCTACGGTGCTGGGGATAAGCTGAGGACATGGCTGGACTTTAGGCTGCCAGTGCATATTGACATGTTCAGCTTTTCAATTCCCAGAATGCTGGGTCCCTCTACAGTGCTGCTCCTGATCCCTGCATTCCCCAGCAGGGCCCCCTGCTCACATCTGTCATGGTGATGTTGATGGTCGTGCGGCGGTGGGCGGAACGGGTCTTGCGCCCCGAGTCGAGCGAGAAGTCACCCGGGAAGTTGGCGCGCGTCTCAGAGAGGATGGGAGTAAAGCAGAGACTCTCCAGTCTCTGGGGCAGCTGCTGAGACAGCAGTGAGTCTTCACTGTCTGATGGCAACACTGAGACTCCCAACTGAGAGCTGGTAGCCTTCCTGCAGAGACAGAGGATGAGGGTAGCACCAGCAGGCTTACCAGGCCAGCAGGAACAGTGGATTTTTGGGGTGCTGGAAGCAGATTGATCTGGTACCTGGGAGAGCTGAGCAGCTCTGTCTCATCAAGGCTGTCAGTGCTCTGGTCAGCCACACTCTGGCAGGAAGTCTCCTGTCCCTTTACTGTGGCAGTCATCTTGCTGAGTTCCTGCACCTGTCGTTTGGCAACCTCCACCTGGAACGGGAAGCAGGGAGGAATGCATGGATCTGTCCTCCAAGTGAGGTGGTGATGAAAACAAAGACAAGGAGGTTGAAGCTCATCTATGCTATACTTACCTGAGCTTCCAGGCTGTGGATCTGACTGGTAAGATTCTTGCAGCTCATCTCAGACTCCTTGGCCTGCAGGATGTTCTGCTGTAGCTCCTTGGCCAGTCTCTCCGATTTGCTCTGAAGCTCTGTGTTCTCTTTCTGCAGGTGCTCCATGGCCTTCAGCTTCTCTGATAGCTCCTGGTTCTGCTGCTTCTTGGCATCATAATGACTTTTTGCCTTCTCCATCTAGGATATAAAGCAGAAGGATCATGTCCACCTTCTCAGCAGTGTCAAGGACAGCAGGGCCATACTAGCTCCCAGCATACCTGCCCTTTGTAGTGCTCAGCTGCCTGCTCCTTCTGGGTGAGCTGCACCTGCAGCTCTGCCACCTTCTCCTGATGGCTGGTGACTGCTGCCTGCAGCTCCCCTTCAAGTGCCTGTGGGTAGGGAAGAGACTGGCTTAGAGGCAACCCAGGTGAGCCCCCTAGCAGCACCAACAGCTGCAGGGGTCAGCCCCCAGGTTTTTAGTCCCTCTTTACTTTAACTCTCTGCTGCTGGGTTCTGGTGGCCTTCTCATGCTGAGTCAGCTTTTTATTCAGCTCCTCCACCTGGAAGAAAGAACATGGCTTGGTGAGATCTGCACCAGGCACAAAACTAAAATCTTCCTGTGGGCAAGCACAGCCCCTCCTCTCTAGCCAGCTCTAAGGCACAATGAAGAAATTTCCTGCCACAGGGCAACCATGCAGCACCACACACCACCAAGGAAGATCCCAGGACATGGCAAGGTGACAGTCACCCCATGTTAATCCTTACAGCAAGACTGGTTGGAACTACACAAGCATAAGGAGCAGCCATGTGCTGGAAGCAAAGCCTGTGTTAAGTTCCCAGTGCCCCAGAGCTTGCAACCTGGAGTGCCAGAAGTAATCCAGCACTCTTGACACAGGTAGCTGGCTGCTGCAACTTCTGGCCTGGCCATGGTCTCCCTGCTCCAGGGGATGCTTGAGGAGCCCCCTGGTCAAAGCCACAAGGCCTCTGCAGAGTCCTGGGCTGCTCTGACTGGGACTGGACAGGGAAATGTGGCTTTCCCAGCATTGTTTCCCAAGTGCTAACTCCTATCACATCCGAGATCAATGCTGCTCTAGCCACATCTGGACCATACTGAGTGCAGCTGTTCCTACCAGTTGTACCAAGAGCTGTGTCTTGATTAAAGGTGGGGGGAGAAGCCATCACAGCACTGACAGTCCTACACTGAGGAGCCCTGGATGCTCCTGGCAGCCACTTGCTGCATGTGCTGCCATGCCAAGTTGCAGGCATCAATGTAAAGGAGCAGGTAGCAGGATGGGACCCTAATTGCTACCCACTGGAGGTGAAGGTGCCCAGGGACTTGGAGCCATGTGCTCCATGGCTGGGTCCATACTGTGAACAGTTCACAAGAGGAGAGGGTGGCTTCAGCAAGAAGTCACAATCAAGGAGGGCTGTGCACTGTCACTGATCAGCCAGATCTTGGTGTGTGTTACCTGCTTAGTTTGGTCCTTCTGGATTATCTCCAACTGCTCCACCTGCAAGCACAAAAGGCAGAGGTGAGGCATAGGCTGTTTTTCATAGAATCATGGAGTCATTTGTGTTGGAAAAGCCCTCTGAGATTGAGTGCATTGCCAAGACTACCACTAATCCATGTCCACATGTCTGTTAAATCCCTCCAGGGATAAGGACTCTACCACTGCCTTGGGCAGACTGTGACTTGGCTGGACAACCCTTTCAGGGAAGGGATATTTTCCTAATATCCAACCTAAGCCTCCCCAGGCACAATTTGAAACTATTTCCTATTGTCATGCCACTTGCTAACTGGGAGAACAAGTTACCTGGGAGACCCCCATCTGGCTGCACCCTCTTTTCAGGGAGCTGTTTCACCCTTTCAGGGGAGAGACTGTTTCCCCCTAGCCTCCTTTTCTCCAGGCTTAGCCCCGCCCCCCAACTCCCTTAGCTGCTGCTCATCAGACTGGTGCTCCAGATCATCCCCCAGCATTGCTGCCCTTTTCAGGAAACACTCCAGCAGCATGTCAATGTGACAGTCCCTTTTACACCTAGAAATGTGTCCCACACCCCTAGTCCTTGTGCTGAGCAGGACGTGGGTTTAGGGGTATACAGAAAGCTGAACACACCCCTTTTCTGGGAGGGGTCCCCCATCCACATCCCTCCTGCTGGGAGTGGAACCCCTACCTGAGTTGTCAGTCTCTGCTTCTCTTCCAGGAGTTTCTTCCTCTCTTCTGAGGCTGCTGCTTTGCTGCTCTCATATTCCTTACTCAGGTCCTCCAGCTTCTGTGCTGCCTCCTTAGCCTCCTGCCTGCTGCTGGCCACCAGCTTCTCCGATGCTGCCCGCAGCTGCTCCAGCTCCTGCAGGTGCCGCTCCCTGGCCTGGCCCAGTTCCACCTCGAGCTGCCGCTGCCCTTGGCTGTGGCTCTTCCTGAGTTCCTCGGCTAGCCGAGCGTTGGCCTGTTGCAGCCCTGCCAGCTGTGCCCCTGCCTCTGCTGCGTCAGCCTGCAGCCGCTGCACGGCCCGCTCCTTTTCCGCCAACTGCTCCCGCAGTGACGGCACCTCAGCCACCTTCAGCTTGGCCTGCGCTAGCTCAGCTTGCAGCGTGGACACAGCTTTTGCTCTCTGCTCCAGGTCCTGGTGGTGCTGGCTTTCCAGGGAGGCATGCTCGGCCCGAGCGCTGTCGAGCTCCTGCTGCAAAGCAGCCAGGAGCTGCTCCTTCTGTAGGCACTTGTCCTGGCAGACCTTTGCCTCCTGCCGCAGCTCATCTTCCCGCTTACTCTGGCAATGGCGGTCCCTTTTCAGGGCCTCAATGGTCATCTGCTGTTTCTCAATCTCTTCCTGGCACCGCTGCACCTCTACCTTCATCAATGAGCACCTCTCAGCTGCACGGGAGGCTGCGGTGGCCATCTCTGTCTGCAGCACCCGCAGCCTCTCCTCCAGCTTCTTGCTCTTCTCTGACTCAGCCAGGATGAGGCGTTTTAGCTCCTTGCTCTCCCCTTCCCCTTCCTCCACCTGGTGATGGAGGATGGAGACCTCATGCTCCAGGCTGCTGATCAGGCTGTTCTTCCTCTCCATCTCCTGGACACACTGGGACACTTGTTCCTTCCAGCTCTCCTTCTCCTGCACGGCAGAGCGGAGGGACACCAGCTCCTTCTCTGCAATCCGCAGTTTATCCATGGTGCCTTCCAACTCCTTGGATTTGAGCTTCTCCTGGGACAGCTGCTGGGAGACTCCCTCCAGTGCCTCAGCAGCTCTCTGGGCATCCGCCTCCAGCTTGGCCACACGCTGGGCTGCTGTTTGCTCTGCCACAGCCATCTTCTCCTGCAGCGATGAAATCTCGGCCCTCAGCTTCTTCTCCTCGTTCTCCTTCTCCTTTGCCCATGACTGAGTCCTGGACAAGTCAGCCTGGAGGCCAGCCAGCCGTTCTGCCTGGGCCTCCAGCGCAGCCACCTTCTCCTGCTCAGCCTGCAGCTGCTGACAAGTCCGGCTGTGCTCCTGGCTCAGCACCTGTATTTCCTCCTTCAGCTGCCTGTACTCTTTGTCCTCCCCTTGGGCAGCAGAAGAGGCTCCCATGGACTGCTCCTGGCTCTCCTCTATCACCTGGCGTGCGGCCAGCTCCTCACCCTGCTCCCGCAGAGCTTGCTCCCTGCCCTGAACCAGCTGCTGTCTCTCTGCCTCCAGCTCAGCAATCCTGGCAAGGTTGCCCTCCAGGCACTCAGTTGCTCTTCTCTTCTCGTCCTCCAATATTCCCTCAGTGTTCCGCAGGGATTCCTCCAGGAACAGCAGCTGCTCCTGCAGGCGGCTGTTCTCCCGGGCCAGCTTCTCCTTCTCAGCCAGCCTCTGCTGGCTCTCCTTTAGCCTGCCCTCCAGCTCCTGCAGCTGTGCTTTCAGGGCCTCTGCTGCCACTCCCTGCTGTCGCTGGGCATCCAGCTCCAGGATCTGGGCTTCCAGTTCACCGACCTTGTGGCTCAGTGCTGTCTTCTCCTCATCCATGGCCTGTAGCTGGCTGCTCAGGGATGCGTTGGCCTGCTGGAGCTGCTGCACGACAGAGTCCCTTTCCCGCAGGGTCTGCTCATGCTGGACACTGAGGGCAGCCAGCTGTTCAGCCTGGCTCTCAGCAGCCTGTGCCTGCAGGTCTTGCTTGAGTTTCTCTCGGGCCTGGTGGCTCTCAGAGAGGGAGCTCTGGAGGCTGGTGACAAGGCTGTCCAGCTGCTTATTCTGCTCCTCCAGCTGCAGTCCTTTGGCCGTGAGGCTGGACACTTCCTTCTTCAGCTCCTCCAGCTGGCAAAGAGAAAAGCAGGGAGACTGTATTGGGTCTGACTGAGACAGAGAGATAGTGCTGCTCAGCAGTACCCAAAACACTGGTGTGTCATCAACCCCTTGCCAGCTCCCTGGCAGCAGTATTTGCAAATTCAGCCCAAAAGGAGCTCTCCCAGAGACAGCTCAGCCCCACATCCCCTTATCCAGCAGCAGAGAGCGGCTCTGCCCTACATGGCTTTGCCATGCATCTCCTGGCACCTGCTGCTCTCTCCAACTGGAGTAGTTTACCATTCAAAGCCCTTGCTGCAGGAGCCCCAATGTACCTTCAAAATGTCCCCCATGACTTCTCCCTTCTGCTGGGTGCTGCACTCCTCCAGCTTGGCCAACTGGTCCTCCAGCACAGAAATCTTCCCCTGTAGAATCTCGATTTTCTCTTCTGAGTATTTCTGGGGACAGAAATGGCACTGAGCATGGTGCAAGACAGAAGAGCCAGCTAACCAAGGAGAGGCACAGTCACCCACCCAGTACTGACACCATGCTTTTCCAGCAGCTTTGTCTCTCCCCACTGCAACGACAGCAGCCAGTCCCACCAGGGAGAGGCTTCCCACAGGAGCTAACAGTTACACAGCTTCTCCCTGTGTGCTGCACAAATGGGCAGGAGGCTCCTGGCTGCTGCACCCTGCTTGCAGTTGGCATGTCCCCCAGCTGGTGGGGGGGCTATGGGGGAGCTACAGGGGATGCACCCACCACTCCCCAGGCCCCCTGACCTTGTCCTGCAGGGCTGCCTGCAACTCCTTCTCCAGCTGTTGCTGCTTTTCCTGCGACTGTCCCATGGCAGTGGTGTGTTCCTCCAAGAGCTCATTCAGGGCTCGTTGTAGTTGGACCATATTGCTGGCGATCTCCCGCAGCTGCCAAGTGAAAATCCACTGAGTCCAGAAGAGAGGCAGAGTGTGCCTTTGCTGTTCAGGGCTCTGCCTACTCCCCATTCCCAAGAGCTGCAGCACATACGAGCTGGGTTCTGGGTGTTCACCACATGCAGGCAGCTCCACTCAGCCCCAATTCCCCCACCAGAGTTCCTATTTGGATCAGGATCCAGAGCCTAAAGCAGGCTTGGTCACTGGATCAAAGATCACATTAGCAGAACCATAAACATCCCAGCATCTGGCACTGCCATCAAATCCACCCCCCTGGGTTTCATCACAACTAACTGGGCTGTGGGGACATGGAAAGGACACTGCACCCCATACCTTGAAGGAAAGATCCCCATTCTCCTCCGAGAGCTGGTTGATTTTTCGGTCCATCTGGGATTTTTCAGTCTTTAGGTTGTGGCACTGCCTGAAGGCCTCATGCAGGCGCCCCACCAGGCTGCAGGAAAGGAGGTGGTTAAGGAGGTGGTGCGTGCTGGCAGCAGGCAAGGATATCACCAGGGATCGGTGCTGCTGGATATTGCCACAGAAACTAAAGGTACCAAGGGATTCCATGCTTTGCTGTGATTCTTCCATCAACCCAGCTCTAAAACTGGGTCCCAACAGGTGGCAAAGCAGACTAGAGATAAGCAATGTTTGTGCTTTGCAGAAGCCATACTGCTCCAAACTCAGAGCAGAGGCCACTGTGGGACTCCAGCCACTCCCCTGCAAAGGGAAGTAAGTGAGGAAAGGACAAAAAAAGACATGGCACTTTCAGTGGAGGTTGAGCAGACTTCCTGAGTAAACAATAGCACAAGGACAGAGCAAAGGCCAGGATGAAGTTTGACAAGTGATTTCAAGTGTGTGATGAAGTCCAGTACATGGGATCAAACTGAAGGCCTAGGAAATAGGCCCAGCCTATTTCCAGTGGGATCATCCTGAAAGCTTCACCTTTTCCAGGGCAGGTGAGACCCATAAGGGCAGCACACTTTTTTCACATAACAGGAATAGCTGCTCCCTTGCAGAGTTTGGGTTAAGAGTTGTTAGAACAGGCTGCATGGTTTGGGACTGGATCCATGTCCACTGCAATAAAAATGGGCTGCAGAGCATAACTGCCCTGAGGGGAGGCAGTGTGATGGTAGCACAGCTGTGTCATGGGCTGATCCCACAGTGTGGGCAACAAGGGAGGAGGGGATTCTACTCCTCTCTGGTGGGACCCCACCTGCAGAGCAGCCTCCCGCTCTGGGGTCCCCAGTATCACAAGGATGTGGAGCTGCTGGGGCAAGTCCAGAGGAGATTCTCCAAGGCCTGCTGGAGCCCCTCTGCTCTGGAGACAGACTGGGAGACCTGGGGATGTTCAGCCTGGAGTTGAGAAGGCTCCAGGGACACCTCAGAGCACTTTCCAGCACCTAAAGGGGCTCCAAGACAGCCGGAGAAGGACTTTGGACAAGAATCTGGAGCGACAGGACAATAGAGAATGGTCTCCCACTGACAGAGGACAGGGTTAGATCAGCTATTGGGCAGAAATTCTTCCTTGAGAGGGTGGTGAGGCCCTGGCACAGGTTGTCTACAGAAGCTGTGGCTGTCCCATCCCTGGAAGTATTCAAGGCCAGGTAGGATGGGGCTTGGAGCAAACTGGTGTACTGGAAGGTGTCCCTGCCCATGGCAGGCACATTCCAACCCAGGCCCTTTTTTGATTCTGTGTCTGCTGTCTTCTCCCCAGCAGCAGAGGAACAAGAACGAGGTTTACTTTCTCCCCTGTTTCATGCACTGCTAGGGAAGAGACAGACAACATAGAATCTGGGGATGTGGGAGTGACGAGGTCCCACCTAGGAGGAAGGAGTGGATGTTCTTGAAGAGTTACCTCTCATTCTTCTCCCTCAACTCCTCCATTTCTTTGGGCTCCAGTTGGTCTTCTGCTTGCTTCTCATTGAGCTTTACCAAGTGATCAATCCGCTGCTGCATCGTAGTGATCTGAGCATCTGGGGAAGGGGGCAAGAAAGGGCCCGTTACCAACTTTTCATGTCACCTGAAGCCCCACAACAGCATTTCTGCATGGAAACCCTCTGCAGCAGGAGATCAAAGAGCAAGGCTACAAGTGCTGCTGCTCAGCATAGCTGTTGCTTCAGTCACGGCTTTTGTTGCCCAGGATATATAAGGGAATACAAGATGGAAGAAGGAACCTGGAGTCTCACTTGTGGCATGGCAGGATGGACCATGCATGAGCCAAGCTGTGATGGGGTCACAACAGAAAAGTCAGAGAAACAAGAGGAAATCTCTGCCCCACAGACCCCTCCCTGCACCCCAGGACATCCTGGACTGACCCTTCTCCATGATGAGCCTGTGATTCTCCGCCACCTCCACCTCCAGCTCTTCCTGTTTCTTTCTCTCAAAAGCCAGCTGCTCCTTCAGCCGCCGCAGCTGAAACTGGGGGGTCTGCATGATGTCCCCCATGGGCGAAGATGGAATACTGGGCAGGCTGCAAGGAGACACACACAATCTGGATTATCCTGAGCCAGCACAGGCCCCACGCAGCCAGACTCACTCTGCTACCCCCATCTCTGGGGCAGGTTCTCCTGCCTGGATCCCCAAGGAACTGCTGCCTTAAAAATCTAGGACAAAACAACACACATACAAAACAATTTCAATAAAGGAGGTAATATAAAAGCTGGTCTTTCGTTGGAGGCCTCCAGGGGCAAATATGGAAAAATGCCTCCACTTGGAGACATGGTTTACTGGTGGCCTTGGCAGTACCAAGGGCACAGTTGGACTCGATGGTCTCAGAGGGCTTTTCCAACCTGAATGACTCCATAATTCTAAAAGGAGCTAGAGCCCAAGCTCACCTCCATCATCCATCCCCACATCATGCCCAAGCAATGTGCAGCAGGACAGCAACAAGGCATTCCGGGGAGTCAGTGTGCAGCCTGGCTCCATCTGCAGCTCCCAAAAGCCACCCTACCCACTCCTCCCTTCCCTCATTTCCCGTGGCAGGCCGGAGGCAGGGCACATACTTGGTGCTGGGGAAGGAGGCGATCCTCTGCAGCTCCAGGAAACGCACCTCTCGCTTGTGCGGGAGAGAGTACACTGGGGAATGTTCCTCAGAGCTGCTGCTGCTGAACACACTGGACAAGGACAGCTCTGCTGAAAATAAAAAGGGAGATGAAGGCTGTGATCTTTAATATCTAAAAGGCTGAGCAGCTGAAATCTCAGGGGCACGAGAACCACAAATTCCAGTAGGGATAGAGCTGAGGGAGCCAACGGAGAAAGCCATAAACCTGCCCTACATCCCCATCCCTCCTGCTACACAGGCCTCTCCCATCAACTCTGCTCCCACAAGACTGTCAGCACCCCACCTGCTCCTTTCCTCCACGGAAAGGCTGAGGTACTGCTGAGTAGGAAGAGCCAGCAGGTCTAAGGTAGCCATATTCTTGGAGTTTACAGGGGACTGTTTTGTAGCTGAGCGCGTCTGGGTTGTACAGCTGCCTTTACAGCTGGGCAGCTACAGCAGCACCAATAGGAGGAAAAGCCAGGGCCCAGCACTTACCTTTCCTCTGCAGAAATGGCTCCAAGTTCTCATTTAGGCACTCCTCATTATCCAGCACAAATTTGACAATTGATGCCAGTTCAACCTGTGTTGGAGGAACTGCAGAGTTAGGGGCTCTGCTGCAGGTCACAAGCAGCACCACAGCAGGCGTGGGGCGGTGGGCAGCTACCTGCCTGCCCACACTTGCCCACCAGTGAGCACCACAGTGCCCACTGCACACCATCTTTCAACAAGACCCAGGAGGGCAAGTCTCAGAGCACCTTCCCCCAAAGGAACTGCTGTTTCCTCTGCACCCCAGATCCAGAGGAGGAAGCCCAAAGGGATTACCTGGGTCTTGTAGTCAAATTCATTCCAGTCCCCAGAGTTCTTGGAACTCATGGAGGTGTGATACAGGAGCAGCACGGCCACCTGGGCAAGGCAGGAAAAGCATGACTAACCCCAGGCAAGTCACAAGCACATTGGTACCATCAGGGACTAAAACATGCCACACAGTTACCTTGGCCAGCTCCAGCTCCTCTCCATCCAGGAGTTTCTGTGCAGAGACAAGGTTTTCTGCAGCCAATTTGTGCCGGCAGTGCTCTGTACGTGAAGCAGAATTCAGTCATACAGGAGCCACTGGGCACACTGCCTCCCCTGAGGTGACAGTCATGGCCAGGAGGGCACTTGTAATGCATCCCCAAGGAGAAGGGACAGGAGGCAGGATGGGCTCCAGAGCTGTTATCCCAGTGGTCAGCCTTGGCCATTTACTCTGACCGACTTTGATTCCCCTCCCTGGAATTCCACCCTAAATCCCAACCTCCCCACCTTGGCATCTCCCCTTCAACATCAGCACAAAGAGCTCCATCTCTGGGTGGGATATGAGGTGGGATGTGGTGTCTTCCCACAAGGAAAGGCTGAGAAAAGAATGTGAGATACTTCCCATTTCCCCTCACAGGATTTCTGCTTGGGTAAAGGTTTTCAACTGGGATTTGAAGAGCTTGACTCCAGGTACCCAACTAGGAAAACTGCTCCAAGGCAGCATCACCAGAGCAGCCACTGGCACCCTGCCCTTCACACCCAGGACCTCCTTTGCTCTGAACCCAGGCTCTGACAAGGATTTCCATCTGGAAGTTTCCCCTTCCACAGGCTGCTGCAGGAAAGCTGCTGGCACCTCGCAAAGCTGTTGATGTGGGGTGAGGGGGTCACTTTGTGAAGGGGGAAGCTGCAGACAGCAGACCAGACTCCCTCAGAGGTCAGGGGCACCGAGCAGGGGCAGTCACTTTCCCCAGCACCAGTTGAGGGTCTTACTCTTTAGGAAACCATGGATGAAGGAGATCCTCTCTGGCAGCGGCTGCTCCAGCACAGACTCCCCCTCCTTGCTCCTGTGGCTGGAAGAGTGCAAGGTTTGTATTAACTCCTTCTGCAGGGATTAGACCAACACTGCGTTTTGTGCAGCAGGGTTTGCTGAGCCAGGGGCTGGCTCTGGGGCACTGCTCTTCCTTCTGCCCCCACACCAGGGCCAGCAGAGCCAGAACCAACAGGAATACCCTGGCATCTCCCTGCTGGGAGAGCAGCTGGAGCTGGGCTGCCAACACCCCCCTGCACTGCTTCCTATTCTGCCTGCCAGCCCATCCAGCATAGCACAGGGAGCTTGTGGTGGCCCCTCTGGCCAGGAAGTACCACAGGGGCAGTCCATGCGTGGACCCTGGGGCTTTTCTTGCTGGATTTTGGGGAGGCCAAAGCTTCCTCTTGCTCTTATTTGTGACTACACTCCTCCTGAGCAGCCACCAGTTCATGGAATATCCTGAGTTGGAAAGGACCCACAAGGGTCATTGAACCCAAGTGCAGCTCAGAAATGGCATGCCCAAAAACCACACCAATCATGCTTGACCAGCACTGTTTCAGTACTGTCACTTACTCCCAAAGTGCCAAAACCAGGAACCTGGCCTGGGACAGGGGCTGCCACGAGGATTTGCTCCTCCTCACAGACTTCCCCTCGTGCCACCGGGAGCTCCTCAGATCAGCCAGCTGCTGTGGCAGCTGCCCTGCTGCCACCCCACTGCATCAAGCCATGGCCAGGCCTCTTTAGAGAGCACACGCCACCAGGATCCCACTAATCCGAGCTGGAGCACAGACCCAGGAGATTAACCAGGTCTGACTAAATATATCTGCGGTGCAGCTCCTTCCTCCCCACCCACTGCAGGCAGATCCCTGCTCCAGGCAGGCTCTCCTTGCCCTGCACAGGAGGTAATTATAGCTGACAGGCTCCCAGTGAGCCTCCCTCCGGAAGGGTTTGAAAGCAATGCATGGCAGCCTCACACCCTCTCAATGTGTTTTGTCAGCTCCTTAACCACCAGGCTTCGTCCCACCTCTGATGCCCATAATGGCCTGTAAATGTTAGTTGCCCCTTGATCCCAGGGAACAAACACAATTCCTGAAGGAGGGACTCCTCCCACCCCTGCCCAGCCACCTCAGGTCCCAGGACAGAGCACACAGGCTCCATCCTGACCACACTCTACTCAGCAGCAGCCTGACATCCCCTGGTAACAGAAGCACTTCATGAGGCAGAAACTGTCCTTCTTTACACTGCTTTCCAGATACAAGGCTTCCTCAGGATCCCAAGGATGCCACTCAGGAAAACTTGCTGGGCTGTTCCCTCACCAGAGGGACATCAACAGAAATGAATAATCACCTGTGTAGCTGCAGGAACCCCTGTGCCACTGGCAGCAGCACTCAGGTCTTTTCTTCAATGCCAGGAGCAAACCCAGATATTAAGTGCCAGATGTGACAACAAGTCTCAAATTACAGGAACTCTGACCAAAGCAGTTCCTGGGCAGCTCTGTGGGACCCAACAGCTCTGCAGGCAGAGCAATGGCACAGAGGAGATGGAGATCCCAGCATCTCATATGCCAAGGAGGAGTAAATACCCCAAGACCCCCACTCCCACCCTGCCCAAGACAGGAGCCCCTTAGCTCCTGGGGGCTGAGGCCATGGCTCCAGGGACAGTGCAGACCCAGCTGTGTGGTTTGAAATGTGTACACAGCTCCCCATACTTACATTTTGTGGATAATTCTGATGAAGACGCTACAGTCCTGGAGCTGGGACAGATCATTGAGAGGATCAGGACAAACCTTTGTGCTGTTCACCTAGAAATGGGGTGGGACAGTCAGAAGGCAGAAACCAAGACAAAACTATGCAGTGCCACTCAAGTCCTGGCAGGGGACAGCAAGACTGGTCTGGGGGTGAAAGTAAATCTACCCCTTTAAACCACTCCTTCCCAGGGAACAGATGAACATGATTCCCACAGCCCCACACCTGAGAGTCTGGCACAAGTCCCATTTATCACACTGCTGGACCCCTCTTCCCTGGAGAGGCTGAGAGACCTGAGGGTGTTCAGCCTGAAGAAGAGAAAGCTCCAGGGAGACCTTAGAGTTCCTGCCAGTGCCTAAAGGAACTTCAAAAGAGCTGGAAAGGGACTTTGGACAAAGGCCTGGAGTGACAGGACAAGAGGGAATGGCTTCCCACTAACAGAGACGGGGTTAGATGGGATATTGGGAAGAAATTCTTCCATGTAAGGGTTGTCCATAAAAGCCGTGGCTGCCCTATCCCTGGAAGTGTTCAAGGCTCGGTTGGATGTTGTTTGGAGCAAGCTGGTCTAGTGGGAGGTCTCCCTGACCATGGCAGGGCATTCCAGTTAAATGAGCTTAAAAGCCTCTTCTAACCCAAACTATTCTGTGAGTTTTCACTTGGACACAGCAGTGCTTTGTGAGACAGATCCAACAACCCCTTTACAGTACAGCTGCTACCTGCTTCAGGCTCAGCTCCATCTCCCAGGCTGTTTCCATGACCAGACCAAGCCATTCCAGCATTTCTGGTTGCTCAACAGGAAGGGTGAGCAAGGCTTCTCCTGCAAACACCCACCTGCCCAGGAATGGCAGGAACTGGACTACCCTAGGACCTGCCCCAGCCACAATCCCTCCTGTGACAAGCCTCAGCATCGAGCCTCAAAGCTGCCAGGGCTGGCAGCAGCATGCAGGGGAGGGGGGACTTACCCAAGCAAGGAGAGCAGCAACTCTTGCACCGTGAAGAGACATTGTGGCCAGCCTATCAGGTCCCTGTCCAGACCTAAAAACACCAACAGAGGGGTGGGGGGAGGGGAATAAAAAAGGTAGAGTAATTATGTTACTAAATTACTTTCACCCAGCATCAGGCATTTGTACCCACCAAGGGAGGATGTGTCCCTGCATCTGGGACATCCCAGCTGTGCAGGAGCAGCCAGCATCCTCCTGCTTCCCCACAGGCACAGAGTGGGAAGCAATGCTGAGCAGCAGCCAGGTCTACTCCCACAGATTAGGATCCTGACATGGGGTCAGTGGAAAACTGCTGCTCGGGCTCCTCATTCTCCTGCTGTGCCTTCTTCCCTCCCTCTCACCTCCAAGTGTCACTAACATTTCTTGCCCAGCAAGGCAGTGGCCGAGCCATTGAAGCACTGCCAGCTCCACTTCCCACAGCTACCAGTGAAAAAACCACCTGCTGAGGTACAGGGAGCTCTCTGGGCATCACTGCATTGGGTGGGAGCAGGGATGAGCTGCCCTGACAGGATCTGGGATCACTGCCAGGTCCCCTTCACAGCGACCTTTGCCTCCACGCTGGCTGTCCCCTGGTAGTCTTCCAGGGGAGGGAACTGCTGGGAGCCAAAAAGTCGCCTAGATGAGGAGGGAGCTCCTCACCCGGTATTGCACCTGAACACTGCTCGGGATCTGCAGCTGCTCAGCACAGCACAGCCAACCAGCCACGGTGGCTTTAGGGAGTACAGAGCTCCCACTGCTGTCGGTCCAGCTGGGAAGCTGGGATCCTCAGCAGGACAGGTCCTCCCTCCAATCTGGCTAAAATCCAGCTCCCTGTGTCATGGCTGGGTCACTCAACAACTACTGTCCCTCCCCTCGGTGGCACAGACAAAACTTCTCCCTAAAAATCTACCCAAAGGCACAGGGCACAGCACTCGAGCAGCACTGGATGCAGACCCTCGGAAAAAACTGTGTCCCACCAGCGTCGAGCTGGGTTTTACCAGAACCAGCCTGCAAACACACTGGTTCCTGGTGTGAGATCTGCACAGCGGGCAGGGCTACCCGCTCCTGCCGCGGTCACAGCCTGGCTTGTCCCTGGTGACACTGGCCACCCTGAGCATCTGAGACAACGCCATGACCCTCGGTGAGGACGCGCCATTGGCGATGGCAGGCGGGAAGCGGTCGGGGAGCCCGCCAGCGGCCGTGAGCGCCTCCCAGCCGCATCCCCGAGGAGAGCAGCTGCAGGGGGGCGGCGGGGACCGGGGAACGAGCCCCGGAGGCGGCGGCGGCGGCGGCGGCATTGTCCTTCCCCCCTTCCCCCGCGCCGCTCCGGTCACAACACGGCGTTACGCAAGCCCGCGCTCCGGAGCTCCCGACGTGCCAGCGCTCCGGGGGACGCGCCCGCGGGCCGTCCCAGGCCGGGGTCCGGCTGCGGGGAGCACCCGGGCAGAGTGAGCGACCCACGGCAGCCCCCGGCACGGACGGGCCCGCAGCCGGCGCGGGCGGCGGGGGAGAGCAGCCGCCGACCCGAGCGCCCGGATGTTGGCGAGCCCGACGCGGCCGGACCCGCACCTCGGGGCTCCGAGGCGCCGGGCCGGGAGCCGCACGCTGCGGCGAGGCGGCGGAGCTGGGCGAGCTGAGCTTCGCCGCCCCCGCCTCGCTCCCCCCCAGCCCCGTGGAAAACAAAACGAGGAAGAGGCAGAAAGTCTTTGTTGGGGCCTTACCGGGGCCGCGCGGCCGTCGTCGGCGCGCTGGGGTTAATCCGCCATGAGCGCTGGCAGGCCAGGAAGGGCCGGGGAGCCAGCGGCCACGCACAAAAGAAAAGTTGTTGAGCTTCTCTCGGCGGGGCTGGCAGGCGGCGGTTCCCCTTCCTGGCCCTGCGCCACCCCACGTCACCGCGCCGGGCCGCGCTCGTTAAAGGCGCACGGCACCGAAACCTCCGGCGCCGCGCCGTGCGGAGGGGGAGCGCCCGACCCCGGCCGCGCTCGCTGCCGCCACCCTGCCCCGGCCAGCGGCGGAGAGCTGTGCCGCTGCGGCCGGCTCTGACCCGCTCCCGGCCCCAGCGCGGCTCGGGAAAGCCGCGGCTCGGCAGAGAATGGCCCCCGATGCTGCGTCTCCCTCTAACCTGGCCGGACTCACATCCCAGCTGACCCCTGGAAAACTCCCCCCGATACGCACACACCCCCGCGGGCGCGGATTCGACGGGAACCGGACCCCACGGGCCACCAGCTAGACGAGGGAGGAGTCGGGCGAGGAAGGGACGCTGCTGTTCCGGAGACTCTCGGAAGTCATCGCCGCAGTGCCTGGGCTGCCTGCGGAGGCTCAGGGCCGCGGGATGGGGCTGCCCCGAGCACGGCCCAGGAAGGGCACAAGGAGAAGGCTCTTCGGAACCGGTGCTGGGGGCAGCAGAGGAACTTGCGAGGAACGCGGTCGCCGAATGCCTTTAGGGACGGGGACGCCGCCGAGCTTGGCCCGAGACGGAGGCTGTGCCACAGACGTGCCCCGCTCGCCCGAGGGTTCCGCGCTTTGCCCGCCTCTGGCACAGCCTCGCTCTGCGGCCCTGAATTCACCCCCGCCGAGCAACCACCGGGGCCCGCCCGGCGATTGACCTCAGCTTTCCCCGTACCGTGACCGTGGCTGCGAATTTGGTCCGTCTCCGGCGTCGCCGGGGCTCCAGCAGTACGGACGATGCTCTGGAGGCTCCAGCAGTACTGACGATGCTCTGGAGGCTCCAGCAGTACTGACGATGCTCTGGAGGCTCCAGCAGTACTGACGATGCCCTGGGGGCTCCAGCAATATTGGCGGTGCTCTGGAAGCTGCCGGGGCCCGTGCCGCGGCCGCTCTTATTCGAACGGCAGCGCCCGCCCCCGCTGCTGCCCATTGGGCACCGGCGGGCGGGGGGCGGCACACGGCGGGCGGACCGCGGGGTCCCGCACTCGCGCTGGGCTGCGGGGGACAGCGCTCTGCCGGCCACCGGGACCCTCGCGGGCTACTTGGGGGACACATGCAAGATGCAACAGTCCAAGCGACGGAAGCCCTGGTGTCGGGAGTGGGTTACAGGGCTGCTTGGGGCCACTCGTGAAAGGTAACAGTAAGACAGGTGGGACCACGGGGGTGTGGGGGATGTGGGTCTGAAGCCCGCAGTGGGAGGTGAGGACACATGAGGGGAGGTTGTGTGACACGTGGAGGGGGTTGTGCGGGGCCACACGGAGTACTGGAAGGCCACAGTGTGTCAGGGGACACGTGGGGGACTCTGGCGGTGTGTCACACACAGACACCCCACTCTGCCCTGCAGTGCCAGCTAGGCAGGGGTCCTCATCAGCCCCCAAACCTGTCCTGACCTGCTACCGGGGCCTCGTCTCACTTGGGGGGTCCTGTGCTTGTCCCCGTGGCCACAGCCCTATTTCACCCTGTAGAGGCCCACAGAGGTTTAGTCACGAACTGGATTGTGGTGGCGAATGTCCCCACCACTGCTCAGGCCCCACCAAGACCTGAGAAATGCTTGTTAGGCTTTGGCCTTCACAAAGAGCACCCAGACTAAGCCCCTCTTGAGCTTATTGGATATAATCTGTTCCAAGGAAGTAACAGATGTTTATCGAGCATCTGTTTTTTAATGAACAGACTTGGAAACTTCTTTTTCTTGCCTGAGTAACAACCAATGTGGAACAGTATTTTTGTTGTTGAACCTTCAACCAAATTAAATTGTGGCCAAGATGGAAAACTACTATGACTAAAGCCCACTCTCTTGCAACCTTCTAGACAGCAATCCAAAGTGAGACCCTTTGAGTTCTCAATTATAAAGGGCTAATAATGCATACTGAAGCCCACTCTCTAATGACCCCATAAACCACAGTCCAAAATAAATCTCACTGAAAATTCTATTCCCAGAACATAGGAGAGCTAATGTGTATGTCTCAAACATAGATAACTGGATGGTTGTGGCGTCTAGCAAGGACTGTTGGTAATAAACAAGGCCTGCTGATCTTAACACGCCATAACAAGGTATGGCTAAAGAAGAGAGGCAAGGTGAGATAGAGCAGCACTGGAAAAACATCCTTGTTGTAGGAAAAACATCCTTGTTCTAGTTCCTGCTGATAAGCACAAGACAGTACAGCATAGGAATGAGTGGCAGGAAGTGGGCACGGACTATGGGTAGGATTAAGGTGACCAAAGACCCCTAAACCCCTCTGACCCATTTCCAGGAAGACCTGAAAGAACAGACTGTGCATGATAACTAATTTGCATAGAAAATGAGAACTCCGTCTTCAGGCTGGGGAAACCTACCCATAAAAAAAGGTACCCTGCAATTTCCATGCCAAGTGTGTAATTTACTAATAAAACTTTCTGATTATTTGCCAGCCCTGACTTTTGACATTCCTTTGGACCACGAGCATTTAGGAATCTCAGGTGCCTCCTTCCCCTTAAAGGTGGGTCATCATACATTCCCTGTCCCCTCGTCCTCTTGGCCCTGTGGCACATGATGGACAGGGGTCAGACAGATGTGCACCATACACCAGGGTATGGCTCCCCCACCATGTCCATTCTGTGTCCAGCAGAGAACAGTGGAGACAGGCACTGGATGAACGTGGCTTTATTGACTGTGGCAAAAAATAATAATTAAAAAAACCCAACAAAACCAAAAACCAAACAGCCAAAACAAAGGTCTAAACATGTAGAAAGGAGAAGGGATGGTGTTGGAGCCACCAGGCCCCATGCAGAGCATCACATCTGCCTGGCTCCAGCCCACCCGTCCTGGTAACCTGGCACGTGGTGCTGACCCACACCAGGGCCTCCTTGCAGCAGCTGTTCCCTTTGTGCTTGTCCCTGTGCAAGGCAGCGTCCAGCTGACACAGCCTGCTCCCCACGCACACCCACCTACCCACCCACGAGGAGGAGAAAGCCTCAAGCAATGTAGGTGGGCTCAATGTGCCAATGATGTGCGCCTTGGCATTTAGTAGGAAACAGGATATCTGTCCAAGTTCTGTGGCAGCAGCATGGGGAGGGAAGGGATATAAAGAGGAAAAAAAACAATCAGGAAATAAACCAAAAACAACCCAAAGCGCTGAAGCAGCAGTGGTGGGGGCAGGTTCAGGGGATGCCAAACTGTACAACCAGTTCTTCTTTGGCGTCGACACGGATCTGTGAGAGCGCACTGAAGGCATAGGCAGCTATCCGGGACACCTGCAGGCACGAAGACATGGCTGTGTCACTGGTGGCTGCTGAAACTCCCCGTTATCCCAAAGAAACTGCTGCAGGAGGTTAACCTCCAGCCCAAAAGAGTCCCTAAGCCTGTCCTGGGCTTTGCCTCCACCTCTAACAAGGCTTTAAACCTGACCTAGGCTTTGCCTTCAGCTGTAACAAGTTGTGTCAGAGCTCTGGGCAAGCAGGAGGGCATCACTGCTCCTCCAGGACGAGGATGTGTCTCTGGGGAGCACCGCAGGGGCTCGGGGCTCACCCCAGCCCGGCTCACCTGCTGCAGGTCTGCGAAGGGGACAGGGTCGCTGGCGAGCACTTGGTGTGGTTGGTTGGTCAGAGATGGCAGCAGGGGCAGCTTCTTCCAGTGCGTCAGGTTGTTGCTGAGCATGGCCAGGCGTGTGCTGCGAGGGGAGAGCAGCGAACATCAGTGCCCTGCCGAGACGTGGGGACATCCAGAAGATGGGTGCTGCACCCCCAAGCACCTGGAACCCCCAGGGGGAGAGAGGGAGAGCAGCAGAGCTGCACTCCCAGCATCCAGCCCTCTGCACTCCCCGCAGCAGGAGGATGAGCGAGCTTCCAGCTCTCCCACACAGGCACCTTTCAAGCAGAAGCCATCACATCCAGCCCCCAAACATCTGCCCCAAGGGCTGGGTGAACACAGGAGCCCTTTGTCCTGGGCTCTGCTGCCTGCACTGCCATCAGCCTTCCCTGAGCAGGCTGCACCCTGCTCTCAGAGATAAGACAGACTTTCTACACGCTGAGTTCACTCCCCCAGGCCAAAACCCCTGGGACCTGCCCAGGGACACACACAGCTGTGAAGGACTGCAGGCACCCCAGCGGAGAAGTGCAGGTCCCACCTGTACTGCCTGGCTCTGTCCATGTACTCGTGCTGCTCCATGCCCTGGGAATCCGCTGCCGACACATCGATGATGTTGCTGCAGAGACACGAGACAGTGGCTCCCATTGCTCTCCCTGAGTTCCCTCCCCATCTCAGAGCATCCTCTGACCAGGGCAGACAAAGTCCAGCACCCAACAGCACCCCAAAACAAACATCTCAAGGCCAAACTCGCCCAATTAATGCTGCCAGCTGGCTACAAGTGTGCCAGGCTGGAGTGGCTGTTCACCAGGAAGGAATGCCAGGGACTGTTTGCCCGCAGCTGCCCTGGGGCAGAGGGAGGCAAGCAGATGCTGCAGGAAGCTGGGGGCTGGTCTGGGCTCTGGGGAGCTTGGCATGCAGCCACCTGGAGGAAAAAGGAACCACTGGGAGGACAGTGTCCTTTGCAGATGTCCTGATAGCCCTGGTACTGAGCCCTAGGCTCACAGAGGACCTGGGCTCCTGCCCAGGGCCCTGCCACAGCCCCATTGTGTGCACCCCACAGCAGAGCAGTACTCAGAGCTGCTGTGGCCCTGCATGCTGACACACACCAGTGGCCACTAGCTCTCCAATGTCAGGCAGAGGGCCTAAGAGCCTCCCAAAGCCCTCCCAGCCAGGTTGGACACAGCCCTCTCCCCACGTTGCCCTGGTGCATTTGAGGAAAAGCCTCCTCAGAAGGGGATACAATGCTGCTGCCTCTCCAGCCACCCTCTCCGCATCCCCACGGGCTCACTCTTATCCAAACCCTGCCCCTATTGCCAGCCCAGCAGCTGAGGGGTTACCTCACATCTAGGGTCTTCTCTCTGTGTCCCTGTGGGGCCCAAAGCTGAGGGACAGGGCTGTCTGAGGGCAGAGGGACATGGGGAGCTCTGCCACAGCTCCTCCCTTCCCCTCAGCACAGATGGCTGATCCCCGGGGCCCACAGCCGGGCAGCCCCAGCTGCGTGCCACATCCAGGGTTACCGCTGTCCCCGAGGCGTGCTGCCTGCCCCACGGGCACGGCCCGAGGCTTACATGGCTGTTTTGGCGAGGATGGAGGACAGCATGGCCTGCTCATCCGTGCGTGCCGACGGGAGGTTGTGGTAGCTCTGCTCCGCTCCGTTCAGCACCTTGTTGGGTGGGCTGGCTGCCGGCTCCAGCAGCCGCTTTGTCTCTTCCTCCTGAGTGAAAGGCAGAGGAAAATCAGCCCTGGCTTCCCCACACCAGCAGCGCTAACCCCACAGGATCAGGCAAGTCTCACCCTTTCCTCACCAGCCAGGAGGGCTTCCTGTGCATCCCAGTGTAACGCAGAACAGCCTCAGCTCTCCCAGGCACCTCCTTGCCCAATTCTTTTGCTTTTTCCCAGATGAAGCCCCCCCCCCAGCCACAAAGGCTGAAATCAGGCAGCACATTTGGAGTGGCCAATGCTGCAGGCAGGAGTCTGCAGTCAGCATCAAACCCTGCAGCTAATGAGGACCTGCTGTGGCCCCACCCCTGACTGGGCACCACAGAGAGCCCACCCGGGCATAGCAGGGGGCTCACCCGAGCCAGGTGAATCCCACCTGCCAAAGCCCAGGGACTGTGTGGGGTGGGAGAGTCCCAGAGTCCCAGGGCATGTTCCTCCACTCCAAGAGGTGCAGAGCTGCAGCCCAGCCCTTGATCCTCTGGCTTGGCTCAATGGTGCTGCAGGGGCTGTGAGAAGAGCCCAGTAGGGAAATCATGGGCACAAACACCCATGAGAACAAGATCACAGAATCAGTAAAATTGGAAAAGCCCTCTGAGCCCAACTGTTCTCCCAGCACTGCCGAGACCACCATCCAACCATGCCCCCAGGTGCCAAGTCTACACCACTTTTAAATCCCACCAGGTCTGGGGACTCCAACACTCTTTTGGGCAGCCTGTGTCACAGCTGTACAACACTTCTAGGGAAATTTTCCCAAATATCTAACCTAAACCTTCCACAGCACGAACAGAGGCCCTTTCCTCCTGTCCTGTTGCTTGTTCCCTGGAAGCAGAGGCAGGCTCCCACCTGGCTCCACCCTCCTGTCAGGGAATTGTGGAGAGTGAGAAGGTAATCCCTGAGCCTCCTTGCAGGCTGAGCCCCCCTTAGCTCCTTCAGCCACTCCTTGTGCTCCAGCCCCTCCTCCAGCGCCGTTCCCTTCTCTGGACATGCTCAAGCCCTTCCATGTCTGTCTTGTCCTGAAAGGATGCTCAGCCTGGGACCCATGGTGAGCTGGGAGTGCAACCACTTCTCCACACACGCAGTCAGTGGCATCTGCAGCTCCTCCCCGGCCAGAAGCTTCCTCTCCCCTTCTTCCTGCTGGGAAACGCTGCCGCGATTCTCTCGCCCAGGCCCTTCTGCCTTTCTCACGACACCAGTGGAAGGGGACGGGCTGTCACAGCCGTGCTCTCCCCGCAGCCGGGATTAAGTTTGGCGGGACGGGTGACGGCCCCAGTTCCGTCCCGACCCCCGAGCTGTCCCGAGCAGCAAGAGCCGGCGCCGCTCCCGTTTGAGGCCTCGGGCTTACACCTGCGGCGGGAGCGGCCGGCACGACCCCAGCCCCGCCTGCGGCCCCGCGGGACGCGGGGCGGTACACGCGAGGGGCGAGCGCCCCGCGAGCGGCGGGAGCGGCGCTCCGAGACCGCCGGGAGCGGGGAAGGGCCCAGCCCCGCCGGGAACCGCGCCGCCTGCCCCGCCACCGGGAAGCCCGGGAGTGGGGCCGAGCGTCCCCCCGCGCCGCGCCCACCTGGTCGGAGGCCTCGGCCTCGCTGCTGTAGCAGCAGCCCATGGCGAGCGCGGCCCGGCTCGGCGCGGCTCGGCTCGGCTCGGCGCGGCTCGGCACGGCCCCGGCTCGGCACGGCCCCGGCTCGGCACGGCCCCGCCGCGCGGCCACGTGAGCGCCGAGTCACGGCGGTCACATGAGCGGCGGGGGGACGCGGGGACAGCGGGGCGCGCCGACACACGGACACGGGGACACACGGACACGGGGATACAGGGATACAGGGACACAGGGATACAGGGACACGGGGACACACCGACACACGGACACGGGGACACACGGACACGGGGATACAGGGATACAAGGACACACGGACACGGGGATACAGGGATACAGGGACACAGGGATGCACCGACACATGGATACGGGGACACACGGACACGGGGATACACGGACACGGGGACACACGGACACGGGGATACAGGGACACGGGGATACAGGGACACGGGGACACACGGACACGGGGATACAGGGACACGGGGACACACCGACACACGGACACGGGAACAGACGGACACGGGGATACAGGGACACACCGACACGGGGACACGGACACGGGGATACACGGACACGGGGACACACGGACACGGGGATACAGGGATGCACCGACACATGGATACGGGGACACACGGACACGGGGATACAGGGACACACGGACACGGGGATACACGGACACGGGGACACACGGACACGGGGATACAGGGATACAGGGACACAGGGATGCACCGACACATGGATACGGGGACACACGGACACGGGGACACACGGACATGGGGATACAGGGACACACCAACACACGGACACGGGGACACACAGACATGGGGATACAGGGACACACCGACACATGGACACGGGGACACGGGGACACACGGACACGGGGATACAGGGACACAGGGACGCACCGACACATGGACACGGGGACACACGGACACGGGGACAGACGGACATGGGGATACAGGGACGCACCGACACATGGACACGGGGACACACGGACACGGGGATACAGGGACGCACCGACACACGGACACGGGGACACACGGACATGGGGATACAGGGACATGGGGACACCGGGACACACGGACACGGGGACACATGGACATGGGGATACAGGGACACGGGGACACCGGGACACACCGACACATGGATACGGGGACACACAGACACGGGGACACACGGACACGGGGATACAGGGACGCACCGACACACGGACACGGAGATACACGGACATGGGGATACAGGGACACGGGGACACAGGGACATGGGGACACAGGGACATGGGGATACAGGGACATGGGGACACAGGGACATACCGACACACGGACACGGAGATACACGGACATGGGGATACAGGGACACGGGGACACAGGGACATGGGGACACAGGGACATGGGGACACGGGGACACACGGACATGGGGACATGGGGACGCACCGACACACGGGCATGGGGATACATGGACACACTGACACACGGGCACAGGGATACAGGGACACGGGGACACACAGACACAGGGACACATGGACACACAGACACGGGGACACACGGACACATGGACACAGGGATACAGGGACACGGGGATACAGGGACACATGGACACACGGATCACAGGGTCACATGGACACACGGAGACAGGGACACACACACGGGCACACGGACACGGGGAGACATGGACACAGGGACACGCGGACACAGGGACACACAGGGACACCCGGACACAGGGAATGATGCTCTGCGCACTCCTGCAGGGAGCTCTGAGGGGTCCTGGTGTTCTCAGCGCCCCCAGGTTCCCTTCCGGTGCTCGGAATATAAACGGGGGGCAATGTTATGTGCAGTAGATATAATTCATGCCGTTTCTAGTATGATATACGTGATATTGAATATTTGTTGGAGTATACACGTTTGTATTAGGGGTCCCGCCCACCTTGGGCGTCCAGGCGCTAATTATCGTGTGAACGACCCGAGATGGATATCATGGACATCCTCCGGACAGATACATGTGAATGCAGGGTTCCCCTAAATTTCATCAAGGGATTCACCAACTCGGACATCGAATTGTTCTACCTCCTTGCCAAGAAAAGAAATCTCATCAAACTATGGGACTGTGAATAGAAGAAAGGACTGATTGCCGAAATCCTGGCCTCAGGTGGAATTTTTCCTATAAAAACCGCTTGTGCCAGGATGGAGGTGTGTGGGCACAGAGGAAAACCTCTGCTGAGGCTGACTCCTTGTTGCACACCCAGCGCAGGGCTCAGCACTGTTCTTTCCTTGTGGCTGGCTAGATAGAATTTGATTGCAAAATAAATACTTTATTTTTTCATTTTAATTTGGCTGGACAAATTTTCATTTATAACAGGCAAGGAGGAAGAGAGGGATGTCTGGAGTGATGGTGTCTGTTGTCACAAATAACTGAAATGTGATGGGGCCCTGCTCTCCTGGAATAGCTGAACACCTGCTTGCCCATGCGAAGTGGGCAATTCCTTGTTTTGCTTTGCTTGTCTGTGTGGTCTTTGCTTTCCCTCAACCCACGAGATTTCCAGCTTTTACCGTTCCAATTCTCTCTCTGATCTTTCTGACGGGGGAGTGGACAAGCTGATGTGTTGGGCTTGATTGCTGGCTGGGATTAAACCACGACTGTCCTTGTTTGTTACCCAGCATATAGGGGCACTAAGGGTTGAGGTAACAAAATAGTAGGCTGGAAACAAATGTGATCTCAGCATTTGCTGTATTAGGTCCAGAGCTACTGGCCACAGTGGTGCTTGGGCTGTTCATGTGGGCATGGCTAACCCTGGCTCTGTTCATATATTCCTGTATGTGCTCCTCAGGGTGACTTTTCATGGAGCGGGGATGAGGATCAGCATTTCTTTGTTGCTGTGCTGTGGGATGTGAGTTTATGACATGATGATACCAAGGGCAATGAGGGTACTGTGGGATGTGTATTCAGTGCTGCTCTCCTGCCCTTACTTCAGCACTACCTTTGGAAGTCAATTAATAACCATACCCACTCTGTGGGGGGAACGGGGGAAGGATGATTTTCTCCCTTTCCCCCCTTTTCCTCCTTCAGGCTTGTTACAACAGCTTCTGAGAATTTTGAATTCCCTTTGGATGGTAAGGAAAGCACGTTCCTGTTGCTATGTCTGCTATGCCTCAGTGCAGTCCACACTCTGTTTAGTCACGTTTGGAGGCAGAACAGGGATTTCCAAGAAGGCAAATCAGACACCTGTCCCGAGGGGGAATGGTCATGAGTGGCATGGAATGTGTGAGAAAACTGGCCAATCTTTTGGGAAATTCTCTGCTCCAGTGGTTTGGGAGTTCACCCCTGAACAGGAGTCTGATAAAGTGACAGAAGATTTGCAAGGAGGATGCTGTGTCAGCTCCAGAGGACAGTGGACAGCACCCTCAGGGGAGGAGGAGGGAGCAGCAACAGGAGCCATGGCCACGGCAGCTGCAGCTGAACCAGGGAACAGCCCGTGCTGGGGGCAGACACCCTGCACAGAAGAAGGAATCCAAGACAAAATCAGTTCAGTTAGTGAGGGCTGGCGAAGCAGGGCCCTCAGAACAGGAGGAGGAGGCAGGGCCAGGGAAAATCCCCTGGTCCATGGCCCCAGGTGAGCTGTAAGATGTGGGAAAAGGTTCCAGCTGCCACTTAGGTGAGCCCCTGGCGACCTGGCTACTCCAGTGCTGGGATATCCTGGCCCACGATATGGAATGGGATGGTAGTGAAGCCAAGCAACTGGGATCCTTGTCCTGGGATGTGAACATTGACAAGGGCAGCGGGAAGAGGACAAAAACTCTCAGGCTCTGAAGGCAGTTCCTGTCAAGCGTGAGGAAAAGGCATTCTCTCAAGGATGATTGAGTAGTGCATTGAGGCATGTGGAACACCATGGAGCAAGGTACCCAGTATCTTGGAGAGAAATAGTGGTGCTGGTGGTTGAGTCAACTATAGGAATTCAAATAACAAAGTCCCCTTTAGGGCCAAATGTCCGGTGTACACAGTCCTTGTGGCACAAGGACTGTATGCCACAAGGACAAAAGAGAACAACATTGTCATACACCAACTCACTGTCAGGTAAATTGGCAGAGGGAGCTGTCTGGTATTGTCTGTTGTCGGAAGGGGGTCTTCTATGTGAATCTTTTCTTTTCTTGTACCACTTGTCATTAATATTGTTGCTGTTACTATTAAGTTTCTTACAGCCATTAAATTGTTCTTATCTCAACCTGCGATCTTTACCTTTTGTGCCTCCTCTCCATCCTGCTGCTGTGGGAAGGGGGAGAGGAAAGCAGGGAAGCGAGAGAATGGGCATGGTTTGGAGGGTCTCGGTGGAGGCACTGAACAGGGGAGAACCATTCCTAATCCACAACAGATCCTAGTGCTCCGAGGCTCCTCACCCCCAGTGCTCCCAATGCTCCCATGGTACCCAGGCCCACAGTGTTACCAGTATCCACTGATAAGGCCTCCCAGTGCTCCCAGTGCCCAGTGCTTCTGGCTCCCCGTGCTCCTGTTGCTCAGTGTTTCCAGTATTCTCAGTGCACAGTGACAGGACTCCAGCTCCAGTATCAGGACCACAGCTCCTAGCACTACACACCAATATTGGGACCCCAGCCACGCTACTGGTATACTCCAGGCCCCAGTATCAGCACCCCAGCTCCAGTATCAGTACCCCAGTCCCAGGCCCCCTTGTGCAGCCCAGGACCACCTCCCAGCCCCAGCCTGGCCCCGTCTCCATGGCCAGCCCCACTGAGCTGGTAACCGGAGCTCCAGGAGCAGCTGCAGCTGCAGTGACACCATCAATAATTGAGTGGCAGCAGGACTCCACACAGGACTGCCTGCCTCTGCCTGCCTGGAGTGTGGGGACAGGTAGGTGCCACCCCCATTACCCTATCCTGTCGCTGTGGCTGGGCACCCCCAACAGCTCAGGGTGTGGGGAGCAGGGTGTGGGGAATAGGGTGTGAGGTGCAGATTATGGGGGATGGGAGCAGCAAAGCAGGACCAAGGGCCGTGCAAGGGGTTGTGCTGAACAAGGCCCCTCACAGCAGCACAATTTCCTGGGATGCCAGCCCTGCCAACCCCAATATCTGGATCCTGGCAGATGGGTCCCCAGCACTCCCCAGCCCTGGCACAGGGGTGTCTACAGCATCCTGGGGTGCCCCAGCCCTACAGGCCCAGCAGCATTGGAGCCCAGAGAGAGGTACTTCCAGGGGGTGCACAGCACAGCCAACTTGTGGCATAACTGGGAGATGTGAGGCTGGCACCCTGGAAGGACATTCTACCACAGCATCCCCTGTGAGGAAAGAGATTGGCCTTGTTACGGTTAAAGGGCTCACAATGCTTCAATGATATCTGCACAGGGAGATTTTCAAAGCCTGGGCCCAAGGTTACGCTACTGATAGTGGACACAAAGGGTGCAGAACTTCCCATTTGGAAGAACTCCCAAGATAAGTACAAAACTAACAAAGTCAACTCAGCAACTGTGCAAAAAAGCACAGCCTCGCCTGCTCGTGATGGTGTCTCCGGCGATTGCCCTGGCCTTCCTCCCCTTCATTGTCACCCTGCTGATCCGGTACCGGCACTACCTGGTGCTGCTGTACCGGGCGGTGCTGCTGGCCTGGCTGCGGGACCGGCTCACAGGCACCTCACGGGAGCAGCGCGCCTTCCAGTACCTGCTGGCCCATGCCATCCCTGGGGACCCCCACCACATCCTCCAGACCTTCGATCAGTGGTGCTACCACTGTGAGCACCTCAGCTGTGTGGGGCCTGACAAAGGTGAGTGCCACCCTTGCTTTTCCACACCGCGCAGGGCATGACACTGCCAGTGTGGCCATGGCACCCCTGGCATGGCGATGACACCAGTGATGTGGCTGTGACAGTGTTGGTGTGATCACACCACCATTGGCATTGTTGATACAGCCATAGTATTGTTGGCATGATTGTGGCACCAGTGACGTGGCCATCGCACTGCCAGCACAGCCATGGCACTGTTGGTATGGCTATGGCATCATTCACCTGGCTGTGGCATTTTTGGCATGGCTCTCCTCCATCCCTCTGGGCACTGCTTGGCACCTTTGCCCTGCCCAGGGCTGGGGTGGCACAGACTGGTGGGATTGCTGAGAGGCACATGCCATGTCAGGGCGGATCGTGGAGCGGGTGCTGTTGGAGCGGGCACCGCTGCGGGTGCTGGAGCTGGGCACGTACTGTGGCTATGGCACCGTCCTGCTGGCACAGGGGCTGCCCCCAGGTGCCCGCCTCTACACCATCGAGGGGGACCCCCGACACGCCGCCGTGGCCGAGAAGGTCATCCGCCTGGCCGGCTTCAGCGAGCAGACGGTGAGCACCCAGGCACTGGGATAAAGCCCAGCTCTGCACATGAAACCGGGGAGGAGATGGGTGGGTGTCCTTTGCTGCTGTGGCAGGGACTGCGGCACCTGCTGGGCAGTGTGGGTGGGAAGAGGAAGATCCTGTCCCATGTGGACCTCTCGCCACCCTGTAAAGCAGGGTGGTGGGTGGGCACCCTGCCACCCTGCCCCAGTGACCGAGGGTGATGCAGCACAGGTGGAGCTGATCGTGGGCCCCTCGGAGGAGGTGATACCGCGCCTGTGGGAGAAGCATGGCCTGGTGAATGCCAACTTGGTCTTCATGGATCACTGGAAACGCTGCTACCTGCGGGATCTACGGCTGCTGGAAAGCCACCAGCTGCTGGCTGAGGGGGCCACCATCCTGGCTGATAACGTCCTCTTCCCTGGGGCACCTCACTTCCTGCAGTACGCCAAGACCTGCGGCAAATACCACTGCAAGGTGCACCGCGCTAGCCTGGAGTACTTCCGCGCCATTCCTGACGGTATCGCCGAGCTCCGCTACACCGGCACCCACTGAGCGGGCGGCGAGCCCCTGCCTCGTGATGGCCGCAGCTACTCCCCAACCCCTGCCCCGGCTTCAACAAGGGCTCTGGAGAAAAGGCAGTGGCTCTGTGGTCTGTGGTGGGGCGCAGCGGGCAATGAGTGGGCTCACTCCCTGCAGTGTTCCTGCCTGCACTGCACAGGGAGATCTGCCAGGCGCACCAGTCAATGGTGGGGAGCAGCCCTGCATTTGCCTGGGTGGTACCCCCTGACTCCCTGGTGGCCTCAGACACCAGATTTGGGGTTGTTTTCTTGAAAACTGAGTTTATTAGAAACGATGTGTCAGTCCCAGTATGCCAGGTGGCAGTCTCCCCTCTGGCTCCCCTGTGGGGCTTCCCTCTGAATCTGCTGCCCCACGCAGCACCCATGGAAGGAGGAGCTTCACTGAACCGTCCCCCAGAGCCATGGGGGGCAAAGAATCTCCCCCAGCCTCTGGTTTGGTGTGGTTGTGGCAGAATCAGATCATCCACTGGTCCTGATCCTGCTCTGTCCCCTCCATGTCCACCTAGGGAAGAAAGAAGTTTAAGATCTCCTCCAGAGCAAGAACTTAATTGAGGGTGTGAAGGAGAGAAGACAGCTCCTGGAGCTCATGCTCAGGGTCCCACACACTTCACATCCCCTGCTTTGGGGTCTCGCACCATTACCTCATTGATCTCCCCATCATCAGGAGACTCATTATAATCGTTCATCTCATCCATATCCTGCATGTCCTCATCATCTTCCGAGTCCTCTTCACTGTCTTCATCATCTTCATCATCCTCCTCCTCCTCCTCATCATAGTGCTGTGGACACAACAGCTCCAGCAACCCCATCTGCCCTTCAAGCCCTGTGGCAACCCCCCCTCTTCCCTGCCCACACACCCACCTCGGATGCTGGCTTTCCTATGGGCACCAAGTTGTTGTCCTTCTCAGCAATGCTCTGGAGCTGGGGAAAGGAGAGAGGCAGGTGAGCACCCCAACAGCTCCATGACACGCCAGCAAACAGGCCCTGTCGGCTCAGCTGCTGGCTTGTGGTGCTCGCTGATCACGCCTGTTTCCAGCCCAGTCCTGCTGCCTCCCTGGCATCTCCTGGCCAAGCAGGGAAGAGCAGCTCCAGACACCTGCCTGAACACCCTGGCACCAAGCAGGCTGGTCCCAATGACACTGGTATCCCCATGTGCGGCATCAGAAGCCCTAACACAAAGCTTATGTATTTCTTTATCAAAAAATAAACAAATCTGGGACAAATCTGATCAGCCAGATGAACACAACCACAGCAGATAATTAAAGCTCAATTAAAATACGTCAGCACCTCCCACCCAGAGGGATTTGGAACCTCTTCTACGTCCTGAAGTTTTAATTGATTTAAACTTTATTATTTAATTATAAAAACTTAATTACTGATTTTTTTTTTTTAACTTTAATCAAATAGATGTTCTTCCCCCCACACTCAGGGGCACTGCAGCACAAAACCACGCTCACATCGCCAACACTTATCAGCCACCAGGATCACAAATCGCTCTTTGCCTGCCTGGGGAGATTAGTTAATTAATTCATAGAGAGCTCGCGTAGCTCCAGCAGCATCTTATTAATTAACCCCTCACAATAAAACGGGGAGCTCCGGTAATAGTGACGGATGAGGGACACGGGAGCAGCGGTGCCCGAGCCGGCGACAGCGGCACAAAAGCTGAAACACGGGCACAGGCGGTGACCAGCGGAGCAGCCCCCAGCCCGGGCACCGCCCCGGGCCCGTACCCGCTGAGGGAGCCGGGCCCGCTCCCCGGCCCCCTGACACCCGGCCCGCGGCCCCCACCGCCGTGCCCACCCAGGCCTGGTGCTGCTGCTCCTGCTGCTGCAGCTCGGTCTCGTCGACGCACGGGCGGTCGAGGTTGAACCAGAGGGGCTCGGTGAGGCGGGGCAGGAGCGAGGGGAACAGCGTGGACATGGCGCGGCCGCCCGCCCGGCGCCGGCCGCCCAGCCAGCAGCGAGCGCAACCCGGAACCGGTTACCGCGCACCGAGCATGCGCAGAGCGGCGGACCGCGGCCGCCAGGGGGAGCCCGGCTGGGGCGTGGCCTCGCCTGGGGGCGGGGCGTCGCTTGATTGACAGGTGGATGTTCCCCCCCCCCCCCCGCGCGTCCTGTGTGGGGCCGCTGTGAGGGCCGGGCGAACGTGACCCGCCCCGGAGCTGTCTGTGTTATAAGTGAGAGTTTGTCCAGCCGAATTAAAATGAAAAAAAGCAAATATTTATTTTGCGATCAGATTCTATCTAGCCAGCCACAAGGAAAGAACAGTGCTGAGCCCCGCGCTGCGTGCGCAACAAGGAGTCAGCCTCAGCAGAGGTTTTCCTCTGTGCCCACACACCTCCATCCTGGCACAGGCGGGTTTTATAGGGAAAATTCCGCCTGAGGCCAAGATTTCGGCAGTCAGCCTTTTCTTCCATTCAGAATCCGTAGGTTAATGAGATTTTCTTTTTATTTTTGGTGATGAGGAAGAACAATTCCGTGTCCAGAGTTGTTGAATCCCTTGATGAAATTTACAGGAATCCTGCATTCACCTGTATCTGCCCGAGGATTTCTATAATATTTCTATAATATCCATCTCGGGTAATTCACGCAATGATCAGTGCCTGGGTATCCCCTTATCCCTCCTGGCCAAGCCACATCCTTTTACGTGTAAATCAGGTTTCAACACGCACCAGGTTTCGCCTGCGAGGGTGGGGGGGACTCCTAATACAAACATGTATACTCCAACAAATATTTAATATCACGTATATCATCCTAGAAATGCCACAAATTATATCTACTACACATAACATCTGTTACCCCCTGGGGATGTGTGACCCCGATGGGAAGCATTGTGACTCTCCTCAGGGGGTGATCCCCACGGAATATCTGTGCCCCTCGTTGGGGTATTTGTGACTAATGGTGGGTTTGTGACCCCCCCACAGGTACCAGTGACCCCAGTGAGGCGGTATCTGTGATGATGATGGGGTATCTGCTCCTTTGAGGATTATCTGTCATCTGTGAGGGGTATCCTCCCCACTACTCAGGGCATCTGTGATCCCTGGGGCATGTCTCGTCCCCCATCATGTGTGACCTTGGAAGTGTGTGCCCCTTGCAGGGTATCTTACCTCCGTGATCGCCCCAGGAATGTCTCACCCTGGAGCATTTCTGTCCCTCCCGATCCACAGGGACTGCTCTCCTGCAGGCTATCTGCTCCCCCCTTCACGGGGCATCTGTGATTCCCTGGAGTGCCTGTAATTCCATGAGGGGTACTTGCCTCTACGCTGTGGCCATCTGTGACCCCACAGGGGGTACCTGTCCCTGCCAGCAACATCTCTTACCCACTGTGGTGTTCCCCGCCTCACAGTGATTCACAGGGACCCTGTGGTACTGGGGGGCCACGTCCTGCCCCTTGTGCTGGTGTCAAGGAATCAGGCCACCTCCCACGGGAGGGAAGGAAAAATAGCCCTAAGTAGATTTTGGCTGGTGCTGGCCCCAGCCTGGCGCCAGGAGGATGAATCCCAGCTGCACGTGGGGCCAGGATAGGCATGAGTGTCAATCCAGGACACAGTGGGGTGCCAGGGTGGGATGCACTGTCTCTTCCGTGTCCTCAGTGCTGCCCAATCCGCTGCATTCCCACATCCCGTGACCAGTGGCCACGGGTTGTGCTGCACCACGACCTTTGAGATGAGCTGTGCTCGTCCCACAGCACCTGGAGCCCAGCTGCCCCCCAGGTGAGAGTCTTGATCCCCTGGCATGCCCAGGTAAGACCCCTGACCCCACTGTGGGTGGGCGTGGGCGGTGACCGTGTGCTGCCGCGCTTCCACGGGCACAGCGGGGGACTTTGTCCCTGCTGTAACTGCGTCTCTCGGTGCTGCTGTCCTGACCTGCTGTTGCCCTGGCAGAGCAATGGCAGCGGTGTTGGCTCTGCTGCTGGCCTGGCCAGCTGCCATTTCAGCAGTGACAGTGACACAGGACTCGCTGCTCAACGTCTGCATGGATGCCAAGCACCATAAAACAGAGCCTGGCCCTGAGGGGCAGCTCTATGGGCAGGTACGGTCCTCATGCACTGCACTATAGCTCCACTGGTGTCACTTGCTGTGGGGTCACCAGGATGGAGGCTGGAGGGCTCTGTGCCCCAACATGAATTCCATCATCCAGTGTCACCCACCCACGGGCACTGGTGCTTCCCCTGGACCTGCAGCAGGTCCCAGCTGAGCCCTGGTGGGTCCTGGTGGGTCCCAGCTGAGCCCCAGCTGCCCTGGTGCAGTGTATCCTCTGGAAGGACAATGCCTGCTGCACTGCCAACACGAGTTTGGAAGCTCACCAGGACCAGTCCTACCTGTACAACTTCAACTGGGACCACTGTGGGGCCATGCCAGAGAAATGCAAGCGCCACTTCATCCAGGACTTGTGTCTCTATGAGTGTTCCCCTAACCTGGGGCCATGGATCGACCAGGTAGGTGAAGACCCCACCCTCACCCACCCACCAGGATCCCTGGGGTGAACTGGAGAAAACTGGGGGCCCTGCAGGCAGACACCAGCTGGAGGAAGGAGCGGATCCGGGATGTCCCACTGTGCTGGGAGGACTGTGAGCAGTGGTGGGAGGATTGCCAGGATGCTGTCACCTGCAAGGTCAACTGGCACAAGGGCTGGAACTGGACTACAGGTGAGTGGGGGTTGCAGGGCAGCCCCCATCATGCCTCAACTCTCCTGTAGGTCTCCAGTCAGTGTCCATCTTGCTGCAGGGGAGCAAGGGAGTTGTATCCACCCTCCCTGGTGGGTGTGAGTGGGTCCAGGGATGTGGGGGTGCCCATGGGGTGGGAGTGGCAGCCAGGTGAGAGTCCCCTGTGCATGTGAGTGGGTCAGGGTCCTCATGGCATGTGGGGTAGACCCTGTGCCACCTTGAGGTCAACTCTCTCTTCCCCAGCAATGCCAGTGGGACCCATCTGCACCCCATGCACAGGCGAACAACACCCATTTCCCCAAGCCCTTCACCCACTTCACCCCTTGCCCACCCCCAGGCACCAACCAGTGTCCCAAGGGTGCCATGTGCCAGAAGTTCAAGTTTGTGTTCCCCACGGCGGCTGCACTCTGCGAGCAGATCTGGTCTGGCTCCTACCGCTACACATCCCACCACCGTGGCAGCGGTCGCTGCATCCAGATGTGGTTTGATCCCACGCAGGGGAACCCCAACGTTGTCGTCGCCCAATACTACGCCCATGGCGATGCTCCCCCAAACTCCCCGCTCTCTATCCTGCTGTCCCTGCTGCCCCTCGCCCTTCTGGCCCTGCTCTGAGCAGGAGGGGCTGCAGGCAGGAGCAGGCAGTAGGTGGTCAGGGAGGTCACCAGGCTGCCTTGTGTCTCCCCATGAAATGTTCCCAAGCTGTGTCCCCCACCAAGGCACGTGCTTCATGAATAAATGCTCCTGCCCTGCTTGGTCTTGGGGTGTTGTGGGATGGTTGGGGTGGCAGTAGGATGGTTGAGGGACCTAGGGGGTGTCTGTTTGTCTCATCCTGCTTCTGGGGGGGAGATGAAGCAGACTGTGGTGAGGGCTGGTCCTGGATGGTCGGGACGGACAGAGACAAGAGATCTCTGAAGTCAGGTGTTAGGATAAACTACACATTTTTGAGGGATGACCCTTGGATCTGTCTGTGGGTCAAAAAAGGGAGTTACCTTCTACTAGCTACACTACTGTCCACCAGCTGCTTAGCAACCAAGGTCCGAAATCTCAAAGTTTGTTCTCATCTCAGTTTCACTCAGTCTCTGTATTTTCCAAATCCTTTGCTAAGCAAACATATTTATAAGACTTTCCCATTT
This sequence comes from Lonchura striata, assembly GCF_050655825.1. Classification (NCBI taxonomy): domain Eukaryota; kingdom Metazoa; phylum Chordata; class Aves; order Passeriformes; family Estrildidae; genus Lonchura; species Lonchura striata. The sequence continues at coordinate 5,437,431 of NC_140703.1, forward strand.
CATCTTCCCCAATATCTCCCCCGTTCTGATGAACAACTAAGATGTTAGATACTCTCTTCCTCATCAATTTTGCACACACTGAAGTATGCAGGGTACTACAAATGAAACGAAACTATCACTATTAACATAATCAAGCCTACTTTACAGAGCTCCTTTAGCCGTTTGGGCAATTCTTCATGATATGGCCAGGTTTTTTTGCAGAAGTAGCAAGGTCCTGAAGTTACAGCAGTTTGCCTAACAGCCATAGCGTTGCCTTGTTGCTGGGAGGTGAGATGCAAGGCAGCTAGGATTTCAGTAAGTTTTTTGTCTCGTGCTTCTGCTTGTGTTGCCTGTGCTGTGAGAGCCTTTTGAATTTGTTCTCCTAGAGTTTTTCCAAGTTCATTTGCTTGAATCGTCGCTGCTTGCTGTGGACTTCCAATTTTGTTGCAGGCCTCAATCATTTCAAGCACTGTAGGTTTTTCTTTTCCCAAGGCTTTGATAATTCTTTTGCATTCTGCATTGGCATTATTTTCAATAATGTCCCATATCATTATTGGGTGAGCTATATCATCACTGCATTGCCTTTCTGCTGCTCGGATTACTCGATCTACAAATGTGGTAAATGGTTCGGATGACTCTTGGCTAATTAGATTGTCAGCTTTTTCAAAAGTTCCTGCAGGCTAAATTTGCAAAAGGGCTCTGAGAGCCATCTTTCTGATGTCATCTAACGCCATTCTGGGTAAATTCACTTGATTATCATTTTTATCATCAGGAGGGTCACCTGTTAGCTTAGACAAGGTGAGGACACGAAAGTCTGCATCAGTGCATTGTCTATAAGTGGCTAGGACCCCTGCAAGCAGTCTCTTCCATTTGAGTTCCCATGGCATATATTGTCAATCTGTAAGAATTATATGAGCAAGATTTTTACAGTCAGTTGGTGTGAGTGTATGTACCTTCCAGGGTACTTTTCAGCAGTTGCTTAAAATATGAAGAGAAAATACCACTGTCCTTTATCGTTTTTTGTAATTCTTTCATCTCATGAGATGGGATGGCTGTCCATTTCTAGGACCACTGGCTTGCTGGCTGAATATCACAGGCATTGCCAAAGAATTTAAACTTTCCTCTTTGCAAATTTCGCGTCTGACTTCATGCCAGTCAGTTAGTTGAAGGTTATCAAAACCTCCCTGGGAATTTTCTAAATTTGAGGTTGATGGTGGTGAATTGTCAGGGTCTACTGTTTTATTTTGGGTTGCCAAATCTGTGCCAAACTCTGGAGAAACTTTAGAGCTGTTCGGGAACAGGGTTAGTTCTTTTTCGGACTTTCTTTGCATTGGGTTCAAAGGGTTAGCATTTGGAGGAGCAAAGTAGTTCTCTGTCTGTCCTGCTAAAGCGGGTGTCACGTTCCCTTCTTGCACGGCTTGTGTGCCTGGCTGTGGTCCCGTCCCGCTTGGGTGAGGCGCAGGATGCGGCGGCGGAGGCAGGGAAGCAGGGGGCAGGGAAGCTGTCAGTGGAGGCACAGGAGCAGAGTCGGGAGCTGCGGCAGGATACAGGTGACACGCTGGTCCGTGTTGGCGGTGGAGGCAGGTGAAGAGCAGCTGAGGGCTGAGGAACTGCTGGCCGCTGTAGTGTTGGGGGTTCCAGAAGGTGTGCGGGAGGCGCTGCAGGGGGAGCTATTTGTGATGGGGCTGGGCTGGCGGCGTGGATGGGTCCGCTTGGACACTCGGGGAACACGGAAGCGCTGGCAGGGCCGGCTGGCGTCCTGCGGCTGGAACTGGGGCCACAAGGATGTCGGCGGGGGTGGACTGCGGCATGCAGCGGGTGGGAACCGGGAGGCCGCATCAAAGCCGTGGCGGAGCGGTGCGGGGTGCCGGAGTTGCGCACGGCCGATGCCAGGAGCGGTGTCCCGGCTGAACGGGCCAGCGCCGGGGGTCACGGATGGGCCGGGGGCCGCAGCAGCTGCGCCTGCGGGGGAAGGCGGGGCCGGGGCTGCCGCGATGCCGGCAGCGGGAGCTGTCGCCGCGGTGACGCTGTGGGCGGGCTCGCAGGGGCGGCTGGAAGAGCTGCGGCAACCGGGACAGCAGGGCTGCTTGAACGGGAGTGCGGGCGCGGGGATGGCGGGAGGGGCGGCGGGGTCCGTAGGGGTCGGCGGAGCCGCGTTGGAGACTCGCGGAGGAATGGAGCGGAATCTCAGCAACAACACGGACGGGCTGCTGCGGGCGTGGTCTGTGCAGCAAACAGCTCGACCAACGCCCTGCACGCCGGGACGAGCTCACCGGCAGTCGTGTCCCGGCGGGAGATGTTATTAAACAGTCTATTTCCAACTGCGTCCCAAAAGTCTCTGGTAAAGACGTTCAGTATTGGGAAGTTAACTAAAGTCCATCCTGAAAGGTTTTCTAGCTCTTGCTTAGGTAATGTGATGTTGCTGCGTCTTTAAAAAATGCTTTAGTTGCTTATAGAGATCTCGGTCGTGGGCAGAGTGGGATTGTCCCGTTGTTACACAAGTGTAGCCCACCTTGGTGTCGCAGAGCAGGGTCCTCACTCAGAACTCGGGCGTGGGAGCCTGGCCGGGCATTCCAATCCGCGTTCATCCCCTCAGAGCTCCGGTTTCAGGCGTCGCTTGGCACCAGCTTTCCGTGCTCGGGACCCCCGGACTCCACTCGCTCCGAGCCCCAGTGCGGGCGGTGCAGAGCAGCACTCGCCTGTGCTCGGGGCAGTGTCCCTCCGGAGGGCTCCGGTCGGCGCTGTTCCGCAGCGTCTCCGTGCTCGAGGGATGCCACGGCAAGGGTTCTCAGAGAGCTCCAGGCAGCCGCCGGCTAGCAGCGGCCCCTGTGCTCCAGGACAGCCAGGCAAAGTCCTCCGAGAGCTCCAGGTGCTCGCTACTTAATAACGGCTCCACGTGCTCGACGATTGCCTCGGCAAATTTTTTGAGCATCAGCTTTCACGCTGGCCAGCAGCGAAATGCCGCGCTCACGACACCTATTTGAGGGCTACAACTGGTCATTTAGTTACCGACCATAGAAAACTGTTGCACTGGTGGAAAAGTTGAAGGGTGTGGCACTTCCACGTTGGGCACTTCATCTTCCCCAATAAGCAGACATCACTTCTATTCATTTCTACCCAGCACTGCCTTCCCCAAAACCACTGTGCTGGGCAAAGCAGAAGGCACAGGCTGCCTGCCTCTGGGGCCCAGGAGGATGGGGTCGCTGAATGTGTCCTAGCACCTGATACGGCTCCAGGGCCCCGGGCGTCACTGCCACCCTGGGGTGCACAGGATGAGACTGGGAAAACTATGGGGGAAAAGGAGAGGACATCATGGGGACTCTGAGGTGGGAGCATGTCAAGGGAGTTCCGCTGGCCCGGAGCCCACCCCTGGTGTCCCTTTGCCCCCCACACGCTCCGTGTTCCCAGCTGTGGGGTGGCACCGTTCCGATCCCTGGACCGTGGAGAAGTCCCCGGTTTTGGTGGCGAAACCGGGTGGCGCCCCCCACTTCTTCAGCCCCCGACCCCAGCCCTGCCCCACCGCGGTCCCCCTTTTCCCAGTGCCCGGCTCCCCGGTACCTTCACACCGCCGATGCCTTCATACCACCGTGCCCCTGCTCTTCCCTTCGATGTGCCCCTGGGTGCTCCCCTAGTGTCCTTATCTCTCCAAGTGCTTTCCCCCTCCCAGGCTCCCCTAGTGTCCCTATCTCTCCAAGTGCTTTCCCCCTCCCAGGTGCTCCCCGCCCCGGTGCTCTCCATCCTCCCCGTGCTCCCCACTGCTGCTGCCCGCTACCCGGTGCTGCTCTCCCCCCCTCGGTGCCGCTGCCCCTCGATCAGAACCCCCGATTCCCCCTGAACATCCTACTCATGGCCCCTGATCTGCCCCGGTGCCTCTCAGGTGCGCCCCCCAGGACCCCACCAATGCTCCCCCGTTACCTCACCGGTGCTCCCCCAGGCTCCCCGCTGCTGCTCCCCCAGGATCCCCCGTGGGTCCCCCCCGGTACCCCTCTCGACCTCCCTCGATCGCCCTTCCCGGCGGCCACCCCCGGATCTCTCCGGGGGACACCGATGAGGTACCCAGGGGCCCCCGGTGCCCCCAAGCCCCGGAGACCCCGCCTGTCCCCGGGATGTCCCCGTCCCCCACCTTTCCCCGCCCCGGTGCCCGCCCCTCGGCCTCCCTCCCCCTCGGAGCGCGGCCCCGCGGCGCGGCCCCGGCGGCGGAGCATGGCGGGCGCGGGGGGCGCGGGAGGAGCGGCCCCGGTGCCGGTGCCCCCCTGGTACCACCGGGACCTGAGCCGGGCGGCGGCCGAGGAGCAGCTGGCGCGGGCCGGGCGGGACGGCAGCTTCCTGGTGCGGGACAGCGAAAGCGTGGCGGGGGCCTACGCGCTCTGCCTGCTGTGAGTGGGGTACGGGCGGGGGGATGCCGGGCCGAGACCCACGCGGTACCGGCGGAGCACGGCGGGAGATCCGGGAGCGGCCACCGGGGGTGACCGGAGGGGGGGCACCGGGGCGGGGAAAGGTGGGGGACGGGGGAGCTGCGGAGGCACGGGCAGGGTGTCGGGGGGAGGACCGGGGGCGACCCTGGGAGAACAGCGGGTTCTGCTCGAGGGGGGCACCGGCTAGATACCGCCGGAGCTTTGCGGGGGGGGGAATCCCGGGAGAAACGGGGCGGGGGTACCGGGGGAGATTCGGGCGTAGGAGTGGAGTGTTCAGGGCGGCACCAGAGGGGCCTCGGGGATGGTCCGAGGAGAGCAGGAGGTCTGGAGGGCAGCCGGGGGTGGGTTCTGGACGAGCAGAGGGGAGGGTTTGGGGGAGCGCCAGCGAGGTCCCAGGGAGAGCACTGGGGCGTCATGGTGGGGTCATTGCAGGGATTCAGGAGACCCAGGAGGTTCAGGAGACACAGGGCAGGTGTCCAGGGAAGCACTGGCAGAGAACTGGGAAGAACAGTGGGAGAGCCACCGAGGTCGGGACGGGGGGGTGCCAAGGAAGCACGGGCAGAGGAAGCAGTGGAGATCACTGGAAGGGATCCAGGGGAACACGCAGGGAGCATTGGGGGGTGGGCGAAACATCAAGAGGGCAACAGACAGAGAGGGAAAGCCACCTGAGGGATACAGTGAACATGGGGGTCACCAGTACTGTGGGGCTTGCTAGGAATTTGGGCACAAGAAGGCTGGGACAGCTCTGGTTGGTGGGTGCTGTGGGGGCACAGACATGGGGAGACCTGGGGGTTCAGAGGGACACTGGCACTTCTGGGACACAGGGCACTAGGAGAATGGCACCAGCTGTGGCCCGGGTTTCCCAGGAGCCCAGAAACCAACAGACTCCGGAGGGGCTGGCAATCTCTGGACATTGGGGGGATATTGGGCTGGCTCCAGGGGTGCTTTGTTACCCTACCCCACACTCTTGGGGTCCCTGAGCCTACCCATGGCACTGGGGGTCCCCAGTCTGGGAAGGGGGGACAGCTCTATGCCCTTGAGTTGTGCCATGGAACTCCATGGCTCCCAGCTTGTGCCAGGTCACAGGTGAGTGCTGACAGCCCTGGGGGTCCTGAAGTGCCTTTGCCCAGTGGTGCACCCCAGCACCCCCACCATACCTGGGGCCTCTGGCACCTCGTTGTGCTGGGATGCTCCTGGGGCGTGCCGCCGGCTCTGCTCAAGGCTGGCTACCTGTGCCAGCACCTGGACCTTGATGTGGTTGTGAGGTGGTGATGAGGGCACTTAAAGCTTTTCTGTGCCCTGAGAGCCTGTGGGAGAATTGGGAGTGTACTGTGAGCTGGCCTGCCCTGGCCTGGGGTACTGTGTGCTGGTGCCACACGCAGTTGCCAGGCATGCAGCCTCCATGGTGGCATAGATGTCCTTCCCCCTGGACCGTGGCAAATGCAGTTTCCCAGCCAAATGGGCACAGCGTGGCTCTGGGCACTGGCTCCCCACCACAGAGCTGGGCTAGCAAGCAGCACTAGCACAGCCCTGGGAGAGCATGTAATTCCAGCACCTAATGGTGCCATGTGGCTGGAGGGCATTGTGGCACCAGTGTGGGTGATAGGGGGCTACAGACAGCATTGTGGTACGGGTGCCTGGGTAAGGTGTGTCTGTCACTGATGCCTCTCACTGCTCAGTGAGGAGGCCGTGGGTACCACGAGGCTGGCCTGTGGCACTGGGACCATGCAGCATGGCAAAGCCCAACGTGGGGATGCCAGGTTGGCAAGCTGCACTCCAGCAAGAGCTATTGGGCGTCCCTGGTGCTGTGATCTCACCAGGCACCCCCATTGCCAATGAGTGGGTGGACAAGGCTATGGAGCCACTGGCCTCAGCTATTCCTGGGGCCCTAAAAATAGCTGCAGAATCAGGAGGAGGAAAGGGAACTGCAGCGGGATCCCGGCAGCGTCGGCTTCCTTTAACCCTCCCACTGGTGCACCATGGACTCACTGGGACGGATGTGGCACACCAGGACATCTCACTGTGCTCTTGCCGTGGCACACTTGGGTGTCTCACCATGGCACGCCAGGGTGCCACACTTGTGGCCTCGCTGTTGCATATTGGGGCATCACTGGAGCCCACAGGGTTAGCATATGGCAGTGTGTGTGCTGGGTGTGCTGACATCACTGGCTGGTGAGCAGTGCTAGTGGGGACAGTCCTGCTGTAGTGTCCCACAGGAGCGTGGGGGCTTGGAGCTTCCATCCTGGCTCAGCGCCAGTTCATGGGGGACACCAGTGCCAAGGTGGTGCCGGTGGGCGCACGGTATCCCCCTTGCCAGGGTGCCCACATCCTGCTCTTGGTGGAGCGGGGTGGTAGGTGCCACAGAGCAGTGGGGATACGGGGTGCCCGCTGAGCTAGCGGGGCCGTGGCAGGGTGCTGTGCGTCAGAGCCGACAGGGGAGTCCCGTTGCTCCTGCATAAAGGCTCTTTGTGCCCAAGCCCGGTGCTCTCTGGCCCCCCCTCCCCGTCACTGCTCACCAAAATACCAAAATAGCAGCGACAGCAGTGTGGGACTGGGCAGCCAGGGGGCCCTTCCACAGTAGCAACCCCTGTGCTGGGTGTCCCTCCAGCCCCCTGCCAGTTATCCACAGAGAACTCCTCGATGTCCCCCACAGCTGAGGTTCCTCCTAAGGATCCTGCTCCTTGCCCCTCCAATCCACATATTAGTGCTATGCTGGGGTTCCTCTCGTACCCACATCACACCTCCACTGGTGTTCCTGCTATGGAGACCCCAATTGTGTATTAGGACTTCCCACAGAGACCCCTTAAGCTGCCTTCATTTGGGGGTGTCTCTTTGTGCCCTCCCCCATCCTACCAGCTGGGATTCTCCCACAGACTCCTTTGAGTCTGGGAACCCCTGATCCCTTCACCTACTCTAGCGGGGTTTTCCACACATCCTCCCCATAGTGGATTCCCATTCAGCCCCCTGCTACAACTTGGGGAGTTCTCCATGGCCCCACATTCTCACAATGACCCCTGACTGGGTATTAGGGCACCTGGGAAGACCCCAATGATGCTGGGATAGGTCATACCTCCAGAGGAAACAGAGAAATGGGGTACCTGGCACTGCAGGGAGTGTGGTGGCACCAGGGGACCTGGTGGTGTGGGGTGGTGGCAAGGTAACCAGAAGTGTAGGGTGGCACCAGGGGACCTGACTGCAGGGGGTAAGATTTGGGGGCACAGCACCCTGTCCAGGGGCACAGCACCCTGTCCAGAGACACAGCACAGCATGGGGGGATGGATTCTGCCCTGTCCCAGTCCCCCAGCCCTGTGTTGAGCTGGGGCAGGGAACACAGCATCTCAGTGGCCCTGGTGGTGACAGCAGCCTCAATGCTTATGGTGACCTCTGTGGCCAGAGGCCAGCCAAGGAGGCACAGTCCCTGCTGACAGCCCTGGAGGGGGGAGGTCTGGCAGTGCTGAGGCTCCCTGTCTCTTGGAGTCCCTGAAATGGGGAGGGCTTCCAATCCTGCTCCTTGCACCCACTGTTGCTGTCACCCCATCTCTTAGCGCTGCCCGTCACCCCCTGCCCCGGGATCATGTCCTTGGTTCCTGTCAGCTTCCACAGGAAAATAAATTGTTTCCTGGTGTCCTGGCTGCCAGCTCCTGCTTGCTCCTGCCAGCTCCTGCCTGTGCTGTGGGCTGGGGACAGTGCCTCTGGCACAGACAGGCAGTGCAGCAGGGGCAGCAGCACTGCCAAGGACGTAGTGGTGTCAATTGTGGGGTCGGAGCAAGCAGGGGAGTCACTCTCGGACTCCCAGCACCCATTCTGCAAGCGTCTTCCCATGATTTTTCCATGGGTTTCCTGTCAGCTCACTGCATTTTATGGGGTATAGTGGTATTGGAGCTCCTCACTGTTGGTGCTGGTGAAGTAGGGCTCTGACTGGATGAATCTTGAGCATCCCTTTGGGGCTGGCAGGGGCTGTGCAGCCAGCTGGGGGGGACACTACCCAACCCCCAGCACCCTGATGCCCTCCCTGCTGCCACAGGTTCCAGAAACACGTGCACACCTACCGCATCCTGCCGGACGAGGAGGATTTCCTGGCCGTGCAGGTGGGCAGCGCGGGCACGGGGCACCCTCAGGCTCGTGGGCAGTGGGGGGGTCTCCAGCTCAGCAGTACTCAGTGCTGCCTTTGTGCTGCGAGTTTACCTGTCTCTCTGGCTGTGCTGGGCTCAGCCCTGGCCCGATGCCACGTGCATGCCCGGCTGTGCCGGATGGCTTGGCCGTGCCTGTCTTGGCCGGCTGTGGCACTGGGTATTTTTAGAGCAACAGAACCCTCTTTGTGCTGGCCAGGCAGGCAGGAAAAGCTGCCCTTGGGAGGGAGGAGGCCAAGGGATTGCTGCTGCCTGCACCCTGTCAGCCCACCTACCAGCCCTGCAGGCCCCCTGCAATAGGCCCTGGTCCCCACCGTGGGGTCAGCCCCCCATCCTGCGTGGAGGTCCCTGCATGGAGGGGTTCCTGCATGGGGGTCCCTTCATGGGAACATCCCTGCATGGTGGCAGCTCTGCGTGAGGGGATCCTTGCATGGTATTATCCCTGCATGGGGGGGGGTCCCTGCATGGTGGTATCCCTGCCTGGGGAGATTCCTATTTGTGGGCATCTTTGCATGGTGGCATCCCTGCATGGTGGGTTCCCTGCTTGGTGGTGTCTCCACCCGGGGGAGTCTGGGGATGTTGGCTGCAGGTGCTGATGGTCACGGTGTCCCCGTGTCCCCGCAGACGTCACAGGGGGTGCAGGTGCGGCGCTTCAAGACACTCAGCGAGCTGATCGCCCTGTACCTGCAGCCCAACCAGGGGCTGGTCTGCACCCTGCTCTTCCCTGTCGAGAGGGAGAAAGAAAAGGAGACCGTGGAGGACAGGGACTACTCGGGTATGGCAGGGTGACATGGGGGGGTGGGTTAATAGGGTCCTGAGACCCCTGGGGTGGTAGTAACTTGCCCCCTCATTGCCCCATTGCAGATGGAGAAGATGAGAAGCCGCCGTTGCCACCACGCTCCGGCTCCACCAGTTTCTCTGGCACCTCAGCGGGGCTCAGCCCCACTGGCCTGGGACCATCTGTGCCAGAGGGGCCAGTGGAGAGGTGAGGGTCTGTCTGTCTCCTGCCTGTGCCCTGTCTGTCCCCTGCTCCTCCCTGCTGCCTCTCACCCCCTGGGTGCTCTCTCTGTAGCACCAATGGGATCAGCAGCATCTCTCACGAGTACCTGAAGGGCAGCTACAGCCTGGATCTGGAGGCAGTGAAGGGAGGGGCCAACAGCCTCCCCCACCTCAACAAGACTCTTGTCACCTCCTGCAAACGGCTGCACAGGTGAATGCCGGGCACTGGGACAGGTGAAAAGATGGAAGGATGTCTGTGCCACCCAGTGAGCCGGCTCCTCTTGCCTCTCCAGCGAGGTGGACAAGGTGCTGGCAGGGCTGGAGATCCTCTCCAAGGTGTTTGACCAGCAGAGCTCCCCCATGGTCTCCAAGATTCTGCAACAGGTAAAGGGAATATGGGGACATAGCAGTGGCAATCCCCCACCATGGACTGCACCCACAGACCCCACCATGGTACCATCCATAGGTGGTGGGGAAAACTGGAGAAACACCATCCTACCCCATCCCAGATTGCCAGTGGGCTCTGCCACTTGGGGTGGGGGGAGGCTCTGGTGTGGGTCTGGGGTTCACATCCCAGTGCTGGGGTATCCTGCTGGGGGTTCCAGACAGCAGGGCAGAGTGGAGAGCAGGAGCTGGAGAACCTGGTGCTGAAACTCTCCGTGCTGAAAGATTTCCTGTCCTCCATCGAGAAGAAGGTAAGGCTGGAGATGCAGGGATGGATGGTCTGATGGGGGTGTTCTGAGGGGTCTGAATGAACTGGAGAGACTGTGGGGCTGAGGGCGCTGGCAGGACTGGCAGAGATTGTTGGGCTGGTGGAGCTGGGGGACTGGGGATGAGCTTGTGGGATTGAGGCACCAGTGGGACTCGGGAGGGCCAGTGGAGCTGACACTGGTAGGGCTGAGGGGGCTGGTGGGGCCTTGTGGACTGTGAGGTCTGGTGGGGCTTGGAAGATTGGTGGGACTGGAGGGGTTGATGGAGCTGGGGGACTGGTGGGCTCTCATCTGACTCTGCTGGGGCTCTGGCAGGCATTGAAGGCCCTGCAGGAGATGAGCTCAGCCACCCCTGCCACCCCCCTTCAACCCCTCTCCCGCAAGGCCAAGAGCATCCCAGTGCAGACCTTCGAGGTGAGCCCTGCCCTACCCCCTGTCCTACTGAGTTTTGGAGTTTTGTGGGGATTTCAGCATCAGCTGGGAACCTCCGGTGTGACACGGAGGGCACAGACCCCCAGGTGTTTCTGGGGGAGGCCAGATGCCAGACAGGCTGCTGGGGGAGTCCCCTGTGTCCTCCCTCATCCCAGTGTCCCCCGGCAGGTGAAGCTGGATATCACCCTGGGGGACCTGACCAAGATTGGGAAGTCACAGAAGTACACGCTGAGCGTGGATGTGGAGGGGGGCAAACTAGTGGTACTGAAGAAGCAGAAGGACTCCCAGGAGGACTGGAACACCTTCACCCATGACAAGAGTGAGTGGGGAGGTGTCTGGGGGGCCCCAGCATCCGTGGGACTCCCTTTGCACTGGGGAGCATCCCTGTGAGGCTCAGTGGTGAGCTGGAAGCTGGGGGATTTCCTCATGCTGGGGGTGTCCCCATCTTGGGGGTCCCCCAAAGCATGGCCTGGGGGGTTCCAGCACTTGGCTAGCACCCAGCACCCTCTCAGTTCTTGCCACTCCTCCTCAGTCCGGCAGCTGATCAAGTCACAGCGGGTGCAGAACAAGCTGGGCATCGTCTTCGAGAAGGAAAAGGATAAAACGCAACGGAAAGACTTTGTTTTTGTCAGTGCTCGGGTGGGTAATGCTCAGCTGGAGACGGGCAGGGGACAAGGGGTCCCTCGTAGGGATGGGGTGGGCAGGATTTGACCCCTGGGCCCTGGCAGGGCTCAGGGACAGGCGCTGGGTACCGGTGCCTGATGGCTGTGTGATGTCCCTGGGGCGGTCCCCCATGCCCAGAAGGTGCCAGTTTTGGCTCAGCCAAAGCAGGGGGCGGGATAGGGTTGTAGGGAGCCCCTCTACCCCCCCTCACTTCCCCCTTCTGCAGAAACGTGAGGCCTTCTGTCAGCTCTTGCAGCTGATGAAGAACAAGCATTCCCACCAGGATGAGCCTGACATGATCTCTGTCTTCATTGGCACCTGGAACATGGGTGAGCAGGGCGGGGGGCAGCCCTCGGTGGGATGTCAAAGCCCCGGGGTCCCCCTGACTGTGCTGTCCCTCCTGCAGGCGGCGTTCCCCCCCCAAAAAACATCACTTCGTGGATCACCTCCAAGGGGCTGGGCAAGACCCTGGATGAGGTGACGATGGCCATACCACACGACATCTACGTCTTCGGCACCCAGGAGAATTCTCTGGGAGACAAGGAGTGGGTGGATTTTCTGCGCACGGTGCTCAAAGACTTCACAGAGGTGGAGTACCGCCCGGTAAGAGCCAGGGGCTCCAGGGCACCTTGGGGGCTGTGGGGTGCAGGCACTGGTGGGTGGTGGAGGTGTGTGATGCTCAGTGTGCCAGGGGTGGCTGTGCTCTGGCTCTGTGACCCCAGCTGTTCTGGGGCGCTCTCATGGTGCTGGGTGGCTGTGGGTGCTCCGAGTCTGCCGACACAAAGCATTTTGGGGTGGTCTCCCTGTGCTGGATAGCTGTGGACACTGATTGATGGTGGTGGGATTCCACGGGGAACAGCCCTTGGTGGGAGAGGCTGGGCTGACGCAGTAATGAGCATCCCCTGTGGACACACCAGAGGGGCCCCCATGGCCCCAGGGGGCCCCAGCACATGCTGGCAGGGGGCTGAGGGTGCTGGCACCCACAGGTGGCCATGCAGTCCCTGTGGAACATCAAGGTGGTGGTGCTGGTGAAGCCAGAGCACGAGAACCGCATCAGCCACGTCAGCACCTCCAGCGTCAAGACAGGGATCGCCAACACCCTGGGTAGGGCCACAGCAGGGTATAGAGGGACGTGGGGCGTGTGCTGCACTGGGGGGAGTCCTGGGCTGTCTGCACCATTGGGGGGGTTCTTTTGTTGCATGTGTTGCATGAGGAGGAGTCTCAGCACGCGTACCTTGCATGGGGAGGAGTCCTGGTGTGTGGGCATTGCACGGGGAGGGGTCCCAGCGTGCAGGTTGCACAAGGAGGTGTCCCAATACGTGTTGCACGTGGAGGGGTCCCAGAGCACGGGTGTTTCACGGGGTGGGCTTCGTGTGCAGCGCACAGGGAAGGGTCTGGGAATGTGAGTTGCACGATCAGGCCCTGGATAAGGGTGCTTTGCACGAGGGGGATCTGGGGGGTGTTTTTCATGAGGAGGCCTCTCAGCGTGTGCCAGGCTGCACATGCTGTGCTGGCTGGCCAGGTGGGGACTGTGCCCTGTCATCGTGACGTGGGGCTGGCCGGGTGTCTGTCCCCGAGGTAGAATCAGGGGTTGCCTGATCCCATCCCATGTCCCCATTTCCTCACAGGGAACAAGGGCGCTGTGGGTGTCTCCTTCATGTTCAATGGCACCTCCTTTGGCTTTGTCAATTGCCACCTCACCTCTGGCAATGAGAAGACGGCACGGTGAGCACCCCCACCCTGGGCTGGGCCAGGACAGGGCTGTCACTGCTGTCCTCATATCTGTAACTCCCTGTCCCTGTGTCCCCTACTTCAGGAGGAACCAGAACTACCTGGACATCCTGCGCCTGCTCTCACTGGGGGACAAGCAGCTGAGCTCCTTTGACATCTCTCTTCGCTTCACCCACCTCTTCTGGTTCGGGGACCTCAATTACCGCCTAGACATGGACATCCAGGTCAGGGGAAGGGGTGGGTGGGGTGGGAAGGCAGGTGGGAGTGTCGGGGTCCCCCTCCCAGCCCAGTGCCAACACCTTTGTCCCCGCAGGAGATCCTCAACTACATCAGCCGCAAGGAGCTGGAGCCGCTGCTGAAGGTGGATCAGCTCAATCTGGAGAAGGAGAAGCACAAGGTGTTCCTGCGCTTTGGTGAGGACTGGGGGGCTCCGAGAGGGTCTGGTGCTGCAGGCCCTCCTCTGGGGATTGTCCTGACCCACTGCTGTCCCTGCAGGTGAGGAGGAGATCACCTTCCCCCCAACCTACCGCTATGAGCGGGGCTCCCGGGACACCTACGTCTGGCACAAGCAGAAGCCCACAGGGGTAGGTGCTGGGGTTAGAGGGAGTCAGGGGAGGGGAGGACACCACAATCTAAACCCCCACTGCTCCCCACCCCTGCCAGGTGCGTACCAACGTGCCGTCCTGGTGTGACCGCATCCTCTGGAAGTCCTACCCCGAGACTCACGTCAACTGCAACGCTTATGGTGAGCAGTGTACCCACCCCCAGCACTCTCATCATGTTCTGGGGACAATCCCCCCCCCTCTGTCCTGACTTCTTCCCCATTCCCTCTGGCTGCAGGGTGCACAGATGACATCGTCACCAGTGACCACTCACCCGTCTTCGGCTCCTTTGAAGTGGGAGTGACATCCCAGTTCGTTTCCAAAAAAGGTGCCTATGCCCAAGGGGATACCTCGCTGTCCCCTGCCCCTCCATGGTCCAACCTCTCCATCTAAATGGAGAGGTTCCAGGGGGATTCCAATGCCTCGCCTTTCCGTGGAGGGCTCTCTAAGTCCTCAGAGCAGGCGTACATCGAGTTTGAGAGCATAGAAGCCATCGTGAAGACTTCCAGTCGCACCAAGTTTTTCATCGAGTTCTATTCTACCTGCCTGGAAGGTGAGGACTGGAATGGCAGTGGGGAGTCCCAGAGGGCTTGAGGGGGGTTCCAGGAAGCTCATGGTGTCCTGGAAGGCTCAAGGATTGATGCCATGTCCTGCTACCACCACAGAGTTCAAGAAGAGCTTTGAGAACGACAGCCAGAGCAGTGACAACATCAACTTCCTCAAGGTGCAGTGGTCATCCCGGCAGCTGCCCACGGTGAGGAGGGGCTAGGGGCTGACAGGGTGGGTGCTGGGAGAAGCTGAAGACAGGGAGACCCCCACTCAGTGCCACACCCCATTCCCTTGGCCACAGCTGAAGCCCATCCTCTCTGAGATTGAGTACCTGCAGGACCAGCACCTTTTGCTCACTGTCAAATCCCTCGATGGTTACGAATCCTACGGTGAGTGTCCACTCCCACGCCCTGCCAGCACCAGGGGGTCCGTGGGGTGTAGACCCCCAACCTCCCCCACTGTCACCCCCAGGGGAGTGTGTCATTGCCCTGAAGTCGATGATTGGCAGCACAGCGCAGCAGTTCCTCACCTACCTGTCCCACCGTGGTGAGGAGACCGGCAACATCCGTGGCTCCATGAAGGTCCGGGTGCCCACGGAGCGCCTGGGCACCCGCGAGAGGCTCTATGGTGAGGAGCCCCCACCCCAGGGGGGATGGTGGAGAGAGGGCTCCATCACTGAGCCCCTGTTCCCTGGCAGAGTGGATCAGCGTCGATAAGGATGAGACGACAGCCAGCAAAGGGAAGGTGCTGCTAGGTGCCAGGGCCACCCAGGACAATGCCAAGTATGGGGGACAGGGCTTGGCAGGGTGGGGGGCACTGGCTCCTGGGGGTCGGGAGGCCTGAGGGATTTAGCTGGGCACAGGTATTGCTCAGAGTGTCCCCCTAGGCTGGTGTGTGGGATGTGACTTGGGACAGTACTGATGCCAGTTTTGTGGCACACGGGGCAGGGGCGGGGCTCTGAGCCTCCGAATGTGGCTCTGGCTGTGTTTTGGTGGCTGAACCCTGTCCTAGAGGGCAGAGCTCCACCCCGGGGATCTGAGCCTTGATCTGGGCTGCTGAGACCCATCCCACAGGGTCTGAACCTTGTCTTGGGTGATCTGAGCCCTGGCCTGGGGGTCTGAACTTCATTGCAGACACTCAAACCCCATGGGGCACCCAACACCTCCTGTTGCCAGGTCTGTGGGGCGGAAGCCCACGGGTGCTGAGCCCCCCACCACCATCCTGGCCAAGCTCCCAGAAGAGCCCGAGAAGAGCAGCACCGCAGCAGCGCCGCGTCCCCCTGCCACACACCGCAGCACCCCCAGGGACGAGGCCACCTCGGGCCGGTGAGGGAGAATGGGCAGGGCCAGGGAGGGGGGGATTGGTCTGGGGGTGCCACGCTCAACCCTGTCCCCGTAGGTCCAAGGCGGAGGCAATGCCAGAGCTGTCGGGGGCTCCCCTGAAGAACAGCTTCAACAACCCAGCATACTACGTGCTGGAGGGGGTCCCCCACCAGCTGCTGGTGCAAGGGGACCCCGGCAAGCCCCCCAAGGCCAAGGTGCAGCTGGCAGTGCCGGAGCGCTGCCAGTGCCCCTCGGCGTGCTGTGGTGGCGAGAGCGATGAGGAAGAGGACATGGGCACCCTCAACCTGCCACCGCCGGATTTTCCCCCGCCACCGCTGCCGCGGGAGCTGGAGCTCCCCCCAAACGCCTTCTTTGGCACCCCCAAGGAGCTGCTGGTACCCGGCGGGTGTGAGGACCCCAAATCCCACCCTGCTGCCTTCGGAGAGGCTCCCGTGCCCAAGCTGCACCCCCGGCCACCCCCAGCCGCCAGGGCTGGATTTGGGATGGAGGGGGCTGGAGGGACGCCTGCTACTGGGGGGCTGCCTGCAGTTGGGGGGCTGCCCACTCCTGGGGGGCTGCCTGCAGTCGGGGGGCTGCCCACTCCTGGGGGGCTGCCGGGAGGGCTGCTGGATGACCGCTCCTGCTCGGTGCTGCAGATGGCCAAGACACTGAGTGAGGTGGACTACGGGGGTGGGAAGGGGAGGGTGGCCCCCCCACCACCACTGCTGGCCAAGGGGTCACTGGCCCCTCGCTCCCTGCACCCTGACTATGGCCGCCCCCTTGCCTTCCCTCCCCACTCCATCCAGGAGAGCATCCAGGAGGACCTGGCTGAGGAGGTGGGTGATACAGGATGGGTGGGGGTCCTCAGCACCTCAGTTGGGGCTCCCTTTGGGGTGCCCCATGGTGCTGAGGCTGTCGGGGCGCAGGCGCAGGGCCGTGGTGCGGGCGCCGTGCCCGGTGTGGGCGAGTGGCTGCGGGCGCTGGGGCTGGAGCGGTACGAGGAGGGGCTGGTGCGCAATGGCTGGGATGACCTGGAGTTCCTCAGGTGAGCAGCCCCCCAGAACGGTGGGGAGGGACCCCCACCCACTCCCACCACCAGCCTGGCCAGCCCCATGGGTCCATGTCTTCCCCAGGGGGTCCCAGTGATGACTGGGTTCTGGGGAGGTCTGTTGGGGTGCTGCCCTTGGTAGTCCCCACTGTTCCCAGGGGTTCCCCACTGCTACTGCGGGTCTCCACTTCCCCTGGGAGCCCCCCCTACCCCTTCAGGGCCCCATTTCCCCCCAGAGGTTCTGTGCTGCCCTGGGGTGGGCATTGCTTCAGGGGTCCCTGCAGCCCCTGGGTGTCCCCACTGCCCTTTGCCTCTCGGGATCCCCCCTGCCCCCTGAGGGTCACAAAACCCCACAGCAGGGACAGGATGAAGCCTGGGTGTGCACCCAGCAACCTGAGTGGGGGCCCTAGCACCCCCAGGTGGGGACCCCAGCCGAGTCTGGGGTGCCCCTCAGGGTCAGAGAGCCCCATATTTGTGCCTCCTTCCCAGTGACATCACAGAGGAAGACCTGGAGGAAGCTGGAGTGCTGGAGCCTGGCCACAAGCGCGTCCTTCTGGAGAGCCTCCAGCTCCGCAAGTAGCTGCACATCCAGCACCCCGTGCCTCCCGTGGCCCAGCATCCCAGATCCTGCAGCTGCACATCCTGCATCCTGCGGCCCAGCATGCCAAATCCTGCAGCCCTGCGTCTCAGACCTTGCAGCTGTGTGTCCTGCAGCCCAGCATCCTGCATCCCGCAGATGCACGTCCCGGATCCCACGGCTGTGCATTCTGCATCCTGCTGCCACACATCTGGACCGTGTGGCCCTGCATCCTGCAGCTGAGCACCCCAGATCCTGTGGCCATGCACCCCAGACCTCCCAGCTCCTTTGGCTGTGTGTCCACAGCCCAGCATCCCGTGGCCACATATCCTGGGTCCCGTGGATGCACGTCCCAGATCCTGCAGCCGTGCATCCTGCAGCTGAGGATCCTCATCCCAAAGTCCCACATCCTGCATCCGTTCATCCCACATCACCAGCAGCAAGTGGGAACCCCACGACCTCCACAGCCCGCCCCCCACCCCTGGATGCAGGGTAATGGGGTGGGAAGGGGCAGTGGGGAGACAGGGGGTGCTGGGTCCTGGTCAGATAATTTCACATGAGGATCCCTACGGGGGGCCCTCACATTTAAGTTATTTTTTTATTTATTGGGAGAAGGGATGGGGGAAGAGGTGGTTGGGGGGTAACCATTGGGATCCTGGCTCCCCCCATGACCCCCTCACAGCTAGGAGGAGGCTCTGAGCAAAGTCATGTCTCGACCCAAGTGCCTTCATGATGCCTGGGATGGGACGGGATGGGACGGGACGGGATAGCTCAGCCAGCCCCCATAGACAACACTAGGCACAGCTCAGGGTCCCCATCCCCAGCTCTAATGATTCTGTCCCCATCCTGATGGTCCCACCCCCACTGTGAGGGTTCCTGTCCCCACCCCAGGGCACTGTTCCCCTGAGGGTCCCTGTCATCAAGATGGATGTCCCACTCCCACCCTGGAAGATCCCCATCCCCACCCAGGTTGTGCCTGTCGCCATCACTGGGTGTCCCATCCCCTTGCTGTAGGTCCCTGTCTCAGCTCCAGGGAATCCTGTCCCCACCCTGGACTTCATATCTGCACAGCAGGGCTTCTACCCCCACTCTGATGATCCCCATCCCTGCCCTGGGTGTGCTGTCACCACCCCTGGGAGTTCCTGTTCCCATCTCCAGAGGTTCCATCTCCCCCCCAGGAATCCCTGTCACCATCCCTGGGGCTTCCATCCCCACCATGATGGTCCCTGTTCCCATCCTGGGGGTGCTGCCTTCATTCCTAGGGGTCCCACCCCCACCCTGAGGGTCCATCCCCGGGGTCCTGTCATCCCTATACTGGGGATTCCGTCCCTACCCCCGGGGTCCCGTTCCCCACCATGGGTGTCCCATTCCCACATGGCAGGGTCCCTGTCCCCACTCTGGGAGTGCCTGTCCCCACGCTGGGAGCCCCATCCCCAGCCTGGGAATCCTGTCACAGCAGAGCCAGATGAGTGCCTTCCCCCAGAGCCCACCCCACACCACCAGTGCCTCCGGGGCGTGTCCCCCACTCCCTCCCAGTTTGCCCATTAGGTACTTGCTGTGTCTGCCTGCCCCGCGGGGGTTTGGGCTGCCCTTGGGGACAGCGGGGCTGGCAGCCGGGTCTCCTTGTGGGTGCTCAGCCCCAGCCTTGCCAAGTGTCCTTCCAGGAGGGTCCCCAGGGTGGGGGTCCCCAGGACAAGGGCCCCCCCACTGTGCCTTCCCCACTGGGATGCTCCCTCCATGCTGTCCTCAGGGGGGATGGGGGTGATGCTACCCCCCCCCCCCCAAAACCTCACTCCGGCTGAGATGAAGGATGGGCCAGGTGCCCCTGGCATCCCCCAGCATCCCCCCTCTGTTACTGGGGTGTTTGGTGTGAACTTCCCCTCACTAAACCCCCAGCTCCTGTATTTGGAGGTGTTTGGTAAACCTGGAGTGATTTTTATCATGTTCATGCAATGGCTGTGGAATAGTCTGAGGGGGGCAAGATGGGGAACCCAGGGGAAGAACTGGGGTCCCAGCATAATCTGTGACCCCTCCAAGCTGGCTGTACTGGTCCCAGCAAGGCGGGGACCAGGTCCCTTGTCCCCTTCTTGCCCACCTTGGGTACCTCAGACCACTCCCCCAATAGCCTGTCATGCTCCTTGCCACCATCCCAATGCCCTCAAGGCCTTCTTCATCATCACCCCCCAGAGGGCCCCTAGAGGCCAGGGGGGCTGTGTGGGGCACCCCTCTCCTCACCCCACTTGAGGGGGCTTCCCATGGGGTGTCCCTTCAGCTTCCTATAGCTGCTTGGGGTCTTTGAGTGGGGGGCACCCAAAATAATCCCTAAGGTGCTGGGGGTCTGTGGCATCATCTGGGGGGTTCTGGTGGGTCTCAAAGGGTCCGGGGGTGGGGACTATGCAGCCCCCCCACCCGTGCAACCCATGGTGGGTGTGGGGTGCAACAAGGGCTGAGGGCCAGCAGCCAGTGTCAATAAATTAAGTTTAATTTGGATTAGTGGCATTTGCAAACATGGGTAATAAATTACAGAATGGTTAAAAAAAAAAAACAGAAACAAAACCAAAAGAAAAGTGGGGAACCCACCTCGGGGGAGCTGGGAGGGTTACAGGGGAAACAGGGATCTATGGATGGGCTGCCAGCATCCTCACTGTGCCACGAAACCCACCAGCACGGCAGCGCTGGTGTGGTGGGCAGCTGGGCACGAGGGGCACCACCAGCACTGCACCCGTGGCATCCTCAGTGGGAGCACCCAACCTGCTGCTGGCCAGGGGTCCTGGCTGCTCCGAGACATCCCACCGGCTGTGCCAGGGGGTCCATCCCACGTCACCCCCCTCCAGGGGCCACCTCGCTGCCCTGTTCCCATCGGCGGCTCCTGCAGCAGCGCCGGCGAGCCCGAACCTCCCAGCCCTGCATGAATTCCCCAATTTTTGGGGTGTGTGTGGGGGGTGTGTGTGTCTCCTTCCTGCAGGGGTGCTGCTGGGGGGGATCCATGGTAGCAGGTCGGATCTGGGGGAAATCCACCCCTCCCCACACCAAGGGGCGTCTCCATCCCGGACTCCCCGGCACTGCCCGCCCAGTGGACCCCAGAGGCTCCCCCATAAAGTGCTTCCTCGCCCCCAGCCCAGCGGCACAGACCATGGAGGGGGGCGTCTCCTGGGGCGATGCTGGAGCACCCGCGGTGCTGTGGGGAGCCCCACATCTGCCCCCACCCCTGGAGCGCCCCGGGAGCCCCCAGACCCAAAGGCTCTGCCAGGGGCACGCCGGCTGAGCATGGGGGGTGGCGTCCCCTGCCTTGCACCCCCGAGGTCCCACAGCACCCACGGGTGTCGGTGGGAGCTGCCCCCACGCCGGGTCCGCCCCATCAGCGCAGGGTGCGGGAGGTGGCGGGGGGCGGCCCCTGCTCCCTCTCCCGGTCTGCTGGAGCGTCGTGGCTGGGTCCGCGGTGGGGGCGGTGGGTGGAGGGTGCAGGGTGGGGGCCGAGGGGGGTTTGGGGGGCAGCCGGATCCGGTGATGCAGCGATCAGAAGAGGTTTGTCTTGATGCCGTTTGGTTTCCGATGGAAGGAGGAGAGGACGCCGGAGAAGGGTCCCGGCACAGCCTCGGTGGGCTGCCAGGCCTTCAGCAGCTCGGCCGTGTTGGGGGCACCGCTGCCGCCCCCCACCCCTGCCCAGAGGGGTGCCTTGAGGGGCTGGGGGGCATGGCCGGGTCCCAGGGGTGCCCCCGCGCCAGGGCTGGGGCTCAAGCTGCCGCCGGGGCTGCCGATGGCGGCAGCAGGCAGGGAGGCCGTGCTGTCTGGGGTCGGGCTGCAGTTGGATTCCTTGGATTCGTCGTCTTCTGAGGAGGAGCGTGGCTCCGACTTCTTCCCGGTGCTGCCGGTGCCGCTGGCACCCTTGGCATTGGCTGCGCGCTCCTGCTTGCGGAATTTGGCTCGACGGTTCTGGAACCACACCTGGAGGGGATGGAGAGGGTGGGAGCACCCCTTGCTACAGTCCCTGGGGCTTCGGGGAGCCTGTGGGTGCAGGAAGCCTTCCCAAGCTCCGGGGTGGGCTTCACAACCCTCCATTCCCTCGGGGGGAATGTCTTCCTCATCACCAGAGGGATCCATGAATCCACAATAATGTAGATTTGTGAAGCTGACGCCGTGCACTGACGTGTGCTCCGGTGTTGGCACGGGAGGGAAATGGGGAGGGGACATCACCCATGCCTGCACCGTGTGAGGCCAGAGCCCACCCCACAGCCTGCACCCCCCCAGCTCCCCACGGTGCCAGCAGTGGGGTCCACGCTTCACTCACCATCCCCCCTGGGAGGGAGGGGGCCAGGACCCCCACCCATGGGGGTCCCTACACTCCTATGGGGACAGAAGTTCTCACAAAGGGGGTGTCTGCACTCACTGAGGGGGTTCTGAAGCCATTAAGGGGGGTGTTCACTGACACAGGGGAGATCCCGCACAGAAAGACCCCACAAAGACGGTTCTGCATTG
The DNA here is from genome assembly GCF_050655825.1 of Lonchura striata. Lineage (NCBI taxonomy): Eukaryota > Metazoa > Chordata > Aves > Passeriformes > Estrildidae > Lonchura > Lonchura striata. Next base: position 5,459,064 of record NC_140703.1, read on the forward strand.
ACACCAGGTGCCTGCACTCCCAAAGGAGGATCTGCGCCCATACGAGGGGTTTGTGTCTGTCTTGACTCCCCCAGGAGAAATCTGCACCGACACAGGGGACAGCTGCACCCTCAAAGGGCCACTCTCTGTCCTTCTTGGACTCTAACCTACCTCAGGGTGTTCGGGACTGGACTAAAACATGGATGACAGTGATGGGGCTGTGGCACGAACTAATTCCTGCACTCTGCTGGGAGTCAGGCTGCCTCCCCAAAGCTCCCAGCAGAGCAAGGCTGTGACAGCAGCGTGTCCCCTGACCGCGGTAGCGCCAAGGCCAAGTCCCTTCCTGGCACATCTGCCAATGCAGGGAGCAGAGCAGCAGCATCCCACGGTCAGGGTCCCTGCTCCAGCGGGATTAGAGCCTTCCACCCCCATCCCCAGCTCCCCAGCCCCCTCCTCCCCCCGGAGCTGACCTGCACCCGTGCCTCGGTGAGGTCGATCTTGAGGGCCAGCTCCTCGCGGGTGTAGATGTCGGGGTAGTGGGTCTCGGCAAAGACCCTCTCCAGCTCCTTCAGCTGGGAGCTGGTGAACGTGGTCCGGATCCGCCGCTGCTTCCGCTTTTCGTTGATCCCCGACGGGTCCGAGAAGAATTTGTACGGAACTGGGAGGGAAACGGGGAGTCAAGACAGCCGGCACAGCGGGAGGGATGTGGTGGTGGACACTGGAGGACACCTGGGCAGGGGGCATCGGGCAGGGATGGACCGAGAAGGGATGGAACGAGAAGGGATGGAACGAGAAGGGATGGACCAGGCATGAGACACGAGGCAGGGAGGGATCGGGCGGGAATGGACGGGAAGGGATGGACTGGGCAGGGGACACCGGTCAGGGATAAATGAACCGAGAACGATGAACTGGGTAGGGGTGAACCGGGAAGGGAAGGAAGGGGCAGGGAAGGATTGGGCAAGGATCGCATAGGAAGAAATAGACGGGCGATACATAAACGGGCAGGGGGATGCACTGGGCAGAGGAATCGGCAAAGGAACCGGGAAGGACAAACTGGGCTGGGGTGAACCGAGAAGGGATGGACCGCGCACAACGAACAAGGCAGGACTCCGCGGGCAGCGCGGGCAGAACGAGGGCAGGACTGGATCGCTGCCCCCGCTGCGCCCCCGGCCCCGTTCGTTCGTTCGTTCGGCGGGACGCGGGACCTCGGGGCGGGAGCTGGGCTGGGGCAATGCGGTGCCGGTGCCGGTGCGGATGGGGCGGCCGGTACCGATCGGCAGCTCCTTCGTTGTCGGCGCAAGCACATGCAGCCCCTCCGCGGTGGCAACGAATGCGGACCGGGGAGTGGGTTTCCAGCGGCCAGGACCTTCCCCAGCCCCGTTCTGGGGCCGCCGCAGCTCCAGGGATCCTTGGGGATCCGCGGCCGTGCTGGGGAGGGTTCATCCCCACCGGCGGGGGCGAACGGGGAGACCCGGGACGAGGGGCGGTAGGGACCGAGCCAGGCAGGGCCAGCCTGGGTTTCGAGCACCGGCAGCACCGGGAACCGGTGGGACCTAGCACCAATAGTGCCAGGAATCGATAGCACCGGGAATGGATGTCACGGGGAACTGACGGCACCGAGGACCGACAGCAGCCGTTACCGACGGCACCGAGCGTGAAATGCCGAGCACCGGCGGCAACGGGGACGGGCAGCACCGGGCACTAGTGGCAGCGTGCACTGGCGGTACCGAGAACCGACAGTACCGGGAACTTGCAGGAACGAGCGCTGGCGGCACCGGGAACAGACGGCTCCCGGAGCCGGCGGCATCGAGCACTAACGGTGTTGGGCACTGGGGTCACTGGGAACCGATAATATCGGTCGCCAGCGGCACCCGAAACCGATAGTTACGAATCCTGACAATGCCGGGCACCAGCGGCACCGGGAAGCGGCAATAACGGGGCACCGGGAACCGATGGTATGGGCGCCGACAGCACCGAGCGTTTACGGTACTGGACAGCAACGGTGCCGGGAATTGGTGGGATCGGGCACGGCGGCACCGGGAGCCCTCAGCAATGGGCACCGTCGCCATCGAGTTCTGACAGTACAGGGCAGCGGCGGCTCCGGGAACCCACAGTACCGGGCACCGACGGCATCGAGCACTGACGGTACAAGAGACCGACGGCTCCGGCAACCGATGGCACCGAGCCCTGACATCCCCGGCAGCTGCCGGTCCCGAGCTCCGGTGGCCTCGGTCCCCCGCCAGCTCCCATCCCGGCCAGCCCCGACGGCGCGGCCGCTCCCTCACGCCCGTGCAGGGGCTGCCCCTGGCGGCTCCCGGCGGGCCGGGGTCCCTCTCCCTTACCTGCCGAGTAGGGCGAGGGCTGGTGGTCGCGGAGGGCACCCAGGGCGCAGCTGGCGGAGGCAAGGGGGGCGCAGGCGGGCGCAGGCCCGAAGCCCCCCCGCATGGGGCTGTACTGGAAGGAGCCCGCCTGGCTGCAGGGGCTGAACTCGTAGCTCGCCTCCATGGCGGCCACGCAGGACTCGTAGGAGTTGAGGTAGGAGTAGTCCATGGCGAGCCCGGTGCGGCCCCGGCTGCCGCCCGCCCGCCCGTCCCCGCCGCCTCCTGCCCGCCGGGCCCCCGCCCGCCCCCGCCACCGCCGCCGCCCCGGCCCGTTAATATACCGGCGGGGGGAGCGCGGACAAAGGCTGCGCTCGCCGGGGGCTTTTGCATGACAATATCTCCCGGGGACGGCGGGAGCGGGCGGAGCCGACACCCCCCTCCCCTCAGCCCCCCGCCCCCCTTAACCCTTCGTGGGCGCACGCACCCCCTGCCTCGGACCGACTCCGGCAGCCGCTGCTTCGGGGCTGGGGCTGGGGGCACAGCGGCCCCTGGGCACCCCCCGGAGCAGCACTCGCCGGGCCTGCTCTGGGACCAGCGCTTGGACCTTCCCCCCGTGTCCCCATCCCTTTCTATCATCCCTGTCCCATCGCCATCGCCATCCCGTGCCATCCCATCCCGGTCCTCGGTCCTGTCCCCATCTCTGTCCTATCCAGTGTGCATCTCCATCCTGATTCCCATCTCCCTCCCTGTCGCCATGCCATGCCATGCCATGCCATGCCATGCCATGCCATGCCATGCCATGCCATGCCATGCCATGCCATGCCATGCCATACCTCTGGGGCTGAGCATCTCAGGGACAGAGGGGCGAACAACGCCACCACGCCCTATCCCTGGGCGCACGGGGGAAGCGGCGGCTTTGGCGGGGTAGTCAGTCCAACCTCTCTCTCCTCGGGGGGCTCTGGCCTTTGCAATCTCCCTCCCCACCTTTCAGCCCGGATGAATTTCAAAGCCCCCCATCCCCCCAGCCCCCTGCAGGGACCAAGGCAAAGGCTTTTGCCCCTTTCAGCGGCACCAGAGGGGCATGTGAGGAGGGGGGGATGCAGGAGGATTTGGCGGGATTTGGGACATTTTCAAGACAAACACTTTCACTAAAGAGGATTTAAAAGTCTAATTGTGCCTAGTGAAGGGCTTTGGGTCCCCCAGGGGACCAGGGGGATGGGGGAAGAACGGACTCCGGATGGGTCCTGTGGGATCGGTTCGAATCGGTCCTGGCCCATTGTCCTGCCCTGTACCCAGCCCCGCATCCCGTCCCACCTTCTCCCCTATATTCTTGTTCCCTCTCCTGTCCTAACCTGTGTCCTTCCCCATTTCCTGCCGCGCATCCTGCCCCGTGTCTTGCTCTGTGTTTTGCCCCATATCTGCTCTCGTGTCCTGCCTCACGTTTTGCCCCATCTCCCGCCCTGTCCCTTGGCCCATTGCCTCCCATCTGTCCCGGCCTATGCCCTGCCCCGTGCCCGTCCCGCATTCTGCCCCACATCTCAAGCCACAAAGGGTCCTTCTCCCTCTTGGGCTCCGTTCCCTGGGAGCAGCCCCCCTTCCCCCGGCTGCTCATCTCTGTCTCCGCTCCCCCGGCCGAGCCCCCGGTCCCCGGTGGGTGCCGGCGGTGCCCCCCCGCGCCCACCCCAGCTGCGCGGCCGAAGCGGGCAGGTTGCTAAACAAGTTAATTCGATCAGGGCGTGGGGCTGGCGCGGAGCGAGGCCCCACTGTCGGGCTGCTGGAGCTGTGAAAAGTTAATTCAATTAAGTTTTCCCTCTAAACTAATTAGGCAGCAATCTGCCACGCAAGGAGCTGCTGGTGCTACCCAGAGACGGGCAGAGCCGGCAGGGCGAGGAGGAGGAGGAGGAGGGAGATGCAGGGGGAGAGCAGAGGGAGCGGAACGTGGAGGGGAGTGGGATGGGGGGCAGCTGGGGGTACAGCCAGGGAGCGGACCCGTATCCCTGCGGCTCCCGCGGGATGTGGAGCTGGGTGATCCCCGCGGGCTGTGGTGGATGAGGGGAGATGGGTGCTGGCAGTGGCCCAGCTGTCCCCGGTGCTGCCGAATTGGGGTGGGGGGGTGGGTAAAGGTTGACGCCCCCTTCTCCCAGGTAGGATTGGCAGTGGGGAGGGCTGAGCAGTGGCGGAGATGGGGACAGGGACTCCCATCACTCCATCCCAATTGTGTGCTGGGAGCTGCCTGGAGGCTTGGAGATAAGTCCATGTGCCTGGGTGGATTGGGGTCCCTCCAGAGCTGGTCGGGGGGGCTGATGTGACCCTCTCCAATGATAGAACAGCTCCAAAGGGACTGACCTGATGGGGGACTCCTTCCAATGGGACTCCTTCAATGGGACCCTTCTGATGGGTGAACCCCCTCTGATGGGACCCCTCTGCAAGATCCCCTCTGATCACACCCCAAACTCCCCCAGCTCTAGCCCCAGTTTGGTTGGGATGTAGCACCCACCTCATCATTGCTATATCTCCCACTCTCCAGCCTTCATCGCCCCATGGAGTCCCCCAGATTGAGTGTCAGGGGGTCCTGGTGGGTCCCCCAGCCCCACAGCTGCTCCCAGCGGTGCTGGGGGCATCTGTTCACTGCCACACTGCTCCTGGGGACAAAGCTGGAGTGCTCCAGGGTGTCCTGAGCCCCCACGCTGCTGGCACCCTGTGCCCTGACTGGATTGGGTGACAGCATCAGGTTCAGAGGCAGGGAACTGAATGTGTCTGGCACAGCCAAAGATGATTCTTCTTCCAGATCCCATGCTCCCAGGCACTCTTCCTGGTGGTGGAAGCAACCACCTCAAGGGGTTGTGGAGGGCCCATGTGGCCCTGGCTCCTGCCTGTGGGGCTACGATCCACAGGGTTGGCACAGCTTGGCATGGTGGGATGTGGCAGGACAGTACATCCTCCAAGGATGGGATCCTGCACCAGCCCCTGGCATTAAGCCAGGAAAAAAGCTACTGGGGTAAGAAGGCAGTTCAAGGAATCCCTCACCAACCCTTCTTGTATCCCTGGAAGACAGGAACCAGCACCAGAACCAAACCCTCCTGGGGACATCAGGGTAGGGGGTAACAGTGGGATGGGGATCCTATCTGCATCCCAGGGGATAGTGACTTGGGGCTTATTAATCCTGGGAGGGTTTGATTTCCATATGTATTTAATGTTCTGCTCTTCAAAACCCCATCTGGGGTGGCCCCAGTAGTGACCATGTCTCCTATTCCACCATGAGCAGCTCCCTGAAGGAGCCCCCATGGAGGGGGCACAGCCTCTGTATCCCCATGGGGACAACATGGACAGCTCAGTTTTATTTGAGATATTAAATATTTCCTGGAAGAAGGTCATGAGAAAAAGATTCAGCAAGGAGTTTGCACCAGGATGTGGCCTGGCAGGGCTGGGCAGAGGTGACAGCGGGTCCCAGCTCCCAGTGGTGTTCCCCACTCTTGGTGACATTCCTGCCTCTTGGTGATGAGCAGGAGACCCAGGAGTGCCCTGGGGTGAGAGTGGTGGTTTCAACAGCTGCTCCTTCTGAGGACACAAAGGGTTGCACGCACGTAGCATGTTTATTGCCATAAATAGGGACAATACAGAGCAAGTGCCTGATGGCTTTTATACTCTCAGTTCCCATTCCTCACCTTGCCAGCCCAGCTGACCAAGCAAGCCCACTCCCATGGGTATGACAATTTCATCCTGGTCCACAATTTACCTTCCCCTTCCTTAAAAAACTCCAACACCCTGTGAAACCCCAGGACCATCCACTGCCCCCTCCCTGAATGGCACCAGGGCACCTTGTCACCCACAGCTGCACCCCTAGAGCCCTGCATGCCCATCCCAGGGCAGCTCCTGCCTGTACCAGTGTCCGTGCCTGGCGGTGGCAGGGCTGTGGCTCTGCCCTCGCTGACACTGCTCGCTCCAGCTCTTGGGGTGATTTATTGTCCCTGTGAGCGCCCAGTGCTGCCTACAAGAAGTAAGTGATGTTTTTGGGGTTCAGCGGTGCTTGGATCTCCAGTTTTCGGGCCTTGCGGTCCTTCTCTACAATCTCCAGCCGCAGGGTTGGCACCTTGGATTTTTCTGTGCTGGAGGAAGATCCCTCTGTGGCTTTCAGCAGCTGCTTGTCAGAGTCCTCCACAATGATCCTGAGGGTGCAGCCTTGTGGCAGCAGGTCCTGCTCGTAGGCAGCTGCCAGCTGGTTCACCACACGCCGCTCCACCTGAGGGACAGACCAGATCCTGTCAGGAAAACCCTGTGGAAAGTCTCCCATGGAGATGGTCAGCTCCTCCCCACCCTCTGATAGTGCAAAATCATGCAACCTTTTCTTCATCCCACTTATTCTCTGTCTCTGGAGTGTGGGTGTGCCACTTGCTCCACAAGACCACAGACATCTCCCCAGAGATGAGGACAGTCAGATCCACACAGTCATCACATCACAGAAGGGTTTGGGTTGAAAAGGACTTTTTAAAGTTCTTTAACATTTCATACCCCACTGCCATGGGCAAGGACACCTTCCACTGGACCAGGTTGCTCCAAGCCATGTCCAACTTGGCCTTGAACACTTCAGAGATAGGGCTGCCACAGCTTCTCTGGGCAATCTGTATCAGAGCCTCACCACCCTCACAGGGAAGAACTTCTTCCCAATATCCCATCTAACCCTGCCCTCTCACAGTGTGAAACCATTCTCCTTTCATTTATTACTCCAAGCCCTTGTCTGAAGTCCTTCTCAAGCAGTCTTGGAGCCCTTATAGGCACTGGAAGGGTCTCCACAGGCTCCACAGAGCCTTCTCTTGTTCAGGATGAACATCCCTAGCTCTCCCAGCCTGTCTTCAGAGCAGAGGGGCTACAGCCCTCAGAGCATCTCCATGACATCCTCTGGATTTGCTCCAGTGACTCCATCTCTTTTTTGAAGCCTTTCCAATTCTGGCTCTCTCTGGACAGTGGGGCTGGAGGTGACAACATGAACTTCACCCCAACTTCCCTCTTGTCTTCACCTCGTGTTTGATGGAGCGGGCACCATAGTGAAGGTTGTAGCCATCAGCCAGCACGTCCATGACCTCCCTGTCCCACTGCAGTGTGATGTTGTGCCTTGCCTTGGCCTGCCAAGGGGGAGGGGAGGAAAAGGAAGAATTATGGATGTTCTCCAGCAAGCCTGGCACCCTTCTCCTTGAGCAGCGAGGATGCAGCACTGGGGTGCTGAGAAGGGCTGAATTCCACCAGGCCAGTTCTTCCACAACAAAGGAACCCCAAAATTTCATTTAGCCCTCAGAGAGTTCAGATGTGCAAAGACCAATTAGACAAATTACATCTATGAAGGCAGCCTGGAGCTCATCCCTGCTGCAGTATAAGAGGAATCATCTCTGCTGCTCCCAGAGGTCCCAACTCTCCCCAGCACCCCAAGTTCAACAGCTTGTATGATGATGGTAAAGATACACATCACTGTGTATCTTACCCCAGGGCAGATGCTCCAGAAGCGATTTCTTCCAGAGTTATTTGAAGTCTTCTCTAAAGCCACTGAGTTTTTTTACCTTTTTGGCCCAAAAATTGAGCTCCTTGTTGACCAGCTGGATGAGCTCCGAGTGGCAAAAAGGGAGAAAATAGACAATTTCATTGATCCTCCCCAAGAATTCATCCCGTCTGAAGTGAGCCTGCAAGAACAAGGGAGGAGGTCAGCAGGGAGAGGAATGGTGACCCTGCTGTGAACAGCAGTAGTTGAGAGTGGCATTGCAGAAGGAGCTCCCCAGGGACCACCCCACCTCCCACAGCTCCCAACAGCCATCCAACCCCATGCCATGGAGCTGGATAGCATCCTGAGGTGCTTCAGAAACATCTTAAAGAAACTGAAGGTCATGGGGATATCACTGCAGTCAGGTTTTCCTGCCCTTGGGAGAGCAGAGAACCCCCAAATCACACTGCAGCACTTCCTGCCCTGTGTGCCCTTCTCACCATGCACTGTAGCTCCACTCCAAGAGTAAAGAAGCTGTGATTTATTTCTTCTGGGATCTGACCTCTCCAACATTTTTAGTGGGGTTATATCCCTTCTCTCATAGCTGGTAGAGAAACACAGGGAAGGAATCTGGGACCAAAGCTCAGGACATCTGAAACCTGAGCCATGAAAACACCATCCATACCTTCAAGATGGGGCGAATAACCTTCTCCTTGAACTGCTTGGAAATGGTGATCTTGTCAGTCATCTGGACATCCTCTGGAAGAGAGGTGGATGGGGGATGTCAGTAGGGACAGTGGGACAGCGGCTTCATCTCCATCTGGATGAGCCGGAGGTGAGGGCAAGGAAAGGTCTGGGGGGTACTGCAGGATGGACCTGAGATCTCCACATGTGCCAGCAGTTTGCTTTGGCAGCGTGGTGTCCCTGCACTTGGCACTGTGAACAGCAGTTCTGGATCCTGTGGTGTTCCAGGGGAACATCCTATGCTGATGTGGCTCCCTTGAATGGCCTAAGAGCCCTGACTCTACCTCTGCTCCCTGCTCTGTGCCCACAGGAGTTGCTCCCAGAGGTTTTGGGAGGCTGAAGTGCCCAGATGGGCTCCAGAGCAGCTGATGACCTGACACACAGAGCACACAGCCTCTCTGGGGCTGTGAGCATTGAAAGAGCCTACAGTCTCTCCAGCAACCACCAAACTCATGTTCGGGGTGCCTGCAGCACTGCTCAGGCTGCAGTCTACTTCCCTCCGCTGACTGCAGATGGAGCCAGGGTCTGGCTGCTCTTAAATCCTGGCTCCCAGCCACTCTGGATGCTCGGCTGCAGCATCACCCTCTTCCTCCCAGTGTCGTCTTCCTCTTTGTCTTCATTATCCCAGTTCTTCCCACAGCTTCCCTCATTCTGCACTCATTTGTCTCTATGTGCTGTTTGACACCAGGGTGCCACAGGGAGATAGATGCCTGTGCTCTGGATTGCATCCTGGCAGGCAGGGCAGGGCAGGGACACAGACCCATGCTGGGTGCTGGGACCCTAGCTCAGCTTTGCAGCCTTGATGAAGATTGCTGCCCCTCACCAGCAGTGGCAGAAGGGGTTCTCAGACTCCACTGGATAGGTAGTTTAGGTTGGAAAAGCCCGCTGAGACCATTAAGTCCAAGCATTACCCCAGCACTGCCAAGCCCACAACTAAACCATGTTCCCAAGTTCCACATCTACGTATCTTTTCAGTCCCTCCAGGGATGGGAACTCCACCACTGCTTAGCTGCTTAGGGCAGCCTGTGCCATGGCTGGACAACACTTTTGGGGAGTAAATTTTCCCAGTATCTAACCTAAACCTCTCCAGGCATAAATTGAGACTGTTTCCTCTTGTCCTGTCACTTGTTACCTGGAAGGATTCACTGATGCCCCCTTGGCTACATCCCCCATTGTCTGAGTTAAGGCTTAGACACTGTTGCATTTCTAGACTTGGGAGGAGACTAAGGAAGACAGCTTCCCTGAAAACTATCATTTGGTAAGTAAGAAAGAATGGGGAACAGGCTGTCTGTAGCTGAGCAGGATCTTTTTTTTTTTTTTTTTTTTTTTTAACAAAAGGTTTTAATAAAAGTCAAAAAAACCCCTCTTTACAGAGAAAAACCGAGTCAAGGCAAGAAGTTCTTACTCCTGCTAAAACACTTCACAAAAGCAACGACTTCTTTTGTTCTCTTCTTTTTCTAGTGAATTGCTTAAGTGAGACTTTTTGGTTTCTGTCCAAATAGCTATCCTTAAGTTTAAAGTGAAGTCGCTAAAGTCCTATGAAGTGTCTTTTAACCAAATTGAGGAGAGAAACTTCTAAGCTTTTTTCCTTTTTAAGGAGACAAAAGGTAACTTATTTGCTCCACCAGCAAGATGCACATTCCTACATCCTCCGTCCAGCAGTTGTAGGGAGGAGGAGGATCCCCCTAATGCCCAAAGTGGTGTGGGGTGCTCTGGAATCACCTGATCCAGTTCCAACCCCTCTCTCTCGGGCAAGGATGCCAATAAGTCCCAGTGTTTTGGCAGAGGAGAGCTGGAAAGGTAGAGGAACCAGCACTACTACCAGCATTCTCACTTCCCACATGTAATATCTGCTGCTGCCACTGGTAGATGCAGAGCCCGCTGGGGAATCTGCTCCTTCCCTTTATCTTCCCATTTATTTGCCTGCCAGGCACTTTAGAGACTTCCTGCCATGGCATCTCCACACCGAGAGCTTAGAGAACGGGCAGGAGCTCCTTGAAACCCAAATGAGGGCAGCTGCTGCACCCAAATGCCCTCCCCAGCTCCTCCCCTGCTGCAGTTGTACTGTCCCAGAAATTAAAATTCAATGCTCTCCTCATTGAGCAGGGAAACATTTGGCATTTTCAAATGTTATTCTGGAAAGTTCAGCTGACGATGTGTTTTGTCCTTTACCCAGCCTGATTGAAGTTTAAAGGTTCTGAATTAAGCCAGTGTCGACAGCCACTTCTCCAAAGTAAGAGACCAGGAGAAAGAAGCTGGAAAATAGATTTGATGCCAAAATCCAAGGTTTTTTCTTGTTCCTGTCGAGCTGATGCAGGAATATGGTGTATCTGAGAGGGCACAGGCTGCTGGAGACCTTGAGAAAGATGTGGCATCCAGACAATTAAGATCATAAAAGGATCTTAAAAACCCCAAAGTAAGTTTTTTAAAACTGATGGGAAAAGAAGGGATGCAGTCATGTCCATGACTTCCTGGTTATCCACAGGCACAGCAGCACCTGATGGAAACAGGCTTTTCCTCTGCTCAGTGTGACAAACACTGCCTAAAAGGGACAGTCCCTGGTGCTAGCATCACCATTCATCTGTATATCCTCAGAGTTGCCAGCAAAGGCACTGGACGTTGTGCATCAAGTTGTTAATTTTCAATCTCAGAGACTGCCCTTGCTCTCCTCATTCCCCTTTTATTACCTAATTCACATTTTGGGAAATTTTTCTCCAGGAGCCTGATATCTGAGGCCAGGACTCCCATTCCATGGGGAAGTAAAATTCACTAAGCTCAGCCTTCTGAGAAGGACTGAGAGGAAACAAAACTTTTCCTCTTTCATATGAGCACCTGAATCAGCCAGGGTCTTTTGCAGGAAGCATTTGGAAGTGTTCCAAAAGAAAGAAAAGGGTGAATTGATGAAAGAGAATAATGGAATCCCGTAAGAGTTTGGGTTGAGAGGGACCTTAAAGACCATCCAGTTTCAATCCATCTGCTCTGAAATCCTCATTATTTGACATTGTATCCTTCAGAGGAAGACTCCATCTTTAAGACTCTGTCCAATCGCTCAGGCTTTCTCATCCTGTGCTCACTTCCCTGGAAGTGTTTCAGGCGAGGTTGGATGGGGCTTGGAGCAACCAGCCTTAGTGGAAGGTGTCTCAGACCATGGCAAGGGGTTGGAATGGGATGGTCTTTAAAGTCCCCACCAACGCAAACCCTTCTGGGATTTCATGGCTTCCTGGCAGAGGAGCATTCCCAAGTCATGTGGACCAGCTGGAACCAGTGGAGAGGGGACTGAAGGGTCTGGGTGTACCCCCTGCCAAGGGATGGCTGAGCTGGTGTCAAAGTTGTATTAGGAAGAAAGGAGGTTCTTTAGGGATTTGAAGATTCAACCTCCATTACCTAAGTTTTCTGCGATCCTTTTCTTGCTCATTTCCATGGCCTCTTGCCGGAGCTGCAGTGCATGCTGTGCAATCTCCTCACTGGCCACGTTGGAGGTCATGATGAAGATGGCATCCTTGCAGTCAATGGTCTTACCCTTTCCATCTGTCAGCCTGCCCTGCAACAACAGCAAGATGAAACCAGTCATGTCAGCAGGTGCTGGAGAACATAGCCAAAACACCAAGAAAAAATCATGGGTCCTCTTTTTCCCCAGAGTGAATTTAATTTTAAAGGGATACCCAAGGATTGAGGTTGAAGGAAGCAAGGATGAGGTTGGAGAAGTACTTGTCTCTCCATGAATGGCAGGAACTTCTTCTGCACATGGTCCCAGCCTGCCTCATCGAGGAGAGAATTGACAGAAGCACTGGCAGATGCCTTGCCAGGAGGAGGGTTGGGCCAGTCCATGTCCTTGCTCAGCCTGGAGAGAAGGAGGCACTTCTCGCTCTCCACAGCTCCCTGACAGGAAATTAGCTCTGCAATGGGGATCTCGGTCTCCTCCCAGGTAACAAGGGACAGGAGAAGAACAAACGGCCTTAAGTAGCAGCAGGGAAGGTATAGGTTGGATATCAGGAAATATTTCTTCCCTGAAAAGTGTTGTCCAGCCTTGGCACAGTCTAGCCAGGGCAGTGCTGGAGACCTCATCCCTGGAGTGATTTAAAAGCCGTGTGGATGTGGCATTTAGGTTTAGTGGTGGGTTTGGCAGTGCTAAGGGAAGGGTTAGACTTGATGGTCTCAGAGGGCTTTTCCGACCTCAATGATTCCATGACTGTGTGGCTGCTCATATGTAACTCCCCAGCCTTTGACCCTCTATCTACCTCCCTGTGGTGGTTTTAGGTCTGACACAAGCCCCAGGCTCAGGTCAGCACTAATGCTAATGCTATCCCTAACCCTGCCTGTGGCTGAGGTTTGGGCTGGGCAGAGCCCACAAATGACCACGTTATGGCTGTAACAGAGTGACCTGAGTAGCAAAGCTCCTCACTTCTGTGGGACTGATCACCTTGCAAACCAGGGCTGCCCAGCACCACCACTGCTGAAGTGACAGCACCCTCAGCCCCACAAACCAATGCACGAACCTTTCCAAAGCACCAGTGCTCTTGATTAATAATATAAAAAAGAGAGGGAAATAAGAAAAAAAGCAGCATCTCCCCAGGCTGTTTCTTTCCTCAATCCATCTCCAACAGCAGAGATCCAGCACAATGACACAAATCCTTGTTGGGTGCTTGAGATTAACATTTGGGTTATTGCCCTGTCAAGTGCCTGGTACAGGAATTGATTTCACATTGAACTGCTACTGTGATGATCTATGCAAGAAAAATGGTGTTATTAATCCTTAAAACAAAAAAAAAACCCTTCAAAACCTTCCAGCATGCTGCCCTGAAATTTGGTAGCCTCTGAGGACAGACTGGGACCTTCAAAATGAACCAGACAGCTGGAGAGTGACTTTGGACAAGGGCCTGGAGTGACAGGACAGGGGAATGGCTTCACACTGCAAGAGGGCAGGGTTAGATGGGATATTAGGATTAAATTCTTCCCTGTGAGGGTGGCAAGGCCCTGGCACAGGTTGCCCAGAGAAGCCATGGCCACCCCATCCCTGGAAGTGTTCAAGACCAGGTTGGACATAGCTTAGAGTAACCTGGTCTAGTGGAAGGTGTCCCTGCCCATGGCAGGAGGGGTGGACTAGATGTGCTTCCAACCCAAACTCTTCCATCTGTCATCCCTCTCACCCCTCATTGTCACCTTCTGCATGTCCCTTGTGCTGATTCTAACCTCCAATGTGGATTTACCTCATCAAACAGCTGCAGCATGATGGTGAGCACATCAGGGTGGGCTTTGTCCACCTCGTCAAAGAGTACCACAGCATTTGGGCACTGCCTCAGCTTTTTGGTGAGCTGTCCACCCTCCTCATGGCCCACATAGCCGGGTGGGGAGCCGATGAATTTCGCCACCTGGTAGGAAGGAACAGGAAAGTTGAAGGCTGATCCATGGACAATGGGAATGAAGCCCTTCTGGTAGCTCGTCAGGTCACTACCACTCTTTGCTGCTGACAACAGAAATTCTATATTCTTTGTGACACCTATCCCATGCCAGGTATCTCAAAATCATCTTAATAAGCATAAATTAAGCAAAATAAAGATTAAGCAATTCCCTGCCCAGAGGTCAAAACAGTAGAATCCAAGGAGCAGGTATGGCCAGGTGGGAAGGCATCAGCCCTGCTTTGCTATGCAGGGTCTGAGCAACCTGTCCGAGATGTCCAAGACCTATTTTCATCCCTTTTAGCCTTTTAAAGGCAAGAATTCAAAGGTTATATGTGGCACATAGTTCTGGTGCAGAATCAAAGCCACAAGTAGCGTTTGTGGGAAGACCCATAAGTAAAATACTTCTTCTATGTCATCACTTCTTGACACGGTGTTTTTTTTAAATGTTTAGAAATTTAGAAGTTTATGTAGAGTAGTATTTCTGACATCAGCAAAGTTTTGGCAAAATTACAATTTTTGACACATAGCTTGGTGCATCTTCTATCTACCCATGTCTGAATGTCATCCAAAGTCACAGCCTGTTATCACAGAATTGTGGAATAGTTTGGGTTGGAAGGGGCCATGTAGTGCCAGCCCTTCTGCCATACACAGGGACACATTCCACTCCACCAGGTTGCTTCAAAGCCCCATTCAATCTGGCCTCGAACACTTCCAAGGATGGGGTAGTCAAAGCTTAACTGGGCAACCTGTCCCAGTGTTTTACCACTCTCATTGCTAGGACCTTGCTACTTTTGGGGGAGACAGAGCCCTCTAAATGGTTTTAGGACCCCCTCAGGTCCAGGGGTGACTTTGGCAAGGATTGCAGAAAACTCGGCACCTTGGACCTCCTGTGGCACCAGAACTGGGCAGAAGTTGTGATGGGCGGGGTGGACTTGGCACCATTGTCCTGCGTTCTGCTGGATTCTCTCCCTTTCCTACATGGAAAGTAGGCTGAGGCCAAGATCTCACACTGGATTCAGCAGTGTTTTGGGGATAAAGGGTTTGGGGTAAGCTGTGCCTGCCTGGGCAATGTTAGGTGATGAACAGCATGTGGCCGTGGGTTTCAAGATGATCCTCTGGGTTCCACCATCTCTTCTCTCTCCCCAAGGGCTGACCCCACCCCAAGGGAATTCACAGCACTGGACACATATTGTTGAAGTTTTCCTTGCTCCTTTGTCTCTTCTTAATTTGCCTCAATGTCTTGGTTCCAGCCAAGACAGAGTTAATTTTTTGAGGGGCAAGGCTTGGACCTGGAGGATATTCTATCTTACCTCATGTCATTACCAGGAGCAGAGGGAAAGGAGTCTTCTGGGGAAAATAAGTTCCTTCTGGTCAAATCAGAGCAGCAGAAGGATGTGGAATAATGTGAAGTAGCTGGTTCTGAACCGGAGGGCGTGGCTGGGGGAGCATGGCTCTGGCCGGCTTGGGTCAGTGAGCATTTTGCATGGGAATCTCTCTCTCTCTCTCTCTCTCTCTCTCTCTCTCTTTTACATACATCTGGTTTTAATACTGTTGCTTGTTTTCTTGTGTAATTTCTGTTTCCAGTAAATTGTTGTTGTCTCAACCCATGGCCTTTTGAGCCTCCAGTTCTCCTCTCCAGTCCGCTGCTGTGGGGAGGGACAAGGGAACGCAGGGAGTAAGTGTCTCCTGGTTTGGAGTGTCTCAATGGGAGCACTAAATTGGGGAGCACCATGCCTAAACCACAACCACTCAATTAAGGCTGCTTTCTGGTAATTTACTTGCAATTTAATGCACAGCTTGGAGCAAAACTTCTGTTGTTCTGCTGTGTTCCCACCTCGACACACCAAAATGCCCATTTTTTCTAGATTAAATTTGAAGCTGCTCCCTTCAGAGCACATTTACTGACCTCATGCCTCTCCTGGAACTCCGACATGTCCAGTCTGATGAAACCCTGCAAGAGACTTAGGATGAGATTTGATCAATCTGCTCGCTGCCAGAGCTGGAACAGTACTGACAGGGCTGAAATTTTCTAAATAAAATAGATATTTTTGTGGTTCAGCTTTTTAGAAATCGATCACAAGAAGAATACAACACCCCACCACAAAAATCCAGCAAAAATCATAAAGCTGAGGTGAACTGGGCTTGTGGGTGATCACCTAAAACAGAGAGTAGTGTTAGAGAATTTATAGCTTCCATCCAAGTATCCATTTGCAACTGAAAAGCTGATGATTCACTGCAGGTACTGAATATTGTGATCATGGAGCTGTAATCCACATCCTAGATGGGAAAGGAAAAGAAGGGAAGGAGAAGGAAGGGGAGGGAGTAGGAATATTTTAATTGGAAAGGACCTACAGTGATCCTTTCATCCAGCTGACCAAGAAGCCAAGCCTCGACTTCCCAGCATCATCCTGGACATAGTGAACCAGACATAACCACTGTCCATGATGGAGAAGGAGACATGTCTGGGAATACATCTCATCTGGACATGTGTACATGGCACACTCATGGACACCATCACACAGGGATCCCAAAATTAGAGAACAGAATCACTGAACCATTTGGGCTGGGAAAGCCCTCTGAGACAACAGAACCAAACTGTTCCCTCAGCACTGCCAAGCCCACCACCAACCCATGTCCCCAAGTACCACATCCACACATCCACATGTTAAATCTCTCCAGGAATGGGGACTCCACCACTGCCCTGGTCAGCCTTTTCCAGAGCTGAACAGAAAAAAATTTCCCCAGTATCCAACCTAAACCTCCCTTGTTGCAACTCGAGGCAGTTTCCTCTAGTCCTGTCGTTTGTTACCTGGGAAAATAATAGAATCAGAGAATGGTTTTGGTTGGAATGGACCTTTAGGACAATCCCATTCCAACCCCCCTGCCATGGATAGGGACACCTTCCACTATACCAAGTGGCTCCAAGCCTCATTGAACCTGGTTTTGAACACTTTCAGGGATGTGACAGCCACAGGTTCTCTGGGCAAAATATTCCCATGCAAAAATTTCCCTGAAAATACTAAGATATCTACAAACTTCCCAGGGCAGAGCAAGATGGAAAAAATTGACTCTGTCTTGAAAATGAAAGGGGGGCAGTTTCAGGTTTTCCTTTTCTAATCTGTCAGTTCCTGTGAATTGCTGCCCCTCATCTGAGTCTGTGGGGGTATGACCCCCTCTCATCCCTCATTAGGGGACTAATGGCTGAGCTGGTTCATTCCTAATACATCCCAGATTCCTGATGCCATCAAATTAACACAACACTCAGTGTTTAACTGATTTCCTCATTGGATGTCTGGCCATGGAGCGGTTCCACGTGAGGGACTGGGGATGGAGATGTTTGAGATCCAGAATTTATGCCTTCTGGAAGTCATTTATAGAGGTTTGAGGAAAAGAAACCAGAACAGCTGTTTTTATAGTGTCAGTTCCAGTTTGGTCTTCTTTCTATAAGAGCTGCTGCATTGTGTGTCCATTCACTGCTGGAGGATGTGGGGAAGAGGGATTAATCTATGCACAGCTCTACTTGTCTTTCCTTCTTTTCCCTGTCTCCATGTGGGAGAGAGTTAACACCTCTTACAGGTAGGCAGGGGCCTAAACATGAAACATGGAAGAGAATGTAATGTAACAGAATGGAATGGAATGTAACAGAATTGAATGGAATGTAATAGAATGGAATAGAAAGAATGGGATATTGTGATTGAATGGAATGGTATGGAATGGAACAGAATAGATTAGAATGGAAGATGGGTATGGAATGGAAGAGATTTGAGATTTGACTGGAATAAAATAGAATATTGGAATGGAATAAAACAGAACAAAGTAGAATACATTGCAATTGAATGGATTGAAATAATTGTAATGGAATAGAATTGACAGAATGGAATAGAATACATTGGAATAGACTGGAAAGAAACTAAATAGAAAGAACTGAACAGATTAGAAATGAATGGAATGGAATGGAATGGAATGGAATGGAATGGAATGGAACAGGATGGGACGAGACGGGACAGGAGAGAATAGAATAAATAGAATAGAATAGAATAGAATAGAATAGAATAGAATAGAATAGAACAGAAACCCCAGACACCACTGAAGTGTTCTCCTGCAAAACCACCACCTCCATGAAATAATTCCAATCCATCTTCTCTAAAATCTAACCACTGGCTAACAAATGAAACAATTCAAATTGCTTCTAGATACCACAGGAAATCAATGTTGCATTGCTACAGTCTATACTGGCAGGACATGACAAGTGGTAGAGCTGGGGACATGGAAAACAGATTTCTGGAACTTTCTCCTTCTAAAAATTTACACTGATATTAGTAATGCAGTCAAAAAAATATGTTTACAACACGGGGTCTCAAAATTAGAGCAAAATTCAACAGGAAGCACAAATGTTACATACATTAAAATTTTTTCAAATTCAAATATTCTGGTAACATAGACAGAAGCATAGACAGTGTCCTGGGCTGATCCCACAGTGTGGGCAGCAGGGTGAAGTGGGGATTTTGCCCCTCTGCTCTGCTCAGGTGAGGCCCCACCTGCAGAGCTGCCTCCACTCTGGGGTCCAACATCAAAGGGATGTGAGTCCAGAGGAGACCATGGAGATGCTCCAAGAGCTGGAGCCCCTCTGCTCTGGAGATAGGCTGGTAGAGCTGGGGGTGCTCAGTCTGGAGAAGAGATGGCTCCCAGATGACCTTAGAGATCTTTCCAGGGCCTAAAGGGTCTGCAAGAGAAGGGCATGGACTGACAGGACAAGGGGCAACAGCTTTCTACTGTCAGGGTATGTCTGAAGAAATTCTTCCCTGCTAGGGTGGTGAGGCCCTGGCACAGACTGCCCAGAGAAGCTGTGGCTGCCCCATGCCTGGAAGTGTTCAAGGCTGATTTGGATGTGGCTTGGAGCAACCTGGTCTAGTGGAAGGTACCCCTACATTTGACAGGATGGGTGGAACTGGATGAGCT
This sequence comes from Lonchura striata, assembly GCF_050655825.1. Classification (NCBI taxonomy): domain Eukaryota; kingdom Metazoa; phylum Chordata; class Aves; order Passeriformes; family Estrildidae; genus Lonchura; species Lonchura striata. The sequence goes on from NC_140703.1 coordinate 5,477,933, forward strand.
TAAAAGGCCCTCCCAACCCAGACCTGTCTGTGACTCCATGACCTTCACAGGTCCCTCTCAGTGCAGAAGAAGCCCTTTCTCAGGGCAGCACAGAACCCCCTGATGACCCTCCCTGCACCCTTTTTACTGCCAGCACAAAGCTGGGATGAGCCATTACCTTTTTGATGTCCTTATGGATGTACTTGGCCGTTTGCTTGGCCAGCTCTGTTTTACCTGTTTCAGAGAGGGAAAGAAAAAACTTGCATTAAACCAGGTCTGTCCATCTTCTGTCTGCTCATCAGCTCTGCTAACACCAGGACTGGAACTTCCTGGAACCAATATATGTATTTTCCCTGGGAAATGGGTATTGCTGTTTTATCTCCAGGATCACATTCACTGGGGTTACCAGTCTGGACAGGGTGAACAGATGCATTAGAATAGAGGCATCTCTGAATTGGCTCCATCAGCTTTAACTGGCTCTCACATGATAGGAACAAAGCTCTTTATTTTTTCCACAAAAAGATGTTGATGGATCAGAGTTTTGCTATATTGGATAGATCAGTTTTTTGCTATATTTACCTTCAATGTTCCAAGATCTTGGTGCAATGCCTTGTAATCTCCAAATAAAGAATTTCAAGGAAATGGGGTATTTTTATTTGCTTTATATAAGATGACAGTCAAAAAATTCTGGGATTAGGAACAATCAGTAATGGAGCAAATCCACCTTGGAAGGCATTTATAGAAGCCCAAGGCACTTATTGAGGGTGAACACACCAGCTCATGCCAGGCCATATCCTGTTCTCCTGGCCTATCCATCTGGGGAAAAACCTCATTGAAGAGGCAGTTTTATTGAAGTGTGGATGCCAGAAAACTTCTCTTCCCTGCTGCTACCCTCCAGCATGACACTGCTGGCTTTGTCAGGTTGATCAGGGGAAGGATTGGGCCAATTTTGGCTCCAGGGGTGACCAGCAAGACTGAGGTGAAGCCAGTCACCCCTCTGGAAGATGGATGTTCTGGGAGTTCACACTTGTCCCTTGCACACCTGTCAGCAGTACACTGCACATGGATCCCTGTGGGATTTACTTGCACAGTGAATAAATAAATGAACAGGAATAGAAAGAACTATTCTGAAGGAAAAACACACGTTTTAAAAAGGAAATTAGGTTAAAAATACATTCTTACTGGAATATTGTACATCTGCCCACAACTGTATTACAGGAACAATAGATCTGGTGGGTCAGATCAGCAAATCAACAAAAAATGGGCTACAAACATGGGAATTAATGGGGTGTGCTCTGCTCCATCTGTTAAATCTCTGCCAAAATGTTGCATTTGACTTCAGTTTGAGCTTTGCTGACTTCGGATGATGCTGGATCAGAGCTCCTGATTTGTAAGGATGCAAGAAACTATGCTTCCTATAAAAAAGGAAGAGAGAAAAAAGAGAGAAGAGAGAAGAGTGAAGAGAGAAGAGAAGAGAAGAGAAGAGAAGAGAAGAGAAGAGAAGAGAAGAGAAGAGAAGAGAAAAGAAAAGAAAAGAAAAGAAAAGAAAGAAAAGAAAAGAAAAGAAAAGAAAAGAAAAGAAAAGAAAAGAAAAGAAAAGAAAAGAAAAGAAAAGAAAAGAAAAGAAAAGAAAAGAAAAGAAAAGAAAAGAAAAAAAAAAGAAAAGAAAAGAGAAAAGAAAAGAAAAGAAGGAAAGAGAAAAGACCCCATGGAAGTCCATGGGAGTAGAAGAGCCAGCAATTTACATCTCTGAGGTCTTTAGATATACTCTAGCAGGGCAATGAAGTATCAAAAATATTTTAGCCTGGTTTTATACAGCTTTATAGCAACTTATTTAGAGTTAATGGTTGTTCTACAGCAGGAGCATAGTCACACCTGTACCCCTTTAACCCCTGCAGCACTGGAGCATCAGCACCTTGTTGAGCCCTTTGGGAGGCAGTGGAGGTAGGAAAAGCCCTGAGGTTGCTCCAAATGTCACAGATCAGTTACTTTGAAGCTGTTTTGTTGGGGTTTTTTTTCCACAACTAAAAGTCATTTGGACCATTTCATGAACTGATCAGCTGTCATGTGGCATTTGATTGGGCTGGAGGACAAATCTTATTGGTGTCAATAAAATCCTGTCATTCCAAAGCAATCTGTGCCCACAGGAGCAAACGAGCAGAGATTCAGTTTGCAGGCAGCAAATTTCTACTATTATCCCACCATTCCCACTGGAATAGAGGGGTTTTCACCAGAAAGTTGTTAAAGAAATACTTTTACTCTGAAAACTGCCCCTTTTTGAGACTTGGAGGGGGGTTGTCCTCTGGGATAAGTCAGCACGAGGCTGGATGTGGCTGTGTGTGCTGGTGTCCAGCTGTGGTCACCCTGCTGGATGATGAGTGACCCACTGAAAGATGACAGTGTGTTTAACTGGTATTTTATTCAGACCCTGCAGCCCTGCAACAGCTTCCACCCCCTCTCCTCAGGGCTCTCCATCCCCCTCAGCACAACCCAAATGTTACCTATTCCAGATGATCCCAAGAAAAGAAACACCAGCGGGTGCTCCTCATCATACCAGCCATTTTCCTTCCTCCGAATAGCTGCATTTGAAGACAATGAAAACAAAAAAGAGGGGGGAGGCATATAAATCAATGCCACAAAGCAAGTGTAATTATCACTAAGTATACACTATGTTTTACTGCTCTCTACCCACTCCCAGTCCTCCCTGCCATTAGTGCTCTCTAATTTGATTAGCTAGCCAAGGCCCCAGAGACACCTAATAAGGTTAGCATGGATTTGGAAAGCTGCCCAGAGCAGATTTCGGATAAAGTTTTCCAGGATGCGCACTCAGCGTTGCCAGGGAGATGGCGGAGGGGGGGACAAGGATGGATGGATGGACAGAGGGATGGAGAGGCACTCTGCCTCACCAGCTCCCAAGTGCAACCTTTCTGTGAGGAAAAAACATCAGTTTTGAAGAGGTTTATAGGTTATTTCTGGCATGGAATGGGAAGAAAGAGGTGGCTGAAGGTCACAAAAGCTCTGAATTGGTGCAAGAATTAGGAAAAGTGTGGTGATTATCTCAGTGCCTCTCTGGACAGCGGCATCCAAGTGCATCCTGGGTGAGATACCAGTGGAAAATTTTACAAAAGGCAAGAGCCCTGATTCCCTCCCAAACACCCAGTCTGACCAGCACAGCCCTTTCTCAGGAGAGACATGGATCTGCTGTACAGAGTGGGTGATAGCTCCTACCCCCATGGGTGCCCACGGTTCCCCAAGGTACTCTTCAGCCCCCCAGAGCAGCCTCAGGCTCTGTGAGCGTGCTCACCAAACCAGTAACATCATTGCACTGGGCTTATTTGAAGGAGGAGGTATTGTTTTTGAGGCCAAAAGATCAAATCACATCCTCCGCTGACTGGATCTGGTCTCTGGAACACAGAAGTAGTTTCCCTAGATCAGACCAACTTCTAGTTCAATGTGAGAGATTAACTGACATCCCAGCCTTTCTGCTTTATCCACAGTATTTCAATCCAGCCTGTAAATCTTGTAAGATGTTTTGTAAAAGAGAACATGCACTGCACAGTCTCAGGACCCCTCAGACTCAGCAAGGTCTCATGACTGGCACATGGCACACCCAGATGCAGCCGAACCCAAAATGTGGCACATTAGGAAGCAGTGCATGAAAATGGCATGATGCCCAAAAATTGTAACTGACAATGAATTTGAAGGTAGCAGAGGAAAACAGCAGCACTGGAGGTGGGATGAGCAGAAGGAAAACACTGGGAGAGCTGTGGCTTAAAGCCCTTGGAATGCTGCTGCACACAGGCATGGCGAAGCTCGGCCTCTGCTGCCTTTCAGTGGTGTCCACAGCAAAAACAGGAATAAAGCCAAGAAAGAATAAACCCACTTCTCTTTGCAGCTGTCACCCTCAAAACACAACTCCCTCATCTTCTTCTGGCCACTATCCTCAGTCTCAGTCTCTGTCCTTGTCCCTCAGTCCTGTGTCTTAAATGAGGCACTGGCTGACTCTGTGAGGGGTTGTGGGTTTGTTTTCTTCCCTGAGCTGGCAGAAGAGTAAGAGAGTGGTGTTTAAGACTGCAGAATTCTTAAATTCAATCTCAAAGTCAGTGCATAAAACCCTTTTCTTGATGGGGTATGGTAAATAGAAGTCACCTAAGAAAAGGCATCCTAGGCATGGCATGCCAAGAGTTCTTCCTCCACAGGAGTACAAACTGACATGGGAAATAAATAGTGCTGTTTTGCACGTAAAAAGATTTGCATATCAAAATATTTAAACAATATTTCCATTTTGCAAATAGTAAGAAATAGAAATGTCACAGCCTACAGCCTGACATGGAAATGCTGCCTCTGCCAGCAGGGACACACTGGGAAACTGTTAAACAGCAGCAGCTCAAGTTTATAGATGCATGGAAGGGTCTCATGGGAATTTGGAGCTGCAAGACCTGCATGAAACTGAGCTCCTCAGAGTCCATGCTTGTATTCCAGGAGACCCAGACAGCATGGGAGCCAGCAGATCTGGTGAGGATTAGGAAAACAAGAGCAAAGCATCACTACAAGAACAAATCAATGAGCTGAGGTTAATGACGAGGGGTGTGAGGAGTGACCTGACCACAGTCATTAAGTATCTCCCCAAGAAGGCACTGAACTTGCTCAGCTACAGAGAAAATTAAGGTGCTCCAGGGGCTGGAGTGAGAGGATCAAACTACAAATAAAGCAGAACAGTTTTAATAATGAAGGTGATTAACCACTGCAGCCACTTAGGAAGAGTGTGGGACTGAATTCCTAATCCCTGAAAAGTCTGCAGGGAAAGCCAGAAGGCTTCCCAAAAGGCACTGGTAACTCAGGATAAAGATGAAGGTGTGCATTGCTGTCCAAACATAAAAAACGTTCCCCAATTTAACCTTAAATCCAAGGCATGTAGAATCATGCAATTGTAGAAGAGTGTGGGTTAGAAAGGACCTTCAAGACCATCAGTTCCAACCCCCTCAGCAATGGGACGGAGTGCTGGGATTGTGCATTTAGTGGGAGCTGAACCCCAGTGCCACAAGAACTTGCCATTCTGTGCCCGGACACAGGCAGATCCATTACCTGTCCCCCTGGCCATGCTAATGAGTCCTGATTCCTGCCAAGGCTTAATTAGCTTGGGCACAAGGCCAGATGCAGCACTGGCTGGTGCCTGGCTCCATCTCACCCTGCTTGGGCATATCAGCACGACAGACCAGCTTGGCTGCAGCCAGCAATCTGGTTCTGTTCAAAATCCTGGGCAAAGACTGGTGGGAATCCCATCCTGTCCTTCAGCTGCTTCCTGGCCAGGTCATCCCTGGAAATAGCCACAACAGATGAAGAGGAGAAAATGCTTTGCCACTGACAGGGAAGCACAGAGAAGGGTCTGTGCTGCATCCCTCCCTGTGTCCTTCCCAGTGCTGCACATGTTCCTTCTCAACCCTTTACAGCAGTGAACAGGAGGTCAACACCTGGGGTGGGAAATTTCATAAAAACTGATGGGGAGTAACACAGCCGCCAATAATTCCTGCAGCTATCTCAGCTAAGATAATAATGGTAATAAAAGTAATAAACTTCTGCTTTGGGGCATGGAGTGACCACTCACAGGGTCAAGCATGTTCAGGGTCCAAAGACAGTGGGGTTAAGTGCTGCCTTCTTCCCCTCCCCTCTGCAGCAGGATGCCAGAGTTTATGGATAAACACTCAAAGCAACTCCAGGGATATAAAGCACCCCTTAAAAAACTATCATAAATTTAGAGCTTAGATTCAGCATGTGATCTCTGTCAGAAGATGCTGAGCATTCATATTTAGGAAGAAATTCTGCCCTATGAAGCTAGTGAGGCACTGGCACAGGTTGACAAGAGAAGTTTTGCCTGGAAGGCCAGGCTGGAACTGGGCTTAGAGCAACCTGGTCTAGTGGAAGGTGTCCCTGTCCATGTCAAGGGGTTGGAATGAGATGGGCTTTAAGGTCTTTTCTAAACCAAACCGTTCTATGGTCACTAGTCAGCAGGTTAATCAGATCAACAGAGTGATATGGTGTAAATGCTTTTCTACAAGCAGCTTGAAAATGATGAGCTATTCCAGCACATAGCACACTTGAGGTTTGGAAAAACTTAAAAAATCTGGATGTCCCTAGGGAAGGGACACCACTCACTAGGTTCTGCCACTGGGGCTGGAGCAGGCTCTCTCTGACTGTCCAGTGCAGTGTTCAGCTTCAGCAGTAGGAACAAAAGCCCCATCCCAGGGCAGTGAAGTGTTCAGCTTCAGCAGCAGGAACAGAAGACCCATCCTGGGCCAAAGCAGAATATCAGTGCCAGATCCAAGGACAAAAATCTCAGCTAGGAAAGCCACAGAAGCACTTTTCTCCATGAAGTCTGCACTACCAAAGCAGCTGCTGGCCATGCTGATTGCTCTTCATTGTCACCCAAGCATGAAATACATGCCCTGCCTCTGGGAAAGCTGCCCCCTTGCTTCCTCCTGGCATAAATAAATAAATAAATACCAGGAGGGAGGTCACACTGCTGTGCTGAAATCTCATTATGACATTCAGCCACAGTGTCCAAAACAAGAGCATGATGATGATGACGCTGGGGCCTTCTTCTGCAGAGCTGTTCCTGGCATTGCTGCCGTGCTCTCGCTTTATTTCGTCCATCTGTAACGGTGTGACTGCAGCCCTGTGTCTCCAAGAGGCCCTTCAGCCCGCTATTGAACTGATAAATTCACTGTATTACTTTACACAAATCAATACCCCAGCAGTTATCAGCACTTGATGTGACTGAAATTGGTTTCAGCCAATTTGTGAGTGTAATAAATGTCCATTTATCAAATCAATTCATTCTGTGGGGCTCCTCGGCCTGTCTGTGTTTGGGGTACCACAGGGTGAAGGCTCTGGGGCCAAACCCGTTGTGGGATCATTGCTTCCATCCAGGTACTGCATTGATGCTCCAGGGTCTGCAGCATTCCCAAGGAAGATCTATCCCAGCTCTGCTGCTGGTGGTTCTGGGTTATGGAACCCCAAATTAGACCAAAGCTGTGTCCTTGCAAAGTTTCACCTGATTTGCAGGCAGCAACACACATCAAAAAACAGCCCTCATAAAGGATCCTATATTGTCCAAAATAATCCCAGTTTCCTTTGGACCAGAGCAGGATCATAGTCCTCTTCATCCATTTCCCTACAGTTTTGAAACACTGACTGATTTTCAACATCATAGCTGCTCAAAATTAGGAATTCTATCATTAAAACATAGATTTTTTTTTTTTTTTGCACTACCCTTTCTTCAAAATCCCTGAAAAATAAACACTTTTTCTTCCTTGCTCCTTATTCAGCTTTGGAAGAGCAGGAACAGATTGCTTCAACCTTCAAGGTTTATTCTCCCTGACAAGGAGAAGCAGTAGGTTTGAACCACACTACTTCTAAGTGAGTACTGACTGGAAAACATGGTATAACCACATAAAAAAGGTATTCTTTACCTGGCATAATATTTAGGATATTAGACCAAAAAAACAAATACACAAATATATATTTGGGGAAAATGCCTCCTTTAGCTTATAACCTCAGAGAGGAGATGTTGCTGATCCCTTCTGCCTCCTCATCTTCCAGTGAAAAGGCAAAGCAGCCCTAATCATATCCAGAGCTCAACCATTTATGGAAGTGCCTGGAAACACTAGCCTAAGCCTTTTAGCTACTCATTTGTATGTACCAGTTAGAGAATCCCAGCAGTTCCTGAGATGGCAGCAATGACCTGCCTGTTTCTGATGGCAGGAGATAGAATATATAATGTGGATTTTGTTAAGATGAACTGAACATCTACACCCATCGAGAGGGGTGGCCAAGCTGCCTCCCACCATCACCCAGTCAGGCACTGGTAGAAACCCTGTGTGCTGGGAGATGCCCAGTTACCATCCGTTAACCATCATCCACCTTCTCCCAGTCCTGTCCTGCTCCACATATCAGAAAATAGTGCTGCAAGGCTTGGATATATCCTATGTAGGCAATGGGGAAGGATTTTCCCTCTGTGGCAGTGATGCCATGTGCTGTCAGGGCTGTGGCTGCAGTGAGCTCCCTACCAGCATTCCCAGTGCATCCCCTTGCAGGGGGTTGCTGGGATAACAGATGGACTCGATGATCTTAGAGGGTTGTTCTAAATTATTCCGTAATTCTGTGACTCCATTCTATCCCCATCACTCCAGATCTTGTGCTTCTAACCCCAGATCACACGTTCCCTTTGTATTCCTGGTTAAGCCCCTCTGGAGACTGTTTGGATCATGCACCAAGTGACGGATTAAATCCAATTATTCAATTAAGGCACCAGTTATAAATTAAACATATCAGCCAGGTTTAGTGGATCTGAAGATGTGGAGTGTGGCAGGTCTGCTCACCGGCAAATGGCAGTGGTGAGGGCAGAGTGGAGGGATGCAGGGTCCACAAAGCAGCAGGAAAACCAGCTGGGCACAAAATAAATAGCAAAGACACAGAGGAAGTGCTTGAGAGAGAAAGTCCTGTCTTAAAATTCATCCTTCTGGACAGAAAACGAAAAGAAAATGAAAAGAAAAACTGGACAAAAGGGAAGGGGGGGAGGAGGGGACAGAGAGTCTCCCACTACCTTTTGGTCCAATATCCTGAGGCTGTAGGGGTATCAAGCACATTCCCTATAATTCAATAAGAAAAACCTCCATAAAGGCAAGGACGTTAATGCGCAGAAACGCCACCTGTGTCAGGAACAGGCACTGCCCATTAATCACAGCTCCCCAATTAGCTGGGCTGCTGCCCCCAGGCACAGCCGCTCTCTGAGCACACAGGGTGGCTGTTGTTTTTGCAGGAGTGTAGATTCCTTCCCAGCTCCTTCCCAGCTCCTTCTCAGCTCCCAGCCCACACTGGGCTCCTCTTTGTTAACTAAAGGCAATGGGTTTGTGTTTCTGACAGCATGTTCCTTGTGATTCTGCCCTGGCCTCAACAGCTCTTATTTTGCTGTCCCATTTTCAGGCATTAACTGGGATGCACGGATGGGTCAGGAACTATTGACAGGATCCGGGGGCTTTGGACTGGCAAATCAAACCCAGCCCAGATTGCTGGAGCCTTGATTACATGGAATCACAGAATGATTTGTGTTGGGAGGAAGCTTCAAGCTCATCTCATTCCAACCCTCTGCCATGGCCAGGGACACCTTCCACTAGACCATGTTGCTCCAAGTTCCATCCAACCTGGCTTTAAACACTTCCATGGATGGGGTATCCACTGTGAACTCCCCAGCAACCTTGCAGACCTAATCGGAGGCAGCCTCAGATCAAAGCTCGAGGGAACAGCTTGATTTTCCTGTGGGAGGGCAGAGTTGGCAGCATGTGAAGGGTCCTACCTGCCCCCACTGTGGCTATGGCATTCTCCTGACCAATGATGTGCTCTTTCAGCCGCTGTTCCAGTGGGAATCTCCGCCGCTCCTCCACCTCCCTCCTGCGCAGCTCCTCCTGGAACTGTGGAGGGAAGAAAACACAGGGATCAGAGACTTTATGGAGCATTGGGTCAGTACATAATGTCACAGCCCTGTATGGGGATCTCTCTGACATGGAGCCAGAACATCCCCAGGGCAAATGCAGTTTGGTCTGGATGCACCAGCTCTAGCAAGAGGAAATTTCTGGATCTGTCATGGATGGAAGCTGGGGTGAGTGGGAATAGGGAGTCTGCTCTGCTGATGGGAAACCAGACACTGTGCTACCTCTATACTGGTGAAAAAGAGGAATGGCACTGCTCAACAGCTGTTAACCATTATGCGCTATCTATTTTGGGAAACAAAGCCATGACATTCTACCTAGACTTACCTTGCTACCCTCAACTGTTTCCTGTTCAAAGACTCCAAGCAGATCGTGCAGGGATGGTAGAGTATCACTGTGCCTTACATCCAAGAGATCTGGAGAGGGACTTTGGACAAGGGCATGGAGTGACAGAACAAGGGGGAATGGCTTCCCACTGAGGGTTAGATGGGATATTGGGAAGAAATTCTTCCCTGTGATGGTGGTGAGGCCCTGGCATAGATTGCCTAGAGTACCTGTGGCTGCCCCATCCCAGGCAGTGTCCAAGGCCAAGTTTGATAGGGCTTGGATCAATTTGGTCTAGTGGAAGACATCCCTGCCCACAGCAGAGTTGAAATTAGGTGAGCTATAAAGTCCTTTCCAACACAAAACCTGTGATTCTAAGATCTTTAGAAAGGCTGCTGAGCACTCTTCCTGCCACAAGCTGAACTTGGGCATTCCCAGCTGAGACCACTGCCTTGGGAAGATTCATCACCCAAAGCCAGATTCAGATGAAGACAGAACACAAAGAGCCCATGGGGTTTGCCAACTGAGTAACTGCACCCACAGAACAGTCCTTGTCATTGAACCCATCTCACTAAGGGGAAACACCCTCCAACAAAGCCAGAAGGCAGGTGCCAAAGCTGCAAGCCAGGCTGCTGACATCTCCTGGGCTAGCAGTGATTCTGACAGAAGTTAAAAAATAATAAATAGCAAACAGTCCAATTTTGACCAGTGCTATCAGTCTCATGTGTAACAGAGATGCCATCAGCTCTGATCCTCATACAGAGCAATAACTTCCCTGCAGATCCCAGTGGAGCAGCTCTGGGAGAGACATCCTGCCTGTGCTGATCCCCCCGGCACTGGGTATGATGACCTCATAAGATACTTCTGTGTCTGTAGGATCCTGACAAATCTCTTCTCTCTCCCTCCTCTCTGGCCTTTTGGAAGATGCAGGAATGTGATCAGTGATGTTAGGACACCCAATGATTCCCATGGGTTTATGGAGAGTGATAAGATGTGCAGGAAGAGAAGGAAGGGATACCCATCCTCTGCAGTGCCCTCTCCTTCCTCCTTGGGAAAGTGACATAATACAAGTCCTGTGTACAAATATAATTTTCTGCTCAGGATCTGTTCTGGAGAGCCCTGCACGCATGCCAGCTACTCAGTGGGCCAGAAGTGCTAACACAGCTCCTAACTGGGTCATGCAGCTGGCCTGGAGCATCCTGAGCATGCGCCTTAGCTTATGCTGTACAGGGGACACTGGGACAAGAATACCCACCAAGAAAAACATATTTTAGATCCATTGGTGATAGAACCTCCAAGAAAAAAACCCACTAAACCTGGAGTTTACATAAGACACAAACTTCCACTCCTCTCCCATCTGCTCCCCTCTCCATATACATCCAATTGTTCCCACCTCCTCGCTTTGTGGTGTGCAATGGTGTTGGTGGGGATCTTGTCCTCACCCTCTGGTAGCTGACCTTCCATTGTCCTGATGACTCTTGCCTGGCTCAGCATCAGCACTTAAGTGGAGCACAATGGTGCTACCTGCTTTGAGACCAATGCAGAGAGCACTGATCTGCTCTTATGTTGGAGGCAACCAGACTTCTGCACTCAACTGGGCATCAGAAATCTTAATTTTTAAAAAGAGAAGAACTCAGTCTGTGCTTTGGCAGGTCTGCCTGTCACTGGGGTGGGCATGGCAGTCATGGAGTCACAGAAGGGTGATCTTAAGAAACCTTATAGACCATCCCATTCTAACCCCTTTGCCAAGGGTAGGGATACCTTCCACTAGACCTCGTTGCTCCAAGCCCCATCCAACCTGGCCTTGAACACTTCCAGGCATGTGGCAGCCACACCTTCTCTGCACAATCTGTGTCAAGAGCCTCACCAGCTCACAGGGAAGAATTTCTTCCTAATATCCTATCTAACCTGCCCTCTGGCAGTGTGAAACCATTCCCTCTTGTCCTGTCCCCCCAGGCCCTGGTCCAAAGTCCCTCTCCAGCTCTCCTGCAGCCCCTTTAGGCCCTGGCAGGGGCTCTAAGGTCTCCCTGGAACCTTCTCTTCACCAGGTTGAATACCCCCAGCTCTCTCAGCCTGTCTCTAGAGAAGAGGTACTCCAGCTCTCAGAGCATCTCTGTGGCCTCCTCTGGATTTGCTCCAGAAGCTCCATGTCCTTCTGATGCTGGGAGCCCCAGGGATGGAAAACATCTCTATAGGTGGGGTCTCACCTGAGTGGAGCAGAGGGGCAAAATCCCCACCTCACCTGCTGCCCATGCTGTAGGATCAGCCCAGGACACATGGAGCTTTTGGACTGCCAGCACATGTTGTTTTAAGGAAGAAAAGTGGAAAATAAAATAACTGAACTCTTTAAGAGCAGGAGGGGTAGAATCATCTGCTAGGTAAATGCTCTCTTGAGCCCAGCGCCAATAAGGAAATCTGCCCTGAACAGTTTGAAACTTGCCTTGGTTTTTATGCTTAAGTAATAGTTGGAGGAGAGAAAGGAAATATATCTCTGGAGCTGTTCCTGAGGAAGATGATTGTACTTGTATATAAACCACCAGACTGCCAAGCCAGCCTGTGATGAATATTCAGCTGGGGGGAAACTGGTGCTCCCGGGGTTTCATCCTCCCCAGCAGCCACATTCCACCGAGAGTCTTTGAGAATTTATTGCTCATTTTAATCACTGCTAGAGAATGAATAGGCAGAACTATTATGGGATGGACATATCCCATAGATTTTATTTACATATCCTTGTGACAGAATAACAAGGAGTTTTCATATGTATTTTTAATTTATTTTGATTTCCTTTATTCTTTAAAAAAAAAAAACAAACCAGAACTCTGTGTGTGCTTTTCCTGAGCTTAGACAACACTTGCCTGGTGTTGGGGACCCTTGAGTTGAATAAGTACTTGTGTATCTACGATTAAAAGGGAGGGAAATGCACTTGAAACTGGTGTTTTTCCTCTGTCACTGGTGGGACTGCAGCCCCTGGACTAAGCTTGGCTCTTACATGTCTGTCTTTGCCATTCAGCTCCTCTTTGCACCCTGTCAGGAGCATCTGGTGACTTCCACTGTCTCCATCAGTGTCTGATGAAGGATTTTTAAGGAATATTTCAGCTAGGAAGAGCACACAGTTGCCCTTTCCCTTCTGGAAGCAGCAGTGTGAGACCTCCTGACCAGGAGTTGGTATCCACTTCATCCCAGTGAGTCACCTTTGATAGGCCTTTCCAAGAAAACAAGCCTCCAGCTGTGATTCACATGCTTCTTTTTCCATCTTGAACATTCTCAGGTTGCTCATTTATACATATTTCACGAGAAAAATGTCTGTTTTGGTTATTTAAAAGCTGGCTGTTGCTTAATCTGGGCACAACCTTCTATGTGGAGTTTGGAGCAGTGAAAGCTCATTTTAACGTTTCTTTAAACCCACAAGAATTACCTCAAGATTTGTTTGGCCCTTCCTGTGGAAGAACCCCTCTCCAGACCTCCACAAACCTTAGCTCATGTCCCTGACATTGTCTGAGCTGATCAGTTTATGTCCTGTTTTTCTTTAGTATTTAGAATTCTTTTTCCTGTAGGTGAAAGACACTGTCACTCTTTGCAGGTTTTATTCCAAGGTTTGGTTCTGCTGGCACTGTGCTCATGAACATCTTCCCTTGGAGTGTTTTCTCCTAAATGCAGCCATTCTTGGGAGGGATGCTGGAGGGATGCTGGATAATGAAGCTGATAAACATGGAGGTACTCCAAGGACTGGATCACCTCTGCTCTGGAAACAGGCTGAGAGCTAGAGGTGTACACCCAGAGAAGGGCAGGCTCCAGGGAGAGCCTGCCAGGGCCTAAAGGGCCCAAAGAGAGTTGGAGAGTGACTTTGAATAAAGTTATGGAGGGATAGGACAAGGGGAATGGCTCCGCCTGGAAGGACAGAATTAAATGGGATATTGTGAAGAAATTCTTCCCTGTGAGAATGGTGAGGCCATGACACAGGTTGCCTATAGAAGCTGTGGCTGACCTATGCCTGGAAGTGTTCAAGGCCAGATTAGATGGGGCTTAGAGCAACCAAGTTTTGTGGAAGGTATTCCTGCCCATGGCAATGGAGTGGAATGAGATGTGGTTCCTTCCTTCATGATTTTATGAAAGCTTGCTTTCAGAGCTGCCAAAGTGACCGCATAGTGCTACTGGCTACAAAAGCAGCCATCAGGACCACAGAGGACAGCCATGGCAGCATTTCCTTTGCCAGGAAGGAGTATGGAGAGCCTCAGAGGAAAGATCACTCTATGACTACTAAGGACAGAGGTTTATTTAGCACTGGGGAACGTGTTTTTGAACTCCTGCCTGACTTTACAAGGTGAGCACAGACAGTGCAGCAGTTGACACCTGGCGGGTTTATTACATGGTAATACCTCCTAAGTGCAGTAATTGACACAGTTTTAATTACCTTCATCCTCCACTTGTGGTAAGTTCTTAGCCTCAGGTTTATAGCATGCAAGTTTAAATTCCAAACTTATAGAACAAACACTGAAGTACACAACATCAAAGGAACTTTGCAGCCAGGGACAAACCCGGTCCCCTTGTGCCTCAGCTCCTGCTCTTGTGGTCTGGTGAGGAGGGAATGCCCCTTATCTGGGAGTTCCCTTCTCTAGCTGATCTGTGCTGCTTGGAGAGATGATGCTCACAAATAACACAGAAGGGTTTGGGTTGGAAGTGAGCTTAAAGCTCACCCAGTTCCAATCCCTCCCACGGGCAGAGACACCTTCCACTAGACCAGGTTGTTCCAAACCCCATCCAATCTGGCCTTGAACACTTCCAGGGATGAGGCATCACTTGTCACTGCTGTGATGGCCTCTCCTACCCATTGACAATTCACTGAACAAGGCCTCTGCCCAGGAATTTTAAATCCCTGAGATCTAGCTGCAGATCACTCATTGTCTAGTAGCCAACTGCTCCACAAATGTACTAATTCCTGGCATTTTTATTGGAACCATGATGGCAAATATGTTTTCTTTCCTTCTTTAAAGCAAATGGGACATAGAGGCTGAAGGGATGAGAACCCACCACGGAAATGGGTGTCTTTTACCTTAAGATGAGTGCACACAAACACCTGGATCCCACCTGGTCCTGAGTGAGAAACAGTAACTTGGAAGAGGTGGGCACAGCCACAGATAAAATACTATAGAAGCGAGTGTTTTTCCTTCTGCATCACATTTTTTATTTTTACAGACTTCTTTTGGAAAAGGATGGAGCTGTAGGGGTGCTAAGCTGGCCTTCCATCACTTGCACCCTAAAATCATAGTCATAGAATGTTCTGGGCTGGAAAAGAGCTTTCAAATCATCGAGTCCAGCTGCTCACCCAGCACTGCCGAGGCCACTACTAACCCATGTCCCCATGCGCCACATCTAGACGACATTTTTAAAATTGTTCTTGTAGTAGGAAAGGAAACCCGAACCGGCCAGAATCTCAGGCTCACCTTTGCCTCCGATGCTCTCAGAAGGTTCATGACCTCCCCTTCACGGGCGTAATCCAGGGGTGTGTGTCCCATTTCATTCTTCTGCAGGGGGTTGGCACCTGACAGCACAAGAAATGAATAAGACCAGGAGCTCAGAGTTCACTCTTGGGGCAGAAGGAGCAGGAAGCACATCCTCTCTGTGTCCCTTCCTAACCTTTGCTCTGGAGGGTGTCTGGATCAGAAAGAGAGAATGTACAACCAGCAGTTACAAGCATGGATCTCCAGGGACGAAGAAAAGGGATTGTCACTGCTAACAGCTGGCTTGTCAGTGAAGAGCTGCTGAGGAGGGATGAGAGTACATGGTCACCAGAAGGAAATACAGTCTCGCAAAAGCACCCACTCTCAGTCCTGTGGCAGCCACATGGGACCATTACAGCTTCAACTGGATACTGCTGCCTGTGCCAGCTGGATACAGGTGCCTGTGCCAGCTGGAGCTGAAGCTGGAGATGAAGCTGAAGCTGGCTGTTGCCTGTGGACCAGCTGCTCCACTGAGCCCCTGGAGCACTTCTGTGGGAAAATCACACCCTTCCTTGCAGTATAATTAAAAAAACCCAAACCAACAAATCCCAAAGACTGAGCTGGACTGAGTTGGATGGGCATCCCACAGAAACACACACACATGGACAGAGCTTCCCTCCTAGATACACTGGATTGCAGAAGCGCATTCCATGTCAAACTGGTCCAGTCACAGTGATGGGAAGCATATGGAGGGAAACTCGGTGATATCAGGAGACTGGGGTAATGGGCACTAGCCAGAGGGGCAAACAAGTCTCAGGATTCCTCTCTGACTCTCAGTATCTCAGGAGATGTCTCTAAGGCAGAGACTTGTCACTAACACTGGTGCACTCCATGACCCCACTGCAGCTCCTAACTGTAAGAGTTTATGAGAATGAACCTTCAAATTGGTCCCAAACTCCCCAAACTGGTGCTGAAACTGACCATCCCACCAGTTATCAAGCCTTGGAAAGCAGTCTGGTGGAGGAAGACCTCATAAGTGTACTCAGCAGTCTGGGATGTCTTCTATCCCAAGCCTTCCACTGCAATTCTGTGCAATGTGCTCCTGCCTGAGCAGGGGAGTTGGTCCAGATGACTCCACTGGTGTCCCTGTCCCTTCCAGCCTGAATCATTCTGTGACCCTGCTGGAAACATGGGAGTGATACAAGTACCTTGGCAGAGGCAGACCAAGCTGCTTCTGTGCCTTGAGACAGCGCAAAGCACCAGAAGTGCTCAGTAACAGCAAGCAGCAATCAGAACAGATGAATGAAGTAAGGAGAGTCTGTGGGAGCGGAGCCGGAGAGATTAGCCATTCCTAGGCATTGACATCAAGGAACTATATTTGCTTACAGAATGAAAAATGTGCTCCATAAACATTCGACACGGACTAATTTCTATGGCAAGCCTTGTCTTCACAAATAAAAACCATGATCAAGACAGGTGAGATTACACACTGCCGGGGCTGGCTGCTCCATATATGTTAAAGAGACAGTGCTCCCATGATCCCCCCCCACCAAAAACCACCTGGGTCTGTGCAGTGACCAGTGGGGCACGTTCCTGACTTCTCCAAATGATGACATCCTTGAGGCTAGGCCTGCTCTCATTTCTGATGGACGGTTTGTTTGGCTTTGCCCTGAATCTATCAATAATGGCTCTCCAATATTGGTCTAATCCCCCTGTTAATGGCTTTGACGACTTGACTAATTGCTGCAATAATTGATAGAACCCGACTCCTATAACTGGTCGATTCGAACCTCGAGTACCGGCAGCAATAAAATATTATGCTGCCATAAATAACAGTATCACTTGGCTTGCTAATAGAAGGTAAAAGTGGCCACTGGTCTGTCGGCGCCCTGGCTGACCCCACTCCACATCCCCACCTCCTCTCCTGCCC
This sequence comes from Lonchura striata, assembly GCF_050655825.1. NCBI lineage: Eukaryota > Metazoa > Chordata > Aves > Passeriformes > Estrildidae > Lonchura > Lonchura striata. Next base: position 5,495,089 of record NC_140703.1, read on the forward strand.
TCTCCCACCCTGTGCCACAGGCTGCAGCAGTATCCAAGGGGACGTCAACCCTCCACGACTTAATAGAAGGCAATTTGTCACCTCCCACTCGCTGTCTGTAGCTGGAGATGGACACCTGGGCAGCACCTCAGGCTGTATGAGCCTGTGGCCTCCTCCCACCCTCCATGCTCATATTAGAAGGCCCCGGCTGATAATATTTGATAAATAGCGTGGGGGTTCTCTCCCTGCACCCGCCCAGCTTTGTGGCGCTGCAGCAGCTGCAGAAGGTCACTCATTGGGGAAATATGTTTCTGTCAGTGGGATCGAAAAAAAGTTTAGTGGAGTGACAGGCCTCAATTTTTCAAATTTTATTAACTCCATCCTCTTAACAATTTGTCTTGAATTCCTTCAGATTCTGGATAACTGTCAATAGAGCTGGCAACACAGCAGATACTGGTACTTAGGTCCCCCACTGCTGTCAGGATAGAGATGGGGATGGTAAGAGGAGGGAGAGATGGCAGGAGGAAAAGGAAAATGCCAAAGGGCACAGACAGAACCTGAAGGTACATCCCAGTCATGGTCCCTGTGTCTTCAGCAGCCCCAAGATCCTGCTGTTGTCACTACATCCTGTCAGGGCAGAAGATTAGCAGATCTGAGCCTGCTGCAGCCAGATCAAGGTTCACACTTCTAACAGACAGGACAGAGCACACTGTGGCATTGGAAGCTCATATGGACAACCAGAAAATGACATTGCTCTGAAGAGTGGACAGATCACAGCTTGAGAAAGCCCTGAGTACTGGGACAAGGCAAGGACTCTTGAAGACCTTGTTTCACAGCCCAGCCAGATGGTGTGAAACCTCCTGCTCCTAGGCATACCCACAGGTAGCCTCTGGCTGAGTGTTTGGGTCCTGAGCTGTTCCCAGCAGTGGGTGTGGGGACAGAGAACTAGCATGAGACAGTCCCTGTCTGATGCCACTCAGAGATCCTGCCTGCAAATGAGCTGGGCAGCAGCAGTGGCCTGTGCTGACCTGTGTTACAGAAAGACAAGATGCCAAAATGTTCAATGTGTCCTATCTTCCTTCTTTGGTGTCAAGAAGGTACAATATAGTGGAAGTGCTCCCAAACCTTGTGAACCAGACTGAACACAAATCTTTACATACTTGGACAGACACAGCAGTCTCAGGACAAGGATGCATAAGCTGGAACAGAGGAAAAGGAGGACACTGGTCAAAGCAGCATGTAAACTAGACTGCAGGAAAGGACTGAGCCCCACTGGTAGAGTGGTGAGGTCAGCTATTAAAGACTGGAAACAAAATGAAGGTAAGAAAGGCAATTGTACGAGCCAGTAACACAGGCTTAGTACAGAATGAAATGCCCTGACCAAACAGGTTAAATACAGCATAAAGGTGACTCCTCTGAGAGACTGAAGGCCACAGCAACACACAGAAAACTAGCCCAGGGACTGCAACGGTAAAGAGCACAACACCAACAAATTGTTAAACTGGTGGAAACCAGAGAGTAAGAGTTCTGGCAGTCAGAAACCTTCCAAGACAAGATGCAAGCCTTAATTCAGTCTTGGACAAGCCAAAAGGCTTTCTCCAAACCTCAGCTCCTAAGTACCACACTGCAATGGGACACATAGTCATGCCAAACTTCCTCACCAGAAAATCCAGCAAAGAATTCATGGCCAAGGAGCTTTGTACCACAAGGGGAAAACATGGATCTTGCTAGAAAGAAAGCAGCAGCCCACCAGCAGGTAACTGTCAGAAACATGGATGTAAAGACTGAAGAAATCCATGCTATTTATTAAGAGTTAGGACCTTCTTCTAAAGGGAAAAACTACACCATCATCCTTCCAAACCCAGGGGAGATGAAGAAAATCCAATGAAGTGTTTGCTCTGGCAAATTAAATGTAAAAAACCCACACACACAAAAGGATTTAAAAGAAGCCCCCTCTTTAGGAATGAAAGATAGGACCTCTGAGCCTTATTAGAAGCTGGAAGTCAGCCTGAGATGGTGAGTTTCCATAAGTGATAAAGATCAAGGCCAGGCTGGACAGCACTTGGAGCAACCTGATCTATTGAGAGATGTCCTGTCCAAGGTGAGGGTTTGTAAGAAGATGAGCCTGAAGGTCGTTTCCAATCCAAAACTGTTCTCTGATTCTACAGCAAATGGGAAAGTTGCAATAGAAGAAATAGGGAAAGAATGAATGAATGTCTTAAATGTGTGCACCTTTCACTCTTGCTTTATTGGAACCTGAGTGTAAGTTGATCTATGCCTACTTGACAACTGCATGTGAAAACAATTCACCTGACTCCTGACTCTTGATTTTTAAGGTAAGAGAAACTACAAAACATACTCTTTCTGTATATCTGTCACCCTTTCTCCATATACCCATGTGTGCAGAGCTCTTAAGATCATACCAAACATTCTATCACTGTCAAGTTTGTCCCCAAAAACACTTCAAGACAGATCTATTTACTCCCCTGCCCTAAGGGAAAACTATTCCTAAGTGTTTCAACACTGACAGAAATGTGCTGGCACTTTGGACTCTTATTGCTCTCACCACGGTGGGATGCTGGATGCCTCAATGCTGGGATATGATTGGTTTCTAAATCCCAGTTTCATAGGATTTTAATTACTGGTCTGGCATGGTGGGGAGTGGAACTGGCTGCGGTCAGACAAAGGATCGATACGCCGGCCCAGAACATATTGAGCCTCGGCACTCGCAGATGCTATTGCACTATTTAATCATCTTTTGCAAAATTTACAGTGCAACAGAAGGAATCAATACAGAATTTAGCCCATTCCTTTGTAAATATGAGCATGGAGAGGGAGAGAGGATGTCAGGCACTCTGGCATGACAGCTGGCCTGGGGAGCAAACCTCCACAACAGACCACCCAGGACAGCTACCATGCCTGTGACTCACCAAAAAGGGTCCAGCCAACCGCTGGGACTTGCTTTCCTGGGGACAGCTGCATCCACAGTGGCTGCATTTGTATGCTCTGACCTGCTTGTAAGCTGAACCTTGTCCCAGCCACTCTAAAGGAAAAACGTGAGGAAGCCACACAGGCTGTGCAGAGCCTTACTCTGCACAGCGTGGTTTACAGAGCCTGTCATAGAATAGTTTCATGGAATTTTCTGGGTTGGAAAAGCCTCGCCAGACCACCAAGTCCAACCACTCCCTCAGCACTAACCCATGTCCCCAAGTGCCCACAAGGCTTTTAAATCCCTCCATGGATGAAGACTCCAACACTGACCTGGGCAGCCTGTACCAAGTCTGAAGAACCCTTTTGGGGAAGAAATCTTCCACATATCCAACACAACTCGAGGCAGTTTCCTCTAATCCTGTTGCTTGTTACCTGGGAGAAGAGCCTGACCTGCACCTAGCTTCACCCTCCTTTCAGGGAGTTGCAGAGAGGGAGGAGTTCAGCCCTGAGCTCTCTTTTACTGTGGTAACTGCTGACTGCAGCAAAACCTCAATGTTACTTTCTCTGGATGTGTTAAAACCAAAGCTATCTCTTCTCTGGCAGTGGCTGCTGGGGACCTGCGAGCCTACTCTCTAGGGACATCCTTTACTCTCCCTCTGGAAGAATGGACCTTTTTAATCTGGGATGCAACAGAAAACACTCCAAGACATATTATGCAGTAGTTAATAAGAAATTAATTGTGTTAGAAAAACCCAATTAATTAGAACCTGATTTTTCCAGAGAATACCATAAGCACTTTTTGCTTTCTGATGTCCAAAGCCCATCTCTTGCTGGCTACATAATCTGTTTACCCATCACTCACCCTACTCACAAGATCTGCAATTACACTGGACTGAGGAGGTGAGTGCACAACATTACGAACAAATGCACTGGGCTAAATTTACTAGCAAATCGAGTTCAGCAGACCAGGTTATTGCAGCTTCAGCTAAAATGTTTTCACAAATGTATGTTCATGTCTTCCTCTCTCTCTCTTTCACATCTAATTAGAGATGAGAGATTCCAAGATTGCTGAAGAGGACCTTTGGACAAGGGCAAGGAGTGACAGGACAAGGGGGAATGGCCTCCCATTGACAGAGGGCAGGGTTAGATTGGGTATTAGGAAGAATTTGTTCCATGTGAGGTTGGTGAGGCCCTGGCACAGGTTGCCCAGAGAAGCTGTGGCTGCCCCATTCCTGGAAATGTTCAAGGCGAGGTTGGATGGGGTTGGAGCAATCTAAATTAATGGAAGGTGTCCCTGCCCATGGCAGTGGGGTGGAATGAGAAGACCTTTAAGGTCCCTTACAACCTGAACCATTTTGTGATAACGTGATTCCCCCTACAGATGTACTGCAGGAGGCATTTCCAATGCTGTAACAGCCTGGTCAGCCTGCCTGCGGGTTCTAGGAGGAGCTGGGAGCAGAGGGGATGATTTCTGAAGATGGGAAATAGAAAGCAGGGCAGTCGGGGATGAGGAGAGCACTGAGGAGAATGGGGGACATATGGAGCCTGCTCAGGTTTGGCAGGAGGGCAGGTGTTGGTTTCTGCAGTGGGACAGAGAGAGGGGAGGTCCCATGAACTAGCATAGGTCAATCTCTGAAGGAAGGAACTGCTCTATTTTTAGGCAAGGGTAGGAAATATGAGTCCCTACCCACCTATGTGCAGCAGCAGAGTACTGCACTGTCACACAACTGTGTAGAAACCACACTTCCACATGTCAGCAGACAACAGTTCAGACAGCCCCTTGCTACATGGACACACACACACCCACCAAACACACCTTGAAAAAGCACTTGGAAATGAATTTTGAGATCCTCGAAAAATGGCAACTGAGCTGCTACACATGAGGGAAATTTTGCTCCTACGCTTCATCCTGTGCCTAGTTTCTCAGGTGTATACATAAGCAAGTGCTCACAATATTCTGATTTTGCTCCAACCTAAGACAGTTCCAGCAGCATCTTCTTCTGTGCTCTCTCTAGTGTAACTTTAATTTACAGAAAGGTAACCACACCTATGACAAGTCTTCCCAGTCCAAGGCTGTGAAAAGGGAACAGTTTCTCATGATGGGAGAAGGGTCATTTACCTGCAGGGCAAATCCCTGAGCAGCAGCAGTGCTGTTCCTAGCTCTGAATCACACAATCACAAGATTGTTTGGGCTGAACAGACCTTAAGGCCCACCTCATTCCCCTGCCATGGGCAGGGACACCTTCCACAAAACCTGGCTGCTCCAAGACCTATCCAATCTGGCCTGGAACACTCCCAGGGATGGGGCAGCCACAGCTGTTCTGGCCAACCTGTGGCAGGGCCTAACCATCCCCAAGGGAAGAATTTCTTCCCAATATCCAATCTATTCCTGCCCTCTGACAGTGGGGAGCCCTGACTTGTCTTCTGACTACATGCACGTACTTATTCAGAGTCCTCTCCAGCTATCTTGGAGTTTTTTTAGGCAGTGGCAGGTGCTCTAAGGTCTTGCTGGAGCCTTCTGTTCTCCAAGGTGAACAACTCCAGCTCTCCCAGCCTGTCTCCAGAGCAGAGTGGCTCCAGCCCTTGAACAATCTCCATGACTCTGGACACATGAATCAGTACCTCCCTGCATTTCAGCAATAGATTATGGAGCAGAACCGTTTGTAGAAGGGAGGTTGATGTTGGCTATGCTCCATGGCAGGGTTACGCCATTGCCAGAATGCTGCACCTTTAATACTGGCTATTTCAATTAAATACTGACATAATAAAATCTCCCTCTAAAACAAGTAAACTTCTGTCTCCAGCAAGCTAGTGACCTTGCCTGCCTTCCTCTGAGCCAAACACAAAAGTCCCTGGAATCAATTGTGCCTGCAGTAGCAACTGGTGCACTCTGTGGATGTGAGTGCTCACCCACCCCTTCCCCAAACACCAATATTTATGGTGTTGCCTCAGGTCAGGGGACTGTGAAATGTCACCAACAACTGCCCGAAAGGACAACAGAGCTGCCACTTCATCTCGCGGTCTGCTGGGCACACACATGCTGACCAAAGGGCTATAAGGTCCTGGAGGGGTCAAGCGAGTCACTGAATGGGCCACAAAAGGCTAGGGATGTGGGGTGAGGGGCAAGTGCAGGGGGCTTCCCTTAAAAAACAACAGGGGGGTTGGGAAGTGGTTGGAGCAGAGAGGGGCTGGACAGTTAATGGCTTTGGCCTGAGGGCAGAGCACCAGCAAGTTAGCACCAGAAGTTAGAGGGAGAGTAAATGGAGAGTTAGTAAAAGGCAGGTGTAGTGAGAGATGAAGGGGAGCCTGTTCCACGTCAGCAACCAGGAGCCACCCTGTGTGTGATGTCAATGGCAGCACAGGGGAATTACCCTCACAAAGGGCTGAACGGTGTTCGATCTTCACACGAAGACCCTTGGCCATGTATTCATCCCAGATCACACTGACGAGGAGGCAGGGATCCCTGCTTTGTTATCGCATGGAACCGGGAGGAGGGGAACGCCTCCAGTGAATGCCCCGAAGTCCTCCTACATAAGATGATCAAGAAATCCAATTCCAGCACCCAAAACTTGCTGGAAGAGCAGGGAGGGGTCTGCTGTCACCTCAGCAGCTCAGAGTCCACCTGACAGAAAGGTAAAGTTTATTGCACTTAGCAAATAATCCTCACAGATCTGTATCCTAAACCATGACTGCAAAGGGTAAGTGGGTATTGTGGACAGTGAACAGGGATTAATCTGAGGAACACTGTGAACTCAACCTTGGGAGGGTCTCCAATGGGAATTTCACACCATTGCCATCCCACTGGTGGGTTGCTCTCTCCAGGATCTGAGCACTGGGACATGCTCTACAAGACAAGGATTTCCGCTTGGAAATGAAGTCTGAGGCTCTTGAGCAGGATCCAGAAGGATTTCTGTGGGGCTGGACTAAGAACAAAACAGTGATGAGTGACCATCACATCTTCTGGCTAAGTTCTGAATTTTCACTTTGATTTCACACAATCCTTCCATTTGTACTCAAACAAACACAGTCCCACAGACTGTTAAATGCTTTTTTTTCTGAGTTCCAAGTGAGTTCTTTCAAGCTGAGACACTTTGCTACAAACAAAGAACTCTCTGTGGGCACCAGGCAGAGAAAGGGCCATTCACAGGGATGGCAGTGGCTCCATGACAGACACAGAAATATCTCTGGAACAAAAAGAAAAAAAGAACAGTTGCCTCTGTGCAGTGAGGCCTGGATTGGAAGAGTACTCAGATCTCTAAGCAGGGCACAACTGGAGAAATAAGGTGGACTTACTCCTTTACAATGATTTATTCAGGACAGAAAAATTCTTTAGTGCCAACTTCATTTATTTGCACCTATCTTTTATCTGTACTTAGGGTAACCAAGGAGCTGCCCTGGTACTTTCAATCAACTGATAATATGTGTCATGCAAGGAGGCTTTCCAAGGCAGAACTGAGAACCAGGTACTTTGTAGAAAATGCTATTCCAGGTGATTCTACCCCTCTCCCCAGGTGAGAAAGTGAGACCTCACCTGCAGTGCTGCCTCCAGCTCTGGGGTACAACAACAGAAGAATCTAAAAATGCTGGAGTCCAGAGAAGATCACAGAGGTGCTTTGAGGGCTGAGCCCCTCTGCTCCAGAGACAGGCTGGGAGAGCTGGGAGTGGTCAGTCCAAACCATTCTGTGATTCTATGATTCACACCATGACATATGTCACTCTCCAGCCTCCAGTACAGACTATCTGCACAGATCTGTTCCAAATACTGCTGAGACAAGGATTTTTCCAGTCCTTCCACCCCACTGCCACCCTCTGTAACACTCCAGAGGCCCTTGCACTCTCCTGCAATGCCCTTGTCTGTGCAACCCGCTGCTCAAGCAGGTAAAGCCTGCTCCACTCTGCTCCTCCTGTGGGCATCTCTGCCCACAACTGTGGGATCCCAGAAGTCTTGCTGGAAACCTTCTGACCATCAGTGCCCGTGGCCAAGTGACTGCTGAGCAGGTGCTGCTTGGGCCAGGCAACAGACATGCAGTAAGCCATATGCCCTGGGACTATACCAGGTTCTCTGTTCATGCAATGCCCACACATGCTGTGAACACGGAGGGGGGCTTCTATGTCAGAAAAATGGACCCCACTTGGTGGGGGGCAGTATTTTTATCTGAAGACTTCCCAGCCACCATGTTCAGGTGACCTTGGGGACATTGCAGGAGGAGAGCTGTTGAAATTTCTGGAGGAGAAGGAATGCTGGGGACAGAGGACATCACATCTGGAGGAAGGCAGAATTATGGACCAGCTTGGTGGTCTGATGCACTGTGCATGTGCAGGTACACACTAAGCAGATGCCAGCTCTGGAGAACAGCACAAGAGTCACAAATATCATCCCAGAGCGAACAGCAGGAGGGTACATATAGAAACTGTTGGCACCACATTCTTATTCTGCTGGTTAAAAGCATCTTCTCATTCTACTCCACTAGTGCTGATAAGCTTTTTCCCCATGAAGGCAGTTGAGCACTGAACAGGTTGCCCAGGTGAGTACACATGAGATGACAGTGAAGCAGGCTCCATGAGGAGAAGGGCCCTGTGATTTAACCAGGAGGACCAGTAACTGCATAAGCTAATTCTGACTAACTCTCACAAGAGCTGCATTGTCCCAGTGCCAACAGTACTCGAGTGTCCACCATTTCCTCTGGGTACCAGCATCTATCATCATCTAGCCTGTGCCTTGTCCATAGAGCAGATCTGTTCCTGGTATAGCAGGGACCCTTCCATTCCACAAAGGGACATCAGGGATATGACAGAAGGCCTGAGTAAATACTGCAGTTGGGAAATGAAAAAATACTAAGCAGAGACCAGTGGGGGCATGTGGGGCACCCAGTCCAGCTATGGAGCTCCCAGGGTGTGGAGTTGCTGGAGTGAGGTCAGAGGAGGTCACAGAAGCTCTCCAAGGGCTGAAGTCCCTCTGCTCTGGAGAGAGGCTGAGAGAGTGGGGGATGTTCAGCCTGGAAAAGGGGAGGCTCCAGGGAGACCTCAGAGCACCTACCACTGCCTAAAGAGGCTCCAAGGGAGCTGGAGAGTGCTCCAAGAGCCTGGAGTGACAGGACAAGGGGGAGTGGCTTCCCATTGACAGAGGGCAGGGTTAGGTGGGATATTGAGAAGGAATTGTTCCCTGTGGGGCTGGCAAGGCCCTGGCACAGGTTGCCCAGAGAAGCTGTGGTTGCCCCAGCCCTGGAAGTGTTCAAGACCAGGTTGGATGCAGCTTGGCACAACCAGGTCTAGTGAAAGGTGGCCCATGGCAGAGGGTTAGAACTGGATGATCTTTGAGGTTCCTTCCAACCCAAACCATTCCAAGATTCTATGATTCCCTGGCTGTTGAACTGCAGGAGGAAAGGGAAAACTTAATGACTAAGGTGAGAAGAACCACTGAAAGCACATAGGAAAAAAAACACTGGGAATGAATGGGAACACAGAAACGAAGAAGTAAAGGGAAGAAAGCAAACAGCAAATCACATTAAATTGTGACAGTGACAGAGTGTGGCCTCTGTCTGAACCTGACAGGTTTGTAGGATGGGCTAAGTCAGAAGTGCTCCTGACCCATGAGCTGGGTGGAACTACAAAACTCACCTGCATCCAGCAGCAGTTTGACTGTCAGGTAGTCATCAGCCAGAACTGCGTAGTGTAGAGCTGTGCAGCCCTTGAAGTTGGCTCGGATGTTGAGACGGTTGTTGAAGTCATCCTCCCGGGTGACAAGGACTGCAGGGGACAAAGAGTGAAAGCTCAGCTCACTGAGATAACTACAGAACTGCTCATCTGCATGTGCAGCAGCAGGACCCACCACCCCTCACCAGGCAAGAAGCTTCTTAAGGGCTTTGTGACCTTTTCTGCGACCACCAGGACCCCAGAGGGGATTTCTGGTGGCCATTGCCCCCACTCCACTGAGCAGCAGTAGAGATAAGGACAACATAGTTCCCATGTATCCCAGTGACTGCCTAGACAGTGCCCAAGCATGGGAAGAGGTGGGTGGAGAACACCTGAGCGAAGACCTCAGCCTTTTTCCAACCATTTATTGTAGGCTAACAGGATGGCTTGACTTGGAAGGGACCTTAAAGCTCATCTGGTTCTACCCCACTGCCATAGGCAGGGACACCTTCCACTAGACCAGGTTGCTCCAAGCCCTGTGCAGTCTGGTCTTGAACACTTCCAGGGATGGGGCAGCCACAGCTTCTCTGGGCAACCTGTGCCAGGGCCTTGGCACCCTCACAGGGCATAATGTCTTCCCAATATCTAATCTAAATAACGATTTTAGCAAACAGAAGGGAAGCTGTGACACGAATGAATGCTGCCCCACTATGGCTTGATCTTCAAGAAAATTCCTGATTTTGGGGTCTCCAGCACATAAGTTCATGTGTCTCAGCAGGGCATGGCTCTGAAGGAAGGGTCTGCAGCACCCCCGCTGTCCTGTAGCTGGTCTAAGGATCAGGCTTTAGAAAACCTGGATTTTAAACTCTTTGCTTTAGTCATCAGAAAAAAAAAAAAAAAAAAAAAAGAGAGAGTGACTTTTTACAGGGGCAGATAATGACAGGACAAGTAGGAATGTCTTCAAACTGACAGTGGGCAGGGTAAGATTGAGTACTGGGAAGAAATTCTTCCCTGTGAGGGTGGTGAGACAATGGCTGGCACAGGTTGCCCAGAGGAAGCCCCACAAATAGCCTGTCCCACCATGGAGCATGAGTGATGGTGGAATTGGTGTATGCTGTCTCCATTCAAATGAACACCATCCACCTGGTGGGCCAAATTCTGCTCCTGGAGGTGTGTCCAGCTCCTTCGTGAAAGGGTGTGTCCCTAAAACTCATTAGACCCAGATCCAGTGGCAGGGAGAGCTTCCAAGTGCTCTGAGCACCTTGTATTGTGCTATGGCAAAGCAAGCAGAGCTGGAAAGCGGATGGGCTGCAGGGACTTCATGGTCCCTCCTAAGAGCCATCAAAAGATTTCTAGGAGATTCAAAAAGTTCAGAAGAGAGAAACACTGTGATGAATACCTGATGCTGTCCGAGCCCAGCATCTCCACTAATGAACCACAGTCCCTCCAGGAAGATCAATTAATGCCCTGGCTCCCTTCCTTCCCTGGGTCCTTTCTCCAAGCACACAGGGTGAGTATGTATATTTATTTGTCGTCATTTCCTACCCAGGGAGGAGCAGGATAATGAACTGCGTGCGTCAGGGAAGATGAATCTGAGATACTAGGGAGCAGCGCAGTAAAGAGATTAAAGTGTTATTATTGTTGGTTTTTTTCCCCCATGGTCCGTTGTGACAGCTCGGCCGTCATCTGTAAAAAATGTCTCTGAGAAAGATAATCATCGGAAACTCAATAAAGCGTCAGGGGAAGCCTCATCCACCATCCATCACTGGGTGCCTGGAAATTTTCAGCTCTCTGTCTCCCTTCCTGCCATCCATATAAATGTCTGTAATATATTTTGTGCAGTGGTTGTGGAGCACACCCTCTCGATTTGGATGTTTTTATGAAAAAATATTTATACACGAAATATGTAAATGTCTAAAAAAAAAAGAAAAAACAAAGGCAGTTTCTCTCTCTCTTTTTAAAAACGCAACTGAATTTATTCTTTTTAATAAAACATGTCAAGCAAAGAATTAATGCAACTTCTCATAGAGTGGCCTTATCTTTTCTTCACCCCAAAATATATAACATTAGAGAGGGATGAATGCAGACAAAAACAATTAACTTTCTTGGTTGATACACTTTATCTTAAATAAAGTCTATGTACATGCATTATGTATTGGCATTCTATTGCTCATTTTTTAATGTAGTTTCATACATTTTACATTCCCTGCTATAGGGATATGATCTATGCATACTCTCTCTCCCATCAAGAAGTAGGTCTGCTGCACGGGTGGGTCACAGTGAGGGATGAGAGCAGGGAGCTTTTAAAAATACAGAATAATGCCCTGTCAAAGCTGTCGTCTCACTGTTCCATCTTCTTAACTCAACCTGTGCTTTATGAAAGGTTCAAATATTACACCTTCATTAGGCTTCCACAGAGTTTTTCTCCTGTTAGCACTGAGTCAAAAGCACAGACAGGCCCATGGATAATGTCACTGTGCTCCAGCAGCACCCATGGTGTGGCTGCATGATGAGGGAAGTGACCCTGTGCTGAGGCCACATCTGGGGTCAGCTCTGGGTCCCTCACTCCAACGACATGGAGGCACTGGAGCATGTCCAGAGAAGGGCAATAGAGCTGTGGGAATTTGGTGAGGAGTGGCTGAGGGAGCTGAGGAGGCTCAGCCTGGAGAAAAGGAGGCTCAGGGGGGACTTTCTCTCTCTCCTCAACTCCCTGACAGGAGTAGAGCCAGGTGGGGGTCAGGCTCTTCTCTCAAGGAACAAGGGACAGGACAAGAGGAAATGTCCTCAAGCTGTGCCAGCGGAGGTTCAAGACGGATATTGGGAAGAATTTCTTCATGGGAAGGATTGTTAAGCCCTGGCACCATCTGCCCATCCCTGGGCTTTAAAAGTCATGTGGATGTGGCATTTGGAGACATGATTTAGTGGTGGCCTCAGCAGTGCTGGGAAAATGGTTTGACTCTATGGTCTGGAAGGGCTTTTCCAACCAAAATAATTCCATGATTCTATTCTATGACTCTATGACTCAGGCTCTGCAAACCATGCTGTGCAGACTGATGGTCTGGACAAAGTGTGTGACTTCCTCCCATTTTCTACCCAGAGCAGCTGGAACAAGGTTTAACTTTCAAACAAGTCAGAGAACACAAAAGCAGCCACTGTGGCAGCAGCTGTACCTGAGAATCCAAGTCCCAGTGGCTGGCTGAGCTTTGGCAGGGCAAGGGGGATTTCTGGGAAACATCCCATGGTCTGCCAGCTCAGAGGTGAGGTTGTCAGGCCAGCACAGTGCTTGGATAGAGAAAAGGCTTCAGGAATGGGGAAGGAAAGACAGGGACATTTTCGGGGGTTGAGTCCTACTATCATTCCTGCCAGCATGAGGAACAGAAGAATCTCTGAACATGCAGCTGGCTGCTCCAAAGAATAGCTGGGCATGTAGAATCCAAACATATCCTGATAATCATAAAACCAAGAAAATTTTACCACCATTTATTGTCATAAAAAGTGGAAACCATCTGGGAAATTTAAATAGGTCTGAATAAACAAAACAGGTGTCTGAAAAACCTCGCCTAGTGGAAGGTATCCATGCCATTGTAGGGGATTGGACTGGATGGGTTTTAAAGGTCCCTTCCCACCCAAACCAGCTCATGATTCTATGATTCTGAGTCTGCATCCAACATCCCAGTGATGAGGATAATGAAGGGGTAAGCATGGAAATGGAGATCTGCCAAGAATATCTATAATGAGATGACATGACTGCAGAAAATGACCTTGGTTTTCAAGGAAAGTCATTTATGGCTGAGAGCTGATACTGATGCTTGCCCAAACCCAACTGTAAGCACTGCAACCACTTGCATCATTCAGCTTTATTTCAATTGGCCAAGTTTGTCTTCATTTCACAGCTCCTGATAAGATCTGGATTAAAGCTGCTGGTGGAATACACTGCCCTGAACCCCTTCCCCTTCCCCACAATGTAGCTGCATGTAAGTCAATGGAATGGCGTTCATATCTATGACTTTGTATTTAGCTCCGGCTTTATAAAACCAGTTTATCTCTGGTAAATTGAAGGATTGCTTCTATATAATATCTACATAATGTTTTTTTCCTCTTCAGACACATATTCACCCAAGTACTATCAATTACTTTGCATTTAAATGGAAGAAGATGAAACAAGCTTTAAAAAAACCCCATGAGGTCAGATCAGGAAACAAAATTTTCGGACCTGAAAAGCAAATGTCGGCAGCTGCACACAAACCATCTTACCTTCCAAGGAATGGAGGCCTTTTTCTTTGGCAATTTCATACACACTGCTGAAATCATCCCCAAGGTTTGGATCTGCATTAGCTGTGAGCAGAGCCTTTACCACACTGTCACAAAACAGAAGGAAAGTAAGGCAGAAGTAGTAGGTGAGGAATTGAAGTCCTTCAGACACTGAGAAGTGCTCAAGAAAGCCCTCTTCAAATATTCCTGGGAATGTTAATATTCCTGGGAAGTTAACCCATAACTGTAACTGAACATTTTATCACATAGAGCTCCACCAGCATATAGTAAAATGAATGAGATGGGGGAGGCACTGGAGGAAGGGGTGACACTATAGAGATATGCAATCCTTCTGAGGAGACATGCACAGAACATGCTTCTGGCACAAGGCATATTCCTAGACACAGACCTTGGCTCCAATGCCACCTCCATCCCTGCAAAAAGGAAGATTATTGTAACAGTCTGCAGATTAAGGGAAGCAAAACTACATTGGTTTTGGGAGGCAATAGTATAGCACCTGCACCCCTGATACTAAAGGTGCCATCCTACTACAAGAAGTACAAACTTCCACAGCAAGCAGTTCAGAGGAGGCTCTGAAGATAATCAGAGCGCTGGAGCACCTCTGCTTTAGAAGACAGGCTGAGATGGTTGGGGATGTTCAGCCTGGAGAAGAGAAGGCTTCGGGGAGACCTTAGAGCCCCTTAGGACCTAAAGTGGCTCCAAAAGTCCTAGAGACTTTGGACAGGGGCCTGGAGTGACAGCACAACAGGATTGGCTTCCCACTGACAGAGCACAGACTGGATATCAGGAAGAAATTCTTGTCTGTGAGGATGGTGATGCTCTGGCACAAGTTGCCCAGAGATGTCACGGTTGTTCCATCGCTGAGAGTGTTCCAGGCCAGACTGAGGCTTGGAGCAAACTGATCTAGTGGCAGGTGTCTCTGCCCATGGCAGAGGGTGGAATGACATGAGCTTTAAGACCCATTCAGCCCAAACAATCCTGTGATTCTATGACTTGAACTTTACAGCCCTTTTAGACACTGGAAGAGGCCCTAAGGTGTCCCTAAAGCCTTCCCTTCTCCAGGCTGAACAATCCCAGCTCTCCCAGTCTGCCTCCAGAGCAGAGGTGCTCCAGACCTTGAAGCATTTCCTTGGTGTATCCAAACAGTTTCACTCCACTTCACCTTGTCACTCCAGCAACTTCCCATACTTCTGAGGTTGGACCCCAGAGCCAGATGCAGCTCTGCAGGTGGGGCTTCATTGGAATGGAGCAGAGGGTCAGAAGCTTCTCCCTTGCCCTGCTGCCAATGGCACTGGGGATCAGTCCAGGACTGGATTTTGAGCTGCCAGCAAATGTTACACATTATGAACATGCTGCAGTGGGACACAGGACGCACTGCCCAGGCCATTTTGGTGTGGAAGTTCTCACTCTCTGCTTTTGAATCCAAACAGTCATCAGGCCAGAATTAAATTTCTCACTCCCTCAGAAAGCAGCTTGAAGCCAGGTAATTCTTAATTTTTTTTTCCAGCATGCAGGCTTCCCATGACAACTAGACAGTAACTCATTTGTTAGCATTCATCGCCAGTGACACGGCTCACAGGCTGAGAGCAATGTGCGCCACAGCCTGACATGTACCTGCAGGCTGTGGCTTGTCAAGTCACATCTGGAATTTAACTTAAGCTCCTCTCCCATTTACCCAATAAATGCATTATCAGAATCAAAGGTGGTTATCTTATTATTAGAGCATGGTATAGTAGAGGCCAGCTCTTTACTAGCACTGGTGCATCCCTCACCATGTATAAAGTCACCTCTAGTGAGCACAGCACCAGGACTGGGGGCAGGATACAGAATCATGGAATTGTTTAAGTTGGAAAAGCCCTCTAAGACCATTGAGTCCAACTGTTTCCCCAACACTGTCAAGCTCACTGATACCTGGAAAATATAACAGATCTTTCCAACAATGTTAAAGTGAATATAAAAGCAAAGCTTTCAGGTACACAATGTGGTGAAAACTGCATGTGGTATAGTAATTCTACAGTTTTTATAAGGTTAGTTGATTAGTGTGCTTATCATATACTGTCCAATTAAAAGGTTAGTTGGTTAGGCAATAATTCCTGGTGTCTTGCTCCACTGGAAGCAGTCCAGAGGTTTCTTCTGCCCCACTTCTGTTATGTCTGGTCCAGATTCTTACTGGAAAAGAGAATGTCCTTGTAGCTGGTTCTCCTCTTGGAATAAGACTAAACGGTACTTAGGAATGTGTTTATAAGATTAGCTTAGTGCTCCTAAATGTAGGGAGGAAAGATAGGAAAAATAGTAGACGCTACAGCTATGCTTTAGCAATCTACAAAGCTACAAATGTATAAAATAGATAAAAAGCTAAAAATCTTAGGCATCATTCCCCCCTAAACTACATCCCCATGTCAAACATCCAAATGTTTTTAAACCCTTCAGGAATGGGAACTCCACCACGCCCCAGGACAGACTGTACCAGAGCTGGACAACCCTTTTGGGGAAGAAATTTTTCCAAAATCCAACCTAAACTTCCCTTGGTGCAACTTGAGGCTGTTTCCTCTTGTCCTGTCACTGGGAGAAGAGACTGACCCCAACCTGGCTCCACTCTCCTTTCAGGCAACCCTTGTGAGCATACAGAGCTCATTTACATCTGTAATCCATTTATATCCATATTTTGACAACATCGTCTGTTCTATAATATTTAGGTTGAGAGGTTCTTCAAACAGTAATTTCCAATTATGACCTTTCCCCTTTTCAGTCATCAGAAGCATGCTGCAATGCACAGGTTCTTGAATGGATCGAGTTGCACAGCCTTGATCATGTTAGATACCTGATGGCTTAGAACAGGCACTAAGGATGGAATGCTTTGGGTTAGATAGGGACCTTAAAGCTCATCTAATTTCAACCCTTTCCCATGGGCAGAGACACCTTTCACTAGACCTGGTTGCTCCAAGCTCCATCCAATTAAGCCTGGAACACTTCCAGGAGTGGGGCAGTCTTAGCTTCTCTGGACAACCTGTGCTGGGGCCTTACCATACTCACAAGGATTAATTTCTTCCCAATATCCCATCTAACCCTGCTCTCTGTCAATGGGAAGCTACTCCCCGTCGTCCTGTCACTCCAGGCCCCTGTCCAAAGTCCCTCTCCAGGTCTCTTGGAGTCTCTTTAGACACTGGCAGGGGGTCTGAG
Organism: Lonchura striata; assembly: GCF_050655825.1. Taxonomy (NCBI): domain Eukaryota; kingdom Metazoa; phylum Chordata; class Aves; order Passeriformes; family Estrildidae; genus Lonchura; species Lonchura striata. Next base: position 5,512,084 of record NC_140703.1, read on the forward strand.
TTCTCCCTGGAGCCTTCTCTTCTGAACAGCCCCACCTCTCTCAGCCTCTCTCCAGCCCCTGGAGCACCTCCATGGCCTCCTGTGTACTTGCTCCAACAGGTTGACATCTTTCTTGGCGGTGAATCACCTTACCTACTTTCAGACATCAGCAGTGGAAGCCATAAAGCCCAGAGCAGCCTCTCATCACAGATGTCCTCTCTACCACACAAATCTCTTCAATGAGCCTGAGTTTTCTCTCAGTTCACTAAGTAGTTTGGATTTTGTTTGAAGGGTCAGTGTGTGACCCACAATCTTCAGTACAGTTCCAAGGAGACAACTTCACTCTGTCATCCTCAGGCCTTTATGACAGTGCATCCCCTGCCCTGCCCCCAGGCCACACTATGATCTGGAAGAGACAATGTGATGCCAGGGAAAAGACACTGATCCAAATATCTGCTCCATGTCTACACTATCTTGCCAGACTGCTCCTTAAGGCTGTATCAGTGAGGACATCCCATGTAGGAGTGACACAACAAGCCTATAGATCCTTCTGGACTACCTTAGGACCATTGATAAGGGGCACAGGGCACAAAATGTATCCTGAAATCCCTACAGCAGCTCTAGGAAGGGCTGCTCAGCATGCCTAGCTCCACTCTCACCTCTGTTTCAGACCCTGGGCCTTTACCACTGCCCTCTATGCAGCAAAATTCAAAGCAAGGAAGTGGTCTGGCTGCAAGAAAAGCCCTGTGAGGCCAAGTGTGTGGCCTTGGACATCCAGAATAGATGTAGCCACAGGCCACCCACCCAGGGTCTCCCACCTCTGGTCATTAGGTAGGACAGACCTACCCTTAGCCTCTGTCTGGCACTGTGTCATCTGTCAAAGACTGGAACAGAGGGAGATACACCACATCCAGTCTTTCTAGTTGGAAAAGGACAAGCACAGGTCACTGATCTGTATGAAGTTCTTCTGGAAATCCAGTGCTGGATTCCTCTAGAAACATCCTGCATCTCCAGTACTTGGTGCTACTGTGGTCAACCCAGTCATCAAGTGAACTGCATCAAAGACCTTGAAGAGGAGGTCCCCATGAAAGCAGGAGGTGCAGGATGGAAGATGGCAGGGCAGGTTATGTCCTGTTATTTTATGGGACCTGTATTGACAATTTCCATGCTACTAGAGATGGACATCTACCTACTGAACAGAAAACATCACAGAACCATGGAATCATGGCTTTTAAATCTGTCCAGGGATGGGGACTTCACCACTGCCCTGGGCAGCCACTGCCCTGGCAGTGACAGGACTGGTGACTCCTTCAGGCAAGAAATTATGTGCTTCAATTATGCCTTTGATGATCTTGCCCTAGTAGCTGACTTATTGTGATTCTTGCAATCAGGTTTCCAGCATCCCCACCAGGCAGCTAAACTTCACGGATCACTCAAGTGATCAAGGTTCTGATATGGTCAAACCACCCTTCTTGGACCCCATTCTCATGGCTACTACCACCAAAGAGGCCATTCTACTTCAATTTTAGCTCACAGGCTATGATATACCTTCAGGTCACTGTATCTGGCTCATTTTTAGGGAAATGATCCCAAGTCTCAGTGTGGGATCTTAATCCACAACATTGTAACCCATGGGTGAGCTACAGGTACTGAGCGAGTCATATGGTAAAACAGGATTTGTTATTTTCTTGATAACTCCATCCATCTGCCTTCATGCCCTCAGTGACTACACTGAAATAAGTGTTCTTCCCAGGCACTCCATCAGATACTACCTCCATGTGCTCTCGGATTCTGAGGAAGCCCTGTCCTTTCTATCCACTGCCTACATGTTCAGCATTCTTCTCTGGGAAGTGACCATCTGTGAAAAGTTGAGCAGAGGACCACAACTGCTAGATGTAAAGTGGTCTGAGAGTGGTGTAGTAGGTGATGGTGGCAGAACTGCTCAGCTCTCCTGTGAATTACCCTCTGCACCATATTCCCTGTTGTAAGAAGCATTCCCATAGCTCTTATGATTGCTGGGAGGCTCAAGTTTAATAATAAACACTGGTATCATCACTTCCTGGCAAAATCTGCTATGCTAAAATACTGACACTAGTCTAATAACAACACATCACACATCCAGCCTTCTTTTCCAATCATCTTTCAATCACATCTCCTGCTTTTGGGATGTGCCAATGCCTCCAGGACACTTGTCCATCAGCTAGACTCCTGGAATCACAGCTATCAATTGCACCTATCCAATTCACACATAATGGGACATTCAAGCAAACTACCCTGTAGGAAAGGTAACAGTGCCATGAAAACACAAAGGAACTGTACTCAGTGATGCAAAGCATGTGCATGTTCCTGGAAAAAAGGAAGGGACTTGCAAAATCAGGTGATGAAAGAGGCTCCAAGGGAGCTGAAGAGAGACTTTGGACAAGGGCCTGGAGTGACAGGACAAGAGGGAATGACTTCAAAGTAACAGAGGGCAGGGTTAGATGGGATATTCTTCCATTCCTATGAAGAAATTCTTCCCTGCAAGGGTAGCAAGGCCCTGACACAGGCTGCCTACAAAAGCTGTGACTGCCCCATCCCTAGAAGTGTTCAAGGCCTGGCTGGATGGACCTTGAAGCAACCAGGTCTAGTAGAAGGTGTCCCTGCCAAGGCAGGGAAATTGGAATGAGATGAGCTTTAAGGCCCTTCCAAACCCAAGCCACCCACAATGAGTGAGTTTAAAATGAGGGATTCTCTGGCCCATACACTTTTTGTGTTCTTCCTCTTGCTATGAGGCACTGGGGCAGAACAACACCCTACACCAGATCCTAGCAGGAGTGGGATGCTACTGTCCAGCTTGGCTGTTTCAGCTTCCCTTCATAACTCACCTATGCTCAACAGCCTCAACAAGCTGAGTTTTAATTTGCTGATCAAGTTTTGATTGGATTAGAGGCAGAGCCTATTCATCAGCATGAATATAAATCTAAATTGACCCTGGTGATGACTCAGAGGGCAATGCTGAGCTAGAGCTGGCTGGGCAGTTCAATCGATTGGGGAAAGTGCTTTCTGCTTGTAATGGCTGGACTAACATATTGTTCAATAAATAAATACATATATACAATACAGGGGGTGGAGAAATCAATGGCGAGATGGTGGGAGGTGCCTGGGGCTGCGTCAAGAGAGATGTTATGCCTGGACCATCGCCGGCAGCTGGGGTTGGTGAACCAAGAAGCCTGGTGATCCCCATGACCACGTGTTATCTGCACAATGCAAGTGCCTGGCCGGGTTTTGATATGCGGCTGCCCTGAGCTCTGGCAGGAGCCACATGTCCTGCCTGGACACAAAGAAGACCCTTGCCTGGTTATATCTTAACTGTGTAACACTCAGCACAGCAGGAGGGCTGGGAGGAACTGTTGCTCAGATAAAGCTAAATGTGAATGTGTGCCTTGCCAGGACCAGTTTACATCTACCTATGGCACAAAAAGCCAGGCAGCTGCAGCAATACCTTGCGCTGTGGTGTGCTATTATTAACCCAGATGAAAATGACTGATTCCTCATAAAGGGATAAAAAGGGACTATGGGATCCAAAAAAAGGGAAAAAAAATCTTGAAGGGTGGTAATTGTTATATTCTTCAGTTTTCTTTAAGAGTGTGACATGGGTGAATCATCTTTCAGAGGCATGGTGAAGGCACAGAAGCCCTGCTCCCTGACTGGAGCAGTAAGAAAATGTGAAGAGAAGCCATTTTTGTGGCTTGGAGAGGTGCAGGAACCTGCTAAACTGACAGCATCACATTGTGCTTGAATTGCAAGATATCAGATAGTGTTCATCCCGGAAAACAGGGATGCTCATGCCCAGGGTCTGAGATGGGGGCACTGCCAAGGCAGACGTGTGAGTAACAGCTGCAGGAACAGCCAAGTGGTCACTGTTCATCAGAAACACCCAAAAAGCAAGTGGTTGAAAGTCAATGTCCCAGTTTCTAGGATATCAGGCCCTCCAAATGTTTTGTCATCACAGCTGAAACCCATACCCAACTCCTCAGCTCTCTGACAGGTGACACATTGTGGGGCCCTATCTTCTTCCAAAGGTACTCGGATATTTCTCTAGCTCCAGTGCAGACAGGTCTGAATGACCTGCCTAAAGTGAAAGGAGTGAAAAAACCCCCATGGAACAGATGTACCTAATATAGATAACAAGACTGCACTGGTTCATCATGTCACTGCCTGTAGACAGAGAACAGCTCCAAGTCAGTCACCCTTCACCAATCGCAGAACAAACCCACTAGAATATCACAATGCATAAGGAATTGTCATTACCAATATAAAACAGCCACACAGCATCTTCAATGCACATGTGGATGGGGCACAGCTCCCAGCAATGTACACTGAGGCAAGGAACTTCCTGACCCCTCTCTCTAAGGAGGGTTGCAGGAAGGTAAGGAACGGGACGAGGTCACACTGGGCCACAGTCTGCTGGTTCTGGTTCCATGGGAAAACCTTTGACCCACAGCTCCTTTGATCTGCACAGAAAGGCAGAGAAGGAAAAGGAGAGCCAAAGCTCAGGAAGGAGTCACTTGACATTGGTCATTCCCAGAAGAAAGGTGTTGAGAAGCAAAGGTGAAGAAATGCAAAGAGATCCAGACCTGAAGAGGAAGGCAGAAGAAGAAAGGATGTGGAGGAAGTAAAACTTGCTAAAAGAAAATTAAGATGAGTAGATGATGCGGGGAGGAGTCAAGAGGAATTTGAAGGCTAAAGCCCTCAATGAAACAGGAAGACAAAGATCAACATGTCCTGACGTGCTGTCAGAAACCCATGCCCTGGGCAGATCCCACAGCATGGACAGCAAAGGAGGGGATAATTCTGACCCTCTGCTCCTCTCAGGTGAGACCCCACATGCAGTGCTGCCTTCATCTCTGGGCCACTCAAAATCAGAAGGATGTGAAACTGCTGTAGTGAGTCCAAAGGGGGACAAAATGATGCTCTGAGGGCTGGAGCACTTCTGTTCAATTAAAACCTGGGCATTGCTGCTGCTGCTACTGTGAAAGCTTTTATGGAGCCTTGCACAGGCTTGAACTGCACTTGAACTGGATTCTGAGAAGGAAATCCCTGTGAGTGCACTGAGGTGCTCCTCCCCACTACCTGAGCCATGCAGGAAACTTTGGAAGCACTAAAATCACAGAACCACAGAACTATTTAGGTTGGAAAACCCCTTTGAGATCATTGAGTCCAACTTCCTCCAGCACTACCAAGGCCACCACTAAACTTTGTCCCCAAGTACCACTTCCATATGACTTTTAAATCCCTCCAGGGATGGTGACCCCACCACTGCAGTGGGCAGTCTCTTCCAGGGCTTGACAATATTTTCAAGCTTTGAATTTCCCCTAATAGTCAACCTCAAGCTCCCATGGCACATTTTGAGGCTGTTTCCTTCTTTCTCTGTCCCTTGTTACATGGAAGAAGAGAGTGACCTCCATCTGACTCCACCCACCTGTCAGGGAGTTTTACAGAGCGAGAAGGTCACTCCTGAGCCTCTCTTTCTCCAGGCTGAGGCCCCCAGCTCCTTCAGCCACTCTTTATCAGAGGTATGCTCATGCTTCAGCCCCCTTCTTCAGAATTGCTGCCCAGGGGTTGTGCCAATACTGTTGAATGGTAGCAGAAGCAGGTTTCAGTGTTTTTTAGAACTACTCAAACTTATCCCACTGGGACTCAGACTTTCCATGCTGCTCTGTGCCTTAGTTTCCCCTACCACACAAGTAGTTCTCTGCCTCAGAGGATGCTAAGATGACTTGATATTTCACTGTCACTTTATTTTTGTGGAAATGATAAAAACCGGAATAGCTGATAACCAGATATAGAAAAGGTCACTAGTCTACAGAATACAGACATACAGCTAAAGTCCTACCTCCTTTGGGGTTTCATTTATGATAGCTTTATTGCTTATATTAACAAATACACAAACACCACAGAGCTCTGAGTATGCATTTAATTAAAACTTAAATACTAAAAATATGACAGTGCTATGGTAATTCCTGCAGCAATGGGAATTACAGCATAAAACCTTCTTTTGCTGCTGTAAACATGGTCACAGCTGGATGTATCTTTAGCCCACGACCCAGTTACAACATGTATCATCATGGAGCCAAAGAATTTGGATTTGACTCTGTCTCATGTTAAAAAGCAACCCTAAATAATTGTCTCCACTAGATCCACTATTTTATCTCCCCACCCAGGCAGACACCAGTCTCCTCCTGGAGACCTCTCCATGGGAATATAGCAGAATGCTTCTTAATGCTTCCCCACATTTTGGATACAAGACATCTCTAAAAAGAAGAAGATGATAATTGTTTTGCTGTAAAAAGAAAAGACGGACCCCAAACTTGCCTTCCAGCACACTGGATTTCATCTTGTAGCTGATGGCAACTGACAGAAATCATTAAAGCAGTGCCTCTGGAATTAAATTAAACAGATGGACTGGGGCTGTCTAATTGGAAGAGTGAGGGCTGTGGAAATTGGGAAACATGACAAAGCTAAAGGACAGGTCACTGAAACCTCCAGTGCACAGTGGAGACTGAAAACATCGGTCTTCTCTGAAAAACACCTTTAGAAAGGTGTTGAGGATAAAGGTTTCCTTTTTGTTAGATGAAAACAATCATCTCAGTTCCCAGCATCCCAGCCCTTCAAAACCATGCTGAGGAACCTGTGGAGGTATCAGCAGCCATAAAAAAGGAAGTGGTGAAAGAACCAGTAAGTTACACATTGGAATGACCTTGATCTTTTTGCAGTCAAATAGTATCTGTAGGTCCTGTTCAGCTGGCTGCACCTCAGCCATCTCTGAGCCAGGGACAGCCCAGCTCACATTCCCAGAGACTGCTGGCCTGAGAGGCGAAGGACCAAAAGTCATAACAACTTCAAATCCATCACATCAGGTGCATTGCACAGGCAATTAGACAAGGGAGATGGCTTCACACTGCCAGAGGACGGCGTTAGATACAGGGAAGCAATTCTACCTTGAGAGAGTGGTGAGGCTCAGGCACAGGTTGACCAGAGAAGCTGTGGTAGCCCCATCCCTGAAAGCATTCAAGACCAGGCTGGACTGGGCTTGGAGCAACATGGTCTAGTGGAAGGTGCTCCTGCTCACAACAGAAGGGTGGAAGTGGATGATCTTCAAGGTCCCTTCCAACCTGTGATTCTGATTCTAAGATCAGTTGCTGTGGCTGGAGAAAGCAGATTTGGAGCATAATCTTTTACAGCGGGACCACACTCTACAAACAAAACCATCCTGCATCCTTGTGCCTCTGACTCCTCCCTTCCCCATTACACCCCAGCCACAACATCTAGTTTCAGTTACACAGTCCACCCTGTGGACTAGGTCCATTAGAAAACTCTGTAAGTAATTTCAAGCTCTCTGTGGGTCATGTTCCAGCTCAATGCATTTCCCACTCTGCACTGTGGACATTACAAGTCTAGAAACAGGACCAAGGGCCAAAACCTTGTCTGGCACAATGACAGAGCTGTTACATAGGGAATAAGTCTGGCTTGCCTCCAGAAAGGATAGAATCAGAATCACAAAGGTGGGAAAAGACCTTTAAGTTCACCAACTCCAACAGTATCTAATTACTCTTCTGCTACCTGGAAAAAAGTTATACTGAGCTTCAGGTATTCAAGGTCTTCTTAATTTTCACTTTAAATCAGTATTCATCTAAAATGTGGGAAAAATAAAAAGAATTTGCCCAACACAGCCAAACCCTTTTTCTTTTGGCCAGGTACACAACAAAGACAGACATGGTGATGACTGTGCCCTTTCAGAAGGGACTAGTCTGGAGTCCACACACTTTTTACTGTCAAGATGTTTTCATTAGCATTTTGACTTGATTTTAGGCCTGATTTTAGGTAATTATTGTTCCATGAACAGCCTTTCTCCCTGTCTCCCCTTAGACTTTGCAACTCGGGAAGTCCCGTTCTGCTTCACCAGTCACTCGGAATGGTCAACAGTCGTCACACTCTGCTGCTGACCATTGTCCACTGGGAAAGGTGGGAGGCTCCCAAGTCCATCCCTTCATGGACAGGCAAATAACAGAGCCTGTTGCTGCTCGGACATCAAAGTTAAACAAACATTCACAAGCCCCCACCTCTGGGCCTGTTTTAAGGAGCTCCCTGAGGAGGTCACGACTTTCAGCTTGTCATAGCACACATCAAAGTTTGCACCACACACGAACTCAGCACATGGATTGGGATAGTGTCACCCGAGAGCGGATATTCAGCCTTTGTGCACTGCTTTAATCCTGTGTTTTCCCAAGTAATTAAGCTTTTTTGCTTATGAACTTGTGACTAAGTAAAGCATCCCTGAGAGGTTGTAACATCAAAGCTCATTCTCCCGTCTGTCCCACATTTTTCGAAATTGGATTTCTTTTTCTCCTTTTTTTCCCTTAAATAAAAAAAGCTAATTGAATTTAGTTGTAGACTGAATATATTTAGGAGTGTCTTTAAAAGGTTACAAGAAGCCAGAGTGATCATCATGGGAACTGTGGAGCAAGGGCACAGCATTCAGCCCCAGTGACAGCCTCACCACTGAAAAGGGATGGGACAGCTCTTACAGGAGCGACTTTGGCTGGTGGCGTACCCACCACAGTGACATCCCACAGGTATGGGCTCATCCATGGCCAAAACCTGAGAGCTGCTGTGGATGGCACCATCAATTCAGCTGTCACATCTGTGGGACTGAGGAGCAGCCTGCCCTGATTTGTCACACCACATACTGGGCATAAGGAGAGTGACAAGCTCCCTTGGGTTAAGCTTCACAACACATCCCAAGCTTTATGGAAATCCTCTACAGAGCTTAGTATGACTTTAGGAAAAGGTTGAAGTGAGTCACTATGATGTGAGATGCACATACCTGGAGTTCCTGCTGATGGCTGCCACCATGAGAGCCGTCCAGCCAAGCTTGTGCCTTGCGTTCACATCTGCACCTTCTTCCAACAACCTGGAAAGAGGAGAGATATGGTCAGGAAATAGATATAAAGAGAGCACCTCAAGCATCCTGGAGCTAATGAGGGAAAGTGGAATGTTTTACTGTGCAGGCACCTGCTCCAGCACAGCCCAGAAGACCCGATACGAAGTTGATTCAATACAGTTCTCAAAGGTGACCCAACTTAAACAAACATACAGGTGATGGCAATCTCACTCCTTTCAAAGGGTGCAATGCCAACATCTTGCTTTCTGTATTGCTTGTTTATTTATTTATTCTGTTCAGTCTAATTTCTGAAGGACCAATCAGTACCTGACAAACCCAAATTCCAATGACATTTGAATCCTTTGGCTGCAAAGCACCCATTAGGCTTCAGAAGCAGCTCAGTGAACCTCTGAAGCCCATGCCACCTGCAGATACTTCACAGTTTTCTTGTACAGCATAAGAACAAATAGGACAACACCCAAAAATACTAGGAACCAAACTATCCTCATGTCTCCAAAATTTTCTTAGCTTTTGCAAGATAATGGCAAGTGACAGGTTTTTGCAGCAGGTACTTTAGCTCAACCTAAAACATGTGCTGAGCCCAGACAGTATGAAATGATAGTTCTCTCTGCACACCACAAGGAAGAAAGGAAGTTTAGAATCGAGGCACAAATTTTACAGTGCTCAAGTTAAATGAGATAAACTCTAAACCCTGCATGTTCAAGTCATAGAATCACAGAAGGGTTTGTGCTAGAAGGGACCTTGAAGACCATCTTGTTCCATCACTTCTTAGAAGGTGTCCATAGGCATGGACACCTTCTACTATACCAGGTTGCTCCAAGACCTGTCCAGCCTGGCCTTGGACATTTCCAGGGAGGGGCCTGCCACAGCTCCTCTGGGCAACCTGTGCCAGGGCTTCACCACCCTCTCAAGGAAGAACTTCTTCACCGTATCTAATCTGGTTCTCCCCTCTGTGAGTTTGAAGCCCATGTCCTGCCACTTTCTGCCTGTGTAAAAGATCCCTTTACACAACCAAATCCATGATTACGAACCCATTTTTCTTGCAGGAGTAATGTGCTGCCTGTACCAAGACAGGGAAGCCATGGGTCAGGCTTTAGAAAGCAGAATGGACAATACAGGAGTCAGCAGTTCTCTCCCCTTGGTTTATCCTTCTCCCTTTTCACAAATTAAGGCTTTTCCATCTTCCTTTCTGGTGAGGCTGTCCTGCACAGTGCATCCTCCACAGAGGTATAACAGGGAAGAGCTGTCATTAAACTCCCTGCTGGGAGAGACACAAGTGAACACAGCAGCCATGTTCCACCTGTGCAAGCACCACTTGAAGTCTTAAAATTCTGCCTAAGGAAGTGGTTGGGTGTGACTGCTTGCATGCACTGAACAAGTCATATCACTTCTTTAAGGACACAGAGAGGTACACATCCGACACTCAGTCATTCCAAATTCCTCACTCTTGGCCTGCTTTAGTGGCAGTGTTCTCACTGGTTAAGAGTGCTGGGACAGAATGAGTGAAAAGGAGGCAAATGAACCATATTTCTCTTCTTACAGTTGGGAAAAAAACCCCAGGAAAGCAGGAATGCTGGTCCAGGGAACACTCACAGATATACCCAGGGTGTCCTGCCAACATTCCTCCACCTCACTGGAAACTTTCACAGTAGCTCCACTAGGAACTTACCCAAGGAACAAATACACTTATATACTGGGACACCTGGTGTGTTCAACCTGAATAAGAGAAGGCTCCAGGGGGAACTTAGACCCTCTGCCAGTGCCTAAAGGGGCTCCAAAAGACCTGGAGAGGACTTTGGACAAAGGCCTGAAGTGACAGGACAAGAGGGAATGGCTTCCCATTGACAGAGGGCAGGGTTAGATGGGATATCAGGAAGAAATTTTTGGATGTGAGGGTGATGAGGCTCTGGCACAGGTTGCCCAAAGAAGCTGTGGCTGTCTTATCCCTGGGAGTGTCCAATACCAGGCTGGACAGGGCTTCTGGCACCCTGGTATAGTGGAAGATGTCCCTGCCCGTGACAGAAGAGTTGGAACTAGATACTCTTGAAGCTTCCTCCCAACCAAACCCTTCAGTGATATGATATATGGTATGATAATCCTAAAGTTATTTCCAAACAGCAATGCGTGAACTTTGGCCGGTATCTTGAACACAGCTGAACGCAGTTCACCCCACTGACTAGACAAACCAGCCAGATAAACATCATCTGAATAAAAAGCCTGCATTCCTCTCCAGTTGAACTTATTTGACAGAGACTAGGGATTGAGAGCCAACAGCAGATGGCTTCAGCCAAGCTCTACACAGAAGCATGTTGGTGAACTCTTCTGACTTGAGTAGTGTTATGATACACATAACGGGTTTGGGTGGACAATTTGACCACCCTTTTTTGACAGAATGAGTGGCCAGCACTAGTGCTGTGGTTCTGGATGCTCTGAACTGTTCATTATGCACTTGGACAGAAACCTAATAGCTGAAATACTAGAATCATAACTGGCAGTCTTAATTTGTAGCTCCCAACTGTGATTCAGGAGGCTGTGACCACTGTAAATGATCATAACACCAACAGAAGCTTTATGCTCTCTTTACCAGGGTTACAAGTTAAAGTTCAATGGTAATGAACTATCTGTCAGGTCAACAACAGGACCTTGATCCGAAGAAGTCTGATACTTGAAGAACAAATTTTCACAGAATCCACTCAGATACAATTTTTATTTCCTTTTTCTATGTGGTTTAATACCTGAAGAACCACCCAGCAGTGTGATGGAGAGCAGGGATGGTTCACCTACAGCCTTATGGGGGTTTGGAGCTACAGAGCCCTACATTATGGCTAACACTGGTCAAGCTGCAGCTCCTGCATTATCCAGTAGCCCAGTAAACTCATCTGGAGAGTTGCACAAGAGCAGCCTTGGCCCCCCACAGGGTAAGGCATAGAATTATGGAGTCATTTAGGTTGGAAAAGTCCCTCTGAGACCATTGAGTCCAACCATTTCCAATACTGTCAAGCTCACCACTAACCCACGTCCCCAAGTGCTGCATCCACACATCTATTAAATCCCTCCAGGGATGGGGATTCCACCACTGCCCTGGGCAGCCTGTGCCAGGGCTGGACAACACTTTCTATGATGAATTTGTGAAATATCTTTATGCTTTCTCCTTCTGCCAGCACCACATCCCTGCAAGTGAATGTCAAGAGTGTGCTGCCAGTTCTGCTGCCTGAAGAGCACTCAGAATGCTGAAAGGAGAAATATCCCTGTGCAGCCACAAAGCTTTCTGTCCTGGTGAGGCCCAGACACACAGGGGATAGCAGATTGCTATCTGCACAGATCAGCTCCCTTTGCAGCTCCGCTTACAGAGGTGTTTGCACCCACAACAGAGATAAGGTAGCCTAACTCAGACCTGTGGCCACTGCTGGTCACACCATCACCTGCTCCAGCTGGAAGGACACTGCCTGCAGCAGAAATCCACACCACAGCTCCATCTGTGCCACCATGTGTGCTGTGTCCTCTGTGCAGGCACAGGGAGTTGCTCCCTCAGTTGGAAAACTGCTTGCTCGCTGCCACTGCAGGAACAAACTCCACATCCAGCTCTCCCAGACCCTAAGGAGCCATTCCCACAAGCACCAGGGCTCAGGATGCTGGTCAGGATGCTGCAATGGCAGATCTTACTGTCTCCCCCTGACTCACCCTAACTGCTTCCAAAAATCCTTTCCCAGACATTGTGATGCCCCATCCCCTTCCACTTGTCTCTTAAAGTGGTGTGGACCAACATGTCCGAGTTATTTCTGAATTTCATTGTATTTACTTGGCCATTTGAAAGTCATTTGAAAGCAGTAACATTCATATCACCCTCTTTCTACAGCATGCCACTGTGACAGCCTAATAGCCACAGAAAATATAGGAAATAAAGGCATCGTGATGACAAGGGAGAGGGATCCTGAAAAAAGAACCCATAAGGGGCAAGGTAACCCCAACACCAAAACTGCAGGTAAGAAGGCATCAGCTATGCCAGGATTGAGGCACACAACCCCTTCAGGCTGGGAACTTTTGCCTGGCAATAAAAGCCTTGAAGCCCAACACCAACCACTGATTAACATCCTGAGTAGAGTTTAATTGATGCAATTTTGCAAAGTATCGGGCCCATTTGCACTTGACTATGGAATTTGCATTATTCTACATTAAAGGGGCAGAGAGACTGTCCTGGTCACTTTCTGCCAGCCACTGGGTTGCTCTTCTGCAAAGAGTCAGTCTTAATTTCACCTGTCATGAGTTTTAACATTTCATGAGAGGGTCTGGACTAGAAATGACCTTGAAGATCATCCAGTTCCAACCCCACTGTCACAGCCAGGGACATCTTCCCCTAGTCCAGTTTGGTCCAAGCCCCAACCAACCTGTTCTTGAACACTTCCAGGGATGGGGTAGCCATGTGAATGGATATTTCTTCCCAATATACAATCTAACCCTGCATTATGTCAGTGTGAAGTCAACCCCTTCTCCTGTTACATTTGTTTTCTCATAAATGGGACCTGCAGTGTAACTCTTCAGTATCTCCCTTTGAGATAAAGGACAGGAGATCAGCCCTTATTTAAAATAAAAAGATGATGTTTTAAATTAAAAGATGAGAGATTTACATTAGATATTGGGAAGAAGTTCTTCCCCGTGAAGTTGGTGAGGGCCTGGCATAGGTAGCCCAGGAAAGCTGTGGCTGCCCCATCCCTGGAAGTGCCCACGGCCAGGTCAAACAGGGCTTTGAGCAACCTGGTCTAGTGGGAGGTGTCCTTGTCCATGGCAAAGGGGTTGGGACTAGATGATCCTTAAGGTCCCTTCCAACCAAAGCTATTTGATCATCCTGTGATTTTAGAAGTCTCAAAGCACTTTGGAGCCACTGAAAAATACCTATGAGTACTGAAAGGCTTTTTTCTCTACAGACACACTGGAAAGATATACTGAATAATGAATTATCTTCATTCTTTAAAAAACAATAATGAAAAAGATCCTAGTCCGGCAGTCAAACCTGTTTAATCGTTGTGCATCCAACAGGAAGGATGCTGGAGTCTCTCCTGTGGGATTAGTTTACAGGCTTGGAGCAAAGGTATTAGGATCAGTCAAGTAGTTTCTCGTTCAGGAATCTAGATCATCATAAGCATCTGGAATGCCACATCACTGAGCCCAGTGAGGGAATTACTTGTATCATATCATCTACCATAATATGCATTGACATTTCATTTAGGAGCTGGATTGCTTTTTTTTTTTTTTTTTTTTGCTAAATCATTGCAAGATGCTCAGCAACTTAACAGATTTTCAGACAACTGAACTTTATGTTCAGGGTCTTCAGGCCCACCATTTATTTTTTCTCCGCCTGATTTAATGATATGACAATCGATAAAGCCAAGACCACTGCTCAGATCCCAGACAGCCAAATGTATTTACCAGCAGGAGTATTTTATTTTAATTAAATAAAATCCTCTGATCAATGTTTAGGATGTTTATCCACATTTTAACCAAGTAAGATCCAAGACACTCCCCTCCTAAGGAGTTTCTCACATGGATACAGCTCTATTAGCGCCATTCCCAGTGCTTTTAAATGACAAACTGTCCTTTGACTGCAGTGGTGCCACCAAGATGTCCCTCCCCTGCCAGGAGTTGGACTAGACGACCTTTAAATGTCTCTTCCAACATAAACTCTTCTGGGATTCTGTGATTCAAGACCCAGTCAGGAGAAGAACCACAAGCCAGAGCTGGTGCTGTTTCTGACTGGGGAAGTACTCATATTTAAGGGATTTCAATAAAACTTTTTTTTTTTTGGTAATGGTTTTAGGGCAGAAAGCTGACAGACGGCAGGGTTAGATTGAGTACTAGGGAGAATTTTTTCCCTATGAGGGTGGTAAGGCCCTGGCCCAGGGAAGCCGTGTCTGCCTCATCCCTGTAAGTGTTCAAGGACAAGCTGGATGGGGCTTGAAGCAACCTGGTCTAGTGGAAGGTGTCGCTGTCCATGGCAGAGGGTTGGAACTGGGTGAGCTTTAAGGTTTTCCAACCGAAACCACTCTGTGATTCCCTGATTCTATGAACATCACTGTCTGCTCTGGAATTTGCTGCAGGAATCTGGGCAGAGCAGCACCTACTGCTTTGTGCATATGCCCTATTTTACCTCAAGACAGCAGCTCCCAAGGCGTTAGCACTTTGATCCCCGCAGAAGAGATAAAGAGCCCACATCGGCAGCAATGAGCCTTCTCCCCCCACTGCCCCCGGACAGATGTGCCTTCTATTCACCCCGTCACTGGGGTTCTGGGTGACTGACTCGGTGACACTGCTGAGCCCAGAGGGCATGTTTGAGTTTGTGCTCAGTGCCGGGAGCATGCCCAGCACTCCATCCTGACAGGTGGAGGAAGAGGAAGCTGGAAACTTGAACTTTTGCAACAACAATAGCTTCTGTTTCTGTCAGCCTCTTAGACATTTCCCCCAGCCCTGTCCCAATATGTCACTGTTTAACTGCAGAGTGTGGGACACCCTCAGATGTGCTCACCCTCTTGGGAACTGCCCTCTGCTTTGCAGAAGAAGGGGGGAAGGAAAACATCCCAACTGAACAATATCTTGGAACATGAAAGCACAATTCCTGCTAGATTTTCCTGCCAGGGAAACGATCTGCTTGGACAGGAGGACACAGAGAGCTGCTTGAAACTCTTTGATGTGGCTGCTGTATTTTTGTAGAGTGCTCACTGCTGTCTCTCACCCCTGACCATCTTTGCGGGGCCAGTAACACACCGTGATGCTCCATGAAAACATATAGACCAGCACATTTTGGGGAAAGGGAGGGGGAAGGGAAGGGAAGGGAAGGGAAGGGAAGGGAAGGGAAGGGAAGGGAGAACAGCATTTCTCAGCAGCTCTCAAGGCAGGAAAGCTGCTCCCAGCACATGGAGGATCCTGGAAGAATCCTGGTAACCCTAGCCCTGACAGCACAAACAGGCTATGATGAGAGGCCAGTGGCCAAGGAAAAACTCCTGGAAATAAATTTTCAAAATCAAAGGGAAGCTCTTATAAATACAAGTTTCAGGAGGTAAAGCAAACTCCAAGAGGAGAGCAAGTCTGGGGGCACAGAGGGTGGGCAAAACCACCATGGGTGAAGAACATGGAGTGGGAAAAGTCAAAAAGGTACAACCCAAGCATGAAAAGGCTAATACAGACATGTGAGTAGCTGTAGCAGCCCCATGCTTGCAAGTGTTCAAAACCAGGTTGGACAGGGCTTGGAGCCACTTGCATTAGTGGAGGATGTCCCTGTCCAGGGCAGGGGAGTGGAACTGGATGAGCTTCAAAGTCTCTTCCAACCCAAATCCTTCTGTGATTTGACAGTTGGCATCACTAGGTTTGGAAGAGAATGTGAAACCTTACATGAAGTAGCCCAAATTCAGTCACCCCAATGCAACAGTCGAGCTGTGTGCCAGAAAAATACCCTACCAGCCTGGCAGCCCGCTCTGGCAGAGGCCAGCAGTGTAAGTGGGAAATGAGTCATCATTATTTGCAGAGGAATTTGAGCATAATACACTAACTTCTGACAATCCATTTCTACTGGAGGTGCCATGCGTTACCTGCTCGACTGATTCTGTGCAGGTCTGAACTCAAGTTTCAGACTCCCTCACATCCACCAACATTCACAATTTATAAGCTGCATAAGCAAGCACTCAACATGTTTTTGACCTGCTACCTGACACCTTCCAAGGTGTCCCTTTACTCCTGAGCTGTGAGGAAAGTGGAATAATTGCTCCCCTGGTTGTACAGGCCACGTCCATGCTGATGGACAGCTTCTCCTCCAAACCCAGAGCTGCTCAGGAGGCTTTCCTGCACTCAGCCCTGCTGACAAACATAAACTAACTCGAATTAACCCTGTGATGGTTCCCAGGCATATTCCAGACATACAGAAGCTTCCACGCACCCAGGTGTGTTGGTGTCTGCTTCCAGATAGAGGGATCAGGGATTTATGGGCTTTAAAGCTGTTTTGGAAAAAAGCATGAGATTTCCTGTCGCCCTTGGTTGGCTTGGTGCGGACTGCAGAGACACTGCTCCGTGACTCAGTGTGCAAACCCAAACAATCCTTGGAGGCCGAAATACACCAAGAAGCAGATCAAAAAGGGCAGTTTCCAGCTATCTAGAACAGGAAAGCACAGCACACATAAGTCTCCCCCAATACTTCATTGCCAACATGAAGAAATCTGGGCTATTGTATCTGCTCTGAATTCCCACAGCCACAGGTCAATTCAAACTCAATAACCAGTAACAAAACTTTCACTGAAACACAGTCCTGGAAAGTTTGGTCATTTAGGAGAAAATATTAAAGGGAACATCTACATGATAAACATCTTTTTATCCTAAAAACCCTAGGTGTTTGTAACTCAGATACACACAGACAAATGCAGACTCAACATCATATAAACATGAAGCAATGGAAATAAATATAATTATAAATCATCTCCCAATCCTGTCTCCAACCTGCTCTCACTATTACTGCTGAAGATGTGTCACAGCTGTTCAGGACTCAGATAAGGCAGCCAGAAGCCAATGATATGACTCTTCTGCCCACCCTACAAAGCATTCAGACATCCCTTGAGCCTCAGTCATGACACTCACAACTATTCTGTGAGAGAAGATTCTTCAACAGGTACAACATGGGATATTGGCTCCCATAAAAGCCCATCTCCTCCACACAGTGATCTGATGTTCCAGGTAAGCAAAGCCTGACACACTGCAGAGGGATTTTTTACCCAGTCTCTGAATTCAAATGCAGTTCTGAATTCTTGTAATGAATACTTGAGCCAGGAAGCAAACAAAAGACTGGGGGACTGTACCCCCAGTCCACCCCACAAACTGGAAAGAATTGAAAGAGTTAGAGCCAGGAGAGACCTTAAAGCTCATCTTGTTCCTACTCCCTCCAATGGGCAGGAACACCTTCCACTAGACCAGCTGCTCCAAGCCCTGTCCAACCTGGACTTGAACACTTCCAGGGACAGGGATGGGGGAAATTTTGCTCAGTGAGCTGTGCTGCTTACAAACCATAGAGAAGAGACAAATACAATCTGGAGGAGGCAGAACTGTGTGAATCAGAATCAAGATGAATGGTGCTGCTTGAAAATTGAGAGATCACCGTTTGGGGCAATCAAGCCTGACTTAGCTGTTTCTGCATCTCCTCCACTTCAAAATCAGCTTGGAGAGAGCAGACTCAGCTGAAGCAACTGACATGGAGCCTCCTGCCCTACTGCCACATCTGTCTGGATCCCTGTGAGAGCAGGAGAGCACCTGGTCAGCTCCAGATCTCATTACCACACAGATTTGAGTAGCAGCCTGCTGTTAGGAATGAGGATGATAACAGCCATCTGACACATGCTCTGTGTCTCCATGAGTCACAGCTGCACAGGGCTGAGGAAAACACTGCTCCATCATGGTTATCTGGTGAGAAAACTGCTGAAGGCCTGTGCTTTTGGGGTGGCTTACTAAGAAACAAAGTTGGAACACAAAGAATCAATATTAATACTGAATATCAACACAAGTGGGAATGAAGTGGGCATTTTTTATGCCTTTGCTTCTTGCTTTCCCTTCAGATGCACAGAACAACTGAGGCTGAAGGAAATTAAACTATCTACATCAATTGGGTATTACATTTTGTGCTGGCTAACAGCATGAAGGGCTTGGAGGGAAGAGCTAGTTTGTCACATGCTCCAAAGGGGATACTCTCAGAAGTTAGCACATTCTTTCAGCTCAGTGAAGAATTCAGCCTGGTTCCCTGCATTCAAAAAGTGGTCAGAGATGAGAAATCTTGGCTGGAAGCTCAGAGGAGCCAGAGATGGCAGAGGAAAGCCTACAGCAGAGGAGCTGGATTCAGCCTGTGGATATGCATTCTTCCCGCAGCAATACAAACATGTATTCCAGTGAAGTCTGTCTGCTATGCCTGAAAGGCCTGTTCCTTTTCAGAGTTAAAAATCACTGCTTGGAATAATCACAGAATCATTGAAGGGCTGGGAGAAACCTTAAAGTTCCACTAGTTCTAACCTCCTCTGCCATGGGAAGGGACACCTTCCACTTGACCTGGTTGCTCCAAGACCCGTCCAACCTGGCCTTGATCACTTCCAGGGATGGGGCAGCCAGTTTCTCTGGCCAGCCTGTGCCAGGGACTCCCAAACCTCATGGGGAAGAATTTTTTCCCCATATCTCATCTAACTTTGCCCTCCATCAGTTTGAAGCCATCCCCCCTTGCCCTGTCACTCCATGCCCTTGGAGTCCCTCTTCAGCTGTCATGGAGCCCCTTTAGGCACTGGCAGGGCTTCAAGGTCTCTCAGGAGCCTTCTCTTATTCAGGTGAACACCCCAGCTCTCCCTGCCTGTCTCCAGAACAGAGGGGCTCCAATCCTTGGAGCACCTCCATGGCTTCCTCTGGGCTCACTCCACATGATGAGGGCCCCAGAGGTAGAATCAGTACCTTAGGTGGGGTCTCATTATCTTCTTGGTACCTCCCACTCTCTCTCACACAGCCATTTTCTAAACTTTAGACTAAGATTTTATTTCCTGGTAACTGTATTCTGGTGTTTTCACGTGCAGAGGGCCATGACCAGCTCTCAGCTGAAGGCACTTGGGAAAGGTCAGCACCCCACTTCAAACAAGATGGAAGCTGTACAAGAAATAGCAGCACAGCCTCCCCTCTCCTGACACCCCAGGGGACAGTGCAGGCAGGGGACAGCAGTGTGGCAGGAGGACAGGTAATGTTCCATGGATGGTTGCCCAGTTGGATTGTCACACTCCCGCCCCATCAAAGCTCAATTTGGACTTTACCCCTTGCAGGTGGAGAGAGCATTGAAGGCAAGACTGTCTGTGTCTCCTCTGTCAGCTCTGCAGTAGGTCTGGTAATCTCAGGCTGTGGAAGCTTGTTGTAAAGAGATTCATGGAATCAGAGTGGTTGAGGTGGGAAGCAACTTCTGGAGATCACCTTGTCCTACCTTCTCCTTAAGCAGATTCACCCAGAGCAGGCTGCAAAGGATTGTGTCCAAGCTGGTTTGAATATCCCCGAGGAAGAAGATTCCAGTGGTCTGTCACACTCACAGTACAAAGTTCTTTCTCATATTGAGACAGAACTTCCTGTGCACCAGTTTTTCCTGATGCCTCTTGTCCCATTGCTGGGACCTATTGAGCAGAACCTGACAACCTCCCTGCAGGCACTGACAGACAAAGATGTGTTCCCCCCTCGAGTAGTCAATTCTTGAGGCTGAACAGCCCCATCTCCCTCAGCCTTTCCTTGTAAGAGGGATGCCCCAGTCTCTTCATCATGTTTGAGGCTGAAACTGCCTGCAACAGGGCGAGTCAGTAGTTTTCACGATTTAAGCTTTTTGCACAAGCAAAAAACATGTGCCAAGCAGAGTTAGGCACAAAGTTTCAAACAGTGAGAGGGATGCCAGCCCCACAGGGAACAAGATGGGAAGGAAGGCCCTGGAGAGTCTTTGCAGAGGGATCTGGACAGGCTGGCTTGATGGGTTGAAGCCACTGTATGAGGTTCAATAAGGTCAAGTGCTGGGTCCTGCACCTGGGTCACCACAACCCTGTGCAGATATCTAAGCTGAGAGCAGAGTAGCTGAAAAGTGCACAGCAGGAAAGGCCCTGGGGGTGCTGACTGACAGCAGCTGAACATAAGCCAGGTCTGCTCAAGTGGGCAAAAATGCAAATGGTACCCTGAATCATACCAGCTACAGTGTGGCCAGCAAGCCTAAGGCAGATCCTTGTTCCCTTGCACTGGACATGGATTAGGTACTTCAAATCCTGTGTGCAGTGCTAGGCTCCTCATGACCAGAAAGACTTTTGAGGTGCTAGAGTAGGTCCAGAGAAGGACAGTGAAGCTGCTGAAGGGTCTGGACCAAAGGGGCTGATGAGGAGTGGCTCAGGGAGCTGGGGGACAGCCTGGAGAAAAAGAGGCTTGGGCGAACCTTCTCATTCTGTACAACTCTCTCTGAAAGGAGGGTGTAGCCAGGTGGGGGTCAGGCTATTCTCACAGGTAAAAGATGACTTTATGAGAGGAAACAGCCTCAAATTGTGTGGGTGTCATCAAGCCCTGGTGCAGGCTGCTCAGGGCAGTGGTGGAGCCACTGTCCCTGGAAGGATTTAACAGACATGTAGATGTGGCACTTGGAGACACAGTTTAGTGGTGAGTTTGGCAGTGCTGGGGGAATGGTTGGACTCAATGATCTCAGAGGGCTTTTCCAAACCAAATGATTCTGTGACAGAGCTAACAGAGCATGGAAACAAAGGGAGAAGCTGCAGACGTGCAGCCCAGCAGGATGGTGCACAGCCACCAGCCCTATCCTGACTAGCTGGAACACAGAGCATCCCTCTTGCTGATCTGCATGACCAGGCTCACAAATCACTCAGACATCCCTAAACAGCAGCTTCCTGCAATTACAAGCAGCAGAACACATGTGCCAATTAGCTGCACACCAATATCCTCTTTGGCCCTTGATCTAGGCCAGATCTCAGCCCTGGGGTGCAGCAGAGCCAGGTGCTTCATCCAAGATCCTGGAAACTGGAACATCCCCTGGCTGCAGGCCAACAGGGCTCTCCCCTCCCTCTGCTCTTCTTCATCCATCCTTCTCTTCCCTTTGCTTCTACACAGAGGTGGCAGTTCCTACCTCCCCAGGTGCCTGTGCTGGGTGGGGCATCTCAGCCAGAGGCAGAAACACATGTGTGGTGTACACAGGAGAGCAGCAATGTCTCTTCCCATTCTACACAAGGTGCCAGGCTGCCAAAATGTCTGAATTCTATACTGACTGGGGCGCAGCACTTGACCTGGGAGACCTCTGGCATTATGAGACAGACCAGGTAGGTGTGCCAGGATCTGTTCAAGAAGCAGCTCCAAGGTTCTCATACTTCTCTTCCCACTTTATGGGAGACTTGCTTTCAGTCCCAGAGCTTGTCCCCAGCACTGGGTGGAGCAATTGGTCAGTTACATGGCACCGCTGCTCACAAACCATCCTGGGAACCTCTGAGTCCCTCTCTGGAGGTTTGGCTGCAGAAGAACATGTCTCCTGGGGAGTAGTCACATGCTGAGCCTGAGAAACTGGCCCTTTGTTACCACCTTAGGGAATGTAATGCTGCCAGGTACACCTTAAAGGTGCCATGGCACCACCCCAACGAGGTGGGCACAGCCAACTGTGACAAAAAGCCTGCTGCCATGGGACAGGAGCTCTGAGATGCTCCACTCCCTAACAGCTATATCTTTGGTCATGCAACCACTCACTTCCCTGACTTCCTTGGCTGGGTGGAGCTCTGTCCTCTGCTCCTTGGGGGCCAAAGGCCCCTGGAGAACTCCTGGCTCAGGCTGAGGAACCCACAAGGGCTGTTTGTTCAGAGACAGACCCCAAGAGATGAGCCTCTGCGGTGGGCTGCTCACAGATTCACATCTGCATGGTATGGCCTCACACTGTCCTCTCTCAGCACAAGGATCTGTGATCCACCTTCTGCTCAACTAAGGGTGCTCCTCATCCCTCCCCACCCACTCTGGATCTGAGAGGGTGAGGGGAGCACCACATGGGGGCTGGGAGCAGCCAGCCCCTTCCTTCCCCATGTGCTGACAGGGTTTTCCTGCCCTCCCAGCCCTTGGCACACTGCTCTCACGTCTCAGAAGCCTGCTCACCTGTTGACTTCTGAAACGTTGTTAATCCTTGCAGCTTCCAGAAGAGCATCCTCTGAAATGCAGAAAGGAGGAGAGAGTTAGCATGGAGAACACACATGGACATCCTAACCTGGAATGTGCAGGGGCTGCTCCTGCTCAACAGCTCTCACTACCCACCCCAGTGATCAAGAGCCTATTCCTGTGAACAGGTTACCTAAAATCTGCTCCATGTCTTGGTGGCTGACTCCAGTCCCCATCACACACCCTGGGTGCTGCAGGATGCAGCAGGCATCCCAAGGCAGTGGACACTGTCACCCCAAGGTGTCAGCCTCAGCTAGAGGTTTCTAGACACCACAGAAGTGTTCCTACCACAGAGTCAGAATGACACCCCCTGGCTACAGAAGGGAAGAGCAGTACCCAGCTCTGGGAGATGGGATAAGCAACGGGTTGGGTTGGGAGGGACCTAAAAGCTTATCTCATTCCACCTCTCTGCCATGAGAAGGGACTCTTTCTACCAGACCACATTGCTCCCAGCCTCGTCCATGAACACTTCCAAGGCACAGGGCAGCCACAGTTTCTCTGGGGAGCCTGTGTTGGGCCGTCACCAAACCTACCAGGCGAGAATTTCTTCCCAGTATTCCATGTAAGCCTGCCCTCAGGGTTAGAAGAAGCCACTCAGTGGGAAACCATTGCCTCTTACCCTGTTTCTGCAGACCCATGTCCAAAGTCTCTCTCTAGCTCTCCTGAAGCGCTTTATGCACTAAAGCGTTAAGGACAACTCCTTCCCTGGACAGCTTCCCAGGTTACAGCCAGCAGGCACGTTCCATCCCCAAGGAGGGACCCCACATCCATCCCCTCCCAAAGGGCACAAGACTGTCTGTCCTGCATCCCACGCCTCCCGCCCTGGGGCCGGCCCCAGCAGCGATAGTCACCCTTGGACAGGCGGTCCCGCAGGTAGCAGTAAGCCAGCGCAGCGATGAGGGCAGGCAGCCCTGCTCCCGGGGAGCAGCTCCCAGCTCCACTCTGACGCCTGCCGGGGTCTCCCGCATGACAGCAGCGCTGCTCTACACCTGAGGGCCGTGCCGTCGGCTCTCTGAGGGATGCCATAAGGCTGGACGATGTCGCTGGCACAAGGCAGCCAGTGCTGGCCAGGCCGGTGGCAAGCGGCCGGGGGGGCTGCAGTGGGGCCAGGCGTGGAGCAGGCATGCCTGGCCTGTCGGCTGTGGAGGTGCCCGTTAGGCCTGGCCCGTTAACCAGGGGAGAGCCCCCCGGGGCCGGCCCCATCGCTGGAGCGGGGTCCCCGGGGAGCGGCCCCGCCGCCAGGGCCTCCCCGCCCGGGCCCCTCGGGCGCTCCCTGCCGGCGGCGGGCCGCCATGACAGCCTCGCGCGCGGCGCCGGCGCGAGCCCACCGCGCCCCCCGGCGGCCGACACCAGGAGCAGCCGCGGCCGGGCGGCCCCGGCCCCCTCAGCCACGGCCGCCGCCGCAGTCCCGTGGGTCGCACGTGACGGCGACCACCGTGGCGGCGCTCGGAGGAGCCGCGCCAGCCCCTGTGGCAGCGGGCAGAACGCCAGAGACGCCAGCATGATCCCCTCGCTCCTCCCGCTGCGCCGCCCGCACCTTACCCCCCCCCGTCGCTGAAGCCGGTAGACCAAGATGGCGGCTGCCGGAGCTTGATGGAGGTGCGCGCAAGGCATATCGGGAGATATAGTCCCCACCGCGCCCCGCGGCGCGCTTTTCCGCCGCGGCGGACTACAACCCCCAGAAGGCGCCGCGGCGCGGCTTTCCCGGGACATGCCGGGAAACCGGCGTCGGCTGCGGGATATGCAGGGAAGCGGCTGGCGGGCTCCGGCAGGGGGCGCTGCACCGACGGCGGGGCGGGGCGCGCGCGCGTCGCGCTGAGGGGGCGCGCGCGCGTCGCGCTGAGGGGTCGCGCGCGCGGCCGCGCACGGACGGACGCGCGCGTGCACGCGCACCGAGCGCCGCGCCCAGACCCCGCACACCGCACACACATCAAACACACCAAAAACACACATCAAACACATCAAACACATCAAACACATCAAACACACCCCACACACACCACACACACCCCCCACACACCAAACACACACCAAACACCGAACACACACACCAAACACACCAAAAACACCAAACACACATCAAACACACACCCCAAACACACCACACACACCACACACACCCCAAACACACACACCAAACACCAAACACACACACCAAACACAGCCCCCACATATCAAACACACCACACACACACACCAAACACACCAAACACACCAAACACACATCAAACACACCCCACACACACACACCAAACACACACCAAACACACATCAAACACCCCAAACACACCCCACACACATCAAACACACCACACACACCAAACACACATCAAATACACCCCAAACACACACACCCCAAACACACACACATCAAACACACCCCTAATACCAAACACACCAAACACACCACACACACCAAACACACACATCAAACACACCTAACACACATCAAACACACCCCAAACACCACACTCACCCCACACACACATCAAACACCACACACACCCCCCGCACACACCAAACACCGCACACACACACACCAAACACCACACACATGCTGCACAGACCCCGCACACATGGACACCTCTGCACTCACACATGCATGGACACACATGAGCACACACATGTACTCACGCGCACACACCTTTATTTATGCACAGGGGTGCACACAAACGCATGCATTCCCGCACACGGGTACTTCTACATGTATGTACACGTGCACACAGGAACTTATGCACGCCTGCACACACGCACGCTCTCCTGTGCACACACCTCCCGTGCAGCTGTGCACACACCTGTGCAGCACCTGTACCCCCAGGCAGGGCTGCACATGTGGTTGGAGGAATCCTGGGCATCTGCTGCAGGCTGGCCTCTGAGTAGATGCCTCTGTGGGCACGTGCACGAGCATGTGTGTGTGTGTGAGTGCAGGTGTGCATGCATGCTGTCCCCCAAAGCTGCCCATAGCCCTTTCCCACCCCAGATTTGCCACCAGCGATTCTCATTCCACCCATTTCCTCCTGTTTCACCCCAATTCCCTCCGTTTCCCCCCATTATCCCAGCAGCTGTTTGCCCAGTTTGCCATCCCACCATTACTCCAGCACTTCCACAGGGTCCCACAAACTCCTGGATTAAACAGAGCTGCTAAGAAGATGCATTTTAGGGATTTGATTAAAAAGAAAATTAAGAAGACTTGGTTTTATTGCCTGAATGACTGATTTCTGGATTTAGCTCTGCACAGTGCTGGCAGATGTGGGATGGTGGAGCAGGAATAAGGACTGGGACCTGGGGAGCTGGGAAAGAACCAGAAATGTGGGGGAAGGTGTCAGAAATGGGCATTTCTGCACCCAGGCTGGGGCCAGCAGGACTGGGAGTTGTTACAGAAAGCCCAGTGCTCCCAGTTCCCCAGTCCACTTCCCCTAGCTCTATCAGCTCAGTGCTCCCACTTCCCCAGCCCAGCTCGCCCAGCTTCATCAGCTCAGTGCTCCCAGTTTCCCAATTCCATTAGCTCAATGCTTGTAGCTCCCCAGCCTCATTCTTCCAGCTTGAGATCAGCGCAGTGCTCCCAGTTCCCCAGCCCAGCTTCCCCAGACTGACTGCTTGCACCCCTTGCTCAGTCCAGTTCTTCCAGCTCGAACAGCCCAGTTCCTCCAGATACCCAGCCCAGTCTGTCCAGCTCTGCAGCTCCTCCCACCAGTGTCTACAGCGCAGCTCAACAGCTTCTCCAGTCCAGCTCCTCCACTTCCCTCTGCTGCAACAGCCCAGCTCCCTCAGTTCCCCAGCACAGCTTCCCCAGCTCCCCAGCCCAGATACCCCATTCCCCCAGCCTGTCCTCCCTAGCTCATGACTCCCATGCCATCTGTGTTCCAGATTAGGAATGGCATGTGGTGCCACATGGCTGGACTGGCTGGGAATGTGGATGCTCCTTCTTCCAGCACCAGGAGTGCTGGGGGCTGGAAAGGGCTGTAGTGTGATGGCTTTCATCTGGACACAGGGTGGGAACAGCCCAGGCTTTCACAGCAGAGCTGCCAGAAAGGGCGGGGAGAGAAGGATGAGGGTGAGGGTCCCCCTGCACCAGCCACAGCATCCTATCCCACCGCGGATGTCCACTTCCAGTGGGATAGGATGCCAGAGATTCCCTTGGCTCCTTTTCCCAGGTGAGGATGCTGTGAGCAGTGGTGTGGCATGGTGAGCCCTGTGATGCCAGGCCCCTGTCTCCTCACAGGTGCTGAGCATGGGGACATCCCTGTGCTCTCCTATCCCTCCTGCTATTGTACCCCTAGAAGGGTCTCATCCTGGATAAGGAACTTGGTCCCACATCCCTGCTGCTGAGACAGGTACATGCTCTGTCATCATTTACACAGTTATTCATGGGAGCTGGAAGAGGGTTCCTTGGTGCTCCCAAACGGAAAGAGAGAAATCCTGAGTCGGCAGCATTTTCAGAGCTGGATAGGAGCCAGAGCCTGAGCTTTTCCAAAAATAACATCCTAGTCAGCACTGCCAATGGCAGCATGCCCACCTGCTCCTGGCCACAGTACCATGGGGATGCCATGGCAAGGCCCAGCACTGGCACTAAGGATGGATAATGCTTATGTGCTGCACGGGTACAGGGCATGGGCCCACAGCTGACAGGGTCACATCAGGGTGACCTGCAGCCTTGAGAGAGGCCGTGGGTCTCTGTCTTGCACTTGTGTCCCCTCCTACCCCAACTGGAATAATGGAATCATTTGGGTTGGTAAAGCTCGCTGGGACCATTGAGTCCAACCACTCCCCCTGTACTGCCACGGCCACTACTAACCCATGTCCTCACGTGTTTCTTTAAACCCCTCCGGAGACGGGGACTCCACCAGTGCCGGGGCTGGACAATCCTTTCGGTGAAGAAATTTTCCGGTATGCAACCAAAACAGTGCAGGTGTCCCTGCAAGTGGCTCAACTCTCCAGCTGCTCCTGGCATCCCTCCAGCCTGGACTGCTTCCCTCTCCCATGGACTGCCCTTCCACCCAGTGCTGCCGGCTCCCGCCTGGTCTTCCCGGTTTCTCCTCCCCGCCACCGAGATCCCCCCAATTCCTCCGCCCTGGTCCCCCCAGCCCATCCCCAGGTCTCCCCCCGCTCCGCCCCGCGGTGCTCCCCGCCCCGGTCCCGCCCCGGTCCCGCCCCGGTCCCGCCCCCCGGTCCCATCGCGCCCCGCGCCCCGCAATGCCGCCCTAGGGGCCGGCGGCTCCCGCGGCACCGGCGCGGCGGGGCGGGGGCGTTCCGGGGCCATGTCGGGTCACGACGGCGGCATGTCGAGTCGCGACAGCGTGCAGATCCCCGACGACCGGGACTTCGGGGCGTTCCGGGCGCAGTGCGAGTCGGAGCGCGGCTGGAGCCTCACCTACAGCAAGGGCGGGGTGGGGGTCTGGGTGCAGCTGCTGGAGCCCGAGCGCGCCCTCCACAAGATCAAGGTGAGACCTCCCGCCCGGCACACCCTGCTACGCGGTGAGACGTCCCCATCCATCCCGGGCACCCCCAATCCACGGTGAGACCCCGCCCCGGCATCCCCCTGGGACTGGGGTACCCAGCGGCAAGGATGGGGCGCGGGGACGGGTGGAAGCAGGAGGGACCCTGCACCAGGGCGATGCTGCGCCTTGGGCTTGGGGGGAGGGAGTGAGGACCCCACTGTGAGTGGGAGCTCGGGGTTTAACCACCACCCAGGGGTGAGTGGGAATCTCAGGGAATAGCGGGGTCCCTCAGGTGATGCAGCACCTTGGGGCGAGTGGGGACTTGGCCAGTAGGGACCGCAGGACATGTGGGGTTAACTGGCACACCAGGACAAATGGGCAGTCTGGGGACCCCAGGACAAACACAACTCCAGGGCCAAGCCAGGCAACCCTGAGGGCTGTGCAGGAGGGACTAGGGGCTCAGCCAGGGACAAACAGGAACCCCTAGGGCATGTGGGGCCATGGGTCCTCCCCACTTCACCCATTGGGAATGCACCTCCCATGCTTGCTGCACACCAGGAGTAGGCTTGGGGACTTTTTGGAGCCTGCAGCCACTGGCCTGCTATCATTGGGGCTGTCCCCCTTGCCCAGAGCTCCCTATGTCCCCACTGCATTTCCCTGTGGGTCCCTTCTCTCTTGGTGCCAGTGTGCTGGCACAGGCAGGTGCACGCTTATCCTGGCTCTTCCCTCTTGCAAAGTGGGGACACCGGGATTCCAAGAGACAACTTGAGACAGGAGCAGTGTACAGATGGGGTTACACTGGAGTCTCTGGCTGGTGTCCCTGTCCCTGCTGGCACCTCCATGATGCTCTCCTGGTATAGTGGGTGGCATCACCCTTGCCCTGGTGTTGAGCCCAGGTGGTGGTGGTGGCAGCAGTGACAATGCGGCCTGCTCACACACTGCTCTGCAGCAGGCAAGCAGTTGGCACCAGCACTGCTGGGGAAACCTATCCCTGGGGCACTGGCAGTGGCTGTGCCCGGCTCCTGCCGTGGAACCACCGGGTTGCTTCCACTGTAGCATGCTGGAGGAGTTTGGGCTGCTGTGAGCCAGGAACAGATCCCCGTTGTGCCCTGGTGGCAGCAGTGTACTCTGGGAGGGGGGATGGTGGGCTCTGGGGTGTAGGGAGTCACTGGTGCCACTTGCAGCCTACCCCATCCCCACAGAGGTGGGGACCCATGGTGGGTGGGATGTGGAATGTCCATCACTGTGGCATCCAGGCATGGCTCTGTGTGACAATGCATCCTGACCCACCCCCCCCTTTCCAAGCTCCTCGTGTCCCCTAGCCCTGCTGTTTGCTCTTGGGGGTTGCATCCCAAAACATTCCCCGGACTGAGGTGGCGCCTGGGTACGTCCCCTCCCTGTCCCACAATCCCAGTGTGCCACGTTGGCATGGCAGGGACCCAGCCCACTCCAGGATGTCCTGGGACAGCTGCTCCCGTGGCACCTGGAGCTGTCTTTTGCCTGCGGGGGTCCCTGAGCCAGGTTTCCACACCCTCCTGGACAAAGCCTGATTGGAAAGGTCCAGCTGGGTGTTCATATGTTGATTCCACGTGTGTGCCACTGGGTATTGGAGACCCTGTGGGGTAACAGTCCTTGTCCCCACCTCGTGGCCCCCAGCAGCACCCAGGTCCACCATCCCACCTAGGATGAAATGCTCCTGCTGGGAGCATTCCATTGAAAGGATGGACGCATGTGGCATTGCTGACGTGGCACAGCAAGGGGCCCAGGGGTTTGCCCCTTATGCTGGGGGGTCTCTTTGTGGGTGCTGGGGATTCTCTGCTGTTTCCAAGAGCTGGTTTCCCCCTGAATTCATCCTGGATTCCTCCTGGATTCCTTGCCTAATTAAGTGGAACCTGAAGGTCTCGCCCTGCTTTGAGGCTGCCGCCCCCTCCTCCCCGCCCCCCTCCATTAGGGATGCAGCTCCCGTCTAACCTGTTTTCTGGAGTCTGGGAACAAGCTGGTGCCATGGCTGATTTCTCAGTGGGACATTTGGGGGCCTTGGGACTGGCTATGGGTTGGGGGAATCCAGCCAGGACACCCCATCCTACCCGGTGGGGCAGTGAGTTGGTACCTGGGCATCTGAGATCTCCCAGGGATGATGGTTTTCCCTCTAAATGGGCTTTTCCCAGAGGATGACCAGGAACCAACCTGTAGGATGCAGTGGAAAGATCTGGGGTGTTGGTGAAGCTGCCAGTGAGGATGAGCTTGGGGACCCCCTTGGTGGCTGCAGCCCTCACCACTCCTCCAGGCAGGGGTAGTGGATCTCCCCTTTGGATCTGCTCCTGTCCCACAGTCTGGCACCCATTTCATGTTCCCTCGGGCACAGCATAACCCCAGCCCTGGGGACTTCATCTCTTTCTCCTCCACCTCCTCTTCCTCCTCCTCCTCCTCACCCCATTAGTCAATATTGACTCAGGGTTGGGTGTGCATTTCCAGGCACTTCCCAGGTGGCACCATCCCCTCTCCTGCTGCGACCCCCCCTTGGCACTCCCCCAGGATGTGAGTCACCTGCAGGGCAGGTCCTGCACTACTGGCTTGACCAGCCTTGCTGCTCTGGGAATAATCCACCTGAGCATGGTGCTGGGCTGGCCTGGGTGCAGGTGGGAGCAGGGATTCTTCAAGAAAATCATCCAGGAAGGCTCTTCCCAAAACTGCCCTGCAGCGGTGGGTGTTCCCAGACAAGTTTTCGGGTTAGTGGAGGAGCTGGAGATGGACTCTGTGGAACAGGGATGGGTCTCTGAGATTGAGGATAGGCACTGTGGGGTTGAGGGCAGACTCCATGGGGCAGGGATGGATCTGTGGGGTTGAGGATCAGCACTCTGGGGGTGGTGCTGGGCTCTGTGGGGCAAAGATGGGATTGAGGATGAGTGCTGTGGGGGAACAGGTTCAATGGCTGTGTTGCACCAAGGGGCATGTGAGGCTGTGCCCCATTGCTGGGTGCTTTTGTGCTCCTTCCCAGGGCTGGGAGGGTCTCTAGTACCACGTGCTGGGGTGACAGGGCCAGTCCTAAATCCTGAACTGCAGGGTCTGGGGTCCGGAGGAGCTGATGCCATCCCTGGGGATGAACAGGAGCCGGTGGCATTCCCAGGGACAGGCTGCTGCCTGGTCTCCCTGCCCCACGCTTGGCTCCTTGACCTTGGCAGATGGCATCCCTGCTACAGGGGTAGCTGCCCTCACCTTCTTTGTTCTCCTTGTGTTTTTGCCTTCCCTGGATTTGGCTGTCGTAGTTACGGAGCAGCTCCCCACTCTGCACCCCTCCAATGCCTTCTGTGTGTTCCATGTTGCCCCAAGGCACCAGGCACAGCCCTGCATGCTGGCTCCTCTTGGCTCCCCTGTGCAGGGATGCCACTTTGCAGGGAGCACATCCACGGTGATGGGGGAACAGGTGGGAAGCAGGGTCCCCTAACCAAGGATTCAGCTCCACACTGCCTTGAGGCCCTGCATGCCTGTGCTATGGGTAGCAAACTGAGCTGCTCTTTGGGATCCAGGCCTTCTTGGAGGAGGATGCATTGATTGTTCTTTTATAAACATCTGAGAGGAGACAGCTCCACCCCACTTGCTGGGGCTTCCCACAGCTGCCTTCCCACTTGGGGGTCCCCATGGCTTCCTTCTCTCCCAGGGGTCCTCACAGCCACTCTCACACTTTGGGATCCCCACTGCCCCCCTTCTGCCTGACATCCCCAGTGCTGTCTTCTTATGAGTTCCACAGCCACCTTCCCACCTGGGGGTCCCAATGGTCATCCTCCCACCACGAGGTCCCTGCTGCCATCCTATTGGGGATCCCCACAGCTGACCTCCTGTGCAGGGTCCCCAAGGGCACTCTCCCACGCTGGGGGCCCCTGGCAGGTCTCTCATGCCCCCTGCCTTGCAGTGCAGGATGGAGTGCAGGGACGTGCCGGCGGAGACGCTGTACGACGTGCTCCACGACATCGAGTACCGCAAGAAGTGGGACACCAACGTCATCGAGACCTTTGACATCGGGAGGCTGACGGCCAACTCCGATGTGGGCTACTACGCCTGTGAGGAGGGGCCGAGGGGATCTGGGCGGTCCTGGGGGAGGGCTGAATCCCAGGGCTGCTACCACTCCGCCCCTGGGTTTGGCGTCCGGGGGATCTATGGTGTCTGGCTCTGAAGGGAGGAGCCTGTATACCAGTTTGGGGGGATTTGGAGAAGGGGACCCCATTCTTGAAGGTGGGTGTCTCACTCTGGAACATCCCACCTGGTGCTGTCCCTAGGGAGGTGTCCCAAGCCCCTGAAGAACCGGGACGTGGTCACACTCCGCTCCTGGCTGCCCATGGGCTCTGACTACATCATCATGAACTACTCTGTCAAGCATCCTGTGAGTTTAGTGGGGCACCAGGGGTCCTGTGGTGCTGGGCTGGGGCTGGGGCTCACTCAGAGCTTGGGGAGATAGGCTGGAGAGTTGAGGGGGTCATGACAGCCCTGCTTGTGGCTGGTACCTGCTGTACCCCACCTGCCCTGCCACTGACTCGCGTTCCCTCCTTGTTCCCCACCACAGAAGTACCCCCCCCGCAAGGACATGGTGCGGGCTGTCTCCATTCAGACAGGCTACCTGATCGAGGGGACAGGAGCCAAGAGCTGCACCATCACCTACCTGGCACAGGTGGACCCCAAAGGTGAGAGAGGGACCCCCCAGCTCAGCACCCTCAAGTCCTTCCCTCATGTCAGTGTGTGCTTGGGGGGCCCAGTGGGGTCCTTTTGGAACTCAGGGGGGCTTAGTGGGGGTCTCATGGGTTCTCAGTGTAGGCTCACTGGGAGTTCAGGGTGGCCTCTGGGCTTAATGGGGGCTTTGGGCTCAGTGAGGACTCAAGAGTAGCTTGTGGTCTCAGGGTGGGCTAGGGGAAGGCTGAATAGGCACTCACTTAATGAGAGCTCAGGTTGAGCTGGAGGTGGCTCAGTGGGGATTCTTTTTGGGCTCTGGGATTTCAGGGCAGGGTCAGTAGGGCTTCAAGAAGTCTCAGGTTGAGCTCAGGGGGACTCAGGATGGGTTCAGGAGGACCTGTGGATATGCTCAAGGTTGGGCTTGGAAGAGCTCATCAGCAGGAACATCTTGGGATGTAGCCAGAGCCAGACCTGGAGCATGGAGCAATGTCAGGAGGAAACAGATGTGTTCTCTTGAAATCTTTCATTTTTGGGGCTTGAAGAGGGACCCAAAATGCTCAAGTCACTATTTTTGACCTCTGCAAGAGCAGAGAGCAGTGTGGATTGAACCCTGTTCCCTCTCTCTAGCCACATGTGCCCACTGAGAGTGCTGTGGGGGTCCTGGCTTTTAGGCACCTGGGGGGATGCTGGGGGTCCCACTCCCAGCCACCCCTCCCTTCTCTCCAGGTTCTTTACCGAAGTG
Organism: Lonchura striata; assembly: GCF_050655825.1. Taxonomy (NCBI): domain Eukaryota; kingdom Metazoa; phylum Chordata; class Aves; order Passeriformes; family Estrildidae; genus Lonchura; species Lonchura striata. The sequence goes on from NC_140703.1 coordinate 5,545,559, forward strand.
GGTGGTGAACAAATCCTCCCAGTTCCTGGCCCCCAAGGTGAGTTTGCAGCACGGGGGTGGGGCTGGTGTGGGGGTAAGGGGTCTCTGTGCCCATCTCACTCTTCCTCCCAGGCGATGAAGAAGATGTACAAGGCATGCCTCAAGTACCCTGAGTGGAAGCAGAAGCATGACCCTCACTTCAAGCCCTGGCTGTTCCCGGAGCAGAGCCGACTCCCAGCCCTGGCACTCTCTGAGCTCTCCCTCCAGCATGCGGATTCCCTGGAAAACATTGATGAGAGCTCCCTGGCTGAGAGCAAGGAGGACCGTGGCGAGGGCAGTGATGAGGACAGCCTGACCTGATTCCCCTGGGAGCTCCTCTCCTTGTTCCCCTGGCTGGGACAGCCTGACACGACACCCCCACTGGGGGCTCCTCTCCCTATCCCCCCACTTCCAACATGGTTTGTGTCTCTATCTCACACACCTGTACACATGCACCCCCACTTTGGGTTCAGGGGGACCCTCCCATTGTTGTACCCCTGTCTGGGGACAGCAGGGACATAGTGGGTCCCCCAGGGTGAGAAGTTTGGGGTTGTCTGGTCACTCAGCCCTTGTGGGACACCAGTGCTTTCCCTATAGGTGGCAAACCCAAAGTGACCTTCAGCTTTTGCGGGGGCAGAGGAAAAGGGGGGGCCCTGTGTCTGCTCCTCAGCCCTGGAGACCCTTCCACTGAGCTCCCCCTCTGCCCCCCATCCTTGCTCCCCATCTCTGTTATGGTCCAACAGAACTGCCTTCATCCCATGGGATCCCCACCCCCAGCAGGGGGTGCTTGGGCACCTGCCTGCACCTCTGGGCATACAGAGGGATTCTTGGGGGGCTTCTGGCACCTCCTGGCATGCTGGGAAGGAGGGCCTTTGGGGATTTTTGGCATCTCCAAGCATGTAGAGGGGAAGCTTCTAGGCTCCTGGCACCTCCAGCATGTTGGAGGGAATGCTGGGGTCTTACCTTCAGGCATGTGGGATTTGTTGAGGGGCTCATGGCACCTCCAGATGTGCTGTGGTGGATGTTTTGGGGGCTCCTGGGATCTCCATTCATGTTGGGGGGGGTCTTACGGGCTCTCAGCATCTTCAGGTTTGTTTGGGGGAGGCTTTGGGATAAGCTCACACCTCCAGGTGTGCCCAGTGTCTCTGGGGGCTCCCAGCATCTTCAGGCACGTTGAGAGGACTTGGGGTGGAGGGGGGGGGGGGGGGGGCTCCTGGCACCTCCAGGTGTTCTGTGGGTCTCTGAAGGCTCCTGTCCCCTCCCCTGCCTTTCTAGGATGGGGACCCTTTCCAAGCTGGGTGCCTGAACCCTTCCTCCACTGGAATTTGAGGCCTTGACTGGGGGTTTGGGAGCTGGTTTTTGGCCGTGCTCCTGCCCCCTTCTTTTCTGGGGGTGCACAGGGGCATGGGAGATTTTGTACCTTGTACCAGAGCTGATTATTTAGGAATAAAATAATTAAATCTGGCATGGGAGGGACTCAACCTCTGTCCCACCTTGGTCTTTTGAGAGCCATCCCTGTCCCCATAGTGCACTCAGGCAGGGGGTCCCTGCTCATGGTGGGTGCTGGTGGGACCCTCAGGGGTTGTGGGACTGTCATCTCCAGGGGTGCTCTGGGTGGTGGTGATGCCACCAGAGGGTGACAGAGAAAGCCCTAAAATGAATTTGCAGTGGGCACTAACTAATTAGGCATGAGGCTACATACATGCCCCTGTAGTTGTTTTTCCCACAGCCCCAGCCAAGCCAGTATCACCAGTACATTTTCCCCAAAACCTCTGGGAGAGGAGACTGAATTTTTGGGCACTCTGGGGGGATACATCCTGGCTTCTCTAGGAGGAGAATACTGGGGAACAGAGCTGACACTCCCAGGGGTTGTGGTCCTTTTGTGGAGCCCTGGGACTCTTGTCTCCTCCTGGGGTGCACCCAGGGGCAAGGCTGCTTGTGCACCCCACTTCTCCTACTGCTGTGGCACCCCAAAACCTCAGCAGGCCCCAGCCTTTCTCTGTGCCCTAGCAGGGTCTTGGTGGGTGGCATTGTCCAGCATGTGCCATTCTCTGTGCCTGTATCTCTGTCACCTGTGGGACCGGGGCGGGCACTAGGGACTTGCTTCCCATTTCTCCTCTTAATTTCCACCCCCCCACACCCTCCACCCCTTCCCACCCTCCTACACTGATCCCAACTAAAAATAGAACTCAATTAAAAAGGAACTTGGCCACCACCTGCCTGGCAGGTTGGAAATGGAGCTGAACTGGATACGGGACACCCTGCAGCGGCTCTGGAGCCAGGGGGACACGGAGCAGGGCAGGTGACGGGGTAAAGCCCCTTGTGGGGAGGGTTTAGGTTTTTCAGCTCTGGGGAGGTACAGCTGGAGACCCAGAGTTGAAGCTCCAGAGAGAGAAGATGGCTCCAAAGGCAAGTGGAATATGCTCTGGCACATGCCTGCTGCTGGAGGGGTTGAGAAGAATTGGGGTGCAGGTACGATACATGGAGGGGAGTAGTGATCTAAGGGCTGTGCTGGGGACGTTCTCAGGTACTGACATGGGTCATCCCTGAAATGTGCTGGGAAGGACTACAAGGCTTCAGCTCTTCAGGGATCGGGCTTGGGCATTGCTGCTGACCCTTGGGGTCTCAGACAGCACTTTGTTTTGTGACACCCCCAAAGTGGGTAAGGCCATGGCACCCTCATCCTCTGCCAAAGGCTCTCTGGGAGGGTATTCCCCCCCACCCCCAGATTGATCTGAGCATCCAGGATAGGACAGCAGGGGCATGTGATGATTCTGGGGAGCAGAATGGGATAACGTGGGGGATGTGATGGCTCTGGGGAGCGGGGTAAGGAGCGGAGGGATGTGGGAGTGGGAATTCCAGGAGTAGGGGGGATGCAAGCAGCAAAGAAGCTTTTTTAGGATATTTCACGCTGGTCCCCTGGCTGAGCCCCACTGAGCACCATACCCTGACTGTGGGGCTGAGCCGTGGCCCCTCCTGCCCTGGCCTCGCGTGGGCGAGGGGCCGAGCAGGGGGAGCCTTCCCACCCCCGGAGCAGGCAGCCAGCGTGTCCCGGTCCCTGAGCGCCGGCATGAAAGGACCATTGTCCCAGGCTGGGCAGCCGTGAGGGCTGGCCATGGGCACCCCACATCCCCTCTGCGTCCCCAAGCCCTCCCACTCTCCTTCTGACCCCCAGCTAAGACCTTGGGAATTGCGTGGGGAGGCAAGAACCCCCCTCCCACGCAACCAATTTATTTTTTTTTTTTTTTGGGGGGGTGGGGGGGAAGTCCTGGCAGTCTTCCCCTTGAATCCCGTTTCCATGAGGCAGCCAAAGCTCCGTGCCGGGAACAAGCCCGGGCCTGGCGAGGGGGGCGCTGAGTGCCCCCGCCCCGGGAAGCGCTCCGGCATCCTCCGGGAGCCGCCGCCGCCGCAGACAGAGGTACCGGGTGCTCCGGGGGGCTGGAGGGGCACCCCAGCTCGGGGAACGGGGCCACTCTGCCTCCCCAGGGCGGCTAGTCTCTCCTGGGGGAGGTCGTGTTTCTTTCCACGTGTTTCTGTGGGTCCCTGGGCACACAGTGGTGTGGGGGGGCACTGAGGATACTGGGATTTGCTGGGGCGGTGGGGGGGGATTATGGATTGTTCTGCTGCCACAGTGGTGTGCTCCCCCCACCCCGATTGGAGTACTCATGCCGCAGATGAACCCCGGTATACCCCAGCTCTGCCCCGGTACTCCCGAGCTAGTACGCCCCAGCTCGCTCTCAGCACACCTTAGCTCGACTGCAATACGCTCCAGTTCACCCCACTGCAATCCCAGTATATCCCAGCTCAAGCCTGGCTCAATTCCAGTACACTCCAGCTTCTTTCCAGTAGACCCCAGTTCACTCCCGGCAGGCTCCAGTTTACCTCCAGCACACTGGAGTTCAATCCCAGCTCAACCCCAGCACACTCCAGTTGAACCCTGGTACTCCCCGGGTGCCCCCCAGCTGTCCCAAACAGACCCCAACTCATTCCCAGCGCACCCCACTGAATCTCAGTGTACCCCAGTTTACCTCGGCGCACCCCAGCTCAAACCCAGTTCATCCCAGTTCAATCCCAGTATTCCCCAGCATATTCCAATTCACCCCAACACTTCCCAGCTCAATACCAGCACATTTCAGCTTAACCCCAGTTTAATCCCAGCCTTCCCAGTTTACTTCCAGTATATCACAGCTCCCCTAAGCAGAGCCCAGCTCAACCCTGGTATGACCAAGCTCAGTCCCAGTCTCCAGGGAGCCCTGGAGCTGCTGATAGCCCTCAATCCTGTGCCACTGCAGGGGTCCTATTGCCTGGCTGGGGTGAGTGACATGCTGGGGGATACTGCATGGTTGTGCTGCTGATGCCAGGGGTGAAGCTGGGTAAAGGGACCCTGAGGGCCCAGCTGGCAGATTTGTTTTCTGCTGGGGATCTGGCACGTCCCTGTTTGTGGCCAAAAAATAGCGTCAGCTGCGGCCGTGCCAGGCCCCCTGCCAGCAGTGCCTGTGTCACACTAACCACCACCAACAGCACCCAGATGCCAGGTGATGCTGGTAGTGGGCTTCCCTTGCTGTCTCCTTCCTCACTGCTTCCCAGTCTGCCTGGTGAAGCCTAGAGATTTCCCAGGGCTGTGCAGCTGGAACTGGGATGGTCGTTGCTTTGTCCTCCAGTAATGGCAACCTGGTTCCATGGGACACCTTCACACTGCTGGGGCTATTGGGTTGGTGTTTGGGGTGCCCATGGGCTGCAGCTGCACGGGGGGGTTCCTAAGTCTAGCACCATCGCAGGGAAAGCAATTTTAATTTGTGGGTTCAGCCCCAAAAGCCAATTTTTTGTCACAAGAGCTGAGTGCTAGGGGTTGGTGGCTATTCTGGGGTGCTGGGAGAAAGGCAGTAAGGAAAACTCCTCCAAGAGCTTATGGTGGTTTTCTGGGGGTGCTCCAGCAGCTACTGGGGATGCTTTATTATGGACCACAGCCAGGGCATCAGGGATAGGGATATTTAGAGTAATACTGAGGATGTGTTTTCTGCCAGAACTTAGCCTCAGAGCAAGGTGAGCCCTTGAGATTTTGCAGGTATCTTGTGGGAAGCAGGGAGTTATGCTCCCCCATGCAGAGAATGATGCAGCTCCTGTGGCAGGACTCTGTGGCCGTGGGGGGTTTGATGCTTGAGGATGCTTTGCAGATGATTCCCTCAAATCTGCAGGTGAGGGAGAGCCTGGCTGTGTAGAAAGTCTTTAGCAAAGTGGGGGTGGGTGCACATGGTTGGTGGTCCCTGTACTTCTGTCCCTGATGCAGCATCCCCTGGCTTGGCTTATCTGCAGGGCTGTGGTGGCCAGGGGGATCCACGGGGTGGCCCTGCTATGGTGTGACCCTGCTGCTGGGGACAGGGCCTGTGCATGGGCTGGAGTTGCACCCCAGTGAGCATGAAGAGGAGGTGGGAGGGCAGCAGGGCTGGAAAAGGGTACACCCCATCCACAGCTGGAGGGGTCACCCCTTCCTCATGACGCTCTCACTTCCCACTTACGAGAAAGTGAAACAGGGCCCTGCATGGTTTTAGTGCTGGATGTTGGGTGATGGGGCTGATTTCTCACGGGGGAAAGAGGTGCCATTCTTTCCAGGGGACCCATCAGGGACTCATCCTCTGCAGCCAGGCTGTTGGCACAGTGCCCCCCCTGCCCCTCACCCCCCAGCATCACCAGACCCTGGGACACTGGGCCTCCTCTGGGGTGGCTGTGCACGTGGGGTTTGGCTTCCTGACCTAGTTTGCTGGCAGCTTCCATAAAGTGTGTCAGGAGCTGAGAGCATTCCAGTGGAACTCAGTGGGTAGCGACAGCATTGCCAGATGTATTTACCCCTTTTCTGTCTGGATTTCCCCACTTCTGGTTGGATTTACCTTTTTTTTTTTTACTGGATTTGCTCGTTTCTGGCTGTATTTGCCCCTTTTCTGTCTAGATTTGTGAAGCAGGCAGCAACACTCTGGAAGGGAATGCTGTTTGTTGATAAAACTCATCTGTTTGTTGGTGCCACAGCCTGGGACATGTTTTACCTTCCCCATGGGGGAAAGGGAATGCAGGTGGTACCTTGGGGAAGTGATGAACTCTCAGTTTTCCTGCCCCTTTGTCCCTAACTTCTCACCCACCTCACCACTGCCCACCTCCCACCTCTGTGCACACCCTCCATCTGCACACAGAGCTGGCTTGGAGCAGTTCTCATGTAGGAACACACCCTGGTGTGTGTGTGTGAGCCCTCAGGCCCCCAAGCAGGGGGCTGGGCACCCTCTGGCTTCTTCACATGAACCACCTGGAAATGGCAACTCATGGCAGAGGGAGGAGGCTCCAGAGAAGCAATTCCACCTCTGGATTGTGATTCCGCAAGCTTGAACTTGATCCCTGAACCGCACCTGAGGGGTTTGAATATCATTTGCAATTTATTTGGCTGAGAAGATCTTGAAAATGAAAAAGCTTCACCCTCCCAGGAAAGACCTTGGGTGCTGCTGAGCAGATGGGCACTCACTGAGGTGGAGCATGGAAGGTTTGGGTGGGAAGGGGTCTGTGGAGTTCTGGGTGCTGTCCCGGAACCTTTTGTTTGCTTTGGGGTGATCACTGCTTGCTGAGGATCCTGTTTGGGCAGTTTTGGGGTGAGGATGTAGTGCTTCCAATTCCCAGCTGGATGGAGAATCTGTGCTAGCTCAAGGAGGTCTGTTGGAGACATCACACTGACCCTCTGGATCCAGCAGGGACACTGGTGACATTGGCCTCATTCTGGTTGGCCGTGTCACCTTGTCTGAAGATCTCTCCTTAATTTAGGCAGGAAAGGGTAAAAATTGCTGTGATGTGAAACTGGTTGCTCAATGCTGCTGGAGCTTGGTGGCTGAAGAACCCCGTGTTCCCACAGGTCCTTCCACACTCGGCTTTGTCCCCTGTGCCCACAGGAATCCTGGTGGGTAACAGCTTACTGCCCTCTCTGGGAATCCACAGAGGTCCTGGGCTGGTGGGGCATGGCAGCCACCTGCCTGCTTGTCCTCTTCTGTCCAGTGACCAGAGCTCGGCTTGTCCTGCTGCCCCGCTGTGCCCTGTCCTTGGTACCTGGTTCCTGCAGCAGGACTGCTGAGCTCTCGCTTCCCAGAGCTCGCCCTGCCTGGCTCTTCCTTCCTCTCCTGCTGAAAGCCCTGCCCCGTCCTCCTGTCACCCAGGGCTCTCACACCGCCTCCGGAGCCGGCCTCCCCGTCCCTCATGGTGGCTGTGGTCAGCGCTCAACCACGCTGAGGCCTCCCGGTTCTGGCGGGGCCTGGGGTGGCGATTGCACATCCTCGCTCCGAGCTCTGCTCGGCTCTCCGGAAAGTTCCCCTTGCTGAGGTGGCGTTTGAGGAAGTGCTGGGGCAGGCAGAGACCCCTTGGCAAACCTGCGCTGCGCCAGCTGAACCACGGCAGCCTGAGGCTGGCCACCTCCTTCTGCTGAGCCGAGGGACCGTGTGCTGGTAATTGGCTTTCCTTGATTAATGAGCCCACAGACCTGGGGAAGGGGAACGTGGGGTGCAGGTAGGGTTTGCCTACATTGGAGGAGGAATTGCAATGGGAACGAGATCAATCGAGTGGGTACCAGACACCCAGCAGTGCTCCTGGGCTGGATTTTCCTGGCTCGTGGCCGCTATTCTGGGTGCCATCGAAGGGACACGCAGGGGAGAGCTGTGGGATGGCCACCACTTTATTACCATATATTTATATGCTTGGGTGCCGAGTGCAGCTCTGTCAGTGACACACTGATGACCCTGGTCACATTACTCGATCCCTGGCATGTCGTTAGGGGTAACATTGATTACCCAGGGGAAGCTGGAGCCTCTGAAAGGAGAATGCTTGCCTGTCACTTCCAGTCAGAGCCCTTCATTTCCATGGCATACACAGCTCCTTAATTAAACAAGCCCAGCCCTCATTAGTCCCCTACCTGAGGGCTGGGAATCCCATGGCCCTGAGAGAGTGGTGGGATGCAGTGGGAGAAGGGTGGGCACACTTGTGCATCATGGGGGGCTCCTCCCTGAGTTAGGATGCTCAGCTCTGCTGGGGAATGAGGCACATTCCAAATACTCTGTTGAGTTGAGGGCATCTGAGGTGGGCTGGGGTAGCTGCAGGAGCTCCCAGGAAAGCAGCTAACACCCAAATTTGGGTATAGAGTGGTTTGCTGAGCCTCTTGGTCCAGATAAAGGGGACCAGCACCAAGCACCCCCAGATCCTTCATCCCCAGCACTGGGAGAGTCAGGGCTGTGTGGGTTTGGGATGGGGCTGGGGGGTGCAGTCCTCATGTATTTTGGCATCCTGATTTATCCCCCCTGAGCACCAGCCACGGTGCCAGAGTGCTGGCAGCCCTTGCCACTCCCTCCTCACACCATTTGTCCAGCTTTAAGTCTCTTACAAAACAGCCCCTGTGGTGTTGCCTAATCCCAGGGAGGAATGCAGTGGGTCAGCACTGGGAGGATTTGTGTTTGGCAGGGGCCACAGCCAGGGTTACCCCCCAATTCCCAGCAGCTAGCTGGGTTACAGCGTCTCCCTGTCTTGGTTTTACTTCTGGAATATCCTCATCTTGTTTAGCACAGAGGTTAAATGATTAATGACAGAAGGAGGGAACCTAGAAAAGGCCTGATGAATGATTTACTTGCTGAGGGCAAAGGGCTCGACAGCAACGGGGACCTGCCAGCCTGGCACACCGGGGACCCCACACTTCCCTCGTTGGAGTTTTGTCCTCATCCCTGTCCCCGGTCAGCAGCAAGGAGGGCCCTCAGCCAGCCCAGATAATGCTGGGGCAGTGCCAGTGGTGAGTGCTGGTGCAGCTGTCCCTTCTTGATAGGTCTGTCCCACCGCTGCAGCGATGTCCTGGCACAGCACCGGGGATGTTGGCACTGGTGTCAGTGGGTGACAGTGGTGGTGACTCCTGGCTCTAGCCAGGACAGGGGGAGATTTGTGGGAGCCCCATACTGTTGTCACTGTATTTCCCCCTGCTCCTCCAGAGCCAGTGCCCAGTTGGGGTTGAGCCTGCCTGTGCTGGTGTTCACTGGGATGTGGTGACAGCAACGTCACCCGGCACCATTACTTATCCATTTGCAGTAATAGATGAGGGCTTTCTAGGTGTGGAGGTGGGAGAGAGATAATTTTATTCTGATTCAGGGATTTTTGGGGTGCTGATTGGGATTGCTGGGACCAGCGGGAAGGTCCTGGGTGCTGCTGATTTGTCTGGTGCTGCCAGCAAGGAGCCACAGGGGTCAGCCAGCTCTGTGTCCCTCTTGCTTCTTCCTTGGAGAAGGAAGCAAAGGCTTCAGGCTCCAAGCACTTGGTCCTTGGAGCCTGAAGCAAAGCCAAACTGTACCAGGAAGTGCCAGGGAAGTGGCACTGTGGCCACATCCCAGCAGCAGCACTGAGATGCTGCTGTCTCGAGGTGCAGTGGGAACCCCGTGATGCCTCGGGCTCGGCAGTGTCCGGTCAGTGCCGGGTTGAGGACGAGCCTTGCTCGGCTGTGCACTTTGCACCGAAACCGCAAGTGCTGCTGAGGGACCTGCCTGAGTCACAGCAAATGTGACTCTGACGGCAGATCAGACCGGCCTATTTACAGCCCCAGGAAATCCTCTGGCTCCTTCTTTAGCAGGTCTAGAAAAACCTCCAGCAAACACAAAATAAGGTGGTGCTGGGCTCGCTAGCAGTGCTGTGTGTGTGCCGGCGTGATGGGATCTGCCTCCTGCCTGGAGCCTGCCGAGACCGTGATGCTGGTGGGTGGGAAGGGCAGGGAATCCCATCTGCTGCTTGTTGGGATAACAGGGATTTGCCCTGCCAACAGCTATGGTGTGGGATGGATGTTCTGCTGCAGGAGCTGAGACACCAAGTGAGCCCCATGTCCCAAGCTCTGCATGCCACAAGGCGCTCTGCTAGGTGTGTGCACCAGGGGTGCTGCACAGGTGCTCTGCCAGCACTGCAGGGTGTGGTGCCATGCTAGAGCAATGCCAGGGACAGACAGGACTCTGGAGCTGGGAGTAATGCCATGGTGGGCATATGGTCTGTGAGGAGGGGTTTGATGTGGTTTGGGTTGGGGGCTCCAGTGACAGCACCCTGCCACTGGCTGTGACAGGGACAGCCCAGGAGAGGGGACAGCCTTCTGGATCCAACTGTCCATGCAACTCCATTCTGGCTTGCTGCTGTAAACCAGGGGAGCTGCATCCTGGAGGGTGACTGCCCTGAGGTGCAGCCAACAGCTGCCTTGCCCTAGAATCGGGCATATTAGGACATATTCCCTGATTATTCACAATGTGGATAATCCCCTACTACTGCTCTGTCCCACAGCCCAAATGTCACCCCTGGGCCCAAGCTGGGGCTCCATGGTGCCTTCACTTCTAAAGGGATTGCCTCTATGTTTCAATGCCTAAACTGGGACCCTCTAGTATTTCCACACCAGTTCAGGACTGGGTGATCCAGGGGACACAGCATGGTCGGAGGCCATAGTAAAACCAGGTTGCTTCACTGGTTTTGGGACCCTAGGCTTCACCTGGTGTGTGTTTTGGGACTGATCCTGATCCTGTTGTCTCCATTCCCAGGTCCTGATGTCATCCTGAGCCTCGCTGGCAACAGAAGATGCACTGAGCAGTGCAGGTTTTTGTGGCCAGCCCCCTGCCATGGAGGAGGAGGGATCTCTGCCAGTGGCTGCCTGGCTGTCTGCCCTCCACCTCGACCAGTATGTGGAAAGCTTCCAGCAAAGTGAGCTGTGGTCAGTGTGGGACTGCCGGGCTCTGACAGACGAGGGGCTCACCCGCCTTGGGGTGCTGCTGCCCGGCCACCGCCGCCGCATCCTGCTGGGCTTGCAGAAAGCCTTCGCTGAGGCCCCGCTCCCCGCTGGGGCTCAGCAGCCCCCTGCCACCAAACCTGTCCCCATGAAACGCCACATCTTCCGCCCGAGCGCTGCGGCAGGGCCCGAGCAGCCGGAGCCCCGGGGCCTGCCAGGGCCAGGTGGGACCCCACTGCTGGAGCCAGAGAGGGGGGCAAGCTTCACCCAGCTGCCCCCACCCATCCCACCCAGGGTGGGCTGCCGGCCCCCCCTCAAATTCTCACTGTCTCTACTGGGGGACAGCCCCGAGCCCCACCCTGCGTCCTGCAGCCATCTCCCAGTCCTGGAGGACCCCTCTCCGCCAGCCCTTGGGGAGAAGCCCCTTGCTGACAGCAGGGCGAGACCCCCATTGCCACCACTGCCAGCCAAGCGACACCAACTGGAAACCAAGTGCCAGAACCTGAAGGGCCCTCCACTGCCTGACCGTCCCCCTGTGCTGCCGCCCAGGGCACAGAGGAGGTAAGGGGGGAGGCAGGGGCATGGGCTTGGGGATGCCCCAAGGCAGCAGGGTCTGTGTGGGGGGCTACTGTGATGTGGGTGGGACCCTCAGGGTCATGACACGGGTTGCCTGGGGTACCTATGCCCACCCCAGACCTTAGCACATCTCCTGAGGGTACCCCCAGCACCAGCATGTCCCGTGGGGGTACTAACCCTTCCCCCAGCCCCAGCATCACCCCGGGGAGTATCCCTGCCCCAGGCCACAGCACATTTCTCCAGGGTACCAGCACCAGGGCAGGGGATGCTGAAATATTTATTTTGGCTTAGCTGGATGTATCCACCCTGATCATCCCAGTCACCCAGGTCACTCCAGCCTGGCATGGGCTGGGGTGCAATCCCCACAACAGTGTAGAGCCCTGCCTTCCCCCCACCTGCAATGTGGGCAGTGCTGAAGCCTAAGGAACTCTTGACACCAGTGGGTGCAAGCAGTGAACCGCTGCGCACAGGGAACATGGAACAAAGCTACTGCCAGCTGCAGTGGCCAGATGACATGGGAGCAGGCTGGAATTTCAGGACAGCAGTGCTTGCAGCCAGCCCTTCGGTGTCCCAGTCACCCACTGCACTCCCAAATCCTGCAGAGCACAAGCAGATGTGGAATGAGGACTGGGAGTGCAGTTTGGAGGGGGTAGACAAGCTCCTGGATGCCAGCACCCTCCCAGGGTCAGGTGAGGGAATGTCACCAAGCTTGTGTGCCCCCTCCACCTTGGGAGTCCTTCCCCACAACCTCCCCAGGACCCACAGACTCTAAGGGATATGTTCCTGGAGCTGGGGTGTCTAGCTGGTCCCCTGAGGGGGGTCCTGGGAGTGAGGCTGGGTTTGTCCTGACTGATGGTGCTGGATGGGACCATCCAGCTGGACGGATGGTGCTGGATGTGTGCAGTCAGGGTGAGAATGGGAGGGCTGGTGGCTGGGTTCCCCCTCTAGCTTCCCATCCCTGTGTCCCAATGGCTTTTTGTGGTAGGGTGGGTGGAAGTGATCCCTCTGCCCATGCTCTGACCCTAATCTGCAGAAAGTGGGCTGGAATGCTGAGCTGGGGAGGGGGCTCAGGCAGCTGCTGTGGGGTGCTGGCATGCCATGGGGTGGGCAGCAGCTGTCCCTGGTGCTCCTTGGGCTCTGGATCAACAGTGTCCATCCTGGCACCCCTGTTGGGAACTGTTCCCATCACTGCATTTCTGCACCAAGATAGTCACCCAAATCCTCCTGAAGCCACTCTCCATCCTGCCCTGGCCAGAAAGCTGCCCGGGCACCATAAGGCCTATAGCTGCCACTTTGGTGCAAGCTGTGCTGGTTTGGTGCTGGACGTGCCATCAGTTTGGTACTTGCCATGCTGGTTTGGTGCCAGCTGTGCCAGTGTTTAGTGCCGTCCATGCTGGGTGTTTGGTGCCAGCTGTGCCTGGGTTTAGTGCCGTCTGTGCTGGGTGTTTGGTGCCAGCTGTGCCTGGGTTTAGTGCCATCCGTGCTGGGTGTTTGATGCCAGCTGTGCCTGGGTTTAGTGCTGTCCATGCTGTGTGTTTGATGCCAGCTGTGCCAGTGTTTAGTGCCGTCCGTGCTGGGTGTTTGGTGCCAGCTGTGCCAGCGTTTAGTGCTGTCTGTGGTGGGTGTTTGGTGCCAGCTGTGCCAGTGTTTAGTGCCATCCGTGCTGGGTGTTTGGTGCCAGCTGTGCCAGTGTTTAGTGCTGTCCGTGCTGGGTGCTTGGTGCCAGCTGTGCCTGGGTTTAGTGCCATCCGTGCTGGGTGTTTTGTGCCAGCTGTGCCAGCGCTCTGGCAGTGGCCATGCCGTGGTTCTCAGTGGCCATGGTGAGGATTTGCTATGCAGGACATGCCGCTGCTCCGGCCAGCTCAGGAAGTTTTGCAGTTCGGGCAGTGCAGGAAGTGCCGGGGCGAGAAGCTCCGCTCCCTGCCGGGCTCCCCCCGTCCCTCCCCGCGGTGCCGCTCGCTCCCACCGCGGTTCCTCTCACTGCCCAGGTAGGGGGGCACGGCTGTACCGTGCCAGGAGCAGCCGGCGGGGCCCGGGGCGGAGGGATTTTTGGGGATGGGATCGAACGCTGCCGACGCTACCGGATGCGCCTTTCGCCCTGCCGGCTCCAGCGGGTGTTTCCTGCCCCGTTTGCTCACGGGCACTGTCGGTGCCCCGGGGACGGACACTGTCGGTGCCCCGGGGACGGGCACGGTGCCCCGGGGACGAGCACTGTCGGTGCCCCGGGACGGGCACGGTGCCCCGGGGACGGGCACTGTCGGTGCCCCGGGGACGGGCACTGTCGGTGCCCCGGGACGGGCACGGTGCCCCGGGGACGGGCACTGTCGGTGCCCCGGGGACGAGCACTGTCGGTGCCCCGGGGACGGGCACGGTGCCCCGGGATGGGCACGGTGCCCCGGGGACGGGCGCTGCCCATCCTGGCTGTGCCACTCGGGGCTGGGATTCCCCGCTGGAGCTGCCCCGCGGGAGCTGGGGGTGCATAAGGGAGCTGCATGCAGGACCATGAGACTCAGGATGGGGTGGCTGAACAGCACCCCTGGACACATGGGTACTCCAGTGACGTGGGGGACTCTGGGGTCACCGTGGCAGAGCCACTTGGTGTGCTATTATGCACTCATAACATATAAATTACATGTGTTGTGCTTGTATGGGTGTATGTCTGTAGAGATGTATGTATGTATATTTCTGTAGTGAATATATACAGGAGTATATTTGTGCATCCAAATTTATGCATTATGGATATATTGGGGAGTTCAGAACTAACCAGCTGAACCCCAAAACTCTTGATTTTAAAAGTCACTTTAATTGTATGACCAGGAATATATTGGCTATAGGTGGGTTCTTGTTTTGAGAACATTTTAAAAATAAGGAGCTATCGTTTCCTAAGAAATTCTTCCCTCTGAGGGTGGTGAGGCCCTGGCATAGGCTGCCCTGAGAAGTTGTGGCTTCCCTATCCCTGGAGGTGTTCAAAGCTGGGGTGGGTGGAGCTTGGAGTAACCTGGGGTTGTAGGCGTCCCTGCCTATGGCATGAGATAAGCTTTGAAGTCTTTTCCCAACCAAACCATTCCATAATTCTATGACTTTGGCCAGTGCTGGTGCTTGGCCATGCCTGTGGGTGGAGGAGGTGCTGTGGTGAGGACAGCGAGGCATCCTGTGGTGGGTGCTGGGACCTGGCTCTACGTGTGGGGCAGCATCTGCTGGGAGCTTGGGAAGCTGTCCACACTGGATCTCCCTGCAGTGATGGGTGACTGGCCAAAGTGCCCTGTGCTGGGTCCAAGGGAGCTCCACAGCCCTAGGGTGCTGCTGTTGGCCCCAAACCCATCTCCTGCCCCCTGGGGGGACCTGACCTGGGCACCTGCAGCCAGTGAACATGAAAGGCCTGGGGATAATGCTGGGCTTCTCAGGGACCAACAACAGTGGGGGATGCTTGCCCGTGTTGGGGCTGATGGTTGCTCATGTCTGGGTGATCCTTGCTCGTGCTGAGCTGATGCCCACATCAGGGTAATGTTTGCCCAGGTCTGGATGGTACTTGCCCACGTCAGGGTGATGCTCACTGCATCCAGGCTGGGACCAGGGCTCTGACAGCAGCTGTGAGGCAGCTGCATTGGCCTGGTCCTGTGTCTGGGTGGGAATGAGAGCCCACCATCAATCCCTTGTGGAGGTGGAAGTGCCCACAGGGGAGGGAGCTCTGAGCATGAGGGCTGAGGAAGAGCTGGAGCAGCCCTGCATGTGCAAACAGCCTGGGAGCAGAGCAAGTGACCTGGGCATTTCTGGGGTGACGCCACCCAACCATCTCCCCTCACTTCCGGCTGTGCTGCTGTGGTCCCTGGCTTCCTCCTAGCTGCTTGCAGAGCCACACTGTGGTTTCCTCCAGGCCGTGTTCACCTCCGAGTTCTCACCATCCCCCCAAACCCTGGGCTACCCCGACCATTTCTGTGCCAGGAGGTGACAGGATCACCCCAGCCCTGCTGCGTGTGGGATGTCTGAGATGCTACCTCCCACGGGTTGATGGCAGCAACTGTGTTCAACACTGGGAGCTCTCTCACCAGTTCTGGATTTGAAGCCACCCTCCCAATGCCAGCAGCGGGGCTGTGAGCCCCAGTTTTGGCCACTGATGGCTCAGATCTGGACACCCCACAGAGGACCCCATGAGAATGTCTGCATCCTGACTGTGGGATGAGGCTGTCAGTGAGGGGGGGCACCCCCTCTCCATGTCCAGGAGATGGTCTAGGGTTAGAGCAGACCACTGAGCAGCTGGTGAGGTGAGGGGGTTGTTGAAAGTGATGTCTAAGGACGTGATGACAGAAGACTCATTTTCAGAGGGCTGGGTGAGCAGGGCAGGGGGGATGGCCTGGGCAGAGGTTTGGCTTTGGGGTGGTGGCTGTGGGAGAGCAGCCCTCTCTGCCCCCTTAGAAGAGAGGCTTAGATAAAGGATAGCATTTAAGGTGCTGCTCTGATAAGGGGTGGCACATAAGGCACTGGTTTGCCACTTCTCTAATGGCAGAGGTGGCATCAGCCAGACCCTGCCTGGAGCAGGACTGGCATCCTTTGGGCATGGCTGCATGGGGGTCCAGGAAGTGCAGGGCACCCACGCTACTCCATGGAGCCATGGGGGGGACATGAAGCCCAGGGATGCTACAGCAGCAGATGATGACAGGTGGAGCAGGCAGACAGAGGGTGTTTTGGGAAACTGGGGTATTATTTGTGCCTGAGCTCTGCGGGTGCCCATCCTGCTAGTCCCTGGGTTGGTGGGGCTAGAGGCTGGACAGGACTGGGGCTGAGCCAGAAACCCTCCTGAGAAGTCCTCATCCAGGAAATTGGGGTTGTCCTGGCCTGAGGCTTGTCATCTCACTGCTGGCCCTGGGGCTTGTGTTGCAGCCCCTCAAACCACACCCCAGGGGACAAACACCATCCTGGGTGGCTGCACAGGTGCAGACCCCAGCCAGGCTCTTGCTGGAGGCTCTGTGGCTTGTGCACTGCCACCTCCATGTCTCTGGGTCCCTGCACAGCTGGGTGCTCCAGCAGCTCCTGCCTGGTGGTGTTGGGAGCAGTGCTGTTCCACTGCCCACACTCCCCTGCCCATGCTCCCCTCCTTCCCTGCCAGCATTCCCTAATGTATGGATGGTTGTGGCTGGTTCCCATGGAAATAGCTGCTGAGAAATGAGGTCAGGCTGACCCAGGGTGAGCCAGCACTCCCGTCCTTGCCTTGCCTGCTTACTGCTCCAGTCAGGGAGAAGTTTCTTCTCCAGCTCACCCCAAGCTAAGGGAAAGCTGTTGAGCACAAGCCATGTGCTGGGAGGCACATCCCAGAAACCATGGCGTGCTGATGGCATCCTTGGCCACGGAATCGTGGGATCACAGAATGGTTTGGATTGGATGGGACCTTAAAGCCCTTGCCAAGGGCAGGGACATTTCCCACTAGACCAGGTTGCTCCAAGCCCTGTCCCACCTGGACTTGAACATTTGCAGGCATGGGGCAGTCACAGCATCTCTGGGCAACCTGTGCCAGGGCCTCACCACCCCCAGTGGGAAGAACTTCTTCCCAATATCCAGAACCAGCTGTTCCTTTTTATGGCTGCAGTGGGAGGTAGCTGGGCAAGGATGGGGATGGTGCTAGCATGCAGGTCCCATGGGTCTCACCAGCCTGGGGCTTGGGGTAGAAATTCTGCCCACTGCCTCTTCCCTCTCCCTGGATTCAGGGATGCTTCAAAGGTACTTTGTATTTTTATACCCTGGAGAAACTTCTTAATTTCCTGCCCTTGAAAACACTATTACCCCAGAGGTTTCTACTGATTGTCTGTCACCTTTCAGTCTCAGGAAGGCAGGAAGCAAGGAACAGGAGGTAGGAGTAGCTGAGCCCAGCTGCTTGGGCTCTGTGGAGAGGAGGTCTCATGGTCCCTCTCCCCGCTGGTCAAGGTTTTGGGGCTGGGAGCATTGGTCACCGAGCTGGGAGAAGCTCCATTTCCAGGATTTCTTGCTGCCATAGCAGCCACCCTAGATCTCCAGTGTCCACTCCACCATAAGGAAGCTGGTGGCACAGAGCATCCCTAGGACCCCCATCCTGCTCAAGGAACCCTGTGGCCACTTGCAAACGAGCTAAGGAAGCAACTCTGCCATTGTTTAGACTGGAGGAAAGAAAACAACCTCCTCTGGGATGTCGCTTCAAGGCTGTGGGTGGCTTAGGTTTCCCAGAGTCAGATAAGGATCCTGAGCTGTGAAGGACACACAGGGGAGTGAGGTTGGATGCCAGGAAAACATTTCCAGGCTAGAAAAGTAGTCGTATAACCCAAACACAGGAAAGGCATTACCGTGGGGTCGTAGGAATTGGTTTGTGGGTCTGGTTCTGCTGGAGTTTGGTCCCTTTTGGGGGTCCTCTGTGACCCCACCCCTGCAGGTGTATCAGGGTTGGGAAGTGAGGCAGGGGCTGGCATAAGGCAGTGCTTGCTCCTCTCTCCCACAGCATCCCTGCCAAAGAGGAGGTCCCCATCACTGAAAGAGCACCTGGTGTCACCGTGTCCTCCCTGCTTCCCCTGCCTCGCACCCAGGTGCCACCAACCCCACCAGCGCTGCCCTCCAAGGCCACCCTTCCCTTCGTGCCAGAGTTTGGTGAGTACAAGGGGGGCCTCTCCAGTCTTCCCATCACAAGCCTTGGGATATCTGGCTGCCAATCCATCAGCATCCATCCCATGGGCGCTGTGCCTTCCTTCTTGTCAGTTTGTTCCTCTGCCCCTGCTGTGGTCCCTTTCTTCTGTATCCCCTTTCTTGGCTTCTGAGCTGGGGGGGTCAGGGGTGCAAGACCTGGGCTGGGGGATTTAGGGTGTGTGAGGTGTGAGCTGGGGGCTTCAGGGAAGGGGTGTAAGACCTGGGTTGGGAGTTTCAGGGGATGTGAGATGTGAACTGGGAGTTTGGGTACAGCCTCTCCTGGGGCAGAGCAAAGCTTTCACTCACTCACAGAGGAAAAGTGAACCTATCAGGAGGCTGAAATGCAGATATCCCTGGTTCTGGGGTCCCAGGACTGTGCCTTTGCATCCCCCAGCCTCATCCTCAGGGTGTCCCTGGGGCTCAGCCAACTGCAGGGAGCAATGCTGAGCTGGGGATCCCCATGGAGAGGTGAAGGTTTGGTCTCAGGGTGCGGCCCTGGTTGGACTATACTTCAGCTGGAATAGCTCTGCTGGAAGGAGGAGAAAGGGCTGAGTTGTATGGGGTGCTGGGTGCTTCTCAAAGCCAGCAGCCCTGCAGGCAGCAGCACTGGTTTAGCTGGGAGCTGGGGTGTGTTTCAGAAGCTGGGAGAAGCTGTGGACAGGTTATCAGGACAGAGCTTATCTGTTGGGGGGTGCAGGGAGGAAAGCTGCTCCCACCCTGATGGGTGTGGGATGCAGAGTTTTCAGGGGGTTTCTGTGGTGCCAAGGTGAGCATTTACCTGCACCTCTCAACCCCCTGCAGCCTGACAGCATCCTTGCCTGCTGCCAGGGCCCAAACACCATCATCTGGGTTGGGGTTTTGGGAGGAATCTGGTCCAGATTCTCAGTGGGATTTGGGACTGGGTGTCTGCCAGGGCCAGGCTGTCTGGGGCCACTTATTCCCTGTGGGGTTCCAATCCTGACCAGGATTCCTGCTGATCTGGGATCTCATTTCCACGGTGCACAAGCTCGGGAGCTGATAAGGAATAGGAGAGGAGGGAGGGGAATCTACCCTGGAAAACAAGCTGTGGAAAAAGCCCCTGGGAGCCCCCAGCAGCAGGAGCTCCCAGGCAGAAACACAAGAGCCTGCATGGAGCCATAGTTCTGGGGCTGCTGTCACCAAGTCCCCTTCTGGTGAGGCCAGGAGTGTTGTGACACTGCTGGGAGGTGCCACTAGTGGGACTTTGCCCTTTCCCAGCTCTTCCCCAAACTCCTTGATAAAACCCTTGTTGTCACAAGAATGGGATGGTTATTTGCCAAGGGTAAACACGGGGAAGCCAGCCATGCCTGCATCATCGTCCCCACAGGCTCCAGGGTAGCAGAGGGAACTGGGACCCCTTGCTCCACCCCAGCTGATTCCCAGCATCTTCCCTCTCCTTTGTCAGATGACTCAGACTACGAGGACTCGGCGTGGGAGTCGGAAATAGCCAGACCAACGGGAGAGATGGCCAAGGTTGGTCCCACCGTGGGGCTGGAGGTGGGCAGGAGCTTGCAGGGTGGCTGGCCCTAAGGACAGGTACCAGCCTTGGGATGCTCCAGAGATACTGGTTAGGGCTGGAGGAGCATGTTGGCAGTGGCTAGAGAGGGGTTCTGCCTCACTGAGCACCCACTGGGTCTCCCGTAGGTTCCTAGGGAGTACCCCCTGGGTCTCCCATTGGGGTTGAAACCCCAGAGATGGAACTTGGTTCTTCAATGTCCTTGGGAAGTATCTGTCAGGTCTTTCAGTGGTGCTGGGACTTGAGGGTCCCTGGGGAGCACCCACCAGGTCTCACCAAGTGTCCCCAGAAGCACTCACTGGGTCCTCTGGGGTCTCCGGGGAGCACCCACAGCTGTGCAGCACCCCACCACACTCACATGCCCAGGGTGTGTGCTAGTAGACATCTCCAGCACTGCATCTTGAATGTAACCCCTGGATTGAGAATTTCTATCTGCCTCCCTCGCTCTCTGGGGTGGGAACAGATGGATTTGAGGAGTCCCAGAAGTTGCAGAGCTCCCTGAACACTTGAAGCCCCCATCTGGCTTGGCTTGGGAACACCAGGCCAAGGAGGCAATGTGAGATTTCTCATGAAGCTCAGACATTTTTAGCTGCTATAAATAACAATCCTGGTGTTCAGCTCCTCCCTTGGCTACACTTTCCTCTCTCTGTGAGCCTCAGCATGCCTCTTCCTGGGCACCTTGACACCGTGGGCACCCGTTGAGCTGGGGATGGGCTGGTGACATGGCATAGTGTCCCTTCCACTTCCATCCACCCTGCGCCCTCGTGGTGCAGCGGCAGCACCAAAGAGACCCCAGGTGTCACCAGTGTGTGTCTCTGCAGGAGGATGCTGAGCCTGGGATGGGGCGACCACGGTCCATGCGTTTCAACAGCCTCTTCAGTGAAGATGAGTTTGGTGAGGACCAGCCCAGTGCATCCCCTGCCAGGTATGAGCGTGGCTGCCGTGCTGCATGCAGGGCACATGTGCATGTGATGCTGGCGACGTGCTGTGTGTGTGTACAGGCAAGGGGTATGTGTGCATGTACCAACCAGGGGGTGTTTTTGTTTCTGTGGGGGGGTGTGAGCACGGGCAGAGAGCTCTTGTGCATGGCAGGGCAGGTGAGTGCACAGCTCAGGGCTTCTTGTGGATGCACAGTGTGCACACGCGTGGACACGTGCAGCACCTGTGCGTGGGAGCACGTGTGAGTGTGTGTGAGCAGAGAGCAGTTCTGCATATCGCTGCGTTGGGGCTGCAGTCTTGGGGGTGCCCCTGTCCCCCCTCCCAGAGCTGGGACTCAGGCCTGGGCTGTCGCTGGGATGGGGGGATGACATTTCCCCCCTTGCACAGCCCCCTAAATATCCTGGGCTAGCTCAGAGGTAAGCAGGCTGTGAGGGGAGGAATATCAGGAGATGGCAAATATTTCCAAAAGAGGCTCTTACCCCAATATATGTTGGTTCAGCTCTCTTTATTCTGTGCTGTCCATGTGGAGAGCGGGGCAAAAGAGGACGAACAGGAAATGTCAGGGGTCTATATAGACTTTGGACAGGGTGGGCTTCCCTGGCTCTCCCCCAACCCCGTTGGGGCAGGAAGGAGGGTCCAGGGTTATCTGATCAGAGTCACAGGATCCCAGGGAAGGGGAAACAGAGTGCCCATGAGCTCACTGTAACAGGGGGACATGCCAGGACCCCACCGAGGGGACTGTCCCCAGTGTCCCTGCTTGCATACAGCTGGCCTGCATTGCCTGCGCCTCAGGGAAGGTCACAGGGAGGCTGAAGCATGCCGGGGAGCCTCAGCCCCTCCCGAGACCTGCCAGCTCTTAACCCCCTCCCTCGGCTCCTCATCCCCAGTGGTGGCAGCAGTTGGAGTGACAGGGACCCCAGCCTGCACCCGCCTGCGCCCGACGCCTTTGCTGGCAGCAGCCCCGGCACGCTGAGTGACAGCATGGAGGGCACCAGTGCCACCAGCCTGCTGTCACCCACCATCAAAGCAGGGTGGCTGGACAAGAACCCGCCACAGGGGTGAGTGATGATCTGGGGGTCCCTGTGTGACATAGAAGGTTACTTGTCCCCTCCTTTTCTCATCTGTCATTCCTGCTCATGGGGGTGTACTTTTGCTTTGGTGAAAATCCATTTCTTGGGGCTCCTTCTGTTCCCTTCTAACCTGTGATTTAGGCTAGAAACACCCATTTTTTTGTGAAAGAACCTTTCTCAGAGCAGATGCCACCAGTTGTTGTACTGACTTTGCTGAGAAAGGGAGGCTGGAACTCGACCTTCCTCTCAGACCCTGCATCACTGGGAAAAGAGCTGCTTTTCCTCTGGGGGAGCCCTGGAATAGCAGTGACCACAACAGAAGCTGTCAGGGAGGATGTGGAGTGTTTGGGCTGAGCTGTGCATTTGGCATTGCTGGCTTTGCTGCAGGAGGAGGTGGTGATAGCCCCTATCCCATGGGATAGTAGCCCCAAATCCTAGACTCATGGTGGGTAGTCAGAGTGGTACAACAGTAAAAGAGGGGAAGTGCTGGGCTTGTGTCTGTGTGCTCCAGGGTGCGTGAGGAGCCAGTGATCCCCTAGAGAGTTCAGTGAACCCAGTGAGCACAACCAGCACAGTGTGCACAGGGAGCCCACTCAAAGAGCCCCCGCGCTAGCTGGGAGGCAACAATCAAACAGGAGTGTGAGGGATACTTGGGAGCTTCTTAATCTGGGCTCTAATTAAGCCCCAAGGCAGCAGTTGCACTGAGGAGGAGGAAACTTAGCTGTTTGCAGCAGAGCAGCCGTGCTGCTGGGGAAGTGAGAGCAGCTGGAAGGTCCCTGGGAAACTGCTCCAGCAAACCTTTCCTGAGTAAACAAACCCTTAAGCAACCGTGTCCCTGCTGCCACACTAGCCCCCAACCCCACCAGCAGGAGGGACCTGGGTGTTCAGTGCTGGTAGGGGGCTGCACTGCAGGGCTTCTTGGAGCTGTGCTGGAAAGGGCTTGGCTCCTCCTGCAGCCCTATGCTAAAGGTATGGGCAGAAGAGTCTTCTGCCTTTTCCAGTGGCTGGTTTGCACTCCCAGCTGGGGAGGGCAAAGGGGTCTCTGGTGGGGTCTTCCAGCCCCCAGAGGATCCTGCCTCATCTGTATGCCCATCCTGATAGAGATGCACAGCTTCTTCCTCTGCTCTGGTGCTACTGACCCCTCCTGGAATGTGTCTCCTGGCTTGAATCCAGCTTGGCTTTTAGGGGCAGCCCTTGTTCTGAGCTCCGTGTTTGAATTGGTGCTGGAGGAAAGCATGAAGTCCCCATGGATGGAGGACTGGGGATAGAGCACTAGATTAAGGGTTGGAGACACAGGGCAGAATGGAGGGCTGGGGACATGGCACATGATGGAAGGGTGGGGACATTGAGGGCTGGGGACACAGGGCAGGATCAATGATGAGGTGGCCCCAGGCTTTTGGCAACTGGGGCGTGAATACACAAGCAGAAGCATCCTGAGTTCAAGGGCATCCTCTCCAATGAGTCCCTCCGGTCCCCTCCCAGGTCCTACATCTACCAGAAGCGCTGGGTGAAGCTTGACACTGACTACCTCCGCTATTTTGACAGTGAAAAGGTGGGTGGAGAAGATGGATCTGGGGGTTTGGGATGAGAAGGTGGCAGAGGAGCTTCCCCAGCAGGGCCACCTCCCTCTGGGCGTCCCAACTCGGAGACGTGGCTGTACCAAGGGCCAGTATCCCAGGGAGCAGCCACGGCTGGGTGCTGGGGATGAGATGTAGGAGGCTCAGAGCCTCCTGGGCATTGGAGCTGGAGCACTGGGAACCTGGGGCACTAACTGCCCCATTTCCCTGAGGCCACAGACATGAGCAGCGTGTCTCCCCCTCCCTGACCCAGGATACCTACTCCAAGCGGCTCATTCCCGTCTCCTCCATCTCCCGCGTCTCCAGTGTTGGGGACCAGAAATTTGAGGTTGTCACCAACAACCGCAACTTCGTGTTCCGGGCTGAGAATGATGGTGAGTGACAGGGGTCCCTGTTCCCCAGCTCCTCTCCCTTCCCAGCCCAAGGGATGAGTCCCATTGGCTCCTGGGCTCAGGCTGTTCCTGACCTGCCTTGCCTTTGGCCCCGCAGCAGACCGCAATGAGTGGATATGGACCCTGCAGCAGATTGCAGAGGAGCAGAAGAGCAAAGCTGCAGCGAGGACATCGATGTCCTTAGCCTCTGATAGTGCCACTGAGCTAGCTGATAAGAGTGGCTTCCTGGAGCTGCGGGGCTTTAAGCACAAGCTCTTTGTGGTGGTGGCTGGGGACAAAGTATTCCTTTACAAGAATGCGGAGGTGGGTTGCTTGGGGGGGTGTGTGGCACTATGGGGGACCCTGATGCCATTTCAAGGGGGGACCCCTTCCCTTTGCACTCCCAGCCTGAGCAGAGCAGGAGTGAGCCAGGGCACTCAGGCCTGCCACCACCACTCAAATGGGGACAGCACAGAAGCCACAGGGTGCTGCCCCGTGAGCCCTCCCTCTCTGCTGGCTCTGAGCCTTGGGATATCCCAGGAGCATGACACCCACTGTAGCTGCTTTCACAGTCTGTGGTGCCCCAGGTATACCCAGGATGACAGCTGGGCAGTGAAGGGACAGTTACCCCAGCTCCCAGGCACTTGGATCCCATCATCCAT
Source organism: Lonchura striata (assembly GCF_050655825.1). Taxonomy (NCBI): domain Eukaryota; kingdom Metazoa; phylum Chordata; class Aves; order Passeriformes; family Estrildidae; genus Lonchura; species Lonchura striata. Next base: position 5,569,695 of record NC_140703.1, read on the forward strand.
CCCCCCCTCATCCCTTGCCCACCCTCCCCCACCAGGACTATCGGCTGGGGATTGGCATCACCTACATTGAGATGAATGTGGGGAACGTCAAGGAGGTGGATCGCCGAGGCTTTGACCTCACCACACCATACAGGATCTTCAGGTGAGCCCAGGGTGGGGAGGGGGTGCTGAGGGTGCTGCCCACCCTGAGCCATGGTATAGCTCACCCCCATTCCTCCTGGCAGCTTCTCTGCTGACTCCGAGCAGGAGAAGGAGGAATGGGTGGAGGCCATGCAGCAGTCCATCACTGAGGCACTCTCCAACTCGGAGGTGGCCGAGAGGATCTGGGCGGTGGAGTCCAACCGCTTCTGTGCCGACTGCGGCTCCCCCAAACCTGACTGGGCCTCCATCAACCTCTGTGTTGTCATCTGCAAGAGATGTGCAGGTACCCATAACCAGAGGGGCACTAATGGGGATCCCGGCCCCTTCCCACCCCAAAATGGGTCCCTTACGGCTCATCTCGCTGGCAGGGGAACACCGGGGATTGGGCCCTGGCATCACCAAAGTCCGGAGCTTGAAGATGGACAGGAAGGTGTGGACTGAGGAGCTGATTGAGGTAGTGGCACAGACCAGTCCCAAAAAGTCCTTTTGGGGGTGACACCCTGTTCTTTCTGCATTATGGAGCTGCTCGCTGTGGGCTGCTGGTCCTTTGGGGGGGACACCGTGGTGTGGCTTGGCTGGGGAGAGGACGCCCAGCAGCCTTTTATCCTGTCCCTGTGCACCCCTGGCAGCCAGTTCAGCATGGTAAGGACACGCGGCTTGATGTGCCACAGCCGGACGGTGTCTCCGTGCGTGGGTGCGTGGCCGTGGGGCTGGAGCAGGGCCGAGGGCAGAGCAATTCCCGGAGCGGTCCGGCCGCCGGAGCGGAGGAATGTGTCGGCGCAGGCAGGGCCGGGGATGGGTGGGCGGCGGCAGCTGGGATTCGTTTCAAGACCGAGCCTGGCAGCCATTTCCCGCCGGCAGGGCTCGGCTGGCTCCGTTCTTCCCATCCATCCTGCTCGGATCCTGCATTCCTGCTAGGCGTCCCACCCGCGCAGCCCCCGCCTCCAGCCCTGCCTGCTCCCCGAGCTCCCCACCGCTTCCAGCTGCTGCCTGCGGCTGCTGCCTTCCCCCTCCCCTCCCTGGAACCCTGCCTGAAACCACCCCAGCATCCCCAGGGCCCCCATCGCACCGCTCCTTCTCGGCTCTCGGATGCACCCATTCCATCCCTAACAACTACGGGGTGCTGGCAGTGTCCCGCGGGTATTGAGGTGATGTGGGTCTTCCTGATAAATCTCGTAATGGCATTGCTCAGCTGTGGGTAGCGGGATGGCGAGGAGCCACCAAAAGCACTTTGAATCTGTCCCCATGGCTACCGAGCACCACCCCACCTCCCACAGCTGCGTTCTGCTTTCCAGATGTGGTTTTCTGGGGCAGGAAGGGGAGCTGGCGGCTGTGGGGGCTGTCAGATGCTGCATGCCTGCAGTGGGTGGGTGGGTGGGTGCACCTGCACCCTGCCCACTCCCATCCCCACTCCCCTACACCACCCATGCTCTTGCTGCATCTCACTTTTCTTCCGGGGCAGCCCCCTGCCCCCAGCAAAGCCCCCCCACATGCCCCAGCAGTATGGTCACGTTGGCATCTCCTTGTCACTGTTTTCACAGCTCTTCCAGCAGTTTGGCAACGTAATGGCCAACCAGTTTTGGGCTGCAAATGTGCCTCCCAGTGAGGCCATCAGCCCCACCAGCGGCAGCCAGGAGAGGAGGCGCTTCCTCATCGCCAAATACCGAGAGGGAAAGTACCGCCACTACCACCCACTCTTCGGCAACCAGGAGGAGCTTGACAGGGTCAGTAGCCTGCAGGGATGGGCACCCGCGTGGGGGTTCTGCCTGGGTGCAAAGTGGTGCTGAGCTGGGGTCCTGAGGCTCATTTGGGAATGAAATCTGTGTCTAAGCAGACCGCCCACCATCCCTCCCTGCCTGTATCTCCCCAGCCCCCATTACACACCCTGTATCCTCACTGTGCACCCAAAACCAAAGTCTGGGGACTCCAGGAAGGATGACCAGCTGTGGGGACAGGGTAACATCTCTGCTGTGGGGTGTAACCAGCTTCATGTCCAGGCTGGGGAGCCTTGTCCGAGATGGGCTCTCCCTACCACAGCCAGGCAGCCCTAGGGTTTATGTCTCCTTGGCTTGGAAATTGTTTTGGGTTCAAGCTCTGGTCTGGATGGGGCTTACGTGAGCTGGTGCTGGACGTACACCCCAGTTGAGGCAGCTTGGCAGCTTGTACCAATTAGAAGTACCTGGCCAGCACTCCTAATCACCACCCATGGCACCCATTCCCGGTGCTGGCTGTTTGCAGGGTGCCAGACTAGAATGGTCACACAAGGAATATCCCACAGGGAATGCCATCCTGTCACTCTGGCTGCTCGCCTCCTCCTCTGCCATGGCTTTGCCCCTGCCGTGGCTTCTGCAGTGTTTTTACAAGCGGTGGGAGTACATGGGGGGCCCAGTCAGCCAAGGGAATTCGCATGTGGGCTTGTTTGTTTTCCTACTCTGGCTTGGCCGGCCCGCCCCGCTGCCGTATGACTTCACCCCGGCTCCTTAAGGGAGGGATTCACTGCCGGCTCCAAACTTTTTCTCCCAGTTTGAGCCTCCTTTGTTCTGACCAGGTGGCTGGGAGGCGGCTGGGAGGCGGCCGGGGGTCCGGCAGCTCGCTGGCTCCAGGTCACTGGCCCCGGCTCTTTTTGCTTGGGTTTCCTCCTCCTCCTCCTCGTCCTCCTCCTCCTCGGTGAGAGCCATCAGCTTCACCACTGCTTCTGCTGCAGGCTCTGTGTGCGGCCGTCACCACCAGTGACCTGGCAGAGACGCAGGCTCTGCTCTTCTGTGGGGCGTCAGTGACCTGTGACACCGGGGACCCCCAGTGCCCAACGCCCCTGGCCCTGGCTGAGAGGAGTGGGCAGCGGCTGCAGATGGAGTTCCTGCTCCACAACAAAACCTCAGGTAAGGGCTGATCCCCTTGAAGCTCCACCCTGAGCTCACACCCACTGGCAACATTCCCGGAGTTGCTCCTGGGGTGTTCTGGGGGACACAGGTATATTTTGAGCTGGTCCCAGCTCTGTGTCCTGCCGGCAGCTCCCTGGCAGGAGGCTCTCCATCTGCTGGCACTGTCGAGGGTCTGTGTACCCCACAAGAGGGAAGAGAGGCTCTGGGGAACCCCTGCAGCCCTGGGGGCTCAATCCCAGCTGGGAACACAGGTCTGAAGCCCAGCTGGGGATGCAGGCGAGTGTTGCAGGTACTGGAAGGGATAGGAGAGAGTATTCCCACACCATCCTGGCATGCTGTGGGCATTCCGAGCAGCTTCAAGGGACATTCCTCTGTCAGATGGGCAGGCCCCACCTCCACCATGTCCCTGAGGGAGGAGGGCTGACCCCCTAATGACCAGTCCCATTCTGCTGGATGTGCACCCTGGCCCCTGAACTTGGCTCCAGGAGGGCTGATGGCTCCCATGGGATCTGCACCCTAATATAGGTGTTGGGCAAGTGGGCAGGAACGCTTGGGCAGGTGGAACAGAGGTGTGGGGGGCTGGCCAGCACCTGCCAGAGCTGTCACCTCCCTCCTTGCCTTGGCAGCCAAGTCTGTCTTGCGGAAGTTGGAATTTGCCCAGGTCAGGGGCTGGCCCAGCTTTTCCTGACGTGTCAGCACTAAAGGCATCTGGGAGAGCTGTGAGGCCTCCCAGGCCACCCCAGTGAGCCAGAGAAATCCAAAGCTTGGGCTCATATTGCTGGGATTGCTGGGGTGGGTGAGCCCAGCACTGTGTGAAGCAGGGCTGGACTGGGAGAGCAGGGAGAGCCTCATCCTGGATTCCCCACTTCTAGAGCTCCAGGTACCCTACACCCAGACCTGGGTGTGATTTAGGGGTGTACCTGCATCCTATCTCTTCTTCATCCTGGAGGAAGTGGGGGTTGCATCTTGCTGGCAAGGTAGGGAAATCGAGGCAGGAGACATGACTGTGATCAGATGAGAAGGGAGTGACAGAGCCCTGGGCTGTTATTTCAGCTGCAGGACTGTGATGCTCTGCCCTGCACCTCCTGCAGAGCAGCAGGGTCCTGGAACAGCCTGGGAGGGACTCAGTGGTGGGGGAGCCTGCACCCCACCTTCCCACATCCAGTCCCAGCTCAATGCTTAGGGAGGGGCTTTGGGGAGGACTCAGGATGTGGAGTGACCCCCAGGCAGCCCTGGATACCAGCACTGTTCCTTGCACCCCAGCTGTGCTGTGGTGGGAGCTTGGGGTGCAGCCTGTGAGATGCTTCTTGTGCTGGGATGGGGGAAACCTAGCTGCCTTGTGGGGCTGGGGGAGGAGGCCAGCTCCCCATGACAGTCTGATCTCCCTGCTTGCAGAGCCGCCACGCCTGGAGGTGATGTGCAGTGAGGAGAAGCCCTACTCTGTACACCTGCCCTCTATTACCCACAATGGCTTCCTCTACAAGACCCCCTCCATGGTCAAGCCCATCAGTGAGCGGAAGGGCCCAGAAGGTACATTTGTGAGACAGGGAAAAGGGAGCTGGGAGATTGATAGCAATTTCCTCTGCTCTCTCAGCCTTTGAAAAGGTGGTGGGGAAGTGCAGCATTACTTGGTAACTTGGTTTGATGGGTGGTCACATCAGATGGGCGCTGCTGGAGTGCTCAGGCTGGTTTGGAGGGTGCCATGGGGTGGGCCAGAGCTCAGGGAGGCTGCTCAGTGCTGTCCTGTGCTGTACAGAGTTCAGCCGGCGGTGGTGCACCCTGCAGGATGGGGTGCTCAGCTACTATGAGAACGACCGTAACACTGTGCCCAACGGTGAGATCAGGGTGGAAGAAATTGTCTGCCTGGTGAACAACCCACTCCATGCCCATGGGTAAGGCTGCACTCCCCTGAAGCACCCCAACAGCCCCTCCATTCCTGCAGGGCCTGGCACAGCTGCAGTGGCCCCCAGGAGGGGTGGCACGAGGGGACTGCAGTCCCCAACCCCACCAATGGCTCCTGATCGGATGGCTTTGCGAGGATTCTGTGTAAATAGTTTGCAGCCCCTTTGGAGCATCTTTCCAATACTTTTATAACACCTTTGTGACCTCTTTGTAATCCCTCTGGAACCCCGATCCAACTCCTTTGAAACCATTTTGTGGCCCCTGTGCAGTCCCTATGTCTCCTGTTCGAACAGTCTGGCAGCACAGAGATGCTGTAGTGCCTGGGGCCATGGGGAGGGATCCCACATTAGATCAGCCATTGTCAGAGCCATCATCAGCAGCAGGATGCTCCCACCCCTGGAACACCCCTATCGCCCACCGAGCTCTATCTCACCCCTGTGGGTACCCAGGCTCCCCTTTTCCTCCCTCCTGAAGGATTGAGAGCACGTTTGAGGTGTACACCGAGGCAGATCGACTCTACCTCTTCGGGCTGGAGAGCCCTGACTCTGCTCGAGAATGGCTCAAGTCTATTGCCAAGGTGGGATGCAGGGGCCTGGGGCAGCCCTGGGTGCTGGTTGCAATTGGATGCAGTGGTGCTGATGGATTCCTCTCCTCCCTGGCTCAGTCCTTTGTCCACCCCTGTGCCGAGGAGCTGCTGGCACTAGACTTTGAGCGGCTTGGGCGACTGCATTACAAAGGGGGTCTCACCCTGGAGCGTGCCCAGGAGGGCTGGTTTGCCCTGGTCGGCTCCACGCTCCATATCTGCTCTGAGGATGGTCGTCAGCAGGAGCCTCTCCAGCTGCGCAAACTGCAGGAGCTCTGTGAGTACCTCTGTCCTGCTGGCAGCACCCCCTGGCCGGGGTGGGAGGATGTGTCCCCCAAATCCTGCTCCAGGGTACACCTAGCTTTTGGTGGGAGTCTGGTAGATATCACTCCTGTGGAGCTCAGGTATCCCTTGAAAGAGGGAATGCGGCTGCTCTTTTTCTTCTCCATCCTCTTCCCCCTCTCCATCCTCTTCCCTATCTCTGCTTGTCCCATCTGGACTGGAGCTGGACCTGTTGGCAGAGGCTCCCACAGCACGTGGGTCTAGGGGAGCTGTGGCACCCTATGTTCCCGTAGGTGATGGGCTCCCTGCCTTCCTTTCCAGCCATCCAGGGGGACCATGAGGTTCTGGTGTTGGTGGAGAGGCGGAGGTAAGAAGGTGGGGGAGAAGGCCCCCCCCTCCCCAGCCAAATACCCCTCCTAGTTCTGGAGTGTCTTTACCCTCCCTGCCATGACTATAGACCCCTAAAATTGAGTTGGGATCGCCTGCAGGACCCCAGGACGAGCCTTCCTGGGGGTTGCAGACACGCAGTGGGGTCTAGGGGGAACAAGAGAACTGAGCCTAGGCATGCTGGCAGGACGCTGTACATCCAAGGGGAGCGGAAGCTGGATTTCCTGGGCTGGGTCCATGCCATCCAGAAGGCTGCGAGCAGCTCGGGAGACACCTTGTCGGAGCAGCAGCTGACGGACTCGGATGTCCCACTGCTGGTGGACCGCTGCATTGACTACATCACTCAGTGTGGTATGGGCCAAGTCCTGGGATGCTGGCAGGGACCAGAGCTTGGCCTTCAGGTCAATCCACTGGTGTGGTGGGGCAGCTGAGAGTCCCGTATGCTTGTGATACATGGTCCCCTCTCTCCCTGAACATCTGCTTCAACGCAGATGTGGGAGGGCTCCATCTCTGGCAGGGCTTTGTTTCCAGTCACAGGAACACCTGTGGGATGGGATACTGTGTGGCACCTGGCAGTGTTTGATGGGGAGCTGGTGGGCCAGGTCTGTCTCCTGCAGAGGGGCTCTCATTCCCACTGGCTCCATCACAGGGCTGACGTCTGAGGGAATCTACCGCAAGAGCGGGCAGAACTCCAAGACCACCAGCCTTCTAGAGGTGCTGCAGCGGGATGCACGCTGCGTCTGCCTGAAAGAGGGCGAGCACCAGGTGGATGATGTTGCCAACACCCTCAAACGCTTCTTCCGTGACCTTGGGGATGGGCTCTTCACTCGGCGGTGGGCCCCGGACTGGCTGTGGGCAACGGGTGAGCCCTGGGGGCTGCTTGGGGGTTGCAGGAGGAGGGGCTTGGGCTACCTGGTTCTGTGCAGCCAATTTGTCCCCTTCATGGGTTGGAGAAACATGTCTGGGCTCAACATGTTCCCCTGTGCTGGGGTCTCAAGTGGTGGGTGGGGAGTGGAGTGTGTTCGTGCTGCCCCTGTACAAACTCATGCTCTGGAAAGGGTGGGGCTGACCAGGGGAGACATCCAGGACCCCCTTGCTCACTAAACACTTGGGATAGATGCCCCTAGTAGACAGACACAAGCTATGGCCCCATGGGGCTGGGATGCTCTGGCTTCAAAGAGCTGAGATGCTCCAGCTTTGTTATGCTCCAGCTGGGATGCTCTGGCCCCATGATGCTGGGATGCTCCGGCCCCATTGTGCTGAGATACTCTGTTCCCATGAATCTGGAGTGATCTAGCCCTGCAGAGCTGGGATGCTGTGGCTCCATGGAGCTGGGGTGCCCTGGCCTCACAGGTCTGGGAGGATTCAGCCCCATAAAGCAGGTGTGCTATCACCCCGTGGACCTGGGATTCTCCAAGCCTGGGATGCTCTGGCACCTTGGAACTGGCAGGTTCCAGCCCCATGGAGCTGAAATGCTCCTTCCTCATTCAGCTAGGGTGCTCCACCCCCATGGAACTGGGACAGTCTGGCCACATGGAACTGGAGTGCTCCAGCCCCATGATGCTGGGTTACTCTGGTCCCCTGATTCAGGGATGCTTCAGCTTTGGCATGCTCTGGCTCTGCAGACCTGGGATGTTCTCTGGCCTCATGGATTTAGGATGCTCCATCCCCGCGTTGGAACGGGAGAGGGGAAGTGGAGCATGTAGAGGGGATGTGTGGCCCTGAATCTTAATGTGCTCCTCCATGTTCATTCTCTCCTTCTGGCAGCGCTGGAGGATGAGGAGGCAAAGGTTGGCGAGTACCGGCAGCTCTTGGCTGCCCTCCCTCCAGTGAACCGGGCCACACTGAAGGCGCTCATCAATCACCTCTTCCGGTATGGCATCGACCCCTTGGGCATGAACCTCTCCACTGTGGGGTCCTTGTTGGCTCTGGGGTGTGGGAAATCCCTTTTCCTTTTGCTCATGTTCCCAGCAAGGAAAGGAGATGAGTTTGGGGTCAAGCTGTGCCTGATGCCAAGCATCATGTCCTGCATGGGGGTTGAAGGGAGGGGTCTGGGGAGGGCTCTGGGGCAGGAATCTTGACAGAGTTTCCCACAGGGTCCAGTGCTTCTCTGCGGAGAATCAGATGAACACGCACAACCTGGCCATTGTCTTCGGGCCCACACTTTTCCAGACGGATGGGAAGGACTACAAGGCAGGACGTGTGGTGGAGGACCTCATCAGTCACTATGTGGAGATCTTTAACGTAGGTTCACCCCTGGGTCCCAGTGTGAGGACATTCATAGGGAATGGAGAGGTGGAAGGAAGAGAAGTCAGGTCTGCTCTGTCTTAGATGTCTGTAGACATCTTGCTTTGGAGAGAAGGGGAGAGAGGACTATGTATTTTCAAACCTTGGAAACCAGAAGCCTGGAGCCAGAATGGTCTGGTCGGCCCTGATGGCTTCTCTTCTCTGGTAGGTCAATGACCAAGAGATGAAGAAGCAGCAGGATGAAATCACAGCCATCATGAAGATGCGGGAGGCATCATCCAGTGGAACACAGGTGGGTCCTGGACATGGGGACATTTTCTCCTGGGGCCCTCAGTGTCTACTGTGGCATCTCTTGGTCATGCCGTGGGCAAGGGATGTCCACACTGGTGGTGAGGATTTCACCCACACTTGGGAAGCTGCAGATTGAAGCACTTTACTGTTGCCCTCCAGCAAGCTGGGGACTTCATCTGTACTGTCTACCTGGAGGAGAAGAAGACAGAGACAGAGCAGCATGTCAAGGTGAGTAGTTGGGCAGAGGGTGAAGAGCGGACAGGGGTCCCCTTGTATGCCCAAGCCTCTGTGGTGGCATGGGGACTCACACTGGGCTGTACATCTGTGGAGTGAGGATGGAAGGGGCCTGGACACTGACTGATGGACACTTGCCCCCTCCCTCTCAGATCCCAGCCACGATGACGGCTGAGGAGCTCACCTTTGAGATCCTGGACCGGCGGAAAATTGTCATGAAGGAGAAGGACTACTGGAGCTGCTTCGAAGTGAATGAGAAGGAAGAGGCAGGTTGGTGCAGGAGCATGAGGGTGGTGATGAGGAGTAGAGAGATGGAGATGGAGGTGGGGATGATGTTAGAGGTGGAGATGGGGATGAAGTTAGAGATGGAAATGAAATGGGGATGAGGATAGAAAAGATGATGGACATGGTGATGCAGATGGAGTAAGGATTGGCATGGGGATAGAGATGCAGATGGAGATGGGAATGGATGTAGGGATGGGTATGAAAAATCTCCCCTTGTGATTGCACCATGGAGCAATCTGGAATGGGCTCCAGGTGCTCAGAGGAGGACAGTTGCATACCTTATCCAGCTTACACATGGCCAGGTACTGCAGATGGGCTGAACTTTGGGCCAGGGCATCTGTCTGTATCCTTAGGAGTTCAAGTGTCTTTGAAGCTTTGATGGGGAGAGGTGTCCAGGTTCTCTGGCCACCAAAATGAGCAGCCATGTTGGCCATAGGCAGCAGCAAGGGAGAGATCAACAGAAACAGGATGAGAGCCTGTTCCTACCTTCTGGTGCCTTAAGCTCCTGCTGCCAGTGGGTAGAGGTCAGTCTTTTCTAGGTAGCAAGGGACAAGACAAGAGGAAATGGCCTCAACTTATGCCAGGGGAGGTTTAGGCTGGATATGTGAGAAAATGCCTTCAACTAAAGAGCTGTCAGCCAGCCCTGGCACAGGCTGCCCCGGGCAATGGTGGAATGTCCCTGGAGAAATAGCCAAGACCTGTAGCGGTGGCACCTGGGGACATAGTTTAGTGACACGACCATGTCGGACCCTCAGGACACAAGTGTGACGCTCTCTGGATGGGAGCTGGCCCTGGGTGCACTTTCTGAGACCTGCCTGTCCCCTGACTTACAGAGCGGCCCTTGCATTACTCGGAGAAAGTTCTGCCCATCCTGCACTGCCTGGGGACAGAGAGTTACCTGGTGGTGAAGAAGCAGATGTCCATGGAGAACATGCTCATCTACCTTGGTGAGAGGCAGGGACCATAGTCTGGGCAGGGAGAGAAGGAAGGGGATGGGATGGGGTGAGCATTGAACACTGATGGGGATGCAGAGTGGAGGGGAGGGGATGGAGAAGGGGTTGGGAATGGGAAAGAGGGTGGTATGGGATCCAGGTAGGCACCAGCTCAGTTAGCATGTGGCTTGGAGTTCCCTGATATTGTGTCATGGCCAAATGCTGTGCCCATAGCAACAGGGAAGCTGGTCCTGCCTGCCCTGCCTGGTCTGGGAGTTGAGGGGCAATGCCAGGACTCTGCAGCAGCTGGAGAGCTGCTGTTACAGGGGGTGAGGGTCTGGCTGTGCCCTTCTTGGGGGGCCTGATGGCCCTGGGGGGCCAGAGCCACTCAGGCATGTGCCTCCAGCTAGCAGAGTGGGTGACTGCAAGCATGGCCTGATGAAATTCCGGGAGGAGAGGAACCTACTGGGGCTTGGGCTGAGCACTGGCTTCCATGATCGCTACTTTATCCTCAACCACTCCTGGCTGCGCCTCTACAAAGAAGTGCGGGTGAGCCCTTCCTCCTTCTCCTTCTCCTTCTCCTTCTCCTTCTCCTTCTCCTTCTCCTTCTTCTCCTTCTCCTTCTCCTTCTCCTTCTCCTTCTCCTTCTCCTTCTCCTTCTCCTTCTCCTTCTCCTTCTCCTTCTCCTTCTCCTTCTCCTTCTCCTTCTCCTTCTCCTTCTCCTTCTCCTTCTCCTTCTCCTTCTCCTTCTCCTTCTCCTTCTCCTTCTCCTTCTCCTTCTCCTTCTCCTTCTCCTTCTCCTTCTCCTTCTCCTTCTCCTTCTCCTTCTCCTTCTCCTTCTCCTTCTCCTTCTCCTTCTCCTTCTCCTTCTCCTTCTCCTTCTCCTTCTCCTTCTCCTTCTCCTTCTCCTTCTCCTTCTCCTTCTCCTTCTCCTTCTCCTTCTCCTTCTCCTTCTCCTTCTCCTTCTCCTTCTCCTTCTCCTTCTCCTTCTCCTCCTTCCCCTTCCCCTGCCTTTCCTTCCCTGGCCTTTCCCCACCCTGCCCTGGCCCACTGTGACTCTGTTGGGATTCCCTGAGGACACGGGACCCGTGTGTGCTGACATTGCTCAGGCAGTGCAGGCAGCAGTGGGGTTGCCATGGCACAGGCAGTGCAGGCAGCCGTGAGCAGTGCCAGAGCTGGCCCCTGAAGTGCTGTCACCCAGACTGGAGCAGATCCCAGAGCTCCTGGTCAGTGCCAGGGCTGAGGGGAGGACATGCTGGCATACTGGCTGTGCAGTGACAGCCACTCCATGCCCAGTTCCTGTTTGCCCTGATGTGACACTGCACACTGGCACATAACCACTCCATCCCTGTGCCCTGCCCGTGGGCACAGGGGGGTGCAGGAGGGGTCCCCCACCTCTGTGTTAACCCTTCTCCTCTGTTGAACAGAGCCTGAGGCAGCGGAGCCCCCCCTTGGAGAGCGTGAGTAGGGAGGGGAATGGGGGCTTAGCTGGGGTGCAGGGGCTCCCATGCCCTCTGCCCTTACAAGTGTGCCCAGGGTTGACCTCAGATCCAATCCAGGGTCAGTCTCAAATCCAATCCTGCAGCACACATGTGCCAATCACTGCAACTGTCCCTGGTGCTACCAGCTCTCCCCATTTGGTCCCTCTGGCTTGTGGCTCCTGCTGTCCTTCACTCCAGGCAGCCAGAGCTGGATCTGGGGAAGGGAGCAGAGAGGATAGGGATGGGCTGAGCTGTTTCCCCATCCCGCAGGCATTGGATCGGGCTCTTGTAAGTCAATACTGCTTGCATGTGAACGTGGATGGAGGGTCCCCAGTGTGGCACCTGTTTCTGGGTCATGGCAAGGCACAGCCAGCACTGGAAGGGTCCTCATGCTGTGCCACCATGGCAGTGGGAAGTTTAGGAATGTGCTCTGGGCAGAGTGGCTCTGGGTCCACCACTGCCATGGCTGTGGCCATGATGCTGAGGAGGGGTACGAGGTGGGATCCCATGGGGAATGTCTAGTGCCAGGCTCTGGAGACCCTGTCACGATGTGCAAATGCTGGTCCCAGCTCAGAAGGCAACTGGCACTGTCTAGGGGGGACAGGCCACCTATGTCCCTTTCCTGCAGCCTGTGGCCCTTGCCATGGGTGACATACACATGCTCTACTCTATGCTGGGCTTCACCCTCCTCCCTGTCACCACATCACTGCAGCCTTTCCTCCCTGCTGGGGGGCAGACCCCATCCCAGCAACGGTGGGGACAGTGGTGAGTGGGGATAGGTCTGGCAGCCACCAACCCAGTGTCGGTTCCCTGTTCCCCCAGAGTCACAAGCCAGAGAAGGAGTGGCCTGTCCGAAACCTGAAGGTCTATCTGGGTGTTAAAAAGAAGCTTCGACCGCCGACGTGGTGAGCAGCAAAGGATGAGGACTGGAGTGGAGCTGGGGACAGGGAAAAGGACAGGGACAGTTTTGACTGCTAGACCCATCCACTGCTGGCCAGGCCTCCTGCCACCAGGTGTCAGAGCAGCCCTGTAGCACGCTTCTGCAGCCCGAGTGAACCACAGGGATTGGGCTGTCCCCAGCCCTGTCCCCAGCCCTGTCCCCAGCCCTGTCCCCAGCCCTGTATTTGGCGCTGTCCCTGCCCTGTCTTTCTCCCGAGCCCTGTTCCTGGCACTGTCCCCGGGGGTGTTTGTGGGGCTGAGGGGATTTGCAGAACTGGGGGAGGGTTTGTGGGGCAGTTGCAGGGACGGGGGGTTTGCAGGGATGGGCGGTGGCAGGGATGAGAGGGGGTTTGCTGAGGTACTTGGCCAGCAGAGGGACAGCTTCGTGGGCTGTTGGGATTCATGCTTTCTCCTCTCTTCCAGCTGGGGTTTTACAGTATTCTACGAAAACGAGAAGCACGAGAAGCAGCAATGGTGAGGGAAGGTGACATGGGATACTAAACTTCTCTCTGGGACAGACAGACATATGGCAGTTCTCTGGAGCCTTTGCCATGGCAGGGGGAGATGGGGAATCGTAGACATCATTAAACTATTTGGATGGGAAATGACCTTGAAAATCATCCAGTTGCACCCTCCTGACATTGGCAGGGGCATTGTATGTGTGGAGACAGCCTGGCTGAGCACTCATGGCCCCACGCAGGTCCCCCTGAGGCCTGTGGCTGTCCCCTTCAGTCCCCTGGGGTCTCATGCAGAGCAGCAGCTGAGGTCTCTGGAGCAGGCAGGTGTCCCTGGAGTGGGCAGAGGGGACACTCCACTTGCTTCCACCACCTCCTCTGGCTGCTGACACTGTTCCCACAGGTACCTGTGCTGTGACACCCAGGCCGATCTGCGGGAGTGGTTTGCCACCTTCCTTCAGGTGCAGGTAGATCACTCCCTGTAAAAGTGGGGCACCCCCGTGGGGGACAGTCCCAGAGGGATGCTTGGCCAGCAGAAACCCTTTGGGGCATCCAGGCATCCCTAAACACCAGCACCAGGGCAAAAGAGAGGTCCTGGGGTGGCTGAGTCTCCGGTCTCCATCACTGTCCCCTCTGTCTGCAGAACGGGGGTGCCCTGTGGCCCTCGGAGCGTCCCAAGATGCGGGTGGCACGGCCGCAGCAGGATGCCAGGTTGGGTAACATCTCCCTCATCCCGCTGCGGGGCAATGAGAGCGAGATGCGGAACAGTGTGGCTGCTTTTGCTACTGACCCCCTAACTGTGAGTCATCTGGGGGCACTGGATGGCAGGGCTGCATCCCCCCTGCATCACATGATGGGTGGGTCCTGGGCTCCAAACTCGGGTGGGAGATATCATGGCTCCCATTACTTACGTACTGCATCATCTCCAGTGATGGATCTGAGGGAGCTAGATGATCCTCTGGGGGCTGGTGGAGTCTTCTGCATCCAGGGGGTCCCAAATCATGTGATGCAAAAAGAAGGGATGCTGCCATGCTCCTGATTTTTCCTCTAACAGGGTTGGGTTTTCTGTCCTGGTCACAGATCACCTCCCCATCCAGCTGTCTTGTCTGTCTGCAACAGCTGTCCTGCCTGGGGGCTGTCACCCATCAAGTGTCCCTCACCACAGGGCTGGTGGTGGGACAGAGATGATCCCACCGCCTCCCACCACCAATCACTTGGGCCCTCATTGCTCTTATAAACCAGGGGACAGGCCTGTGCCAGGGGAATCCCCTCCAGCATCAATTGGGCATCACCCAGTGAGTGCTCAGGGATGCCCCAAGTGCATAGAGCAGCATCTTTGCTGCCCTGGAATGCCTGCACAGGCTCAGGTTTATGACACAGGGCAGTGGGGAAGCCTCCAGGGGCTTTGCTGTGGGCTGTGCTTCACAGTGTGCTTGTGGTGGTGTGGTCTGGTACAGGGGACCAGCACACCAGGGCTCCCAGGGGACAGTGGGTGAGTGTCCCCCGCCACGGGGCCAGCGTGGGAAGAGGTTCTGGGACTGCAGTGACCCTGGGGCGACTATGGTTTCTCTTGCTGGGCATTTTCCCTGTGTCCCCCTGGGTGCCATGCTGCCAGTGATGCGCAGACACGGAGGAGGAGGAGGCTGAGGATGAAAGGTGATCTGTCTGCCCTTTGTCCCCAGCTTCTGCGGAACGTCTGAGCTGGAAAACTGACATGCCAGTGAGTTTCCCCCCTGCTTGCACACCCTGTCCTGATCTGATGACAGTGGGAGCCAATGGCTCTGTCTGTCCTGTTGCCATTCGGACTTGAGGACATGGCACATGTCCGCTGAGGTGAAAAGGGGTTGGAAGTGCCTGCTCTGTCCCATTTGCTGACACTTTGCTCTCCACTTGTGCCACAGGTTCATCTCCGAGTGGGGCAGCCCTCGGGGTCTTGTGCCAGCCCCACACTCCGGCACCTGCCAGGGTCCTGTTGCCTCCAGAGCCTCCACTGGGCCCTCTCACCTTCCACTGTGGGGACCACAGGCAGCCAGGAGGGGAGATGGCAGCGAGGCCACCTCCCCACCCCTGCAGAGCTGGGCTTGGGAGCCATTGCCAGACAGCCCACAGGATGTCAGCCCTGACTCTGTGCCCCAGCTGCCTTTGGCCACCGCTTCTTTTCCCAGCTCCTGGAGGAGAAGCAGAGCCTAGCTGGGAGCTGCAGTTGAGGGCATTTACGTTTCCTCTTCCATCCCCTATTTTTAAGTCTTCCTCCTCTAAAATGATAAGGCAGGTGGGAGCTGCCCTTCCTGTGGGGTGCCACACTAGCCCTTCTCATGGGATGCACGCCTGGCCCCAGGCACTGCCATCGTCATACTCCCATCACTCCTGGGGGAGGGTCCCCTCTATGCTGGGTAGGCCAGGATGACAAGAGCCTCAGTACTCACCCAGCACTGGGTAGGGGGTGCCCTGGTCTCTGTCCTCCATCCATCAGGGTGGAGATGGCAGGAGCAGCCTCTGTGTCCCACTGCCACCTCTTGACGATATTAAAGGTCTTAAGAAATGAAGCGGGAGTGTTCAGGTCTCTGCCAGCAACAAAGGGCAGGGGTCACCAAGAGCTGGCAACCTGGAAGTGCAGAGGGATGGTCCTGGATGCACCTTCTGGGTGGTTGCCAGAGAATGGGTGCCATGGAGAAGGCAGTGAGCTGCCCTTCTGGGGACAGCAGTGGCACCCCAGTCCAACAATCCTCTGATGTGATTGCTGAGCCTTGCCAGTGCAGCCAGAATTCTGTGCCAGTGCCAGAGTTGGTGTCTGTGCTGGACTGCCACTGTAGGTCACCAGGAGTGGGTGGGAGCTACCAAGAAACTCGTGTGCAGGTGTGCTTCAGGGCCTTGGCCCTTGCAGTGTGACGCACAATGGGCATTTCAAAGCCAGAGGTTGAGAGCTGTCTCTTTGGATCATGGCAGCCATAGGAACTCCTCCCGACAGCCCATGGCTGATCGTGTGTGCTGCTTCAGCCTGCCAGTGTTTGTGACCTTGGAACTTGTCATAGAAACCTTTTGAGCTTCATCTCACAGCCATGGTGGTGGGGAGCATCACTGGAGCTCAGCCTGAGTGGCAGAAGGTAGCTGGAACTCTGCTTTTCCTGGTTTCCAGGGATGTGGGGATACCAGTCCCCACAGATGTTGGGGTGCAGGGCTGATGGGAGGCAGGGATGCTGGTCCCCAGGGATGGAGGGATGCAGGGAGCTGGGTGTAAGTGCAGGGCTGGGAGCATGGCTGCCTGCTGAGTTGTCTGTGGCAGCCCTGAGTGGGGGTGTCCCGCCGCCCCCTCCTCACGCTGAGCCACCACAGGGGCTGTGGGTGAGTCACCCGTGGGAGCAGGAGGGCTGTCAGTCACCTGCAGGCACTGCCGGCGTGCAGGAGGGTGGCAGCGGTGCTGGCAGTGTCACCTGCAGTGCTGCAAGGGGTGGAGGGGCCGCTAAGAGGGAGACAGAGGGAAGGCACCCGTGTCCCCACCTCCCCCCGAAAACAGCACGCCGCAAGCCTCAGTTATACCAGTGTGTACTCAGGCCCCTCATTGTTGTGGCAGAGTGAGGACCCGGGTGTTGGGAAGAGCAGGAGAGCCTTCATCACTCCTGGGTTAATGGCCTCTCTCTCATTCTGCTGTGCCAGGTTGCCCCATGGGGCTTCCCATCCATCCATCCATCCATCCCTCCCTCCCTTCTTCCATCCTTTTCTCCCTACCTCCTTCCACACCTCTATCTCTCCCCTGCACCACCAGCATTCCCTCAATCCCTCAATCCGCTCCCTCCTTCAGCAGCCTCACTGCCCATGCAACTTGTCCCTCTTACCCTCATTCCCACTCTTTCACCACTAGGACATCCAACCCCTTCACCTTGCCCTGCTCCAGGAGCTGAACAAACTCTTTGCTGCTCCCAACCAGCCAAGCCTCCAGCCAAGCTTGGGTCTGCACCCTCAATGGACCACGGACAGAGTGTGGGGGCAGCAGGGGCTTGCTGGGGACCCTTCTGGATCCCATGAACATGAGATTTGGGGTTCCCTTCATCTCTAACAACACTTTTTTGGGGAAGGGATCAATAGGGAGCTGCTGGTGGCCCGCTTGAGGGAAACTGGGAGTGGGCAGGAGGTATTATGCAGTGGTGGATCCCATAAGCATGAGGTTTGGGGTTCTCCTCACCTTCATGCTGTTTTCTGGAGGAAGAGATGGGCAGCCCATCTGAAGGCAGCCAGCACGCAGTGATGATAAACGGGGACCTCCTGCCCTGATGTCCTCGAGCGCGGCGAAGGCAGGAGGGGCCAGGACGCTGCAGCAGCGCTGCTGCGCTGAGCTGGCGCAGCGTTGGCCTGTGGAGAGATGGATCCATCCAGAAGCCCGTCACCGCAGAGCGGGATGGATCAGGCCTCTCTCCAGCTCCCGCTATTCATAGAGCTGCGGAGGCGAGCGCCATGTGACACCGCACGTCGGCAAAGTGATTAATTGCAGAGACATTTACAAACAACTTAATAAACTGACATCGGTGGGGGTTGGGCATGTGAGGGTGTCTTCTGGCTTCTCCATAAGCACAGCTGGGACTCAGCTGGGACCTGGCTGAGACCCACAGCTTCTTCCTGGAGTGCCGGAGCCCTCGGCACTGTCCCTGTCCTTGCCCGTGGTCTGGTGGTGGTGGTAGCACCAGTGACCTTGTGTGCCACACACAAAGATTAGCTGAATGCCAGGCTTGAGTCATGGTCGTGGTGCCACCAAGGACGATGCTGCCATTCCTGAGGTGCTGCCTGCCCTGCGTGCTGCCATTCCTGTGTGTTGTGTCTTGTGGTGGGGACACCCCACATTCGCCTTCCTCATCTCAGGTGTCCTGAGGAGGAGCCAGGTGGTGACTGGACAGCCCAGCATGATGCCACAATCACCCCGTGGCACCAGTACAGATTGTCTCCAGGGGTTCTCCCCTGCATCCCACATCCACAGCAGCTGTGTCCCACTGAATGGCTTCTACCCCTGCACTCCCCCTCCCTCCTCAATAATGAACTCAGCAGATTATCAGGTCCTGGGTTATTAGAGAGCAGCCACACTCCAACAGACGTTAAACTAGTCATTATTTCATCAACAGCTCCATTAAACTGTCACTGGCTTTTTCCAGCCTTTCCCCCCCATAATTTTTCCCTTTTCCTTGCCTCCTGCCTTTTCTCCATCTATGCTTTTTTTATCAGAGCATGTGGCTGCCAGCACATTCAGGATGCTCCCAAGGGGCTCACCTCATCCCTCAGCTATCAAGTTTACCCACCCAGAAAATGGGATCAGGCTAGGGAAGGACTTGAAGAAATCTACCACTCCCCAAACTGACAGAGGAACCCCCCTCCCCTGCTCCATTCCACTTTCAGCTGGCCCAGCGATGGAAATGGTCTCTGGGTGTTGGGGAAGGGAGAGAAGAGCCCATGAGAGGGTTTTAAAAGCAGAAGGTGACGGGGCAGAGGAAAGGCCCAGCTGCTGAAGCTTTTTATCCTTCACAGAGCTCTCCTCCCTCCCCCTGCTCTGTCCACTCCCAACTTCCTCCCTGGCCACCTTCTACTCGCCAGTAGCTTAATAAGAAAAATGAAGGAAATGTAAATAGCTAGATAAATGTTGGACTGGTATGGGGGGAGGAAAGGCTGCAGAGGTGGGTTGTGCCTAGGAGGGTCCCATGGGATGGGGGATCTGCCTCTCCCAACTCCAGTGGAGTGCTGGCAGTGCCAGGGACTCAGTGCCACATTGCTGGTGAAAGATTTTGGGAGCTCGATGTCTTGAGAGAATGGAGAAGGTGTTTAGGAAGGGATGTTTGCCCTTGGCTTTGCATGGCCAGAGCTGGTCAAGGAGACATGACTAAAGCAAGATGGTGATGGGTGGCAGAGATGAGAGCCAGACTGGGATTTTCCCTGTCAGGGGGAACTTCCCAGTGGGCACAGGGACCAGTGATCACAACCAGCTGGCAACCTTCCTCCCAGCAGAGGCCAGTGGTGCCATTGGAGCATGTGGGGCTGGCACCTGAACAAGGACAGTCTTGTTGATGGCTGTTTATCCATCACTGTCACAGCATTGGCTCTGATGAGGATCTGGGTTTGTCTTTCTCCATTAAGTAGATGTTAATTTGCATTTATTTAAAAATAACAGAGCTTTCAATCTCTTTATTAACATCGGTGCAGCAATGCTTCTGGGTTGTCAGCCCAGAGATATTCCTGATGTGTTCCTGTCCAGGGCTGGGCACAGAGCCCAGCTAGGATCCATCCCCTGGAGCCAGGATCCCCAGGGGAATGTGTGCAACGTGGGACAGGCAAATACATATAATTGCTGAGTGTTCAGCATCCTCACTGCTGCGTGTCCCCTGGGTGACAACCCTGCTCCCCTCTATGCTCCAAGACCTCTAGGGGTGGGGAGAAACAGGGATGAGTTTTTCAGGGATGTTGGGGGGACTCAGTGTCCCTGTGGACCGTAGAAGGGTCACAGAAGGGACCTGAAGCATTCCTGGAGCCTTCCTGGGGCATCCTTCCCCAGGTGGAGGCTCAGAGCTGCTCCCTGAGCTACAGACAACACCCCAGCAGGTTCTGCAGGTTAAGGCAGGGAAATCCCCATGGAATCAATCTTTTGGAGCCCCATGGCTAATGACCACAGTGCTCCAAGCAGTGACATGGATGTGCCACATGTCCTGCAGGCTGGGCACCCATCCCCTACCCAGCCCTGCACCCGGATGCAGCAGACATGGGTGCGGCTGCAGAGGAGTGGGCACAGCTCTGCACTCATGCGTGTCATGCACTCATGCATGACACCTGTCTGGTTCACCAGGACTCCAAAATCTCACATTGCCCTTGTTCCACCTGGTGGGAGATTCCCAAGGAGCCTTTTGGGCTGTGACTCCAGATGTGTGTATGAGCATGCCATGTGCTTTTACTGACATGGCGAGCCTGGATCTGCAATTCTATGCATGACCATTCATCCAAACATATGCATATATGCTCAGGTGCACATGTGTATTTATCCCACGTATATATCCCACATAAATATGTACCCAGGTGAGCAGCAACTCCATGGACATGTGGCCCTGAATGATGTCACCCCACTTCAACTTTCCAGTGGGCTGCCACTGAAATCACAATGAGCTTTGGCTTATTGAAGACAAGGGAGATGGCAAACCTCTGTCTTGAGTGTTTGTGGAGACCAGGTCTTGAATCAAAGGAAAAAAATAATAAAGAAAAAGTAACAACAACAACAAAAAAAACCCCAAAACCAAAACAAATGACAAAATAAAGAAAAATAGTAGAATAAATGGAAACAATAAAATAAGCAAAGGTAAACCTATAAAAATCCCTGAGACTTTATATATTAAAAAAAAAATACAGGGGAAAAAAAATCTCTTTGAGGAGAATCACTTCAAATTGGCTATTTATCCGTGCAGCATCCCGCTGGGAGGTTTCCATGGCTACCTGGCAGCCAGCAGCCGGGGCGGCAGCGTGCCAGCCCCGTGTGCCTCCCAGCGTGTCCCCGCGGTCCCCTGGCCACCAACCCTTGTGCTGCGCTGGTGGCGATGCTGCTGCGGGCGTGCAGCGAGCACCATCGCCCCAGCCCCGCCACCAGGTGCGGCTTTTGGGGGTCCCTTGCTGCTGTCCCCCGTCCCTCCCCGGCCCCCCGGGACCCCTCTGGCTGGCTGTCCCCTCTGGGACCGGGGTTTGCCGTGGTCCTGCTGCTCTGGGCTCAGCAGGCAGGGCTGGGTTGGCACGCAAGGATTCGGGATAAAGAGATGAAGAGAGGTCAGTGGTATGCTGTCCAGAGAGATTGTATTGCCTGAACGGTTGTGGGGACCAAAGAGCCTGGGATACTGCCCAGATACAGTTTTATACAGCAAAATTAAGAGATAAGGTCTAAACAATAGAGACAGTGTCCAGCCCGGGCACTTCAGAACCACCCCAGGGGTCAGGTCCAATGGAACTGCTCAGGGGTGGGGAGAAGGGGGTTCACAGAGAAATGCTGAAGTGAAACTTTCCCGAAGCAATGGGGCATACAGAAATGTATCTTTTCCTCAGTTTCCCATTCCCAAGGCCTTTCTAAAAGCCTTCCTCCACACTACCATGCCAGCATGATAGCAACAACCAGGTGCTGCCCGAGAAGGCCAGACCTGAGGATTGGCACCCACCTGGTGGGATGCTCCAGGGACCAGAGGCTGGCACTGGAGGCATGGTGGGAACAATCCTTGCAGAACCACCGGTGCAGGCTGGGAGCAGAGCTGAACCCCCATCTGGGAGGGAGGGAGGGATGCCTCAAGGCATTTCTGCTCCCCAGAAGAGCACTGAGTTCCCCCTTTATGCTTGGAACCTCATCACTGCTTCTCCCCACCCCAAGAAGCCCTGGAGCATGGTGGGGAGTGAGGCTGTCATCCAGAGGACACAAAGTCACCACCTGGAGGAGCTGAGCTCTCTCCTTCCTGCTCACCAGCCATGGTTTGAGGCAGGTGGCTGGGAAACCTTTGGGAAGAGTCTTTTGAAGCCTCGTGCTGTCCCTTGGGGATGATGCTGCTGGATTTGGAAGGCTAATGTGCAGGAGCTAGAGAGTTCCCATGATGGTGAGTGCTCGCATGGATCCCTTCCATGACCCTGAAGGACCATCTCCAAGGCAGCCTCTCTCCATGGGTCCCCCACTTCCCCTTCTGGGTGCACCCCTGGGCCATGACAAGGAGACTCTGATTGGCCATGACCCCTACTGAAGGTGCAGGGAAACTTCTCATCTGCCCCAGCACTGCTGGAAGGGAGAACACTGGGACACCTCAGGAACAAGGAGCTCAATCCTGCTCTTCCTGTGTCACCCAGGCTGCCTGGTTCCTGTCCTGTCCCCTGTCTCCCACCTCATCTGCCACCCACCCTGGGGGCATGGCAGTGTTGGGTGCAAAGGAAAAGCCCCTCCGCTTCTTCTGTCATCTCCAAAGCAGGGATGGACTCCTGCCTCTAGGTGACTGGAGGGGGGAAGAGGAGATTTGGGACTTCTGGGCTCAGTCTGCACCCCAGTGCCACCCTGGGACTGGATGCCTTGGTGCCCCCATGCCCTCTTCCACAGGCAGCAATGTGAGGGCTGGGAAGGGTTCAGGGGAGGCAACAAGGATCTCCAAAACCTTGAGCATATTTGGAATGAGGAATCAGTGGAGGGGGTCAGGTCTGGGTCCATGGTATGGGGAAGGACTACAGGGATGGTGTTTGGGCTGTGGTACCTGGTAGAGCCCTGGGAGCATCCTTATGACTCCTGTCAGTTCTCAGGAGCAGGGTCTGATCCTGCCACCCTGCTTAAATCCTTGTTTCCCACTGCCTGTGTGCTGAGTGTCCCGCCTGGCACCTGGAGAATGGCACCACAGGGATATTTTCCCATACTTTGGGCTCAGGGACACATCATACTATGTGAGGACAGAAAAATGTGAGGTGCAACGAAAAGAGAGATTGGAAAGTGG
Organism: Lonchura striata; assembly: GCF_050655825.1. Lineage (NCBI taxonomy): Eukaryota > Metazoa > Chordata > Aves > Passeriformes > Estrildidae > Lonchura > Lonchura striata. The sequence goes on from NC_140703.1 coordinate 5,592,194, forward strand.
GGGCAGAGTGTCCCCTCATGCCCCTGAGTGTCCATGAGCACCTCATTCTCCTGGCTCAGCACTGGGGAAGGTCACCTGCATGATGTCCTGAGTGCGACAGAGCCAGCGGGTCCCTGTCCCTTCCTGCACCCCGCTGGCAGATGTGACCAGGCAGGAGACACTGGCAGAGGCTGGGGGACAGCTTCAGTGGCAAGTGCTGGACAGGGCTGCAGGAGCTGGCACCAGCCACTCTCCTGCTGCCCTGTCGATCCCAGGGACCTGCAGGCTGAGGGAGCTGTGGGGGGGCTGCTGAGAGCAGCTTATGATGGTGTGAAACAACCCTGGAGAAGACTCAGCTCTCTTCCTCTTCCTCCTCCCTTTTCCCTTCCCTTTTCCCTTCCCTTTTCCCTTCCCCTTCCTCTTTTATTTCCTCTTCCTCTTTCCTTTTCCCTTCCCCCTCTCCCTGTCACCTTCTTTCCCCTTCTTTGCCCCTTTTCCCCCTTCTTTCTCCCCCTTTCCACTTTTTCCTTCCCCTTTCCCTTCTTTTCCCTTCATCATCCTTCCTTTTCCTCTTCTTTCCCTTTTCCTCTCCAAATCCCATTTCCAAAGCCAAAGAAAGCCCTTGCCTCCTCAGGCTAGGAGTAGCTCCTTCCTGTGACGTTCAGAAGCTCCATCCCAGCTCCAGCACCTTCCTAGCCAGTAGCACCAAACCTGGGTGGCTCCAGCATGGCCTGGGCTGGCCCTGGTGACAGCATTGTCCCACTATGGGATGTATTGGATATGTTGCACCCCAGCAGGCCCCAAACAGCTCCCTGGAACACCCACCCCCACCCCAAAATCCATGTGAGGTGTTTCTCCCTGTTCTGCCCCAGTCACAGGTGAGCTGTTGGACCTGTGGACACAGGCAATAATTTTCTGGTTCACTGTGAATTTATCCCTTTTTTTTTATTTATTTATTTATTTATTTATTTTTGTTTCATTGAGAACATCTTGTACCAACGTTGCAATAAAAACAAGGCTTGAGGTTCCTCTGTGTGTTTTTTCCTGTTCTTTATCTGTTCCCAGGATAAATGTCAATGGAAATAGAAAAGCTTTTCTCTGTTTTGCTATTTTCTTCCCTCCCTGAAAGACTCTTCAGGTTTATGAGGGAAAATGGTGGAAAAAATCAGAAAGGGAAGAAAAATCCCCAAAACTTGCTGAAATGGAACCTCGTCATGGATATGTCTTTGTACGTGGCAGGACCAGGAGGAATTAAACAGCGACGTAGATGTGGCACTTGTGGATGAATTTTAGTGGTGGGCTGTGAGACCCCCGGGTTTGGTCTGGGGTCCCATGTGGTGGTGAAATTTCTCCTCCAACCCGTGCTTCCAAAGAAAAACTCCACAGCCTCTTGCTGTTCGGTCTCAAGGCAGTTTATTGCAAGTTATCTAAAAGATTTTCTTCTGGGGCTGCTGTGGTTTGCTCAGAGCTCAGGCAGAGGCACACACACACCCTGACATCCTCTCTGACCCCGACTGCTTCTTCTCTCCCCGCCCAGGGCTGCTGCTGTCTTTTATATGGTACATTACGTGTTACATGGTTACAGTTTTCCCCAATTCCTATTACCTATATTAAATGGTGCTTTTCTATCTTTTATATGGTACATTACGTGTTACATGTTTACAGTTTTCCCCAACACCTACCACCTATATTACAAGGTGTTTTTCTACTCTAAACCAATCTGTGAGTGCCAACATCACCAAGAACATGGAGGCAAGGAAGAAGAAGGAGGAAGAACAGGATCAGCCCATTTTCCTCCATCTTAGAACTTCTGACCCCCATGGACAAAGTAAAAACCCCCCTGTACAGGTGCTAAAACCCCCCTGTACAATACTAAAAAAAATTCCCCTCTGTTTTGTAACTACTTTTACTATACTATCTAACCCTTTGTGACTGCTTGTTCCACCTTCAAAGTTGGTAACTCATTCCATGGCTCAAACTCAAAATCACAGCTGTTTCCAGCTGCCTGCCAGGGTCTAAAATGCTTCTGACCAAGGCCTGGAACCTCTAAGAATGTCTGAGAGACATTTTGAGTTCAAACAGTGGGCTTGGTGGTGGCGTAGAACTGTTGGACTTGGTGGTCTTTGAGGGCTTTTCAAACCTTAATGATTCTGTGATCCCATGATTCAAAGCAGGAAAGTGTCCCATGGCTCAGAGCATCCCAGGAAGCTTGACTGGGTCTCTCCAGAGGAAGACTTGTGCCTCTCTTGCATGCACAGCGAGAGAGCTCACAGCTCTGCGTGTGATGCAGAGCCCATTTGTAGGGAAAGTATTCAAGGAGGAAATTGCTTTGTATCAGCAAATACATCTCCATTAGCGCTGGAATTGGTATCCTGCACAATACGTGCTCGAGGACAAAGCCTGCCTATTCAGAGAATTCAATCCTGTTGCTGAGGAGTATCAGCAGCAAGCAAAGCAAGGCTCGTTTCGTATTCACGCCGCAGATACCGGCATGAGGCCATGGAGATGGAACGCTGCCTACGGAACGCTGGCATCACTTTGCTTTCCCAGCAGTAAATAAAGACACACAGCCCCTGCTGGTGCCCAGTGCAGGATCCCCAGCAGCTCCAGCAAAGAGAAAAGAGAGATTTGTAGGAGACATTGTGTCAGGACTTCGGACTGTTGCCATGTCTCCCAGGATCCTCTCCCTCCGGCCAGGAGGTGAGGCTAAGTGCCCCTCTCAGGTGCACCTGGAGGAAGTTTCTTAGTGGATCTCACTGGCCATCACTGGGGCTTTACTCCTATGAGATTGATCAATGTTTTGATCAGCTTTGTAGCAGGACATTGGACCAGGCATGTCCGTGCTCTATAGCAATGCCCACCCAGCAATGTCCACCCAGCAATGCCCACCCCGAAATGCCTCATTTGCTTCCAAGCAAGAATTAGCAGGCATTTTTATATATATATATATAAAACCCACCACCAAAATCAACCTCAAACTGAGCATTTTTAATTAAACACACCAAAACATTCCAGGAGGGTTTTTCCTATTCTTAGCTTCTGTGACACTCTTGGGACTTCACACACTGTGCTGCCACTTGCAGAAGGACTCTTAAGCTTCTTGGATATGGGGTGGAGTTTTCTCTTGAGTAGAAAATAGTACAGATAGATGTGGAGGCAAGAAAAACATGTCTCTTAAATACCAGGAATGACATTTGGAGAGGGGAATAAGAAGGGAGAGACTAGGCCATCGCACTGGCCACTTGGAAGGAGTCCCAGGGGATTTGGAGCATTGGGATGGTGGGGATGTGGCACTTGGGTCCAAAGTGAAGTGGAGCACTTGTCAGTGGTGGGGGAATGGTTGGACTTGATGGTCTCAAAGGGCTTATCCTACACAAATTCCATGATTCCATGGTAATATGCAGACATGATGGTCCTTGCCTGGCATCTGGAGATGGATGGTTCCTTCTGGTGGTCTTGGCACCCAAATCTGCTCCGATCTTCTCAGCTGCTTCTGTCTGGGGACCACTGCAAGACAAAAAAAACCTCTTGGGGAATAAGAGAGGCTGGGATAAACAAGCATGGGAACCAGCTTTTCAGGAAAGGAGGGGACTCCTTGTAGATTGCAAGATGATGGGGGTTGGCAGGGTGTGGGATGGCCCATCCATGGCAGCCACCATACTCTCACCATCCATCACTGCCACTGCAGAGTGTTGGGACCAACTTGGCCACCAGCCACGTTGGTGGAAGAAGATGAATGAGTGCTGGAATGGCTCCGAGTCCTCAGGGCATCCCATGGTGCCCCACAGCGGGTTCCCCCCACAAAGGAGTGCAGGATATGAGCTCAGCCAGATGATGAAAACCTAAGTCATTATGTCTGAGACTCAGGGTGGAAATAGGGGTTAGATTAAAGTGATGGTCCTTAAAATAATCTCAAATTAGTCCTGACTCTACTCTCAGCTCTTAGGGAAAAATTTGGGCAAGTAATTGCAGGTCTGGGCCTCAGTTTCCCCTTGCGGATAACAAAGTCAGAGGATCTTGTGTAACTGATACAATCCACTGCCTATATCTGTAGACCATGGGGATATTAATCCTGGTGAATTTGACAGGAACTGATGTGATTTGAGTGCTAATCCCTTAATATCTATGGCTGCTCTAACGTCCCAGCTGGTGGATTCACAATGGAGTAGGGAAGCAGCAGCCCATCCACAAAGACTTTAAAGCACATTCCTCCCTTCCCCCCACAAGTAAATGACTCTGGAGAGATGAAGGTCTGCAAGGCTAGTGAAGAACAACCTAAATAGGCTCTTTTCGGTGCAAAATCTCAATACACTAAGCCAAATTCCCAGTTTGAGAGTGTGAGTTGGGCCTGTGGTGCAGCACACAGCATAGGGAGAGAGTGCAGAGGATGCAAGTACCTGCAGAGGGATGCAATGGATCCTGCAGACCCCAGACACACTCCTGGATTCACCTGTGTGAGAACAAAGGTCCATGGCTCCGTGTTGCCAGTGGCCCTGAGATGCTGAGGGCGAGGGAAAGAGCAGAGCAAAGACACACATCTTTGGTAGTGCCACAGGCAGTGGGGTTCAGGGTACCACTGGCATGTTTATGGCAACACCAAGCTCTGTGGTGTCATCACCATGCTGTAGGGAAGGGATGGAATTGAGGGGGACCGGGACAGGCTGAAGAAGGGGTACTGTGCCAGCCTCATGAAATTCAACAAGGTTAAGTGCAAGGCCTTGCACATGGGTTGGAGTATTCCCAAGCACAAACACAGAATGGGTGGAGAATGGATTGAGAGCAGCCCTGGGGAGAAACACTTGACAGATGAAAAGATCAGGATGCCCTGGCCATGTTCACTGACAGCCCAGATATCCCCTGTGTCCTGAGATGGTCCCCAGGAGTGTGGGCATCAGGTAAGGAAGGGATTCTTCTGTTCTGTTCTGTTCTGTTCTGCTCTGCTCTGGTAAGAGCTCTCCTGCAGTGCTGCTTCCAGCTCTGGGGCCCCAGCATCAGAAGGACATGAAGCTGATGGAGTGAGTCCAGAGGATGCTGTGGAGATGCTCTGAGGACTGAAAAACATCTGCTGTGGGCATCCCTCCTATGGCTGAGAGAGTTGGCAGTTCTAAGCCTGAAGAAAAGGCTCTGAGGAAATATTAGAGCCCCTTCCACTGCCTAAAGGAGCTCCAAGAGGGCTGAAGAGGGACATTGGACAATGGTCTGGCATGACAGAACAATGGGGAATGCCTTTAGTCTGACAGACAGCAGGGACAGATAGGATACTGGGAAAAAATTCTTGGCTGTGAGGTGGTGAGACCCTGGCACAGGCTGCCCAGAAAAGCAGTGTCTGCCCTATCCCTGGAAGCATGCAAAGCCAGACTGGATGGGGCTTGCAGAAACCTGGTCTAGTGAAAAATGTCCCTGCCCATGGCAGTGGAGTGGAACTGGAGGATCTTCAAATGTCCCTTCCAACCTAAACCATTCCAAGGTTCTATGATCCTGAGTCAAGATCTTCATCAGCTGGATAATCTCCTCACAGTCTTTGTCCAGGACCTGGTCCCTAGGAGCTTCCCTTTTTGTCTCTAGTGCTTGCACTGGAAGAAACTGAAATGCTTAATTATCTTTGAAACTGAGGTTGCCGTTTCTCCTTCTTTATTCCCTCCCCTTGTGCCAGGAGGTGTGAGGTTTCATAGAAACCTCTGACCTGAATTCAGTGTAGGATGGGTGTCCTTCCCCAGGGTCCCTCTGGGGAGTGGAGCTCCCATGGGTTGGGTCTGTGGCTGGAGAGCACAGGCAGTGCTGGCACTGCAGCAATTTTTACCCTCTCCAGCCACTCTCTGACACTGTCCCACCCTGCTGACAGCTCCCACAGCCCATGGAGCCAGCAGGTTCAAACTGGGGACCACCATGCGGGTGGGACTCTTTACAGGGCATCCACTCTCTGGCAGGGACCTGTTCGTGGTGCAGTGCTGTCCTATATTATAGAATCACAGAACCATGATTTGGAAAAACCCTCTGAGACAACTGAATCCAACCATTTCCCAGCACTGCCAAGCCTACCACTAAACCATGTCCCCAAGTACCACATTTACACGGCTTTTAAATCCCCCCAGGCAAGGTGCATGCGGTGTGTGACAACCGCATTGGGGAAGAAATTGTCCCAAACTGAAACATCTCCTGAAACACTTGAGGCCATTTCCCTTACAAAAGAGGAAATATATTGCTCAGCGCTGCTTAGTGCCCTTAGGAAAACAACCTGCCTGTGGTTTAAGTGTTGCCTAGTGCAGCTCAGTACCTCTGGGGCAGGAGCCTGTGGGACCAGCGCTGCTCAGGACCTCTGGGACAGGAACCTGTGGGACCAGCGCTGCTCAGGACCCTGAGACAGGGACCTGTGGGACCAGCACTGCTCAGGACCTCTGGGACAGGGACCTGTGGGACCAGAGCTGCTCAGTTCCTCTGGGACAGGAACCTGTGGGACCAGCGCTGCTCAGGACCTCTGGGACAGGAACCTGTGGGACCAGCGCTGCTCAGGACCTGTGGGACAGGGACCTGTGGGACCAGCGCTGCTCAGGACCTGTGGGACAGGGATCTGTGGGACCAGCGCTGCTCAGGACCCCTGGGACAGGAACCTGTGGGACCAGCGCTGCTCAGGATCTGTGGGACAGGGACCTGTGGGACCAGCGCTGCTCAGGACCTCTGGGACAGGGACCTGTGGGACCAGCGCTGCTCAGGACCTCTGGGACAGGGACCTGTGGGACCAGAGCTGCTCAGTTCCTCTGGGACAGGAACCTGTGGGACCAGCGCTGCTCAGTTCCTCTGGGACAGGAACCTGTGGGACCAGAGCTGCTCGGTACCGCTGGGACAGGACAGGCTGGAGCGGCGCTTTTTTGCTGCCGGTGCCACCGGGGCAGTGCCAGCACACGGTGACGGGGCTTGCGGTGCCAGCAGTGCCGGGGGTGCAGGGCGGGCCGGCTGCTCCCGCGGGGCGAGCGGGGAGGGCAGGACCCGCGGGCGATCCCCAGACAAAGGCAGCCGCTCCCCGGCGCGGCGCGGCGCACGGGCGCGGCCGGGCGCGGCCCGGGGCGGCGGCGGCGGCGGCAGGTGCGGCTCCTCCGGTCCCCCCGGTCCCTCCGGTCCCCCCGGGCCCTCCGCCGAGCCGCTCGGCCCCCGCCCAGCCCCGCGGAGCCGCAGCAGCGCCGTCAATCAGCGGCGCCCCCGCTCCGTCCTCCCCTCCCGCCCGCTCGTCGCGCCGCATCGGGCTCGGTGACAGCGGCGAGAGGCTCCGCTCCCAGCCAGCACCGAGCACCGGGCGCGGCGGCGGCGGCGGGGCTAGGAGGGCTGCCCGAAGCATGCGGAGCCATGGGCCAGGGCTGCGGACACTCCATCCTCTGCCGGAGCCAGCCGTACCAGGCGGCCGCGTCTGACATGTGAGTTCCCCTCTCGCCGGCACCGCGGATGGGGGACCGCGCCGAGAGGGAGGGATGCTCTGGGAGTAATGCTGGGCAAAGGAGCGAAGGAGACGTCAGGGACGCAGGGAAAAGTTCCTCCTGCCTGACAGCTGTCAGGGAGGGGGTGGCAAGGAAATTACAAGAGGCTGCGACCCCTCCCTGTTTCCCACTTGCCACCTATGTTAGCCCTGGGGCAGGTCATCGCTGTTTTTTCTGTGCCAGAGGGTTGGTGTGAACCGAATCTCCCCGTTTCCCCATCACCCTCATCCCATAATGTTTTCCTGCAAGGGTAGAAGGCTCCTGGCCCAGTGGTGGGCCGCAGGGGGGTCCGGGTGACTTTGTGAAATTCAGGTCAGGCTTCTGAATTGTGGTTTTGGCAGCTTCACGCAGGGCTAGAGGAGCCGGCCCCTGCACGCCCACCCGCTCACCAAACAGATTTGGGGGTCCCAGTGTCACAGTGCCTGTCTGTATATGGTCAGGTGGGAATGGGGCTACAGGGGTCCTGGTGGTCTCGTGCTGCAGCAGGCACAACGGGCTGTGCATGAGAGCGTGGGTGACCTTGCTGAGGGATGACAGTGCTCCCTGGAAGCAGGGAAGGGTGATGCTCTGAAAAGCCCACGTGGGAAGAGGAGCTGAGCTGGCTAACGGGAAGCTTGCAGTGTCTCAATTCCCATTGCCCACGGGCTTGGCTGGACTGGCACAGACCCCGTCCCTGTGCACACGCATGTGCAGCGCTCACGGCTCCACAGCTGCTCGGGAGCAGGCTGTGCACGGACAATTCACAGCATGTGGGTGCTCTGCCTCCTGGCTGCCTGAGATCTGGGGTGCTCCCAATGCTTTCTCCCCCTGCTCCAGTGGGAGCAGATCCCACATTTCGAAAAACCCTCTGGGAGGGGGAGCTGAACCACAGGAAAGAGGTACAGGTCTAGGGCACAAAGGAGGAAAGCTTCTCAGCGCTTGGATTCCTTTGTCAGAGAGTGCCAGCTGCACATGCTCAGGCTCTGGCCCAACTGCCTGGCTCAGCTGCTCACACCAGGACCACCAGAACCAGGAGGCACGTTGCTGCACTGGAATGTGCCCAGGAGCAGCCTCGGGTCTCCTGGAGCAGGTGCTTTGGGTGATGACAGGACTATCGGGGTGCAGGGAAGCTTCCATCCCTCCTGCCCCAGCGCGGCACATTTCCCTCACCAGCTTTTCACACCTTCAGGAGTTGACCTTTGGGTGAGAACCTTGTCCCTCTCCATAGAAAATACCCTCCAGCATCTCTCTTGTCTACATGCAGTGTGTGCCTTGGATCTGTTTTCACAAGGCCCCAGTAGGTGCTGATCCTCCTACGCTTCCGTGGGTGCTGGGTCTGTCTCTGCAGGCAGCATCCTTCCCTCAGCTCTCCTGGCTCACTCCCTGCTTCTGTGTGTGCTTTGTTCCCTGCAGAGATCCTCTCTGGTGCTGCCTGAACATGTGCACATGTTCTTTTCTTTAAGCAAAACACACAAAGGTCTTGAAATACCATGCGATCCCCATGTTCCCTCCTGCCTCTGCTGCTGTTTAAAGGCTTTTAGAAAATGTAAATGACAGAAAAGCTTGGTGTAGCTGGGTTGGCTGTGCCCAGGTAGGAATTGGCAGGCGAGGTAGGAATGATGAGTCCAGCTGCTATACCCTTTTGCCCAGGATATGTCCTTCACAGATATTTGTCCCTGTTCCTGTAAGGGGTGTATAGAGGTGGAAAAGCTTCTCAAGAGTTGTCAGAGGACAATTCCCTTGCCCTGCAGTGCTCCCTGGAGGGGTTGCAGTGGTGAGCTTAGTGGTGTGGGGAGGGATGTTCTCTGCTCCCTGCCTCCCCTCCAGCCCTGTTTGATGCTGCCTGGCAATGCTGCATGAGGCTGGGATCCAGCGGTGGCCCAGCTCTCCCATGTGCATGGTGTGTTTTTTTTTTGCACAGGGATGCAGGTGCAGCATTTTCCAGGTCACGTTTTAACCCATTTCCTCCTTTTCTCCCGCTGGGAAGTGTGCTCTCGGGTGGGTGGACGCTGACCTGGTTAGAGGTGGGTGGGGTGTCAGGGTGCCTGGAGCTGCTGCTGTCACAGCATCTGACAGCAGCCAGGGCTGGGGAAGAAGCAACCGAGCTCTGCGGATGGAAAACACAGAGGAGGAGATGCAGCTCTGAGCATCCCTGCGGGAAGGATCCAGCTCAGCGGAGGCTGGGAGGGGTCAGGGCTTCCTTCAGGGCACAACACTCCGGGATGCAGGGGGCATGAGCTGGGCTCAGCCACACTTTGGAAGCCTTGGAGCACCTGCAAAGCTGAGGGCAGGCTGTCAAACCCCTTGGAGAACCCTCCAGACCTTTCAGTCCCTGGGCTGCACGTGTGAAATGTCATGGAAAATACCACCCCCATCACTCCACTGTCCTGTCAGTTTGGCCCAGATGTCTCTGCTCCCCTGCCAGGCACTCACTTGTCAGGGAAAGGGGTTCAGTGGAATGAGGTTAACCTGGTCCTCCATTGTTGGGGTTCTTAGGTGATGTTCTCCAGGTTTTTCAAAACCTCAGGCTCTTCCTGCGCTTGTAACTGGGGCTCTTCAGGGTCACCCACCTGCCTGTGCACCTGGCCCTGGAGCCTGCAGGTGTTTGTCAGGGAAAATAGAGGGAAAACTCCTGGTTGCAAGCTTCCTGCATTCTGCATATGCCAGGAGCTTCCCAGCACCCTGCGCGTGTCCATGGGAGGTCTCCAGGGTGAGCACGGAATTTCCCACCCATCACCCCGGGGCATCTCCCTGAGCATCTTCAGCTTCAGATCAGCCAGCTGTTTGGAAGTGTTGGGAATTGGGCCAGATTCTGGCTCTGTTAGTGAGGACTCTCACCGAGTGTGCCCTGGCCATCATCTACAGCAGAGCCCTGCTCATCCCCTGTGAGCTGTGCTGCTCTGGGGGCTCTGGGAGGCTAAGCATCCATCTAGGGCTGAATGCAGGATTCCCTGGGGGCAACAGTGGATGCAGCAGCAATTTCGGGGAATCCCTCTTTCCTCCTGCTTCCCTCTGACCCTGCTCCTTGCTTTTACTTTTGCCTCATTCCCAGCTCCCACGTGGCTCAGCAGGAGCTGTGCTGGGCTGTGGACAGAAATACCAGCAGGGCTCGGAGCTGCCTGGGACTTTCTGCCTATCCAGATTTCTCCTGTCCTCCTTAATCGATGGGCTGTTTGGAGGGGGGAGTGAGTTGGACAGGGAGTGTTGGGAGATGCTTTGTTTGCTACCATGGCTCCATCTGCACAGCAGCAGCAGCAGCAGCAGTGGAGTCAGGCAGTGGAGAGGCTGCTGAGGAAACCTGGAGCTCAGTTTCCCCCAGCTGAGGTGTCAGGGTGGGTGGGGGGGGTCTCACCTGCCTTTCAGCAATGGGCAGTGACAGCAAGATTTGATGTTTGAGGGCTTGGAGCCTGAATTATGGGATTATTGGTTTGGGTTGGAAAGAACCTTAAAGCCCATCCAGTTCCTTGTCCCTGCCATGGCTAGGGACACCTTTCAGTACACCAGGTTGTTCCTCATCCAATCTGGCCTTGTAGGGAGATCTACAAATGTGTAGGAAGGTGTTTGGAAACACCCTGTAGGAATCTGTCCCCAGACCTTGTCATCCACACAAGATCCTCAGGGAATGGACCAGTATGGCAGCCCATGGGACTTGCTGGGTGTCAGCTCAGGAATGTCCCTGAGGCTGGTTATTTGGCAGCAGCAGCCCTTGGTCTGCTCCTGTCCCCAAATTCTGCTCCTGGACCCATATTCTGAGTTCTGCCTTCATCACTGGTGTGTGGAGTCAGAAGGGAGGAAGGACATGGGAGAATCTTGGGTGGGTTCAAGCCTTTGGGGCCTTTGTCAGTTTGTATTTCTGTGACAAATCAAATAGAACAAAGAGAAGGATTTGGAAGTGGGATGGGGTGCATTTCCCAGTGAAAATATTAAACCCTGACATTTTTGGCTATGACTGGGGCTGGCTTAGGACTTAGCCTGTGCATTGCAGCCATCGAGGACAGCCTTGCCATGTGTTTCAGCAGCCCCAGAGCCCTTTGCTCTCCACCCAAAGAGAGAAAAGCAGACAGCAGTGCTGCCAGTGCAGCTCTGGGACAAAGTGATGACTTAGCCAGAATCCTCCTCTGGCTCCCAGTTGCTTCCCAGCCCCTTCTCAGTCTGTTAATAACGTGCACGTTTCAGCTGGGTGACTCAGAAGGCAGTGAGAAGATATTTATAAGGAGCATTTGAAAGGCAGAAGACTGGTGGAGGGTTTTCTTCCCCCTTTTCTTCTCTTGAGCTGGTGCTAGCTGAAAGTGCCTGTGCTTGGCTTGGCTGTGGAGTGAGGTCTGGAGGGTGACCTGTCCATGTCCCCTGAAGTTCAGTGTCTTCTTGCTATGGCGTGAAGATGCTGATGCTCCAATGAAAACCTCCATGCAAACCCCTTGTTGTTGACAGGCACACTTAATTTCACCCCACTGCAGCAGAGCCCTAATGCCTGCGAGGGCAAAAGCTGGCAGGGCAGTCAGGATTTGGGAATACAGGGATTTGCAGCCTCTAAAGTGTTGGCAGAGATCAGCCTGGTGAGGATATTGCTGCTTGGTGGTGATGCTCTGGGATGTCTGTGCAGCTTCTTGCTAGTTTGGGGTTTATCCTCACACCAGAGCTGCCCTGTGTACTTACTCCTGCAGCAAGGATGTGTCCACAGCCCTGTCCTCAAGCCAATACTTAGCATGAGCCTGGCTGGAAGGACACAAGCTGTGGGTGTTGCTGTGTTTTCCCTTGCTCTCCCCAAAACTGGGGCTTTCCCCATGTTCTCTACTGGTGTGATCACAGACAGGTGGATGGCAGCATCCTTCCTGCATGGAAAAAGCAGGTGGAAGCCATGAAAGCTTTAAGTAAGAAATTGGGGTCCAGGAAGGTGGTGCTAGTGATGGGGAACAGTGCCAGAGTCCCTGACCTCCTGACTCAAGCAGGGTGATGGCAATTTTCAAGAATTTGATTGTCAGCTGCTCAAGCCAGGAACTCCTGCAATGGGATGGAATTCCTGCAGTGGGATGGAACTTCTGCAATGGGATGGAATTCCTGCAGTGGGATGGAACTCCTGCAATGGGATGGAACTCCTGCAGTGGGATGGAACTCCTGCAGTGGGATGGAACTCCTGCAATGGGATGGAATTCCTGCAGTGGGATGGAACTCCTGCAATGGGATGGAACTCCTGCAGTGGGATGGAACTCCTGCAATGGGATGGAATTCCTGCAGTGGGATGGAACTCCTGCAATGGGATGGAACTCCTGCAGTGAGATGGAACTCCTGCAATGGGATGGAATTCCTGCAATGGGATGGAATTCCTGCAATGGGATGGAATTCCTGCAATGGGATGGAACTCCTGCAGTGGGATGGAACTCCTGCTCTCCTCCTGAGAGGAGGGTGTTGGATCTTGAGCATGGGCATCCTTGAGAGCTGCAAAATGTGGGGACCCTCTTGGTCCTTCTTCAGTGCCTCAGGAGTAGAGCTTGGCCTCCCTTTGGCTGCTGAGGGGCTGAAGCTGGGCCTGAGGTTAGGAGTAGGGTCAGAGCTAAGGTTAGGGGTAGATCTAAGATTAGGGTTAGAGTTAGTTATTAGTCAATGCTAAAGTTTGACTAAATTTAGGTCTGGATTTAGGGTTATGATCAAGTTTAGGGCTAGTGCTTGGATTAGGGATAGATTTAAGGTTAAGGCTAAAGCTAAGTTCAGCTTTAAGTTTAGATCTAGAGCTAAGATAAAAGATTTAGGGTCTGGTTAGATCTAAGAGTAGTGTTAGAGTTTGGATTAAGTTTAGGGCTGGTGTTTGGTCCATGGCTAAGTGTAAGGTTCAGGTTAGTATTAGGAGTAGTACTAGTTTTAGGTTCATGCTTAGGTTTAGATTTAAGCTTAGGTTTAGGGTTATCGCTAGCCTAGATTTAGGGTTAGGGTTAAAATTTTGCTTCAGGTTAGTTTACCATCTGTGTTAGAGCTAGATTGAAGGCTTGGTTCAGTGTTAGGGTTATAGTTAGGTTTAGATTTCGAGCTAGGCTGGGTCTAAGTTTAGGGTTACAACTATGCCTAGTTGTAGGTTTATTGTTAGTTCTACGACTAGGGTCACAGTTAGTGCTAGACTAGAATTAGTGTTAGGTCTGCCAGGACAAAGGCATGCAGTGCTCCATTCTCCCTCAGCAGAATATGCTCCATTTTCCCCATCAGCACAGTCCTGTGGCTTTCCCATCCCTGCTTTTCCCCCCTCAGCTGAGCCAAAGGCTCTCTGGGACCTGTAATGTGCTTTGATTTTGTCTTGAACCTGTCCTGGCCTCATTGGGGAGTGGGACAGATGCAGAGTCAGCAACATGCTGGATGAAAACCCAAAACTGGAATGTTTTGCTAAAGCTCAAGTGAGCAAAACCAGTGCTGGCTGTGGACAAAGCAGGTCTTGAGGCATGAGAGGTGTCCATCTGGAAATGCTGGCAAAGCTGCAGAGGGCCAAGCATTCCCCAAAATCAGCCCAAGGGCACTCAGGCCCTGAGGTGCTGTTTCCTCTGGTCAGACCCAGATGCAGCAGCAGAGCTGGGTGAGCTCTCGCTCCAGAGATGTCAGAGGAAACAAGCTGCTCCCGGTGGGAGCTGGGAATAATGAGCCCTGCAAGGCTTAGGAAGAGGTTGGGGGGTCCTGCTGTTGGGTCTGGCTGTCTCCAGGGAAATGATGCTCCTGGGAATGGCTGTGGGTGCCAGTCAGGCACCTCTCGCTGGCCCTGCACCTACCAGATCAACAGGACACAGCTGGAACTGCTTGGAGAAGGATTTGTGCTGTGTTGTGCCACACTGAGGACTAAGTGGAGGGGCCACCAGTGCCTCCACATGGTTTGGGAACCCAGAGTTCAGGGTTATGTCCTTGGGGCCCCCCATTTCCAGTTGTGACCATCTCCCTTACTTCAAGAAGATGAAGCAGCCTGTCCCACCGCGCTGCTCCTGTGGGCATGCAGGGATGGAAAGGGTGGGAAGAAGGTCTCGTTCCCCAGGAGGAGCACAGTGGGAGCTGGCTGCTGGCTGTGTGGGTGTGCTGTTGTGGTGAAGATGGAGTGCTCTGAGAAGGGGGGGGCTCGGTGCTGCTGGAGAAACCCCTCTCCCCCGCCGCGCGGGCAGGGACAGGGACAGGGACAGGGACAGCAGGTTCGTGGGCTGGTGAGAAGTGCAGAGTCAGGCACGCTGTGCACAGAGCCTGGAGGGAGCTCCACATGCCAGCCCAGAGCGCCGAGAGCTGTAGCATGGGCAGGGGGACCCCAGTTTTGTCCCCTGGTTGCCTCCCTCCTGCAACCCTCCATCTGCAGGCACAGCAGAGAACTGCTGTGGTCCAAGGAGGGACCATAGTGAAACTCTGGGAATCCTGTTCCCATCCTTACTGGTGCAGCTCAGTTGGATCCCAGCTCCTGAACCAGCCCTGTCATGGAGACTGTGACACAGGGAAGAGGACAAGGCTGGGGACTCTTTTCAGGTAGCACGTGGCTGCTGGCCATCCTCTGTCCAGGCACGCTGTGGCAGAGAAGATGGAGCCAGCAGTTTAACCACAGGGAAGCCATTAATTAATGGAAAGCATGTTGGAGGATTAAAAGCCTGACGTGCTCCGGCACTGGTCCCAGTACCGGAGTGGGATCTTGGCTGTGCCAGGGATCAGCCCAGAAGGGTGTGCCAGGGGAGATTTAGTTTGGATATTAGGGAAAATTCCTTCCCTAAAGGGGTGCAGCACAGGCTGCCCAGAACAATGGTGGAGTCTCCATCCCTCAAAGGATCTAAAAGTTCTGTGGATGTGGCATTTGGGGACATGGGTTAATGATGGGCTTGGCAGTGCTGGGGGAATGGTTGAACTTGATGGTCTCAGAGGGCTTTTCCAACCTCTGTAATTCTGTTTCCATATTCCATGTGGCATCTCCATGCCTGTCCCAGGGCTGAGCTGCATCTCTTTGCCAGTTCCATCTCTCCCTCAGTACCCACACCAGCCCCACCACTGGCAGTCCATACAGCCAATCCTCATCCCCAGTTGCCCCCTCTTCTCCTCGCAGGAAAAGCTGAGGCTTCAGAAGCTAAAAGCTCAACTCAGCTCTGGGAAATGGATTGAAAGTGTCAGACAGAGCCCCAATAAGCCCCCAAAGCATGAGTGGCTTTGAGCTATGTCATCTCTGGTCCCTCCACAGATGGTCCCCACTCCCTGCACTGACTCTGGCTCATGGGAATATTTGGATTTGAGAAGTCCTGGCCCAGTGAGTGGCTCCCACTTGTGCCGTGTTCACAGATGGAGGAGTCAGTCAGGAATCTGTGGTGTTGCCTGGGGGATGATCCCTGCTCCTGAGGAGATGTTGTTTGTGGAAAGCATGGGGCATGGAAAGCACAGGCAAGATCCTGGCTCCTGCTCTATTCACACTATTTTTAAGGGAAAACAATGCTGGAAAGGAAAAAAAAAAAAAATCAAAGGGTGGGCGATGAACACATGCTGAACCATCATCAACAGCAGTTTTCTTTCCCCCTCTAGTTATCAACTAAAAGGACTAATTGAAAGATGAGTTGGCAGCATCTGTAGGGTTGCATTTTTATCCAAAGATAATTCCCCAGGGATTCAGGGTAACTGTGTGCTTTCTCTCTCACCTTGCTATCCTGCCTGTTTTGGCTCCCTTGGGGTGCTGGTGGCTTTACTTGGAGGTCCTCATGGTGGTGGGATTTGCAAGGATGTCATGCAACAGGGGTGAACGTTTGCAGGGCTGCCACGCAGTAGGGACAGGGATTTGCAGCCTTGCAGGGCTACCAGGCTTTGCAGCCCTATAACTGAGACCAGCTGCATTCCTGTGGCTCCTGGCAGCCCCAGGGGTTTGCAGGGATGCTGTGGAGTGGGGATAGGGATTTGCAGGGATGCTGTACAACAGGAATGCTACACAACGGGGATTTGCAGGGTTGCCATGCAATGTGGACAGAGGATTTGTAGCCTTGCAGGGCTGCCAGGCTTCCCAGCCCCATCCCCGGGGCCAGGTACATTCCTGTGGCTCCTAGCAGCCCCGGGAGCTACTCTCCCAGCCTGGCAGTGGGGGCAGCTGCTTGCACAGGACCTGATGCTGCAGGGCAGAGCACCCAGAGCAGTGTGTTTGCCGAGTAAACAGGGCTCAGCCTTCTGCAGCCGGATCAGCAGCCTCCACACGTTTGCTCAGCAAATAAATCCCACCCAGCAAAGCTTTGGTGCCACCGGTCCCCATCCCCGCCGTGCTCCTGCCAGCTGCTCTGTCACTGCCCAGCGTGCTGCAGCACCTGGCTGTTGGGAAGGATGGATAAATATAATTATTCATAAATAATACAGCCAGGATGAGAACAGTCCTCCCTGCTGGCTGGACAATGCCCTTGCCTACAAGTAGGTCCAAGGGGTCAAGTGGACTGTTCCATCTCACCCCCCAAAATGTATGGGTCACCTGTAACCCTCCCCTAAAACACCAAGTAACCCCATTGGCCCAAGCCTTGTTCCAGCCCATCTTGAAGCCCCCTGATAAGGGGTCTCCAAGGGGCCAGATGCTGTCTTGGAACTTCCCTCCTCTTGGAACTTCCCCTCCTCTTGGAACTTTGTCTCTCTTGGATCTTCCCCCCTCTTAGAACTTCCCCCCTCTTAGAGCATCCTTTTGTCTCTCCCCTCCCCCATCCCCTCAAGCCTCGCTGGGTCTGGCAGCTCCAAGCAAGACCTTTCTCCATCCCCAATAAACCTGATCCCCCAAGAGCAGCCTTGAGAGATCTCTCATCTCCATTCACCCAAACCATCATGGAGCTCAGCGCTCCCTACACCTGGCCATGATTCTGCAGGTCTGGAATTGTGCAGGGCTCATGATGGCTTCAAATGAATCATGGAGGCTCAGCAGCCATCCCTGCCTTTATCACTCGTAGGTGCCAGGCTGTGCGTGCCCAGGTGTGTCCTGTGCTGGGTGAAACCCTTCGGCTCCAGTGAAGTGTTTTTGCTCTGGATTGAGCAATTGCAGGAATTTTCTGTCACTGCTGGAGGCTGGGGAAGATGGAAGCTGCATTGGCAGGTATCAGCCTGGGAGGCTGGCTGCTCTGGTGATGGAGGAAAGGTGTCTGGGTGTGTGGGGATCCTGGAGTGCCATGCCAGAGCACCGTGCCCTGCCTTTGCTGCTTCCCTTGCTCCAGGCTCTGCTGTGCCCCTCCTCTGCCCCAGACATGTTCCCTCTGGGGTTCTTACCCCCATAACACACTGCCCACAGCGAGGGCTCCACTGAGGTGGGGACAGACACCACCTCCCCCCTTCCCTTTGCCTGGAGATGGTGGGATGTGATCCCAGCCATCGCATGGGCTGCTTGGCTGTTGTTCCAGCTGTCATCTTTCCTTCCTCTGCTTCCCGTTTATTTCCCCCTCACAAATACACTTTTTAGCCCCTGCTGCCTGCAGAAATGGAAAAACTCCCTTTGGCCAGGCACTGTTGCCTACCTCAGGGAATAATTTTCTTCCTGTTCCCTCGTCCCTGAGGTGCTGGAGTGTGGGAATGCAGGGCTTCCCTCTGGCTGCCCTGGAAGGTCTGGGACCCTGGCAGGGGTCAGGAACCCCCCTGGACAGAGCCCCCAGAGACACTGGCTGTGATCTCTGGCCATGGAAAAGAGTTTTCAATCTTACAGGATGAATTACCAGCTCTGAGTGTTTGATATCAGTAATAATTAAGTGTGGCCTGGGTGCAAAAGTAAAATTTTAGGATTCTAGATTAGGGGTCCAAAGGGGACAAGATGGAGGATATTGGGTGTGCCTTGTCCTTTTTCTCCTTCTCCATGCCCTCCATGTTTCACTGTGGTGTTGGCATTTTTCTGTTGGTTCAGGCTGGGGACACACTGTCCAACGTAGGTGACAGATATTGGCACGTTATTGTAAATCCAGCCCAGGGAGTTTCTGGTATTTAATGTTTGTCACATCCCACTGAGGGCAGAGCCCCACACGCTGCCCTGCAGGACAGAGCTGGGCAGGGCAGCAGAACATGTGAGAGATAAACAGAATAAACAACCTGGAAACCAGCACAGACCAATTATGGCTTCTGCTTTGGCAGGGGGCTGACAGACAGAGACTTTCTACAATCTCAGAATCATCAATACCTCAGATTCTGACACTGGAGGCATATTCTTCTTTTTTCCTTCACTCCCAGAGCAGCAGAACTGTGGATTGGTCAGGATGTGACTGTGGGTACTGAGCATCCCATCTTGCTGCACCACCCCTGGTGGAGTGGGGCAGACCCTGGGGTCAGCACTGTCACCCCATGGGGACACTGCTGCTTTCCCTTCCACAGAGCTCTCTGGCCCTGGGGCCAAGCCACCCTCCAGCCTTCCAGCTCCTCTAAAGTCACCAGAATCACTTGTGCACTTATAGGCCACTAAGTGCTGTAATTACAGATATGCTTTAATTAACATAATTGCGTTTCTACACAAATAAAACATTTGGCACAGTTAATTCCAAGGCTGCAGCTCCAAACACAGGGCTCCCTGGCTCCCCTGCAGAGGTGGCAGGAGAGCTGGCAGAGAGTGGGGTTCTCACCTCCCTGCCAGAAGTTCACCCCAATCCGAACCAGGGCGTGAGCCAGAGCCCCCCTTCCCCACTAGAGTGCCCTGCCCTGCCTTGGTGGAGCCAAGTCTGTGCTGGCAGACACTTGGATTGCTGGGAGATGGCACTGGGCTTGCTGGAGCACTGCACTGGGCTCAGTGGAACAGAGCACGGGGATTTCTGGGGTGCAGCAAACCCAGGGGTTTGCTGGGACACAGGGCTGGACTTGCTGGGATGCAGGATTGCCAAGACATAGCACTGGCTGTGCTGGGCCATGGTGCTCAGGTTGCTGGGGTACCACACTGGGCTTGCTGGGATGCAGCCCTGGCTTTGCTGGGACACAGCTGAAACCCAGCTGTGCCCTTGCAGTTGTGCCAGGGGGTGTTCACCCTGGCTGGGCAATGGGCACAGTGGGTGAATCTGGCCCCTCCATCCCATCCCAGAACCTCCCACTGAGCTGCCCCCAGGGTGTTTTGCCCTCTCAGCACCCAGAGGCCTCCCACTCCCCAGTCCCTCTTTAGCAGACCCCAGAGCTCACCACGCTCTTAGGAGTCTTTGGATGAAGGCTGGAGCCAGAGGCAGCATGCCAGCCCTTTGCCAGGAAGATGCCAGGAAGAACTGGGAAAATGGCTGGTGCTTATGTGCTAAAATGCCCTTTTCATTTAAAAAAAAAAAAAAAAAAAAAAACAGAAGAAAAAGGGAAAAAACATATTCCATTTTTCTCCAGCTGAAAATGAAAGTGATTATGTAACAAGCAATAAATTACAGAAAGGAATGAGTCATTGGAGCAAATCCCAAGAAAGGCACAGTATTTTTAGCTCCAACACCCTGTGCTGTACTGTGTATTAACCCTTGCAGGACTTGGGCCCCCACTGCAAAATGCCCCTAGGGTGACCCCCCCAGAGGCATCATATTGTTCTCTGTGAGGATTTTGTCCCTGTGACATTCCCAAGGGAAGATGGAAATTATGTAAGTTGTGGGCCCCTCATCCCATGGTCCTCCTTTGTATGGGATGCTTATGGGTGGTCCAAGGAATACTGCTCACCCCAGATCCATGTCCCCATCCTGGGCTAAGCCCCTGCTTCTCTTCCCCTCTGCTCATTCCCACTGGGATAATTAATCCTGATCCCTTCCTGAGACCCTGGGCACCACTGTTGTTTCCTTGCCAAAGAGCCTGAAGAATTAATTAGGAAATAAAAGCGAGGAACAAATTAATTGGAAGAGAACTAGCGAGGGAGCAAGTGAGCAATACTGCTTTAATCCAGGTTAAATTGGGGAGTGATTGCTTTGCTAACAGAAGAGATGATGAGGGAGAATTGGAGCAGGCAGGTGCCAGGTGAGACAATGGCAACAAGCATCCAGATGCCCAAGGGATGCCCGTGGAAAGATGTACCGAGTGAGGAGGAAAATCCTGGAGGCACCAGTAGGAAGCTGGAAGAGGAATCTGGAAGAGAGGCTCAGAGCATCCTGGGGGTGAGAGCTCAGAGTGTCCCAGGATCACCACTCAGCCCATCCTCGGGGACCCAGAGCTTGGAGCACCCCTAGGAAGAGAGCTCAGAATATTCTTAGAATTGAGGCATGGAGCACCCCTGGGATCAGGGCTCAGAGCACACCTGGGATTTGGGCTTGGACACCCTTTGGAACAGGGTTTAGAGCATCCCTGGAATCAGGGCATGGAGCATCCCTTTCCTAAGTGACACAATCATTCATGTCTACTTCTGAGAATCCTGTGGAATCAGGTACCAGCGCAGGGACCCTATTCCTCGTGTTTCTTTGGGGTATCCAAGCTGGTGGGAACCAGGCCTGCTTCTCTGTCTCTGAACAGATCCCTGGGTGTTCATGGCAGCACCACACTCCATTGTCACCTGGCAGCAACCCCACCCCTAAATAAGGGGCCAAGGAGAGCGGCAGGGATGAGTGAGAGCTGGTGGCCAAGTCCTCGTGGCCTGCAGCTGGAGAAGGGTCAGCTTGGAGTGACACAGCCAGTGCCAATGGATGTCATCTCCTCATCTTTTATTTAATCTGGCAGTAAATTTCTGTACTCCATATGCTTGGGCTGGGCTGGGCTCTTCCTTATTGCTGCTGGGCCACCTGGAAGGGTGGCGTGGCACTGCATGTCCAGGGGCTGCTCTACCCCCAGTACATGCTGTTCTGCAGGCACCTGCTGTCCCTTCTCCTGCTGCATGCTCTCATTCTGGCACGTGCTTTCCCCAGAATCCATGTGTCCCTGCAGAGACATCCTGTCCCTCTAGGCAGCCCCTGTCCTTATGGACATGTGCTGTCCCTCTGCAAACATCCTTTCTGTCCTTTCAGGCACCTGCTCTCCCTCAAGACACACGCTGTCCCCAGGTGTGCTGTGTCCTTCCAGGCACAGGGTGTCCCCCAGATGTGTGCTGTGCCCATGGATGTCACCTGTACCTCTGGACATGTGCTGCTCCCATGAATGCAGCCTGTCCCTATGGATACATGCTGTCACCCTGGATACAGGTTGTCCCTCTGGACACACGCTGTGCTTCTGGGTTCAGGCTGTCACCCACGGACACATGCTGTCCTCTGGGATTCAGGCTGTTTCCATGGACACATTTGTCCCTGTGGATGCATGCTGTCCCCATGGATACACACTGTCCCTTTGGATACACGCTGTCCCTTTGGACACAGGCTGTCCCTTGGGACACAGGCTGTCCCCCTGGATGCACACTGTCCCCCTGGATGCATGCTTTCACCGTGGCATATGCTAATTCCCTGGGTGCAGGCTGTCCCTGTGGACATCCCCTCTCCCTCACCCCCCTGAGGGTACCCTGGGGGTGTGCTCTGTCCTTACCCATGCAGGATAATCTCATGGGACAGGCTGTGTGCAACTCAGGAGATGAAATCCCACTAGCCAGGTTGAAGATGCTGGTGGCCACCATGCCCAGAGCTTGTCCACGAGGAGTGTTTGAGCCAGCTGGGAAAGCAGCCAAATAATGGGGAGAGAGAGGTATGGAAACAGAGCCAAGAGCCATCCCAGCCCCACAGGGACCTGACCACCACGGTGGGGCCAGCAGGGCTCTGCCATCCCATTTGTCCCCCTAATTAGCCCTGTCATGTGTGGGGGCTACTGGTGGCCCCCCAGCCCCCGCCATGCTCTGAAACGTCTCCATGGAGACCCTCTAAGGGCTCCATCACTTACTCCTCACGGAAATAATGGAACCATTCCCTCCACGGAATCTGCTCAGCTGGGAGGAACCCACAAGGAGCATCAAGTCCAACTTCTGGCCCTGCGCAGCACCACCCACAAGAGTCACATCACATGCCCAAAAGTACTGTCTAAATTCTGCTTGAACTCTGTCAGGCTTGCTGCTGCTCTGGGGAGGCTATTCCAGTGTCCAGTCACCTTCTGGGTGAAGAATCTTTTGCTAATATCCAACCTAAACCTCCCCAGACACAACTTCAGACCATTCCCTCAGGAGTGTCATTGGTCACCAGAGAGCTGAGATCAGTGCCTGCCCCTGATTCCCCTCATGAGGAATTTGTAAATGTGATGAAGTCTCCCCTCGGTCTCCTCTTGTTCAGGCTGAACAGACCAAGTGACCTCAGCTCTTCCTCACATGGCTTCCCCTCAAGGCCCTTCCCCACCCTCACTGCCCTCCTTTAGACTCTCTCTAGTGGCTTTACTGTCTTTTTTCTTTTGTGATGCCCAAAACTGCCCCCAGCACTCGAGGTGAGGCTGCCCCGGTGCAGAGCAGGTTGGGACAATTCCCTCCTTTGCTCAGCTGGTGATGCTGGGCCTGATGCCCCCCAGGACATGGGTGTGACTCTTGTGACTCATGTTCAACTCACTGTTGTCGTGGAAAGGTCCCTTTCCCCAGCACTGCTTTCCAGCAAATCATTTCCCAGTCTGTACTGTTGGGAAGGATGGATAAATATAATTATTCATAAATAATACAGCCAGGATGAGAACAGTCCTCCCTGCTAGCTGGACAATGCCCTTGCCTACGGATGGGTCCAGGGGTCGAGTGGACTGTCCCATCTCACCCCCCAAAATGTATGGGTCACCCCATACCTGTAACCCTCCCCTAAAACATCAAGTGCCCATGACCCCATTGGCCTGAGCTTTGTTCCAGCCCATCTTGAAGCCCCCTGATAAGGGGCTCTGAGGGGCCAGACGCTCTCTTGGAACTTCCTCCCTCTTAGGACTTCCACCCTCTCCTAGAGCATCCTCTTGTCTCTCCCCTTTCCCATCTCTTCAAGCCTCGCCATGTGCTGTGTCTGGCAGCTCCAAGCAAGACCTTTCTCCATCCCTAATAAACCTGATATCCCAAGAGCAGCCTTTAGAGATCTCTCGTCTCCATTCACCTAAACCGTCCAGGAGCACAGTGATCGTGACACTGTACATCAGGGCTGCCCCATCCCAGGTGCAGAATCCTTGCTGAACTTCACACACGTGGCGATTGTCCAACTCTTCAATTTGCCAGCAGCCCCTCCCAGCTTTTTATTGTCTGTGAACTTGCTTAGTCCGAACTTCCAGTCCTGTGGCCAAGTAATTTATAAAGATGTTGAATGTAGGGAGCACTGGGCTCCAGGACAGTTTAGGTGAGTGGAGATGAGAGATCTCTCAAGGCTGCTCTTGGGATATCAGGTTTATTAGGGATGGAGAAAGGTCTTGCTTGGAGCTGCCAGATGCAGCATGTGGAGAGGCTTGAGGGGATGGGGGAGGAGAGAGACAAGAGGATGCTCTAGGAGAGGGTGGAGGTCCTAAGAGGGGGAAGATCCAAGAGAGGGGAAGTTCCAAGAGAGTATCCGTCCCCTCAGAGACCCCTTATTAGGGGGCTTCAAGGTGGGCTGGAACAAGGCTTGGGCCAATGGGATTACAGACACTTGATGTTTCAGGGGAGGGTTACAGGTGACCCATATATTTTGGGGGTTGAGATGGAACAGCCCATTTGACTTTTGGACTTATCTGTAGGTAAGGGTATTGTCCAGCTAGTAGGGAGGATTGTTTTCATCCTGGCTGTATTATTATGTATAATTATATTTATCCATCCTTCCCAACAGTTGAAGAGCACAGGACTTCCTCATCCTTTTGTTATCCTTCTTTGAATCCAATGATAGTCCATGGGATTTATCCATGGGGTATCCATGGGCAAAGCACAGAGCAGTAAATGAGATATTGATTGGGTGCCACTGTGGGGATTAGTGAAGAGTGGAAGAGCAGATGGATTGATTTCTGATGGGCTTTAGAGCTGTCAGCATACCTTGGATTAGCAGCTCCAGAGAAATAACACCCCAATCCATTCACGGATCCAGCAGGACCATTAGTGGCCACGTCCCCCAGGCTGAGCTGAGTCTCTGTCATCCCTGTTCTCTGGGCAGGACTCCAGCCCCGTGTGCCACCTGCACTGGCCACTGGTCCATCCTTTCCTGCAGGACAGGGACACTCCAGAAGGCATCACAGCCTCCCCAGAGCCAGCATCTGGCCCTGGTTCCACACCAGTGCCAGAGTTTAAGGGAGCACTGCTGATCCTGCATCACTCACAGCAGTCCTGGCCCAGCTGGGAACAGCCAGCCATGCTGCCCTCCTGCCCTGCTCTCCTCCCATCCCAGTGCTCCCAGTGTATCCAGTATGCCCACAGATGCTGCTCTGAGGGCAGGTTGCTGCAGTTGCCAGGGATGGAGAGAAATGGGATTTCAGGGTTCACAGGGTGTGAAGGTTCATCTTGGTGCCTTAACCCCCCTGCCAAATCTTCAGCTTTGGGAGTTTGATACCATTTGCTGCCAGCACCTCCCAGGGAAAAGCTGGAGTGGGGTTTATTTCAGTGTCTTGGTGTGGAATATTCCATTAACATGGAATAAAGGTTAATATTTACTTGCCTGCATGAACTTTATTCCCATTGATGCCATCAGAAACCTTCCAGATGGGATGCGGCGTGGTTGCTCCCCAAGTCCCCAGGAAGAGACAGGAGGCACAGTACTTGATTGATCCACTCCAGCTTGGGAACGAGGGAAATCTACAGGATGGATGGGAATATGGGAAGCCCAGCTGCTGCCTCTCCTCAGCACCTACACTTATTTCCCAGCAGCTCCAGGGCTGAGTTCTGAGGCTGTGTGCATCCATCTGAGTACTGTGATGTTCCCATGCAAGGAATGCCATCCTTGGGGCACACAGAAAGGCCAGGAATCAATAATTACCCCGGGACTGACTGGGAAATGAGCAATGATGCATGGATGCAATGGTGGTACTTCAGCACCAGTCCCTGCACCCTTGCATCCTTGCACCCGTCTCCCATTCCCCTGTCCCCAGGTGCTCCTGTGTCCCTACACTGCCAGTCCCTGTGCCCCGTTTCCTTGTGCCCCTGTCCCTGTGTCTCACTCTCTGTCCCCAGGCCTCTGTGCCTACACCCCTGTGCCCCCAGCCCCTCCCCTGCCATGTCCCTGTAGCTCCTGTGTCCCTGCACCCCTGTCCTACCCCCTGTCCCTGGGCACCTCTGGGCGAGCACAAGGGACAGCTCCGTGCTGTGTCCCTGTGCCCAGCAATGCCTCTGTGTTCCCTGGGCAGCTGTGCTGGCTGTGAGCTGCTCCGTGGGCAGCTCTGGTGACAGGGTTGTGCCAGGACATGGATCCTGCCAGCACCCAGCTCCTTGGGGCTTTCCCCATTGCTGGCCCCACCTGCTATTCCCACCTACTTTATTCACGGATCCCTGGACCCGCATCCGTGCCAGCAGGACCTGGCCGGGCTGGGGTGACACTTGGTACCTGCAGCAGGGTGAACCCATAGCAGGAGATTCCACACCCTGATTTTGGGGATCTGGCGGCTCTGGTGCTGTCCCGTCAGAAAGATGGGCACTGTCAGGCGCTGCTCTGGGGGGGCTGCGTCGGCTTGAGGGGTTCATGATCCTGTGCCACCCCCGCCGCCCTGTGCCGCCCCCAGGGCAGGACCACCGGAGGCCGGGGTGGCTGGGGCAGAATGTCCGGGACCGGCCGGGAGCTCCTGGTGGCCCTGGCCACTAGATGTCCCCGCGGCTCCACGGGCCACCCTGACCCTCCTCCGGCCTCCCCGGCCCGGCATCCTGCGGGTCGGGGTGCCGGGAGCGAGGTGGAGGGCGTAGCATGCGGAGTGTCCCTAAATCCTACCATGCTTGGCCCCCGCCTCGAGGTGGCATTTCCTTATCACCGCCTGTCCTAAGGAGGGTTGAGAGACGATGAGAGAAGGTTCGAGTCCTTTACGAGCCCCCAGCCAAACCTCAGAGCACCCTGTCCCTGAGGAGCGCCCTGGGGACATGGACAGAGAGGTGCGCGGACACGGGAGTGCCTGGACAGGGAGCGGGACACAGGGATGCAGAGACACAGGGACATGGAGAGGCGAGGGTATAGGGGTGCAGGGACACGGGAGGGAGTCCCGGAATACGGAGGAAGATCAGGCCATCCTCCCCCAGACCAGAACTTCTTATTCTGCCCGGAGGAGGAGAGATGGAGATTGTCGCACTGCCGGTGTCCCTCTCACCGTGTGGCGTGTGGCCATCGTGTGACGGACGATTTGAGCACGTTGACCCTCCATTCAGATTCCTAGGGGCCATTGGGATAGGGACAGCATCCCGAAATCCTGGTACTTATGTCGGGGCGGAGGAGGGGAGGAGGTGGCACTCCTCACTGAAGGTTAATATAGGAGGGTAGGGGCCAACAGACCCTATAAGGTGTCCCCAAGATGAGGGTTCCCCCCTATCCAAGAGCGGGTTGCTGGGTAGGACCCCCTTCAGTATCCTCTAGGATGGGGGGCAGGGAAGACTTTCTCTACTGAGCCCTGCATCAGAGTTACCTTAGGGCAAGGGATGGGATGAGATTTCGGCCCCTCCATCAGGGAGGATGAGGGGAAGACCGCCCCAACCCAAACGTGAGGCGCAGCCTTTTAGGGGGGAGGGGTCGTTTTACTGGGAGGTGAAACATGCCCCAGAAGGGAGAAGGGGAAGGGGGAAACTCCTGGCCCGATCCCCGAGAGGGGAGGGTTTAACACGGAGGGAGATTGTCGCCCTCCCAAATACCAGACCCGTGACGGCACACCCGGCACCTGCCCCACAAGGAGAGACTGCCAGCCCCGCTCTCCAGAGCGGAGCTCCCCAAATTGGGGAGCGACGCCCTGATCCTCTCCCCACATGGGCACCCCCGCCCCACCCCGGTTTCCCCTTCAGCACCCCACACTGGGACTCCTATTCCTGACCCCCTCCCAGTACTGGGGAGTGACATCCCGACCCATTCCCACATCGGGACCACCCGCCCCACGCCGGGGACCCCCATCCCACGCTGGACAGTGATGTCCGATCCCCCCGGCACCCCTCACCCCCCGCCCATCCTCGCTCCTTAGAGCCCCGCGGGGCCGCTGCCCCGCAGAGCAGGTGCGGGGCGTGTCGCGATCGGACGTGTCGTGACGGGGCGTGTCGCGGCGGGGGCGTGCCCGCATCCCGCGGGCGGTGCGGGGCTGCGCGGGACCGGGATGGTGCCGGGATGGTGCCGGGATGGTGCCGCGGCTCCTCATCGCGCTCCTTCGCTTTTTCAGCCGCGGGTTCCTGCGGGCGGGGGACGCCGCTCCCGGCCCTGAGGCGCTACAGGTAGGGACGTCGGGACCTCCGCCCCGAGGGGTCCCCCGCACCTCCCTCCTACTCGGGACCCTCCTCTTCTCAACCGGGATTTCCATCCCCAGCCGCATCCCCTCCCATTCGGGACCCCAATCCCAGCTATCACCCATCTCACCTGGGACCCTCAACCCACCTCCCCCCGTCCCACCCGGGAACTCAGATTCGCCTCCGCTCCCACCCGGGACCCCGACCCACGTCCCCTGACACCTGGGACACTCGATTCACCTGCCCTGTTACTGGGGACCCCCACCCCCAAGCACCTCTTCTTCCACCCGGGACCCTCAGCCCTCCTCCCCTCCCAAACCACGACACGCGACTCGCCTCCTCTCCCCCCGGGACCCCCATTCCCACGACCTCCCCTCCCGCTCGGTCCCGGGGGTGGGTGGGGGTCCCCGTGTTTATGCTGTGGGGCGGGGTTGGGAGTCGGGGCTCCCGTTTCGCCGTGCTCGGACTCCTCATCCCTTCCCGCACCAAGGGCGGAGGGGGTTCTCCCGAGCACCTTTGCACCCGCTTCTCTCCCCCTTTTCGGTGGGGGGCTCTGAACGCCAACGGGGAGAGCTTGACAGGGAAACTGAGGCACAACGGGGGCTCCCGAGGCGGAGGGCGACGGTGCCGTTTTGTGTCGTCGTCCCCGTCCCGCCCCCCACACCCCCCACCCCCGGCCGCACCCCGAGGATCGAGCACACGCTGGGCTTCCCGCAGGGAGGAGCAGGGGGCTGGGGGGTGCGGATCCCGGCGGGATCCCGGGAGGAAATGGGCTGGACTGGCAGGGAGGGGGGGCCGGCCCGGTCCCGAGGGGACCCTCACGCCCTCCGGCAGCCGTGCCAGGAGTCGGGCCGCGCCATGGGGACTCTCCAGGACACTGTGAGCGACCCTGGGGAAAGGGATACCCTGGGGGTCCCGGGGGATCTGTGGCCTCGGGCTGGGGGTCCATTCTGTCCTGGGGCGTTTGGGGTGCGATGTGCTTGGGAATGTCTGGGGGTTTCGGTTTTTCTGGGGGGTTGGAGTCCCCCCTTCCCTGTGTCCCCTCGCCCCTCTGGCAGTGGGAGCCTCAAGAGCTCGGCTGCGTATTCCATCCTGCCGCCAGACCTCGGGGTGGGTGTGCTGGGAAGGACGGAGCCCCTTCAGCACCCTCAGCAGGACTCAGCTCTGAGCCCCCCACCCTCCTTACACCAGCTGCACATTTTGGAGAGATGGAGGCTGCATCCCAGTATGTGGGTGGGAAAACACTTGGTCCTTCCCGCTCCTGCACCTTCGAGCGCACCCAAATTTGGGGAGGGGGTGACTTGAGGGGGGTTCTTCCCCTCTTGCAACTGCCTGTTCGCCTGGATGGATCCCTGACCTGCGTGCCGATGGTTTTGGGTGTAAGAACCGCGGCCTTGGTCCCGCTGCGGGTACAGCTGCTTGGGGGGTTCCAGGGGGCTGTGGGTTCAAGACAGGAGCGAGGACCTGGAGATTCAAGCTGGGAAACGAAGGGAAGGAAACGCTCTCTGGGAAATTGCCGAAAGCTGCTGACGGAGAGAAAGAAGCTGAGCAGGGCCAGTGTGCCCCGGGCGGGGGGGAAATGAGCCCACCCTCCCCCTCCGGATGGGAAGGTGGCGGCTTGAGGACATCGGAGCTGTCGCTCTGCACGGGGGTGGGATGCGACACTCCTCACCGCCCAGTGCAGTGCTATGGGGGTCCCTGTGATCCCTGTCGGTCCCAGCCCTCCAGAACCCTTCTGGCCCCGACCTAGGAGGGCGCTGACTGCAGGGCAGGCTCTGAATCCGGGACACAGCCCCCCAAGGGGATCTGGGGTGGGGGGAAGGGGGGGAAGGGAGCCACAGCTCCCAGCCTGGGGGGGCCAAAACACACCCATACCCATATGGGGGGGAGTGGGCAGACTGGTTTTCTCCCAGACCACCAGTGCTGGAGTGGCAGCGATGAGGAGGAGTGGATCACATTGTGGGGCCAAGATGCAGCCCCAGCCATTCCTGGCTGTGGCAATGGGATGTGACTCAGGATGTATGAGGAGTGAGTGGTAGGGATGGATCCTGCCCTTTCTTCAGCACATCCCAGCGCAGGGTAGATGAGGAACAGCTCATCCCCCACAAAATACCACAGGACTCCTGTCCCCATTGGTGTTCTGGGCACTGACTGCATCTGGAACTCCCATCCCTGAGCCTAGGGGGGCATATATGGGGCATACAGGGCTTGTGGCATTATTACCCTGCAACACCCTGCAGTGGGGTGAAGCTGAGAACGTCTGTTCCTCCTCTCCCTCCCTGCCATGAGCTCCAATGCAATTACCTGCAGAGTGGATCATGAATCAAGCAGTAATTGATACGTGTTCACAGCCTGGAGAAGCAGGAGGGGCTTGGGGAGGCGCCCACTGTCCCCAGGGATTGGGAGGGGGCTCTGGGGGACGATACTCAGGCACCTTTACTGACCTGCCAGGGATTGGGGGGGCTTCAGCCAGCATCGTGGGGCTCCTCCTGCCTCAGTTTCCCCTTGTGTGGGCCCAGCCACGTTCAGTGGGCTGAGGACCTGTTGAGGGCAGTGAGGGGACAGGCGTATGCGGGCGTTTGTCCTTGCGCTTCCTCTGGCAGACACAAACACATCAGCAGGGCAATAAAGGGGAGGAAAGGGCCGTGGCGGCTTCTTTCCATTACATGCAGCAGGGCTGGCTTCCTCCCACACTCAGAGGGCCGGGAGGTAGAGCTGGATCCCCAAACTGGGATCGGTGGGTGCACCCCAGAGTTTCCCAGCCAGGCGGTCCCCACAGGCCAGGGGTCGAGGAGTCACTGCTTGCAGGAGTGGAATCAGCCTGTGCTGGCACTGCAGTGGCCTGGTGCTGGTTTTTGAGGGGCAGTGGGGTTTGGGATATACGTTCCAGTGCTCTCATGCCTCATGACATCACCTGGGAAGGGAGGTCTGAAGTGGGAGTACCCTGCTGGACCCCAGGCAGTGGAGCTGGGATGGGGATGTTCCTGCTGCACCCCAAGCAGAATGAGTTGGAGGGGATTAGTCCTGCTGCACACAGAGGGAATTAGTCCTGCTGCACCCTGGGCAGTGAGACGCTGGGACAGGATCCTCCCGTTGCAGGATGACATGGTGGCATCTTCCCCCTGAACGGGATAGGCCCCGTGGGTGACCTTGGCTTTTTGGAGTCAAGCTGTGACATTTAGCAGGGAGGTGGTGGGCTGGGATCCCCTGCAAGCCTGGGTCTGGAGGGTGGTCCTCTGGGAGCTGAGTCCAAGGATTTGGGTATCCTGTTGCATACCCACCCTAGCCACTCCGTGGATGTGGGGGAGAGGATGGTGGGGACCTGCCTGAGGGAGCCATGGGGTGGAAAATGCCAGGGAATAGAGCTAGCTCTCGAGTCTCCCTCCTCTTGGTGCAGGAGAGATCACTGCTTCTGGCCTGCCTCTGGCAGATGCAGGGAGTCTGGCACCTTTGGATGCTCTGGCCACAACTTTGGAACCCCCACCCTAGATAAGGGGAGGCTGGAGGCCAGACCCCTGTCTGCGTGCTGACCCATTAAACACCAGCACTGTGATTCTTTCTGCCCTGTAATGGGCTTTGGTCTTCTCCTGGCCATGCCTCAATTTCACCATCTGAGTAGTGAGACCCTCCCCCCTACCCCCAATTCCTAGACCCCTTCACGGCAATTAAGAGCTGCATCCCACCATCAAACCCTCTCAGGCATGGAAAATAAGAGCAGTCCCTGTACAGACAGAGTGGAATCCCCTGGTGGGGGCAGCTCTGGCAGCCCCCAGCCCCCCACACCCTGCTCCGGAGCACTGCCCAAATCAAATTCCTCCCCAGCTGCAGATGGCCAGGAATTCAATTTTCCCAGATCCCATCAGAGACTGATAAATGAGGTCCCTAATCACTGTGCAGATCCCATTAGCGCCAGCCATACCAGGAGGGGATGCACGGATGGATGTGGGAACGCTGCATCTCCTTTCCCATCCCACTGATTCCTATCCCCCCAGGGGACTTAGATGTCCCCCAAGCCCTCTCTGGCTTCATCCCCAGAGCTTTGCCATGATGGTCGCAAGTAGAGCCAGGCACTGAGACCCCTGCATGGCTAATCCACCAGAAAACATCTAGGAAAGTCCTGGAAACCCAGCCAGTGTGGGTGGGAAGGGGACTATATGCTAGGGAAGTTTTTCCAGCAATGCCATGTCCCAGGAATGCACATCATGCCGCCTCTCTCCCAGCACTGCCACTGCCAGCACCCAAAGCTTGGTGCCAGCTGGGTGCCAGGATGTTTCTGTCCTTTGGGGTGAAGGCACCTGCATACCAGTGATTCTCCTAACCATGGGGCAGTTTCCCTGTAGCTGCTGTAGGAGGGTCCATGTGCCCCTCCCTGACATGAGTTAGGGACAAGTGACGTGGGGCTGAGTGGGGTCCCTTTCCCCCTCTCTGACGTGGCTTAGAGACAAGTGACAGTGAGGCCCCCAGCCCTCACCACCTTCTCTTAGAATAGTGAACTAATTAGTGACAAACTAGTGACAGATCATTAGGCTAGTGGCCGAGCCAGCTGTTCCAAGAAGGCCACGATGTTCTGGGGACGGAAATCCTTGAGGACTGTGGCTGCTGTCCCGATTTGTCCTGCCCGACAAAGGGACATCAACAGGAAGCAACCTTGACTCCAGCCCAGTTCTCTTGGCCCCGGGAGGCCAGGCCAGGATGTGGGAGGACAGACTAGGAGCACCCCAAGGGCTTGTGAGCTGCCAGAGGTTAGGAAATTTGCTTGGTTCAGCAAAACATGCCACTCAGAATGTGTGGGGTCCTCAGGGAGTGGCATCTGTCTGGTTCCAGGCTGTCAAAACTGCATGTGCAAATGGTCTGTGCAAATGTCCTGTGCAGTGTGAGCATGCCAGGCTCCAGCGAGGCTGATGTGTGGGTGAGGATGAGGAGGAGGAGGAGGGGGTAAGGGATGCACTAAGCTCCAGGGAGACAGTGGGCTCAGTACTCTTCATTCCACCTAAACCAAACTCTACTGCCATTCCAGGCAGGTCTTGCATGGCCATGACCCTTTGCTGGTAGGGAAACTGAGGCAAGAAACCTCCACAGAAAGGGAAACTGAGGTAGGCATGCAGGGCTACTTGTGTGAATTTTTGGGATGGCTAATTCCACAGACTTGTGTCCTCCAGCCCTTGGAAGCCTCAGCCTGGATCACTGGGTGCCAGGGTAGCTCCATGACAGGGTCCTGCACCTCAGCCCTTGCTTCCCATCCATGTTGCAATAGGACCCCAGGCAAATGACCATGAGGAGACAAGAGATATCCCAGAAGTGTTTCCTTCCTGTTTGCCCTCATTATCCCCCTGGAAAAGATGAGGTAATTAAGGAGCTACCGTGTTACAGGTTGTTGCTGCCTGATTAGATTAAAGCAATGTAATTTGGAACTAAGAGCGGTGCTGGGAGGAAATGGATGGATGGCTTCCCAGCTGGAGTTGGGCAGAGCTGCCAGCTCTACCTTCCATCCATCCCTCCATCCTCTGTTGCCCTGGACCTTGCTCCAGGGATACTGCTGGAGGGTTATCAGGGGTTCTTCTCTGGGGGACTAGAGATACTTCCTCTGTTTTCTCACCCTTACAGAGAGGATTTCCTGGGGAATTGTGACTGTGGGGCAGAGGGAAGGAGCCTGGAGCAGTGCTGGGGGTGACAGAGACAGGGTGACAGGGTGTCAGCAGTGTGACAACCTGTGGCAAAGCTGAAGGGTTTCAGGGATGCTCCGGGGTGGGGGGAGGGTGGGAACAGGGCTGCTGTCTCTATTCCCCAGCTCTGTGGGGAGGATTCCCTGGGAAATCGTGCCTTTGGGCCGGGAAGAAGGAGCAGTGCAGGGAACAGGGACGGGGTGACAGGGTTTTAGCAGTGTCACTCTGCCCACAGTACAGCTGGTGACAACAGAGTGGTAACTGTGCTGCCTTCAGGAGTTGCTTCCCTGCTCCTTAGCTCAGTTTCCCCATTCATACCCCAGGGTCAGAAGCTGGTGATCTCCTGCCTGGCCCTGCCCCTTGGTTGTTAGCCTGGCGTTGCCAACACACAGACAGAGCTCGGCTATATTTACCCACCGTGGCCGGAGCACGAGGCCGAGCAGCCAGGGGAAAGCAGCCCCCCAGAACTGGACGGGGCTGGGGCGGCTCAGCATTGCTGGAGGTGGGAGAGGAGGATGAATCATGGCTCAGGGATATTTTGGGATATTTTTAATGCCGCCAGATTGCTCGGCAAATGCTTGGGCAGGGTGGTGCGGGTGCAGGCCGGGTGTTTGCTGGCAGCTGTGGCTCGGTTTGGGGGCCTAGGGGGATCAGCTGCTCCCCGTGGTGCTGTCACTCTGCAGCCGTGCATTGGAGAGGTGACAAAGGCAGGGACATCTGTCCCCATGCACTTGGAAACAGCTCTGGGTGTGATGGGTGGGGGGGCAAAAGAGGGTCCTGGAACATCATCTTCTTCCTTGAAGGGGAGGCAGGAGGGGAAAAAGTTTCTCCATATCTTTCCCTGGGAAGGGGAAAGGGTTGGGAAAAGGCAGAGCTGGGGCATGGGAGAGAGGATGGGTGTGTCTGCCTGCAGCGTTGTGGTGGATGGGGAGCCCTTGGACAGGGACAGGTACCCAGGCACCCTCTGGGTGAGACCCAGGAGTGGTGAGGGGCTGTGAGGGTGGAGGTAGGCTGCCTCCCAGGATTTTGCTTCTCACCTGTCAAATGTAACAAGATCCAGAGGCTGGTGGCTAAAAATGCATCCTATCTGAAGAGACCACAGTGGGAGGGAGCCCCCAGCACTGGCTCTCAGCCTTGCAACAAGGTGACTACATGGCCACCCTCCTCATCCAGGGCTCTGCTTGGTAGGGAATTCCCTGGGGAGCACTCTGTCCTTGAAGACTGCAAACCCTCTGTGAGAGACATTGGGGCTGGTGAGACAGGCAGCAGGGGGGTCCTTTGCTGTGCCCCAGACTCCTCCTTGTTGTGCTTTGCACTCCCAAGCATCCCAATCCCTTTGCAATCTGAACCTGTAAAATCCATTGAGAAGCATCTGCATGGGCTGTGGGTAGGGGGATGTACCAGGCACCAAGAGCTGTGCACTCAGCATCTTGGATGCTCTAATTTGATTTGGGGCCTGCAACTGGGGGTGAAGTTGTCCAGACAGAGCAATGTCCAGCTCCATCCCAAAGGTGATTGCTCAGACAGGGGCTAATAGACTAATCCACTGCCAAAATTAATTGGGCTCATTTTCCTTGCATTCACAGATGGATAAGGTCCCACTGGAGGGCAGGAGCCGAGTAAGCTCTGAGGGCTCACTGTATCATGGATGCCTCAAGCTCAAGCAGTCACCTCTGGCAGATCATTTACTTGGAGTTTTTACAGCAAAGCTGGGCTGGAAGCTTGGCAGGGAGATGATTCATTTCCTCGAGCTTCTTTGGGGAGGGTTGTGGCAGGAGTCTGCCACTGAAGCCTGGGCTGCTGCCAGCATTCCGCTGTAGAACCAGCACCCATGGGTGCTCTGGCAGCGACGTCAGGATCCATCTGGGGCCTCCCCAGCCCAGCATCCCCTTGCCAGGCAGGGTGGAGGTCCTACAGCTCTGCTCAGCTCTCTCATCTCAGATGCTCCTAGGCACCTGGTATTGCTGCCTGGCTCTCCGTGCCTGTTTTCCCATGGTTAAAGAGGTGTCCAGTGTGTGGCAGGTCCCGGTTTTGAGCTTTCAGCTCTCTTCATACCAACTCTACTCACTGAGTGCTCAGGTGTGTCCCCCCTCAGAGAGAGACCCCAAGGTCCAGGTAACCTCAAGTGGGCTGAACATCCCAGTGGGTGCCTCACTGCACTGGATCCAGCCTCTACCTACTGCCAGGAGGTTCCTCCTCACCCTTGGGGGAGCCTCCATTCATCTCCCAGGAGCAGGACCAGGAGAAGGGGTGCAAGCTCAGAGACCTGAGACCCTGTGACATCAGTGTCCTCCTCTTCTAGGCCCCACCCTCCGCATGGCAGGTGTGAAATGAACCTTTCTGGAGAGGAAGCTGGCCAGGATGGGATTTCTCTGTTTCATAAACATCCAGAGGAGATGGGGGTGCCAGGGAGGACAAACCAAGCTTCCACAGCTGCTGGTGGTGGGGGGGTCAGAGGACAGATGTTGCTGATCCTCTTGAAAAAAGTCATATTTTCACTGTTGGTAAATTCCCTCTGCTAAAAATACCTGATTTTAAATCCCAGCAGGATCTATGGAAGCCTGGGATGCAGGCTTGGGAGCTTGTGCTGGGGGTCTCCACCACCACACGCATGGGGACAGGATGCTTCTGCAGCTATCCAAAGGGAAAAAGAGGGGCAAAAAAGGAGGGGAGGAAAAGGGCCATTTTCCATGAGGGAGAGAGCAGGTAGTGCTCTGGAGGTTGGTCTGTGGCAGGATTTGGCTTTGCTAGAGTTGGGGGGTCTGTGTTGGATCAGAGACAAACCCTTACTCTAAGGAGATAAATTGGTGTCATGAATCTTCCACTGGCTCCAGTGGGAATATTGAGGCAGATATGGCTCTGGTGTTGCACTGCACCATGGGATGCTGGCCAAGGAGAGCTGGCAAAATTCCTGCCAGCATTGAGGTCCCATGGGTCACCGTGTCAGCTCCAGGAGTCTGGCAGGGTGACATCAGTAGCCTTGTCCTCTCAGGCCAGAGAAAAGGTGGCAACAGTCCATGGGTGGGCACTTCACAGAGCCACGTGTGTGCATCGTGGGGACAGGACAGGACAGGGTGCTGTTCACCTGCTTTGCAGGAGCAGCATTCTCAGCTCCTGGGGCTGTCAGCAGTGCCATGCTGTGTCCCCTTTCCACACCCTGTCCTTGGATCTGTCTCCGAAGCCCTTTCTCCATGCCCATTTTCAGACAGCATTTCCCTCCAGAGCTGCTGGGTGTGCAGCCCCTGGGATGAGGGTGTTGGACTCTGCTCCAGCAGCTAGGAATTACAATCCCTCTATGCTTTCTCCTGTTTTAATGAAGTTAATTAACCCCGTGCCCACTTGAGAAGTGTTACCATAGCTCTGCCCTCCACAGAAACTGGGATGCAGAGCAGGTGCTGGGAGCTGTCCCTGGGAGAGCTGTGGTCCCCACTGGGTGCAGGTAGAAGGCTTGGTGGGTCCTGGAGACATTCCTGGTGACAGGCATGGGGTGGCTGATGGTTTCATTTCTCCACTGGTGCTGGGGATGTGTGTGCCAATGCAGCCTCATCCAAAGACCCCGACATCTGTGGAGTAGTGATGGATCCGAAGGAGCCCCCACCCAAACTGGAGTAGTGCCTGGATGGTATGGATTGCTGGGAGTAGGACACAGGGGACTCCACAGCAAAGGGAAAGCCTGTCCATGGCAGTAACCAGGACATGGCTGTGGCAGTCACTCTGGCTATGCTGGCTCTAGGCCCAGGCTCTGTCCTAGCAGAGTCCCCAGGGTGAGTCTGCAGCATCCTCGGGGCTGGGGACAGCAGGTGAGGGTGTTGGTGTAAACCTCTGCTCTGGGCTGGAGGAGGTGGACTGGGAGTGGGATGAATGGGACAAATGGAATTAATGGGCTGAGCAAGTGGGATATGCAGGATGAGTGGGGTGAGTGGAAGGAGTGGGATGAGCCATTGAATGGGATGAGCCACTGAGTGGGATGTGTGGGTTGAGCTGGATGAAAGGAACAAACAGGGTGAGTGGGATGGGCAGGATGAGTGGGACAAGCCGGTGAGTGGGATGAGCCATCAAATGGGATGAGTTGGATGAACTGGATCAATATAGTGAATAGGCTGGGTGGAATGAGCAGGATGAGTGGGAGAAGCAGTTTAGCAGGATGAGTGGGATAAGTGGAAGGAGTGTGATGTCCTTCCTAGCCCACCCTCGCTCTCTCTGCCTTCTTTCTAGGCTGCAAATCCCCCTGCCAGCATCTGCTGCTGTCTCCTTGGCTTGGGAACATCTTCTTTTATCTCCTACAGCTTTCCCCTCACTGTTTCAGGGATGGACCTGTATTCCTAGGCCTAATAAAGCCACCACCCATATCCAGCTGACACCTGTCCATTCCCACACCAAAAATGCCACTGGCATTTGATGCCCCAAGCAGACCCAAGGGATCCACTCAGGCTGTGCCCCATCTTCCCCTGCCCCGGGGGGGACACTGGAGCATCTGGTGGGACAGAGGGATGGCAGGACAGCCACCTGTCTGAGGCCTGGCTGTATTCTACAGTGCATGTGTCTCCAGTGTGAGTAAGTGACTGGAGATGCGGCCCTGTTGGAATAACATCCAGCGCCGATGTCTTCAGCTGGAAGCACCCTCACCACTGGCCACGCTCCCAGTGCCACTTGGATCTGACCCCATGGCCAAGTATGCTCCCAGGCTGGGTGGGTAGCATGGCCCTGCAAGGGGCTGCTGTCCTGGATGGAGTCATGGGGTGCATGACAGTCCCCAGGTCTGGTTATCAGGAACAGAGCCTGGAGCCACCTGGCAAAGCTGGGACCAGAGAAGGAGCAAATCCCAACACCATTATCTAGTGTCTGATTTGGAGCATCTGCTATTTCCATCATAATATCATCCTTATCCCAGTTTCCCAGACAAGGGCTGGAGGCAGGAGCAGAGCTGGGAGGGTCACACCACAGAGCCCCCTGTGCTCTCCCAGTTTTTCCTTATGTCCATCCTAACACCTCTGTCCCTCCATGGGATTGTAATCCCCAGATGAGCTTTAATCCCTCTCCTTGTCCCATTTCTCTTCCCACTGGTGCTTTATGGCATGGCTAGCACAGAGGGCAGTGTGGCTCAGTGCCAAAGCCTTCTCTCCCTTTTAGGGACCTCCCCCCTCCCCACATGGTGGACATTGACCAACACAGGAGGATTTGGCTCCACAAAAGGCACCAGGCAGACTGGAGGCCACAACAAGGGGTCTGGGAGCAGAAGGACCCGTGCCATGGCAGGGGTCAGAGAGGATGGGTGCTGCAGTGCCCTTCTCCAGGACATCAAGCTCCAGTAATCCCCTGCTGTGCTCTTGTCTTTCTGCAGGATGCTCTACTGAGCCTGGGTGCTGCGCTTGATGCCACCACCCTGCGTGATGCCCTCCGCCACGCCCTTGTCACTCTGCTGCCCGCTGTGGTAGGTGGGGGATGCATCTACATTCCCTGGGGGGCTGGGAAGAATGTGGAGCAGAGCATCCTCCTTGGGTGGGTGGGGGTTATGGGGTTGCTGAGACCCCCTGGATTGTGGGGAGCCCAGGAGGGAGTAGAGAGTGGATTATCTGCTGGTTGATGCTGGTTGATGCTGGGGTTCAGCCTGGGGTGATGTGGCTCTGGTGCTCACAGTGGCCCCAGGGTGCTGGTGGCCCTGATCGTGGTGACCCTGATGCTAGTGGTGGCTGGGCATAGTGCCAGTGCCATTTCATGGGGCCCCCCAGCCATGGCTGAGTGTGAATGGTGCACACGTGTACAGGCACGTGCGCACACCTGCATGTGACTCTGTGCGTGAGCAGGGATGTATTTGTGAATATGTGCTTGTGCACCCGCGGGTGTGCACACACGTTTGCGCACACGTGTGTGCTGTCCCTCTCCCCCAGGAGCATGTCTATATCTACCTGCTGGATGGGGACACACGGCTGCTCTGCGATGACCCCCCCCATGAGCTGCCGCACAACGGGAAGCTCAGGTGAGCTCGGCCGCCTCCCCAGCCCTGGGCACGGGCACACAAATGTGGCCCAGCTGCTGTGCACGAACAGGCACGTGCATGGAAGGCAGGAGGGTTTCCATCCCTGTCCCCATCTCCAGCCTCATTCCATCTCCATACTTGTGGCCATCCGCTTTCCCTTCCCATCCTGGATGTGCACACATGCACAGGGGCTATGTGTATGTACAGGGACACACGTTGCCACGGGCTGCGTGTGTGCAGGAAGACACACATTTGTGTCCAGGGGCTGTGCATGCTTGCAGGGACACACATACGCACATGTGTTGCACAGTCCTTGAGCCTGTCCCTATCCCGTGGGTGTCTCTGCCCAGGGGTTGCCCCTTCCTGGGGGTTTACCTTCCTAGGGGGTGCTCAAAGTATCCCTGTCCCCACAGAGATGCTGTGCAGAAGCAGAAGCGGCTGGAATGTGGGGGGCTGCTCCCTGCCGAGCTCCCTGGCCAGCACCTGGGACCCCTGGCAGCGCCCCTGGCCCCTGGCACACAAGGTGGGAGCTGTGGGAAGGGTGGGCTTGGTGGACATAGATGGGGGTATGGGCATAGGTAGGGAGGGGGATTGAGATGTGAGTGGATGGATTGATGGAAGGATGGATGGATGGATGGATGGATGGATGGATGGATGGATGGAGCTGAGGAATGGATGGATGGATGGATGATGGATGGATGGATGGGATGGAGGATGGATGGGATGGATGGATGGATGGATGGGTGGATGGATGGATGGATGGATGGATGGATGGATGGATGGATGGATGGTCTGTCCATGGGTGGTAAGAGGCAGTGTCTGAAACAACAGTGTGTGGGTGAGTGTTGGATGCATCGACAGGTGGGCAGAAGCAGGATGGAGGCATGAGGGACAGTGAACCCTGGGGCTGAGGGATGTTCTCAGGGACAAGAATATGGATAGATGGCTGGCTGACTGGCTGCCTAGCTGGGTGGGTTATGACACATCAGGACTAAATGGGGACATGCATGAGTTCCACAGCTCCGGGCTGTCTCTGGGGCCCACCTGGGACCAACACTCTCTTGCTTGCAGTGCTCATCATCCCGCTGGTGGACAAGAACTGTGGGGCCGTGGTATGCGTCATCCTGGTGAGTGGAGGAACGTGGGCAGGGTTCTGGGGACAGGACCTGGACGTGAGGGTCCTGACATCACTCCTGCTCCAGGTACACTGTGGCCAGCTGAGTGACTCAGATGAGCAGAACCTGCATGCGTTAGAGAGACATGTGAGTGACTCCTTCTGAACTGTGGATCTGCCACCTGGGGACCTACCACCCTTTCTCCCAGCCCTGCTGTTCCTTGTCCCTTCTGCCCAACCTTGCAGGCCCTGGTGGCATTCCGGCGCCTGCAAGCCCTGCAGAAGTTGCAGCCCTGGCCCCAGGTCAGCCTCTCCACCAGCTCCTCCCAGACCTCTCTGGCCAAGCCTGAGAAGGCACCTGACAGCAGCTATAATGAACTAGACTGCAAGATCCTGCAGCTCTGTGGTGAGTGGGGGGACATTGGGAAGGGTGGGCTGTGTGGGCAGGGTGAAGCCATGCTCAGCCCCTCACAGCACTGTGACCCTCATACAGGTGAGCTGTATGACCTGGATGCCGCCTCCCTGCAGCTCAAGGTCATCAACTACGTGAGTAGTTGCTCCACCCTGTCCCCATCTGCCCCCAGCTCCAGGGCACACCAGGGAGCCCTGTTTTATTTCAAAACAAGAAAATCCCCCAAAGCCAAGTAAAGCCTCAGGCATTGGCTGAGAGTCATCAGTAGTGACCAGAATGATCTGCCTTCTAACAGCCATCAGTAGACTCCAGAGTTAACCGTGCCACTCTCCTCCCAAAAACTCCTTAAGAGAACGTACAGGTTCTTCTCCTGCTCTCTATTATTCTGTACCTCAGTATTACTCTCAGTAGTGTCCAGACAGAACAGCCTTCCTTCCGCTTGCCATCAGTAGTTTCCAGAGTGAACCTGCTCAGTCATGGGGAGGAAGTTCTGGGGGGAGACATCTAGTTCTCTGTGGCATGTGTGGGCGCCCTGGGCACAGGGAAGCAGAGGAGGGGCTGGATTCTACCTGAGGAGTGCTCGGGGCAGGCTGGGGTGCTGACCCTCCCCTTACTCCCCAGCTGAAGCAGGAGACCCAGTCTCTGTGCTGCTGCCTCCTGCTCGTCTCTGAGGACAACCACCAGCTCTTCTGCCAGGTAGGTGCCACTGGGACAGTCCCCAACCCTGACCCCCACAGAGGATTGCAGTCACCCCCTGACATGGTGTCTTCCTCATGGGCACCCACTCCTTCCCATCTTTTCCAGGTGGTGGGGGACCGTGTCCTGGATGAGGAAATCAGCTTTTCAGTGAGCAGGGGGAGGTGGTGAGGGGTTGGGAGGTCAGAGGGGTGGGCAATGGTGCCATGGACTAACATGTTCCCTTTCCCTGCAGCTTACCTTTGGGCGCCTGGGGCAGGTGGTGGAGGATAAGAAGCCCATCACCTTGAAGGACATCAGTGAAGTGGGTACCAGCTGTGTACCTTGCACACCTGGGGACCTGGGTGTCACCCCAGTGTCCCATGGGGCTTCCTGGAGTGGGCCAGAGGTGTTGGTTCTAGCCCCATCTTGCCTCTCCCTGCAGGAGGAGCACAAGCAGCTGAGCAGCATGTTGGGCTGTGAGGTCACCTCCATGCTTTGTGTCCCTGTCATTAGCCGGGCCACCTCCCAGGTGGTGGCACTGGCCTGCGCCTTCAACAAACTGAGTGGGGAGAGGTGAGCAGCATTTTGGCTGGGACTCTCTGTGGGCCTGCACCCCCTCACTTTTGGGGTGCTGGACCATTTGTCACTATGGAGAAGGGGGGGACCGATGGGGATGGACAACTGAGGTGTGCCCTCGCCAGCTACACAGACACGGATGAGCACAAGATCCAGCACTGCTTCTGCTACACCTCCACAGTGCTCACGAGCACCTTGGCCTTCCAGAAGGAGCAGAAGCTCAAGTGTGAGTGCCAGGTGAGCATGTGCAGGGCCGTACCACATGCGTGTGTGTGCCACATCTTGCACTA
The DNA here is from genome assembly GCF_050655825.1 of Lonchura striata. Lineage (NCBI taxonomy): Eukaryota > Metazoa > Chordata > Aves > Passeriformes > Estrildidae > Lonchura > Lonchura striata. Next base: position 5,634,462 of record NC_140703.1, read on the forward strand.
GTCACTAATGGCATTCTCTCTGTCCCCTCAGGCCCTGCTGCAGGTGGCCAAGAACCTCTTCACCCACTTGGGTAGGTGCACTGGAGAGCACCCATGGTGAGGGAGTGGAATGGGGAATGGATGACCACCCCCCAACCCCAGCCCTGGAGGGTGGTGGCAATGGGGTCTCTGTCCCCAGCCAGGGAGAACCTTGTCCCCTTGCTGGGGAATGGTAACAGAAGGGTGATATGAGCTGGCACAGAACCTGGCATGCACTGATGCTGCATGGCTGCATGCATGCATGTAGCATGACCATAGAGCTCTTAGAAACACGTGTGCACGTGTGCAGCTGTGTGTGTGCACTGCTGCATGCATGTACATGCTGCTCACACGTGCACATGCCCCACACAGCCCCCAGCCCTCTGTGCCTCCCAGACCTCCTGCCAGGACCCTGAGCTAAACCCTCCCCTCTGCTTTCATTGCATGAGTGAGGAATGAGGGGGCAGTGCTGCCTGGCTGGGGGTCCCTGACCCTTCACTACCCCTGCAGATGATGTCTCTGTCCTGCTGCAGGAGATCATTACGGAGGCCCGGAACCTCAGCAATGCTGAGATGTGAGTGGCAGTGGTGGGGCACGTGGGTGAGGGGACACAGGGGGGACACTGAGCCCCCCTGGGGGTGAGAATGGCAGCGGTGTGTCTTGCAGATGCTCTGTGTTCCTGCTGGACCGGCTCAGTCACGAGCTGGTGGCCAAGGTGTTCGATGGTGGAGTGGTGGATGACGAGGTGAGCACAGGATGGCATTGGGGGGCCTGGGGTTGTGTCCCTCCCCCCAGGGTTGCTGGTGATCCTCTTCCCCTGCCCACAGAGCTACGAGATCCGCATCCCAGCAGACCAGGGCATTGCTGGGCACGTGGCCACCACTGGCAAGATCCTAAACATCAAGGATGCCTACTCACACCCGCTCTTCTACCGTGGGGTGGATGACAGCACCGGCTTCCGCACCCGCAACATCCTTTGCTTCCCCATCAAGAATGAGAGCCAGGGTGAGAGAGTGATGGGGGCACACTGGGAAGAGGGTGGCACAGGTCTGGCACAGCAGGTGTCTTAGTCAGCACATGGTGGTTTGGTACGTGGACATGCCACTGTCCCTGGCACGCAGGCACAGGCACAGCATCATCCCCAGCCTGTGGGCATGAATCCTGTCCAAGCACAGGGGCGCAGTCCTGGCTCAGCACTGTCCCCAGCATGTGAACACCGCTCTGTCCCCAGCCCATGGGCACCATTCTGTTCCCAGCCTGTAGGCAGAGCACTGCCCCAGCACATGGGCATGACCCTGTCCCAGTCCCACAGTCACAGTCCTGTCCCCAGCATCAGGGCAGCATTCTGTCACATAAATGTGGGCATGGTCCTGTCCTGACCCTTGGGCTCAGTGCTGTCTCCTGGCACAAGGGCACAGTTCCTGGGTGTGATCCTGTCCCCCTGCAGACAAACACAGCACTGACCCCAGCACACAAACGTGACAGTATCCTAGTCCATGGCTCAGCATGGTCCCTAGGTATGATCCTGTCCCCGTGCAGACACTCAGCACTGTCCCCCAGCCCATGGGCATAATACAGACACTCAGCACTGTCCTTGAGCACATGGGCATAATCATGTACCCTACATGTGGGCACGATCCTGTCCATGATCATGTACCACCACCATGAACGTGGTACTGTCCCTGGGCATGAACCTGTCCCAGCCCCTGGGCACTGTCCCCAGAATGTGGGTGTCATGCTGTCCCCATCCCACTGTCCCTGCTACTTGGCCACACCCCTGTCCTAAGCGCACGGACACAGTGCTGTCCCCAGCATACAGACATGATCCTGTTCCCAGCACAAGGGCCTGATACCCCTGCTGTCCCCCCTCTGCTCCAGAGGTAATTGGGGTGGCAGAGCTGGTCAACAAGATCAACGGCCCTTGGTTCAGCAAGTTCGACGAGGACCTGGCCACTGCCTTCTCCATCTACTGCGGCATCAGCATCGCCCATGTATGTACTGAGGGGTCCTCCACTTGGAGGGTGTCACACACAAGGTGGGCTCCCAGCTCTGCCACAGCACAGAGGGATGGGGATGGGGGGATGTGTTTGTGTGGTACCTATTCTCTGGGGACAAGCGGAGGTGGCCATGAGATGGGAAGGGAATTAATGAGCACAAAGATGTGCTCTGGTGCCAGGGTGAGCTTTGGGGTGCTGGAGGGTGTCTGCCCACCCCCAGCACTCCCATATCCTGATCCTGCCCCACAGTCCCTGCTGTACAAGAAGGTGAATGAGGCACAGTACCGAAGCCACCTGGCCAATGAGATGATGATGTACCACATGAAGGTGAGGTAGCATGAGGACAAGGACAGGGCTGGGGACCCCTGCTGCCAGCATGGTGCCCCCACGCTTTATCCCAGGGTGGTCACACAGTTGGGTGGTGGTTGGGTGATACCCTAGGGCTCTCTGCTCTCACTGGCTGGTGAGAGGTTCATGTGGCCTTTGGGACAACCTGGTGACCTGGTCACAGTGTGGGTCACTGGCTATGGCTCCTGCAGGTGTCTGATGATGAGTACACCAAACTGCTGAGTGAGGGCATCCAGCCCGTGTCCACCATTGACCCCAACTTTGCCAGCTTCACCTACACACCACGCTCACTGCCTGAGGATGACACCTCCATGGTGAGGACCACAGAGACAACTCTCAACTGCCACCATCCCCTGCCTGGCCTTGGTCAGGTCATATATCCTAAACCTGGAGTGCTGGGGTGTTGGGGTGAAGGGTTGCACGTCTGAGCATCTTCCTGCTAAGCAGGGGGAGGGGTGACTTGTGGGGAACCTTGCTGGCATGGTCATTCCTTGCCACTCATCATATCCCTTCTGCCAGGCCATCCTGAGCATGCTCCAAGACATGAATTTCATCAACAACTACAAAATGGACCGTCAGACGCTCACCAGGTGAGACCTTATCACTGTCCACTTTCCCTGTCTCCATCCTCATTTCCATCCCCATCCACCTATCTCATCCCCTCCATCTCCTTCCCCATCCTTGTCCACACCCATGTCCCTGTCCCTGTCCCTATCCACCTTCTCATCACAGTCCACCTTCTCTGTCTCCTGTCTGAATCCTCATCCCTATCCCTATGCCCACCCCCATGCAGATAACTGTCTGTCTTCCCTGTCCCTATCGGTCCCATCCCCATCCCATCCTCATCTTCATCCCCATCCCCATGCCTGTGCCTGCCTGGTAGACACCTGGCAAGGTGGAGGTCCCTGTGGGGTGAGACCCACCCTGCATGGCTTTGCCCTGTCCAGGTTCTGCCTGATGGTAAAGAAGGGGTACCGTGACCCACCCTACCACAACTGGATGCATGCGTTCTCCGTCTCCCACTTCTGCTACCTGCTCTACAAGAACCTGGAGCTCGTTAACTACCTGGAGTAAGGCCAGGTGCTATCCCTGCGCCTGTTCTCCAACCCCTGGCCTGGCTGGGGTGCTCCCTGCTCTCCTGCCTGCCTCAGTTTCCCTCCTCTCCCTCCCCAGAGACATCGAGATCTTTGCCCTCTTCATCTCCTGCATGTGCCATGACCTGGACCACAGAGGAACAAATAACTCCTTCCAGGTGGCCTCGGTGAGCTGAGCCCAGAGCTGGGATGGGCAAGGGGGAAGGAGAGGTATGGGGACAGCTGTGGGGGTCTTCACCCCATAGTTCCATCATTCTGGCTGCTCTACCTTGCAGAAATCAGTCCTGGCTGCGCTCTACAGTTCAGAGGGCTCTGTCATGGAGGTAAGATGCCCCAAATCTCTCATTGTCCATCACTCCTGGGTTCTGGTTGCGTGGCAGCATCCTTGCCTGCTCCCTGCCTGCTTTCATGGTCCTGGCTTCTCCCACAGAGGCATCACTTTGCCCAAGCCATTGCTATCCTCAATAGCCAAGGCTGCAACATCTTTGACCACTTCTCCAGAAAGGTGAGCCCTCCACCTTAACACCTCTCTCATGCCACCCCCTGCCCGTGCTGAGCCCCTGCATCCTCTCCAGACCTCCTGCTCCCCATCCCTGGATCCTAGGGGATGTGGGAGCTGGCAGGGGCACAGAGCTGGTCACGGCAGCTGCCTTGCCCACAGGACTACCAGCGCATGCTGGACTTGATGCGGGACATCATCTTAGCCACTGACCTGGCCCACCACCTCCGCATCTTCAAGGATCTCCAGAAAATGGCAGAAGGTGAAGATCCTGGGATGGAGATTGGGATTGGGATTGGGATTTGAGGGGTGGTAGGAACTCACCCCACCAAGGCTGGGAGGTGGCACAGGAGGTTCTTACTTCAGGGGTGATAGAGGCTGGGACATGACACAGAAGGTTCTGGCTGTCCCTAAAGTGCTCACATATGGCATGATGGGGGCTATGGAGCTCTGTCCTGAGCTTCCCATCCCAACCCCTGCCTCACACTCTGCCCACAGTGGGATATGACCCCAAGAACAAGCAGCACCACAGTTTGCTGCTCTGCCTGCTCATGACCTCCTGTGACCTATCTGACCAGACCAAGGGCTGGAAGACCACCAGGAAGATTGCAGTGAGTACCACACCATGATGGAGCTAAACCCCCTGAGTGCCACCTCACAACCCACCTAGGACACCTGCATATCCCCAGGGACACACCTGCCTCTCATGGAGTGGGTTCCTCCATGCAGGACCCTGGACCATGCAGAACCCAGTCCCTCCAAGCCAGACCACATCCCTGCTTGATTCAGAGCTGTGGGGAGGAATCTGGAGGGCAGTGGGGATGGGGTATCATCCCAGGCTGCACCCCTTGTGCTGACACCTGTCTCTTGCAGGAGCTGATCTACAAGGAGTTCTTCTCCCAGGGTGACCTGGTAGGTACCACCTAACAGGGCTGGGCTTGGCCAATGCTCCTAGAAAGCATCAATGGGATGGAGGTGTGGGCAGTGAGCAGAGAAGCCTTGCCTGGGAATGGGGGGAAAGCACCACTGGCACTGACCCTCCTTGCCCCCCATGCAGGAGAAAGCCATGGGGAACAGCCCGCTTGAGATGATGGACCGGGAGAAGGCCTACATCCCCGAGCTGCAGATCAGCTTCATGGAGCACATTGCCATGCCCATCTACAAGTGAGCCCCGGTGCTGGCACTGGGATGGGGAGGACCCCCTGCCACCCCCACCTCCCTTAGGGTGGGATGGGGTGCTGTGTGGCGAGTCTTGCAGATGTTGGGGGGCGTTCCAAGCAGTGGGGATGGGGGTTGCACTCAACTAAGGGGGTTGCATCAAAGTAAGGGGGTGCAGCCCTGTGCTGATTGAACGTGTCCCCCACTCCCCAGATTGCTGCAGGACCTCTTCCCCAAGGCAGCGGAGCTCTACGAGCGGGTGGCCAGCAACCGGGAGCAGTGGACCAAGGTCTCCCACAAATTCACCATCCGGGGGTTGCCCAGTAACAACTCCCTGGACTTTTTGGATGAGGAATATGACCCACAGGCCCCTGACCCCCAGCTCAATGGCTGCCTGGAATCTGAGGTGGGGCAGCCTGAGACTGGGGCCGAGTGAAGAAGGCGATGGGGGGCCACAGCCATGGCTGGGCTGGGAGCAGCCCCAAGCCTCATCCCCCAGCCTGTGGGGAGGAGGTTTGGGGGGATATCGGTGAATCTGGACTACCATGGCAACAGCTGTGTGCTGCCAGCAGCCGCCACTGTTCCTTCCTCACCACTGGGTGACTATCTCCTCCCTCCGGGGCAGGTGTTCAGGTGTCCCCTTCACCCAGTGGTCCATGGGACACTGCCTTGGTGGCTGGAGCACCAAAGGACACAGTGGGGCTGGGGGATGGATGTGCTTTAAGCTGCCTTAAGACTGCAGGTCCTGTTCCCATGGGGTGACAATAAGAATTATGTCCTTGGTGGAAGCACTCAGAGGGGTTGGTCACCATGACATGGGTGTGCATGGGTTAGCAGGACAGAGGGGGATGGTGTGGGGCAGGATGGCAAGGGGCAGTGGGAGAGCTGTGGGGGGTCTGTAGAGCATATGGGGGGTGTTGCCATGGACCACGGATCAGGTCCACAGAAGAAGGTTGGCTCCAGCTGGAGGAGGGAAGAGACACCAGAGTGGGATGGCCACAGCCATGGGGATGTGCCTGCATCCCCTGCTGGGTTCCACACTAGAGAACCTGCTGCAGCCTCTTCCTAGCAGCTGCGGAGCATCCGTTGGCTAAAAGCCCCACCCCTCTAGGGCCCCATAACCCATTCATCCATGTGAGCTCATATCGCTCACATAGCCCAGTCCCATGCAACCACACAACCATGTCCCCTAAAAGGGCTACACGCTTGCCAAGGCTGAGGGTCCCGCTGCTGGTCTGCATGCACAGGGGAGACTGTGCTCCACAGAGGCTTCATCTGGTCCCATATATCACCTTCACCTTCTGGTCCCATACATGCCCTTACCATAAGCAGAGGAGCACAGGTGTTCCTGTGAGGTGTCCACCCAGGCGCCTCCTCACTAGAAGCAGCTTCTTTGGCGACCATGTCGTGAGCATCCCTAGCTCACAGTGGCTTCACAACTGCCATACCAACCTCTGTGCACGGATCCTGCTGACATTTTGGGATCCTTCTGGCCTTGGGGATCACTGGACATGAACCTCAGTGATCTCCTGTGGTCCCTCTGGTCCTGCAGACCACCGTGCATTGACCCTGCCATTTTCCTGTGGCCCCTCCAGTCCCACTTGGCACCACGCACAGATGCTGTTGGTCTGCCATGGTTGATCTGGTCACACACAGACCCTGGTGTTTTCCCATGACTCCCTTCTTATCCTGACTGCCATGCATGCACCCCACCAACCTCCTGTGGTTTTTCTGGTCCTGCGGACCACTGTGCATGGACCCCAATGCCTTCCTCTGTGTCATACAGACCACAGTGCAGGGACCCTGCTGGCCTTCCTGTGGTCTCTCCAGTCCCACAACCCAACCCATATGGACCCCCTCAGTCTCAGGGGCTCCACCAGCCTCCAGGGTCTGGCCAGCTGTATGTGATCCTCGGCACCTCAGCCAAAGCCACTTGAAACACCCATGAGCAGGGGAACTGTACTGAGCAGCTTGGTCTGCTGGGGCAGAGCTGAAGAGGGGGCTGGGGCTGAGTAGGTGTGCTCAGTATTGAAGGATTAGGGTGCACTGAGACCTCAGGCTGCATCATCCAGCTTGTGGGTGCTGGATGAGTCCACCACCACACCAGGGAAAAGCGATGGGAGCAGCATGGTAAAATTCCAGCACTGCTGGCATTGGTGTTGGTTGTGTTGGGATCAAGAGTTCACATGGGGCCATTTGCCACCCCATCCCCACTCCTCTGCAGTAACCCATGGCACCATCCCAAGTGGTGCCACAGCAGGTCCCTCCTGGATTTGGGCTGCACAGTGGCTGCTTCTCTCCTTGGCTTTGTAAGCAATGACTTGCCTGTGTTCTTGGGATACCTGGAGTGTGTGTCTGCAGGAGCAATGGGAGACCTCAACGCTGAGCTGCTCCATGTGGCTGAAGTGACCTGAATTCCTTTTGCCTTACCTACTCGGAGATGCCTTCAGTGAGATGCTTTGCCCAAACCCTGGTGGGACCCACCTGGTGACTGAGTCTGTCTGCTGGCCCATGGTTTTGCCTCCAAGCCCCCCTTAAGCCCTTCCCCCCATCCCACATTGCCATAGGGGTGCCCAGAAGGCAGCAAATCCCCAAGATGCAAGAGGAGGAAAGAAGCTCCATCCCTGTCATGACGTTGGAACAGCCCTGGTACCAACGTGCCAGTAGGTACAACTGTTCAAAGACAGTCCCTGCACCCCAGTGCTGATCCAGGGATGCCTGATGTTGCACAGATCTCTCCATCCAATAGATGTGGGGGTGTCCTGCACTTGGGTTCTGCATCCCGGGTACCACACCATGGTGGGGGCACACAGGGATGCCCGTTTCCCAGCTGTATTCCACTTTTCCAGCCCTTACTGCTGGTGTGTGTAGGTAGCCAATGCTTTCCCAGCTCCTGCCCCTGTATATACCCCTCTGGATACTGAGGAGTGCAGTTTGCACCCAGCCCAGCTCACCCATGAGTGTGCACAGGCGTGTGTGGGTGTGCAAACCTCCTCCAGCTTTTCTGTCCTTCTGTCTTGCAGCACTGGTTGTTCTGGACTCCAATGGAGCCTAAGGAGGAGATGACTTCTCTTTCTTCCTCTCCTCCTCCTTATTTTCTTACTCTTCTTTTCTTCCTCCTTCTCTTCCTCCTCCTCCTTCCCCTACTGTTTCTCCTCCTCCTGCTCCGTCTTTATTATTATTTCTCTTTTTTTGGTGGGTTTTGGTTTTCCTAAATAAATTTCATATGTCAACCTCCCTGTGACGGGTTGGTGGGTGGCCTTGTTGGGGTCTGGGGAGCTCCAATTAAAACTTATGAACACCAAAATCACTGTCAGGGGAAGAATCCAGCTTGGGCCATGGAGCTCTGACTCCCCAGGAAGCTCCAGCCCCTTCTTGGATATTCCACTCTCACAGAATGCTCCAATGCCCCAGGATTCACTGATCCCCTCTGAGTGCTCCAGCTGCTCTTCTCCTTCCCCTGTGCCCTGTTCCCTCCTGAAATGTTCCAGAACCCCAGCATGCTCCAATCCCCTGGGATGCTCTTTTCATCTCTATCTGCCAGGTTGGGGCCCCCCATGCCTAGACAGGAGCCATGTCCGGACCATGTCCAGCCTGGCAGCAGGGGGAGCTGGGCCTAGGGCAGGATCCAGTTTAGGCTGGGACTGAAGTGGGATTCCAGGCTGGGATGCAGGATGAGGCCTGTATCAGAGCCCCTCTGTTCCTGGGCTGGGACTGGGGCAGAATCCTGCTGCTCTGGCTCCTGCAGCCATCCTTGCACTGCCCCAGAGTGGACCCCCTAGTCTGCCCATCATCCATGCATCAGGGCTGTAGCTTTCATTCCTGCCATCTGGCCAAGGAGCACTTTATTATACAAAATCAATGCAGCACTTTCATCCCAGCCCAATCTGACAGCTTTTGGGCATTTGATACCCAGAGGAAAAGTCCCCGGAGAATTTGGTGCTGGCATGCTCTGGCACTCCATGAGCTGCCAAAATCGGGGTGAAAAACTGCCCAAACTACCAAATGCACCCATCCTGCTCCCAACACTGATTCTAATGCTGGGATGAAATCCTTTAATCCTGCAAAGTAGTCCCAGAGCAGGGTTTATGGTCCTCCGCCAGGAGCTGTCCCACTTCTGCCTCTGCCACCGATGGCTCTGTTCCCTTAGGTGACATCCCTTCCTGGATGTGACAGGGTATCACAGCCCTCCTTCCAGACCCTGACCGCAGCCCCTTCATTTCTTTCTGTCCTTTTGTCCTCGTCGATCCCTAAAGTGGGATGCAGATTTCTCCAGGATGGGCTAAAGCTGCCCCGTGGGTGGGGTGAAGTGTCCCTACAGTGGGGTAGAAGAGACACCACGTGTCCAACCTCTGTCCCCCACGATGGCCGTGGGGGCGGCATAGGAAGGCGATGCTCCAGCTGGGGATGGACACAGCACTGGAATCACCCGAAATCGGTTCCCCACGGGCTGCTGTGCCACAGGAGGCGGGCGGGAGGGGCACGCAGCCAATGGGGACGCCGTGGGGGGAGGACGGACATGTTCCTGCAGAGGGAAGGCGGATTCCATGGGAGGAGCGGGGGGACACCTCGGGGGCGGGGTGTTCGCCAGTGCGTGTGTGTGTTTGTGTGTGTGTGCGCGCGTGTGCGCAGGATTGTGGGCACGCGTGTGTACATGTGTGTGCACAGTGCATAGTCTGTGTTGCGTGCACGTATGTGCACGCACGTGTAGTTGTGTGTGCACGTGGATGGGTGCGCACGCATCTGTGCGTTTGTGTGTGTGCGGGCACGTGTATGCGCGTGTGCACGTGTGCGTGCATGGGTGTGCAAGTTGCGTCCCTGTTCACAGCCGCCTGTATTTGTGTTCACACCCGTGTCTCCGTGGACACGCAGGACTTCGTTGTCACACGCGTGTCTCCGGCCCCACGCGTGTCTCGGTGCGGTCACGCGCGGGGGTCCCCCCGCCATGCCCACGCGCCGCCGCTGGGGGGCGCCCCGAGCCGCGCGCGCGCTCCCGCCGCTCGCGGCGGCGGGGGGGGGGGGGGGTGTGGGGGGGGTGCGCGCGCTCGTGTGTCCCCGCGCGCGCACCGCCTCACGCTCTGCTACCCCCTCACCGCCTTCCCGCCCACCTCGTGTCGGCCCCGTGGCCGCCTCCCCCCCTCAATATCCTCTCCCCGTGTCTTCTCCCTGCCCGCGCGGCCCTTGCGCGCCGCCGCCCCCGGCCCCGGGGCCGCGCCGCTCAGGGGCGGGCGGAGGCGGCGGCGGCGGCAGCGTCCGCACCGGAACCGGGACGGGCCGAGCCCTGCCGAGCGGCTCCGAGCGGCTCCGAGCGATTCCGAGCGGCTCCGAGCGGTCCCGAACCTGCCCGAGCGGTTCCGAGCGGCCCCGAACCGGCCGGCGTGGCGTCCGCCCGGGCCGAGCCGAGCGGTTCCGAGTGTTCCCGAGCGCGCTCGAGCGGTTCCGAGCGGGCCCGAGCAGGGCCGCAGCGGGCCCCGCGCCCGCCCCGCCGCCGCTCCCTCCACCATCCAGCCAGTAATTTTCCGAGCCCAGCCGGCGCTTCTCGGCTGAGCCCGCAGGATCGGCGGGGCCATGGGAGACAAAGGCACCCGGTGAGTGAGGACCGGGACAGAGCGGAGCATCCCCGGGGGCATGGCGGGGGAGGGGTGGGACAGGCGCTGCCCCTGCCCTGCGCTGGAGCTGGTGGTCCCCTGGGGTGGCCCCGCTGCTGGGATACGGTGCCCCCCGAGGGGTAGGGAGCACCCGAACGCTGGGGACGTCGCTGTTCCCTCCCCATCAGATTTGGGACGGGGGAGGCTGCTGTCATCGCAGTGACGCCAGGGGACCCAGGCCCTGATGTCACTCCCGGCATGCGGCACAGCTGGGGGTGTCAGGGAGCACGTGCCAGCCCTGGAGCGCAGGGACACGAGGGCCTGCGACGCCTTCATCCCATGGGAATGCTGCCATGGGCATGCTGCCTTTTAGGGGCCCCGTGGAGAGGTGGATGGGGACCCCCCGTGCTCCCCAGGGCTCCAGGTGCAGGCCGTGGCAGGACCCGCTGGGCTGCACATCCTGCAGGGGCTGGTGGGATTTGAGGGAGAGCCTGATGACCTCTGCCAGCCCTTGCAGGGAGGCCTGGGGGATCTGTGAAATCCGCTCGCAGGCAGAGTGGTCAAGGAGTTGACACTCGCATTCTTCACCCCAATCCCTTTCTGTACCCTTAGCCATTAATCATGGAGGACTAGGGATTTCAGAGTGCTCCTGCTCACCCCTCAACACCATCGCCCTCCCTTTGCTCAGTCCATGTCCCCTTGGCATCAGGATCAGGGGGCTTCAGTGCAGCCTCTGTACCCCACCCTCCCCACCCCCCCTGGACACGGCAGGAGAGAAGGATGAGGGGATCTAGCCCTGCCTGGGCAGAACCTTCCAGAAACACTGCAGTGTTTTGGAATGGCAGGATGGGAGTTGTAGGTGCCTGTTGAACTCATCCAGCATTTTGGGAAGCGGCTGTTGCTGCCACCAGCCTGCTGGGTGTTGGTGCCCCAACCATAGCTGACAGCATCCGCTTCCTCCTTGCTCAGTATCCTGAATTCTTGAGAATTTATATTGCGCTCCTGGAGCCGACAGCCCCACAGATCAGGGGGCTGGAGCACCCCCTGGGTTCCCCCCAATGTCTGGGTGCAAACCCCAGGATGCAGCTAGTTTGGCCTCCAGGGTTTTTCAGGTGCAGGGGGAGCTTGGTGAGTGTCATTCCCATCAGCAGGCGTGCCGGCAGGAGAGGCATGAGCTGATCTTCTCCCTGCCTACGCAGTGTGTACAGTGGGAGCTGGGGGAAGGGTGAGGGGGGAAGAATTATGCTGACAAAACCCTTCCTCTCCAGTTTGGATCTCCAAACCCAAATCCACTGGGTTTGATCAGGAGGTTCAGCTGTGAGATCTGATTTACTATCGGATTTCCCCAAAAGCCCATTTTTACTGATTCCTGCTGTGGCATCCTAATTTCTTGGGAGTCACCAGTGGGAAGAGCTGGATGAAACAGCTGACTTTGTGGCTGTTGGCATAATTGATCACCTTTTCCCACGCAGCACCCAGCCAGGGCAGCTGCAACCCCACACAGGATGCCCAGCTACTGGAATTCCTGGCTGCTGGGATTCCTAGCCTGTGTCTTGAGGGTGGCTTCCTGATGGTTGGGAAGTGCTGCAGTGGTTCCAGTACACTAGAGCCCACCTTGGTTGGCATTAAGCACCCCTCGCTCCTTTCCTCTGGCCCCACAGAACCATTCAGCCCCTCTGTAGCATTCCACCATAGCATCTTGCTACTAGGGGGGTGACCCTTGCCTACTGCCAGACCTGCTGCTCAGTCCCTCTACCATCCCTTTCATCCCCCTAGATGAAGACATAGGATGTGGGAGCAGGACAGGGATCTCCACTGGGAAGAGAAAGAGCCCTAGAAGGTGGCCCAGGACTTCTGCTTCCTGGATGTTGTTTGGAGAGCAAACTCTGATAATAACAGCAGGATCCGGACACATTCCGGATCCCACAGCTGAGGCGTTTCCTTGCCAAGAAAGTTGGTGGAGCTCTGACCCAGCTGGGGGATGCTGCTGCTGACCCTGGGAGGAGATAGATAGACAGAGAGACAGATGCAGCAGGGATGCAAAATGCAGCATTGAGCCTGTGGGATGCTCTTGCTTTGGGATTGGCTGGCATAGTTCTCCTAGCTGATCCGGGCACAGCTGGCATGGAGCTTCTGCCCGCCACCACGAGGTTGTGCCACTGCGTATGGTGTGGTTGCTGGTGGTTCCATTATCCCTGGAGGTCCCTTCTAACGTGGCTCTAGCTAATTAGATCTGCCAGCCAACCTTGTTATCATGAGAGCTGGCAAAACCCCTGAATTCTCTGCCCTGGGTTCAAAGGCAATCAATGGTGTTGCCATCAGATCTTGTTCTGATGCCTACGGGAATTAAATCCTCATAAATCTTCCCAATCAAGATCAGACCCCACTCAATTATTGACCACCCAACAAAGCCATTGTTAGCCCTGGCTGGGTGCCTAACAAGCTCATTAAGGGATGGGATCCACGACAGGGAGAGGGCAGGAGAGATGGGATCTGGCTGTGTGGCAGCATGACAGGCTCAGGGGCACTGGGACTGCCAGCCCCGGCATGAGGCCCCACGCCTCTGATGGGCAGCGGCAGAGGCCACTTCCTGCCTCGTGTCTCCAGTATTTCGACACCAGGAAGGGCTGGAGGGGGAGGGAAGGCTTCACACTTCCTTCTTCCCTCCCTTGAGATCCGGTTGTGGGTGAGGGTCACCCCGCTGGCAGCAACAGGCCACCGTGTCCCCAAGTGCCCCTTCCATTCTGCCACTGGTGCTTCAGGGGAGATGAGAGCTCCTGCACCCATGGTGTGGGGCCAGGCAGGGCTGCTGCACCCACAAGATGAGGGCACTGCACACTCATGTACCCACAGTGGGGAGCCAGCCTGGGCTCCTGCATGCACAGCGTGGAGCTGTGCAGGTCTTGAGTTCTGTGGAGCTTCTGCACCCATAACGTGGAGCTCCTGCACCTGCAGTGTGTGGCTAGACAAGTCTCGGGCTCCATGGGGCTCCTGTTCCAGTGTGGGGCCAGCTCAAGTGTGTGCCAGGCAGAGTGGTGAGGAATGGCTTCCCGCAAGGCCTGCCATCCATCTCACTTGCACTGGGTTCATTAGCAGATTCATTAGTATCTCCAGGGCTGGATGGGAGCATCATCCATGTTTCAGGGGGCTGGCAGTGGCACCCGCTGAGCCTCCACTCTTGGCTGGCTTTTCTGGGGCTTCCCAGCACACCTCAGGTTGTGATCCAGCATGCTGGACCCCCTTTGGGGTTTCTCTTGGGAGCTGGTCTGTGGGTGTAGGGTGACAGGCTGTCAGGGGATGCTTCTTATCCTGCTTTGAAGTAATGCCTCATTAATTACCCATGAAAATCCTGCTGTTAGTTGCTCTGGCTCTCAGGGGGATGCATTCATTGCCCCTCCATCCCTGACTCTGGAGATTGATCCCCCCATGGCTTTCAGACCCCAGAAACAGTGGGGTGCTAATGCTCTTCCATGGCAGGTTGAGGCCCTTATCTCCCCAAGTTATTTAATTGGAGCAGCATTCCCATTAATTCCATCTTTCCTTGCACCAGCACAGGATCACACCTTCATCAGCAAATCCTCATAACAAACATCCTACTGTGGAAGTGCTTTTCATTTCGGCTGGGAAAAGTCAATCCCCCAACCCCCACAGGGGAAAGCCATCCAGGAAGAGCCAGCAGGATGTTCCTGATGTTCCCAGTGGCTTGGGACAGCCAGGAGGATGTCCCCAATATTTTATGTGTCTGGCAGAGCATTCCTGTGGCTTGGACAAGGGAATGAGGGCCCCCATCCCCCATGCTCCCTTTTCCATACTAGATCTTGCTTCCTGGGCAGAGCTTGGCCAGGCTGTGCTGGTCCCTATGACTCTCAGGAGAGTGGGATGTGGAGACCTGGGCATGCAGGAGTGCATGGACACACATATGCAGGGATATGGAGATGCAGGGACACAGGCAAGTGGGGACAGAGAATTTCAGAGATGTGAGGGGTGCGCCCACACATCTCCTGATACATCCTACCCCATTGCTGGGGTGGTAGTCACCCCCAGGCTGGAACCCACCAAAGTGCCCCTTGGTCTGGTGTGGGCAGCTGTAGGCACTGGGGTGGCTGAGTGTCCATCATCCAGAGCAGCCTTTGACATTTTGGCAGAGCCAAGCAGCTGCCCTGGGAAATTGGTTTTTTCCAGCCTAAAACCACTACTAATCTTCCCGGATGGTTTTAATGGAATTTAAAGGCGAGGAAGGATTATCTGCGGAGAACCCATTATGGGTGGCTTTGTGCCAGGGCAGGCTCCAAAAAATCTGGCAGCACCAGGCACCCTACCTGCTTCTCCCCACTTCCTGCCTGCAGCAGACAGGCTGAGAACGCTCTGGCATTCCCCAGCAGTGGCATGTTGGATCCACATCCTTTCTCCCATATCTCTGTGGGGTGTTCCAGAAGTATTTTGGGAGTTGAGAGGGGTGTCTGGGGGCTAGTCCCATGGGAATGGGAATAAAAAGCCCTGGGGACAGGAGCATCCAGACTTTTCTTGCTTCTCCAGTGGATTTGGGATGCATTCATGTAAGGTAATGGTGAGGTGGGTTCATCCTGTGGGATGCTCTCATCCTGTGCCTGCCTTGACCCCGTGGTCCCACATGCTGGTCCCCAGGGCCAGGTGGATGCTGGGGTGCTGCTGCCTTTCACAGTGGTCTCTGGGCACCATCCTCAGGCGAAGGGGTAGGCTGGAGTCCTGACGCCTCCATTATCCAAAGCTGGGTCCTGCCAGTGGGTGCTGAAGGTTGGATGCACCTGGCACCATGGGACTGTGCCAGTGGATGCTTCTTCCCCCAGGGACCCTTCCTGAAGGGGAGCTGGACAGCTCTATGGGCAGGGAGCCAGAAGCAGAATGGGGGGTTCAGGAGTGGAGGGTACCCCGTGCTCCAGCACTCACCCCCCCTTTGCTGTTTTTCAGGGTGTTTAAGAAAGCCAGTCCTAACGGGAAGGTAAGGGGGACATGGTGGGGGAAACCATGGGGTCACAAGCATGGCTGGGGGTGGGGGATGGGCACATCCCTGAACCCAAATTCCACCCTGTGCATTGTCTGCCTCATCATCCTGCCGGGGTGGCAGGAAGGGAAACTGAGGCACTGTGGGGCTGGCAGCAGGGCTTTCCCAAGGTCAGGGGTAAAGCAGACAGGTTTTGGAGTGCTGGGGTGCATGTGACTCTGCATGTGGGGGTTTGGGTTGGGCAGCAGGAGCTGATGCAGAAAACCTTCTGCCTGGCAGCTGCCTCCCCTGTGCCTCAGTTTCCCCATCAGGAGTAAGGTGACACTGGTGTGGTGGTGTGTGTTACACACTGGGGGGCTCATCCCTGCCTGACAGTGGCGTACAAACCCCTGGGGTGCCACCCAAGAGTCCCCAGATGCAAAGTGCCTCCAGGTCTGGGGACATCTGGAAAGGTTCCAGATTTTGACTGGAATGGGGTTGGGATTGGCTTTTGGCTGCCACAGGGACATGGTGACACTGGGGATGATGAAGAATATGGACCCAGTGGGTAGTGACAACATGGGGGGCCTGGGGGGGTCTGCTCTGTGTGCCCCTGACACCCTGTTCCCCCCTGCAGCTCACGGTCTACCTTGGGAAGAGGGATTTCGTGGACCACATCGACGTGGTGGACCCCGTGGGTATGTGGTGGCAGGAAAGGGACCTCAGTTGCAGGGAGATGCCTGCCAGGGTGGGCTGGGCTGTCTGGGAAGAAGGATTTTGGGGATCAGAAAATAGCTGATTTGGGATAATATTCATGTCCCGCTGTGGCTTTGCATATGCTGTGGGTGAGGTAGGTGCACACTGTCCCTGCTGGCAGTGTGTTACCCCCAAGCCCTGGCTGGCAGCTTGGAGGTCATGACTCTCTGTGTAAAGGAGGGGCGTGTCCCCCCTTAACTGTGCTGGTGTCCCCTGAAACCTGCCTGTACATTCCCGTCTAACTTACCAGCATGTCCCCTGATCCTGACAGTTTGTCCTCTAACCCTGCCATTGCATTCCCTGACCCTGCTGGTGTGTCCCCCCTGTCCCCGTGGTGCATTTCTGACCTGGCTGTTCTGTTGCAGATGGAGTAGTGTTGGTAGATCCTGAATACCTGAAGGAGAGAAAAGGTAATGTCTACCCCTGGGATCCCTGGGGCTACAGAAATGGCACTGCCACAGGGTGATGCTAGCATCCCCATGGAATCTTACCCAGGCACTGGCATCTCTGGGCCCTTGTGTCCAGCCCCCTGTTCTCATGACAGATTCCCTGTTCTGTAGAGAATGGGGGTGCTGTGGTGGGCATCTGAAAGCCCAGTTGGCTGCTGAATCCTCATATTCTCAACATGGCATGTCCTCAAGCCACCACTACTTCCCAGTGCTGGTGGAACTGTCATGAGCAGGATGCCACCTCACCTTGGCACCCCCATGTCATGATGGTCCCCTTCATGACCCACACCCTGCTACCAACCTCCCCTTGTCACCCTCTCCAGTCTTTGTGACGTTGACCTGCGCCTTCCGCTATGGCCGTGAGGACCTGGATGTTTTGGGGCTGACCTTCCGCAAGGACCTGTTCGTGGCCAACTCCCAGGCGTTCCCCCCGGTCCCCGAGGACAAAAAGCCCCTGACACGGCTGCAGGAGCGGCTCATCAAGAAGCTGGGCGAGCACGCCTACCCCTTCACCTTTGAGGTAGGTGACAGCAGGTGCTCTGGGGTGCTTGAAGGGACAGTGAACCCTTTGGTGGGGACATTAGGGTCCCATCTGGCCCTGTGGGGTTGTGGTTGGAGGTGAGATGTTGCTATCTCTGATCAAGACACAGCTTTTAGTGGAAACTGTCAGTCTGTGTCAGCAGCTGGGGGTCCATGCTAACACTGGGAATCTATGCCAGCACTGGACAGCTGTGGCAGGGAATGGGGTGGGGGTGGACCCCTTGCTCCATGCACCTTCTCAGATTTCCCCAGTGCAGCTTTGGCAGTGCTGGCCACCCCCTCTGGAGCTCTGTGACATTTTACAGTGCTCAATCCTATGGCCTCAAAAATGGTCCTCATGGCCTGATTTCTCAAAATCTCCAATTAATTAAAACCCTCTAAAATAATGTATTTCTGTAGCACTTTGAGATTTGGGAAATGCAATTGTAAAATGAGGAATGTTTCCTGGATTTCCCTCTTTCCATTGTGGCTAGGATAGGGAACTACTGGAAGTGCCCCAAAAAGCTCCTCACCCCCGTTTGCCTTTCAGATCCCCCCCAACTTGCCTTGCTCCGTCACACTGCAGCCAGGCCCAGAGGACACGGGGAAGGTAAGGTCCCCCCATATTCCATGCCACTAGGCTATGGTGAGTGGCCGCTGCTGGGGTCACCTTTCTGGGGAATGCAAAGGGGTTTCTCTGTCTCCTTCTCCTCCCTTCCTGGTTTTCAGGCCTGTGGAGTGGACTACGAGGTTAAAGCTTTCTGTGCAGAGAACCTGGAGGAGAAGATCCACAAGAGGTAAGAAGAGAGGATCCATCCAGCCTGGATGGGAGCAGCATGCTCCTGGTGCTGGCAGCAGGACAGGGGCAACTCAATTTGTTACCCACCTTGGGTGAGATGTTTTCCAGAATGGGATGGAGTTGTGTTCCAGGATGGGGCTTGGGATGGGGGTGTTTCCACGATGGGGCTGGGATGGAGGTGTTCTCCAGGATAGGGATTGGTCAGAGAACATCTTGGGGTTGGGATACCCACCACTGTGCGAGGAACCCAACACTTGCTCTGGGCAACCTGGCCCAGCCATAGGGTTTTCCCCTTGTAGCTCTGGTGGGCATCCAGACAAGACCTTCCATGGCATCCTTCTGACCCAGCAGACCAGAAGAAAAGAGTGCTTTGACCCAGAATGGGCCAAGAAAGAGGGTAGCCTGTGGGCAGCCTGAGTTCTCCTCTCGACTTCCCCCAGGAACTCGGTGCGCCTGGTGATCCGTAAAGTCCAGTATGCACCAGAAAGACCTGGCCCACAGCCCATGGCAGAGACCACCCGGCAGTTCCTCATGTCAGACAAGCCGCTGCACCTTGAGGCATCCCTGGACAAGGAGGTGGGCAAGGACTGGGGTGTGTACACTGGTGGGGTGACCCTGGGGATTTCACCATCCTCTCTCTTCTGCTCCCCTACAGATATACTACCACGGGGAGCCCATCAGTGTCAATGTACATGTCACCAACAACACCAACAAGACCGTGAAGAAAATCAAGATCTCAGGTGAAGAGTAGGGCCGTGTCCCCCACTCCACTGGTGTACCTGTCCCCATCCCTGTGGGGACCTACCCTGATCCCCATCTTGCTGTATCTCACCCCAGTGCGCCAGTATGCTGACATCTGCCTCTTCAACACTGCCCAGTACAAGTGCCCAGTGGCTGTGGAGGATGCTGAGTGAGTTCTGGCTCCTTGGGAACATCATGAGGAGCCCTGGAGACCTCAGTGGGGTCTTAGAGGAGCCTTGGAGGTCTCCTGCCCCAGTGCAGCCCCATTGGGATGTTGCACATGGAAAGCAGGAACCGGTGGGAGGAACAGGGAGATGGAGATCTTTTTTCTGGTGGCATCTTGGGGACGTCACCCTCTGCAACCTCCAGGAAGGCGATGTTCATCAGGCTGTGGCAGGGATGGGAATACGTGGGGTTCACCAGGCTAAGATGGAGATATCTGGGGTGGGCTGTGGGAGCTGTGGGTGGCTGGGGCTCCAGCTGATGTGGAAATTGTCTCCAGTGATATGGTGGCCCCGAGCTCAACGTTCTGCAAAGTCTACACCCTGACCCCCTTCCTTGCCAACAACCGGGAGAAGCGAGGGCTGGCGCTGGATGGGAAGCTCAAGCACGAGGACACCAACCTGGCCTCCAGCACGCTGTGAGCCCCTCTACCCCCCAGGGCTCCTGTCTCCCCCTGCAGCATGGGGGCAGGACCTGGCCCTGGTGGGCATCCAGCCCCTGCTCCGGGGTTGATGCTTGGGGTGGAGGAGATCCCAAGGGGGGACCTTCAGGAGGACAGGGGGCTGGTCCCCATGGCCATTCCCGCACTGATGCCCACCTGCCTCTTCCTCCAGATTAAGAGATGGAGCCAACAAGGAGATCCTGGGCATCATTGTCTCCTACAAGGTGAAGGTGAAGCTGGTGGTGTCACGAGGAGGGTGAGTGTTGGGCACCCCCCTACCGTGCTGCACCTCCTCTCTAACCTTGGGACTGGTCTGTGCTGCAGGTGGGACCCCATCATCTTTAAAGCTCCCCTGGGATTAAGCAGCATGGGCGGGACAAAAGGTGTGTGGGGGTTGTATGTCCTTGGGAGGGGACAGTGACTAATATGTTGTATCCTTTGACTCATGCCAGCCTGCTGGGAGACCTCGCCTCCAGGTAACACTGCACTCCCCCCAGCGTCCCCCAATCCTCACTGCAGCCCCCCATTGAACCTCCTCAGCCCCTCAGGGTGCTACCTGATCTCCTGCCTGTCCTGGGAATTCCACTGTGTTGGGGATGCTGTCTCACCTAAAGCAAAAAGCCTGGCAGAAGTGGGGCTGGGGTGATGAGGCTGGGAATGCTGTCAGGGTTTGAATTCTGCATTTTCCTACTTTTATGGGAGTGAGAGGCCAGTGGGTGCTGCTGGGGAGAGTGAGCAGGGCACAGAGGTGGCTCCATAGGGCTGAGCATCTCTGGATTTGGGGAGGCAAGTCTCTGGGGCTTCCTAGGTCTTCATCGTCACATAACTTCCCTCCCACAGGGTCCTACGGGGACCATGGGACTACCCGTCCTCTTTTGGGACACTTCTCTGTCTTAGCTCTGTCCTGCCTGCCCCTGGGGCAGCTTGGGGCTATGCTTAGGCTGTCATGCCCTGATGTCACCATGCCCACTGGGCACTTGGAAAACTTGGTGCACCTCCTGCCATTCCCATGGCACTACTGGCTACAGCCTAAGCCCAAGGGATTTTGCATACTTCTCCCACAGCTGCTAAAGACAGATTTTTGTCATGCTGCTCTCCTTCCTGATGCCCCTCTACTTCTCAGGGGGCCTGTGCTGGTCCCCCACCCTGGAGTCCAACCTCAACCAAGAGGCATGAGAGCTGCTGAGCAGCTCCATGGAGGATGACACAGGGGTTTGCCCAGCTTTGTGGTCTCTACAGCAGCTGTAATGGCGGTGCTGTTCTGCTCCCCCTCTGCAAATTTGCCTCGCTCTACATGTAAAGTGCAGGCAGGCCTGTGCTTTACCCTGGTATCTCTTCCAGTGATGTTGCAGTGGAGCTGCCCTTCACGCTGATGCATCCCAAACCCAGGGAGGAACCAGTACACCGGGACAGTGAGTGTCTGTCCCTGCGTGACAGGGCCACCATCCCTGGGGGTGGGTGGGGGCAAAGGGAACCAGTGGGGCTGCACAGAGGGAGATTCTTGGCTCCTGTTGACCCTGCTCACAGGGCCTCAGCATTAAAATCATGGGGGTGCTCCCATCACCCCAGTGCAGCCAGACTCCAGAGGGGGTTGCAGCCACACACTGGAACAGTGATGATCCCAGGGGAATCTCAGCCACCCCAGTGGGATGGCAGTGATGACTGCAGGGGAGTCTCACCTACCCCGGTGGGAGGGCAGAGATGATCCTGGGGAAGTTATCACCCACCTCGGTGGGATGGCAGTCACCACCCTGTGACTAATCCTGTGTCATCCCTTTGTTCAGTTCCAGAGAATGAAGCACCCATAGATACAAATCTGATAGAGCTTGATACAAAGTAAGAGACTAAAATACACCCTTCCCCCAATTCCCACATTTCATGTGGGAATGTGAAACATGGTGGTTGCATGGCACCCTCCCCCAGTCTTGTAACACCTGCTGTGCCATGGGATTGGCACATATGATTAACCCCATGCATGTCACCTGTAACGCATGACGTGTGCTGTTCCCCTCTCTCTTCTCTCCTCCTTCACCCTTCCCTGCATGGCTTTCCAAAAAACAGGAGAAACTGCAGTAAGAGGCCGCTGGGATCGTGTTGGGGGTGTGGGAGGTTGTTGCCACTGTGTTCCTTGGGCTGGTGATATGTTTGGGAGGTTTTAGGGTACTTAACCCACCCAGCTACTTCCTGCCAGTCTGCGATTCCCTCATAGTGGGGCAAATGCTTGCCAATGGCCCTGGTAAAGTTGCACCTGCTGGAGAGCTTAGGGGCTCATTTTTGGGTGCATTGGGCAAGTATTAATAAGGCTTTGAAAATCAAGGCTGTTTGCTAGGGATGGGGAGTTTTGGGGCCCCTTGAGCTGCTGTAACATCATGGCGGTGCAGGTTGAGCTCACTGGGCAAGCTGGGACAGCTCTGTGGGACAGGAAGTGTTTGAAGACCTTGCACCCCACTTAAACCCCCTTCCCTTGTGTCCCCACTAGCGATGATGACATTGTGTTTGAAGACTTTGCCCGCCAGCGACTGAAAGGCATGAAGGATGACAAGGAGGATGAGGAGGAGCGGACAAATTCTCCGCAGCTCAATGACAGATAAGCGAGCTCCCTGCAGCTCGCCACCCTGCCCCAGGGACACCCCTACATTAGGCTGCTTCTCTTTTCTATAATTAATTAATTTTGTTTTCTACCTGTACTGGGAGCCTACCAATTGCCCGATGGCCACAGGACCTATAACCGTCCAGCTGTGCCGTGTTGTCTCTTCATCCAGCTGCCAGAGCTGTTGTTTCCTGTGCAGGGCACGGCCAGGGAGGTGAGGAGGCAGTGGGGCTCACTATAACTCCGTCCCTATCCAGCCTCCTGCCACTTACTAGAGCCCTTTCCTATGAAATGCCCCTTTTATGAGTTTTATATAAGCCCAGTCTCAACACCAGTTTGCTACAGGGAGGGGGGATGCAGCAGAATTGGGGGGGGGGGGGGCAGTGTTTTTTTAGGCAGCCTGCTCATGGGAAAAGGCACCTGTGCACCTCAGTGTCCCCTACTTTCACCCATGGCCAATCCCCCTCTGTCCAGCCCTGCTGCATGTGTTCCCTCTCTGGGATGCACGAGCCTGGCTTTGACTTTGGCCCCTGCCCCAGCTGCTCCAAACAAAGGGGATGGGCAGCACCTGCCCTTTTCTTCCCCAAGTCCCCCTAAAGTGGCGAACCCCAGGGGTCCTCCCAGCTGCATCTGTTTTAACACCAGTATAGTCTCCCTGGACGAAACCAGCTCGGAGCTGGGAGCTGCTGGTTACAGACCCTGTGGGTCTGTGCCATCTGCCACACACTGCTGGCTCTGGGAGAGGCCTCAAATGCCTCTTCACAGCCATGGCAATATTGTGGCAGAATAGCCTTGTCCCCAGCGGGATGTTGCCAGGGATACTTTTGTCCTGCCAAGCTGCAAAGCTCCCCTGGTTGATGTTTTGCTCTGCCTGCATGGGATCTAGCACCTCTTTGGGGGTAGGGGAGAATCAGGGCTTTTGCCACCCTAATCAATATTTCAACAGATGCTTGTACCTCCTGGATTGGTGGTGCCTGGACCTCCTCCCCCCTCCAAGGGTCTCTGGTCTCCCACCACTCACTGAGAGGCCATTCCCACTATTTATTGTGCTGTTGCAGTCAACGTTGTCATCTGAGAGCATTTTGTAGGGATAGCTCCATCCCCCCACCCGGTCTGTGGGGTGCTGAGCTGAGTCCACTCCCCTACCCCCGTAATTTTTGGGTAAAGCTGATGGGCAGCGTGGTACTTCTTTTTGTAAAGTGGTTCCTTTGTACTGATCATTGATACCTGCTGCTTTGATTTCTCCACCCTGTCTGTGATGTTTCTGTGTTCTGTCAAATAAATTATTCTAGTTTATTAAACTCAGAAAAAAAAAAAAAAAGAAAAAAGAAAAAAAACAGTAAAATACAGTCCCAATGCCTGCACACTTCTGTTGGCTAAGGATGGGGAAACTGGCACAGGCAGCAGGGCACAGAACCATAGAATGGTTTGAGATGGGAGAGACCTTGAACCTTATCCAATTCCATCCTCCCTGCCATGGGCAGGGACTCTGTCCACTAGACCAGGTTGCTGAAAGACCATCAAACCTGGCCTTGAACACTTCTAGGGATGGGGCAGCTTCTCTGGGCAACCTGTGCCAGGGCCTCACCACCCTCACAGGGGATTTTTTTTCCCTCCTGCGCAAGGACCAGGGAGCAACAGCTGCCTGCCCTGCTCATGCCACCTATTCCTCAACTGATGACAGCCTCCCTGGTGTGCAGAGACATGCACAGGAGCCAAGAAGGAGATTAAGGATTCTGTATCCCACAGCAGGGACTGGGCATTATTTTGGAAATGAAATGCATGGTCATGCAATATTTGATGAGAACAGGGCACTAACAACCTACTTGTTAAACAAGCCATGTTCAGTCTGTGTCCTGCTGAGGAACTGCTCAGAGCCGATTGTTTTAACGATCACAGAATCGTGGAGGTTGGAAAAACCCTCTAAGATCTTAAGAGTCCAGTGGTTCCCCTGCTCTGCCAAGGCTACTAAGCCGTATCTTCAAACATCAGTTTGAACCAATCTATCCAAACATCAGTTAATGCTGCAGGATGCTTCTCATCTGCTTTGAGAGCAGGAGTACTGTGGAATGAGCCAAGTAACACTTCCATTTATGGACCTGAATTCAGAGACAGTCCCTCTTGGAAGGGCTGTGGTTTATCCCCTCACAGTCAAGGAAGGAGAAACCCTGCCTCAAGTTGTTCCAGAGAAGGTTTAGATTGCATATTAGGGAAAATTCCTTCCCTGAAAGGATTGTTCAGCCTTGGGACAGGCTGCCCAGGGCGGTGGTGGGAGTCCCCATCCCTGAAGGAATTTAACAGATGTGTAGATGTGGCAATTGAAGATATACACAGTTTAGCTGTAGACTTGGCTGTGTGTGGGTAATGATTGGAATCCATGACCTTAAAGAGCTTTTCCAACAGGAATGATTCCATGATTCTGTCTTCAGCTGTGTTACCTTGCCCAGGAGTTAAAATTCTATGGCCTCAATGAAGACAGGCCTTCTGGAGGACCTCTCCGTGGTTCCAGGGAGAGCAGAGGTTGGACACATTCATGTCCCATGCAGCTTGGGCTGCCCTTACCCTTGGCCTTAAGTTGGTTCATTTCATGGTGTCAGCATTTGTGCCCGAGGCTGTGCCAACCTTCCCTGCCAAAGACAAATCAGGCTCCAGCAAAGCCAGTCTCCACAGTCACACAACCAGACTCTGATTCCACGTGGACATTGCCAGAGACTCCATGAGGTGCACTCCTGAGAGCAATGTCCCTACTGCCCAGCACAACTCCAGATCCTTCCTATGTGCATAATCCCTTCCCACAGCATCTGTGAGTACTTAATATTTTTTATATCTCCAGTCCCCTGTCAAATCTGGTTCAAGCTGGACAAGAAGGCTTAAGTTATTTTTGGAAAAAAAAAGGGAAGTTTAGATGGGTACAGACTGAGCTATTGCTTAATCCCCATTTTGAAAGCCAAGCAAATTCAGTTCCCTGTCCTCGTTGCACTATCCACATCACTGTGATGGGGGATGGGGCCAGCTCCTCCACGTGTCCCAGCAAAGGGGGCAGTCAGGAAGAAGTAGCTGGGGTGCTGGGAAGGCTCCAGTGGTCTCGCTGCCTCAGAGCTCACCTCTCCAAGGCGAGACCCTCCCTCTGTGGGTGTTTCCCCCAGGAAGGAGGAGCTGCACAATCTGAGTGCACCTCTGCCAAATTGCCTGCTCCCAGGGGTGCTTGAGGAAAACCCATTGAGCTCCAAGAACCCTCTCTGGGGGCCCTTCATGTCTGTGTACTACACACCGCCCTTCCTGGGGTTGCTGTGGGTCCGAGTCATAGGGCAGAAAATCCACCTCCTAAATGCAGGAACCTGCAGGTCTTGGTGCGGGGGAAGGGCACACTCAGCTCTACCACAGCCGGAAGGAACTGACACAGGAGCAGATGAAGAGACTTAGAGAGCCAGGAGCCCTCCCTGCTGCCTGCACTGGGGCAGAAATGCTCCCAGGCTCTTGATCAGAACCCATTTCCCCCAGTTCAACTCTGGCTCAACTGGGTTGGTTTTGCTGTGGACCCCTGGAAGCAGAAAGGATGCTCAGGCACTCCTGCAGGAGAGCTCAGCTCCTCTAGGACTCAAACAGGCTTTTCCTTTTGTTGATTGGTGGTGACACAGATCCATGCCTTTAGTAAGTGACAAAACATTAACATCCCCAGCCTTGGGCAAAACATGTTGCCCCTGCTTCACGTGCTGCCAGCGGAGTTTTGGGACAAGCGGAAGTGCTCACATGTTGTCCTGGGAGAAGAGTGAAGCAGGTTCCAGGCTCAGCTGCTAGGCAGACAACTGTTGCCATGGCACAGAATGAGTCAGTACAGCACATTCCCAGTGTAAGGTTTCCCCAGGTACTCTTGAAGTACAGCCTTCATAAATGTCAACACCCCTCGGGGGGTGCCGTTTCCCCTTGGTGCTCTGGGCCTGGAATACAGTGGGTAAATATCCCACAGAAGAGCCTGTTTCATCAAATTCTTGTGGTGTTTTTTTTTTTTTCTTTTTTTTTTTTTTCATGAAATCTAAGAATGGTTTGATTTGGAAGGGACCTCAAAGCTCATCCAGTTCCAACTCCCTGCCATGGGTAGGGACACCTTCCACTAGACCAGGATGTTGAAAGATCCATCCAGCTTGGCCTTGGGCACATCCAGGAATGAGGCAGCAGCAGCTTCTCTAAGCAACCTGTGCCAGGGCCTCCCCACCCTCACAGGGAAGAATTTCTTCCCAATAGTCCATCTAACCCTGTCTTTTGGCAGTGTGAAGCCATTCCTTGTCCTGTCAGTCCAGGCCCTTGTCAAGTCTCTCCTTTTTGCTCCTCTCCCTTTCTGCAGACATGACACAAGCCTATGACCAAACAACAGCAGGATGTTCTCTGCCAGCAGCCAGAGTCAACCACAGGCACAGCTCTCATCTGAAGGCTGGTACACAGAAGAGTAAGCAACACAGGCAAAATTTTTACTATTATTAAAATAGAAATTTTACAGTTGTTCTGCTCACTGCAACAGTCTCCAAGCAGTATCTGCAGGCAAACATACACACTGTACCCACGCACACTACAGCAGAGGCAGGAAGTGCCCCATCTCACCAAAACACCACCTACCCACACTTCCCACAGGGCTGAACCCAGTCCCAGACATGCAAAGAACCATCACTCGCTGCTGACAACAAAGTTCTGGGTTTCTGCAGATGCCACGTGTGCACAGTGACCAGGGGAGAGTCCCTGCTGCCACCTGCTCCACCAAATGTGTGGCCTTTGTGAACGAAGATGGGGTCTGCTTCCCTGCCAGAGCTGTCCCAGCTCTGTGTGTCATACACATGCACGGTGCCATCAAAACCTTGAATGAAAGGGAATTAAAAGGATAAAGAAGGAATAGAGAGTGCAGAAATTAACTGTTTTGCTCTAGTCCAGCTGGGTTCAGGCTCACCTCCCAGCAGGAACAAAAAAAAACTGGCCCAGACCAGAAACCTGTGAGAAGAGAGCAGCTCTGCCTCTGAGGAGAGTATCCCAAGGAAACAGCTGCTGTGGAGAGCCCAGACCAGATCCCTGAAGTTTGTGGATGTATGGGTGTGAACATGCAAGGCTCTGGTCAAGAGGCAGCCTTGCTGCCCAGCTGGCATTATCAATGCTGTAGCCTGCAGCCAGGCTGTGACTGGTATTATCAGGGCAGTGCTTGTGGTCAGCTTGGGGCCTTTGATCTCACAGAAAGGCAACAGGCATCTTCCAGAACCCACCCAGGCCCCTTCCGGAGCTGTTGGAAAGAGGCAGCTGCAGAGGACAATTAGCTAGCATCTCTGCTGGCTCCAGGGGCAGTACTGAAAAGCCACCCTGTCACTGGGGGGTTTTAGGTGGAGTAAACTGGGCCTTCACAAAATTATAAATCAAAAAAGCACACAGAAAAAGAGATCTCTGCCCTAAGCACCTACCTGAAATGGCAAGGTAGCCTTCCAGAGCAGGAGCCCAGGAGACACACAGGAACTCTGCATCTGAGTCAGGAGAGGGGACTCTGGCCTTTGCCAAGGCCAAGAACTCAGAGGGTTTCCTGAGGTCTGTCAGGGTTAGGAGTCCCCTGCTTGAGAGGCGAGCCACAGGCTGGGAGTTCTGCTCCAAGCCCTGAGCTCCATGCCTGGTGCCCATGCACCACTGCTCACTGCATGGCGCTGAGGGCAGTGGCACGGCCTCCACAAGACTCTGTGGCTGTCGGATGTCGGCCAGGCACAGCTGGCCTGTGGCACAGCACAGAAGCAGTGTGTTGCAGTCCAGGAAGGCTAGGTTGCTGAGCTCCTCGCTGCCTCTGGAAGCTGGAAAAGAGAGGCAGGTCTCAGGTCCAATGAGGAGCATTTTCAGGATTTCTGTGCTGCAGTATTGCTTGAGAAAGAAAGCAGGATGTATTCTCAGGAGTAATGTATGCTCCAGGGCCCCCAGCAGCAGAAAGAGTGTAGTGAGTCCAGAGGAGGCCATGGAGAGGCTCTGAGGGCTACAGCCCCTCTGTCCTGGTCACAGGCTGGGAGAGCTTGGAATGTTCAGCCTGGAGAAGAGAAGGCTCCAGACAGAAGAGAAGGAGCCCCTTCCAGTGCCTAACAGAGCTCCAAAAGAGCTGGAGAGGGATTTTGGACAAGGGCCTGGAGTAACAGGATATGGGGGTATGGGCTCACACTGACAGAAGGCAGGGTTACATGGGATATTGGGCAGAAATTCTTGTCTGTGAGGGTGGTGAGGCCCTGACAAGGTTGTCCAGAGAACCCGTGGCTCCTCATGCCTGCTAGCTGGTCAGGGCTTGGAGCTACCTTGTCTAGTGGAAGATGTCTCTGCTTATGGCAGGGAGTTAAAATGAGATGAGCTTTAAAAGTCTCTTTCAAGCCAACCACTCCAAGATTCTGTGAGTCCCTGTGGCACAAGGACAGTGATAAACAGACCTTCCTTTTCCTTAGTGCTGTGATACTGCCACTGGACACACACATCCCCTCTTCCCTCCCCAGTGATGTGCTCTGTGGGGACTGAGTCTCACTGCACAGGTGAAGGCAGAGAGTCCCCCCGATCCCCAAGGAAACCAGACCTGCACCCACCACCTGCTGTAACCAGGCTGTCACCTCCCTTGTTTGGGGCAGCACACACAGCATCCTTCTGTGAACCCAGCTCTCCACACTGAAACTATCTGCAGGACTTGGGTAGTGCCCAGATTTGGAGATTTGGAGCAGAAATGTGAGAAATCAGTATAACGTGAGTGGTAAGCAGCTGGATGGACCTGACAAATGTCACCTCTTTCCTCAAGACAATATACTTGTGGCAAATATCTTTATAACCACTTGCACATGTCCAAAAATACCTGCTCAGTGAAATGTTTGCTATTCAAACAATTAGCATTGCTTTACCCAAACTCCACCTTTCCAAAAGTAAGACATTAGGCTTGCTTTGAATACCTGATGTGTAGACATTTTTCCTTGATTCAACCTCTGTAATTTGGACTCTGTCAAGTCTTGAGCCATGAAGGACGCATGGGGCTCTGGCTGAAATGGTGGCAATTTTAGCCCAGGATTGCCCAGTGCCATTTTCTGTTGCTATGGTGCTTACAGATTTAATAACATCTATGAGGAAGAGACAGAAACAGATATAAAACACATTGAAAACTAAGCAATCCATCCAATTAGGCTGCTTCACAACAATACCTCACAAAGGTAAAACTGGCCTACAAAACCAATAAGAAATCTAATTATGCCTAATCCTCTCTTCAGGGTAAAACCCCTTTTCAACTCATCCAGCAAGGATTGACAAAATCCTGAGCAAAATGAATGAAAATTTGTGAATTTAAGTGTTTGTGTTCAATGAAGAAGTTTTCTCCTTCTTTTGCACTTCCTTTCTGGTGGTTACAAGTATTTCCCAGTAGCAGCCTGTCTCTTTTTGAGAGAAGTAAGGTGCATCATGGTGCATCCCAAAAGGCAATGGGTAGAGTTATATTTCTAACCATTGAAGCTACTAAGGGGACACTGTGACAACTACATGCAGTGCAAGGCTACTGTGATAGGCCTAAACATCCTAATTCTCTGATGAGGTTTGTGCTGTTAAGTCCAAACCACCAAAATGGGTGTAGACCCTTGTCTAGTACCCTTCTCCAGCCTGTACCACACAAGTGTGGTCACTCAGGACAGGGAAGTGGCACTCCTCATTTTTGACACAAAGGAAGAAGGGGAAGTTAGAGATGTGAGATGCAACAACAAACTGCTTGAGCTCAGAAAGCCTTACCAGAGTCCTCTGCTGACACCTGCCAGACCTGGAGGGAGCTGTCGGGTGGGCCACTGGTTACCAGCAAGCTGAGGAAACAGAAGAGTCTCACAAAAGAGTCTCCTCAGGAGCAGAACCTTGTTTTCCCCAGCCTGGGACAAAACTGGTCTGCTGCTCCTGTAAGCAGGAACTCCTGCCTCTGCTTAGAGCAGAGCAGTGGCTGGAAGGACCATAATCCCAGAACTCCTCATGCAGGGATGTTCCACATAGCCCATGCAAACACAGATCCAGGCAACAGCATTTATAAGGATAATTTATGAGGATCTGATGAGTAGTGGCTGAGGGAGCTGGGGGGGTGCTCAGCCTGAAGAAAAGAAGACTCAGGGGGCATCTTTTTGCTCTCTACAACTCCCTGACAGGAAGGTGCAACCAGGTAGGAATTGGGCTCTGCTCCCAAGGAACAAGGGACAGGACAAGAGGAAATGGCCTCAAGTTGCACCAGGGGATGTTTAGGTTGGCTATTGGGAAAATTCCTTCCCTGAAAGTGGTGTCCAGCCTTGGCACAGTCTGCCCAGGGCAGTAGTGGAGTTGCCATGCCTTGAGGGATTTAGAAGTTGTGTGTGGCACTTGGGAACATGTGTTAGTAGTGGGATTGGCAGTGATAGGAGAATGCTTAGAATCAATGGTCTCAAGACAGCTTTTCCCACCTAAATGATTCTATGATTTAATTACCACCTTTTCCTTCTTAGTCTAGAAGGACTAGACTAAGAATGAACCAGACAGCCCTAAAGTAGTCAATGGGGACTTGTGTAGGAAGAAACACTGAACAAGAGATCAGCCAGTGGTATTTGTTTGGTCTAAACCCAGAACAGCACAAAAACCTTCTGAACCTGCACACACAGGGTCTTGCAGAGCAGTGGTACTAGCCACCAGTGTCCTACTCTGCTGCTAAGCAGCTCCAAACAGTGTCAAATGCTGAAGAAAGGTAGAGCAGGAAAACTCTACAGGCCCCTGCTGCTCAGAAGTGGGGTAGGGAGCAGCAACATCAGCACTTCTTGGTATGTAACTGGCCCAGACTCGCACTGGTGTCAGAGCTGGCAGGACTGACCAGCTGGGTTGGGAAGCAGGCATGGAAAAGGAGTTTGCTCTCAGTGAATAAGTCCTTTCTCCTTCTCCAATACATCCTGGGAAGGACCTTGTGGTCATACCTGGTGTCTGGCACATATTTCAGGCTGTACACTGGGCGCTCTGAAAATCCACCACATTCTACTTTGAAATCTCTCTCTGGACACAGGCCCTAGAAATTAGAGGCAAAGCCATTTCTTCACACAATGGTGCACAACTTGTGCTCAGTTATCACAAAAAATGACGGAGACATGAGGCAAACTCTTGTTTGGTATATCTCTTCCCTGTCCAGTGCTGCCTTTTGCAACAGGAGATATAGGACTGAAGGATCCCAAAATAGTCAGAGAGAACAAAAGTCTGGAGAAAGCTGCTTCCAAGAGCTCTCCTTGTGTTTGTTGCCATCTGTACACATCTGGCTCAGGAGCTTTCTACTCACCTAGTGACCAAAAACCACCTTTTACTTTAGTGTGGAGGTCACCCACCCAAGGGCCAGCCTTGGTGCTCTGCAGGGTGGTGCCCCAGGCCTGAGCTGCTCAGCAAGCCCCTTCTTTACTTGGCTTGCTGTCCTCATCTCTTCTCTTTCCCCATGAAATGCTTTCATTCACATACCTGGAAATGAAGTGTCCATAACCCAAGCCGTCTGCAGAGCAGCTGCAGGATAACATGACTGGACAACAAACAAGTGACTTATGTGCTTTTCCTTTCAACCAAAGCTGCTCAATCCCTGGGCATGCCCAGGAAACAGGTAACAGCCCATGAAGGCCACCAAGCCCTGGCTTGGTCTCTGAAAATACTAAGCCAAGGAGGCCAGAGAGGTCTGGTGCCGCCCTGGCTGCAACACCCACCTGGGTCTCCTTTGTCAGCAGCGTTGGCGGCGGGATCAGCTGCAGGATCTCGTTCCCATCAGACTGTCCATACCCGGCTACACAGACACCTTGGTGGAGTGGGCATGAAGAGCCAGGAACATGGTGAGGGCTGTCCCCCTGCCCAGCCCACCCTCCTGAGACACACCCGAGTTACCGCACAGTCCATGCATCACCACGCCCCGAGCTGGAGCCCAGCTGAGCCCGGAACAGCTCCGGCCGCTTAGCCCCACTTCTGGGGTCCTGGCCCTGCAGCCTGGTCCAACCCCCAGAGCCTCCTTTCCCCTTCTCCCGCTGCACGGGCCCCGGCCCGGCCCCTGGGCCTCCTTCTCCACAGCGGCCCGCCAGACTCCAGCCCGGTCCCTCCGCTCCGCTCAGCGCTCCCCAGCGCGCACTCACGGTCCCCGCGGGCCCACTCGATGAGGCGGGTGGGTGCCTGGAGCTCGAAGGTGTGCAGGTCGCGGTACCTGCGGGGAGAGGGCGAGGTGTGAGGCCGGCGGTGGCCGGGTCGGGTCCGGGGGTCCGGGGGTCGGGGCCGGGGTCCCTCACAGCTGCAGCGACTGCAGCAGCCACTCGTCCGCCGCCTCCATGGCAACCCCGCCCGCCCGGCGCGCGCCTGACGTCAGCGGCCCGAGGCGGCGGGGACAGCGCGGGGCGGGCGGGGACAGCGGGACTGCAGGGACAGCGGGGACAGCGGGGACTGCAGGGACAGCGGGGACAGCGGGGATAGCGGGGACAGGAGGGACAGCGGGACTGCAGGGACAGCGGGGACAGCGGGACTGCAGGGACAGCGGGGACAGCGGGGATAGCGGGGATAACGGGGACAGGAGGGACAGCGGGACTGCAGGGACAGCGGGGATAGCGGGGATAACGGGGACAGGAGGGACAGGAGGGACAGCGGGGACTGCAGGGACAGCGGGGACAGCGGGACTGCAGGGACAGCGGGGACAGCGGGGATAACGGGGACAGGAGGGACAGGAGGGACAGCGGGGACTGCAGGGACAGCGGGGACAGCGGGACTGCAGGGACTGCAGGGACAGCGGGGACAGCGGGGATAACGGGGACAGGAGGGACAGGAGGGACAGCGGGGACTG
The DNA here is from genome assembly GCF_050655825.1 of Lonchura striata. Taxonomy (NCBI): domain Eukaryota; kingdom Metazoa; phylum Chordata; class Aves; order Passeriformes; family Estrildidae; genus Lonchura; species Lonchura striata. The sequence continues at coordinate 5,667,452 of NC_140703.1, forward strand.
CAGGGACAGCGGGGACAGCGGGACTGCAGGGACAGCGGGGACAGCGGGGATAACGGGGACAGGAGGGACAGGAGGGACGGCGGGGACAGCGGGGACAGCGGGGATAACGGGGACAGGAGGGACAGGAGGGACTGCAGGGACAGGAGGGACAGGAGGGACAGCGGGGACTGCAGGGACAGCGGGGACAGCGGGACTGCAGGGACAGCGGGGACAGCGGGGATAACGGGGACAGGAGGGACAGGAGGGACGGCGGGGACAGCGGGGACAGCGGGGATAACGGGGACAGGAGGGACAGCGGGGATAGCGGGAATAACGGGGACAGGAGGGACAGCGGGACTGCAGGGACAGCGGGGATAGCGGGGATAACGGGGACAGGAGGGACAGGAGGGACAGCGGGGACTGCAGGGACAGCGGGGACAGCGGGACTGCAGGGACTGCAGGGACAGCGGGGATAACGGGGACAGGAGGGACAGCGGGACTGCAGGGACAGCGGGGATAGCGGGGATAACGGGGACAGGAGGGACAGGAGGGACTGCAGGGACAGCGGGGACTGCAGGGACTGCAGGGACAGGAGGGACAGGAGGGACAGGAGGGACAGCGGGGACCTTAGAGCTCACCCAGCTCCATTCCCCTGCCGTGGGAAGGGACAGCGTGTGACAGCGCGGCAGCCCCGAGTGACGGAGTGGGCTGGGACAGAGGGGACAGCGGGGACCTCAGAGCTCACCCAGCCGTATTCCAGGGACAGCGTGTGACAGCGCGGCAGCCCCGAGTGATGGAGTGGGCTGGGACAGCAGGTGAAGCGATACACGGAATAAATAAATAGACTCCACAAGCTGGGGTAGTTATGAAGTGGGTGTGTATTGCCAGCGCCCGGCACAAGTGAGATGCCTCTCCAGGATTTGTGCCCCGAGCTCTGATCCGAGACACATCTTTATTCCCGAAGGTGTTCCACATGCAGTACATGACACAACTTTTCAGGCATATTCAACCCCTGGCCCCGCCTGCCCTCGCCACCCATCCTAATTAGTCCCCGCCTTTCTGAGCACGCGGGGTTTGCTGTGGTGGTCGTGCGGGGGTCTCTCGGTGGTCTGGGGCTGAATATCGTAGTCTTCCTCATAGGTGAACTTTCGAACTCTTCCTCTCTGCGAATGTGCTTTCGGTCTCTTGGTGCTTATCTGTCTATCTTTGACAGCCGGGGAGACATACCAGTGTTCTTATTTGGATTTCCTGCATCCCTGGGTACCGTTTATTTATGTAAGAAGCTTCAGAAATTTACATTTCCTTTGGCCTTTGACCCATGGTAGAGATTTCTTACTTAAAAGGTTAAAATTCAACACATAATTTTACAACCTAAAATATAAATGCTTAATTAATTTTTTTAACTTAAGTGAATTCTAAAAATTTCTGTTTCACAGGGACCTCAGAGCTTACCCAGCTCCATTCTGTGAAAAATGCATATTTTATGATTGTTTTTTCGCAAATGTTACAATGAATATTATATGTGTAATGTTAGAAAGTTACGCTATATTAATTCCCTTAAGTAGTATGTTAAATATAGTTTTAGGTTACAACATAATGTTAAAATAGAGACTATGTATGTGGGGGAAGTTTTTTTTTCTGGATTTATCATTTGTTGCCCCTTCCCCAAAATAAAGCCTAAATATTTCACCTTCCTTTGGCACAGCTGAGGTTTGGGTGGACATCTTACCCTTTTGCTAAAACAATATGTAATGTACAGCGTCTGCTACACAAGTAGAGTAATTTTATCCCTTAATTGCAGTGCATTAAGTACCAGAATTCTCTGCAGATACAACAGGCCTGTGAGATGGATAAGAAATTGGTTGCATGGTCACACCCAGGGGGTGGTGATCAGTGGCTCAGTCCCAATGGAAATCAGTGACCAGTGGTGTCCCTCAGGGGCCTGTACTGGGACCAGTGCTATTTCATATCTTCATTAATGACATTAATGACATTAATGACACAGACAAGAGCTCGAGTAGACTCGTGGCCAGTTTGCAGATGACACCAAGCTGAGTGATGCACGTGACCCACGTGAAGGAGGGGATGTCAGTCAGAGGGACCTGGAAATCAGGAGAACCAGCTCACGGGAATCTCATGAGGTTTAACAAGACTAAGCACAAGGTGCTGCATCTGGGTCAAGTCAAGTCCAAGCACAAATCCAGACTGGGTGGGGAATGGTTCTGAGAGCAGCCCTGCTGAGAAGGACTTGGGGGTGCTGGTGGGTGAGAGGCTGAACATGCCCTGGCTGTGTGCACTGGGAACTGAGAAAATTCTGTATGCTGGGCTGCATCCAAAATCCTGTGGGCAGTAGAGAAGGGGGGAATTCTGCCCCTCTACACCACTCAGGTGAGACTCACCTGCAGAACTTCATCCAGCTCTGGGGTCCCAGCACAGGAAGGACATGGACCTGATGGAGCAAGTCTAGAGGAGATCATGGAAATGATTAGAGGGGTGAAGCACCTCTGCTGTGAGTAAAGGCTGAGGGAATTTGGAGTGTTCAGCCTGGAGATGAGAAGGCTCCAGGGAAAACTTAGAGCCCCTTTCAGTACCCAGAGGGAGCCTACAGGAAAGATGGAGACTCTGTACAAGGTCATGTAGTGACAGAATGAGGAGTAACAGCTTCACATTACCAGGGATCAGGTTAGATGGGATATTGGGCAGAAATTATTCCCTGTGAGGGTGGGGAGGCCCTGGCACAGGTTGCCTGGAGAAGCTGTGGCTGCCCCACCCCAGAAGTGTTCAAGACTGGGTGGCTTGGGGTTTGGAACAGCCTGGTCTAGTGGAAGGTGTCCCTTCCCATGGCAGGGAGTTTGCAATGAGATGATCTTTAAGGTCTGTTCCAAGCCAAACCATCTTGTGATTCTGTGATTCTACTTCCTGAAAACACAACAGAACTTTAAAGCATTTTGTTTTTTTTAATAGCAAAATTTTTTCCATCCTGTGTGCACTAGTCTGGGGTCTTCCTTTGGAGTTATTGGATCCTGGCATATCTCTGAGTGGCTGCTCACCTGCCTCTGGCCTCAGGCTCCTGCCATTTCCCACCATGCAGAACTCCATTTGCAGCTTGCACACTAAGCTACCTGTTCTAAATGTATTCCTTAACAGTTAGTTTCCTAGTCTGGGATTTTGAACATTTTCCCAGTCTACAGCCACATTTCCATCTTTTTTCAATTAAGCTTATAAATCCATTTGACCTGCAAAAAATTGCATAAAATGATAAGACGACAAGGAGGATAAGAGAGAATTTATCTTCACACACTATTTTAAAGTATTTTTTTTTCAACATTTGTTTACATTTTTCAGTGAGTGATAGAGTGGAAATCAAAGGAATGCTACTTGGCTTCTCTACCAAGGGAACAGAGAGGTGAAATGTCACCATGGGTTGATAATTGAAGAATTATTGATTTGATCTGTAAACTGTTACCTGCCCAAAACAGTTGTCATTCTGCAGTGCCACGGGGCCTCTTCCTGTCTGAGCAAGTAAACAGCAGAAAGATCTAAAAGCTCTTTGTCAGTAGACAAATTAATGAGCTGAGGGTTGAGGAAGAGGCAGAAGGATATCAGCTGTTGTGTGCAAAGGGTTTGTGAAGCACTGCTGGGTGACTTAAAACACCTAATGTACAGGAAGGCAGCACAATATCTCTGTATGTCCTGTCCTCTCAGGATTGGAGCTCAGCTGCATATCCATGTTAAGAGAAGAGGGGGATTTTCTCCAGAGGGTTTTGATGAATTCAGAACAACACCTCATAAACCATCTTAATGAACTATTTGCTGGCTGCTTGGCCTCTGTGCTTAATTGAATTGATCTGCAGCTGGGAGAGTAGTCTGATAGGCAAGAAAAGCACAACTGGAATGATATAAAAGGCAAGAGAAGAGGAAATACAGGTCTCACAGAAATGACCCCTGTAGCCTCCACGCTACCAAACCTGACATGGCCAAAAGCAAGGGACAAAGAGATACCTGAATAAAGCCTAAAGTGTCCAAAAGTACAGATGGGGATCTTGTTGGAAAAATGAAGCTGACAGGCAACATGATGTGCAGAGAGGCCCCACCAAATTGTACTGACTCTGCAAAGGAGGAGGTGCCCCACTGTCAGCACTGCCTTCAAATTCTTCCAGCTTGTGGTCCAGAGGGGCCCATCCAAAATCTCAGTGACAATCCTTTTGGTCACACACCTAAAAGAAACCACACGTTTTACAGTATGAAAAATAAATCCTGAGGTGGGCCTGTGTTTGTCTGAGGAATAGCACAGCAGAGACAGGCTGGACAAAATAATCTCCTAGGATAAATTTTTTAGTCTGCTTTAGCTGGCACTCTAGTAATGTTCAACCTGCTAGGTGCAAAGGTGATAGTCTGATGCCCCTGTCATGGGCTGCCATGGACTGTGTGGCTTCTACTGATCTGTTGGTGCTTGCTGTGTGAGTGAGAGGAGGGCAGTGCAAATTCCCAATCCATCACTGAGGTCATGGTCATGTTAGAAAGTGCTACAAAGGCAGCAGAGAAGAGAGGACAGCAAATAGAAGGTGAAATATGGTTGTACTTGTCTTTTTGCAGCTTAATAGGAGTGTCTTTTGCATGTCTCAAGCCATTTTCGCCTCCAAGTTGAAAAACAATTTTATACTCTTTATTCATTGCAGAGCAACTGTGCTCTTGTAAATGTTCTGTTTCTGCCATGACAACATTCACAAATACTTTCAAAATGAAATTGTCACTTTCAGTTCAAAATGACAGATTTTCCTGCAAGATAGGCTCATGATTCCCTCAGTTGCACATTTATTTTCCCTGTCCAGGCTGGACTACTCAGCTCCTGCGTTCCTTGTTTTTCATTCATAGTCTGTAGGCTGCTAAAAACTTCTCATGAGGTTTAGTGAGGCTGTGGCTCTGTCACTTCCCTCCCCAGCAGAGCAGGGGAGAGAAAATCTACCAAAAGTCTGCTTTCAAGGTAAGGATCAAGGTAAGGGCAGAGAGAGATCACTCAGTCATTACCATCTCAGGCAAAACAGACTTGATTTGAGGAAACTGGTTTAATTTATTATCAATCAAATCAGAGTAGGATAATGAGGAATAAAGCCCAAATCTTAAAATGCTTTCCTTGTATTCCTCTCTTCTTCCACTCTTCCTGAGTTCAGTCAAGGCTCAGCTTCACAGGCATGGAGTCCTCCAGCTGCTGCAGGGGGATCTCTGCTCCCCCATGCCCTCCATGAGCTGCAGGGGCACAGCTGCCTCACCATGGGCTGAACCATCCTCTGCCAGGGAATCTCAGCTCTGGCACCTGCAAGACAATATGACACTCTTCCCTCTGAATAATTATAACTGAAATTAAGTGGCTTTCAGGCAAAGATATAGGAAAAGGAATAACAGTTATTTACTAGTGTGTATAACAAGTCAAACAGCAAAAACAGTAACCAACAAGAAACAAAATCAGAGACCAGTGACAGCCTTTTCTTGGCTGCAGCACTTTTCCTTGGGTGCAGTTTGGGGTGCTGCTGGCTGCTCAGCTGGGCAGTGCAGGTGCAATGATTCTTCCCCCTCTGGCTGTGGCTGCTGACAGAGAACATCCTGCAGTGGTTTGATTACAGGCTTGTGTCATGCCTGCAAAAGAAAACAGACCAAAAGGAAGAAGAACAAAAAGGAGAGAAGCTTGGCAAGACCCTGGAGCAACAGAACAAGGGGAAAAGCAGGTTTTATGTTTAGGAGTAACACATCCAACTCTGGGACCCCAAACATCAGGATGTGCAGGTGGTGTGGCAAGTCCAGGAAAGTCGTGGAGATGCTTCAAGGGCTGAAGGCCCTCTACTCTGGAGGCAGGCTGGGAGAGCTGTGTGTGTGTAATGCAGTGGTGGACACAGCTGGGTGGAAGGGATGGAGACAGCGTTTCCTACACAAACCGCCAAGGGCAGCCGAGCTGCTGCCCCTCTGGATAGAGAAAGGAGCTGGAGCAGTGTCTTGGTTTGAAAAGACAGGAGTCTGTGAAGTAAGGCAAAAGCCTCCTCTGAAATGGAAAAGGTAAACCCCCTCCCTCCGAATTACCACAATTTTAAAAAAGGCTCTCAGGCAAAGATATGGGAATAACAGTTCTTTACTATGAGAAAAACTAAATAATAATAATAATAATAATAATAATAATAATAATAATAATAATAATAATAATGTAATTAGTACAAACGCAACTAGTGATGTAGTCAGAAACCTGACACCCTGAGGAGTTGGGGTGTTGGTAGTAGTCCAGTTAAATGGTGGCTGCTCCTCCTGGAGTGGGAGATGAAATGCTGCTGGAGTGATGATCTCTAGAAGGGTGGAGTTTTCTCTGAAGGTCTGGTAGTAGTTGGGCCTGGTCTTCCTCTGGGAATTCAGCAAAGAAGAGAGCTGCTCCTCTGGGAATCCAGCGAAGTGGCTGCCCAGTGTCTCATAAAATGCTGATTTTATGCAGGTAGGAATGCTTGGCTCCTCCCTCTGGGTGGAGCATCTCACCATGGGATAATGGGACTTTACCAGTCATGCAGTGAGTCATTCAATGGTCCATTAACAGAAGAGATCTCCCCGGAGGGAGACGTTCTTGGAAGAGATAAGAAAACTACCCCACCTCCAACAGATGGCAATAGAATACATGCTTATCTTACAAGCCAGGGCAAGCAGGAACCTTGCAAGCAACAAGCTGGAATGGCAGGGTGGGTACACCCAGGGCAGCGAGCAGAAACTCTGCAGCTGTAGCTGGAACCGCAGGGCGTCCCAGCAGGCAGAGGGTGCTACAGAGTAGGAAAAAGATTTTAAAAAATAAGTGATTAGTGTTTTTCACATCAGCACCTCTCTTTTCCTTAGGAATCTTTTCCCTGCTGTATGCAAGCAGGAAAGTCATCCTTAAGTAGGTCACTGGCTTGTCAGGAACTTGGTTTTCTGTGTGGGTTAAAAGGAAGAAGTTAGTCCTGTTCCTAGGACTACACCTCAAATTTGTTTGAATGTACAACAAATAAGCTTCAACTTTGGTTGGTTGCCTCAAAAGAAGAGCACAAACCTTTTCTTTTCCCTTCTAATAAAAAAAAATTAGCAGCAGGAATTTTTGAACATTAAAGAAATGCAGAACAACTTTGCCTTAATAAATGTTAAGCCTCACCTAAACTGCAGCTGTAAATAAAGGGTTTGGGTAACAAGGAGATCCTTTCTTGGGGAAAAACCCAACCATCATCAATTTCTCTTCTGAGAGTAGTCGGGCAGGTACTCACACACCAAGTGTGCAAGCAGCAGCAATGCATCCTGCTAGCAGGGGTGTTAAGAGATATCACAGGCCTTTTCTCTACTTAAAAGAGACAGGTGTCCTTATAGGGTATTCAGTAAAATGTAATTACTCAAAATTATTTCAAAAAATATTTTGCTAATCAATAAAATAGAATTATGCAATTTTTTTAGAAGATTTGGCAATATAATACATCGAATTTGAAAAAATAAATGTTCAATAAATTCTGCATTATTTTACTATGCAGAAAGTTTCCTTCCCGCAAAATGAAGGAAAAGGAACAGAAAAAAAAACTATCCCAAACCAGAACAAGCTGCTAGGTCCTAAAAAAGCAAGTGAGTGAATTAAGTGATTGAACACAAAATCACGGAAGGGTTAAGGTTGGAAGACACTTTAAAGATCATCTCATTCCGTCCCTGCTGCCATGGGCAGGGACACCTTCTACTAGACTGAGTTGCTGCAAGCCCTGTCCAACCTGTCATCCTATCAAAAAGGTTTAATTGAAATCTCAAGTTGTGAACCACATATATAAATTATTATATCTTAAAACCAACCAACCAAACAAAAAAACAAAACCAAAAAACCCAGCGGCTTGTATATATGCAAATGAATAAAGCTAAAAATGAGATGGAAATTATTCCATTAGAGACAGCTGTATCAAAATCAGAAATGAGCTGTGCCCTCTTTGTGTGTTCATGAGTAGAAAAATACAAGAGAGGACTCTGAAAGGGAAAAGTGAATTCTTGTAACAATTTACATGACAAACATGCGCTGATTAGTACATGGACTCATTAAACTGTTACATTCTTTTTTCCCCACATAAGATATTACTGGGACAAAAGACTTATCAGCATATACATGTAAAAACTAGTAAAAGAAGTGGATGAAAGTATTCTTGCTCCATGCTTATCTCCCCAGAGCTGGTGTGGGAGTTGAGCAATTAACATGAAGGACTCTCACAGCCAGAACTGGACATGGTCACAACATCCTGGCAGCTGGCAGCCAAGGCCTGTAGTGCTGCAGCGGGTGGTGTTCAGAGTGCTGCAGCCTTCCTGAAGGAGTGTCTTCAAAAAGACACCTCGGGTGATTTCAGTTCTTCTGTGACCCAGGTGATGCAGAAGGAGAGACATGGCGTCTTCGTGTGAGGTTCCAAGGAGAGCCTTTATTGAGCTTCTTCCTTGAAGGGATCCAGGAAGAAAATCACTCAGGTAGGGAAAGCAGGGGTTTGTATAGGGATCTCAAGAGCTGGGACAGAACACTAGAGTGAGTGGGATGAGGGCACAGAGGCCTCTCATGTGGTGCTTTGGAGGACTCAGGGCAAGAGGGAGGTGAAGCGACAGATCAGTCACGATTAGCTACCAGGAAGCAATTAGGAACAATAATGTGTATTCCCAAGCAAGAGTTTTAAAGGTGTAGTGTCAAAATGATCTTTATGCTTACTTCAGTCATATTTGAAGCAACTGAACCATTGAAGTGGGTGTTATAGCACTGAGGAATACATTGATTCCTGGTGAAGTGGCTTCAATCAGGCACAGACCATTCCTCCTTTTCCCAGGACAATGGTTTGGACAACCAGCCAATGGTGCAGAATGGTGATTTTTATCACCATGTCATAAAAAACTCTGTATTCAGGAGGTCTTTTTTATGGACATGAACTGATGTAGCATCAGGGTTTTGTTGCAGGTATCAGCTTTAAAATGAAAGGGGATAGGGCTACATTAGGATAGTGTCCAGTGGGCACAGGCAGGATCTGGAGATCAGAAAGCTCCTGGAAGTGAACAAATGACTCTGCAGTTATTGACGTAGGTTCAGGAGCTTTAAAGCTTACACCACATTGCAAAAGCCCAAAGTAGTGTTACTCAAACTAATCCAGAATTTCCCTTAAGTACAAAAACACAGAACAATTGTGCATTAGAGAAGGTTAATGAATATAATGGGAAATCAGCATGAAAGCAGAGAAGTCCAGAGACAGAACACAGTTGTACATGGAGTTTTCTTGGCAGCTGCAGGACTACCTGGCACTGCCCATGCTAAATCAGCTCACTGCTGCAGGCTCTTGCATGTGCTCAGACCATTTCCTAATCATTACATTTGACACCACAAAAACAAAGGGAGAATTGAGTGGAGCCAAGTATTTCTTGTTTGTGTCTTTTGCACATTGATCTGCTCATAGGCAGCTTCATGGTTAAAATTTGCTCTTAAGTGTGACAGGCCTGAGCTGAGTAGAGCTGATTGACTTCTACAGTTTGTACATCCAGCATGTTAACTGCTGGTAGCAATTGGTTAATGGGTAATCTGGGGAGGGCATTCCTAAAATCACAGGAGCACAGAAGAGTTTGGGTTGAAAGGGACCTTTAAAAGGTCATCCAGTCCAACATCCCTGCCATGGTGCCTCGGCTTAGAGACAAATTTCAGGAGAAAAGCGCCCTGGAATGAGCATGTCATCCAAAGAGAAGGGCTTCAATAATCCCTTTTTCCAACGAGAGGACTGAATACCCCTGGGTGAAAGTGAAAAATAAGGTAAAACTGTTTATTAACAAAGCAAGATACCCACAAAGCATAGGGGGAGAAAAGCACCTCATTCATGGCCAGGATGCAAAGATGGCAGCTGCCCTTCTTTGTCTCAGGGAAGGGAGGAGAAAAATTAGTTCACACAGCAGCTTGGAACCTGTTGGATTTCTGGCATGGTTCTTGTCCTCACAGCAGGTGAAGCTGGTGGAGTTTAATGTCCCTTCTTTCACTGTTTCAGTCTTTCCCAGGATTTGGACTGTCCGTGGATGTCCCCCCTAGGCTCCTCAGACTGAAGAAAAGCAACAAACCAGGAAATAAAAATGAAAGGCTGCTGAAAGGATTTTCTGATGAAAAGCCTCTAGGCAAGAGGAAGGAAAAACCCAAAATACCAGAACTTTCCTGCCTAAATTGAATAAATTGATCTAGCAAAGGCAAGGAAGTAACAATCTGTGTATCCATTGACCTCAAAAGAGAGAGAAACTGAACAGATCCTGAGGTCCCCAGGCACCAGCCCCATCCCCTGGTTCACCTAAAATATACAGCAGACATTTCTGGGCATAAAGCAGTTGATTAGGGAATAAAGTATCATCATAAAATCACCCCAAGACACATGGGCAGAGACACCCTCCACTAGACCAGGTTGTTCCAAGAGATATCCAGCCTTGAACACTTCCAGGGATGGGACAGCCACAGCTTCCATGGACAACCTGTTCAGTGCCTCTCCACCCTCACAGAGAAGAGTTTTTGCTCAATATCCCATCTAACCCTACCCACTGGCAGCATGAAGCCAATCCCCTTGCCCTGTCACTCGAGGCCCTTGCCCAAAGTCCCTGTCCCTTATTCATGAATCCTGCTCTAAGCCCACTTAGGGCCCTGGCAGGGGCTGTAAGGTCTTCCTGGAGCCTTCTCTTCTCCAGGCTGAACACCCCCAGCTCTTCTTGCCTGGCTCCAGAGCAGAGGGGCTCCAGCCCTTGGACCATCTCTCTGGCCTCCTCTGGACTCGCTCGATGTCCTTCTTGTGTTGGGGGCCCTGGAGCTGGATTCTTTTCCTCCCTCCTCCTGGTCTTGTTCAGTGGTAGCATTGTCCCCTCTCTGAAAAGGTGAGTGTACAGTAAGACTGTCCAGGTGGCATTCATGGTCTGCAGATTTGGTCAAGCAACGAGAAGAATAAAAATACAACCCTACACAATTGTGGGTGGCTTCTTTGGCACAAGCTGGGAGATGGAAATGAGGAAGATGTGTTAGCATTCCCCTTGAATAATTCCAAGGTGCTTTGGTGGTAGAAAAGAGGAGGAGGTTTTTTGCATGGCTAAAAAGACACTATTGCTAAAAGTCATTTTAAGCATGGGGACTCACCTATCTCTTGAACAAATAACTTCTTCTTCGTCTTCTTCTTCTTCTTCTTCTTCTTCTTCTTCTTCTTCTTCTTCTTCTTCTTCTTCTTCTTCTTCGTCTTCTTCTTCTTCTTCTTCTTTGTCTTCTTCGTCTTCTTCTTCTTACTATTGCTATAAATTGTCCTCTTGCCCTGGGAGGTTGTCAGTAAATTCAGTGAAACTGTTGTAATTTTTAAAACTGTGTGAGTGCTGATAAGTAATTTTTTTTCATCGGAATGCTTCATACTGTTATCAGGAGGTAGCATCTCTGAATGTCACTCCTTATTTTGTTCACCTAATGCAATCACAGTGCACTGGCATAGGTTAGGCTGATGCTATAAATATTCCACACTCAAAGGTACAAAAATAACATTTTATTTCAGCTCTGTTGAAAGCAGGAACAGCAATGACAAAAGTCCTCACTAACTTCAAAAGCATTCATATAAATCAAAGCAAATATACTATTTTTTAAACTAAAGTGTTTCTGAAAACAACTGTATAATTCATATCCAATATCAAATGATGTCAGAGCAAACTAATTTCCTTTGAAAATATGGAAACTGAGTTTCTCAACAGAAAAAAAAAAGCAGAGATATGCATTTTGGCATTGCTAAATCTTTGGTTTTGGTATGTTATTTAAGCAAACTGTGGTACTAGAATTTAGATTTGCCATAGAATTTAGATTCACTATAAGGTGAATATTAAACAGAGACAGAGAGAGCAGTTATTGATCTTTATTGCCAAAATGCAAAGATGCATTAAATTAAGTCCCAAGGGAGTCAGACTGTCACAGCTACAGCTGCTCTGAAGCTGCACAGATAAATTTGGCCATAACAGAACCTAATTTGGCTAGCCTAGTTCATTATAGAATAAAAGTAAACAAGTCCCCAGGTGAGGCAGTGATGGGATGTCTCACCTCCAATCCCAGAGAGAGAGAGACAGAGACAGAGATGAGCTCAGTCCCTTCACCCCCAGCCAAGTCTTGGTTATCACCCCTCCCCTCCCCAGCCTCTTGTGGTATCTCTGCACTTTCCAAGAGAAAACCCCCTTGCCATTGAGCTCACTACCCAGCTAAGAGACTGCAGCAACTGTACCCCTTCCCTCCTCCTCCCCATCCTTTCTGCATATTTTTTTCTTTTAAGTATTGTCATTCATAATCTCTTAGGCAGCAAATAGGAGAAAAATTCCCTGAGAGAAAGAAAAAAAAAAGAAAAAAAAATTAACTTCCAACGCCCTCATAATAGAAACTCTAGGTAATTTTTTCCTCAGTTTCTTCCTCACTTGGTACTTTTCTGAAGCATACGCAGTCCTTCACTGGCTGGTTCAACGTTTTCTGCTGACAATAGGTTTTGTTCCTCTTATCTTGGCAAGGTGCATTCTGTGTCTTTTATCTTGACAAAGCTAAAGTGCATCCAGGCTTCTGATTATATTTGCTGACTCTTAATAGTTAATTGATGCTTACATGAGTTAACTGTTGATCAACTCTTTTCAGGTCAGCCACAGCTTCTTTGGGTTACTTGTGACAGGTCTTCCCCACCATCACAGGGAAGAATTCCTTCCCAATATCCCATCTAACCCTACCCTATGGCAGTGTGAAGCCATTCCCCTTTGTTTTGTCACTCCAATGCCTTTTAAATTGTCTCTCTTATCTTTTCGTAGGCTCCACTGAAGAAGCCTGAGCTTCTGGAATGGGAAGGGGATGCAGAATGGGGACTGACATCCCCAAAGATGAGGTAGAGTAATTTAAGGGCAATAAGGAGTAATAGGCAAGAACATTTGCTGCTTGGATAGAGAATAAAGTATTTTGCAGAGCTGTTCTGGCTAACACAATATTTGGGTATTGTAAGTATTTGGGGGTTTGTATTCATCAGCAGAGTGCCTCTTGTGGTTCAGTTATGCCTGGAAAAACTGATGCTCAGAGCCTGCAGCTTCTTCTGCTTGTTCTTATTCTTATTTTTTGTTTCATAGGTAACTGAGATGAAGGTATGGAGCAGAAAATGCATTATGGGGATGCAATGTTTTGTACAAGGCAGCTGAGTGACACTGTGGATATTAGGATAATGCTGTTGCTGCAGATAAATAATGTTAGTTGGAAATGTTTTCTAGCTGTTAGGCAAGGTTATTATCAGATGTGATGATGCTAAAAAGTATTTAGCATCCCATCTTGGTATGTGATGGGAATTGTGATGGTATTCTTCATTGGTTGTAGGCCTCTCAGCCCTCCCTGCTCTGACCTTCCCCTTTGACACAATGTTAGAAGCCAACTGAGGTATTTGCTTCCCTTTGAAGAGCCAACAGCACTTCATATCCAGTTCCTCAAAGTGAGGGAAGAAGTCACACTGTAAAAGGGAAAAACTGTTTCAAAACGATATAAAATCCTCTAGGTGGATTTTCTTCTTTTACATAATGTGGTGGTTTAAAAGCAGCTGGGAATTAAACTCCAAATCAGCTCTTCTCCTCTCCCTTGCCCCCACTCCAGTTAGAGAGGGGCAAAGGCAATGATTAGGGGTTGAGATAATAATTTACTGAAAGCAAACAGCAACAGCATGAACAGCATGAACAGCAACAGCAATATTAATAACAAGAGTATGTATACAAGAGAGAAGGTGCTTTACACATCCGAGATGTTCACTGCCTTGGCTCAGTTCATGTGGTTGCCAAGACAAAGACAAGGTGGTGGGTGTTTGCACAGCCTGGCAGGGACGTGCAGTTTTTCCTGAGACAAAGACAAGAATATTGTGTGCAGTTATGGGCACCACAATACAAGGAAGACATTAATGACTAGAGAGAGTCCAAAGGAAGGTAACAAAGATGGTGAAGGGCCTTGAGGGGAAGCTGTAGGAGGAGCAGCTGAGGTCACTTGGTCTGTTCAGCCTGGAGCAGAGGAGACTGAGGGGAGACCTCACTGGAGTTCCAGCTTCCTGCTGAGGGGAACGGGAGGGGCAGCTCTGATTTCTGCTCTCTGGTGACCAGTGACACTCCCGAGGGAATGGCCTGAAGTTGTGTCTGGGGAAGATTAGGTTTGATATTAGGAATAGGTTCTTCACCCAGAGGGTGGCTGGTCGCTGGAACAGGGAAGTGGTCACAGCCCCAAGGCTGCCAGGGCTCAAGAAGCGTTTGGAAAATGACCTCAAGCACAGGGTGTGACTCTTGGGGTGGGGCTGTGCAGGGCCGGGAGTCGGATTCCATAATCCTTTATGACTTCCTTCCAACTCAGAATGTTTTGTGGCTCTGTGAAGATGGCAGTTGTTTCTGCAATCACCGTTCCCCTTCCCCAAGCTTAAGACAAACAGTGACAGACAAAGCCCCCGAGCCATCTTGTCCAGGCTGTGCTGCTCTGATGCTCCCCTGGGCTTGGCCGTGTCCGGCAGGGTTCAGCTGAGCCTGGCTCAGCTCGGCTCAGCTCTGTTTGCTGCTCTGCTCCCTGTGGCTGGCACAGGCACTCTGCTGGGCCTGGCTGTGTGTTCTCCTGAGGTATGAGAGGGGACAGGCAGCAGTGGGAGAAGGGCAGAGTCCCCAGTGGCAACTGTGGCAACTTCTCCAAAGAAGAAGAGGATGGCACCACTTCTGGTGTGCGTTCACCTTTTCCTTCCTCCCAAAGCTGCACCCTGGTGATGGTTTGAGTGATACAGAATAGCAAACTCACAATGCCCACGTGGCTCTAAGTTTTGCCCATTCTCCATAACTGTGAGAAAAACTAGGACATTATCTCCCCCTGATTTTGTACCATCTACTCATGCCCAGATCCTACACCTTTCAATTACATACATAGACATATAAATATACACAAGCACAGATATAATTTCTGTAGTCATGGCCATCCCTCCCAGATGTCTGCTGAGTTCATTCAGTCCATGACTGTGGGTTCTGTCCCTCCTAGATGTCTTCCAGGGCATGAGGGCTGGTGTGCTGTTGGCTGGTTGCTGCATCAGGAGCTCCTGGCTGGTGTATCTGGAGCAATCCATCCTCAGTGGACATGGCAGTTGTGACATACAGTAGCATTCAACAGCCAACATTATAGAATTCAACATTTTCTGAAAAACCACATTCCCATCCAGGTACACATAGTGTTTCCCCATCTTCCTGCATTACACACCAAGTACATGAAGGCCCTTGAGCAAAAACAATCCCGAGGATGTGTTTGCTTTTACTTGAGGCAGGATTAATCCAAACTGTCTTCCCTAACACATTTCTCATATGTACTGTGAAGACTTTATCCTTTTCTGTGCTTCGTGGAGGTTTTGATTGGCCAGGTCCAGCTTGACTGGCGTAGCCTTAGTTGTTAGCTAACCACATGGACTTCTCTAAATACACATCCCAGTGTGTGAAGGTCCCACCACCCATTGCTTTCAATGTGGTTTTTAACAGTCTGTTGTAGCATTCCATTGCCCCAGAGCCTAGTGTGTGACAGGGAATATGATACCCCCACTCAATTCCACGGTCTCTGGATCAGGTCTCTAGAAGGCTGTTTTTGAAATGAGTCCTGTTGTCTGGCTCAGTTCCTTCTGGGGTGCTGTGCCTTGCTCTCCAAAGCCCAGGCTGGTGTTCTGGGCAGTGGTGTCAGGCACAGGGTATGTCTCCAGCCATCCAGTGCTTGTTTCTAAAACTCTAAGCAGCAGAAACCCCTTCCTTGGTGGATTTGTGTGAGTGTGATGTAACCAATCTGCCACAGAGTCATGCTGGCAATGAGGGGGTGCACTTGGGCTCTCCCCTTCTCTTTAGGCTCCTCTCCTTCTCAGGAAGTCCCAGAAAGGTCCTCTCCTTCTCGAGGCTACGTTCCAGTGATACTGCAATGTGCGAGGTGGGGCAGAAGTCCAAGCCATGGCTTTATGTTAATAATTTCAAGAGACAGATGTTGCCCTGATTCTTAAGATTTTCTAAAGCCTTCTGAGTTTACATTCTGTTAAAAAACTTTCCCACACATTTTCTATAAACAACATATTGTTTTGCATTCCTTTGTGGCGGTAGAAGAAGTTAATGTACTAGTAGTTTGTCCAATGTCTTTGGAGAGGTAGCCAATTCACTCTCCAATCCACTATCACCTTTAGAAAAATATAAAAGTTAAAATCAGAAAATAAACCTTCTTCTTTTTTACCTTACCATTGCAGTGGCTCGTGTTGTGCTTTCTTGTGTCCTATAGCAACAGACAGATGCATTGGAATTATTGGAATGATGCCTTCCAGTGTAGCTCCTGTAGACAGTTCCTGTGAGGAGCACAGAGGGGACACCTGTGGTTTGGGGGAGGTTTATTCTCTTATAATCATAGAATCACAGAATCCTTAAGGTTGGAAAAGCCTTCTGAGAGACCATTGAATCCAACTGTTCCCTTAGCACTGCCAAGCCCACCACTTATCCCATGTCCCCAAATGCCACATCCACATGGCTTTTAAAATCCTCCAGGGATGGGGACTCCACCACTGCCCTGGGCAGCTGTCTAAGATGTGCTGTCAGTGTTCTTTTTTTTTTCTTTCCCTCCTCCCACCCTATTTTGCCCATGGGTGTTGGAAGAGGAGGAGTGGTGCTGCTAAAGTGTCTTAGCATTTCACTCCTGTGGCTTCAGTGGCTGATTCCTTATTTTGCTTCGTGCTTCTGAGCCTTCCCCCAAGACCACTGTGGTATTTTTATGGCAGCTGGTAACATCCTCCCTGCTGGCACTGAGAGAAACCCAAATGTGCCCTTTCTCCTTGATTTACTGGTGACTAGCTCTGGGAAGAGCACAGAACTCCCCATTTCCTCACAGGTCATATTCTCTCTCCCTCTGGATTACAGCAAATTTGTAATCATTTTCCAACATCCTGTCCTAGACTTTTGGGAGGAGTTTTCTAGCTGTGTGTGAAAAATGCATGCAAGCAAGATTGGGTACTAGGGAAAATTCCTTCCCTGAAAGGGTTGTTGGGTCCCAGGACAGGGTGCCTGAGGAAGTGGTGAAGTTCCTATCCATGAAGGGATTTAACTGATGTGTGGATGTGACACTTGGGAACATGGTTTAGAGGTGGCTTGGCAGGGCTGGGGGAATGGTTGGACTCAGGGGTCTCAGAGAGTTTTTCAACCTGAATTGTAAAAACCTATGCCCTGATGGCTTGGGAGGCATCCCTCTGAGATAAGCACCTCCAGAGTGCCAGACTTTGATCCCTGTTTGATGTGCTGTTTCCCATCCTTGGGGCACTTGTAAACATTCATGCAATCAAAACAGTAGCCAAAATTCATATATATAGGGTTTTTTTCCTCAGGAACACTTGTTTCTGAGAAATAACTTGTTGAGAAGACTCAAACTGTCCTATATGTATCAAGAGGGAAATGCTGGAACCTTACCCACCATGCTGTGTAAGGATAATATCTCTTTTATGATGCTGCAGCCAATACAGGATTATTATATTGAGTTTTTATGGATTTTTTTTTTAATTCTCCTTTTATATTTTTAAATTTCTTTAAAAAGGATGTTAAAACATATAGAGGGTTGGAAGAAAAATCCAGAGGATTGTTAAAAGTTTGGAAAGTGTGTCTTACAGTCTGGGCTCTGGCCACTTATTTCATGTGGAAGAGTTGTATCATCATGTGTGAATTTACATGGGCCACAGGGATCTGGTGTTGGATAAAAAATAAAAAAAGGTCTTGTGGGAAATTAATCAATGAATTAATGAATGAAAGGTGGGAAATGAATTACACCAAAGTGGGAATAAGGCTTAAGTTTTTAACAGTGAGAGTAAAACGAAAAGAACATTTTGCTGGTCATTATGAACCATTCTTCATTGTTAAACACTTTGTTAGGGGAAGGATTTCGACTGAAAACAATTGAACTAGATCAAACTATATTGTTGTGCTGCAAGGAGATGTCAGCTCTTCTGGACACAAAGGTCACAGTATGCAAAAATTGTGACCAAGGGTGGATTTATGATACATGGCACCTCTAACTCAGGCTAATCCTGCAATTCCTCAGAGCTCATTAGAGACCTCCTTGTCCCACGAAAGCCCTGCAGACACCTCAACATTCTTATGTTCCCATGTGGATCCCATGGTTCCTCTTCATGTGATAGAGAAGATGCTCTGTACGCTGGGGACTCAACAAGAAACAGTGAAAGTTTATAGACATTTAAAATCAACATCTTCCACCCAAATCAACTGCTATGTCTAGATTAACTCCTTCTCATCACTTTTTTCAACTAATTCCCATCTATGTGTCTATTTTTGGTAGTGGACAGTGCAGGAAAGACCATGTCATAGCACATCTGGCTGTCCTCCAGCACCATTGGCTGGAGGCCCATTGCTTGGAGGCAGGCAAGAGATGGATCACAGGAGGGTGATATCATTGCATGGGGGAACAGAGACCCTTCTAGGCTTACCTGGACTGCTGAAGCAATGGGCTGAATCTCGACTGAATCCTCATCTCAAGATAAAAATATTAATGAATATTAATATTACATAATATTTAACAGGAGCGAGGAGATAGCACAAGGTTACTCCCATATCTCTGATGCACACCCCAGCACCTTTAATGAGCTTTGAAAGGTTCTGTTAGACAGATCCCGTGGGAAAGACATACATTTCAGTCTGCTAATCTCAGAAAAATCCAAGCATGTGTCAAAAGGGCAAAGATTTTTACTAGACTAATGGTGGAAATGGAGGAAAAAGGAACTGAATAAACACTAGATGAGCAGACCCACTTTCTGATGTTTGATAGCATTGACAATTGGTGGTTCATGGTGGTTTAATGTCTGTTGCTTCATGTTGGCTTCCCTAGTGCAGGAGCCTGTGAATCAGGCTATTGGTTATAAGAAGTGGAGGATAGCACTGTATTGGACACAGACATGGTTTCATCCAGCCGTGCCTGCTCTCTTGTTAATTATATTTTACTTTCTCCACAGTTCTGCAGTCCTGTGAAGTGATTTTTTAAACTTTCCTTAGCTGGGAACAATGAGGTCCAGGGTCACTTCTGTCATTTGTAGGGAAAATTACTTCTGTCACCCTGGAAGGTATTAAATAGAGGAATTGAAAGAATGCATCCTCCATGGTGGAGAAAAGTGTAAAGAAACATGGTAATGCTCTAGTTCAGCTTTATTTAGTGCATTGGTGATTTAGTCACTGAAGGATAGAGAACAAACTAGAAAATTATAAATATTATAGCAAGTTGATCAAAAGAATCATGGAAGTAGGCTGAAATATATTTATATTAACAGCATGTGCCCTAGTTTGGGGAAACCACAGAGAATGTCTGAGGTGATGATGTCCTAATCAGAGGAGTGAAGTAATAAATAAAATTAAGGTTTCATTCCTCCTTTGATGTTGGTGTATAGTATTGAGGGGATGACAAATGACAGTGTGGTGAGGCCAAAGGGATGTGCAGCACTGTCACAGCAATAGGGAACCCCAATGGAAATGGGCACTCAAGTCCAAGCATGTGGATTGTCCAGCTGCCAGGTGGTCACCAAAGCAGTGGTGACCCATGTTTTTGTGTCTGTGAGCCAGTGAAAGGTCAGTGTGATGATGAGCCCAGGTGTCAGCAGAGCAGGGATCCAGGTGCTCACTGCTAGCTGGATGCTCACTCTTCTTGTCCCCTTGGCTGGGTAATGGGGTGGTTGCAGGTGGCAGGGTAATGGTCATAAACCTTCCAGTGCTCTGAGAGCGCTGGAGAGGGAATTCAGACAGGGGCCTGAAGTGACAGGACAAGGGGAATGGCTTCATGCTGACAGAGGGCAGGGTTAGATTAGATAGTGTGAAGAAATTTTTTCCTGTGAGGGTGGTGAGGCCCTGGCACATGTTGCCCAGAGCAGCTGTGGCTGTCCTGTCCCTGGAAGTGTTCAAGGCCAGGTTGGATAGTTCTTGGAGCAACTTACTCCAGTGGACAGTGTTCCTGTCCCTGGCAGTGGAATTGGATGATCTTAAACCTCCCTCCCAAACCAAATCATTCTGTGACTCGATGATTCCATAAAACAGGCTGATGTTCAAGATATTTCCCTAAGGAAATTTGCAGAGCTTCTCTGAGGAAAACCCTTATTGGACCAAGACTTGTAGGGCTGAGCACTTTGCAAGATACAGCTTAGCCCCTCTTGTCTCTGCCTCATAATTAAGATGCTTTGGATTCTCTGTTGGAGATGTGGAGTTTGTCTGTAGATAGTTTGTTCTTCAGCTTTGGGCACAAAAGTCAAGGATTTGACCCACCTTGCTTTGGGTGTTCTCCATTCAGAAGCTGCCCATATGGACTGGTCATTTGGGATCCTTTTCTGGTCTGTGGGGAAAAGGCACATTTGGGGCAATGCAGGTCCTTTTCCCCATTCTGCACTGAGAAGTTGAGCCATGTTATGGAAATGCCCACTTCTCTAAGGGAATTCAGGGAACTGGCTCAGCAGCAGTCCATCAGCCTTCTCTTCCTGCTAGATGACAGTCTTTGCTACCCAAAGTCCTCCTCACTGTTTTTCATACTCAAGCTGACACTGGTTGGGTACTCACAGCCTTTTCCATGGCCATTGCAGTCGTGTTCTGCTGTTGTTGCTGAATTTCAGAGAAAAATGTAGAATTTCTTTTGATTTCCATGTTGTTTCCTGGTACATAAAATACTAATGATAATAATTTTCACTGTAATTCTTTTGGCTGATGGAGGCCACCATCATCACCTTTACCATCGTAAGAAATGTTTCATGACATAGTAACAAAAAAGTAGGAATGAGCTAGTGACTTCAGCTGAGATGGAGTGGGACACACCCTGGCAGTTTACAGCCCTTACACATCTTTATTTTACATAATGTAGCTCTACAGTTGTATTATTTATATAAACTTATGATGCTTTTTGGATTTATCCAGGAAGGTTAAGACAGTGTGTGCAACTCTTTCCCATTTATTTTGCATTTAAAATTCTCGAGGTACAAATATTTTCTTCCTTCTCAACAGAAATACTGTCTTTGTTGCTCATAAAGATTTAATGTAGAAAGGACTGTTCTCCCAAAACCTATGGAATATGTTTATTTGCTGCAGAAAAAAAAAATTGCAGCATTTTGCAGCATTTTGGAAACTTCCATCAACTTTGATTCAAGCCACAGAAGAGCTGCTGCTCCTTCATGGGCACAAATTCCTTGGGAATTTTTCTCCTTTCTCTAACAGTGTGCAAATCATAACTAAGACGATGTTTGTAGGCAAAAAATACCCTTGTGTTTGTTAGGTTTAAGCTAAAAAAAAAAAAAAAGAGAAATCAGGCTTAATTAAGGTTTTATGTTATTCCTTAGTTTCCTTATCCCAGTTTAAGAGAGGGGAAATAAAACTCACTTGGAAATGTTTTGTGCATGGCCATGAGTAGTTTAGAGTAATGGCTGATCTCATACGGTTTCTGAACTTTATTAAATCTCTGGTAATTTTCCAATAGTTTTACCTTTCACCTAGAAACTCATCTCCATAACCATAAAGGAGGGATCCATTTAATACTACAAATGAATAGATTTTCTGCCACTCCAAGATTTAAATGCAATTGATATTTTGTTTACTCTCTACCTCTCACTTAATCTAACCTCCACTTCTCATCCATTTTTTTTTCCAAACTGGTAAGCTTTGAGGATGTAATTTACACAAAAAATTCTGTGCTATTAAAGAACCCAAGATAGTTTACTGTACCAAAATACAATTCCCAGCATGTGAAGTCCTTAAAATTAGCATTGATTTGAAGTTGTTTTCAGACATATTAGATTAAATTCTCATCCCTTGGAGCCTGTTAACAGGGATTACAATCATCTTTTCCCATCCTGCTCCCCAGCAGAACGAAATAAATCAAAATTAAACACTTAATCAGTCTGAAAAATATTTTCCTATTAACGCAATAGTTGCAGCAATAACTCACTTGTACTTTGGAGTTAACATAGTTTTCCCCTTCCTTAGTTTTATCCTTAGTGGGAAGTGCATAGCTCCTGCAATAAATCAATGGGCACAGCTCCTGCTGGTGCAGATCTTGTTTGAGCATTGCTGCCTTGCCCTCCAGAGATGCTCTCCAGGAGGTTTTCTTGCCTTGAGCCCACACATTTATTTAACCCACATGTTATTTTCCCAAAGGAGCATCTCAACAGTTTTGAATCCCCCTCACAGCAGATGGAGATGGCACAACCATACCCTCTGGAGCAGCAAAAAAAAAGGAATTTCCACTATCCAGCATTTGTCATGTAGTGGAAGTGGGATGTTGTGTCAAGGCCAATGGGAAACTCTGAAGGAAGATTGGTTGTTTCTTCCCAGCTGATATATTTGATGTAAACCTGCCCTCTCACAGTGGGGAGCCATCACCCTTTGTCCTGTAACTCCAGGCCCTTGTCCAAAATCCCTCTCCACCTCTCTTGGAGCTCCTTTAGGCACTGGTAGGGGCTGTAAGGTGTCCCTGAAACCTTCTCTTCTCCAGGCTGAACACCTCCAGCTCTACCAACCTGTCTCAGGAGCAGAGGTGCTCCGGCCCTCAAAATATCTTTGTGACCTCCTCTAGCCCTGATCCAATAGGTCCATGTTATTCCAGGTGGGGATCAGTCTTTTCTCCCAAGTAACAAGCAATAGGACAAGAGCAAAGAGCCACAAGTTGTGCCAAGGCTTGGATTGGATACTGGGGAAAATTTCTTCTTGGAAAGGGCTTTTCAGCCCTAGCACAGTCTACCCAGAGTCCTGGTGGAGTCCCCATCCCTGGACAGATCTAAAAGCCAAATGGATGAGGCATTTGGGGATATGGGTTGGTGGTGGGTTTAGCAGTGCTGGGGGAACAGTTGGATTTGATTATCTCAGAGGGCTTTTCCAACCCAAATAACTCAGTGGTTTTATATCCTATGATTGTCAGAGCAATTTCCCACTTGAATTTCTGATTGCATGCAAGCGGAGATGGTGCTCTTCATGCTGGACTCCCTGGACACTCATATTAAAAATCTTCCCTGTAAACATTTGGGAGAAGTTGTATTTCTAAATGTAGTTGATTTGAAATACTCATTCTTACACTTGGGAGGCAATACCAGTAAAAACAGTGCAAATTGGTCTCTCAGTGACTAGGAGATCTTTGGAGTTTTAGGAATGCTTTTTATAATAATATCCAGGGACAAACACAATCAAGGCTTGCACATCTAGGATTGTGTCGGAGTCCAGAGCATCCCTCTGGCTGTCCTGGATAACTCGAGCCCCTGGCAAAGAGCCCAGGAACCTTGGCAGCAAATGAAAACCACCTGTGGATTCAATTTTAGCCCACGGGAGAGGCTGCCGACCTTATATGAGGAATTACAAGCAAAAAGGGTTTGCATAGTGTAATAGAGAAATTGACACAGGGTGGAAAAGTAGAATTTTGGGATTTTTTAGAATGAAATTCAGGGGTACAAGATGGAGGAATCTGGGCGTGCCCAAGCTTCTTCTTCCTTCTTCTTGTCCTCCATGTCTCGGTGTGATGGTGACACTTTTCTATTGGTTTAGGATGGGGACACCTTGTCCAACGTAGATTTTAGGTATTGGTACGGGAATTGTAAACATAGTGCACGTAATTTTGGGTATATAATGTGGGAGCTGCCTGGGGTGGGAAGGAGACTGCCATGGCTGCTGTGCTAGCTGGACCTCGGCAGCTCAGAGAGAAACTGTTATAGATAAGGAAAATAAACAACCTTGAAAACTCGGCTTCACACATTCCAGACCTCTTCTTCAGCGGCTGGGCCAGGGAAAAAAGGACTTTCACACTGCTGGGGTCTTGCCAAGTGACCCTGACAGTTCTGGCATCCCCGGCTGAGCTCACCAGAAGTGCTGAACATCAGACCCCAGCCCGAGAAGAAAACTCCCTGAAGAGGAGAGGCTGACCCCTGCAGAGAGCAAGCTTCTTCAAAGTCAGCCCGGAAAGGAGAAGATCCAAGGCCCTGGGTGTTCTCCACCTGCTTCTGCTGGCCAGACACCAGGACAGCTTCCGGACCGATTTGCAGACGACGCAGCTATTGGTGAGACTGGTCAAAATTAAGAACATGGCCTGTTCCCAAGACCAACTTAATATCTTAACCACTCTAAGGAATGTGGTGGCCACTTATCCCGTGACCTTAGCCAACAGGGAATCAAAGATCTTTTGCAATGGGCCCGTTATAATTACCCACACGCTGAGACCCATGTGATTTTTGAGCCAGGATTTTGGAAGGCTGTTAATATACGATTATATCATATGGCAACACAAAAAGACAAAGTAGCTATGAAACTTCTCGCTCCAGCGAGAACCGTGCTAGAATCAGTTTTAAACAGAAATCCTTGGGGCTGGCTCCCACCAAGGGGTGGGAAGGATTCCGTCTTGCAGAAGGCGGACGAGGGATGCGCCCAGCAAAGAGCGGGGCAGGAGGCGCCGTGCGAGCTGCAGGCGGCAGAGCCGAGAAATCGGGGGGCACCAGGAGCGGGCACCAAGCAAAGAGGAGCAGGAGCTGTCAGCAACCAGTGGGTCTCCTCAAACACCCACTTAATACCGGGAAAGTTAAAATTAGATCTATTTCCCAGCGAATCAGAGGATTGGGATTTTGCATCTTTCGAGGCGTGCTCGCCCGAGTCAAAAGAACCAAAGAACCCAGGGCAAATCCTGCCTGGCAGCCAGAGCCCCCCACGCCTCCTTTCCCAGGGACACGGGTGGGGAGGCCGGGGCAGAGCCAAAGGCGAACGGCGCTGGGAACGGCGGGGGAAGGCGAGAGCGGCCCCGCAGGGACCGGGGCGGGCCGGGAACAGCACCGGGAACAGCACCGGGAACAGCACCGGGAACAGCACCGGGAACAGCACCGGGCTGGAGGGAGACCCCGGGGGTCGGGACAGCGGCGTCGGTGCCGATGGCACGGGGGAAACCTGAGCGGGGGAAACCTGAGCGGGGGAAACCTGAACGGGGGAAACCTGAACGGGGGAAACTGCGCGGGGGAAACTGCGCGGGGGATGCTGCGGAGCAAACCCGGCCGTGGCCCGGGGCGGCGGCCGGCGGGAGCCGAGCGGCGCGGGGCGGGGGATGAGGGAGCTCCGGTCCTGCGGAGCGGGGGATGCGGGAGCTCCGGTCCTGCGGGAACTCCGATCCTGCGGAGCGGGGGATGCGGGAGCTCCGGTCCTGCGGAGCGGGGGATGCGGGAGCTCCGGTCCTGCGGAGCGGGGGATGCGGGAGCTCCGGTCCTGCGGGAGCTCCGAGTCCTGCGGGAGCTCCGATCCTGCGGGAGCTCCGGTCCTGCGGGAGCTCCGGTCCTGCCGGAGCTCCGATCCTGCGGGAGCTCCGGTCCTGCGGGAGCTCCGGTCCTGCGGGAGCTCCGAGTCCTGCGGGGCGCGGGACGCGCGGACACGGCCGCGGCACCGGCAGCGGAGCGTGAGCGCGCGTTGATGGCGTCAGACCGGGAAAAGGATGCGGGGAAAATCCCGTCTCGTCTCGTTGATGCACTGGAAGCCCCGGCGGGGCGGGACGGGGCCACGGGACCGGGGAGAGTCAGCTCTGGGGAGGAGGAAGGCGGGGCGGACCCAGAAGGGGATGGAGGTCCCGTGAGCTCCAAGAGGGGAGGAGGAAGGCGCTCCCGGGGTCGCGGTCACGGCGGAGCGGGCAGAGGCGGGTCGTGGCCGCGGTGGGGGCGCTCCTTTCCGCACCCCGGGATGCCGCGGGCAGAGCCGAGGGGGCTGCAACGCGCGGGCGACAGCGCCGCCCGGTGGCGAGAGTGAGGTACTGCAACAGCGCCGCCCAGTGGCGAGAGTGCGGTACTGCAACAGCGCCGCCCGGTGGCGAGAGTGCGGTACTGCAACAGCGCCACCCGGTGGCGAGAGTGCGGTACTGCAACAGCGCCGCCCGGTGGCGAAAGTGCGGTACTGCAACAGCGCCGCCCGGTGGCGAGAGCGCGACATTGCAACAAGAGCTACGAAAGGTTCGTGGCTGTGTGGTTGCAGAAGTGCAAAAAGCAGGACTGGAAATTAGCACTTCAAAAATTCAGGAAATTGCACCATGGAATCACGGAGCAGACCATCAGACCGCAAAAAATAGAAATTAATTCAGAATTCAACAACCTACAGGATTTGAGACAACTTCTAGGAGAAATCAACTGGATGAGGCCAATTTTGGGAATCAAGAATGACGATCTTGAATCGCTGTTCAAACTTTTAAGAGGAGACAACAATATCAAATCTCCCAGGGCTCTCTCACCAGAAGCACAGAAAACCCTTGAAAGGATTGCAGACATCATTCAACAAAAACAAGCACACTGTTTTGTGACCTCACTGATTTTTTATCTAGCAGTGTTGGGAGAAAAAAATACAGTTGTAAGCCTTGATTTTTCAGTGGGACTCATCTCAAAGAGACCCTCTCTTGATCATAGAGTGGATTTTTTTATCCTACAGATCACCAAAAACAATTCTCACTGACCTGGAGATGACAGCTCAAATTATTATAAAGGCAAGGACACGGTTGCTGACAATGGCAGGCAAAGACTCCTCAACAATCTATCTATCCTTGAAGAAACAATATTTTGATTGGGCATCACAGAAATCAAAAGATTTACAAATTGCATTATTAGAATACCCAGGTGTTTGTTCAGTTCACCTTCCAAAACATAGATTACTAAATGCCAAAATAAGTTTCAGGGAAAAGCCAAAAATAAGTAAGTGAGGAACCATTGGATGCAATAATTGTGTTTACTGATGGTTCAGGAAAAACTCACAAATCAGTCATCACATGCCAAAACTCAAATACAGGAGAATGGGAATCAAACATATAAATTGTGCAAGGTTCACCACAAATTGTGGAATTGGCAGCAGTGACCAGAGCTTTTGAAATATTTCAGCAACCCTTCAGTTTGATCACAGATTCAGCTTAATGTTGCGAATGTGGTCAAAAGACTGGATGGTTCACTTTTGAGAGAGAACAAACAATGAAATTTTATATTCATATTTGCTATGCATGAAAACATTACTAGAAAACAGAAAACATGAATACTTTGTTGCCTACATCAGAGCACATTCCTCTCTTCCAGGGTTTTTGGCAGAAGGAAATGCTCATGCAGACAAACTATGCCCATTTCACAGACTTTGCCTGACATTTTTGAGTGAGCAAAATTGAGCCATGCATTTTGTCATCAGAATGCACGAGCACTGATGGAATCCTTTCACATTTCCAAAAGTCAAGCAAAGGAAATCATTAGTGCTTGTCCAGACTGTCAGTTTGTGCTACCACCTGCATCTACAGGAGTTGTCAATCCAAGAGGATTGCAAAGCCTCCAGTTGTGGCAAACTGATGTCACAAAATACCCATCTTTTGGGAAGCTCAAAAATGTTCATGTTTCAGTTGATACTTTTTCAGGAGCAATTTTTGCATCGTTACATCCAGGAGAAACTGCACAACATGCCTGGCGACATTTTTTACAAGCATTCACATCATTGGGGGTGCCTCAAGAAATAAAAACCGACAATGGTCCAACTTATATAGGAAAAGTGCTTGACAAGTTTTTGAAAAAATGGGGAGTCAGACACACTTTTGGTATTCCCCACTCCCACAGGTCAAGCAATAACTGAAAGAACACATCACACCCTGAAATCCCTTTTGGATAAACAAAAAAGTGGGGAGGCAGAGGCAACGCCTCACATGTGGTTGAACAAGGCTTTTTATGGGCTGAATTTTCTAAACTGCTCTTTTCTGGAGCCCACTCCACCGATCATCAGGCATTTTTCAAACGCCACACAGGCAAAACTAAGGGAAAATCCTTTAGTTTTGATCAAAAATCTGAAATTGGGGCAAATTGAAGGGTCTTTCAAATTACTAACTTGGGGCAATGGTTTTGCTTGTGTCTCCACAGGGTGAGGACTGAAGTTTTGGTGAGATATGTGAAATCGGACTCAGATGCAAGCAGACACTGAATCTGAGAATAAAGAGACAGGCATGCAGATGTGAAGGGACATCCACTAACATCTCTTCAATCAAGAATTTCAGGACTTGGGTGTCATTGCACTGCAAAGTCAAAATGTTGTTTTTGTGTTTCATTCTGTTGTCAATTGCCTTAGGCAATTCTATTGCCTTGGGTAATTTGGCAGATTTGCCCATGATCCAACAAAAAGAAAATGTTTGGGAAAGTTTGGCCAATGCAGCAGGTTTGGACACCATCTGCTTGACACATTCAAGACCAAAAAAACCGTTTTCAGCATGTCTGGTGGGATTGCCAGTGAGTGAATGGCCAATTCCAAAGAACATCCCTCCAAAGGTTTCGCAGGTCACTTCGAATCCTGTGGACGGATGGGAGGTTTGGACACAGTTTCTCCCAGTGGCTCCTTTTGAACCTCAGGAATTGGAAATTCTTGGTTCAGTGACCATGAATTTTTGTATAGAATTTGGCATTTCAGGAGTGACGCAAACAAAGAACAAAATGATAGATGTCACCCCAAATAATTTCATTTATAGAGATGCCTCTTCTTGGTGTAATTACACCAAGGTGTCAAACAGACCATCCCACCAAATCCCAGCACAATTGCCACAAGGAATCTTTTTCATTTGTGGGGACAGGATTTGGCCTGCTATCCCTGCAAATGCCACAGGCGGTCCATGCAGCATTGGAAAACTGTCATTGCTAACACCCGATTTGACAATCTTGAGAGAGAAAAAACGTAGGGGGAAAAGAAATATTAAAAACGATGATCCAAAGTGTGACAATAATGTTTATACAGGGAACAATGCCCAGAGAATTGTGGATGCAATATCCTCACCACAAACAGCATCAGGGGTAGCCTTGACTCAATTGGATCAAATGGGGTGTTGGTTGAGCAAAGATACTCGTGCCGTCTCTCTTGCAGTGAGTGACATGTTGACAGATGCCCACAGTGTAAGAGGGGCAACTCTTCAAGACAGAGCAGCAATCGATTATTTATTGCTGACACATGGGCACGGGTGTGAAGAATTTGAGGGGATGTGCTGCATGAACTTGTCAGATCATTCAAAATCTATCCATGAAAACATAAAGCAATTGCAAGAAAGTATAGCCAAAATCAGAAAAGTTACTGGGTCTTGGTTGAATGATTTGTTTGATTTTTTTGACCTCTCACCATTCTGGAGAGAACTTCTGAAAATGGCTTTTTATATTTTAGTGGGGCTTGTAATTCTTCTGCTCATTTTGCCATGCCTTTTCCAATGCGTGCGGCGGGCCAGGAACAGGGCTGCCAGAGAGGTGGGTTTGGTGCAGCTAGAAAGGGGAGATGTCTGAGTCCAGAGCATCCCTCTGGCTGTCCTGGATAACTCGAGCCCCTGGCAAAGAGCCCAGGAACCTTGGCAGCAAATGAAAACCACCTGTGGATTCCATTTTAGCCCATGGGAGAGGCTGGCAACCTTATATGAGGAATTACAAGCAAAAAGGGTTTGAATAGTGTAATAGAGAAATTGACACAGGGTGGAAAAGTAGAATTTTAGGATTTTTTAGAATGAAATTCAGGGGTACAAGATGGAGGAATCTGGGCGTGCCCTAGCTTCTTCTTCCTTCTTCTTGTCCTCCATGTCTCGGTGTGATGGTGACACTTTTCTATTGGTTTAGGATAGGGACACCTTGTCCAACGTAGATTTTAGGTATTGGTACGGGAATTGTAAACATGGTACACATAATTTTGGGTATATAATGTGGGAGCTGCCTGGGGCGGGCAGGAGACTGCCATGGCTGCTGTGCTAGCTGGACCTCGGCAGCTCAGAGAGAAACTGTTATAGATAAGGAAAAATAAACAACCTTGAAAACTCGGCTTCACACATTCCAGACCTCTTCTTCAGTGGCTGGGCCAGGGAAAAAAGGACTTTCACAGTGCTGGGGTCTTGCCAAGTCACCCTGACAGGACTGGAGCATGCTGAAGCCTCAGGCAGCCTGAACATCAGATGGCCTGGGTCCTAGAGAGCATGAAGTGAGACTTCTAATGAGATTAAATCCTTTCAACTCTATTTTATTTTGCAGCTCTGATGCATGAAGGATCTCCAGGGGACTTGGGCTGTGGAAAAGGTTACACTTCAGGCTGCTTTGCAGATGTGGGGCATCATCCTAGAACCATTTTTTTTTGTCCAGCTCTAAGTAAACTCATGAACACCACTGTGTTCTGTGGATGTCCCAGGGTACACCAAGGGTTTTCATTCTCCTAATTATGACTTGTTGGGAAATACTTTCATTTTCGCATAGATCCTGGAGTTAAAGAGAAAAGATTCAGCGAAGCATTAATTAATGTTAAAAAAAATTCTTATATTGAGGCTATCTGAAATAACTTTTACTCTCTTAATTTAATTTTTTTCTTAAAATTAAAATAACATGTCTGCATGTCTTTTTTAAACTATTCATAGATTTACAGAATCACAAAAACATAGAATTCCAGACTGGTCTGGGTTAGAAGGGGCTGTCAAATGTCATCTAGTCCAACCTGCTGCCATAAGCAGGGACATCTTCCACTAGACCAGGTTGCTCAGAGCCCTATTCTCTCCTTCAGTAGATTCCTTTATTAGTTTTGTAGAGCATCCCTTTCTCCTACCTTGGAGGGAGGGGTTGGGGGGGTAGAAAGGAGTTCATATGCAGCTCTGCATTCACCTTTTCTTCTTCCCCTCCACCCTGCTCCCTACTAGAGCTGGGCATGATCCCATGTAGGACCAAAAATTGCCTCAGGATTAACAATCCCAGCTTGCCCCAGTTAAAAAAATTACTTACCACACCACTGATTTAGAATTTCAAAAGTTCTGGGCAGGAAAATGCAAATTTATTTGTATGGAGTTAAAACACTTGGTGTCACTCTTCAGCTACCCAGTTTCCTCACTCCTAAGTTTTACCAAGTGTGCACAATCAGTTCTTAATAAAATAGTGAAATAAGAGCAGATTAGTAAATGGATATGCTATGAATATGGTGAGTGACATGGCTGGATCTAATCTGTATTTGGATGCCATAAAAATGCATTTCCCTGCAGCGTGTGAATTTTATACAAATCACCCACAGAGCTCAAATTGCAAGAACAAGAACTGAGAGAGGTACAGGGTCAGGGGAACAATGACACCCTCCTTCACCCATTGTCTTTGTGTTTTTCCTGTCAAAGCCCACCCTAGGTCGGGGCTGGCTCCGTGTGGTGGAAAAGTCTCTCCTCCAGCCCGTGATTCCAAAGAAAGGCTCAGCAGTCTCTTGTTTGGTCTCAAGGCAGTTTATTGCAAGTTATCTAAAAGATTTTCTTCTGGGGCTGCTGTGGTTTGCTCACAGCTCAGGCAGAGGCACACACACACCCTGACATCCTCTCTGACCCCGACTGCTTCTTCTCTCCCCGCCCAGGGCTGCTGCTCTCTTTTATATGGTACATTACGTGTGACATGGTTACAGTTTCCCCCCAATGCCTATTACCTATATTAAATGGTGATTTTCTATCTTTTATATGGGACATTACGTGTTCCATGGTTACAGTTTTTCCCCAATGCCTATTACCTATATTAAATGGTGATTTTCTATCTTTTATATGGGACATTACGTGTTCCATGGTTACAGTTTTTCCCCAATGCCTATTACCTATATTAAATGGTGATTTTCTATCTTTTATATGGTACATTACGTGTTACATGTTCACAGTTTTTCCCCAATGCCTATTACCTATATTAAATGGTGATTTTCTACTCTAAACCAATCTGTGAGTTCCAACATCACCAAGAACATGGAGGCAAGGAAGGAGAAAGAGGGAGGACAGGGCAGGCCCAAATCCCAAATCCATCTTAAACCCTCTGACCCCCATGTACAAAACTAAACCCCCCCTGTACAACACTAAAAAATTCTTCCCTCTACTTTCTAACTACTTCTACTATAATATCTAAACTTGTGTGACTTCTTGTTCTTCCTGCAAAGTTGGTAACTCATTCCATGGTTCAAACCCAAAATCACAGCTGTTTCCAGCTGCCTGCCAGGGTCTCAAATGCCTCTGACCTGGGCCCGGAACATCCAAAAATGTCTGAGGGACATTTTGAGTTCCGACATGCACCAAGCATGTGCCACCCTGTTACAAAGGGGTGAAGAACTTGGTGTGATTCCCAAATGACTTGAAAATAAACCGCACCAAAGGTGAATTAATATTATCTTCTCCAAACTTTCACCCTCTGTGCCCCTCTGCTATTGCATACTGGCATTGTGTAGGGAAAGGCATGCCCACGCTGCTGCAGTTGTTTTCATGCTGCCCTGTATTTGCCATAAGAACTGGTCCTAGAAAAAACATTTTGCTCTTGATTTTGTACAGCTCACCCAGTTTCAGCACAGTTTATAGAGAGGAAAGGATCACATGGAGGCCTCCCTAGTCTCTCTAAGCTAGAAAAAAAAATTAATTATAGTCTTATTATTTTCATGCTGAAATATTTTATCTGAACTAAATTTTAACCAATCACAAGAAAATCTTTAGCATTAAAAAGACCGGCAACCACCAATGGAACAATCAACTACTGCTCACTTCTGTAACATCAAACACAAGGTACAAATCTGACTAAGTGTTTTCTGTTCTATATATTACTGCACACATATATATGTACATATACATTCATATGTGTATATAGAAATAGATGTGTATGTATACACTTAATCAGCACCCATTCACCACGAGAGGGCAGGCAAAGAATATGAAGATCAGTTGTCCTGTGTGTTGCCTGCAAATGCTAATGAGCAAATCATTCAGTGGCCAGAAAATATCACCACTGTTTTCTTTAATCATCTCCAAAGACTTTCTTATTATAGAGTCATAAAATAGTTTGGTTTGAAAGGCACCAAAGTCATCTAGTTCATTCCCCCTGAAATGAGCAGGAACAACTTCAATTAGACCAGGTTGCTCAGAGCCCTGTCCAGCCTGGCCTTGAACACTTCCAGGGATGTGACAACCACATCTGGGCAACCTGTGCCAGGGCCTCACCACCTTCGTCAAAAATGTTTTCTTAATACCTAAACAAAATCATCCACCTTTTGACTTAAAACCATTACCCCTTGTTCTAGTGCAGCAGGCCCTTCTAAAAAAATTTTATCCTGAAGCTCAACCCTTACAACAACCTCATAGAGCACAGTTTGATAGCTATTTTTTGTTTTGTTTACTTGTTTAAAATATCTCTGCATTTTTTCAAGGATGAAATGGTCTGAACTAAGAGTAGTTAATCATGGATTAACCCCAAGAAATGTCACAAGTGAAAGGTGAGAAACTTCCTCAGTGCTGTGGCTAAAACCTCTTTCATGGTTGGCATGAGTGTTAGTGTATGTGCGTGGAGAAAGGGAGAGGTCAGTAGGAGCTGTATGTCTACTTTTCATTGGGCATAAATGGATATTCACTTATATATGGTAAAAGGACTGGTCCCTTATCAAGATCCCTGAGACCTGAAGTGACTGAGATCCAAATCTAGCATGGATAGGTTTGTCCATTCTCATAGTGCTGAGTCTTGGGAACAGTTGATTTCATCCATTAAGTTGTGAAGTGTGCTATCAGCAAGAGGGACCTTTTGAAAATGTCCAATGGGAAAAGAAGAGATTCTCTTATTTTCACACACTATATGGAGAGAATAAAAATACAGTAATCTTGATGCCAGAGAGCAAATCCAAAGAAGCACACCCCTTCATCCAGGAGATGCTTATAATATGGCATAGACAGATCTTCCAGACTGGCCATGAGATCTGTAAGGATCACTGTCTAAAACACAGTCCCTTTGACCTGAGGAGGAAAAGGGGTGTACAATCTAACCCCAAAAGACACACTCCAGTTTCTTAACAAAGACCTTTACATTTTTATATGAGGACATGCTTTATAGGGGTACTGAGGCTCTTCATGGAGGAATCCTGTTGAGGGCTTTGCTCAGTGGGATGATGGATGTCAGACCCTCAAAGCAACAACAGAATGGCAGAATCACTTAGAACATTTGTAACACACCCAGAGATACCATCATCAACTGGCTTCTCTCTAGGAAACCTCTAAATTATCTTAAGGAATTGATAGATCCAACCTGGGCTGAAAATGTGGGATTTACACCAGCAAGAGGTACATCCATAACCAGAAAAAGAATCCCCTAAATTCTCTGTTTCCTGACTACAAGAGGGACTAATTTCCCTTAATTTTGAATTTATGTCTGTGTTAGTCATTCACCACTCCCTTGTTCACAGGAGAAAGTTGGAGCTCCTTGTGGGTGACTCATCTGCTGGAGATTGAGATGAATCACAAGCAAGAAGAGCTTCTATTTCCCTCCATGAGCTGTGGAGGTTATCAGAATCAGTGTCCTTTGATAGATACTAACCTTGTATGTCTGTATTTGATCAGAGATATCACATATTTTTTTGCCTATGACATCATTCTGGAATTACAGTTTTCTATGAGAAAAAGGAGACCAGGAGTTTACTCAGCTCTTCAAACTTGCTGTCATCACTTCTTCCTGTCAGGGAGCTGGTGATACATATTTGAGCATAATTATCTATGCTTCTGTGTTGCCCATATTTCATCATTCCAGTGCACTAAACTTCTTGGTGGAAAAGTAGCCTGTACCCTGGTTCTGAAGTTTTTGCTGAGTGCATTCCACCTCTGAAATCAAGAAGATGTTCAGCAGGAAATTAGGTTTCAATGTCTGGAAAAATCAAATAGATGAGCAGATTGTTTCCTTCAGTTTGTTGCCCTATGTCTGCCTTCCCAGACCATTTGTTAAAAACCACGCTCCTGGTACTAAAAGTGATTTCAGCATTTATTATAATAAAAAGAAAGGCCAAAAGCAAGGGGGTCCATGGGCTGAGCAGGAGTGTTCCTGTTGAGGATGCTCCAGCGCTGGTGATTTATATTTTTCAAATCCTGTACTGCATTAGTGCATAACTCTAAACTCCATATAAAGTGTTAGCTAACTGTCTTCACAGTTTGGTCAGATAAAACAATCCTCCTAGGCCTGAAATTCAAGGACAGCCTACAGCCTCAGGCCCTGAAAAGTATGAACAAAATTGAGTTAGGGAGGGAAGCAAACTTGGGGTATATGACTTCTTTACCTGAAGCTGTAATTGGGGGATTAACCCCTGATATATAAATGGACCAAACTTATAATTGTGATGGTCACCCATCTTGGGTGTAGCCTCTCTCAGAGGCTTTCAAGGTGTACTTATTTACACCCAAAGATGTTAGTTCAATAAATACTTTTCATTCCCTTAATCTTGTCCAGCCTCTGTTCTAGGTAGTTGTTGGGGGTTGGGTTTTTTCTATTCTTTCCCTGCTATCTGTGGAATTTTGTTCCCATTGAGTTGCTAATAAGCACTGATGGCGGGGAGGGGGAACTCCTTTGGTTTTTTTTGGAGTTTCTCTGCAGGGGTTGGGGTGAGGAGATACCATGAGAATGAGGGCAGGTAAAACAGGAGACAGGGTTGGGGGTGTTACAGATGGATAATGGGATGTTTGGCTCTCACAATTAAGGGATGAGTGTTGTGTGGATATTAAGAGAAGCTTTCTAGGACAGGTAGAAAGAAGATGTGAACAAAAGCTTGTTGATGAGGGGAGGGCACAGCATGACAGCACCTGACCCTCCAATCAAGTTACAAAAAAGGAATCTCCACCAAAAAAGGGCAAAGAAGAGTTGACTGACAAACTGTAGGAGGGGCCAGGGTTGGCTGATGCAACCCCCAGGGGTATAAAAGACTGAGCATCCTTCTTGAAGATGAACCATGTCTAGGTAGCTATGACAGAGGCTCTCAGGCCTCTTTCTCCTTATTTAGTTCTTTTGTTGTAATTTTTGTTAAGGTTTTAATAAATCTTTTAAAACTTTGAGAAGTTCAGCACTCGTTTCTCACAGGGGCAGACACCTGTCTTGTAAACCCAGACAGGAGCCACTCCAAGACATCTGTTAGACAGTGCAGATACTTTTCTCCTCGTGCAGTATGTTCTACCCAAAGCACTACACACCAGGGACTGGCATGACAGACTGTCTGCACAGCAAGGATCATACTCAGGGCTTAAGTCAGGATTTCTATAATTTTCCTTCATGGAAAGAAAAATTCCAAAATATGTCATTAGGGGTGGAAGTTATATTATTCAAGAAAAGCTAACACACTGTGCAGAAAGCAGAGGCATTTTGGAAATAACACACCTGTAAGCGATAAAAAAAAAAAAATTACATAGTGATGGAACAAGGGCTTGTTATGGGAAAGATCAAAGGATTTAAGGAACATGACAAAAATAGAGCATTTCTAACCAATTTCTTCTCTCCCTAGGATTATGACTGCAAATTTATTTTCAGTGCTTGCCTAAAAAAAAAAAAACTACATAAAAGGAGAAAAATCACACTCTCAACCAACTGTGGAGAAATCCTTTTCTGCATGATCTGAAAATTGCCTGTGTCATCATCACCTTCACGGCCTTGTACACAGAATGACAGTAATCCTTTCACTAGCTTCTCTCCAGTAAGACATCACATAGCCAAAATAAAGCGGTGGAAAGGAGGGGCAACAAAAGGGGAAAATTGATTATTTCAACATTGTTTGATAGTTTAAACTGATTTTCATAAGGTATGAATCAATAGCAGAGGCTGAAAATGCCAGACATAAATGACACTCATTCCCCCACCCCAAAGGAAACCAAGAGAAGGAAGAATGGATGACATTTCACATTTTAAATGGAGCAGGAGGTTTAGAATGAAACATGATCTTTAACCCCATTAGCACAGACAACAGAGAAAACTGTTCTGCTTCTTCTTTGGCACCACCTGATTCGTAGATCCTCCTGCTATTGCAGTGGTAGAGCAGAGTTATGGGAAATATTTGCAATAGAAACCACATCAGTCTTGTTTGATGTGCATTTCAAGATAAACCAGGTTTGTCCCATGGAGCACAGTTTCTTGAACCTGCTGGTTAAGCTTTGGGATGTTCAAACACAGGCAAGAAGATGTCCCTGGAGATAGTAGTGGGTGGGAAAAGTGGTGGGCATACAGTAGTGGACAGAAACACCTGAAATCTGGGTTGGGTGTAAGATGCTTCCAACCATCCAAGTTGGCAGGTAAGTGCAAGCAAGGCAGGAGCTCTCTGTCCTTATTTCCATCTTCTTGAGACATTCACCTGGCAACTCTGCTTGCAAGCTACACGTCAAAGTCTTGCTGGGCAATGGTGTATGTCTGAGGTCCACAGAGGCTGGAAAATAAAACCAGAGGGCCCTGGAGACCCTGGAGTTTTGACCCCTCATGCAAATTCCATTTGCCCCATTTCAGCCCTCCAAAAATTATGAGACTCTGAAACTCCTGTGGTATGAGTTTATTTGTCTGGAAGTTTTGACCATGTAATTTTCCTCTCCCTTTTCCCTTACTGTCTCACTGCTGCATGCCCCAGCAACCCTCACATCTGGGGAGATGTTTCCATCACAACTTATTTGTATTATCTTCTGTGATAATAACAGGTCTCTCAGTCTGCAGAAGACCTTATCACCAAAGCCACGTCATCTTTATTCTGCAGTAGTACCTACTTACACCAGGACTTTCCACAATATCTGCCACTACAAGTGATGTACAACATTCCAAACACTCCACAAATGTTCGAGCACTGTGAACTTTGCATTCTTGCTCAATTTTTTGTCACTACCCACCAGGGCATCAAGTAGTGCCTGGGGACCCTGTCACTTAAGAGTGACAAGATGAGCCAGGACGATGCCTAGGACTGTGGTCATCCTTCCAATCACTGATTCATAACACAGGTGTGGCTGACTGCTTCATAGCTGGCCCTATCTGGTTGGGTGAGGGTGAAGTGTCCCAGGAGAGCTGGACATGCATCTTTTACCCTGCTTTTGGGATGAATTTCACAGCTATTTGGGTCACCGGTAGCTGATTTGGAGCTAGTTAAGGTATGTTTCTTTTACAGTTGTACCTGGAGCTGTCTGCATCTTGTAACGCCAATGTCCTCATGGCCCAAGGTGAGGTGGACCTGAGGAAGATTTTGGCTGGGACCACAGGGGACTGAGCCAAGCCAAGTCCAGGGAGATGCCAAGAACAGCTTCTTCTTTGAGTTCAGCTGAAGACACAGTACCTGAGAGCTGTAGGCACCATATGATAAGACTGATACGGGACAAGAATCACACCTGACCAGGACAACTTCCCTTTTCTGCTCACCACCAGCACCATCAGCACCAAGACAAGCCAAAATCACAGCATGGGACACATCATCATATTCCCAGCATCAAACTTCCCTCAACACCAGAAGGAATATAAAATGGGGACAGAGCAACCCCTTGTTCCTCATGTTTATTTTTTTTTTTAAAGAACAAGCTATATTCAGAGCAGGAGGAAATGGAGCATAAATATTAAACTTTGTTTAGTCTTGGGAAATACAATTTATAATTAGAGTTGGGCATCCTGTTGACATGTTAGAACCTATTTTAAGTGTGAGGTGAGCACATGGCCAACCTCTATCTTTCACAAGTGATTAAAAATTGCCAGTTCTTTCAGTTCTTTTCTTCTTGTCTTATTTTGTCTTCTTTTTCTTTTTTTTTTTTTTTTTTCCTTTTTAATGTAATTTCTAGAAAGCAACTGAGCTAACATCAGGTCAAGATAATGATACTTATAGTGGCAGTGATGTCTTGCAGCATCTCGGCAGCTGGAAATTTTGCTTTCTGTTCATGTACTTCTGCTTGTCTTCATGCCAGCCCCACCAACCAAGCCTGTTCACCTCTACTATGGAAGAATGGGAATCCCATGAGACTTGGAGAGTGAGGAGATGGTGAAGATTGACTCTGTGTGACCAGCACTGACCTGTGGGTTTTTTGTTTTGAAGTGGTGTTTGCCAGTTGCCACATCCAGCTGCCACACACAAATGAAAATGTAGGATTTGTGCATGGCAGGTACCAGCAGAAATTATTGTAGGACTGGTGCCTCCAAGCAGGTTTGGAGGAAAGATCCTACAAGTCTGCAGTGTGCCTCCTAGAGTCCTCAGGTTCTTTCATGGGTACATCAATGCTGTCAGATAACCTGGCTCTTCACATCAGTCACATTAAGGGTTAGGTCTCTTGTGGGCACCCTTCCCCACCAAACCAGATTGCTCCTTCCAAACTGGGTGTAATCCTTGGGTTTTCTTTAGGGCCGGGTTCAGGTTGGCTGCTTCTGCTCTGCACAGCCCTCCTGCACTGTTCTAGGGCAGCTTTGCACACTGTCCCCACCTTACTCAGGGCACCCTAAAAGAACGTGAAACAACGATCTCAGGGTAGTGGGGTCACCATCCAGAGGTAGATAACTGAGTGTTACGCACCTGGACGTATCCAACTTCATCTAGAGAAGGGTAAAGTTTGTGTGGATTAGGCCATGGATCACATATCTTTAGTGGGAGAGATGTAACTGGAAAAGTCGTCTGACTTAGGTCTCACTGGGAATAAACCATAGACCGACCCAAGTTTCTGCTGCCCACACGCCAGAGATGGAGTCTGACAACAGCAGGATCTGTAGGAATTATTCCTGCTGCTTCCATGTAGTCCAAAATTTCATGTTGGGAGAGTTCCTATCCTTTCTGTGATGGACTATTTTCCTATAAGCTAGCCATACACCACCTGGGAAATACAATTGGATTGCCACCTCTAAGCAGCAGGTCCAAAGTGATCCTCTAGGCTTGGCTACTGTGACATCAAGTTGGCCATCAGGTTGTCCTGCTGTGGTGACAGGAGGGTGTGCAATATATTCTTGTTTCTTGGTGAACTCCCTTTGTTAATCCATCCAGATAAGTTATTGTGGGCTATTGTGGGAACCCAGGGCACAGGAAATATTTTTCTGTCTGCTCTGAGGGGTCCTGACCCCCAGAGAAGCACTGACTTTGACCCTCATTCATGGAGAAAGCTTCCAAGACTTCAAGATAGACTAGAGTTCATAAAAATGTGAAATAGATTATAGAAAGTAGTATGGCATGTCACTTGGGTGAGAAATTTAGGTTTTGGGGTTTTTAGTGTGTTGTAGATGGGAACAAGATGGAGGTTTTAGGGCAGGGGCAGGCTGTTCTTCTTCACTTTCTTCTTCCTTCTTCTTTCAAAGGTTTGGGTGATATCTTGTAATCAGAAAAGTCCACACTGCAGGCTTCGAGGGATCAGTTATTGCCTTAAAAGGGAAAATAATCTAGGTGTCATGTCTTAATTGGATAGCTTGGTCTTAAAAGACCTTGTAATGAGAGATTGTTAGCTGTTTTTGTGGTGCTTTTACAGCGTGCAGAGTCTGGTATAGATGGCGTGCAAAACTTTAGATAAGATAACAATAAACAAGAAGCTGAAGATCTAAAAATTCCTGTGTGTCTCCTTTTCCTGACACAGAACTGCTCCAGGAGGGTTTCCCCCTGATGGGAACCCCCAGGGAGGGGTCCAATGTCAGGCCAAGAAACCAATCAGCTATGAGTTGAGTTTTGGTCTGTAATAGTTGTAGTAGTAACAACAACAACAATGCATATACAGCTACACCTGTACATAGGCAATAACTGAGGCAGTAAAAAATAATTATTGTTGCCTTTGTTACCATCATGTATATATTGCTGTTAAATTGATTAGTCTTATTACAATCTTACTGCAACAACATGAGCAAAGTGTATTTACTGAGATACTTAACAACCACATTTTTCACACCCGTAGATTGCTGCCGTGCCACTCTGAAGCCCCCTGGCTTCCCCTGCCCAGCAGAGGCATGGTGGGATGCGGGGGTCACTCCCCTGGATCTCGAGGAGAGTTGGAGAGAGGCTAAGACAGAAAGTCACACTGTCTGCCTTGTGTGGAGGAGAGGTGGCATCTGAGGAGGCAATAAAAGAACCAACTCAAGGCTGGGGGAACCATCTCAGGTTTAATCTTGGCTCAGAGAAGCTCCAAACTCCTGAGTATTCAACAGCCAAAGGCCCCCTTGAGACTTCCACAAAGTCTTAAATACCGGGGCGTAACAAGGGGAAAGGGATGCCCATTGACCAATGGGGGGATTTGGGGGAGTGGAAGGTGGAAGGATAGACAGATACAAAAACCAATGGGGGAAACTTAAGGGAGGAACCCCTGGCCCTCATCCAATCCCTCAATGCCCATGGCAGAAGGTTCTGGAAGAACGGGATGGGGTGCTGAGTGATGGACAAGGTAGCAGGGAGGGGAGAGGGGAGTGACAAAGCATTTTGAGAGAGATTGGCACTGAGGGAAAGGTGGGAAAACTCAGGGTGGAATCATTGGGAGAAAATAGGGGCGGAGGGGCAAATCATTACAGAACTGTTACAGAAATATAAAAACACAATACAACAGTAGATGTTTTCATCTTGAAACTCCCAGTACAGTGCAGTTCTGAAGTATCTCTGACTCAGAGGAGCTGGTGTGCTACAGAGAGCAAACGTGTCACAGAGAAGCAAGAGCTGGAGCCTGCAAATGTTTATCAGAGTTCACATACCTGTCTGGCACATGGTATAAAAGGACATAGCTTTCAGCTGATTTTAATAAGCAGATCTGGGAGAGCGGGACAGAATTGATGTTTTTTGGGAGAAGGGAGCCAGCATTTCATTTCTTTTGGGTGAAAATTCTTGTCCATTGTTGCATATCTAAGTGAAAAGGGGATAAAACACATTATGCTGAAGGAAGACATCTCCTCTGAGGGAGGTCACTCAGTTGAGATGTTCCCCGTGCATGCAGGGGAGAAGGTGGGAGGTCTGCAGTGGTCCCTGGAATGTTTTCTTTGATCCCTGGTGGCCCAGGGGAGGCCTTAGCCTGGCTGGTGAAGCCAAGACTCTGTTTGGTCCTAAGACATCCACTGAACACCCAGTAAAACCCTGTCAAAGGTTTAAAGTGCTGCAAACAAACATGCAGAGCCAGTGAACACCTGCCTGGATATCCAGGCATGTGTATGCAACATAGACAACGTGCATGTCCCCCACCAACTTACACAATAGCATTGCATCTGAAATAAAATGGAGCTTCACACTATGAGAAACGCCTTCACTTCTGAAATTTGAAAAGTTTTATTAAACCTTAACAAAAAATACAGCAAAGGACTGAATAAGGAAAAATTACAGCATTGGGAGCCCCTGTGACTATCAGCCATGTGCTCCTCTACAAAATGGATGCTCTGAGTTTTAGATGCTTAGCCCTTCCCAAAGTTTTGTCAGTCAACCCCTTCTCTGCCATGCACTGGTGGAATTACCATCTCATGTCTTGACTGGAGGTCAGGCTTTGTTATGCTGTGCCTCTTGGTAATGAGCCAGTCCTCTCCAAGTGTCCTGACTACAAAGGCTCTTACAAGGGAGAGGGGAAAGAGGACTATGGGGGGACATATTACAGTAACATCACTATACATCCACATATCTCCATCTCTTAATTGTGAGAGCCAACTATTACATTGCTCATCTATAACAACACCCAAAGTAAAGAAAGTAAAATTCATCCCAAAGCCCTTCTTAGAAGGTATTTATGTTATCACCCATTCAAGCATTAAATTTAATTTATCCTTTCTGTGTTTGCCCATCCCACTGCTGTGCCATGAAGACACAAATGACCTGTTGGGACACCAAACATGATGTGATCGCCCTACTCCCATACAACCTTTTCCTACACACCCCATCCTGCATGGACTTGAAATGTAAGGATTACAGCCAGCCCAGTGCCCCTAATTTACCCCAACCCCTGAGAATCTCCAGGCTGACAGCTGTGGGAGAGGCACAGATGACTTCAGAGACAATCATGTGTCCCAAGCCTGTGGAGGGGATTTTTTTGTGGTATTCACAGACTGTTTCATGTGTCAATACGAGAGGAGCATAATTACCAGCTGAGAAACTGCAGGAAATAAGCCAAGGCTGAATGAACAAAATGGAGAATAAAGAGCAGCGCAGAGGACCACATATTTTAAAAACTACAGATGTACGTATTTATGTAGTTCTGGGGAGTCTGGAAATATATTAGGGCTTATGACTGCAAAGGAATGAATTCAAGGACTAGTCTATGGGGAGCATTTTTTTTTCCCTGTGACTTCAGACTTCTCTCAATGCTTACAGAGTTTTAGTCAGCTGGCATGCAACAGAGGTACGACTTCCCCAAGGAAACTCTTTCTTGGCTTGAGCTGGAAAGGCTGCTGGGAGAGTCAGGGGAAAAAAGGGCTGCAAGCAGAGACGAAACCTTCTCCTCCTCCAGCCACAGAGCAGGTATGTGGAGATGTGTGTGAACCTGGGAGCCTGCTGTAAAGTTGCACTTTCAGCTCTGGGAGAGATGAGGGCTCTGGTGACTTTGAGCTGCAGCCTTTGAAACTAATGCAGATGAGGAAGGTACTGTATAAATAAAATGTTCTGTGTTTACGAATAGGCTGAGGAACTGGCTAAGCACTCTGTGTAGATGGCTCTATCCACCCACTTTTATATTTAATCCATCAGGGACTTGCACTGTGTGAGTTAGATCGTTTATATTAAGGCACCAGTTAGTTTATAATAGTACAGTTGTCATGTCACAGTATTTGTTATTATTCTCCATGTTTACTGGAATAGAAAATGGGGAGATGATTGGTTTTTTTCTTTCTTCACAGGACTTCAGTCTATTTATGGCACTACTGCATTATAGACTTCTGAACTAGGAGTGCTGCAGAAATCAGCATTGTACACTAATTAAATGCCACTCAACCAGCTCTCCAACACTGAATCCTAATATAGTCTTGGGCAAATCACACAGTCCCTGGTTAAAATAGGCAAAATGCTGTTTGGCTTGTCTGCTCTTCTTCCTGTTAGTGCTGTCGTTGAGCTCTTCCAGTTGG
This sequence comes from Lonchura striata, assembly GCF_050655825.1. Classification (NCBI taxonomy): domain Eukaryota; kingdom Metazoa; phylum Chordata; class Aves; order Passeriformes; family Estrildidae; genus Lonchura; species Lonchura striata. The sequence continues at coordinate 5,711,203 of NC_140703.1, forward strand.
AGCATGAGGTGTGAGAATGGCAGGGTTATTTTGCTGCTCTTAAGATCCTGACATCTTGAATTTCACCTTTGGGTGAACGATGATTTACTGAGATGGCTTTGCTGGATCTGGACTGTTATCATGAGAATGAATGTTTAAGCAATATTTGGAAGTAGTAAACTTTTAGAAAATCATAGTTTACATAAAAATCACAGTAAATTTTCTAAGGCTAAGCCCAGTTGTAATTTGGATAGAAGTATTTTTGATAAAAGTATTTTTGATAAAAGACAAATATGCTTCCCTTAAATAGAAGCAATAACTTGGCTTTGCACAACAGTGATAATTTGTGTTTTTTACTAAGATGTATTAATTTATACTTTAAAATAAACATATTACTCTAAAATGCTGAAATCCTCTAGTTTTCAAGAACAAAAATTTACAACCTGTCATCTCTTTTTTAAGCAGATGGCTGCATCTTAATGACTGTATCAGTGCTTGGCCTTTTACTAATACAATGATAGGTGGATTCAAGCATGGATATCAGTATTATGCAAATCAAATCTGTCACAAATAATTCTCTTCACCTCATTTTGCTTCCTACTGGATTTTATAAAATCAGTACACCTTTTCCTAAATACTGACATCACTGTCTATAAAAAACAATATTGCTGAATTAAAAGTATATTTTATAAACTGGTAAGAAAATATTCTGGTTTGGTTCTTGAATCTGCATTTTCTTTTCCAGGGAGAGCATTTCGTGCTTAGATAGTTTAATCTGCAAATGCCAGTACATGTCACTTCTTGCTGATGAAAGAGTTTTCATTTTCCCATCTCCCTCTGTCCCTTTGCCCATCACTCACACATTCTCTGGGCTTGTGGGTTTCTTTCAGTTCTTGTTCATTTACATTTTCTTTCCTGAAGAGAGAAGGAGGAAAAAGGGTGAATAAAACAGGGAACCTGGCTAAAACCTCAATAATTGGAAATGTTCATTTTTGGTAGGGAAATGCTGTTGGCTGAGCATCTGATAAAGATGCACATGGAGAGAGGGAAGAAAGAGAAGGAAGGAAGGAAGGAAGGAAGGAAGGAAGGAAGGAAGGAAGGAAGGAAGGAAGGAAGGAAGGAAGGAAGGAAGGAAGGAAGGAAGGAAGGAGAAGGAAGGAAGGAAGGAAGGCAGTGGCTTCAAAAGACAGGAGAAAAGCTTTGTTGGGTTTACAAGAGATGGAGGAGTCTCTTTTGATCTGTGGACTTGACACCAGGAAGAGTAGGGGCTGCATCTGCCTGTGAGATGCAAAGCACAGTGCAGATTGCAGGAACAAAATAAACCAGGAGAATCAGCTTCTGGGAATGTTGTAGAGTGTCAGGAGTTGGAGCTGTGCCTCCTTCTCAAAGTCTGTGGCTCAGGATGGCATTGGGTATTCTTTTTAATAGGGTTAATATTAATGTTGTCTCCATCTTCCCTGTGGGTGAATCATCAAGGAGCTATTCCAGCCAAAAAGGAGCATTTACAGTTCAGACCCACTTTCTAAGGCAGGGACTTGTTTTATTTACTTCTCTAGAGAGTTTGATTCATAGAGCTCAACACAGGACCCAGACAAAAGCAGTGCCTTAGAAAGCAGCAGCATTATGAATGGACAGACTCCAAAAGGTCTGGAGACTCAAGATACAAAATGATCAAGACATTTTCTTGTTCCTCTGAAACCCTTGGGAACCTGCAGCAGTTCACAGACTGGTAAGAGCCAGCAGCTAGGATTTACTTTTCCTTCTTGCTCTTGGCCATGGTGGGCAAAAGGTTTGGAGGAAAGGAGAGGTCTGATAAGGTGTTCCTCACTTTGGGTGACAGAGAATGAAATTCAGCTGACACTGACAGAAACTGAGTAGGAAGTGACTGCTGAGACACCATTGGAAAATAAGGATTTCACAGGGTTTGCAGGTGCAAAGCCTTTGTGGTGGGTTTCAGTGCTGGCCAAACACCAGTGCACTCACTAGAATATGCTTACTCATTTCCTGCTGTGAGATTGGATTAGGAGGAAGGCAAAGTAGGCTCAAAAGTTAAAAGGATATAAAGAAAACGTTATTAACAGTAACTAAAAATAAGAGAGAATAATAAGATTCAGAATGAAACTTTTAGAACACTTCTCCTCCCACTACAACATTTTCTTTCTCACTCACAACAGACAGAAATAATTAAGTCAGCTTATCACTTCTAGATCAGTTTTTCTTCAGTTTACTTAGGAAGAGGAGTCCTTTAGTAAATTTATGGAGATTTTTCTACAAGAAAACAGTTATCTCGTGGCTTCTAATTTTCACGAGTAGCAGCCACCTGGAAAAATTAAATCTGCAACTGTGAAGTCCCTCCCATTTTTCACAGCTTTTTGAACAGCTATGTTTATGGGCCATGTCAAATTATGGGATACTATTCTAAGGATGAGCTGTTCAAAAGCAAAGTTTCTCTTTATTTATATCTGAGATCATCTTCATCTATGAGAATAGGGATCTTTTTCTGCTCTCCTGAGGGCATAGGGTCTTCATCACTCTTCTCTCTCTCTTTTCAAGCTTCTTATTAAATTCACAGCTATTTCAACATTTGTCTGCTTTAACACAGGTTTGAACAGTCCATCCCCCCATAATTCTTCAATGTGTTATAGGGAAAAAAAGGTTGATGGATCAATTAAACTTTTCTCTATAGCTTTAAAAGAAGATTTCAGTCCTGAGATTATGCCATCTCCTCATCCCTCCCATCTTGACTTCTTCTTCACTGGTCTAGGATTTTGGCAGTCCACTTTTTCTTTCCATTCAAAGTCCCACATATTCATAAAGTTTCTTTTCTTCTGGGTCGAGGTTGAACAATCTGATCCAGGTGTGGACAATTCTCCCTGATGGAATTACAGAACCATGGATTTCAGATGTATCAGCCCGGATGACTCCAGCAATCCCAATCTTGGGTCATTACCAGGATGATCAACTCCACTATCACCTCACCTAAGAACCCACATGTATTAAATTTTAAATGAGGCTTTGTCCAAGAAAACTGGTTTTGGGTGTAACAGATATGTGGGGGCAGCTCTCAGTGCTGGCGTATGTGCTTTGCAATAACAAAATATTATTTTTTAAATTCTTTTAAAATTATTGCTTTGCAATAACAAAATAACGCCTATCAAATCATGTTTCCCTAAATCAAATACAACAGTATTACACTGGTGCTAATTATAATCAATATACATATCAGGGTCTAGCCCCACAGCTGAGACAAAGGGGGATGAGCCAACTGAGCTACTTGCTCTCAGGCCAGAAAAAAAAACAGAATTCCCGTGATTTTTTGGTTTTAGCATGGGACTTCACTGAGGCTATCAGTTTTCTCAGTGGTTTAACAGATTGTCAATTCCTAAAGCTGATTACAGATTGTTTTTTTGTCAGGCATGGAGAAAACTGCTAGCAGCTACTCTTAGAACATCACTTCCATGATGCAAAACCAGCACACCCTTGGGTATTGTTGGGATGGGACAGCCCTTGCTATTTTATGGGCAAAAAAAAAGCTTGATTCTCCAATTTGTGTGATGGAGATGAGAATTACTGGGGCTTTGAGCAATGAGTGGTGTAATGGAATGTGTCCCTGCTCATGGCAGGGGGTTTGTATTATCGACAAGGGTCCTTTCAAATTGGGCCATTCTCTGATTGATGCATGTGACTTTTACCCTGCAGATGTGTCTTATCAAGCCCATACCATGCCAATTTTTCAACACCACTTTAAAGTGTAAACTGCTGGGCAGCTCAAAGCCAAAAATACAGAAAATTTGGGAAATCAGCCAAATGCTTTGGAGTCTTTGAAACTGTTTGCTGCCAGATCCCCTTTGGGAAAGGACAAAGATGGCAAGGACAGCACCGATCTTTCCCACTGCAGCTAGTGTCCTCTGAGAGTGTGGTTTTATTGAAGAAAAGCCTGAGCAGTAGAATCAGTGCATTCCCTTTCCTCCTGCTTTGGCATTTGTTTCTGTCTAGGCTCTTCTTTACAGTTTGGCTGGCACAGCTACCTGGTTACTCAATAAAACAACTTGAAGAACAGAGCTGGCTTTTTGAAAAGCACAATATCTCTGCTATTTTTATCCCTGTAACTCAAAGCTTCCTAAAGTGCTCTGAATATCCAGGTGCAGAAAAATTGGAAGCTTCCATCATCCTGGCCGCTTGCTGATCTTGATTATAGGCATGATATTTGTAGTTCAAATCAGATCGAAATATCCTACTTAAAAAAAAAGTTTTTATTTTCCTTGGAGACCTCAAATATTTGAGTTTTGCATTGGAAGGCATCTGTGCTTTTCAAATGCTACTGTGCACTGCTGACAAGGTAAGCTCTAAACCCAGAGCATCCAAAAGGCATTTAAATCTCTGAATAGCACAGTTGTCCCGAGTTTCAACATGAATTTCCTCCTTACCCCAAGGGGATTGCTCCAGGGATCATGCTAAGGAGATGAAGTGAAAAACAGCACAGCAAAGTGAAGCTTAAGACATGACATACTTGGGGGAAGGTGATCAAGACTAACGTGATGAGAACCCAGTCAAGGGAAACTTTTCTGAGGTTGTGATAATCTCACTGGTGGACAATTCTCCTGAGAGCTTAATGAGTATTTTTCTATCCATTGCACCTAATTATGCCCTCCCTGTCACCTTGTCATAGTATTTTAATTGCTAGACATGCAACCTGGTCCAGTGAAAAGTGTCCCTGCCACGGGAGGGGGGCTGGAACTAGATGAACATTCCAATCCAAACCATTCTGAGACTCTATAATTCTGTGATTTATACCTCTCATTTCAGGGTGCATTACCAAGCAAACTTAGAGCCCAGCTCCTTGGCATAGTATTTCAGCCATGGGAAAACTGTATTGTGGCAGTTCAGATTTGTATGTCTGGGAGAAAACAGCAGGGAAATCTATGTAGAGGAGGGTTTTCCTGAAGCAAGACTTAATTAGCAAAAGGAAATGAAAAGGAAAAGGAAACCAGCTGCTCTGGCTCTAGAGGGCAGCACGAAATAATAAATAAAAAGCTGAACTTTGCCAATTTGAAATCATCTTCTGCATGACAAAAGAACCCCTTTGCAGTGGGAATTCTTCCTACTGGATCCAGTATATTCAGCACTGTGTAATTTTTTACAGCCAAAAATTCAGCAGCACAACCGAAAATGCCTTTCATGGAGGCCTTTAGCCCTAATTCCTGCCTCATGCCATGGAAATCCATCCAAGGTGTTGTAGCCAACAATGGACCCCCCTCCTGCCAGCAGACTGCAGTCACACTGTCATTAGTAGGATGACTGCAAAGAGAAAAGTTATTTCTTCCAGAACAGGTTTCCAGATTTTGGGGTTTATAATTATCAGCCATGAATTTTAAATGTTTAATCCGCAAGCACTGTGTCCTTAAAGATACAGAGAGACATTTAGGTGCAGGAGGCTACAACCCTCCAGGAATGTAACTTGTAGACACATCCAAAATAAACACACTGTCATGCCCCACGCACACAGCCAAACAATGGCATCACTGATAAGTTACTTATTCTCCAGAGAAATCCTGACAGTTCCTCTGGCAAAAATCCCCCTGTCTCTCAATGCCTGCCCCAAGAAAGGGCTCCAGGATGTCACACAGAAGCTGACTCCGTCCAGAGCACAGCGGTGGCTGGGACCCAGCAAGAGCCCAGGGAGGAGTGGAGAGGAAGACAAGCAACATAATTTAAAGCAGACACTGTCCCAAATAAGGTTATTTCCCTGAAAATGCCCTTCATTCTGAAGCTATGCGTGAACTTTTAGGTGTCCTGAATGGGTGAACATGAATCTGAAGAATAATTGCATCGATACCAGGACTGAATCGATTTTGAAGAGCTGGACATGCTTTTTAAAGAGATGATAAGCAGTGTTTGGGGATGTGAGAGACCCTTGAAACAAGGTAAATGGGAAATAGTCACTTTTTTTACCCTTGGAGGCTCTAACTTAACAGGAAAGAGTCTTGTATGGGAAAGGATAAGACCCTGGGGGGTGTGATTTTTGTTCCGTGTGTTCGCTTGTATTTAAATTTCCTTGGCACAGGACAGCATTCCCGTTAATTGTCTAAGCAATAACAAAAATTATGTTTGGGAGAGATCTGGAAAGTGCTGCTTTTATTAGCTGCAAACATCTGTGAAGTAATTTCAGAATTAATGTTGTGATAGAGAGGGAGGCAAACATTGGTCTGAAGTGGACACTGGGAATAAATTGTTATTATTCCATGGTTTGAAATGTGTATGGTCTTCTCTGACTTCCCTGCTTTTCCTACTTTTTAACTGGGTATGCTGATATGGTTAGGATATGCTTTTTCTATAATTATTTGACTGACTTATTAATATGCCTTGGGGATGATATTGACTTAAACCAGCTGTATTTTTCAGCTGGGGTTGGCACTGTGTGATTTTGAAGTGCTGTGGTGGAAAGCTGTGGATTTAAGTAGGGTTCAGAGCTCAATCCTGCTCTGAGCTATGCTGGGGTTTCCATCACAGCTTCCAGTGGGAGCAAACTGGCACTGACCATGAAGCTGCTTCAGCTCTGGGAAAACCTCAAAGCAATAAAAGCTCCTTTCAGTTGAGTTATTGCTACTGCTGCCCCCAAACTGTTTTTGTAAGCTGTGGATGGAGAGATCAATGCCAACAGGAAGGGTTTAGTGCCAGTAGATGTCCTTTCACATACCAAGGGAATGGTGGTCCTGTAACCCTGAGCTTGGCACTGGGAGAGCGTGGGGGATTGCTGAGACCTGCTCAGAGGGTAGAAAAGAGGGGGATGCACTGATGTGTCACACACTAGAGGTTGCTGAGAATATTCAGAGAAAAGCTACTCAGGAAAAGCTTCTCAGGTGGACAGCTGAACTAAAATCTACCCTAGGAAAGGAATCTCCTTGAGCAAGGAGGTTGGGCTGTACCATGACAGGTCAGGAGGAAGTAGCTTCAGGTTGTGCCAGGGGAGGTTCAGTTTGGATATTAGGAAAAATTTCTTCACCACAATGGTTGTTAAGCACTGGCACAGGCTGCCCAGGGCAGTGGTGGAGACCCCATCCAGGTAGGGATTTAACAGATGTGTGGATGTGGCACTTGGGAATATGGGATAGTGGTGGCCTTGGCAGTGCTGGGAGAACAGTTGGAGTTGATGGTCTTAGAGGGCTTTTCCAAATTAAATGGTTCTGTGAGGACAGAGTCTGTGTTGTCTTATGCTTGAAGAGGCCATCACATCCTTGATGAACTTCAGTATGTGACAGCCATCTTAGAAACACCTTGAGGGACAGCATTCTTCCTTATTACAGATTTGTCTTACTCAGCAAGCCATTATATCATATTTTTTTGTGTTCAAATGCATCAATTTCCCAGTTGCTTTATAAACCTAAAAATTAGGTTAAGTATGTTAAGACTCTGGATTGTGTCAGGTTTGTTATTTAAAAGGCAAAGAGACCTTTTGTTGCTCTGACAGTGTGACAAGGGAAGACATTGCAGAGCACTTGGGCCACATGCTGTTCCTCAGGGTGGTGCCCTGTTGTGGCTAATATCCTCAGCTTAATTCATGTTGTCTGAATAGAAAAGATTTCCCTGTGAGGGCTTGGAGAAAAACCTTGTAGTCATTGGTATGTTAATCTTCTGTCACCACCTCAGAAAACTAATACTCAAATTATGAAAATATATTTATCCTCCTTAAAGAGGGTCCCAGCTGCTCTAAGCATGGGGAATGAAGATCAGAGGGGGAAAACAGAACCATTATAGATGGTGATATTGGCAATTCCTCCTTCCATCAGATGATTTCAGCATATTTTGCAAACATTGATTCAATGGTAGAGAATTTACATCCTTGGTTTGGTTTTAACAGAGAGGAACACACTTCTGATCCCATTACTGAGACCCATTCTTTCACCTTGGGGTCACAGGTCATCATCCATCACTGGGATTTTCTTATGAAATGGAAGGAATACGTAAGCTGTACACTGAGTAGCTGTGGTCTAATCCTACACAGTTTCTCTATTCCTAGAACACAGCTCTGTTCTCTGGTTCAGGAGGGTAGAAACAGGCAGATTCCCATCAGGAACTTGTTGGCATTGCTGTTCAGTGACTGTCAGTGCTGACTGTAAGGGGCCACCAGCTGCACCCATCAAAGTGACTAAGCAGAGGGATCTCCATCAGCTGAGAGTGATCCGATCTCTTTCGTTTCCACCTATTCAATGCTCTGGGTGGAAGCCACTGAGCAACTATATTGATGCCAGTGGCTTGTGCATGGGATTGGGGTTGCATCTGGAGCTGTTTGAAGCAGGAATGCTTGCCTTTGACTTTGGTTGTTTTTTCCCATTGTCCAGTGACAGGCCTCCCAGAGGTGTTTGCTTCTTTTGCAGTTCTGTGCTCTTTTATGGAGTGCTTTCCAAACAGTTAAACCCTCATGAATGCTCTGTTTCACACAAATCCATTCTATTTAAATCTGTCTCTTTGTAAGGCTGATGATCTGTCCTTGTCCATGGCAGGGGATTGCACAAGATGGCTTTTAAAGGTCCCTTCCATCCCAAGTCTGAGAGAGTTCAAGAAGCATTTGGACAACACTCTTGGACACAGGATCTGACTCTTGGGGATGGTGCTGTACAGGACCAGGGATTGGACCCAATTATTTTTGTGGGTTCCTTCCAATTTTACATATTTTGTGATTCTGTGGAATATATGGTTCTGTGATCTCCTGTCAAATGTATTTATAAGCCTGTCCATACCTGGAGTGTGTAAAATGAAAAATCTCAGTCCACTCCTTAAGCTGTTTGCATTAACTCAACAAGGGTACACATGTAAAAGCTCTTTGATGTTCTGGGATAAGAGGAGTAGAAAATGTTGTGGATGGAAATGAAAACTGTTCCCACTTCTGGTTGTTACTGAGTGGCACCTCTTGACTTTGCTCAGGACATGGTGCCCAAAACTTAAGCCCAGTTGAAAGCACCGGTGCTGTGTCTATGGGGAGTGTGAAGATAACTCAGTCTTCAGTAGTTTTCTTTCTCCATTATGCCAGACACCCTGCCCAGTTTGAACATGTGGACTTTGTTGATTGTCCTGGATACCATTTAGGCAGCAGCTGAAATCACACTGGGGAAAACCCATTCAATGTCTTGGACCTTCTGTTCAAATTCTCAGAGGTGGCTTAATTTATTGCACTGCTTGTGTCCTTCTCCATGTTAGATGATGACCTGGTGCCAGCTTTTGCATGTGTTGACCACTGTGTCCCATATGAAATCTAACTGTAATTATTTTTACCCACAGAGCCATGAAACTGTACATCATCTTCTTCCTGGCAGTGGTGAATAAACAAACCTCTAGCTACCAACCCCCTGAGGGGACATCCTGTGAAATGGTAAGGCTGTCTCTCTACTTAGGTCCCTTGAGATCTTGAATGAGGTTGGGACCCCCTTGTTACAGGCACTGCACAAGCAACTACAGTCTCTGAGAAGGGAAACCCCCAGGACCAGGCTTCTGGATGGCAGAGGTGGGATTTTCAGGTTTAGGGGATGCTTAGCAGCCTGTCATCAGGCCGTGTCCTTGTAGTGACAGCACGAGGAGGGGCAGGCACAGAAGGGTCATTATCTCAGCTTTTTTCCTAAGGAGAAGCTGGTTAAAAGAAATTTGACTTGATTTCCCTAAGATTGTACAGGGTTTCTGTAGCTAAGACAGAGAAAGAACTTAGACTTAAAATCAACTTACTTATATCAGTTGTTCTTTGTACTTGCAGTAAAACATCTTCTGTGAAATACTTCTATACCAGCTCTTTTGTAATAACAAGTACACTGACCTCCTCTGCCCTGACCCAGCATTTCTTCCAGGGAAGTTGTACCTGGCTTCTGCTGGAGTGAAGAGGAATGATAAAGACTCTTGCTCCACTACAAAATCTGCTCCTTGAAGTTTTGCAAGCACCTGGTACAATATTACAAATGTTATTTGCAACTGAACTTTTTCCCTTCCCTCTCCAAGTGCTTCTGACTGTACCAGGATGTTTAAAAATACTTTTTTCCCCCCCTTGAACATTGAAGCTGTTCAGCGCAAATCCTCAAGAATTTCCAAAATAGGGAAAAATAATTTGCTAGCTGTACACATCTCCCTTGTGGGACTCATTCCATTCCTGCCCACCCTGCCATATTGCTGCACTTCCTGAATTCCAGAGAAGTTAAGACCTAGTGTATATATAAAAAGATCTTGGGAAGGTGACTGGGTAGCTCAGCTCCTTGGCTGGAGAGGGAACACTGATGCAGCCACTGTAAACAGGACAGCCTGGGTCCCATGTCACAGAATCACAGAATAATGAGGTTGGAAGGGACCTTCAAGATCATCAAGTCCAGGCCCCTAACACCTCAACTAAACCATGGCACCAAGTGCCATATCCAGTCTTTTTTAAACACATCCAGGGATGGTGACTCCACCACCTCCCCGGGCAGGCCATTCCAATATTTTATCACTCTTTCTGTGAAAAACTTCTTCCTAATATCCAACTTATATTTCTTCTGATGCTGCTTGAGACTGTGTCCTCTGGTTCTGTCAGTTGTTTCCTGAAGAAAGAGACCAACCCCACCTGGCTACAATCACCTTTCAGGAAGTTGCAGAGTGATAAGGTCACCTCTGAGTCTCCTTTTCTCCAGGCTAAACAGCCCCAGCTCCCTGGTCACATGAAGGGAGCCATACAATATTCCAAGCAGTTTCATCCTGTTTCTTGATGGGTCACAGGCTGATTGCTCAGAAGTAAACACATGCTTGCTTGCACCACTTAATGAAGCTGCTTTCATTAAGCCAACAACACAACTATTCTGGGATAAAATGAGCCCTGACAGAAAACACATTGCAGTCAGGGCTGAGGATGCTCATGTGATGTAAATCAACAGCTCAGCACTGCTAATGTCCATACTGATTGCCTTCCTTCACTGGCATTTGGTGGCATGTGGATCTAAACACAGCTCAAAGAAAGAAGGAGCTACTGGATTGGCTGTCATTGACAGTCCTGCACTGCATCACAGCCTCAATTTATGTGGCACTTTCCCTGTGGTGACACCTTTAGAATAGCAAAGGCTCAGAAGTGGAAACTTTAATCTCAAATCTCATGGAGTAGGCAGGAGTCAGAAACCTGTGCCGCTTTCTGAGTCACCACTGATGGTTCTGTTGCTGAACTAAACTCTCCTAGAAGAAGTTTTAGGAAGTAAGCAGTCCCTACCAGACCCCTGACCTGGGGGTGAACTGCACTGATTATGCCAGTTACAACACATCTATCACTTTGTGAGACAACAAGGAACACATCAAATGCCAGGATGTTCTTAACTCACATTATTTTCCAAGAATAGGCAAAGCTTCAACTGTATCATATTTTACCTCCCAAAGAAATATGATTTTGCTAATTCCTGTTCATTGGCAAAGGAGGAGATTTCAAATAATTCATAGAAGGGAAGGGATTTTAGGAAATTCTATTTTACCTTACTTAGAGGTGATGCAAGGACAGATGCATAACCAGATGTCATAGGTCAGCTGATGTGTGGTACCTGGGCAAAATGCTGAGGTTTGATTTTGTAGCTAAGCCTCTACCTGAGCAGATCTTCTAAGAATGGTCAGGGACACCATACAAGTCCAGGTCAGTGCCAAGAGGCTCCAGCCCAGATTCTTGGTTCAAATGTTCATGAACTGATAAAGGAGATCTCACGGTTAGGCTTGAGTCTAACTCCTTTTTGTAGGGCTCTTACTGAGGTGGTTGACAACTTCCACCCAGTGCTGAGCGGTGAAGAACTGGAGTCAGAAACCAAATGATGCCCAGCTTTTGAACTGTTGGGTAATTTTTTTTTTTTTTTTTTTTGCCAGCATCTTAATGAGACCAAGTGGTCCTCACCCTCCAGTACTTCTTGATACTAGACTTGAAACAAACTGATGTCAGCACTGGCAGAGGTCATTAAGTCAGAACTTGAGGCTGACAAAATCCTCTTTTCCAGTCTCAGGCTACCAACCCATTGGATTAAGGGGGGAGAAGCAAGGAGATAAACCAAACAGATGCTGTTTGCTCCATCCCACAGAGACATGCTTCATCTTTTCCTACTGCTAATGAGAAGGAAATTCATGCCATTTGAGCCTTGGGGGAGAAAATACGGTGCAAAAGAGAAGATAAGAAATTTAGTGAGGATCAAAATAGTCAGTGAAAAGGAAGGAGAGTTTAAAAAGAAAAATGAGAGGGGAAATGTTATATGAAATGGCATACAGTGTGAGGTGTAGATTTTATTAGTCTTTTTTATCACTGGGAGGGTTCAATGGATGCAGATTAAAACCCAAATCATGCAAGATACATGGTGAACAGTGGCTGACCTCTCCCTCATCAACATCAATGAAAAGCAGATTGTTGGCATTGGCAGGAGTTGCATCAGGACTTTAGTAAGATTCTAGCTGCCCAGGGGGAATGGAGGGTGCTCAGCACCTGCTGGGATCTGGCTGAAAGTGTGAGAAGAAATCTGACATCTGCATTAGGATGCAAAGCAGTTTCTGCTTTTTCACTCTGGATTTTTGTATCCTCCTGGCTTTTTCCTCTTCCACAAATAAGTAAGAACAGGTTTCTACCCTCCTCCTGGCTTTTTCCTCTTCCACAAATAAGTAAGAACAGGTTTCTACCCTCCTCCTGGCCTTTTCCACAAATAAGTAAGAAGAGGTTTCCTACCCTCCTTTTCATGCCTCAGAAATAAGGACAATTCTGGGTATAATTTAACTCAAAATGAGGAATTGTACAGTGACTTTGCAGGAAAAATATTTTCATGGAGAAGTCAGAAAATTTTTTTTTTTTAATTTCTATTTTTTTTTTTTTTTGCTGAAGGAGATTTGAGTGAGTTGGAGGGAAAAGAGGAAGGGATTTAAGTTTTAATGGTCAATTTACGTGGGATCATTGGGGAAAATGAGTCATGGGAATCACTGTGGAGCAGCTTGTGTACATCTAAAATTTGAATGACCACTTGAACTTCCTTGGCACATTCTTGTGTGGTCTCCAGAACTAAGATGATGCAAAAGAGATTCACAAAATACTGACTACTGCCCCACTTCTGCTAAACAGATCTGCCACTTCATTCACCTCAAAGGTCCTATAAAACAAATGAGATTTAATATCTTTGACTTTTTATATTTGCTTGATTTCTGAAAAGCTTTGTGTCATGGAATCTGGATTCTGCTTCTTCTTAGAAGTTAAGATTCAATGGGCTTTTCTTTCTTTCTCCCTTGCCTTGCCTTGCCTTGCCTTGCCTTGCCTTGCCTTGCCTTGCCTTGCCTTGCCTTCCCTCCCTCTCCCCCTCCCCTCCCCTCCCCTTTCCCCAGACACACAAATACATTAATAACAAGACTTTTTCTCCAGTAAATTAAATACTGCCTAAGCCTTTCACATTCCATTTCCTCCTGCTGTTGTATGTTCTTCTTAACAACAAAATAGAACTTGACTGTTATGTAAGGATGGTTGTTTCCATCATGTAATATGGTTCATGTTTCCAGTGTTCCTTATGAACACACACATAAATTTTTCTCTGGACACAGAACACAGTCCTAGCTACAATTAAACACAGATGCATCCAGAAGATGGATTTGACTTTGATGCTTGTTTTTTTGGTTTGGGTTTTTTTTTTTCCCCTCTACCCTTCTGTTGAGAATTGGCCTGAAAAGGCCTGACCCTAACTGCACATCACATCTTTTTCCTCTCAAAAACTGAATTGACATAATTTGTATTTTCAGTGTTGTATCACAGTGTCTCATGTGGGTGGTTTCATAAGGTGTGCTCCCCATGCAAGTAGAAGGGAACTGGTGCCTTAGGAAAAGGATAAATATGGAAGATAAAAGTGGAATGAGTTTGGAGATTGGTGTCAGACATATTTGGTTAAAGGCGTATTTGAACATGTGATTCTGAAGGAGAGACAGGGTTTGTGCTATAGGCTCCTTATAGGTTTTTATACCTCCTTGCTCTGGAGCCCATGTTTCCAACTGAGTGAAACTCTTCCAAGTACTGCTCACTACTACTACAAGTACAGTCTGCAAAATCTAATACAGTGATGAAAGTGAGAAAATTAAACCTCAGCACAAAAAATGAGGAAATCTTGCTTGATTGCAGAGAAACTTGGGACTGTTCAAATGAGGAGTCCAGGAGAAAGGTACAAAAAGAACTTTTAGTAGCTATCACATGCAGATTAAACGCTACTCTTTGAAGTCAGAAATCTCTTTAAAATGAAATGAGTGCTGTTAGCTGCAAAGAAGCTAATTGGGATTGCTGCTCTTGCTGTCTGAATGCTCAGAAAAAATTATCAGTATTTCAGAAGCAGCATCTGCCTGGATGCTGAATGTTATTTTTCTTACATTTAATGCAAAGACATTTTTCCTCTGTCATGTGACAATTCCTCTTCTCTCTTTTTCTGGCAGGTAAACTCTCAGGCATTTTGCCACAACAAAAATCTCCACCAAATCCCTCGTGAGCTCTATCCAAATGTAAACAAAATAGATCTGTCGGGAAATCTGATTCAAAGCATTTCTGAAATGTCATCATCATTTTACACTTCCCTTCAGTGCCTGGATTTAAGCTCTAACCAGATAAGTTTCATCAAGCCTGGAGTCTTCGCACACATGAAGAGTTTGCTGGAAATAAATTTAGCCAACAATCACTTGCATGAGCTTGCTCAAAATGGCACAGAGGGGATTGGGCTCCTACCCAAGGTGGAAGTACTGGACTTGTCCCACAACAATCTGTACAATGGGATGGCTGAGTATTTCATTAGAGAAGCTCCAGCACTGCAGTATCTGTCCTTGGCAGACAACAGTATTATAATGATATCACAAAAGATGTTTGAGGGATCTCCCAATCTTGTAGAGATAGATCTTCAGAGCAACATCATCATGGAAATAGAAGAAGGTGCTTTTGAGACCCTAGTGAGCCTGTCCAAACTCAATCTCTCAAAGAATTCAATTACTTGCATCTCTGATTTTAACCTCAGGCAGCTGGAGATACTTGACCTTAGCAGGAACAGCATTGAGACCTTCCACACCGCAAAATCAGATGATGAATATAGCTTAAGGTGTTTGGATCTGAGTGAAAACAAACTGTTTCATTTCCCAGTGTTCCCTCAGGTAAATAAGCTGGTAACTCTGAATTTATCAAAGAATTTAATCCAGCTCACTGATGAATCCCCTCGCAATAAAATGGACTATGTGAAAAATGAATGGCTAAATGCTTCTTTCCATATTTTTGATCAGAAGCAAAGTAGAAACAAAAGTTCTCTTTATTTATCCCAGCTTGTATATTTAGACTTAAGTTATAATGAAATCAAATCCATTCCAGAGGAGTTCTTTGAATCAATGTTGTCCCTTCACACCCTTAATCTCAGTAAAAACTGTCTTCAGGCATTTGCAGTAAGTTATGACAGTGCATTGATCTCTTTAACTGTCCTTGACTTGAGCTACAATGCTTTGCAGAACCTTCTCCTTGATGCTGGTGCACTGTCAAATTTGAAGGAGCTCTATATTCAAAACAATTATCTTCAAACACTGCAGTTTGACATCTTCTCCAATCTTCCTAGCCTTAGACTGCTTAATCTACAAAGCAATAATATCAGCCTTTGCAGCATGTACTCAGGATTAGCTAAGCAAAGACTTGCTGGAGAGGAAAGTGGTTGTGTATCATTTATCAATTCTCCTACTCTTCAGTACTTGTTCCTAGCTGACAACATGCTGAACATCCTACCAGCATACAGCTTCTACAAGACTTCTCTGGTTGTCTTGGACCTCTCCATGAACCCTGGACTGAAAATAGAACTTAAAGCATTATCAGGTCTGGAAAAGTCTCTGGAATGTTTGTATTTATATGGTAATAGGCTGATAGATTTAAATATTGACTTGCCTTGTTTTAGACACCTTAAACATTTAAACCTCTCTGAAAATCAGCTGAACTGGCTGCCTAAGTGGAGTAGTGACTCTCCACTAGAAGTTCTGGACCTACGGAACAACAGGTTCAGTACATTACAGAACAGCAATATTTTAGCATTAGAAAATTCACTTAAAAAATTGTATCTCACCGGGAACCCACTCAGCTGCTGTGGAAACATCTGGCTTTCATCCATGATCCAGAACAAAAATGTCCAGATCCCCAACGTGGAGCATTTAACATGCCAGCACACTCAGAATTTTGGGTACCAGGACAAAATGCACATCAGGAACATTAGACCAGAAGACTGTGAAAAAGAGGATCTGAAGAAAATCAACTTCCTTATTATATTAACATTTGTGTTGGTTTTATCTGTGGTCATCATTGGTGTGGGTTCATTTTTTTGCTTCCGCAGGCAAAACTTTAGCCATCAGTTTAAAGCATAGTAACACAAAATGTCTTGAAAACTGAAGAAATCAGGTGCTACACTGACAGTGTGTAGAAATAAAGGGTAAAATTCTCATCTTTGATTTTCAGCTATGGATTTTAAGTGCTTTTGAAGTGCCCTGAATTACACCACTGGTGTGGGTTGCAGGGATTTGAAGGAGAATTTGCCATGCTTTGCAGATCCATAGTTTAACTCAAAGAGGAGAAATTTGGACCTTGTGTGCAATACGTATTTAACTGAGTTTAATGTGAAGAAAGTAATCTCTGGGTGAAGGTTTAAAAAAAAAAAAACCTGGAGCATGAATTTCAAGCAGCTAACATTGAACTGAAATGTTTTTATTTCTAAGAAAAACTGTTGGAAAATCACTGCATATGATTCCATTTCAATGCAGAAGAATAGTATATCTATTTTTAAAAGCCACAGGAGGTTAGACTGCAAAAAAGTATTTTCAAGATACCAGTGTGAAATAATGCATAGGGAACACAGCCCTGGGCCATTATTCAGATCTGTCTTTCTACTGTCTTTCCCCAAAAATGTATTATTGTCTAGAGGGTGTGCTGCAAGAAAAATTCTGCAGGTCCTCATTCTGTGATGTGTTTAACATGGCCAGCCTGTTGTGTTGCTAAAAGTTGACACTGACAAATGTTATGTCCCGTAGTCTCACAGAAAATTCACCTTTTTGGAGGGAACATGGCAGTGAGTGGAGCCTGACCTGCTAACAGGGTTCAGGGGCTTTGAAAATGAACTATATCAGGTCTTCTGTTAATGCCAGGAACTGTCCATTCAGGCACATAGAAGTAGTGGTCAAACTGAAACCTGTCCAGGTAAATAACTCGGAGTCAAATTGCTGCTCCATTTCTGCTTCTTCCAGCTAGTGAATGTCAAACTACCACACTACAAAATGATGTATAATTATATTTTTTAAGCAGTTGTGTATGAAACTGGCTGGTGGTTTTCATTGTGGAATTTTGTACAATAAAAATAACTTTGAAGTCTGTAAAAAGCACAAGACAGTGGACATATTAAAGCACTAGCTTGGAATGCTCCACAGATGACAAGAATTGTCTTCCTATTTTTCTATGGTGTTTGACTCCAGAGACAGCTGCTCCATATTATAGAGTACAACCAGTGGAGAATAAGGAGTTGTACTGGAGATGTAGGCAAGAATTTGGAACAGGTTGCCCAGAAAAGTTGTGTCTGCCCCATCCCTGGGTGTATTCAAGGCCAGGCTGGATGGGGTTTGGAGCAATCTGGTCTAGCAGGTGTCCCTGCCCAGGGCAGGGCATTGGAACAAGATGATCTTTAAGGTCCCTTCCAAACCAAACCATTTTGTGATTTCTGTGATCCTATGAATTTGAACAAACCATCAGCAGCAATAGGGCCTGATCTAATGTTTATGGAAGCCAGTGGCTCAAGCACTTAATTTTGTAGAAGGCTTGCACAAGCTGCCTTCCCTGGGATCCCTAACTGCAGGGATTAGCTGGAAGCTCAAAAGCAAGCCAGACTGTGTGCCCAGATGCTGATTTGCCACAGGCTGAGTTCATGGCTTTTGTGTCAAGCATGGCAAAACTATTTCTCCTGCTGTCAGAGCCAGTGTTAGCTTGGCTGCTGTGACTAGAATTAGTAAATAACCTGATGACAGAGCCAAACTCATTTAATTAACAGTTTTAACATTGTTATTGTTTTGCTTTACAAAAATAAAGTTCTTGTTATTACTATGGAACTAATTAGACTTCCATTGCCTTCCCTGGGAGCAGAAATAATTTTTGGATTAATAAGTCTCAGAACTAATGTGCAGCATGGCTCATTTGGATTTTTCTGTTAGCAGCATAAGCAACCAAGTAGTGATATGAGCGTGCTTCAGCCAGTTCTTTTAATCTGGGTGAGATGAGAAGCGTGAGGGGAAGAAAATATGAATAAATTTACAAAGAGAGGGAAAGCAGGGAAAATGGGATCTCTACTCTACATTGTTCAAAATTATTCAAAATAGTGATATGTAGATGACAGCCCCACCTTTTGCCTCTCCTGTGTGTTACTGTGCCTGCAAGACCAAATGCCAAAGTACCTGGCCCTACATCAAAGGCAGCCATCCCTAAGACATTACACCAGGCAGCCTCATTGTCCTAGAAGGTTGGTGTCATGGTTTAACAAAGCAGAATATGAACCCCATCCCAGTAGAATCAGGACAGTAGGCATGACACAGCCTGTAATTTTGCAACCAAAATTGACACCCTCACCCATTGCTTTTTCATAAAGTCCTTGCAAAAACCTCTGTTGATGCAAAGAGATCCTTCTGCTAAGCCAGGGGATAGCCTCCTGTGATTCTGGCATTGGTAACAGAGCATTTGGAATTTATGCAGTCAATGCAAACTCTGTTTTTTTTTATGTTGCCACATACAACAAATGGCTTCCTTTCTGTAGCTGTTTGCATGGGACAGGACAATAGAAACACAGAATCCTAAACTGGTTTGGGCTGGAAAGCACCTTAAAGACCATCTCATTTCAACCCCCCTGCCATGAACAGTGATGCCACTTGCAAAAACAGATTGCTCAGGGCCCCATCCAACCAGGCTTTGAACACTGCTAGGGGCAGGGCAGCCACAGCTTTTCTGGGTGACTTGTGCCAGGCCTTCATCACTCCCACGACCAAGAATTTCTTCCTGACACTTCATCTAAATCTCCCTTCTTTCAGTTAAAAACCATTGCTCCTTGTCCTGTTACTATCTGCCCATATAAGAAGTCCATCTCACTCCTTAAAAACTCCTTTAGGTACAGGAAGGCAGCAGTGAGGTCTCTCTGCAGTCTTCTCTTCTCCATGCTGAACAACAATAGATTTCCTTTTAAGCATTTCCTACCACAATTTGCTGTGTTTTCTTCCTGAAACAATCCTCTGCAGTGGGATCAAGTAAGTACTGGAAGCACTAGAAACATTCCCAATTCCCAGAGAGGGTCTCTACAAGCTCAGCAAGTCATGATTCTCCTTGGTCATCTATAGAAAATCAAGTCTCAGTTTTCAGAAACTTGATTTTTTTTTTTTTTAATTTTTTTTTTTTTTTTTGCAAAGACAAAATAGCATCTTCATAGGATACCAATCTCTGGCCACAGATTTCTGCTGGGACCCTGGTCTGCCCTAAACTAGCCATTATGGGTTAGTATTCAAGAGAATAATTGCTTCCTAATATTTTGGGAACTCAAAGAATTTCCTCTCCCTGTCTATTCCCCCAGTACTCTTTTATTTGTCTGTGGAGAAACAAATGGAAATAAAATACCAGTATCCAGGGAAATGGGTTGAAACAGAAATGGGAGGAAGAAGAAACTGAAAATGCATAGAACTTTCTGAGGAGGACCTGTCAGGCTATACTACATTCTTTCACAAGCAAAGACATTTGGAGGCTGATGCAACATGATATTAAGCAAAATTTTGGCAAATATAAGGGAAAAATCGTGCAACACTGAGTCTCTTTTCTCCCAAGCTATTGATCATGGCTGTTCTGTGTTGCAGAGCCAAGTTAGTTCCACAGATTCCCTCCTCCAGTCCATTTCTAGCACTTGTCACATCAGACACATATCTGGAAGACAATGGAAAACCTGTTTGAAGCCTTTCTATACCTAAAGGGTGCTCGTAAGAAAGAGGAAGAGTGGCTTTTTACACAGGGAGATAGGACAAGAAAAGGGGGAACAGCTTTAAAATAAGAGCAGAGATTTAGGTGAGGATGAAGTTCTTTACTGTGAAGGTGGTAAAACACTGGCACAGGTTGCAAAGAAGCTGTGGATGCCTCATCCATTTAAGTGTTCAAGGCCAGGTTGAATGAAGCTTGAAACAACCTGGTCTAGTAGAAGGTGCCTTTGCCCATGGCAGGGGACTGGAACTAGGTGTTCTTTAAGGTCCCATCCAACCCAAACCATTTGGTGATTTTATGATTTTCCAGTTCACAAGCAGTATACTGTATGAAGAAGTATTCTGGAAGGCGACTATATAAGAGTATTTAGTCTTTACTCTTCCTGACTTTCCCAGAAAAGGAAGCGGAGAAGGGAGTCCCTGATCCTGAAGGCCAGTGAAGGAGACACTTCCATTTTCAGGTAGAAAACCCACCAAAGGGAAGAATGTTTGAAATGGGCAGCTAGGCTGGACGTATGGCACAAGGAGAAAAGGGCAATAAGAATAGTTAAACCAGGAGTCTGGAATCCAAATTACAGAATCATTGAATAGATAGGGTTGCAAGGCACCTCTGGAGATCATCTAGTCCAACCCCACTGTTAGAGCAGGTTCCAAATTCCTGCTTGGGATCAGCCCTTTGGTGGGTTTTCTGTCACATCAGTAAAGGCACTACCATTGTTGGTGCTCACTTTTTGCTCTGCAAAAATACCAACAACACATAAGGGACCGATGATGACTGATGCTCAGCAAGTTCAATGCATCAAGCAACTCTTTGGAGAGTGCTCAGGGAACAATTTGAGTGAAAACAGGTGACACCATCAAAACTGAGCCTTTGTACAAACAATTCACTCTTTTAATGCATTTGCTTTTTCCTCCAGCTGCTGTGTTTATTCCATCTTGACCACTTCTTTCCTCTCCCTCTGTTTTTCACTGGATTCCTATCTGTTTCAAGCTGTCTGTCCCAAACAGGACATAAATGCAACAGAATTTGATCCCAAGCTGAACTTTTGAGCTGTATCATATTTGAGTGGACTGGAGATTAAGTCAAGGGAATTCATGCACACATATTTCATCAAGATGTGAGGCCTCTCTTCCTTGCTTATTCTTTCTAAAATATTTAAATCTTAAGAAATAATATTATTGACTAGGAAAAAAAAAAACACCCAAAGCCCTGCTCTAATTGGAACAGTCATTTCAATGCACCAAATTATTATGGTATCAGCCAAATCTGTGTTCCAAAGGATGCAGGCAAACTTGAATTATGGTCTGGCACTTGGTCAAAAATGGAGCTATTGTTCTCAAAAACAGGATGCAGACCAAGGGGAAATGGTGTCTAGTTTTGACTGTTCATAGCATAGGAATAAAATCCTCACCATAGTCCTATTGAAAAGGATGAAGGTCAGATCTTCATGGCAGAATTCTATTATAGACACATTCTCCTGAATCTGTTGATTTCCACTCTGGATCATCAGGCATAGATGAAAACATTTGCTTCATTCATCATGTTGTGAACTGTGTTATCCCTAACATATAGCACACACAGAAGACTTGAAAGAAGCAATTGATAACTTATAAACTTGGAAAGTTTTCAGCCATATTTTTCATCAAAATCTACTTTAAAAGAATGTAAAAATCAATGCAGTCTTTGGACCTAGGTAGAGAAAGAAGAGCTGCTCTTTTTACATTCCTCTGGTGAAAACTTGTCCATGGTACAGTCGTACTGAGAGTCCTGAAGGGATCAGGTGTGTTTGGTGTGTAACAAAACGTGTCTGAAAATCTTATTGTCAAACTCAATTAAAAATAGGTGAAAAGAAAAAGAACCTGGCATCTTCCACATATGGGGAGGTCCTGTATAAGTTCCTCCAAGTACACAGAGAGACTACAAAATGCACCTCCATTTACAGCATCCTCATCCAGAAAATATCTGCTTGCACACAGTTGTCACCCTGCAAAGTGTGCTGGTAGCTCACACACCATATTTGCAGCAAAACACATTTTGCATTGGCTAGGGGCGAAACTGTGCACAAAGCAGGGTCTCTGTACTAACCTTAAGGCATATTTGTTGAATTTCTTTCCATAGCCATTTCCCAGATACCCCAGGATTGGAGCTAAACTTGAGGCTCCCAGTTTAAGAATGAAAGCAATGATCTGCTCCTTGGTCAAAGTTCAATTGAATGGCACTTCCCTGTATTGTTCTTCTGGCAGGATGGCTGTCCTCCACCCTCCCTTGGGTCAGGAAAACCCATGTGAGGGCACCTTTCTGTTGTTTATCAGATACATTCAAGAGAAGGTCCCCTTTGCAACAGAGGGAAGGAGGGAGGAATAGAGCAGGGAAAACACCCCAAGGGGCTCAGCAGCAGGGTTGCTGCCCTTTTAGGATGCTTTTGGATCCAGTATTAGGGAATAAATCATGCTGATCCCAGACTGGACCTGCTCACTGCTACTGTTTTCCTTTCATTCAGTAACATGTGTCACAAATTATTTCTTTATAATCCAGCCCCATATCAGGCTGTGAGTGTATTCCTCAATTGAGAAAACAGACTCTTGAGGAGGGCTGCTCCAGAGAAGTCCTGTAGGAGGGAAAATGCTTTTTGGGAAAGATCTTGGACAACCCTTTGCAGCAGTTTCAAGTTTATTTGACCTCCCCAAGGGTATGTCTACACAGATGGTTGCAAGCTGTGCATTTGCCATACCTGAATACTAAACTGGTTGGCCTCAAGCCCGTTCTGGCTGGGATCTGCATGTCTTCATGTGCCAGAGCTCAGCTTCCACGAAGGAGCTTTCATGGGTACACAGCCCCACTCAGGGCCAGCTCATGCCCTGCTGTGTCTCTTTACACTGATAAGCCCAAAGTAAGGTCAGGCTGAAGAGCCAGGAGGTGATGGAGCTGTTCTACAGCACTGCCCCCTGTGAAATTAAGAAAAGTCCTCATTAAGCTGCAGACATCTGGCCTCTTGGTCTTCTTGGGCTAGCGGTGACAGCTCAGCAGCCAGATAGACAACTCTGACTCCCTGTTCAGCTCTGCCAGTTCTGTTTTATCCAATGTAAGGAGGCCATCCCAGATGGGGCAGCGGAGAAAGCTGACATGTCTCACCACACCCAACTTGGGGATGGTCCAGGCATTGTTGCTAACATCACAAACCCAGGAGAGCTGGAGTGGCTGGCAGCCAGCTTGTGAGAGACAAGTCCTTACTGTATATCATGCATGATTTGTTAACACAAGCAGCCCTATTTCCCTTCAAGGTCTTGGAGAAAGTTGTGGTGCTTACAGGATAGCAATGCTCCAGTGAAGAACTAGGTTTGGTGCCTGTGGATGAAGGAATAAATAAGGATGGGGCCAGTTTTGCAGTCAACTCACATAAATCAGTGGATGTCCTGCCTAAGGACTGGAGTAGGTGCAGTCCCTTCCCACCGAGGAAGAGTGACCCAAACATTATTGCAGAGGCTCTGCAATATTGTGGTTACACTCCAGTGAAGCAAAGAAGTCAGGGGGACAGGGCTGAGGCTTCAGCAGTCCCTGGGCACAAACCACAGCCCTTTGCTCACTGTGTGCTGGAGAGGGGAGGTGGGCTGGGTGGGGGGTGCAGGAAGGCTGTACAGCAGCCTAAGGGAGAGGTAGTTCACTAATCCAGCAATGCTGTTCATGCAGAATTTTTGGATGCCTGCTCCTGACTGGGGATGTTTAACAGATAACCAGTTCCCTGATTACCAGCTGTGAAATGAGATAATCAATTTAACAAAACAAATATTGCATTTTTCTCACAATGGAAGTATTGTCCATTTGGGGTTGGTTGGAAAATGCTCAAATGGGCATGAAAAATCAGGAGTGCAGGCAGAGGGTTCAAATCCTCTTTTTCTGGGGTACCTTTAATCTTCAGCCTCTACTTGCAAAGTGTCAGGAACAATCTGAGGGGTGTGGGGTGCATGTGGAAGCAGCATGCAGGACAGTGCTTTTCACTGTTTTTTTCTGTTGCCACCTTTTTTCTCTATCCAATTAGCAACTATGTTTACAAAGCAAAACAAACAGTTTTTTTTTCTGGAATTGCTTTCCTTCTGTTGTGTCCTTGCTCTCCGTGCAGGTGGCTCTCACTTGCCACTGAGCTTGCAAGACCTGTTGTTCATTTTTCAAATAAATTCTGGCGTGAATCACAGTGCACATGAATTGCATTGCTGGGAGGGAAGAGGTCTAAAGGAGAGCAAGTAGCTGTCATCACTGGGTAAGAATGGAAATTACAGCCAATTAATCACTAATATTTATTGATTTAAAACATTTAAATTCATTAACAGCATTCATGTTAATGAATGCTGTTCAAATTCAAATCATTTGAATATCTAAGCTCCTTTCTTCTGAGGTTGCCAAAACCACCACACTCCAGACACTAATTATTGTACTGCAAAATACTGCAAAATACTAAGACTGAGCCTTGCAGGAGTTAATCAAGTGGAGCAATGTAGGTGGAAGCTGAATTTAGAAGCTGTGACTCACAGTCCCTTGCTTGTATCCCTGTATTATTTGCGTTGCTTGTACTGTTTGCAGACCTCTGACTTCTGAAACCAGGTAGCTTTAGCCAGCTCAGTAGAAATAAACAAAAATCTAGAATTAACATCAGAGGAATAAATAACCTAAAGAGTAAAGAATACGTGTAAAAGTTAGCTGACAACCCAGCTGTGAAATGTTCTGCATGTTGCAGATGTTGCTCTTCACAATAAAGTTAATTGATAGCATAACCAAAGTAGGGCCACTTGGAGCCCCAAGAATTAGAGCTCCTAGGTCCTGTAAAATTAGATTTTTAATACACAGAAGGAACTTTTTAAATGTTCCTCCCTATCACCCCATATATAAAAATCAAACCTTTTAGTACAATTACGCTTCTAGCAATCTTTCTAAATCCAGTAATTCCTCCCTGCAGCTGCCAATAACTTACTTAGTGGCTGGGGCTTGGCACCCTGGCTAAGAGATTTTTTCTAGGATAAGTATATATGTGATAATTTTGATAATAATTGCATTAATCATGATACCTTGCTTGCTTCAATGTGTGCAGAGATTAATTAATAAGGCCATTAAAGGAGTGATTTTGGTTGAAAAGATAAGGGGAAGATTATGTACTTTGGACCTGATTAGCATAAGAGATTTGATAATCAGGATGCCTTGGCAAGAACTAACAGAGCTTTGAAGATTGCAAGACAACTGAATCAAGAAAATAACATTGAGTCAACTTCTACAAGCAAGAGATTTTGCAAAATGTATTTGTTTATGTGATGATTAAGCCAATCATTGTAGTAAAAAATTACTAGATTTCCTAGAATAGTATATATGTAGTCCACAATAAATTTGGATTCTGACCACCACAACTCAGTTGTCCTTCCTCTCTCCATCACTGACAAGACAGGAAATTTGAGAACCCATTAAGGAAACTAAAGGAGTACAAAGGGAGCTACAAATTGAAACCTGATAAGGGACACTACTCATGCAGAATGGGAAAAAAAGTATTTTGTTAAGGACTCTTAATCCACTCATCCTGCTATGGAATGAAAATACAAAGACCTGTCTAACCTGGCCTTGAACATTCCCAGGGATGGGGCAGCCACAGCTTCTATGGACAACCTGTGCCAGGGCTTCAGCAGTCTCACAGAAAACAATTTCTTCCCAATATCCCATCCAAACCTGTCCTCTGGCAATGGGAAGCTGTTCTCCCTTTTCCTGTTACTCCAGGCCTTGCCCAAAGTCTCTCTTCAGCTCTCTTGGAGCCCCTTTAGGTACTGCCACAAACTCGATTCTGTTGGTGATAAAATCAATTAATATCCCCAAGTTCAGTGTGTTTTGCTTGTGATGGTGTTCAGTGATGTCTCCCTTATCTCAAGTATTTTCCTATATTTTCTCTCCCTTTTCCAGTTGTAGAGGGGAGTAATAGAGCAGGTTTTGTGGGTACCTGGTATCCATCCAGAGTCAAGCCAGCACACATGTATACTTCCACTAGACCAGGTTGCTCCAAGCCCCATCCAACCTGGCATTGAACACTTCCAGGGATGGGATACTTTGTTCAATACAATAGTAAAGATTGGCTGTATATTTACAAAAGTTTGCCCTCTTCTTTTTTTATGTTTTCTAATATAGTACTTATATATATATATATATATATATGTATGTATGTATGTAGGTATGCATACATACACACTCTGTATATAGTTTCTTGCCACAGAAGAAACTAACAGCAAGGGTGATCTTCCATGCTTCATTAGGTACTGCAAAACAATGACATTTTTAAATCAGAATATAATCTGTTGTCCTGGATAAGTATTTTTCCCTTAAAAATAATTTTAATTGGTCACAGCTTCAATATATCTGAGTTAGCCATAGTTATCTTTGGCTGGTTGCAAGTGTTAGTATGACCTAGCTTAATATTTGAGAAGTGACTAAGAAACCCTGCTGGTCATCTTTGAACTTTGACAGAGTTCAGAGGGTCAGTACTGTCTCCTCAGAAAGCATTGGTGGGATTTACATTCTCATTTTCTATGAAAGAAAAGTTATGGATGAGCAGAGGAACAAACAGGTCTTCAAAATCAGCAGTAGGTTATCTTTCCATGGGACCCAAAGCACTGCATCAAGTAGCATCAGATATGGAATCAGGTAATGCCTTTTTTGTGCAAAGTAGTTTCCTACAACTCCGAGCCATAAACACACTCCTTAAGGATTCAATGGCAAAAAATCACCCATAGCTCCCTGATTTGGAATAGATAAATCCTCTGGCACCTCAAAACTTTCTAATAAAAGAAGTATGAAATACAAAGCACTCTCAGTGTCCAGGATGGAACAAGTTCCCCATAAAAAACTCTCCCAAACAGTCCAACTATAACACATTTCTGACCTCTTGCCTCTAAAATAAGTACAGAACACTAAAACCTCCCAATAATATTTCCAAGACAAAACAGCCCACTCTATCTCCTTCCCTAGAGAGAATGAGAGAACAAACACATGATACATTAGTCATAGGCTCTAAGATCAGAGGAGACCAAGATCATCTTGTCTGACTTATTGTGTAAGAGGTCATTAGGATCTTGGCAGTTAATTCATGCTCAAAATGGGGAAAAATATCCTATAGTGACTTGGAGAGTTATTAGCAATGAAAATTCAATCACATTCTCAGTTCTAAGCTTCCCCAATGAATTGTTACACATCTAGATCCAATCTCCATCCTCTAGATCTCATTCTGCTATTTTCTCCTAAGACTGAAAATTCTCCTGTCATCTTCCACAGCACTCTAAGAATCTGATCAAGACACTTTTTCTTCCTATCTATGTCAGCTACAGTCTCAGTACTTTGTTACTTTTGCTACAAGGCAAATTTTTAACATCTTAATTATCCTTGGTTCTTTTGCCTGAATGTTTCCAAACTTGCTTGTTTAGTTCCCCTACTAATGCATTCTAAGATATCATGAGATGGTTATGTTCATCTAAGCAGAAAATTCACAAGACTCTTCCAGCCTTGGTGCTTTCCATAATCTTCTTCATCATGTAAGTGTGCCTTTCAGTTTTGATACTGTATGATTTTATGTTTTCTAATGATATTAATTTCCCCCTTTATCCTTTGCCTTTTTTTCACTGTTTTTGTCATCTGTGAATAACTGATCATGGGCTTCAGGGACATCAAGGCTCTGGTAGGATTATCAAACTGCAAATGGTCAAGATATCTCTCCCAAGGCTTGGTATTCCCTACGAAAATTAGTTGGGAATGACAACTGAAATAGTAGAATATAGAAAGCCTTGCTTTGATTAAGTTTAGTCATTTATGAATATTGTATCTGGAAAGAGAAGCTATTCTTCATATGCAGATGGAAGTTCTTTGCTCCACTTTCTGTTACATGGAACATCAGTGTTTTCCACTGTCATTACTTTTCCACATCAAGTTGCATCAAGAGTACCTCATTTCAGTCCTGGATAGATAAACACCTGAAACATGACAGGTTTCATTCTCTGGAAAAAAGCCCAGAAGTTTGTTCATGTGCCCCGTTTGCACAAGGGTTGTCCTTGGGTCTGTAGTTTTCCCACAGGGAAGACATTCACTTTGGCTTCTCTGCAGAGAAGATGCTGGGGACAACACAGTGCTGCTCCTTCATCCCCTGCTATGCTGGATCTTTCCTCATCTGGACAGATGCTTCCATCAGATGAGCTGATCTGATGTTCGGCATGAGCCTGAGGTCGTCTAAATGAAATTTACCTTCCATGAGAGGATTTTCCCTAAGGATGTGTGTTCTTAGGGGCACAGACTTCATGGATGCTACTGCAGGCTCACGAGCAAGCTCCTTGGACCCCTGGGCCCCAGTTGTAACCTTTGTCCACTGTCAGAATCTGTGGTATTGATGATTCTGAGATTGTGGAAAGTCTCTGTCTCTCAGCCCCCCTGCCAAAGCAGAAGCCATAATTGGTCTGTGCTGGTTTCCAGGTTGTTTATTCTGTTTCTCTCTCACATGTTCTGCTGCCCTGCCCAGCTCTGTCCTGCAGGGCAGCGTGTGGGGCTCTGCCCTCAGTGGGATGTGACAAACATTAAATACCAGAAACTCCCTGGGCTGGATTTACAATAACGTGCCAATATCTGTCACCTATGTTGGACAGTGTGTCCCCAGCCTGAACCAACAGAAAAATGCCAACACCACAGTGAAACATGGAGGGCATGGAGAAGGAGAAAAAGGACAAGGCACACCCAATTTCCTCCATCTTGTCCCCTTTGGACCCCTTATCTAGAATCCTAAAATTTTACTTTTGCACCCGTGCCACACTTAATTATTACTGATATCAAACACTCAGAGCTGGTAATTCATCCTGTAAGATTGCAAACTCTTTTCCATGGACAGAGATCACAGCCAGTGTCTCTGGGGGCTCTGTCCAGGGGGTTCCTGACCCCTGCCAGGGTCCCAGACCTGCCAGGGCAGCCAGAGGGAAGCTCTGGATTCCCACAGTTCACATTGCCCCAATTGAGCACAGAAATCTAGTGGGAGGAGCAGCATTTTGGTGAGTAACTCTCTCCTCCAGGCTCTTGGCTGTTTGGCAGTAGAAGCTAGGTCTTCTCCAGCATTTAGGTTATTACTGAAGTCCCAGATCAACCTCCCTCCTTTTTCAAGTATCAACCACTCCAGCAGCTGACAACTCCACCCAAAGCAAAACAGAGACATTTCCTTCAGCTATGGGACCTAGCTCAGCTATTCCAAACACACGGTTTTATCATCCTTCAGCCTCCTTCAAGGAGTTTATCAAGTTCAGCTGGCACAAAGGAAGCCATTAACACTTACATTTATTAGAAGCAAGCAGAAAAAAAGAGTATGTCAAATACAGGAGTCTCGTATTCCCTACAAGCTCATTTCCAGTAAGTGTTGTCCGCAGATTTTTCTCCAAGATATTACAAACAACTCTATTTTCTTTGATCCCAAGTCATTAGAGATTTCTACATGAGTTGGTTTACCACAAAGTTCTCTCGCACACACATAGCTTTTACCTCAAAACCAACACACTGATTTGGTCTTTGAAGAGAAAACTAAAACAGCCCCTTCATGTGGGAATGTCCCAGAGCAAAGACTTTCGTACTCTGAGCGTGAGGTCTGATCCAGCAAGGAAACAGAACAAACCCCAAATTGCCAACCTCCCTGAAACAAAATTAAAAAAAAAAAAAAGAAAAAAAAAAAAAAGAAAAAACACCCCAAGGTAAAAATAGTGCTTAATTTGTGCTTAATTTACTTAATTTCAGAACAATGTCATAGCTTTCAGAACAGGATGTACTTTGTTGAAAATAAAAAAATCAGCTCTTGGCATCTTCAGTGGCTATAAATTAATTAACTGAGGATCTTATACACATGTGTATAAATAATATGAATAATGCAGGCGGATAGCAGAGTTGTGATAAAAAATTAAAGGCTGTTCCCAGCTGAAAAAATATATTAATGCAAGGAGGTCTAATCATGGCTCCAAGGGTGTACTGTGTGAATTGCTACTCTGAGCCAAAGTGGAAGCAGTGTTTTTGTATTTGGAAACTAGATTTTGTAGAACTTGATGCAGGATATTTAATTCTTCTTGGCTTTATTTTGTGATTTTTCTCATTACAAGGAAAGAAGAAATATGCAGGTCAACATTTACTTTCATTTGTATCACTTCAACCCCAGGGAGTCTGCAGAACCCTCCAGAAGCTCCTCCATAGGCTTGTCAGGAATGAGAATGTTGAGCATTACTGACTCATCTGCCTCTTCAGTTCCTTGAAATCCCAGATGCGGTGCCTGACACAAAAGGAAATATTTTGTGTCGTGCTCTTTCTTGGAACTGGCTGTCTTTGCTATCACAGCTCTGATACTCGTAGGACAGTGAGTTCTGTAGAGCTTGTGCTTGTAAAACACTCACTATTAGACCGTGGATTTCCTTGGCAGTGCTGGGAATTGAGGTTCCTTTAGGATTTCACCTTTGCTCTATGTTTTGGTTAATATTTTATTAGTTATGTTAAGCAACTGTTGAAAGCAACTGGGTGACATCTACTTTGCTTGAAAGATCAAGTCTCTGCCAACCCATGCAAGAGAACTGGACTAGCTGGATTCAGAAAAAGACAGATACCTGCTTAGGGTCTGGTGATACTTGCCATCCATGTATGACTTTGTTCTCAATCACACTATTAAGATGGAGCTTGATTCATAGATTATAAGATCAGAGTGGACCAATTTGATTTTTCTACCTGATTGCCTGCATAATGCAAGGCACAGGCTCCTCTGGGCAAGCTTCTATTTGCACAAAAGAGTATTTGTAAGAAAAAACATTGCATTTTGACCTAAATATGGTCCTTAAATGTTTTAAATAATTAAATGTTACAAAAGATAAATTTCTCCCTGTTTTTTTTTTTTTCCTGCATGCTGCTACAACTCTGGATGAGTTAAATGAATGTATTCCTAGGACTCAGACAGTGAACATCTGGTTTGCATCTGTGAACCAGATAGTGAACAAACTCAGACAGTGAACATCTGAAATGTGTGTTTGCATGTGTACAAAATAACCACATTGCTGACCTCCTCCTTCATTGCTTGACTTCTCTCTCTGCTTTGAGACCAGAAGAAAAAAAAAAAAAGAATAAACCAAACACATGCCCTGTGATCTCAACACTTCAGTGAAACAAGACCTCAGCTTCTCACAGGTTTCCTCTGAAAAACATTCCAATTAGAAGCATCAAGGAGAAAAAATGAGACAGTCATGAAATTAATCATAGCTGTATAATTTTCTTCCCCAAAAGATGTCAAATTTGGACTGCATTTTCCAGCTGAAAATTTGTTTCAGACAATTAAAAAATCTTATCTGAACTGAGATTGTTCCTTTCTCCCAGACTCTCCAGCTGTATCCAGCTCTGTTGGTCTGAGAGGTCTCCAGCTTGGCTGGGCTGTGTCCTGGTAGATGCCCCTTTGCTTCAGATGTTTATCTGCTTTATCAGGAAGAGAGCCTGTGAACTCAGAGATCAGGAAAAAAAAAAAAAGCTTTCAGAACTCAGAATCTTTGGATGTGGCAGACAATAAAAATGAAGAAAGGAAATTAAATCAGAAGATGGAACTTTAAATAAATGCTGGCAAAGAGGTTTTGTTGGTGGTACACATGGCACTTGTATTTATATATATGCATGTATATCACTTATACTATATATTGCTGATTGTGAATTCAATTTATGTATATAGTAATTGGACAAATCACATGTCTTGAAGGCATAGCTTTTTCCCAGGCATGGTCTAGCACTGGATTCTTTACCCAGGCAGCTGTATTGAAAATGCTATCTTCGTAATAGAGTGTCAGCTCAGCCAAGAGGCAGAGCTTCAGAGAACTAGAGCAATGGGACAAAAAAATCCCAATGTCCTGACACTAATTATTGTCTCATTTTTTATTCTCTGAGGCACTAACTGGAAAAAATGGAAGGAAAAATCACCTGCATTTTGTTTTTCTATTTGCTTTGGCTGCTCCACGGTAGGTCAGGCTCAAGGTTGGGACAGTGTGGATACTGAGACCTGCTCTCCAAACGTGAGCTCCATGTAAAACATGTCACAATTTCTCCTGCAGAACCCATGATCTTCCCTTAAATCCCAGACCCACTTTTCTATCTCTCTGGGCCAAGGATTTCAAATGGGCAACCAAGCTGCCTCTGGTTGGAGTGCCCAGTCCCAAGTATGAGAAATCTTTGCCTTTAAGGTGACTGCCAGGCTTTCCCTGTGGAAAATATGTCAGTTTAGGCGCTTAATGTTTGTGGCATCTGTAATTAGCATTCCCTACAGGGACTTCCACACACTCCTGGGACCAGCAGTCAGCTGCAGGAATAAAGCAACATCACCATATGCCTGCTCAGAGGTAGGTGCCATTTAGATAATTTTATTGAAGAAAGGGCCTTTCTAAGGACAACCCTGAAGTAGTACTAAATTTTTTTTTTCAACAGTGTTTATTCATAATTGAATTCTTTGGCAGTATTAGTACATAAAATCCAGCAGATAACCAGCTTTGCTTTAGCTTTCAGTTGTGTGGAGATACATATGTTTCCAATTCATCTGCCTCAAATATTAGAATATTATTCTGAATATGTGTCCTGGTATGCACAGTTATCAGCCTTGCATCTTCTGCCACACCCATGGGGTGATCAACTAACCCCCTAGGAATATGCAGCAGAAACCTCCAGTCTTTGTAGGTGGCAGACTAAGGATCTGGCAGAACTTTCCTTAGTGGGGGTGAAGTCCTGTTCCTGGTAGTTTTGTTGTTATTAGTGCAGTTTGTTTTTGATTTGTGAAATAAAGCTGATTTTTCTTTCAGAGCATCAGCCTCTGATGGCATTTATCTGCAGTTGCTCACTCCATAAGCCTCTTCAAAACAAGATTGTGAAGGGAGTAAATTACCTTAATTGATTTAGAACTATTTTCTTTTGACTAGTCTAACCTTTCTGGCTCCAGTATTTAAGTATTATTAAATTCTTCTTTAACTCAGCTTGAATCCTAGGAATTTCTACAGGCTTCACTGCTCGAGATGTTTTAGCTAAAAATTACTAAATTTTTTCTGATTCCCTGTATGAAGTTTTATTGTACTCATATGAAGTTGCTTAAATACATACAAGCAGAGGTTGTGGTTAGTTTGAAGTTGTCCCATTCACCCCTGTGGGTTTTGGATTTAAAAAATCCCCCTAGTAAAATTTATCAAAACTCTCAGGGTGCACTGTTTTTCAGACAACAAACAGTTATGTTTGAGTTTTCAGCCACTCCCTCTGCTCAAGTAACAGTGATGTGATTTTGATAGCAATAGTCACAACAAATGTCTGGGAGAGTTTTTAGAATCTTTAGCATCTGAGTTTTTTCAAGACACACCTCCTGCACTTTGGTGAGGAGGGGAGTCTTTATGTTGTATTAATCCTTCAGCTACCTAAAAATATAATGAGACATTTAGAATCTGATTAAACATGCATTCCCTTTGATAACCACTGCAAGGGGAAAATGTCCCATACTTTTCCCCTATTCAACCTATCTAATAAAGCTGGTTGGTGTTGTTATTTTGATCACATGTTGTTATTTTGATCACCTATGCTGCTTCCTATGTGCTCTTGCACAGCAAATTGTGATGCTGAAGGGGGTCTGTTGGTTACCTTCAGATTTCTTACCATTATTATTGTTGTGTTTTTTAGAGGGCAATCTTCTTTTCCAAAAAACAAAAGATGTAACAACGACCATCAAGCTCTGTGCTGGCACAAAATTGCTGTATACCACATCAGATTTTTTCCTTTCTCTTGCAATAAATCTGCTGTCCTAAAGTAAGCTTGTGTGCTCCTTCTAGCTCAAAGAGGACACTGCTGTTTCATTACCTCCAAGGTAGCACCTTTTATGTGTATAGAGAAGTCTAAGGTAGAAGAATACCTCACTAAATAGAAAGTAATTCCAAATTTCTAAACATAATGTAAAGAAGATGTCTCCTATTTCTCTAGAGGTTTGCAGGATAAGCTCCTGGCTTGTAAGCACACAAAGGGGGTAACATAGAGCACTTGAGCTTACAAGCAAAATTCCTGTTAATCCCAAAGTTTCCCCAAAGGACTGAGTAGGTCTCTAGGAAACAAATACCAATAAACTAAAGAGACAGCATCACCTTTTACTCAGTTCTCCCAAGAACTCACCCTGATGCTGCAAGGGCCCTTTCGCTTTTAAGCTGTGGCCAACAGAGCTGACCACAGCTTCTCTGTTTTTGATAAAGACTCAACATTACTCATTCCCATAGTTGTGATTCCACACATTTGTGTGCAAACACCAATATATTCTCCAAGGAATGCACACTGTGAATCAATAGACAGCTTGACAAGAAGTCCAGCCTATCAAAACTGCCAAGTCTAGAGTATGACCCACCAATATATTATCTTCTTTGTACTTTTTCTCCATTTAATCTTAAATACTATCATCCAGTTTTTGCCTCTATAGACATGACACTTACGCATGTCTTATAATATTCTGCAAGGGATAAATAATTATTTCCTTTCTTACGCTTGTTGAGTCCATCAGGGCAGGCTAACCACACCAGGATGAGTTTATTGAAGCCTAATTTAAGAAACTATGTAAGATTGTGAGCTGTCTAGGAACACTACTTACTAATACACGTGTGAGAAAGGAGGTTCTGGCACTGTGAGCACAGGAACTCCCATGTGAACATTACTGTTCTCCTGGGGCAAAGCAATGAGCCTCCCTTTGCCACACTGTAGTAACAGGATATAAAATTTTCTCTGTACCACACTTGTGCTGGCAGGGTGACCATGTGAGTCATCAGAAAGGGATGAGATGAGATGGTACACACAATTTGATCTGCAGGGAAATAACCACTAAATCACATTATTATTTTGTGCCATCATAGCTGTGAATGTTAACAGGACATCAGGTCTTAAAGCATCTGTCTGTGTGTATCAATGCACTCCTAAATAAATGTTTACTACAGACTGTACTGAAGAAACTTAAGCCTTCTAATCTGGCTTGCCTGTCCATGTTCATTTTCCTCTACTCTGGCTCTGTTGAGGCTTGAAGTTGATCCAGGAAAAAAAACAGTAATGCAAACTTCCAACACTGGTTCAAAAAGCTTTGTACCTTCAAGCACCTCCCAATGGCCTGATCTACCACCCAGAGCATTTGAAACCTTTGTATTTTGGTCTCACTGCCACATTCTCCTTGTGGGGTCAGCACAGACTGAATGGGAAAACACGCAGAATCATGAAATCATTTAAGTTAGAAAAGACCCTTAAAATCTTCCAGTCCAACTCTAAAACCAGCACTGCTAATTTGGGTTGGAAGGGACCTTCATGACCATCCAGTTCCATTCCCTGCCTTGGCAGGGACACCTTCCACTAGACCAGGTTTCTCCAAGAACCATCCAACCTGCCCTTGGATGCTACCAGGGATGGGGCAGCCACAACTTCTCTGGACAGCCTGTGCCCAGGTCTTAACACCCTCAAAGTGAAGCATTTTTGCCCAATATCCCATATAGCTCTGCTGTCTGGCAGTTTGAAGCCATTCTCCCTTGTCCTGTCCCTCCAGGTCCTTGTCCAAAGTCTCTCTTCAGCTCTTGAAGCCCCTTTAGGCTCTGACAGGGGCTCTGAGGTCTCCCTAAAGCCTTCTCTTCTCCAGCCTGAGCACCCTCAGCTCTCAGCCTGTCTCCAGAGCAGAAACCACAAATATCAGCCTTAGACCAAGTCTCTGTCACTGCTCCTCTGGCTTAGTGGCATAGGAAGTTTACATGCCCTATTATTAGGAGACAGAGCCTAGAATGATGTACTTGTAACATGGAAAGCACAGCTCATTGCCTATATTTAGGTAGGATGAATCAAGGCCCTTCTAAAATGTTTACAATGCCTTTTATTTATGGCATAAACCGGAAGATAGAAATTACACACGTCCCAGATGGAGAAAGATGTTTTATAGGACACTTGGTTATACCAGGAACCCTGTTGCTTGCTTTTTCTGTTCAGCTGTTTCTTCACTTCTCCTACAGAAGCAGCAGGAAATCTTTAGGGACTGGTTTTCCCTCCTCCCCTGTTTCCAAGAAACTGCACTTCTTTGATCTCTTTTAGTAACAAAACCTGGGCCTGCCCTTTTTCCAGCGGAAACAAGTGACAAAGTGAAAAAACATCCTTATCTGAGTATAAATTGGCACAGTATCTGGACTTCAAAGAAATTCCCCTGATTTACACTTCTTGCAGACCACAATTGCCTAGGTGTTCATGGTGGGTGAGAGCCTGTGCTGCCAACCTTGGTCAGCAAATTAAAAACATTGTTAAATAACCTTTAGTCTAATGTTTATTACTCCAGGCTGACGTGGTTACACTGATTGTTGCTGTACTACGTTATGCTAGAGAAGGCTACAGCAAGGCTGTTCTGCCTTGGTGGTGGATTTCAGTGCCTATGCTGCTGGGAGTCTTGGATGTGTTTGTTCACAAGAAAAAGTGAAGTTTAATCTTTAGGTGGAGAGAGGGAAGCAAAAAACCAAACCACTGCAGAACTTCACAGTAGAAAACTTAAGAGAGCAGTTTCTTTTTTTTTTTTTTTTTTGCCTTCCTCCCTCCTTTTCAATAACCAAGTTTTGCCTTGAATCTAAGATTCCAAGTGAAAGAAGCTCATGGCTTCCTCCAGAGTGAGGTTATGCAGGTGATTCCTGTTGTCTGGGCTCATTTTATAGCTTTTCCCTTAGCTGGACCCTTTACTGAGACTTTGCATGAGCAGTTGGTTTTCATTGTGCCATCTTGAAGACCTCTGGAGCACATTCACTGTTGTGTTTATAAAGAAGGATCTGGCAAACAAATCCTTCTGCTACACATAGATGCCAACTCACACAGTCCCACTGCCCTAGGAACCAGCCCCAAAGCCCATGCTGGCCATGCTGTATTGCTCACTCACATTAAAAGGGGTGTATTCCCACCTCTGAGCTTGGAGGGGCCATGCCATGAAGTCCTTAGACTGATTTCTGGGGTCTCAGTTCCTCAGGCAAGTCTATTCCAGAGCTTTCCAGGAAAAATTATTTGCAGAGAGCTCCTTCCTATGACCACTGCCCCAGACCAGGGCCAAGTCCTCCAAGCATCTCAGCCAAAGCTCAGCTTTCTATAAACAAGTAACTCCCAGGAGCTCTCTGTGCTCTTCATCACCTCTGAAGGTGGGAATGACAGAAGGATGGTCTCCTTAGCACATGCCATTTCAACTTTTATCTTTTTCCCCTGCAAAAACTGTGTTTGTAATCTTAAATCTCAATTCCTTCCATGAAAGCATACCTTCAACCTCCTTATTGAGCATTGGAGGAGAAAGTTTTGGTTCATTCTTCCCTCTATGAACAATTTCTGGTCAGTTTGTAAGAAAGAATGGGATTATTGACACATGCTTTTAGATATATTTTAGGAAAAATGCAGTTTCAGATGTAGTTCTGCTAGGGATGGGTTCTCAAATGTTGAAGCTATTCTTTGAGGAAGCTCATGCTGTCATAACAAACAATTCACCAAAATAGAAACAATACCCTGGGAATCTGAACATCAGAGTGGAAAGTCAGCTTCCTGGCAGATATTTGTAAAGTGCTTTGAAGATGTGAAGAATGACATTGTGGCTAAGAATTATTTGTTCCCTTTTTTTGTACTATGATGATGCTGAGCTTAAGGGGTTTTTTCAGTGTGTAATACAACAGAAGCAGCATCTATTCCACACTTGGGGATTTTATAAAAAAAGGACACAAACCAACCCCCACCAACACCTCCCCCACTTATATAAGAAAATCTCTGCTATCAGCAGAAACATAAACAGTTCTGGTTTATGTATAGATTTTTCCATAGTTCTCACTACTGTAGTATCTGAATAACTCTAGAAATATTTAATAGCTACAATAATGTGAAAGAGTGAAATAGTGTTGTTCATATTTTTCCCAGAGGGAACTGAAGCATGGAATTAAGTAACACAAAGTGAAGCAGAAGATTAGAAATTTAATACTGATCTAGTGAATCCCAGTTTATTGGAAGAGAAGTGAAAAGAAGAGAAGAAAAGAAAAGAAAAGAAAAGAAAAGAAAAGAAAAGAAAAGAAAAGAAAAGAAAAGAAAAGAAAAGAAAAGAAAAGAGAAAAGAAAAGAAAAGAAAAGAAAAGAAAAGAAAAGAAAAGAAAAGAAAAGAAAAGAAACATAAAAAACCCCTCAAACAAATGAAAAAGCACTTTAATCCAGAAACCATTTAGTATAGTTTTTTGGCCTGAGTTGTACAACCCAGATAAGAATATCTCAAAGGTTCCAGGTAACCCCAAAGTCTTGGAAATGATGAATTTTGTCTAATTCCTTTGTGTTTGGATGCAAATCATTCTGACCATCTACAATCCCCCAAAAAGAAGGCTTTTGTGAGTTGTGAGTGGTTTTTGTGTCTATTTCATGTTTCAGCTGTATCACCTTCCCATCAGGTGGGCAGGAGAGACGTCCTCCAAATGCTCATCTGAGAATGGGGTAAGAGAGAGAGCATTATAAATGACATCACAGCATGAAAAATGTGAGTTAGAGCTCACCAGCTTTACAGGAACCAAAGGAATAAATCAAGAGATGCAGGTCATTTATAATTCCTTGTGTTCATAGTACTCTTGGCATTTCAAAAAGTGAGATGCACCTTTTACACTGTGAATTATTTATCCTCTGGAGATGTGATTATCACACTATTAACTTTTAGCACCAGTGGAGTGTGATAGCTGGCTGCAGATGAGACACCATCCGATCTTCAGTCGTGGCTCAGCCTGATTAGCTATCCAGAAGGCAGATTTGGGGTTGGTTTGTGTTCTTTACCTCTGATGTGACCTCCAGCTACTCTGAAACAGTCCTCCCACAGCAAAAGCTTTGCTTTCCTTGGCTTGTATAGCTCAAATAATCCAACTGTCTATTAGACTTCATATTAGGATGGGGACAGTCATGCCCTGGTATCTGCTGAGGTTCGTGAGAAGGCTTTGAGGGGATGGGTGGATCAATGCTCCCCAAGTCTTAACAAGACCCATGCCTCTGCTCGGGGGTGACTGCTACCTCACAAAGTTTAAAGAGCAGCCCTGGTGCAGAAAAATGTTATCAGACTCCTGACATGACTTTAATTGAGCCGTTTAAGGGGATTCAAGTCAAGCTTCATACTCTGAAGTGATTTGTGTGACTATGGTGAATAAAGCTTATTGCTCCCAAACTCAGAAGGGAGATATCCATACCACACACACCAAAAAGAGGATGGGAATGATAAATTTTCCCTGTATACCCATAAACAAGCTTCAGGCCAAATCCCAAAAAAGTTTTTTTTTTTTTTTTTTTTTTTTTTGCTTAGGACCTCTTAGCTAGAAAAAGACTAACAATAAATTAACCTAAGATATCTTGAACGAGCTTTACCAGCTCTACTTAGGTAGTAGGGTATTTTATAAAGAACAGAGAGGGAGGGAAGCAGCTTTCTTTTCCAGTGTTGCCCTTGTTTGCTGCCTGTTAACACAGAGGCTGTTGTCAGAAGCATTCATGTTTTCACCTGATTTCAGACTCTGGGAAGAAGATTAGACTGACTATAAATTAATATATCTTAACATGCTCCTCCCAACTGTTCCACATAGAAGCATGGATGAGAAGAGACAGAGAAATAGTTTTATATGACTGGGTAACTGTTCAGTTGTTTTCTTGATTGCTTTTCTGTGATTTTTGCACAGTTTAGGAAGACTAAAACAAAATACTTCTTTTGCTTTAATCCCACTTAGCGGGCAAACTATTTTCTTGATCTGTAAGCCAGACATGGCAGGAGGACCTTAAATGCTGGAGCAACCCACACAGAGTGTCTCTTTCATTATAAAAAAGTGAAGATTCACAAGGTCTGGAGTACAGTTATGGACATCCTTATCAGCAGGTATTATGAACACAGAGCATTTATACAGAGCCTAAAGACAACTAAGGGGAGAAAAATTCTTAAGAGTATTCTGATATTCATATTTGTACACAAATGTATAACCTGGGGCTGCACAAGTCCCCAAGCCACACTCTATAGGCACAGAGGAGTTCTTGGGGCAGTATCACTACCCACTGGTGTTGTTTGTATGCTTCTTTCCCACCCTTCCACCCCAGAAGGGATGGAGAAAGGGAACAGACCTGTTCTGATTCAACACAGTCATCCTTAAGCCCTTAACCTGCTTGTAAAAGAGTTTGGAAAGTTCTTTGGCCACCTCCAAGTCAGCAGAATCACTTACTCTGTGACCCAAACCTTTGCTTCCTTTCAGCTTGTTGAGCCCTTGCAAAACCAACTATTTTCCAGGAAGGTGGAAGACCTGGAGGAACCCAAGGCACCCCTTCAGTAAGGTTGGCATGAGGAGCTTATATCTCAGCAAGCAAGAGAGACCAGGGCAGGTTTTCATCTTTGTTGTAGAAGAGCAACATCTTAGAGCCAGTTAAGCAGTCTGGCCAAAGTTTTGTGGGGTGGGACAGTGCAGGAAGGAGTTGGATGCCAGTTTCTCATGTTTTGATCTCATGCCTTTCTTCCTGCAGGTCCATGATGCAGCTGTGATGCTCTGCAAGTAATTAATATCAACTCCACACTAAAATAAAACCAGCAGTGGCTGAGCAATGAGATTCAGACAGGAAATGCCTATTCATTGTCTTTTCAATCCACTTGCATGTGAAGCCTAGAGCAGACAGCAAAACCAATTCAACTTCAATCCTTCTAACTCTATGTCATCACTGGCCATTGTCCTCTTGCCCTAAGTTAATATTCATCTCTGCTACCCGGGAGATTTCTGGCTGTTTACATATTGAAATATTATCCCTTTTATCCCTTGTGATGGCTTAATGTCTCATTCCCTCTTGGCTTCCCTCCATTTCTGATTCAAAATTTCACAATATGGGACCATTTCAAATAAGAAACAGCTCTGATCAAGGCAACTGCTGCAGCTTTCATTTTTATAGATGATGACTAATGCTTCAGCTTATGATTGTGGTCAATTTTTGTTCTCCACCCCAGTGCTTGGAACATTGATATGGGATTTTTAGTCTACTAAGTTCTCAACATATTGTTCCTATTAGGAGCTCATCTGTGACTGATGGCATCTCTGGAAATGGCTCTTCTCCCACCCACCCTGTTTAATTCCTGTTGCTGACTTCTGTTAACATGCCTTTGGTTTACCCTGAGCTAAGGACCAAGATCAGCATCACACCCACCCCTGTGTGGGAACAGGCTACTCTCTGTCCTTTGGGATCTCCCCCAGCTCCACCCTTTCCCCTTTTATGTCTTCCAGTCATCTCTGCAGCCACCAGATGATGATATTTTCCTGTGGTCTGAGAATGTTAGTGATGGCTCACCCAAAATGCTCATCATGGTGTGTGTGAAAGTTGCCATAAGGAAGAAAACTCCTACTGCTAGTGGCTTCAGATCCTAAAGCTTCAAGGCAAGTGAAGACCCAAAACATACATCCAGAAAGATCTCAGAGCAAGAATACTTAAAAATCTGAAGGGGAGACATGAGAGACAGGGGAGTTACTCAGTTATGTCCTTCACAAAACACTTCTGATTGTTCTAACAGCTCTCTAAGGGCTTTTGGCATTTGCATACAGACTCCTGACAACATCATACAGTCATGGAATAGTTTGGTGAGAGGTCATCTGCTCCAATACCCTGCCATGGACAAGGACACCTTCTGCTAGACCAGATTGTTCAGAGCCTTGTCCTACCTGGCCTAGAATATTTCCAGGGATGAGGCATTTGCCCCCTCACTGAGCAATCTGTGCCAGTGTTTCATCATGCTCACAGTAAAAAATGTTTTCCTTACATCTAGTCTAAATCTACATTCTTTTGGTTTAAAATCAATACACCTTGCTTTATTTTGACAGATCCTATCCAAAACTTTGCCCCTATCTTTCTTATAAGCCCTTTTAGGCTCTGGCAGGGGCTCTGAAGTCTCCCTGGAGCCTCCTCCAGGCTGAACATGCCCAACTCTCCCAGCCTGTCTCCAGAGCAGAGGGGCTCCAGCTCTCAAAGCATCTCTGTGGCCTTCTCTGAATTCACTTCAGCAGCTCCATGCCCTTCTGATGTTGGGGACCACAGGGCTGGAGGAAGCTCTGCAGGTTTGGTCTCACCTGAGTGGGGCAGAATCCCATCCCTTGAGTTGATGCTCATGCTTCTGGTGTTCCAGCCCAGGGCATGGCTGACTGTTTGGTCTTCAATCACACATTGCTGTGTCACCTCCAGCCTTTCATCCCCTACTACCTCCCAGCCTTCTCCAAAGGGCTGGTCTCACCCATCAGCTGCATTAGCAACAGACACAAGCTGAACTCCAGCAGCTGCTACAAACACTGAGTAAACATTTGACAAGAGATTTACTTTTCCCAAGGATCATCCCATGTACACCAGACAAAGGAGGCATCTGATGTATCTCAGCTTTACAGCTGATGTGCTGAGCAGATTTAAGAGTCATAAGGGTACCCAAATACTATGGAAATCAATAGGATCTGGGCATGTGTGTACTTCTGAGGACTTCAGGTTAAAATAATTTGATGACTGTTGTAGAATATGGTTTTTTTGCCCCTTGTCACATGATGAAATCCTCAGATCTGCAGGGTGCAAGGTGCTGCCTTCCTTGAGACAATATATACAGAGAAGAGATCTCCAAAGTTGGGGAAACAAAGACCTTTCACTAGCTAGGTCAGAAAATGGAAACATGCTTTAAACACCTCTAGCCAAGACATGACCCTCCTGCTTCAGCACCGGGGTTTTTGTCCTTGCTGCTGGATTCCATTGCCCAAATTTTCTGTTCAGAGAATATTTCCCATTCCATTACAGTACGGATCTTGACAACATGTCCCAGAAAAGAGTGAGAAAAGCCTTGGATATGTCAGGGTATCAAATCAAGTCTCTTCCTTATAGCCAGTGGAGCAAGAATGAGATCCTGGGTTGCCGGAGCTCACCCTGGGTCAGGGGTAGCTTCGTGTGCTGGAAAAGTCTCTCCTCCAACTCATGCTTCCAAAGAAAGGCTCAGCAGTCTCTCTTTT
This sequence comes from Lonchura striata, assembly GCF_050655825.1. Lineage (NCBI taxonomy): Eukaryota > Metazoa > Chordata > Aves > Passeriformes > Estrildidae > Lonchura > Lonchura striata. Next base: position 5,754,199 of record NC_140703.1, read on the forward strand.
GGGTCTCAAGGCAGTTTATTGCAAGTTATCCAAAAGATTTTCTTCTGGGGTGCTGTGGTTTGCTCACAGCTCAGGCAGAGGCACACACACACCCTGACATCCTCTCTGACCCCGACTGCTTCTTCTCTCCCCGCCCAGGGCTGCTGCTGTCTTTTATATGGTACATTACGTGTTACATGGTTACAGTTTTCTCCAATGCCTATTACCTATATTAAATGGTGCTTCTCTATCTTTTATATGGTACATTACGTGTTCCATGTTTACACCTTTTCCCCAATGCCTATTACCTATATTAAATGGTGCCTTTCTACTCTAAACCAAACTGTGAGTGCCAACATCACCAAGAACATGGAGGTAAGGAAGAAGAAAGAGGGAGGACAGGACAGGCCCAAATCCCTCCATCTTAAATCTTCTGACCCCCACGTACAAAACTAAAACCTCCCTATACAGCACTCAAAAATTCTTCCCTTTACTTTGTGACTACTTCTACTATAACATCCAAACTTTTGTGACTTCTTGTTCTTTCTGCAAGGTAGGTAAATCATTCCAAAAATCACAGCTGTTTCCAGCTGCCTGCCAGGGTCTCAAATGCTTCTGACCTGGACTCTGTGGCAGAGCTGAGATCAAAAGCTGACCCTTTGACTGCCAGTTGAGTGTTTCAACCACATGAACACATTTGCTGTGATATTTGCTCTCCCTTTTTGTGAACTTTTCTGTATTTTTCATACCTAATTTGTCCCTTGTTTTGGGTGGTTAGGAACCAACAGATTCCCTAAATTAAGCAAGTGTTGGTTCTTGGACGTCCATAGATAGAAGGAAGCTCAAGCAAAACAGGGAGAAACACAGAGATCTGCAGAACCTGAACGTTTTGGACAGTGAAATTAACATCCAAAACTGGAGCCTGAATTTGATGTGCTCTTTACTACCTTGATCCTTTAGGTAGTACATCCTTATAAAGAGCCACAGTATTTGATATTTAATCTAAATACCTTCTACCTGTCCTACAGATATTAACACAACTTCTTGTCACTGCCCTGGTGGCTGCCAGTGTGTTGAGAGCTGCATTTTCTGCGTCTCCATGAGGAACAAGCATCACGGTAGCCTTTTCTGTGACTTCCCACCAGGTTATTTTCAAGTCCCTCCTTCCCTCAAGGGTTAAACTAACTGCAACAAAGATAAGCTACCAGCGGGGACAGCTTGATGGCTCCCTTCATGTCTCTGCAGAAGTAGGTATTTTGAAGTACAATATATGCATGCTGCTGCTTCATGTCCTTGCAGGCTTCTGTCTTGGGGACTCCCAGTTTTACACCTACTTGCCCAAAGCCATTTGCTGTGGTGGTTCCAAGCACCTTTTGTTTTCTCTTGGAAGAACACTCCTCACAAGTGCTGTTTCATATGCTCTCCCTGCTCCCGTTCTTGCTCTCCGTGACTCTTGGTATTTTCCATCTGTGCTATTTCAGCCACTTTGCCTTGTGTCTTTCCAGCTGGGTTGGGCTAAGCTATAAAAGGAATTTGACTATCTTCCCTTGTTCCTTGGCACAGAGCCTTGGGCTGTACACAGCTTGGCTAAATCATTCCATGCATTCCTTTCACTCTGTAGTAAGAGTGCAAAGGTTTTGTCACCGTGCCCCCCTGCAACAGGAAGTTACTGCTTTGCAGCTGCCTTGACTCAGATCTTGGGGTGGATTTATCTCAAGAATCTTGTGTACAGAAAGATTCCATGGCAGCACTGAATAATAAACAGATGATGGAAGTGTGTGCAACGAGCAAGCACCATGAAAATGCTTTATGTTCCTAGACAGACATTTCTTCCCAGATCTTTCTCCTGCTGCCATTTTCCAGTTAGAAATACATGGTTTCACCCAATTGCTCAAATGTCAGAATTTTATGAAACATGTCTCAGTTACCATTTGGTGGACCACGACCCAACTCTGCCTTTTCCACTGGTGACTCTGATGAACACATGGTTTCTGACAAAGCAGACATGATGACACTGCATAAAAGCCATGTCCCACTCAAAGGATAAGGACTAGCCACAGATTTAGCTTTCCTCTACAGAAACCTGGGAAGTAAACAAACTCACACAAACTTAATGATGCCAGAAAGGGTCTCAGGCTTAAGAAGGACATTTACCTCATCTCTAAAGCCTTTTGCATGCATCAGAAGTCACAACTACTTTACTAAAGGTGTTTGTCCTAAGGAGAGAGGCCTAGCCTTAGGGTAGGGGCCATGGGGAATCCTATTTCTGTCTCCAGTGTATATCTGTTGGCACTATATATTTGTACTTTGTGCTTGTGTCTTCTCAGGAAGCATTTGAATCCATCAACTCCATATTGCAGCCCCAGAAGATCTTCCACATTGTGGTGACTAGGACATGTGTATGTCTTCGAGTGCACATGGGGTGTCCTGGAATGGACTGTGCATGCAAGATTTCCTGGGCAGTGCTGGAAGACTGTGTGAAGTGGAGGGTGAAAAGTTATAGAGTTGGCTCATTCCTAAAGATAGATTAGCTTTTCTTTACTCAGGATGATCAGGGAGGAGGCATCGTGGCTTATTTTGGGAGATAAATTATAGGACTACATTGACAATCCCAATTTCCTGCAATTGGAGAGAAATGTATGGGACAAGGTGGCTGGAGTTTTCCAAGTGTTTTCATACCTAGTTTTATCTCCCAGAAGCCTTCTATGCCAAGCCCATCCAAGTTCCTTATTACTGCTTATTTTTAAACCCAAGCTGGATATCCAAAGTCCAAGATGACTAAAATTTCCAGGATCTGTCCACAGCCTGCTTGTTTCACCCATGCTGGAAAAAGAACTGAGAATACCCAAAATTTGTGTGATGATTTGCACTGAGAAGTTACATCATTCAGCATCTGGTATCATGGTGAACATGGGATCCATCTGAGGGTCTCACATCTCCTTCCTAGAAGATGGCCATGCTTGCTATTTGCTTATACATCAAATTTTTCTTGTGTTCAGAGTGGTAACTGAACATGTGAAGTGAATGCACATCATCTCTGTGGTCTACAGAGATGATGCTCTAGGAACTTGGAAAGGTCAGTACAACAGCATGCCTTTCTGTTTCTCTGTATTTCAGACCTCTAGTTATATATTTGGTTTATGCTATGGACAGCTGCTGGATTGCAGCTTCTGGAATACTTGGTCAGGGTGATAGGGTGCTGAGTTTCTTCACAGGGTCTTATAACTGGAGAAATAACTTCTTGAAAGAGCCTTGCCATTGTACATTGGATGTGCTGGATGGTTCCCACAGGATGCCCAGAGGAAATGGCTTTTCTCTAGCACAGTTAGAAATGTGACCTTGCAATCTGTGCTGTGGGTGATGACCTCTTTAGGAAAAGGGCACTGGGATTTTCAATGAGAAGCTCAAGACAGGAGGGAATACTTTATATACATTTGCTCCAGGGCTTATAGATTACATGCTGTTCAAAGTGTTCTTTTTTAGTAAGCTCAAAGTTTAAATTCCATTTGAAGGGGGGATTTAGCATGGGCCTCTTTGCTTTGACAAATCTGAAACACTTAACATGTACTCAGTGTTCTGGTGACTTCAGTGAGAAAAAAAACTTCTGGGGGTCTGCTCAAGCGCTGACTAATGAATTACAGTAATATTAATCCATAAGCTTTTTCCTCAACTCAAATCTGAGTCAGATTTCCTGTTGCTGGCTCTATCTCTATTTGGTGCCCAGTGAAACTGGTGGAAACTTTAAAATTTGGCAGCATGTGGCAAATAAGGAAAAAAGCTCTTTAGTTTTAGTTCTGCCAAAATCTCAGCTGAAGGTTTGTCAAGAGGTCACCAGTCCACCTTTCATTACAAACTTGCTGACTGTGAACTTACATTGTTGTTTGTTTGATTTTTCTTAAGTGTCTGATTATCCGTATAAAAGACTGAAACAGAGCGTTACTGAACAAGTTTCAACTTTTTGCTAAGAGAAGCAATAGAAAAACAAAACAAACAAAACTCCCTCAATAAATCTCCAGTTAAAATGTTGCATCTGAGCAAACTACTGACATCAGTTTCTGCTCTGGGATGAAACTTTGTCCATCTTACAGTGAGCCTTTGAGCCAAAGTAATTTTTGGTCAGGTACAGTTTCTTCACGAAGGTGAAGCCCTTAATCTCCAGTCCTTCTTTTGCTGGCAGCCTGGATCCTGAATATTCTGGGACAGATGTTCAGGGATGTGGATCACTTAGAAGATAGGGGGACCTGTTTACCTTTCTTGGAGTTAGTCTGAAAGATATTATTCAAAGCCTTTTTCTTCATGATGGATTTTTCCTTTTAGTTTTAAATCAAAAGATCTTACCTATTTTTTTTTTTTAGTGAAAGAAACCACAAGTAAATTTTCTCCTCAAAAAAACCCCAAAACCAAACCAAACAAACAAACAAAAAAAAAAACCCAAACTCACAAACCCAAACCAAACCAAACCAAACAAACAAAAAAATCCATCCCCCAAAAAACCCCCACTAGTGGTCTTGGGTCCTATATGGGACACTTAAGAAAAGAGCATGTCTTTTTACAACCACAAAATATTCAAAGTATTCAAAGCAAGTCAAAAGCCTCATGACCTTAATCCAGGAAACACTGGCTGACAATTTGTGCTATACAACTTGGCCTTCCACCCAGTTGCTGTCCTGTGCAGGTTGTATGGGTGCACCAAGATAGCATTTCTAATAATCTCCTTGGAGACAAAGAGCAGAAAAATTTACATCCTGAATGAAGCAGGGATCCAACAGAAGATTATACTTCTAAGTGTAAGTTAGTTAATGCCTGGATGCCCAAGCTTGCTCCCAAAATCCTTACCAGGAAAAGTGTGTGGAAGGAAATGGGATTTTTGGCAGAAGGTCACTTATTACGTGCATCCTGAAATGGCTGGAGTGTGACATGGGCATTGGGAAACAGCAAAACTGTAGGAACAGGCAACATTTCTTGCTCCTAAATGCGTGTAGGAAGGAGATCAAGTTGCACCCCTTCCTCTACTCTTCCTGTGCTGGTTTCCTCAGCAAGAAAACTTGCATGCATGTGTGAGGAAGGATCTAAAGTGCCTTCCAGCAGGGCTCTGGCTGAGGTGGTTGTCCCCAGGTTTAGATACTTTGGTAGAAAATCAACTCAGATGAAGGAAGGATCCTCTACATTTAATGTAGCTTTAGTTTCCCATTAAGTTTCTGAAATAAATGTGTATGCTCAGTTTTTCAAGAACATCAGATGAATTTTCAAGAGGATTTTGGTTTCTTCATGAACCTGGGTACCCATCTTCCAACTGGCCTGTACCAAACACATCTGTGTCTTACTCAGGTTTTATATCCTCTTTCTACTAAGAGCAATGACCACTGTTCTACCAGAGGGTTGCTTGGGTGATACCAGAGATGTTGGGATTGCTTGGTCCTTGGGAAAACAGTCTGGGGGGATATTTGGATACCCAGCTGAGTGCTCAAGCTGTCCATGCTTTGAACCAGCAGTGTCTGAGAGGGCACATGCTGCTCCCATCTCTGCCATGACACACGAGATGGAAGCAGTGGCTTCCCAAGAGATGAGTGTGCTTGCAGTGCACTACAGGGAAGGTCTCAGGGCTTCCTGCCCACACCCTGCCTGCTTGCCCAAGCACAATAGCACAGACCCCTCACCCAGCCAGACCCAGCAGAGAACACAGAGACATCTGAGAATTAACAGGGTCAAAAAGAGAGTTGAAAATGTTCTTGTGTAGAACATTCAGTTGGGAGGAAGAGAAGAATTCCAGATTCCTGATCTCTTCACAAATGTTCTGTTATTTTCTCACTGAAATGGTGTTTTGTCTGTATTCTCTTTAGCAACACAACATAGACTTTTCCACCCCAAAATAAGGTAAGAATTTCTGGTAACTTTTGCCTGGAAATGTGGCTGAAGTAACTATGGACAATTGATAACAACATAGACACAAAGCAGACCCCCTGTCCTGGTATTAGTTGGCAAGAATTGTCTAGCAACTCAATCTAAACTACAGCCAGGAGGGTGAGATGGGAAGGAAGCCTGAACATGTCACAGGGGAATTTATATCACAGGCTACACTTTCACATGTGATGTTCTTCCCCCCACCTACTCACACAGTAGGTTTGTGACTTTAATATGTTTATTTTTAGTAGGAAGTGTAAGTAGGTAAATACTCTGAACTGATAGTGCTCTGAGAGGATATTTTAGGCAGGGAGGCTTAATACTATATGCATGCTAATTGTTGTTATGTTTCTGGGTAATATTGATTTTGGACTTGCTCCCACACACTCCCACACTCCAGGAGAATAGGTTGTTCAGCTACTATCACAAACACTCCCTGCTACTACTGTACAAACTGCTCAAGGTGGGGATTCCACACCTCCCACATCCCCCTCCTGTTCTCTGCTAAAAAAGTTGGAGCCATTGAAGGCTGCCAAATAGGTCTTTGGAGAGAATCCTCTTGTTTTTCTGCAGGATGAGTGGAGGAGAGACTATGGCCATGCAGGTTGTGAGAAATGATACTCACTTCTAAAAAATTTAAAAGGTTTATTAAAATCTTATCAAAAATACAACAGAAGACTGAATAGAAAAAATATTATGGTGCTGGGAACAGAGGATCTTTCCCACCATCAGCACCTTGGTCTGTGCCATGCATTCAGAGTGTCACATGTCCTCCTCCAAATCATAAACACAATTGTTTAGGTTGGAGAAGATTATTGAGTTGAATTGTTATGCCAGCACTGCCATATTCACCACCAAGTCACGTTCACATCTTTTGGATGCTTCCAGGGATGGTGATTCCATCATTTCTGTAGGCAGCCTATTCCAGTGCCCCATCCCACAGCAAAGCTCAGTTCTGTGAGGCAGTCTCCATGGCATAGAAATCTAGATCTTCTAGGACTATGCTGAGGAAGCTGTCTCATGCTTCTCTTTAGTCATCCTAACTAACTAAAGAATTTCTTGGTAATTTTCAAGGGGAACTTAATTTAGATTTGACATAAGAACTTCTGTTGCAGTGTGATTTCATGGTTCACCCCAGAACCCCGGGTATCGCCCCTGAACATTTCCTCCCAGGTGGGTCGATCATTCCTCCTTTCCCCACCCTGACCCTGCCACACTGTCTGTCACTCCTGGCATTCCAGAAGTGCATCAAGTGGTTGGGCAGACTCAAAAGATGCCCTCCACCTCTGGGGGGGGCACTGGGCCATCCAGGTGTCCTTTGTCCCCTGAGACCTTCTCTCCTGTACCTGGCTGGTGCCTCCCTACCCCTTCCCCCCTTCCCTCCCCCAGGTAAAAGGGACAGCAACGATGTGGTCTGAGAGTTCTGATGGAGCAGGGATTGGATTCAGAGCCTGTGGACCAGAATAAAAGCTCTGGATTAAAACCCTCCATCAGAACCAACTCCTTTCCTTCACCATTGCCTTTAAAGCCCCTCCAGCAGAGGGAAGCCTGAGGGAGCAGACCCTCTGTGAGAGGAATCTCCATCCCACTGCCACCTGAGCTCCAGCATGTCTGGCCTTGTCTCCATGCTCCCAGCTGGCCAAAAGTGTCTCTGGGGTGAAGCACCACAGTTGCTGCCATTTGATTCAGCAGCAGGAGGGGCCAGACAAGCCATGTCCCATCCCCAGCATTGGTAATATCAATAAACTTCCATTCCTTACATCACTGCTGTCCTGCTAATCTCTATAGACTGTAGATTACTGCAATATGATCACAAAGTCCAGAAAGGACAGGACAAAAGGCAAGGGAAATAATTAATTCCTTTGGAAATCACACAAAGGACACCCTTTCTGCCTCAACCAAGATCGAGAATGTGATTTATAATGAAAACGAACTTCACTCTCCTAAAAATGTTCTTGGACACGAAAATGTTTTAAGAATGAAGTTGGGTAATTTAAACTTTTTTCTCTAGGTGTGGAAGGTAAGGAGAAAAAAGATAATGGGGGGCATAGCCCATCTCAGTCGGGAACTTGATAACTTTTTGAGCTCTTATAAATTTTGCAAACAAGGGTACCACTACCAAATCAACCATCTAGGTGCAAATCGTGGCTGTGTCTCGCTGTAACAGGAGCTGCAGCTCTCTGCAGGGGATTTTGGTAGTTCCTCTCCAGTTGTCCTGCTGGCATCTGTATACCATCATTTCCCACATTCCATCTGTACATACCATGTACATCCAAATCAACCAATTTACCAGAATAACTCTTCTACCCGACTTTTGCAAAGGGACTAAAGCTCTGGGGCCAGAGTTGTTCTTGTGCCATCTCCACCTTGATTGAAAGATTTAAAAGATCTAGGTTACATTTACCCTCAAGTCTAAAGTTTGCAACCCCTGTTCCTCAACCCATTTACTTCAGCTTGAGGTTCCTATTTTATTTCCAAACAATAACTTTCCATGAAACACCTGTGCTAACCCTAACCAGAAATAACCCCAAGCCCTGCAGAACTTTCACAGTGGCTGATCAGACAAGGCAGTTCCTCACTCTCTGTGCCCTACTATCAGTTAAATTTCATAGCAATTATTTATAATACGGCCATTTGATAACAATTATTTGTTGTAAAGCTTTACTCTCTCTTCTCTTACTTAATAAATTCTGCTTTGCAGCATCTTCCTGGGTTAAGATGCTTTGGCAGATATTTATTATGATTTTGGTCTTCTCAATTCCCTTTATTACAGGAGAACTCATGCATGCCTCAGGACAAACCCAGAGGGGAACATAATCTACAACCAAATGAGTATGTGCATCTTCAAGGAATGGCTCTAGCAAGGCTCCACGCTGACCAAAATCCCTGCTTCACAGGGAAGGCAACCCTCCAGCTCTCAAATTAGTAATTCTGGGCTTGGATGTGTCACATTTACATGGTATATTTGAACAAAAGATGTAAATCAAGAGCTAAAACTATGCTGTGGTCACCTATACATCTATATTATATATTTTAATGTGAAAACCAAGGCTGCACAACGCTCAGTAACAGCTATTGCATCCACCTGTAGATTGATGCAGTTGGAAAAAAAACATTTCCAAGCATTCAAATCTTTCTCTGGACACCTTTTTAATATTAAGAAATACTAGAAAGTGACATCTGATGACAGTGTTTTGTTAGTACTCTGTGTCTCTGCAGTCCTGAAGTGGGTGCAGGGAGAATTGAACAAGTTGAAGTCTGGAGAAGAAAACAAATATCCCTGTTTCTGGGAACACTTCAGCTACAACACTTTGTTCTCACTGAATTTGTGCTTCTTCCCTGTGGTTTGTTCTCATGTCATTGTGAGTCTCTTCTCGATATAGTATTTTTATTTCACATCCAAAACAAACCAAGAGAAAAACAAGTTTCCATCATGCTAGATTTCAAAAAACCCCACGTGACATGGCCTGAGCAGTCTGACCCTCCTTTGAGCAAGAGGGTTGGACCAGATAATCTCCAGAGCTTCCTGCTGACCTCAGTGACGCAGGCACAAAGAACTGTTCCCAGCTTTTTGCTGTATGCAGGTCTTGGGCAGCATCCTTAACAGTAAAAAAACCTGTGCAGAGACACTTCCACAGCCTTTAGCTGACTTCTGGTAGAGCCTGATATGAAGGAAGTCACAAAATACTGGAGATCTATGAGGCTGTGGAACAGTTCTGGCTAAGAGCTGTAATAAACTGATTTTTTTTTTTACCATAAAAGACAATTTCTGAATAATGTATTGCTCTAATGAGTAATATATTAGGCTGTTAAAAGTAAGGATTATCAAAGTTTTAGTAAAAGTGTCATCAAAAATGGTTCATGCTAGGTAGTTTGGGCATTCAAGTGACAGAATTAGATAATCTTGGTTCCTTCTACCAAGCCAAATTATTATTGGAGTCTAAACCCCATATGTAGTGCATAAGAGACTGGCTGATATGGCTACCTCTGAAAGGCTCAGTAACAGCCCAGAAAAGCCCATGGTCCTAATCACCCACTCCCAGCTGGGTGACAAGAGTAGCTTTTCTAAATCCATTTAATAATGGCTACAGAAAAAAGATCACCAGGATCACAGAAAATTTCAAAACTGCTAAAAGCCATACTGAGCTGGAAAGTCAATGAAAACACCAAGAAACCTAAAAAAACCCCAAGCAACAAACCAACCAACCAACAACCCCCAAACAAACAAAAAACAACAACAAAAAACACAAACAAGTAAAACCAAACCAAAACACAAACAACTCTTTTTTTTTAAAGAGGCCAAAGATTGAGCAAAACTAAATTCATAGGAAGTTTTAACTAGGACCAGGTCTGGAGTACTGAACATTTCTAACAGTTATCACAGAATGGTTTGAACTGGAAACAGGATTATTTATTATTATAAATAATCCTGTTTTGAGCTATTGCTGAGGGGGCAGTCCTGGGCTTTAAAAATTATGCAAGACTATTTGATTACTCTTCAGTCCACAGTTCTTGAAAACTTAATATCTTTTCTGTACCAAATAATTCAAAGGCCCTTTTCTCTAGAATTAATTAGCAAGTTTGCAGGTACTATTTTTCCTATTTTAACACTTCAACAACTTTTCACCAAAGTACAGTGAAAACACCATCCCCCCAAACCCATCCAAGATGATTAACTATCTGCATGCCAGTCATAGCTCTACATGCCTCAAGGTACCACCAAGTTCTCTTTTTTTTTCTCAGTTTAAATCCTTAGCATCCTAATACAACTCTCAATTGCCAGTATCAGAGATAGATACAAGGCCACTAGATTTCAAATTGCAGCATCTGTGCTGATTGGAGAGAAAAGACTGCAAATGACAAAATACTATCCCCCTTGTCAAACACAGTTAATTATCCTCAATCTTACAACTGATTTTTTTTCCCAAGCTTTTATATTTTTTTTTTCTTTCCTGTCAAAGTGTCAAGGTCCTGGCACAGGTTGCCCAGAGCCTGCCCCATCCCTGGAAGTGTTCCAGGCCAGGCTGAACAGGACTTGGAGCAACCTGGTCTAGTGGAAGGTGTCCCTGTCCATGGCTGGAGGGTTGAACGGGATATGTTTTAATGTCCACTCGAACCCAAATTATTTGATGATGATACTTTACCTAAATACTAAACTGAAATGCCTCAACAACAATTTCTTCTTGCAAAGGAATCCACAAATACACCTAAAGGTACTTCTTCCCTAACTTTCTCTTTGATAAGCTATGTTAAGCTCTACATTTATCATAAGGTAAGCATTTATTTTCTGATGGAAGAAAACAGATTCAAAGATTCTCAGGACAGACTCTGAGTAGGAGAAAAACCTGAGTCCCACAGTTTGGAAGGAAACCATGCAGAGGTGTTAGCATACATTTGTCATGGTTTACTTCAAAACTTAGGGAAAGGAGCCAAGCATAGACACACAGGTGCTAAACATACTTTTGTTCCAATACAGGCAAACCCCAAAGCAGTATTTTTCTAGTTCATGACCTTAAATTATGATCATTTTTATCTGGATTCAATGTTGCCAAGCTGAAATCATCTGCCTTTGTGTGCACCTGTGGGAATGCACAACCACCTTCACCTGTGGAATCATTAGACTTCAGGAATTATTTCTGCATTAGAAACAAAAGCATATAGTCTTAATTCAAAATTTCATAATTTTTTAGACAGTTTTAGATAGGTGGTTTTGTGTTTTTGTTTTTTTTTTTTTTTTTTTTTTTTTTTGTGGTTTTTTTTTTTTTAATCCCATTGATTTAGTCATGTATTCTGTTCAAAGGGCCCTAAGGGGCCTTTTTCTATTTTGCTCTGAAATTTCAAAAGCTTGTTTTGTAAGTCGGAGAAATACTGAGACTGAAAATAGTCACCACAATGGTTTAACCCTTCCAGAAAACATGCAGAAAAGTCTTCTGTGATTCCTTGCATTTTTAAAGGACACATAAATTCCTCATAGTTTCAGTACTTCCTCTAACTTCAGTTCACTTTCTTAGCATCCTTTTTTGAAAATTCATGTGTGTTGCTGCAGCACCAGAGCATGTTCATTAAACTGCTGAATTCAAAGCAACTAATTAATGCCATTTTCCTAGCTCTACATTTTATCCAGTTTTCTGATAAGATACAAGCCTATTCCCTACTGGGATGATCACCATCATACCTACTCTTTCTTCCATTCCAAGAAAGGACATCAAATTAATTTCAGGAATGAAGTTGCATCTTATAAGGGACATGGAATATGCAAATATTGTTTTACACACTGTTGTTTTATTTTTAGCAGTTTGATGATATTTATAGGGCTGTAAGAAGTGGATACATGGCTGAAGGGGGATGAAATATCCCAAAGGCAGGTAGGAAAAAAGCTGCACATCTGCCAGGCAGGACAAAAGAACAGGCAGTGATGCCTGGAGTTCATGCAAAGGAGAGAAGGCCAAATGCCCAAGCACCTTATCTTACTGCCATTATAAAAAATCATGTTAAAAAAAGCCCCCAACTGTATCTACCCTACATGTTATCTCACCTTGTCCATTTCTTATCTGTAAAGGTATTCATATGATGAAGTGCTGAAACACAGAAATTCAATAAAAGAATCTGAAGACAAGTTGAAATTTGGGAAAGCAGCAATACAAGAATATCAAGAATGAACACACTGATTACCAAAGTTCCTTCTTCTAAATGTCTCACATCACCCCTAGACATCCCCACCATGTGCTTCAACTTGCCAACCTTAAATCAATCCCTTCTCAGAGAAACATGAAAAGCTTTCAGATGTTAAACAATTTGTTGTCTTCAAAGAACTGTCAGATAGTTCACTGTAGCTGTCCATACCTTTGCTCCAGTCATCACTAAAGAGGTAAACAAACGTCTTACATGAAACATCAGAATAACTTGGACCAGAACTCAACAATACAGTGAATCTATTATGTGTTGAATTCACCTTACACTATTTCTGGGTATCTATTTTTGGCTGGGGAGACCATATACCTTCACCTAAAATTGAAACTGTAACTTAGGGCAATGTTCTTAGTCATAAGCTTAAGAAAAATCTTGCTCTCTTTTATATTCTCATGGCCCTCCTGTCCTACATACACCAGGGACACCCAAAGCACTGCAAAAGCCCATGTGACAATGAAAATTTGATATAAGAAAAAATAACTGTATATGTCACCTGCTCTGGGCCCTTCACAGTTGGGTATGGAAATACAGACCATTCCTTAAGCTGACTTGTGCAAAGCACAACAAACTGTCTATTTACCAATAACCAGTATTAAGCCTCTTTTTGTCATCCTGTAGCAATGTGGAAGTTTCACAATTTAGAGCATAACTTCTTCACTTTTGTTGATTGCTGTGATTTCATTAAAACCAGTGTAAAATCTCCCAAACAGTTATAAAAACCTTAACTACCTACAATGACATATTGGCAGGGTTATTATTTAACTAAAGAAAGAAATGTGGAATGTTTAATTTATAACATATTATTCTCTTCAGTCCTGAGCACTATGGATATCAGAATCCAAACCAATACTAATTTCAACACAAAGGTAACACAAAAATCATTAGTTTCATAACCCACTATTCCAGTATTTGCATGTCAAATTTATCAGGATATTTCTCCACAATTATATTCTACATTATTTTAGAACTAACGTTGATGGAAAAAGAAAACAGAAGGAAAAAAGAAGTATATGAAGGTCCTAGTGACTTCGTTTATAAGACAACTGATGTTAGAGAAAATCAAGAGCCCCCTCTTGGGGTTACTGCAAGTTCTAACATAAGTGGATTCAGAACAGGTAAGATAAATGGTTTTTTAGGGTTTGTATTTTTCAGTTTGAGCTACTCCAATTGGAATTTAACCTTAACTACAATATCAACAGTAAAATGACAGTTTAAAAAGAAAAGACTGATGCAAAAAGCTGTATTAGACTTTGGATGAAATCTACTTACAGTACTTCAGCACCAAAACTGGGCAGTTAGGCTTATACATTAATATACAATTAAATGATATGTCAAAGTCATAAAATGCTTAGTTATTTATAATGAAATCTATACAAAACAGTTAAAAACATGGTTTTATATACATTTTGAAAAAAAAAAAAGTATTGTCTTATTATCAGAATGTATTAAAACTGGCTCTCTTGTCCCATCTGAACCCAAACCACTCTCTGTGACTTGTAACTACCACAAAACCCCAATGTATTGCTTCATTAAGCCAAGGCATAAGGCTAATTTTGAAAACCCACTGTTATATACCCATTTAAGCTTTTAAACTCCCCAAATGGTCAAATTTAAAAACAGCATGTAAGAGTAAAATATAGATTTTTAGAAGTCTTAGCTCACTTCTAAATTCTCAAGTTCAACTTGGAAAGATGTTGAACTATTTATCCCCAATTTGGAAAAACTGATTAATAGCAAAATGCACCTCCTTCTGCTTGGTTTGTACTAGAGTTAATACAACTGCCTGTTTCACAGCAACTTTTTTCAACAACTTGTCTCACTTTAAATTTTGTATTTAAATAAATAATCAAAGATTAACTAGAGTAGATGAGCAATTTGTATGCTTATGGCAGAAAGAAATGCCTCATCTACTACTACTACTTACTACTTTTTGTAAAGCATGAAAACAAAACTCCACTAGCAAATCCACTTTGCTACCAGTTAAGAGATTTTGCTTATTTCAAAATATTTACCACAAGAATTTTAAAAAAATATTTTAAACTTCTGAAATTTTTAAGTGAGCATTGAGTGCAAGAAAGCCACTCAATTCCAAAATTTCTGGGGCTTTTCAAGCACTGTCAGAGACATTTTTTCTCTCACATGCTATTTGAAAATAAAAATATTTATTAAATGTTTTCCTTTTTTTAATGGTGTTTTGCTCAACAGCTAAAAAGACACAGCAAAATAATGATCCCTTTTCACTTAAAGCTGTTTCAGTATCTGGGTAAGGGCTTCAATAGCACAAGTTGTATTCATTACAGATTTGTTTTTGAACAGGAGTACATTCCACTGTCACAGGTCTACTAAATCTTGGTACCTACATATTCTCTTTTTTTTTTTTTTCCAAAACAATTTTTAATATTCAGCTTTTGCAATACTGTCTTGTTAAAACATACTGATGCTTCAAGAGTCCGATGAACAATTCTAGTAGGCTAAGTGCTCTAAGACATCACAATAGAAGGGCATCTTGGATGCTCAAAATCCCAAGATATTTTAAAAGTACACTCCAATGTCTCTATTCCTTAGGATTGTTCAACAGAACTTTGAGAGGGGCTGGGCTCAGTGCCATCCTCAGTGCTACTGTCCACATCTTGCTCCATTGCTGTCTCCTCATCATCAAGGCGCTGACTGGTGAAGTTGTTCAGCTCCAGGAGCCCGCTGGGTTCCACCACCACATTGGAGCTGGAGTGACAAGGGATGGGATAGTGAGGGATAGTCTGAAAGAAAGAAAATATTGAAGTTTAATGAACAATATTGAAGGTAAAGGCATCTGTGCAAGCAGAGAGATTTGTGGAAAAGGGGTTATTTGGTTTCCAAGGGCAATCTTCCCTAACTGAGGCTTCAAAGCAGCTTTTCACTGAATTGGGTTTTGAAAGGTAAAATTTGAATAATCTTGCACTCCAGGCCTTTGATTTTCCCTTAAGGTCTGGGGCAGCATAACCAATGTCAATTATCCACCATACTGTAAACCCAAAGCAGAGATAATATTTTCTTCAGCCTGATCTTTTTCAGAGAAGACACGGTGGTAAAAGAATAATCTGAGTTAAAAAGACTCACAAGGATCATCAAGTCCAACTCCTGGCCCTGCACAGGACAACACCAAGAATCCCACCAGGCAGTTCATTGCCCAAGCACTCCAGGAGGATTATGTTTTTTGTATAAAACAGAGTTCAAGCTCTGGCCCTGCTCAGAGCTGCAGCTCAGAGGCTGAGGAAACACAACTGCTATTTATTTCTAAGATTATTATTCTGGTTATTATGTTATTTATTTTTATTTGTACTTTCATAGGTTAAAAAGCTAAATCTCTGACTTTATACAACTGAAATTCTGGGCATTGTTTGACTTTGAAACAGCTCATAGCATGCCACAATGATAAATAGTATAAATTCTCAAAAGATACAGGTTTGAAGTAAAACAGAAATCTATCTTTTTCTATATAAGTAGGACTTGAAATGAATACAGAACAGGTAATTACTACAAAAGAGAAGCTAGCCCCAGTAAAGACTTCAAGAAGTAAAATGAAAAAATTGAACTCTCTGTACACAAATTGTTTCCCACATCAGAAGTATTTTCACTGTAACACATGTATGATACATATTAAAACAATTTCAATCCACCCTACCATTTGTGTGAACAGATGCCATGCCAACTTGTCTAAAAAGATTCACATTATATCACTTGGAAGCCTTATATACTTTCTAAGCTGACATTCTGACAACTTATTACAACATAAACCATCATATTTAAGGCAGCAGAATCAATGAAAATATCAAACAAAGCAGTTAGGAAATGAGTCAAAGCATTTAGGCTGAAGATCAATAGTAATTTTATCTCAGAAGTGGTCTTACCCTAAGTGAAGTTAAAAAGCTTTCTTCTGATTTCAGACCTTATTTGCTGAACCTTTTGAATAAGCACAACTCTACAATGTCATTAATTTTACACTTGGAAGCAAATTTAATAGATAATATAAAAGATTCTAGAACATAACTCCATACTAAGTTTGAAGCAGTTTTAAGCATTGTAAATTAAAGTACTTTGTAAAATGAGTTTGGTTGGTTTTTTTTAAGAGAAGGAAAACACTGAGGGCAGAGTGAATGACACACAGTATCTGAATGATACAGAAACCTGAGCCCAATTAAGAAGAATTACACTTCAATGTAGCAACTGATTCCAAGCTAAGGGTAGAAACAGAACCAGACAGAACCAAAACCTGGGGAATAAACTCACAAGTACTCAAACATCATTCAGTGGCTATCATGGCATCAGTCACGTGTTTGCTGTGCTCAATCTTTGCCTTATTTGCTCAGTCTTCTCTTACCTGGACAACAATTTCTGATGAGCTCTCTTCAGCTTTCTTTTGTGATATATGCTGAATGTGTATAAACTGGTTTGTTGTAGGTATTCCTTGTGCATCGAGTTTCCTCTCTGTTAAAGTAGGACCAACAGCAGGAGGACTTGAGCTGGATTCTGTATGTGTCTGTTGCTGGGGGATGGAAGGTGCCATCATCCCTACTGCAGCCACCCTCGGGCCCTGGGTACAAGGTGACGACTCTGCTTCACTAGCAGGTTTACTAGTGGACGTGGCCTTGTTTGGGGAATCCACTATGGTATGTTCTATGTTTGCATCAATGTGAGCTTCCACCATAGACACTCTCAATATATCTGCTACTGATGTCTCCGTAGATGCCTGCATGGGAAATAGGCTGGTAACCAGCAATGCCAGTTTGGACACAGAACTGCCACCTGCTACCTCTGAAACAAAAGGAGGCTCACGCCCCTCAAAAGTTATCTCTGTAACAGTGGATCCTTGCATTACAGTTAGATGTTGCACCTGAAAATCTAACTTTTGTTGTGCATATTACAGTTAATTTTTTTTTTTATTGAAATCCTCAGCAATATTACCAAGGACAGAATGGTACAAACAACATACTTGCTATTAGGAAGACAATTGAAACTCAATGTTTTAACAAAGGAATTAGCAATGATAGGGCAACAGTTAATTGAAGCCTGGGGAGAAGCAGCTTTTTAGGCTGCTAGATAGGATTGTAGCAGTATAATATCATAGCAGCCTAGTTTTCCTCTGGGATTTGCAGCCCCCTGGTATGTTTGCTAGTTTTCACGTCTGTTCCTGAAAGGACCAAAAAAAAATTGTACTTTTCTGTAGTTAGTTAAAATACTTTTTTCCCCATGTTCCTCAGTCTCTGCCTTTTTCCCTCCCAAGGAAAATCAAAATACTCCTGTACATGAAAGCCATATAACTTCAGGAAGATGTAAACTACAAAGGAAGAGGAACAATGGAGAATCTTAGGAGACTGCAGTGTATTCATCTTTATTTCTACAGAAATAAAAAGTGCTATGGGAGTGGAAATTACGAATGTGTCATTACCTAAAAATTAAAATAACTAGGGACAAATCCCATGAACCAGTGGTGGCTGAAATTAATAAAAACTGTCCAACAAAATACGTTTGTGAGCCCTATGGGTTTTTCCCCTATAACATGTGCTTCTCTCTCCTAGTGTCAACCTTCTGCTGGGGTAATTACTACCAGCGGAATGAGGGATTCTCTCTTGCCAAGACAAAACACTGCTACAGCGACAGGGTCGGTGTTTTATTTTTTTTCCTTGAACAGCGACGTGTATTTTGCATGCTATCAATATTCCGTTACCTGGCTTGCTGGCTGTTTCTCTGAAGAGGCAGGTAGCTGCATTTGACTCTGGGGGGGCTGGGGTTGCACGTAGATTTTTTGTGCCGTTGGTGCCTGTTGCAGTTTGGGCAGCTGCTGCGTGGTTTTTACTGCAAGCACCTGTACTACAGTTTGCTGTGGCTGTGCCACTAAGGTAGGGAGTTGCCTTTCTTTGGCCATCATATGATGTGGGGGGTGCTGTGCATCTGGTTTGGTCTGTGCTTGCTCTTGCTGCAGGGGGGTTAGCTTTTGATGCCTTATGGAAAGTTGGGGCATTTGTGGGAGTTTGTGCTGGATTTGATCAGCCTGCAGGTGGATTGTCTGCTTCTGCTTAGTCTGGAAACACTGCAGAGTTTTCACTTGCAGTTGAGTCTGTTCCAGCTGCGGCTGACTCAGTTTTTGCTGCTTTTGTGCCTGCGATTGTGTCAGGGCAGATCTGTAAAACAGGCCAGTCTGAGGATCTAAGGTGTCCATCTCTTCCACTTCTCCTTCCTCAGTTCCAAGTTGTTCACTGTGTTTGGTAAATGCAGTGTGACTGCTTAAGGCCTTAGGAAGAAGAATTTAGAGCAAGTTAGTAAAGAGGAATATAAGAATACACAATCTAGAAATAATTTTTAATGTTTCAAGTGGACTACTTTAACTTTTTTTACCATTACAGAATGCCAAGGCATGTATAAAAAGATACTCTTACATGGCTATTTCACAGTATATAAACAATTAAAATCTATTATTATCATGTTAAACTGTGGTACATCTCTATGTGAGAACATGAGCTTCACAACTAACACTCTGAGGGATTATGTAGTTCTCTCTTGTGTCAGACTGAGGCTCAAAGCTTCCTAAGGTTGCCTGGCAGTTGGATATGAGGCAGCAGGGAGTAGGAGGTGGCTGAGCCAGTAGCTCCTCACTCAATCCAGAGTCTCTCTGCACAATTAATTTTTTATTCTGTCTCTTGAAAGCCTAATCATCTTCTATAGGGTTTCTTCTGCATGGCCCCATTTAACTACAGGATGTCCTATTTTAGCAGAGATCCTCTCCTTCCTTTCTCAAAATTGCATTGCAATTTTTCTTGGGCATTACACAAACATTTGACTTTCTGAGGCAACGAGCAACCTATCCTTTGTAAACCAAAATGTATAAATTAACTGAAAAATGGTGTTGGCAAGATCAAACAGCCTATCACACCTGTAAATATATATTGCCTGACATGAGTTTATAACTCTAACACAGTACTGTTCTGGACTGCAGCTGAAGTTCCCACAAGTTAAAGCACTGCAGAGTTGAGCAGGTCCTGATCAAAGTCCTTCAAGTGGCTTCAGCAAGACTTCACCACAAAGCTACACTTCTTGTTTGAATAGTTTGGAATCCCCACAGTCCTTATCTAAGTATGATCTGCGTTTTCGATTCAGAGAAGTTTTCTATTCACAAACAAAATATCAAATGGAAAAGATACTGTGTGCTCTCTGTACTGGCCAGATTCCATTTCAGCCCTCTTTCCCCTAGGCTACCACCAATATAATCTAATGAAGTCAGGCCACCACAATACTACAACCACCCTCATCATCGAAACACAATCACAGAATGGTTTGGCTTGGAAAACACTTTAATGACCATCTAGTCCAACAGCCCTGACTTCCACTAGACCAGGTTGCTCCAAGTCCTGTCCAGCCTGGCCCTGAACACTTCCAGGGATGTGGCATCCACAGCTTCCCTAAGCAGCTCATGCCCTCCAGAAAAGAAATAATTTATAATATTTAATCTAAACCTCCTCTCCTTTGGCTATTGAAGTGATATCAAAATCATTAATTTGCCTGTACGCTGAACATTTTTGGTGGCAGCACCGTGATACATATACATTCAGAATAAGCCCTGGTCCTATGTAATTTATATGACCTACTGCTGTTTATAGACTGCTGGGAAAATAAAGGATCCAACCTGCTGCATGATATGGGTAATGGCGCCAGTGGAGGATGCAGGAATAGATTTCACCACAACAGAAGTCTGCGTTGCTGTCTGTGACTGAGCCACGTGCTGCAGCAGAGTCCTCTGGGGCTGAGATGACTGGTGGGGCTGGGACCGATGACTGACTGAAAGTAAAGAGGTCAGTGGCACTTCTCCAGAACTAACTGCAGGAACTTCAACTGTTTGCTTTTCAGTTAAGCTTCAACTGAAAGCCTACGTAAGTGAAAAAGATCTAAGCATGTAAAATGTCTTTCTCTCTGTGCTAGTGCCCCAACCTTAATGAGCTATGCTGAGAACCCTCTTAAAGTAGCAACTCTGAGGCCTTGCTTTTGTCTCTGTTTCCTACGTAACCACACTTGGTCCAAACCTCCTCTAGCCACCCTTTCCCAATACACCAATTTTGCAAGCAGAGTTTATACTTTATGTTCAGCTGGGTTCTTTATACAGCACTATAATATTGCTGTAGAACACAAGTAATTATGTGTTTTTTACACTGTTAAAAGTACGTCCACAATTGACTGCAATTAAGAACAGCAAGCCTTGCTCACCAGGCTTCCATCACTGATAAAGTGCACACAATACTCCCCAGAGCATAAACTAAATTTGAAAGATTAGCAAGATTAGATTACTAAAATAACAGATTAGAAAATGTTTGGGTATTATTAAAGCAAGTGAGGCTGATCAGAAATGATAGATCAAAAAATGTAGACCTTGTTAGGGGTCTATGTCACTTTTGAAAACAGATCTAGCTTGAGTTACAGAGCTATAGTGATAGGCTTGTAATTAAACAGTGGATTGACAGAAAAATCATGTGCTGCAAAGAAAAAAAATTCTATATTCCAGTCAGTGATAAAATATGAATCCAAAGCTCTTTATGTCTGTCCATACTAACATGCAAATATTTGTGTAGCCTAATTTCTTAGTTACAAAGTATTTAATCACTGAAGGAGAACAAAGTTTAAACTCAGTTGTAACATAGCTTAAAATTAAGAAGTTTCTCGTGACCTTTCTGAAAGGTCTTTTTTAAAGAAAGGTCAAATTTTGAATTAATATGGTAATTTTACTTTCTCACTCCGAGAAAGTTGGTTTACATCAATACTGGCCTGCATGCTGTGCCAGATTTATCCTGGATATCTCCCAACAATTCCTACACAATTGAAAACTTAATTTAAAAATAAAGTTTCTAACCTATATGGTTGTGTAGATATTCTTCCGAATGTGAACCAATACAGTGTTGTCTTCCTGAGTCTGCAGACAGACAGAAAACGGTGACACTAAGATGTGTGAATTGCTCCCTTCATCTCATGAGGAAGCACACTCTGAATCCCAGCTCCCAAATACCTAATCCTTTGGTCAAGGCACATGCAGGACATTTCACAATAGACTATAGGTCCTTTACTATCTTACTACTGAATTTTTAGCAGAAAATATGGCTATGTGAGTTACTGATAAATTCAGAGAAGCACAAATCAAACCAAAAAGAAACTCAATTACTTGCATTCCTTGGCAATGTTCAGAGAAACTGGGAGAAGGGACAAAAATCTAAGTGCAAAATAACCAGTTTAGTGCTGCAGGAGAACCTGCTGCTGCCAACCCAGCCTGCACTTCTCTGGAAGATTCCCACATTTCAAATCAATCTTTACAGAAATCCTAATATTTCAAATAGTATCTCCATATCTCCAGGAAATTTTTAGCCATTGTACTTTGTATGGTTTCTAAGCTGCAGAAAAGTACTGAAGTCTACAAAGACACTGACTGTAATCTTCCATCTTCCCTGCAAAAGGCCTTCTTGTACATCAACTTTCACAGCAAGCCGTGTCAAAAAATGGAACCTTGAAGAGAAGCTCAATGTACAATATCTGTGTCAGTGAAGATATTTGACTGCTAATTGGAAAGCACTTTAACACCATTTATTTGGAGCTTGTTCTAAAGGAGATCCAAGGGAGCATGATTCAAATATTTGAAATTGAAGCCAAATACAGCAAGTGCCATTTAAAAGAAAAATAACATCCTCCCAAGCTCAAATTTCATACAACTTAAATTCAGGCCATTCAAGGGATGGGAGCAAGGGGAGGAGGTACAGAACAAAATGAAAATATCAGATCAGACATTTAGCACTAAAATTGTGGAGCTACAGATATGTACTAATACAGTTTAATACAATTAAGTTTTATTTCTCTTTTCCAATGTAGACTTTCCATATGTTTTTGCTTTAATTTTTTAAATAATATAGAGATCAACAATATGGGTTTAAGAATTAAAATGGAAAACAGGTAATCTGATCCTTTCATGTATGTATGGGAAGTGGTGCATACCTAGTGTTCTGGGGTAGTAGGGAACATCAGAGAGACATGAGAAAGGACTTATATAAAATTGATGTGCAAAGAGGAGGAGTCAAGAATTTAAAGAGATGAATTTGAGTAACTTATATATTTTAGAAGGGCATATTTATTAGTTCAAGGCTTTCTAGAAAATGAAAAAACTGGGGCTACATTACCATGCTAAATGCACACCTGGCTTTAACTTGGGACTAAATGGATTTTAACAAACTCAATGTCTGACTCCTTTCAATATGTACAAAAACTAGGCTGGCTTTCAGTATGCTCCTCTAGTTTCATTTTCTACTTTCTTCTTACTGGACATTTTCCTTTAAGGATGGTGGGACAGTTTGTCTTCTACATCCAGGGAACGGAAAGTCCACTCAAGTAAGCTATCCTGAAGCAATCACTCTGTTTCAGTTAGAAACATTTTCCCTTATGACCCAGCAAGGCAGATGGAATCTCTGTCCCCTGCATAGGGTCTCAGGAATGAAAGAAAATACTCATTTTCTCTACAAAAAATTGCAGCAAAAACACAAGTAAAACCTATTGTAAGAAAACTCCAAAATTAAGTCCTCAGACTTCAAGTGCTAAACCATCCTCACACTAACCTTTGACACTTACCAGTTGTGATATATTCAGCCACTAGTTCTGACTCTACAACAGCAATTGAAGGACTTTCTGGAGAATGCCTCTTTTCTTGAGTCATCTGGATTGGAACAGCCATTTGGCTCAAGTCAATGGTAGGCTGCCTTGGCTTTGATTCCAACTTTTCCTTCACTGCTTTAGAAGAAAAGCAAAGCATAAAATCAACCTCTAATAAATAAACGTTCATAATAAAATAAATCTACAATATAGATGTATCAGTTTAATTAAATATAGTGAACAAATATAGACGCAAACAAACTGATACAGGATAAAAAAGAAAGAATCAAGTTGATTCAAGGTAAGTGCTTTTCAATTACAAAACTTATTACAAAAGTGTGCTTAAGCAACAAGTAACCTCTGAAGTTATCCTAAACAATCTCATGGGTTTTCAGACCTGTTGTCTGCTGAAGTTCCAGCAAAGCTTTTATTGTGGAAGTGGCTGACTGAGATTCACTGGATACGTCCTGGTAAATTATTGTAGGGTTTGTGTCCACAGGAATTTCATGTTCTGACCAATCTTGACTTCTTGAAGCAATCACATGGACTACAGGCTGAGAATCTGTTTGCAAAAAAAAAACCAAAGGCACATCAGAGAATCATGGCATGGTTTGGGTTGGAAGAAACCTGAAAGCTCATCTCATTCCAACCTCCTGCCAAGGGCAGGGACACCTTTCACTAGACCAAGTTGTTCCATGCCCTGTCTGACCTGGCCTTGGACACTTCCAGGGATGAGGCAACCACAGCTTCTCTGGGCAACCTCTGCTGGTTCAAGTCATCATACAACCATTTTGGGTTGGAGGGCTCTCATCCAACTTCTTGCTTTAAAGCAGGGTGATAATTTAAAATTATACCAAATTACTCATTACTTATTAGTTTTGAACATTGCAAGGATGCATAGTCTCATTCTGCAACACTATTGTTTCTGTTTCAATTGATTCTTGAAGTAAGATGCTGTTGATGTTATGAACAGTTTCCAGCAAAAAACCAAAAGTTCTGTATCTCAGTTTTTTGTAAAAGATTTTGTTTGAAAAATTAAGCAGGTTTCTTTGTATGTTAAATTTGCCTTGGATTGAACTTTTTTCCCAGAAGGTTTTATCAGTTCAGGTGATCAGCATATATTCAGCATTCTGAACTAATAGCACCAAAATTCTGGTAAGTTGGTTGAATCTTCAGAACGTTTTAAAACCTTACTTACATGGCCATATAGACTATATAGAAAAGGTACAATGGCTTCACTGAGACACTTGCTTTAATTTGCTGTACTGATACGTATCACAGTCACTCCTGAACACAGGTTGGATTTTGTTTATGCCCTGTTACTTATTGCTCCTCTTACACACAAAGAGCTGGATCTGTATCATGGCTTGAAGCCAGGCAGAATTCCCATCAGGACTGCATGTCTGATACACATCCTGATGCATGTACACATCTATAAAAGGACCAAGATTTGTGTTGGTCCCATGGCAGCTTTCAGACATGCAGCAGAGAGATGTTTCCATACAATCTGGAAAGACAGTGGCAAAGCATGGACTGCCAAAATAACCTCCAAAACTTGCTACCCTGTCTACCTCTGGCAGACTCTCCAGGAAGAGAGAACAGGTTGCATTGTAACAGCAAGTTGGAGCCCAGCAAGACACCTTTATCACCACTTTTCAGGATTGAAGTGGTAAGTAGCTCAAAAGAAAAAAGAAAATAAAAGTACAGGAACAATGGTGCTTCACTGCAAACAGATGGGGTGAAACCCGTGCTAAAAGGAGATACATAGAGCTCTCTGGAGCAAGCTGGCATGCTTAGAAGACAGACTACTCACACATTATTTGACCAACACAGACCTTGAGAGCTCTGGGAAGACTCTGTAGAAGAAGAACTACTGTCAGTGTAGGTTTGTGGTTCTTCTTTCACTTCTGGGAGAGATGAGTTTCCTGTCTCTGCTACCCTTGAAGCCTGCTGTAACGTTTCAGTCACCAGCTGTCTGGTTTGTTCACTCACAACTGTTGCTTGAAATGTCACTGGCTTTGGTTTTATGAGGACCTAATTAGAAAGGTAAATTTTTTTTATAGCAAAAGCACTCACAAAAATAGGTCTGAGCAATCAGAGTACAGGGTACCACTCAGATCTATGTACACCACCTACATAACATTAATGTTTTACTTGGAAAGTCTACCTCTAAATTCAGCAACTTTGATTATTAAACCATGAAATCCAAGTAAATGGCAATGCACAAGAATGTACTTCTCATTCAGCAATTTGAAGTGTTTAATACAATAAACCACTAAACAGTTATTTTTCAGGACTAGATAAAACTAGTGTGATAAGAGAAAGCTATGCAAGTGAGCTGGAACATGCACTGCACTGGTAAGGACAAGCACTTCCACAATAAATAGAGTCTTGAACAACCAATACACACAAAATGTTACATCTCATAAAAGCTTAGTTCTTTCAAATACTAAGTGCAGCCAGAGAAAAAGCTGAAACTGAAAGCATCCAGAAATAAGCCA
Organism: Lonchura striata; assembly: GCF_050655825.1. Classification (NCBI taxonomy): domain Eukaryota; kingdom Metazoa; phylum Chordata; class Aves; order Passeriformes; family Estrildidae; genus Lonchura; species Lonchura striata. The sequence continues at coordinate 5,779,917 of NC_140703.1, forward strand.
GAGTCTCTGTATAAAGTCCCACCAACTACACAAGGTTGCACGGACAGCCAGAACAGGTATTAAGCAGAAAATAAACTTCAATAAAACCCCAGATTTGATGAATGACCTATGTCCAGACTCTGCATCTTTATTTCTAATGGTCTAACCATTAACAGTAAGATGTAAACAAGTATCTGGAGCCATGGCCAGACAGTTTCAGCTCCAGAAAAGGCTTAGTAAATCCTTTTGGCTTGCTCTAGGCCTTCAGAAAAAAGCTAACAAATGCAGATACTGTGCTTGAGAAATCAGGATTGAGGCCACCTCATTACACCACTAAGTCTCATTCCCCACAGATATATATTAAACCTGGAACAAATGAGAAAACACACTGAAAAATTATTTACTTCCCATTAAAATGTAGGGGTACATTCCAAGACAGAAAAGGGTCCTCACTGTACCTGTGTTTTCCCTTGTTGACCATAAACAATTTTAGTTGGGATGATTTTGGTGGCTGGCTGGACCGTGGACCCTATTCCTTTTGGCTGTGTAACAATCATTTTTGTGATGGGTCTTGTGGCAGTGATGATAGCAGGTTTTGCTCCTGCTGGCACTGCCTGAATAGTTTTCTCCCCCTGTAGAGAAGTCAAAGTTTACAGATTAACTTAATGGAATTGTTCAGTGAGACCCATTTTTTAAAAAAATACAGTTATATGTGAGTGTGTGTACCATGAAATAAATCTGCTGCTACATCTACATTTATTTGATAGAAAATATATTGGATAACCAAGAAGAAAAGAACCTATGGTTTTGAATAGAAAAAGCTACCAGAATCCACTTTTCCATTACCTTATCTTTCAAGCAGCTTTGAAGGGGTGAATAAAAAGAAGTAACTAAAAGACACGAAGTTTTTAAAATTGAAAATTTCTTCAAATCCTTCACAAATGTTTTTTCAAGACCACCAATTTCTGTTAACACTAACTTTGGCAAGACATCTACAAAACTTGAACTGAGATTCCAAAAAAATTATTTAAATTGAGATTCTAAAAAAATTATTTAAATATAGATTTTTGCATTGTCTTCAGGACCAAGACATTAATTATGTATGGAATTTTTTCAATTAAAAGTTAATTTCATCAAAAAATGCAGATTCACAGCGGTTTCACACTAATCATCTAACTACAGAATAGTGTTTACATATGACTAGACTCCTGATAGCTTAAGCAGTGCAAAGACATTGAGTATGCTTTTTTTTGAGCTCTGCACAGTAACAAACCAAGTGAGTAACACATTAGTAGCCAGTTCCTACCAATATCCATTAAATAGCTAGAAATCCCCCAAACCATACTTGTTGCAAAAATACCATCCCATTTTGGCAGCTACTATTGTGTAACATCATAGTATTTCCACTTGTCTGCAAATACACCTTTAATTCTAAAACTACGGAAGTTCAAAACTTAAAAAAAAAAAAATCATAAAAGATTTTAAAAAACCTTTTAGTAGTTCTGCTACTCAAGCAGCCTTTTAAATTTCAGACAAATAAGGAATTAAATCTTATAGCTTTATCTAGGAACATTGATCTTGATCATTTTTATTTACTAGTACTTACAGATAAGCTCAGTTGATGCCAGAAACTCGATTTTATTCTTAGGTATACCTCAAGTTATCAAAAAAATAATTCACCACTATGCAGTACCCAGGGCACAGGATGCCACAATGTTACATACCACATTAATTGAAAGTGGTTCCTCTACTGTGAAGACACAGTTTGTTTCTGCCCTTTATACCCAAATGAAAAATGGCCTGAGATGCAATTATTAACACAGGACCCCGGTTCTCACTGGAGCAAACAGGCTAAATTCTAGTAATTTTCATCTACTTAATTGCTTCAGGAATACAAGATCATAATCCATGGGAAAAAAGTTCTAAAGTTTATATTTTCCTTTATATTTGAAAACATCTCCAGTTTGCTTTAAGCATATTCTGCAAATCACAGTTATTTTTCAAAGATCCCTGACATCAAGGCATGCTGGATCTGTTAAGGAGCTCATGCACAGTTTGCTTTTAATTGAGCCTTTAGCAGAATAGAGGACAAGCAGCAGCCACCATACAGCTTGTCACTAGGCTCTCAATTTGAGACTTGAAACAATTACTTACCCCAGCATTCAACAGTGTTGTTACAACATTTTTGCCTGGAAGCCCTTGAATTGTAGTTCCTTTTCCAGTAGTTTTTTGCACAACAATCACATTGGGTTTTGATGTCATTGGAATTGTAGTGATTTTGGTTGTAGTTCCTAAATTTTTGTGGGGAAAAAAAAATTATGTGCGGTTTACCACATTCTGTATATTTTCTTTCATCATAGAAGTTGGTGAGCTATAGTGGAATCACTATTTAAATTTTACAGCACATCAAGAAACCAGCAGCATCTGGAATGGGAATTCATGTCACCCAACTCAACATTGGAAAGATTACATGCCAACTCAACAAATTTTTCACCAACAGTATAAACAGGTGTGCCAAGGGGAACATAATGTGTTCTACATGAGGACAGGCAACCCCTTCTCACAAGATACAGAGCAGATTAATACAGCTTTCTCAGGCAAACATGAAGAACTTTTCAAAGGCTGGAGTTAGGGTGGGATAAGGAATCAATAACACTCAACTCAAGGACCTATTTACATAGACAAATACTCTTCTACAAATGATCTCTGCAGAATAATCTACGTGCCAAGGATGTATCTCCAGCCAAGAGAAACACTACCTCTTTCTGTTGTAGTGTAAGTGATGAGTAGATGATTGAAAAAAAGGGAAAAGAAAATATGCTATGTTTCACAACTAGTCCATAAAAGCTAAGCTTAGAAGTGTGTTGGTTTTGTGTTTTTTGTGGATTGGGGTTTCTTTTTTCTTTTGTGACTTTTTGGGGAGCTTTTTTTCTGTTAGTTGTTTTGGGGTTTTTGTTTTGTTTTAGTTTTTTGTGTGGTTTTGTTTGTTTGCTTTTTGAAGAGCTGTCCTGGCTCCTGTTCGTATGTTAGTATTTAATTAGTTCCATTCCCTTTATCAGGTTTTTAGTTACCTGCGCTGACAAGTAATTCTGGTCAGCCTTCCACAGTCCATCAAAGTACATACACTGGAGACAGTCATCAGTGCTATCAGACTGCCATTGCAGTAGCTACTCAGACAGCTTTTTATCAACAATTTCTCCTTTCTCTAGAGGAAAGCACCATTCAGACACAAAGGAGCAGCAAACCCAAGGATTCCCTTTACTACCTTCTACCCATTAGTCATGACTGTAGATTCTTCACAACCTATTTCAGATTAACAATTCTACCAATTCTGGGAAAGGGAAGAAATGCTGAGACAAGATTATGATTTATTTAATCCTACTGACTTCAGAGGCATCTAAAGACTGCTCTTTTAGCAAAAACAATTAGGCAAACAGAAAGAAAAAAGCAGGCATGATTTCCAAACTTGTGTTCTTTCAGGACAACCATTATTATCCTCATCAGGATCACACTCAGGATTCTCCTGAGCTGCTGCTCAGGAGAATAGAAGCAAAAGTAAGGCCCAGAGCCAAATTCTGAGAGAAATAATTCCTACATTCTAATCCAAAATAAAACTTCTGTTAGACATTTTTCTTCCATCAGTAACTTTTTTCCACGCATGAAATGAACTATTATATTTTTTGGAATGAGGAAATAAACTCAAAACTAGCATTAAAAGGCTTGCAGAAACAAATATGAACCTGGACATGCTACCCTGAGGATCATATCCAATCCCTCTCTGTAAGGATGCTTATGTTTTTGTTTGTTTGTTTTTTGTCCTGAGCAGCAGCTCAGGAGAATACTTCCACTTGTGTATAATTCATTACAAGATTTCAAAATTGTCTTAATAATTCACCACACCCACAACAGACTAAAAAAAGTTACTTGTTGCCAAAGATGCTGTATCATCACTAAATATAATTCTGTGGAAATCAAAACCTGTAAAACCGTTCTATCAGTTTACAGCCTAAGAGTGTGTTTAGATAATCAGCAGAGAGACCAAGGGCTAATTGGCAGAATAACAAAGATAACCAGCACGGTCTGCATAAAACTGGGAGGGAAAGCCTAAATAGAACATGGCCTAAAGGAAAGACTGACTGTCACTGGTAAAATATCAAAATAAGGTGGAGACTGCATAGCTGAATTTAACATACACAGTCCATTTTTATTCTGGTTCTTTGGATATGCAGTGAAACAGAGAAGGGCAGCACTGAGAGTATAAAATGTTTTGAATTTGGGTCAGTAGTGTTTTCTGATCTTTCTGTCCTCTGCACAACATACTAGTCCCGGCCCCACATTTCTCTTTCCTCCCAGTTTTCCTTCATATTTGCTGTTTTCTTCTTAAACACAAGAACTACCATGATCCTTAAGAACTCTCCACTTTCAAACTTCTAATTACCTTCTTCGTGCTCAGCTATTTTTCTTCTGAATTCTTCAGTAAAGGTCCTAATAACTATTCGAGCATGTAACCCACAGAAAAGCCCTGACCAATTAAAACAAGACCAAAGGTACTTTTGAAATAAAAGTCTTACCAGTAACAACAGTATTCATATGCCTACCAGAAACAATATTACTGCTGATGATTTTTCCTCCTAGAGTAGCCAGTGATTTTGGTACTACGGTTATGATGCTACCACTTGTAGTTTTCACATAAGTAGCAGCCCCTGGAGTTCCAGCCATCCGAGCTCCCAGAGAGGGGCTCACTGTTGGCCGTGTATAAGTTGCTTGAGTTCCTGTTTTAAAGAAAGAGAAAAAAAAGTTCACTGGTACAACACAATCCTCTACTAATATTTGTGGAAAAATATGTTCGTTTAGGATAAAAGTGTCAGATTTATTCAAAGATATCCCAGCCTGCAATCTGTTACCACCCTTCAAAATTATTCTAGTAATTTTTAAATCCACCGGCAATATTCAAGTATATACTAAATTTAAATGGAATATAATAGTCTTCTGAGTATTTTAATAAATGTTCCATGACTGCCTTATTTTAATTCATGTCCTTGTATGTAAGACTGTAATTTTCAATACATGTGCAGATTCTGCCTGTAGGTTTGCCACTTGCTCCCTTAGATGCTCAGGAGTCAGGCATCTGATGACATGACCAGAACTCATCCCTTCCTCTTAGGAATGACACTTCTCCTATATTATAGATAGCTTATAAAGAGAACTAACAATGAAAGAAACCTCTCAACATAGTATAAACGCTGGTTTTTAGAACTAGTCCTTTTCTGCATGCAAAGAGAACTGAGACCGCAAAAGAAACTTGTTCAAAAATAGCAACAGCTACACAAACACTGAAATTTCATTCTGCTTATAATGCTGCAGATAGTTCCCTTAATTGCTAAAGATCAAAGAGGAAAATAATTTGTTTCATCAAGAAAGGTGTGTTCACATCCAAGAGAGCACAGTACAGATTTTACCAACTAAATGAACTGCAAAACATTTGGTTTTTTGTAATGTACTCAAAAATATATCTGTGGACTACTTTAAAAGTTATAAACAGAGTACTAACCATTAGTTTATGCTAAGGACATGAGGAGATGGCCTCAAGTTGCACCAGGAGAGGTTCAGGTAGGATGTTATGAAAAAATTGCTCATGGGAAGGGTGGTCAGACATTGGAACAAGCTGCCCAGGAAAGTGGTGGAATCAACACCCCTGGAAGCATTCAAAAGCCATGTGGATGTGGCACTTGGGACAAGGTTTTTAGGGATGAACATGCTGGTGCTGTGTTAATGGTCAGACCTGATGATCTCAGAGGGCTTTTCCAACCATAACGATTTCATGGTCCTAATATTCCCAACCCATGCTAAAAAAATAAGGAAATTAAGAGTTTTCTGAAAACCAGGATAAAGCTACGTTTTAAGTTTTCCCCATGCAAGTTTACAGTCAGAATAGTCTGCATTATTATCTATAAGAAACACAAATACAACCAGATGCTCAGAAAAACACTGGGACCTTAAATTTTAATTCACTGGTCTTTTTATAAATTCCCTGCAGGACTATGAGCAAGTCACGTGTCTTTTTAAGTCCAGCTAAGCAAAACAGGAATGGTGCTGATCTGTCTGCTTGAGTATAAATCATGTAATATAAGGTACTACAGAAGTGCAAAGTATCTGTATAGGTTGCATAAAAACTTCCTTTAAAATAAACCTGGTGGGTAGGGAATAATGGTATTTTTGTGTATCAATTCGAACAGTGGAATAAAAGAGCACTCTGCAAAAAACCTGATCTAGAATAAATAACTAGAGGACTGTGAATGTGCCATTGTGCCCACTGTTCAGAAGAGGTAAGTGTCTTTTTTTGAACCCTAGGAAAGCATGCTTGATCACCTGTATGTCTGGATTTACCCTCCCTTCCCTTCTCAGAGCCATAACTTACCAGTGGGAGTAGTGACCAGTTTAGTTGTCATGATAGTCCCATTACTGCTAACCACCATAATGGGTGAATTGCTACTGCTGGGCAAGGTCGCTGTAACTGGTTTGGGAAGGATTTTACTGGGCTGCACCTGTTGAGTGATTATTTTAACACCTAGGAAAGGAGAAAGGTCACTGTTAAAATACAGGCACGATAAGTTACTTTCTGAAATGCTTTCTCAGACCAAGACCTAGTGGGTAAGTAGCCCCACAAGGCTTCAATTCTGAGCCCATATATTCTTGATCATGAAAAAAAATTATTTAATTTTTGAGTTTTTTTTTTTTTTTTTGCTTAGTTTTGGTTGGGTTTTGTTTGTGTTGCAATACCAAGAAAGTCATCATCTTTGCCTTTCATGTGCCTGTTTCAGTTCCTAGTACTTCCACTGTCCATTCCATCACTGATTTGTTGACGTTATTTTTTATTTTTCCTGGTCCATGATACAAAAAACCAGAACTTTCCCAGGAGCCAACAGGTTACAACCAAGACTAAATAGGTTCATATACAATGAACCATCTAGAAGCAAAGTAATTCTTCATAAATTCAGTCTATAAATCCTAATGTATCATAAACCTAGACAAACTTTACCATCCTGAATAAATTAAAAACAATTTCTGCACAAGGAGTATTAGTAACTAGGGAAGCAACTGTGATTCTGGCTAGGGAAGGTTATTTCAAGTAAACTGCTCTCTTTACCTTGATGAACTGGTTATTTTAAAGACACAAAGAAATTTGGCTTAAGCTGTGAGTAGAATCAGCAAGAATGAAGGATGAGGGCACCTTAGTGCCTCCAGGATTCTGCTCCTTCTCTCTTCATTTTATGTTGGGAATGGTACCTCTGTGAGATTCACTTCTCAGTTGCAAACCAGCAAATTCACAAAATCTGTTCAAAAGTACATCCAGGAGATGTGCATCTTATGATTTGTTCCATGATGAGGTAAATGCATTGCATTGTGGTGGCCAAATGCCATGGAACACACAGCCTGGATGAATCCCAGAATCAGGTAAATGCATGGATTGTGGTGGCCAAATGCCATGGAACATCCAGCCTGGATGAATCCCATCTAGATGAAGTACTTATGTTTGTACACAAGTATTCCTAGGTGAAGAGTCTTGTCCACTTGAGACGTGGAACATCCTCCAGAGATGTTTTCTTCTGTCTACACTGACTATAAAGCAGTACAGAGCAAGTAAGCTCCAAACTGAAAGAGAAATTGAAGTCACTACATCATCCAAACACAAAACTGGATAAAAAGTAAAGTCTCAATGAAAACTGGTATCTTCTAGAAAGAATTGGTCTCACATGGTATTTCCAAAGAAACTTTTAACTAAAAAGCACAATGAGCCTAAATTCATTGTAGAAGACAAGGAAATGAAGCTCACATTGATATTGTTCAGTGGCTGGAAGCCTTTTTTATGTCTTAATTAGTAGCTACTATTTTTCTTAAGCAATGGTCCTATAATCCAAAAGGTAGTTTTATCAAAGGACAGGAGTAGGGCTGTTTATTTTTTCATTCTATGCTCTATTTTAATTATTTTATCTAAATAGTATGATATAAAATAAGAATTTTACTGACAGGATTAAAATAAAATATTGATTTTATATTAATATACATAAAAATACTTTGCACTTTTATAGCACTTATTTGAGAACTGGACAACTTTGCAAACTTTATTTCTTACTATTTCTTGCTGAGAAAAAAACTGTGTGCTACAGCAGAGAAAAGCCAAGAAAGAAAGATAACATGACTTGCCCAAAGTCAGCTGAATGAATCAATATCACGAAAATAATTCAGTCTAACTTCAAGATCTAACTATATTTGTTTTGACAAGTACCTCAAAAGTATGTTTTGATTTCTGGATGAAAGAAAATAATTAAAACATGGAGTAACTTCTTTTTCCAGGTGATATAGTTGAACAACCCTTGGATCTTCAGAAAACTGGTGTTTTAGGTTGCCAATCACATTACTTTTGAAGTTATTTACATACCTCTCAACCTCTAAGATAAAAACATATATACCTAAAGCATGGTCTGTAACACCTGAACCAAACAAGAAGAGTGAAAGAACTAAATTCTTTAATTATTGTTACTTGAAATCATTAAAACATCCTTCACTATCTACTTATATCCATGTTTGAAGCCAAATGCTATACTCAAGAAATGATGCCTACATGACCACTCCCCCCCAACACTTTGGGGCAGAATTCTGCCCTACTTTCCTGAGTTGCAGCCAGACCTCATCAATGCGACCCAAGATCAACTCCAACTACCTGATTCCTGTTTGATCTGAATGGTGGGCTTGATGCCAGCTGGCAGCTGAGACTGCTGTGGCTGCTGCTGGGCTACAGAGCACGGCACCAGCTGCTGCTGCTGCTGCGGTTGCTGCTGCTGCTGTTGGGCCTGTTGGACTTGGTGCAGCTGCTGCTTGGGAGATTGCTGATGCTGTTTGGGAAACTGTGCTAAGATCTGAGTTGGATTCCCAACCAAACCTTTTGGGGAAGGTAGTCTGGTAGAGGCAACTTTAACTGCTGATGTAGATACACCTGTGAAAGAGTAAAGGGTTTATGATTCACCAGTGCCATGAGAAAGACAAGTATTATAATTTCTAAAATAATCTTAAATTTCAATTATCATTACTACTGAGAAATACATTGATATATGTGAGGACATAAAGCTCCCATGTAGCAGAAGTGCTCTGTTAGGAGGCAATGGAGCCTTATACAGATTTTCAATGTGGCAGCAGGACAGCAGCTAATGGAAAGACCACAAACCCAGCCTACTTCTGCGCTTTTTGTAATACAAATAATTCAATAATATTTTCAAAGTCTCACCTTTAGGCTTCAAGACAATACTTATAGTGAAAATATTTTAAATTTAAATAAATAGATATATTTGTATTTATAAACGTTTATAACAGCCTAGTTTAGTGGAAGGTGTTTCGGTCCCTGGCTGGAACTAGATCTTTAAGGTCCCTTTCAACCCAAAACATTCTGTGATTCAATGACTCTAAAATCACAATTGCAAGAAAGTGGCATTAGGACCATGTCAAATATTAAACCCATTAACACTGGAAGGGAGTTATCTCCTAGCAAAAGAGTTCTTTGGCATTTTAAAAAAATCAAGTAATTTTATGTATATTATAAAATGGGGCCACCTGTTTTGTGCTTTTAGGTTAGGTGATCTTATAAGCAAAAGTGATTAAAAGTTTGCAGAAAGATGGAAAGACAAAGTTCCCAAATAAATCTTATTACTTATTTCTGTCATTCCCCTACATAGCTGTCACAACCTTTACAGCAAAATCTGATTTTGTATACAATTCTAAACTACAAATCCATAAACAACAAAACAGACAAAGTCCATATCTTATGAAGTAATTTTTTAACTAAATCCCAGTTGCAGTGGAAAACAGAAACAGATGGCAGCGATAATGACAGAAATTATAGTAAAGGTACAATTCTGGCAATTTAAATATGCAATCCTTTTCTCACTACATCATTTAAGATGACTACACCATTTCCTTGGGCAGCTCTTTTCATTCTTGAGTTGAACTTTACATTTGAAGATATTACCAGTTTATGTCACAAAACTTTTCACCAGCATCTTCTGCAATGACACTAACAGTCTTGGAGGAAAAAAAAAATGTTGGAGAGATACTCCACCTTTAGAATTAAAGCCTCCTCCATGATCAAACCCAACTAAGACTCAACAGTTCAAACAGTACGAAAGTCTGCTGTGAGCCTTTCTGCTCCACAGATTAATATCTGATTATATTAATACAAGCAATAGGAAAAGAAAATAGCTCCTCAGCCTTGATATGGCTACCAAATGCTTTGAGGAATGGAACAAGAATGGAAAATACAGACCAAGAAAAATTGTGATGTGACACTTGTAATTGTCAGGCAGTTTTTCTTTCAAGTGCTGCTCACTAAGGCCCATTCATTCATTCACAGCTTCCCTTTTAAATGGTAGCTGGTGGCTGTGAAGCTGAAACAGTCAAGCTAGCATACACAGTTGGAATTTGAAATCAGAAACCTAAGAACTTTAATCAGGCCCACTCAGGTCTTAATTATAAAGGACTAAAACTGGCATGCTGATAAAATACACCAATAAAAAGGTGTAAACACTTTTCTACCTTTCAAAATTGTCACCTGGGCATGTTAAGAAGTTGTATTTACTTGATGTTAACTTTGCCTGTTTTTATAAATTGGGCTTTTAAATATGCAATCACCTTCAAATATTGAAAAATACACATTTTTCTATATTTTTCACCAGACAAAGTTCTTGAAGCCAGTCATTTTGAGGTTATATTGTTTTAGAGCTAGGCCACAGCACCACACCACATCCTCTTTAAAAAGAGGATCTGCACACTAACTGTTGAAATACAGAGGAAAACAGTTCAACAAGAACTTTTGTGGAGTCTCTTGGATTAGTTTCACCAGCAGATTTCTTTCACATGTCCTCTGCTTAACTCATATGTAAACAAAAAGCGCATTTCCCCATTTGCTATTCTCACTGCAAAGCCCAATTCCTCAATGCAAGAGCCTTTATAAGAGAATTGCCATACCTTGTGCTACTGTTGACATAACCACTGACGGTGTGGATGACACTACAGCAGTCACAGCAATGGTATTTGCAGTGCAGGAGGGAGTGGAGCAGCTGCTGCTGCTGCCCACGGAGGACTGGGAAGCAGTGATAACCACAGGCTGCTTTTGAGTAGTTGAGGCAATGACTGATGTTGGGACAAGTTTTGTAACTGCTGCATAGTTGTGGGACTTGGAAAGGATGTTGGGTACAAAAGTTGAGCTTGGAGAGGTGGTTACTATTATGACCTAAAAAAAAAAAAAAGAAAAAAAAAAACCAAGAAGAAATTCATTTGTTCCTTGTATCTGTATTTCAGTAACATGTCTGTCTATTTAGTTTTAGGGATACATGTTTATTAAGAGCTTTTTAAGACTGTCAATCACGTTTGCTCACAAGAAAAAGTTTCACCTATTTTGAAAAAGTGGTGATAAACATTTCCTTAGAATTAGGATTTTTAAGGAAAACAATTACTATTGAATTAAAGTAGAATTATCTCGTGTCTGAAGGCAAACAGACAGGAATGAACTTGACTTCATTAAACAGGGTCAGGAAGCCTGAAACCCATCTTGAGAGAAACTGAATGATTTCCAGCAGGTTTTAAGTGTCACTCTTTCAAACCTTGCAAAAATATCAAGAAACAGCAATGAGAGAAAATAGATTACTTTTTTAATTCTTTAACAATTAACAAGCACTTGCTGAGTCAATAATGGGAAATGCTTTTGATCTACAAGGCTGTAAATAGTATTTCATCAGTGAAAGAAAAATGCTGTAAGTTTGAAGCAATTTCTGCTTTATTTAGTGCTCTCAATACCAAGAAATTCTTTCTGATTTGTCTGAAGAGAATAAATATCACCCCAGTGCAAGTTACAACTACAACTCCATGAATCTGATCTGACATAGGAAACCACAGAAGTCATGACAGCATTGACATAGAAAACCACAGAAGTCATGACAGCATTGGAAGAAGTCTATCCTTGTGCAAGTCACCTAGGAAACTAAACATTTATTAAGTATTGAATATGGGGACTGTTTACATTTAAAAATTCCTTTTATTCAACTTATACGTCCCTTCTTGTACTTATATAGTTCAAATAGAATGAGAAGCCCAAAAATACAACAATTTCAGTTTACCATGCAAGAATATTGAGAAATTACTTTAATAATGCTGTTGGCCCAACAAAAACTTTGTTAATTAAAACCTTGAAAATTTAAACTTAATAATGATTCAATGTAACAAAAGATGATAGAAAAAGAAGGCACAAAAGGGCTAAAGAAAACCTGTGTCAGCACACACGAAGTCTTACGTTGCTAGCCAGGCACTACTGAAACCTTGCCTGATAAAGAAATAATATGATAATGGCACCAGAAATAGACTTAAGCAACAAATCAATCATCAAGAGAATACAAGTTTATAATTTGCTTAAATAAAAATAAGAAAAGAAAAAAAAATAAATAAAAGGGAAATAGCCACATGGATGGAATAAAAGCAGCAAATTTTATCAATATGGCTTGTTCAGCCTCTCCTTTTGCCCCAGCTCTTAGTTTGGATCTCTGCTGCTCAGATAAATCTTTAATATCTTGATCTAAGGAAAATCAAAACCTTACTACCCCACAAGCTATAGCAGGCTGACCACTACTAACCAGTGTCTGAAGGACAAGGTTTCCACATTCTGCTGCTTTTCTACTTGATTGCATTCTCCAGTAAGAACATTTTCTCTGCAGTCTTATTTTTGCATTCTGCCTACTTTTGATTTAATCAAAACATCTTTCTCAAATTGCTCTTAGGCTACAAACATGCAGATGAGCTGAAAATGACACAGCTTGCTCTAGTGCAAGAATTGGAAGTGAAAGGATTCTATGATATGCCTCTGTAGTTTTATCCTGTTTCTTAAACTGTCAGTTTACACTAGGAATACTTCCAACTGTCTGAAGTTTAAGGTCAGCTCCATTCCACCCAGAGTAACTACTTTAGGAACACAGTCAAATGACAACTTCCAGTTTAAAAAGGCAGATTATAGTTTAGAGTGAATATGAACTATACTACAACATGGCAAGTTCAGCATCAAAACTAGTAAAGATATGTAGAATGAAACTGGGTATAATCACAACTCCTGTAGTTAACTGCATTTCCTTAAATCCATGATTATCACTTAAAATACTTTATTTAATCATAGAAGGAATAAAGCCTGTAAAGCATTACAGTTCAATGGTGACTGCTCTACTGTGACTAAGTAGGTTTGTGTCTGTCTATCCTATCTCATCTTTCAGAACTAATAGCAGAGCAAAGTTCTGTGCTGTGGTGTTTGTTGTCTCTGTTGAGAGCTTAGTGAAGGTTACTTTCACATGCATGAGGTATATCCAGAAAACATAAAATTCAGGTAAAAATTTAAGTATTAAAGTTCAAATCACAACCATTGTATTTCTGAAATACTATTCTGTTGTACATGTTGAAATGATTCAAATAATCTCATCATGGATACCAAAACTGCATCCCATGTTTTACAGCAGAGAAACTGCCTGACTTTAAACATACACACACACACGCAGAAATCAAGGTGGTAATTTTGTTGTTGATGGTTTAAGTTGTTACAGAAAATCTAATTCCCAACATGTACTGAATTTAGACCTATCAGCTCTATTTTGAGAGATGTCAAAACTTAGTCCCTGAAAAAATAAGGTTATTATAACTGCCAGAAACTTCACTAGCTGGATTCCTTCCGTGTCCTACACAGGTGACTTTATTATAAGAGAATCCAGAAACTGGAGCTGTGACATTATTAGCTGTTATGACAAATCTTCCTCCAACCTACTAAAATGTCAAAACAATTCAAAGAGGTGGCATGCAGAAACAAAGAACTTCATTCACATATAACAACTTACACTCAAATTGGAAATGTCCTGTTGGATATGAATGAACAAGACTAACTTTTAATTTAAAACTATTAAAGGGGATTTCTCCCACCAAAATAATTCAGTTATATATTTTGGAGTCTCTAAATCCAACAAAAGAGGGCACTGTGACAAGTTCAGATACAAATGCTATTCTGGCTGCCTAACAAAACAAGCACTGATTTTCCTGTCATTGCAGATTAGTAAGATAGTCAAATAATAGAATGCAAAGTGAACTCTAAAATTTCCATGTCAGAACAAGTGGAGAGGCATAACTGCAGGAAGGGTCCTATCAACAGTTCACTCTTCTGGAGACTTAGTACACTCCATCTTTAACTTCCATGATATGTAACACCCATACTTAATACAACCCTACACATGTTTAAGGCAAAAAATTACTCCTGCATAAATTATAACCCTAATGTGCAACATGATGGATAGGTAAAGTCCTGGAGTAGCTGTGGACTTGCTGCACTGAATTTAATTTGATGGTTTATGCTCATACATGGATTTCTCTAATATACCTGTGTATTCAGAGATAAAATTTTATTAAGGACATTGTTAAAGAACAGTGAATCAAAAGAATCTTCCCTGGAGTGGGAAGAGGTCAGAAAGCCAAGATCTTTATCACACATTAGTTCAGTTAATCTTGGTTTTGAGGTTTCCAAAAATCGAGATATGGGAACTCTGCTAATCTGAAAAGAGTCATAAAGCAATTAAGAAGACTAGTAGGACAAATACCATACAAAGGTTTGAGCTCAATAGTCAAACTCTCACTGTTGGAAAAAAATGCTTGTTAGTGGCCAGCCTAGCATAAATCTGTTGGTACTGAGGAAAAATTAATTCCATGGAGACCCTACCTCTCCCTGAAGTCTGCTGTATTAGATAACTGTACCAAGAATGAACTTGGTCTGAACCATTCATTTTTTTTTTAAATCTTAAAAATAGAAAAATAGACACAACTGAAATGCCTCCTAAAGAATGGCAATATAGTTATGCCATAGACTAGGCACTTAAAAATCTAAGTCCAGTACAAAATTTAAACAAGGAAAACCTTTTCTGCACTTTGCACTGTGGTGAAAGCTAGGCACACGAAGCTGAAATAATGCAACTGATTTTGACCACTGTAACACTGCTAATGTAGAATGAGAAATGGCACACTAGTACTGAAAGGAAAATACAGCCCCTGGACTTTGACCAGCTCCAAGAATAAGCATTATAGATCCCAAAAAACTAGTCTCTAGATAAAAGGCTTGGCAAGGAAAACCCATGCCACCTCTCCTGGAATTCTACTACTGCAAAGAGTAATTATAAATAAGGAAAATAGAAATAAGAAAGATTACCTTTGACCAACAGTTGTTACCATCTGAAGGCTGTTCAGTGGCCTATGTGATCCAGTTCTCAGTGGACTAGTGTCCATATCACAAAACCCAACACCACAAATGGTACTAACTGGTAACCTTGTTGGCAGTCTCACCAGACAGGCCAAGAATTGAATGAGCATGGAGACTGAATCCCCTCTCATCCCTAGAAGTGGTCCCTTCAGGTCAGGGTTGAGGCACATTGGTGGGGCAGTCTGGGGGAAGCTTGCACTCCCGCTGCCTGTGCTGTACCTGTTCTGTGGATAAAAAGAGGGCTTCAGTCTCCACGGCTGTCAATCCAGGTCCTTTCACACACAGGTGAACTAAATTCATACAAGAGTTTGGTTTTCCCTTTGTTCGTTTTAAAGAGGGATTACCTTATCCCAAGTGCAATCCTTAAAAAACAGCTAGTCAGATCATAGAAAGGAAGAGTCAAACATCACATCTCATTCATTGATAAAACCAGAATAAAGTAACATTTGGCAGCTTCCCCCACATACCTTCTGTGTTGTGGTGTTTGTTGTCTGTGTTGAGGGTTTAGTGAAGGTTATTTTCACAGGCGACATGTGTGGTGGTAAGGAGTTGGCAATGCTCTGCATTATATTACTCATTTTGGGGCTCCCACTTACAGGCACTGTGATAGTTTTAGTGACAGGAGTCACTGCCTTCGGGACTTCTTTCAGGAGAACAGGGGAAGAACTAGAAGAATTTGTTCGCCGTCTTTTGCGGGGCTTTTCATCGTCATCTGAGCAGCTGACACCTGGAAAAGAAATACTTTCTCTAAATTATGTCTCCCCTGTCTGCAGATCTCAGTGCTTTCTGAAACACTACATCCTTTTTAAGTCTTATACCCTCTTTCAAGTAAGATAAAAGAAATAAAGGATAAATTACATCTTATGGTCACAACCAAGCTGTATCACACCTCAGATGCTCTTAGTCCTTGATATGGGCCACACTCAGCGCCACGAATCAGGGACAAATCACTCAAAACCTCAAGCTACTCAGTTACTGGGTAACTTCATTTAATTTGAGAGACTAAAAAAATGTAAGAGCCAGTACAGGGCTCTCATTCTGTCTACAGAAGTTTGACTAGTGAAGCTACACACACAAAGGGATTGGGATCATGCCACACACATTTTAGTTTAAACTTTTACACCACTTCAGGTTTTTTTTTGGTGGTGGTTTTGTTTACAGCAACTGGACTATTAAAGTTTATGCCCCTTTAGTTTCCTTAGACTTCAGCCTTTGCACCTACTTTGATGTCATGTTTACCCCTACAGTACCCTTCTGCCTTTCACCTTAATACAACATCTTGAGATATAATTCTTTTTTTTATTATATAGCTTAACTGTGAAAGTCAATCCTCACTTCATCAGCTTTTGCCTTCTTTGGTGCATTTTGTGCAGATACAAAATGGCACCTAACACACAATAATAAAAACAATAGAAGTCCAGGCTCAAAAGAGTTTTCTTCCTCACAATCATATACTGCACACATAGAAAAAAAACCTGCTGCAATATTCAGCTGAGGAAAGGATAACAGCATGATAAATGGATCTTAAAATGAAACTTGCAAAAGTAGGCAACAGATTCATAAATTAGGGAAAGGCGCAGGTTAATAACTTTGCAAACCTCACAGCTACGTGGTAGCATTGAGGGCAGGAAGGCTCTACAGAAGGATCTGAACAAGCTGGTTCCACGTGCTGAGATTCAACAAGGCCAAGTGCCAGGTCCTGCCTTTGGATCACAACCTCTCATGCAGAGCTACAGGCTGGGGGCAGAGTGTCTTAAGGGTGGCCAGGCAGGAAGGGACATGGGGATGCTGGCCAAGAGCTGTCTGGGTATGAGCCAGGTGTGCCCAGGTGGGCAAGGACAATGGCACCTGGCCTGTATCAGCACTGGTGTGGCAGCAGGACCAGGGCAGTGACCATTCCCTGTGCTGGGAGCTGCTGAAGTACCTCCAGTCCTGGGGTCACTCTCTGGGCACCTCCTAACAAGAGAGACACTGAGGTGCTGGAGCGCTTCCAGAGACTTTCCAGACCTTCCAGAGAAGGGTACAGAGCTGGGGAAGGGTCTGGAGCAGCAGGAGCAGCTGAGGAAGCTGGGGGGGCTCAGACTGGAGAAAAGGAAGGCTGGGGGACATTCTTGCTCTCAACAACTCCCTGACAGGAGGGTGTAGCCAGATGGAGGCTGGGCTCTTCTCCCAGGTAACAAGTGACAGGACAAGAAGAAATAGTGTCAAATTGTGCCAGGGGACATCCAGATTAGATATTAGAAAAAAAAATACCAACAACTCACTGAAAGAGTAGTCAGGCATAGGAATAAGCTGGCCGGGGAGACAACAGTCTGGAAGTGTTCATGAGGTATCTGAATGACACACTTGGGGATGTGGTTTAGGGGTGATAATGATGGTGCTGAGTTGATGGTTGGACTAGATAATCTTGAAGGTCTCTTCCAACCTTAACAAATCTATAACCCTGTTATTTATGTTTACCATGCTAACCTGTGTCAAACTATTTAAAAAGAAAAACAATCAGAAAGAAGCTGAACAGATCCTGCCTATACAAAAGATGATTGAAAATCTTGTTCCGTGTGCCTGGAGCTTAAAGACCAAGAACACCATCACAGCAAAAAGCAGTCTTGCTTTGATACCACAAACGTGGTTGGTAGTCAATTTCTAACTAGGGCCAAGATCTAATTATAGCCAACCTCTAATTAAAATTAATATTCTGGCATTCAAAAAGTGAATGATGCAAGAACTAACAAGGACAAGAAACTGTCCAGCACCACAACAGGCAATTTTGGAAAAATGGTATTCTCTCTCAGCAGGAGTAGCAGCTCATTTGCAGGTATGTGTCCAAAGGCTGACAACTGTATCTGCAGAGACAGGAAACTGAACTTGGGAGGACAAGCAAACTTCAAAAACATAGCTTTAGTTGGCTGTAGCAGTACAAGTGAAACGTGGATCTATAAAACCAGATTTCAAGTCAATGTATTTTATCCTATTCTCAATCAACCAAAATATTCTAATCAATAATTTACTCTATGCCCCTGAATAAGCCTCCCTCCATAAAGCAGAGGTTTCATTACATAACTTTAAGGTTTATTATGGACAGGCTTCTAAGTATTACTGTGAGTGCACTATAGAAACTTGCAACTATGAGTGCACTAATCATATTGAATGTGTGCAGTCATTTAAAAATCTCAAAATCCATTTAAATCCAAAATCCACATGCAGCTAAGCATGTTAGGACATAATTGTTGTTTTGGTGGGGCACCAAAAGAGAACTTTGTTTGTGGTCCTTATGCACAAAAAAACCCCATCAACCAAGCCATCAAGACATAAGAAAGTAACATTAAACTAGCAGAGCATTATTTTATGTTAAGGACAGCTCATTTCTCCTGTTTTCACTGCTGGAGTTTTGCAAGAATATTATTCTTATCATTTCATGTCAGAAATCGCTGTACAAAGTTTTCCACAGACATTTAGTTAAAAGGCAATACAGCTTTGACTGTTACTCATACTTGGTAAGTAAGGAAGCAGAGCCATGGAAAGGTTAATGGCTCAATCAGACTGTGACTTGGAAGAGGTTACACCACAGACCAGTGGCAAAGTCCTGACTAACTCAGATCTCCCAAATCTGCTCCTAAGCAAGTTTGTTAAAATCAATGTGAATGATGTAACATACTTTGAAAGACACACAATTCCTTAAAGAAAAGTAAATAAAAACAATAACAACAAAATGAAGCACAAGAAGTAGGGAAAAAAATAAAATCTAGGGACAGCCAATGAAAATGATCATCCCTGTATCATGTGTCTAGACTTGTTCGATGCTCGTTTCCATGCAGTAATTCAATAAAATCTACATTAAAATTTTAAGATATTAAGAATGTTTTCCCCTGAATCTTCAAACTAAAACCAAGTGATTAGTGCATAGATCAGAAAAATTAAAAACCTCAATGTAATGGGTTTCATGGGTTGACAGAGCCATTAACAATGTTTTTTTGCAAGTATTTATGTACTAAGTATAATTTCTGATTAGCCAGAAGCTTATACAGATGTATACATCTAGCATAAAGATAATAATTTTTAATAATTAAATATTTTTTAAAATATTAAAGGTATGCAGAGCAAGTATGAAAATAGCATTTATCTACTATTAATCTTTACTAGTTGTTTTGATAGAATCAAATAAGAACCAAAGAAAACATTTTAATAGTAAAATAAAACTACCCATGATGAGGACATATATATGAGAACATAATCTGCTTTTAGAACTAGCTGACTTACTAGCTAAACAAAGATGGGGACACATACACTCTCTCAGGAAAAAAGACAGTTTCTAGATTCTATGTCCTGGATTTCCAGATTTAATTACATGAAGATGGGTGTCTGTTAGGAATTAGTATGAAGTTTTCACAGTTGCCAAGGAACACAAGCTTCACTATGAATGACTTCCAGGTAAATCACAAAATGGCCAGACATAGTACATATGCACAAACCCCTGCCAAACTGCATCCAAAAATAAAAAAAATCTATGTCAACTGTGAAAGTGGAGAAGAGGGACCTTTTCTAATTCAACTAAGTGACTACTATGCATTAGTTCTCAAAAAGATGGATCAGAAGTTCACTGGTATACAGAAATGTCTATATTTAATTTTAAAAATATTTTTTACTTCTTGTCCTTATAGTTTTAGTGCTCCTTGCACCATTTTGAAGTGAGTGGATTTATCCTGAACACTATTTATCTGAAAAAGGGAAGCAATAAACTCATTCTCTAGACTAAATGAAGGCACAAAGGCCTTAAATGACTTGCCCAATGTTGAAGTGTTTAGTGCTGTCTATGCTTCAGGCATGTTCTCCCTTTCTTTCCCTTTTGTTAATTAGTTGCTAGTGTCACTTACTTTTGACGTAAACAGTACTTCCACTTGGCAAGACGACTACATTGGAGGCCGGACTGGCAGGTCTGGGGGACTTCACTGTTGCTACACTGCCACTTGGAACAGGGGTAGATGTTGGGGTTGAAGTGGTACTTGTGTAGGAATAGCAAACCACCACTGAAGAGGAGAAAAGACACCTTCCATATAACTGAAGTGCAGAATCCCATTATTCTATCACTATTTTTACAACTGAAACGGAACCCAAAGACTTACTGGGTCATTATCTGTGTTTTTGCCTCTGCATTCCTGTTACTGTGGAATACTCTCCAGTTTGAGCTAAGCATGGCCATGAGGTTAATGGTCTTCAAAGACAACACAAAAATCTAAACTCCCATCCTCCCATCTCCAATAATCTGTGCTGCCAATGTGAATTTTTTGTATTAATCTTTGTTTTACACTTTATAATTTTTTAATTTTAATTTTAGCTTTAATTCAATATGTTGATCTTTTTGCTTTTCTGTAAGTGATCACATCTAGACTAGTAACTGATAGAAAAGTGTTATTGCCTCAACAGTACATCAGTTGAAAAAACCAAAATATTCTTCCAGTAGTGAAAAACTGATTGTGCTGATCAGCTTTTTTAAACCACTGCTTTAAGTAATAACACAATGATACAGTACTTCTCACAAAACCAGGATAAAACAGCTTGTTTCAAGAAGTGCTACATGTTCTCCAGTTGTATGAAGCCTAATTCAAGCCTGCTGAGCCAAGCTAGTTGGAATGTGTACTACCAAAAAAGCATAGGGAAAGCAGAAAGCAACCTTTATACTTGTTCCCATAGTACATTTAATCTGAAGAAAAAAACCCAAAGCGGTATTTTCTTGATTTTCACCAAAATTTACTTGCATTCTTAAAAGAAAACATTCTGAAGCAGCTTTCATCACTTATAAAACTTTACAAAATCTAGCCATTAGTTCAAGTTTTTAAAGCTTACAGAGCTGAAGAAATTAATCAGTGAATGTAATTTCCTGACAAACTGGGTTCTTTTTATATTTCAGTTGCTAGAGTGTCAGTAACACAAAGCAGTTAGATTAATGCTGCAGATACCACAAATGCATCTTTTAAAAAGGGGTATTTTATATTTCTGTGAATAATGTTTGGTAAGAAAGATTTGGATTTTTTTAAATAGCTTCACAGAATGGTTTGGGTTGGAAGGAACTTTAAAGCTCACCTAGGTCCAACACCCTGCCATCAGCAGGGACACCTTCCACTAGACTGGGTTGCTCCAAGCCCCATCCAACCTGGCCTCAAAAAATTATCTTTAATATTTAACACTTAAAATCTAAGATACCAGTTTATATTGCAATGTTGTTTTCACATTCCCATAGATTGCAGCAGAATCCCATCTTTCTCTCACCTTCTTTGTTTCCAGTTTCTGCAGGAACTGGAAGAGACGCGTTGTGCTGAATGGCTGCATTGGCAACAGCATTCGCGGTCACAGTGAAAGCTGTTTGTGGAACAAGCCGTGGCATCAGCGGCACCAGTCGACGCCCTTCTATGGACCACTCGGAAGAGCTGTTGGGTCCAGACATACTAAACAGAAATGCACCTTCTGTAAGCATCTTGATGAGTTTCAAAATACTCAGTATCCTATTTTGAGTATATTTTTTCCAATAGTGCAAGTCTAAAATGCAGTTTAAGACATACTAGAGCACCAATACTCAACTTTCTTTATTTGATAAAAGCCATTGCATTTGTCACCTGATATAAAAACCCTCCCATTTTAAATTGAAGAGTTGACTCTTCTTTTGTTGTTTTGTTTTACAGAGCTGTTCAAGGGCCAGAGGTGTGTGAACGCCATACTCAAACCCTCCACATTAGGTTAGCTACTATTCAGGTACAGTTGCTGTACTCCCTAGTTCTGGATTACGAAAACACCAAGAAACCAAACAGATATCATAGAAGACTATTGAAATGGACTACATTACAAGGAAAAACTTTCAGCTTCAAAGGCAAGTTTTACCTGAACAGAAGAGCTTCTGATGCTTATTAAAATAGTCCCAAACAAGGTGACAGAACATGAGATTATTTAAATACTCCCTAAGCATCTTTCTAAACAGAAAGGTGTCTTCTGCTCTAGTTTGCTCTTAACCTTAGTACTTACACTCACACTAGAATGTTTCATAAAAACACTGTTATCTAGATGGCGAAATATTTTTGACTGTTTTATATGAGTAATTTGTCAAACCAGCAAAACCAAAATGGCAAATTGTTTTTCAATGTTGTAATGTTTTTAAGCAAATCAACCCATTTAATGTATTAATATATTCTAAAAACAACTTCTCACATGAAATATTTCAAGCAAATTGCAACAAGAGCTACTACAAAGTAGTTTGTTAAATGCAGAGTATATATGCTCTGTTGTTAAATCTCGATATGCTTCAGCATTCCTCATACATATGCATATTGTATAAAAAGAGCTACATAAGATACATTTTAAAAACAAAAAATAAAGGGTACAAAAGCTAGCAAAGTAGGCTTTCCTAATGAATTAAGAGAATTATGTAAGTCAAATACTGTATTACCAACCATCACTCATAAGGAATCACCATATGAAAAATAAAGCAAATCAGCACTTCAAAACTGCACCTTATCTGGATTATAATATTTCATTGAAGTGCAACACCTCAGGACAAACTATTCATGCTCTGCAAAATCCTAAGACTAGAAGTACTACTTAAAAGGAAAACTTGATTCAGGAAAAGAATCCTGATTTGACAACTACATGTTTTTCGTTATTCCCCCCTCCCCTTTATTTAAAGGGGTGTAAGGATATTGGTGGGTTTTGTTTGGTGAACAGCATACTTCTAAATCTTTAAACTTGAAAATTAAAACTTAAAAGTCTTTCTACAGCACAAAACCAGTATGCTGATTTTAACTAGACTTGGATCAAACAATTGCTAAGTCCAAGTGTCTTGCTATTCATATTAACTTCCTTTCCTTCCTCCTCACAACATTAAAGCTACAACAGTAAAAAAAAAAAAGTCAACAGCTGTAACACAGAATAAGAAAAAAATACAGTCACCTACAATGCAGCTCTACAGTAAGACTATTAAGTAATTACCAAAAATATATAACCACTTTGTCTACTACTCCTCCACCTTTCATAATCATATGGAGCTTGTGAAAGCAAATACAAGCAGGAACCAGCCCAGCTGATGCCAGCACAGCAGCTGCATCACTGAAAGTGGTGGACACTGATGTCATCGGCTTGCTGCAGCTTTTTCTACTCTGACCATTTTTTCCTTTCTATGCTCATACACTGTTTTCCACTAATCTGCCACCTCTTTCCCTCTCTTTATCTTTCCTATGTAGTTTTCTCTTTCCTCTTAATACAGCCTTTCCAAACTGATTAAAATAAAACTAAAAGCAAAACAAACAAAAGGAAACATGCTCATCCTACTTAGGAGCATCTCTATTTTCTCAATTCTCTGTTTATTCTGGTCTATCTTACAGAATGGTCTCCATGACAAAAAAACCCTGTTTCTTACATGATACTTGTACAGTGAATGGGATAGCCTTGGATCCAAAATGTAATGGTACTAAATAACTGTTTCTAGGTCCCTGTATATCTAATACAGTAATTCCTTCATCCATAGAGTTTTTTAACTATTGATTCTTTAAACCACCATCAATCCTCAAAATTCTACCATTCAGTTAAGGCATAATGGATTTCCAATAAGGTACTCTTGGATATCAGTGACAAAATTACTTGGAACTTACTTGTGTGCAATCGTTGTTAGTCGTTCATCATTTACTGCTCTCCGAACTTCAGCACGATGTCTCTCTGTTGAAATACTATTAAAAAACAATAAAGCAATATATTTTAATCAGAGGAAGACACAAGTGTTCATCTAGAAATTCTAGCTAAAATTAAGCTTATGAATAATTTATCTAAGAGAAGAAAGGGAACATGACTTTACATTTAAGATACTATCACTTAACCCTTGCTGTCACATAGAGAATGAATCGTATTATTTCTCAAAAATATTACTGAAGAATGAAAAGAACATTACTGTTCACAGGGTATCCTTGAAAAACAACTAGATTCCAACCTCCTAATGAGTTCAATACATTTAAAGAATATGGCAGAAAAGTTCACACAGGCCACACAGCATTCTTTCTTGAGGTACCTTGGGTTCAAAAACCTTGGTGTTTTACCTTGACAAAACCACAAGACAGTGTACATTCATGACCTGACTGTAACCCTTTTAACATTCAGTATCCCAAAAAGTACCAACAAACTAGTAATGCTTCTACCATTGAAGAATGGTTGTTTTAACTCCAAGGAGAACAGGAATGAAACCTCGGCAACATGGAGAATTACTTCTCCAAATTCAGATTTATGTTGTGATCCTGGTGAAAGAAAAAGCATGTAACACCTTAAAAGAAAAAAGATGACAGTTCTTAGTTTGAAAAGATCAGGGTTACCTAAGCACTTTAGAGAGTTCTCCAAGAAGATCCTTCTTCTCTTTTGTAAGGTCTCCCTGTGCACGTAAGGCACTGATGACACCTGCATAGGCCTCCAGTTCTGAAGAATTAGAGTGAATAATATTTCTATTTAATGCTCACAGCAAAGGGGGGAAAAATGTTGTTTCCTATATTATTGAGGTTATTCTAATAATTTTCAAAATCATTAAGAGTAACATGTCTTTCAATTATTTAGTGCCATTTCAAAAGAGATTGATGATTTGGAACTCTCTCAATTACTCTGCAACATAAAACATTTCTATGAAACAATTGTCTCATCACAGAGGATTATCTAGTTTACAAACCCAGATGAATGTGTCAAGCTCTCTCTGACCTGACAATTACGGCAAAAAGCTTGAAGAAACTGTTTGGAGAGTAGTTCAGAATTCTCTTCACACATACTATTACGAGTTCTATGGAAAAGCTTGGCTTAGAAAAGAAATACACTATCAAAAGAGCAACTGGTTTTCTTGGAATGCCTTTCCCTAATCAGCATGGACAACATCAGCTCTAGTTTGTTAAATATGATCATAATCTTTTATGCCTATTTACTTGCTATGGTACAACTGCTTGAATCAGAAAGAAATGCAACACAATGTGAATTAAACCTGCTCAACACAAAATAAACAATCCAGCTATTCTTAAACATAGAACTACCACAAAGACTAACTCACAAAAATACAACTCTGATTACTAGAAATGTGTAATTCCAGGTGACTGAGATGCCATGCCAGCACTTAAAAAAATTTGAAAGTAAAAAGCTACTGATATTTTTGAATGTTGTCATACTAGACAGGGTAAAGATACATCTAACGCAAATAATTAAGTCTGCTAATTTGGCAAAGAATG
The DNA here is from genome assembly GCF_050655825.1 of Lonchura striata. Lineage (NCBI taxonomy): Eukaryota > Metazoa > Chordata > Aves > Passeriformes > Estrildidae > Lonchura > Lonchura striata. The sequence continues at coordinate 5,805,438 of NC_140703.1, forward strand.
ACTTGCTATTCTCAGCTTCACACTGTTTAGGGGAAACCCGAAACAAGAATTCTCTTGATCCTCACACAGGTGTCTTTCATTTGACACCTCCATTTCAGCAGCCAACCCAAACAAGCCCACAACAGATCCTAGTTACCCGAAACCAAGAATAAAAAGTGGGCTAAAACCTAACATTGCTGAAGTTTGCTACAAAATAAAAGACTGATGGTTTTCTGAAAGGCTTTCCGTTTAGGATTCCAAAGAGCTAATTTACAAATGAAATCAAGGAATTATGCTGAAAAGAAATTCTGGTCTCCTGTCATGATTAAGTAGATAAAACAAAAAGCAGAGTAATTTTGGTTAACTATGCAGCCTGCACAGGCATGCTGAGTGACCTATATAAGCGTTTACAGCTTCAGTTATAAAACATGCACTAATTAATGCAATGGTTATTACTAATATCAACATTTATTTAGACAATCATGTTACAATATTTACAATACTAATTATTTTCCTCTGTTAACAACTTAAAGTAATTCTCAGATGCAACCATGGAATTATTTATCAAGGGTAAACTTTTTTTTTCCTTCTGCATTATAAATAAAGAGCCTCTACACTATAGCTGTAAAAATGCACATTCTGGTCTTTTGGAAGCTAGTAAGGATTACAGAACAGCTGTAACTTCCTCCCCTTTTGAGTTTATGCAGCAACATAAAACACACAAAATAGCTAAAATGGGTTTGGCAAGTATCATTATTGCTAGTGTTAGATGCTACGATCATCACCTCATTCAGTAATAAACCACAATCAACACCAGGTCCTGCATACCTCTAGATGCATTTGAGCCTCACCTACATCCCTGCTTCACTCCTTACAGAGTACTCCCACTACTGGTGTACTGTTAGCCACATTACGTGTCGGGCTGTGAGCTGGAAAAGCAAGGTTCTCTAAAGTAGGTGGCTATTGCTGCATGTGACTGTCACACAGCAATTGTTCCCACTGCCTGTGCTCCTTCAGCTTCCAGCCCCGTGGTGTGTCTCCTCTCAGCTCATAGAGGCAGTGCCTCAGCCTTACCCTGCTGGCAGGGCCCCCTTGTGGGGACACAGCTCATGCCAGCAAACCAAAAATAATTATTTTTGAATTTTTTTTTCCTTCCTGTCAGCCTAGTTTATGTCATTGAACGAGGTGTAGCTGCAGTTCTGTTTGGCTCAGCTGCACTAGCAAGGTTCTGCCAGCACACCACTATTAGCTGGGGTAGAATTTTTTTTTTTTTCCAGGATTCCAGCCAGCACAGCTACGTTAATTAAACTTAGTAGCACATATCTGGTCAAAGCTTTTGGTATTCTACACTTTCTCCTAGTTTCTGTACTTCTTGAGCCTTGCTCAAGACTTAGGGTTGTCATCTTAACATATAGTACAGCTTGTTGCAAAGTTGTGTGTAACATCTGCATCACTGCTTCAACAGCATGCAAATCTCATATTCCCAAGAAATGAAATACAAAGGGAAAAGGAAGGGAAGATAAATTCTCAAATCTCAAAAAATAAAGTGGATGGCTCCACCATGTATGAGAACCTTGGCACAGTTAACAAACACAGCACACCATGTCTTAGCAGTCAAAACAAAATGAGAACAAGAAAAGCTGTCACTTGACAGTCACAGGAAGTTAGAGGGAGCCTCAACTTTCTTCTTGACATCATATCCTAGATTATGGTCCTCAGAAGAAACTCTGAAAAATATAAAGCTTTTTTCTTTTCCCATCTAGTATAATTTAACTGGCAAAACCCCAAACCCTTAATTACACAAATTCAGCCTTAAGAAGTCAAAACCAACTGTGCCGGATCAGATCAAAAGTTTAACTAAGGATTGTCTCCCCTGCAGTAGCCAAAAACAGGTAAGTGAGCAAATGTTTTTATTACTTTCCAAAACACAGAAGCAGCTCACCTCATATACTTAGATCTACCAAGGACAGAGCACGAAAATATTTTTCAGTGTCTATCTCTTGGGCAGGGGGCTCAAATACTGAGCTACATTTGAAACAATGAAAAAGACTCCTGTGGTTATGGCAATTGAGTGAGGACATCATCTTCCCACTTATCTGACAACCTGTGTAACTGCAAATCACAAACAGCATTCTTTAAATCCTGTTATATGTCTTCACAATAATATCTTCAACACTTGATTCATCCCTACAGTGACAGTTAAACCAGGATTCCACTATGTTTTTTTGGGGTACAAAAAGGTGTCTAATATAGAATTTGGGGGGGGGGGGGGGATCAAAAACCACAACAAAACAGAAAGAAAAAAAACAACTCCAAAGGTTCTCTTTTCACAGAAAATTTTTCTGTATGTTAATAGTGACAGAAAAACACAGCCCTGCAACACAGCAACTAGGACATTCAAGAGAGATTCTACCAAATCAAAACAATTCTTCTCTACTCATGTTGCTAGGGCTGAGAGTGTCAGCCAAACATAACTTTAAGCCAGTGCTGTCAAACCAATGACACATGAAAAACGCAGGAAATTACTTGCAGTTGCCTGCAGACATTTTAAAATATTTCATGCAAGCAGCATGAAAGCAAATCTTAAAAGGGCAAAATACAGACCCACAAATTGTATCTTACTGTACCCAGTTTGCGAAGGATCCTCTTGCACTCATCCCTGCTGAGGTCCAGAAGAGTAGGCCACACCACAGGCATCCTTCCCTTGTGTCTGTGCTGCCACAGAGCTCAGCCTCGCTGGAAAAGGAATATAAACGCTCAAGCCCATCATTTAGTGATTTCCCAAGCCGATTAATGTAAACTCCTCAGCCTACTCACAACTCCAGCGACATATTCGCTCCCATTCCCGCCCCAGGCTTTACAGTGGCATGAAGGAATTCGGCAGTTTCACAAATGCATGGACTTCCTATACTCTCTAGATCAAATGCATCACCCAATCCTTTTTACAGAGTGTCTATCTCCTTCTGAAGCCTGTTTTTTACAGGCTGAAACGCTCTCCGAAATGATGTTTAAGTCTCCTCCCTCATTTTTATGCAGAGTACTCATTAAAAGAATTCTTCCAGCGAACCGCACGCTCCCCTTCCCCCCGGAGAATGCGTTTTGCGCCAGCCTGTATTCTATGACAGGACAGCAAAAACATCGTGTGTGAAAATTTGCTCTCCACATACCAACACCAGCCCTCTCCCCCCAAAAAAACAACCCAAATACGGGAACACCTCGATCCCAACGCGGAGAGATTCCGTGGGTGGCGGGGAGGGAGGGCGCATGTCCCTGATGCGGCGAGGATAATAAAGGGATAAAAAAGAGCAGCCGGAGGCGAGTTGGGCAAGCGGGGCTCGGGGCGGGCAGCGGGGGTGGGGAAGGGTGGGCACCGGGAAGGAACAAAAGCCCCGACGCCGCCGCAGCCTCCAGCGCGGGGAGCGGGGGAGGGTCTGCCACAAGGGCGCCCAGAGGCAGCCGCCACCCGGGCACTCCCGGCCCGCCCTTCCCGGGGACCGCCCGGAGCCAGAGGCGCTGGGTCGCTGCCGGGACTGGGGAAAGGGAGAACGGGAGCGGGCGGCGGCTGCTTCCCCGCATCGGCCGCGCCGGCGAGCGGGGCCCGGGGCGCTGCCCTGGGCCCGTAAGGGGGCGGCGGGTCCCCGCCGTCCCGGAAACGGAGCTGCCCCCCTCGCTGAGGCGGACTAAGGCGGGGAGCAGGACCCACCTGCCCGGCCGTGCCCAGCACATCGAAAGCTCCGCGGCAGCCGCCCCGCTCCCTCCGCCGTCCGCCAGTGCCGGCCTCGGGTTTGTTTGGTGGCGGCGGCGGCGGCGTTTACTCGGGCCAAGATGGCGGACGAGCGCGCTGCGCACGCGCGAGCGCCGCGAGGCACGCTAGGAATTGTAGTCCGTGCCGCCCTTCAGCCGTGAGGAGCTGGAAGAAACGGCTGCCAAGATGAGCGCTCGAGTGAGCAGTGCGCATGCGCGGCGTCAAGAGCATGCTGGGAATGGTAGTTCTCTCGGTGTTTCTTGACGCGTGGGAAGCGGCGCACACCGTCCCGCCGCGGCTCGGCGGGCGGATACGGGCAGCCGGAGGGGACAAAACACTTTCGGCTGTCTGCAGTTTTCTCACTTAAAGCGGACGCGGTGGCTGTAGCGAACCGCCCCTAGGGAACAATAAGGAAATAAATCCCGCACCTGCAGCCGCTCCGAGGTGCCTCTGTTCCCCCGGGGACAGCAGCCACCCGCATCCCAGCACCGCCAGCGTCAGGGCCTGGCCGCTGGTTTGGATGTTACAGCGATTATCATTTGTTTTCCTGAAGATTTATCGGGAAAAAAAAAATGCATGTTTTATGATTGGCTTTTCACAAATGTTACAATGAATATTGTGGAAAAACGCCAATCACTTGGTTTTTAAAATATTAAAAGTTTAATAATAATAATATGGTTATAAAAATAGTAATACAATTAGAGTAATAAAGTTTAGAGGTAGGACAATTACAAGACAATAAAAAGCAAAGAATTACAGATGTCTGTATGCTCTCAGACACTAAGTCACGAAAAGCATCCCCTGTGAACAAAGGAATAACCTTAAAAACAATAGCCTGATGCATATTCATATATCCTTCATGGTTATGCATACATTTTATTTAAAACAAGAAACTCTGTCTGTTGTATGTCAACTGTTTCCTTTAATCCCCAAGGCGTCTTTGAGTCTGAGCAAGGCCTGAAGAAATTGGCTTCTTCTGATAAGAAAACCATAAATTCCTCTCCTCTGGAAGATTTAGGTGTTCCTTGAAGCGAGTATCTCATTGTTAAAAAAAAAAACTCCCCCCACATACATAGTCTCTATTTGAACATTATGTTGGAACCTAAAACTGTATTTAACACACTACTTAAGAGAATACAGCATAACTTTCTAACATGACACATAAAATAATTTTTTCTAACATGACACATATAATATTTGTGAAAAATGCTTATTTTGTGATTGGCTTTTCGCAAATATTACAATGAATATTATGTGTATATGTGTCATGTTAGAAAGTGTTAGAAAGTTAATGCTCTACCTGCTTTTAAACAGGATATACTTGGTGAGGGAGCTCTTACCTACTTCCTACCATCCAGTTTTCTGTATCCTGTTTTTTTTTCTAAGCTTTATTTTATTTTTACCTAATTATGGCTTCTGACCAGTACAACCTCTATCTAATTATTTCATTACTTAAAAAGTTTGTGGCTTTTACCATTACTTCTTTGACTACCTGAAAGAAGGTTTAGCCAGGCGGGGATTACCCTCTTCTCCCAAGCAACCAGCAACAGGATGAGAAGACAGATCAAATCAAGTCTTAAGCTGTGCCAGGGAATGTTTAGATTGTACATCAGGAGGAATTTTTTTCACAGCAAGTGTGATTAGCTATTGGAAGGGTCTGCCTAGGGAGGTGGTAGAGTCATCATCCCTGGAGATGTTTAAGGATAGCCTGGATGTGCTCTGGTATAGCTGACAAGGTTATGATCCATCATAGGCTGGACTCAGTGATTGCAGAAGTCTTTTCCAACCTACTTGATTCAGCGATTCTGCGTGGGGTTATCCATCAGGCTGCAGAGTACCAACATCCTCCTAGATCCAAACAAAAGAAAATAAGAGAACACCATGATGACCTCGATGCCTGTTTTTAAAGGAGACACAGTGTAGCAGATATAAAGATGGGAAGCAGCTCCAAGCAAAGGCAAGCGAGCTGTGAGTTTCCTCAGAGAGGGAAACTAAGGGAAACTGAGCCACAAATGATCAGAACTGTAACAATGAGGTGGAGACCTGTGGCTGGCGACCAGGAGCTGTGAGCAAAGAGAGAGGGGCAACCAGTCGTGGAGTTAAAGGGGGCATGGGAGGTACTGTGCTTGGAGAGTGAGGGTTTGATGAGGAAACTACATAGGGCTGCAGATACATGAATGAATCAAAAGGGATAATGCGGCAGGGAGAGCAGGAAGACCAGGCTGACATGAGTATGGACTGGAGAAGAAAAAGCTGGGTTTTGGGGTGGCCATGGGGTAACACATGCACGCTGTACCACGTGCACACACACTTGGCATCACGCATGAGCCCATGGCTTCACATGCACGGCGCAACACACGCGTGCTGTAATGCACACATGTGGCGTTGCACACAGGGTGTAACAAATACACACAAGCCATAAAACACGCACACGATGTAAAAGGAACAGCATAACACACACACATGGGGTAGCACGCACATAATGGACACATGTGCTTAGCACACACACACAAAGACACAGACATGGGGTAGCATGCCCATCATGGACACACATGCTTAACACACACACACACACACACACACACACGGCAACACACACGTAATGGACATATGCGCACACACACGCACACACACACAGGGAGTAGCATGCACATCATGGACACACGCACTTAGCGCACACACACACATACGGGGTAACACACACGTAATAGACACATACATGCACTTAGCACACACGGGGTAACACGCATGTAATGGACACGTGCTTAGCACACACACACACACATGGGGTAGCATGCACATAATGGACACATTTGCTTAACACACATGGGGTAGCACGCACATAATGGACACGTGCTTAGCACACACACACACAAAGACAAAGACGCGGGGCAGCACGCCCATCATGGACACACACACTTAACACACACACACACGGCAACACACATGTAATGGACATACATGCACACACACACACACACACACACACACACACACAGGGGGTAGCACGCACATCATGGACACACGCACTTAGCACACACACACACGGGGTAACGCGCACGTAATGGACACACGCACTTAGCACATACGGGGTAACACGCACGTAATGGACACATACATGCACTTAGCACACACAGGGTAACACACGTAATGGACACATGCACTTAGTACACACACACACACACACGGTAATATGCACGTAATGGACACACACACGTAATGGACACACGTGCTTAACACACATACATACGTACACACACACGGGGTAACACGCATGTAATGACATACACACGGGGTAGTATGCACGTAATGGACACACGTGCTTAACGCACATACATACACACACGGATTAACACGCACATAATGGACACAAGCGCTTAACACACACACACGGGGTAGCACGCACATAATGAACACACACACATACAGTAACACGCACGTAATGGACAGACAGACACACACACACGGGTTAACACGCACATAATGGACACAAGCACTTAACACACACACACATACAGTAACACGCACGTAATGGACACACAGACACACACACACGGGGTAACACGCACGTAATGGACACACAGACACACACACACGGGGTAACACGCACGTAATGGACACACAGACACACACACGCACCTCACACGCAGACCCCGCCACCCGCGCATGCGCGCCCCCGCCGTCCCCGCTCCCCGCGCGCACGCGCGGGGCCGTGCCCGCCGCGGCCGCGCGCGGTGCAGTGTGGGAAGGAGGCGGCCCCGGCCCGGCGGAGTGCGGCGCTGAATCCTCCCGGCCGCTCACAGCACTGTGGAGCCGCTTCCCGCCCGGCCTCCCCTCCGGCCGCCGCCGCCACCTCCTCCTCCTCCACCCCACACACGCACCCTCCCCCCCCGCCCCCCTCCCGCCGGCCCGGGGATTTAAAGGGGCAGCGGCGCCGGCCGGGGGAACCATGCCGAACTTCTGCGCGGCGCCGAACTGCACCCGCAAGAGCACCCAGTCCGACCTGGCCTTCTTCCGCTTCCCCCGCGATCCGGCCAGGTGAGACCACCGAGGGAGGGGCGCCCGCCTCTCCCGCTCCGGCCCCGCCACCGCGCTGCCTGTCCGAGGATACTCCGTGCCGGAGCGCTGGCTGCCTTCCCCCTGCCCGCCCTGCCTCCCCAGCCGCGCCTCCTTACCCGAGGGCGCCCGGAGCGGCGGCGGCGCCCGCGGAGGCCGCGCAGGTCCGGGCGGGGCGGGGCCGGGACCCCGCGGGCTGCGGCGGCGGCTGCGCCTGCGCCGGCAGCGCCGCGGCTGCGGCTGCCGCCCCTCGGCGGAGCGGCGGCGCTCCGGGGCGCCCGGCCGAGAGCGGGCCGGGGGCTGCCCGCCCGTGGGCAGCCCGCCCGTGGGCAGGGCGAGGCGGTGCGGTGAGATGTGTGGGGCAGCTGGAGGGGTGCCGGAGCCATCGGCTCACGTAGGGGAGCCCTGCGGTGTGGGGCCCGCGCTGGCTCAAGCAGTGAAGGTCCGTCAGTCCTGCTCTGTGGGTCAGGCGGTGTGGTATGTGCGTGGCAAGTGGGACACTCCTGCGACGGGGAGGAACTGGCACAGGATTGCCGGTGACACGCAAAACCTTACATTTTTAATAAAGGTTTGTCGGGAACGGTAATTTTTATTTTTAGCGCTGGACGCACACTGGGATTTTCCTTGTAGCAGGGATTTTCCTTTAAAGGGCATGTGCATCCCTTGGGGATTCTCGATCTTTTTTATTATCTTGCACTAATTTATATATACATAGACTCTTACAATAGGTTCATGCATATTTATTCTGTTGATTTCGAGTTACAATTTACAGTTGATCCTTTGTACAGAGAACTCTCTAATGTTTTTGTCTATTTTTGCAGACTTCTTTTCTTAGTTTTAGAGTTCAAGGGGCCCCTCTTATCTCTTTACCTTGGAGATTGCATTCTTTTATTTTTGGCTGGGACAATTTTACAAGCACAGCAGAGTTAACAGACTATAATATACAAAAAATATACAAACAGTATATTTCATTTATCTTAGCAAACCACTACGCAGTACACTTTACTTAAATCCAGATGGATTTTCTACTCTGTTAAATTTTACTCTGTTTCATTGGGATGGTGGCAAAGCATCATGAGAGGTGATGGGAGAAATTCCCAGTGGGTGAAAAGCAGGGGTGGTGTACTGGTAGAGCAAAAAGTGTGTGAGTGACAGCGGAAAATACTATGAAAAATAAATAATGTACTTAGACACAGAAACCCCCATTAAAGGTTCACCTTTAAATCAAGATAACACTCTTAAAATCAGTTGATTTAACATGATGCTCACAATATTGAAAGGTGAATAGGCATAGAGCAATACCAGTTACCTCTTTTCTAACAGTCAATAGTTAAGGCTGGGCTTTTCATGATTTATACATGGCACACACTCCCTTCCTTCCTTGAAGCTGCTTGACCTGATTTTTTGAAAAATCAAAACCCCATGGGAATCATGCATATGTAGTATTTTCTAAGGAAACAAACACACCAAGCAATTTCAAATGAAGATACATAAAAGCTTATATAGGTAGGAGCTGCTCTCTAAAGTTGTGATTTTGGATATGTTATGAAGTTCTCCTGGATGAATGCAATTCCTTGCTGTGAAGGCTATCCAGACCCCTTGATGTCTAATACATGCAAGGTATTATAACACAATCCATATTCCATATGCTTTTGCTTTAATAAGAACTGAAATCAAAGTGTTTGCTTACCTACTCTTATTCTTTCATTTTCATGATCTGCTCTTACTGTTGTCTCTTTCTACCATCTGTCCTGTCAGATGTCACAGAGACCTTTAGCATCTCACTCAAAGGAATGTCTGCAGTTTGTGTGGAATTTAAGAAAATTGGCACTGCCTGAGCTTCAGTCTTAATTTGTAAGAGGTCCATGCTGTAAAATGTGAGTCACATCAAGCTGTACAGAATTCAGCAGTAGATGACAGTTTACTGTATGAAGAAAATACCCTCTTCAGTTTATAATTTTTTTATGGAAGGACATTTTGAGTGAGTTTGTTCCATGGTAGGAGTGAGGAGTTGTAGTTGAAGGTGCGCAACTAAATGATTGCATTTTAAAGATTAATTTTTTAAAAACTCTATTTTATAAACTCTAGTATGGTTTAGGTTGGAAGGAACCTTAAAGCTCATCTCGTTCCAAGCCATGGGCAGGTACACCTTCCATTAGACCGCCTTGCTCCCAGCCAACCCTTGGAACACTTCCAGGAATGGGGCAGCCTCAGCTTCTCTTGGCAACCTATGCCAGGGCCTCCAAACCCTCACTGTAAAAATTTTTCTTCATATCTCTACCCTAAATTTCCCCTCTTAGAGTTTGAAGCCATTTTTCCCCATGTCCTATCACTAGAGTTCCTGATGCAGAGTTCCTCTCCTACTTCTTTGTAAGGCCCTTTCAGACTCTGGAAAGCACTGTGTGGTCTCTGCAACCTTCTCTTCTCCAGGCTGAGCAGCCACTACTTTCTCATCCTGTCTCCATATGGGAGGTGCTCCAGTCCTCTTGCCAGCTTTGTGGTCTCCTCCAGATTTGGTCCAACATTTTCATGTCTGTCTTTATATTGGGGCATACAGTATTTTAGATGGGGTCTCACAAGATGGGCAGGAGGAAGGAGAAACTATATGTAAACTGTTCATAACATCTTTGTGCTCTTAAAAACAATCAGTGACAAAGATGATGTTCTAAGTTCTCTAGAAGTTCCCCCCTTCATATTTTACAACTTTCTGTCCAAATTTGATAATATATTCTATTTTACCAAGGGCATTTAGAGACTAATAAATCCATGCATCCATTTAGTTTTACAGACTTGAGGGTGTTTTATTCTGTGGGTTTGTCTACAGCAGTCTGCAGATGGAGATGAAAATATGTTCCTTGTACTGCTTGCTTTCACTTTTATAGGTCAGATGGGGATGGTGAGCAAAGTACATTGTCACAAAATGTTATTTGCACTTGGCAGCTTACAGTGGGAAAGCTGAAAATAAAGTTGTTAGAATACATTTTAAAATAAATCTTAATTTAAAAAAAGTAATTGATGGTAAATGCATAGTCTGGGTAAATTGTTTCTACTACCTTACTGTTTTCAGTGTTTCCATAATAGCTGGGTAATTATCTTTAATGTTTTGCCTGCTCAGTGCTAAGCAGTTCCAGTTAGACATTCCAAGTCTCATCTTTCAGGTATTACGAAGTCAGAGAGAGCTAACCTGTTAAGACTACCTCTTTCATTTTGGCTTCTTGAGAAGATAAAGGGTTCAGAGATTAACCTTTGGAGAAGAACCACCAGTATTTAATTGTCTTTTCATATCAAACTAGTGTAAGTAGCCTCTGTTACCTACATAAGGTTTACAGTTTTATGCAGTGTAGGCAGTGATCCTCACAGTAAAATATGTTTGTTTAACTCTCATCTGTGATTGTGGCTCTGTTCATCATGGTGGCTCAAGTTACAGTTGAAGTATGAGTGTTTAGAATAAAATACTTAAGCAAAGAGAAGGTGTTCTGCTGCAGTTGCCCAGTAGTGAGGTGATATATACTCTAGTTGCAACTCAGTAAAATGCCATTTCAACTTCATGGGATGTCAGCAGATCTCTGAAAGTGTAAAGTTTGTGACAATGCCTAAGTGGTATTAAGGAAACTTTCCTTCCTGACCATTCAGGAATCACACTAGGAGTCCCCTTTGCAGACCAAGACTTTAATTGCTGTGAGCAAAGCCCCTCCAGGGCATGTGGCTCCAAATGAAACAGTGCCATGTGACTCCCTGGACATACCACACTCATATCCTTGACCCTTGGTTCTGGGTTTTCTTTAGTAGAGTCTCAGATGTCTGGTTCCTTTCAGCACTTTAATCATAACGTGATTACAGCTTGAGCTGATGCCTCTGGGGATTGATCCTGAACCAATAAATCCTTGGGCTTTTATATCTTTACAGTCTCTGCACCCATTCTGTAAGTGCTGCACTTATGTACAGCATTATTCCAAGTACCAATATAACAACTAACAGTATTACTATAGGGTACAGTACAACATAGATTCCTGTGCACAAATACTTAAATGATTACGAATAAAAAATCACATAATGATCATGATGGTTGATCATCCACTACTCTTTTGATGTGAGAATGGTGTATCCAGTTTTGTTATCTAAAACATACAGCAAATAGTATATGGCAGTATATAGTCCTTCCTATTTAACTTCCAATTTAGATTTTACTGAAAATACCTTAGTTGATCCTTCATCTCCAGATTGTATGTCATGTAGCTGTATTTTGTTTTATATATTATTTATTATTTTATGTGAAGTTGTCTCCAACCATTTATTTTCTAAGGCTGATCCTGGATATAATTCTCTGCCAAACGCTGTTCCTGTTGATGACCCCTGTAGAGGTTGGTGAGAGTTATTTCCAATATCTTGCTATCCCATAGTACTACTCCTAAACTCCAGGCTATTTTAAATCTACCTGATTACAAATTTGAGCAGTTCCCAGCCATGGGAGTTGGAGGTCTAAGCAGCTGAGATTCCAGCTGTCCTGGGAGTCTGAGTCTTTTAACCCCTTCTTCGACAATTAAAGCTTTGTGAAACATTAATCTTCCTGGATCTGAAAGAGAAGAGAGATGGTCTGGGACCTGGGATGTTAGAAGAAGAAATCCTAGTGGGAGGAGATGATGGAGTGGCCTTGGCTGGACTTTTCTTGTATAGCCATAGACTGAACCAATTTCTCCTGCAGCAGAAACTGCATTTTTAGGGGGATGCAATGACTTGAGCCAAGAGAGTGACCGGCTGCAGTGACTGCCAGGGCTGGAGTGAGAGTGACCTGCTGCAGTGATGCCATGAGAGTGGCAGGAGTGGAGTGAACAGAGAAGGATGAGGAGGGTGTGGTGGTGCCCTCAGTCTTCAGAGAAAAAGAAGATGTCTGTTCTCGAGATCCTTGGCTCCAGGGGAGGAGAAAATGAGGGGGACTGTTATCCCAAAATGAGAAACTGTTGTTCTTTGGTCCTTGGCAGAGCATCCTAAAAGGTGGAACCCTATGAACAGTCTTGGTCTGTGCACAGTGGTGAGAGCACTGTACATGGAAGGAGGATTGTCACACTGGCAGACTTTTTTAACACAAAGAGGTCGCAACTGTGTTTCCGGGGGGGGTCTGTGCTACAAGAGAGACTCCTCTCTCCCCTGATGGGTGAAGAATTGATTATTTGAGGGGTGGTAACTTGATTAAGGGTCCAAGTTTTATCTCACTGTGTTTTGTTGGAAATTGGGTGCGGGGAGGAGGAATATTTTGGAGGGTTTTCATTCTGGATTCTGTGTGTGTCTTTTATTATAATGGTAGGTTAATAAAGTTTTTTTCCTCATTTCTAAGCTCAAGCCTGCTCTGCTTTGTTTCTGGTCACATCTCACAGCACTCATTTGGGGAAGGTGTACTTTCATGGGGGCACTGGCATTGTGCCAGCATCAAACCATGACACCCACTCAAACATCTGACAAGACAGCCTCTGTTCTTATATTGTTGAGTAATCACTAGGGTTTTTTTCTCCCTCCTTACTGCTACAAACAATAATTTCATGTTTGTAGCCAAAAGTAATAGTAAATTTGCTTTCTTCTAACTCTTAGCAACAGAACAAGTAATTGCTCAGAGAGTGATGACATATACTCCATTAGGGGGAGTTGAAGCTGCAGCATTTGCATCAATTACTGCAAGTGGTTTGCTCACCAGGGGAACAGTCTGCAGTTGCATACCTTAATGGAGTCCTGTCAGTTAAAAGAAATATTTCTTTGTCTTTGTGGTATGTCTTGGAGAACTAACCAAAGCAAAAGTAAATACATGTAAAAATACATATCTAAGGAGAACTTTCTTCGGGCATGGAAGCACTGTCTGTGGAATGGTTGTTTTTTTCTACTGTTATTATTTCACTTTCATAAATCTAAACTCCCCCAGTGACCACAATAAATAAGAAGAATACTATATTTTGAAGGGAGGTGGAAAAGACAGCTATCTTAAAAACTGCCTAGAAAACATTATGACGTTGGACTATAAGAACATCTGTTTTGTTTTAAATTTTTCTTTTTAAGTGCAAATTCTTTAGAATTAAATAGTTTGGTTTCATGAGGAACTGTGCTACAATCTGTGTGTGTGTGTGACAAACGCAGGAATATATAAATGAAGGGAAAATAATCCTGAATTTGATGGGGTGATGCTGAGTGGTGAACAAAAGCAGAAAAAGTAGCTTTTACAAAAATTTGATGGGATATTCCAAAGGAAGTTGTAAAGAACTTTCCTGAACCTAGTATCAAGATTACTTGCACTCACTTGCACTCTAATTTTGAGTATGGCTTGAAATTGTAAGGGATTTTGTTTTATCCTAAGATTATCTAATTCTCCTTACATGCAGATGTCAGAGATGGGTAGAGAACTGTCGAAGGGCAGATTTAGAAGATAAAACTCCAGATCAACTCAACAAGCATTACAGATTGTGTGCTAAACATTTTGAGACATCTATGATATGCAGAAGCGTAAGTAAAAACAAGTATTTGTTTACTGCATCTTGCAAAATGTGACTGACATTTTTCACCAGAGTGCTGCCTTTTAATCTTTCAGCTCCTGGGTAACTCGTCCTTAGGAAAATTAATTTCTTAGTCTTAATTGTATCACTGCCATTCTCTGGGGCTCCACACAGGCTCTCAGCCATTGAAAATGAACAATCAGAGGACAGGGAAAAAGTGGTGCTCCTGGAAGTTTAATGTGTTTGTTGAACACTGTCCATCACTGCAGTGCTTTCTTTCACTTGTTTCACTAGAAATTACAATATTATATAAGTTTATTTGGTAATTTGCATATCTCTAATTATTTAAACTTATTAATGTCCTGTTCCTGAAGTGTGTACATGGTGTGATTTGGTTAAATTACACTCTGTTGTGGCTACAATATTTAAACACTCTTTACATCTGTCAAGCTATAATTTCCTATTACATTTTCATCCAGCTAAAGTCAAGGCACTGCCTTCTGTTAATGAAGTAATAGCTTTCAGTTTTTTTTTGTCAACAATATGATTTTAACAGCTTGCATAAGAGTAGGAAAGGGTGGACATGGGACTTTGTATCAGGTTTATTTTCAAGGCTGAATTTCACTCTGGTACATAAGCAAATAGCATCTTTTAGTTATGAATGGTAATTAAAATATGCAGGTAAAACTCTGAAGTCCTAATGATATTACACATGATGAGGTCTCTAATTAGCCAGCATCCCTGAAACAGATGAAAATTGAAAGTAATTATGATTCTGAAAGGAAATGCTATGAAACTGGGTTGGTTTGAAATGTATTTCAATCTAAAGACAAGATGACATCAGTTACAATTTTGTACTTAGTAGAAATTAGCCAGTATAGGCAATACAGGTTTACAGTATATCCAAATATAATATTTTACTTTAAATATTTTTTTTTAACTGGGAGCATGCACATGATCATCTAGAAGTCTTTTCTTCTTTTTTTTTATTCACAGATAAATTTTCCCTCAATATGATCTTTCACAGTAGTGCTTGGTGGACTTCATAGTTCTGCAAAAAGAAGTAATTGAACATTTTCACAGTGAAATGTTTCTAAAATTGTGACATAAGGAATTAAACCCAAAACACAATAGTAACAAAATGTTTTCTTTCTCATGTATGTCTTTTTATCCAGAAGGTTATTAAAAAAACCCCAAAAAAACAACATAATACTGCAGTAAATTAAAATTCTTACATCCAGGGTCTTTGATATAAAAATAATGGGAGAAAAAAGATTTGTAGTTTGGATTGGAGTTTTCTGTAGTATCTCTGTAGTGTTCTTTAATATCCCTGAAATGTAAACTGCATAGCTTAGTTTTCTCTTTGGTAACATCAAAAAGTCAAAGTGCTTTAGAATAATAACATAAACAAGAAAAGAAGGAGGGAAAAAAAGGACACAGTGTCTGAAATTTCTCAAAGTATTCCCTAGTCGAGATGTTTGTTTTCTTACAGAGCCCATACAGAACGGTTCTACGGGATAATGCTGTGCCAACTATATTTGATCTTACAAGTCACTTGAACAATCCCCACAGCAGACATAGGAAAAGGATAAAAGAGTTGGTAAGTTTTTAATGTAAAATTATTGGTTTATTATTAAAAGAAAAAATGACAAGTAAGTTAATATGAAACTTTTACACAAAAACGTAAATTAAAAATATTTAGCCACTTGAGTGTTTGTATTTTCTATGCTGTCTATTCCTGTATCTTTTTTGCTGATTATAAGTTAAATGTATTATAAAAATTTTATCTACTAAGAAAGTCTTTAAGAAATGATCTGGAAAATTAAAGTTGGTCCAGAGCTGATTCTTTCACCCAAATCAAATACATAGTTTTCCTTTCCTTATTACTACAGTGACAACTGAAGACAACTGAAGCATGATGTCCTAAAATTCTTGGTTCATGTTGATTGTGGTCTTTGGTTCACCCATTTAACTTCTGAAATCTGAACCAATTCAGACATGCTTGTTTTAGCTTACTGTTCTGAAAAAATGATCCACAGATAAAACCAAGATTGAGAAATTTTTTTGTGGGATTGTGTCTTGTGTGTCATTTAGGGGAGAAAGTATACTGAAAGTATATTTCAGGGTTATAAGTATACTGACAATTAAGAGGAATTTCACTCCTAATCTCTGTTTATACTTGAAAAATTGCAGACAATTTCTAAATACTTCTTTGTGAGTTTGGTTGCATCTGTTGACTGAAAATGGAGTTAAAGGTAGTTCAGTATACTGGCAGTATATTGCCAAATTGCAATAGTATCTATTGAATGGAATCTATTCACTAATAATTATATATATTGAAGAACCTTCTAATACAATTGTTCTAGATACATGTTATCACTGTAATAAACTACCTCAAGAAACCTCCTGGTCTTAGAATTTCTAGCACTCTTTGGCAAATGTTAGCTGGTCTCATCTACAGTATTTTTTTTCTGATCTTGATATGTTAATATTTTAAGGTCATGTGTTAGACATTGTCATCAGTATAAGTTCTTTTTATTTGTTTTTTTTAAGAGTGAAGATGAAATAAGAACATTGAAGCAGGAAAAGAGTAAGTGATCAAAATAATTGAGATAATAACTTTATTTACTACTGCTGATGAAGAAATGCAGGACTCATAACTTAGTTTATATATAGCAGGAGGATAATTGAGTTCCTTCTTGATTCAGCCAGCCAGTCTAAATTATTTCCAAAATACTCATTCACTTTTAAACTGGAAATATTCTTGTCTGGACTCTGGTAACTTAAAGGTAATGGGCAAGTAAATGTTATATTTTTGACACTTACAGTATTTTCATTTTGTAGTTGATGATGCTTTTGAACGGAAACAGGCAACTCAAGAATCGAATGAAAACAATGAGAAAAATACTGTCTCAGAGGAAGGAGGGGAAGAACAAGAGGAAAAAGCTGTCCCCTTAACACTGGAAGAAAGAGAAAACAAAGATTACCTTAAATCATTATTTGAAATTTTGATCTTAATGGGTAAACAAAATATTCCATTGTTTGGCCATAATGTTGATGAACTTCCAAAAGGTATTTTTACTTCAGATAACTTTCAGGCTCTACTGGAATACAGAATAAATGGTGGTGATGAAGTTTTGAGGAAACGATTTGAGATGACTGCAGTCAACCTTGAGTATTGTTCAAAAATTCAGCAGAAACAAATGCTTGAGATCTGTGAAAACTGTGTTAGAGAAGAGACACTGAGGGAAGTAAGAGACTCCCACTTCTTTTCTATTGTCACTGATGAAGTAGTAGACATAGCAGGAGAGGAACATTTGCCAGTGTTGGTGAGGTTCGTTGATGATTCTCACAATCTAAGAGAAGAATTCATAGGATTTTTACCATATGAGGCTGATCCTGAAATTTTAGCTGTTAAGTTCCATGCAACTATTACTGAAAAGTGGGGTCTAAACATGGAGTACTGTCGGGGTCAAGCCTACATTGTCTCCAGTGGATTTGCTTCTAAAATGAAAGTTGTGGCTACAAGACTCTTGGAAAAGTATCCACAAGCTGTGTATACACTATGTTCCTCGTGTGCCTTAAATGTTTGGCTGGCAAAATCTGTTCCTGTTGTTGGTGTTTCTATTGCATTAGGAACAATTGAAGAAGTTTGCTGTCTTTTTAATCAGTCTCCACAATTACTAGTAGAACTGGACAACACAATTTCTGCTCTTTTTCAGGACAATGACGAGAAGGGCAATGAGTTGAAGAAGATCTGCCGTTCTCAGTGGACAGGCAGGCATGATACTTTTGAGGTGTTAGTGGACCTCCTGCAAGCATTGGTACTGTGCTTGGACGCTGTGAGCAGTGACTTCTCTGTCAGGTGGAACAACTTCATTGTTGGACGAGCATTTGTACTTTCAAGTGCACTAACAGATTTTGATTTCATTGTCACTATTGTAATTATGAAAAATGTTCTGTCTTTTACAAGAGCATTTGGAAAAAATCTCCAGGGACAAACATCAGATGTGTTCTTTGCAGCTGGCAGCTTAACAGCAGTATTGCACTCTCTGAATGAAGTGATGGAGAATATTGAAGTTTACCATGAATTTTGGTTTGAGGAAGCCACAAATTTGGCTACAAAACTGGATGTACAAATTAAACTCCCGGGAAAATTTCGCAGGGCACAACAGGGGAACTTCGACCCTGATATGACATCAGAAAATTACTACAAAGAAATCCTAAGTGTCCCAACAATAGAGCATATTATTCAAGAATTAAAAGATATTTTCTCAGAACAACATTTAAAAGCTCTTAAATGTTTATCATTAGTACCCTCAGTCATGGGACAGCTCAAATTCAATACGTCTGAGGAGCATCATGCTGACATGTTCAAAAATGACTTGCCCAATCCAGACACACTTTCTGCTGAGCTTCACTGTTGGAGAATCAAGTGGAAGCACAGAGGAAAAGATATTGAACTTCCAGCTACTATTTATGAAGCTCTTCACTTGCCCGACATAAAGTTTTTCCCTAACGTTTATGCATTGCTTAAAGTCTTGTGCTTACTTCCATTGATGAAGGTGGAGAATGAAAAATACGGAGTAGGACGGAAGCGCTTAAAGGCATACCTGAGAAACACCTTGACAGGACAAAGGTCAAGCAACCTTGCTTTGCTGAACATAAACCTTGACATAAAACATGACTTAGATTTGATGGTGGATACTTACATTAAACTCTACCCAGATAAAGTGGAATTTCAAGACTGTATTCCTTCAAACAATTCTGAAGTAACAGATGATGCCTAACTTTTTAAACTCTAACCAATCTGTTGAAACAGCTTCTTCTTAATTAAGTTTCAAAGCTGGGGAAAAAAACTTACTAAATCTTAAAAAATCACTGCAATTGTGTTTTCATTTTAGGCCTTGGGCTGAACAAGCTGTGGTCAAAGATCTAAATTATGTGTTGTTAGTCCATACTAAATGTGTTTGGCAAAGAAAATCAAGCCTGACACAAGCCCATGTTCTTGGCAGAGATACTTTCTACATCTGATTGACTTAACTAGGTGCTCGTTTACTTTATTGCATCGTGGAAAAATACATTATGATTGTAGATCTGATGGGGCTGTTACATAGTCACTGATTAATTAGGATAAGAAAATCAAACTATTAAAAAGAGTATAATCTATTTCAGTTCTGTTACTTAGGATTTTTTTTAAAAACCCAAGCTTTTAAGAAAGTCTTTGATGTATATTTAAGTGGCATTTTAGAGAGTGGATTCAGCTATTGCATGATCCCCATGCTGTGAACAGGTCTCAGTGTAAAGTGAATGTCAGTGATACAGGGGTACGTTTAACGTTTTGTTGGAAGAGTCAACCTCTTTAATCTCTTGATGACTGTTTGCATTCCTTTGTGTCAGACACAAAACTTTTTTCTTTAGGCTTAAAAGGCATGGCAGGAGTTTTTAAATTCTTAAAAGACACAAAAATCTTAAAATTTATTCCACAAATGTTTAAATCTATTTGCTCTGCCCCAACTCTGATGCAAACCCATCCATCTTACAGGATGTTTATTTGTAAACTCACTCTGCAAAGATTAAAATAAGAGTTTGTTGTTTGTCTAGAAGTAATATTGGAAATATTGCTGTTATTTTTGGTGAGAATGAAACTTTTTTGTACAGTTTATGAAAATTTAAAATAAAATGTGAATTGCTTTTTACATGGCATTGGATTTCCTAGTAAAGCTATGCCTCTGGAAATGTATTCTGTAAAGGTGCCTTTTATTTTAGCAATTTTTTCTTCACTGTTTTTGTGATTCTAGTGAGCAGCCTTTTCTGAAGACAGAGGAATCTGTGTGATTGTACCACTGATCTGTATGTTCTGCAAGGTTTTTTAAAGTATTTTGAGATAGCACTAACTACAGTGCTTTTACTGATCGAAGTTCTGTCAATCAGACAGAAAGAGATTAAATTTTGAATTGTTCAAAAGTAAAGTTATTCAGCTATCCTGATGCATGTCAGGTTTATAACTTATTTATTGAATCAAACATCACATGGCTTGGGTTGGAAGGAACCTTAAAGCTCATCCAGTTCCACCCTCTGCTATGGGCAGGGACACCTTCCACTGTCCCAGGTTGCTCTAAGCCCCATCCAGCCTGGCCTTGAGCACTTCCAGGAGTGGGGCAGCCACAGCTTCTCTGGGCAACCTGTGCCAGGGCCTCACTGCCCTCACAGCCAAGGATTTCCTCTGCTATCTAAAGTAAATTTGCCCTCTTTTAGCTAAAAGCCATTCCCCCTTGTCCTCTCACTACAGTCCCTGATGCAGAGTCCCTCTCCAGCTTCCCTGTCTGTAGCCCCTTCAGATACTGGAAGGTCCTGTGAGGTCTCCACACAAACTTCTGTTCTCCAGGCTGAAGAGCCACAGTTTTCTTGTCCTGTCTCCATATGGGAGATGCTCCAGTCCCATTACCAAGTTCTTAAGTAAGTGGGTAAATTACAGTACTTTTACGTTCTTCACAGTTGCAGTGAGAAAGGCTCCCAGCAACAGCAAATTGAATGATTCTAAAGAATATGAGTTTGTAGTGCTCTAATATAGTCAAAACAACAAGATCAAATTTGGAAAAAAACCCACCTTTTCTAAACATTATCTTTTCTTTCCACTAGTATTTGTATATGCTTTCTAACATACTTTCATGTTATTGCAATTCTTGTCTCAATATAAAAAGTGTTTTAGCTAATAGCTTTCTCTGTTCCTCTCAATATATGAAAATAACTCCCAAATCTTGGTTAATGCTATTAAACATTTTTTTAAATTAAAGTCATATGGAAAATTGGCTCTTTTTAAATATTATCTCAATTACAATTTTAATAAAATAAATAAAAAAATTATTTCCCATCTTGGAGTTCTGTGAGTTGCCCTGCTAAACACAGCAACATTGTGGTCATGAGCCCTGTGTCAGTAAAATCAGGTTGGATGAGCCCAGGAGAAGGAAAATTGATATCCAGTACCACAGAATTGGCCAAAAGATCTGAACACTGCTTTCTGACTGTGTAAATGAGGCCTTTCTGACCAATATACTGAGACAAATTGAAGAAGGGAAGCACAATAAAACTCTGCTTAAGTTACAAAGTGTCTACTGAGGTCAGCTAAAGACACATGCTTGTGATAAACATTGCTAATTAGCTGGCTCAATCTTTTGCTTTTGAGCTGCCTTTCACAGAGATATTTAGCTTGTCTGTAAATGGGGAGCTCTGACTTACTGTAATTTGATTTGTCCTGTTGGTGAGGAATCTCTTTGATTTTTTTTATACCTATAGGAGTTAATCTGAATCGGGATGATTTGGTAGGATGCTGAAAACTAAAAGAAGGGCGATTAAAATTAGACGTTGGGGAAAATTCTTGTCTGTGTGGCTGGTAAAACACTTACACAGGTTGCTCAGAGAAGCTGTGGCTGCCCCATCCCTGGAAGTGTCCAAGGTTGGAGCAATCTGGTCTAATGGAAAGTGTCCCTGCCCATGGCAGGGGAGTGGATTAAGATGGTCTGTAAGGTCCCTTCCTACCCAGGTCATTCTGGGATTCTGTGATTGGTCTGTGATGTTGAGGAGCAAAGGCATAGCAGATTGCAATGGTAGGTGCCTCTTCAGCAGGAGAGGTTTCTGTGGAGGAAAACAATTCACTGAAATTACAGTGTTTCCCATCTATTTCTAGGGGTGCACAGAAAGAATGCAACTGTAGTGTAATCCAGTTACACAATTTTGCTACAGCAGGTCTGCGACTGATACAAATGTGTCTGAAAACGAAACAATCACTGAAGAGAAATTTGGATTCTGTTTTGTTGAACAGATTCTGGAGAAAGGGAATTACAGTTTTTAAATATTCTGTCAATTCAGGTCAGCATAAATTTCCAAGGTGTATGTGAGGTATTTACATTAGTTTGACCTGGCATTTTGGCACATTCTATGTAATGCAGTAATTAGTCTGTTAAAATTAATGCAAGTATTGCTGCTCAGATATAATTTTTAGTGAAAGTAGATTTCTATAACTGCTCAGCCTTCCATGGTCTGTGAAAACAATGCTTGTTTTAATATACAAAATGTATTTCCTTTTCCCATGCACAGAATTCCTGCTAGAAACCAGTATTGATACTTGGAAAAAGAGCATGTATCATTTTGTCTCCTGTAGTGTTATTTCTGTCATTGTCTTCAGAAATCTTGTATCCACTTGTTCAGGTGCCAAGGTTGTGCTGTAAAGAAGTGGAGGAGCAGAACCACTTAAGGATTCTAGGTGCAACTATTCTGTCTTCCACAATCACTTTCTGTGCAACAGTGCAAAATCTCAGAATGGCCACAAACATCCCAATTACTCTTAAGCAGAGGAAAAGAAATCTCTTTATTGTATGTTTCAAGAAACAGCCACTGACCTGGAATAACAATAGGTGTTATCCCAAAGAAGCATAACATTCCATAATTTCGAGACCTCTCTACTTTCCATAAGGAAAATAGTTCCAACAAGAAATAGGAATCTCCCCAAAATTTTGCCTAAATGTAATTAGTGAGACATCAGCTCACTAATTACAACTCAAGAAAAAAAAAAGAGTTGTCAGTTTTAAACACATCTACAGCAGTTTCAAAATATGTGCATGCTCTTTATAAGCTTTATTTTTAAAAATAACACTGTTAATCAAATAGAATTCAGTGTGCGTGTTCCGTAACCCAGTAATTGTTCATTTGATTTTTGTCATATTTTGCTGTGTTTCTAATTATTTATTTTCCTACAGCAAACTTGCTTTTTTCTTAAAACCGTGCTGATGGGTCTTCTGTTTAAGCTGGCAAGAGTTATCCCTGGAAGTGTCATTGCAGTAAATGCGAGTACTAGTGCAGTTTGTTCAGGCAGATTGAGAAGCAGCAATGACAGAGCAGATGTCCCTGTAATCCCCTATTCCTCTGTTTTGTAGTGTCTCAGAATTAAATATATCAGTGAGTAAACTGGCCATTTGACTGCTCATGTGATCTTAATACTCTTGTGTTACTCCCAATGCCCCCTGCCCCCCCCATGCATGTTGGCTAGGAAGAAATTTGTGTTCCAGTTGTAGAACTTGAGGTGCAGAGTAGATGATGGCTGTTACCGTCCCCCAAGGCCATCTACAGACCTTCCTCAAACCCTCATGGCCACAGGCTCCAAAAAGCAACACTGTAATAAAAAGATGTTTTTCAAAAATAGTTATTTTATATAGGCATCTACTAGGATGCCTTCTTCTATGATACCATGCTCTGAGCCTGGCACATGGAGTCCCAGCTGGAGCCCCGGCTTCCCTTAGAGCACCCAAGAGAGTGTCCCTGTGGCAGCTTCAGCTTTATTAAAAGGTGCTAAGAAACACTGATTTACATTTAAAAATGGAGATCCCTGTGAAAGCCAGTGCTGGAGGCAGCTCAGCATGTCTGCCAGTAGTTTCAGGTGTCTCATGGTGTCTTTTTCACAGAGAGGGGACTGTGGAGTCTCTGATCATCCGTGGCAGTCTACATTTGGAGCTGTAGACTGCTGGGACCACACACACCACTGTTAGAGTGAAAATTCAGCTTGTCACCTCTTCAGCCAGCAAATGTCTGAGGATCTTGGCAAAGGAGTGTCTTTCCTTGGCCCTGGAAGAACCTATAGATCAGCAAGAGAATACCTTTTGCATGGTCCCCAAACCTCAGGGTGATTTCTTGGCAAGTAGATTCTGGCAGCCAGGAGTCTTCAGAATCTGTTGTCACCAGGATGCAGAGATTGAGGAAAAGAACTCACTAGGACCTTGGGTTTTTTTGTTCTGTCTTATCCCTGGAACACCACTTCAGTCTTCATAGCTGTTTCCTAATGAAGCATTTCCTGGAAACTCCTACTGTACACAGACACTTCTGTACAGTAAGCACTTGCTATCTTGGTGAAGGAAAGATGGAAATGGATTTGGGTCATTAGGGAAGTGGGAGAGGGATTGGGAGATCTGTGAGAGAGGTCAAGGGCACCATTTCATTGGTAATGTGATGTTGGAAGCTGGTGTAAATTCTGTACCATAACTAAAAATGGAGTCCTGGTCTTCCCCATCTCCACCTGCAGTGGTGTCCTGATTCTTTGTGCCCTTCAGGCAGGACAATATAGTAGAGCATAGATCCCATCTAAGAGTGCAACATTCCTCTTGAGAAACTTCAAGGAAAAAAAAGTGCTGAAAATGCAGACACAGCCATTTTCTCTCCTATTTGCTTTTCCAAGGTATGCATAAGCTCCTGAACATGTTGCTGGTGTGGTCCTTCAAGTCTCACTGGTTTTCTTCCAAAACTCTTGATATGCAAAGAGCTGCAAGGAGGACAGGTCTTTTTCCAGATCTAGGTGCTATTTTTCTGTGCTTGCATGCCCCATAGTTTTGTGCCCAACTTGCTGCCTTCTAAGATCACGTGTTTTGAATGTCAGCATTCTTAGCTGCCTGTGTTTTACATTTCCCATTTGGAGATTTATTGAAAGGCTGTGCATTTTAGAAAACGTTTAGCACTGCCCCTCTCTGGAGCTTGAAAAAAGGAGTTTGTGTTGTTTCTCTGTCTGATAAAGGGTAAGCCCATATCCAGCTGTGTGCTCTAGCAAGGTGAACTTCAGAGTCTCCGTCTCTTGTGGCTCTGCAGGACACATCTTCCCTCCCCATATTTATTTGAAATTGGCCACTTGGTTCAAAGATTCTAGTGGAAGCTTGAGAAGTTCACACAAATAGCCCAGGACATTTACAGGGTTTTAAAAATTGTTTTCCTTTTAGAAACTAAAAATAGAAAGTTTGAATAATAGTATATGTAAGAGCATGCAAAACTGTTATCACCATTTCTGTCTGGCAATTTAGCACATTCTAGCAGACAAGCAGTGTAATTAATTTACTTTCGTTTCCTACTGAAAAATCAGGCAGATTAGGATTATTTTAGCTTTTTAATATGATGCATA
This sequence comes from Lonchura striata, assembly GCF_050655825.1. Lineage (NCBI taxonomy): Eukaryota > Metazoa > Chordata > Aves > Passeriformes > Estrildidae > Lonchura > Lonchura striata. The sequence goes on from NC_140703.1 coordinate 5,830,627, forward strand.
TTTAATCTAAATAGCTTACTGAAGACTAGACCGCTAGACTTGCTGATTGATTTTATTCTGAAGAATTCAGTCTTGCAGCCCTGTCGTGTAAGGACTCATTGTCGTGTGACCAGTGCAATTCTGGTGCAGGGGTTTTGTCCCTGCATGGTTGCTTTAGAGTCATTCTTGACACTGGCAGCCCTACAGGACTCTCAGGCTGCTGACAAAATTTATCAAGTGCAGCTGCTGAGGAAGGATGCTGAATGTACACAGCCCATAGTATGTAAGGGAGAAAACATTTCCTTTTTCTCTGCTTTCCAGGTCATGGAGGTCCTTCTGTGCAAACAGAGACCTAAATGCTAAATTGCTGCTTGGCAGCCTTCAGGATGGCCTATGGGGTTATCTGCATTTAAATAACAGCCACCTTCTTTGCATTAATCTAGATGTGCTCAGAACAACTAGGGATGTGCAAGGAAAACCAGAAGGGAGAGCATTTGTTACTGGCAAATGTATCCAGATTTTATAATGATGCTGGTGATGGATTCCTCAGGTTTCAGCTGGTTAATTTGCAGCATCCTGCCCCTAGCTGTATTTATGGACAGTGCCCTTAAACTCAGAGGCCATTAAAATGACTTCTTTCATATAAGTTCAGATCTCTGAGTACTTCAGCTATTCTGGGAAATATGGCACAGAAAGACCATCAAAGGGATTCAAAGACTGTAATAATTGTTTTTATTGGACTACAAGAAGCCTAGAGAGGGACTTGTGACAAGGGTGTGCAGTGATAGGATAAGAAGGAATGGCTTTAAATTGAAGGAGAGTGGATTTAAATTAGAAATTGGGAAGAAATTATTGTTTGTGAGGGTGGTGAGGCCCTGGCACAGGTTTCCCAGAGAAACCCCAGAAGTGTTCAAGGCTGGGTTGGAGGAAGCTTGGAGCAACCTGGTCTAGTGTCCCTGAGCATAGCAAGGAGTGGAACAAGATGAACTTTAATCCCTTCTAAACGAAACTCTTCTATGGTGCCATGATTCTATGAAATAAAATTCTTGGTTACTTGCTCTCAGTAAGTGATTGTCTGCTTCAGTGGTCATTTCTAAATACTTAAGACAAATAGCCTGTTTTTGATAGTTCAGAGGTTGTCTTTACTCTCCCTTGGCCTTTTTGGACTGACTTTTCATATTTCTTAAGGAGTGAAATAGCTTCGGACACAGAATTTATGCAAAGGAGCCTTGTAAAACCTAAGAGTCTTCTGGAATCTGGCCACGCATTTTCCTTTACTTCATGGGCTGGCACTTTGAAAGCAAGTGCAATAATGATGAGAGAAGGAAGAGGTTTCTGGGAACAGCAGCCAAGTCTGTCCAGAGGAAGTACTTAGAGCTAGATTTGTTGTGGATTTGAACTCTTCAAGTTTGCATTGAAAGGAAGTATCAAGTGACAATCCACATTCACTGGTTCCTACTTAGTGGTCAATAATGGTTGTTATCTTCTGTGTATCTTCTGTACTACTCCCAGTCTGTTGGGATGTTAAGCTCATTAGACTTCACCTAGTAGAATAGTCCCCTGAAAAGAAACTTCAATTCCCTTCCCCCAGGGCAAAGGGGAATAAAACTGAATAAAGTTACGTAAAATTTTTTAAACTTTGTATCATTTCCATCATTGTCACTTCCCTCCATCTGGTCTTCTTGGTGGTGAGGATCCCCTGCACTGAAAAATATAGAATCCCGTGGATTAATATATGTTTGGGCAGGTGGGAATGCCCAGGTGCCTCCTCTGATGGGGCTAAATTTGAAACTGTCCCTTGCAAGAGTCTAGAACTGTTGCATCATTTGCAGTGTGATGTGGTGGTCTTCCATGCAGCTTTTGTTTATACAGTTTTGCTATAATAGGCAAAAGTCTTTCATAAAAAACATTTAAGCCATAAATCATAACATTTCAGTCTCCAACTTAATGACTGCAGGAGTTAACAGTCTTGAAGACAAGGATTTGACAGGGAAGGCAGGAATGTTCAGGGTGGAAGATGGTTGCTCTCAACAGGGTGATTAATTAGCACTTGATCAAGTCATTAGCAAGCAGGATGGATTCTTTGTCATGTGAAGGCTTCAGAGTTAAATTAGATATTTTTCCAGAGCATGGTACCCCAGCTGGGTGCAGAGGCATTAGTAGACAGCAGTGTCCTGCCTCGAGGTCCCTGCAGGCCCAGGGAGAGTGGGTGTTGTTTGCTGCTCTCTGCAGGACCTTGCAGTCTTGCACAGGTCAGGAGGGGGAACAACAGCAGCCCCTCCTAAGGTGAACATCCTCCCCAAATTCTTCTGGGTGAGACCCCCTTTTACCTGTGAGAAGTTTGCTAGCACAGCTGATGCTTGGCAGACTTTCTGTGTCTCCTTATCTGCAGTTGTGGTTGTAGGTGGAGACTTTACTGGATGTGACAAGTCAAAATGAGAGGAAGAGGAAGGACAGTGAGAGGACCAATGTATTCAGCAGAGCATCTATGTGCACAGCTGAAAGGTTGCAAACAATTTAAAAATGGTCTTCATTGGTTTGCTTAATGGATTTTATGTGGACGCTACTAATAAAAGTGTTGTTTCTCTTTGCAACTTAAAATGTTGGAATTACTCCCTCAAAAAACATGACTACCACAAAAAATCACTACTAAAAAGTCACTACTTAAGTTGAAAGGGTAATTTAAAACCCCCCTCCTATTTATTTTTCTATTGATTCCTCTAAACTTTTTAATGTTCCACAACTGACATGGAATCACATTAAATACCTGATTCCAAATATTTTGAAGATCCCTAGCTGTCTCTTTGGCCCAACCAGAGGGTGATTAGGTGTTTCAGTGTTTTAGTTTGTGATGGATAATTGACTTCAAAGCTTAAATTTGATTTTTGCAAACTGAGCCAGCAGTTTACTGGTTTTCAGTTGCAAATGAGTTGGGGGAGGACCATGGATGTAGTTGGTACCACAGACAAGGTGATGAGTAGAGATTTGCTTACATTAGACATAGCAGTACTGAACATCGCTAAATACCCATTGTAATTCGGGCCACAGCCCACTCTTGATGAGCAACTGTCTTGTTATTGCAGCAACAATCTCCCATTATTGGCCAAAGGTCTTTTGTGAACCCTGAAAAGTCATAAAAGTGAGAATTCCTACCTAGAGTTAGACAGCCTAGTCCTAGACATCGTTCATCTTTCCTTTGCAGCATTTAATGGATTTACCATTGTCTGTGACTAGAATAAATTCAGAGTAAGGACTACAGATTTTAATGAAGGTAAGTTAAATTATAAACCTGATAGGACAAGAGGAAATGACTTTAAAATGAAGGAGGGTAGATTGAGATTAGGAAGAAATGTTTGGCTGTGAGGGCATTGAGGCAGAGGTTGCCTAAAGAAACTGTGGCTGCCTCATCCCTGGAAGTGTGCCTGGCCAGGTTGGACAGGGCTTGGAGCAAATTGGTCTAGTGAAAGGTGTCCCTACTCATGGCAGGGGGGTAGAAAAAGATGATCTTTAAGTTCCCTTCCAAACCTTTCTATGATTCTATAATTCACATAGGTAAATGGCACTCAGGTAAAATGGCAGTATTTCCTGCTCCGCTAAAAAATTGAATTTTGCCATTGCAAAGATTGGGGGTGTGGTTTTGTTTTGTTTTGTTTTGTTTTGTTTTGTTTTTGTTTTGTTTTGTTTTTTTAAGCAGCTGCTACAGCTGAATAGTGACTGGTTTGTGTCCAGTGAAGAACAAACTTGGACTAAATGGAAAAGCTGCACAAAGATGTTCAACATAATAGGTAATATGAATCTTTAAACAAAATCCAGTGCCATCAAAGACAAAATACAGAAAAGCTCTTAAAATTTTTTTTTAAAGAACAGATGGAAAAAAAATTCTTACGAGCTGTATAATAGGATCACATACATCAGCCCAGCAGCAATGGCATATAGTACCCTTCACACATGGGCAAAAAACATAACCAGAACCAGACACAATAGTGATATGTTCAGCTCCTCAAAAAGGAGAGTCAGGGTGAGCAGTGTCTTGGTAGGATGAGGTCAGGCAGGAAGCACAGTAGTTAAAGTGTTTTATCTCCATAGAGCTGGAGTTTGGAAGATACAGGAAAGCATAATTTCAATACATTTTTTCAACTGCTTAGTTCAAAATATATCATTGAGCTCTCAACCAGTCCTTTTTATGTGTGGTGGAAAGAAGGTGATAATCAAGCTGTCCAGAAAATGAAGCAAATCTTCAGAGTCCAATATTTTCTCCTGTGTGTTTCAATGTTATTCTGCCACTAGATGTCCTGCTGACCTCACAGAGAAGAGGATGATCTGCTTTCCTTGATGAACAGCAGAGACCAAGGTGGAAATGAAGCTGTGACAAAACCTGCTTGTAACTTTGAATTCCTTAGGGATTGTTTCTGTTTAATAATACTTCTTAACACAAAGAGTCAGTGAGAACATTCTCATCTGCCTCCTTTTTTTAAGTGTCACAGTGGGAATAAGACTCTTGCTGTCATCCATCACTGAGCCTATTTTGAAGCACTTGTTTTCTACTTTAATATTTTAATTATCTTCCATAGCCCATCTCCCTGGTGGTGTGTTTGCTCATTTTGTGGGGATTTTCTCCTTGGATCTCATATGCATGGTTGCTGAAGACTAAGAGCAGCTCACCACTCTGTGTTTCCATTCATTCTCAGCAAAACTGAGAATCTTTCAACACCAAATGGCACCTTCCCAATCTCAGTATGTTTCCCATGACAGTTCAGGATAGCGTCCAAATGCAAGGAAATTCCAGGGATGCTCAGAAGCCTATGGCAGGGGAGAGCTTGGAAGAAAATATCAGAGTTCATGTTTTAACAGACTTTCCTCAAGACAATGGTGAGCGTTTTCTCCCTTTCCATGAAATATCTCTGTATCTCAGTAGCAATTATCAGAAAGGAAGTGCTGTAGAGGATAGGTGGGGCTTTGACAAACAACTGTATGATACAAATTCTAGGACTGACAAAATTGGTCAACATATCTTCTGAACAAATATGACAGCACACTCAGCCTGAGGGTAATAGCAATAGCTGCTGGACTAGAAGGTGGGATCCAGAGCTTAGGCTGGTCCCCAGGCCTGATATGACATCCTAAATAACAGATCTGAGAATGGGAGGATGTGTGGATGTCTCCTCTCTTTATGTGCTCCTTCTAAGGGAAAAATTGTACCTAAAACTAATGTGTGATTGAGTGCAAATCCCTTTTCTGCCTTTCACATTTATTCTCTTTGCCTTCTTTATTATGACTTGGGTCAGTGGCAAAACTTGGCATAGGATTGAGCACTGTTCTGAATTGCAAAGGAATAATTTCCCACTCTGTGGCTAAGGTAATGCACTGAACATCTCCACTCCTCAGTTTCACCACCTTAAAGCAGAGCAATAGTGACCCAAAGAGCTTGTGACCTTGTAATGTCACAAATCCCAGGGGACAGAGATGACACTGAGCTGCATGAGCTCCTGTGGCTCACCAAGTAAGAAAACTAGTAAGGTTTTATGTGCAAATCGTGCTGCAGCATTGAGACTATTTCCAGTAATGAAATAGTCAAACATAATACAAAACCCTTAAATCTCTGATTTTATCCACAGAATTGAATGGCTTTATCTGTGTTTTTTCCTAGAAAACTGATAATGCCATTAGCACTTAAGAGGAGTTCCATGGGGATTTTTACTTTATTTGAAGTCTGGTTGAGTCTAGCTTAATTATCTAATTTGTTCTAGTTCATCATCCAGCTCATTGACTTTCATTTAGTGGTTCTTCCAAGATGCTCCAAAGCCTGTGGTGCCTGGTCTCCTTTGATCATAGATAGAGAGAGAATGTTACAGCCATAGGCACAAAGACACTGAATTGGTTCATTGCTTCATTTAATTAGAGCAAAGAGCTGGAACTCAAATGGGAATGTGACACACTTTTTCTAGTTTACAAATGGCATCTCAACTATTCTGAAATAGGTTCCTTTGGTGGTATTTCAGTTGTTTTGCCAACCAGCTACTCCTTTGCTTTGTGAAGAGTTTGTACTCAGAGACAGCAACATTTATGCTTTGTAAGTGTTCTGTTCACATTTTATGTATTGTATTTGGGTCAAATACAGAGATGACACTTCCATACTGCAATTAACCCACTCTTTTAATAAATTGACTTGATCTGAAGAACTTACCTGGTGGTTCCTGGGATAGCATTTCCAAACAAAGCAAGTAAAATCTCTTACCCAAAGCTGAATTTTGCTTCTGTAAGACCAGCCATCACCCCCAGGCAGCTGGAATGTGACACCAGAGCCCAGCATTCAGCTCCCAGTGAACAGCAGTGCTCATTTAGCCTGGTAAGTGCCAGGAGATAAAGAGAGGCCTCCAACATCAGACAGATGGGGAGCTGCAGGAACAAGTGCAGAGGAAGCTATGAAGATGCTCCAAGGGCTGGAGACAGGTTGGGAGAGCTGGGGATGTTGAGCCTGGAGAAGAGAAGGCTCCAGGGAGAACTTGCAGTCCCTGCCAAGGCCTAAAGGGGCTCCAGGAGAGCTGGAGAGGGACTTTGGACAAGGGCCTGGAGGGACAGGACAAGAGGCAATGGCCTCCCACTACCAGAGAGCAGGGTTAGGTGGGATATGGTGAAGAAATGCCTGACTGCAAAGGTGGTGAGATCCTGGCGTAGGTTTTCCAGAGAAACTGTGGCTTGTCTCATCCCTGGAAGTGTTCAAGGCCAGGTTGGTGTCTTGGTTTGAAGGTAAATTTAGGAGAAAAACACTCTGAAATGAGTGTTTATTCACTAAATAAAGCTGCTACAGTGAATAAAGCTGCTACAGTTTCCTCAGAGGCGGCTGTGAAGATGCTTCTCAGTGAACATGAGAAGCATGTTCCTGCTATGAACACCCACATTTGGACTCTGATTTTGGGAACCATGAGGTGGCGCAGTTAGCCTGGATGTCAGATCACAGCTAGCTACACACTGGTTACGTATATTCCCAAAATATGTGTCCACTCCCCAGCTGCATAACTACAACCACATGCTAAGGAGCTGCTGCTTTATGGTTTAGCTGAATCACCTAACCCCTCTTATGTTTTGCCTTCTAGGGGGTCAGTGAGGTACTGTGGGAGAAGAAAACGCAGTCAAGCGTGTTGTGGTCTCATGTTAGCAAGTGTGGGATCCCCTTCCTCTACTTTTCTTAAATAGGACTTAAAAAATAAACTAACTCCAAAGGCATTTCATGCCTCCTCCCCAGGAAAGCACTTCAAGGATATTGCTTGTTTCATTCGTGAGGCAGCGGAATGCAAACTAACAGATACAGACCGTGTGGCAGAAGATGGTGGTGGTGGCTCTGCATGCCCCATCTCCACTAGTGGGAAGAAAAGTTTGGAGAGCTGTCTGCTGCTTCTGAGTAGCATTCTTTCCTCTGTCATTGTGTGTCTTTTGGGCTTGCAAAGGTATGGTAGGTCCAGAGTCCTGGCTGACTTCCAGGGAGGGGGAATGCACTGAATATTCTCAGGTTCCTCCTTGGTTTGAAGTGGACCTGTTGTTTTTTTCTTGCTTCTTCTCCCCAGTGATTGCAATGCCTTGCTGCGTTCTCACAGACTGCCACAGAGGGGGTGCATTCCTGTGGAAAACCTACATCTGCTCGTGAACAGGGACACTGCACATGCAGAGAGGACAGCTTGAACCCTGTGTTCCACATGAGCTCTATCCTGGGATTAAAAATCCTTTGGGATACAAAGGGCATTTCTACCCTGGGATGCCATATTTGCTCACGCAATGCCTGCAACTCCACTCAACCTAGAGCTCACCTTCCTGTGGTGAAGCTGAGGTAGATGGATCCTCTCCTACTGCTGGCAGTCAGCATGGCCATGATCTTACATGGACAGGTGCTGTGTGGGGCCATGCAAGCACTATGTATAACACACTCTACCAGGAAGTTGTGGTATTCTTTCCCTAGAGCATCACAGATCTCAGGTGAGATACAATTTGAATTTACCCTCCTGCCTCACAGGCATGTTTTGCTTTGTCTGTAAAGGCCCTTCCAGTATTGTCGGATGCTGATCCTTATCACCTGTACACTTGAGAGATCAAAACAGCCTCAAAAAGCACCTCCAAACTCTGCCATGAGTGCCCTGCAGCCTGCCTGTTCTGGCCACATTCCAGCACAGGAGAGGAGCTCCACGCTCTCCCCTGCAAGTACCACACCATAACCATCTCCTCTCCTGGCCAAAGCTGCAGATCTCCAGAATGTGACACAGACCACTGCTGCCCATAACAACCAGTGGGTGCAGACACTGCCCTTGGCTCCAAGTGCCCCATGTAGAGCAAAGACCACAGGGGCTGTTTGTTAGGGTGGGTCTGTCTCTGCTGAAGTGCTTTGCAGTTGCCTTCCAAGCTCAGTACAGTGGTCACCATATCTCATCTCAAGCAGCACCAGTTTTTTGGCAAGGCTTAAACCAGAAGAGTCCTTTCATGACACTGCTTCACTTGACAGTCACTGCACTGAAGCCACCATCTAAGCCATGAACCTAGCATTCCTCTGGGCACCTCAGAAGTCCAACTAAATCCATGTGAGACCTAAATCTCCCTTCTGAGGTGCCTTCCTCCACTCATCAGGTGCCCAGAGCTTCTGAAAGAACATGCTTCAAGGTGCAGTTAATTGTATTTAACGTTTTCTTCACCTTCCAAAATTGCTTCCCACCTTCCCTCAGCAATTCCTATGATGCTGGTTCCAGGATCAGTTACCCAAAACCTAGCAGGTCTCCCACTTGGGTGTGCTGAGATGTGGAGGTATCATACCTCCTGTTTAATTTCTGGTCTTGAGACAGTGCATTGGGATCAAAGATGGGGGCAACTGCTACAGCAGGAACCTGACCACCCTTGACACTGGGTGTCACTGGCTGGGGTGCACCCAGCCTGCCCACAGCACCCTTGGTGCCCGACTCAGGCACCACATCTGCTTTTGCTATCAGCTCCTGGCTGTGAGATGAGCCCTGCAAACCTACACATTCCTCCTTGCTTACACAACATAAGCTTTATTTGTTTTAATCAAAGGAGGCCCTGATAATTATTAACATATTTAATTATTTTTACTCTGAGTCACTCAGCTCAGGCGTGGAGTGATTACAAGGATTGTCTTTACTGCACAGACCCAGCTCTGCAGCATTTGCACCACCAAGTAATGACTATTTGCAGACAGAGCTCCCATTGATGCGAGTCTCACAGCCTGACTTTCCTTCCAGTTTAAGCTGCTTTTTTGCTTTGCTTGGAAATGCTGGCCTTCACAGGAGTAAAACTGGGCACATTCAGACAGTTTTCAGGGCTGAGACTTTGCATGCTGAGGTTGCTGACTCTGGGACAGCGCTGGCAGGGAATGATACTCATCTGAGCTTTGCTCCAGCCCTGCACCTCAGGAGGGGTGTTAGTCCATCTGCACTCCTCAGAAACTGCATCACCCCACCCAGGACCTCCCCTCCCAGCCTTGCCAGTGACTTGCATGGCTTCCCACCAGCAATGACAGCAGACTGCAATAGGTGGTCTTTGTCTGAGGAAACTCATAACTCTGCAACTCTACACTTCCACGTGATTTATGAGGTTTTCCAGCCTGGGCTGGCCCATAAATTGCAATCATTCCTAGCCTCAGTGGTTCACGGTGAGGCTACCTGGAACTGTCAATGTGATTTCCTCCTTTGTTGTCCATCAGGGCTTTGGAAGGAAGTGCTGCCCTTGGAAAATACCCAGCAGCAGTTTGGAAGGTCTGGGCAGTTTGGATGGGGACCAGACCCATGTTTCTGGGGTGCTTTTGCATTGGGATACATCTACACCATCCTGAGTGAGTTGGTTCCTGCTGACTCCTGCATGACCTGGGACTTTGTCCCTAAAATACAGCAGGGCACTGTGACCATGGATTTGCATTTGGACAATGCTCTCAGACACATGGTATGACTCTTTGGGATGGTGCTATGCAGGGCTGGGAGTTGGACTTGATGATCCTTCACTCTCCTAGAACTCAGTTTATTCTGTGATCTGGGGTTCTTTGATCCCATGGGACTGCCTTGGTGCTGAGCATTCAGGAGAATTAGTGTGGCTTGTGAATAATAATTACTTTAATTCTCTGTTCCACCAGTGAGGTGAGATTGCATTAACCAAATATACAAGGAAATTATGGAGGGTCTCAAGGATGCACAGAGGAGGCCTTGGCAGGGCTGGGAATTGAGCAAAAAACTGCAGATTCATACACAAGATGCTGGCCCTTGCTGAAATACAGAACTTCTTTTGTCTTGGCTGATTTTACTGTAGATTCCAGGAAACAGAGCTGTGTCCTGGCATGTCAAGGCTTGTACCTATCAAAGTTAGTGTCTAATCTTGATCAGGAATTTGCATATGCAGTGATCACCCCAAAGTCCTTGTATTTTTGGTGTCATTTCATTGCTCTAAAATTTTTGTGTATGTTCTGAAGCAGTCCCCAAAAGCCACATGGCCACAAGCTGTGCATGAGACCCTGTAAACACAAAGTGCAGGGGAGGGGGCAGAACATGTGCTTGGAGCTGATTTTAGCTCCTGCACCTTAAGTACATCCTGGCCCCTGTGATGGCCATGTAGCACTTCTTGGGTTATTATAATCCAGATGGGCTGCCTGAGCTAATTCCCAGCTTCCAGGAGTGACTGTTTTGGCAAAATGAAATGAAAGAACACGTGGGGTGGCTCTCTCAGTGCTGCTGCTGCTGAGACTTGTACCAACACTGCATCCTCCATCCACCACTGCTCTCCATCCCCTCCACAAACAACCAGACAAAGCTCCTTTATTGCACAGCCAGAGCAGAGAGGGGAAAACAGAGCAATTAAGACCAAGACTACATTAAGGCAGAGAAAACCACAAAAAACAGTGCCTGCAATCCCAGCAGTGCTAAACCTATCTGCTGACTTCCCTTCTGAAAACAATCTTGACCCCACCTGGGTGGGAAAATGCCTGTAGTTGTAACCACCCTGCCACAAAAACACTAAAGGAGGTATTTGTCTGAGCATTTGATTGCAGAGCTTGGCAGTCAATTCATTTCCTTCTACAAAATAAGAAAGCCAAGATGCTTCAGGTAACAGGGTTAACAGTCAGGCCAAGAAGTCTGGGGGTTTCACTTCCTACAAGTTTTGGCACAGTAGCTACCTCACACACAATTAATTACCTCAGCACCAGATTATAGTTGCAGGCTCCAATAGAAGTGAAAATAGGAACCAATTAAATTAATCTATATTTACTTTGTAAGCATATTTTCCTTTGGTAATTCTTTGCTTTAATTTGATAGATTGAACTCCAGCATTTTGTTTTTATTAAGTGATACAACCCTAAAACCAGAGGATGAAATCCAAACCTGTAAAGCTAAGAAATCCCTCTCTTTCATGTTCAAAACCATGTATGACATGCAGTTAAAAAAAACCAAAACAGAATGTCTGCACATATCTGGACTAATAAAAGCATACCATGAAATATGTGGTAAAGTGCCAGCATGTCTTGCTGGAAGTACATCAGCATGAGCTGGGTTGGAGCTGGTGGTTGACAGAATGTTCACACCAGAGCTTGAAACTGAGATAGACTTTGGTGTCACAGTGGGCAGGCTCACAAAACAGCTTGCATGGGAGAGAGCCATGGTGTAATGTCACCTGCTGTCAGGGAACTGCCTTGCTAAATGCAGCTGCTTAAAATAGGATGGTCCCAGTTTATGCCATTATCTTTTGGCATAAATCAGAAATGGTTAAATACTTTTGTGCTCCAGTAACTGCTTCTTTTTTACGCAGTCTGGATGTTTCTACAGCACATACATCTAGGAACAGCTGAAGGCCTTTGTGTCTTTTGTGAGCTCCATACACAGTGACTCAGAATGCAGAAAATGCTCCCGTCACGAACTCACACGGGGAGCTGATAAGGAGCTGTAGGAGGAACCTTGGAGCAACAAACTGGGAAGGCAGGGATGAGCAAGGACCCGGAGTGGTAGATGAGATGTTTCAGAAACTTGGCAGGCAGCAGCCCAGCTCCAGAGCAGGGCAAGGGAAAGGCTCCCTGGAATGAGAAAAGGCTTGGGATCCTGAGGTTTCCCCTGAGGCACCCTAGCAGATGGTGGAAGTCCTGCTTTTTATTGAAGTAGGATATTAATAAGGTCCCAGTTCTTCAGCAAAGGCTCACCTACGGCAGAGAAAGCAGGACTGGGCTGCGCTCCAGTGGTTGCAGGGAATTCCCTCCTCCAAGCAGCTCGACCATCTTCCTCCAAAGCCAAGAGCAAGAGAGAACTAGCAGCTGCCCCAGCACCGTTTCTTCCCACCCCAATTCTTGTGATATCTCTGCCCCTCCAAGAGAAACCTTGGGATATCAGACATGCAGCCAGATGCCCTCCTTCCCCGAGTTTGGCAGCTCCTTTTCTCTCCCTTAAGTACCTGGTAGTTACTGTACCTTAGCAACAAAAATGGGCGGAAATTTCCTAGGAGAAAAGAAAAACAAACGGAAAAACCTTAACCTCCAACGACAACAATAAATGCAGCAGAGCTAGGGATGCCCAAGATGGTAATCTTATAAATGAATGTTCCAATTTATTAATTAAAGAAAATTTATTAAATGGTACAAATGTAAATTTAGAGAATAACAACAAAAAGCCATTATCAAAAATAAAAAAGGTCAGTGCCGAGTCTGGGATCAGCACTGGGTGAGACACAGGTTTGACCCCTACAGCAGAGGGTCTCCTATGCTCCATACTGACTGTCCTGTCCCAATGATTTTTCTTGCCCGAGGCAGAGTCCCTTTTCTTCCTTTTTTGGACTGTACGTATTCATGTGGAGTTCTTTTCTCTGTGGCAATTTGAACAAAACATGTCTGGAGAGTGATGACAGTGATGAACACCCATGATCAAGTTCCTGGAATTCAGTATTGAGATGTATCTCCTGATGGCTCTGGATATCTCAATCTCGGATATTTATTGTGTCTTCATTGTCTGGGTGCTCTGGACCACCTTGATGGATGATCCATCTCTGGGCTGGCCACATTCATTTGCCTGTGAATGAAATCCTCTCTTTCTTGTCCAGGTGGTTTTGACATTGTGTTGCAATCCCCATTGCTGGCTTGTGCATTTAAAAAACTTTTTATAAGAGTATATCTTAACTGTACATAACTATAAAATATAGAACAAATTTATTTGCACAAATTATCATATACACATGTAATAATAGTGTGACTCTGTGACTTGGAGATCAGGAGAGAAATTTATTTGCACTGATAATGGTGGCCTGGACATGTGCAAGATGGAAGCAAATATATGTCCTCATGGACTGTCACTGTTACTTCATGAGGAGCTGGGAAGAAGCCTCTGCCTTCCACTGAGCTGGCAAGAATGGGGGGAAAATGGGGAAAACTTGCCTCTTTCTTTGCCTGAAAGGAAGCTCACTAAAGTTGCCAAAGATTTCTTGCAGACACTTTAATACCTTTAGAAAGCCATTGAGTTTCTTTTGGGCTCTGAAAATCTATTTCCAATGTTGCTGTTTTGTCACCCTAGCATAGTGTGTAAATTTTATAGCCATAGAATTGCTACTCAATTTTCACCCTCTTGATGGTGATTTATGGATTCTGTAATAAAGCTTAAACCCTCTTCCTCTCCTTGTTAGTGCTGTTTTACACACTTCACATAGATCAGTGCCACAGTACTTGGAAGAGTTTGTTGGACAAAGTCCCATAAAATCCAGATTTCTCTTCATTTTGGATCTCCCATGCTTTAAATCAGGGAGATGTATGGCAATTTCATCTCAGTGGACCCACAAACAGAAAGTGGAGAAGGAGGGAAAAAAAAGGATCTTCAGGACATCACAAGGACACTTCTCTGGTATCCTAGTGAGACAACAACATCAGGCTGTCACAATGTGCTGGATAGGTCCTTGTTTTCTTTGCCCATGCAAACATATATTGCTCACTTAACAGAATACTTGGGAGGATAGAGATAAAATTGTACAATCATAGACTATCCTCAGTCGGAGGGAATCCACAAGGACCATTGAGTCCACCTCCTGGCCCTGAACAAGACACCCAAAAATCACAACACATGCATTTGTTTGGTGCTGAGCTGTTGCAGGTCAGGAACATTGTTTGCTCCCCTCCAGTGCTCCAAAAAACCTCCCAAACCAAGGAGACAAAACCACTGTTAAGTGAAAGACATGCTGCATCTTTGCAGTCTAGACTTCCCCTGACCTATTTGAGCTGATTTCCCTTTCTGACTAATAGTTTGTTCCTTTTAGGGCTCTTCTTGCTTTCTGGTGGTGACTGTGATGAAGAGGCTCCTGGGAATGATCTCTCTGACATTAGCTGCTGTATTTCCACAGGGCTGGGCTGTAGATGGGGTCAGATACAGAAAGCCAGAGCTGGGCCTTGGGCAAAAGGCACCAATCCTGATCTGTGTGTCCCATGGTCCATCTGCTGGTGACCTGCGATGGAGGAAGCTGTTGTGGGTGGTCAGTGTCCAGAATCTAAAGAAAGGCTCCAATACGTGGTTCTTCAGCCACGATGAGACATTTTACTGCTTTACCACCACACCCTAAGAGTCATTGTTATATTTGACTTACTCTTCCACCAGATGTAGGTTTTCTGTTTTAAAGCAGAACTTAAAAATGAAAACTGCAAAGAGTGATTTACAGTCTGTGTTACCTCTGGGCCAAAAAGTGAGGGCCTGAAGAGATGAACTTAGTCTCCCCAAATACTCCACTTCTGCTTTTCACCTTCCATGAACTCCAGCAGATTGATTGTGCATAGCCTCTGTGCACTCTTTTCTACTCCAGTTGAATTTGGACATCCTTTAGAGCAGGAGATCTAGCCAGGCTGTGCCAGAATAACTCCAGAAGTGAAACTGTATGAGCCATCATTGCTGGGACATGCTCAGCAAACCATGAGAATATCACATTATCATATCTGTGCCCTCAACCCTTCTCCATCCTTATTGGAAACCTCTTGTGAGCCTTGAATGAGCTTCGTCCTCTGTCTCCCTTTAAAAACTCATTTCTGACTTAATAATTTTAGGAGAGAAGATGTGCTTATTGAAACACATGAAACTTTAACACTGTCAAATATGCCCACCAGACAGAGAAATTAAACTCCTGGGTTGTTCCAATTCTTGTCTCTTCACCCCTCACCCTTTTCCTTCATGTGCATTGACTGCATCAATAAAAGTATATTTTGTAAGTTGTCCAAGCTATTATTATGTCAACATATTTTGAAAAGCCCTTGAAAAAAGTAAAAAGTCACAGAAAGATTCAAAAGCTTGGAAAAAACAAATCTCATGGTAGATCTTCACCTGCTTCACTTACCAAGGAAAGGGCAAGAGGAGGTTCAGAAAGGGTGGAAGTTTGCTCTCAGGAGAAAAGAGCCAGAGGCAACAGAGCCTTGTAGTCTATCAGAGGTCCAAGGCTGGAGCCCAAAAGCAGACATATTTCATTTCAAAAAGAGCTTTAACAGTGGGAATGATTAGGTGTTGAAACAAAATACCAATGAAAGTAGTAGAGTGTTCCTCCTCAGATATTTTCAAATTGTGAGCAAATGCCTGTTGGAACAGAGGCTTCAGCCAAGCACAAGTTATTGCGTTCCTTATTGGGGTATGCAATTTTATAGGCCATATTATATAGAGCTCAGACTAGATGATCTTATGGCCCACTATGACTTTAAAATATAAGAAATAGGTAGTTCTGGATCAAAAGGAGCCAGCTTTCCTCTGGATTTGTATTTTGAGGCTGACTAACTCTGCTGCCTTAGAAGACACAAAGTCCAATTGAAGGCTTTCTCATTTTATAGCTGTGCTTTTAAAAAAGCAGACTCTACTTTCAAGTTGCATTTGTCTGGCTTCAAATGTGGTTATGGGTCTGCCTCTCTGCTTGACTGACTAGAAAACCTTTGCTCTCAGGAGGATACCAAACAAAACTTTTTTGGCCTCTAATCTCCTGCAAGAGTGGTTGAGCTTGGCCAGCAGAGTCAGATGCTGTTAGAGTGGGAGTAGACAGACATGAGCACGCACAGTCTCACAGTCTGACAGAGAGAAGTTTGCAGCAGCTTCCTTCCTCCCGACTAAAAACAGAGAATTATAAAAGTTAACATTAAAGGAAAATTTTTCTCTTCAGATGAGCCAATCAGTGCAGAAATCTGGTCTCTACTCAGTTTTCATGACAGGTTGGCAGCTCACCCCCTTTAATAAAAGCTAAAGTGTAATTCATTGTCCACCTCATCTTACCGAGTTAGGATTCAATTAAGAGCATTTCTGGGCTGTATTTTAGGAGTTAGTGTCTGTCAAGATTTTACCTTGCTTTAAACCCTTCCTGTCTCTGTGTCATGCTGTGTGGAAAGCCTTCACTCTTTGAAGGAATCCATCTCCTGTATCTTTTACCCCACACCCTCCCCAGACATGAGGGTGAGCTGATTTTTGTTAGGTAGCAATAACAACTTGTCAGGATGCCAAGTTCAAAGCTTCCAACCTACTGCCAGTGTGAAGCCCAAGAGTGAGGTCAGGACTAATCTCAGACTTCTGACCTTTCAGACACATCTACCATTACTAGATCAGAGAGCAAAAGTAGAAGAGCTTATTTTGAAAGGTTTTAGATTTCAGGTGAGGTCAACAAAAGATTTGCCCAGATGGAAGAAATCAAGAGGATAATATGGCACATATTAGAGGAGATGAAAGGCATTGTGTAAAACAATCTCCTCCTTAGCCTAGAAAGGAAAGTCTAACTACCAGGGTAATCTTCCAGTAATGGCAAGTAAACCCAAACAGTCAGAAAAATGTAGCAGAAATCAGGCACTGTCCTGGAGAGAGCAATACAAGCTTAGAAATTCAGAGTGACAGGATTTATAAAATCTGCCAAATAGCGTACACTCCAATCTCTTAAACTAGTGGGACTTAGGTGTCTTGGTACTTTTGAGAATCCCATGGGGCATCCTTTTGCATTTTAAGCAGTGTGAATATCTTGGTGGGAGCTTGATTTGGCACATTTGGAAAAATAATGAAAAATAAGTGTCATGTGGAAATTAGAAATATTTAGGCACTTCACCCAGAAGAACCACACAGAAAGACATTTATTATCCAGCCCACTTCAGCTCAATAGACATCAACAGACCTGGTATCACCATGCCATTTTGCAGGTATGTGTTCCCAGCTATTCTGGGAGCCTGTAATGGGATTGGAAATTAAAACCAGATTTCCTGACTACCAGCTCTGAGCCATTGATTAAATAGAAAAAGCATCAAAAAATGGATTTCAATTTCTGAAACCTTTTGGGAAAATGACAGGATTTTTTTTTTTTTTGAAATTTCTTTTTCTTTAGAGGAAAGAAGGGAAACCCCATAGAGATGTGACTACAGTCCTTCCCTCTCCAGGTTTCTTGTATATGTCCTCTTGCAGTTTTTCTTACTCAGTGATGATGCCCTGGAGGAACAGGAGCACTGGTGAGTTCTTTGCTGGGGATGCACCACTTGGACTAGCAGGTGGATGTGTTAGCATTTCATCTGCATCCAGGATTGCATCAGTAGAAGACCATGTCCTAGGGTAAAACGATAAATTACACAGAAATTAAGTCAATGCTGCCTTTTAAAGAATAATACTGAAGTTTTGCTAATCTGAGGTGACAGATATGTAAGCACTCAGATCTCTTGGAAGGAAATCCAGCCCCAAAAGATATTTGTTGCTCTACCCAATGCACTCTGGAGGGTCTTGTAAAAGAAACCTTGTTTTCCATTCCTTGGACACTTTTGTTAGTGTTTTGGATAAAGACAAATAACAGAAGATGCTGCTGTCAATCTCTGTGCATAGGATTTTATCCGGGTTATCTGGGCTATTTTCAGCTCAGAGTGGACAACTACACCATATGGGATTACCATATATGTGCTGCATTTATTACTATAAACATAAATGTTGTTACAAGAATAAATCAAATTAAAATTTAGACTTTTCCATGTAAGTTCAAATATGCTTTTCTCTCTTACATTTGTTATGGCCCATCTCTGGAGGAGCCACATACATTCACTTGTAAATGAGGCTTCAGCATAGACTGAGTTTCACCTGTGTGAGGGCGACTCCTAATACAGATGTGTGTTTTCTAAAAATACTCAATATTATATATACCATAATAAAACTGGTGAGAATTACATTCAGTACACAAAACACTTGCAAGCAATGGGGCTACAAGCAGGGAGAACTCAAGTGTCAAGCCTCTGAGCAGGAGAAGTCCATGGCCAAGAGTATCTCTGCTCCCAATGGGGAAAAGACTGCCCACTCCTGCCAAATCCCCCTTCCACCACCCCACCTCCCCCCAGGCCATTACAGTGGCATGCCAGAGCATGATTTTTTTTTCTTTTGTTTCATAACCACTGTATATTAACCTAGAAAACTCCCTTCCCCCTTTCCTGACAACAATGGGAAGAAATTCCCTGAGAAGCCTAACACACAACAGTATCAGAGCCAGCAGGGTACTTCATTCAAGTATTTTGTGGTGTTTTTTCAGGCTCGGGCTAGAAAATAAATCAAATTCTGTTACAAGACAGAGTGAGACATGAGAAGACTGCAGACATCTCCCAGATATCCGTGTGAAATCTGATTTGAGCACCTTTTGCCTGACTTCCAGTGGAGCAGCCTCCAGATAGGAGGTGTGATGCCTCTTGTGGGAGAATTACCATCCATCAGCAAGGATATCACAAGTGGTTTGTGTACAACTCCTACACTAATCAAGGCATTCTCCTGGATAGATGAACTCACCATGTCTCAGGCAGACGACCACTGGACTTCCAAATGAGCCTGATAAACAGCATATTTTCAACTGCAATCCAAAGAACCTTCAATGCTGTAGAAATAAGACTATAAATTATAGTGCAAACAAGTCTTAGCTGGAAATATGCTGTATCCAAAAATGATAGCAGTAGCACATGAAAGCAAAGCAGTTGATAGGAGGGGGAGTACTAATCTAGATGTGGGTTTTTTGACTTCCGTTTTACTCATCAGATTTAAGTTTAAGGAATATAGACAGAGTGAGGAATGGTTCACTGTCCTGAATCATCAGGAGACAGATGGATATTCCATTGAGACATTGCTCTGTGGGCTGATCAGAGAGAGCATCTTGCCAAAGAAGTGAACACAAATCTTTGGGGACAATTCATTCTTTATATAACCCAAACGTGTTTGTTTTGGTTTGGTGGTGGTGTTTTTTTTTTTTTTTCTTTTTTGTGTGTGTGTGTTTCTTTTCTTTTTTTTTTTTTTTTGGTTGGTTGGTCTTTTTGTTTTGTTTTTGTTTTTGTTTTTGGTTTTGGTTTTGGTTTTTTTTTTTTTTTTTTGCCTTACAACCTGTTACATTTCCCTGTATTTCATTCTGAATGCATGGGGACCCATTTGCTGTAGCCTGTTTTGTCTGATTGCTCCTCTTAGAGCTCTTCCCAGTGGTGGCCCACAGTCATCTTTCTTTCAGATATGGTATTAACTACAAAAAAGGCACATAGTTAGATGTGCCAACTTCTAGTATATTACCTGAATCTATTTCCTAGGAAGAAATTATGTCCTTTACATATATGGAGGGCAATATATGGGCAGTTACATCTCTGTGGCATCCTTTTGCATTCAAAGTCACATCACTATTATATAACAGCAAGTAGTCTTTAGTCTCCCCCTGTTGCCAAGTTGTTTTTTATCAGAATGCTGTCTGCCTTTGAAATGGCAATCATAACATTTTCATGAGGCAAATGAGAGAAAAGTCCTATTACAGACCATTAATACAAATACATAATGTAATGAAAGTCTTCATGCAGGGGAAAAGCAGTGGGTGATGTTCCCACAAAGCTATGACTGAAATCTTCAGTTGTCCTTCTTTCCCCAGTTCTTTGATCATTGAAGCCATTTACAATATTATTATTTTACTTATAATTTTTGTTCTTATTTACTCATATGAAAAGGAAGAGATACAATTTCCTCCTTTACAAATGTGTATCTCTGGATTGATTCTCCTCAGCAAATAATCTGAGCTCTTTTTAGAAAGACAAGCAGAAAGGGATTTAGGTTTCTGCATTGAGAAAAGAAATGTGAGGTACTGAGCTGTTATGAATAAGCCTAATTTGATTTAAGTAGAATAAACTTAAGAGTGGAAATTAGGACCTGGCATTTTTTTTCTTCCTGAGATGTGATGTAAGTTGGAAAATATTAAAAAATATCTGATATGATACAACAGAGAGTCTGAGAAAATTATGCTTTAATCATGCTGCTTATTATTATATATGGCTTTTCTATCACAGGAAAAAAACCCTCCTACTTATTTTACTAATTTTTCTAGTTCCAGAAAATGAACCTGTTATTATTCAACCAGTTTCTCTTCAAGGGAAACCTTGAGCACTTCAATCAATTTCCTTCAAGCACCAGTTTTTAAATCTGCAAAAATACATTTCTCTATGTCAGAGCAAAGAGCCTGACTTAAGAAAGATCACCTCCCCAGCTCCAAAAATATTATTTTGGGATTTTTTTTTTTTTTAAATCCTGGACAATGTTTAAAATTAAAGTGCTTTGGGCAATATTGTTAAAAAGATCACTACAGAGATACCAGAGTGGGAAGGACTGGGAGAACTGGGTGCAATACTGCATTGTGTTAGTATGTGCCTAACTCCTGTGATGACTGGCACAATTGCTCATCCCATAGCAATATGTTTGGCACAAGAACAAGGAATTCATGCTTCTGTAACCTGATGCAGCAGTGAGCAGCAAAGGCATTGGGAAGGTTCATCTGAGTGGTTTTTACTTGGCTTCACTTTGGCACCCATCTCCAGCTCCTGCTGAGCCCGTATTAAATGGTGCAAAAAATCAAACTGTTTCATATGGATTTCAAAGGAGGTGAGTTTTCACAGCTCCCTGGTCATTTCTAACAAGCTGTGTCTACAGCACGTCCCTTTGGGGTCTGGCCAGCTGCTGTCAGCTCTCCTACCAAAAAGTAGTACCCTATGACTGATGATGTATAAAATGAAATATTACTATTTTTTCTTGGTTTTTCTTGCTTGATGCAAAGCCTGCTGTAGGTGCCTTTGTTCTTTGCAAGAATGGAGATTAATAATTTTTATAATGAAAGGCTTGAATGACCTCCCTCTGAGATGAGCAAAGTGACTTCAGAGGGGGCTGCAGGAGTGCTGGGCAAGTGGTCTGGGTTTTTTTCTCCTTCTATTTGCTTTTCTATTATGAAGGACAAATTTGGGACTGTGCATGGCAAATCTCATCCAGGCTGAAATCAGTATTTTCACCTACTGAATATCAAATTGCCTCTATTGAGGATCAGCATTCAGCACTGCCACCAGGCATTCCACAGCACATTAATTAATCAATCCAATCAATACACCTCATGATCCTGACAACACTGCAGAGCCATGCTTTGGGCAATCTCATCCTGAGTGCAGCCTGACTTTTCATGCCAACACACCAAGAACCCGGACCTCCTGCAGTGCTGATGGATAATGCAGGACCTGGTAAAGCCTGTTGTGACCAAGACAACTTCTTGTGGAACCTCAGAAGGCCTTTTGTAAATGTGGTCTGCAGCTCCTGACAGCTTTCTTTCTGTTGCCTGGTTGGCCTTAGCTGATGCCCAAGGGCAAAGAATACAGCACCAGCTTGTCAGTGAGCAGCTAAAGGTGTTTTCTGTATTTGCCATGCATGTGCATTACGTGGGGTCACAGAATGCTGTGGGTTGGAAGGGACTTTAGAAACCACATAATTCCAACCCCCCTGCCGTAGGCAGGGATGTCTTCCAATCAAACCAGGTTTCTCCAAGCCCTGTCAAACCTGGCCTTCAACACTTACAGGAATGGGGCAGCCACAGCTTCCCTGGGCAAGCTGTGCCAGGGCCTCACCAACCTCACATGGAAGAATTTCTTCCTAACATTTAATGCAAATTTACTCTTTTTTAGTTTAAAATAATTTCCCTTTTCCTATGACTATATGCTCATATAAAAAAGCTGCTCTCCCTCTATTATAAGCCCCCTTTGGTCACTGGAAGCTCTAAGCTCTCCCTGAAGCCTTCTCTTCTCCAAGCTGAACACCCCCAGCTCTCCCAGCCTATCTCCAGAGCAGATGTGCTCCAGCTCTTGGAGCATCTCTGTGCCCCTGATCTGGATCTGCTCTAACATGTCCACGTCATTCTTATGTTGGAGACCCCAGAATTGGGTACAGAACTCCAGGTAGGGTCTCATGAGGGCAGAGTAAAGAGAAAGATTCTTCTTTGACCTTCTGACCCGCCTCTCTTTTGGTGCAACTCAAACCTATCAGTGCACCATTCCCAGAGTCACTGCAGTACTGGGACAATGCATGAAGCAGAGAGAGCAAGCTCCAGGTCCAACTCCCATGCCCCAAAGTCTGTTTAATATAAAATCCTCTCTTCAAGGACATATCAGATATTAAGCTTTTAAGATCAGATACTACACGTGGCCAGCACCAGCAGCAAATCTGTCCTTTCTCTTTGCATGGCTCCTTCAAAGGAATAGATGCATGTAGATGACCCAGCTGATGACAATACTTATCATTGTCTTGTTATTTCTTAGCCTGGAGCTTGTGAAAGGAAAAAGCTACAGTAAAGCCACTTCAGTTCTCCTTCTGCTCATCTTTGGGACTTTTCATAAAATGTCAAGCTCTGTCCCTTGCTAGAATGGGACCAATTCATGGGGAAATTTGGATGCAAACCAAGCAGTGTTTTGGCCTTTCTTGTCCCAGACTAAGATGCTTCCATGACAGCAACATCACCAACCCCCCACCTCCAACAACCAGCAACACCAACTGGAGCAAGTCCCTGGTGCCAACAACATTTGAAGACTCTGTCAGAACTGTACTAAGTTCTGATGAAGTACTGCATTATCAGCTGCGAGGCACATGTCATCACTCAAGGTTTGTAGTAGGGTAATTGAGATCCAAGCTTAGAGGCAGATCTTTCACGTTCTGCATGTCAATGACCTTGAGAAATGTGACATTCTCAACAGCAGGTAGCAGCTACTAGAGATTTTTCTGCTAACATGGAAAATAAAAAAAGGTACAGCAGGAGCAAACTTATTGTTCTGAAATGGACTGCCTCCATTCATGTACTGGCTGATCGCATGCATCCATATTCTGCAGTGCCAACTCCTTCTCCTCATACAGTTTTATTCCCATTTGGCTTTGTTCCCCAATGTAAATCAGCCAGAGTCTCCACAGTGATGGTGTCAGGTATCAGCCTGGTGTTTGGTTTCAGCCCATCTCCTCAAAGTTTACCATAAGTAAAGACATAGAGAGGCAGCAGGTGGGTGTCATTTCTTCCCCAGATCCTTGGCAGCTACCTGGCACTCATGTGAGAGGATCTTCAAATAGTGTTGGAAAAACCCACCATATAACTACAATAATTTAAATAAGTAACTAACCTGGAAAATGTCAGAAGGCACACAATCAAGATAGCAATTCTCAAAGGTAATCTAAAACACAATTTAAATGCATTAGAGTTTCTGTGTTTTGGTTGTTTTCTTTTGTGCCAGTTTGGGATTGGATGGAAGACTTATTCCATAGGGGAAACCCAGAGTATGACTCAAGTCTGGGAGGTCAGAAGGCATATGATGAGTTTCTTTTTCTGTTCTCTCTTCTTCACAATGTTTTTTTCATGCTTTTTTTTCCAGTAAGAAGTAAAAGAGCCTGAGGAACAACACCCTTTTCCTTCTTCATGAAGCTATCATGCTTTCCATTTCCCACCAGTGATAAACTTTTTTTTTCCCTCATAGGAAATTACAAGAGAAAGAATGGTTGAAAAGAAGCAAACAAAAAAGAGTAATTTTCTTTTTCCATTGAAAGGTGTTTTTCATCCCCCCCCGCCCCCCCCCCCAAAAGGTCTGATAACTATTTTACCACCCTCTTTTTGCAATTAAGTCCTTTTTTTCCTTTGAGTTAATCAACACACTTCACTCAGATCTGAGCTTTTCCTAGCAGGATATAACGACCAGATCATTTTGTTGCTCCAGTTCCAAACCTGCAGAAGACCTGGTGTGATGGAAATCTTAACTACTAATCAGTAATTAGTGTGTAAGGAAAATTACCCCCACCACAAACCCAGCCTATCGGGAGCTGCCCTTACAGCAGAGCTGGGTGTGAAGGTTTCTGTCCTGCTTGGTGCCTCAAATGGGGTAGCAGACGTGGAGAGCCTCTGTGGTTCATTGCCACAGAGATGTGCCTGCAAGGTTATCTGACTGTTCATGTCTGAGTGTCATACATTTGGTCTCTGCTCCATCAGCCTGTCCATCCTCTCCAGGAGAAGTGCATGGTTGAGAAGAATACATGTGCCTTCTTCTGTGCATTGAGCACCAATAGCTCTGTAACCTTTCTTCACCCAGGATCATCCTTCACCAGTACCTCCATCTACCCAGTAGCCCTTCAGTAATCCCCTGACTGCTCCTGAGGACGACCACCAGGGATGTGCTGCAGGGAAAGGGAGCAATGCTGTTTCCACAGAATCGGCAAATGGTTTGGGTGCAAAGAAATCTTCAAGAACATCTTGTTCTAACCACCCTGTCATGAGCAGGGACACCTTTCACTATCCTAGTTTGCTCCAAACCACATCCAACCTTCCTTGAACACTTCCAGGTGTGGGACAGCCACAGCTTCTCTGGGCAAGCTGTGCCAGAGCCCCACCACCCTCACAGCCAGGAATTTCTTCCCAATATCCCACCTTACCTTGCCCTCTGGCACTGGGAAGCCATTTCCCCTTGTTCTGTCACTCTAGACCTTTGTCCAAAGTCCCTCTCCAGCTGTCATGGAACCCCTTTAGGTACTGACAGGGGCTCTAAGACCTGCCTGGAGCCTTCTCTTCTTCAGGCTGAGCAGCCCCAGCTCTCCCAGTGTTTTAGTGTCATCCCAGTGTCTCTACAGGGGTAAGGGAAGGCTGCTTACAACAATGATTTTCTAATCTATCAGAAAGTGGATTGGAGATTCATTTCCTACCAAACAACACTGTGACCCTGTGGTCATTTAGAACCGACACACACATCACAACATCCTGCAGACAGTAATTTATTTGAAGGAGGGAAGGAATATATTGTGGAGCAAGGGATGGGGCAGAAGGTGACAGCTGCCTGGCGTTCTCAGGCAAGGGTGGGTGCAGG
The DNA here is from genome assembly GCF_050655825.1 of Lonchura striata. NCBI lineage: Eukaryota > Metazoa > Chordata > Aves > Passeriformes > Estrildidae > Lonchura > Lonchura striata. The sequence goes on from NC_140703.1 coordinate 5,855,726, forward strand.
GAAGTTAAAGAAGAGGCTAAACTCATTTCCTAGCAGTAGCTCAGGAATAGGAGAACTGAATAGCCACAAGAGGATGGCTTTGCCAGCCACAGGTTTGTATTGTTAACTCTTCTGCAGTTGAACATTCTGGTATTACATGTTGACACAGATGTCAAAGTTATTGGTTAAACCCACTTAACTCCCCCTCTCTATTTGAACCTTTTCTTTGTTGTACTTCAAGAATTTTTTGCCTTGCTCTGTTTATCCAGCCAGCTTCAGTTGTGGATACATTTTCTCTGTTTCTTGTCACAAATATATTCTTGTTTAAATGTCAAGATTGACTATTCAGGAGGTTATTAGCCTCAGGAAAAAATTCAGGACAGTATAATAATATGCCATGATCTTGGCATGTTCTCACCATGGCAGTGCATGTTTATGCAGATAAGAAGAAAAACAGAGATTCTGAAGGGAGGTGAATCTTCAGTCTCCTGTACAAATCTGATGTAAATCTCCAATTGCCTTTTTTACTTTTTTTCTTTTTAATGTGTCATGTTTTTTCTGTGAGAGGTGGAAGGATTTCTGAAGAGACACCAAAAATTAAAATACTTGAGCTTTCCTTTCAGAAGAGAAAAACTCAAAATAGTTGAATAGAAACAAATAAAGAAGAGTAGATTTTCCATTGTAAAGACATTTTAATTGCCCCAAAATGTCTGATGAGGCAATATTTGTCCATGTCTGCTCTGGGAGTTTAAGTCAATATTTGGTGGAAGTTAGAAAGAGATTCCTGCTATTGATCCACATTTGCTTATTCTGGGTTTTTTTGCAGTTTTCCCAACACATTTGTTCTTTGTCAGAGTCTGAGACAGGATATGGGATTGCTCAAAGCTCCGATCCATTCCTGGCAGCCCCTCTCACTTTAGCTCAGTTTGCATGGCACAGTCAGGAGGTCAAAACAGGGTCCTGCTCTGGGGTAGGGTGGATTAAAATGTGGAGGAGGGCTCTGGATGTGCTCAGCTGAGAGCAGAGCTCAGTCCACACAGCTCTTGGGTGGAGGGCAAAGTGTTGTACCCACTTCAAAGCACCTGGCTGGACCTGATGGCTGGACTGGGCACTGAACTTCCCATCTGCATCCTCCCAGGTCCACAGACCTCATGTCAAGACAACAATTTATAAACACTTACCAGGAAGGAGTTCAACATTTCTAACGCTCTCATCTATGGATTATTTATTTTGGCATAATTCTCTTCCATGCTGTTGGTGCTTAGAGAATCCAGAATACAAACACAAGTACAACTCTAACAGCAGGAAAAGAAACAGAATTTTGCTGATCCTTGTCCAGAGGACAGGCTTGAGACATCTGCTTAGAAAGTCTTTTGAGGGGAATATCCACTACCTATGCCCTTGTTTAATGCTCTTTGTCTGGAAAAAACAAAGTTCTAACTCTTTCTCAAAAAACAAGAAAGCATTCAGCAGTTAGCAGGAAGTCAAAATTAATTTATCTGTGAGGAAATAATATGTGTTATATATATATAACCAGTTTACATATCAGAGTTTGTGTGCTCATTGGACTGTGCTTAGGTGTGGGCTGCAGCTCTTTCCTGTGTTTGCACAGGAATATGTGACTATGGATTAACACACATTAAAACACCTTGGAGCTGATTTATTTCCTCTGATCAGACCAAGATAAAGCCCTATTTCAAGCATCTCTATGCCCCGTGGTAGTGAAATACACAGTTTAATTAACGTGGTGACTTAGAGAAGACCTTAGATTTGGGGATCTTGATACAAAACAGCTCCCCACCCTGAGTTGTTGTAGGAGGTCTGCAAATGAAAGCATGACAGGGAAAAAATTACCACCCTGTGGGTTCATTAATGAATGTAATGGAAAACCAGAGGGATTTGAAAGGATTCTGGGTTTGGCTCCATCATATTAATCAACAGCTAGTTTTGCCCTCCTGTAGCCTCCTTGACTATAAAACAATGCAAAGGGGTTTCTTCTCATGCACAAATGTCACTTCATTCAGTCAAAGGCAACTTTCTGTTGTACACAGCACAGCAATGCAAATCTGGAGGGGAGACCAAAATAAGAAATAAAGAACCAGACAGCAAGAATGGGAGGAGGCGAAATGTATCCCCCTAAAATACTCTGAAGGCTCAGTCTGAGGCCAGCTTTTCAAAGAGCCACATGAGCTGGCAGTCTCCATTGGGGCTGCTTTCAAAGGTTAAAATGAAAGTTTTGAAACCATCAGAAGACAAGCCTTAAGTTTGTGCCAAAATAGTGGTGGAAAATTGTGGCATAACTGTTCCTAAAATTCCCTGATTTTTAAATTTTTTTAAACTAAGTTGGATGGATCATTTGGAGAAGCAGACATATTTTGTCAGCTCTTGAAAGGCATGACATAATTCTTTGCAATCTGGTTTCCTTTCAAAGGCTTGCATGAGAAATTTATAAACCAAAGAGTTATTTCAGATCAATGAGCTTCTGCTGCTCTTGTGAATGTATTACTTTGTGTGTCCTCTACTCATGTGGATATATGACTGCTTTTTTTATGTTGCTTTGAATCCAGTTTTTGCTGAAATTGTGTGAGTGTGTCTTAAAAGTTCCTTTGGGGTAAAGACCTGGGGATAAAAGTCCTTCCTGCAGGAACAGCAAACAGTTATGTTGGTGATCAAATGCACAGCACATGGGTACACTCAGTTTTGGGATCTCCACTCCATCACTAAGTACTGTCCTGTTGATGTGATTCAAAGCTGAAGCCTTGGCTGCTGCCAGGGGCCACAGTAGGATCCTGATGAAATCCAAAGTTGGGCAATGAAAATTTCTGTAGAAATTTCAAAATTTCTATCTCGTCACCTTTCACAGTCTTGGGTCACCCAGATCCTCTTTGCTGCCCTCACCCTCACCTGCTCTGTGCTCCATCACCTCTCCAATTCACCTGTGTGCTGGGGAGGCACCACCACATGGTGAGCCTGGAGTGTTAAGTCCTGTGGGGCTTTCCTGGCACCTTCTGATGGTTAAATGTTCTCCTTTATTTCTTTTGCTTCCATCTGATTTTCAGGACCTGGTTTTAATGGGGTATGTGAAATAGCCAGGGAGTAGGTGTTTGTGGCTTGCATGTTTTAGCAATCATACTTGATGATCAAAGCATGAGGAGGCAGGCATGGTGGGATTTATATACATTAGGGTCCTTGCTGAATATATATATTGAACCATACAAACTATTGCTACCTTCCAGCTTTATTATACCTTTACTAATCTTGAGTGCTTGTTTTTATCTTCTCCTTCTCCTTCTCCTTCTCCTTCTCCTTCTCCTTCTCCTTCTCCTTCTCCTTCTCCTTCTCCTTCTCCTTCTCCTTCTCCTTCTCCTTCTCTTCTCCTTCCCTCTCTCTCTTTCTCTTTCCCTTGCCTTCTCCCTCTCTTCTTTCCTCTTCTCCCTTCTCCCTCTCCCCTACTCACTGGTGGCAAAAAATGCAAGGTAAAGCAAGCCATGTAGAAGAGACAGAGGTCTGTTCTCAAAACCACCCTTTAAAGCAGGTGACAGTTGTCACCTGGGTGTAAATCAGGGTTTTCCATAACTAGGGCTGTACAGGTTTGCAGCAGCTCACTGTCTTCCCTGTTTCAATGCAATAATGCTCAGGAGTGGAGCAATGCCTCTGAGTATTACAAACATGAGGATTGAGATGGTGGGATGAACCTTTCTGTCTCTGAAGCTGGCCAGGGTGGTTAGATGACTTTTTCTGGGAAGGATACATTAGGGTTCCTTTCATGGCATTTAAGACAAGGGTAAATAAATCAATTGCAATTCTTGAGGCTTGGACAGAAAAGCTTAGTTTAATCTCTACCTCTGAATGGAAGTGATGCCTGACTGGAAGAAGCCTTTATGTGCTCCAGGGCTGGACATATCCTTTCACATATCGTAGTACAAGCTGTGGCAAGGGATGCTTAATCACAACCTAAATAAAACTAAATAATGTAATAATGCAGGGAAGTCTTGAAGCATAGATGTTAAAAATAGGTTAGGAAGTACTGTAAAATATTTGATAGTTGTTAAGTGTGGGAATCCAGAGCTTCCCTCTGGCTGCCCTGGAAGGCCTGGGACCCTGGCAGGGGGTCAAGAACCCCCCTGGACAGAGCCCCCAGAGACACTGTCTGTGATCTCTGCCCATGGAAAAGAGTTTTCACTCTTACAGGATGAATTACCAGCCCTGAGTGTTTGATATAAGTAATAATTAAGTGTGGCCCGGGTGCAAAAGTAAAATTTTAGGATTCTAGATGAGGGGTCCAAAGGGGACAAGATGGAGGAAATTGGGTGTGCCTTGTCCTTTTTCTCCTTCTTCCTGCCCTCCATGTCTCACTGTGGTGTTGGCATTTTTCTGTTGGTTCAGGCTGGGGACACACTGTCCAACGTAGGTGACAGATATTGGCACGTTATTGTAAATCCAGCCCAGGGAGTTTCTGGTATTTAATGTTTGTAACATCCCACTGAGGGCAGAGCCCCACACGCTGCCCTGCAGGACAGAGCTGGGCAGGGCAGCAGAACATGTGAGAGATAAACAGAATAAACAACCTGGAAACCAGCACAGACCAATTATGGCTTCTGCTTTGGCAGGGGGCTGACAGACAGAGACTTTCTACAATCTCAGAATCATCAATACCTCAGATTCCGACAGTTAACATGTACTGTTAGTTTGGTTGTGGTACAAGGGGTTTAAAGGGGTAGTTGTCAGAAGTACAGTACTGTATGTACCATAATACACCTAAGTAAAGTGCACCACCCCCAGGCGAAACGAGCCAGCCTGGACAGAACTGTAATGGGCCAATCAAGCGCCCTAAACCTTCATGCAAATGAAGGATTCAAACAGAAACCAAACCAAATGGACAAAAAACAGGATAAAAAGGGAGCTTCTGACCCACTGAACCTGTGCCACTCCACCTGGAACAATGGGACATTGCTGCTCAGCAGACTCAGCACTGGCGCTGCAGAATCCTCGACAGGAACGCTCTTGCTCAGCCCATGGGCCCCCTTGCTTTAGGCCTTTATTTTTATTATAATAAATTATAAATTTATTATAATAAATTATAAAATCATTTTTAGTACCAGGAGCGTGGTCCTGTTTTTAACAATAGATAACCAGATTCTGGGGCATATGAGCAGCTGCCTGGGTAGGATCCCATCTATCCATCTATTGTGTGTATTCTGCAAGACTTCTTTATCTTTCCAAAAATTGTGTAGAAGATGCAGGTCTAGAGTTCCAAGCATTTGTGCTGGGAAGACAACTTTCTGACTCTGATGGCTGTTCAAATGGAAAAGCACAGCATCTCAATATACTTCAAGCCTTGGGGACTCATTCATTTCATGGCTGGGGTAGAAGGAGCGAGGTCGATTCTCAGCTCCTACCAGCAAATTTCTTAGCACTTACCCAATTTATTTTTGCTTACCTAAGTATCACCAGTTGGCTCTGAACCAACAGAAGCAAAGGATGATAGGGCCAGTTTTAAAAGGGCCAGACATAAAAGGAGCACTTATCTCCAGCTAGGCTTTATCAGACAAGAAGGCAAGCCTTATCCCAGTGGTGTAATCCCCTCTTCTGGAGGCTCTTGAATGCCAGCAAGAACAAAAATGTGCTGGGTAGTTACTGTTGCCTGGGGAAATTTGAAAAATCACCTGAGGGCTTCCCACTACGCCCACCCTGGCCCACCATCCCCCTTGGCTTTGTCAGCAGATAATCGTTCACTTTGCAGTAGTTCCTTAGGAAAAGCTGAAGCATCTTCTTTCTTCACCTGGCTCACTCTCTGCAGGGAATGGGTGGATTACCCTGTTGGTAACCTCCTTCAAAAGCTCGTTGATGTCATCAGTGTGTTTCTGCTATAATAATAATACTGGTGGTGTTTCAAGCCTGGCCATATCTGATTCGTAATGTTTTACCTTAGATCAGGTGCTGGAAGTGTTTGATGTGGTGCCAGCCAAATACCAAAATGTATTCTGCAGATGGGTGGGCCAGAAACGATAAATGCTACCATGGGATGAAGGTTCTGAATTGAAAACTGTCTTGGGGTGATTTATGATGATTAATCTCTTCACTGATCATTCGTTTTATGCTGAAAAATTGCATAATGCCCTCCATTTCCACAGACTGTGTCTGTGCTAGGTGTTTAGGTAGCAAACGTGCAGGCATGGAGTAGGAAAAAAGTCAGTCATCATCCAGATAAGCTGGTTTACTGACAGACCTGCATGGCTGGGGAGGAAGAGCAGCTGTGGTTGATCTGGAAGAGCACATTCTTCCACCATTATACCTGCTGGAAGAGTCTGTCCCATGGCTGGCATTGTGTAGTAAAATCACCAAGCTGATGAAATGCTTCTAGGGGAGATAAAATGGCAGCTTACCCACATGGAAATGCATCCACATTGAGAATGATGACTATTAACAAAGACAAAGCTTGACTGACTTCACCTGCCAGCAGTGGATCTGGAATCCTGAACAGCAGGCTGCATTCTGTCCCTTCACCCACCCTACAGCAAATCCCATCTCCCCATGCAAGGCATGCAAGACGAGTCTTCTGCTTTTTGCTTTTTGCTGATGCCTTTGCCAAGTCTGCAGCAACTTCTGCTGTTTCCCTGCTTTTTCTGGAAAAACCTCTGCAATAACACCTGCTTTCCCCCTAACTTTACACTACCTCTGGGTTTAGCAACAGCTGGAAAGATAATTAAAATCTCTTTTGCCCACCTCCACCTTTGCAGGCTAAGTCTCAGGCTTATCCTTCAAGCTTTCCCAGCCTCAAGAAAAGGAAGCACGAGGAGACAGCATCACAGGGGGGAAAAGCTGGTTTCTTAAGTGGAAAGACAAGATGTGCCCCTCTCTTGCATCTCCCCCTCAAGTACAGCCTGAATCAGAGTGTGAGAGGAGACTGGGTGTAAATGATTGTGGAATCTTTCTGAGCTGATCCAGGGAGGAGTTTCTGGTCCACCAAGCCTGGTAAGCAGTGACAGCATTTCCATTAGGATTGGCTCTGTGGTGCTCCAATTCATCAGGCACCTTGATGGGAAAGTGGTGCATTTCTTTACAAGACAAAGCTGAAGGGAATACCTGAGCTGCAGCAGTAAATAATATAAGTTACTGTGTGTAGTTCTTTATCATCTGTATCTAATGCAAATGCTGACTGCCTCCAGGGTAATAAAACATCACCCTCAGAGGAAATAATAATAATTACCTACCTGTAACAGTTGCCTTAACAATTTCCTGTAGCCTCGTTACAGCTAATATTTAAGGAACTATATAATATATAATAAATAACATTAATTTATAAACCAGATTCTTAACACTTATATAAGACCTTTCTAAATGTTAATCCATCAATACTCAACACTTGGAAAGGCTTAACTGACTGTCAAATAATGAGAATTATCTTGATACCTCTGAGGATAGCCACAGAGGTCATCATTATTTTTAGCAAAGAGGCTGGAATTCAAGCACTTGATTCTTATACCACAAGATATCATTGCAGTCACTGGTTTGGTATGTGTAGGTAGGCACATATACACCTATATTTAATATAACCAACGCTGAAATGGGTTAAGTGCACCATGATGTGCAGAGGTGGGTCTGACATGAAGTAACAGAAGTTTTAGGGAATGGATAATCTCCAGACATGCATATGTGTTCATACATACGTGAGGTTGGAGATAAACCTTATAATTTTCCACATCTCACTAGGAATGTGGAAACTGCTCTTTGTAAGCAGGTTTGTAAAATTCAGGAGAAAACACAGACTTTTCCTTACATCAGAGGCTCGGAGGCAATGTCAGAGCCATGGCTGCAGTGGAAACAAAGAAGCAAACCTGATTTAAGAGCATAAATAAATGCAGGTGATCGTATCAAATTAATTTCATGTGCAGTTGTCTTGAAAACAAACAGGAACAGGTCAGAGCCATTCTGCTTGTAATGGATGTTGAGATTTCTTAACTAGAGGTCAAATCTCTTTGCTGATTGGTGATTTTAGCCTATTGCTCATAGGATGGTGCTAGTCAAAATTGTCTCCTCACTCATGCCTGGGGGAAGAAAGGAAAAAGCAGTGGAGGTCATGAGTACTTGGAAGACACAGCCCAGCTGTGTCTGTTCACTTTGCCTTGCTCTGGATTGCACATTTGTGGAGCAGCAGAGCACTGCTGGAAAAAGGGAGGCTGCATCTAACCAACATGACATTGTCCAAGCTGGTTGAAAACCAGATATAATGACCTTCACGGCTCTACATTTTGCTTTTCAGAGCAGGTCTTGAAGAAAAAGACAGGGTTTGGAAGAGCACATTTTATTCTTGTGGTTAACAGGTTAAATAAATAATAAATTCCTGGAGGAAATGCTTTACTAATTAAGGTCAAAAAGGAAATTACTGGTTTAAACTGAAAATAGCTACTCCAAAAAAAAAAAGCTGGACTGCACTACAATCACTCACATGAGTAAGTACAGCAAACACAGTTTAGCCTGGAAGGAGCTAAAATGTGCACAGATAAAATCTTACTTTGAAAGCAGCAACAAAGGAAACCTAATTTATATCTCAGTCGGTGACTTGATATGTTTTGCAGAGTTTCTCCATAATGTATTGTAAATCATAATTCATTTTTACAATGCATGAAATTAAAATAGTACATTTCAGGATTTTTTTTTTTTATTTTTTTTTTGAGAGAAAGAAAACTCTGTAAGCAGCATTGGGATATCAAAAGAGATTTTGTCAAGGAGAGACTTCTTTTGACTTGGGACCTTTGTATCAGGCTGGAGATTGGCAACTAGATGGACAACAGTTAATAAAAGCATGTCTGATAGATGTGTGGGTGCTTGAGTAAACTGGAGCAGATCAGAAGCTGACTGCAGAGTCTCAGCATGGTGCTGGTTCTCAAGGAGCAGGGTGCTGGCTGGAGCCTTGCCAGTGCTTGTGATGGGAGCATGGCAGCAGTCATGGAATCCTGTAACAGAATCACAGAATGGCTTGTGTAGGAAGGGATCTACAAGAGCATCTCATTCCAACCTCTCTGCCATGGCAGGGACATCTTCTGCTAGACCAGATTGCTCTGAGCCTTGTCCAGCCTGGCCTTGGAACACTTCCAGGGATGGGGCAGCCACAGCTTCTCTGGGCAACCTGTGCCAGGGCATCATCACTCTTGTAGCCAAAAATTTCTTCCCTATATCCCATCTAACCCTGCTTCCCTATATCCCATCTAACCCTGTAGTGAGAAGCCATTCCCCCTTGTCCTGTCCCTCCAGGATTTGTCCAAAGTGCCTCTCCAGCTCTCCTGGAGCCCCTTTAGGCCCTGGCAGGGACTCTAAGTTCTCCCTGGAGCCTTCTCTTCTCCAGGCTGAGCAGCCCCATCTCTCTCAGCCTGTCTGCAGAGCAGAGGTGCTCCAAATGTGGTTTTTGGAACATCTTTGTGGCCTCCTCTGGATTTGCTCCATGTCCCTCTTATGTTGGGGGCATCTCTCTTTCTTTTGCTACTTAACCTCGATTCAGCAAGCACTGCTGTTCTGTGGGAGCTGAATGCTGGGCTCTGATGTCATATTACAGTAACAAAATTCAGCTTAGGGAAAGGGGTTTCACCTGCTTTGTTTGAAAATGCTGTCCCAGGAATCACCAGGTAAGAAGCTCTTTGTATCAGGCAGCTGATATGAAAAACTTGCTAAAATATTTGAGTTTCTTTCAGTTTGGAAATCTCATCTCTAGTATGACTCAAAATGTGGTACAGAACAACAGCAAAATACTTTAAAATATAAATGGTCCATATCTTGATAAGTCAAGACAAAGAAAGTGAGAGTGGACTAAAGGAAAAACAGCTTTCAAGGGTCAAAACCATTCCCAAACCTACATTTATCCAAAGGAGACATCTGTTGCATTAAGAAGCTGTATATAATTTCTGGAGTTACTAATTTCCTTCATGTAGGAAGAGTTACTATCTCTGTGTGTTTCTGATCTTTTCCTTTATGCTGGAATATATTGTGTGTTTCTCATCTAGGGTAGCATTTAATTTTTTCACGAACACTGGGAAAGTCACAGGACAAAGCCAAGGAGGTGACTCTGGTCACCTTGTCCAGAACACAGCAGCTTCAGACATTTGCTGGAATTATGAGCCCCCAGTGGAGCTGGGCAATGTTGTCCCTGTCTGTACATGCAAGAGATGTGTTTTGCTGAAAGATGCCAGTTGTAGGTGGGAGACTGTGGGTCTCAGATTCAGTCAAAGAAAGAAACTGAGAGTTTCTAGCCAGGCAAAAAGCCTGGGAAAGTGCTGGGAAACAATGTAAATAATTCTTTATCTCTCTTATTGTTCACATTGTTTATAGTTAAGTTCTATCACTGTGCGTCAAGCACTCTGCACCAATGCTCTGGGTTGTTTTCACTTCAGAACCAATGGATTTGATCCTTGCAAAACTCTGTATAAAAGAGCAGGGTATTTTGAATAAATTGGAGTTTTACTCTCAACAACCTTCTGAGTCAGTCTCTTCATTCCCATCCTGCCTCGCTGGCAACAGGAGACAACGAGTGCTTCTGTTGGACCAGGGCTGGGGGCACTTGCAGCTTCAAGTACAGGATTTACTTGACTCCTTTTTAATTTAAGCCATGAGTCATTGCCTGTCTACAACAGTCACAGCCAGAAAGCCCTCTAACACAAAAAACCCAAAAAACAAAACCAACAACAACCTATCTGTTAAATAGATGTCCTCCCTTTTCGTGCTGTTTAGACAAGAGACCACCTGTATCCTGTTTGGTGATCTCAACCTTTCATCAGACAAGCTTTCTTTGACACTTCTTTTTCAAGATACCCATTCCTTTGTCTTTCACAACTGTGTGGTGTACCCAGAATAGATCTGCTGAGTAAAAAAGAAGAGTTACATTCTTCAGCCTGCTGGCTGCTCTGGGATGTGATCATCCTGTGCTGCACAGGCACAATTCTGGCTTGTGGGCACCTTATAGCCCACTGGGACCCTTGGGTCTGTTCAGCTGGGCCCAGCCTGGGCTGCTGTGTGGGGTTATTCCACTCCTGACATGAGATTTTACATTTCTCTTGAGGTCTGGAGGCTTCCTGGGGGCCTAGCCAGGCTGAGTTTAATGACAACATCCTTTGGCAGCATTCAGTATCTCCTATTTGATCAGCTGGTCTTCCCTAGAGGACTCTTGGCCAACTCTAAGATGTCGTTCAACCTGCTGCAAGATCAAAAAGCCTCTGTGGAGCTGATTGATGATTTATGGCTGAGATTGAGGCTTTGTCCAAACTGTTGCTCTATTTGCATAAACCTTTCAGGCTGATGGAGGACTCCACAAATTAAGTCTCTGACTTTTATTTAGACTCTGTGAAAATTGAGTTGTTTCCAAGTGACTTTTCATCTCACCTCAGCGTGAGGAAAATCCAGTCATGGAGTGAGGATCCATGCAGACCAAGGGCTCGCTTTGTAGATCTGAATCAAGGATTTTCAAAATGTTTTTTCCAGGGGCAAGTGATACGACTGAACCAATTTAATGCACATATCTTTTTACTGCATTTACTCAGTGTCTGTTTATGATGACTGTAAAGCAAACCCAATGTTTAGGCAAGTGGGCTCCCCTTTATGTGCTGGGATTTCGTGTCTACCGTGGCCTGTTAGGCTTTCGAAAAGGAAAACCAAAAAAATGTGCCTAGTTTTACAATAATGCATTATTGCATCATTCTTCATGTTATAAACCACAGAAAAAAGTGGAATTATTTTTATTATTTGTATGACATTAGGCCTCAGGAAGAGCCCAGATATAACCCCATTTACTACTGTGCAACCAAATACGGTTTGTGTTGGACTGAGTAGCCCAAGAAGGTGTGTTACTCTGTTCTGAGAACTTCTTAGCTCAATGTCTTGCTTAAGTTCATGTACAAAATCTGTGGCAGAGCTGGACCTGGATGGTGAGGACCTTTGAAGTACAAAGGGCAAGCAGAGAGCTGTGAAGAGGTTTCTGAGAAGGGACCATGGTGGTTTGCTGGGCCAGCACTCCCCTGGTGTCTGAAACCTCCTGCTGTTGATGTTCCAGGAGAGAGAAACTGGACAGAAATGATGTTTCCTCATTTTTGAGGGCTGGCTTTGCAGCCTGGCTATTTTTTTTTTTTTTTGGAAGCATTTAATAGTCATAGCTGATCCCCAGATGTGTGGCTAAATATAGTATTTTTTTTTTCTCTCGCTAATATTTGGATATTAAAAGCTAGAAAAGAAACTAATGTTAATAAAGAGATTATGGGCAGATTACTCCATGTTTTCTTGCCTTTTCTCGTGAAAATGTTTGTGCTGGTCCTAGTGAAAGGCAAGCTCCTGGATGTGACACCCATGTTGGGTCAGGATGGCACTGCTGACTTTTGCCTGTCCTGCTGAGCTGTGTGCATGTCTTCGAGCAATTTGCCATTTGTCAGAAAGAAATGGGAGACAAAACTGCTCTATCTCATGCTGCAAATGCAGGTGTGTCCCAGGGGTAGGGGGAACTGAATGAAATCTCCCCTATCCAAAACCCTGAATGCCACTCTTAATAATAAAGAGATTATATAAATGCCAATCTCCTAATAATAAAGAGATTTACTCCAAGCCTTTTCCCATAAAACTCTGAGTATACATCTGTGTTGTAGGATGAAGGAAAACATCCTTTTGAAACCTGAAAGCAGAGCAAGAGGTAAAACCTTATAAACTTGACTTGGATAATTTGTAATCTCAATACTCGCTGTCTAATTTCAGTGATTTATTGCATTTTGAACCAACTGCTTCTAAGTTTGGGATTTCAAATAAAACCCAGGTTTTGACTGTGCCTGTGCAAAGGGTACAGAAGACCACATGGAGAGCTGGTCCATGGGTCAGCCATGGATACAACCTCAAGCTGAGAAAGTCTGGAAAGCTGGGGGAAGGGTCCCTGGTTTCTAATACCCTTTTCCTCAACATGGGCCAATGTCAGAAGTGAGTTATTAGGACAGATGGCCCCTTTGATCTGTCCCAGAAAGGTCATTCCTGCATTCTTATTCTCATCAGTGTTTGTTACAAGTAACACTACATCCACAGAAATTTACAGATGTAAAATGAAGACCTAGGAAACACCAGTATAATAAAAAAAAAAATCCTTATTTTATCATTTTCTTTCTCATGACGAGGCTTACAGTGATATAAAAATAATTCAACTTCAGACTCAGCTTCCACATGGACTATTTTAACCAGATTAGATAAAGACAGACTTTATTAGAAACTGGTATTTTCACAAATGTGCTGCAAAAGAAGGAAAATGGAGAGCAGCAGCAATGTCTATGGTCAGCATTTCCAAAGGAAACAATATTTATTGATCATATAATGTGTGAGTATACTTGCGTCCCTATGCAGAACTTTGAAATACTGAAATCAAATTTGTCCCAGCTCTGGCAGAACAAAAAAGGACTCAGAGAGAGGAAGTTTGAAAATTCTGCAAAAGCTGATGGAAGGGAGAGAATCCACTATTTCCTGCAGCAAAGTTACTGTGTCACTAAGCAGCAGATAATCCCCACTCTAAAAGTTACTTTGGATATACTAATGATGGGAAAACTTTTGGCCAGATCTTAAAATTAATGAGCTATGCAATAACACCAGCTTCCAAGCACGGGTTCTGCAGCTCATGCAATAATTTCTTTTGCCAGGGCAGCAGTTTCAAGGATTGTGTTCCATCGTGTCCATCTGTAGTTGCCTATGAGTGAATGTGAGGCAGGCCCAGGTTCTTGGTGATGGGAATGATTTGCAACACCAGGTTGCACTTGCTGCCAGTCCTGTCTTCCCTCCCTATTGCCCTTCAGCCTCTCTTAAAACAATTCTTCCCAGTTCAGGGAAGCTGCTGTGCCCCTGTCCTCCCTGCTCAGCTATTTCAAGGCAGCTGCAGGGTTTGAAAACTGGTCTTTCTTTCTTTTCTTTTCTTTTTTCTTTTCTTTCCTTTTTCTTTTCTCTCCTCTCCTCTCCTCTCCTCTCCTCTCCTCTCCTCTCCTCTCCTCTCCTCTCCTCTCCTCTCCTCTCCTCTCCTCTCCTCTCCTCTCCTCTCCTCTCCTCTCCTCTCCTCTCCTCTCCTCTCCTCTCCTCTCCTCTCCTCTCCTCTCCTCTCCTCTCCTCTCCTCTCCTCTCCTCTCCTCTCCTCTCCTCTCCTCTCCTCTCCTCTCCTCTCCTCTCCTCTCCTCTCCTCTCCTCTCCTCTCCTCTCCTCTCCTCTCCTCTCCTCTCCTCTCCTCTCCTCTCCTCTCCTCTCCTCTCCTCTCCTCTTTTTTAATCTTTTTTTTTTTCTTTTCTTTTCTGGAGACACTTGTTTTTTAATTTCATGCCCAGGCACCTGTCCCAGTAGATCTCTCCTGTGCTCATGGCAGCCCATGGCAGATCAGCCTCTTGTCTACAAGGGTCATCTCTGGGTGGACTCCACAGGGCTGTCTTTGTAAGCACCAGGGACAGAGGGAGGGCAGCATTTACCTGCATCTGTCTCTTGGGTCTTCTCGTGCTCCCACAGATGCCCTGGCCCAGCCCAGTGATGCCTGCTGAAAAATTGGGAAGAATTTTCCTGCAGAGCCAGGGCTGGGGGCTTGCAAGGGCTGTCCCAACTTGGCAGGCAGAGCAGGGCAGCAGATGAACACAAAGATAGTCTCAGCATCACAGGACACATTTTACTAACTGAGACCATGAAAAACCCTGGGGGAGTAGGAGGAAAAGAGGGAATGGAGCAAGCGAGATGCTGGAACCAGCAGTGGCTGCCTGCTCCAAAGAGTCCTCTAATAATGCCAGTGGAGGCCATTCATGCTTTACTGGGATCTCCAAAAGTGTTTATGGGATGATTTCTGTGGAGTGGTTGTGCTGGAAGCAGTTTAAGGGAGGTATGCTGTTATTAGAAGATTTTTTTTTTTAAGCTCCATTTTGGACACTTCTTACTCTTACATAACAGCAAGGAATGAGCCCCAGCAGCTGTTTGCTATTTATTAGAGTGCACAGAGGAGCAGTGAGGAGGGAAGCAGCAGGGAGGGCTTCAGCAATGTGGAGAATTCTTCCTTCTCCTTTTCCACAGGTTTTCTGCAGGGCTTTATTCAATGCTTATAATTTCCTGCCCCACACAGACATCACAGCAAAGTCCTGAAGAGCATCCCATGAAGCCAACACTGTGTGAGCTGGTACTGCCCAACCCTCAAACTGCAGACTCAGAAATCATCATTATACCGTTTATACTTTTTCTGTTTTCATGTTCATCTTTTATTATAAAGAAAGTCTTCAATTTGTTCCTTCAGACATTACATAGTCCTGACCTCTCTCCTGTATGGCAAATGGAGAGATAGCAGATTTATGCCCTGAGAGACAACAATTTCTAATGTCTGGTGTCTTGAACAGTCCTAGTTCAAGCTGTCATAAAAACCTTTATTTTGCCCTATATATAACTCCATGTAAAATTCTCCAGACACATTTATGAGGCTGATTATGGCTTGTGACCAAACTGTAGGGAATAAAAGTGGTTGGCAAAGCCAGTAAGACTCCAGGAATTTCAGCCCATCAGTGGAGAAGCTCTTTTGCTGCCATATGGCCACTGCAAGGAAACTGAAAAAACTCAGTTGTGAATCACTCATTATGGGAGATGAAACTTTCTGCATGGGGAGTCCATTTTCAATCTGGGAATATTTTTGGTGCAGGGAGAAGGCCAGTTGGGGAAGGTCAGCTTTGGAGTCTGCTATGTCACTGCAGTCCTGCAAAAGCTCATTCAGCAGAGGCAGCTTTTAAACTACCATCCCCTTTCTGATGAAAGATTCTGCAGTGTCTCTAAACACAGCATTTGAAATTTCACTCATCTCTTTTCTCTTCCCTGCCTCCTCTCTGATCCCTTGTTCAAGCTGTCAAGATTTACCAGCCCTGCTCTGCTACATTATCAACACATACAGCAACTCACAGGTAACCTTTGCTCTTTCTAGCACTGCACAGCCAGGAAAGCTGCAGGAAAGGGAACATAATCCCATTCTGGTTCATTCATCAGCCACAAAACCATCTGCTGTGTGTGGAGCACAGGAGTTTTATTAGCCGTGTGATACAGCAAGCAGAAAGGGCTCTGCTATGTTGCCATATGCCCAGGAACGGGATAAAACCTTTTCCTTCCCTCAGAGGAACTTGAGCAAGCTCCATCACACTCCTTGTACTGAATTTCATTCTTTCCCTTCTCTTTGCTGCAGGCTCTCTCACCCCAAAAGATCTACATCCCACTTGGAAAGCAGTGGGAACCTTACACAAAACTTCAATGAAAAGTTTCAGACAAAGTCCTGGCCTCTCTAAAGGCAATGAGAATTTTGCCACTTCTTCCTGTGAACCCTTTCACTCCAGTAAGCCATGCTGCCTTAGTGTGTGAGCAGAGCTTTTATTTTCCCTGGAGCCTTATTTTCCATGCAGGTGGAAAACAGAGGTGCAGAAGGGCTGCCAAGCTGAGAGGCAGGTATTCTGCAGCTTCAAATCCCCAGAGCCATGTATTTTACAAATTCCCTGACCTAATTTTTATCACTAAGGAGGTCTAGTGCACTTTCAGCTGGGGCACAAATGAGCGTGAAGAGTGGTATCATTGGACCAAAGACAAATCCTTCCCACAAGGACTTATATCAGGTTAGTCAAGTGAAAGGTAGGAGAAAGGAATAGCACTTGAAAGCCATTGACTTGGCCTCTTGCCTACTCTTTCCTCCCCCACCTTGTAGCACTTGCTGATGTTTTCAGGGGTTTCTGTTCATGTCTGGTCCTTTCCTCTGCTCCTTCCCACTATTGCTGTACCTCTGGTAGCATGTTGGTACACAGGCATCTCCTGAAGGGGTGGTTTAAGAACTACACAGAAATGCACAGGAACAATGACTGGGACTAGTAGAAAGAAAAAAAGATCAATAGACACTTAGGACCCGTTTGGTGGGACCTAATCCAGGCTATTCCAGCCTAAATTGTTCTATAATTCTGTTTGCAACCATGACCCTTTTCTTTTTACCTCTTTTGCCTATTTGCTCTCCCCTGATCCTCACTGTGCTGTCTCAGAGCACCCAGGCTGCACAGGATGGATACCACCAGCCCATAAGACACCCAAGGGTTCAGCATCCTCTTTCCAGCACTCCCTGGTTTCCCACTCTCCAGTCCTACACTGGCTTCACTCTTCCACAGACTAATTGAAGCCACACCTGGTTCAGATTTTCAGCTCTGCTCAGATCCTTTCAAGTATTTATTTTTTTAACCTTCAAATGGTTTCAGATACTAGTCAGGACCTGGACTATGAAAGGGGAAGAGGACAACATAAGTTCAGGTGAAACAAGAGCTCCAGAAGATTCTTCTGGAGCCACCAGGCTGGCACCAGTCCAGGCAGGTGCTCTCCCTGGAAACCAGGTCCCCTGGAAGAGGGGATGGTTTACTACCTGAAATTTGTATTCCTTCTAGGGAAAGCCTGGGTGAAAGAACAAGTCTGTATACTGACATCAGGACTGCAAGAAAAGCACATATAAAGCTGTGAGCATGTGGTAGAGATGGTGGAGAAATAATCCTCCCCAAGAGTTACTGGAGTGACCTCAGCTGTCTGCTGAAGGAAACCACCCCATCACCATCTCAGCAGCTGGCTGGGACAGGGTGCTATGGCCTTGGCAGTGAGGAGCCCAGTCCTCCCCTAGGATCACCCCAAATTTCTTGGGGTCCAGGCCTTTTCAGACAGGTCCAAATACTTCAGGTATTTGGAGCTGGCTCATATGAAACTTAAACACTCCCATTTCTGGCTTCCAGAAGGTGGTGAGCCTTTTTCCTGGGCCAGAACCACAAGATTGACTCTAATTCACATCTGTGTTCAAAATAAAGCTGCTGTGAATTGTCCTTGATACAGAGACTGCATTTTCCCTTTTCTACAGTAATTCCTTTTCCCTCCTGCTATTAAACCCTTGCCAAATTTTCAGCCTTAGCTTTGAATCCCACAAATTTATGTGTCTACTTCCCCTGTTTGTAACTTGAGGTTCACAGGACTTCTCTGCTTCAATCATTATCTTCCAGGCCCTTCACATTCCTGTTGGAATTGCTGACTTCCAGAGTGTCAGATTGTGTACTGTACCCCAGCCCTGTAAATCATGACCCTATGTATCACTTTTAAGCATGCTGTCTTACATTTGGTCATGTGAAAGTACCTCTAGTTTGTTTGTGCTTGCATATCAACTACAGTGAATTACCTCCTGTTAGCAACTTGTCTTGGTTTTTATTGCTCTTGCCAATTCCAAAGCCATATGCTATATTTATCCATTACAATTTTCATGCTTCTTCTTAGCCTTTGACAAAAATCTTATATAATGCAAATCTACAGACAAATCCATCTGGAGTACAGCTATGAAATGTATTATTTCAGAATTGTGTGTGCTAACAGGCAGCATCCACCCACGTGTGAGCTGAGAAGTTGTTCATCACAGGCAGGGGGTTTAAATCCTGATCAGTGTGCTGGAAGTCCTCCTCTCCAAGGTGTGAATATAACAGAGAAGAAAACTTTCAGGTTTGAGAACAGCCCATTACTAACCCCTCTCTCCCATCCATCTGGGATAGTAGTTCATCGATAATTGGGATGCTCTCATGGATCTTGCTGTTCAATTTCTAAGCCTTAGTTTTCCCACCTATAAAATTGGCGTTTTAGGGAACTTCTGTGGTGAGGGGAGGGGAGGGGATGGTGGGGAGGAGATTTGGCTTCATACTAAAATTGTTAAGAAATCCAGCACAGCTTTTGCTCAGATTGACCAGGCCAGATATTTTGCAGTAGAGCACAAGCTGTCCCTGCATAAATATTTCCCTCAGGAAATAAGATGTTCAGATTTGAGACCACTGAGGATCAATTCTTCCTCAAAACTCTAGGCTTATTTTATCTCTGGCTTTAAAAAAAATAGAAAGAGTTGCAAGCTCTGCAGAAGTGTTCCAAATCCTGCCCAAGTTTACCGTCACAAAACAAAAGGTACAGGACAAAGCTGGAGATATATAAAAAGAAAGGGCCACTCCTAAAAACTTGACTCTCTGCCTCAGTTTTGTTTAGTGTTGAATGGCAACATTCAATTTCTTTGTAAACGGTTCTACAAAGAAATTGCATCTCTGTTCCAGCATGTAAATCAAGACAAAATGAATTCTGATCCTTTTTATTTTGGTAAATCAAGACAAATTGAATTCTGATCCTTTTTATTTCGGTAAGGCACTTAGCATTGACTCAAGTTCCTCACAAACAAAGTCTCCTGTAGGCAGTGAGGAATCTGCCTGGTTGTGCAGGGTCCTGTCTGCTCCAGATCTCAGGAGATGCTTTTCAATGTCAGAAGTGAGATGGTTGCTGGTTTCAGCAGTTGATTTTAATCATCACACAAACATAGAATGGTTTGGGCTGGAAGGGACCTTTAAAAGTCATCTCATTCCACCCCCTGCCATGGCCAGGGACACCTTCCACTAGACCAGGTTGCTCCAAGCCTCATCCAGCCTGGCCTTGGACAGTCCCAGAGATGGAGGGGCAGCCACAGGTTCTCTGGACAACCTGTGCCAGTATTTTACAACCCTCATAGTAAAAACATGATTACTTATATCTAATTAAAAAACTTGCATGGTAGGAGCATGTTGAGCTCAGTGTACCATGCTGATCTCTTTAGGTGTTGCTCTACCATCCAAATGCACCTGGGGTGTGAGTCTGCTGCAGCAGCAGATGTGCTGGCTTGGAACATCAGGGAGCAGCCTGCAGCTGTCAGGATAACCTCTGGGTCCTTCCATGCTCCTGCATCCTAGACAAACATAACACACAACAAACATAACACTCATTGTTGCGAGCCCCAGAGGACACAGCATTGACCTTGGAGAGGTGCACAGTGTGTGTGTTTATGTCTGCTTCCTGAAATGCATGGGTTTAAAAATGCCAAATGGACTTTACGAGGTTTTTAAGTTTGGTTATTTTTAATTACTACAGGGCTCTGTATTACCACAGTAATTTTTACCCCAATACATCACATAAAACTGCCTTAGCAGTCCTCAAACAACATTAGATGTCACTTTGACATTTCTAGTGTGCACTTTGAGGATCGCTTTTAAGACTTAAAGGTAAAACTGTGAGAAAACTGTCATGTAAAAATACTGCAGATAAACCTCAAAAGATTTAACAAATATAGAATAACCAGGGCAGTAAAATGGATACTTTTTTTTTTTTTGAGTGAACCTAAAGGGGTTTTATTTTTCTTAATTCCAGTTGAACAGCCCACTATGTCTTTTCCTGGAGCCTGTAGACTTGAAAACAGGTTTCAAGCTGAACAGAAGTGGTTGGGATATGTGATCTATAAATATTAGGGTAGCTAAAGCGTGAAAGCAGATGATGTGAGCTTGGGTTTACAATACTGATGCTGTCTCCTTTTCTTTCAGAATTGCCTGGAGTTATGAGATGCAGCCTTCTGGATTGTATAAATGTTACATAGTTGAGTGTATGAAAGAGGGGTCGATCTTGCGAGCATGTGGGCATTGGCTGCTGCTCCTCCTGAGTGTCTGGAACTGCAGATTTGTGAAGTGAGTGAAGGGGGAATGTTTTGTTTTGGTTTTTGTTTTATTTTGTTGTGTTTTTGAAAGATCCAGCCATTCCTCTGATATTGTCCAGGTGTGGATTTGAAGCCCGAATGTTGCCCCCTCCTGTGGGCAAGAGGAGCTTTATCACAGGCTGCAGTGAAACTGAGACCCTAAATCACCAATTGCTTTTAACTAGGGACACATGGATTGTTTTCCTATTTAGTGAAGCAAACCCTTGTAGTAGGTTTACAGTTCAGCTGATGATCCTCTGGGTATGGAAGGATACATGATATTCTAACCCACATAGAAAGGCCCCCAAGGAGCCTCCAGCTGATGGAAACAGATGATGGTTCAATGGAAACCAGCAGATCAGCAGAGTCATGCTGATTACCAGCAGCTCCAGATCTGGTTCTGATGGCAGCCAAGGCTCTTCACCTCTGGGTAATTGAGTGTTGTCTCCATTCCCAGAGGCTCAGATCTGGATCTCATTGTGCTGGATCTAGGTCAAGCACTGAAGGCACCTTGTGACCCAGCACTCCTTGTTGTCTCCATCTGCACCTTCATTAGCTTTCAACATTGCAGTTGTGATGCTGCTGGGGAGTGTTGCTGCTGTCTTGGGCAGAGAAGATGAGTCAACCAGAGAGCTGAGTAGACTTGAAGTACTCAAGAAAATGATTGAGGGCTATGTCTGTGACTGCATGTCCATGAACATGTGTGTGCTCTCCTAGTTTTGCTCTGAAAACTATCTTCAACTATTCTTCTACTCATCATCTTCAAATGAGCTCCGCCCTTCTTACATCTTCCGCTCTTCCCTTATAATTGCTCTTCCCCATTTGGGTCCAGCATGGACTTCTGCCCCACCACTGCATCCAAGGCTACCCCCACCATCCTCCCTGTCTCTGAGACCTATTGGCCTGGAGGCCTGGGGCAGGAATTTTTCCCATATCTTCTGCTGTTCATGCAGTGGTCTCCCCCTCCTCATGTTCCAGGTCCTCCCACCTAATCCAACTCCCTTCTGCACATTAAGCTTCCTCCAGAAGACTCAGCAGTGCTAACCCTTCATCCATTAAATGCCTTCCCTGTCCCAGCAACATCTAAGTGTGGAATGATAGATTAAAATCATGATAGATTAAATGAATACCTGATGTATACTGGCTTCCCAGAGTGCCACTCCTTGTAAAACCAGAGAACTCAGCTGCTGAACTCTTTGGGGCAGGATCTGTTTTGTATTTATATCCTGTAAATTTTCAAATCCATTGCTGGTGCTAACAAATAAATAGTTATGATTAATCATCTATCATTTTGGGCCTGATTCAGCTTTGATTACATCAGTGGGAACCTTTCCATGTGCTGCATGGGAGTTGGATCAGATCCACAATCCAGCCTCTTTTCAGCTCAGCGCTGTCCTTGAGGGGACTTTGTCTTGTCTGGTTTAAGGTGTTTGCATTTGGGCAGTTTCCCCTGCTTTTGTGAAGGTAACATAAAGTTACACATCAAATTTGGAAATGTGACCACCAGGGACCTCCAGAAACTGGTGTTTGGGGTCTGAGAGATTGTCATATTTCACATTTTTATTCAGTCCATGAATTTTAGCAATATGAGGCTGGTGAAATAACGTAGACTATGAAATTAAACCTCCTCAGGACAGGGGTGGAAAATTCTTAAAGCCAGCCTGGGCAGTGCTCTTGTGATATGGCACTGTAGCTCAGAGAAGGTGACCGAATGGAAGATGCCAGTGTGCATTTTTTGTGCCACTATCACATGAGGGTTTTAATTAGTATCAAAATTGCAACTCTTAGTCCTTTTATATACAGTGGAAAACAATGCAAAAGCAACTGCAGGCACAAATGGCTCTCAGGTGATGCAGCTCAAGCAACTAAAAATGGAATATATGATCAGGTGGCAGAGTTTGTGTGCATGTTCCTAGACCACGTCATCCCTTCTGCCAAATGGCAGAAGGAAAATACAATATAAGGAAAATACCATAAGGAATCCAGCAGACAACTGAATAAATCACTGTTTTATGTGCATGGAGCAGATCCTGAACATCATCCAGTCCTCTGAGACACCTGTCTCTCTGGTAACATGGCAAAAGGGTTCCCTCTGTAACAAGATACTCTCTTCATCACCCCACCAGCAATGAAGCAACATCACACATTCTGCCAGACACCTGGCGAAATTCTTCCACCCCTGATCCCTTGATGAACACCCCTATCCTCAATGAGAAATTCTTTCTGAGATTTTCACATGGGGCAGAGTTGTTCCTCATTGAGTATAAATCCTGCTGCTGCAGGAAATGTCTGTAAATGAAATTCTTTCCTAAAATGGATCAACTGCCTGGGAAAGTGCAGGCACAGCTTAGGAGCTAGCCTCAAATGTTTTTATATATGAGATAGTAGGTGAAATATGTGCTATCTCCACCCGTGTTAGGAAGGATCTATCTGAATGTGCTCATATGGCTTATGTTGGTGTCTAATCACTCCTTCAGCATTAAAGATCTCAGCAGATTGTCTATGTGAAGTAAGGTGTGAGGTATTATCATCATTATGTGGAGAAGCAGCTGATGAATACAGAGATTGTCCTGCCAAAAATATCTCTTCTTGCCCAGTTAATGTATTAATTCCCAGAGGTGCTAGCCCTTCCACCGAAGTGGAGTCCTGGGATTAGTAAGGCAATTGTTGTTAATGCAGCTTTGCCAAGGGCTACCTTCATCCCTGCCCCTCTCAAAGCTGACATAGAGCACTGATGGTGCTAATCCCCAAATCTGGAAACATTTTTCTGGTTGGCACCTAAGGTGAGAGTGATGGAGATACTACCACCTTGGCTGTTCAGAGTGTGAGGTTGTGAGGTCCAGCATGAAAATCCTTCAGGAAACAGACAGTCCTGTGTGCCACAACTCCTGGCCATGCCAGAGAACCTTCTCAAAATAGATTTTGTTCCTGTTAAGAGCCTCTCAAAGAAATTGTCAGTTCCTGCTTATTGAAATAATGTAAAAAGCGAGGTTTAACCCATAAACAGATATTTTTTTTTCATGAGTTGTCTTATGAGGCAGCACAATAAACTTAAAATTTGAATTCCAGGATGTCCGAAACCAGGGAGGCAGTGATGACTGCCTGATGTGAAGGGAAGCAGCTCACAGTCAGAGGTTGTAGAAAGGCATCTTTCATCTGCTGAGTTTCAGTGCCAGCAGTCTGCAGGCAGCACTCAGAAATGCTGTGCTGCTTTTAATCCCAGTTTCAGGGATTAAAATTGGTATTTCTGTAGAATCTTAGAATTAGATTTTGTGTTGGAACTTTTGCAGGTCATCCAATCCAGCCTTCTCCTCTGACCAGGGCTAATTAGACCTGATTTCTCAGGGACTTGACCAGTAAAATTTTTAAGAATTTCAAGGATGGAGATCCAGTTGGGAAAAACCCATCCTTTGGATGAGTCCATTCATGGGGATAAAATTTGGATTTCTTCAGGCAGTACAAGGAAAAGGAAAGATGCTTTGTAGGCAGATGCTGTGTTATCTGGGCCTGAAAGTCCTGAAAGTCAAGACTCAGGTCAGGTCAGGTCAGGTCTAGTTCCAGCAGAAACCAACACTGTATCCCAGTGAGATCAAAAATATTCCCCTTACCCAGGTTTGTCAGCACACAAAGCTGTGGCAGAAGGTTTTTAATGGTCTTGCAATCACTTTTTGAAGGTAAATTATTGCAGATTCCAGATCAGACATGATGTTTTCTCCTCATAAATCTGTATTACTTCTTCAGGAGTTCCAGACATTTTGGTTAGCAAGTCAGATGAGGAATAAGCAGTTTCTGGGGTGCTCTTTTCACCTGGTTGTTCTCTGGTACAATGAAATTGTCCTCTGGAACTGCAGAATTAATGAGCTAGCTAAAGACCTGAAAGGTATTGACCAAATCCTTTCACTCAGCCTCGAGATGAAAAAAGAAACAAAATTTGTTAGAAAGATTCTTCTATAAACAGTACAAAATTGTAGGTTCTTAACAACTCTTTGCTCTGAGTACTAAAGGGATGTTTTCTTCTCTCTCCTCTGAAGACAAAAGAAATCTGTCTCAGCACTTTTTCTTGTCTTCTAGGCAACTGAAGAACAATTCAGTTGCTATGTCTTGAAGAGTGGAATCTCTTTAAGTCAACCTCTTCCTCATGAGATATCATTGTCCTTAGCCCAGCAGCTGATCTGGATGTTTGGAAAGGAGACTGAGTCCACACAGAGTGCAAAATTGTATTTTACCATGAAATAAATGTGTGCTAATGCATCTACCTATGTATTTTCTTTTTGCTCTGAGACTGTGCAGTCCAGTTCATGGAAAACACGTTTTGCTTATTCTCGACATGTGCCAGGGAGGCTGTTTGCACAGACTTTTCATTGCTTTGTTTTTGTTTTCCCTGAAAGGAAACATGCTAAATCTTCAGAGTCAAACGTGTTTTGCTTGAGACTCAATTTACTCATTAACTAATTGTGCTGGCATGGAAATGCTTCAAGATAACAAAAGGCAGCCTGGTTGGATGGAAACAGGAAATATTATCATGCAGAAGGGGAATTTGCAGGACAGACACACTCTCCCATCTCACAACTCAGTGTTGGAGCAAGCACTGGGAAATTATTGCAGTGCTCATGTCAAGCCACGATGTGTTTTTGGGTCATGCTCAAATGGAACTTCTTGGCAGCCTGCAATAGGCACAATGGTTTGGACACTGGCAATCGTTGTGAAAAGGAGGAAGAAGGTAACAAAGTCCCAGGGTGGAAAAAGATGAAGGCAGGTGTGATCCAGAGGATCCAGGCTTTGCAGAGTAAGGAGGAGTTTGTGTCTCACTGCTTGTTTTCAGCACAACTGGTGTCTGTGTTGGGAACACAATTTTAGGGGCAGGGTCTTCGAAGGGGTGTGGAGTCACTTGGCTTCTTGACATGTTTTGGTAAAAGACAAGTGTCTGCTCCTTATCAGACTGAGTCCTGCGTCTTGGTCTAGTTGATCAGGGCATTGCCAGAATCTCTAAGGAAATTAATTGGTGAAAAACAGTACAGATGGGGGAAAATCAAGTTAGTTTTGATAGCCTGGCTCGCTTGCTTCCTTTCTCCATTAAATGCTCTTGTATTCCTTTCTCTATGGAATAACCTGAGCTGTGCAGAGCCCACATGTTGTGAGAGTCAGGCAGAGAATGATTACTTCACTGCTCGGGAAGATTTTTTATCCCAGAATTTGATATTACTCCTGATTTTGTATGGAAAGGAAAGTATTAGAACTTGGCTTCAGAGAAGCAAACCATCAACCAGAGGATGCCCTGTCTAGCTGTGCCCTGGAGCCAGAATCCTTGTGCCAACCAATCTTAAGAACTTCTTGGGGATGTCAGCTGGGGAAGTGATGGGCAATTCTCAAAGTGAGGGAGCCTGGAGATCAGATATGAAGCATTTCTGAGATATGCATTCCCCAAAAGCCCACCCAGCCCAGCAAGTAGGAAAGTTTTCTCAGGCCCCGTTCTCAGAACTCCAGCCAAGCTGAATGCTCATCCCCAAAAGATTGCTCAGAGTTAGTTGTTGTGGCTGCCCCACCCCTGGAAGTGTTCAAGGCCAGGTAGGACAGGGCTTGGAGCAACCAAGTCTAGTGGAAGATGTCTCTTGCCCATGGCAGGGTGGTGGAACTGGATGATCACTAAGGTGCCTTCCAACCCAAACCATTCCATGATTCTAAAATGCTTTGATTTTAGAAATTTATAACAGGAACAGGCTCTGCTGATATGTTCCAGCTCTCTCTATGCTGTTTTTCCATTACCCATACATGCTATTGGGATGATGTGAACCCTCCTGAAAGTTTTGAGTTGGAAGGGATGAGAGAGAAGACGAGATGAACATGTCTAAATGAGAAATAATGAGAATGCTGCATGTGATCCAGATGTCATCTTGCACTTTCCTTGCTGGACACACAATATCATAATGGAAAACAGAGAGGTTTCCCTTCTAGTCAATGGTCCAATTTTCCTCCTCAGTCTTTTTTAAACATATCCTCCACTCATCCCCAGGCTATGGCACCAGTACACAAGGAAATACATGCTGAGAGGGGTCTGTCCTGGCAAATTCAGGGCCACTTTATAGACCTTCATAAACATTAAAAGTGCTGCAGGGGGAAAATACCCCAAATCCTTGAAAATTAAAACCTTCTCCTAAGATTCTTCTTCTACAGGCAATTTACTTCACAATAAGTCATTATCTGGGGCTGTTTGCTTGCAGAAACGAATTAAGGAGTACGTTCAAGGATCTGGAACCCATTATTGAGGTGTAAGAAATCAAATCTTTGTAATCAGGACATAAATAGCAAGCAAATCTGGACATTAATCAAACCAAGCATTCAGATCATCCTGTGAGACAAATATGAGTCCTAAGAGGAGCTGAAACATTTCAGGCAGACTAAGTGTTGATTTTCAAGTTATTCTGGAGAAAATACAAGGACAGGAAAGAATAAACAAAGCTTTGAGCTCAGTTGAGTCTTAGCCAAAGATCTGCAAGAATTCAGAGTCAGATCTGGGGAATCAAGGCTAATGGATTAGGTAGGAACCATGTCTAAAAATAAGTTGGAGGTAGTCTGAGATGCCAGACTACATCAAGCTTTTAGTGTCTTCAGCACAGTTGGGACATATGGCTGTTCCTCCCAGCAGCTAGCATAGTTCACTGCTCTTTTTTATAGCTGCATTGATCTGACAGCTAGTGAGAATGTTGCTGGAGCTGGATGGGATAAACAGAGATAATGTGGGTTCAGCTGAGTGTTTATCTGGATTTAGGCTTCTTTGGGCTTATGCACAGCTGCACACAATGACAGTGGTACCATCAGCTCCATCAGGAAGGGTTCATTCAGTGTGTGGTTCACTATAGGTTGGTGTCATTGAGTCCGAGATGTAAAATATCTCATTACTAAATGAAAAAGAAATTAACTGGACAGATTCACAGCACCATTGGCTCAAACTGAGTTTAAGGAGGAGCCAAAATATACCTCTGAAAAATATTCATTTAATGCACAAAGGTTTCTGGAGAAAATGGATCTGCCTTTCAGTTTGTCTCTTTTGTCTTTGCTAATCAAGGATGACATGAAAAAAGATCCCTGACTCTGCAAGAAGCCCTGTGCTACTGATGCTACATTCTTAACACTGTTCTTATCATCTTTATTTTCATAGCAACTACTTGCAGTGGCACAGTGGATGATGACTTCTGAAGGAGAATTAACAATAGCAGGCAAAATCCCAAAGGAACCATCTGATTTTCCTGTGCCATAAAAGACACAGTTTCAAGAGGAATAAGAAAGAGCAGCAGAAAATACAACATGGATGCAGACTTGTTTTCAAAACAGGTATCTTATTTTGTTTTGATAGGATACGAATTTCTTAATTTCTTGCTATGAATTGTTTGTGGAATATAGGCAATCACAAATGAATCAAGACCAGATCACAAGGCATAGGATGAAATGGGACCTCCTGGGTTGAAATGTCCAGTTCCATGTTAATCATACTTAATCATATTATTTGAATTAATTAATAAAATTGTCAGCTCCATCTGAAAAACATACTAATTTCTCACACAGCCCTGATTTCTTTGGAAAGTTTATCTGGATTCTCCCAATTCTGCACATGAGAAATAATCTACTTTCTAATCTCACTTCATTAGTCAACAGGTTATGACCATTTGTGCTATACTTTTTAAACATAAGGAAGCCAAATATCTCACACTCTTCTTTCTCAAGGTACCTAAATAAAATTAGCAAAGAAAGAAAGTCAGTGTAACATAAAATTATATCATAGTAAAGTGTTCCACTGCTATTACTAAATTAACATCTGACCAGAACCTTCACATCTGAACAATATTAATTTTAAGGCAGATGGAATCTAGCTCTGCATTAATTGCCTGGTCTTCCCTGCTTAATAATCTCATGTCTTGATGAAAACCCTGTGTGCCAAACCTCTAGAAATAACAAAAATTAGCTCCTGGAGGAAATGTGGAATGCAGTGGGATTTAGGGAAGAGATTAGCGCTACAGTTCCACTGGCACTTTGGATTGTCTGAAGCTAACTCTAACATGAAACAAGTATAACTTTTCCACCTCTGGCTGTAGTTTCCCACTTTCCACTCCCTCCTTGGGCCAGCATGGATATTTTGTTCAGTGAATCAATGTGAGGGACTGATCCAGTTTCAAGAAAGCAACACTGGTGCAAAATGGTTGGGGAGAGAAATAGGAAATGCTTCTAATATACCTTATGTGCTTTAGGATGGACTGAATCATGTTTCCTGAAGTATCTCTTGTCATTAACTAGGGTGTGGTTCAAACCTCTCATGCCTCCCTCCAGGTGGTGCGAGAGGCATCCTTCCACCTCTCTGGGATCTTGTTAGAGTGTAGGCAATATTGTTTTGTGGTTTACCTCCCAGCTGAAGTCACCTACTGAATAAGTGCTGAGCCCTGCAGAAGTCTGTTAATGCCACTTTTCATGATCTAAACAACACAAAGAAATCAATGCCAAACATATACTGAAATGAGCTATGGCAAAAGATGCATGATTTAGTAATGTGAAGCATAGCGAGCTCCTGTCAACTGTCTTCAACAGCTCTGGAAATCAGGCACCATATACCCCAAAGAGCAAGGCACATCAACTCAGCTGTCATTTCTGAATGCATTGGCCTATGGCCCAACATCTACACATTTTCGAGCAACCAATCCAGCCAAAATAATTTAGCAAATCAGTGATTGGCATCATAAATGTATGTATGGCACCACAAATGTAATTCATAGTATATACAACACAGAGAACAGAGCAGATTAGTAAGAAGCAGGACTGCATCACAGCACGAGACAATACCAGCAGGAGTTGTCTAACAAACAGAAAATGACGTGTAGTTATAGAGCTGGAGTTTTTCCATTGGCTGGTGAGATTTCTCACCATCTGGAAGGGC
The DNA here is from genome assembly GCF_050655825.1 of Lonchura striata. NCBI lineage: Eukaryota > Metazoa > Chordata > Aves > Passeriformes > Estrildidae > Lonchura > Lonchura striata. The sequence continues at coordinate 5,885,149 of NC_140703.1, forward strand.
TTTGAAAAAGAGCAGGAAGAGGCTTGATGAATGTTGTGTGGGGGAGTGTTGGCAAAAGAAGGTTTGACAAGCTGAGCAAGCCAAGCAAACAAAGACCGCAGCCAAAACAGAGACAGAAGGGAGCGAGAGGAAAGAGGTTGTGTGGGAAATGAGAGAAGAAGCTTGACTTCATCATGAAAGAGATCTGTCAACCCATTACAGTCCACATCACTGTGTGTGGAAGACTAAAAGATCCTTGCACTTCTGTGAAGTCCAAGGTGATACGAAGCTTTGGGCTGCCACCACAAAACACCTGCCTGGCTATCACCAGTCCCCTGATGTGACCCCACCAGCTTTCACAAAGAGGTGTGTCTATGGAGAAGGGTGCAGAGCCCTACTTTGCCAGAAGGAGAGCTGCTGGGTGGATCTACCAGCACAACAACCATCATTTCATCAGAGCAAGCGACGAGCTTCGAACATTTGAGGGAGGGGCACAAGATAACACTGGCAAAATGGTCTCTTTGCTGAATGGACTGCATGGCTGCCAGGAGTAGTTCCAGGTTAGGTTAAAAACAGCATTGTGGGCATGGATTTTGGTTGGCTGGTCTATGTGGACTGACTGGTGGGGGAGAGAGAAACATTCATCTGCAAAATTCAACCTACTATGAAATGCAGGGAAAAGCAGTCCCTGTTTTTTACACTTTATCTCTCTGAAGAACCATAGCACTCCAACACCATCATTTTCATGCCATCTCTTGAAGGGATTTCCAACCTTCACAGCTGCTGTTGCCTTCTAATTTTCTCCCTCTATAAACATTTCTTGCCATTCCTCCCTTTTCTCCCTGATAAGGGGCCTCTCACCATGCTCTGAGTTGTACCCACCACCCTCATCACTGGACTGCCAAATCTGGCAGGACCAGTGCAGATCCCAGGATAAAAAGCCTGATGCTTTGTCTGTGGTGTTTATCCATGTCTTTGTGAGTGCTGGAATCTGCAGCTCTTCAACAGGATGGTTCTCAAACTTCTTGAATACTTGGGCCAAAAGATTTTTGTGGGTTATCAACTACCATGAACCGCCAAACTTTGAAGGGAAATAGTTCTTCAGTACAATTCCACAGAGCAGGTATTATGGCCTTGTAAGCCTGAGTTTTGCGATTTAACTCATGTTCATCTCCCAGGACAATATTCTTGGCTTCAGTGAAGCTCTACTCAGTTCTGTAAACAAGAATTTTGAATTCAAGGAAACAAGTATTTTGAATATTATTCTCTGTCTATGCTAGGGTGCCCTAGAGGTGCTGCAGATTACTCTGACCTAAGCAGGGACAGAGTGAAAATGAAGGGCCTTAAGGCTGTGTTGTTTCATCATTATTACAGATCCAATGCAGGAACTTCATCAAGGTTGTTTTTCCCCTTCTGTTGTTGTGTTGTACCAACATCCCTAAGAAAGTTTGTGAGAAATCTGTAACAATATTTCCTTGGAGATGATGGGAGGTTGGGCGATGAATACAGCTCTTGCTGGGTCAGTGTGATAGTGAATGTTACAGACAACAGACTGGCAAATGAGACAACTACTGCAAGACTGCATATTGAGCTAATTATTTCAGTATTTCTCTGTTTATAATTGCTGCTTTAGATGTTCTCTATTGTCTGTTTGCAGAAAGAGGGAACAGGACTGTGGACTGGTCCAGTGTTATATACCCAAATCTCTTGGATGGTCTTCTTAAACAGCTTCTTGTTTCTAGGCACTGTGATGGGCTGTGTAATTTGGTAGCCCTCTGTGTGTCTGCATCCACCCATGCACAGAAGTGCATGGATGGGCAAATATAACAGAGCCACGGCTGTGAAGATGATCTGTAAAAACTCAGATCTCAGCATCCAACTAGAATAAGTTATATAGCTATTGATGCAATCCTTTCCATCACAGAATCTCAAAGCATTTAAAGGTATTAGTATTTTCAATCCCATCTAAAATAATAGCTTCAAGAGTTGTACCAAGTCCAGCCCATGTCTGCAAGGCTTGATGAGAACAATCACATTTTCTCCCTCCTTTCAGATGCTCTCAAACTCTGCACTTGTATATTGCTCTTTTTTGTCTACATGTTGATCAGTAACGAACAGAAAAATTTCACTGTTTTTGCACTGTGCAGTCACAGATTTAATCCCATGCCCCTCCCTTCTCTGATTTATGAGAGCAGACCAACCCTGCAACCTTCTCCTTTTAACACTGCACCTGCACATCATGGCTAACAGCTTTAGCTGCTTTCCTGCAATAACTCATAGAATCTCTTTCCTAGGCAGCCACGCCTTTACATTAGCAGATATTTCCTCTACTGGTGCTTTACTTTCTGGCTCATTTTTTGATTGCCCTTAGCCTTTCCCCAGATGCCGAAATGATCTAAATCCTGTGGTAACAGTCTGTTCTGTGTTTGGAGTGTGTTTAACTCCTAAGGCAGCATCACATTTGACTTCACTGCTCTCCTTCCTTTAGCTCCACCATTGCTGTTAAGAAAAGCAATCCTAAAGCTGAGGTGCAATGAACATACACAGGGAAACTCCACAAGAAACTTCTTTCCCATCAGCAGTAGTTGTACACTTCTTCACCTTGTGACTAGCTTTTGTCTAGAATTTTTTTACTGGGACACTTTTTGTGTCCCTGATCTGGGCTTAAGGCCCTGATTATATGCTCTTTAAATGACCTCTCAGAAAAAGGGAGATCCCTCTCTATCATCTCTATCTCCTCTATCTATCTCTATCTCTCTCTCTCTATCTATCTATCTATCTATCTATCTATCTATCTATCTATCTCTATACCTCTATCTCTATCTCTCTCTCTATCTCTATCTATCTATCTATCTATCTATCTCTCTATCTCTATCTATCTATCACTCTATCTCCATCTTCATCTCTATCTCTATCTCTATCTCTATCTCTATCTCTATCTCTATCTCTATCTCTATCATCTCTCTATCTCTATCATCTCTCTATCTCTATCTATCTATCTATCTATCTATCTATCTATCTATCTATCTATCTATCTATCTCATCTCTATCATCATATTATCTCTTTCTACCTCTATCTCTTTATGTCTATCTCTAATTGATATCCTCTGTATCTTTCTCTCTCAGTTATACCAGAGCCCAGCACAGCTGCTGAATTACATATCTGAGTTAAGGGATTGGCTTCGTGACCTGCTACAAGAGCTCATGTCCCAGTTGCTCCTTGGCTGAAGCAGACTATGACTCAAGGAGAATTTGGCCCTAAAATGCATGTCATGCCATTTCCAAGATGTTCTTACTCCCAGGTGGAGGCTCTGGTTTTCCTTCATAACTGAAATCAGAGCAGCAGGGAGACATTTGTACTTAAAAATCTCAGACTAGAAAAGAGATCTGGTATGAGGAATTTATTTTATAACAGAAAGAGGAAAGAGAACAGCTGAGCACAGTTCTCCACTAGCTCTCATCTCAACTATACAGTACCTTCTTTTCAAGTTGGCCTCTTAGATAAGAGAAATTTGAAGAAAATCGGCCACTTCCAGCCACAACACAGAGCCAGGCCCATTTGTGCTCTGTTTGCTCTCTGAGAGAAGCAAATAGTATGGGGTTTGACCTTAGAATTAAGTGTTTAGTGAAAAAAAAAACAACCACTATTGCTTCTGCACAAAAATGAAAGCTGGGACAAGAGCTTCAATGCATCTTCAGCAAGGAGGGAACAGAGCTGAGGTGAGTCCTTAGGCTGGGAAACCTCCTGGCATTATTTTTAGAGTTAGTGGTCAAGCTCAACTGCAGTCACTATGTGATCCAGAAACTTTGCAGATGCCTGCTGTCTTCCACATCCTGCTATCACATCCTTTACTTTCAGCCCAGGCACAAGCTTTGTGCCTACTTTCAGCTGGAGGCAGACAGACATGCTGGGGAAACCCTGTGTAGATGTAAAATTACCTTACATTACAGATAAGAAAGGGAGGCATTGGTTTACACTGGCAGAGTATTTATCTCCAACTTGCTAACCTGAAGGAACATTGTAGAAGGCAAGGGATCCAATATATGGAAATAATAGTGATTAAAAGCTGTTTTATAGCTAAAGCATGCTTTTCTCACCCAAAACAAATTGTGGAAGCACTGTTCACACACCCAACCAAGCAATATATCTCTAGATTGGAATCCTTATTGCTAATGCATTTTACTGAGTATTCAAAAATCAACAATGCACCGCTCATATGTGACATACCTGCTGGGGTTTTATGTTCTGTGATCCTTATTGTAAAATATGTTGTTTGAGAAAGAAAATTCTGGATTCATCCCTTCTGAAATCTGATGTAGACATTAGGAAGCCCGAGGGGGTCTTTATCATAGAATCAAAGAATGGCTTTGGTTGGAATGGACCTTCAAAGCCATCTCTTTCCAAACCTCTGCCAAGGGCAGGCACAGCTTCCACTAGAGCAGTGTGCTCCAAGTCCTGTCTGACCTGGTCCTGTGCCAGGGCCCCTCACCCTCACATTCCTTCACCTCTCCTGGTTCAGCAGCCAGGACAGCAGCTGCTTGCTGTGCTCAGCTGTCTCACAGGTACAATCATGCTTGCTCTGAGTGACGCAGCTGTGGTGATGGATTTTGGTTTCATGGCACTTCTTTCAGGTCTGGGCACATTTCAAGAGACTCCAAACATTGATTCAAGGACTACAGGGCAGGAGAGGTAAAGGTAAGGGGAAAATGGGTTACCCAAATGGACATAATCAAATGATTGCTGCAGAGCTGGAGCAGAAATTATGCAGTACATACTTCTGTGTTGCTCCTTGGAGCCCCAGGCAGAGGCTGGACACATTGAGTTGTCTTTATCCCCTGAGAAGGAACTCCATGGATTTTCACAGACCAACACATCTCAGAGCTCCCCTCCTTTTCCCCTGGCTTGTCCACCATTCTTAATGCCCAGCCACAGTGACATCCCAACAAAGGTGACACCTCCTGATCACCCCACCACTACCCACCATCCAACCCAGCCAACAAAGAGGTTTTACTTCCTGCCACCTGAGCTCGAGGCACAGACATCTGGCACGGGGCCAGCAAGGCTTCTCCCGTCACTAGATCCCCGTTGGCTGCTCTTCCTCCAAGGGCCTCTGTCTGGCTCTTCTCCACTAATGTTCTCTGTGTCATTCCAAAACAATCAGCCAGCAACAGTGCTTATGTCTAGTGAGACCAGTGAGCGGTGGGTCAAGAGTGCATCCAAGCAGAATGTGGTGTAAATAACTGACTCCATCTGCTTTGGGTCAGAAAGCTTCAGCTCATCAGAGGGAACCAAAAAGCCTCCACGGGTGGTGAAGGGAATTTCTGAATCCATCTATGGAGCTGGCACTGGAAGAAGCCAAACATGCTCTTAGTGTTTACGCTGTCAGGCTACGAGGTATTCATTTTCATCCCGAAACACATTCCTCACAGAACACTTCTGTGCTTCAAACTCTGTCATTGGGAGAGCTAAGGAAATGCAAACTGAGAGCATGATGCTGAGCTGTCAAGCCTCTTATACAGCAACAACTGCTCCCATGTCTGGGATCCCTCCTGGGAGGCATCAGGACATGGCACTATGCTGCTTGGTTTTCATTGTGCCACACTCATGTAAAATGAAGGATTATATCCCTATCCACTTTTAGTTTGCTGCCACATGGGGAAGATGCAGGGAAGCAAAGGTGTTGTGGTGTGATTTCATGGTTTATCCCAGAACCCCAGGTTTCTCCCCTGAAAATGTCCTCTCAGGTGTGTTGATCCCCACCCTGACCCCTGCCAGCACTGTCTGTCACTCCTGGCATTCCAGAAGTGCATCAAGTGGTTGGGCAGATTCAAAAGAGGGGCCAGACAAGCCAGAGCACGTCCCATTCCCTATATTGGAGCCACCAATATATACAAAGGGGTTTTTGCAAATCCAAGTTGGAAATTTTCTTCCTTGGGTCCCCTCCAGACAGGAAAAAGTACATAAACTCAAGTCTCCTATGGTTTTTGTCTCTGACAGTGCAATGGTGCTGCAATAGGACACATTTGGTAGAAGAACTGCCCAAGGAGGTGCCACACCAACTCTTCTTCAGACTTACAGGTTTCAGTGTCTTTGGTCACATATAAGGGACCCCACTGATATCCAAATGGCTGGCTCTGAGACTGGTGTTGCAAGATGGGGAAACCAGGCTGTGGCACCGAGCTAAGACACAGTCTTAGGAGGTCTGCAAAACAGCACAGACAGTCCAAGTGTTTAAAGCTTCATCTTGGTATGGTCATATATGGGAGAGAGCAGGAGAGCAGGTAGAGTCATCCCCTCTAGCTCCACTTACACATCAAGAGGTGTTTTCACCAGGCTGTAAGAGTCCAAGCCAAAGCACATACCAAATACTGCCAGGCTCTGGTACAGGCTGCTCAGGACAGAGGTGGAGTCCCTATATACCTGGAAGTGTTCAAAAGCTGTGTCAATGTGGCAATTGTGGTGTTTGAGTGGTGTCTTTGGTGGTGCAGGGTTAATAGTTGGATTTTATGATCTTAGAGGTCTTTTTCAACAAAAATGATTTTATGATCCTATGGCAACTTCAGCAAAATTGATTCTAGCTGTCATGGGGAACAACACCAGAAAAATCCCATGTTGACAGGTTTAGCCTCATCTGCAGTTGGTGGTATTATCCCAAATATTACTGTGGATTTTGTATTTGGGGAGGGGTTCTTAATTCCTTTACTTTTTTGTTCCCACACTTTTCCCAGTCAGACAAGGCCAGCAGAACTGGTAGAGATGTGCCTACAGGGGAACAAGTGAAACTTCCCACTTTGCAGCATGAACTACAATTTGTCTTGAACAAAGCTGAAGACAGCTGGGATTTCTGTGTCAGTTGGGACCCAGGACTTCAATTTTGGCTTTGTTGGACTAATAACTGGGCAACACCCTGAAAAGTCCCAGATTGACTTGTGTTTATCCTCTTAAAAGTGCAAGCAAACTGTAAGGTTTCATCTTGTTTGCTTTCAAGCTGCCATAAAAAGCAGGACAGTAAAACACACAGAAGCTGCAGCTCCTGAAATGCAAAAATCTTTACCTCATTGTAACACTGGCTTTAATGATCTGAAGTAGATCTCTCTTTTTCCCTGATGTTCAGGACTGACCATATTCTCTTTTTGAGATGGAGGAGAGAAGTGGCATTTTCTCTGTTCTGTATCCTCTCTACTTGAAGTTGTGAGCACAGCTGGAATTAATGCAGGTGATTGGGTGAGCTCATGAGAAGTTTCCATGGAAGCTGGGGCACTCAACCCCTCCATCCTTTGATGGCACCCCTAAACCCTTGCACTTTTGCTGGGAGCCTAATGAAATCAGAAAGAAAGCAGCGGCCTGTATGTGGAGAAGGAATTCAAGACATTAAGTGAAGGGCAGATTAAGGTTCAATGGACCCCAGATCCTTGCAAATATTGCCCCACAAGCAGAAAAACTTACCTGTCTCACAGAATTTTCTGTTCTTCCTCCCAAGAGAAATGTAATCACCAAAACTGTACTGTTAGGAGCTTTATACAGGAAGTACAGGGTGAAATTATGGTTGGTTTTGATCTTCTGATGGTCAGAGCTGCTGGGTCTGCTCCAGCTCCACATACCCCACTGTCTAAAGGTTTGGTCTGCAGGGAGCCCTTTGCAAAGAAGAATCTCTTGCAGTGAGGATGGTGAAACACTGATAGAGATTGCCCAGGGAGGTGGTAGATGCTCCATCCCTGGAAAAATTCAAGGCCAGGTTGGACAAAGCTCTGAGCAGCCTGGTCTAGTGAAAGACGGCTCTGTTTATTGCCATGGAGTTTAGTCTAGATGGTTTTAAAAGTCTCTTCCAACACAACCCACTCTATGAATCTATGATCCCAAAAGGCTGAGTAAGAATCCATCTGTCCATGGCTAGGGGAAAAAAGATATTAAATTAGTAGGTCATGCTGTAAAGGAAACTATTGTTTGCCTTTTTTACTTCTTTCTCTTCCTCTTTCAGTTGGGTTCTACACAGCCTCTGGTTGCTCTCCACATAAAACCTACTTATAGATGCTTTCATAAAGTGTTTTCTCCACCCCACCAGTTATTTCCAGTTGTTCAGGATATGGACTCTGTTCCTGGGAGCACTGTGCCTGCAAGGTTATAGCTCTGGATGCATTTGATGAATGGAACACACTAATGATTCCCACCTGCAGAAATAGGATGTGATAAAAGACATGCTACTTGTCACCTGCAAACTTGTGATCCAGATATCACAGAAACCTGGAAACTTGAAACAGTCTTCTTTGCAGCTGTCAGCTGCTTTTGTAGTTGCCTATACCTACAGATTTTCTCTCACTAGCCTGGAGCACTGGGAATATCCTAAGCTGCATCTGAACATCCTTGACTGGGCTCAAGTCATGCTGCAAATTTTGGTTCTGTTGGCAGTTCAGCCATTCAGTTTAAGGCAGGCCATTGGTTAACTTTCTGGTGTGCTGTGTTGTAACATAATGACTCTTTTATTTTTCTTTCTTTTTTTTCTTTTTCCTTTTTTCTTTTTTTCTTTTTTCCCTTCCCTTCCCTTCCCTTCCCTTCCCTTCCCTTCCCTTCCCTTCCCTTCCCTTCCCAAATCCCAGTACTTCCCTTCCTCTCTTGTAGCTGTACAACCAATCTTGCATGTTAAAAAAAAGAGGAAAAAATCCTGGAATGACTCCTTCCCAGGGAAGGGACAGAAATTATAATGACTTACAAAGCCATGAGCCATCAGCACCAAGCCATAGGTTCCAGGCAGAGGAGCCTAAAAGAATAGAAAGAAATAAAAGAAATAAAGTCCAGCCTACAATAGCCCAGGGGTTTGTAAATAAATTATAGAACCAATCTGAGAGAGAGATCCCACAACTAAAGAATAACATCCGATGCTGGCTGTGTGGAATTCCCAGGGAAAGAACACCAGCTACCTTTGCAAAGCTGGGTGTGCTGCTGGCTACACCTCCCAGGATCCCAGCTCTTGTCCAGGGTACACTGGAGCAATTTTGTATGCAGGTATCCAATACCTTCTGAAATGCAGGTGGCTAGAAACTAGCTGATCTTTTCCTATTACACACAATTTTGTATGCAGGGGGGCTTGTGCTGCTCCCACACCAGCAGCTGCAGCCCCCAAACCATCAGGCTCTGTGTCATGAGGCTCTGAGAGTTGTGGTGGTCCCTCAAATCCCTGCAAACAACTGAACCACATTCACACCTGAAGGAGCTGAGTCTTCAGCTGATGGATGTGGTCCCATAATTTTTAAAAGAGAGATCTTTTCCCTTTTAAACTTTATTTTAACATTATGCAATTTCCCATTGGCATCATTAAAGACAGCCTTGAAACGCTTAGCTGTGTCTTAAACACAGCTTTTTCTTGGGATAATGAAGATGGGTTGGTTCCATGGGAAGCCTCAAGGACATGTCAGCTCTAATTATATCAAAGGGATCAAATATCAAGAGTGAAGAACAAGATTATCTTACTCCTCACTAGTACCTTCCACCTGGAGACGACTCTTACAAACAGATCTACTGCCTGATGGGATTTGCAAAGTAGCCTTTAGGAAGTTCCTTTAGTACTTCCAAAGTAGCCTTTCAAAGTTCCCCTTCTAAAAGTGCAAAACCAAAGGTACAAAGTCATCATTGCATAAATTTCTCCTTTCTCTAGCTTTGAGTGGCAAAGGTTGCACAGACTTGAGCAGCACAGGGTCAGACCTGGAGGGACAACCAGAGGCTGGAGGGTCCTTTGCATTTTCTCCTTTCATTGCCTGGTTTGTCTCAGTGGCTTCATCTGACGAGGCTGTCTGTCCTCAGAATCAAAACTGACACTGCAATATTATATTTTTTTAAAATTTTGTTTGTCGCAGTATTTCTGTCACAACCCAGAAGCA